>NC_135539.1:24258843-29058843 GCF_045843805.1 Urocitellus parryii | reverse complement strand
TGAAGGGCCTCTGGCGGTCCAGCGATAGGATCCACATTCCTACCACCCCACCCCCAGCCGGCTCGGTGCATCGCAGATCAGGGACACAATCCCGCCCGCCGCTGAACTGCAGCGAACATAGGAACCTACTGGGCCCCGCAGGCCTGAGTCTGTGAACTGACTCTAGCGGCTTGGTGCTAGGATCCACACTCCTAACACCCCACCCCACCCCCAGCCAGTCGGAGCAAAGCGGACCAGGGACACAACCCCGGCGGCCAGACTGGGCCCCCCAGGCTTGAGTCTGTGAAGGGCCTCTGGCGGTCCAGCGATAGGATCCACATTCCTACCACCCCACCCCCAGCCGGCTCGGTGCATCGCAGATCAGGGACACAATCCCGCCGGCCGCCGCTGAACTGCAGCGAACATAGGAACCTACTGGGCCCCGCAGGCCTGAATCTGTGAACTGACTCTAGCGGCTTGGTGTTAGGATCCACACTCCTAACACCCCACCCCACCCCCAGCCAGTTCGGAGCAAAGCGGACCAGGGACACAACCCCGCCGGCTGGCCAGGGGCAGCGGCCAGACTGGGCCCCGCAGGCTTGAGTCTGTGAACGGCCTCTGGCGGTCCAGCGATAGGATCCACATTCCTACCACCCCACCCCCAGCCGGCTCGGTGCAAGGCAGATCAGGGACACAATCCCGCCGGCCGCCGCTGAACTGCAGCGAACATAGGAACCTACTGGGCCCCGCAGGCCTGAGTCTGTGAACTGACTCTAGCGGCTTGGTGCTAGGATCCACACTCCTAACACCCCACCCCACCCCCAGCCAGTTCGGAGCAAGCGGACCAGGGACACAACCCCGCCGGCCGCGGGCGGAGGCCAGACTGGGCCCCACAGGCTTGAGTCTGTGAACGGCCTCCGGCGGTCCAGCAATAGGATCCACATTCCTACCACCCCACCCCACCCCCAGCCGGCTTGGAGGCGGCCAGACCAGGCTCCGCAGGCCTGAGTCTGTGAAGTGCCTCTAGCGGTTTGGCGCTAGGACTTTGGCAGCGCTTAGTGCTGAGTTCCAGCTTTCAGACAGAGGAGAGAAGCGGTCCAGTTGGGTTCCAGACACCGGTCGGACCACAGAGGAGGACAGCAGCCGCCATTTCGGAGAGATGATGTAATCATCCCCATGTTCTATTGATCTCAGCTCATCCAGCGACGGAACAGGTGATTTCAGGCTGGTAGTTGCCTGCGTCTAGCAGACAGATTTCTAGCTCAGGCTCGGGACTGGGGATCTTGTGGAGAATACTCCTAGAGGCTCATGCCTGGCAAGGCGTGTACCGGGCACTGAGCAGCTGGATTCTGGTTCCCGGGGCTAACCTGGCCCAGGTCTGAGGAAACTGCGGAGACTGCCGGTGGAGGCTAGCTCCAAGTGGAGCGTGCGCTGAGCTAGGGGCAACTGGGTTCTGACTCCCGGAACAGTTTTGGCCCGGGGCTAGGGAACCCGTGGGGGTCGCTCGCTGGAGCCAGCTCCCAGCGGAGAGTGTATCGAGATAGGAGAGGCGGGTTCTGGCTACCGAAGCTGTTTTGACCCAAGGCTAGGGAACCAGCGGTGTCTGCTTCTCAGTCAGGGTCCTGTTGGGTGCTGTGGGGGCAGAGTGGAGCTTCCACCTGCACCCAGAGCAGGCCAAGTGACCCGCCGGCGTGGTAGCATGACACCCCAAACGCAGCTGGGTCTGAAGAGAGTAGCCGCCCACGCCTAGAATAGGACCAGCGGCCCCGCGAAGCGGTAGCCAAGTAACCTCATTTGGAGTAGGGGCTGTGCAGAGCGTGCAGGCAGACCTGCGGCCCACTGGCAAGACAGGCCAGGTAGCTTGCCAGAGTGGTGGACACGTAACACCGAGGCAGTTGCGTCACACTGGTTGGAGTGGGGGCGGAGCAGGGTCGCCGCCCGGGTCCGGAGGGGGCCCAGCGACCCGTTGGAGAGGTAGTCAGGTACTCCCATTGGGAGTGGGGGCTGTGCAGAACTGTGACCCACCGGCCTAGAAGTATGCCAGCGTGGTAGACTCGTCACACCAATTGGAGTGGGGACCCAGCAGAGCCGCCACCCACATCCAGATCAGGACCTACGACCCCAGGGCGTGGTAGTTACGTTACCACAATTGGAGTGGGGGCAGAGCAAAGCCGCCTCCTGTGCCCGCAGGGGGGGCAGACCTGTGACCGATCAGCGTGATAGATAGACCACCATAATTAGAGGAGGAGCACAGCCACTACCCACCCTGCAAGGGAGACTTTCCAACTATACAAGAGCAACATAAATAAATAGGGGGTAAATTTCAAAAACACAACAGTTGCACCAAGCAGAAAGAAACGCGAGCAGTATGAAAAGACAAGGAAAGAAAGGACCACAAGCAATGCAGGTCAACTCAACTTTAGAAGAGGTAATAGCTGCAACAGATGGAATATCAGATAAAGAGTTCAGGATATATATGCTTCAGATGATCTGGAGTCTCAAGGAAGACATGAGACAGCAAAATCAGACAATGAAAGATCACATTGACAAACAAATCCAGGAAGTAAAAGATCAATTTCACAGGGAGATAGAAGTAATAAAAAACAAACAAATAGAAATTCTAGAAATGCAGGAAACAATAAACCAACTTAAAAACTCAATTGAGAATACTACCAGCAGAGTAGATCACTTAGAAGAGAGAACATCAGACAATGAAGACAAAGTATTTCAGCTGGAAAAGAACATAGACAGCTCAGCAAGTCTGCTAAGAAACCATGAGCAGAACATCCAAGAATTATGGGACAATATCAAAAGACCAAATTTAAGAGTCATTGGGATACAGGAAGGCACAGAGCTCCATGCCAAAGGAATAAACAGTCTATTCAGTGAAATAATACGAGAAAACTTCCCAGAATTGAAGATTGAGACAGAATCCCAAATCCTAGAAGCCTACAGGACGCCGAATGTGCAAAATCATAAGAGATCCACACCTAGACACATTATAATGAAGATGTCCAACATACAGAATAAGGAGAGAATTTTAAAAGCTGCAAGAGAAAGAAAGCAGATTACATTTAGGGGTAAACCAATCAGGATAACAGCTGATCTCTCAACACAGACTCTGAAAGCTAGAAGATCCTGGAATAACATATTTCAAACACTGAAAGACAATGGGCTCCAACCAAGAATCATGTATCCGGCGAAATTAAGCTTCAGGTTAGAAGATGAAATTAAAACCTTCCACGATAAACAAAAGTTAAAAGAATTCGCAGCTAGAAAACCATCTCTTCAAAAAATCCTTGGCAAAACATTACAGGAAGAGGAAATGGAAACTAACATTGATAACCAACAATGGGAGGTAGGACAGTAAAGGGGGGAAAGTAGTCAAAGAGGATAACAAATCAGGTTTAGTAACATCAATAAACAATTATGGATAGAAGAACAAACCACATCTCAATAATAACCCTAAATGTTAATGGCTTAAACTCACCAATTAAGAGACACAGGCTAGTAGAATGGATCACAAAACAAGACCCAACAATATGCTGTCTACAGGAGACGCATTTGATAGGAAAAGATATACATAGACTGAAGGTGAAAGGTTGGGAAAAAGCATATCACTCATATGGACCGCGGAAACAAGCAGGAGTGTCCATACTCATATCTAATAAAATAGATTTCAAGCCAAAGACAATCAAAAGGGATAATGAAGGACACTTCATACTGCTCAAGGGAACCATACACCAACAAGACATAACAATCATAAATATATATGCCCCAAATAATGGTGCAGCCGTGTTCATCAAGCAAACTCTTCTCAAGTTCAAGAGTCTAATAGACCGCCATACAATAATCATGGGAGACTTCAACACACCTCTCTCACCACTGGACAGATCTTCCAAACAAAAGTTAAATAAGGAAACTATAGAACTCAATAACATAATTAACAACCTAGACTTAATTGACATATATAGACTATACCACCCAACTTCAAGTAGCTACACTTTTTTCTCAGCAGCACATGGAACCTTCTCAAAAATAGACCATATACTATGTCACAGGGCAACTCTTAGACAATACAAAGGGGTAGAGATAATACCATGCATCTTATCTGATCATAATGGAATGAAACTGAAAATCAATGATAAAAGAAGAAAGGAAAAATCAAGCATCACCTGGAGAATGAACAACAGGTTGCTGAGTGATCAATGGGTTTTAGAAGACATCAAGGAGGAAATTAAAAAATTCCTAGAGTTAAATGAAAACACAGACACAACATATCGGAATCTATGGGACACATTGAAAGCAGTTCTAAGAGGAAAATTCATTGCTTGGAGTTCATTCCTCAAAAAAAGAAAAAACCAACAAATAAATGATCTCATACTTCATCTCAAAATCCTAGAAAAAGAAGAACAAAACAACAGCAAAAGAAGTAGAAGGCAAGAAATAATTAAAATCAGAGCTGAAATTAATGAAATTGAAACAAAAGAAACTATTGAAAAAATTGACAAAACTAAAAGCTGGTTCTTTGAAAAAATAAATAAAATTGACAGACCCTTAGCCATACTAACGAAGAGAAGAAGAGAGAGAACCCAAATTACTAGCATACGGGATGAAAAAGGCAATATCACAACAGACACTTCAGAAATACAGAAGATAATCAGAAATTACTTTGAATCCTTATACTCCAATAAAATAGAAGATAGTGAAGGCATAGATAAATTCCTTGAGTCTTATGATCTGCCCAGACTGAGCCAGGAGGATATAGACAACCTAAACAGACCAATAACAATAGAGGAAATAGAAGAAACCATCAAAAGACTACCAACTAAGAAAAGCCCAGGACCGGATGGGTATACAGCAGAGTTTTACAAAACCTTTAAAGAGGAACTAACACCAATACTTTT
The DNA here is from genome assembly GCF_045843805.1 of Urocitellus parryii. Lineage (NCBI taxonomy): Eukaryota > Metazoa > Chordata > Mammalia > Rodentia > Sciuridae > Urocitellus > Urocitellus parryii. Next base: position 29,053,957 of record NC_135539.1, on the reverse strand, counting down.
CAAGCTATTTCAGGAAATAGAAAAAGAGGGAGAACTTCCAAATTCATTCTACGAGGCCAACATCACCCTGATTCCGAAACCGGACAAAGATACTTCAAAGAAAGAAAACTACAGACCAATATCTCTAATGAACCTTGATGCAAAAATCCTCAATAAAATTCTGGCGAATCGGATTCAAATACATATCAAAAAAATTATACACCATGATCAAGTAGGATTCATCCCTGGTATGCAAGGTTGGTTCAATATACGGAAATCAATAAATGTTATCCACCACATCAATAGACTTAAAATTAAGAACCATATGATCATCTCGATAGATGCAGAAAAAGCATTCGACAAAGTACAACATCCCTTTATGTTCAAAACTCTGGAAAAATTAGGGATAACTGGATCATACCTCAACATTGTAAAAGCAATCTATGATAAGCCACAGGCCAGCATCATTCTGAATGGAGAAAAATTGAAGGCATTCCCTCTAAGATCTGGTACAAGACAGGGATGCCCTCTCTCACCACTTCTGTTCAACATAGTCCTCGAGACACTGGCCAGAGCAATTAGGCAGACGAAAGAAATTAAAGGCATAAAAATAGGAAAAGAAGAACTTAAATTATCACTATTTGCAGACGATATGATTCTATACCTAGCAGACCCAAAAGGGTCTACAAAGAAGCTATTAGAGCTAATAAATGAATTCAGCAAAGTGGCAGGATATAAGATCAACACGCATAAATCAAAGGCATTCCTGTATATCAGCGACAAATCCTATGAAACGGAAATGAGGACAACTACTCCATTCACAATATCCCCCCAAAAAATAAAATACTTGGGAATCAGCCTAACAAAAGAGGTAAAAGATTTATACAATGAAAATTACAGAACCCTAAAGAAAGACATAGAAGAAGACCTTAGAAGATGGAAAAATATACCCTGCTCATGGATAGGCAGAACCAACATCATCAAAATGGCGATATTACCAAAAGTCCTATATAAGTTCAATGCAATGCCAATCAAAATCCCAACAGCATATCTTGTAGAAATCGATAAAAGAATCAGGAAATTCATATGGAATAATAAAAGACCCAGAATAGCAAAAACAATACTAAGCAGGAAGTGTGAATCAGGCGGTATAGCGATACCAGACTTCAAACTATACTACAGAGCAATAGTAACTAAAACAGCATGGTACTGGTACCAAAACAGGCGGGTGGACCAATGGTACAGAATAGAGGACACAGTAACCAATCCACAAAACTACAACTATCTTATTTTTGATAAAGGGGCTAAAAGCATGCAATGGAGGAAGGATAGCATCTTCAACAAATGGTGCTGGGAAAACTGGAAATCCATTTGCACCAAAATGAATCTGAATCCCTATCTCTCGCCATGCACAAAAGTTAACTCAAAATGGATCAAGGAGCTTGATATTAAACCAGAGACATGGCATCTGATAGAAGAAAAAGTTGGTTATGATCTGCACGCTGTGGGATCGGGCTCCAAATTCCTCAATAGGACACCCATAGCGCTAGAGTTAACAAACAGAATCAACAAATGGGACTTACTCAAACTAAAAAGTTTTTTCTCAGCAAAAGAAACAATAAGAGAGATAAACAGGGAGCCTACATCCTGGGAACAAATCTTTACTCCACACACTTCAGATAGAGCCCTAATTACCAGAATATACAAAGAACTCAAAAAATTAGACAATAAGATAACAAATAACCCAATCAATAAATGGGCCAAGGACCTGAACAGACACTTCTCAGAGGAGGACATACAATCAATCAACAAGTACATGAAAAAATGCTCACCATCACTAGCAGTCAGAGAAATGCAAATCAAAACTACCCTAAGATACCATCTCACTCCAGTAAGACTGGCAGCCATTAGGAAGTCAAACAACAGTAAGTGCTGGAGAGGATGCGGGGAAAAGGGCACTCTTGTTCATTGCTGGTGGGACTGCAAATTGGTGCAGCCAATTTGGAAAGCAGTATGGAGATTTCTCGGAAAGCTGGGAATGGAACCGCCATTCGACCCAGCTATTCCCCTTCTCGGTCTATTCCCTAAAGCCCTAACAAGAGCATGCTACAGGGACACTGCTACATCGATGTTCATAGCAGCTCAATTCACGATAGCAAGACTGTGGAACCAGCCTAGATGCCCTTCAATAGATGAATGGATAAAAAAAATGTGGCATTTATATACTATGGAGTATTATTCTGCATTAAAAAATGACAAAATCATAGAGTTTGGAGGGAAATGGATGGCATTAGAGCAGATTATGCTAAGTGAAGCTAGTCAATCTTTAAAAAACAAATACCAAATGACTCCTTTGATATAAGGGGAGTAAACAAGGACAGGGTAGGGACGAAGAGCTTGAGAAGAAGATTTACATTAAACAGGGATAAGAGGTGGGAGGGAAAGGGAGTGAGAAGGGAAATTGCATGGAAATGGAAGGCGATCCTCAGGGTTATACAAAATGTCATATAAGAGGAAAGGAGGGGTAAGACAAGATAATACAAATGGAAGAAAGGATGTACAGTAGAAGGGGTAGAGAGAGAAAAGGGGAGGGGAGGGGAGGGGAGGGGAGGGGAGGGGGGACAGTAGAGAATAGGACAGACAGCAGAATACATCAGGCACTAGAAAGGCAATATGTCAATTAATGGAAGGGAAACTGGTGTGATACAGCAATCTGTATATGGGGTAAAAGCGGGAGTTCATAATCCACTTGAATCAAACCGTGTAATATGATGTATTAAGAACCATGTAGTGTTATGAACGACCAATAAAAAAAAATAAAATTAAAAAAAAAAAAAAAAAAAAAAAAAAATTGTGGAACCAAAAAAAAAAAAAAAAAAAAAAAAAAAAAAAGATTTAATATAACCACCAGTCGTAAAGTCTTTAATTTGAATTGACCCTCCGTGGTCCCAATAATTACACAGGCAGGTTTTATTACTGAAGAATAAATTGTGGATTTCCTGTGACTCATGGGAATAAAAACACCCTTCAATCACCTGCTTGTACAAAACAGAGATTCCAACCAATTCAGCTCAACTCTTGAATACAGAAATGGTAAAAAAAAAAAAAAAAGTTTGAAACCTGGAAGTATTTTGTCCTCTATGGATTCATAAATACTGGCTTTCCTTTAAAAAAAAACAGAGAATGTAATAATAATAATAATAATAATAATAATAATAATAATAATAATAAATCCAGTTGTAGCCAGTGATGAGGTCTAGCAAGTCTGGTTTGGGGTAAAAATCAATGAAATAAACAAGTTATTTTTCATCAATTTTTATTAGAGAACTTGAGCTAAGCTTTCAATATAAGAACTATTTCCCAGTAGATTGAAGATAAAGCTTCACTAGGACCCTGGATCCTGCCTTTGGCAGTGTCCCCCACTGTGTGAGGGCATTGGGGAAGTAGGGTCTTTCAGTGGAAAAAGTAAGACCGGATTTGAAATTAGCTGAGTGATCTTAACAGTATTTCTTACTCTCTTGGGCTTAGTGGAAGCCAGTATCCAAGATGGCCCCAATGAGCTCACCTCCTGATTTTTGTGCCCTTGTGCAGTAGTCCCCTCCCACATTGGATAGGGTTGACTTGTGTAACCAATCAGAAACTGAGTGATGTGTAATGTCTGAGGCTGGGTCATAAAAGGACCATGAAGTTTCTGCCTCCTGCTCTCTTGGATCAATTGCTCTGTACCAAGCCAGCTGCCATGTCTTGAAGACCTAAGCTCCCCTGGGGAAAGAAATGACGCTCTTGCAATCCAGCTGGGGCCAATCTGCCATCCACGGAAGAGAGTCTACAACCCCACTAGAGCCTTCAGATGATGGCAGCACCAGCCAAAATCTTGACTGTAATTCCATATGAGATCCTGAATAAGAACTGTCCAGCTAAACTGCTCCCAAATTCCTACCCCACAGAAACAGTGTGAGAAAATAAAAGTTTATTATTGCTATAGATGACTAAGTTTGGGGGGATTTTTTATGCAAATATGGAGTCTTGGTTTCCTCCTCACTAAAATGGGCTTTCTAAAACCCACCCTGTGGGATTATTAGGAAGATTGAATGACATGAAGCCTGCAAGCAGCCTAGCCTAATTCCCGGCACGTAGCAGGTGGGTGACATCTGATAGCTATTATCACTTGTCATACATATAGTCCTTTGTAACATTTTGGGGATGCTTATGAGTAACTCCATCGGTGCCCTGACCACAGAATTTTCCCTATCCTAATTGCATCGTGTGTGTGTGTGTGTGTGTGTGTGTGTGTGTGTGTGTGTTTGAAGATTGAACCCAGGTCCTTGTGCATGTGAGGCAAGCACTCTACCAACTGAGCTATGTCCCTAGCCCCCCTAATTATATCTTTTGAGCTCTAAAACTTCATGCTCTTCCTCTGCCTCCCTCCAATTCCAGGGAAAAGCAACCCCCTGCTTAATTTAATGCAAATAACTTACTGCCTCAAACACATGAAGTGTCTCTGCTAAAATTTCTTTATATGTAGCTCTTTAGCACTTACTTGAGTTAGCTAGTTTCTTGCTTTTTCAATTTAATTTGCTCAAACTTTCATTTTGAGCAAAGGTACTGCACATTTAATGGGTAGCTAAAAATTCCAACTCTGTTCCTTACCTAAGGAAGCCTGCCTTTGCACACAGCACCTCTCACGCTGATTATGGTCAAGAGCAGGTGAGCGCATGTAGGCACAGGGGGCTGGAACTGGTGATGCCTGAGAATGACTGGTCCACCTTCTCAAAAGATCTACACTGTGGAGTGTGCCACCTTCAAATGTTCATGAAAAGATTTCCCTAATACATGCAGCTTCAAGTTGGGTATCTTGTATCTTTTTGGGTCCAGCTTTAATCTGAAATTTAACCATGATGATTCTAGAATCTTTTCTGAATAAGTGTCACTCTCTATAAAGCTGTTTGACTATGTGGGGTTTTAGGGCTCAGGATGTGGCTCAGGGGTAGGGTGCTTGTCTGGTATGTGCAAAGGCCGTGAGTTCAATCCCCAGTACTGTCAAAAAAAAAAAAAGTTGATTTTATTCTTATTTGGGTGTAGTGAGGCCAACAGACCGGGGTGACTACCATTGCAATGACAGTTTGTTATTTATTGTTTCCAAGAGGAGGAGGCAGGCCACTTCATGTGGGCCATGCAGGAAGGTACCAGGGTCAGCCAGGAGCAGAGGAAGCCAAGTAAATGTGGGCAACAGTCCTTTCTGCTTTCCTCAGGAAGGAAAGGAAAGGCCCAGGCTCAGTGAGGCTCAGAGCTGGTTATTCTGAATAATTTCAGTGGGGTCAGGGGCATAGGGACTTATGTGGCCTAGTAGCTGGCCACAGGGTGATTAAGGTAGGGGGTAGTGGTCCATAGCCTGATAAAAGACTGTCAGGCCGGGTGCGGTGGCGCAGGCCTGTAATCTCAGGGGCTCGGGAAGCTGAGGCAGGAGGATCCCGAGTTCAAAGCCAGCCTCAGCAAAAGCGAGATGCTAAGCAACTCGGTGAGACCCTGTGTCTAAATAAAATAGAAAAAAAGGGCTGGGGATGGGGCTCAGTGGTTAAGCACCCCTGGGAGAGTGTTGGGTTCAATCCCTGATAGCAAAAAAAAAAAAAAAAAGAGAGAGAGTGTTGGGCATGGACTCCCCTGGTTTGCTTAGGAAAGGCCAGAAGAAGGGAGTAATTTCTCACTCTAAGAATGGGGAGGGGTCATCAGACAAGTTCCTGAAGATCAGGGTCATTGATCAGGCATGGCCCTGCTGTCCCTGTGTCTGAAACCACTGAGTGAGCATATCAGAGATTGCATCTTTTGTCAATTATTTCTATAGGTTTTACTACTTGGTGTGAATTGAAAAGTTTTGTTGTTATTGTTGTTTTAATACCATGTATTTAAACCTTTTGCTGATCAGTTGTGTCTGGAGAGGTGATTTTTGTGTTGGGGTCACAGGGGATTCTTTCAGCCCCCTTCGCAGGGGACAGAGCTCAGAGAAGCCCGAATTGGAGCATCCCTCCCGGCGTCCTGCACAGGAGGAGAGGCTGGGTTTCAATTTGGGTGGCCCCTGCAATGCAGGCCAGGCTCAGAAAAGCATCTAAGGTATGGTAGCAGAACCATGCTGAGGTCACTGTCACCCAAGGGCCAGAAGGAGCGTTCTTCTTTCTGATGAGACTAGATGTCGTTGTCTCCTGAAACCGTCAGCCCTTGGCCTAGAGAGATGACCCTGCTTCGTATATGATCAGGAAATAACCTGAAGCTCTGGCTGGTGGAGAAACGAGAGTGGGATCCCCACTACCTCCCTCGGCCCTGGGACCAGAGCCAGCCCTCCTCTGGGACTGGCGAGCGCTTCTGTCCCCGTGGCCAAAGTCGGAGGCTCTGGGAACTGCTTTGGAAGATTCCAGAGCAGGGTTGGGGGGCTGAGCTGGAAGTCTGGATATTTGAGCAGAGAAAGCTCAGGAGACAGAAGTGTAAAGGGGGACCCCGTCACCTCTCAGCACCTGTGGGATACTGTTCCCCACCAGTCCCTGACATAAAATGCCCCGATATATGCATAGAACCTATGCCCATCCTCCTGCATCTCGAGATCCAGCAATGCCTAGTGCCACGTAAATAGTTGTTAGACTACATCATTTCTCATCAGAATAATGAGAAAAAAGTCTGTCCATGTTTAATACAAATGCCATTTTCTTTGAATATTTTTAATGGCCCATTTGTTGAATCCACAATGTGAAACTGCTGGTATGGAGGCCCAGGTGGGCTCTGGTTTCTGTACATTAACTTTCCTCTGTAAAACTCAGACTTAAATGTGTTGGTGCCTCTGTGTGTGTGTGTGTGTGTGTGTGTGTGCGCGCACGCGCGCTTCAAGTAGGTAACAAATTCATATGGTTCCAAATAAGAATGTTAGGGAAAGACAAATTCTGGGGAGGCCTCTCTCTCACCGGCTCCTGTTCCCAGAGTTCCTCCCCTCTTCTCCTGGGCAGAGATGGATGACCTGGATGACCACTTGAATTAATTTATCATGTGTGCTAGGATCGCTTCCTCATATAAGCAAATGTTAATAGATGATCTTCTTTCTTTCTGTCTTGCACCAAAGATATATGATCCTGCTCAGTACTTTCTTTACTTAGCAGTGTAGCCTGGAGGTCTTTCCCCGTAACAGGAAGAGCTTTCACACCTTTGTTGCTGCTATATAGTATTCTATCATGTGGGAGAACCTTCTTTTCATTAACCAGATCCATTTTCGGGTCTGCCTGGTTGTTTCCAGCCTGATCCTGTTGCCAGCAATGCCACAGTGAATAATGCCATTGGTGCTTCATTTCTGACACATGTTGGTGTAGGTACAGGGTAAATCCCCAGAAGTGGGATTACTGGGCCAAAGGTCCATTTGAATGCACTTTTGATTTGAGTAAGTAGAACTAATTTGCCGGCTACCTAGATTGTGCCATTTTGTACTTCCACCAGCAAGGTACGATGGCCCCCTGTCCCCTCCAGTGTCCACAGCAGCATATATCATAAAATTAACTTTCTAAGTCCCCAAATACATAGCGACTATAGTTAGGGATGGGGATATTAACACACACAACATTGTCAAACCTCAATGATACGTTTCTTCTCTACTTAGCAGTTGGTAATTCTCTCTCTTTTTTTTTTTTTTTTTTTGGTACTAGGGATTGAACCCAGGGGCACTTAACCACCGAGCCACATCCCCAGCCCTTTTTATTTTTATTTTGAGACAGGATCTCACTGAATTGTTTAGGGTCTTTCTAAATGGCTGAGACTGACTTTGAACTCGAGATCCTCCTGCCTCAGCCTCCCTAGCGGCTGGGATTACAGGCGTGTGCCACCGTGCCCAGCTATTTAACCTTCCAGGTGGGTATAGACAGTCAGGCACAGGCTGATAGACTTGACCGTGGATAGGGTTGGACGAAACGCCCTGGGGTGTTCCTCTTGCCCTGTTCCTCTGGTTTGATGATAAGTCTCACCGGTTCATCTTTGTTCCTTCTTCCCTCCCCAAATGATGGGATGTCTCATCTCTTCATTGTATTTGCTTCTTCCCTCCTGATACAATATCCTCAAAATTGGGTCGCTGTTCTTTACCGAGGACACAGCTGATCTAAGTACATGTCCACATTTCACGGACCAGCGGTGGAACCCACTAGAGGTTTCCTTTTTCTCAAACGACAGACGGACTTGGGTGTGACGCAGAGCCAGGCGACTCTGGCAGCCTCTTAGGAGAAAGGTTTTGGGAAATGGTTCCTTTCCCCTACAAAGACTCCCAGCCACCGGAGCAGATCCATTCATGGGCCTTGATCTGGCCCAGAGCCCCTGAGAGGAAATCCAAACACAGGATATTTCCAACATCCCTTGTCTTCAAAGCGCTTTGCCACCATTATCTAATCAATCTTCATAGCAGGTTTTGGAAGAGGGATAGTTTTCCTCTTGTCCCGGTGCCTGCAAATCAGGACAGCACAAGGCCATGTGACATGGGACGTGGGTGGGGGCAGGTTTCCTGTGGCTGTTTTCCATCCACTGTCCCTGGGAGAGCCCCCTGCTCTGGTGTGAGCCCCACCTGACCCCTTGGAATCACTACGCAGCTCAGACGGGACCCAATTCTAGTGTCAGGACCCAATTCCTCACCATTCCCCCTGTGTGTGCCAGTCTCTCTATGGTGGAAAGTATGTCACTTGTCCCTTGTCCTTCTCTGAACCTCTTGGTGGAAGTTTGGGGCTTAGTCACATCCTCTGGCCGAGTGGAAGGTCCTTGTCTATCAGCCGTGGACATATTTTTTTGTTCTAATGCTCGCAAGGTGATTTGGGGTAAGTGGAAATCTCCTTTGAGCCTCTTTAAAATAGAAATAACGGTCGGCACGTCCCTGGATTCTTAGAAAGATAAAATGAGAAAATCTACGTGGAGATGCTGGGTACAGAGTAGCCGGACGTTCATTCATCCAGGACCAACAGCCCACCCGACCCACAAACCAGCCAACAGAACAACAGTCGCAGCCACACAGACGATGATCAAATGGTTCACTGGGGTCAGCTCAGTGGCCATCAGGAAAACTTCAAGATGACCCAGCTGTCATCGGGTGAGCATCTGTGACAAGAGGCATTTGGATCCGTAGCTGGACGGCCACGTGCACAGCCTGGCCCCACCGTTTCTCAGATGGGTGACCTTGGACCTGCTACTTAACTGCCTTGTGTCTCCGTCATCCTGCCTATAACATGGCCACGATAGGAACAGTCCCTTTGGGGAACTGAGCTGAGCACCAAGGGGCTAACAGGCCCCAGGGGCCCAGCTCTGTTCCTGGCATCTTGGGTGGGGTCTGCCAATGTGTGATTTTTTTTTTTTAAATAACTGTGAAAACTTGGCCCAGTTCCAGCCTGGTGCACTGTTCTGCGGGCCAGGCCTTCTCCAGAGGCATGAAAAACTGCAAAGAAAGGTGTTTAAGATCCGTGCAAACGAGACCCAAGAAGTGGCTTGACTATGTTGTGCGTAAACCAATCAGCTAAACACCCCAGGATTAACGTATCAGGAAACGATCCCTTTAACACGCGGCTCTCTGCTTTGCTAGCTGCTGTGCCCAGGCCCGGCCAGTTACCGCGCCCTAGGATGCCAGGACAGATCGCAGCACAAAGGCCTGCTTTCTCTTCGTTGACACAGGAGAGTCCACCTAGCTCCGCAGGACGGACGAACAGGCCCCCTGTCCCTGGGGAAACCAGGCACCGAAGAGCCACATCCCATCTCATCTGTCAGCAGCCCCGGTTCTAAGAAGAGGGCAGAGAGGTTTGGCAAATTCCTCTCTGAAAAGGGATCTCTTTGCTAAGGCTTTGGAAATGGCGAAAGGGATTCATCAAATTGTTTCTGACAAAGACCATGAAAACAGGAGAATTTAATTTGAAAATTAGGAGCATGTGAAAACGCAAAGGCTCCGTCCTGGCCAAGTGACTGGAGGCCGTCCCTGTGTTCATGTGGGATGTGTTAGGAACGCAAGGGAGGGCAGAGAAACCAGAGACCCTGCCGCGCTCTGGTCATCCAACTGCAGGGGATGGGGGACCCGGAGGTCTCATGTGGAGGAGAGCTAGCTGCAGCCGTGACCGTGAAACCAGTTGACATGATCCAGTCCTTCTTGTGCCACATCCTGGTGTAAGTACTCTGCACACAGCACCTCATCTGAAGTCCTCAACAAAACAAAGGATGATTACAATAGTACCTTCCACTAGGTAGGTAGTGCCTACCAAGGCATGGAGGCTTAGTTGTTTGAGAGTTTGAACTGAGGCTGTGTGGCATCAGGACCCAATTCCTCACTGCCACTTGATGTGCCAATTCCTTCCTGGGGGAAAGCATGTCACTTGCTGGCTTGGTAGTGAGTCCTGACAGGGGAAACAAAGAAAGCCGGTAGCCAGATGGTTCCATCTCCCAAGGAGGCCTCTCAAAGAACACACACTGTATTAACAGCTTTTTGATGCTATAACAAAATACCGGAGGCAGGCTACTTTTTAAAGAAAAGAGATTGATTTAGTCCCTAGGTATTTTTGTTTCTTGGCCACCATGGGGACTGAACCTATGGTCTCATGCTAGACACGCAATCCAGCCCTTGCTGAGTGTTCAAGACTGGGCAGCCCCATCACTTTGGCTGTGTCACATCATGGCAGATGGCATCATGGTGGCAATGTATGTGGGAGCAAGAGGTCACATGGCAAAACAGGAAGTGAAGAGAATGACCCAAGGGTTGAACTTTCTTTTACAATAACTCACTCTTGCAAGAAGTACCTTATTCCCTTCCAAGGCCCTCAACAGCCTAAGGACCTCCCATTAAGCCCCACCCCTTAAAGGTCCGGAGGCCAACCTGAGGACCAGAGCTCCCTGCTGCTTTTTGGGGGACAGAGTATATCCAGACCCGAACAGAGTGCTTTCTCTGTTTTCTTCTTCTCAGCCTCCCTTCTGAGCTCATTAGAGTGGACAATTTAAAAATAAACGCCCTTGTCCCTTCACCACTAAATAGGGGTGGACAATTTAAAAATAAACGCCCTTGTCCCTTCACCAGATAGGGGCTTTCACAACACACAACCATCAATCCTCGGCACACGAAATAACATGAGCATTGATGCTAATGTCACCTAACATCCAGTCCCTAACCAAATTTCCCTGATTGTCTTAAAGACATGTTCACATTATTTGTTCAAACCAGGATCCAAACCAGGGCTGCATGTTGTATTTGGCTGTTACAATTTTTCAGTTTTTTTTTCTCTCTTTAAATAAACTTTAAGAAATTTTGGAATAATTTTAGATTTAAAAAAATGTTACCAAGTGAGTGCAGAGAGTTCTCAGAAAAGTCCTCGCCCATGTGTCCCCATGTGTCCCCAGTGTTAAAATCGTACACAACCGTGGGATATTTAGCAAAACCAAGAAATAAGCATCAGTGCAGCACAGTGGACAGAGCTCCAGGGTTTATGGGCATTTCTCTGGGTTTTCCATCGATGCTCAGCGTCCAATCCACAATGTGTGTAGTGAGGCTCTTTTAGTCTATGGCAAAAGCCACGGGACATGGGTCAAGACCCCGCTGAGTCCCACCTACCAGTTGGCCTTGGGAAAATTCAATGTCATCATGTTCGGCTGTGTGGAGAGTGTGCTGTGTGATTCCAGGGTGCTGCATCCTCATAGGCTGCAGCGTGAATGGCAGTCCCCCCACTTGTGCAGTCTGGAACTTGCACAGATGTACGTCACTATCCTGGGAGTTCCAATTTTATCTTTTTTTAATGGTCTGCATCAGTCAGGATCCCGAGAGGAAAGAGAATAGGTCCTGGGAGGTACAAATGAAGACACTTCAGTGAAGGAGCTCTTACAGGGGTGTGGGATGAGGATTACGCTGTTAGGGCCCAGTGAGGGCTGGAGCAACTGCAGCCATGGAAGGATATGTTTATTTTTCAGGCACTTGGGCGCCCAAACTGAAAGGGAGCAGAGAAGAAATGTCTTCACTACAGTCTCCGTCTCCTTTTTGTCCTATGTTTTGCTGGTTCTGCTCCTTGCCTGAAGCCAAAGCAGAGGACTTTTGGAGCAAGGCCACCAGTCATGGGACTCTCGGGGGGCAGCCTGCTAGGATTCAGTGCTGGGCAGAGAGGGAGGAGGTGATCTAGAGCCAGGGAAGGTGTCAAAGACAGAAAACCCAATGGAATAGAGGGTCGGGTGCGCAGTAGATCGAAGGTCCTTGGAAGATGCCATTCCTTCATTTTGGTCACATATATATATATTTTTTTTAATCTGGGCTCTTTCCTTTCCCAAGCCCTACTGGACCCTGAAGGAGTAAATTGGGACAGACTTGGTGCAGGAAGGGCTTGGGGGTGGGAAAGAGTCACAGGACATGGGTGAAGGCCCTGGGACGCATGCCCTGCCCCCAGGCACCCACTCAGAGAGCAGCCTGACTGGACCCTGGGCAGTGGCCTCTGGGGGACCACTGTCCAGCGGCCGGCTCCCTCTCTGTTCTACTGCAGCAACCTCCCTCCCCCACCCTCTGGCTCCCAGGTCCTAGGCTTGTCCATCCTTGAGGTCCCAAGATCTTAGAATGACCTGGACCCTTCGCTTGCTCTGTCCCAGCCATAACCAGTGTCCCTAAACAAACCCCGGGGGAGCATTGGCTGTCCTTGCCCATGAGACCAGCACGTACTCTCTCCTCCACACCAGCAAAGCCTCAGCTCCCTCGGTGCCTCCTCTTGGAGGCCAGCCTTAACTGTCCCATCCATGACACCAGGGATTCATATTTTTTAGATTATTATAATTTTACTGGTGCATCACCATTATGCGTAATAATAACTTTCTGGCTTATTTCACTTAATATAATGCTCTCCGGTTCCACCCATTTTTCTTGCAAGTGACATGATTTCTTTTCTTTTCCCATGGATGAATGAAACTCCATTGTGCACACACACTCATGTCCTTGGTGCCTGTATGCATTTCTTCCTCTTGGTGTGTACTTAGGGTCTGGGGCCCTAGGATGTGGGTATGCTAAGCTTTAGGTTGCATTTTCTTGAATCGTGCATCCTTTGAAGGACAGACAGGCAGGTCCCACAACTTGGCTGTTGTGAATGCATGAATCGCTGACTTTGATTCTTCTGGATAAATCCTGAGGAGTGGTGTGGCTGGTCGTACGGTGGCTCCATTCCTAGTCCTTTGAGGAACCTCCAATACTGATTTCCATAGTGGACACTCGAGATTTAAAAAGGCAGCTCCTGGATTGTGCAAATGTCCCTCCCTTACCTGTCCCTATGAGCAGGATGTAGGCATCCTGACGTCAGGGTGTGGTCCGTCTTTATTCACTAAGCACAAGGGAGGGAGGGGGGGGTCCTTTCCAGTGGTCTTAGCTGAAGTAGAGAACCCTTCTTTCCTTCCTTAGTTATTCTATGAGTTTCATTAGGGTTGTTCTTCCAGAAGATTCTCTTGCTGCTATGCAGAAAAGCTCCCAGTGAAGGGCCCGGTGTGTCAGGGCCCTTCATCTTTGTCCAATGCACCAATGAATTGAGGACCCTGTAGATGGCAGGGATGGGGCGTCAGAGGGTGAAGGAGGCGGGAAGGAGCATCGGGTGGGCTGGGTGGAGACGGGCCTGGCTGGGCTTCCTCCTGGGCTCCTTATGTCCTGCTCATGACATCGCAGTCAGGGATCTGCCTCCAGCTTTGTCCCTCTCAGAAGTGTCCTTGCATGTCTCAGAGCACTCGATGGTCAAGGCCTGCCCAAATGCACTCATTGCCTCTGCCGCCTCCGTCCAGCCCTGCTTCCCAGGTCGAGTTCACCGCCCTTTCAGAAGTGGAGGGCACACATCGTGACTTGAGCCTGGATCTTGGATTCAGAGTGTCTGCCTGCCACCCGCCCCCGTCCCTTGGCTTCCCCTCTGCCATGTGGAGGTGATCACGATGCTCACCTCTAGATGGCTGGCAGCCCTAAGGGAGGAGGTAACTGGGGGGTGTGCAGAGCCACTTCTGTACCTGGTAGCAGGCGCCGCGGGCGTCACCCATCCCAAGGGCTCTGTGTCCTGAGCAGGGACTCGGAAACCACCCTCCATCCCTCCCCGATTTGTGGCCCGCTAAACCAGCACCTCCCCACCAGAATCGGAACACGGGCTTTAAATGCGATTTGAAAGCTCTTAAAAGCCACACTGCAAAACATTCAAAACGAAGAAAGTAAAATTCATTTTTAATCTTATGGAGTCCCATGTATGAAAAACATGATGATTTCAAAGTGGAATCAATGTAAAAAATATTAGCGAGATATTTTACATTAAAAAGGGGGGTTTTGAACGAATACTTCAGAATCTGGCACACGTGCTGCGTTTTCAGGGCTCCTCACTGAGGACCGGCCACGAGTCCAAGGCCAGAGAGCCACACGAAGCTGCTGGCCCCAGGCTGGACATGGGGCTTGGACTGTGAGCAAATCCTGGGGACTCTTGGGGACCCGTACCCTCCTCATGGGCTCTGTGGACCTTCCAGATCTGCCTTTAATCCTCCCAGTGAGGGCTTCTGGGAGAGCCTCTGAATGGTCAGTGCCTCTGCGTCCACTGGCTGACTGTTTTGAGCCAGAGGAAAGTTCGTGAAGCATGAACCTCCTAACTCCTACCGCCCTGTTTCAAGTCCCTCAGGGAGCTCCATCCCCTGGCGGCCAGCCACGTTGGCCTCAGCTTTTGTCCTCACCCCATGTCCTCTCTGCTCAGCCACCTTCTGGACCATTCCACACTCTGCACACCCTCCTCCCTTTCCCTCTGGTAAATGCCCACTCACCCCGGGGGACAGAGCACCTCGAGGGCTCTTCTGGGACACTGTGAACCCGCCCAGGCCCACCGAGCAGTGAGCCCTACTCACCTGGGGCAGGGATCTGTCTGGGCAGGTGTCCCCGCGCTGGCACCTGAGGGACTGCTCATCTGTCTCCCCGTCTCCACGCCGAGCTCCTCAGGCCTGGAACGTGCCTTTCGCTCCCGGATCCCGAAGGCTGAGCCACGACAATCTGATCTTGGCTTAGGCCGTTTCCCAGGCCTGTGCATGGCTCCTTCTGGTGCCTGCAAAAGAGAACAGCGAGAGATGATTCTAGAAGGGCATCCGAGGCCAGGTGGTGAAGAGCTCTGAATGCCAGACCCATGAGGGGTCAGACTTTACTCTGTTGGCAGTGGGGAGCCACTGCAGGTTTTGGGGGGGAGGGCACCGAGGGCAAGGAATGAGGCCAAGAGTGGCCTTTATACTGAAGCTCAGGCTCAGAGCGAGGTACATCTAAACCCTTTGCACCTTCTTAGAAAACCTGGGGTGGGGAGGAAATGACATGACCTGCCTTCTGGAACCTTCTTTTCTGAAGGCTCCGTAAGGCTGGCTTGGAGAAGGCAAGTGCCTGAGCCGGAGCCCCCTTGGGCCTGCATACTTGCTGGCTGCTGGGAACCCAGGAGAGAATCGGGCAGGACGGGGCCGGCACTGCCCCCAGAGGGAGCGCAACACCTGCACCAGGTGGACGGGGACCTCTGGGTTGCACCAGGAGGTGGGCACTGGGCTTTTCGATGACGTCACTCTGGGTGGCTCTACGAGGTCACACGGATCAGGCTGAGGAGCCTCAGCACGGAATCACAGTGCTGCCCGGGGCTTGGAAACTAAATGTGTCCCTCACTGGGTTTCCTGCCTCCCTGGAAGATGGGGATGGAGTTGATAGGGTCGTCTGGTCACAGTGGAAGCCTTGGCTTTAATAATGCCATAATTTAAAAATCCTCTGAGTGACTTTGGCTTTCTTTAGCAGGAAAGGGTCCCCCGCCCCCACCCCAAGCCTCTGATTCTGCAGCCGCCTGATCCCAGCCGGAGCAGGCTCCACTCCTTACGGGGCTTGCTCCGTCTTAATGAAGGACTGCGGCCAGCTTTTCTGCCTCATGTTTTCTGGTTTCCCCACCAAGGGCTTTTCTAGAGCTTTGTTCCCCTTCACACAGACCCTTCTAATAGTACATGGCAGCGAGTGCTTACCAAGGGGGGACATCTTCTGGGTTTAGTAGCAATGCCATGACGCCTTTCAGAAGGGTGACTGGCCTTCCTCCCCGATTTTCAGCAAATCCCACTCACACAGTTTGTGCCTGGTGCTGCGGCTTCTGTACCACAACAGATCCCCACCCCCTCTCAGTCTTCCAAATTTGGCCTCCTCTTGAGAAGACCTAGGCTCCCTATTGCCACCGCTAGTCTGAGCCTCGTTTTGTCCCCAAAGCCCTGCAAATGACTTCTCCTAATGGGTTTTCTCATAGGCCCTGGGGGGGGGGTGCTGGGGCTGAGGGTGGGATCCTGGAGGTGGAAGGTGGCTGCCAGGGAGGTGGCCTCTGTCCAGCACGGGCCTGGGCCTGCACACAGGTGTGGGCGCTGGGGTGTGCCCAGGGGCCGTGTTAGGGCCCAGCCCCTCTGCTCATCACCCCGACCCCAGCCCAGCCCACAGCCCCACCCTGGGGCTTCCTCCTGCCTCCCTCCCCTCAGCCTGGTCTAAAGCCTTCCTCCTCCTCCACGGCCTTTGGGATTCCCCCATAGATATCTACCCCCAGACCTTCAGCCTCCATTTGCTCCCCTGAATTGCTGTCTTTGAGTCACATGGCATCAGGGACAGTGTCTTTTTATTTGCATTCTCCCTAAGGATCCTGAAGTAGAAACAGTGTCTAACCTGGCTAGAGGCTGTCAGGGCCTCCCCTGTGCAGTTGAGTTCTCCATGGGGTAAGGACTGCTCCGTGACAATAAAGGCCACCCCTTCATTCATTCAGTAGGCAGGAATGTGACCAGGACTGTGACCAGTGTAGATGCACAGGCATCGTCTTTGTCCATTTTCTGTTGCTACAACAAAATACCCAAGACAGGGTCATTTATAAAGAATAACGGTTTGTTTGGTTCATGGTTCTGAAGGCTCCAAAGTTCCAGCTCATGGTGACAGGACCTAGTGAGGTCCTTCTTGCTGCATTATCACATGACAGATGGCATCAGACAACATATGACTGTAAGCATGAGGATTAACTTTTGAACACATGAACATTTGGGGCACACATTCAAACCACAGCAGGCATTGAGAAAGGGCCTTCGGGAGGCTGAGGCAGGAGGTCAGCCTCGGCAACTTAGGGAGGTGCTAAATTACTTAGGCCCCATCTCAAAATAAAAAATATATAAATGGCTGGGGGTGTAGTTCAGTGGTAAAGCACCCCTGGATTCAGTCCCCACCACCAATAAACAAATAAATAAAGGAAAAAAGGGACGTTCAAAGCACCACATATGTACTCAGTGAATCAGGAAAGATTCCTCACCCCACCTCATGCTTCATCAACCTCACCCTGACATCTCAGCGGCTGAACAGAACTCAAGCAGCAAGTTCAATGCCACTAAGGGGGTGGAGGGGGCAGGCTGGGTGGAGGAGGGTCTTCTGCACACACTCACACAAGACCCAGGGTCAGCTCTGGGACCACTTGCTGTGTGTGGCTCACTCTTAGGTCCCAAAGTGACACAGGTCCCTTCCACTCATTGCCCGTTGGCCAGAACTGGCTTCATGGCCCTGTCTAGCTGCAAGAGAGGCTGTCGAGGGCGGTCTTCTCTGTGCCCAGGGAGCACAGCAGAGCCAGACCTTGGTGGACACTAGTTAGTTACATCTACCACACGTATCAATGGAGTTTGGGGGAAAATTCTCCAGGGTCTAAAATCATGGCTTTGAGACCAGAGTTGGTGCCTTCCCCTGAATTTTAATATTCTTGCCGTGTGTTACCCCACTCTCTGCTTGGTTACTTCTGTTGATGGGAGACTCACCCTCTCCTCTGCTGTGAAATCCAACTGTTGACAACCCTATTACGGAGTATTTCTTTATTTTTATCTGACATTTTCCATCTTTTAGCTCCCAATCCATCCGTGCGTGGAGCTTCGAGAACAAGTTTAATAATTTTTTCCTGCTGTTTTAGAGAGTTAGATGGCTCCTCCTTGGTCTTTACTCCCAGCTCCCCCATATACCTGGCCTCTGGATCGGCTTACCCTGGGGCTGTCCTCTAAGCTTATAGCTTGTCTGCCATCCTTTCTCAGGTGGGAAATCTCAGGGGATAACGCAGGATTGGGCACTGGAGGAGGTGTGGAGTGTGGTGGATAGAAGATGCCCTCCCACAGACTCTAGGCTGGGGACACTTTGGGGGTACATGGTGATGTGGACTCACGGTGCCTAAATCCCCTCCTGTGGGGACACGCGACTAAATCAATTGGGGTCACTCCAAGTGAATTTGGGCTGGCTACAAAAGACATAGACTCAGAAAATACATTTTCTTGGGGTTCAGTGACCACTTCTTAACTACTGCTCCCATAAGGGGGGCAAGGCAGGCAGGAAAGAGGGGGAATACTCCTCAGACCCGGGTTTTACTAATGGGGAAGCTAATCCATGGAACATTCTATCCAAAAAAGGGCAAAAGGACAGGATTACAGCAAACAGGTGGGTGTAATTCTACCCCATTGGGTGACATCCACTCCCTGAGCGGCACCTTTCTTATCCAAGCGGAGGTAAAGTCCACCTGTCGTGCAGTGGGTGCAATACCATCTAGTCCCTCTTGACTCAGGACTTAAAGGTGTGTACATAGCTCCTGTCCAGGGCGGCCCCTACACTCTCCTGGCTTTATTCCTGGGCCAGGGCACAGCCTCCAGCCGACAGGGCATTGCTCCCTGAACATTTCCTCTCCCTGTTTTATATCTTCCATCCTCTCTTCATTTTCCACGAAGTGATCTTGTTAAGCTCCCAGGAAGCATCTGCTTACCTCTGGTCACTTCCTTGAGGCCATCGCCACATTCGAGCTGGGCTTTCCAATATGGGCTCTAGTTTTTACAAGTTCTCATTGCTTTTTTTTTTTTTAATCATTTTTTTCAGTTTTACTTTCAACACTTCTTTTTCTCCCCTCTGAAACTTCTGTTTAAGCTGGGCACGGGGACACACACACTTGTCCTCCCCGAGGCTGGGAGGCCGAGGCAGGAGGATCGTGAGTTCAAAGCCAGCCTCAACAATTTAGCAAGGCCTAAGCAACTTAGTGAGACCCTGTTTCTAATAAAATACCAAAAAGGGCTGGGGATGGGGCTCAGTGGTTAAGTGCCCCTGAATTCAATCCTCGGTACCAAAATAGAAAGAAACTGTCCAAGATCATGGACTATGTGGTAGCCGTCTCATTTGCCTTCTGATCTTAGATCTTTGCCAATGCTTGCAGAAACTGGGAAGAAGCATTTGTTTCACAGGGGCCTGGTGGAATTTCGGGGTGCCTAGGTGAAGAAGGAAATTCAGATAATTTTCCATAAGATCTATGTTCTGCCGGCGTTTTTCCCTGGCCAAGTATGGAACGCTAGGAGCAAAGTCTTGAAGTCCTTTTGGTGTGACTCTTTGGCTCCCTGGAGTTCAGTAGAGCATATCCCCAGGCTTTTCTGGGGCATAGAGCAGCTGGGGGCACGGAGCAGCTGGGGGCCCCCGGCTGCTGGAGGACTCTGTATTGAAACCACCCGGCTCCTACTACTGCCTTCCTGAACTTCTGGGAAAATTGCAGAATCCATGTCCTGGAGGGCAATCCAGGGCAGATGGCAGTGGGGGAGAGTGCTGTTTTAGATTAACAGGAGGATTTATCATGCCAAGAGGTCAATATTTACCTTGGCCCAGCTCCGATGGGTCTTTACTTCTCTGCTCAGTGGCTCTCTCTGCTGACTTCAGCAGAAGCAAAGATCTGTGTTCTGTCAGCTGCAGAGGGTGCTGGTGAGATTCTCTTATCACAAAGACCTGGAAGCAGAAGAACCCACTTCTCTGCTTCAGCCTGCTCTCTTCCATGGAAACCCCAATCCCACTGCGCAACTGGCCATCTGTGGGGCGCACGCTTCCCCACTTCCACAACAGGGAGCGCACGGCTGCTGGTAACTCTCTTCTCCCATCTGTGAAATGGGGATGTTGAGAATCGCTGCCCTGTCCGTGTCAGAGCGCTGCTATGAGGAGCTGAGGGCAGAGAAAGCACTTTGTCTGCAGCAAAACCAGCTCCCATCCTGGCCAGGTGTGGGGGTTATGCGATTGCTGCAGGTCACCAGCTTCTAGCTGGGACCTGACTCCCATTCTTTGATGCTAGATTTCCTGGGATTTTTAGAGACAGTGGCTTCTGCCTCTGCAGAAGCGGGAGCGTGCATTGCAGGAGTACCAAGGACAGTTTGGAAATACACGAACCCAAATACATGCGCACAGTCGGAATCCGGGCGCCTCAGAGCGCTGCGGGGCGGAGGCGGCAGCTATAGGTACAGCCGCAACCGACCTTCTCAGGCAGAAAATGGATTCGTCCTTCCCAGGGCTTCCCCACGGAGCCCTTTATTTCAGGGCTGTTCAAACTTTCCCACTTTTTGCCGCCCACCACATGCATATTTTATCTCTAAAAAGAATGCAAATCTATGTTCTACTCAATGCTATTTCTATATTTGTTTTAAAATAGTTTCAATTTAAATTGTTGACCCTGGGATAAGATATGCCAAGTTTTGTCCTTGGCAAAACTTGTATTTGGAGAAAGCTCCAAATACTCCTGGGTATGAACATATTGGCTGGCCCCACTGTGGGGGTTTTGAGATGTGTGGTATCCCCCAATTTCATATCTCACCAAAGCCCTGGAAATCATAATAATCATAAATATTTATTGAGTATTACAATGTGCCAAGCATTTTATGTGAATAATTCATCTGATTTTTTAGCACATCCATAAATCAAGGACTGTTATTCTTCTGATTTTATAGATGAGGATACTCAGAGAGGTTGGGCAATTTGTCCAAAGTCACACAGCTGATGCTGGTGGGGTTGGACTCTACCAGTTGGTGCTCTCTGGGGAAGGAGCAAATGGGATGCCACTGAATCCTTCTCCATTCTTGTTGGCTCCCCTAACCCTGCTGGGTGGTGTTGTAGCTATCAAGTTTGCCTACAGGAGTGACCCATCCACAATTGCGTGTGTCCACAGCTGCCTTAAAGATCAGAGTGAAGGAAAGAGAAATTATGGAAGACTGGCTGGAAAGTCCGGAGACAAGCCAGCTTACCCTTTTTGCTTTACAAATAAAGAAGCTGGGAAAGACCAGAGAGGGTCAGTGAGCATTCCAGATTACACAGCCAGTCAGCAGGGGATCTGGGAGCAGATCTGGGGCTCTGTGTCTGGGGGGTGTGGGTAACTTCACATTTCTTTTATTGATTTCATGCCTCTTTCTCTTTATCCTGCATCGTCTAAATGGAACCTCCCCTCATTTGTACAACATCTGTTCAGATTGTCAGCTGTTTTTTTTTTTTTTTTTTTTTTTTTTAAGGAAAAAGGCCCATTTTAATGTCTTCCTAAAGAACAATCACCTTGAGGGTGATGGCTGGGCTATTTCTGTGATGCCCCCAGCATGGTGCCAGATACACAGAAACTGCCCGGTAAACGTCTGTGGGCCCGAATGAACTTAGGGGTCCCAGATAGAAAGAAGAGGACAGAAGTTTCTAGAATGCATTCATTCTTCCCCTAAAGACTTTCATCCTAACACAATCCAATGCGATACGGAGTAGAGTTTAGTCCAAACTTCTCCTCCATTCCTCCGTCTTGGGTATGGCCCATGGCACCGCGAAAAAATGAGTTTAAGATAAAAACAAATTCTCGTTTCCTTGCTGTAATGCATGTAGCATACATTCAAGGCAGCTTCCAGCAACGCAGAATCTCTCTGGTCTTTCTGACTTCATTATGCAAGTCCAAGAGGGAAGGTGGAAGGCAAAGTGTTTACAAAGCCTGGGGGGAATGACCTCATTGGTTAGGTGTTGGCCAACTGCCCAAGGAGTACGGTCCAGATTCCTTTTGGGGGAGGCACTGAAAACCCCCTGATAACCCAAATTCTCCAAATCTTTTAGACTTCGAGGGAGGGATGGAGGATGAGTGGAAGAAAGTGGTCCTTGGTCCAAGTTATAGCTCCAGTTAGCAGGGAGTCCACGCTCACAGGACCAGCCCTGCCTCCAAGACAGAGTACCAAGGACTTGGGAAGGGTTGGGATTTAAGGGAATTGAGTGAACAGGCTGGTGGAGGAGATATGATATCTCTGGATATGCGCACCGGAGGGTATACATGGTATATGTACCTATGGGGACATATCAGGGCATGTAACAAGATGGCAACTCCTGAGAGCTGGCCTGTCCCATCACACTCTCAACATCATCTTCCTATCTTCTAGCAATAATCCAGCAATCCTTTTATAAAATGTGCCTCCATCCAGCAGGCACCTCCCTGTTGGATGAATTCTCTCCAGTCTTATAGGTGTTCTGCAGACTGGAAGCTTCTCACTCTTAGCAGGGGATGGGGAGGGGCTTGAGATGATTTGGAGCCAGCCCTTGGGATGATTTGGAGCCAGCCCTTGGGATGCTTTGGGGGCAGTTAATCTGGAGAGGAGAACACCGTTAATCTGGAGAGGGGAACACAGGCTGGATCTCCAGTATAATCTGTCCCCACTGTGGGGGCCTTAGGGAGTATCAAGCACTGTAGGAATCCCATAGCCCAGGAAAGACCAATTTGGGCCAGGCTGGCTTTGGGCACAATGGGAATTCTGGAACTTAGCTTTTCTATCTGTAAAAGGTGGGATTGTAGAACATCT
The DNA here is from genome assembly GCF_045843805.1 of Urocitellus parryii. Taxonomy (NCBI): domain Eukaryota; kingdom Metazoa; phylum Chordata; class Mammalia; order Rodentia; family Sciuridae; genus Urocitellus; species Urocitellus parryii. Next base: position 29,031,367 of record NC_135539.1, on the reverse strand, counting down.
TCTCACCTTGACAAGTGAGCTGTGAGGTAGGGCTTGGTGGTGAAAGGGCTAGAAGTTTCCAGGGAAGTCCCTGATGGCTGCTCTGCTTACAGACTGGCCTTGGCATAGCCAGAACTTTAGGTAAGGAGCTGGAAGATATGCATTTTTCTAGTTGAACATTTTTGAGCCTCAGTTTCCACCTCTGAAAAGTGGGCGTGGTACCATTTCCTACCGAGAACAGTGTCGTGGGGCTTAACTATACTATGGGGTGACATCGCTAAGGCACAGCATGGGTGCTCCAAGAGCATTTGCAAAACCGAAGAGCGGGAAGGTTCTGAAACGTGTATTCGCGCCCCCTCCCCAGCCCCTGCGAGCGAGGTCTGGCATTTGGGGTACTCGGCTCGCGGGACCCCCAGCAGAGTTTTGCATCCCAGCTCTGAGGCCACTGTCGCCTCCTCGGCCCCGGGCTGCAGAGGGTTAAAGAGAAAGCCCCACGCCCCCTTTGACGGCGCAGAGCCCACCTCGTTGAATTTGAAAAGCCGGCCCTGGAGAGGCGTGGGCGCCCCCCGCCCAGACACGTCCAGCTCGGACCCAGGCTCGCTTGTGGCCGGTTCCCTCCGCTTCCCGCCCGGGCCGCGGGTTCGGTCCGGCCGCCAGTGCGCCCCTGGTAGTCCCCGAGCCGGGGACTGCGGGTCCCCGCGGGCGATCGCTCAAGATGAAGCTGGCTCTGCTCCTGCCGTGGGCGTGCTGCTGCCTGTGCGGCTCGGCGCTGGCCACGGGCTTCCTCTACCCGTTCCCGGCCGCAGCCCTGCAGCAGCAGCACGGCTACCCCGAGCCGGGCGCCGGCTCTCCTGGAAGCGGCTATGCGAGCCGCCGGTGAGTAGCGCGGGGCAGCGGGGCAGCGGGGCCTGGGGGCGCCGGGCGACCGCAGCGAGGGACGGCTGAGTGATCCGGGGCTGGGGTGCAGGGGCTGGGGACCGGGACCGCCTGGAACGAGGGACGGCGGGGGCGCGGGGCGGGGTGGCCGCGTCCTGGGGCTCCGGGGACTTCGGTGGTCTCGGGCCGCGCCCACTCTCCCTCGCTGCCTGGTTTTCCCACCCTTCGCCCCTCGGCTCGGGTCTCCGAGTGGAGGTCGACCAAATCTGCGGCGGAGACGCGAGGAGGGGGCGCCTGAGGCTCGCGGGGGTGCGGGGCGCGGGGCTCTGCTCCCCGGCTCACGTGGCCCCGCCGCGCTCACCTGCGCGGCCGCGGCTTTGTGTTGGGGAGCAGTTCCCTGGGTTGCCGAGGCCGTGCGTCTGGGTCCCCTGCCTTTCCTGTCGACCTCTCCGCAACACCAGCGGGGCCACTCTGTCCAGTCTTTGGGACGGAGCCCAAGCTGCGACCTTCCGGCCACCCAGGAACGTGGAACCTCCTCGGATTCGAAGTCTCCGCCACGGGGGCCCGGGATGGAGCGGGGTCACCCAGCCCAAGCGGCCGGTACCCGCCCGCCTCCTCTTCCTCCTCCGGCAGGTGGCGCCTTGGCCACCTCCCGACTGTTAGGTTGAGTCGGTTCCCGCTTTTGAATTCGCAAAGGAAACGGGTGGCTCTCAAGTCGATGCCGCTGGAACTTAGCTGTCCCCCATTTAGTAACTGCAACCCGCACCCTGTGCTACCGCGCGGGACACACGGCCTGGACCCGTGCCTTGCCGCTCCCGATCCGTGAACCAATTAACTTTAATCCGTTAACTTAATTAACTCTAAGTTATTAAAGTATTAACTTTCCTTCAACAGAGAACTAGGCCCAGAGGGGGTTCCCAAGTTCAACGGCAACTTGGGGCTGATCCCATATCTTCCTTCTCCGAATCCGGAGCAGCCTTCCGTCCTATTCTGCTGATGATAGACAGGAGGTCCCGGTTCTTTTTTGCCCCTTGATATTTACCAAACCCGAGATCTCCCACGACGAATTCCCACAATGCCTTGCTGGGCACCACTTCACATCTGGAGGAGGGACCCGGGAAAGGCTAAAAAGGTACTTCTGCACAAGTTTGCACGCTATTCTGTTTCCCTCATTTCGTTTGGAAATACTTCTAGAGGCTTCTATTAGAAGAATTCTTCGATCACCCACGAGAGTGTGGTCTCTGTCCACTCTCATAGGGAGCAGTGCAATAGGTAAACTTTTCAAGTTGCAGAATAATAGAGCATGATTTCATTTATAGAAAACACACAACAAAACAAAGTAGATATCCCTCTAAATATATTAGTGCACAGAAAGAGTTTTTAGAAAACTGTTTCCAGAAGTTAACTATATGGAGGGACCTAGGGTCTGGACCCAAGGACCAGAGTTGGCCCTCTTATCTGCAAGTTTGCTTCGGAAGGTTCAACCAAACTCAGATTAGGAATTTTTAAAAAAAATTTGCATCTGTTCTGAACATGTACAGACTTTTTTATTGTTATTATTCTCTAAACCACCCAAGGCAATGACTCCATACATATCATTTACATTGTAGTAGGTATTGTTAAGTCATCTTGAGATGGTTTAAATTATATAGCAGACTGTCTTTCCATAGAACATATAAGGGACTGGAGTAGCTTTGGAGTTTGGTATCCTGGGTGATGGTGGTAGTGGTGGTGGTGGTGGTGAAAGTTTTGGAGTCAATCCCCAGCAGATATTGAGAGGCAAATGTACCCCATTTCCCTTCTGCCTGCATGTTTTACAAGGAACATTCATGTCTTACTTTTGCAATTAAAATAGAATGTGTGGGAAGGGGGTTGGAGGCCCCTGCAGCCTGGAACTACCCGAGAGGAGCTAGAGATGACTTTCACGGAGGGGGTGAATACCTGGGGACCGCGTTCTGACATTTGATGGACTGGGAAGTCTCCACTGAGACTTGGAAGGGATTGTTTCAATGCCCCGGACTTCTGCCCTTGAAAAAGACAGGCAGGTGGGGAGCCAGCCCAGTCCACCCTCTACCTCGTTTTCTTCCCACACGGTGAGGGGCTTTACCCACAGACCCATGAAGCCCTCCATCTGCACCCCCAGCTCAGTCCACACCCATCACAAATTGTCACCCTTTGGCCAAGGAGTGGGCACTTTGACTGCCGGTTTGTCCTTGAAGCATGGCCTGGGACAAGCAGTCCTGGAAATGGGCTTGGGGGTATCTGGGCAAGGACCCTGCACCCAAGGAGCCAGACCTAGAAACCTCTTGCTCATCTCCTTGAGCAGTTGCATTAGCCTTGAGGTTGCCTGTCCATTGCAAGAAGGTGGATCTTAGAAAGGAGAGATGGCTGGGATCCTGTGCCTAGGTCCCTTGGCTGGTGCGATGTGCGTTCCCAGGAGCTCATATTCTGGAATTTCTGGGAGGGACACTGGGAGGGTCTGCATTTGCCCCAAGCATGTCCTGGTGCCAGAGGGAACACAGCCTTAAATAGCAAATAAATGGCAAGTCAAGAGACAGAAACCACAGATGGAAGAGAAAAGAGCTTTCTATTTCAGTACTTAGGATGACACTTTTTTCCTTACTTTTAGAATGAAGAGCTCAGAAATTTCATTTTGCACTGGGTCTCACCATTTGGCTAGGTCTTGCTCTCATACCTGAGGTGCATACCAGGGCTCGGCTCACCAGAATGAACTGAGGAGATAAAAAAAGTTTCATGTCCAGAGCCCAGCGCCACTCTGCCTGGAAATCTGCATTTTAATGGCGTCCCCAGGTGGTTTGTCCTGTAGCCAGGTCTGGAAAACACCACACTGAGAACAGGATTTCTCAAGAGATTTCTTTCATCGTGACCCATAATAAGAAAAACCTTTTATATGGTGATTTTACACACACACACACACATCTGAAACGAGTTTTGCAAAATGATACTGTGTCCATATGTGATACTCTCTTTTTTTATTGTATTCCATCTAGTTCATAAAAGTATGCTTACAAGGACTCAGAAAATGGATTCCACAGCCCCCTCGTGAGTCTGGGCCCGGGCCTGCCAATGAAAACCGTGGCTCCTGGAGCCAAATAGGGATTCTCACTCTGGGCACCTTGATTGCATGTGACTTGGTGACTGAGCTCTCGCTTTCCTAAGTTTCTTCCCTGGAGATGGAATCAATCTCCTACTACTTCACTCCCCCGAGGGCCCTGACCAGGTCACCTTGAGACTTGAATGCCACAGGAGCCTGGTCTGAGACCCCCTCACCTCCACTCCCCACTTCTTGGGAATGCGAATTTACCCAGGCTGGGCATTTAGCCACCTGGGACCCCAACATGAGGGCCAAGGACTTCTGACCAGTAGGGAGCTCACAGCAAACCTCAAGGAAGCAAATAATCCCATCCAACAGGGCCTTGTGGCCCTCACTGTGTCTCGTGTCTGCAGGTTTGGGCCTTGCCTCTTGGTCCCCACGTGCCTTGTGTTCAAGAAGTGACTTTTGGGCACAGACTAGGTGCTGGGTGCTGGGGGCTGGGAGATGATTCAGACCCAGTCTCTGCCCTTGTTGAGCTTGGAGGCTGGCTGAGAAAGTCAGACCCATAAACAAGAGTGGGATTCTCTGGGATGTGGAACGGATCATATCGGGCAGGCAGGGTGCCTATCAGCAATGGTCACATGGGGGACTTTGGGTATGTGGGAGATGGGGGTGATCGTGGTGCCTATTTCATGAGATTGTTCTGGGGCTTAAATGAGTTTACAGTTCTTAAATCCACAGTGCACATTCAGTTCAGGCTGGTGGCATCTAGTATGCTGGTGTAACTTGCAAAGGCTGCAGAGATGGGGGACTGTGGCACAAATATATGGAGCCATGTGTTTCAGTCTGAGTACTTGAGATGAGGTAATTTATAGCTTTTATTTTTTTCAGGTCTGAGGTTTGAAACCAGGAGTGCTCTGTTACTGAGCCACACCCCCAGCCCTTTTTTATTTTTAATTTTTAATTTTGAGACAGGGTCTCACTAAGTTGTTTAGGGCCTTGCTAAGTTGCTGAGGCTGGCTTTGAACTTGCCATCCTCCTGTCTCAGTCTCCTGAGCCACTGTGCCCAGCCAGACTGGGTAATTTATAAAGAACGGAAATGTATTTCTCACAGTTTGGGAGGTTGGAAGTCCACGATCAAGTGGTCCACAGGAACCCACTCCTAAGGCAGTGGCATTAATATATCACCTAGTGGATCAGATAGAGAGGGGAGGGTGGCTTCATCACCTCTCTGGGGTTCTACCTCCCTACACTGCAGCACTGGGGATTGGGTGTCCAATGCATGAGCTCTGGGGGACTCATTCAAACCATGGCACCACAGTGCCCTTTTCTGGGGTACGTTTCATTAGGCTGGTGTCTCCAACCACAGACATCGGGAACGGCTGGCTACCCATGAAGGCTGAATGCAGAGGCCCCCAGAAGGGTCACTGCCTGAGCTGGATCTTGGAGATGAGCAAGGGCGTGGGGGGCAGGGATGGGGGGTTGCATTTGGGACAAACACACAGCTATTTGCAGGTGCCTGGCCTATGTGCTTGGCAGGGGGAGTGCCAATGACTGGATAGTGGGCAGGAGGGGGACCGGCGGGGCCTTGGAGGCTGGACGTGAAGCCTCTCTTCTGCCACCTTAAGGAGTCTGGGCTTTATAGTGTGAGCATGGCCCTAGGCCTGTGCCAGCTTTGCTGGTGGCAGGAGGCTGGCTAAAGAAGAAGAGCAAAAGGAGGGGGGCCAGCTGAAGGGATCCAAAGAAGGGCAAGGGCAGTGGTGGGGGGCAGAGAGGAGTGGAGCCCTCGAACCTCCCCAGAGGCAGGAACAAGTCTCCGCCCCAAGCTCTGGCTTGGGGACTCCAAGGAGCTGCCTGCAACATGGCCAAGATTCTGCAGAGTTTTCTCAGCTTTGCAAAAGGCAGTGAAGTATAGTGTGAGATGCTTTAAATTGTCCTCCAAGTGGTTTCCACACCCACAGTCTCGCATCTCGCCTGACTCAAGGCAGGTTAGGTACTTACTGCATGTTTGTCAAGCCTATGAATGAACAAGGGAATGAATGAAGCGACAAAGCCCGGACCGCCCTCTTCTGGGAAATGACATGGTGGCCTCTGCCCCAGCGCAGATCTGCAGGACCTGCAAGGACCCTGGAGCCAGGACCTTGTCTGCACTTTGCTCCCACCAGGCCAGCTCTGGAAGCCACTTCCAGAGGGCCCGAGGCAGCTGCAGTAGAGGACGCTGCTTCTCCTGTCTTGCTGGTGCAAATGGAGGGAGGGAGGGGACTTTTTTCTGAGAGTCCGCATACTACACAGGATGACCTCTGTGCAGCTAGCTGGCGAGACTGTCTCCGAAAGCCCCAGGGCTCTCTGAATCTCCTGTCCCTCTCTCTCCTCTCTCCTGCAGCTTGTCTGTTATTTTAAAATCCATTCCCAAAGAAACAATCGCTATGGCAATAAGAACGACCCGGGCTTCTCTTGGCTCCAGCAGGCCTGACACTTCATTGCTGTTGTAGGAGTGTGTGAGCTGGCCTGGGACCAGCTCTGCCTGGGGCAGGGGACCACGCAGCAGTAAGTAACTGTGAGAGGATTTTCAGGAATGTCAGCCCAAGGCACTGGGGAACTCCACAGACCATCCTAGAAAAGCCTCCACTGACTGGCTGTTCTCTCCCAGTCGGCAGGGGGCCCGGCTCCTCTGGCCCCAGCTTCCTTCCTGTCCTTGTTTCTCAGAAACCAGGGTCCAGCTGGTCCTCTTTGGTAAGAGATGGCCTGTAAGAGTCCACCTTGAGCCCAGCGGCCTCAGGCCAGGTTTCTTCTGTCATACTCAGGGGCAGAGGCGTGGGTCTGTCCCTACCCCCAGCTGCCTCCAGAGACAGAAGGTCAGAGATGGCCACATCGTCGTCTGAGTCACGATGACTTTGCCAGCTCTCTGCTGCCCTTAGCAATGTTTCCTGAGCTGCTTCTGCCGGGTGTTAAGGGATATTTCTAGGAAAAAGTATGGGAAGTGCTCATTCACAAAGCTGCAGTTTCCTTGCTGAAGAGGGAGCGTGTGAAGAGAAGGCTCAGGAGCCAGGCTGCTCGGTGTAGCTCTGACGGTGTTGCCTGTCCTCCTGGGCCTTGGTCTCCTCCTCTGCAAAATGGGGACGATGATCGTGTGTGCTTCATAGGACCCTTCTGGAAATTATGTGGGTTACTGAAGTGCTTGGGACATGATCTAGTCAACCTACTCAGCGGCCTGGTGAAACACAAAGGCTTTTTCAGGCCACATGGGGTGCTGACAAGGCCTTGCGAAGCTGGGATACAAGGGGGCTGTATGGGCTTGGGAGCATTTTGTGATGACTGTGTCCCAGGCCACGTCGTGCTCTGGGAGCTGCAGACCTGTGGATGAGGCTTTGTGCTGAGGATTTCCTGCAGGAGTCCTGGCTTGAAGCAGGGCTTGTAGGGTGGGGTGCCCAGCCCCTTTGGAGGTGGTTCCTAAGCTTGCCCACCAAGGTCATGTCCATCTTAGCCCTGGGGGCCGTGCCTATGCTCCTGGCTGCAGGAGAGCCTGAGAGACCCAGAGCTGGGGTCCTGGTGGTGTCCCCTCATCTTTTAGGACTCTGCCCAGCTTCCCAGGGTTGGGAGCTAGGTGGGGGCCGTCTGTGCCCTCAGATGACCCTCAGCCACTAGAGGAGCTGTAAGAAAGGGTCGGAAGGTAACTGGGGGGCAGGTGGGAGGGCCTGGGGACACTGAGATGCCCAAGGTGGGGTCTGAGGCTGAGGAGTCCTGATGAGCTTTGTGTCCAGGCTGGGCTGGGCCGTGTGACAGCTGGGGAAACCCAGGGGAGGGAAAGGGCTTTTCCTGCCGAGTCTGCAGCTGGCCTGTGTGACTCACCAAGGGACCCAGGGTCAAACCCGCACGTTTCTGTCTCATCAGTAAAAAAAAAAAAAAAAAAAAAAAAAAAAAAAAAAGTGGGATTGGGCCGGGAGAAAGCTTGTTTGCTAAACTTGCAGACTAATTATTAATCATTATTAATCGGTGCCTTCCTGCTCCCTTGGAGAGGGCCCAGCTCTGGGGCCTCCCCCACTACTACCACACTCGGTGGCCCTGCGGGGTGCAGGCCTCCAGTCTTTGCGTGAGGGCACCGACATTTGCCTGTGTGAGCTGTTTGCACTCGTCCTGGGCTGCGGTCCGTAGCCCAAACATTTTAGGCCTTTGTTTGTAGAATCTGCTCTCCCGCCCCTCTTCCCCATTCCAGAGGGGAGGAATGGGGAATGCATGGCACTGGCCTAAGACGCCCCCACAGTTCCCAGCACCCAGGAGGCCCCTGCGGAGGCCCGCAGAGCTTTACAAAGGACAAGATTCCTCTGCCTGGGGGAGTCCCCTGCATGGTGCCCTGTGGGCCCTTGGCAGGGCCTGGGCATGCCCAGCCTCCCGTGGGCTTCCCCAGCGCCTGTGGCTAGGAAGCCCTTTGCAGGAGGGTGGGGTCGCCTTCTGGTTTGGCTCTGCTGACTGCAGCCAGGCCAGTTGCCTCTGGCCTGTGACATTTTTGTCATTCCAGCTCTCCTGGAAGGGCTTATGTGGGAATCCACATCACTCTCTTCCTGCCTCCCTGTGATTGATTTAGCCACACGGCTAATTCTTGGGCTCCAAGAGGTCTTGGGCTGCCTGGGCACCCATTTCTGGGGTGATGTGACCTTGGGCTGCTGCAAGAATTGCTAGTCTCTGAAGTCTTTTGTTCTGTGTCTGCTGATGACAATTTGTTTGGACTGTGGAACTCTCCGTGGAAGACCTCTGAACAGGTGTGCCTGCCTCCATGAGGAGGCAACTGAGCAGGGGGGAGAATCCCACACCAGGGGCCCAGAGGGGGCTCCATCCTGACTCTGCCTGGCTGCCCCTGGTCTCTGGGCTCTGCTCCACTGGCTGCTTTTTAACCTAAAGCTCTTTCCCGCCTCAGGGCCTTGGCACGTGTTGCTTTTCTGCCTTGATCAGTCCTTGCTTTCTTTTGGCCTCACTAACTCATACTCCTTTCTGGGACCAGCTTAAATATTAATATCTGCAGAGAGCCTTCTCTGGTCCCTCAAGATGAGTCAGCTCCTTGTCTCGGTGCGCTCGGAGTTAGCACTCTTACAGAGAAACTCATGACAACCATCCATGAATCCCATAACAAATGGATTGATATCTATTTCATGGTTGTCTGCCTGGGACTGTGGGTTCCTCGAGGATAGAGATCCCTTCTGTCTTGTGTGGTGCTGTTATCTCTAAATTATTGCCTGGATTACAGCGAGGACTTGGGAAGGGACTGAACATTTTGCCACCTGAATTGATTTTCTACAGCTGTAATAGATGGCTATAATCTTAGTGGCTTAAAACAGTACAAATTTGTTGTCTTACTGTTCTTGAGGACAGAGTTCTAAAAAGGTCTTCACAGGGCCCGTCCCTCTAGAGCCTCTCCGCCTTGTCTTCTAGAGGTGCAGGGTCCACGTCTCTTCTCTTTGTCTTTAATGCAGATTCACCTTCCTTCCTTGAGTACAGGTTAGGCTCCCCTGGATAATCTGGGATAATCTCTCCATTTGGACAATCTTAGTTTAATCATGTCTGCAAAGTCCCTTTCACCATGTAAGATGACAGCTTCACAGGTCCCACGGATTTGGATGAGGGCATCCTTGGGGGAGCCATGATTTAGCCTTGAACAGAAACAGTTCATGATAACGGCATGATCCTCCCACCCAAGTTTACATAGGCTGTGAGGTAGGGATTTACAGTTTCACAAGGCTGTGAGGTAGGGGTTTACAGTTTCACAAGGCTGTGAGGTAGGGCTTTACAGTTTCACAAGGCTGTGAGGTAGGGGTTTACAGTTTCACAAGGCTGTGAGGTAGGGCTTTACAGTTTCACAAGGCTGTGAGGTAGGGGTTTACAGTTTCACATAAGCCATGAGGTAGGGATCTAACTAGAGGTTTTCCCAAACTTTCTCCTACTGTTATTGACTAGTCCCATCCTTTCTTGCTGATTTGAAATGATACTTTTAGCACATACTTAATTTTTCCATATGCATGATCCCTTTTCCAAACTCCTGGTTTCTAATGAACTGTTTATCTGGTCTAATGCCAAAATCATGCCTCTTTTTTTTTGGCTTGGGATTGAGCCAGGACCTTGCACATGGCAGGCAGGTTCTGTGCCACTAAGCTACACTGTTTTAATTACCATATCTTTATTGAATGTTATCTTAGCTGATACAGCAATTCTTTCTTTACTGTTGCCCTTCATCAAAGTATTATTAGCTGTTCTTGTGCATTTTTTTCCTTTGGGGTGAGTTTTAAAATCATCTTTTCTTAGTACTATGAAATACATTGTTGGAATTTTGATCAGTTTGTGATGAATTAATGGACTAATAGAAGGACATGTTTGTACTAATGTGTGTGTGTGTGGTTTTTTTTTTTTTGGGGGGGAAGGACTATCACTTCACTTAGTCAGGTATTTTTAGGTTTATTCTTTGGCATTTTATAATTTTTATTGCTATCATGAATGAGGTCTTGACATTCATAAATGTTTATGGCCAGCAAATGGGAAAGCAGTTAATTTGGGTCATGTTGATCTTGTTTCAACTACACTAATAAATTTCTTAAAAATTATTTTAATAATTTTTCAGGTGGTTCTCTACGGTTTTGAGGTAGAGAATATTATTGTCTCCAGTGAGTGTGTGGGTGGGTGGGGGGTGGGTAGGGGGTGTGAACAAGCAGATGAGCTGCTTCTTGTGAAAGTCAAGACCTTATTTGATCACAGAATCAGAGAATGGTGGTTTCCAGGGGCTGTGGGGAGGGGGACCTTGGGAGATGTTGGTGAAAGAGTGCAAAGTTCCAGCTGTGTAAGGTGAACAAATTCTATAGGGCTAACATACAGCAATGTGACTACAGTTATCAATAAAAGATATTGTATGTATACTTGAATTTTTGCCAAGAGGGTAGATCTTAAGGGTCCTCATTGAAGAGAAAGAAAGAAAGGGGAGATAAGAAAGAAAATTGAGATTGCATTAGTCAGTTTTGTGTCACTATAATACATTACCTGACACAGGCTGCTTATGAAGCAAAGAGAGGTTTATTTTGGCTTATAGTTCTGGAGGTTTAAGTTCAAGATCGTGGAACCCCCTTAGTCTGGGCCTCTGGTGAAGGTGGCACATCCAGGTGGGAGTACATGTTAGAGTGAGCAGTCATATTTCAAGGTGGGATCGGAGAGAGAAGGGCAGGGTCCTACAGTCCCCTTCAAGGTATTCCCACTAGCCCCTGCTCTTAATAACCCTTCTCCTCCAGCACCTCTTCCATTTATTAAATGAACAGATAAATAATGGACTGTGAGTTCCAGACTCCTGCTAGGACCAATCATTCTCATTTGAGGTTACAGCCCTGCCCCTTTATCTAGGGGATACGTTCCAAGACCCGGGGGATGTCTGAAACTACAGATGGGACCAGTCTCTGTATATACTATATATTTTTTCCTGTATATACATACCTATGCCAACATTTAATTTACAGTTCATTAGGCTTAGTAAGAGATGAATAATATAAAGCAATTATAACAATATACTGTAGTAAAAGATAGGTGAATTTGTTCTCTTACTTGAAAGAGTCAAGAGTATCTGTGCTAACGTAGCATCTTCGGGCTCTGGTTGACCGTGGGTAGCGGAAGACTTGCAAAGGAAAACCATGGATACGGGGGACTGTGGTCATTGCTGCTGCCCTTATCCCAGCCAGACCCTCATCAGGGACAGCTTCATCCTCCTGAAAACAGTCCTGAGCGCAGACCCCGGTCCATGAGCTGTCAGCTCCTGCGGGTCTTTTTCGTTCTCCCTTTTGGAGCCCAGCATCTGATGAGGGTGGTTCCAGCGCTGAGTGACAGGCGGGAAGGGTGAGCCTCCCTCCTCCCCCATCCCGCTTGTCTGATGCTGGGGAGTGCAGGGACAGGGGGACCCAAGGGCCTGATTAGCACAGCCAGGAACACAGCCCCGTGTCCCTCACACAGGTGTGCCAGGAAGGTAGGGTCCACACCACAGGTGGCCTCGCAGATTCCGAGGGGTGGGAAAACAGAGCCTCTTCCAGGTACTCAGAAATCACAGAGAAAGCTCGGATCGACTGCCAGCACAAGAGGTCAGAATCACGAGTCCCTGGAGTCTTGGGACCCCCACCAGTGAGGATGGGGGCAGGGGTCTTCTATCATCATGCTCCTGGCACCTGCGAATAGAGAGACCCGGAGAGTAAGAGCTAAGCAGGCTCGTGCTGGGTGGGCATCTGCCCGCCCTGTGGGTAAAACCTCAGTGCTCATGCGCGGGGTGGGTGGAGCTGACAGCGCAGGGGCTCACCCCTGGCATTTTGGAGTTGGGTAGCTGGGTTCCTTACCTGGCTGTGGACAAGTTACCGTTCACTTGCATTAGTTGACTCACCTGGGAAATGGGACTAATGGAGCCAGTTCCTGGGACTGTGGGAACAGCAAATGAGCCTTCCATCAGGACTGTGTTCCTTGCAGAATGGCTCCTGCCCAGCCTCTGCCTGGAGCCCTCCTCCTCTGGTCCTGTCCGTTCTTGCTTTGTTCTTATGTCACGTGCTTGCTCTGCACCTGGGCAGCAAGCCCCGTGGGGTCAGGAACCTCACCCTAGATGGCTCTGTCTGCCATGACGGGAGCCCAGGAGGTGGACAAGAGCCTTACTTAAGTGCAGCCAGACCAGTTGGGATCCTCTTGGGTTGACTTTTCAGGCTGTGATGTCCAACTCAGGAGCTGGTGGAGCTGGATTGAATCCTGACCCAGAGCAGCCCTGGGGTGCACGGGGTGAGGGTCCTGGCAGCTGATGAGCCAAGGCCCATCCTGCCTTTGCCCCCCACCATGGCAGGGAGGTGGGAATGCTCAGAGCTGTCTGCCTGCTGGGCTTAGGCATGGGACAGCTGTGCATGGGGACAGCTGCCTCAGCTTCGGGACACAGGATCTGCCCCCGAGATTAATAACAGAGCCCAGCCAAGACCGTGGGGAGCAGAGCAGGGCTAGGGTTACCTCGCACCAGGAAATGTGCCTGCCCTGCTGACAGCGGGTGGGGAGCCTGCAGGATGGATGGGCTCTTGGGGCGCCAGGGGTGGCTGGGCAAGGCAGCTCACAGCTGGCCCAGCCAAATCCGCTCCCTGGGGATGCAAACCGACCCTCTCCAGAGCTGCTCGCTTTCCGCTGGGCTCAGCCCCCGGCATGTGCTGATCTCCAAGAATTATGTGAAGAGTTAGGAATGGAAACCAAATGTCGGTGTCAGGTAGAGAGAGCTGATGGACCCTGAGGCCCCGCAGGCCTGGGAGCTCCTGGGACCAGCACAGATGTTTAGGTGAAAAGAGCCCTTGTGCATTTTCTTAAAAAAAAAAAAAAAGTTTATTTTCTCCCCGGGTATTTATTATAGAAAAATCTAGAAAATAAAGGAAAGACATCATTTATCATTCCATTTTGTAAAAAGTGTTAAACTTTAATTTTTTTTTCATTGCGGCACCATAAACCATTTTTAAGCGCACTGTTCAGTGGCATTAAGGGCATTTGCGTTGTCATGAAGTCATCACCACCGTGGATCTGGGGAACTCTTTTCATCTTGCAAAACGGAAGCCCTGTCCCCAGGACCCATCCAGGCCTCCCCTCCCCCAGCTCCTGGAAGCTGCCTCTCTCCCGTTTGGTTTCTGTGAAGTTGACGCTTGTAGGTACCTCCTGTAAGTGGAATCATGCGTGTTGGTTATTTGACTGGATTATTTCACTTAGCAAGAGTTTCTCAAGTTTCATCCGTGCTGTGGAATGTGTTGAAACTGCCTACCTTTCAAAGGCTGAATTATATTCATATTCGCGAGCGCACACACACACACACACACACACACACACACACACACACACGTTTGATGGATACTTGGATTTTTTCCCACCCTTTGACTATTACAATTTTCTTTTTCCTGATACTGGAAATGGAACCCAGGAGTGCTGTGTCACTGAGCTGTATCCCCAGCCCTACTTATTTACATTGATTTATTATTTTGCTTTTGCTTTTTTTGGTACTGGGGATCGAACCCAGGGCCTCCAGCATGCTAGGCATGGAGTTCCTCTCCAGCCCTTCTTATTTTTTTCTTTTGAGATAAGGACTTGCTAAGTTGCTGAGGCTGGGCTTGAACTTTCAGTTCTCCTGCCTCAGTCTCCTGAGTAGCTGAGATGCTACACCACTGTGCATGGCCTTTACTGGTACCTTTCGAGGAGAAGAAGTTTTCAGTTTTGAGTTATTAAATAAATCTTTTTTTATATACTTATTTTTTAGGTGGAGATGGACACAACACAATGCCTTTATTTTTATGGGGTGCTGAGGATTGAACCCGGGTCCCGCCCATGCTAGGCAAGCGCTCTACCACTGAGCCACAATCCCAGCCCTAAATAAATCTTTTTTTTTTTTTTAATTTGCTGTCTGATTGTTTTAGTGTCATAGCTAAGAAATCATCAACAAATCCAACATCATAAAGCTTCTTCCCTATTCCTGTAAGAGTATTGTACTTTCAGACTTTACAGTTAGGTCTTTAATTCATTTTTGAGCTTTTTCATATATGGTATAAGGTCAAGATCCACCTTTATCCTTTTGCATGCGGATATTCAATTTTCCCAATACTGTTTGTTGAAAAGACTGTTCTTGTCCTATCAATTCCATTAATATTTTATTTAGAGAAGGGTCTCACTAAGTTGCTGACAGCCCCGCTAATTTGCTGAGGCTGGCTTTGAACTTGTGATCCTCCTGCCTTCGCCTCCCCAGCTGCTGGGATTACAGGCATGTGCCCCTGTGCCCATATTTAAGAACCAAGAATTGTCCACATTTGATCTTTGCTGTGTCTTTTTTATTCATTGCTTTTGCACAGTTGGGATCCCACAGCTCCTATCAAGGAGGACAGGACCTTAGACTCAGGTCCTGCCTTTTCCCTTGAACAGATTTACCAGCATCTCCAGGAAGCAGTTTTCCTTCATCCCTTAGGAGGTTACATATGGCCATGGGCTCCCAGCGATGTGAGTGCACACGGCAATGTAGAAAGGGGCCTCCATATAAGGCCTGGAGTTACCGAGATCTGGACAAAGGGTGCTTTGGATTGGATTTTAAACATCCTCCAAGGCGCATATGCCATACGATTGGTCATCAGCCTGTGGTGCTACTGAAAGGTGACAAAACTTTTAGGAGGTAGGGCACAGTGAAAAGAAGCTAGGCCATTGAGGGACATGCTTTTGTAGGGGACCCTGGTCCCTTCCCCTCTCCCTCTGCTTCTGGAACACTCTAAGATGAACTACCTCTTTCACCATGAGTTCTGACTCACCAAAGGCCCCAAACCACAGAGCCAAGTGGCTGTGGATGCAGATCTCTGAAACTATAGGCAGAAACAAACCTTTCCCCTTTTTAAGTTGATTTTCTCGGGTGTTTTGTGACAGTGGGAGAAAGCTGATTAATACAAAGTGATATAAGAAAACAGAGGCAGGAGCAAAGTATCATTTCTACTTCAAAGTTGGAGGTGAAGATTAAACAAGAATCATCCTTAAAGCACAGGACTTTATCCCTGCTGGGTCATATATTTGAATTTTTAATTTCACTTTTCAGTTTTTATAAAAGTTACGTGTGTACACAAAGTAAAGAATCAACTCTACAAAACTTAAAAATGGAAAATGATAGTCCTCTATCATCCACCTCTTCTTCTCCCCAGAAACCACTGCATCTCCAAAAATCAGAATTCTATTGCTATGTATGGAAATGACTTTTCTATCTTAGGTGTTAGGTTCGACTCTCCACTATGAGAGATGAGAGCGGAACTTTGTCTACAGACTGCTGTTCCCGTCCCACACATTTCCTGTCACCCCTTTCCTGATACCCTTCACTTGTACCACAATTCTGGTTAGCCCAGTACTTAGGACTTACAGTCCACCCTAGGGAGAGCTGGGCCTGGCAATGCACTATGGATTTTTCTTTTTCTTCCCACATTTTTTTTTTTAACTTTTCTTATTTCTGCTCAGTTAGCTTTCTGTGGAATCATTCTAAATCATGCCCAAACTCTCTCCTGGTTGCACAATTTTTCTTCTGAGGTCTGGGCTGATGGAAGTGAGATTTAGATCTAGAAATCTTGGAATCCCTATCCATCAACAATCCCAAACGTCTCCTTGGTCTGGAGACCTTCTCTCCACTGCATTTCCTACCTGCTATCTTTGTTTACTCCTTTATTATGATGAAGCACATCCTGCAGTAGCCTTCTGAGAAAAATAAGACTTTTGCCCAAGTCAGGCCTCATGAGACATCCCTTAACTTGTCTCTATGAATTCATAGCTTCTATTTTTTTTTTTTAATTTTTATTTTTTTATTTATTTATTTTTTTATTGGTTGTTCACAACATTACAAAGCTCATGACATATCATATTTCATACATTAGACAGAAGTGGGTTATGAACTCCTAATTTTACCCCAAATGCAGATTGCAGAATCACGTCGGTTACACATCCACAATTTTACATAATGCCCAATTAGTAATTGTTGTATTCTGCTACGTTTCCTATCCCCTACTATCCCCCCTCCCCTCCCCTCCCATCTTCTCTCTCTACCCCATCTATTGTAATTCATTTCTCTCCTTGTTAATTTTCCCATTCCCCTCACAACCTCTTATATGTAATATTGTATAGCAATGAGGGTCTCCCTTCATTTCCATGCAATTTCCCTTTTCTCTCCCTTTCCCTCCCATCTCATGTCTCTGTTTAATGTTAATCTTTTCTTCCTGCTCTTCCTCCCTGCTCTGTTCATAGTTGCTCTCATTATATCAAAGAAGACATTTGGTATTTGTTTTTTAGGGATTGACTAGCTTCACTAAGCATAATCTGCTCTAGTGCCATCCATTTCCCTGCAAATTCTATGATTTTGTCATTTTTTATTGCTGCATAGTACTCCATTGTGTATAGATGCCACATTTTTTTTATCCATTCATCTATTGAAGGGCATCTGGGTTGGTTCCACAGTCTAGCTATTGTGAATTGTGCTGCTATGAACATCGATGTGGCAGCATCCCTGTAGCATGCTCTTTTAAGGTCTTCAGGGAATAGTCCGAGAAGGGCAATAGCAGGGTCAAATGGTGGTTCCATTCCCAGCTTTCCCAGGAATCTCCAAACTGCTTTCCAAATTGGCCGCACCAATTTGCAGTCCCACCAGCAATGTACAAGAGTACCCTTTTCTCCACATCCTCGCCAGCACTTGTTGTTGTTTGACTTCATAGTGGCTGCCAATCTTACTGGAGTGAGATGGTATCTTAGGGTGGTTTTGATTTGCATTTCTCTGACTGCTAGAGATGGTGAGCATTTTTTCATGTACTTGTTGATTGATTGTATATCCTCCTCTGAGAAGTGTCTGTTCAGGTCCTTGGCCCATTTGTTGATTGGGTTATTTGCTATCTTATTGTCTAATTTTTTGAGTTCTTTGTATACTCTGGATATTAGGGCTCTATCTGAAGTGTGAGGAGTAAAAATTTGTTCCCAGGATGTAGGCTCCCTATTTACCTCTCTTATTGTTTCTCTTGCTGAGAAAAAACTTTTTAGTTTAAGTAAGTCCCATTTGTTGATTCTTGTTATTAACTCTTGTGCTATGGGTGTCCTATTAAGGAATTTGGAGCCCGACCCCACAATATGTAAATCATAGCCAACTTTTTCTTCTATCAGGCAAAGAGTCTCTGATTTGATATCAAGCTCCTTGATCCATTTTGAGTTAACTTTTGTGCATGGCGAGAGAAAGGGATTCAGTTTCATTTTGTTGCATATGGATTTCCAGTTTTCTCATAGCTTCTATTAACTTCCAGACTTGGTCATTCTTTTGCTTTCTGTCCAACTCCCCCATACATTACATAATATGCATTTCTTATTTGATATTTTAATCAGCATCATTTAGTGCGGAACCAAGAAAGGTTTATGAACAAGATGTAGGTAGGGGAGAAGAAGGGAGACTAATGGAGGGGAAGATGAAATCTGAGCCTTTTTGCAAAGGCTCCAGGGGAAGGAAGCCTGTCCTTGTTCACAGGGAATTCAAACTCAGACTCTGTCTGTGCTGGGCCACTTAAGTGCTTGGAACTGTGTGGTCAAGGCAAATGCCACAGGGCCCAGGAGCTCCTGTGGGTCAGATATCCTCTGGGAACAAACATGGAGAGCATTTGGGGCTACAAACCTCAGCCTGATCATAGGTTCAGACAGTTTAGGACAAAAGCAAGAGACACATATGAGAATGTATTAGTGAGTGCCCGACCCACTTTCCTCTGGGAAACGGGGGCACTGGTCCCCCCTCTAGAGGGGGTCTGTAATATTGAGGGGGTCCTTCCCAGGGTGAGGTTATTATCAACACTGTTCTCCCCAGAACAACTTTCTAAAGCCATTTTTTTTTTTTTTTTTTGGTACCAGAGATTGAATTCAGGGACGCCTAACCATTGAGCCCCATCCCCAGCCCTATTTTATATTTTATTTGCAGACAGGGTCTCACTGAGTTGCTTAGCACCTCACTTTTGCTGAGGTTGGATTTGAACTCGTGATCCTCCTGCCTCAGCCTCCAGAGCTTCTGGAATTACAGCTAAAGCCACTTCTAAAGAAGCCACAGGCTTCCAGGTTGAACCTGGAAGAATTTCCATATTCTGGGATGGTGACGTGCCCAGAGAGGGCATAGGAGTTCCAAGCCACATCCTTCCCGCCCCCACATCTTGTCCCCACACCTTGCAGTCTTCCTTCAGCTGTTCCCAGGTCATAGCTCTGTGTTGATTGATAACAGGGAAAAACAAAAGCTAATACACAGAGAAGCCAAGAGGTACCAGTGGGAGCCAATATTGAAGGGAGACTTCTGCAGACATTCCCTTGGGACAGTCTCCCTGGCAAGGGAGGTCTCAAGGGTTGGAAACCGCTTCTCTGAGGCTGACCGAGGCCTCCCACAGACCCAGGATTCTGACCCCCTCTCTCCTCCCCGGAGGCTTCAGGGGTCCACCAGGACAGCGCGTCCCTCCTCCATCTCCTCTCTGCCCTGACCTGCTAACCAAAGCCTTCTGTCTCAGGGTCAACGCTGCCTGGCTGTGGTAACAGGACCCTCCAGGGGGACAGAGCAGCGGAAGGAAGGGGGATGGGTGAGGGCCACGGTGCTCCCAGCCGAAGCAGATGGTGAAGAAAAACAGAGAGGCTTGTTTGCCTCTCTGGGGCGTCTGGTTCTGGGGCAAGGCTGAAGTCCTCAGAGCTTGGCGTTCGCTCACACGCGAGTGTGGGTGGGAGTGTGGGGTGGGGTGGGGGTCCCCCCTTCTTGCCGGGGGTGCTGAGGTCTGGCAGGGATTCTGGCTGTTTATCTTTCCTAGGGCCTGGTTGTGTCTGAGCTGTGGATTCATCCTGGGCAGCAGAGGCGACCCACCCCAGGCCTGGGTATCTTGGGGAATGTGTCAGTGAAGGTCCTGTTGGGTGACAGCTGGACCCAGGGATTCCCAGGAGCAAGGTTAGCTTCCTCTTCCTAGTTCAGTGCTCAGAGGTGTCTGTAGGACTCTGGGAGGCAACCATCTCCACACATCTGGACTCAATTTCCGAGGCCTACCAAACTCTGCAGGCTTGGTTTGGAATTCGAGGGTAACCTCTGTAGTTGGGGGCTGTCCCCGGTGCCCACATTGGTTCCCCACTGCAGGGCAGGGCCTGCAACCCTTGACAGGGAAACAGGCTAAGAGACCAGGAAGGGCTTGTCCCAGGCCATGCAGCCGGGGAGTGCTGGGCCAGGGCTAAAATCTTGTTTTCTGGCTTTACAGCCTACAGCCTGCAGCTAAGGGTCTGTATTTGGAGTGTACTAAAATCTGGTGACTTCATAGAGAATTTGAGGTATAGTGAGGCCAACAGATCTGGACAGGATGCCTTGGAAGTGATTAATGACTCACAGTGCCCAAGAGGAAGAGGTGGCCCCAGGGGACCCTAGGGGGAAGCACGGGCCAGCCAGGAGGCAGAGGGACGCAGGGAAACCTGGTCAAAGCCTTTATTGTGGTTTCCACAGGAAGGAAGGGGCAAGGCGGGCAGGCAGACTTCTGATGGCTGGCTTGAATACTTTCAGCAGGCTCTGGGGCACGGGGGCTGTCCCTAGCTATGTGGATACTTGGCTCTGGGGCACAGGACAGGTGGATAGTGATCTGGGGTGCCTGATAAAGGAGGTGGTTTGGTATGTGGATGCTGGACTGTTTGGTCTGTTTAAAAGTGCTCCCCTGGGAGGGAGCCAGGGGGCCAAAGCCAGGCGACTCCGTGCATTACCAGGTTTGGCCCCTGAGGCTGATGTTAAAGCATCAAGTGACAGACATTAGAAGCACAGTTAACACACAGGGTCCTGTGAGAGCCCACGATTGAGTGCTGCCCACTTGGAAGCAAGCCAGGATGTGGCCACTGAGCATTGCAGCCATCGACAGTTAGCTGATGTGGACCTGTCCAGACTTCAGCCAGGGCCACAACTTTAACTCAGTATTGGATTATTTAATAATTCCCCATTTAATATCTGTGCTCTCAGCTAGAACATCAACTAGAGCTGCAGCCGGGGTTTGAACCCAGGCTGTTTGAGCCCATGACCTTGACATCTGTGCAACATGACCTTCCGGTGCTTGAGAATGGATGAGTGAAGAAGGGAGCAAGGTGAGGGTGACCTGACTGCAGTCCATCCAGAGGGGACAGGGCCCTGGACAGCGTGCCAGGAGTCAAACAGGGTGGGCAGGATGAGGGCAGGGATGTGGCCCAAGATTTGGGGGATAGGAAATGGTTGAGGAGAGAGGATTTTTCTAGCAGAATCAGTGCCAAGGCAGGAGGGATGTCCCAGGTTGGTGACAACACCAGAAGACACACTGCCCTGGTGACATTAGGTCTGGAAGGTGTGAGGGATGTGCGTCCATCTCTTGCTCCCAACCGTCCCCTTTTGGGTATACAGTTATGAGTTGTGTCCTCTGTGCCGATTAGGGAAGAGCCTTTTGTAAACCAAGCTTACAGTGATGTCTGGGAACCCCAGAAAGGGTGACAGTGTTGGGGATCCAATTCCGAAGTATCTGAAATGTGCTTCTCTCCACAGCACAGTGTCACTGGTAAGGATTCCAGGTCTAGCTTGTCCACTGGCATGGGAGACAGTAGAATTGACCCCACGATGCCCAAGTCCTAATCCCAGGAGCCTGTGACCGTCACTTTGTGTGGTAAAAGGGACTTCTCAGATGTGACCAAATTGAGGATCTCAAGTTGGGAAGGTCCTCCTGGATTTCTGGCTGGTCCAATCTGATCTTAAGGGTCCTTGTAAGGGCAGGCAGTGGGGAGATATGACCATGGAGGGAGGTGAGGAATTGGACAAAAGATGAGGAAGAATTCCAGAAGCCGGAAAGACAGGACATGGATTCTTCTCCTGGAGCCTTTGGAGGGAACCAATCTGGCGGTGGCCTTGATCTGGGTCCATGGTGAGTCTGAGTCGGGTCTTCTGACCTCCAGAGTTGCCAGTTAATGAAAGACCCTAGCCCAGTTAGCCCAGTTACCTAAGGCCAAGATATGAAATCAAGATACCGGGCTTGTCATAAACAGGCTCAGGCGCCGGATGTGCTTTCCATATAACCGGTTGAGAAAAGGACAGAGCACCCACATCCTGAGGCAAGAATGAATAAACAGGAACAGATAAGCAGGAACAGAAAGATTAGAATGCAGACCTGTGGTTTTTGGAATGCAGACCTGTACCCCCTAGGTGGCCTATATGCTAGATTTAAACAAACCAATAAGAAACCTGTTGCTTCCCGCGCGCGAAACCTGTCCCAAACCCTATAAAAATCTCTGTATCCCCAAGCCCGGTGTGCCAGCTCACCAAAGCTCCGGCTGAGGTTCTGCTGGGCACCCGCAGGCGCCTGTGTCCCAATAAACCTAAACCTCTTGCTTTTGCAGCCAGTGTTTCGTGTGATTCTCCTTGGACAGGGAAACGGGGGTCTTTCAAAAACGGGGTGTCTTTCAATAATAGATACATGTCATTTTAAGTCACCAAGTTGGTTGTCACAACTGCAGTGGGACACCATTACACCAATCCCCTCTCTGACCCACACTCTTTCCATTTGTAGGAGGGTCACAGGCTCCTTGTCCTGATTCTCAAGTCTCTGAGGATCAGGAAGCAGGAGGACAGATCCTCTTGCTATTGAGAGGACTTCCTTCCCCCCAAAGCAGTTTCCAGACCTCACTGTGGCCTGACTCCAAATGTCCCGCTGTGAGTTCCCCTGGGGGGGGGGGGAAGAGAACCTTATCCCGAGGAATTCTAACCAAAAGCCTGGCAAAGCCAACCCAGGGCTGATTAAAAGAAACCGTCCTGGGAGGGAAACGGAGAGTCATTAGTTTTCTGCCTTTTCATGTCCGACCTTGGGGCTCAGCGCATTCTGCAGCCTGCGATGGATTTAATTTTCTGTTTTGATCCTGCGGAGAAACCCACAAACAAGTAGAACCACAGGAGGTGGCCGGAGCTCCCAGGAACGGGAGGCGCAGCGCTCCTCCTGGCTGCTGCGCTCTGGGGACTTGCACGCTGCGGGGGTTCCTGCGGGGCGCCCTTTAATCAACAGGACTGCACAGGAAAAGAGCTTTGCAGGAGCGAATCAAGAACTCCAGACAGTGTCTTTGCCTTTGGTGGCTGTAATTCCTCCGCGCTGATTGCCCGCCTTTCTTGTGGGCAGCCCCCGGGGACCCACAGGCCTTGGGCACAGCAGCAGGATGAGACTGGAAGGTGGGCTCCTTCCACCTTCCACCCGAGGGACATGTGTCTTTAATCACTGCTGAGAACAAAGGAGGCCAAGTAATTGCCTGCGACCCACTAGGGGCAGCTCGAGTTTCTCTAGAGGCTTCAGCCAAGGGCCGGGTGGGGGTCTCCGCCTCCGGGTAGGGTCATCCTGAGCACAGGAGCTGCTGGAGAAATCCTTCTGGTTCCCAGCTCTGTTCAGATCCCGCCCTTGCTTAAAAACTTCTGAAGGCCCGCCAGGTCCGCGTGGCGCAGGCCTGTAATCCCTGCAGCTGGGAGGCTGAAGCAGAAGGATCACAAGTTCAAAGCCAGCCTCAGCAATTTAGCCAGGCGCTAAGCAACTCAGGGAGACCCTGTCTCTAAAATACAAAACAGGGCTGGGGATGTGGTTCAGTGCCCCTGAATTTAATCCCTGCTATAACACCCCCCCCCCGCCAAAAAAAAAAAGAAAAAGAAAAAAGAAAACCTCCTGAAAGGCTCCCCCTGGCCTGGGCGAGGCTCGGACCTCCTGGCTGGCCCTCAAGGCCTCCTGACTCTGCCTGGCTTCTCATGCCCTGAACTGGCCCCTCTAGCCCTACGCAACCACTCGGACAATTCCAGCACTTTCAGGCTTTTGCTAATGTCCTTTGTTAGGTTCCTCAAAAGCAAGATTTCCTGTGTCCCATCCACCTAGGAAGCCTGGACCAGGGAGATGCTAAAGAGAGAGCGTATGGCCACTGGCCATCCGGCTGAGAGGGGAGGCCTGGGGAGTGGTGCTATTTGCCAAGGAGGCCCCTGGGAAGAGGAGCAGGCTGGATGTGGGGATGACACTCACGGGGACGGTGTCTGGCGCCTTCCCTGGGGGTCTGGAATGAGCGAGCTCCTTCAAGTGGGCACAGAGGGAGAAAGCGGGGCTTGTGAGACTTGAGGGCCCAGCATCTGGAAAGAGGAAGAAAGCCAGGAGTTGGTGGGTCCCAGGAGGGGGTACTTAGGAGCATTGAGAAGGTCGCGTCGGGAGATTCTGGGCTGCAGGAAAGATGCAGTTGGAAGAGGAGAGGGGCAGGAGGCCCGTGGGTAAAGAGACTGGGAATGTGGGCTACCCTCTTGAGAACAGTGTCCCCTGAGAGGAGGCCATAATCCGGGAGCGTGGAGTCTGGGGTTTGATTTGGGAGCCTGGAACCTGTGGATTGCTGGAGCAGGACAGACATGAAAGCTTAGAAAACCAGGGGGCCATGCTTGTGGTTGGGGGGTGTTCCTCAGCCCCCAGACTTAGGGTGCTGCTGGGGGGGACAGGCTGCAAGACAAGGAGTTGGGAGGAGAGTGGCAGTGCAGACAGGCAGGAGCTGGGATGGGAGGGTGCATCCCGGGGAGGTTTGGGGAGACATTAGCCCCCCTGAGTGGTCCTCCCATCCCACAGGGCTTCCCAAAGCCACCAGTCCTTGTGGTCACCTGCATCCTGTTTGTGTGGTTCCTTGCCCTGCCTGTGCCCTCTCATCAGATTTCACATCTCCTTCTCAGCACCCTCAGGCCAGTGACCATCTGAGTGTTCCTGGAAAGGACCTGGTGTTCATTGAACAACTGGCTTAGGATTGCCCTATCCTATTTTTTAAACTTTATTTTTTGATAAATACAAATTAAATTTGGTGACATCCTGTGCCAAGGACGTACCTGCTGTTCACCTTGTCCTTCTTACTGTCTTGTGTATCCCTTGGCAAGACACTCACTCGTCCCCTCACGAATTATCATGACTCCCCAGAGCTCGGTGTAGAGCTCCACAGGGGAGGGCGTGGGCTTGGCGGGTGAAGCTCGCTATTGGGTGGCGTTGTGATTGGCAGTCGGGAGGAGGGGCTGCTTCAGCCTCCGGAGGCTCTATCATATTCTCCAAGGGTCAGAATCACCATTAGAGATGCCAATGGATATGACAAAGGTTCGGATGAGGATGTCACCTCATTCAATTCCTAATTCCAACTGGGAGGTGGATTTTGAATTCTAATAAGACCAGCCATTTCTTGAGAATCTATCCAGTGCCACCTTAGTCCCCGTGCCATCCAGGGGCGAAACACTTAGTCCTCCCAGTAAGTCTCTGGGGGACTGTCTTGATGCTACTTTTACACCTTGGGAATGGGGCTCAGAGAGCTCAAGTAACTCTATCAGGATGTCCCAGGCCATACCTGTCAGGCAGGAGAGGAAAGTAAGGGCGGAGGTAGAGACAGTTACTGTGTCCTGGCTGCTTTGGGTGTCATTCGGTGACAGGTCCTGGGGTGGCCAGGAAGTGGGCTGGCCAGAGCTGCTGTCCTTTCTCAGAGGCACCTGGCTGGTACTTCTCACCCTTCATCCAGTCTCTAAACGTGGGCACAGAGAATGCGTGTGCGAAGAGTCCTCTTTCCAATGGGCTCTTGTTACTATTTCAAAGATGCAGCCCTATGGGAAATGATCTGGTGGTAAAATATACTAGGAATGGAGTGGGAGGATCGGAAAGTTTTTTCCCTAATATACAGTGTGTGTATTCCACCTTTCCCCTGCCCGCCCTCCCGCCCTCCCTCCTTTGCTTTCTTCCCAGATTTGTACTAGTCTCCCTTCAATGCCAGACACTGCTGCTAAGCCACAAGTTGAACAGGCTCTGCCTTCTGGGACCTACAGACACGTGGGTGCCCCTGGTGTTAACAGTGGTCAGAACTCTCCAGAGGGAACAGCAAAGTCTGAGAGGTTAGGGTCGCTTGAGCAGCATGTGGAGGATGAGAGGCGGGTGGCATGCGAGTGGACATTTTTCAGGGCAGACTGTGTGGGCCAAGGGCTTCAATGGGGTAGGGCTCAGCCTGGGTGCCATGGCAGGGGCCCCGTGTTTTATAAGGAGAGAGGACCCTGGAGGGTCAGGTAGGGCTCAGTCATGGAGACCCTCAGGGGTTGGTGCCCAGGAGTGGGCTTTGTCCCTTCCAGACCTCAATCCACCCTTCCTTTGTTGAGCACTGGTCCAAGTCTTGTGCTCACCTGGGACCAAGGCTGAAGCAGCCCCTCCTCCAGACTGCCAATCACACCACCACCCAATAGCGAGTTCCACCTGCCAAGTCCACGCCCTCCCCTGTGGGCCAGAGGAACTCAGGGGGCCTGCCCTCTGGAAGCAGCAGTTAGGTGGGGTGAGTGCAGAGCACGCATGTGCACGTGTGTCTCACCTTGGTGGATCCCTTGGGCTGGAAGTTGTCACCCAGTCCTTGGTTTGGGGACAACTTTATAGACCTGGGGATGGAATCATCATGTCACATATTTGCAGAACTCCCTGCCTGGAGACAGTGGGGGCCCAGGCCCTCCCTGATGCCTTGACTTCCCTGGGCAGGGGGCACCTGCCCCAAGGGCTGGAAAGTGTCCTCACCTGCCAGGATGGTTCCCAGCTGTGGGGCTTCTAGGAGCGAAGCAGCCTTGCTGTGGCCCTTCTCCCCCCACGGCTCAGCCTCAAAGGCTACCTGAAGCCTCTTGCAGCACAAAGCTGCCCTTTCTGCCCCACGGCCTGTAGGGAAAGGAGAAAGAAGAGTCTCCCAGAGGGACAGTCCCATGGCAGCTCAATGTGATTCTGCCCCTCGGTCCCCCACCCACTAGACTGTCTCCAACCCGAAGCCAGAGGATCCAGTGGTTCTTACCCCACACCTGTCCCCATCGGCTAGGGGCTTCCTGAGCTGTCAGCCATGAGTAGTAGCTCTAAGAAGCCAGGAGAGGGCAGGTCAGAGGAGAAGGAAGGTGGGCTTCAGAAGCAGCAGGATTTACTTCAGAAGCCTGCTGGGCTCTGAGTTGCTTCCACTGCTCCTGGGCTTGGCCTTGGCAGGGGAATCCAGGGTGTCCTTAGAGTCAGCTGTGAGTGGCAGAGTTGCCATCAGCCACTCCACGATTATACCCAGAGCCTGTTCTTTTGGACTCTGGGCCAGATTCGAGGCCAGAGGTGTGTTGCTCAGGGAAGGATTCACTGGGCTGGGGCCACGTGGGATCCTTGGTGATGGCCGGTGGGTATCGAATGCCAGATTCCACAATCATTGCTTTTCATGGGTCACATTCCTCAGATTCTTATCAGAGTGTTTCTTTCTTTCTTTCTTTTTTTCTCAAGCCGACACTGGGAACCAGTCTCCCAGCGGATTGCAGGAAAGATGGTAGAAAATTAAAAGCAGGAGTCCTGGCTTTTGCCCAACTCTGTCACCACCTTGCTGTGTCCCCAGGGGCCCTTTTTACTCTGAGTCTCGGTTTTCTCACCTGTAAGAAGAAAGCTGGGGCACGATGACCTTCCCAAGACCCCAAGCAGTGCAAAGCCTTTATAATCCCCCAACTAAGTCCACTGAGAGATGCTCTCAGGACACCATCTGCCCAGACAGGATCCTGTCTTCATGTCCCAGGGTGGGAGATGCTTCTGACATGGTGGTGGTGGCAGCACAGATCAGGCAGGGTGATCTTTCCACATCTCCCTCCTTCCTGGGATCCCATCCTTCGCCTGAATTGTGGCAGCTGAGATTGACATTCTGAGATCCAAGGGGCCAGGCCGTTGAGGAACATTTTAGTGAGTTCACAATTTTCAGCTCTGCAACCTGCCATGGGGATGTTGGCCACACCAAATTCCTCTAATAACCAAGATGGTAGCCGTGCTCTCACTTTACAGGTTCCAAAGTGATGACTCATGCATTTATTTTCATTGATCCGGGTGGTACATTCTTTTCTCTTTTTTTGGTACTGGGGATTGAACTCAGAGGCACTCTGAGCCACATCCCCAGCCTTATTTTGTATTTTATTTAGAGACAGGGTCTCAATGAGTTGCTTAGTGCCTCACTATTGCTGAGACTGGCTTTGAACTTGCGATCTTCCTGCCTCAGCCTCCTGAGCGGCTGGGATTACAGACGTGTGCCACCTCGCCCAGCTGGGTGGTGTATTCTTATTCCCAGTTTATGGTGAACCCTGGGGACTGAGTCACAGGTGCAGTGAAATCCATGGAAGCAGAACAGAACTGGGGCTGGAGTGGGCTCTGCTCACCCACCCACATCCCAGGCACAGTCCCCCAGCCCAGGTGCAAAGGCAGCCCAGCGGCCACGCAGTGAGTCTGGGGCCTTGGGTGTGGCAGGGGCTCTGTGAGTGTGAGCAGAGCTACCTTGGCTCATGCTAGTGTATGGGCGAAAGAAACTTCTTTCTACCCGCTGAAGTTTCCATATTTGGTGTCTCCAACGTGAGCTGAAATAGATCAACAGAAGTGCCTCCATACACCAGCGCCCGGAGTATAAAGTCCCAAACTCAAAGCAGGGACAGATGGTTGACGCTTAAACACCCCCTCTAAGGCCGGGAGGAAAGAGGTGAGAGCACAAACTTCAGGATTGGGTGACAGGAAACAGTCAGGATGGGGTGACAGGAAGCAGGCAGAGGATGGAGGCTGAGCCCCGTCGGGAGACACCACCATGGCCCACAAAGGTGGGGGCCCCACAGCCTAGCACGGCTGCAGCATCTGTCTGCCACCAGGACAAACTGGGTCCAAATCAGGGAAGCCCCCAGGGACACCCCACAGCCTGTCCTGACCAAGGGATCCTGACCTTCCTTTCCATCGTTCACCCACCTAAAAACTACAGGGTTGTTCACGTGGGGGTAACTGAGTGTGCATTACACCAAGGCCTGGTCAGTTTTTAGGGTCCCCCAAACAGTAAGAGGGTCCAGGTAGGCAGATGGAGAGGGCCTGCCTCTTTCAGGACAGGGCACCCCCACAGCCCTCTCTGCCCCTGCCCATGGCCTGCTCTTCCTGGGCACAAGAACCTCCTTAGTGTGCATGGGAGTCTGTCCCAGGAGCCTCCTGTTCTGACCCAGCTCTGAGCCCTCATGGGGCCCGGTGAGCAGATCTTGGCCCCTGCCCCAGGCAGCATCTTAGAGGAGAAAGCTGGGCAGGAGGCTGAGGCAAGAGTATTTCAAGTTCAAGAGCAGCCTAGGGAGCCTGGGCAACTTGTCAAGACCTTCTTTCAAAATACAGAGCCAAACCCGCTCTTAAAGCAGACCAGCTCTGGAGATAACCCTTTACCCCACAAATGGCTCCACCCTCATGACCCAGTCACCTCCCAGAGGTCTCACCTCAAATGTCATGAATGCATGAATCTGGGGACTAAGTTTCCAACCCATGAATTTGGGGGACACTGTCTAACAGCAGCAGGGTCTTGAGTCTGCCCTCCCACACCTGGCCACATCTTGGGCTCTGACCTGGCTTCTTCCCATGGAGGTCCACTGCTCTGAGGCCCATCTCCTCCCCCGAGACCTGTCATCTCTTGCTCATAGGACAGTGGCCTCAGACATCTCGTCCTGATCACTAGAGGTCAGTTTGTCTCCTTTCCTCCTGAGCTCATGGTGGACCCCCCTTGTCTATAGAAGCAGACTCTGAGACCATCTCTAACCTGGGGATGTTTAAGAGGGACTTCCCATGGAAGGGAGGGGAGGAAATGGGAATAAGCAAAGGGACCTATGCTGACTCTGGCCTCATGCAGGGCTCTGTAGCTGGCGTGGGTCCTCTCCCCCCTCCCTTCCTCCCTCCAATCCCCCCCCCCCCCGTTTGTCCTGTGTCAGGCTCAGGGTGGCCTTCTCAACTATGCACGAACCTGTCACTAGATGGAGATGCCTGGGGAGGAGTGGATGTGGGTCAGGTGACCCTGGGCAGCCGAGGCAGGACTTGAAGGTGCTGACCACTGAACCACATATGCTGCCCCTGCAGGTGGCACACCCAGCACCTGCTTCCCACAGGTTCGGCTCTGGTGGTGAGAGAGCCTGAGGTCACCTGGACTCTTGGGAGGCCACACCCATAGACCTGTGGGGAACTTAACTGTTGGCAGACCCTCCACGCCCCATCCAGGGCTCACCCCCTGGGTCCTAGGGCAGCCACACAGGATCCCGCCTTTGCCTATGCAGGTTTGAACTTGGCTCTGGTCCAGGCTGTGGAGATCTGGCTGGGATCCTGACTCTCCCCCAGACCTGGGCCCACCTCTGCCAGTTCCTTTTCTGCACTTTCTATCCACCACCTGCTGCTCCCCACCCGGCTCTGCCCCTCTCGGAGGTGTGTTCCCCAGGGCCGGGGCCACTGTGTGCCCCTCCACCCAGGGCTCAGTGGGGACAAATGAACGGGAGATTTGCTTTAGGAGGCAGGATGAGGAGGGGAGGGGAGCCCTCCCCAGTGAGCCTGCGTGGCCTGGCTCACCTTCACCCACCACCAGGCATCACCTGGAGACAGGGACACATCCCCAGACATGTGACACTCTGCAGCTTTGTCACCACAAGACCATCACAGAGTGTACTTACATTGAAACAGCTGTGACATCACCAGGCGACATACCTCACAGAACCCCTGTCATATGTGAACCCCGTCATTGACCTAAATGTTGTGCAATGTGTGACTGCATTGTCTCACTGGTTACAAGCTTGGGGTGGGGACACTCCGTCCTCCTTGAGGGACACTGTTAATAGATATGCCGGGGGTGTTTTGATTGCTCTCTGACCACTTCCCTACCCTCACTAGCCAGATTGGGGTCTGGAGTTAGGAGCTAGAGTGTCCAGATAGAAACTTCCGGCTTGTAGGGCTGGGGATACAGCTCAGTTGGTAGAGTGCTTGCCTCACATGCACAAGGCCCTGGGTTCAATCCCCAGCACCTCCAAAAAAAAAAAAAAAAAAAAGAGAGAAAGAAAGAAACTTCCAGCTTGTCTCTTGCAAGCCTTTGGGTTCTTTCTAAAGCTTCATGTTCTTATCTGCAAAATTCCCATGTCAGACCTGTTGAAAAGGTTACGTGGGGGTAATGGCTTGTGTCCTCCCGGAGGCTCACACAGAATCAAGATCCGTGGCTTAGGACTTTGGTGTATGCATTTTGGAGGGACCCAATTCTGCCCATAGTTATCAGTGAGACTGTTTTACTAACCATACAGGGGCCTCGGGGTGCTGGGCCCCACTCTGCCTGAAGGAGAGGGTCTCTTTAGCTCAGGAGCTGGGAGGGTGGGAGGCACATCCTGGTGGGGGCATGAAGCTGGCTTATCTTGCCAGCATCCCCCTGAAGACTGGCCTGTGCCCCTTGGTAGTACAGTTGTGGGCTGTGGCCTGACAGTTGTCCAGGTTTCTCATCTGACCACTGCCTTGTTTTTCAACTGGAAACTGGCTTCTCGAGCCCAGCTGGTGGGCAAATCTGCTGGAACTGGCCTTTCTGTGGATTGGATAAAGGGTGATCTGTAAATTAGAACAAGAGGCAGGTGGAGGAGGGGCTTGGGCCTGAAAGTGGACGCCCCAAACCAGGAGGTGACTGTGCTGGGGCACAGAGCCTAGCACACAGCACAACCTCGACCCACAGCTTTGGTTGAGTGAGGGACTGGAAGGGACAAGGCCCTCTGGAATGCACTTGGGGTCCCAGCAATGCACCACTTCATTGAGACCTCTTCTTCCTGGGAAACCCAAGGTCCTCCCCAATGACACAGGCTAAGATGGAGCATGTGTGGGATCCCAAGGAACCTGAGATGGGAGCCCTTTCCTGGCTGGGAAGGTACCCAGGAGGGGAAGGAGCCTGGGTGGAGACTGGTAGGATAAGTGAGACTTGACCAAACAGAAGAAAGTGAATGACCTTCCAGGGTACAAGGGGATAATGGAAATGGCCAGACGGAGCAGGCTGGAAGTGGGCCAGAGCAGGCATTTCCCTTGTGGATGTGGAGAGCAGAGAGGTGAGGGAGCCCAGGGTGGCGCCAGGTTTGAGCTCTGCATGGCGCCCCCTGGTGGCAGGTAGAGGAACTTGCAGGGAGAGACACCAAGATGTGGGAGACCAGGAGGGCTGAGGCTGGTTGTCCAGGAACAAAAGGGAATCAGAAGATCAGGAGTCGATTTGCCCAGCATGGGGGCATGGCTGGGAGAGAGAAGGTGGAGCCTGGGGTGTTTCCTTGCCCCTGGGGGTTTCTCTAAGGGCATGGGGAATTAGTGTGCTGGAGGAGCCGGCTGGGGCTGGATATGATGAGCTCAGTAGAGCACCAACAGCAATTGTGTGTCCTGGGATGTCCTGAGAGCTCTGATGATGCATGACCACTGTCCAGGCGAGTGGGCACACACAGTGGGGTTCAAGGGGAAACACTGAGGTGATCCACCATGGGGGCAGAGCTTGGACGGAGGAAACAAGTGCTGGCGGGGTCAGACTCAGGGCTCAGGGTCCCTGGGTGGAAGGGAACACATGAGATCAGACCCCAAAGAGAAGCTCAGAGGGAAGCACGGGCTTAGGGAGGCCTCAGCCTGAGCCTCAAGGGTGGAGGTCCCTGGGTCCTGGACCCTCCATGAGAGCTGGGCTTCGGAACAGGGGGAATTGACAGAGAAACATCGCTCAGATGAGGCCCAAAGAAAATGCCAGTCCCTTTCCATCCTGATGAGCCTGCCAAGAATTTGCCCATGTGTGAGGACCACACCTGACACCCCCAAATTCTGTGTGCCTGGGCTGGGGGGGTCGGAAAAGGGCTGTACCCCTCCCGAGGAACCCCTTTCCACCTGCGGTTAGGCTGTAGCCCAATGACTCCTGTTTGCCCATGACCAAGATCAGAGACCAGGGTGTGCAGTGAGCGATGACATGATGCCACTCAGCAAACAGAAGACACAGGACATGGGGACCCTAGGAAGTAGGCCATATTGGTCCCCTGACCACGGGATCCTGAGATGAAGTGGGTTTCGAGTTCCATCGGGACAGGCCCAGAACCCTATGTCCATGCCTCTCCTTACAGTCTTCATTGTTTGGCCAGGTCTGGATTATCGGAAGCCATTTATAGCCCATTAAGAGATCAGATGTCGAGCTGGGATTGTGGCTCATCGGTAGAGCCCTCGCCTAGCATGGGCGGGGCCTGGGTTCTATCCTCAGCATCACATTTAAAAAAAAAAAGGTATTGTGTTGTGTCCATCTACACTTAAAAAATAAATATTAAAAAAAAGAGAGAGATCAGATGTCTAGAGATGGTGATTGGAGGCTTTGGAAAAGGTTTTCCAATTCACAGCTCATTTCCCTATAGAAAGCTCTGACCCAGTACAATTCAGAGATGGCGGGACTCTGTCTATTCCAAAAACCCAGGGCTGGGATGTGGATATCAGGGTGGAGCGTTTATCCTTGGATGGGATGGTAGCTTATCCTAAAGAGAATTGTACCTCTGTCTCTGAAACACATGCTAAGTGCCCATACAGAGCCCGAGAGGAAGGAAGGGCTATCCAGTTTCAGGATGTCTCTCTGGGCTACAGGAAGAGGCAAGATTGATGGTTTGTATTGGGTAGGTGGGACCCTGGGTGGGAGGGCTGAATTTCTTTCTCAGGGTAGCCTCGGTTTTGAGCTGCAGCCCTGCTCATGAGCCTTATCCACACAGACTTTCTATTCCCATCTGCAAAATAGGAAAGGACAATCCCTCAATTGTTACTGACATTGTGGGGTTTAGTGGCCAGCCAGTCAGTTGTGATCCTTGCAGTCACGTCACCCTGCATGGTTTCCGCTGACCTGGATGCGTTCAATTAGTCCTGGCTGCAACATTGAGAGGTTCGTGTGGGCGTGTGTAAGACTGAAGTTCAGAAAAGGACTCACCCCGTTGCCTAAGAAAGCTGGTAGCAAAACTGGGTTTTGAACTTGGTCTCCTGGTGACTTTGTGGGAGGGGAGGGTGGACTTTGGACTACTTTTCCTATTTCTTTTGGGACATTTTTTCACTTTGGGAGTATATCATAGAAAATTGTCCAAGATTTTGACAAATTTTGATGAAAGATCATACCTAATATTTATTTGTAATTTTTAATATCTATAAATTTGTTATTTATGTTTATGACTTTTTTTTCTCCTTAAGAATTGTCTAAGCTTTGTTGATAAGATTTTTTTTTTTTTTTTGCAAAAAGTCTGTGTTTGGATTCTGTTGATTTATTTTTAATATGATCTATTTAATTAATTTTTGCTTCCTTTTAAAAAAATTTTTAGTTGTAGGTGGACACAATATATTTATTTATTCATTTTTTATTTTTTATGTAGTGCTGGGGAACAAACCACTCTACCACTAAATCACAACCCCAGCCCCAATTTTGGCTTTCTTTTTATTAATTCAATTATTCTCTCATTTTCCTGTCTGTCTTCTAATTAGTATGTTATTTCTTGCTACTTACTTTGTATTTCCTAGCATTTTGTGGATTGATCAACTTTTGTTTTACTCTTTATTTTCCTTTTAGTGCGGGATGGCTTGCATTTTTACATTTTAATTCTCTGCTTCCTAGTATTTATCTTTAAATTCAAAACTATTTAATTGTATATATTTTTTAATTACACTTAAAGTGGCACAACTTCTATATCCTCTCCTTCAACATGAAAAAAAATTTGCAATTTTAATTCTTTATAACTTCTCCTCTTGGCCATCTTCCATGTTGAAATCACTTTTGTTTTAGAGCGAGGCTATTACTAAATCTCATTATTGTTTCTTTGCCTGTAACTACTCTTCTAATATGTTTTTTTTTCTATGTCCTTTATTTTGTTTTGTTGGGATACCTCCTCTAGTGATTCTTTCATAAGGGGTAACTGGTAAACTTTCTAAGTCTTTACACATCTGAAATCTTTATTTGGCCTTTGGTCCTGAGGGTAATTTGGCTGGGTATAAAATTATGGATCCTAAATATTTCCCCTTAGGAATCTGAGAAAAATTTGTCACCATATTCTTGAATCTGATGTTGCTGATTTTAAAATCTTATTGAAACTTACTGTAAGTAGTTTGTTTTTTCTTGGCTTTCTATGGCATTTAGCATTTTCTCTTCATCCTGATTGTTCTGAAATTTCAGCACATACTCAATGGGCCCTTTTGAATTAGGAACTGGTGCCTTTCTTCAGCTCTGGGACATTTCCTTTGCTACTTTTTCATGTGTCTGCTTCTCTTTGTCTCTGATCTGCTCTTGTGGGGCTACTAATCAGTAGGTGTTGGCACTTGCCTGACTTTAGATCCCTCCCATTTCTCCCTACATTGTCTGTCCCTTTGTGGCTTTGCAGGGCCTCCTGGGAAAGTTCACAGCTCAGACTTGAAGTTCCTCAGGACCTCCTTCCTTCCCTCCATTCTATTCTTCCATCCATCCATGGAGGTTTTATTTTCATGGTCATACATTCCATTTCTAAGAGATCAAATTTATTTTATTCCACAATTTTTTATGAGTGGCATGCTCTCATCTCTTGGAGGACATTAATTATGCTTGTAAAATTTGTCTCCATATATTTTTTATTAATTTTTTTTTCTAGAGGTGCAATTTTATTGCCCGTTGAGTTGGTGCCTTTCTCTCACGGTGTTAGACTTTTAAAAAATTTTTATCAAATAATTTCATGGGTTTGTCTCTGTTTATTGAGACTTTGGCTTTTGCCAAAGAAGAATGGGGAAAGAATATGCAAGAATTCAGTGATCTGACCTTAAACGTGTCCCTG
Source organism: Urocitellus parryii (assembly GCF_045843805.1). Taxonomy (NCBI): domain Eukaryota; kingdom Metazoa; phylum Chordata; class Mammalia; order Rodentia; family Sciuridae; genus Urocitellus; species Urocitellus parryii. The sequence goes on along the minus strand of NC_135539.1, from coordinate 28,996,337 downwards.
GAGGTCACCAGCTTGTGAGGCACCTGTTCTGACCACACCTGCCAGTGGATAGGTGAATCCAATGCCTGAATCTTGATACCAGCAGTGGGGTTACCTGAGTCCTCACTAACTAGCTGTCTCCCCTAACCAATCCATCCTGCAGCCACCCTAGGGTGTTGCCCTTATCTGCTGCTCCTAAGTTGCTCCCACTTGAGCCCCAGGCCTCTTTCTTGCGTGTTCCTGGCTGTGCCTCAAATTACTTCCATTTGCTTTCTATCTCTAAAGTACTCCTCAGGTATTCTGGTCCAGGGCTTCTTGTTTTCCAATGTTATTCTGGATATTTTTTCTACTGTTAAGTTTCCAGGATCTGGTGATGGTGGGAGGGGTGGGCCTGCTGGCCATCTTGATCCAGTGCCCATATGGTGTGCATCTGTGCCCTCTCCTTGCACCTCTGCTGCCCACACTGCAGCAGTCCTTCCCTGCTTAGAACCTTCAGTGGCTCCCCACTGACTTTCTGAGAAGAGCCATATTAGCCTGGAGCCTCTCCCTTTCCCTGGCCCTTCCTTCCCTTCAGCCTTCCAGCCACTTCTAGTTGCACACAGGCCCCTGGACACGCCTTGGTTTCTCATATGGTGTCCCCACCCATTCCCCTCCTTCCTCTGCTAACGTCAGCTCCCTCATGGCTCCCAAGCAGCTAACCCATCTTTCAGTGCTCAGCTGGTGGCCCTTCCTGGGACCACCCCTGCTCTGCTCCCACAGCTCCCTGGATGGACCTGTACCTGGATTCTGGTAGCTCCATTCTCCTTGTCACCTGTCCTCCCCTGCCCCAGATGTCAAGGCGGTGGCTGAGTCTTTTTCACAGAGTGTCTTCAGTGGCTAAAATGATGCCAGTGCTCGGAGGCCAAATGGCGTGGGTACTGTCCCTTCCCCTCAGACTTGAGCAGAGGGTCTCTGTGGGCCCCTGATCCAAGAAAAGTAAGTGCTCCAAGTTCGTGAGGGGACCCTCCTCCTCCAGCACAACCTTTGAACTGCAGTCAGTGCCCCAGGAACAGACAGGGCTGACGCGACTTCTGCTCTCTCCACAGGCACTGGTGCCATCACACGGTGACCCGGACGGTGTCCTGCCAGGTGCAGAATGGCTCGGAGACAGTGGTCCAGCGTGTGTACCAGAGCTGCCGGTGGCCTGGGCCCTGCGCCAACCTCGTGAGGTAAAGGCCCTGGACTGGACTGCTCCGCCCTTTCGGTCCTTAAGAATGAATCCAGCCCCAGCACGGCTCTGGGGGAGGCTCTGGGAGAGGCTCTAGGGGAGGCTGGATTAATCCCAGAGATGAGAGTTGAACCTGTTTATGGCGCACCTTCTGTGTGCAGGGTGTGTGTGAGTATGAGTGTGTGTGTGTGTGTGTGTGTGTGAGCGCGCGCGCCCACAAAAGGTGAATGGAACACCGAGACAGACCCTCACAACTCAGTCTGACTGGCAGAGACCTCCACAGATGAGTGTAGACAGGGATCAAGGAACATGGAGGAGCCAGGTGGGGTGAAGAGGGAACCAGTTAGCCTTGGGCTCCCGACTAGGATATGGGGATATGCCAGACTTTAGCCCCGCCCTCTGGCCCCGCCAAGCTCTGCCTCTCACAGCCCCACCCTCAGCCTCAGCACTCACAGCCCCTCAAGCCCCGCCCTCACTACCCTGCCCTTACAGCCCCACCTCACAGCCCACCCTCATAGCCCCGCCCTCAGCCTCACCATTCACTGCCCCTCAAGCCCCGCCCCTTACAGCCCTTCAAGCCTCACCCCTCACAGCTCCGCCCTCACAGCCCACCTCTCATAGCCACGCCCCTCAGTCCCACCCTCACAGCCCCGCCCTCAACCTCAGCACTCACGCCCCTCAATCCCCGCCCTCACAGCCCCGCCCTCACAGCCCCACCTCACAGCCCACCTCTCATAGCCACGCCCCTCAGTCCCACCCTCACAGCCCCTCAAGCCCTGTCCTCACAGCTCCGCCCTCACAGCCCACCTCCCATAGCCACGCCCCTCAGTCCCATCCTTACAGCCCTGCCCCCACAGCCCTATCCCCTCCCTGGAAGCCTTCAAGCCCCATCCTCTCGCAGCCCTGACCCTCTCGCAGCACCCATCAAAGCCCTGTTCTCACTGCCTACTGTCCCACCAGTTCTGTCCCAAAGCCCAGTCCTGAGTCACTGCCCTCTGCAGTCCTCAGCATCTGCAGAGAGATTTCACCACCAGGGCCTCGGAGCAGCTACCTCACCTTCCTCCCCCATCCTCTGTCCCTCCAGCTCCACTTCCACCTTCTGGACTGGCTGCCCCTGACCTTTCTCCCCTCAACCTGTCCAGCTTGAGGCCTCTACCTGAGGACCCTTCCCCATCTCTGCCTGGGACCTCTCTCCAAATCTCTACCCTTTTGAGCTGGTGTCCCTGCTAACAGGGCATTTTTACACGGGGTCCATAATCACACCCAGCTGCAATAGTAGAATTCTTAACTTGGGGTCCTTAGATGCAATGTTTTCCTGCAGCTCGTTCTGCAAGAGGAATGGCTAGAGAAGTGGAGAGGGAGATGTCCATTTTAAATTTTAAGCAAGAGGGCTGCTTTTAAACACTGTGCTGGAGGCAGGACCAGTGGATCCATAATGAAGAAAAAGATGTTGACCCCCATCCTTTTCAGCCTGGAGACCCCTTTAGTCCCCAGGAGCAGGGAGCTTCCGATTAGCCAGTCAGAGTCTCTTGATCCTGTGAGCAGCTTCTGAGGAGGGAGGTCTTCGGAGTCTGATTTCTCCGACCCTGATGGGGGAAGCTCTGGCCAGGTTCCACGGGAGGAGTGGCTGTCCTGCTCTCCCAGTGGGAAAGCCAGCTGCTGGCCCCGGAGGACAGACACTTGGCAGGAAGGTCACACGTCCCTTACACGCTTCTGACTCCTGCCCAGCTTGCTACTAAGTCTTTGCAAGATCTAGAATTTGACTTTAACAAAGGAATACTGTCTCCGGAGTCGAGACAGAGTTGGGTATGTCTGCTGGGCGCTGTGGTGCACCCCTGTAATACCAGAGGCCCCGTGGGGCTGAGGCAGGAGGATCCCAAGTTCGATGGCAGCCTGCGCAATTAAGCAAGACTCCTTCTCAAAAAAAAAGGAAACAGAGCTGGGGATGTGGCTCAAGGGTGGGGTGCTCACCCAGCACGTGCAAGGTCCTGGGTTCCATCCCCAGCACAGCAAGAGGGCTGTGTATCTAGAGTTCAGCCATATGGGCCTTTAGCTGCCATCCCATTATTAATGTGCTGGATGCTCCCCAAGCCATTTACCAGGGTGGAGACCACCCAGGTATACGTGAGTGTCTACACACACACCATCACGTGGCATTTGGGTTTAGGAGATGAACTGTCAGGTTTCCCTTTACTGAAAGCCCTCAGAATAAGTGGGATGGTGGGCTGGCTCTCCTAATGCCTCAGGTTCACGTCGAAGTTCTTATACTTTTGCAGTGTAGTCATGTCTGCTACGGAAAGGGGGCAAGCTGACTCCTGAATCGCCGAGCTGGACGGGTACATTTTCAAGCCACCGTGAACTATCACAGTTGCTGTCTCAGGTCTTAGGGGTGATCTGAGTGATGCAGCACAGGGGTCTTCAGTGTGGGTGCTGCGGGCCTTTCAGGGACTTCGTTCCTTAGGGTAAGGACAGAGGACAGACGACCCGTCAGAGCATACGTGCATGTGTCATGAGCCTCCCCTGTGCCTGCAAAGCTAGCCAGCAGGAACCTTGTTCATTACAGTTACTTACAACTTTTCATTTCCATTCTTTTAGAGAAATTTTTTTTTTTTTTTTGGTACTGGGTTTGGAACCTCAGGGTGCTTAATCACTAAGCCATACCCCAGCCCTTTTGATTTTTTCTTTTAAGACAGGGTCTGGCTAAGTTGCTTAGGGCCTCGCTAAGTTGCTAAGGCTGGCCTTGAACTGGTGATCCTCCTGCCTCAGCCTCCGTAGTCGCTGGGATTACAGGTGTGCACTGCCATGCCCAGAGAAATTCCCTATTTCAGATCTTACTTACAATTGCTAAGCAATTATTATTTGTTAAAGAAAGAGGGGCTACTACACTTTTCTTTCTCATCAGTAATTCATAGCTGAGCTAGAATGGGGGGGCACCCTCTTTCTGCGGCCTCAGGGCTGCTGGCTGGGCAAGGAGAGGAAGGGTGATAGTCAAGCATGACCACCGCTCCCTGGTCACGTGGGGCTGCATTCTTATTACAGGCCGTCTTTTTGCTGTATTCTACTACATGGGCATCTTGTTTGTGGCAGCCTCCCCACTGGTCTCCCTTGGGACTTTGGACTCTTTGACTTCACTCTCCACCATCCCGTGTGGGTCTTCCATGATATTCCTCCAAGTCACAGAAGGGCAGCAAAGGCTCCAGGCATCATGTCTCATGCCACGGTTTTCCAAAAAAGGAAGCAAAAAAGGGGGACCCATTTTTTTCTGTCATAGAGAAATAACATGTATCCAGGATTGAACTCAGGGACACTGACCACTGAGCTACATCCCCAGCCCTATTTTGTGTTTTATTTAGAGACAGGGTCTCACTGAGTTGCTTAGCACCTCACTTTTGCTGAGACTGGCTTTGAACTCGTGATCCTCCTGCCTCAGCCTCCCCAGCTGCTGGAATTACAGGTGTGCGCCATTGCGCCAGGCTAAGGATAGTCTTTTCTAGAACCCCCAGCCGACTTCCCCTGCTATCTCAGTGGCCAGGATTTGCCCCTGAAGCCTCAGTTTCCCCAACTCTAAAATGGAGGTGACGGAGTGCAGCGTTGGGAGGTGGCTGAGGAGGGGGTGAGGGGCGTGGGGCGGTGTCCTGCAGGAGGCTGGCTTAGAGGCCAAGGATTCCAGGTCCAGGGCCCCCAGGCAGCTGCCACCTGGGTTCCAGGCGGGGCAGGCCCTGCCTTCCTGCTGAGGTTAGTGGCAATCCCCCTGAGCCCCAGACCTGCCCTGCGCATGCTCCTTAGCTTACAGCCCCAGTTGCTCAGCGAGTCTGGCCGTGTTTCAACCTCAGCATTTAATGGGCCTGCTCAGGGTTTTCTGGGTTCCTTCTGTCCATTTCTGGGGGCCGTGTAGGGCATCATGTCTCCATTCCCCCCGAAGCGCAGTTGGATGCTTTGATTTGTGTTTGCACAGAACTCCTGTTGGGGGAAGCAGGGTGGCGTGTGAGCCTCACCGTAGGATCAATTATGAATTCCCTCTCGCCGTCCCCCTCTTCTTTCTCCTTGGTACCATTGCTGTGATCTCCAGGGCGTGAGTCTCTCCCACATTTCTTGTGACAACATAAGAGATCCTCATTTCCCAGGTTGCTTTCCAGCCTGTGATGGCAGATACAGGTAGCAGAGTAAGGTGACCAAAGGCTCAGTGGAGCCGTGTGGCTTCCAGAAAGTTACTTAGCCTCTCTGAGCCTCATCTCTAAAACAGCCAATATCTGTCTTGCAGCATGGGTGTTAGGATTCCATGAGAGAAAAACAAGTGACAATTTAGTGCTCTGCGCGTAGGATCTTCCGGGACACGGCAATGGCTGTTTTAAGTATCACTTCCCCTTTGCCTGGTGAATTCTGTCTTGAGGTCCGGGAGAAGCCTCCTCTTGGTACCGCTGTTGCCTCTGCCCTGCCAGCCAGATTGACAGGACCTGCAGTGAGGATACCGCAGAATCTCATTTGCCTTCTCAAGGAACACAGTGGGGTTTACCTTAGTGGAAGGTACACACCTGCCCATCTGTCCTGTCAGTCTCAAAGTCCTAAGGGCAGGGAATGTCTGCTCCTCTTCACATCCCCCGATCCTTTGCCAGAAGGGACTGGAGGAGGGAATCATGGATCTGGTAAAGTCTTACCTACCCCCACCTCCTCGCCCAGTCTCCAAGGGCCCCTCACTCCCCCCACTTCCTGCAAGGAAGACCCTCTCTAAGCTGGTCCCTGAGGTGAGCCGCACCTGACGGAAATTCACATTTAACTGAAGGCTCCTGGACCAGACCTTACCCAAGTGATTTCCCTATGAGGGGACCGTGGGAAGTCCAGAGCAAGGCAGCTGGGGGAACCCTGCAAGGCCTTTCCATCTTCACACTTTGGGCTGCATTTGAAGCTAGAACTAAAGGGGATCCCTTTTCCCCTGTGTGGCGGGGATGATGTTATCAGATAGGGAGGACAAAGGACCACAGCCTGAGAGTCAGGAGACGAAGTCAGAGTTGGAAGAGTGTATGAGTCCGTTTCCTGCTGCCATAACAAGTGTGGCCACCCTGTTGCTTGCATCCAGATTCCCTGGAGAGTCATGAAAGTTGTAGAGTGCACCAAAATGTAATTCCTTTTTCCTTTCTGCGTAGCTTTCTATGGTATGTTGTACCAGTTAGTTTAACAATTCATCTGCTAAAAAAGACACCCTGGATGTTTTCAGTTTGTGGCTACTGTGGATAAAACTGCTATAAACAATCATCGATAGGTTTTTATGTGAACATAGTTTTTTTTTTTTTTAGTTGGAGATGGACGCAATACCTTTATTTTATTTATTTATTTTTATGCGATGCTGAGGATTGAACCCAGGGCCTCACACATGCTGGGTGAGAGCTCTACCACTGAGCTCCAGCCCCATGAACATGAGTTTTTATTTCTCTGAGTAAATGCCCACGGGTACAACAGTGGGGTCACATGATAAGTCCATGTTTAGTTTGTTTTTGAAGAAACTGTCAAACTCTTTTGCAGAATGGCTGGATTGTTTTCCATTCCCACCAGCAAATGTGTGAGAGGCCCAGTTTCTCTGGGCCCTTGCCAGCCTGTGACGTTACCACTCTTATTTTATGTAGCCGTTTTGTAGAGTGGACCCTCGTGATTCACGTGCATTTCCCTAATGACCAGTAACGTAGGACAGTTTCATCAAGTGCTCTGATCGCCAGCTGCGCATCCTCTTAGCAAAATGTCTGTTCATGTCTTCTGTCCATTTTCTGGTTGGGTTGTTTGTTGCCTCACTGTTGAGTTGTGAGATTTCTTTATCTCGTATACTCTAGATGCTAGTCCATCGTCAGCAATGTCCCTTCCAAGTATTTTATCCCACTGTGTGGCTTGTCGCCCCAACTGTCTTGGAGAGCAGAAGTTTTAAGTTTGATGAAATTCAGTTTATCAGATTTTTTTTTTCTTTTGTGGATTTGCTTTTAGTGTTAAATCTAAGATCTCTTTGCCTCACCTTAGATCCTGGAGATTTTCTCTGATTTTTTTTTTCAAAATAATTTTAGAGTCTTATACTTTACATTTAAGTCTGTGATACATTTTGAGTGAATTTTTTTTTTTGGCCCAAGGTGTGGGGTTTAGGTTGAGATTCATTTCTTTGCCTACAGATATTGAATTGCTCGAACAATAACTTATTGGAAAGGCTGCCGGATGTGATGGCGCATGCCTGTAACCCCAGCAACTGGGGAGGCTGGGGGCAGGAGGATCGAAAGTTTGAGGCCAGCCTTAGCAACTTATTGAGTCTCTAAGCAGCTTGGTGAGACCTTGTCTCAAAATAAAAAATAAAAAAGGGATGGGGATGTGGCTCAGTGGTTAGACACCCCCCCCCCCCCGCCCGGAGTCAATCCCTGGTACCAAAAAAGAAAAAGAAAAAGAAATCAATGAGATATTTTAATAGGAATTGCATTAAACCTGCGTGTGGGGAGAACTCATATATTAACATGTTGCCAATCACGTCGTCTATCAAGACCCACTTACGTCTTCCTTCTGACCCACCTCCTCTGGTTTCCTTTCCTTTCCTTTGCACAGATCTCAGCAGCATGTGCTGAGAGTGGACAGAGGCTTTGTCTTCAGTCTCCAGGAGAAAGCGTTTCACCACTTAGTGCGGCAGAAGTCTGAGTATTTGCAGGCTCTCCTAATCCTCTTATGTTCTTTGGAGTTTTTATCATGGTGTTGAATTTTCCCATCAAGTTTTGGCATTGATTGATCCTATCATGTGATCTTTCTTCTTTAGCCTGTTAACATGGTGATTGTATGGAGTGCTTATCAAATATTGAACCGGCTGTTACCTGCCTGGGATAAACTCCACTTGGTAACAATATATATATATATATATTTTTTTTTTTTTTACATTGTGCTGATCCTATTTGCTAATATTTTGTTAAGTGCTTTTTTTGTCTATATTCATGATAGAGAGTGGTCTGTAGTTTTCTTGTTCAGTATGATCTTTGGCTTTGGTAACTGTGTGGAATAGGGGCTTCAGAAAAACAGTAAGGATCCGGGTGTGGGGGTACATGCCTGTAATCCCAGTGGCTTGGGAGGCTGAGGCAGGAGGATCTCAAGTTCAAGGCCAGCCTCAGCAACTTAGTGAGGCCCTAAGCCACTTAGCCAGATCCTGGCTCAAAATTAATGAAGAAAGAGGGCTGGGGATGTGATTCGGTTAAAGGGCTCCTGGGTCCAATCCCTGGTACCCAAACAAAAGTAAAGATATATTCTCTCCTCTTTTATGTTCTAGAAGATATTATGCATAATTGGTGTCAATTCTTTAACGTTTGGTAGAATTCTCCAGTAAAACCAGTTGTGTCTGGATATTACTTTTCTGTTTCTTTTTTAAATTATAAATTCAATTTACTTACTAATTATAGGGCTAGTTGGCTGATCTACTCCACACACTGACCTGTGGTGATAGGGGTTTGGGGGAGAAGTGGTCCAACTCTTCTTCATTCCGGATGCTGCCCGTTGTGTCTCCTTTGTGAGTGTGTGTCGTCCGTCTTGTGAGAGGCCATTTTATTTCACTGATCTCTCTAGAGGATCAGCTTTTGGTCTCCCTGGATTTTGGTCACCTGGGTTTTTTTTCCGTTTCCCGGTCTTTCTCTCGTCCTGCTGTGTCCTGGCTTCTCCTTGCTTTCTGTTGACTGTTCTCTTTTCCTGAGGTTCCTAAGAGAAGCCGGTTTGTGTTTTGAAAAGCTGGGTGGCTGCCATCAGGAGCCGGGGCGACAGACACCGCACGCTCGAGGTGATGAGGTGACGGGGCTCCCCTGGGGGCTGGATCAGGAGGCCCCCTGGAAGCTGAGGGGCTGGGAGTGTCCCATCACTTAATGTCAGGGAGCAGCCAGGGGTGCCCCTAGTTTTCTCTTTTTGAGCAGCTTGCAGGCTGGGCATGCCGTTCACCGAGATGAGACACTGGAAGGGGATCAGGCCCGAGGGGTGGAAAACCACAGCCCTGCGCTGGCCGCGTGGAGATGCCAACAGGGCGTCTGTGGTGGACGAGGGTCAAGTAGGAGGTTTTCTGTATGGATTTTTCCCTTCTGTGATTTTTTTTTTTTTTTGTACTGGTGATTGAACCCAGGGGTGCTTCACCACTGAGCCCCATCCCAGCCCTTTTTTATATTTTATTTAGAGACAGGGTCTCGCTGAGTTGCTTAGGGCTCGCTAAGTTGCTGAGGCTGGATTTGAATTCCTGACCCTCCTGCCTCAGCCTCCCAAGCGGCAAGGGTTTATAGGCATGAGCCCCCATGCCCAGCTCCTTTGTGTGATTTTTTTTTTATTGGAATCTCCGTAGGGAGTGTATATCAGAGGTAGGGGCGAGGACATCACCCAAACTAATGGCCACAGACCAGCACGAGGCCCAGAGCCATGCTGGGTGCCCCAGAGCCATGCTGGGTGCCCCGCCAGTCACCAGCATGGTGTGAATGAGAGCAGGAGCTCCTGCCTGCCCTGGCCTGGGTGCCCTGGGGACGGTAGCCTTATGCCTTAAGTTCTCTGAAAACCTGTTCATCTGTGCAGTTGGGTTAGGGTTAGAGTCAAGGCAGTGCCAGGACATAGCCCTTCCTGACAGTGTGTGCATGCATGCGTGTGCATATGCGTGTGCCCGCGTGTGCATGTGTTTGTGTGTGCGTGTGCAGATGTGTGCCAGTGTACGCATGCGGGTGCCTGTTTGTGTGTACATGCACGTGTGTCAGAACCTGCTGGATTCAGGAGGCCCCCTGGAAGCCGAGGGGGGCCGGGAGTGTCCCATCACTTAATGTCAGGGAGCAGCCAGGGTGCAGAGAAGACAGGCTTGGCCTCCTTCCCTGTACCTGGGTTTCCCTTTCCAGGACATGGAGAGAACCCCGTTTCCTGCTCTGAGGTGATGGTGCCCCATTCGGGCAGGGGGATGCCAGGCGTGGAGCACGCTGCCCTTGGCCCTGCCCAGCCCCTCCGTCAGAGCAGGAGGACAGGCCCAGGGACGCGGGGGTTAAGTTTCCTCGCCAGCCCCCCTGCCCTGGCTGCCTCCCTGGCCCTCGGAGGCCTTTGATGGCATTAGAGCCAACCTTTTCCAGATGTGTGAGGGAGGGGGTGGCCGGAACTCTCCGGGCTCCTCCAGACGCCCCTGCCAGCGAGCCTCCCCGGGGTTGGGTTGCCTGCTGCTGGGGGGTGCCCGCCTGGGCTAGGCCAAGTCCAGGATTTAAACACTCTCTTAAGAGGAGGCCTTTCTTCCTGCCCCTCCTCCTCATCCTGCCCTCGGACCACCTTCTCAGCAGGGGCAGCTTGTCCAGCTGCATATCCCTGGCCCTGCCCCCACCCCCAGCAGCCTGTGGTCCTGGGCTAAGGGGAGGGAGGCCTGCGTGAGAGGCTGGCTGCCCTCTGAGGCCGCTGTCCCCTCCCCCTGGCACTTAGGAGCTGGCTTGAAGGCTGGGGAGGCCAGAGGCCAGAGCCCCCTCCTCCTGCCTCCCGAACCGCAGAGGGACAGCCCCTCCTCCCTGTGGGCCTTGGACTGCTCTTAATCAGGAGATTAATAATCTCCTCCTCCCTCTCGTAACTCCCACCCCGTTTCCTGTTGCGTCTCTGGCCTGTCTCGGTACCTCCCAGGGTGTCCCTCCTCACGGTGGTCCCTGGCGAGGAAGCAGAGGCCATGCAGGAGCAGGGTTGGCCCCAGCAAGGGAGGGGGCGCCAGGCTCCCCTGGACCAGGTCTCTGGGCAGAGTAGGCCTGAGCCAGCATCGGCGGGACCTTGGCAGTGCCCCTGCACCCACCGGGGGCCACCTGATGCACGGGGGACCTCACCTTTGGAGGCCGGAGGGCAATGTTGACCCCCCTGCCACCTCAGGGATGGGCGCCTCATCCCTCCTTGGAGCCCTCTCTCCAGATCTCCTTTCAAGGGCCCTCGTGCACCCAGAGCTGCCTTAGGGGACCCCCAGGACCTGGCTGTAAACTTCTAGAGGACAGTTGCCGGGCAGCTGCAGCCCGAGACCAGGCTCCGGGCGTCCGTCCCCTCTGGTTGCACACCTTGAGCTTTGGAAGCAGCTCTTTTGAGGACCTCAGAGGCTCCAGGGGCAGGAAGAGGGTCAGGGCCATCTGTGCCTGAGGGCTCCGCAGAGGCAGCTCCTCGTCCAGCAGATGAGGGCCACCCGGGCTCTGGAGTATGACCCTGTGCTTCTCCATGGCCTCAGGGGCCGCTCATCCCTGCTGGGTCCTCCTTTCCCACCCAGGGCCCTTGCTTCTTCCCTTCTCTCTCCCCTTCCTGCCAGGCCTCTTAAAAGCAGATCACGAGGCCCCTGCACTTTGCAGCCCTTGGTGGCCTCCCCATGGCTGAGAGGAACAGGCTCCCAAGGCTGTTTTGCAAGGCAGTGAAGCCACGTTGGGTCTTCTGTTTTCTTGTTTTAATTTATCATTATTTTTTTAGTTGTAGTTGGACACAATTCCTTTGTTTTTATGTGGTGCTGAGGATTGAACCCAGGGCCTCGCATGTGCTAGGCAAGAGCTTTACCACTGAGCCCCAGCCCCAGCCCTACGCATTAATATGTGCAGCTTTTAAATATTTTGTTGTTCGTGGGGTGCTGTGGAGCACGCCTGTGATCCCAGCAGCTCAGGAGGCTGAGGCAGGAGGGTTGCGAGTTCAAGCCAGCCTCAGCAATTTAGCAAGGCCCTGAGCAACGTAAGGAGGACCTATCTCAAAATAAAAAAAATAAAAATGTCCGGGGATGTCATTCAGTGGTTAAGCGCCTCTGGGTCCAACCCCCTAGTACCAAAGGAAAAAAAAATTGCTGTTTAAAGATCATGACTCAGAAAACTGGGAAAGCTCTGGTCAATCCAATGTCCACAGACTGAGTCTCGCCTTCTTGCCTACTTCCCAGAATTTTTTGATGGCTCCACCTGCACATCAAAAAACCCTGCTCCCCAGATGCACCCAGCACACTCAGAATGGGGACTTCTGGGCCCTCTGAGTTGCCACTTTCTTGCCCTCTCAGCAGACTTGCTCAAGGTCCCCCATACGGGAAGCTTCTTTCAGCCCCTCCTGGTGGAGGTGGTTGTGCCCTGCTCTTCCATCCCTGGGCCCCGAGTTTTCAGAGCTGTGCCCAGCCGAGCACCCTGACCTCCTCTGGGAGCCTCCATATCTTTAGGGGCTCTGCAGTTCCCGGGAGGGGACTGTGTGGGGGTCACCTGCTCATCCGTGGTTCCATTCATCCCATCCATCTTTACTGAGCACATAAAAGGGCATCATGTCTTTTTCTTGTTGATTTGTCTTTTTTTTTTTATTTGTTGATGACATGCAAATAGGAATGTACACACAGGAGAATATATTTAAAAGAATAAACATGTAGCCATCCTGAGCTAGGCCTGCATGGGGCCATAGACTTGGTGGAGGAGAGACACATCAGACAAATAATTGCACAGGTTGGTTTATAATTAGAAGTGCTTGGAAAAGAAGTCTGGGTTCTTTGATGGAGTAAACCAAGGGCTTCCAGCAAGCCACTGGTGGGCGGCATCTCACAGGAGGCGGCGGCTCCTCTGAGCCCCTAGTCTGCAGCTGGTCTGGGGCAGAGGGAAGAGCAATCCCTGACGTGGCTGCTGGAGTTCTGAGGCGGTGGGGAAGGGCAGGCAGGGAGGTGGCCAGAGTGGGCACTGCCATATAAGTCCCCGTGGCCAAACTAAGGACTTGGGTGTTGTAGGAAGTGTTCAGGGAAGAAAGGTCTGCGTTAAAATCATCTCCTGAGACAATCAGAGAAGCCTCATGACTTCTTGGGTTCAGCTGGGGTGGGAGGCAGGTGGGCAGCCCCTGGAGGCTGGGGCGGAGGTCCATGGCTGGTTCCTTTGCCTCCCGATGCTGTAGCACGGTGAGCGCCAGCACAGACTCCGGTTGTTCCACGTCCTGTGCGGTCCCTTAGATTTTATAATTGCCTTGTCAATTAAAAAAAAATCACTAGGATTTTTATAAGGGTTACATTGTATCTATAGATCCATTTGTACTGAAGGGACCCCTTAATGACCATGAGTATTCCTGTCCATCAACATAGCATAACTTTCCATTCATTTGTTCTTATTTATCTCATCAGTGTACACATTTTTTTTGGTTTAATTTACTGATTAATATTAGTTGGATCAGGCTGCCATAAAAATGCCGTAGACTGGGGAGCCATTAATTTTCTCATAGTTCTGGAGGCTGGAAGTCCAAGATCAAGGTTCCATTTGATTCCATTTCCTGAGTTGTAGATGGCCACTTTCTCACTGTGTCTTTACACAGTCTTTGGTGTATGTGCAGGTTGAGAGAAAGAGGATCCTGTCTTGGATGTCTTTTTACAAGGATACCAAGAAGAAGTCTGCACATGCTCAGTACAGGTGCAATCAACCCCCCACCCCCCACAATATATTCAATCACATTGGCTGAATCCACAGCTGCAGATCTAAAATATATGAGGGGCTCACTTCTGTTCTTTTAAATATATTCTTCTTATATATTCACATACTTATATACATAATCAACAAATAAAAAAAGATAAGTCATGCAAGTCAATAAAACACCAAAGAAGGGAAAGATACAAAACCCAATTTAGAAGTGGGCATAAGACTTGAAGATAGCCAAAAGGAAAACACAAAAAGGGACTCAACCTTATTTAGTCATCAGGAATTGCAAATGAAAACAATAATGAAAGATTACTACATAAGCCCAGGAATGGATAAAATGAAAGTGACTGATAATATCAAATGTTGGCAAGGATGTGGAGCAACTGGAACTCTCACCCACTACAGCTAGGCTTGTAAGCTGAATGGCATGTAAGGTTCTGCCCGATTCCATTTCTGGTGAGGGCTTTGCTCAATTTCTGGCTTCCAAAACAGGTTTTGGAAACTTGTTCATAATATCTACTAAAGTTGGGTGGCAATTGATTCTCTGGACCATCAGTTCTGTTCCTAAGCATATACCCTAGAGAAATGGAAATGTATTCTCGGGGCTGAGAATGTGGCTCAAGCAGTAGGGCGCTCGCCTGGCATGCGTGTGGCCCGGGTTCGATCCTCAGCACCACATACAAACAAAGATGCTGTGTCCTCTGAAAACTAAAAAATAAATAAAAAATTAAAAAAAAAGAAATGTATTCTCATAAAGACTTGTACAAGAATGTTCATAGCATCTTTGCTCATCATAGCTCAAATCTGGAAACAACCCAAATGTCCATCAGCACGAGAATGGACAAATTATAATCCAATCATTTGTCTTATTTATGTAATGAAATATTATTCAGCAATAAAAAAGAATAAAATATCACGCCATCTAATGGAATGGATGGAACTCAGACCTAATGGATGAGTGAAAGAAGGCCAATGCAAAAGAGCACCTACTGTAATTTTCCATTTATAAGAGGTTCTTGAACAGGCAAAATAATTTCATGATGAGAGAAGTCAGAAAGTGGTTACCTCTAGGGCCAGGAGAAGTGGGGTGAGGGGGGTTTTTCAAGGAGTGGGAATTCTGGTGGGTGTGGGGCGTATGGCTAGAGGCTCATTGAGATCCTCACTGGGTTTATCTTTTTGGCTGCATGCCCATTATATTTTAATAACAAGGAGAAAATCCACTATAAAAATGAGGAGTGAACTTAGTACTTTGCCTCATGGCACTTACCCTGCGTGCAATCTTGTAGGTTCACCTGCACGATTATGTGATGTGTGTCGGTTGTCCCCAATAGCCTCGTGTTCTGGCACGTGCCTGTCTTTGCTCATTCTCGTGTTCCTGGGATCTGCTCAAAGCGGGCTCTTGGCAAGTGTTTGCTGGGTGCATGCACGAGTGTTGGATTGTAACCTAGCTCTGGACCCCATGTGTGGGAGGAGGGAGAGAGAAGCCATCCACTCTGGTCAGGGGGCAGGGTTGCTTCACCGAGGAGGGGCCATCTGGGACACAACTTGAAGGCTCTGTGAGATTTTTCTCAGCACACAGGAGGAAACAAATCAGTTCTGTTCCTAAGCATATACCCTAGAGAAATGGAAATGTGTTCTCATAAAGACTTGAACAAGAATGTCGGCAGAGAAGCTTGTACTTGCAATGGTGGCCGCAAGAGCACAGGGCACCTGGGCTTTCTGTTGTGTGGCGGTGGTAGGAGCCTTGGCTGGTGACTGCGGAAGGAGGTGAGGGTCCGAAGGTAGGCTGTGCCTTGTTATCTGACCCGAAAGTTTTGGTCCTTAGTCTGCGGTAATCATGGAGATACAGCTGTCACCAAACTGGATCAGCATTTTAGAAAGTTTGCCAACTGGATCCCAATAGCACGAGCCAGTTCTTTGTGGAGGCAGGAAGGCAAAGGCCCCTCAGGTTCTTGCTCAGACTGGGAGATGGACCACCAAGGATGAACCTGTCTTGGGCACCCTGGTGGCACCCAAGGGTCTGCTAGGCTGAGCCTGGGCCCGCTGGGCTGGTAGAGCAGCGCCACCTACTGGTGGGTCAGGCACCTGCACTTTGTGGTCCATCTGCTTCCTCCACAGCCTTGGGGTCCTGGAGGGGCACAGACCAGGCTGAAACCCAAGAAGGAGGGTCAGTAATAGAGCTTTTTTTGAATATTGGGGTCCTCCTACGTGTATTGGAAAGAAATTGTTCCTTTGCACTGCAAAGACAAATTGAAGTTACTGGGCGTGGGACTGATTCTGCCTGGACTGATTCTTATTCCCTCACCTTTTGGCATTTGTGACTTTGAGAAAGTTCCTTAAGCTCTTTGTGCCTCCGTCTCCTCATCCGTAAGTTATGGATGACAACGGCCTCCACCTGCATCAGCATCTGTAGCCCACTCAGCCTAGGGCCCGGCACTCCCTGAGGGTCAGGGACATCTATTTTTCATTGTCTATTATTATTGCCACATTATCACCCAAGGGCTGGAGGGTGACAGCATGTGACACAGAGGGCATAGGGTTCTGTCCCTCCTGGAAGGACTGGTGCATGTGGTTGAGCAGCCTGGACTCTCTCCCTGCCACGTGAGGCTACTCAGAGGGATGCAATCAGATCTGTGTCCGAGCAACCCTCTCTATTGTCTAAGCCTCATCCCCGGCATCCGGGTCCCCACAGTATCCTCATCAGGACAGGGGCTCAGGGAGGTTACCGTGTACGTTAGCACAGTGAATTAGGGGCGGAGTCAAAATCCTGCCACGGAGCAGGGAGACCTGTCAGGCCGGAGGCAGGGTGTGAGCGTGAGGAGGATGCATGGGTGTGCAAGTTCTGAGAGTGTGCTAGTGTGAGCGTGTAAGAGGGCAAGTGAGTGTGTGCGGCCACGTGAGAGCGTGAACATGAGCGGTGAATTGTGTTAATGCATGTGCACGAGTGTTTATTTGATTGTGTGAATGTGAATCGTGCCTGCATGAGTGTGTGCACAGGGTGTGCACATAAGTGTGCAACCACAGGTGAGCAAATGTGGAGTGGACACAGTGTGAGTGAGCTGAGGGTATTGGTGCAAGAGCGGGTGCTTGTGTAAGAACACGAGTGTCCTGCATATCGTGAGTGTGAGGAGTGTATGTGAGCGTAAGAGCGTTGGCGAGTGTGCGTGTGAGCGTGTTTATGAAGCACTCGTGTCATTGCCCTCCTTGGACCCAGGCTTACGTACCCACCACACGTCCCCAGGTCCCTGGCTGAGAAGGGGTGACCTGGTGCTGTGGTTCTCCCACACCTTCCTGTCCCCCGCTCCTGTCCTTTCCCTACCTGTACCCAGTGACAGTGGCCTCCGAGGTCCCCTAGAAGATGCCTCTTGGAGCTATTTTGCCAGGAACCTGTGGAACAGCTCAGAGGGGCCTGGGGGGAAGCCAGCGAGACGGGATTCTCCACCATCTGTGCTGTGGTTTCTGAAGTCCGGTTTCAGACGTGTCCCCGGCTCCCAGGGCATCTCCGGGCAGGCACGCGGCTGCCACCGTTAGTCCGTCATCTCTCCCTACACCCAATGGGGGGTTCCGGGTCAGCAGATTTCAATTTTGGGGGTCGTGCAGTTTTGTTTTAAAGAGGAAATTTTGCGGCACGATCCAGCAACACAGTCATGATGATCCGAGCGAAGTCGAGGGTCCCCCTGGAATCTGTCCATCTGTCCACACTCGCTCTTCTGGAGAGTTTCACAGAATAGTATCAGACTGATTTGTGAGAGAATTTCTAAACTGGTGTCAGGGGAAACTCCACCAGGGGCTACATAATATTTCCCAGGAGATTTTTCTTCTTTTTTTTTTTAATTAATTTTTATTAATTTTATTTAAATTTTTAAATTTAAATGTTTTAAGGTTTTTTAAAAAAATTTTTTTTTAAAGCAGAAACATTTTTTATGGCTGGGAGGGTCTCACCGCTGTGCTTCAGAGGGCCTCTGCTAGAATGAGCACCGTGGGGTTTATTTTTGGTCCCAGGGATTGAACCCAGGGGCACTTACCCACTGAGCCCTTTTGGTTTTAAGACAGGGTCTCACTAAATTGCTTAGGACCTCATGAAGTTGGTAAGGCTGGCCTTGAACTTGTCATCCTCCTGCCTCAGCCTCCTGGGCTGCTGGGATTGCAGGCAAGTGCCACTGTGACCCGCATGCCTGTTTTATGTCTGTGACTGCAGTCTAGCCCCAGAGGATGCTCCTTAGGGTATTCACTGGGTGAATCAAGCAAAGGGAATAACGATCGATTGGTAAAGGGGTGGAGTTGGGGGTTGAGCGTGGTTGAAGTTCTGCAGGTCCTGATGGTTTGACCCTTTTCCCTACTCATATCTTGCTCAGTCATATGCATTGCCCCTCTAGAGGAGGCTACATGTGGAGAGTTGTAGACCCTTTAGATGGCAGCTGACACAGAGAGGGCTGGTGATTTGCCTGGGGTCACATAGCTGGCGTGCACAGAGCCAGGGCCATGGGTCCACTGTCCAGGGAGCCTCCCAGACCCTCGGGTGGGAAAAGCCACCTGGGCGATCTTTGCAGGAGGCATTGGGGGCAGGCGGGCAGGAGCGCAGGCCTCAGTGACACTGTCCTTGTGTTAGTTACAGGGCTCTCATCAGGCCCACGTACAGGGTGTCCTACCGCACGGTGACGGCGCTGGAGTGGAGGTGCTGCCCTGGCTTTACCGGGAGCAACTGTGAGGAGGGTAAGTCTGCCAGGGTGCGGGGCGCCTGGGGGACAGGGCATGGCCAGGCTGGGCCATGGGGGCCCTGGACATGGCTCCCCGCTGCCCTCCACTTTCCACAGGTGGTTTATAACGTGAAATTCTTTTCTTTTCCCAACACTGACCCAATACTCTGGACTGGCCAGCCAGGGTGCAGCTGCTCACCCTACCCTGGGCACGAGGGGGTCCTGCGGGTACCACCCAGGTGAGAGTTGGAGGAGCCTCCGGAGCCCGGGCTGGGTAAAGGGGTTGGATTTACAGCCTCCTCCTGCCTCCCCGGCTCCACCAAGCCCAGGCCTGGGGCAGGCACGGTGGGCACATGGGTCCAAGAAAATGTAGACCAGGGCCACCAGGCTGAGGCCACGAATTTTGTAGAATGAGGCAAACACTAGGAGACCTGGGGGACTGCTGAAGATGGGCCTCAGCTAGCTGTCCTGGGTGCTCAGAGGGAGGACGGATGAATGGGTCAGGCCAGCACCTTCCCAAACCCTGGGGCCCCAGCTCGGCCTGATTCTGGAGCCCAGGAGACCTGAAAAGAGCCACAGGTGGGTCAGAGGTGGACGGCAGGGCAGGTCCCCAACACACTCACAACAGGGAAACGGTCACCTGGCTCCCCATAGAGTTGGTCCAGCAGGAAGGAGGCCCAGTGGTCAGTTTTGTATTTGGAGACAATAGTTATCTTCCATGTGGAATTTCTGACAAAATTAATGTCTCATTTTTTATTATTTAACTTATTATTATTATTATATTTTTTGTACTGATAGAAGCCCGGGTACTCTGCCACAGAGCCATGTCCCCAGCCCTTTTCAAATTTTGTGTTTTGAGGCAGGGTCTTGCTAACTTACCTAGGTTGGCCTCTAGCTGGAGATCTTCCTGCCTCAGCTTCCTGAGTTAGTGGGATTACAGGTGTGTGCCACCATGCCCAGCTCCTAACTTATGTTTTATTGTTGTTTATTTTTAATTTTTTTTGGTACTGGGGATTGAACTCAGGGGCACTTGGTCACAGAGCCACATCCCCAGCCTTATTCTGTGGTTTATTTAGAGACAGGGTCTCACTGAGTGGCTTAGTACCTTGCCATTGCTGAGGCTGGCTTTGAACTCGGGAATCCTCCTGCCCTCCCCCTGTATCTTTAAATCTCCCTACAAGGCTCATAATGCCTGAAGCTACTCGAATAGTTATTGGGCTGCACAGAAAAAAGTCTGTACATGTTCCGTGAAGACGCGATTGTTTTTCTGAATCTCTTTGATCTGTGGCTGGTGGAATCTGAGAGCCTCCAGACACCTCCCCTTCTGAAGGTTAGAAAAACCTGCAGCCATGTAGCTGAAAACGGTTTATGAATTTCTCTAGTTAGGTTGATGCTGCCTGTGCGTTTATTGTAAATGACCTAAAACTGGGTTACAGATGACAGCAAGGGAAATGGCAATAGTCATAATGATGGTGATGTTTCCAGGGCCCGTGGCCCGGAGCGGAGCGTCAGGAAGGAGCTGGATATAAAGGTGCAGCCCTTCCTGAGTTTTGAGGTGCCTGATCCTGGGATGGGGGAGCTGTCTGTGCTTGTTGGGGTGCACAGAGCTGACCGGGGCCAGTTCTCAGGGGGACTTAGGAGGTGAGCAGGTGTGAGGATGTGGGCTTCCCAGGTGGGCAGGACCCAGCGTAAGTACCCCATGTGCTGAATGACCACTGCTCCCACCAGGTTCCTGTGGACACCTGAGACTCTCCAGGGCAGGACATGGACCTGCCTTTCCTGTCAGTGCCACGGCCATGGGCAGAGGTGTCTGGTCCCCCAAGAGAACAGAGAGGACCTGCTGCCCGGATTCCACAAGGGGTGAGGGGGCAGATGTTTCTAGGAGGGTTTTCACTTTACCCTTAAGTAACTTCCAAGCCCTTTGCCATGGTCAACAGCAGGAGCAGTGCCGGGCGCCACCCAGCAGAGTGTGGGGTGGGCCCCTCTGGGCGCCTCCCACGGAGGCCTATTTTTGGAGGGCTTCTCTTGGCATCAGGAGGACCTGGGCTCATCTCTGCTCCCAGGGCTCAGAGCTCCACCTGAGTCCCGTCACTCTATATCACCAGCGTCTCCCGTGTTCTCCTGTGTGCCACCCACCACGTCACCCCGCCCTGCAGGATGGGCTAGTTCTCAGAGCAACCTCGCCTGGCTCATCTGGGGCCCTTCCTCCTCCCCTAGAAACCACTGCGGGGCTGGGGCATCCTACTTTAAAACCCCTCTTTCGATTCTCTTTATTGAATCAATGAACTAACTACAGAGGGAAGTCTTCACGTCTCAAAATGTTTACATCATAAATTTCATGGAAGCAGATAGTGACTTTTCTTTGAAGGAACCTGAAGTATATCAAAGCTGATTCGAAAGATCAGAGAAGCTAAGGTATCTACCCCCCAATCCATCCCTCCACCTACCTACCTGACCATCTTTCCTCCCGTCTACCCATCTGCCCATGGTTTATGGCTTATTGCAGCAAAAAGAGAAAAAAAAGATTAAAGTCAGCCAATATAAAAGAAGGACCTTAAACAAGATCACCAAGTTTGGGGCTGGGGTGGTGGCTCAGTGGTGGAGCACTGGCCTAGCATGTGTGAGGCCCTGGGTTCGATCCTCAGCACCACATCAGAATAAAAATAAAGGTCCATTGATAACTAAAAGAATATTAAAAAAAAAAAAAAGTCACCAAGTTCGATCGGCTAGGCACAGAACTTTGGGGTTATCCTCTCGACTGCATCGAGACCCCTGGATTCTCACCAGTTTTGTGGAGGTTGACATCCAACGTCTCAGGGTCCGCGCTGTATGAAATTCCTAATGAATGACAACTCAGACCCAGCGGCAGTCTTCCAGGTGCTGGCTGGCACGTAGGTGGGCTCACGAGATGGTAGCCCTAGGTGGGCTCACGAGATGGTAGCCCTACCACGACAGTGGAAGGCTAGGCCGTCTTGGATAATCACTGGGGGCTGAATGGCTAAGGGCAGCAGGTCACTCTGGGCATGGGAGGACCATGGAGCCCTGAGCTCGGGGACAGGAAGCCGGGGAAGTAGGGTGGTGGGCAGGACCAAGGACTGTGAAAGGCCCTTGGTGGCTTGGTTCCCCTCCAGGAGACAGTTCTTATCTGACAGACCTCATTATGTCGATCATCAACACGCTGCAGACACAGCGGGTTTTGTGGGCTAATTGGGAGGACTTGCCTGCCCCTCTCACCCCTCTCACCCTTCTCAAGACGCTCAGCCTCAGAGCCACGGCGGGCCCCTCCCTGCTGAGGAACCTTCCTGACTCACCCACCTTGGGTCAAGTGTCCAACTCGGGATGGGGGACGGGGATGGCCTCTCTGAGGCCAGGAGGTTGCGACATCCCCAGCTGGGGGAGTTGGTAGTTGAGGAATTCAGGGGCCCCCCCGTGGGCCTGGGTGGAGTGTGCGACGGGCTCCTGAAGCCCCTGGAAGGATTTTATATTCAGCCGAGTGCCGTGGCACACGCCTGTCATCCAGCACCCTGGGAGGCTGAGGCAGGAGGATCGAGGATTGCCGGCCTCAGCAACTCAGTAAGACCCTGTCTCTAAGTAAAAGATAAAAAAGGGCTGGGGATGTGGCTCCGTGGTTGAGTGCCCCTGGGTTCAATCCCTGGTCAAAAAAAAAAAAAAAGATTTTACATTTCCAAACATGAACCGATAAGAGGACTTTGGGTACATTCCTAACACGGTTGTTGGGGGCCCTGCCCCCTTCATTCCTGTTTGCTGTCCTTTCTGCCTCTCTTGGAAACCCTGAGGGGCGATGAGGGGCCACCCAGTCACCCAGTGAGGTTTGCCACGGTTCAGATGTGACTCCTCCCTGGACACCCGGGTGTCGGTCTGGGGCCTGGGGATGATCCCCTTCACAGATCAGCTCCAGGCTGATTTGAAAATCCTCCTTCACCTATTTGCTAAAATGCATCTGTGGCCCTCAACTCAGTGCTCCCAGTGGTCACTCCCAGACGTGGACAGACAGTGAAAACACAGAGCCCTCCCCCCACCTGTGTCCCAAAGAGGCCAACAACGTGACCCCTGCTTCCTTGCTCCAGTTCTCACACACGAGTGTCCTTTACACAGCCTATTTAGTGACACGTTCTCCACATTCTGTCCTTTTCCGTGGTGATTTCTGTGGTGTTCCTAAGTACAAGAAGGTGCGGGGGGTGCCTCGAGGAGAAGACCTATAGGAGCTGAGCTTTGTTCAGATACCACGATGGTGCTGTTGGCCACCAGGTCAGAGTCCGTGGACCCACAGTAGGTGTTAAATGAGGAGCCTTGAAATAGAAACACACGCACAATAGGGTCTGTAACTGTCAGCTGGCGAGGAAGGTTGCAGCTGGGGACTTTCAGAAGTCCAACTCTAAGATTCGGTATTCGCTAACTCAGTATTTGCTGTGACTTTGTAGAACACAACACCATGTGCCATTAGAATCAGCTGTATCTGGGGCTGGGGATGTGGCTCAAGTGGTAGCGCGCCATGCCTGGCATGCGTGCTGCCCAGGTTCGATCCTCAGCACCACATACCAACAAAGATGTTGTGTCCGCCGAGAACTAAAAATAAATATTAAAAATTCTCTCTCTCTCTCTCTCTCTCTCAAAAAAAAAATCAGCTGTATCTGTGTTTATCTATGTATCTAGGCATCATTTTTTCCTTATTATGAATGGAAGTAGAGATGATCCCTGACTTACGGTGATGAGAATAATTTTCCAACTTTTTGATGATATTAAAGTGGCATACTCCATAGAAACCTTACTTTGAAGACTGGGACTGTCGCTCAGTGCTTATGAATTTGGGTCTCATCTTGCGTGGTCTAGGGATTTGCCATAAGACCACTCCTTGCGCTGGAGTCTGTGGCAGTGAGTCCCAGCTCTCAGTCAGCCATGTGACCAGGGCAGGAACAACTGAGGCTCAACAATGTGCAATGTGTGGGGTGCCAGCATTTGAGGTATTTTTTTTTTTGGAGGGGGGTTACTGGGGATTGAACTCAGGGGCACTTGATCACTGAGCCACATCCCCAGCCCTAATTTGTATTTTATTTAGAGACAGGGTCTCACCGAGTTGCTTAGTGCCTTGCTGTTGCTGAGGCCGGCTTTGAACTTGTGATCCTCCTGCCTCAGCCTCCCGAGCCACTGGGGTTACAGGTGTGCGCCTAGCTTTTTTTTTTTTTTTAATATACATATTCAATAAATTGCATGTGCTATTGTGTGAGATGATTTCTCCCAACTTTGGGCTAACCTAAGTGTCCTGGGCATGTTGCCAGGCTAAGCCATGGTGACCGGTAGGTTAGGTGTACTAAATGCACTTTTTATTTGTGATATTTTCAACTTATAATAAGTTTATCAGGACATATCCCCATGACAAGTCAAGGAGTTAAGGGTCGTCGGTACATGTTCAGTATATAAAAAAATGGAAACATCCGGAATTGTCATACCCCTCTCAAGGTAACTGGGAGCCTCCCTTAGGTGAAAAGTAGCCCTTTCCCTGTGCTTATAAAGTCACTTGTACTGTAAATGTGGTTTGGGAACTTTTTTTCTTTTGTCACATAGGTTACCCTGAACACCTTTTCTTACCAACAGAGAGCCTTTGAAGCATCATTTTTGGTGGTTGTAGAATTTGGGTACTAATTCTACAAATTGTAGGATTTGGGTAATCATTTATGAACTAAATTAAATCTCTATTATAAAATTCCTAAGTTGCTTCCATTTTTAAAAAAATAATGTTACTTTTCTGAAAAATGAGATAAAATTTACATACACGTAAATGCACAAATGTTGAGTGTGCATTTGATGAGTTTTGGTAAATGAATACACATTTCTCAACTTCCAGAAAACTCCCACTCCAAAGAATTCCAGATTTGATTTCTATCATATCAGCTTTGCCTGTTGTTGAATACATAGAATCATAAAGTTCTCTAGAATTGTATTCTTTTATGTATGGTTTATTTCACTAAATGGTTTTTTAGATTGCTCTGTGTTTTACATGTACACCTGTGGCTTATTCCTTTGTTTTACTGGGTATTATTTTATTGGATTAGTGATCTCTATTTTGTCAGGTTGAGGTCTAGATCTAACTTTAGAGGAAAAAGACAGATTGTTTCCCAGCTTGGTTTTTACTATTTTATACTCCTACCAGCATCTTCCAACGGCTGTTAAGTTCTGATTGCCCCACCTCCTTGTCAACACTTGGAACTATCAGTCTTTTTAAATTTTATTCATTTTTGTGGGTATTGAAATGATTTATCATTGTGTTTTGAATTTGCATTTCCCTGAGGACTAATGATGTTGAGCATCTTTTTTGATGTGTTTACTGGCTCTTCTTCTACTATCTATTCTTCTATTTTCTGAAGTATCTGTTCAAGACTGTTGCCCATTTTGAATTGGTTGTTTAAATTTATTTGAAAGAGCCAAACTATTTTCCAAAGGCATTTTTCCATTTTATATTCCCACATATAAAGTATGTCTCAATTGATCCCATTCTTGCCAACATTTGGTGTTGTTAATCTTTTCAATTTTGGCTGTTCTCATGGGTAAAATTATATGTGATTATAATTTCTTTTTAAAGACTCTTTTGAGCACTCTGATTCCATTGCAATTCTACTTAATATTACAATCAGTTTATTAATATCTATAGAAAAGATTCTGTTGGGATCGTAATTGTGATTTTGATGAACTTATAGACCTATTTGGGGAGAATGGATACCTTTTTAAATATTTTTCTTAGTTATAGATGAACACAATACATTTATTTATTTATTTATTTATTTATTTATTTACTTACTTACTTAATGTGGTGCTGAAGATCAAACCCAGTGCCTCACATGTGCGAGGCAAGCACCCTACCACTGAGCCACAACCCCAGCCCCAAGAATGGATATCTTACTAATGAGTCTTTTGATTCATGAACATAGTATAGCTCTCTTCTAATCTTTCTTAACTTTGTTTTTTAATTTTCAGAGTAGGTGATTTGCTTGTGTTTTGTTAAATTCATTTCTGAATATTTATACATTTAGTGCTTTTCAAAACATGGGTTTCTTTTCAAAATTTGATTTTCTTGGTGTTGTCATTGTTGCTAGTATATAGCAATATATTAGAGTCTAAAATATTGACCTTGTATCTGAAACTTTGCTGAGTTCATTGATTAGTACTGGTAGCTTATTTATCTTGTTTTTTGGATTTCCTGTGCAGGGGCTGCAGTTATAGATCAGTGGTAAAGCAATTGCCTACCATGTGTAAGGTCCTAGTTTCAATCCCCAGTATTGGGGGGGGGCACTAAAACAGATTTTCTACATAAATTATTAGGTCTTCTGTGAATAAAGGCATTTTTTTCTTCTTCCTTTCCAGTCTTTATACTTATTTAATTTCTTTTTCTTGCCATATTGAACTGGCTAGAACTTCTAGGAAAATGTTTAATAGAAGTGGTGAAAACAGATACACTTGCCTCCTTTCTGATCATGGGGGTGTGCTCAATATTTCTCTGTTAACTATTATACCAGCAGCAGATTTTTCTTATGAGTTATTTGCTGGGTGATAACATTCTCTTCTACTTTTAGTTTGTTAAGTGTTTTGACCACAAATAAGTGCTGAATCCTGTTGAATGCTTCTTCTGCATCTATATTGAGATGGTCATGTGTTTTTATAATCCTTTATTATGTTAGTGTGGCAAATTATATTGGTTTTGGAATAGTAAACGGACCTTTTAAATCCTCTTTTCTGTATTTGATATTTATCTATGATTTTCTTTCCTTGTAATGTCATTGTCAGTTTTGGTTATAAGTCACAGACTAGTCTCATAAAAAAAATCCTTCTTTCTATGTTTTCTGAGAGCATTTTTTGGGGGATGTAAATTGTTATTGCTTTTTCTTTAAATATTTTATAGAATTCACAATTAAATCATCTGGACCTGTAGTTTTCTTTGATGGGAAGTTTTTGGTAATGAATTAATTTTCTTCAATAGACTTAAGACTACACATGTTTTCTGTTCTTACCTTAACAATTGTTTACGCATTTTAAAATCAATTTTATGGAGGTTTAATCTACATACCTCTTTTTATATACATATGCCTGACACATCAGAAGCATACAGTTCAATAAGTTTTGACCCTATACAGATTTGTGGGATTCTCTTTCTTCCTAATTCTCTTCCATCTGCTATTCTGCTCACCACATTTGCCTCCACCTCCCTGGCCACAAGTCCCTTTTCTTCAGTTCAGAGGTATCACCATGTTCTACCTAGTTCCCTGGCCACATGCTCAGGTTCAGGAGGTGTCTCCAAACTCATCTTGTTTCTTCTCCTTCTCTCTCTCTTTCTTCGGTTCCAGGGACTGAACTCAGGGGCACTTGACCACTGAACCACATCCCCAGCCCTATTTTGTATTTTATTTAGAAACAAGGTCTCACTGAGTTGCTTGGCACCTCACCATTGCCGAGGCTGGCTTTGAACTCATGATCCTCCTGCTTCAGCCTCCCCAGCTGTTGGGATTACAGGCTTGCACCACTGCACCCGGCTTCTCTTTCTCTTATCAATCACTGTTCTGCTTGCCTCTTATCAAATATGTAAACGTTTTTTTTTTTTTTCAAATTTTGTCCAATTTTTGGTTCTTCACAGTGGGGAAGCAAGTTTACTGTGAATTCACCTAACAGGACTGGAAGCAAAAATCGCATTTTTCCATGATCGATTTTTTTCATTGTACTTCTCTGTATTGTTTTATAGTAATTTTCCCAGGAATTATTATATGCATCCTTCATTATGATAAATTTAGATATATAGATATATATATAGGACTCTTTCAGGTTAAGTGGAAATTATAGTACAATTCCATATGTCCACCCCCCACATTCTTTTGTGTCATTGTTGTCATATATTTCAAAAGTAAATAGAATGTAAATTTCACAATTCGGTATTGTTATAGTTTAGTTATGAGGTGTCCCCCAAAAGCTCATATGTGAGACAGTGCAAGAAAGTGTAGAGGTGAAATAATTGGGTTATGACAGCCTTAGCCTGATCAATGCATGAACCTATGGATATGAATTAGCTGGGTAGTAACTGTGGACACGTAGCGTGTGGCTGGGAGAAGCAGGTCCCTGGGATGTTCCTTAGGTTTGTCCCTGCTGAGGGGAGCTTGCTCTACTTCCTGGTTGCCACGTCCTGAGCTTCTTCCCTCTTCCACCATGATGATCTTCCGCCATGATGTGCTGTCTCACCCTGGGCCCAGAGCAGTGGAGTTGGCCATCTATGGACGGTGACCTCTGAAACTGTGAGCACCAATAAACTTTTCCTCCTCTGCCTTGTTCTTGTCAGGTCTTTGGGTCACAGCAATGAAAAGCTGATTAAAACAATGGTTACAATTTATGTATTAAATAGTCCAGTGTCTTCTAAAGAAGTGAAAGGAGGGAGGGAAACCCTTCTATTTAATCTCCAGTTGTCATTGCCGGCGACCTTTATTTCTTCCCAGTGCTCGGAGCCTTCCTCTGATATCCTAACCCCTCAGCTCCAAGAAGTTCTTTCAGCATTTTTTTTTTTTGCAGTGCAGATCTGCTTGAAATGAATTATTTCAGCATAAAAATACTTGAGTATCTATTTGACCTTAATTTTTATTTATTTATTATAAGCACACAATGCAAATTTTACCATCTTAATATGCATCCATCAGTGGTAGTAAGCAGATTTGCATGGTTTTGTGACCATTATCCAACCAATTCTAGGATGTATTCATCTTACCACTGAGCAGTCACCCTTCATCCCCACTACCCATCGGCCCCTGGCTCTCACAAATGAGCTTTTTGTATCAGTGGATTTTCCTATTCTGGCTTTTTCATGGAAATAGAGTCACAGGGTATGTGGCTGCTGTGACCAGCTTCTTTAACTGAGCTTCATGTTTGGAAGGTCCATCCGTGCTGTGGCATGGGAAGGCCATCTTCTGTTTATCCATTCATCAACTCATGTGCCTTTGG
The DNA here is from genome assembly GCF_045843805.1 of Urocitellus parryii. Lineage (NCBI taxonomy): Eukaryota > Metazoa > Chordata > Mammalia > Rodentia > Sciuridae > Urocitellus > Urocitellus parryii. Next base: position 28,968,105 of record NC_135539.1, on the reverse strand, counting down.
GTTGTTTCACCCTTTGACTTTATGAATAGTGCTGCTATGAACATTCATGGACAAAGTTTTGTTTGAACACCTGTTTTCAATTATTTTGTTTGTACACCCAGGGTTGGAATGGAAGGATGATATGGTCATTCTATGCTTAACTTGTTGAAGAACTGCAAAACTATTTTCTTTTTGGTACTGAGTATTAAACCCAGGGATGCTTAACCACTGAGCCACATCCCTAGCCCTTTTATTTATTTATTATTTTTATTTCAAGACAGGGTCTCACTCAGCTGCTTAGTGCCTTGATAATTTGCTGAGTCTGGCTTTGAACTTGTGATCCTCCTGTCTCAACCTCCTGAGCTGCTGAGATTACAGGCATGTGCCATCATGCCTGGATGCAAAACCATTTTCATAGTGGCTGCACCATTTTACATTCCCACCAGCAAGGTGTGAAGGTTTTAATTTGCCACATCCTCTCCACTATTTAATTTTCTATTAATTTTTGGAAAACATTTTCAACGGGTTCCTCATTCTGAACTGACAGGTTTTTCTTTCAATACTTTAAAAAGATGGGTGGTCCCATTGTCTTTTGGCATCCATGGGTCCTGGTGAGAAGTCTGTAGTTCTCATGTGGTTTTCCCTGTGTGTCTTTTTCCTCTGGAAATCTTGTTTTCAAGATTTTTCTTTACCTAATCTTTCAGTAGTTTGACCATGATGTTACTGAGTGGGGTTTTCTTAATCCTGCCAGTGGTTCTTTGTGCATTCTGGGTCTATAAGCCAATGTGGTTTTGTTGTGGTGGTGTCTGGGTTTTCCTCAACTAAGTCAGGAAATTTCTGTCTATTATTTCTTCATTTTTTTGGCCCCATGCTCCCTTCTCTCCTCCTGAGATTTCATTTACACATGTTAGATTATTTGATATTATTACTGAGGCTTTGTCTGTTTCTTCTCTGTTCTTCATGTTGGATCATTTCTATTGCTCTGTCTTCAAGTTCACGGTCTCTTCTGACATCTACGGTCTTCTGCTAAGTTTACCCAGTGAAATTTCGTTTTCTAAATAATGTACTTTTCAGATCTAAAATCTCACCCATGGCTTTTCTTTGTTATGGTTGTTGTTTGTATTTCCCTGATAAGATTTCCCCACCCATTCACTCTTATTATGACCATCATTTATTTGGTATCTTAGAACTTACATATGAGAGCTGCTTTTAAGTCTTTTGTTTCTATTTTCACTGTTTGGATCACCTTGAGGATATTAATGCTGGTCATTTTCTCTGGACTTGGGTCTCAGTTAGTTGACCCTTCCTCCTTCACTTTCTTTCTTTTTTTCCTTTCTTCCTTCTTGCCTCCTTCTCCTCTTCTTCTTCCCCTCCCGCTTCTTCTTTTTCTTCTTCTTCCTCTTCCTCTCCTTCTCCTCCTCTTCTTCTAATTCTATTCTATTCTATTCTTTTCTCTCCTCCTCCTCCTTCTTTTCTCTCTGTCTCTTTGCCTCTCTCTCTCTCTCTCTCTCCCCCCGTCCCTAAATGACATTTTGTACAGCCCCTGGTTTCCGCAGCCTTCCACTCTTGTTTTCCGCTGTACTTTCCGGAACCTTCCCTACACATGCCCGGTTCAGGGGTCGGCCAAGGCTTTCAGGGCAGTTTGTGTAGAGAGTTGGGACTCTGCTGTGTGTAGCTTCTCCTTTTTTAGATTCCCCCTCTTGGCTTCCACATCCTCTGGCAGACTTAAGCCAGAAGTCTGCGGTTTTGACTTGAGTGCTGGCCTGTCCTGAGCGGCTCATGTGGAGGTGTGCCCTCAGGGGAGAAGCTGGGTCTTATAGAATCCACACAATGCTCTTCTCTTTTCCTCTAGGATTGAATTCTTTCCAGTTTCTGCCTCTAGTTTGTTTCTCTCTTGTGCCTTCAAATACTTGTTTTAATTTTTTTTTTTTTTTTTATCCAAAGTACAGTGAGTCTGATTCAAGCTCCTCCATCCTGATGAGAACTGAAGCTTCAGGAATGTCTTTTTAGCTCCATGTCTGCCCACACCTTTCATGATTTCCTTAGGATAAATTTCGACTTGGAAGGGTCGGGCCAAAAAGCAAATACCACAGCGGGGGCTTTCGAACCATATTACCAAATTAGCCCCTAGAAACGTTGCCTGGTTATGTTGCTGCTGATCAATCGCGGGGATCTGGAAGGTTGGTGGGGAGGGGGGATTGAGCCCAGGGCCTCGTGCAGGCCAGGCAAGTGCCCCACGACTGTGCCACACCCCGCAGCTGCTACTTAGGCTTCTTGAAAAGCTGCTGCCCAGTTCTGCCTCTGGAACGGAACGCCCCCCAGGGCTGGCGGGAGGCGTTGGCATGGAGCCTGGGATAAAGCACCATCCCTTCAGCACAAGGGTTACTTTAAGGCCAGCTCCTCAAGTCCTGTTCTACCAGGAGATGTCCCTCCGGTGAACTCCATCTGTCTGGCAGCCCAGATGACGTCATCGCCTTATCAACTTGACTTCGTGGTGTCAGAGTTCCTCAGCTTTGATGTGGCCCTCTACAGTTTAGAAAGGGCTTTCAGCTTGTTCTGTTTTATAGCTGCAGAAACCGAGACTCAGGGGTGGGGGTGGGGGGGGGGAGAAGAACTTGACCAAGTCATCTGGCTCAGGAGTGGCCATGGCAGAACTGGAGCCTGGGACTTTTTGCTCCTTGTGGACACTCTCTAAGCTACCTGGGACCTTTGAAGTCCTGGGAAATCCCACCTGAAGTTGTCCCAGCGCAAGGAACAAGCCAGCTGGACTCTGTTCCTGGCTCCTTCCCGTAATACCAAGAGTGGCCTTGACCCTAGAGATTGGAGTCCAGATCTCATATTGCCTTGGTGCGTCCCAGATTTACCACAAAGTTGACGGACTCCACCATCAGGAGATAATAAGTTTAACTCGAGTGGGGGACTTTTTTCTCTTTCTTTTTTCTTTTTTTTCCATCTGGAAATAAATCTATTCAGGACAGGAAATGAATCCCCTGGGCCCCCATATGGGCAGGGGCAGGCCTGGGGCAAGGGAGCTTAGCCAGAGCGTCCAAGCATGGGGCTGATTGATTTGAGTCCAGGACGAGGCTGACCTTTCCCCCCACCGGCTCCGGCTCTGTGTATGAGCTGCTTTGTGTTTTGAATGGCTGAGGGTTCAAAGCCGGAAGGCGTTCTCCTGGGAGGAGGCTGCAGACTGCGGGCCAATCTGCAGAGCTCAGCATTTTAGGGAAACGATTTCCGATGAATCTATGATGTCTCCGAGGCTCTCCTTCTACGGCTGTCATTAAAGCTGGGGACGAGCAAGTAGGGCCACTGATTCAGATGAACCCAGTGCCTGGGGGTTCCAGGCTCTGCCCTGGAAGCTTGGATCACACAGATGGAAAGGGAAGCTCAGGTGGGAGAGGGTCTTCTCCAACCTGCAAAGCCAGGCCCTTGTCCCGTTCCTGCTCATTTGGGCCTGTGGGGTTTTATTTTCTGGATGCTAAATGCCAACACAGAGAAGTGAGTGACACTGAGAGAAGAATGGATTCCGTATGGTTCCCAAGAGCAGGGGCCGTGCCTCCTGTGCCAGGCAGGGCCGAGTGGGGAGCAGCAGGCTTGGCGGGGGGCAGAAGTAGCCACGGAGCCTTCCCTGAGGTTTCTGCTGGAGATGGGGCCGGGCAGGAGGGTGGCTCGGGGCTGCGGTTTGCCTGCTCTGGAAGGCCGTGGCTTTGGGAGTGTCTCTAGTAACCTGGTACCCAGTGTGGGGGTGATGTCCAACTCATTCTGCTGTCTTTCCTGTTTCCATCCCCCCTCCCTTTCCTTCATTCCCCTTTGTCTCATTCAATGAACTTCAGATTTCCCCCTTCCTTGTTGTGGGTCAGCATTCACATATCAGAGAGAACATTTGGCCTTGGGTGTTTTTGGAATTGGCTTATCACACATTTCCATCCATTTACTGGCAAAGACCATAATTTCATTCTTCTTTATGGCTGAGTAATATTCCATTGTGTACATGTACCACATTTTCTTTATCCATTCATCTGTTGTAAGGCACCTAGGATTGGAGCCTGATGTTTCTTGAATGAGGTGAATGAAGGAAGGAAGACTGCAGAGGCCCCTGTTCAGATGAGGAGCATCTGATCGTCCCCATTTGATTGGATGGGTGAGGCTTAGAGAAGTGTTGATATTATGTGTATGAGGTCCTGCCGGAGACACTGGGGGAGTTGGGGCCCAGTGAGGGGGACGAGGAAGGTGTCCATTACTGCTGTTCTCTGGCTGGCCAGCGTAAAGAGGGATTTCTTAGGGCCCGACCACGACCATGTCTAACATCTTCCTCTTTCCTGGCGTCTCCGCAAACCCCGGGCCGTGCCCTGGCAGGAGGATGAGCTGAGAGCCTGTTCTTTTGGCGTCTGGTTTTGCTCAGCAGACACCACGGCCTGGCTGAGGTGGCTGAGGTCCTGGGCCTTGCTACTCCATCTGCACCTGGAGCCCCTCCGCCACCACACTGGACTTCCACGTCAGACAAACCTCTTCTGTCACCTCCCATCCTGCCTGTGGGGCTCTAACTATCCAGGGATGTCACCTGCCTGTTTTATTTATTTGTTTTTTTTTTTCCTGGAAAGGGCTTCCCCAGGGGCTGGCCAGGTCACAAAGTGTGTCACGTGGTGCTGATCTGTTTGCAAATCCACCGACCCCCATCACTGCCCACGGCCACTGTTGTCACCAGGCCTCTCCAAGGGGTGGCAGGAGCCCAAGCAGTGCCCTGGGAGAAGGTTTCTGGGCATGAGTTTCCGGAGGCTCTTCCGGGCCCCCATTGGCTCACCCCAGGGTGGCTGTGTCCTGGACGGGTCCTCCTTGGCCAGAGGGTCCTATGTCTCCCCTGGCGGAGGCTCCAGGGGTAAGATGGGGCTCTTCGGGGACTTACTCCAGGTGCAGAGGATGTCAGGCCACCTTGGTCCCCACCCTGGTCCCCACCTCTGGGTCCTGCCTGTGCTCAGCAGGACCGTGGTCCATTGTGGTGGGCGGAGGGGGTGGGCTCCCCCCAGGGAGCATTTCTTCCTTTCGTCTCATCTCCTAGTTGAATCCTGTCTCCTCCTGGGGCCTCCAGGGCTGCAGAGTTACCAACAGTTCCAGGGACACAACGGTCAGAGAGGGGACCTCATGGGGGGGACTCCTGGAGGAGGTCGGTGGGCTGTGAGCGCCCCCACCTGTCCGGGCCTGGAAGGCTGTGAGGCTGCAGGTCCTGAGGGTCTGTCCCCAGGGATCCCCCGAGGAGCCTTGCTCTCTGTCTCCAGGGGCTTTTCTGGCCCCACAAAGTATCTGGTGGGTGATGGAAGAAAAGCTGGGTCCCTGCCTCCAGCCATTGACCGTGGGGGGACATCACAGAGCTGAGGCTTCTGTACAGAAGCTGGATAGCCTGAGGAGCCCGCTCAGGCCCATCCTGGCTCTGCAGGAGCTCCAGGTCCCTCCTGTCCGGCCACACGTGCACCCCTGCGTCCTCAATCCTAGATAGGAGGCCTCCTGCCGTCCCCAAGGTGGCAGCTTCTGTAGCTCCTTGGCCTGGCCGCCTGCTGCGTGCCCTGTGGCTCGATTCCCCTAGTCCCAGCCCTAGGGCTGCTGCGGCCTCCATCCCAGCCCCTGGCCTGGCCCTCCTGCCTCTGGGGAGTCTGGCGGATAGACCACGTCCAGGCCCAGGTGCACCAGGCACCGTCTGCTCCCCGACTTGCCGTCCAGGTGATGTGCCCCAGCTCGGGGTCCCCAGGGAGCCCAGAAGGCTCCCTCTGCACCATTTTAACACAGCCACAGCCTCTGGGCCTCTGGAAGGACTCGGCCAGCCACGCTCCCAGTGAAGCTCAGGAGCAGGGTGACATCGGGAAGTGCTGTTGGCCCAGCATGGTGGTGACATATGACGTCAGGCCTCTTTATGTGTCACTGGAACCCCTGAGCATGTGTGGTGGTTTACAAACAAGAAGAGTGTCATGGACAGCGTTTCCCAGGGGCCTGCCCTGTGTCCCCTCAGAGTTCCCAGGTGAGCCTGGCCGGCTGGCTGGCCACTGTTTTTCTCCCCCGCTGGGAGGAAGGAAGGTCCACACTGTCCCATCCTGTTGTCACACGTCTTGCCAACTGCCTTGCTGAGGTGCCCTGGCTTCCCAGCTCTCCAGCTCACCAGCCAGAGTGGCAGGCTGGTGACAGGGGGGCTCCTGGGCCATCCCCTCCCCAACCTAGACAGTCCTCAGGTGGTCAACAGCCTCAGACCCCGGGTTTAAGTCCCGACTCTGCACCTTGCTGTGTGTGCAGGTCACTTCCTCTCAGAACCTCGGTTTCCTCATCTGCCCAGTGGACACACTGATGCTTGTTTTGTAAAGATGCTGATCATTTGCATATTTAATGAGGTAAATAGCAAGTACCTGCCGTGGCACATAGTAGGTCCGTAGTAGCGGTTCTTATTACTACTATCGTTCCCTGACTTGCCCAGTGCTGGGCATGATGGTATGGGGTACATGTGTTGGCAGATTTTCATATCGTCCTCTTCAGAATCAGGTGCTTGGGACCACGGTGGACCCTAAAGTCCTGATTATGTCTGTGTGTGTGGTATGAGAGAGAGAGAGAGAGAGAAAGAGAGAGAGAGAGAGAGAGAGAGAGAGGGAGAGGGAGAGAGATTCAGTCTCTGCATTTCTTTCCTGAGGTGCCCCGAGCACAGATTCCCTGGGTACCAGAATCAAGGTTTCTCAGCTGGCCGTTGGCCCTGGGCAGTCAGTTCCTGGGTGAGGGCACAGTTAATGACTCACATGACAAAGGTACTCAGCCGCTGGGGGAGAGGAAGATGGCAGCTGGGACTTGGGGTTCAGCCCAGTTCCTCTCCAGGGGTGGCCAGGAGCACAGGGAGGTGGCGGGAGGTGTGGGCAGAGCTTGGGGTTTGAGGCAGGAAGTTGTGGCCTTCCTAAGTGACCAGGGGGTCCATCCCTCCTCTGGAAGTGGGGTCTCAGGAGCAGTACCGCTGGGGTGGGGGCAGCCGACTTGGAGGTCTGTGGCACCTGGCCCTGTGCTCCCTGCTCTGCGCTGCAAATGAACCTGGCTGTTGTAACCCTGCAGGGAAGGAGGCCTGCGTCCCCATGATGCCACGTCTAGACACGAGGTCAGGTATAAATCAGGGAGACAAAACAGCACGCTCGTGGTTCAACTGTAAAATTTAACGAGAGGTTTGTGTCTTGCACGTGGGCTGGGGAGACGGGCTGGGGGGTAGGGGGCCATGAGCTCACTCCCTTCCCACTTCCTTTCTGGGGGGCTCAGGGGCAGCCAAGCCCTTGAACTTGGGTCTCGGCTGGCAGTGTCCACCCAGTGCCCAGGGCCAGTTTCCCTACCCAGAGAGCTGGAGTTTTGATCCGCTCCACTGAGTTAGGGCCTGGCCAGGCCTCCTGCGGCCTCAGTTTCCTCATCTAGGAAATGGGGGCTGGAATTTTCCAGCACAGACCTCTCCAGATCACCCTGGCACTGGCTTGTCCGCCTACAAATCTAGAGACTTCCATGTCTCGGACCTCCAGGGTTTTCCTTGCCTCGGTCTGACTGATTGTCCTCCTGGCCACTGGTGGTCAGTCTCCAGCCCCGTCTTCTCCCTGGAGGTTGGAGGGGGTATGAAATCTCCCACCCCCCCCCCCCCGGTCACATGGCTAATTCCCCAGCCTCCAGGGCCCATCCTGAAGTCCTCTCGGGTCCCAGCAAGCGTCACCTCGTGATCATAAATCAAGTAGGACAGGAGTTTTTTTGTGAACAGAACACACTCACGTTGCTCAGGAAATTCCAAGGGTTTTAGGAGCTCTGTGTTGGGAACTGGGGACAAAATCCAAATATATATATTTTATTATATTACAGAGGCCAAGGCCTGCCCAGCTGGGGTTGGATGCCCCTGTGTGTGCCAAAGACGCCAGCCTGGGCTTTAGGTTTAAGGCAGGGGACAGAATGGCATGCCACGGTCCCAGGCCCCAGGGGGTGTCCCCTAAGGCACAGCTCCCAGGCAGTCAAGCTCAAGGGTTCTGCTCTGGCTGGGCATGTGGCTGAGCAATGGCAGAGATCTCCACGGGGCAGCTGGTGTCCAGTAGTGGTCACGTCTTTACTGCGTGGGTGGACCCATTTGATCGTGGGAGGGTGCGTGGGACTCTCTGACACTCTAGTATGTGTGGACCACGCAGGGGGGGTCATGTCCCTCCAGCCCCCCCCCCCCGGGAAGCATGGTGCAGCTGTGAAGACGACCGACTCTCCCAGCCAACTGTTCTCCCATCGAAGAGCCACGCGCTCCGAGGGGCCCATAAACACTGGAATCTACCGCCTGGGGACCCTCCAGGTCTGCACGGGGAGTGCATCTGGCACAGGGTCCCCACTCCCCACAAGAACCTCCTAAACATTCTTTATGGCCGAGCATTGCCTACCTTTCCTGATGTGGGTTTGGAATGTTCCAGAATCCTCAGGCCTCCTTCTGCCTTTGAGCAATTATTTACTGCCTGGGCCCCTCCTCCGCCGCCTCTCTGACTGGTTCGCAGTTTTCTTCTTCTTTTTCTCTCAGTTGCCTATGTTTATCTTCAGCTGGATCTCCTGGCTGTGCTTTGTTGGTTTACGGAAGACACCCAGAGGAGAGGGGGGCAAAACAGGGCTTGAAGCTCCTGGGCAAGTCTGGCCCCTCCACCTCCTACCTGTGAAAATGTGGACAAGTTATCCGATTTACGGAGCCTTACTTACCCCAAAATGGGAAAACTGGTGTTTACCTGTGAGAACGCAGGAAGTCCAGATGCTATTGAAAAGTGCCGGACCCTGGTGGACACCCAGGAGATGGGCCCGGTGGGCATGCCGACGACAAAGTCCTGGGCCTATGTCGTTCCCCCCCCCCCGCCCCCGCGCCTGGGGAGCAGCAGGTAGCATGGTGTTCCCACTTTACAGGTGACAGAGAGAGGGGGAGATGGCCAAGTGATCAGAGGAAGGTGACAGGGTCCATAGACCCTGATGGGAATTCTTTGCCCAGATTCTCCTGTGTCCCTGTGTCTCTCCTGCAGGTGTAGGGAGGACACCTCTTGTGTGAGGGTCTTAGGAGCTGCTTTAGAGGGAGCTCAGTGATAGCCAGGTGTGGGAGCTCATGCCTGTTATCCCAGAGGCTCAGGAGGCTGAGGCAGGAGGATCTCGAGTTCAAAGCCAGCCTCAGCAACTTAGCCAGGCCCTAAGCAACTCAGTGAGACCCTGAATCTAAATAAAATACAACATAGGGCGGGGGATGTGGCTCAGTGGTCGAGGGCCCCTGAGTTCAATCCCAAATAAAAGAGGGAGCTCAGAGAATTCTTTTATGGCTGCTCCCAAATGGAAGGGCAGAAGCAAGGCCTAGAGACCCCCGTAATTCTGCCGTTTACTGAACCCCATCAGTAGAGAGAAGTTGGGTTCCCTACAGTCCAGATGGAGGCCTTTTTCAGAGACCAAAGGCAAGGGTGAATGTCAGGACCGTTTGGTCACAGGGTGGAGGCCTGGATAAGGGATGTGTGTGTAAACAGTGTGTGTGCATATTGCGTGTGTTGTGTGTGTGTGTGTATGTGCAGGGTATGCACGGTATGACTTCACATATATGCACAGGTGATTCTGCATTCTGCTACTGTGTGCATGATTGACACGTGGGACCCGTGGCTCCAGTCAGCTCTAGGGTCACTCTAGGGAAATAACGGACACTCTACAGACCACTAAACTTTAGTGCAGGGTGGCTTAGGGGCATTCATGCAGATTGGATTTATGCTATTTTAGGTCCTACGATGAGTTTGTCAGGAGTGAACTCCGCTGTAAATGGAGGAGCATCTGTGTACCTTAGCGTGGATCTGGGTGGGATGCGTGTGGACGCACACGTGTGCGTGCATGCAGATGTGCGTGCATCCGGTGTGCATGGTGTGTGCCGCTGTGCGGGGGTGGTGTGTGGAACCAGACCTCCTCTTGGGCTGGTCGATCCCCTGGGAAACTGTCTAATCGCCCACCTGGAGGGTGTTCATCTGGCCACCCGCCCTTGGGAAGCTGGGCGGGGGAGGGGAGGGAGTGTTTGACAGTCAGTTTATGAATTTGCACTTAATTCCGTGGTTTTCAGTGTGGCTTTCGACTCCGGATCACAGCTGGTATCTGTCCACATGAGCTCTGCGTTCCTGCCGCAGACTAAGTCTCCAGCCTCCTGCCTGCATCGAGGAGGGGACCCGTCCTCCTTTCTGGGGACGTTGACCCTGTGCTGGTTTCCACCCTTCCGAGCACCTGCCTTCAAGGCCAACACCTGGCGAGCTGCCGTTTGGGGGAGGGGTCTTGTGGCGTCTGAGGGTTCCTCAGCTCCTCTGCAGTAGACCTAGAGGGTAGCTTTCTTGGGTCAGCACAGGCCACTACCACGTGCTCCAGAGTGTCCACTTTCTGCCCCTGTTGCTTCTTTTATTCTTGTCCATTTATTTATCTCTGTCAATTTCTATCTTTAAAGAAAAGACAACTCCCCTCCCCCAGGGTGCAGTGGTATACCCTGTAATCCCGGTGGCTGGGGAGGCTGAGGCAGGAGGACTACAAGTTTGAGGCCAGCCTCGGCAACTTAGTGAGGTCCTAAGCAACTTAGTGAGACCCTGTCTCAAAATTAAAAAAAAAAAAAAGGGAGGGGGGAGCTGGGGTTGTGGCTCAGTGGTTAAGGTGGTTAAGTGCTCCTGGGTTCATCCCCAGGAAAGAAAGAAAGAAAGAAGGAAAGGAAGGAAGGAAGGAAGGAAGGAAGGAAGGAAGGAAGGAAGGAAGGAAGAAACTCTACCACTTTCCTAGGGTTTCAGGAGAGTGTGGGGGTAAATGTTTATCAGAAGCAGCTGAGCAGAGGAAAATGGAATGTGTCTTTGCAGAGGTCACAGCACAGGACAACGGGGCTCAGCAGTCCTTGGGGTGCCTCTCACCATCCTAATGGTAAAATAGTAAAACTCTTACTTTTAAAAAAACTTATGTAAGAAATATTTCAATTTAACTAAAAAGTATATAAAACACCCCATAAAACACATAGACACACCACTGAGATTAAATAGTTGTTAGCATTATGTCATATTTGCCTTAGTGGCTTTTTAAAAAAACTTAAAAAAAATTTTTTTGGAATAATCCATAACAGTGTAGTTTAAAGAAATAAAATATTACAGGTAGGATTAAAGATGGGTAGAGCAGAAACCCTGTCCTGCATGACTTTTCTCTTCTCTTTTCCCAAACATAACACTACGCTTAGGTTGGTAGGTATCATTTCCAGGCAAATTTTAGTATTTTTATTACATACATACTCATAACTATAAACAAAATATGCTATTGTGTGTTTTAAGATTTGAGTAAAGTGGAATGATAAAATGTGGTACATACACATAATGGAATATTACTCAGCCATAAAGTAGAATGAAATTATGGCATTTGCTGGTAAATGGATGGATCTAGAGACTATCATGCTAAGTGAAATAAGCCAATCCTCAAAACCCAAAGGCCAAATGTTCTGTCTAATAATGTGGGTGCTAATACACAGTGGGGGGGGGCAGTGGAGAATGGAAGTTCATTGGATTAGACGAAGGGGAATGAAGGGATGGGAGGGGGTATGGGACTAGGAAAGACAGTAGGATGAGTTGGACATCAGTGTCCTGTGTTCGTATATGAACACACAATCAGTGAAACCCACATCATGTACAACCACAAGAATGGGAAGTTATACTCCATGTATGTATAATACTTCAAAATACACCCTACTGTCATGTACAACTAAAAAGAACAAATAAAAAAAAGATTAAGAAACTGACGCATAGAAAAAAATAAGAAATAGAAAAAAACTTGCATCGAGGATAAAAAGGGATGGGTTTTAGCTCAGTAGTAGAGCACCCCTCGGTTTGTTCTCAGTACCACCCCCACAGAAAAATGATTTGCTCCATGATGTTCTGAATTCATCCTTTTTCACTGAAGATATCTGTGAGCTCTCTCCATTTGATACCTTTGCCTCTAGTTCGTTGAATTTTAACTTCTCCCCAGTATTCCCCTGGGTGGGTACCTACAGTTTATTTATCCTGCTGCTATGGAAAGATGGGTTGCTTCCACTTTTTCACAATTATAAATGTAACTGCGAAGAATACCCTTGCTCCTCGTGCATATGAGCAAAAGCTATCTCAGACCGACAGTGTTTGTCTTTAATTCCTTTGGATATTATAAACTGCTCTCCAAGCTCAGCTTTCCAATTCCCACTCCACCTGCAGGGGATAGATTTCACTGTTACTCTGTAACCTGGCCAGTATTTTGATGTTACCAAACTTATTCGTTTTGGCACACTGAATGGATGAAAAATTGTATATCATTTAAAAATTTGCATTCCCCTAATGTATCCAGATTTCAGCTTCTTTCAGATTTTGTTTGTCCCAGCATTATTGTGGTCATGACTCTTGAATGATAGTTTATCTGGGTATAAAATTCTAGGTTGACAGTTATTTTCTCTCTGCACCTTGGAGACATTATAAATCTAAAGGAAGGTGTTGAAAACAGAACAGAAACAAAAAAGAATTAAATATAACACACACACTCACATATCATTACAAATATGTTACGTGGCTTAAATTCAATGCAAGTTCTGATCTTTGTGTCAGATTTATCTTGAGGAAAAGGTGGAGGCAAAGCAATGAAATGAAAAGTTAGTATTCACATGTTATGCTAGTTACGTTAATATATCATCTCATATCAGTCCTATAATAATCCCACAATGTAGAATAGTGTATTAGTTAGTATGGACTAAGTCACAACTTGATAACAAAGAGCTCCGAGATTTCAGGGAGTTAACCCAACCAAAGTCCCAGCCTTCCTCATGCTTCATGTCCAGGACAGCATCACATGGCTCCTTAGGGGGTTCCCTGCTGTGACAGAAGTCCCACCATCTTGCAGTCACATCATCTGAAACAGCTGGGTGATTGGGTGGCTACATAGTCTTTTCATGGTTTCAACCTCTCATAACTTATTAATGCAAACTAGTCATGTGACCCTGGCCAATTTTAAGAGGTCAAGAAAGTGCAGGGGAGAAAATGAAGCTTTTTGATGACTCTGGTATAGAAAGGGATGAGCTTTCCTGAGCCCTTATGAGTGTCCACACTGTGTGAGGTACATTTCTCTTGTTCTCTTTCAACTCTCAGAGATTCTGCAGTCCAACATTCCAGAAGATGTTAAGGAGGGACTAAAAGATGCGATAGAGAATTAGTGACTGAGCCAATATTTGTATCCCACCTTCCAATTCCAAATTGTATATTTCTACCAAGGAACAGAAAGAACCAGAGAGGAAGAAGCAGATGTGGAGGGAGGTGAGAGGAGCCCCAAGGTCATCTCAGGACCGAGAGGCAAGGCCATCTCTCCTGTTTGATCCCTGGGGGCAGCACGGTATCTGTGTTGGGCAGTTTTCCATTACTGTAACAAAATACCTGAGGTAATCAGCTGACCAGGAGGAAAGGTTTAGCTCACAGTTTTGGAAGTTTTAATCCATGTTCAGTTGGCGCCATGGCCTTTGGGCCTGGAGTGAGGCAGCACATCATGGCAAGAGTGTGTGGCAGAGGCAGCCTGTTTGCCTCAGGTGAAGCCAGGACACACAGAGACACAGGAAGGGCTGCAGCCCAACATTCCCCTCAAGGGCACTGCCCCTCATGATGTAACTCCCCTATCCAGGGCCCATCTCCTGGAGGGCCCACCACCTTCCAATAGTGCCCAGGCTGGGAAACAAGCCTCTAGTGCATGGGCCTCGGGGGGAGGTTTTAGACTTAAACCACAGCCATGCCTGCCCACCTGCCCGCCCACGCTGGAGCACTTCAGAGCGCGGTTGCAGGAGGTTGGCTCCTCAGGCCAGGCCCAGGCCTGTCTGCAGACATCCCAGGGTGGGAAGGAGTCCTGTGTGGGATGTGTAGGTCATAGGCAGTAGGGCTTCAGAGGCCACCAAGTCTCCCCTGGGACATTCGCCTGGGACCAGAAAGGGTGAGGTCCTCATGGTCACTTCCTTCTCTGTCCCCTCTCCTGGCCGGTGGCTGTCTGGTGTTGCGGAGTTGCTCTGAGCCGTGTGCTGGGGTCTTCATTGCATGTGTCCCCAGTGTCCTGGACAGGGCCTGGCCCTGAAGAGGCCTTGGGAAAGGTGGAATCAGGGGGCCTGTCCTGGCAAACCTGCAGCTGCCCGGACACGAGGGGCTGGCCAGAGGGAGGGCGGCCTGGGGACAGTGGATGGAGGAGTCCTGGGGCGGCTGGGGACAGTCACACATTGTCCCACGTCCCTCCCAGAGCCTCTGCTCTCCCTGCTTCAGAGTCTGCAGGCCAGCCTCAGCTGAGCCTTTGAGGAGAGTGGGTCGGGGGGCTCTGACCTGAGCTGGGTCCCCGCCCCCTCGGCTCTGCGGAGGAGGAGGGTGAAGAAGCCCCCTCCCATGGCCCCCAGCTGGCCCTGCCTCTGCCACCGGCAGCTGCAGGGAACAGGACGGGGCGCATTTATAGAATTCCTGTCTGCGAAGGCCCCGCAGTTGTTTTAGATTAGCATACAAATCGACATTAGTGTAGTACATCTGTTGTTAATCCACGTCCCGGTGGAAGGGAGATGCCAACACGTCGTTTATTAGGCACGTCGATCCCATAATGTCCTCCTTCTCTGCCTTTGTCTCCTGTCGGAGCCGTAATGGGTTCCAGGATGTCTTTCATTTTGCTGCAGACCACATTTCCTCCTGCGAACGAGGACCAGGGCCTAATGGATTCCAGGTCGTCATTTATGCTATGTTGGAATCAGACCCTGTACTATGAATCCTAAAGCCTTTGGGCAAATCTCCAGGGAGGACACAGCCCTTCTTGGCCCCCGTGGTCATCAGACAGATACCAGGACAGGCGCAGTCTCGGGGCTGGAGTGGGAGGAAGGAGGCCAGGCCATGGCTCCCGATGGACAGGATTCCAGTCGTCGTGGGCGGAGAGGCCCGAGGGTGCTGTGGGGGCAGACTAGGGGGGCCAGGAGGAGGGCGGGGAGGAGGGCAAGCAGATGGCCTCCAAACCCAGACAATGGACACCACACGGAAAGCCCCTGGGCAGGATGGGGTTCCTGGCAGCGGGCAAGGTGGTTTGAGGGGGCAAGAGACTGCCCTGGAGCCAACCAGGCCTGGACCGAGGCCCAGCTTCAAAGCCCGCTCGCTGTGTGACCCCAAGATGGTGCCGAGGCTGGGGTTCTCTGCCCAGAGCCGTCCCCAAGCCTCGCTGTGGCATATAAAGGCTGTGCCCTTGGGAAGGTTCTGGGCGGCCTGCAGATTTCTGTTCCTGAGGGTGGAGCGGTGACCAGGGCTTTGTCCCCAGCTAGGGACGTCCCCTACAACTGTTTGCAGTCTGTTGTGACAACCTTGCTTCTCTCACACTCCAGGGTTGCAGACACCCCGGGTGCCTTCGCATGCACAGGGCCATCTCAGAGCCTGGGCGACACTGCCCAGCCTCCAGGCGTGTGGTCCCTAGGAGCTCTCTCCATCAGGGCCTGAGGGACAGGGAGACACATATCTTCTGGACCCTGGGCCAGGGTCACAGATGAGTCTCAGGCCTTGGAGACTCATCAGGGGCCGACTCAGGGGCTTCCTGCCCCCGGGACCATTAGCAACCAGGGAGGCCAAAGAGGAGGCTGAACTTGAGGACGGCCTCCACCTTGCTCATGTCCCTTCAGTTTCGGCCAATTCCTGCTGTCCTGCCAGGAGCTCCCTCCCTTCTCTCTGAGGACCTTGTCTGGCAGCTGGACTGTACCTGCCCTCCCTGCACCCCGGCTGGTGCTGGCCCTGAGGCCACCCCAGCCATGCCCACCTCCTCTGCCTGCTGTGGGGCCTCCGGGGCTGAGGGCTGAGGTGGCCCCTGAAGGGTCCCCTCCATGTTGCACCACCTTTCCTCTTATGATGTGGTGTCCAGTGGTCTTTCTGGCTCTCCTGGGCTCCTCGGCCCACTTGGAGGCTGTCCTTCTGGAGGGAAGAGACTGGGGTGTGGTGTCAGGGCTGAGAGGGGGGCCAAGTCCAGGCCTGTTTTATACCCACATTCAGACATGAGGCTGTGGGACGATCACTTTGTGCCCCCAGGGCCCCCAGCCCACATGGCCACTCTCTCTATGAAAGAAGGCCACTCCACCCTGCCTCAGGCTCCGGAGGGACTGTGGGCAGCAGAGGCCACCTCCTGGGGAAGGATCGAGCCCTTCACAACCCAGCATCGACTTTAGGGCTACTGAATAACTTCTAAGTCATAGACTTTTTAAAAAATCATCAATTTTGTGTAAGATGAAATTGGCCCTTTTGACCCGTTTTACGGGTACGATTCGTGGTATCAAGGACGTGCACGTTGCCGTGCGTCCAGCATCCTCCCAGCTGAATGGCAGACTTTGAAGGGTGGGGGAAAGGTTTCTGCAGGTCTCTCCAGCACGTCCCTGGGCTGTCCCACCTTTTTTTCTTGGTTATTTCACAACTTGGTGAAGTTGTACAAAAGTAAGAAAACTGTCAAGGATCCTCTTCCCCAGGAATGTGTCCCCGGGATGATGACCTTGGTGAGTGCCTTGGGGAAGGCCAAGGTTGTCCCGTGGTTTAAGAGCCAGGTGGCCTCCCCTCATTGGATCTGGACTTTCTAACAGGGCGTTTGCCTTGGGAGATGGAGGATCCTGGGCTTGACCTGAGGTTCTTCAGCCAAAGTCTTAGTTCACAGGCGCCCAGAAGGGTGGACATGCCACAGGAGCTGGGGGTGGCCTGTCCCTCTCCTGCTCTGCCACGGCATTCTGGCAGCTGGGCTTGGTGACACGTGGCAGGTGAGGAAGGCCGTCAGGAGCCCAGGCTGAGGATTGGGCCTGCTCCCTAGTTGTGGGAGGAACGAGGTCTGGAATCTTCTCAGCTGTTATAGCCTAACTAGGTAGGGAAAGAGGTGCCAGGTGTATTCTCTCATCTGCCGCCGCGGGGGCCGTATTCTAAAGTCGGCCACCAGAGCTGGAAGGGACCTCAAGACCATCTTGCCAACCCGCTCATGTTCCTGCCAAGGTCCCACAGCCAGACTCCCGTCAGCAGGTCCTGAGCGCTTCCTGTGTGCCCGCGGCCACCATGTGAGCTCAACATGCCTGCCCACAGACCTCGGGACATCCCTGTGGGTGTGGACGCATACGGACACCACGTGGCCTTTAGAGATGAGCATACGGGGCCTCGAGGGTCAAATGACCGGATCACAACCACGGCCAGGTGGGAGCAGCCGAGCCCAGCCCCGTCCTCCCACTGACATGGGACACAAGTGGTCCCCAGGAGCACCAGACAGCTCAGGGTGCCTGGAACTGCTCAGACAGTGGGCTGTTGTTTGGTGGAGAAGAAAGGGAATCATTAAAGAAAAAAACAACCAAAAGCATTCCAGGAGAAATGTAAATACCGCCTGCTGGGAGGCTGTGCATTCCAACGCATTTGACACTGGGAAACTCTCACAGCCATCTGCCAGCGTCCAGGTCACCTTGGCCCTGGCCTGGCAGCGGGATCCCGACGACCAGGGCAGGCTTCACGGTCAACCCTTGTCCGGCTGACCTTCTGTGCAGTCCTCCAGGATCCTCCTGAGAATGCCGCACTTTCAGGGCAGGCCCCATGGCAAAGCAGAAAGAAAGGCACAGGCCGGGCACACGCCTGTCATCCCCAGTGGCTTGGGAGGCTGAGACAGGAGGATCATGTTCAAAGCCAGCCTCAGCAACTTAGCGAGGCCCTAAACAACTCAGTGAGACCCTGTCAAAAAAAAAAGGGCCAGTGATTAAGCATCCCTGGGTTCAAACCCCAGTTCCAAAAAGACAGACAGACACAGGTTCTGGGTCTGTAGGAACATGAACTTTAGCGGCTGAGCCTCAGCAGTTCCCTCACCTACTGAAATGGGTCAGTTATGCTTTTCCCTGTTGGTGTTCCCTGTGCCTGGGGCCCTGGGAAATCCTGCTTGGGCTGGTGGTGGAGCGTGGAGTCGTGGCCTGGAGACCAGGCGAGAACTTGTGGGAAAAAGCATCTTAATTTTTCCTTAAGAAAAACAAAACAAAATGGGAGAGAACAGGAATGGGGAGCTGAAGCTGGCCTGAGTGGGGCTGTCCTTCCCCTCCCAGCTGCTGCCAGAGGCCACCTCCCCGGCCCTCTGAAACACTGGCTGCTCTCCTTCCTGCCTTCATCCAACCCTGGGCTGAAATGCTCCCACCCAGCCTCCTCCCACCTGGCCTCCTCCCACCTGGCCTCCTCCCACCTGGCCTCTTCCCACCTGGCCTCTCCCACCTGCCCACCTCTTTTGTGAGCACCCCTCCCCCAACTTCCCTGGGGTCCTGTGGCTCCGACTCTGTCCTCATTACCCTGGCCAAAAGCTGCTGTCACCACCACCAGTGGCTGTTCACTTTTGGTGCCCTCAACCTTGTCAGCTGAGTGTGGAAGTCCGTGGAGACTCGGAGTAATTTTAAAAGCACATGATGAACTATCAGGGTTACCAGTTGCTATGAAATGCAGTTATCAGAGTGTGTGTTTAAAAAGCAAATTATATCTAGAAGGAGGCACGTGCTTCTTTATGAACATGCAAATATAGGAGCCCCCTTTATCAGGGGGATACATTCCAAGACCCCCGCAGATGTGTGAAATTGCAGATAGTACTGAACCCTATGTGTACTATGTTTTTCCTATAATAAGTAATTATGGTAAAGTTTAATTTACAAATCAGCCACCATGAGAGATTAACAACATAGAGCGATTAGCAATATGCTGGAAGCGAACATGATCTCTCTTTGTCAGAATATCTTATTGTATTACAGATCTTAACAAGCTCAGCCTACACTATTTTTCTTTCCTTGTTGAGAACTTTCACCTTTTCACTTAAAAGAAACATTTTCCAACTTCTCTTTGGCATATCTAAATTAGGAGCAACACTATTCTTATGCTTTGGGGTCATTATTTAGTAAAAGAATGGATACTTGAACACTAGCACTGTATACTGAGACAGTCCATCTGATAACTGAGACAGCTACTTAGTTACTAATGCAGGGGGGTGCCATATACAACATGGATACACTGAATAAAGGGATGATTTGTATCCCAGGTGGGACTCAGTGGGATGGCAAGAGACTTCATCACACTACTCAGAAGAAGAACATGCAACTTAAAATTTATGAATTACTTATTTCTGGAATTTCCTAATTAATATTTTCAAACCCCCGTTGACCAGAGATAATTGAAACCACAAAAAAGCAAAATCTCGAATAAGGAAAGACTCTTAATGAGGAAGATCTAACTGTAGAACTGAAGCTTTCTAGAATCTCAAAGTAGTGATGAGCATAAAAGGAATTTCAAGATAGCAACAACAATTGGCACACAACTTCTACAAATTCTCTTGGGAAGGAAGACATAAGCACTTCTACTTCTGCATTTTTGCAGATGTTGTTACTCTGCTTGTAATAGAAAAAAAAAAATGCTAAATTTCAGTTTGAGGTTCAGGAAAATAAAGATATTCATTCTCTTTCCCATTCAAGTTCACCAACCCCTGATCTCTCACTTTGGACCCGGGCTGTGAACTCAGGTTCCAGAGTGGTTTGGGGCTGACTCTCGCAGGTTTGCTGAATGGGTGAGTGAATGAATCCAGTCCAGGGAGGTGTGGCCGAGGGCCAGGCCTAGTCCAGCTGCACTTGTTTAATAGCGTGGACGTGACTTGGCCTTGCCAGGCACCGTGATAAGCAGCGCATGCTGCCCAGAGCACCGCAGGTTTCAAGACCCTCTCTCTGCATCGGCTTCGCTGTGCTGCCCAGAAATGGCTGCGATCCATCTCCTCTGCAGGGAGAGGCACGGTGCTCATCAGGCCCTGGCGTCCCCGCTGTACCTCCTCCTGGCAAAGGTAGCCGAAGGAGCCGCTGTGGTTTCAGGGAGTCGTTGACCTTATACTATTCTGGCCTGGAGAAGAAGAAAAAAATAAGATCTTGAGAATTGTCTTAAAGAGGCATTACACTATCCGCTGAGAATGTCCAGCTATCAGGGAGCCGCCCGGGACGAGGAGCCATCAGCCCCAGCTGGAACCGCAGAGCATGCACGGCTGTAACAGAGCCCGGATGTTGGGCAGACCAGGCGCTGCAGATTCGGGGCGTCAGAGCTTTCCAAAGCATGTTGACTTGATCTCCCTTCTTCCCCAGAGAAACCAGCCACCTTCAGGTGTCCAGGGCAAGGACACAGACAGGCACCTGGACAGCCCAGAGCACTGTGGCCACATCTGGGCACTCTGGGGCCTGGGGGCTTCAAAGGCCTCACTCACAACCAGAGAGATGGCTCAGGGTTGTGCAGACGGCCAGCTCCCGGTGGCCCCATGTTTCCTGGACAACTGGACACTGCTTTTCCCCATGTCATTTGCCACTGTTCAGAGTAAAGCCCTGCTACCAGGCAGAGGTCCTAACCAGGTGATCTGTGGACCAGTCGTCTGTGACCAGGCCACAGGGTGGATGCCAGGTCACTCTTGGCAGGAGCCATTAGGGCTCACTCAGGGGCAAAGAGTGGCTTGGACTGTCGCCCTCCTGGGCTGGCAGGAGTTTGCATCTTCCAGGAACCAAAGCTTCATGTCCTCATCTGAGTGACACATAATAAATGGGCCTCAGCCACATGGCTACTGACAGGAGGGCCTGGTGGTCACCGTGCAACTGAGTGTCTGCAGCCAGGACCTGCGACCGGGGAACAGAAAGATTCTCCTATCTCATGTTGATACACTGAGCATTTGTGTGCCAGGCACTGGGCTGGGCTTTTAAAAAAAAATCTTAGTTTTCATTATACTCTGCAACCATCCTGAGAGACTCTGAGGTGAGGGCACCGAGGCCCAGAGAAGTTGATTTCGTTTGCCTGCGCTAACCCAGCTCGAACATGCCAGAGTTGGGACTTGAACCCATAACCTGTAAGAGTGGGCCACTCAGTGGTATAGCCAAAATTGTTCAACCACTGTCTGTTTGTCAGCCCTGGGCTGAGTGTGCTGGAGATTCTAAAGGGAACGACCCCCAAAGATCAGGCCAGTTAGCAAAAGGACAGACCCAGATGTGGATTAACTCCAGGTGACACAATATGGAAGAACACAGGCTGTAGGTTCTTGGAGGAAGTTCAGGGCTGCTGGTCCAGGAATTTCCCCAAGCCCTTAGTTTACCTTACAGGTATCAAGAGACAGGTTAGTGGTCTGATTGGCTTTGGTTTGGTTTTCTAGAATCAGGCCACACCTCATAGTGTGAGCTGAGCAGAAGACACTGGCTTTATAGGCAGAAAAGGGCCGAGGAAAGCAGATACGCGTAAAAGCAGATCTGAGGCTTCGAAGTTTCTTTGCTTGCATTGGAAAAGCAAAGGAGCAGAGAGAGTGTGCTCCCCACTACCATGGCCTGTCCAGGGCTCTGTTGATTATGTCCCTCTCCTGATTTCTCACAAGGTCAGGCACACAACTTAGTTTCAGCTTGGTGGCCTGGAACCTTAACATCAGTGACTCCATTTTGATTTGGTCTTTTGGTCTTTGGGGCCTCGTCCAAACCAACGACCCCTGTCTATTTGACTTTTAACCCAGGAAAAGTAAGACTGAGGCTGTTCCCTGAGTTAGATCCATAGTGCTCCTCCTGGGACCCCTATCCTCGGGGGCTAAGGTATACTAGTAATTAAGAGCAGAGACCCAGATGTGCACAGCAGCCCAGAAAGTGTCTTGGACAGGGGACCCTGGGTTCTCACACCAGCTCTGAGCACCTTGGCGACCGATGCTTCTAAGCCTCACTTCCTCACCTGGGAAATTGTGACCCTGCCCGAGACACGGCGCTCTGCAAGCTCATGGTACGCTGGCCACACTGCGCCATGGCACACCCCAGGGTAATTCCGGGCTGCCCCAGAACGTCGGTTCACCTCTGGAGGGGGCTCTCTGAGACCGGTAAGCAGTAGCATATTCTGGACGTGCGTGCCAAGACGTGGGTGAACTCCGAGGGACATCTTCCCAAGCACAGCCTACTGTCCTTGGCAGATCCAGGCGGGACATGAATTCTCTCCAGGGTTTGCAAAGGTGAGGGGGGCCTGGCACAGGTCCCTGCCCCCCAGCCCCCCAAGCATCTGGCCTCCATCCCGCGCTCACGGGCATGGGGTGTGTGTAAGCCGATTCCAGCACCAAACGGCACATTAATGAAAATTTTGACAGAGAGATTTCATTTCAGAGCTCACGTTCCCTGAAGGGTTTGTAATAATTGCACTTGAAACGGAGCCATCGGCTCAATGCTTTCCAGATTGGGGGAGCAGCGCGTGCTTCTTCCCGGGAAGGTCACCTTGGTGGGGAGGCTGCCAGAGCGCTGGGTCAGGGGCGCTCTCGGGCCCTAGCCCGGCTCCTCGAGTGGGTTGTGGGTCCAGGGCTCTGGATTTCCTAATGCACGTCTGCAGCCCGGGGTCCCCTGTCCTCCCAGCCATCTCATGGCTGAGCAAACCCAAGGTGGAACCTGCTGGAATCTCAGTCCTAGACTGAGTGGGGACAGATTGGGGGGTTTTGACCCCTCCCCATACTCCTTTCTGGCTTCAGAAATGCATTGAGAAGCGTCTGCCTCCTGGAACTGAGCCCTTGAGGAATCCATTCTCAGGTGTGTGGACCTGGCCCCCTGATTGTCCCCCAACTCTGCAAACCCACCCTAGGGCCTTTGCACCTGCTGCTGCCCCTAGCTGGGACACTCCTATCTAAACAGTGGGACCCTACCCCATGCTCCCCACCCCATCCATTCCCTTATGTCCCTGTGACTGGTTCTTGGGGACCAGAGTGTAGAGGCCCTGGAATGACCACAGGCCTTGGCAGAGGGGGTCCCCCGAAGGCAGCTTCTAGAGGGAAGGCTGGAAGCTGGCCGAGGATGCTGACAGGCCTGAGTTCAGGGTACTTCGCCTTCTCATTTGTAAGACAAAGATGATCTTTCTTTGCCCCCAAAGTCGTTGGAAGGACAAAATAACATCATATTTACAAAACGCCTGAATAGGCTGAGGATGCGGCTTTAGCACGGGTGTGGTTGGCATGGTGGTAGGTGGTCTTGTCTGTCACCTAGCAAAAGCCAGGCCCCTCTGGGAGGGACAGACAGGAACCAGGGAGTCATGCTGGTCCTCCTCCCCCAGATCTCTCTGTGTGTGTGTCTTGTCTCTGGGTCTTTCTCCTAAGTGCCCCAGGAATTGCGGAAACTCACAGACTTCCTGCTGGAGGCCCACGGGAGGGGAACTGGAGAAGGAAAAATTCCCAGGGAAGGATCTAATTGGCCCATCCAGGTCACATGGCCTCCCAGCTTCTTGACAGAGCCAGAGAGACAGGGCCAAGAGGATGGTAGCTCACTCTTCTAGCCAGGAGAAGGAGGGGGCTGCTGCTCTGAGACAGGAAGAACCTGAAAACCTCCCCCAGGGGCATCTTCCAGGCGGATGCCTGCGTCCTAGCAGTCAGAAAAGCTGCCCTGTGGGTGTGGTCTATGCATGGTGGTAGGACTGTCTCCCCTTCGCCTCCAAAAGGGAGAGCTGCCCTTGACCTTGAGTGGGACCAGGCATCCCATGACTTTTCTGGAGAAAAGGGGAGCAGTAGGACATTTGGCTACAATTCGTCACCCAGAAATGTCTGATTCCAGATCAAAACTCCTAACTTTGAACTGCTCTCTCCGGGTTGGGGCTGTCGTGGTGGGGCACTCAACCATTGAGCCACTTCCCCAGCCCTATTTTGTATTTTATTTAGAGACACAGTCTCACTGAGTTGCTTAGCACCTCGCTTTTGCTGAGGCTGGCTTTGAACTAACGATCCTCCTGCCTCAGCCTCTTGAGCTGCTGTGATTACAGGTATGTGCCATCGCACCCGGCTTCTACTTCCACTATAAACCCTCTGACATCTTTGACCAGAGCGAGTCACCTAAAACTGGTTCTTGGCCACCTACTTTGAACTTGCTTCCTAATGGTATTCACTTTGCTCTCTGATGGCCTGGGGGATGAGCGGGAGCTTCCCATTTAATGCTTTGATTCTTAAACAGAACATAACCCTCATTAGTGCAAAAATTGCCAACTAGCAAAGCTCTCTCTGATTCCCTGAGTCGGCCCAATTACACCACAAAGCAATCCTTATTGTTATATAATATTCAATAATGTATCATGGCTACAACTATTCTGTATAAGGATAATGCACTAATAAAAGAATTTTTAGAAACATCATAGTTATATATAATATGTCAAATCATAGGTAATTGTTACGAACTCACAAATACTATTATGGCTATTGTTATCCCCATTTACAGATGACAAAACCAAGACTCAACACCATTGAGTCACTTGCCAGAGGGGCTGGTTGCCACCATGCCTTTATTGTGCTACTGGGGTTTTCTGCCATGCTCCAAGTGGCTGATTTTGCAGGAAATGCTCCTGTCCTTGGGGACAGGGACAATCGGCAGGCTCTAGCACAGTCTGAGCTGCAGAAGTGCCTCTTGCTAAAAGGAGTGGGGTCATCCTCGCAGGCCACTCTCTCCTCTCCTGAGTCTCTGGGGCTATTGGGGCTCCAGTGACAAGTAGCATGTTAGAGGAGGGTGTGCAAGAGGTGCTGTGGACCTCCATTACCTGGCCTAGGTGCCAGAGGGCTGAGGACCACGTAGAAAGGTGACCCAGTGAGCCTGGCATTAGGGCTTGCGGCTGGAGGCATCTCTTCCAGGTTATGGGGCTCTTGTCCCAAGCAGAGCCTGCCCGCTCGGGGCAGAAAGGGGTCTTTTGACAACAAACCTG
This sequence comes from Urocitellus parryii, assembly GCF_045843805.1. Lineage (NCBI taxonomy): Eukaryota > Metazoa > Chordata > Mammalia > Rodentia > Sciuridae > Urocitellus > Urocitellus parryii. Next base: position 28,943,416 of record NC_135539.1, on the reverse strand, counting down.
TGATCCTGGACTTCCAGGGTCCTCTTTTTGATGTTACCCTTTGGTCCCTTCCACACTAGGGGGGCGGGCAGCAGCCTGGTTAGAACCAGGTTTTACTACAGTAGCCAAGCTTGGGCCTTGCTCTTGCCCAGAGGGTTTTTGTTGTTGTTTTGTTTTTGATTCTTATTAAGATGAAAATTGCCTGATCTTCTAAATAAGGCTGTTAAATATTGCCCAGGAATCTGCCGACAGAAGTAAACCTGCAGACTGGGGAGGAAGTGGGTTGGTGGCCATGAGAGCCGTTGGCCTGGAGACCAGAGCACACCCCCACCGGGCCCTGGGCCTGGTCTGACTCCCAGGGCTGCCGAGCTGGGCTGGAGGGGCTCCCTGGTGCTGCAGTGTGGGGGGCGAGGCCAGGAGGGGCCCTGAGCTCAGTGGGGACTCCCCTGGAGCTGGCCCATCCCTTCTGCTCCAGAATCCTCCACCCAGGCCCCCGCCTTGTCTCAGTCAGTGACTTAATCCCGGAGAGGGGTTAACTGGGTGGTAACTGAAGGCAGGTAGGGAGTGACTGGAGGAGGTGGTCATCGGGGTGTGGCCTTGGGGTATATATCTGGTATCTGGCCAGTAGAGTCTCTCTCTCTGCTTCCTGATCATCATGTGAGCTGCTTCCCTCCGCCACACTCTTTCACCATGTTGTTCTGCCTCACCTCGAGCCCCAAGCGAAGGAGCTGGCTGTGTGGACTGAGACCTCTGAAACCGCGAGCCCCTAAAAAAAACCGTTCCTCCCCTACAATGGTTCTGGCCTGGTCTTTTAGTCATGGTAGCAAAGAAGCTGAGTAAAACACCTGCCAAAGCTTGGAGGTCATTGGCCCCAACGCTTCCCTGTTCAGACAGGGACCAGGTTGAGAAGGGAGAGGGTGTTGCCTGCCATGGGCCCCTGTCCCAGATGCTCCTTAGAGCTCCAAGCTGTGCCTTCTGGGGCCTGGCAGCTGCTAGGAAAGCTACAGGGCTTGGGTGGGATGGGTCCAGAGCCTGGCCATCCTCACGGGCCCCGGAGGGGTTGTGCGCCTGCAGCCTGGGAGGCGGCTTGACCTGGAGCCCTTCCCTCCTGACTGGAAATGGGAGCTTGGGGGAACAGCCCTCTGGTCTGCATGCCCCCAATGACCCCCAACCCCTTTGTGTGCCCTCTTAGTGATGGACACTCCCTCCCTGCTGGGGCAGCCCAGCTGCTGCTGGGGGCCTGTCCTGGGGCTGTCCTGCATGGTGTCTGCCCAGTGACCTTGGGTGGCCACAGTGGGGCCATCTGCTTGTGCTGCCCCTTGACAGACCTGGCCCGTGGTTCCTCCTCCTCTTTCTCTTCCTCCTCCTTCCCTTCCTCCTCTTCAGAGTGACCTCTCAGTTCCTCCGTGGCTCCTGGGTCCCGCTGCAGGCTCCCCACAGAGGCCCCCTCCTTGCCCACCGTCCTGAAGCGGGGCTTGGGCCACGCGCATGTGTTCCCGCCATTGCACACTCTTCTTGAGTTCTCTTCTCAGTGGTGGGAATTCTCAAGAATTGGGCCTTGAGTGCAAAGTCTGCAGAGGACTCCCTCTGCTCCCCAACCCAGGGGAGTGCTCTGTTTTTAAGTGCTCCTGGTTTGGGGGTGTCTTGGAAACAAAGGATGGAAAATGCGAGGTGAGCCAGTACTCCCCACTGTCTCTGTGCGAATCACCCGGGGTCCTAGGAAATGGCTGGGGTCGCACAGGCCTGGGACCTGGGAGGGGGTGTTTCTGACAAGCTCCCTGCACACCGAGCCGCTGGTCTGGACCACTCGGAGCAGCACTGTCCCAGTCGGGGCACTGGGACACTTGCCTTTGTGCCCTGAAGCCACAGGCGCCCATCTTGGCGCTGGCCTTGCTTGGCCTCAGGGAGCCCGTTGCTGGAACCTCCCTCCATACTGAATCCAGCTCCAGCTGCTGTGGGGCCTGCTCGGGGTCCTACAGGCCTGTGCCTCCCTGTGTGGGGAACTCCACCAGCGGGTCCTGTGTCACCTTCCTCCCTGCAGCGGGCCCAGGACAGAGCAAATGGCCCTGGGCCAAGCCGGCCTTCCCTCTCCACGCCAGTGGCCACTCCCCGGGGCTCACCATCCTATGTGGGCCAGTACCCCCTCTTTCCCAGGGCCCACCCTTTACTCACTTCAGGATTAGGGACCCCTCCCTGCCCCTGATTTGGGGGGTTCTCACCACTGTGCCCCACAGGGCTGGGGTGCCAGTATTTCTGCCTGTGGGGTAACACCGAACCTGCTGCTGCTAAGGGACCTCCTACATAAGGAGGCCTGTGGCTGAGAAGACGCCTCACACTGTCACCTCCTGGCTCCCTCCCCAGGAGGCTGATGAGGCCAGGAGATTTTTATGCGTTGATTATTATTTTACTTACTCCTTTCAAACATGAGGCCACTGCGCTCAGGAACATAGTGCGTTGCTCAGTCCCCTGCCAGGAAGGCAGGACCTGGATCATGTGGCCTGGGTTCTGTGACTCCTGGTGAGAGCAGTGAGCGTGCGTAGGTCCAGGCCTGTGGGAGTCGGTGTCCATTTACGTGTGTGGAGGTGGCATGGGCCTGGGAGTGATGGGCCTAGGCCGTGTCCTGTGGACGTGCCTGCGTGTTTGAGAACCATAGATGTGTGTGCATGTGTGCAGGTGGGTGCTGAGTACCGGCCCCTGCTGTGCCCAGGCGGGTGTGCATGGTCATCCTCCTGCCACTCAGCAATGACCTGGAGACCAGGTGGCTGTGGTGGGCCCTTGGGAGCCTGCAGGGGTTTCGTCCTCTCTCAAAGAATCATGTCGGACCTTCGGCTTCCCTCTTGAAGGAGGCTCCTGCTTCCTGCACCCTGGTGGGGTCCCTGTGTAGACTCTGGTGGTACCCAGCACTTTGTTATGTCCTCCACCATTTATTGAGCACCAGCTGTGTGCAGGACTCGGCACCCAGTGCATCGAGGTGGGCGCTGTCTCATCCCCGTTTCACGTTTGTGGAAACTGAGCCTTGGAGATGCCAAGTGGGTCCAGGTCACAATGGGGAGCATCAAGGCAGGGCTGAGACCTGGGTTTTAACAGTGTGTCCCCGCTCCCAATGCTGCAAAACGTCACATGCAAGTCACAGGACTGGGCAAGTCCCTCTAGGGAAACGGCTCCCCATGAGGAGCGCGTTGTCTGGTGCGCTGTGGGTGTTGGGGACGGCTGGCCCCTCCGCCTCCTTAACCCCCATCATGTTCGGCAGCAGACCCTGCGTCACATGAGGCCAGGCCGGCAGGAGGAGGCTGTAGAGGGCAGATGCCTGCCAAGGCCAGGCCCTCAGACAGCTGACCGGCAGTAGGGAAGGAAGCCCAGGCCTGGGAAGGGCCCATGGGTTCACCTGGGGCCGACAGACCAAGAGGAGTGACCTAGAGGCAAGTTCCAGAATATTCTCAGGAGCAACCTGCTCCCAGAGCTCCCACAGAAGGACCGGACAAGGCTCTAGAGGCAGGGACTTCTTGTCATAGGCGGAGGCTGATGACAAGTTGATGAGGGGACACCGAGGCCAAGTGTCCAGTAGCATTCGGGGGTGGGCTTGATGGTGGGAGCCCAGAAAACCCATAAGGCTCAAGTCACCCCATGGCCCTGCTCCCACGTCCCCACCTGAGGAAACCAGAGGACATCAGAAACAGAAGGGACTTTTTGTCACATAAGTCAAAGTCCTGAGAAGATGGGGAAACCGAGACCCAGAAGCCCAGAGCATTTGCCTAAGCTAACCCTGTTACGAGGTTAGACCCTGAGTCTCCTGACAGCAGCCAGAGAGCTCTACCCACCCTCCTGTCCTGCCTCCGAGAACTGTAAGACCCCAGGGCCCACAGGCTGAGTTGTCCTTGAGTCCTCCCCCTGTCCTTTACCCCCTGCCACCTCTGAGGAGGGGAGGGACCCTGGGGGAAAGCACACCCATTTAAAGACAAATGTTCAAGAGCCACTGATCACTGATCACAAGGCCTTCCTTCCCCGTCCCTGTTGCCCGGCCTCTTGGAATCCCGACTGTCACAAGCATATTGCAAGCACATGTCTCTGCACAGGCCACTCACACTAAACCGACGCTGAAAACCACATTAAATTGAAGTGGAGGAGAGGGAATCACTTTGTAACATGCTTTATTTTATTTTATTTTTGACTTGGAAAGAAGCACGTCCTGGCTGCTAATCAAAGAGCTGGGGGGTGGGGGTGGGGCTCTAAGCAGAAACCAAACCATCCAGGGCCAGACCCACCCAGCCCGCCCCCTGGGACAGTGGCTCTGGCTCCAGGGAACTGAGAAGGGTTGCAGGCTGTGAGTGGGCTCATGGCTAGTCTAGAAGCTGGAGGTCCCCAGCAGCTCTGGGCACATTCTGCCCAAGCTGTGGGAGCCTGGATCCCTTCCTCCTGCGCCCGCCGCGGTGCCTATAACTGCGGAAGGGACTCCCGTGATGCTGGCTCCATTTGTTCCCAGAAGCTTAACCCCCTTCTCATTAGTCAGCAGGAGCTGGGGCCCCCATGGACACAGGAAGCAGATGGTGACTCAGGGTCTGGCTGTGGGGGAACGCAAGGACATTCTGACTCCACCAAACTTGTTTCTGGTCACTACAGAATGGCTTGGTCCCCTCTGGAGATTCCCAGCCAGGACACTGGTGTCTTGGATGGACAGGTCACTTGCTCAGAGCCACACCTTGGCATCCAGTACCCCTGTCAGCATCCCTCTTAGGTGTCCCACAGTCTTCATCCCCCAGAGGTCCAAGATCCACTGTCACTGCTCCCTGGACAGTCTCTAATTCTCCTCGCCTGATGACCTTCTAATCTATCAGCTGTTGGATCTGGAAGTCTCCAGGCCCCAGCTCTGTCCTCTCCTTTTCTGCCTTGGTGCCAGGGGGTCCCCACCACTGGCCCTCTGTGTGCACAGCCCCAGAGCTTTGCCTAGCTTAGCCCAGGTCCTGCCGCCTCTCACCTGGACTGCCTCAGCCCCCAGAGCCAGCTGTCTGGAAGGGAGCTCCAAACACTCCCCTCTGCAGCTTGAGACCCTTCCATGGTGTCCGGCCCCCTCTGGATGAGGGCCAAGCAGCTCCAGCTAGTGCGTGAGGTTCCTTTGTGTGCATTAGGAAGAGGCTCCCTCCCTCCAGGCACGTGGCTGCCATCTGCTGGAAACCTGTCACAATAAATTCTCAAATCTACAACGCCTGTGATACGACGGCACCCCCTAGGGTTGTTCTCATGCAGTGTCTTGAATCCAGGAGCCTTAGGCACAAGCTGATGGCCCTCCGCTGGCCCTTTCCTGCCCCTGGTACCCGCTCATGTCTTGTCTGCCAATGGTCCGGAGCTATTGGTGGCTCTCTAAGTGACCAGTGGGCTGTGGGGACAGAATCCCAGGCTTACCATGCATCTGCTGTAAAACTCCTCGTCCTCTGCCTTCAATCACTTTTCTCACTCATAAAATGGGCGTGCTGGTGATACTGTCCTCACAGTCATGGTGACCATGCCCCTGGTGAATACTCATGCAGTGCTTGACACATCGCAAATGCTATGTTGGTATTTTCTGCTATTATTATCTCTCTTCTCTGTTCTTCTGCCCATGTTTTTTTTTTTTTTCTGCTGGGGTCTCTCTATCTCCACCTCACCCTGCCTCTTCTCGACTTGATCAACTTCTGGTTAAAGCTCAAGACTCAGAAAGCCTTTTCATGCTGGGAATGGTGTAATCCTGGGAGGCTGAGGCAGGAGAATTGCAAGGTCAGCCTGACCAACTTAGTGAGACTGTCTCAAAATAAAAAGGGTTGGGGGTGTAGCTCCGTGGTAGAGCATTTGCCTAGCATGCAGGAGGCTCTGGGTTCAAGCCCCAGTAACAAAAAAAGAAAAAAGAAAGCCTTCCATGACAGGGGCCAGGAGGCACCCCTCCATTCTGCCTCCAGACTCCCCCAGTCCTCCTTGAAGGGAAATTCCAGCAACAGCTTTTCCTTGTCCCTAAATGTCCCTTGATGTCCTTGGACAGTGAGCTCCTTTCCAGCAGGAACAAGGTCTTGCAAAACCTCACAAAGCTTTTCCTGAAAATAAGCTCAACTTATTTTGAGCATTTTGCTTTTTCAATACTGGTTTTAAGCCAAGTAGCCATTGTATGATTTCTCCGTTTAAAATGGTACAAGGAAAAAAATATTAAATCTTCCTCAGTGACTGTCATTTATGCAGTAGGTTAAAGTGACAGCCTGCCTCAGGCCTGCAGGCTCCATGGAGGCAGCTCTGGGAAAGGCTGTGTAAATTGGCCCCAAAGAGAGGCCGAGGCTGTGGGGCAGCCCTGGGTGAAGCACCTCTGGGGAAGGAAGTTTAACAAGGCCGTTCTGAAAGGAAACGTAGACTGCACGGTTCCCATTTCAAACCAGAAGTGAAGGTTTATTTAAAACCGGAAGTGATGTCATGTACAAACCGGAAGTTGGCCATTTCACACCCAGACCCTTTCCTATTGGAGCATGGCTTTGTCTATCATCCCTGGGCGGGGCTGCAGCAGGAGCACAGCCCAGTAGGACCAGGTACTGCACACCTCCTTTTGCTACTCAGCTGGGTCCAGGGTCCTGAGAAGGAAGACTCCCATCCAGGGGAGGGAAGGACATCCTGTCATTTATACAAGTTGAGCATCCCTAACCAGAAGATCTGAAATCCAACCAGCTCTGATTTTGGGATTTTCATTCTTAGAGGCGCTCACCTGGTAAAATCTATGCAGATATTCCCAAATCAGAAAACTCCAAAATCTGAAACAGTGCTGGTCCCAAGCATCTCCCATAAGGGATACCAACCTGTAATAGGGATTTTCTGGTTAATTTAAAAAATAATTTATTAAGGTAAAATTCACACCATTATAAAATGAGCCAACTTAAAGTGAACAGTTCTGCGACATTAATAGACCCAATGTCATCTAACTGCTCCTTCTCTCTGGTTCCCAAACATTTCCATTTTCCAAAGTAAAATCCCATACCCATTAGCCAGCTTCTCCCCCTCTTTTCCTCTCCTCCCAGTCTTTGGCAAATACCAATCTATTTTCTGTCTCTACGGATTCATCTATTCTGATCTATTCTGAGTGTGTTGTATATATAGACTGTACGCACTGTGTGATCTTTTGCATCTGGTTTCTTTCAAAATGCTTTGGGGGTTCATCATATCATAGCATGAAACCATATTTCATTCCTTTTTATAGCTGAATAGTTTTCCACAATTTGTTTCAACTTTCATCTGTTGATGGACATCCAGATTTCCCCTTTTGGCTGTTGTGATTAGTGTCTTTATGAACCATGAGCCTGTGCGTGCACAGAGTGGCTTGAACACGTGTCTTCAAATCTTTTGATTGACTTGAGTGGAATTGCTGGGTCATAGAGTAATTCCATGATTAACGTTTTAGGAAACCAACATAGTGTTTTCCATACACAATGTTCTACTTAGCATTTCCTCCAGCAAAATGTACAGAAAGGGCTTTGATTTCTCCACATCCGTGTTATTTTCTAACTGTTGTATTGTTTTCTAAAATTATAGCCATCTTTGGGGTATGAGGCGATTTCTCATCTTGGTATTGATTTTCATCTGTGTTGAGTATTTTTTAATGTGTCTACTGGCCGTCTGCATGTCTTCTTTGCAGAAATTATCTATCCACGTCTTCAGAAATTGGGCCGTTTGCCTTTTTGTGTTGATTTACAAGATTATCTCATCTGGATATTAAACTCTTATCAGTACTATCATTTGCAAATATTTTTCCCCATTCTGTATCTTGTCTTTTCATTTTCTTGATAAAACCCTTTGATGTATGAAAGTTTTAATTTTGATGAAACCCAAGTTAGCTACTTTTTTTTTTTTCCTGTTGTTGCTCATGTTTCTGGTGTCACGTCTAAGGATTCATTGCCAAATCCAAGGTCGTGAAGATAAACCCCTGTGCCTTCTTCTTAGGGATTTATGGTTTTAATTCATAACTGTTGTGTTCACCACTTGAGTTCACTTTTTGTATGTGGTGAGGTGGGACCTAACTTGACTCTTTTGCATGTGGATTTCCAGGTCTCCTAGCACCTTTTGCTGAAGGGACTATTCTGTCCCCACTGAAAGGTCTTGGCACCCTTGTTAAAGGCCGTTGGCCGTAGATACAGAGTTCTGGTTTATTTGTAAAGTCTGAGTCCTGGCTCCGGCTCTGCCTCTTGCCCGTGGGTGCCATGGGCAGGGCCTTTCCTTCTCTGGGTCTGCATTTCCTTGTTTGGGAAATGAGAGCCTGGGGTTTACACAGTGCTGTGACTGTGGCTGCTTCAAAGTCTCCATTTTCTGGGTCACCATGACCGCAGACAGGTAGGCTGTGAGCTGGCTTTGCTCTGTGGGGTGGGGGTCACCCCTGCCTTTCCCACCCTTCCTGCGGATCCCTCTGACCTCTGCAGAGACTTGGGGCTCATCCAGTTTCCCTTTTCCTTTAGTCCAGGGACTGTGCAGCCTCCTGCAGCTAATTATCCCGAAGTCCTTGGGTCGGAGTTGGACTTTCAACCTGAGGTTCTCAGGGGAGCAGGGGTGCTCATCTCTCCACCCACTCCTCTGATTATTTATCCCACAACACTGAAAGGATCTGCTCAGTAAGTTAGAAATGAAATCCCGGAGTCAGGCCTGAGTCTCTGCTGTATTGTCAGGATTATGGTACTGTAGAGTGCTGCACTGGGAATGCTGTGGTCCAGAAGATTCTAGAAAACCCTGTAACCCCTGCCCACTCCCCATCTCCCTCCCCAGCAGCTCTTGACCTTGGCTCATCCAGTTCTTTTCTCATCTACAGAGTGACTGCTCCCTCCAGGCCAGGTTCCCTGTGGGCAGGGAGATGGGGATTCAGGCCAGTTCACCCTGTAATTCTCACCACAGCCATGTGGGGGCGGTAGAGTGGCCCCAATTGACAGCTAACATTCATTGAGGTGAATCTGCCAGGGAGCGATTGAGGTCCTCATAGCCTCCTCCTTCAGCCTCCATTTTGGGAGGCCCCTGAAGAAATTCAGACCTTTGCCAGGAGTGAAATTCCATTTTCTCTTTACTTTCACTTTCTGGAGCCTTTTTTGCATCTGATGGTTGACAACCAGGGAGGCTCTCCCAGTTGCAGTTTGTGTACCCTGACTTCACCCCGACTTCATTTTACATTTCTACCCTATTTCCTCCTCTCCATCTTTCTGCCCAGCGTGGCTGCATGTCCAACCAATCTGTGGGTGGTAAGTCATCCTTAGTGCCATTGGTGCTCGGGTATGCTACAGGAGGAAAATGTAGAACTTGGCTGGAGCCTAACTTGGGTCTGTGACTTTGAGGAAATAACCTCACCTCTCTGGGCCTCAGGTCTTCATCTGTAAAAGGAGGAATTGAGCCAGACAATTGGGGCAATAGTCACAGGCTTCCCCTTTCTGGGAATCAGATGAAACTTTGGATCCTCCCTTCTCAAATATATCCAAGTACAGGGAGTCTTGCTCACAGGACCCTTGGAGGATCCTGATCTCTCATTAAACCTCAATATTAGGTCTTTCAGCTCAGCAGGTTGAATGAGGAGAGTCCCCTACTCTTTTTTGGGTCTTTTTTCACATGGGGTAGGAGTCACTTCCAATTCCCAGGTACCTGCCTGTGCACCTGGGTGGCCCAGCACTTTCTCACCTGGACCGAGGGGACAGGAGCAGCAAGCCTTTGGGGACCTTCCACCTCTCCTAAAAAGGGAAGGAACGGGGAAGGGGGAGTCAAGGTAGAGCGCCGCTGGGCTTCCAGCTGACCACAGGTGAAGCCCAGCGTCCCTCTAGTCCGGGTGGGAAATGGGCTGAACTGAGAAGCCCCTGTTGGGATGTGCTGGTCCAGGAAGCTCGGGTCTCCTCTGCCTCTTCCCACAGTGGGGCTCCTGCCTGGTCCCCCCCCCAGCTGGGACTGAGTCACCAGAATTCTTTTATGATCCATTTTCTGGCCCGCGCCCCTGTTTTCTTTGGACATCTAAAGCAACATCCTAAATTTCCTCTGCCTAATTTTAGTCTCTGGGAATTGCAGCCAGATGATGTCAGGGTGAATATTCGATGCCATTGGTCTTCCCGAGCTCGGCTGTCACCGTCTCCCTGCAGCTGCCTGGCCCCTGAGGGTCAGGTGTGGGCCTGGGAGACTTGGGGCTCATCCAGCTCTGACCCCACTGTGACAGGGGGTCAAGAGGAGCCTGCTCCTCGGTAGAAATGCCTTCAGCATGTGGTGTTCCCTGCGTTCAGAGCTGGGGAAGGGCTCCCGAAGGGAGTTCCCACTCATCCCCAGGTTGTTCCAGAGTTCCCAGTGTGTGCCAGGAACCTACTGTGTGTCCCGAGACGTGGAAAGTCTCTTGTTTATGAGCGTATACATCGCCTACCCCTCTGCACTCAGCTAGGGGCCCCTCTAGCAACCAAATCTGACGTCATCCTCTGGGGGTGGACCCAGGCTTGTGGACCAGCCTGACCCCCTGCCTTCCCACACCCCCAAGGCCTCTGGCCACTGGCTTCTGCTGCTGTTGGAGCTCCTGGGAGTCCCAGCTGGGCGTCCGGCCGCTGGACCCCCACGGACTCATCAGCTCCAATGAGCTGGAGGCAGCCCTCCCACGGCCGATACCAGAGACAGAAGCTCCTTACCTCCAGTTCTTCCTGCCCCCTTTTCTTTAGCAGTACTGGGGATGGAGCCCAGGGTCTCGTGCATGCTATCCACTGAGCTACACCCCAGCCCAGTCTTTAGGTGGGATCCAGGCTGCCCTCTTTCCTCTCAGCCAGAGTGGAGGATGCTTTGGGGCCCCCTTGAATCTGCAGTCCTTGGTCAAGCTCACGGTACCCCGTGTTGTCCAGGGGGTGAGGCTGTAGCCTTCTTATAAATAAGTAGTGCTGGATATGGCCAGAGCCCAGCTCTGCCTGCAGGGTCAAGGGGAGGTGGTCTCCTCAGGGCCCCCAGGGACCCCAACGCCCCCACGTGGGTCCCCAGTCCTTTGATTTCATTGCTTGGCCTTGACTAGGGCATACTCACACAGGCACGTGCAAACACGTGTGCACATTCTGGGGCCGCCAGGGATGTGGTGCATTTACACACACACACACACACACACTCACACACACACACTCACGCACACACACACACACATGCACACACACACACACTCACACACACACACTCACGCACACACACACACACACACATGCACACACACACATGGAGGAGAGCATGCCGTGGGCCTCTGGATCTTCCTTCTTGTGGCTTCCGGCCACTTCTGTTCCTGGTGAATGTGGCTTGGAGCGGACAGAACTCTGCAACTGAGAAGTGACGCGCAGGACACTGCCGTTTCCCTGACTATGAAATAAGGATGCTCAGAACAGAGTCCCCGTGGTCTGTGTCCTGTCAAAGGAACTGTCCTGCAGGCTGTCCACTGTCCTGCAAGCAGGCTACCGGGTTTCTCAGTTCTGGTTGACAGGGTCCAAAATGTGCACTGATGTCCTGTGTCCTTGAGTGGACCGTGGTGGCATCTCACTGGGGCCACTGAACTTGCTAAGGGGGGCTGGGGGCAGGGGGCTGGCTAGAGTCCCTGGTTCCTGCTGCCAGATGAAGGCTGGAACTGCCGACCCCAAGCAGGGCCCATACCTATGTCCAGAATGTTCCAGGCCAGGCCAGTGGCACAGAGGAGAAGCAGAGGGGACCTCTTTCAGCTCCGGGGCCCTCCTGAGCTGGCAGCCGAGGGAGATTCAGGACACTATTTTGCTAGTTCCGGAGTCTGTGTCAGGGTCAGGCTCTCACATGTGGGCAGGGACCCTCCATGCCACCTTGGCCTGTCGAACTCCATGACAGGCTTCGGCTTGAGAAAGCAGAGCCCACTCGGAAGGCAGCCCGGGAGAGGCCCAGATGGTGGGGACTCAGGCCTCGTCCCAGGGCCGACGTAGACAAGACGTTCCTAGTTCTGGACACATGGCGGTCCCCTGCGGTCTGGCCAACACAGTTGATAGCTGTCTCCGTCTGTTTTCTGTTCCTGTAACTAAATACCTCGTATTGGGTCACCTTAGAGAGCAGAGGTCGGTTTAGCTTGGGGCTCTTGGAGGTTCCTTGACTAGGTGCGAGCGGCTGGCCGGGCCTTCCCTGTGCATCATAACATGGCAGAGGGCATCCAAGGGCCAGTAAAACATGCCTTTGGGATGGAGTTGCCCAGACGTGAATTCTGGGGGACACTCCCAAGCCACAGCAACCGCATTCACAGGACTGACAACCTTGCAGGAAGTGGCCTTCAGAGGACCAGAGGGAGGGCCCTGGATCGGCCCAGGCCCGGCTCTGCCAGGACCACGGACTCCGGTCACTTAGGGCTTCTCCTGCTATAAGTGACACATAGTGTGAGAATCATTTAAAAGACAAGCACAGTCGAACTCACCGGGCAGGAATGTGCTCCAGGGCCAGTCCCAGAACCTGAGGACACAGAAAGTCTCGCTACCGAGGTCACCATCCGGTGGGGAGGGAGTGGGCACGTGGGTCTCAGGAAACTGGGACCAGGAGTCCTGGACCCTGAGCTGGGAACAGGCGCCAGGCCTGGGCTCCTCCGTCACTGGGAGGCGAGCGCTGAGATTAGGTGGAAAGAGGTGACTCAGGAGATGTCCACTCCTGGCTCACAGAGGCGGCAAAGGGGACATGGCCCTGTGGACCCTGGAGGGGGAAGGATAAGTCTGAGGAATCAGAGTCATGGCCCCACGTCCTGCAGGTGTAGGACTCAAATTGACCCACAGCAGTGCTGGTTGGGTAATGATTTAGGGTTTGTTTTTTAAAGTAGAATAAAATATGTGTCCAGCAGTGCAGAAAAAGGTCATAGTTGGTGAGCAGGCCGGGTTCTTCAGGAAATCGATTCAGCTGATTCCGTTTATTAACAGATTAGAAGAGAAGAGCATTTGCTAAACCCAACGCCTCTTCATGAGGAAGACCTGGGCAAACGAGGGAGAGGGAGCGATTTCCGGGTGCAGCCCCTCCCACCGCTGCGTCTCCCCCCCTCTGGGGACACGAGAAGCTGCCTTTGAGAGTCAGGAGTGGGTGTGGAGGCAGCAGCCTCCCGTATCCAGAGTCGCCCTGCAGGTCCTGACCTGGGCAGGACCTCGGGATCCAGGGATGGAAGATCAACGGGCGGGAGACGGGTCACCAGAGGGGACAGTGGCAGCATATAATGGGTGATGGGTTGGTACCCGAAATCCAGAAAGAACCGCCATGAATACCGGGAAACAGACAGATGAATCCAAAGGAAAGACGAGACAAGGATGTGAGGGCCACCATGGGAAGCAGAGCTGGTGTCCCAGACTGCGGAGATGTTCTGCCTTAGCAGCGTGGGAAAGGCAAATTCCAGCCACAGTGAGACACCGTGTCACACCCACCAGACCCGCAGGACGGCTGCAGGCTTGGCACCCTCCGGGGGCTCCAGGATTTGGGCGATGGGACAGGGTGGCTCATCCTGGCTCCTGTTGCCTTCAGGACTTGGCTCCGCTGGCCTTGTGAGCAGTGGCCACACATCACTGTTCTTTGGGTCCCGCTCTACTTCCTGGTGTCCCCTCCTAGGCAGCTGGAGGTGCTTCTGTCCTGCAGAGCTGGGGGTAGGATGGGGGGTAGCCCGACCAGATCGCCCTTGATCTGCCCTTGAGCAGACCCTTCCCCAAGAGAAGCCAAGGCCCCAGCACCTCATCCACCACATCCTCAGAGCTCAGCAAGGCTGGGCCCCCTCCCAGCTCCGCCCACGCTGCAGCCCAGCTCTGAGCAGAGAGCAGGCCTCAGACCTGAAGGCAGCCTCCTCCTCCCCCTCCTCGAAGTCTGGGCTTCTGGCCTGAACCTTCTCCCACTGGCCACTTGGTAAGTCCAGCTGGGCACCTGGAAGCCTGGACAGGATCAGCGTGGATGCCAGCCCTGTCCTCGGGGCGGAAGCTTTCCCTGTGGCCCAGGACCAGCATCTAAGCCCCGAAAAACAGGCCAGCAGGAACCACAACCCAGGAACGCACTCTGTCCCCTGCCTTGAGCCTACACAGGTGGCCTCTGACCCAGCGGGACTGGACTGGGTTCCAGATCCTCTTCCTTACCTTTTCTGGGCTGAGCCAATTGCTCTCTGAGTGGGGACCGTATCACCTCAGGCTCTCTGGAGAGAGAAGAGAGGAGAGAGTGCTTTATGAAGTGCTGGCCTCAGTGGTTCTGGAAGGGCTCATTCTTACTATAGTGTAAATGACTGAAGAGGGATCAAGAGTCCTCACCCCGGGAGGGTGAATGGGTTTTAACCCTATGTCACCCCCCTTCAGATGTGTGACGGCAGCCATGAGCCATTTAACACCCAGATCTGAGTTCTGATCTGTAAAAAGAAAGGGCTTTACGGCTAAGCTCCTCCCTGCCTTCTAATTATGTGGGGAATTTCCTTTTCAATATCAGAGTCTGAATCACAGTAACCCTTTCTCAGACATGCTCTCCAGTCCTGCCTCCTCTAAACCGGCTCGGGGGCCCAGAAAGGCATGGACTATCATCTTTTCAAAGACAGAGAGTTAAGTGACTTCCCCAGAACTTCACACAGCTGGTTCCAGGCAGGACCCAGACGGGACCATGCCTTAAGCTGACAGGCAACTGTTATAAGATCCTGCACAAATGCCTTTGTTTTTTAAATGTGTGTCAAGCCCCTGGGGACAGTATAGAGACAGTATCTCTAAGAAAGAAGCAAATTACATCTGTGCGACCTTCAGGGTTGATTAGAAGAAAAACTCCATCCCCAGTCAAGGTCTTCCCCTGGTCCTGGTACCAAGAGCTGCTTTGGTTGCCATGACAACCTCCTCCTGCTAAGGGAAAGGTGTGGCCCAGGCGGACCCTGAGAGTCCTGGGGTCTCCACTACCGGCCCCGTTTTCTTCCTTCCCCTCTGCCCACCAGGGAGCAGCTGACCCCAGACAGTGATCCCTGAGGACAGGGGTGGTGGGTGGGGACAGTGGGAAGTGGATTAGCCCAGGGCTCAGATGGCGGGGGCTGTCATTCCCATGTTGGCTGGTGGTGTGTGTGGGTGGGGGGTGATGGGGGTGATGAGATCTGCCTCCCCGGGGCCCATCTCTATCAGGATTTGTTAGGATTTGGTTTGTCACCTATCACTTTGCGGTCAGCACAGCAGGGACCCAAAGAACTGAAGAGACCTGCTCAAGAGCAGGGGGACACAGAAAGAGGCCAAGAGTGGGACCCCGGGCCTCCTCTTCCCTCGTCTGCCCTGTCCCACCACCCGGGGGGACCCAACCCGTGACCTTGTCTTTCATTCCTAAAATTCTGCTCGTTTCCCTCTGGAAGCCCAGTGGCTAGGGTCTTGGGCCTTCCTGTGTATTTGGGGGGGCTTCACCTGCTCCCCTCGAAAGCTCACTGTCTCTCCCTGAGCTGTGGCTGGCGGGGACCGCAGGGGACAAGGCCTGGCTGGGTGCAGGCTGTGGGGGCTCAGGAGCAGGCAGCCCCTCTACACCCCAGGGACCACCCGAGTGCTGGACCTTGACCTTGGGCTTGGAGCCCTGTAAACAGATTCTTTCCCAGTGACACAGAGAGATGGCCATGCTGCCACCACATGTCCAAGAGGGTCCTGAATCTCCGAGCTCCTCTCCCTGGGCGGTGCTTGGTGCCATCTTTCGGGGCCTGGGGAGGTCTAGGAGCCTGGGTGACCCAGAGATGCTTTATGACTTCTTTCTGGACAAGGAGAAAAGAGTCAACACGTCCAACAACTTCAGATTAACAACACGAGCCTCAGAAATCTGCCCGTGAGAGGTGGAGTCGCTGACCCCCGAAAGCTAGATGCCCAGGGGTGACCCCCCAAAATCCTCCCTCCCCAAAGAGGCCACTGAGAGTCCATCTCTCTCCTGTGATGAAATCTCCTTTGAGTCCTGAGGGACACTCATAAAAGACGTGAAACCCTGAGCAAATTGTAACACCTGCCCCTCTAAATGTCCCCAGCCATGGGGACCCCAATCCGTCCCCAGCAGAGGGCTAAAAAGTGCTCTATCCTGCAGGACTCCTGTCTCTGCATACTCATGCTGTTGGTTCTGGGGACGGGTCCCAGGGTGGCCAGGCTGAGGGAAACGGCACGGATAATAGACGGTCACGGAACCAGCCGTGTCCCATTACAACTCGTGTGTGCAGAGATGAGCTCGGCTCACCTCAGTGGTCTGTGTGGCAGGTGCCACACAGGCAGGATCACGGCAGCCCCGCTGGGCCTAGGATCCAGCCACGGACACCCCACGCCTCTCTCAGGATCCCTGTTGATGGCTCCATTCTGGCCCGTTTGCTCCTCAAGTTTCCCAGGTGGCCAAAGCGATCAGAAGCAGGAAATTGTGCAGAAAAGACCCCGGGCTCTGGAAGGATCCTGACCGGGGTGCCTGTCCCTTGGCACCCACGGGCCCTGGGCAACTTGGCAGCCTCTCCCAGTGTTGGTGGGGAGCATGAGGGGTGGCCTGGCTGTGTGGCTCTTGTTACCATCGTACCCACAGCCGAGGAGGATGGCAGAGGAAGCCCCTGCCAAATGCAATGTCATCAAGACCCAGGGCCCCTCAGGAAGACCAGGAGCCTGGCCTCCTAGTCCAGGCTCAGAGAGCCCCGCAGCTACGTGGGGTGGAGGGAGGGCATCTTGTTTGGTTGAATGCCACCTGCATCCTCCCCATTCGGGACGCCATGTCAGTGGCCAGCACAAGGGGACCCTGGAATGCATCTTCATCCCCTGCTTGGGAGCGGAGGCAGCCAGGGCTTCTGAGATGCAGCTGTCCCCACGACGGTCCCAAGGCCAAGGCTCTGCTCTCTGGAAGGGCCAGCTCTGTGCTGCCTGGAGCCAGGAGGGTCCTGGGGACCTTTGTTCTGAGCTGTCCCTGGCTGTGCTGCCTGCCTGTCCCCGACCGGTGGTCAGTAGGTTTGGCCCTGAGACTCGAGGAGCCCGATGGGCAGGGCACCCAGCCCCGGCCACCACGGCTTCACGGGAGGGGAAGAGCTGAGCTTCAGTCCTGGCCTCTACTAGACCAGGATGTGTTTAAATCGAGTGTGGTAAGACTCACCAACAGGGAAGTGACTGCCCTGGAAACAGGGGGCATGGGACACCGTGCAGGGTACACGGGGAAGGCTGGGGAGGCAGAGGGGACGGTGCAGTCAAGAGCCTCCACTGGGACTTCTATAGGAAGTAGCCGGGGAGGATGGGTCCACTGGCATCATTTCAGGAGACTCTGGGGTGCAGTTTCTGTCCTGGGTTGGCCCGTGGCTGGCTCTGGGGAGAAGAGGGCAGGGAGACGGCGGCCTCATAAAGGAGGGGACTGGAGGCTGGGGGCTCTGGACGGCTCAGTTCACATTCAAAAGTACTGTCTTCAGGAACGGGCTGGCCCTGGGAGGGACCGTCTTTCCAGGGTCGGCAGGGCCCCCAGGGTCAAAGCACCCGAAACACAGAAAATGAAAACCATGATCAATGTGCCCAGCAAACGGTGGACCACGGTGGGTGGGTGGGCCTGGGTCTGGGGAAGGAGCCAAGGCCATGTTCTGGGCCAAGTTGTTTTCTCTTTCTGGGCCTCCGTTTACCCGCATGAAGATCATCTCCAAAGTTTGCTCCTGCTGTTTACACTCAGAACTGTGTGCAAATGGCCCTCGAGGAGTGACTGTTTCCTCTAGTCCATGGTTATTTATTAAAAGCCTGCTGTGTCCCCGTTGATGTGTGAGGCCAGAGCTTGGTTCATGCACATGGACACTGAGGCCACAGGCTCCACAGGAGCAGGGAGCTGCCCATAGAGCAGCAGTGGTCCCAAGGGGAGAGTCACCAAGTCAGAGTGAAGAGTTGGGGAAAAGTGAGGGACCTGGGCACCGCTGGGACTCACTGGAAGAAGCTGGCTTTGCACCTCCAAGAAGACCCGAGTAGAGGCCCAAGGCTTGGGCAGATGGCTGTGTCCCCGGCTCCCTCCACCCTGCACAGCAACCCTAATTAGGTGGGGATGGTTGGCCCTAATTTTAGACCAAGAAACGGAGCCAAAACAATATCACCTCACCCAGAAATTTTTAGAAAAACAAGGGGAAAAACTCACCCATAATCCTAGCACTGCAACTATTTTTATTTTTTCCATGTTTCCTTCTATCCCCTGACAATCCATCTTTGATGTAATTATAAACAGAATACACATTCAATTTTATATATTTGTCACATACCATCGTGAGTGTGTTCCATGTTTTTTTTTTTTTCTCCCCAAGTTAAGAAATTTAATTATATCGTAGGGACAGGGGTGTAGCTCTGTGGCAGAGCATGGCTCGGTATGATTTCAATCCCTACCACCAAAAAATGAAAATAATCAAATTAAATTATACCACATAGGGCTGGAGATGTAGCTCAGCTGTTGAGGTTTTGGTTACAATGAAAAAAGAAAAGTCCCCTGTATCCCTGCCTACCCTTAACCTTCATGCCCTAGAATCAAGCTTTCGGGGAGACCAAACACAGTGCTTAACTACACCTACCTATTGCTGTTTTTCTTATTTCTTCTTTTGACACTAGAAATTTTTGGTTGTCCTCCTGTGGAATATCCTGTCCGTTTTTATTTTTTATCCCCTGACCCCTCTTTCATGTCTTCTTCTCTTCCAATCCCCTTAAATAACTGTATCATAATGTGGGGCCTTAGATGAATGGGCAATGAATAGAATAGAATAAAGAAGTAAATGATACATTTGCACTGATGCTTTTCCTCACTTTGGATTTTCCATTCTCTTGGTAGTTAATAGACTGTTTTTTTTTAATTGTCTAGTTTTATAGACAATGCAATGTCATGGATGTATAGTATCACTTAGTATATTACCAGGTTTTCCAAAAGAATTTTAATTTTCCCTTCAATATGTTCACATACATCAGACACTGACTTTTCTAGAACTTTCTGTCTTGTGTCTGGTTGGCACTCTGCTCTGCTCTTATCCTATGACATGCCTTTTCTATCCTTCCCAAAATACTTCTTGGTCTCTCTACTATGTTGAACTTCCTTTCTGCATCTCCATATTTTTTTGTCTTCCTCTTTCTAGTTTACCCCCTTGTTTTGGTGGAGCACATCCTTTGATGACTTTCTCAGAGAAAGTGTGTGGAGTAGAAATGTTTTGAAGCTGTGCACGTGTCAAAAGTGTCAAAATGCCTTTGTGTCTACTCTCAAATCTCAAGGGATAGTTGGGCTGGGTACAGAATCTTAGCCAGGAAATCCCTTTTCTCGATTAGGCACTATGGTATCTTCTGTCTTCCACTGTTGCTGTACAAATGTCCAATTGCCATACTGATTCCCGACATTTTCCCCAGGCCCTGTTTTATCTCTGGAAGTGTTTAGGGTTTTCTCTGCGATTCTGAAATTTTGTGACGACGCACTTTTTGGTGTGAGTTGTTTTTATTCGTTCCTTAATTTTGCAAATTAAAAATTAAATTAAAAAGTTGTTTTATTCGTTCCTTAAATTTGCAAATTTATATCCTTCCTTTTAGGTGACCTTTCTGGATCATTTATTTGAAACTTTTCTTCCCTCCATTTTTTTTTCTGGCTTCTTTCTCTGGAACCTCCAATTGTCGATATTGGGTCTCCTTCATTATCCCTCCAATTTTCTTTTCTCTCTCTTTCTCTACTTTTCACATCTTTCTTTTTTTCAATTTTGTAGAAATTTTCTTTATGTCCTAATTCTTTTACTTCTTCTAGATCAGTATTTTTTCCCCCTGAAAGTGCACCTTTGGTTTTTGAAGGTTCTTTCCAAACAGTTCCTGTGGTTCCAGGGATACCGTCTCTTCTTTTTCTCTAAGGATGCCAAATACAGTTGTGATCTTCTCATTGTTGTTTTTGAGTGTGGTTTTTGAGATTGTTTGTTTTTGAGTTTGTTTGTTTTTCAGTTTTCTTCTATCCACTCATCCTCTGGAGTTTGCTTTCTCCCTGTCTTGTCCTCGGCTGTTCTGGTCCTTGTCTCCCTTGTCTCCTTGTCTGCTCCTGCGGAACTCCGTGGACGAGGCAGGCCTGTCTTCCATGGGCTCCTCGCAGAGGCTTCTGGCCCCAGAGTCAGGGCATCTCTAGATTTTCTCTCCTGGGCCACTCAGGTTCCCCAGAGAGGAATCCTATGGCCCTGAGGGTGTGGCGGAGTTTCGCTGCAGCTCTCTGGGGCCACTTGGAGCTGGGGACCCCTACTGCTGATTACAGCGCTGCTGAATTCACACTGGAGTGAGAAGGTGGCCAGAGCACCAGAGGCTTTCCTCCCCCCACTCCTCTCCTGCAGTAACGCAGCCCTGACACCGCCCTGCTCTGCGGCTTCCCCCTTCCCTGAGTGTGGTAATGGGGGTCCGGCCATTCTCCTCAGAGATGGCCGCGGTGGCCCGTGCCACCCTCCTGTTTGCCATAGCATTTTTCTGGCTGTGTTTTCAAGGATGAGGATGGACTGTGAGACAAAGAAGGAGGCAGGGAATAGGACGGTCCTGAGAGAGGAACTACATGTCTCGGGGCTTGGAGACTGGGCGAAATTCAGGGAAGAAAGGGGCGTGGCCCAGCAGAGGAGTGTGGCCAAGGCCCAATGGGAAGGGTCATAGCATAGCTGGAGGGGTGTGGCCCAATGGGAAGGATGTGGCATAGCTGGAGGGGTGTGGCCCAATGGGAAGGATGTGGCATAGCTGGAGGGGTGTGGCCCAATGGAAGGGGTGTGGCATAGCTGGGGGTGTGGCCTAATGGGAAGGGTATGGCAGAGCTGGAGGGTGTGGCCCAATGGGAAGGGTATGGCAGAGCTGGAGGGTGTGGCCCAATGGGAAGGGTGTGGTGTAGCTGGAGGGTGTGGCCCAATGGGAAGGATGTGGCATAGCTGGAGGGGTGTGGCCCAATGGGAAGGATGTGGCATAGCTGGAGGGGTGTGGCCCAATGGAAGGGGTGTGGCATAGCTGGGGGTGTGGCCTAATGGGAAGGGTATGGCAGAGCTGGAGGGTGTGGCCCAATGGGAAGGGTATGGCAGAGCTGGAGGGTGTGGCCCAATGGGAAGGGTGTGGTGTAGCTGGAGGGTGTGGCCCAATGGGAAGGATGTGGCATAGCTGGAGGGGTGTGGCCCAATGGGAAGGATGTGGCATAGCTGGAGGGATGTGGCCCAATGGAAGGGGTGTGGCATAGCTGGGGGTGTGGCCTAATGGGAAGGGTATGGCAGAGCTGGAGGGTGTGGCCCAATGGGAAGGGTATGGCAGAGCTGGAGGGTGTGGCCCAATGGGAAGGATGTGGCATAGCTGGAGGGTGTGGCCCAATGGAAGGGGTGTGGCATAGCTGGAGGGGTGTGGCCCAATGGAAGGGGTGTGGCATAGCTGAGGTGTGGCCTAATGGGAAGGGTATGGCAGAGCTGGAGGGGTGTGGCCCAATGGGAAGGGTGTGGTGTAGCTGGAGTCTCCCCAATTTTAAGTATATCCTTTAGCTGGACCCAGCTTGAGGTATCCTGCTAGTGACACCATCCTGCATGCACCCCCCCCCACCTGCAGACCTCCCTCAGTGACTTCTCACAGAGAGAACTGGCCTCTGGGGACAAAGCCACAGCGCACCCTGGCTGCCCCATCAGGGTCCTGGCCCTGGTGTCCCAGGACACAGGCTTCCCTGGTTGCCTGAGGCAGCCAGAGCCCCTCTCTGGGCCCAGGCTCAGGAGTCCAGTCTCATGGTGAAGGTGGGTCCTGGGCTCGAGGAGCGGAGCCCGCGTGGCCGCAGGAGGCCAACAGCAGGCGAGCTGGCAGCACTGCCCCGCCGGGGGTGGCCCAGACTGGAGGTGAGAGGATGAGGACCAGGCACAGGTGGCAGGAGCCCAGGACCCCGAGGCCGGAGGCCTGGAGCTGATCCGGTGGAGACCCTTTTAAAGATGGGGAGCCGAGGTGGGCCCCGGGCAGGGGCTCCCCAAGCCACAAGTAAGTCAGCCTGGACCAGGCCTCCGACACTCTCTTTCCACTAACCACACTTCTCCACCCCCCCCCTCTCTGTGACACACACACACACACACACACACACACACACACACACACTCACTCACACACACTGGTCAGCCATCCAAATTTCTGATATACACAATTGGCAAAGCCCCCCCCCCCCATCTCTGCGCCTTCTGGACCCCAGGAAGCCTCCTGTACTGCCAGGTGCCCAGGGACCCACCTGTGCTCCAGAAGCTGCTGGGGGAACTTGGGGACCTCAGAATCCCAGCAAGGGAGAGCCCACATCACGGCAAGGGAACTGAGGCCTGAGCCACTGGGAGGGCCTTGCCTGTCCCAGAGCCGGGGGCGGGCTCGGCCCCACCTGCGCCCTCTCCCTGTTTCCACGGCTCCAACGACTAATTAGAGAAAGTTAAAACAAAAAACAGGCTTTAATTGCCTGTCGGTGGCAGATGCCAGGGGAGCCGTAAACCTTGCGGATCTGGAGCCCCTGCCCAGGCGGGTGGCACGGGGAGGCTGAGCCGGGCCTCCTGGGCCTCGCTGAGGCTGGGGAGCTGGCCCCTCTGTGCCTGCTGACAGCCAACTGCTCCTCACCTGCCAAGCAGGCTGCCGGGTGCCAGAGCCAACTGGGCCCCTGCCCAGAGCACTTTCCAGAAAAAGCCCAAGGCCCCCTCCCTCCACTGACCTGCCCCCTGCAGGGGGTCCTGTTTGTTGCCTAAGACCCTGGAAACAGCCCCTTAAGGCCTCCAGAATGTGCGGTTTGCCCTGTGCCCCGCCCGGGTGGACCCGCCTGGGTGGACCCTCCTGGCTCCAGCTTCCACCTCCCACGTCCACCGCGGCCTCCTCGGCACCCTTCCTGCTGGCCCCGGGGTGTGGGCAGGGCAGGCTGCGGCCCAGCTACAGTGTCACTAGGCTGCCCAGAAAGACGAGGCTGCTGGGGGGGGGTCCGTGAACCCCTGCTCCCCAAAGAGTCAGTCCCTGAGAGCAGGCACCCTGCCCTGCTGACCTGTCACCCCTCCATGCTGACACAGGGCCCCAGAGGGCTTCTTGAGCATCCATGGGGCCTCCAGGTGGCTGAAGGGGGTGGTTGGGGGGGCACTGGGGTGGGTGGATGGGGAATGGGTGGGTAGGCAATGGGACCCTGCTCCTTTTGAACCCTGCCTGTCCCCATTCAGGGGCTTTTCCTCCCCACTACTGAGGACTGAACTGGGGGTTGCTTTATGACTTAGCTACACCCCCAGCCCAACCTCCTGCCTTGTTTAAAATTTTGGGACCGCATCTTGCTTAGTTGCCCAGACTGGCCTCCGAACTTGCGATCCTCTGGCCTCAGCCTCCCAAGTGCCTGGGATGACGGGCGTGCGCCACCTCGCCTGGCTCCATACGGCTTCTTACAGTAGCCCAGAATGCCTGGCTGCAGGAGTGTGAGGGGAACACACCGAGAGCCACATGCCAGGGCCTTGGTGACCACGACCCATGGAGGCTGTCTCTTGGGACTCAGCTGTTGTGTCAGAGGTCTCTCTGAATGTCACTTCTACAGGTGTTTCCTCTGGGGCAGGTCCCCATTCCCCAGAGAGGACCTCTCCCCTCTCCACCTGGGGCTTCCCCAGCCTCAGGAGGGCCCAGTGGTTCCCACCTCCCATCCCTCCTCAGTTTTGCTAGCCTGGGTCTGGGCGCCTGATGCACTCCATCTTGCAAAATTTTTGTCCTTTGAATCTTTTTTTTTTTCCTTTGGTACCAGGGATGGAACCCAGGGGTGCTTAACCACTGACCCACACCCCCAGTCCTTTCTCAAATTTTATTTAGAGACAGGGTCTCACTGAGTTGCTCAGAGCCTCGCTAAGTTGCTGAGGCTGGCTTTGAACACGGTCCTCCGGCCTCAGCCTCCCGAGCCCCTGGGATCCCAGGTGCGTGTGCCTGACCGTCCCTTTGCTGAGGGGGACCCTGCGCTGCCTTTCTCTTGTGCTGGTGGATTTTCTACTTTTGATTTCTTTACCTCCCAGTCCTGGGAAGGGCCGGAGGGGAACATGTGTGTTCAATCCACCATGTTAAACCAGAAGACCACCCCCGCCCCCACTGCGTGTCCTTTATAAAGTCCCTTCTGGTCCCGGCATCAGACAACTGTATACATTCCTCTAGTTGTTTCCCTGTTCAGTGTTTATACCTCGGTCTTTAATCTGTTTTATGTATCGGGGTTGCTGACAAGGTTTTATGAGGGGAGGGGAGAGTTTTATTCCCAGAAAATGCTTATAAACCACTAATTTGGTGCAGACAAGGGCAGAAGGGAGGGGTGCGGGGGTCCCCTGGAGCTCTCAGGGCTCCTTCCCGGAGACCAGGTAGGGCTGGGGGGACGGCAGGCCGATGTCCTCCTCTTGCCCCGCAGCTGGACATCCCCGGAGGATACAATCTGTACCACCCCTTTTTATGGCCCCAGGACCCCTCGGGGGTCCATTTCAGAGCAAGGAAGTTAATAAGGTCCCAAACAGGAGTCCAAGGTCCTGTGGACGGTGGCAGCAAGAGGCCAAGCAACCTGTGTCTGTGGCCCCCACAGGCCACGTGGGACCTGCTGCCCCACCCGAAGGCCTCGGGAGCTGCTGGGAGTCTGTTTAGGCAGAAGGGGGTCCCCCAGAGTCAGGCTTTGGACTGAAGGGAGGACAGAGAGGATGTGAAGCCACCCTTGAGTTCCTGGGCAACACACGCTCTTCAGAGCCGCCTTGAACCCTCTGTCTGCCCAGGGCAGGTAAACAGACGTGGATACATAATTGCAGCCCAGGAAGCTCCTGCCCCCTGGACACAGGGCTCAGGGTGAGCTTCCGGCATGCACATCTGGCCTTTCACCTGCCCAAACCCTCCAGCACCACCCGCTGGCTCCTGGGCACTGCTGTGCCTGGGCGTTAGGGCCCCGGGCACCTCAGTGGTCCCCAGTGTGTGGGCTGCGGACTCTGCCCTGTCCTCGCTGAATCTGGCCACCACCCTGCAGCTCTCAGGCCTCCCCTGAGCTGCCTCCCCTCAGAATGTCCTCCCTGACTGACCCCATCCATGCTGGCCTCAACGTCCCATCCCCGCGATGTACCCAGATCCTTCTGCCCTAGTGACCCGTGTCTGCCGGCTCAGCTCCTTCCTCAGACTGTTACCATTTTCTCACCCACGATCTGATCTTGTGTTAGCCCCCGAGACCAAAAACCCCCACCCTGTGGCACCCACAGGCTGCGGTGTCCCCTGAGCTGCTCGGTGCCTGGCCCAGAGCAGACACTGTGCAGTGATGGCACAATGTGCCGAGGCTCAGGTCTGGCAGGTTGCGTGGAGGAGGGGCCCTGAGCAGAAGGCTCTGAAGGTCGAGTAGGAGTTTTCCAGGTTCCCTGCCTGACTGCAGAGGCTGCCCTGGGCCTGGCTGCCCCCTCCCAGGGTCCACGTTCTGACCTCTGGTTCCCCTTGTCTTTCAGAATGCATGAACTGTACCCGGCTGAGTGACATGAGTGAGCGGCTGACCACGCTGGAGGCCAAGGTCGGAGAGGGGGGAGCCTGGGCGCGGGGAGCTGGGAGGGAGGGGTCGGGCCCACAGCGATGCGGGCACTTGCTGGGTGTGGCGAGGCGGACCCAGCCCAGGAGCCCAGCAGCCTGAGCAGCACGGACCTAGCCCCTGGGTGCTGCTGGGTGGCCCCGGGGAACCTGCTTGGGCTGGACCAGCCTCCTGGGGAGGGGGAGGGGGGCAAGGGATCTGAGGTCCCAGGCAGCAGGCTGGGTGTTGGCAGGACGAGTGGCACAGAGCCCCAGACCCTGGGGCTGCCGGGTGGACCCCGGAGGTCAGGGCAGTGTGGCTGTCTCTCCAAGCGGCGGTTCCCAGCTCCGGCTCTGCCCCCTCTGCCCACCGCCTGCCCTGGGGCTGGGCACAGGGGAGTGGGCAGAGCTGCCCACCTTCAGTAGGGCACCCATGGACATGGGCTGGTCCTGGGTGGGTCCCCAGGGGCAGAGGAACTCTGTCAAGAGCCAGAGCTTTGTTTGGGAGTGGCCGCAGCAGCGCTGGGTGGGGACGGAGGGACTGTGCTCAGGACATCGTGGGCCACCCGGGGGGCACCTGCCACTCAGCCAGGTGGGGGCTGCGTGTCGGAGCCGCCTGCCAGGGAGGGTGAGGCCAGGCAGCCTCTCCTGCCCGCACCGGAGGCTCCTCGGCAGCGTGAGTCCCTGTCCCTCGGGCCTGCCCACCTCTGCCCACCTGCTGAGTACGTTCCTGTGGCCACAGAAGGGGCTGGGCAGAGTCACAGGTGCCCGCAGCCAGAAACCCAGCCTGTGTGGCCAGGGCGTCCAGGCGGCAAACAGCGGCACCTGCCCTGGCCCCTCCACACACGGCAGCCTCTAAAGCAGGTGATTAGCTAGAGGGACCTGGAGAGGACAGGCCTGGGGGACACAGCTGAGCCGCCTCCACGTTCTGTGGGGCCTCCTGGAGCAGTGGGGACTACCGAGGTGGCCTGGCCCTGCAGAGGCTGGGGCCGGAGCGAGGCCAGGAGGGAGCTGGGCAGGACCAGCCGGCGGGGGCTGGAGTG
Source organism: Urocitellus parryii (assembly GCF_045843805.1). Taxonomy (NCBI): domain Eukaryota; kingdom Metazoa; phylum Chordata; class Mammalia; order Rodentia; family Sciuridae; genus Urocitellus; species Urocitellus parryii. The sequence continues at coordinate 28,917,009 of NC_135539.1, read as the reverse complement.
ACCACGAGGGACCTGCAGTCAGCAGCGTATGTACTCATGGGGGTCAGCGCAGGACCTGAGGGACCCCAGGCCACTCACGGCTGCTGTGTCCCGTGCCCTCTGCAGGCCAGCAGGCCCCCAGGCGCAGGCCCAGGGACAGGGGTGACAGGCTGCCCTCCCGGGGGACAGTAGCACCCAGGGGTCAGGGCTCAGGGAGCCAGGCCCGGGTCAGCCCCAGATGGGCTTCGCGGGCGTGGGAGGATGCCAGGGACCTGGCTCTGGACTCCAGGGCAGGTGGGGCCGGCCCGGCGGACAGTTTCCACGCCTGACACCTCGGCGTTTTGGCACAGAGGAGAGTTGGTGTTAGAAGTCACAGTTTTGGGGGCCTGGCGCTGAGCCAGCAGGTCCCCCCAACCTGGCCCCACCCTGCCCCCGCCATGAGCGTCCTGGGCCCTCCCTGCCCCAGGCCCCAGCGCCCCAGGGCAGGGCAGGGGGCTCTGTGACCTCGGGGCTGGTGGCAGGGACAGAGGACAGAGGAGGGGTCAAGGAGGAGCCAGGCCCTCTGTCCCAGCAGCCCCTTGCCTTGGCAACCCCCCACTCTGGGTCCTGCTGGGACCAGGGACCAGGGAGGCTGGGCCACCTCCTGTCCCCAGGTCACCATGAGGCAGGTCCAGGGTGGACGGCTCTTGGTGGGGGCCAGGGAGAGGGGACAGTTGCCTGGATTCCCCAGCAGTGGCCCGTCTCACCTCCCTGCTGGGCCCAGGGCAGCCGCCAGGCAGGAAGACCCCGGACGGGGGTCAGAAGCCAGGAGGGACAGCCACCACCTTGAGGCCTGGAGACTGAGGCTCCTGCTGCTTCAGGCAAGGCACGTCTGGGTGTCAGAAAGGACACCCGTGACCGAGAACAGCCAGTGGTAGCTGATTCCATAAGGATGTTTGTTCCACAGGAAGCCCCGGAGCAAGTGGCCTCAGGTCTGTCTCCGAGGCTTGAAAACCAGGCTCTTCATGGCCTCTTCCCCACCCACACTTCCTTAGAGAATGGGTTTTCGTCTTCACATTTGGTGTCTCATAGTTACAAAGTGGCTGCTGCAGCTCAAGACAACACATACTCACACAGTGTTCCGTGTTAAAAGGCAGGAAGTGGACAGTGAGACAAAGCATCCCAAAGAGTCATTATGTTCCATGGGCCAGCGTTGGGCTGGCTGTAAGACCACCTCATAGTTGCAAGGGAACTGGGAAATTGAATACCCCACCAAGCAGAAGAGGATTGTTGTAATTGGTTGAGGCCAGTCACGGTTCTTCCTCTGGGCCACACGCACATTCTGGAGCCAGGGAAGAAGGGGCAGCTGGGGGCCAGACAGCCATCAGGGTTCACCTCGTCTTCACTTCCCGCCACCTGCTTGTCCCGAGAAGGCCGCAGGGCCCTGGGCGGTGCCAGCCCTCATCCACTCCTGCCCCGCACTTTACAGCCTGACCTCATGGACCACATGAAGGGACTTCCCTCTGTGGGGGCCACAGCCGTCTCAGAGCTCAGCCAGGCTCTGGGTAGGAGGGCGGTGGCCTGGCCAGGCAGCTGGGCCGCAGTGACGTCACCAGGGTCTCTGCTCCCCAGACCGGGTCAGGTTTTCCTGGGCTGAGTCCCCACACCCACTGCCACCCACCCGGTGAGCTCACACAGGGCAGGGATGACATCGCTTCTCCAGGAGGGTGGCCACCCCCGGGCCAGGGGCCCTGGGCTCTGGCTGGGCCTCATTCTCACTTGGCTGAAGTCCAGACTCTGCTGCCCAGGTCTGTGCTCTGTGGCTGGCAGAGCCGGGGGAGAGGAGTTCAGAAAGGGGGCCATCCAGGCCAGACTGCTGGGGCAGCGGCTGGAGCCAGTACCAAGGACACCAGGGCCGCCCCATCCCCAGAACCCCCAGTGCCACCTCCCTCCACTGCCCTTGGTCCGTGTCCCGCTCAGGTGGCTCCATCTTGGCACCAACCCTCAGGTTCCCCCAGGACACGGCCACTCAGCCCACATGACTGTGCTTGTCCCTGGCACCCCCGGCCGACCCCTGTCTGCTGAGTGGACAACCTGCTGTCCCCAGCAGCAGGGCACCAGTGGGGGAGCAGCCTTCGTCCGCTGTCCTGGCCCCTTCGTCCCCTGTTCCCACCCTCACATGGCTGCCCTAGTCCACCTCCTGCCACCCATGGCCAGGGCCTTCCTGCCGCTTGCCTGGCTCCTCCGTAGAGCCCGACCTTGGCCTTGGCTGACCGGCCAACGGTGCTCAGCAGCTGGAGCCCCTTTCTGCTTTGGGGGATCCACCCTGAGCTCAGCAAGCTGCTCCCTACTTGGTGACTCCATGAAGCTTGGCCCAGGTGGTGGCTGAGCCGTGGGTGGGACAATCTGTGGTCTGGTGGGGGAGGCACTGGGTCCCTCGGCCCTCCCTGTGTGACCTTGGCAAGTCACTTGCCTTCCCTGAGCTTCTGTTTCCACTTCATGCGCGACGTGACCAGCGACCTTTCTTGTCTGTGAGATCTTATGAGGACCAGAAAGAGAAGTGGCCCCGGTTGGGGATGGGCAGGAGGGGCTCCCACTTGCTGAACTGCCCAGGGGGCTACTCCACAGCTGCACCCCGTGACAGCCCAGCCAGCCTGAGCTCTGTGAGGACGCAGCACCCCTCTGCCCAGGCCCTACCCTGGAGGGTGCGGGGCTCTCAGGACCTGGCCGCTGCTCCCAGCCCAGGCTCGCAGCGCCCCCTGCTGGCTTCTCTGGGGACAGCAGGGACTGTGGGGCCTAAATCTTGGCTCCCAGGAGCTTTAAGGGGAAATTTGCTCCCCAAGTTTGCTGTCCTTGACTTTGCCTGCCTCGAGGACAGAGGACAGGGCTGTGCTCCAGGCCAGTCCTGAGGAGCTACAGCCACCGGTCTCCCTGGATAGGACCCTGGAGCCCATGCACTAGGCGGTACTATTCACCCCTCCCCATTACCTCCTCCTCCCCTCCTCCCTCCCCCCATCTCCCCCTCCCCCTCCCTCCCATCCTTTCACCCATCTCCTCCCCTCCTCCTCCTTCTCCCCTCCCCCTCCCCCCACCAATCTTCCCAGCTATCCACTTCAGGGGCCCAGCCAAATGTGGCGGGGGACAAAAGGCACACACACTTTCCCCCCTGGGGCACTGCCCAGGAAGGGGTGAGCAAGGCACAGCGCTCTGGAGGGCACCTGTTGGCACCTGCTTGCATCCAAGGGTCCAGGGTGGGCCTCGGGGTCCTTCCTAATGGAGGAAGGACAAAAGGATCCGTGGTCCCGCTAAGAGTCACGACCAGCCGCTGCAGAAGGGGACAGCTGCGGTCCCATGGGACAGGACCCTGCGCACACGCATCCCTGGTGGCCAGCGGGCCTGACCCTCCGCCCTTCCCGGCCAGGTCCTCCTGCTGGAGGCAGCAGAGCAGCCCTCGGGCCCGGACAACGGCCTGCCCGCCCCGCAGAGCACCCCGCCCTGGAGTGAGGACTTCCTCCCGGGCGCCATCCCCCTGGCTCACCCGGGGCCCCAGAGGAGAAGGCCCACAGGCCCAGCTGGTGAGTGCGGCCTGCAGGGTGCGGTGCGCTGGCCTGCCCCCAGGGACCTCCCCAAGTTGGCCTCAGTGTCCAACAGGCTCAGGAGATGCTTGGAAAAGCTGAGCCATGGCCGTGGGGGCCAGGGAGGCACCTGGCAGCTGCTGAGGCCCAGCCTGGACTCTGCCGTCTGCCGCAGTTGCCACCCCTCCTGACTGTCCTGCCATCCAGCCACTGTCCTCAGAATGCCTGCCCTGGACCACCAGTCCCGCCCAGCCCGTCCCTGCTCAGCTCCATCTTGTGAAAGGCCCTGCCCACATCCTACAGAGTCCTCACTGACCACTCAGGCCAGAACTGGGGGACATCTGTCACCCTGTCGTCTTGTTCTACTTTAAAGTCAAGGGTAAAATGTCCTCTCTGCAGATTCTACCTGAGCTCTCTGCTCTGCCCTCGGGCTGTAGAGAGTAAGAACAGCTGCAGTCACAGGGACAGTTGTCAAAGGCCTGGTCAGGACTGGGCACTCCGCTGGGGTGTGTCCTGGGGAGATGTTTAGCCAGCACCTGTCAATATGGCTGCACCCGGGTCTACGGCTGGGGCCCCGTGACAGTCAGGGTGCACGCTGTGCGGGTTACTGAGTATGTTCATAGGCAGGACAGATTCCCTTTCCAAGCTGTGCACAAAGCTTGTGAGTCTTAGTTACAGAGGAGAAAACCAAGGCTCAGAAAAGTTAGGTAACTCACCTTGAGTTACCAGCATTTTGCCACGATGAGCCTCAGCCCCACCTCAGCCCTTTGGAGGGAACACACTTGCTCACTCTCCTCTCCCAGTCGAGCCCCCAGACTCAGCTCTGGGCACCCACCTGTCCTTCACCTCCTCTGTCCTTATTCTGACAAGGGATGCAGGAGGGGGACAGGGAGGGCAGATCCCCAGGTGGCGTCCAGCGGCCTTTCCTGGGGAGAAGCAGATGTCCTGCGTCCTTCTAAAGGAGCCAGAGCTGGTGGGAGGTGGCCGGGGCAGGCTGCCATGAGGAAGGTGGGGCATCGCACTTGGGTGGCCTGCGCCCTGAGCCACTGCCCCCAGGGTCTCATGCCCAGGACACTTCCCCATGACCTCCTTCTTCTGGGTCCTCAGAGGACCCAGACCCCAAGCCCTCTAGGTGGGTGTTGGGAGGCCCCTGCCTTTCTCACCAGGAAACATGCAGTTCCTACAATGGCCACAAGGTGGCAGGAGCACACTACAAATGGTGGCACCTGGGCGTCCTCCCAGCTGGCCCCAGGAATGGAGGCAGGTGGGGCTCCCAGGAGCCCGCAGCGCGGCCAGAACAGGAAGAGCACCGAGAGGCAGAGCAAGTCCTTCCACCCAGTCAGTAAGCCCAGAGGGACAAGGGGCCAGAGAGCGTGTCCACCCCCCACTCTGGTCCAGCCCCAGGGCCTGGAGACCACAAGCCCTGTACTTGACCTTGAGCAGGGAGGTAGTAGGGCAAGAGGACGGGACCTGGAGTGCAGGGACCTGAGCCACACCTGGCTCTGTGTCCTTGACGGAGACCTCACACCCCCTGTGGTCAGGCCCCGAGTCTCAGGCCTCGCCTCCCTCTCTCCTAGGGCCCCCAGGGCAGACTGGGCCACCAGGGCCTGCAGGTCCCCCGGGCTCCAAAGGTGACCGGGGCCAGGCAGGAGAGAAGGGCCCAGTGGGACCTCCAGGTAAGGACCCCTCCCGTGTCCACAGGAGGCAAGGACCGTTCGTCCGCTGCCCTGGCAGCAGAGGTGTCCCCTGTCCCGCCAGGAGCCCGGGCTCCTTCCTCCGTCCCCTCCCTGTCGGACACCCTGGGCGGTCAGGAGAAGGACTGCAGGGACCCTGGGTGAGGGCGGCCAGTGCCAGGATCAGGGGCTTGTTCTCAGCCACCGAAGCAACCTCCAGGACCCTTCGTCTCCTCCCGAGTCCCTGGGGGGTGGCGCTGGCCGAGGTCCGGAGCCCCTCTTGGTGGCTGAGCTCCCTGGAGGACCCCCGGCGTTGGCTGGGGTCTGTGCTTGTCCTGCTGTCCCTGTCTCCCTCACCTCTGTCCCCGCTGCCCCGTCCCCTCTGCACTGGGCTGGGAAGGAGGAGCTTCTCATTGTCCTCCCAGAGGCTCCCTCCACGTGACCCTGGCCAGCCTGTCCCCACAGGGCCTCAGTGTCCCTGTCTGCACCTGCCCGCCCTCACGGTGACTCCTCTCCCCCACTGCAGGGCTCTTGGGGCCGCCCGGGCCCCGTGGGCTTCCTGGAGAGATGGGGCGCCCCGGTCCCCCAGGACCCCCGGGCCCAGCAGGCAGCCCGGGCCTCTCGCCGAGCGGTCCCCAAGGTGTCCTCTACTCTCTGCAGCCGCCTACGGACAAGGACAGTGAGTGCCGCGCAGAGGGCAGGGTGGGCAGGGGCGCCTCACTGACTCAGGGGCGGTGACCTTCCCCAAAGGGGTCCCAGGGAAGCCGGGATCCTGCCAGGGAGGGGATCAGTGGGAGCCAGGACTGGTGTTGGCAGTGTCCCTGGGGGCTGGTGCCGGTCCCAGCCTCACTCTTGGCCCCAGGATGGCTTGTCCCCACCCCAGGGCTCAGCCCCCTGCCTCCAGCTCCTGGTGGCCATTGCCTGTGGCCTGGCCCCAGTCCCGCCCCCCCCCCGCCAGGCTGTCCCAGGTGGCTGTCCCCTGGCTGTAGGTCATGTGACAAGTGTTTACTGAGCACCTACTACATGTCAGACTCAGTCGTGAGCAAAATGGGCTCCCCCAGGCCCCGGGGGCTGGGCTGGGGCAAGGGGACCCCAAACCGCACAGACCATGTACTTCCTGGTGGGGGCGGGCAGATGGGGGGTGGGGGACAGGGAAGCCCCAGCTGACCAGACGGAGGAAGCCCTTGGTGCCCAGGAGTGTCCTCTTTGGCTGAGCGCCTGGCGCCTGGGGGCGGGGTCTAAGATGGGGGAATGGGGTGACTTTACACTCTGGGAGGACAGGATGGCGGATGGCTTCTGTGGGCAGGGTGGCATCTCTGGGTCAGCTGTCCCAGATACCTGAGCCACCTTCCTGCCTGGCTTCTGGGCCCTGGGGCAGCTCAGCCCTCGTGTGACCGACCCCTGCCAACCTCAGCGTCCACTCCCATAGAGTAGGATGGTCACAGCCCCTGGTGGAGAGCTCTGGCCAGTGCCCGCGCCAGGACCGGGGCCCAACTGCCCTTGGAGTACAGGGCTGGGCCGACAGCAGGGCGGGGGGGGGGGGCGCCGGGCCCGCGGTCTGTGGACCAGCTTCCCTCTGGACAGTGGCCTCTGGTCAGCAGCCTGCACTGTGAGGAGCCAGCTAAGGGCTGTCTTGGGCACAGGGCCAGGGTCACTTCTTGAGCCCAGAGCCCTTCGGGGTCCCCAAGGGAGGTGGCCTTCCTGGAGGGGAGTGTGTTTGGGAAGGGCACGTGCTCAGGGGTTGGCCTCAGGACTGGAGGCCTGTGGACAGTGTGGGTCTGTGTGGAGGGTGGGGCCCAGGCGCCTCCTGTCCCAGGTCTGGCCTGGGGATGGGACAGGTCTCATCCTGCAGGGCACCAGGAAGACAGTTAGCCCCCCCCCCCCCCCAGTGTGTGACCTCGGTGACAAAGGGCTGTGGGGAGCTTCCCTGGGGAGGCCGGGCCCGTGCAGTAGGGATCGGTGAGCAGCAGGCCCCAAGTCTGGAGGGTCCGGAATGTTCTAGAAGGAGTCAGTGCTTCCTGGGGAGGCTGCTAGCTCCCCTGCCCTCTGACTGCCCGGCCTCTTGGGGACTTGTGAGCAGGAGGGACGCGGTGCCAGGGCTGCTGAGGGACAGGAGGAGCCCACTCCAGGGGGGGCTGACAGGCCCCTCAGGCCCAGTCTCTGGGTGTGGCAGGCTCTGCCCTACGTGGTCACCAGCGGCCATCTCTTCCCACAGATGGAGATGCCCAGCTGGCACCTGCCGTGGTGGACACTGTGCTGGCGGGCATCCCAGGGCCCCGAGGTCCCCCCGGCCCTCCAGGTGAGTGGAAGGGGCCTCCCCAAGTGTCACATGGCCAGAGGAGAAGGGGCATCTCCCTGGCCTGTCTCCTGGGTGGGAGGGGCTCTGGGATGTGGGGAGCCAGGCCCAGGGGAGGCCCCAGGGCCTGGGGAGCTGACACAGGGAGCAGAGCCTGGGGTCACCTGGCGGGAAGCTGGCTCCAGGCCTGGCCTGACCCCATCCTCCACACGTCCTCCCTGGGGACAGCGTGAGACAGGGCAGACTGGCCACCGCCCCCAACCCTGCCCACTAGCTGCATGCTCGCCACACCCAGGACTCCCTGGAGGGGCAGTGGAGGCCCTGGAGGGAATGGGCAGCCCGGCCACCCTGCTGTCTCTCACTAGCTCTCTGTGCAGTGGACAAACGTCCCCTGAGCGCTTACTGCACACTGAGCCATGTGCCAGGTCCCCGGGGCCCTTGGATTCACGGTGAGGTGCCATCCCGGCCCGTGCCCACCATCTAGCACAGGGCAGGCCAAGTGCTGACGTCCTAAGTCACCTGAATAGGACGTGAGAGAGGGACAGGGACAGGCGGAGCTGATGAGGAGGGAAGGGATGGTCCTAACGGGGACATTGGAGCAGACACCCAGGGATGCAAGGACATCGGGAGGAGGACGCAGGGCACCAGGAGGAGGATGCAGGGACACCAGGACGTGCGCTCAGGCGCTCAGGCCGGGGAGGGCGTTTGCTTTGAGGCCAGGCTGACCCTGATGTGCACCTGGTCACGCAAAGGTCACCCTTTACCCAAATGTCCTCTCTGAGCCTGGGGACACTGAGCAGCCCAGCCATGGGTCCCCGCAGCCTGGGAGGCATAGGCCCGTCCACAGGGACAGGGGCCTCTCTTCCGAGCTGGGCAGAGATGTGTCAGGAGCCCCTCCCTATGCAGGTCCAGGAGACCCAGCCTGACCCTCGGGCATCTGTCACGTAACCCACCGCGGCTGTGGGTCCCTGTCAGGGATGGACCTGGGCGCAGGGGGACAGGCCAGGAAGGCTTCCTGGAGGAGGCGGCGCTGCGTCCCGGAGCCCGGGAGAGAGCAGTGGGCAGGGACCTCGGGCCAGTGGAGGGAAGGGAGGCTCCGGGAAGAGCAGCAGCACAGGAGCCTGGGGGGTGGGCAGCTGGGGTGGGCAGGCAGGGCCAGGCACCCGGGGCCCCAGCAGGACCGAGGGGACGTGCGCCTCTCGAAGCTCGCTCTAGTGAGGCACGTGGGCAGGAGGCTGTCCTAGGACCCCAGACAGATGGACGGTTGAGGAGGGCCGGGTCCTGGGTCAGCGTGCCAGGCTTCCCAGGCTGAGTGCCAGGCCCACAGGGGTGGCCGTCACAGCCGGGTCTCCAGCTCTTAGGACTGGGCGGCCCGGGGCTGAGGCCCGAGGGGAGCAGGTGGAGGCAGAGAGTGGACGGAGCTGGGCTGGGGCAGCGGGAGGGAGGCCTCGCAAGCACTCGGCTCTGCCCACAGGTCCCCCCGGACCACACGGCCCCCCCGGACCCCCAGGAGCACCAGGATCGCAGGTAAGGACACGGCCATCTCTGGTGTGGACTGAATGGCGGGAGGGACCGTGGCCTCTCCAGGAGGGGGAAGGCAGGCAGGCATCCTGGTCACTAGGGGCAGTGGCCCTCTGCTGCCCTGTCCCCGTGCACAGGTGAGAGGATCCAAGGCCCAGCCGAGGCCCAGGTCCTGGCCAGCTGTGGACAGGGCTCCAGGACCTAAAGGCCTCAGGCCTGGCCTTCCCATTTGCTCTCGCTGTCCTCCTCCCAGACCGGGGACCCACAGCGGGCTGAGGGGGGGACGGGAGCCCCTGGGCAGCAGGCCTCACGCGCCCCGTTTGGTTTCTGCAGGGCCTGGCTGGTGGGCAGCCCGTGGAGGGACCGGCTGTAAGTGCGGGCTGTGCAGTGGCCCCAGGGCAGTAGGCCCAGGTGTTGGGGCGGGGTCTCCCAGCCAGAGCGGGCAGCGGGAGGGACCAGGACAGACCACATCAGAGCTGCCCAGAGGGGCCTGGAGTGGGCTGCAGGGACCGTGGCCAGCGGGAAACAGCCTCCCCGGAGGCTGAGGAGGGCCTCCCATGCCAGGCTCTGCAGGGTGCCCAGGGCACCACCTGCCCTGCTCCTCTCACCCCGGAGCAGGAGCCGCGCGGCCCACCTGTCCTGGCTCACTGCCCCGAGGTCTGCCCCGGGTGACCGTGTGGCTTGCTCCCTAGGGCCAGCCTGGAGTGAAGGGAGCAGAGGGGGACAAGGCGGCGGCCACAGAGGTACGGACGGCGGTCAGCAGGCTCCCGCGGCCAGCCACAGCGCCGCAGGGAGAGGGCGGACCCTCTAACTTATCCTCACACCTGGCCTGGTGCTGGGGTCCCTGCCCTCGGCAGTGCCCAGCCCAGTGCAGCCGTGACTGCAGGGCAGATGGCAGATGGCGGGGCTGCCGGGTCAGGCCACAGGACCTGGGATGCGGGATGGGGACCAGGCCACGAGAGGTTGAGGGGCCCTTCTAAAGGGACAAGGCTCCCCTGGGAACAGACATGCCCAGGGGCATTGGTGGGCTGAGGGACAGGTGGCTGGTGGGTGGGAGGGGCAGATGCAGGAGGAAGGGTTTTGGGCCTAGAGCTGAAGGAGTGTTGGTCAGAGGCAGAGGTGGAGGCTGGATGGAGGCCAGTTGGAGGAGGAGCCCAAGCAGAGGCCAGGTGGAGCCCAGGTGGAGGAGGAGGCCAGATGGAGCCCAGGTGGAGGCCAGGAGGAGGCCAGATGGAGCTCAGGTGGAGCCCAGGTGGAGGAGGAGCCCAGGTGGAGGCCAGGAGGAGGCCAGATGGAGCTCAGGTGGAGCCCAGGTGGAGGAGGAGCCCAGGTGGAGGCCAGGAGGAGGCCAGGTGGAGCCCAGGTGGAGGCCAGGTGGAGACCTGGCTGAGCGGGGACCTGGGCCTTGGAGACAGGCAGCTGTGGGCGAGGCTGGGCCAGGACCTTCGGAGGTCCTTGTAGGACCAGAGCAGGGAGCATGCAGTGAGGCTCCCGAGGTGGGCACAGGGGTGGCAAGGAGCCAGGGGAGGGGCTGAGGAGCGAGGCGGGCTGGAGGGCCATGAGGCGGGTCCCTGGATCCAGCCGGCCCTGGCCCCCGCCGACTCGCCCTGACCCTGCCTCCCTCCTGGCAGGGCGAGGGGGTGCAGCAGCTGCGGGAGGCGCTGAAGATCCTGGCCGAGAGGGTCCTCATCCTGGAGCACATGATCGGCATCCACGGTGAGCGCCCACCGCGCCCTGGCCTCCCCCACCAGCCGCTGTCCTCAGGCCTCTGGTGGCCCTGGCCTCAGTGACCCCACCACTCAGCTGTCAGGTGGTCTTTGCCAGCGTCACCTGCCCCTGCCCCTCCCCTGCCCAGGGTCCCCCAGTGGGGACCGCCAGTGTGCCAGCCTGGCTCCTGAGACCCTTCCCAGCACCCCAGGGCCCCGGCGGACCACAGCTGGTCACCAGGCCTCCGTCCCCTCGCCCTGCCCACTGGGTCCCTCCTGGAACACTGGCTCCCGCCTTCCTCGGGCCTCCTGTCCCACCTTCCCTTCCCCCACAGGCTGGGACGGCCGTATCTCCCTGGTACACGGGGAGTGCCTCGGGCAGACTCCTCAGGGTTTGTTAAAGAATCAATGAGTAATGGGTGGGCATGTGGACAGACAGAGGGACAGATGGACAGACAGATGGACGGATGGATGGATGGACAGACGGACAGATGGATGGATGGATAGATGAACAGACAGAGGATGGAAGGAATGATGGATGGGGATGAATGGATGGACAGATGGACAGACGGATGAATGGGTCCCCTCGTCCCACGGCCGGTGCTGGCAGCCCAGGTGCCTCCGATCGCACCAAGGCTGTCTCCAGCCTGCCCTCTCTCCCTCCTTCCAGATCCCCAGGCCTCCCCTGAGGGCGGCTCCAGCCAGGACGCGGCCCTGAGAGCCAACCTCAAGATGAAGCGGGGTGGCCCCCCACCCGACGGTGCCCTTGCTGCCCTGCTGGGTCCCGACCCTGCGCACAAGAGCGCTGGCCAGGCCAGTGGCAGGAAGTGACGGCCAGGCTCCCCAGGACGAGCCCGGACCTGGCCCGAGGACCAGCCTGGGCCAGTGCTGCTGCTGGCTCCTGAAGATGTCCCACGTGGGCCTGGCCACCAGGCTCGGACACTGTGAGGGACACTGGCTCCCGGGCCCTGGGGCCTTAGTGACAGATGGTGTCAGGGCGGGGTCTGCAGGGGATGAGCACCCGCAGCAGAGGCCCCTTGCCCCTGTCCTCGTCCCCCGCTGCCTGCTGGAGGGGGCCTGGGGACTGGGCCTGGGTGACCAGAGCCTGCGGTGACGGAGCCCCTGCTGCCTGGGCCTTGGCATGGGGCTGCCCCACGTGCCCACCTGATCCTCAGGAGCCAGCTCTCACCCCACTGACCCGGGACGAGGCGCGGATGAGGGTCTACCCATGTCCTGGGTCCTGGCCGGCACAGGATGGAGCCCGGCGTCCTCTGGCCCTGCGTCTCCTCCGCCGTCGTGAGGAAGGCCAGGCAGGAGGGTCAGGCCAGGCCGCTCCCGAGGCAGCCGGGGAGCAGGGGACCAGGCCAGGCCCAGGAGGGACAGGCAGGGCCCACACCGCACTGGAGACCAGGCCTGGCCCTTCCTCAGCTTCTCCGGGGGCTTGGCCGGCTCCTCGGGCAGGCGGGCGGCTGTGCCTGGCCGGAGCTCTGGAACCTAGGAGACCCCGAATGAACCGACTGTCACAGGGACCGGGGACTGCGAGGGGGGACGGTGTGGTCAGGAACAGGGGTCTGTGGCGGGCATGGCCCACTGTCCCCATCTCCCTGAGCCCACCCCCCATCAGGCCCTGGCCACCCTGAGCCCGGAGGAGGGAGCACCGAGGGACTGTCCCCACAGGTGGGACAGCAGCCCCTGGCCACCCGCCTCCCTGGGCATCTCCAGGGTCCGCCGCTCCTGGGGGACACCTTGAGTTCGTGTCCCCTTGGCAAACTGGACAGAGGGCAGCTGGGGCACGGTGCTCCCGCCCTCTGGGCTCCTGGCAGGCTCCAGGGCAGAGGCTGGGTCCTGGCAGCCTCCTGCCCAGTCTCCTGTGACCCGCCAGCCCCGGTGCTCCTCTTGCTGGGCCAGGACCTGGGACTCGCCACCAAAGGAATTGCAGAATGGAAGGTGCTGGCACCACCCGGGGCAGTGTCCCCATGGCAGGAGTGGCCGTCCCCTCGATCTTGGTGCTCACGTGAGGCTGCAGCCGGGTTCTGCTCGACTCATGGCCCCTCCCCCCCGGGGCCACCCTGTCCTCATGGAGGGGCGGTCGGGGCCTTGCCGTTGTTCCCCGACCTGACAATAAAGGTGTCCTCCCACCGAGGTCTGTCCATGGGGGGCGGCCTGCAGGGGGTGGGGCTGTGTCCCCCTGAGCAGGCGCCAGGGAGCCCTGGGGTGACTTCCGCCAGCCACAGGGTGCCATGAGGCCTGCCAGGCGGGAAGGGTAGGTGACCCTACCCCGTCCCGGCTCCTGCCCAAGCCTGGGTCAGCAGCACGTCCTCCCCAGGCAGAACCAGAGGCCAAGTGCGCAGAGGGAAGGGGAGGCTGAGGCCGAGACAGATGGTCACCAGGAGCCCCTCCTCCTGTATTTGCTGATAAATATGTGACTGTGTCCAGGGCCCTGCCTCAGGCCCCATGGGTGGGACTGTCCCCCAACCACGTGGCCCTGGGCTGGGGGACTCATTCAGCTTGCTCAGCAATGGGACGAGGCCCAGGCGGGGCGGGGGCCTGAAACCAAACCAACAGCCACAGGGGGCAGCCAGGCCACTGTCCCAGGACAGGAGTTAGGAAAGCATCTCCCCCTCCCTTCCTTCCTGTGACAGGTCCTTCACTGAGTGCCTTAGCCGAGGCAGGCCCCCGGGAACCTCAGTGAACAGAGCAGATGGGAATCCCAGAGACACCCAGCTGCCAACTTCACGGGGACATCCATACAGACAGTGAGCCAGGGCAGCGGCACAGGCCTGTGATCCCAGAGACTAGGGTGGCTGAGGCAGGAGGATCGCAAGTTTGAGGCCAGCCTCAGCAATTTAGCAAGGCCCTGTGCAACCCAGCGAGACCCTGTCTCAAAATAAAAAATGAAAAGGGCCGGGGATGTGGCTCAGTGGTTAGGGACCCCGGGTTCAAGCCCTGGTACCAATAAAAAAAGACAGCGAGTTTACAAAGCCTTGGACAATGGGGCGGACACTCCCTGCAGAAGATGTGCACGAAGACTTGTCTTCATGCAAGTGTCACAGAGTAAGGGTACAAACCTAGATGCATGAGGACAAGTCACCACCCGTGGCCTCTGGATGTGGCCAGGAGACACAGCAATCCAGGGGCCTGGGCTCACGAGTGTGCGATCCAGCAACAGGGCCATCTCCACAAACCCTGAGTGAGGAGTTGGTGCGCTGCTGGGCCCTGGGAATGTCCCACCCCATCGTCCTCTTGCAAGACCACTGCCCGCCCTCCGGTCTCTACCTTGATCAAATGGTTCCGCAGCCGGGCCGTCTTGCAGGTCGGTGGGATGGTTTGGAAGGAGGGCGCCTGGCCAGGCTGGGAGGCCCGGCCAGCAATGGCTGCCTTAAATTGCTGAATCTTGAGTTGCTGTCTGCAGCTGGGGAGGGAAGAGCACTCCAGCAGAGGGGACAGCAGGTGCCACCATCCTGAGCCAGAGCCGCCCCTGGAGCTCAGGGGACAACGAGGAAGCTGAGGTGGCTGGAGCAGGCAGAGGGACACAGGGGACCCCGGCTGGTCCTGCAGGAGGTGGCTCTACACCAGTGGGGGGTCTGAGTGCTGTGACCTGTGCTGGTCGAGGTGCCCAGGGTCACACTGGAGACAAAAAGAGACACAGGGTCCCACATCTTTACAGAAATGAAGGAGGCGGGCCACCTGTCCAGCAGAAGAGCCTCAGGGCCCTGGGCCAGCAGGTCCCCAGAAGGGGTGCCTGGGCCCTGTGCCTGACCAGCAGGACAGTGAGATCCTCTGGTCTGGGTTCTCCAGTCCCATAAGATTGTCCCAAAGGCCATCTGATCACAAGCTCCACTTGGAGTGCAGGGGCCTCGTCCTTTCCCTGAGCCCCTGTGTAACTGTGGGCCTGAGTCACCTCCGAGTCCCAGCAGGCCCCCGGGCAGGGCGGGGCATGATGGGGCAAGACCCGGGGCTTTGTGGGGCTGCAGCACCCCTCCTGAAGGCTACTGCCCTCCTCTGTGGCCTCTGGCCACAGCTCCTGTCTCCACAACGGGGCCTGGGTTCCTGGAAGCTGTCTTAGGTCTATGTCCCCACATTGTCCCCTAGAAGGTCTTTGTCCCCAGTGGATGCTCCCGAGTCCCTTAGGTCAGAGTCAGGGTCTGGCTCATTTCTGTCTCCTGGTCCCTGGGCCAGGGCCTGGAGACTAAGCGTCACATTTAATCAAGGAACACTACCCCACCCCCTCCCCATCTCTGCTGGGATGCTGGCCTGGTTACACCACAGAGCACCAAGTGACAGTCCCTGCCTGGAGCCACGCAACCCACGGGGACCAAGACAGCGTCCCAGGAAGCCCACTTCTAGTGACAGCATGGCCCAGCCAGAGTCCAGGGCAGGGCCACTCGGTGGAGATGGCGTGTGTGGCCACACCAGCACCAACAGAGGAGGGGCTGGGACCTGGGGGGGCACCGGGAAGGGCCAGAGAGGGTCCCCAGGGCCCAGAGGAGTCGGCCAAGCGGGAGACGGCACTCGAGGCAGGAGGAGCAGCCTGAGCAGAGACGAGAGGTGTCGGGGGGCTGCCCACGGGTCAGGGCACAGGAGGAGAGGCCTGGGCGCAGGGCCTGGCAGAGGCCAATCGGCTCACCCCACACCTGGCCCTGGCACCCCTTTGTTGCTGGACGAAGCCTCACATAATCACCCAGGATAAAGTGCTCCCTGGGCTACAGGGGGACCAGTGTCCCTGGACGATGGGCCCAGAGCAGAGAGAGGACTGACCCCAGGGGAGGGTTTGTCCTAGGCTGCCCAGAACACAATGCCCTGCCCATCTGCATGCCTCTTGTCCTGCTCGTGCCCAGGCCAGGCCGGCCGGACGGGGACCACAGTGGGCAGGGCTGGGTATTCAGATGCTCAGGCCCAACTCAGAGCCACCAGGGGCAGAGCAGGCAGCAGGAGGCTGGCAGCTTCCAGCAGGAGCTCCTGCCAGTGGATGGACAGGACCAGGGTGCACCCAATAGGGCCAGGTCGCAGGTTCTGTGGGACCAGAGGCTCCCTGTACCTGAGGACCTGGCTGAGGGAGTCTGTCCAGGGAGGTGACATGAGCTGGTCCTTGTGTGAACCTCACAACATGTGTCACCTCCTCCAATTTTACAGTCACCTCCCTGGTATGGAATGAATCAGCAGAGCCCCAGAGAGGCTGAACAGCTTGCCCAGGGTCACACAGCAGGTTGGGGGTGAAGCCAGGGGCAGCCGTGCTGGGGGGTGCCATCCTGGAAGGAGGAGTGGAGGTGTCATGAGCGGAGAGTCTGAGGGAGGACACTGCCAGGACAGGCCGAGGGTGAGCAGAGGCCAGAGTGGGCGAGGGGCATGGCAGGGCTGGTTGGGGAATGGCCAGGATTCTCCTGGGTCATGGAATGCTGTCAGATGCAGGTTCTCCAAGGACCCCAAAGGCAGGTGGGAGGGGAATTGGCCCAAGGCTTGAGCAGGCCAGCTAGGGTCTCCCCTGCCAGTCTGGCCCTTGTGGGGCCCAGAGAAGGATCATGCGACATGCAGGTCTGACGGTGCCCCTGCCTTGCTCCTGAACTTGCTGTGGTTCCCCTGTGCTCTGCACTCTGCCACCTGGTGCTGTCTTCCTGGTCCCTATCCTCCTGGCTGCCCGGGAAGCTGCCCCAGAGCTTTCTCACTGGGGAGCCTCCTCTCTGCAGCCTGCAGGTGCCGGTTTTCAGGCCCGGGGAGGTGCAGGGGCCTGCAGCAGGTAGGGGAGGGGCTCGCAGCCAGTTCAGACCTGGGCCGAGCGCCCCCTCCTCTGTCCCCTCCTCTGACCCATTCTATTGCGGGGACTCGGGATAGGAAGCCAATCGCCCACAGCCGCTGCTCAGATGCGCAGAACCAGGTCCCTGTCACCTGCTCTGCTGGAACAGCCCTCTCTCTACAGACCCCCAGGAAAGAGGAGTGAGGGGGCCAGCCCAGTCCAGGGGGCTCCCGGGTCCACCTCTGCCCACTCCAGGGCCTGCCTGGGCCACCCAGGGGCTGATGAGGAGATGGGCACAGGTGGCCTCCTCCTCCCAGCCCCATTCTGGCTTGTCCTTTTCCCTGGGTGGCCTCTCTCCGCACCCTCCAGCCATGCCCAGGACACTGCTGCCTCCACCTGGAGTCCAGGATCCCCTCGCTCCTTCCTCCCTCCATCGGTCAGCCCCTCTGCAACTCCGCCCTCGGCCCCGCTGCCCTGCGGAGTGCAGGGCTGTGCGCAGGCGCCCAGCGGCCACGTGGCGTGAGCTTGAGCGCGTGGGAACGTGTGCGCGTGGGAACGTGTGCGCGTGGGAACGTGTGCGCGTGGGAACGTGTGCGCGTGGGAACGTGTGCGCGTGGGAACGTGTGCGCGTGGGAACGTGTGCGCGTGGGAACGTGTGCGCGTGCGCTGGGGACGGGGACAGGCTCACAGGGCCCTCCCCAGGTCCTCGGCTTGAGCCCAGCCATCGTCCTCACTGTCCCTGAGCTCTAGCCTGAGGGCCCCTCTCGTCCCCACCCCACCTGCGCCCTGAGGCTCGGGACTTGGGGACTGTCCTCCTGCCCACTCTCAGGCAGGGCTGCCGGAGTCTGGGTCTGAATTGGGCTTCTGGACCCACGGCCAGCCCCCCGCCACTGCAGGGACCCAGGGGGTGACCATGTCCACGTGCCAGGAAGTGGTGGCACAGCAGGGAGGGCACAGGCGGCACTGACCTTCGTGGCTCTCACGATGTGCACTCTTCCCAGTGTGTCCTTGGTACCCCAAGATCACGAGCGGCCCCTGTCCCACCCCAGTGAGCACAGCCCGTCCCAGTCCAGCCAAGGGCGGGTGAGGTACCGTGAGGGTCCCCTAGCCCCAGGATCCGCTTCCCAGGACCCTAAGAATGTCCACATGCTCGGTCTTCCTCACCTGTCTTTGAGCATCCACTCTCAGGGTCACATCTGTGTCCCCAGCACCCAGCTCTGGGCCAGAGGTGGAGCAGTGACCTCGGGCAGTAAATCAGGGGTCCACTCACGGCAGGACGTTGGTGTGCAGAGCTGTCTCTTCCCAGCCCCGAGAGGCAGCCACCCAGGTGGGTGGCTGAAGGGCATGAAGGCATCCAAGATGCGCCCAGGTGGGAACAGACCCCACTGTCCCCCCACCAGCCCACACTTGCCATTCCAACCTCCCGCAAGGTTCTGGAACACCCTGCCCCCAGACCTGTTTTATGGATTATAAAAAGAAAATTTCAAGAGATTTTCAATTAATTGAATTCCAGGGAGATTTATTTCCAATGTTGTTAATAAATTCCAACGCCACCTATAACTCGAAATTGCCAGTTAATTAACTTGCAATTGGTGCGTCGTAAAAGGCAAATTAAATTCTTTTCCAGGCAGGGCCTGGTGAATCTAATGAACGGGTGCCTCCTGAAGGAGGTAGCTGGGCTCACATGTCCCCTGTGCCCAGGTGAGGAGCATGTGATGTGGGCGAGCGACACCACGCCTCAGTGTCCTCGTGGTGAGAGGTGATCACAGAGCTGCCTCAGGAGCCCTTGGGTACCTGGGGTAATGCTGGTGCTTTATTCATGAACACAACGAAGAACCATCTTCCGGGGCCACTGAATACCCAGGTGTTTGATCACATGTTCTGGATGTGGCTGCGAGGGTGTGTCTGGGGACTCTAATGTTTGAATCAGTAAACTGAGCAAAGCAGAGAAATGTCCCTTTCGAAGGTGGTGGGCCTTATGCAATCGGTTGAAGCTATGAATCGGACCAAAGGGCTTCTCAAGGGGTGTATTATGCCCGACAGCTTGAGCCTAGACACCAGTCTTTTTTCAGCCCTGGAACTCAAAATGACACACGGGCTCTTGTTGGGCCACGAGCCAGCTTTTGGACTGGAATTTGCACCAGGGTCTCTCTGGGTCTTCAGCTTGCCGACAGCAGATCTTAGAATTTCTCATCCTTCATAATCGTGGGTCAGTTCTGTGTAACGAACCCGTGTGTGTGTGTGTGTGTGTGTGTGTGTGTGTGTGTGTGAGATTTAGCTTACAACAGAAACTTACTCTCTCACTCTTCTGGAGGCCCAAGTCCATAACTAAGGCGTCAACAGGGCCACACCCTCACTGGTGGCTGTTCCTAGTGGCTTCTGGTGGCTCCAGGTGCCCTGGGCTTGTAGCTCCATCTCTGTCACCTTCACATGGCCTCCTCCTCCACACCTGACATTTGTCATTGTTTGTCAGGTCCACCTGGATGACATCATCTCATCCTTGACCAAGTGACACTTGCAAAGACCCTCTTTCCAAATAAATTCACGTTCAAAGACAGTAGAGGACAAATGGAGGTTCCATTCCCAGTTTCCCAAGGAATCTCCATCCTGCTTTCCAGATTGGCTGCACCAATTTGCAGTCCCACCAGCAGTGTGAGAGTGTGCCTTTTCCCCACGTCCTCACTAACCCTCTCCTCGGTCTATACCCAAAGGACTTAAAATCAGCCTACTGCAGGGACCCAGCCACGTCAATGTTTATAGCAGCACAATTCACAATAGATAAACTGTGCAGCCAACCTAGATGCCCTTCAGTGGATGAATGGATAAAAAAAAATGTGGCATATATACACAATGGAATATTACTCGGCAATAAAAGAGAGTAAAATCATGGCATTTGCAGGTAAATGGATGATGTTGGAGAAGATAATGCTAAGTGAAGTTAGCCAATCCCAAAAAAACAAATGCTGAATGTTTTCTCTGATATAAGGAGGCTGACTCATAGTGGGGCAGGGAGGGGGAGCATGGGAGGAATAAATGAACTCTAGATAGGGCAGAGGGTGGGAGGGAAGGAGAGGGGGGGCGGGGAGTTAGCAAGGATGGTGGAATGTGATGGACATCATTATCCAAAGTACATGTATGAAGACACAAATTGGTGTCAACATACTTTATATACAACCAGAGATATGAAAAACTGTGCTCTATATGTGTAATAAGAATTGTAATGCATTCCGCTGTCATTTATTTAAAAAAATCAATAAAATAAAGATACTAGAGGACTGGGTGCGGTGGCCCAGGCCTGTAATCCCAGCAACTTGGGAGGCTGAGGCAGGAGGATAGCAAGTGTAAGGTCAGCCTCTGCAACTTAGCAAGACCCCTGTCTCAAAATAAAAATTAAAAGGCTGGGGACGTGGCTCAGCGGTTCAACACCCCTGAGTTCAATCCAACAAAAAGACAAGAACAGAGGCCCTGGGGTCAGGACATGGACAAATGTTCTGGAGGGCTATTATTCTGCCTCTGTCATGGCCTTGCACAAGTCGCTGACCCCTGGGGCTTCCACTGCCCCCAGGGTGAGCGAAGGGCTGCTTCATTGAACTATTGCAACAGCCACCTACCGGTGCGCCCCGAGGAAGCCAGTCCCACCTCCATCTTGACTTCGGGGTGACCACATCAAGGCACAGAGAGGTTGTGTAACTGGACAGGGTTGCAAGGCTACAGTGGCAGACAGGACTGTCGACCTTGGAGCCTGCTTTCCCCTTTTGAACACTGAAATTTTGAAACCAGAACCAAGATCCCGAGCCATCCCACTCACCCATTCAAATTGCACAATCCATTGCTTTTCAGAGTTTCTACAGAGCTGTGCGTTTTCAAATTAATTAATTGACGGATTGATTTTGGAAATTGAACCCAGGGTCCCTTGACTCCTGAGCCACATCCACAGCCCTTTCATTTTTAATTTAGAGACAGGCTCTCTCTAAGTTGCTGAGGGCCTGGCTAAGTTGCTGAGGCCGGCCTCCAACTTGCAATCCTCCTGCCTCAGCCTCCCGAGCCACTGGGATTACAGGTGTGCGCCACCGCGCCCGGCACCACAGTCCATGTTAGAACACTGTTGTCATCCCCCAAAGAAACCCTGTGCCCCCCAGTGGAACCAAAGGAAGCAAACCTCCTTCCCAGAGCCCTGGGTCATGGCCGACCTGCCCTATCTGGGGACTTAAATCTCCTGGGACTTAATTTCATACACCGGCCCCTAGGGTGTGTGGCCTCTCGAGAGTGGCTTCTGTGACTGAGCCCCAGGTTTTCGAGGCTCATCCGCGTGCGGTATCTGTCAGTGTCCCTCCTTCTATTTATGGCCAAATGGAAGCGATGCCCCCAACCCTGCCAACTCCAAAGCCTTTCTGTGGGTTGGAGTGTTCCCGAAGCCTCCGCCCCACCCGAGGCTTGCTCATCGGGGTGGGATCCGGGGACAGCCCCCCACCCCTGCCCTGCAGTATGATTCCCAGCCCCACAGGAATGGCAGGGATGTTGGGCACGGGGTGGGGGTGAGCTGCGATGTCTGTCACCAGGCCCCCTAACAGTGTCACCTCTACCTAGGGAAGTGGCTGAGTGATGACAGACAGGCCAGTGTTACTGGAGGAGCTTGTCACTCACGCGGGAGTTGGAGAAGCTGTGCCAGCCACTCCATGCCACTTAGGGCCACTTAGGGTCACGGGGAGCACAGAGGCTGAGGGAGCCCAGGAGAGGCGAGGCCAGGGCCCCACTGTACCAAGAAGCTGGCAGGACTGGTTAGGAGTAAAGAGGACTGGGTGGTCAGGACGGGCTCCTTTCCACAGCAGGCTCTGGGCTACAGGGAGGTCTCCAGGCGCCGGGTGCCCAAGAAGGCGACCAAGGGCCAGGCACAAGGGCTTGGAGGGTGACAGTTAGGAAAACGGGCAGGTTGGAGGGCAGACTCGGGCCTGGCCTGGCTGGTTGGCATCTGAGAGGCGCACTCCCCCAGCCTCGCCCCCGCCCTAGAGGAGGAGTAGGCACCAGGATGAGAACCTGCCACTGTGGGGCCTGTCCCGCCCTCCCCTGGGGCAGAGCTTCCTGGCCCCTCTCACAGACCTGCACAGAGAACCCCAGGACATTTGCATAGCACTCAGCACATGGGGCCACTGCTGGCATCCACACCCAGCCTGGAGTCTCTGGCTGTCTTGGCACTAACCTGGCAGCCTCCAGAGGCCAGTCTGCACCCACCTGGGCACACCCACACTGCCCCGGGGAGGCCGAAATCTCAGAAATCAGGACCTCCACCCAGAGGGTGCTCTCTGCTTGGTCTGGAGTCTCTCCACAGGGAACCTTTCTGCCAAGTCTTGTCTGAGGACTTGGGGGCAGGGGTAAGAGAGCCCCTTCCCCGTCCAGGGCCTGCCTGTAGGGCCAGATTCCAGAGAGAAGATCCTGGCATCTCAGGGACCAGTCCTGATGCAGCTCTTCACTTGCTGTGTGATGTTGAGGGACACACACCCTCTCTGTTCCTTATATCAGGCTAGAGGTTTGGGCTTGCAACCTGAGGGTTTCTATGGCTGCCGCTTCTGCTCTGGGAATCACATCAGGAGCTGGCAGGGCCACACCCCTTCCAAGCTGACTGAGTCACATTGACAGATACTTCTGGGCACTTCCAAGCCTGGTTGTCCTCAGGGCTGGGAACACAGCGGGCCCCCAGCTAGGGAACGGGCAGCCCATGTCAGTCCATCCTTGGGCTGGACATGGTTCCATCAGGGGCCAGGAAACCCCAGTGGAGCAGGGGCTGCAGGCCGGGCAGGGGTGCAGGGTGCCCACCTCGTCCAGCCCAGGTCACTTCAACAGGCCACTCTGGGTGTGGGAGCAGCCCCGCGGCCTTGTGCGTAGACAACATGGACAGTGGAAGGATAACAGGAAAGACTGGGAGCCCGGGAGACAGAGCAGCAGCCCCCCTGGAGGGAGGGGCATCCTCTCCTGCAGGGAGCAACTGAGGGATCCAAACTACCAGGTAAGGGTTGTGCAGCTGAAGGAGGAGGCTGGGCAGAGGCCCCTTGGTGTGAGGAGGACAAGGCACTTGCTGTAGGGCCTTACTGTCAGGGTTCCCCAGTGACAGGGCAGCGGGGGCAGGTGCCAGGAGCAACACTGGATCCGTCTCAGCCCAGGGCCAAGGAGGTGGCTGATTGCCCCGGGCTCTGCCTGCTGGTGTCCACCTGGGTCTGGCCCTCAGCCTCTGCTTGGTCATAACTTTGCTTCTTCCTCCCCTGACTTTCCATGACCTCTGCCCGCAGCGGGTGGCTTCGTGCCACCCACCATTCAAGCTGGTTGTTGACCAAGAGGTAGGCATCTCAGGCAGGCTGCTATGACAAGTATACCCCGGACTTAACAAATGAACCTCACAATTCTGGAGGCAGGAAAGTCCAGAGGTCCCTGGCGAGGGCCCTCTTCCTGGATTGCAGATGGCCTTCTTCTTGCTGTGTCTCCACATGGCAGACAGAGAGAGGGCATCTCTCTCAGGTCGGTTTATGTAAGGGCACTAATTGTATTCCCAAGGACCCCACCATTGTCTCCCAGGGGCTCCAGATACCATGATGCTGGTGAGCTGGGCTTCAGTGCGTGAGAGCAGGCTCGGGGCTTGCTTCCCGTGAGGCCTGAGCACAGATACCTGAGAAGAAAGGAGGATTCAGAGACCTGAGGCCAGAAGCCACAGAGAAGGGAAGGTGGGTTTTGCTGCCTGTTCATGGCAGAAGCTGCTGCAGCCCAGTGTGGGATGGAAGGCCGAAGCCTGCAAGGCTCTCCCTGGGCCAGTGAGCTCTGTTGCCATCAGAGTCCCATTTGAAAATGGAACCACCCCCACCCACCCTCTAGCTCCTCAAGGACTTTTTTTTGTACTGGGGATTGAACCCAGGTGTGCTTTACCACTGAGCCACACCCCCGGCCCTTTTTTATATTTTATTTAGAGACAGGGTCTCACTGAGTTGCTTAGGGCCTCTCTAGGTTGCTGAGGCTGACTTTGAACTAGCAGCGATCCTCCTGCCTCAGCCTCCCAAGCTGCTGGGATTACAGGCATGCGCCACTGCATCTGGCTATTCAGGGACTTTGATGATGTCACTCCAGGTTCTCAGGAGGTCACAGAAGCAGCTCAGTGTTCACTTTCTCACCTGGCTGCCCACAACCCCCCTGTGCTCCAACTTCCTGGCTGGCTGAAACCAGGCATGAAAAGCCTCTGGCCTTAATTCTTCTCTACATCGTAGCTGCCAAGGGAGAATTTTTCTGTTTCTTAAAGACGACTCCAAAAGGTGCATCTTAATTAGGGAAGATGAGCAGCTAGCCTGCACTGAACTCAGCCAGGCACGGGGCTCTCTGCTCTGTGAGCATGAAGGCTTTTAATGCAGCCCCGTTGCCATGGCAATCACCGGTCTCAGCTTACCAAGGTGGCATTGCAAATCTGTGGGGAAGGAGCAGATTATTCAATAAGTAATGCAGGGACATTTGGTTAGCTATTTGGAAAGAAATAAAATTAGCTCTTTCCTTCACACTAAACGTCAATATAAATTCCAGAGCATTTAAAGAATTAAATGTAAAAAAAAAAAAAAGGAAAACCATTTTTCAAAAAGCAAATATTTGATCTTAGGGTAAGGAAACATGTTTTTAAAACCAGTAGGGAAAAAATAGCAAATTTGAGGGTAGAATTGAATGCATCAAATGTAAATTTCTTTATGTTTTAAAAAACCCACTTATTTAATTTGTTAGGAAACTATAGACAGGGATAAAATCCCTGCAACAAATATGGCAAAGAGTTAAAACTTCTAATATATAAAAAGTAATTATGAATCAATAAAAATGAACATGCTAATAGAAAGGCAATCAATGTTCAAAAGAAGAAATAAAACATGCAATAAACTTATTTTGCAACATTCCGTTTCATGGGTAATCAAAGAAATGCCTATTAAAAGACTAAGGAGACTTTTCCCTTATTAGATTATCAAAGAATGTTTAAAATTATAGTACCCAGACATGTTGAGTGGGGTGAGACTGAGTATTCTTACCCACCTCCCATATGAAGGCTCAAATTAGTATAAAATTTCTGGGGGTTTGATCTGAGTTCGTGCTACATAAGTTACTAGAATGTAACTTATTCCTCAGATGTCCTAAGGAGATGGTTAGGATTGGAGCTTTAACAATGTGAATACATTTGGGCTCCGTGTGAATACAGCCTCCCAGGAGCTCAGGAGGCTGAGGCAAGAGGATCACAAGTTCAAAACCAGCCTCAGCAACTCAGTGAAGCCCTAAGCAAAACTCAGCAAGATTCTGTCTTTAAATAAAATATAAAAAGGGCTAGGGATGTGGCTCAGTGGTGAGTGCCCCTGGGTTCAGTCCCAAGTGCTAAAAAAAAAAAAAAAAAGTGTGAATAAAGTAACATTCATTGTAAGTATTAAATAGATACAATTTACTCAAACACTAGGGCATGGTTAAATAAATATGGTACATGATTATGATGAAATGTTGTGCAGCCATTAAAATAACATTTTGAATAATATTAAATGGCATGGAAATAGGTGTAGGATTTAATATCAAGTGGAAAACATTACACTAACTGTATAAATATAAAATTCTTTATCAGGGCTGGGGCTGTGGCTCAGTGGTAGAGTGCTTGCCTAGCTTGTGTGAGGCCCTGGGTTCGATCCCCAGCACCATATAAAACTAAATAGACAAAATAAAGGTACGGCGTCCATCTACAAGTAAAAATATTCTTTAAAAATATAGTTTATCAAAGGCAAATCACTCTATCAATGGCACATCTTACCTATGAGCAATAGGAGCCCACTCTGGCTGTCCAGAAAAGGACCTCAGTTGGATCATTACACGATCAAACATCACACCATACCAATAAATACGTACAACTATTATGTCTCAGGAAGACACTAAAATTGGAAGGCGGAGAAACAGTTGGAAGGAGGGGGAATGAACTGAGAAAGAATAATAAAGAAGAAGCCATGCAAGGTGGTGCACACCTGGAATCCCAGAGGCTCAGGAGGCCGAGGCAGGAGGATCGTGAGTTCAAAGCCAGCCTCAGCAACTTAGCAAGCCCCTAAACAACTCAGCAAGACCCTGTTTCTAAATGAAAAATAGAAAAAAGGGCTGGGGATGTGGTTCAGTGGTTAAGCACCTCTGGGTTCAATCCCTGGCACCAAAATTAAATAGATAAATAAAAATTAAAAGTAATAAAGAGGAGAGGAAGAGAGAGAATGAAAACTAGAGACAGGGCGGGAAGAGGGGGAAGGACAGGCCAACACCCATCCTAGGTGATCCCGTGATGCAAAGTGAACCGTGCAGGTCCTAAGGGAAGGTGGAATTGGCTAACAGGAGCTGTCCACCCTCAGTGGCTGGCCTCCTCGTCCAGATTTCAGTCCTGCCCAGAGTGAGGTGCTCAGCTGGGGCAGCTGTTGGTGCCTGCAGCTTCCAGAGTGCCACAGCAGGGAAGATGGGGACAGAGGAGGCCCACAGAAGAGCTCCGTCACCTCTGGTCACAGCCCGTGGGCAGCCCTAGTCACATGGCTCTGACGTGGCCTCCGTGGGGGCTGGGGATGGAAGGAAGTGAACCAGCAGGTAGGATCCAACAGGAAGCAGAGGGCACCCCCGAGTAGATAGTTTGAGAAGATTTAATTTCAAGGGGACTATTTTAAAGGCTTAGGTGGGGAGGAGGAGACCCAGAGGGAGGAGGCCATGAACCAGAGCCCGCAGCAGCCCAAAGGATTGGGGGACAGATGAGATTTTTAAAATCCCCACTCTAGACTGCTTGTAAGAGGCACCTTTTGAATTAAAGGACACAGAATAGTAGAAAATAACAGAAAATATAGACTATGCCAACACCACCCAAAAGAAAGCTGGTGGAGTGAACTTCTCAGAGACAAATAGATTGAAGGTAGGACGTTGTATTAGAAATAAAGAAAGGTGTTCATGATGCGGTAAAGGTTGGGTCCACAGGAAGCTACCTCTGTACACTAATTCCACAACTTCAGAATAATATATAAAGAAAAAGATGGCAGACATAGAGGAGAGATAGACTGATAGATAGAAATGATAGACAAATATGCCGTTATCATTTAAATTGTTCATACATCTCTTTCATTAACTAAGAAGACAAGGAGAAAAATCAGTAATAATATAGAAAACTTGGAGTAGACAATAGCTGGCCAAGGTACAGAACACACACTCTTGTGGTTTGGACCCTAATCACCCCCCCCAAAGGCTGTCTGTGTGTGAGAAGACTTGGCCGCCTGCCTATGGTGCTGCTGGAGGCGGTGGGAGGTTTAGGGGTGGAGCTTAGTGGAAGGAAGTTAGGTCTTTGGGGGCGTGGCCTTTGGGGGCATGGGAACTGTGGCCCTTTCCTCCACCGTCTCTCTGCTTCCTGGCTGCCACCAGTGGAGCAGCTCTGCTGTACCACACCCCCACCATGAGCTGCTGCCCCACCAGAGGCCCCTAAGCACCAGGTCCAAGCAACTGTGGACTAAAACTCTGAAACCATGGGCCAAAATTAACTTTTTCTCCTTTCAGTTAATTTCCTCAGGTATTCTGTCACAGTGATTGAAATCTGATTCACACATTTACCACCAATTGCATGGTACATACTTTTTTTAAAGTGTACGTGGAATACTTCTCAAAATGGACCATCTGTCTACCCATAAAGAAATCTTAGCAGATCTCAAATGATTAAAACCATAGAGTATGTTTTCTCAGCACATTGAAAATAAACTAGAGGGACTGGGATTGTGGCTCAGTGGTAGAGCTCTTGTCTCGCACGTGTGAGACCTGGGTGCGATCCTCAGCACCACATAAAAATAAATAAGTGAAATAAAAGTATTGTGTCGAACTACAACTTTAAAATAAATATTAAAAAAGAAAATAAACTAGAAACCAATATCAAACAAATAATACTTGGAAATAATCCAAACTTTATTTAGTGAACTCAATAGGACAAAGAAGAAATCCCAATGGAAATTAAAAAGTATTTTAGATTAATGAAAATAAAAACACAACCCACAAAACTGTGGGATATGGCTATAGAAGTAAAGTCCAGCTTTAGATGAATATTTTAGAACAGAAGAGAAGTAGAAAATAAATGATCTACATTTCAATCTCAAGAAACTAGAGAAAGAACAGTGAAGTCGGAGAAAGTAGAATAGAACAAAGAAATAATGAAGATGATGGTGGAAATGAATAAATTAAAAACAAATGTCTACCAAAAATTATAAATTTGTACTTTGAAAAAAATCAAGATTCATCAAATAAATCCTTAGCATGTCAGATCCAGGGAAAGCGAGAAAATGCAAATGACTCGTGTCAGGAGCAATCACTACAGATCCTACCGACTTCCTGAAGTGATAGTAAGACACTGCAAACAGCTTCATGTCGATAATTTAAGAGTTTAGATGGAGTGGAGGAATCCATTGAAAACATAATTTATCAAAACTATCATCAGAAGAAATTTTTAAAATGCATGTGGCCTTTCATGTGCTGAAGAAGTCAAATCCATAATTAACAATCTTCCCACAAAGGGAAACTCCAGCCTCAGCTTGCTGACCTGATGAATTCCACCAAACGTTCAGGGAGGAGATTCCACACATCCTACACAAGCTTTCCCAGAAATGGAATGCTTGCCAACTTGCTCCAGAAGGTGAATATAGAATTGATATGCAAACCTGACCAAAGGATAGGCAAATATTCCTTATGAAAATAGATGTCCAAATCTAAAACTTACAAATTGAACTCAGTGCTATAGAAAAGTTTAGTTTAACATTGGAACATGGGTTGATATAATTCATTGCATTAAGCCAAATAAAAGATAGCTGAAAGAATAAAAAAGAGGTGTCCTCCAAAGCCCCCCTCCCCCCCAAAAAAAACACCAAGCATAGAATCATCCCCATAGATGCACATGAAGCATTGGATAAAATTCAACATTTACGTATGATGTTGACCTAGGGATATAAAGAATCTTCCTTTTCCGATGAAGAGTGCTTAAAAACTATAGTCTAGCATCAAATGTGTTGGTGCTGTATGGAATGCCTTTCCCCAGAAAATGAAAAATAGATAAAAGGACACAGACCATTACCTCTTCCCTCACCTCCACGGTGCGCTGCAATCGCTAGCCGTAGAATAATGCAATCTGTCCCCACCTGTGTTTTTTAATAGCAGCTTTGCTGAGACGTAATACCCATAGTATGCCATTCATCCTGCCAATGTGTACAGTTTGGTGGTTTTTAATACAGTCACAGAACTTGGGAACCATCGGAGTTCGTCTAGGGCTGCTTCGACTCCATACCTGAGCCTTCGTGATTGATGATGAACCGCAGCTCATTTGGCCTCTGGTTCTGGAGCCTGGGAGGTTCACGGTTGAGGGACGGGCATCTGGCGAGGGTCATCTTGCTGGGTCATCCGCGGCGAAGGCAGGAGAGCAGATGAGGGAAAGGAGACAGCACCCCACCCTTGACCCACTCCCGCAGTACTGGCTCCGATCTGTTCCTGAGAGCAGAGCCCTGGGACCTGACCCAGAGGTCCCACCTGTCAGCACTGATGCCCTGGAGATTCTGTTTCCAACAGTGAACTCGGGGGACACGTTCACACCATAGGACCAACTATTCCACTGTGTGATTTTAAAACATTTCCCACACTCCCAGCAAATCCCGCGTCCATCAGAAGTGACTCCTCTTCCTTCCCTCTCCCTCGGCCCCAAGAACTGTTCCTCTGCTCTGTCTCTGTGGACAGGCTTTGTCTAGACTTTCCATATAAACAGAACCACGGGACATGGGACCTTGGTCTCTGGTTCCTTTCTTTCAGCATGTTTTCAAGACTCCTCCATGCTATACGTGGAAGCAGTACTTCATTCATGTTCATGGGTGAATAATATTCTACTATAGGAATCTACCAAATTTCCTTAATGGGCATTTGGGTTCCGCTTTGGGGCTGCTATGTAGAATGCCAAATTACGAACAAACATTTTCTTTTTTTTTTTTGTACAAGTTTTTATGTTTTTATTCTCATTCATACATGTCTAAGAGGGTTGTCTGGTAACTCTGTTTCATTTTTGGAAAAACCGCCAACATATTTTTTCAAAGTGGCTGCTGCACCATCGTACAGTCCTGCCAGCAACGCACGAGGGTTCCCAATGCCCGACATCTCCTTCACAACCCTTGTGATTATCTTTTTTTATGGTAACCACCCTGGTGGATGTGAAGTGGCGGCTCATCGCTGTTCTGATTTGCATTTTCCTGATGACTAGTAATTCTGAGCATTTTTTTTCATGCTTCTTGGCCATCGGGGTATCTTTGAAGACATGCCTATTAAAATCCTTTGCCCACAACAGACCCCGACCTCCCAGCATATAAAAATTTTAATTCCCAATAGATTATAGACTTAAATGTAAGGGCCCCAAACTATAAAAACCCTTGCAGGAAAACATAGGTTTCTCTGTGACCTCTGATTAGGCAACGGTTTCTTTGATATAACACCAAACACACAAGCCAATTCTGGGATGATTTTTTAATTGGTATGTTTATATTTTTATTGTTGAATTTCAAGAGGTTTTTTTTTTTCTTTTTGTATAGACTGGATAAAAAGTCCTTTATCAGGTTAATAATTTGCTTTTCTCCCATGGTTATTTTTTTTTTTTCACTCTGAAAACTCTCTTTTGATGCACAAAAGGGCTTTTGCTTGAGGGACTCTTGTTTACCTGATGTTACTTTTGTTGCTTGTGTTTTAAGTGCCACATCAAGGACACCATTGCCCAACCCAACCTTGTGCAGTTGACACCTGTGTTTTCTTCCAACGGTTTTAGCACTCACCTGTAGGTCCATATACCTATTTTTAGATAATTTTTTTTGTGGTAGGAGGTAGGGGTCTGTTTGGGTTGAATGGTATCTTCCCTCACCCCCCCCCAAAAAAATACACATGTGGAAATCTTACCTCCCTGTACCTGTGACTGTGACATTATTTAGAAATAGGGTCTCTGGCTCCCACCAACAGTTGATGAGGTCCCGTTAGGTCAGGGTGGGAGCTTAGAGCAATAACCGGAGTCCTTGTAAAGACCCAGGAGAATGTCATGTGACAATGGCCAGGAGACAGGAGCAACTCATTGGTGACCAGCAACCACCAGAAGCTAGGGAGAGGCAGAGGGATCCCTCCCCAAGGACCTTCTGAGGGAGCCCGGCTCCGCCATGACACCTTGAACCTGGCCTCCCGGCCTCTCTCTCTCTGGAGTGGGCAGTGATACATTTCTTTTCTTCTAAGCCCCCCGGTGCATGGTAACTTACAGCAGCCCCAGGAAACTAATGCAGGGTCCAAGTCCATTCTTATGAACGTGAATATCTGACTATCCCAGGGCTACCTTTATGGTAAAGGATCCTCTTTCCTCACTTTGAAGGGTCCTGGGACCCTTGTTGAAGATCAACTGACCATCAGTGACAGGGTTTCGTATCCGGACTCTCAATTCTATTCAGTTGACCTTCATCTGCCCTTGGACCAGTTTCAGACTGTCTTGAGTATGGTCCTTGGCAGGAAGTTTTGAACTTGGAGGGCCCTCCAGCTGTTCTTGTTTTTAAGACTGGACTGTTGTGGCTAGTCCAGGTTCCTTGAATTCCATGAGGATTTCGGAATTAGCACATCCATTTCCACCAAAAAACATGAGCTGGAATTTACGACAGGGATCGATCAATTTGGGGATTATTGCTCTCTTAACGATATTAATCTCTTTCAATCCATGAGCCCAGAGATGTCATTCTGTTTATAGGTCTTGTTTAACTACTGTCAACAGTGATTGGTAGTTCTCACTCTAAAATTCCTGTGCTAATTTTGTTAGATTTGTTCTTAAGTGTTTTCTTCTTTTTGATGCATTGTAAACCAATTTTTTTTTAAAAAAAAGTTTCATTTCCAGATTGTTCATTGCATTGTATGAAGGTAAGATTGATTTTTACATGTTGATTTAATCTGAAACTTTGCTGCATTTATGGGTTCTGATAGTGTGCATGTGTTCCTCAGGATTTCGTATATACAAGGTCTTGTCATCTGAGACTAGGGATGGTTCGGCTTCTTTCTTTCCAATCAGGAGGTTTTTCTTTATTTTTCTTGCATCGTCACTCTGGCTACAACATCGTCACTCTTCCAGAACACTGTTAAATGGAAGTTGTGAGAAGGTATTCTACCTGGGGGGCCTCATCTTTGGTGGAAAGCGTTCATTATTTCTCCATTATATACGATGTTAGTTGTGGGTTTTAAAGTTTTATATTATTTGGTACCAGGGATTGAACCCAGGGCTGCTTAATCACAGAGCCACATCCCAGCCCTTTTTTAAACTTAGAGACAGGGTCTCACTGAGTTGCTTAGGGCTTTGCTAAGTTGCTGAGGCTGTCCTTGAACTCGTGATCCTCCTGCCTCAGCCTCCTGAGCCACTGGGATTACAGGCATGTGCCACTCTGCCTGGCCCAGTTGTAGGGTTTTTGTAGATGCCCTTTATCAAGTTAAAGAAGTTACCTCGCTTATTGAGTGATTTTTTATTCCCCATTACTGGTATTGGATTTTGTCAAATATGTTTCCTACATCTTTTGAATTAGTCATGTGTGTGTGTTGTCATGGTATATTGTTGTAATTTTGCAGACGTTATGCCAATCTTGCATTCATTTGGGATAAATGTCTTACGGTAATGATATCCCTTTTATGTTTCTGAGTTTGATTTTCCAGTATTTTGTTGAGAATTTTTTGTCTATGTTCATAAGGGATATTGATCTGTAATGTGTGTGTGTGTGTGTGTGAGAGAGAGATGGTGATGATCCTGGTATTGTAGACTGAGTTGGGACATGTCCCCTTATCTTGGGTTTTCTTGAGATTTCGTGAAGTACTGGGGTTCATTCTTCTTTAAATGCTTGGGCCTATGTTTCTATTCTCTTATTTCATCCATTGATACTCTAATTTTATTATTTCCTTCCATCTAAGTAAACCCTTATTTTGAGTTTATTTTTCTTTTGTGAGTTATTTAAGGTGACATTTTAAGTTATTGCTTTTTCAGTAGAGTCGATTATAGCTACGCATTTTCCTCTGAGCTTTGCTTTGGTTGTATCCTCCCGGTTTTGATATGTTGTGCTTTCATTTTTATTCATCTCAAGGTATTTTCTAATTTCCTTCTTCTTTAACCCATTGATTATTTGGGAGTGGGTGGTTTAATTTCCTGTTTCCTCCTGTTATTAGTTTTTAGCTTCACTCTGCTGAGATCGGAGAACATACTTTGTACGATTTCATGCCTTCTAATTTATTGGTATTGCCTGTGGCCTGAGATACACTTTATATTGCCGAATGCCCCACCTGCCCTTGAGGACAATATTGATTGGATGCCGTTGACTGAAGTGTTCTATAGATGGGTGCTAACTTCCGTGGGTTAACAGGGTTATACCTTTCACCCTTAGATATGGTTTCTTTTCACTCTTTGCACATATCTATAATGGTGTTTCTAAAGCCTTTGTCTCGAAATCCCAGTGCTTGGCCTTCCTCGGGGCTGGTTTCCTGCACCTGAGTCATACTTTCCTGATACTCTTGCATGTCTCACAAATTTTCATTGTAAGCTGGACAGTTATCATGCGGCCAATCTGGAAACCAGATCCTCCACCCCTTCCAAAGGGCTTGCTGTTGTGACTGTTTGTTTCTTTGGTGACTTTCCTGAACTAATTCTGTGAAGTCTGTATTCTGTGTCACACTGGGCAACTGAAATTTCTGCCTAGTACTAGCCTTTCCCAAGATGGGAAAGGAAGAAGCGAACTGCCACTTTTTGGAAATTATTTGGCATCTAGAAAATTTTAAAATCTGTGAGCAACTCGTTAGACTCAGTGAGTTTGACAGGGACCCTGGACCCAGCCAAGATGGTGTGGTAACACACGGCCCGTCTCTCCTCAGGTCACAACCAAAACTCTCAGTCAGACAGCAGAGAGGGACCCTCAGAGGACTCTGGAAGGTAGACTGAGGAGGGAACTCAACACTCACAGACTGACTGACACGTCAGTGGGGCCCTTTTCTCTGCTTCCTGGTTGAAGATGGGATGCCCCCTCCTGTGTGCATGGTCATGGGGCCCTGGGGCCCTCGGGCCCTCACTAAAGCTTGCATTGTGCTGTTTGGACTCTCGGCCTCCAAAACTGCAAGCTAAATAATCCTCTTTACTTCATAAAGTTATCCTGTGTCAGGTATTTTATTATAGTAATGAAAAGCTAATGTAGGCCAGATAGCAAATATTTTAGGCTGTGTGGGTAATGTGTTCTCTGTCATGTATTTTTTGTTGGTTTGTTTAAAGCAGCCTTTGAAAAGGTAAAAATCGGCCTTATCTCAGAAGCCATTACAAACATAGTTCACAGGCTGAATTGGACCCGTGATCTGTACTTTGCCAACCCCTGGTGCAAACCACCTGGGTAGTGGATACACAGGGAGGTCAACAGTAGCATTACAAAGGTTTTTTTGTTGTTGTTGTTGATTATTTTTTTAAGTAACTTGCCTTGGAATCACAGCTTAAAAAAGGGTATCACAATGTGGGTTCCAAACCTAGACCTATTAATATCCTTCCTCTAAAAAGCTTTAACATTTATCAGAAGAGGTTAATGGGACTCAGAGTCTCATAATATGAGATATAAACTGCCAGGAAAAATCAAAAGTTATTCAATACAGAGAACTAAGAACATTTTGAGAATGCTCAAGGAAAAAGACAATCAACAGACCCTATGAGATAACTAGATGTTGAGATTATCAGACAAATTTCTAAAAGAGCTACTATAACCATGCTCCATGTAGTAACAGTGAACACTCTGGAAATAAATGGAAAAAGATTTTTTATATATACAAGCTATATAAAAAAAGAAACAAATGTGTGTGGGTGTGTGTGTGTATGTATGTATGTATGTATGTATGTATGTATCTATCTATCTATCTATCTATCTATCAGTACCAGGGATTGAACTCAGGGGCACTCGACCACTGAGCCACATCCCCAGCCCTGTTTTGTATTTTATTTAGAGTCAGGGTCTCACTGAGTTGCTTAGCACCTCACCATGCTGAGGCTGGCTTTGAACTCACAGTCCTCCTGCCTCAGCCTCCAGAGCTGCTGGGATTACAGGTGTGTGCCACCACGCCTGGCTTCAAATGCATATTTTAAAACTGAAAAACACAATAACACATTAAAGAACTCACTGGGTGAACTGAAACGCAGAAAGGCCTTGACAGAAGAAAACTACCAATTAACATATTGTACAGAGGAAGCTCCACCCCAGGGCCTTGGAATAATTGAAGAGCCAGGCTCAAGGGGCTCCATCCTGTATGAATCCACGTTCAGGACACTCTGGGAAAGGCCAAACTCTTTGAATGGAAAGTGGGTTTTTGGTTACCAGGTGTCTTGGGCAGCAGAGGGCTGCCCACAGGCAGAGTGGAAGGGAATCTGGAAAGGAGGGGAATTTTCCCAGAGCCTTATCGTGGTGATGTCAACATGACTCTGTGCCTTTGCCAACAACCACAGAACTCTGCACCAAAATAAAAGTGACTTTTATTGCTTGTATATTGAAAACTAAATTTAAAGTCTGTCATATTTCTATACTCCACAGTATAGGAGGAAAAATAAAACTAAAATACCATACACGACTGTGCCAAAGATAAAATTAAACATGTAAACCTAAAGCAAGATGTGTCAGACTTTAACACTGAAAACTATAAAATATTGCTGAAGTAATGGAACCCTAATTCAATGAAGATGCACCAGGGTCAGGCCAGGGGCTAAAAGGTTCAGCACTGTTAAGATCCCACCCACAGTCGATCTAAAGATTGAATCCAAGTCTAGATTCCTGGTCTGTGGCGCGTAGGGGCTGCTCCTGGGATGCAGGGACAGAGAATATATTGTCTCCAAGAGCATAGGAGTCAGATGGAGGGAGTGGTTCTGGGTTGGCTGGCTGCATATCAAAGCATGCTCACAAGCAAGGGGCTACCAACTTTCAGAATGAGTTTGCCTTGGGCAAGGTTGTGGAGGAAAGGTACTCCCCTACACTGCTGGTAGGACTGCAAATTGGTGCAATTACCCTGGAAAGTAGGGAGATTTCTCAGAAAACTTACTATGAAGCCGCCATTTGATCCAGTTATCCTACTCCTCAGCACATACCCAAAGGATTTAAAATCAGCATATCACAGTGACACAGCCACATCAATGTTTATACCAGCTCAATTCACAACCGCTAAGCTATAGAACCAATCTGGGTGCCCTTTAACAGATGAATGGATAAATAAAATGTGGTACATATCTACAATGGAATATTACTCAGCCACAAAGAAGAATGAAATGATAGCATTTGCCAGTAAATGGATGGAACTGAAGACTCTCATGCTAAGTGAAATAACCCAATCTCCCCCCCCCAAAAAAAAAAAACAAAGATTGAGTGTTCTCTCTGATATGCAGATGCTAACACAGAGGAAGGGAGATTGGGGAGGGGAAGAATAGAAGTCCATTGGATTGGACAAAGGGGATTGATGGGAAGGGAGAAGGGATAGGCTTAGGAAAGACAGTAGAAAGAATCATACATCACTTTCCTGTGTTCATATGAAGACAGGACCAGGGAACTCCACATCATGTACAACCCCAAGAATGGGATCCTAATTAGAATAAGTTACACTCCATGTAGGCATAATACGTCAAAATGCACTCGACTGTCATGTATATCTAAAAAGAAGAAATAAAAAAGAAAAAAAAAGGAGTCAGCTCTGGGAGAAGCAATGTCTCCAAGATTAACAAGGTTCCAGGAAGTCGAACCATCATAAAATACAGAAAAATATTTTTAAACGTGATTAATGCAGAGCAGCCCCCTCCTCCATGGGGTACAGGAGACCCCTGGGTTATGATGAGTCAATTGAAGACTTTCTGACTATGCAGTGGTGCTCAGTTGTCCCCACGCCTGCCCCCACTCAGTTTCTCACCTTTGGTGTCATGTTCCACGAGTCACATGAGACGGTCAACACTTCATGATAAAATCAACCATGGGCTGATGACGTGTCCTGGGCGTGGTCAGGGCCAGGCCAGCTGTGAGTCCAGAAGTTTCCCGGGTATGAAAGGCCTTTCCCCTTGCAACGGGTTCATCAGGACCATGCCCCTTTGCCAGCCCAGAAACATCTGCGAACGCCTTGAACCCGCAGTGGACAGAATTCAGACTTGGAAGCCAAAGGTTCATGAATCAAGAACGGTTCACAAGCCCCTCCCAATGTCCCCAGGGAAATTTGTGCCGTACCAGACCTGGAGTCCCACCATCCCCAGTGACCAGATGGTCACCTGCCACCAGAAAGCCCACACATGGTTCCACAGACCCTGCGCTCTAATGTGACCTGTCACTTGGGTTTCTTATGCTAGAAGAATTGCTGATTGTCACCAGGGATCTGGGTTGCTGCTGCACATGGGGGCAGAGGAGAGCTGGGTGGAATGGGGGCTTCCGTGGGGCTTCTCTGGGTGCACCCGAGTCCGGGGATGACCAGGTGACACTGATGGTGTGTCACTGCGGGGCATCCAGGGACTCGGATTCCTCAGGTCCTGAGTAGCTGGGGCACTCGGCCTGGCTCAAGTGCTGGCCCAGGAAGGAGGCGTCTTGTGGGTTCTGCAGGCCCCTGACATGAGTCTGTCCCCTCTGTGGCCCCCGGGGTCCTTTCCAAAAACAGTGTACATGAGCAAGCTCTGCCCCCACCGTGGGGGGCTCGATGGCCCCAGGTAAAACTCTCCAGGCTCCCTGCAGAAGGGTGACCCTGGGAGACGTCTGTACTCTTTCCAGAGCTCCTAGGGGACCAGGTCCCTTTGCTGAGAGCAGTGACCCATGATGACCCACAGCAGCATTGACCTTCCCCACCCTTGAACACTCTCCTGGGTCCTTCTTATTTCTGAGCTGCCCCTGCAAATGCCAGGACATCCTGAGGTCCCCAACACAGCTCCCAGGGCCTTGTCCCGGGTTCTGCTTCAGGACAATCAAACTCTGGACACCCCTTAATCGGGGCCCTGGTGGGAGGGCTGGGGTGGCCCTGGCAGGAGGAGGGGCACTTCCGGTGTTTTGATGGCCACTATTTGCCAGCACAGGGGGCGGGGGATGGAGTACCGGCTCGACATCAGCTGTGGGCTGCAATTACGCCAAGTTCAGGTTCAGCGAAGGCCTCTGCGGCCCCAGACAGGGGCAGGCCCTGCCCTTCCCAACCAGTTCTTTCATGTATTCATAAAATTCCAAGATAAAAGGCCCTCTTAGGTGGTTCTCTGGCTGGCTAGGGTGGACTTCCCTGGCACCAGGTGCACACAGAGAAGTAAGTGGTCCATCTTTTAATGGGGTTTCAGCCAGGAATCTGTCTTGTTTGGTTCTGTCTGGTGGTCAGGCCGTGCCAAAGATTACCTATGATGACCGGGTAATAATGGTGAAGATAACAGGAGGAAACCCACATTCATGGGCACGTACTGAGCGCCAGGCGCTGCGCTAAGCACTTCACATGCCGCATCTTGTATGCCTCCAGATTACTCTCTGAGGTAGCCGTGGCTGCACTTCCAATTGCTTGATAAAGACACTGAGGCTCGGAGAGGTTCAGTAACTTGCCCAGGGTCACAGAGCAGTTAAGTAATAGAACTGGAATTCTCACCTCCCCCCTGGGTGGCCTCCTCAGCAGCACCTTTGAGCTCCAGGGCTTGGCTTGGTACCTGGCACTGTGAGGTGTGGGCAGGGCCCTGAGACTTGGCCACAGCTGCAGGCGGCTACGGTGCAGGGCCCAGCTCCGAGCGGCTGACCTCCAGGGTCGGCTTCCTGAACCTGAGATGTGCAAACGGGAGGAGCCAGAGCCCCCGTTCCTGGGGGACAAGGAGAGGCCTTGAACTCCTGGATCAGCCTTCTCAATGCAGATTAATTGCTGTTGATGTTCCTTGGACATAATTTTCGGTGAGACAGGATCATTTGGAGGGCCATAAATACACATTCAGATGCTCGGGATGGATAATAAACTCGGCTCCAACAAGTCACTTGAGTCCCCATAAATCCTGGCTGCGTTTCCTTCCCTGGTGCCTGTAAATCAGGCCCCCTCTCTGCCTTCCTCCCCGCCATCCTGACAGCCCCTACCTGCCATCCATTATGCTGCAGGTGGGACCTCCACAGCCACCCCACGCCCTGGCGCTGCCCAGGGTCCCAAGCACATCCATCACGGGGCGGGCCTGCCTCCTGCCTCGCGCTGGGGGCCCAGGGTCTGCTGGTTTTAGGGCTCCCTTGTGCTTTTCGGAACAGCAGCTGCTCCCGCCCTGTGTCACGGTGTGCGTGAACCTGGCTGGGTCTTCACAGCATGCACCCCTGTCACTCGGGGTGATGATCCTTGGGGAACAGGCACTAGAGAAAGTCCCAGCGCCCTGCTGCTTCAACAACAGAGAGAGTTCTTTATTGCACCTGCCAAGACCCAAGTGGCACCCGCCTCCCTCTGACTGGTTTAGCATCGGGACCCCAGGTCATCACTGCTCTGGCCCAGCTGAGATGCAGGTCCCCACCACTTGCATCCTATTGGCCAGAATTAGTCACCTGACCCCAGACTAACCGCAAAGGATGCTGGGAAACAGAGGAGCACTTGGCTCTTGGTGAGCATTTGCATTCCCGCCAGAGTGGCTGGGAGGCTCCTGGAGGATCCTGGAGGATCCTGCTCGATCCCGTAGGCAGGACCAGCTGTGACCAGAGCGATCCTCTTGGGTGGTGATGGAGGCCACAGGAGAGGCCAGGAGGGGCCGGGGCTGGGGGAGGCCAAGTGCTGTCAGGTGTCCATGTAAAGGATAGCATGAGGGAGGGAGCTTGGCCTCAGGGAGTTTGCCAGGTGTCACGAAGCAGAGGGGCCTGGGTGGAGCCCAGCTTGCTGAGCACTTAGTGCAAAGCTGACCTGGGCCTCAGTGGCCACCGTGGACTTCCACAGGCCCCATGTGCCTCCAGCCGATGTGAAAGACGGCTGGGGAGGCTGGGGAGGCTGGGGAGGCTGGGCGGTCCCCAGGGGAGACAGAGAGCCTGGTAGAGAATGTAGGACCTGACCCCCGCCATCAGCCTCAGAGCCTGTGTCCTGATCTTGGGGACTCTGGGTGGCAGGAACACTCTAGGCCCTCCCTGTTGGCCACAGCTGGGTGAGAGGTTGCTCACTGGTCCCAGGAGGCTTCCCCAGTATGTGGCCTGGCGCTGTCCCCTCCAGCCCCATGGAAGGCAAATGCTTTCCCATGAGCCCTGGGGCTGGACAGGCCTCCTCCATCAGCCACTCCCCATCTGGGTCCAGCTCTGAGGCCTGGGACCTGCTGGGGACTGTGCTGAGATAACTCCTCCCAGCCACTCTGGCGGGAATGTAAATGCTCACCAAGCGCCAAGTGCTCCTCTATTTCCCAGCATCCTTTGCAGTTAGTCTGGGGTCAGGTGACTAATTCTGGCCAATAGGATGCAAATGGCGGGGAGCTGCATCTCAGCTGGGCCAGAGCACGGATGACCTGGGGTCCTGATGCTAAACCGGGATCCTCCAGGATGGAGCAGGCCCTTGTGGGTACCAGGAGCACTGGGCGCTGGCAGTCCTGCCGCTGCGTAGGGAGGAGGCCACCCAGCAGATGATGGCCTCTCTGGGGCTAACTGCCCTTGAGTCAGGCCACATGGTTTCAGGGCTAAACTCCTCACACAGGCCCTGTCTTCCTCAGGTGTGGAGGCAAGAAGGCCGCAGAAAAGCAGGGAGGCAGACAGGGTGAGGGCAGGCCTCTGTGGCTGGAGGGAATGAACCAGGTTGGGGGCTGGAGATCCTCAGGGCAGCCTCTCCCCTGAGAACTGGGACAGAAAGAAAGAGCCAGTCTAGGTGCACAGGCAGATGACCGGTCCTTGCCCGGCGGCTAGTTGAGCCGGCAACCTTAATCCAGCCTCCTTGGTGTCTGGGCCTCCATCTGCCCATCTGTAAAATGGGGATGGGACCCATCCGACCTATCTTGCAAGGTTGGCTACAAGACACCTGGACGGGGTAGGGACAGAAGCACCATCCTTTGGGATCGAAAGTTCTGCCTGGGACCTGCTCTGGGCCGGGCCAGCCACTCTCACAACTTGAGAATCGAGACAGACAGCGCTGGACCAGGGGAACTGTCCCGTGCCTCTCATTCCCCTACCCCAGGGGTAAAATCCTGACTTATCCCAACTGGCACTCTCTGGTTCCATCCCCATCCTCAAAATCACCCC
This sequence comes from Urocitellus parryii, assembly GCF_045843805.1. Lineage (NCBI taxonomy): Eukaryota > Metazoa > Chordata > Mammalia > Rodentia > Sciuridae > Urocitellus > Urocitellus parryii. The sequence goes on along the minus strand of NC_135539.1, from coordinate 28,876,322 downwards.
ATAAAACACCAAAAATAGACACTGTGCATGGCTTTCATTTGGGGAGGGCTGGGCTGGGCTCTTTTATCACTTCTTAGGGTGATGTACCAGCCTTTCATCTTTTTGGAGCCCAGTCAGGGACCCCGGGAGGCAGCCACAGGTGGAGGCTCCAAGCCTCTCAGGTTCATATGAGGACTCACCTCTTTGAATGCTTCGGTAAGTATGGGGGCTGCCTGGAGGAGCATATGGACCAGGAGACGCAGGGCCCGGCCTTGAACGATGAGTAGATGTTCGTCAGGGGCAAAAGTGAGGGCAGAAGCCAGGTGTGGTGGGGCGCACCTGTAATCCCAGCAGCTTGGGAGGCTGAGACTGGAGGATTGCAAGTTCAAGGCCAGCCTCAGCAATTTAGTGAGGCCCTAAGCAACTCAGTGAGACCCTGTCTTTAAATAAAAACTAAAAAGTGCTGGGGATGTGGCTCAGGGGTTAAGCACCCCTGGGATCAATTCCTGGTACCAAAAAAAATAAATAAATAAAAGTGAGGGAAGCCATTCCCAGCAGAGGGAATGGTGGGTACAGAGAGAGAGACTAGTGCATCCTGGGAGCAAGCGGAAGATCACTGAGGCTGATGTCAGGTGCAGCAGCGTGCAGCCCAGAGAGGCCAGGAGGGCTGGGGGTGAGGCCCTGGTGCAGGCCAAGGAGGCCAGGCCTCATGGTCAGGGCAGCGGGGAGCCCCCGTGCTTACCCCAGTGAGGTGGGGACACTGGGATACCTCCCCACAAGAGCAGCTTTGGTGACAGCTGACTCTGGTGTCTGTGGCAGGGTGGCCCTTCAACTTCCTGAGCAAAGACCATCTTGAGACTCCACAGGCCACGCCACATAAAATGACTAAAAGGAGCCAACGTTTGCGTGACTTTTGTGGAAATTAATCAGCACCACATGGGCTCCAGTTTTCATAAGTTGCCAGAGATCAAAAGGAAGCGAAAAAACTCTCTTAGGGGAAGAGCCGCCGGAGCCTCCCCGGCTGGGGTGCCCACCGCCATCTTAGACTGGAGGTGTCCCCCTCTCCTGGTCCCCTGTGCCCCCCCGGGAGGGCCCTCAGGCTTAGCACAGGACCTGGAGAGGGCTCAGATATGGACACTGACAGTCGGGCCCAGCACTGGGAGGTTCAGCCCAGGGCACACAGGGAAGGCCCCAAGCCTGGTCTGATGTGGGAAGCAGGACAAGGGACAAGGAGAGAGGAGACTAGAAGTCAGAGGGCTGGGGCTGGGGCTCCATGATAGAGTGCTGGCCTGGTGTGCACGAGGCCCCGGGTTCAATTCCCAGCACCACCAGCCACAAACAAAAAACCGAGCTGGGTCCACATTGGGACAGCCTTGAAAGATGATCTGGATTTTCTCTGCAGCTACCTGAGGACAGGGGTGTGGTTGTAAAGCCCCTGGTCTTGGAGACAAAAGCTCCAGTCACCACCTTGTCCCAGCCCAACCAGTCCCAATCCTTGAACCTCAGTGTACCCATCTGTAAAATGGGGAAAAATCCTGAGGCCTACATCCCTCAAGGAGCTGTGGACAGGACACCCACTGGTTGCCTCTGCACTGGCCTCACCTGGGTCCATCTGTCCTAGGGGCAGTGAGGACATATGGGTGATGCTCTGTGTGATCAGAGCCCAGGGCTTCACAAGCCAGAGGACCTGGCCCCACGACAGGGCTCTCAGGGCCTCTCGTGCGTCATGCACAGGACTCCCAACCCCGCGCGGCAGCCCCACCGGGAACCGAGCGGCAGCGCCACCCCCGCGTGGCCCTGCGCCAGCCCCGCAGGCGGCCGTGAGCTAATCCGGCTAGACGGGCTGCCATCCTGGCACGTCCCAGGGCCCCCGGGCCGCGGGAGCTTCAAAAGGAAAATTAATGTCTCTTACCAGCAATTAGAGGGAATTATTCAGATAGGGATCTTGTTGAGTATCTCCCCGGCCTTGTTTTCCAATCCCGCCTTTGATTCCTCCCTCCCGGGACTCGCAGGGAGACGGGGCGCACCGCGGCCTAATGAGCGCCCTGGCGCACCTGGCGCTCGGCCGGCTCCCGCGGGGGGCAGCCTGGGTGGGCCTCGGCCCGCCTGGCTTTTCCGCTGCCTCGGGGAGGTGGCACTCGCGCCACAGGCCTGATGAGGTCACAAGGCCAGGGTGACTCCGTGCCCAGGGCCGTCCTAGGCAGAGGAGCACGAGGTGAGAGCCAGACCCTCCTGAGTGGGGACCCCTCCTGGCCTCACCCTTCCACATCTCCTCAGATGGGCTCCCAAACTTTGCAGCCCCTGTCCCCAAAGCTGTGCAAATCACCTACACCTGCCCCCTGGCCTTGCCCCTGCCCCCTCCACCTGCTTCAGCAACCCAGGTGCCTGGCTTGTCCCAGACGGGAGCTGAGCTCTAGCGACCTGGTGGCACTGGGTAACACCCAGCACCTTCTCTTTTCCTTCCTGGCTGACTCCTGGCCTCCCCTCAGACCAAGCCCTGCCTCACCTCCTCAGATGTCCCTGAGCCCCAGGGCTTAGCCCCGGTCTCTGCGCTGTTCCCGGTGGCTCCTGGGCCAGGCAGGGGAGGCCCCCAGGCAGGGAGAAGGTTGGCTGCTGCTCCGGGTCCCTAGCCCCAAGGGGCTCTCAAGGGGCTTGCAGAAGCTTCTGCATGAATGAATGGGACCCAGTGAGGATGACAGTCACTTCCTCCCTGTGTGACATGGAGCAAGTTGCTGTGTCTCTGAGTCTCGACTTTCAATTTTGTAGAATGGGATTAATAGGTTTATCCTTTTCTGCAAAAGAGAGCTGTGGCTATAAAGCATTACCAAGGAGTTGCCGGAGGTTTGTGATTTTATTAAAGGGCTGTGTACTGTCTATCCCTCCATGTGCCCATCCATCCATCCATCTGTCCATCCACCCATCCATCCATCTGTCCATCCACTTATCCATCCATCTACCCATCCCTGGAGGTGGACATGAGGAGGCAGGAGAACTTTCCAGGCAGAGATTACAAAAGCTGTCCCCAGCTGCACGGCCAGGGAACTGCTGGTTTGGGACAGGGGGCCTCTCCTGACACTGACTCTTCACACCTGGTCTGGAGGGGTCTCAAGTCAAGTACCCAGGCAGCCTGCAAGAGGGACTTCCCAGCCTCTGCTGCACACCTCCTGGGACAAAAGGCTCACTACCTTTCTGTGCAGGAAGCTTGTCTCTGTGCACACAGCTCGACTGTGAGTGTCCCTTCTTGGAGGGACGGTCCGTGTGGCCCTAGTTCTGCCCTCTAGACCCTGCATATTCCTGTGAAATGTCCCTGCAAAACCTCGAAGATAGGTGTGGCACCCCAGGGCCTCCTCTTCCCCTACCTGGTGGCCCTCCTTCCTCCCCGCAGACCGGTCACCTTCAGGTGTCAGCAGGGCACAGAAGGCCAAGTGCACCTTCGAGGCCACAGGCAGGAAGACACGCGAGGAGACTGGAGAAAGGAAGAACCTCATGGCACTAATTTGGGGTCCACCCTCACCCCTGGCCTTGACCTGGGCCTTCTAAACAGTAAGTTTCACCAATCCCCAAATCTTGATTTAACCCCCATCTCACTGTCATCTTCATTGCTACGAAACGCCCTGATTCCACGTGGGTCCTGTGTCCCTCCCACGACTAGCCCACCCCTCCCATTCTACACCTTCCAGTCCTCCACGTGCACCGACCCTGCTCCCGGGGCTGGGAGGATGGAAACCCCCCTGGAGATGGACTGGGACCTGTTCCAGGAGGTGGCAGACCCTCCTAGCTGACGTCCTGCTGCGGTGAGAATTGGCACACGCTGCCAAATGGGGCATCCCTCTGCCTTTTCCAGAACACAACTGCATCTGTCCCTCCAGTCTCTTCTCCCCATGGACTTCCAAGAGCAGTCAAGTGAGGAGGAGCCTGGGTCCCTGGAGACCCTCGTCATTCCGAGAGGCCAGACCCTGGTTCTCAGGGGACCTGCCCATTGCCAGCCCTCCCTCTGGGCAGACGCTGTCTTTTGAGTTTTTGTCTCAACTCCCCTTGTGACAGCAGGGGTGACCTTGGACAAGTCCCTTGGTCTCCCCTCATCTGCTCCACCCCCTCTGTTCTTATCTTTCTCTGACCCTCAGACCCTGGCGCCCCCTGCCACTTGGGCTTCATCAGGGGTGTCCCCATGTACACTGTGACTTAGCGCATCCCAGAGGGAACTCCCTAAGCCTCTGTTTCCGTCCCTGTGGATCCAGGAGCTTTAGGCCACATGGGAGACGGCAGAAGTACTTCAAATATCAGCCACTAACCTGCTGGGAACGCGTCCCAGGTCTCTCACGGGTTGTGTCTCATGCACATCATCCACAAACATCCAAGCATCCAGCACTCATCTGACACTCATCTGCACGTCCCTTCATCACCCAGGGTTGACGGTGACCGATGGTATGGTCCACTAAAGATAGCCACAACTCTTTGTCCGTCCTTGGTGAGACCTTGAGTCTAGGTGGTCCCCACGACTTTAACCACCAGAACTCAACAGAAGGGAGGAGCTGCCACTTCTAGTCCAGGCTTTCAAGAAGATTGGCAGCTTCTGCTTCCCCCAAGTCCCCCCAACATCCGACGTGAGCTCCGGGTCATGGAAATGAGCCGCCCTGGGCCAGCCCAGTGTAGCGCCCCCCAGTGGCTGCAGCCGGCACTCCGTGAAACAAGAACCAGCCAAGTAAATTGCAAATGGCCAGATTTAGCAAGACGCTTATTGCTTTCAGCTATAAGTTTAGGAGCAGCCTGTTATGCAGCAAGTGCAAACATGGCCTGCTCTGCTCTCTTGATGAGATTTTTATGTGTCTATTTACTATTTTTCAAAATAGCAATCATTCTGCACTATCAAAAATAGGAATTGAAACAGTACAGACAACCGCTTGATGGCTGATTTTGCACAGCCTGCCAGGGAAGAGTGATCTTACATTTGGACATGGCTAGGGAAAAAAAAAATCAAAAGAATATTATTTTGTGACCTGTGCTCACACTTTTTTTTTTTTTTTGCAATTCGAATCACAGTACCTACAAATAACGTCAAGTTGGAATACAGCCGTGATCACGTATGCTTCGTTCGCGGCGGCTCTCTCACAATGACAACCGCGGAGTCGAGTGGTGGCGACAGAGACCATATGGCCCACAGAACCCAAACTATTCCCTCCGTGGTCCTCTTACAGGAAAAGTTTCCCAGCGCTTTCTGTAGAACATTAAATAGGCAGCACCATTTTGAGCTTAAAAGCCTGCATATCAGGATGCGATGTATTCTCGGCACTTACATTCTTCGTCCGCTAAATTAAAAAGAAAAAGAGTGTGGACTTTTTTTTTTGCTTATGCATTTATTTATTTAAAAGTTTTAAAAAGTATAAAATGGCCAGTTTGCAAAAATTGGATAAGTGATAGCAGGAATGCTAAGAAAGCACTTGAGAGGTGGGTGACAGAAGAGGAGAGAGGGTTGCAAGAAAGAGAATGAGGACCAGCGAGGGGGCTGTCCCCCCACCTGCAGGCCTCTTCCCTCCTGGGGGGCTCTACCAGCCACAGCCTTCTGGTCCCCACCTCCCTCCACCTGTCCTCGGTGACAGTCTCACAGGCGGTATCCACTCTCTTCCCTGTTCTCTGCAGCCCCCCACACAGTGTGGCCCTCCTGCCCGGCCATATGGCTGAGACCCACGAACTTGACCTTCTGCTACCTGGGCTGGATGCACCTCAAGGGACCTCACAGCTTTTATGCACCTCTGGGTCCCCTGGGAGACAAAAGTAGCCAGCTACTAAATGGAGGAGCCCAAGTCCCCCAGGCACAGAGGGGGACACACCGTGCAGGACTTGGACATGGACTTGGACAGCCCCTCCCCACACTCCACCAGCCAGCACCTGGGCTACAGAGAGACCAGGGCCCCCCAACGTGTGGCCATGTTCAGCCGACCCTGAGCTGCAGCCACCCCCACCTGTCCCCTGGCAGGGCCTCTGGCCAGGCAGGAGCGGCCCACAGAGTGGCCTCTTGCTCACCAGCCTGGCCCTGACAGCCAGGCCGAAGAGAACAAGAAGCTCATTCAGGGACCTGGGAGGGTGGGCCCCACGTCCAGGTGCATGATCTCACCTCGTGGAAACTCCAGGGGCCCGTCCGAGGGCCTGGGAAGCCTTTGATGGCCCAGGATTGGGGACACAAATCACAGGCCCTCAGATCCCTGGGCCTGCCTGACACCCCACTCCTGTTCAAAGGTTTGCACCCAGAAGGGGGCCAGGTGGGGGCCTGGGTAGGAGTATGGTGCACGGGCAGATGGGGCAGGGCGGTGGCTCTGGCCAAGCATACAGGTGACCCCAGACCCACGGCCCTGCACACTGGGCCCAGCTGAGGGGACTTTGCTTCCAGCCTCCCCCATTTCTGGGCTTTGTCCCCTGAGGGTTACCAGTGCCCTGGGGAAGGGACCAGCCAGGGGAGCAGCTAGCTCCATCTTGGGTGGAACCTGCCAGAGCTTCTTGGCCTACAGCTCAGTGGAGGCCTCTTTCTGGTGAGCTCAGGGCACAGCCTGGAGCCAGGCCTGACCCAGGGGAAATGGAACCCAGATGACCAAGGGAGCCGCCGCCCTCTGCCCTCCTGGTGTCCTCCTTGGCTCTGCCCCGGGGGGACCAGATGGCAGCCCTGGGCTTTTCCAAGCTGTCACAGGCGGGAGTCCCAGGCAGGGCGCTCCCTGGCCTCACGCAGTGGCCTCTGTGAACAGCAGCTCAGGCCTCCCACGCACTCCCCGCTGGGAAATCAAAGCCCCCATCTCCCCAAGCCCTGGGAGGGGGCGCGCTTCAGGAAGAAGCTCTGCTCTGGCTGGAGCCCTCCAGTCCTGCACCCCACCCTGACGGCCTCTCTCAGCTTAGGTCCTGCTCCTGATTAGACTCAGTTGACAATGACAGTGACGAAGACTTTGACAACGATGATGACAACAGTGACAGGCTGTCCTGGTGTTCCTCGGCTCCCACAGGCCTTGCTCATCAACGTCTAGTTAGGCTACCTCCTGTCCCAGCGGCGAGGACTTCTCGATCCTCTGTCCCCAGGACTCTGCATGGCCAGTGCCGTGGGCTATCTTGAGTCCATCCGGGGCTTCTTAGACATGAGCTTCTCAGGAGCAGAGACTGGGAGTGAGCTGCCCGACTCCCAGAGTCTGCATCACCTAAGCAAGGGAGGGACCCCAGGATATTTTGAAAAAATAGATAGATAGATAGATAGATAGATAGATAGATAGATAGATAGATGCTTTCAGGAAGTCCCTGGACAGTGGGAAAGCTGCCAGGGGGCAGCCTTGGAGCAGAGAGCAGACGGCCCTGCACAGCCACAGCCCTCAGGCAGAATGGGGATATCAGCACCCAATACCCACCCCATTCCAACAGCACAGGACCAGAGACTGAAGGCAGGTTTCAGAGAGGTTGACCAGCACACCCAGCACACAGGTGCTCTAAACTGGTTAGTCCCCCTCCAACTCCAGCCTCTCCTATCCTGCCCTGGGTGCCTAGTCCCCAGCAAGCAGGGGACCCGAGCTTTAGGGTCAGGCAGTGGGGAGAGCCCCAGGCCTAGAGTCCTTATCCCTGACTTTGGGTCCATTCCTGCCTGAGTGTCCAAGGACATTCTTCTCTCTGAGTCTCAGCTTCCTCATCTGTGAAATGGGACCCCATCCACCTCCCAGGGGTTGACAGGCCCGACCTTCGGAGTGATGACGGGGGGCTCAACCCTCATTTTTGCAGTTTTGCCTGGACATGGCCCTCGCTCAGAGGTATCTGTCCAGTGAAGGTCTCCGACCCCCAGCCAGGGGTTATGTGGGCCCAGCCTGATCTGAGATTCCATCCCAATGTTGGCCACGCTGGGCGACGGCTTTCTGGGGCACCCACTTCCCTCCCCATGGTACCTGCAGGCTTTGGTGAGGCCCGTGAGCACTGGCACAGCTTGGAGGCAGAGCAGGAAGGAGGAGACCCCGTCCATTACAGAACTGAAGAGGGCATCTCTGGGCGGGTCTCCACTAAGCAGGAGGCCCATGGGGCAGGAGCAGGCTGGGCCGGGGCATGTGGAGGCCAGGCTGCCCCCTGGGACGGTCCTGAGATTCTGCACCTTGTACTGCATCCTTGGTCCTTGGGTGCCCACCACAGCAGCCAGGAAGCTGGGCAGTCAGCACTGATGGACCAACAGGGGAGAGGAAGAGAGAGGCCAGGGGCACTGGACAGAATCAGCTGGAGGTGCAATGGGGCACCTTGTGCAGTCCAGGAAGCTGGGGATGGCAGAGAGGACAGGGTGTTCAGGCCATGCCCAGCGGACACAGGTGGAGCCATAGAGGGACATCTCCCATCCCCTACATCAGCCAGGGGGCTGTCCGGGTTCCTGAATGGTGTTTGGCTCTGGCTATGGCACTGGGCCCTTGAGGCCTAGGAGAAGAGGAACCCTAGGTGGACAAATCTGAACCAGGTGCCAACAGACCTGTGCCTTGTGGCTGTTTTCTTCCAAGCCAGGCCCCAGGGTTCCTGCCAACGTGGTCCATTCCCAGGATACAGGCTGGAGAAGCCCGAGCCGCGAGGCTGCCTGGCTGCCAGTAGATGGCGCTGTGGGGCCACAGGGCTGCCCTGACCAACAGGCCAGGCACAGGCTGGGGTTCCCCAGGAGGCGAATACCCTCACCACGTCTCTCTGATGAGGAATATGAGGGTCCAGAAAGGTCCAGTCACTGGCCTAGAGGTCACAAAGCCTAAGGACCAGGACTGGGGTTTTCTTACCCCAAATGCCACCACTGAGATCCCCAACCCTGCCCCTCCCCAGGTTCCCCAGGCCCTAGTCCTAAGAGGTACGGTCACACCCTGGAACTGGCTGGGTTCTGGGTGTGCCCTCCTCCCGCCCACGGTGGCTGGACAATCCAAGAAGCTGAAACTACCAGTTTTAAAACTAAGTCCCCGATTAGGGGTGGCTCCAGGCCACCTCTCCCTCCCAGCCAGGCCCACGCCCTCCAGACAGACACTCCTACCCGGAGCCCGCCTGGAGCAGAGAGGTCTGGGGCACCCATAGGCCGGACCTGCTCAGCCCAGACCCTCATGGCCTGCTTGTCCCCTTCACCTGATCTTGTCACTCCTGCACCCCTGCACATGCTCAGAAATGACCTGTCCAAGACCTGTGATTGGGGCTCTGGAGCTACTGTGTGCCTTGGGGGTGGGGACCAACCTGGGCCTCTTGGGTGGTGACCAGGGCCTATAAGGGGGGGGGGGGTTCTGGTCATCTGGGGACTCAGGGCTCCTTGCATCAGGCAGAGGGTATCCCAAAAACGAAAAGCTAGCCTTACGGCCATAAATAGAAGGGAACCAGAAAAATACCCTGAAAACAGAGCAGGATGGTCAGTTCTGGCTGGCGGACTGCCCCAGAAAGGACGTCCACCCAGGCCTCTCTCTGACTGTTAAGGGGGATAGGACCCCCCAGGCCCTCCAGCCCCAAAAGGAGCCCTCCCTCTCCTCAGTGAGCCTTCCTGGAAGGAGACCCCCCTCCTGCACCTTCCCCTGAGTTTCTCCTACCCACTCAGCTGTGCCTCCTCCAGGAAGCCCTCCAGGCTGGACGGTGCTGCCCTGTTCCTCATTTTTTTCTGGCCTTGCCCCTATCATCTGGATCAGTAAGTCACTTTTCAAATCATGTCACTCTAGTGGAGTGGGGGGGGGGACTCTCAGCCTGTCCTACGCAGTCCTGGTCCTCCCCCTGCCCTTTGGTCCACCTCCAATCTGTCCACCTCTCTACCACCTTGAGTCCCTTGTGCATCCTGATGTCATTGTCAGCCATGGTGTCACCTTCCCCTGGAGCTCCGTGGGCCGGAAGGGGTCCCCCACGCCCGGCCTGTTGGAAAGGAGGGTTCACCCAGGGAGGTCAGCGCTAGCGTGGCCTCTACTTTCCAGATGGAGACACTGAGTCTCAGCGAGGTCAGTGACTTGCCCAGGGTCACCCTCCGGGAATTGCTGACTCCAGGCCCCCACAGGGCTTCTCCCCAGCTTCATCCACGGAGACCCCAGGGCCCGGTGGGAGAGAGGCAGACCCTCAGGGCCCTGGAGGTCCAGCCCAGCCCCGTCCTTGGCCAGCCCAGGGCTCCCAGTGGCAGGCATGGATAACATTCCCTCTGTGGCTGCCCGTGTCCCCTCAGCACCTCTCCACATGCCTCCGTCACCCCTGGGGCCTGAAATTCCATGGGGACGTCTCATGGCTCTGAGTTCTGATGTCAGGGATAAGATCCCCCATGTCCCCCAGCTCCAACCCCCCCCCCCCAGGGCTGTGAAAAGGTGCAGCCTCCCCCAGGGGTGCTGTGAGACCAGGGACCTGCGGTGTCAGGCAGGACCCCGCCCCGCCGCCCTGTCCCTGAGGAGCCCCGCCCTCCTGCGGTCAGCCAGGCTCCCAGGGAGACTCCCCGCCCAGCCGGCTCCAAGCCCCTGGGGTCCGTCCTGGAAGGCCCTTCAAAGGCCCCGGCCATTCTTGAGCAAGCGCCAGGAGGGAAGTCAATTCAGCAGCCACATGGGTGGAAGGAATTTGCCATTTCTCTTCACAGAGACCCCCTCGTGATTTACACGGGGGCCACTGTCCGGCGGCCCTGGATGATGGATCCCAAGTGGAAAATGAGATGCCGGGACACAGGCGTCTCGCTGGGCTCGTTACCCGCAATGAGATGCAGCTGGCCCCGGGAGCCAGGGCCAGGGCAGGGCCAGGGCAGGGCCAGCCCCCTCCAGCTCCCTGGGCAGCCAAGGCCTGCCACGCCCTGCCCGGCTTGCTGCCCCTCACCTCCCCACCAGGCCTGCTCGGGGCCACCAAGAATGTTAGGAGAGACAGAGTGGCCAGCTCAGGAGTCAGGTCCCCTGCCAGGCAGCACAGCCACCAGGCGGCCCAAGAAGGACCCCTCCTGGGAACTGGGGGTCTGAGACCCCAAGGGCCACAGGATTCCGCCTGCTCACGGGGAGACAGAGGCCTAGACACTCAGAGCAGGTCCCGTGGGGACCCAGGGAGGGTCAGCTAAGTTCCAGCCTCGGCCTCTGGGCCTCAGTGTCCTGGTAGGGACCCAGAGCCGCCGAGTGGCCTCCAGATGACTCACGCCAGTCAGCCTGGCTCTCCGGGCCTCCTGGTTTTGATCAAGGGTTTTCTAAGAGTCTACTATGTGCCAGGCCCTGTGTGGGGTGCTGGGGGCACCGCAGCGGGCACACTCCACCCTGTCTCCACCCTAGGATCCTATGGCACTGTGGGGAGACACAGCCTGTTTGGGGGTACTGGGTATTGACCCAAGGTTGCTTTAAGACTGAGCCACATCCCCAGTCCCTTTTTTTTTTTTTTTTTTTTTTTTAAGTCAGGGTCTCACTAAGCTTGCTGAGGCTGGCCTTGAACTTCTGATCCTCCTGCCTCGGCCTCCCAAGTGCAGGAGTGGGCCACCAGGCTGGCTGGAGACAGACACTATTTTAACAGCTCCCTGACAAAAGTAGCTGATGCCCTGAAAGCATGTGCCACTTAGCTGAAGCCAGAGTGGACTAGGGGGCAATTGGTGCTGGGCAGGGCAGGGATCCAGACATAGGGAAGAGCATGAGCAAAGGCCCTGGGGCAGAAAGAAATGGGACTTTCAGGCAAGCAAGTGAAATTCTGCAGTGGGAGCCCAGAGCCCAGGGGACTGTGGGTTTGGTCAAGGAGGCCAGCCAGGGGCCCTCGTACCTTTAGAAAGGTGATTCCAGTTCTGACTCAGGACAGACGCTGTGTCCACTAACACACACCCCAGAACACTGTCTCCAACCTCCTCCTCATCCCCCGTCCTGGCCTTTCCCCCTTGGGATTGCAGTTGTCTGTCTGACTGTCTGTCTCAGGAGTCTCCCTCAACCCCAGCCCTGGGAGGCCAGGCCCCTGCAGCGCCCCAGAAGCCCGGCCTAGAGCAGGACCCAGGGGACCCATCCGGGTCAGGCAAAGCCAGCCCAGGCATTGCTGGGGACACGGACGGAGTCGTGGCGGCAGAAGGCCGCTGGCGAGGACCCGGGTCAGGGGCAGCCACGGCCACCAGGAAACCGTCTCTTGGGAAGGAGGCCACCTGCAGGCAGCGCCATGCGTCTCCAGCAGCCCCACACCTGGCCTGGGCCACTTGGGGCCCTGGGGCCCACCCTGCCCTGCAGCCTGCACAGAGGCCTTGAGGACAGGAGGTGGCAGTGGTGTCCTGGGTCAACTCTGGCTGGGGACAGATGAAGTGAGTGGACGGTGGAAGGTGGGAGCCTCACGGAGCCTCCTGGAGTCCCCTGGCCTCCCCAGCTGCCGTGGCCCTGGGGACAGGCTCTCGGGGTTGGCAGGCCTCGGGGCTGTTGGGAGTTGAGCTTCCGGCAGGCGCTGGTGGCCCGGGTGACCCCTCCCTCCAGGCTGGGCTCAGGTGGTTCCGTGGGCCCCCAACAGGTCTGGCAGCTTGTCCGTGGCAGAGACAGGGCTGGGCCACGGTTTCTAGGAAGGACAAAGTCTTAGCTCAGGAGGAGGGGGACAGAGCCATGTCCCTGTGACCCAGGGGCTGGGGAGCAAGGTGCCTGTTCTCTCTGTGACATGTGACTCCTGGTGCGTCCTGCGTGGAGAGCCAGCACAGGCCCGACGCCCAGCTCCACCACGGACCCTGGGCAACCCCCGGGCCTCAGTTTCCTCCTTGAGCTCCCGCAGAGGAGACAAGACCTGCCCACGCAGGCCGAGGACCAGGGCGGCCCTGCCAAGGCCACGGGCCTGTGTGCGCCCCCTCAGCCTTCTTGTTGTGGTTGTTTTTTGTACCAGGGACTGAACTTCGGGGCGCTTAACCACGGAGCCCCAGCCTCAGCCCCTTTTATGTTTTATTTAGAGACAGGGTCTCGCTGAGCTGCTTGGGGCCTGGCTAAGATGCTGAGGCTGAACTTGAACTCACCATCCTCCTGCCTCAGCCTCCCGAGCTGCTGGGATGACAGGTGTGCTCCACTGCGCCCGGCTCCCCTCTCATCCTGACCGTGCCCATCCTCTGGTCTCCCCGCCGGGACAGCACAGGCTCACCCAGGCCCTGACTCTGCTGCGGGTTCAGAGCTGTAGACGTGACATTCGTCCACCTCCTGGGTTTCCCAGCTGCCTGCTGAGTGGGTGGCCAACCCCGTTCAACCTCTCCCCCCACAGCCAGTTCTCCTCCGGGCTCTCTCTGGGCACGGCTCCGTGGATCACCAGAGCCATGACTCCTCCTGCACCCCTCAATCCCAGGGGTCCTCCACCCTCCTCAGAAAAGGCCCTCGAGCGTCCTGGGACCCGCACACGTGTAGTAAGGCACCCTCCGCGCCCCCCTCTTCAGGTTCAGCCTGATGGCCTTTCCCATAGGTTCACATCCGGGTTTCCAGGCACTGGGTGCCAGAAGAATGGGAGCAACTGCTAGCGGGCTTCTTGGTGGGGTGACGGAATGCTGTGGATATGGACACCCTCGTGATTATACCCAACGCCACTCTAGAATAGTCGGTGTGACGGCGTGTGAGCTGTATCTCAATAAACAGACTTGACTTTAGATTCAGAGACTTCCTTCTCCCCACAAGATGACACAAAGGGTATCACCAAGTCACTGTGTGTCTCTGAAGCTTCCTTGTCTTGCTGGGCTCGGTTCCCATGTACAGATGTGCTGTGGCCTTTGCATCCGGGCTGCCCTGAGGGGTGCTTGTGTGGTTTCCCCTTGGGGTCTATTGTAACTCTGCAAGTCCCCACCATGTCTTTTGATGGACATGTGATAGGTGTCACAAACCCAAGAGTGGGAAAGCTGGATTAACATGAATAGACGCTGTCTGACCCAGACCTAGCTCCCCAAGTGGCTGACTCGTCGTCATTAGTCACCTTCCTCGCCAACACTTGAGATTGCCCATCTCTTTATTTTAGCCACTGAGCTGGACCCAGACCGTGTTGCAGTTTTTGGTTGTTGTTTTTGGTACCAGGGATTGAACCCAGGGGTGCTTAACCACTGAACCACAGCCCCAAACCCACTGCGTTTTCTTTGTATTTTATTTAGAGACAGGGTCTCACTGAGTTGCTTAGGGCCTCTCTGAGTTGCTGAGATCCTCCTGCCTCAGCCTCCCGAGCTGCTGGATTACAGGTTGCGCCACGGCACCTGGCCTTATTCTGTGTCCTTTGTGTCCTGCGTTCTGAGTGTCCTGTTCAAGAAGTCTTCTCCTTCCCTCTCAACACCCCTGGGCTCTCCCGCCTCCTCTCCCACTCTGCCATGCCCACCTCCTACCTGCTCCTTCCCCCTTCCCATGGTTTTTCTGCCCCCCTTTCTGTCCCCTGTAACCATCTCCCTCACCGCAGTCAGGGTGATCCTCCTGCCCACGGATACGTCTGGCTCCCCTTCATGTTCCGGGGACTGGCAGAGGTCCTGCCACGCACTAGGTGCTCAGTTGGAGCCACACAGACGAAGGCCCTGTCCCGGGGCCCAGCCGGGGAGCATTCGAGCTGTCAATCAGCGCTAAACCAGCCACGAGGGAGGGACAGCCCGGCAAAGCCAGGGACCAAAGAGTTGGGAAAAACCAACCCGATGGGAAAGTTCTCCCCAGTGACCACCCGTCACGCAGGCTCAGGCCTCAGCGGCATTTATTCCTGCCTGGGCGGACCGTGGGACAGGGGTCCTCCCCCGGGAACGCCCCCCGGCCTTTGCCGGCTCAGCGGGGACCGTGCGCTAGTCCTTCTCCTCGCCGTGCGTGATGACGTAGCACAGGTTCCTGTAGTCCAGGTTGCCGCACACGTCGGGCGGGAAAGCCGCGAACATCTGCTTGACCTGGGGAGGCAGCCGGGGGTCAGCCTGGGGCAGCGCTGCCCCAGGCCAGGGGACCCGGCTGCCCCAAAGCCCACACCTACCTCCTCCTCGCTGAACCGGTCGGCCTGGGTCATGAGCTTCTCTTTGATGCTGCTCATGGAGAGACGCCCGTCATGTCGAGGGGAAGGGCTGCCCCAGGTGGGCATGCAGACCCCAGGGGTGATGGGGACTGGGGAGTCCTGGCCCCGGAGGACACCAACCTGGAGCTGGCGCTCCCAGCCCTCAGTCAGCTCAGACAGCCTCCTCTGTCACCCAGGCTCTCCCCACCCAGCAGCAGGTGGGGACTAGATGGATGACCTTGAGACCCCATCATGACCTTAGGGTCACTCTGATGCCCAGGGTGTGTTGATAACCTACTAATGTCATTGAAGCTGGGCAGGGTGGCTCACGCCTGTCATCCCAGCAGCTGGGGAGGCTGAGGCAGGAGGATTGCGAGTTCAAAGCCAGCCTCAGCAAAAGTGAGGCCCTAAGCAACTGAGCGAGACCCTGTCTCTAAATAAAATATTTTAAAAGGGCCGGGGATGGGGCTCAGGGGTTCAGTGCCCCTGGGTTCAATCCTTGGTACCAAAAAGAAGGTCACTGAGGGAAGATGCCCAGGACCGGGGCATCTGTAGACTTCTGTGTGGAGACTTTTGCTGATATCTGCGTAGCATTTCACAGACACTAAAATGCTGTTCTAGACACAGGACAGCCTGCCCACGCCCGGCCCCTCTGGGACCTGGGAAACGGGGACTGGATCCCCCTTTCACTAGGGGGGACGCTGAGGCTGGGGGGCTATGGCTTGCCCTACATCCCACAGCGAGACAGTGGGGACCATCCCTGGCCGTCAGGAGAGCAGCTTCTGGGGGCAGAGGAGCAGCCCGAGGTGGGACCTGGGGCCTGCACACAAAGGGACGGATCCCCTGGCACTGGGGGACCTTGCCGGGATGGGGGGACGGGCTGGTGGACAGACAGGACGATCAGAGGGCTGAGCTAGGCCCCGTGCTCCCAGAGTGTCCCCTGGTGCCTGCAAGGCAGGCCCCGCTCGGTGCCGATGCACATTTTCCATTATTTATGTTTCTGGGACAGTCACAGTTTCCGACTCCCTGAGCTGGGGACTCGTCACAGACGCTGTTTCAACCAGAGCCTCCTCTGTGGCCTGCTGGCCAGCAGCCACCTCCTCCAGGTCCCGTGGCCTGGGGAGGCACCTTCCATTCCCAAACTGGGTCCCTGATATGGGTTCCTCCCAGCCCTGTCCTCAGTGGGTGGGAGAGAGTAGGGGGCTGGTCCAGGCCAGGCTGGGTGGGGGCCCCAGGTGCCTCCCCTGGCCCCAAGGTGGAGGTGGGAGCCTCAGGCCCTCGGAGGGAATGGGAAATGGGGGACCCGGACGCCCACAGGACTCTGACTCACCCTCTTGGGTGAGATCGTGTGAGATGGGACCAACCGGCCTCCCCTCCACCCCAGGGTGAGACTCCGAGTGAGCACTCCGTAAAACCACCCCAACCAGGAGCACATGGTCATGGTCAGGTGGCCTGAGCATGTGGGGGCGGGGAGGGGATCTCACCTGCCCAGGGCCACCAACCCAGGCCCAGCCAGGCTCAGAAGGAACCTCCTGGGCACAGATCAGAGTTGACACAGCCCCAGGGCCTGAGTAGGCTGCCACTTCCCTGCCTGGGGCTCTGCCCCCTGCACCCACAGGACTCCCATGCTCCCAGAGCAGACCAGGGTCCCCGGCTGGGGAGTGAGCCCCCACCCAGGTGCTGCACCCCCCACCCCGGCCACCTGGAGTCTCCTTCAAGGACCCCTTTGCCTCCTTCCCCACGACTGGGGAGACCCCCAAGGGACCCCACACAACTCCTGTCCAATCCCACAAGCCTGCAGAGGGGGACGCTGGGGCCCAGAGAGGGGGAGGGGCCCAGGAGGGGCTGGGCTGGGCAGTGGCCTCCTGACAGGGTGCTGCCCCTGCTGGGCTGGGCTCTGGGTGGGAGAGGGAAGGGGCTGCCTCCCCCCGGGACCCACCCCAGCGCACTCACAGGTCAGCCTTGACGAATCCCTTCCCTTCGGTGTCGAACACCTTGAAGGCGTGGAGAATGGTCTCCTCTGGGTCCGTGCCTAGCAGCAGCACATGGGGCAGGGAAAGCCGTAAGGTGGAGAGACAGGTGCCAGGTGGGCAGGGGTGGGAGGTTAGGGCCCCTCCTGTGGCTCCCAACTTCTGCTCCACGGGGAGGGCCAAGCCGCTCGAAGCAAGAGCAGGGAAGTGAGAGGGATAATAGACAGCAGCACTGTGGGTAGGTGAGGTCATGCACAACCTGCACAACTGTACACGGACACCCTGGGTATTAGCTGTGTGCTTAACTCTCCTGGCTCTATTTTATAGATGAAGAAACTGAGGCTCAGAGAGGTTCCGTGACTTGCCCAGTATCTTGAAACTGCTCTTGCACGATCACTGAGATCTGAGTGGTGGCAGCTCTGGGGCCCACGCATTACCCAAGCTGTGCCCAGAGGCCGTGGAGAAAGAAGAGCTCTGTTCCCGGGGCTTGGACAGTGGCCTTGGAGGGTCTTCAGGGTTGACCCACCAGGCGTGGTGGCGGCGTGGCCAGAGCGGTTTTGGTTTTTATCACTGGCGTGGCTCTGGGGAAAGCTGTCGTTAGAAGATAGATTCTGGTACCCACCATGGGCTTCGGCGGCCCTCGTTATACCACTGGGGAAACTGAGGCCCAGAGAGTCCACCGCCTGCCTGAGGCTCCCTAAGAGAAGGCAGGTGTGACGTGCCCCTGGGGACCTCTGGAGTGCCCTCCTCCTCCCGCCACCTGCCCCCCCAGGAGACCGGGGCAGACTCTGTCTCCCCTGCAGAATGGACACTCGTCCAGGTCAAGGTAAGCTGGCCCCAGGGACGGAGCCTGGATGAGCTGGCCTGCTGGCCGGGAGTGCCCAGAGGAGGTCCTGCCAGAGCAGGGCCGGGGCCCTCAGGTTGGTCAGGCAGCAGGACAGCGGTGGCCAACCTGGGGGGGGGGGTGCCGAGGTCAGAGGCCGGGGCTGGGGTGGCCTCTGCTGGGCGGTCTTGGTCTCCCAGATGAGTCAGCTGAAAGCGGTCTCTAAAGAGGCCTGGGCTGGGCGGGTCTGTGGCCGGCCCCGGCCTCCTCCTGAGTGAGGACGGTAAGCTGGACTCAGTTAGTCCAGGCCCAGCTGCTGGCCTCCAGTTCACCCTGGCCTCCTCCCTGGAGCGGGCCTCCGCACTGGGGCCTACAAACTCATAAAACTGGCTGCGGAGGGACTGCTTCTCATCCTGGCTGGTGGGAACCTCGTGACAAAGTCTCCTGTCCCAATTAGTGGGAAAGGGGTGGCTACCCGCCCCCCCCCCCCCCGCCCTTCAGGCTGCTGGCCTCTCACGCAGGCCTCTCACGTGGGCCTGGCCAAGTTCGCATGACAGGCCAGTGTCCCTGCACCGATGAGGAAAAGCTGCGGCCCTGCGGCCCCACCAGGCCTGGTCACATGGCCAGCCCAGCCACAGCCCAGCCAGAGCCGCAGTCTGGGTCTCTCCATCTGCAGGACAGGCCGGCCATGGGGGCGGAGAGCGCCTCTTCTCCCCCTGGTGATGGAGGGCCTCAGGGGACTGCGCACCTGACACAGGCCCCACGCCCAGGCAGGATGGACCCTGCCTCGCCTACTGTCCAGGCCCCTGAGCTGTCCACCCTGGTCACCCAAGGCCACTGCCTCGGCTTCCCACCAGGCATTAACAAGTATCTCGGTCACATTCCTTGGGATCAAAGATGGAGGCCGCCTCCCTGCTCAGGGTAGCCACCAGCTGAGGTCCCCCGTGTGTCCCCCAGCTTGGTCCCCTTGGGCTTCTGCGCTCTTCCAGCAACAGCACCCACCTCCCAGGGCAGCCGGAGCCTGACTAGGCCGGCCACAGACTCTCATGCTTGGGGATGTCATTATAGGGACCCGGAGCCAGGAGAGAAAAAGGCTGGGGACAGCCACCGGCCTCCGCCACAAGCTGGTGCCATGTCTCAGGGGAGCCCCGATCAGAGCCAGGGTCCCAGGTGGGGCCCCCTCCTGGCCACTTTCTTGCTGGGGCACCTGGTCAGGTGTCACAACCTCTCTGAGCCTCCTCTGACTCATCATCTGTGGAAGGAGTCCCCTGATCCCGTCCCTGGGGGGGCTATGGTGGCTTCAGAACAAGCCCAGGTGAGTAGCCAGACCTGGAGCGGGTGGCGGTCATTTTTGGAACCCTGTCCCCGACAAGGTCTCTCTGCCTGGGCACCAGCCCCATCAGCTGATCAGCTGGGGAGGGAGGAGCTGGGAGTGGCCATGGGGCTGTCCTCATGGTGGGCCGAGGCCACGCGAGGCAGGGCTGTGACAGTGACCTCCACCTTGCCGGCCAGAGGGGGCCTGAGGCAGGGTGCGTGCACCAGGGGCTGGTGCCTGGGGCCCTGTGTTCCCAGCCGTGGTGACCAGGTGTCAGGGCCCCCACGGCTGGCTAACCCGGCGGCCGGTGGCCCCCGCTCACCCTTGAGCTTCTCCCCGAACATGGTGAGGAAGACGGTGAAGTTGATGGGCCCGGGGGCCTCCTTCACCATGGCCTCCAGCTCCTCGTTCTTGACGTTGATGCGGCCTGGAGGGGGGGCAAAGGGGGGGTCAGGGCGCAGGGCGGGGCGCTGGGGGCCTGCGCGCAGCCAGCCAGGGAGGCTCCCTCAGGTGTCCCAGCTCTGCCGTCCCTAAAGCCCGACCTGCTGTGGGGACATTCAGCCCTCGGTCTCCTGGGCCTCCATCTGCAGATAAGGAACGGACCTCGGGAGCTGCAGGGGGCCCTGGCCTCTTGGCTCAGGTGGATGCTCAAGGCGCATCCAGAGTGGCCTGGCCTGTGTCCCCTAAGCCCCGCCCCCATCAGTGCCTAACCCCTCCCTGGCAGTTGTCCCCACTTCTCCCCCTGCTGTCTGGACCCCTTGTGCCCCCGCCCTTCACACAGGCTGTTCCACCCTGGTAGTGTCCTTCCCGGCCCCAGGTCCCCGTGCTCCCCAGTCGTCCCCGACCTTCCCAGCAGCACCCCAACCCCAGCTCCCCCTCGCCACACCAGGTTGCCTGGCGGCCCGGGCTCAGCTCCACCCCAGGCCAGGCGCCCGGCTGCGGGGTACCCACCCAGGGCCGCGAACGTGTCCCTCAGGTCCTCCTTGTCGATGAAGCCGTCCCGGTTCTGGTCCATGATGGTGAAGGCCTGGCAGAGACCACACTGAGCCACCCTCAGCCCGCCCAGCCTGGGCCCGTCACCAAGGCCAGGAGCAGGGCTCCTGCCAACGGCGGCCGGGAACCTCGGCCAGGGCCCCTGGGTCCCCAGCTGCCCTGCCTGGCCGCCCAGAGCCCGAGGGCCGTGGCCATCAGAGCACCCAGTGGCCCGTGCTTGACCCCCCTCTCAGGCGCTCAGCCACCCCCATTTACCGAGAGGGAACCCCGGCTCAGGAGAAAGGCCTGGCCAAGTCACACAGCCAGCGCCCTGAGGTTCAGGAGGGCAGTGTCCCCCCGGCTCCAGCTCTGGGGCACACCAGGGTGGCCCAGGAGAATGAGGACACACTCGGGCAGCCCCCGGCAACCCCGGACCCTGTGCCCTTCGGACCTCGTCCCTGGGGGCAGCCAACCAACCTCCTTGAACTCCTGGATCTGGGACTGGTCAAACATGGAGAAGACATTGGAGCTGG
Organism: Urocitellus parryii; assembly: GCF_045843805.1. Lineage (NCBI taxonomy): Eukaryota > Metazoa > Chordata > Mammalia > Rodentia > Sciuridae > Urocitellus > Urocitellus parryii. Next base: position 28,855,859 of record NC_135539.1, on the reverse strand, counting down.
CCCCGCCGTCCACCCTCTTCCGGGCCCTCCTGGGTGCCTGTCGGGAACAGGTGAGGCCCTGCAGCTGCCCCTTCCTTGGAGTCAGCCCAGCTCAGCCTCATCTCCCGAGCACCGAGTCCTGGTGCCCGCAGCACACAGACCTGGCTCCCGGGAAGCCGTGGGTTGGCCAGTCCAGCAGGAGGCCTACGGAGCTCTCCCTGCCACCTCCCGCAGGGCCAGGCACCTGCCTCCTGCCTCCTGCCTGCCCCCACCCCACCTGGCTACCCCAGTGGCACAGGGCACTTCTGTCTGCACCGTGTCGGGGACCCTGTCCCCTCTGCTCCGGCTGGAATCTGGCCTTGTCCAGCTGCTAAAAGCTTCCCATATGTTCTCAGGATTTGTCCCTTGCCACCTTCCAAAGCATCTCCTCCCTCCCACCTGGGTCCCCCACTTCCCCAAGCTCCCTCTGAACTGCCCTGCCCCCTCCCCTGTGTCCGGGACGCCTTCCCAGCCTCCCAGGAAGACACCTCCTCCAGGAAGCCCTCCTGCCCGCCCAAGGTCAGACGAGGTCAGACCAACAGGCCCTGCTCTGTTCTGGGCCTGACGCCCTCCAGAGCGCACACCACCCTGTCCTGCCATTTCCCTCCCCGTGGCTGTCTGCCCACCTAAGACCTCAAGGGTGACACCCATTCTGTCCCATCGGCGGTCTCTTGGGGCCCACCCCAGATGTGGCTCAGAGCGGGATCAGTCCATGTTTGGCCATAGCCTCCGTAAGTCAGGTCCCACCTAGGCACACGGGGGACTCAGGCCACCCACGTGGACGCAGCCCTGGGTCTCTGGCTGGTCTTCCTGCCTCCAAGGGTTTCTTTCAGATAATCCTGCTACCTGTGGGCCCACCACTCAGCATTTGTGAAAGCTCTATGTCCCCAGGGTGCCCCAGGGGACTTCCCCGGGGCCTGTCCCTAAGTTGGTCCTTGAAAGAGCCTGTCCTTGGCCTCATGGAGGGAGAGGTGGAGGTCCGGGCTCCCTCCAGCTCAGCCTGCACCACCCTGGCTGCCGGGGGGGTGGGGGTGGGGCCTGTCCAGCGCCCCCCCGCGGGCTTCCCTGCCCCCTGCCCCCGCCCAGTGCCTGTGTGGTCTCCCCGGCCCCCTCTTCCCTCCGGCTCCTGGGCCCAGGCAGGAGCAGCAGCACCCGGCTGACTTATAATTAGCTTTTACTGGGTGCTTTGTCTCCACTAATCCTTTGAAAGGGGGCTGGCAGGGTGGCTGGGACGTCAGGATGCTGTAAAACCTCTGTAATATTATAAATCCCTTCAGACATGGTAAAGAAAGAAGCTCCCCCAGAGCCCGTCTCCCATAATTACACAGACATTTCCCTCCGATTAATAAAAAAGGATCACTTCCGTCTGCAGGTACTCTGCCCTCTCTCTCTCAGACCTGCCCTCCGTCTCGGGGTGCCACCCCCACCCCCGTCCAGTCCAGCCTTGCACACGAGGACCTAAGGTGGCCCAGAGCTCAGCAAGGGGGGAAGGGATCTTGACCAGCTACAGAGGGGGGACATGAGGCCAGGGCCCACAACAGCCCACCCATCTCGTCACTTCCCCTTTATTATGAGTCCCTGAAAGTAAGGGTCCCCTGAGAGAGACACCTGGGGAAGAAGGGGGTCACTCCAGCCCAGGTTTTAATTCAGGCCTCGCTGCTCACAGGCTCTGTGATATTCAGAAACGCACTACCCTCTCTGAGCCTTGGTTTTCCCCATCGATAAACCAACAGAATGCTGGCCTCGGGCACCAGAGCATTTACCTGACCCCCCTGCTGACCTGCTGACCCCCAGGCAAGCCCTGTGCCTGATCTCCCAGGCCCAGAGCCAGTCCCTGGACTTGGCCCCAGAGCGTCCAATGCAGCTGGAGACAGGCGATCAACAGAGGGTGGCCGAGGGAGCAGGTGCTGAGCCCGAGGTCTCAGACCGTGAGGGGCTAAGTGAGACCCAGGCTGGTGAGACCCAGGTTCACAAGAGCAAGACAGAGGGCCTGCAGGGGGCAGCTGCAGGGGAGCCCCTGGGGCCTGAAGGGCAAAGCCAAGGTGAGCCGGGGGACCTCACGCTCTGGCAGCCACGCGGTCTGCAATACCCACCCCAGACCCCAATAGGAGCTGTGTCCCCGCAGCAAGGGGCAGAGTGGTGGCCTCCACTGGGCAGCCCCTAGTCCCCGCTCTGCCTCCTCCCCCCTGCTTTCACCTCTGCGGCCCCCACCACGCCTAGGAAAGCAGAGACCCAAATCAGAACCCACGTGGACCGACTGCCACCCCTCAAGGTGGACCGAATCTAGGCACCGAGGTCAGACCAGGCACATCAGGTCAAGGTCAAGGATGTCAGTAAAAGGAGTGAGGTCAAGGTCAGAGTGAGTCCCAGTTAAAGGTAAAGGTTAGAAATGCAAAGTCAAGGTCAAGGAGATGGAGTTGAGGAATGAAGTCAGAATTAAGGATGGGGTCGGGCATCCTAAAGGTCAGCCCTAAAGGCCCCAGCTGAGCTCCCTGGGGAGAGCCGGACGCAGGGACGTGGTCCAGCGGGAGGCGAAGCCGCCTGTCCTACCATGGTCTGGAGTCTCCTTGCGGCTGCACCAGGCTGGGGGCAGCCGGGGGATGGCTCTTTAAATAGTGCTCCTCCCGGCAGCCGGCACCCAGCCAGGTCTAGACCTCAGTTTGGAAGGTGACCAGGGACAGGATGGGAGCCTCCCTGCCAAGCATCTCCCCTGGGCCACGGGGAGTCAGCTAAGCTGGGGATCCAGAGACCGCCTAAGCCCGGGGATCTCCGCCAGCCTGGGGCCAAGTGTTTCCTCGGGTGCCAAGGGACCAAGATTCAGGAAGGGGCCCAGGGACAAGGACATGCAGAGAGTTGAGGCCTGTGACCAGCTGGGAAGGCCTGGCCTAGGGCCCTGGAAGGTCAGGGAGAGGTCCCTGCGGCAGGAGGGAACCATGGGGGACACCTCCCTCCAGCAGGCCCCGTCCTCTTGTAGAGACAGGGGAGAGTGTGACATCCTCTGGCCCACAGGGACCCCCCAACCAGTATGACAACAGCGGTCCTTTAGTGTCCTCTGGGGATGGGTTCCAGGCACCCCCACAGGTACCAACACCTGCACATGGTCAAGTTCCTTGGGTAAGTGGCTTAGGTTTTGCATGGAGCCTCGGCCCGTCCTTCAGAGGGCTCCAATTACCCCCCAGATGGTTCATGCTCCCTGATGCGATCTAAGTGCCATGTAAATCATTGGTGGACCGTATTGCCTCGGGGACAATGACAGGGACAGGTCTGCACGCATCCGTCTAGTGCAGACGGCCTAACACTTTCCATCTGCGGTTGGCGGAGCCCTCAAGTGTGCAACCCGTGGCTACAGAGGTCCCCTATGTTGCTCTGTGGCCTGCATTGGCCTTGGTCCCCGTCCCCAACCCTGGGGGCCCCCAAGATTTGTAAATGCACAAGCTGTTGAGAAAGCAAATAGACCAAGAAAAATGGAGGTGACCGGCGAGGGAGGATTGGAGACCCAGACCCCGCCCCACCCTGGCCTCGAACACACAGAGCCACCCCCGGATGTACCCTGTCCCAGAATTCTCAGCTGACATGCCCAAAAGAGCCCGCGCCTGCCCCCACAGGCTCCTCTGGTGTCCAGTGCAGCCCTAGTGGCCCCCACTCGGCCTTGAAGGTGGCCCTGTCCATCAAGCCAAGTCGCCCACTGCTTGGGGACATCACAACTGATCGGCTGCCAGGGCCTGCAGGGCTGTGATCCGGCCATGAGGCCACTGGTTCCTAGGAGCTGGAGAGCTTAACTGTCCCCAGAGCTGGCCTCAGGCCTCCAGGCCCCGGTACGGCTGATCCCCTGCCTCAGGAAGAGGGAATGGGACACTCGTCCAGAGAGGAGTGGCCCCGGCTCTAGGGCTCATGTTCTCCATCCTCCCCACACTCAGCTGACCCGCTGTCCAGGTGGGGACGCCACAGCACACAGGGCTTCAGACACTTCCCCAAGGTGGTAAGGGTCAGTGCCAGTATGAGAGGCCTCTTTCTAGTGGCCCCAGAAAGAAGCTTCCAGAAGGTTCTGCCCATCCAAATGCTGCACTTCCCCCATCCCTCTCCCAGTCCTCGCTGACTCTGTCCAGCCCCTCTGGCCTCCCTCCACCCTGCCATGTGGTCCCCAGACAGGTTTCTCTCCTGGCATCCCCCCCCGAGGGACTGGCCACATGTCCCATGGTGCCCAGGAGGCCCGACTGAGGGGTCATCTGGCTCCGTGGGCAAGAGCCCAGGATTCGAGGCCCCGCCCCCTCAGCCTGTGTGACAGTGACAGGTGCCTCCTGAGGGGAGGCAGGTGGCTGCCATCTGTGCCAGCCACGGGGTGCCGTCTTTCCTGGCCGGGTCCATGCACCTGGCCCGCTCTGTGCTCACTGAGGCGGGGACGGTGCCACTGGGGCTCCAACTCCTGACGGACCTGCTTCCTGCTCTGGCCTCCTGCTGGCCTCGGGCCTCCACACCCAAAGCCAAAGCTCTGGCCTCTGGGTATCACGCCCAGGACCACAGAGGGACTCGGGAATGTCAGGGACAGTCCTGAGCAGGCAGAGAGCCCTCTGCTTGCCCAGCTGAGGGGACACGGAGTTGAGAATCGGTCAAGTTTGCGGGAGGGGGTCAGAAAGCTGGAGAGCAGAGACAGAGGCTCGAGAAACGTTCGCCCTGGGCTGGGGCCATGCGGAGGCCTTGGGAAGGAGACACTGCCGGTCTGCCCTCCCCAGGGACCCTTGTGCACAGAGACATGGACTCAGTGTCCCCACCTGAGAAATGAGGCCAGTTACCCAGTCCTTCAAAGCTGCCATTGGGCACCTTGGCTGTGGGACATCTGGGAAGGAAGTAGCCTACAGTCACCAGCCAGGGTTGGGAGGGCAGAGACCCTACAGAGGGGGACCCTTAACACCTGGGTGGCTCCAAGCCGCAGCTCCCTCATGGGCCAAATGCAAGAGGCAGGGTCCACAGTGGGGCCACACTGACTTAGCTGATCACCGATGGACCATGGTCAGTTCTTGGGGACAGAGAAGCTCCTGGGGTCTCTGCTCCCAGCAAAGAAACTTCTGGGAGCCAGTAACTGGAACTGGAATTCCGGGTGGGCGGGGTTGAGCCAGAGGAGTACTTAAGCCCTGCAGAGAGCATCCTCCTGCCCAAAGGTACCCTCGGGCCTGGGAGGGGCAAGCCAGGAGGGGACCTTGCCAAGAGACCAGCTGCCTTTGGAAGCAGCTGCGCCCTGGCAGGGTGACAGATCTCACCAGAGCTGGCAGGGCCAGGGGACTTTGCCCTTCAACCTTTACCCCCCAGCCTCTCTCCTCAAGCTCCTCAGGGGCAGCAGGCCATCCCCAACCCCACAGCTCCATAGCTGTTGTCCCGTGCCCTGGTCAGCTACCACCCTGACCTTCACCATTCCCCAACAGTGTCCCCAAATGCTCCTCTTGCAAGTCATGCTCTGCCTGGCTGAGATCCCTTCCCAACTCCTCTCACCCCAAAGCCTGCCCTGGTCTCCCTTGCCCGCCCTGGAAACATGCCCCCTGCTCCCTCCACTCTGCAGAGCCAGGGCCACCTGCATCCCCCTTGGCCTTGGGGCTTCCCAACGAGTCCCCCTCAGCTTCACCCCACCTGGCTCAGCAGTGCACCCCCGAAAGCCCCATCCCACCATCGAGCTCTTGCACAAGCCCTGGCTGCTCCTGCCAAAGTCTCCCAGGGACGCTCTCAGAGCAGGTGCCATGGGCTGCGGCCACCCAAATGGGGCCTTGAGGGACACAGAAGCTAGACGGGGAGAAGAACAGGTGGAGAGTCCCAGCGCACAAGGCCAGGTGTACAGTCACACAGCATCAGGACCAGGGTCCAGCAGGGAGGGGGGCAGGGGGACAGAAGGGACAGGGCTACTGGGAGCTCAAACCCAGCTAAGAGTCCCCAGGGCTGGCGGGGAGCCTCCCTGGACTAGGGTGACCCGGGGCCCACCGAGCGGACGGAGCCTCTGCCTCCTCCTCCTCTCTGACATCAAACCGCAGCTATTTTTACAGCAGGACAAGTGGCCACAGACCCTCGCCAGCCCTGGAGAGCAGCTATAAACCAGGGACAGGGAGACGTCCTTTGTGTGTTGGAAGCTTCCCCTGTCTCTTCCAAGTGGTTCCAAATTAGAGGAAGGCTCCAGACCAGGGCGGGGGCTAGAAAAGAGGGGCCCCAGGAAAAGACAGACCATCCCCTAATTGTCCCCAAAATCTCAAGGGTTCCATCTGGTAATTAGAGAGTTGACGGATGCGAGCGGCAATTTCCTTGGGGTAAGAGGCAGAAGGCGGCTAACTGGCTGCAGGTCGGGCTCTGCCCAGAACAGAACGGCCAGGTCGGGGCTGCTCTGGTCTGACCCCGCCTCGGGCCCAGTGGCCTCCTGGGTGTGGCTGCAGGACAACCCCCGTCTGGAGAGATTTTCTAAGAATGTGAGAAATGAAACAGATGGGGGTGGGAGGGGGTGTCCAACAGGGATCTGTGGCTTCAGGTGTTTCCCGTGAACCCTGCCTGCTGGGCGTCCTTGGGCCATGGGTGGTCCAGGGGGAGTCAGGGGACCTGAAAGAGAAGCACTCCCCTTGGATGGGCCAAAAGGGCAGGGTGTGCACCCTCCTCTCTGTCACCCTCGGCAAAGGGCCGCTGTGCCAGCCACACACTCTGGAAGCCCAAGAGATGTGTCCTTGGCTAGGGGCCCTGACCCCAGGTAGCCACATCTCCTGCCCAGGACCAGATCTGTAGCCATCAGGCTCAGCACAGCACGGAAGCTCTCTAACACACTCACAAGGTGAAAAACGACCTACTCTGTGTTAACGAAGAAGCAGAGACCTTGGGGACGTGATGGCAAGGACAACTAGTAGGACTCAACCCCAGGTCAGGCTGTTTCTCCACAGCCCAGAGTCCCGGGCAGTAGATAGATGGTAGCTTACTTCCCATCTCCTGAGAGATCACGTTCACCTCCCACAGCCTGGGGGAATGATGCAGTGTTAGATAATCGTCCCAAAGCCCAGTGGGTTCTGTGGGTCAGAAACTCAGGGATGGAGACCGATGTGGTACGCCTCTAACCCCAGTGGCTCAGGGGAGACTGAGGCAGGAGGGTCATGAGTTCAAAGCCAGCCTCAGCAACTTAGTGAGGCCCTAAGTAACTCAGCGAGATCCTGTCTCTTAATAAAGTATAAAAAAGGACTGGGGATGTGGCTCAGTGGTGAGGTGCCCCTGAGTGCAATATCCAGTACCAAGAAAGAAAGAAGCTAACTAGCTCAGGGACAGACTGATAAGGATGCTGTCGTAGCATCTGGTACCTCTCCTGGGAAGGTGGCCAGTGCTGGAGTCATCTGGAGTGGACTGTTTGGTGTCTGGACTAGGAAGACTCATGGATGAGCACTGCTGACCACAGTATGTGACCTCTTCATGTAACTCGGGCTCCCTTACAACATGGCCGCCACACCTGCCATATGGTGGCTCACGGTGTCTGCACAAATGTCCCATACATAAGAAGGAAGTCCTTGATATTTCGTGACCTAACCTCAGAAATCTCGTGGTGACACTCCTACCCTTGCAGTGACCATAGCTCACCAGATGGCGAGGAGAGATGACTTAGAGGAGCAGCTCCAGGGAACTTTTCAGATAAATTGGACAGCTGTCACTCCCACCCAGCCTGGGCTCAGAAAGGCTCAGAGAGTGGTCTGAGGTCACAGACCTGGCAGGTAGAGGAGCCAGAATCCAGGCTCAAGGGTCTGCATCCCACAGCTGAGCACAGGAGCCCAGAAAGGCCAGGAAAGCCCTCCAGGGTGACAGCAGTGACCCTCCACAGCCAGGAAGGCTTGAGTTTGGAAGGGGCTGGCTGGGAAGAGGGCCAGGCCCCGCAGTGCTGCAGAGGACACCTTCAGAGCAGGCCCAGCCTTTCCGGGTGCCGGTGCTCTCCCAGCAGGGTGAGGCCCTGGGTCTCAGCATCCCCTGCACCCTCTGAGCCCGGGACCTAGCCCAGGCAGGGGGCGAGGGCTGCCTCCTCCCACCTGAGTCTGTGGACAGCTGTAGAAACCGGGGCCCAGGAGGTCCAGGGCGGCAGAGGCAGGGGGAGGACTCACTCCTGCTGCTGCTGGGTTCCCTCCCCACCCTGAGTGGGGGAGGGGCCCATGTCCAAGCTGTCACCAATCCCCAGAGGGCATTTCTGGGGAGGCTGGGGTCTGGGGACTGAGGGATGTTGGAGCTGCAGACTGGGAACCCCGAGGGGCGTGGAGGATGGCAGGGCTGAAGGCCCGGGTCAAGTTTTTCCCCCCAAGAGCCCGCTGGACCTCACCCTTTGGACAGCTGAGGTAACTGACCCCTGGAGAGTGGACCACTTGTTCAAAGTGCCACCACAATGCGGGTTCTCCAGCAGGGACCCTGCCACCCCATCCTAGGGTGACCTGGGAGGTCCCAATGGGCTCTCCCTGGAAATCTCACTCTGAGCATTCTGCAGTGGGCGGTGGCTCAGCAGCACTGGGACCACCTCTTGCCCCTGCCCCCCCCCCCACACTGCCAGCTGCCCCTCAGGCCCAGGTTGCTGTGCCCATGGTGAACACGCTGCCCGGAGCCTCCCTGCCCCCTCTCCTGGGGGCCACCCGATAGCAACAGAGCACATGGTAATTATGCAGAGCCACAACCTGCCACCCTGACTGCGCCTTTAGCCAAGTCCCCAGTGCAATACCGTCTGGGATCCCCACCCAGCCTGGCCTCAGCTCTCCGTGGAGCGAGATCACTGCGCCAGCCCCGCCCACCTCCGCCAAAGGCGTCCTTCCCCAGCTCCCAGCCGGTGGGGGACTGGCAGGCTACATGGCCGTAGTCTCTCCTCCCCAGGGCTCTAGGGCTGTGGAAAAACTGGTGTGAGGATTTGGGATCAGGTGGCGGTAGGTTGCATCCTGCTGGCCTGCGTCCATGGAGAGGGGCCTGGCGCGTCTCGCTGCCCCAGGGACAGTTTTCCTGTCCGCAGCTGTTGTGTCGCAGGACCAGAACGTTGTCTTGGGTATCAGTGGGCTTATTGAATGTGGCAGCAAGTCCTAAGTGGTCAGCAGCAGAGGACACAGCTGTCCCTGATAAGGACCCCCCTGTTGCAAAGCCGTGAGGCCTGACCCGCGTGGGCGCCCCCCACCTGTGGGTGGTTAGATGGCGACTTCCTGGGAGACAGGAGCCGTGTGCCGATCACCCTGACGCCCCCGCCCCAGCACCGGCCCCAGAACAGGGCGGTGGTACTGGGGTGCATTCGCGGGCAGCAGCTGTGGCTGGTTCCTCCCGCGACACTGGCTCGCGGGCTCAGGCCAGCCCTGTGCTGGGAAGTCACAGGGAGGGTAGGGGGCTGTTGAGGGGTCCTGGGGCCTTGGACCCGGAGGGAGAGGTGCCTGGTGGGAGCCCTCGTCCCAGCTGCCACTCAGGCCAGATGGGAGACAAAGGCCTTTCCATCTGCGGATTCTCAAGGTTCTTAGAAAGTTCTAGAAGGTGCGCTCCCTCCCCCATCTTCCATTCTCTCTCCTCCTCCTGCCCCTTTGCGTGAGTGACCTTGGGAGGCTCTGAGCCAGGGTGACAGATCCTTATAAAGAGGAGAAATTTGAACAGAGACACCTGCAGAGGGAAAATCATGACGACAGACGGAGCCGGCAGAGGGACACGGTGGTGGCTGCAGAAGCCGGGAGCTTCCCCCACCCCATGGGCTGCGCCAGGCGCCCTCCCTGCCGTGCCAAAGGTGAGACAGAGCAGTGACTCCACAGGAGAGGGACGGCCACTCCCGGCCAAGACTATGCAAATCTGAACAAAGGATGGACTTCATGGTAACTTGTCCCCGGCTTACCAAGCAGCTGGGTGGCAGAGCAGGGCGACAGGCCCTGGGGTCCATCTCCAGCAACGGGAGTGGCACAGGATAACATCCACCATGTGTCAACCTTGGCTCGTTGATGAATTTGTCACAGCATCAATGGAAGAGGTTAAGAACCAGAAACAAGTTGGGAGGCCTCCTATGGAAACCCTGCACATTTTCTATAAATCTAAAATTCTTCTAAAATAGAAAGCTGATAGGTGAAAAGAACACAAATTACACACAACCCATAAAATTCTGGGTCATTCAAACCAACCTCTAGTGACAGAAAACCTGCCTGGGAAGGAGAGAAGGACACCCCGGGGCTGATGGGCGAGGGATGTGCTGTTTTTCCAGGATCTAGACCCCAAACTCTAGATCGTGGGATTTTTTAATGGGCGTATACATGTGTCAAACTTATCAAATTTTATACTTTAAATATCTGCTGTTTGTGGGGCCCTGTGGTGCTGGCCTGTAATCCCAGCAGCTCAGGAGGCTGAGGCAGGAGGATCTCAGGTTCAAGGCCAGCCTCAGCAACTTAGCAAGGCTCTGAGCAACTCAGCGAGACCCTATCTCTAATAAAGTATAAAAGGGGCTGGGGACAGGGCTCAGTGGTTAAGTGCCCCTGGGTCAATCCCTGGTGTGTGTGTGTGCCTGCTGGGACCCGCCCAGGTGACCCCCCGGCCCAGGTGGCCCCGAGGAGGGTGCCAGGAAGGGGTGGGAAACACAGGGACCCATTGCTCGGCCACACAGGTGAAGGCAGGGCTTGGGGACTGTACTCTGCAGGTGGGGACGATGGCACTGACAGCAGGTGGCTGCCAACGGGCTCTGGCACCTGCAGGCAGGGTCCTGGTCCCCTTCTCCTCTCTCCTCTCACCCGAGTGTCTGCCGGAGCCCGGGAGCCTCCGAGTGGGTCATGGAGGGTCTTGAACTTGGATGCCATCTGGTCACCTGGAGGCTAAAATAGTCGATCTCAAAGGGGCAGCGAGTGGACAGCGATCACCCGAGGCTGGGAAGGGCGGAGACGGAGGTGGGACCCAGGAAAGACCCCAGTCAGAGGGCGAGAAGGACTTCCAGCTGCACAGCCAGGGAGGGCCACTGCCCACCACGACTTCTATATACAGCAGCTCACGGCCCCAGCACAAAGAAACGCCGGGGACACGGGGACCCTGACCCCCCTCCTCTGACCGCTTCTCTCACCTCCTTTGAGGCCTACTGGTCTCCAGGGCAGGGAGGCCCCAAGATGGCCTTCGCCCTCACCCCCCCCCCCCACAGTTCTGGCTCCATGGCCAGAAGCCAGGCCCTGGCCTGTAATTCCAGCCACACAGGAGGCTGAGGCAGGAGGAGCTCAAGTTCAAGGCCAGCCTGGGCGGCTCAGGGAGGCCCTGCCTCAGGATAACCTTGTACAAAGGGCTGAGGACGCAGCCCAGTGGCCGAGCACCCGGGTTCCGTCCCCAGTGCTGCAAAGAGAAGCTGGGTCCCCTCCTCGCCACCGCGGCCCCCTCCGGGAAGCCCCTGGCCCCTTCATGTCTCCCACTCAGGTTGGTCCTTCAAGGCCCCAAGAAGTGCCCCCTCTTCCAGGAAGCCCTCCAAGGTCACCCATCCCTTGTGACCTCGGGGCTGTGGGAGCACCTTTGAGAAGCTCCTTTTCTCTCTCCACCCAGGATGTTCGTCAGCCTGTGTCCACACAGAGATGTTGCACACGGTGTTCACAGCAGCCCTGTCCACGAGGAAGCAGCGTCTGTCCGTCTGCAAGCCTGCGGCCCACGCCAAGACAGAGCTCAGCCGGAAAAGGAGACAGAGGCCGGATCCTGGACACGGAGCCAAGAACCTGGTGGTGGGTGAAGAAAGCCGGGCGCACCAGGCCACGGAACGTGACTCCATTCCACGGGATGTCAGAACGGCGTCTCCGAGGCCAGCAGGAGACACGGGCCAGGCCACTGGACTCTGCCAGGAGGGTGCCCAGCTGGGCAGGGGTGCCCCCTGGAGCCCTCCAGTTTGTCCTCGTCCTCACCTCCAGCATCAGTGTCACCATCACCAACAGTCAGCCCGTCACCCTCCTTTTTGGGATTCCCTCTCCCGAGGACAGTGCTGTGGAGTCACTTTGTGTGCATCCATGGGCCTGGGAAAGGGGGCTTAGGTCACGGCTCTTGGATGCAGGGTCCTCTGTGCCTCGGTTTCTCTGCCTGGGACCCTTGGTTCCTTCTCCCAGGGGGCCCCTGTATGAGCTAAGGGGGTCTCGCGGGGACCTGCCCTGCTCAGGTGGCCAACAGGACTCACCCTTCCCAGAGCCTAGAGGACGCAGAGGCTGCTTCCACCAAAGCCCTGCCGAGACAGGGGGCCACAGCTAGAAGAGGATCCTGCGTGCCCAGTGGTCCCCTGGACAGACCCCGTAGTTGGCGCTCCTCTGGGCCCCTCCGCGTCTCAGGCTGTGTGGACTTGGCCGGTTACTTTTCAGGCCTCCGCCCTTGGCTCTTGTCCCTCCGACAGCTGCTAACCTGCAGCAGGTTCTGAAGATGCGCTTCATGTTCGGTCCCCACCCCACCCCCCCAGCTGGGCTCTGTGCTGATGGTGACCTGGGGAACCTCTGAGCCCCAAGTCCCCATCATTCGGAGCCACAGAGACTCCCTAGACCCCGGCGCGGAGGGGTCAGAGCCATTGGGGGGGGGTGGAACATTCTGGACCGTGGGACTGGGGGCTGCTGTGTGCATCTCTATCAGAATAAACAGGTTTTGTGTGCGTCTCGCATCTTTAATTTGTCACACAACAAGTCGGAGAGGATTTAGCATGTATTTAATTAATTTGACGAAAATAGTTCAACAACTGTAAACAAGGCTGGGGGAGCTCACTTGCGGGAAGCAGCGCCCGGCTCTCCAGGGCTTGGAGAGGGCACCGCCCGGGGCACCTCCCCGTCAAGTTGGCTCGGTGGCCTGGGGAGAGGTGGCACAGCCCCCTGCCGGGTCCTGGAGTGCCAGGGAAGCCTGGGCCTTGGCGTCCTCGTGTTGGGGAAGGGATCCCCAGAGGCAGTGGGTGGAAAGCTCCTGTTTGTCCTTCAAGGTGAAGTTCAACCACCGCGTCTTCCAAAAAGTATTGGATCAGTTAGGGATTGTGTTTGGCTTGGAGGAATAGGACTCCCAGATGGTGGCTGAAACAAAGTAGGGGCTTAGCAGTCCAGGGACAGGAGATTCACAGCGTCCAGTGTGCTCTCAAAGCTCCAGGTCCCCTGTCGGCTCCTTCCCATCATCCTTCATACTTCCCTTCCATCTTCAAAGCCCCCTGGCCTCAAGACTGCTGTCACAGCTCCAGCCATTCTGTCTACCTCCTCGGCAGCACTTAAGAGAAAGGGGGAGGGCAAAGTTGCAAGCACAGAAGGATTCTTTCTGTGCCTCCTGGAAAGAGCTCTCAGGCCTTTTAATGCCGTAGGCTAGAATTCAGTCACGTGTATGACTCAGAGAGCACAGAGATGCATCCCCCTGGCAGAGTGTTTGGAGTGAGTGGGAGGAGAGCAGATGTTGGGTGGGCAAGCAGCAGGATTCAGGTCCCTCTGTCTAAATCTAGGTTGGGGCAGGACCCATGTGGGGCCCAGGCCTGGGTCCCTGCACTGGACCCTCACAGCTGCTGGGAGGGGCAGGTCCCTGCCTGTTGGGGAGGGGGCTCCACCTGATTCCTCAGCTCTGACCCCAGGGAGCTCCAGGCAATGCAGAGCCAGGCAGGGCCCTAGGTAGAGGCAGGACAGTGTGGTACCCAACAGCATGGACCTAGAGCAGGAGGTCCAGGTGGACCCCAGCCTTGCCTTTCCCAGGTGCTGCTGCCCGAGCTGCTCTGACACTTGGGCCCCTGCAGCCACCCAGGTCCTTCCCAGCAGCCTGTCCCATCTGTCCTGTCCCTCCTGCTCACGTGGCCATGGGGCACAGCCCACTCCCCCTGTGTGCACAATGGCAAGTCCCCGGTCCTGGGGAACCAGGCTGGACGGTCACCTCCATGCAGTCTTCTGCCGGTTTCCGGGACCTGGAGGAGGCCGCGCACAGCTTGGGCAAAGCAGAGAAGCCAGGCGAGAGGTTGGAGAGAGAAGAGCCTCAGGTCTAGGAGGGGAAGCCCCGCCCAGCCTCCCGGGCCCAGCCTGGGGTCCCTGGCCTCAGGGCACACAGTGATTCAGGACCCGGGGCTCCTCAGCGCCCTCCCGGGCTGCGGTGACCCAGACCAGGAAGAGTGGTCAGCAGCCCCAGCAGCAATGCCGGTGAAGGTCAAGGTCATCATGGTGAGCGAAGGTGGCCAGATAGCCGAGGGAGGGGTGCCGACTCTGTGGTTCCCATGTACCAGGTTCAAGGTCAGCCAAGCTAATGGCCAGGAGAGGAATGGGCCAGAGGCTCCGCTCTTGGGAAGGGCAGGGACTGAAGGTCCCCTGCAGGCATCCCCTGCAGGCCTCCTACCCACCCTGAGGGACTGAGCTTCCCCCCATCCCTGCCAAACTGCTGCTGGCACCTCAACTCCTGTTTCCCCCAAAGTGCCCCTGGTGGGACACTGTCCCAGTCAGAACAGCTGACCCCAAAGGAAAACTGGGATGGAGCCGGCTTCACCCCCGTTGGACCTCTCCATCTCCCCAGGGAGACACCCTGCAGGTCAGACCCAGGTCTGAGCAGAAGAATCTGGGCTGGGGGTGGAGAGGGAAAGTGGCTGTACAAGGGGGTGGCTGAAGGGTCAGAGGGCCACCAGAGAGGCAGAGGCAAAGGGACACTCGGGGATGCCTGTGTCATCCCTACCCCCAACCAAGCCACCCGCCCTCTCTCCCTGTGAGCCCCAGATGCCCTGAGCCAGCCCCTTGTCCCTTCAGCGGGACTCAGGATGTCTGTCCTTGGGCCACCACCCCGGCTAGTGGCTCCAGCCAGAGCAGCAGAGAGTTGGGCATTGCCAAGCCTGAGTGTGGCATGCTGGGGGCTCGTGGGAGAGGCAGCCACCCACCTGGGGGACGGGGACTAACAAAGAGAAGGGAGAGAATTCTTAGTCCAGGCGTGAAAGACCCAGCACGTTCTTTAATGGCCCCTGACTCTGTCACTGGAAAGGAGGTGCCCAAGGCCGGGGAGATAGATGGGGTGTTTGGCAAGCTCTGAAGGGCAGAGCCCTGGAGACGGCCCCCCCTTGGGGACAAGCCCTAGAAGTCCTGCAGCAGGATGCCCTCCAGGCTCGGAGCAGGAATCATCCTTGACCTAGAATTCTATACCCAGCCAAACTAGCCAGCGCCCCCAGGACCAAGGGATAGGCAGAGTGCTACCTCGGGCATCCCCAGTCGGTTCCTCCCAGGGGAAGGGAAAAAAGGAAATAAACCAAGAAATGAGGTGCAGCCTGAGAAGGAGCAAACAGAAGTCCCCGGATGACAGGGTCTGGATCCACCAAGTGGGCAGGTGAGGGGTGAGTGCTGGTGAGAAGAGCCCTGGCAGGATGGGGGCCCGTGGACCTGATTATCCAAACATCGTAAGATGCAATACATCTGAGCCAAAGAATGGGGATTTAGAAATAAAATCTGGATCTAAAGAAAGAAGCATGGGGAGACCACTGCCAAGCTACCCTGAGCAGAAGTCCCACAGCACTGACAACGAAGCTCTGTTTGTTTATTTTCAACTTTCCTAATCAGCCCGCAGTAAAGCAAAGGAAGAAGACTTAATTAAGGTTAAAGCATGCAAATGTTTCCAACCACAACAGTAAAAATAAATAGGAATGACAGATGGAGGGAGGAAAGCCGAGGGACAGAGCGCTAAATACCGGCCTGGGATGCAGCAGGTTGTCAATAATCGAACCCATTAACGCCCTCACAGAGTCAATAAGGATGGAGGGAGGGCCAGGCTGCAGGAGGGACGAGGATGCCCATCTTCAGCTCTCAAAGTCCCCGGATAGGACAAATGGGGAAATACCAAGGAGCTGATATTTGTCATGCCTATGGGCCACTTGGCCTCTGGGTCCCTCTCCTTTGGCCAGAATCCTCCCTCCCCCCAGAGAACAGGGAAATGCCAAATGCCCCCGACTCGGCCAATCAGACGCACGCACTCCTCTTGAACTTGAAACCAAGGTCAGGAGATGAAGAAGGAGACTGTGCCCAGGGACTCGTACCTTCTACAAGTGTCTACAGGGCAGTGTCCAGACTCGGGGGTGGTAGCCCCAGAAGTTACAGCATCTGGGCCCAGAGGGGGCAGGAGCTGAGTGGCACTCCTAACAGGCATCCCCCCGACCCCAGCCCCTGGATCTCCCGGATCCCAGGGTCTTATAAATGCAACTCAACACACTGATACGAGCCACGTGAGCAGGTTCCTGAGAGACAGAGAGTGACGGGCGGGTCTCTGCAGCCTGGAGATGTGGGCAGGAGAAGGGGAACTGGCCAGGCTGTGGGGAATGGGTGACCCACAAGCAAGTGTCCAGGGCCACCGGGTTGGGGGAGTGAGAGGAAGCCTGGGAATGTAAGGCTGATGTCCTCCCTGAACAAGGGGTGAGGGGGTGGATGAAGAGGGCCTCCAAGGATCCTGCCTTGATTTGGATTCAGTTAAGAGTGTCCCCCGGAGGCTCATGCTTGGTCCCCAGCAGTGCTGAGCCGGAACTTGTAATTGGGGGTCATTGGGGGTGCTTCCCTCAGAAGGGATTAATTCTGTTCTTAAGAACCCATTAGTTCCCCCAAGAATGGGTTTTTACACAAAGAGCACTCCTGGCCTCTGAATTTCTCTGGCTTCCTGTCTCACTCTGTGACTCTGTGTCCTCCTCTCTCGCACCTACTCCCACCATGATGATCTCTGCCATGTTGTCTTGAAGCTACAGGGCTCTCTCCAGAGTCTAAACCAAAGAAGCCACCCAATCTTGGGCTCTCAGCCTTTAAAACTATAAACAAACCTCTTTTCTTTATGCATTACCCAACCTCTGGTATTTTGTTAGAGCAACAGAAAACAGACTAACACAGATCCACAGAGGAGTTTGTGCTGCCAAGACAGGTCTCCACCTCACAGCTCCAGAAGGCCAGTTTCTGTGTCTGGTCCATTGCGACAAGCTCCCAGACCCCTAGGTCTGTCTCCCCATATTGGTCCTCCCCATCTTTTGTCTAAGCACACCCAAATTGTGACACATACATCCCCCTGGCCCTCATAAAGTCCCACATGTGCACAGGAGGGAATGGAGCTGGCTTCAGAGAGATCAGAAGATGTGGTGTGAGGAACGAGCAGAGAAACTAAAGCAATTTTCCTGGAAGAAGAGGACTTCGGGGTGGAGGCAAAACAGGGGACCCAGCGCTCGTTTGCAGACATCTGTAGAATAGCCAAGGGAGAGGAGGCACGGCATGCTGCTGGGAGTCACTGGGCTCAAATCAGGATGCTCACCGGGGGGAGTGAGCCCGCTGTGCGGGGAGGTGTGTATGTCGAGGGGAGGGGCTTGGCAGGAGTCAGGCATGGGATGAAGATCTCCTCCGACCCCAGGAGTCAGAGAAAAGGGGACGAAGATCCACGGGAGGAAGGAACGAGCCACAGGGGCCCAGGGCCAAGAGGGACATGCCACAGTGGGTTGCAGCAGACTGAGGGGCCTCGAATGGCAACACACCCTTGTTTGTGGGGAATTTGTCTCAGCAGACAGAGACAGTGATGATGCTCAGACCGTCTCCTGTAATTAATGCCATCTGGAAAAAATACCAAGTCCAACAGGACCCATTTGTCTCTCCCACTAATGAACCAGGCCGGTCTCCGTGCTGTCCTGATGATCTGTGTAGAAATGAGCTCTCCGTCCCATGAGCCAGGCCACCCCTTCCCAGCCAGATCAGGGTCATGACCACAGGCAGCTTCCATGTCTGAGGCTTTGGGCGAAAGGATGTTTATTGTGACATGTGCCAGAGGTGCCCAGAGTGCCCAATGCCCAGAGACCGTCTATGCGATGATGATGAACTGGATACTCAAAGGACCAGCTCCCCACCGAAGGTCCAGAATACTAGGTGTTTAGAAGTACCCTGTATATCCCTGTTGGCAGCCACCGTCCCAAATTTCAGGGTAATTATTCCCTGGCTTTGAAGCCACCCAAAACTATAAACAAACCTCTTTTCTTTATACGTTACCCAACCTCTGGTATTTTGTTATAGCAACAGAAAACAGACTAATACGGATCCACAGAGGAGTTTCTGCTGCCAAGACAAGTCTCCACCTCACGGCTTTGTGTCTCTGCAACCTTGATGCCCACGCCTTCATGTCTGTGATTTTCCTCCTTCTCTAGACATTGAGGTTCATCAACACTGCCATTTTTAATTTGCTTTTACTCTGTTTAGCATTCCATCCCACGTGTACAGCAAATTTATTTTCTTCTTTTATTTGTTTATTTTACTTCTTGGGGGTTTGCTCACTTTAGCATTGGGGGGTATTTTGGGGCCGGAGCCATTGCCCACGTCTCACAGTGCGAGAATGACTCCAAGGTATACAAGCAGGACCAGGACCCCCAGTTCCTGGGTCACCTGTGTTCCAGCGGCTTGCCATCCTAGATGGGCTGCCCCTGTCCCCAGGAGTAGGGGACACAACTTCCCCTTCTTCCACATTCTTATTTGTTTTTTTCCTTTTGTTGTGTTGGGGATCAAACCTGGGGCCTTGCCTGGGCTGAGGAGGCTCCCTGTAGCTCCCAGCCCATGTTCCTCACTCCAGACAAGAACTCCATTGAAGCTGGCTGGGCGAGGTGGCGCATGTCTGTCATCCCAGCAGCTCCGGAGGCTGAGGCAGGAGGATCTTGTTCAAAGCCAGCCTCAGCACAAGTGAGGCCCTAAGCAACTCAGTGAGACCCTGTTTCTAAATAAAATATAAAATAGGGCTGGGGATGGGGCTCAGTGGTTGAATGCCCCTGAGTTCAATCCCCGGTACCAAGAGAAAGAACTGCTATGGGCCAGTTCTTCATTTGGGCTGATTTGGTGGATCTGAAATCATATCTCTTTGTGGTTTTAACTTGCATTTCTTCACTCCTTGGCTGGGAATTTATTTGGTCAGATTTATGAGCTGTTTCTCTTCCCTCGATGCCTGTTCAGGTCTTTTGCCCATTTTCCTGAGTTTACAATATCTTTTTTTTTTTTTTTTTAAGATTTATAGAAATGTGTTTTACTTCCAGGTACCAATCTTTTGTCCAACATAGCTGCTGCAAATTCCTTCTCCTGTTGGGGGCTTGTCCTCTGGCTCGTCCTCTTGTCCACTGTGGGACAGACACTCTGAAAGGTGCCGCTGAACATCTGAATGTTCTTCTTGATGATTTGTGCTGGGGGTGGGGTGTGAGTTCTATGGGGTCCATTTCATAGTTTGAACTTTACCTTTCTACATTTGTGTGTGCGTTTAATCAAGCTGGAATTTATTTATTATTAGGGTGTGCAGGGATCTAATTTTACTTTTCCAGGCCCCTGTGTTGGCGAGTTCATCCTTTTCTCACTGATCTGTAACGTCTGCCCCGTCAGGTTGTTTCATGTTCAAGGGGGACTGGTTTCTGGGCCCCCTGCTCTTCTTTGCTGATGTGTTTGTCCAGCCCTGTACCAGTCGTCCCCTATCCTAACGACTATGGCCCAAATCTGGTTATACGTTGCCCTTTGTTCTTCCGTATAAAAGTTAGGCAGGTTTCCATGAAAAACTGTTGAGATTTCAACTAGAACTGTGCTAAAGCTATGACTGGGAAAGAATGGACATCGTCACAATATCGACTCTCCCTCTCCATGAACATAGTATATTTCTTTATTGGTGTATTCAGAAAGGGCTTTCCTCTGGGTATTTGTAGGTTGTTATAAATACTACCTTCTAAAAACTATGTTTTTCTAAAAGATTTTCGCTGGTTTATAGATAGTCTTGTCATTTAGGCATTTCCCCAAGTGATATTTTGAAAGTGTTAAGATAACTGAGGGGCTGGGGTTGTGGCTCAGCGGTAGAGCCCTTGCCCAGCATGTGCGGGGCCCTGGGTTTGATCCTCAGCCCCACATAAAAATAAAATAAAGGGATTGTGTCCAACCATAACTAAAACAAAATATTTTTTTTTTTAAAAAAGGTAATTGAAAAGTTGAAAGACCCGTGTTACCCTTCGTTTAAATTTACTGTCAAAATTTAGGGACTTTATTTTCGAACGTTAGTATTTTTATCCAGCAATTCTTACAAAGTTTTTTTTTTATAAATTCTAATAATTTATAGATGGAGATTTTGAATTTTTTTCTATACAACCATATTGTCAATAAATAATAAGGGGGCTGGGGATGTGGATCAAGTGGTATCGCACTCACCTGGCATGCCTGTGGCCCGGGTTCGATTCTCAGCACCACTTACAAACAAAGAAGTTGTGTCCGCCAAAAACTAAAATAAATAAATATTTTAAAATAAATAAATAATAAGATCCGTTTCTTTCGTTATGCTTTCTATTTATTTTTCTTGTTGAACTGCACTGGCTAGACATCCCAGCCTGAGGCTCACTAATAGAAAGTGCCCTTATCTCATTTAGTAAAAAGATCAGCATTCGACCATTTATTGTGATGCTTGATTTTTAAAAAAATATCTTTTTAGTAAGACATGGTGGCACCCGCCTGTAATCCCATCTAGTCCCGGGGGTTTGAGGCAGGAGGATGGCCTCAGCAACTTAGTGAGATCCTGTCTCAAAATAAAAAATAAAAAGGGCTGGGAGTGTAGCTACGTGGTAAAGCGTCCCTAGGTTCAATCCCTAGTAACCCAAGGAAAAGAAGATTTTTTTCATAGATGCGGTCTAGCAAGTGGAGACAGTTTTCTTGTATTCCTCGTTTACTGTGAATCTTGTTAAATTTTACCAACTTCTTCTCTACCTAGTGAGATGTGTTTTCTCTAATCTTTTAATCCATTTTCAGTGTATGTAATATTCACCCAATAACCAAACTGGCCAGGGTGCAGGGATATGTTTGCATACTTAAGTTCAACTTATTGATAATTCACCTAGAACTTTTATATCAATGTTCGTACAGTCTGCCGTGTTCTGTTTGGGGCTTTGGAATTAAAGCCCAAAGACTCTATTTATAAAATCAGTTGAATGGTCCCCTCTCCTGTCCTCCTTGGAGACTTTGTATGAGGTTGAACTATCTGACTCTGGAGCTCCTTTGAGGAGCAAGTGGAGATCCAGAACATTCCATAGGGTGAAGGCTGGGAGAGGTGTTGACACTGCCTGTCGAGGGGACCCTCCAAGTCCCGCCCAACACCCCTCCCACAGCCAAGGACCCAGGGGCACGTGAAGCCTAGAAGCTCTGCTTCCGTCTGTCCTTCGTCCACCAACACCTTCTTAGGCTTCAGGAGTCCAGCACCTGTCCTGCCTGCTCCACTCCCGAGGGCCTCAGGCCCCCTGACCCCTGGGCACTGCCTGGAGAAGAAGGAGGAGGTGACAGAAGCCTAGACAAAACTGTCCAACCTCAGAGGCTCAGGAGACGGGGCCGGGGACCGGCTTGGCCCTGATGGCGCTCATGTTGAGCTGCTCCTCTCCCTGGAGAGATGCCCTTTGAAGTTGGGCAGAGGTTTGAGAGCCAATGGCCTCAGATTCACACGTCTGGCAACTGGAACAGGGTCAGAGTCTCCGGGACACAGGACTCACCTCTGGGAAACGCCCAGACATCTGCTGTCCAACCCCCAGACCACAGACTAAGGACCCCAGGGGGGGTCACAGCCTCTGTGTCTGTCACCTTCTGTCACTGTGACAAAACACCCCAGAAAATCAACTTAGAGGAGCAAAGATTCATCCTGACTCACAGATTCCATTAAGGGCTTCAGTCCACGGCGGCCAGCCCCACGGCTCTGGGCCCAAGGTAAGGCAGAACCATCGAGGCGGGAGGGCGAGGCAGGGAAGGGCTGTCCACCTGGGGCAGCCGGGAAGCAGAAGGACAGAGGAGGACAAGATATGGTCCCCAAGGGACCCCACCCCCAGGGCCTGCTCCCTTCAACAAGGTCGAGTTCCCAGCCCACCCACTGGGTCCCTCCTCGGCTGAGTCCCCTGAGGAGGTCGGTGGTCTCGTCCCTTCCTAAAGTCCCCCTCTGGACCTTTCTGCACCAGGGACCAAGCCTTCAACATGAGCCTCCGGGGGACAGTCCAGGTCAAACTGTAGGGCCTCCTTCCTACTGGGGTTGTGGCAGGGGTCCCCCCAGGCCCTGCCCATGGGCACCCCCTCCAAACTCATGCCTCAGCAGCCCCAGGCCCTGCCAGCACCTGGGGGAGGGTCTCCCCAGCACACGCGCCCACCCCCACCCCGTGCCCCCTACGCCCTCCCGTGATCCATCATCATCCCTCCACTCGCCGGGCACCACCGGGGCAGTCCCGTTGTTAATTAAGACCCTGCAGCCTCTAATAACACGGCTCTAATTGCTGTTTTTGTCTCACCCGAGGCGGATGGGCTGGCCTCGCGGGGACCGGGGTTGGGTTTCCCTGCTCTGCCTTGGCACAGCTCTGGGTGGCACATCCACCTGCTCACCTTCAGTCCCCAGGAGCTGCAAGAGTGCAGTGATGAGGACCAGGGTCCCCCAACCTGGGGCCACCCCAGCACTCTCTGGCCATGCCCCAGAGTGGGAGGCCAAGGAAGGAGGCAGACTCCTCAGTACAACCCCTGGCCACACGGCCTGGGAGATGCTGGTCCCTGAGCACCGTGGATCCATGAAAGCCCCGGAGACCCACAGAGGCCTCCTGCCACCTTGGGCATCCACATCTCCCCTGATGCTCCCCACAACCCTGAGCCCCTATTGTTCAGGTGAAGAAGTCGAGGATCAGAGAGGGAGGTAAATTTCCCAAGGCCACAAAGCAGCTGGCAGCAGAGCTAAGAGGCATGGAGTGCAGACCACTGTCCTTCCTGCCCGCTGACCATTTCATTTTCTTAGTTGGATTTTCTTATTATCATAATTAGTGCCTTTTCATTATATAAATAACGGTTTTCTTGACCTTCCCACATTTTTCACCTCCCTGTTCCCAGCCTCATGTCCTTCTCTTCCTTCCCAGCCGGGGGCTCTCACTGGGACCAGCCTCTGCTTCTCTCCCTTTTGGGTCTGGGACATCCTCCAGAGGCCACGAGCTAAAGGCCTGATCCCCAGATTAGCGCTACTTGGAGGCCACGGAGCCCGTAAGAGGCGGGGCCTCAGGGAGGAAGTTAGGCATTGGGGGCGTGTCCTCACAGGGGCGTGTCCTTACAGGGGGTGTGTCCTCGCCGGGGCGTGTCCTCACAGGGGGTGTGTCCCCACAGGCTGCTCCCTGGCGCTCTCTGCTTCCTGTCCCTGTGAGATGTGCAGCCTCTTCCACCCTGTGCTCCCCACAACAGTCGGCCTCCCCACGGCCCCCAAACAAGTCACATGACCATGGACTGAGACCTGAGGGAAGGCAAGTCTTTCCTCTGTCAGCTGACTGCCTCAGGCATATCTTGTCACAGTGGAGGAAAACTGACCAACACAGCCAGCCAGGCCAGGGGAGGCCCGGGGGCCCTGGATGCCCACAAGTGAGTCAAGAGGAAAGATTGGAAGGTCATGGCGGTCGAAGGTGCCAGAGCGGACCCCAGGCCCCTTGGCCCAAAGTCCCCTTAAGTTCTGAAGGGTCGTCCTCCCAGCTGCTGGGAAGGTGGCCAGTCATTGTCCTTTGCTGGAGGAGCAGAGGCCAGGCCCAGTCCTGGGGTTCCCAGGGTCGGCTGAGGTCTTGTAGCTGCCCAGCTCAGCCCCTGCCCCCATCCTACCCCCTGGTGTGGCCCAGCTGGCTGGCACCCCCAGCTCCCTGCCCATCAGCTCTGGAAGCAAAGACGCTCTGAACAAGTGGCAGAGACCCTCACTCGGCCCTGCAGGGAGCAGCTTCGGGCCTGGGTCAAGGTCAGCGGTGGCAGCCCTGTTCTGCAAAGGGCCCGAATGGACATGCCACACACGTCCCTGGGTTGCACAGCAGGAGGGTCCACAGCCGAGCTCAGGCCACACCTGCTCCTCACCTGATCCTCAGCTCACAGCAGTCTCTGACCCTCTGTTGGCTTCTAGAAGATTCCTTTGCCACCCGTGGCTCTGTCAGGAAACCGAACAGCCCTCTCACGCCCGAACCCCGGATCGTGATCGCAAAGGCCTGCTGACGTCCACGTGCCCAGCAGATATGTACCAAGCAGCGCCTGTCACCAAGTGCTACAGATGCCTTGGTGACCAAGATGGACAAAGTCCCTGCCCTCTTGGAGCCTCCGTGCTGGGGACAAGGCCCAATGAATGCAAGTTAAAGGCCATCGCTGCACAACAGGACACCCTGAGAAAGATGTCACCAGGGGTCTTGTCACCGCATCATGGAGCGTCATCATGGAGTGCCCTGCCGCCGTCTCATGGGACCATGGTCGAATTTGCAGCCCCTGGCACCTGCCACCACGTGGTAGGTCACATGGCATAAGTGCCAAGGCAGGGAAGTGTGTGGGGTATGAGCAGGGGTTAGAGATGAAGCTGAGTCCTGGCACCAAGCGAGCCCCGATGGGAGGACGGCTTTTTGGAGGGGGATTTACCAGGGATTGAACTCGGGCACTGAACCACTGAGCACACCCCCAGCCCTATTTTGTATTTTATTTAGAGTCAGGGTCTCACTAAGTGGCTTAGGGCCTTGCCATTTCTGAGGCTGGCTTTGAACTCGCCATCCTCGTGCCTCAGCCTCCCGAGCCTCTGGGATCACAGGTGTGCTACACCGCGCCCCGAAGGAAGATGGTTTTTGACCCCAGGTGCAGGGCTGGCTGTGAGGGGCAGGCCTGAGAGCCCCCCCCCGGCCTCCAGGGTGGGACTGGACACAGTGGACCTGGGCCCTCCTGGCTTCTCTGGCTGTTGTCCTGGCTGGGCCCCAGGCAGCCACCCCGGGAGGCATCTGCTAGTGGGCAGAGCGCCCCTGAGCCTGGGCTCCTGCCAGAGCCCCCAGTCAGCACCCCGCCCTGGGTCCAGCTTACCACCCTGGGTGGCCTTCCCTCAGCAGGAACCTGCTGAGCTGTACCCTGGTCACCAGCCCACAGGCTCCTCCTGAAGACGGGCTGTGTTGGAGGCACCCCGAGAGCCCAGATGAAGGATTCACCACCCAGAGGTGCCCAAGGCCACCCAGCAGCCTCCCGCAGGCCCAGCACCTCGACTTACCAGGTCCCCCAGCCCTGCGAGGGGCCTGTCTGCCTGGCACGGTCACCCTGGCTGCGGTTCCCAGGGGCTCGCACAGAAGGGCCACTCTGGGCACCCAGTCGGCTGGCCTCTCTCTGCCAGGCACCCAGAAAGTGTCGAGGTACAGGCCTAGCCGAGAGCCCTGTGCCAGCCACCAGTGACCTTTAGTGGCCTGTGCTAAGTGGTTCCCCCCACAAGCCATCTGAGGGCTCAAGGACAGTCCCCAAGCTCTCCCCGGCATGGACAGGACATCGGTCCCCCTCGGCTCCTGTGTGTGCAGGGGCAGGGGGGACATCAGGTCCACAGATAATGCAGATGGCCCGTAGCGTTTTAATCCCACCAACACTTATTTTTACTTTTGCAGGGATGGGGCTGGAACCCAGGGCCTCACCCACCAGGCACACCTGGTACCACTGGGCCCAGCCCCAGCCCGAACCGACGGTTCCGTGGTCCCAAACACAAAAGCAGCAATTAATCTTTGGCCTCTTTACGGTTTTGTTCAAAATCATTGAGAAAGGTCTCAAAAGCCAGAAGGGAGCCTCGGGCAGTTTCTCCTGGCCACCCCAAGCCCAGCCCTGGTCTGCAGCAGGCTGGCCAGGCAGCGAGGGTCCCCAGGGGACCCCTCCTGGGAGGTGGGCTAGCCTCAGCCATGAGCCAGGACTCAGTCCACCCTGGAGCAACCAGACCTCCTAGGCCAAACCCTGAGCTGATGTGAGTGACCCACCCCAGACCTGGCAGCTCCCCAGATCAGCCCAGGGGCTGCCTGCCGGCTGGGGGGCCCCCACCTGGCCAGCCAAAGTCAACTGGCTCCCGGCCTCTGGAAGTGCTAGTGCTTGGGGTCCACTGAGCTCTCTTGACTCCTCCTCCCAGGCCTCAGTGAATTTGCTACAGACTGGAGGTCTTATGCATGTGAGTGAAATCCAAGCCCTTCATTCTCAGAGTCCAATGTCACTAGCTTGTCTCACGAAAAGACACCCAAAGTCCAAGAATCCTCCAACTGTTTGCCTGAAGAGATATCAAAATTCTTTTGTGAGGCAGACTCTGAGCCCATGAATGTCTAGCTTCAGGAAGGCAGAAATGATTAGGCTGCTTTAATGCCGCAGGGGCAAGCCTCCACTTGTAGCAGCCACGTACAGTTGTGCGGTCTGTGCACTGCAGGAATGCACCCAGCTGGGGTGTGGGGGCGGGTGAGCATGGGCACTGAGATCAGTCACACTGCACCCTCTAAGGCTAAGGATGACCCGGGTTGGTTCTTTCCAGAGGGGGACGCACAAAGGAACAATGCAGGCTCAAACTCTGCTCAAAACATCTGCCACCATGGGGGGCCTCTATGTCAGTGGCAGGATGAGGGCACAGGCCAGAGGCAGCCGGGCCAGGACCACGACCATCCCTCTGGCTCAGGACTGAACGGGGCTCCTTCAGGACCTGCCACTCGTGGATTTCACAATAATCTTCTGTCACAGTGATGACTCAGCCCTGCCCTTGGGCTACCCAGAGTCCCCAGCTCTCAGGAACACAAGTCCTCTTTCCTGCAGGACATAGCCCTGCAGGGGGCAGCTTCTCCTGTCCTCACACGTCCACCCAGGTCATTGCTTAGATATCTGCATGGTGCTGACCACGGCCCAGCTAGTTCAGAAAGACTTGTGCCTTGTTCCTCTGGCACAGCTAACCCCGTGATTGCCAAGGACGGCCAGAGCTCCACGTCCATCCTCCCCGTGACTCTGAGCGACATCTTCCTCCCTCGAGGTTCAATGGTCTCCCAAAAGGAAGGAGGACTATGGAAAGGGAGAGGAGGTCAGCCAGATGACCACGCTCGGTCGGCCTCCACCCCCCTGAGCAAGTCCTTACCCCTCTGCAGTCTTGATCTCACACCTGTGGCCCTGGAGGTCTGGCGAGATAATCCTACGGGGGCTTCTAGCACTGCCATTCCTCAGTTTAGTTTCCCTCTGAACCCGCTTGGGCTCATCCAGGGATGCCTCCGTTGCCCTAGTGTCTTAGTCTGTTTTCTGATGCTATAACAACATACCTGAGACTGGATCGCTTGGAAAGAATAAAGATTTGTTCTGGCTCACGGTTCTGGAGGCCGGGAAGTCCATCCTCTCAGCTTCTGGGGAGGGTCTTGTGTGTAACACGGGGAAATGCTGAGGGACAAGCAGGGCATGCAGAAGAGACCCAGGCCAGAGGAGGCCTCTTTGTAACAACAGTTCTTGTGAGAACACACTCACAGCAGGGAGAATTAACCAGGTCCCAGGAGAAAGGCATCAATCCCTCTCCAGGACCTCGTCCCCTCTCGTAGCAACGCCTCCCAGCACCTCCAATTCCAACCAATGCAGACTCACCCACAGCAGGTAGCACCAGGGGCCAGGTCCAGCCGCTCCTTGTGGGTGTTTTTATTAGTTAGTTGATTGATTTCACAGTAGAATGCTCCTTGAGGTGCAGCACACAGATCGGGCTCGGCTTCTCCTTCCCTGGCTGCCCCTGGTTCCTTGTGGCTTTTGATTCCATGACTCAAGTCCTCGGAAATGCAAATCCTGGCAATCAAGCCGATGCCACCGTCAAAGCTGCTGACCCGGAATCCATCCCTGGGTCCCCCACTGCCGTCCAGGGCTGGGCCCCGCTGACCCGTAGCGTGACATGGCAGGAAAGAGAGAGACAGCACTCAGCCAGGCCTTCCTGTGAAAATCCAGGCCTTAGAACAAACTTTTTAAAATATTAATATATAAAAAAAAAAATCCAGGCATCGTGGCTGGGTTACGGTGTGACCTGGAGAAATTCCTTAACCTCTCTGAACCTCAGTGTCCCCATCTGGAAAAGGAGGATTCCAACATCCACCTTTCGGGAGAGCCCAGGGGGGCAGGTCCCGTCTGGCACAGGGTCCTCCTGTTATCATTCAAAACACAGCCTGGGACAGCCAGGGCCGTGGCGCTGATTCTTGTCACTCGGGCAGGGCCTTCCCAGAGATAATTTAGGGGTCTGGGCCTGGGGCGGTCCCAGTCTCCCCTGGGCTGCAGGATGGATGAGCCGGGTGCTCTCTGCAGGCCGCCTCCCCAGGTGCCCCAGGCTGTCCCACTCTCCGCCACGCTGTGCTAAAAAATGACTCCGATGCAAAAGGAAGCAGCCACTCGGTCCATAAATATTTCAGAGAGGAATGAGCGTCCTTCCCCAGCGCCGACTCGCCGTATATATTATTTATAAAACCATAACTTGAGTTGAAAGGTAGTCATCAAATGAAGAGCCCGGCTCGCCCATCCGCCCGCTGGGGCTCGGGAGACCCAGGAGGAAGGGAGCAGGGAGGGCCGGGCCACGCAGGTCACAGGAGGTCATCTGGCCCCAGCCCCTGACTCTGGCCTGGCCTGTAAGGGACAGGACAGGACCCCTGGGAGAGGCCTGTCCTCCGCTGCCCAGGCCGCAGACCTCCAGGGTCACACAACCCAGGGCCTCGCTGGCTTCCTGGGAAGTTGTCATTAAATTACCAGCAAAAGGTCCCGCTGGACAGTTAAAAATAATAATAATAAAAGTCACCCAGTGTCCTAGCAAGGCGGGGGGGGGGGGCTTGTCCTGGGAGAGGAGGCCCCAGGGGAGCACAGAGCCCCCGTCCTGCTCCTGCGTCAGGTCATTGTGCCTTCGGGATTGATGCTCCCCTCTGTGACACGAAGGGACTCCTGGTCCTCACTGTGTCAGGCCCAGGGTGGCCAGCCTACAGGTATTCTGGGACCTTGACTTTCCCTCCGGGAATAAAGCTCCGGGATCCAAGGCCTGTCCATGTGCTGGGTTTTAAACTCAATACGCAGCCAGGAGCAGATCGAGGGCCCACAGTCCTGGCCTTTCGGGAGGCTGAGGCAGGAGGATCGCTTGAGGCCAGGGGTTCAAGGCCAGCCTGGGCAGCACAGTGAGATCCCGGCCTCACATGGCCACGCCTGTCACCTGTGGTACGAAGGCGATGTCCAAGGGAAGTGCTGATAATGGAGCCGTGTTTCGCCGTGGAAGTGCCTGGCGTGACTGGAGAACATGGTGAGGCCATGACCTGGGGCCCTGCGCCCAGACAGCCACCAACGTGTCACTCCCAAATGCAGGTGGTGTCTGGGGCTGCTCCGTCCTGCTCAGGACGTGACGGTTGGAAGCCATGAGCCTCCTGGGAGAAATCCTGCCTCGCCCATGTCAGGGTCCCGGGGGCACCGAGTGTGCCAGAGAGGGTCCCTGTCACCCCTGCCTGGAGCCGTGGCTGGCCTGTGTCCATGTTTGACCTCTCCATGATGTGCTTCCCGCAGAAAAAGACACAGAAAGCCCAAAGAAGGAAAGGAAAGTCACTGACACTCCCCGGCCCGCGGTGGCTCCTGTCCCCTGTGGTCATTCCCATCTAAGGAGGGGGAATCCAGGGTCCAGGCTGGAGAGAGCCTGTGGAGGGGACAGCCCCATCATGGTGCAGAGACCCGTGAGTCACCACCTGAAGGGAAGCCCTGTGGGCAGACAGAGGACCTGGGAAGGACTGGGGACGGGGCTGGCTGTGGAGCTCTTGGCTAGCATGAGGACCTGGGCTCCATGGGCAGCACCTAGGGCAGAGGAGGGGGAGGGGGAGGGGAGGGGAGGGGGAGGGGTGAAGGGGGGGAGGGAAGGGAGGGGAGGGGAGGAGAGGGGAAAGGAGGGGAGGGCAGGGGGGAGGGGAGGGGAGGAGAGGGGAAGGGGAGGGAGGGGATGGGGAGGGAGGGGAGGGGAGGGCAGGGGAGAGGGGAAGGGAAGAGAGGGGAAGGGAAGGGAGGGCAGGGGGAGGGGGAGGGGAGGGAGGGGAAGGGAGGGGAGGGCGGGGGGAGGGGAGGGGAGGAGGGGAGAAGGGGAGGGAGGGGAGGGAGGGAGGGGAGGGCAGGGGAGAGGGGAGGGGAAGAGAGGGGAAGGGAAGGGAGGGCAGGGGGAGGGGAGGGAGGGGAGGGCAGGGGGAGGGGGAGGGCAGGGGGGAGGGGAGGGGAAGGGAGGGGAGGGCAGGGGGAGGGGAGGGGAGGGGAGGGAAAGGGAGGGAGGGGAGGGGAGGGCAGGGGAGAGGGGAGGGGAGGGAGGGGAGGGCAGGGGGAGGGGGAGGGCAGGGGGAGGGGAGGGGAAGGGAGGGGAGGGGAGGGGGAGGGGAGGGAGGGGAGGGCAGGGGAAGGGGGAGGGGAGGGAGGGGAGGGGAAGAGAGGGGGAGGGCAGGGGGAGGGGAGGGCAGGGGGAGGGGGAGGGGAGGGGGAAGGGAGGGGAGGGGGAGGGGAGGGGGAGGGCAGGGGGAGGGCAGGGGAGGGGAAGGGAGGGGAGGGGGAGGGGGAGGGGGAGGGCAGGGGGAGGGGAGGGGAAGGGGAGGGAGGGGAGGGGAGGGGGAGGGCAGGGGGAGGGGAGGGAAGGGAGGGAGGGGAGGGGAGGGAGGGGAGGGCAGGGGGAGGGGGAGGGGAGGGAGGGGAGGGGAAGAGAGGGGGAGGGCAGGGGGAGGGGAGGGCAGGGGGAGGGGGAGGGGAGGGGGAAGGGAGGGGAGGGGGAGGGGGAGGGCAGGGGGAGGGGAGGGGAAGGGAGGGAGGGGAGGGGGAGGGGAGGGAGGGGAGGGCAGGGGGAGGGGAGGGAGGGGAGGGCAGGGGGAGGGGGAGGGGAGGGAGGGGAGGGGAAGAGAGGGGGAGGGCAGGGGGAGGGGAGGGCAGGGGGAGGGGGAGGGGAGGGAGGGGAGGGGAGAGAGGGGGAGGGCAGGGGGAGGGGGAGGGGAGGGGGGAAGTGAGGGGAGGGGGAGGGGAGGGAGGGGGAAGGGAGGGGAGGGGAGGACTCAGGGAGGAGACTCCAGGCCCCAAGCTCCGCCCAGCTGCTTGGGGGCTGCGTGGTACCTGGGGACAGGCTGAGAAGGATGGGGCTTGGCAGAGTCTTCCTGGTGGCACCTCGTTCAGAGGGAACACAGCCTGAACCCCTCCCTGTCCCCATCCCAAGGGTGCTCTAATCAGGCAAGTGACACCAGGCGGGTGGCCGCTGCACTCTAGTGTCCCCCATCCTCGCAGGACACAGACCTGCCACACAGTCATGGCACAGAGGTCCTGGGGACCTGTGAGGTCCGCGGACTGGGGACGTCTTCTTGGAGCTGCAGGACAATGGCAGGGGACAGTGTGCCTGAAGGCCCCAGGCAGGCCTGGCCCAAGGAGACCGGCGAGACCAGGGTCTGCGTCCCAGGAGGTCTGAAGGCCCTGGCCCAGGCAGGTGGACTCTGGGCTTCTGTGCTCAGAAGGTGAAGCAGGGTACAGTCCCCAGTCAGGGACCCACGGAAGGGGGACAAGGGAGCCATGGGAACACCTCGGCTGGGGGGACGCAGCCAGGCTGGTGTGTCCCGGAGGGAAGGGAAAAGGTCACACGGGGCCCAGAGGCCCCTCACCTGCCCTCCTGGTGGGTGGGCACAGCGGTGTTGAGGAGCCCCATGCTTTGGGGACAGTGAATTGCTCCCTCCAACGGGTGTTTCCACCCCCAGGTCCCAGCGGAACCCCAGGCCATGTAGGCCCCCTTCTCTCGAGCCCGTCCCCAGGCCACCCTCAGGGTCCCCTGCAGCTGCCCATCCAGATGGGTCCTCCACCAACCTCCTCCCATCAGAGCCACCACCTCCCCCATTAAAAAAAAAAAAAAATCAGAAACCACTGGAGAAGCCAATTTGCTAGAAGGGAGCAGAAAGCAGCAACTGATTCCATTTTTCCCCAAAGGAAACTTGAGTTAATTGGGGGGTGACTCACGCTCCAGGCCGCCAGTGACAACCCAGCCATCCAGACGGCCCTCCCGTGCCCAGCCGCCCCCGCCTCACCCTGCGGGCCCCAGACTCCCTCCCAGGGGAGGCCAGGGCCCTGGATGCACGGGGGACCTGGCCACCTCACACTTGCCCCGCTGCAGATCCCTCGCCCACCTTGACCTCTGCACACCTGTGGGGGGGTGTCCGTTAATGGAGGTAACGCCCCCCACCCCCCCATCCTTCAGCTCTGGGAAGGGGGCTTGGCAGGCTGGGCGAGCTCTGGTGGGCTGCCAGAGGGATTCCTGGCCGTGGGTGGAGGCCCCAGGTGGACCCCGCTGCCTCCTTAGGGTGAACAGAACACTGGCACCCTCCCCCAGTTCTCCTCCATGGCCACCGCTTCTCATGAAAGCAGCCCATGCAGCTCAGACAGAGGCCCCCAAGTCAGGTCCTAGAGTGAGACCCCGTATTGTCATTCACATGTATGCTGTGTGACCTTGGGCAAGACACTTCACCTCTCTGAGTCCCCATTTCTTCATCACCTGGTTATACACAAAAGTTCTTAATGCCATTGAACGATGACGTACTTAACATGGCTAAGATGGTAACTTTACAGTATGTGTACTTTACCAGCATTTTTAAAGGCTGGAAAAAGAATAAGGAAAGGTGTGCATAAGCTGTTCCTTTGCTCTTTCCCCCTTGAGTGGATTGTAGACACAACAGCAGGAGCTGGGGCAGCCATACTGGACCCAGAGAGAGCCTACAGCAGCAGCAGCTTCCTGCTCACCCGTCTTGCAGGACAGGAAGAGGGAAGAGGGCAGCCCTCCACTGTCCAGGCTCTGTGTGGCCTCAAGGCAGCCCCTCTGGCTCAGCACTGGGGGTGCAGGGAGGGGAGGGAGCCCCAGGACAGAGCGGCTGGCAGCAGAGACAGGAGGGCTTCTCGCCTCCTGGGGAAACCCGAGAATTGCTGCCCAGAAGGGACAGGGCTGGGGCGCGGCTGGCAGTGGAGCGCTGGCCCAGCACAGGCGAGGCCCTGGGTTCCATCCCCAGCGCCACAGAAGAAAAAAGAGGGACGGAGGACAGAGATTCCTTCCAGGGTGAGCTCAGAGGACACCCCTGTGGGCTGCCCACAGGCTGCCCAGCTCAGAGGTGCGTGGCCTCGACTGCGGCCCGAGGTCCCCACACTGAGCAACTGTCCACTCGTGATGTCCAAGGCTGGGAACAATGGCCAATTTCCAGGTGGTCAGTCAACCTTGGGCCTGACCAGGCCCTTGGCATTGGCCAGGGAGCCCTGTGTTGAGGCTGAGCGGGGTTCAGAGCCGCTCTCCAGCCCATGTCCCTCCGCTGTGGCCATGGGGCCCAGCTGCCCCTGGGCAGAGACTCCAGCTGTGGCCACAGCCTACAGGCCAGAGAACTGCCCGGGTCCCCGGGCTGTGTGGAGGCCTTTGCTCCTCCTGAGGTCCTCAAGGTCCTCGCACAGGGCCAACTCCTTCCTGGGGCTCCTCAGGGTCAACTTCTGGGGAGGAAAGGGCTCCCCAGGCCAGCACGGAATGCATGGCAGAGCCACAGTGACCTCCCTGCAGGCTGGGAACAGGGACACCCACCCACAGCACCCCTCAGGCTGTGGCCCCCACCCTGGGGCCAGTGAAGACCTGTCACTTTATTTGGCTGACATGTGGCAGTCCTTGTGGGCCGTGCACCAGCCGGATTGAGGGGACCATGGCCCAGTAGCTCTAATTGGTGGGGGAGGTGTCCTGACAGGGTGGCACAGCCCCTCCAGCCCCTGCTTCCTGACTTCCCCAATTTCCAGGACCCTCAGGTCCCTTCCTGCAGCTGGCCTTGGGCCTGTGACCTGTGGCCAGGGTCCCCTCCTCCCTACCCGACCCCTGCCCTCCACCTCCCCTGCTAGGTCGTCCCCCCCTCCCACCTGGACATCCTCTGCTCTCCTGCCTCCTCCTCCGCCCTGGTGGTTGGACTTGGCCTAGGCTTCTGTCCAGGGAGATGGGGGCTGGGGAGAGCCAGCTAGGGGCACTAGGTCAAGGTCAGGGCCAGGGCCAAGGCTGGGCCAACCCCGCCTCCCTCCCTCCAGCCTCCTCCTTCAGCCTCTTCCTCCCGGAAGTCAGACCCCACGCTGTCAGGATCCACAGCTCCGCAGAGTCCACCTCCCCTCCCTGTCCCTCTCCTGGGGACTCCCACGAGGTCCCACCGCCACTTCCCCGGAGGGCCACTAGGTGGCGCCCAGCTGACGAGGATGGAGATGGACCAGCCGGACAGCAGAGCCTGGCCCAGAGCCGCCCCCTCCCAGTGTTGGCCCCTCCCTGGTCCCCAGGTCCCCAGGTCCCAGCGCCCCCACCCCTAGCCTGACTCCCCCGCAGACCCTGGGCCTTGGCGTAGTCCAGGGGTGAATGAGACCCTGGCATGAGGCGGGCCCAGCCTGGGGCCAGGGGGTGGTAGTGCCCCTTGTAGCCCTCCAGGGTAGGACCCACCTCTGCCTTGGCCCCGTTGGGTTCTGGGGGGTGGTTTTAGGTCCTGCACAGGGAGGAGAAGGCCCCAGGTGCCCCTCCCCAAAACCAAGGGGCAGAGGCCCGCCTGTGCGGGGGACTGTGGGGAGGGCTCTTTCACTTGTCCCCACAGTCACTCTGTAAGGGCTTTCTCAGGGGGAAGCTGGGGCTCCGAGAGCCTGGGGTCACCTGGGGACAGGTGCCACAGGTCTGGCTGACGCCGAGGGACGCTGCCAGTGCCCCTATTCCCACTACCATGAGCCCTCTGCCCCCTCCCTGCCGAGGCCCAGCCCTGGGGCTGGTGACTGCCACTGTCCCCCAGTCTCCTCCTGGCCCCTGCAGGTGGTCAGGAAAGCTCTCCCTGCCTCATCCTCCACGCCCACGGCAGCCTCACCTCCTTTGGGAAGCCTTCCATGATTGATCCCCAAGGGGAGGCTTTGGCTGGACCCTCCATGGCCGGGGCCCCAGCCTCAGGAGACTGGCCTCAGAGACCCTTTGTCCCCGGCTCAGACACACATCACGCTTGGCCAGCTGAGGTCAGCAGAGACTATGCCACCACAGTGCCCTTGGGCCCTGGGTCCCAAACACCCAATTTACAAGGAACCCTTTAGAAGGACATTTATGTGGCTGGGTGTGGTGACACACTCCTGTCATCCCAGCAGCTCGGGAAGACAGGTCAAAGCCAGCCTCAGTGACATAACAAGGCCCTAAGCAACGGAGTGAGACCCTGACTATGAATAAAAAAGTATTTTTTAAAAAGGGCTGGGGATGTGGCTCCATGGCTAATACACCTGGGTCCAGTTCCCAGCACCAAAAAGGAAAAAAAGGACATTTAAGTGCACGATGAAATTAGGACCCAGAGAGGTGAAGTAACCAGCACAGAGTCACACGGCAAGCCACCAGACACAAACCAAGGTGGGTCACTACTTCTAGTGCAAAGAAAGAGGTAAAGGGCCCAGGGACCAAAAGGGATGAATTTAGAATCACACACGCGTGGAAGGTCATGGAAGGTCGTGGAAGTCGGGGTGAAGCAGAGTGGAATGCAGCTGGGATGTGGGGTGACTCAGGACTGGGCCCTGGGCCTCTGAGAACAGTCTGGAGGCTCCCCCCGCCCCAGCAAGCAGCTAATGGCATCCTCTACTGCAGGCCGGTCCCTGGGGACAGGCCCCACGTCAGCCCAGCACCTGGCTGTCACCACCAGCTTGTTTAACCCATCAGGAAGACTGGACCTTCCAGCGGCAGGGACAGTCACCCCAAACCATGTCCCTGAATGCCCGAGGGGAAGCAGCCCCAGGACCCCAGAAGTCCACCAGGGCACCTGGGGACTGGCCTCCCTGCCTCCCGCCTCCCCGGTCCCACACCTGCGCCCGCCCCCACTGGCCTCCTTTCCTCTCCCCCCAGGAGCCTGGGACACTGCGCTGACTCCCACCCCCTGTCCACTTGGTCCACCCCAGGGTGTCCGGCCCCAGAGCTCCCTGAAGGAGACAGCAACTTAGCAGAGTTGCGAGGAGTCTGTCCTGTGCCCTTGCAGTGGGTGGCCGTGGCAAGCCGCAGACTGCCCAGGAGTGTGGCCCCGCCTGGGGGAGCAGGAGCTGGCCCATGAGGGAGATGGCAAAGCAGAGCTGGGCCACCTCGGGCAGCACCCATGGGCAGGTGGCCTAACTTGGACAGGGGCTGGCCCGGGGCTGGCTTCTGGACACTCTAAGCCATAGGCAGGACTGCTCAGGGGGCCCTTCCCAGGCACTGTGGCTCAGGAGACCCCCAAACCCTGGTCCTGAGCATCCCTTTGTTCCCAGAGGTCAACACCCTCCTTAGCAGCGCCCGGCAGTCACAAGGCAGCCCCCTGAGCGTACGAAGACCCCTGTTTACAAATGTCCAAATGGTGGTCCAGCCACCCCGATCAGACAGGGCCCTGCCAGCCTGCCTTTCCTCTTCGGGTTACAGTGTTGATTTGATCATTTATTTTTGGGGTGCTGGGGTGGAACCTGGGTCTGGTGCACACCTGCTCTACCTCTGGGTGCGTCCCCAGGCCTGGCCGTGTCCTGCTCTGCTGGCCCTCTCGCCCGGACCTCCCGGCACCACCCCTGGATCTTTCAGCTATAAAGACGGTCTCCGCCCTGGCTGGGCCTTCTGGACCCACAGAAGAGAAATCACCAGAACCAAACCCCAGAGACTCCAGGGCTCCACCCGCACCTGCTCCCCAGGGCCCGCCGCTCCTCCTGGGGTCCCCAGGAAGAATGATTTGTTACATTTCCCACCTGATGGCCGCCCTCTCCCCGGCTGGTCCAGGTCACCCTGGCCTTGATGTCTCTGGTTATAAACCAGCAACTGGGAGACAGAGGCCTGCACCAGACCCCTCCCCACCCACCACCTACCCCACCGCCCCTGCCAGCACCCGGGTCCCCAGACTGGGCTGAGGAGCCATCACCAGCCAAGGCAGGGCCGCTCAATTGCCCAAGTGACGATAAATCACGTGTTCATTCAATCAATGACGTTCACGTGATGGGCCAACCTGGGGTCAGGAGAGGCTTCCTGGGGCAGGTGGCTTCTGAGCTGATCCCCAGAGAGTTAGCCAGAAGAGGGAATGGGTAAAAGGGCTCCCCCAGAGGGAACAGCCTATGCCAAGGCCCAGGGGCCACCAAGAGCATGTGGGTTGGAGAAACCCCAGGAGGAAGAAGAAGTTGGGGTTTGGCATGACTCAGAGAGCGCGGGCAGGGCAAAGGGCCAGGCTGGTGAGGCTGGAGAGGGGCCTGCAGGCAGTGTGGGCAGGTGGCCCAGCTGAGGGCCACCTTGGCTCAGGTGTGCCTTGAGGAGGGAGTAGGCCCAGTGTCTGAGGATCTGGTCTTGGCCCTCTCTGTTCCCCAGGGTCCTCAAGCTCTGGGGCAGCAGGACCCACGGTCTATCCTGCCATCTGCTGCAGCCTTTCTGGGCCTTGGCCGCTGAGCCCTGCCAGGGTGTTGGGCACCTCTAGCCACAGGTCCCTGAAGGAGCAGGCTCTCTGCAGCTCGAGTGTCTCCGTCCCTCGGGAGGACAGGCCTGGGCTTGAGGTCTGGCTCTCACCAAGTGGCTTCCACCTGCCTGCACTGGGCGCCGGGCACTGGGCTGTCAACAAGCCCTCAGCTCGCTGCCCTCCACCCAGTGCCACTGTGGAAACGTGCAGGCCATCTCTCCCTCGGACCTCGGTCCCCGAAACGTGTCCTCCTCCCCAGCAGCTGCTCCATCCCCCGGTGACCCTGGATGTCACCACCGACAGAGGTTCCCTCTTTGGTCCACCTACCAGGACCTTCAGAATCCAATCTTCAGGTCCAGCAAGTGGCCCTGGGGCCACACAGCACCGGAGACTCGAGGGTTGAGGATTGGTGGACAGGGGCTGGCGTGTCCCCTGGAGGGTCCCCACCCTGGCCACGTCGCCTGCTGCACGGCTTTCTGCCTCATCTGCTCCCCGGGTTCTAGGTTACCCCACTTTAGAGACGAGGGGACGAGGCCCAGAGAACGTGGTCCCCGCCTGAGGTCGGGGAGCTGGGCAGCTGGGCGCCCAGCGACCTGCCGTCTCGGCCCCTTCACCTCCGCCCCTCACTCGTTCCTTCTCTGTTCTCTGTCCTCTGTTTAAATGCACATCTGTCTGTCCACCCCACGGTCTCCTTCTCTGGACCAGACGGACATACACACTTAAAAGGAGCCTCCTCCCTCCCTCCGTGGTGTGTCCAGGGCTGAGCATCTTCAGTCCCACGAGGCTCGGGGCCTCTCCCACAACCAGCCTGGGCAGGTCGCCCACCGGTGCCCCTTTCTCGCCCTGAGTCACCCGCCATCACTCAGCCCCCATCAGGCCTGGGACCTGGGCCGGTCTTCCCTGTCCCAGCCGGGGCTGGTGAGAGCTAGGTCTCCGCGGCTGATGGACAGGTGACATTCTCTCCTCCCTGGGGACCGAGGCTCGATGCAGGGAGAGAGAGGAGAGAGGAGAAGGGTGGCTGTGCCCTCCAGGGCTAGGATCTGTCCCTGGGATGGGAAGTGGACAGACACCCAGGTGGGCCCCGGAGCCCTGACCCCGCCCATTGTCTGTAACCTGTGGCCCCTGCTCAGGTGGCCCCAGGTCTCACCTGCAGAGAGAGAGAGCATCAACCTCCCCCAGCCTCATGACCAAGGGTCCAGAGGGATGGTGGTCACTCCATCGGGCAGAGAGGCCCTTCCTCTGCAAAGCTGCCTCGGCCCTCCGGGGACCTGGCACCTGGCTCTGGGGTCTCAGGAGGGCTGGTGACACCCTCCTCCTAGCTCAGCAGGGCCCTCCTTCTCCTGGGGAGAGACAGAGGTCGGAGCAAAGCTTCCATTGCTTCTTCCTGCCAAGCTGTAGACAGACAGACAGACAGACTCGTTGGCACTGGGGACTCTCAGGCCAGGCAGAAGCTCCAGTGGAACAGGTGGCAGGTCTCCCAAGGTCCCCTGGACTGACCTCTACCTCCAGAAGGTGGACAGCAAAGGCAGGGCAAGGGGGCCATCTGGACCTCACCCTGGGCCACTCCGGCTGTCGCCCAGCGGACCATGGTGGCCCCTACATTCTTGGTGGCTCCTGGAGGTGCTGGTTTTACAGAAGGGCTCCCTGCAGGGCTGGGGGGTGGACAGCGGTTATTGGGCACTTTTTCTTGAGTCTGTGATAAGCTCCTTCTATTAGACTGTAGATCTCGTCACATAAAAGAGATTTGTGGACTCGCAGCCAGGGACAGCCACATTCTCGAGCAGCGGAAATGGCTCATTTTTCCACCCTCTTCCACGAGTAACGGATGGTCATGAATTTTTCACCCAAATGTCGTCACTAAAGATGTCACCAGCCTCCCTCCCGGGAGGTTTTATGATCTGGTTCTAATGGGGGGCGGGGGGGCCACAGGGAGACGAGAATGGCCTGGAGCTAAGGAAAGGGCTCCATGCAGGAGGGGATACGGGGTGGGTGGCTGGGTGTCCAATCTGGGTGACAAGAGCACTTCTATTTATTGAGCAGCTACTGCATCCAGACACAGAGCCAAGAGTCTCTGTAACCTCAGGAACAACCTGGGGAGGGAGGTGGCAGACGGGCTGGGACTGAGAGAGGCTGAGTAAGTCACCTGAGGTCACAAAGCTTACTCACAAGGCAGAATCAAGGTCCCAAGGCAAACCTAGGTCCCAAGGGCTCCGGAGCCTGCACCATTAACAGGCGCATTATACTGCCCGGTCAGACACCTGCGGGGACCTCGAGCTTGTCATCCTCCCTCTGGTTCCAGATCTTGGTGGACGGATAAGACCACACAGGACATTTTCGCCTGCACAGAGGGACCCACTCTCGAGGGATCAGTGTCGAAGTCATGTCTTCGAGGAAATGGTCTTTGTTCTCTCACGGCTGCTTTCTAGAGACTAAGGGGCGGTTTTGGCAAAGTGCGTTTTCCCTCTGGGTGACTAGTTAGGGAATCGTTGGCAGCCCAGGCGGGAGAGGGGACAGGGCTGGGATTGGAACACCCAACTCTGCGTGTGAGGAACCCCAGCGGTACCGTTGGGTGTGGATTGAGTGTGTTCCCAAGGGTTCCTGTACTGGGTAGAGGGACCCTGAAGAAGTGGAGCCTAGGGGCAGGTCACAGGGGACCACCACCCTCAAAAGGATGAAATCATTTCCCTCAGACCCCAAATTGGTTTTCTTGTGAGGGTCCTTATAAATGACAAGCCTTCCCTAACCTCTTTGGCTTCC
The DNA here is from genome assembly GCF_045843805.1 of Urocitellus parryii. Classification (NCBI taxonomy): domain Eukaryota; kingdom Metazoa; phylum Chordata; class Mammalia; order Rodentia; family Sciuridae; genus Urocitellus; species Urocitellus parryii. The sequence goes on along the minus strand of NC_135539.1, from coordinate 28,816,003 downwards.
TATCTTGACGTGTGATCATTCACTTCTGCACATGTTCCTGTCACAGTGATGCCAGCCACCATGAGGCCCTCACCAGAGCCAAGCTGATACCTCTGCCATGCCCTTGACCCTCCAGAACTATGAGCTAGATAAACCTCTTATTTTATAAAGTTGTCTGGCCTCAAGCACTTTGTTATAGCAACACCAAACAGACCAATATGTTCAGTTGGTCTCCTGCACCAGGAGGTCACCTGGAATCCGCACCCCCATGGCTTTGGCCTCCCTGTCACCCTCTTAAGATCCTCATGGAGATCCAGAGATGTGAGTCTTGAGCAAAGCAGCCCCCCATGGACACCAGAGCCAGTTTCACTGCTGCCAGAGAGCCGCCTGTCCCTGCCTCCTCGACACCCAGTCCTGTGAGATGGGAGGGTAGACCTGTCCCCATTTTGCACATGAGGACATCTGGGCCTCTTGAGAGGCTGGAGGCTGAGGCCGGTGTCCTCTGTCCAGGCGGCCTGTCCCCCTCATCCTCCCCAGCTACAGGTCACCTACTCAGAGCAGCTCCAGCTAGGGGTTTGGTTCTGACTTTCGGGGGTCTGGGGCCCAGCTGGGAAATCAAGGTTGCCAAGGACCCCAGGGAGGGTGACGACGCCGAGACCTCTGTGTGCCTGCCCAACCCTGAGACCAGGAGGCCCCGTGAGGGCACCTGCCCTCTCCACATCACGGCAGCCAGAGCGACAGCTTTGCAATTTGTTGCCCTTAAAGCTGCAGGGCCTGGGGATGTCCTGTGTCCCTGTGCCCATGGGACCCCGGGTAGGCATCGTGGCCAGGGTCCAGCAGAGCCCAAAGGCAGCCCCGTAGGAGTCCAGGACTCAGACCCCAGAGCCCCGGAAGTCAGGCCCTCTCCAGAGGCTGGGGGGTGCGTGGAGCCCGTGGGAGGGGCCCCAGGCCAAGGGCGGGGGGGCACGGGAGAGAGAGGAGCCATCCGGAGCCACGCCCCAGAGGGAGCCCGGAAAATGTCCCCGGATTGATTGACACTTCACAAGAACCCAGCGCTCTGCACGTGGCCCTGGCGCTGTGGCCAGGTTATTGCCCTATAAAGGAGTGAGGAGCCTCTCGGCTGATTCACGACCAGCAGGGACGGCGCCCAGGATGCGTCAACAGGAGATGACGACCTCGCCCAGTCACGAATGGGCCCTGGGAGAGGCGCTTGAGGGTGCTGCCCGTGCCAGTGACGGGCTCCGCCCCGGGGCAGGGACAGGTCCCGGAAACCTGGAAGAGGGGACGGCCCAGCTCATGACCATCAGGGGCCCTCAGCCACATGGCCCCTGATGGCAGAGCGGGTCCCAGGCTGAGGGCATCCCGTGGAGCCAGACCGTGGAGGGAGGGGACATTGGGGGCAAGCTCAGAGCCTCTCAGAAGCTTTGGGTTCTCTCTGGAAAACGCATGCCACTTTGGCCAACGGGTGGCACTGATCGGATCCATGGCATTACCTGCGTTTTCCTAGAAGAGGACGTTTCCTAATGGCTTCCCCCACACATGTGCAGACAGGTGCTTGGAGCAAAAAGGAATTCCCTGTGGGGCAGAGGCAGCCTCCTCGGCGAGGCTGAAGGGGCTTTACCAGGGAATCATCTGGAAGCGAGCAAGGCTGGATCCATTTCTCTCCAGAACACCAGGACAGATTCCCAGTGGATCCAAGATTCAGGTGTCAACATGAAAACCAGAGACCAACAGGGGGAAATGTGTGGGAAGCCCTCCACCACCCTGGAGGGGGAGTCTTCCCACAGGAACCCCAGATTCGAAAGCCAGAAAAGATGAGCAGTTAGGGTAATAGTACAAAAGATGTTCACGACTCATCTCATAACCAAGGGCTGATCTCCTCAACAGGTGAAGCGTTGTTAGAAAAGGAGAAAAAGATGAGCTCTCCAGTTTTTTTTTTTAAAGAGCCAGGCACGGTGGCACACAACTATAACCCCAGCACTAGGGAGGCTGAGGCAGGAGGATGGCGAATGCAAAGCCAGCCTCAGCTACGGGAAGACACTAAGCAACTCAGTGAGACCCTGTCTCTAAATAGGGCCAGGGAGGTGGCTCAGTGGTTGAGTGCCCCTGGGTTCAATCCTCAGTACCTAAAATAAGGGAGGAAGACACAAAATCTTTAACCAGAGCATTTGAAGGCAAGTAAATGCAAGTAGACCTTAAACATATGAAAATGTTCAACCTCATTCATATTAAAACTACACCAGGGCCAGGCATGGTGGCACACGCCTGTGATCCAGCAACTCAGGGGCTGAGAGTGGAGGATCGTAAGTTTAAAGCCAGCCTCAGCAACTTAGAGAGACCTTGTCTCAAAATAAAAAAAAAAAAAAAAAAAAAAAAAAACAAGCTGGGGATGTGGCTCAGTGGTTAAGCGCCCCTGGGTTCAATTCCCAGTACCAAAAAAAAAAAAAAAAAAAGAAATACCCTACACCAGGAGACCTATCAGATAGGCAAAAATCCAAAAGCATGACTCCCCGCCTGTCAGGAGGGCTGTCATGTGGGGAGGTGGACACCCCCCTGTGGCTGGTGGGGATACAAAGTGATACAACAAGCCTGATGAAAAGCGACTGAGTGACTCTTATCAAAGTTACAGATGGGTTTGCCCTGTGACCTCGCAACCCTCGCTGCTGGGAATTTGCTCAACAGATACATCTCAGGCATGTAAGAAATGATGTACGTACACGCTTATTCATCGCGGCTGCGTGTAATGGCAAAAAATCCTGGCAACAGCCCAGTTTTTTTACAAGTGTCTGCAGAAGAACCAGTGAAAGAAATCAGAGTGGAATACTATGCAGCTGGGAGAGGGGAGGGGGAGGGCCTGGAGGGGGAGGGGGAGCAGGAGGGGAGACACTGAGCAGGGAAGATCTCCAGGTTCAGGAGCCAGAGGCCACAGACTATGCAAATACACCCTGCTTTATGCATTTGCATAACCAAAGCCTAGGAGGCTACAGAAGACGCTAATTAGGTGTTTCTCTGGGAAGGCGGGGGATGGGACAGCTGGGACCAGAGATGGAACATCCCCGGTGGATGCCTTTGCAGCAGTTTGGATTCAAACCGTGTCAATATGTTACACAGACTTCTGTAGATGAATGGAGGCCACGTCAGGAGTCCCCGCTGTCTCTGAGCCCTCTGTCCAGTGGCTTGCTTACCCTACACCCCAGGCCCTGGGTCGCCGGAGCTGGCCCCAGTCTGGGGACTGAGGAAGGACTCAGCAAAGCCAAGGAAGCCCCCAGACATCAGCAGGGCAAGTGGACAGCTCTGGATCAGGGTGGGACCTCTTTGGGGACCCAAGCGCCGCACCTTCTCTGTCCAATGTCCAAGCTACAGAGTGGCAGCTCCCATGGCTCCTGCCTCCTGCCTCAGGACCCCGTGGGGGGCCGGGCTGCCCGGAGGGCTCGGCTGAGCCCACAGCGGGTTCCCAAGTCCTGGCTCCAGGCCCCTCCACGGACACCTCAGCAGATGGCTGAGAGGTCCCATGGTGCTCAGTGGGGACCAAGTGAGTGTCCCTCTAGACCAGGGACAGGTGGGGTCCTTAGGGTCACTCCGGACACCTGCCTCCTCCAGGAAGCCTCCCCGGGGCCATCAGGATGGCGGGACACCTCTCCAGGCCGCCTCCTGGGCTGCAGCTGCCCTGCCACCTTCTCCCAGGGCTCAGTCCTCTGCTTGTCCCTGGATCTGGCCACCCAGCACCCTGCGTCCCCACCGTCGGTGGCCCCGTCTGGAGTGCCAACCCCGGGGTCTCCCAGTCAGGCGGGAGCGGGTCCCGCGCTCGGGGACACAGCGGCAGGAGGGGTGCGCGCCATCGGGGCCTGCGGCTGCCCGCGCTGCCCACTGCAGGTCTGGCTTTGGCTGCCCGCATCACACGCGCGTCGGCTGGCCCCGGCCGCGGCGTGCCCGCACCTGCAGGCGGAAGGCTGTAATTTGGCGCGTGACTCACCGTGGATCACACCCAAGTTACCGGCACCCGCTCCTCGGGGCGGGCTGGCCCGGCAGCGCCTTGGTCCTCCAATTATGCCATCTTTTATTGCTCTTTTAGCTGGAACAGAAACACCCAGGGAGGCTGGGTCTGAGGACAATTAATGACATAGGGAAAAAGTCAGGCAAAGCCACCCCGTCTGTGTCCAGAGGAAGCTGAGTCTGGACAGGATCCGGCTCCTGGGGAGTGGGGGAAGGCCGGGTGGGGCAGTGGTCAGTGCAGGCTCTAGCATCCCATCTCCTGGGGACAAATGGCTCCCGTGTGAACCAGTCATGTGACCCTGGATGAGTCCCCTCTGCTCTCTGGGCCTCCTTGTCATTATCTACGGAATGACATTGAGGACCGGTCGGAGATCCAGTGGGGAGCACCTGCTGCTTCATAAACAGTGGGCACCGAGTCCTCCCTCCCGCCCCTCCTCCTTTCCTCCCATCCCTGCCGGCAGCCGTTCGCACAGTAGGGCAGCAGACACTGTGGACTTTGGAGCTCACTTTTCGTCGGTCCCATAAATATTAACCTACTAGGTGTGGAGGACGCAGAGACCCACTTCCTGTCCCCGAGGGGCTCACGGCACTGGCCCAGGAGGGAGACCCAGAGCAGCAGTGACAGGTCACAAGTGACAAGTACCAGGAGAAGTCCCAGGGGTGTGCCCTCCCCAGCAGTCCCCAGAGAGGCCCACGGATGAAGCTTCCCCAACTCCAGGACCTGGGAAGGGGAAGGAGAGCTGCTGTCCCTGGCAGAAGAACCAGGCCTGCAGTCAGAGGCCAGAGCTGAGGCAGAACCGGAGGGCTGTAGCGGGCAGAGGCAGGACAGACCAGCCCAGCGGCCAAATCCTAAAGAGGCTTTGCACAGGGTCGAGAGTCGGAGCTTGATCCAGGGTCGAGAGTCGGAGCTTGACTGTGGGTGAATTACTTGGCCCCTCGTAGGTCTTCAGCAGTGGACACCTTCATGCATTCGACAATTATAACTGAGCACCTAGCATGTGCCACATGCAGCAGTTGGCACAAAAGATGAGGTCCTTCTGTTCCAGTGGGCGAGTAACAGTTAAGGAAGCTTGATGAGGAGCATCTGGGAGGATCTAACTGCGCTGGAGCTCTGGGGAAATGGGAGGCCCAGGGCAGAGGCAGGGAAACGGTTAGAGGCTGCTGCAGGGGCCCAGGTCCAAAGGGCGGGTGGAACTCGAACCCAGGATCTTGGCGTCCCTCCTCCTCCTCTTCCCAGCTGGGAGACCCAAGCCTGTGAGTCACTGCTCCCAGCTGCCTGTCCTCCTTCCTACACTGTGACATCTGGATCCCAAGTTGCAAGATACTAGGGATTCCAGAGGGGCCGAGCCACACGGGAAAATAATAATTAGATAAATAATAAACAGAAGAGGAAGGACGGTTCTTCCGTGCAATAAAACATCACCCAGAAGAGAAGAAGGAAGTAGAAACTTCGCCATTGGACAAACACTGGTAATAAATACTGCAAAGGATGTTAACATCGATGGAAGCTAACGTCAGTGGACACGCTGGGCACAGTGGTTGACGCCCGTGGTCCCAGAGACCGGGGAGGCTGAGTAGGGAGGATCGCCGGAGACAGGAGTCTGAGACCAGACTGGGGCAAAACAGGGAGTCCCCGTCAGAAAGAAGAGAAAAGTTAAAGAAAGGGAGAGGGAGGGGAGAAAGGAGGAAAATTCATGGAAGAAAGTTCAGGAAGAAATAGATTGTGCCCTCCTCAAGCCAACCAACGAGATATTTATTAACCAGTGGAGGGGGAGAAGATGCTCACTTCCCAGGAGTGGACCTGGCAGGTGCCATTGTCACCAAATGTGACAGAGCCCGGATGCACCAAGAAGGGCACCCCCCTGTATCTTTGAATTCCCACCCCAAAGGTGAGATGGCCCTCCAGTCACCAGCACACAGTGGACAGGCCCACAGCGAGGGACAGTGGACCAGAGGCCGGGTCAGGGCTGTCTCCAAGCATCAAGTTGCTAACGATGAACCAAGGCAGAGGAGCTGGTCCCAACGGGAGGAGTCTGAGGGGGACACGGGGACAGATCCATGCACCTTGGGGTCCTGGATAGGGTCCTGGGACAGAAAAGGGGCCTCAGGGGAAAAAGGAGCCCCATTCAAGCGGGGTTCGGGTTTGCTTCCTAGAGCGCTGCCCCTGGACTCCGCTGCTCTGGACGATCGCACTGAGGTTAACTCGAGGGGAAGCTGGGGTGGCGCAGACAGGAACCCCCTCTTTTGGCAGGTTTTCACTAAGCTTCAAATTGTCTTGAAATTAAAAGTTGTTTTTTTTTTTTCAAAACCCTGATATTGTTCTTAACTTTGGAGACACACCGATCACCAAGGACATTTGGAGTTGGTTTTGTAGCGCTGGGGTGGATCCCAGGGCCTCAGGACGCCAGGCAGGCGCTCTGTACCCCAGCCCCACCCCCAGAACCCCCTGGAGGGCCCTGTCCCAGGTCAGGACCAGGTGGATAGTTAGTCCCCTTCCCCTCATGCTGATGGCGGCCCTGGTTGGAGGGTGGACTGTGAGTGAATTACTTTGCCCTTCGTAGGTCTTCAGCAATGGACACCTTCATGCATTCGACAATTATAACTGAGCACCTAGCATGTGCCACATGCATCGGTTGGCACAAAAGACGAGGTCCTTCTGTTCCAGTGGGCGAGTAACAGTTAAGGAAGTGGGATTGTTATGCACGCACATGGTAGCACCTTTAGAGGCTATAAATGGACATAATGAGTAACTCCAGGGAGGGGTGCTTTGATGGAGGTGACATTTTATCTGACATTTCATCTATGAGGAGAAATGATGGGGGCATCCCAAGAGCTGGGGGGTGAGGGTGCACTTGATATAAGAAGAACAGCAAGCCCCAAGGTCCTGGGGCCACCCTGGAGCCCAGCAGGGTGGGAGCCACAGGGGAGGAGTCTGGATTTTAATCAGGGGCAAGGGAAAGATTTCAATAATCTGTTAAGACGTGTGGAGTGGGTGGGGATGTTCTCTGAGGTGATTTAGGATTTTAACAGATTATCCAGAAAGGAAAACAATCACTCTGGTTGCCTGATGGAGTCGGATCCATAGATCCAGGATGTGGTCTGGACCAGGGAGGCGGCAGCCAAGGAGGGGAGATGCTGAGCCCTGAAGCTGGCCTCTGTGTCAGGTACTGTTGGGGGAGAGTGGCTCCCAGCAACCCAGCTCTCCTGGCCAGCAGAGCCCGGCCACCCTTTCAGATTCACCTACTTGTTGGCACCTACTGTGTGCCGGCGCCCCAGCCCAGCACAAACCTGGCCACAGGTCCCCTTCTGCAGAGGGACCCCAAAGTCTTGCTCTTGAAGTCCCCAGGACTGATGGGGAAACTGAAGCTCAGATTGAAGAAGACTCATCCAATGCCACACAGTAAGCAGAATCCAGGACAGATGGTCCCACTGCCCCAGGCCAGCCCCCAGTGGGGACCCAGCCTGTCTTCTGAGCCCAGGAGGGTGGGGGGCAGTGTTGGCAAAAAGGGACCCTTGCCGTCTGGGCAAATGGGTACATGACAGCCACGCCACGCTGGGCCTGTGCCACCTGGAGACGGGACACTGTCACCTCCAGCATGCCTGGGGGCTCAGCTCACAGGTGTGGCTTCATTGCCCTGTCTGGGCCCCGTGTTCCTTGACAGCCTAGGCCGGTTTCCCAGGAAAGCCGTTCTCACTAAGGTGTGAATGACTGATAGCCGGGCCTTTGCTGAAGGGGAGCCAGAGCTCGGGGATACCGGCCTCCAGAAGCCACAGAGTAGAAGGCACTAAAAAGAAAATGTAGCCCCCTCCCAGCTCCACCCTCTTGGCAGCAGGAGCCCCTCGGGGCTCATTTATTAGCTGAAAACTTCTCCACTTAATTCCCCAAATCAGCAACAGATGTAAGAACTCGCCTCTGGTCCAAGCCCCACCGAACGCCGGAGTCCCCTCCGAGGACGCCTCCTGTGACGAGGTTTGGTGTTTACCGAGGGAGCCCGTGGCTTCCCCACGACCCGGAAGGCCCCGGGTGCCGCTGGGCAACGTGGTGGGTAGGGGACGAGGCAGGAAGAGCGGCGGGCGCCCCTTTCACAGTCGGGGAAACCGAGGCCCCAGGAGGCGGAGCCGCTGCCCCGGGTCACCCAGGAGAGCAGCTGGCCGTAAACCCAGGCTGCGGCCATGTTCCTGAGGCCTCTGGCAGGTGATCGGAGGGCCCTGGCCTGCTGGCCCTGCTGGCCCTGCCAGAAGCACCCCCTTTGGTTAGGGCAACGTCTCCTGAAGGCCACCGGCAACCCACTGTCCCACGTCCCAGGAGGGGGGTCTTTCCCCCTCCCTCCCCGGCCCGGGGTCCTCAGTCTCAGTCACAGAGGAGGAAGGGGGCAGCAGCATGGCGAGGGGCACAGGCCAGACTCCGGATGAAGCCAGGGACCTCAGGAAGCCACTCTGCAGCTCTGACTCCGGTAGAGACAGCTCCTGGCCCTGGTGAGGTTCCCCGGAGGAGGGTCCCCACATCCAGAGACGGGGGTGGGGGGGTGGGGCTCTGTGCCCCCCACACAGGCCCCTCCCAGGTGATCATGGGATTTGAGGGCAGAGGGACAAGGGACGTCCCCCTGTGCCTTGTCATGTTCATCCTCCTTCAGGCACCCCCCTGCTGCTTCTCCTGGAGGGGGCCCCCCAGGTCCCCTCCCGCCCCACCCCCCCACCCCGACAGAGGCGGCCAGGACTGCCGAGGGCTGGGGCCTCTGGTAATGACGGGGAAAGTGCTGAGACGACAGGTTATTTCAACACTGTCATCATCGTCGGTGTTTCGACACTGAGTTTGTGCAAGAGACATAATGGGCCCGCCATAAACTCCCTGTCTGTCTCGTTGCCGGGTGGAGCAGTCGCTGTCTTGCTGAAGCATCCCCAGGCTTCCTCTGGCTCCACCGAGGAAGGGCCCAGAGAGACCTCAAGGTGTCGGAGAAAACCCAGAGCGATTACCTCCGGGTAATTAGATGATGGCGCAGATAGCCCGCCTCCTGCCGCCAGAGACGGGAGGGCAGGGCTGGGCTGTCCCAGCCGCTGCCAGGCCACCTAGCCAGCCCCCCGCGGGAGGAGGCCACAGGTGACCTCATGGAAGCAGACACTGTGACTCATGGCCAGACCAGGTTCCTTCTCCCCTGAGGGCAGCAGGCAGGAGGGTCCCCCACGGGGCAGCCCCCACAGCCCCCCAGAGGAGGGTCAGGATCCGGCAGCCTCCCCACAGCAAACTGGGACGTGGACTTGGGATCCTTGACTCAGCTCAGCAGTGGCCCGAGGTTTGTTCTGAACCCCAAACACCCCCTTTAAGAGGCCGAGTGGAGGGGTAGCAGGGTGCCTCCTGCAGCAGAAGTGAGGCCTAGAGGAGGCCAGGACAGAGTCCGCTGGGGACTTGCTGATGTCCCCTGACACTTGCTGTCATGGAACAACTGGGCATCGCTGTGCCCAAAGGGCAAGGCCAGAGGTGGACAGCGCTGGGAGGAGCAGGGAGTCAGGCCCAGGGAGCCCCACTGACTGCGGAGACGGGCACGGTACAGCCACACAGCCTCCCGGCCTCCTGGGCCTCCCACGGAGAGTCCCGGGGAAGGCCTGAGGGATCAGAGAGCAGAGACCCTCCGAGCCAAGTGGACGGTGATCTCACAGGGAGCAGAGAACTCCCACCCCTGGAGAGGGAAGGGGCATCCTGGTGGGACGTCCAGTGAGGGGCAAGAGCAGGGAGAAGGGCCTGGGTGACCCAGTGGGGACACGTGCTGGGAACACCCTGCAGGCCGAGGGGTAACGCTCAGACACCAGCCAGTGCAGGCACCCAAGAGCGAGGGTCCCTGGAGCAGGTACTGGGAGCCATGGGAGGTCTGGGATCCCAGGAGTTACGAGTAGACCAGCAGTTGACAGCCGGCTCCGGCTCAGGCTGCAGAAGCAGCACGTGAGGAGGTCTCTGGGTGGGGGGCAGGGGGGAGGCACAGACATGACCACGAGGCTCTGGAGGGTGCCCAGAGTGAGAAGGTGGACGGGAGGGGCCTGAGGACACTCAGAACAGACTCCCACCATTGCATACCAAGAATGGGGACAAGAAGGGACCCACGGAGACAGGAAGGAGGTCACACAGGAGGGGCTCACCTGGGACTTTAGGGTCTTCTTGGAAATCGACCCCACAGGCCCCAGCTGGTCTTTACACCCTCAGCCACAGAGACAGTGGTCCTCGGCTTCAAGCAGATCATTCAGAGCCACCACCGAGGCCTGCCCCAGGGGACAGGCCATCCAGCAGCGGGCCTGGCTTCCTCCTCCAGGACCGTCCCCAGCAGCTCCCCACGTCTGTGCCCACCTCCTGCTGGGTCTCCTCTTTCTCCTGACTCCCCTCCCCTGGCCTCTTCTAGGCTTCTTTTGAGGTCCCCTCAGGGTCACAGGACAGTCCTCCCAGCCTCCTGGCCCCCTCTGCTGTCCCGCCCTCCCTTGGGCTCACCCCCCCCACTCCAGGCCACCAAGGGCGCAGCCACGTCCCCTCCCTGCAGGCCCGCAGCGCAGGCCCCACCCTGCTCACCGCAGGAAGTGCCCATCTGTCGGCAGGACTGTCACATCCCTTCTGCCAGAGGCTGTTTTGCATGTGCCACCGTAATAGGAGCCCGTCACCACCTCCCTGCAGGAGGAGGTCTGGCCGGCTGTCCTCGGAGGCCCAGAGCCTGGGCAGGCAGACCGTTCCCACTCCAGCCGGGTCGCCCTCGGGTTCCACTGGCCCAGGTGAGGAGGTGACACTCTCTCCTATGGGAACCCTGGCCCAGCTGTGCCCACTGCCTCACTCCCGCCTGGGTCCAGGAAGGGTCCTCTTGGCACCCAGGCCCGGCAGCCCCTGAGCAAGCTGGTGGGCAGACAGCACCCACCCTGCACCCGCTCCAGTGTGCCTTCCCCGTCACCTGCCTCCTTTCCACTGCCTGGAAATACCCTTGGCAGTCTTCGGAGCCCACAGTGAAGCCACTTAGTGGTGGACAGGTCCCGGGGTGAGCAGGCACAGTCCCGGCCCCAGCCCGATCAGCTCTGCCATCCCGAGGACCTCATTGCATCACCTCCTCCACTGAAGGAGGCTGGGCTCTCAACTTCTCTGGTCAGGGGCAGCCAGCATGAGTGACACCCTCCTTTCCTCAGCCTCAGGTGCCCATGAACAAGTAGGGCATAAAGGCTTCAGACACAGCCCAGCATGGGAGCCATGGGGATACTGTTCCCCTCTTGTTCTGGAACCATCTATAGTTCCCTGACGTCTCAGCACCGTGAGGCCAGACCACCCATCCCTCCCCCCAAACAGGTCAGTGGGCTCAGCAAAGCCAACCCGTGAACTCACAAGTGAGCCCCTTTCCCAGAAGCCCCCAGACAGCTGCCAGAGGCCAGGCGAGGGGTCTCCCTGGGGCTCGGCAGCCTGAGGCTGGACGGTAACCCTCTGGGACACCACAGGCCGCCGAGTGTGACCTGCACCTGGGCCTTGCCGATCTCTCGCTCACCCACCTGCGCATCCCCTCCCGCCACCTCTGCCCCATGAATGCCAGCCCCAGGGTCCTTCTTCACCCTTGATGGCCCCTCCCGATGTCAGGCACACTCAAGGGACTTGGGGCTGTCTCAGGCACAGCGAGGACAGTGCACCAGGGACTCGGGGTGGGCAGCAGGGAGAGGGAAGGTGGTCGCGCATTGCGGCCCACAGGACGGGCAGTGTTCCCTCGGATGCCAGGCCACACTCTGGGCCCCAGGGACCAGAGGCCCCCTCACCTCGAGAGCTGCTCTCAGCTCCTGGGGGCTGGATGTCACAGGAGGAGAGCCCACAAGGCCCTGGAAACAGGGCCACAGCCCTGACTCCTGAGCCGTGGGAGCCCCAGGAGGGCATCCAGGTGACCCTGCCTCCCCTGCTCGGCACGGCCTCCCCGCCTGGCCTCCTGCTCTGCCAGGGGCAGCCCAGATGCGGCAGTTCAGGCCCAGGGCCTCCCGTCGTCGCCTCCCCCACTGTGCAGCCGGATGGCACCGTCTCTGAACGCATCTGCCTGTTTACATTCCCCCAACGAAAAGCAGCTTTGTTTATGGAAAAGAGCTATTTTGGTTCCACGTCTTCTCCCGACTCACAGGCGGACTGGCTGCTGCTCTCTTGGGGAACTGAGAGGAGCCAGGGAGCCGTCTCCACCCACGGGGGAAGGTGCCCAGGGCTCTCACCAGCGCAGGGGTCAGGGGACCCCAGATGCTGCACTGTTTCCCCCGCAAAGACTCCAGGGAAAGGACCCGACTGTGAGCCCAATCCCGACACACGCAGGTGATGCCTCCCCCAGAGGCAGAAGTAGAGGACCCTCCTGACCCAGGCAACCCCCACCTGCCCCGGCTCATCCCCAGGCCCTTCGCTCCCCCTGCAGCCCACCAGGTGAGCAGCGCTTTTCCGCCCACTTCCCAGATGCGAGTCACACAGCTGCAGGGGCGCCCGGCCCCTCCCTGGGCCACCCTGAGACGGAAGCAGATCCATCTCAAGGAGAGCGAGTCGGGTGGCAGCCATGGGTAGGGTCCTTCCTGCCGAAAGCCCCAGTGGACACTTAATCTAGTCCCTGGAGGCAGCCAGAGCAGGAGGGATTGGGTTGAACGGCGCAGACGCCTGTGCAGAAGGAAGCTGCCGTTTTCCAGATGAGAAGCCCCCAGCGAGTCCCATTATCCCCCTGAGGAAAACCAAGAGGCCCGGGGCATCTGCATCCCCAGGTGAGGGAGCAGGTGCCAGGCGCGTGGCACAGGGGTGGCTACGGAGCCTTCCCACCCGGCCCTCCCCTGCTCTCCCCCTCCACAGTGCCTGCCGTTTCTGGCGCACCTGCGTTACCTGGACCACCGTGCGGGTCAACAGCTGTCGCCATGACAACAGAGGAGAAGAGAGGAAGCCTGGGAGAGGAAAGACCCCTGCTGGAGCAGCCCCGACTCCCCAGCTCCAAGAGGGGGACCGCAGATGGAATAGGGACAGGGCCACTCGGGGGCCCCTGTGCTGGGGACGGCAATGAGGATGTGATTACCAAAGAGACGGAAAGTCACAAACAGGAGACCAGACCCACCGGCCTGGGACAGGCTCCCCCAGACACTCTTTGGGGAGTCACATCTGGCAGCACCTGGTGTCATCGGGGTCCCTAAGGTAGAGTAGTGATGGGGGCCTGGGGCCACCTGTTCTAGAAGAAGGCTGTCCACGCTGATCCTAGGACACACTGCTGGCCTCCAGGTCTCTTGGGGGGTCCTCTTGTTCCGCCTTGTCATGGCACATGAAGAACCCCAAGGGAAACTCACGGATCCTCATGGAAGGACACGTACCAGGTGGCCGCACTCCTCGGGCAGACAAATGTCTGCTCCACAGGGACGCAGGAGCCCTGGCACCAAAGCAGCTGCTTTTTGTCTGTTTGGCATCGTTTCCCTGGAGACAGGGAGGACCTGGGACAGGCACGAGAGGGAGGCCCGTGCTCACACTCCCCTCAGGGTCCCAGGAAGGGAGGGACAGGGCTTCCCATTGGGGGCCTCAGGAGGGAAGGGAGACGACACTGTCACTGTCACAGAGTCAACCCCGGGGCCATGGGTGGGTGTCTCCTGCAATGCTCACAGAGGGAAATGTGGCCACGTGGTCCCAGGGTCTCCTGTCCCTGATACTCTCCCCACCATGATTTCTCTGTAGCTCTTTGTCAAGTGGGCAGCTTGGCCTTCCCCGGCTCCCTGGATGGTGCGTCACCAGCTGATGGCCAGTCCCCGCTTCCTCCCATGTTTCCACCCAGGATGGAAACCCGTGGCCGGGGGGTGCTGGCCACCAAGGTTCACAGAGCCACGCCTCCATGGGTACATCCGCCCTCCCCTCCATACCAATGGGACATCTCCTTCAAGGCCCTGCCTGGTCCCCCACAGAGAGCACGAGGTCCCTCTGCAACCAGACCAGACCCCACTGCCGGCCCACCCAGGTCCCACGATGGCGCGGACCCTGATTCCTCAGCCTGAATTTGAGGCCAACACCAAATCACCCCTGTATTGCGACTGGCTTGGGCCTTAGAATTTCAGCCCTCTCTCGCCGACGCTGAGACAGAAGGATGTGCTTTGCACCCGATGGGACAGGGCTCCTTCCTTCTGCCTTCTCTAATGCCCAGAAGCCTCCCCGGTGTCTGGGGAAGTCCCCTCCTGGTACACTACATCCACCCTCCCAGAACCCCCTGCAGCTAGTGCCCATTCACATGAACAGCTCCATCCGTCCAGCAGGGGACCGGCCAGATTTGGAGTGGGAAGCGGTGTCCCCGAAGGTCGATGCCGAGTGACTGAACGAAAGATGCTCCTACGTGGAAGAAGCCAAAGGCCTCAACTCAGGGAGAGAAAGCAGACACCCGTGGCCCCGTGGCTCCGTGGGCAGCAACTGTTCCCGCTCGAATCACCCAGACCCTTGGGAACCTGCTCAGCTAATGTGGTAGCAAAGTCCCACGTGACCGCTGCTCAGCTGGGGGGTTGTTAGCCCGTGCAGGGGGAACACATTTCCCAGGAAGTAAATCCAGAGCTGCCCCCCTGCCCCCCCCATCCCTCTGTTGATTTGTGTCTAGGAGTCTTGGGCCTCTCCTGCCATTTGTCCCGTGCATGTTGAGCAGGGAGGTTGCAGTAGCTGTTTTCTGAGAAATTTGGAGAAAAAGTCAAGCCTGTCTGTTTGGAATCTGGTGTCACAGGGACAGGCGGAGGGAGGTCTCCAAGGAGCCCCTGGGAAGGAATGTGGCAGCTTCGTCCCACCAACCCAGCGGCTGTGGTCACCAAAGAGGCCAAGAACAAACGGCTTCTGCCCCTTTGGGCCACAACTGCCCAAGACCCACCTCCTGGTGCTGCAGGCCAGGGCCACAGGGTCTTGCTGACCCTCCAGCCCAGACCGTGGATGGTGGAAGACCGTGCACTCCCTACCCAAGAGGTCTGTGACCTCCTGTTATGGGGCTTTAAATGGCCACGTCGCACAGAGGCCCATGACCTGGAGCTCTGCTTTCACCAAATTTCAGTTTAGGGACAGTCTTGGCTTTTTGCCTTGGTCCTCCAGCACGGCCGCCAGATGTGGAAACTCCCTCCTGTCCCATCCCCAAGCCCACTCGCACCAGGCATTTGCGTGGGAAGGAGTTTCGCCGACGCTGAGACAGAAGGATGTGCTTTGCAATTGCAGGGACCCATCAGCCTCCCTCTCTCTGGATGCCTCCGCCATCTCTGCCTGGGTGCTCCCCTCGTCCTCCTCCTGTCCCTCCAATCCTGCCCCCGAGGCCTCCCTCCCTCCCTCCCTCCCTCCCTCATCCATCTTCCCCAACAAGGAGGGTTTGCTTCTGAGCCGACTCTGGTGCCGGTTCTGAAAACAGCAGGGTCACCTTCTCAGCTCAGGTCTTGGTGCCTCTTGCACCCCAAGGACCCAGCACTGAGTGGGACAGAAGCTCTTTGGGGCCTCAGAGAGTTGTTGGCGGGTCTGATAAGAAGACCAGAGCCAGACAGGGACGAGAGGGGCACAGCTCAGCGCTGGACTGGACAGATGAGGGCAGCTCCCTCCGCCTGGAGGAGCCAGAAAGGGGTTGGCCAAGGAGGTGAAGGGAAAGCCACCTTGAAGGGGTCTTGAGAGGGGAGACGGGAGGTGGGACAGGGACAGTCATCCGTGGGGCGCCACTCAGGTCACGCCACGGTGGTCAGCTTTAGGATCTGCCTCTGCCAACCGACTGGGATCTCCCAGGAGGCGAAGAGTGGGGTCAATTTCAGTCATTCTCAAGCCTCAGGAGGAGGAGGAGGGCAGGAGCTGCAGCAGCCACGGGGCCCCCGAGAGCCTCGAGGCCTGGGGACCCTATGTCACACTGCAGCAGAGACAGAGGTGAAGAGTCTGGAGCCCCAGACATCACGGCCAGTGGAAGGGAGGTCCTCACACTAGAGGTGAGCAGGCCTGGGAGGGGGTCCTCCGAGAGGACTTTCAGACCAAGCTTGTGAGACTCACCAAGGACCCTGTGGCAAGCCCTAGGCCCTGGTGAGGACCGGGAGCTCACCCAGGAGGATGCCAACCCCCGACCCCGCACTCAGAGCCAAGTGTAGATCCCACCACCACCCGGGGCCCCACAGGGCAGTGGAAGAGCGGGGCTGCAAAGCACAGGCAGTTCCAGGCGCTGTGCACCACGTGGGTTATTACCAGCCAGGGGTGGGGGTGGGGGGGTTCTGTCCCCTCCACTTCCCAGGACTTGCCGATCAGCGAGAGCGGGCAGCCTGCAGCGTACCAATTAATGACGTGCTGCCTCGCACGGTGCTCTAATTACTGTTCAGGATCGTGAGACTGCTCACCTGCAGCAGGTCCTGGGGCAGACAATGGCACAACTGCCTCTTCTCAGTGCCATCCCCTCCCGGCAGCGCCTAGCCGGGTACCAGGTGCTCAGAGCCCCATCCAACAGGGCAGCAGGCAGCTGATTCCCGCTCTCATGGACTATGCCTTAGAGTCACCTGGAAGGTTTAATGAAGCACTGAGGCCCCATTCCAAGGATGCTGGTTTAATTGAATGAGCAGGAGCCCGGGCATCAGGCTTTTAACAAACGTCCCAGCCCAGTGTGGTGGTGGGGCACACACCTGCAATCCCAGCTACTGGGGAGGCTGAGGCAGGAGGATCACAAGTTCAAAGCCAGCCTCAGCAACTAAGCCAGGCCCTAAGCAACTCAGTGAAACCCTGTGTCTAAATAAAATCTAAAATAGGGCTGGGGATGTGGCTCAATGGTTAAGCACCCCTGGGTTCCATCCTGGGTACCAAAAATAAATGAATAAATAAACAAACTTCCTAGAAGGCTCTACCATAGAGTGGAGGCTGAGATCAAGTTCCCACGAATCGTGGCCTTGGTGCGAAGTTCCCTCCCACTTCAGGTCTCACCCACCACAGAGTCTCCAGCTCCTCACTGCAGCCGATGATTCCCAAAGCTCAATGTCCAGCCTAGAAAGGGTTCAGGCTTCAAATCTAATCAGAGGGACAGGGACAGGTGCCTACAGCACAGGGCTCATCACCCCCTCAAGCAGATCTTGGTGAATGGGGCCTCCACAGCGGGGAGCAGCTATATTTGCCAGACGCTGTAGGCGGTCAGTGATGGGCAGCCAACTTGGGCAGTGGGAGGATCTGAGGTATCTTCAGTACAGATGGGTACAAGGGGTACTTGGCTTCAGGATACAGGTGGGTACAAGGGGAATTGGCTCCGAGGCTCACTGATATCACCATGAATCCCATCTATTCTTGCTGATTCGCCGTGGCCAGGTGTGGGATCAGGTAGCACAGGAGTGGTGTTCCTTTTAAAATAGCAGTAAAACCTGGGCTCAGCAGCACACACACCTGTAATCCCAGCGACTCAGAAGGCTGAGGCAGGAGGGTGGCAAGTTTGAGGCCAGCTTGGGCACCTTAGCCAGGCCCTGTCTCAAAATTCAAAAAATAAAATAAATAAATGAAAAAGAACTGGGGATGTGCACTGTCAGCCTGTCCCCTAACCTCCTGCTGGCCTTCCCCTTGGCTGGATGTAACTGGGAGAGGCCATCCACAGAGGTCACCTTCCAGGCACAGAGCCGGTGGAGGAGTGTGGAGAACGCACCTAGAGGGACAAGTGTGAACCCCCTGCATGCTGGGCAACCATTCAGATGACATCCACTCTCTCCGTCCCATGGAGCCAGTGGTAGTCACATTCAAGTCACCCTTGGAAACCCCCATCTGTTCTTCACCCGCATTCCATCACCAGGTCCTTCTGATTTCCCCTTCCAGACATTTCTGGAGTGAATTCTTCCCGCCTCTGTCCAGATTCTTGCCTTCATTACCTCTGTCTTACACTCCTGCAGTTAACTTTCCAACCGGCTTCTCTATATGCAGTCAGACCCACCTCCCAACACTCAGTGGACTTGACTGTGGCCCCTTCCAGCTGAAACCTGTCCAGGTAACCCCCACTGCTTCAGGACAACAGGCAGCTTTGCCTGTGTGCTCTGGGGCTGTAGACCTGTCGGTGAGGTTGGTGACCAGCTGGCTAAAGGGTCTGGGTCTCAGGCTGGGGATCTAGCTCAGTTGGTAGAGCTCCTGCCTCGCACGCACAAGGGCATGGGTTCAATCCCCAGCACCACAAAAAAAAAAAAAAGAGTTTGGGTCTCTTCGCTTGGACAATGGAAAAGCAAGATTTTGTTCCTGTTGGTGGTGGGAATGGTGTTGACATTTCATTTTGAGAAATTTCATAAGTTTGGACTTTCTGAAAATTGTAAAATTAGTACAAAGTAGTCCCAAATAGTACAAAGTAGACCCTTTATGCAGATTCTCCAAATATTAACATCTTTGTAGGGCGACGATTCAAAAGCAAGAGATACCATACTTTAATCTACAAATCTCATTTGAATTTCTCCAGGGGTCCCACTGTGTACTTCTTCTGACCCAGGATGCAGTCTAGAATCACTTGGCTTTTGGTTGTTAAGGGTCTTTAATCTGAAGCAGGTCTTCCGTCTTTGATCTTGACACTTGTGAACAGAATCAGCCAGTTGTTTTCTGGAATGATCCTCCATGTACCTTTATTAATGTTTCCTCACCTCTAAATTCCAATTCTACATTTTTGGTGAGAGAACCACAAAAGCCAAATTGTGTCTTTCTCTAGTGCCTCCCATTAAGGGGTACAGGAGGTCAGTTCCTTCTAATACTGGTGGTGTTAATTGTGACTATTGGATTAAGATGCTCACTGCAGGGATGGGGATGTAGCTCAGTGGTAAAGCACTTGCCAAGTGTGCCCAAGGCCCTGGGCTCCATCCCCAGTGATGAAAAAAAAAATCTTTGCCATCTTTCTCCAGCATAAAATTACTATTTTCCCCTTTGTTAAAAAGTATCCTATGGGAGAAATAATTTGATACTATGTAAACATCCTATTTCATATATACTTTTTTGCCCACACTTGTCTTATTATTATTGAATTGTAAGAACCTTTTGCCCATCTGTTATTGATGTTAAACAACTTATTATTGATGGTTAACATCTACTATTGACACCTATATATTTCACATAGATTCATGACACTTAACCTCAAACAAAGATCACTGTGGCATTTGGCAAATTCATCATGCTTTCTATCTTCAGCACAGCGATGGATTAACACTGTGAGAAAAGGCAAGGAATCCACCCAACCAGATGATCTCCAGGGACCAAAAGGGTCCACCCAACATGTCCAAATCACATCCTTGAGAAGGGACTTGTATCAAGAATATATAAATAGCTCTTACAATTCAATAATAATAAGACAAACATGCTTTTTTAAAAAAAATAGGCAACGATTCTGAGTAAGATATCTCTCAGGAGGGCTGAGGCCGGGGTGTATTTCCGTGGTAGAGCACTTCTCTAGCATAGAGACACAGAACTTCCATTTGCAGTGGTGGTAAAGGCCAGAACCTGGAACCTTCATGAGCTGCGGGCAAGAGTGTCCAAATGGTGCAGCCACTTGGGAAGATGGTCTAGCCTTTCCTGCAAAGGTGAACCCCAGGATGATTGTACGACCTAGTAATCCCACTCCTAATTGCACACCCAACACCCTGTGAAAACAGGCCCATGTGAGAACTTGTGCATGAACGGTCACAGCAACTGTGCAGGTGGAAACAACCCAGGACCCATCAAGTGATCAACAGATAAACGAGACATGGCACACCCACACCGTAGAAGACCACTTGGCAATGAGAAGAAAGAAAGCGCTGATCCGGACTGCCACCTGGACGGAACCTTGAAAACCTCGCATTACTGACGAGCCAGTCCCCAGGGACCACTTATTGCACGATTCCATTCCTATGAATCACCTAGAACAGACGGATCCATAGAGACAGTAAATCAGTGGTTGTCAGGGGCTGGGGTGAGGGGAGAGAATGAGAAGAGACCCATAAAGGGACGGAACCTTCTTTGGGGGGTCACAAAATCGTCCTAAAATCGATGGTGGGGATAGAGTTATAATTCTGAGTACACTGAAAGCCATCCAACTGGACGCTTGAAATAGATGAATTAAATGCTGAGCAAATGCTCCTGCAACAAAGCTGGTATTTAAAAGTAGAAAAACAGGGCTAGGGATGTGGCTCAGGGGTACAGAGCTTGCCTGGCATGCTCGAGGCCCTGGGTTGCATCCCCAGCACCTCAAAAAGCAAACCAACCAAGCACGAACTCTGCTCTCTCAGCTCTGTGGCCGGAGGAAGGCTCCACAGTCCCTCCCAGTCATCCTGCTGGGTGCATGCAGCTGGAGCCAAGCAGAGGAGCTGCGCTCTCCCAGGCCAGGCAAACAGGGCACTGACCTGCCAGCATCTCCGGTGATCCAGGCTGGAGATCACTGCCTTTCAAGCAGCTATCTCTCCACTCCCCGGCGAAACATCCCGAGCCAGACTGTGGTTCTGTGACTCGGAGTCCAAAGCCATGAGTCAACATCATCTACTTATCAAGACCAAAGGCTGCGGTCACTGTGTGTGGAAGAGACAGCTCAGAGCTCTTGGCGCCTTCGCGCCACAGCCGGGCCGCGCCCTGGTGCCCACTGGGGCTGAGCTGGTGGGTCCTGCAGGAAGAATCTCGGGACTTCCCTCTGGCCGCCCTGGGCTGTCCCTTCCCACGGCCCTTGTGACTCTGCCACTGGGAGCCCGGGAGTCTGAGCCCCCACTTGCCCGTCTGGGGCTCCCCGGGGTTTCGCCAGGCCTGTGCTTTTTTCCGTTTACGTTGTTCTTTAAAACAGAGTTTCAACCAGGGTCCCTTGAAGCCCGGCGGTGCCTTCTGGACATAAAGATGGGCTGTTGGACCCAGCTGGATGTGACCCCAGGGGCCTGACCCCACCAAAGGCCTCAGCAGCTCATGGCCACATGGTTCCCCCACGGATGACCCACTGGTTTTATTTTAGGTCCTTGAAGGTCCCCTGTCCCTGCTCACTCACCGCTGAGCTTCTGGAACCTTCTCCTTCTACTTTCCTAGCAACGCATTCATTAGCTCATTCATTTCCTGAAACCCGTTCTTGAAGGAACGGTCGCCCCCACTGAACTCTTGTGACCCGGGACTCTGGGTCTCTCTGCCGGCTCGGGTCAGTGCATCAGTGATGTCGCAATGGCTGAGTTAACGTCCATCCCCTTCTTTAGGCCCAGCGGTGCCCGAGGGCAGGGCCTAACTGCATCTCCTATACTGACATCCCCCGCAGCCAGCCCAGGGCCTGGTCCATGGAGGACATCCCAAAAGCCCTTGTGGACACAATGTCAGAACACTGTCCCTGAGTCTCGGTAGAGCCCCTCCCTGCTCTCTGCTTCTCGGACTCTGCATCTTCCCCAAATATAAATCAGGTCCTGGCCCTTCTCTGCGATAACCATCCGAGAGGGAGATTCCCTCTGTGATTATAACAAAAACCAAATCCTCTGCCCCTGACTACAAGGCCCCCGCAGGGCCTGGTCCCTGCCCCTGTCCTCTAAGTACTGTAAGGAGGAAGCCCGTGGAGGGTTCCAAGCAGAAGGGCTTGGTCCCTGATGGACAGATGCTTGGACTGCTTTTGACCCTTGACCTCTCCAAGTTCATTTCCATCTGCCCTGGTGGAGGGCCTCATCAATCAGAAACGGATCCCACGTTGACCGTGAGCTGCCTGCTGCCCACTGCTCTACCCCTAGGACCCAGGGAGAGGCCGAGCCTGGTTCATGGCTGACATCGCTCAGCATGGCCAGCACGAGGGAAGGGCGGCTGGCTTGAGCGATTTTATTCTTGTTACCCACCTGCTGTTCAGGTGCGCCCTCGCCACCCGCACCAAGGACAAGCAGCTCCCACCTGAGCAGCCCCAGCCACGTGGCTGCTCTGAGTCATGATGTCTTTCTTCACGTGTCTGACGGTCGGGTACAGGGAGAGGGAAGACGTGACCCCACGGTCACCTCACAGGGTCACCCAGCTAGGATGAGGCAAACACAAGCATGGCTTTCATGTCACACACACACACCCCTGTGGCTAGTGAGGGCAGTCACTTCCTGCCAGGGACGGGCGTGGAAGCTCTGTCACTTGGTCACAGGGCCAGCAGTGTCACATCTCAGGCTTTCTAAACTGGGGCATGGAAGGGCGATGGCACTCACATACCCTTTGGTGACATTTCTGGAAGTCAGCAGGCCCGTGGGCCCCTCCATCACAGCCCAACAAGGCTGGGCTGGACTGCTGGGGACCAAGGGACTTGCTGGTCATAGAGGGCAAGACCAAAACAGGAAGGGCCCTGACAGTCTCCCCAGGTTGTTCCTCCTGCCAAATGTCCTCCTCGTCCCAGCTGTCACCTGCCTCCTGTCTTTCAGGGAGGTCAGGGTCTCTGTATTTGGGGGATGTGTGAACTGGACGCAGGCCACCACCGTGGAAGCTACTGGGCAGACTCCAAGGGGTCTCTGAATACTCTGGAGACCCCCTGGAGACCCCCTGGAGTCCTCCTGCCTTAGTCCCCAGCAACAGAGAGGAATGAATGACAGGGGAGAGGAGAGCGCGTCAGGCCTGGTGTCAGGAAAGGACCCAGCAAGGTCCTGCTTCGTGAGGAGTCGGGCGGTGGAAATCCTCACAAGCTGTAAAATTTCAACAGAAACTCAAAGGAAAGGGAGCGCTGGCCAAGTGGGCAGAGAGACCTTGGCCCGGAAAACCACTTTCTGGTCCAGTTTCCGCAGGGGGATTAAAGACAGATTCGGCCGCTCACATCCAGGCCTTGTTAGGGACACGCCACTGTCCCGGGCATTAGCACCCACACCATGATTCATTCTGTCCTCCCCACAACCCCGAGGGGGTGGCTGACCGTGTCTATTTTACAGGTGGTAGAGCCATCTCAGGGGACAGTCATGAGGGTGGAAAGAAGCCACACTCTCTGCCTTCTAGCCCAGAGACCCCAAGTCTGACCTCCCCTCTCCCCTCTCCCCACCCTAAGCCCCCCACAGGCTCCCTACTGCTGGAAGGGTTCCCACCCACACCCGCCCCACTTTTGTAAGAGCGTCCCCAAGCGTTTTTTGTAGGAAAGGAGAGGCCGGGAACTTTAGGCCCAACGTGGAGGACATTAGTAGGTGTGAGAAAAAATAGTCAAGTGTGAAATGAATTCCTACAACCTCCTGGCCACTCCGGAGCCTCGTTTCACCATCTGACAACCCCACAGCTAATAAATCAAAGGCGGCCAGAGCGGGAATGACCAAACCAGAACTGAGCGGGAGCCCCAGGGAGTGAGGGCCAGGACAGTACTGCCCCGGCCACCCGCCCCTCCCCGGTAGCCCCAGCTTTCTGAGCTCTCTTGGGAAAACAGAATCAGCAATGATCTCAGGAAGGCCGGCCTCATAGCCAGGGCTAGGGACCCGGTCTTGACTGGCCGTCAGTCCTTCTGGAAGAACAGTCCAGCTTGAGGATCCTCTGAGGAGAAAGATGGGCATCCCATGAGGCTCCCTCCTGAGACCAGTTGACCAAGCCCCATCCCTCTCCCTGCAGGGCCCTCTTAAGTCCACCAGGCAGGGAATAATCCAGTCCCAGGGCAGAAGTTCGCTTCATCCAGAAACTGACTTTGAACCTACATCCTCTCTGAGCCCCTGCACATGGAGCCTGCTCCTCACAACCTCATTTCTCTGGCGCACGTGAGAATCCCACCTTGCTGGCCCACCCTGAATCCAAGGCGTGGGTCCAGCGTGGTTTCTGCAGGCTGAACCGCTGGCCAGGCCCAAGCTGCAGACGGACACTGGAAACAGAATCTTAATCCTGAAACTCGGACGGTGGCCTCACTGGGGATCTTGCTCTGACAGAGCCACAGCAACAACGGAGGACGTTCATTGGATGAGTGTTTAGAAGTACCTCACATGTGCTCAGCACTGTAGGGACTCTGAAAGGACAGCAGGGGGCAAAGCAATGTCCCTGTTCTCACGGGCCGGCAGAGTTTCTATACTGGCACCACTTCCCAAGGGGGCAGCTGTTGGGACTCTTCAGATGCAAGCGACAGGAGATTAGGCAAAACTGGAGAATGTAGTGACTCACGTGGCCCAAATATAGGTCAGGCAGGAAGATGCTGGCCTTTAGGGACGTGGGGGTGGGGGCCCTGCCTGCCTCTCTCTGTGGGCCAGTCTTGGTAGCCACCACTGAAGACCTCCTCTCCATGAAGCAGGGGACATGGCGATTGGAAGCTGCAGACTCACCTCTTCAGAGCTCCGTAACCAGCACAGAAAAGGGGTTTTGCCCTCCCTGCTCTGGGTTATAAATTCCCAGGGGAGAGTTGTGATAGGCCCAGGCGGTGTCCTGAGACCATACCCATGGGACCAATCACTGTGGCCAGAAGAAATGGATCTGTTAGAAGCATCGAGAAAACGGTCCCGGCAGAGAGTAACTAAGATTGTCTGCTACCCGTGGGTATTATTTTATTTGCTTCTTCTATCAGCTCTGGAAAGGAGGACGAGAGTATCAGTGCCGTCGCCCCATTTTCTGGCTGAGAAACTGAGGCCTTGAGAGCTTCCTCCCCTGTTAAGTGGAGACTGTGGCTGCCCAAACCTAGCCCCTTCTGCAGCTGTCAGGCCTGAGCTGTCCCCACACTGAAAAGAAACTCAACTGGGACTTACTTCCTGCTGAGATGAAAGTGAGAAAAGGGAAAGTGGATTTCAAAGGTTTTAAGCAATTTCATTAAGATCCAAATGGCATTTTCTAGCACCTGACTCAGCACAAATTGGTGCAGAGAGAGGCAAGAAGCCTCTTGTCCGGTTGAGAATCGCAGAGCCCTGCATGACAGAAGGACTTTAGCAATAATGTCAACCAGCAGGTGGAAACTCAGAGACACTGGAAACAGAATCATAATGGCTACTGCTTATGGAGAACTGGACTCTCTGTCTATAGTAGGGAGACATTTATTCCTCACCCTTGAAGGCTCTACCTCCTGCTTCCATGTCCCCTTCCCCTCCCCAGGGAACTGGACAGATTCATCTGATTGGTGGATTTGGGAGAAGGAAGTGACCATGCCTGTCTTGGTCCCTTCTGGGCATGCTCCATTCCAATCAGCTGCCCACAGCGAGGGCCACTTCCCATCTCAGTGGACCCAGTTCCTGTGCAACCCTCTGTCAATCAAGTTCTGAACTTGGGAGAGGAAGAGGGTTTCTTCATTGGCCTGAGTTGTTTAGATGTACCTGTGCATTCGTTATGAACTGGACACTGTCCCCAGCCTCTTGAAGGCTAGTGAGACAGAACATTAAGAAACAACCAACATCTATATCCTTTGTGGGCTGTGGCTTGGAGAATCATTTTATCTTAAGTCCAACGGGAAGCCATTAAAAATTTCTAAGCAGGAAGAAATGTGATCTGGTGGACATTTGTTTCAGTAGCTCTGGCAGCTGGGTGGGCAGAGGGTGAAAGGTGGAGTCAGAACAGGGGACCCTGTGTATCCATCCGGCTGTGACAGTGGTAACTGAGACGCAGTGGTAGCCACAGAGAAGGTGCAAGGAAGTGGAATGGGGGGGGTGTATTTTGGAGCTGAGATCTACACAGCTTGGTGTCAGATTGGGAATGGAATGTAGGGAGAGGGAGGTGTCAAAGACACTTTCCCACCAGGCACAGGGCGCACACCTGTAATCCTAGCAGCTCCGGAGGCCGAGGTGGGAGGATTTCAAGTTCAAAGCCAGCCTCAGCAATGAATGTAGCAAGGTTCTAAGCAACTCAGCGAGACCCTGTCTCTAAATAAAATATATTTTAAAAGGGCTGGGGATATGGCTCAGTGGTTAAGTGCCCCTGGGTTCCTGGGTTCAATTCCCAGCACCCAAAATAAATAAATAAATGGCATTTCCCCCCCATCTCTGGCCTGGGGAGATGTGGTGATGTTTCCTGAGATGAGAAAGCGTCCTGGGTGACTTTGGGACATGAGGACTTGGGTCATGCACGAGCAGGGGGCAGGATATGCGAAGCAGGGTACCTGGGTCTGGCCCTCAGGGAGGAGACCTGGGAGCAGGGGACCTGTGAATGACCAGTAGACTGAAGGGAGGGACAGACAGTTGAGCAGGTCCCTTTGCTAGAGCCCAGGTGTGGGCCTGCTGTCCAGGGACACAGCTCTTCAGAGGAACTGCGAGGCCCACCTCTCTGGCTGGAGAGACCTGGATGGCCTGGCCCTTCCTCCCACACCCCTCTCCCAGGTCTAGAAAAACCTGGAACCTTCCCCAGGTGCCTCGGACCTACACTAGTGGAGCACATTCTTGCAGACTCCAGGGACAGAAGAGGCACTGGTGGGAAGGAAGGGGACAGAGGCGGCCCAGGGCAGACCCCAGGGAGAAGCCCCTTCCTCAACCTGCTGGCTGCCAGGCCACGCTGGGCAGAGGGGAATGTCACTGGCTGTGGTTTGCCGCTTCCCTGCCTCTAAGATATGGAGGTGATGAAGTCCAAGCCCTGGGAGACCTTCCCCCTGTCCCCCTCCTCCCCTGTCCCCTGGTTATGCCTCTGTGAGCACCCAGGCCCCTCCTGTGCCCCGATGCCTCCCTCAGCCACCTCCCTAAGCCTCGCTCTGGGTCCCTCCTCTCTTCTACTTCCCATTCCCTCATCTCAGCCTGGACCAGAGTCACCGGTTTCCAGTTCCTGTCCCCCCAACCACAGGGTAGTGAACAGGACTCAGATGGTATCCTGGTTGCTGTGCCAGCTAGTCAATCCCTGATCCCACACACACAGGGCGCCCAACCAGTGCTTCGTGGGTTGAATTAAAAGGTGCTCAAGTCACATTTCTCAAGGTATGAGAACGTAAGTGTCTCTCCCTCTCTCCTCCCTCTGAGCCTTGATCAGTCCTCTGTGATATGATGACACTCAGGCTGCTGGAGGTGGGATGGCTTCCTGGGAGACCCACTCTAGCTCCAGGTCTGCCAAATGCACCAACCAGCCCATCTCTAGCCTAATGCCTTGCTCAGCGTGGCTGAAAACAATAACAAGTGCCATTCATAGGGCCCTCGCTGTGACGGGTACTGAACACGCTCTCATCTGCATATCTCAGCCAATCCTCTCGATAACCCTAGGACAGGGCATGATTATCCCCATTTCATGGTTTAGAAAGTAGATTCAGAAGGTCAAGTGGTTTCCCAAGAACCCAAGACGGGCCTGTCTGACCTCAGGGTTTCTGTTCCTGGTCACTCTGTCCCCTCTGTGAGCCCTTCAGAGTGGCCCCACAGCGAGACTGCTAGGCAGGAGCCAGAAGATCACAGACAGAAATCTCTCTCGCAGACAGAAATCTCTCTCACAGAGACCACTCGGCCACTGGTCTCCTGGGCCCATCACCACATGGCCTTCAGAGATCTCCTCTCTGTGACCTGGGCTGGCCCCAGGAAGCCGAAACAGTCTCTGATGCCCAGAAGAGAGAGACGCAACCCTGCCAGCAACGCGACTAACGGTTTACCCGCTCGGCTTCCTGTTGGGTTTTTTCTTCCTTCCCCCCACAGGGGTGTCTCTTATCTCTCTTAGGGGCTTTTGTGTTGGGCTATTTACCATTTGGTGACAGTTGGTGCCAGAGCCAGCCTCTTGGGCAAAGGAAGAAGAAAAGCAAGACCAGGTGGACTCTGTGCATTCACACAGCCACCAGCGTCCAAACTAGATGGGACAAGCAGGCCCTCAGCAGTCAATGTCCAAAGTCACATCCAGCTGTCCTGCCACTGCCCGGCTTGAGCTTCTAAATGGGGCCCATTTAGGCAAATGAAAGTGAATCAGCTTGCAGGGGGCTCCCTGCAACAGGCAGGGACCTATAAATAACCCCCAGATAGCCCAGAGACAGCTGGGTCAGCAGGGCTAAGGGGCTTGCTTGGGTCCTGAATGAGGAGTTCTGGGTTGTTCCCCACTAATGCAGCAGAAACTGGCCCTTCCCAGTGCTCTTGGGAAAGACCCTTTGATGCCCTTAAATACAAGCTCTGGCTGACCCTGTAGCTACTTCTAAGAAGTACCCGGTATCCTCCTGGCACCTAGAGCTCTTGCCAATCTGCCCAGAACCCTGGTAACCTGGAGCCTTGTCTGCACCAGGCATCCCCACTCCTTGCAGAAACCAGAGTCCCATCCCAAACTCTACTTGGTGCTGCCAGGCAGCTCCTCCCTCCTCCCTTCTCTTCCTGCCTCCAGATGCTTGTCCACCTGAGGGACACTCATTTCCTGACCACACACTAGAGTCCGGACTCTTGATCATCAATTATGTGTAGGCCAGCCAGCTCCCCTGTCCTTCCCTCTAGCCTGTCTAGGGTCCAGGTTCAAGCCTGACCCAGATCGGACCAATTTGCAACCTCTGTCCAACAGGGACAGTGTCCTCACTGTGTAAGTAACAGGTGTAGGGACGGCTGACTTGGGTTTCGGTGGGGGAAATTATTTCCCAGCAACTAGCAATGGAGCCATGACCAAACAGAGCAGAGAGGGGGAAAGAGTTCTCTGCCCTTGTCACCCAGAAGCAGGATTCCTACAGCCCACTGGGGCTCAGAGAGTGGGTTTCATGGGTCCCTGACTTTAGTGGGCTACCACCCAAACACTCAGGAATAGGATCCAGTGGCCCCACTAGAACCCACCAGACCCAGGGCTTTGAAAGTGGGAGCCACTGGCGAGCTAACCCTGGTGCACCCAGGCTGGGCAGCACTGCCATGGGGTGCTGCCTGAAAAAGGAGAGGCAGCCCACAAACCACCACAGCAAAGACACACAGGGACACATGTGCCCAGGACGGTGCGTAAGAGGGGGATACAAAGGCTGTGGGGAATGGCCAGGAGACGTCCTTCCTTTTCCCTTCACTTCTGCAACAAGTGTTTTCCGAGCATGTCGCAGGTATTTGCACTGCACAGAGTTAAGATCAGAGGAAACTGGAAATGCAAGGACAGGGTTCTGGCTACCTGCCGGACACCTGGAGAACTCCAGTCCCATCTCCACGCACGGGCTGGCTTGTCCTTTTCCTCCCCATTAGGACCAGGTCTAGAATCACAAGAGCCAAGAGGGAGCTCAGAACATCCCTCCTGGAAGGAACCTTCAAGTCCAGCCACTCGGTTTTGCAGACTGGGAAACACTCGGGCGTCCCGGCTCCGCGCGCGCCAGCCAGGGGGCGCCCTTCCCCGCCGCCCGGGCCGCGGCCGCCCGCGCCGGGCAGGGTCCCCCAAGAAAAGCCTCTTAAAGCGCTTTTCCTTTCGCGCGAACTCAGCGCCTCCATCCAGCGGCGCGGTCTCCAAGGTGAAGCTCGCACAAATGCGTTGCAGATGTGCTTCCTGCGCGGTGGGGCTACCGCGGCGGGCGGCCAGAGTGGCGGCGCGTTCCGGCGCGATCCAGCCCGCATTTTCCGTCCGGCCCGCCAACTTTTTCAAGCTGTAGTTATTTGATAATGATTTTTTTTTTAACCTCTCCCAATAATTGTTATCCTCCCCGCCCGGTGCAGCTCAGGTGACGGGCGCAGACGGTAGACGCCTCCTCCTCCGGGCGCGCGGCCGGACTCCAGGGCGAGGAGCCACTGTGGAGGTGCCTCCTGCTAAGCCAAGGTGGAGCGCCTCTGGATGAGCCCCGGGGCGGGGGGCTCAGCACACCCCCTCCCAGGGTCAGGACACCTCCCCCAAAACCCACTCCAGGGTCATGCCTGTCCGAACTGAGAGAGAACGCTGGGCACAGAGCTGGTCGGTGCAAGCATTTATTAGGCACCTACTGTATTCCCAGTCCCTGAGCAAAGAGCTGGCTTCAAAAACAATCCAGAACAGCCTCTGCCCTCCAGGGCTCCCGGTGCACAGGAGACTGGAGCCGCCAGCTCTTACCTGGAAACCTGGGTGGGGGTGGTTCCAGGACAGGGAACCCCAGGAGAGAAAAGCTCCAAGTGAAGGGGCTAGACTCAGAAGGAGGGCTTGGCTCCCAGCGAGGCTCAGGAGCTGGGCCCCTTCCCCTGGTCTCTTCGAAGGGACATGGCCAGCTAGCTGGAGTCTCTCAGGGCTTCTTCTAAGAAGCAACAGGGTTCAGAAAATTAGGGCACACAAGTGGGGATGTTTAGAGCCCCTGTTCAGGCCTCTGGGTTCTCCGAAGCCACCCAAGCAGGTAGCTGAGTGGCAAGTCCCCTGTCACTCACTAAATCCTATTTGGTGTCCCTCCTGAAAGGAAAAGCAGCCAGAGACCAGCTTAGGTGAGCTCCTCTCTCCCTACTGGCTTTTGCTGATACTCAGAAGGTTTGAGAAGATCCCAAACGGCTCAATCACACCCCAGACATCCCAGAATGTTCTTTGGTTACGCCTGAATTAATTAAGATTTTAAATAAATGGGAGATGGAATTTGGGCAATGTTGGGGGAGAGATGAAGAAGAAAGAGAAAGATTTAAGGAAACCTGGGGGCAGGGCAGGCAAGCTGGGAGGAAGGGACACTGGCTGGGGGCTTGCCCTCTCCAGAGAGTGGCCTCCTTAGTCTACCCTCCTATAGCTCTCCCCAGCCTCTGGAAGCATCACCCCCACCTGGCACAGGGACATAACATATCAGTCCAGGTGAATGGTGGGGGTGGGGGGTGGCGAGGAACAGGAAGGAGGCTCGTTGCTGCAGCCCCAGGGGACAGAGAAGTTTTCCTAGAGGGGCTGAGCAGGGTCCACTTGCTACCTGGTGGTAGCTCCTTGGGCTTTACCAGATCTCTGCATGTGGTTTCCTGGGCCCTCTTCCTTCTGTCCCTGGACGGGCCTTAACTAATATCTGCTTTGAACACCTTCCGGAGGCGCAGTTCCTGCTCTGGGGGCCACCCATATTCAGGGACAACTGTATTTTCCAATAGATAGTTACCGCCTGCACTGCCACACCTCCACAGCCGGCCACCTCTAGGCACCCGGAAGGCCATGTGGCCAGCTCCAGCCGTCCCTGCACTCCCCCAGGCCCTGTGGATGGTTCGCACACCCACTCCCCTTTACCCTCCAGAGTTCCCACTTAGTGCTGGGCAACTTACCCGAGCAGGGCACGTGGCACCATCAGAACAGAGAGAAGGAAAGATGTTTCATTGATGAAATGATCCAAAATATTCCCATCTGAATACATAGATTCCCATCTAGAAAGAAGCTGTTTTTAATTTTGGCACATGTACAAGTTTTATGGCTCAGGGTTTAATAGTTTTGATGTTGTTTTTTTTTTAAATTTTGACTCTATCGGAAGGACTGCCCAGCTCCCACAGCCCCCGGCCTCCTGACCGTTCACCAAGCTGCCTCCCTTGCTGTGAGCACCTGGAGTCTCCTTCCTGGGTCCCCAGCCTTGCAAGGGGAAGCCTGGGACTGTCCTGGTACTGAGGCTGATGATCAGCTGGCCTGAGGGAGTTGCTTCCTGCTCCAGCTTGTGCCCTGTCTTAAGGGGATAAGGCATCCTCATAAATGGCCCTTTCACAAGCCCGCCACCCTCCCCCACCAGGATGTGGGACCCTCTTCAGGGCCTTGGAGAAACCGCTTCTTGTCTCCCTGGACCCAGGGTTGGCCCTCGCCGCCTGCCAGGAGGGGGCTCCCACAGGCACCTCCCGCCAGCCGGCCTGGAGGAGGGGATCTGAGGCTGGGCCAGAGGCCCCTTGTCTGTGCAGAGGCAGGATTTATCTCAGTTTGGGGAGGTCCGGGGCTCCAGGGCCCTAGATCATCATTAGTTCCATCAAAGAGGCGGCTGTGATCTGAGGGGCAAGATGCGGGCGTCCAAATTGGAAACAGCCTGGTGGGCGGGGGGCAAGGGCTGGGCTGGGAGAGGGCTCGGGCTGCCCCAGGGGGAGCCCAGGACGCTGGAGGAGTCCCACAGACAGTCACAGGAAGAGGAGGAGAAGGAGGAGGGAAGAGAAAACATTCCACCAGGCTCCGGGGAGATGGAGCAGGGCCAAGTCTGAGAGTCCAGGCGACCTACCCCTGGAGGCTGGGGGCCGGAGTGGCCGATCCCGCTCTCCACGTGAAGGACCTACGTGGCCCTGGCCACGAGCCTCAGTGGGCTTCTCTCTCCGCCACCCCAGCCCACGCCTTTGT
The DNA here is from genome assembly GCF_045843805.1 of Urocitellus parryii. Taxonomy (NCBI): domain Eukaryota; kingdom Metazoa; phylum Chordata; class Mammalia; order Rodentia; family Sciuridae; genus Urocitellus; species Urocitellus parryii. Next base: position 28,784,130 of record NC_135539.1, on the reverse strand, counting down.
CTGGCCCATGGGAAATGGCTCAGAGCAGAACTGGTGCACCCAAGGCATCCCAGGGTGCCTGGCAGAGTTGGGGTTCCAGCCCAGGTGGCCGGCTCTCCGGGGCTTCACCCCTGCTCTGGAAAGGCAGAGCAAGCAGGTGTGGTGTTGCCGGGATCCTGGGTGTCAATACAGGCCCCGTTAGCACCTGAGACCAAGGCCGCCGTCTGATTGGAAACTCCAGGTTTAAAACAGAGATGGAGAAACCAATCAGAAATTTCTCCTCAATACTGACAAGTGGAGAGCCCGGTGACCAGAAGTGGAATTTGGGTGGTACCGTTCAAGGACAAAAATAAATGTGGGGGTTGAGGGTGTCACTGAGTGACAGAGTGTTTGCCTAGCACTTAGAGACCCTGGGTTCCATCCCCAGAGAGAGAGCAAGAGAAAGAGAGAGAGGGAGGGAGGGAAAAATTAAAAATCATTCTCCTAATCTCTGCCCTCCATCTGACTCCCCCCACCACTCACAATAAGCCCCCTTTCCAGTGGACAGAGAATGGCTTCCACCATAATCCCCTGCTGTGCGCCACCTGGGTGCAGTCCCTGTCCCTTCCTTCTGGAAAAGCAGAGACCGACCTAGTGAGTGGGTCTTCCAGCCCCCGGTGGGCCAAGGAAGCTTCTCTGAGGCCCCAAGAGGTAGCCCAGGAATGACCTTAAAATACCTGCATGCTGGGCACAGTAGCACACGCCTGTCATCCATAGAGGCTCAGGAGGCTGAGGCAGGAGGATCCCAGGTTCAAGGCCAGCCTCAGCAATTTAACAAGGCCCTAAGCAACTTAGGGAGACCCTAAATAAAAATATTTTTAAATGGGCTGGGGGGATGTGGCTCAGTGGTTAAGCACCCCTGGGTTCAACCCCAAGTACCCCCGACCCCTGTCCCTGTAGGCCAGGTGGCAATCGTTAAATGGGCACGAGAACAAGAGAAATACTCCAGTTAGGAAGCTGTCCCAAGCAATGAGGGAAAGAGATGAGACAGAACTTCTGGCCCAGGGTGTCCCAGGGTCTTTGTTTATAAAAGTGAGAACAGGAAACAACCTACATTTCCAATAATAGCTGAATAATTCCATGTGATGAGCGTCATGCAGCCACGATATAATATTTGTGGATTTCTGTCATCAACACGGGGGATATGCTGTCAGGATGGCATGGGGTTGAATGAGGTAAGGGACTTATCACAGCTCCTGGTAACTGGGGTTGATATGTGACAAAAGCAGAAAGAAAGGAAGGAAGGAAGGAAGGAAGGAAGGAAGGAAGGAAGGAAGGAAGGAAGGAAGGAGGGAGGGAGGGAGGGAGGGAGGGAGGGAGGGAGGGAGGAAGGAAGGAAGGAAGGAAGGAGGAGGGAGGGAGGAAGGAAGGAAGGAAGGAGGAGGGAGGAAGGAAGGAAGGAAGGAAGGAGGAGGGAGGGAGGAAGGAAGGAAGGAAGGAGGAGGGAGGGAGGGAGGGAGGAAGGAAGGAAGGAAGGAAGGAAGGAGGAGGGAGGGAGGAAGGAAGGAAGGAAGGAGGAGGGAGGGAGGAAGGAAGGAAGGAAGGAGGAGGGAGGGAGGAAGGAAGGAAGGAAGGAGGAGGGAGGAAGGAAGGAAGGAAGGAAGGAAGGAGGAGGGAGGGAGGAAGGAAGGAAGGAAGGAGGAGGGAGGGAGGGAGGGAGGAAGGAAGGAAGGAAGGAAGGAAGGAAGGAAGGAGGAGGGAGGGAGGAAGGAAGGAAGGAAGGAGGAGGGAGGGAGGGAGGGAGGAAGGAAGGAAGGAAGGAAGGAAGGAAGGAGGAGGAGGGAGGGAGGAAGGAAGGAAGGAAGGAGGAGGGAGGGAGGGAGGGAGGAAGGAAGGAAGGAAGGAAGGAAGGAAGGAAGGAAGGAAGGGGGAGGGAGGGAGGGAGGAAATATATATATGGAATGTTCTTAGATTTGTAATTAACAAATTAATGCAAATCAAGGTTAATACAACAAAACACTGCTGTCGGGTGGGTTAGGGGGGATTTGCAAGCTCTCTGGTGTGTGTGGTCCCTTGTTTCTATGAGTGCATGTGTTTTTTTTAATGAGGGAAAATTCTTTTCTAATATTTTCTTATGGAAAGTTCCAAACATACAGCTGAGTTGAGATAACGTTGTGACGAGCCAGGCATCTCTACCGGCATCTTCCCACCAAGGGGTCATTGTTCCTCGCCCTCATTCCTGTTCACCTACCAGACATAGACCCATCTGATATTTTTAATGCATCTTAAAGTAAATCGTACACAACAGGACATACCCTGTCCTACATATTTTGACATTTATGTCAGGAAAAAAAAACATTTTTAGTGGTTACCTAGAGGATAGCTCCTGGCCTTGGCCCTGATACAACAGCCCTCGCACTCTGCCCACTGGCTGCAGGCTGGTCTAGAGGGGCTGGTGCGGAGCTGGGGGGAGGCCCACCTTCCCGCCTTCCTCTCTGGACGACCTAATTAGTCACTGGAGTTTTGTGGCTTCTTTCTATCTGAAGCGGGGATAATTCAAGGCAAATCAACCTCTGGGTGACCCCCTGAAGGAGATCAGGGACCCTAAGCCCTGGGGTTATGGTTTGGGGGGTCTGCTGAGGTCTCCAAGAGAGACCCTATGTGAGGAAGAAGTGGAGGCCAGACTCCCAGGCTGAGTCCTGACTCCGCCCCTTGTCCGGCCGGCACCCTCCACGCCTCCGAGCCTCAGTGTCTTCAATTCTGAAATGGGAATAAAGTAACACACAGGGACATGTTCTGAGAGCTTCGTCCTGAGGTCATTTCGTCGTTGCTGTGTGACATATAGGGGCATAGTCACACGCGAGGTGCTCGCCAAGGGCCCACTGTTATAAACCCATGTATAAATAGAACATTCTCAAACAACAATAAGAGTCTTGTGAACACATCAGCCAGTGACAATCATTTATTATCATTACCGAGCATTATGCACGGCACATAATTATACCTGCTATGCTTTCATGGAAATGGCCTGCGGTAGGTTCGTTGACACCCGCATCCCCGCAAACACACAATACGTCTCACTCCCATGTCACCGTAACTAGGGCATCGCTAGGTGACAGGGAAATTTAGCTTCAGTGTTTGCGAGAGTGTTGTCCTATCCGTCTTTGATTGGAGCATCCTTTTGTGCCCCATGACTGTCCCCTCCTGGAAGGCCACCAGGAATCTCAGGTGAGGTGATGAACTAACATACACTTCATGGGCCTCAATATACAGCACAGATATGAGACTGTGTCATCAAAACTGCCCACCTGGGTCCACCTGGCAACTCACTCTTCTTCCTGGGGCTTGTTTTGACCTTTTATATAGAATTGTCAGATAAAATACAGATGAGTCCAGCTCAGTGGCTCACACCTATAATCCCAGCGGCTCAGGAGGCTGAGGCAGGAGGATCGAAAGTTCAAAGCCAGCCTCAGCAATGGCAAGGTGCTTAGCAACTCAGTGAGACCCTGTCTCTAAATAAAATACAAAATAGGTCTGGGGATGTGGCTCAGTGGTTGAGTGCCCCTGAGTTCAATCCCTGGTACCAAAAAAAAAGATACAGATGAACTTTTGTTTTGTTTTAGTAAAAGTGTGCCCCAAATATTGCATGAAACACTAAAAAAAAAAAAAGTTGCTTATTCAAAATTCAAACTTAACTAGGCATCCTGTATTTTTATTGGCTCATTCTGACAACTATATTCCTGAGAGGTGGGTAGGCTTGGGCTTTACAGATTCCATGTCACCTCTGAGAAGCCAGCAGGGGCAGGGAGCCCAGGCTCCATGTTTACCTTCTAAGCTTCACTACAGGTCCTCATGTCTGCTAGCCCTGTTTCAGGTGTACTGTGGGACGGAGCATGCTCCACGGAGGCAGACCCCAAAGGTTGAGCCTTTGCAAAAGAGGCTGTCAAGGATTTGGGGAACTTTGATCTCCAGTTGACCAGCCCTGCCTGCTTGCAGCCTCTTGGCAATTACCATTCACCCATCCATTCATTCCCTGTTCATTCATTCACCCCCAGTTCATCCATTCACCTGTTCATTTATTCACTCGCCCATTTATTCATTCAGCAGAATTTGATGTGTTTGGCCCAGGGAAGCCAAACATCCATTTACACCCAGGGTGACCACCCTGTCCACCAGCAGACCTAAAAGACAGGTCAGTAACAAGTTTCCAGTTAACCGTCTCCCCCCAAAGCTTATTTTTTTTAATAACCCAGGAACACTTTCACAAAAGAGCGGGTTGCTTTTTTGTCACGTCCTGCCCATGATCACACCTCCTTCAACTGCAATGGGCCAGCCAGCCTCGGGGCCTGGGAGTTGAGATCTGAAGGAATCTGGGTCCACCCGGGGGGTCACCTCTCGAGGTGAGACAGAATTCCTGAAGCGACCCACCTCCCAGATAGCACCCTAACGCCTCTGGGAAATGAAGCTCTTCACCTGCCACAGGGTTCAGCCACACCAAGGCCATGTGCAGAGCCGGAGACAGACACCGCTGGCTGGGAGATGACATAGAGCCACCAGCCAGGACTGGCGGTCAGAGCCTGCGCTCCCGCAACGGCCATCAAGGCCCACGTCTCTCCTGTGTGGTCTGCGGTCCATCCTGCGCACCTGGCCATGGCTTCATATTCTCCTGGTTTCGCTTCCGTTAAACACTGACTTTTTCTTTTTTGCTGATCTTTTTTTTTTTTTCTTTTACAAGTTTTTATGGTGCGAGGCAAACACTCTACCCCTGAGCTACACCCCCGGACCTAACTAGTGATTTCTAAAGGTACCTCGCGCCCCCCACCCCACCCCCTGCATGTTCACCTTCCCTGGTTTCAGTTACCCGTGTCAGTCATGGTCTGAATATATTACATGGAAAATTCCAGAAGTAAATGACTCCTAAATTTTAACTTTTATTAAAGAGTATGTCCATATGATTCTGTAGGATTATTAGTCATTGCTAATCTCTCACTGTGCCCACTTTATTTTATTTTATTTTTTTCATTCACATTTTTTTTAATTTGTTTCACTGTGCCCAATTTATAAGTTAAACTTTATCACAGGAACAGATGCCGTAAGAAAAAACCATGTGTATAGGATTCATGTATCTACGGACAACCTCGGAATGTGTCCCTCGTGAATAAGGGGCTGGGGGGGGACGACTGTACTTTTTTTTTTTTTTTTTTTTGCTAAAATCATCCTCAGAAATGTGTGCATGTAAATTTATTAATATTTATAGGTTAGATACTGTTGATTGCTGATCTGAAAAAATAGAGGAAATTTCACCGTCTGAATTTCCACCATCTTCCCAACACACACACACACACACACACACACACACACACACCCTGACTCATGCCAGAATTTTTCTTCTCTGAAGGGAAGTTTTTTTTCCATCTTCTTCTTCTTGTCATTTTTACTTTGAACCCCCACGATTAGTTTCTGGCATGCTTCCTTTGCTTTCTATCAAATGGTTTTGAAACAGTCATCATTTCTCCGAGATGATGAACAGTGAAAATCTGCTTGTACTTTTGAAAGCAACGAAGATCTGTCTATGGTTTCACTTTGAAGCACATTGGAGGGAAAAATAAAAAATAAAAAGAAAAAGCTTCCTATAACATTTAGCACGTGTAAAGGAATGCGCGATTCATGGGCCACCTGCGTGTCGGGTGATCTCTTAATGCTGCTTCCCAAGTTTCAACAGTGACTGGAAGATGCTCAGTCATAGCAGGAAAAGACCCCGGTGATGTACAGCCCAATGGGATCCGGGCAACTGCCAGGGCATCCTGCGTGTTTCTTCGCCACTCCGGTTACATGTGTTTTGGGAACCCGCCAATCTCTTCCCAGATGAATGGGTAGCTCAGAACAAAGCATTGAACACCACCAAAGCACCGCACCGATTTTTCATTTTTATGCAAAAGACTCAGCATCACCAAGTACCACCGATGAGTCTGTCCTCCCGTACGGCTTCGGATCTCTCTTCTCACCCCTTGCAAAATCTTCCACCCGTTTGCCAAGACTTCAATTACAGATCTGGTCCCCCTGGAGTTGAATCTCACTTTGATTTGCTGCCATGAACTATTTATGACCACGCATAAGGTGATCTTTGTCATTTGTTTGCAATACCAGCAAAATCTAAGGGACTCCCATAATTGAGGTAGTAATTGAAACTTTTCATACCTAAACTACTTTCAAATGCCTGGCTTTGGCCTTGTCCCCAGTTATTGAATTAGGCCACATTGATTTCATCTCCAAGGCCCAACAACATTTCAGGTTTTATTTTTCCGGTAATTTCATTTCTGAATTTGCTAACTTCTATAGGCATCAATAGATTCATAAGTTAGAATCAGTTCTCCTTTATGTCTACCGGTAACACCCTCCAAATTGCCTTTATTCGCAGATGAAATATACTTGTCATGACTTCCTCAGGATAAACACTGTTTTCCAAGAAATAAAATATGTTTAACTTTGAATTTCCAGGTATGTTCTCATTTCCTCAAGCTGTTTTGAGTGAGCAGATAATAATTTGATAGTGACAGTTTCACTAGGAAATCAATATTCCCCCTCCCCAGTTGCAAAGAGTTCGGATGTATTTTACCTCTTTTGTGCTTTCAGAATTTTTGCAGAGATTTTTTTTTTTCCTAAAACAGAAACTCCTTGTGCTGCATGGATGATTCTTCTCTGCAAAACAGTGGCTCCAATAAGAACAAGAGCATTATTTTTCACGCTTTTTCCAATCCCTACAAATCTAACAGAGAGAACTCAACATTTTCAGATGTGCCTTAAGCTACTCAGACATTAACACAAATTTTAGATCTGGTGTGGGTGGGCACACCTGTAATCCCAGTGGCTCTGGAGGCTGAGGTAGGAGGAATACAAGTTCAAAGCCAGCCTCAGCAACTTAGCCAGGCCCTAGGCAATTCAATGAGACTCTGTCTCTAATAAAATATAAAAAGGGCTGGGGATGTGGCTCAGTGGTAAGTGCCCCTGGGTTCAATTCCCAGTACAAAAATAAAAACATCATAACTTTTTGGACTGGGGATGTAGCTCAGTGGTAGAGTGTTTACCTAGCATGTGTGAGGCTCTGGGCTAGATCTCCAGTACCTTTAATAATTAATTAAATTTTAGTTTATCTATCACAAATTTCAAACTATGTGTGATATTCTGGCTCAAAACCCTATCATCTCCTCATTGTTTGTGATAAGGAATACTTGATACTTGGGAGCCCTCTATTTGGACTCTATCATTAGAAGAAGGTAAGAAACGTGCTCAGTGTCCCCTAAGCTTGACTCTTCTGTACTTAAAATACTCACACATTGTGCCACTGTATGCATGATTTTTAGATAGCCTGAACCAAGCTTGTAGACTTTGATTTTCACATCTTTTCCTAATAATCACACTTACCGAGAAAGAAACCATAGCTGACCGTGACCAATACATCCTATAATTGAAGGTGAGTTAAGACATTCATCTTCCGGCAACACAAAGGTACACACTTGTCACCGTGAGCAGGAGGACTGAGTGGGATGAGCGGGCAGAGTATTTGTCAACTGAGGGCACCACACTGACGGATTCTGCTACTGCACGTATGGCGTTAGCTCTCATTTCTTACTATGGCATCAAGAGAAACGTGAATTTTGTGTCGTGTATGTATATGATTCCGTCTTTTTTATTTTTATTTATTTATTTTTTTGAGACAGATCTGGCTACTTTGCCCAAGCTGATCTCACCCTCCTGAGCTCAAGGGATCCTCCTGCCTCAGCCTCCCGAGTTGCTGGACTCTGGGCATGTGCCACCACACCTGGCTCGTGTTCTTTTGACTTTTCTCTGGGACATTTTTAACAGTCAACACTGTTCTGTCTTTTCTGTGTTTTTCGGGGGTTGGAGCAGATCCTGAAATGCTCCATTTATTCTCCGTGCCGGGGACACAGCGGAGCCCGGGGCACACGGATAAATGGTCCATTTCACTGTGTCCCGGGAAGCTTCTAACTCAGACGGCAAGATGCGGGTCATGATTCTAAGCTTTATCCTTGCCACGCTTCTAACACCGATGAAGTCTGAGGCTTTCTCCCCTGCACCAGCTAGTTCTCTGGCTTTCCACATACCAACTGGGTGCCCCACCAGTCAGTTAGATTCTGACAGTGACCAGGGGTTAGGCAGAAGCCGCAGGCTGAGGACTCCGTCTGGGAGGAGAGCCCCACATTATAGCTTGCTTTTCTTGCCTCCCTCCCTCCCTCCCTCCCTTCCTTCCTTCTTTCAGGCTGAGGATGGAACCCAGGGCCTCATGCATCCTAGGTAAGCCCTCTACCACTGAGCTCTGCCCCAGCCCAGGTTCCCCCACTTTAGATGCCAATCACAGGTGCCCAGGGCACCCACATTTCTATCCAATTTGGAGATAAAGTTGGAGGCTCCCATGACCCCCTTCTTGCATTCAGTAACTTGCTAGAATGGCTCCTGGGACTCCAGGGAACACTTTGCTTTCTACTTTACTGGTTTATTATAAAGGAGGTTGTAAAACAGCCAGAGGAAGAGGCACAGGGGCGGGGGGCGTGAGGAGGGGTGAGAGCAGCTTCCACACCAGCTCCAGACAGATGAGCCCCCTCTCCTAGCACCCAGAGGTGCTCCCCATCCCCGAAGCTCTCTGCACCCAGTCATCCAGGGGTTTTGTAGGGAGTCCTGTGTAGGCGTGGTTGGTTCAACCATCCGACATTGGTCATTAATTCCCCCTCCAGCCCCTTTCCTCTCCCCAGGGGTCTGGGATGGAGCTGTAGTTTCCCACGTTTCATGATGTGGCTGGTCCCTCTGGCCATCCTAAAGCTGCCTAGGGGACCAGCAAGTCACCTCATCAGTGTCAACTCGGGTATGGCGAGAAGGAGTCTGTTATGAAAAACAAAAGGTGCTCCTGTCCCCTGGGAAATTCCAAGGGCCCTGAGAGCTCTCGGCCAGAACAAGGGACACACAGCACCTACAGATTTCTTCTTCTTTCCTTTAAACATTTTTTTTTATTTGTCCTTTTTAGTTATATGTGGCAGTAGAGTGCATTTTGACATATCATACATACACGGAGTCTAGCTTCCCGTTCTTGGGGTTGTACCGTCATGTGGAGTTATGCTGTTGTGTCTTTATATGTGAAATAGGAAAGTGAGGGCCGATTCATCCCACTGTCTTTTCTACTCCCGGCCCCTCCCTTCCCTTCATCCCCTTTGTCTAATCCACTGAATTTCTATTCTTCCCTCTCCCACCTTATTGTGTATTAGCTTCCACATATCAGAGAGAACACGCAGCCTTTGTTTGGGAGAGATTGACTTATTTCACTTAGCATGATAGTCTCCAGTTTCATCCATTTACCTGCAAAGGCCATAATTTCATTCTTTTTTATGGCTGAGTGATATTCCACTGTGTATATGTACCACCTTTTCCTTATCCGTTCATCTGTTGAAGGGCACCTGGGTGGCTTCCGCAGCTTGGCTCTTGTGAACGGAGCTGCCATAAACATTGATGTGGCTGCATCACTATAGTATGTTGATTCTAAGTCCTCTGGGTATAAACTGAGGAGAGGGATAACTGGATCAACGGGTGGTTCCATCCCAAGTTTCCTGAGGAATCTCCATACTGCTTTCCAGAGTGGTTGCACCCATTTGCAGTCCCACCAGCAGTGGAGCACATACAGATTTCTGACTGTGTCACAAAGTCACGGAGGGGTAACTGCAGGACCATTTCTTTCTTGGCTGTGGAGAGGGAGAAAGAATGAGAGAATTTCTCACTGCACAAGTGGACAGGGAGAGGAGGTGACCCATGGCCACTCAGAACTCCAGCAGCCCCCCCCCCCCATGCCGGCCCCCAAGTGAAAAGGGATTGAAGATTTAGTGTCACGACAAGTTCCTAGTCTCTCTGCTCAACCTGATTCCAATCTTCAAATCTCCCCCAGATGGAAATGGAGGTCGGGTTTTCTGGGGCCCTCTCTACCTTCGGAGAGCTCTGGGCAGCTCCTCTGCTGGCCGCGGGAGGTAGCTGCTATCAGCTGATCTACCCTTCACGTCCCAGAGGACTCTTCTCCCCCAGCCCTCAAAGGATGGCTTCTTCCGCCTGTCACAGGGACAAACACCATTGCCTGGGTCCCCACTCAGACACGTGGAAGCAAAGTCTCTGGGCATGGGATCCAGGCAATGGCCAGGCCACCTGTCCTTTAGGGAAGGTTGGGGGACCTTTGGTTTTGGAAAGACCGGTGGGATTCCCTGGGCAGCCACCCGGGGGGCTGCCTGGAAAGGAGTGCCTCTCTACTTGTGACCTGGGGCTCTGTCCCACGGCCTCAGCAGGGGGACTGTCCCCCGGCAGGCCAGCCTGACCACACACAAGCCAGTCTACCCGGGGCAGAAAGCCAAACACAACGCGTGAATTCTGCCGGCGCTGGGCACTCAGGACCCTCACCGGCTTATTTATCCACTCACTGCCCTCACAGCTGGCCCCTGCCCCACCCCAGGACACCACCTCCACCGGCTCATCCTCTCCTCCAAGGACAGCTTCAGGTCCCCCCTCTGCCTCCAATCTCTGCCTTTCCAAGATCCATGCCATCCTGTGCCTGGGCAATGCCCAGAGGAGCAAAGCCATCTCATCTCTGCTCCGTCCACATCCTTAATCGACTCATCTACGGGGAAATGTCCCGGCTCCTGGCCGTGAGATGGCTCTGGATTCTGAAAGACTCTCTTTCCCTGCCTTCAAAAAACCCCTCAATGCCCTGCCCACCCACTGTCCTGGCCTTTCATCGAGGCGTGTTGGCACACAGCTCTGCATGGTGCACAGGGGTCGGGGACCCCAGCTCTGCAGCCAGGCCACCCAGGTCCGCATCCTGCCAATGCCGGTTACAAGTGTCAGGTCACATGAATTGGAGCCAGTAGCCTATCCACGGGGCCTCGGTTGCTTCAATTGTAAAAGGAAGAAGGGTAAAAAATATGTCCCTTGTGGGACCATAGCAAAGGCTAAAAATCTTAGCGTACATAAAGCCCTTGGAAGCGTGCCTAGCGCACAGTAGGTGGCTAACACATATTTGCTCTTAGTGTGTCTGCTGTTAATGCTTCTCTATTCTCATGGTGTCCACTCTTCCTCCTCCTCCCACTTCTTTTCCTTAATACTGGGCGTCAACCCCAGGACTAGGCAAGCACCCATCCTTGAACCACATCCCCAGCCCTTTTTATTTTTATTTTGAGGCAGGGTCTCACTAAGTTGCCCTGGCTGGCCTCAAACTTTCAATCCTCCTGCCTCAGCCTCCTGAGTCACTGGGATTATGGGCATGGACCACCACGCCCGGCCCCTCCACTCTTCTCACTTGGGAGCTCCTATTCATCCTTCAAAACAAAACTCAAGTCCAGCTGTGGGGGTCTGAGGGACTCCTCTGCGTTCCTTCTCTGTCCTGGGCTTACTTCACCTCCCTCCCGGCAAGGGTCACACGGAGCCCTGAGTCCATTTGCCCCTCTCCTTTCCAACTAGACTGTCCTCTCCACCTTCTCCAAGACTCACAGAGCCATTGATGGCTGGATAAGTAAACTTTCAGAAATGGTGGGAGTAGGAGAAGTTCACCTATTGTCATCCTTGACATAAACATCGAAAACCACATGATGAATAAGAAACCCCATTTCTCTTTCTGAAATCTTGGAGCCACAAAAGACAATGAACATTTCCAAAAAGGAAGAACATCTGAACTGAATACAAGGTTGGACTTTTTTTTTTTTTTTATCAAAGAGATAATAAAATAGAAAACCTTTTTTGTTTAATTAGTCATTATGATCAGGTATCTATGGAAACAACTGGATCATCACACTCAAAATAATCACCTCTCCTCTGAACAATGCACAATCAGCAGGAAGGCAGGGTGCCCAGCGTGCACCCCGTTCCTTCCACAAGTGCCTCTGGACCGTGAGGGAGGTAACAAGAGACAAGACCCCACTCCTGCCTCCCAGGGTCAGCAGGCAAGTGTAGCCCAGCTTGCTCCTGCAGGACAGTTGTGGGGTCGAGGGTGGGAGCCTCAGGCTGGTTCGCCAGGGGACAGACCGATGCAAAGGAGGTGGGTGAGGGAGGGGCTGAGGAAGGTGGGAGCAAAGTCCTTGAGAAAGTCCCCCAGGGACTCAACCGCAAGAAGGCACAAGGTGCAGGGAGCAGTGATGCCCACCTGTCATCCCAGCAGCTCTGGAGACTGAGGCAGGAGGATTGAAAGTTCAAGGCCAGCCTCAGCAACTTAGCAAGGCCCTAAGCATCTTAGTGAGACCCTGTCCCCAAATAAAAAATAAAAAGGTGGGGGATGTGGCTCAGTGGTTGAACACTGAGTGGTTGAGTGGTTCAATCCCCAGTATCTAATAATAATAATAATAATAATAATAATAAGAAGAAGAAGAAGAAGAAGAAGAAGAAGAAGAAGGAGTTGTCACAAGGGCACTCAGTCAAAGAATGTTCTGGAACATGAGCAGGGACAATATATACAATAGTCAAAATGCAGTTAAAATGGGTACATTGATTGCATGAAATTACTTCTCCACGGAGTTGTTTCTCAAGGTCCTTGGGAGCAGCACTGAGCAGGCGGTGGGGAGTGCGGGCCGGGCCAGGCCGAGGTGTGCGGGGGAGGATGCTGGACTTGGCGTCAAACACAGCGAACTGTAAGCCTCATGGTCTTCTGCTCCCAGTGCTGTCCCAGCACCTGCAGTGACCTGGTGACCACGCCTGGTGACCCTTTGCCACCCCGTCTCTGGCCTCCCCTGCACTCTTTTCAGCTAGCTTCTGATTTCTGGACTTCTGTAGTCCTCTCTGCCTCGTTCAATTTTAACCAGAGTCCTCCTGGATGGATCCCCCTTCCCTCCCTCCCTCTCTCCCTTTCTTTCTCTCTCTCTTTCTTTTTTTCCTTCTCTCTCTTGATACTGGGGATTGAATCCAGGGGCACTTAACCACTGAGCCAAATCTTCAGCCCTTTTTACATTTTATTTAGAGACAAGGCTTCGCTAAGTTGCTGAGACTAACTTTGAACTCCTGATCCTCCTGCATCAGCCTCCTGAGCTGCTGGGATTAAGGCATGCACCACTGCCCTCAGCCTCCTGGATCAATTTAACCCAGGTCCACCATCCATGACAGCCTTCACCCTCCGCGTCTGGTCAGGTTCCTCGCCCTCCACCATTCCCCAGGTGAGGCCTGATCCCCCGGCCTGCCTTCACGGGAATCCCACCAGGCCACTGGGCCCGAAGCCTCCTCACCCACGATGCCTCCTCTGAGTCATTTCCGATCCACTGACCCCGGCCCTGCTCCTTGGCTAGACACTCCCACCCCACGCTGTGCTTAAAGTTAAACCCAGTCTCTCCTGCGGGCAGACACCATTGCAGCAGCCCGGTACTTGCTGCATCAGTGCCCCTTTATTGAAGGTGCTACTATTTTCTTTAATACCAGGAGCTTGTTAGAAATGCAGGTCCTCGCAGACCTTCTGAAATAGCGGGTGCATATGCATCTGATCCCCAGGGGACTGGACAAGAGACGCAGTCCTGTCATCCCAGCCACCCAGGAGGCCGAGGCAGGAGGATTGCAAGTTGGAGGCCAGCCTGGACAACTTAGTGAGATCCTGTGTCAAAAATAAAAGATGAAAAGGGTCTGGACGTAGCTCATTGGTAGAGGACCCCTGGGTTCATTCCCTAGTGTGTGTGGGGGGGATTTCATCTTGAAATTTGAGCGACAAGGATTCCAATGACCAGAAATAGCTCCCGGGAATGAGATGCACACACCTGGGAAGACCTAAGATCACGGAGAGGGCAGAGTAAGGCATCCAGGGGCCCCGTCTGAATCCTGGTCATTTTCCCAGGGAAACCCAGCCTGGCCACAGCACCATGAGACTTGACAAGGGTTCTCCACAGTTCTTTTCCCACACGAGTCGGGCCTTTTCTCCATTTTACGGGTCAGGTGACCTCGTCCCTGCCCCAAAAGGCCTCAGCAGTCGGCCTGCGGGGGTGGGCTTGGTGGTCTTCATTAGCCACAGGAAGTGTGTCGCGGAGGAGGGGGCTGGTGGCTGGGGGCCTGCTTGGATGAGTCCTGGCTGGCCTGTGCCTGGCTCCCGCTGGCCCGGTTTCCAGGATTACCAGAGTAGCTCCCGCGACGCCCCTGCAGCCCAGAGCCTTCCAGGTATGAAGCTGAGCCAGCAAGGTGCACAGGTCAGGGGGGCCCAGGAAAGCTTTGCATTAGCCACCAGTGACCACTCAAGGGCTGTCCCTGAGTCACTGGGACCCGGGAGAGGAGGGGCCACCACCTACAGGGACTGTGGCCACCAAGTCCATTTCCAGCATGAGCAGGGGCTGATCCTGCCTCTCTACTAACCCTACACCACAGGCACATTGCTGGCCTCCAGGTTTCAAGTGTGTACAGGGTGAACGCCACCCCCCCCACACACCCACACCCAAGCTCAAGCCAATTCTTCATTGTGCAGAGAGAGAGAGAGAGAGAGAGAGAGAGAGAGAGAGAGAGGGGTGGACCAGAGAGGGAAAAAAATTTGCCTTTGTCACACAGCAGGCAGCTGTGGAAGCAAACTGGTACACACACTTTCCCTTTTGGGGGGGCTCCAATCTGTGCTCCCACTGTGTGTCCCAATCTGGGCATAACTTTGCCGCAAGTGTGCACCCCAGGGCCCCTGCACCGGCTGCTCCCTCTGTCTGGAAGGCCTTCCCTCTCCATATCTTAAGGCCTTATTTTCTCAGCTCATACAAATCCCTGCTCTCTGACCAGCTTCTGAGAGCTGACCTTCTTGAGCCATCTTTACAAAACAGCCCCCTCGCCCTCTTTGTTACCCTTCACAGCTCTGAGACTTCCTGACACTGTGGGCTGGGTGGTTATTTTGTTGACTCTGCCTTCCCTGGCCTGAGTGGGAAACCAGGGCAGCTGCAACTTGGTTTCACTCATTTACTGTCGCATCTTCAGTGCCTGGAACAATGATTGACATCTCGGAGTCTGCTCGCTGAGGGCTGGGTGTAGCTTGGTGGCTGAGTGCTTACCCAGCACGTTCGAGGCCCTGGGTTCCATCCCCAGCACTGCTAAGAAAAAGTGTGTGTGGGGGGGGGGGGAGTGCTCACTTAAATATTTGTCCAATGAATGAGCTTCACCCAGGCTCCGAGAATCTGAGTGTGTGAGGGAGTCCCCCCTCCGCTGCCACCTGGGGTCACAACTGTCTTCCTCGGCCTGTCTCCTCTGCAGTTCGCCTCTCACTCACTCTTCTGAGTTCCCAGGAGTTGCAGGGGAGAGATGGGCCTCCTCTTCCCCTTGCCCTTGGAGAGCTGGTCTTTCCTTTCCCCATGGACTCCTGACCACCAGCCCCCACCAATTTTTCCAGCTCCTTCTCATGGTTCATCTTAGAACAGTCTCTCCCAACTTCTAAGGTGGCTGAGACTGCAGTTTGCAATTCTATTTCCCTTCCTGCACTCTCTCACCGCCCGCCGCCCACCAAGGTAGACACAATTATCCGCAGAATCCCAGGCTCAGAAAGGTGAAGGAACTTCCCCGAGGCCACACAGCTAGCAAAGGAGCAGGGCAGAGACTCCAAGTTCTAATTGGGAGTTCTGCCTGGAGCCCACGTCTGTGCCAGCCCTGGGTGTCCAGCGTTGGGGAGGAAAGGTCAACAGTGAATCACCTGAAAGTGCCTAGCCAGTCGTTGGCGCTCGGGGAGGGCCCGTAATCCCAGCCAGGGCTCCGCTCCTGGAGTCTGTTCTCCTGGAATGCCGTCCAACGAGTCGGGCAATGCTCTGTCTTCTGTCCCTTCCTTTAGAACACCCACCAGGAGCTGGACCTGCAGCACTGGCGGGAGGCAGGGAGGTCATGTCACACTGCTACGGCTGCCTTTGGTCTCTGTAGGTGATTCCCAAGGTCAGGGGCAGAAGGAGGCAGGTGGGTCACTGGGCAGCCCAAGCAGGGCACGCCCTGCCCCCACAGCCCCTCTCGCCCATGCTGGCCTGCACCCAGGTGGGGTTCCATGATCCACCCCAGCCACGGGTCCTGATGTTCACAGAGGACCTTCACACTGCCCAACATAGCCTGTCCTCGGCCTCAGACTTAGAGACATCACCGCTGCGTTTCTCAGGACCTAATGGAAAAGATTTTTTTTTTTTTTTAAATTGAGCCCAAATCCTCCTTCCTGGACAGTGTGTTTGTGGCTCCTTTGTGGCTTCAGAGAACAATCTCTCTTCACCAGATGGAAGGTCTCCCACCCTGTTGAGTCCTCCCAGTAGAACGGTCTCTGGTCTCCTAGACACTGAGCACCTTTTAGGACTCAGTCAACTTCCTGCTCTCCAGGAACAATGAAATATTCCTAAGAACAAAACCATCGACTTCCCCCTTGTGGACACTACACCTCTTATAACGCAGCCGAAGTTTGTGACTGTTTCCTAGAACGTGAAAGGGATCATCTGAAGTTTGAAGAATGATAGGAAGTTAACACAGTATCCAGCACAATGCTCAGTGTGCAGTTGGCCTCTCACAGAAAATTGCCAGGGAAGAGAGAACTGAAGGGAGATGGTGGTGGGGCCAAAGCTGCACAGCGAGGAAGGTTCATAGCCTATTTAGAGGGAAAGTCGGGTCTTGAGGAACCCAGGGTTCACATTGGGACAAGGGAGATGAGACAGATAGTGCAAAGCCTTTGTGACAGTTTCAAGGGATGAAATAATTGAAAGTTTGTTAGTGAAGTGACATAATGGCCTGTGAAGATTTATGGATGGACTGAAGGGGTGGGTACAGGAGAAAGGGAGAAAACCCGGGGAGGCTGCCTGGTGATCTAGTTGGACGCGAGGTATTATAGGATGTCACCCCACCATCATCCACAGGTGAAAAAATTGGGGCCCAGAGAGGGAAAACGGCTTGTCTGAGGTCACACAGCTATCAAGGAAGGAACAGAACCCAGACTAGATTTTTTTTTAATTGATGCCCAATGTCTTTCAGCTTCTCAAGGCCCTCTGACGGGGCAATCCAGATAGGTGTCCCAATAGGTGTTCAGAAATTAAATGTGGGTTTAGTTTAGTGTGTTGTTTTGACTGAGGTGGGTGGCATTAAGGAGGTACAACAACATGAACGACAGGGTTTGGGACCAAGTGTGAGTTTGATCAGGAAGGACATGGTGGGAATCAAAAGGACCCAGGTCCCCTATTACAGAGGGACAACGGCAAGAGGAGGCCGGGCCCAGTTTCACTCCTCTGGTTCACGATGAGCTCATTCACTATCCAAGAATCTCTTCCCTGAGGAGCTGCTGAGAGCCCTTGCGGGTCCCCAGGGCTTCGGAGACCTCCCTGGAGCAGCAGGCTCAGGTGTGGGCGCACAGTGGGGGGAGTGGGGGGGGCTACCCACAAATCCCTGGGGCCTGCGAGTGACACCCGGGCACTTGCAGCCCTCCCTGTGCAGCAGGGTCCCAGTGGGCACGCCTGGACACCAGCAGCGGTGGACGCTGGCTGGAGCGGTCACTGTCCTGGGGACTGGGGGCTGACGGCTGCCCCCTCTTTGTGTCTTGGCGTTCTGATCCGTAAAATGGGGATGATGATACTTACCTACCTCATCGCGGAGTTATGAGAATTAATTAATGTTTATAAAGGACTCGGGGCTCCGCAGATGAAAGGCTCTGCACGACTACAAAGTATCATTTACTGTAATTACATTACACCATTACGGCGCGGGCCAAGGGCTTTCTGCAGCTTGGCTTATTACTGAGAATGGGCGATGGGAGGCAGATAAACCCAATCTCCCCCAACCATCGCTCACAGCTCCAACCCAGCTTCCAAGCGGAGCCCCGCTCCAGGAGATTCCATCAAGCTTGGGAGACATGACAAGCGTCTCCAGCCCCCAAATTCCCCCAGGGGCATCGAGACGATGAGAAACACCGGCTTCTGGCCTCCTCCTGAGAGCGGTGGTTCCGGGGGGCTTCAGGGATCAGGGGCCACTCTGGCTCCATCCACGGGCCAGTCCAAGCCAGCACCAGCAGTCCAGGCTCTGTTTTGGGGGGTGCCTTCTTTATATGAAGCCTATGGGGTCCCTTCCCCACTCACCCCACTCAGATTCTGCTTGCAGAATGCTCCCCACCAAAAAAGGAGGCTGCTGAGCCTCACTGGGCAGGCCTCCCCTCCTTCATGGAACCTCCAACAATCCTGGCTCTGATCCCCGTTCACTCATTTCCCAACACCCCAATCTGACCGGGTAGGCGAAAGCTAGATCAGAAAGAAACATAATTACCTTTTTACAAGCTCCTGACATGGCTGTACCCTTCTCGCCTGCCAACTTGTCCAGTCACTCACAAACGATGATATGCATACTATAAATTATATCATTATCGACCTATAATTACAGGCACCATATATGCGAATCCCCCTGAAGGAGATTGAAGCGCCCAGATTACGATCCCTCGACCCTCGGTCCCTTGGGAAAAAAGCCCATGGCGAGTGGGGAGGTTGCCGGTTTCCAAATATCACAGACGCTTTGCCTAAGACAACAGACGCCCCCTCCCACCCTCATGCAGACACACCCCCGGGGCTCCCCCAGAATGAAATCTGCTCACCCCATGATGCGCACAAAGCCCAAGGTGCTGGCAGGGACCGATCTGGACAAGTGAGGGCAGAGTCTTGGGGGTGCCCCGACTCTGGGAGCCACCCAGGGCAGGGGAGGGGAGGCTTCCAGCCACAGTCTACCCGGCAGAGCTGAGGACACTTGGGGGGCCCAGAAGCCCCCCTTGGACTTTAAAGGACACCCTCGCAGACATGGGTGTCTTTGCTCCATAGGGACAATTCTTGGGGAACAGTAATGATCCAGTCCCCACCCCTATACTCGTCATCCTGCCTGATGGCCCAGAGGGCCAGGCCTGGCCAAGATGGGCCACCCAACCCCAGCGCCTTGGGTGACAGCAGGCAGGTGAGAGTCACTGAGAGTCGCACTGAGCTCAGCTTCTCCTTGGGGACGCCCTCTGCCTGAGTGAGCAAGCTGGGCTGGGGAGGAGGACAAGGGACAAGCTCCTGCAGCCTGAGTCCCCAGCTCCCCCCAGGCACCGTAGCCAGCCAGCCCCTCCACCCCTCTGCCCTTCTGTGGGTTTCCTGCTGCTCTGCTGGGGCCTGGCACAGAGGACCAGAAGGACAAGCCCATCCTCTGGCGGGTCCTCGGGGAGTACAGGGCTCAGGAGCCTGACCTGGGGCCCAGGGGATTCCAGAACTCCTGGCTGGGACTCAGGAGCGGGACCCCAGGAACAGGGAGGCCCTGGTCAGGGAGGACAGAGCTGGGGTCGGAGGCCTCAGAGGGTGTTTTCCAGGTGGGCAATGGGAGAAGGACCATGAGTAGGAGGGGCGCCTCCCACCCAGGCATGCTGGGGTGAGCTGGGGGTGCGGAGCCAGGAATGGGCTTTCCCACAGGCTCACCAGCAGGGGACAGTGTGAGGCGCAGGGTTCAGGGCCCAGCCCACCTCCTGCTTTCATCCTATAAACCTGCTCCAAGGACCGCAGTCCCTGGCTCCCCCACTTCTCCCCTGGCCTTTCTTCCTTCCTCTGCCTGCTGACCCAGCCCTGGACTCCTCCCCAGGGACCTCCCCTCCCCTGGGTCCTGCCAGTTTGTCTGGTCACACTTGGCACACGGGGTCTGCAGGGTTGTCTCTTGGACTATCCTGACTGCCTTTCCCCCACCAGGCTGGGCCCTGGGCACTCAGCACCAGGAGCAGGAAGAGGGAGTGGACCCTGGAGCCAGAGGGGTTTGCTCAGAGTCACAAGTGGAGGCGCAGAGCCGCCGAGAGCCTCTTCCATCTGGTTGGCAGGCAACCCCAACTGTGGCTCGTCCTTGAATCACATCTTGTAAAAAATCATTTGCACATTTGAATTCAAAGCCCCTCAAAACGGTATAAACACCACCGTTCCGAGTACCATAAAACCACTTGGAGCATTTATGGAAACTCGAACATGTGTATTAACATATGGCAGAAATTTCACTCTCTGCGTCTTTTCGGGGTTGGACTGCTGTACCGGCATCTGTGCCACCAGGGTTTGAATGGAAGCTTTGGATCAGAGCAGAATGAGCCCAAGGCTGAGGACAGGGACCGGCGAGGCTGGGAGGCGAACCCCAGGGAAAGGACTCAGGTGCACAGGTAGCTGTATGGCTCACCCAGAAGCCCCCGAAGCTCCCTCCTCCTCCTCCTCCTCCTCCTCCTCGTCTCATCCTACCTCACAGGAGCAGGTTGGTCTCAGGAGCTGGGGACAGGACGAGGATAAGTTCTTTCCTCCTCTCAGATCCCAGCAGGAGAGTGAAGTCATTCAGTGAGCCCCGACAGACCATGATTGACAGTTCTCATCACCTTCTCCTGGAACCCAGTGTCCTCCGTGGCTGTCTGGGGGGAAGACCAGTTTGGAACACTTAATGCTTTATGCTTAGCTGTAGAGCACATGGGGTCCGGCTCACTGGGGCCAACTCCTCCGGCTGGGCCCTATTTCAGGTGTGGCATCAGATCCAGGTAAGAATGTCACAGAGCCTCTGCTGGTCTGTCAGTCCCTGAGCATCTCCAACTCCAGCTGCAGCCTAAGCTCGGCAGCTGGGGACCCACCTGGCCTACCAGTGGGCTCCAGTCGGATGTCCTGGGTCAGCACAGGGCATGGAGGGGTGTGCTAGTCACTCCAAGTGGCTTTAGAAAAATAAACCAGCCTTGTAGACAGCCACTGGCCCGGGGTGAGTGACAGTTCAGATGAGACAATAAAAAAGTGTATCTGGGACTGGGGCTCAGTGGCAAAGCACTCGACTAGCACTCTCCAGAGGCCCTGGGTTCAATCCTCAGGACCACATAAAAATAAGTAAATAAAACAAAGGTATTGTGTCCACCTACAACTAAAAATAAATAAATATATATTTTTAAAGGGTGTCTTGATTTACTTTGATAATGATGTGTCTTTGAGAAGAGGCCAGGTGGGCTTTGGACAGCCCTAAGGAGAGACCGTTCCAAACGATAATGTAAAGCACGGGTCGTGGAGTCCACAGGGTGAGGGAGAAGAAAAGCATTCACTCATCGAATGACATGAACATCTACAGTGGAAGCACTTGACCCCTGGGGTGTAGCTTGGTGGTCAAGCACTTGCCCTGGGTTTAATCTCCAGCAGCAAGGAAAGAAAGAGAGGAAGGAGGGAGGGGAGGGGAGGAGGAGGGAGGGAGGGAGGAAGCCTCAACCCCTTCAGGTTCAGGCTTGGGCTGGTTCTCCGTCCCTGTCCTCTGGTTTCACCTGAGAGTGACGGTGGAAAGCCAGTTGGAAGGCCATCACCATTCCATACGCACGCTGGCCCACCAAGAAAGGAGGTCCCTTCAGTGAAGCGGTCTTTGGGCCCTTGCTTTCTCTTGTCCAGGGCTCCAAAGTCTGTTTCTCTCTCAGGCAACAGGATCGCAGCCGAGGCAGGCAGTGAGGGGTAATCAAACCGGTCTGGAATCAGGAGCTTCCATTGATTCTGCCCAATGGCAGCCCCCCAGGTCCACTCTGATGCCTGGCTCTGTCCCCGTATCCCGTTTGTTAATTGATGGTGGGGGATAAACTGCAGACGGCCGGCCAGACCCCCACGGTGCTGATCGAAGAAAGACATGGAATCCTAGCCTCATGGGGAAAGGAAGCAATTAACCCACAGCTTCTCCTCATGAGGGGGCTTCCGCTGCACCCAGACGCACAGTCTGCAAAGTGTCTTCAGATCCATGGTCACGTCGAGATGAGCCACCGCAGTAGGAGGGGGGTGGTCCTGACTGTCACCTTCTTCCACGGGAAGAAACTGAAAGTTGGAGCATTGATACCTCTGGCCTACAGCTGTGCGTGACTAGTAGTGACAGAGGCAGGGCTCAAAATTGCAAAGGGACCAGGGGTGCAGATGGACCCCTGTCCCATGGGTTCCTCTCTCCCCAGAAGACCCCCTCGTGAAATCTTGTCTAAATCATGCTAAAAGCCCTGACCCAGAGGCCCACCCCCTTCTTGCCTGGTGGGTGTGGCGAGGGTGCTTGCCTGCTAACTGCTATCAGAAAGTGGCCCCTCCTAACCACCTAATTGCCTGCATCCCATACAACTGTCAGAACCTGACATGGAAACAAAATTACATCTCACTTTCCTTTCTTGCTTTGATAACAATCAAATCCCAAAGATAAAGTCACAGATGGCCAACCGCCCCCTGCAGTAGCATCCTGGATTTTTTCCCCCCCAGCCCTAGGAGATCTCTGACTGGGGAAAAGGTAGACAGCGTTTCCCAACCAGAGCAGGGGCGTGGAGCACACACAAGCTGCAGGAATATAAGGTGATAACCCTTTGTCACTGTCCTGGAATTCTGACATCCAGAGATGATGGCCATGCTCGTGTTGGCAGTGAAATCGGAGTGATTGATCCACCTTGCGACATTCCTTCAGAACGGACCCCTCCCTGCTCTAATTTCAGCCTCCAGGTGTAGAGGGGCAGGTGGCTGCGGCCCTCCCATCACCCTGCGCACCCATGACTCTGGACCTTCTCACACCTGCCAGGGTCCCTGGGTGGTCCAGCAACCTTCTCAAGTAGATTTGTCCCAGCTTCTTCCCGCTGGAAAAGGTGGGTCTGGATGGTTTTCCAGAATGTTCTACCTAGAGCTGCCTTGGGAAATCACGTTCATGACCTGGGAATAAAAGTTCAGAGAGAAGTGCACACGGACAGGGAAGACGATCATGGGTTGGGGATGGAGAGTGCTGTGTCTGTGGCATTCAGTGCCCCTGCGAAGGTAGAAAGAGGCCCCTCCTGACTCCCAA
Source organism: Urocitellus parryii (assembly GCF_045843805.1). Classification (NCBI taxonomy): domain Eukaryota; kingdom Metazoa; phylum Chordata; class Mammalia; order Rodentia; family Sciuridae; genus Urocitellus; species Urocitellus parryii. The sequence goes on along the minus strand of NC_135539.1, from coordinate 28,761,408 downwards.
GGGGACCTTAGATGGCCTTTGGGGAAGCAGGTGACCATTGTTAGTTTGCCAAGAGAAAAGAGTGAGGCAGAGGTAGCGTGTGGGGTGCAGGAACCCAGTTAAGAAATCCTGACTCCTGTATAAAAAGCCAGGGAGTGGGTTCTGCCGCTGTGTCTTGACCCATGGGTGCTAGCTGAGGTACCCAGGTAGGAAGTGGTACTGCAGAGGCCACAGAGACCTCAGAGTCTCCTGCTCCATGAGACTGATCACACCCTCCACATACCCACCCCCACCCCCACCCCCACCCACCCCCACACCCCCCCACAGCATCCCTGCAAGGCCCCTGTGCCACGACGGCCACTCACAAGTCTTGCACACTATCAAGCCAGGAGTCAGCCAGGGCACGCGCAGTTGGGTCTAGACTGGAGTGACATTCCCAAAGTTCCTCTGTGAATCCACCACCCTCCGCATTCCAGTGGGAAAGAGCCTCAGTCTCGGGAGGGCGGGGGTGTGGACAGGCAGGAGCATATTTATAATATTCAGAGGACAAGAGAGGTGGTCATCCGTGCAGCCTGGCTGGCGGTCACGTGGATTTCGGGGTGCTCTGAGCCGGCGATGACATCTGGCCACCCCATCGCCTCCTATCTGCGGAGAGGAAAGTGTTAGACACGAGGGGCAGATGGAGTTTGCCTAACGTGTCTGCTCTCTTCCCTGCTGCCTTTTCAACTCTCCCCGGCAATGCAGCAAAATAGCAGCTGTTCGTAATTTCATGAATAAAGAAGTATGTAAATTTCAACTATGAAAATGTGTTGCATTTCTTGTGGGCAAAGTGTGGTACACGCTCCCGCTCCGTCTCTATTTCCATCCCGTGTGCAGCTTGGCATGGATGGGAGCTGCTCACTTTCAGAACCAGTTCTTGGCCCGCGGATGACAAGTGGCTTTGCTCTTATTCCTACTGGCCCGAGCCAGGCTCCGGGTTCTAATTGGAGCTCCATTCACCTCCGAGCAGCACGCTGGTCTCTCTGCATTGCTCTTTATTGGTCTACAAAGTGGGCATATGATGATGCACTAGTGTGCAGACTAGTTATGCACCTGGGTTCTGCTTTCCTGCATCCCTGGATGGAGAGGCTGACTGTATTTACAGTTTTTCTTCCAAATTCTCTGCAGGGGGCCAAAACTCACCCATGAGGGATGCCAGCCACGTTGGTAAGCCACCAGCCTCTGGTCGGGGGTGACCTTTCCACATCCTCTCCTCCCGGCGATCTCCCTCCTGGCAGCCCCCAGACACCATATGGCCACCATGTTGCTATGAAGAAACAGGCTTTCTAGGTTACCTCTAAACCGACTGAAGACCTATCTCCTCCGCTTGAGGGGTGTCATATGGTGTCGGGGGGAGGGCATTGAGGCTCTGAGATCCCTTCGTTGTAAAGGGAGTCCAGGTGTGGAGCCAGATTCATGAGTGGACGCTCTTGGGAATCCAATTCCAGCTCCTTAGAAGGACAAATTTTCTGGAAGTGTCCAGGAGAGGCTCCCTTGGAGGGTTGAGAGCAGAGGCCTGGGGGCCAGCTGCTTGGGGTGCTGCAGGGAAGGTCTCCTGATGCTTCCACGGGCACAGAAGCCACCTGGGACCTTGCTACATGCAGATTTGGGCTCAGCAGGTCTGGGTGGTGCATCTCTAGCCAGCTCTCAGGCCATGCCCATGCCCTTGCTGCTGGCCCCCAGACCACACTTGGCAGGACAAGCTGACGGGGACATCTCTCCCAGCCCCAGGTCCCCACACTCCTGTGACCCCACGCTTAGGTGGCCATGGAGTCTGTTTCACTTGGCGAGCTGGTTGGCTTGGGCAAGGGAGGGCGCAAATAGGAGGTAGGAGGCCTCACTTCCCAGGGCTGTGCCCCTTCGGTCTCCTGTCGTGTCCTCTTTGACAGGTGGTTTTCTGTTTTGTGACGAACACAGGGAGCCCAGCTGCCTGTGACCCTCCTCTCTAAAGCCACCTAGGAAATCTTGGAGCCACACAGCTCTGAAAATCTTGGTCCCAGAAGCTTCTACCCAGCTGGGACTGGATATTAGTAGGCTTCAGAGAACTCCGATGAAGGCCTGTCCACGGCCAAGGTGAACAAAAGAGAGCAAGTTATGGGGATGTCATTGTGCCCACTGGTCCCAGTTTGTGACCAAGACCCAGTGCCTGGTCAGGGGTCCTCTGTTGCCTGAGGCAGTCTCTACGCAAGCCTGACTGACCCTGCCCACCCCCAACGCCAGCTCCATCACGGGGCAGGCAAACGTATTTCCCGGGCTCTCCTGCTCTTGCCAGACACCAGAACCGGTGCTGGGGACCCAGAAGGTGGCCGAGCACAAAGACTGTGTTGCACCACAAAAACGAAGCACTCAGGAATCCGGAAAGAAAGACCTCCTTGGAGGGGGTGGTCAGAGAGGTCCCAGGGGAGCTGAGAGTGCAGAGGGGCTTACAGTATGACCACAGGTCACCAGAATGGGTCACCGGGAAGGAGGGGAGGGGGCGAAGGAGGCGCACCCCAGAGAAACCCACAGGAAAGCCCATTTCAGAGGGAGGAGAGTCACATGGTGGGTGGTCACATCACACAGGGAGCAGCCACTTTGGAAAACAGCCTGTGGGTCCTCCAAAGGCAGATCACTGAGGCTCCCTGTGACCCCACAATTCCACTCCTGCTAAAAGCCCAGAGGAAACAAAATAAGTTTTCCCTGGAGAAATTTGAACCCAACAGGGCAGAGTGATGCACACCTATAATCCCAGGGGCTCGGGGGACACTGGTATATATACACTGAGGCAGGACGATGGTGCGTTCAAAGCTGAGGGAGGCCCCAAGGAACTCAGTGAGACCCTGTCTCTAAAAAATAACAATAAACAAAACATCTTTGCCCTGGACCGGCAGCCCTGGCCCCTCGGGAAGCCCTTCCAGTCAGCCCCGTCCACCTCCCTTCGGGGATCGGGTCAGGTTCTCCAGGAAGCAGACTCTGAGACAGAGGGTCAAGTGCAGGCCGTTAATCAGGCCTGGATCGATACTGCAGGATCAATACTTGAAGGAAGTGAGGGAGGCGGAGGGGAGGTGGGGAGCCAAGAGGCAGCCACAGAGGAGGCCTGGGCCTGCCCCGCCGCCTCTCTGGAACTGGGGTGTCCATCAGAGTTGGCTTCCCCTAAGGGAGGGGCTGGGCCCTCCCCAGGTCAACCAGCCATGGGGTAGGGAAGGGTGTGACCTTGAGGAAGGTGGCTGTCCCTGCAGAGGGCATTCTTGGAAAAGGAACAAGAGTATCAGTCCTGGGGCAGGACGGGGAGGGGGGGCAGATAATGGGCAATGCCCCCATCTGTCACCATGCCAGTCCTCTAAAAGGCTGGCTGGATCCACTCTTCACCTGGGTAGAGAGAGAAGCCTCATCTCTGAGGAGCGGAACTGGGCCCTGGGCCCTGGGTATATTTTCGGTTGTTTTGTTCTTTTGTTTTGGTCCTGGGGATTGAACCCAGGGGCACTTAGCCAACGAGCCACATCCTCAGCCTTTTTTTATTTTGTATTTTGAGACAAGATCTCGCTAAGTAGCTTAGAGTCTGGCTAAGTTGCCGAGGCTGGCTTTGAACTTGCGATCCTCTATCCTCAGCCTCCCAAGTCTCTGGGACTACAGGTGTGCAACACCACGCCCAGGGGCCAAGCTGTTTGAAAAGTCCATACATAAGTAGACTATTCTCTTTACCTTCCCTCTCTCCCTCCTCCCTCCTCTTTCTTTCTTTTCTTTTTCTTTCTTTATTTCTCTTTCTCTTTCTTTTTATTCTCTCTCTCCCCACACCCTCTCTCTTTCTTTCTTTTGGGGTGGAACCCAGAGCCGCAGGCAGGCTACCCAAGTGCTCCACCACTGAGCCACAGCACTAGCCCCAGGGATATTATTATTACTATTTTATTATTATTATTATTATTATTATTTGGTGATGCTGGGGAGTAAACCCAGGGTTTTGAACACGTGAGGCAAGCACTCTACCAACTGAGCTATCTATATCTCCAGCCCCGCCAGGGATATTATTGAAAATAGCTGCGTTTGGGGACACTTAGGGTACAAGCAGGAGGAACCCAATCTGAGCTCTTTTTTCTTTACAAAAATTTTTAAACATTGGGATAAAAATCCCCACCACATAAAACTCGTCCCTCTTTGCTGTCACATCTTTGTCCTCTGCTCGCCTTCTGTTGTTTGAAGGCCTTTGGGCCCAAGGGCCACCCTTGAAGCAGTAGCGATTTTGGTTTAGAGAAGTAAAGATCCACGGAGAGTTTTTAAATGGCGAGAATCGCGACAACAGCGCACCGTCTGGGTACTTGTCGGGGGAAATGGAGAAGTCTCCCTTATTCAAAGAGATGGGATTCTCCGCAGAGTTATGACACGTCCCTTACTGGTTACACGCAGAAGCCACTGGAAACCTTGAATGCAAAATAAAAGGAGAGAGATTTTTCCTTTGAATATTTTTCCAGCAGAAAAGCAAGGGAACTGATGGCAGAGATTGCAGCAACTTAAAAAAAAAAAAAAGACATGATGTTCTGTTGCACCAACGAAAGCAAATTGGATCATCAAATTGGCTGATTCACCTGATAAGCTACAGTTTAATGCCACCTTCCAATACCCAGAGTTCCTATCTCTGAATCAAGTCAAGTAGAAAAACAAGTAAAAAAAAAAAATCCTTAAATAATTAGGGAGGAGTGCAGAGTTTTTTTTGTGATCAAAATGGTTGATAACGCTGGTATAAGGAGTGAAAACACCTCATATAAAAATTTAATCTGAATGTTTTTGTTGTTAAAAATCTCATGTGAATCATGAATTATGAAAAACATGACCTGGGAAAGCTGTGAACAAGTTGATTCAAGTATCTCAGGCATTCGATGATCTCACACCCGGGTCCAGCTTGGCTTGGGGACTGCTAGCATTTTATCAGGTTCACAGCTCACTGATGGCCTCATACTGGCTCCAAGCCTCCCCCAGCCCTTTTCATTCTTGTGCCAGATGTTTGGGACGCCTTCAGGAAATTGTGGGAAAGCAGAACCGGGGCTGGTCACCCACGACCACTATGGAAGGTGGCTGGTTTGACTCTCCTATCCTTAAAAACCAAGAAAGAGAGACCCCGCCCAGGAACAGCACAGAAGAATTCGCCTGGATCTTGAGATTTGACTCTGCTGAGAAATGTGGGTCTTTGCTTCCTCCCCATATCCATCAGACATTTATTAAACACCTGCTCCGGGCCAGGCCCACTGGAGATGGGACTGCATCACTTCAATCTGGAAGAATTGAGTTCACTGGAAGAAACTGGTAAATGAAGGAAGGACGTTGAGACTATCAGATTGGATTCTGAGATGGAATCCTTGTGACATGTGTTGAGAGTCAGAAGTTGGCCTTGGTCTGGAGAGTCAGAGTAACCTCTCAAAAGGAGACAGAAGACATGCCTAACCTTTGTGTGATTTGTGTATCAGTCTGTCTTCTGTTACTGTAATGAAATGCCTGAGACTTGAGAACTTTATAAAGAAAAGAGGTTTATTTACCTCACAGTTCTGGAGATTCAAGGGCATGGCGGTAGCATCACCTTGGTTCTGGTGAGGGCCTCCCTGGCTGCATCATGTCATGGTGGATGACATGGTGGAGGAAGCACATGTGAGAGAGATTGTGTGGCAAGACAGGGAACCAGAAAGCAGGGAAGGGCCAGTCAATCTTATTCTTTTATATCAACTCACTCTCATGAGAACTAAGTCTGCATTCATTCCTTCCACTGACCAAACTGTCCCCCCAGGCCCCGCCTCTTAAAGGTCCTACCATCTCTGACACTACCATACGGGGGACAGAGCTTCCAACAATGAACCCTTGGGAGAAAAATCACATCCAAACTAGAACAGGGTGTTACACTCTGAACAAGGAAAGGAGTCAGTGGAGCTGGGGTGCAGCTCAGTAATAGAGCCCTTGCTTATTGCCAGGCCCTGGTTCTGTCCCCTCAAAGAAAGAAAGAGGTCAGGGACAAATGCAAGGCCAGGTATGTTGAGGCTGGTGGTATCAGAAAACTCTCCGACAATAAACCAATCAGAAGAGACGGGCCCTGAGCAATCAGACTGGACGCTGGCCATTCAAGAACTGCGGATCCCTAAGGGAGCATATGGAGTGTTTGGGGAGCAGGGAGGGGTGTGGGGCTGAGCTGGAGCCCTGACGCAGGACAGGGCAAGGCAAGGCAGAGATTGCAGGAGGAGCTGGGAGCTGAACTCTGGAAAATGCAGAGCACCTGGGAGATTAGCTAGAGGCCAGCCAGGAGAGAGCTGGCCACCAGGACGCTCATCCACCGGCCCTGTGCAGGGTCCCTATGTCCAGTGCAATTGGAGAGTACAGAGTGGAGATGGAGGAAACCCAGGGAAAGGTTTGGGTCATTGTCTCCAATCTTTGTCTCTTTCTGGTGCACATCCAAGGGCCTTGAGGTCCATTTCCACCACGTCACCACTGTCCCTGACCTAGAGGCCACCCAAGGCAGGCATGAGACCAAGTGGATTGATTCCCGTACCCCTCCCTGGTCTCCGTTTTTTCCAGTCCAGCCCAGGGTGAAGAGGAGCGCCCTTTACACTCTTTGTGCCCGGTGGGGGGGAGGGGGCTGCTTTTCCCAAGGGCCAGCCCCGGAGACTGGTGTCCTGAGTCTAGCCGAAGGAGTTAAGGTGGCCTCAGGATTGATGACATCAAAATGAAACCACAATGATAAGACCTAGCTCCCAAGAACTGAGCACCTACTATGTGCCAGTTCCCTAACTGTATTACCTAACTCCTGTTCCCCGAGGTTTGAGTGAATCCCTCCTCCAAATCATGAAGTCACCCAATGTGCGGTGGCGGAGGTCCAACCCCTCTAAGTGAGCAAGCTGATGAGTGGAGCCCAATCAGTTGCAACATTTTAGGCAAAATTGCCCAATTTTACCTGCAAATGTATCTAGCAAAACTGCGAGTCAGCGCCTGAGGTGGGTCTCAAGGCCTGGAAGCTGCAAAGCTGGTGCCAAGGGGCCACGGAATCGTGGCCACTTTAGAGATAAGGAAACTGACACCCTGGGAGTAAGTGACCTGCCCAGGTCATCCAGCTGGATGATGGCGGAGCAACTTGGCCCTGCTGCCCACGCCGGCTCCACCACCCTGTCCCTGACCTTGACGACCCTGCTCACGCCATCTCAACATTCCATATTTAAGGTGCATAAACCCCACCGGAGCTCGGAGCTGCTGCTTTTTTATTTCTCTCCAAGGGGGGTTGTTAAAGTTCAGCTTGGCCACGTTCCTTCCCCCGGACCAGACACCTGCCTCCTTCTCAGATTGACACTTCAAGGCTAAGTGTCATCACTCGAGGGCGAAGTCAAGATCACCCGGCCGGCCCTGGGTTCTTCTCCTGTCATGGTACCCAACAGTGGGTGAGGCACGCTCTCCATCCCTGGGCCTCTGTCGCCCCCAGCTACGGTTTCACTTGGCAAAAGAATCTTTCCCAACTGTTCTGCAGGCCACAACCACCATCTCCCCTCGTGAGCGTTCCCAGGGTAACCCGGGAGCCACCTGCGGGAGACTGTACCATCTTCAACTGTCCTTCCCCGCTCCGTGCCGCCGGACACAGGTCGATGCCCTGGGAGTCGATGGCCTTAGTGGCCTGTCACCTCGTCCTCAGGACGTTGCCCTGGCTGATGGGCAAGAGATGCTGCTGAATAGGACCTGCATCGTTCAGGACAAAGAGAAGATGCTGGGGAAGAACAAGATAGACCTGGTCCCTGCCTGCCTTGCTTAGGGGCTGGCCAGGAAGGAAAGAGAAGCCAACGCGGAGACGTTCACCCACCGGGTGGCCTGAGGCACACCGACAACAGGGAAAGGACCAGCCCCTGGCTGGCTGGGTCCCCTTGCTAAGGGGCCACGTGCTTCCTTGATTCACTTCCACTCACTTTAACTCCTGCTGTATTGGACAGGGACCCACAGGACACTGAATCACATGGAAATGGTGCCCAGGAGTTATGCAGAGAACAGGTATAAGGTGCGGGCAGACTTCAGGGAGCCCTCGGGAAGCATTGAGGCCCCTAGACGAGCCCACAGCAGGAAGCAGTTAGTGTTCCCAGGCCTGGGGCAGTGAGGGAGAGGACATTGCTTCTGGGGTCTGGTGACAGGGGGAGCCACAGAAGGGGACAGCCTGATCGCTATAACACATACCTGAGATCCATCAGCTGATGAAGAGAGAAGGTTTACCTGGGCTCACAGTTGTCCAGGGTGCTGACTGTGCTGGTTGACACTGTCCTTCTCAGGCCTGTGGAGATACAGCACAACCACTCACTGCCCCCCAAATGAGTAAGAAGCAGGGGCTGGGGCCCTGTTAACCCCTTCCAGTCATGCTTCCCAAAGACCTGAAGACCTCCCGCTAGGCTCCGCCTCTTAAAGGCTCCATGACCTCCCGATGACCTCCACTGGGGGAACAAGTCTTTAACAGGTGGGCTGTGGAAGACAGTTCAGGTCCAAACTCTGCAGAGCCACAGCTGTGGGAGGACACAGCCACGGAGACTCCAGAGGCAGAGTGGGGAAGGAGCGGGGAAGCCGAGTCCCAGGCTCTCTTCCTTCCCTGCTCCCATCTCAGCAAGGATGCCTATGAGCCAAATCCAACAGGAAGCCAGGGCACAGGGACCCCAACAGGCACTGCGGTCTCCTTGGGGCACAAGGAGTGCTGAAGGGGAGAGAGCAGGTCTGAGGGTGGGTGTCACTTGCCAACGACAGTGATCATGAACTGTGGCCCGAGTAGAGAAAGGGGCTTTACAGAAAATAGACAGAGGTGCCATCTGAGGGCTAACAGGGTTGACTGTCACCAAAAAGGTGGGAAAAGTCGAAGGAAAAGTCTTGGCATGGAAGAAGCAGGAGGGCCAGTGAACCAGTGTTCTTTTTAATGTTTTAGGTGGTGTCAGGATTTGAACCCAGGGCCTTGTGCATGCTAGGCAAGCATTCTACCAGCTGAGTAAGGACTCCGTGCTGCTTAGGTGGCCCTGGGCTCTCAGAATGGGAGCAGGAGGGTGTGGAAGGAGGCAGAGGGAGGGGGCGGTGACAGCGGGAGCTCATTACCCTCCTGTCTATATCGATCAACCAAACCGATAACAGCCAGCTGTCCCGTCCCTTTGTACCATGAATTGTCAGACATAATGTGCGTGCATCTGGGTCTCGGGGAGAGATCATGGAGGCTGAGGAATGTTGGGATGGAAAAGGGAAAAAAAAAAAACCAATGATTGCATTAAGCAATATGATCTTCTGCACTCGACAGCCGGTGATACCGGGGCCCTTCAATCTTTTATTTTGTCTCAGGCGGGAGCAGCTACGTCTGGTGTTTAGCTGTATTTTGTATTGATTTTTGAAATGACAAAGAAAATTTCAGAAGCTGTCAAGCAAACCCCGAGACGTTTATGAAATGAAGTTACGAGCCGCCGCCTCCTGGGCCGTCTCCCTCATCTATTATGGATATTTCATTAGCGATTAGTCAGAAACTTTTGACGCTAGTTTAGAATTTGTCATTTACAGCTCTCTCGTCTCCATTTCCTTAAAACAGAAGAAATAACGTTCCCATAAATAAAGCAAGAGGCTAGGGATGTCGGCAGATAACGCAACACAGAGAGGGAAACGTATTTCCAAACCTGCGCAATTATGGGGGTAAAACAGCAGAGTAGGCAATGCTTCAAATTAAGTTCCTAAACGTGCATTTAAGTTGCATAAAATATCACTCATATTGCAGTGGTGCCGTGTCATTTTTAAAAGTCCTGTCCAACCAGATTAGTAACTGTGTAAAAGATGCTCTCCTCGATTCTCAATTCCTCCCCCCACCCAACAGTCCCTCATTATGAAGACCCTCTCTCATTTTCCAATGGGGTTTCTTCTGTCCCTCAAATACCTGCTGCTAACTCGTGTTGAACACTGTGAATTGTCGTTTTCTGTTTATGTTTCACATGCGACGTCATCTTGGGCTCAGGCTTGAAGAAACATCGTTTGCAAAGATTTCCCACCACAATGGCTGGAAGGAATCCAGTCTTTCCACGTGCTAGGTACTCTGCAGACTGGACACATGTTTTTACTTAACGACTCTTTACAAATCTGTGGGGCAAGTATCACTGGCCCCATTTGACAGATGGGAAAAGAAAGGCTTCACAAGCTCCCCTAGACGGGAAGCAGCTGGGCCTGTCTGAAGCCACATGTCTTACTTTACCCATTTGAGGTTTTTTTCCTGCTAAATCACGACACTAAGGCAACTTGCAATAACCCATCAAGAAGAATTCCCAGCATTGCCATTTGCACCAGATCCCACGATGATGTGACTTTGGTTGGATTGTTGGCAACCTTACTTCTCATTATCAGCAACAGGGCCCATCTCATCTGTGCCACACCTTAGGAGACTATCTAAATTGGTAGTTTTTTGTTTTTCTGTTTGGGTACCAGGGATTGAACCCAGGAATGCTTAACCGCTGAGCCGCATGCATCCCCAGCCCTTTTTCTATTTTATTTAGAGACAGGGTCTCGCTGAGCTGCTTGGGGCCTCACTAAGTTGCTGAGGCTGGCTTTGAACTCACGATCCTCCTGCCTCAGCCTCCCGAGCCGCTGGGATGACAGGCGTGGGCCACAGTGCCTGGCTAAATTGATGGTTTCATTATTCAGTGACATGCCAGAAAGTTCAGCTGCTCAGAGGGAGAGTTTGAGACTAGACAGCTGCACGGGGTGAGCCGGGGAAGTTTCTGTCCCTGTTTAAAGTGGGTTTCTGAAGTTTCTGCCTCCCCTGTACTCCAGGGCTAGTGCAAACTTGGCCTTGGGACACCAAACAGCAAAACCCGGGTTGCTCAGTGGGATTTCGGGAGGGTGGGAAGGCTGTTTTATTGGGCTTCGGGCCTTTGGGCTCAGGGAGGTTCTTGGGTGAATCACTTGAGCATCATTTCTAGCAGGTGAGGATGATGGGGTGGTGACTCAGGGCCAGAAGCCCAGGGTCTGGGAAAGGCCAGTCTGTCGCCGTGTTACAGCCCAGCCCAGGTCCCTCAGGTTGGGTGTGTTTAACACTGAGGTATGACCGTCACAAACTCATAGAGAAGGAACAGTGTCCAGGGAATGCCCATCTGCCCCCAGCACTATTTGCCCCCTTGACCCACAGATCCCTGGCCAGACCAAAAGTTACGTCTGACCTGAGGAAGCTGGCAGGATGGGGGTCATGGGCCCAGCACCTGCGGACAGGTGGCCGTTGGTTGTTGGCTTTAGCATAATCCAGAAGCTTGTGTTTGGCCTCTTCCTGGCTGCTGGTCCTTGTTCCTGGTTGCTGGTCATTATTTGTGAAGGGTTGAGAGAGGTGGGCACGTGCAAGGGTCCCTGCTTTACCCTGGAGGAAGAGCTCTGCCCTGAAGCCATAACCGCAGCCTCAGCTTTATTTTTTATTTTATTTATTTTTATTTGTTTTTTTTTTTTTAAAGAGAGAGGAGAGAGAGAGAATTTTTTTGAATATTTATTTATTTTTTTTAGTTTTTGGTGGACACAACATCTTTATTTTATTTTATGTGGTGCTGAGGATCGAACCCAGCGCCCCGAGCATGCCAGGCGATCGCGCTACCGCTTAAGCCACATCCCCAGCCCCCAGCTTTATTTTTTTAAAGTAGTTTTAGATTTACAGAAACACTGAGATGCGCAGAGGATCCCCCCGCCCCCTGCCCCCTGCACAGAGTCTCCCCGTGCACGGATATTACCATGACGAATCCGGACGATGTCCATGGCCACTGATGCCCAGAGTCTGCGGGGTGACTGCATCTTGCTGTTGTACAGTTCCATGAGTTTGGACAAATGTGTCACGTCACTTACCTCCTGTGACACTGTGACCGTGTCATCCAGAATGGTCTCCCCACCCTGAAGTCACTATGCTATGGATCCGTTCCCTGGGCCTGTTTATCATTATGAAAGCAGAAAATGGTCGTCTAGGGGCAAGAAAATAAGAACAAATATTAAGCTTTCAATAGACTGCGTAGGAGCCGGTCGTGGTGGTTTGTGACTGTCACCCACCCCAGTCACTCGGGAAGCCGAGGCAGGAGGATCAAAGGTTTGAGGCCAGCCTGGGCAACTTAGCGAGTCTTACTGTCTAAAAGTAATATCAATAATAATAACATGATATGAATGATAATTTATGAATAATATTCATAATAATACTATTATATGACTATGATAGGACACGGGTCTGGACCAGTGACCAACGTGTCATAAAAAGAGAGACAGAAAGTGATCAGAGCTACTGAAGGAGAAAGGGGACCAAGATCCCTTCTGAAGGGAAGAATAAGGAAGAAGGGAAATAAACTGTCCTGGAGTGATGGCCTTCGGGGCCTAAGGCTTTCAGCGTATTATATTTATTCATTTAATCTTAACAAATATGCCATCAAGTAGGTTCTAGAATTATCCCATGTGGTAGATCAGAAAGCCCAAGTACAAACAGCCCAGGACCCAGAGAAAGAAACATGCTGGAGCTGGGTTTTAAATCCAAGCAGCCCAGCTCCAGGATCTGGGCTCTTAACCCTCAGCATTTGACCTCATTTTCACTACAGCCCCTACGGGATGGGTTAGTTATGGTTCAGTTATTCCAGGGGAGGACCCGGTGACTCAGAGAGGTTCAGTAACCAGCTTAAAGTTGCCCAGCTAAAAAGCTGCCTGCAGAGTCCAGCGACTGCACCCAGGTCTGTCTGTCTGATGTCCACACCTGGTGACCTTCTGCCGTGTGTGGGGCTGTCTCCTCTGAGCAGCAGGATGGGTGAGATTGCTCTGGGGGAGCAGAGGGAGGCAGTTTGAAGAGAAGCAGCGGGGACAGGGATTGGTCCATTGTTTTAAACAAGAGGCGCTCACAGTCCCTACTTTGAAGTGCTGAATAACAAATTCCGCTGGGAGTGGAAAGGCGAGAAGCTACCAGGTTCTTGAGCTGGTGTCAAATGTGCAAGGCTGGGGACATCAGAGGAAGAGGTGGCCTGGGAGAAACTGGGGCAGGGTTTGTTTGAAGAGGACGGGTCTTAAATAGATGCAGCTACGGATTACATGCAGGGGGACCAGAGGGTCATTATTTTAACTCCTTCCCCTCCTCCTCCTCTTCCTCCTCCTCCTTCTTTTCTGTCCCCCCTCCCACCCCACGGAGACAGCCCGCATTTGAAGGAAAACAGCATTCAAAGGTGGGGACAGAAGATAACCAGTTCGACTGCCAAGGGCAAAGCAGTTCAGAAAGAAAACAAGACCAACCCCCTCCGCTCGCCTGGTCTGACTCGGTTGGTAATAAAATGCTATCGGATAAACGGAGCTTGTGTAAACTAATCCCAACTCCCACTCACAAGTCAGTATTAAATTTAGGAATGAGAGAGGGGAAGATACCGACTTGAAATTAGTTGCAATTGCTTTACCAAAACTGCCCGCCTTGGATTCCGCATCCGTGACCCCTCCCTTCCCACGGTGGAAGCCAGAGCGGGACTGTCAATCAGACACTTCCCCAGACGGTCCATTGAACTGACTCCCCTAAAGTGAAGAACCCTCCGCAATTAGCCAGTAGATTGCCGATGATGACTAGGAAAACCGCCAGTCTTGCTGTGCTTAAGGGGGACTTTTGACTCTCCCCATTGTCTCTCATTTGCAATCGATGTCTCGTTCAAGGCCAAGGTCAAGTTATCAATCTTTATTATAGATGCCCTGGACCAGGGTGTCTGGAGCCTCTACTGCCACAGAGAGATGTCCGGAGACAAACGCTCCCCTGCCAAGGACTGTTGGCAAGCAGGCTACTGCCAGGTAAGCCAGGGAGACTTGCGGGCAATACCCAGGATTGCCTGAAGGGGAGAGGGCGGCTCCCAGGTAGGTGCTGACCAGGGGGAGGCCCAGATCCAAAAGGTCCGGGGTGGCACAGAGAGCCCAGTCTTTGGCTGAGCAGTGACTGAGTCCCTTTGAGGAATGCCTTTACCTCCTGAGCCTCAGTTTTCTCATACGTAAAAGGGGGCAGAACTAATCTCCGCCTAGCAAACCTTCTGGGAGCACTAGAGACAAGTTTGTTGAAAGCCTGATGGTGCCTGGCTGGTTTTATAGGCTCAGATGACTCTTGACTTCCCATCCAACCTTTCCAACCTCAGGAGGTCAGTAGGTAATAATGATGTCCCACAAGGCTCTCCCCTCAATCTCCTGCCAAGAGTTCCCATAAACATTTTATTTGGGGGAGGCCTGACCTCAGAAGTCCCCCAAGGGGAAAAGAGAAGCGTATGGCCAAGTCGGAATGGGGCTGGATGTCTCAGCCCCTGAATGTCCTGTCTAGCCACAGCCACATACCTGCCTTTGCCTCCCATCAGATATCATTTTCCTGGGTCCATCAAATAACCTTGAACATGCTTCTCACATCTAGAGCTAGATTTTAGGCTCCCTCCAAGGAGCAAGCCGCTCTGTGGGCATCCCTACCACCCCACCTTCCTCCCGGCCCCAGCACAAATGCACACACATGCCACACCACCACCTGCCAGCAGCCCGAGGCAGCGTGCGGGAGCAGTGGTGAATCTGAGTGGAGTTTGTTTCACATCACATGTGAGGAAGCAGGAAACCTCATTTCTCCTTATGGGGTCGTGTTCTCAGCCCCGATTTCAGATATAAAAGGTCTCAGTTAAACAAGGTCCTGGATGCTATATATTAGACTAGCCCTTGCCAAGGTCAGACCAAGCCAAGACACGGTGCATCCTGGCAATAAGTGGTTATGTTGCCAAAAACAAAGAGAGCTGAAGGGTTACAGCTGAGGGCACTTAATACCCAGCAAGGACATGCTGCAGAGAGGAGGTGTGTGTACGGGGGTCCTCTCTGCCCTGGGAGTTTTCTCCATAGTGTTAAGCCCTCCACAGAGAAGGGCGTAGAACTGAACCTTGCTCAGGCTGCAGACTGGCTCACAACGGGCCCTCGATGAAGAGTGATTGAAAAAAATAAATCAATAACCTCAGTGGTACATCCCTATAATCATAGCCATCTGGGAGCCTGAGGTAGGAGGATCACAAGTTCAAGGCCAGCCGTGGCAACTTATGAAGACCCTATGTCAAAATTGAAAATAAAAGTAAAAAGGGCAGGGACATAGCTCAGTGGTAGAACACACCGGGTCCAATACCACAAAAATAAATAAATGAAATAAAATAAAATGAAGTAGCACATCAGTTGCTTGAGAAGGTTTGATGCCTTGGGAGAGACCAGCAGAGATCAGAGTATTGAGTAGGTCCCAGGATGTCCAACTGAGAAACCCAATCTCTCTCTCTCTCTCTCTCTCTCTCTCTCTCTCTCTCTCTCTCTCTCTTTTTCCCCCCCTTTTGCTGTGGACCTCAGTCTACCTGTCTATAGAGTGGTGCTAAAATACCAGCAGTGTGTGTGTGGGGGGGGCAAGAAACAAAGTGAAATTTGAGGGTGACACAGTGATGTGAGGTTAAATAGTAATCATTGACTCTTGCTGGTGCTTACTGTATGTGGGAGGCTCTGAGCATTTGGGGTAGATCTTCTCATCTGGATCTCGCTGCTCCCCAGGAGCTGGGCACACCTGTTAGGGAAACAGAGGCTGGGGGCAGTTAGATATGCTTAAGGTCAAATAGCGCATTGCTGGATTTGGACCTGGTGGTAGTGTGCAAACTGTGTTAGTAGTTAGCGGTCTCTCCTGAGCTCAGCTATGTAGATGCCAGGGAACCGGTCCTCCACGGGAATGGCTCAGGCTCAGTCTCAGGAATCGTGTGTGGTTTGCGGCACCAGGCACATTATCCCAAATGACAGGCTCACCTGGCCTTTTCAGAGAGGCCACCAGCATCTTCACACCCAGCTGGGCTTTAAGATGGCAGCCTGGGCTGCAGCCACTG
Organism: Urocitellus parryii; assembly: GCF_045843805.1. Lineage (NCBI taxonomy): Eukaryota > Metazoa > Chordata > Mammalia > Rodentia > Sciuridae > Urocitellus > Urocitellus parryii. The sequence goes on along the minus strand of NC_135539.1, from coordinate 28,745,563 downwards.
GGCGCCCAGTCTACAGGCAGCTCAGAGTCCCCTCTCTGGACAGGTCCAGGCTGTGCCATGCTGTTTGCACTCTTCTGATCTCCGATATCCTCCGCCTTTCCCTGTCCTGCTTTCCAACCCTACCCTGTCCCAGAGCTCAGCATTTCTGAAACCTTTTGCTCATCCAAACCGACGGTCAGTCCCAGTCCACTGCTGGGATCAGCTCGGATGCTGCGCCACACCAGCCTTGCACCAGTTCCTCTCCCGGATTGCGACCGCCTTGCTCTTAGAATTATAATCATAGAATTATGCTTTTGATTCCCCCGCGCTTTTGCCCTGTTCCCACCTCCCACTAAATTAGAAGCTTCTAAGGGCTGAGAGCTTGTGTGCTGTTTCTGGGTTTCTTGACAAAGGCCATTTGGTGATTGGATGTTGGACTCTCCAGCAACATCGGTGACATTCTTATCTGTGATCCTCCCACTCCCCAAAAATAAACCTTTTCAGAGAACACGAGGACCCTGCACAGCCATGGCTTGGCATTTGGCTCTGTGTCCGCTGTGCCTTCCTGCCTTCGACCGTAATGACTTCAATTTCTCTCAAATGCCTTTGTATTTTATACTCGCTTCAATTAGTGCTAATAGAACAACACTTTGCACCTTTATTGGGTCTTTCGTTGGACAGCTCAAGAGCATTTTACAAGAAAGTATTAATTATTCCCATTTTACAGGCAGCAAACCTGAGGCAAAGTCAAACAGTGACTCAGTGGCAAAATTAGGACATGATTTTCCCTCTCTGTTTTCAATTGTCTGCCCATAATCGCCTGGTCATGCTCCCCGTCAGCGTTAAATTACTGTTTAAAGAAATGACATGTCAAGCTCTATTGTATCCTTATTTTAAAGAATATTTGCTATTTTCCTGCCATAGAAAACTAGGATGTCCTTATTTAGAAAAATATACACAATAGCCGGGCACAGCGGCGCATGCCTGTAATCCCAGCGGCTTGGGAGGCTGAGGCAGGAGGATCGTGAGTTCAAATACAGCCGCAGCAATTTCCGGAGGCCCAAATAACTCATGGAGACCCTGTCTCTAAATAAAATATTTTTAAAAAGGCTGGGAATGTGGCTTAGTGGTTGAGCACCCCTCCAAAAAAAAAATACCTAAAATATAGAAAATAGGATAAACTTCATTCTGAATTCATGGCCTTCAGATAGATACCCACTGCAGGCAACATTAGCCTGGTTTCTTTCGGCATTCTAAATACATATAGAAAGTGTATAAAAAGTGTATAAAAGTTGGACTCCTGCAATGATCCTGCTTCCTTCTTACCATACAGTAAACATTTCCCCATGTCACTGCATGTTGTATCAAGCATGTTTAATGCCCACCAAATATATCGTCATTTATTTAATGGTTCCCATATTGTGGCCCACTTAGGTCATTCAATTCAGTTGCTCTTTAGTTAGTCTGTTTGGGTACCAGGAATATATTTATGATGGGAAGATTTGCATTTTATTTTATTTTTTAACATTGATGCTTTTCAGATCATTTATGCTTTTGTCAGAGCGTGTGTGTGCATGTGCCTGTTTTCATAAGAAAAAATATGGTTGCTAAATTAGAGGCCCCCACTTTCCTGGCTTCCTTCTTTTACCATCCACATCTCTCCCCCAGAAAACCCAAATGTTGACATCCTCTGAGATTCTGCCCGGGTTCAAGCTGGCTACTTAAACCTCTAAAGACATTATAATACAGACTCTCAAAAAAAAAAAAAAAAAACAACCTGACACTAGATCAAATATTTAATGTGAACAGAGCTTGAGGGAACGAAAAAAAGTTTTCTATTCACTGCGAGAAATATCAGCTTGCCTATTTTCCATTGGAACAAGCTTTCAAAAATCTTACCAACCACACTTACCCAGGAAAAACAAATAATATACAATCTGACAGTGCTTATGACAAAAGAAAATCTAATTACATTTCATGAAAACAAATCTTCATTCAACTCCAACTGTATAAATTCAGAGATGTGTCATCCAGAACCTTGTGGAAGAAATGGAACAATGCTGTCCTTTGTACTGCGGATACAACTAAAAAAAAAAAAAAAAACCACCTCGGGTCTACGCTGTATATGTCCCGGCACCAGGGACATCATTGTACGTTCAAAATATCGAATGGCAAACTGATATTGTCAGAGTAATATTAATAACGAAAGCTCCTTATAAATAGAAAGCACAAGGCCCTGGTCTCCCAGGAGGAAAGAAAAGGAGTTAATATAAGGTCTTAGCCCAGAGCTTGAACTTTACATTGAGCAAGATAATAATAATATTTATACAGTGTTTTACGTATTTCAAGCCCTTTCAAGCTACTAGGCACACTATTAATTTCTAGTGATTTAGCGATGACATCAGTGGGAGTCATAGAGGATGGCCTTCATTTCAAAAGCAGACAGGAAATATCAAATCTGACATATTTGTGGCCCATCTCATGAGAAGGGGGTAAAAAGAGGAAACGGAGATGGAATTTTTCCTAATAAACTGTCGATACCAAGAAAATGTATAGAAGTTTGATAAAAAGAGATTGGAGCAGGGAATTAGTGGCTGGCGAGGTGGGGGTTTGGAAGCTTGCATGGTAACGAGAAAGAGGTCCCCTCTAGGAACTTGGAAGTCCCAAAGCCACAGGATGAATATTCCAAATTGAAGCCACCTCCATCTGAAAGATGAAGATGTATGCTTTTTTTTTTTTTTGTTGTTGTTTAAGGCCAGCAGAGAACAGAATGTAATCATTAGAGGTGCAGAAAGACACCCGGAGAGGGTGTCATCGACGTATACTGTCTAGAAGGGAAAGACAGGGTTAAAATGGGAGGGGGGCAGGAAAGAAGTCTTTGAAGATTTCATAAAGGGTCTTGGAGACTGAGAAAGGCTCTCACCAGAGACAGGCGGAGAAGGTGGTGAATATGAGAGTCTGCTATTTAGAAATCATTACAGTCGCCGCTTACAAGTTTGGCAGGTTCTTGGTACAATTATATAACTACACGTACATTTGGCGGATAGAGATGAATTATGTACTATGCGTGTAATTACATGTAGCCAAATGGGTACTTTTATTTGGTGGGTATTTACATAGCACGGTGAATAGTGTACTTAGAAATAATTAACATAAAGTATTATTTAAAAAACAAAACAATTAAAAGTAGTTTGGTTTTCTTGGGCTCCAAAAAAATAAAAGAATCTGGAATCTTCCTTTTATTTATCCCAGTAGTTGATGCCAAACCATTCTGAAAGCAGTCGCCAAAGACAAAAAGGAGGGCAATTTCCCTCTGTTGGGTATAATCTTTTGATTTAAGGAAAAGGCCTTCTCACATTTAAAGTGTCTCGAAACTTCTGTTAGGCTTTAGATATTCCGGAATGGAATATCTAAAGCCTGACAGATTGTTTTACAAACTCAGGAACCTCGAAGGAGTATCTTTATTTTTTAATTTTTTTAGTTGTAGATGGGTACCATACTTTTATTTTTATTTATTTATCTTTATGTGGTGCTGAGAATTGAACCCAGTGCCTCACTCATGCTAGGCAAGCGCTCTACCACTGAGCTACAGCCCCAGCTCTCAGATGAGTATCTCCATATGGTTTTGAACTTCTGTTTTGTAAAACTGATATTCTCCATACAATTTATTAGGACTACGATTCCTTTCTGTCCTGAATAGTCATGTCATTATGATTTATGATTATTTGTGAATAAATTTTATGAGGTTGCTTTTGGCACTATGTATTGTTGCTGGTTATCTGCACTATTTCTTGTTGAAAACTATTTGAAACCAAGTCTCATTTGGATGCAAAAACTATTTAGACTATGAATGAAGGTTTTAGGGTAGATTGCTTGATATTTCCTTTGAAGCATATCACATAGAATAGATGATTTCCTGAATTATTTTCACTTTTTTTGGGAGTTTGGTTAAAAACTCTAGATTTTCCCCCAACTTTTCCTGGGGATAAGGTTTCTAGGGAAAGTGTAACTTTTATGGGTCATAATAAATAAGATATCAGAACATAAAGACTTATTTTGTATGTGTGAGGGTTAAAGAGTATGGCCTTTTTTTTTTTTTTTTTTAAATAATACCCTACAGAGTAAGACATTCTTCAGTTTGGAACAATTTCTTGGTGGTTAATTCCTTCAAGGAATTAGGTCAAGAATATCCGAACAATTACTAAGTTTGAGTTTTTGGAAAAAAAACTCAATGTATTTTTATTTCTTGGGGCTATTGAAGCTGGATGAGTTTAGTGATAATCAACCCATGTGGTCATTTTGGAGAATTTGCTGATTTTCATCTAAATGGATTTAATAAACTGTATGTAGATATCAGGAAGGAGGAGAACCCACCAAATGCAATGAGGTTAGGGAACAGTGAACCCTAGAAGATACTGCAGTTTTCTACACGTTATAGTAGTAGTATCATCTCTTCAGCATGGTCACTCAGTTTTCTTTTTAAGGCAAAATAAAATGGGTCACAAAAGAAATTTAGGAGGTCTGAGCCCATGCATTAGTCATTTAGTTACCTTATTTGATGCTAAGCTATATTTCATTTGAAGGTGTCAGGAACAAACGTCATTTGGGTGAATCCTCCCATCTGATTACTGGGGGCTTAATCTTGAAAGCTCAGGCTGGGGAATTAGTCATGTACTTGGGAACTGTGAGCTTTCTTCCCCTAAAGGGAGAGCCAGAACATTAAAAAGTGACCAAATGCCTCTGGATTGTTTTTCTTGTGCTTCGTGCTAAGTAATATCAATTACATGTCAAGGTGCTTTTTGGTTCTGGGCCAGTTCTCTTGCTGATCTATCTCTTTCTCACACTGTGTTCTGGGAGGTCACAGCCATTATTGTGTTGTTATCTTTGTGGGTGACAGAGGATACCTAGGTCCTAAAACCTTCCTCTTTTCGTAATAGTTTACACAATACACAGCTTTGTAGATCATTCTCTAAGAAGGATCCTACTAAGATCCTTCTCTTAGGATCCTAGTAGGTCCTCCTGAGCCTTTACTGTATTGTGGGGGGGAAAATAGTCTTTACAAATAGATTTAATTTACTCTTACACTATGTCTATACTTGCTCAAAAAATTAAAATGTACTTTTAAAAGTTTAAAATTTTTTTTAGATGTTGATGGACCTATGTTTTATTCATTTATTTACATCTGGTGCTGAGAATTGAACCCAGTGCCTCACACGTGCTAGGCAAGCACTCTACCACGGAGCCACAACACCAGCGGGCCCCCCCCCCCCCATTTTTTAAAGGTCTTTTAGGATTAGCTCACTCAACCAAGATGATTTTAGGTAAGTGGTTTATCTTGAATGATTTTCCTTTCAAATTGGTAACATTTTGTGTTATGAGCAAAGTCATCCTTAACTTCTTTCCCCCCTGGAGAGAGCAATAAGGCTTGTGTAACCCCAAACTCTGGTAGAAGTTTAAAATTTATTTAAACAGAGCTTAACCTCTGGGTCACCCAATGTAGTGTTTCTCTACTAAGTCAGGTTAACATGTAAATAATATAAATATAACCAGGAATGTAACAAGAGTATTTAATACTCATCAACTTTATTTCTAAAATATTACCGTGGATTCAGAATCCTGAATTCCAACCAGATGTACTTTTGGATTATTACACAGGTCATATATATTTCACTTTTTTTTTTGGTTCAAACCCAGGGGATAGACACGATAATTAGATTGAGAACATCTGTACCAAATCCAAACCATTTCCCCGATCCTTCCCCACGGGAGGAATTTTTTTTTTTTTAAAGCCCCTGCACATTTTATTTGTCTAGCCACTTTAAGGGCAATTCCTGGGTCTCCCTGTCTGCCACCGCACACACACAAGGGGAGGGCAGATTGTCCCCAAGTTTGGGAAAAGAGGAGAATAGTTGCAAGTGGTACTGTTCAGTATGGGAATGACTTACGGTGGCAATGCCCCTTCCCGCCAGGAACCTAGCTCCGGGACAGGGCGTGGCCAGACACAGAGGCTCGCGCGCGCGGGTGGGCACGTGCGCCGGGACCCGAGGACCCGAGTGTCGGGGCGCAGCTGCCCTCTACCGGGCGTCGCGGTCGGAGCTGCAGCGCGGCCGCCGGCCGACGGCGCGCGCCAGCTCGGGAGCCCCACACGGAGGCAGCCCGCGGCCACCCGACGTCCGCAGTGCCTGCCCGGCGACGCGTCACAACCTCTGGGCCGGAGGTCGCGACGCTCCTTCCGACGCCCGCTCGCTCCCACCCACCTGCTTCCTGCCTCTCCAGCGAGTCCAAGCTGCGCTGGGGAAGCGGAGCGAACCCCCTTCCAGACCTTGGGAGCCTCCCCTCGATGAAAAGGCCTCTGGCCCCAACGCAAGACCTGGGGACACGTGTGCTCTAAATTCGGGGGACTTTCATTCCCACTCCCTTCGAAAACGCTGAGTCCACTTTTCTGATCAGCGCTAAACCCTCGAACTCAGTTGAAAAGCAATTATTTTCCACTTACATGTTTTATTTTGTATCCCATACAGATTTTTATTTACATATAATTTTCAAGATTAAGGAATTTGGGGATTTGTTGTAACTAATCACACGTTAAATGAAGTGCGGGAGAGTACAAGTACAGTTTCCCTACTGGAAACTCAAACTCGCGCTGTGTGATCAATCAAAGATGATGATCGAAAAATGGGTGCTTGGACCAGGTTTCTGCGAAGAAGGAAATCAACAGAGAATTTGTTTTGTAGTTCGCATTTTAGCATTTCTATGCACTGGGGCCACTTTTTCTGTTTGGAATGAACATTTCCTAACCTTGGGCACCCTAAGCAGGAGAAACCGAGGTGTCTGAACCACGGGGAGTTTCTGGGGTCCTTCTGGAGAAGCAGTGTCCTCTGTGTGTGTGTGTGTGGGGGGGTACTGCCCTGTGCTCCAAGACTTTTCCTGTCATGGCCTAACCTGGAGCGACCTGGGCGAAGGGGGACCGCGGGGACCCCCGAGCCACCGCCTTTTCGAAGTGCATACTGGTGCGACAGCGGGGACCGTGCGGCCCCAGCGTGGGGGGGGGATGAACTGACCTAAGGGTCAGAGCTGGTTTCCCCCCAACTGCACTCTCCCAAACGTGAAACGCAGTTCCTGGTCGCCGCGGTCTCCCAGTCCCCGCTCGGACGTAGAGGGGCCGGAGCGCCACAGTCAACGGCCAGCGCGTCGCGCACACGCGCGGCTGCGTGGGCCTGGGCCGCGCGGGGTCGGGGCCTGGGCAGGTGGTCGCGGAGGCTCAGCGTGCGAGCAGAGGGGCGAACACAGTGCCGGCGTCCGCCTCGCGCTGCGCACGGCCCCCCGCGGGCAGCCTGGAGGGGCTGCGCTAGTCCGCCTGCGACCCCCGGGGGTCCAGCCTGCGCCCCAGGTGAGCGGGGCCCGGGGCCTCCCGCGGGGCCCGGCGCCCCTCTCGCGCCCCGCAGCGCCCCCTCGGGGCCGGGCGCGCGGCAGCTGGGGCTGGGGGCGCGGGAGGGGCGGGGGTCGCGGGCCGGGCGCCCGCCGCGCGACAAGGGGGCAGGGCCGCGCGCGTCAAGCCGGCCGGCGGCCGCCGCGCCCCCGGGCTCCGAGTCCGGCTCCGGCTCGGGCTCGCCATGGCTGCGGCGGCGCCGTGAGGAGGAGTCCGCGTCCGCCGTGGCGGCGGCGGCGGCCCGCTCCAGGCCGGGTTTTGGCGCCGCCCGCCTGCTGCCTCCTGGCGGCTCCTGAACTCCAGCCCCCTCTCTATCAGCCTCTCACTCCGTCTCAATATGTCTCAAGATGGCGGCCAATGTGGGATCGATGTTTCAATATTGGAAGCGCTTTGATTTACAGCAGCTGCAGGTCAGGCTTCTCCGCGCTCGGCCTCGCGCCCGGGGGTGGGGGCTGCGGGCGGTCGCGGCCTCCCCCGGGGCCCCGGGCTGCCGGGCCGCCGGGGGGCCGCGGCGGCGGGGAGGAGGGGGTGCCGGGGAGAGCGGGGCCGAGTCGGGGACAAGTCCCTCTCGCTCCCCGGCCCCCATTGATAACTCGCTTGATCGGAAATTGATCCTCTTTGTTCAATTCATCGATCAGCCCAAGATGGCGCCGGGAGCCGCCGCCGCCACCGCTGCCCCCGGTGTCTGCCCCCACCCCGGGCGCCCCCCCCGGCCCTGCGCCGCCGCCGCCGCCGCCAGCGCCGCCGCCGCGGGACCGGGGAGGGGGCGGCCGGGTGGCCCGCGGGGCGCGCGCGCGAGGGGGCGCGGGCGGCGGGCGGCGGCGGGCGGCCGGAGGGGGCTGCGGCCCGGCGGCGGCGCCCGCCCGCGCGCCCGCGCCCCCGGCCCGCCGTATTCCCGGGGAAAGTTTGTGGGGAGTTGCTGTGGGGGGTGAAGCGCCTGCCTCTCCAGGAGGAGCCGCCGCCGCCACTGCCGCCGGCGCGGCGGAGCTGGGGCTGGTGGCGCTGTGGTGCCGCCGGCTCGGGGGAGGGTCAGAGCGGCCACCGGCGGCGGCGGCGGCGCGGCCCGGCTCCGGCCAGGCGGGCGGGTGGCCGGGCGGGCGCCCGCGCTCCCTGCCCCGGCCGGCCCGGCCCCGGCTGCCGTCCCCGGCTGTCAGCGGGCCGCGGCGCGCCGCCGCTCCTGCTCCCGGCGGGGCTGCGGGCGCGGACCCCTGGTTTGTTTACGTCCCGGGAGCGCCCCGGGGCCACCCGCGAGCCCCGCAGCCGCCCCGCTCTTTTGTGTGCCGGCGCGAGTGGCGCGGACCTGCCGCTTCGCACCCGGGGTTCCCCGCGGGGGCGCTTCGGGGAAACTTGGCGCGGGGCGGCGGGGGCGCCCGGCGAGCGGTGCCGGTGGGTCGCGGCGCCCGGGACCTCCGGGTGGGCGCGGGCGCGGCAGAGGGAGGCGGGCTGCAACTTTCCCTGAGCGCAGGCCCCGCGCTGCTCGCCGGCCCCCGGGCTGGGGGCGCTTCCTCTCCGCCGCCGCTCCGGGCGGCCGTTGCCGCGCGCCCGGGGACTTCAGCGGCCCACAGTGACCCGCCGCCGGCTCCTCTCCGGCCCTCTGCTCGGGGAGCCTGTCCTCCCCGCGGGGTCCGCCGGCGCTATGGAGCGCTCGGCAGGTCCGCCCCGGGGCGGCTTTGCGGGCCAGGTTTTCGAAAGCAGAGCCCCGGGGACCCCGCTGGACTGTGGCGTGCGGGACCACGGTCCCCGAGCCGACCCCCAGGCGCCGCGAGGGGCTGCTGCCGGGGCTCCCCACCCGGCGCCCGAGCTGCCGCCGTGCTCCGGGGCTGCGTTCCTGCCTGCCACCCCCGACCCGGAGGAGCTGAGCGCCGGAGGGCTGCGCCCCGCACGGGCCAGTTCGGCGCCCGCGACGCCGAGACAGCCCCCGGACTCTGCCAGGTGGATGTTGTGCGTAGCCGGAGACAAGTTGAAGGTGAGCGGCGTGTGGGCCCCAAGCTCCGAGAGCGCTGGGGCGCGGGAGTGGGGACGACTCTGCTGCTGGGAAGGGCCCAGGGCAGTCTGGTGCTGGGAGGTGGGGAGGAGTTCCTGCGGCGTCCCTGGGGACCGCTGCTGCTCCCAGCTCTGAGGTGTGTGTGAAGGTGAACTTGGCCCAACTTTACTAACCCGTTGGGCTGGGGGGATAGTGACCGACAGCACCTTTAGGAGAAAATGAACTCCACATTGAGGCTTGTAGGAATCCAGGCAGATTGGATTAAAGCGGATGTGAGTGGAGTCTGACAACTTTAATTGTATGTGCTTGTTTTCTGCCCTCGCCGAAGGAAGAACGATAAAGCAGACTCATAGTCGTTATGAAATTTCCTCAAATTTCTCTCAACTAGGAAGAAGACTATGTGAAATATGTATTTCCGATAAGATTAAAACTTAAAGGAGTTTGAGTATTTATTGACCAAAATAGATTACTCCAAAGTGTCTATTGTGTAAATTAGATTCCTGAATGTAATGAACACAGCCGAATGGCATTTTTGATAAATTGGTCTACCCTGTTTTAGTAAAAATAGCTCCCTTTTACCATAATTTAATTCCTGTGCTTACTGTAAAACCCGTTGTGGAGTTTTAAGGGACAAACCTCAATTTTTTCTCCCTCTTGTCTTCTTAAATGTGACATCCTAGCTTAATATCAATGAAGTTTCTTTTTTAAGCATCCTGGCAGAACTGCCTGGGAAATGGATTTGGTTTCTAGAGACTTATTAGATTTTATGAACTTGGTATAAATAGTTCCCCTCCACCCCAATAGATTAGGTGCTTGTTCAGGGGATCATAGCGACATTTAACAGTGTGGCTTCAGGATTCGATTCAAAGATTTCTGGTAATTTACTCAAATGAACTTTATGTTGATCTTGAAAAACAGCAACCACCAAATAGATCCTTTCTCGGAACATTATTCTTGTACTGAGCATCCCTTGCCTCTTGGTGGTAGGGATTTGGCCTTAGATGGTTTCCTATGGCTGCTGCATCGCACATTTGAAAATGTCAGTTGAACACGGAATGCCAAAGTTCCCTGGCCAGACTGGTCCTTTCTGTGGGACCAGGGAGGTCTTTTGATTCTTGCAGATGGTGAATGGGCCAGTGAGACTGCGATTTGAGAGAGAAGTCATTAGTTTGAACTCTCTCGGCTTTGCAGACCCCTGGTACTGAGGTCTACTTGCCTGCAGAGCCCAGTGAGGGTTGTGACTTCGCCATCTGAAAGTAGAGAGACTTGGTCTGGGCCAGGCAGATCCATGTTAGAGACTGCAGCCGATCGGGGTGAATTCAGACAGTTCTGTGCTTCTCCAGGGCCCCATGGAGCTTGGGGCTTCCTGGGTCCTGAAGCCACCTTTGGTCTTGTGGTGAAAGCCCAGGAAGAATTTCTGAAGACTGTTCTCTATTTTGCTTCCTTTTTAGTCCCAGAGGCTTGCAGTATGGACGTTTCATTGCTAAGACTCGTTGGACAAGTTTTCATCCTATCCCAGACTTGTAAAAACCAGACTTTTTTTTTTTAATAAGAAAAATACCATTATATAAATTTATCTTTTAAACACACGTTTGAAAAAAGTGCACTTTCTAAAACCAGCTCGTGTAACTCTGTTATGCATTAATGGAGCTTGAACTTTTGGGGTGGGGCCTGACAGTGGCTGGCTTCTCTTGGGGGTATTCTGCTTGGTCATGGCTTGCGTTCCCCTTTAAGGATCCTCTGCAAAAGTGAACCCTAAAACTTGTCTTCTTTTTCAAAATCAGAAGACTATTTCAGTTTTACTGCAAGTTCGTTTTCTGGTTGTTTCTCCTTTTACAGAAGCGCGTGTTGCCAGCTGTCCCAGACAGTACCGCAGAAGAGGTCTATTATTTTAATTAAAATATCTCATTCAGTGCCTTTGATGGAATAGTGGATAAACAAACTTCACTGCCGCTGCCCCTGTTTCTGTTTTCTTGTATTTTTTTTACTGTAGATGCTTTAGAGATCGGGCATGTGGGGTCCTTATCAGCTGATTTAAGGCTTCTCTTGGGTGAAACCATTATTATTTTTTCCCCGAAGGTGCAGGCTAGTGCAGGAGTGGTTCACCCGGCAGCTCTTGATCGGCGGTGCAGAGACGCTTTGCCCGAGTTCCCAACTTCATGTGTGTTCTGTCAGGAGTCAGTCAGCACAGGAGAGCTGGAAAGGGGACCAACAGCCTGGTCCTCTCAGGAATGATTCTCTCCTAATCCACTGAGCTAACCTCAAGAATGCTGTCTGGTGACCCCTTTGAGCCCGGGACCTTTAATGGCTATTTAAAATGCCTTTTCTCTGTGGCTGTTAAGAAACCCCACCAGGGCCGAGTGTGGGAGCCCGCTAAGCAGCCCCACTGTCCTCAGGCTCCGCTGCAGTCTGGGTCTCAATGGGGGAACGTTTGTTTCAGCACTACAGTGACATGAAGCAAGGACCCATTTGTTAGGAAAAAACTTGTCAATTTTTTAGGAGAAATTCATCTTGTGAAGAACTCTACAGAGCTGGACTCACTTTCTGCCAAGTTTCCCCTTGGTGGCTCATGTAAATCTCGCATGTTTAAGACAGGTGTGTCTGCTGGGCTGTGACACAAATGACATGTAAAGTTACTGTGAAAATGATTCTACTGTACAGGATCATAAGTCACTGCAGGAATTATTTAAAGCCTACTTAGAATTATTAACATGCAACTTTAAAAATATAAGTGCTCTCCCCACCCAAAGTCTGATTTTTATTGGTAATTTCACAGACAGAAACGTGTCTGCCTAGCCCTTTTGTTTTGTCTGAAGCTCTGCATTATCGCAGCTGAGAGATAGTTTTGGTTTCAGCTGAAATTTCCTTGCCTCTGATTGTTTAAACCAGATCCTTAATCTTATTTTAACGTATTTAAAATGTTCAAAAAACCCGGAAGAATTGTTTTGTATAAGTAGCAAGTGAATGTAGTTTAAACACTCCAGCAATTCTGGTATCTAATTGGAAACAGGTGGAATTCTTGGAATCCTGTATTTGAGCCTTCCTGTAACCCAGCACAGGGACACTTTTTACTTGTGGCTATTCATCTCACCAGTGCTGTTTGAAGAGTCGCCTCACGGCCTCTCTCTTTCTCCACTACAGTGTACCTGGACGTTCCAGTCATGCTTAGGGACCCGATGCCTGTGGATACCTGGGCACTGAGAGAATTGTGTGTGTGTGATGGTGGAGAGAAAAAGGAGTGCTGCTGGCCTCGGGAGAGAAGCGACTTATTATCTACTGTTATGTAACTTTTATAGCAAAGAAGTTCTGAGTTCTTTTCGACCTCTGATTTTAATAAACATTTATTGACCCTAGCGTGTAGGTACATTTTATTGTTCTCTAAATATGATTTAGCATTTAGAATTTGTTTTCCCTAAAAGTTCTACATTTAGAGATATAAATTTCAGTTGCAACCAAAAAATGTGAACTTGGTGTGGAGCCCTAATAATGGGACCCTTGGAATCATCTACGTGATTTTTCCTGTTGTGGTTTCCAAGTTGCGCTCCTGAACACAGGTGATGGCCCTGCTTTGCTCTGTGTTTCCAAAGCGAGTTTGGTCTGGGTGTAGGTGCTGGCTTTCAGAGGAGGAGTTGAGGTCTGCCTCTGGCCACTGGTCCTGCTGCAGTTGCTAGCTGCCATTGCTTCTGTTCCCAGCCCATCTCTGGGAAGGCTGGTGGAGCAGAGGTGTGTCCTTGCAAGGAGGGGGTTTCCCCGGGAATGGAGGGGGACCCTGTGCTGATGTTATCATTGACGCCACTCCAGAAGCCGATTGGACGCACCTGGGTTGTGGCTTAAAGATTTTTAAAAAGTGCTTATGCCTATTCACACAATGTGGCACAGTTTAAAAATGTAATGAGGTCGCACACTGTTTTTGAAAGATGTCTGAATTGTTGCAAACCCCACAAAGAGCCTTTGCTTTAGAGAGCAAACAAATCTCTGATAAAAAATAATTCTCGTTCTGGCTGTAATTAATTCCTATAGGATGATGTTAATGCACAAATTAAAGGCTGTCAATTTCTTCATTTTACTCTGAAGGCTTTTCCTTACTTCAGTAGTCTGCGCGGGCCTTGGTAGAATTCTTGTGTTTAGTAAGAGTCCTGGGCCATGGGGTTGCCAGACCCCCCAAGTGGAATTGGTAGGGATCCCACCCACGGGGTCCTCCTGCACGGTCTGACAGGAGACCGTGAGGAAAGCGGATGGGGTCTGCCTGCAGGGATTTACTAGCATTGTAGGTGGGAGATTCACATCCAGTGGAGCTGACGGTCCTGCTTCCTTCCAGAACAGTGTGTGTGAAGCCCAGCAGGGCATGCCAAGGCGGCGGGCACTCTTCTGTGAGCGGGAGAATCCTTGGGAGCCACTGGACCCCCTGGGTCTCGAATGAGGCCGCTTCCATCAGCTGACGCTTAAAATCCTGGATGCTTTTGACCATTTGGAATTTGTACAATTAATCTGGGGGGCAGGGGCGGGGGGACTACCAGCATTGAAACTCTGAGATGCTAGCTTGTTCCTAGCGTTGCTTTGTGCCTGCGTCACAGACATGTTTCTCTCTCTGGCTGAACGTGTTCAATAAGTAAATGTGGTTAACATTTTTAACAAGTTACCTGTGGTTGTCAGGTGTTCCCAGTTTGGTTGAGGGAAAAACACTTGGACCCATTAGCTCTTTCTTAATCGAATATTGCGAAATTGTGAGTAGTAGAATGCCATTCTTACTGTCATTAAAAGTTTATTTGGGTGTTGACAGTTTTTTGCTAAATGTGAGACGCTCAGATCCTGTCCATCCGGCACATGAAAAAATGAAACAAACCAAACTCTGCTCAGAGCTTCTTTCCATTTTCCCCCTACAAGCAAGATCGTCTTTCTTACACTATGTTTTTCCCCCTAGTAGATTGTGATTAGTTTTGTAACATAGTTTTACCTTTTTTTTTTAAATACTTATTTTTTAGGTGTAGTTGGACACAATACCTTTATGATTTTTTTAAATGTATTTTTTCTATGTGGTGCTGAAGATCGAACCTAGGGCGTAGTGCGCACTAGGCGAGTGCTCTACCACTGAGCCACAACCCCAGCCCCATAGTTTTACCTTTTTTAAGACCAAAAAGGATATGATCTCTTCTGAGGCACCTTTGTTCAGAGGGGTTCTTTTGGACTTGTGAGTCCTTTGGTTTATTAAGACTTTCCCTCCTATTTTTAGGGGAGAAATAATTATTTAAATGAGGAGGATTTGATAAAAGTTAGTAGATGACTTGGAAGGTAAATGCAGTCTTCAGGAGCCTGCAGCTGCAAACATCAGCAGGCCCCGGGCTGTGGGTTGAGGCAGGGCCGCTAAGGAGCCGCCCTCGGCCTGCGCAATGGGAGCCCCGAGCTCTTGCTGTCACCTCTACCTGTCATTTCTTGCTCATCCTGCTCTGCCAAGCCTGTCTTCTCCTGTGTGTGACAACTGTTTTATTTTTTTTCCCTCCTTCTTTTTAGAATAAGTATTTGTGGTGCTCCATTATTTTGAGATTCTTGGAAGAAAGATGCAATGTAAATGAAAATCAAAAATAAAATTCTTGCTGGAGGGAATTGTACATCTAATTTCTTAAATGAGGGTTGGAAAAGACTTTGGTTCTCCCGTTGGAAAGAGGAACATTCTGTTGCTTCTGTCACCATTTTTTCATCACCCCAAAAGGTGTGACAGAAAACGTGATTTTCATTTTGTTTTTCGCCTTGGTAGTTGATCTGGAACTTGAACCCGTGCTGTCTGATGTTAGGTCATTCTTCTCTGCCCTAGTGGTCCGTGGAACACAGACCTTTCAAAGGTCCCCAGTACCCAGAAACTGCAGTAAAATTGTGAGTAGAGCTGTAAGTCGGATTTCACCTCGCGGTTCCCACAGCAGAGATGTCCCAGGCGCACAGCTCTGAAGCCAGGTTGGGAGCGCGGGAGTGCTCGTGGACGCAGTGCAGAAACATCGTTTCTGTAGTGGTCTTGCTCATTTCAACGGTACCTCGATTCCTGACTTTTGCCGTAATGCATGGCCTGGCATTGTTGGGTCAAGCGAGAGACAAGTTCACACTGGGAGTCATGTTCTGCTCTGTGGGCCTGTGTGGGTGCAGAGCCAGGCAGAAGCCTAGGTGCTGCAGGGCGCCCCTAGCAGGTGCCTGTTGGCCATAGACCTCGAGGGCGCAGGTGGGCTGAGGTGGCTGTGCCATGCAGTCATAAAGCTGTCACCTGGAGCTGGCTGTCCTAGGGGGAAAGCTGGGTCATCTCTCTTCTCCACCCGTTCCTCAGCCCTGGTACCAGTTTGTCAGCTTTTGACGTGGGAGTGGGAAAGGAAAAGCATTGCCAGTTATGGTTGAAGGTCACTGCCAGAGGAATTAGAAGTGGTTTGTGATTGTTTTACATGGCTCTGCGTTGGTGTATAATTATGCTGTCATCTTATAGCATGCTGATACTTTAATGAAATCTTTTTTGCATGTGTGCAGTTAGTTCTGGGGGCTGCTTATTGCATGTATGATCTAGGTCTTTTCTAATGCATAGGACCTGAGTACATAGTCTTGTTTCAGATTTGTCCATATGAAGCAGGTCACAATTCATTATGGATGTATGGATGTGGTTGCCAGATGAGTCTTCCCAAGCCATTGATTGCCTCCTGTTGTGCCTCTCCTTAAATGCCACAGTGCTCATGTTGGTACCTAGTGGAGCCCATGTTCACAGGCATGCAGGCAGTTCCTGATAGACGCCTCCACCTGCCCTAGACCTTCCTTCCAACAAGAATGACCTCAGAATCTCCCTCACTTTGGGAAACCTCCTTCCCCGCTCTGTGTACCTGAGCGTTCAGCCTGATTCCTTGCATTCCTCCTTCCTTCGCCCTCTGCTTCCTGCCTGCAGGAGTGGACAGCCTTCTGTGGGCACAAGTGGGTGGGATGGCCAGGGTGAGGCTTTAATGGAGCTGTGTGCAGAGCCCCTGGGGGGCTGCAAGAAGGGCATGGAAATGAGGTGGTGGGGACTGGGCAGGAAAGAGCCCCACTAGAGGAAACAGAGCTGGAGCCCAGTTCTGCGCACCTGACTCAGTGTGGGGGAGGGTTTTCCAGCAGAAGAGTTGTAGGGTGGCTGGGGTCTCTGGAGGCTCCTCAGAGCTCCAGGTCCTTCCTTCGTGCCTCAGATTGTCCACTTGTCACCACTGCAGCACCCGCTGGCTTGACCATGCAGGTGCCTGCCCTCCGCCCATATGCACCTGTTGTCTCGCTCCAGGGCCCTCCATGCTTAGTAACTCCGAAGGAGAGCAAGGCCTCTGTCAAGGGATGGGTCCTTTGTGTTCTGATGTGAGACTCTCTCAACTAGTGAGCTTCAGAGTGCAAACTTGATTTTTTTTTTTTAATGGTGCTGTGCATTGAACGGGGGCTCAGCATGCTCTAGGCAAGCTCTCTATTACCGAGCTGCACCCCCAGCCCAAACTTGATTCTTCTTAATGTTGTGGAAGGTGGGTCACTTATATTAAAATGGCTGTTTGAGAGACTATTGATAGAATATGTGTTTCATTTTTTAAAAATTCCTGTTTATTAGATTATTTCTTTGCTTATATTGGTTAAAACATGCATAATTGTATTTGTGGCACAGAAATAAAACAAAAACCCGCACTTTTGAAAATAGAGTTGGGTAGAACAGTTCTTTGATGGAGACTTATTCTTTGAGTCCACTGTAGCCTAAATGGAAGGAAAGATCCCCATAGGACCTGGGAAAGTGCTTACTGTAGTCACCATAGCCCAGCACATTCAGAGGCAGCCAGCAGCAGGAAGTGCTCAGAGCTCAGGTTTGGACATCAAGTTGGAGGTGTTGGAGGAAAGGAACGTCTGCCTGTCCCCCAGAAGCTCTGCTGTGGCCTGGCAGGGGGCCAGCCCAGTGTCAGAGCAGTGGCCTTCAGAGCCTGCATGCTCTTCTGCTTCTTCATTTAGTTCAAGAACGTACCCCCGGTATTTTCATGGGGTGATGTCATTGTCTGGCTGCAGGAGTATTTGCATGGACTTGAGGAAGTGAGGGCTGCTGGAGGGGCCCAGGGCACCAGGATGTCCCTGGGGGAAGGGACCTGCCTCTATAGGGACCCGATGGAGGGAGAAGAGGCTGTGCTCCTTTTGGGATTTGTGAGATTTGGGCTCATGGGAAGGAATTCCCGGGGTACAGCCCTTGGGCCAAGAGAAGGTTAATTTTGATGGAGAGGTTGGCCCTGAGGCCCTGAGGACAGCAACTGAAGCTGGAGCCTTAACTCACGGGCCAGCTCCCAAGCTCAGGTGCTGTGATGTTGGTAAAGGGCAGGAGGGAGGTCCTGCTGCTCACAGCCTGGGTCTGCAGTTTGTGCCTATCGGTGACAGGACCCGAGCTTTTCATTTCTATTTCAAGTTTTTCATTCACCATGAGCTCCTGTTTCCTGGCAGTAGAGGTGTGTGGGCACAGGTTTGGGCCCTTGCTTCGCTCTGGGGTAGCCTCTGTAAGGACAGAATGACCGACGTGGGTGCAGACCTCACGAACTCAGCAAAGCCTTTACTCAGCATCAGTGTCAGGCGTCACTTTCTGGTTAGAAAATGGCCCGCCATTACAGTAGGAGTCTGTGCTTGTACAGGTCACACTGGGAAGTAACTTAAGCATTGACGACTTCAACAGAACTTATCAGTCTGGAGACGGGAGACAGGAGACAAGTTTGAAATTTGTTTTTTCCTGGCAGAATTTTTACAGGACAAGAATGGAGGGTCCATTGTACTGTCACTGGGAAAGGACATATTGGGAAAGGATCAATGATTGCCCTTTTCCAGGGATTGTCCTGTCACTGGATGATGTCTGCTTCCTTCCCAGGGATTGGCTTGTCACTGGGAAAGGATGTATTGGGAAAGGATCAATGTTATCAATGTTCTGCCTCCTTCCTCCCTCCCTCTTCCCAGGCTACTCTGTTTTGGGGGCTGTCATTTCCGTGCCCTTCAGCCGCAGGCAGCCTTATGCCATCCCTGCTGTGGAGGAGAGGTGGACTGGGCTGAAGCTGTGGGGTCCTTGTGGGGAGGCTCCAGGGGTTCAGCATGTGTCTGGGGCTCTGAGAGCTGGAGCTGGAGGTGGAACGGGGTGGGTGGACCAGGGGAGAGCACCTTGTGGTAGAGCCTGGCTTCCTCCCCTGGCCCAAGAGTCATCTCGGCCCCAGTCCCAAAGTCAGAGATCCTCTGAGGACAGTCGCTGCTGCCACATTTTCCAGCCAGTGAGGGCTCCTGCCAGTGAGCTCCATCTGATGTTGGGGTGCTGTGATGTGCTGGGCGAAAGGAGCCCCTACCCAGCTGGCCTGTGTTCTCGGGTGCCCCAACTCTGTATAAAGCAAATTTGTTGAAAGAATTTTTAAAAGGGAACTGTCAAGCAGGAGAGAGGCCTGATGGCATGACCCCAGGGCCCTGGAGAGGCCTGCACTCACTGGACTGGTCTTCTATCCAGGACTTTCAGTGCTGATATTTGCATTTAACCCTGTGATGGCCGAGACCAGAGCCCCGCTCTCCGAGCCCTGGGAGTTGAGTTGAACTAGCCCCTGCTCTAATATTGGACTCAGAGTCCTGCGGCCCCCTGACCTTGGCAGGACAGCACCCTGCGTGGCTGTGTCCTCACTCCCTGGGGAGGCGGTGTGGGGTATGCATTCAGTGACAGACCAGCTTATGAGAGGCGAGTGGGTGGCCATCTGTCCTGAGAAAAGCAGCCTGGTCCCAATGACACTTGTAGGTATCAGCTTATTTTTCTCAGAATTATCCTGGGAAAAGAGATTTTAGGTGACTCTAGAGTTTATTATTATTTTTTGTTTGTTTTTGGTTTCCTCTGGCATTTACAGGGAGGGCTCTGGGAGGGAGAGGGAGGCCATGTCTGAGAAGGGGCTAGGAGACTAGAGCTTGAACTGGTTACCACTGGGGCCGGAGGAGCTGGGCCTGGGAACAGCAGCCTTGGAAGGGACAGGGACCGTACCGTCCACTGAAGGAGTGGCCTTCAGTGTCCTGTTTTCAGCATTCAGCCAGTCAAGTGTTCCCAGCACCTGGGTGCAGGGTGTGGGTGCTGCCAGAGGTGGCTGGTACAGACACACACCCACTGGACCCCAAAGACTTATTTAAAACAGGTGGACGGTGGGCACGAGCTCCGCACGGGTGACGGCTGTGACGGCTGTGTGGGAGTCAGCCTGGGTTCCTTTATTCATCCCTATTTGCTTTTGGTCGTAATCCTTTGTAATTCCCCGGTTTCATGATGTAATTCTAATGGAATTAAACTTGAACACTTCAAAATTATGTAATTAATTGCATTGGGCTTCAATTACAATGACTAATTATAGTGATACCTGGTGGCAAGTCAGGTACATACTGGTGGGGGGGTCCATGCCTGCCGGGTATTAAGACAGCCATTTGCTGTTGGGCACCTAAGTGGCCACTTGGGTCAGTGGTGGGGAGGGTAACAGCCTGGTGTCTGTGGCCAGTCAGGTGCCTTCTGGTCCCCACCTCCTGGGACAACTCCCTGGAAGGGAAGGGCTGTCTCATGTGCTGTGCTTGTGGAGGGTGGAGTGGCCAGGTGCCTGTCCCTGTTCAGCCTCCTGCTTTCCTGTCCCCCAGATGGCACATGCTGGTAGCCCTTCTTCCAGGGGGGGATTGTGGAGTGGGTGCCACACAGCAGAGCCTGAAGTGACATTCAGTGCCCAGTGTTCTGTGAGATGCCGCTTGGTGATCTGAGGCTCGGGCATCTTCTCAGAAAGCTGGTTCTTCCACGCCTCATGCTGGACAGGTGTTCTCAGTGCCGATGGCCGTGCCGGTGTGTGCCTGCCCCAGGTGCGAAGACCCCACTGGGAAGGAGCCTATGTCCAAGCCCCCACCCGGCGGCCTGTGTGGCGTAGGTCCATCTGTGTGCCTGAGTGTCTCACATTTCTGTTTGGGAAGGGAGAGTGGCATTGGACACATTCCAGTGCACAACTACTTTCAAAAGCTACCTGTTGGGGGAGGTGTTGCAGAGAACCCCGGGAGAAAATTTTCTGTTTGAATGTGCTGCTTGTTGACCTGGTACGGACAGTGGTTCCTCTGTCACCGTCCCTCTGATCTGTTCCTTTTTTAAGTTGAGATTTGCATAACATAAAATTCATCTTTTTGGAGTTTACAGTTACCAGTGTTCACTCGGTTCACACTGCTCCACGGCCATCTCCACTCCCGGTTCAGAATAGGCCCCAGTCTGTTCGGGTCCTTCTTCACCTCCCTTCTCACCACTTACCCGACTGTCAATCAGCTTTGTCCCTGGATCTGCCTGTTCTGGGGATTCTCCTGCAGGGCAGGCATCTCCTGGCCTGTCCACAGGGTTCCTGAGTTTGACTCACCTGTCAGCTCCCTTCTCTTTGTGGCGGAGCGATGTCCTGCAGTGTCAACATGCCCATCTTGCTTATCTTTTCATTGATTGGTTTTCACTGATGGGTGGTTGTTTCTGATTCTCGGCTGCTGGGACGGTTCTTGGGTGGCGTTGTGTCTTCTTTCTTCTGTGGCATGTACTTGAGGGTGCAGTCCCCGAGGCGTCTCTGGTGACTCTGAGCTTCATGCTCTGAGCCTGTTCCTCTGGGCGCTGTTGTCCAGGTGCGGCCCTTCAGCCCCTCTGTCTCCCCCGCTGCTCTTCCTAGAGCCACTGCCCTGTAGGGGGACCTTGTGGAAACGGTCGCAGAGCAGACGCTGCCCTCCCTTCTTGCTCACTCCCCAGGGACCCTCCCCCAGCAGGGCTGCGCCTCCAGGTTTGTCTTAGGCAGCCCCGGACGCGCCTTCCCCTGCCAGGCTGGCTCAGGAGGTGGCACTGTCTCACGCCCATGCGCGGATGGGCCTGTGTGAGGAGAGGCCGTCCTAGCCTGCCACCATGGCCTCAGCACCACAGGGGCCCTGAGCCTAAGTGGCAGTCACAGGCGCAGGACTAGAGAGGCCGGGAGCTTCCTTGTGGGCCCCCTGCCACTGCAGCTAGAAAGGCTCCTGAACCTGAAGTGCAGCACAGGCCATGTCCTAGGAGGGCCGCTTGCGCCCAGGAGGTCAAGGTCGGCCTTGGCAACAAAGTGGGAACCCATTTAAAAAAAGGAAGCCTACCCTGGAAGGCTGCGCCTGGTGTCTTTGGCGTGGGGTGACCGCGCGAGTGTGCCTGGTGCGCTATGTCGCTGTTAGGAGGAGGCGCGTTCTCTCAGCGCTCTTCCAATGGCAAGCAGATTCCACTTGCCAAGCCAGATGTCCCTCAGTGCTTTCACTCCAGCCAATAAAACATTAAGCAATTAGAATGGTTAATATTTCAGTTAAGTATAATTAGAAGCTGGTGTCAATTGTGAATGAAATTGGCAGGTTCCATAAGTCACAGCAGAACACCAGATCCGCTCGTCGTGTCTGTGTGTCTCCACGGCTGCCAGTTCCAGCGGACGCGTCGTCTCACCTCCCTCGTGGACAAAGTAGAAAAGGGGCTGTGATCCACTCAGTTTGCTCTGATTTTGAAGGTTTAGTTGTTTTATTATGGAGAGATGCCAAGGTCGTACGTGGGAGGGTCTGCCGTGGCCATTTCTCCACACGGGCAGGAAAACCAGGCCCTGGCCTCCTGCCTAGGTGTGCGGCGTGTGCGTGTCGTGTGCGTGTCGTGTGCGTGTCGTGTGCCTGCACAGGCGGCTCGCCCTGCTTGAGCGGTGGTGACTGCACCTCAGTTCACAGCACACTGTGATTAAGTTCTAAATTTTTTCTTCTGTATGTTCCATCCCCAGTACCAGTACCCCCCATTCTAATAATTTGATGGGGGTGCCTCCTTGTGATGTGTTTGCAGCCTGTTTGGATAGGTAGTTTTGATTTTTTTTTGTTTGTTTTTAATTCTTTTGGTTGTAGATGGACATAGTACCTTTATTTGTTTTTATGTGGTGCTGAGCATTGAACCCAGTGCCTCTCATCTGCTAGGCAATGCTCTACCACTGAGCCACAATGCCAGCCTGGTAGTTTTGATTCTTAGGTATGGTTTTTGTGCTATAAATCTTTTTCTTTTCTGTTCATTTTATTTTATTTATTTTTTGGCACCAGGGATTGAACCCAGATATGCTTAAGCATGGAGTCAGAACCTCAGCCCTTTTTATTTATTGATTTTTAAATTTTGAGAAAGGGTCTTGCTGAATTGCTGAGAGCCTTGCTGAGTTACTGAACCTGGACTTGAACTTGTGATCCTCCTGCCTCAGCCTACCAACCTCTGGGATTACAGGTGTGCACCCCCACTCCCAGCTGCAACTTATTTTTTCACATCTGTTTGAGATCCCTGTGGGTTTCCTTTGCTACTCATGATGGCTGCACTGGACTCCATCTCAAGAATCCACCTGTGTTAGTCCATCTGGGAACCATACCACAGTGCCACTGCCTGCAGGCTTAAGTAACCAACACCTCACAGTTCTGGTGGCTAGAAGTCCAAAGTTGAGGTGCTGGCCAGTTTGGTTCCTGGAGAGGGCCCTTTTCCTGTCTTGCAGGTGGATCCCCTTTCCCTGTGTCCTTACGTGCTGGCAGAGAGCGCATGCCAGCTCTCTGGTGTGTCTTCTCCTAAGGACACTGGTCCCATTGTGTGAATCTCACTGTCACAACCTCCTATGACCCTGGTCCCCTTCCAAACGCTCCACTTCCAAGTACCTTCGCCCTGGAAACTGGGGCTTCAGAAGGGGAATTTTGGGAGGGGCCCATTTCAGTGGTGGCACTAGTTTGCATGCCCATTTCTTTGGGCTTGGCCCCGCGGTGGTGCTGACCCCCACTTCCTTGCAGAGCTGGGGTGGACCTCCTTACACTTAGCTTTTGCATCTGGACTGCCAGCCGGGAGCGGACCCTGGGTCAGGGCTAGGGTGCTTGTTTCACCAAGGCCGCCAGTTTGCTGCCCCATGGTGGCTCCACTCTGCGAGTGAGCAGCGCCTGAGCTCTCTCCGTTTTCCCCAGCGCTGGGTAGAGGCTTCCCCAGCCTGATGGTTTTAAAGTGGCACTTCAGGGTTGAGGCTCTCTTCCCGCTGATCCCTGGGAAGGCTTACACTTGGAATCCTCGTTGTACACTGGTTAGCTTTTCAGATCTCCCATTTGTAGGCTGCCTGGTCCTCCACCTTCCCGCTTCTTCTTAACGCACTGCTGTCTTTGTGGATTTGGAGGTGTCCTCCAGCCTCTGCACGCTGTGCCACTGGCTTTCCCTCCTGCGGACACCACCTCCCGGCCCTTCAGTAAATAGGGAAACTTAATTTTGATGAAGTCAGATCTACAAATTTTTTTACCCTCATGCTTTTGGGTTATTTCCGTTTTGTTTGAAAAGTGTTTTCCCACTTGAGTGCAAAGGATTCATATTTCGTAGCCACATAGATTTTGTCTTTCGTGTTTAGATCTTTAATCTGTGTCGGCGTTGATTTCTCCCTGTCTTCTGCCTGATCTGGGAGGCTGCCTCTACTCCAAGTCCTCATGTGTGTGGGTATATGTGTCAGTCCATTTTCTATTACTAAAATAAAATATGTGAGACCAGGTAATTTATCAGAAGAAGTTTACTTACAGTTTTGATAACGTAGAATCCAGACAGCATGGTGCTGGTTCTGGCAAGGGCCCTCTTTGGCTATGTCACCTGTTGTGGATGATATCAAGGTGGGATCCTGTGAGAGGGAGAGATCACGTGGTGCTTTCTCCCATGGAGCTAATTAGGGTCCCAGAGAAGTACTTAGCCCTCTCCCAGGGCAGGGACCCCAGCAAACCTAAGGAGCTCCTGCTAGGCTCCTCTTAGAGGTCCCACCCCCTGCCACACTGGGGAACCAGGCTTCCAGCACACAGCCCTAGAAGGGGCTCCCCCAGATCAGCACAGTGTACTCCTGGGGTCCTCCTCCTGCTCTCCCACCCTGGTTTGTTTTGACTTTACCCTGTCGGGGTTTCTGAGTGGTGAATTTCCTCCTTGCTCTTCTTTCTCTCAGTCCAGCATTGTTCCTTATTCTTTCATGCACATTTCTACTGGCTGTCTGAGTTCTGCAGGAATTCCTACATTACAATAAATATACAGTTTAATTTGGGGAGAGTTAATAACTAAGTTGTTCCATCCGTGAACAAAGATATTTTTCTATTTTTTAGGGCTTCTTTCTCCATTAAGGTTGTGTACATTCTTTATTAGATTAACTCCTGGTTCTTTACAGTTCTTATAGTGTTGTGGACAGGGTCTTACTGTTTCTTAATTTTTAATCAATTATTGTGATAAAAAGAAAATGATTGTTTTTTTGTTATTGATTTTTGACACTGGCAAATGGCTGCTGACATTTTTATTGGCTGACTTGGTTCTGCTGCCTCTTCTCTGGAGACCATAGCCTAGAAAGGCGGGCTTGTGGGCCAGGGCCTTGTGCTGGGTCGCAGGGCCATGGTGACACCCGTCACCCTTCTCTTCCCTGCTCTTAAAAGGAATGTGTCATTTTTGGTAAAAGTTTCAACCCAGTGAAGGAACTACCTTCTTACCTTTCCCCCAGCTTTTGGAGAGTTTTCATCGTAAATAGAATTTTGACCTTTAGTAAATAATTTTTGTGCAATCTGCTCACACCCCTGTGATTTTTACCCTAGTCCACGCTTGTGGTGAAGGCAGTGATGATCTGGGTTGAGGCGTCTGTTGCTTTCTGGGGTAAACAGCTCCTCCTCGCATGTGTTTAAGGTATGGTTGGATTTGATTTACTGTTTTCAGATGTGTTATTAAGTGGAACTGAACTCTGTCTTCCTTTCTGTCCAGTAGGAATTGGGTTCTGCTGCTCTCATGGAATGGGCCGCCCTGCTCTCTTCCGCAAGGAATCACTTCTTAAACCTGATCCTGTTCATTTGTGAAACCCTAGGGCTCTGGAGAGTGGGGTGGGAAGCCTTGACATTTTGCTTTGCTTTGTTCTGTTCAAGTTCTCTATTGTACCAATTTTGATATTTTGTAATTCTCTAGAATTGTATCAGTTTCATCTAGGTTTTAAAATTGATTGTGTGGTTCATAACATTTTTATAATGTTTATTTTGGTAAATCTGTTGTAGCTCTATTTCTCCCCATATTCTCTGTTTCAGAATTTGTGTCAACTTTTCTTTTTCTTTTGGTTTGTGTATGCGGTTTTGTTTATAGTACTAGTCATTAAAAAACAGTTTTATCTAGTTCTTTTTTTTTTTTTTTTAATGTGGCTGGTTTCTTAACCTTTATCTCACTTGTCTCAATTTATTCTCTTTCCCTAACACTTCTTTTTGTTTTTGTGCTGGGGATTAAACCCATGGGCTTTATCACTGAGCCACATCCCCAGCCCTTTTTTATATTTTATTTAGAAACAGGCTGTCCCTCAGCTGTCTTAGGGCCTTGCTAAGTTGCTGAGGCTGGCTTTGAACTCATGGTCCTCTTGCTCCAGCCTCCCTAGCCCCTGGGATTACAGGTGTAATGGGATTACAGGATGTTACTTTTTTTGTTTTGTTTTGTTTTTTGAATGCTCAGCCTTTTCAGTTTGAATTCTTTCTTGTTTTCTGATAAATGTATTCAAAGCCCTAAAGTTTCCTCTAAGTATTACTTGAGCTGTGTTCCATAAATTTTGAGTAATGCTTTCATTTTTCTTCGATTTGTAATTTTATATTCATTCTGTAATTTTCCCTTTGACCTAAGATTGTTTAATAGTACATATTTTTTTGGATTCTTAACATGTTTCTTTAATGGCTTCTCTTAGGTTATTGACCTGATTTTGTTACATATGGTCAGAGAACATAGTCCTTGTGACCTTGGTTCTTTGGAATATGTGAAACCCTTTTGGTGCATTGTACATGGTAGATTTTTATGAACCTATTTCCATGTGCTCAAGTAGGATGCGTTTTTAGTTTGGGTGGAGAATGCTTATATCTATAGTATACTTATGTAATATGTTCTTAGGATACGTACAGTTCATTTAGCAGACACAGTATATTCCTGTTCCTTAGTTCTTCCATGCCTCTGATATTTTTTTCCCTGCACTGTTGGCAGTTGATACATTATATTAAGCTAAGCTTGCATGTATGATCACAATCTTTCATCTTCCTGATTTATCGTTTGTTTTTCTTGTGTAATATGGACCCCTTTTTTAATCCACAAGGTGTTTTCACCTTAAATTCTCTGGGTTTTGATGCTAAAACGATCCTTTTTTTTCCTTTTGCTTTTGGTTTCTGTTTGTCCAATACGACATTTTTCTCTTGCTCTGTTTCCAATCTCTCCATGTCCTTTTGCTATGAGTGTGTCTGTTGCAGTCAGAGGAGGCAAGAGCTTGTTTTTTAAACCTAGCCTGAGTGTCTGATTAGTGAATTTTAACTGCTGCACATTTATGGTAATTGTGATTTATATTAGGACTTTTGCCATTTTATTTTGTTTTGACCATTTAAAAATATATTCTTAGTTGTATATGGACCCAATACCTTTATTTAATTTATTTATTTTTATGTGGTGCTGAGGCTTGAACCCAGTGCCTCTGACGTGCTAGGCAAGTGCTCTACCACTGAGCCACAACCCCCGCCCCTACCGTTTCTTTTTAATCTTTTCTTGTGATGCTTTTTTGAGTTGAGTTTTCCTGTGTTGAATTTAAAATTGAGTGAACTTTATTCTTTTGGAATTCAGAATCTGGATTACTCTGGATGTTATTCACGCTCATTCATGTGTTTGGTTTTCCCTGTAAATTGGTTTCCTTTTGTTCTCTGCTCCCCTTGGGATTCAGCCTTCCATACTCCACCACTGAGCCACCCCCCAGCCTGCATCCCCTGCTGTGCCCCTTAGAATAGAGTTGATTTCTAAGTCATTTGTTGCAGTTACCTGGTGTAGGGGCTACAATGTTTCTAAAGCTTAAAACATCTCTCCTTCTACCAACTTAAGTATTGAGTACCCCCCCTCCCTACCTCCTTGGGGTCACAGAGATTTCTGACAGTGGCATTTTCTGACAGTGGCACCGTTGAGAGAGGTGCTCCATGGTAAGCAGAATCAGCTTTTCCTGGAATCAAATCCGAAACCCCCCCACTGGTGGGGATGGAGCCAGTGATCTGTGTTCACTTCTTCTGCAGGAGGTGACTGCACGGCAGCTCACCAGAACCACTGGGTTAGAAAGTTTAAAATGTATTATTAAAAATTAGAATTTTTAAAATGTATTGTCTGTATATTTGATCTTACTGTTCTCTCTTTGGGCTTACTAAAACAATATCAAACTTTCCCAAGGTATTTCTCACTATATGTAATTTTGAACCTTTAGTATGATTTTTCTCTTCCTTGCTAGAGTATTTGTAATAATACTACATTTAAAGAAATTTTTTTCTGATAAAAGTTGCCTGAGACTTCAAAGTCTGAGAATATACTTGTTCCACCTGCACATTTCAAAGACAGTTCAGCTGGGTATAAAACACCAGGCAAGAAACCCTGAAGTTATCCTTATTTTCCTTTTGCTGAGAGGGGTGTAGTTGAGACTCAGTTGACAGCGGGACTCTTGCTTGGTTCTGGTAGGTGGCTTCATTTTCCTTTGTGTCCTTTTGTACTTAAATGTCCAATCCAACTGTGGATTTTCCTCCCTTACCCATCTTACTGGTGCTCTGTGGACCCTTTCATTCTGATGTCTTATTTTTCCCTAGAGAATTCTCTTACTTTTATCTCTCCAAATATTTTCTCCCTTTTCTTCCGCTCCCTTCTTTTTAGGACTCTCGCTGCACAGGTGTTGGCCCTCCTGGCTCTGTGCTCTGTTTTAACTTTAGCTTTGTTCTTGAACACAGTGGGATGGTAATCTGTGGGACTGGGAGATGTGTAATTAGGGGTTCACTGTGCTGTTTGTATTCACCCAAAATACTGGGTCCAGCCACAATTCTGCT
Organism: Urocitellus parryii; assembly: GCF_045843805.1. Lineage (NCBI taxonomy): Eukaryota > Metazoa > Chordata > Mammalia > Rodentia > Sciuridae > Urocitellus > Urocitellus parryii. The sequence continues at coordinate 28,717,313 of NC_135539.1, read as the reverse complement.
TGACTTCCTGGCTGAGGTCTGATGGTTCTCCTCTGTGGTGTGGGGGTCAAGGTGTGGTGAGTACAGGAGCTGGTTGGATGGGCCCAGGACTGGCTGCCAGAACATTTAAGATGTCTTGTGGGGCATGTGTGGCAGTTCTCCTGGACACACTGCTCTGATCTAGACCCTGCTACTCAAAAGGATCCATTAACCAGCAACATAGGCATCACTGGGAGCTTATTAGGAATGTAGACTCTCAGAGCCTGCCCCAGACCTACTGAGTCAGAATCCACATTTTTATGAGATGGGCAGGTGACTCATAGTCACGCTGAAGTTTGATAAGCCCTGGTCTAGGTGTTTTGAAAGGCCTGGTTGACTCTGTTGACCTTGTACTCCAGTGGAGGACTCCTCCCTGTTCTTCCAGGCTGAGCTTCCCGAACCCCAACGCTGGAGAGGGCCCTGTACCCAGCCTGTGCCCGACAGGGAGGTTCCCAGCCCTCTGCCCAGCTTGCTTTAAACCAGCTCCTTTTTACACACAGTTCTCATAGTATCGATTATCTGCTGGCACATTAAACAGCAGACTGGAAGCAGGCCCAGGGGCAGCAGCCATTAGGACCAGTCACCAGCTTGGCAGCAGGAGGGGCTAGAAGCACTGCAGAGGGGTGGGCCAGGCTCGTCTGGTGGAGGGGGTTTCTCCAGCACGGGTTGAGGAGGGCGGGCGGGGTGCCGGGCTCTGCAGCTCTTGAGTTCTGGTGCAGATGGTAGCAGTGTCGAGGCCAAGATCACAGGTGACTAACTGTGGGGACCCTCTGCTCCCATTATTGTGTGGGTCCTTGAGACACTGTTACCCAGAGATGGCGGTTCCCAGGGCCTGAGAAGGCTGGCCTTCCAGGTGGCCTGCCTGTGGGCATGCCCGGGTCCCCTCAGGACCCCCTCCCCCCACCTGGTAGGGTTGCTGGTGTTTGGATCTTTCCTCTCCCCCATTTGTTAGCTGTGTGTCTTTCGGCACATCACCACCTGCTCTGAGTGGTGATGTGCCCAAATCACCCCTCAGAGTGATTCATGCTTCATGGAGGAATCAGCGAGACTCAGCTCAGGGCTGTGTCTGATAGACCGTCCTCAGGGTTTTGTTTCGTTTTAGTCTCAAAATGAAAAAGTCAAGTACTGTGGCCTTGGTGGCTCCCCAGCAGAGACTGCCTCATGATAAAAGACAGCATCGGCCACGACCCGGTCGCAGATGTCAGCCCACGTCAATGCTGGGTCACCGGGTGCCCACTGATGTGCTGCTGCTCAGTATTATTATTTCTTTTGTGCTTTTCCCCAGGTATTTATTTTTTTCCCTTATACGATTAAAAAAATCTGCCTTCGTGTGAGCCAACTCGATTTGTAGAATGGGGTTTGGTACTGGGGATTGGACCTGGCTGGGGGCACTACACCACTGAGCCACATCCCCGGCCCTTTTAATTTTTTTTTTCCTCCCTGAGACCCGCTCTTGCTAATTTTAATTTGCATAGGGCCTCAGTTGCTGAGGCTGTCCTTGAGTTTACAATCCTCCTGCCTCAGCCTCCCAAGCTGCTGGGATTATAAGTGTGCACCACCACGCCCGGCTTAGAATGAGTTTTTAATGTCCAAGCTTCCTGGGTGTGAGTGGCGTCCTCCACCAGTGGTCAGTGGGCAGATGAAACAGTGAGTCACGTAACATTGGCATCTGATGGCTTTAATATTGGGAGACACACTTCCTACACAAAAGAGGACTTTCAAAGTGGAAGTCCTCTCAGATCCAGACGGTGAAAGCATTCTTGAGACGGAGGACCTTGACTCATAACGTTGACTGGGAATAGCAATCTTTGGGAACAGCAATCGTGTGTATTTCTCCTTCTCTCAGGCACCTCTGGGGCTGTATTTAGCTCAGAGTTTACCTCTTCTGTGCAGAGGGAGGCCCCGTTTGTGGGGTGTGCATAACTATGAAGGGCAGTTTCTAGGCGCCTCGCATATAAACAGTAGGTACAAGACCAAGAATGTTCAGCCCACCTGCATGCCCACCAGGCCCTTCTCTGATGAGGCGGGGCTTATGCTCTCAGGGTTGCTGGACAGCCCATGGGACCTGTGACTCTTATGTTGAGCATTGAGTTTTGTTTCCTTGCCAAGATCCTGAAGAGGGTTTCCAAGTAGGTGTTTCTTGTTTGGTAGCAGGTCTGGGCTGTTCTGTCCTCAGCCTGTGCTTCTCAAGGGGTTGAATTGGGGTCTGGAGAAAGGACAGAGTGGCCAATATTAGTTCGCCCCTCCTGTGCCATATGATTTTATGTGGAATAGCCCTTTCGCCTGAATTGCAAACACATAAAATATATAAAAACATGTTGAACTGACTTTAAGACAAACATGTATTTGGAGGAAATGGTAAAAATCCTTGTATAGAAGAAGGAAGGTCAGAGAGGATTTCAGAAGCAAAGTGAGAAAGTTCATTGGTGAAAAATCTTTGATTTCAAGGAAAACAGAACTCACTTTCCAGTAAGGGTGTGGTGGCTCCCTGCAGCGCAGGTGCGCCCAGGTGCGTCTGGGACTACAGGAGGGAGAGGGCACAGCTGGCCAGGTATTCGGGGCCTCCTGGCTGTGTTTTTAGTCCCGCTGCCCCAGGCAGCCTCCTCCACCTGACACTTCACCAGGTCCAGGTTCATCCAGTAGAAAGTAGGTCCTGATGAGCGAGACAGGAATTAATGGTTTTCCATTAGTCCTTATTGTTCAAGGGGAAAAAGGGGGGAGGGGGAGGGAAGAAATGTTCTGCATCCTATCTTTTGTGAATGTATTTCATTTAAAAAAATTTTTTTTATAGTTGTAGATGGACAGTGTGCCTTCGTTTAGTTTTTTATGCGGTGCTGAGGATCGAACCCTGTGCCTCCCACATGCTAGGCATGCACTCTGCCTCTGAGCTACGGCCCCAGCTCAGAATGTATTTCATTTTAAAATAAAAATTATCTAAAGGTAGCCATTGTTCTCGCATGCCTTCTTTCTTTCAAAACATCTTTTCATTTTTTTATCAAAATGTTATAAGATTGTTAAAAAAGAGCCAGCCCTGGGCCATTTCTCTGTCCTTAGGAACTGCCCAGAGCAGTTGGTCTGTGCCACTTCCTTGGCTGGTCAGGGCCAGGGGTTCACTTCTTTCTGTGGTGGGGGACATGAATGAGGATTTAGGGCTCAGGCCCCCCCTTCTCCTCTGTTTCTTGTTGCCCAGTAGATTTTTCAGACCTCCAGTGTTTAAAAATAATATTAACAGTACTTTTTTACATACTGTCTTTTTTTGGTACTGGGGATTCAACTAAGGGGTGCTGAACCACTGAGCTACATCCCCAGCCCTTATTTATTTATTTATTTATTTTAAAAAATATGTATTATATTTTTTAGGTGTAGATGGACACAACACAATGCCTTGATTTTTTTTTTTTTTTTTTTTTAATGTGGTGCTGAGGATTGAACGCGGGCCCTGCCTATGCCAGGCAAGCGCTCTACTGCTGAGCCACAATCTCAGCCCCCTTTTTTTATTTTGAGACAGGACCTTGCTAAGTTGATGAGGCTGGCCTTGATCTTGGGATCCTCCTGCCTCAGCCTCCCCAGATGCTGGGATCACAAGCCCACACCACCGTGTCTGGCTTTTTCTGTGTATTTTTACATAACGCACCCGTGACCGCCTCAGCAGCGTGAGTGAATCTCTTAAAATGTAGAAATGCGTGAGGGTGGGCGCCATCCTAGTGAAGCCGCTCCTGCTCCTTCTGCCTTCCAGCGCTCCTGCGCCTGCAGCCCTAGCGCCTGCGTCCCTCTCTCCCCAGGGCCCGTCTGGGGGCCCGTCTAGGGGCCCTGCGGTGGAGGCAGCACCTCTCCCCTCGCTGGCTCTGCCGCCCCCACTTGTTCTCAGTTTTCTCCTGTTCCCTGCGTTCGTTTTTTTCCCTATTTATTTTTCCTTTGTAAAATCTCTGCAGAACGCATTATTCAAGAGTGCCGCACACCCCACCTTGGGTGCAGCGGGCGGTGACAGTGAACCCACAAACCCCACCCTGTCCCCAGAACCAGCACTGCTGTCCACCCTCACGCTCCCCCGTCCAGGACAGGCGACCACGGTTCCTAGTTTTCTGTTTGTCATGCCATGGGCCTGGAGCACTGCAGTTCTGCCACAGATGCCCACGTCCCTCCAGTCGCTTGGTGGTGAGCTCTGCGGATGCCCTTTTCACGTGCCACCCGGGGAGCCGCTTTCCACCCAGGCTGTCTCCAATTCCCTGTGAGCGGCCGAGACTTCTGATCGTGTCTCCTGTTGTGGGAAGGGTCTGGCCCATCTCCATGGTGCTCAGCTCCCCTTGATCTGGCCCAGGCACAGGCTTCCTTGTGAGCCTGGTGACATTTCGTCGTCTATTCCCACTCCAGGACGAGACACCTCGTGCTGGTGTGGGAGCCCCGTGTGTGTTGGACTGAGGTTGTTCTGTGACCTCACTCTAAGTGGTCACCCTGGTGTCTCGTTGGGGGGTCTCCCAAGTGACAGTGCCTGTGGCAGTCTTCTGTTGTTCGTGTTTCTGAAGCCTGGAGCCAGGGTTCTCCTGCCGTGTGGGTGCTGGGGCCTGTCGGTCACCACTCATCTGTGGGAGCTGGGCTCTCTCTGTGGCCTAGAGACTCCCTGTCTTCTGCCTGCCCTGGCGTTTCACCCACCTGCTGCCCTTCCAGAGCCAGGGTCTGTCCGATGGTTCTGCTCAGCTGTCTCTGGGCGGAGCCGGTGGCCTCTGTGTCAGGGCTGCAGGCACTTTCCACTGCTTCCGGCTGAGACCCCGGCTTTCTGCCTGGCTGCCCTTGTTGCTCTGTCCGTGAGCTCACACTGTCCTTTTTGGAGGGAGCAAAGATAAATCGAGCGTGTCTACCTCCCATAAAACCTGGAAGTCACGATGAGGCTATTACAGTGGCTCCAGTTTTATTGGAAATACATTTTGTCTTTCAAAGTGAGCCTTTGGGGGCTCCTGGCAGCCATCTGTTGAGACTGACCTTGAGGATCATGTGGTCGCAGATGGTCTTCAGTAGCGTGGGCTTTGGTGGCCGAGGCCTGGGTGCAGATCCTGCCTCCGTGGCGCAGTGGGGCTGGCTCCCTCCTGAGCCTTGGGTCCCGCGTCCTGCAGGAGGCACACCGGGTACTGCGCTTCGAGGGCGAGCGCGAGCGCGAGCTGTCGATGCTGCGTCCTTGCCTGCTGGACCAGGATGTCATGCCTCTCATGTTCTTGCCGCCTCCCCTCTCTGCAGTGGCCTCCCCTGCTAGTGTTGGGGACAAGACCCAGGCCTGCCGTGTTGGCGAGCCCCACCTGCCCCCCACTGTCTCTGCTCACGAGTTGCACGTGTGCCCGAGGACGGAACATGGACCCTGCTCCCGTGTGCCCCGCTGCTGTGGTCTGTGCCTCTCCCTGCTGCTCGTCCCCTTCCCTCTACTTGTAATCCTTGCCCACCACGTGCCCTCTGGCTTCCTGCCAGAGTGGGGCCTGCTGTCGGGGAGCGCTCTTCTCGGTGTGCTGGGTGGATCTCGGGCCTCGGGCCCCCGCCCTGCTCCCAGCCAGATGCTCTGCCTTCCTGCGGCAGGGCTTCCAGACCCTCGGGCCCGCCTGTCCGCCGTGGATCACTGAGTTCCACACAGGCCTGGTGGCGTGGCCTGCCAGGGACTCCTGAGATGAGGACCCTGCCTTAAGTGTGTGTCTCCTAGTGCTAGGGCGGGAGAGCCTGGTCAGGTGAGGACAGTGGCTCTCACTGGTGCACAGGCAGCCCTGGGCAGAGTCCTCCCGGGTTTGTGGGTGTTTCGTTACTGAGGCGGCAGCATTCAGCCTGGACTGTCCTCCTGTCCCCTGTGTGTTGTAGGTGGCCCAGGTCTGCCGGCGTGGCGCTGGAGGGGGGCTCCCTGCTGTGGTGTGCTGAGTCGCCTCTGAGGCCGTGTCTTGCTCCTGGCCTGGGCCGCGCAGTCTGGAGGGTGTGGGGAGTGAGGTGGCCTTTGTGGGATGATGACGAGTGGACTAATTCCTCTCCCTGTAGCTGGGAGACCATGGGGGTGGCGCCCGCTGGGATGGACAGCAGTGCAATCTGCTTCCTGCAGCCCGGAGGGCTGCTTCCTCCAGGGTTAGTGTGTTTGAGAGCTGCCACACTAGGCCAGTTCCGATGGCCACGGCTGCCTGGTGGCCACTGTGCTGCCATACCACTGTGGCTGGCCATGTGTAGACTTCCCGCCAGCTCCCCCGGGGGTGGCAGGTATCCCTTGTCATTCAAGTTCCTTAGACAGAACTGCCTTCTGAGCCAGTGACTCCTGGTCCCTTCGTGGCTGTGTCCTCACGTCTGCCTGCTCCGCTGCTTGCTGCCAGCTCCTGGCTCTCCCATGTGCACCTCCACTGCCCAACTGGGCGGGCCCCCACCTCCCTGCTCCCTGAGGCACCCTCCCGCCATCCCCAGGCCTGCTTCTGTGGGAATGAAGCCCTTTGGGTTCCCCAGCAGGTGAACTCGGCCCACTTTGAGCTCCCAGTCATGGTGGGCTTGCCTGTGTCCCTGCCCTTACTCCTCAGGTCACGCCATCTGGGTCCTGGCTGTCCTCCTCTCCGGGTGGCCCACTTCTCTGAGCAGTGCCTCTGCTTGACTCTGGAACCCAGCACCTCCCACAGGGCCATGCATGTCACAGACATTGCATTTGACAAATGCCACATTTGTGGAATATTTGTAGAAATAAAAGGAAACACTCTTTCCCCAGGGGTCAGCATGCACAGTTCTCATCCACTGTCAATGCAGAGAAGATGTTGTCAACACAGAAAGGCCTGTCATTGCTCTCGTGTAGCTTTTGGGATGATGGGGCCGATCATGAAATGTGAGGGTGGCTTACTCTGAAATCAGCTGTTTTAAATTAAATAAAGAGCTCGAGATCTGAGTCAGGTGAGGTGAGAGGATGGATCCAGCCAGCCAAGGGCCGGCAAGCCGGGCTCTTGAGACTTGGGCACTGTCTTTCCATAAATATAGGTGCGCAGGGTGCAGAGCTTATTGGGCAGGGTCGAGGTCATCAGCCCCACTAGGTCGAGAGCTCTGAATGACTTGGCCCCACAAGTGGGTCACATAATTGCGAGAGAGTGTTTTGCAAGTCCCCCTCGGTTCTTCCTGGTGGTTTGTGGAGATCAGCTTCATCATCCCAAGGGCACAGGCCAGGGGGCGCCTGGTCTGTCAGTGAGGTGGGGTTTGCCTTTGTTGCTGGATGTCTGTGGATGGGTCGAGTGTGGCCCCTCGCTCCCAGTGTGCCTGGTTGGGGGTTCTGCATTCAGCCGCCCACTGGACACGGGCAGCACTGTCAGCTAGACAGATGAGCGCTGGTCAGTGCAAGTTCCCAAGATACGAATCCACCTAGGCCCCATGAGACACGCTAAGGGGACATCTGTGTCCGTGGGTCCATGGGGGCCCTGAGTCTGACTCTGCAGGTGGCAATAGTAACTTTCCTGGTCCCAACAGGGGAGCGACCTCTCCATTCTGGCTGGGCGCAGCAAGGAGCTGCCTTTGGCCATGGCTGACTTGTAGTGGGGGTGGGGCCCCGTGGAGCCGCACTCTGGGCTGCTACCTGTTTTTTCTTCCCAGCTTTGGAAAAGACAATCCCTGTGGACCCTTTTCCTCCACGGGCAGGTGGTCACTTTATGCTGGCCCTTCTTGCAGGAGCTAAACACTGTCTTAGAGCTGCCCAGGCCCTGTATGGCCACCGAGGGCCATCAGTACTGTGGTGCAATCTTGAGTTGCATTCCATGTCCAGGGTCCCAGTGTGACATGCCAGCGTAAAGCTGAGAACACATGGAACGAGGCACTTGGCTCAGGGCCTCTGTGTGTGTGTGTGTGTGTGTGTGTGTGTGTGTGTGTGGTGCTGGGGATGGAGCCCTGGGCCTCACGAGGCAGGCAGGCTCTCTACCACTGAGCATATGTGTGTGTGTGTATATATATATATATAGAGGATCGAACCCAGGGCCTTGCAGTGCTCTACCTCTGAGCCATAATCCCAGCCCCTATATATATTTTTTTAAAAATATTTTTTTTGGTTGTAGGTGGACACAATGCCTTTATTGTTCTACCTATCTATGTATCTATCTATTTATGGTGCTTCGATCGAACCTAGTGCCTTGCACTGCTAGGCAAGCGCTCTACTGCTGAGCCACAACCCCAGCCCCCTTGGTGCAGTTTTAATATTGAAACAAAGAGTGTTTTGCAGCTGAACAACTGTATTTCAGTTGTCCTGAGGAGCAGGGCCCATCACCAGGGAACCTGATGAAAAATAAATGTGGTGTCGAGATTCATCGAGGTTATAGCAAAGCTAGCCACCAGTAATCAAGCAGGTGGACCCAACCTAGCCACCAGCGTCGCGGGCCTGGCTTTGGGAGGACTCCATTGCCAGAGCCGGACTGTGGTTTGTGTTGGTTGGTCTTAACTTCCTTCAGGTCTCCACTCAAATGGCCCCTTGTCAGAGTGTCCCTGGCCACCTGGATGAGGTAGCACCTCCTCCTGCTCCCTCTCTCTGCTTCCCTGATTTGTTCTTAGATGACTTACTGTCAGGTGACCCACTGTTTACACAACCTGCTCCTTCCTCCCCTGCCCTCTACTGAACACATGAGCCCTGCAGATGGGGACTTTGTTCTCAGCACAGGTGACAGTAGGTTCTTAGTGAGTAGCGGGTTGTGGGCCGGCAAGAGTGCACTCTGGCCCTGAGAACGGCTTCCCGTTTATGCATGCTGAAGGCCAGCACTCTTGGACTCCGTGGGGCAGAAGTCAGTGCAGGGAGCTCCTCAGGGGGAGGTCAGGTGGGTGTGATTGGAAAGCACCAGCAGCCAGTGGCCCCTGCTGGAGCTGGACTGGAGGCTGTGGTTTTGTGTGCACCCTTGTCATGAAAGCGCCTGCCACAGCCCCCCTGGGAGCTGGGGACAGGAGACAGCAGGCGCCCCCACCTGCGCGGGAGGGAGGCGGGTTCATGATTAACTCAGTGATGTCTTAAATGCCATTTCTGGAGGCTGAAAACATTAACTTTTAAAAAATGATTTAAAATTACCAGTTGACCGTACCCGAGGCTGAACCTGCGTGATTCAGCTCCTTTTAAAAATATCTTTTCTCAACAAATTGCTTCCTTAACATTTTAATTTGTTGATCATAAAGGAAGCTTGCCAAATATTAGCTGTTCTTTTCCATTTCCTACTGCTTCAAGCTCTCCTTATTTGGCATATTTGAGTGGAGCTGTAAGGTCACTCCCTATTTTTCTTCCCAAATAACTGTATTTATTACTGTCAAGTATTGGCGGGTTTGATCTGGCTGTCATCAGGACGTTTGGAAATTCAGTTTTTTGCCAGGATGCTGATTTAATGATCTAATACTGACACGGCCTGTTTTCTGTGCTGACTTGATAACTTGTTGAGTTCGCTCCCTTGTCCCCTCGCGGCGGCTCGCTCCCTCGCTCTCCCTCCTGAGGTGCTGTGGGCAGTGTTAAGATGGCAGTGGGCTGTCCTTCCCCCTTCCATCCTCTCCCTGCCCGCCTCCCTTCCCTTCCTCCTCTGGTATTTTGGAAGGCCTAGACTGTGAACAAGGATTCTCCTTTATGAGGACAGTGACAGTGTCGCTGCTGTTTGTGTTTTGCAAGTTATTCAAGAAAGGTTTCCTTTATGGAAAATTTCAAATCTACACAGGACGAGGGTGATGGATGGGCCACCATGCCTCGTCCCCGTGCTGATGAGCGAGGAGCTTGTGGCCAGCCTTGCTGATCTTCCCCACCCGCTTCTGGGGTTGTAAAAAGGACATCACATTATTCTGTCCATAAATCTTCGAATATGTATCTTGAAAAGGTATATTTCTCTTTTAAATACCCACGATGCAATTGTCACACCCTGAACATAGGAGTCTCTGAAGCCCTGAGGGCGAGTCTGGCCAGTGCCGCCTCTGCCCTGCCATGCCTGTGTCTTTCCTGGGAGCCTAGGAGTTGAGGGGCTCTCCTGAGCCGGGGTGTCTGGCTGAGCCCGGTCAGCAGCGAGGAGGTGGGGGGCACCCATCCCTGCTGGCTGCTGGCGAGGGAGGTGGGTGTTCTTTGGCCGGGTCCACCTTGGTCCATTTGTCCCAGCGGGTGAAGTCATGTGCCTGCAGTCTGTGTGGCTCACACTGATCATCTTTAATGCTTTGTAATGGCTGATTCTCTGAAGAACAGAATCTACTAAGGGGAAAGCGTGTTTCCGCATTTAGCAGCTAGCTGTTAAGAGTCAGTGACAGGTGTCGGCTTTGCTGCCCGTTTTACCCCGTCTTTTGGAGCCGAGTGCTACAGCCATTTGAATTGAACAAACTGCCCAGCATGCACCAGTTCTGGTGCCAGCCACGCACCCAGGGCCCCATCCTGTGGGGAAGGGCAGCGCCCAGGCTTCGACTCAGCGGGGCTGGGGGCCGTGGAGTAGGGACGGGCAGGGTGCAGAACAAGTCCGGACAGTCCTCATCTGTGTGATGGCCCTGCTGGGCCTTGAAGCATGCGTGAGATTTTTCACATGCCTGCGCTGGCTGGGAGCCTGTGGCAGCCACCCATAATCCCACTACCAGAATGATAATCACCATTAACACTGTGATTCATTTCCTTGGGATTTTTTTTCTCTGACTGCATTTATGGTATCTATTCATATTGTCAGTAACTCTTCTTTTAATTTTTGAAGTATTTTTTTTTTTAGCTGTTGATGAATCTTTATTTGAATTGTTTATATGCGGTGCTGAGAATCGAACCCAGTGCCTCACAAGTGCTAGGCAAGCGTTCCACTCGGCCACAACCCCAGCCCTCCTCAGTAACTCTCGAGGTGTTCATCGAGTGCCTGGCCCAGTGCCTCCATGGTTCTGGGTTCTGGCCATGTGGAAGGAGGACAAGCTAGCCCTTGTCCTCAGGCGGCTTTCTTTCTGGTAGGTTGAAGTGGTAAGTGACACCCTAGAAGGCTTAGTTCATTTTGCACACGACACCAGGCTGTCGAGGCTCCTCCTCCTGTCCTTCCGGCCGCCAACTGCCCTTCAGCTTGACCAAGAGCAGCTGGCCTGTGTGATGCGATTCGCCTGGGCCCAAGGCAGGCCAGGGGTGCTGGGAGAAGCCAGGCCTCAGAACTTCCCCTTCCTCTCCACTCAACTGTGAAAGGGTGGGGCTCTCTCTGCTCTGGTAGTTACAGTGACCTGATTTGTCTTGAGGGGCAGACCTAACCCTGGTGACGTGCAACCCCAGCTGCCCTGGTTGGTCCTCAGGGTTGCAGTAAGGGCAGGTATGTCGGTATCCTCATCCTGTGTTTGGAAATGTCACACCTGAAGTTTAGAGCGCAGAATCCTCTTGTTAAGTTTATCTGGAAAATTTTGGCTCTAGATACAGTTTTTCTACAACAGTAATTTTATTTATTTTATCTTTATTTTTCGTTAAGAACAATTTCAAATATCTTCCCCATCCCCCCGCAGAACATAATGGCTCCTTTGTGCTCTCTAGAACTTTGGTGTCTGGTCAGCCTCGTTTTATCTGGACTCTCATCCTCACCCCCCACTTAATTTTTAAATAAATCCCAGACATCATATCTGATTTCTTCCGTGCACACTTCAGTATGCATCTACAAAAGAGAAGGCCTTAAAATATGTAGCCACAATATCATTATCGTCCTTCCCCCCAAATTTGTTAGTAACAGCTATCCAGTTGCTATTTAAATTTCCATTTTCCTGTAATTGTCATAACTAAAAAAATTGTTTTGAGTCAATACCAGTGAGGTCCTCCTCCTGTGACTGGTTCATAGGTCCCATTTAGACACTCTGCCCGTCTCTCTTAAAGTCATCAGAGGTCTTTGTTGGCCACATCCCTTCCTAGGCAATGGCTCATGTTCCGCTCAGGAGGTCAGTAGTGTAATGATGTGTGATGGTGTTTGGTTTTGGTTTTGTCTTTTTCTGATTTTTTTATTGTGGTAAGGTGCACATGAAATTTGCTCTTGTACTGACCTCTTGGTTCGCAGTTTGGTGGCATCCAGTGTGGTCCTGTTGTGGGCCCCTGACTACTGTCAGCCACATAATGCTCTCATCTTGCAAAACAAGCTCTTCACTGGTTAAACCCCCCCCCCCCCCCGCCATCATTCTTTCTGCCTGTGAATTAGATTATTCTAGGCACTTAGATAGGTGGAATCACACAGTGTCTGTCTTTTTATAAGTGACTTATTTCACTTAACATAGTGTCCTCAAAGATGCATTTCTGATGTGTCAGAGTGCCCTTCCTAGCCAGGGATGGGTACGCACCTGCAGTCTGGCCACTTGGGAGGCCAAGGCAGGAGGACTGCCTGGGCTCAGCAGTTGGAGGGCAGTCTGGGCAACATAGCCAGGCTCCATCTTGAAGAAAGAATGTCCTTTTCCTTTAAAGTGGAACAAACTTGCACTGCCTGTGTGCTCACGTTCTGCTCCTGCCTTCAGTGCACACCTGCTTGCTTCCCCCCTTAGCTGCTGAGAACAGGGTCGCTGTGAGCACAGGTGAGCAGGTGTCTTTGGAACCCTGCTTTCAATTCGTTGGAATATACTGTATACCCAGAAGACGAATTGCAGGGTCACATGGTAATTCTATTTTTAGCTTTTCAAGCTCTCCACCAGTGGTGCACAGGGATTCCGGTTTCTCCACACACTCACCAGCATTCCTTACCCCGCCCACAGTGGACAGTAGATACCTGGACGGTGGGAAGCGGTCTCCTACTCATGGCAGTTTGGATTCGCATTTCCCTGGTAGACGATGGTCATTTTTAGTACTTGCTTAAACTTCATGTTTCAACTAGAGTTTCTTCAAGATGGGGGGTTTATATTTAGTGAACCACCTAATTATTTCTTTTTTAAAAATGGGGAAATACTGTTTTTTACACCGTACTTACAGTGTTTGTAAGTTTTTGAATTTTTTTGTGGAATTGCCAGAATTGGAGTTTATTAAGAAGAAAGCAAAACTAAGAGGGAATGAGGCTTTGCCCAGGGCCTGTGAGAGGCAAGAGGTGATGGCAGGGCCCGCTCCTGTGCTGGGTGCCTGATCTTCCCCCACACCAGCTCGAGGCCCCTGTGGTCCTTTGGTGGGGACGCCAGGTGCACAAAGCCCCTTCTGTTTGGCTGCAGATGCCCACCGGCAGTTGCTCTTGTTATAGAGTGGTTATTCTTATTTGCCAAGGAACCCAGAACAACTGTTTTTATTCTTTACAGTGGATGTTTATGCACATGACCTTTTGAGAACATATTTCTGGCTGCAGTGGAGGCACTGATGTTCATGCAGATTAGCTAAGTTAATTCTTTATTCTTTTGGCCAAAATGGCCTGGCTGTTCCTTTAAGAATTTCACTGTGGCGTTACTGTGTTTCTCATGTTTATTGGTGATTTTGTGTAACTTCATATATTATCTTCAGATGACAGAAGAGCCCTTGGCCGTGGGCAGACAGGCATCGGGTGCCTGTGTGGCAGCCCGCTTCGTGCATACATGTGCATGTGGCCTCTAAACACAGGATGTTCACAAATGCTGAAGTGTGCGCGTGTCCCTGACAGAATGCATGCGTCCTGTGGTGGCCCGGATGGGAGGGCCCTTAGGCATTCATTAAGCTGATCTTTACTGTTTTTTAGCAAGAGCCAGGCACAGCCATGGTCCTGGGGCTAAGCGCTGACGATGATGATGCACCTGCCCTCATGGGACTTGCATTCTAGGAGACTCAAGGGCAGGCAGTGCTTGCTTTTGGAACAGTCCTACTAGGCAGGCAACCTTGACCGCTACCAGGGAGGAGATATTTGGCCTGCTTGTTTTGCAGTCTCCAGGCAGGAGTCTTGCCCAGCCCTTTATTGGAGACTCCAGCATTTATTTCAAGGACTCAGACTGAACTGGAGCCTGTCCATGAGCAGGGCTCCTGTTGGCTGGTCATTCGTGGTCGGTGGAATGAACAGCTTGCTAAATTGTTGGTAACAAAAGAAATCGGGAATTTCAAAACCCTGTGGGCGGTCTGAAGGAGGAAGAGTCGGAGGAGGTGATTCTGCTTTGCCCTGAGGCATTTGATGGACTTTAGAGCTGACCTGGGAGGCGCTGGAGGCTTTGGGTAGATGGCCATGTAATATGAATCAGGAGGTCCAGAAAGTTCCACCAAGGTTTCTGCCTTGATGGGTGACTTGGATTTCCATGACAACGATCACCTGCTCTGCTCGGAGCTGCAGTTGACTCCTGAATGCTTCATTTACAAAGAGGAAAAGTGTCAGTCGTTTCTTCCTCCAGGTACCTTCCTGAACACATGGGGCAGCAGCGGCTGGGGCGGCAGAGGTGCTCTCCACACGCACTCTCAGTGGCCCTGACTACCGAGTGGTGAGACACACGGCCCAAGCCACAGGGTCCTGCCCTCTCTGTGCCCACAGCTGCTTGGCTACAGTCAGTCACACTATGTGCTGGGTCCCCTGTGTGCTGCTGGTGGTCATCATGAGCTGTCTCGGGGAGAAAGGAAGGTGTGGGGTGAGGACAGACGTGCAGGGTGCAGGTGGGCTCTGAGCAGCACCCCTGCGTCCTCGCCCAGCACGCGGGGCCTTTCCTGAGGCTCAGGCTTCAGTGTTTGCTTTTCTCAGGCCAGCAACTCTGTCAACACACTGGTTCAGCTCCCACTGTCACCTCCAGGTCTAAAAGACTAAAGGCCAGTCCTGCAGGACAGGTCATTCGAAGGCCCAAGTTTCCTTTATTAGCATTAAATCCAATCTTGAGTGACCCTTCCTAGTCCCTTTGCAGGACTGTCCCAGTCGGAGGTGGATTTGGCTTTTGTCCTCTGCCTGCCCCTACTTTGGGCCCCTGGTCCTGTCTCGGGGGTGTCTCGGGGAAGGGCTGTTAGCTGCTACATCCTGCTGGGTTCTCAGGGCCGAGTCTTGCGTTTGCCCTTGTCTCCAATCTCACTCTCATCTCTGGGCCTGTGGCTCTCCTAGGGCCAGGAACTGTCTGTGTGGGACATCCTTGGGTCCCTCTCCGCACTGCAGATGCACCCCCGGGGCCATATGTTTGCTGTACACCTGCTCCCACCCGTGGGGAACCCTGAAGGTCATGATGGACACTTGTAGGAAAGTTCTTGGCCTAAGAGTTGGTCCAGGTGAGGGTAGAGCACAGAGCATGGAGTGGACCCTCACATGCTCCAGGTTGGCAGGGGGAGGTCACTGTGCAGAGTGGTTGAGAAGGGTCCCAAGGAGCAGGCGGCCTCCAAAGTAGGGTTGAAGGACAGGTCACTCGTGGGGTGGGAACCCTGACAGGGGACAGGGCCTGTGCACTTGGTACTTTTGAGGATGCCGTGGCTAGGTCTGTGGGAGAGCAGGGGTGAGGAAAGGCTCAGGCGCAGGCAGGGTGCTGTGGGTGGGCCCGGAGGTGACACCTCCCCTGGGCCCTGAGGGCAGGGCCTGCAGCCTGGACTGTGGAGAAGGTGAGGAGCGAGGATAGCTTCACCCTGGACCCTGGTGTGTGGCCGGGTTGGCAGGAGGTCAGGGTGAGCTTGTGCTGCATGAGAGCACGGCAGGGGAGAGTGAGATTATGGTTAGGGCCCGGCGTGTGGCAGCTGCTAAATCAACGCGTAGACTGAGTGCGTGAAGTTGGGCACCAAGACAGAGCCGGCCTCAGGTCTTCTTGCTGCCGGCAGTGCCGGTCAACATGAATGAGCGCCCCGGGGAGGAGGATGGAAAGGAAAGGGCCCTGCAGTTAGGGTGCCTGGAGGAAGGCAGTGGTCAGGGTTGGGAAGGAAAGCAGCGTGGCCCAAGGTCAGGTGGCCGTGGTCAGTGTGCACACGCTGGACACCTTGGATTCTGGCACAGGGAGCCTGGTGTCCTCCTGTGGAGAAGGTGGTGAGCCGTGCCTGAGAGCAGGTCCAACCAGGTGGGAGCAGCACTGTGGCCGGGCAGGGGGGCTTTGCTTTTTCTGGAGCATGAGCCTCACCCTCCTCTGTCAAACCCATATACTCCAGCTGAGACCCCATGCTCACCCCAGGGCCTCCTTCCCACTTTAAGCGCTGCTTTATGGGCAGCAGCTGGTCTGTCCACCCCGTGTTCTCCCAGGCCCATGCACACCACTGCTTGGGAAGCGGGACCCCGGCCCCTTCCTGCTCCCTCCACGTGGTCCCCTGCTGCCTGTCCTGGGTCTGCTGCTGACTGGGACCTTGTCTCCTGCCCTGTCTTGAGAACTTGGTAGTACTTCGCTCCCATGGCCTGTCCCTTGGCTCCTCGTCGGTGGGTCCTGGGGCTGAGCAGCTCAGGGCAAGCGCTGGGCTTTGCTGGCTAGTTTTAGGGATGGGGTCGCAGCATCCTCTCAGCTCCCAGCCCAGAGCCGGTCCTCCTAGTGGGATCAGTGGGCATCACTGTTTCTTTCCTGCCTTTCGCAGAACTCTTGTCTCGAGTTGGTGGGGGGGTCCTGAGCAGGCCTCAAGGAACACGACCCTAGGGGGGTGCAGTGGCCCTCTCTGTGCTGACTGCAGGCGGGATCCAGCCTGGAGTGGCAGGGCTGGCTGCACGGGTTCCCCACACTCTGGGAGAGTCTTCATTTTCCCCCTTTTCAGGTTTCAGCTGAAGCTGTGGGAACAGTGTAAGTCCTACTTGAGTGTGTTTTCTTTCTGGTGCTGGGGATGGAGCCCAGGCCTCGCGATATGCAGGCCTCCCCCGCACCTGCCTGATTTCTGCTTGTTCCGGTTGTTGAGGGGTGATTTTAGGATAGGTGTTTATGAAGAATGAATCAATAGGAACATAAAAGCCCTGCGCCGGGCCCTGTGTCTGTCAGCTTCATAATTGTTTCCTGAAGCTGAACTTGCTGCTGTGCCTGGTGGGGCTGGGTAGTCAGGGCTGCGGGGTGGGGCAGAGGCAGGAGGGACACCCCTGTTTTGTCTTCACAATCTGCAGCACAGCATTGTTCAGCTTGCTCTCCGCACCCCTCTTTTTTTTTCTCTCCTTCATTGTGGAGGTTGAACCCGGGTCTCATGCAGGCTGGGCAAGTACTCTGCCACTGAGCCACCCTCCCCCGCACCCCTGACCCTTTTTTAAAAAATTTGAGGCAGGATCTTGCTAAGCTGCCTGGGCTGTCCTTGAGCTGGCAATCCTCCTACCTCTGTCTTCCGAGTCGCTGGGGTTACAGGGGTGCCCCCCGCCCTGCTCCGTGCACTTCTTTTTGATGCATTTCAGTCATCCTGGGTATCTGTTGGGGACTGATTGCAGGATCCTCATGGGCACCCAAATCCAAGATGCTCATGTCTCTCATGTAAAATGGGGCGGAATTGTCTTTAGATAGCTCATGGTACCTGGCTAAGCACCGAGTGAAGTCACGCCGAGGTGTTTGGGCAGCAGCGGTGAGGACAGAGGCCTGCAGGAGTCCAGCACAGACTGCGTTTCCTGGTATCGCCAGCCTCTGGCCTGTTGACAGGGAGGATGGGGAGCCCAGTGGCAGAGGGCCTGCGTGTCCTCCTCCAGGCTCAGGGCATCTCGTGGCCGCAGCCCTGGTGTCCTGACTGGCTGGCTCTGCAGGGGATACAGGTCTATATTGAGTTTGGACCCAGGGGCAGGACTGAGGGGATAGTCTCTCTCCCACCATTGCTTTGAGCAAAAGCCTTTTTAGAGGCTCTCCAGAGTGGCAGGATTGGGAGAGGGCTGGACAGCCATAGCCCTGTGCCTTGGCGGAAAGCAGCCGCAAGGGCCACCGAGCACGGGTTGTTGGAGGCACTTGGGTAAGGAGCGCTCTCCCCCTAGATGAGGGTGCGTCTTGGGGGTGCTCTTGGGCACACGCACAGAAACATTCGTGGCCTCATGTGGCAGAAGTACACAACTGGGGGCACATGGGTGCCCTTGGGGAGGGCGGGTGTCACCTGGTGGAGCTCTTGCAGGAGGAGGGGCTCTGGGGCACACCACCATCTGCGAGCCTCAGCGACACAGCAGCAGAGGGCAGCTGGAGGGCGTGTTCAGCATGCCCCTGTCCATCATTCAGTCAGCTTCATGTGTTGCTAACGGAACCATAAAGATCAGTGAATTCAGGAAGCTGTTTTTTTAGGAGGGAGTAAATGCTGATTTTGTAGAGAGGAGGGGAAAAAAGGACAGGGAGGGGCCGAGGGCACTTGACTGTCAGGCTTCATCCCTTTAAAAGTAGCAACATGCAAAATGTCAACCTCGATCAAGGTGGGTGGGGGCGGACGATGAAGCTGGGTGCGGATGATCAGCGGTTGCGGACGGTGGGGTTGATGGTTCGCTGTGGCTGACACTGTCATCAGGAAGCAGTGGAGCATCAAGCACTGGGCGTGTGTGCCCGTGTGTGTGTGTGTGTGTGTGCCCGCGTGTGCGGGGAGAGGTGCAGGCCTGCTCTGCTCTTCTAGTTTCAGTGTTTCACAAAGGGCGCGTGTACCTCTTTTTTCGGCTCCCTTGTAGAATGCTAAAGTCACAGTGGCTCTATTGTCTTTCTGGAAGAACATCTGCATTCTCGTTTTAAATATTGAAAGGTGGGTGAAGCAGTTCAGGATCCTTGGCGTTTTAAGAACACAGCTTCTGTGTCTTCTTAGGGTGGCACCTTCTGAGGGGAAGCTGGCCTGGCCTGGTTCCCCACAGCAAGAACGAGCTCCCCTGGGAGACCCAGGATGGGGCTGCAGTGAAGAGGCCCTGCAGGCTCCCCCGCCCTCCCTCGGGGTCTGCAGACTCTTGGGTGCCTTGAAAGAAGTGGGCTCCTCCTGGGCTGGAGCCTCCCTGCAGGAAGAGGTGCCCTGGTGAGGCTGCTGGCTTAATTGAATTCCGATTGTTGCGGTCAGGGTGGGAGGCAGGGTGCATTCCTCTCGTGCCAGTGCTGGGGGTGCTCCTGGAGGCTGCAGTGGGAGACTGGGGCCGTGCTTGCTGGGCGTCTCTCCGAGGAAGTGAGAGCTTTATCTGCCCTTTCACTTAATCCCCACAGCATCCTTGCGGGACAAAAAGGCCAGAGGCTTAGCTCCATTTTACTTAAAAGACAGTGATGCCTGGCTCCCGGGGCCCTGGGACTCCTCTCAGACCCCCAGGCAGATGAGGGGCCAGGCGCGGGCAAGGAGGAAGGAAATATTTATGGCAGGTTCCCTGGGTGCGGGGCCCTGGTGGGAACTCTGAGGGTGGGGATCTGGGAGTTCTTGGAACAGCTCTGGGGTGGTGTCCTGGGTTTTCAGGAAGATGTCACTAGCCCAGCGGTCAGGGCAGGGCGGGCACTCTGAGGCCCCTGCCTCTTCCAGGCATGGCTCCAGCCTGGTGCTGGGAGACTTGAGGGCTGGGACTGTGGCTGCAGCTGGCAGAACAGAGGCTTTGAAGCAAGATGGCAGAGTCGGTTGTGGTGGCATCACGTGGCTGATACCGTTGGAAACAGTTGCACCTAAGTGACACAGTTGGACAGTGTTGAACCCAGTTTCAGAAGCCCTTGAATTCACACTTTCTGGCAGGGCTGCTGGCCCCGGAGCCTCAAGGACAAATGCCCCCGTTCGTGACGTCGTTTATTGATAGACTTCGTCCTGCTGCCCTGGGCCCACGGTGTGCCGGGCTGATGGTGGGGAAGAGTTGAGAGGGAAGGCAGCGGGTCAGGGCCAGTTGTCGCACAGGAGGCTTTGTGCACTTATGCATGGCTGCTTTAGGAGAGGACTCTGAGACTGGCAAGGTCACTGTGTCCAGGGTCAGGGAGCAAGGGCCCAAACCCAGACCCCTTTGGTTAGAATCCAGGTCTTCATGCCTTTGGCGGCCGTGTTCGGTGGTATTTAAAAAACATCTCTGTCCCTCCCAGCAGTGGGGCCAGGCTCAGGTTTCAGCTGCTTTGAGTTAGACAATGACTTCTCTTATCATAAGCAGAGCTCTTTATTAACCAGAAACACTTGGCTGTTAGACGTGGTGTTTAATTGCTGTTAGGATGTATTTTTGTCACACTGCCCTATAATAAGCCAAGAACTGTTTGTGCCAAACACAGGAGGGAGGGGAGGGTCGAGCCGTCCTGCTCCCCTACCCCCTTCGCCTCGGTGTTCACCTTGCTCTTTTGGGTCTGGTGTCCGTCGTGTCTGCCTTGATGGGGGCACCTGGTCGGTGGGGCGGCTGCCCGTTCAGGCCTGCGCTCCGGGGGCACTGCTCTCTGGTCACACAGTCTGTCCTTCTCTTCTGTCCAGGCTTTGCATGTTCCTGATAGAGGAAAGATGGCTATTTACTTCGTACTCTATTTTTTTTTCTTTCCCAAAATAGAAATGACTTTCTCTCTGATTGTAAAAAGTAAGAAGTGCTAGTAAAAATTAAGCTACAAAAAAGTGCAGCAAAGGAAATAAAACGAGCCTGGACCTCTGGTTCAGGACCTTGCAGACATCTGTCCTGCCCACTGTAACCTCGGCCTGGAGTGGAGCAGCGGCCACCTCTTCTAGCAGTTTTGCCCCCCAGCCTGGAGTTTGCTGGGCCCTTAAAAATATTTTCCAATAATAGAGAAAAAAAAGGCAGGTGCACACGCACATGCGTCTGTGGGCCACGTGCTTCCCATGTGGTTCCACACTTGCTGCTGCTTCTCAGCTCTGTCTGCCCCTCGAGGTGAGCATCCTAGGACACCTGGCATCTTGTCCACGACCGCTCTGATGTCGGCTGTTTCTAGGAGCTGCGTGGAAGTCAGTGCAGCGCCATGTGAAGACCTGGGTGCCTGTCACTGCATCACTTTCCAGAAACGTGGGTCCTGCACCTTCATGATGCTCACTTTGAGCAGGGAGCATGATCTCATAGTTCAGGACAAGACCTAGAGAGAAGGCTCCCTCTGTCCCTGTCCTAACCCACCGTCGCAGTGTCCTGGTGACCCTTCCAGAGCTGTTTTGATGACACAAAAGCAAGTTTGAGTGCTGTCCCTCTTGTCTGCACACAGCATGCCATCTAAGCTCCTCTGCACCGTGTTTTTGTATTTTTAAAAAATTGTTTCTTAGATCTTCCACATCAGTACACGAAAGTATAAAGTCACCCCCCTGCCCCGCCCACCCGGTGTGTGTGTGTGTGTGTGTGTGTGTGTGTGTGCACGCGCGAGTGTGTTCACCCGCGCAAAAGCTGCCTTTTGCTCAAGACAAGGGCAAGCGTATTTTATGTCCTGAGTTCCCCTCTGGTAGATGTTGGGTTGCTTCCTGAACTTGCTTCTGCAGTCAGCGCCACCTTGAAGAACTTAGTGTGTACGTCAGTGGACGCTGAGCTGGTGTGTCTGCAGGGCCCAGGACGTGTGCCTGCGTGGATGTGATCACACTGCCGGCCACCCCTCGCACCGCTGGAGAAAGCCTCGTGCCTGTGGCCGGGGTCCTCTTAGCACCCTCTAGCTGTGTGAGACAGTTTCCCTGTGCCGCAGGTAAGGTTCCAGGACGCCTGTCTGGTAGGCCCGCAGGGAGGCCATCGTGGGAAGGTGTGGAACCCGCAGTGGAACGTGGCCCTCCCCGTGGGCCATCTGTGGCCACCCTCTCTACCTCTCCTCCTTATTTATCTGCAGTAACCACATTTCGTGGACCATACAGGGAAGTGACTATGTGAGGGGAGAAATGGTGACCTCAGCCGGTGGGAGAGTCATCTGTGTCTGTCTAGACCCTCAGAGACGGTCGGGTCTGAGTGGCTGGAGAGCTGGGATAAAGCCGGGGCTCACCGCTCTCTGCGTAGGGCGAGCCGTCTTATCAAGGGCTCCATTGGGCTGTGCTGCCCTGTCGCCCAGGCGGCCCCTCTGTTCTTCCCGGTGTTGCAGGCTGCAGGCGGAGAGTCTGGAGCTGCTCACTTCAAGGCCTTTTCAAGCTGGTCTTGGGAGTAGTGTCCCCTAAGGCTGCCTGCCCCAGAGTCCCTGGGGCTGTGCCCAGGGTGCAGAACTGCAGAGCCTTCCCCTCTCTTCTGCTTTAGCTTGGTAAGGTGATGTGACCTTTTGCTTTGTTTTTATAAATAACTGCCCCCAGCCGCTGACCTCCCACTCTCATCCTGGGGGCTGTGAGCCCCTTTCTGTGGGGGAGGCTGATCTCCAGTGTTCTTGGACTGTCTGGCCCCTCGGAGGCCTGATTCTGGGGCCCAGGCAACAGGGGTCTTCTGGATAGCACAGCCCTCTTGGCAGGCTCACCTGGCATGTGCAGGGCCTGTCTGCTTCATCTTGCGCTCTGGTCCAGCCTCCCTGGGAGGTAGAGTGGGGTGCTGGGTGTTCTGTGTGCTGCCGCGGGGTCCTTGGTGGAGTTCCAGGTGTAGGAGGGATTCACCTGTAGCTCCAGCTCCTGCCAGAAGTGGCAGGCGGCTCTGCGGAGCCATCCAGCTGGTGGTGTCGATCACAGGACAGCCTGCTTCCGTGTTGGGGTGCGTGGGGGACCGTGGGGCATGCTTTGATCTGTCTCCTGCCCCACAACTCAGTGGTGGGTGGTCTGATCTCATAGTTCAGGACAAGACCTAGAGAGAAGGCTCCCTCTGTCCCTGTTCTCAGGCACATGTTTGTTGTGGGAGTGTGTTTGGATCCCAGTGTGGAGTGGCGTGAAACTCACGGGTAGGGGCTGGCTTTTGAAATGACCAAAGGCACACTCTGGATG
Source organism: Urocitellus parryii (assembly GCF_045843805.1). Classification (NCBI taxonomy): domain Eukaryota; kingdom Metazoa; phylum Chordata; class Mammalia; order Rodentia; family Sciuridae; genus Urocitellus; species Urocitellus parryii. The sequence continues at coordinate 28,694,812 of NC_135539.1, read as the reverse complement.
CATTTCTATGATTCCCTCTTGAATAGTCTTTGAGAAAGGGCATTTTAAAGTCACTTTCCCCCAAAGACTTCTAGGAAAGGGTCATAGGCATAAGGGAACTTGCCTTTGGAATCTCCATCTGACCGGCCATTGCCAGTGTCCAGCCTCCATAGTCTTGGGCAGATGGCAGCACGCAGCCACCTGGGGGAGTGTGTCCCCAGCAGGATGGGCCCTGGTTGCTTTCCTCAGATCCTGCGTATTGGCGTTGTGGGGAGACAGGTGGCGTGCCAGGGCTCCTGACAAGACAAGGAGGAGGGACTGGGGCCACGAGAATCCGAAATCTCCCAGGAAGGAAGATTCTCCTCTCAGTGAAATACTGACGCAGGGGAGCATTAAAAAGACAGAAATTGTGAACTCGGGTTCAGGTTGAACCAGTGCTATTCTTTACCCTTTTTGAGAATTGTTAATTCAGAAGCAAATAGAGTGAAATACAGACTATAAAAGCAGATTAAATCACTTTTGTGCTTTCTGGTCTTGGTGGCACGTGACAGGAAGAGTTAGTGGGGAGAAGAGCAGGTTTTGGAAGGAGAACGGGCTTGTGTGCTGAGCGTAGGCCACGGCCTTTCCGGGAGGCTGGAGTAGGACTCTTTCCTTGGAGCCCGCAGAGGGTGCCCGCCCCGTGCCTACCTAGAGTGAGCAGATCCTGCAGAAAGGTGTCTTTGATTGGTTTAGAGGGAACCCTACCCCCACCCTGGCTGGTGGTGGAGCTGGGGACCCAGGGGCTGAGTTGAAGTGCCTGCCTGCAACAGTAAGCAGCTCTTTGGAAACATCAGTAGAAAAGAAGAAGAAGGAGGAAGAAAAGGCAGCTAAGATTCATCTGAGAAGGAAGTGGAAAGTTAAGTTGCTGGGATCTCATTACTGTCTGTCTCGCTCACCGTAATTAAAAAATGCCTGAATGATCTTAATAACACATGATTCAGCTGACAGGCACTAATTGCCCTGTATCAGGCCAAGAGAAGATGAATGTTGTCAAGAAAACCACAAGTCAGACAAGCCGATTCCCTCGCAGTCTGACACCGTGTTCCCATGTACAGACCAGTTTTTGCTGGAGCTCGTCCAGCGCGGCGCAGCCACCTTCCCACCGCTCCCGGCTGCCAGGCCCGGCTGGCTGCGCGCTCGCCTCCCCATTCCTGCCTGCCCGGCCCGGCCCAGGAGCCCAGGAGCCCAGGTCTGCAGACAAAATGTAAATATGCTTCTTGCTCTTATCTTGGTCCTTTTTAAGGCAAAAAATTGGTTCCCCTTCAGTACAGATGTCCCCGTGGGCTTGTCAGCGAAATACATGGCATCTGGGAATTGATTTCCTGACGCCGCAGATTTGTCAAGAGTTTCTCCTGCCTTTTGAAGGATTTGATGGAACCTGTTGGCCACAGCGTCCTGTGGCTGGGTGTTTCCTCTGCAGGGAGAAGGGGACCAGCCACTCTTTGTACTTAGGCCTCCCCAGGCTTCATGGTGTCGACTTCGGGACGGAGGGGGTAGCAGTGCTGTTTGATCCCTGCACTTTCACAGAGCAGCCGAACTGTTTTGTGTCATTAGAATAGATTCATAGTCCTGAATCTAATGTCAAAATTCAGTTCCAAGGACAGGGGCCTCCGTACCTTGATGCCCCAGGCAGTGCACCTCGGCTTTAATGACATTCCCGTCGTCTTCCCCTCGGTGTACATCTCTGTGTTGGCACCCGGTTCTGGTGGGGGAGGGTGACCTGCCCACCACCGGGAGGGAGGTGAAGTGGTGCCTGCCTTCACCTGGCAGGGGTAGAGGAGGCCTCCAAGCCCAGACCACTGTCTCCTATGACAGCCCTGTCCCTCCCTGCCCTCCAGAGGGGCAGGTGGCTAGAAAGGGAATGGTTGGCCCTGAAGCCGGCAGAACTGGGCTGTGGTTACCACCCTGGCGCCTGTTGGCTGGGGGCCGGGGGCACAGTGCTCAGCATCTCTGTTCTGGCTCCCTGACCTGAGAGAGGGCAGTGAGCACATGTGGCTGCTGCAAGGTTCCAATGAGGTGTCACCAGATTGACGCTTGGCACAGTGCTTAGGGTCAGGTTGCCTAGGACAGTGAAGGAGAACGGGCTTGTGTGCTGAGCGTAGGCCACGGCCTTTCCGGGAGGCTGGAGTAGGAGGATTTTTTTTTTTTAAAGCAACTTACCTTCTAGCAGAAAGAGATAAGGCTGGCAGTGAACAGGCCCACGCCTCTGAGCAGTCCAGCTTGGGAACTGGTTGTGGAGACCAGTCACCTTGTGTTCCCTGCTGCCAGGGCGCTGCTGTGCCCAGGGAGCTTGGTTTAGCCCCAGGGGCCACAGTGTCTCCTTCAGAGACCTGCTTTCCTGAATTAAGATGAGAGTTTATGGTGATCATTAGTACTCAGCTGTAGAAACAAACAAGCAGCATCCTAACGGCACTCGTTCATGAAGACACCCACAGCGGAGTGCTCGTCCTGCGCCTCACGAGGCGCTCTGGGTTTTATGGCTTCTCTTGTCCTCTTGACCTTGATGCCCAGGGCCTGTGTGGTGCTGGCAGTGAGGTGCCCAGACTGATGCTGTTGGGGTGTGTGTCCCGGGAGGACTGGCAAGCTTTCCTGCTTTGAGCCGGGCCCCTCTGTGGATTGGGGCTAGAATCTCCCCTTCTTGTTGACCTCCAGGGTCCCCAGGGGGCTGGACTCTCCCACTGGCCAGTGACCCTGTGGCCTTGGTCCGCCTCAGGTGTCCTGGGATTAACCTTTCCCACCGCTCAGTGTGTCCTCAGGAGCAGCCCCCTGTGAGGTGTGTGAAGCTGAGTCACTAGAGAGGTCTGCAGTGTCCAGCTCTGGGACCAGTTTGAGGCCTTACGTGGCTGGCCCCGCCTTGCCATTCTGGCCTGGGGAGGGCAGTGTTCATTCTGTCCTCATGTCTCCCCAGTGTTTTCATGTGTAGGAGTAGTGCTCTTTACCATGACGGTTATTTTATTTTTTTAAAAAATCAAGCTATTTCTATTGTAGGGCGCATCTGTCACACAGTCTGGATGTGGAGTGTGGCTGCCCTTGCCATCAGGATCCTGCCAGTAGCTATTGAAATGATACTGGGGTGAAACCAGCATAAGCTGCGACTCGTCAGCCTGCTTGAGGTCGTGGGAGGAACAGCGAGAGCAGGCTCTTGGTCGTGAAGCAGACTTTATGTCACGCTTGTATAACTAATGCCGTGGAACCCCCACGGCAGGCTGGGGACTAGTAAGACACTTGAGGGCAGGGCCGAGTCCCTGGCCACGAGTTTTGCAATCTCTGTAGTTATTTCAGAGTCCCAGAAATACCTGTTTCTAGAACTCTTGCTCTTTCTTCTTATTACATATGTGCTTTTCTCTCCATTAATTGCTGCATTGTGTGTTAAATCCCCATTATCTGTGGGGTTTTCATTCTAAGACCCCCAATAGATGCATGAAACCAAGGATAGTGCAGAACCTGGTAGATACTGTTTTTTCATGTACATAAGTACTTACGATAAAGTTTAATTTATAAATTAGACAAAGTAAGTGATTAACAATAGATAATAATAATAAAATAGAAGCACTGGGATACCATGACAATTGATCCGTTAACAGAGATGGCTACTAATGGGTAAGTAGCATATACAGCGTGGATACAGTGGACCAAGAGATGGTTTCTGTCCTGGGATGACAGAGTAGGATGGTGTGAGGTTTCATTGTGCTCCTGGAATGGTGTGCAATTTAAGACTTTTATGACTTATTTCTGGATTTCTTTATTGAGTATTTTAAGGTTTTGGTTGACCATGAGTAATCAAAATTATGAAAAGTGAAACAGTGGGTAAGTGGGGACTGCTGTATTGATTTTTAGGTGGGACCGGTAGGGCTTGTACCTTGTGGGGACCCCATCCCAAAGACCTGATACTGTTTAAACCCTTTGCAGGGTAGGTGAGTATTAAACTCGCTGTCTCCCCCCACCCCATGCCTGGGAAAGCCAGCCTCTCCCCAGAGTAGAAGAGCTAATAGGCAGTAGGTGCTGCTCTGGGGTAAACGCACGTGATTGTCAATTTCATGGATTATGGATAATTCTCTTTAATGTCCTTTTCTTTTTTCCCTTTCTGCAAAGTCCTGTGCATTATAGAACATCGACCTCAGCATAGACAGTGCTTAATACTTGATTTGGCACCTTAATGGATATTTACACAGTGACACCACAGATGTTGGGTAAACAGGAGATTGCTTTAATGAGCTCCTCAGTGATTCGAAGCCGCTTCCCTGGCCTCCTGGAATCCTGGGCTCCAGTTCTGCCTGGTTTTGGTGGTGCTGGGTGCTGGTGGGCCTGCCCCTGGGTGCCCTCGCCCTCCCCAGCTGGGTGATGGGTACCTCTGCCCTTCTCCCTGTGTGTCCCAGGCAGCGCCTGTTCCTGGGATTTGTGTGTAGGGAGGTCTGTGTTGCACGGAATTCTTGTCACACCGCCTTCCGTGTGGCCTGCACACTAGGCCAGTTTCCTCAGGCTGGAGCTAGGGGAATCTTGGAGCTTTGGTAACTCAGGGCCGGAGGGGTTTCCAGCCAGGAGGGGCGATGAGGACAGTGCCTGTGTCCTCTCTACCGTGTTCAGGCCGAGGTGAGGGTGGCTTGTCCATGGTGCCGTCTCACAGGCCAGGAGCCTTTGGCCTTGGAGACGCAGGTCTCTCCCCAGGGTCAGACGGGGAGGGAGGAGGAGAGAGGCAGCCTGCTATGTAGGAGTAGACCCAGGACACTGCAGGCTGCGGGTCCCCTTGTTCTGGAGGCCTGGCTCATGCCGAGGCACCCTGGCTCAGCTCCCAGTCTCGCCACAGGCACAGCCTTAGTGATTTCTTCTTTGTGCCTATGAGCTGCTCTGTGAAGTTGTTTCCCGGCTTCTCCTAGTGGGACTGTTGGCTTATGGGGTCCGTAACCCCGGTGTGCACCCCTGGAGCATTTCCTCAGTACCAGGGACAGTTGGGGAGCGTGTCACGGGCGCTGACTCGTGGCTCCTCCTGAGTTCAGGGAGCGGATGCTGTCATCATCATCACCTGCAGGGAGGAAACCCAGGGTCAGGGTGGCCCTGTGACCAGCCTCCATGAGCAGGTGGCAGTCAGGAATTCCAGTCCCTGTGGCCTGGCCCATCCCCGTGCTCTAAGGGAGGACACTTGGCAAGTGCCATGTTTCTCTGGCTCTCCTGGAGGTGGGTGGTTATTCTTGGGGCTGCTGTTGGTCCCGGGACCCTCAGGGCCCCCCTTTGGAGGGATGCCAGGGTTTGTGCTGCTGTTCTCTTGGCATGGACCTGACGAGGTGCAGGTTCTTGCCGCCACCCACAGTGCTGGGGAACAAGCCTGGCAGGTGTCCCTGCTGCTTTGGGGGTTAGCATGGGACAAAATGGGGATTCATTTTATAAAGCAGGTAAAATAGCGGCTTGTTTCTGATTCACGTGTCTTCACTCGCCACTGGCCCAAGCTGCCTGATTCTGAGTCATGCGTCTTCTGCCACCTTGTCTTCATTTGCTTCGGAGTTGGGCAGGTTGACCTTGAGCCCTTCCAAGGCGCACTGGTGCTGGCTTTGCTGCTCACTTTGCATGGGAACAGGAGACCTTTTTATTTCTGAAGTGTGGTTCGACATCGTTTAGCTGTTGCTGGCTTCTTATTTTTAACTTTACTTTTGTCACTTAAGTAAGATGTCTTGATTCTTATTTAGTGTTAGATCATTTTGCAGATTTTAAAAAAATATGATTTTGTACTAAGTTTGAACACTTTACTGTGGTGGTTTCTTTTAGATTTTTATGGATTCTATAATTCTGAGCTCAAAGACATTTAATTATTAGATGTAGACATCAAAACTGCTGCCTTTTCATTTCAGTTGGCATGCCAGTTGAAGAAAGTGGGCTTTTGGGGGCCTGGGATTGGATCCAACTCACTGGGGGGTAGGAACGTCTTTCTAACTGTGCCAGCTGTGGTGGGGAATCCAAAGATACAGCAGCCTCTAACCGACTGCCGCGGCTAATGCTGCAATCCTAGAGACTAGGGAGGCTGAGGCAGGAGGATTGCAAGTTCAAGGTCAATTTTAGCAATTAGAGAGGTCCTGTCTCATAAAAAATCCAAATTGACTGGGGATATGGCTTAGTGGTGGAGTGCCCCGGGTTCAGTCCACAACAACACACACAGCTGGCCCCTGTCTCTCAGAGCTGTGCCTGATTTGGCCTAGGACACAGTGGTGATCCAAAGCCACCTCAGATGTGAGAGGTGCCCCAGAGACTGCAGCCCAGCAGGCAGAACAGGGAAGCTTTCATGGAGATGGTGGCATTTGAATTCCAAATATGGGGTTGTAGAGTTCAAATGTAAACTTGTAGACAGTGGTTACTTTTATTTCCTCCCCTAAATTCAAAGAAATAGGTACTCTTGCCCCTCCCCACCTGCCATATTAGAGTTTGAACCCAGGTGCACTAACCACTGAGCTATGCCTGAGCCCTTTTCATTTTGAGGCAGGGTCTCCATCATTGCTGAGGATGGCCTTGAACTCGAGATCCTCCTGACTCAGCCTCTGAGTAGCTGGGATTGCAGATGTGCATCACCACTGCACCTGGCTGAAATGGTTGCTTTGAGAAGCCAGTTGGTGCAGGGTTGGGGTTGTGTGGGTCGGAGCTGTGGCCTTCATCCTTCTCTCCATGCATGGCGTTGGTGAATGGCAGGCAGCATCATTGTCACCGCTGGTCATTCTATTCATCTGAGCTACTGTCTCATTGTGGCAAATTAGATGGGAAGCCCCAGGCGGCCAAGGTGGCCTGTTTTAGATTTGTCTCCCTGGCCTGCCACAGCAGTGCAAGCCCTCTTACTGCTTGTTGGGTGGCCAGATCCTGGAGCGCCTCTTGGAGTTCAGGTGGAGAGTCTGTGCCCCTTCCCACCCCTGCCCCTCCTGGCCCTGGGCAGCCCAGGTGCTTGGGCTTGTTAGCAGAGCCGCATGTAGAAGCAGTCTGCTGGTCCGACTCTTTTAATTCTAGGTTTGGTACTGCTCCTTTTCCTCCCGTTTGGTGAAGTGGTGTAATGCTTTAGCACATTTTAAATAAGATTACACAAGCTGCTGTTAGTTGGCATCAAGTGTCTTTTAATCTGTGGAGAAAATGTTATACCTCCTTCATTTGCAAAGCAGAGTGTTTCTGGCACCATGTCCCAGCATCTTCGGGTTGTTCTGTTTTTCAGAACTTGCTGTGGGCCTCTAATTACTCTTGTTTAGACGACCAGGACAGGAATTGCCACTTCAACAAGAACGTTTTGCAATGAGCCTGAGGAAATGCTGCTCCACACAGCCTCAGACTTCGTGTGGATTTTTATTTCAGAAGAATGTGGCTGTTTAATTGAAAAATGTTGTTAAAATGTGCTTTTCCTTCCCATCGGTCTGTTGTTAATGCTATGTATCCAAGCTAGAGCCAGTTAAAATTGGTGCCCCTTTGCCAAAATATGTCTTTTCATTTCTGTGCAGAATTTTGTGATGCTAAATCTATTTTTGTTTAATTAGGCCCTGCAAGAAAATGAGGGAGAGCTGTATTTAAATTTTTAGACCATTAAAGGGCCTAAAACTATCCTAGATGAAAGACACAAAAAATTAACTTTAATATTTATTATATGAACAGAACCAGTAGGGAGAACATTTCCAAAAACCCTTTCTCTTTTTCATTCTCAGACATCTGGCTGAGATTAATTGCAGACCTGAAAGGAGGCATGTTTGCTGGTTCTCCTTGTTCTGTCAGTAAAAAATACCTCCAAGAGGGAACAGAACCGCTCAGTCTCCTTGTATTTTGGAGACAGGTTGTAAATTTTACAGCTCACTAATATCATAAAATTTTTGTTGATGGAACATCACATTGTGCTTTCTGAAAAAACAACCCTGAATTCTACTTTCCTTGGTATTCCTTCTTCAAATTTTAATCTAGAAAACCACGTGTGAAATAGTTGCCTTGCCCATGGAAAGTTCTGGAAACATCAGGTCCAGGGCTGTCGAATCAGGTTGGCTGACCATCTGCCCAGAAGAGCTTGCTTGGCAAGGTGCGTGTTTGGGGCTTGGCCTGTCACCACCCCTCCCACCACGTGACTGTCCTTGTCATCCTCCGAGTAGCCAGCCTGCCCCGTTGGGTGAAGAGTTTGCCACAGATGCAGGTGGGAAGCCGGGCAGAGCTGGTTGGCCAGCGGTGGGCAGAGCAGAAGAGAAGGCAGCAGTCTCCCTGCGGCTCAGCTCCCGTGTTCTTTGCGTTTGGGTTCCCAAATTGGATTGGCCGCTGTGATTGAAAAGATTGTCAGCAATATGCAAATGAGGAGGGGAAGTGAAAGTGCATCTCATGCAGATAATTTCTATGTAGATAATTTGCCATAAAAATTTATATCGCAGTCCTTAAAACCTTCGGAGATTTAGTCTGTCTCGGGAAAGGTGATTTATATGGTATTAAAGCACTTTTTATGTTCCAGTCCTTTAGATTTAATGTTTATTGCCTATAAAAGTGAAATCTTCTTGTGGATATTTAAAAGTTTTGGTACTGTGTGAAATATATATTCAAGTTGGAATCAGAAAGGCTTTGGAGACATTGTAAATAAGTGGCAGGCTCTGCTCCCTGCCTTGTGCACCTGGAAGGTTGCGCCAGGACCAGTGCCCGGCTCTGCGGAGGCTTTCAGGTAGGGATTGTCTGAGTGGGACTGCGTTGGTTTTAAACAAACATTTAAACTGGCTCACGGGCCCAGCACTGTTAAGATTCCTCAGAAGGGAGTGCAAGGTGTGACCAAATCACATTCAGATCTGTGGAATGACGTGAATTGTGGCCTGGGTTTAAAGACAGGAAGAGCTTTGGCAATACACCATCAAATACAAAGCAGTATTTAGACTTTTGCAGCCCCTCGGGTCCATAATGGCTTGCTTTAGTGCTAGTCTTAAATACACCTCTCATGGAGTAACTCCTAGGGCAGGGTTGCTGTCCCACCGGGAGGAGAACGAATATAGGCATTTGGAGACTCCTGAAAGATGTTTCTGGACCTGACAGCCCTGGAGGTATGAGCCTGGTTTGACTGTTGAGCTGTTGTTTCTGCTGCCCTAGGGCTGGCTGGCCTCCCTGGGCTGGCCTTGGATGCCATCCATACCCAGGGAATGGCTGGCCGTTGGGTCCTGGGCCGTGCCTTGCTGAGCCTCACGCCCTGAGTGCTGGGCAGATTCCCAGAGTCCTTAGGTGCTGAACATCTCAGAAATACCTGGAAAGTACTTTTTCCTGGAGGTTTGTCTATCCTTGGAAAGGTGGAACTAGTCAATGAGGCCTCCAGGTCGATCGGCAGGCCTGGCCAGGCTACTGGCTCTACAGGACTAGAGCATCAGGGAGGAAGAACTTTGGTTGGCTGCCTGGATTGCACAGTATGGGAGTGAAGTCTCCTGGGTGAGGCTTGGACATCACTGTGGAGGGGTGTCCCACCTGGGTGGTGGAGGGCCTTCGTCCTGGGGTGAGCCATCATTGAGCTTTGCCCAGCGACCATCCCGGGAGGGCTCCCAGCACGCTTCAGGGGCTCCAGGGAGAGAGACACCCAGGGCTCCTGCAACTCTGAGCCCTCAGGTGAAACTCAAGTGTCTGCCTGCAGTGACCTGCTGGCGCAGCCCTGACCTCCAGGACCCACCACAGATGCCGAGGTCCCAGGCTGCAGGGCAGAGGGGGCACAGGTGTGGTGATGCCATATGACCAGGGAAGCCAAGCCCAGGTCTCAGTGTCCTCACCGTTGGCTCCAGGAGCAGAGAGCAGGTGTGGGTGAAGACATGCCAGTGTAGGGGACAGTGGCCGCGCATGGGGGTGCCGTTAGCCGGCGTTTAAGGGGACGGAGAGAGGGTCTGCAGAGGAGGGCTGCAGCCAGCTCTGTTTGAAGGGAACAGGAGCAGGTTGCTGCCATTGGTCTGACAGCCCTGGCCCTGGCCCTGCCCCTGCCCCTTTGGAGGACCCTGAGTTCCCGCATGGCTCTGCAGCCTATCTGTGCTGTTGGAAGGACGCACCGTGACAGTGTGTGAAGTGAGGCCCGTTACACAGCCACATCTACTAATATTTTTGGTATAAAGCAGTTGCTAAAATTAATTCCAGTCTGAAACTTGATGAATTCTCAGTCATGGAATTAACAGGTTTTAAATGAAAAAAATTAACTTGATTAAAAATAAATGTTCTGCTGGAAATTTAGAGCCTGTCTTTCCCTAACTCAGGACAAAGTTTTTGTTTAGAGGACCCGTGTGCCTCTTTGTATTTGCAGGGAAAGTGCAAACTCGTGCCCAGCCACTTACAGATGTTCTGCCCATCCTGGGAGCAGTCAGCATTGTCCCCTTTGCTTAAAGCCAGCGGAAGGGACATAGGTCCAGTGAAGAATAAGGTGCACACCCAGCTCTGACCACCTGCTCCCCAGTGGCCCCTGAGGTGCTCCTGTAGAAATAGGGGCAGACGCCATGACTGTCCCCAGGAAGCGTCCTTTGAGCCAGCACCCTGTCCTGTTAGAACCTCCTCTGAATTTTATCAAACTGCTTAGGAGATGTGTGAAGCTGGAAGTATTTCATTTTGCTTTAATAAGACTCCAAACCACCTCTGCCTGTCCTGGTCCTCTGGGCGATGGCACAGAGTTTTACGTCACTTGGTATTAGCTATCATGTGGCTGGACACCCTCGAAGGCTCGGCCACCCCTGGGTGTGACAGGTGCAGGCAGAGAGAAGAGGGCTCTCGGTGATGAGCTCGGAGTTGCTGGGCTGCTCTGGCTGGTTTCCAGCGGTCGGGAAGGCGGACTGGCCTGCTGTTGCTGGTGGGCGCTGCACCCCAGGGGTGTTGGTACTGCTTTCCTCCTTCTGTGCCCGGCATCCGCGTTAAGTAGACCCTGGGACTGAGCGTGCCTTCCCCAGATCTCCACAGGGTTGTCTGTAGGCATTCAAAGTTGAATGACCAGATTTACCTCCAGAGTAGAGGTACTGGGCTTGTGTGTGTTTCAAGAGGCACTTGTGTTCCTGGACTAGATATAAGTGACAGATTCGGATTTTGTCCATAGTGGGTTTTTTTTTGTTTGTTTGTTTGCTTGTTTTTGCGGTGCTGTGGATGGAACCCAGGGTTTTCAGCATGGAGGCGAGCTCTGCCCGAGCTGTGGCTCAGCCCTACTGCTACTTTTTATTTAAAAGAAACAAAACAAAACCCCCAAGTGCTTACCCCCATGTCACTGCTTGGAATAAAATATGCTGCCCTCCCACCTCCATCCAGTGTTTCTGCGAGGATCGGTAGCACAGCCCAGTCCACCCGTCAGGCCTTCCTGGCAGCCTCGAGGGGTCAGGGATCCAGGGGATGAGGTCACTGTGGGAAGGGCAGATGCACTTGGAGGGGGAGCTGGTCCCTTGCTTTAAACCACAAATGCCTTTTGATAACTAGTGAAATTGGCAAGCGGAGTGATTGAAAACATGTGAGAGGTAACTGGATCTCAGTTTCAAGTAGTACATATTTGAGAAGTTTTCCCCAATGTAAAAGTTACTCTTTAAGAGCCTTAAACTAATAAAAACAAGGAAATTCCATGTTACGGCTGCCACTCGGCCTTTCCATTTTTATTCCAGAAGTCAGATTTGACAGGTCAGCTGCTGACTGGCTCTGGATCTCTGGGAGCATTTAAGGCAGGGGATGAGCTTGAGCGAGGACAGTCCTGGGGACCAGGGAGGCTCGCCCGGCCCAGGCTCACCCTTCCACTTTAGTGTGGTCTGTTTTCTTGTCTCGGGGCTGCTTCCTGCATTTATTTTATTCCCTGAAGCTAGTTTAGGATTCTTCAGAGACAGTCCTCAGTTCTTTCATGTGTCTTGATGTCATTGCAAGTGTTACTTGGTGGCTGCCTGCTGATCGGGAGTGAAAGCTGGACGTCCCGTTCCCTTCGTAACCTTGTCCTCTGTCCTGTGGCCTTTGTGAGTGGCAGTGACCCCTCTCAGCTTGTCCTCCCTCTAATCCACTCTTCCCTCTGCTGCTAGAACCATCTTTGCAAAGCACAGTAACGACGGCCAGCTGCACAGCCCCCGCTGGGGCTGCAGGTCCATGCTGCCAGCTCCGGTGAGGTGTGCCTGGCCACCTTCCTGCCTTTCTCAGTGACTGCGACCCAACAGCCACAGAGTAACTGTGGTGCCGGATACCCCAGCACCTTGCCTTGTTTAAAAGCTGACCGGCTTTTCAGCCCCAGCAGCTGCTCCTTCTGGGGGTAGTGGAGGGAAGGGCTCACAGAGAAGAGGGGGACTGAGTCGGACCCCATTGCTTCCCAGGAAAGAATAGCTCGGCAATCCAGAGTCCCCAGGACCCTCCAGCCCTCCCCACTGCCCCAAGGCCTCGACCCCAGGCCTGGCAGTGCTTCTGAGAGAGGCTGGCTTAGTGGAAGGAGCGGTGCAGGTGCCCTTTAGGTGGCACTGCATGACGTTGGCCAGCTTGCTGTACCTGTGAACACCAGAACCCTTGTTGGTGGAGTGGGCACAGTCGCATCTTGTGGGATTGTCACGGGGATCACAAGCCATGGGGATATAAAGGATGAGTCAATAAGCTGTCACTGCAACTATTTTTATTACCTCTGCCCATTCTGTGCCTTCTGGAATCTTCTTCCTCCTCCTTCCCTCATCTGACATCTCGCCTGTCCTTATGGCTGCTGCCTGCTACTTCTACGAGGTCTTCCCTGGCCTCCAGAGGACGGCGTCTCTCTCTGCTTGTGAGTGTCAGGGCACCTTCTGTGGCCTTCTCCCGCGAAGTCACCCAGCCACTGTGCCGGAGGTCTGGGCCTGGGACAGTGGGTGCCGTTTCCCCTGTTCCTCTGACCCCCAGAGTGAGCCCTATAGGTGCTCAGGGACAAGTTAGGTCAGTTGACAGCCAGCCAGCTGGGCCCTGGGGGGTGGGCTGGGGGGTGGGCCGTGGGGTGCCCTGGGGCAGGCTCTGGGCTCAGGGGTCCCCGTTGCAGTGGGCGGATCTCCACCTCCATCCCACCGCCTCCCCAGTGGCACCTCCTTCTGCAAGTCTAAGGTTCAGACGGGCACTCCGTCTGGGCCTCCTCGGGGTACGAGGTCCCTGCATAGACCGAGGCCTCGATCTGCAGCCGCGGGGAAGGAAGCCTGGGGCCTGTCTGGCTCACAGGGAACAGGGCAGCAATCCAGGACATGATTTGTTTCAGCTTTTGCTGAAAATCTCGATAGAGTTGCTCTCTCGGCGTGTGATCCTGAAGGGTGTCCTGAATGTGAGTGATGGTGGTGGTGACAGCTGAGGTCTTGGCTGTCATTTTGGACCCACTGTGTGTTCCCCTGTTGGCATTGCCACGGGCCTGCAGCTCTCACTGTAGGTGCAGGGTCCCTGGACGTGAGTTGCCTGTGGCTTCTAGTTGGTCAAACGGCACATTTAGAGGGGTGGCTTGGGCCTCTGGGCCCACACAGCTTGCTAATGCTGCAAGTATCCGGTGACCAGCTCTGGACGGTCGTGCTGAGGTGGTACTGAGGTGTGTGTGTGGGGTCCTGTCTCTAAATCCCACTCTCCTGGGAGCTGCCTTTCCTCTCCTGGGCTAGATGAGGATCCTCCCCGTCTTGCCCCTCAAGGGGTCACAGGCACAGCAGCAGTAACAAAAGGTACGGAGAGAGGTCGCTTCTGGGCCGAGGCAGCGGTGTCCTTTTGCTGAGCTGGATAGAGAAAACCCTCCTGGATGTCAGTGTGGTCAAGAACTGACGGTGAAGGCTAGGGAAAAACAGGTGATGAACATTGAATTTGGAGCAGTCACAGGAGCTTGGGAGCACCTCCCAGTTGGCAGTTCCCTGCCTCGAGGAATTGTCCCCTGGGGGCCTAGAAGTGACACCAGATGAAGGGGCCTGAGGCTGGGACTTGCACTGGCTTGTGTGGGGCCTGAGGGGGTAGTGGCTTGGTGATATGTGTCCTGCTCCTGAGCTAGTTAGCCAAACTCATTATCAGCTTGACAGAGTCGGAGCTAAAGAGCCCCTCTGTCTACTTTTTAGAAAGCTCTGGACAGGATGGATCACTGTTCTGGAGACCAGAGTGGGCAGATGGGCAGTAGCACTTCCAGAGCAGTCCCTTGAGTAGCGTTTGCCTCCTGGGGTCCCTTATGTCCAGCGTAGCTAGACGTCGTGCCTTGAGGATCTCCGGTCTGTGGCCCTGTTTAAGCCACATTCTGTTCTTGACACCCCAGCTGTTGGGTGGTGGAACCTGCTGGTATCCAGCCCCCAGGTGCCCCACAGAAGCCAGCAGTGCCAGCAGAAAGTACAGGAATGACTTGTGGCTCGTGGCCCTGTGCTGCTGGGCCACCTGGATGGCAGCAGGTCTCAGCCAGTGGTTAGGATGTTGTAAGCCTTGCTCGCTGAACATGCCCTGAAAAATCTCAAAATTAACTGCAAGAATCAATTGGAGCTGGTGAGAGGTGGTTTTTCTCGGCTGGGCCGAGCTCTTCAGATGAGCCTGCTCTGCCTGTTGAGCGACGTCTGCAGCTAGTTTGGTTTTCCCCAAGAGCCACTTGGCATCTTTTAACCTTTACTTATAAATTTCAGGCAAAATCATTTTGAGAGCTTTTTGGAGTTTTTATTTGCTAATTAAAATGTGAGAAGGGAGTGCGGCCACAGGTAAGGCTCTGTGCAAGCCACGGCTGTGACAGTTTCAGAATGGGGCTGTTAGCACCTCACCTCCAGCTGTGACACTGTCAGCTTCCAGGATCTGTCTCAGACACCGGCACCCTCAGTGCAGGAGGAAGGGCCGAGTGTGGGTTGGGATGGGCATTTCCGTTCCCAGCAGTGTCTCCACCTGATAGGAGTTCCTCCTCTTCTTCACCATGTAGTTTTCCAGGACCTTGGGAGTAAGGTAGGTGGTGTATTTTGCAGATGAGAAAACTGAGGTCTAGACGTCTGCGCAGCTTGCCCAGATTCTCCCAGGGAAAGGAACCAAATCCAGGATGGAGCTGGGCTTACTGAGCCGGAGACACCCTGGCTGCTTCCTGGACTTTGCTGATGCCCTGGAGGGGCGGGCTTAGCGCCCCAAGAAACAGGACTTCAAGAAAAATCTGCTGAGTTCAAGGCTCTGCCGCTTGCAGAGTAGTTAAGTCTGTACTCATTCTGGAGGTGGGAGTGTCCAGTTGCCCTCCACTTCCCCTGTGTTCCTGAGGACCCCACGGGGGTCCATCCCCGTGCAGCTGCACTGGCTGGTGGCTTTGGTACGCAGCCTGGGCCTGTGCTGGCAGCTGTTGTGGCTGGGGGATCCCAAACAGCGAGAGTGAGCTGCAGGGTGGCTTTGCCGCCAGCGTTTTCCCAGAGAAGTGGAAGGAGCCTTTGCCAGAGTGGCTGGTGCCCTGACAAATTGATTCCTGCCAAACAATGGAGATAAATATTTTCAACAGACAGAAATTCTGGCTCCTAAAGTGTTCAAATTAAAGGCTTATTTCTGAAACAAATACTTTAGGAGGAAAACATTTTTACCAGTGTAGATGAGATCAGGGTTATCCCTTTTGGCAATGACATAATTATTTTGAGATTAAAACACAATGGCTTCCCTGTCCCTGCCTCTTTTTTCGCTGATGACCTGGCCCCCTATTTCCTGGAGAAAGGAAGGTGCATTGGGCTGGAGCTGGGGAAGAGGCGGCAGCAGTATTTCCTGCAGGGAGCCTGGCTTTGGAGTCACCCAGACCTGGATTCTGACCTCAGCCCTGCCACCTCCCAGTGTGATCAGGGTGAAGCCAGACGCCCTGCTAATCCTCAGTTTCCTGTCTGCAAAATGGGATGGCAGCGCAGCGCCTGTGTGGCACCATTGGCTACCCTCTGGGCTAGAGGATCACCTGAGTCCAGCGCTCTCCCCTCTCCCCGAGAACCTTCTCTGCTCATGGGACAATCTCTGCGTTAGCCACTGGCCACACGTGACCACTGACTCTTGAAGCTGGACTCCTGTAACTGAGAGACCAGGTTTCTTATTTAGTTCACATTGCCGTATCCCGGTGGGATGAGGGCTTCTCGTTTTGGATGGTGAGGCTCCTGTTCAGCCCCTTGATTCCTCACCCAGTGACTGGCTGTTGGGTCAGCCACTGGAGATCTCTTGAGTCTGCCTGTCTCTGCTGTGGCCGCAGCTGCAGGGTCTGGGCCCGTTCATCCTTGGATACCCAGTTCTGTCACCTACAGCCAGCGCAGCAGGGCTGGCCAGTGCAGCTGGGCAGGAGAAAGGCCTCCTTGACCCAAAGGCCTCCCCAAATCTGCTTTCATGGACATTTGTTAATTGTAACAAGTTCCTGTTGGTCTTCTGATGTACACTAAAGTGGCACGCAAGAAGTGTGCCCTACATTAGTACTCCTGAGTGTGGAACAGTGACCAAACCCTGAAGCCAGGCAGCCCTTAGCGGGTGGGGCCTCAGGTGCCTCGTTGCGGGACCAGAGGAGCAGATCTCTGGCTGCTCCTCCCCAGCTTGTCCGAGGCCCGTGGAGGGGCAGTGTCAACAGCGGGCTGGACCTCAGCAGCCCCTCCCTGTTCCCCAGGCCCTGTAGCGGAGGCACAGGAACAGGATGAGCCTAGGCAGAAAGCATAGAGAACTCGGGCAGGTCATCAAGAGCCAGTCCCAGATGGCACAGCGGAGAGCGAGGGGGAAGGGTCTTGAGGTCTCCTTGGAGAGGTCAAGATTGGAGCAGGGTGAACTCCTGCCATCCAAGGCGGCTGGCAGCTTCCGTGTGGTTTTGAGATATAGCCAGGAGGCAGCGGTAAAGAACACTGCTTATGAAACGGGTGTTTTTGTAGCTCAAATATGGTCCCCTATCAGGAATTTCATGTGGTCCAGTTGACTGTAAAGGAGAGCCCGCCAGGGCAGGGCTGGAAGGCGTCCTTCACTCCCCACCCCAGTGCTGCCGCGCCTGCTCCAAGCCGTCTGATCGCCTTAGAGTTCATTATGCATCCCCGAGACACCGTCTCTCACGTCTCCCTGTTTAAATGAGAGTCTAGCGAGTGTTATATGTAGCACAGGCTTGTTGGGTACATCTGGCATTCTTGTCTTTGCATGGTGGGTTTTTGACGGGGTGAAAAACAAAAAAAAAAATTTGGTTCTCTCAAAATTTCTCAATCCCAAGAAATTGTCAGAAAGGCTTGTATGAAAACTTCATACCCCATAGCTTTTGTTAGGCCAATCTATTTAGTTTTATTTGGTTTTATTTCTGAATAGGTAATATATTTACATGGTCCAAAATCATAATTGTGTGTGTGCGTGTGTGCATGTGTGCATATGTGTGTGTGCACGTGCGCGCCATGTGCACGTGCAGAGAAACCTTGCCCCTGTCTCTCCTGCCCTGTTCTCCTCCCACCCCACGGTGCTAACAGGTGCCCCAGCTCAGTGGGTGAATCTCCAGGTCGGGCGTCCACGGCAGGTCATCTCCAGGGTCAGGAGGCATTGGGTTCACACTCGCTGCAGAACCTTTCAAGGATAAAAGTTGCTCAGGAAAGTGGCCTTCTGGAGTGGGTCCAGGTGGAGTAGCAACAGGACAAGGACCTGCTGTGCCAGCCTGGAACCACACTGAGCATTTTATGTTAAGGAGCTCTCCCAGGTCTCAGAGACCCACCCAAGGCTGAGTCCCTGGATCAGGGAGGGGCTCAGAACCCCTCTCCATGGTTCTCAGTAGAGTGAAAGCCACATGTTCCCTAGCGCTATTGTCACTAGGAACCCCTGGGGTCTCTTTCTGCCTCTGTTCTGGGGGAAGGTAGTTTTAGGGGTTTGCCCTTAGAAGCATTTTCCAAGCGTGCCCACTCTGCCCAACTTGAGAGCACAGCTCCCTTGCAGGTGTCTCTGGGGCTGAGAGCACAGGGGCCATGGCCATGCAGCACCCACTGGAGTCCCGTGTGCCTCCTGCTAGTTCTTAGGAGGGCAGGTGGCATTGCACTATTCTGCAGATGCAGTGTCATCACAGGCGCTCGCCCGATGGTGCTGGGCAGTATTCAGACTGTCCTTGCAGCAGAAGTCCCGTCCCTCCTCCATCCCTCCTCCCACATGTGCCCCAGGGAGAACACAGCCACTGCCCCCTGAGGTCTGGCCAGGGTTCTGATCTGCGTGCCCGGCCCTGACCCCTGCTGGGGGAAAGAGGCCCAGGGTAGAGCTCCTCAGCAGGGTCAAGGCCACAGTGCTTCTCGTTAGTCTGTCACTGGTCGCTGCAAGTTACCCCCAGGCCAGTGCTTGCTGCTGACATGCCCATTTTTGCCGGCTTCTTGCTCCCTGAGTTGGAGATGGCAGAGGGACCGGCCCAGGCAGCTCCCTAGCCTGCTGTGCTCAGGGCTCGTGCCCTGCCCTGGGAAGGGTGGTGGCTGCCCGCCAGTCTCCCCACCGGGCTTCCCTTGGGGTCGTGGGGACCTGGAGCTCCGCAGCTGGGCAGTGTTCCACGCCTTGCTGGAGTTGGCTTTCCAGATGCGCGTGTCCTGTGTCCCTTCCTGTGTTGGAACCATGATGGTGCCAGCATCCTCCAAGGCTAGCTAGAGCAGGTGCCCTTCACCGCCCACCTTCCTCACCCCTCTGCCCCACTGTGAGGCCTGTGAGGAAATCGCGGCCCCTGCCTGCCCCTTTCTCCTCGCCCTCATGCCTCCTGGATTGATCTAGACCATCTTGCATCCATGGCCCCTGTGCGAGGCTGCGTTTGTCCGATAGCCCAGCATAGCGAAATCTCTGCCCTCCTGAACGCTGATCCAGTCCCTGAATGTGTCCTGTCTCCTTCCACGTTGTTCTGCCCAGGGGTACCAGCCTGCCCCGGGTCTTCCTCAGGACCTGCTTGGACGCTATGTCTCCACCAAGCTCTTTCTGGTTTCCCCCCAAGCAGAGGTAGTCACTGCTCCTTTGGACCTTTCTGCCCCTTTCTTGGACTCTGTTACAGCTTCTTCTTTTATTTAGTGATGCCCAGGAGCTTGGGGGGGGCACCCCTGTGGGCACAGGAGGGAATTGGTGTGCCAGGGCAGGCATGGGCTGGGGTGGTCTGACCTGGGGCCTCTGGGCTGCCACCGTGGCCTCCAGCAGGCCTGGTGAGCACTGCTGGAGCTTGGTGTGGCCCGTGCCCTCTCCTGGAGCTGGTGTGTGTCAGATCTTGCTGACGGGTCCCCACCGCGTGCCCTCCCAGGCTCCCTCTTGCCATCCCGCTGGTCCTCACTGCTCCAGTGTCCCACTGTGCTCTGTGCCCTGCTCCTCACCCCTGTTCGTCTCCTTGTTGCCGAGCATTGGGCCCCCAGGGGTTAGGGTGGTGGGTGCTAATGGGCAGCTCTGATGCAGGTCTCCCCCCGACTGTCCCCTCTGCCACTGCCTGCTGCCACTCAGGGTCCCCATTGGCAGTCAGCCTGATTGTATGGTCTCTGGCTTCTGGGTGGAGGTGCCTGCCCTCCCTGGCCACATGTGTGACACATGGCATGGGATGTGACAGTTGTGGCAGTGAGCCAGAGGTGTGAGAGAGAGTGCTGGGCAGGCTCAGGGTCACAGACACCTGTGGTATCCTGGTCCTTGAGGGCCCTTCATGGCCTTCGCCTCTCTGTTAGGTAAGTGAGGCTTTTAAAAGAGAAATGCTCATTTTAGGGAGCAGGCCTTGCATTCACGTGCTCAGAATGACCAGGTGCAGAAGCGGGGAGGGGAAGGACCCCGCCCCATGTGCCACCCTCCAGCCCTGCCGAAAGCCTGTGGAGCCTCCTTTGTACCTGCATCTGCCTGTTTGCTGTGGGCAGCTTGGGCGGCTTGGGCAGCTTGGGCAGCTTGGGCGGCTTGGGCAGCTTGGGCGGCTTGGGCAGCTTGGTTGTGGTGGTGGACACATTTAGGGAGGTGGTTTTTACAGTTTTAATTGAGCACAACTGACCCCCACTGCCTGCCCACCTCTCAGCGTCTCTTTAACCCTCCTGCTGGCCTCCACTGCTGCGGGGTGCTTTGCTGTGTCCCCTGTGTCTTCCTGGGGACTGGGATGAGGCTCCTGGTTCCTCTGAGCCCTTGCTCAGTTGCATAGAGCCCAGCAAGCCCTGGTCACGGTGAGGAAGGGGACCGTGGGGACTGAGTGAAGATGGGCGCCCTTCACAGAAACCTGGAGAGCTTTCTTGCTAGAAGGATTGTTTGTCTTCTCTACCCTCTTCCTCTGGGTTTTGTCCCCCTGGCCTGGCCCTTCTGCCTTGTTACTGCTGTGCCCCGGGCCCCTGTAGGCAGTATTGTCTGATTCACTGGAGCTCCTTAGAGCTCCCACCCTGCTCGAGGATGCTGGTGGCAGGATGAGTTCAGAGCTGAGGCCAGGTGTGGGATTCTGGTGTTAATGAAAATTAGCCTGGATACAGCATTCACCATGCCACAACTTGGGATGCGTTATCTTAATTATCTCCAGGGAAGGCAGGTCATCTGGCCACAGCCAGAGGCGGCTGTGGGGTGGAGCCTGGGTCTCCATTCGGGGTTTTCTGGCACCTATTGTATGGGGGCTTCATAGGTTTTGATGACTGGGTCATGGTGGGCACGTTCTCCACCACTGAGCCACACCGCCAGCCCCAGAACTCTGAGTGGGGGCTGGGAGAGGTCTTGGGAGGAGGCTGGAGGCCCTCACCCCTTTCTAGCCAGAGCTCCTTCTGTTTGTCCAAAAGGCTGTTGTGGGCACAGAACAAAGATGCCCTGAAGCCTGCCCATCAGACACCCTGGGACTTTCCTTGTGTGCATGAGCCCTCTTAGTTTTCACTAATAGAGTCATTTACAATTTCTCTCTGGGCTATGCTGGTGGATGAGTTTGACACTCCCCCAAAGAACAGCTGTTGAGCTAACTCTGGATTCAAGGTAGAGGACTTGTGTGGCTGCTATGTGGCCCCAGGGGCTGGGAGGAGGCCCCTCTGCCGCCTGGGAAGGTCCCCCATGGGAGGCTGTCCTGGCCTGGGGCCTGAGGAAGAGGCTCAGCAGATGGGGGGTGGGGGGACGACTGTGAGACTTACGTACCTTGAAGGTGAGCAATTCCAGACTGACCAGTAACATCATGAAAAACGTGTTTAAAACATTTTCTGAAATTTCTTTTAAATAGCTTAGTTATGTGGTGGTTTTCTTTGGTCTTGTTCTGAATGTGCCTTGACTGAGAGTCTGGAGTCCTGCAGAGATTCAGGATGTAGGAGCTGTATGTCCTCGGAGTTAAGGCTTTTGATGGTTGTCTCAGCAAGGCACATAGGACTGTGGCCAGCATGGCTCCTCGGTGGGGCCCACACACCTGCACAGAACCAGGGTCTCTGTGCATGTGGCCCTTGGGCTCCCAGATGAGCTTGGGCCCATCTGCTCCCCAGGGGATGGTGCTGAGTCTGGGCCATGGCTTCTGAAGCTCTTCTGGGGATGAGCAGGGCCACCAGCTCTGGTTGGTGGGGACACCTCAAGGGGTGAAGAGAGCCACTCTAGAGAGTCCGCCTTGGGCCTGACACCCGCAACTCCTGACCAGTGGCCTGGCCTCACAGCTGCCTGGGGCCACATGGTTCCAAAAGCCACAGTCTCGCCCTGGATCTTGTCGCCACCCTACCTCAGCCGTCCAGTGACTGCTCTGAACTGCAAAACACCTGCATCAGGTGCCCATCCTGGCTGCACGTGGTCCCTTTGGAAATGCTTGGTTCCAAGTTCATGGGCTGCTGGCAACCCTGCCAGCTTGTCATTACCAGGGACCAAGGTCCTGGGTCCCAGGGCCCTCCTGCCCTGTCCTGGAAGAGTGCTTTCTGTAACTGTCTCCCCTACCCCTGACTGGCCCCGGGGCAGCACATTGTATGAGGAATAGCTGTTGTCATAAGAGATGTGCCCACCTCAGGATTTTTGGTTTGTTTGTTTTTGCAATGCCAGGGGTTGAGCCCAGAGTCTCCTGCCAGCTGGGAACATGCTCACCCCCAAGTTGCACCCCCAGCCCACACCTCCCTTTTTGAATCACCAGAATCAAGAGATCATCCCTTCCAGGCCGCCACTCTCTGTGGCTGTGCACCATGAGACTGTGCCCAAGCCATTATGTGTATTTCTATCACTGAGTGTGTTTACACTGATAGGACTTGTTTTTTTTTTTTTTTCTTTAGGACAGAATCTTGAGCCCCTGTTGCCTAGGCTGGTCTCTAGCTGCTGGGCTCACACAATCCCCCACCTCAGCCTCCTGAGCGCCTGGGGCGACAGGGTTTAAAAGTTAATGTATTTTGTCCTTCTTCCCTGTTAGATAATATGCCACATGGCAAAGCAGTCAGAAGGCACACACTGCAGGGCAGGTGGCTGGCCGTCCCTCCCCAGAGCCCGGGGTACAAGTTTTCTTCTGCGTTTCTCTAGACTCCTCCCTTGGAGCCTGTCCTGGTGGACACATCGGCACTCCTGACCTTTTAAGTAGTGCTGACATTTGGACACTTTGCTCTTTTTGCTTAAGTATGTCCTGTTGACCATCCCTTCCTACACAGCACGTACAAGAGTATTTTTCGGACCATCGTCCTGCAGTCTGAGTGGCCAGGCCAGATTTGCTGTTGGGGGGCATTGTGGCTTCCCGGTGTTGCGGCTCTGTGTGACTTGAAGCTGTTCCGATGTGGGCACTCTGCTCCCGTTTACTGTGACTGTGACTCCTGGGCTAAGGGGTCTCTTTTGGTCCCTCCCTCAACACACAAGGTTCCCTTGTTAAGTGTCATCGTGTTGGGCACTTGGAGTCTAGGCGGGCTTGGTGGGCAGGGGAACATGTCCAGTTTGTGTTTAATAGGTGCCTCCTCCCTCTGCATTGTGCCCACAGCCTGGGAACCAGCACCTTGGCTTCCTTCAGGAGGACTTGGTGGTCCCCCTGCCCCCTGCCAGGGGCCTTGGTCAGATGGTGAGCCTTAAATCCTGCCAGCCCCCTCTGGGCGGTTGAGGCTCCCTCCTGTCCTCTGCTGATCTGTTTCTGTGGTGGCAGGTGGCAGTGTGCTGTTGAATTTGGAGACCCCTTTTGTTGGCCTGCACGTGTCTGCAGGCATGGGGAGGGCACGTGGGGGCCTCTGCGGCAGGTGGCCTCCAGTGCGCTGGCTCTGCGATGCCAGGGTCAAGGTGGGTCTGCCCGCTGTCACCTGTTCAGCTCAGGCTTCCTGACCAGCCAGCCTGCCCAGGGAGGGACCCCGAGCCAGAGGCCAGACGGTGAGCCCAGGGACAGAGGGGCCTGCAGACCCCTCACTCTGGGGACTCCTCAGTCATTTACCCACACTCCCCACTAGGAAGGAAGGCTGGGACCCCACAAGTCCCCCTGTGCCCCCCAAATCTGGCACCTCAGTGTCTTAAAGAAGCCAGCAGATGCCCTGACTGGGTGGCTGACCCGGGTGGACTTCCTGGTGGCGCAGGCGCCAGGGCTCTGTGTCGTTCTCTTGGTCCTCTGTGTGTGTGCCTGGAACAAACGTCAACCCTTCGTTTTTGTCATATTTCAATATTGGCTTTCATCCCCTCCTTGAAGCCTCCTTTTATAACTTCTTCTTCTGCTGCTTAAATATAGACGTCTGCGTCCTCCTCCTCGCCAGATTGTTTATATTTCCGAGCGCCTCCTGCGTATCTGTGGCTCCTCTTCTCGTCCCAGCCCGCTCTCCCACATGCGTGGCGGTTGCTCTTTTTCCCTGCCTTCCCTCGACTGGGATGCGTTTCAAATGTGGTCTATCAAAATGCTCAGTGTTTCCCTCTTTTCTGCAATAGCTTTGACATCTGTTCTCGAACGCTAGCCCACGATATTCTCTTGGACTTGTTTGCCCAAATTTTGCTTTAATGCCAGAAATGCTAAAGGGGGAGTGTGGCGTGGGGCACCTCCCCTCCCAGCCCCTGTGGCCCCCCGCCCCCACTGTCCACGATTCCTGAGCTGACAGCCTGCTGGGTGGTTGTCCCCGCTCTCTGTCATCTTGTCTGGCTGTGGGCCACCCCATAGTGGTACCAGGAGGGCTTTGGGGCCCACTAGGTTATTCTCACCAAAAAGGAAACTCACGGGAACCTGAGGAGGTGGGTGGAGAGAAACCCTTAACTGTGGCATCCTGGGGGGGGGGGTCAGTGGTGGGTCCTCGTGGCCTTTCTGAGCCTTCAGCAAGATCCTGGCTCTGCTAGACTGCAGGGCGTGCCGGTCCTTGCCTCGAGAGGCCACTTGGAGCAACCATCTGAATCCAACGCAGAATGAGCTGCCATTGCAGCTTCAGAAACTGAACCAACTCAGGAGACGGTGGGCCTTTGATTGGTGACAGCCACGTGGCTTGTGCTTCTGCCACGTGCCTGGAGCCCCACTTCTGGGCCCATGTGCCATAGCCTGCTTTACATCACTCCTGGCAGCTTTCCGCAGAATCCCTGAGGCCAGGGCACAAGTTCCTGACACCAGCGTCAGGTTGCTGAGTAGAGCAGAGCCCAGTGCCCTCCACCCAGGCAGGTCTTCTTCTGGGGACCCCCTGCAGTGGTCCCCAAGTCTGTCCAGGACAAGTAAGATTGCTTGAGAGCCACTGCCCCTCCAGGGGCCTTGCTTCTGGGAAGTTTACAAGATTTTGGAAATAATTATATTAGAATTTGCCTTTTAAAGGTCCCTCTTGAAAACTAATAACAGGTTAATGGTCCTGAGTGTGGTGCCTGACCCAGAATTAAGCTCCCTGTAAATATTTGTTGAATGAAAGCAAATCAGATGTGACTGTAAGATCCCAGGCCCGCATCACGGAAGGACAGCAAGACAGAAGCCCTGGTGGGAAGCGCTGTGCTCAGCAGGGGACTGGGACTCAGGAGAGTGGCCCCGGAGGCCTGCTCAGAGCATCGTGAGCCACTTTGGAGGGACACATTGCCGACATTGGTGTGGAGACGCTGTTTCTGTGCGTGCTATTTTAGCATGGCCACTGGGCAATGTGCGTGGGGAACAGCGTGGCGAGCGTGGCAGGCTGAGCAAGCTTGGGTTTCTCCAGCCAGGGCCTGTGGGGCAGGGGGATGGTGCTCACTGCCCCAGTCCCTCCTCTGCCCACGAGTGGGTGTCTCGGAGCCCCAGGGGTCTCTGTTGAGTGTCCTGGTCAGGTGGACATGTGAACCCTTCTGGTAGAAAGTACGATCACAATCCTTGTTTTCCTTCTTGTGTCCCTCCACAGAGAGAACTCGATGCCACCGCGACAGTGTTGGCGAACCGTCAGGATGAAAGCGAACAGTCCAGGAAGCGGCTCATCGAGCAGAGCCGCGAGTTCAAGAAGAACACTCCAGAGGTGAGGGGTTCCCTGGAGACCTCCCAGAGGGGCTGTGGCTCTCGCGCACGCCCAGGACACGCGTCTCGGGCGTTTTGTGGTTCATCAGACAGTGTGTGGCCAGCCACCTGCCTCTTTTGCATGGTCCATAGCCCCAGCAGAACATTATGCGTGCCCTGCGTGGGCTCTGGGGACGCGGCAGTGGATAGCTTGTCTAGGAACATCATGGCACTGGCTGACTCCAGGTGCAGGTGTGGAACAAGCTGGGTGGGCACCGTGCAAGTGCAGGTGCAGACGTGTGGCCCGTTCTGGCCTGTGCCCCACGGTGGGTAGAGGTCACCAGAGTCCTTATGGACATGTGGGGCGGCCGTGGGTCTGCAGCGGAGAGTCTGAGGCTGCGCCTGTGAGGCCCATCACCCGACGTTTCTTTTAGAGCCGGCATTTCACCTGCTGCGGCCTTTGAAACGCCTTTGCTGAAGTGCACTGTAAAGGGCTCTGGGAACCGCTCTTCATATGCTCCTGCATCTTTTGAGTATCACTGGGAGGACAGTGCCCAGAGTGGCGGGCAGCGCACTCTTCGTCTGTCTCCCAGGTCCCTTTGTGCCTGATTCAGGCTTAGTGAGAAATACCAAGAAGCCAGAGTCCTCCAGACAGATGGACAGCTGGGTGGCTCTCAGGGCACCTGCAGGGTAGCCCGCCTGGCTCTGGGGCGAGTGGGCTGCCACCGCCACAGACCTCAGCAGTCTCCCTGTGGCTCTTGGCTTTCCAGGGAGGACAGAGGAACAGGCCTGGGAGAAAAGCCACTTTGGGGGAGGGCACCTTTCTAATCCACCACTCCTGGGAAGTGACGCAGGAGCAGAGGCTTTACAAGGGGATCCATTTTAAATGTCTCAGCAGAACTCGCTCTCCAGGGCTGTCCTCATGGGGCATTCTGGAAATTGAATAATTAACCTCTATTTTAGAATCAATATTTTGGGTGGAAGCATGGTGGCACAGGAGGAGTAGCGGGGCTCAGCGGACCTGCTGAAGTCTCAGGTCTGCCACCTGCTGCCCACCCCCCACCCCCTGCCAAGCTGCGCTCCAGTATGGCTGTCCCGTGGAGACACCTGGCCCTCTGGCCCTCCCTCCTCTAGCCAGGCCTCCTGCAGTGACAGGGGCCGCCAGGGCCACAGAGGCGCAGAGGGGTCGTGGGCTCAGGTGGCACACTGGGGTCTGACAGCACATGCGGAACCTCAGGGTATGCCAGCCCAGGTCCCAGAAGGGACATTGCATTATCATTCTGTTTGGGGTCTGGGTCCCAGGGACCCGTGGCTTCTTCTCAGCACTGGTCACTGCCTCTGGCTGTGCCACTAGACAAGCAGGTCACCGTTCACTGTGGAGTCAACATGCCTGGACACTGAACATGGGAAATGTAGGGTGCTTAGAACTTCATGTGGCAGTGGCTAAAATATTTGGTTTGTCATCAGGGAAAGCAGCCCCTGTCTGGAGGACACCACCATGGTGCTCAAGGTTCCCACTCCTGACCAGTGGGGCCTGCTGGTGTGGGCTACAGTGCTGAGTCTCCATGTGCATGCCCCCTCCCTCTGCTCTGTGAGAGTGGAGCATTTCCACCCATGTCCCCTGAAGTTCTGAGCATCTGACATCAGGGGCTGCCCAAGCTCTCACCAGGGAGTGGGTGTCGGCCTAGGAGGCCCTTCAGGGTGACTGGAGAGGCTCGGGGCCAGGAGGAGAAGGCTGGATGGGGTGGTGCTGCAGGAACAGCAGGGCGCTGGGATGGCTGGAGCCTGAGAGCTTTGGTTTAGAGTGGATTGTTTTAAGTTTCACCACTTGGTATTCTCACTTGCATCTTTTTAATCCAAAAATCGCAGTTAACTTGAAGGACACTGCAGTTACTCTGGATAAGTTTTACACATTTTCTTTGAATCAAAAAGAATAAAAAATGCGTTTAAATTTTCTGAATGAACATCCATCCCTAACTGGACTGATGATCGCTCTCGGAGCACAGCAGCAGGATTTCCGTGGCATGTGGCTGTTCATGTTCGTTGTCGTGGGCGACTTGCTGGCTGCGTGGCTTTGGGCAAATCACTTCACCTCTCCAGGTTTCATTGTTTTCATACCAAACCAGCCGGCTCTCCCACCAGGCCGGCTTGTGGGGCTGCAGCGTGGTGTGTATGGAGGGCTCTGCGCAGGCCTGGCTCCTGGCCTGCAGAGTGTTCGTGGTTGGCATTGAAACGCCCACTGCACGATGCATTAGGCATAAAAGATTTCTGGCCTATGGGGCCAGCTCAGGGAATGTCATAGAAAGACCCCAAACGAAGCTAGGTAGTCAGCTCACCGTCTTCCCAGCACAGTCTTTAGGATAGTCCGTCACTTCACAGGTACTTATGGAACACTTTCCACGGGCCATAGGCTCAGCCTGGGGGAAGGCGCTGTCCCTGTCTTGAGTTCCTTGTCTTTCTCACCAGGCAGCAGGGCGGGTGTGGGCGCGCTTAGCCGCATCTTCTGATGAGATCAGCCCCGGAGCACTTCTGTTTGGGGGCTTTTTGTTCATTTGTTTTGTAGCTCCTAGACTTGAACCCAGGGTCTCGAGCCTGCCAGGCAAGTGCCCCACTCTGAGCCACGCCCCAGCTGTGAGCCCCAGTCTTGACCCTTAACATCGATGAGCATGCAGCACCTGAGCCCCTGCTTAAGAATGCAGTCCCCTAGATGCCTGCTGCCTGTGTCCGCTGCCAGGCCAGGAGGAGCATCTGGGTCTCCACCACCCTCCTCTGCCTTGCACCCAGAGAGTGGATGCTAAGGCGGGAAGGAGCCCAGGCCCCAGAGCTCAGGGGGTGATGAGGGGCACCAAGGCCTGACTCTGGCAGAGACAGCTATGCCCTGGCTGGGGCTGGGTGCTGTGGCACAGGAGATGGGTGCAGGGCAGAGACAACCATGGTGTGACGGGGCTCCGTGGGCTGGCTGTGGTGCAGGCACCTCTGTTGCGGGAAGCAGCTTTGCTCCTGCCCAGGGCAGGCGGCTGCAGGGATGGAAGCGGATGGGTGTGGGTCTCGCTGCCCGGCGTCTCCTCAGCCTCTCTGTGGTCATGTCAGAGGTGAGGCGGGCCCTGGGTTTCCCAGGGGGGGTTCCAGGGAATAGATGAGGCTGTGGCACCAGAAAACCTGCTACTTCTCTTCAGGGGTCACCAGGGGTGGCTCTAGAGTCCCATTCTTCTACCTAGGAATCACCTCTTCCTGCTTTTCCATTCTGTTACTTTGTTGTTTGCTGCTTGTGGTTTCATGGTCCTGGGGATTGAAACCAGGGGTGCTCCACCACTGAGCCACATCCCACCCCTTTTTGTTTTGAGGCAGGGTCTTGACAAGTAGTTGAGACTGGCCTTGGATTTGTGATCCTCCTGCCTCAGCCTCTTCAGTATCGAGGCTCACCACATCCAGCTCCTTCAGTTCACTTCTGCGTTTGCTCCCACAGCTGCTTTGTGCCCAGCTGGGCCTGTCCACGTAGCCGGCTATGGAGCCCATGCTCTTGGTGGCTTCCTGATGGAACAAGCATCTCTCAGCACACAGATGCGTTGGAGGCTCTTGGGGCAGAGTCTCGGGGGCTTTGGGGAACACACTGTCTGACTGGCAGGACAGTGGAGACCTGCCACAAGGAGTAATGTGGCGGAGAGGGACTAGTCCAGTGAGGACCAAGTTGCCTAGGGTGATGTCCTTCCAGGAACGCAGCGACTAATAGCCTCCTGCCACCTGGGACTGTGACGCGTGACCGCAGGAAGATGGTCTCAGTGTCTGACTGCTTCCAGGGAGACCCAGGTGTGCTCTTTGCTCTGTGGGGTTCTTTTGCTTTTCTTATCATGGTGCTGGGTGGACCTGGACCTCGCAGGAGGCACATGCTCACCGCTGGGCCATGGCCCAGCCTCCCCCTGCTCCTTGGCTTTTCGGGGAGGCCAGCCTTTGTGGGAAGGAGCGGGAGGAGAGCCGAATCCTGGTGCCGCGGTGTTCCTCACCTGTGTCCTGGGCACCGGTGCCAGGTCAGCGTCCACTCTGCCCTGACCATTTCGGGGTGTCTGGCTTGCTCCGCTCCCATCTCGCCCTGCAACGTGGCCACATGGCCTCCAGGCTGCTCCTTGCATGCCGTTCCCTTGCCTCCACGTTGCCTGCTGGCTGGCGCATGGACCCTCAGGACACCTGGGTCATCATGCTGGTTGCTTTGTGTCTGTGCCATCTACATCTGTCCTGTCAGAAGCATGTGACATCATACTCCTGTCGCCAGCAGCAGAGCTCGGCTCTGGTCCTGATCGTTGGGGACCCAGGTCCCTGGTGGTCAGACCCAGGCCAGCCCATCTTCTTCCCTTGTTGTCTGGCCTAGGGCAGTGGCCTGGCCGGGCTCCTGTCCCCGACTCTGGTGCTGGTATGACGGGGCGTCCCTGTGCTCACATGTCAGCTTGTTTCCTGACGCCGAATCCTGGCTGGCCCTTCGCCTCAGGCCCGCGACCCTCTGTTTCCTCCCTGCTTGGGCTACGTCTGCAGGTGGACTCGGGTGAAGCCTTGCACCTCTGTGAAGTGGGCTTGGGTCCTGGGCCTCTGCTCTTTATGGACCAGGAGGAAGTGCTCCTGAAGTCAGGTGGAAAGCAAGGGCCACAGTCCTCCTGTGCCAGCTTTGTACAAAGGTGAGGGGGACGAGGACTGCGAGATGCCGTGGACTTGGGCTGCGTCGTGGTCCCTGTGCTGGCGCAGTGTGGAGGAAGGTGTGGGAGCGCAGGACAGCAACACGTAGCTGTGGCCTTCTGTAGGCACCGCAGGAGTGACTCTCTGGAAGGGGTGCCCTGCAATACAAGGCCACTCCAGTGGACAGTCATGCGGGCTGCTGGCAGCTGGCTGGAGCCCGGGCGTCCTGGCCTGTAGGTGTCCTGGGTGAGGCGGGGCACTGGGACAAGGGTGATGGCTGAGGAGTCGGTCAAGGCCACCTGTGGCCCCAGTGCTGTTGGGCGGTGGCTCCCTGCTGCGTGTGTACGCGGTCCGCCGGGCTCCCAGCACTTTTCTTGTTTTCAGCAAGCTGCCAGCCCGTGCAGCCCGTGCGACTGGAGTTTGCCATTCAGGTTTGGGTCCTTGTTAGAGTCCCGAACTGCTTCCCACCATCTGGTGACCAGCCAACGTCATTTTCCTGTATCTCGTGGGGCATGTTGAGTTGCTGACTTGAAGACCCCGCCCTGCACCGCTGCCGTGGCTTTTAGGTGGGAGGGAGTCCAGTCACGTCCCGACAGACTCAGGTCTCAGAAGGGCAGTGGGCAATGAGGGGGCCCCAGGCTGGATGGCCAGGGACGTGGGGTGGTCACACACTGGGACTCGGGGCCTGGCTGTAGCCCCTGCGCTAGGTTTTCAGCCCCAGCCTGGTTGCCACCCCCTCCCGCCTTTGGTGGCCCGGGCAGTAGGCCGGAGCTGTGGCCTGTACTTTCAGCTCCACGGTCACCTAGTGGCCGGAGCACCAGGGTCCTGGCATATTATTGGCACTCATGTCGCCATCTTTTCTTTCCAAAATAGAATTAAAAAAAAACATTATATACGTCACTTTGCAAGATTCATTTCTCAAGCCGGCAGAGGATAAATAAAAATTTTATCTGATTTTACTTAATTTCTTTGTGCAGAATTTAAAAAAGAACTCAAGAAGTGCCTTTTATTGACATTTCCTCAAAAAGTTAGTTCCTCGGTGGCCCAGCAAGTCCACTGCCAGTCGTGTTCCCCACAGAACTGAAAGCACTTAGAAGTGTGCACACGGGTATCTATAGCAGCGTGAACAGAGTGGCCAAAAAGTAGAAGCCATCCTGCTGTCCATGAGCAGGTGAGCCAGCGAGCGGAATGGGCTTCGTCCGTATGAAGGGAACTGCCACGTGCCACACCGTGGGTGGACCTTGAAAATACTATGTTAAGTGAAAGGAGCCGGGGAGGCACCCCGTGACAGGTTTCTGGGAAGTGCCGGGAGGGTCGCATCCGTGGAGACAGGAAGACATCAGTGGCCGCCAGGGCATGCAGGGAGGGTCCCAAAGCTGCCTGGTAGTGAGTGTGTGGTTTCTTATGTGGATGATTCGTGCAGTGTAATAGTTGCACAAATTGTGAGTGTGCTCCAGAGCGCTGAGTCGTGCACTCTGAGAGGGAGAATTTAATGGCGTCTAAGTTGCACTTTAGTAAAGCTGTTTTTAAAAATTCCTCTCTCGGGGGTGTGAGAGCCCTGGAACAGCTTTTTAGTTGATTTTCTCTCTTCTCCTTTGTGATAGCTCCACATGTGAAAGCGCCTCGTGAGTTTTTATTTTTGTGGTGCCAACTTAGTTGACAAGAGGCCACTCCAGTATTGGGCAAAATCATAATGCCCAAATAATTGACCCGGGTGTTTAATCATTCCAGAATCACCCACCGTTACGTTATAATAAGACTTTAACCAGGAAAGGTTTAAAAATTAAAAGTAAACTTTTAACTGTTACCAATTAAACTCATTAAGCCAATTTGTCAGCCTCAGTGGTGATGTCCTCGGTTCCTCTGAGTCCCTGGGGGAAAAGCTGTCCTGAGCATGGTGCAGTAATGTATGAACTAGGCCCTGAGGGTGGCCCGGTCAGGAGGGACTGGCAGCTGCATTATTCCCCCACATTCCAGAAAGACCCTGCGCCGGGTTTGGGAGGGGTTGTAGAGGCCGAGGCAGGGGGTTGGCTGGCTTGTGCACCTTCAGCCTCAGTCGGGTTTTGTGCTGCTCTCTAGCACTGTGACCTCAGCAGCACTGGGCGGAAGCTCAGCCTCAGGTCTTCACCTACAGGAATAGTTCTGTCTGCGTCAGGGTCCTGTAAGATCAGGGTCCTGAGCGAGGTCACTGACAGTTCTGAGACTGGGACCTCCTGTGAGCAGAAGGCATTGACACAAGTCCAGTGTCTTCACCTGAGATGCTTAGGACCAGAACAGTTTCAGATTTTGGAGGTTTTACTTTTAAATTTAATTTGGGAATGTTTCTCTAAACTTCACCAATTGAGCATCTTTAATCGAAAATGCTCTAAAATCTGAAAGTTTTTTTTAGCATCTCGGAGTATTTGGGGCATTTGGGATTTCAGATTTTCAGATTAGGGATGCTTGACCTCAGTAGCCCAGGTGGTAGAAGGGTGAATTGAATTCATGTGCATGGAATATGCAGTAAGTGCTTAATAAATGCTTTTCTTCCTTCTTCTCTCCCTTCTGAAAGTAGTGTGAAGCCCTTCCTGATGGCAGGGGCAGGGTGAGGTGCTGCGACACAGTGGGGGCGGAGAGGTTCCACCCCTTAGAGCTCTTACCCTAGTGGGGCAGATGGCGGTGGCTATGGAAACCAGTGTCACGCCTGCTGACTGCAGGTGGCTGAGAGCTGAAACAGGACAGAGGGCAGTGGGTGGTCATCAGGGGGCAGTGAAGGAACTTCAGGCTCCACAAAGGTATTGGGCACCTAAGAATGGAACCCACTCCTCCATATTCTTCCTGCCCTCCAACATCCACATGCGTGCTCGGGGTGCGGACACGTGCACTCACTCATGCACCCACATACCCATGCACGCACATACATGAACACACACGCATGCGCGTGTACAAAGCCTTCCATGGAGATTTAAAAACCATCATTAATGAATCTGAGCCTCTTGTTTAGCAGTGGGGGCCCCAGAATTTCTGAAGGCCCAGTCACCTTGGTTGGCTTTTGGCATGTCATTATTTGGAGACATCGCATTCCGTCTCTCTTCAGTCTGAGCCCAGTGACGCCCTTGAATGTGGACCTTGGAAAGCTCAAGTCCTGGATGCTGAGTGAGGGGGAGCACTCTCAGGTAACCAATAAGCAGGTGACCCTGGCCTCTGCTCTGTGTCACCAGCAGCAGTCAGATCTGCACATAGGTCTTGACCTGAGCTGTGGGGTGCTGGAGACCCACGGGTGCTCTCCTCCCGTGAGCCCCACGTGCTGGCCCTGCAGCCTCTATCCAGCTGCCCTCAGGGCCGGCTTGGCCTGTCCTTCCTGAGCCATGGGCCGCTTCCTGCGTGCATCCTGTGTTTTTTCAAGGGCTATTTTGAGCAGCACAGATGATCTGAGAGTTTAATAGCCCTAGAGGAGAGGCCTGTACACAGATCCACGTGGGGTGGATTTTGGTGGAGACGTTGCTGGGCCACACCACCTCTGAGTCTCTGTTTCCTCATCCAGAAAATGGGAGTGACGATGCTCCACGGCAGAGTTTCCAGGGGAGCTTGGCAGTCCGCGCAGCTGGGTAGGTGCTGGCAGGCTGTGCTTGCTGCCAAGCCAGCTCCTGTGAGAGGAGAGTCCTGCTCACAGTGGGCCTCAAGGCCAGACCCGAGTGCTGATGTCAAGGAGTGACAGACCTCCCAGAGCGTGGGCAGGCCCACATGGTGCAGCGCATAAGCCCTCCATCTCCGCGCGGTTGAGGTTGGCATGTCCCTCTGGTGCATTAGCAGTTCGCAGGGTGGAGGTATCCCTGCCGTATTCTCTCCTTAGAAGATGGTCTTTGAGAGACCTGGTGTGTGCAGAGGTGCTCACGTTCACGGAAGCTCTGCTCAGGCTTCAGCTCTGCTCCAAGGCATTTCCAGCCTGCAGATCAGTGTGGAAAAGCAGTAGGTGTTTCGATACCCTTTGTGAAGACTCAGGAGACTTTGACGTTTTGGCCTGTTTGCTTCTGATGTCTGTCCCTATCCCCCAAGTCAACACACAAGGTCACTCCCCCACTCGAGCCCTCCTGCCCCCTCCTCCTCAGATGGGTGCCATCCTGAGAGCCATGTCTCGCTCTGCAGGCTTTGCGTACTCACAGCAGAGTCCGCTCATTCCTAGTAGCGGATACACAGGAGGTCACTCTTCACGAGATGGTGTCACACGAGTGGCACCTTCTGTATACACACATACCCGCTTAGACTTCACCTTTTACCCAGGGTTATCGTCCATGGACGAGTCACAGGGGCCTGTGCCTTGGGTTACTGGTGCAGTCGATGGCACTATGTCCACTGTGCCCAAACCCCTATGCTGTTGGGACGGCTGTTGGGATCTAGGTTGTTGTGTACCTCTCCATACTTATTGGAGTGGCGTTAGGATCTCCCAGCTGTCGCTGGTCACAGGGTGTGCACATCCCCAGGTGTCACACTTGAGCACCTGAATCCGCCCCCTGCCCCAGCCCCTATCTGCTACTGCTGCGGGGTGGCTGACTTGTGCCCTGTGCTGGCTGCTGACTTCCTCATCTCTCTGCAGGGGCGCACCTTTCCGCATAGCTGGCCTCTGTGCAGTGTCCCTCCGCACCTCCCCTGCTCTGTCCCTCCCTGCTTTCCTGGTGGACACTTGCTGGCTTCTCACTGATTGGCAGGGAGCCCGCCTTGCCAGATCTGAACTCTGTAAGGTTCTGCCTTGCAGATGGCTCCTCCCAGGCCGGGCTTGTCTTGTCTTCATCCTCATGGTGCCACTTGTCTTTGGAATGCAGGTGATGCCACCCGCTGTGCTGATGTCCCAGGGTGGCCTCCTCTGCTCCCTTTCACTGGTGTGGCACTTTGGTTTTGTTTTCCACGTGGGGCTGGCGCTGGGCCTGGGCTGCGCTCTGGATGGCGTTGGGTGCCCCGTGTCATCCTTTCCACTGAGTCTCGGGTCCTTCCCAAAGCCCTCTTCCACCCCACCCAGCATTCCTCAGAGAATCGCCCCAGGTTCCTTCTGTACTCTTGCAGCCACAACGCTCTGCTTCCGGCTGCCCAGGCCTGTGGCAGTTGCGCACTGCTCTGTTGATATCCCCTGCTGTCCCCTTGTGAGTGGTAGTCTTCGATGGGAAGTCCCCTGCTTCTTGCTCTTCTGTGTCAGCTAGACCCTGTGTGGCTCCTTATCTCCTGTGAGACTTTCAGAATTGTTTATTGAGTTCCGTTTTATAAATTCTTACTTGGATTTTGGTAGTAGTGGGGTACCTGTGATTGAACCCAGGGGCTCTTATCCACTGAGCCACATCCCCTGCCCCCCCCCTTTTTATTTTGGGACAGAGCCTCACTAAATTGCCCAGGTTGGCCTTGAATTTGTGATCCTCCTGCATCAGGCTCTCAAGCTGCTGGGGTTGCAGGCGTGCACCGCCTCGCCCAGCTGAAAAGTCTTATTTCTTAAGAGGAATTTTGAAATGGATTTTTATTGGCATTTCATTGAATTTGTAGATTTAGCCTTGATGAAGTGTTCAGGGTTTTGATGGAGTTATTTTAGATATTGTTCTTTGGTGAATTTGGCTCCACGTGGGACCCGAGGGAGCCATGAAAACCACGTGGGCCTCGCTCACTCCAGTTCATCCTGTGGGTACAAAGTAGTCAAAATTGAAGGATTGATCATTTTAGTCTGGAGCCAGGCATAAAAATAAACCCCACTCTGTTATCATAGGTGGCTGTGATTAAGACCGGGCGAAAGGTCGGCTCCGGGCTCTCGGCATTGACAGTTTCCTTCAGAAGATTAAGCGCTACTTCGCCTCTGGCCGGGGCCATCAGTAGCGTCAGGCCATTACTGTCTGTTGGCTATTTGGTTTGTCTGAAATATGGGGCTGGTCTCAGCCTGTTTCCCCGGGGTCAGGTGTGTTCACATAATCAAAAGTGCCAGGAACCCCCCTCACCCCTCTGTTTGCGCTTGCGCATGTGTGATGAGCTGCCCCCCCCCCAGGATGCTCGGTGCCACCCAGAGGCTGCTCTCGCACCTGTGGTCCTGAAGCTTGTGCTTGATGGGTGAGCTCCCAGCCTGTCTGGAGCCCCAGCCTCCTCTGCTCCCCCAGCCTCCGCTGCTCCCGCCCTGGGAGACAGCAGCTGGGAAGCTGTCGGCCACAGGCACAGGGAGGAGAAGCTGAGGTCCCTTTCCTGGGGGTTGCTGCGTCCAGTCCCCATGGCCTACTCAGAGAATGGCCTTGGCTTCTGGCTCCTTGAATTCAAAACCAAGAACAAGGATGTATTTATTTAGTTTACACATTAAAAAAAAAAAAAAAACCATGAAAAGTTTTTCACCTGTTTTTTAAATGGTTGCCACAATGCAGGAAAAATGTTGCTTCTAACAGGAAGTGAGGTCAGTGGGTGTGCCCGCCAGCCATGTGCAGGGCCAGCAGCGGGCAGGAGCAGCGTGGGACGTGGGTCAGGGCCCACCGCAGTGAGATAAGGGAACATGGTGTTTAGATTTTAATTTTTACTGAAATAAGATTTTGAGACACACTTTGCTTGACCAGGTGCATGGTACTTAAAACCAGATAAATGCCGGCTGTGTACTGTACCCCTTGTCTTGATTGCCAGTGTGGGCAGTGGGTGTGGGCAGTGGGTGTGGCAGCCCTTCCTCCGAGGAGCCGAGGAGCAGATCCATGGAACCAGAGCTCAGCCATCTTCGCTCTGGGATTCTTTTTGCATTAGCACATCTGCAGCGCCGAGGAATATATGGAAAATTGAAATAGTGCTTCTCTCCCGCCGTGTCTCCAGTGTGTCAATAAATCACCTTTTTTTCCTTTTAAAATGTCTGGCCTTGTAATTTATGTGCACATAGCCCATTACTAAATTCATAGTAGGTGTTTTAGTTGGCAGGCATTATTCCAGGGATTCTGAGGAGCTTTAAAAAATACAGAGCCTTTGTTAGTATTTATGCTTACGTGGACATTTTAGTTTAGTTTAGTTTTTTTTTTTTTAAATAATGTATTGGATTTTTAAAAAGGAATTTGGGGCTAGCTGTTCACTTTTTTTAGGCAAACAATATTAAGTCTGTAGTCTCACGTTATGAGTTGTTATGAATTTCTTTTTCTTTCTTTCTTTTTTTTTTTTTTTTTAAATGTGGTGCTGAGGATCGAATCTAGTATCTCAGGCGTGCTAGGCAAGCGCTCTGCCACTGAGCCCAGCCCCAGCCCTGTCCTGGATTTCTTAATGTATTTTATGGTTTGTTTTTCCTTTAAAGCATCAAAACTAGCAGAAGCAAATAATTATGATGTTAAAAGATTGTACTATTTTCTGTACTACCATCAGTAGGTTTCACATTGCATAGAGAAATAAGAATTTGTTTTAGCAACTTTTAAATTTCTGACCTGCCACCGACTGTTGTACCTACAAAGTGAAGCTGAAGATGTTCATTCATTCTCTCTGCTCTTCAGTTCTTGAACCGAAATAGAAATGCTGAGGGTCCTTCACATATTTGTGGCTTCCCTCTGAGACTTTCTAATTCTTAACCAGACATTTGAAAATAACCACCATGTCTTCCAGCCCTAAGTTAGAAAAACTTTATGGAGCATTATTACTTTGAAATGACTTTTAAAAAGTCACTTCTGTCTTCTACTGTAGCAGTTTGAAAAAGTGACTTCAGGGTGGCTAAAGGCCAGGAGGCCATGTACTGCTGACGGAGGAAGCTTGCTTTATTTGGCCCTTCCCCTGTCCTCCGCCCCACCCTAACAGCTGGCTAGTAAGGCTCCCAATGTCAAGTCTATCTCAGCCCTCATGGCCTGTGGCCAGTCAGAGGAGCTGCTCTGGCTGAGCAGCCACCCCGGGCTGGCAGGGAGGCTATGGCCTCCAGGCTTGTGTCAGAGGGTGTCCAGCTGCTTGGGTCCAGCTGTGCGAGGCAACTTTGAAAGCCCTCTCGGACTTCCCCCAGGTTAGGCATTGAAAGTTACAGCCGGTTTCTTTAATTCTTATTTAAACATAGCTTATTTGACTTTTTATTTCAATCCAGTGCTGGGGATCTAACCCAGGGCCTTGCACATGTCAGAGTTTTGATGAGTGCCTTATTTTCATGACTGTTGCCTGATCAGAGGTGTTTGTTCTGGCCATAGAGCCCTGCTAACCATCACGCTTAACACCAAAATTGTTAGGATTTGAAACGAGCCTCTTCTGTTTCACGTTTCTAGAGGCTTCTCAGGTGCCAGGACTTCATGGACCTGAGCTCCCAGCCTGAGCCCTCTGTGTGTGAGGGTTTGTGCAGCCTGCAGAGGACGAGGAGCACTCTGACGCTCTGTGAAGTTCCCTTTGCCTGCCCTGTGGACCTTGTCCCTCTCTTCCTCGTTCAGCCCACTGGCCCCAGGGTCATGAGACTCAGGTTGTCCCAGAAAGCACTTTCACCAGGGGAGGGTGCCATGCCAGAAGCGGGGGGGGGGGGGGGAGAGGTGTTTATCGTCCAAGGCCGCCGTCCAGCCCTCCTCGGAGCTCCTTTCCAAAGCAAACCCTCAGGTTCTCTTCAAGTCATTCTGGCCAAAGTACAGCGGGTGAGCCGTGTTCTCCAGAAGCACGGGTGCGAACAGCACCTCCCGGGGGAGCAGGGGGAGCCCGGGGTGTGGGGGTGTCACTGTTGACCGAGTGCAGCCACAGAGGACACCTGAACAGAGCTGCAGATGGCTGGAGCCTGCGGTGCTCCGTCAGCCTTCCACCACCCTGGGCAGCATGTTGGCATGTGTGCTGGTGCCAGCCTGCCTCTGGGCCCTCCCAGCTCACCAGGGACTGGTGTGGTGATCGGCTTTCATTATCAAGTAGTTAGTGAAAAAAATCAGGAGGGCAGTGCCCAGTGGAGGCATTCAGGAACCCAGGGCCACCACCAGGTGTGCACCCTTCCCAGGGACAATGGAGTGACCCCGAGGCTGATGGCCCAGGCCTTGTTGAGGCTCAGCGAGTGTCGGTGCCTGTTGGGGTGGCATGGCTGTTCTCTACCTGGAACCATCGCTGCTCATGCGCAGTACAGGGAAACAGGAGGCACTGGGACAGCAGGGACACTCTTGATTGAGAAAGCCAGGGCGGGGGCGGGGCGGGGGGGGAAGGCTGGCTCAGCAATGGAACTGGGGGTGGGGCGAGTGACCTTGGAAGAGCCGTAGCCAGAGAAGCACCCCTTGGTGGGGGCAGGTTCCCCTGGCTGCTGGGGAAGCCCTGAGTTTGTTCCTAGGTGGGGTGAAAAGCAGAATCTACAGAGAAGCTGGGGAGGAATTCTGGAACAAGATCAAGGTTCCAGAGTTTGGGAAGAAATGGGATTGAGTTCTGGCTGGCCCCCAGAGTGAGCAGATACCAGGACGTGGGCTTCCAGGGGTGCTCTGAGTTTTCTTGGAGGAACAGGAGAAAAAGCCATGTTTCTTGGTGAGCGGGCAGGGACCCCGTGTGGGGTAACTAGGCAGAGGAGAGCTCCTCAAGGCTGGCCCACCTGTGGAAGGCCGGTTCCCTTGAGGTTGTACAGCCTGGGGCCTCCTCCCTCTGGGGTTTGTCTGCTTTGTCCCTGGAGGGCTTCCTGTCATTCCACCTGCTTACCCCGGCCTGGACCCGCTACTCAGAGGCTGCGAAGTCCAGATTCATGGTCCTCAGAGTTGCACTGGTTAGGAAGGCACCTTCAGGCCAGGTGTGGGTGTGCACACCTGCAATCCCAGGACTCAGGAGGAGGATCACAAGCTCGGGCCCAGCCTTGGAAGCTTAGCAAGACCTTGTCTCAAATTTAAAAAAACAAAAAGAGCTGGGGGTGTGATTGAGCACCCTGGGATCAGTCCCCAGGAACACAACATGAAGGAAGAGAGAGAGGAACTTTGACTTCCTGTCTGTGGTGCCACACCAGCAGCAGTCCTCTGACCTCACGAATTATAAAGTCCCCTGGGTGGGCTGCATGTGAAGTGCTGGCCAAGGCCCACCTGAGACCAGTACCAGGAAGGGCCTGGTCAGCTGCATGTAGAACCGGCACCTCCAGTTCTTGCTCAGGTGCCAGTTTGGGGTAGCAGGCTCGGTGGTGGCCCCTCCGTGTCCTGAACCGCCCTGCCCCTTGGGCCCCAGGCAGGTGGGGTGCTTTGTCCTGCAGGCACGGTGCGAGAGTTGTCATTGCTGTCCCCCATGGGGCATCTTCAGGATTGTGTGCCACATGGCCCCTGAGACGTGGGTGTCACTGTTCTCCAACTGTGGTGGCCAGGGCAGGGGAGCATCAGGGAGAAGCCTCCATGAACCATATTGGTGCTGTCATCCCTGGAGGTTAGCAGGGACCCATCCCTGGGCCCAGGAAGCCGAGTGGAATGAGGAGGTCGGCGTTCAGGCCCTAAGGTGCCCTCCGGGTTACCAGTCCAGTCTCTTCTTCCATACCAGAGGAACCTGGGCCCGTGACTTGCCAGAGGCCACCCCAGGCAGATAATGCTGGGTGACTGTAGGGATATTTGGGGTGAAGGGTTGTTGAGGTCTGAGCTCTGGCCATGGGGGTTCCTGGGGGACCAGCAGCCCTCCTACTCCACACCTGCCACCTTAGGGCCCATGGGCGCATTGTGGACGGAGGTGGCCCAGCTGCCTCCAGAGCGTGGAGAAGGGGCAGAGACGGCTGCGAAACCCTGCCCCCAGTGGAGTGTGGTAGCAGCAGGGCCGCATGTGTCCAGTGTAAAGTGGTGCGGTGAGTGTTCTTCGTGTGAATTGAAGCAGTTTTACAAGCAGAGCCTGTGACTACAGTAATACTCATGGACGCAGCATTCATGGTGCGAAGGCATCTGTGCGACATCCCGCGTGTATGTTCGCAATAGCCTTGGGGCTCCCCCCGCCTCTGAGTTGAGGTCAGGGCTGGGCAGTGCAGAGCAGGCCCCCACCAGGCTGGCCCGCCTGCCTCTCCTCCCAGCCAGCCAGGCTGCTCAACTCTTCCTGGTAGGTGTGAGTTCAGCGGCTCTAAAGGTCTCTGCAGGTCTCTTCAGGTGACAGGAGACAGTCTTCAGTTGGAAAGAGTGTGGTCGCTCATCTCTGCCCACGTGAGCCTCCTGTGCCTCCTCATAGGAAAGCGAAGCAGGAGTGGGACTAGAGGGGACCATCCCCACAGCTCCTCCAGTGATGACAGTACGGACAGTTGGTTGGGACTGTGTTTAGATCATGTCTTGGCTGCACTGATGTCTTTTCTGGAATCGGTATGGAGATGGTGGTGTAAAATGAGTTCTTCATTCGGGGAGAGATTTCTTTAAAGCCAGGTTTACACCCAGTAAGATCCACTCCCTTTAGACTGCATGAATTCCCACGGCCTCTGCCTCAGTTCAGAGTAGGCGGTCCTCCCCCACATTCTTTGCTGTGCTTTGTCCCCAGCCCCAGTCCAGCCTGTGGGAGCCTTGACTCTTTTTGGTACCTGTAGTTTTGCATTTGCCAGAATGTTACACAAGACTCCAGTGCAGGCACCCACGGAGATGCCGCAGTGTAGCCTCCAGACCACTGCAGTATAGTGTCAACACAACCTGCGACTCAAAGTTTTGGTTTCCTGGTGCTGTGGGTTACGTATAAGGGCTGGGGATGTGCGCGGTGGTAGCGTGCTTGCCTCGAATGTGTTAGACCCCAGCACTGGAGGAAAAGGAAAAGGCTGTATTGATCCTACCCCTTTATTCATTGAGTATGTGGGGCATTATTTCTGAAATGATAATATGGGCTGTATGCTGGCGCACGCCTGTAATCCCAGCTACTCCGGAGGCTGCGGCAGGAGGATCGCAGGTTCTAGGCCAACCCCAGCAATTCAGCAAGGCCTTAAGCAACTCAGCAAGACCCTGTCTCAAAATGAAAGATAAAGAGGCTGAGGGTGTGGCCCAGTGGCCCCAAAGAAAAGAAACATGGTGCAGAGAACCTGGCGCAGCTCAGGGTTCCGCAGACTTTTGGTGTCTGCAAAGGACCATCGAGGGTCCTCTGTGGGTAGCCACTGGGTCGCCTTCCTCCCTCCTTCCCTCCCTCCCTCCCTCTGAAACCAGCTAGGCCACTGCACGTGGCTGTCCCTCAGCTGTCGTGGTGGTCGCTGGTGCCCAAGGCTCCCGTGTGTGGGCAAGGGGAGAGGTTTTTAGGGTCAGTCAGGACGCACCTATCTCAGGCCCTGCCACCCAGTTCTCAGCTGTGCACAGCCTCACCCTGGCCCTGCCTGAGGCGCTGGTGAGTTTGTGGAGGCCGAGCCTTTGGTGCCCACGGGGGCTGTGCGCTCACCTTGAGTGTGAACAGCCTCCTGAAGGAGATGGTGGCAGTGTTTGGGAAGCTGATGGGTTTCTGGTTGGTGTCAGGAGGGGAGAAGACCCAGGCCCAGCTCTGGGGGGAAGGGGCAGGCTTGGAAGGCCGGGCTGTGGATCCTGGAGGAGAGCTCTGCCATGGAGCCAGGTGTCCTGCCTGTGGGCCCTCAGAACCACAGTGGACGCTCCTCTCACATCTCCTTATATCATCACTGGCTCCTCTGTCCTTTAGTGCCCCTGGTGACCGTGCTCTCTCGATAGCCTACCAGCCCGGAAGGTGGCAACATTATCTCTGTCCTCTTACTCTCAATGGCATGTCACTGCTCAGGCAGAACGTGTGGCTTGGTTGGTTAATGCCACCATGTAGATGCTCCCTGATGCCCCCAGACCCTGCGTGGGGATGCCCAGGAGTGGCAATGCTGTCCCAGATACCTTAGCAGTCGGTAGGCCACCCTGTCCCATCTTGGGGAGCAATGACTTGCCACGAGTCA
Organism: Urocitellus parryii; assembly: GCF_045843805.1. Taxonomy (NCBI): domain Eukaryota; kingdom Metazoa; phylum Chordata; class Mammalia; order Rodentia; family Sciuridae; genus Urocitellus; species Urocitellus parryii. The sequence goes on along the minus strand of NC_135539.1, from coordinate 28,652,297 downwards.
CACAGCAGTTCATTAGCAGGGCCAGGACCTATCTCCCCGCCATGGTCAGCAGCAGGTACATTTCATTTTAATCCTGTAAACTTGAAAAGTCAGAAGGGAAAGGCCGCGTGCCGGGCTTCCTGGAGGCAGGTGGCTCTTTTAAAGCCATGCTTGTTGTTGCCAGCCTGACCCTGTTTCCATGGGAGCAGCCAGCCCGGCAGCTTGTTCCTATCAACCTGAGCCCTGGTGGAGCCTCAGCCCCTGACAGGCCGCAGGAGCTGGCCAACTCCCTGGCTCGCCGAGGGGGGGTGGACCCAGAACCCTGCACGTCTCCCTTTTCCTTACTCTTTGCTGTCGGAGGTTAATGTGACAGAAAGTGCCAGCCTGCACGTGCTCCAGAACTTGCACAGGGTGCCTTCAACTGTGCTGGGGACACTCCTTGGGGGTTCCTGCTCAGGTGGAGAGGGTCTCTGTCGAGTGTATGACTGCCCTCCCTGTTCCTGCAGAATCTTAAAGAGACATCTTGCATCTTCATTTTGCGCTACGAGCAAATTCTTTGAAAAACTAAATATGTCAATGGACTCAGTTCCTTAAAATCAGTTTCCTCAAGCTGCTGGATTCAGTTCGGCAGTTCCAGTTTGATAACCTGATTGTGAGAGCAGATTTTTGTCTCCTCTCTTGTCTGGTAGTTTTAATGTCTTGGCATTCCTGAACTTGAACTTGGTCTGCTTCATTTCATGCTATAATCACAGCACAGTAATGAAGCCTTTATTATATTAACCAGTTGACAGAGGCATTCTTTGAGGAATTCTGCATTTTTAATTACCCCACTTAAATCTCTGAACATATATAGGGGGTCTAAAGAGCATTTTTCATTGCTTAGTTCAGGAGTCAGTTGCAAACCTTAAAAGAGCAGAAAATGCTAAGTACAACTTGTTAAACTGTGGACAAGGGAAAGAGTTTCCCTCTCTTCTCTATCTCCCGTTTTTAAATTGGGGTGTAACTGCAGAGTTACCAAACATGCCGGCACACATTGCCTCCCAGGTCTGTTTTTACGTTAGTTTGGGTAGAAACATACCCAACTTCTGTGCCAGTAGGTGGAGAAAGACACTTAAATCCTAGAAGCACCACTCACCTACCTTTTTAGGGTATTGCAGGTTTAGCTCGAGGGCTGGAGGGCTTCCAGAAAAGTATGACTCAGGGAGAAAGAAGACTACTCCCAAAGCTAACAGGGTGGAGTGTCACGGCCAGGACAGGAAAATTCCCAGCAGGGAGGCCGCCTGTCTGTAATGCAGACACGTTGGGTCATAGATTTGCTTTCATAGAATAAGTGAGATGGAACAAAAGACTTTTTGGAACTTCTGTTCCAAGAGGTCCAGTTTCTGCAGGCGTGACTCCCGATCTCACCTGCATTCCGTGTTATTTCAGAGAGCGTTCGTTTCAGGCAGTGCCTTTTGCACTCCAGCTAGAGGCTGCAAAAGGGAGACCTCCGTCACCCAGGCTTCCTCTCCACACTGGTGTTTCTCCTTGGGCCCTCAGCAGCCGGTGACAACCCCAGCCCTCAAAGAGCAGGGCCAGTGTGGCTGCCCCCTGGCTGCCCAGAGTAGAGCATGGCTTTTCATGTTGCGAGGGCATCCCCTGCTTCCAGCTGTGCCCTCCAGCCCTTCTTGGTGTCTGGTTTGGAGGGAGCCATGTGGGCTTCAGGGCGACTCGGGCTGGGTTCAGGGCTTGCCTCCGTCGGCTGCAAGCAGATCACATGACTTCTCTGTCCACCATTCAACCTGAATGGCCACGTGAATGACCAAAGCTGCATCTGCCTGGTGTGGTTTGTGCTCACACACAGGCCCCTGGTGCAGGATCACTCTCTTCCCTGTTCTGGTCAGGACTCACGGCTGCATGTAAGAACCCCGAGCGGCCCGTCCCATTCTGAGCCCCCAGGCATCCACTCCTATGTCCACACAGCTGGCCCTAGCCCATCTTAGGGCCTCTTTCAGGCCAGCCACATGTGCTGTTCCAAGTGGGCTCTTAGCATCACGTGACCTATGCAGGGTGCAGAGTGGGAACCAGGCTCAGAGCACTCAAGGTTAAAGGACTTGTTGTTCGTCAGAAGTCGGGTGGGCAGTGTCCCTTCAGGGTATGAGGTTTTGGTTAAGAACCAATGTACATTAGGTTTGTTAGCCAAACCTTTTGCTTTTGGAGTTTCGGAATGTAATTTTCATTGCTGTCACATACACAGTAAAATACCTGACACATGGGCTTTCAATAAATATTGTGAAATAAGTGAATTAATAATGCATGAAAATATGATCGTGGCTGCCCCGCGTTCACAGACAGCCCAATGGCAGCCCTCTGTTGGTGCATCTCTGCTGCACTTAGATGATAATCCGGTGGTGTCCTGCAAAGTGTGTGAAATCTGTCTGTATAGAGCACCCTGTGCTTTTTCAAAAGCCGAGAGGTGTTCCTCCTCATTAGGAAATCCAATTTATGAAGAAGTCTCCCCAAATCCTGCCATCTGAAGAGAGCCACTGTTGGCGTTTTGCAAGATGTCCCTGTGCTTAAGTACACACGTGGACTCCATCCTACTCAGTAATATTGTGAGGCCCCTGTCGTGTGACAGGACCGTGTTCTTTGGTAAGCTTGCCTGTTGGGGACATCTTCCCGCAGTCAGTGTCCACCCAGTTTGTGTTACTGGTGGCCACCAGGCATTTAGGTGTGGCTGAGTCCTTATGCTGTGTTCACCAGTCCCCATCGGTGCACGTTCAGGCCGCTGTTGGAACTGAACCGTCCTGATGAGGCTGTGAGGCAGCTGGAGCCTCACACAGGTCCTGCCGACATGACAGTCTGTGACTCTGGAGAGGAGTTGGTGTTCCCTCCGTCAGCAGGGCTGAGCCACCTCAGGTGGGAGCAACCTGGGCCCGGAGAGCAGGCCGCTGACTCACAGGAGGTCAGGGAGGGGCCCTGGCCCCACAGAGAGGACTTTCCCCTCCCATGGCTCCAGCCAGAAAGAGGCCTGGGGGTAGCAGGGAGGGCAGGGTCCTGGGTGCGTGGGAAGGCCAGGAGCCCTGGGTGCGGCTGCGGCTCCCACCTGTCCTGAGCCGTCTGGGAGGTCTTTGGTGACGTCATGGGATAGCATAATAGGGACAGGCTTGGTTCGCTGCTCAGTGGGATCACGTAGCCCCCCTGGGTCTGGGAGCGCTTGGTGGTGAAAGGAGGACGCAGAGTGCGGGGTGCCCCAGAAAGCCGTGCTGCTGCAGGGCTCAGCGAAGACAGCGTGGCAGGCGGCTGCCTGTGCCTAAAATGTCCTGGTGCCCGATTTAAAACTTGACTAGCTGGACACTAAAATACTCTGCCCCCTCATGACCCGAGCTCTGCCGTGTCCCCGTCTAGTCCCAAGCGACTCTCTGTATGTTTTCAGAGGTTCAGGAGAAAGGACGGTGGGGCACGAACCGGGGGATGCCCCAGCCAGCCTGCGACTCAGCCAGCAGAGGCAGGAGTGGAGCCCCAGGTCTTCAAGGGCCCCTTCACATCTTTCGAAATAACCAAAAGAAAGATTTATTTTCAAAAAGCCCTCAGTGAAATAATTGTCTGAATCTGCAGAGCTAATTTGGATCGAATCACATTTTTCGAATTATGGACCTTTTTTTAAAGGGAACTGATAGGCGGTCAGCGAGCTCTCTTTGGACACAGACACACACGATGTCCCGGCCACCCCACCGTGGCGTGGAAGGCTAGTGGGGACGCCTGCAGAAGGCCTGGCCTATGGCCTGGTGGTGCCTGGTGGCGAGGCCTGTGTTTCCTCGGGCTGTTGCCCAAGGAGCCCCGGGAATCGGTTCTGTTGTACCCCACCTCTTGCCAGCGCCCTCCCATTCGCCTCTGCAGAGACCTGAGCCGGGTTTTATCTCTGCGTCACTGTGGAGTGTTCCCTGTTCCCGCTCTCTGAACAGAGCTATAATTAACTTGCAGGACGCCAGGCAGCCAGATTCGGCCAGGCGCCAAGAAATCAGCCCCAATTACTATATTCACATCATCAGTAAGGCCCACTTCACAGCTTCTGCTAATTTGAAATGGCAAGTTCCAACTTTCCATAGTGAAATTACCATTTTTGTGCTATTCTATTACGTGGTGATATTTGTCCATTATTCGGGCTATGTAAACTTGGTATTATAATGACAATTAGTTGTTGAGCATTTTCTAAAATGATTTGCAATTACATCTCTTAACTGGAAGCTCGGATCTGTTCTGATGGCGTGGGAGCTTGTTGCTGGGGCCAGGCACACAGTAGGAGGCCGCTTTCCATAGGAGACCTCTGCCTGGGGTCTCACAGCAAGGTGAGCCTTTAAAATAGGGTGGCCTTGGAGGGCTGCCTGCCGTGCAGCCTCCGAGTGTTCATGTCATCTGGTTTCATCCCAAGAATGGAGAATGTCCCTGCTGCTATCTCTCTGTTCCCTTGGACGAGGCCTCGGGGTGGTTGGCTGGGCCTCCAGCCTTAGGGCACTGTTAATAGCCAGTCCCCACCCCTCCAGGGCTTCTGATCAGTGGCCCCAAACTGGGTCATGGGTCTGTGATGACTGCTGACCCCCGTCTGCGCCCTGTCCAAGTCCCTGGATGTGGGCTCGCTGGCCTGGTGAGCTTGTATGTTTCGTTCCCTTTTTAGCAGAGAAACTTCAGGAGGCCCAATGCAGGCCACTGCACCACTCACAGAGTGTCACAGTGTCATCTGTGGGCAGTAGACTGGGTTCAGTGAGATAAGCACAGAAACTCAGAGGAGTGTTCAGAAACCTTCCTGGTGACCTGACCTTCTGGAGACTTCCAAGCAGCATTTTTTTCCCCCATATTTTATAAAAATCTCAGTCCACAGCAGATTGCAAATGGAAAAGTCTGTAGTGTCCTCTTCCCCCAGAGGATCTGGGAGTGTTGGCCATTACACGTCAATGATCTCCTACTCTCTGATCGGGTTCCTAATAGCAGTGTGTTTGGGATAGGCCAGGGACTGGCTCTTCCTTCTGGGCAGTGGTCTGCCTGGGGAAAACACGCAGACCTTCCTGGGTGTCCCTGAGGCAGAAGCTCGACTCACTAGGTGGCTGGCCTTGCAGAGCTTGGGCCTCCGGGCAAGGGGGGGTGGGGTTCTGGCATGTCCTGAGTGTGAGCAGCAGTGGGCTGACCACAGCCCAGCAGATGTGACAGTTCCGCTGGGGTTCTCTCTGGGGCCCCAGACCTTTCCTTCCACCCACCTCCCGTGCCTCTGCACCCCGCACTCCGGCCTGTGGTCCTGTGTTCTCTCCAATATACTGAGCTGGACGAGAACAGCAACCCAGGTCCTGACCAGCCCTCTTGTCGTGCGCCCCCCCCCACCCCCCACTATTGCTGCCACCCTAGAGCAGGTGTCAGTGAACTGTAGTCCAGGTGGGTGCCGTGGCACAGGTCTGTGATCCCTGCAGCTCAGGAGGCTGAGGCAGGAGGATCGTAAGTTCAGAGCCACCCTTAGCAACTTAGCAAGGCTCTAAGCAACTCAGCGAGACCCTGTCTCTAAATAAAATATTAAAAAGGGTTGGGGATGGGGCTCAGGGGTTAAGTGCCCTTGGGTTCCATCCCTGATACAAAGAACAACAAAAATTAAAGAACTGTAATCTATAGCCATTAGTTGGCTGTGTTTATATGAGAGAACTAAGAGTGACATTTATGTTTTAAAGTAAGCAACAGAATGCTATTTTATGATATCTAAAAATTATATGAAATTCAAGTTTCAGTGCCCAAAGTTTTTTTTTCTTTCACATTTTTTTTTTTTTTGCTGGTGCATTACCAAAGTTTGTTTTTTATTGTTAAAGTTTGCATATCAATCACATTTAAGTGGTATTAAGGGGATGGCCAGTGTTGTAGGACCGTCACCACTGTCCATCTCCAGGACTGTTTCATCCTATACTGAGGCTCTGCTAATAAAGTTTTATTGGGATGCGGCCTTGCTCCTTGGCTTCCCTGTTTTCTGCCGCTGCTGTGTGCTCCAGCACAGAGCTGAGTGGTTGCAGCAGATGCTGTGTGACCTGCAGAGCCGCCAGTATTTACTATCTGGCCCTTTCCAGGAAAAACTGGCTGACCCCTGCCTTGGTGCAGACTCCATCTAGCCGGCTCACCGCCTCCAGTCGCACTCCCTTTTGGCCTCTGTCCCCAGAGCTGTCCCTGAGCCACACTCTGATTGCTTACTTCTGTGGCATCTCATAGATGAATGTGGTATTCCCTGCCTTGTCCCTGGCACCCCCAGGCCCAGAATAATAACACTAGCTTTTGAAGGCTCTGAAAAGTCCACAGAGAAGAAACCTGCCAAATATTGATGAACCAGCACCTTCCGAAAGTCACGGGACCTCTCCACATTCGACCACAGGGGTTCACAAATCTTTATTGTAAAGGGTCACATTTGTCAAATGCCACAGGCTTTGCCAGCCACACTGTCTCCTTTGCAGCTCGTAGACTCTGTATAGACAGTACAGAGATGATGGAGGGCTGTGTTCTGGTAACCTTTATGGGGGTGTGGGGAGAGGAGCTGGCTGCAATCCCAGTGATTTGGGAGGCTGAGACAGGAGGATTGCAAATTTAGTAAGACTCTGTCTCAAAAAATAAAAAGGTTTGGGGATGTAACTTAGTAGTAAAATATCCTTGGCTCAATTCCCAGTACCAAAAAATAAATTTAAAATTTAAAAGGCCACAGGTCAGATTTGCCTCATGGCTGTGGGTCACTGACTTCCCTAGAATCATGGACCTGGATTGGTAGCAGGTCTTAGCCCCCAGGAATTCTTTGGAAAAGCACATTTTTGGGTCCACTCCAGACCCACTGAGCCAAAACCCCCCAGGGTGGGGCTGGCAGCCTGTGCTTTCACCAGCCTCAGCAGCCAGGTGCCAGAATCCCTGGATAGAACCCAGGTATGTGCTGGGGTACCAGCGAGGATGAAGGCTAGCACCAGAGGGACAGCCCTGTGCCACCTGGTCTCTGACCAGTGTCCCCCTGCATTGGTAGCTCTGTACTGAGGCTGGACTGCCTTGGGGTTCTGGAATGTGCCATCCCCTTCCCTACGTGTCTGCACAGTATGCTCGCAGAATGACGCCTTGCTCCTGCCGCCACTGCCTTGCTCCTCACGTGTGCCCTCCCCTTGTCTGCACTGTGCCTGTCTGAGCAGGACACCTCTCGTGTGTCCTGCTGCGACTGGTGGCCTTCCTGTTTGGACAGGGGCTCCTCAGGCAGGGCATTTACCTGCCTCTGTACTCTGGCACCCAGAGGCAGGCAGAACAGCGAGGGGAATGAGCAGAGGAACTGGCGCGGGCCGCAGACGCTGGTTTGGTGACGTGCCTGAGGCAGACTGGGGAAGTCGAGTCAGCACCCGGGGGTTCCTGGTTTTCTGTGGTTCTGGGAAGCACTCACGGTGGGAGGCCGCCAGTCATTTCCTCTTCCCCCCCACTCTGACTCACTGATTGATTGATGTTTGGAAATTGTGACTCATTTTGTTAGAGAAGGAACAGGAAATTTTCTTCTCCCCCTTCTCCCTCCCTTTCAAATAAGTAATAAATAAAGGCGGCTGACACTCCACTTGGTGCAGCGAGAAGCCTTTAAATACATTTCTGGTGTTTGTGATTGGTGGCTTCTTGCAGATCTTTATTAGAAGCAAGCCTTCCGTGTGTTTGTGTGCACCTCTCTTGTTTATGTGAACAAGTGGGCGTGTGGATCTGCACTCCCTCTTTTGGAAGATACCCGCAGAGTGGAGGCTCCTCTGCAGGAATACAGTGTGTCCACTTCTCCTTTAGTGAGAAGTGCCAGGAGGGGCCTCACTACCTCAGAGTTTCAAAATGAATTCCCTGGGTGGTGAGTAATGATATCTTAAGCTGGCTTATTAAACATGAGAGAATAACATGTTCTAGGTCTGCATCACGTACCAGTGTAGATAAGGCCCGGTCAGCTGGCCTCCAGGCCTAGGCTTACATGGGTGATGGACACATTCAGGCGCCTGCTTTGCCTCACGACACGAGGCTGCAGCGGATGCCCAGCCGTGGCTTTTAAGGGCCTCCTCCGGGGAGACCCAGAGAGGGGCATCAGTTCTCCTGTCACCATAATGGTGGACACAGCTTAATTCCCTCCATGTCCAGTGTGTCCTAAATGTTTTACGGTTTGGTTGTGGAAAACTCACCAATGAATCCAAGGTCTCTGTGATTGTAGTGCACAGCCAGGGGCCAGGGAATGCTGGCCATGGCAGTTATGTTATTATTGCTGTCTTCTCTGGGTGCCAGGCACCATGTCTCGCATCTTTAGGGGCCCTGATGTCATTACTGCCTTCGATGGCCTCACCATGTAGGTTTCTTTCTGTCCCTGTTGTGGAGAGAGGAAGCTGTTGTGTGCTTCCCAGAAGAATCACTTGCTTCTGGCTACACAGCTGTTTGCAGGTGACGCACACCTGGGTCCCCCACATTCGCTGCCCGATGGTGATGAGCTGTGCACCCCTCTGCTTGCCCTGGTGCTGAGGACTGGATCACATGGTCAAGGGTGTCCTGTGTAGAAATGTTCCAGCTTCCAGTTGAAAGCTGTTGACATGCAGGCTCAAGGAAGGCCAAGGGCCATCTCCCTGCTGTGAAGTAGGGACCTGACACCCAGGGTGGGGGCCCCTTCCGCTTCTCAGAGGCAGCAGTAGTGGACACCTGCTGCCCGTTTCCACTGTGCTGAGCACCTTAGTTATTCCCCCTTCAGTCTTTACCATAACCCTGCAAGAGTCGTGATATTAAGCCTGTTTCATAGACTGGAGGAAACTGGCCTCTCAGCTGGTGAGTGACAGAGACGGAGCTCCACAGATTGGGCTGGTAGCTCAGCAGCAGGCACATGCAACCCTGCACCCCTACCTCCTCAGCTCGGCATGGCCTAGGGAACCCTCAGCGGGCTCCTGTCCTGGCTTGGGGCCTTCCTGGGCCAGTTGAGAGGTCTGAGAGTGCGTCCTAACCACTGGCCCTGACCCCAGGCCTCTTTGGCTTGTGGATGGCACCCTTGGGAGGAGATCTTTGACATGGACCTTTCCCACTCAGAGGAAGTCTTGGGCCTGGGGAGTCTGTCTCACTTGGAGAGATGGACAGAGCTATAGAAATCCTGCCTTTTTAAACTGTGTCTAAGGTCAAAGAGCAGAGAGGTCCGTGATCCCAGTGACTTGGGGGGCGGAGGCAGGAGGGTCGCAAGTCAAGGCTAGCCTCGGCAACTCAGCAAGACCCTGTCTCAAAATAAAATTTTAAAAAGGCTGCAGCTCAGTGGCAAAGCACCCCTGGGCTCGGTCTTTAGTACCAAAAAAGCAAAACAAAATGGTAAAAGGAAAGACAGCCGCCGTGGAGGATAGAAGTGTCTCCCCTGTCTTAGGACAGAGGCAAAGCCCCACAGAAACAGCAAAGTCACTACGTCGGTCAGCCTGTGGCCTCCACGGTGCCACTGAGGTCATTTCCATTTCTGTGTCAGGATCAGGCTTTGCAGAGATAGGCCAGTTATATTTACCACCATAGCTTATTAGCATCCGACACCAGATACGCAGGATTGTGAGCTGAGTCACGAAAGGATATTTAGTTTGTGAGTGGGTAAAGCGGGTCAGTTTGTTTAAAAAAAAAAATCAGTGGAACTATGGGATAAGTTTCTCTGAGGAGCTTCTGGGGTGGGGGCGAGATAGGAGGGCCGGTGCAGACCCCTGGTTCCCTCAGCCTAGCAGCCCCACTTCTAAGAATCCACCCTAAGGAACAGAAATGAGACATGCGTCCCGAGCTTTATGAATAAGAACATTCACGACCGTGTTATTTGTCATGCTTTAAGGCTGGGAGCAGCCTGGTGTCTAAAGTGGGGAGTGGTTAGATTATGTTAAACCCATTCACCGAAATTATGATGTAACCCGTATTCTTTTCTAAGACTACTTATTAAGACTGTGGAAAATTATAATATAACCTAAAGTAAAGTATCACCCTAGTTTTAGAAAAGAAAAATGAGATATAAAGACGGCGTACACGCCCGCACATGCAGCATGTCACCTGCGCACAGGGCTGTGAGCACGTGGCCCAGGGAGGAGCCCGTAGGGGACGCGCTCACAGCCTTAGCGGGGCTTATTTCTGGATGGTGTGAGACTGATTTTTTAAAAATTTCTTTGTCGTGCTTTTCTGTATTTCCCAAGTCTTCTCTGGTGAGAATGTCACTTGTTAATCTGAAAACAGTAACCAAGAAAATGTCCCACCAACTTTACAAAATAGAGAAGACTTTTTAAAGAGCCCCTTAATGATTTGGTGCTCCCCACGTTCTCATGTGGGGACCGGGCCCATTGCAGGAGCCTCGGAGCCCGCACCCAGAGAGTCCAACTGCTCCAGGGTCACTTCCCTGAGGTGGATGCACCACTGAAACCTCCCATGGAGTGGTAGGAGGCAAAGGGACGGAACAGAGTGATGTAGCCCTAACCTGGGGCACTTGAGCGTAGTGGCCGCGGCGCTGTCCGGTGTCCTCTTGCAGATCCTGGGAGGCATGAGGTGTGTTGGTGGGTGAAGACAGCACTGCTGCAGGGTTCCAGCCGGAGGGCAGGGACAGGCTGGTGAAGAGCAGGGCACTGGAGGCGATGGGTACCGGCAAGGGCAGAACCAAAGGGGGCTGAGGGGCGGAGGATGCGTGTCACAGGAGCCGCGTGTGTGCTGAGACAGGGTCAGTAGCTCCAGGGACTTAGAAGTCTGTTCTGATCAGGAGACAAGAATCTGGAGCACTTGGTTCAGTGGGCAGCATGGCCAAGAAGGGCTGTGGGTGGCACTGAGGTTGTGACTGTCCGTTATCATGGCACGAGATGGTCCCCCTTTATCTAAGGAAAGCTGATTTCTCGAGCACTCGCCTCCCCTGAGTTGTGTGTCTGTCTGTCTGTCTGTCTGTCCGTCCCCTGGCAGCACTTGGGCGGGATGCTCATGCCATCCTCTCTGATTTGTGGGCCTGTCTGTCTGTCTTTGACGCACCGTCTCTGGTGGTGTGGCATTGCTGATCATGCCATTCTGGGAGCATTTTGTTCTCAAATGGTTTGTTTTTCTGGCCATTATGTAGCTGATCAGAGAGAGGCCTCCAGGGAGTGGGGATGGGGGACTTTTGTGCTGACTTGGAGCCCCTCGGGCTTTGCCAGTGCTCTGGAGAGGCGGGAAGTCCAAGTGGCACCTCGCCCTCCTTCTGTGGAGGCCTCGATGCCCAGGCTGGAGTGCTGCCTCTTCTCTGCTGTGCCCCTTCTCCCCAGCACGTTCTCTTCTCTCCTGCGTGCTCCTGGTCTGGGAGGCTGCTGTTGCCATTGCCTAATTAATAGGGACGTGTTCTCCTGAGGATTCCTCCACGGACATGTCCTGTTTGAACATGGTGCAGCCTGTGGACCCTTTTAAACAAGTCCCGTGCTTGCCTCTTTATAGGGCAATAACTCGGTGAGTTTTGCAAGGCTCTTCAGAATACCATTGTTCTTTTAAAAAGAATGGGTTTGCTGTTTTAATAAGTCTTTAATGCCACTGAGACGCCGTAACTTGGCACAGTTGCCTCATGATAGCAAGGTCCCTTGAAACGCAGTCGGGAGAAGGCTTGTGGCTGTGCTCTTGTCCAGGATGGCCCGTCACACGCTGCTTCCACCCTGACTGAAGTCACGACCACGTTTCCCCCTGTTCTTTTCAGTTTTGTCATTCTGAAATTTCTCTTAAATCTGCTCGGCTTCCAGCCAGCTTCACTGTGCCCACTGAGCTCCGTTCCCGGTTTCACTCATGGGACTTCCATGTAAAGGAGAATTGAAAGATTTTCAGATGACTGACTGTGGGATTCTTACCAAGGAGCGATGGAGAAGCAGTGGCTTTGGGTGAACCTGCAAAGAGCCCTTAATGCATGTCTCCAGTGGCGACCTTCCCTGAGCCTGGTCACGTACAGGGAATGCGGTGCAGAGGCTGGGTTTCCTATGCATTTGTCCCTGCTGTAGTCCTGTGGTCAGGCTAGCTGCTGCCACTTGGGTGGTAGAGTCTGGAGGCTCCCTCTTCTCCCTTTCTCATAGATGTCCACTAAAAGTCCCTCTTGCCAATGACCATGCCCAGGCTAGATGGCAGGCTTAACTGGGCCTCTGGGTGCAGCAGGGTGTGGCCTCCGGGTGTCTGGACACAGTGGTCCAGGGATGAGGGAGCAGGAGATGGAGGATGCGCCCGTGATGAAAGTCACCAGGGATTAGATTGGCATTTGGAGAATTTGAGACACTAGTGAGACCTCCAGGCAGAGCTGCCCAAGGGACAGGCTGACCCTCAGGAGAGTAGTGTTGATCTGGGAGTAGATTTGGGTGCTGTGGACCTGGAGACAGGGCCTATCCGTATGTCCCTTGTCACTCTGAAAGCATGACCATGGAAAAAGTGTTTGCGCTCCAGTCCTCAGTTTCCTGTCTGCAGACACCTGAAGATCTGCCATCCTAGGGTGTGAGGTCACAAGAGCTGGATGCACGCGGGAAAGTGCTTTGTAAACCCCAAGCCAGCTGTAAATATTAGTTCTCATGGTTGTCACCGCGCTTGAGTTAGGGTGTAACCTGCCACAGCCTCTGGGAGGCATGGCACTCTGCAGCCCCACATGCAGGTTTGCAGGGCACGTTATTATCTGATTGTTCCTCAGTCACAGTATCGATTGGTTTTAGAACAATCAAAGCAGTGCGTTTTCAAAAGCAGCCGGCAGTGGCCATGCTTTGAAGGGTTGTACAACCATTAAAAATTGTTTGCGGAGAGAGTTTGTAGTGCATGTGGCAGATTTAAGTTGAAAGCAACTTAGGAAGTATAGAGTATTATTACAATTACAAAAGAAAAATGCAGGAGAACTCTGGAAGGAATCATGCCAGGATCTTAAGTGGGTACCTTAGAAGGTAGGACTTAGTAATTTTTCTGTTTATGCTCATCCTTGCTTGAGATATACTCTGCCGTTGAAGAACTTCAGTCATCAGAAAAAAAATAATGAATTAACAATAACAGCAGGACACACCCCCTTCCAAGTACAGGTGAGAATTAGAAACTGAAGAACTGAAAAGACACACACATTGACTTAATCGTTCTAATATTCCCTGCGACTCCCCTCGCCTCCAACACCGTTTTCCATCTGGCAGCCGTAAGGTGACTCCAACTGCACAGAAACTGTGAACGAAACCAAAATGTCCCCGTGCAGAGTCTCAGATTGTTCTGCCCTTATGGATCTCCTATTTAAGATTTTTGATAATGAAATTTGATCTTGATTTCCACAAAATCTATTGTGTATTAATTTAACATTTCTCGGTGGTGTTTTCAGCAGCCCTGGAGACCGGAGGTGGGGAATTGCTATTTATCTTTGATTTTGCCCACGTGTGCCGTGGATTTGGCTCTGTAGTGAGTGTGAATGGATGTGTCACTAGAGGTGTGCGCGAGGATGTGGGGCTGTGTAAGCAGTCCTTCCTGGGAGAAGTGGGCTTCCTGGTCCCTGTCTTCTTCGATTCCTCCCTTTGGTGGTGAGGAATGACTGGCCACCTGCGGTTCCGTGGTACCAGATCCTGGTCTGTCTGGGGGGCTTTCTTCTTGCTGTGGCACCAGCTTGTACCTCTGTCCTGCTTTCGTTGCCCCTTTTCCTCCCCTCAGTCTCCTGCCCCTGCTCTGGCTGGTGCCCCTGCATCCTCTGGCTGTCCCTGCCGGTCCCTCTCTGGTGCAACCTGCCATCTTTCTCCAAAACTGTCCCTTTCTCTCACCTCCAGAAAATTCTACTGGTAATCTTCACCCCTTCTGCTGAGTCTAGCACCAGGACGTGCAAGTGGACGCCTGTCCTGCTCCTCACTGACGCTTTGCTGCTAATGGGTGGGGAGGGGTCACGCTGGTGAGCTGCCCATCCAGCACCCCAGGTTTGCCCTCGTGCGTTTCTTCAGTGAACACCCACGGCAGGGTCCGCACGGGGGACTTGAGCAGGGGGCACTCGGCTCCCGACCCAGTCCTGGCCCAGCAGCTCCTCCCTGCACCTGGGGTCCTCACCTTTCTGCTCATGAAGTGGCCATGGGTGGTGCTCAGCAGGTGGAGGGCAGAGGCTGCCGGGGAGGGAGGCTCCTGGAAGAAGGCAGAAGCCACAGGTCAGAGGAGAGAGGGTCACACTAGAGTCCTGGTCCTGATTTGGCCACCAGCTGGCCACTGCCCCATCTGAAAATGGAAGAATGACATGGGAGGCTTCTGGTCCCGGATTCCCTGTTGACAGTGCAGGCCTCTGAACGGCAACTATAAAGAAAATAAAGCTCAAGGACAAACCAAGAAATGGCTGCAGGCATTTGCACCCTGGTTTTATCACCAGGACCTTGGGCTTGTTTGGAATCCCAGCCAGTTAGCTGGAATCATCCTTTTTGCAGAGGGTGTTCCACAGGGTGCAGGGTGCAGAGGTATCCCCAGGAAAGGACCTAGTCACCTGCTCACTCTGGCCAGCTGCCCTGAGTCCCCAGTGGTCCTGCATCCAGCACATTTCTCAGATGCTCGGGAGGCAGTGCACAGCCAGGGTTCCCATGCCCCGTGAGGGAGCCAGGCCTCTCAGGATGGGTTCTGATCTCACTTACTGTGTGACCTCGGCGAGCCACCTACCCTCTGTCTCTGCCTTTCAGCTGTAAAGAACTGCCCTCACAGGGTAGAGCGCCCGCCTGGCACGGGCGAGGCCCAGGGTTCGGTCCTCCACACCACATATAAATAAATACATAAATAAGATAAAGGCATCGAGTCCAACTACAATAATAAAAAAAAACCTGCCCCCACTATTCCCACAGGTCCTCTGTCCCCCTTTGGGAGTCCTGATTTAAGCCACAGAGGTTGCAGATTCAGAGAACGGCAAACAAACCCTAGCGCCTCAGAGCACCCGGAGCTGGGAGGGGAGTGGGGAGGGGTGCAGCCGGCCCACCCCCCCAGGCCTCACCCAGAGGATAGTGTCCTTTGAACCAGAGCAGAGGAGGGTGTCCCCCTCCTGTGAACCCACTAGTGACACAGATGGGCTTGTGCAACAGGCTTCTTATCTGGTCCCACCAAATCTCGGGAGTCTGATTTATTTCCAGAAAAGAGACCAGGGCTGTTCCTTTCCAGCACGAGAACCTGTGTGGGGGACTCCACGGGGTGGTGGGCTTGGCCGGCCCCTGGTGCCTCTCCTTCACGTCATGTTCTGAACCAGGCCTGCCTGGAGGTGCTTGGTAGGAGGAGCGGCGTCCCAAGCTGTGGCCCTGGCACTGGGGATGGCGGGCCTGAGGAGGGGCATCAGTCCTCCCCAGATGGCTGCACTTGGTCCCTTTCCTGGCTCGGCTTTGTGGTCTTGCATAGCCGCAGCGCCCAGCGGACCTCTGCCGTTGCCTCCTCAGCCCACTCCGGGTTCCCTGCACGGGCGTCTGCTCCCTCCGTAGTGACTCAGCAGCCCGGTGAGCCCCAGCCATCCACGGAGTCATGCGCCCTGTCTGAAGGAGTCTGTGGGGACCCAGGAAGCACAGGCCACAGTGGCCCGGGCTGGGCTGCGGACAACTCCCTGGGGCTACCATGTGGGGGTGCAGGTGAGCTTTGGGGGTGCAGGCGGGCTGCAGGGGTGAGCGTGCTCCTAAGACTTTCAAAAGTGTCTTCTTGAGACAGGGAACCAGGACTCGTCCCTACCTTTAGTGCCAGAGTTAAGGGAGTAAGTTACTGGTCCCCAACCCCGTTGAGAGGCTTTGGGAGCTGAAGGACTCAGACCTGATGTTGGTGGCCTCCGGTAGCAGAGGAGCCTGCCCAGCTCCCATGCTGTCACGCGCACTGTGACCCTGGGCCCACCCTTGGGCCTTGGTGTTTTCACCTCACAGTGGGGGCTGTACCTCACTGTGAGCATTTAGAACAGCCTGGCCCCTCACGAGACAGGCCTGACAGGTGGGTAGTTCTGGTCACTGAGAGCAGGCGGGGGCATGCGTGGGAAGCACCCACCTGCTACTGCCATGAACCTTCTCGTGAGCTGGGGGCCCATGCAGACTGCTTTGTTTCTGTAGACAGCTACGGTCACCTCTGCTAGACACCAGGAGCTTTGGGCACAGGCGGATCCCTCATCACAAGGTGCCCCAGCAGTGGCTGTGCAGATAAGGCAAGGGCTGTATTCGTTACAGTCTCCACAGATGCCATCACGTGTAGCAAGTGGCAGAGTGGAATTCAGGTCCCAGTACGGGAGATGGACCTTGGCTGGAAGACCTGAGAACAGCATGTCCCTGAAAGGGTAGCATTGGTTACAGGGTGAGCCATCCCAGGGGTCATTATCTGGAGATGCTGCTCAGGAAGTATGGCTTCTCCCATGACCTGGAGTCTGCAGGTCTCAGGAGTGGACCTGGCCCCTGCAGACTCAGGGAGCCTCCTTCTTCCCATTGTCCCTTGACTGCCTCTGTGCTGGCCTCTGCTCAGGACAGCAGGCACATGGTGAGCCAGGGACGAGCGTGGAGGAGGGTCCGAGGGACTGAGTGACTGGGAGGTGAGGAGCAGGGATGGAGGCAGGATCCCCCCACCCCGCACCCCTCTGCAGCCTGAAGCTGGCACTTACTCCTGGAGCCCCGTGTGGCCCACTTGATTCTCTCCTTCCCTGAGGTGCTGCCCAGTTCACCACGGCTGGCATCTAGGCTTGTGAGACTTCTCAGCCACCCATTCCTAGGTGGTTGCCGAGCATGGTCCCCTTGGCTGTGGTAAGCTCACCTGCCATGATGTGGGGCTGTCCTGCCCTGTTCCCTCATGCCACCCGCTGGTGTCATTTTGGTGGGGAACATTCTAGAGGAAGATCCTCAGGGGGAGGTGGGCGTCCCATGCCGTTGGAGCTCTGGGACTCGGGCACGTGAAGCTGTGCATGTTGAGATCTCGCGTTACTCGTGGGGGGGCGAGCCTTGGGCAGGATGGCAGGTTTTCATGGTATGATCTAGCAGATGGGTGAGCCCCACCCTCTCCCCTGTGCCAGAGCCTCTGCCCAGGTGGCTCCTGCTGTCAGGCAGAGGCTGGCTCCGTGGAAGAAGCTGGCATGAGAGGAGGCAGGAAAGGGGAGGGCAGCCTGCGCCCGGGTTTATGGCTGCTGTGCCTGAGAACCAGCACTGCGTCCTCCGTGTCCTCGCGTGTCTGGGAGGGTCTGAGCTCTGCCGGCCTGCCTCCGCACGCCCTGACCAGACAGGCTCTGAGTGTCAAGGGCCTCGGGGTTGGATCTTTGTGTGTGTGGCTCATGCATGGTGGTGGCCTGGTCACATGAATTCCAAAAAGTCCCTGTGGGTCGCCGCTGTGTGGAGAGGGCCAGGGCTTGCCTAATGTCACTTGGCTGGTGACCTGCAGGTCTGGCTTACTTGACTCGCCACTCCTCCAGGGTTGGGGGCCCATGCAGACCATTTTGTTTCTGTAGACAGCTGCGGTCACCTCTGCTGGACACCAGGAGCTGTGGGCACAGATGGATGGCACCCTCGGGAAGACATCTTTGACATGGGCCTTTCCCACTAGAGGGAGGTCCTGGGCCTGGAGGGTCTGCCCCAGCCCCTGTGCTTCCCATTCCCCCTGAGGCATGCTTGAGAAGGGAGGGCATGTGTGACCGTGTGACCACGACGGCCTGGTTCTGCAGGGCTGGGCCTGCTCCTGGGGGACACCCCTCCCCGCTTCCCCTGCCTGTCCAGCGCTGCCTGCTGGAGGCCGCTGCCCTAGTCCTCTGGCAACAGCCTCAGCCTGTTTCATTTTGCGGCTTGTCCTGTCTGGTTTCCTGGGCCCGACTTGCCCGGTGTGACGGGGAAGCGTCCTCACTCCTGCCCAGGTACTCTCACCGGACAGGGCAGCCCCCACCCTTGGGCGTACTTCAGGCCACCGGGTCCTGTGCGGGGTGCCTCGTGTTCCTGCTGAGAGTGGGCCCCACGGGGAGGCTGTGCTCCTCCCAGAGGTGTGCCGCTGTGCTGGTAGTGGTGCCAGTTCTCCTTCCCAGACCAGGTCTCCGGCCCTACAGGGACACCAGCTGGAAAAGCTGCCAGGAAGTGGCTCTTCAGTGTCCCAGTCTGGTGGTGGCAGCACGGAAGCCCCGGGCCATTGGAGGCTGTGGCCTAGCCATCTCCTGCAGGCCTCCTGTTACCACACCACACCAGGCCAGAAAAATGGAACGAGTTGCCAACATTTAGGGACGAGGAATGTAGGTCTGAGGAGCCTGCAGAAGGGGGCACGTGTGGCAGGCACGGACGGCCCCCAGGGAACGTGTCTCTGAGACAATGGGCATGAGTGCTGAGTTTCTGGGTATTTGACGATATTGGAATTATTGTCATTATCTGTAGAAGTGACCATGGTGTGGGGTTGCTTTTCTTTAAGGCTCCTTGCTTTTAGAGCTTCACACCGAAACGCTAGCCAGCGTGATGGACAGCTGAGGTCCACCGCAGTAGTGGAGTGAGGGCAGGTGCCGCAGGCTGGTGAGTCACTGCTGGACACGGTGACGGGCAGTGTGGGCTGATGGCATCGTTCGCTTGTCCTGGTGTGTTTCTAAAATTTCATTTTGTGTTGTACACTAGAACTTTCTGGCTCTGGGAGACTCAGAAGGTCTAGGGTTGCTGGTCCTTCCTGTGGCTGGAACTTTTGGGTGTAGACGTGTGATTGGGCAGATGGAGGGAAGGACAGGAAGGGCAAGACACAGGGCCAAGGCCCTGAAGGGCACCCTACCTGTGGAGCAGTGACCCCGGGCCACACGTACCTGCCAGGATGACATTGGAGCTGAGGCTGCGTGGGCCAAGTGGAGGGACCTCACCCCCGGCTGGCTGGTGCCAGGTGTCCCTATCAAACTGGAGTCGATGGCCCCCTCCCAGCACTTCCACCCCACCCTGCAGTCCGAGCTGCCTTTGGGAGGAAATTATTTGGACTCTTTTCCTATTTTACACATTTGTGACTTAGCTAAGTGTCTGTTTCGATGACTAATCAAGCCCTAACAGCTTCTGCAGCACCATGCTAGACCCACAGTGGCTGATGATTTGCATTCGTCCCCATTGGGAAAGATTCAGAACTGCAGGTTTTAGAAGTGTTTAAAAGCTTTTTGTTTGTGTGATGTTCAGTGGATACAAATCCTAATGCGAATAAGGGTCTGCAACTGCTTTAAAGAAGTAAACTCACTGTGCTTGGCCTGGGCGAGTGTCCGTCAGTGGTGAAAACCACAGTGCACCTCCTAGGAGCCAAGTCGCCTAACTGACCACATCCTTGCTGTGACCTGCACTGCATGAGGGTAGTGCCCCGCTGCACACGCAGAGGCCTGTGAGGGCCCCAGGAGTGTCAGGACATGCCCTGCACAGGTCTCCTCCTACAGGCCCGTTTCCTCATCTCCAGGTGGTCAGCGATTTGGAGTAATGGAAATGCCTGAAGGGCTTTGTCCATTGTCATTTGATCTGTCTTTAACAGAAAAAAAGAAGTGACAGGGTATTCCTATATCAAGTGCATAATCAAATGTGGGCATTAAGAGGCCACGGCCAACTGAGTGCAGAGGCTGAGGCAGGAGGATTACAAGCTTGAGGCTGGCCTCTGCAACTCAGACTCTATCACAAGAAAAAATAAGAATAAAAGTGACCAAGGCTGAGGCTTAGGTGGGCTTCCTGGTCAATCCATTCAGACTTTCTATTGCTTCTAAAGTAGTTGAGAGTCTTGTTTGAATGTGTGAAGAGTCCCAGGAGCAGTCTAGAATTCTTTGGCCTTTCCCAGGATGTCCTGCTGCCTGAATGGGAGGCAGAGGAGCACTTGGGGAGGGCCAGTGTGCTGGGGGGAGCAGATCTGGAGGGTCGGCTGGCCCTGCAGTTGGCAGCCCTGTGGCCTTGGGCTGGGCGCTCCGCTCCCAACAGGCTTCCTCATGCATCCAGGGGCTGAGGCCCATTACGGCTGGCCCTGCTGGCTGGAGTCTTGCTGCCCATGGCTGATCCGCGACTTGAGAGCTGAGCACACGGACACCCAGACCTTCCTGGGCCTTTAAAAGAGAAACCCCGAGTGAAGGGTCTGAGCCTGTTGCAAACATGAGCGAGCAAGTCACACTTTTTGAAGTTCACCTCCTTTTTCAAGACTAGAATCCTCCTAATAAAGAGAACTCCAAAGTCAAGTTCAGCTCTGCATTCCCAGCTTTCCCAGGGTGCGGGTTTATAGAATCACACGCTTTCAGTGGCTGAAAGGAACTTCAGCTGTACAGTCACTTCAGTGTTGTGTAGCATGGCCTAAAATAGTTTGAAACTGAATTTCAAGCCTCTTTTGGCCAGATCAAAGAAACCCAAACTTCTAAAAATACCAAATTAGCTTTTTAAGCATAGTTTCTATCTTTAGTTGAAAATGTGTGCAGTGTGTGCTTCTGGAACCTGCTTAAATATGTACCCACAGAAATTAGCATTTACCTTGAGAAATGAGGCCTTTGGCCCTCGGTAATGATTAAGTGACTCTGCCTCTGACCCTGGGTCCCATGGTGTCTGGGGGCCTCCTCCCTCTTCCCTCTGAAGCCCTCCTGTCTCTTGCTGGAGTTGGTTGTGGTACAAAAGAGGTTACATTTTTGAAGCCCAAGATGGAAAGACATGAGGCAGAGCTTGTAGTTTACATGTCAAAACTTAAAATGGATATTCCCACCCAGGGCACAGTCAGAAATATTTGTATTTGGGTTTCAAATGTGTTGTGGGATGCTGTGTGCGGCAGATTGGCCTTTCTAATTGCTGTGCTGGTTAAAATTCAAACGAGGCTCCGCTCTTTTCTGCCAGCGTTGAGTGACAGCTGCTGAACGTGGCCCAGGATCTGGCTGAGCGATGGGGTGGGCAACCTGGGGTGGGCAGCTGGCAGCAGACCAGCCCAGAGAAGTTGTTGAGTTGGACTTGTGGTGCTTCCGTGCGGTGCTGGGGAGCCAGAGCTCACTGCCGGCTGTCCTGTGGGTTGCCTGGACCCAGCCTGGGGTGTCGGCAGTGGACTTGAACTCCGCAGGCCATGGAGCACCCTGGACCTTTGCACCCTAGCCAGACAAGCTCCTTGGGGTGGAGGTGCGGGGGCTGCCCGGGGACTGGGGTGGGGGTTTCTGTCGGTTTCGTCTGCAATGATGGGAACGGGAACTGAGTGGCAGCCCGAGCACCTACTCTGTGCAAGGCACCCAGCTGAGCATGGCCACAGCCACCCAGGGAAGGCCCCCCTCTGCATCTCAGTGGACAAAGTTCAATGGCCCCTGGCCGCCGGCACTGGTGCCACCACACCATTCTCTTGCTACTGTGCTATTGCTGTCTTTGAGCTAGCTGTGTTCTGCCAACTTCCAGAAAAAATTTACAGTGGCTTGCTAAGACACAGCACCGGTGACAAGCAAGGCACGAGGCTGGGGCTGGTGGAAGGAGGAGGAAATGAGGGAGAGAAACATAGGAGACGGAGAAGTGGGCAGCCGTCCACAGTGTGACACACAGTCTGGATTCTGAGCTTCCCAGTAACCAGTGCAAAAAGGGCAAGCAGAGGAGCCACAGACTCAGCTGTCCATGAGCTAAAGACAGGGCACTGGAGGGGAGAAGCAGCTCCTCTGCTACTGGTGGAGATTTCTCCCCAAGATGCTCAAAGGCGACTTTGTAAGTCGTGCTGCTGGGCAGGCATTTCCAGCAGTTGCATGCCAGAGTCTGGTGTCTGGGGGGCCAACAGAGGCGGCACTGCATCTGAAAGGGGAGATGTAGGTGTGGGCAGCACGTGGTAGAAGGCAAAGGAGGCACATGAAGCCTGGTTTTTAGAACCAGGGGCCTCTGTTCTGTCTCCCTCTTAAATCTGCATGGTTCCCATGTTCTGGGACACGAAGGTCTCTAAGAGTATTCCTGGCTGGCTGGGTTGAGGTGACCTGCAGGAGTCAGGCGACATGGCGACATCTCATGGAGCCCAGGCCCCAGGTAGCCTTGAAGAGTCCTCTGTGGCGTCTGCTCTGACTGCCCTCCAGCTTCTGCCTGACCAGGGCTGCTGCTGCGGTTCCTGTGGCAGAGTGTGGCCATCTCCTAGCTTCCCTGGGCTCGGCTTAGCCACGGGGGGGGGGGGGGGCGGAAGGGGAGGGGGGAGGGCTGCGCGTTCCTCACGCTGCTGCTCCCAGGGCCTCAGGAAGGGCTCTGGCCCCTGCAGGTCCTAGGCCTCCCTTGGGTCAGTCAGCTGTGGGTGGCCACAGGGGATTTGGGGCTTTCCCTGTGCTCAGGGATGCAGCCCATGCCTGGCACCACTGCCCTGGACAGCAAGTGACCCTCGCCTCGAAGGCGAGAGCGCTGGTGCTGCCCCGCTGCCTTCCTCCTCTGGTCCTAAAGCACTCCCCACCCGCCCCCGGTTTGGAGGATTGCTTTCCAGGCAGCTGGGACCAGCGCCTGCACTTTCTGCTGTATCTCAAGAGAGGGGAGCCACGTCCCTCCAGTGAGTCCCTGTCCAGGTGGGGGAGCCTTGTATGTGCATGGAAGGACGTCCAGTTCTCTCAGGGTTGGGTCTCCCTGTGGCCTGAGCTTGCCTGCCAGCTCTCGGCTCCAGGACCATGGCCTCCTGGGTGACATTGACCCTCATCCATGGCCTGTGACCCACTGGACTCCTCCACCCACAT
Organism: Urocitellus parryii; assembly: GCF_045843805.1. NCBI lineage: Eukaryota > Metazoa > Chordata > Mammalia > Rodentia > Sciuridae > Urocitellus > Urocitellus parryii. Next base: position 28,629,784 of record NC_135539.1, on the reverse strand, counting down.
CCATCACAGCACAGCCCCCAGGAGGCACCTGCCTCCCATGAGAGGCTCCCCCCCAACCTCCCTCCACGCCTTTGCGGGGCGCAGCCTGCCCAGAGGAGAACCGGGGACTGGGGGAGAAGAGCTACTCTTCTTACGCTGCACACTTCAGTCCTGGTTTGGTGCGTGCGTGGAAGGGCGCAGGGTTCTGGGTGCACAGAGCCACGTCAGCGGCACCCAGGTCACCCCGCCAGCTGAGTTGGAGACCTTGATGGAGAGGAGCGAGCACCTTGTTGCTGAGTGCCTTGGCACCTTGCCGCTGCTCCACTTGCCCCCCACGTCCGTCAGCAGCTGGGAGCGGGAGCCCAGAGCCCCAGCCCGCACACGCAGGTGCACACCACACCCATCGGGGCCTCCTCTCCCTGCCTCACGGATCACTAGGAAGTGGGCCTCATGTTTCTTGAACTTCTTATGAAACTTGAAGTGTGTGGAATGGCGAGTAGCTAGAAGCCGCCAGGAAGCCAGGGCCTGAGACTGGCCGCAGGAGCCAGCCGCCAGGAAGCCAGGGCCTGAGACTGGCCGCAGGAGCCCAGCGATGCCAGCGAGCTGCTGGTGGGCTTTCTCGGACAGGGCATCGCGCACTTGGGCGCCTTTTGTGCCATAGGAGAACAGTGGTGGCGGGCAGCGGCAGCCCCAGGCCTGCACTGCCTTTATTTTCTCCGCTTCCTGACTCGGTGCCTTGGCCTTGGAGTGTGTGGCTGCGGATTGAAAGGGCAGGAGGGATGGCCTCGCAGGGCCTCGGGGGAGATGGAGAGGCATTGGCTGGGACAGTGTGAGTCCTGCAGGAGGCTGCCCCAGTCGCCACTGCTCACGAAGGCACCACCACAGGACACTGTGTTGCCAGCCATGCGAATGAATGGTTTAATTCACATTCTTCACTAGATGCGGAGGCTGGTCACCTGGGAGCACCACAGCCCCAGGTCCCCTGTGTGAGTTGCATGTGACATCCTGGCCTGTTTATGGTGGGCTGCCCGTCTCATGGGTTCTTACTTGTTTTTGGAGAGCGTGGCGCGTGGCATTAACTCTGTTACGTATCGCGGACTTGCCCCCAAACTTTCCATTTGCCTTATAAACAGAAACGCATCTTTCTAAGCCCTCTAATGCTGGTCATGGAGCTCTGGTTTTCACTTGGCTTTTGAATCTGACAGCAGTTTGTGTGTGTGGCGTGAGGCGCAGGGATCTGTTTTCTTCCTGCAAGCAGAGAGCTCATTTTTCCAGTGCAATATTCTTTTAAATACCCTGAATAAAAGAGAATTAAATATCTGTTTTGGAGAGATGGGGGAATGTGAACCAAAAATATGCATAAGCAATATTTTATTTATTTTTTATTTTTAGAGAGAGAGAGAAATTTTTTTTTAATATTTATTTTTTAGTTTTCGGCGGACACAACATCTTTGTTGGTATGTGGTGCTGAGGATCCAACCCGGGCCGCACGCATGCCAGGCGAGCGCGCTACCGCTTGAGCCACATCCCCAGCCCAGACGGGAGCAGGAGTTTGAAGTGAATTTCCCCTAAAAGCCAAGCTCCTGGACGCAGCGGCCCAGGGCTCTCCAGCGAGCTATCATGGAGGGCACCTGCTGGGCCGTCCTCTCCTTCCCCTGCTTTTTTGAGCAGCCACTAAGGATCCTGTGACTGGTATGAGGTGGTGGCGCTTTGGCATTAGAGATGGGGACACAGCCGCTCGTGTTGAAACTGAGCTGTATGGCTGGTCTCCTGGCCTCTGTGGCCTGGAGGCGCAGAGGCCCCGTGCCCTCTGTGCTGCTGTCCCGCTCTCGGGTTCCAGGAGAGCAGCAGTAGCTGCGGCCAGCAGGGCGTTACCTGGATTTTACTCATTTTGTTTAATTGATGATGCGAGAATTTGGGTGCCTTCCCCTTTCAGGTTTTCATTTCTCCTTCTCTCCCTCCGCTCCCGACAATATGGCCTCCAAGGATCTGCTTCCTGCCCTTCCCAAAGCATCGCCGTCTTCCCAACCCCAGGCATTCCAAAAGGGTCTGTCCTCCTGCTCCCTCTTTAGTCTGTAAAAATGGTTTGGTTTGAGCCGAAGCTGTCCTTTGAAGAAATACCATTATTTAAAAATAAAGACAAAAAATTCCTCCTCCAGGAGCCAAGAACTAAGATTTTCAAGTTGAAATCTTGCCTTTCAGTGTGACCACGCACAGGGCAGACGGGCAAAGTCTGGAGGAAGCAACTTGCCTCGCTCCCTGCAGCTGGCCAGTCCCCCTCCTCCTGACTGTGGAAGCCCTGCCCCTCCCTGCCCCTGCCAGCCTCTGCTGTCGCAGTGCCCGTGAGCCTTGGGGTCCTGTTCTTCAGTGTCTCTACTTTGTTCCCAGAGGACCCCGGCCAGTCTCAGCTTTAAATGCCATCCAGAGGAGGTTGACTTCTGTTCTGATGTGAACCCAAATATTCAGTGCTGCCTCTGCCCAGCATTTGTTCCTGAAGACACCTCAAGCTTGACAAAGTTTTAAAAAGAGAAATACTGCTGAGAGCCGCATGGGAGGCTGAGGCAGGAAGATGGCAAGTTCAAGGCCTCAGCCACTCAGCAAAGCCCTAAGCAACTTAGTGAGACCCTGTCTCTAAACAAAAAAATAAGGAGCTAGTAGAATGCCACTGGACCCCACCCTGTACAGGGGGAAAAGAGGGGAGTGATGCTAGCACTCTCCTCCCTGCCTCCTTCACCCAGGAAACGATGCTAGCACCCACAAGCCGCTTGGGTTAAAGCTTGGATGTGAACCCCGTATTCCTGGTACCCATGAGACCTCTCCTCCCAGCTGCAGTGCTGCCACTGTGGCTTGTGTCCCTGTGGCCAGCTGCACCTGGGCTCCCTCTTAGTCGCCATCTCCTTGCCCACCCGTTGGGTATTAGCTGGTGCAGCCTGGGTCCCACAGCCGCCCTCCCGGGCCTCCTGAAGCCCTCCCATCCGGCCTTGCTGCCCAGGTGTCCTGGTGCTGCCCTCACTCAAGAGCCCCAGCTGCCCCACCTGCCCACCATTCCCTGGGCTTGCCTGGCCTGCTACCTCCTCGGGCTTCCTATGACCCAACCTGCGCCTACGCACGAGGTCCGGCTGACTGCCCCCTTGCCGTCCTTCCTGGGCACCAGGCCCATGAGAGCAGGGTCCTTTACGCTCATCTCACGGTGTCCCTTCTGCCCCTGGCTCAGAGCCTGGGCTCTGGCAGGAGCTCAGTAAGTCTCTGTGGACTGGCTGGCCGGCCACTGTGTGAGGGGGATAATGAAGTGTCCCGAGCCACCAAGGGGCTGCCTGGCGTTGCCTCCTGCTCTCCCTGTGCCCACAGAGCCACCTGGGTGAGGCACAGACTCCTGGATGAGCTGACAGAGTAAGCTCTTAGGAGGTTCTGTTAATCAGGAAGGAACTAAAAGAAGCCTGATGTGCCCAGCCCGCGAGGCTAGACCAGCCTCGCTCCCTGAGGTCAGCAGGGAGGCCCCTGGGACTTCACCTACAGCAGGTCGCCTCTCTCTCTCTCACACAGAGGCACCACATTTAAATTTGGCACTACTTAAAAGTTTGAATTTTTGGCAAAAGCCCAAGTTAATGAAGTATCATGGAAAATTGATGTTAATAGATTTTAAATTGCTGTCGCAGTTGGATAAACCATGTAATTAATTATCAGCATAATATTATAAATCAAACTTTGGATAGAGGGGATCCCTCCTTGGGTCTTCCTCACAGATACTCAAAAACCAACCCAAAGGAAGATTCGGTGGGATGGACCCCCGGCCACCCCTCATCAGCCCGCGGCTTGGGCAGAACCCCCTCCCTGGGCCAGCTTTCCCCCGTTCCTTCCTCCCTTCGTTGGTCTGTTGGGAAACTGCTCTGTGCTCTGTGGCTAGGGGGCCGTGGTCAGTGCTGGGATGTAGGAGCTGTTGCATGGAAGGGCTCTCGTGAGGCCAGGGCCAGGGAGCAGAGGGCAGCAGGGCCCTGCTTAGCACATGTGGCCCAAGGGTGCAATGTTGCCTCTCTGGGTCTTGGGAACAGAACCTTTACGTCAACAAACCCGACCAGTTTTCTGCCTGGCTCTTGGTAAGAAAATACAAGAGCAGGCCCCGGCGCCTGCAGGTCCCTAGATTGAAGGTATTTTAAAAGCATACCGTCTGCACTGAGCACGGCAGGGCTTTTCCCTTGTCATCATTCCTTAAGCAACGTGGTGTGACGGCTCTTCATGCAGTGCTGGTCTTGCATTAGGTGTCGTAAGTCACCTAGGGATGTTCAGGGCATGCGGACGGATTGCGCAGGTTCTGTGCAGACGCCACACCACGGCCCCTGGCTGCGTGAGCACCTCGCACAGACAGTCCCTGGCTCCCTGTGCTCCCCTAGCTCTGTGAGGTCCCAGGAGGTGGCCGCTGGCCCCATGCATCTTCCTGGAATCCTTAGTTCCCTTGCCTGCAGGTTGTTTCCCAAGATGCCACACCTGCCTTCCGCCCTTCTACCCTGGACCTTCGAGGTCCTAGGGACTTTACTCTAGAGACCTGGCTTATTTAGTTACCAGAGTATCTGCTATGACTTTGGAGGTTTAAAAATAATTGGGAAAATAGTGTGTTGGTCATTGGGCTTGCTCTAGGGGGTTGTCTAAACCCCTTTCCCTAGCAGAGTAGCTGAACGGATAGGTACGTGGCATGAAGGGGCCCCCCTTTTGTTACATGAGCCCTGAGTGCTGTGTCCCCTGAACACACCCACCCTCTTTACTTGGCTGCCGCCCCCTCCACCCCCGCACCTGTGCTTCTCCATTAGGATACAGTTTGCATAAGTACAAAAACCAGGCACATCTTGGGTGAGATATAATAGTGACTGGCACATAGCAGGAGCCAAGTATTTATGAACAAGTGATGAAGATCAGTTCTGAGCATGGAGAGAGGCCATGCCACATCACGTTGCTGATTAGTGCCTATGCCAGGGTGAGCCACTCCTAGGAGGGCCCCCATCATGCTTCCTGGGTGTCTACTATAATTACACCTGAAGGGTCTGGGTGGTGTTGAAATTGGGAATGCAGGTATCAGAGGCTTCAAAGGTTCCAAGTTTAGACTCCAATGAAACAAGCTTTGCTTGGTCACAGAAGTGGGAGGGATCAGTAGCGACTGTTTCCTGTATTCACCAGAAGTCAGCATTAAATAAGAAAGTGGCAAAGGCCAGAAGGGAAAGCAGGCCCTGGGGGGCATGTGTGCACCTTGGCGGGTGTTTTTGTGACTGCTGATTGATGGAGTTCCTGTCTACCTGCATTTGAGGCTAAAAGGTAAGACCCAACTCTGACCAATAATACACCAATACAAAAGTCTCTGACCCTTGGAGCGCGCGTTTCCTATGTAGCTGCGAAGTCCACAGAGTCCATGGTAAGTGGGAGAGGCCAGGTGTGCCCGGCTGCCTCTTTTCTCACCAGTGGGTGAGGCTGGGAGCTGGAGGTCAGCAACCCTAGAAGGCCCCATGGCCTCTTGAGTTTCCTCATCTACCAGGCAAAGTCAGCCCTAGTCCCCTGCCCAGGGTCGCACAGTACCCATGGAGGTGAGGCCCTGGGCTCTGTGGGTGGCAGTGTGATGCCCCTAAATAAAAGCGCTTGTCGGTCAGTGCGTTCCTTCAGCCTTCCTCCATGGGAAGGAGCATCAGGCAGCCACTGATAACTGAAGTCACAAGTACTGCTCAGGACGTGGAGATGTGCCTGTTGTTGGCGGGAGGTCAAGGACTGGGTGGCCGAAAGCAAACAGCTCTGCTGAGGGTGTGGGGTGACAGGGGGTGTTTTGAATATAGAAACCCGTGTTTTAATGCTGCTGTGTTTGCTGTCCTTTAAATAATTATTCTCAGGGTAACAACCTCTCTCCTAGAAATTAAACCTTCAAAACTAAAGGGAAAAAAGCAAATGTGTTAGTCAGCTTTTCATCACTATAAAAAATACCTGGGTTCATCAGCTGGTAAAGAGAAAAGGTTTATACTGGCTCCTGGTTTAGAGGTTCCAGTCCATGATGAGGTGACGTCGCTACTTGGGACCTGCGCTGAGGCAGCATATCCCGCGCGGTGAGCATAGGGCGCAGCAGAACCCCCCACTTCATGGCCAGGAAGTGAGAGGGGGGGGCGAGGGGCCAGGCCAGGCCCTGCCGTCCCCTGGGAGGGCATGTCCGCAGTGACCTGAAGATTTCCACTGGGCTCCACCCCTTCAAGGGTCCCCCATTCCCAGGAGTGCCAAGCTGGGGACCTGGGTGTCAACCCCTAGGCCTTTCGGGGATGTTCAGGATCCAGACTGCAGCAGCGCATGCGTGCCCAGCACTCTGCGCAGGCGCAGCCTCCCCAGGTGGGGCGGGCGAGTCCTGGACCCTGTGTTCCCGCCCAGTGGCTGCAGTGAGAGATTGCTTAAGCGCCTGTCACCGCCATTAGGCAGGGGCGTTGGACACGGGCTCAGGTCTCCCTGTTTTCCACTGCCTTGCTGAGTGACATGTGGGTGCACCTCACCTGGGTGGACGAGTGGCGACTCACCTTTCCAAGCCTGTAAAAAGCCCGTCCTGCAGGATTGCTGGGAGAAGACGCTGTAAAAATCCCAGCCACGGGTCTGGTTGGTGCTCAGGGCACCGCAGACACTCTTCGCCACACTTTGTGGGTTTCATTTTCAGTTGATCATATTGTTGTCTGAAAAAAAAGAAAAAGGGGGAGTCCCCGGTCCACTGCTTGCCGCGACAACCTGCCCCGCCTCACCAGCTGCTTTTGCCCCCCTGAGCTCCAAGCGCCCCACGGGCCTAGCCTCAAAGGCCACGTGCCCCCGCAGTTGCACTTCCAAAATAGCATCCCTGGTGACACAGGCCCAGGCAAGTGGTGGGGAGGAGGCTTGAGCCTGGGAAAGCTAGATGTCGGTGAAAAATGGTGGAGGTGGCTGGCGGCCACAAGCCTGCTCATAAAGCCACTGTGTTCCCGCACAGAGGGAGCACTGTTAAAAACAAAATGTGCAAAAAGAAACCCATTTGAATATGAGGACACGGCAGGCAGGCTCACAAGGTATTAAGAGCACATTAATCTTAATTTTATTATATATTAAAGTTTCTAACTTTTCAAATAATGCCGTTTTCGTTGTTTTAAAGCGTCTGAGAATTATAGAGCTATTTGGTGTGGCTGTCAGGCAAAGACTCCTGCCATTTATTGGGGCCCTGGTTTTATTTAATAGCCAGATGAATGGAACAGTTAATAAAAGAAATATTGCTTTATTCCCTGACATTTATGTCCTTGGTTTCCAATAAAGAATTGAAATTATGAATAGTTGATGGTTTAAATTGATGTTTTATGTTGAACGCTAGCTATAATTTGCCCTCTGAGGATTGTAATACCGAGAAACAGATGGTTTTTCACAGTAACAAATTGCTGTGTGTATACAGTCTATAGTCTTGGCTCTCAGATATGTTCACCTTCAGTTCTGAGCTGACCTGCTGCTGCCAGACCGGGGGAGTCACAGCCTCTCTGGGAAGGGGCTTCCTGTGGAGGGGGTGGGATGCAGCCAGACCCCAGGGGTCCTCTTGTGGTTAGGGTTAAGGTCAAGAGTGGGGCCAGGAGGCTGTGCTTCTGCTTCAGCCAGTACCTGGTGAGCCTGGCCCAAAGGAGTATGTGTTCAAGGTCAAGGTGGCAGGTGTGAGCAGCCTGTGGTCTTACTCTGTGTGCTTGATACCGTATGACACTGCAGGCTTTGCGTCCTCCTCATAAGTGGGAAGCGCCCTGTGTGTTACTGGTGTCCTGCAGCAGAGAGCTGAGGAGCTGGGGCTCTGGGCCCGGTAACTGCAAGCCTGCAGCAGTTTCCTGGCCTCCTCGTCTATCAAGGAGCTGAACCCTCTGTCCTGTTACCAGGGTTGAGTGAGGTGGTTCCTGCAACAGCACCTGCCGGGCGCTGTGACCAGCCAATGGCCAGCCCCCGATGCAGGTAGCGCTCTGGAGGTCCACCGAATCAAATCGTGCTGCAGATTGATGTGGTGTGACTCCTAGCTCACAAAGGCTTCCTTGTTCTGAGTGATTCCCACAGGGCCCTTTAAACCAGGCCCTAGGGCTGCAAGATCTGCTCTGTAGAACCTTTTAAAGGAGCAGGGCTTCCTGCAGCAGGGCCCTTTCGAAGCGTCTCTGAGCTGGCGTGGGCTAAGCTGGGGATCACAGCAGCATCGTGGGACCAGCCCGGAAGCCTGCAGGAGGCTGAGGAGTGCCCAGGTGGTGGTGGTGGCCTGGCTGTTGCACGGAGGTGCAGTGGGGCCATGTGAAGTAGTTAGGTCCTAATATTTTTGGAACATTTTGTTGTTTGAGGTGAGCAATTCTGTCTCGTCCAAGGGTGTTGAACCTCATGCTTTTCCGTCTTCCCGTTGTGACCAAGCTGATTGTCCAGACACCTAGAAATCCACGTGAAAGCTTCTCCTGCCCCCCTGGGGGCTGGCTGTGCCTTTTAGCCCCACCCCCAGCCCTTCCAGAGGGTGAGGGTCAGGAGCCCTGCCCAGTCCGGAGCCTCCTCTGGAGCTGGTCAAGGCTGGGTGGCCGCAGCCTTGGGCTGCATTGTGGGAGCTGCCTTCAGCTTGGCTCTGCTAACCAGTGGCTGCTGGGTTAGAAGGATGCTTACAGGAAGGGCCACATGGGCTGACTCTGGATCCCAGCAGAGCCGAGACGGGAGCCGCTCCTGTTAGCAGTGAGGCTGCTGGACGAGCAGTCTGTCTCTGGCCCTGTGGAGACCCTGTCCGGACTCTGCTTTGGTGTCTCTCTGTGGCCTCCAGGATGAGCCAGCTCCCTCCCGGGGCCCTATGATATGGCTCTCACGGTGGCCTGCCCCACCCACCTCTGTGGAATGCCAGGGCAAACCCCTGGGGTCCTGCACTACCCATGTCTTCTTCCCCCCCTGGCCACTATGACACTCCCTCCCCTTGGAGGCTGGGCGGGTGTGATCGGGCATCCACCTGTATCCTGAGGCAGGGCCCAGCACACAGTGGGCATGCAAGTGAGGGACAGGTGAGTGTGCACAAGGCTGCCGGAGGCCGTGCGGTGGCCGAGAGGGGCGCCTCTGTCCTTACTTGGAAGTGCTGAGGTGCGCAGGGCTGTGTGGGGCACTGCTTAGCGGGGCCCCGAGCTTCCGAGCAGCTGTGGCTGGCAGCCGTTCTTGATGGATTCCTTACCTTTCAGAGGGAGGTGTGGGGCATCCAGGGCACTGCTTGTTTTGAAGTCTATGGCAGAGTAGAGGCGTGTTTCAAAGTTTCTTAAAAAAAAAAAAAAAGGAATTTGTTGACTAAGTGGACTGCTGGGGTTTCATCCTGGCTTCCCCAGGTGACAGTGGAGACCTCTTGGAAAGCCGCTGGCTTCGTGGCCTGGCCTGTTCCATGTCTGTCCTCCGCCCCAGAAGCAGTGCCTCTCTGGGTCATGTCAGTGTCCTGGCACCAGGGACACTCCTGAGGGCCCCATTGATCAGAGGACTCCACGAGGGGCATGGGAGTGCCAGTGTGACAGTAAGTAGGCAGTTATCGGAACTGGTCTGGCTCCATGTTATTCTTCACACAGACTAAAAACAGATGCCCGCTGTATTTCACCCAGTAAGTGTGAACCGCTAACAGGAGAGGCCGAGGTCGAGAAGGCAGCAGTGTTGGCCTAGGAAGCTGCCCCTGGACATCAGCCCCCTGTCTGCTTCTGTTCCCAGCCAATTGCTCAGAGCTCTTCCTGCCCAGTTGGGGGCTGGGGTGGGAGGCTGAACCCAGACTGAACCCATGTGCCGCGCTGCCAGGAGGAGCTCCAAGCTTTCCATGTGCTGTCCGCACCAGGCGCCTCCGAACACTGCAGAAGAGCTTCGGCATCACTCAGCTTCACACCCCTATCACCACACAGGAACAACGTAGGGAGGAAAAGCTAATTTGGGGTTCAGAGATCCAGTCCACAGTCAAGCTAGTCTGCTACTCTAGGCCTGAGGTGAGGCGGAAGGGCAGGCTGGGCAAAGCTGTCAGCTCATGGCAGCTGGGAAGCAGGGCGGGGGAGCCAGGGACAAAATATAATCCCCAAGGGCACACCCCCAGTGACCTACTTCCTCCAGCCACGCCCCACCTGCCTACAGTAATCCATTCAAATTATTAATCCATCCAATGGATTAATCTACCAATTAGGTGTCAGCTTTCATTATTTAATCATTTCACCTTGGTGCATTCCTTCATTACTGCATGAGCTTTTGGGGGACATCTCATATCCAAACTCTATCACCCTTTGTGGTTTTCCAGCATTTCCAGATGTGGCCTCCAGGGCTCCTCCCAGCAGGGTCCCACACTGGTACCAGGCAGGTGCTTGGGCACAAGTAGCCCTCTGGAGGAAGCAGCATTTGAAGCGAGGCCGTGTGGGTCACTCCCCGCTGCACCCTGGAGAATCCAAGGCCCAATCTCTGTTTCCTTGTTGTTTCGCTAGGATTCACAGCTACCTGGGCCATTACACACACACACACACACACACACACACAATTTCAGTTACTTCTGCTTATTTTTAAAATAATCATCCAGCTAATCCCTGCTATTACATGGGCCAAGTGGAAGGTCACTTCTTGAAGTTGGTCTGTGTGTCCATGTCAGGGAGGGCTGGGCGGCAGGAGGCCTAGGGCCAGTACCTGCAGCCACAGCTTTCTCGATAGGTTCCTTGGCACTCCTGGGAAGCAGAAGGGGTGTGGGCCTTAACCCACCTCTACCGCCTTCAGCCCCAGTGACCCCTCGCCTGCCTGCTCTGTAGTGCTGCGCGTCACGTGAGGTGTCATTTGGAAAGAGTCTACAACAGAAGTACTGAAAATGTGTGAAAATCACTGCCCTCACCCACCCTGGTGTGTGACCTGGGCAGGTCGGGTCCCCCGTCACCTCACAGCAGCACCTGCTGGAGCTGCTGGATCCCCAGGGCCAGGCTGCACCCATCTGGGTGCTCAGGGCCCAGCAAGGGGGCTCTGTGTGTTTGCTGGGTGAAGGGAGTAGCTGTTTCTGCTTGGCCAGGTTGCCGCGAGGAGGACTCTCACTCAGACCCTGCCTCTGCGCCGTCACAGAGATGCACTGGGCGCGAGTGAGCCTCGTCTGGCCGATGTAGTGGTTTCTGGAAAACGATGCACCAGAAAATCAGCGGGGCATGAGGTGGGAGTTGGAGCTGCCAGGGCTTTGATTTTTGTTATTGTTGTTGTTGTTATTTGTGTTTTAAATGGAGGATTTTTGGTTTTTGGTTACTAGAAAATAGGATACACTCGGTCCTCTGACCTATGGGTTCTATATCCACAGGTTCTGCACCCACAATCCACTGTGGATCAAAATATTTAGGGAAAAACATTTCTGAACATCCCAGAAAGCGAAACTTGAATGTCGCACATGCTGAGTACCCCCTAAGTCCCCGGGAGCAGTGGTGTGCAGGCTCTTAGGTGGTATGTGCCACTCAGAGGTGATTTCAAGTCTGGGGAGGCTGCGAGCAGGTCATGTGCAGTGCTGTGTGGCGATCCCTCTCCAGCCCTGAGGGGCACCTGCCACCCGTGCTGTTGCAGTAGAGCACACTAAGGATGTGACCACGCCTGGTCTTCAGATCTGGGAGCCGGGGCCGGCTCTGGGGTGACGGGCCGGGTGGCCTGGGAAGCAGGTTTAACCTCTCTGGCTTCTGCTTTTGCCTTTATAAGAAGGGCCTGCTCCTGAGCCCTGACCTTGACCCTGACCCAGCTCTGCCCTGGCTGCAGTCGGCTGCAGTGCCACCCAAAGCCGCCCATCCTCTCTGCTTTCCAGGCTCCTGCCTCCTGGGGACGCCTGTTTGTCTACTGAGCTTTCTGGGCCAGGGCCTGAGAAGGGGCGCTACACCCACTTCCCCCAGCCCCCTCCTTAACACATGCCAGCCTCAGGGGGCTCTGCATCCTTGGCCATCTCTTCCTTCTCTTCTCCTTCCACTGCCCTGTTCACCCCATCTCTGCTGGTGTCATGTGGACAGTGGTCTCTCTGGGCAGCAAGGGAGTCGGGCTTCTTTCCCCAGGTACGGGTTGGCCTGGGCCTCTGTTGCTTCCCTCGGAGCCTCTTTTCAGGAATGTCACTAAAGCCTGGGTGTCATATGGGGAGGGCATTTGACAGCACATCGTGGTGGCTTTGGAGCCTGGCTGGATGGTTATTGGGCCTGTTGGGGCCTGGGGTCTCAACCTGCCTCAGCTCCAGACACTTTGTCCAGGTTACTGGGCACTCCTCACCCCCATAGGAGGCTCCCCAAGTCACTCTGACTTACCTGTCCACCTCGTAGATCCCTGAAAGCATTTTTTACATGAACGCGTGGGGCCTGGGCTGACTGGCACAGGGCATGCCCGGGGACTTCCTGCCCTGTCTTCTCCTCTGGCCGGCTTTCAGGTGCCACCCGGAGCCAGCTCTCTGCGTTCTGTTCTACTCCGTTCAGTTAAATGACCTGAGTCAGTGTCTCTGATGTGAGAGTCATCTCTAATAAACATTGTCACAACTTCAGTGAACAGTTAACTTTGGGAAATAATTTTGGTTACAAAATAAAAAACAAGTGCCACCCCTCCATGCCCCACACGTCATGGGATGGTGACTGTGAAAGGTCAGACCTGTCCAGAGCACTCGCTGCCATTGGGAGTGCTGGCTGGATTGGCCTAAGTCCCACAGGCCAGGCTACATGACCCCTGGCAAATGCAGCATGCTGCTCGCAGGGACCTGACAGCTTGGTGGTCTGCAGGGAGCCCTGCAGGGCCCGTTGTGTTGACCTAAGCACTTCGCAGGCCTCCCCCTACCACACTCATTGGTGCTGCCCGCTGCCCTTCCTGTGGACACAGCTTGCCACCCACAGGTGGACCCCGGGGCTAAGCCTGTGAGGAGTGAGGGTGATGTGACAGTAGACACCTGCTGTGCCACTGTCCTCTGCCCAGATGGGGACTATGCAAGGGGCCAGTGGGAGGCTGCTCTATCAGGCTCCATCAGCTTGAGCCCGCTGTCCCTCCCTGATTCCATGAGCCCCTGTCTTTGGGGACGGTGGCTCATGCCTCTGGGTGGTATTCACTTAGCTCAGTCACTGTCTCAAACGCCTGGAGCAGGAGTCCATCTGGGGGCTGTGTCCCCGCTGGCCCCAACCTGAGGCCTAGCATGGAGCTGGGTACCCAGCCAAAATAAGCTCAGTGAAGACCTCTCTGCACAGTGCAGCCTGCAGAGCCATGCCTGGGACTCAGTCCAGACAGCCTGTTGTTCCTGCACTGTCCTGACAGAGGGGAGGCACCTAGAGGCTGGGAGTCTCCTGGTGCAGGACAGGCCAAGGCGGGCCAGGACCAGGACTGCCTGAAGGGCGTCTGCCATTTTCGTCTCCCCAGGCCACCTGCTTGGGGAGAGATGGTTTTGCGCTCCCCTCTCTTGCTGATGGGCTTCTGGAAGGGGAAGGGGCTTGGCCTTCCCCCCCCTTCAGGCCTCCTGAAGGGAACTTGGTGCAGGGGAAGACATGGACTTTTTGGAATCAGGAAAGCGGCCTGAGCCTCCTGTGCTGCTTCCCAGCACGCCTTGGTGAGGGGCAGGAAGCCGCTCCCTCTAGCTCAGCCTGGGCCTGCAGCTCCCTTCCTCCCTTTCTTAAGTCGAGGGGAGCGTCCTGTTAAGGGCACCAGAGAGAAAGGCCCTGACCTTCCAGGTTTATGGCTGAGCTTTGAAGTGCACTTCCTCTGGGGCCCTGGGCCACTCCACTGTAGGGTGCCTCCTGCCTGCCAGGAAAGACCTGGGGCCACCGGATCTGGCCTTGCCCGGCATCCCGGAGCATCTGCTGGTCCTGCGCCAGCACACGGCAAGCTCTCTGGGGACACGGGAAGGGGCAGCTCCTGGAGACCGTCATTCCCTGGCTGTGCTTCCCCTGGCAGGACCTCTGTCTTTCCTGCTGGCCTCACTGAAGCCTGGACCTTTGAACTTCATTGACAGTGCGCGCCAAAACGTGACTTTGAAATCGCAGTTCTCTGGCAAATACACTGACTCGTGGGTCGGCTTCTCTTTGATTTGAGTCGGCCACATCTGGAAAGCAGGATGCCACTGCTCCTTGAGAGCACCCCACAATCAGAGTGCTGGAGTGCGGTTGGTTTCTGCTGTGCTGAGATTGGTGACAAATTGCCTGTGAAGACCCCCAGACAGTGTATGACGGGCTTGTCTGCAGCAGGGACTCTGTAGCCCAGTCACTCTTGAAAGTGCACTTTCCCCAGGTAGCCCACGCTGCCCTGTAAAGGGTGGCCGGACTGCCAGGCCCAGGATCACGGCGTGTGACTTGGGTCTAGCTAGAGAGCATGTAACTTCTGGAGTTTTTCGGCTTGGTAAGAAGATGAAATCCTTTGTCCCAAACCAGGACCTGCTGGTCTCAACGGTTGGAGGCGCACGCGTGTGCGTGTGTGAGTGCACGTGTGTTTGAGAGTGTCCCTATTTTGAGCTGTTTGGGAAGCAGCTGCCCTGAATTGAGACACATGCATCTTAAGCCTGTTCCCCGACGTTAGCACTAAAATAGAAACCGAGCCCTGTCAACAGCGTCTCTCCTGGGCAACTTGTCAACCAAAGCACTTCCAAATGTCTTCCCAGTCCCGTGCCTTTGACCCAGGCTGCTTTCTGATCTGTCCTGGGTGGAAGGCAGCGCTTTCATCCTAAACACTTTTAAACAGTTTCCTATCTGGAGAGCAAAGCATCTTTTATATCCACTGAAATTTGAGAACCTTCTTGTACAGTCAGTGCCCCAGTCCTGTATTGGGAGCTTTCAGAAGCAATGAGACAGGGCACAGGGGGCTACGCCAACACCGCACATCTCTCTGCATGCACTTGATTTTCTCCTTCACAGGTCTGTGGCTTCTTTGGCAAACTCTGGTTGGGTATGTTCCCGTCCTTGTAATGCTGGCAGGCTAGTGAGTGTTAGTATTTAGGGGAAGATATTTTTAAACATGATTTGCTTTTGCCCAGTGTCCTGCATCCCTTCACTTGGGGGATTTGCCAGATATTAGCTCATGGTCTCCTACAAATGACTAAGCCCACCCTCCTGTCCTGCAAGTCCAGGCAGCGGGGGCCTGCCATGGCGTTCAGCGGGGGTCTTTGCAGTAGCTCCTGCTCACCCCAGCTGGCTGACTGGCCACACTCTCTCTCTTGAACACAATTGTGTTTAATGTTTGTGTTCCTTGTCTTTTAACCAAGAGCCGCTTGTTTATTTAGCTGTCACTGGGGGGCAGAGGTGGGGAATAGAAATGATTCTTCTCCACCTTCAAGTCCATTTTGCAAACATTCGTGTCATGTATGTCCTCGTCGCCTGTGCTGAACTGGGGTGTAGCCTGGGAAGGTACAGCCCTGCCCTGTGGCCCTCAGAGGGCTCTGCCGCGTGAACGGAACGATAGTGGCCTTTGTGCTGGAGCAGAGGGGTGCACAGCAGCACCCGCAGTGGTGGGGCCTGGTGGGCCCCTGGCAGGGCAAGGCGCAGGAGAGGGTGAAGCCGCCCTCCTCCGTGCACCCTGCACGTGCTCCCGTCTGGATATAAAGGTGCGTTGCTCTCCAGATATGAAATTGCTCACGTTGCTGCGCACTCATCCTCCTTGCAGAATACCCCTGTAGGAGGCCAGGCCATCTCCTGGCCACATGCGTGCAAGGCACCCAGCAGACGCTCATTGCGTATGTACTGAGCAGAAGCCCTTCCTGCTCAGACAAGATTTGTGACAGGTTTGTCAGAAGCACCGAGCCTGTGCCCTGCTCAGAAGTGCTTCTGTGCCCATCAGCCACTTCTGCTAAAGGACCCAGAGTTGGGGACATCTCTGTTCATTCCTCAGTTATGTCACCGGAAGTGTGGTAGGTTTACAGCAGTTCACCCAGCAGGCGTTTGGAGAGCCCTTCTGAGACAGGGCCAAGCCTTAGCAGTGGTGCCTGTGACCTGGAGGCCTGGGCAGGGTGAGGCACTTGGTTCTTCCCTCCGCCCAGTGGGGCCTTTCCGCCCGGGCTGTCTGGAGAGGCGGGGCTTCAGGTCTCCCTGGCTCTTACTGTCACAAAGTAGAGCCCAGGAAGTGATTCCCCACTGCCCCTGCATTAGGCAGTGTCGCCCCAGGGCATTGCTGTGGTCATCCACTTCTGTGAGCCCAGCTTCCCTGCTCATGCAGCCTGCGGCCAGGCCTGGAGTCCTACATGGGTCTTTCGTGGTGGTGGTGGGGGCTCCACCTTTTGTCTAAGCATCGCAGCCTGGAGGGAGCTCTCCGCAGGCCCCGGGCAGCGCCAGGCCATCCCATCCCCCACTACTAGAAGCCTTTCACTTCTTGGAAGGGGGACCTAGTTGCTGCCCCCTCTACAGAGAGGGGCATTGATCCTGCTGGGGGCTTTCTTTCCTGGCTCAGCCCAGCCCACACAGCCTATTTCTGGTACAGAAGCCCCAGACCCCAAGCTGTCAAGCATCCTCAGCTGCTCCAGGCCCACCCCAGGTCCCAGTGAGGGGGAGGGAGGCTGGGGTCCCTTTTGTTCCTGCCGTAAGTGGCATGGCAGTTCAGGGAGCTGCAGGAAGCTGCCTGTGGGCAGCCTGGCGGGCCTCAGTGTGGCTCCCCTCACTGACAAGCTGACAGGCGCAGCGAGATGCTGAGGGAGGGCTGCGGGGCAGGGGCAGACCTGGTCCCTCCTAGCGTCAGGCACCTGTTCTGGTGCCAGCCCTGCCCCTTCATCAGGAGACCCTGGGCTTTCTCGGTCGGGGGCCTCCTGTCCTCAGAGCGGCCCTGTTTGCCTGCCCTGTAGGCCGAGCAGGCGAGATGGACTCAGAGGCTGTGAGGTGTCTGGCTGACCTCAGTGGGCTCAGCCCACAGCCCTGTCTGAGGACTGTGGCACCAGCGTCACCCGTTCCTCCTTGCTCCGGGCCCTTGGCTCGCTTTGTGTTAAAAGTTGTTCATTTACTCTGGATTTCCTAAAAAGCAAGCGCGGCCTGCTCCTTTATCTCCCTTGGTACACATCTGGGTGCTGTCGGAAGGCTCTTCCTGTGGCAGTGTGGCCTGGAGTGTCTTCAGGGCCGGCTGGGGTAGCACCCTCCTCCAGCACAGATGGGTTCCGTGGGCCCGGCAGGAGCTGACCTAGAACATGGAGGTGACCCCGACCCCATGGTGGAACTGGTCACGGGAGCGCTGAGTAGACAGCTCAGACCGAGTCTTTGGCAGTCGAGCAAATCCCCTCCCCACCTCACCCCACCCCACAAACTGTCGTGTGGACCTGGAGAGGCTGCCTGATGTTTACAAGGCAGGGGCAGAGACTGTGGTGATAAATCAGCTCATAAGCTGCCACAAATAACAGTAAAGTTTTATTCTGAAAGTGTTGTGAGTTTTCACAAACACGTCCGTGTCCTGCATCTCACGTGCTGTTGACAGCAACCTGCTGGTCAGAGTCACACCAGGGAGAAGCAGGCTCGAGGGTCGCGCCTGCCTGGGCTGTACAGGGTCAAGTCCAGGGCCTTCCACAGGGCTTCGTCCTCAGATGTGGATTCTTTCTGCGGTAAACCTCCCACACGTGAGTGTCAGGGAGTTAGAAAGGGGAGGAAATGGGGGACAAGTTCAGGGGTCCACATACTTTCTCTTAAAGAGCCTGACACTAAATTAGGCCTGACCAGGCAAGAGGGAAAATCAGGATATCATGCAGGACTTATATAACCATTTTAAATGTAACCACTTACAAGTATAAAAAACATTCTTAGCTCATAGGCCATAAAAATCCCAGCAGCTGGTTGGGTTTGGCTGGCTAGCCAGAGCTTGCTGACCCCCAGGTGGGTCAGCTGCAGCTACCCGTGGGCAGGACTCGGCAGGTTCTGTCCCCCTCCTTTATTCCTCCACTGGAAGCTTCTAGCCAGAGGTACCTAGGAGTCAGTGGAGTGGCGTCTGTCACAGACAGCTTCATTTCCAGGAGACTCAGCAAGGAATTCCGGGACACTCCCAAAATGCATTTGAAAAGTCTCCATCAATCCTTTTGAACAGACAGTGTCACCGCTCTCCTCTATCAAGCCTAACTGCTCTGCTCATGCATGTATGTGGCCCATGCTGGCTGGCCCCAAGGCCCCAGCTCCCCCATCCTGTATCCAGTTTACATGTTCCTTCTGGACAAAGCAGATGTAAGAACATTGCAGTACTCTCCTGTCCCCCCTTCCCAGTTCTTGGCTCTTTGTCTAGCTCAGAGCTGTGCATCGATCAGGCTTAGAGAAGGAAGCCATGGCGGCCCCAGGCAGCTCTGGAACACTAGCCTTGCCCTGTGGCCTTCTGTGCCTAGAGCAGGAGTTCAAGGAAGGCCCAGGGTCTGGACCACAGCCCTCCTTTATGGCCAGTTTATCCTCCGGCCACCACTTCTTGCGGGTCTCTGTCTGAGAGGCCAGGAACTCTCAGGGAGAGAGCTGACAGCCCAGACGGGGAGATGCGGCCTTTGCTCGGCCTTCTGAAGGGAGCACGTCCTCTGGAACCTGCTTCTGGAGGCCCAGCGGCTGTTGGCCTCTGCTGAATGACGGGCAGCTCCAGAGGCCCCAAGCAGGGCCTAGGATCCTGTGCTTTTGCCAGAACCTAGGGTGTCAAAGAGAAAAGCGAGAGTCTGGGCAGGCGTGCAGGTGGGTAGCCAGGGACTGGGTTGGTTTGAGGTCTTAGAAGGTGAGCGAGGGAAGATCAGGCTGGGGGTCTAGACTCAGGGAGGAAGTAAGGGGGGATGGGCGTCAGCACCCCCATCCCGCCCACCTGGAAATGAAGGAAAAAGACCTGCGGCAGGAGGTGGCTGGCTTGGGGGTGGGTCTGCTTTGTGTGGTGCCTCTGGTTCCAGTGGTCCAGTTACTGTTCACAGGCTACACCTCACTGGAGGGACATTCCCACCTTGTCTTGCTGGGCTGTGGACATCCAGGCTTAGAGACATCGTTTACCCTGGGAAGGGCAAGGCACGCATAGGGACTAAATGTTTAGCCACCATCAATTTGCACAAAACAAGCAAAACATCTCTGAGAGGGGAGACGGAGGTCCAGCTCTGCCTCAGTATTCCTGTTTCTCCTGGGGGAGGGGCAGGGGATTAGAGCCACCAGAGGGCTCCTGCCTTCTCTCCCCTCATGCAGTCCAGTCTAACCACGAGCAAGGCCAGGGGGCCAGGCAGCTGGGGAGAACACAGGCCCAGGGAACTTGTGACACACGTGCTCTGGCAGGTTCTAGCGATTAGCCGGAATTGAAGCATTCAGAGGCTTGTTCTGCCCTGCCACACGGGCTTCCAGGTGGGAGAGAGCTTAGAAGACAGCGTGGCGTGGCAGCGTTGGCGCCAGCAGGCCCTGAGTTTGCATCATGGCCCAATGGCCTCAGGCAAAAGGCACAACCTCCCAGAGCCCCAGATGCCCGGAGTACGCAGTGACAATAAGTCACACTCCCGCAGGGCTGTGGGAGGAGTGTATCTTGCGGCCACAGAAAAGGTGCTCTCAGATTCTTGCAGGGAGTAGCCAGCCCTCACCTGTCACCGGGCTGGGCACACTAGCCAAGCCGTCACCCCAGTGTGCATGGAGAAAGGCTCCGTGGGACAGTGAGTGGCTCAGCCTGAGAAGGCTGAGAAATGGCCCCAGGCAGGCCAGGGAGCTGCGGAGCCTCCTGCAAGTGCAGGGATGCAGTGAAACAGGACCCGGGCCAGGTCTGGAATCCTGACTCCTGCCCTGCACCCCTTCCTCCGCCCCTTCCCAGGGGACTTTCTGCTTTTACACCAGGGGTTGTGGCTGTGACAGCCGACCATCTGGGACTTCTTTATCTCCAGTGTGTGTTTCTATAAATTTAAATTTTCTCAGTTGGGTAGAAGCTTTAGAATTACTAAGATTCCTTTTGTGTTGCATAATGTTCTTGTCATTTGAAAGATCAGCAGGCATGGTTTCAGGGCGCCGTAGTGGACAGCGTGCCTCACTTAGCTTCATCTCTCTATGGTACATGTAACAACATAGGAAGACGGTGTCCCCAGCACACACCGGTCTGCAAACGGCAAAGAGCAGAAGAGAGGCAAATGGCTCTGTGCTGCCTCTGCAGACTCTGCTAGGAAGCTTTTCCAGCCCGGGCACCTGGATGAGGTCAGCCTGAACTTGCTGGGGAAGAAGGCAGGTGTTTGAGTGGGGTGGATGCTGGAGGAAACCGGTGGCACTTAAATACGTCTCTCTTGGCCATAAGCTAGCACGTGGAGGTCACCTCTGGAAATTCTGTCTGGGAAAAGTCCTCTGTGCTGTGATTGGCAGCTTGAAGGCATGGAGTGGGGCCGAGCTGGAGAGAACAGAGTTAGTGCAGCCTGCGCTGGCTGCCCAGAAGCATCTGGAGAACACCTGGCCAGGGCCAGGGTGCCTGGGAAGGACAGACAGCCCTGTCCCAGCCCAGAGGAACTGCAGGCAGTGTGACTGCCAAAATGGCTTTTGTAACGCTGTGCAGGCCCGAGCGGTCGTAGGCTGTGGGGGTTAAGGGACTCTTAAGACGGCAGATGTGAGAAGGGGGTGTTATCACTGTAGTGGTCACACAGCAGCTACTTGGAGCACCTTCTGGGTTTGCATTCATTCAGAAGGAGTCTCTCGATGCCTGCAGTGCGCTGAACAGGATTCAAATCAGAGAAAGCCTTACAAGGCCAGGAGCGACAGTCTCCACAGGAGGGAAACCGAGGCTCAGGAAGGTGAAAACTGATCAAGCAAACTTCATGCAGCTACTGAGTGGCAGAGCCAGGGTTCAAAATCCGGTCCATTTGAATTTTTGTAAATGTGAGCTTCATGTATGTTTTCTCAAGAACAGGATATCACAGGGTGACTGAAGGGTCCAGAGTGTCTTTTAGATCAAGCCTGTGTCATGCAGTGTTTCATGTCAGGCCACACGCAGTGTTGCACACATCTGTAACTGACTTGGCACGCATGTCCACCTGTAGGAGGAGGGAGGAGGGAGGGGCTTCATCGTGGCTGTGTGCCTGTTGGCTTGTGGTGGGATCGGCGTGTGGTGGGGTCGGCGTGTCCTTATGCCTGTTGACGTGTAGCTCACACATGGGCCTGTGTGCTCCTGGGGGAGCTCTGAGGAGGAGGGTTGTCCCAGCACCCATTGATGGCTTGCTGATGTGACAGGCGTAGCTCAGCCCAAAATGTAGGCTCCATTTTAATGTATGAAACTTTATTCCTGTGGGCCCCCAGAAGGCCTCTGTGTTTGGAAGAGCCCTCTCTGAGTGTACCCTTTTGTGGCCTGTCTGAGCTGCCCACCCCCAGCATACCTGCCAGACTGGTGCAACTGGATGTTGAGAACCTCATGTCCCAGAGAAGGAACCGTAAGACACTGTAACCAATCCTAGTCAAGCAGGGGACCTTTGGAGAAGGGCGCGTTCCCATCCTGTCACACCCTACCGTAAAGCCCCTTTCCCAAGACCACCGGGAAGTGCCTCCCCCTGCAGCAGGCAGGACACTGAGGTTCACCTCCCTTGTCGGGGAGCCGAGGGGTTCTTATTTTTTGGGCAGGTCCCCAGATGAACTGGGGCTAGAGGAAGGACTTTCTAAAGGGTGTTCTAAAATAATTTCACCAAGTTTTTTTTTAACATGGATTGTTGACTTGGTATCATTTGGTTTAGGATAGACTTTCCCGAGCCACCAAACACATCAACAGTGCTGGCAGTTCTTGCTCTGTGGTGCCAGGGAGGTGTCTCAGGTCAGGTGGGTTTTCAGTGCTCAGCATGACACCGTGGGGTGGACGGCTGGGAGACTGGACCATGTCTTTTCTGCACAGCCAGTTTTCTTCCTGTGACTTCTGTGGGCCCACGGTGGCAGATGTTCTAGCTAAAGATTGTGCCACGTGGGGGCGCAGGAGAGCAGCTGCGGATAGGCTGACAACTGCGCTTTCCCGGCGTCCTCTCTGGTGGGCTCCCATGAGGTACAGTCTAGGCCTGGGAGGGGACGGCCCTGACCACCTCCAATGTGTGCAGACCCATGCGTTTGTCTTGGGTGCAGGTTGGGGACAGGGCTGAGCCTGCTTACCTTTACAGCGTTGACCCTCAGTATAAATTTATTGAATGAATGGATAAAAGTTCCCTGAGAACTTCTAAAACAGTCACCCTGGACTTTTCTGGCAGTTAGCTTTTAGAAGCCTGAAAATATATTTGCTATTTATCTCTTTAAAGACTATATCAGGGGCTGGGGCTGGGGTTCAGGGGCAGAGCACTTGCCTAGCATGCACGAGGCACTGGGTTCAATCCTCACCACCACATAAAAGTAAACAAATAAAGGCATTCTGTCCTTCTACAAGTACAAAAAGAATTAAAAAAAAAAAGAATATTTCAAAGACCATCAGTGCCAGCCATTGTTTTTCAGCCAGTGCCTGAGCATGTGATAAGAAGCACACAGCACCCGGGAGAGGCCTGTTCAGGTGGCCTTCTCGGGGAGTCCTCCGCCCTGTGCTGCTCAGCTGGATGTGGCTGGAATGTGGACAGCTGGGGACGAGGGCCTGCCTTGGATGCGCAGCACTGTGGACATTCTGCCGTCATCCCCGAATACCCAGCCTTGGGTTACGGGTTTAGTGCTGTCCTTGGGCGCACAGTCTATGTCGTAGATCAAGATAAACTTTTAGGAAAGACAATAAGGTATGAAAATTGCTAAAGCTGAAGTCGAGATGGTTGGAGATAAATAGATCTATATTTGCCATATATGGTAATAAAAGAAAAGTCTGGGCAGCTGCTCTCGACGTTTATGGACTTCTCTGTGATTCATCTGGTTGGCCAGCAGCTCCAGCCGAGAGCGGGTGTCTTCACCCATTTCTCTCCTAAGCTGTTTTGCCACAAAGAAGCCATCGTGTGTAATCAAAAGAAAGTCCCAGGGCCCCGTGGAGTGACTCCTGGTATCAGCCCTGAGAACGACTGCAGGAGGACTCTGCTGCTTTCCTGCCTCTGCACCTTGTCTTTGTGACCCCTTTATTGTCATTATTTCTTTACATGCCACGGTATTGTAAAGCTGTGTATTTAGCAGTGCACACAGAACTCTCCAAGCTTCAGCGATTTTTCCCTAGGCCCAGGTTCATATGTGCAGTGTGACCACCACTATCCCACCCTTGCCAGAAGCAGAGTGGTCTGTGCTCTGCTGGTTGATCTGCTCCTAGACAGACTCTTCTCGTCCTGTCTGCCATTGAGCAGATGTAATTCGTGGCTGTGTTTTCAGGGACGGGTGACAGATGAGCACCCAGCTGTGTGCTTCCTTCAAGTGCAGCAGCTTCCAAGCTGAGTCTGGCTCTGCTGCCTGGGTCCCTGGCACATGTGTGCCAAGGGGGAGGGACACAGCAGAAGGGCAGCTGTCTGCAGGAAGAGGCAGGTCCCAGAGGACAGTGAGAGCCTGGGTTTGGGGTGGCCGTGGTGGGATCCTTCAGAGGGGAGTTGAAAGGCAGAGCTCTCTCTGTTGGGTATTTATATGAAAAATATAATTTGAGGCCCCTACAGCTGTCCTCCACATTCTCAAGTTCTGCATCTGTGGATTCAACCAGCTGTGATTTGTGGTGGGTCAGAAATACTCGCACAGGTGGGTGGGCGAATTGGCCCAGGTCTGCGGGATTTCCACCAGGAAGCCCACAGCCTGCAGAGGCTTCCCTTTATCCCAGCCTGATCATCAGCACACACTGTTTATAGTGGCTGCGCAGGAGATAGATCAATAATAAACGCTGGGAAAATCTACGCGCTGCCAGCACATGCCCCAAAGGCTCTCACCCCAACTTGTGGAAACAATCAGGACTCAAGGAAGCCCAGTGGCCATGGGGTGCCCTTGGGTCCCGCCTGTTTCCTGGCCTTTTGCAGGCTGTGGAACTTCAGGTGAGCTAGCTGCACATAGATGGCAAGTGAGCTTGCAGAGGCCCTGGGGTGGGGAGCCGAGGACCCCGAGGCAGCACTGAGAGGGCCTGTGGCAGAGCCGCTCTGCGTCTTAAGGATCTCTTGGGCCTGGTCTGCTTGCTCTTGTTCGTGGTTTGCCTGCTGAAAACAGATGTTTCCCATCTGGGAGCTGAAGAGACCCTGCTCACGCTGGGACTGGCTGGGGGCCCTCCTGCCCCTTAGGTGTCAGTTTGAGATGATGTTTTAAGTCTCCAAGATTCCTTGAGGCCTGAGACCTGGTCCTCTGGATGAAAAGCATGAATGCTCATTATTGAAATCTGCATGTCACATGAAGCATGTAGCATGGGGAAGAGGGTGCTGAATCCCCTGCCATCTGGACATGGGTGTTAGGCGGTGGCGTTAGAGCCTTCTCATCTTTCTATGTTGAGACAGTAGATATCTCAGAACCATTAGGATGGTGTTGTGCACACCATTCTGTAGCATGGATACGGGGCCAATCTTAGTGTTTTATTTAAATATAGCAGGTGTGAGTCTGAGATGGACCAGAAGGTATCCTGCCCTGGGGACATGGGTGTGGTCTCGCTGGGCAGTGGCAGCCCTGGCGTTTGCTGTTTGTGGGTTGCACAGGCCTGACTGTGTGCCCAGGGGTGTAGTTGGCCATGTGGTCACTCTTGCCTGGTGTTGCCGACGTTGAGTGACCACCGCGTAGATAATCCAGTCATTCTGTGAGCCATATTCAGTTTTCAAAAGAACGTTTTTGTTTAAAAGGACATACTTGACCTACAGAGGAGTGAAGTGGGAGCCGTGTCCCGTACCCATGGGTCCGCTGGCCGCTCAACGCTAGTGCCCTTCCGGCCCTTCCAGGTGCCTGTGCAGGTTGAGATTCCCTAGCACAGTGTTTGCAGCAGACTGGAAGTAGTTACAGTTTCTCAGTTTTTCAGATTTGGGGGTATTGGTGTAAACATTAACCTTTGAGCATCTCTAGTCCAAATTCTGAGATCCCAACTGTGTCCATGCTCAAAAAGCTTTAGAATTCAAAGTACTGTGGACTGGGGACATTCCCCTGCATGTGTGTTTGTTTGTGTTTGCACCTTTAGGGTTCCACTGACGACATACTTTGTGGTGTGTGGCTCCTGGTCATCCCCCACCCCACCCCCCTGCTGTTCACTGGACAGACCTGACCCGGGTGCCCCCTGCCCACGAAGCCTTCCTGGACCTGCCTCTGAAACACAGCCCGCGCGTGAGCTTTGCTTGGTGGTTCAGCATAGTGACTGTTCCCTGTGCGGTGGCGACTCAACTCACGAGGCCCCTGTGGATAGAAGCCAGATGGGTGGCCCAGGAACCAGGTGGTCTTGCTCACAATTGAAGGCCCCTGTGGTGGTGCCAGGAGACCCCAGTCCTCCCCCAGCCAGTGTCTGGTGAAGGATGGAAGCCATGTACATGTTCAGCATTCGCTGTTTGTAGAGAGGTACTCTTACCAGCTCCCTGTCGTGCCGCCTCGGGTCGCCTTACTGAAAACTCCCTCAGGATCTCTCCCTACCTGGGATCCACAGTGCTCCTCCTTTTTTCCATCCTGCATGCGCTGGGCTCCTGTGCGTGGATCATGCCTCCATTTCTGACGTCTTCGTCTGTGGTGGCTCTAAAAGGTGGATTCCTGATGGTGAAAGCCTTAAGCAAGGGGTCGCTCCACATTCTAGTTGTAAATGGCCATTCATCTGCGTGTCAGCAGGGTCAGGGTCTGGAGTAAGTGAAGCAGTGGCCTTGTCTGAGGGAAGCAGGGTGACCCTTCCTGGTTGGTGTCAGAGAATCCTGGGTATAATGTGCCCCAGGAAATGCCCCCAGCCTGGCACACAGGACCCCTGTGCAGCACTTCCCACAAGGGTCAGCTTCACAGCCAGCCTAGGAGGAGTGCCCTGTGGGTTCCCTTGGCCTGCAGGTTTTCAGCACCATAGCAAACAGGCTGCCGAGACCGAGGCCCTTGACCACCCCCGCCAGGCCACCAGCCCCTCGAGGACGGTGCCCTGCCCTCTCATTCAGTGCACCTGTTCAATGCTCATGTGGGCTCTGAATGTGTAATGTGGGTTCTGGTCTTTGACAACTCAGAGCAGTGTTTCAAAGTTCTGAAATAAAAACTAGAGTTTGGGACGTGTGCAGTTCAGAAAGCAGCCTAGAAGAATAGTTTGAAATGAGAGGATCGACCCTCTGGCCACCCATTGTCCTGCAGGAGGCTGCTGCCCCAGGACAGATGGCCGTAGGAGATAGGCAGGGGCAACATAGCCCACATGGTGAGAGCCAGCACGGTCACACCAGTCCAGGCCCACAGGAGGACTGTCCCCAGAGTGGACACAGAGCTTGACATGCTGGCCATCACCAGCTTTGGCTCCCAGACGGGAATCCTTGTGAAGTCTTTTCTCTAGCAATCCTCTGGTCTCTTAAAACTGGGAGCTTGGCTTGGGTATGTATGTGTCTGTCTGTCGCTGTTGGCCACGCGAAAGGTGCGAACACAACTTTGTGCAGTGTCAGAGTGAGGGTGTCTTCACAGGTCGAAGTCCTTCTAGAAAGCTCTTCATTTGTGGGAAAACGTGGGCACAGCAGATGACAAATAGCTTTGACCCCCTGGACCCTTGGCAGGGTCTGTGGAGCCAGATCCTCAGCCTTCCCTGAGGATCATGGCCTTGTGGCATTTAGGGTCTGCCACAGTGCTCAGCTGCTGCCACACGCCACCAGTTCCTCCTTCCTGCCCGGCCTCCACATATCTCCAGTCTGCTCTTCCCCCTGCCTCTGCACCCCCCTGCCTCTGCATCCCGTCCTGCCATCCTCTGCACCCCATCCTTCCATCCTCTGCCTACGTGTGGAGTCCGCAATGCGGCACCTGGGCCACTGTGCATCAGCTGGCAAGTCTTGCAGGTTCATTCTTACTCAGGAACTTGGGCACCACTGCCCCCAGTGCCCCTTGCTGGCCCTCACCGCTCACCACCAGGCACCCCAGCCCGTCCTCCGGCACACAGCTTTCTTAGGATGGTGCTGAAGGCTCATCCATCAGCATAAGGGGACTTTCCACCGGGACACAGAACGTGTTTTAAATGGAGCAAAGAAATTTAAATGGGAAGAAATTATAGCATGAGCCAGTTTATCCCTTTCAAGATAATCTTATTTAATAACCAAAAAACTCACAAAGATGTGCATTTTATCCAGCTACAAAGCAGGATGGCAGGGTCTGTGTTGTGGTAATTACATGTTTGGGGTTTCATTCCTTCTTTAAACTAGATTTCTATTATTTCAGAAAATCAACCATTGCAGCAAAAGACTATTCATTTATTCCATTGCTGGGTGGCCCGTACGCCGTGAAAATAGGTCAAGAACAGTAATCTAAATTGACTGCTGATAAATAATTAAAGCTAATGGAATTTTCTCAAATCTGTGAACTAAAATCTTTGAGAAATTGCCAGGACATACTGTCTGCTGTTGTATGGAAAGATATTTTTTATTTAACACTCCAGTTTAAATGCCATTTAAAATTACCCTTTCTACCGCCGAGGCTGGAAGGAGCGCGTGCTTGTCTGTGACAGCATTGGAAGGCAGGGTGCCTGTCAATACTGTGTGGTTCATCTTCAGTGACGAGATGGGAAGTGAAGGTCCCAGGATCCTGGAACAAAGGGAAACTTCACTCTCCGCTCAGCCACCATCGGGAAACACACAGCGTGTTGTCTAGTTTGGAAACCCCGCACCTGGCCCCACACCCGGGCTCTGGTGTGCTGGACAAGGAGAATCGCAGCTGCCACAAGTGAAATCCAGGGACGCAAACACAAAGAGGGACTGTCCTCCCCTCGGCACTGTCCAGACCTTCATACCTAGGACACAAATTCCCAGAAGTTCCTATCAGAAGATGTGGCTTCTTAAGAAAGCAGACGCATCCTGCAGGCAGTGAGCCTGGCCTGGGACGCTGCGCCTAGTGTAGGTCATCTTGATGACCGTGAGCACAGCCGTCCTCGGCACACTTCAGGGGGCTGCAGACCTGGGGGCGAAGCCTCAGTGGCTGGAGGCCCCCTGGCACACGCTTCAGGGTCTGGCTTTCAGGTCTAGAACAGGGGTCCTCGCCTTATTTGTTAAGGGAAATGTTTTGGTGGGAAGAAGTCACTTTCTAGAGAAACCCTGGATTGTTAAGCTGCTCTACTGTGTGATGTTGCATCCATTCTAGTTTCTTATAAATGGTGAGCGCAACTTCTGAAATTAAACTTCTTAGCATATTTTTCCCTTTAAAAATGCTACATAGAAATGTCTGGATTTCAGAGGAGATTATTCCATTCAGATTGCCGCTTGCTCGCATCTGAGTGATCTAGAACCCGGCTGCCTGCGCGTTGCACTTTAAAGGTCTTCAGCATTCTTTCCTCGATATAGGCTGTGTAGGTGATGGACACTGCCAGCGGCTGTTTCAGAACCCTGTCCCCTGCTCTCCCAGAGCCCTGTCCCCTGCTCTCCCAGAGTTGTCTTTCTCCAGGGTAGGGGCTTTCTAGGTGGCTGCTTCCTGGGCAGGAGTTGTGTTGATGGCTTTAGAGATGCCGGCAGGAGCTTAGAACAGCAGCCAGCCATGTGCTGGCCCTCACAGGGAGGGAGCCTGGTCCAGCCCAGGTACCCTTGGATTGGAAGGCATTGGGAGAGCCAAGCCCCGTCCCCGGTGTCCCCAGAAGCGGGAACCACAGCCATTCCCCACTTTCAGGCCAGCTGTTCTCCTGTGCAGAGCCAGGGATATGGGGAGCTGTTGTACCCACCCCACTAAGGGAGCCACATATCGCGTACAGCACATGAGAGGGACAGGAGCAGGGGTCACCTTGCACCTACTCTGCCTCCCCCAGGCCCTAGTGAATTATTCACCAGCTGTTACTAGTGACCATGGTACAGGACAGCTTCCCCCAAATAGCAGCATCTCCCTGTGCCAGGGGGACTCCAATCACATGACAAGCCCCAGTTCGACAAGCCCATTCCGGGATGGGCAGGTCAGCCAGGACACTGTGGCAAGAGACTGGACCAGAGAGTCCTGGCATTTCCAGGTGAACCTGCCAAGGTGGCAGGTTGACGAATTGTCGTTGTGATCTGAGAGGTGCCCCGGTTGTGCTCCCCTGGCTCTTGGCCTGCTCTGTGATGCTGTGAGCTCCCAGCTGAAGGCCGTGTGCACCCCGCAGGGAAAAGTCTGGGGAAGTGTCTGCTGTTTCAGATGCACGCAGGGCAGGTAAATGGTCCCACTCCCCAGGTCTCACCGTCATGTAATGGCCATCACCACCCTCATCTCACCCTGTCCCACCCCATCCTCTCCCACAAATCAGTTTGAAGCAAAAATCATAATTCGCAAAATATGTTAGTTTGTGTTTTAGAAGCAAAGGAGATTTTTCAAAAAAATACCTAAAATTTAGACTACAATAGATTTAAAAAATAAAACCAAGGACCTATTATTTTAATTTGAATTCATTTTGTGGTGCACTGTGTTTTATCAGCTATAATTCTTGCACTATTATGTTTCACCATTTTCAAAATCAGAGTATGGAAATAAGTGACATCTGAATTAAGCAAGCAGCTGTGTTTTCTGAGCATAGCATGGAGCAGTGGCACAGGTTACACTTGCCGTGTCCATTTGCTGAAATGAGCTATGGACGGTCATCTTTGACGTACCCTTAACACATTTTCCAGTTGGACTTTGGTTGTTGTGAGGCCTAATGGGAAAACCAGGGGCCAGGGAACTCACGTGGAGATGACATTCTCCAGCCCTGGGTGGGTGTGCCTCGTCACCAGGCAGCTGTGACCAATGCTTCACCTCCCCAACACAGGAAGAAAATGTGACCTGAGGCCAGGGAAAGAGGTGGTTCTGAAACAGGAGGTGGCTGTGGGCAGGTGAGGGAGGGCCGTAGGCAACCCTCCAACAGGCGCAGAATTGGGCCTTTTGGGGATGACTCAGTTCAGCCACCCCACCACTCCCACCCTGCCCGGAGCACTTGGAAAATACACACTGTCACCAGAGAAGGCAGGACCCCACTGCAGGGCTGCCACCAGCGAGGACAGCACACTAAGACGGCAGAGGTTTTGGATAATGTAGAACTGTTCCGTAGAGATGCGCCTTAGTCACTGTGGAGTGAAAAGGACTCTGTGGCCCGGCGCAGGGGGCGCACACCTGTCATCCCAGCGGCTCTGGGCAGGAGGATCGCGAGTTCAAAGCCAGCCTCAGCAAAAGCAAGGCACAGCAAGCAACTCAGTGAGACCCTGAGTCTAGAAAACAAGGCTGGGAATGTGGCTTGGTGGTCGAGTGCCTCTGGGTTCAATCCCTGGTACCTCCTCCCCCCAAAAAAGAGGTTGTGCAACTTAGTAGAACATCCAGAAAATCTCAGACTATCAAATGTTTGTGGAGGTTGCTCTGTGAGCCTGAAGGTGCGTCTGTGACCCACCTGAGGGTCTGTGACCCACCTTTCCCTTGCGCACAGTGTCTGTGCTGGCCCAGCAATTTCTTGTCCTTCCTAGTAGACACCGAGCCATATTCTGAGGGACTGAGCTGGGCCCCAGCACAGCAGCTCGGGGAGCCGCCAGCCCTGAGTCCGACACATGGCTGGTACGCAGGCCACCGCCCTGCCCTGGTCTTGCATGCCATTGGGAAGCAAGAGACTAGGGCCCAGAGGGACAGAGCCTTGCAGAGACCACCCGACCCCCCGAATGGCAGAAGGCCGAGGTCTGCACCTCGAAGGCCCGGGCAGCCTGGTTTGCAGGGTCCCCGCTTTCCAGGTGCGGCCTCAGGGTACCTGGCCACTTTGACTTTCTTGCTTTTAAATGAGAACTCATCTCACCAGCTCCTCTGTCATCTGGAAAAGGCCTTAATGGCACTTTCCTGTTCAGTTTTCTGGTCTAAAACCTGTGTTGTGAATCAGCGGTTTTGAGAACAATGCAATCCCTCTCGCGTGGCCGCGTCTCTACAGACCTGGCTCATTCTTTGCTGTGCACTCGAGGGAGGGTTGAAACGAGCAGCTGTGACTGTTGCCAACAGACACCTGATAGCAGCACTGTCCAGGACATTGATCTGCGCCACATGGAGGTGCTCGCTGCCTCTCGCTCTGTGGGTGGAACTGGATGGAAAGAAGCCAGGGTCAGGGGCAGCCTGTGGCTGAACTACGTGTGCAGCTGCAGGTCCTCGCTGGGGCTGTGTGTGCTGCTCGCTCCTTCCCGCCCCTTCTAGTGTGGTTGTGACTGGCCGGAGCCCACTAGCTTCAGCTGTGATGGTAGCAGAGGGCGTGTGGGTGGCCCAGAACCGCAGTGTCCACAGCGCTCAGATGGCCCGGGCGCTGCACTCTGAGAGGGGAACAGATGGAGCCATGGCCTGGCTGACCAGGGAGCCCGCGGGCTAAAATCGAGCATCCTCGGGTCTCTTCCTCAGTTAGGTGCAGAGCTGGAGAATCTTTGTAGGCAGCAGAGTTGGATAAAGAATGTCTCAAGCTGCCAAAAATAAAATTAGAACGAGTGGTTTTTAGCTGGTGACTTGGAGCGCGGCGGTGTCAGTTTGCGTGTGATGTGTGAACATATAGCGGTTTTTTCCTCTCAACTGTCTCTAAACATGCATGTGCGCATGCGTGTGCAAACACACGTCCAGCTTTAATACCAAAGCTTGTTTCAGGGGGTCGCGGCAAGACTTGCAAATGCTCAAATAAATGTTTTTTTTAAAAGAAAAGCATGTTGCTAAAGAGGAGTTTGCTTTATGTAAGGACACGGGGCTGGCGAGGCTCTTCGGCCCAGCTGGGATTCTGCCATAGATGTAGAAATGATTTTCTCACCTCCTGAGCTGGTGTTCTCAGGAGTCAGCACTGTGCCAGGTGGGCCGGGTTGGGGGCACCTGCTGTGGCCTGCATCTCGGCTCCCCTGCCCTTCTCCTTCCACGGCCCCATCCGGCTTCACTGTTTCTCTCTGAATTTGGGCCTTGATAAGCCTTGGAGGGATGGGCCTGTACATACCCTGCGCCCCACCCCACCACCGTGTGGCCTGCTATCTGGGTGGCCTCTGTATGCTGTGCCTGTGCCCATATGGGGCCACCGTGATTACATCCTTTAAAAAACCTCACTGTGGTGTGGACTTTAGAGGGAAATCTGGGTTCAAACTCTAACCCTTCCAGTAATCTTGATCAAATTCCCCTCCCTTTCTGAGCCTCAGGGTCTTGTCCGGACAGCAGACCTGTCCCTCATGTTGATGGGATCACTGTGAGGAGCCCTTGGCTCCAGTGCTCAGCTCGTGGCAGACATCGAGTTGGCACTTCAGACCTTGTGGGTCTCTCTTGCCTCCTTCCCCTGGACTCCGGGTTTCTCAGGATGTTCCTGCACTTGCTGAGCTGGTTCTGTCCCCGGCTCAGCTCAAGCTGCGACATCCCATGAACAGTCCCTTCCTAGTCCTCATCTCGGGGCAGCATTGGCACAGTGACCGCCTTTTTCCTCTTGAGCTCACTCCTCACTTGGCCGCGCGCTCTCCCTGCCGTCCCCCTGCCCCTGCCACCCCCCTCCCAGGAGAGCCCCGACTGGATGTCTCTCAGCCCAAGCAGCCCAGGATAGAGGTTGCCAGCCGTGTGGCTACGGGCACTTGACCTTGGCCAGTCCAAACTGAGACGGTGAGCTGAGCATGCAGTGCACAGCAGACAGCAGAACCTCAAAGCAGAAATACAAGTCAGTGAACAAAATGAAATGGAAATATACGTAAAAATACCTTGCTAATTTTTACATCAATTTCTTGTGAAAGGGTCGCATTTGGGACACACTGGGTGAAATGAAGCCAAAGCCAACTTCACGTATTCCAGCTGCGTTGTCAGGGTGGCACTAGAGAACAGGAAGCTGTGTGTGGCTGGCTTGGCCTGCAGTGGACAGAGCCACCCTAGGCGGGAACCCAGGCCCGAGGGCTCTTCTGTAGGCTGCGACCTCCCGCTTGCTGGGTCTCGGCTCCCCTGGAGGGTCGTCTGTTCTCCACTTGTTCTTTCATTTGCTTTCATGTCCACTCCACTCAGGGCTGAGTCCTTCTGGTGTGCCAGGCCCTTAGTAGCATGGAGGAGACCAGCGCTGGCCTGAGGTGTGGCCCAAAGTCAAGCTAACACCCAGGGCAGCAGGTCCAGATTCGATCTTCCTGCCGACCCGACCCACTGCCAGTTCCCAGACTGCAGAGCACCTGTGCTCCAGGCCTGGGCCACACTGCAGCCTGCCCTGTGGGTGGGGTCGGCAGGAAAGGGCCTGTTAGCCCTCTGGGGAAGCAGACATGGGGTCTGGTATGGGGGGACTCAGCTTCCAACTTTCTAGAGTCTTCAACCCACCCGTGCCTGGGTGTCCTCAGCAAAATGCCACCCAGCTCTGCGTTGGAAGCTGCAGGAAGAGGGGCAGGCAGAACCCACGCCACCTGCAGCAGCCCCAGCCGGAAAGCAGAGGCTGCGCTCCTGTCACCAGGTCCCTGTCTGGAGCTCAGAGGGAGGAATGCCGGAATGCGTAGCCTGTGCTGGGCCACCCTGGCTGTCTCCAGGGGACTGCTCAGAGCCCAAGCGGTCAGCAGGGGCTACTGGCTGTCAAATATTGCAGGGCAGGGCCCAAGGGCCACCCCATGAACCTAGTCCCCTTAGGGCGAGCAGCCAGCCTCCAGTCCAGCTCCTTGGCGTCTGACAGTCGGAAGGCAAGCCTCTCATTGGCTTATTTTCCTTGATTTTTTCATGTCTTAGTTTTTAAAAATAAGATGCGCAAGTGTCTGTGCCTCCCCATGTGAGAGGAGGGTCGCTTGTGTAGTGTGTTAGAGGCGATTCTGGTGCCCTGGATGCCATGGACTGTGAGTCCCAGGCGGGATGAGTGGCATCCCTCTTAGCCCACGCTGGCCAAGGCAGCCACGCCTCCCGACCAGGCCACCTTCATGCACATTCAGCCTCTGCGGAAACGGACGCTAACTCCATCCATTGTCCTGGGTTTGCAGTCTGTGACCACAGTCGTGCCACGTGGCCATCCTCCTGTTGTCCTTGCCTGGGGAGGGGGAGAACCCCCTCTCTCCAGGGGAGTCTGCCTGCGCCCTCCCTTGCCCCACCAGGGTCTCCACTCCCGGCAGGGCACCAGGTCACCACCAGCAAGGCACACACACCTCCCACCTGCACTTACCCTCCTGCATCACGGCCCAGGGAGACCAGGCCTCCTGCAAAGCACTGTGGCTGATTCGTGGTGTTTGGAATGTGGTATCGACCCGGGTGGCCCTTGTCCCCTCGTCCCCTCACAGTGTTACGTTTTGCCCTCCGCCTTCTGAGGAGTGCAGAGGGTAAGAACCCGCCTGCTTTTCCTTCCTGCCGCTGCAGTAGCCGCTCACCTGGTCTTAGAGGCCAGAACTACAGGGATCTGTTATCTGACGAGGCCAGAGCCCACGAATCCCAAACGGGATTGCAAAGATGTGGCCCAAGTATGTTCCCTTCAGCAGCCCAGCGATGGGTCTGTCCTGGTCTCCTTCAGCTCCCCAGCTACCCTCGGTCCCTGGCCTGTACCCCGATAGCATTCCGACCCTGTGTCTGTCCTCAAGTCCCCTTCCCTCACCCCGGCACTCCTGCCTCCCTCTTACACGGTCACTGCCAGGACACCGGCCACCTGGATAATCTAGTCTTCTCCCTACTTATGGTCCCTAATTTGTTCACATCTCCAAAGTCCCCATCACCATGAGACCCAGCGTTCCCACATGCTCCAGGGATCGAGATGTGGGCATCTCTAGGGGCCCATCATCGTGCCTGCCACGATTAGGACAGCCCGAGTGCAGAAGAAACTGAGAAAGAGTGTGATTATTTTTTGTCATTGAACTTGGTTTAGAAATCCAGAAAACACTGGGGTTGTGGCTCAGTGGCAGAGCGCTGAGGGGTTGATCCTCAGCACCACATAAAAATAAGTGAATATTAGGGAAAAAAAAAACGGGAATCCAGAAAACCATCCAGTGGAGGAGTTGAAACGTGGTCTTCTCTAGGGAATAGGGAACACGTTTAGGAGTGCATCTTTCAGAAAAGCGTGTCCCTAGGAGGGGGATGAATTGTCTGTGCAGTGAGGGGCCGAGTCATGTGGGGTGGCTCCTTCACAGAAGCTCACGGAGCTGCCTTGCTCGTGGGCCCTGCAGTGCTGGGGACGTTCTGTGTCTGCCGGCCTCACGTGGCCAGAGTGGCTGAGGAGCTGAATTCTCCAACCTTATTTAGCTTTAATTAAGTTACAGTTAGACATAAATAGCCACACGTGGCCATCGGCCCCCGCGCTGGACGGCACCTCCTGGAGCGAGATTTCCTAACCAGGGCTCCCTGGGTAGGCCATAGGCGGCCCTGAGGAGATGATGGGTAGTTTTATGTCTGGGGGAGCCCATCTGTAAGAGCTAAGCATGGAGGGCCCTTTGATTTAGGAGCTTGGTTAATGGAACCCAAAATGCTGTTGAACAGGCAGTTACCAAAGCTGGCACACCTCCAGCGAGTTCTAGAACTGCAGCATCCCAGAGTGGGAGAGGATTGGGCTCCCTACCGCCCCAGGGTGGCAGGGCTCCCCTCATCCATCTCCGTGTGAGGCTGACGGTCCAGCTGCCAGGCTCACTGGGTCCCAGTTGGAAAGGGTGGAGTGCCAGGAGCCAAGCAGCCTGCCCCAGCCCCACCTGCCGCTGCCTCCTCCCAGGAAGACGAGGCCGCCCTTAGGCACTTAGAGGTGGTGGCTGAGGCTCACAAAGTGACTTCCCTTGTCCCACAGTTAGAGAGTGGCTGAGCCAGAAGTCGGAATCAGCATTGCCCAGATCTGCCATCCCCTTCCCTGTTCTGAACCCC
This sequence comes from Urocitellus parryii, assembly GCF_045843805.1. Taxonomy (NCBI): domain Eukaryota; kingdom Metazoa; phylum Chordata; class Mammalia; order Rodentia; family Sciuridae; genus Urocitellus; species Urocitellus parryii. The sequence goes on along the minus strand of NC_135539.1, from coordinate 28,594,205 downwards.
TTGAAGCTCTGCCCTAGCCCCCACTCCTGCCTGCCTTCACCCCGGGTCCACAGAGTCCAGGCGCAGGCTCAGGTTCACCTGTGCCTTGCTGTCCTTTGTTCTGAGGGCGTCCTGGTGACAGGGCAGGGGCAGGTGCCCTGAGAGCCCAGCCTGGCCCTCTGCTATCAGCTGTAAAAGTCCTGCCCCTCTCCCCAGCTCACCCGCTGTCCCTGTGAAGCACTTCCTCACTGTCATAATTTGACTTTATCTTTCCTCCTGTATTTTCTCATAGTGTTAGGTTTATTTTTCTAAAATAATACTTTATCTTCTTCCTGTGCCTTGGTCGGACTGGTGTCTGTCCTTACCAGCCCTGGCCGGTTTCAGATGGGCACATACATCTGGGTCAGCCTGGAACTGAAAAAAGTTGTGGATGTTCTTGTCCCAGACGTAGTGAATCTGATCTGGCGTGTGGGTCTTGCTCAGACAGGTGTTTACACGCCTTAAAGTAAATCCTTGAGATCGTAGGGGTATGTGGACAGGCTGTCCCCTCCTACAGCATGGGCACAGGACTGTTGGCTCAGGGTGGAGTTCCCAGTGACTGCCAGGAGGGCTTCAGAACAGGCTGGCCCTCCCGTTAGCAGGTCACAAGACAGCTGCTGAAACACGACAGCGGCCCAGGCCTTCCCAAGAGAAGCAGCCTCAGTGACTCCACTTAGGGACCGACATGGGGACTGCAGCCCATGGCAGGTTCTAACCGGGACTTAGTGGAAGTGAGACCCGCTGTGCTCTCACGTAAGGGAGCATTAGTTCCCAAGTGGGCACTCGGGTTGGGAGAGGGGCGGGAAGGCTTTATGTTGCGGGCATAAGCTCAGAACTCTGGGACTCGAGCTGTCTTGAAGCGCTAACCAGTGTTCCCTTCTCTTTCCTTCCCCACGCTGCTGCTGCCCCGCTGCTGCTGCTCCAGGATTTGCGCAAGCAGGTAGCGCCGCTGCTGAAGAGCTTCCAGGGGGAGGTAAGCCTTCACCTTCAGTTCATGCCCCAGCCGCGCTGGGCCTGTTGTCTCAGTCTCACTAAGTCGATGCCATTGACAGGACATCTGCCCAGGCAGAGCCTCGTCAGCTGCACTGACCCCACATGGTGCAGACTTTGCACTTATAATGGGACTTTCCCCTCCAGGTCCTCAGTGCGAGTCCTTCTGGAAAGGGAAGCTGCATGTTGATGTGGAAAGGTGTGGTTCAGGGGACAGATGCCCTGCAGGGTTGCACTTCTATGGCCTTAGGAGCCCACGGACACCTCAAGGGGTTGCCCTGTGCTATGAGCTAATCCGGGCTGCTGCTGCCCCAGGCCTCCTGCAGGGAATAGATGGGAACAGACAGAACATTCTGGTGCTTTCTGAGGGTTGTAGGGGAGGAATTTCACTGGATCTGAACCCCAGAGGCCAGGCGGGAATCACAGGAGGAAGCCTGCCGGTGTGAGGGAGCGTGTTCTAGTGGTTCCTTCCAGAGAATGGCTGAGCTGTCTGGCAGACAACTGCAGCGTGTCACCCGAGACATCCTGTGATGTCTGCTGCCTGAGAACAGGAACGGCGCCCACGGAGAGCACCGAGGGTGGAGGAGGGCGGCGCTTGGCTCCCTCCCGGCCCTGTGCCGACAACAGGTTCCAGGAAGATGCAAGTGGTGACCTGCAGGCCCAGGAGGGGAGGGCCCGAAGGGAGGGCCGTGTTGGGGGGCTGAGGAGTGCTGTCATACTGCGGTCCCTGGTTCCTCTGTGGGTCAGCCTGGACACTGGTGCCTTTCGCTGACACCGCTTGGGAAGGCTGGAATAGCATTAGTAGCTAGGCTCCTGTTTGGCAAACCCTCAGCAGGCAGGTGTGTTGTGTGTTGCGCAGGCAGGAGGCCAAAGGGGAGATGCCAGGATGCCCCAGGTCCGTAGAGAAGAGCAGCCGCAGTGCCAGTGAGGAGTTCCCCAGGTGGATCGGTGACCCTCTTTTTTATGTACCCATCCTTGTGGAGTGCCCGTGTCCTGTCCTTGGCTAGTTGAGGCCCAGCAGGCTGCCCGGATCCCAGGCCTCTGATGGCCTTGGATAGTCTGTCCTTGGTGTCTGTCTCCAGATCCTCACCTGATGAGTGACACTTACCTGACGTGTTCCTGCACTTGATCTTATCTGCTCTCTGTTCCGAAGCTTTTGGGAGGCCCCTGGGTTAGGGTTCTCTGCCTGCAAAGAGCCCAGCAGGCTTCTGTGTCTGCTTGTTTTTCTTTTGTTTTGAAAATTTTGGAAGCTGCTTAAGGATAGAAGGCTCAGTACAACTGACACCTGTGCACCTCCACCCAGCTGCCCACCTGTTGGCATCTGCCACGTCTGCTCTCCACCCAGCCTTCTCTAAACATGTGGGAATAAGTCGTGGGTAGCGTTGAGGGTTGGAAATGACAGCCCCAAAACAGAGTGGCCTGGGAAGAGGGAGGGAGGAAGAAAGCAGAACACTGATAACATCTATCCTTTCCCAGTGACAGGACAATCCCTGGGAGTGAAGCAGTCATCACCCAGTGACAGGACAATCCCTGGAAAAGCAAGCATTGATCCTCTCCCAATATGTCCTTTCCCAGAGACATACAATAGACCCTGGAGGTGGGGGGATAAGTGCCGAACTCTGGACCCTCTCCTCCATCCTAGCCCAGAAAAACACATTTGCCCAGTAAAAACAAATTTCAGATTCTCACAGCCTGTCTCCTGGGGGCCCAACCTGATATGTTCTGTTAGTCTTGAATGGTTAAGCCATTTTGCAGTGAAGTCTATATAAGCACAGATTCCTCTTGTGACCAGGGGCCATTTTCTATCCAGAAAGTGATGCTGGGCCTCACTGCTGAAAAAAGGCTCAGCTGATCCACGAAGTCTGACCCTGTCTGGCTGTTTGTGCTTTCACCATGGTTGCCAAGACCATTGGTTATTTTTGCTTCCAAGCATGACACTGTGCCCTTAAACCTGTGTGTGTGTGTCCCCTAAATTAAGGAAGCAGGAAGATTGCCCAGCATTGCCATAGTGATTACCACTCATGCCTGGGGACAGAGCAGTGACTTCAGGTTATCCAGCCCTGGTCCAGAATCTCATTTCCCTACTTCCTCAAGCTGCTTTTGGAATTGCCCTGCTCTGCCCCCCCTGGGCGCAGTCGGTTCCCACGCTGCATTTGGGTTTGGCAGCGCACACACGTCTATTCTCCCCCCACCCAATATCACCTTTTTTATCTATTAAATTGATTTTTTTAAGGGGGGAGAATCAAGGCCCGTTTTTGTACAGATTGTCCTGCATTCTTGGTGGGCTAGGGGCTTGGCTTTGGTCCTGTCAGATTGGAAATGCCTTGGGCTGGGCAGAGCCTGCATGTGTGAGGCCCTGGGTTCGCTCCTCAGCACCCTCCAGGCTCCACAGGAGGAAGGCAATGCCTGAGAGCGGATGGCTTGCCACTAGCCCACTTTTAAAAGGCACTTTGAAAAGGAAACTTTTTAGCACCATTAATATTTATCAAACCTCTGGTAATTACTATGTGTTTTAAAATAAGTGTTACTGTGTATACTTAAGGCATACAACATAATGTCACGGGATACGTGCAGATCTTAAAGTGGTCACTATGATGAAGCAAATTAACATACCCACCATGGCTCACATCTATTCCTTTATTTGCGGCAAGAGCAACTAAAATCACATTCAGCAGAAATCTGTGACACGGTCTGACTGCCAGTCCCCACCACCCCACCACGCCTCACCGCACCCTTGCAGCCAGCTCTGCACACCTGCTCATCCCAGTACCTGTGGCTCTGCACCCCTGGCCTCACCTCCCCATTTCCTCTTCCTCCTGTGTGCTCTGTGAATGTTAAGTGAGCTAACAGAAATGTCTAGTTACTTAGTGACTTTCTCATAGTTACTTCAGGCGCAGGAGTGCTGCTCCTGCTGTGAAAGGTGGGTTCCCTGTGGGTTCACACAGAGGACTCTGCAGGAGGCCCCGGGAGTGGTGCAGGTGGTCTCCCTCTGCCAGAGGCCGGGGCAGCCTGTGGGGCCCAGCGAGCCTCTCATTGGAGGCTCCCTCTCGACGCCTTCCTTGGTTTCTGCCAAACGTGGCTTTGGTTCCCGCCTTTTTCTTTGAGCTCGTCCCAGGGCACTTCAGCTCGTGCAATGAAATGCATGAAATAGAAAGGGCCTAAGAGAACGTGCACTAGTGTAGAAAATGTTCTTTGCCCAGAATTTGCTTTGTTGTCGTTTGGTTTTGATTCTGTCAAGCAGAGATGGAGCCAGGGCCTGGGCACGCACTGGCCCTGCTCCAGAATTTGTATAGGTTGTCTCCTCCCCGAGGCCCCCTGAAAGAGAACACAGAGCCAGCAGGAGCCACAGAGGAGGTTTGCAGACAGCCAGGCACCCTGACTCCAGGGTCCATGGCACTGAGTTTCCAGAGTGGCGTCCATATGTGGGGTTGACCTGCCCTGGTGGCTGGGGCAGCCACTTACCTGCTAGACTCCTCCCGGCTCCCCCGCTCTGCCTCACCTGGGACCCACATCCCTTCTCCTCACCCCCAGCCACGGTGGGCTCCCTCTGCCACATGGATGGTGGCGCTGTTGATGAGGTGAAAGGTGCCGTGTGCCCAGGAATGCCTTGCAAGAATCCTGTAAATAGCTGTTGTCCTTGATTGAAAAGTTTGAGATTTTCTAATCATAACAATTATATATAATTATTATAGGAAAGTCATCAAAGCTAACTCACACTGAAATTAGATTGATTGATTGATTGCCATACCTAATTTTCTGCTTTTTGATCCCAGCCGATTGATGGGGGGCAGGTGTTAACCTACATGTTGAATACAGTTGAAAGCATGTCCAAGCCTAAGGACGGCTTAAAAAAGTCCTCGGGTAAATACACCCTCTAAGAAAATGCGGGGTCTCTTGAACTGCTCCCCTTCTCCTCTCCCTGGGGAGGGTCCTGGTTTGGACAGTTGGGGTGGGGAGCTGGCTGTGGCAGCCCTAGCAGGGGACCGGGACACTTGGGCCAGCTGTCCTGAGAGATGAAAACCCTCCTGGGCAGTAACCCAAGTGCTTATGTCAGAAGGAGTGAGAGACTGGGAAGTCCTCCCCCCACAGCAAGTTGAGAAAAGTGCCGCAGAATAATTCCAACAGAAACAAGGAAATGACAATATCATTAATTAAAACTAATGATATTAATAATAAGGATTACATATCAATAATAATTAAATCCCATTAATTATAATGAACAATATTAAGTAAATACATGGGTATTAATAGTAATAGATATAAGAACTGAAATGCATGAAATAGAAAGGACCTAAGAGAACATGCACATCCGGGCGCTCGGGCAGCCTCCACCCCACCCCACCCCACCCCACCCCACCCTGCCGTGGGGACAAGGTCGTAGCTGAGCAGGTGGGAGAGGTGACGAGAAAATGCTAGAAGCAGCTTTATTCCAATGACTGGAGAGGCAGTGGGAACTGGATGGCCTCGAAGCTCCTCCAGAAGCATCCCGCAGTCAGATGGCTCCCTGGGAGAGTGGTCTTCAGGGAGCACACAGTTCTGATCCTTTGCATGCTCCTTTAGGAAGCATCTTATAGGCTTATGTGACTTCAGTGCCAAAACCAGACAAGAACAGTGCAAGAAAAATAAAATTCAGCCTTATTTATGAGTGCACACGAGGGGCTTTAGAAAGGCCAGTGAGTCCACCAACTCCGTCCATCACAGGATACTGTTTGGTTTAATATTCAAAAAAAAATATAGCCGTGTCAGTTAATATCATTAACAGGTTAAAAGAGAAAAATTGTCATTTCAATAGTTACAGGAAAAGAACTTGATAAAATCCATCTCTGATAAAAACCACCAGCAAACTAGGAATAGAGGGAAACTTCTTTAACCTGGTAAAAGGTATTGATGAAACACATCCTTCAGTCACCAGACCCCATGGTGTTGAAGACATTTTCTTTGCTACCAGGATCAGGACAAGAATGCCTGTGGTTGCTACTTCCTTCTAATGAAAAGTCTTAGCTAGTGTAGAAAAACAAGGGAAATAAAAGTTTAAGTATTACAACACAAGAAATAAAAGTGCCCATTTTCAAGTGAGGCTCAATTTTTAAACAAGTTTCTAGATTCACATCAATGTGTGGAAGTGATCACATACTCCATAGCAGCGGCAAACCAGAAGTGGTTTTTAAAAAGGATACCCCTGGAGAGAACAAGCATCGCAGAAAGGTGCCTAGAAATAAATGTATGTCAGAGCTCTTTCAGGAGAAAAACAAGACCTTTATATTGATGGATAGTGAAGATTTAAATGGGAAGAATTAGGTATTCATAGATAGAAATTCTCACTGTTATGAGAAAGACTGATTTGTCTCATTTGATAATAATAGTTATTGCTGTTTCGATCAAAATCCCAACAGGAGTCAGGTGTTGTAGTCCCACTTACTCTGGAGGCTGAGGCAGGAAGATGGCAAGTTTGAGACCAGCCTCGGCAACTTAGAAAGGCCCTGTCTCAAAAAATATAAAGGGCAGGGGGAGGGGGCAGTGTAGCTCGGTAGTGAAGCACCCCTGGGTTCAATCCCCAGTACCACTCCAAAGAGAGAAGAAAAATAATAAACTCAACAGGATTTTCTTAATTAAAGTAAAAAACTGATTCTAGAATTTCTGTATATTCAAGAGCAAATGGTCAGTAATAATAAATATAATACTGAACAAAAAAGAAATGGAGGGTTTGCCCTACCAGATTACTGGAGTACAGAGATGCAGACCAACGGAACATAATAAAAACACAGCAGCAGACCCGCTGCTTTCTACTTAGAGGAGCAAGCGCATTGCAGAGGTGGCTTCCCCAAGCACTGAGGAAAGGGGACTCTTCCATGCACCGTCCATCCTTGACAGTGGTCCCTCTCTGTGGAGTTCACGAATTGGACCCCCTCACACCACATGCAATCACAAATTAAGGCAAGTCAGCACGTTACTCCTGCTCCAAGAGAATGCACAGCATGGGACCGTGAGTTGAGAGACTTTCTTACCTGGAAAGGATTCCATAAAGAAAGAGATGGTTGCCATCCTCCACATGAGAGTTTTAAAGTAAGAGCTTTTTGTTGTGGGAAGATGCCCTAAAGAACAGGCAAAGACACACCCAGGGCACCACTGGATTCATGTGTGACCTAGAGAAAGGTCCCCTTTCCCAGGACATCACACATCATCTGAGGGAAACACTCAGGACTCTGCCTTGTGTTTGTGGTGACAGAGGTACAGATGGCATCTCCCAGGGCCGTGCGGTGCCCAGTCCTGTGTGGGGGAGTCCCAGCAAGGTCTCACCAGTAGTTCCAAAAGCTGAACACTCACAGAACCTTAAAGCTCTTGTATCAAGAAAAGACAGACGCAATCAGAAGATGCACGTGCTGCGCTCAGTGGCCCACGCCCATAATCCCAGCAGCTCCAGGGCAGAGACAGGAGGATCGCAAGTTCAAACCAGCCTCAGCAAAATCGAGGTGCTAAGCAACTCAGACCCTGTCTCTAATCAAATATGAAACAGAGCTGGGGAAGTGGCTCAGTGGCTGAGTTCAACACCCGATACCACCACCACCACCACCAAAAAAAAAAAAAAAAGAAGAAGCACCACAGTTGTGAACATCACTCTCAGAAAAAAACAAAAAACAGAGTGGTCAATGAATGTGTGAAAAGGCACAAGCTTAGAAATGATCAAGGAAACACGAGTTAGGTTACTCTCCCGGGTTGCCCAGAACTGAAGAAGGTAGGAGTGTAAGCCACCTGTCAGAAGGTGGCCATGAGAGCCCATGTACCTTGACACAGTCGTCCCACTCCCCAGGATCCCTCCCGAGAAACTCCACCCTGTGCATCCCAGAGAACACCTCCCAAGTGTCAAAAAGAATAAGTGGCCAAAACCCCGATGCCGTAGATGGCAGAAAGAACACCGTGGCATTTTGTCATGACCTCTGTGACAGAAGACTCACCAGAGAAAAACGCACGAGTTTAATTAATACAAGCTCCGTGTGCCCTGGGAGCCTTCGGGAATAAAGACCTGGGGTCACCACGTGGTGGCAGAATGCTGCACAGCCCAGAAAGCGAGGGGAGTTCCAGAGCGTGGCATGGCTGCCCTGGCTGAGGTCCTCCTGCAGCACAGCCACCTGCCAACCAGAGGAGCCGGGTCTCTGCAGGCACCGAGGGTGCTCATCCTGCTGTCTGCTTTGTCACTGTTCTTTCAAGGCAGTCTTCGAGGTTCTTTCCTGCACATCTGAAACCAAACGTTTGTCCCTTCCACTCTGCCGTCTCCCAGGCCCAGGTGTTGCGGTGCGCCTGGGCTCAGGCAGGAGCTGGGAAGCATGCTGGTGATGTTCAGGTGACACCAAAGAAGTGCCACCATGGGCCTTTCAGGGGAGAGAGCCCCGAGTTTCCTGCCCGTTAGGTCCACGGCTGAGGCACCCATGGTCAAAGGCAGGTGGATGAGAGGGAAGCCTACAGTTTATTTCATAAAAGTTTTCCCCATAAATGGAGCCTGCAGGAAGGAGGGGACCTGTTTCCACACAGGAGTGAGGAGGCCGAGGGCGTGGTGTCTGCTGATTAAGTCCACGGCCCTGGGCAGGGCCTAAATGTCAGATTCTTCCCTCTGGCACCATGTGACGTTGCTGAGGGTACAGGGCAGGACACCTGCCACATGAGGGTCTTCAGGAGAGAAGGGAGGGGCGGTGGGAGGAACCTTCCCTGTGCTGTGGGCGATGATCCGAGGTGCCTTGTTGGGTAGCATGTTGCAAGCCCAGCAGACACTTAGCAAGTTTGAGCTACCTGCCAGGTGCGGCTGAGGCACAGACCGCCCACTCCTCGCTGCTCTATCTGTCCTCAGGGTGTGTGCCTTTTGCGTATCTTCTCCTGTGTCTTTGGCCTTGGCCAGTGCCAGGACTGTTCTCCTTGACATTCCCACAAGCCCCTTGGGAGAGAAGGGAAGCTGCCTCTGCCCACCAGCTTGGGCTTCTCCAAAGAGTTGCCTACACCCAAACACCACCTGTCCCTCCTGCCTGACGTCCTTGAGGACATGCGGGGTTGGGCCTCTTCCTCAGCACCCAGCTGCTTCCCACAGCCACGCCCTGCCTTTCCCTCCGCCTCTCTGGCTGTGGTCCTCGGTTCTGTGGACAGTTCCTCCTCCGCAGTCAGACCTGGAGGAGATGGCATCTCTGTTCTGTGAGCTTATGTGTGCATCCACGTGACACGCAGATGTCTGTCACCCACTGGCCTTCTCTTCTGAGTGCCAAGTCATATGAGACTGTCTGTTGATGTCACCTCTTGCACATTCCAGGGGAAAGTGCTTTACCCACAGCCACATCCCCCGCCCCTGCTGGGTCCCCGCCTCCCCGTCCCTCTTCTCCTTGGGAACTGACTTCCGGTCACCTAGTTACCGAGTCTGGAAGACTTGGCACCTCTAGCTCCCATAGCAGTTTCCCCGCTGTCCTGCCCCCGCAGTGCTTCTGGGGGCCTCCAGTCCTCTCCATCCCTGCCACTTGCAGGCTGGTCTGAGCCTCGTCATCCCAAGACCCTTGCAGCGGGTTCCTAACTGGATTCTTGGCTGTAGCACCCCCACTCCCCAGTCTTCATACAGAACCCCGGGTCAGGTCACTTCTTGCTTATTCCCTGGCAGGGGCTCCCCAGTGGCCCAAAGGCAGACACAGCCAAGACCCAGGCCTACACCTGCCCTGGCCTAACCACTAACCGCTACCCACCGCCCCTGCCCAGCACTCTCCCTGCACCGCCCCTGCGCCAGGTCCCCAACCAGCTTTGGGCATGTGTCCCCCAGCCCAAGCCCGTGCTGCACATCCTTTGGGTCTGGGTCCTTCTCCAACTGTGTGTCTCAGAGAAGGCCTCCTGTCCTTGCTCCTGATCCTTCCTCCATGTCTCTGCATGAGTATGTCCCCCTCCCTCAGCCTCCTGGGTATGCCCGCTGCGCAGCTCAGCGCTGGCCCTCTGAGCACTTAGCCAGTGAGTGTCCAGCGCTGGGATGGGTGGATGGAAACATTGACCACATTTCACAACCAAGCCTAAGAGAAGGGATGTTACCCCAAGTCACCGGATAGTGATGACAGCTTGGCCCTGGAACCCCAGCCCGTGTTCCTGGACGCTGGCCCACCCTGGGGCCGCTCGGGCAGGGAGGTGAAGCCTCACCATGACAGACCTCACGCAGCCCCATCTTTGATGTGCATCTTGGGAAAAGAGCTCTGCAGGCTGCTCTAGGCGCCCTGCCTGTCTGACTGGCCCCCTCGTAAATTCTGGAGCTCAGCACTTTGTCCTGTGAGTATATAAATGTCCACACTGTGTCCCTTGCTTCTCTGCAACCCAGATGTGTGCTGTGGGAGGAGCTGAGGCTGGGTTGATGGCAGGTTGCTGTGGGATCACGACAGAATCACCTGCCAGCACTGCCCAGGAGGGACTGAGGAGCAGTGTGGGAATTCCCTGTGCACTGAAGACTGTGCTGCCCTCGCATTCAGCACTCCTGGGCCTCACTGCTGCACCGGCTGTGGTCTCCGAGCTGGTTTGCTGCTGGTGGGTCACTTATTCCCTTAGTGAAGCTTTTTGTGAGCCGTGCTTTCAGCTCTGGGACAAATAGTAGCTAAGGACGTAGCAGTGCATACGGTCAAGGTCCCTGCTGTTCTGACCAAGGGAATGGGCATTCACAAAAGCCGTCAGCAGGTGACAGGTCCTGTGGGGACATGAGCAGGCCACACTGCACAGCAAGGAGAGGGCAGCTTCAGATGCCAACAGGATGGCCTCTGGGGGACCCCGAGGGAAGGCCAGTGAGGAGCTATGCTCAGAGCTGGGACCAGTGCTCACGGGGAGCAGGCAAGGCTGGAACAGAGAGCTGGCCAGCCCCGCGCCACGGTGCTGTCGGGGTCTGGCCCAGAGAGGTCCGTGGCATGGCTAGCAGAGGCCTACACGTCAGCAAGGCTGCTTGACAGATGTTCATCAAGTAGTAGATGAAATGAAGAAAGTTGTGCAGATGCTCAATGAACGAGTTAAAAGTGACTAAGAGTTTCCAGTGTGTCCCCAGCCCAAGTCTGTCGAGCTGTGCCACGTTCAATGTTCAGATCTAAAGGCCGTTTCTAAATAAAGCCAGGGCATCTGGGTGGCTTATTCCAAAGAGTACTTCACAGGGAGTCAGGCGACCTGGGACCTGGGACCCAGTCCAGGCGCTATCTCCGTGACCTTGCGCACCTCCTGGCCGCCTCTTGCCTGCTTTGCACAGCTGTGAGTGAGTGGCCCAGCGAGTGTCTGCCCAGAGCCCCTGAGCTCTGACATCCAGGGTGATGTGGTGGACAGCGCAGGCTGGCTGTCACCTGCAGAGCAGAGGAGCTCATTCCCAGCAGCTTGGATCTGCTCAAGTATCAGAAGAGCTGCACTGAAGGGCCTGGGACCTGTCACCAAGAGGGTGCCAACAAGGACCCAAGGACCACCAGCCAGGCATGCACCTTACTTCTCACCCATTCTTCCTCAAGGCCCAGCCAAGTGCCAGCGCCTGTAAGTTGCTGCAGAGCCCCAGCTGCAGCAGTCTCTTCCCTGCTGGGCTCTGCAGGGCCTCGTGGCTGTCTTTTGATTTTGAACCTAACAGATTACTCTTGTGGTAGCATTTAACTTGCCCTAAACTAAGCCTCAAGTTTCTGAAATCTAGAGAGTAACAACCCCGTGTGTGTACGTACTCACACGTGTGTGCACGTTTCTGTCTCAGGCATGCTCGTACTTAGGAAGTACTGCATTAAGTTGGATGGACACTGAAAAAGGATGGGCCAGATCCATGGTTCCTAAAAGTGGGCCTCTGACCAGCACCACACGAGCTGCATGAGGATCACCTTCCAGGTTCCAGAAATGGAGCACCCAGCACCCCCAAATTACAGCAGGCCTGGGGTAGGACACTGAACCGACCGTCTGCCTCTGGTTCTCACGCATGACTGCTGCCAGGACCAACGGGCTAGATCTCCCAAAGGCTCCTCCTGCGAGGCAGGTTCAGTGACGCGGGGCTCACTCAGATGCTGAGATTGGCACAGGAGGTGCCCCACGGCTTGGCTTTAAGGGGTGTTTCCAGCCCTCAAGCCCCGAGTTCTGCACCAGGTAGCTGCTCGCCTTGTGTCTCCCGAGCCCCTTCTGGTTTCCACCTCTGTCCTTTCCTCTGTGCTGGAGTCTTCCGTGTGCCTCACCCGTAGGGGTCACCGCTGTCACCTCCCACGCCACCCCAGCTGCATCGAGGTACGGGCGAAATGCAAGTTGTGTGTTTGCTGTTTACAGCATGACATTGGGAAGGAGTCCTGCCATCGGGCTGACTGGCAGGCCCGTCCCTCCCGAGGTGGCCCTGTGTGTGCGCGTGAGCACTCCTGGCCTCCCTATCGGCTGACTTCATGCACCCAGTAGGCTCTTACCACTGCAATCACCACTCTACTTGGTCCCCAAAACTCCGTGGTCTTTTGCAACTCACACTTTATGCCCTTTACCAGCGACTCGCTCCCCACCCAACCCGGCCCCTTGCACCCACCGCTACACTCTGCTTCTGTGAGTTTGGCTGTTCCCGATTCCTCACACGGTGACAGCCTGCCACGGTCCCCGTGGCTGGCTGGTTCCACTGAGCTTAGAGGCCTCTGAGTTCATTTATGCTGTTGTGATGACAGAATTTACTTTTTAATGCTGAGTCGTATTCCTTTTACAGATGTGCTGTTCATCTGGGCTGGGACATTTAGATGGCTCTGTGCCTTGGCTGTGGGCCAGGTGCTGCAGGAAGCACAGGGGTGTAGCACCCGCTTCAGGATCATGGCTTCTGGTGCTTTGGAGATGTCCCCAGTAGTGGATTGTGGGATCAGGTGACCCCTCCATACCGTTTTCCCAGGTGGCTGGGCCAGTTTACACCCCAGCACCAGTGTCACCAGATCCCAGCTCTTGTTACCCTTTGACCACGGCCGTCCTCACAGGCCTGAGCTGTGAGCTCACCCTTTGGATTTGCCTCTCCTTGAGGATCAGCCATGTTGGGCCATTTTGGTTCATGGACCTGTTGGCCTTTCCAGTTCCTTCCGTCTGGAGATGTGTGCCCAGGTCCCTGCCCATTTTCAAATCAGATTATCTTCCTGTTGCCGAGTCCCGGCTTTCTCTCGAGGTCCTTACCTGCCAGGAGACGTCCTGTCCTAGCCTCCGCGTTTCCTCTTTGCCTTGCTGAGGCTGGGCCAGGGCAGACCACAGCCGGCTCCGGCCTTTTCCCCATCACTAGGTACTTTTAAGTGCTGTGGGCGACACTCTAAAGAGATTCTTAAGAGTCCTGGTTCTCTGCCCACGGATGTCACAGACATCTGCAAATTTCAGGGCCCTGTGTCCCTGGTGGCCAGTACCAAGTACCCTGGGCACCTCAAGGACATGCTGCCTGGCTCTGGCTTCAGGACGTCGGGAGGCTGCCGTCCTGAGCCCTCAGTGGCCACTGGCGTCTCAGCCAGCACAGCCGCTCCGAGTTCTGTGGTTTTCTGTGTAGTGGCAGTGGCCACTGTGGTCACGGTGGCGATGGGGAGGGTGTGTTTAATTACCTGGGTGCAGCGTCCCTGGGCCTCAGGAGCGCAGTGTCTTGTGCAGGTCGCTGTAGGATGGCTCCATCAGCGGCAGCAGGACGGGCGCAGGAGCAGGCCAGCCTGGTAATTGAAAGCACGTTTTCTCCTCCAAAGCTGCAGCTGGTTTGGTTCTGCTCATGCAGAAAAGGATATAACCTTGCATAACATAGGAAATGAACGGTTGAGAGAGAAGCCAAATTCAATTTCAGTCAGATATGTTGAGGCCGAGCCCGTGATCTATGGAGCCGGGCAGGAGCAGCGCGTGTGGAAAGGCGCGCGCTCAGCAGTCTATTAATCACGGCCAACCGCCCAGCACTGCCGCCCGCGAGCCGGGGGCCACTGTGCCCGCGCGCTCCTCGCGAGGCTGGAGAACAGCCAAGCACTCCACAGTTAACCTCTTAAAGACCCGGAGCTGCTTTCTGTTGAATAAATGTAATTTTGTGGTCAGAAATAAATGCTTGTGATGTAGCAGGAGCTTTGGAAACAACAGCGAGCCGACGCTGTTACAAATTGCTCTGTGTTGGGGAGTCAACAGCAGACATCAGGATTCCGCGTGTACAGCAAATTGATCTCGGCCCAGCGCTCTGCAGCTATTCAATAAAAGCCCTATTAAACCATCGCATGTAATGAACAATCCAGAGCAAATCTAATATTTTCAGTGGTAATTATTTTTAACATCCTCTCGTGGCCTGCAGTAGATTTCTTGGATGTTCACAACAGGAATCCGGGTGGGGTGGTCTGCGCAGCTGTCGTTTGGCCTGGTGACCCTGGGACCTGCCCCACGGGGTGTCAGCTGCCCGAGTGGCTCCCGGTGACTGTGATTCAGTGGCAGCTCAAGGCTGATCTGCTCCTGGGGGAGGGTGGCCAGTGTCTCCCAGTGCCCAGCACAGGGTCGGTACCTGGGGAGTGTCTAGAATTGACCTGAACTGGTTGGCATGGACACAAGGACACCCAGAAAGCCCTGGGATGACAGAGGGAGCTGACATGTTGGGCACATCACTCTGACCCTGCAGCTGCGAGCCCAGGTAGTCACAGTAAGGAGATGGGGGCCTCGAGAGATAGGGACTGAGCCCAGAACAGGGAGCTGGGGCACACCTGGCACCTTAGGCTGCCCCAGGACTTGCCCTTTCCACTTCCCTTCCTCAGTAGCTCAAGAAACTACTTCTTTGTCACCACTGAAGTGACCGTGTTGCTGGTGGGATGAGGGTGCTGAAGCTCTGCCACGCCGGATGGCAGCACTGGCGTCAGGCTCCTCTTCTAGATCCTGAGCTCCTCCAGCACCGGGTCCGCCCTTTATTCTCTCATCAGTGCCCATCTGCCACACACCTGTGTGCCGCGGGGGGGCCCAAGTTGGGCGGGCATGTGTGGAGGGCAAAGGAACACAGCGCTGCTGTCCGCAGGCTTGGCACAATCTGCATCCCCTGCACACAGTGCTTGGCACGTAGTAGGTGGCGGAGGGAGACCTGACAGAGGAGGGCATGGATGGAGGGTGGGATGGGTGACGATTGCCCAGTGGTAGATAGGGGTGTGTGGACAGGGGTGGGTGACAGGTGGAGGGTGCTGTGGTGGGCGGGCTGCACAGAGCACAGGTGGGTGGGGTTCTGCCTGCTTCCATTCCCAAGCCCACACTCGGGCGAGAAGCTCTGAGCACTGAACCTAGAGCTCTGAGGTTTCAGGCCTAACTTGCCCTGGCCTTGACCTTTGCCCACTCAGCTGATCTCAGGCCTCTGTCCCCACAAGGCAGACATTGAGGAACCATGGAGGAGACTGGTCTGAAGCCTAGAATTCTGACTCTAAAGATTTGCCCCCAACTAAGGTGACCCACCTTGTAACGCCCAGTCATGGCGTTTGTTTGAGCATCTTGGAATGTGAATTACTGGGGAAAACTGAGCCCGGTGGGGATTCATTGGTACTGATGTCCCCTTAAGTGAGGAGGGAGTGCGAGGAGGGCGTTTGGTCACCACCAAGTCCCCAGCAGTTCCACTGTTGGAGCACTAACATCCCTCCCAGCCACCGGTGTGCCGATTCTGTCCCACTCCCTTGCTAACCGTGGCTGGCAGAGCCCTGTACAACTGCACAGCACCCCAGCCAGGGTGCCCAGCACGAGGACAGGATTGCCGCAGGGCATCATGGGCATCTGCAAGTGTGGGCAGAGGCCACCCCCTGTCACAACATGCTCACCTCCCCAGCCAGTGAAGGAGCCCTCCCTCCTATGGGGACTCTGGGAGTCACAGGCTTGTCCAGCCGCCTGCCCAGACAAGCCCACAGCAGCCCTGAAAGATGGGAAGTGGACTGAGCCGGGAACTTGGTGGGAGGGAAGCAGAGTGAACCCGAGCACATGGACCTGTTGGTTCTCATCCACTCGCCCCCACGGGAGTGGCAGGACCCCTGTTCACTGGACCTTAAACTGCGGGTTCTGAGTCTGGCCTCCGCGCCTCTGGAGACGATGCTCTGAAGTATTGTGTGTCCAGCCAGAAGCACCACCAGCCCCTGTGCCCTCTTGGGCTGTGGCTGTCTGTTACTCTTTGTCCTGTCCCCTGGAAGAGACAAGCCTGGGATAGGAGATGGGCCATGACCAGTGGGACGTGGAGACCAGCCTGGCTGTGAGTCCCCTGGAGCCTGTGGCTCTGGAGTAGCGCTCGGGCAGTGAGCGCAGGGCCCACCCAGCTCCGCATGTGCCAGTGCCCTGCTCGGGTCGTCCCTCTCCCTCTGCCAGCAGCCTGACCCTCTGGGGCTGTGTGATTGCTTTTACAGAGAGGCGCAGACAGGCCGGGAGGTCAGGTGCCTTGCTCAGTCAGCCTGGGAGCTGCAGCTAGAAGGCCAGAGCCCGTGCTTATTCTGTAAGTTCAAAGAAGTGCCTCAGGATTGCGCCTGTGAGCCAAGAAGAGAGAAAGACGTCAGTGTGTCCACAGGGCAGGACAGGGAGACTCTTCCTGGGGCTGTGGGGGCAAGAGTCACTGCTAGGCAGAGACCACTGCTATCTGGGGACTTGAGGCAAATCTGACCCACATACTCTAGCCAGCTGCTTCCCGGGGCCAGTGTCTGAGCACAAGTTCCTCGAAAATCAGAAAACGTGTGTCACTGCCTCCGAGCATTCTCCCCAACTGAGGCATTTGATGGGAGGAGCTGGGGGGTCCTCGGGTCTGGCAGGGGCCTCCCTAGCATCCTTGATGGGGAGCAGACACCCTGTGTAGACTGCTGTCCTTGCCACACTCCTGGCCTCCTAGGGCCCTGTGGAGAGGTGGAGAAGACCAGATGGACAGGTCACCAATGCTGGAGTCAGACAGACCTGAATTTCAATCCCAACATCATCATTGACCAGCTTGACCTTAGAACTTTTCAAACCCCTCACCCCGCCATCTGGGTAAGGGAAAGTGCCTCGCAGCAGCATTGCAGGGAGACACCTAAAGATCCAGGCAGAAGAGCATGCTGGGCGCACAGTCCTCCAGATCCCTTGACCGCTCAGGTCCGTAACTTGGGCTCCTACTGCCTTTCCTGTGTCCCTGGAGTTCCTGGGGCTGGCGCCTCTCTTCCCAGCAGGCCTCATGGGACCCCCTCAGGGCACCTCCCAAACCTGAACTTCCCCCTCCCACAAGCACTGCCAAGGCTTGCTCATCCCTAATTCAGAAGCCTAAGACTCGAAATGCCCTGAAATCCAACATTTCAGCCGCCAACATGACTCTTAGGAAGTTTTAGATTTGGGGGCATTTCCGATTTCCATTTTTTGGATCAGAAGTGCTCAACAAGTACAATCTATGCAAACATTCCCCGATTTGGAAAACTGAAGTGTGTCTGGCACCATGTGTGTCAGATAGGGAATAGTCAGCCTGTGTCACCACCCACTGTCACCTCTGCTCCCTCTCTCAAGGGAAGTGACCAGCTCCCAGCCACTGTGGCCAGAACTCCATGGGAAGCCCGTGCCCCCTCAGACTCTGTGCCTCTCTTGCCTGACCTCCCTGGGATTGCCACCCGCCCTCCCAACTTGGCCCCCTCCATCACTTTCCCAGGCTAGTGCCTCCTGTGAACTGCAGTCACAAAAAGAGTGACCCCTTCTCATCACCCCTGATGGACATCCTCAGGGTGCCCAGGACTTCCCAGCATCCCCTCCTCTGCTGCGAGGACCTTGAGATCCCTGTTTTTCTCTGGACAGGACGTTCTATTTCCCCATGTCTCAGCAGCGCCCCCAGCACAGGTGAAACTCCCCCTTCCCTTCTTTCAAGCTCACCTTCAGAATGCAAAACAGGTGCAGCCGAGCAGCGTCCTGAGTGCCTCTCTCACTGTGTTGGGAATAAGAGGAGGGCAATGTGCGTGGATGCCGTCACTTCCAAAAGGTTTCCGGGAGGATGCCCGGGGAATCTGCACCTCTTTTCCAGGTGCGGGCGGGAAGGAGCCCCTCGGTTCGCTGTGTTCTTTGATTGGAGTTTTCTTCTCTTTGTACAATTAAGTGATGGTGAGTGTATCCACAGAGTTGTAAAACGTCACTCTGTCCACTCCCACACGTTCCTTAGCTCAAAAGAACCCTCTTGCCCTTAGCAGGCCGTCCACGGGACCTCCCAACTCCAGGCAGCCGCCGCCCTGCTTGTGCTGAAGAGTTGGGCCTCCGATCGCTTCCTGCAGATGAAGTCACAAAGTGGAAAAGCCCTTCTCGCTGGCTTCTTTGACTTGGAGTGGCTTTGAGCGGCATCTGTGTGGCAGCACAGCTCCCTACTTCTGTCCTTTTTCATCCCTGTGTGGGTGTGTCGTGTTTTATTGATCTGTCCATCCGTTGATAGCCATTTGATCTTCCCCCTTTTGGCCCTGATGAATATGCTGCTGGGAGCCTGCACGTACATGCAAGTTTCTATGTGGGTCTCTGTTCATGCTTTCTTGCATGTGTGCCTAGGAGTGGAGTCGCCAGGTGGCCAGGTGATGTGGGAACTGTGGTTACATTTTGATGAGCTGCCAGATGTCTCCCAGCTTGGCCACATCACCAGCCATAGAGGAGGGTTCCCGTTCCTCGGCATCCTTTCCAACAGGTCCCATCTGTCTTAGCTGTCCCCGTGGGGTGACACCGTGGCTCACTGTGGTTTGATTTGCACTTCCCTGACAACTCTTGATGTCACTCCCCTCCACGTGCTTGCTAGCCATTTGGCATTTTCTGTAGGGAGCTGACTCCTCAGGTCTTCGCCCATTTTTAAATCCAGTTTGTTATCTTTAGAGTTGAGTCCTGGGAGACTTTTATATATTCTGGATACAAATCTCCTACCACATATGCAATTTGCAAAACCTTTCTCCCATTCTGTGGGTTGTCCTTTCACTTTTCTTGATAGTGTCCTTTGGAGCACAGAAGTTTGTTTTGTTTTTTAATTTTACAAAATCTGATTTTTCTTTCTCTTGTTCCTTATACATTTGGTGTCCTATCTAAGAAATCACTCGCTAAAACCAAGGTCAAGATTTATACCCGTGTTTTCTTTGCATTTTATAGTGTCAGTTTTTAATTTGGGCCTTGGGTTCATTTGGGGTTGATTTTTTTTTTTTTTTAATTAACTCAGGTGGGTAAGGAGGTGGGGATCGGCTTGGCCCTTTGGCTTATGGATACCCAGTTTTCCCAGCCCTGCTTATTGGAAGGCTGTTCTTCCCCATTAAACGGTCCTGCCACTCTTGTCCAGACTCAGTTGATCATGGTGTGAGGTCTTCCTGATTCTCATTTCTCTTCCTTTGGTCTCTATGTTGATCCTTACGACAGCACCGTAGTCTGGGTTAACATAAGTTGTAATAAGTGGGAGTCCTCCAGCTTTGCTTTTCTTTTCCGGGTTGTTTTCGTCTGTCTGGGACCCCTTGTCTTTCCATGTGAATCCTAGGATCATTCTGTTGGTTTCCACCATGCAACCTGCTGGGGTCTTGATAGGCTTCGCACTCAGCCTGCATGACAGCCTGGTGACCATCGCCATCGAGATCATTGAGTCCTTAATCGGGAAAGATGTCCACTTAATGTACTTCTTTCAGCGGTGTTTTGTGGTTTTCAGTTGCAAGCTTAACATTTGTTTTGCTGCATTTATCGTAAGTATTTTTTCCTTGGTCAATGCTCTTATACCTGGGATTGTTTTTCTCAATTTCACTGTGAGATTGTTTATTATTGGTGGATAGAAAGATAGGTGTCTGTACCTTGATCTTGCAACCTTACTGAATGCTATAGATGTTTCCATAACTTGAAATTTTTTTACTCTACACACGTTTATCTAGTTATAAAAATTGTGCTTTACAATCTCAGGCACCTGTCCTCTGTGGGGGCTTCAGCACACCCCTGCTGTGATATAGCTGCAGGTAGAAGGTGTGGGGAGGGGGAAAGGCCACTGCGTCATTCTGTTCCCTTGGCAGTAGGAGTAGGAGGCTGTGGCCCCCTAGGAAGGGACAGGCAGGGTCCTTGCACTGCTGTAGCCACTCCTGGAGTGATGTGGGGTAAAGGAAGGAATGGGCCGGAGTGACTCAGGCAGCCCGACTCCACCTCTGCAGAGCCCCCCAGCTGCAGGTTCCCTGCTGTGTGAGCTGTGATCTGCCCTCCTGTAGCTTTTACCTCAGGGGAGAAAGGGGACAGCTAATCCTTCCCCATGACAGCGCGTCAAATGCGTGTTGACAGCCAGAATGCTGTGGTGAAGGCCTTGAGCTGCGTGGGCTGGAGGTGTTTGTTGAGGTTCCTGTTTCTTTGCCCCCCCCCCCACCTCGCCACTCTCTTCCCTGCAGCCTCACACCCTCATCCCCGGGTTCCCTGGGTCTCCAAGGTACGTCCTCTCCTGGGCCTCTGCTATCATCTCAGGAGGCCTGGCAGGCGCGGGCCGTGACGGAGAAGACTCCAGCCTCTCCCTGTGACAGTGCCTCATCTCCTGGGTCTCCAGACCTTGTCTCCAAGGCCCTGGCCCTCCAGAGCTTGCCCCCCACACTGAGCCAGAGGAGGTCGCCGATGCTCTGTGTTCTGCGCCAAGGTCACGCAGGTGGGACTGGCCCCCCGAGCACCGTGCAGGGTGTTGGAGACCAGGAAGGGACGTGACGCTGAGAAACCAAGCAGGGTGGCAGCGGGCTCCCACACTGGTCTCCAGCTTTCCTCCTCTCCACCTCGCCCCATGGGTAGCCAGTGTGCAGTGGAGGCTCCCGCTTCCGGGCCCCTCATCTCCCTATGGAGCTCATACCAGTAGCAGGCCAAGCCCTTGTCAGGCAGCGTAAGTGGACTCCAGAGGGAGACCCGGCTCTGGCTATGCCTGTCTCCTGCCCGGGACCCGTGTCCAGACAGGTGTGGCCGTGGCCTGTCAGCGTCCGTCTGGGCAGGACTGGACGCTCTCAGCTGATGTCTGGTACTGTCTGTGGCTCTGAGGACTGGGCCCTGCCCTTGAAGAAGCCCTGCAGCCAGACGGAGACTGGGAGAAGTCAGTGTCACGAGCTGCTGCTCCTGCTGACCTCTGTGGCCTGAGGTCCTGCAGAGACATGGATCTGGAAGGTCTTGTAATAGTCCGCTTGTTTCTAAGTCATCGGCTCCTAACTCCCAGGGACCAGGCCAGCGGGGTTTCCTGAGCACTCTTGTTGCCCTCGGGTGTTAGCGTCCAGGCCCCAGCTCCAAGCCCCTTGGCCTCCTGCCTGCTTGGCCAGTGGAGGGGAGGCCTGTGGGCGGTGGAAGGAGAATGCTGAGGGTGGGTTGGGCTGCCCGGTGGTCACTGCGGGAGGGTATCCTGGTTCATTGTCAGGGCAACTCGGGCAGGGGGGTCAGTCCCTTGACCCCACAGATGGAGGGACCAGGGCGGAGCCAGCTTCAGGTCCCTGCCTCCGGCTCGTCCCCCTGGGGTGTGCCAGAGCCAGCACAGATACCCAGTCTCTTTGCTTCAGAGCACGTGCTCTTCCAACCAGCGTGGCCCAGGCTGCTCAGTGCACAGTGGCGGGGGTTCATCATGTCCTTAGAGGTGGCTGCATGACATGATTGGCTCCTGCGTCTGAGAAATGGAGCCCCGTGCGTGGCTGCTCCTTCCCTGTCCATCAGGTGCCATGGTGACCTTGATCTTAAGCAGCCAGGACGCCCCACTGTGCAGACGAGCAGCTTGGCTCCATGGCTCAGGTTGGCCCTGTGCCCTGGGAGGCCCCGGAGAGCATGCCTTGCACCCACGGCATGGAGCCTGCAAGGCACCCGCCCACAGACCAGCCTTGCTGTGTCATGTGTTCTGGGGGAGCCCGGCCCCTGGTTAAAGCCCACGTGTGGCCTCTGTGTGCGCCTCACGACTAGTTGGACTGGGCAGCTGTCAAGGGCACGGGAGCTCCCCACAGTCCCTTGAAGCTTGTAGAGCAGCATGCAAACCAGCGCCTCCTTCAGTGTGAGCTGGGGGTGCTGCTGTTGCTAAGACCCCCCAGGCGAGGTTCTGGGGTCACCACTGTGCCCCAGTGCACAGCGCGTCCGCAGCTCCGCCCAGCACCAGGCCCAGTTTCAGGCATTTTGTCGACATTCCTTCCTCTGCCCACTAAAAGGTCTAGAGTAGTTTCCTCCCCGTCAGCTGTGACGTCACCCAGCATTCTCTATGTTGGAGGCCACGCCACCCAGCTGTTTGACCCCCTCCGCCCTGGAGTTCGCCCTCTTCTCCCTCTGCCACCCCTCGGCTCACCAAGGCTGTTCTGCTCTGCCACGCACGGCATGCTCTCCCCAAGCTACAGACAGCCTGGCCATGTCCCTCGTGTCCCTCGGGGCTTCCCTCTGGTAGACTGGCTGGGGGCAGGAAAAGCTTCCTCTGAGCTTTTAATCACAGGGAACTCCCCACTGTGAATCCCAAGCCATGGGTGTCAGGAGATCAGGTTTGAGGAGCCCTTGGCCTGAGCAGCCTCTGCCTGCTCCCTCCCCCCGCCCAGCAGGCAGGCTCCTGAGCTGCCCTGGGGGCCCTCACGGTGCAGGGGACAGAGAAGGCACTGCTGCCCTGGCCTGCAGTAGACCAGGGGCGGGTGGGTGAGGGGGGCACAGGGTAGGAAATGGGCAGAGAGGTTACAGATGCTCAGGGCAAAAGGACCAAGAGAGCAGCCGTGCCTGATGGAGTCGGGACCCAGAAAAGAAGCGCTCCCCAGACCAGCTCTCCAAGGGAGAGGGGATTTCTTTGGTGGCCAGGACGGGGCGCTGTGTTCCTGGCAAAGGAATCCACAGGGAGGTGGAAGGTGAGGGAGAGGCTAGCCTGCACACGCAGCCGAGGGAGTCTGTGGCAGGGCCGAGTCATGCAGGGCGAGAGCCCCAGCCCAGGCCTTGGTGAGGAGACGCCATTAAGGCAGGGTGGCCATGTGGCTCTTCCTGGAGTCTGGAAAGGGGACCCAGGGCCATTGTGGAGGACGCATGATGTTTGGTGGCAAGGAGAGGCGCCGGTGAGGGCTGGCTGTGGGTGCTGGTCTGCAGTGTCCACCTGGAAGTCACAGGGGCAGGAGCTTCACTGGAGACTGAAGCACTGGAGGAGAAGCGGGGGACACTCTGCGCAGTCTTGACGTCAGTCTCCATTGCAGTGTGGGGCAGGGGCTTCGTAGGGTGTCATTTTAAGGCATAAGCAGACCCAAGGAGGGCCTGACGAGAAGCTAGAGGCAGAGAGGGCCTGTGTGCAGCAACCGTTGCCAGTGTCGGCGGAGGCCACCCTCGGGCAGTGGCCCTTCACAGTGGCTGGTGCTCCAAGCCTGTGAATGCTCCTCGTGGTATCTCCCTCACATGGAAAGCTTAGGTGGCTGCGCATAGCTCTCCTTCCCAGGACACCATTAGTCCACCACAGTCTCCAGCCAGCCCAGGCTCGCTCTGCACTGTCATCCCATCTGCCCCACCCCAGCCTCTTCCAGGACCTGTGTACTCATGTCCCCTTTTCCTAGATGTGGAAGATAAGATTCAAAGAGGCAGAGGCTGTGGCTGGCCCAGAATTCCAGGTGCTGTTGGAGCAAAAGCCAGTGCCCTGCGTCCCAAGCCCGTGCCCTTTCTGCCTTAGGATACCACCTTCCCGCTCCCTGCCCCATAGGAGTAAGCAGGCAAGCTGCAGAGTAAACAATAAGCCAAAGTCCTGGGCCTCACTGGTTTCTGTCCCTTGTTTTCACTTCATGCCGCGGTCTCAAGAGATGGCCTGTGGCAGATGGGGACCCTGTGCAGTGCAGCCTTCACTGGGATCTGCTGCAGTAACATCTCCAAAAGCCAGTGGCAATAAAAGACTGTCTCTGGTCACATTGGCTGCAGGGTGATGTGATTCTGCCTGGGACCTGCGTTGTCTACCGTCACAAGTCCCAGTGGAAGAAGCCACTCCTGGTCTCGCAGCAATGGAGATGGGCACTAAGGCGGAACCAGGGGGTGGCTCTTGAATCCATGCTCAGGCCTGGCGTAGGCATTCTTGCCCTCGGCCAGAGCATCTCACATGACCACGCCTGACCTCAGCGGGGCACAGAAGCTCCCACATGGTCAGAGCTGTGTAAAACCCCTTACAGGGCAGGTGGGCTGTGACAGGGAGCAGCGACACCTATTCCGCGTGACTCCTGAAACCCCACAGCTCAGCTCTGCTGCCACCAAGACACTCAGGCACTGTCCTACCCCTTTAAAGCTCAGAGCTTTGCCAACCTGGACTCCGGGTAGTTTAGAGTACCGTCAGCAAACATGGATTGTATGAGATTTGAACAGAATACCTCCATGTAGACACTTGTATTTAAATTACACAAAAAGCCACACACAACACTGTGAAAGTGACATTGTCCAAGAATTGTGCAATACAAGCTGCTAGGCACTTGCTGGCCTGAGGCCCTTCGACTCACTGTGGGGCGGGGAGGGGGGGCGGTGCGGTGCATAGGAAAGATGCTTCCTGCAGGCCATCAGGCCACTGCACAGGAAGCAAGTGCTCAGGACAGAGTGCTCTTTACATCTGGAGCATTTTCATGAACATTTAAACCCATTTGTTCACTTCTGGCCTGTGGAGGTGGATTTTCATTCACAGGATAGAAATGTGTCAGACCCCTACTGTGCGCAGCCCTTGGGAGGGTAGGCCATTGGGAATGCAGTCTGGTTTGGGCTTTCAAGGAATTTGGGATCTCCTGGGGGAGGAGCCTTCTCTGTGGTCCTGGCATTCAGGGGACAGGATGGTCGCAGGAGCAGCCTGCGCTGGGAGGTGGATCTGCACTG
The DNA here is from genome assembly GCF_045843805.1 of Urocitellus parryii. Taxonomy (NCBI): domain Eukaryota; kingdom Metazoa; phylum Chordata; class Mammalia; order Rodentia; family Sciuridae; genus Urocitellus; species Urocitellus parryii. Next base: position 28,569,515 of record NC_135539.1, on the reverse strand, counting down.
ACCCTGCAGATCAGGGGACATTCCAAGGAGGCGCCTTCCAGGCTGAGTGGAAATTACTGGGGTATTCAGGGAACAGGGAGTGACCGGGTGTGGCTGGAGTGTGGAGCAGGCGGGGCCCTCTTGAAGCAGGACAGGTTCTGCCAAGGCCAGCGTCTGAGTGGCCTGGATCTGCCCAAGTTCTGCATAGCAGCGGTACCTCTGTCCTCGCCACCTGTCCCAGATGGCTATGGGGGTGGGCACAGTAGCATAAGAACCCTCCCTCAGGCGTGCACGTGAGGAAGCCGCGTGTCGACCCCGCGTGTCGACTTGGGGTCCTGACTGTGGTCCACGCCTTCATACCTTAGCCCCTGCCTCTCTGGTCCCCTCTCTCCCCTTGAGTATCCAGTTGCCCTGGGTGACTCCCGCCTCCCAGGATCCCAGCCCTGGCCCTGAGCACTGTGCAGGCAGGAAGGCAGTGGCTGCAGGGCAGGAAGATGAGTGCCACCGTCTCTTTTTCGCCTCCCTCTCTGAATGATAAGGGTCCCCGATCCCTGGGTTGGAACTGCGTGGACACCTGGAGGAAGAAATGCTCTCCCTTGGGGCAAAGCCGGTGTCCCATGGCTCATCCTGTGGCTGGCACCAGGCACTCCCCCTGTGTTAGCTTCTTTGACAGCCCAGCGCTGGCAGCTGGAATGCACAGCCAGCTGGGCTCCAGTGTCTGGGCACACCCTCCCCCCACACTGGGGTCACCGCCAGCCAGAGGGACGCTGGCAGTGTCAGCAGGGGGAAGTGGAGCTTGCACTGGGTCTCAAAGCACAGGTGAGTCCTCTGTGCACAGAGATGCCAAGCAAGCAAGAGGCTGACACGGGAAATGATGGGCCACAGTGAGGGGTCCGTGAAAATCCCCACGGGAAAGCTGAACTGGGAGGGAGGCAGACCTGAGCCCAGACTTGGGCCTATCTGTGGCCCAGGGCAGTGGCCCTGGGAGGAACCAGGAGAATGAAGCCTCAGAGGGAGTGTCAGCATTCCCCGAATGGACAGATGCTTCCAGACAGTTCTGCGGCTCAGGAGGGGTGGGAGGGTCTCAGGAGGGTGGGAGAGTCTCACCAGGCAGAAACTCAGCTGCACGTGGAATGAACTGTCAGCATCTCTTAAGGCACTGCTTAGTCCACTGGTTAATGAAGCCCATTTGGCTGCCCTTGTCCTCGCAGGAATGGCTTTGAACTTGCTTGCCATCGTGGAAGAAGGGAAGAGGGCTCAGAATCATGGTCCCTCTGTGTCATTAGCACGTACCACGGGCTCAGGGTCCCAGTGAGGGAGACTGAAGGGCAAGGTCAGGGGTGCAGGCAGGCTGGTTCCCTCTGTGGGTCCTGAGGACAGCCTGGGCCCTCTCCCAGCCTCTGGTGGTTGCCAACTGTCCTTGGCAGTCCTTGGTACATCACCATCTTGCCTCCTCGTCCCGTGACATTCTCCCTGTGTCCATGTTTCCACTTTTTATAAGGCCACACTGGATGAGGGCCATGATAATGACCTTAGCTTGGTCACCTATGAAGTCTGTCTCTAAATAAGGTTGCCTTCACGGCTACAGGGGCTAAGGCTCCAGCGTCTTGGGAGATGTGGTTACAGTTCAGCCCATCATCGTCCCCAGTGTGCCACCCACATGCCCACGAACAACCAGGATGGAAGTTCAGGAGGTTCCCACATCCCATCCTTTGCCTACTGAGGGGACGGTCACCTGTGGATCCACTGTGGGGTCCCTGGGAAGCAAGGGGCCCACTGGGCCTGCGGGTGAAGGGGGCTCTGTGTGGTGCTGTGAGAGCAGCCAGGCAGGTGAGGGCAGTGCAGGTGCCCGAGAGGCGGCTCCAGGTCCACTTCTCCAGCAGACGTGGAATGTGGGGCCAGGCAGTTGCAATGGTGCTAGAGACTTGGCGCTGTGTGTAGTAGCTCTGAGGAAGATGTGTGATGCGTCAGTGAAAGAAAACACTGTGCAGAAGTTTGCGTACGCTTTGAGTTCAAGTGCACACACGTTTCAAACAGCTTTATGGAGATGGAATTCACCCGCTTAGTCTAGCTCATTGACTTTCTGAGGATTCACACATGGTGACCATCACTGTGGGCCATTATAGGGCACGTTCACCACCCCAAAAGAGCCCACGCCCCTTAGTCCTCATCTTCCAACTGCCCCCCCTCATCCTGCCCCCAAGCCTAGCCGACCACTGATCCACGTTCTCTCTAGAGTCTTCCTAGGTGCTTGAGTTTCATGCAACTTGATTTTTATTAGAAAAAACATTGAAAACACACCAGTGAAAGAAATAAGTATAATTTCCTTCTGTAATTTTTAAATATTTTTCCAATTATACCATAAGTATGAATGCTACTAGTCAAAGGGGACAGATTTTTATTCAAAATATAGGGAGACCTGTCTTGTATTAAAAGTCCTTACGTGAACCCCACCCCACCAGACACCTGAATCACAGCCTTGTTTCATGGGAGAAAAACAGGGGTCTGAGTTCTAAACACCTGACCTGGATTGGCGTTCGGGGCAGAGCGTGGGGGGCGCTGGCAGGGCTTCTGCTGCCGCCAATTGTGAGATTTCCCCAGACCCCGGATGCAGGCACCTCCTGCCTCTCAGCTGCTCACCCTCCTTAATCAGGTGGCCTCGCCGCCCCTAACAGACTGCGGGTTGGTTCAGGTGAAAGGCTCTGTAATTAAGCCACAGGCCCTGTCTCTTTAACAACATCTGAGGCAGAGAGCATAGTTCTACAAGGAGACAGGAGGAGGATGTGATTTGGTGTCCTTTTCCCGAGTCATTGTGAACTTTGTGCATGTAAAGTCTTGCATGCTTCAGGTATAAAAAGTGATCTGCTGTCCCAGTGATTGTACATGAGCTAAGCACTAAACGAGGTGACCCAGGGGTTGGGGACTCTGGGTGCCTGTCCCATGCACTTCGGGTTTCCTACCTCACTTTCTTTGACCAATAGAAGCCTGCACTGGGGAAAATGAGTGCATCTGGGTCTGTTCCAGGGACAGATTGGCCCTGGCCACCGTCAGAACCTGGCCCATGGCCTAAGCTGTGTCTGTGTTCCTCCATCAAATACAGGCTGATCCATCCCCCATGTTCCGTGGCACATCACAGCCCTGTCTGTGGGTTCTTAACCGGTCCTGTGGCTGGAACACAGTCGGACACGAGAGGGTCCTAAGATAGAACGCATAACTCCACGTGTGCACGGGCACTAGGAGGATGTCCTTGGCTGACATAAAATTCTCAAGGAGGATCTCTGAATCCCCAGTTTGAGAAGTGCCCTGTTTGTGTTCTTGCCCTTTGACGCATCATTCCACCTGTCCACCCTGGTGACTTGTTCCTTGGGACTCTGGTTAGAAGTCCCCAACTTCCCTTAGTGTCCCCTTCTCTATGTCCCCACGGCTCTGCCCTGGCAGAGGTTAGCTTGTTGACCTGCCTGTTTCCCTCTCCAGCCCCTGAGCTCCCGGACAGTTGTTGCCCTGCCCCAGTCACAGCTGTGTCTGTGCTTGGACACGGAGGACAGAGACCTGAAGGGCCCGAATGGGAAGCCCCACCCAGTGCCTCAGCCCTGCCCATTGCCCTCAGGTCCTGGCCCCTGGGGACTGCCTCCTCCCGGGAGGCTGCGGGTACTTGCTCTAAGAGGCTGAGGCTGGTGGAAAAGCGTCTGCAGGGAGAATCTCACTTCCATCTGCTGTGGGGACTCACAAGGTGCAGAATGACTTTTAAATTTCCTTTTGACAAATTTTGAGCTCTTTGTCTTCCTTCCTTCCCTTTCAGATTGATGCACTGAGTAAAAGAAGCAAAGAAGCTGAGGCGGCCTTCTTGAATGTCTACAAGAGACTGATCGACGTTCCAGGTAAGCCTGGCCCTGCAGCCCACTGACAGGACATGGGATCTGGGGAATTGCAGGTCTCAGGCAGCGCCAGTTCCTCAGGAAAACCAGGGAGTCGTAGGAGACTGATTTTCCACACATGAATCCCTGCGCGTGACCACTGGATGCAGCTGTGAATTCTGGGTACAGAAGACTATACCTAGCGGACAGCAGACATGCCACCTCCCTGTGTGTGCTGGTGCTGCCTAAGGGACCTGAGGAGTGGCCCCTCTCTCTGGATTATCCAGGATCAATGACCTCTGCCAGTCTCCATTGGAGGGTCAAAGCTGACAGTCCCCTTAGCTATAACTCTTTTAAAGGAGCTAAAGGTTAAAATATAAATAATACTTGTTAGTTATTCTAAGAGGTGAAGGTTCCCAAGTCCTTATTTTAGAAAAGTGAGGCAGATTTCAGTGTCTTGAGCCTGCAATCCTGTTTGTGATTTCTAGGCTCCCAGGTGACTTAGACCTACTTAGGGGGTGGTGGACATGATCATGTGGGTCCCATCTCACTCCTAGAGACACTTTAATCAGAAAATTAGGAACCACATATGTGTGATAAGAAAACCAGTTACCGCCACCTTCCCCTTGGTGGAAGCTGCATGTTTGTTCTTACCAGTAACTCCCTGAATGCCATCGGCACCTGTACATGTCCCACTTCATGTCTACCATGATGTCTGCTGTCTTCTCTTGAGCTTAGGTTAATAGAAGCCACAACAAACAAGGGACAGGTGAAAGCATTTTGGACAGGGAGCCAGTAGACCGAGTCTCACACCATGTTCTTGTTAGATCTTGATGATATTTCTTTTCCTGCTTGGATCTCTGTTTTCTCATCTGTAGAGTGGAGCAGGTTGGGGGGACGGCCAGGAATGCTTTTCTCTGTTCTCATCTTTTGTCATCTGAGGAATCCATTGCACTCTTGTAAATTTTGGCCTTAGGATTTTCTGCCAAAGTTTGTATTTGACTAGGGGTTTCCTGAAGACTGACCAGAGCTTACAAGGTGCCCCCTTCACTATAGATGGGCTCTTCAGTACCCAGGGTGCTCTGTTCCTCGGGTGTCAGCAGATGGGTGGACACCACTTTTGTTTTCTTGAATGTAAGGTGACATCCCAGAATGTCATTTCCACACTGACTCAAGAATTTACGTGAAAACTGCAGCCTGGACTTTGATCAGTTCGATTTTCTATTTTCAGACTTGCTTCTTTGAGTGTTCTGTCGGCTCCTCCTGCCCACATGCATGGGTTCTGTTCCATCCCATTCCCACCAGCTCCTGGCCTCACAGCAGGGTCTCTCAAGTTTGTGTTCCCGCCAAGAACTTGGTGTCTGTCATCTTGGGGACTTAGTTCAAGGAGGCTGACTCAATTCGTCTTTGCCAAAGCTGTTGTTTTCTAAAAAACCTATTCTCCTTTGTACTGGGTTTCCCTCATAAACTTTCCTAAGGGAGCAGCCACGTAACAGTCGTGTTAGATTCCTTTGTCTGCAGTTACTTTGTGCCTTAATTTCCCATAGAATACAAAGAGACAGTTTTCCTTACCCCATGTGCTTTGCCCAATCAGGCCTTGCTCGTTTCTGTATACGAACTTCATAGAATTTTGATCACAATGTGGCTCTAGATGTACATTCTGCTCTTTTCATTTAATATCATACCATAAGCATTTTTCCTACATCAGTGATCTTCCTAATTATCATTTGGGGCTGGAAAATTAAAGTTCACATTTTAAATTTTAGATGGTAGGACTAAATAAGATTGGAGTTTTCCTATAATAATAAAGTCAATCAAAAAATATCTGCATTCCACGTAGGTCATTTCTGCCTCCACCTCCCAGGTACTTCCCACAGATGCTGTGGTCTGACCCATCTGACAAAGCACTTAAAGAGCAGGAAGGGTGCCCAAAGCGCTCTACCTGTTCTGAAGTCGGCTTTTTGCTCAGATGAAGTCATTTGTGGCTGAGGCTTACAGGAAGGGCCTGGTCAATAGCCTTGCATTTACTGACCGCCACACACTAGGTGGGGTCAAGGTGTCTGACTATCTTGTGCTTTGGCTGTCAGCCCCGTGGAACCCAGAAGCGCTGTGGGTGTGTTAAGCTCTCCAGGTTACAAGAGGCAGCAACTCACGTTATCTCAGGAAACTGGAGGAAGCTGACAGGTATTTCAGCTATGTGCCGAGTGGCTGGGCTCCAGCAGCCCAGGCAGAGTGGGCAGTTGCCCCAGGAAGGGGCGGAGCTCCAGACCCACGCAGCCAGGGATTGGCAGAGACCTGACTAATCAGCCACCACTTGCCTCCTTTCCCAAATCTTATTTGTTGTTTCTTGTTTCTCTTCTGCTGACCCCACTAGAGGGAGGACAGGGCTTTGCTTTATTGCTCTTGCCCAGCATCTGGGTCACAAGCAGGTGCAACAAGGTGAGCAGTGAACCTATCAGCAGGTCGAAAGCCTCCCTCCCACCAGAATCCGCAGCATCAGGTTCACAGGGTCACCCTGGTGACTGCAGCTTTACCTTTGATCTAGCTCTCACTCCTGAGCGTCGGCCTGTAGGTCCAGCTGCCTCCTGAGCTTTCCGCTGGCACAACAGCGGGCACCTGCACCTATCCCGTGTGGCCCACAGAAGCCATCCCCTTCCAGCACCCTTTTCTATTGAACAGCACCTCCTGCCCTCATCTGTTCATGCCAGGGCATTCGGTCACCAAGTCTTGGCCATTCCACAAAGAATGTGTCTCGATTCCATTTCTGCTCCCATCCCAGCTCCTCCCCACACTCTACAGTCAGGCCAGAACTTGAGTCACTCTGCCCTCCTCCCATCGCCCGCCTGTCCCACCTTACATCTCCACTCGACTGTGCTCCCTGACACAGTGTACCCTGACCCCCTAGGTCTAGCCTAATCCACCCCAACACATATGTCTGTCTGTCTGTGTCTCTCTCTCTCTCTCTCTCTCTCTCTCTCTCTCTCTCTTAATCCACCCCAACACATAGGTGTCTCTCTCTCTCTCTCTCTCTCTCTCTCTCTCTCTCTCTCTCTCTCTCTCTCTCTCTTTCTCTCTCTTTCTCTCTCTCTCTCTCTCTCTCTCACACACACACACACACACACACACTCTGAGCCCAAGACCCTGTATTCACCACTATTGCAACTACATTCACAGGCTGCATAAGTGACATTTTGTTCAGCGATGGGCCACATACCTAACGGTGGCCCTGTAAGAATCAATCGGCGGGTGATGACCTGGCTGTCTTCGTTTGTGTTCATGCTCTGTCTTGTGTCCAGACTCTAAGGACACATTTCTCAGAATGCACCCCCCCATGAACACCCGACAGTGCCGAGGCAGCATGGTCCTGTCCCTCATCATGTCCCTCTTGTCTGTTCCAGTATTTGTCAAGCGAATGCATAAATTAGTGACCACACCTTCCTTTCAGCGCACTCTGGAGTTGTCTGGCGCGGCTTCACCTGACTGCCTGAGCCGCGTTCTGGAGGTGGGCACTCCCCTGAGGGCACGCCTAGCCCTGAGGAGCACTAGGCGATACCAGTTGCGAGGGAGCCAGACACACCCTCCATTGCTGTAGCAGCTGATAGCTCTGAGCCCTGTGCAGCCTTGGAGTCCCTCTGTGAGGATGACGTGCCCACGTGGACATTTACATGGCCCTTGGCACTCCAGCTCGTCCAGCCAGCACATGCCCTCCGAGGCCTTTGGTTCTGTGGCCAGTGCTCCGTGTCCAGCATCAGCATTCAGTGAACAGCCATCCTGCTGTCGTCCCGCCTCCTAAGCCTGAGCGTGGGATCTCCCTCCGCCTGCCCACCGCCCTCCTGCCACTCCCCTTCCATGGCCTGCTCGGCTAGTCCCAGGGAGAAAGCTGACACCGACGTGATGCTGCGCCTTCCCCATCCAGTGTTTCCCTGATCTCCTTAGTGTTCTGGGTAACATTTAGATACATAGTAGCATTGTACAGTCCTTGTCCTGACAGTCAAGATGGTTGAGATTGGTATTTCTGGTCTTTGTCTTTTGCCACCAGATCACTCCTCATTTCTTAATCAGTTTTGAGAATATTTTGACAGACATTTTTTGGGAAATATCCTCCTTTAGCCACACCACATTCTTCTTCCAAAGTGCCATGACCCTCGTCTCCCTGGTGTCACTGGGGCTGCCCCACAGAGACACAGCAGCTCAGGTCCCTGCCCTCAGGGACCTTCGAGTCTGGCAGGAGTGTGAGCATCAGTAAGTAATTACACCCCTGCACGGTGGCACACACCCGAAGTTCAGTTACCCAAGAGGCTGAAGCAGGGGGATCACTAGTTCAAGGCCAGCCTGGGCAACTTAGTCAGACCCTGTCTGGACAAATAAAAAGGACAGGGGATGTGGCTCGGTGACAAAGTGACTCTGGGTTCAATTCCCAGTGCTGGAAAAAACAACGTAATTACACAAACAATTGCTGAATTTTAGGTGTGAGAAGGCACAGCTGGCAAAGGCCACCCAGGAGAGAGGGCTGAATAAGGAGGGTGGAGCCAGGAGCAGCCACTGTGGAGTGGGCACCAAACACGGCCCAGAGAGAGCTACGGCGTGCGGAGCCTGCCGAGGAGGACCTGGCACACGGGGAGAACACAGGAGGAGAGGCCCCTGAGAGCCACAGGCTGCAGCATATCACTTGCCACAGCGGGGTGGGGGACACTCCTGCTGTGCGGATGGTCTGAGCAGGTGGAGGACCGCCTGGCTGCAGGGGATAGGTTAGTGAAAGCACTGGACACCTCCCAGCAGAAGCCAGTGCCGGGTTTAAAGCAGGACGTGGTTTGATCCGAGCTGTGCCTTGGCTGGATCATCCCACACCAGTTTGGACAAGAGATTAGAAAGGAGTGCGAGGTGACATGGGAGACTGGCAGAGGGAGGGTGGGGTGCTTGGTTTCAGTGGTGGAGGTGAAGTTGGCGAGAAGGAAACAGATCTTGGCTGTACGTAGGTGGGGGGACGTACTGACTGCCCGGACAGCTGTCTCGGGAGGTAGCTAAGGCAGTGCTGTTACCTCATCCAAAAAACTGTACTTGTTGGCCAGGTTCTACCTGGGAGACCAGCAAAAAATGTGGAGAATACATCTCCTGTTGCTGATTCTCTTCTCATTGCTCACTTGAACTTGGCCTTTGCTGTCGGTGCCACAGCCCCGCTGTGAGAGGGCAGTGTCAGGTTTAGATTCACAAAGAGAGTTCCGATTCTACCTCCCGACTTCAGAAGGCTCGTCTGTCTGTCTCCTCGTTGGCAGCCTGTATTTTATGCCTGCCATCAGCGTGTGCAGGTTACTGCGAACTTGCATACCCTTACTTTTTTATTTTAATATGCCCTAATTGAGATTTATGTTTGTGAACTTGATAATGAGGAAGAGCCTCATAGCTGTCTGACAACATCATGACCAGTAGGCTCCCTGGGTGAGGCAGTGCCCCTCTGTGGGGCGTCCCCTGCAGCTGGCTCCCTGATCAGGAGGCCAGCACCTCCATGTCAGACCACGTGATCCCCTGTGTGCAAGGAAAGGTCTGAAGTGACCTTCACACTTACTCTCACCACGCACCAGCCCCTGGACCGCACACCCAACAAGATACAGATGCAGATGAGACTTGGCTCGGTTCTCCCTAGAGTGCCACATGCAGGTGGGAACATAGTATTCTGTGCCTTTGAGACAATATTCCGCAGTTGTATTTTTAGGTAAAAATAGCCTTACTGGCATGATACAAGAAACAAATGTCTCTACTCTTAAAGCGTGACCCTCTCGGATAGCTGAAAATATTCTGGAATGACCTCCTTTTAAAGGTTCTGGCGTGGGTGGAATTTTACTGGGTTCTAAGCAGGATCATGGTGGCAGGCACACTCCACTCCTGGCTATTAGCCCCACACAGGCAACTTGCCCTGGCTCCTGATGTCTTCAGAAATTTTTTTTACCATGGGTCTGTATTTATTTCTAGAGTTGGGAGGGAGCAGCACAATTAGAAAATAATCAACTTGCAATCCAAGTTTCTGAATAGCTCCTGTTATGTATTATAGATTAGTGTGTGGCCAGCTGACTTTTTGTAGCTTACTTATAAATTTGTATAAGACATGAGTGACATTTCTGTCTCAGAAACATCTCAGTGGTGTATTTTTTAGAGTTCCTAGGCAGGAGAGAAAGACACAAAGTTGGCGGAGCCGCCACCGCATGTTGGTGCTGCAGATTGCACCTGCTGCGCTGGGTTGCGAAGCTTGCTGGGAGAATCTGCAGCGTGTGTGCCTCCTGGCCTCACTGTGGCCCCTCGCAAACGTCACCTCATTCCTCCAGACACAAACTCTTGGCACACAAAGGCAGCGCCTGCAAGGGTTTATTCTAAGATTCAAGAATTAGGATGCACTTTACCAGTGACACAAAATATTCATCAACTCATGAGACACTGCTTGAACCCAGAGTGTCACCACTGACTGGTCTTCCTTGATTATCCAGAGGATTCTGGCCTGTGCTTAGGAAATGGAGATGGACACTCTCAGGTTTTCAGAAGTCCCCAAAGATTTTTTTACTCCCTCCCCCTCACCTCTTTGGTGGTGCTGGGGATGGAACTCGGGGCCTTGTGTGTGCTGGGCGAGTGCTCTGCCGCTGAGCCACACCTCCAGCCTGGGAAACCCTTTTTTATTAAAAGAGAACTGGCTAAGAGGATTCCATTTGTAGGCCACAGTGTTCTCAGAACCTGCTCCGAGGTCCATGTTCCTGGGTGCTGGTGGAGGTTTTGATTTGCATTTAGAAAGGCTCTTCTCCCTGGGAGGATCCCTCCTGGCCCAGCATTTGAGGACTCAGAGGTAGCATGGAATGGTGTCCCTACTGAGAACTGCTTTTTGATGCTTTTCTACGAGAACAAAATAGCAAGATGGTCCTTTGAGGGTGTTACTCTCAGCGAGGACACGTTACAGGTTAAAATTAGAAACCCATCCCTTTCATTCTTTCTTTCCCCTCTGCCCTTGCCCAGGTCCCATAGCACAGCTACTGGGAAGGGTGATAAAATCCTGCGGCTGAGGTAGGAACACCCCTGGGATTCCGTACCCAGATTCCAATCAGGGTGCCCTGGAGACCTTCTCAAAAGGCTGCAGAAATGGGACTCTCCCATCCAGATTCCAGAGGGCACTCCAGTCCATGTATTCCAGGTCTCCTAGTGTTGGCAAACCAGGGTGGGTGCCCACGGCCCCTCCAGGGGTGCTCTGATGCCAGGGGCCTGAGATGGGCAGGATCCCCGTGGGAAACGTCCACTTTGCCTTCACAAGGTGTCTCCACTCACTTCATTAAGAATCTGCCACAGGGCCTGGGCTGTGGCTCAGTGGTGGAGCGTTTGCCTCGAATGTGCTAGGCCCTGGGTTCGATTCTCAGCACCACATAAAAACGAATAAAAGGAGGTATAAAAAATGTTGTATCTGTTTTAAAAAGAGAGAGAGAGAGAGAGAATCCTTGCAGACGCCTGTACAACTGGACAGGAGGAGGACGTGGGCTGTGGGCGGGGAGCAAGGCTTGGGGTTGTAGTAGACATTGGGCTGCCACCTGCCTTACCTGGGGGTCCTGGCCTGGGCCTGCAGCTGCCTCAGGGGACAAGGACAGTCGTGCTTTGCCCTAGCACCTGGGGGAATGGAAACCAGATGGAGGAGCCTGGCCACCCTCTTGGGGTCAGCACGCTCACCCGCGGCCACCAGGAGTCGGCCGTAGGCATGGGTGACGGAGTGGAAGCGGCAGGGTGAGTCCTGTTCCTGCCACAGCTCCGCGCGCTGCCCTTTCCAGGGTTCTCCCCAGGGTCCTCCTGCTGCCTCACCAGGGCAGAGCACGGGAGTGCCCTGCGTGGGGCCCAGGACTCCTTCCTGGGTGCCTGTGCCGAGGAACGGAGCTTCGTCCCCCGGGCTGTGGCCGGTGGTCCTGGCCGCGGTATCGAGACAGCTTTCATCAGCCCTCATCAGCATGCTAATTGCTGTATGACTAATTATGCCCTGAATTCCAGTTGATTTTCTTAATGAGACAGCTGGGTTAATTATGTAATCGTATGATTACATTAGCCTAGAGTGCCCTGGCGAGAAGGAGCGTCTGCCGCACTGTGATGTCATCACCCGATGGCTCAGAGGGCCGCGTTCACTGGGGCTGACGGCAGGGGCAGCCCTGGCGCCCCCGGGCTCCCTGTGCAGCTGGGAAGGGCTTTTCAGTCCTCACCACTCGAGGCCAAGCCCCTCACAGCCCCTCTCCTCCCACAGCCCCCGCCTGCCCGGCCAGAGCCAGGCCTGCCTGGGACGGGCAGCAGCGCCTCATTTGGGCAGTGGCTTTGGCCACACCTGCAGGCCGTAGCCTGGGTTCTTTTTTCTCCACTCACCTGACAGGCAGCTTGTGGGTAAGTCCCAGTGACACAGCTTCCAGGAGTGTCCCCATGCACGCCCTTCCCATCACTTCAGCCGCCACTGCCCTTGTCCTTCGTCTGCCTGGCCCACCTGCCCTCTGCCTCCTGTCCATTGGCCGGGCAGCCAGACCAGTCTGATGTCCAAATTGCTTTTGCTCACGTGCTGCAGGAGTAGAAGTGCTGGTTTCGCAGCCCCAGGCTGTGTAGCTACAGCGGTGCAGACACGGTGCAGACCAGCCTAGAGTAAAAGGCTGTGTGACAGGGAAAGGGGATTAGAATTATCTTATGAGCAATGCAAAAGGCTTTCTAGCTCTGTGAAAATTACCTCGCGTGTGTGTATTTTGGTTCATTCGGTGGTGCTGGGGTCAAGCCCAGGCTTTGGGCGTGCTGAGAAGTTTCGCTCCACTGAGCTACAGCCCAACCCTGAAAAGCGCAGGTCAACTTGATGAGAGACAGTTCACATGTGACACAACACGCCCATTTCCCATAGTGTGTAGTGTGACACCGTGACACCATGGGGCTCTGACAGTCAAGGCAAAGGACACTCTGTTGTCTTTCAACTGCCCTTATAACTCCGAGCCCCAGCAGCCGTGGTCTTGTTCTGTGAGTGTGGGTGGCTTTGTCCTTCCTGCAGCCTCATCTAAATGGAACCTGTACACTGTTGCTCCCCACTCACGATGGGGGGACCCCCACGCCCCACCACAGGCTGAAAGCACGAGAACAGCACCCCTGGCCTGCTGAACGCCACACGGGCTGGCCACAGCACCCAACCTAGGGTCCCTCCTGCAGCTGGTGGGTGTCCTGCTGCTGGTCCTGCTGCACAAGGGTGAGTGGAGCCCAACGGGCGCTGCAGCCTGGGCTCAGCGCGGGCCTCACCTGGCACGGTGGCCTTGGCCTTTCCCCCTGCTGCCGCCAGCTGGTCTCTGTCCGCACACGCGGCGGTGGCTCATCCACGCATCTTATTCCAGGTTTGTGGTTATTACAGATCAGCACAGCTAGCCAGTCTGCGCTGTCACGCGAACACCCTTCATTGCTTCCAGGCCAATACCTCAGGACTGCTCCCGCACAGGGTAGCTGCCCCTGAGCTTGTGAGAGATGCTGCACTGTGCTGGGCGCCAGCCACTCCTAATCTCAGCTACTGGGAGGCTGAGGCAGGAGGATCACAAATTCAAAGCTGGCCTCAGTGACTTAGCAAGACCCTGCCTCAAAATAGAATTTTAGAAAGCGCTGGGGGTGGTCTCAGTGGTAGAGCACCCGGTTCAATCCCAGTACCACCAGGAGAAAGGGGAAGGGAAGAGACGCCACACTGTTTTCCAGAGTGATTGTGACTTGGTGTCCCTCCACAAGGAACAGGCGAGTCCAGCTATGGCACGTCTTCTACTTCCTGATGTATTAGCTCACACTGGTGAGAATATTTTATTATGGTTTTAATTCATATTTTCCATCAACTAATGATGCTTAGTGATTTTTCATGTGCTTTTGGTCATTCATAGATCTTCATTTAGAACGTTTTCAGTTTTGCCCACTTTTTAAAAAATATTTATTTTTTTAGTTGTAGGTGGACACACAATACCTTTATTTTATTTTTGTGTGGTGCTGAGGATCAAGCCCAGTGCCTCACACATGCCAGGCGAGTGCGCTGCCACTGAGCCACAACCCAGCCCTCTTTGCCCATTTTTAAAGGGTTATTGTCTTATTTAGTTATAAATTTTTAATATATAGTCTACATAGAAATCTGCTGTTACATATATTTATTGCATATATTCTCTCTCAGTTATTTGAAGTTTTTTTTAATACATTATTTTTGTTGTTGTTTCTTGTTTTCTTTATGTTTGGAGGATAAGTTGCCTGCCCCAATGTCACGGTTATTTTCCCTCCTTCCTGTGTGTTTTATTTAGATCATTGTGTAGTTATCTTCACCTTCAGGGCTCTGGTGTTTTCTGAGTTAACTCCGTGTGTAGTGTGAGGTCAGGTGTGGACCCTGCCTTGTGTCACTGGTCTGTGCGTCTGTCCTTCTGCAGCGTCACACTTTGCTGGTGTCAGTGGCTTTCCACTCAGCACTCAATCTGATAATGTAAGTCCTTCATCTTTGATTGTCTTTTTCAATTTTGTTCTGGCTCCCTGAGTTTCAGGTTGTTGGTCTGGCCTGTCAGTGTTTGCAGACACACCTTCCTTGATTTTGATCAGGAATCTACCATATTTGTAGCTCAGCTGGAGGAAAATTGAGAACCATGGATTTTTCCCACCCAAATGTGGTACATGTGTTTAGGTCGCCATCCATTCCTCTCTGCGTTGATTCATCGTTTAACACACTGTTACAGGTGAATTAACACCTGGTGCACGTGTGCACACTGTCCCTTGGTAGGGCATGGTCTTGATCAATAGATAGTAAATGCCATTTTCTTTATATTTATTTTTCAATTGTTTGTTGCTTTATATGGGCATGTAATAAGTTTTTGCTTAATTTTGTATCTCTCACCATTTTATACTCCTTATTAGTTCTAGACGTTTATGGGATTTTTATAATTTCCCTAAGACGTTCTTTCTAGAATATTCCATCTGCCCTTGAAGAGCACGTGCCTCCTATGGTTATTGGGTGGAGTCTTGTCCGCCTCAGGTCCTGCTGGCCAACAGTGTTCTGGGCTTCGGCGTCCGTCTTCCTGGGGGGACTCCCAGTCTCTGGGGCAGTGCGTTATTCTCTTTTCTTGCTCTTTTGTGCTGGCCCCCTGAGTGCAGCAGGGGGGCCATACGCTCCCAGCGAGGAGAGGGGGGCTGAGGCCTCGCAGGGAAGCACCCCCTGAGCTGTAGATTTCCTTCTGGATGCCCTCTGTAGGTCGAGGAAACTCCCCTCCATTCCTCCCTTGCTGAGTGTCTTTTCTCATGAATGGGTGTCATATTGAATCTTGTCATATTTTTCCCATGTCTGTGAGATCATGTAATTTTTCCCCTTTATTCTCTTCAATGGTGACCTGGTTATGATGATATTATACTTTGTAAATTTTGCTGGAATTCATTTGCTAATACTTTACTAAGGATTTTTGCCTTTAAATCCATGAGCAATGTAAAACTGTAGTTTTACAGGTTTTTTTCCCTTTTATTGCCTTTATTGACCAGGAAGTACTGGACTCGTAAAATGCATTGGGACGTGCTCCCCTCGTCCAGTTGCTGGAAAGGCTGTGTGGGACGGCTGCTGTCTCTTTGGAAACTTCTCTAGTTCAACTTTTAAGCTATGTAGGCCTTGGATTTTGTTGCAATATTTTTAATTTCAAATTTACCTTCATTAACATTTATAGGACTGTCACTATCATATATAAGACTATTGACACATAGACTGTTTTTATTTCTTCTTGAATCAGTTTTGGTAAGTAGGAAATTGTTTAAAAGTTTTCTCTGAATTAGCAAATATATTGGCATCATATTATCAAATTTTGTCATCTTTATCTATGGAATGTGTGGTGACGTTCCTTCTTTCATTTCCTGGTCTTGGGATCTGTGACACCTCCCTATTTTTTCCCTTCATTGGCCTGGCTCGAAGCTCTTGCCAGCCACGGTGGCACATGCTTGTAACCCAGCTATTCAGGAGGCTGAGACGGGAGGATCACAAGTTTGAGGACAGCCAGGGCCAATATACCAAGACCCTGTCTTTAAATTTTTTTTTTTTTTTGAAAACTGCCTGGCCATGTGGCTCAGAGTCAGAATGTTTCTGGGTTCAGTCACGGCACAGATTCAAATTGTGATGTGCACACAGGAATATGGCATAGTGAATCCTACTGTTATGTGTGGTTACAATGCACCAATTTAAAAAAAGAAGTCATACTCAACAAAAATCCTGCTACTGTGTGCTCTGATTTCTCTTTCCCTTATTTTCAGTCCTACTGTGTTCTGTTCACATCTGCTCATTTCTGCTTACTTTAGATTTAATTTGTTCTTCCCTACCCCCACCCACAGCTCAGGGAGGAACCCAGGGTCACATACATGCTAGGCAGAGCTCTACCACTGAGCCACATCCCCAGCCTTTTTAATTTTATTTGGAACAGTGTCTTGCTAACTTGCTACGCCTGTCCTTGATTTAGAGATCCTCCTGCCTCAGCCTCCCATATTGCCAAGATTACAGGCAATTGCTGCTATGCCCAGCTTTTCTATTTTTATGTTAAAATGGAGGCTTGGGGGCATTCTTTATTCCATTGTGATCAGAGAATATGCTTTATAGGAGTTTTGCTCTATAAAATTTATCAAAACTTGTTTCGTAATTGTTCTCTATTGGTACTCTGTGTGGGCTTGAAGGAAGCATGTTCTGTGGCGTTGAGTGGGTATTGTGTCAAAGCCAGGCCGAGTCGCTGGATGGTTTTCTTTGAGTCTTTTGTATCCAACTGTGTTATTTATTGATGGGAAAGAAGTTCTGAAGTCTTTGACCACTATTGTGGGCTTTTCTTTTTCCCCTGTCAGTTCTGTCTGCCTTAGATTCATGGATTTTGAAGCTTTGTTTTGAGCTGTAGACACCTTTAGGGTCATCGTGTCTGCTCGCTGACTTGATTCTTCTGGGTTGATGTGGCGATCTTCATATCACCTAGTGTTCCTTGTCCTGAAGTTTCTGGGTCGGATTTTATCTCAGGCATGCCAGCTTTCTTTTGATGCGTGTTTCGTGTTGCATCTCTCTCTGACCCTTTACTATTAACCCATGTCTTGACATTTACGTCACATCTCTTGTAAACAGTCACACCCTGCCTTACCGACCCATCCTGAATTAGATGAATTTTGCAGCAGACCTTCATTTGCTCCACCTCTGTCCTTACCTGTTGTGACTCATTTTACTTTTACGTATCTCATAATCCTGCAGTGCATTATTACTACTTTTACTTTAGTCAACTATCTTTTAAGGAAATTCAAGCGAGAAAATAGTGCTTTATCTTTACCCCTGTGTTTGCTATTTCCCGTGTTGTCCGAGCCTTTGTGGAGACCCAGGCCCCACCTGGCCTCGTTCCCCTTCAGTCTGCGGAGTCTTTTAACGTGAGCCAGGTGCTGCAGGTGCCCTACCAGGGAATTCGTACTCTTTTGTTCAGCTGGGAAAGAGAAATCTCTACCTTGCCCTCATCTGAAAGGACACGTTTGTTGGGTATAAAATAGCTGGTGGTTTTTGTTTTTGTAACTATTTCTGTCAGGAGATCTCCAGTTATTTTTTTTCTTTTTCCTGAACATAATTAATCATCTTCTCTCTGCTTGACAAGATTGTAGGTTTTTATTCTTGTTTTCAGCAACTCCGTGTGCTTATTGGTATTTAACCTTTTTGTACTTCTATTCAGACAGCTTGTATAACTGTCTGAATTCACTGTTTTTTTTCCCCACCTACATTCCTAATCTATTATTAGTCAATTTAATCAATTTTTTATTAAGATTTTTGTATTTCAAGTTTAGAATTCCATTTAAATAAAATTTTTATTTAAACTTAATTTTATTTAAATTTTTAAATAATTTTTATTTAAATTCCACTTAAATACAAATTCATATTTTTATTTCCATCCTTGGCATGCTTATAACAACTGTGCTAGTCTTTGTCTCCAAAGTCTAGATTGAGTGCTTTTCAAATTTTGTCTCCCCAATTAGGTTATAAGCTATCACTCTGGATTTAATTTTAGTGGTTACTTTAGGGTGATTGGATTTGTATTTTGCAACTTGTATATGAATTAGGAAAATGTATTTGTTGAAACTCAACTGATAAATTTTCATTTTCTCTGATATTCAATTTTTCCTTCTAACTGTTCAGAACTGTTGCTTATCTTATTTTAATTTGTTATTTAAATGATTTGGAACTTTTTTGGGCAAGCGTTTGTCTGTTCCCCTCTGTCTGGTCGCCTCGGGTTCTGTTCCACTAGCCTGTTCCCCGTGACTGCCTGTTGTTCTGCACGTCATTTTCAGTGGGATGTGGGCACTGCTGTGTTGACTGTCTGGATTTCATTGTCTCTTAGTGACAGTGCTCAGGTTTGGGTAGCGCAGGTCAGCTTGATGATCCTGAGCCTTGTTTTTGGCTGTCGATGCTGGTTCTGGGCCACCCTTGGAGGTTCTGAGCCCCCCATTCTAGGGGGCCCTCTGGTGTCCTTACCGAGTGTCCTGCGCCGTCGAAAGCCCCTCCCCCTGGCTCTGTTGAACTCCGCAGTCTCCCAGGCCTCAAGTTCTGAAAGTTTTTCAGCTTAGACTTTCCTCGTGGTTCTTTGCTCAGCCTAGGATCCCCCCAGGTGTGTGCGCCTCAGCTGTAGCTCAGGATCACCTCCTGGGGACGCGTTCCTCCCTCTTGGTGCTGTGCCCCGCACATTCCCTTGTCGCAGCTTCTAACCTGCTCTGCCTCTCGTCCAGGGAGAGCTGCTGGTTGTCCTGGTCCCCTCCCAAAGCAGCTGTTCAGAAAGCACTTCCTGGCCGACAGCTGGTGGCTGAGGCTCTCGGTCACTTCACTCGGGCCACAGTCCTGCTCTGCCGGTCACGCGTTCTTTCCTGGGTTTTGCCCGGCTTTCTGGTTGTTGGTGGCCAGAGGGCAAGTCCAGGGCCAGGAATCGGTTGTGACTAGAAACGGAGTCTCCAGGTTTTGTGGATTTTGTTATAAAGGCCTGAAAAGTTAACTCCCAAAGACAAGTAAATCCAACCCAAAGAAGTTCATTATTGGCTTTGGTTACAACCTGATTTATATTTTCAAAACTTGTGTACAGTTAGGAAAAGTTACTTGTTGAAACTCTTACATTTTCATTTTCCCGATAGTCACTTTTTATTGCTACGCTGCTGTGGTTTTATATTAGTGACAAATGGTTTGAAGCCTCTTTGGCAAATGTCTAGTCAGGTTTGAGTTGGAAGACAACAGGTAGCACTTACTGAGTGCTGAGCGCTTCCCTGCTGGGCAGCTGTCCCTGTGAGTCCCCACCACAGCCTCACCATCTCGGCAGTTATTAGGCCACCCTGAAGTGAGTGGCTTGTCGGGGCGCACACGGGACGTCCAGCCCACGCTGAACCACTGTGCTGCCCTCTCCCAGGTGCAGCATGGGGTGTGAGACAGTTAATAGAGGATGACGTCACCTTTTCACATACAGGGACACGATGGTAGGGACATTTCCAAAATCTGCTCTTGAACTGTCATCACTATAGCTTGAGTTTCCTCCAAGGAAACTCCTGTTGAGGATTAAAACATCGTTTTTACTTTGGGGACTTCGTGTTGGTTTTTCATCATTGTCAGGCAGCATGTCACTGATGTGAGCCATTTGCCATCTGAGAACAAGGTAGCTAATTTGGAACATGTGGCTTTTGTTAAAGAAAATTATGGCGCTCATCTTTAAGCTTAAAACTCTTAACTACTTTGCCAGTGGAAAGCCAACCTTCTGTGGTCTAGAGTCCCACGGTGTCTCCTCACACCCGCCCGTCGCCTCACCCTGAGAGCCATCCATCTCCTGCCATGACTTCCCTGCTGGGTCCTTTGGCTCCTCAGACATTGCGTTTTCGGCCCCAGGGTTCATTCTGGCACTGCTTCACATCTTCAAGTTCTCTTCTCATTGTGATCATATTTTTCTTTACATCCTCGTGCACAGGCCTCCTCCCTCTGACCTTTTCCTATATCAGTCCCTCCACAGCAGCCACCCTGGCTCCCTCTGTGCCTCGAATGTGCCACACTCCACTAACCACAGGGCCTTTGCACTGGCCGCTGTCTCTGCTTAGTTTGAATCTTCTTAAACAAGCTCCTCTTCAGCACCAGCTCTCCTTCCCGGCTCATCTCCTTGGAGCCTGGAGCCTTCCAGCCCGCTGTCCAGAACCCCGCCCCTCCCCAGTGACTCATATCCAGCTCCACTTCCTTCCTGCACACCTGGTAGTATATGGAGGTTTTCTGTCTTGTTGGTTTTGCTTCCTGTCTGTCTCTCTCACTACATTAGAATGTCAAGCTTCCCCGCCCAGAATTTCACATGAGCTAGGTACATGCTCTACCACTGAGATGCATCCCCAGTCCCCAGGACAGGCCTGCTCACCACCATGTCCCCTTGGTGGCCAGGACAATGCTGACATCATAGAATGCACGTGGCCCAAGTTCTGTGTGCCTACGAGGGCAGGGGTGCCCAGGTGTCACCTCTGCCTAGAAGGAACCCTATTGGGGCTGCTGCTGGGTTCCCTGCCTTCAGTGGGGTGCTCTTGCCTTGCCTTCGTCATTTCTGCACCTGATCTACCTACTGTGGGCTGGTTCCTGCTGACTTGGCCAAGCGTCTGTCCCAGAGCCTAACCCAGGCCTTGCCCAGAGCAGAGTCGCTTCGGAAATGCTTGTTAAATTAGTACTTGGAGAGGCAGTGTGATTGAGCTGGCTGCTGGCTCGGGAAGCAGAGTTCCTAATTAGAGCTTTGCGTACCTGCTTGCCTGGCTGGCTTCGTTCCTCCCCTGTCCCTGGGGGAGATGCCAGCCCCTGACATTGCAGGGCCCTCCCCCAGCTTCTGCCCGAGAGGGCGGAATCAATGAAATCATGGTATGTGTCCTTAGCAAAGGTGCTGAATGAGTACAGGTGATGACATCGGTGGTGGTTATGATTATGCTGAGACCTGTGCTGCACAGGGGCCACAGAGCATTTCAGGAATTGATCGTCAGGTGACTGTAAAACACTTTGCAAGTTAGTCACATCAGGCGGATGGAGCTGGTGGCAAACTGCATGGAGTTGGAGGAGGCTGGGGGACAGGGCCTCGGGGGTCTGCACAGTCCTCTTTACGATGGATTTGTTCTCACCTGCTCCAGATGATTCCTAACCATGCTATTGAGATCGGAGGCTTGTGACATGCAGAAGAAGACCTAACGATACATTTAGGGGGTTAAATGGCATTGGAAATCATTAACGAGACAAAAAGCTATGATTTCCCCAGATTAACATGCAGGTTGGGGTTTGGCTGAAATTCATTGTTTTGGTCTCCAGCCCAAGCATGCTAGAGTCATTATATTGTCATGTGGTAAATTAGCTGTTCTTTAATACAAGTAATAAAAATTAAGCCTAAGAGCTACTTTAGCAACGCCTTTTACATATCCCAAAACAGTATTCAAATGCCGTCAGCATTTAGTCTTCAACTGCAATGAAGTTTGGAGCTGAACATTCAGTTCGTTCCCTGTTCTGTGACCGGCGTTGCTACTGAGGCATTAACCTCTAATAGGTTAAGTCAAATGTAGATGCCACAGTGAGTAATTAGGAGATTACCAGAATTTTCATTTACAGTACAACACTCTGAAAATTTGTCTCAAGGTCTAGTTGCCATTCACTTGGTAACACGTGACTTATTTTCATAGGTCCCCGATTCCTGGCTAAATTGCCCAGAAGCTATTTTTTCCCTTTGGAGCCAACACAGTGGGTCCTGTCTAGTTGAAAAGAACCGGCTGGAAATGTTGACAGGAAGGGGAAGGGCCTGCAGTGTGGGGGCTTAATTTTTTTAAATACCATCGATCCTAGCTGTCGTGGGGGAAAGCCCGTCTGAGTGGCCTGAGCCACGTACCCAGGCTGGCTCTGCTGTCCTTCCCTGACTGGGGACCAGTGCACACCCTAGGTCCAGGTGGAAGAGGCCGAGTCCTTCAGGTCATTTGCCCAGCTCCAGGCCATGGAGGGAGGGGAGGGGCGAAAGGTTATCCAGAGAGGAGCTGAAATTTTACAAAACAAAGAAAAACATCCCACCTGGCAGGTTTCGAGAATGCCATTTGTCTTGTTGTTACTACTCCTGCTTAGTAGAACCATGTCCCCGAAATAGCTTTTGAGTTCTAATTTAACATAAATATTTTAATGCTGATTAAAATAATCATGAAAAGTCATAAATGAGAAAGCCGTAGACATGCGCACGCGCAGGAGGAGTGCCCAGCGAGCGGGCAGGGCTGTGCGTGACGGGCAGTGCCAGGGGAAGCCCGCACGTGGCTCTCCTGGCCGGGCCTGCTGCTGTAAGCTCCGCAGGGACAGCGGCACCGCCGAGAGCTGCTGGCCCTGCTGGACGCGTTCACTGAGGCAGGAGACCCAGCCCTGGTTTCCAGGAACCAAGGGTGGTCTAAAAAATTAATGACTCTGGCATTTGAAAATTAAGCGAGGCCTTGAATATACACCCTTGTTGATCCGCCGAGCCCCGTGTTTAGCATTCCTCCACGGGAGACTAAATCTCCGCAGCCAGCTCACAAGTGACACTGGCGCCCAAGCCAGAAATAAGTTCAATAGTCTTTCCAGGCCCTGTGGATTTGGGTATTCTGCTCTGACGGAGCCTGAGAATCCTAAAGGAAGTGCCTCGCGGGTGCCCAGCAGGTGGATAATAATTGCTCTGTAGGCTGCAGAAGGAACCATGATTCTCAAACTGACAGAACCACATCTCTTGTCTGTCCATCTCGGGCTGTATCCGTGGTAAAGCCGAAGGCCACGAGTCAGCCCTGTAAATTGCACGTCTGCAATCTCCAATTTTGGATTAAAGTCCAGTGTTAAGGGAATTCATAGCGGATAGCATGTTCAGTTGGCCACAAGACCTTGCAGGCCTGGCCTGGATGCTTTTCTGCTCTGTCATGAGCTTGGTAGCCTCCCGGCTTCTGGACACTAGCCTGTAACAGGGTGGTGCTGGGTCACCAGCTGTGCTTCTGTAAGATCTCAGTCTTGGGATCAGCAGCTGCTCCCCCTGGCTCTTCCTGGCATCCTTCATTAGCAAAGCAGGACAGCCAGGAAGAGGGATCCTGTGCTGAAATAGGGTGGCCTCCCACAAAGCCTGGGGTTTCTCTCGTCTCTCGGTCACCTGGCCTGTGCCCACCAGCTAGCCAGGCAACTCTGGGCCCATGCCTCTGCATCCTGGACCTTTAGATTTAGCTTCTGTCCTACGTCTCTTTCCCAGTGTGGGGAGGCTCAGATGAGAAAGTGTCCATTACATTGTTCTACAATCCACGTGCCACTCTTGGAATACTAGGTGTGACTTCCATCTCCACGACAGTCCTCCAGGTTCAGCCATGTGTGGTGGGTTTTCCTGGGACTCCTTCCTTCACTGCCTGCATTTCCCTTCCTGTCAGATCAGAGTGAAGTTATCCCAGTGTCGCACCAGGCCAGAGGGTTGGCAGACACCAGTGAGTCCCACAGCTGTGCCCACCTGTCTTCATACCTTGACAGTCCTGGGGTGGCTCTTCCCTTGTGTCAAGCACTGAGAAGCCCCCCACCCTATCCCAGGCTGGAAGAGAAATGTCCCCAGGGGAGCCAGCAGTGGGGTCCTGCTGGGCGCCCTGGAGGCCTGCTCCAAGCCTCTGCTCCGGAGACCAGGCTCACGTGTGCTGTCCTCCTGTGCAGATCCCGTGCCAGCTCTGGACCTGGGGCAGCAGCTGCAGCTCAAAGTGCAACGCCTGCACGACATCGAAACAGAGAACCAGAAACTTAGGGAGACGCTCGAAGAATACAACAAGGAATTCGCCGAAGTGAAAAACCAAGGTTGGTGGGAGACGGGTTCATTGCTTGGCCTCCTTCTGTTTTCTCTTTTGCCTCCCATGCTGTTAAGACGCCTGTGGTTGTTATCCATGTCAGGAGGCCAGGGTGGGGCGAGAGCAGAATCGTTAAAGAGGGATAATGATGCTGCTTAGCTATTTAGAAGCTAAACTTCTCTCTGCCCAATAACTATGTATGATTTTATTGCCCTCAGCCTGGGCTGATCAGAATTCTTTGAAAATTCCTCTTGTACATCATGTGATACAATCTGCCTTTTAAAAGACTGATGTGTTGCCTCCGGGCGCCACCTGTCAGAGAGCCAGCTCATGATCAAAGGGTCACACACAGCAAGTCATTTAGTAATTGCCGCAGATCCATTACGTCTCCAGACGAGACGCATCCGCACAGGCTGCCGCTTACGCACGGCCTTCCTTGTGGGCCTCACCTATTCATTACGAATCTAATGAAAGAAAACAGCTCCTTGGTGTGGTTGCCCAGTGTCAGCACGGCAGACGGGGCAGAGGTGGCCTGGCTTTTCCTGTCAAGGAGGAACAAAGAAATCTTCCCTGTGCCTAAAACCCAGATGTGTGCAGAGTCCCAGAGCCTCCTGGCTTCCATGTCCCCTCTGGCAGCAGTTGCAAGTTTTCCACTAACTCCAAGTCACAGCTCAGCCTGTTTCTGCCTGGGGACGGCGTGAGGAGTCGGGTAGGAGAGGCAGCCCCCAGCGGCCCCTCTCAGCCTCCTGCTTGATAGGGTTAGGGTTAGGGCTGACGAAGGGCTAAGTGGTGAGCACTGGGGACAGCCCTGGGGGAGCTACCCACTGAAGGTCTCAGGAGAGACTGGGATGGTGTGGGAGGAGCACATGGACAGACAGGCCTGGGTCGTGAGGGCAGCGGCTACCATCCAGGTCTCTGCGTGTCCCACGGGCCTTGGTGTGCTCAGGCCCTCAGGCCAGCAGGGCCTCCTTGCTGGGGCCAAGGAACGGTTAGGGTGGTTGGGGGAACCAGACCAGCTCAGACCACACCCCAGACCCCACCCCAGTCTGGCTCAGGTGGGCCTTGGGGTCACAAAGGGACAGCTCTGTCCAGCTTGAAAGCAAGCATTGGGCTTAATAAGCTGGGATCCTTCTGAGAGAAGGTGCTCCCTTCCCCGAGTAGGAGTCATTTCTTGTCAGAATTACCCTGGTCCCAATGTGCAGGATAACCCTGTCCTTCTGGTCTGCCCGGAGGTGATGTCCCACGGCAAGGGCAGCCTTTTTATTTGTTCCCTCAGTGGCCTCTGGCGTCTAATTCCAACAGACCACTCTGGAGCCTCTCTTGTGTGCTGATGGGTGGCACCATAGGCGCCCAGGCCCTGTGGTTTGCCCTGCGCCTTGCCCTGTGTGGCGGTCATCCACTGCCAGGCGTCATAGGGTAGCCGGCCACCAGCCCCAAGAGCATGGAGTGCTCTCTCCCCGCAGCCCCTTTGAGAGCTTCATAAAATGAAATACAACATCCAAGCCCCAAGAATGGACGCTTCAGAGGCAGAGACCTGGTCGGGTCCCTTGGTTGTCACTGCCTAACCCTGTGGCCCTGGGAGGTGGCCCTACCTCGTCAGGAGCTGCCTTCTCAGGGGCAGCTCTCGTCCTCCCCACTTAGGGTGTTGGAGGAGTACCTGAGGGCGACTGGATCCTCAGCCAGCATCAGCTTCTTCTAGAACTTGCTTTGCCAGAAGTTCCCCCTTCTTCATTATTGATAAGGGATTTCCCTAATCTGGGGAAGGGCAGGGGGTCACTTCCTTCTTCTCTTCCCAGCCTGACTGATCATAATCTGGAAGGGCGGGGGTGCACCTAACTTGTTCCCTGTCAGAGCTTTTGAATGCTGGTCAAGTCAGAGCAGAACCGGGTGCATGGCACACATCTGCCGTCCCGGTGCAGGAGGGTCACGAGTCCAAGGCCAGCCTGGACAACTTAGTGAGGCCCTGTCTCAAAATAAAGTAAAAAGGGCTGGGATGTGGCTCAGTGGTAGAGCCCTTGCCTGTCACTCACAAGATTTGGGGCGTGAGCACAGCCAAAGAGGGTCCTTCTGCCAGCACCCTCTACCTGCTGCTAGGGAGCCTGGGGAGACGCCAGGGAACGCCCTGGACCTGGGTTGAGGCAGCAGCGGAGGGCCAGAGGCGACAGGATGAGATGCTCTTGGCCTGGGCTCTGCTGGTGGGTGAGCAGCCCCAGCAGCTCCAGGAGACCGCAGACTCCTCGGAAGGAGAACAGTTGTCACCAGGGCTGGCGGCAACAGGCACCAACCCTCACACCAGTGCTGCCTCCCGGATGCTCAGCCCACGCATTCCCATGGATGCCTGTGGGTGCAGGTGGGACCACGTCAGCCAGCTGTGGAAAGCCACCCCCTCGTGACTAAAGCTGAGGGCCCTCTGTGAAGAGAGGAAATTGGCCCTTCTCATCATGTCGACCCCCCGCAGGCCTTCCTTAGAGGAAGAAAAGAAAGCCAATGGCTCCATCAGACATTTGAGGGCAGAAACAGGGCACCCCCTTGGTGGGTCGTTTGGGGCCTGGAAGAATAGCTGTGTGAGGACAATACTGTGACACATCATTCTCGAGCCATACTGCCAGGCCAAGGTCAGGCGAGAACAGGTCACTTCCAGAGCGGACACCAGACAGGTCCACTCTGAAAATGCCTACTGTGTCCTTTCAAGCCCATGGTGTTTGTGACCATGTGAATACATGGCACTTCTGCCCGTAGCGCTGGGCTGGAAACACCTGTGCAGCACCCAGGCTGAGCACCCGACTCTGCAGGGTGCTGGGCGCACACACTCCACCCTGCCGAGATGGATCTGGAAAAGCAGGCAACGGTCCCCAAGAGCCCTACTCCCTTGGGACTGCAACCACAGTGCTGGCAAATCGAGGTGGGGAGGGACATCTGTAGAAGGACACCCATAGGTCTGAGTTAGGACCCTACTCCACTTGTCACACTTGCTTTAGTTTCCTCTTTGGGTAGTTAAAGGGACTATCAAGAGCTGTGTTGGGCTCAGCTTCCCCAGGTGGCCCTGCCGCTTAAGGGACTTGGCTCCTTCAGGCCCCCATGTGGCTGCCCAAGGCCCTGGCTCTCCTGCTGTGCTCCAGGGTACTTCCAGGCCACCACAGCACCTCAGCAGCCTGAGTGTCTTCCCCAGGCCCTGCGTCATCTGCTCTGCACACGCATCCACATCCACTTGGGTGGCGGGTGCCCTAGCACCCAACCCCAGGGCAGGTCCCCCAGCTGAAGAGACCGCACGGTACCCCTGACCGCCTGGAGCTCCCTGCTGACTGGCCTCCTTTCCACAGAGCCACCATGATGAACTTCTTTCTTTATAAGAAAGTCCTTAAACCCACACTAAAACTTTATTAATCTTCCCTCCGTGGAGGACTAATTTAAGACTCGTCAATAGGGCGATATCATATTTTACCATTGATTTCCCCTCTTTTCTTAAAATGCGCTAGAGAAACCAGAGCGCTCCTTCCCAGCAAAATCCATTGATCCTGCTCATCCCAAACACTGCGAGTTCAGCCCACGTTAGGGAGTGAAAGGTCTCCAAAGGGACTCTGGGCATTGATTTTGTGTCGGGGGACGAGCTGAAGTCTGGAGCGCGCCCGTCCTGCTGGTTCTCACCGTGGAGCCCGCTTCTCTTGTTGGAGTTTCTCTCTTTTCCTTTCTCTCTGCAGAGGTTACGATAAAAGCACTTAAAGAGAAAATCCGAGAATACGAGCAGACACTGAAGAGCCAGGCCGAGGCGATCGCGCTCGAGAAGGAACACAAGCTGCAGAATGATTTTGCCGAGAAGGAGAGGTGAGCATGGACCCGGCTCGCACGGCAGCCACCTTTACCCTTGACTGTGGCATGAGACAGTTTAAAAAATTCACCTGTGACATCAGCCCAGGGGATAAACAGGATCCTAACGGCTCAAAATTTTGCTTAAAAAAAGAAGCAGTCGGGTCCTGACTTTGTGGGGTGACCTTGAGTGTGACGAATCTGGCTTTTCCTAGTGGTGGGTGGCACCAGGAGATGGGGCCAGAGGATGAGCGCGAGGCATGTGTAGCTGACAAGGTGGCACCTGGTGGCTGAACCTGAGCTAGGTCCTTGCCATGACTGTCCTCCGTGGGGAAGGCCCTAGGCACACGTGAACTCCTCCTGCCCTCCTCAAAGAGGTGGGCACTTCACACCCTCCCTCTCCATGTCTCTCTCTCTCTCTCTCTCTCTCTCTCTCTCTCACACACACACACACACACACACACACACACACTGCCCTGGGCTTGTTGTTGTGGGCGTCCTGTTTGGCCTGTTTCATGACCTCGGTGCTTCGTAAATCAAGGACTTAATATGGGCAGAGCTTTCCTGATCCAAAAATCTGAAATGTTCCAAAATTCAGAACTCTTTAAGAACTGAAGAAGTCCAGGGACTTGGGGGACCAGGGTGTAGCGCAGTGGCAGGACACATGTTTACCCTGTGTAAGGTCCTGGGGTTTGATCCAGCTCAGAGTTTTGAATTAGGAATGTACATCCAGTAAAGTCTCTGCACATATCCACAAATCCCCAAAACTCCAAAGTCTGTCATGGGCCCAGGCATTTCTGAAAAGAGCTCCTCAGTCTCTGTTTGTAAAATACGTGGCCATATCCTCTAGCCATGTGCGTTCTAGATTTCCAGTGGCTCTCCGGGCCCAGGTTTCCTGTTGTGATGACTTAATGAAAGGTAGAGCGTTTCTAAAGCTGTAAGCACTGTTAAGCTGGTGGTTCCCCCTGTGTAAGTCATGTTTTTAAGAATTTTTGGGTTGTTATTGAATTTTAGCCCCAGCATAAAGAAATGTATATATCCATTAAACAGAGGTTCTAAGCTTACAGTTGCAAGTTGGAGACAGGCTGGGTCCCTGATGGCAGGTGGTCCTGTTGGGTGGAGTGTTTTCTGCTGGTTTTGTGCACCACCACACACACCCTACAGGACAGGCTCCATAAGATCGTAGATATCTGGGCTGGGTATGTAGCTCAGAAATAAAGCGTATGCTCAGAGTGCCCAGTGCTCCAGGTTCAGTACCCAATGCCACTCGGCACAAGGACGGTGGCGCACACCTGTGATCCCAGCAACTCTGGAGGCTGAGGCAGAAGGATTGCCAGTTCAACCCTGACCTTGGCAACTTAGCAAGACCCTGTCTCAAAGTAAAATACAAAATAAAAAGGGCTGGGTTGTGGCCCAGTGGTGGAGCACCACTGGAACCCCAGAAAAGGAAAGGAAAGGGGGGACAAACTCCCTATCTCACAGGAGCCGCCACAAAGGACTGTTAAACTGAGGTCACTTCAAAAAGAAGAAAAAATGGCAGTGTCCACTAGTCCCATGCCCACTCTGCCTCACAACTTTGCTAGCTGTTTGCAGTACATGTTTCCACAGAGTGACCAAGATGGGGCTGCGCCACACACTACCTTGTGTTGTTGTTGTTGTTGTTTTTTTTTTTTTTTTTTTTTTTTTAGTTGTACATGGATACAACACCTTTATTTTATTTATTTATCTTTATGTGGTGCTGAGGATCGAACCCAGGGCCTCACACAGGCTAGGCAGGTGCTCCACACTGAGCCCCAGCCCCAGCAATATCATTTTGCAGAGAGAAACGAATCACAGGTTGGCCCTGCTTGAAGTGTCGACCCTGCTAACCAGGGTCGGAGGCAAGACAGAGACTCCAGAGGCGCCCACCCTCCGCCATGGCCTGGCCTCCCTGTCTGCACAGACACAGCCTCTTGCAGTCCTCGAGGACAGACCTAGGCCAATCCTTGGGGGCCACCCAGCCTTGAAGGCAGCATGTAGCCCCTCAAAAAAAAAGTAACAACAGGGCTCTTGACAGCTGGTGTGGCTCTGCTCCGAGGTAAATTTCCCTCAAGAACACAATTGGTGCCCGGAGAGATTTCCCCCATGTCGTTGACGACATGCCTGCCTATGGGAACAGAGGAGCCAAAGGCAGGCCAGGGCTACCTGGAATGTTCAATGGCCATAAAAATCATGGTTCATAGAGTTGGGAATAACTTAAGAGAAGTGCCCAACGTGGCATCAAGTGGGAGACTCACACTTGATGAGGTTGGGGTGTGCGCAGCTCCCACAGCTCTACCGCACGTCTGCCCACAGCCAGCTGTGCCCACCCAAGCCAGGAACTGGCTCACCCCAACCTCAGCACCACTGAGCTGGCTTCTCAAGTTGGGTAAAAGGATTCATTATATTGAAAGATGAGAATGACTGACTGTTGGGCCATCAGACTAGATGTTTATTTCCTCATTCTTTATGCCAAAAATATCAAATTGAACCCAGGATTTAAATATCAATAATGAAATCACATACATCTTGGAAGAAAACTTGGATGCATGTTCTTTTTGAATAATTTTAAAATTCAGAAATATTTCTCAGAATACAAGAAAAGTTATAAAAATGTGACTAAAATTTAAAAAACAAATGACAATTAAGTTTTAGACATCAACAAACTGGGAACAGATATGTGCATTGAATAAGACAAGGGCTAATTTTCTATATAAGTAAAGAGTTCTTACAAATTAATAAGAAAAAAATCAACCCTAACAAAAGCGGGCAGAGAAAATAAGCAGGCACTTCATACAGTGAAAAATGTTCAACACTACTCAGCAGTAAAATGTTAAGCTTGATTTTACCCATTGCCACCTGGGCACATGAAACCCTCTCACGTATTGTTGGTAGGAGTTTAAACTGATGAGGTATTTTTGTTTCTGTTTTGTTTTATGGGAAAGTCTTTCAATATCTATCAAAACAAAAAACCAAATTGCAGTCTTTGACCATTATAATTCCTCTGTCAGAATTTTATCCAGCAAATTCACTCTTGAAATTATACAACAGTATCTACTTAAAGATCCTCAAGGAAACGTTTTAACAGAAAGAAACTCTGAAGGGTCTGAGTTTCCATAGGGAAGTGAAGAATGGCCACGGATGCAGAGCAGAGGTTTCCAGAACATGGGAGCAAGCAGAGTAGTAAGCTGCACAGGACAGTCTTGTGGTCCCTTATGTACTAGAACCTGAGGGCTGAGGCAGGAGGGTCACAGCAACCTAGTGAGACCCTGTCTCAAAAACTTGAAAAGGCTAGGGATGTGGCTCAGGGTGGAGCACCCCGGGCTCAGTTCCCCCAGCCCCAGAAAGGATGGAGGAGTAGGAAGTCCATAGTTAATGTCACATGTCGTTGGTATGATTGCACCGTAGCATGTTTCCTGTGCTCTGTCACCCTGTGGTGGCTTAGGGGTTAGTTTTCGTTCTGCTGTACTGTTCTGTTCTGTTCTGGGAGTTCATTGTATTATGTTACATATTCATTTATATTTCATTGTAGTATATAAAATATTAGTTTATTTTCTTATACTGTGTTGCATGTTGGCTTATATTATACTCTAGTGTGTTACTTATTACACTGAATTTCTATACATGGAAAATATTTTAGAAAAATACAAACTATCCAAGGAGTAGAAATGGAGCCAAAGAAGAGAGGACATTTCCACACTCATGTAAAATTTGATGTTTTAAAAAACTCTGAGCCTATCTTAGATTTATAATTGAAATTCATGGAGATACTAGCAATGCTTTCCTACAAGTGATGGAAATTTGAGTGATTTTTTTTTTTTTTTTTTAGCTGTATCATTTCTCCTTTTCTGTATTCCCGGGTTTATTATGTTGAGAACATATGTTATATTCATATGATGTAAAAATAATAAGCTTATTTTTAGAGCTTTGTGCAGATTAGGAGGAAGGAATGCCGGCGCTGACCAGGGAATCCGTGTGGAGATCATGGGAAACATCACTATGTGGGATGCAGCTTGAGACGTTCACAATCTTCCCATTTGGCACCACAGTCGCATTTGCATTCCATTATAACCGAGATGGGACAGCTGTCACATCTCTTTAGTACATCCTTTATCCCAACAAATTCCTTCTTTGTGTCAGCAGAATGTAAATGTATCACTCTTCCTGGGCTAACTTCGGGAAACAATGAGTGCATGATGATGGCATTTCTTCCTTTTTAATATCTGGCATCTCAAGAACAAGTTGCATTTAGGATAACCTTCCACACCAATTACCGCATGTCAAGTCCCCCATGCGCCCTTCACGTTACGTAATGTGCGATTGCAAAGCGGGGGCTGGGAGGGTGGCGAGGGGGCCCCACAGCACCCAGGGCATTGAGAACGACAGCTGATGGGGCGCCTGCTACCAGCTGTGCCTCCAAAGGAGCAAGCTGATGGGGGCAGCTCCAGGACACACCAAGCGTCCAGTTGGTGAGCAAGGTGACCAATCTGGCTCCACTCTCTTGCTTTTCAGACAGCTGCAAGAGACTCAGATGTCGACCACCTCGAAGCTGGAGGAAGCAGAACACAAACTTCAGACTCTGCAAACAGGTTCGCTCCCCTCCTCCCCGGTCAGTGGGTGCAGGGCAGGCTGAAGAGACTAGACGCCTCCCGGCCCCCACCTGTCACCCCTGTGGAGCCTGCAGGGTCTCGGCGCCCGTGCACGGCGCCTCCAGCCCAGGCTGCCTTCCCCTGACTCCATTAGTCACACGTTGAGCTGTCAGCATGGAGTGGGAGGATCTGCCGTTTCCATCCCTTCCACCACCATCCTTTCTTCCTGCTCTTTTTTCCAACAAACACATCTAAATCACCAAACTGTCAAGGACTGACATTTCATTTAGAACAATAATAGGGGGAAAAAAACTTATTTCTACCCTAAGTTAAAGAGAACAGTAATAGCAGAACCTTTAAAATTTAACAGATACCAAAAAAGGTTATGCTAAAGTTGGCAGTTTCTTTAAACTTCTTTCTTTCCTCCCTTTTCATGTCTTTTTTGAAAGGGAAGCAGCAATGTATCTTCAATTTACATGTGGGAAGGAACAGTGGAAGCCATCGTAATCCAGGTTTAAAAAAATGACAGGGAGAAAATAATCACAAGCAATTTAACAGACACGGACAACATCAAGCAGGCCTGGGGACCATGTCAGCGGTGGAGCCCTGGCCTTGAGTGCACCAGGCTGCGTCCCCTCCCCTGCACCACAGATTTGAAAAAGGATACATTTGTCTAAAGACCACCTGTAAATCCTGGAAAACAGAGAAACAGTCCAGCTGAATAATGAGCAGGGATAGGAACACACAATTCACAGAAACCATGTAAACGGTTCACACACATGAGAAAAACTGCTAACTGTGTGGCCGTCAGGGAGAGGCCGTCAGTGAAACCCCGGGAAGGTGGTCTGCCTGTCTGACTGTGGGCAGCTTTTTCTTAATTGGTAAAACCCAGTGTTGGTGAAGGCTTAGGAGAAAGGTCACACTCAAGTAGGGATGGGAGCTGCCTGTTGGGAGGCCAGCAGGGTCGGGTGGTGGAAGGTTCAGCGCTGAGCTCTCCCCCAGTAGCTGTGCCTCTCGGACACCTGAAGGTGGAGCTGGGTTTTACTGTGGTCACCAGTGTCCTGACATGAGAGCTTTCCATGCCACTCGGCCAAGGCAAAGGGGTGATCTCAGAAAACGTTCCGATCCTCCCATAGGATGGGAGGCAGGGAAGCATGTCCCTGTGTATGTAGACAGCAGTGGCCATGCAGCAGTGGAGAGGTGTCCTGAGAAAGGTGCCATCAGGTGATTTTGTTGAGATGTGAGGACGGGAATGTCCCTCACACAGACCTCTGGGCACAGGTCCGTCCCTTAACAGTTGCAGCACGGGGTGTGTGAAGCAGAGGTAGGCAAGGCCGCAGCCAGGTCACCTGCGCACTGTCCTTACAGCTGACTTCCATAAACAAGGAGAATAAGGATAAAAGTAGAACACACTAAACACACAACCAGCCACACACTGTGATCACGGGTCACCCACTGGGCATGGCGGTATATAGTACATTTTCATACAGCTGAAAAGTCACCGTGGGGCATGGCTGTATGCAATTACATGTGGAAATATTTTTGAAACAGAGACATTTTAAAACAGGAAATCTACATAGTAACTATCAGTTCCCTAGGAAGCGCTTGGACTGGGCCAGGTAGAGCTGTGGCGATGCTCTGTCCCATTTTTCCTGCCTTTGTCCTCTTGTCTGTTTTGAAATGGGGACGTTTTACTTGTGTATGTTCTTTTATTTCATTTGACTTAAGCAGTTAATATCTTACCTCATGTTTTCTGCCCTTGTCTTTTCAGCCCTGGAAAAAACTCGAACAGAATTATTTGACCTGAAAACCAAATACGATGAAGAAACTACTGCAAAGTAAGTCCCCTCGTCACACTGTGTCCCAAGAGGTTGGCTTAGTGGGTTGGGAGCGTGACCTGTGTCCCAAACAGGGACACGGCGCCATCCCCACATGACCCCAGGCTCACATGCTCCCTGGCCGCCGCCACTGCAGCTGCTCCTCTTCCTTGTGGCGGAGGCTGCTCAGCACTTCACCATTTTCTAAGAAGGTTTGGGGAGGACTCAGCTTGGAAATGTGGGCGTTTCCTCAGGAGCTTGGCCCGGCAGAGGGAGTCCCCTGACCTGGGCCGAGCCCTCCCCCAAGCCCTGTAGGAGGAATCGGCCACTCCCCATGCTCTTGTCATACGCGACAGAGCCCTGCAGGTGCACATATGTGGGGACACATTGGTGAGCAGTCATGCAAGGCTCACAGCCTACCTGGCTCTTGTAGGGGGACATCAGAGGGAACACTTGCACGTACCCTGTCCCAGATCCCCCTATGCTGGTCACTGGGATGCCGGAAATAAGATTGCTGTAAATCCTGGGATGACGGCAACAGAGACTCTCTTGGCTGTGGCCACCTCTGCTAAGTCCAGGTGCAGTGCCAGTCTTCCCTGATCTGGAAGGCTCCTGCCGAACCCCTGTGCCCAGCGGCAGCCCCCTGCTATGGTCCCGCAGAGCTCCAGCGGCCTGGTGGGGGCTCTCCTCCTCGGGGTGGTTGCAGGTGCTCAGTGTCGTTCGGCCCAGCACACTTGCCCTGGGGCTTGGAGGGTGCTGCTGCGTCCACCGTCCTTGGGACACTGGGGGGGAGTGGGCTCTTGACCCTTAGCTCTGGGTTGTTCAGAAAGCCCAGCTCCGCAGCCCTTGTGGGTTGAAACTGCCACATGAAGACCAAACGTCAGTCCCTGCGCCCTGGCAGCCATCTTGGCTGATCTGAACCACGGGAGCCACCAGGTTGTTTGCCCTTGTGGTGTGGGGACAGGGCTTCGTGTAAGTGGGATGAGCGGGGCCGAAGGGGCAGTGGTCGGCATTTCACAGCGCCGCCCCTCTGCCTTGGTGGTACTTCTGCTGTCCTGGGGGCAGCCACAGCCCGGGACACGGCTTCTGGGGCTGGAAGGACCCCTGTGCCACGAGCCCTCTTCTCTAGAACCCACAGCCTAGGAGTCCTCCCCCTCAGGAACCACAGCACTGCCCGCACAGGACGAGGCCCGTCCTACACCTCGGGGTCCCTGTCACCTTTCCACCAGCCTGTCACCCTTCTCTCCTGTTACTCCTGCTTGGATTTCAGGTTTCTAAATAAGTCGTTTTCTTCAGTAAGTCTGATTTGTAGAACCTGTATCCT
Organism: Urocitellus parryii; assembly: GCF_045843805.1. NCBI lineage: Eukaryota > Metazoa > Chordata > Mammalia > Rodentia > Sciuridae > Urocitellus > Urocitellus parryii. The sequence goes on along the minus strand of NC_135539.1, from coordinate 28,534,327 downwards.
TTCCATCTGAGGCGTTCAGCATTTGTCTGGGATCTCGGTTGTCTCCGGGGTTTCTCTCTAAACGGTCTGAGGTGGATGGTGTGCGCGCGACGTCGCGCTTCTCTCCCTCTTTTCCCATCGCCTGCTGCCAACGTCTGTCCCTGCATGGCTGTGGTCTGATAGCACCACAGGTTCTCATTGCTCTTATCGGGACATCTTGAGGATCTATGAGCAGCCAGGATGTACTTCATTATGCACTTTTTAAAAAACATGTCTTGGTGGTGCTGAGGATGCGGGGAGCAGGGCGTCTCTCATGTTGGCAATGGAGCACTGCAGTGCCAAGGGTCCCCCAAAACAGGACAGAACTGCCATCTGATCCAGAGACCCCAACTCTGGGGACATGTCCATCGCAGCATCATGCACAAGGCCAAGAAATGGACGTCACTGCATCCACGAATGGGTGAAGCAAGCGGGGAACACACAGTGGATTACCCTCCAGTCCGGGGCGAGGGCAGTCCTGTTCCCAGGACAGCACAGTGGAGCCTGGAGGAGGTGCTGGATGAAGCAGGCTGCATGGGGACAAGGCCACTCGACCTCCCTGACAGTGAGATCTGGGAGAGCTGAGCTCAGCAGAGCTGGATGGGCTGCTGGTGACAGGGAGTGAGAAGCGCTGGCCCCGGCCGGGTTCAAGGTTTCAGCCGAGTTGTGAAACATCGTACGGCAGGGGTGGTCGTCCATCGAGGTGCTTACTGTGCTTTAAGATCACTTACAGAAAATTTCTGTTTCCCCATAGAAAACAATAGTTAAGGTCCCAGCAAAATTCAGGGCCAGCCTCAACAACTCAGCAAGGCCCAAAGCGACTTAGTGAGACCCTGTCTCAGGAAATATAAAGGGTTTGGGACGTGGCTCAGTGGTAAAGCACCCTCTGGGTTCAGTTGCCAGCACCAAAAAGAGAAAGTAAATAAATAAGTGAGGTTACAGAGAGGAAATTAAATGATTCCTCATCTTTTATGAAACATGGTGTTGTATCACATAAATGTGTAGGCAGGTATGATTTGTTCATTCAAAATATTTTATTTAAAAAAAAAAAAACTTGTGTGCCACCCTCGCTAGGCCACTCGAGTGATTTTTAAGCTGCCTGCTGTGTTCTAATGTGAATCAGTTCAGTGAGTGAGGACCAGCAAGTCAGGTAATAGAACAGAACAGAAAACAAACCAACAGAATAGAAAGTGTCCTGGCACATGGTTCATGTAAAGTATCTTTTGGTGACACTTCAAAATTAGGTATCTAAATCTAAAAAATAGAAAACTAGTTCTTGGGACACAATGGGAAAGGTGCTTCTGTCCACACATCAGGACCTCATTTAAAAGCTGCTGCTCCAAGGGTCACAAGAGCTCACTCTCCAGAAGCCGGTGTCTCCTATCCTGCTCTTGCTGTCACTGGCAAAGTTTGGTTAGCCGTGATGTCCACCCACTTGGGGAAAGAAACTGCCTAGTAGCATGAAGTGTTCCGGAGTGACCGCTACGCACACCACTTGCCACATAACAGCTGGTTGCTCCGTTGTTTGGAGCCACGGTGTCTTGTTTTCTTCTTGGGCAAAAAGCCACATGGAAAATTTGCTTTTATTTAGCGGGTTTGTTTTAGGAGTCAAGGTCAAAGAAGCAACTGAGAATGGAGTTCCTGGAGGAGGAGCCGGAACAGAGAGGGCTTCAGTTTCCTCCACTCAGGTTTTCAGCTCTGGAAGAAGGGAATGTGGCCACTGGGGGCGTGAGCAGGGGCGGAGCCAGAGAGCAAGGGCAGGCTGTCTCCTGTTCCCACCCTCTCAGGTCTTGCTACTGGCCAGGCTGACACGTTTGCTCAGCCAGAGCCACCAGATAGCAAGGGAAAGAAGAGCCAGCTCCCAGCTGAGAGGGCGCAGGGAGAGGCCGGGAGGGTTGGCAGTTACTGTTCATAGAGGGACTGGCCCCAGGGCCACTCTGCAGCAACCGCCTCTGCCATGTTGACAGTAAGAATGTTGAATGTTGGGACAGTCACCTACCTGATGGAGCATGTCACCCAGGGACTCTCAGAGGCTGGTTCTCCCGCCCCCTGGACCACTGGAGAACCCTGGCATTAACCAGGAAGCCGTGGGAGCTGGTGTGGACCCAGTAGCGAACAGTTCTAGCCCCTTCCATCCACTGGTGCATGGTGAGGCCCAAAGATTCTTCCCCCCAAAATCCAAATAAAAATTAGCATATTGCTTGCTAAGTTTCACTAAACTATGGGAAATTAAGCCAAAAATCCTGAGGATCGGGGCTGGGAATGTGGCTCCGTGGTAGGCGCTTGCCTGGCCCACGTCCCCAGAACCATACACACAAGAGTGTGGAGGTTGGTGATTCTGTTCTGAGGATACCTCCAGGACATGGTGAGGTGACCGTGGCCCTGCTGGAGCTCATGGTGAGAGACTCCGTCTCGCCCAGTGTGAGCGGGGCTGGCGTGAGCGAGCACAGCTGCAGCGAGCGACATGGGCAGAGGTGGGCGAGGCTCCCAGGCAGTGGGTCCCTCCTGACTTCAGCAGACAGCTGCCTCCTTTGGGCTGCGCCCTCTGCCGGGGGCAGATCCTGAGCTTTTGTGGTTCCGTGGGAAGACATCACTGCAGTCCAGCATGGCCACATCTGGGATTGAAGGGACAGGACTGGCTAGGTGTCTGGCAGGGTCCCTGCAGGATGGAGGCAGAGCACTCATGTGGGGACAGGCAGAGGCGAGCCTGTTCCCCAGGTGGGGCAGTGAGGGTGGTGCAGAGCCTGGCGGAGAGTGCTGGCAGGCAGTGCCCAGGCCTGGCCTTGAGCAGATCAGAAGGCAGGGACCTAGGGAGGAGCAGTGCCTCTGACCAGTGCAGCACAGAAACCTCCTCCCTACCCCACCCCGCCTGGGCTCCCCAGGCCACACCTAGATAGGGGACTGAGGGAGGAGGAGATCTCTGACACCAGGTAGCCGAGGGAACTACCCTGCACCCTTTCCCGGAGGGCTCAGCCTTGACTTTGGTTTTGTCTTTCTGTCCGTCTTCTTCCTCTGGGGTCCCGTGTTGCCCAGGCTGGCCTGGGTTTCCTGGGCTCACACACCCTCTTGCCTCAGCCTCCTGAGTAGCCGGGACTGGCTGGGACTTGAGGCTGAAGATGAGGATCTCTGTGGAGGGGGGGGCAGGCCTATCTGAGTTTCCCATGAACCAGCTGGTGGGTCTGCAGGGACATGGGGCTGGGCTTAGGCGTAGGCTCAGCTGGGCATTTCCCAGGTCAGATGCCAGCAAAAGGCAGCACTGGGCCAGACGCCTACTGTGAATGGTTCCCAAAGTAGTTAGCCACAGAAAGTTCAGAGGAAGGCCTGAGGTAGAGGGGCCGGCGCTGCTCTCTTACCTTTGGAAGCAACTATCTCAGTATTCGGGTCCCACACAAGGCACACCTCTGCCTTCCTGACCCTGGTGTCCTGGGAAAGGTTCATCGTGTCGATGAACCTTGGGGTCCAACCTGCATGTCCTGTTAGCTCAGCGTACTTTTATTCGTGTATATGAAATAGAAGCCCCTGCAGGACACATCTTTGTACACATGGTCTTAAAACAGTGCTCCTCTGGGCGGGGAGTGGGAGGTGGCAGGGAGGGACTCTGTTTTAGCAGATCGCAGGCGGGAATCAGGAGGCAGGACGAAGCTGGGCTCTGCAGACAGACTGCCCTGCCTCTGTGCCTGGCTTCTCCCATCTGCACTGGGGCCTGGCAAAGGTGCAGTCACCGCATGGCCACAGGGAGCAGCAAGCTGTGCGTGCACAGCACAGGCACAGCGAGAGCCAGGGGAGGTCCACAACGGCTACGCCAGGGCCCAGGGCGGCTCTAGAGGCAGCGGCCTTGTAGGGGGTGGACCAGGAAGTCGAAGGACACACATTGCCTGTCCTCCACAGGGCCACTGTCCCCTCTCACCTCTGCCATTTTGGTGTGAAGTTGCAGGTGGAAGACACCGCCCCATCCTGAGACCCCCCCTTGGCACAGGGCAGTCATCGCCATGCATCAGCTGGGACAGCGCAGGCTGACTGTGACGGGGACAGCAGCAGTAAAGTTTTCCATGTGTAGGCTTGAAGCAAAATGTAATTAGCCTTTATGCGCAGAACAAGGCCCCATTGATGAACACAGCTGGTCTTTGTTTTGTCCTGTCATTGAGAGTGGGAGGTAAAGTGCTCTTCTTCATGTTTATTAATGCAAGATTCCTTAGACAAATGGCAGGCACAGTTTAATATTTGTTGGAACGTGGAGGGGCTTGCCAAAACAGTTGTTGTGTAAGCGGATTGCAGCGCTTCAGATTAGAGCCATTTCTGGGTTAAATAAATGAATTATTTCTGCTTGCTTTTTTCCTATGAAAATGCACCTCCTCAGATGGTCACCCTGTCCAGTTCTCCCCGTGTCTCTTAGCAAATGGAAATAACACCCCAGCAGACTTTAGCCTGGAGAGTCACAGAGCCTAGGGGTGTGGATTTGGACCTTTACAAATGGGTGCCCTGGGAGAGGCTTGGGCCACGCACTGCCCTCCTCCCTGGGCCTGTGCCACACAGCTGTCCCTTGCCCTCGGGTTCAGGTCGCTTCTGCCCATGCCAGGAGCCTCCTGGCCACACACAAGCAGGACTTCCCACTTCACTGCTGTCCATGGCCTCCTCTTTGCTCTGCCCCCAGACCTGGGTGACAGGGAGCTTCAGCAGAGCACGCACAGTCAGCCTCTTACATTCCTCCAAACACGTGGGGCTTGGGGGGGGCCTCTGAGCCCTGATGAAAGGAAATATTGAATTGCACCGAAATGCTACATTTTTTAGAGCTAGTGCTAGTCTTAGGAGAATTTGCACCTCCCAGACCTTTCCTGCCAGTAAACTTCATACTTGTTAAAGTTACTTGGTTGTGTTCCTCGCTTCTGTGCTCTTAAGAACAGCCTTGTATATCGCTAGTTTCATAACGCGTTACAAGAGAGACATCCATGGGAGGAGCCGCACGTGGGCCAGCTTTGGAGTGTTGCTTTGTGTCGTGTTTGTGGCTCAGGTTTATCACAAAAGGCAGCCAGCCCTGGGCAAGACAAGATCGTCCCACAGCCAGCCGAGCAGAGGACTTTATTGAAATTGTTCAGGGGGAGCCAGACCCTGCCACACAGGGATAGGGACCTCCACGTCCCTGCAGAGGCCAGAAGACAGGACTTAAGATGAGGAAAGGGGCCCAGGAAGACTCGAGGAGGGCAGCCCGTGCGCCTGTGCAAGGACACCCAGGTGGCTGGTGCGGTGGGTCCTTGGGTGTCAGTGTCAGCTGCTGGTGCCGTCCAGTGAGCTCCTGCTGTGCAGTGTGGGGAGGAGCCCCTCAGGAACTCAGGTCTTTGCTGCCTCCCTTGGGCACAGTGTCGGGTGCTCTTTGTGCATGACCATGGTGGTCTTCACAGCCCCTCTGGGGCCGAGCGTGGCTCAGTGGAGAGGCTTGCCTAGCACGCAGAGGCCCTGGTCCCATCCCAGCACTGCAGAGAGACACCAAGAGTGTCCTGAGGCTGCCTCACCTGTGGGAGTGCTGAGCAGGCAATGGCTGGTCCAAAGGGTTCTGCCCCTTCCCCACCCGAAGAGCTCTCGTGCAGATGGGTCTTTTCTTTATTTTCTTTATGGTTTCTTTATGGGAAAGGCTCTGGAAACCTAGGTGGAGCCCAGCTGACTAAGCCTGAGAATCACACGACAGTTTTGATCCTCACAGGAGACAAACGGCAGTGGCAGCGCTTGTCCCCATTGAATTTGAAAGGACCAATTTAAGTGTCCTGAAATGCAGTCCCTCCTGTACCTTTAAGAACGTAATGTTTTCTATTTCCTGTCTTTTTGATGAGTCATCAATTTCCAGTACAGAGTTGCTGTAATTATCCTGGTCAGATTAATTTCCCTAAAAATAGAGAAGCAGTTACTTTTACGATCTCAAGGATATGGACTCGAATAAAGAACCCACTGTCCCTGAGAGCCACGAAATCAGACTAGGAGGGGAAAATGTGATGCCTTTTTTCCCCATTTTATCTCCAAGAGTTTGCATTTGGTGGAATTCCTGGGATTTTCCGTCCCTGTACGAGTATTTTGCTTAACACCTACAATCCCTGCCTGGTGAGCAACCACCTCTGACAGCTCAGCCCTGTTCTGGTCACCTCTCCAGGCCAGGAAGGAAGTGACTTTGCAGGTCCAAATTCAGACAGAAACTTTTCTGAGTGCCAAGGACCCCTTCACCTCCTCTGGACTCCCGAGGGGTCTGGACATCAGGAAGCCTCAGTGAGAATTGGCAGACATGGGTCAGGCCCTAGGACCCCTGAGCAGGGACAGGCCACAGCTATGACATATTCATAAACACAGCTCACACAGTTCATGAGTGTAATAAAGTGGCCTTGCTTGCCCAGTGTCCTTTGGGAGAGTAAGGTAGAGGAAGCCACCACTCACAGATGGTCACCTGAGTTTGGGTTTCTTTCTTTCTTTCTTTTCTTTACTTGAGACAGTGTCTCACTATGTGGCCTAGGTCTCAAATTCCTAGCTCCAGCCATCCTCCTGCCTCAGCCTACCTGGTAGCTGGGACCTGCCTGCCGTGCTTTTATAGTACTTTACCTTTTTTAGAGATCCTTAAAGTTTTTCTGATTTATCATCAAGGTAAATCTTGGGGGACTTGAAAAGAGCACAAAGACTGTGGAGGGGAAATGTCACCTTGTAGGTGAAGGTGGCCTTGGGTGACCCATAGCTGGGCGGTGAGGGTCCTGCCTTCCTGTGGCTCAGAGGCTGGGGCTGGAGCATCCTGCGATGCACATGGAAGCGGCCAGCAAGCGGCCTTCCTCGTGTCCCTCCCTGGGTGCTGGTCATCGCCAGCAGAGATGCCTGCAGAATGAGCAGGTCAGCGTGAACCTTTATGGTGACAGCACACAGCTCAGGGCCCAGCACAGCTGAGCAGGACCAGTGCTCACCCGTAGCCTGCCCGGCAAGGACACCTGCACTCTGGAGAGGTGAGCTCTCGATGTCCAAGAAGGAGGCCAGAGCCCCGGAGCGTTCTCACCACCTTCTGCCCCAGTCTGATTCCCCGAGGCCGGTGGTTCTGACCGAGGGAGGGGAATCCCTGGCTGTCACTGCAGGGCCCTGGCCTCACCGGTCACTGTGACTCAGTGCATCTTTGCTTCAGAAGTAGCAAAGGAGAAAGTGACCTGCCTCACACTGTCCGGGTCCCGTGAAGGGACGAGGGAAGGCTGGCAGAAGTGAGGCACGTCCTCCCTGTGGCATGTTGGTGCCCCAGCCAGTAAGGTCAGTGCCTGTTACATAACATCCATTATTTTTATTTACAAAATCCAGTTGTGTCTCGTACAGAATTTAAAAACCTCAAAAAGATTTTTTCAAAGAAGACAGCAGGGTCCCTGTGACCCCACGGCAGAGGGACCACTGTTACACATTGGCATGTCTCCTTCCAGCTTCCCCTGTGTGTTTGACTTTGTCTTTAATTTTCTTTTACCGATGGCATCACTGGCAGGCAGTTTTGATGTCGGTCTTTTTGTTTGACATGTGGCACCTCTTTCCTGCGTGTCTTTAGATGGTCTTCAAAAGCATCGTGCACCTGCCTGGCCTCTGCCAGGTAGGGGTGCCCCCGGCTCATGCCCTGCATTCCCTGTTGTGCGGGAGTCTGTGGGATGACACCAGGAAGCTTTGTCCTCACTCTTTTTATGTCTTTATTGGGTCAGTGGCTGTGACATCTCAAGGGGACTTCTCTGGGCCGTCCTCAGATGAGTGGGCGTGGAGGCCTAGAACTCAGCAAGGGCACGCACGTGACAGACCACTGCTGGGGAAAGTTAGTGGACATTGGTGGTGCCTGGCCTGGCCTTGGGCAGCCCTAGTTCTGGTCCCAGCTTTGACCCCAGGGGCGGTCTAATACTTTCCTCCCTGGGCAGCAGCACTGTCCCTGTTAGTGAAACGAGAAGATGGAACTGGTGGCTAGCAGGATCAAAGGGCCAGCCTTCTTCCCAGCCCCCAGTGCTTCATCTCCCAGGTGCTTCCCAGAGCCCCAGATACTGCCTCCATTTATGAAATGGCCTGCAGGGAGGCCTTCCCAGGGCCCGGGGGGACAGTGAACCTCGCTAGGAAGAGCCCCAGTCCTGGGCTCACACGGCCCTGATTCCTGGCTGCATGAGTTGAGTGACCTTGGGCAGGCTACTCACCCAGGCCTTAGTCTCCACTTAGGAGAGCTGGTGTCACACGGAGAGTCTGTGAGCACGTCCTCAGTCAGCAGTGGCTGCGTTGCTACCTGCTGAGATCCACAGGGCCCCTGTTGTGTCCCCACCCCAGGTCTCTCTCACTCCAGGGACTCTCTTGTCTTGTGGATGGTAGTTGGTCACAGGGTCTCTGGTTGGCTCATCACAGCAGGGATTGGGGTGTTCTGCCCTGACCCTGTCACCTTCCTGTGGGGCTCGGAATCCTGAAATCTTACCTGGTTGCCAAGTGGGTTCTGATTGAAGACCAGAAGTGCCCAGTCAGCCGTTGCCAAGCTGTGGACATCTCGGCCAGTGCACCCCTCAAGTCAGCTGGAGATGGGAACTCTGCTGCAACTGCCTTGTAACATACAAACATGAGGACAAATGTGTCCCCTCCCATCCCAGGAGAGCTCTGGGCCCACCTGGCTGGAACCCTGGGCTCTCGGGGCTGGTGGACAGGTGGAGGGGTGCCGAACATCCACGCGCCCACAAGGATGTCTGGCCTCCTCCTGGTACCTGTGGCACAGTTTTAAGAACTTTGTGGAACCAGCCTGAAGAATGGAGCTTCCTTTCGGAAGCGAGGGCGAGACTGGTAATTGAAGCCATTGATTTCCTTCGCGGCTTGTTTGCCTGGCGCTCTCTTCCTGAGGTGCTGTTTGTTGAGGAATGTCTCCAATTGCCAGAAAGACAGTGGGGTGTCTTATATCTCCCCGCCGCCCTCCTTCCAGCCAGAGCGCGCTCAAGGCAGCCTGTGGTATGAATTTTTAATGCAGAGCTTTATGGCAGTGCTCTCCTGAGCCTAAGATTTAATGCTCTGATGAGCAGAGCATGGATCGGGGGCATTCGACATTAGGAAGAATTAACCCCCAAGCCTCCGCGCCTGTGCCCTCTCATTTCCCAAAAGGTAACCCTCAGGAGTTGGGAGAAAAATTCAAAATTACGTGGTGTTTGCAATGTTCTCAAAATAGCCTGGAGCACAGAAGTAGAACATACTCTTGAAATCTTATTGGCTAGCATGTATTTTTACCTTTCCTCTTATTTCTTTTTAAGTGTGACTATTTTTACTTTGATGCATTTCAGTGATCTTTCCACCCTTAAAAAAAGCTTTACAATTTGTAAGACTTACAGAATATATAGATTCCTGGGTGCTTTCCAGTTTCCATGGAAAGCCCAAGTGTAATTAGAAGTCCAGAACTTGCCGTTGACAATGGGAAAGAGACCAGTTGTGTTAAGTGGCTAATTCTGTTCATGGGCATATGGTCGATTGTTATTTTCTTCGGGAAGCTTTCTGTATTTTTTGAAGGTTTCAAAATTAAGAAGAAAAAGTTGTATATAAAAACCACTTGAGTTTAAATAAAGTTAGAGAAGAACGAAGTCTTCAACACACAGGAGAATAAACGGCTAACTGTGTAGAAAATAATAGAGCAGAGCTGAGCCCTATGCAAATGAAAGCCTAGATGTTTTAAATATTTCGATTAAAAATACCATAAAATCACTTAGGAGAAATTTTTAGGTGGGTATTTATATCATAGGGACGGAGGAGGTCTTTTTAAGCATGATGCCAAAAGTAGAAATCACAAAGGGAAATCAAAGCTCTTTGGAGAGGGAGGGAAAGAAAGATGGATGGGCAAAAATATTTGCAATGCCTGTGGCAGAGAGGTCTACTACATATATAAAGAACCCTTAGAAATCAATAAGAAATAGTTCAGTACTCCAGCCAAGAAAGCTCTATATTTTCGGGTCCGTTCTCCCTCCACAAGGTGTCTGTCCTGCACACCTCACGTCTCTGTTTCCCCCTAACAGCCACGATCCTGGCTTGTTTTCATCTCTTGGCCTCACGGTCATCAGTATCTCACATCTCTCTGCTGCCAGGTTCTCCTGGGTGCATCTGTCCTCCTCCAAGGATCAGCTAAAAGTATTTTTTTTTTCTGAAATGTAGACCTGATCCCATTTAAATCTGCCCTGTGTAAGAACTTTCTGTGCCTTGTTCTCCTGCCTCCGAAGAAAAGTCCCCAGCCTGGTGTGCAGCTCCACCTGCGTGGCCCTGAGGTGCGCTGAAGCCAGTGCCCCACACTCGGATTCCAGGCCATCCCCCAGCTCGTGCCTGCCTGCTCCCAGCAGGGCCCCTTCACCCACAGGCACAGCCGCCACCTCCCCGCTGTACCCTTCTATGCCTGCATGACCCTCTGTAACAGGAACAGGCCTCGTAACCTAGTGCTCGTGGAGAAAACTCAGCAAACTGACTTCCTTTGCTGACCTTGTATTAGAGGGCCCTGGGGGTCAGTGCCTCCCACAGGACACTGGTGCCCGCAGAGCCACTGGTTCACATTGTAGTTCCTCTTCTCTGAAGTGCCAAGTCACCAAGCTTAAAATATCCCCTTGAACATCTTCTCCAATGTGTGCATCTTTCAACCAAAGTCTGTGTGGAAATTGTTAAATACACTTTAAGATGCAGCACAGAGAGTGTGTGCTGTGCAGAGACCAGATTTCGCCTCCAGTTGTACTTGCCTCGGAGAGAGCCCTGGGCAGCCGCGCTGCCTCCCCTGGCCACAGAGTGCTGTCTGCAGCAGCATCTGCCTCCCTGTGGCATGAGCTCCTCGGGGCTAACGGGTCTCCTGCACCAGGCTGCTGTGCCAGGGCTTGGGTCAGCCATGCCTCAGACACCTGGTCTGGATCTTCGTGGAAGCTGGCAGCTCCCAGGGCTGTGCATGGGCTCCTAGCACCGAGGTCTGCCTATGGCACAGCTGTCTGACAGCAATAAAGGGAGTCTGAGCTGTGAGTTTGGTCACTGCATAGATGGTTTAAAACACACAGGTTTATGCATATTTCGGAGGGCACATCTGGGCACACAGGTGTCAGGTTGCTATGCCCAGTGTAAAGCAGCCTGCAGAGGAGAGGCCACTCGAGGTCCTTCAGGCGTGACTTGACATCATTTCACCCCATTTTACATCTCTCGTCCACTAGCCCGCAGTCTTCATGCTGAAACTTTATTTTCTTCTCTTGAAGAATTAAAGCTGAGGTCACCATGCTCGGTTTACAGGCATCTTGGTGATTTCTGGGGTTTTGGTAACAAAAAATCCTTTTTTCAGAATGAGAAATTTCTTAGGGAAACAGAGATGCCGTTTTGTCCCCCACACGTGGCCCCAGGGGAAGAAGGAACCCTTCCACAGTAGCAGAGAGACTGGGGTCCCCTCCTGCCCCACCCCACACTGCAGGACCTGAGGCTGCCCTTATCTGTGTTTTCCAGAAAGCACTGGGTTCTAGCAAGCACAGCTTCCTTCAGACCTCAGGGTCTTCCTTGCTGTGCTGGTTGCAGCCTTGTGGTACCCAGCTCCGTGGGTTCGCAGGCACCAGGCTTGGTGTTTCCCTCTGCTCATGGCCGTGTGTCTCCCTGCAGCCTTGGAGCTGCCCAGCAGTTCTGCTTGTGCTCTGAGTTGGAGCCACTTATCACTTTTACCCATCGCTTGCTTTTCTTTTTGCTTGAGTTTTGGTGGCTTTAGTTATCCAGGAGAATCATGTGCAGCCAACCCTTATGTCCTTGAGTTCTGTCCACAGATTCAACCAACCACGGATAGAAAATATTCAGAAAAAAAGAATTGTATATGTACCAAAGATGCACAGACTTTCTTCTTCTTATTATTCCCTAAACAACACAGTAGGGCAGTTATTTATAGAGTCTGCATTGTATCAGGAATTGTAGGTCATCCCCAGATGCTTTAAAGTCGACAGGAAGAGGTACCTGGGTTTTATGCAAATACTACCTAGTTTTTAAAAGGGATTTGAGGCTCTGCAGATTTGGGTATCTGCAGGTTTCTTAGAACAAATGCCTCGTGGATACCAAGGGACTACTTTATCTATGAATAAGATAGGACTCATCAGTTTAATCATCATTTCTAATATAGTCTCAATAATAGGAAATGGTCCTTCCTTTCTAATCTACTTTCTTGGTTTTTTCCATGACTTATCTTAACTGTGTCTGATAGCATAAGGGGCAGTTCACTGTCTGTTTATCATTCTTCAAGGTACCCTCAGTTTGCCCAGTGGTCCTGTGATTTCTTCCACCAGCACTTCACATCCGACAACTCAGACATAAATAATTACACGTCTGATTTCTGTCTGCAATTTCATTCTAGCGGTCTAATTTTCCATTCTAATAAATTCCACACGATTTTGGTAAGATATCTGTTTTCTATTTTCATGTCATATACAACTAGTTTACTGTTGTTTTGCTGTTTTTTTTAAAAGCCCACCTAATATTTCCATATGCATCTTGTCATTTTACCAAGTTTTATAAATTAACTTCAGAGATAAATTTACCCTTATTTATATTTAATGCAACCGCAAATAAGAAATGTCATCATTAGCTTTCTTTGCCAGTAGCATTTTATAATTCGATTTTCTATAGGTGGAATTTATGCCATGTTATTTTAATTCCCACATGTTTAATATTTATATCCCTGTTGTAGATGAGAGAGATCGTTGATTTCATTTTCCAGATATTAATAATAACTGGTGTGTGAAAGTTGATTATTTTCTTGTCTTTGCCAAAAAACATGGGCCTGCTGTGGCCCCGGCCACCTCTGCCCAGTTGCTGCCGGGGGTCTTTGGGTTCTGTGAGTGTGTGATCACATCACTGCAGGTGGTGACTTCAGACCCTTTTAGGACAACAGTAAATGGAGGCCCTTGGTTTCAAATCCCTGTCCTTTCTGCCATTCACCACGAGTTCCAGCAACAACCCCACACCCTAAATTTGACCAGGACGTGGTCTTTCTGTCCCACGTGTTAACAACAGAATTACACCTGTGTATACTGCATTGTATTCCATTTTTATTTTCCGTATTTTGTGGACTTCCTCACCTTGTCACTTAGCAGGGGCTCAGCCAGTGTGCCTGTTGCTGACCCGCAGCAGTACCCACCTCTCCTGACTGCATGGAGTGCTAGGGAGCGTGGCTTGGAATCTGAACTTCATTAGTCCTTTTTAAAAATCTAGTCAAGTCTGTGCCTTCTCGCTCAAAGGACATTCCTGCTACGTGTTGTTAGAGTTTGCATTTCTTCAAATACATATTTTATTTTTAGGGGTGAGCTTGTCCTGCCCATATTCACTGATACAACTCTTCTCTTAACTTATATTTTCTCTAATTATTGATTCTCGCTTTCAGATTTACAGTGTCCCTGTCATAAACTTTCTGGCCTATTCACAAAGATGCACTAATTCATTATCTGGAGTCTTCTCCTCAGACCTGCAGTGCGTCTCCCCTTTATTACTGAACACCACCTTCAGGTGGAGAAGCACCCAGCCCTCCTGAAACCCTCTTGAATGCTCCGTGCCAGTTTTCTTGCCACACTGTACTGTCACCACACCCCATGTCCATCAAAGCAACAAATGACCCTCCGTCACCAGGACCCTCCCTCCTTGGTGAAGCCCAGGCTCTTCTACAACACTCTGAACCTACAAATTCCTGCCAAGTATCTTTAAAGATACTTGGATTTTCCAGAGAGTTTCTGCTGCCTTCAGAAAGCATGTGCCATTGGCAGGATTATCGAGTGGTGATAAGAACCCTTCATCCGAGCATATGGTAAATATTTTTCAAAACTTGAGGTGTGCCAGGTAGTTCCAGGAGGTGACCTACATAGACAGGAACACTCTTCTCATCACCTGTTTAAAGGATCTAGCTGCCTTTTTCATTTTTACTAAACTCAGAAATTTATCAACTAGTATCTGGGGTCCTTTTGCAGGGGAACCCTGGGGAACCCTGTCATTTGAAAACTGATCAAATCCATTTCCTGTCCAGAGTGACAACGCCGAGCTGGGACTTCAAGCCAGTTACTTGACATTTGTGTCTTCCTGGTGGGGAGAGGCTCTCACCCGTGCTCATCTAGCCATGAACATAGGACAGGGGTGTGGCTTGTCCAGCGCAAGTCCTTCCAAAACAAATTCTAGAGGGAAACCAGGAAGATCATTTGATTTTTGTCCTCTTTACTTAGAATTCTTATCGCACCTACTATGAAGTGTTTGAAGTGGCTTTAAGACAAGGCGTGGAATCCGTAGGTTCAGAGTGGAGTGGGGGTGAACGGCGGACCTCAGTGGGAAGACAACTCTTAAGGCTTGGATGTGAATAAAAATCTCAATTACTCCATAGCCCGACGTGGCCAAGACGTTTCCTTCCCGGGGTTTTGAGCGGCGGGCATTGCGGGGTCCCCAGCGCGCTGTCTTGGCCACGGGGAGACTTGCTGTGCAATTAACCTTTCCATTTCCTCCTGTATCTAAGCATCCTGCGCTTCCTCTGCGGTGTCTTAGTGAGTGCACAGGATGGAGGGCGTTCTCTGAAACGTGTGGCCAAAGCGATGAGGTCAGAATGAAGGGAAGGGACGGTCTTCGTGGGGCCAGCAAGTCTGGCCCATCTGAGTTGTTTGTCTAACACTTCACAAGTGGCATAGGAGTCGCTGAATTATTCATCTTCAAGTTACCCTAAAAAAGGCACTTAGGCGGGCAGGAAGGCTGCTGTCCTCAGACACAATGCTGCCTCCGTGGTCGCCTGCCCCGCTGTGCGGCCAGCCCTGTGAGGTGAAGGGGACCGCACTGCCTGAAGTGCAGGGCAGGGGAGGACACTCAGTGACTCTGAGGCCACAGGTGTGGTGGGAAGGCTGGAGGGGACAAGCCTAGAAGCTGAGAGTGACAAGGAGCATGCAGGTGGCGGTCTTTTCCTGCCACCAGCCCCTTGCTTGGCAGCTCCCACCAAGGAGTGCTTAGGGGAGAGAGGAGGTAATTAGAGACCCTCATTTTGGAGGAAAAGCAAGGTTTGCCGTAGGCCAGCTGCTCCCCGTGGGCTGTTTGTCACTGTCTTGCCCCAGTCCTCGGAAGGCAGGGGAGGGGGGAAGGAGGACCAGGACTGCAGTCCTGTGGGTTTTCTCGGGCAGCAGAAGCTTGGCTGGTGCCTCTTGGCCAGAGGCGGGTTCCCCCGGGGTACGGAGACCAGACAGGGGAGCCAAACCCCACAGGCACCCCCCCAGCTGCTGGCAAGGTTGGCAAAACAAGAGTCCAGCACTAAATATGTGAAGGAGGCTGTTAACAAAATAACGATGATGTGACGTGTGACAGGAAATCAGCCCTCGCAGGGCACCTCTTTGCAGTCTGAGCTAAGGTGGCAGCAACTGGCCTCTTGTCCTGCTGGTGCTGCTGTCTGCCATGAGCCCTGCAGTGTGGATGAGCCCATCACCCAAGGCTCCGTGGAGGTAGGCGCAGGCCACCAGGGGCAGGAAGTGAACCGTTGGGCCCTGTGGCCTGGGACCTGGGTGTTTCTTCCAGGGTTCATTTTCTTCCCATTCTCTGTTCTCAGCTAACAGTCTTTTTTCTGTGTCAAAGAAAAATAGATATATGTGGTTTTTAAAATCACCTTTCCTCAGAGAGGTGCTTGCTGTGTACATTTCCCCCCTGAGATTAGTGAGGGAGAGGCTCAGAATAGGGTATTAGTGTGGGCTGGGCAGAGCTGGGCTTCCCACACTGGATCATGCCTCCTGTCTGCGTTCTTTCCCAGGGCAGTGCAGCGACATCCTTCTAGATGCTTCCATCTGGTGCCCAAATGTCTTCGTGTCTCACTACTTCATTTCTGCCCACAGTCAACACCAGGACAGACTTTATAGTCAACAAGCAGCAGTGGAGGGATACCAAACTCGGTAGAATCTGTCCTGGAGGGCCTTTGTATGTTAATTTTCAACTCATGAGAGCAGACACACTTGTGCCATTGGCCCCTGGTTACCCACTACACAGCCCGCCACCTGCCAGTCCGTCTCACCTGCCTGGCTCCTGTTGACTTGTGAAGCTCCTTCTAGGTCATTTCTAAGCAGTTGAACAAGTACGCGCCCATAAAGAATGCCTCTTGTCATTGTAGCCACAGTACTAAAAACCTGTTGGTATTACTAGATACATCTGGTCAACCTTGAAGTTTCCAGTTGCCCTAAACATCATGCAATTGTTTTGTTTTCTGAAGTTGTTTGAATCAGAATCCAGGTAGAGCCACATCTTGGAATTGGTTGGAATACCAACGCCCTGGAGTCCTGTTCATTTTGTAGACGTGTCCCCAACCTCCCACCCTCCCTTGTTCTGTGCCTCACACTCTGAGTGAAATGAGGTCGTTCGCACCAGAGTGGCTCCCCCTGTCTGGGTCTTGCTAATCGCATCCCCAGGTATACTCAGGGTGCTCCTCTGTCTTCTCCTATCCTGTAAATTTGTAGCTGAACGTAGAGGCTTGATCAGATTCAGTGGAACTTTGGGGCCAGGCGTGACTTCCTGGGTGGTTGTGATTATCTCCTCGTGGCCTCCGGCACTGGAAGCCAGCTGTAACCAGAGGCAGGAGACTCCTGTACCCAACAGCAGCCAGGACTCTTGTGTTTGTGTGCTTGGTGCCCAAAGGCCTCTCCTGTAGGTCCCACTGCTCAGAGACCTGCCCCAGGCCAGAGGACTAAAGGGAGAATTCAGTGTTTCCCTGCCAGCCTCGGGCTCTCTGCCATTCAGACCAGGTTTTCTGATTTTGCTTTTCGTGACCCCATCATCCTGTGACTCCATGGCACTTGAATGAAGGAAAGAAGATATTCCTCTCTTTCCTGTGTGCTGCCTCCCTTAGAGCTCTGGGCAGTGGCAAGAAGTGTCCAAAGATGGATCCGACACTTATCCCCAGAGGCCCCCGATGGCCTTGGGAGCGTGACCAGCAGGAGCTATGCATGTTGTGAACCAGTTCTCAGGGCCAAAGCTGTCCTGTGACCTTGCCTGTGGACAACTGAAGCCTGAGTGACCGTCACAGATGGCTTCTGACCACACTGAGGGTCATTCCATGGGCAGCAGCCAGCCTGTCTGAGGGGTCCTCTGGGGCACTGATGGGCAGTTATGCCATGTGGGCCTTGGGGCTCCCTCGGCCCCCAGCTAGACTCAGACGCAGCTAGCAGCAGAGTTCATTTAAACCACTGAATCAGGGGGTCCCCTAAAGGTGGGGGCATGAAGGGCGGTTTCCTTCCCATTTGGGATTGAAAAGATGAGGCCTGACTAAACTCCTTTTAATTGTTACTGGGATATCATTTAAGTTTGACATAATGGTCCTGAAAAGAACAAATTGGGGTTCATGTCTGAGCAGACAGAGGTGATATTCCCGCCACTTAACTCTCCCTCAACACAGTGTCGTTGCCAACAAAAATGAAAACCACCATTTCCAGAAGGCTGCCCCTCGCATCGAGCTCTGCAGCCATCTCCCACTGGAAACCATGGGGTCACTCTGAAATGACACCTGCAGCCAGGCAAGGGCTTAGAGGATGCCAGGCAATGTCACCTTCCCCTCCACAGCTGCCAGAGCCCGTTCAACCTGGGATGGTCAGTGGAGGACCTGGCCAGTCCTACAAGCCAGAGCCATCAGGAAAGCCTCTCCTCTCCCATCTCCCAGGCCAGCCCCCATGGGGACCCTGCAGTCCAATGGACTCTGGAGCCGCAGCTGTCTTCACCTTGTCTTTCAAAGACTGCCGAGTGCTCCGCTCCCCTGTGCAGAGATGGCCGTCAACCTTAAGTCAGGTTTGCAGCTTGGCAGATAGTCCTGTTGCCTTCCGCCCTTCAACGCACTCACCAGTGAGTTGGTGCTCGCCCAGAGAGCCTGGGCTTTAGGAGGCACGGAGCACTCTGCATATATAATTGATAAATTGCATTTTAATTTGCATATTTCATCACCTGGTATTTGGAAAGCACTTCCTGTAGTCTCTGGGATGACAGCAGTGAGTGAGGCAGTAGCCGATCCTGAGCAGACACTTCCAGACAGGGAGAAGTGCACTGAAGGCCATCCGAGTGGACGGTTGGAAGTGGGCTGTGGGAGGCCTTCCAGAAGTCCACTAAAGCTGAGGACCCTTGGTGAGAGGACAGGCCACCTGTGGAGATCTCAGCAGCCCAGGCCACAGAGCTGGAAGATGAGGACAGGAATGGCAGTTTCAAGGAACAGAATAGAGTGAAGGAAACCGAGAGGCTGATGGTTGATTGAGCTACAGAAGAAATTTACATGAAATGGATGTTACAAAAAGATTTCAAAAACAAACTGCCTCCAAGAAACAAAGAACCTGCGGCACAATGGCCCTGATGAGGACGCACCCCACACTCAGGCGTCTTTGTTTGGAAGACAAACAAAGTTGTTTGAAAAGTGGAAAATAACCTTGGGAGAGCAGCTCAGGTGCTCGTGGGAGGTGGCTCTGGAGTCTTCCACTCACTGTCTTCTCCCTGCGGTGTCTTGACCCCAGGGCTGAAGGGACCCAGCCTGCAAGACGGGTCTCTCTCAGAGGAAGAAACGAAAAGGAGCTCGTGGCCCCAGTCACATCGTGCCAGACTGTGACTGGGGGACTGGGACTGAAAATGTCGCCCTGTGGAGACGCTGCTCAGGAACCCCCAGGAAAACGTGGTGGGGACCTGCCTCCTGGAGCAAAGGTGGCAGGGAGGGGCCACCGGGGAACCAGCAGGTGGACATGGGCGCCATGTGCCTGGGCTGATACATCCGAGCCCTGATGGCTTCCTCCTCCTGTCTGCAGAGAAGGAGACGCTTTCAGATGTTTTTTGTGGCTTCGCCCAAGACAAGACAAAAGAGACCAAAGGCTGATCTCATATATAAATATTTATGAAAATAAACTAAATAAAATATTAGCAAATAGAACTCAGAGCTCATTAAACGCACAGGACACCACAACCAGGTGGGGCAGAGGGCAGGTGCAGTTTTACAGGTCGCTGTTTTACAGGTCAGGAGAAAATCCACTTCATTAGCTCCATAAATGCTGAAGAGGTACTTAATGAAATCAATACCATCTTTTATTAAAAAGTCATAATAAAATAGGAAAGGCTGGATGTTCCTTTAACAAAATGAAAACATACAGAGCCCAGAGCCAGCCACGCAGGGTGCGCTGGGCGCTGGCCGGGCACCATCCCCCTCGTGTCTGTGGTGGTCCTGGAATTGAGACAGTGCCATCTTTCATGAGAAGTGAGAGACGCTGGAGGGTTGGGCCACGCTGACCTGGGTGCAGGTGAGGACCTGGGTACGTGAAAACCCATGGAGCGACGGCAGAGCTGGCATGGAGCCCAGCAGGCCCCGCCGTGTGGTCAGCTCTCCTCTCTAATGACAGCACTTCCCTCGGCCCCACTGCTCTCTGCCCAGCAAACTCCTCTTCATCCTCAGGGACCAGAATGTCCTGTCCTCTGCGAGACAGTTCCTGCTTGTGTCTGCAGAGCCCTGTCCCTCTTCCTGGAGCGATGCTGTACTGAATCACAGTGTCTCTGTACTTGCCACCCCATGCCCTCCAGCAAGGTGACAGGAGTAGGGGGGCAGTGCACATCTGCTGAGGGTGTCCCTTCCTGCATTAGCCAGAAAGCAGGTGGCCCCCTGGGACATCTGTCCCCTCCTGTGGCACCCAGAAGGTGCTCAGCAGGCACGACTGGCCTCCCAAGTCGTTACCCCACCCCATCAGGGAGGGATAGATATACTCTGGGCCAGCCCTTCCTTCCAGTGACATTCAGCTTCTGTGCCCCCATCAGCTTGCCATCAGCTTGTCCCTACCCTTCCCAGCTGCTCCCACGTGGCCAGGAAATCTCCCCATGGAGGGGATTCCAGCCCCACCACCAAGAAACCCCCTGGCCCATCCCTTGCCCCCCCCATCTGAGCTGGATCCAGCAAGCCCACCCAGCTGAGCCCCCCTTGGCTGCACCAGCCTGGCCCACAGGTTGTCAGGAGAAGGACCTACCTTAGCCACAGGCTCACCCCTGGTACAGAGGTGTGCCGAGGAGAGTGTATGTCCTGGACATATCAGGGGGGAATCTTCTTTAAAGCAGGGAGATTCCATCTTTAGATATTTCTCTGTTTGATGCCAAAGAACTGCACAATGTGGTACCAAGCCTCTTAGGCTTTTGACTTGACTGCTCTTGAAGACCGTCCTGTTCCTTCCCTCGGCTGCCCCATATACACTCAGGTGTCATTCTGTCACTTTATACCCAAGAAGATGGATTCTGGGACCCCAGGTATACCAGAATCTACACTGGGATAGCACTTTGTCTCTAGGTGACTTACAGTACCCGGCCCTATGCAGTCGCTGTGTAAATAGTTGTGCTGCGTCACTGGGGGATGGCGTCTAGGGGAGAGTCTGTACGTGTTCAGAACAGGTGCAGGTTTTCTGAAATTTTTGATCCACGGTTGGTGGAACCCATGGATGTGGAATGTGCAGATACAGAGGGCAGGGTGTTCTCTGTTTTAGCAGCTCCTGGTGGCACTGTGATTGTTTGGGTACTGAAGTGCACACAGCCTTGCCCTGGTGCCGGACGGCAGCACTCAGGAGGCGCATGTGAAAGGAAATACACTGTGTCTAGCGTGGGTATAATTTCCTTTCCATCAACCTTGACCACGTCCTTTCAAGTTCCTCATAAAAATTGTGTGTTCGCCCAGAGAATACCCTGGAATGATGTGCAGGGAGTGGATGAATGAACTATATATTCCGGGCCAAACTGAAATTATCTGCCGCTGGAGTCGGAGCAGAGCATAATGCAGCCCAGGTTAATAGATCAGGGGAAGCTGTTTTGTCAGCTCGTAAAAAGGTGAGGGAACTAAATTTTTATAATAAATCGTTCTGCTGAGCAAACAATATGTGCGATTCTTACGGACTTTGGAAAATAAATGATTTTAGACTAATGTCAGGCTCCAGATGGTGGGCGGCCGTGGAGCCTGCGGAATGAAAAGAAGTGCATCTGGAGGCTGGGCCGGGGAGGCCACGGAGGCCACGGTGTATCATCCCCGCCTTAGGACCCCTCCTGGTGGCTGATACTCACCTGGGGGTGCCCTTGTCCTGCTGATACTCACCTGGGGGTGCGCTCGTCCTGCTGATTCAGGGTGTGGGTCTGGCAGGTGGATGTTGGGAGGCGTGGGTGGCCGCTTGGTGTGCAAGTGTGTTCTAAAGACAGAGAGGCCGTTCTTGGTCCAGCCTCGCAGGTGCCAGGGCCGCACCACACGCCTCTCGACGCCCGTTGCACTTCAGCTCCCACCTGGCTGGAGCGAGCTGTGTTCTCTTTGACCTTTAAAAAAAATGCCCCTCCAAAAAATTAGTAGGGATCCTGCAGATGACCTGAACTCGGCCTCTCCAGCGGGATCCCCTCTCCCCACACTGTCTCCTTTCGGGATCAAGAGCTGCAGCCCCCTGGGCCCAGCTGTCAGCAACGTACCTGGTGTCAATAACCTGCCCCACGAGGCAAAGCTCAAGGGTGGTCATCGTCCTCCGAAAGCTGGGGGAGGACAGGAGCTGCTGTCCCCATGAAAGGCTAGGGCAGAGGTCGTTAGCACGCCCAGTATTTTGGTCAGTTCGCCAATTGCTTAGGAACCCAAGTTAAACTGACCTGTAGATGGAAAACTTGAAATTCATTTCCAGGGATTGCTGCAGGCAGCCGAGAAGGCACCTTCCTGTTTAAATGTGACTAACTTTTTATAAGTGACTTGAAATATTTCAGAAATATGAGGCATAGTTTCCTAGATGTTAAGAATCCTAATGAACAGCCAAGGCCAGAGTCTCCACATCTGCAGGGGAGCTCCCAAGCCCACCTGGGCCCCCTGACCCAAGACTATGGGGGCACCACTCCCAGCCCTCAGCACCCCAGCCCAGCCCTGATGCCTCTGTGAGGCCAGCCTCTCGGAATCCCTCTTCCTGGTGCTCTCCCAGACAAGGGGTGGGGAGCCAACCCTTTGCTCCAGATGTCCAGGATGGGGATTGCACCCAGGAGACCTACTCCTGGCACTGCTGCCCCTGGCAGGGAAGGGGAGGCCCAGCTCTAGCTGGAGGGTTTCCTGGTGGAGGGGCAGCTGAGGGGAGTCATCAGTGAGCAGTTGGGGGCCAGAGGCCCTCCCTTCCTTCTTCAGCAAAACCTGCCGGACCCCTGCTGTGCGTCTTTCTCTTCCTTCATCTTGGCACTCACAATAGGCTCGCTTCTCTGACCTCCCTGACCTACCCGCTGCCCCAAGGGGTCACTGGCTCTCCCCAGGGTATCAGAGCCCAGAGGTAAAATGGCTGTCCTCTGAAAGACCCCACACCCCTTGGTGCATGTGACCTGAGGGGACAGATGGGCCACAAGAACAAATCAGGCTGAGAAATGGACTCAAAAAAACCAGGTAAAGCAAAAGGTAGGCTCAGTGGGAAAATGAACCAGGTGGAAACAACAGGTTTGGAGAGGACCTGGAGGAGCAAAGCAGGAAGGGGGGGCACAGCCCTGAGTGGCGGCACAGCCCACAAGCACTCAGGGCCTATTCAGGAAGCCTCCAGAAGGCTGCAGGAAAAGAGCAAAATAGAAGACAAAGGTTGAGTGACGCCAAGGACAGAAGCAGCTCGATTCCGAACGATGAGTCTCAAACAGAGCAAAGGAAGCATTGTCAACCCAGGGAGGTTAGCTGCGACTCGGGAACAGCCCACAAAGGACCAACAGGAGCGATTCACAGAAGTCCCTGCCTGGACATGCACTCAGGCCTCTGCTCACCCAGGCCAGCGGGCACCGCTCGCCTCCCAGGTTCTGCAGCCAGCTCTGCAGGTGCCCCTGAGGGAGGGAGAGGCGGCTCTGCCCTCTCACTGCAGGTCTGTCTTGGGGTGCTCGGCAGCCACGCGTGGAGTCGGTTCTCCTAAGTCTGCGGCACTGGCGAGATACGTGAACCACATCTGGGTCTCTCCTGCCTCCTGGTGCCATAAGGCATGAGGTGTCAGACACTCAAGGAGCCCGTGAACCAGTGAGCGGATAGGGGTGTCCGGGATGTCTGGGGCATCGGCCATGTGGCCTGGGCCTCCTGAACTGCCGATGAAGAACTGCCTGATTAAAGTTCAGAACTGTGTGCGAAACTTGCAGTTCACCTAAGAGGAGTCATAGCTTTGTTTCCTTTTGTGCCTGCTGGGGTGCAGCTCTGCGTCCTTCATCCTCAGGCGGTGGGGACAGGGGTGGCCTTCCGCCTGGACTCTGATCTTCCTCTTCTCATGTTTAGGACCCTTGGCTGGTTAATGATGGGTTATTGGAATGTCTCTGCACGGCAGCTCTTCCCTAGGGCGTGGAATTTGGGCATGGAGTTTGGGCGTGGGATGGCCCCATAGACTGTTCCGTGTATTAGCCCACTGCCCCCGTCCGCTCTCACCCAGCACCTCACAGCAGGGGCCCAGTTGGGTTTTTATCTCACAGAGACACTGCCTTCCCCATGAAACCTGTCCTAAAAATAGCTCCATTTAACTAGGCCATTCCACGGCTGTTCCAGACTTTACTCGGGCCAGTCTGAAAGCAGCTACTATTTCAGATACAATGCACTGAACCTGATCCCAAGGTGTCCGTCACCGGCCAGGCCACTGGGAGTTGATAAGATTGCCTCAGATCCCCGCGTGCAGAGGTGGGCTGGAGAAACCCCGGCCTGGACCACTGGGCACTCCAGGGACCTGAAGACCTGCGCCTGCTCAGTGTGAGGAGAGGGCAGGTCCCCTGTGCAGCACACGCCTCCTCGGGACTGGGAGGTGGGTCTCAGGCCTGCCTGGGTGCTCTGGGCTGTCCCAGGGAGTGGACCTGCCTGGGCCTGGCATGTGGCACATGCAGGCCTCTGGCCCATTCCAGACACAGGGCCAAGTCCAGGGACCAGGTACCAAGGAGACACTCAGCCTGGCCTTCAGAGAGCTCACCGTATTTGGGGGTTCCAGTGAGGGAGAGGGTGTGTGCCACAGCCTCAGACAGAACCCGGAAGGACTGGGGAGGGCTGGGAGTAGCAGGGCCTGAGCAGAGTCGGCTCCTGCTCAAGGTGGAAGTTGTGGGGACACAGGGCCGTGGGAATGAGCCCTGGGCAAGGCTGGGTGGAGGGCAGGAGCCTGGGTGTGGGAAAGCTGTGGCACGGTGGAAGTGGGCAACAGAGGGCGCCCAGGTACACGGGGACACAGAACAGGGCCCAGAGCCCCAGCCAGGGCTGGTAACCATCATGTTGTCTTGGGCCCCGAGGACATGCTGGCACCTCGCTGGGGTCAGAGCCACTCATCCTGTGTCCTCACAGGCTGTCAGCAGGACCTGTCTCAAGGGGGTGGTGGGTTGCCCTGTGTCCTCTTCCAGCTGCCACAGGCCTTGGGTGTTGGCAGCCTTCCCTGAGGGTCTGCTCTCCTCGCTCATGGTGGTGTGTGTCAGGACCGCATGTGGCCTCACGCTGCCCAAGGAAGGACTCTGAAACACAAAAGCAAGACCCTGGAGACTGCACTGCTAGGGGCAAGCTGGGGCGCAGTGAGCCCGGCCGTGTCCCTACCCCCACAGCGCCCCTGTCTCCCTGGAGTGCTCTAGCTTTTCTGGCTCTGACCCCCCCCCAGAAGGTTAGGAGCCCCTCCAGGACAGGGGGTCCCTGCTCCCCAGACACGAGGTCATCAGAAGAATGAAACCACAGGTGGGCCACCCCCATAGGAGCCCACCTCCTACCTGTGGCTGCTGGGACCCCTCCCCCGCGCCGGGACCCCACCTTGCCCAATGAATGTGGTGTCCTGCCTAGTGCAGAGCCGGAAAGCCTGTCCTGTGTCACTCCTGGGCCTGCCTTGTCGCCAGCTAACCCCCTCTCTCCTCTCACCTTCCTAGGGCCGACGAGATCGAAATGATCATGACTGACCTGGAAAGAGCAAACCAGGTAGGCTCTCCGCAGGCCTTGGCACAGAACTGCAGTGGCGCCCTTCCTGCCGACCCGGCCGCCTCGTGCTCATTCGGAGGCTGGTTGTTCTGGTGTTTTTACCTAACGGTGTCACGTCGGTCTCGTGTCGGTCTCATGGTGATGTTGTGTGACATTGGAAAACACGTGAGACTAGCAGCCTCGTTTCCCTGGCAAAGGTTTGCTTATGACCAGAGCATCTTGGTCATCCCACGGGGATGTCCACTCCAGAGGGGCTACTTTTTCTTTTTCAAGACCCTCTGTCCCTGCGGCACGTGTTATGCGGTAGAGAGCCACGTGGTAGAGTCACATGGTAGAGCGATCTGCATGGCCACCTTCCAGGGGGTACAGTCTATTGATTTGGAGGAGCAGCTGGGTGCAGCCCCTCTTTCCTGGTGCCCAGTGGTCAGACATGCCCTTTGGGAAATGCCCATCACAGAACAGGTGCCCAGGATCAGGGGGTTCCAAACATCAGCCACCCAGACAGTCCAGCCACCCCACCCCTGCCCTCTGCAGGTCACAGAGCACCTCGCTTCAGCAGACAGTGGTGCTGCCGCCGCTTAGAGGGGCAGGAGTCCCCCACATGTGTTCCTCACTGTGGGAGAAGCAGCCACAGCAGTGGTGGGCCTCAGAGCTGCGGCTTCTCCCCATTCAGTTTTACAGCTGGGTGGCTCCCGGTCGCCCAGGGAGCATGCTCGCCTCACCC
Source organism: Urocitellus parryii (assembly GCF_045843805.1). Taxonomy (NCBI): domain Eukaryota; kingdom Metazoa; phylum Chordata; class Mammalia; order Rodentia; family Sciuridae; genus Urocitellus; species Urocitellus parryii. The sequence continues at coordinate 28,508,735 of NC_135539.1, read as the reverse complement.
CTTGGAGCAGAGCGCTTTCCAGGCTCCCTACAGTCTCCGCCCACCCTGCAGAGGCCCCACAGGCTCCCGCCTTTGTGGGCACTGCTCGCCTAGGCCAGGACCAGCACTGGGGAGGGCCTCCATGTCCCTCCCCCACATGTCCCCTCCCCCACAGGCTGGAGCAGCAAAGTCAGCTCCAGCACCGGGCCAGCCCTTCAGGACTTCACTGGTGTGTTGTTGGGCCTTACACCCACCCTGGATCCAGGGCTGATGAGGCAGGGGTGGGTGGGGTTGAGTCATGCAGGGTGAGTGGCCCCGCTCTAGTCAGAGCTCTGGAGCCCTGGCTTCTGCCTAGGCCCGTTCCCCTCAGCCACATGGCCGTCCACTGAGGTCAGTGCTGTCGGGATTCCCACCATACACGTGGGAAAGCAGGTTAGTGGCTGGTCAGGTGCAGAGCCAGACCTGGATCCCTGAAGTCTAACTTTGGAGGCTGTGCTCCTAACCACCTGGAATACCCAGAAACAGGGTCGTAGAGCACTTGTCATTGCCAATGGCGGCCCTGCTGCGCCAGCCCCTCCCCAGCTCAATCCGCACGGCCGCACGTGGCAGAGCCTGAGTTAGAAGTAGCTGCTGAGAGGAGGGCATCATCTTTATCACCTGGTTGTGTTTGTACCTCTCAGATTTCCTCCCAGCCTCCCCTGAGGCCTGCCATGGGCATGGCCCCCTTGGGCTGGCACCTTTGGGTAAGCCCCGGTCTCTCGGCCAACAGTCTGAGTCTATAAGCGTCAGGTGCTCTGTTGGAACTGACCTCAGGGGGTAGAGGCCATTCTCAGGTGACAGAGCCATTTGGCAATTGGTGCCCTTCTCAAAGTGTCTTCAGGGGCATCAGGCAGGACCATAGAGATAGGTGCCACTCCACAGTGACACTTGGTGCGGCTCTAACTTGGATCTCCTGGTTGTATGGCTCCAACAGGTTTCTTAACCTCATGGATGTCTTAATCTTAAAAGAGAAAAAGGGAAAGAAAAGAAAAGATGAACCTTAAGGACATTTTTTAAGAAAATAAACCATCCACAAACGACATCTACTGTGTGACCCCACGTGGTGTCTAGGGCGGCAGAGTCATGGAGTCACCAAGTACAGCTGAGTAGGCCAGGGACAGGAGGGGGACATGGGATGTTGGGTAGGCGGAGGTGCTGTCTTGCAGGATGGGAAGGTTCTGGAATTGGTTACACACCAAGGTGACTGTAGCTAACACTACTGAACTGTACGCACCGATGTAGCGATGGTGGACCTCACACTGTACCCTACACAGCCAAAAGCTTTAAACGCTCTGAGAGGACAGAGGGCCATGGCAGCTGGAGCTCTACTTACCTTGCGAGACTCTTCAGAGGAGGGGGAGTGCGGTGCGGGGAGGGGACAGGCCTGGCAGGGAACCCCGAAGGGGACTGCCCTGTGAGGTGCAGCTCTGGCACTGACAGCCCAGCCTGAGTTAATAGCCTCAAGGCTACCCCATCGCTACAGAGTTTCTAGAACACAGAGGGTGGTCAGCTCAGGGGCCATTAGTCCATGCCCGGGAAAGCCCATTTTGGACTAGAAGCCACAGTAAAGAAAGCGGCTCCACAGTCTGGCTCCACTCCACAGCCAGGATCGGGGGACCCTAACACCAAAGAAACTAGAAGCTCAGGGCCATTCCTGGTCTTTGGAAATCAGGGAAAGAAGGCTCACAAGGCTGGGGCTGGGGCTCAGTGGCAGAGCGCTTGCTTAGCATGTGTGAGGCCCTGGGTCTGATTCTTAGCACCTCATAAAAATAAGTAAAATAAAGGTATTGTGCCCACCTATAACTGAAAAGAGCTCAAGGAATACCTTCGGGAACCTGGGGTGCTAAAATATGAGAAAGGGGCCATTGGATGGGCCCTGTGGTCTGACCCTGAAGCTCTCACGGCCAGCCAGGGCACAGGGGCAGGATTTTTCCATAATACTCAGAGGACTGCAGCCAAGCGTAGAGGCTGGTAGTAAGAAGATGCACCTCCTGGCAGAGCTCTGCAGGGTGGTGCGCTGACGCACATATGCGCCTGTCCTCAGAGCTGTGCAGGGAGGCACGGGTCAGTCCTTGCCACCAGTGGGAGATGGGGGTTCAGGCACAGAGGGGACAAGAGGGAGGAACAGGGTGACTGACCTGATGGATCTCTGCTAAAGCTGGAGTTTAGGATTCTATGAGAATATAGGTAAGCCCACTCGTACAAGAAGGTACCCAAGTAAGTAGCCAGGTTGCAAGCCCTGGAATGTTGATGGGGTAACCCCTGGGGAAATCAAGTGGAAGCTGACCTGGACCTTGACATTTGAGGAGAGCTCCCGGGTCAGCAGGCATGAGGAGGACAGCACCCCTGGCAGTTGTAGAAGGGCAGGGTCCCAGGAGGTGCGGGCTGGACAGTGGGCTCTGGGCAGGTAGGCAGGTGAGGGGGGGGCTTCCTGCTTCGAGGAGCAGCTGGAGTCAGGTTACAGGTGTGTGCTCTGGAGGCTCTTTGGCCACGCAGAGTGGATGGGAGTGGGAAGACTGGAATCCAGGAGCGCCCTAAGTAGCTACCGTGACAGGGCACAGAAAGCCGCAGAGCCCAAGGGGAGCAATCCCCACAGACGAGGGCTGGCCCAGAGCAGAGCTGCACAGAGCCATGCGCCAGCCGCCTCCCCGCCAGGACCCCCAGGAAGAGCGATTTACTAGTTCATTGGCACAGAACATTATTTCACACCAGGTTTATAGCAAGACGTTCTCAGACCTGAAGCTCTGTTTGCTTGCTCAGGTGCTGGTTTCCGTCATGGAAACCCAGGCAGCAGCTGTTCGTAGGGAGGGTCTCCTTGACCCCTGCTGGTCCCGATGTCGAGGCCCTTGCACTAATATTCCCATGTTAAGTGTGACCATAAAGGTGTAGAACTCCGAGACTTCTGGTAAAGAGGAGCAGAGGTGGGACCGCCAGGTCTGCCCTGCGCTGGATTGTGGCTGCCATGTCCCTCCCTGCAGCAGCCCTGGGTCAAGTCGTGGGCAGCCTGGGCAGTGGGAGGAGGAAGCCATCTAAGCAAACGGTCCTGGTCCTGTTGACCTCTCTGGTTTTCATGGCTCAAGACTGCCTTCGGGGAAGACCCTTCAGGCTAAGGTTGGGGCTGGAAACCTCAGTGGAGCCTCAGCGAGGAGAAGGAGGGGGCAGAGCAGCGCAGAACAGAAGGAACTCGCAGGCCCTGCGTTCTGGGGCCAGGTTTCACGTTCCCATGGGCGAGGGTGCCTGGCTCCAGGGCAGACACCGGCATTCCCTACCCACCTGGTTCAGCAAGTCCCCAGCCCCAGGCCTGGGCGTCCTGTCCATGGAGTGAGAGAAGTGCTTCATTTATCTGTTGCTTGGACAGGCCTCTCTTGGGGCTCCTGTGTTGGGGCTCTGTTGGCCACTCCTAGTACTGAGGACACACTGGCCTCCCGGGCTGTCCAGGGCCCTTCCACAGAGCCAGCCACAGACATGATGGTGCTGTCTTAGGCCCCCTGGGAGCCTTGGGTTCCCCCGCCATGAATGGACTTCCACCAAGGTCAGGCGCACACGTGGAGGACCTGTGTGGCAGGCAGAGTTATGTGGTTTGCTTTGGCTCTCCTGAAACGTGCCCCAGCCTGTGACATGCAGCAGGTGCACAGGTGTGTTGCTCTCCTTGCAGCCTCAACATCCAGTGTGTCTCCGGCAGCACTGGCCATGGCTCTGAACTGGCGCGCTGCCTGTGCAGACCACTCGGACATGCACCAGAGTTTCTCCTCTGCGCCTCCTCACCTCTCCCTGCAGCCACCGATGGGGCTCTCTCCAGCAGTCTGGATCCCGTGGAGGGACATGGTCCCCTATCAGCTTGCAGGGCTGCTGGGTCTCTTAGGGTCTTGCTCCTCTTGGGTCTGCCCAAGCCCATGTCTGATGGCCACACACACGCAGAGCAAGAGAGAGGAAACCTAGGGCCACCATCACCATCCAACAGAACCAGGGAATCAGAGCTCCTAAGGAGGAGGCCCGGAGGGGCCTGAGCTGGCACAGGTCCTCTGTCTGAGCCTTGGCCCTGGGGCTGCGCTCCGGAGAAAGCCAGGCCGAGTCTGGCCTCACCAGCCCTGCCCGCTGGTCCTCGCCCTGTCAGGCTGGCCCCGGGCCTGCCTTCCTCTGCCGTGCCCTGCCCTAGGACACTGCTGACCGGTGCTGCTGCCCATTCCCAGGTCACATTCTCAGGTGTGTCCCTCCAGGGCGCCCATCTGGCCCCCAGGAGTGTGCCAGGCATCAGGGAGTCAGGCACTTCCCATGGACCTGTTTCGGTGGCACTGTGGGCCCGCAGTTCAGGCTGCCCACCCTGAATCACCCAGTGTGACACCGGCCGGGGAGCAGAAGCTCTCCTGTGACTGCTGGGCTGTCAGCATCTGAGGTGGGAATCGTCACTCGGTTTGCTGGCCCCACTCGGCCCCTTCCTACCCTCCAGGTGGATGCAGAGGTGGGCGGGACGGGGGATAACTGAGGACCCACTTAGGGACTCCAGTGGTGTCCCTTTAGAAAGTCATCCATTCTGAGACAAGGACAGCATAAAGAGGCCAGACGGGCCATGCCACTGTGTGGTGGGCATAGCTGGCCCTGGGTTTCTGGGCCCCACTGGTCCTCGGCCCCTGTGGCTATTCTCTATCAGGCAGTCAAGGCTGCCACCAGAAGGCCAGCGCTGTCCTGCTCACCCTCGTGCTCACCTCCGCTTCCCACGCTCTGCTGTTTACCCCGTTCCTTAGGAAGGTGGATGGTCAGCAGGAGGTGCCTCTCGGGACCACCGGTTTCAGCAGAGTGCTGCTCACTCAGGACCAGGGCTGCTGCCAGCCTGCCTCACAGGAGTGTGGCCTATGTCCCCGTGGCTCTGAGCAGCCACACTCCAAGTCTGGGGTCAGATGGGAAATCACCCCTGTGACTTCTTCAGGAAGACCTTGAGATAGGTGGCACCACCCTGAAGGGGGACCACTTTGTGCCTCAGCTGCCCATGCGGGCTAATGCAGCCATCGCTGCAGACACTGGGTCGTCCCGGCTGCATGTCAGCCTTCTCTCCCTGTCCCCCGCTCCCTCCTCCACCTGCGATGCTTGTGATTCTTCTGGCTTGTGCCTGTGTAGCCACATGAGCCACGTCAACCAAATGCCAAATGAAGGAGTAACCAGAAAGTCACGCTGAAGTAACCGGGTCAAGCCAGAGAGGCCATGAGGGGAAGGGACAGGCCGGAGCCATCATACATGAACTTGGGGACTGGACGCAGGACAGTCTGGAGGGTGGTCAGCGACTGGTCAGGTCACTTGCTCTGTGAGCCGTGGCCTTCACAGAGGCCATCCCTCTCTCCTGGTGACGCCTCCTGAACCCGCCCCCAGGCCTTCCAGCCCCACCCGAAAACCAGCGACACAGTCAGGCCAGTGGCTCCACCTGGCTGGCTGCAGAACAGCCTCCTGCAGGCGTAGCAAGAGTGACTCAGGGTGTCAAAGCACACCTCCATCCTGGAGAGTCGCGGGGATGCTGTGCCCGAGGGCTTAGCTGACTAGCAAGGGAAGGCGACACTTCGAGGCGTGTGGCACAATGATCAGAGAAACTTGGAAATAAACTGAGGGAAATGTTTGACATTAAAGAGGAAATCCTCCACAGCCCTGACGCCAAGGACTGAGATGGCCCTCACTGTCCTCACCACACCAGGCACGTGGCCACCTTTTCCACTGGCCGGGCCCAGGTTGAGTTTGGAGCAAAGACTCTGGAAGGACATGTTGGGCACCGACACGTGGCCAGGCACCTCATGAACTAGGCTCAGGGGGTTTCCCAAGAGTTCCCTACACAGCAGGGCAGGCAGCCAGCCACGTCTGCACTCAGGGAGTCCTGGTTCATTGCTCAGGGAGTCCTGGTTCATCTGTGTGGGGAGTGTTAGGTGTAAGGCTGCCACCGCTCAGTCACTGAGACTGCCAAATCCTTCCTCATCCAGGTAGATGGGCCTGTGAGGACCAGGGACAGGACAGCTGCTTACTTCTCTGTGTTCTTGCTTTGCAAATAATAGACACACACTGTCACAGCTCAAGATAAGAAAAACAAAATAGTCCTGCTCGCGTGGGCTTTCCTCCTTGATCTCTTCTGTTGGTGGAATGTCACTTGCAAAATGTTTGAAGAAGGGCTGGGGTTGTGGCTCAGTGGCAGAGCACGTGCCTAGCACGTGTGAGACTGCGTTCAATTCTCAGCACCACATTAAAATAAATAAATAAAATAAAGGTCTGGGTCCATCTGCAACTAAAAAAAAAAGACTGATGAAGCGCGGTCACCCTCAGTCCATGTGCCCCATGTCGTCATCTGCTGTCTCCCTCCTTGGGACTTTGTCTTAAACCTAACTGTGAAGCCAGGGTGAGCCGCCTGAGAGGCTGCCTCCACACATGCCTCTCGTGCTGAGTGTCCATGGCAGGACCTCGCCAGGCCTCAGAGAAGGCACGTGTTCCCATCGCACAGATGGGTAGGTGGAGGCTCAGAGGGGCCCATCCCCAGAGCCCTCTCGTGATGTAGCTGTCCTCTCCACGCAATGGGAAAATGGCTTTGCAGCAGAGGTGGTTTCCTTGTCCTGGGTCGTAGCAGATGATGGAGGGCCACACGTTTCTCCTGCCACCACCTGTGCTGGCCCTGGCTACCCACCCTCCACTGTCCCCAGGCTGTCCTGGCCGGCTGAAAACCCAGCATTGATTTTCAAAAACGATACCTGGTGAAGGGTTAAAAATGCTTGAAGAAAGTCCGGCCCTCACAAAAGATGTGGCCTTTCCACCCGGCTTGGGGATGGCCAGGCCTGCTGGGGTAAAGAGCCACCGCACTGCCTGGTTTTAAGGCGAGAATGGCCAAAGTGTCTTTAATTCACTGTTTACCCGTGAGAATTACTCCCAGGAGGAATCCTGCAATAAAATCTTCTCGGTCTATGAGAATAGAAAGAAATTGAATCAGAAGACTCTATTTCCACTGGTATTTATTCAGTCTGGGAAATTCAGTGGGCCGGAGCATTAGTATCAGCAGGGGATTCCTTGCTCCTAGCGTTAAATTACTGTCATAATCGCTCAATTATTTCTTCCTTGTACTGTTTAAAATAAAAATCCATCACATTCTATGTTTTTTTCCGAGCATTTATTAGGTTGAGTGTTTAGGAAAATCAATTATAGTCAGTCAGGCATGAATTGATGAATGTTCTTGTAATAATTGTCAGTTGTTAAACCGGGTGTACTTTCTCTCTTCGCCCCTTTTCATTTCCTTCAGAGGGCAGAGGTGGCTCAGCGAGAGGCGGAGACCTTACGGGAGCAGCTCTCCTCGGCCAACCACTCTCTCCAGCTGGCCTCCCAGATCCAGAAGGCGCCGGATGTGGTGGGTAGCTCGCCTGCGGGGCTCCGCCCGGGCATCTGCGCCCTCGCCTTGGGGCCTTTCTTCCGGGGGGTTTTGACGCCTCTTTTGGGATAACATTGAGCCAGTGCTGCTCGTTTGGTGGGAACGCTTTTAACAACTTGAGGGGAGAACCTGGTCCAGGCTAGGAGACGCCTCAGCTCCTGGGCCGGCCTGATGCCTCCCCAGTGCTGAGGGCTCCTCCCCAGCCCAGCCTGGGTCACTGCTGGGGGCTGCGGAGTGCATACGGGAGCCTCCCCAGAATTCCACAGGGTGGTCGAGGGTCTGTCCTCCTGGGGAAACCTTCTTTGGGGAGAGTCCACAGTGGTCCAGAAGCCCAAGGAGGTCCTAGAATAGCCGCCCACCCTAAGTTTGCCAGCCTCACGTAGCCAGGGGGAGCAAGGCATGAGTCTTGTCCTTTTGCCTGACTTTTCTAAAGGTAACAAATAGCCACAGCTTCCCCAGCATGGTCAAGGCGATTTTGAGCATCAGGTTCCCAGACTCCTTCGGCTTGGTGAGTGTGGTGGCTGAGCCCCAGGCATTGGAGCCCTGAGTCACCTCCCTGCTCTGTGTCTATCAGCTGGGGACAGCGGCTTAGCTTCCCTGAGTATGTTTGTCCGCCCATGAAGAGTGGTCTCCTGAGGTCAGGAAGTTATGTCTGCCATGCGCACAGACCTCAGTGAACCTCAGCGGGCACCCTTCCTTGGCTGGTGCCAAGGCTACGACACTGAACTCCAACACTGGATTAAGTGATCCCAACTAAGGCCCCTTCGCTCTGATGACCACAGTGAGTCCCTGGCAGTCATAGATGTCTTTCGATTTAACAAAGATTCGTGGAGCCCTTGCTGCTACCCAGCATGAGGGGCACTGGGGTAGCAAGGAGGAACAGGACCGGGCCCTCCACAGAGAGCACAGTCTCGGGAAACCTCGCTGTGTGGAAAGACCCTCGTGACAGCCAGTATTCCACTAACCTGTGAAGCAGGGTGTTGCTGTTTCCTTACCCAGAGGAGGAAACGAAGCCCAGTGTCAACAGCTGGCCCCAGAGCACGGTCAGTGGCTGAGCCAGGACTCAGTTGGCTCCTCAGACACCTGAGACTGGAGCTTTTAAGTGATCACCAGGACTGGACCTAGAGCAAACGGCTGGTGCCAGGACTCCTTCTTTTAAGAATGGCTTGTGGCTGGGCTGGTATGTATTCATACTTACAGGGCTGGGGTTTTCAGGTGGAGTGCGCCCAGTACACACGAGGCCCTGGACTCAATCCCCAGCACGGCAAAGACGAAAAAAAGAATAAGAATCGATTTTAGTTTTCTTTCTTTACATTGACATCAGATGCAGCGTGAGACTGGAGCGTTTTAGGACACAGAGAAAAGTTCCCATTCAAGGCACCAACACACCTTCGTAATTCATGGTCTTGATACCTTGAACTTAGATGTCCAAGAGGCTATTCTGTCCCTCACCCAAGCTCAGATGCACCAGGTACACCACCAGGGCTGAGGCGGGAGGAGGCCCTGGGTGCTGGGGCTGGCAGCTCTCCCGGTCTCTGTGGCCGTCCTCGGGGCTGTGGAGGAAGCCGTCCATCCTAACATGTCTCACGGCTCCTGAGCTAAATGTTTTGATTGAAAAGAATTCTGGCACCGTCCTGGACTTCAGCGACCAAAACATTTCAAAAGGAAATGAATGTTCTCGCAGGTAGAGTGCGTCGCGGGTCCGGGGCGCGTACACACTTCATCACTGGCTCGCGCAGTGTTTACCTGGCACTGACTCAGCCTTCCAGGAGCAGGTCCCTGGCTCCACATCCTCTGTAGGCTGTGAGCTGCGGCTCCAGCCAACACAGAAACCAGGCCAGCGGAAAATGGTCTATTGGGCTTGGCCGGCAGAACTCAGCCGCTGAACAGTAGAGTCCACAGATCTAGCGGAGGCCAAAATTGACATGATGGGTGTCTCAGCAGAACCATGGTCCTAGAAGGTGCGCAGTCACTCAGCGAGCAGAGCCTTGCCTCCGCGTTTCATTTCTGCCTCGTGACATCACAGTCAGGAGAGGGAAGTTGTGTATTGTCATTTTACAGGTAAAGAAACTGGGGCTCAGAGGAGCTTACCTTTCCTAACGTCACACACTAGGAAACAACCAAGCCGGTCTGGCACAGTGGCACACGCCTGTAATCCCAGCTACGTGGGAGGCTGAAGCAGGAGGATCACGAGTTCGAAGCCAACCTCAGCAACTGGGCAAGGCCCCATCTCAAAATAATTTTATTTTTTTATTTTTATTTTATTTTTTTTTTAAAGAGAGAATGAGAGAGGGGAGAGAGAGAATTTTTTTTTTTTAATATTTATTTTCTAGTTCTCGGCGGACACAACATCTTTGTTGGTATGTGGTGCTGAGGATCGAACCTGGGCCGCACGCATGCCAGGCAAGCGCGCTACCGCCTGAGCCACATCCCCAGCCCCTCAAAATAATTTTAAAAGGGTTGGGGACATAGCTAAGTGGCAGAACGCTTTCCTTGCGTGCGTGAGGCCCTAGGTTCTATCCCCAACACTGCTAAAAAAAAAAAAAAAAAAAGCAAAAAGAATAAGCTGGAGTATGGACCCAGTCCTTCCTGCTGGAGGCCACTCTCCTGACCCCTCTCCCATCCCATCATGGGCTGCAGCAAGAGGCAGGTCCGCAGAGGCCTTAGTGGAGGATTTGCAGACAAACAAGGGTGAAAGCGCAGTGCTCTGGACACCGCACACAGCCCCCTTTTTTGGAGATTAGGCAAGCTGTCCTGTTAAGAGGACCACCTCCATCCCACCACCCACTCCAGCTGGCTCTCGAGGTGGAGGCAGGAGCAGGTGGCATGAGGAGGAGAAGCCAAGCCAACTCCTGCTGCCTCACCTCCCAGTGAGGGGACAAGACTGAAAGGGCAGCCCAGCTCCAGACAGCACTTCCCTCCCAGACCCGGGCCACCGTCTCCTCCCCATGCAGCTCTCATCACCACGAAGGTGGCTGCTGGACACGAGGTGACCGCTCACTGGGTCAGGCCCAGCATTCTGGTCTCAGCACTTGCTTAGGAGCCAGGGACAGGGATAGGTTCAAAGGGACACACCAAGCACACCCACACCAGGGACCTGTTCCAGTGTTCGCTTTCCCCTCTGAGCGTGCTCCTCACTGAAGCCCTTCCAGAGCCAGTGCCTTCAGACCAAGCTAAGCACCCTTGCATGTCCTCCCGGGACCTGAGCCACCGGAGCCACATGGGGCAAGTAGCATGCCTGGGGGTCCTGGAAGCCAAGAACCCGGGGATTTCCTGCCCTCCCTGCCTGAGCCAGGTCTCACCCTGAACCCCATCGGGATCACAAGGGGAGCCTGGGCCCTGCCCCGGGCACTGAGTTCCCGGCTCCAGTTGAGCCTGACACGAGCATTTCCTGATTTCCTTGCAGCTGGGTGGAGCCTCAGAGGTGAAGGCACTGGTGGCCCTGGCCCTCCTTGACCAGAGGGTTATGTCTTGGGTCGTGAGCTGGGTGGCATAAACACCTGCCACTGGGCCCCTGACCTCTTTGTTCGCTCTACCACCTGGATTTCCGTCCAGAGCTATGCCAGTGTCCTCCCCAGCCTCGGCCTCATCACCAGGCCCACACTCTCCCTGACCGCAGCCCCTGGTCACCCCTGGACCCCTCTCTGTTTCTTTCTTCCTCCTCCCTCTGTCCTCACAATGGGACTATCAGGAGCACCCCCACAGCTGGGAGTCGGGGAGCCGTGGGCTGGGCCACAGAGTGGGGTGCTCTTCTCTGCCGCACCTCCAGGTCTTACTGCCCTGAGGTTGGCCATCTTGGGGCCTCCGGCCTAGGGGAGGCAGCTGGGCTTTTTTCCTTTTTCGAGGGAATTTGTGACTTGAGTTCCGAGAATCAACTGATGTGCCCAGCCCTGTGGCCAGGCCAGGTGGGCCCCCAGAAATTCAGCAGGTGGCCCTCAGGACTGCCTACTCCCAGGTCCCCAGCTGGGCCCAGGGCCAGTGCCAAGAGCTGCTGAGTTTTAGACAGTTACTTGAACCACTGTCTCTGATTCAACAACTTGAACTTGCCCATTGTGAAGCCCAGACCCCTTCCTGCTGGTTCCATAGACTACAGAGGAGGCAGCATTGGTGGTAGGCACCCCCCAGTGGGAGGCTCATAAATGGAGTGGTTCTGTCTGCACCTGCTGTCGGGCCTGTGTCCCTAACACCATGTTCCTCCCTGCTCCAGAGCCCCTCAGGGGCCGGACTGCCCAGTGGCACCCAAATGGTGCTTTCCAAGCCCTGGGATAAAGGACACTTTTGTTTTTTAAATTCCATTCTGTTATACACTGATAGTTTGATAAAAGACAGTAAAAACATCACCAAAATGTCAGTTGGCTCCTCAGTTTCCAACACTGACTCCCACTTCTGAACTGGACTCGCTGTGCTCAACTCATTGGTGACTTGGCAGCGGCCCATGGACATGGGCCACATGGAATGGTTGGGACAGGCTAGAGATGCTCAGGACCCTGGGACCATGTGACCCTCTGCCAGAGGTCAGGATGGTAAGCTACATGATGGATGGTGTCCAGCAAGGCAAAGAGACAGAGGAGCCACTCCTGGGCACTGCACACTGGAGGTCTGAACTGCCCAGGGAGGTGTGAAGAGGTACTTCCTTGGAGACTAGCCGGTCCCAGGCGTGGAAACCCTGGGATACGCATGTCGTGCATAGCACAGCTATTCCTGGCATCCAGGGCCACAGCTTCCACCTTCACCTCCCTTCTCCACCCAGCACAAGCAAGATCCAGGCTCGAAGCCGTGAGCTTCAGGAGTGGGAAAGGGCCAGGGTGGTGGCATTCCATGCTGTACCCTGAGCTGCTCTCAAGGTGCCTGAAGCCCTGTCCCCTGTCCCTGTTGGCCTTGCCCAGAAGCGCATCTGCCTGTGAAAAGATTATTCAGAAGCTGAGGTTACTTTTAAAACTTAACAAGTCCTGCTCAAGTCATCGGGAAGCAGAATCACACGTGACTTCATTTAGAATACCTTCTCTTCTGGGTATTTTACCATGCTGACCATTTTGGAGAGAAAGGAAAGAGTAAGTTTCTTTGGGGAAAAAAAAGGAAGAAAGAAAGAAAGAAAACAACTCAATTGTTTCTAAGCAAAGGAACCCCAAGTGTGCTCCCATCTTTTAACTCTTGGGGAATGTGAACGCTAAGGGTCAAATTTGGCAAACCAAGATCTCAGCTTGTGGATACTCAATAATGAATCCAAAGGAGAGTAAATCGCAGCGTGAGGTAGAAGACTCAAGTTCTGGAGCAACATCCTGGCCCCCATCCAAGCCGCCCTGCTTCCCGCTCCCCGGGCAGGAGCACTCTGCCCCCAACACCTCCCTAGATCCTGGCTCCCAGTCCCCAGCTCAGTAGACTTTCCCTGACCATTTGGTAAAGCCTCTGGCCTCTCCCAGCGCTGGCTGCCCTTGCTCATGTCACTACCCAGGACTTTGGTCCTGTGGTTTATTGCCGCGCACACTTGATGTGTGCTTGGAAAATGTCCAATGAAGGAATCCAGGGATGTAGATGGGGTGGTGGCAGGGGAAGGTCTGGAGGTCACTTGCAAGCCAAGGCAGGAAGCAGTGTCTTACCCTGAGCTCACTGTGCACACCCGAGGTCTGTGTGGTCACTGCCTCCACTGCCCACACAGGTACCCCCCAGCACCTGCCCAAGGCCAGTGCGGTTTTGTCATTTCTCCTCTTCTCCGCAGGAGCAGGCCATAGAGGTGCTGACTCGCTCCAGCCTAGAAGTTGAGTTGGCCGCCAAGGAGAGAGAGATCGCCCAGCTGGTGGAGGACGTGCAGAGACTCCAGGGCAGCCTCACCAAGCTGCGGGAGAACTCCGCCAGCCAGATCTCCCAGCTGGAGCAGCAGCTGAGCGCCAAGAACAGCACGCTCAAGGTACAGGCCCTGCGGGGGCTGGGGCAGGGGGCCCCGGGGCCCAGCGGTGCACCCTCGCCTGCCTGGCACCGACAGCGAGCATGGCGCCCTGAACCTCACTGCAGGCTCTGTGTGGACCATGTGTCCATCTCAGTGGGTCACTCCTTATATGTGGAGCCAGTGTCCTGGCACTTGGTAGAAACACCACCTGCTAATGTGTGCCCTCGTGGAGCTGACAGCGTTGTCACAGTCAGAGGCCATCTGTGTAGACGTGCCATGGTCCAGCTCTGCTGGCCTGCAGGCTTCTCCTGATGAGAGGACCCCGCCCACTAAAGCTCTGGTTCTTTCTGTGCTTGGATCAAAAATGGAAGCACAGTGCGCCACAGAGGCCCCGTCTGACCCTGATCTGGGGGATACTTCTTTGCCACTTAGGCCTGTGATCAGCCCAGTGGCTCAGCTCAGAGAGCTGCAGGTTGTCTCTTTCCTCCCAGGTGGACTCACTGGGCAGCCTAGCAGAAGCTAGCTCCCAGGGCCTTCTCTTAAATCTCTATCCCAAGTGCAGAACCCAGAACCTTTTTTATGTTTTAAATAATAGTAATGCTACTTCAAAGTATCCACAGTCTGCAAAGTCAGGTATGCGCTGCAGACAGCTCTGGGGCCCTAGATTGCTAGGGATCATAGCCAGGGTGAGTGGCATCTTCCTTGGCAAACAGGTAGGCAGGAATGACAAGAGCCGGGGCCCAGCTGCAGGCTAGAGGTCTGTGGTCTGCTGCGGGTACCCCTCCAGTCTGTTCAGCCTGCCTTGGTTTTTCCCTCACTGAGTGCATGACTGACTGACTGACTGGTTTCTGTTCACTGTCTACTAAATGAGTTGGATTAAGGTCAGTTGTAAAACTTCCATGAAGCCGGGGTGGTAGTGCACCCCTAAGTCCCAGCCACCCAGGGCTGGGGCAGAAGGAGCACAGGAGCCTGGGAGCGTGAGGGTTCAGCTGAGGCTACGTGGTGAGACCTTGTCTCAAAATTTTACAAAAGAAGTGAAGGAGAAGAAAAAGAGTTTTCCTTACATAAAGTGATTCTAGAATGGAGTTAGGCCTTTTTTTTTTTTTTTTTTTTTTTAATGGAGATTGCTTCTTGACACATGACCAGGTTTGACCCAGAACCAAATTTGCACAAGTCTATCACTGACCAGGGCCACCTGCAGCTCCCCCTTGCTGGTTCTTCTTTGCCTCTTTGGGGCAGATTTCATCCACTTTCTGAGAAACTGCCAGGTGCTCAGCTCTCTCTGAGGAGGCCCTGCGGACCTGGGGAGACCGTCAGAAGTGGGTCCCATCCTTCATTAATGTGGCCATTATTTCTCCAGTGCTCCTTCCTCTCACCAGCTTGCCCGATGAGGACCAGGACTCGCTTTTTTATTTCTAGATTTAAATCTAATTTTCTCATGTTAAGGCCATTTCTGACCCTCCAGGTGGCATTGTTATTAGATAATTTGCCTTCTTCCCCTTCGTTACGGTTCCAGGGCGCCACCCAGACACCTCCCGCACACGACGTCGTGACACGGAGACTCTAGACCTTCCATTTTTCATTATGGAGCAATTTCTTCTAAATCAGTTAAGGTTTTAATGTTCGCCTTCACAAAAAATGAAACGCAGTTTCACAAATGAATGTTCTTTATCCGTATCTTGGGGGAATTCTTTAATACTGTGCAGTTAATGAAACAATTCGGCAATACTTCTTCCAAAAACCATCGCTGCCTCCTCTTCGTCTGATCTGATAATCAAAACATATCCTCTAATAACGAGACTGCTCTGATTTTAATTATCTTAACCCCTTGTCACCAGGAGTAAAGATTTCTCAGAGAGCAAACCCGACACAGGGCCTCCCCCTTTCTCAGAGGAGGACACCTACCTCCCTCACCCCAAGGGGTGAGGGTAATTGAATGGGCTGGCTTCTCGGGGCTCTGGGTGCTTTCTAATGTGTGTAACTTAGAATCTGCAGCCTGAGCTAGGCAGAGAGACACTTATTAGGAAAATGTCACCTTGGCAACCCTATGCTCTTGTCCCAAGGAGCTCTGACCCCGCAGAGACGGTGACCAGCAACTAGCAAGAATGAGACGGGACTCTCCTAACCAGCATGGCGTTTCTTGGCTGCTTCTCCCTCTCCCATGGCCCTCTCTCCTCTGCGTTCTCTCCTCCTTTGGCTGTTTGCCAGCGTTGGGGCTCCAGGACACACAGTGGGGGCTATAACTGGGGTGCTATTTGTCAAAGGGTGCTGTGCCTTCTAACGAAACTCTGAGCTCTCTAGAGTGGCAGGTGGCCTTGCCGTGAGCATCTGGCTGAGGGTCCTGGATCTTTGAGACGAATGCCCACATGCTTGTGGCAGTCACCTGGGGAGAGGGAGCCTTCCACAGGCAAGGGCTCTGTGGGCAGGATTCCTGGGTACTTTCCACCCACACAGCCTGCGGCACCACCCGTAGTCGAGTGCTCTCGCATGCTGAACCTGCCCATCTTTTTCCCACCAAGTCTCTTTCCTTCCACCTGTTCAGGTGAGCAGTGGTTCTGGAGGTTGCTCGTTGACCACCATCCCTGCCGGGGCTCTGCGTGACCCAGCACAGTTCCAAGCGCATCTCCATGTCTCCTGGTGCAGCCTCTGACCCTTAAGTAGACATGGCGGCAGGCTCTGAAGGGGGAGGTGTTTCTTCTTGCCCAATCTGACAAGTGCTCAAGCACAGCGCCTTTTGGAGAGGATGATTCTGCATTGGTAATTAATGAAATAACCCCGCCGCCGTGATAAGGCTGCTATTTTTGATAACTCTGTTCGGTGGTTTTCTGTCGGAACATTCTCATACAGAGGCAGTATAATTAGACAGTCACCTGCATTAGGCTCGCGCCGGCAGAGAAAATAATGCCACCAATAGCTGCAATTTAAAGTGGGTATTTATGAGGAAGGCTAGCTAAAGAGTGCCACTCCCCCGCAAGGAGAAGTCGCATTCTCTAAAGATGCTCTAAAGGTCACTTCTTCCCACTGAGGCGGAGGGCAGGTGTGTTGACATCACCTGGGGGTCTTTCCCAACTGCACATGTTCCCACCCACGCCCCCCCCACCTCCTCAGGCTCTGATGGGTCCCATGGAGCCACTGTGGGAGTCTGCTGTGTCCCTCAGGCACTGGGGTAGAAGACAGATGGTGGCCCTTCCTGGACTCACTGCTCCTGCCTGTGGAGGCTGCCCCTTGGGGCACATGGCCTCGTCACCCAGTGGTGTGGGCCTGACGCCTGATGCTCCAGCTGTTCTCCGCCCAGGATTTCCTCTACGAGGTTCTAGCCGTGGATACAGACCCCTCTTTTTAAAAAGGTCTATGACCAAGCCCCTTTGGACACTAGTCCTGCAAACGGGCAGGAAGATGGTCATTGCTCAGGGAGGCCAGGCCCAGTGTCCATCCTGTGGCTGTGGGAGGCGGACTTAGTCTGACACTGCGCCCTTTAGCCACCATCAGCCAGCGGGGTGACTGAGAAGAGAAGCCTCAACCTCAGAGTGGCACATGCTAGTTCTGACATCAAACATCACTGAGGGTCACCCAGGGTCACTGAGATGGCGCCAGAGCACATGACTCCACTGGCACTGTCCTCGCTGGGTCTTGAAGGCACAGAGCAGGTCTGAGGAAGGAAGGAGTGAGGAGGGAGTTGTGTGGGGCCCTGATGCAGAGGCAGGGGCTGCCTGCCTGTAGGGGGCGAGGCCCCAGGGGACCACCCCGGAGGCAATCCCAGAGTGCCATCTCAGAACCAAGGTGGCCTCTGGCCAGCTAGAACAAGACATCAGCGGATTCCTGTAAAATCCTGTGAGCATCTCTGCAGTGCCTGGGGGAGCCCATCAGGGGCGGGAGTCTGTGGTGGGCTTCAGCACCCTGGCCCTGCTCCCCAAGTCAAGTGACCCTTGCAGCTCACACACAACCCAGCTTAGTAGCCACTTCCCCAACTGTGGTGAGCACTATTGAGGTGGCCTGATGTTGAGCCAGGTCCCTCCTGCTCTGCAAGCAGTTGGGTCCTGTCTGCCCAGGGCCCAGGTCAGACCTGGGTCATGGCCACTGAAAGACAGCGGTGACCTGTCTGCTCTGCAGAGGCCCCTCCTCCACACTTCCTTGGCCCTGCTTCTCTGTCCACTCTAACCTGAGCCTCCAAGGGTCCGAGCAAGCCCTCCAATGTCACCCTCACTATCCCCACCATCTGGCTGTGGCAGGGTGGCTCTCCCCTCCTCTTGTGTTCTGAGCACCCTCCACAGCACGCACAGCATCTGCTCTGGTGTTCAGAAAGTTCCAGAAAGACAAGGACTCACTATCCAGGCACCAGGCTGACCCTGGGCTTCTCACCTGGGGCCAGCATAGACAGAGCCCAGTTGTACGTAACTGCTGCCTCTCCCCAGCAATCATGGGGGTGGGTTTTCCTAAGGAGAGGGCCTCCCTTCAGCTGGGAAAGGAGGTGCAAAGAGGCAGTGTCCCCAAAGCAGGGGTATAGGCAAGGCCTACAGAGAGCCAAGCTCTGCTCCTGTGTTGCAAATACCATCCCCCACAGTGGCCCCAGGGACGTGGCCTCTGTGCCCTTCTTACAGGGGTCTGATACACCACAGGTCTTTGCCAGTAGTCTCAAAGCACCCAGGACCATGTTTTCTGACTTGAGTGAGATACAAGTCTTTTAGAATTGCGTGCCTCGCTTGCTGCATGCCCAAGTACTTGGCACTTTAAATCAAGTTGCTTATGACTTACGTCTTAGCTGGGATTTTAGGATAGACAGTCCTAGCAGCTGAGGGGGCTGTTGAGCTCCTCTGTGTTCCTGGAATCATAGATGGACTCAGCCACAGTGTGGACGGGGTCGTGGGGAGCGGCAGGTCCTTTGAGTCCTCATCACTGTCCTTCAGAAGCCCCTGTCAGTTCTGCCTCTCCCCAGGTTGAGTCACAAAAGCTCACATGCAGCCCAAAGTCTGGCTCTTGAGCCCCCTGTGTCCACGGCCAGGCCCAGTTCTCCTGGTACCCTGACAGACATCACAGCTCAGCACTGCAGTACACTGGGGGCTGTGGGTGTTGTCCCTTGAGACGGCAGCACTAACTGGGAGCTGCGGCTCACTGCCACTGCCCCGCGTCACATCACAAGAAAGTATCCTACTACAAGTTGCTCACCTAGGAAGAGAGCCAAGCTCAAAACAAGCAGTTCTACCCGATACCACTGCTCTCGAAACAGCGAAGCCCACTAGTTTAAAGAAGGGCTGTTTGTGCTTTCTTCTGGGAAGATACCGCAGTCCCCAGAGACCTTGGCCGTGGGCTGCCTCCGTTGCCTGTCTGCACTTAGTGGCCTGAGCTGCTGCAGGGCCGTGTGCTCCTCCTGCCTGGTCTGCCATAGCCCCGAATCTGCGGCCCACCCCCTCCTCCAGGGTGGTCTTGAGTTTTGATGCCCAAGCAAGGTCTTCTCTAAGGAGACCGCCAGGTGGTCAGGTTGTAGGTGCTCTGTAGGCCAGGCAGCCTCCCCAGGCTTGTTTGCCCAAGATAAGAAATGCCATCAGAGGGAGGCAAGAGAGGTGCTGGGGCCTTCTTCACCAGCTGCCCCAGGCAGGCAGCACAGATGTCAGTGGATACTCTTCAGCTCTTGACAGAACTGTCTAAAATGTGCACATTCCAGTCCTAACCTTTTGATCAGAACCAGTCACAGGTCTTTAGAGGAGACTTGCAGCCACACCTGCTGTGATCTGTGTGCCGGCAGTAACAGCCCCAGCATGAGGACCAGAGCTGCCACACTTGCCCTGTTCTCAGCCTGGGGAGGCCTCTGAAGTCCTTGTGTTGTTCCTGTTTTTTTGTGAGAGGCTTATTAAGTTGCCCAGAGACACCCAGCTTATGCATGATGGCTGGGGGCTGCAGTCTCAGGCTGCAGAGTCAGTGCCCCTTCGCCTCCCTTCTTCTCTGTCCCTTCCACTCTCTGGCTCTGACCAGTGGCCAGTGTCCACGTCTGGCCTTGGTGGGCTCTACACTCTGCCACGTGTTTTGCTTCTCAGCCACACTGGATGTTCTCTGTGAGGGAGGGCTGTCACGTCAGTGCCTCCTGCCACTTGACTACAGGCAAGAGAATGGAATAATCACTTCTTTGGGAGCACCTTCTGAGAGTCTTTTGTGGGAAAATGAGTGCCTACTACCCCCCATTGGATTGTGACTGAGAAAACCATCATAATACATAAAGTTGGCGAGAAATCTTAAAGGGAACTAGGAGAGCAATCTTATGCAACAGAAAACAAATGCACAAGAGATTGTTGGCGAGGCAGCAGGAGACGGCACAGTGGACGTGGCTGCAGAGCGTCTGCGTCCTCAGGACAGCCTCTCACTGTGGATTCCAGAAGGGCGTCCCAAATTCCAGAATGGTCTGAATTAAGGACAGCCTAAAGGAGCACCTAGAAACTCTGCAGACAGGAAGGCACTGGCACCTCAGGAAGTGGAGTTCATGCCCCGGAAATGCATGGACTTGGAAATGCATGGACTGGCAGGGTCCTGCCCTGGGTTCTGCAGCATTTGCTGAGCTGCCCCAGCAGGCTCCCTTTGGAGGAGGCCAAAAGCACCTTTGTAGAAGGAAGTGCCCTCCACTGATCCACCCTATGCCAACAGCTCTTCCCAGCAAGAAAGCCTGGCAGGGCTGTGGACACCACTACACCTTGACAATGTGCTGTCCCTCCCTGCAGGACCATGGGGGCTATAGGGTCACTGGCAGGCCTCCCTGCAGGACTCAGGTCTCCTCTCAGGGAAACCCCTAATCACCCAGAAAACAGGTATCCAATCCCCAAATCCCAACATCCAGGGCTCCAGAAGCACAAATGCTCTCTTCCCAGTGCCTGCGTGATGTCAACGCTCAGCAGCAAAGAGCTTGTCTTGTTAGCAGGGGTCCCAGCCAAGGTGTCCCCAGCCGCTGTGCACACCAGCCTGCAGAGCACACTTGCTGAAAACACGCTGCTCTCTGAATGCTGGGCTCCCATCTGTGCCTCGGTTTGCTATTTCCTGGTATTTGGTCCAGAATAAAAGTCTCCTCGTTCTGTTTTCCACCTCAGGAAAGCTTTTTCCTTTCACCCTCAGTTTTATGTCAGAACGATGGCACCCAGGCTGTCGGCCTCCATGTGTGCAGGGTCGCCTCCCCACTCAGGAGCGTGTTCTTCAGGAGTGTGCTCGTTGACATCGTCTACCTACTTGCAGACGGAACCACTAATCAAATTCCTCTCTGTTTTCAGCAACTGGAAGAAAAGCTCAAAGGCCAGGCCGACTATGAGGAGGTGAAGAAAGAACTGAAGTGAGTATGGAAATGCCCGTGGGCCTTCCCACACGGGGCTCGCTGGGACCCTTTGCTAACAGGTCATGCAGCGTCAGGCAGCTGCCCGCACACAGACCAGGGCTCTGCCTCTGCAGTGTCCTGGGCCTGGCGCTGTGGATGTTTGCACTGGGGCCACTCCTGGAATTCTGTGGCCTTTTTGTAAGGCTTGGTGCACGTAAAGTATTCAGTGGGCTCACATTCAGGGAAATACCACCTTCATAGAAATGATCACCCTGGAGTTTGTCTCACAGGTATAAATCCCCTGAGCAGGCAGGTGAGGACGGGGATATTTTCCACTCGAAAGTGCACGTGGCCTCCCGCCACCAGGGCCTCCTCCTCCCAGACTCCATCCCCCTCTGAGGCCTCAGCTGGGAGCTGGTCATCCCCCAGTGCTGATACCCACCCTCAAGCTCAGTTCCCTGCTCGGGCCAGCTCCCTCCTGGACCCTGGAGCTCCCAGGTCCTAGCCTACCCCAGCCTACAGCCCTTGGTGCCCACAGTTCCCTTGACCTTTCCCTTGGTTTCCACCATTCTTTCTCACGCAGTGCTGCAGGGAAGTTGCCACGGTGTTCCCAGCGGCCTGCACAGATGCGTGGGTCTCACCGTGGTGTGGGGCCAGCCTCAGCAGCTCCGGGGTTCCATGGCCTCCTCTGCTCTACCCCAACTGCTCCCTGATGGGCCTCTGCACAGGTGCCCTAATCCTCTGCCTCATGGACTGTGCCAGCCACGTGCCAGAATCTCTCCTCCTCTCCTTGGGCTCCACCTCCCATCTCTCCAAGTGACCCCTCCACCTGGGCCTCTGTCCCCTCCTTCCCCCCTCCTGCCTGCTCCTTGGTTCTGTCAGCCACTCTCTGTCTTGCAGACATTTTCAGTTTCTCCTTTAAGTGGCCATCCCCCTATGTCCCCTGTTTTCTAACCGTTCCATTCCCTCAGGCCTCTTTGACCTTCTCTTTCTCACACCATCCTCCCGAACTCTGCTGTTCCCCTGGGCTCCTGTACCAGCACAGGTGACCCTTCTCAGGCTGCAGAAAACCTCTACTGGCACCTCTGGATGGACCTTTTGACCCTCTGTGGTTCTAGCCCCAGCAGTACTGCACTGCCCCCACCCCATTTCAGCTCAGGGACACATTTGACATGGTTGACTTAAAAATATTTAAAAAAAAAAAAAAGAAGAAGAAGAAGAAGAAGAAATTGGACCTTCTAGCTTTGAGCCAGTGTGTTGTGATGGCCTTGGCCAGTCCCTGCCCTCTCACCCTGGGATTTGGTCCTCCACCCCATCCTCTGGTACTGAGGCTTCTGGTCTGCCTGTCCATTCTCAGCAGCCCTCTGTTGCATCTGACCATGGCCCCCACCACTGCATCCGGGTCTGAAAGCTCCTCTTAGGGAACTTTTCTGCTGAAATGTGCTCTTGACCTCCCTCTTCCTGATAAACCAGGTGCCCTTGGACACAGGCCCAAGTCTCCTTCCCCTCCCTGTCCCAGCCCCACCTCCCACTGCCTCCACAGGCTGTGCCTTCTCTCCCGGGTCCACCCACGGGAGTGGCCTGTAAAACCTCCTGCTCCTCCTGCCAAGGCCACCCTGCTTCTTGCCTGCACATTTCCTTGGGTGTATGTAGGTCAGGACTCAGAAAATTCTGACTTTCCACAGTGCCAGGCACACAACAGGTGATTGAGAAATATTTGTTGAATATAAACGTAGAGATGTTCGTGTTTTCAGTACAGGTTGGGTATCCTTTGTTCGAATGCTTGAAACCAGGTGTATTCTGGATTTTGAATTCTGAAATATTTATATATACATACTGAGATACCTTGGGCAGGAGACCCAAGTCTAAATGTGAAATTCATTTGTTTCATACGCACCTTCTTTATGTAGCCCAAAGGTAATTTTATGCGATATTTTTAATAATTTTGGGCATGAAATTAAATTCCACAGCATGGAATTTGCCACTTGGGGCACTCAAAGGGTTCTGGTTTTCTGACTTAGGATGCTCAGCCTGTATGAACTTACGGACTGGCTTAGCCTTTCATCACACGATCCTAGAAGATGTCAAACAAGGGGCAGATGTGTGACTGTGAGTGCCATGAAGCCCTCTGAGGACAGAGGAATGTGTCCTGGCCACTCGTGACCTGTGCTGTGTGACCCGAGGGGTCCAGAATTCTTTTATTATTTTCAGTAACACAGGATAAAGTTACCAGCTGTCCCTCATCCCTGTGTTTGTTAATTACATGGCGAGGATCCCTGCAGAGGTACAGATGAACTAGGGGCTGACTCTTAACTGACCCATGGCCATGGCCAAGGGTGGCCTCCAGGCTCCGGGCCCTGTGCCCTGATGGCAGCATCCTCCCACGTTCTGGTGTCTGGATGACAATCTCGTGGGGCTTCAGATGGACGGAAGCTGGGCTCATGGCTGCAGGATGCCGGAGGGGCCTGTGGACTCACTGTATCCCTGCAAGTAGTGACCTCCCCAGTAGCCGGCCCACCCGGGCCGAGCACTTGGCAGCTCCCGTGGACCCCACAGACTCGCTTCCCCTTTCCTTCCTGGTCCTGGCAAAAAGAAAGGAATGGGAGAAACAGCAGTTCTGAGGGCCAGACCTCACTCAGCCCCAGCTTGTGGAGAGTCGGGAGCCCAAGTGACCGTAGGGTCAGAGCTGCCCAGGACAGGGGAGTGGCAAGCCTCCCATCACCACACCTTTGCCTCTGGGCTCCTTCCCAGATCTGGGGCTACAGAGGGGGTGCTCACCTGGCCTTTGAGCCATCTTGGTCTGTTTCCCCAGATCTCCAGTGGCTGCCTAGCAAGGACATGGGCAGTAGCCAGTGGGTAGTGAGTTCCCCTCTCTGGCTTCCTTGGGAGAACTTTCTTTCCCTTTAAGCTTTACAAATACATTCCACTCGCAGCAGCAACGTGATGTCTGTATTAAACTTTAAAATCCTGCTCGGCACAGACCTGGTGTGACTCCATATGGAATGATTTACATGCTGGGCAAAAAAGTTTCGCTAGCCAACTGCTAGTTGAATACTAGTTACTCTAGAGACATTATCAGATTAAATTCCTGCCAGGGACACTGTTCAAGCTGTCAGTTCCTTGTTCCTGGAGAGCAGGAGATGGTGGTGCTGATGCTCTCCAGTGTGGCAGATCAAAGGTCGGAGTAGAAAACAGTGTCTTGTCTTGCTCTTTCAGTATCCTGAAGTCCATGGAGTTCGCGCCGGCTGAGGGAGCTGGGACGCAGGTACGCCTCTCCATTCCTGCTCAGGGCCCATGACACTGCACTGCCCCCCCCCCATGTGAGGCCTCTCACTTACCTCCAGGAGTCGTTCTTCAAGAAACTTCAGGCCACTGAAAGCAGACAATCCTTAATTAAAAGGAGCAAGTTAGCACTTTGCAGACAGCTGACTGGTGCCAGTGAGGTGTGGTCTCACCTGGGTGGGCCCTGAGGACAGGGACAAGAAGCCCCCTGGGCGGCCCTGCGGTTCAGTAGTGGAGCACTGAGCAACCTGAGGCCTGAGATCCCTTCCCAGCACCCATAAGTCCACAAGTAAAACCACTTCAGGTTGAGCTGGAGATCAACCTCCAGTAGGTGGGCTCAGGCGCAGTCCCTGTGCACCGCCCCAGAAGGTGTGGGGGCTGGGTGACAGCAGCAGCCTGTCATCTGTAGCCGCCTACAATTCACATAGTGAAGCTGGATACCTCTGCTCATGCCTTAATCCAGCTGCTCAGGTGGCTGAGGCAGGAGGGTCTGAGCCAAGGCATTGAGGTTCAGCCATAGCAACACAGGGAGACCCTAAAAATTCATTTTTTTAAATTACAACATAAGTGGAATCTTGCTCCTAATTCCCAGAAGACAGCACACGTCGTCATGGCTGGCACAAGAAAGTTGACAATTGCTTTCTCACAGCGGTTGTGCCCCAGTCCTGCTGCTGATTGAGGCCCCAGCTTAGACTGCTGGAGTTTGGGGACAGAATAGAGAATGACTAATTGTCTAGAAGCCAGATGAGCCTAGGAAGAAAAACTGCCTCACCAGAAATTCACTCTTTCTTCAAGGGGGCGTGAAGGTGTTCAGCGCCCTTTGAACACCTTGAAAGGTGGGGGTCCGTGGGGAGCAGGGGGCGGGTCCCGGGCCTCGGGAGACTGGCCCCGTGGTGAGCCCTGCTCTGCCCCGTCCAGGATGCAGCCAAGCCCCTGGAGGTGCTGCTGCTGGAGAAGAGCCGCTCCCTGCAGTCGGAGAACACGGCGCTGCGCGTCTCCAACAGCGACCTGAGCGGTAGGTGCGCGGGGCCTCACGTGCGGTGCTTGGTTCGCTTCCAGGGGTCGAGGAAGCCGAGGGTGACCGTGAGTCGGGGCTCATGCATGGCGGGGGCGCAGCCGGCTGAGGAGAGCCCCGCCTGAGCCCGTGTGTTGGGCGTCCCCACCCTGCGACACGATGCGCGCGCACGGCGAGCTGCGGAGGGCAGCTGGGGTAGCGTTGCGAGATCCTGGAGGGGCGGCCGAGGACGCTGCTTTCCGGTCTTTTCCTAGTGGTGCTGCGATCCGGCCAGGGCAGAATCGAGCGCGACCTCTCTCGGGGGTCTCCAGGGGCTGCTCAAAGGGCCACCCGCCCTCCTAGGCTCAGTGGCGCTTTTCTTCCTTTGTCAGGTTTTCCTTGGGGACGTGTCCCCCATCCTTAGCCTTTCTTTGCTGGTCCCAAAGTGGTGGCGTCACTGACTGTGCTTCTGGTTTGGCAGCTGGTAAACCGTGTAAAGGTTCTGGGCTCCGATGCTATTGCGTTCTTACATGTGCGTGCCTTCGATCGAGTGGACTCGGTGCGGTGCATTCGCCTCAGAGCGTGGTGGGCGCGACCCCACTGTCCCCGAGTGTCAGTGTTTGCTGCTCCTCAGGCAGGGCCCTCGGGGTAGCGTGAGTGCGACCTGTCGACTTCCCTGTGTGTTACCGGCTCCTTGTCACTCTAGCAGTTTGAACTGTTGTCGAGGGGATTCTCCAGGCTGCAACGTACAAGAAAGGCGCAAACATGAATGCATGTGGCTTGTGTTGGGGGGCCGTGTTTGGCTGATTACAAATTCAATCGAAAACAAACCAACACACCTCATTGGCCCTTGTAAAATCTGCACTTTTTTTTTCCCTTTTGTGGGGCAAACTTTGCATTCTGGTCTTGGTTTTTTTTCCCTTTTGAATCCCCCATAATGCATTCTGTTTGCCCTTCCTTGTAGGGTCAGCCAGGAGAAAAGGGAAAGACCAGCCTGAGAGTCGGCGCCCTGGACCCTTGCCGGCCTCCCCTCCTCCTCAGTTGTCCCGCAACGTGGGGGAGCAGGCTTCCAATACTAATGGTACACACCAGTTCTCACCAGCGGGGTTAAGTCAAGACTTTTTCAGCTCATCCCTGGCAAGCCCCAGCCTGCCCCTGGCTTCTACAGGAAAATTTGCACTAAACTCTCTCCTCCAGCGGCAGCTCATGCAGTCCTTCTACTCCAAGGCCATGCAGGAAGCAGGAAGCACAAGCATGATTTTTTCAACAGGTCCATACAGCACAAACTCCATATCTTCCCAAAGTCCATTACAACAAAGCCCAGACGTAAATGGCATGGCCCCATCCCCCAGCCAGTCAGAAAGTGCTGGGAGCGTCTCCGAGGGCGAGGAGATAGACACTGCAGAAATCGCCCGACAGGTCAAAGAGCAGCTGATCAAGCACAATATCGGACAGCGCATTTTCGGACATTATGTCTTGGGACTGTCTCAAGGGTCTGTGAGTGAGATCCTGGCCCGGCCGAAGCCATGGAATAAGCTGACCGTCCGCGGCAAGGAGCCGTTCCACAAGATGAAGCAGTTCCTCTCAGACGAGCAGAACATCTTGGCTCTTCGCAGCATCCAAGGCAGACAAAGAGGTGAGAGCCACGCTGGGGTTGGCGCCTGTGAGCGAGCCCGTCACAAGGCTGTGTGTGTGTGCGTGTGTGTCTGTGCGTGTGACAAACATCTGTGCATCACATCAGGTAAAACTCTTTGCAGAGGTACCATTTCCAGAGCTCAAGGGAGGACCGGCATGAGCTAAGCCATTAGACTGGGGAGAGCTGGCCTTGGAAACCGCTCAGCACCTTCTTAGTGAATTTAGTGTTCCGCTGCTACACACTGACCTGGAGGGAATTATGTTACAACATCCGGCAGCTTAGTGGCCTGGTGCAATTGGCCTTGGGCACTGGGCTTCCACTGGGAGCAGCCCCTGGAGCCGTTGAGCCCCATAGCAAACAGCCCCATAGCAGCAGCAGTGACCAGGCCCTGTCCTTGCAGCACTGGCTGTGAGTCCAGCCTATGGAAGCTGCCTCTCTCCTCTTCCTGCCCATCAGGGAGGACCTGTCCTGTGGTCACCTTATGTCCCATTAGTCATTTTTCTAGCACCATGACCAAAACATGCCTGCCAAGAGCAACATACTCAGCAGTTTTACTCAAACACCTTTCCTACCCTGCCTTTCATACAAAGATTAAAAAGCCAGTCTCATCCTAATAAGAGGAGTTCTTTCCCTCTTTAGGGACAGGAAGTCCCTGTGCCAATTCAACAGTGATACAAGGTGAGGACTTTATCAGCCTCATTTGAAACACTCTGACATGTAGACTCAACCAGAAGGGAGACAGTCCAAGCAACATCCATGTGCCCCACGAATGCCAAGCACCCTAGTGATGTTAACCAAGTGTCTCTGGACAGTGGCTGCAAGGCTCGGTCCTGGGCTGGCGGGTGATGTGCTTGGAGGCAGCTCTCCCTCCCTTAGGCCCTCTGGGTGGCAATATCTTGCCACTACTTAGGTCTGTTAGCCTCCTCTTGCAGGTGAGCAGTGGCCTCTACGGGCCGGTCAGCCAGGGAAGGGCCTGTTAGAAGTTTCTTGTAGCTCCCGAGTTGCACAGGAAGCCCAGAGCCCTCTCTTTAGCAACAGGCGGCTCAGATTTCATGTCACGCAGCCATGTCGTCGACGCCACCATTCCCCTGATTGTTTTGTTCTTACCGCACTTGTTTTTCAACAGAGAATCCAGGCCAGAGCCTGAACAGACTATTTCAGGAAGTACCGAAACGAAGAAATGGGTCTGAAGGTATGTCGCAGGCAGGTGTTTCTCTTTGCAGTCAGTAACCTAGGAAGCAGCATGTCCTTAGCTGTGCATTTGGGTTAAAACTGTGCAGTGTCATTCTGGCCTGGAACCTGATGGAAAAACAGCTAGTAAGTATAAAACAAAGCACGGGTTCAGATGCCCAGCAGCCCCCTCCTCCTGAGCTGCCTGCGCTCTACTGAGCCAGACCACGTGAGAAGGGGTGTCCCCAAGGTTAGTCCCCAAGCACCAGCCCCCCTTGATTCCAATTCCACTGTACCTGTTTTCTCAGAAGCAGGAGGAAGAATAATAGTTACTGCTCTGAGAAAAATCAGGTGATCACATCGAGCCAGTACTGCTGCTTCCCGCAACTTTTAACTCAAATATGTCAAAAGTCCCATGTGGTGGACAGGTTCCAAATGCAGTTGGTTGTCCTGTGGGCCTGGGCAAGCCAACCCCCTCCTGGCTCCTGGGAGTCGAATAGTTAATGGGGCTTCGTCCTGTGATGTTCTTGCTTTTCAACGGTATACTGTGGAGCTTCATGTAGAGTCAGGTGATGAACAAGTAAAATGCCTGGGCAGCTTCCAGGGGACCTGTGGCCAGCCCCGGGCCTCAGCCGCTCAGGGCATCTGCGTGTGTGGCTGCTCTGTGAGCACCACCCTGTGACTGTAACAACATGGTCTTGTCCTTTAGGAATCTGCAGCCTTCTCTCCTTGTCTGTAAATTTCCAAAAAAGACAGTGTGTGGTCATAGATCCAAAAAAAGTTCAAGTTCAGCCTTGTGGCTCTTCACCTGGTGCATCTGAATGATTGATGGAGGCTCAGCCTCCACCCTTTTCCGTCCTTCCCTGTTTGGGAAAAATAATACAGAGACCAAATATAGTCCCAAGCCAAAGCAGTTGTTGGAGATGCTTTTAAATGACTCATGAAAATATTGCCTTAGAATATATCGTCTTTTTTTGTAGTGCTTTAAATGGTCTGTTCTCCCCTGGTACCACCCCCAGCTCCCCCACCCCCGGGCGACATCCAGCTCAGGTGATGTAGGAGCCCAGGAGGCAGGTTCGGCAGGAAGCCTCCTGCCCAGCAGCTGGGTACAGCTGTGAGGTCGCGCTCCTGCCAGTGCAGGCTGCGGGAGGCCACGCCTGCCTCCTCACGTCACCAGCCTCAGCTCGGGCCCGTTATCAGAATGTCTTCTTGCAGCTCTGATCTTGCACACAGAGTCTGGATCTGATGTCATTGCTGTGGCTTCTCCCCACAGGTAACATCACCACCCGCATCCGAGCCTCTGACACTGGTTCCGATGAAGCAATCAAGTCCATCCTGGAACAAGCCAAGAGGGAGCTTCAAGTACAGAAAACTGGTATGGTCCCGCTTCCTCAGCCTCCATCTTCCCAGCTTAATTAAAAGACCCGTCTTGAGCGTCGTGGTCAGCAGTAATTCACTCTCTAAATAGTAGCCTGCATGTCTTCACGCATTTGGTGTGTGCAGAGAGGAGCCGGTCAGCGGTCCATCAGGCGCCAGATTACCCCACTTCTTTTAATGTCATTCTCAAGAATGACTCAAGAAGTCCCTCTGGCCTGGAATCTGCTCAACTTAAACCTGCAGGCAGGCTGTGTCAGACTCCCTCTCCTCAGTGCAGGGTGGGCCTTGGTCACTGGGCCCTCCATCACGCTGGAGCCAGTGCAGCTGAAGCAGAGTGGGCGACAAGAAGCCCTCCCAGCTGCAGACCTTGAGTGACTGACAGGAGCCACCGCCCCTGGGGTGGGGTCCACTCTGCCACCTGCCTCCAGACTGGGAGCCCGTGAAGCGTGTCCTCTGAGAGGACCAAGCCTGTTCCAGCTTTTCTCTGGCTGAGCCTTGAATGTCAGGGAGGTGCTCCATGCTGCGGCAGAGGAGAGGAGGGAGTCCCCTTCCCATGCCACCCATTCTGACCCATGAACCCCGCTCTGCAGAGCACCGCCCCCACAACCTGCCTCAGGGTCCCGCCAGGCTGAGCTGTGACAGCTGAGCATGGGCTCCCCCGCTGGCTCCTGGCCTGGTCACTCAGCCTTCCTCTCCACAGCACATTCAGCTCAGTGCTCCCTCCTGAGGCCCAGGCCCGGGCTGGGCATGTCCCCTGCCTTCTGCTCAAGCAGAGTCCTCAGAACCCCGAGGACAAATGTTGTCATCCCATTGTTCCTGATTAAGCTCAGCCTCAGTTAAAATGGTTTGCCCAAGTTCATCAGAGGACAACTTGATGGAAACTCTGGTTTCTCAAGTCCAGTGCCATCCGCCTTCTGCTAAAGGCCCCCAGAGAGAGAGGACACCATCCTGGCAGTGGATGAAACTTTCAGTCCAGCATAGACCTTGCTCTGGCCAGAGTGGAGCCGGGAGCCTGTGTCACTACAGTAGCTAGAGGGCCAGGGTCTTCAGCAGGGCAATATCACAGGGCCAAGAGGAAAGAAGGCCCAGGGCACAGTGGGCACCCTTCATCACCCACTCCTCCCCACCCCACAGTCCCTTCATCTATGGTGCCATCTGGCCCTCCTGAGCTGGAGAAGGGCCGTCTCACAGGTCAGGAGTTGTCGCTGGCCAGGCGCAGTGGTGCCCACCTGTAATCCCAGCTATTTGGGAGGCTGAGGCAGGAGGATCACAAGTTTGAGGTCAGCCTGGGCAACATCACAAGACCCTGTCTGAAAAATTTTTAAATTAGGCACTGTTGTAGTTTAGTGTCAGGGTGTGTGCCCGGCATGCGCAAGTCCCTGGGTGTAGTGCTCAGGACCAAAGAAAGATATCCTTACAGTTACTTTGACATCCCTAGGCTTCCTTTAAAGCAGAAAGGATTACCCCCTTCAAAGCTATTAGGATTCCTCTCCTAAAAGGTGCACGATTCAGGGAACATGGGACAGAGCCAGGGACCTCCTGAAGAGCACCCTGTCCAATGGCTCTCAGCCAGCACTGCCACCCACAGTCCCCGGGAGCCAATGGTCTACAGACACTGGGCCGGCCCCACACCTGCTTCCACCAGACACCAGGAGCAGCCCAGGCACACACATTTTAGGGAGCCCGAGTTGGTCGTCCATTTGGTCCATCGGCCATTCCACACACACACATGTTGAGGCCCACCGATGCCTTAGGACTTCTCCAGGTTTCTGGGCCAGCAACTTCCCCTGAAATGCACTGCCACCCCTGCCACTGCCCCTTGGTGAGGTTCACAGCTGTGGCCACTGACCTCTGGGAGACCCTGGTCCTGGCTACAGTCGCAGCAGCCGTGCGTCTGGAGTTGGACAGACCCCAAGACCCGTGGGACAGCTCCAGAGAGTTCATGTCAAGTTTAAGATTCCCCAAGAGAAGGAGCCCAGAAGGGCATGTCCCCAAGTGTCTCAGGCCTCCCCCTTGGTCACACTGTGGTAGAACTCCAGCTGTGTGTGGCAGAGGCCAGCAGGCGGTGGAGCCAGAGTGCTGGTCTTGGATGAGATACACAGACGTCACACTAACCCGAGGGTGTGGGGAACGTGGCCGTGTGGTCCCACTGTGTGGGCACTGGGTGGGGGTCAGAGGAGTGACGGCAGAGCCGGGGCAGGCCACCACAACTTCACCCCTGTGCTTGCCTCGCCCAGCAGAGCCAGCCCAGCCGTCTTCCGCATCCAGCAGCGGGAACTCTGACGATGCCATCCGCTCCATCCTGCAGCAAGCCCGCCGGGAAATGGAGGCCCAGCAGGCCGCCCTAGACCCTGCCTTAAAACCAGCGCCGCTGTCCCAGCCTGACCTCGCCCTCCTGACCCCCAAGCTCCTGTCAGCCGCACCCATGCCCACCGTGCCCGGTTACTCTCCTCTCGCCATCTCCCTGAAGAAGACGCCCACCGCCCCCGAGGCCAGTGCCCCGGCCCTGCCCAGTGCCCCAGCCCTCAAAAAGGAGGCCCAGGATGTGCCCGGGCTGGACCCTCAGGGAGCAGCTGATGCTGCACAAGGGGTCCTGAGGCACGTGAAGAGCGAGCTGGGCCGCGGCAGCGGGTGGAAGGACCACTGGTGGAGCCCAGTACAGCCTGAGAGGAGAAACCCCCCTTCCTCCGAGGAGCCGAAAGCCGAAGAAACTGGGGGCGGGAGAGAAAGGGTCAGTGGCCAGCCCAGGGCCGAGCGCAGCCAGCTCCCAGGACCTTCGTCATCATCAGAGTGCTGGAAAGAGTGGCCAAGTGCCGAGTCCCCGTACTCCCAGAGCTCAGAGCTGAGCGTCGCTGGAGCCAGCCGCAGCGAAACACCCCAGAACAGCCCCCTGCCATCCTCCCCAATCGTGCCCATGGCAAAGCCCGCGAAGCCCTCAGTCCCTCCGCTGACCCCTGAGCAGTACGAGGTCTACATGTACCAGGAGGTGGACACCATCGAGCTCACCCGGCAGGTCAAGGAGAAGCTGGCCAAGAATGGCATCTGCCAAAGGATCTTCGGGGAGAAGGTAAGGAATTCCACTGGAACCGGGTTCCCATTCCTTCTTGTGGCTCAGGACTAGTGCCCACCCTAGAGGATGGCCACCACCATCATAATTGACCACACACCATGTGCTTCCCACTCAAACCACAGAAGCCAGCTAGCAGCTGTTCCTTGCCTGGGTTCCACATGCCAAGCCCTGTCGTGGCCGGGTCTGGGCTCGGCCTCACTGTACCCTCCTCTGGGCCTCTCACTACTCCGGGGGTGGGTGGAAGTACGAAGCTAAGGCTCGAGGAAGGTAGCACCTCCACTGCCAGGTGGAGCCAGGTGGCACCTTTGCAGGCTATTTTGACTTAAACAAGGTCTGATCTGGGCAGGTCACACAGAGGGCCAACAGCCTGCAGAGAGCCTCAGCGGACTTAATAGAGAAACCTGCATGAAGCGTAGGTCTTCCTTTCTGCTGCAGCTTGAAAGGCACTTGGATACCGTCCTGCCAGGGACAACTTGCCCAAGAATACACCCCTGTGGGGGCACCAGCAAACTGCCAGGGCCTGCCCTTATTTCCACATTGTTCCTCCCCGGTTCGTGGAAATGGGATCATCTGTGAGTGGGCTTCTAGACCTTTCTGTTCTTGGCACCACCCTGGTGACAGAATCTGGATGGTGGGGATTTACCACCATCTGTAGCAGCAGCTTAGATCAGGTAGTGATGGAGTGCTGGCCACAGCTGGCCGCCCCGCCCACCCCACCTTGCCTTCAGCCCACGGGTTGCAGGGTATCACACTGTCTGTCCCTACAACAGCTGAGAGTGAACTCTTCTCTTCACCCTGATTTTGCAAAGGTGATGGGGACACATAGAAATGGGGATGGGAATCCAAAGTCCCTTGAGATTTCTAGTTCAGTGTAGTAAAAATATCGTTCAAGAACATTTAAATAGACATTTGTGCTCAAGCCTTAAATTTAGCAGAGACTTAATGGTGTGGGGCTTGTTTGGCCCATGAGTGCAGTTTATTCTGGAACTTGAGAACTTTTTGAAAGAATGATGGGATGCAGCCCCTGAATATCCCTGGGCTGCATCTGTGTCCTGGGGGGGTGTGGTGCCCATGCATATGTATGGCCATATGGGAGCAGAAGACTCGGTGTGTGCTGGCTCATCCGTAGTCTGCCACGAGTGTCCCTCCCACACCGGCTCCCCGGCCCCGCCGACTCACCTCTGCCCCGACCTGTGAGCAGGGTGTGACGAGGGAGACTGGCCCTTTCTAAGTGCCATCCCGGCTCGGCATTAACAAAGCAGCCTGCCTTCCCTGTCCCTCCGGCACCCCCACTCCTGCCTCTCAGGCCCTCTGCCCAGTACCCTGCTTTTCCTGTGGCCCCCAGAGAGCCTTCTTTCCAGTGCTTCCTCCTGTGTTGGGGGACAAGCCTCCCATCCCAACCACCTGTTCCTGGGAGCTGACTGGAGATGACCTGTCCAGAGCCCCACCCCATGCCAGCTCATTAGCCCCCCAGGGATCTTACAAAACTTGTTCCCCTGGCCATCACCGTCCACCAGGCCACGGCACTGTGCTCACCGCACCACCCCCACCATGTGTGTATCACACTACTGCCCGAGCACCCACCACCGTGTCTTTCTGGTTCCACTACAGGTGCTGGGCCTGTCCCAGGGCAGTGTGAGTGACATGCTGTCCCGGCCGAAGCCCTGGAGCAAGCTGACCCAGAAGGGCCGGGAACCCTTCATCCGGATGCAGCTGTGGCTGAACGGCGAGCTGGGCCAGGGTGTGCTGCCCGTGCAGGGCCAGCAGCAAGGGCCAGGTGAGGCGGCTTGCTGGAGCAGGCTGGGAAGGAAGGGTCTGCGGGGAGGCGGCCAGCCCCCTTGTGAGGGCCAGGAAGGGACCAGCTCCCCATCAGCTGTTGGCTGCCCCCGAGGTGGAGAGCACACCCCTCCTCCAAACCTGTTGCCACGGGACTGAGCGGGTTTTTAGGAGCAAAAAGATGGTGCCTGGCTAATTTTATAAGCAGCAGAAAATGAGTTGCCAATTAAGAAAGTGCTGTTGATACATAAATACAGGTAAAGTCAAGTGGCTAAATCAGGGATCGGAAAGAAAAGCAGCCACAGGCACAGCAGCAAGTGCCCCAGGCACCGACTCCTCCTGCTCCCAGCCCAGGACCTGGCTCTGGTGGGCAGCATTCTCCAGGCCTAACGACCCTGTCCTGTCCCGGCCGGGCCCTGGCATGAGCTGTGAGAAGCCAGCCTCCTCCAGGCCGGGCCTCCTCTGCTCCCCTGCCTCAGCCCACTCAGCTAGGAGGCTCTGCTGGCCGCCCTCCCCTAACACCCCTTTCCCTTCTTCTCCAGCCCTCCACTCGGCGACATCTCTGCAGGACCCGCTCCAGCAGGGCTGCGTGAGCTCAGGTAACAGCCCGCTTCTCTCAGTCCCTGCAAAATGTTCCTCTGCTTCCCCTGGTCTCCCTCTTCCCATCTGGGCCCAGCAGGTCCGTGGCCTGCCCTTGTGAGTCGGAAATATACTCCCCTGGCCACCACCTCCTGTCCTCTGTCATGAGAATCCCATCAGGGGAGTCATTAGGAAGCCACCTCTGGGATCCGCTTTCCCACTAGAAGGCGTTGAGATCCCTCAGCCCGCTGCAGGCGGCAGCGAGAGTTCCCCGTTGGTCCTGTGTACTGCCATGCGGTTGTGCCAGTTCCTGTTGCTGTCACTTACAGGGCATTTTGGTTATTTCTGGATTTTGACTATTATAAGCCAAGTTGTTATGGATGGTAAAAAGAGAGAAAGGGACCAGCTGGGTGGGGGGGGTCGCCGAGCCATCCTCCACTCCCTGCATTCCACCATAGTCCGTCGGCGTCCAGACCCGGAGCCCCATGTCTGGGGCTGGGGACAGAGTCAGGGACAGGTTCCACATGCAGTGCTTCCCATCTAATAGGAGGAGAGAGGGTGCAGGCATCACATTCCAGCAGGGCTGAGGCAGGGGACAT
This sequence comes from Urocitellus parryii, assembly GCF_045843805.1. Lineage (NCBI taxonomy): Eukaryota > Metazoa > Chordata > Mammalia > Rodentia > Sciuridae > Urocitellus > Urocitellus parryii. The sequence continues at coordinate 28,473,684 of NC_135539.1, read as the reverse complement.
CCCATCTCGTTCTCGGGAGGCCTCTGGGCAGCCTGTGAGAGAGACATCAGGGCACGAGGAGTGGGACGACTGGGAAGAGAAGGCCCTGGGAACAGCTCATGCTGCGACTTGGTGGAGCAGCGGAGGGGCCTGGGAGGTACAGGGAGGGCAGGGGAGGAGCAGGGAGGTAGCAGGGGAAGAGCAGGCTGATGAGCGCAGGCCTCCTCTTGGCTCAGGAGAGCCTCCAGTCAGAAATCTTATTTCCACCCTGAGGACTCCTGTCCGCCACTGCCCTGCCTGACCTCTGCTCCAGGCTCCCTCTGGTCCCCCAGCAGCTCTCCTGCGCCAGGCCCACGGCGTAGCTGAGTTCTCACCCAGCTTCAGGGAACAGCCGGCATCCGGAGCAGTTCTTTTTTCTTTATTTATTTTTCTAAATATGCTGATTAGTCTCCATATCCCATTGATTCATTGAAAACACAAACAAAGCTAAGTGAGGAGTGTGAAGCCGCCAGCTTGCGGGGAGGTTTACGAGGGGACACATGTGCAGCGAGGGGAACAGCTGGTCGCCTCCACAGTGGCTGCCGCGCGATCCCAGCCCACGCACAGATGCAGCCAGAGCCGGGCAGCAGCACCGGGTTCCCACTGGAGCTTCATGTGGGTTGTAGATGTCCTGATCTGGCTTGTCCACAGTGAGGGACAGAAGGCCACGCCTCATCCACGCCGTCCTCCTGCAGAAGGATCAGGTGTGAATGCTTTACGTCAGCCAGTTTGTTAGCCATTACTGAGGACTCCTGCCCTGCCACCTTGCATTCGGGATTGGCAAGGCAGTGATGCGCCTCGGCTTCATGGACGTTTGTGGAAAATCAGCCTTGCCTCCCACTTCCACAGGAAGTTGGCTTCCCCTTCAACTCCCGAGAGCCTTTGCTGCCCTGTCAGAGCAGGGCTGGATGTGGCAGGTGGGGACATCACTTTCTAGATCAAAACCTCGTTTTCCTAAATAAAACATGAGGTCTCCATGGCCCTGGTCTCTTAGGATCCATGCAGAACCTTCTCCCTGTCTGAACACGTCCTACGAAGCGCTTACCCTGCTGCAGCAGAACGCTGCCTCGTGGGGACCTTCGCAGGACAGCTACGTTCCTCACACTGCGCTCCCGAGGAACGCAAGTGACATTTATAAAATACCGAGTTACTTTATAGAATAAAGTCATTTAACACTCTTGGGGCATCTGCAGATTGGAGAAGGGAGGGAGGGAGGCAGGAACCTGCAGAGAACCATGTGGCAGAATCACCCCTGGCTCTTACACAAGGGCCCGGCCCCTCCTAGTGCCACCGGTCAAGAGGAGAGAGACCTCAGGCCCCAGCACTCCTAGGGAGGCCATCAGGAAAAATAGCAATTAACAGCCACCACAGAGAAAAACGGGAAAGCACTTGTCCTACTGCCGGAGACGAAGCTTTTACATCATGGGGTAACCGCAGAAGCCTGTCTTGGCCAGGGAGCCAAGGAGGGGCTTGTCAGGATGAAGACTCAGGCCCGCTGTGTGTGTCGGGATCAGAACTGGGAGATGCTGGTCTCCCTTGTCTGAAATGTCTTCATCCATTTTGTCTTTTCAAGAGAGTTTCTGGAAATTAAAGTACCTCTGCTCACAGTATACAGAACTTAGATTCAAACCTGGGACCGCCTGTTTCCGAGCAGTTGATGAATCCCTGGATGAATCCCTGGGCTAAACGACTCTAGGCTCTTCCTTCACACCTGTCAGCACGATTGCCCCGAAGGCAGAGGAGGGAGCCTCCGTGGGATTCCAATCGCCCCTCACCGTGGCTACCCCGGAACCACCCCAGGGGCCTCTCAGCTCAGAAAGATGCTGTGTCCCCAGTGGCAGCTCCATCCCGTCTGCCTGAAGTTGAGCAGCATGGTGGACCCAGGGGGCTGTAGGAGGGTGGTTCCAGCCTGGCCTGGTTTGTCCCTGGACAGTGGTAAGCGCACTCCTCGATGAGAAACTTGGAGGACCTGCCTTCCACCTGTGGCCAGTCGCACCTTCAGGGCAGGGTGGGCCTTGCTGCAGAGGTGGCTGTTGCCGTGGTGATGAAGCATGCTGGGGGTGGCCTCACTCTCCCAGGGCAGACCTCTGCCTTGGGAACCTCCTCCTCGCTTTCTACCCAGGTCCACTGCCTCAGCGTCCCTGTTCCTTAGTGACTCTTGTGTCATCCTCACTGACGAGGGTTAGGATAAGGCAAGAGGAGCCAGGTCTTCGTTTTCCTCTCGGAGGCCCTGATCATTTCAGAATGGGTCCCTGGTAATCTGAACATGGGGTGTGAGGACCTTAAGGGAATGCAGTGCCATTTTCAATGGCTGGCATCATTAGTGACTCGTGCTATTCCCTGGAGGCTGCTGAGGCCTCACTGAAGTGTCAGGTGGGCAGCAGGCTCCACGCAGGCATTCAGAGGAAGGGAAGGGGCCAAAGGACAAATCAGGTCGGCTGCCAGTTCATGTGGTTCCTGGAAATCTTAATTTCCTACGTGTTGTATAATCTCTCAGTGTCCCCAGAGCTGGGGTAGGGCCCAGGTAGTCCTATAGGAGGTCTTGGGTCTACTCTGGAAGCCGAGACTTACAGACGTGGTTGCAGGTGTCACTTGGACACGGCTGCTTCTGTATGTCTTCCATTCCAGTCGCAGCGCTGGGGCAGAGGAGGCAGCCCTGGGAGGTGGAGAAGGGGACGCTGGGTTTTCTCAGAGTGTGGCCACTGTGTCTGTTGGGAATTTCTTTTAAAGGGAAGCAAGTCCACAGTGGTGGACAGAGAGGGTCCAGCGACAGACAGGCGTGGAGAGACCCCTGGATCTGCTAGTTGCCTGGTCTTTATTCCTCTTCATTCCTTAAAGCGGGTGATGGATCTCTTTGGCCCCAGAAGGGAGGAGAAGAAAGCCAGGTGTAAAGAGGGAAGAAAAGAGGAAAGACGAGAGTCCCAGTTAGGGACAATCAGCCTCCCATGTGTCCTTGCCGCTGCACAAATCCCAACCCCTGGGCTTCTTCCCAGTGCAGTGGCGGAGTTGCGGGCGCCCAGTCTTGTCTGCCGTGGAGAATGTCACACCCACCACCATTGTCCATCAGCAGCTGTCTCCTGGAAGACAGCTGCTGCAGGCCGTCGCTGCCATGGGTGGCCCGAGGTGCTCCCCTCCCTGTGTGACCTCCATGGGGCTTTGGGGGACCCACAGAGACAGGCCCAGGTACCTTGATTAGTGCCCACCAGCTGGCACAAGGCTGTGTCCAGGGTCTGGGTACAGGAACTCTGCATTAGGGCTCTGCTGCAGTGTCCTGGCCTAGGCTGTCCATCCCAGGCTTCGTGACTGAAGGCCATTCGGGTGGCGTGTCCATGGGAACAGAGGGGCTGGTGGCAGCCCCAGAAGATTTCATGGCTCTGGTTGGAGCTGGCAGAACTCTCCCTTGGGCGCCTCAGCCTGAATCTGTCTTCCTTTTCCCTTTGACGGGAATGAACCCGCGGGAGAGCTAACGAGTGCTGCGCCTGGTGGGAGGAGAGCATATCGCCTGTGGCCAGTCACACAAGCCTGGACCGCGCCTCAGACCAACTGGGGAAGCCTGGAAAACTGTGTGTGGCCTGGGAAGCACCCCTCCCCCAAACAGATAGCCCCTGATCACAGGGCCTAGGGTGTCACTGGGGCACTACCTGCTGACAGGAGCGAAGCGGCCCCTCGTTTCTTTCCTTCTTGGTGGCAGCCCACACTGGGACATGTTTCCTATCAAGGATGGCACGTTAAAGGACTTCAGGCCAAGGCCAGCAGGGACAGGTTCCTGGATACGGGCACAAGCTGCGTTCCTGGTGGCTGTTCCTGGGCATAGGAGCAGTGCTTTGGGAGCCCCGAAGACAGGCCAGGCTAGGCCCCGGAGAGAAGGTGCCGGGGGGCTCCAGGGTACAGAAGCTGGGATGAGGGGACCACGGCCGGCAGGCATCGGGAAGAGGCGGAGTCACGAGGCTCGTGTGGAAGCAGATTTAAAGGCTTGCGTCCTTTTGAAGAAATCAGTCAGCTCCCACCCTCACCCCCCTGTTGCCCTCCCCAGAGGCCCTCCCTGTCCCTTTGTCTCACGTCCTGCTGGACAGTCACACGTTGGCTGTTTGTCCCACCCAGATGGAGCATGCAGGGCTGGTGCTGTGCCTTGCTCTTCTCATGCAGCACGACGTCATGGGGACTTCCCTCCTCTGTTCACAGCTACAGGGGATCCTCATCTGGCTGCACGTCTTATCCAACAGATTACCGCTGAAGGTTTCCGAGTTTCGTTTCGCGTTGCATGCCCGGGGTAGAGCCCAGGGCCTCCCACTCTGGCCACAGCCCAGCTCCTGAGAGATGACTGGGTTGACTCTCTTTTCCCTCTTAAATGGTGCATCATACTCATGCATGATGGTGGGGTTCGTTATCACATATTCGCACATGGTCATACTATGATGGCACAATTCCCCCAAATTATGTTGGATTCTGTCCCCTCCCCTTTTGCTCCCCTCCTCCCTCCTTAGGTTGGTTCTTAAGTATGGACCCTCCTGGTATCCCCATGAGAGTAGCAGACGCGCAGCAGGCTCAGGCTGGTCCTCTGCCACTTAGTGATCATGTGGCCTTGGGCAAGTGGCTTAGCCTCCCCATGCCTTGGTTTCTTCTTCTATAAAGTGGGAGATTCGAGACCCTGCCTCCTGGACTGGGGAGGTTTGAATAGGTTCGTGTATGAGAGCTTTCAGAGCCATGAGGACAATACAGAGTAAGTGCCGTCTAAATGTTGGCTTTGGCGCCTGGGGGTGCAGCTTGCTGGTAGAGCCCTTGCCTCACTTGTGTGAGGCCCTGGGTTCCATCCCTGGCATCATCAAAGAAATAGCAAGCCAATGAAGGCTGTTCTGCTGCACCTCTGCAAACTCGACTGCTGTGGGTCACTTGGTGCCATAGTAGCCCTAGATTAGAATAAGTCCACACAGTAGGAAGTCCAGTCTCTGCTAGCCCCTCCAATAGAGCTCATCAGGTGTGGTTGTCACTAAGTAGTGGCGCCATGGTCTACTTGACTCATGGGTGACCTGTGTGCAGCTGTCTGAATTCTTGGTCTCCAAGAATTGCCATTCCATCTCTGGAAGTTGCCGATTCATCCACCGTTCCTTAAATGGACCCAAAATCTTGAGCTTCAAGAGTAAGACTTCGGGTCATCACTAAGGCCAGGTGGGGCAAACCACTCTAGACTGGGCAGCTTGGCGAGGGTGAGTGGTGGCCCAGCCTCCTGTCTGGATCCCAGTACCAGCACTACCCAGATTAGTGTTTACAGAAGCCCAATGGGCCCAGGCCCGGCCTCTGGACATATCTCTCCCTCCCGGCAGGCTTTCTTTGGGAAAGAAAATTTACGCTACACTGGGCGTTCAGTACCAGAGGCAGAAGTAGGTCATAGGAGAAATGAGGACTTCGGTTTTCAGTGGTTCTGTTCTAGGGAAGAATGAAGAGCCAAAATGCTTTTAAAACTCGTCAGGTAACTTAAGAAAGGGGGTGGAAGTGAGGGTGCAGGACATCTCTTACATGCTGCATGCTGTACTGACGTCCTGAATCTTTAATCAGCAAGTGGGAAAGCCCCACCTTACAGACCAGAAAGCCAGGCCCAGAGGGAGGCTGTGTGGTCCCCAGGTCGGTGGCCTTGCCACCACACAGGTCTGCAGGGGTGAGCCCTGGGGCCCTGATGGCCTGGCTGCCCAAGCAGGTCAAGGGTTGGCCCCTTGAGCCATACTCAGAGAGATATAAAGCCAGGCTTCAAAACAAGGAACAAACTGTATTTAGATCATAACTGGACAAAGTTAAAAGCAGGTCCATGACAAACACGGAAAGCAGATGTGTCAAGAGGTGTGTCCCCCGGGATGGTCGCCACATGCTGCCATCAGGGAGCCAGGTAGAGGGAGGGAAGGGACCCACAGCAAGGCAGACCCCCATTTATTAGTCTTGGCAGTGGGGGACTTAGATGGTATCTGGCCTGTGAGGGAGGGGCCGGGCTTCTGTGGAACCCCTTCTTGTCAATGAAAGCAGACACAGTGGCCCGAGATCCTTGGATCGCTAGGTACAGCCCCGGCCTTCAGCCATCACACTCTCCCTCCAGCACCAGAGCCATCCCCATTTGTGGAGCCTAGCCTCATCCGATTGGTCCATGGACCATGCTGTGGTCCCCACAAGTAAAGAGGGAAGTCCCCATGGCACAGTCCCAGTAGGTCAAGATGCAGCCAGGCAGTGTCCATCTCCCACTTCATCTTGATTTTATGTTTGTTCTGCACTTTGGAACTGAGTTCCTAAATATAGCCCAAGTCTGAATTGGCAGATGTTGGGTTTGTCCTTTACATAAGGTCCAAAATTAGTCTGTCACTTGGCACCTAAATAAAGCAGGCAAACTGCCTTTGTACCAACTTTGCAATTAGGAGAGACCCAAGTTGCAGCACTTTATTTGATAAGGAAACTCGTGTGGCAGCCATGGCCGCAGCTCTGAAGGCTGAGGGTGAGGACTCAGAGGTCCAGAGGGACCCCCATCCTCACAGCTAGACTTTCTCCTGAGTTAAGGTCAGTGCTATTTCACATGGTTGAAAATACCTCGCAAAAATCGGAAAAGAAAATCGATCCCCAGAAGCAGCAGTCAGAGGACACAGCAATGGTGACTTGAATTTTTGCAGGAAAAGAAAAATCTGCCCAGAGTGCCTGGAGCTGGGTTAGCTAAGGGATTCCCCAGGGGCAGCAGAAAGATGTTATAATCAATTACCACATCATAACACTGATGTATGATAATTACTGAGTGTTTCTCCTGAGATACTGCAGCACTTGGCCAGGACGCAGTTCTTTCATGGTCCACTGCCTGATTAATATGCAAATAATAGGCTGATTGCATGATGAATGCAGAAAATGAGCTCGCTGATAACAGGGGCACTGAAGCGGGGAGATGATGAATTACTTCTACCGACTGTCCTACATTAAGTCCCCTTTCCCAACAATTTCACCACAAATTAAGTAAAGCAGTATGGAGAGATTAGGGGATGTGTAAAATAATGTACCTTAATAGCTTTTCTAATACTGTCACATATAACGAAGATGTCACCTGGTTCCTTGTAGGGCCAGACCAGTTCACTCACCTGTGCACTGCACAAAAGACAGGAAGCAGCAGCCACATAGTGTGTGCCACTGGCGGCAGCTGGCCACGGACTCTCTAAGGGACATTCCTTTGCAGCCCAAACCTCATTACCCACACATTGGCTGACTAGCAGCACCGTTGCAAGGGGACAGGATGCTCTGGGGCAGACACAGCCTGCACAGATGGACACTTTGAAGCCTACTGCCCACCATGTGCTGGGGGAAAGGAGAGTCTCTAAGCTACAGGCCTAGAAGGCTCAGGAAGGAAATAATATTTAAGACCACCACTTAGCTCCTCTGGCTGTCAGAAACCCGGGGGAATCAATTCCACTGTCGGAATGGCAGTGTGACTGCATGCCAGACTGTGACTTGGTGACTTGGGCAGGTTCGCCTAAAGCCGGAAATGAACCCTGGAGAGAAGAGGGGAGAGAGAGAGAGACGCTTGCTCACACAGTGATTAATCTTTGATTACAGCAAAGCAATTTCACTGGAGGGTTTGTTTTTTCCCATCTCAGTAATATATATTTAGACTGTTTGTGTGACATACATTTTCTCTTAATGCATAGGGACGCATTGATAAGTGTTCATACACACACAGCTGGCTTGGTAATAAGGTTATTGAAGGTAATTTGAAAGCATTATTTCTAGGTTGGTATGGATCGCTAGAAAGGCCAAAACAAGGCTAGCCTGTGCCCCTGAAGCACAGCCAGCTGTGCCACCCACTGTCACATCACCAATCGTGCCAGCCTGTGATTTTCTTTCCAAACTTGAATTGTAATTTCAGCAGGCTTTTTAATTTTTAATATTCCCAAACTCTGCTTTGATGTTCATGTTTCCTTAAGAACTTATAGAAGACACGCAGGAAAAATGAGCCCTGAGGGACAGCAGCTGACATCCCAGACCCCTCCAGTGCTACTTGCTCACCGCTGCCCCCAGTGAGCTCCTCCGCCAGGCCCCTGCCAGACCCCTCATGCTCCTCAGGTCGGCCCAGGACCCCAGTGGACTTCCCAGTGCAGGGGGAGAGCTGCTGACTGCAGGAACCTAGGGCCTGTAAACATTGGGTTGACTACTGAGCGGTGAGGGAGATAGCGGCCATCCTGGTACTTCCTAATGTGACCAGGCAGCCAGTGAGGTCATTTGGAGAGCTGACCCCTGTCCTGGCTCCAGACCCGGCTGTCAGCTCTGACCTGGGCTCTGTCTCTCCAGAGCTGCCCCAGGGGGAGAACCAGGCGCCCCAGCCCGGCCTCGGGTCATCTCAACCCCAGGACAACCTCTGGCTGCTCCAGTTGAGGCCAGACCTGCCCCACAGAGTGGCCTTCATGCCTTCATTCTCCCTCTCGCCTGCAGACCTTGTTCTCTAATCCCTGCCCATCCCCAGCCCTGTCCTAGGGGCACTGCTTGTCCGCCTTTGCCCCAGGTCTTGCGTACAGCGCTCCGTTCAGAGTCGGAAGGGCACGGGCCCCTTCGTCAAGTGGCTCGGAGGGGAGGTCATGTCTGGGGAGGTTAAACCATCTTGCTTTTATGAAACAAGTGTGTCTCGGCTCCACGCCGTGAGGGTGCCTCTGCAGACTGAATGCGTCGTACTGTGTGCATGCGCACACTCAGGCCCGCGCTGCAGTGTCCCGCGACTGTCTTACTTTAGCCCCAGTGGAGGGACATGTGTAAGTGGGAGAGCATGGCCTTCCGGTTTCATAGAAGATGCGCCCCGAGGTCACACCCCCAGCCTTTTCTGCTTGCTCCCCACCTTTGTTGAGGGAAGGGGGAAATATGGCTTGGTGGTTTGCTGAGACTTCCAATGACTTAAGGCAGCCAGGGCTGGCCTTGGAGGACAGGAAGACACCTGCTCTGATTACTGAGGCTGCTGCGTGTCGCACGGACCTTCCAAGCAGAGAAAGGCTGCCGAGATGTAGGAGGAGTCCTACAGCTGCAAGGCCCTTACCCTGTTGGCACCGGACAGGGAGCCCCGCAGTGTGGATGGAAGGCCGTTGTGTGTTCCTCACTGCAGTGCTTCTCTCTGTGCCTGAGTACTGTTGCATGTTTCTTTCTTTTGTTTCTTTTTTGATGGACAAATGCCCAGTGGCCCAGAAAGAGGGATGGGTGTGACAGGCTTCTGAAGGCCTCTGTGATGTCTGTCAAAGGAGCTGTGTTTGGACTCCTACAAATCAGTCAAAATACCACTCACACCCAAAAGCAGAAAAGTCCACGTTTCACATTGGCCATGTCTTAATAGAGACACTTGACTATAGGGAGGTGGGGGGATGCCTGGGGGCCAGGAGACTGCCACTAGTGCAGAGGCGGGGCTCAGCACCCTCAGCCCAGTGGCACTGACCTGCTGTGCTTAGTTCCAGAGCCCTGGGTGAAAGAGGAGCTCCACGTGAGGTTACTACTCACATTTGGTGCCGAGGCTCAGTCTGTCTGAAGGGACTGCCCGGCTGTCAGCCCCCAGGTGGGGGCTCTCTGAGGTGCCTTCAGGCCACCTGCCCATTGGAACGATGGCTGGGAAGCGCTCCGGGCTGCTGGCCACCCTCTATGGTTTCTAGAGCTGTCAAAGTTGTGGGCTGGGAAAGCCCTCAGCGCCCTCTGGGGCTGCCAGGGTGCCTGCTGGACTGGAGCTGCCTGCAGTGGGCTCCCCAGAACCTGCTGCCCACAGCCCAAGGCTCTTGGCCTCCTCGGGCTCTAGGCTCCCCTTCCCTTTGGTCCCTCCCTCACACACATTCCCATGTGCCAAGCCATCACCACCTCCTCTCCTCCCTTGGCCAACTTGTCTGTCCTTACAGTCGCTTGGAATCTCCTGGCTTGGCATGGGCTCAGAACCCACACTCTGGACATAATGAAAAGTGGTGCATCAGACCAGCCGCCAGTTAAATAATGTTTGGGTTCTTGTCGGAATGTCACGGAGTACCCTGTCATTTTGTTTCAGCAACTTGTCCTTCTGAATGTGCAGTTCGCCTTATGGCATGCCAGCAGTAAAAATGTCACTTACAATAATTACTTTTTGGTGAAAATGCTTGCTGACTTCCTACCTTCAAGCTGTTTTTTACACAGTGGGGAGATAATAAGAAATGACTTTATCCTGACTGCTCAAATGAACACTAAATGGAATTTGGGTTATTATTACGGCGATAGAGGGCTGGGTATGGAAATTTCAACAGTGGATCGGATAAACTGCAGAGAGATTTGTCTTGGAAAATTGTGGCGGGTGTGCATTTTCAAATTGGCTTCTATTGCAAACTCAAGGCAGCTGTTGTTTGCCTGCTGTTTTTGGAATATAATATTTTTCATAATCCTTTTACAGTTCTTGAATGCCTTGTGTATCTCACAGGGCCTTGAGTCACCGTCTCTGCTCTTTGAACTACCCAACCAAGCTCCTCCTAATAAGCAAGATTCAACACCATGCAGGAAAATTTAACCCACACAGATGACTTTCAAATGTAGCACTTCCTGTTACTGTCAGAGTTGGGTGGATCAGCTGCATCAGCATCGCTGGGCTTTTAAGATGTGCAAATTCCCCTTTGTGTGCCAGACCTGCATACAGCAAGCTCCTTGAAAGCAACATTTTTTTTTTCATTTCTCTTGTCTCTGATGCTCACAGTGCACGGCACAGAGTGGGTGCTTTAAAAATGTGTGACGAGTAGGTGAGTGGTTAGATGGATGGATAGATGGATGGATGGATAGATAGACAGACAGATGGGTAGGCAGGAGGCTGGGGTGGGTGGGTGAGTAGGTGGGTGCGTGAATGGATGGACGGGTGGATGGATGGGTAGACAAGTGAATAGATGGATGAACGGACAGGTGAGTAGGTGGGTGAGTGGATCTATGCATGAATGGATGGATGGTCGGACAGACGGATAGGCAGGTGGGCGTTTAGGTGAGTGTTGGATAGATGGATGGATGGATGAACAGACGAATGGATGGGCAGGTGAGTGGGTAGGTGAGCAGGTAGATACATGGATGGTTGGATAGACAGGTAAATGGGTGGATGGATGGATAGTTGGTCAGGTGGAGGATGAACAGACAGACAGACAGGTGGGTAGGTGGGTGTGTGGATGGATGAACAGATGGACGGATAGATAGGTGGGTGGGTAGGTGAGTGGATGGATGGACGGATGGATGGACAGATGGAAGGATGGACAGACGAAGAGAGACAAATGGGCAGGTGGGTGAGTAGGTGGATTAATGGATGGTTGGTTGGAAAGACAGGTGGATGGATGGATGGATGGATGGATGGTTAAATGAATGGATGAATGGATAGATTGGGTGAGTGGGTGGATGGATGGAAGGATGGATGGGTGGAGCAGGCAGATGGATGGATGGATGGAGGGAGGGAGAAGGCAGGCAGGCTGTCCTGGTGATTGGCAGACAACAAAATGGTTAGGAACACAAAGGCTTCCTGCTGCTCTTCTGGTCCCCACCTTTGCTGTGTCCAGGCATAGACCAGATGGCAGTGCCTAGGCTGTGGGGCATGTTCCACCCAGGGTAATAGGAGATGGGGGGCAGAATGGGGCACAGCACCCTTGGCACGCTCTCCCTGCATATGTGGTAGGAAGGGTGGTTTGGTCCCCTTCCCTGATACCATTGTGGATTGGCTTTTTGTGACTTGGCTGAGCTTGTGCATGATGCCACCTGGGCAGTCTTCCAGGCCTCACCAGCTCTTACCTGGGTGTTGCAGGCCTCCCCAGCACCTCCCACCTGTCTTGCTGTTCTTGAGAGTTCCTGTTCTCTACTAGGGAATAGAACTTGCTTTCCTGCTGTTTAATATTTAAGTCTATCATGTTTCAAACAAAGTGCAAGATAACACAGTGAGGACGCACCCTCCCAGCACCTAGCTTTAAGCTCAGCTTTCAGTCATAACTAAACCATTATGTTTAAAAGAAACACAACGTGGGAGATGGCGCTGCAGCCCCTGCCTGACTTTGCCCTCCTGGAAGTCGGCCTGCGAGACTGGCATTCTCAGCACTCAGGAACCAGGGAGCGATGGCCACACAGCAAGCTCATGCTTTCTGCCCCTGGTCGACCTATGCTGCTGCTAAGCCACACCGGCCTTCAGGGCTCCTCTTCTTATCAAATTTAACCCAGGTGGCTCCAGGTCTTATGTCCCCCCTGCTGTCCGGAGCTCGTAGGCCACTGTGTGAAGGCTCAGATCCCTCACCTCCTGGTGGTGGGTGCTAGTTCCAGCTCCAGTCTATTTTGGATGAAACCTCAATAAACACTCTGTGCCCAGTGAGCAACTTTGGGTGAGAAGAACTGCTGGGGTGCAGGTAGCCCCATCCTAGATAGACCTGTCCCCATCATAGGACTCAAACACAGACACTCCACAGAGGGGTTCCCGGACCCTGCACAGCGCAGCCCTGGGCCTCTTGCTGTGCTAAGTTACATTCGTGCTTCAGACCCACCGGGCACCGCCTCCCCCCAGGCTTTCTGCATCCTGTTCCAGCCATCTAGAACTTTCTCCCTCCTTCCTCACCACCCTCTCCCTCTGCCTACCTGCTGATGCTTGCTTCTGTATGATAGTCACCAGAAGTGTCCCTCTGAGGGTCCCCTCCCAGGGAGATGTTCATTGTCATTTAGGTGCATCCTGTTCCCAACCATGCAGGGCCACCCCTGTCCCGTTCTTGGGGCCTGATCACTCAGACAGGAGGACAGAGCAGGGAATGGCCAGCCTCCATTCCCTAAGTAGGTTTTTATCAAAGTATGACTCATGCAGGAAAATGTACTCTTCATGCAGAGAACTGTCCTGTGAAGGGTTTTGTTGGGTTTTAAAAATATGGTCTCTTTTTGTGAGTGTCGTATGAATTCAACAGTCACGGTTGACAATTCCATTGTCCCCCAGATACCCCACGGCCCCTTTGTGATTGCCTTAGCAGCCACTGGTCTGCCTTAGCTTTTTCTAGAACATCATCTAGATGCCCCTGTGGGGTGCAGCCTTTGGAGTCCATGGCCAGCGTCTCAGTCACATGTCAGGAACTGTGGACAAAATAGCAGTAAGTCGCAAGAGACTTATGTTAAATGTGAGCCTTTATATAAACAAGTACGTCTCAATACAGTTTAATAGCCACTCGTTTTTTAAAATGTCAGATTCATGCCACATTTACTTAGTGGCAGTCTCATGGCAGGCCGTTCCTCGTGACAGCCCTGTCCATAGCTGTCAGGTGAGGAGACCAGGGGCCCCTCCAGGGTGACCAGGAAGGTCCAGCATCATTGCTGTCAGCAGAGCCGCCATGACAGTGGCCCTTCCCAGCCCAGAACTTCATGCCCGGCTTCAGACGCCTCCCCTTGTCTTGTGTAATCGCTGCAGAGCCTGGAGCAGAGCCTCTTGCCTTCTGAGTGGGCCTTACTGGGGTGGGGGTGGGAGAGAGAAGGAAGCCATGTTTCCTCTGTGCTGTCCAGAGCCACACAGGCCACTGCCCTCTCCCTGCCCAGGTCCCCGACAGGACCCTAGGCTTGGCCTGGTCATGCTAGTCCTGCTACCAGGACCACAGTGCTTCCCAGAAGCTCTCTGGAGGGCTGGCCCCATGCGTGCTCCAGGCTTCGAACCCACAGTACCTGGGGTGGGCTCAGCCTTTGTCTGCAGCCATGGTTGGGCGCTCCAGGGGACGCCAGCTGTGTGTGCTGAGTGCCCCCCACCAGTTCTTTCTTCCAGGGTGAGAATTCCTAGAAGAGGGAACTGTGGGGGCCCTGGAGGTAATTGGTGCGCTCTGCCTGTGCAAACGCGCAAACCAGGCAGGGAGGCAAGGAAGCCGCCAGCATCCGGGGTCTATGAGCCAGGCGGCCATGCTTTCGACCTTGCTGTGGGTTAAAGGACACAAACCTGAGGAGAAATCTGTTTATCATGTGGGGATTCATGCCGTCCCTGACAGTGCACAGGACCAAGATGGATGATCTGCCAAATTGGTCCCTCGCATGGGTGAATCAGGGCAAATTTACAGTACGATTCCTTCGCTGCTTCAGATACAAAAACAGCATTTGCAGGGTTTTATATCCAGTTGTCTGGTGACCCGGGGGTGAGCAGAGAGAAGCAATCCGATTTGTAGGATTCATATTGCCTTAAAGATGGATACAGACCATCTCTGCCTGTCACGTCTGTCTCTTTTACATTTCTCACAAACCAGTTTGGTTGTTTTTTTAACCTGATTCTCCAGGCTGGGGACACAGCTTTCTGTGATGGGGGACTTTGTACTCGTTCAGGACAATAAGCAGGTTTATCAGGTTGAATTTTAGCTGTCTTACCTGAAGTCTTAGGGTTTCCAGGTATCCACATAGAACGCACCTGACACTTGGAATACAGTCGCATATGGGAAATGAAATCAAATTCTTCCCACTGTGACATTCCCTCTTTAGTCAGGGGACAGTTTGGGAGTGTCTGCCTGCGTGCTAATGTTCCCAAGGGGCCTGCTGGGGCCTGAGGAGTAGCAGGAAGAAGACCTTGAGGCCTAGCCCTCTGTGCCAAGCCACAGGGCTCAGGGGCCACATGACCACACCTGCCCCAGCCCCTCATGCATGGCGCTGAGGGGCTCACCATGTGTGGGGCTCGGTGGGGTGAAGATTGTGCCAGACACCAAGCTGGCCAGGACAGGCTGGCCTTGTGGGTAGGACCCCGGTGCTGAGTCACCTCACGTTTCCCCCCATCAGTTCTTCTCTGTCTTTGGAAGTGGCCAGTCTATCCAACCCCCAGAACTCCACTGAAGCCTGTTGTGTCCTGTCCCAGGTGAAGGGAGAAGTCTGGGGCAGCATCCCCCCTGTACCCCAGCTGCACCCAGCACAGCAGAGGCCCTCGTAAGCAGAGGAGCCTGTGGAAGCTGACAGCCTGCCCTGGCCAGTCACTCTCAGTGAGGGTCACGGCACGGAGGGACAAAGAAGTTCGTGTTCCCAAACCAGTGATACAGGGATCCCCAGGGGCTTGGTACAGAGTGGACGTTCCTTGGATCTCCCCATCTCTGCCAGAGTTGGTGACCCCTCAAGCAGTCACAGTGTACCACTCCAAGCTCCCAAGACCTGAGTCCCTCCGTGCCACCACGGGACCAGCAGCCAGACCTTGGGTTCAAGGGTCTTCATACTGTGGTGACCACACATCAAGACAGCCCTCACTTAAATAATCTATCCATTCTTTTTATTCTGGAAAATACAAAATAATTACACAAGTTATAATGTAGCCACAGTCCTTCTGAATTATTAGAATTATGGGTTTCATTAGAAGAAATCATGACAGTGATAACACATGATTAATATGACAGATATTTCTTAGCAAAATGCCCTGATATTAAGCCTTCAGAAACCTTTTATTTAAACCTCTAGGGTTTTTTTCTTGTTAGTGTTATTTTTGTTCTTTTAATACAGAAAATTAGAGGTTACTCTCAGTCAAAAAACTGTGCAACAACATGCAAAGATCCATCGACTTTCACACTGCGTGGCTCCGACACGGGTGTTTAATTAGTGTTTCCTTGGGAAGGAAAGGAGATGTACGTGGTGAAAGACAGCTCTTCTCAGCTGCGGCTCTTCGTGTGTTTAATTGCAGAAAGCACTCCAAAGACCTCCGCCAGCTGCAGCCCTGCCCCCGAGTCCCCGATGAGTTCCAGCGAGTCCGTGAAGAGTCTGACAGAGCTGGTCCAGCAGCCCTGTCCCCCCATCGAGACCAGTAAAGATGGCAAACCACCAGAACCCACCGACCCGCCGGCTCCAGACTCCCAGCCTACAACCCCTCTGCCTCTCTCCGGTCACTCAGCCCTCAGCATCCAAGAGCTAGTAGCCATGTCTCCAGAGCTGGACACCTACGGCATAACCAAGAGGGTTAAGGAGGTGCTGACGGACAACAACCTTGGTAGGTGCCCATTCCAGCTGTTTCCTCCCTGAGGTGCCATGATGAGTGGGGGGAGTGGCTGGGGGCGCTCGGGTAGGGCACTCGCTTAGCACGCACAGGTCCCTGCATGCTTGCCCAGCAGTGCAAAGAAATACGTAAATAACACGAACTATCTTAACTGCCCTACAGCTACAGACACTGAGGGGCTCATGCAGGAACGAGAGCCCTATAGGTTAGTCCCAACCCCTCTCCTCCCCAGGATCTGGTGGCCAGAGCGATGAGGTGGCCCACTCAGACCATCCTCAGTGGGCACCAGACCTAAGTAGATCACTCAGCCCCTCAGCATCAATGGCTTCCTAGAGAAGGCTGGGCGCCTGGGTCCCCGCCAGCCAGTTCCCAGCTTTGTGTCTGGTGTGGGATCAGCGCTCGCACCCCTCAGTGAGACTGGCATGCTCCCTGGCTGCTGGCCACCACCGTCCTGGGTCTTGCTATGGTCCTGCCGCCTCATGAAACCATCTCCAGGTAGCCCAGGAAAGCTAAGACTGTCACCTTCCCTCCGTGTCAGGCCCCAGCCAATGCAGCCTCCTGGGCACTGCCTGAGGTAGCTCCCTGAGGGCGCTGTGTCACCCCTGGGCCACAGCTGGGGCCCTCGGAAGACGGGTGTCTCACCACGTCCCACCACGGTGCCCTTGCAGCGTCAGTGGGCAGAGACTGGAAGCAGCCTCCTGGCCCTTAGGCCCCCATTATTTTCCAGGTGGAAACACGAGGAGGTGCGCAGCATCTCCACTGCTGGGCCCGCTGATAACCACAGGGGGCTGGGATTTGGTTGGGACCTTCAGGAGGTGCCTGTGTGCCTGTTTTCTCACAGGAGATGAGAGTGGACAGGGGTAGCTGAGGTCAGTTGGCTGACCTGGTGGCCTACAGCCTGGGCTCAGAGCCCCCACCCCAGCTTTGTGTAATACATTTGTCCAGATAGCAAGGAGAAGTGGCACCCACTGAGAATGTCTGTAATTAATTTAATTCATAAAAATGAAAATGTAGCTGTTGGCTTTAGCACATGGCCCGAGTCCCTATGTTCCTGGGTTATTAAAATGTGCAGGAATCCTAGGCTTGAGTTGGCCCCTCCTTCAGTCTTGTCCCAAGTCCAAGGAAGCAGACCTGGTACGACACCCCTGCTCACCCTGGAGAGGAAGCATGTAAACAGAATCCACCCAAGAAAATTCTCATTTTAAAACCCCAACTGGCAAAAGCAGAGTTAAGAGACGCAGATTGACACCCCACTAGGCCTGCCGTCCACCTCTGCGTCCTTGCGGGAGACTTAGTTGGTGCTCATCATACACAGCCTGAGTAGCACCCGCAGGCTGCAGAGCTTCCAAATGTGCAAAGCACAGTCCAGTGATCTGAGGAAGGGCTGCTCCCCAGACCGGGGGCTGCCTCCTCTGTGAGCAGGAACTTCCAGAAAAGCCTACAGCAGTCCCTGGACTTGGCCCTCAGGCAGTCCCTAGGTTGCTCTGCCTGGTCTCAGTGATGCAGGAACAGCTGCTCCCTTCCAATGGGGCTGTTGGTGGAGTTGGGGCCCCAGAGAGGCCACCCAGGGCTGAACTCAGCAGCAGAGCTAGCGCTTGGTCAAGACCCAGTGTCCTCCCAGCTTGGCCTGGGGTTTTGGCTTGTTCACAGTCAGTCCCTTGAAACGTGCCAAATCGGTGCGTGTGGGTGCTTCTGGGTAAGGGTCTGTAGCTTCCTTCAGGGTCTCACACAGAAAAATGATTGAGACCCACAGCCAGTTACGCTCTCAAAGTGATGCAGATAATTTTCTAAGAATAATCACTTGATAGTTTTCCCCCAGGGAGGCCCAGAAAATAGAAACGAGCTTTTTGTACGTACCGCTCTCCCGACAGAGCAATAGTGAGCTCCGCGGAATGAAGAGAGATTAGTGTGCCCCATTAGAATTAAGTAAAATTTATTTAAATCAACTACAACGACAACAAAAAAACACCTGGCAAGGACTTGGGCATTTACAGGCTCAGTGAAGAGTGTGCAGAAGCCATTGTTTGGTTTTTAGGTTTTGGTTTTGTGGTGTTGGGAATCGAACATGCCAGCCAAGCCCTTCACCACTGAGTGACACCCTCAGGCCCAGTAAATTTACCTTTAAAAATTAAAATGACTCCCAGCAGCTCAGGACGCTGAGACAGGAGGGTCATGGGTTCAAAGCCTTCCCTAGCAACAGTGAGGTCCTGCCTCTAAATAAAATACAAAATAGGGCTGGGATGTGGCTCAGTGGTCAGTGCCCTGAGTACAATCCCTGCTACCCCAAAGTAAATAAATAAATAAAATGACTGATATAAAAATATTTTTTCTATAATCAGAAGCTCTTCGCACGATACTCCTTCACCTGGAGGACCCACATTTCACAGGCAGAGCCACCCACCCAGTCTTCTTCCTCACCTTACCTGGGAGCTCAGGATAATGTTTCCATTTCCCAGAGGGTGGACTTGGCCCTGAAGGGTCTCCCTGCTGCCGTGGGGAATCAAGGCTCCCTGCCCAAGAAGTCCATGTTCTGGACACTTGGTGGAGCCAGCTGCTGGCCTCTCTGGCCCCGTCTCCATTTCCACCTGAAGAGTCCCATTCACTGAGCTCCTCCCGTTCAGGTCAGGGGAAGCAGTGGCTCTCCCCACCCACAGCCGCAGGCCCTGGGAGAAGCTGACCTTCCTCCAGGCCTGCGAGCCCTGCAGACTGGGCGCTGCTGCACTCTCCACAGCCACAGGGCTCTGTGACCCCCGCCTGGGAGCAGAAAGGGCACCAGGAGGGATGCAATCAGCTAGGGCCAGGCTTGCAGGAGTGGCTGCCTGCTGAGGCAGAGCTGGGATGCTCCCGCCTCTCTCCAGCTGTGACCTGGTCAAGTGCCCTGTCTTCCCAGCGAGACCCATAACGCTGCTAATCAAGAAGAGACACAGGCACCGCTGGGTGGGTACCCAGGAGGGTCGCCCTGTGCTACTACTTGGGCTTGGGGACTTAAGTGCCTCTGAGAAATGCCCCAGGTGGCATTGAGACTCAAGTTCATCCGGTGCCTGAAGGCTTTTCTGAGAGAAGAGCATCACGTGTTGGGTAAACACGGAACGCAGGCCTGATGCCAGCTCCCTTGCCAGTGGGGTCTTTTGCCAGTGTTTGGGGACTGGGGTGTGCTCAGTGGCCAAGCACTTCCTAGCATGCATGAGGCCCTGGGTCCATCCCCAGCACCACAAAAAGAAATGTTTCTGCAAAGGACCAGCTCTGAGCCAGGCCCCAGCTGGCCAGACTGTGGACCACTGATTTTAACTTGATTTTAACTTGTCTTCCCAGATCCCTGGCCCTTGGTGACCGTCTCTTGCTTCCATTTTCCCTATAGGTCAGCGCTTGTTTGGGGAGACCATCCTGGGGCTCACCCAAGGCTCCGTCTCTGACCTCCTCGCCCGCCCTAAGCCCTGGCACAAGCTCAGTCTGAAGGGACGGGAGCCCTTTGTCCGGATGCAGCTGTGGCTAAATGACCCCAATAATGTGGAGAAGCTGATGGACATGAAGCGGATGGAGAAGAAAGGTAACCCCCACCACCCACCACCGGGGGGGGGGGGGGCTCCTCCTTCATGATAGCTGTTGGGTTTGGTTTGGTTGGTTGGTTTTATCACAGTACCCAGATGGAACCCGGAACCTTGTGCATGCCAGGCCAGCCCTTTGTCACTGAACGACACCAGCAGGCCCTTTCTTTAAGTATTCCACACAGAGCTAATGAAGCCATGGGTCCCTGACCAAGGCACTATAGGGCAGGGCAGAGGATTTGGGGGTAATCATCAGCCAATGAATACCTGAGAGAACTGGGAAGACCCATGGCTGCCTCTGACCAGCAGCCTGAATGTGAACTCTCTTAACACTGAGGGCAAAGCACAGGTGACAGCTTATTTGCTTGTGGGTGGGGTGTTCCAGCGTCTGCTGCACATGTAGCACATGCTATCGACTTCCCTGTGTTATTGGAGAGACGGGTAAATTAGGAAACTCGAGTTCAGAGAGGTTGGTGCCTCCACTAAGGTAACCCAGTCCTGCAGTGGAGAGCTGCATCTGCGCCATCTCCCTGAGCGCTACCAGGGTCCCCATTCCCTCCCATCACCTTCCGTAGCCCACGGGGTGGTGAGTCCAAATCCCTCAGGTGCAGATGGATGCCAGTGATGACCACCCTCCTCTCAGCTAATGCAGAGGGACTTAACACAGTATGGCCATCACCAGTACCCATGTGGCTCTGCCTGGCCCCACACCCAGGGCACCTGAGCCAGAGATGGGTGGGGAGCCCAGGCTGGTAGCCTCCTAATTCCCCAGGAGAGTCCATCCCAGCAGCCCTGCTGGCCCCCAACCAGGGAATGGGCTGGGGCTCCAAGGAGCAGCGTCCGAGCGCCCTCTCCAGAGCCCTCTGGACCTGGGTCTTTTGCCAGCAGCTCCATCCCCAGCGCTTCCCCTGGCCAGGTCCTGTGCTGCAGCTTCACTGACCCACACTCCCCGAGCAGCCTAGGTGCCCACATGTGGAGAGATGAGCATGGGTACTGAGAGGGTGGCCTGAGAGGAGCAGGGGCAGCGTTCACCCGCAGGGCCACCTGATCCACACTGGCCCTGTGCTGCCATCCCTCCAAGGGCTGCCACTCCTGGGTCCCAGGGCACTGCTGCTGCTCATTAATGCTGTGCCTGGGCTGTGGCATTCCGGCCTTCAGAGGGCCCCTCAGACCCAGGTCTGTGGACCAAGGCCACAGCCTCTTGGGCAGCTCCAGATGGCGCTACAGCCCCAGCAGCCTGGCACCACACCATGTTAGGGAAGTCCCACTAGAAGCAGAGCGATAGTGTCCAGAACCCCACACCCCAAGCGCTCTGCCAGCCACAGAGCCCAGGGCTACTCTCACCCGGCGAGTGCCCAGCCACCTCCGGAGCAGCGGGTTTCCCTCTGTATATCAGGAGAGGGGAGGGCCTGAGTCCACTGTTCCACGCTGTGTTTCCCCGCTGGTAGGAAAGGACCTCAGTCCCCACAGATCTACAGGGGCTCCCCAGGCTCTGCACCTCCTTCCACACGGGCTCTCGGCGCCATCTTGTGTTGCCAGAGAGTCACTGTCTCAGCAGGGCCTGAGCCTCCCAACATGCCAGGTCCCCGAGCTGTCCCGTTGTGATGTCATTCACTGGGGCTGCTCACTTGAGAAGCCAGTCATTCACACAGCAGGTGCCTGAGCCCAGTCCTTCCTCAGTGCCATGGGTCACTGCCAACTCCTGGGCCCTCCCAGTGCAAGGGGAGGGCCCTGGGCACCGGGCAGTCTAGGCTTGTTTCTGTCTGGCCCTTGACTAGACTGTATTGATTTTTTTGTGGAGGAAATTTACCTTCTCAATTGTTCTATAGTCCTACTAATAAAATGTCAAGCACCACCCCTGCCTAAACTCCTACCCTTGCAAACTGAGGTAAAAATGCTAACTTCTCCAGGCCGTGACTATTAGAAAGAGTGCAGCTGTTCACACTTATAATTCCAGCTATGCAGGAAGCAGAGGCAGGAAGATCCCCCAAGTTTAAGGCCACCCTGGGCAACTTAGTGAGACCCTGTCTCAAAATAAAATTTTCAAGGGCTAGAGGTATAGCTCAGTGGTAGAGCACTTGCCTAACATGCACGAGGTCCTGGGTTTGATCCACGGTATGGGCTGCAGGGTAGGGACTTAGCTTAACAAGTGCTCATTAAATGATTTATATTCTTTCAAAATAATGTGCCCAGTTGAGCCTTGCGTCGAATGCTGAAGGGCTGGGCTCAGTCTCTATAACACACAAATTTTAAACAGAAAGTTAGCCTCTGCTGCAAATCATGCAGACCACATGACCACAGGGACCCTGTGCTGCTTCTCCCTCAGAGCTTCGTCTCTTCTCCCGCGAGAGCTGACGTGTCCTTCTTCCCCTGTGTCTGTTTCACTCAAACCCCCACCCCAGCTGCCTTCTCTACTCTACCTCACGTGGTTGGCCCCATGACCCAGGCTTCTCCTCCGACGTTCATCTGAGGCCTGAGTGCCAGTGCTGCCCCCGGCCATCTTGCTATGACCCCCACTGGACTCTGTTCAGGGCCTGCCCCTTCTGCAGCCAGACAGCAGGCCTTGGCCCTGTCCCTTGCCTGCCGTGTGACCTCCAGTGAAGTCTTGAAACCCGGCATGCTTCCGTTTCCTCACCTATAAACTGAACACATGGGGGTCGCTCTCCCCAAGGTCCACTGGGGAGGGAGCGAGTGGCTGCTGCTGCGGCTGGAGGTGCCTCTCGTCCCAGTCAGGGCTTCACATCTTCTGTCGCTCACAAGGGCTGGGGAAGAACTCCAGGCTCCCGTCCAGTATCCACGGGAAGATGGGTGCAGGGGGTTCCTTTCCAGAACAGAGCAGAATTGAAGCATAGTGGGCAGTGACGAGCACACAGGGCAGAGGAAAAGGTGCGGCCTAGAACCTCGGCACCAGCAGTGCCCGGGCCTGCCATCCACCCAGGCACGTCCCCCTGCAGCAGGCACATCTCCCCACAGCAGGCACCACACGGCTTGTCACACATCACCACCGCCTCCCCCCCAGACTCTGCTCATTGGCCACCCGGGTCCTCCCCCACGCCCCTCCAGGCAGCCTGCGAAGCCCCCCAGCCCCAGGCCCTGCTGTAGCCTCATCCTGCCGCCTCAGCCAGTCCAGCAGACGGGCTGAGCGCCTCCCTGTCTCGGTCACCCACAGCCTCCTGCTCACTCTCTGCTTGTTCTAAAGACCATGGCCTTGGGATCATGGCCTTTCTCCATGTCCCCGGTCCTGCCTCAGCCAGGGGACTCTACTCCCCACACAGAAGGCCCACCAGACCTGTCCAGCACCTGGGCCTCAAGTCCTTTAAAGTCCTCAACCCTTGGCTGTGTCCCAAACTCCTCTGTCTCCCAGATCTTAGGCCCCAGTACCCAGCTCCCTCTGCCTGTATCTCCTTCCCCAGGCCCCGAGTCCACAGCCACCCCCCATCCCTCCAGCCACCGTGCTCCTCTCCCATCTCCCCCTCCTCCCTGGGCTGCTGGGTCTCATGGAGTCTGCATACTGGGCTGCTTCTGCTCCCAGGTGGCATCTCCAGCTTCCCTGAAGTCCCTCATTATGCTTCCCAGCCCTGCCTGGCCCTCGGGCCCAGTGCCGGTGACTTCCCGTCACAACTTCATTCTCTCTTCCTGCCTTCCCCTGGAGGACAGAAGATGCATCGGCCACCTGGAGCCCACACCTGGCCCCCTCCCTCCTCCACCCCACTCAGATCATCCTCACCTTCCCAGCAGCCAGCTCACTCTCTCTGTCACCTCCCCTCAGTGCAGGGACAGCATCTGTGAGCTCAGCCCTGGACTTGCCCTCAAGAAGCCAACCCGCCTCTCCCCTCTTATGCTCAGCCTCTTAGGGCGTGACCCCTGCTGGCCACCCCAGCTTCCCAGGGTCTGCCTGCCACAACCTCACGTCTCTAGCCCCCTCCTAACCAACTGCATCCAAGGGACATCTGGGTCCTTGCCACATACTCCTCCTGCAGCATCTGATGCCTCCCTCAGCCCCTCTGGGATGCCACCATGCCCTGGCTGTCCTCCCAGCCCTCTGTGGCCCTCATGGCCTCTCCCTGGGAGCACTATTGTGTGCTGGTGTCCACCACGGTTCTTTTCTGACCCCTCACCTTTTCCTTGTCGTTGGCTTCTAGATAGCGTCTATTCCTATGGTCCCCTAAGGCCCTCTGTGACCCAAACTGTCCTCCTGAGCTACTTGGTTAAAATCCTTCCATTTTCACCCATTGCTGTCAGCGCAGAGGTCAGCCTGGGCCCGCCCTGGCCCTGCCCACGCACAGCTTCTTGTTCTGCATCGCCTTCTACCACCACTGCCCACTGTGCGCACGCTCATGCACGCATGCACAGTTAGCACAGCTCACGCTGTCCTGTTCCACGCTGCTCTGCTGTCCAACAGTCCTCTCTGTCTCACGGCCAGCATTTTCTGGTTACTCCCTCCTGTCCTTTAAGATCTCTCCCCAGCAAAGCACAGCCCCTTGGCCCACCCCAGTCCAGCCCATTGCCGTCCCTCCGTGTCCCTCCACAGCACCTGCAGCTGCCTCCCTGTCCCACTCCACTCTGGACATCCATCTGGATCCTTCTCTGCAGCCCCCATTGAATTGTCAGATTGTGCAGGGACAGCCAGGGACCCCATGTGACGTCAGAGAAGGGCCCCTGTTGTGTGTGTGTCTGGGATCAGCATGGTTCTAGTGCAGGCACGTGGAGGTGCCCTCCACACAGCACCGGCAGGCTGGTGACACACCGTCACCCTTACACAGGGGGCCAGGGCACCGAGCTGCCTGGCTGGGGACTTTGGCCTCACTCTGGTGTCTCTCCCCACAGCCTACATGAAACGAAGGCACAGCTCCGTCAGCGACAGCCAGCCCTGTGAGCCCCCCGCGGTGGGCATTGACTACAGCCAGGGCGCCAGTCCCCAGCCACAGCACCAACTGAAGAAGCCCCGAGTGGTGCTGGCTCCCGAAGAGAAGGAGGCTCTGAAGCGAGCCTATCAGCAGAAGCCATACCCGTCACCAAAAACCATCGAGGAGCTCGCCACCCAGCTCAACCTGAAGACCAGCACCGTCATCAACTGGTTCCACAACTACAGGTATGGCCTGCTGCACCCTGGAATCCCAAGCCCTCTGCGTGGGTGGGTGGGGGTTCCATGTTGTCTGATGGGCAGTTTTAACTCCAAGGCTGAAGGGCCAGCTCCTTCCGATCAGTGTCACATAGTCACAGTCCACATCTACTGTGACCAGGAAAATGTTACCTCTCAACGGTATCATTCAGCAAGGGACAGCGTAGGCAATTATTAGGGCCCCTGGTAGTGAGCGTTTCTTTCATGGTAATTTTGTGTCTTCTCAGGATCTTTAAAGTATTGTTTTCAAAATCAGCTTGATTCGTTTTGTAACGAAATAGCTGAGAACCTTCCTAGGGAAAGTTCAAGAGTTGACCAGGATTTCCTGAGTGGCCACTAGGTCTGAGTGAGTGTTTTCACCAACGTCCCACCCTTGGTCCTCACAAGCACATGGGTGTGGGGCTGTCTTCATTCTGCAGAGAGCTCGAGGAGGCTGAGCAGGTGAGGGCCCGGGGCTCTGCAGGCAGAGAAACCCACTGAGGGACCCTGAAGGACCCTGAGCCAGAGCTACAACCACACTCCTACTGCTAGCAACTAGGAGTCCCAGAACCTGCTAGACATTGCTGGATTAGTACCTTATAAGTGCCATCTCTATTGCTGGTTTTCATGGAAATGTCATTTTCTCTGTGGCTCAATAAAACTGGAGCAGGCACTTCTGTGTGGCCAGGGCAGGTGGGGATCTCACAACTGCTCACCCGAAACAAGTGGCAGCAGCAGAGGATCACAGGCCCCTGGGGACCCGAGGGAGGAGTCTCTGGCTGGGCCTCCCCCACCCATAAGTTCTGCTTGGGTCTCTAAAGGGCCAGTAAACCACCCGGGTTCTGCATAAGGAGGGGAATTTTAAAATAGGAGCCAAACGGCACTGTGATTACTAGGGAAGGCTGAGTCACGAGAGGGCCCGAAAACCTGCCACCAGAGCACTCAGGCCAAGCAGACTGCTCCAGCCAGGCAGCACTGGCCCCGGGCTGTCTCCTCGAGGACAGAGAAAGTACAGGGACACTACACAAACAGCACATTCACCCCAGGTTCACCCGTCAGATCAAAACAGGCAGACGGAGGCCAGCAGTTAGGGTCCTGTTGCTCCCCGACCATGAAACAGAGGAGAGCAAATGGAAATGTGGGCCAGGTTTGCTGACCCTGCCAGGGTCGGGCAGTGCCTCTGCAGGTCTGTCATAGTCCCATGAGGAGCCTGACTCTCAGTGTCATGTGGAAGCCCTGGCGCTCTAGAGGGCTAAGGATCTGGATGCAGGTGCTTCGAGCCCACAGACCATCTTGAGCCGTTCCCCTGCCCTGCTGGTGACTTCTCCCAGAGCCCACCACTGGCCTCCTGGCCAGGCATGCTCCTCAGGTTCCCCAGCTGCTGTCCCATGGCTTGCCAGCCTCTGACAGCCACACTAATGCCCATCCCATGGTGGCCAGCCAGTCATTGTGGACATCTTCTCTTTTGCACTTAGCAAAAGCAAATTCAACCACCCACCCTTGGCAGAAACAGGGGGAGGGGGGAAAGCAGCAGGGTTTCTGAACTGTGACAATGAGCCTTCATGTCATGCACAACAAAGTGGCTGGGCCAAGTGGAGACCAAGGGCCACGACACGTTCAGCCACCAAGATCTGGAGGAGGGGCAAGAGGGGCAGGGCTGCACATGAGGACTCAAGTAGGAGAACTGGATAAATTAAGTCCTGTGAATTAGAAGCCAGCGCCAGGTCCTTTCAGATGGCCGGCTGGGACGCAGCTCAGTGGTAGAGCACCTTCCAGCATGTGTAGGCCCCGGGGTTCCACATCCCACCAAAAAATAAAGGCCCAAGGTTCAGAGAGCCGAGTCCCTCGCCTGCAGCAGGCAAACCTGAAAGCCGAGGTTCTCCCAAGTACTCTCCCTGGCTTCAGGTAACTCTCCCTAGAGACCCTCAGCACTGACCAGCTGGCCCTGGGTAAGCCACCAGGCTCACTGCAAGAGCTGGCCCATGCCCTAAGTGTGTTAAAATCCTAAGGTAGGTTTTGACCTGCCTTCCAAGGGGTCAAACAGGGAAAGTTGATTTTCTCTGTTCCACTGGGACCCTCACTTGGGGTCCGTTAATGCCCTCATCCAGCTTTTCCCTTATCTTATCCTGAGGAAATTAGAAATATCTCAAGCTGACCCTGTCCCCAGGAATGCAGAACACACCAAGGACACTGGCCTGCTCTGGAACAACAGGTTCACTCAGTGGAAACTGCTGATCCTTAAATGCCATGGCATCTGCCAGCCTGTGCGACTTGTCAAAACTAGAACCAGGGCTGGGGATTAGCTCCGTGGACTTCGTGTTCAATCCCAGCACCCCAAATAATAAATTATGTTTTAAAAAATAGCCAGGCATGGTGGCACACACCTGTAATCCAAGCAACTGGGGAGGCTGAGGCAGGAGGATCACAGTTCAAGGCCAACCTCAGCAACTTAGTGAGACCCTGTCTCCAAATGAAAAAAAGAAAAAACAAAAATAGAACCACTCCTAGAACCTCATCTTTCTACATGGAAGATAATATTCCTAATTCTAGGTTTTTGGTTTTGCCGTGCTAGGGATTGAACCCAGGGCCTCATGCACACTAGGCAAATTCTCTACCTCTAATCTGTTCCCCAGCCCAAGAAAATATTCCTTATGAACATGGAGACAAGTCTTAAGCGGAGAAGGATGAGTCTCTCTCCTATCTGTTGAGCACATCTCATTTGCCAAACACTGGGCCATGCGTTTAGTAGCTGTTTCATCTCATGACGTCTTCCAGCCAGCATTGAAGGAGGGCCTCTGGCCCTTTTTACAGAGAAGGGTCCCAGGAGTCAACCAAGCTGCAAGTGTAAAAGCCAGGGCCCATGCCCCAGGCGTCAGCCTGCCTTCCTGCCAGCCCTGGCCCCGCTACCTCACGCTCAACTGTGTGTCTTCTCTCCTGTAAGAGGCAGCTGGGCAGTAAGAAGAGTTACAGTTCCTGTTGGTCTACTTTGTGTCCAATATTACACATCTAATACCTTATTTCATCTTTATAACTGCTCAGCAAGGAAGAAAGTGTTCTCTCACTTTTTCAGATAAGAAAACTAAAGCTTAAAGGTCAAACTGTCTTGTCCAAGTTGCTCGTCCAGTGCAGAGCCAGATTGCAAACTTGGTTCCAAGATGCCTGCACTCTGTTTGGGGCCTGGCAAGAACCAAACCATAGCTGCCTGTCACCTCCTAACAGGGCCGGGTGGTACTGGCTGCTCACCCGCCAGGCCTTCTCACTGCCAAGGGGCTTGGAAGCCAGTCAAGAGCAGGGCCGCCCTCCCAGCACAGCACCAGGACTGATCATGGCAGCTGCCATTCCCAGGCCCCCCTGGTTGTCCCAGGGAAGGGGGGGAATCTTGTTTCCCCAGAGAACTTGCTGGGGGCTTCTCAGAACCCTGCCTTTTGAACCATATCTCAAGAATCTTAGGATAAGATTCTGAGCTCACTCATGTGCACGAAGCAAATAGCTGCAGAACAGGTTGACAGATGCCCCCAGAGTTCTGATGTCCTGGACAGAACCACAGCTGTCTGCTTCCTGGCTCCACGAGGCCCAGGTGCAGGACCTGGCTGACCGCAGGCTTTCCAGACTATCCCCTTGATTGAGTCATAAGCACCACAGAAAACCTCCCATGCATGCCTAACCCTGGGGCTTGGTGCAAGATGCTGGCTTGGTGCTAATTTGCCCAACAAGGCTTTTCCAACAGTGGACATTTGCACATTTTTCAGAGGCTTTTTCAGCCCTCTGGAGAAATGCCTGGAGAGAAGGCCTGTGGAGGCTCATACTGTGAGTGTGGTGGGAAGAAGAACCGGTGCCCTTTCATGGCACCACCAAGGGTTCCAAAGCAGGGAAGACCATGGCTTCCAATGCCAGTTCTTTCTTAAAGGGAAGACACACACACACCCACCACCTGCAATAGGTAGCAGCAGTTCAGTACAGTACCCGAGCATGTCTTCTACTGTAGGTGGAGAAGGCTGGGTTAAGACCTGCGTAAGCTGGGGTGCAGCTCAGCGGCAGAGTGCTTGCCCAGCATGCACAAGGTCTTGGGTTCAATACCCAGTACAGCAAAAGGGAAAAAAAACTGCTTGAACAGTTGGAACATATTTGGTGCTCTCTGTTGGATCAAGTGTCCATTTCCTCACCTTCTCCATTCAGAGAGGAGATTTGGTTCGAAACACAATTTGGAGACCAACAGAGTAGAAGGATACCAGGGAGAAAGAAGGAGAGGAGGAAGAAAAGGGGAGGTACTGGAGAATGAAAGTGACCAAATTATGTTACATGCGTGTATTAATGTCACAATAAATCTCATTATGTATATTTTAGTGCACCAATAAAAAAGAACAAAGTGGGGCTGCAATTGTGGCTCTGTGCTTGTGGCTCAGCGGTAGAGCACTTGCCTTGCACATGAGGCCCTGGGTACGATCCTCAGCACCACATAAAAATAAGTAAATAAAAATAAAGATATTGTGTCCATCTACAATTAATGTTTTTTTTAATTTAAAAAAAAAGAATAAATTGAAAAAAAAGTATACAATTTGGTGATCTCTTACTAGAAGCCCCTGACCTTCTGCGGCTTAGAGCTTGAAGTGGAAGATCCCCACTTTGGGCGCTGACCATTAACTGGTTTTCTCCCACGAGGTCCTGGTGAGGACAGTGGGTACCATTCAGTGTCCTTTATTAATTAAGCCAGCACATATCACGGTGGCCAAGCACCATGCCAGGTGAACTGAAACAAAGGAACCCGGCCTTTCGCAGTGCAGCTGGGAGAGGAAAGGCGCCTTTGAATAAGCCCCGGCTCCAACCCTAGGACCTCACTGGGGCATGGGGTGCAGGTGCCCAGGGGTGGCGCCGGCTGCGGAGGGCGGCTCAGATCCCGCAGTCCCCGCCTCACGGCTCTCGCCGCTTGTGTCTTGTAGGTCTCGGATCCGCAGAGAGCTCTTCATCGAGGAGATCCAGGCCGGGAGCCAGGGCCAGGCAGGCGCCAGCGACTCGCCGTCGGCCCGGAGCGGCCGCGCCGCGCCCAGCTCGGAGGGCGACAGCTGCGACGGCGTGGAGGCCGCCGACGCCGAGGAGCCGGGCGGCCCCGCGGCCGCCGCCAAGTCTCAGGGAGGGCCGGCCGAGGCGGCCTCGGCCCCGGCGCCGCGGGAGGAGGCGCCGCGGCCGGCGGAGAGGGCGGAGCCGCCGCCGCCGGGGACCCCGGGCCCGGACGACGCCGACGACGCGGGACGGCCCCGGCCGCCCGAAGGCCCCGACGGCCCGGCGCCCGTGCCAAACCCCGCTGCCGCGCCCGCGGCCGGGGAGGACGCCGCTACCTCAGCCGCCGCGCCCGCAGAGGGCCCCGGCGCGGCCCGGGACGGCGCCGAGCGGAGTTGCGCCTTGCCAAGCACCAGCGCGCCCGCGGCCGCGCGCAGGCCCAGCTCGCTGCAGAGCCTCTTCGGCCTGCCCGAGGCGGCGGGCGCCCGGGACTCGCGGGACAACCCCCTGCGCAAGAAGAAGGCCGCCAACTTGAACAGCATAATCCACCGCCTGGAGAAGGCCGCCAGCCGGGAGGAGCCCATCGAATGGGAGTTCTGAGGGCGCCCGCCGGCCTCGCCCGGGCCGCGGCCGCGGAGCGCCTGCCCAGCCCGGCCAGTCCGCGAGGGCGGCGCGCCGCAGGACCGCGCTGCGCACTTACCGCCCTGCGGGCCACAGGGCAAAATCGCCATAGGCCAAGGTGCATATAGAAAACAAAGGAGCATTAAGCCCAATCTATGTCGTGTTTTCAAGGAAGAAAACGGAAATGTGTAGTCGAGCTTTTTTGTACCCTGAAGTGTTTTTTTTATTGCCCTAAGTGATTTCCACAGGTTCTGGAATAACTCTTACAGCTTTGCCTTGCGCCCTCCTCTTTCGTGTGGGCTTAAAAAAAAAAAAAATCAAACCCACATATTAAAAGGGGGCTTTTTATCTGCCATCTGATGGCTTCAGAGCGATAATACACTATTATCTTCTTAAACCAGGAAAAGGGTGGGGGGGGATTTTTCAGAAAAATTAAAAAAGAAAGTTTTTGTAGCTGTTCAGTTGCCACTAAGAGATTGCACAGTCAAACCGACTCTAAACACACTAGTTTGGATTCCTAAATATTTTCAAGAAAAGAATCTTCTCGTTTGAAACTTTGACTTAAAATAAAACACATTTACTCCACATATTTTTTAACAAAAAAGAAAAGTCACATCAGGAAAATATCTGATTTTGTGGTAGCTGACCGTAGTGTTTTCTCGTAGGTGAATAGAATCCTGACATGTAGTGCACATTGATCCATAGCTTTAACTGACCCTGGGCTTTTGCCGACCAGGGTTTGTTTAATACACTCCATTCTAGGCCAAATCAGGACAAAAAGAAAAGATCCGAATCTAGGTATTTTATAATCTGCTTTTTAACCTCTAACCGCAGAGCACGCTGATCAGACCTCATATCTGGGAGGTTTAGGAGACAAGTTAGAACTGTAGCATGTACCCATTCATTTTGTTAATTTATGGAGTCCTGTCTGTGTTCGTGCGTCCGCCCATGTACGAGCATTGAGAGAAAGGGAAGAGTAGGCCGACATGGTGGCGGCAGGCAGTCCTGGGCCAGGCTGGCCCGCCGTGCAGCACTCCGCACTGGGCGCCTCACTTCCCACCACCGCCCTGGCTCCCATGGGAAGGGGCGGCCTGGGCCTGGGCCAGGCTGGTGCCCACGCGCGCTCTTTCCCCTTCTTCCCACCACAAGCACTGATGACCCCATGGAACTCGTGGGAAGCTTCCTTCCCTGCAGAAGAGAATGTGGCAGTCTGGGCTGCGCTCCCACCCCTGTAGAGAAGCCCACACTCGCACACAATGCTGATGCTCTTCACTTCCAGACCAGACCATTGGCCCTTCATCCATTTCGCCTCTTGGAAGGTTCTTTTATGCACAGTTTAGGGCAGTCTAAGTACAAATCAAAAGTCTAACTTGTCTCGGATTCCTCCTGTTGTCTATGTGTATACGCGTGAGAATAGAGGTGGATGAGAGTGTGCGTGCGTGCGTGTGTGCAATTTTATACGTCTGTGTATTTTCTTAAGTACCTGTGCACACATAGAGTGCATTACTGCCACCTTTTTCAATAAGCTGTTTATCAGTTATGGCTTCTACAAGTTTGCTAATTTAGACTCCTTTATTGCCATATCTTTAAACTAACAATAGATGATTTCGGTATATATATATATTTTTTTTTGCTTATTTATAGGTGCTGTATTTTATTATCTGATTGTTAGGAAGGGATGAAAGGGGCAAATATTCTTTAGAGGGATAGACTGCCGGCAGTATTGGGTATAATTTACAAGATGTAGTTGTCATACTGTATATTACTGATTGAAAACTTTTTGACCGTATTGTGTATCATTGAAACCTTTGTCTTAGGTCAACATCTTTGGATGACATTTTAATGGTGCATTCATTATTTCTTAAGTTTAATTAATATTACTTTTTTGATTTGGGGGGGTGGGAGGGAGTTCTAATTCTAAAGGTATGCTCCCGCTATTACACCTCAGTGTGCTTGTTATTACTTAACGTGTAGGACTTTGTAAGATGTGAAACCACATTTCTTGCATGATGTTTTAGAGATTATGTATTTCATTTACAGTCTTTTAACCTGCAGCTGCAGCACTTAGTTCAAGTTTTCACAAATTTAAGAGTCACTACACTAAAGACAATGCCTTTTCATGAATAAGAAGTTCTCAGAAGGCTCTAGGAGGCTGGGAGGCAGGCCCTTTGTTTGTCTTTGGATGGTTGCGTCATTTCTGAACTTTAAATCTGGTTCAGTGAGAAGAGAAGTCACAATGGAGGAGCTTAAGGGGAATGATTGACATCGGCTCAATGCAGGTGCGCGGAGAAGAGTGCGTTCACACCAGGGACCTTGAGGACAGTGAGGAGCAGCAGAGCAGCTGATGGTACTGTGGTGTCCCCTCCACAAGAACCTCAAGGGAACATTGTCACATGTGTGATGAATCTCTGAATATCCACTTTTCATTAGAAAGAAAAGCAGGGAGTAGGTGGGAGCCGCTGGGCCAGTGCTTCGGTTCTAAAGGCGTGACTGTTATTCACCAGGTGTTGAGGCCAAGGAATTGCAAAGTCTAGATCTGTCCATCCTTGTGGCCCCATGTGACGGCCTACAGCAGCCACTTGAGCTCTTCCGAGCAATTCAGTCATTTGGGTTTGTTTCCTTGGTTGCGCTGGGCTCCCGCTGACTTCCACCTCGTCTTTTCTGCCAGACTTACATCTGGGTGCTCGATACAATCAGCTGGTTAGTTGGATTTTGCTTGCAGTTCCACGTTTGTATTTTTTCTGTATTATTTATTTTTTTTAATTGAGATTCCAACCTCTGGTCTTTTGTGTTAACTTAGTTCTGTCTGTGATACTTCTAGGAGCTACCGCTCAATAACACAGACACCTGTGGAGTGGGGCTCAGCACCCCCCCCCCCGGCCAGCCCCTCCGTTGAGTCTAAGGTTCATCTTTCATCTTGATAAGCAATATTCAAGTGCCTTGAACAGCGCCCCTTCGTGCGGTGACCTTCTGGCAGCTGGCGATCCAAACAGTGGCTCACACAGGCAGCCGACCCTCCTCCTCTTTATGCTCTATCAGCTTAAAAAGCTGATTTGTACCTCTCCCTGGGGGAAACGGTTTCATAGAAAACACTAACACTTAATTACAAGCTCCATTATTGCCATTTTAAATGGCTCCTTTCTGTTAATGGGAGGTGGCTTTCAGAGCTTCAGTTTCCTGCTGAGCAGAGGCCAGACCTAAAAGTAGTGCTGGCTTCTGGCCCCTTGACCTTGCCTCCCATCCAAGTCCAAAGTGGCAGTCCCAGACTGCTCCCCACCACCGCCACCTCAGCCTTGTGGATCAGTCAGGAAGTCTGGTTTCTGTCCTCCAGGCCTCTCTGAGGAAGAGAGCTGGACTTGACTGTCCTCACCAACCTGTCTGAGGCACGTGATGACCCATAGCATCTGGTGGTCGTGCCCTGGGATGCAGGCTTGGGAGAACCTTCCAGAAGTGCCCAGGCACCGTGTGTGCTGGCAGACCACAGCACTCCTAAAGTAATCAGGCGAAAGAGAACGGCGCTCAGCCTCCCTGGGACACCTTCTGTCCCTCCAAAGCACAAAGGCCTCCTGCCCAGCAACCTTCCCAGTGGCTTCTCCTTCCTCCCTATTTAAAAGACCCCCTGTCTGATGTGGGCAGTCAGGTATGGTTGGTGATCCACACCCAGGGCTCACCAGAGCCTCTGTCCTCTCATGGTAGCCAAGAGAGCCCCCCGCCCCTGCCTGCCCGCCGCTGCCACCACCACCACCCCCAGACCCACGTGGGCAGCTCTCCTCCCCATCTGCCATCTCAGCCAGGGCCAGGGCCTGTCATGCAGCAGACCAGGCAGGAGGCAGGTTGTATCTTAGGAGCTGGTGGGGATCCTGGGTGATGGCCAGGTGCCCTGAGATCACGCAGAGGCGATGGCCTCAGAGGGATGGGCCAGGGCCACCCGGCAAGCTCCATCACCTGCAGGCGCCTTCCCCAGTGCAGTTGGCCCTCCTCTGTTCTTCCATCCCATCCTTCTCGGGTGACCGTGAACTCTGGACATTCTATGCAATGTTTCTTGTTCCTCTCATTTTACAAAACCAAATCTCACTGAAAAGTGGCAGGGGAGCCCAGGGGACATGCAGGTTCCTTCTTAGCACAAAGTGAAGTGGAGGGGTCACCGGCGAGACCTGGAGCCTTTGCCTTAACTGCATTGTGACAGGCACTGGTAGGAGCAGACATCTGCCTGCGGTCCTCCTGAGGCCTGCAAGCTCGCTGTGCAGGGGCAGCAGAGTGACCTGGGAGGAGGCCTCGACACCCAAGGCTGGAGCTTGGCTGCCACCGCCAGGCCGCCTCTGTCCCTGGCTGGATGCCCCTCATCTTCACACTCCTCCTTTGTCCCCTTCTACCTCACTAACCTGTGCCCTCCCCTTGACATCACTGCTCAGAATGCGAGGTCAGCATCGTGCCTGGCGGCCACGCCTTTCACCTCTACTTTTGCAAGGACGTCAGGGTGGGGGACTCTGCAGGGTGCGTGGGTTTTCCCACCGCTCTCACCTGTCCTGTGCGGTGTCCTCTGCAGACAGGGTGGTTCTGGCCTCAGAGGACCTTGACTTTGGTTTGCCTTTGCTTTCTGCTGCTGTGAAGTCTGTCACAGCCGTCCCCCCTTGCCCTGGGCTGCCCAGATGGCCACGTGAGCAGCTTCCCCAGGACTCTGCAGCTGTCTGTGTCCTGTCTCTGGCTCTGGGGCCACGACCTGGCTTCACTGCGAGCTCTTGTTGGCAAACACAGACATCTCCAGGGCAGGGAGGATGCCTGGCTCTCTCCAGCTTGTGGGGCTGGTTCCGTTTTTTTGTTTTGTTTTGTTTTGTTTTGTTTTGTTTTTCTGTCTGTCTTTTTAAAAGACTATGCCAGTCTCTGTTCAGGGCAGAAGAAAATTGACTGGCCCCCAGGGCAGCTGGTCAAATGTGGGTCCGCCCGCTCTGGCTACTCTGATGGCCAAAACATTCAGATGGAAGTGGGAGCCAGGAGCTGTGTCCCTACCATGTGCCTGGTGGCTTACCAAGAAAAAGTGCTGCCACCACTTCAGTGTCACCAGGGCACTGGCAGCGAAGGGAAAGGCCTTGTGACCACCAGGACAAGGTGACAGCCTGGCCTTCCAACACATGCTGTCTGGCCAGCACACTTCAGGCTAAGAGAACAGTCCGATCTTACTTTCATTCCCATCAGTTTTACCTTTTTTATAGATGAAAACTGCCAGGAAAATAAGTCCCCAGGTCAAGTTCCAGAAAGATGCAGAACACTTTAGGGCCTTGCGGGTCAGTCGTGGTGGAAGAAGTGAGCAGAGGACGTAGAATGAGCCCCGGCCACAGAAGCCCTGACCAGGGAAGTAGGACAGACGGCTCCCTCCGCCCACCTCCGGGACCCACCCTGCCACCCAGCGCCCTGCCTCTGCCACCTCCCCTCCAAAGATCTTGTGTCCACACTGTCAGTGGCATCTCAAGTTCTCATTTTTGGATGAAGTGACATTTAGCTTTAACGAGACATTTCCAAGGCGCCTAGTCTCCTCCGAAATGCTAACTTTAAAAGTTCGGCATCGTAGGCAAAGAATCCTGGGAAAGGCTAGTGGGAGACAGACCCCAGGCACCTCGAGTGCGCCCGCCGTCCCTGCTGCTCGGCCTCCAGAGCCTTGAGTCGCTCCTCACAGGTGGTTTTAGTTGATCCGTGACGTTAACGCTGTAGTCTGTGTTACTGTGGTTTCTGTAGTGTTTGGGCTTTAATTTCTACCACAAGATTTGCTGTATGCTATGTATCAAGCTTTCTGTGATCAGAAAGGAAAGGTGCCTTAAATCCCAATGTCACGGCTCTATCCCTATGGAAAAATCCAGAAGCACAGTGTGCGGAAGTCAGCGCTGGGACTTCCGGCAAACAAGACACCCTTCAGCAAGACTGCGTTGAAGTGGCCAGGGGCTGCTTTTCTTTTGTGATTCCTGCTCCCCCCTTTTTCTTCTTTTGTTGTTTGGTAGTTTGCTTTAAACAGAAAGCACTTAAATAGATGACTATGTATAAGCTCTGTGCAATAGAAATCATGTTTCTTCATTTTTTAAAAGCGTATTGCACACCAAATGAACTCAAAAGTAAGCTTTAGACAGGTGGATCCAGGTGTGGATGAGGATGTTCACTGTAGTTCTGTGTCTTGGGGAACCGAGGGGAAACAGGCCGCAGTCTCCCCAAGCAGCGCCGCCCAGGCGGGGCAGGTGGGGCGCCTGGGATCCGCAGCTGAGAACCTTCCCGAGTGTCTGAGCCCACAGCCGAGACCCAGCACTTACCCCTGTCTTGTTGAAATGGCCTGACTGCTACTGACCTGCCAGCGTGCACGAGGATAGCTATAAAAGGATATTTCCTTGAGAAAAAAAAAAATTATTCCTACCTATCCTCTTCTATTTATTATTAGGTTAATCATTGGAGTAATTATCAGGAGTGTGTTGTTGTTTTGTGTTGTTGTTGTCGTTACGAATGCTTTTTGCTGTCACTCCAGTGGTTACTGTCCTCTGCTGCCCCCTCGCCCCCAGAGAACCCAAGAGCCTGGGGGTGCTGGGGGAGCCGAGGGGGTTTCTCCTGCAGAATCACAGCCACCTCCTGAGTAGCCACTCGAAAACTGGGCTTGACTGTGTAAACAAGAGTCGGACCACAGCCGCAGTACAGGGAGTGTGAGCCAGGGCACTCGGGGAGGAGCTGCTGGGGGGGCTTAGGAGAGCCAAGTTCAGTTCCCCAAAGCCTCCTAGAGCCTCTGTTAAGACTTCTGGCTTCATGAAGGTTTGGCGAGTCCTGGCCAGAGAGGGCACAGGGGCCTGGCCTGGACCATCACCTCCAGCAAGAGAGTGGTTTCTTGCGGGGCCGCCCGGGTCGATTTGTTTTGGTTGCTTTTCTGTTGCCGTCGCTGCCCTTGCTCACGAGGTTGATCCAGACCATCTCGCCAAGCAGAGGGGTTCTTTAGCACCAGCAGCGGCTGGAGGGCCCACCCAGGAAGGCCTGGTGGGGTCTCTCTCCCCGCTAGTGTGGTAATGAGCAGGAAGGGCCTGGTGAGGGCCAGTGCTCGGTGGTAGAAGCACAGCCAACAAGACCCCCAGCCGCTTGCCCGCCGGGGGCGAATGCTCAGCCCCGGCCCACTGGCAGAACATTTCCTTCTGTGCCATGACTTTGCCCCTTCTCTGAGATTGTTGGGGGTCCTGATTTTGTTGTTCTGTCTTTAAATACAGGCCCCCCAATGAAATGATCACCCCGCCCCCCAGAGGGTTTCCATTTTTCTCTAATTAGTCTATGCATTTCTGCCTCTCTCCCTCCCTCTCTCTTCCTCTCCCTCCTTCTCCCTCCCCCTCCCTCCCCTCCACCATTTTCTGTGTTCCACCCCCTGAAGCCCCTCAGAAAATGCTGTGCATTTTGGAGACGTGAGAATTCGTTCAAAATTCTTAAAGCATTTGAGAATAGCTCATTGTAAACTAAAAGTGGGGAGGGGAATAAAGAAGAAGAAGACGGTCCTCCCGCGTCCCTTCCCGTGGATGAGACCTCGCTCTTTGCTTTGTGCAATAACTACTTGCGGTGAGAGCGGGTAGCGCCGGCCACACTCCTGTCCTGACACTGGCACACGCTCACAGTGGCGGCCCAGCCCTCCCCCCGTGTCGTCCTACATTTTGGCAGTATTTTATATTTTCTGTAACGCACTAAGTCTTAGGTGTCTAGAGCTCGTCTGTTAACGCTCACATCACAGATTTATTTTCCTTAATCCTCACAAAGACCCAATTGACCAAAAAGAAGAGAAAAACAAAAACAAAAACAAAAAAAAAGGCGTCATTTTTGTACAAATAGCTTTGAGAAGCCCCTTGTGTTGCTGTGACTCATCTCTGACGACATGTTTCTTGCTATTTGTTTTCCACATCGAGAGTCAAGTTGACGCGGCTGGCGTGGGGGGAGGCGCCCGTCGGCCCGGTGTCCCCGGTGTCCCTGGTGTCGCTGTCTGGTTAGCCATACGATGTTCGTCCTCAGCACTGTACACGGTCCCTCTATGATATGGAGAAGCAATATCACTGAACTCACACCATGTATTATTACTATTCACTAGCACCCTAGGTGTGATAATTGAAGTAAATATCTTTTATACAAACACAGGGTGTGTGGGTCGTCTTTCTTTGAAGTGCTCTGGCCTGAGGAAAGCAGCAAACACTGCCCGTGGGTCCCAAGGGCACCGTGAGAACTGCCCTTGTCGGGGCCACTGTCCCCCACCTTCGGGGCCCTCTGCCGCGTGGCTTCCGGTCATTCGTGAGCAGAAGCCTGGAGCGCTGGGATCTGGGCACCGCGCCCCTGCTGCCCTTGGTCCTCCATCCTGCACGTAGTGACAGCTCCTGGGGCCAGCCTCCCTGCTTGGTGTCATCCCCACTGTCTGCAACCTTTGACCCAAGAACTTACCTCAGTGGTACCTGCTGCCCTGTCCGTCAAATGGGGACACTTCCTGGTCTCACAGGCTTGTGGGGATCAGGGACGGTGGCCCAAGGTGCCAAGCACAGCTCGGGGCTGGCTGTAGCAGCCCAATAACTGGGGCTTGGGTGCCGAGGCCACGGCCAAGTCCCTCTCCCCAGCTGCCTGCAGCTGGCTGGGGCCCTACCTTGCTGCTCTGGGGAGCTGGGGGGTCCTCATTTTGTCCCTGGCTCCTGGTGTAAAGAAGGACAGGCCAAGGGGGGTCAGCTGGCTCATGGGGAGCGGAGGGGGCGCAGTGGCTTGTGGGTTTCTGGAATGTGGGGCTCCTGAGGCCTCTTTCTGGCTGGCGCTGGGTGGCAGAGTTGGCAGAGAGGCTTGCTCACGCCCAGGTGACTCGGGTGCTCTTGTTTTAGGATCTACTGGGTGGGACAGAATTGCCATCTGTGCGGTGTGTGACAGTCGGGGAGTGGTTACTTGGGGGCGTGTTAATCCAAGATGATGAACATGAAGCTCCCCTGTGTGGCCTGTAATCACGGCCCCTCCCTCTGAATTAACGTCGCTTTGATTTCCTGTAGCAGGAGCCCCAAGGGCAGGGGCAGCCCAAGTCCCCTGCCACAGGGAGCTCAGCACAGGACTGCGCCCTGCCCTGTGGGCTTGGCATTTGACAATCTCAGGTCTACCTCCAGAAACTTCTGTCAGCTAGCCTGGGTCCAACCCCACTTTTTAAAGATCTGTCAACGAAATTAAACTATAACGTGTAAGACAAACAGCAGCACAAGGCCTTTTTACCCAGAAAGTCTCCCTAAGTGCTCTTAAAGTGAAATGTAATTAAGCACAACAGCTGGGGGTGTGCGGGCTGGAGGTGTGCAGCTGGAGATGCCAGGCTGAGGGTGTGCGACCTGGAGGCGCGGGGCTAGGGGTGTGCGGCTGGAGGTGTGCAGGCTCTCGCTCTGCAGGCTGCCAGTTCCCAAGGTGGATGAGGAAGCAGGACTCCCTCCCCTGGCTGCAGTGGGCGCCCTGCACCCAGCAAGCTGCTCAGCCTCCAGGCCTTGGCCTCCCTGCCTCCCCTGTAACTCAGTGTGCTTGAACAAAATCATAAGCCTCTTGGTCCTCTGAGAAGGCCATTGCAGATGGCGCCACATGGTGACAGTTATGCGGCCCTCGAGCCCTCTGCCGTATTTACTGGACCCGGGAAGGGTAGCCTGGAGAGTGGCTCCCTCCTGGCCCAGCACGCCAGCCATGCGGGTGTGCAGCCTGCTGTCCGCGCTGGAGCTCGCCATAGCTTCCCGCGAGGAGGCAGAGGCCTGGGCCTAGGCGTGCTGGGCCAGCCTGGGAGCCCAGCCATCAGTGACCCACCCAGTAGAGGGCAGCTATCCTTAATGGAGCGGGACCCCCAGCCCTGCCTGGCCTCGGCAAGCCCACCGTGTCCGAGCAGCTCAGGCTGAGAATGTCGCGGGGAGGCTCCCCGCCCCAGCACCCCGGCAGAGTCCCTAGAGAACAAGCCCTAGC
The DNA here is from genome assembly GCF_045843805.1 of Urocitellus parryii. Classification (NCBI taxonomy): domain Eukaryota; kingdom Metazoa; phylum Chordata; class Mammalia; order Rodentia; family Sciuridae; genus Urocitellus; species Urocitellus parryii. The sequence goes on along the minus strand of NC_135539.1, from coordinate 28,433,543 downwards.
AGAGCTGCCCCATGGGGACAGTGGTGGGCACTGCAGGGACTGAGGCTGGAGGGCCCTGCCCACTGATGAGGGAGGCATGGTGTGGCACTGCATAGGCTCCCAGGCACCACCTCTTACCAACTGGTGGCCTGGCCAGTGGACACTGGGGACACCTCTGAAAGGTGAATCTTACTTCCTCGTAGAAGTAGGGTGATGAGAATGCTGAGCACACAGGACTCTGGGGACCTGGGACACCTAGAAATCATAGGGCCCAGCACCTAGCTGTGGTTGTCCCCATGTCCCCTGTAGGTATCGTCTGGCACCTGAGCAGGGGTTCTGGTGGTCGGTGGTGGTCTGGGTTTTTGTTTCGTTTCTGGCACTGGGGACTGAACCCCGGGGCGCTTAACCTCTGAGCCCAGCCCCAGCCCTTTTGATGTCTTACGGGGAGACAGGGTCACTCACTGATCTGCTTAGGGCCTCTCGAGGTGGCTAAGGCTGGCTTGGAGCTTGGGATCCTCCTGCCTCAGCTGCCCAAGCTGCTGGGATTGCAGGTGTGCGCCACTGTGCCTGGCCCTGAGCGGGTTTTCTCACCCAGTCCTGCTCCATGTCGGGTGCTCCTCAGGCACCTAGAGACCCAGCAGCTGCCGGGTCTTTCCTGGCTACTGATGAGGCCTGTGACAGGCTGGTGGGCACACAATGTGGGCGGCAAAGGCCTCCTCCCAGCACCCTCTCCTCATTGCCTCCCATGGCAGGAGGTCACGTCTTTGCAGTCTGTCTGGTGTGGCTGTCTGTCAGGGCAGCTCCCACAGCCAAACCCAGAAGCACTTGAAGAAACTGGAGTCTCTGGATGGGACAGCAGTTCTCCACTGGTGGCAACTCTGCCCCTGGGGACATTTAGCAATATCAGATGTTTTTGTCAGTCACAATAGGAAGGCATCTTGAGAGCAGAGGCCAGGAGACCCTGCTAGCTCTCCTACAAGGCATGTGACAGTCCCCCATAGCAAAGAATGACCTGGCCCCACATGTGACCAGGCCCACCCCGCCCTACGAGGCCACCTCTTTCAGAACCCCTCCAGCGGGGTATGCAGCAGAAGGTGACTGAGGCCAGCTCTGGGCCAGGGACATGCTCCAGGCTGGGCACAAGCCCAGAGGAGGGTGGGGCAGGAAGAGACACCCAGGTCCTGTTGTTTGGGGGCTGGTCACTGAGCACTGACCTGGTGAGGGGATGGAGGACCTCAGGGTGGAGTGGCTGAAGCAGGTAGAGGCTCTTGCCAGGTAGACGAGGGGCAGCAGGGGCACCAGGTGAAGCAGAAACATGGCGGGCGGGGGGCCACGTCCCCACACTGACCGCCATGCGTGGTCACCGGCAGGCCTGGGAGTGTCTATGTGGGTGTTCTCCCCCGTGTGACGAGAAAGACTGCAGTCCAGGGCATCTGAGGCACTCTGGGGGTGAGAGTCCCAGCTGGGGAAGTGTGTGTGAATATGGGGTCACCGTGGGCTGCGGCCCTGGCCGTCGGGGGTCACCGTCAGGTGCGGTTGAGGTGCCAGAGAGATGCTGAGTGGGAGGGAGGCCCAGGAAATGGGGTGGCGGGCGGGAAGGCCCCGAGAGGACTGGACAATGAGGACGTGGCCACGTGCAGAGGCCTTGGCGGGTCCTGGGTGTGGTGGACACTTGGGCATGGACTTCTCCAAGGTGCTTTGCTGGGGGCAGGGGGCGGGTAGAGAGAAGGTGCGTGTGCGCTGGGAGCTGCAGCGGGACCCCCACCGCACTGTGCCTCTGCCAGGGAGAAGCAGAGTCCATGCGCCAGGAGGGGGCAATTTCCTGGGGACACCGTTGCACAGGGGCATGTGGCCAGCACCCGCTGGCAGGGACAGGCACAGCCACCATCACCAGGGGTTGTCCCAGGGCAGAGGCATGGAGGGGCCCGTGAGGGAGCCTGCAGGTGGCTGATTGAATAAGACAGGGTCCCTGCCTCCAGTGTCCACAGGCCTCGCCACCTGCCACCAGCTGTGAGAATCTCTGCCCTTCAGTGATCCTTGTCCTTGCCTTGGGCGGTGGACTCCGCCTCCTTAGGTCTTGACCTTGCTCTGATCTCCTTCTTCCCTCTGAAACGCACCTTCCAGGACATCTTCCAGATTCTCCCAGAAGGACAAGGTCCCCTTCACCTTCAAAAGGGGGAGAGGACAGTCAGAGGCGAGGCCAGCCCCCCGCCCCTGACACTCGCTCGCCCTCATCACCCCTCCTGCTAGCTGCAGACTGTCCCCACGCCCTCCCACGGGCTCTCTTGCACAGCCACCCCCCGCCACAGGGTCCCCCTAGCCCTGCGATCGTCACTGCTGGACACCTGTCCCCAGCACTCGCCCCTCCCCCACCCGCCACTGCCCTGGGTTCACGGCCCTGGACCGTGGGTCCGCAGCCCTCCCCGCCTCCGCCTTTCTGTAGCTTGAGACACCTGCGACCCTCCTTATTTCTGGACAGTCCCTCTTCCACGTGGTCCCTGAACACGCTTCCTCCTGACTTGTCCCCTGATTCCTGCCACCTCTTCCCCAGGTTTTTGTGGCACTCCTCTGAGATATCACCACAAGCTCTGGCCACTGTCCCTGCTGCACCCTCTGGGCTCCTTGCCTGGGCGCCCAGGTCCACATCCCCACCACACAGTCCCTTAGTTGTCCCACGGTACTACGTGGTTCCAGAGCCGCCCGCCCCCTCCGACCCCCTCCCAGGGGGCCGCGGCCAGACACGGGCCTCCTCCCCAGGTTCTGTACACAGGGTCCAGGCTGTCACCAGCACTTCTTCCACCTTGTCCCAGAGAGGAGTTGCCCAGGTCCGAACCCGCCGGCCTGAGGTCACGAAAGCCCTAGAGGGCAGGGGTCAAAGCCCAGCTCTGGAGGAGTCCAGCCCAGGCGCTCCTCTGATGCTCTGTGGCCACCCAGGAATTGCCCCCCAACTTGTTGGTCTGTGTGTCCCCTCCTCCTGCAGAGGGGGCAGGGAGCGCCCACAGCCCCTCCAAGAAGGGTCTGGAGCTGAGACCCTCCTCAGGGTGCCTCGCAGGCTGCCTCCTGCCTCCTCAGCCCCAGCGTGGAGGGACGGATCCTAGGCACAGCTGGTCACTGCTGGGGTCCGCCTGGGCCTGTCCTTGCTGTCTCAGGTGCCCTCCCTGCCCTGAGGCTTCCCTGCAGCCTCTCCCCCAGGGCCTCCCTGCCCTCTGACCTCTACCCAGCCTCTCCTCTGGGCCTCACAAGCCATCATCCTCCATTTCTGCTGCACACAGACACCAGCCAGTGTCCCCCAGAGCCATGTCCTCAGGGATGGTGTCCCCTGACCCTCATCCTGCTCCCAGAGCTCCACAATGTCATACTTGTAGCTACAGCAGAAGGCTGCCCAGAGCAGCTGGACACAGGACACACTGACCGTCCCCAGGGAGGCCTGAGCTGGCAGCCTGGGTGGAGGTCTGCTCTCAGGACCCTCACACATGTGCAGAATGTCACCTGTATGCACAGGCAGGGACCATGAGCCCACCCCCAGCAGCTGGCCCAGGCTCTCCCAGCCTCCCCCATTTCCTCTGGTGGCTCTTGAAGCTGCAGGTTGTGCCCACCCTGGAAGCCAAGCCGAGCCATGCTAGGGTGGCACAGGCTGGTGGCAAATAAAACAAGCAGGTCCCGGAGCCATCTCACTGGCCTTCGAGCCAGCCCTTGTGCCACTTCTGCAAGGTCCCTGCCCCACGAACACCCCCGGGGAGAGGTTTCACTCTGGTGGGCAGTGGTCACCTGCCCTCAGTTCCCCATGTCAGCCCCGCACCTGTGACCTCCGTGCCCTCACCCCAAATGCCCTTCACCTGCACCTTGTCTGGGACTCTGTCTACCCCACCCAGACAGAGTAAGTCCCTGCACCGTTGTGGACAGGCTTCTGTTTGCAGTTGCTCCTGTGGCCTCTCTTGCCAGGAAATGAACCCCATCTCCTCCCCCAGTCCAGGCCCTTCACCTCTATTAATGTTACCCATGCTTCTGTTAGCTTGATTTCTTTCTTTCTTTCTTTTTTAATACTGAGGATTAAACCCAGGGCCTCGTGCATACTGAGCAAAAGGTCTACCCCTGAGATGTACCCCTAGTCCTGTTTGCTTACTTTGAGACGGGGCTGGCCTTGAACTTGTGATCCTCTGGCCTCAGCCTCCTGAGTGGCTGGGATCACAGGCAGGCACTGCTTGGCTTCTCTGGCCTTCTGTAGGTCGCCACCCAGTGCCATTCCCACTAGCTTTCTGGCTGTCCTCTCCCTCCATGTCCTGGACTTCCATCCATAGCCCCCCTGAGCATGCATGGTGCGGAGGCGCGGGCTCGGCAGTCCCATCTCCAGGCCTGGGCCCAAGGCCGAGGTCATGGCAAGTTTGTCCTTTCTGGGTCTCCCCACTGGGGTCCGCTAAAGCTCCACCCCTGCCACCCGCAGCCCACCCTCAGTCTGGCGCTGCCCTCACGCCACACCCCACCGCCCCCCTTCCTCACCATCGCCTGCCCGCCAGGAATAGGGAAGGGGCCCGCCTGAGGAAGGAGTCCATCTGGGGCCTGAGCAGTGGGGACTGTGGTGTGGGGAAGCACTGGGGGACAGGGCACCGCTGGGTTCCATCCCAGGTGGGGACGCCTCAGTTCTTCATCTCAGTTCTGAATGACCAGACTGTCACAGGGTACGGAAAGGGCGTGGCAGGTGGTGGGCACCAGGAGGTGGAGCAGTGGGGTGAGGTGGGGCTGTCCCCTGGCCCAGGGCTGGTTGGACAGCTGGTCAGCAGGCTGCCCAGTGAGGAGCCGGTTCACAGCTCACTGCCTGGAGTCTGAGCATTTCTGAGGCCACAGTGCCCCCTGGTGGCCATGCAGTCCACCCATAAGGACAGCGCCCCACAGCTCACCAAGGAAGGTCTGTCATCACCATTTTATAAATGAGGTCCAGAGAGGGTGGTCCAGCTGCCTGGAGTCACACAGCCAGAAGCAGACCCATACCTCATTCTGGGATCTGGTCATCTCCCAGGACTCTGCTGTCCTAGCCAGTGACCACTGAAGGCATCTTGGAGACCAGGCTTAGAGAACTTGCCCACCATCTCCCACCCTCCTGCAGGGGCAGAGGTTTCCAAACAGAACTAGCTTGGATTTGCCTCCTAGCAAAGATGATCCTGGGGTTTGATTCACAGCACCAGGCGCGGGGCTGGTGGCAGGGGCTGGCTCCTGGATAGGGGAGAGGGACAGGGCTGTGGGTCAGGGAACTCTGGGGGCCACCCAACACTCACCCCTGCCACCCTGTCCACCACTGCGTCTGGAGCCTGTTGCAGGGGGGTCCACCCAGGTCTGGGCTCAGCTCCAGAGGCGGGACCCCCCTGCCCCCCCGACACCTCACCTGCTTTTCTCAGCCCCTCCCACCTGGGCCCTCTCCCGTCATGATCCCAGGACATGAGAAACTGGGGGCTCACTGGGAAGGCCTGGGGCTCCTCGCCCTGCTTGACAGAGGCCGAGTGAGACCCACAGGGGAGAAGGGGCCATCCAGGGTCACCAGGAAGGTCTTGGGCAGAGGTGGGGTGCCCCCATTTCTCCTAAGTCCAGGCCCAGTTTCCTTCCCCTCCCCTGGGGACCCAGGCCCACAGTGGTTGCAGCCAGCACCTCTTGGGCCGTGGCTGTGTGGAGGGAAGGGCCAATGGACCGTGAGCCGCAGGGGCAAGCCAGGGGTCACGTCAGGTCCTCTGATGGTCGCATTTTCCTTTGGCTGCAGGGCGCTGTGCAGAGCTGCAGATGCACGTCACCCAGGCCATGGCCACGGCCACTGAGCAGAGAGAGCTGATCGCCCGCTTAGAGCAGGACCTGAGCACCATCCAGTCCCTCCGGCGCCCGGATGCGGAGGTGAGCCCCGCTCCCCTCTGCCCTTCCCCGGGCCCCCGTCCTTTCAGCCTCAGGAGCCCTGGACCTCCCAGGTCGGCCCCCCATGACCCTGCAGCTGGGTAAGCCCACCCCACCCCAAAAATCTAGGGGGCTGCGCCCACATCTTCTGGGCTCCCCACTCCCCCGGGCTGGCCACCGTCCACCCCACGGGCAGAGGCAAGGCCAGGCTCCTGCACCCCTCTCTCGGCTGAAGCATCAGAGGCCCCAGACCACAGAAGGCAGGAGCCCAGAGGGTCCCCAGGGGCATGGCATCTCCCTCGCAGCTGAGGAGGTGTGGCTGCTCGGGTCCCGCAGCGTCCAGCTGCTGGGCCAGGGTTGCCCAGGCTCTGGTGCCGCTCAGGGCCCAGTGGCCAGGTGAGAGCCACTCGGCTGAACTCCCTCAGGAGCACCCCAGGGCCCAGCCCCTGCAGGCCGACAGCTCTCCACCCCACTTGGCTCGGCCACCCTGAGAGAGGGCGGTCAGTGCCCGGATGTGGGAGCACCTGTGTCTCTCCCCCACCTCAGGGCGCTGCTGAGCAAGGGTTGGAGAAGATCCCAGAGCCCATCAAGGAGGCCACCGCCCTGTTCTATGGTGAGGAGGGGCCCAGGGAGGAGGGCTGGGGGCAGGTGCAGGCGGAGAGCCCAGAGCCCCCAAGGACACTCCCCCTCCTCAAAAGAGGAGTCCCCACCCAACAATGCAGCAATGACCTCAAAAGCAGCAGGTCGGCCCCCGCGCCCACCCCGTGGCCTGCCGTGGCTTTAGTGCCACGAGGCAGCTGGAGCTCCTCAGGGTTGAGGGGAGGCAGCCTCCTCAGGACTGAGGCCAGAACCTGAGGCTGCCGCACCAGGATGTGGGGGTGTGTCCAGGCCTCCCCAGCTCCCTCAGTGTCTCTTTGCTTCACAAGGGACGGGTGTGACAGAGGCAGTGGCCCCGCATCCATACAGAGTAACAGGGCGGAGGAGCCCCAGGCCTGGCAGTGCAGACAGGTGCCCTGGGGCAGAGCCCTGCAGGGCCAGCCTCGGCCCTCTCAGGCTCCCTGGCTGCCCCTCCCCTTCACACACCTGCTCACACCTGGGGGTCCGACTTCCACCTCAAGGCCTGGGCCACCCATGTCTCCTGCCACCCAAAGCCACCGTCTCCACTCTCTCCCAGGACCCTCCCCACCAGCCAGTGGCACCCTCCCCGAGGGCCAGGTGGATTCCCTGCTCTCCATCATCTCCAGCCAGAGGGAGCGCTTCCGTACCCGGAACCAGGAGCTAGAGGCTGTGAGTCACGTCCTTCTGTCCCCTACATGCCACAGTCCTGAGGACACAGTGGGAGAACACATGGGCCCAGAGGAGGAAACTGTCACAGACCTTAAACTTGCAGTGAGAAGGGGCCTGTCCTGTGCGGTCAGGGAGGGCTTCCTGGAGGAGGCCGCACCATGCTGAGTCCTAAGAATCAGGCTCAAGGTGGGACACACAGGACCTGCTCCAGGTTGCAGGAAGGAAGCCCAAGACAGGCGGGCACCAGGCGGGCAGGCTGCTGCCAGGACAGCCCCAGGGGATTTAAGCAGCGGAGTGCAGCTGTGATGGACAGCAAGGCAGGTCACGCGGGTGCCAGGACAGGACAGAAGGTGACCGGGCAATGGTTACAATGGTCCAGGAGGAAATGCCCACCTGAGGCAGGGGTGGGAAGCAAGGCCAGGTGGGGGAGAGGGGGGCTGGGAACCCCGTGGAGATGAACAGCGCGAAGGGATCTCAAGGGGTCAGGGGACCAAGGAGCCCAAAGAGCCTGCTGGCCACTGGCCCACACCAGGGCCTTCCTGGAGGGGCACCTGAGGGAGGGCCTGCCCTGCACTGGTGACCAGTCTGGACTTGAGAGGTGCTGTGGGCCCCAGAGGAGGGGCCTCCATAGGGTGTTGTCTACACGTGGCTGGTGGCTGCAGGGATGAGGTCCCCAAAGAGGACGGAACAGAGCCCTGGAGGGCCTGGGAGGGAGCAGGAGGAGCAGGGGCAGGAGGTGTCTAGACACTATGCCTAGACCAGGGCCTGGGTGTCCCCAGGAAGGCACGGACACTGAATGCAGCAGGGCAGAGAGCTGGGTGACAGAGTAGGGAAACGTGGGTGTGGCATAAGTGGATTCACATAAGTGGATTCATACTGTATTTTCCTTTGTGACTGGCTTAGTTCACTTACTGTCATGTCCTCAAGGTTGATCCATGTTGTACCATATGTCCCAATGTCCCTCCTTTTAAGAACTGCTCCATTTTCTGCATGTGCCACATTTTATTTGTCCACTCCCCTTCGAGACCTCTGGGCTGCCCCCGGGCTGTGGCTGTCGAGAGCAGTGTTCACAAGGGTGTACAGATGACATTCCTTCCAGACCCTGCTCTCCTATTATTTTGGACGTGATCCCAGAGGGGGCCTTGCCAGAGCGTGTGACAGTTCTACATTCGATTTTTCAAGGAACATGGCCACACTGCCATGTACCTCTTGGTACTGCTTGAATTTTGAACAGCGGAAAGGAAACCCCCACTTTCACACACTTGAGGAAATTGAAACACGAGATCCCATTTCCTCTCGCCTTTAGGTCAGCCGACATTAAACCCACACGGCTGCGATTCCATTTCTGTGAAATGTCCAGGAAGTGACTGCCAGGGGGTGGGGGACAGGGGGACGGCTGACAGGTGCAGGGATTCTTGCTAGGGTGATAAAAATGTCCTGAAATTAAATGATGGAGATGGTTGGACATGGTGAGTGGACTGCATTGTCCACATAAAGATGGTGACATTTATGGGATTGGATTAGACCTCCGTGGCTTACAGAGGCTGGGGACACGGCTCAGAGAGAGAGCCCTGGTCTACCAAGTGCAAGGACCTGGGTTTGACCCCCAGCAGTGCATTAATAATAATAGGAGTCATGATGATCATCTAAAAGGCTGGTAACACCCCAACCAAATAAAATACGAGGACTCCTGACCCCAGACTGTGACCTGGGCTGGAACCAGGAAGAAAAGGGGGAACTTCCAAGAGGGGCAGCCATGAGCAGTGTCCAGCAGGTCAAAGAGAAGGCCATGGGCACAGAGAGGGGCCTAGTAGAGGGCAGTACTTGTGCCAGTGTGGTGCCCTCTGACCCTGGCCCTCCCGCCTGCCCGCTGCCCCCACAGGAGAGCCGCCTGGCCCAGCACACCATCCAAGCCCTGCAGGGCGAGCTGGACAGCCTGCGCGCCGACAACATCAAGCTCTTCGAGAAGATCAAGTTCCTGCAGAGCTACCCAGGCCGGGTGAGCGTCCTCCCGGTCAGCCCCAGGGGGCTAGGTGGAGGGAGAGGCTGGTCAGGGCCTTGAGACAGGAAGGTTGGGGGAATGACCTGTGGGGCAACCCTGGGCCTGGGGGACCTCGAGGCCATCCAGCACCTCGACTCTTGTCAGCCAATCTCCCTGTGCTCAGAGTGGACCCCATATGGGTTCACTCAAAAAACCAGCAGGGAGGTGGGTCCTGGACCAGGGGCCCACCAGCCCAGGCAACCCTTCTGTGAAATGGTGGTGACCCACTAGTGCACCCCAGGATCTGGGCACTGAACCCTAGGGGTACTGAGCATTCAGAACAGGCTGGGAACTGGTATGTTTTATACATCTATATTTTTTAAAAAATTCAGAATTTTCATTCCAGTTGAGAATGCTGTCCCTGGTGTCCTTCGGCCCCCAGGCCTCTCAGGGGTCCCGGCCTGCAAGGAAACCCTTTCTGTGACCAAAGGAAGACAGAGCGGGAAGTAAAAGGGGAGGGAGCTCAGACACCGCGGGCCCCACCCCCACTCGCTGGAGCAGCGCTGCTATGCTGCTCTCCAGCCACCAGAGGGCGCCCAGACTCCGCGAACCAGTGCTGCTCCAAGTGGCTGCCTCCCCCAACCCCCAGCAACCCCCTCCAAACCTACCAAGCCGCATCCTGGCCCACACCTGTGGTCCCAGCTACTAGGAAGACGGAGGCAGGAAGATAGCTTGAGCCCACGAATTAGAGGCCAGCCTCAGCAACTTGTACCCAGGCCCAGCCCTGTCCTGTCCCACCTGGGCCTCTTTTCCCTAGAGGTAACCAGAGGTGGGCCTGACGCCTGGAGAGGAGACAGAACTCTGACCCCAGGCCAGAGCCAGCAGTCACATTCACACTGTCACCCAGCACCCTCTCCCAGCCTTGCAGAAGCCATGGCTGTTGGCCTGCCTTCCCTGAGCACTGCCTGCCTGCTGGGCCATGCCCCTGACGGGCTTCTCCTCCTCCCCGTGTGCAGGGTGGCAGCAGTGATGACACGGAGCTGCGATACTCGACCCAGTATGAGGAGCGTCTGGACCCCTTCTCCTCCTTCAGCAAGCGGGTCAGTGCAGGGGGCCTGAGCAGTTCCCGCCCACCTGGCCCGGCCACTCCCTTCCCTATGCCCATCTGTTCTCCCCTGGCCTGGCACACCCGGCTCTGCATGCCCAGACCCTCCCTGACCAGCAGCTCCACACTGCTTCAGTGCCATAGAGGCCCAGGACACCCCCAGCAAGGCCTCAGTGGCTCTCTGTGGGCGTGTGGCAGTGAGCAGGTTCACCAAGTGCCCCGTGGGGCAGGCAGACAAGCAAGGGGGTCCCACTCCGCACGATGGTGGTGGCCTCCCCCGCCCACCTGCCTAAGCCTTCCTCTCCAGGAAGAGCTTTTTACACAGGCATTAGGGGCCCTGGGAGTGGGGGAGTCACACAGATGCTGGGGGAGCCCAGAATGTCGCACTGAGTGGGACTGTCACCAGGGGGCCCGTAGCAGCCACCTAGGGCTCTGCAGCCCTCTCTGGGTCCTTTCTTCATCGTCCCTCCTCCTTCAGGAGCGGCAGAGGAAGTACCTGAGCCTGAGCCCCTGGGACAAGGCCACACTAAGCATGGTGAGTCCCCACGCCTGTGCCTACCTGGGACAGACAGGAACATCTATCTCTAGGCACCATGGCACCTGCCCTCCAGCCCCATCGGGAGAAACCCCAGGGGCCACACGGCCCCTCCCATGCCCTAACAAGGGGGGCCATGTGACTGGGGAAATGGGACAGGGTCCTTCCCTCTCCCCAGCAGCTCCTCTGATAACACCATTCACTGTCAGCTTTGGAACTGGGCTGCAGGGGGCGCCATTCCCCGAAATCCTGTAGCCGGACTTCCCCCTCCATCCGCCCCCTTCCATACATTGTAGAAGGGTCCCCAGCTCCCAGCCCTTCCCTCCCCTTGCAGCCCCAGCGCCCCTTTGCAAGAGCCAGGGGCAGCCCTTTCCCACCCTCCCACTCCCTGTTTGCCCCCCAGGGTCGTCTGGTCCTCTCCAACAAGATGGCCCGCACCATCGGCTTCTTCTACACCCTCTTCCTGCATTGCCTGGTCTTCTTGGTGAGTGTCCTGACAATAAGCCAGGGATGTCACCATGCTCTGCTGACCTCCAGGGCAGCAGGACCCTGATACTGTGGCCTCCTCAAAGCCACACCCTCAGTTCTGAGCCACTCCTATCCCTTGGGTCCCCATCCTGGGGACAAAGAGCACTCCAGACTTGGATTGGATCCTCTGACTAGGGCACAGCCTGGCCACTCAGGGGAGGAGGCCTGGTTGACCACAGCCACTGACCCAGACCTGAGGGGCTTGGTGGAAAGAAAGGCCGCGGTGGGAGCCTGAGGCAAGAGGGACCAGGCAGGTCTAACAAATCCCCCAGTGACTGCCGTTGGCTGTCCACATCTCCCCAAGTCAGGGGGGCACTGGAGTCAGTGGCCTGGGGATGCCTCTGTGTCTGCCACAGTGGGGAGGAGAGGGCCAGCCTGTTGTATGAGTCCAACCTCAGGGACTCACCTCCAGCCAGCCTGTCCCATGGCCCCTACAGAGCTAGCCTGGGCTCCCACTCTGACTGCAGGGCCCAGCACCTCCTGGACCTGTCAGAAGTAAGCCCCGTGTCAGGGCCATTCCTCAATGTCTGGACCCATTGGACCTCCTGTGAGACAAGCAAGCTCAGGAGTGTCTCTGTAGCCCACTTCCTTGGGGCCGAGGCCACAGGACATTTCTGTCCCCAGAGTGCATACACAGGGGCCATGGGTGGGCTGTGGGAGTGGCCATGAGGCGGGTGGGAAGCTCACACTGTCTCCATCTGGTCAGGTGCTCTACAAGCTGGCCTGGAGCGAGAGTGTGGAGAGGGACTGTGCCGCCACCTGCGCCAAGAAGTGAGAATGTCCCCTGTTCCCAAAACCCAAAATCTAGTCCCCGAACTCCCACCTCCCTCCTCAACGCCACACCAAGCCCCTCCCTCATGATGCCTGCTCCTCAGGCTGTCCACCACAGCTCCATCCTGTCCTCGCCCAGCCCTCCACCACGCCCACTTCCCCAGGGCCATCTGTCACACACACACATACACACACACACACACTTCTCTCCTTTGCACATTTAGCCTCAGAAGTGGTTTCTGTTCCCAGGTTCGCCGATCACCTGCACAAGTTCCACGAGAAGGACAACGGGGCGGCAGCTGGTGATTTGTGGCAGTGATACCAGGGTCACCCCTGCAACAGTGTGGCTGCGTCCCCACCCCTGCTTGATCAGTTGCTTCTAATGAGTTAGGCTTCCCCTGACACCCCCCACCAACATGGAAACTGTCCTTGTCCTTGGACCAATAGCTTCCAGAGGTCCCAGGTCCCCTTGGGCTCCTTAAAAGAATGTCAGAGCTACATCAGGGTTCCCTAGGTCCAGACAGCCCCCTAATGCCTGGCCAGGCTGACCAAATGCTCCACCTGCCTGGCCTGGGCTCCGCACACAGCCTGGCCTCTAGCACTGGTGGCAGAGACCCCGGCTGTGACACTCACCTGATTTTGGCATTGGTTAAACCAGTTTGGACTCCTTAGGCCTGGGCTGTGACATCCCCTTTTGCTCCCCTAGGATCTCCCTCACACCCTGAACGAGATGTCAGGTCCTTCCTGTAGGCTACTGGGCTTTGAGTCAGACCACCCTGGTCTGCCTCTGTCACTGATCCACCCCCCCCCCATAGAACATAGACAAGGTTAGATAAGAACTAGTTTACTCATGCCCCACCCCCATCCCCAGAGTATGGGACAGTTTCTGCTACCGCCTCCCTGCCCCCAGACACAAGTGATTTCTGCTTTTTTCTTTAGCAAGATATTCTGGTTTCTAGACGAGGAAGTGCCTCCAACAAGATCCCAGGGCCCCCAGGCTCCTCAGACCCAAGAACTAACTAGAGGGGTCCCAGTGCCTCTCAGCCATGCAGAACTGACTGTGGGCCACCGTAGCATGGCCACCTCTGGGGGCCACTGGCAGATCTCCTTAGTTAGGTTTGCGTTTCACGCTCAGCCTTGCATGTTTGAATAAACCATAGTTGCAGCCACACTGCTGCCCATGCTCTGTGACTCCTGAGCTCTGGGACACTGGGGTTCTGGAGGTCAGTAGATGCCTGCAGCACCACCCCAGGATCAGGGCTGGTCTGTCCGTATGGAGCAGGGCCCTAGCATACAGGAAGTCTCTCCCGCTCTTCCTGTCCTCAAGAATTCCGAATGCATTCAGAGTTTTGCTGAAACCCAAACCCACAGCATCTGGGCTCTCTTGGGCAGGCTTGCAACCCCATCAAAAAGGGAAACCAGTTCCTTTCTTCACAGCCAGCTGTCAGGCTGTGGTTGGGGCCTGATATTTTGGTGGGTCCACATCCCTTCCTGGGGAATCCCTGCTTCCCTTTCTGTACACACCAGAGCTGGATCTAGAGCAGGGCTCCTTTCCCTTGGGTCCCCCAGGTGCCAGAACTCACACCCATCAGGGCTTTGAACACCAGTCTTGCATGGGGATTCCCTGGAACCACTGGACTGTGCCACCTCATCCCCACGCCAGCCCCACTCACATACAACATCTCATTTTGGTCTATGGTGGCTGGCCTTACCCACTAGGCTGGCTCCAAACCTGGCTCCTGCCCTGCAGTCTACCAGACCAGAGTCCCCTGTGCCACATCTGCCTCGAGCTTCTTCCTGAATGCTAGAGCTTGTGCATGCAGGGGTCTTCCTTTGAGTTCTTACTACCAGGACCCCTCACCATCTCTTCCCTCAGAACTTCCTCCAAGGCCCCAGAGCTTCCTGTACTCCAAGATATAAGATAGACTGTCCTCTCTGACCCTCATTCCTGTCCCTTGGCTCATCACCCCTTCTCCCCCTCCCAGCCACTTTCGTTTCTCCCACCAGTTCCTCCTGGTAGGTAGGTTACTCAGAGTTACTAGGCTTCTGGCTCCTCCTCACTGCCTCCTCCCAAGGGGTCAGAGCTATTGTTCCACCCTGATCCTCTCTGGCCACTGACAATCCACCAGCAGCAAGCTCAGGGCACAACTTGTACCCGGGTCAGTCCACAGTGGGCCAGGCTGTCCAGGGGCAGAGCCTCTATCAATCCCGTTCTGCTGGCAGCCACCCTACCCCCCAATTCCTAGCCTCATGCATAGGTGTCCTGGTTCCCAGCCAGCGTCCAGCCTGTGGGCACCTCCATCAATGGCTGGACTACTGCCTACTTCATTAAGTGTTTGCTAGCCAGGTCCTGCTGCGAGGGCAGCTGGTACAGTGTGGCAGGGAAGGGGCCAGGTAGCAGGCCTCCACCGAGACCTGGCTAGCTTTAGTGCCCCTGTGGAGGGCAGCAGGTGGGAGGTCCAAGCCAGCCTCCACCTTCACCAGGCACTGCTCCTCCTGGACCCACCCTTTCCATCCACAAGATGCACATTAAAACGCTGGAGGGGTGGAAGGGCTCTCTACAAAGGTCAGAGGCCACTGTGGGTGGGGGAGGCCAACAGATGGAGGCATTCCCAGTCAGCAAAGTCACCATGGCAGGCCACAGAGCTGCTAGAGGATGGGGAGGGCAGCTGACTCAACACCTCTAGGGGCTGGAGCAGGGAGCTAAGACGGTGAGGAGGGGAGGTGCCCAGAAACCACTGCCCCACCCCAGGGGCACCCAGGTCTCGTGTGGAAGCACCTCTTCCACACTCCTGCTCACATGATATCCCCTTCCTTCGGACCTCTTCCGGGTCCGCTGGAGTCCTGCACCCCTCCAGAGCAGACTGCTGGAGGTCGGGCTCCGGGATCAGACTACAGGGCCTGCCAAGCCAGCAGGACAGTGTTCTTAGCGCGGCTCCTCTGCGCTAACCTCCTCAGGCCGAGCTCGGAATCCCGGTAAGAGTGAGGAAGCCGTGGCTGTGGCATCCCGTGAGCCCATGTGACGACCAACGTCTCCTGGAGTGGCGCCAGTCTCCGCCAGTCTGAAATTGGGAGGTGGGGCCGTGTTCGGGATGTCCTCCCCGCCCCGGGGCAGCGGCCTGTGGCCCCTCTGGGAGGGCTGGAGAGGGGGCGTGGTGCGCGCCCTCGGGATTTATGAGAACCAGACACAGACTTCCTCGGTTGCGACATCTGGGCCTCCTCGAGGCTCCCCATTGTCCCCGCAGTCAGGGTCCAGACACAGCGTCCATCCCTGCCTAGCTCCGGTCACCAAGGGGCGCTAGGAAAGTATCCACGCCCGGTCCCCCCACCACACAGGGCACCTTTCGGGACGCACAGCCACGTTCTGGGAGCCAGCACCCCGGGAGACGCCTCGGGGCGGGCTGGATGCCGGCGCCCGGTCTGAGGCCGGCTGCGCGACCCGCGACCACGGCCCCACATGGGATGGATCCTGGCTATTTCCCAACCCCTCTGGCCGCTGGCCGCGCGACCTCTGCTCCACCACAGCTAAGGGGAACCTAGCCTGGGTCGCTGAAGCCGCCGCCGCCAGGCTGAGGGCTGGGGGCGCGTCAGGGGCGGGGCCTGCGCGGCGCGAGGCGGGAGGGGGCGGGGCTCGAGGCGGGGGCGGGGCCCGGAGGCGCGCGCCGCGGGGGCGGGGGGCACGACGGGGAGCGGGCGGGGCGCGCGCCGCGCGGGGCTGAGCTCGGAGCGCGCGGGGCTCGGCAGCCCCGGGAGCTGCGCGGGGGCCGCGCCGGGACCGCGAGGAGCGCACGAGCCTTCGAGGCTGTGAACCAGGGAGGGAGGAGCCGCCGCAGCCTCCGCCGCTGCTGGCTCCAGCCCGGAGGGAACCAAACCCGCCGCGGACCATGAGCCGCCGGGCCCCGGGAGCCCGGCCGCAGTCGGGGCAGCGCTCCGCCGGCGCCCCGGCCCGCGCGGCCCCAGCTGCACTCCTGTAGGTAAGACCTGCTGGTCCTCAGTTCCCGGTCCCCTGGTCCCTCACCGGGGCTCTCGGCAGTCCCTGAGGGCGTGCGTGTGTGTGCGCACCGCTGCCCCGGGAAGCGCGGCCGCACGCGCCCTGGTCCGAGCGTGTCGTCTTTGTGTGCGCGGGTGGGAGGGAAGAGGACGCGCGAGCGAGGGATGCGCCCCCTCTGGGATCGGCTCCCGGACCCCCATCCGGGGCCGGGCGGGGAGTGGCGAGATGGGTCGAAGCGCCTCCGGAGCAGCTGCGCCCTCGCCCCCTCCTCTGACCCGGGCTGGGCAGTGGAGCGAGCGCAGCTGGTCCCCGGAGGCGGGGTCCTTGGAAGTGGGGAGGGGACGCTCAGGTCTCTTTCCCGGGAGGGAGGAAGGGGTGGGTCAACCTGGAAGGAGCACGAAGGCCACGAGCTGGAGTGGGGAGAGATCCCATCTAGGCCACAGTTCCAGGCTGGCACGCCCTCCATTCGGCCCAGGCCCTCTTTCCCACGGCCACCATTCCAGACCCGCCCACCCTAGAGTTCCCGGACAGCCCGCGTTAGAGGGATGGATTGCCGAGGGTGCCCCAGAGTCCGGCGCCTTTAAGAAGGGGCGGGTTCGTGCCCTCCATTCAGGCCCTTCGGCCTTGGCCATTGAGGAACCTGAAGGCAGCGCGAATCAGAGTCGCGCCAGAGCAGCTGCCAGGCCAGGAAGGGATGGGGACCAACCCCGCCCTCAGCAGCCCCCAAAGTAGGGTCTTCAGGGAGAGTCCGCAGTAACCCGGGCCTCTGAGGAGCCACGCAGGGCAGACTGGACAGCCTCGGGAGGGACCATGAACATGAATAAGCCCGGATCTGTGTTCACACCCGGTCGGTGCTAGGAGAGCTTCCGACCTGGGTTGAACCCGACCTCTTCCTCTGCCACTTGAGCCAACATCAACTACCCTGCAAAATGAGGATGGTTCTTCCTGCTTCCTGAGGGGTGACAGGCAGGAGTTGCTTCCCTCCAACACAGGGCAGCCTGCGCCTCTGGGGGACAGGGGGCCCAAGGCATGGCTTCTGCTACTGCAGGGGTGATCCGAAGCCCTCCTGTTCTGCCCGTGCTAGGTGGGAGGGAACACATGGCATCCCCCCAGCCTCCCTGCCTGGTCCAGAAGCCACTGGCTGGGGGAGTGACATAGAACTTTCAGCCTGGGGGCTTTGAATGAGCAGCAGTCCCTCAGTCTAGCTGAGGGTCCGGGTTGAGGGGAACTCAGCAGACTTTCCCACTGGGGCTTCCTTCTACTCTTTCTTGTGTGTGTGCAGTGCTGGGAATTGAACCCAGGACCTTGTGCATTCGAGGCAAGCACTCTACCTGCTGAGCTATATCCCCAGCCCCTCCTTCTACTCTTTCCCTAGAGGTCTCACCCCTGAAGTCCCAGAAGCACCATCCTGGGGTGTGAGTGATCACAGGCAAGAGCTGCTGCTGCTGCTGCTGCCACCCACCTGGTCCAGCGGGTCCAGTTACCCAAGGGCTAGTGCACATGGTTTTCCTACCCTCATTGTGAAAAATCCACCTACAGTTTCCAAACCCCTCTTTTCTACTTAGTGTGGCCCTCCGAGGACTCTAGAACTCACATTTCCGGGTTGGTTCCCTTGAGGATGTCAGATGGGGGTGTCCACCCAGATGGACTGTGGGCCTCCAGGGCTGAGCTGCTGGTCTGGAGCTGACTTGTGTCAGGATAAGGGCATCAGTGCTGTTTCTCTGGTGATGGTCACAATAGCCCTGTGGATTTGGCACTGTTCTCATTCCCGTCTTACAGAGGTGGGGACAAATTTAAGGGAGGTGGAACTTGCCCACAGACCCTCAGCCCACAAACCAGGCCTCCTGCCACTTTTCTCTGACAGCCCCGAGGGCACAGGGATTGGGAGCTGGGAACCTGCTGGCTGTGGTCCCCACAGGGGTCTGATCCGGGCTTGGGCCTGCCTTCCCTCCTGATGATCCCCACCACCCATATGGGCCCACGGCGGTGGCCAGAACTCCCGGGCCTGGGGAGGTTTCTCCCCCCTCCCTTGGTTGGGTCATTTTTCTGGCTGTGCTCTCTCCCTGGGGATACAGGTGTGACCTTAACATGAGGTCACAGCCCACACCTGTTTGGGCAGCAAGAGGCAGAGCATCCCGTGTGGGAACTCAACGTCATCTGGTTCCTCCAATTGAAGCCGGGTTGGGCTCCAGAACAGGGCCACGCAGGGGCAAATGTAACAGCACTTGGGGGGCCACAGTCTGTTGGAGGAAACAGGTCACCAGCCATGTGATGTCATGAGGAGCAAGGTAGGGGGAAAACAGGATCAAGGGGCGGGCGTTCTGGGCCTCCAGACTGCCAGCTACCAAGGCAGAGCGATGGGAGTAGGCAGGGTGACACGGGCTGGATGCTGAGACTGGAGCAGAGGACAGGCAGGGTTGGAGGGAGAGGGCGTGTAGAACTGCCATGTGCTGAGTTTGAGGCTCCCTGAGATCAGCCAGGCTGGGAGCTGAGGAGCTCAGAGAAAGGCCCTGGGACCCTTAATCAGCACCTGAAGTGCCCAGAGTTCTAGGCTGCTCAGGACTGAGGGAACCATGGAGGTCGGAGTTAGGAGTCACAGGTATGTGGGTCATGAAAAGATCAGAAGGCAGACTGGTGCGCTGAGTGGCAGCACTGAGGGGAGCATCCTGCAGATCTGGGGGGCTGGGCTGGGGCTCATGTGATGTCCGTAACACTGGGAGAGAGGGAGAAGTTGAAAGGTTCAAACTAAAGCTGGAGAGGGGCCTCTCTGCTCTGCAACCTGAGGAAGGCAGCATGGAGTGGGAGAGAGTAGGGCCAGTGCAGCTGGAGCCAGCCCAGCCTGCTCTCCACCTTCAGAGCCTGTTGAGGAACTGTCCAGCACTGGGTGCTCCTGAAGGAAGATGGGCCTACCTCTTGAGACCCCAGGTCCCAGCCTCTCTTCTTGTCCTGGCCCCCATTTCTACTCATCTGACCCTGATCAAGTCCCAGCTGTGGATTTTCCTGCCCCTCAGGTTCAGAGTTCTCCTTCCTTTCCCCCAGTGCAGGGACTGGGTCCTGCCACTGTGCCTTCAGGTTCTCCGGGAACAGTCCCTGCTGGGTGTAGTGTGTGCTCCAGGAAGGGACAGGACTGGAACTTGGCTCCAGATGCCCCTCTTGCCCATTCTGCAACCCTAGGCCTCTTCCATGGTTCTTGGCACATAGTGAGAGCCCAGGAAAAACCCAGTTAATGAGGGGCTGTCGCCTCCCTGGCCGGAACCCCATTTCTTCATCTGCACAAAGGGACAATCCTTCTTATAGGGAAGATGTGCGTAGTCAGGTTTTAAACAGGCATGGTCCCCTTAGATTCTTTTTCTTTTTGGTATTGGGTATTGAACCCAGAGGTGCTCTACCACTAAGCCACAACCCCAGCACTTTTTTTTGGGGGGGGGACAGGGTCTCACTTAGATGCCCAGGCTGGCCTCAAATTTGTGATCCTCCTGCCTCAGCCTCCTGAGTTACTGAGATTACAGGCGTGCACCACCATGCCTAGCTGAGAAGTGGGTTCCTAAAAGCTGACCTTGGCTACACTGTGGAGCCTGTATTTATGGGGAGAGGCCTGAGAAGAAGCCCCGGCAGCTTCTGCCCAGAGCGGTGGACACAGGATATTTAAGAAGTTGAAGCAGAAGAGCTTTGACTTTTAAACAAATTACTTACTCAGTCCTCATGACAGCCCTGTGACATTGGGGCTGCTCTGACTCTCCATCGTAACAGGGAAACTGAGGCCCCAGGAGGCCAAGGGACCATCCAGCTAGGAAGTGGGGGCCAGGGTGTGTGTGTGCTGGGATTCAAACTGGAAAGGACTTGCTTCAGATCTCAGGGCTTTTAACCACTCCACTGTCCCAATGTGTCAAATGAACAGATGTTGGCAGGGAGATGCCCAAGCCGTAGGGGCCCCTGTGATGGGGAGCAACTGTCTAATGCAGCCATGCCCCCCTCCTTGAGACTGAGGTCTGCAGGCTCCAGAGCCAGCAGGCTTGTCAAGGGTTGTCAGTAAAAGCTAGGGTGCTCTGCAGAAGAGCTCCCCCGGGGCGGGCGGACACACACACACACACACACACACACACACACACACACACACAGTGACAGAGGATGGGTTGCTTAAGAAGCCCGGGGTGTTCTGGACTGTTCTAAAAGCTGCCTCTCAGCCATGCTCCTCCAAGCAGGTCATGGATCAGGAAGCTCCATCCCAACTGTCAAGTTCAACTCTGGAATCCAACGGGCCTCCCTCTTGAGACCCCAGGCCCCAGCTCCTCGTCTTGTCCTGGCCCCTGTTTTCTTGCTTGGGAAAGCCAAGACCACCCAGGGCCCCCTGCCACTCATCCAAACAGAGGCAGGGTCTCAAGGACTCTTAATCCACACCTGTCCCTGACACCTGCATCCACTCTGCCCCGAAGTCCCAGCAGGTTCAAGGGTGTTAAGAAGAAAAATCATGCCCACTTCTGCACTCTGCCAGGTTCATAGGGTGAGCACCGATTCTGGGTGGGATGTGCTGGGGAATTCCAGTTGTAGCCTCCCTCGGGCAGGAGGCCCTGGTCACAGCTTGCCCATGGAGACAGTTTCTGGGAAGGTGAGGAATGGGTTGGCCTCAAGAACCAGCCCCCAAGTGTCCGACAGCTAGTGGAAGTCCCTCCAGGGTGGAGGGACGTTGGTCTGAGTTTTGCGTGGTCAGGGGTACCCAGAGAGGGAGCTGGGGTGCCCCTGAAAGGAACAGTCCTGCAGAGGCCTGGGGGCACTAGAGGAAGAGCAGTCTTAGTGTCAAGTGCTGACCAGTGGTCAGGCCAAGCCAGCGCTAAAGAAAGACACGATGAAGCATGGTTAGGACCAAAGGATGGTGGGAGACAGACTGGGGCTTTGCCTCCTCTTGGTGTGTTGGGGGAGGCCTCAGTTTCCCTATAGCAAGTGGTTATTGGAGGGTGGCGCTGCCAGCCTCGAACAGAGGAGCCTTAGTTCTGACCGCCTTCCCCCTCACACACTGGGTCCTCCACGGATGGAGCGGAGTGAGGGTGCAGAAGGAAAGGCCAATCTTGGGGTGAGTGTGTTGCCTGCGTCCTGCCGGGCAACGCGCCTGTGTGGGGCAGCCTTGCCTCGGGCGGTGGACCATCCTTCCTCTCTGGACACAGTAGCCAGTGGTGCGGAGGCCAATGCGCCCAGAAACCCAAGCCCCTGCAGTCTGTAGGCGGGGCTTTTGCCTCTCCCCGCCCCCAGGCCACCACCCACTGCGCGGTGGATCGATTGGTCGCTGGCCCATTAGCGGGGGCGTCTCTCTGGCTCATCAATATTTTAAGGAATGACCTGGCCTTGGGGTCCGGAAATGCGCGCCAGCGGGGCTGGAGACCGGCTCCCCCCCCCCTTTCCAATTTTCGGTGCTATTTTTACCTGCGGAAAGCCGGCCGCCCCCTCCCCCGCCCGAGTGTGTGCGACGGGCAGCGTGCGACGGGCAGCGGGGCTGCGTATCCAGCCCAGCTTGGGGCCGGGGTTGTGGGCCGGGTTCTGGCCTTGGGATGAGGACTGGCCTTGGAAAGGCGGAGAGCAGGGACTGGATCAGGTTTCCTCCACCCCGCCCCTCCGAAGCCCCATCCCACCCCTCCGAAGCCCCATCCCACCAAGATGGGAACCAATACAAAAAGAGAAAAAGAAAACGGTTTTTTTCCGGGAGAAGAAGCCAGACAGCTCAGGCAAGCCTAGGAAAAGCTGGGGGCGACAGACTGGGGAGGGTGGTCTGCCGCCCATGCGCCCTGGGGCCAGCACCCGATCCCTGGAGCATGGCGACTTCCTTTGTCTCCAGTCCCAGCCCTCAGAGAGGAAACTGAAGGTGGGAGGGAACCCCAGCCGGTTCCTGGCTGCAGTGCAGTGACAGCTGGACCCCAGTCTTCGGTATCCAAGGGCCATGGCCTCTGCGTCAGAATCAGGAGCCCCTGCCACCGCTGGTCCCTCTTTACCAGAGGGGAAGCTAAGGCCCTGGGAGACACTGGGTCTGCCCCAGAGAGCCGGATCTCCCAGACTGGTTCAGCAGGCCTTTTCTGGCTCCCTGGGGATCATAGGAGGAAGGCTGGGACCTGACCACAGAAACCAGAGGGCTGAGGGCCGAGGGCCTTAGGGTTGATGGAGCTTGGGAGGGAGAGCCAGTGCAGGGCCAGCCCTGGAAGAGGAGAGAATTTTGCACAGTCGGAGGCTGGAAGAATTCGGGTAGCTGGAGGAATGACCTGGGCAGAACACAGGCAAAACTGGGAGGCTACAGGCCCAGGGAGCCCTAGGCCAGCTGAGTTCAATTCACAGACCTTCAAGGCCAGCCCAGACAGTAGGAGCAAGGGTGACAGTCCATCCTATCTCTGGTGCCTCTGGGTTCTCTGCCCCCTTGGACCCTCCTTTCTCCATATCTGGATCCACAGTTCCCTGCACAGTGATTGTTTGAATGTTACACTGGCTGGTCCCCTGAGTTGGATGGAAACACTTCTGGCCCCACCCAGAGGTCAGGGGAAACCACCCTGGCCTGCCTAAGCCTGCACTTGCTCAGAACATTGCAGGGTCCACTTCTCATGCTGCTCTTCTGGGGAAGGGGGCCCCCCATTTGCATTTGAGGAAAACAACCTCTGAGATTGGGGGTGTGGTCAGCATTTCTCAGGGAGCAGGAGGGTTAGGCCTTGAACCCAGGTCAGCTGCTTGGCATTCTCCCCAACTCTGGCCCCAAAGACAGTTAGGGACAGCACACCCTTACTCTAGCCATAGCCAGATCCTCTTCCCTGTGGTCTGCAGCCTCCCCTCTGTCTCCTATGGAGGAGAAACTGGGCCCCAGTTTCTCTATCTGTAACTAGGTGCAGTGCTCCTTGCAGACCCTGATGCTTAAGGACTTTTACCTCTGGCTACTTGACCCTTGCTTAGCCCCCAGGAACACAGAGGGCTGCTGGGCCCATGGGCTCCTGACCAGCCAGCAGTGTTGAGGAGGAGTGGTCGGGGCAGCCCCTACCCAGTGCCTTCCCACCAGATCCTGCTTTAGACATGACCACACCTGCCAAGAGCCTTGGCAGGGTCCTCTTCAAGTTCCACCCCTCCCCATGAGGGCCAGCTGCACCCACATGTGACAGCCTGCCCAGGGCCCTGTCCCTTGACTCCATCCCTTCTCCCTGGGGAGATTTTTCCCAGCCAGCAGGAAGAGTGGGAGGGACAGGGAACGGATGGCCCCTGCCTGCCCCACCGGCCCTTGCTTCACCTAGCCTTCCTGAGCCGCCCAGTTCCCTATTCTGACCCCTGTAGAGGTTTCAGTAGTACGGGGGAGTGTGGGGGAGGGGACATGGCCACTGTGGCCCTGGCCTGCTGGATATATGGATGGGCTTAGGGCCCTGGGACAGGGCCTTGTGGTTTTGGCTGCAGCCCACCCCCCAGGAAGTGCCCCTGGGGATCTGCCTCCCCACCTTCTCTGGAGGCCATGCTGACTGCTGGCAGGTGTGCTGCTGCCTCTGTCCCCAGGGGAAGGAGCAAGAGCCAGCCATCTGGGGTATGACCCAGGCCTGCCTTGGCCCTGAAGGAGGGCTTGTGCCAGGTCAGGAGACAGTGGGAGCACCCTGCAACTAGAACTCGCTGGAGAGACACACAGGAGGGGGCTGTGGAGCCCAGAGGAGCCACCTGTGCCAGCCTGGGCGGGAGAGGCCAGGAAGGGCTTCCTGGGGGAAGCAGCCCCTGGACTTGTTCTAGAAGAGTGAGTAGGAGTTATCCAGGGATGAGAGGAGGAGCAGCACGGCAGGGAAAAGGTCAGGCCTGAGCACTGACCCCCATTTTCATGGATTCAGCACCTCCACCCCCAAATCTAAAGCCCTGGTAAGTCCCACTGCAGCCATTGATCAGGCTGCAGATGGGAAGCCCAGACCTTCCTAACCTCCTGGCTCCCTCACCCCAGTACTGGGCAGGAGTCTCCCTGCCAGTTTGGAAACCTGTCCTCAGTACTTCCTCCCCAGGTGGGTCCTGTGGCTTGCGACTGCAAATGGAAGCTGACCCAAGGAGAGGGAATTCCCAGGGTGCCCTCAGCGCAGAGGCCCTGCAGGTGTTCCCCGGAAATAGAGCAGCCGTTCTCACCTGGCACTTAATTACAGGGCCCGGCTCCCCCGGGAGGCCTGAGATGGTGCTCCCCAGAGCTGGGAGAGAGGAGCATGCCAGGAACTGGGGGGATCCTGGGAGGGCAGGTGAGGACATGGCCCTCTGTCAGCCCCTTAGGGGGACAGTCCCTCCATCCCAACACCAGGCTGGTCCCTCAGGCGGGAGGGCCCCAGGGCAGAGCCTCAGCTCCTCACTTATTTTCCCTTAGTGATTTTCACCCTGGCCTGGAGGGGGGTGGGAGTGTGCACCTGGGCCTGGCCCCCAGGGAAAATGGCCACTTAGGAGGACCAGAAGGCAAGTCCCCACAAGTGACCGACTGGACATGGGGAAGGATGGCCTTGCTGGGCAGTAGGAAGGAAGCTGGGGAGGCAGCCGCTGGGATTCCTAGGTTGAGGATTCCTCCAGAAGGCTGGGCTTGGCCGGGAGTTCTGGAGGGGACAGCGAGAAGGCCTCTATGAGGGGAGTGGGACCTTCAATGCCCGTACACACGAAAAATGGCCCGTGCTCTTTCCATATAGGGAGGTGACCCCTGAGTCCCAGACTCATGAAGACCTGGATAAGAATTCTAGACCTGTCTTGTCACTGATAAGTCCTCAGGCCCCGTGTGGTGACAGCTGTGACACCACGTGGTGTGCTGAACACGTTCATTTGTTCCTTCATTCCGTCAGTGTTGACTGAGCACCTGCTATGTGCCCAGTACTGGGGACAGCTACACTTAGACTTGCAGCACTGTCACTATCCCTGCCTTGTGGAACCTGCCTTCTGGAGGAAGAGGGCAGAGGAGGACACACAACCAGATGAGCAGACACATGCTATGTCAGGTGACAGTGCATGCCACGGAGACTCCAAACAGGCAAGGGGCACCGAGCGTCTGTGCTGGAGAGTGTGGAACATTTATTGTTCTCAATAGAGTGTCCAGGCCAGGCAGTGGGACGGAATGATATTAGAAAAACCCCAAAGGATGTGAGGGAGAGGACACTGAAGGCACAAGCAAAGGCCCTGAGGTGGGAGCCCAGCCAGCACACCTCCAGGATGGCAAGTAGGCAGGTGCCCGGAGCAAGCAGCAGGAGGCGGGTCTACAGAGGTAAATGCAGTACTGCTGCCAGGCCTGGGGAGCCGGGTAGGACTCTGACTTCTGCTCCCAGCCTTGGTCGGATTTGAGGGCAAAGGGACCAAATGTATCCTGTGTTTTAGAAATGGTGACTGGGGTCCTGGTGGAAAGCAGACTAGGGACTGAGGTCAGGCTCGCTGGACAGGTGAAGGCGCTCTGAAGTACTGCAGGCAAGGGAAAGATTTTTCTTTTTCTCCCCCTGAACTTGGGGTTGAACTTTGGGCAGCTCTACTGCTGAGCCACATCCCCAGCCCTTTTTATTTTTTATTTTGAGACACGGTCTTGCTAAGCGGCTGAGGCTGATCTCAAACTTGCAGTCTTCCTGCCTTGCCCTCCCAAGTCGTCACTGGAATTAGAGGCCACCATGCCAGGCTTGGGAAGGACTCGGAGGCCTGTGGAGGAGTGGCCAAGGGCTGGCTGGGTTCTCTGCTCATTTCAGAGGCAGAGCCAATCGGATTGTGTGTGACTTCTTCTTGCCCACCAGGCTTTGGGGACCTTAGAAGAGGTTACTGAGGAAAGTGAGGTCACTGAAGGCTTATAGGGGCCCCACTTTAAGGCATCTGTCACTCCAGCCTCCTCTGCAGACCACAGGAATGACCCTGGGGTTCCCTGAGATTGCTGTTTGGAAGGATATGAATGTGGGGGCTCCCTTCCCGGGGACACCACGTTGTCCTCGGTTTCCTTCGTCTTCACTCTTCCCTGCTGCTCTAGCAGCTGAGGGCAGCACCCCTCGGCACTCACATGCACAGCCTTGGGGAGCCCGGCTGCCCAAAGGAGGTGACAGATGGGCACACAGTTCAGTGGTCAGAAGGTCACTGCTGCTCTTGTCCCCACAGCTGCAGGGTACCGCGATGGGACGGGAGCCATGAACGGTGCCGACCCTGGCGCCGCCGCCGCTACCCCGGTCCCTGTCCCGGACTGGCGGCAGTTCTGCGAGCTGCACGCACAAGTGGCCGCCGTGGACTTCGCGCACAAATTTTGCCGCTTCTTGCGGGACAACCCGGCCTACGACACGCCCGACGCTGGGACCTCCTTTTCCCGCCACTTCACCGCCAACTTCCTGGACGTCTTCAGCGAGGAGGTGCGCCGCATGCTGGTGGCAGGGCCAGCGTCGCGGGGGACCCCTGAGCGCGCCAATGCCATGGAGCCTGAGCCCGTGGGGACCTCAGCGCTCAAGACTACTGCCTATGGCCACTCGCGGAGCTCGGAGGACGTGTCGGCGCACGTGGCGGCCAAGGCCCGGGTCCGTAAGGGCTTCTCCCTGCGCAACATGAGCCTGTGTGTGGTGGACGGTGTGCGGGACATGTGGCACCGGCGTGCCTCCCCTGAGCCTGAAGCTGGGGCCACCCCGCGGGCCGCTGAGCCCCCTGCGGAGCCACGTGACAAGTGGACGCGTCGCCTGCGGCTATCGCGGACTCTGGCGGCCAAGGTGGAGCTGGTGGACATCCAGCGCGAGGGTGCGCTGCGCTTTATGGTGGCGGACGATGCAGCCACAGGCCCCGGGGGCGCCGCGCAGTGGCAAAAGTGCCGCCTGCTCCTACGCAGGGCGGTGGCTGGGGAACGCTTCCGCCTGGAGTTCTTCGTGCCACCCAAGGTGAGCTTCTCCCTGTACCGGGAGGATGGAGGAGGAGAAGGGCAGCAGGTCGGGCAGCTGCTGGCTGAGGACCCAGTGGTCTCATCAGATGGACAGGGTGGAGCCTGTGGTGCCAGGATGCTGGCCCAGCTCTGCCTCCTGGGTAAACCCCACCCTTCCTCTGTGAACCAGGAAAGGGAACCGCGCCTGGGTGCTAAGGAGCCTGCCTGGCCGCCTGTCCTCCTTTCCTCCTCACCCTGGCACCAGGGCAGGCACTGGTCAGCGAGGAAGCCTGCTGGATGAGGGACAGGCAGTGACAGAGCACACTCAGAGAGGGGCCCCAGGAGGCCTGCTTCTGGGCTGCCAGGATCCAGCCCTGCTCTGCCCAAGTGGCCCTTTTCCAGCCAGAGGAAGGCAAGGCTTCTCACTGGCGGTCACCACCTCTTGGGCGTCTCTGCTCACTGTCTGAGTGCACTGGCCCCTGGCCCTCTTGGGGACTGGCCATCAGAACACTGACGGTAGCTTGGGCCTTCTCCAAGTGGCAAGCCTGCTTGTTAGTAAAGTGGGAATGATTGTCCCCTGAGTACTCACTTCCTGAGATCCCACCATGTGCCCGGCCCTCAGGCTGGTGGCCATGTGCACATACAAGATGTCCTCTTCCCAGTACCCCAGTCAGGTGGGCACCTGGTCCCCAGGTCACAGAAGAAAACACAAACTTATTATACCCAGAAAAGGGGTGTGGCCTATCCCCAGTGGGTGGCAGAGATGGGCTAATTATACCCATCACCCTGGTGTTTGGGTTTGAAAGGAGTGGGGGTCGGGGTCCCTGGCACACAGGTTGAGCAGGTATAGAAACTGACAACACCCCTCGGGGGCCCACGCAGGCTCCTGGCCACCCCAGGGCCCGCCTGAGTCTCTTGGGAACTCAGCATACCCCTCCTAGAAGTGCAGGTGCGTGGGCTCCCGAGGACAGGTGCTCATGAGTCACAGGGCTCTAGAGAGGTGACTTCCCTGAGACACTCTGAAGAGCGTCTCCCCAAGTCCCAGAACTCCCAGGCTTCACAAGGACTCTTTGCCAGTCCCCTTAGGTCCCTGAGAGAAATCATAGCCACTAAGCCCAACTCCACCCCTTGGCAGACAGGGAGACCAAGGCCTCGTGAGAGGTGGGGCTCACTCAAGGTCACCCAGAGGGCAGGGACAGAGGCCCAAGGCTTTACCCCCTCCACCCCTGAGTGGCAGTCACAGCTGTCTGTCTGTAAATAGCTGTGTCTGCTGCCCTGGGGGAGGGGACGCAGCAGCTGGTGCCCTCTGCCTTGGTCTCTGCAGAACCTGCCAGCTTTACCACTGTCAGAAGGCAGGTTCCTGAGGGCTTACAGGACCCTTCCACAACCTCTGAGGAAGGCCAGCGTGTTTCTACCCCATAATGTCTTCCTCATCTTCACACAATCATTGGAACATATCTTGGTATTTGGGAGTGCTCCCAGGGGAAGGGTGGATCACACCAGGGGGCATTTTCTGTTGCTATAATAAAATACCTGAAGCTAGATATTAGATAAAGAAAAGAGATTTCTTCTTCCCAATTTTGGAGGCTGAAAGTCCAAGAGCAGGAAGCTCCACGTTTCCGGTCTGTGCTGAGGATCTTCTTGGCCTGTCACAACACGGCAGAGAAGGCAAAAGGGAAATGGCTGCATGCCGGGAAGGCCAAGTTTATGGAGCAATCAATCTCCCTCCTGGAACAGTGCCAGGGGCCCTGGAGACTACATTAACCTCTTCCCAGGGCAGTGCCCCCAGTGACCCGCCACCTTCCACCAGACCCCAATTCTTAAAGGTCCCACTGCCTCCTGATAGCGGCAGAGTGGGGACCCAGCCTCCAGCACAGGTCCCCTTGGGGAGCAAACCACGTCCAAACCCCAGAACATGCTAAGGGCTCAGGTTGGGTTTTCTAAATGTGTCTGGCCACAGGGTGGAGGAGCACCCAGAGCACCCCTGCTGACACCCCACTGCTGGGCCACCCCCCAGGTCTGCATCTCCCTTCACCTCTGGGCACCGGCTGCACCTCAGAGCAGTCGGGAGTGTGGGGTCTGCCGGCGCACGGCCTGAGGTCTTTAGACCCCCTGGCACACAGCCCTTGGTGTCCCAGCCCAAGTCTCTGGCTTCCTGCCCTCTCGTCCCAGCAGGAAGGGTCTCTAACCCCAGGTCCCCTCAGCCCTACTCCAGGCCAGACTTACGGACCCAAGAAGCAGTGGGGCTGGCCTCTGCCATTGGGGGGCCACCAGGAAACCCACATTTGCAGGCTGGATACAAACTTTAATAGAGTGAGCTCCTGGGGCCCCTGGGAAAGACACTGGAGCTGCCCAAAGGGGGACAGGGACAGGGCGTGAGCTGAGGGAGCCAAAGACAGTGGGGAAGGAGCACAGGAGTTCTGGCAGGACCAGCTGCCCCAGTACAGCTGGCCCCAGGTGCCAGACCAAGGGACCACAGTGCCTCCCGCCAGCAGGAACCTCCACTGCCCTTCCCACCCCATGACCACCAGGACCCCCAGCCCCACTGGCTACTCTGATGGCCTGAGACCCTGCCCAGCCGAGCCCCTGGGTCATGGCTCCCAGCCCAGCCCTGCAGCCACTGGACGGTGGCCAGGCCTGCCAGGAATTCCCTGCTGCCTGCCCACCGAATGTGTGGTCTTTCCCTTTCCTCCTAGAAAGTCCCTGTCCTAGAGCCCGAACCCTCCGGGAATCCCAGTCCCAGGTCCAAGGCCACGGCCAGGAGCTTTGGGGCAGAGCACACAGAGCCAGGCACCTAGAGAGCCTCCCAGGGAACCTGCCAGCGCCCTGAGTCCCCCTGCAGTGGCACTGGGAACACTAGTCTCTTTTACCCACAGCCGGGGACAGGGCCCTGCTCTGCTCCAGAGCCCTGTTCTGAGGCAGGAGCGCTGAGCCAGCTCCTCACCTGAAGCAGGAGGCCAGCTTTTCTTCTTTGTTTGTTTGTTTGTTTTTAATGAACTAGAAGAGAATAGAAAACACCACATTCCATCAGACGCAGGGCAAATATCGCCCAGTGGTACGCTGGTTTCAGATACTTTTACCTGGGTAGGTGCGTGCTGGGCGGCAGCGTCAAGTGCATTTCTTACTGTGGGTCAAGGTCAAAAATGGGAAGACCGCAGGTCTGGAGGAGGTGTGAGGCGGGGGGCAGCCCAGGTGGGGCTCACCCCTCCAGACCTGTGGGTCGGAGGCTCAGATGTCAATCTCAGTCCAGTCCCTGACTTGCTGCATGACCACAGTGGGACATCCCTCAACTTTCCTATCCGTGAACTGGGGACTAGGACACCTTTATGACAGGGTGGCCACAGCAGTTCCATGCTGGGGACTGCTCTGATCCCCAAGAGCTAGGAGAGGTAGAGAGGGTGTCGGGAGGCCCTGGGGCAGCCCTGACTGACCTTTCCCCTGGCCTCCTAGGCCTCCAGGCCCAAGGTCAGCATCCCTCTGTCGGCCATCATTGAGGTCCGCACCACCATGCCCTTGGAGATGCCTGAGAAGGACAACACGTTCGTGCTCAAGGTGAGGCCCCGCCCTGGTCCTGAAGATCCTCTGCCTGCCCAAGACCACCTCCCTCCTGGGTGGCCAGCTGAGGGCAACGGGGGGAGGAAGCCCCTGGGACAGATGTCTCGTACCTACCCAGGACCCGAGTCTGGGGCTGGGCTCTGGGTAGGTAGGTAGGTGGCCGGGCACCAGGGGCCATCTGGACCCCGTCCCATTTCCTCCGGGCCTGGGTGAGTTTCACTTCCTCCCCTCCCTTCCTTGCTGGAGCCAGGGCACATGCACCCCCCAGGCAGAACTGGTGGCCAGCTTGCAGCAGTTATGCAAATGTTCCTGTCGCAGGGCACTGGAGTGTGGGAACCGGCCTGGGCCCACAGAGGGCACAAAGGCACTGCGGGTGGCGGGAGGCACCCCATCCTTTTCCCAGGCCCCACCTTCCCTGGGGTGGCCTGCTGGTCTACTGAGGACACGGCTCTGGGCTGCCAGGGCTGCGGTCCCTGTGCCTCCTGGAAGGATCAGAGAGTGTTTGTGAGGCAGAGTCCCCAGGGCTGCCCGGTCCCACCCACCCAAAGCCACATGAAGCCCCCACCCTCTTCTCCAGGCCCCGGGGGGGGGGGTGTATTTACCCACCCACCCCTGTGTGTTTAGTCACGAACTCACTAATGCATTGGGCAAACATCTTCCCACCCTGTACCCTGAGTCACCCCAGGCTGGGGGCTGAGGACACAGCCCTTGCCCATCTGGCATTCCCATCTGCGGGGTGTCTGTCCCCTGTACAAGCCCTGAAGCGGAGGGACTTGCCTGCCAGCTCCATGGTGGTACTCGGTTTCCCCGTATGTTCAGAGAGAGATTAAAGAAGGGTCTCTGGGGACCCTCCCAACCCAATATTGTATTTTTACAGAGACAAAAAAAGCCAAGAGCATGAGGCCTGGGCAACCCAGAGACTTGGGTTAAGGTCCCAGCACTATCACTGATTGCTGGGTGACTTAAGCAAGTTATTTGGCCTCTCTGAATCTCAGTCATCATCATCTATAAAATGGGGACAAGCCAGGCATGGTGGCACACAGCAGCAATTCCAGCAACTCGAGAGGCTAAGACAGGAGAATTACAAATTTGAGGCCAGACTGGGCAATGTAGTGAGACCCTGTCTCAAAATAAAAAATTTAAAGGGCTGGAAAATGGCTCAGTGGTAGCATGCCCCTGGGTTCAAGCCCCACTATTGCAATAAAATACATTAATAAAATGGGGACAGGACATCAGCCCCCAGCCATGGAGCTGGTGGAAGCTTATCCTATGAGCTGTGGGGTAGATCACACTAGCCCTAGCTCTCACAAGGGCCCTCTGGAGATGACTTCTCTGGGGAGTGTGGCCATATTGGTAAAGTTCCAGGTGCAAAAGCAGGGGAGCCCCTCAACTCAGCATGCTGGGGGTCCAGGCCACGTCCTTCCCCAGCCATCCTGGCCTCCTTGAGGCTACAGCTCCAGGGCCTGAGGACATCAGGTCCATGGAGCTGGGCTGCACCCCTGGGGCCCTGGCCTGGGTTTGGGCTGGTGCCTGGTGATGGCCCCACTGTCCTCCTGCCTCCTCACTCCCACGAGTCACAGGCACATTCATCCTGGGTCCGGAGCCCCCTGCCAAGGGGAGGGAGGCTGGCGCTGGCCCACACCCTGACGCCCTCTTTCCCAGGTGGAGAACGGAGCCGAGTACATCCTGGAGACCATCGACTCCCTGCAGAAACACTCCTGGGTGGCCGACATCCAGGGCTGCGTGGACCCTGGGTGAGTGCTGGAGTGGCCCCAGGAGGGGGACAGGCTGGGCCTTCAGTCCTGACCGCACAGGGAGCAGCCTCTAGAGCAGGGCAGGAGCTAAGCTCCAGAAATGGGCTTCGCTCATCCTAGTCCCCTCCAGGTGGGTGCCAGCCAGGCTCCCCATGCCCTGACCCCATCCTGACCACCTGTGGGCTCTTTGGGGCCTGCTCTGGAGGGCCAGGGTCTAGGGACCTGGAAGGATTGGCCCACGTCTTGTCTTCACCTCAGGGGAGCCTCCAACTACCAAGAGATGGGCCGTGATGAGCCCCGGGGGCTGGGAGAAACCCCTAACCCAGCCCCAGCCCGGGAAGGCCTGTGGTAAAGGTGCTCGCCTAATCAGCTGCTTAGCTGAAGAGCAGGCCTGAGCCCGCAGACGGGGTGAAGAAAAGCAGAAAGAACAACCCAGCAAAAGGTGTCCATGTGTACCAAGAGCCTGGGACTTGGAGGGGCTGTTAAGACCTCCAGGATGGCTGGTGCAGGAGGTTCTCATGAGAGCCCAGGAAGCTAGTAGGTCAGGACAGAAGGGAGCCATGGCGGGTCATAAGCAGGGAGCAGCTCTGGTCAGCTGTCCAGGTAGAGCAGCAGGGAGACTGACTCCACCATCTAGGAGAGATCCCGAGGCCAGGAGCAGGAGGGGCAGGCCAGCTGAGGGCCGCGCACTTGGCAGCGCTCTTCTGGCTAATGGGGTGAGCCGCCCTGGGGGAGGGGCCGCTGCTTTCTAATTAACAGCTTCATTTAAGGAAGCACAATTAAAGTCCTGAGTGCCTCCCAGGCCCTGATCCCCAAAGTGGCTGTAATCCCTCCCCTGCCACCCTGCCCGCCATCTGCTCTGCAAACTCCTTCCTGGCCTTCTCTCTTTACAGAACTGAAGAGCTGGGAGGGCCCCAGACACCTCACTTTACAAATGGGGAGACAAAGGCCTTGGGGGGCAAGGAAGCTGACCAGGCCCCGCCCACCACCAAACCCTTATTAGGGGGCAGGAGGCATGCAGCCTCAGGGGGCACTGTACCCACTTGGTGGCCTCTAGTCAGTCATATGGTGGCCACAGAGCCAGCCTAGGGTGAGGCTGGTCATGTGACTGTCAGCCGCTGCAGGGGCAGCTGGGGTGGGTTCAGGTCCCGGCAGGACACAGCTGTGCTTTCTCAACTCCACAGCGACAGCGAGGAAGACGCCGAGCTGTCCTGTGCCCGGGGAGCCTGCCTGGCCAGCCGCGTGGCCTCCTGCAGCTGTGAGCTCTTGACAGATGGTAGGAGGGGGCAGAGCTGAGTCACAGGTGACAGGGTGGGAGGGCTGGCGGCTGGGGGTGACAGATAAAGGAATGCGCTTCTCACCTGCTATTCTCCCAGCGGCAGACCCACCCCGACCCCAAGGACCCCAAGACACAGCGGCAGCTGTGGGCGCCGTGGTGACAGCCCCACACAGCCGAGCTCGAGAGGCCGTCGGAGAGTCCCTGCTCCATGTCCCACTGGAGACCTTCCTGCAGACCCTGGAGTCCCCCAGTGGCAGCGGCAGTGATGGCAATAATGCAGGTACCGTGGCAGCTGGCTCTCCTGTCCCTCCCCTCCTGGTCCCTGCCCTGGCCACGGGGACCTCTGGGTACCCTGTGGAGCCCTTGCTGAGCCTCAAAGCAGTGCCATTTCTTCCTGCTGGTCCACAGCAGTTCTGGGTTTTGTTGGCACCTGGCCCTTTCCATTGGGCCTGGTTTCCATAGAAGATGCTTATGGAATGGGGTGCAGAGGGTTGGAACTGTGGGGGGACAGGGGACTTGATTTGTTCCCAGGTTGGTTGCCGACTTGCAGAGGGACCCAGCCCTTGCCCTCTGCTCTCAGTTCACCTTGTACTGATACCTGATGGGGGATCAGCTCCCTGCCCAGTTCTAAAATTAACCAAGCAGCATTTTACCAAAACCAAAGCGGCTGCCTCTCCTCTCTGGCTTGCCCCGCCCTCTCCATCACCCTCACACTGTTGCTCCTCAGGGGAGGAAGGAGCCGCTGAGCAGGATCCCGAGGCTAAGCCAGAGCTGGAGCTCTCTGACTACCCCTGGTTCCATGGGACGCTATCACGGGTCAAGGCTGCTCAGCTGGTGCTGGCAGGTGGACCCCGGAGCCACGGCCTCTTCGTGATCCGCCAAAGTGAGACTCGGCCTGGGGAGTACGTGCTGACCTTCAACTTCCAGGGCAAAGCCAAGGCAAGTGTGCATAGGAAGCCACGGGGTAGAGCGACCAGCCTGGGGCAGGTGCCGAGGTGGCCCTGGTTGTGAGGCTTAGGTGTGGCATGACTTTCCACAAATCAGGCTCACTCCTGCCTATAGGGAAGCCACCTGTTGGTGACAGGGCACCTAAGGCCAGGCCCTTCTGAGAACCAATTTGGCAAGTCCTTTGGGCACCTGTGCACTGGGGATCACACAGCACCTGGGCTCCTGAGGGCTTCCACCCAGAGCCACCTGGATGCAGGGCTGGGGCTAGCTGAGGCCCTCATGGTCGCGCCCCGACAGCGCCTCTTCCCGGCTCTGGTCACTTTACCAATCCCTCCTGGACCTGGCCTGTGCTCAGACAAGTGAGGGGAAGGAAAGTGCAGACCGGAGGGGAGGTGCTAGGCGGGGCAGGAGGGCTGCATAGGCCTAGGGGGCAGAGCAGGGGACCCTGGTCTGAGGTGTGCAGAGGGTGAGAACTGCTGCAGCAGAAACAGGAAGGTGACCAGACAGGGCCTAAAGTGAGCAGAGGTGTGCCACCCAGGAAGGGACCATGGGCCATGATGACCTATGAGGCCAAGAAAAATATGGCAAGAAAAGTCACAGAGTGGGCAGGAACCTCCGTGCCCCCCGCCCCCACCAGACTCGTGTTTCTGATAAGGAAGCAGCTGCAGCCCTGGCTCCTTCTAGGACGTGATTTCCCGTCAGTCCCTGCTGCAGGAGGGGGTGCCCTAGGATTCCAGGTCTGCAGCTGGTGGTCATTGTCTGTCTGCTGGCCCCAGCTGGCCCTCCAGTGACCTCCAGGCCTCTCTCCTGGGCAGCCCCTTGCCTGATACCTCCTTGGAAGGCAGCCTGCCTTAGCAGGTCTTCTGACAGCCAGGCGCTTAACACTGTCCCCAGAGGCTCACAGGTCACTTGGTGGCCAGCACTCCTCCACGGAGGGCCTGGATCCTGCACATGCCTAAGCCAGGGGTTAGGATGGGGCCCAGCCCACCAAGCAGCGTGGAGGGGGAAATAGGATGGGCAGGAGGCAACCTTGTATCTGCCTTTCCCCTCTGGCTGGCTGCCATTCCCCCAGAGTGAAACTGACCACTCTAGGTCTTAGTGGCAGCTAGAGCAGGACCCTCCACTGACACAGAGAAGGAAGAGCACTACTGTCCCCTAGGCAGCTCTTCCCCTCAGAGAATAAACGACAGAAGAGTGAGAAGCATCTGCCTTGCTTCCACCTGCCTCTGGGGCCCTGCTCTGCCCTGGGCCTCTGCCCAAGAGGAGGCTGAGGTGGGACCCACTGGGCTTGGAGGAAGTGCTCCCAGCTTTGTGCTCTGTGACTGGGCGAGCCTCTCCCCCTTCCTGTTTCCACATCTCTAATATGGAGGCAATGATCCCTACCTCCTGGGATTTGGGAGGGAGATGGGATGTGAAGGGCAAGGGCTCAGGCACAGAGTGGGTGCTCTCAGCCTGGCGACAACTCTTCAGTCCCAACCCAGCTCTGTTGCTCCCCTCCACCACTTACACCACAGGAGTGGCCCCACCTCCAGACCGGCCTCAGGTGTGAGAAGCACTGGGGTCCGTCTCACTGAGACTTAGTCCTCCAACAACCCCTAAAGGCACTAGACAAGCAGGTGACCAGCCCAGGACCCTGCCACTGACCACCTGCCTGTGTTCACAGCATCTGCGCCTGTCCCTGAATGGCCACGGCCAGTGCCATGTACAGCATCTGTGGTTCCAGTCCGTGCTTGACATGCTCCGCCACTTCCACACCCACCCCATTCCCCTGGAGTCAGGGGGTTCCGCTGACATCACCCTGCGCAGCTATGTGCGGGCCCAAGGCCCCCCACCTGGTAAGATGCCATCACCTGGCCTGTGTGATCCCTTAGGAAGACAAGCAGGCAGGTAACTACCCAGCATGGTTAGTCCCTGACCCAGAGTGTCAAAGGCACTCCCTCCCCTAGCCCGACCATAGCCTTTGTGAGCCATGGGGGGACGGGGGTGGGGGGTGGGGACATCAGAAATCAAGATAGGGAGGCAGCCCCACAACAAATAGGTCCCAGACCCCTGGCAAGTGGAGAGAGTGCTCAGGGGCAGCACAGGTGGGTTTTCTGGAGTTCTGCATGGGCTGGGGCTCAGCACGCAACTCTTGGGAGAAAGCACTAGCTGGGTGGTGTAGGGGGTGTCCACATACGCAAGAGGGGTACGCTGCCTGTGTCCGTGCATCGCCACTTGCACGGGGCCAGTGTTCAAAGGTGGACACCTAAAGCAGGGCCCTGGGTCCCCGTGCATTCCAGGGCCACACGGCCCAGCCAGGAACTCTGCACACCTGCCTGTTTGGCCTGGGCCGGGAAGGGTGGGGCGTGGGTGCCTCGGGCTGGGCGCTGACGCCACGCGACCTCTCACTGCAGACCCCGGGCCATCGCCCAGCACCGTGCCCGCGCCCTCCGCCTGCTGGACCGAGTCAGCCGGCCAGCACTACTTCTCCAGCCTGGTCTCTGCCTCCTGCCCTCCCGCCTCGCCCTCCGATGCGGCTGGTGCCTCGTCCTCGTCCGCCTCGTCGTCCTCAGCAGCGTCGATTCCCGCGCCCCCGCGCCCGGCGGAGGTCCCGCTGAGCGCGCGCAGCCGCAGCAACAGCGCCGAGCGCCTGCTGGAGGCCGCAGTCGGCGCCCCCGATGAGACCCCGGACGCGGCGCCGGGCCGCGCGCGCGCCGTGGAGAACCAGTACTCCTTCTATTAGAACCGCAGCGCGCCGCCACGCCCCCCGCGGACGCCACGCCCCCGGCGGCCCGGCCACGCCCACTGGCCCCAGCCTAGCGCTGGTGGGAAAAGCGAAGCTCTTCAGTGAAGACATAATGTTATTAAAGAGCCTGTTTTAGGGACTGCAACCGGCTCTCCTGTTGTCCTTTCCGCTGCGCTGGTCTCCCTTTCCTCTGGAAAGCGGCTCCCTCCATTCAGGGACCGTCGCAAGGCCACACAGGCTAGGTGGAGCCCACCGCGGCCTGGACTCTGCCAGCCTCGCCCTGCTGCCTTAGGGAGCCTACTGAGATAAGCAGCCGGCTGGGAGGGTCAGGACTGGGGAAGGGGCCTTAGTGGAGCTGTGAGAGAGGAGGGGACAAGAATGTGAGGGTGCCAGAGGAAAAGAGACGCCCTGAACGGCGGGGCCGGGCCAAGTCCCCGGTGCCTTGAATGCCAGGTTGAGGAGCTGAGCCCTGGTTGGCAGAGTAGGGTGTCCTTGCACAGGTCAGTAGAGGCCTGAAAGTGTGGACAGGGTCAGGGGCCAGGGTTTCTCCTTGTTAGCCCCTTGGGCGATTGGACAATGAGAGGCTGAATTTCCCAACTCTGACCCAAACTCAAACTCGCCCCCACCCACACCCTGTGCCTTTCCTCAAGAAAGCCAGGGCTGGAACTCTGTGTCCCCAGCCTTGGGTGGTGTTCCCTCTGTGAAAACTCCTATTCCTGCTGAGTCAAAGCCCACATCCCCTCCCCCAATCCCAACTGGTGACCTGGAACCCCAGGAGAGCCTTGTAGGACCTGGGCCATGATGTGCATAGTAGTGGACAGAAGCCACCTTGGGCTGGCTCCAAGGTTTTGCTGCTTCAGCTACCAGAACAGCACCTTCGGCTGCCACTGTGGCTACAAGGAGGCCAAGGTCTGGGCCACCTCAGCTTCCAGCATCTCCATCCACTGTGGACGGAGCCCCCTGTCCTGTCCCCTGGTGGTTTGGGGCCTATATGAGGCCAAGTGCAAGCCCCCATCTCACCCCAGCAGGAGCAGAAGATCTGGCTGACGCTCAGGCTGAGCAGAGCAAGGAGAGAGGTGCAAGCTGTCCGGCTGCCTCTGCCTCGGTCAGCCAGGGCCTCCTGCACGTCCCTCCCTCCTGGCAGACTAGACATGGTCCCCAAACCTGAAGCGTCCTCCTCACTCTCAATGGATGTGGCCCTTTGGAAGGGTTCTGAGGAAGCCTCAGGAGTGAAAAGTTGACCTGCAGGCCCTCCTGATATAGCCAGCCATGGCAGAGTCCCATGGTAAGTGACCAAATAGGAATCTGGGCACAAAGGCATGTAACCTTTGCACAATCAGAGCCCCTAAGGATGGCATCCAGGCTCTGTTCCTGTGGCGCTCCTTAAGTGAATTCAGGGAACAACTCTAGGAAATGACAAGGTGACCCTGGCCCTCCTGAAGGATGCGCCTGGAGGGTAAGCACCCGAACGACAAGTAGAAAGGGCCTCTCTTCTCTGCAGTGTGCCGCAGGGACAGACCTCGATTCTGTCACTCAATCTTGTGCTTCTAGAAAGCCCAGACTCAACGGGGCTCTAGGGAAATCACAGCAGTCGCACAGATGGCAACAGCCTCTCTGGGGTGGCATCATGTGCTCCTCAACCAGCGTTTGGGATGCCCGCTCTGTGCCAGAACTGTGGGGTAGCCGGGAAGGCCGCCAAGCAGGCCCATTGCCTATGTGATGGGCAGTGACGGAGGTCGGGCCATGCCCTGGGACCACAGGAGCCCCAGCTACCGTAAAAGCACTTGGCGAGGGAGGGGAGGGCTGCAGGCACAGTGATGGCATGAGCCCTGAATGCCAGGCTAGGGAGGAGAAGGCGCTAGGCAGCTGGCGCCAGTTAGAAATGGGAGCTGAGATCCCCCTGGGAGGCCAGGGGCAGGGAGTCTGGGTGAGAGATGAGGGGCTGGGCCACAGTAGCAGAGGAGGAAGGTCATCAGCAGAGTGGCTGGGGGTGGCGGAGAGTTCCTCCTGGTGGAGGACTGGACTGCAGGAGCCAGGGGACGGCCCAGGATCACACCCACCATTGGCTGTTGGTCTCCTACTCCAAGGTCAAGAAACTTAGGCACTGCAGTTTCTATCCTCTCCTGGGAGGGACCCTGGAGCCACAGGCAGGTCTAAGTGAGGACTTGTGGGCTCACTGAGCTGACTGAAGGTGACTCAAGAGTGCAGGGTCTCCCTGGGAGGACATCCAGGCCTGACCACATGGAGCGGTTTTCCCTCCCTCATCCCCCCTCAGTCAGACCAGGAAGTGGGAAAATGCTCTACTTCCTGTTGTCCTGTGAGGCTCCTCCTTCTCCAAGTGGATCATTCCCCCGTGGGAGCCCAGGTACCTAGGGAAGGGTCCATACCTGTGCCTTGCCACCAACATGGAAAGTTGACCATTTTATGGCCCTGAAAGTGCCTACAGAAATAGAATTGGCATACCAGCAGTGGTGGAAATAAACAGTTGCCTCTGGCAGGCACTGCTAACACAGGCAAGTCAGAGCCCGTTTGGAAGAGAAGTCAATTTCCAAGGACCCAGAGGGGCTCCGATGTGCCTAGCAATGAGATTGCCAGGAATCCAGGCCCGGTGGGGCACACCTGTAATCTCAGCGACTCCAGAGGCAGAGGCAGGAGGATGGTGAGTTTGAGGCAAGCCTCAGCAACTCAGTGAGATCCTTGGCAATATATTATTATGTTGTATTATATAATACAAAATAATCTCCAAATAAAAGAAAAAAGGGGATGGAAATGTAAGTCAGAGGTAGAACGCAGTACCACAATAACTACATAGATGATAGATAGGTAGATAGATACGAGACAGGGAAGGCAGATTTTGAATAATTAATCTCAATCATTCTCCCAATTTTTTTTTTTTAATACCAGGGATTGAACTCAGGGGCACTTGACCACTGAGCCACATCCCCAGCCCTATGTTGTATTTTATTGAGAGACAGGGCCTCACTGAATTGCTTAGCACCTGGCTTTTGCTGAGACTGGCTTTGAACTGGTGATCCTCCTGCGTTAGCCTCCTGAGCCATCTCCCAAAATGCTTTCTAAGGCATAATAAGGTGCATCTGGCCAAAACTGCAACCCTGCAGGTAGAAAGTTTCCTGTGGTGTCCAACTCTCCCCCAAAATGCTGTGGGCCAGGGGTTCCTGGTCTCTTTTGTGATTCAGTCCTGCTCAGAATAATGTTTAATATGCAATAAAATATAAATGGACTAGCAGAGGAAAGCAATTCTAATGAAATTCAGTCAAACTATTAAATAAAACAAAAAGGTTCAAAATATTTTTAAAATGTTTGATATGATAATATACCTGTTTCTTTTTTTAAATAGCAAAACTCTAACTCAAAGTGGTTCTCATGACTTGTAATTTCAAATACGATGAATGTGAACAATACTTCAGAGTTTCTGCAACAACCAAGATGTGGTATGACAATATCTCCGTTTCCTTATTGGTGGCAAAGTGACAGGTGCAGCTACTAATGATGTGGTTTCTCCTTAAATGAAAGAAAATGTGATTTTTTTCAGTTGGAGGTTAATTAAAAGAAGTAGGCTGGGGTGTAGCTAGGTGACGGAGTGCTTGCCTGGCATGTGTGAGGCCCTGGGGTTTCCATCCCAGTACTGCAAAAATAAATAAATAAATAGGTAATTGTATTCCCAGTCAAGTTCATGGACTTCCCGAATTGTATCTGTGAACCATCTCAGGGCCCCCAAGTAAACAACCCTGCTTTAAGCAATGGATAAAAAATTGAAAATATTTGAAATAAAATGCTCAGAAATGCAGAGAGCCGGGTGTCATGGCGCACATCTGTCATCCCAGCGGCTCGGGAGGCTGAGGCAAGAGGATGGCGAGTTCAGAACCAGCCTCAGTAATTTAGCAAGGCACTGAGCAACTCAGTGAGACCCTGTCTCTAAATAAAGCATAAAAAGAGTTGGGGGTGTGGCTCAGTGGTTAACCGCCCTTGGGTTCAATCCCTAGAACTAAAAAAAAAAAAAAAAAAGGAA
Organism: Urocitellus parryii; assembly: GCF_045843805.1. NCBI lineage: Eukaryota > Metazoa > Chordata > Mammalia > Rodentia > Sciuridae > Urocitellus > Urocitellus parryii. Next base: position 28,392,391 of record NC_135539.1, on the reverse strand, counting down.
AAGGAAAAGAAAGAAAAAACAAATGGCAGAGAGTCGATGATATGAGGACTCAGCCATTCACCATCAAAAGAAAAGCCCTGGGCTGGGGCTGGGGCTTGCTGGAGCGCTCGCCTAGCATTGAGGAGACTTTGGGTCCCATCCCTAGTACCATAAGAAAGAAAAGAAGAGCCCCATGCTGCCTCCCACCTGACAATCAGTGGCAGGCTCTGCAGCCTCCTGATTCTACTTGACACAATCAAGACTCTAGATCTTGCCAAACAAACTGGAGAAGGACGCAGGTCGTAGAGGTGAGAGGAGGCCTGATTTCTCACTGACTTGGATGGCCTTGTTTGGAGCTCAGTGAAAAGAGCTCATTAAAAGAAAAAAAAAAAAAGTGAAGGTTTTATGCCCACCTAAAAACGTATGTGTTATAAGTTGGACACAACTTAAAACATGTGTATACACATACAGTAAAACGTTAGTTTGGAGTGTTTTAAGTTGGTCATGGTATTATCAACTAATTAAGATTAAAATTTGGTGCTTGTGCCAGGTGCAGTGGGCACATGCCTGTAATCCCAGCAGCTCAGGAGGCTGAGGCAGGAGGCTCTTGAGATCAAAGCCAGCCTCAGCAACTCAGTGAGACCCAGTCCCTAATAAAATGTTTAAAAAAAAAGTGTTGGGAATATGGCTTAGTAGTTGAGCACCTCTTGGTTCAATCCCCCATATCAAAAAAAAAAAAAAAAGAAAAAAAAAAAAACTCGCACCATGCTCAGAAGACTTCCAGAAGAGTGTTCGCTATTTCTACTGCAAAAACCTAGAAATAATCCAAATATCCACTGGTAGAAGGAAGGGCGAATACATCAAGATGTATTTATATAATGAATACTTCACAGCAATGAACATGAACTACAGCCATGCCCATTGCCACAGATAAAGCTCACAAAAAGATAGATAAATAGATAGATAGATAGATAGAGCAAAAAAGCAAGTTTATAAAAGGACACATTATGTTATTCCATTTTATATAGTTCAAAAAAGTCAAAACTAAACACTGTATTGTTTACATGTGTATGCACATATAGTAAAACTGTGAAACAGATAAGTTGGCGAACATGAAGTTTAATAGTTAATATAGTGGAGTGAGAATGGATAGGGACAGAGTAGGAGGGAGGGTGGAGACTGGGAAGAAGGAGAAATGGTTTTTGCAGTAGATGGTGAGTACGTGGTGTTCATTTTGCTTTATTTTACGCCTTATTTTTTATTGGTTCTTCTTAGTTAAACATGACAGTGGGATCCATTTTGATAAAATCATACAAGCACGGGATAATCTGATTCTTAATTAGGACCTAATTCTTATGAGTAAGCACATTGGTGGGATTCACTTGGGTATCTTCATATGTGTACATAGGAAAATTATATTAGGTTTATTCTATTGTCTTTCCTATTCCTGTACCCCTCCATTCCATTTGTTCCCCTTTGTCTAATCTACTGAACTTCTCTTCTTCCCTTCCCCCTCTTTTTTATTATGGTTTAGCTTCCAAGTATCAGCAAAATTCTTTATGGTTGAGTAATATTCGAGTGTGTGTGTGTGTGTGTGTGTGTGTGTGTAACAATTTCTTTATCCATTCATTTGTTGGTGAGTGTCTAGTTTGGTTCCACAACTTAGCTATTGTGAATGCCTTACTTTTATATTATGTATATTCCTATAGGCATGGAATATTTCCCAAATTTTAAAAATGAAAGGCATTTAATTGTTAAATTAATTTATTTTTTTATTTGTTAAAAAGTGAAAAGAGAATGGGAGAAAACATTTGCAAATCATGTATCACTTATTTGTTCAGGATCCTGAACATATAAAGAACTCTTATGACTCAACAACAAAAGAATCTCAAATTTAAAAATGAGTACAGTATTTGAATAGACACATCTCCAAAGAAAATATACAAATGGCCAACGAGCCCCTGAAAAGTTGCTCAACATCATTAGATCTTAAAGAAATGCAAATGGAAACCACAATGAGATACCACTTCACGCAAAAAACATTAAGCCAGTGACAGAAGGACACAGCACACGTCGGAGTCCCCCTTCTTACGTGTATGACTCAGTGGTTCTTAGTGTATTCCCGTGGCTGGGCAGCCTCACCATTACCAACTCTAGAACATTCCATCACCCCCAGCAGATCCTTGTACTGGACCTGGGGCTGTAGCTCAGTGCTAGAGTGTCTGCTTAGCATGCACAAGGTCCTGGGTTCAGTCCCCAGCCCTGCAAAGAAAAGAAAAGACTCCCTGTGCTCATTAGCAATCCCTCCCCCATCCCTCTCCCCCACCCATCCCCTGGCAACCACTCATCTACTTTCCCTCTCCGTGGATTGGCCTGGATTTATTCTGGACATTTCGTATAAATGGAATCATACAATACGTGGGCTTTTGTGTCTGGCTCTTTCACTGAGCAGTGTCCCCAAGGCTCATCCCTGTCAGGGCACACCTCAGCACTGCGTCCTCTGTATGGCTGAATCAGCCTCTGATGTGTGGATAGGACGCGTTTATTTGATGTATCCATTCATCCACTGATGGACGTTGAGTTTGTTTCCAGTTTGGGGCTATTATGAATTAGGCTTCTGAAACGTTCATGTATAAGTTTGTGTGTGTGTGTGTGTGTGTGTGTGTGTGTGTATGTATGGGTAGAGGTGGGGGTGGGGGGCACCAGGATTGTACCCAGAAGTACTTAACCACTGAGCCACATCCTCAGCCCTTTTTCATATTTTATTTAGAAACAGGATCTTGCTGAGTTGCTTAGAGCCTCGCTAAATTGCTGAGGCTGGCTTTGAACGCGTGATCCTCCTGACTCAGCCTCCGGGCTGCTGGGGTTACAGGCGTGCACCACTGTGCCCGGTCTTCTCTGTGTAACTTTCTGAGGAACTACTGCCCAACTGTTTTCCAAAATGACTGTATTGTTTGAATTCCCACAAGTAATGCCGTTTCTCCATAGCCCTGGCAACACAGGTTCTTCTTTCTTAATTTTTTTAAATTTTGAAACAGGGTCTTGCTGAATTGCTGAGGCTGGCCTTGAACTTGTGATAGCCCTGCCTCAGCCTCCTGAGTCACTGGAATTACATATATGTACCACTGTACGGTTTTTTGATTTGGGGCTATGGCCATCCTAGTGAATGGGAAGTAGCATCTCATTGTTGTTTTTAGTCACTTTACTAATTTCAGTACTTAGTATCTCAAAGATTCAATTTATATCTTCTGATTTTCTGGTGTTCCCTTTAGGGGAAAAAGAAAATTTTTTCTTTCAAAGTGACAAACCTTTAGAGCTATATGCTCTAAGTCTTTATCCAAAGTATTTAGGCTGAAAATAAAAATCACAGCGCACACACACACACACACACACACACACACACACACACCACTCATGCACAGTATTGCATATTACAAAATCCCACTTGTGCTTCTAAAGTTTGAAATGAAAGAACACAGAGTTAAGGTTGTAGATGTCCACTTCCAACAAGAGGGTCACAGGGGCCCAAATGATCCTCTGCCCTGAGACAGTGGCACTCAGGACGTTGAACATCTGGCAGTGGAGAACAGAGATTGCTCAAAGACAAGGAACAAAGGAGGTGAGCCCTCCAGGTGCCCCAACTTACTGCCCCGAGAAAGTTTCCAGGCTGCAGCAGGAAGAAAGGTGCCCGGGGAGAGCCCAGCAGCCTCTCTGAGCTGAATCAAGGGACAGAGGTCCAGAAGGCAAAATGGCCGACCTCACAGGCAAGAGCAGCAAGGGGGGCTGCGCTGCACGGGAATTCTGTGGGGACCTCAGCTGAATATTAATGACTGCGTGCATGTGAAGAGAGCACCTGAGCCCGGGAAAGAGCCACCTGAAAGGACTAGAGGGGACAATGCCCAGAGCCACACAGGCCAGCCATACTCCACATGGGCCAATGATTCAGGGAACATCCAAGGATGAACTAACCCTAGACAAAATCACTCCAGTTCTACTTAACAAAGTCCAAAAGCAAGAGCAGAAAAGAGCAAACTGTTTCAGGAACCTAACTGAATCTCAAAAGAGAACTTAAAAAAAATTTTTTTTTGTAAGAATATAAAAATATCCAGCATCCCATAAGGTAAGAGTCACAAAGTCTAGAATATAATTAAAAATTACCAGGCAGTTGGGCACAGTGGCACATGCCTATAATCCCAGTGGCTTGGGAGGCTGAGACAGGAGGATCATGAGTTCAACACCAGCCTCAAAAAAAAAGCAAGGCGCTAAGCAATTCAGTGAAACCCTGTCTCTAAATAAAATACAAAATAGAGCTGGAGATGTGGCTCCATGGTGGAGTGCCCCTGAGTTCAATCCCTGCAAAAAAATTTACCAGGCATATGAATAAAGAGGAAAATACAACCCATAATGGAAAAATCAATCAACCAAAGTTAAGCAAGAAATGACAGGGCCATTAAAGATGGGGGTGTGGTTCAGTGGTAGAGCAATTGCCTAACATGCACAAAGCCCTGGGTTCCATCCCCAGATGTAAGAAGACAGATGTTATATGGTCCCACTTAGATGAAATATCTGTATTGGGCAAATACTTAGACAGAAAAGTAGATTAGAAGTCACCAGAGACTGAGTGGGGAGGGAATGGGCAGTTATTGCCTAATGATTTCGGCATTTCTATTTGGAGTGATGAAAAAGTTTTTGAAATAGTGGTGGTGATTGTTGCATAACACCACAAATAAAACTAATGTCCCTGAACTGTTCAGTAGCTCCCCAGGGATCTGTGGGGGATTCATTCCAAGACCTCCAGTGGATGTCTGAAACTTCCTACTGTACTGAGAACCACATATACTATATTTTATACACACATACCTATGATAAAGTTGAATGTACAAATCAGGCCCAGTAAGAGACTAACAACAATTACTAGTTACAAAATTAAGAAATCATAACAATACATTGCAATAAAAATTATGTGAATGTAGTCCCCCCACCCCTCTCTCTTTCAGCTGCTACAGGGCAGGTAGTATATACAGCACGGATACTGTGAACAAAAGAACGGAACAAGAAGATATGAGATTTTATAATGCTTCTCAGAACGGCAATTTAAAACATATGCATTATTTAATTCTGGAATTAGCCATTAGTATTTTGGGACTTCAGTTGATTTGGGGTATTTCTAAACTATGAAAAATGAAATTGTGGCTAAGAAGACACTACTATACTCTTTTAAATGATTACAATGGCAAGTTCTATGTAATCACATAGATTTTACCAACAATAAGGAAAAATGAAATGAAATTACATAAGGTGTTTTTATTTTTTTTTTAAGTGCTGGAGATTGAAGCCAGGATCTTGGGTGTGCTAGGCAAGTTTTCTACTATTGAGCTACATCCCCAGTGCTCAATGAGCTATTTCTTAACAAAATGAACAGAGTATCAGTGAACTATGGGACAACCTCAAACAGTCAAATATACAGGCAATTGGAGTCCCCAAATGAGGGGAGAGGAGGACAATAAAATGTGGAAGAAATAACTGTTTAAACTATTTTAACGTAGGGGCTGGGGTTGTGGCTCAGTGGTAGAGCCCTTGTCTAGCACATGCAAGACACTGGGTTTGATCCTCAGCACCACAAAAATAAATAAATAAGGGTATCGTGTCCATCTACAACTAAAAAATATATATTTAAAATAATGTAATAATGTGTTATGGTGTTTGTGGAGCAAATGCATGACTTTGGCTGGGAGCTGCATTTTGGAAGTCGACTGTATAGAGTTCTTACCGTGTGCAAGGGCATCTCACCTCTCGAAGGCTGACATTGTAAAGATGACATTGTAAATCCAAGGCAGCCCCTAAAATAACAGAAAAAACAGTGACAGCTAGTCATCCAGCAAAAGAGATGAGCAGAATAATGGAGAACATTCCGTTAATACCAAGAAAGGCAGGAAAAGAACAACAACAAAAAAATTAAGTTCTTTTCCTCCCTGGATGCCTGAGGACTGACGCCATCAGGACAGACACAGCAACTCTCCACACCAGGAAGTTCATGACGGACCGACTACTTAGAGGAAGCACCTCGTCCACGTCCTTCACTCTGGGAAGACAACTGTGCCTAAGGTAGGTCTTCAGGAAAAAATAGCCCCAATGTACAAAGCCACACCACATGTCACCTTTGTATTTGGATTCAGGATCCATTTTGGTGGTGGCAAGAGTAAGATTCCTTGGAGATCTCTTGCGTACTGAAGAGTAAAACAAAGCCCTTTTGAGTAAAAGTAAATGAACGAATACAACTGATTTACCAAATAAAAATATATTTCATATATTAATAATATATGAATATGTTATATTTATACAGTATATTAGCAACATATACATATATTATGTTTATATAATGTAAATAATACATGAATACAATGCATTAATAATGCATAAATATATTACATGAACATATTATATAGTATCAAATATATAAAATATAATGTATAAATATAACACATAGGGGCTGGGGATGTGGCTCAAGCGGTAGCACGCTCGCCTGGCATGCGTGCGGCCTGGGTTCGATCCTCAGCACCACATACCAACAAAGATGTTGTGTCCGCCGAGAACTAAAAAATAAATATTAGAAAAATTCTCTCTCTCTCTCTCTCTCTCTCTCTCTCACACACACACTCACTTTAAAAAAATAAAATAAATATAACATATAAATATATTGGATATGTAAATATATTTGATAGAGAATATTTATTTATAAATAAATACAGTCACAGTCAATGGGGTAACTTAAGTTTATAAAAGATCGTGGATCTGTGACACTCAGAACGGATAAATATGTTGGAATGAGAGGAACATGATGTCAAAATTTTCCACTGAAACTCAAAACTGCCACAGATGTGAAATTTTAGAGCCACGTCATCAAATGCATAATTTACAAATGGAGATGGTCATGAGCTCCTTTGGTGTCTCCAGGATCCGATCACCTATTTCAAGCCCGTGAAAGAGTAGGGAGAGAGAGAGAAGGAGGTGAGTCCCTGCGATGTGGCGGACACACTCCTGCGAGGGAGAACAGACTGTCCTCCATCTCGTCTGAAGACACCAGTGTGCCCGTGACCTCTTATCTTGAAGAGGCAGACGCGAGGATTTCCTGAGGATCACATCACAGGAAGAGCCTCTGGGACCCGGTGTGGGGTCCCCTGAAGGATACAGGGTCCACAGGGAAGGGGTTCATCTAGACTTTGGCCAGGCTGAGGGAATGGCAGGCATCTGCTCATGTGGGGACTGTCCCCCCTCTTACTTCTATATGCTCCCTGTTCATTAAAAGAGCAGCTGGTAAGTGGGCAGGGTGGGCCCTGACAGGGGGCAGAGTCCACCATGCCTGCCTCCCAGGACCCCTGCTGCCAGCCTTGGAGCGGGCGCAGGAGAAGTCTTCACCTCGTGAGGGTAATGGCTCCCCACGGTGCCCTGGTGTGCTGCATGTGGCTCTGTGGGCCATAGGCGAAGCTTATCCACCGCAGACCTCAGCGGTGACAGCGTGGTCTCCAGGGAGCACAGGAGCATGACGAGGACCTGCCTCCTCTCTTGCAGGCGGGCTGAGGTGAGGCGTTTCTCAGCTCTTCCTGATGGCTCTCAGGAGCCCCCCTGCCCCTCCTTAGGGTCCATCTGTTAGTTCAACCATGGAATCGACCCCCCCACAACAAGATGTCCCAGAGCTCACGTACATTGTCCTCAGGCCCCTTTGGTTTCAGTGTCTTGTGGAACAGGGAGCCAACACCTCCTGCTTCTGCCACCTATATAAATAATAAACCACCTGAATCTAAAAAGGGCTAGTCATTTCTTTAACAATCTGTCAGCCTCCTGGACACCCCTGAGTGAGTTCCAGGTTGAGTCATAGTGGTCCTGAGTCAGGACTGTGTTTCACGACTTAAGTGTCCCAAAGACCCTTTAGGAGCCAGCAGAAGGACAGTGGCACCTGCCTCTGCTTTCATCCCGTGGCAGGGGAGAGATGGCCCATCAGATCAGGGATTTTGCTGTTTTTGCAATGCTGGGGATGGAACCCAGGGCCTCGCGCAGGCAAGGCAAGCGCTCTACCACTGAGCCACACCCCACAATAAGTTTTTATCTTCCAACTCTTTATCATCCAATCTACTAGGTTTCCTCCTTGGTGTAAGAAGGTGATGTCACACGTTTCAGAGAGTGTTATCTCCTGTGAAGCGCGGTGATTTGGGTTTGCTCTTGTTCTGTTTTGCAGTCATCTTGCACACTTTTGATGTGCTTTAAATCATTGTTGGTATTAAATGTTTTCTGAAGCTCAGGTTGTTGCATTTTGAGCCAGCAGGAGCCCCTTCAAGTGGATTCCTGTGTCCTTTAAAAAACCATCTGTAGTTTTTTGTCTGTCTTTGGTTTCTGGCATGATTAGATTTTTTTCTAGGCTCATCGGATGCATGTCTTGCCACAAATCTGGGATCAGCCATGTCTACAGAGAGTCCTGGCTTCTCTTAGAGGAGAACGATACTTGGTGACCATACTCAGGCTCCAGGGGAGATTCTCTTGCTACTGGGTTGACATAATAGTTTCTGAACCTGTGCACAGGCTGGGGCTAACCTCTCCTCTGGATCCTCATCGACTACTTGGATCCCCCCAAACCCCCATAGAAGGAAACTTGTCTCTAGATTAGGGTCTCGAGGGAGGGCACAGTGAAAATCTGGTGAACCTTGACCAGAGAGTTTTTCCTTTGTAAACTGAGATACGATGGCTCCCTCGGTGGGCGCCAAAGGCTCACAGTTTGAGTCTGTCTGCTTTCCCTCCCTTTGGCAAGGCACAGGAAGAAAACCTCACAAAGCAGTTCCTAAAAGGGGGCATCAAAACAAATGCCCTACCTGCCTGTCAAGTCAGTGACACAAATGAGCATAGGAATTCACTAGCACATTCCTCACAGAATCTATCCTAGGAACCAAAGAACTGCAAAGAACCAAGATGAGGGAAGAGAAATAGAGACATTAAATCAAACGAGCTAAACCTTACGATTCTAAATTTAAGTGGGAAATGTTTATATGTGATCATAGTTTGTTTTCCGACTTCCAGATGATTTGTTTTCTGGCTCTAACAGCAACTCTGTAACAAGAGCATCCCTGGTGACTGACTATGGTCTCTAAGTACCATTCTCCTCTAAAAGGAAAGAGGGCTCTCTAAAGAAATGACTAGGCCTGGGTTGGAGTCAAGAAATGTAGCAGATAAGCTTAAAAAAATCTAATCAGGTCAGAAATCAGGCAGAATTAAAGATTACAGAAGACACAGGACTTTTGAAAAAGACACAAGATTCAAGTCCCCTTTTCTTGCTATGTGATGCTCTGTGGCACCTTGGGACTCTGCCGGCAAGAAGACTGTCACCAGATCAAGCCTCTGGACTTACACCTCCAGAATCATGAGCCAAAATAAATCTCTTTTCTTTTCTTTTTTTCTTTTTTCTTTTTTTTTTTAAGAGAGAGAGAGAGAGAGAGAGGAGAGAGAGAGAGAGAGAGAGGGAGAGAATTTTTTTTAATATTTATTTTTCAGTTCTCGGCGGACACAACATCTTTGTTGGTATGTGGTGCTGAGGAACGAACCCGGGCCGCACGCATGCCAGGCGAGTGCGCTACCGCTTGAACCACATCCCCAGCCCCTTCTTTTTTTCTTTATTATTATTATTTTTTAGTTGTAGTTGGACACCATACCTTTATTTTATTTATTTATTTTTATGTGGTGCTGAGGATCGAACCCAGTGCCTCACATGTGCCGGGCAAGTGCTCTACCACCGAACCATGCCCCAGCCCAGTGTGATTACATTTTAGAGATTAGAAATTTAGGCTCTAAAAAATTGAAGATTCAGCTGGATGCAGTGGCGCACACCTGTAATCCCAGCGGCTTGGGAGGCTGAGGCAGGAGGATTGCAAGTTCAAAGCCAGCCTCAGCAAAAGTGAGGCGCTAAGCAACTCAGTGAGACCCTGTCTCTAAATAAAATACAAAATAGAGCTGGGGATGGGGCTCAGTGGTCGAGTGACCCTGAATTCAATCCCTGGTACCCACACCCCCCCCAAAAAAAAAGAATTGATGATTCATCCAGGATCAATTAACCCTGGCAAGTGGCAAACACAAGATTTCCAAAGCTTGTGGTCTTCCTGGCTGTGCACCCTCTCCCGCTCTAAGACAGGAGGGAAGGCAGGTGAAAGTGTGAACCATTTGGAAGGGGAAGAGGGAGCAGCAGATGGCAGTGTTTCTGACTGATGGCCTCTTTTCCTTGTGGATTTGGATGGGAGGGTCTCAAGGACAAGGACAACTGAGGAGGAGCCAGTCACATTCCCCATTCAAGATGATCTGGGCCACCCAGGGAGACAGAGGTGTCCCCACAGAAGGCAATTCAGTAGGGGAACTCTCAGGTCCCTCATGTGCCCCCCCCCCACACACACACACACTGCAGCAGCTCGGGATGGAAAGGTGCGAATCCAGACAGTGTGAATTGACTCAAGCTCTGTCTGAGTCAGCAAGGGGTGGAGCAATTCCAAATAAAGATCATGCAAACTCACTGTCACCCAGGGACCCAGTAAGGGGAGGTGACATCCAACCCTGTCCCCCATCTCTCTGTGCTTTAATTGCATCTGAACTTCTGTTTTCTGCACTGCTCTGCCCTGTCCCTGGGGAGACACCTGCATGAAGTTGGTGGGGCCAAAAAGAGGTACCAAAGAGGCCTGAGTGGGTTCTGTGGGGCCCCTGGGCAACAGAGAAGGGAAAGGTGAGGCCCTCTGCAGGGAGGAACAAGGCCCAATGCATACAAAGCCTTCAGCCAAAGAGTTGGGTTGCCTAGTAACATTATAGCATAGTAATTAAGCACTTAGATTTTGGGGACAGATGCTCAGTCGGGATCCCAATCCCATCACTTACTGCTACGTGACCTTGGGCAGGTTACTGAACTTCTCTGGGTCTAGTTTCGTCATCTGAAAAATGGAGATAATAAAAAAAAAAATAGTGTCTACTAAGACTTTCATTCCTAGAGATGACACATTAAGTAACTCCAAGCAACCCACTCACTGCATAAGTTAGAAAGGCTAGTCAAAATATTTTTTAATCTGTTTGAAGGCTTTGGAATGTTAAGGAGATAGGAAAGAATTAAGAGGCTAAGATCTGGGAAAAGACAGAAATCCCACGAGGTGAGCCCAACATGGAAGACCATATTTTTCCTGGAGTTATCTGCCAATTTGGAAAAAGTGGATGAATGTCTAAAAGACCTAGAAGATTTCTGACAGGCTTGTTGGACTAGGGGACTATTATTTGAATACAAGACCTGCCAAGATTGGGGTCCTGATTAAAGTCTCTGTGCTTTGAAATGAGGGGAAAAAAAGAAGCTATATCCTAAGAGTCAGAGGATACCAGAAATAAACCAACCCTCACATAGACTGAAGTCCAGCTTCTAATCATCTCAGTTTCTGAAATTCAATGAAGACAGTCATAGATTGCTAGAACGCCCAAGCACTAGCAATGTGTATCCTGGAAGAAGTAAATTTAAATCCTCTCAGGAGGCAGCTAATATAAATACCTATTTAAAATAATCAGGCAGGACTCCAGGTGTAGCTCAGGAGTAGAGCACTTGCCTAATGTGCACAAGGGACTGGGTTCCATCCCAGTGCCATAAAGAAAAAAGTAACCAGGCCAGACAGAGTGACACTCACCTGTAATTCCACTACTTAGGAGGCTGAGGCAGAAAGATTGCAAGTTCAAGACCAGCCTGGGTAACTTAGTGAAACCCCTGGCTTCAATCTCCAGTACAAAAAAATAAAAGTAACCAGGCACACTAGTAGATAAGATATCATGTAGGAAATCCAACAGAAACAACAGACTCTAAATTTGCATGCACCTAATAATATTCTTAAAATAAAGCAAAAATGGACAGATCTGCAAAGAGAAATAGCTATATCCAAAAATAGTGAGGTTTTCACACTTTTCAATTAAAAAAATTATAGAATAGTTAGAAAAACAGTAAGGATAAGAATCATTTGCACAACTTAACTTCTTTTTTTTTTTTTTTTTTTTTTTTAAAGACAGAGTGAGAGAGGAGAGAGAGAGAGAATTTTTAATATTTATTTTTTTTTGGCTCTCGGCGGACACAACATCTTTGTTGGTATGTGGTGCTGAGGATCGAACCCCGGTCGCACGCATGGCAGGCGAGCGCGCTACCGCTTGAGCCACATCCCCAGCCCCACAACTTAACTTCTTTATTAGAGCATTATAGTTACACATAGTAGTTGGGCTCATTTTGACAAAACCATACATGCATGGAGTTTGATTAATCCATTTCAGTCCCTGTTCCTCTGCTTTCCCACTCCTCCTCCCTCCTGCTAATCTCCTTACTCCACTCTACTGATCTTCCTTTTGCTCATTGATTTATTTATTTTTGATTGGTGCTTCCTATATATACATAAAGGTGGAATTCCCAGTGGTATAGTTATACATGATTTTGTTAAATTCATTACACATTTCCTCTCCTTTTCTATCCCTCCTCCCTCCCTCTTGACATCCTTCTTCTATTCCACTGATCTTTGCTATATCCTTATAATCTGTGCCCCCTGACTTTTTCCCCTTAATTTGCTCTAGCATCCACATATGAGAGAAAACAATTGACCCTTGATTTTCTAAGTCTGGCTTATTTCACTTAGCATGATGTTCTCCGGTTCCATCCACTTACCAGCAAATGCCATAATTTCATTCTTCATGACTGAGTACAACTCCATACCATATTTTCTTAATTCATTCATCTATGGATGGGTCTCTGGTTCCATAATGTGGCTGTTGTGAATTGTGCTTCAATAAACATTGATGTGACTATATCACTAAAATATGCTGATTTTTAATTCTTTTGGATAAATACCAAGGAGTGGAATAGCTGGGTTCGGTTCAGTTCCTAGGTTGTTTTGTTTTGCTGTACCAGGGACCGAACCCAAGGGGCACTTAACCACTGAGCCACATCCCAGTCCTTTTTATTTTTTATTTTGAGACAAGTTCTTACTAAGTTGCCCAGAATGGCCTCCGACTTGTAATCCTCCTACCTCAGCCTCCTGGGTTGTTGGGATCACAGGTATGGACTACCACAGTCCAGCTCATTACTAGTTTTTTGAGGAGTCTCCATACTGCTGTCCAGAGCAATTGTACTAATTTGCAGTATCACCAACAATGTATGAGCGTACTTTCCCCCCCACATCCTCAGTAGCGTTTATTATTATTTGTATTATTGATAGATGACATTATGACTGGAGTGAGATAAAAATCTTCACGTACTTTTTTTTTTTTTTTTTTTTTTTTTTTGTAGATGGACACAACACAATGCCTTTATTTTTATGTGGTGCTGAGGATCGAACCCACCCGTGCTAGGCATGAGCTCTACCACTGAGCCACAATCCCAGCCCCCTTCATGTACTTTTGATTTGCATTTCCTTAATTGCTACAGTTGTCAAATATTTTTTTCATGTATCGGTTGGTCATTTGTGTTTCCTTTTTTGAGAAGTATATGTTTAGTTCTTTTGCCCATTTATTGAGTGGGTTATTTGTGGGTAGTTTTAATTTTTTTTTAATTTTGTTTTGCTTTTGGTGTTAAGTTTTTTTGAATTTGTTTTATAATCCCTTGTCACAGGAAGAACTGACAAATATTTTTTCTCCCATTCTGTAGGCTCTCTTTTCACACTCTTAATTATTTCTCTTGCTATGCAGAAGCTCTTTAATTTAATGCCATCTCACTTATTGATTCTTGGTTTTATTTCTTGAGCTTTAGAGGTCTTATTAAGGAAGTCAGTACCTGCACCAATATGGAGTGTTTTCGTAGCATTTGCAAAGTTTCTGGTCTAATTCCTGAGTCTGTGTTCCACTTTGTTTGATTTTTGTGCAGGATAAACCACTTAAGGTTATAGACATAAGTACAGTGAGATATTAGAACTGGCTTATATCCTGTCACAAGAACCAGTTGTTAAACTTTGAAGATGTCTATGAGATGGTTGATATCACATTATAACTTGAAATTGACCATGATAAGGGTGCTTATAGCGTGATGGGCAAATGCTAAAAATCAGGGTTTTATTGCTTCTGATTTCCCAGAAAGCATATCACTGAACATGGGAAACCATATCTAATTAGTAATTGCAAGCACTTTTCAAGTATGCATGAAGCATTTACCAAAAAAAATGTATACTGGACTGTAAAGTAGTCTTAATATATTTCTAAGGGTTGAAATAATCAGATCATATTCTCTGATCACAATTCAAATAAGCTAGAAATCAATAACCAAAAAAAAAAAAAGATAAGTAGGAAATTCCTGTGTATTTGTCCCTGGACACAGTCCCTACCAAAGACTCCGTAAACAAGGGTTAATGAGACAACCTGTAGTCCTCACTGCCTTAACTGACCCCAGAGCATAATTTATATCCAACCTGTGCCTGCTGCCCCCTGCATTCTAGAGTTCCCTCATCCATGGCCAGGACTTTGACATGGTGGTGTGACCTCAACTTCCATCCCTAAAAAGTTAACTCTCTGAATTTCTTTACCTTCATAAGGTCCAGTCACCATTGGATGTGGAATCACCAAGCAATGGTGCCCAATAAATCTATCACATTCCGGACCTTCTCCTCCATGTAGCTGGAGTCACCTAAGTCCCCATGACAATCAAGGTCACGCATCCTCTTCCATTTCTTTGGCTGCTGTTCCACAGGAGTGAAGATCTCAAAATGAGTTGGTTCAATTCACCGGATCCCTCTCTGGTCCTCCAGGTTGTTTTCCCAAACCAGGAATCTGAATTTCTGATTCAAAGGAGCCTAAGTTTAAAGAAATGAGAAGTACAGTTTCACCCAGAGGATCACAGGGGTCATAGTGAGAAAGGCCACCCCTACTTCTCCTTTGTTCCCCAAACCTATGAATTCCAATCACAGGGAATCCAGCACCATATATCAGCAGTAGGTTCCATCCACATTCCACGACCTGGAACCCATCACTCCATCCACTAGGGATGCGTTTCCAGCGGACATCTGATCTGAGAACTGAACAGTCCACGCTATGTGCTGGGGGTCAGAGGCGTTCAGGGATTGTGGTAGCTGTTCCTCTCACCATGTAGCCCCTCCCTCTTTTGCCGTGACATGATTCTTGGCCTGAGATGATATGTGAGGTCCCCAATAGCAAATCAGATGCATCCTGCAAACCCTTGAATGACGGTGCTGGCAGAGGTGAGGTAGGATAAGGCAACCCCATATCTGATGTGGTATCAGTTCCAAGAAGACAAATCAATTCTGCCTTTAAGATGAAAGGCCACTTGCCACCAAGAGGCTGACTGGGCTCCTCAGACGCTAGTGCTCTATCAAGGGTCACCATGTTCTGGCACTCAGCAGCTGCAATAAATCCAGCAGCGTGGTGGAAGGAAGCCCTTCACGTGGCTCCCTTGCTCAATGACCAATTGCACAATCATGGGAATGGGTTAGGTCAGAGGCTCAGGACCTTGTAGACCAGCCATCTGGTCTACCTGGTGATGGCCCTCCCCTTGGCTGTAACTGTTGCCTTGGAGATGTTTTGACTTGTAGCCTGCTTTGAGTTGAAGGTCAGCTAGCCTGAATCTGCATTTTCTCCTTTCGAGCCCTCAAAATAGGTAACAGAAAGCAACCAACACTCGCCATTGCTCCCAGGTCTTTCTAGTGCAGGCAATTGGTACCTAAACCAAAGCTTCACTTTCTACCTACATCTGACAGGAGACAGCACTAGTCATCATCATGTTGCTCCAGGCCAGGGTTATCCCATTCCACTCACCCCAGCAGAGGGTCTTTCTCTGTAGCTTGACCAGTGCATAATTCGATTCCCTGATCCCATCCAGGGGGGCTGCTTTCTTGAGCCACCTCCAGTACCCATGTCCAGTACCTCGGTTCCCTCCAGAAGTGTGAGTAATTTATTTGGGGCAGTGATCTCAAAGGGATGGAAAGTAGGAGACTAGGAAGATTGAGACGGAGAAGGAAGAGAAACACAATTAGCCACCAACTCCTGTCCCCATTAGTTAGGTATTGCCACAAGTAACAGCACCCCTGCAGATTCCAGATCTGCACCAAGTGGGCCCCAGGGCATAAACAGAGAGCTGTTTGGTGCACCTGAGAGTTAGCACACACCTGCGCTCAGCTGGTTGCCAACGGCAATGGCCAGAATAAAATTGTGCTGAGATTTGAAATGAAGCATCAGCACAGTGAGGAAAAGCAGTTTCTTCAATAAGTGGTTCTGGGAAATATAGTCATCAATATGGAAAGAATGAAATTAGGCTTCCGCACCAAACCCAAAAGATAATTTTAAGTGAATCGTAGATCTAAATGCGAAAGGCAAGACAATAAAGCATCTAAAAATAATATTAAAGAGTTTCTTTACAACCTTGGAGTAAGAAATGGGTTTTTTAAAAATAGAACACAAAAATCCCTCAATGGGGAAAATAGAAATGTTTGACTACATTCAAATGAAGAGCTTTTGGACAAAAAGATACAAGCAAGAGAGTAAACCAAAAGCCACAGAATAGAAAATACATTCTGATTGATTCTAGGTATGTGAAGTTCCAGAAACGAAAATGGAGTTTTAGGGTTGATGTTTTGGTAAAAATATTAAAATACTAAAAGTAAGGAAGTAATTAAATTACCATTAAAATTAGGTGAGTAGGGGACCAGGGGTGTAGCTCTCTGGTAGAGCACTTACCTAGCATGTGGGAGGCCCTGGGTTCAATCCTCAGTCCTGGAAAAAAGAAAGTTAAAAATAGAATCTATTGCATAAGGTTCTTGTGAGAATTCAATGAGGTAATGTCCAGGGCCCAGTAGACCAAGACCCTGGCACATGGAAAGCGCTCTGAAGGTTACTGACTGATTTCCATTGTCTTGGGGGCTTTTAAATATGGTTTCTTCCTGTGTGTGGAGCTCAGCAGAGGATTTGTGAGTGGTCCACACATTCATGGAAGGTCATCCAAGGAGGGTTTGTGGGTCACAGGTGGGAACAGTAGGGTCAAGAGCTGAGAGGGGCCAAGGACACAGAGCAGTCATGGACCAGCCCAGATGGGGATGCATCTGGGATGGCTAGAATGTGGTTGGTCCCCATGGTGACAAGATATTGAATAGGTGGAAACTTAATTCAGCTGTGGTGTTCAGAGGCGAGCTTTGGGAGGTGAGGGTTAGATGAGGTCATTGTGGTAGAGTCCCCATGAGTGAATCCTGGTGGCTTTACAAGAAGAAGGAGAGAGACTGTAAGAGGCACACAGGGCCCACTCCCTGTCTCTCACCTGGTAATACCCTGCACTTCCTTGGGACTCTTCAAGCAAGAAGGTCATCACCAGATGCAGCCTTTGACCTAAGACTTCCAGAACCCAGAGCCCAGATCATCACCTTTTCATTAAAAATCACCCAGGCTGTGCTATTCAATCATTAGCAACAGAAAACCAATGCACACAGCAGCGCTTCTGCTGGGCCCTTCAATCAGCAGAACTGAGGGTTCAAGTTCAGGGACAGGAAGGCCTTTTAATGACCCAAACTGGGAAGTCTGGTGGGTGGAGACCATGCCAGCTACCGGCCCAGGCGCCTGCTATGACTGCTCAGCGTGGCCCAGCTTAAAAGAGGACCCTGCCACCAGGACAGCCAGGACTCTGAGCATGTGGAGCCCAGCACATTGGCCTCTAGGCTTTGGAAAACTTATTGCCCCTACCATTGGCCTTCTGCTGGGTGGGGCAGATTATATAGAGCTCAAGCTGCATGTGGGGTGCACTGTGGGCTGAATATTGGCACCACTTCCCCCAAACACCCAAACCTGAAAAGCTAGTCAGCTGTTGTTTATTATGTCAATGTTATCGAGATGGGACTTGAATAGAATTAAATCACCCTTTTAAAGTATATGCTGCCATGAGTTTGACAGATGTATCTGGTCAGATTACCATCTCCATGATCCAGATATAGAACATTTCCAGTCCAAAAAAGTTCCCTCGGGCCATATGCCCCTCATCTCCTCCTGTTACCTACCCTTGGTCTCTGGCAACTTCTGATCTGTTTTAATTTGGCTTTTCCAGAGTGCTCAGTCAATAGAATTGCTCAGGTTGTGGACTTTCAGATGTGTGTGTGTGTGTGTTTGGGGGGGGGTGTACTGGGAATTGAACCCAAGGGCACTTTACCACCAAATCATATTCCCAACCCTTTTGTTTTGAGACAGGGTCTCACTAAGTTGCTGCAGCTGGCCTCGAACTTGTAATCCTCTTGCCTCAACCCCAGTAGGTGGTATTCCGGGTATACACCACCACACTGGGCAGCCAGATACTTTTGAGATTCATCCATGTTGCTGCAAGTATCAACAGGTTCTTCCTTTTAGTGCTGAGGAGAATTTCACTGTGAGGATAAATCCCACTTTGACAGACAGGTAGGTATTTGCCAGTAGGGGGCAATAAGGAGTCAAGCTGCTATACATTTTCATATACAGGTTATTCAGTGGAAACATCTGTTTTCACTTCTCTAAACACCCGGGAGTGATGCTGCTGGGTTGCTAACGTACACTTAGAAAAATGGCAAGCTCCTTTCTGAAGTGGAGATAGTCTATCTTTGTTTTTGTCTTGTTTTACAGTTTTTTCTCCTTTTTGCTTTCCAGGGGTGCTGGGGATGGAATCCAGGGCCTCATGCGTGCTAAGCATGTGCTCTACCATGGAGCTGCAGCCCCAGCCTCCCTCCTTGTTTTTATCTCTGTTCATGGATCTGTTTTCTTTTTTTGAACAGATGCAGCCCTTGACCTAGGACTTCCAGAACCCTGAGCAGCCCCAGGACATTTGTAAAAAGACCACGGACTCGCTAATTCCGTGAGAAACTCAAACTCTAGAACATTCATAGACAGCTTTACTGCTTCAGCACTTTCAGTGTCATCCATGACTCCAAGGACTGAGACAGGGTGGTCCTTTTGAGTGATCAACTGTCCCAGTTTTCCTGAGACTCTTGGTTTTGACATTAGAAGTCCCACATCCCAACCCCTCAGTTCTGGGACCAAACTGGGGAAGGCAGTTACCCTCTGGGTGTCAGGCGCCGTGCTGGACACATACATCACTTCGTGTATGATCCTGTCTCCAGGGTAGGTTTGCTGGTGCCCTCCTGGCACGTGAGGAAACCGTGTTGGAGAGCTTAAATTGCAAGCTTAGGGTAGGCGAAGCCAAAATTTGGCACCAGGTCTCCCAAACCCCAAAGCACAGTGTCTTCCCTGAATGGGAGACCTTGCTTTCTAAGTGCCCAGTTCCAGGATCCCGGGCAGTGGCTGGGCTTGAAGACATTGTTGGTCTGGGTGGGGCTTTGCTGCCCCCTGGTGGTGGGTGGGATGGCACAATTGGGTCTGAGACCTGTGGGGCATTCAGAGGTGAGGGAGAGGAATCTTTCATCCCAAAAAGCAGAATCTCAAATCTGCTTTCTGTTGTAGGAGGGTGCCAGGTGAACACTCTCCACCAGGGTCTTTTTCTATCCATATGTGAGCCCCTTAATCACTCAGGCCACCAGAGACCCAGATTTGACTTTGTGAGAGCCTGGGCCTCTTCCCTCTCATCCTTATCTGTATAACCAGGACCATAAGAACGTCAGTGACATGGATGGACTTGGACATCAAGGTCATTACCAGCTCTCATACCACCTGCTCTCTACCACCTTCGTGCATTCGTTCATCAATTCACTGAACTTCCATCTGTTCACTGTCCATCACACCCCATCTCTGTGCCTGACCCTGAGCTGGGGGTGCTGTAGCAACAGCTGCCAACAGGTCAGATGCTGGCCCAGTGTTCCTAGCTCTGTAACTCTGTGCTGAAATAATGTCTCGTGTTGTCATTTACTGAATAACCACTTATTTATTGAGTGTCCATTTGCTCTTTTTTTTTTTTTTTTTTTTTTTTTTTAGCAGCGGGTGACTTAACCACTGAGCCACATCCACAGCCTTATTTATTTTTTATTTTGAAATGGGGTCTGGCTAAATTGCCCAGGCTGGCCTCAAACTTGTGATTCTTCTGCCTCAATCTCCCCAACTGGGCTTACAGATGATGAGCACCACTGTGCCCAACTAGCAAGTGACATTTAAGCCAAGGTAAGAACCCACTGAGTGGGAGTTCTTCAGTGAAGAGAAGACATTCCAGGCAAAGTCCTTGTTTTGTAGAGTGTTTAGAGACAAGTGAGGTACCAGGTTGCTAAAGTGTACAATAAAGGACAAATTTGTGTGTATGAACCCACCCAGGCCAAGCCCTCTCTGGATTCCAATGACAGACCAAGGCCAGTTAAGGATTTCCCTGAATTCCCCTCGCCCTTGGAAAACCACCCACTATGAGGCATCCAGGAACAGCCTTTAGAGAACTAATGAAGCATCCTTCCCTTGTCCACCTTCCATCCTCCTGGGAACCCAGTGGGAGAACTGTTCTGGGCTGAGCAGACAGCAGTAGTATTGAGGTTCCTGTCCCTAAGATGCTGTGTTCATCCAGTAAATGTTTATTTAGAGTGCCTTGCTGTGGAATGGCACTAGGATATGTAAGAAATGGCGTTGGGAATGCCCCAGACACTGGGATACAGTAAGAAATATAGGCCGACATCTACTGTACAGGGGCTCTCGAATGGCAAACAAGAAAACAGAAGCTGTAAAGACTAACAGGAACACATCTGTAATTGAACAAACTGGGTTCTGGCTTGTTACAGGAAGGAAGGCCATATTTATCTCAGGCAGAGGCTGTTGACAGGGCTTGAAATAAGATTTGGGTTTGTATAAGGTGACTTGTGAAAGTATGCTTTTGTTCTGGTTTAAATGCTGTCAGGAAGTGAGGACAATTCTATGATCAGATATCTTAATAAATATTTATATTAGATTTGCTAGAGAAACAACCAAGATAATGTATTTATTATAAGGCACTGGCTCATGGGATCATGAAGACTGACAAGTCCTACATCGGAAGGCTGAGTCAGGAAGCTGGAGAGCCACCAGGGTTGATGATGTAGTTCTGGTCCCAGTTGGAAGGCCAAGACCCCAGTCTGAAGTCTGGTGAGCAAAAGCCAATACTAGATCCCAGTTCAGAAGCCATCAAGCAAGAATTCCGTCTCCCTTGTAGGAGGGATGTCTTGTTCCATTCAGGGTTTTAACTGATTGGATAAAGGCCACATATTAGAAGGATATACTCAGTCTACCAATTTAAATATTAATCTCATCCAGAAACACACAGACACACCCAGAATCATGTTTGACCAAATATTCAGGGACTCCATGACCCAGTCAAGTTGACATGTAAAATTAATGATAGCCAGGCACGGTGGCACGTGCCTCTAATCCAAACGACAGGGAGGGAGGCTGAGGCAGGAAGATCACAAGTTCCAGGCCAGCCTCAACAATTTAGTAAGACCTTGTCTCAAAAATAAATAAATAAAATAAAAAGGGCTGGGGATGTCACTCAGTGGTAATGTGTCCCTAGACTCAAGTCCCAGTAACAAAAATAAATAAAAATAAAAACTGGTCACAATATGTAAAAGGAAAGGAAGGAATCAGGGCTGGCGCAGGTAAGAAGCCGCAGTTACCAGTATTAGCTGGAGTGGGAAGATGTGGGTCTCTTTCTGGTAGAGCAATATTCTTGCTTTCGCGAGTTCAGACAGGACTGCGGAGCGCTCTAGGTCTCGCTCCATCACAGTCCCAGGAAGGCCTTGTGTGATGTGGGTGTTCTGTGGAGTTAATTACGTTCAACAGAACCTCAGGCCTAGCTGTGAACGTCTGGCCGGCTCCCAGACTGGAGGGGCGGCTCTTCTCTTTCTGGTAAAACAGCCTCATGCCCTCGGCTGAGGAATTCCAAGGTGACAGAGGACATCCGGTTCCCAGTTTTCAGGAAGCTCAGTGACATGTTTGCGCCGTCTTATATAAATGGAGATTGTCGCAAATGGGAGTTCGGGGACCCACGGACCTGGCAGGACAAAGCCCAGAGGCGAGGGGAGCGCGGCGGGAGCAGGAGCTAAGAGCCCTCTGCAGCACGGTGGCCGCTGGAACTGCAGAGGTCGGCCCGGACCACTCGAGCGTGAGGGGCCACCTCGCCTCCAGAGACGTGGGCGTCCGGCCGCACAGATTTGTTCAGAAACAGGAAATGAAATCAAGCCGCTTGGATCAAAATAAGCCAGACCAGCCTCAGGCTCATGAATATTCAGCAGGCCACTTCCGTTCTGCGACTCCGCCCCGGCCCGCGGCCACGCCTCCCGCGCACGGAGACTGCGCATGCGTCTCCGGCTCTGTCGTCATAAGGGCGCGCCGTGGTCTTCGCTCGCCCGGGAAGTGGGAGAGTTGCTATGGCGAGTCCGGCCGCCTCGTCTGTGCGACCGCCGAGGCCCAAGAAAGAACCGCAGGCCCTCGTCATCCCCAAGAATGCGGCGGAGGAGCAGAAGCTTAAGCTGGAGCGACTCATGAAGAACCCGGTGAGAGGAAGCGCGGGCTCCGCTGCGCGTCCGAGGCCCACCCCTCTCCGCTCCGGCGCCTCTGGGGGTCCGCGCACCCCCATCCCCCGCCGCCAGACTCGAGGTCTCGGCACCCTAATGCCAGAGCAGTCCTTAGGAACTGTCCCGGAAGAGATGGCGAGCTTCCATCTGTCCTTGTGTAGAAACCTGCCTAAAGGTGCTGCGGAGGGCTTCATGCTTTTCGTTTGACTTTCCGAGGACAGAAGCGTTAGACTGAGAAGTTGGAAGCTGTGAGTTAGCAAAAGGGCTTGTTTCTTCCAAAGAGTACTCACGGTTAGAGGGGGGCAGCCAGAACACCTGTGCAGGTCGCGCCGTCGTCCCTCGCGCACGCGTCCAGGCCTCGCTTCCCCAGATCCTAAAAACAATCGATGAGATGGTCCATTTCCTAGACCTTTCACTAGAAAAGCTTGGTTCTCCTCCTTGAGTGGGGCTCAAGTTGGAGGTTGCTGGCCATTAACGGTGACAGGTTTCTGAGTTCTGCCCTGGGAAGTGTAGCCCTTGCCTACGGCAGGCAAGGCGAAAAATCAGCTCCGGGTCTGAGTAGCAAAGCCGGCCCTCTTCGCTAGTCTTTGGTTATAAGAGATGGAAGTTTGTCAGCAGGTGTATTCTTAACAGATGCTTTCCTGTTTAAATATTGCAGGACAAAGCAGTTCCAATCCCGGAAAAAATGAGTGAATGGGCACCTCGACCTCCCCCAGAATTTGTCCGAGATGTAATGGGTAATGTCCTTTATCTGTGTGTGTATAAATAAATTTAAAGGTAGATATATATATATATATATATATATACACACACACACACACACACACACACACACACACACACAACACACACGTGTATCTCCTGAAGTATTTGTTAAGTAGATCTTTGGTAAGAAAAAAAAAATGTTCAGTGGTCCAGAATTTTGTTCTTACAATGATGGGGTACAGTTGCTTATGGTTTGGCACTAGACAACTTTCTTCTGTGTTCTTTATTATTTTGTTGGATTATCAACTAACATACTAATTGTAAATAGAAACAAGTAATACTTAGAGATATAAAGAATTTATACATATTTAATACATAGATTATGTAATACATACATTTAATACATAAAAATATAAGGAACTTAGAATCACCTGTAATTCCATAATTCTGCTTGAAGTGTTTTGATAAAGCCTTCCAACCTCTTTATAGTCAACATCACTGATATAAGAAAAAAATGCTTTTATAAGAATACAGGTGTTCTGCACATATTATTTTTGTAATCTCCATATCATGGACACCTTTCCAACTTGCTAGAAATCTAGCAGCCAAATGTGAAATAATGGAGGACATGGGGTCATCATTCTCTTCTAGATTTTGGTCTTTAAATCACAGTCTTTCCTCCTCTTGATAATACATTAGAATGGAATTTTTAGTGATTTCATAGTCAACATTCACACAACAATTTAATGGTCCCTGTGACATGCCAAACCCTGCATTTGCTCTGGGGTATAAGTGGAAAAAGGCAGGCATGGTACCTTCCATTACTTCTAGTTTTTACTTCAGTCCCTTTTAGTTAAGGGTGACCTGTGATGGTAACTGGATTTCATCTGGAACTCTGGGTCATTCTGGCTCTAGGTTCAAGTGCTGGGGCTGGCAGTGGAGAGTTCCACGTGTACAGGCATCTGCGCCGCAGAGAGTACCAGCGACAGGATTACATGGATGCCATGGCCGAGAAGGTGAGTGAGCCAGGAGCTGGAGCCCCCTAGTATGGGGTTATGTACTTTTACAGCCTTTAGGGGAAAAAGTTCAAAGAAGTGTACTCATGCAGCTGGTGGTACTTTGCATAGGGTCTGCCTTACACAGCATGGAAAGCAGAGTCCAGGCACTCCTAGGTCAAACTCAGTGCAGCAAGATGGCCACCCTAAGAGAGGAGGGAGGCACAGAGTCTTCCATTTGTATAGAAGAACACTGGAGAGTGGCCTCTCCCCTCCAGGCCATCTGACATGAAAAGGAATGGCAAGCAGGATCTTCCACGCTACTAGAGTGGTCAATTCTCTCTTGTTCTTTCTTAGCTGATGCCTGTGTGCAGTTAGCTGTTTTGTGTGAATGGTGATGTGCTTTCTATTTGTCATCTTCATTGAAGTTTTGGGTTTTCTAGCTTTAAGGCTGGCGTTTCTTCATGACAGAGGTCAAATGATTTTTTTTTCTTTTAGACTTGAGAATTTTTTAAGAAATTATAATTTAAAAACCAGGTGTGGTGGTGCACACCTATAATCCCACTACTTGTTGGTCTGGAGTAAAAGGATCCCTGAACCCAGATGTTTCAGGCCAACCTAGGCAACTTAGTCATAATTTCAGGGATGTGGGGGAGAACCTTTAAACTAGAGCTGAAGATGTAACTCAGTGGTAGAGTGCTTGCCCGACATGCACAAGGCTCTGAGTTCCATCCCTAGCACTATAAAAAAAAGTGCAAGATGGGCTGGGGTTGTAGCTTAGAGGTAGAGTGCTCACCTAGCATGCGTGAGCCACTGGGTTCGATCCTCAGCACCATAAAAATAAAATAAAGATATTGTGTCCACCTACAACTAAAAAATATTTTTTTAAAAAAGTACAAGGGTGCTTTTCTCCCCCCCCAATCTCCAAAGAACCCAGAGAATTGCACATGTGGGACAAGTGCTCTACTACATCTCCAGTCCCCACTCGACATTTGTAATTTCTCAAAAGTAAGGAAGCCATTCTTTTAGTCAAGAAAAGATAGGCAGCACATTTTTTGTGTGTGCAATTGCTAGGAACAGAGAGGAGCCACAGCAGAAAAGGAAGTAGTGAACCATCCCTACTTTGAAAAATTGAGACAAACTGGACCCACATTGTATCTTTTTTAAAATGACATGAAAATTGTCTAAATGCACAAATGTTCATAATGCTAGCACATACACTTACCAAAGGGTGTTGATTAAAACAACAGCAGCAGCAAACAACTCCTTAGGGCCTGCTGTGTTCTGGTGGTGATGTTCTCAATGCTAGTGGGAAGTTTTGGCTGTCTTGTCACACCTGTCCCAGCTCACTGCAGTAGGTTTGCCATTGTCAGAAATAATGCTCTGGGGGCTGGGATTGTGGCTCAAGTTGTAGAGCACTTGCCTAGCATGCCTGAGGTCCTGGGTTCGATTCTCTTTTATTTTAAAAATAAAATAAAAATATTGAGTCCACCTAAAACTAAAAATTAATATTAAAAAAAGGAATTATGGGAGGCATTTTTATTTTTAAATTATTCTAGGAGGGAGGAAGTAGAACAGGTTGTTGTCCCAGGCACCAAAAATTAGTCTGAAGTTTTTATATAAAGATCCAGAGAAAATACAGGAAAATGTTGTACAAACTTGACATCCATACAGATGCAGAGGTTTTTATTTCAGGCATCAAAATATAAGTTTTAAAGTTTAAAAACATAAAAGAGGCAGGAGAATATGCAACCTTTTTCAGTGACAGATAGGACAACACCCCAACAGAGCTGGTCTCAGGTGTGTCAGCCACCAGCGCTCCGTGAATTTCACTCACTAGTAAATTCAAGGGCTTTTGGATTTCACTCTTTCTCTTTCCAGTTGTCCTCTCCTTGAGGCTCATTTCCTTCTTGAAGGGGCATCTTCCGCTCTCAGCTTCTGTTGCTTGGTTTCAGTGACCTCCTGTGCAGATCCACAGCAGATAGCAGCAGCAACAAAGGCACCTCTTCCTCCTGTGCTGGCACCTCCTTTGCCTCCTCAACCTTTAGGGAATGACTAGAAGAAATGAAAGACGGCACTTTGTATTCTTCGCAGGTGCTTTTCTGTGACCGATTTCGTTATTCTTCCAAACAGAGCTGGCAGAAAGGACTTAATAGTCTCTCCTTTTATAGATGAACAAATTGAAACTTGGAAAGAAAACTGGGAAGAAGAATTCAATAGTGGATGTGTATACTGTGTGTGTGTGTGTGTGTGTGTGTGTGTGTGTGTGTGTGAGAGAGAGAGAGAGAGAGAGAGAGAGAGAGATACTGCTAGGATGAGTCATTTAGTAACTGTTGCTAAGGTTAGGACTTGAAAATTCCTTCTAGCCATTGTTGTGCTGCACTCTGGTCAGTGGGCAAGGTGCTGGCCGAGAGGCAGTCCTTACTGCCGCTGTCCTCAAGGAGTCCTCCACACGCCTTCTCCAGTTTTCTCTTTCGTATTTTGTTGTGCATGAGTCTGCCCAGTCCAGAGTATATCTAAATAATGTGGGGTTTTTGTAGCAAAAATTGGATGCAGAGTTTCAGAAGAGATTGGAAAAGAATAAAATTGCTGCAGAGGAGCAGACTGCAAAGCGTCGGAAAAAGCGGTAAGCACATCATGTCATCATGTCATCTGAGGGCGGGGCGGGGCGTGTCAGAAAGTGGCTGGCTGATGAACGGGCAAGTCTTGTACTCAAAGGTTCACCTGTGTGGCCAGCCATGGTAGTGTGCGCCTATAGTGCCAGCTGCTGGGCAGCTAGCGCCCACTGTTGATTGTAGCCTTTCTCTGCATGTTGATTCCCAGGGCTGGGCTGCCCAGAGGCAGTAAAGTGTAGTGTGTGCTTCTGGCTCACAGGCCACTAAAGAAATGGAGGAGGATCACTTGAGCCCAGTACTTGAAGGCCAGCCTGGGCAGCATAGCCAGATCCCTCAAAGAAATTTAAAAATTTATTCTCTGTGACCTACAGAGTGGTGGGTGTGAATGCCCTAAGGCAGAGCCTCCAGGTAGAGGATTGCCTTCTTTTTCTACCTACCCCCCTGCTTAGTACAGGTTCCCCAAATATTAGAGATCCGGACTTTTGTGAGCATACAGATTACTTTGTCTCCTTCAATTCTGCCCTTTAACACTGAATTTATGAAAATGCTGTAACCAAACTTCCCTTTCAGCTTGTTCCTTAAATGAAAGTCTGACCTCTTCAAATGACTACATGGTGGTACAAGCTGTGTGTGTGCTTGCAGGGTTCTAAATAAACGGTCCTTCAATTTGTAGGAAGCTGAGCAGGATTTTAAAAACACTCCATACAACTTCACATGAAAATGTATCTCCAGTATTTCTTTTTTTCTTTTCTTTCTTTTTCTTTTTTTTTTTTTAATATTGTTTAGTTGTCAATAGACCTTTATTTTTTTAAATTTATAAATGGTGCTGAAAATCAAATCCAGTGCCTCACACATGCTAGGTAAGCGCTCTACCACTGAGCCACAAACCCAGATCCTATCTCCAGTATTTCTGAGATTGCTTTAGTCACCTCAGGACTCCTTAGGATTTGATCCTGACTCATGATGAAAATAGTTTAATGTTGGAATGGCAGAACCATAAGAGATTATTCCTTTTTTTTTTTAAGACCTTTATTTTATTTATTTTTATGTGGTGCAGAGGATCAAACCCAGTGCTTCACACATGCTAGGCGAGTGTTCTACCACTGAGCCACAAGCCTAACCCCTATTCCTTTTCTTTCTTTCTTTATTTGTTAGTACCTGGAATTCAACCCAGGGTCACTTAACCACTGAGCCTCATCCCCAGCCCTTTTTATTTTTTATTTTGAGAAGGGTCTCACTAAGTTGCTTAGGGCCTCACTAACTTGCTGAGATTAGCCTCAAACTTGTGATTCTCAGCTTCCTGGGTCACTGGGATTATTGGCCTGTGCCATTGCGCCTAGCTGAGTTTTTCCTTTATTTTGTTATTAAAGTATTTGTGTTATAGTTTTTGTTTTGTTTTGTGTTTGAGATGGAGTCTGACTGGGACTACAGGATCATGCCACTGTGCCCAAATGTTAACTTTTTTGTTTTTCTCATTTTTAAATTTTTTTGGTACTGGGACTTGAATTCACTTAACCACTGAACCACATCCCCAGCCCTTTTTATGTTTTATTTTGAGACAGGGTCTTGCTGAATTGGTTGCCTTACGAAGTTGCTGAGACTTGCCTTGAACTCTGATCCTTCTGCCTCAGCCTCCCAAGTCTTTGTAATTTCAAGCATGTGACACTGCACCCAGCTTCCACTATAAGGTTTTTAAAGAGCTATAAAAGGAGGCTGGGGCTGGGGCTCAGTGCAAGAGCACTTGCCTGGCATGTGTGAGGCACTCAGTTTGATTCTCAGCACCACGTATAAATAAAGGAATAAAATAAAGGTTCATCAATATTTTTAAAAATGGGGGGCTATGAATAAGTGTTTATTTTGTAAATTATACAGCAAGATAGTTAAGGCATCAGCATGTGTGTTTTTTGTTTGTAGCCAGAAGTTAAAAGAGAAGAAACTGTTGGCAAAGAAGATGAAACTTGAGCAAAAGAAACAAAAAGAAGGTGAGTGGTGTCCACTTCTCCTTGGTTGTAGCCTTTCTCTTGGTGTTGATCCCAGACCTGAGCTGCCCAGAAGCAGAAAAGCATAGGGTGTGGGGCTGGTTGGCTGGCCACTGAGGAAGTGGCAGCTTATTTGTGTTAGGATTCATTTAATTATAAGTATCAGAAAACAAACTGGCTTAAGCAGAAAAGAAAGACCCTGGCTCTTGTTCAGTCCAGGGCAGACCTCCCTTCAGGTAGGACTGGGGCAAGAGCTCAGTGGCATTACTGTTGTTTCCTCTTGGTCCTGACCTCCTGGCCTCCTACAAGCTTGTGCCTTGTGATTGTGAAGTGCCTGCAACTGCTCTCTAGGGTACATCCTGCCTCTTTATTGTCCAAGAAGAAAGGTTGAGGGACCATCCCAGTGTTCCTAGCAGAAATCTTGTGTTTCTTTGTCTCCAATTAAGTCATACTTCTAGTCAGTTAAGAATGCTTAACAATGCTTTAACAAAGAGTAGTTTGTTTCTCTTACATGATAAGAAATCTGGTGGTAGATGTTGGTCTGGTGGGTTCAACACTCTTGCAATTCTCTTGTCCTTTGTCCTCAGTGTGTGAGATGGGTGCATGGCTCCTGCCCATTATACCTATGTTCAAGGCAGAAGGATAGAGAGATGGTACTTGTCTGTCTTTTTTTTTTTTTTTAAACTAGAAAGCAAAAAGTCCCCCAGAAGGGCCTAGAGAAGTAGCTCAGTGGTAGAGTGCTTTTTCTGGCATGTACAGAAACTCTGCATTCAATCTGGTACTACAAAAAAAAAAAAAAAAAGTCCTCAGAAGTGTCCTGCAGAAGTCACCTTATTTGCATTTCTCTGACTGCTAGAGATGGTGAGCATTTTTTCATGTACTTGTTGATTGATTGTATATCCTCCTCTGAGAAGTGTCTGTTCAGGTCCTTGGCCCATTTGTTGATTGGGTTATTTGTTTTCTTATTGTTTAATTTTTTGAGTTCTTTGTATGCTCTGGATATTAGGGCTCTATCTGAAGTGTGAGGAGTAAAAATTTGTTCCCAGGATGTAGGCTCCCTATTTACCTCTCTTATTGTTTCTCTTGCTGAGAAAAAACTTTTTAGTTTAAGTAAGTCCCATTTGTTGATTCTTGTTGTTAACTCTTGTGCTATGGGTGTCCTATTAAGGAATTTGGGGCCCGACCCCACAATATGTAGATCGGAGCCAACTTTTTCTTCTATCAGACGTAGAGTCTCTGATTTGATATCAAGCTCCTTGATCCATTTTGAGTTAACTTTTGTGCTTGGCGAGAGAAAGGGATTCAGTTTCATTTTGTTGCATATGGATTTCCAGTTTTCCCAACACCATTTGTTGAAGATGCTATCCTTCCTCCATTGCATGCTTTTAGCCTCTTTATCAAATATAAGATAGTTGTAACTTTGTGGATTAGATACCAACTCACTCCAGTAAGATTGGCAGCCACTATGAAGTCAAACAACAACAAGTGCTGGCGAGGATGTGGAGAAAAGGGTACTCTTGTACATTGCTGGTGGGACGGCAAATTGGTGCGGCCAATTTGGAAAGCAGTTTGGAGATTCCTGGGAAAGCTGGGAATGGAACCACCATTTGACCCTGCTATTGCCCTTCTCGGACTATTCCCTGAAGACCTTAAAAGAGCATGCTACAGGGATGCTGCCACATCGATGTTCATAGCAGCACAATTCACAATAGCTAGACTGTGGAACCAACCCAGATGCCCTTCAATAGATGAATGGATAAAAAAAAATGTGGCATCTATACACAATGGAGTACTATGCAGCAATAAAAAATGACAAAATCATAGAATTTGCAGGGAAATGGATGGCACTAGAGCAGATTATGCTTAGTGAAGCTAGTCAATCCCTAAAAAACAAATACCAAATGTCTTCTTTGATATAATGAGAGCAACTATGAACAGAGCAGGGAAGAAGAGCAGGTAGAAAAGAATAACATTAAACAGAGACATGAGATGGGAGGGAAAGGGAGAGAAAAGGGAAATTGCATGGAAATGAAGGGAGACCCTCATTGCTATACAAAATTACATATAAGAGGTTGTGAGGGGAATGGGAAAATAAACAAGGAGAGAAATGAATTACAGTAGATGGGGTAGAGAGAGAAGATGGGAGGGGAGGGGAGGGGGGATAGTAGGGGATAGGAAAGGTAGCAGAATACAACAGTTACTAATAGGGCATTATGTAAAATTGTGGATGTGTAACCGACGTGATTCTGCAATCTGCATTTGGGGTAAAATTGGGAGTTCAAAACCCACTTCAATCTAATGTATGAAATATGATATGTCAAGAGCTTTGTAATGTTGTGAACAACCAATAAAAAAAATTATTAAAAAAAAAAGACAATGTTCTCAATAAAAAGAAAAAAAAAGAAGTCACCTTATTTATTTATTAGGTCACTTTGCCATCCCTAGCTGCCCTCATGTAAGGTGAATAGAAAATAGAATTGTCATAAATCCTTTAAACTATTCATGATCATCACTGGGAGCTGGTTACTTTGCCCCCCCCCCAGATGCTCTCTTAATAAGGAGGAGTGGGGTGGGTGCTGGGGCAGCGTCCACCGTGCTCCAGTCCTGCTTGCTTCTGAACCCATCACAAAGGCCTGGGAGCCATAGGCTAAGAGTGAAGGAGAGATGGACCTCAGGTAGAAAGGGCCAGGGATGCTAAGGGACAAAAATGACCCCAGTTTGCCGTGTTTCTACATTGGTGTCTGTGCTGTGAGTGACTGGGTTCCTGCATAAACCACTGAGGGTGTTAGCTTGGGGGGTACAGTTGGGCTTCCTTTACAGGTGAAATACGATTGACCCCTTTTAGGACTGGCTTCCTCATGAGTTGTACTCATGAGTGACACGTGATGATGTTTTTAAACTGTGTGACTGCTCTGCCCTCCTACAATTCCTCAAATTAACCAGCAGGTATTTTCTTAGCCCTCCAAGGAGAAGGAATGGGCGTAACAGCGGGTCTTAGTGTTCTGTTGGTGGGTTGTAGCTTGACCCTGTGTTAGGAAATAGTTCTCCTTCATGCAGGATAATTTTGCCCCACCCTCTGGGATGTGCTGTTTTTGCTGCTTATTGTCATTCTTGAGTTTCATATTTAGTGACTTCCTGAACTAATTCTGTAAAACCTGTGTTCTTTGTTGTGTGTGATCACTGAATTGTCTGCTTGGTTAACTCAGTGGTCAGCCGGAGAGTAAATATTTCTTTAAATGCCTTGAACCAGTATGTCTCCCAGCCTTTGCTGAGGGTTGTGTGTGTTGGAGCATGGCTTCGGCGCCCTGGCAGGGCTTTGCAGATTACCTTTGCCTCCATTTCCTGCTTGCACATAGCCCCAAGAACAGCAGAGTGAGAAATTAGGGCCTTTGTATGTCTTTCTTGGGCCTGTGCACAGCCTTGTGCATGTGTGTGGCCCTCGAGTGTCCCAGCTTCTCCTCTTAAGCTTTTTGGTCATTTCGTCTTTGCTTCAGCTGTTATCTCTGCCTCAGGGAGTCGCAGTGGTAAGTGGCTGCCACTGATTGCTTCTGACAAACACCCAGAGGAAGAAGCTCTTCACACTGAGTGAACTCTCGAGTCAGGACAGCTCAAAACAAGCCTTGCGAGAAGTTTTATGGGAGCTGCTAGACAGGTCAAATAGGGACAGTGCTCAGGTTGGAACTTTGAGACATGCTCAACCTAGTTGGTTTATTTGTTGATTAATTGATAAATACTGGGAATTGAACCCAGGGCTACTCTTCCACTGGGCCATATCCTCGGCCCTTTTTACTTTTATTTTTACTTTGAGACAGGGTCTGAGTTTCCCAGGCTAGCCCCAAACATAATCCTCCTGCCTCAGCCTCCTGAGTATCTTGGGTTACAGGTGTGCACTACCCACCAAGCAAAAGGTTGATTTTTAAAAAATAATCTTTGCCAGTATTCTTGTTGCTTTTCTGGAAGAGCTGATTTTGGGAGGTGATTAGTGTGCCATTCTAGAAGTGCTCTCATCTTCTTGAATCTTAACCCACCTATGCCATTACTTTTCTTTTTTTTTTTTTTTTAAAGAGAGAGTGAGAGAGAGAGAGGGGGACAGAGAGAGAATTTTAATATTTATTTCTTTTTTCTTAGTTCTTGGCAGACATAACATCTTCGTTTGTATGTGGTGCTGAGGATCGAACCCGGGCCGCACGCATGCCAGGCGAGCGCGCTACCGCTTGAGCCACATCCCCAGCCCCCTATGCTATTACTTTTCAAGTGTCATTCTGTGTGCATGGTGGGGGGGGGGGGTGTGTTAAGGATGGAAAGGCTGGAAGTCAGGCCTTGCTGGGCAAGTACTCTGTGTCTCAGCAGCACCCCCGGCCCTGTTGTGTTTTTAATTCTATCCCTTTTTATAGCTGTTATGACTCTAGGGGATGTTAAGCACATACTACTGTCACGTTCTGCTTAGATCTGCTTAGAGCTTTCCATCACTTATGTTCTTTTACCCTTAGTTACATCTGCAGACATTGAAAATGTGATCAGATGATGTTACTTTTTTCAATATTTTTATTAGTTGTTGATGGACCTTTATTTATTTATTTACTTGTGGTGCTGAGAACTGAATCCAGTGCCTCACACAAGCTAGGCAAGCACTCTACCGCTGAGCTCCAGCCCCAGCCCAGATGATGTTTTACTTTCAAACATATTTTAAAGACTTCAAAAGGTACTAACCAATGCATACTGTGTGCTCTTCTTCCCTGGTCCCTGATGCTCCAGGTATCCCTCTGGTCTGTTTCCTGTGAAGGTCTTCCTTCAGTTGTTCATTATAGCAGGTCGATGGCTGTGTTTCCGTGGCCTTTCTTCCTGTGTTTTAAGCAGATGCGTTAGAGAATCTGATAATTCCATCTGGCGTTTGTTAGTTGCCTTTTCCCTACAAATTGAGACTCTGCTGATTCTTCATAAGCTGAGTATTTTTCTCTGTGTCTTGGATGTTTTGAATAGTGTGCAATAAGGCTTCTGAGTCTCATTGATATTTGTCCATCAGGCAGTTAACCTCGTGTGTCCAGAACTCGGGTTCTTTCCCGCCCTCTGTGGGTTGTGGTTCCTCTGACAGATCAGCTTTTGGAGTTTGCTGTGTTCTCCAGATGTGCCTTGCGTGTGCCACCCAGTGGCCACTTTGGGTTTGATTCTTTGAGTCCAATTCTTAGAGCAATTGACCTGACCATCAGGAGGGAGACAGAGAGGAAAAGCAACAGGCGACTCCCTTAAAACCTGGCTCCTCTGGTTAGAAAGAAATGCTCTCCTCTGTCAAAGCTCCAGTGCTCGCACACCCCTTCTCCACTGCTGCTACCCGGGCCTACAGGATTGCCTGGTTGCCTGGGATCTAGGGTCTGAGAGAAGGGGAACGGTGCGCCCCTAGGCCAGGAGTCCCTTTCTTACCTCAGCCAGACTGGCAGAATTCTTTGGAGCTTTGTCTGCGCCCGTCTCTAATTTTGGGTTCTGGGTCACCCTGAGTCCAGGCTTGAGGGATACTGGACAGAGAAAAGCAACAGCAGGAGATTCACAGCTTGCAGTGGCACTTTGTGTGTTGCTCTTCTTCCCCAGTTTGCTTATTTTTCAGAGTCTGTATTCTGTCCAGCTGCCATAGCCATACCCAGAGGGAGAGATGGAACTGAATGTGTTCCCTCCATCCCACCTAGAGCCTCTGAATGGCTCATTTTTTTTCCCCTGGGGATTGAACTCATGGGCACTTGACCACTGAGCCACATCCCCAGCCCTATTTTGTATTTTATTGAGAGACAGGGTCTCACTGAGTTGTTTGGGACCTCACTAAGTTGCTGAGGCTGGCTTGAACTCTCGATCCTCCTGTCTCAGCCTCCTGAGCTGCTGGGATTATAGGCATGCACCACCACTCCCAGCTACATTGCCCATTTTTAAATTGGGCTTCTTGTTATTATTGCGTTATTATCTATTTTCTGGATATTAATCCTTATCACATACATATATTTGCAAATATTATCTCCCATTCTGTGGCTTTCCCTGTAACTCTGTTAATACTGACTTATGATGCATAAAATTTGTGAGTGTTCATGAAGTCCAGTTTGTCTTATTTCTTGTTTTGTTGCCTGTGCCTTTGGCATCATTTCCAGGAAAGAACATGGTTTCTTACAGCCCCTTTCCTGATGCTTTTAGACATCAGGTGCATGCAGCTGTGTGATTTTCAGTCACTGTTCTTTAATTTAGTCCAAGACTGTGAAGAATGTTCAAGACCATACAGCTTTTGGATAGACTTCCTCTAGAGCCCACAGCTATGGGTCTCCTCTACCCAGAACTTCAGGGCTTTCTCAGACAGAGATGTTTGTGCCAGGCATGGTGACACACGCCTGTCATCCTAGGTGCTGCGGAGGCTGAAACAAGAGGATCAACACAAGTTGAGGCTAGCCTGGGCAACTTAGTGAGACCCTGTCTCAAAATAAAAAATAAAAAGAAGTTGAGGGTATGGCTCAGTGGTAGAGGACCTCGGAGTTCAATCCCCAGTGCCCCACCCCCTGAAAAAAGAGAGGTCTATGCACATGTCCCATCCTGGAGTCACATGATGGGCTACCTGTTCTCAAGCTGAGGCAGGCTAACCTCTTTTTATCACTGGGGCATGAAATCATTTTGGAGGTTGCAACAACCTTTTATAAATTATGGATGAATAGACTGGAAAATATTACTCTTGAGTAAATGTTGTTTTCTGAAATTCTTCCCATTTCTGTGTGGGCTCTGGGCTTCAGTCAAACAAAGGCAAAAGTCATTGGTAGGGAGCATGGCCCCACTTTTATACTTAATTGGGACCATACATAGCACTTTACAAAGCAAGAAGTTTAGTACAACGTGGCTGTATGTGTGCTGTATCAAATGAGCAGAGTGTTGTAGGAGTAACTATCACAGAATGGTTTGTAAGCCCTTTACATCGCCTTTTCGATTTCGTTCTGCATTTTGTCCAGTTGAAATGAACAGAAATTCAGGGGGTAATCCCCAGTGGTGCCACAAGATGGTACTGAGGCGCCACTGGGTTCCCGATGGATTTGGAGGGGGCTCCGCTACTCAAGCTCTTTTGGCTCCTTTGGCTCCTCTGAAAAGCAGTGATGGTCAGTGATGAGGAGTTCTCTTCTATTGTTGGAGAGAAGCTCTCCCTGCTTGTTTTCTGTACTCATCCAGTAATTCAGCGAATACACCTGCTGTGCGAGACTCAAGTCTAAATGACACCACTGGGTGACATTAAGCCGGTTTAGATTATTCTGAAGCCTTGAACTCCCAAAGTGGCCCATTGTAATACCAGCGTTCCTTATCCTAACGAAGGCCTGTCTGCCAGGGAAATCCAGGGTAGCCTTAAGGGGAATTGAGTAAGCACACTCGGGGCATTTCTCAGCCTTGGCACTGTGGGTATCTGGGGCAGGATTACTCTTCTTTGGGAGGGGCTCTGTTCTGTTCATGACAGGATGGTGTTTTTGTTTTTTTAATTTTTTAAGTTGTAGATGGACACAGTATCTTTATTTATTTCTTTTTACATGGTGCTAAGGATCGAACCCAGTGCCTCCCACATTCTAGGCAGGTGCTCTACCACTGAGCTGCAACCCCAGCCCTGGTTTGGTTTTTGAGACAGAGGTCTCTGTGTTGCCCAGGCTGGACTCCGGCTCCTGAGCTCAAGCAGTCCTCCTGCCCCAGCCTCCCAGGTTGCTGGGACTGCTGGCCCGCACACCACACCTGGCCTCAGTCTGCTTTAGTCTCTCTCCGAGTACATGTTTATATGTAATTGCAACATTTTTTCATTTGCTTATTTTATTTAATACTGTATTCCTTCATAATTTTTTCAGTGACTGGTGATATCCGGTAGTTGACGTGCTGTAGTAACCCTTCTCTTTTTATTAGACATTAGATTGATTCATTTTTGTTTTCTGTAGAAGACACTTAAAGTCAAGAGCATGTGCCTGTCTCCTTGCTTCTTTTGGGAGGCATAAATTAACATAAATTTCCAACAGTAGTGATTACTAGCTCAAAGCATAAAAAGAACTTGTGGCTCTTGAAATCTGTTGCCAGCTACTTTCCAAAGGAGAGTTTTTATGGCCATGAACCATGTGCAGCAGTGAGTACTTTTGCCCTGTCCTTGCTGGGACTGGCTTTTAGAAACTCTTCTTCTTCTTTGTGGACAAGAGCCATATATATGAGAGGAAATCAAATTCTCATTGAGGATTTGTTAAAATTATTTTTAAAATATAGGTAGAGGGTTAAGGGTATAGCTCAGTGGTGGAGTGCTTGCCTAGCAGGCCCCAGGTCCTAGGTATGATTGCCAGTACTGAAAAAATATGCAGTGTGCACATACGTACGCATGTACTCATCTATACATAGAAGCCGTGCTGTCTCCATTCTCCGCACCGCCCCCACCTCTGTACAGCTCCAGGGGTCTCCTATAAAACAGGTTGGACTGTCACTTGTTCTGCTTATGAAACGTTTATTGAACATTTGTTACATATTTGTGGTTCTAAGTACTTTGCACATGTTAACTGGCTTGGTCCTCACAGCCCTGTGAGGTGTTCAGTGGTTACCTGAGTTTTGCAGTCACCTAGTGATAATGGTGGCACCTGCTACAGTGGGGATGGGCATTGGGCCAGGATTTGATCCCAGGTGTCCGTACTTGCCCATGAGGTAACCCAGCTTGAAACTCAGCATCCCCGTCACGGTCAGGCCCCTTCTTGTCTCTCCACCACTTTGCCTTCCGCAGGCCTCTGCCCTGCCGAGCCTACTCCTCTGTCCCTCAGCCTTGCTGCATGTGGCTACTGGGCATGATCCTTTTCACACTCTCTGACTTCCGTGTGTCTGGAGAAGTGCTCATCCTTCGCCTTTCTGTGTACCCCTCCCTCAGGGGTGCCGTGGGGCTCTGATATCCACCTTGCCCACCTCCACAGGGTTGGCACACACTGGGTTACAGACCCACTGAGCACACGGCTTGCTTATCCACTAGCCACCAGCGCTCGTCTCAGGTCCTGCTCTTTTTTTTTTTTTAGTTGCGGATGGACACAGTCGCTTCATTTATTTTTATATGGTGCTGAGGATCAAACCCAGTGCTAAGCAAGCGCTCTCTCGGGTCCTGCTTTTTCTTAAGTAATTTTCTTTCTTTCAGAATTGCTTTGATAATGTAGGACAATGGCAAGGATAACACGGGGTTCTCACACGCCCAGTTTCCCCCACTGTTTTAATGACTCATTAACGGGGTATGCTTGTCAGCGTCTGAACCAGTGTGATGATTGTAGTAGCCATAGCCAAGGCCCTATTCTGATTTCCTTTGTTTTTAACCTGAAGCCCTCTTCCTGTTCCAGAATCCAGCCTGGACTCCACACCACGTCTAATCACCACGTGTCCTTAGGCTCCGTTGGCCATGATAGTTTCTCAGACTTCTTTTGGGTCAGGACTGTAAAATGTCTGTCAGTCAGGACTTGCCAGTGTTCTCCTCATGGCTGTGGAAACGCTGTGTAGTCGGGAGGAAGAGCAGAGGTCAGGTGCCTTTGTAACAGGGAAACTCACCCTGTGCAGCCCACGCTGAGGGGGAGGCCCAGCTGTGCCCTCCTCTGTGATGGCAGGGTCTCTGCAGGCCATTTCTGCACAAGGTGGGGGGGTCCTTTCTCCTCCCTTTACATCAGGGTGGACTCGTGGGTGTTGATTTATACTTCAGGTTATGATCCAGCACTACATTATTTATCTCATTCACAAATGGTTCCAGCTTTGGCCGTTGGGAGTGCTTTCACTTGGCCTCTGTCCCTTTACAGATCCCATTGCTGGGCTCTCCCCACTCCTCTCCAGCTCTCCCGTCCTTTCTTGCAGACACCTGTCAGGCATGTGGCCTGCCTCACTCAGAGTCAGCCACTTTCCTAGAAGTCCTGGCTCCTTTTGCTGCAGGAATGGTATGAGAAATTGAGATCTGGGGCAACTCAGGAGGCAGAGGCAAGAGGATCCCAAGTTCAAGGCCAACCTGGGCCATCTAGCAAGACCCTTTTTCAAAATTAAATTTATATTTGGTTGTAGCTGGACACAATACTTTTTTTTTTTTTTTTTAAAGAGAGAGTGAGAGAGGAGAGAGAGAATGAATTTTTCTTTTTTTAATATTTATTTTTTAGTTCTCGGCGGACACAACATCTTTGTTGGTATGTGGTGCTGAGAATCGAACCCGGGCCGCACGCATGCCAGGCGAGTGTGCTACCGCTTGAGCCACATCCCCAGCCCACACAATACTTTTTATTTATTTATTTGTATGTGGTGCTGAGGATGGAACCCAGGGCCTCGAATGTGCCAGGCGAGCGCTCTACCACTGAGCCACAACCCCAGCCCCATAACATACATCTTTTAAAAAATTAAGTTTAAGGGCTGGGGTTATGGCTCAGTGGTAGAGCACTCTACTCTACAAGGCATGTACAAGGCCCTGGGTTCGAATAAAATAAAAAGTTATTGTGTACAACTACAAAAAAATGAAAATATTTTAAAAAATTAAATTTAAAAAGGGCTGGAGATGTAGCTCACTGGGCGAGTACTTGCCTAATGTGCACAGGCCCTGGGTCTGATCCCCAGCAGCTCCTTGGAGGAGGAGGAGGGTCTGGAAACAAGTTGTCTCTGTACTGTGCTTTCAGCCAGCTCAGCCACACTGTGCTCCTGGCAGCCGTGACAGGGAAAGCACTGGAAGCTTAGGAACTACTCATGGGGCGTCCACAGAGGCCTCTGGGCCCTTGTTTGGGAAGAGGCGGGAGCTGGCATGTTTGTTGTGGGCAGAACTTTCTGCTGTAGTTTTGAAAATCCTTTTGCTGGCTGCAGTAGATCTTGAGCCCTCTGCAGGGATGTGAGTCCAGCGTTGAATGTTGAAGGCGCATGGGGTCATTCCCCTTCTGTGGGTGATAGGCACTGGTAGTAACGAGGTATACCAAAGCTTGTTTTGTGGGGTGTCGGGTTTCCTTGTGTGCTGCTGGACCTCTTGGTGAGGATGCCCCATCCCCTAAGGTCACTTATGCAATGACCCTTGCTTTGGTATGGGGCATTGGTGGGTATGATGGCTGGCTGTCCAGGATCAAAGAGTTCCTGAAGTCCCCTCTGTTCCCCTCCTTTTTTAAAAACACTCCTGACTCTCCAAGTGGCTCTGCACGTCTGTAATCTGAATGTCATGTGGTTACAGGACCCAGTCAGTCCCAGGAGCAGCAGTCCAGTAGCTCTGAGGAGGCATCTGGAACAGAGGAGGAGGAAGACGAACCCAGCTTCATCATGAGGCGATGAGGTGCTTACACAGCAGCCATTGGGCGCCTGGTCATTCTATGACAGGGGCCCCAAATCCTCATTGTGACCAGAAGGAAAGAGAGCCTGTTTGGCTCAGCTGCCCAGGACTCGCTGCATAGGGAGCACGTGGGAGCTGCTTGCAGTCTTGTTGGCAGGACTCTGCCTGGGGGACAAGGGATCGTGTCCTGGAGGGCACTGCCTCGATCCTCCTTCCATGCTCCTGCTTTAGGGAAAGGCCTCATCGCTGACCGCTGGCTGCTGTTCTCTGGGATTTAAATGGCAGTGAGCTTGGGGCTGGTTTCTGTTAAGGGAATATTTATTTAGTAAAAAACAAACAAAAACAGAAAACCTCTAGGCGCTGTTCACATACACGGAACGTTGATCACAGAGCCGTGGAAAGGCTGTGAGGTGACACGGAGGCGGGGCCTGGAAGGCCAGCAGTCCTGTTTGCTGGTCAGCTCCCTACCCCTGCCCAGCCTGCAGCCCTGCTCTGGTGCCTGCGCGGTCGCTGGTCCCTGATCCTGTTCCTCCTCTGAGGATGCAGAGCAAGCTGCACAAGAGCCACAGCTCAGCAGCTCCCAGAACCAGGGGAGGTGTGGGAGGGACTTCACCAGGGGCTGGGCCACAGGAACAGGCCCTGCTGGCAGGGGGCTGTTGGGAACAGTGGAAACCAGAGGATTAGCAGCGGGAGAATCCAGGCTCTGTACGGGGTCTGAGCCAAGCTGCCAAGCTGCGCTAGGGGCCAAAGCTGCATTTCTATCCTGATGTCACCAGGAATCTAAACAGAAGGGGGACTGAAGTATCCGGACAGCTGGTTGGAACTTTACTCCAGGTCACAGGAGCCAGAGACAGAGAGGAGGCCAGCCCTCCCGCTGTGTCCTCAGGTGGATACAGTCTAAGCCCTGTGTGCACACTGGCCCAGGGACAAGCAGTGCAGGGTGCTGTGCTGGAGCAGGGAGCTTGGGAGGTGATCACAGTTAGCTCTGACCTCAGTGTCTTTTGGAGATAACCCCACCTTTGACCTGGGTGCCTTGAGGCCAGTTAGGGCAACAAAGACAGTTTGTGTTGAGAGTCTGTGCTCCGTTTTTGGATCATTTCCAGCTCCTGCGCATGTATGTGCCTTTTATGGACTTGGGTAGCTGTAAGGAAAAAGTGGTTTGAGTGAAGGGAAACAGAAGGTTTTACTTCTTTCACACAGAGTTCCCTGGCCCCACTGAGAGCCATGGGACATCACTGATAACTTCTGTCCCAGGAGTTTCTCTTTCCCAAGAAGCAGAAATGAAGAGTCAGTCCTAATAAATTAACACATACCCTGGCTATGTATTTGGAAGCCTGCATTTCTCATGCTGGGGACTGGCCAGATGGTTTTGTGGGGGGTTTTTGTTTTGTTGTTTGTTTGTTTGTTTTGATTGAACAGAAGGGTGCTTTACCATGGAGCTAGATCCCCAGACCTTTTTTTATTTTGAGAAAGGATCTTGCTAAATTGACCAGTTGGCCTCCTACCTCAGCCTCATAAGTCGCTGGGATTATCCGCAGGAGCCTGCCTCCATATTTCCCTGAGGAGCAGGGGTTCAGGGTTCACTCTGTAGTATAGGGCATAGCATTGTCGCATGTGTCTGTAGGCAGAGAGTGTGTGTGAGCAACTTGGAGTGACAGGGACAGTTTCCTGAAGCAGGGAACTACACGTTGTCGCCCCTTGCCATAACACTGTGTGGATACAGGACCACAGGTGTCAGCCGTGGCCAGCCCTGACTGCCCTCAGATGGCCCCTTTCCACCCCAGACCTCCACTGCTCCCTATCCCTCATGTTAACTGTCAGAGCAGGAAGAAAGGAGGCATTCGGGTCACCCTGACACTGCCCCCAGCCCACAGCGTCATCTGCCACAGCTCAGATGGTCTCACCTGTCTCCTGAATCTCCTCCCTGAGCCAGCACACAGCCCGGTCTCCATCTGTCCTCCCAACCTCAGTCCAGCCCCACGTTCTCTGTTTGCTTCCACAGCTTCCCGCATCCCACTCCATGGTCTCACTGATGAGACAGCCCTCACCAGGTAGCCCTTGGTAGCCTTTGTAGTCTCACTCAGCATTCCTGGCGGGGCCTTGCTGGCTGGCTTCCTGCCTTTGCTTGCCTCTCAGCTCACCCTGCAGTGCTGGGGCGACCCAGTGTGCTCCCGTGTCCTGGCCAGAAGGTCTTGTCTGGCTTTAGACACTGTCCTTGCTGGAACCTTGTGAGGGTGTGAGCTTCCTCCCCTCAGAGCCCCGTACTTGGGTCCCACTGCCTGCCGAGGGCTCCTCTTCATGTCCAATGGGAGCCTCTAGCTGGTATGAGAAGAATGAGAATTTCAGCCTATCCCCCCCCCCCATTTCCCCACTGTGGTGAGCTGTGTCACCATCCATACCAGTACTTGAGCCCCTCATCTGAGGGTCAGGGTCATCTTTGGTTCCTGTTTTCTTACCCCCCACCATCATCCATCAGAAAGTTCTGGACTTGCTCACTCTCTGGTCTCTCTCATTCTGCACACTCCACAAACACCAGCATCTTTTGGCCACTTCTGCTTATTCTCTACCCCCAATCCATCCTCCACATAGTAGCCAGAGTCTCTTTAAAAACTCACCAGATCTTTCCACCCCGCTGTGTTTGGGCCCCTGGCTTCCCTCACTGGGGATGAACAGGAGCTGCCAGGCTCTGCCGTCAGACTCTGCCTCCGCCCCCTCATCCCTGGCCATCTCCCCGGCTCTGGGCCAACCTTGAGTGCCCTGCACTTGCCCTGCTGTGTCCTCTTAGTGGGGCCTCAGCCACATCACTTGGAGAGGCCTTTCTCACCACCACCTGTTTCTCCAGCACAACACCTGTCATTATTTCCTGC
Source organism: Urocitellus parryii (assembly GCF_045843805.1). Taxonomy (NCBI): domain Eukaryota; kingdom Metazoa; phylum Chordata; class Mammalia; order Rodentia; family Sciuridae; genus Urocitellus; species Urocitellus parryii. Next base: position 28,349,525 of record NC_135539.1, on the reverse strand, counting down.
CCTGCCACACCTTCAGCTCCAAAAGGACAAGGCCCTTTGCTCATTCTGGTTTTTGTTGCATTCCCTAGTGCCAGCACAGTGCTTGGGACATCACAGGTGCTCAGTAAATGACCTTTAAATGATTGAGCAGAGCCAGGCACTGGAAGCAGAGAAGTTCTTCAAACCCAACAAACTGCAGATACGGCAGGAAAATGTTTAGACACCAGTCAGTGGTTGGTTAAAAGGGATTGTCCCATGCATGCAGCACCTGGGAGGGACCTGCTTAGAAATCCAGATACCAGGGTGACGTTCCCCCAGAGAACTGATTCATTACATTTCAGGCCCAAAATATACATTTTAAGTATGAGATCCAGGAAGGCTGGCTTGGAGCACCTTAGCTACCATTACTGCTTTAAATTCACTTTTCTGGTTTTAACATTTATCTTTTGGAAAAAATGTGAAATTGAGTTAGAGAAGTGATGTTCTACTGACCTTTTGAAACTCAGTCCAGTTCCTAAGGCCACACAGAAGGCAGAGAAACCGCATATCTGGTGATCGTGGAAACAGGCGTGTTCCCCCTTCTCCCCTCTGGAAGTTAATTTCTGTTTACTCTTTGGCATACTTGATGAAAGTGAGCTACGATTATCATATATTAGCATGTATTTCCATAAAGAGCAATCCTAGAAATTAACCTGGAACAAGTCCAAAGAAGCTGTTTCTTGTTCCAGGAAATTCAGCAAATGTTTACTGAATGCAAAGTGCTCAACCCAAATGATCCCAGGGTCATTGCTAGGCACTGGATATGGTGAAGGTGAGTTTCCCTTCAAGCAGTCCCACACTTTGATCAGGAACAGGACCTGAGCACAACAGTGCAGAGTGCTGTGCAGGCCTCTGACCCTGCCTTCAGGAGGCAACCTGTCATTTTGTGTTGCAGGGAAAAACTGGAAGGGAATAGGTGGGAAACTGGCAGTAACCCAGCCCTCGGAGCCACCAGTGGCCTGAACAGAGGCAAGTTCCAGCAGGAGAATTCAGGGAGAGGAGGAGGCCAGGATGATACCAGGTTGACCATGTCACCAGTGGGGGATGAAGGAATATCCCCTGGGGACATGTGGCCCAGGAGGTGGACAGGTGTGTGACGGAAAAATGACAAAATGTAGCTGTGGGCATGGTGACGTCGAGGGTCCCTGGGATGTGCACTTCAGAGATGACTCCCAGGCTTAGGAGATCCGACCTAAGAGGATAGCTTGGAGTCTCGGGTTGCACCTGGTCCCTGGACCAATAGAAAAGGGGGAGATGTTAAAGAGGGTGAGAAAGAGATGGGAGATAGCTGGAGGGATTGAGCAGTGGAGGAAAGGAATGGGTCTCAGCAAGGTCAGGGGAGAGCCATGGTGGGATATGAAGAGAATAAGAAAAATTAGAAAGTGTTTACTGAACGCAAAGTGCTAAACCCAAATGATTCCAGGGTCATTACTAGGCACTTGGAGTGGGCTTTCTCCTCTTCGTGTCCAGTGGAAGCCAAGTGAGTGTAATGGTTTGTCCTCCCAATTCATTCAGGAACTTAATCTCCAAAGTTTTATGATAATAGTATTAAGAAGCTAAAAACAATCCAACTGAGTTTAAAGGTGGGGCTTTGGGAAAGAGATTAGATTTGAGGGCCCTGTGATTGAATCCCACTGACTTTGAGAGGGAGAAAGACTACACAGAGATACCCACATGCCCACTGTGATCTAATGCAGTCCCGGGGTCTTCCCCAGAGCCTGGGCCACTGCATTTGGACCTCATACCTTCAGAACTGTGAGTCAAAATAAACTTCATCTTTATAAAGTAGCCTGCCTCTGGTATTTCATTATAGTAATGGAAAACTGACTAAAACAGTGGAATGTTTGAAATTTTACAGAGGAGCTGCCATGGGTGATGGCAAGGGCTAGGCCATAAGAGTGAATGGTCAAGGGGACAGAAGCAAGGCACCAGGGATCTGGAAACATTAGCTGTGCCAACTGTTGAGTCCATCCTAAAGGGAAAACAAGGACCTTAGTGCCACTGAGTGTGTATGGCCTCAAGCTGGTCTGTTTCCAAGCAGGATAGCTAAGGCCCTAGGAGAGATGGGACTTGTCCTGACCGCCATCTAGGAAAGTGGCACAAACTGGCCAACATCCTGGCCATCAGCACTTGTGAGCCTTCACCTGAACCTCCCACTCACCCCCCTTGTGCCAGAGGACACCTCTGACTAGCACTTTTGTGACTTAAATCTGCTTTCAGTAGTGTCTTCACGTGTCCTCCCTCCATCTTCTAAGGGAGAGAAGAGCGCCTTTCATTTGGTTAGGACCTGGGCCCTGAGAGCTGTGGTGCTGCTTCTGTCTGGACATGCTGGATTGTGCTTGGCACTGGAAGCTCTAGAGGACAGCACTTCAGGCTTCCTGAGTAAGACTGAGCACTCATGCTGCCCCTGCAGAGGAATTTTCATCTATGATGCAACTACTGTAGTTTACAGAATGTTTTCTTCCTCTTTTTAAGTTCATTTATCAAGAACTTGAGGTTGAGGTTTGAAAGACACAGCACGATAGCTTTATGAGGACTCTGCTCTCTGAAATTAAAATGCCCTCTTTCCTATAGCTAAGGGGCAGGGACAGTAATCAGACCCTGGGATTTTCTTATGTCATTGTTAGGGCCTAACATCCCTGTTGAGTCAGTAACCAGCGGGAGGAAACTGGTTTAGTCTGTTTTTAAGTGTCCTGGATAAAAAGGTAACATTCCTGGACCCTGAAGTGTAAAGGGATTTAGCCTGGCATTTGCAACGTTTATACTCTCGCAATTGCCGGAAAACCTGGTCTGGGTGACAGGAGTGGAATTTTTCTTTCGTTTGGATAAATGTGTCACGGTCGAATGCTGTTGTGACAGATGGAAAAATCCTATGTAGGGCACGCAGCAGCCTACCAGGCACGAAGGAAGGACCCTTAGGGGCCGTCTGGCACCGGCGGGTTGATATGAACCCATCCTGCCTCTCTGAATTATTCATGTGCACTTCCTGAAAAGAACGCTCCTGTTTGAATATCTCGGTCGTAAAACCGCAGCGCTCACCCAAGGGTGAGAAGTTCGCTGCAGAGCGCCCCTTCGGGCGGCAGCCCTTTGGTGCGGTCTGTGAGTTCTCCGCGCAGCTCCCGGGGGTTGCTGTGCCGGGTTAGGTGCCGGCAGGTCTCCCTGAGAGTGGGCTGTGTGACCCGGGCGACCCAGACCAGCTCGGTGCGGGCTCCGCGTGGTGCCCGCACACACCCTGGGCAAACTCGGGCGTGGCCTGGCCCTTCCACCCTTTGCCCCACCCCACCCTCCCGGGGCAAGGGCGATGCTGGGCATCCTCGGAGACTGTGAACCCAGGCGCTTCTCGTCAGTGCTCAGGCTCACCCTCCACGGGCCGGCCCTGCCGGTCCTTGGCGTTTGATCCAGGGCCAGAGAAAGTCCAGCTCGTGAGTAGGTGGCCCGGGTGGGGCCCCGTCCTCTGGCTCGCCTCGCTGCCGGCCAGTCATCCTGCGCCCAGCGGAGGCAGGAGAGGTGACCCCGGCTCGCAGTTTTCCCGGGGCGCAGCCCCACGGTGGTCCCGGCGAGGGAAGAGACCCCGGAGCTCCCGCCCCCCCATCCGGCGGGTCACGTGGCCCAGCTCCCCGTGGGCCGGTCACGTGATGGCGGCGCGCCGTTGCCTTGGCAGCGGCTGCGGCGGCCGGCGGGGGCGGGGCGGCCGGCGGAGGCGGGGCCGGGGGACCCCGCTCTCCGGGCGGAAGGAGGGAGGGGGCCGCGCTCCGCGCCGGGCCGGGCCACGCCACTGGGCCACGCCACCGCTGCCTGCCGCGAGCCCGGAGCGGCGCCGGGGCGGCGGGCAGGGCAGCTCCGGTGAGTGTCGGCGCGGGCGCGCCCCCTGCTCCCCCGGCCTCTGGGCGGGGGGCGCGGGGTGCTTCCCGCCCCGCTGGGGGGCCGAATCGGACCGGGGACACTGGGACTGGCCCTGGGGAGGCTTGGGACGGAGCGGAAAGAGGATGGCCGTGGGGGTGGGGGCGGCCAGGTGGCCAGTCCCGCGGGATTCCTAGCACGGTGAGGTGCCCAGAGGATTCGGAAGTTGCCGGCACCGGCCGAATCCGGGGCTTCGCGAGGGGAAGGGACAGGAGATGCAGATGGACACTTGTGGGAGCTGCAGGGTCCCCTCCCCGCACCCTTGGTGACAGCGACATTTCCCGTGCCCCAGATGTTCAGAGGAAGTCAAGGCAGACAAACTCTAAACCCGGCCCCTGGGAACGATTCTGACCCGCCCGCCTAGGAGAATCGCTGCTTCTTTCTCCAGACCTCTTTTCTCAGACCGCTCCTGATAAAAACAACCAAGAAACCCCAAAAGGTTTAGCCAGGAGAGCATCCTTGGGAGCTTGTGCGTCTGACAGAAATGTCGGCTCCATCTTGGCCCCCCCTTACCTCCTCCCTGAGCCTGGAGCTGGGGACCAGACTCTGGGCCACCCCTTGGGACACAGACTGTCACCCCGTAGGTCCTGGCTGGGAGGGTGAGGGGTGGATTTGAATCCTATCCTGGCTGGTACCTCTGGAGGAAGTAGCTTCCCTACCTTGGGGATCTAGCTCCAGGCAGGCAGGCAGCCCTTCCTGCCCAGCCCCCACTCCCCACAAACACACACACTCTGGGGACATCTGCAGCAGAGTTCAGCCTCTCCCCAGAGGCTGTCCTCAGCCTTCACTTCTCTGAGGCTGTAATCTCCACTCTGACTGGAGCCCAGCTACTTGTGGCCCCTAGGCTTCCCTCTGCTGTACCCCAATGTCCCTTCCTGGGGGCACCAGGCTCCCAGTCTTTTCAGTCCACCCACTATTTCACTGAGTGAATGGTTCCAATACAGATGGACCCAGCAGGGCCTAAAGGTGCCCATCACCAGTCTCTCCATCCCCCAGGGCCAAGCACCACCAGAGAGAACCCTGAAGTTACACTGCTGGCCACGCAGGCCCTGCCCCGTGCTGCTCTCCTGCTCCAAGTGTCTTCTCCCTGCCTGCCAGGCAGCCAGCCTTTCCACCTTGTCCCCAGACATGTGTCCAAAGCTGGTCTTCCTGCCTTTTAGAACCCTCCCTGCTGCAGCATCTTATCTTTTAAGGGAGGGTCCCTCTCAGGGCCAGTTTAGTACTTGGGTCTGAGTCCCCTAATCTTGCTCTCTGGTGTTGCTCGGGGGTTAGCTCCCTGTGAACTGTCCATTGGACCACAGGCCCAGTTCTGTTCTGTGTGGGGAAAAGGAAATGTGCACTTCCACATTCTGACACTTTTCATTTATTTGGAGCTAACCCATAGATTGTTCAGTGGGCATCATTTCTTTGAATTCTCCCCAAGGGAAGGGACCTTCAAGTGATGAAGTGCTTGGATGAGTACTGCTGGCTGCAAATGAGGACAAGGTGTAACCCAGATGCCCAAGTTGGCATTCCTGTACGTGACTTGATCCCTTGGCAGATAGCAGAGCAGGGGTCTTGTTGGTTGGCCAGTAAGAAAGAGCTGTGACTTTGTGACCTGGTGGGGAACAAGGAGAAAAGCAGATCAAGGGAGACCTTTCCCCACCTCTGACATCTTCCTGTTATCCTCCTAGAGATAGACGTGGATGGATGGTTCCTTTGCTGCTGACTCTGGTCAACACCCCCAGCACACCCCCTCCCAGGTGCCCTCCTTGGAGCTGGGAACCCCCGCTGTGCTTCCAATGCCTGAGCTGGCTTTCCAGGAGGCCCAGTGGATCTGATTGCAGAAGTTACTAAGGCCAAGCAAGGTGCCTGTGTCCTTGAAGCAAGCCCCAGAGATTAATTAGAGCCAGATCCCAGGCTGCTCAGGCTGCCCCCGGAGCCCCTGGAGACCCTCCAGTCCCCTATTTAGATTAGCAGGGACTTGGGTTAAATTCACAGATCTCAACAAATCAGTCCTTCTGATGTTTGGGCCACATTTCAAGCCCCGTGTCTAGGAGGGTGACCGCAAGGGTCTCCAGTCTCCATTCCTCCTTAAAAGTTGCTCATGTCATTTGAGGGCTTTGATTTTTCATTTGGCCACAGGTTCCTATTGCAGCCAGGATGGCTTCTTTAAGTTATATAAACTAAAGATTGGCTTTTGGGGTGAACTGTGCTGATTAGAATTTAGTTGGAAGCGTTTGTTCCATGGGTGGCGCTTGGTCATGGAATGCAGCTTTGAATCTTGAGGGGCATTGTCTTCAAGGGTCCTGGAGGTGGGAGTACCCCCAGTTTTTGTTTTGAATTCAGGGCCTCACCCATAGCAGGCAAGTGCTCTACCACTGAGCCGCACCCCAGCCCAAGGTCCCCAATTCTGAAGATGAAGGCTTGAGGTTCGCAGGTCAGGCGTCGCGCTCAGGATCTCACAGCAGAGTCAGATTCCTGTTTCTTTTCTTTTTCTTTCTTTTTTATTTGGTACTGGGGATTGAACCCAGGGGCACTTGGCCACTGAGCCCCATCCCCAGCCCTATTTTGTATTTTATTTAAAGACAGGGTCTCATTGAGTTGTTTAGCGCCCTACCATTGCTGAGGCTGGCTTTAAACTTGGAATCCTCCTGCCTCAGCCTCCCAGGCTGCTGGGATTACAGGCATGAGGTACCATGCCCAGCCAGGCCCTATTTCTTTAGGGCCTAGACTTTTTTTCTTCTCCCATGGTGTTGCTGGGGCTGGAACCCAGGCCTCCTCCACTGAGCTCACTTACGACCCCCTCAGCTCTCTCTGAACACACAGTAGCCTGTTCCTGGCGTATGGCACACATGAGGGGATTCAGTGGCAGCCTTCAAGTTCCACTCACCCACGGCCACGCTGAGTCGGAGCCTCACTGAGCGCTGAGAGGGCGGTGCCTTTTAGCTTTGCAGGTGGTGGTGGGTGGTGAGCCTCCTCTTCTGCAGCTGGCTCTCACACTGTGGTGTGGGGACCTCCTCAGAGACCAGGACCCCACATCCACTCTACCTTGGGCCCTGTATAGCTCTGCAGGCCCTGGGAGGGTTAAAAAGACTTGGGAATCTGGCTTTTCTTTCCTGTGTGTGTTTTTTGCAGTACTGGGGAGTCCCAGGGATGCTCTACCACCGAGCTACACCCCAGCCCTTTTTATTTTTCATTTTTATTCAAGGTCTTGCTATATTGCTTAGGGTCTTGCTAAGTTGCACAGGCTGATCTTAAACTTGTGATCCTCCTGCCTCAGCCTCCCTACTGGCTGGGATTATAGGCGTGTGCCACCACTCCCAGCACAAGTATGACTTTTCAAGGCTCCAGAACTATCTGGGGCACCTGATATTGTCCCTGTCTTACCCGCAGCCTGGCCCCCACCATGAGTGCCGAGCTCAACGTCCCCGTGGACCCCTCCACCCCGGCCTGCCCTGAGCCCGGCCACAAGGGCATGGATTACCGCGACTGGGTCCGCCGCAGCTACCTGGAACTGGTCACCTCCAACCACCACTCAGTGCAGGCCCTGTCCTGGAGGAAGCTCTACCTGAGCAGGGCCAAGCTGAAGGCCTCCAGCAGGACCTCAGCCCTCCTCTCAGGCTTCGCCATGGTGAGTACAGCGTGGCGGGGGCCCACCTTGGAGAGCACTCTGTTGCTCCTCCCCATAGCCAGAGTGCACCAGGGAGTCTGTCCGACCCGCTCCTCCCAGAGCACTGTGCTGTACATGCAGGGTTGCTGGGACTGGGGAGCCCCCCCAAGCCTGAATCCTCAGAAAGCCCCTCTTCATGATGAGAAGGTAGTGGGGGGTGGAAACCGCTCCATGGACAGGCACCCTGCAGCCCTTCCTTGGAGCCACCCAGGAGCTGGGACACCTGCAGGACTTGAGTCCTGACTCAGGATCGGTTGGGGTTAGGCTGGTTGGGGAGGTAGATGCTGGCCAAGTGTGGCGTCCTCGGGTGGTGCAGAAGTTCTGGCCTGCTTCCCCGCCACTTTCCCTCTGAGTCATCCCAGGACAGGAGTCAGTCTTGGCAAAGCCACGCCTGCTGTTGATTCCACTCCCTGTCCCACAGGATTGTCCCAGAGGGTGAGGATGGCAGGGCTCAGCCCTCACTGCTGTGTGCTGAGGTGCATTTGGGCTGGAAATGATTGATTTCTTTTTGTAACAATCATTTTTCTATAACCCACGGATGTTAAATTGACAGTGCAATTTAAAATAAAAAGCCGAGGGGGCGTGGTGGGACACGCCTGTGATCCCAGCAGCTCAGATCAGAGGCTGAGGTGGGAGGATCACCAGTTGAGGCCAGCCTCAGTAAAAGGGCTGCGGTGTGGCTCAGCGGGTAAGCACCCCTGGGCTTAACCCCCAGTAGGAAAACAAAACAAAAAGCCAGAAGCAAAAAGCGGGCAGAGCAAGCCTCCTCAGTCCCCCCTGCCCTCCTCCTAGTCAGAGAGGGCTGGAGGCCCCGAGGGCGGGATCTCATGGGATCTCACGGGGCTGCAGAGGTCGCCCAGCTCAGAGGCAGCACATTGGAAGGCAGCACATTTGTGTTTAGGTCTGTGGTTGAGAGAAAGGCTTATTTAAAGGTCCTGTGTTTTATTTTTATAACATGATTACAGAAGTGTGTAATCAGGTGGTGCACAACTTTGGCTTTTACTGATTTTCTTCCTGTGGTTTTCATCTTGTTAAAAAAAGAGTGTTTTCTCAAGTTTGATTTAAAGGAATGCTTGTGAGAAGTTGTTGTTTGGGTTTTTGGTGGCGCTGGCCATTGAACCCAGGGCACTTGACTTGTGCTACACCCCCAGCCCTTTTTATTTTTTACTTTGAGACAGAGTCTCGCTAAGTTGCTGAGGCTGGCCTTGGCCTTGCAATCCTCCTGTCTCAGCCTTCCAAGCCACTGAGGTTACTGGGTGGCCCGTCACTGCACAGTGTTGAACGCTTACCCACTTGAAGACTTCACAGCCTTTTGAGATTTGAAAACAAACCCTGCAAGTGAAGTTTTATGAGTGAATTCTGGAGAAGAGGAGGTGTTTTCAGACTTCAGCCCTCCGGGGTGGTGAGCAGCCACTGAGAGGCAGGAGGGGGAAGCCCAAGTCACCTGCACCTCCAGGGGCGCTGTCTGTCCTCTGCCCTGCTGTGGCACTCACACTTGCTGGTTCTAATTCATCTCTTCTCAGTGGACACAGTGTCTCCTCTTCCAGAAGTTTCCCCCAGGGGAAGCTGCCACAGCCTACGGCGTGCTGCAACTCAGCCCAACGGCTGGTTCTGGGAAGGCAGGAAGCAACTGAGGGAGGGACTAGTGCAGGTCATCAGGGAGGGGCTGAGTTGGGCCAAGGACAGGGACAGGTGAGCCCCTGTCGGTATTCCCTGGTTAGAACTGCGAGGCTGGTCCTGGGTCCAGCAAGCACCAGTGCCCACCCCCAGCTGACGTCTTCACGTTTCCCCTTCCCTAACACAGAGCCTGTGACCCTGAGCCTCCGCACAAAATCTCTGAGAGACACAGTGCAGGGCTGGGGTCATGGCTCAGCGGTAGAGCACTTGCCTCACACTGGTGAGGTACTGGGTTGGTCCTGAGCACACATAAAAATAAATAAAGACACTGAACACACAACACACACACACAGCGCAGGGGCCTCTGACTTTTCCTGCTCTTGCGGCAGAGCCAGGCTGCTTCGTGTAAGCCCCATCTTCTGCCTTTTAGTCATCTTTGTTCCCCACCCTGGGCCCTGTGGTTTGTGAGAGCCTTTCGTTGGGCCATATCCTCTGTGGTAACAGGAGCCTGCCCAAGGCCACTGAAGAAAGGCGGTTCCTCAGCCTGTGTCTTTCATCAAGGCCTCAGCCATAATTGCTACAGCTGTTCAGCTGTGGTCCACTAGGACTACTCCATCTTCTTTTCCCTATCAAGTGTTCTGTCATCACTAATGGGAACATGAAGGGACGAGGGATAAGGTTCTCGCTCTGACACAGCAGTTGCCAAAGGAACTTGTGAAATCTTCCTTAGAGATTTTTTTTTTTTTAAGTTTCTTGTTTGTTTTTGTTTCTTTGGTACTGAGGATTGAATCCAGGGGTGATTTACCACTGAGCTACATCCCCAGCCCTTTTTACTTACTTATTTTTTTATTTTGAGAGAGGGTCTCACTAAATTTTGGAGTCTGGCCTCGAACTTGGGATCCTCCTGCGTCAGCCTCCCTAGCCCCTGGGATTAAAGATGTGTGCCCAGCTTTTCTTAGAGATTTTTAAAACAGGGATGGCTCAGATAGTGGGGAGAACAATGGATAGAGGGCTTTCCTCGGCCTTCTCCCTTTCTGCCTGCTCCCCTACCACCTTTCTTGACTAGTTTCTTTCTTTTGGGTGCCTGGGGAAAGTTCTTGGTGAGCCTTGGAGACCCTGGTGGGCCTGGGCTAAACCCTCCACTGGGTGGTCCGTGGGCCAGGGTGAGGTGGGGAGCCAAGGAGGACCCCCTGGGCGTGGACTTGATCTGGGGGAAGTGTGGGAGGGCCCGTTGCAAACTCCCCCTCTGGTGTGTGGTGGGCAGGTCCAGGAATGGCTGCAGGGACCTCCAGGCGCAGAGTAAGCCTGGCTTCTGGTTCCCGCTGTGGTCTTTGTCTTTCATTTAAAAATAAATTTTAGGGGTGGGGCTGAGGCTTAGTGGTAGGGGGCTTGCCAACATGTGTGAGGCCCTGGGTTTAATTCCCAGAACTGCAAAAAACAATAAAACAATTTTTTATTTAAGCAAAGTGTACTACATATAACCCATAGCACTGCAAAAATAAATAAAAGTGTAGTACATAGATATATTTTAAAAATTGTGGGGTGCAGTGGTGCTCGCCTATAATCCCAGCTCTTTCAGAGGCTAAAACCGCAGGATTTTGAGGCCAGCCTGGAAAAATTAGGAAGACCCTGTCTCAAAAAAATTTAAAACGCTGGGGATGTAGCCGAGTGCTAGAGTGCCCCTCGGTGCAACACCCAGAACATGAAAAAGTAAATATTAAGTATTGCAGGGGCAGGTGTAGCTCGGAGCGGAGCAGTTGCCTGGCATGCGCGAGGCCCTGGGTTCCATCCCTAGCACCGCCAAAAACAACTGGGTGCTGTGGAAAGACTTAGGGCGGAGGGGCGTGGCCCAGCAGTGGAGTGCATGCCCAGCACGCAGGAGTCCGTGGGTTCCTCCCCCAGCACCACCACAGGGTAACCTTGGCTTAAAACAAAGCCCTGCACCAAGCTCCGCCACTCGCTCTTTCATCCCCCATGCTGCTCCTGCACAACTTGTCACAGCCCTTCATGATGTGTGCACCCCAGACGCTGCACACAGGGCCCTGCACCTGCGACGCCAGCACCCTGCCCACCCAGCCTTCTCGTCCACACTGCCCACCCTGTTCCTGGTCTAGAGCACCTGCTTTTCCCTGCACTTTTTTAGGGGGGATACCGGGGATTGAACCCAGGGGCACTCAACCACTGGGCCTCGCATTTTTGCTGAGGCTGGCTTTGAACTCCCGATCCTCCTGCCTCAGCCTCCTGAGCTGCTGGGATTACAGGCGTGCGCCACCCACCCGGCTCTCTGGTTTTTTTTTGTTTATTTTTTTTAATATTTATTTTTTTATTTCAGGTGGACACAATATCTTTATTTTTTTAATTTTTATGTGGTGTTGAGGATTAAACCCAGTGCCCCGTGCATGCCAGGCTAGCATGCTACTGCTTGAGCCACATCCCCAGCCTTTTTTTTTTTTTTTTAGTTGTAGATGGGCACAATATCTTTCTTTCTTTATTTTTATGTGGTGCTGAGGATTGAACCCAGGGCCTCACACACCCGAGGCAAGTTCCCAGCCCCAGCCCCTCTCTGCACTTTTGATCTCAGCTGAGAGGCGCACCTGTGCTCTCTATAGGAGGTGTCCAGGTGGGCAGCTCCAAGTAGCCTCCACGTTCACTTTTCCGAGAGGTCAGTTTGTATGTGTGTAAACAGCCATTGCTTTTCGGCTAAGCCGCTCCTCGGCCTGACTCTGGTTTCAGGAGCAAAGCCACATGCTGCCAGCCTGCTCTCAGGGCAGTGTGGCCTCACCCAGCTGTGGCTTTGCACCCAGGTGCCGACTCTGTGCCCCTGTGAGGTGAGGCCCTTTCCTCGCCACCTCCACCCCTCTACATTTTCACTCTTCTGTACTTTTCAGGTTCGTGAGAGCTTTTTTAGTTATAATCAGAAAAAAAGGAAAGTTTGAAATAGGTGAACAGTGAGGAGGGTGCCCTCTGGGCTCTGAGGGCTCTCTGTATGGCTGAGTCCCACAGCAGGTGAGTGTGGGTACCTGTGGCACTGCCCCCTCAGCCCACCCAGCCCAGCCCTCTGGCCCACAGAAAGCCATGGCGAGGTGTAGCCCTGCCCACCTGGCCCCACCCCCCACTGTGCCTCGACAGGTGGCCATGGTGGAGGTGCAGCTGGAGACGCAGTACCAGTACCCACCGCCGCTGCTCATTGCCTTCAGCGCCTGCACCACGGTGCTGGTGGCCGTGCACCTGTTCGCCCTGCTCATCAGCACCTGCATCCTGCCCAACGTGGAGGCCGTGAGCAACATCCACAACCTCAATTCCATCAGCGAATCACCGCACGAGCGCATGCACCCCTACATTGAGCTGGCCTGGGGCTTCTCCACCGTGCTGGGCATCCTGCTCTTCCTGGCTGAGGTGGTGTTGCTCTGCTGGATCAAGTTCCTTCCAGTGGATGCCAGGCGCCAGCCTGGCCCCGCGCCAGGCTCCGGGGGCCACACAGGCTGGCAGGCTGCGCTGGTGTCCACCATCATCATGGTGCCCGTGGGCCTCATCTTCGTGGTCTTCACCATCCACTTCTACCGCTCACTGGTGCGCCACAAGACAGAGCGCCACAACCGGGAGATCGAGGAGCTTCACAAGCTCAAGGTGCAACTGGACGGGCACGAGCGCAGCCTGCAGGTGGTGTGAGGGCCGCGAAGGCGCCTGGGATAGCACCACCCACTGTACCAGAACGGCCGCGGCAGGGCTTCCAGAAACGCAGATGCTCGCCAGGCTGCTGGATGCGGCCAGGCAGGCCCCGACCAAAGTCTTACTCCTGTCTCGATGCCAAAATAACCCGGAAGCCTGGGCCGGCCCCTCAGAACATGGCACTGCGGTGACGCAGGAGGCTGGGTTGCCAAGAGCTGTGGGCAGAGGAAGCCCACGTGTCCCCTCATGGGCTCTGTGCAGCACAGTGAGCGGAGAGTCTCGGAGACCAGAACCTGTGGCCAGCAGGGCCAGGGTCGTGGGTTCAGAGGCGGACCTCATGACCACTTGCCAGTGCATGGCTCCCCGAGGTTGGACAGGGCTGGGCCACTGAAGGGAACAGGACTCGGCTTGGCTTGGTGCTCCCCTCCTGGCCCTGGAAGGAGTGGGGCAGCCTGGCGGGGGCGGGAAATGGGAGCCTGGCGCATACGTTGGCCCCACAGGTGTGGGTGCTACTGGGGTGAGGCTGCAGGGCCTACGGGAGACTTCCCAGGCTCAGGCCCCGTTCCTGGGGCAGGTCAGTGTCTGTGGGCATCCTGCATGATGCCCTGCTAAGAAGCTGAGTTCACTGGAGGCTCCAAGGCGTGCCAGGCTCAGACAGTCTTTGCCAGCAGCCTGGAGCCTGGCCACACTGATTTACTGAGGCCACCAGAAGGGGAAAAGGCCCCCACCTGTCCAGAGGCTCCACCTCTTGACCACTAGAGGCTGAGCCAGAGTGAGCCACTGCTTTGGGCTGCATTAGCAGCAGGCTGGGCACTGCAGCCATCCTGGCCTCCTGTGGCCTCGAATGCTGAGAGGAGATAGCCTGGGGTGTCAGCAGGGCCACTGATCCTGCTGGGCCTGTAGCAACCCAGTGTGGCCTCCTTGTTAGGACACTGTGCAGCCACAGGGACGGCAAGGGCCCCAGTGTACCCCTGCTGGGCCCGCCAGGTCTTGGGGACACAGATTCCCTCCCTGTTTACACACTGTGCAGTGTAGGGCTGGCGTCACCAAGGCATCTGGTAGACCCTGCCCACGCTGCTGGCGTGCCCGTCAGTGCTACTGCATGAGCTCCCGTGGCACGCACAGCACCTGAGCTGCTCTGAAACCATGTTTACCCCCTTTCCAGCAGCAGCCTGGAGAGGGGCGCCTCGTCTCTCGTTCTGTACATAAACGGCCACTGGCTTCGTGTTCTGTTTACCTTCCTCAACAGCTTACAGTGTGTGGGCTCTGGGCCGGGCTGTGGGTCCTGGAGGGCCTGGTGAGGTCTCTGGAAAAGAGACATGCTATTGAGAATGGAATCCTTGACACACAGTTCTGAGATGCTGAGGGGCCGTTGGGAATCTGCCCAGGGAGCCTGAACACAGTGTCCCCTGGGCAGAGGGTGCCTCCACCTCTCCAGGCATCTCTGCTCCCCTGGAGCCCTGCTGAGGAGGCCCTCGTGTTTGCTCTGCTCACGGGTGTGGGCATCACTGCAAGATGCTGCTCACGTCCTGGCAGGGGTGAGACGGGCTGGCCCTTCTGAATGAGCGGCTCCCAGACCTGGGAGGGACAGAGGGCTTTTCCTCTGGCTGGAGCCTTTTGAGGCTCCTGATGCCACTTTCCAGAGCCATCTGGTACCCCTGTCCCCAGGGCACCCAGCTCCTCAGGCTGGGCCACCTGCCCCAGTGCTGGCGGGGCAGGTGCTACCCTGGTCCACAGGTAGTCCACCAGGTACCTGTGCTGTCCTCGCGGTGCCTGTTCAGATTTGGGGCGAACAGCCTCTGAGGGAAGAGAGATGACCCTGCAGGAGGGGAACCTCAGGGCTGCCCTGAGCTTGTCCCAAGATGGGGATAACCTGCCATTGGGAGTGGCACAGAAACCTCAGTGTGGCAGGCTGGAGGATGGGGGGACAATCAGGCTACAACTTCAGTTTCTGGAGGCGTAACCTGATTTTGCAAAGCGTAGCCTCGGCCTGGTGACAGGCACTGGGGCCACCCCGGAGCCAGCACAGGCTTGCCCTGGTTTTGTTTAGCGTCCTTCCTGGTGCTGAGCTGAGAGCCCACAGGCACGCCAGGCCCTGTGCAGTGAGGGCCGCAGGCCCCTGGCCCGTGCGAGTTGCAGGGTGTTTCTGGTGTAGAAGGGCAAAGGCTGGTGTCATTAGTATGTTCTCCGAAGGTCTGTCGAGGACAGACTGCGTGAGCCAGGTGGGTGGAGGCTCACCGCAGCCAGCGTTGGTGCCACTGGTTACACATGTGTGACGCTTGTGCAGATCATGCAAGGTGGCCTGACTCTGTCCTGTGCATGGATTTTTAACGTCACCCTGGATTGGATGGAATAAACCAGTAAAGCTGCTCCAACCTCCCTGTGTCTTGGTGGGATGTCCTGGTCCTTCCTGGCTGCTGTGCCAGGAACCCTCAGCCTGGCCTGGGAGTCCTGGAGCCCACCGGCCTTCTGCTGCCCCTGGCCAGGGTCCTGACAGGCTGCCCCACCGAGGGGCATGGAATTCCCTATAATAGATAGGCAGGGTGCTGGGACAGAGGCCTGTGCCAGTAGAGCCCCAAAAGGACCCTGCAGCTCGGTGGCCTCTGCTCTTTTCTTCCCCATGGGGCTCTTTTTCTGGAAACTGTGTAAGGAGCTGGGTAGTTGGCTGCCAAGGGAACCCTTTGGACAGTCAGCTAAAGGTCCCCAATTCCTCCAGGAGAGGCACTACTGAAGCTCAGGTCCCTTGGGTCCCTGTGGTCCTGGGTTCATTTAGCCCAGTGGCACTGACAGAAAGGCACCCAGAAATTCTGTTTGGGAACAGTTATCCCCTGGGGTAGAGGCCCCCTTCCAGGAGAGATTCCTGTCCCTTATTAATGCTCCAGCCCTTCAGCCTGGAAGCTGCTGGAAGCAGGCACAGCAACCTGTGCCAGCATGCGGAGACACTCTGGCAGCACCACATCCTGCCAACCAGAGAGCTAGGTGGCTGAGGCCCAGAGGGTAGCCAGCAAGTGGGCCTTCCAGCGGACAAGTGAGCATTGACAGTGAAGGCCACCATTTCCTTCAAGGAAAAATGTTCAGAAAGATGGGACCCTTCCCTACCCATGTGGCAAGCTGCCACCTGCTCTGTGGACCTCTTCTGTGGGGACCCCAGAAGGCCTGCGTAGTGGGACCACCCAACACCCAGCAGACCCAATGAGAGACTTCTGTCCCCAGCTTGGTGTTTATTTTGTTTTTTCTGGTGTTGGGGATGCGTGCTGGGCACCTTCTCCACTACTGAGCTACATCCCCAGCTGTCCTGACTCGGAGACCTCTGGAAGGATGAGGGTTCTGGCATCAAGGGAAGGCTGAGCGCAGAGACCCCTGCCATGTCCATTTAGGATGTGCCAAGTCCTCTTTCCAGCCTGTGCTGCTCTCCACACTTGGGCTGCCATGGGCCACCCTAGAGGCCACTTAGTTCAACACACACCAAGGCGGGGAGACCCTGGGAGGCTCAAAGTTCAGCCCGAGGCAGGACCACCAGGTCTCACCACATAAGCTGCACCAAGCTCCCTTCAGGTCTCTGCACAGCGGCAAGCCGAGGGTGCCCGCTGAGCCACCAGGAAGGGCACTGCTGACCTCTCCTGAGGCCGTCCACAAGAGCCTTAGGACAGCACAGTCCGCATGGCCTGTGCCTGGTCTGTAGGGAGTGTGCTGGAGGGAGCAGACCCAGGCGGCCACCCAGTGCAGAGACAAGGGACCTCAGTACCCCCAATGGCAGCTGCTGGGGACCAGCCCTTCAGAAACGCACTGGCAGTGGTGCATGCTGGGTGACAGGAACGGCCCATCTTGGGAGCAGCTCCAGGGACAGACTCAACTCTGGAGGTCATCAACATGACTGTCACGTAATGGGACTTTCCCAAGCATCTCGTGCAGGACTGCAGGAAGGGTCACGTGGAGTGCACGGCAAGCACTGGGCCAGCCAGTGGGCGGGTCTCCAGGCTGCTCGGGTTTGAGCCTTTCTGTGCCTCTCCCTGTGAGGTCTCAGTGTCACATTTCCCAAACACACACTGCCCTCCCTTACCGCCACATCCCGTCCCAGGCAAAGGCTCTGCAGAGCCCCGACAGGAGGACAGTCACATGCCTGCCATCTTCTGGCTCCGTGAGTGGACAGGGGTGGCAGCCACAGGGGCCAGGAGCCAACTCCAGCTGCTGGGCACTGAGAAGCCTCCTGGGTCGCTGCAGGGTTCCCCTGGTTTGGCAGCAGCTCAGCAGCTGGACACTGCTTCATAGACAGCACCTGCCGACTCAGCTGTTCTGGATGACCCTGGAGGTAGTGCCGGTCCCCTTTCCTGGGAGGTGATGCGTCCCTGTTCCTCTAAGGTGGCTCCCATCACATAGCCATAAGCCAAGACGAGGGAGGGGGCTGCCATATGGGTGTGGGAACACCGCCACCCCCTCAGTCATGGGTGAATGGGGCAGCTGCCCTAGGCAGGTGGGCACCCACACAGTGCACGCCACCAAGGGCACAACCTCGAGGTATCCCAGGGGGTGAGGGCCCCTACCTTTTAAATCCCAATGTGAGGATGTGGGAGGGGGCAGGCTTTCAGATGTCCCTGCCCAAGCCCCCACCCCAGGGGGTCAGCATGACCCAAGCTGGGCCCAACTCAGAAGTTGCTGCCACCTTCTGAACTTCAGATCTACCACCAGTGACTCTCCAGTCCAACATGCCCCCAACAGAAGGGCTAGATGGCAGGGTGTCTGGAAAATTCATTCAGAGGAACAGATAAGAAAACATTTTACACCAAACTGTTGACAAGTCAACCCAAATGGTGGCCACAGTGCAGGCACAGGGGAGACCTCAGGCTCTGTCCCATCAAAAGCAGCTCCCCATATGCTAGAGGCTGAGGTAGGAGGATCACATGTTCGAGGCCAAACTGGGTAACTTAGAGGTTATCTCAATATTAAAAAAGGCTGTGGCTCAATGGTAGAGTGCTTGCCTAGCACGTGCCAGGCCCTGGGTTCCATCCCCAGTGCTACAAAGAAAACAACTAGCAGCTGGGCAGGACCTAAGGCACATGCTGCCCATGACAACGGGATCAGTTCAGATGGCTTCTATCAAAACCTAATGAGGGCCAGGCACGCCTGTAATCCCAGTGACTCAGGAGGCTGAGGCAGGGGGATTCCAAGTTCAAAGCCAGCCTCATCAACTTAGTGAGGCCCTGTCTCAAAATAAATATAAATATGGAGGGCTGGGGATGTAGCTC
Source organism: Urocitellus parryii (assembly GCF_045843805.1). Classification (NCBI taxonomy): domain Eukaryota; kingdom Metazoa; phylum Chordata; class Mammalia; order Rodentia; family Sciuridae; genus Urocitellus; species Urocitellus parryii. The sequence goes on along the minus strand of NC_135539.1, from coordinate 28,331,426 downwards.
AGTGGTTAAGTGCCCCTGGTTCCATCTCCAGTTAAAAAAATACCTTAGTGAAGGGAGTTGGGTGCAGTAGTGCACAGCAATAATCTCAGCTACTTGGAGGCTGAGGCAGACTGCCAAGTTCTAGGCCAGCCCTGGCAACTTAGCAAGACTGTGTCTCAAAATAAAAAATTAAAAAGGGCCTGGCCGTAGCTCAGTGGTAAACCACCCCTGGTTTCAGTCCCCAGCACCACACACACAGGCTCCCACTTCAGTCCCGGGCCGTGGTCAGTGCTGGGGCTGGACTCTGGCCAGGCCCTGCTCGGGCTCCTGTCCCGGGACGCAGCTCACACGGGCCTGCCTTGGAAGGAGAGTGCCATTTGCAGGAGCTCTCGGCCCAGGTCCTGCTGCGCGCCCCCTGGGCCGAACTCAGCTGACAGCTCCCTGAAGGTGGCGCAGACGCGTCGGGCCTCGATGTGCCTGCGATGGATGGCGTGTGTCCACTGGTGGCGTGCAGCCCCAGCGAGCACCAGCAGGGACCGGCAGGGTACGGGGATGGCCACCTCCACCTCCTGGCACGGAACGGACCTACTGGGGGCGATCACGCTGTCCCCGAGGGCCTCGGCAGAGGGGGCCGCGCAGAGTAGCAGGCTGCCAGGTGCCTCCCGGTGCATGGACACCACGGTGGGGGACAGGAGGTTGAGGCTCACCAGCCGCTCCCCCCACAGCCAGGCGTCGTCCAGGTGGGGGTCGATGGCGGAGCCCCGCTCGGGGCAGTAGTCCAGGTTGCACTGCTCGACGGGCTGGAAACCCTCCAGCCCGGGGTACAGCCCCATCCTCCGCACCACCTCGCGGCTGAAGCTCGGGAGGCCGCAGAAGCCCGCCATCTTTAGCTTCTGTTTCCGAAAGTTGACTCTGGGGCCGTAGTCCTGAGGGTGGGACGGAAGGGTCAGAAGCCAGGCGGGCTGATGTAGGGCATGCTGAAAACAGGGAGAGGGCACCGGCCAGCCTGCTGGCGTGGGGAGATGGTGGCAGGTGCAGCGTGGGCTCAGAAGCTGGGCGCATTCTGAAGGCAAGGCTGACGGGAGTCACCAAGATGGCCAGGAGTCAGCACAAGCCGCAGGGCCGATGGCCTTGGCCTGAGCAGGAGGAGGCGGATTCAGAGGTGAGGACCCTGGGCGAGACTTGGGGCTCAGACCTAAGGGCCCCCTCAGCCTGGCCAGGGGCATGAGGCTTTCCAAGAGCAAAGCCACCCGGATGGGACCCCCAGCCTCAAGGTCAGGGAAGAGGAATCAGCCTGGGGGGCTGGGGAACCAAGGGCTGCTGGGACCCGAAGTGGACAAAGAGCCTGTCCCTAAGCAGAGAGCCTGGCTCTGTGGGCAGAAGAGACCTAGAGGCCTGAAATCTGAGGAAACGGGAGGTGGGGACTGAAGACAGAGGGACCCGCCACACTCCTGCTAGAGACCAGGCCGCCAGGGGCTGCAGTGCCGGTGGAAAGGGCCCGGGAGGGCAGACACTGGAGCAAGGGCTTCTGCCAGGGAGAGGGGCCTCAGCACCAGCATCCGCATGGGGACAGTGCTCTCCACAGGGGCGGAGGGGACAGCGAAGGCAGGCGAGGAGCAGCAGTGTGTGGCTGGGCATCCTGGGAGCCAGAGCAGGTGGGCACGGTTCAGGGAGCAGCCTAAGCAGGGCACATCCTCCAGCTGGCTGGATGTCACCAGTGAGGGAAAGAAGGTTGAGGGTGTCCAGGGAAGCAACCATCAGAACCAGCTATGTATGGAGGCTGGATGAGGGGAAGTAAGGAGGGAGGTGGGAGGGTGGACGCAGGCCCTGAGGGCCGGAGATGGAGGGAACAAGCGAGCTGGCGGAACAGCAGGAGGAAAATGAGGAGGGACACTGGCCCTGCTGAGGGCAAGTCAGGAGTGCCAGCAGAATGTGCAAGATAAAGGATGTGATGGGAGGGGCGGTGCCTGGAAGCCCCTGCAGCCCCCAAAAGGCGAGGATCACTGTCCAGAACTCGCCTGTAACATCCCACCCCAGAGCCCGCTGTGCAGAGGGGCATGGCAAGCCTTGCGGGGAGTCTGAGCAGGCCCAGATGCTGGATGCACCCTCCTCGGTGGCACTGCTGCCCATGTCCCACCCAGGGATCCGTGAGGCGTGGCTGCAGAAGAGGTGAGCTATGGGTCCCCAGCAGCATGACTGTCCCATGGCCTAGGCCAGCCCTCAGCATGGCTTAGGGCACCATACCTGCTTCCTCCGCCCCGACTGAGAAAGCTTCCAGGGGTCGCGATCCATAAGACGCACCATCTCGGCTTCTTCCTCCCTGGTCACAAAGTCCTCGATCAGGGTCACCCCTGGAAATGGGAAGGCCCAGCCCTCAAAGTCAGAGTCCTCAGCCCCCACGGCCCAGCCAGAGTCCGAGCAGTAAAGGAAATGGTGTGTTTTCTGCAAAGAAGAGACAGGTCTTGTCACTCCTGCGGCCTTCCTCAGGGGGTACACGCTCACCCTGGCACCTTGGGAGACCCCACCCAGAGGCCACCTTGGGGGGGTTTCAAAGGTGTCTCCCTCCCTTGAAGCCACCTGGGAGGGCAGCAGGAGTCTAGAGACGCCCCTGGGGAAGGCCCAAGAAAAAAGGGACGGAGAGGAAAGAAGGAGCCAGAAACCAAGGCGCAGATTCAGTCTCCTGCTCCACCCTCCCTGGCCCTGTTCTACTCTCCACTTGACAGAGGAGGCTCAGCAAAGTTAAGGACCTAGCCCAAGGTGCAAAGCCAGGGAGCGGGCACTGTGTCACCGGTGGCATCATCTGTCCCCCCAGCCTTGCAAGAGTGATAGGACAGGACCTAAGTGAGAGCATCCAAGCCAGGCCTGGGCTCCGAGGAACATGCTGAGCCTGAAGCTGAGCCCTGGCTGTCTCAAGGCAGTGATGCCTGTTGGGAGCCCAGGGGACACACCCTCTCCAGCAGAGCTCCTGTCCTCTGGGCCCTAGAGGTCCTCCCTGGAACTCTCCTTCAGAAAAGGGCCAACCTGGCCGGCCATCCTCAAGGGGAGTGAGCGGCTGGCTGCCTGCCTCTCTGCCCAGTGATGCCCACCTGTCGCAGATCAGGAAGGGTCCTTGTTCCCTGTGTTTAAGAATAAACACCGAGAAACACCATGGCAAGTGTAGAAAGCAAGCTGATTTGAGAAAGGGACAGAGATGTCTCCAAAGAGAAGAGGCCAGAGCTGGGTGTCTGTGGGAGGGGTGGCCTCATCTCTTATAGACCAGGACCCCCCTTTTAATTACTGTCTTCTCCATGTTGGAGTCTAGGGTAGGAAGGAGGGGAGCAGGAGGCTAGCCCTCAGCCTCCCCTTGGCCTTTCTTTGATAACCAGTGGTCATCCTCTGGACCCCGATCATTCATCACTTATATTGACTACTTGGCCTTTGCCCCCAGCCTCACCAGGGCCAAGACAGTCCCTCATCCTGGGAGTCCCAAGCCTCATCGCCCTGTCCCTGCTCTGACCCGGGCATCCATCTCAGTCTCCTCATCCTCACTTGGGGTGACCCACCTCGACACCCCTCCACCCTGGCTGGCTCTAGACCCCTCAAGTCCCTCTGCCCTGCCGCCACCCCTGGGGCTAGGAATGCTCTCAGTCTCCCTGGCCTGGAATCTTCCTAAACCACAGCCCCTCCTCCTCTTCCTCCTCCTATCGGCCCCCACCCCATCCCTGCAGCCTCACTGCCCAAGGCCATTCTCCCCCAGCCCCTCTCCACTGTATTGACCTTGGTCATCAGCCGCCTGGCCAATACCTCAAAATGTTCCCTTGGCCTTGGATACACTGTTCTCTCCTGACCCTCTTTGTGAATGAAAAGTTAATAAAATCGCTATTGGCCTCCATGGCACTCAAGATCTTGGAAGGATCAATCTAACTGAATCCCTGGCCAGCTCTAAGGAGGAGGCAGCAGAAACATCCCTCTGTGTGGGACACAGGCACAGACATGTGGAGGAGCTAGCCAGGGCCACCTGGTGGGCCTCAGTCCTGGCCTCTACAGCCTCAGTTCTTCTACTCCTGGGGTCTCTTTTCCTCTTAAGCTCCCCCTCCAGCCTCCAACTCCAGCTAGTCACATCCTGAGCCTTGGACCACCCCCTCCCCCCTGTCTGGGCCCCTCACATAGGACACACTGAAACCAGGGAGTCTCCTGGCCATCTTGCTCTCCTTGTCCCACCGCCATCAAGTCAGGACACTGTGACCTCCACAGGGCCATCTCTCCACACCCAGGGTCACTGCACACTTCAGACCTTCTGCACTTAAATACATTCACACTGTTGGGCAGCTGTCACCACTGTCCATCTCCAGCACCCCTCCTTTTTGCAAAACTGTATCCATTAAAACACTAACTCCCCATCCTCCCCTCCCCAGCTCCTGGTAACCTTCATTCCACTTTGTGTCTCTATGACTTTGACTACTTGGGGTTCCATATATAAGAACAGGCACCCAGTATGTGCCCTCTTGTTGTTTTGTTCTTTTGATGCTGGGGACTGAACCCAGGGCCTCACACATGCCAGGCAAGCGCTCTACCACTGAGTCACAACCCCAGCCCACATCTGGCCTTTTGAGACTGGCTTATTTCACTGAGCATAATATCCTCAAGGTCATCCCCAGTTCGGCATGTGTCAGGCTTTCCTTCCTTTTTAAGGCTGAATAATGTCCATTGTATGAACCGCCCACATTTTGCTTTTCCACTCATCTCTTGATGGACACTTGGGTGGCTTCCACCTTTTGTTATTGTGAATAACACTGCTACAGCACGATGAACAAAGGTCTCAAAGTCTCACTTTCATTTCTATTGGATGTAGACACCAGAATGGGATTGCTGGATCATTTGGTAATTCTAGATTAAATCTGTGAAGCGCACCACACAGTCTTCCACAGGACCATGGGCACTTTTACCATCACATTGGCCCCTCCACTCCGGGATCCTTCCAAAATTCACATTTCACCTTATAATTCCTTTAAAACCCTCCAGGAGCTCTCCAGGGTCTTCAAAACAAGTTCACCTGCTTCAGAGGACACGGGGCCTCTGTCCTCAGGCCCCTTTGACCTCCCCAGCCTCCTCTCCCTCACTCCAGCACCATCCTCGTTCCCAGCACAATCACGACCCCAGGCCTCTACCCAAGCAGGTCCCCTGGCCGGAGCGCCTGGCAGCCACCTGCAGCATTGCCAGGCTCTGAGTTCTCGAATTAGTGCCTCCTCTCCAGTTTCCGTGCAAGGTCTCCGGGCATCGCTGGCCGGGCATTCGGCACCCACCGCCCTTTCTGCGTGTCTCCCTCGTGCTGTGGAGCCCCGAGGGGCCAAGGCGAGCTGCGCTGACAGATCCCCCCCAAAATCCCTGAGGAGGGCTGCGGGCCGACCCGCCCACGTCGCAGCCGCCTCCCACTCGCCAGACCACTCCTCCAAGCCCCCATCCTCGGGCCCCCAGCGCCCCTACCTCGGGCCCCCAGCGCCCCTACCTCGGGGGCCCCTGGCAGGCTCCGACCCCGGCCCGCATCAGGGCCGAGCTGGGCCTCAGTTTCCCCATATGGAGAACGTAGTCCATCTGAGTGGCCCCTCTCTCAGCCCTTACCTGCGGGGACAGCTGCCAAGGCGGGTCACCGCAGCGCTGCCCCTCGCAGATCAGACAGGTCCGGATGCCCTTGCAGCCGCACTGCTGCAGGACCTCGGGGGCCTCTGCAGCCGCCATCGCGCCGTCCGTGCGAACAGCGCGCGTGCGCGGCGCGGGGCCCGCTGGGAGTTGTAGTCCGCGCCTGCACACGGCCTCGGCTCCGCTTCCTTCCGGTGGTCTCTGTCTCGGGACTTGCGCGGCGCCACCTCCTGGACTCGGTAACGGCGAACAGGAGCTCCTGACGGCGGGCATCCCGAGCTCCTCCGGACTCCAGGAGACCGAGGGGGCCAGCGCGGGCCGCGCCCGCTCGCCATGGGCCCCCTCACGGCGCGGCTGCTCATGCAACGCGGGCGACCCAAGAGCGACCGGTTGGGGAAGATCCGGAGCCTGGAGTAAGAGCCGGGCGGGGGAGGCTGTGTCCGCGTGCGCGGGGGTCCCGCAGCCCCCCGGGTCGCCCAGGTCGCTCGGGGGCTGGAAGAAAGGCCAGGGCCCCTCCCCTCCCGCTGCCTGTCTCCGTTATCGTCCCCTCGCCCTGGCGGAGTCTCATCACGCGCCAAACGTCCTAAGAGGCGCACGGGACCTTTGCCGCCCTGCGTGTATGCCAGGTGGGCCCGAGTGGCTCTACCCCTGCCGAGGGCAGAAGGAGAGTGTTGCGCCACCCGCTGAGATGTTTAGAGAAAAGCACAGAGGAGCTCCCAGAGGATCAGGAAAAGCGTCCCGAGGACGACAGCAGCCCCGGGTTCTAAAGTAGCTATAAGGTTTTTTAAAATTTCCGTGCATGCACAAGAAATATCAGGTGAAACCCTTTCCGCGGCGGCCTGGGTACTTGGGTGTGGGTTGGGAGGCCTGCTGTTCCCTGAGCAGCCTTCCCTCTGCCCCCACGCAGCCTGTCACGGCTGAACCTGCTCTCTGAGCACCTGGACCCGAAGCTCCTGAGCCGCCTGAAGCAACTGCAGGAACTTGACCTCTCCTACAACCTGCTGGAGACCCTGCCGCCCAACCTGGGCCTGCCGCACCTGCGCATCCTCCGCTGTGCCAACAACCAGCTGGGGGATGTCACTGCCTTAAGCCAGTTCCCACATCTGGAGGAGCTTAGCCTGGAGGGCAACCCCTTCCTGACGGTAAGTGGGGTCTCCCACCAGTCCCATGCCCCTGTGTCGGGACTCCATGGTGTTCAAATTCCACTATTCCTTCATCTCTTAGGTCAATGACAACCTCAAAGTCTCCTTTCTCCTGCCCAAGCTACGTAAGGTCAATGGCAAGGATGCGTCCTCCACTTGCGCTCAGATGGAGAATCTGAACCGGGAACTGATGAACAGGGTAAAGGCAGGGAGAAGTTTATCTAGGCGTGCTTGGGAGCAGTGGGGGGCATTGAGGGAGTGACAGAAGAGGACACTGAGCTGGGTTTTAGGGGCTCCTCACCTGGACTGCCTGGCATGTTACTCTGTGCCTGGCTACAGCTCTGCTTCTGTCTTTGGAGGTCCTGCCCAGCAGGTGTGCAGGCGGGGCACAGGGAGGCTGGGACCAGCTGGTCCAAGCAGGTTTGGGCCAGTCCTCCTTGCTTTGTGCTAGTGCCTTTAAGAGGCTCCCGGTAGGGGGTAAAGACTCCTGTGATATGGTGGGAGGGGCTGGGCTTGGATTTGGTTCCTCCCTACTAGGTCACAGCTCACTGGGAGAAGTTCGTGGCTGCACTGGGCCCTGGAAAGGAGACCAAGAAAGCCCAGGCTGACTTCGTGAAGTCCGCCGTCAGGGACGTGTGCTATGGCCCGGACTCTCTCCGCGAGTTCACCCAGTGGCGCGTATGTACTCACCCCGTGGTGCCAGGGGTCAGTTTCCCTGGCTCTCACTGCCTTGGAGGTGTCTGTCCTTGAGTGGCTGGTGACTGTGGGGAGCAGGGTGGGTCAGGGACAGCAGCTGCAGAGGCCCTTTCCCAGAGGCCCAGCTCCCTTTGACCTGGTGTCTGGTGAAGGGCTTGGGGCATCAGGACCGTGCCCAGCTTCCTGAAGGCCTGGCCCTGCCCAGGTTCGGATGATCTCTGAGGAATTGGTAGCCTCCGGTGGGACCCAGGTGCATGAGGCAGACGTCCCAAAGAGGCCCCAGGAAACTACAGCTACCTACAAGCCCAGGGTGAGTGTGACTCCATGGGGCTCCTGGGGCCAAGGACCTGCCTTGACCCTCAGTCCCTGGGAAAGCTACTGGAAATCAAGAGGGGGCCCAGGAGACTCTTGCCTGTGCCCAAGCTGTCAGAGAGCTTTCTGTCACTGTGACAAAGTGCCTGAGATAATCAGCTTGCAAAGAGGAAAGGTTTATTTTGGCTCACAGTTTCTTCAGTCCATAGTCACTTGGTCTCATCACTTGGGGTCTGTGGCAGCACGGTACATTATGGCTGGCACATGTGGTAGAGGAACCCTGATCACGTCATGATGGTCAGAAGGCAGGTTGGAAGGGACCAGGGGGCTGATATCCCCTTTAGAGGCATGCCACCAGTGACCTGACTGCCTTCCACTGGGCCCCACCTCCCAGTGGCGTCACGAGCAGTGACTGTGGGTGACCAATTGAACACCCAAACCATAACACTGAGCAGACTCCTCCGCGACCTGGAGCAGCCCTTGCCTCCTGTGCCCTCAAGAGCACCCAGTCTGCCTGTGGTCGGGAGGAAGAAAGCCCCAGGCAGGTGTACCTGTGGTCACCAGGCCCCCTCCACAGGCCAGGCTGGTGTCCTTGAAACGGCCAGATGATGTCCCACTCAACCTTCCTTCCACCAAGCGGGCTTGTAACTCCCCGTCAGCCCAGACGGAGGGCGGCCCCTCAGGCCCCGACAGCAGCCAGGTGAGGAGCCAGGTCCAGGGGTGACGTGTTGGGGGAGCAGGAGTGGGTAGCCATGATGCCTTGTGTCCCCACAGCCTGCCCTGCAGCTGGAGCCCCTGCACTTCCTGCAGTGCCACAGCAGGAACAACAGCCCTCAGGACCTGAAGACCCAGCTGTGGGCCTGTGCCTTCGAGCCAGCCTGGGAGGAGGGTGCGTCTCGGGAGAGGGCCACCGGAGCAGAACCACACCATGCGCACTCCCAGCAGGGCCATTGGGGGGGGGGGGCATCCCTGGATAGAGGGGGCAATCAGGAAAGACAGGGCACGGTGGTGCATACCTGTAATCCCCCTGGAGGCTGAGGCAGGAGGATGGCAAGTTCAAAGCCAGCCTCTGTAATTGAGCAAGACCCTGTCTCAAATAAAAAGGGCTGGGGATACAGCTCAGTGGTAAAGTACTCCTGGGTTTAATCCCCAGTGCCACCAAAAAAAAATAAAAAAATTGTTCTATAGGTCGGGAAGAGGGAGCTGCAGGGAGGGGCTTATGGCAAAAGTTTTCACTCAGATGACCCCTTGAAACAGGGCACTCCGGGGCCACCTCCCAGACGGTGGCCACGTGTGGCGGGGAGGCGGTTTGTGTGATAGACTGCCAGACGGGCATCGTGCTCCACAAGTACAAGGCTCCTGGCGAGGTGAGTGCCAAGGCTGCCGGGCCAAGTGTGGGGTTCTCAGTCCTCCCGACCTTGTCCTCACGCAGGCCCCCAGGCCTGGCGCTGCGGCATGTTCACACTGTAACTGCTCAGTGACCGTTTCCCTGCCTCCTCCAGGAGTTCTTCTCGGTGGCCTGGACAGCCCTGACAGTGGTCACGCAGGCAGGCCACAAGAAGCGCTGGAATGTGCTGGCGGCCGCAGGCCTGCGCGGCCTGGTCCGGCTGCTGCACGTGCGGGCAGGTTTCTGCTGCGGGGTCATCCGGGCCCACAAGAAGGCCATCGCCACCCTCTGCTTCAGTCCCATCCATGAGACCCACCTGTTCAGTAAGACCCTCTCCCCTGACCCAGGGCTTCCCCACATCCCAGTCCTGCTGCCCTGATGGCCTCATGTGTCCCCTCCCTGGGATGGTAGGGAGTTGGTGGCTGCTGGGTGCCCTGGGCCTTGAGTTCAGCTGTGGCGCTGACATGGCTTCCTGGTTAACTGACTGGGCTCTGGATCCGATCTTATGCCCAACCTGCTCTGTGGCCTTGGAGTTTCCTGGAAACCTGGGCCCCTGCTCTGTCAGTGACCTGGGTGGGCACTGCTGGCCCTCAGGGTGAACCCAGCAGAGGTAGTAAAGGAGTGGCAGGAGACTGTGGTGCTGGGCACACTGAGCTCAGCAGGACGGTGGGACAGTGGCCCAAGCCCTATTTCCTAGCCACAGTCCCACTCCCTCCTCTGAAGGGCTGACCTGGGGACCCTGGTCTCAGCCTGGGACGCAGCCTGCAGCAGGGCACAGGGTCCCTCAGGGCTGCTTTCCCCTTCCCATTCCCTCCTCAGCGGCCTCCTATGACAAGCGGATCATCCTCTGGGACATTGGGGTGCCCAACCGTGACTATGAGTTCCAGGCCAGGTGAGCCTGCAGGTGGCCTGGGGAGGGAGCAGTGACCAGCAGGTCACACAGGGCTCCGGACTCATGCTGCCCCTCACCTGCTGGCAGCCAGCTGCTCACACTGGACTCCACCTCCATCCCGCTGCGCCTCTGCCCCGTCGCCCCCTATCCGGATGCCTACCTGCTGGCCGGCTGCGAGGGGGGCTGCTGCTGCTGGGACGTGCGGCTGGACCAGCCCCAAAAGAGGAGGTGAGGCCCGGCAGGGATGCCTGGAAAGCCAGGCCCTGGGACTGGGTGCCCAGCATGCCCCTGCCCTTGGCAGCCTTAGAGACGTCGGGGCCGCTCCTCACCATACTGTGACCAACTGATTTGAGCCCAGGTCCTGCTGCTCAGCAGTGTGACCTTCTTATTAGCGTAATGTCCTTGTCCATAGAAAGGAGACAACGACTTGAAACCCAGGGCTAGTGCAGGGCAGGGAGGTGGCGCATCAGTGTCAACTGGAAAGCCCCTGGGACAGTGCATAGCACGGGTTCCTACCGTGGGACACAGCCTTGCAGGGAGACAGACCTCACAGAGGGGCCAGTGACAGCCCCACAAAGGGTGGTGTCTGCTCCAAAAGAATAATTGGGAGGGGATGTCCTCACGGGGTCAGCCAGGGCACTCTGCGGTAGGCAGCCTACAAGGGCTAGGCAGGGGAGAGGAGGTTGCCTGGAGGGACAGTGTGCGCAGAGGGCCAGTGGAGGCCGAGGCAAAGGGTGTGGCATGTCCAGCTAAGTGCTAATGGTAGCCGTGGGCTCCACTGCTCCATCCAGCTCCCCCTGCACACCTGGAGTAGCACTGGCTACCTCTCGCTTCCTCATGCCACATCTGCCTGTCCCATATGCTCAGGTGTGTTGGTGCCTTCTTGTCCCCTCTGCCGCAGCTCAGGCCTGTCCCTAGTTAGGTGCTTTTTGGCTGGCCTCTGCAGGACTGGGCAGGCACACAGTGACCCCACTCATGTGAGCCACTCCCCTGTCCTCGGGGTCAGAGCAGCTCCACTCCAGGTCCTGGCATATGGCCCGAGACACCTGCCCAGCTTGGCACCTGGGCCCAGAGGCCCAGCCACACAGCCCACCCATCCTACCCCTTGTGCCTCTGGGCGCCCACTTCCTGTGGCCTGGGGCACCAGAAGCTGGCCCCCTTCAGAGTGACGCTGAGCCTCTTGATGGCCAAGAGTGCAATTTGGGGCTGCATCTCCCAGCCTCCCCCAGGCCAGGGCCCAGGTGGCTGGCTGACCAGGGCAGACAGGCGGCTCTGCATGCCAGGGCCAGCCACCGGCACCGTCTGCCGTCCCGCAGGGTGTGCGAGGTGGAGTTCATCTTCTCTGCGGGCTCCCAGGCACCCGGGCAGAGAGTGGATGGGCTGGCATTTGTGAATGAGGATGTCGTGGGTGAGTGAGCCCAGGCAGGACAGCCTGGCCTCTGGGACCCATATGGGTGGGTCACTTATCCTTGGGCTGGGCTCAGGTCCAAGGGCTTCTGAGGCATCCCACTTGGGGAGCGGTAGAGCGGCCAGGGGCAGCCTGGGCACAGGTCTCCATTCTGCCTTCACCACAGCCTCCAAGGGGAGTGGCCTGGGCACCATCTGCCTGTGGAGCTGGAGCCAGACATGGGCAGGCCGAGGCAGCCAGTCCCCGGTGGCTGTGGTGGTCCTGGCCCAGCTGCAGTGGTCATCCACGGAGCTGGCCTACTTCTCCCTCAGCGCCTGCCCTGGTGAGTGCCCCCGCCCCCACCCCTGCTTCTTGGAGCCCTGCCCCCACTGACTCTCACCTGAGGCCCCTCTGTCCTGGCAGAGAAGGGGGTCGTGCTCTGCGGAGATGAGGAGGGCAGCGTGTGGATCTACGATGTGGGGCACATCCTAAAGCAGCCGCCTCCACAGCTGGCAGCCCCGCAGGCCCCTGTGCAGGTACCGTCCCAAGAGTGCCCTCATGGGTGCCATCCAGGCCCCGCCTCCTCCAGGCTGGGGCTGGCAGTGTGTGGGGCTGGTGTGTGGAAGCAGGAACCCAGCCCTCTCTCTGCTCCCACCAGATCCTTAAATGGCCTCAGCCCTTAGCGCTTGGGCAGCCGGTGACCAAGACCATGGTAAACACTGTGGTGGCCAATAGTGCCTTGACCTACCTCACAGCTCTGACGGACTCCAACATCATAGCTGTCTGGAGGAGATGCTAGCCGGGCAGGCTCCCGGGACGCAGCACACCAGGGACGTGGCTTAACTTATTTAGCTCGGGGCTGGAGGGGGGCGTTTTGATAGTGTCTTTATTAAATTCTCGATTTCCACATGGCGACTTGAGCACTGTTTGCAGTGACGCAGACCCAGCAGCTGGCTTCCAAGACAGGTTCATGGATGTGCGCACGTTTTCCCAGCCTGCTTCTGCTCTGGGCCAGTCCACTCAGCAGTGGCCCGAGTGTCCAGAACAGGTTGTCTGCCAGACTACCTGCTGTGAAGTCACCTCCACTACATCTGGGTCCTTGAATGTCATACTTTATTAGGAAGCTAAAACAATCTATGTACAGGACACCTCAGTGTCAGGGAAGAGGTCACGAGGAAGCTGCCAGGAGCCACAGCTGGGCCTGGCCACGGTCCTCTGCGATGCCTACAGAGGAGGGTACAGTGGAGGCGGGAGCTGGGCTTGCAGGAGGAGCAGGTGTCTTCTGACCCTCCTATTCAATCCCCTCTTGCTTGTCCTTGATGGCCACCTGGGGAAAAGGAAGAAAGCAACCCCTCAGCTGGACTGGTCAGGCTGCCAGAAACAGGTCTAGCAACCTGCACAGGGTCCACCAAGGAACTCAGGCCATGGCCCTTCTCCCCAGCACAGCCCAGGCTGTACTGCACACAGGAGGAGGGGGAGAGGCAGCACCTCCAACCCTCCGGGGAGCTGGACAGCCAGCAGCAGGATGAGGCCTCAGCCTACCCTGCCTACAGCTCTGTGGCACACATGCTGCCACTGCTGGGCCCAATGGCCACACACCCTGCAGAGATAAGGGGGACCTCACATGCCACGGCTCTTTCCCTATCTAAACTGTCCTAGACTGTGGTGGGACAGCCCCACCTGGGATGAACTGCCCCTTGGCAGCACCTGGAGGCAGACAGGCCTTAAGCACCAGCTGCCCAGCAGCAGAGGAGACACAAGAACAGCTTCCAGGAGCAGCAGGTCCCCTGGGCCCATGGGGACCACAAGAGTGCAGGAGACGGCACCCCTCAGCTCCACAGCCCTGGTCAGAGCACCTGGGGAGGTGGGGGAAGTCCCTGATCCCTGATGCCTCCCACCAGAAGCCTCCCAGGAAACAGCCCTGGGAAACCCTGGGTGTGGGCCAGGGAACAGCTCCACCAGCACCCGCAACCTCACCCGGAACCGCTCTTCCAACAGGGAGAGCTCGCTGATGAGGTCTGTAATGGCGTTGGTGAAGGCCTCCTGGGGGCTGTAGTCCGGCGTGGTCTGCACACGGATGATGATCTTGTGCTCCAAGGGATGGGGCACTTTGTAGCCAGCAAACAGCACCTGTGGGTCCTTCAGCAGCTGTCTGAAAAACAGGAGCAAATGGCATGAGGCAGGCAGAGCCTAGTGGCCTTTGGGCCCTAGCCTGGGACTTAGCAGCTTTCTAGCCACACCATTTCTTTTCCCAGAAATCTTCCAGTAAAATAGTCACTCAAGATATGCCACATGGGATCCCCAACACACATCCTGCATCCAGTAGGATTCAAGGACTCTGGCTGGGCTCTGGATTCCTGAGATTTCTGTTAAGACAGGGACCCAGCCCTGCCAGCAGAGAGACCTCCCTAAACTGAATATCCAGCCAGGCGCCAGGACACACAAACCCTGGGCCTGGTCCTAAAAGGGCCCTGGAACAGCAAACCAGTCAGCAGGGGAAGGAGTTCAGGCTCCCAGCTGCTGGTGACAGGAAGCAGTCCCTGAACACTGGCCTGCTCCATGGGGCTACAGGGCTCTGCACTGGCACTACGGAGCTCCAGAGCGCTCCTGGCCAAGCCTGAGCACAAGGGAGGCCTCTGCGCAGGGGGACATTGGGCTCACGCAGCAAGGGAGCAGCAGGCCCTGGAAAAGCTGGGTGCCCCGCTGGCTTGGCTTAGGGAAGGGGTCATCAGGAGACGGGCATCCCCATACCTTATGCACCAGGACCAGGGTCACTGCTACCCACAGCCTCCACATGCCAGACTGGGAAAAGCATACCTCCCCTGTCCCCTCTCGCCACCTACCTCAGCACTACAGTGAAGAACCCAGTCTCTACAGGGAAATGACTAGTCCCTGGGCAGAAGTGACAGTCACATGGCTGACCCCCTACCTAGCTGGAGTTTCACTGGTGTAGCCAATGTGGGGTGCCCACGGCAGGCACTGGAGACCCACACAACACCTCTTCACTTCCCCTTGTTCCATGGCAGTCAGTCTCTGCCTCTACATCTTGGACTATTCAGTGATTTCTGTCACTGAGATCACTGTCACCGTAGGGGTGGGGTGGAGGGAGCTAACCCTGGCCACCTCTCAATGCTCATCAGCATGAGTAGCCCTGCTTTCCTGCGGCTGGCTGCCTGCGCTCTCGTCAGATAAATAGATAGAGAAACAGGCCTTATGTGAGCAGACCTGGGTCAGCTTGCCTGGGAGCAAAGCACTAGGATGGCGGCATTCGGGCAAGAGATGAGGACTTCCTGTAGTTCAGAGAGACAAAGGAATCTCAGGGGACTTGTGCTTGGCCCCAAAAGCCCCGTTAACCACCTCCTGAAGGCCCCTGTCCTGGAACTTACGATTTGATGATGTTTCCTAGCGTGTGGTCTTCTTTATTGATGGTGAACAAACAGGCATTGGGCACTTTGGTGTCCTTGTTAATGGTGATCCTAGAAAGAGGCGGAAGCAACAGTTGAGGGGCAGGAGCTCCCCAAGTCTAAACCCTGCCCTTCCAGACAGGCCAGGTCCTGCCTCCTCTGAGAGCCTTTCTCCATCTCTTCACCCCAGAGAAACTGCTCTGAGGGCTGGAGGGCCCGGTGTAGAGCGCTTGCCTAGCATGTGCAAGGCCTGGGTTCCATCCCTAGCAGTACAGAAACAAAAACAAAAATCCTTCCTGACTCACGACAGTACAGTGACCCAGGGCCCTCCCCCCCACCACACCCACACCCACACACACACACACACACACACACACACACACACGTCAGCCGAACACTGATTGGCAGGGCCCCGCGTGCTAGGGAGGGGCTGCGCCAACCCCCAGCCCCAGCTGCCCTGTCTCGCTAAGGCAGCACTCCGCAGACGCAAAACGACAGCTTTGTTTCCTGTGGGGAGCGCTTTTGTACACTGTGACCTTAAGGGCATCCCTGGCTTCTACCCACTATATGTCAGCAGCAACCCCTGTGACAACCAGAAATGTTTCCAGACATTGCCAGTCTCTCCTAGGGGGACAAGATGGTCCCCAGTCAAGTCTACCTAAAGGAAGGCTGAAGTGGCCGACAAGGGCTAGACCATGGGACCCCACACACCAGCCTCTTAAGAATGAGAAGGCTCAGGGTGCTGGTACACACCTATAGCCCCAGCGACCAAGGAGGACTGTAAGTCCGAGGCCAGCCTGGGAACATAGCAAGACACTGTCTCAAAAAAATGAAGGGCTGGGGATGCAGTTCAGTAGTAGAGCGCCCCTGGTTAAACCCCTGGGACCAAAACAAGCACAAGAAGGGCTAAGGCTTCAGTCTTCAATGTGCCCAGCCCAGGGCTCAGCGATTTGCACAAATTACTTCGTGTAAGCCTAAGAGAAAATTCTATGACAAAAAAATTGCAGGAAGTCCACTTGCAAGGTAAAACAGGGCCTCCAGCCAGATCAGGCCACACCGGGGGCTCCAGGAGCCAAGCCCTGGCTGGCTGACCACTGGCCTCCAACCTGCCAGCAACGGGCACTCACTGCAGGTTCCACACCGGCAATGCCACACAGCAGCTTTAGAGCCATCGTTGTGGCTGCCCCACGGAAGGTGGAGGTGGCGGGTGGGAGACGCGTCGGCTGCCAGGTCCCTAAGGAAAAGGACTTAGGACCAGACGCGGGGTTCGACTATAGTAGACCCCACCAATTCCTGCAAGCCCGGTGCAAGTGACTCAACTTTCCTAAGCCTCACTTCCCTCGTCTGCAAATGGGTGCACTCGCCACGGCCTCGCAGGGCTGCCTTAAGCGGGGCAAGCAAGAGCTGCTGCAAAAGCTGCTCCAGTCCCCCGCGCCGGGCCGGAGAAGCCCCAGACCCGCAGGGACCGAGGCGATGGGCGCTGCCTGCGAGCCCCGCCCGCCCTCTCCGCTTACTTCTTCTCGCCCTCGAAGAGCAAGAACGACTCGAAGGCCGGCGGGGCGTTCATCCTGGCGCGGCAGCCGGGCCCACACTCGAAGTGGCTACCACCGCCGCCGCCGCCAGCGCCTTATAACGTGACCTCTTCCGGGTCACGCCGGCGCTGCCACCCCCCGTAAGTCCGGTTCACTGCCCCCTGTCGGACTGGAGGACCTCGCGCAGGCGCACGCACGCCCAAGGGAGGCCGCGAGCTCTGCACATGCGTCAGGCTGGGGGTGTGGCTCTAGCGGCAGCGCGCCATGCCTGGCATGCGTGCGGCCCGGGTTCGATCCTCAGCACCACATACCAACATGCGTCAGTCCAGACCGCTCACGCGTGCTCTTACAGCTGGGGGGACCTCTGGTCTCTCCACACCCCTTCATCTCTTTGGAAACGTGTTCTGGAGGGGACAGAATGGAGCCAATGGGGTAGGGGGCAGTTGTGGCTGCCAGTGGGGGGTGAGGAGTGCTGGTCCTAAGGAAGTATCCTAGCTAGGAGGATGTGTATAAAGAAGCCCTCTGTCAAAGCTCCCAGTGCAGAATGCTGCAAGACCCTTGGCAGGGTTGTCACTGGTTTCTTGTTAGCAGGGTCAGTCGGGGAAGGACTGGGGAGGAGGCAGGTGCACACTGACTCAAGAATGCCAGGCGCTTGGTGGGGTAAGTGCGTCATCCCCTGGTTGAATGGGTTAATATTTTTGCAGACTCCGTTTACTATAAAGGCCCTACCTGTGCTGTTTGAAGCAACAGAGGTCCCAGGTGAGCTACTGAGCCCTAACAGCTTGGCAGCTGGATTCCCCATGGGAATCCGGAGCTGGAACCACTACTTCCGTTTCCCACTTGAGCCCTGGAGTGACCAAATGTCACTGTGCCTGGGTGGTATCCAATCCAGGAGGCAATGAACAGGACCCTAACTCTCCAGGCCAATTGGGTGGGGCTTCTGAGAGGTGATGAAGTCAAGCCGGTAAGGGCAAGGATTCCCTGACTGGTGACCTCCACCCTCTGGGTCGCATGGTAGAGTTTGGCTGAATATACTGAGCATTTCATCTCTCAAAATGAGGACGATGGGGTTGTGGCTCAGCTGCAGAGCGCTCACCTAGCAGGTTCGAGGCCCTGGGTTCAAACCTCAGTGCCACATAAAAATAAATAAATTTAAAAAAAAATTTAAAAAAAAATAAATAAAAAATAAATAAATAAATAAATTAAGGTATTGTGTCCAACTACAACTAAAAAATAAATATTTAAAAAAATGCACATCTTGGGCTAAGGTCGTGGCTCAGTGGCAGAGCACCTACCTCACACATGTGAGGCACTGGGTTTGATCCTCAGCACCACTAAAAATAAACAAAATAAAGATATTGTGCTAACTAATGTGTATAACTAAAAAAAATTTTTTTAAAAAAATGCACAACTTCTCAAAAATGCTCCATGAACGGCTTCATTGGCACTTGTTTTCTGTTGCTACAGCAGATCTTTAATGCATGTTCATTCTATATTTGCTTTTTTGTTGTTATTTTGTTTTTGGTACTGGAGATTGAACCCAGGGGCTAACCCACTCACCCCTTTTTTTCGGGGGCTACTGGGGATTGAACTCAGGGGCACTCAGCCACTGAGCCACATCCCCAGCCCTATTTTTTAAAATATTTATTTAGTTGTAGATGAACACACAGTATGTTTTTGTATTTTTATGTGGTGCTGAGGACTGAACCCAGTGCCTCACACATGCGAGGCAAGCACTTTACCACTGAGCTACAGCCTCAGCCCCCAGCCCTATTTTGTATTTTATTTAGAGACAGGGTCTCATTGAGTTGCTTAGTGCCTTGCTTTTGCTGAGGCTGGCTTTGAACTCGCGATCATTCTGCCTCAGTCTCCTGAGCCATTGGGATGACAGGCATGTGACACTGTACCTGGCTACCCACCTCCTTTTTATGAAACAGGAGGCGCAATCATCAGATTGCTGAGACTGGCCTCCAACTTGTGTTCTTCCTGCCTCAACCTTGGGAGTCACTGGGATCACAGGCATGTGCCACCACCCCTGACTTCTGAATGTAGTTTTAAACATTCATTTGAACTTCTAACTGGATGCCCAACTCTTCCCTCCATGTGTCCTTATTTTGTGATCTTGGGCAAATTACTGCATTTGCCTGATGGCTTAAAAAACATAGAGCTGCTAACAGGCTGACAGGTGGAATATGTAACTGAATTGGCGCAGGTAAAATGTTGGAACGGTGCCCACTCGGATGCTCCTGCGTATTGGCAGCTGCAGCCAGCAGCCAGTGCTGGGATGGCAGAGGCTCTACAGTGGGGCAGCCTTGGGGGAGGGGATGTCCACTGAGTCCTACCCGGAGGCCTCAGGGGCTTCTCTGCCCTTAGGCAGGAAGGCTCCTCCCACCCTGCACCTGGGCTGCCCACAGCAGCAGCAGCCCGTGGTCCTGGTACAGGGCAGCACAGGAAGGGCGCATGGGCATGTGGAGTGGGGCAAGATGATGACAGGGGCCCTGTCCCTTGTCACTCCGGCACCCCAGGACCAATGCTGCTGTGATCCAGAGGCCAGTTGTCATTGCCACGCAGAGGCAATGGGGGGTCCTCGTGGGCAACCTCTGGGAGAGGGGACTGGTGGGGCCTGAGAGGGATGAACTAACCAAAGGCACAAGTTCCCAGAATGCCAGGGACTCTGCCTGAGGAACCTCTGCTCCTATGACACAGGGACGGGACCCCATTCACACTTTGTGACAGCAGGAACCGCCTGGGCCTCTGGGAAGGAAGGCGTAAGATAAACCCTGCGGGGCCAGAAATGGGTGACCTTTGGCATCTGGTGTCTGAGAGTGAAGGTGGCCACCTGCCAATGTGGGCTGAAGGCCTTGGACAGTGGTTCAGGGCCTTCTCCTCACCCTGAGCCAAGTCACCAGGACATGGCTGGGAGCTCAGCCTGGCAGCCCCCAGCGTGGCCAAACCTGCGGTCCTACGGCTTGGCCTGGGTGCAGGAAGAGGGGTGGCCCTGCTGTGCAGGCTTCAGGACCCTCTAGGCAGGGGCTTTTGGGGAGTCGGCTTCAGGGAGACTGCAACTGGGAAGGGTGGGACCTGTGGGGGTGGAGGAGGGGACCCAGGAGTAGAGGGGCTCCTGCCCAGGTTGGGGGGGGCAAGAGTGGGCAGAGAGATGCACAGAGGACCTGTGACAGCTCCGGCTCCCCCCGATGCCCACTCCAGGACCCCCGAGCTCCGGCAGTCACAGCAGTTTATTGTTGGCTGTAGGGCACCTGGTGCCCTGCTCAGGGGCCAGGCAGTGGGGGGGAAAGGGGAGCCGCAGGGGTCGTGGCCATAAGCGAGGGGGCATGGGGGGGGCATGAGGCGGCCTGGTCTTCTGGGCCTGGACCCCCAGGGTTGTCCTGGCTGGGTCTGTCCTAGGCAGGACAGGAGGGTCCCTGGAGAATCTGCGCTGCAGAGGGCATAGGGAGTGGCCAGGCCTCCCAGGAGCCACCCAAGTCCCCCAGACTTCAGGTCAACCATGAAGGGCCAGAGACCCACCGAGGGGGACCAGGCTGGCCCCCAGTGGGGGTGGCTGGGCACAGAGCCCAGAGCACAGCGTCGTTTCCAAGCGCCTGGCAGGTGGGGGGCTCCACGCAGGCCTCACGTCTGCAGCTCCAGGAGGCGGCTGGGCTCTGAAGGGGGCGGCCCGGGTGGGCTGGCGCTGTGGGCCTCCCGGAGGTCCTGCAGCACCTGGAGCAGCTGGCCCAGCGGGTCTGTGGGGGCTGCAAGAGACGCAGCTGTGAGGGCAGCACTCAGGGTCTCGGGTAGACACGAGTCCCCGATGGAGAGACCTACCTTCACCAGAGCCCGCGGGCACAGCATCTGCCTCTGTGTCCCCACTCAGCTCCCGGTGCTTCTCCCTGGGGGTGGGGGGTGAAGGGTCGGTAAGGGTCAGTGCCACATCCCACCTGCCGGGAAGGCCCAGGGACCCCACGTGGAGGATGGGGCTGACTCAGTCTATTGGGGGGGGGGACAGGTCTTGGGCCCTGGTCACCTTCCAGTTTGCCTCTTCCAGCCAATCCCTCCCCTGCCCCAAATGTAGGTCAACCAGAAAGTTGTTTTGTTTTTTTTTTTTTGATACTAGGGATTGAGCCCAGGGGCACTTAACTGCTGAGCCACATCCCGGCCCTTTTTTGTATTTTATCAGAGACAGAGCCTCACTGAGTTGCTGAGGCTGGCTTTGAATTCACGATCCTCCTTCCCTCAGCCTCCCAAGCTGCTGGGATTACAGGCAAGCCCCACCAGAGGCTTTTTACATACCAAACTCAACCTTGTTGCTTTGCCTTGCAGGGCCTGCCTATGAGGACACAGCCATCTGGGGCCTGAAAGTCCCTAGTGTCAACTGGTCATGAAATGGTGGGTTTGTTTGTTTGTTTTTTGGTTTGTGCTGGGTGGAACCCAGAACTTTCCACATGTTAAGGGTATACCTCCATCAGAGCTATACCCCAGCCCTTAATCCGCCCCCCCAAGTTCCTTGCTCTTAATATTGACATGTTGCAACACCTGATGAGTGATAATAAAATATTCCGCATACACAAAGTGGCTGTCCATCTTACAGCCTGCTTTGTGAAATGGTCTGTCAGCTGACCCGGTCACCCAGGGAGTGCATGTCCTGCCTTGCTCTGGGGGTTCGCAGATGCACACTGTCTCAATTGGACTGTAATATTGCCCACCCTGAGTTCCTAAGGGACACAGTGACAGCTGCAGTACAGTTCCGGGTCCCATTCTCTGTGAGCTGGGGGAGGGGCAAGCAGCCTGAAGCACCTCACAGGCCTCCCAGTCCGTTCTGGGAGGGACCATCCCCCTCTGCTGGATCTGGAAGGCTGCTCCCCGGGAGGCCCTCTGGGCCCTGCAGGGTTGGCCCCGCATGCTGTCCTGCTCCTCTGGGATGGGTATGTCATCTTTATGCCATGTCGTCCCTGCCTGGACACCCTTCTCGGCTCTGCCTTCTGCCAGACGTCACAGGACAGCTCTAGTGCCATCCGCCCCACCCTGCCCCCTCCATGCCTCTGAGGGCCCAGTGTCCCCGACACTGCTCTTGCTATTGGGATTGAGGAGAGAATGAGTCCTGCCTGTGTGTCGCTCACAGCGTCGTCAAGAGACCATCAAGGAACAAGGAATAAGGACCAAGGAAACATCACTCGGTTCAAGGGTGACAGGTCCCTTGGGGTAATGGGTCAGGGGAGGCCTCTCTGACATGGTGGCATCAGAGTATAGGGATGGGCAAGTGAACACCTGAGAAGAGCCTTCAGGCAAAGGGCACAGCAAGTGCAAAGGGCCTGGGGTGGGGGTGGAAGACGAGGCTGAGAGGGAGGCTGGCCAGGGCATATGGGACTCGGTGGCCATGCTGATGACTTTGGTGTTTAAGTGCATGGGCAGCAGAGGCTGTAAGCAGGCAGTGCTATCCTTTGTTCCAGGTCTCCGAGGCCCGTGCCATGGGTTCTCTGGAGAGCAGATCCTGGGAGGCCGCCAGGGAGACAGTGGAGAGGCTCAGGCCAGAGGGAGAAAAGGGGTTAGATCTGGGCTCAGTGAAAATCAGGAGGACATTCAGAGGGTGGATGCAGAGGCCGGCGAGGCAAGGGATGGCCCTAGATCTGCAGCATGCACATCCAGAGGGCGGAGGAGAGGAAGGAAGGAAGAGCCCAGGGGGTTTCTAGACATCGACACAGAGCTCAGGGACCACTGGCCAGGGACATGACTGACAGCCACAGGCAGAAGGCAGGCCCAGGTGTTGAGGGGGAGAAGGAGGAGGAGGAGGAGGCCCGGGCAGGGAGCTGCCAGCTGCCGGGTCAAGAGGAGGAAGACAGAGCGTGGACTGATCTGGCTATGTGGCAATCACCTGTGACCTAGACAAGGGCAATCTGGACAGAGATGGGGGCAGAGGCTGACCAGACGGGCTGGAGAAAGAGTGTAAGGAGGGGACGCAGGACACACAGGGTGGCCAGGGCAGCCAAGCAGTGGCCTGCCAGTGTAACCAGGTCCTAATCCTTGGACCCTTGGAACATGACCAGACAGGACAGAAGGGACTTTGCAGATATGGACAAGTGAGGGATGGAGAGGTGGGGGGAGGAGCCTGGGTGCTCCGGGGGGGCTATATGTGGTCACAAGGGTCCTCAGAGGAGGGAGGCAAGAGGGGCAGAGGCTAGGAAGCAGGGGCTAGATGAGGCAGCTGAAGGGTAGGGACAGGCACAGGCCTGAGTCAAGTGGCTTTTAGAAGCTGAAAGAGGCCAGGGATTCCCCCTCCAGCCACCAGGAGGCGCCAGCGCTGCGGACACCCTGACTGCAGCCCGGGGAGATAACTGTACTTGTGGGGTCCAGAACCCAGAGAAGGAACCTATTCCTTTCAGTCGCAAAGTCCGAGGTGACAGGTTGATGAAGTCCCCGGGAACTAACGCAGCCTGGCACCATGGACAGGCGGCTGGTCTTAGGTCCACTCCTGGGTTAAGCGGGGATGGTGGGGCGCTGACCAGGGATGGCAGAGGGTTCTGCAGTTTACATGGGGAGGCGGGAGGGCAGGGGCCAGGCTGCAGCCGGGGGCCAGTGGGTGACTGGAGAGCCACTTCCCGGTGGCGGGGGGGGGGGGCGAGATCAGTGAGGAAGACACTGCTGTCACAGTCACTGCCCCAGGTTGCAGGTCAGGTCACTGCCCAGCAATGCCCATGTAGAGCCACCAGTCCCGACTCAGGGCTCAGCCGCAGCCCAGGGCAGGGCAGGCACAAGGTCAGGTTCAATGGGGACAGAAACTGGGGGGTGAGGAGGGCCAGGGCCACACCGACAGAGAACAGGTGGCCACAGAGTCAAGACTGCTGGGGACAGCAGCCCTCAGGAAGCGAGTGCCTCTAGACAGACGGGGTGAGCTTGGGGTTTTGAGGGAGGGGCTGCGCCCTAGTGAAGGATGGGGAGGCCCAGCCCCACTGTGGCCAGGGGGTCAGAGCAGAGGGCTGTGGGTGAGGCGGCCCCATCCTCAAACACCTGCAGCAGGCCCCACCCTGGTAGGCCCCTCAATGGGGCCCAGACATCCTGTTTTCGACTTCATCCTGTCTGGGCTGGGACGTGGCTCCGTGGGGCACTTGCCTGGCACGTGCCAGGCCCCCACACCACACACACACACACAGACACACACAAAAAAATTAAGCATCTTTCTAACCAGGACTGAGAGCCATGGATCAGCAAGACAGCCAGGAGCTCAGAGCTGGCCTGTGTCCTGGGGCCACTGTGATGTCCACCCAGGGCAGGAAGCAGCCATGGCCCTGACCCTTAGGGCCTAAGAGAAGCCAGCCTCCTGTTTCAGAGAGGCCCTCCTCAGACCCGGCTGGGAGAGAGGAAGGTGCTGGTCCCCAGTAGAAGAAAGGTGGCCTGCCACCACAGAGCAGTGCTCAGCCCGACTCCAGCCTTGGCCCTGGCCCAACTCATTCCCAGGATGCACCGCTCTGTGTGGGACCTGCTGCCCCTGGCCAGGGACCCCCAGGACGCCCAGCTCCCCGGGGACCTGCCGCCCCAGCAGGGCCTCCTCACCGCAGCACGGCCTCCACACCCAGCAGGTGCCGGTAGACGAGCTGGGCCTCCAGGTCGTGGTCGAGAGGGTCATTCCACTCCTGCAGGGTCACCCGTGACCGGGTTTTATCACAGCCCCGACCTGGCAGCAGGGGGAGGGCAGAGTTACTAGAGAACCACCAGCCACTTCCGGGTGGTACAGACAGGGAAACACGGCCCTGGGAGGGACAGGGCTGGACGCGGGCAGGGGCTGGTGTGCAGGGCCCAGGCCCTCCAGGTCCTCACCCCTCTGGCTGCCATGGGCCTGGGCTCCTGAACCACGGGCTGAGTGGCTGGAGCTGGGATGAAGGATCCAAGCCAGGGAGCTGTGGTTTCTAGAAGGCCACCTGCCCAGGGGCCAAGGGAACTAAGATCACAGTGAGGGGGCCCCAGGGGCTTTGAACGAGCCAACCCTGCTACCTGCCCACAGTCCCAGCTTCTTCCCTGTAAAGTGGGACACTGGGCCCTGCTTCATGGGCTACTTCACCAATGACAGTGTTGTTGCGATGGTCACAGCCACAGGTCAGGCCAGTCGGGTGGCCACTCATGCCCTACTAGTGAGCCACGGCCCACCCACTGCTCAACTGCAAGCCCAGGGCACGGCTGGCGCAGGTGGCGCAGGTGGCCAGGTGGGTGGCCTCTCCTATGCTATGCCCGGGCTGAGGGCGGGGGCACCAAATGCTGAGGCCACCGATTGGCAGGAGGGGGTAGGGAGGCCCCTGACGTTCCTGAACCACTCTGTCCACCAGCGGAGCCTCTAGCCCCATGAGACTGTTAATTAAAATTAAATAAAGTTTTTTAAAAATTTAAAACCCCGTTCACTGGCCTCCCTAAACACATTCAGTGCTCAGCAGCTGTGAGATGTGGACACGCACTACTTCCACAGTCACCCAGGGTTCTAGATGCCCAGGGCCCAGTCCCACCCCCTGCAGCTCCAGTATCAGAGCTGTGCCCACTTGGGTGCCCTCTGGCATCAGGAGCAGGGGACTCCTCTTCCTGATGTACAAGAAGCCTCTCTGCAAGGGCAGGTCCCCAGGACTCCCTGTTCCAGGAGTCTGGGAAGTGCTAGGTTAACTGGCTTCCAGGGCAGTTCTGGAGCTCTGAGGTCCCTCGGAGCCTCGACCTGTTCACCACGTAAGCCACACACATCAGGTGTCCCAAGCCACCTGGTCACGGAGCCCTCTGTTCCCAGAGCACCTGGAGAGCTGGCTTTCCTGGGGTTGATCCCCTCCACAGACACAGAGCAGGGCCCGGGCCCTGCCCACCTGTCTTGTCCTTCTGGTGGCAGCAGCTCCACTTGTCCCCACGGAAGACGCCGGGGTGATAGGTTCCCAGCAGGCCACTGTTGTTGACGCTCACCTTCCGCAGCGCAGACAGCCACTGGTTCAGCTCGTTCACACACTGCAGGGACGCAGGCCCAGAATGACCATAGGCCCAGAGTGACCGCCGCAGGAGGCCCGCCCTCCCCGGAGCTCCTGCACCACCTGGACACCAGGGTTCCCATCTGCCCACAGGCAGCTTGGGGACAATCAGGGAAGGCCAGCCTTCCCCACAGGGTCACAGTCACGCTGGGCACTCTGGAGCTGTGCTCCTGGGTGCTCTGGGACCTGCTATCTGTGCGCGATGGCCCTGTCACCACTTTTTCCCTGTGGCTCTGGACCCTGACCCAAAAGGGAACCCCAGAGGGCAGGGCCTGTGGGATGAATCTGTGACCTCCCCTGCGTTGGCCCAGGACTGCTGTCCCAAGAAGAAGCCAGGGCCCCTCACCTCAGACCTCCTGCTTGTTCCCTGTGTCCTCACCCCAGACGTAATGTCCCTACTCAAATGCCACCTCCCTGATGACCCCGCATACAGCACAACCACCCCCACTCTCAGAGTCCCTCAGTCCCCCTTCCAGGCTCCATCACCATGGACATTTAAAATATTCATTTAGTGGTCCACCTCCTCCCCTAGAGTAGAAGCAGGAACCTCTTCGTCTGCCACAGCATCCCTGCACCCAGAATTGTGCAGAACCGAGGAGATGCTCAATAAATTTTGTAGGGTTTTTTTTTGGGGGGCCAGAGATGAAACCCAAGCCTCACACATGCTCAGCATGCGTTCATCACTGAGCTGCACCCCAGCCCTTTTGTTTGAGTCAGGGTCTCCCCAACTTGCCCAGGTTGGCCTTAAACTTGCAATCATCCTGCCGCAGCCTCCCAAGTTGCTGTGACAGCAGGGGTGCACAGCCAAGCTCAGTGCCATCGATATTCTTAAGTGAATAATGACTTAATAGGGCCACCCAAGACCCCACCCGGGATGCCCAAGCCAGACATGGGCCATGGTGCCCAGGGACTCAGACCCCAGGACAAGTGCACACCCTCTCCCTGCACCCGCCCCGGGGCTGCACCTTGCACTGCAGGTAGGCAGTCTGAGGCCGGCCGGCCTCGTCCGTGTAGATGACCTGCATGACGTGTGAGCTGCTGAAGCTCTTCTCCTCCACCTTCTCGGCTGCCCGGATGTTGGCGAGCTTGATGAGGGTGCTCTTCTAGGACAGGCAGGGGAAGGGGCTCAGGGATGGGCGGGGCTGCTCCACTTCCTGCCTCTGGACATCAGCCTCCCTTCTGTAATCCCAGGGGTTGGCATGGGAGACCAAGTGATGATTGCTCCTAGGGCCCAGTGAGGTGAGCAACCTCAGCAGGACACAGCACCAAGCCACTGGGAGGGGAGCAGCCTCGTTCCCCGGGGTTCCCAGCAGGTCTTGGAGGGGGAAGCTCGGGAATAGCATCTGGACCCAGCATTGCCAGGACTCTCGAGGTCCCACACAGGCTGTGCCTCTGCACTGATCCATGCCCACCTGCTGTCCCTGGCTCTCAGTCCTTTCCAGCCCCACCCCAGCCACTATTGGACCTGAAGACACATGCATGGGGCAGAGAGAAGCTGCAAATCCAGATAACCACATCCCTGAGGGGTCCCCAACCTGCCAACGCCAAATCTCCACTCCCAATCTCTCACCCCAGCTCTGTTTTTTATTTGTTTGAGACGGAATCTTACTATACTTCCCAGGCTGACCTCAAACTTGTTGGCCTCAAACTTGGAATCCTCCTGCCTCAGCCTCCCGAGCAGCTGGGATTACAAGCGTGCACCATTGCACCAGACTTCTCCCTGACTCTTGAGTACCCTCCCATAAAAATTCACTTGAGGAGGGGCTGAAGTTGTGGCTCAGTGGTAGAGCACTTGCCTAGCATGTATGAGGCACTGGGTTGGATTCTCAGCACCACATATGAATAAATAAAATAAAGGTCCATCGACAACTAAAAAAAGTTAAAAAAAATTCACTTGGGCCCCACAATAATGCCAAGCTGAGGTGTCCCCCCTGAGGGGAGGCTGTGGGTAGCAGTCCTGCACAGGGATCCACAGGACACGCCCACAGAAAGGCGGAGCTTTATGCCAAGGAGCACAAGTTGGCCCAGACTTGAGGACAGGATAAGGTTTTGTTGAGGATATGGGCACTTCAGTGGGCACCCCAGGGATGGTATCCGCACAGAGCTAAAGAAACTGGCCAGCGGGAGGCCAGGAGACCAGAGGAGACCTGCTCAGACCAGAAGAGCTGGAAGAGTGCTGCAATCAGGGACAAGAGGGGCTGATGCCCAGCTGAGACAAGGACCACAGAGAACAGCAGGTCAGAGGGCAGGTGTGCAGACATCAAGATGCCATTACAGCGGAATATTATTCAGCCCCCAAAATGAATTCTGTCATTTGCAGCAACAAGGAAGACACTGTGTTAAGTAAAATAAACCTGGCACGGAAAGAAAACACCACATGTTCTCGCTTACAGATAGGGAAAAAAGAAGCCATTAGAGTGGGGAGGGGGAATGTGCAGAGGAGCCGGATCTGGGCAAATACGGACACCTGCTGCCACCAAAACAGAATGTGGGCTACTGCAGAGGCCACTGTGATGGAGCATGCCCCCGTCACCTGGGGACCCTCAGGAACAGGCCCTGAGGTTCTGGCCTGGCTCACCCTTGAGCACTGGGTTTATCAGTGTGACCTGAGGAAGAAATGGAGAGGACCTGAGCCAGCTAGAGCCACGGGCAGAATTAAACAGGACCAAGCTTATGAAGAAAAAAATATTAAGCCCCGCTCTTCAGGGTTTTTTTCCTGAAAAAAAAAAATTACCTGAGTCTCAGAAGGTTGAATTTGAGAGTATTGTGAGAAGTAACAATAACAAAAGAGCCAAAACAATACTAGTAGAGGTATGAGAGCCAGAATCAGGGAGGGGATTATCCTGTCTGCTCTTCAGTATTCAGATAACAACCATGTGCACAGTTCCAAATGCCACAGTCCAAGAAGGAACTTGGCAATGAAGCATGCAAGATATGGAAAATGGGTAGAAAGCTCAGGGGTGCTGGGATTCCAGAGACCACACTTTGGTTTACGCTTTCTGCTACATTAAGGCAGAGTGGTCGAGCCCAGACCAGATAAGAAAGCAGACTTCAGCTCAAGGTAAGCAACTTTCCAACAGCTGCCAAGACAGAGCAGGCTATGTTTACCAGGTGAGCTCCCTGTCATCATCTCTGGTGGCACACAGTGTCTTCTGGGTATGTTGGTGGGGTGACCCGTGACCCGTGACCCACGAGACACTCTTCGAGATCCCTCCCAGAACTCAGATGTGGCAATTCTACACCCCTGCCTCTTCCAGGGAGCTGTTCCTGATTGTCCCAGCCTTCCCCTCTAGCAGTCTTTGTGAGCCCAGCCACCTCGTGGAACCTGGCTTGCTCCTGCTTCAAAACGTCCCCAGAACTCCAGAGCATCCGCGCCACTGGTGACCATGCAGTCAGCAGCATCGTGGGGAGGACCAGGGTGCAGGGAGGCAGACGTGTGCCATCCCTGATCATGTGGCTTCAAACAAGTCCCTTTGTGCTTCTGAACCCAGGTTTCCGTAACTGGGAGTAACACTGGCAATCTGGCCAGGTTGGAGAGGAAGACTAGGGAGGTGTGGGATGACAGGGCTGACCACAGCGAGCACCTCCCAGAGTGGTCACCATGAGGGCCGTGAGGGCTCCTCACTACTGCTGATCCCTCAGGGAGAGGTGGGCTTCCCCAGGAGGCAGTCAAGGGGAAGCCCTATGCAGGGCAGAAATGACACCTGTGGCCTCAAATGTCTCATCGAGCCACCTAACTGTCAAAGGCTGGTAATTGACAGAAATGGGGACCAGAACGAAATAATGCCTACGAGGCAGGATCTTTCAATTTGAAGGTCAAGAATCATTATGGTAATCTGTGGGTCTTTGGTAGAAGAGATGCTGGGCCCCTAGGTCAATTTCTTGAGAGCAGCAGGTGATCGGTTCCTTCACCTGCTTCAGGCCACACCCACCTGCTCAGGGCTGGGTATGGCACCCCTGCTGGGGTTAGGTGAGCCATCAAGGGGTCAACAGGTCCATCAGAAAAGCATGCTCTCAGCCCTTCTTGGGATGAGGTTAGGACCCTTGGAAACACTGTCTCCTTAAATCTCAGCAACCTGGCAAGTAGGCACGATTATCCCAAATTTACAGGCTGAGACATCAAGAATCAGAGGGGTGACACTTCTCCTATGTACACAGGCTAAGCAGGGCTGGATACCAGAACTCCATGCCTCCCCTGGCTCCTCTCAGAACCTTTAGTTCCTCTCTGCTTTCCCGAAACACCGCTGGAGCCCCCCAACCCCAGCCCAGTGCACCTGACCCGGCAGCCAGGGCTGAACCCGCATCCGCTGCCGCGTGCCTAGAAGCAGAAGCCTCCATCCTCCTCCGCCTTGACTACCTGAAGCCCAGACACCAGGTGCCCAGCTAGCCTGGCTTCCTTCTCCAGGGCAGGTGGTCCCCTGGGGTGGGCCAGGGACGGGCACAGGTGCCTCTTGTCTTCTAATTCCTCGCCAGCCTCCCTCCTTACCCACCTTGGAGCTGGGAGTCTTGGCGAAGCTGAGGGCTTCGGTGGTGAGGGAGAAGTGGAGTTTCTTGAAAGAGGAGGACGTGAGGGGGCCCTTGCCCTTGGTCCTGTGGATGAAGAGCGTCCCCTCCTTCACAGGCGGTGCCTGCAAGCTCAGGGTTCGCTGCAGGTCCAGCTCTGCAGCCGGGGAGTAGGGCGGAGCAAACATGAACACGAGGCTGTGGGCGGGGCCACGGGCGGGGCGGGGGCAGAACAGCAGCAGGCGGTGCTACGAGAGATACCAGCCACCATGGGCGGGGCCTTGGCCCCGGGGCGGAGCAAACGTGAACTGGAGGCAGTGAGGGAAGCGGTAGGTGGGGCCACGAGGCACAGGCAACCGTGGGCGGAGCCACTGGCCCGGAGGCTCTGGCCGGGCAGAGAGCTGAGGCCACGCGCAGAGCAGGACTCACCCTCCTTCTCCTCTATGTCCACAAGCTTGGTGATAAAGTCCTTCAGCTGCGCCACACCCTGGCGCACGGTAGGCTGTAGCGGCTCCATCCAGGCTTCTTTGGCCCTGGAAACTGGCGTGTCCATGTTGCCCACGTTCTGGACCGCCTGGGGGGTGACAGCAGGAAGGACCAGGCTTAACGGGGGCAGGGACCTGACCACTGTTCCCCACCCAGGTCAGGCTGTAGAGGCAGAAACAGCAGAAACCCTGCCCATGGGCCCACCCTCGCCCTACAGGGGATCAGGGGTGAATGGATCATGGTTTGGAACCTGATAATTAAGACCCTGGAGCCCAACCTATTGGCCTTCAGGCTTAATATCAGACTGCTGCACTTGGTGGACAGACAGGTGCAGCCTGGGGGTAAGTAGACCGGGTTGAAAGGCCTGATTCACCTGACAGGCCTCGGGTTTCCTCTGTCCCTCAGCAAGTCATTCCCTTATCTGTGATATGGGGCTCAGTGGGGGTGACCACGAGAAAGCCTTGTAAAGCCCAGTTCCATGAATGTATCAGGGCCAGTGGGGGACGCACTGTGGTCCAGGCCAGTGCCCCTATGCTGTATCCAACCAGCCATCCCGCCTCTGTCCACAGGCCCGCACCTTGGCCAGCAGGAGCAGCGTGCGGCTGGTGCGGGCGTCCGCGTGCCGCTCCCGCAGGTGAAAGAGCTTGGGTGACATGATGGCAGGAGAAAAGAAGCGCAGGCACAGGAAGCTGGTGACTGCGATGAATGGCACGTTCTGGAGAGGTTTGGAGAGTGGGGGCTGGATTCCCCCTGCCCGGGCTCCCGACAGTCCGCTCCCTTTGGCCCCGCCCCCGCCCTGCCTTCGGCCCCACCCCCGCTCCGCCTCCGCACAGGTTTCTTCCCCACCCCGTCAGCTCTGACCCAGTCCTGCCGGAAGGGGGCGCACCTCGTACTGGGCGCTGGGAAAGCGCTCGCGCACGCGCCGGAAGAGCTGGCGGAAGGTGGCGCGGATCACCGCGGGACAGGCGCGAACCGAGCGGCAGAGCGCGCTCAGCAGCGCCCCTAGGTGGGCGCGCAGCGTCTGTGCGCTCTGCTCCAGCACCTCGGCCTCGGTCTGTGGGCGGTGCAGCCCCGAGCACCTGCGAGGGCCGGGGCAGGTGGACAAGACCGCCGCGGTCAGCGCCCGCACACGGACAGAGAACACACAGATGGGCAGAGCAACACCCCGTAGACCCAGGCAGAAAGAGCCGTAAACACACACTTGCAGAAAGGCAGATTCCCCACCGCTGCGCCTCCAGGGATTCCCACCAGCCTCACCCTACATCCTTAACTTCCACTTTGCTGGGGTCCAGCTCCACGTACTTCTTCTCTTCAAACACTCTGTCAATGATGGGGCCCAGGACGCCGTGCAGATACCGCATCCCTGCCACCTGGGGGCCACCACGAGCCGCACTGGTCAAGACTCCCCGGTCCAGCTGCCCACTATCTCCCCAGCCACTCCGTGCACCATCTGCCCACAGTATCCACCCAGGATGGGGCCAGGTGCACAACCAGGTGACTCAACACACTGTTTCTCCATAAATGAGTGAATGGAACTCTTATGCTTTTGAGAGCACAGAGATAAAACTGGCCTTTCTAAACCTTTGTGTCATGTCACCTACAAGATGAGGATGTTATACCAGGTAGCCTCACCTTCAGGAAAGATTCCATGGACTTTGAGGCCAGAGAGTTGCTTCGGAACAGCGTGTTGGCCTCACCTACAAGCAGAGGTCCCAATGGGCAGAGGGCTGGAACAAGGCTTGGGGGGAGCAGGAGAACAGAGGACCTGGGGGCTCCCAGCAACCTCCCAACCCTGTGCCACCTCTGCTCTCGCCCTCTCCACTGGACCCATCAGCCTGCTAAGAAGGACCCCCTCCCCTGTCCAGTGTCAGCTTCTCCCCGGCCTCACTGGTTCGCCCCAGCTCCAGCTGGAAGAGCAGGTCCAGAAAGTCCTTGGCCAGCCCCTGCCCCAGGAAGAGCTTGAGCAGGTTGGTGGCCACCTCCTGGCGACGATCTGTGCTTGTTGTCTCCTCAATGATGGGGATCAACTGTCCTGGGCCCTGCAACAGGCCGCAGGGGAGGAAGGGCTGGGAGACCCCCGGGGAGCCCAAACCCTCCACTCGAGGACCTCGAGCATTATGGCAAGGGTGGCTGGGCCCTGGACACTGGCCAGCCCCATGCCACTGCTCTGCAGGATGGGTTTAGGACAGGTCCACCGGTCCTGGGCCCGCCCACCTTCCCCCAGGGCCCCCTCACCTGGGTGCCCAGCTTCACCTCCTGGCACAGCAGCTGCACCAGGGGCTGGTAGCAGCTCGAGGGCAGCACCACCTCGTCCCGCAGTCGCACCTCCAGCTGCAAGGAGCCCAGGCTGCCCCTGGAATGGGTGGCCTGTGACCTCTCCACCAGGGAGGCAGGCCGCCCTGGGCAGCAGCACACACACCCCCCACCCCCCCACCCCCACCTCCGGCAGGAGCCCCTCCCAGCCCCACCTGGGGACTTGCCTCCTCAGGCTACCCTCACAGTCTCTCTGCCCTGCCCTGCAGTTGCCCTGCCCCTGGCTCTGTCTGCCCTTCTCTCCCCAAAGCCCCTCCTGCCTCAGTTCTCAGGGACTCTATCCTTCCTCAAGGCTAGCACCCTGCTGCCTCAGACTCCTGCGGCCCCCAGGCTTGGCTCAAGTGGGCACACCAGCCTCCTCGACCTTGAATATGTAAACTCCCAGGTGGGCTGGGGGCGGATAGCTCAAAGGCAGAGCACTTGCCCAGCATGCACAAGACCCTGCGTTCCATCCCCAGGATCACAAGAAACTCCCAGAACAGCACCTTCTCTCTCTCTCTCTCTCTCACACACACACACACACACACACACACACACACACACATACACTCCTTACCCCAGAAGCAAATCCCCAGTCCCTACGACAACCTGCCAGGGAAACTGAGGCTCAGGCAGCTTAAGCAAGTTGGCACAGGAGATCTGACCTCTAAGCATCTTTGCTCCGACCCTCCTGGTGAGGGTGCCCACAGAGGCTTAACCTTCTCCATGCCCCCGCCCACACACAGCCCGGGAGGTCAGCAGGCTGCGCTGGCCAGCAAACACCCAGCACACAGCAGAAGCTGTCAGAGGAGAACCTGGGCCACTTCTATGGAAATGCTTTGGGCTGGACACACACCTGGCCACCTGCTCCTTCCTGTTAAGGGTATGCATGGAGGGGGGCATGGGGGACCTTCTGCAGGGTGACAAGGCAGAACCAGCCAAGGGGTGCAAGTAGGCCAAAGGACTTCCTGGGCAGGGACGCCAGATTTAACAAAATAGCAACACAAGACAGTTAAGTTTGGAATACTCCATGGTCATTCCTGCATCATCTGGAACTCAGTTTGCCGGGGTGTCCCGGCTCTCTCTGGCACCCTGTCCCTGGAGAAGCTTGGGGAGGGGCTTAAGGCTTATGGCTCTGAGAGACTGACTCTAGGACTTGCACCCTGGTCTGAGGCCTGCAGAGAGGCCCTTAAGGGAAAGCATCTGAGGGCTTGTTCTAGAAACTGCCAGAGGCAGGACAGCTGTGTAACCTGGCACAGGACGGTGGGACAGGACAGGCGTGTGTCCTGCCTGGGTGAGAAGGGCCTGCCCGGCTGGCAAGGACTGGAGGAAGCCCTGGCTGAGCCCCCTGCCCTTCTCCTGCCTGGTGGCCAGCAGCCAGCCCTCAAATCTCAGAGCCGCCCCAGGGCACTCACCCGCCTCGCTGGCTCTTAGACTGGTCGGGCTGCAGCCGGAACCAGCCCTCCTCTTGCTGGGCTGCATACAGCCTCTGCATGTTGACCACCACCTGGGGGCAGGACAGATGGGGGCTGGGACACTCAGGCCCCTCCCTCCCAGGTACTGTTCTCTTGGGGGAAGGGCACCTTCCAAGGGTGCCCGAGCACCAGCGGCAGTTGAGGGGGGCGCTGCTGGTCCTGGGCTTCCTGGGCGCTCCTCTCTGGAGAAACTGAGGCAGGTCCCTGAGGGTGGGATGGTGGGAATGGACACCGGGTGCAGCCTGGGGTGTGTGTGCACGTGCTTGCGCGGGGAATGGAGGGGTGTTACCTTGCCCAGGAAGTCATTTCGGCTGACGAGGTCCCAGTCCCAGGCCTCAATGCACAGAGCCTCCGCAGCCCCCTCCTCCAGCTCAAATTCAAATGTCTCGTTCCATCGAGGGTAGCAGGATTTCTTCACAACCTGTTCAGAAAGGGGCAAGGGTGGGGCTCCCTTGACAGGGCTTCCCAGGCCCAGCCAAGGGCAGAGTCGCCCTGGACACTGTCCCTGGCTCTGCAGTAACAGAGGTGAAAACTTCCTGTCCAAAGCCGAGCACAGAGGTGCACACCTGTAATCCCAGTGACTCAGGAGGCTGAGGCAGGAGGATCACAAGTTTGAGACCAGCCTCAGCAACTTAGTGAAACAATACCTCAAAATAAATAAATAAATAAATAAATAAATAAATAAAGAACGTGGCTCAGTGGTAAGGTGCCCCTGGGGTTAATTCCAAGTACAAAAACAACAACAAAAAGCAACCTTCTGGACTGGGGTTGTGGCTCAGTGGTAGAGTGCTTGCCTAGCAGGCATGAGGCACTGGGTTCGATTCTTAACACCGCATATAAATAAACAAAAGATTCATCAACATTATCCATCCATTAAACAAAAAAATTAAAAAACAAAAAAATAACCTTCCTGTCCAAGACCACCCATTTCACAGATGGGGAAATAGAGGCCCAGAGTGACAAATAGAATTGTCCAAGGCCACACAGCAAAACAGAAATGGCACTGAGAACCTGTATCACCCTCCCCCAGATCTGTGCCCACCACCCTACCATCTCCTGGAGGTGACAAAAGGAGGATGGGAAGCTGTGGCACTTCTAAGAGCACCCTCACGGTGCTGTCTTGACCGACTCCCCGCCCTCTCCAGCATGGCCAGGCATGAAAGGAGTTGGCAACAGAAGGGCTGGGACCTGTTCTGTCGCCTCAGAGGGGATGCCCCACGTCCCTGAGCCTCATCTGGAAACTCCAGTTCCAACCTGGCTTCTCAGATGGTGGACAGGGGGCGGGTGGCGAGGGCAGGGCTGGTGGGGGAAGAGTCCCTGGGCCTCCCCGGCCCTCCCCAGCCCACCAGCCTCCTCACCGAGGTCTCCTGTGTCCGGCCGTTGTAGTGCACTCGGACAAAAGGGTCAGATGCGCCATTCCGGTCCTTTGGGGCTAGGTCCCTGATGGTGGGATAGGGACAGTGGATCACCCACCTGTCACCTGGGTCTGCTGCTCCAGCTTGTCATTGCTTCGAGGTAAACACACCAGGCTGGAAAGGCTTGGGCTCGTCCTGTCCCTGGCAAGCCAGCTGTGGACAGCACCTGTCCCCTTTCTGAGCTCCTCTTCCCACAGCGGTCACCCCCTGTCCCCCACATGGCCAAGAATGCCCCATGGTGGAGACCACGGCTCCCTCTGACTGGGCGGCCACAGGCCAGCTGCTGCACTGACTCTGGGGTGGGGTGGGGGCAGTGAAGCCAGGTCAGGCCCCACCCACTGTTCCCTGGGCAGTCCTGGGCAGGGGCCCCCTCTGAGACGGTCTCCTCATTAGTAAAATGGAGAGGATGAGACCTGCCCCACTGAGGCCTACCGACGGTCCCCCTGATGGAGGTGGGCGAGGTGCAGGCCCCGTCAATCACCCTTTCCTCTCTCCATAGACGGATCTTTACAAAGCCCAAATCTGGCCCTGGCGCCCCTAGTGGAAGATCAGAGTCCACCCTTCTTCTATCTGCTGTATGTTTTAGTTTGAAGCCTCTTAAAACTGTCTAAGGAGCTAGGGACAGTGGTGCACACCTGTAATCCCAAAGGCTTGGGAGGCTGAAGCAGAAGGATCTCAAGTTCAAAGTCAACCTCAGCAACTTAACGAGGTTGATTTTAGGCCCTGAGCAACTCAGTAAGACCCTGTCTCTAAATTAAAAAAAAAAGCCTAAGGGGCTGGGGTGCGTGCAGCTCAGGGTACAGCGCTTGGCCAGCCTGCTAGAGGCCCCGAGCTCCATCTCCAGAACTGCAAAAATGGACAACACAGCTCTAGTAGAACCCCGAGGTTTGGCCTTGAGATTCTGCCCAGAGCAAGGAGAAAATGTTCTGTTTCCCTGAGCAGCAAACGAGCCTTCTCACGCTGCTGCCTTGGGACTCCATGAGACTCACTGAGGACAGCAGGGAACAGGTCCCCCGCCCCTGGCTCTAAAAGGGGCTGGGACCACCACTCCCCCTACCAGGACTTGCTAGGAAGCAGCGACACGGAGCCAGCCACTGGGTCCCCCACAGTCTCCAAGAGGAGAGGGCTGAGAGGGGCGGTTTTTGGAGAGAGGGTGGGCCGGGGAGAAGGGCTTTGTGATTCCCATCCCCAGGGATGGGGACTGGAGCCAGGGACAGCAGCCTGGGATTCCAGGGCTCGCAGCGTGTGCGTGCACACACATGTGGGCACCAGTGCCCCAGACAATCTGGTGCCAGGCAAGGCTGGGAACGGAGGAAGTGGGTGGGCAGGGGCCGGCGGGCAGGGAGGGAATGTGAGAGCATGGGGGCGGCTCTGCCATGTCCAGCCATGTCCACTGCCCCAGCCCTGGGGCCAAAAATAATGCAGGGGATACCACAGGATGCCCGAGGTGTCCATCACCCAACTCCCCTCCCTGCAAGAGAGACATTTTCCTGGGGTGGGGGACCCTCATTCAGGATGCTAGCTAGGCTGCCCACTGGCCCAGGGACAGGGGGACTCCAAGGAGAGGGTTTGGAGCCAGAGGGGAAGCCGCTACTCAAGGACCGTGTGTGACTCACACCGGCCCCAGACAGGAGTGGGGCCTGCAGCTAAAAATACCGTGGGGGCGGGGGGGTGGCCCTGCCACAGGTGACTCAGGCCCGCAGCCATCCAAGCCACTGTCCCTCCTGGAGACGAGCGTCCCCACCCCAGCACACACACTCCCCATGTGGAGATCCTCAGCAACTCGATCCTGCAGGACCCAGGACCTGCACCTGCACACTGACCAGGCCAAGTTCATGCTGGGGTCAACCAGGGGCAGTCCAGTGTCAGCGCTGGAGCATCATCCCCTGCACCCCCATCCCTGCTCCAGAGTGCCCGGAGCTCCCTGTCAGAACACTATCCCTTCCCTGAAGGGCCACGCCCTGGGATGGAGGTCACCAGGTGACATCTTGGAGTCAGGAAAGCAGCCCCAGAGCCTCTTAACAGCAAGCTCTGGCGGGAGGCGGCCTTGGGACCCAGGCATGGAGCAGGGGAGGCGTCCCGCCCTCCACACTGGGCCCAGTGTCCCAGGCCCTGTCTCCCTTCCCCATACCTCACCTGGCCTCCAGCACAGAGCAGCGCAGCCGACGGGCTGGGGTCCCGGGCACCACCTCCAGCCGCAGGTGGATCTCGCCCTGCACCTCCTCGTCAGGGTCGACCTCGGTCAGGTGGGCCCACCCGGTGAAACCTGAGGGGCTGAGGCTCAGCCAGGGGTCTGGCCCGTCCCTCCACCCTCGCCTCAGCCTCCAGGGTCCCCTGGGAACCTCTCAGACACCTGTGAGGGACACAGCTGTCCCAGGACAGCTGGAGGAACTGAGGCCCAGACACTGAACAGCAGCAGCTAGGATGGGAACCTCGGTGGGCGACCTGGGGCCTGCGGACTCACTCTGCTGTCATCAGCACTGGGGGGTCCTGGCCCTGACTGGTCAGGGGCTGCCTCTCGGTCCTCACTTTCCCCACCTTAAAATAGGAGGCAGAAGCTCCTCTAGGGCTGCTGGGGGGATCTGAGGCCCAGACAGAAAAGTGACAAGGGACCCCAAAAATAGCATCACTGGGCACGAGGACCCCAGAGGGGCTGCTGGGGCTGCGGCAGAGGCAGCCTCTGGCCTGGCAGGTCACGAGGCTCCATGAGTCAGCAGAGCCGGCCACCCCCACAGGCCCGCTGGCCCCAGGCTCACAGACAGGAGCAGGTGTGTATGGGGAAGCCGGCAAGGGGGTCACAGGGACTCAGACACCCAGGAACTCCTCCTAGTCTGAATCCTCAGATAAGCCCAGAGAAGGCAAGACCTGCCTACGGTCACACAGCAAGGCTGGGGCAGGGCTGACACCTGGAAACAAGGTCTGCATCCCGCAATAATCCAAGGGGTTCTCCAGCCTGGATCAGCCAAAGGCCAACCTCCCCAGGCTTGGGGCAGACTGCAGACGGAGGGGACCCCATGACGGGAGAAGCTGGCTCAACCGAGGAAGGCTCTGTTCACCTCGGCAGCAGAGTATCAGGAGTCCCTTCCTCTGCCTGCACGGGCCTCCGGTCCCACCCTGGCAGCCCCTCTTTGCCCCAGGGGAGGTTCAGTCCCAACCTGGGGCCCAGGACATAGAGCCAGGGGTGTAAAGGACGGCCAGAAGCCCAGTCTTCGGAGAAGGATGGCAATGACTCTCCCTGAGCTGGGGACGTGTGGGAGCCCCCAGGGAAAC
Organism: Urocitellus parryii; assembly: GCF_045843805.1. Taxonomy (NCBI): domain Eukaryota; kingdom Metazoa; phylum Chordata; class Mammalia; order Rodentia; family Sciuridae; genus Urocitellus; species Urocitellus parryii. Next base: position 28,292,657 of record NC_135539.1, on the reverse strand, counting down.
CTCGCAGTGGGCAGGAGGCCAGGGCTGGGCAAACCAGTGGAGGCGGGGGGGGGGGGGGAGGGAGGCAGGAGCCAGGGGGACTCCCTCTCTGGATCTTACCCTTCGGGAGGGAGGCCAGGGTGTCCCTTGTGAGGCAGACCTTGCCGATGACGTCGTCCCGGCTACAGGGGGAGATGGAGTCAAAGCCAGGCAGGGCCCTGGTACCCGCTCCCTGGGGGCCCAGCACCCCACCCCACAATTTCAGGGCCCTGTGGGGAGTAGTGAGCTTGGGCCAGTGGAGCTGGACCTGGCCTGGATCCTGGGCATTCTCCCAGGCACATGATGCCCCTGCACGTGGACCATCAAGTACACCCATAGAGGTGCCTACCGCGTGGCCCGGGCCCGTTCCACCGTCACACCCGCTGCTCACTGTGCTCACCTGCACACGCCCACACACATGCACAGGCCCTGCCTCCTCTCAGGCCCACAGTGGCCACCTGCCAGCCCAGCTGCAGAGCCGGACACACCCACCTGAGTGCGTCCTCGTCCAGGACGTAGAAGGCCACAGCGTGGAAGGTGGGCGGCAAGTGCACTTGATACTCCTCGCCCCAGAAGGGGCACAGGGTCTTCCACACAGTGGCTGTCCTGCAGGAGAGGACCCTCAGCACTTCCCAGGCCACCTCCCGCTCGGGGCAAGGGCAAGGCGGGGCCGTGTGAGTCACAAATTCTCCCACCCCAGGTAACACAGGCTGTGTTGGACGTGTCCCCCTCTCAGCTCCCACTGTCCACCACCAGTCTGTACTCCCTGATCTTCCTCTCTGTCCTGGATGGGACACAGGACATTTATGTATGGGACACAGGACATTTATGCTCCAGTTGGGAGCAGCTGGCCTCAGGTCACATAGCAGGAAGCCTGGCCGGGCACTGTGGTGCACGATTATGATCCCAATGACTCAGGAGGCTGAGGCAGGAGGATTGCAAGTTTAAGGCCAGCCTCAGCAACTTAGCAAGGCTCTAAGTAACTTAGTGAGACCCTGTCTCAAAACAAAAACCAATGAGGGCTGGGGATGTGACTCAGTAAAGTGCCCCTGGGTTCAATTCCTAGTGCCAAAAAAAAAAGTGTGGTGGGGGCTAAAAAACTAGCCTCCAGCCTCACCCAGCTCTGGCCGAACCTCTAAGATCATCGCCTTCAGCTCCTGGGACTCAGCAGGGCATATGACTAAGAGGCCTGGATGGAGGCTGAGGTCACCCCCTCCCAGGCTGACCACTTCTCAAGCCCTGTGGACTCTGGGGTCTTGGTTTTCCTGTCTCTGCTGAGACCATCAGAGCTGCCACGCCCCTGTCCCTGCTTTCCATCCATGGCCTGGAGAAAGGCTGGGCCACTACTTGCAGGTGGGGAGGAACTGTGAGTTGGTGGCCTTGGCTGGGGTCAGCAGCGGCCACTCCAGTGTGCAGAGTAGGGAAGCCGCTCTGGCCACAAACTTAGAGGCAGGAGCCTGGGTGAAGGAGGGGATGGACGGCAAAGACCCAGCAGACAGGCAGGGCATCGAGGAGACCCGGTCCTTCTGGGCCCAGAGGCAGGCAGGCCTCACTGGGGGACAATCACAGGAAGGAAGGGCCCAAAGTCAGAGTGAAGATGGGGCAGGGGAGAGGGGAGGGCTCAGCTCCAGTCTTCCAGACTTGAGACCTTGTCTGGCTGTGCCACGTAGGTACTGAGGGGTGTGACCTCGGGACAGTCACCCAGCCTGAGCCTCAGTGGCCTTATCTGGGTGGGGCCTAATGACTGTGATGCCCTGAGAGCTAGCAAAGGCTTGGCTCCAGGCCAGGGGGAGAAGTGCGCTCTAAGTGACAGCACTGTGACTCTGCAGCGTGATCCCTCTCTTGGGGGCTGTGAAGACTGGAAAGACCAACAGGCGGTCCAGGCCCTGGGTGGGGCGCCCAGAAAGCTGCAGAGACCAGCACGAGGGTCAGGCATCAGCCAGGCCAGCTACAGGGGAGCCTTCGAATCTTGTCTTTTTCTTTTTCTTTTGTGTCCCTCTTCTCTTTGTGGCCCTGGGGATGGAACCCAGGGCTCCACGCATCCTGAGCAAGTGCTTTACCATGTGCCACACCCCCCAGCCCACAGGTGGCTCTTCTCAACTTCCAGCTGATGTGTCAGGACACAGGTGGGTTGGGGACTCCAGAGCTGGACCTCTCTGGGAGGAGCAGGTGGTTGGAGAGGGAGCTCAGGGGCCCTCAGGATCCGGGCAGGGCTGTACCTGATGATGGGCTCATTGTCCACCTTGACGATGCAATAGGGGTCGCTGCTGCCGTTGCTGTAGGAAAGACAGACAAGGGGCAGAGCTGGTGGGCGGGGCCTCCTGGGCAGCCCCTCCCTCTGCCAGCGACCCTGGGGGACCCCATGAGGAAGACAGTGCCAGTGAAGGCCGAGGCATGGCACCTGGATTGGAGACCAAAGGCTCCTCAGGCCAGAACATGCGCCCACCCTCGCCTGGGAGAGGTGGTGGGGAAAGGCAGGGCCCCGGGAGGCTCCTTCCTCCCCACCTCCACCTCGCCCCACACAGTGTCCAGGCAACAGCCCGCACCTGCCAGCATCCCAGCACTCAACACCAAAGTCTTGCCCCTTACTCTCCCCTCTGAGCCTCTGCTGCTACTGACCCTGCTGCTGGGACTGTCCCCAGGCCCCTCCTCAGCCTCAGAGACAGCAAGGGCTCCCCTGGAGTCCTGCCATCACCTCCACTGTCTCCTCCCAGCCCTGGGAGTGAGCCTTCCGGCCTCCCCCACATGCCAGAGCTACCTGAGGATGGGGACTACTTCTGTGTCACAGGGCCCAGGACAGGGCTTGGCACAAGACAGGGCCTCCCCAGGGGTTCACTGACTGACTGAATGAATGAAGGAGGGAAGGAATAAGGGAACGGTTCCCCAGCCCTATTTGGGTCCCCCAGTCTCAGATGGGTGGGGGGTTTGTAGGGTTGAGAGGGGCCTCCAGCCAGCCCAGGGTGCTTACTGGGCAAAAAGGAGGAAGGTGCCCAAAGTCTAGAACTGTCCCCCAGCCTGGCCTCCACAAAAAGGAAGTACATTTATATAAAATCCCGCTGCCACTCGCCAGTTCTCTAAAGGAGTTCTTCCGGCAGAGGACTCCCCGGGGCAGCAGCTCCAAAGGCCCTCATGATCTAGGAAATATCCACCAGGCCTGATTTGGCTTCTGTAAAGCATGAACTGCCAGCCCAGCACAGTGACCTCCCCCACGCCATCACCCAACAGCCCCTCCTGGGTGTGTGACCCCAGCTTGCATCTTGCCAGCCCAGAGCTGGGCAGCTCCAGGCCTCAGCCAGGCCCCCGCGTGCCCCTCCTGGGCTGGGCTGGGCTGCAGGCCCCAGAACTACACTCAGAAGCAGCAGGCGGAGGTCAGTTCAGGCTGAAGCCTAAGGGGACCTCTTTGGGCTGTGTCCCATGGGATAGTGTCCCCTCTGTCCTGCTACTGCCTACTGACCTCAAGGCCCCTCTGGGCAGGGGACCTCTTGCTCCGCTCAGCTCCCACTCTGAATGGATGCAGGGAGAACGCTGAGGCTGGCAGGCAGGGTGGCCTGAGTGGGCACAGGCTTGGGGGCAGGGGCAGAACATGCACAGGGCAGTGCTGACTCGACAACTGGACCAGAGGGGTGGGAGGGGACAGTGTCAAGAGGAGGCTGAGGCCAGGTGTAAGGACCTGGGCCCAACTGCATTGCCTGATGAATTCTTGGTGAATCCTGCCCATGTCCTCCACCTTAGTGAGACCCCTGGGCTGGACCCTCTCCCGCTCTTCTCCTTGCCCCAGCCCGTGTCCACTGGCCCCGTCTGGCTCCTTGTGGGCCTCTATATTTAGGGCCTTGGCAGTTTCTAGGCTGAGGAAGAGGAAAGAGAGGGCAAACCCCAAAATAGCCCTGGGCCTGTCCCCAGGGCCACTGGGTGTGGGAACCAGTGGGTCACTGGTCACTGTGGGATCCAGCTCCTGACCACTGACCTAGGTACCAGGGATGGGAGCCAGCGGGGAGCATGGCTTTTTCATAGCAGGCAGGCTCTGAAAGCTGCTGGTGGTAGAGGCATCTGTGTTCTGGGCCCTGCGGGGTAGAAACTCAGAAACGGCAGTGGCAGGAGGAAGGGGCAGCTGTGCAAGGAGGGGGTCCCTCTCATACAGGCTGTAGCCAAGATGGCCACCAGGGAGGTGGTGAGCTCCCCATCCTCAGAGGTATGCAACCCTGGCTGGCCGGGATGTGGTTCAGGAGATGGGCCCAGGGGTGGTGAGGCACTGCAGGCCACCCTGCTGCCTCAAGTGCTCGCTGAGGTCTCCCGGGATCTCCAAGCCCCTGGGAGCCCTGTAGCCAATGCTCTACCTGGGATCTTGAGGCTCAGGCCCCCAAACCCCTGCAACCTTGGTCGGGAGAGGGTGCTTGGCCAGTCAGCAGTGGACAGAGTGGCTCACTTCTCTGCTGTGGGACCTGAACCTCAGCTTCCTCATCAGCCAATTCTGAAATGTAGCTCACAGGGTTCATGGAGGCCTAGGGGAAGGTCCCTGACTCTCCTCTCCCACTGACCAGGTCCCTCTGGCCACCCACAGTGCCAGGAGGGATGAGTCACAGTGTCTGCCCTCATAGTTGGAGGGGACAGGCAGCCCCTGAAGGGGTGGCTGCCACACCAAGGGCTTCCTCCAGCTGACCCAAATGCTGGAGGACAAGAAGCTGGGCCATGAACCTTGCCTGGGGCACCAGGGAAAGCCCTGGGGAGGAGTCTGAGAAGAGACCTGAAAGACCAGCAGGAGCTGTCCACAGGGCTCCAAGGCCACTCAGGAAAGCAGAAAACCCCAACATCAGAGGCAGGGCTTCCAAGGGCGGGGCCCACAGGCTCTGGGTGGAGTTTATGAGATGGCTCAGACCTGGGTGTAAGTTGACAGGTCAGAGCTGTGTACACCAGCCACCTTGGGGAAGGCAGGGAAGAGATGGTGAGGGGTGACAGGAGAAGTAAGGGACAGGGACGGGGAACAGGGTGAGGAAGGATTCTGGAGGCAGAACCAACAGGATGTGGACATCCTTTGCCCAGAGTCCCTAGCTGTGCAGGGGACAGGGAACACCAAATTTGGCCTGCCAGGTGGGCACAGCCCAAGGGCTTCATGGCTCTGGACTGCTGAGAGCCCAGAGCCTGGCACTAGGGCCAGCTGCTGGGTTGGGAGGGAGGCGACAGACGGAGGGACCGCTCCTTCCAGCCACCACCAACCAGAAGCAGCCAAGATGACCTAGTTATCAGTGCCAGGGTGGGGGGTGCTTGAAGGTGGGGCTTGGGGGCTGACACCCTTCTAGAGACCCATCTCACAGCTGGTCAGCCTTCCACCACAACAGACCTCATTCCTAGCCCCCGACAGCTTCCTCCCATTCACAGAAACCCACCTCAAATCGCCCACCCCCCTCCCTCCCCATTGCCATGGCAACTGCTGAGCTCGGCCTCCTCAGGCCCAGGGGGCCTTGAACTGGAACCGCTCCCAGCGCTGTGCTTGCTGGGAAGCTTACCCGGGCCACTGTTTGTGTGTGCCAGAGAGATGCCCAGGCTCCCCGCTCCCCGCTGCAGGCTCGCCACTTCTCTGCATCCGGGAGCCTGCTGAGGAGCCCCAGGGGCAGGAAAGGTCCAGCCCAGCAGACTTTGGACCCTGGGCCTCCTCTGGGATCCCCTTCTCTCCCTCCCTCTTCTTCCAAGCAGCCAGTGCCCAGTGCCCCTCCAGCTCTGTGCTTTGCACCTCTCCTCCGGGAGATGGGGGATCGCAGAGTCCTGAGACAGAAGAGGAAACGGAGGCTTCCCGAGCAAGGAACTGCCTTCCGCCGCACAGAGGAAACCCCGGGCAGAGCTGAGATGGGGAGCCAGGGGTCCCACAGCTCAGCCCTGGGACACAATGAGAAAGATGCAAGGGGCCCCCGAAAGCCCCCCACATCGGGCCAGGGACCTGTCAGCAGCTCTTAAGAGCCCTAGATGCAAAGCCTTGATCTGCTACCTGGAGCCAGGATTTCATGCTTCTGATCTCGGTTTTCTCATCTATAAAATGGAATGGTGAGCCCAGAGTGCTGGGGGACTGTAGGGATTAAATGCATGTCTCAGGCAAAGCAGGGGGCTCAAGCAACGATTACCACCGGGCGCCCACACCCTGCTCATCTTGCACCAGTCCTGGCCTCGAGACCAGGGACAGCCCCTGGCCCCAGCGCAGGTCAGGTACACACTTCGGGGTACTACGGGCTCCGGAATTAGAGAGGAAGGTCCCTGTTTCTAGGGGGCACCCCACCTCTACCAGCCACACCCTGGGTAGTTCTCCCTACATGTCACCTCCGTCCTGGATCCTGTCCTACCACAGCCCGTTCCTCGGGAGCCGCTTCCCCCGGGCTACGCTAAGCCCCTGAGCGATCCCCGCCCCCTCGTCACTCCCCCAGTGCTCACTGGCATTCTCCCCCTATCGCCACCCCTATCCGAAGCCCGCAAAAAATCTTCTCACTGTCCCCATTTTCTCTGCCAGTCCCCTTCGGGGGCAGCAGTCGCCACGCCCTCACTACCCTTCCACTTGTGGGCGGGCGGCGTGGACCCCGGAAAGGTCAGGCGTAAGGGGGACAGTTCCCCTTCCCGGAAAGTTGGGGCGCCCACCCCTGGCGGCGCTCACATGTCCTTGGCGGGCAGGTTCTTCCCCTCCACGATGCGGATGGACAGCGAGCTGCGCTTGGCCATCGCGAGTCCGTGACGCGGGGGCCTGGCTGGTAGAAGCCAGACGCCAGGGTCCGGGGCAGCCGGCGGGCGGCGGGCCGGGAGGGGAGCGCGGGGGCGGGGGATTCGCTTCCACTTCATTCACCCCGCCCCCGCCCCACGTGCGGGGGACACTGCTGCCGGGCGGACCAATCAGTGGCCGGGGTTCCCTGGTGGGGCAGGGCCGGATCGAGCAGCTGCACTCATTGGCTGTCTGGGAGGGAGGGTGTGGCCTGAACGGAGAAGTCGACCCCCGGCGGGCTCCGCTGTGGGGCTAGAGGCACCGGAAAGGTCCGAGTCCCCGGACTCTGGGTCCCTTTGGCAAGTGCCAAAGTGCGCAGTGGGAAGTAGTCTGACTGTGCTAGGGGACACGCGGGCCGGGGAACGGGCGAGGAAGGGGCACTTACAGAAGCCCTGCATAGGTGTGAGTTTAATGAATGAGCCACCAGACGAACTTAGCAAATAATGTCGTGTGTGTGTGTGTGTGTGTGTGTGTGTGTGTGTGAAACTCAGGAGGCGATGACAGCCTGGGTGATAGCCCAGGCTGCCCAGAGGTTTTTGAGACCCCCCAGATTAAAGATCTGTATTGCTGGGTTGGGGCTGGGGCTCAGTGGCAGAGCGCTTGCCTAGCATGTGGGAGGCAATGGGTTTGACCCTTAGCACCACATAAATAAAATAAAGGCATTCTATCCATCTATAACTACAAAAGTTTTTTTTTTTTTAATCTGTTGCAGTCATTCGCTTTGTCTTTGAGCATCTGCTTTGGGAGAAGGGGGTTTTCTCGTTTGTCATTTCATTTACTACTACTGTAAATTTGCAGTCTGCAGTGGGGACCTAGTGAGGTGCTCTGGTTGCGGAGGGAAGATTATTTGCGGGAGGCTGGGAGGTCACACAGGTGGCCCCTGGCAGGACCAAGCTTGGTCTTCCCCATACACGATGACTGCAGGTGTTTCCACTGGGGCACGCGGTCCTTCACAAACACCCAGGGCCAGAGCTGAGTTTCTGGAATTGCCCAACTTGTAGTTCCCTCCCCAATCTGAAGGCTGTTGCCTGGCCCTGGATAGCTGTGACACCCCACCTTGGGACCCCTCCTCTGCATTGCCCTAAGCCTGACCTGCAGATCTGAGTCCCAAACAGCTCTGCTACTTCCTTGCTGGGTGGCCCTGGGTGGCTTCCTGAGCTTCTATGGGCTGGTTCCATTTCAACACTTGCAAAGAGATGACAGGAGCAGCCACACCTGTCAAAGACATGCGGGAGATGGGGTGTGTGTGTGTGTGTGTGTGTGTGTGTGTGTGTGCGGTTTTCTGTTTTCCTGTTTTGTTATTTATACACTACACACTCTCTCTACCAAATTCAGAAGTTATTGAAGATTGACAGTGAAAAGTCCCTTCTCTCCCAGCCACACATCGTCTTCCCCAAGGAATCCTTGCACATCCTTCTGGAGATACTCTGCCTATAATTCAGCTGTGGACATATGTTGTTTTCTTTTGTACACAAATAGTAGCTTACGGTTTACTCTTTTTTTTTTTTTTTTTTTTTTTACTGTTTACTCTTACAGATCCACTTATTCCATCTTGGAGAGCTGTGCAGACCTACCCATGAAAAGATCCTGTTCTCTTTGTCATTGTGTGGACCTACCATCATCTCCTTCACAGATCAGGGTCCACAGTAAGTGGACTGGCAGTCTGTTGCAGTCATTTGCTGTCACCAGGCAATGGCCTGGGTCACATGTTGCATGTGAGCAACTGATGATAAATTCCCAGCCAGAAGCTGCATGCATGCAGGACTTCCATAGGATTGCTAATTGTCTTGCTGCAATGGTTATTCCCATGGACAGGGCCACTCCCAAGCAGGAGAGCCCCAGATCCCCCTTGTCCTCACCACTTCACTCTGTCAGTCTTGTGATTTTTGTGTGATTATGATTTGTCATGGTTCTTACAGGATTTTTTATTATTTTTTTTTGTACTTGGGATTGAACCGGGGTGCTTCACCACTGACCCACATCCCCAGACCTTTTAATTTTTTGTTTTGAGACAGGGTCTCTCTAAGTTGCTTAGGACCTCACTAAATTGCTGAGACTGGCTTTGAACTTGTAATCCTCCTTCCTCAGCCTCCTGAGCTGCAGGGATTACAGGCATGTGCCACTGCACCCACCTTCGCTGGCTTCTTGTAGGGGCTCATTACCCCAACCTTGGGCTATTTCTTTTTTTTTTTTTCTAAAATAATTTTGCAGTGCCAGGGATGGAACTCAGGACCTCATGCATGCTAGGCAAGCCCTCTGTCACCGAGCTACACCCTCAGCCCACCTTGATCTGTTTTTCAGGTCTGACTGGTGGGTTGGGGGCCGAGAGGTCTCTGCCACATCCGGTGTCAGGATGCAGGCTGATCCCTTCTAGCCTGCAGGTGCACAGCCCAAGGCTGGCCCAGGGAAGCCCAGGTTGGAGGGACCTTCTCTCCTGGGTCGTTTTTACCCCCTTCAGGACCCCTTGCTCACTCACTGCTGGTCCTAGGAAGCTGGTCCTCTCTTCCTAAAGCAACCCTGTCCAACTTCAGATTACTCTGGTTGAGGCTAGGGCCTGGACCCCCGCCCATATGCCTCCAGAGTGACCCCAGAATGGTCCAGCTGAAACATGCCTCCCTCCTGCAGAGCCTCAGCCTCCTCTGCTCCAAGCCAGGCTCCCCTCGCTCTGCGAGACTTCTAGACCCACAATGACCAGGTCATTGTTCCCTGCCCAGCCTCCACTCTACCACCAGGCCTTCTAGAACTTAGCTCCCAAAGCAGGGACGGGACCCCTACTGTGCCCTGGGCTACACAAAGCAGACTTGAGCATCCCAAATCCTCCCTCCTGGACCCTGGGCCCTCCGTTATGCCACCTTCAATCCCATAGTTTTGTGGGGCCACACCTCTGTGATTTCGGGTTCCAAACAATAGAAACCAGCTCTAATTTCAACAAAAAAGAGGATTCATTAGAAGCCTATCTAGTGTGACTCAGGGTCTTTGGGAGGGTCAGAGAACCAGGCCCAAAGGCCACACATGACCAGGAGCAATGCCCCAAATCACATCCCAGACGTGGCTTGGTGCAGAGACCTCTACCACTGGCCATGGCGCCAGGCTCCTCATCTCACAGGACACTGGACCAGGGACTGCACCCCTTGTCACTGTGGGACTAGAAAGTCAGTGACAATGACCAGCCAGCATCTTTGCTGGGAGGTACAGAGAGCAGCCTGCTAGAAAGGAAGGGGACAGCCTAGTGACAATAGTCACTGCAGGATCTCCCATTTCTCCATATCACACCCCAAATGGCATCCCAAGTGACTAGATGTCACCTGGACTCCAGGCTCCCACGTAGTCTTCTCCTTTGATTCTCAGGACAGTCGATGTGCTGTCCCCATCACTCCCCAGGCTCCTGTGACACACCTGGCATCCACATTAGGAGGGTGTGAGGCTCGCTGCTTGGGGACTGCTGGGCAGTTCTTGGGCTCTGCCTCTGGACCTGCCATTCTAGTGGCCCTTCCTGTGTCCACCGCTGCTAACCTGTGAGGCCCTTCTCTCCACGTGGCCCAGTGGCCTAGGAACACAGCCTGGGAACATGGGGACTCTTGGGGCAGAACAGGTTCCACACTAGATTCAGTGGGGGTGGAGGAGCCAAGCTGTCAGCCAGTTCCTGGAAACTAGTCTCTGAGGAGGGGGTGAGTCAGAGGGTGAGGCCGGAGAGGAGCCCGGCCAGCTGCGCATTTCCATCTATACCCACCTCTCTGGTGGCTGCAGAGGGGACCTTTGCTGAGAAAACCGTGGCTCCTTTCCCCAGCTCTCTCCCTCACTCAATCCTCCTGCATTGGCTCACTCCGTCATTTGGTAATTTACCTGCTGTGTGCACTGGGCACTGGAGAGCCCCCAGAAAAGCCAACCAAGGTCTCTGCCCTCAGGGTGGGTGAAGGCGCTGGAGAGAAATGAATGAGGTCTGCAGAGGAGGGATGCTTCACTTTGTTCTGTGATGCCTGGAGCCACCTTGGGACTCCACAGATGGTTCTCATCAGATGCGGCCCCTGGATCTTGGACTTGCAGAGCCAAGGGCTAAATAAACCTCTTTTCTTTATAAATTACCCAGCCTGTAATATCAATTATAGCAACGGAAAGTTGGTTAGATTGGAAGGAGGGCTCCAAATGGGGAGGCAGCAGGAAGAGGCACGCAGGCACAATGAAGGTTGGGCTGTTCTGGAAACATTCTCGAGGGACACAGGGAGGCTTATGCATGTGATTGGAGAAGCAGCCAGGAACCAACAAATGGGGGACCAGGGCTGCTGGAGAGAACTTGGATGTTTCTTGGGGAAGGGTCTGGAGATGAGGCGTGGCATGGGGGTCTCAAGTTTTGGAAGTGGGGGACAATTTTGAAGCGTTAGTATGTGTGCCTCTTCACCCCCAGCTTCCCGTGCCTGTCACCCCCGGAGGGGGGGGCGAAGGTCTGGAATATCCCTGTGCACATGGTTTTTCTTTTCTTTATATTTATTTTTTAGTTGTAGTTGGACATAATATCTTTGTTTTATTTACTGCCAAAGCAGTTGATCCTGACCCATGAAGAAGTCCTATGTACCCAGTCACAGGACAGGAGGTACATCTGGAGTTTCAATGCATGCTTTTGAAATGCACAGCAGATCAATCACAATAAAAGAAAAAGTATTTGGGTTGCAAGAATCCTGGTCTTTGAGTATCAAAAGAGGTCTGGGGGAGCCCCCAGGACCATCGGCCCCAGCCCAGTCTCCCCTGATGCTTTGGCACTACCTGGGGATCGGATCAGAAGTTGAATGGACTGAGATGAGGGATAAGGATTTAATCTCAATTAAATTGAATAAAAGATAAAGCTTTGCTTTGAGAAAATAAGCCGAGTGTGTGTGTGCTACATACCTTGCCCGTCAGTCAGGGTTATTTTGGGAACAGCATCAGCTAAGCTCTACCCTACACCCCAATAAACATTTAAAAATGAGCCACTACTAGTTTTCTCCAAAAAAGTTAAAAATAGAGCTGGGTCTAGTGGTGCACATCTGTAATTCCAATGACTCTAGATGCTGAGGCAGGAGGATCTCAAGGTCAAGGCTAGCATCAGCCACTTAAGGAGTCCCTCTGCAACTTAGAAGGAGTCTGTCTCAAAATAAAATAAATAAATAAATAAATAGGGCTGGGGATGTGGCTCAGTGGTTGAGCACCACTGGGTTCAATCCCTGGTACCAAAAAAATAAAAAAATAGAATGACTATAAGATCCAGTAATACCACTTCTGGGGAAATATCCAAAAGAATTGGGGAACAGGATCTCCAAAGGACATTTGTACTTCTGTGTTCATTGCAGCGTTAGTCACAATAGGCAAGAGGTAGGACCAACCCAGCCAGAGTGGATCAAGGCACCAACCAGATGTGGCAAGCGGCATGTACCTACCATGGAGACCCACTCAGCCCTCATACGTGCTGCAACATAGATGGAACTTGCCGGCAACGTGCTAAGTGAAACAAGCCACACAGAGAAAAAAAAAAAAAAGGCAAAGACGCAGGATTTCACTTTCAAGAGGTGTCTAGAATAGTAAAATTTATAGAAATGGAAAGTAGAATTGCGGTTATGGGGAGGTGGGGGAGGGGACTGTCTATGGGCCATAGAGGTTTCTATTTGGTTAAATGAGAACGATCTAGAGATCTGTCACACAGCAACATGAATGTTAGTATCACTCCACACTTAAGGGTCATGAGGCCAGGTGCGGTGTCACACGCCTGTAATCCCAGTGGCTCAGGCGGCTGAGGCAGGAGGATTGCAAGTTCAAGGCCAGCCTCAGCAACAAACTTGTCAGGCCCTGAGCAACTCAGTGAGACCCTGTCTCTAAATCAAACACCAGCAGAGCTGGGGAAAGGGCTCAGTGGTAAATTCCTGGGGTCAAAAATAAAAATAAAAATAATGGTTAAAATGGCAAACTTGGGGCTGGGGATGCAGCTCAGTTGTAGAGAGGACACTAGCCTAATTTGAATGATCTCCTGGGTTCCATCCCCAGACTGCAAAAAAAGAGAGAGAGAGAGAGAAGGTAAATATTTCACCTTTCCAAGTTATTTAGATACAAGGGACTCTTTTGGTTTGCTGCTGGCCTCGATTCCTCCACTAACATCATGCATTCTTGGGAATCTTGGGGATTCTCCCAAAGTAAGAAAATGTGACCTACAAATTGTTTTCGTGTGCAGTGACGCACTTGGGAATACTAAATTTAACAATGGACGAAACTGACCTCGTGTTACATTTAGAAGACATTTAAGTAAACATTTTTTTTTTAATTTTGTGGCTTTAATATTTTGGAGCTACTGCCTTTGTCCCCGAGGAGCTCAAGAATTTTCAAGCCCCTGGGGCTTCCTGTGGGGTGGGGGGCTCCTGGAAAGCACCTCCCTCTTGAGGAAAGACCTTCCCCCACCTTCCCCATCCCCTCCACAGCAGCTCCTGCCCCTGGCCTGCGGATGCCAAGCCTTCTGGGAGAAGGGGACATCTGGGAGGTGGCCGACTTTAGGACGATGGGACAGAAGCTGGGTGGCAGCAGGTACTGAGGTGGCAAGAGCAGCCCCGACACAAAGGCCAGAGGACCCAGCTATGGACGTGCCAGCACAGGAGTGCGGACTCCACCCAGGGGCACCAGGAGGCCTGGCAGGCTCTGGGCTGAGGGACAGCAGCGTGCCAAGACTTGTCAGCCCCAAAGAGCCTGAAGGGACAGGCAGAGAATCCTCCATAGGTCAGAAGGAACTGTCCCCAGCTTCTCTCTGCCCCATCAATCACGACACTCCACCCACCTTGTTTAGTCAGACAGCATTAAACCACACTTTTTAAAAACAGGCCCACAGGAAAGAGTGCGGCGTCTGGAGCCAGAGTTCAAATCCTGGGTCTAATGACTAAGGTAGCTTACTGTGTGACTGTGGGTAAGTTACTCAGCCTCTCTGAACCTTATCTGCCTAATCACTAAAGTGGGGTAAGGGTGGCTATAAACAGTATCTTCCCGAGACTCTCATTAGTCCTCCCAGAAGCAGGGCCTGCTCCCACCAGCCCACTTCCACGAGTGAGCAAACCGTGAACCTAGCCCCTCTCTGCACAGCTGTGTCTCAACACCTTGGGTCCTTCTGTGCATCATTGGGGGTGACTGACAATGGTCTTCAGCAGAGGCCAAGGTGGCTGGAGGCAGCTTGGGGATGGTGACAGATGTCCCTCAGATGCCCTGGGGTGTGGGGATCCCAGTGGGCCAGTGTCTGCAGGAGGAGCTCAGCCCTGGGGGACGGAGATGGTTTTATGCTCTGCAGCCCCTCAGCCCCAGCCCTGAGGGTGAAACCGTTGCCCCTTCCCGAAGTCGGAGACTGAGGTGTGGAAAGAAATGGAAGTCCCGGAGTCCTGGGGTCACCTGCCAGCACGTGACACCAGAGTCTTGTTTTCTTTTTTTCTTTTTTGGGGGGTGTACCAGGGTGTACCCAGGGACGATTAACCACTGAGCCCTATCCCCAGCCCTCTTTGTTTGTCCTTAGGTGGGCTTTTATTTTATTTGTTTGTTGGTTTGTCTGTTTATGTATGTGGTGCTGAGATTCGAACCCAGTGCCTCACACCTGCTAGGCAAACACTCCACCATTGAGCCCCAGTCCCTGCCCTTTTTATACTTTATTTAGAGACGGGGTCTCACCAAGTTACTGAGGCTGGCTTTGAACTCATGATCCTCCTGCCTCAGCCTCCTGAGCCTCTGGGGTTACAGGGACACCAGAGTCTGGGATCCAGTGTCCCAGTCTCTGGGAGCAAACAACCAAGGGCACACTCCTCCCTGAAGACTGGAGGCCGCGGGCTTCCTGGAAGTGGTGGCGTTGTCAGGCGGGGAAGAGGGCAGGAGGAGGGGCAGGGCCCGGAGGAGGACAAAGAGCCAGGCATGAGGCCGAGGTGGCCCAGGGCAGGGGGAGACAGCTGGATCCGGAGGAGAACCTGGCTTCTGGGACCCTGTGCAGGACTGGTCTTCACGGGGCCCTGGCTGGGCCTCTCCTGGCTCCTCTGGGAGACGGATGTGTGGGTGTGAAGGGGACTTGGGACCAGGCCAGTGCGTCTGCAGCTGCCACGTAAACCTGTCAGGGATTCTGGCGCCATGGTCTCCCGGAGCCGGGACAGGGCCTGGCTGGGCTGACGGGACCCAGGAGCCTTCGGTGGGGGATGGAGGCCAGAGGCGGTGGCTCCTGGTTCTCAGCCTGGCCCTTGCCCAGAGAGGCCAGGCCTGCTCCACATCCGAGAGCCCCTCTGGGCCTGCTTCCTCCTGCACCCCATCCTCTGCTTCCCCAGCTCCTGGTACAGCGTGGGCAACTGGGACCCGCCCCTCGGGGTGAGCCCAGCCCTCCAGCTCTCTGGGTCCCCTGCCCTATCTGCCCCCAGCAGGACCCTGCCATCCCCACTAGCATCTCGCTCTACCTGGAAGTTTCTATTACTGACCCCATCCCTCCCAGGCCAGAGCCACCTGTCGAGGGCCGGCGGTGGGCTGTGTGTGTGTGCTGTGAGCATTGCTGCTCCGTCTGGCTGTGCCCTGTGAGTCCTTCTCACTCCCTCTGCCTTTGACCCCACACAGCACCTGAGATGGGTGTGGCTTGCCAAGATGTCACTCAATCTACTGACCACAAGACATCACCAAGCTGGACTCAACCCCCTGAAACCTGACCCTCTGCCTTATTTGGAAAGAACATTCCATGGAAACTCCCTTTGTGCGTCCCCCCATATACAAATAAAGAATTCAGGTGCCTCACTCTCTCTTTCCAACGGACCCCTAAGGTCGAGAAAAGTGTACTTTCTGTCTCTGTGTGTGTGATTATTTTGTGCCAACCCAAATTCACCTGGAGTGACCCTGAGTGATGTAGTCGCATGTCACGGCACCCACCCAGGCTCCGCCAGACGCAGGGTGGTCTAGAATGTCCCACAGGTGTGTGCTGAAATCCACAGATTCTACGAGATGAGGTTTTACACATGCCCAAGTCAAGGTCTAGGACATTTGAGCCCCGGCAGGCTTCCTCAGCCCCATCCCAACACCCTCACCCCCAGGGATAACCTCTTCCCCAACTTGTCACCATGGAGTAGTCTCATTTGTACCAAGGATTGAGCCCAGGGCTGCTTAACCACTGAGCCACATCCCCAGCCGAAATATTTTTATTTAGAGACAGGGTCTCAGTCAATTGCTTAGGGCTTCGCTGAGTTGCTGAGGCTGGCTTTGAACTTGTGATCCTACTGCCTCAGCCTGCCCCCCCACCCTCCCGGGCTGCTGAGATTACAGGCGTGTGCCACCCAACCAGCCTGGACATTGATTTTGTTTCCGTTGGGGGGCTGTTATGCGTAAAGCTGCCACGAATGTCCTTGCGCAAGTCTTTGGGGACATAAAAGCATTCATCTCCCTTGGGGAATAAATACCTAGGAGCAAGAATTGCTGGGTCCCAGGGCACAAGAACACTGGATCCAGGCCTGTGACCTTCTGCAACTAACTAACTAAATAAATAAGTGTGGCCCCCAGTTCAAACAGAGAGGCTGGGCCATGGACCTATATCCCTGGACTTACCTGCTGACGTGGGGACATTCATCTCAAAGCCGTTCTCTCCCACCCCCACCTTTCTGTGGGTCCCTGCTTCCCGGGTCATCCTTCCCAGGCTGTGGGTGCTCTGGGCACTGGTCCGGGTACTGATTAGCCATGGCCCTGACTGAGGAGGGTGAGTGGAATTCAGAAGGACAGATGCCCACAGCCTGTCCAGAAGTCCCTGAGAGGAGCCCTGGGCTGCAAGATGAAGGTTCTGTTCCCTCTGAGGGAAGGGGCTTTCTCCTCGTTGGTCGTAGGCTCTTCAGCTGTAAGAGGAGGCCCTGGCCCCACATGTCCACCCCACATGGTGGACAGAAGCCAGACCAGTGACCAGGAGGGGCTGCTCTGCTCTGCAAACCACAGGCCAAACGATCTGGGATTTCTGCATCTGGGATTTCTGCATCTGGGATGCTGGAGGGAGGTAGAGAAAGATCCTGGTGGGCCCCCTGGGGAGGTGGTGGGGGCCGGTGTGAAGGGCCTGGGGAGGGACAACCATGGAAACTGACCTGTCTGGACTGTGTTCTGCTTTGGGAGTCAGTGTTCTTTTTCTTTCTCGCTCTTTTTTAGTTGTAGGTGGACACAATACCTTTATTTTATTTATTTATTTTTATATGGTGCTGAGGATCGAACCACATTAAAAAAAAAAAAAAGCCACAGGGTTTCACAAAGTTGGCCTCCAATTTGAGAGCCTCCTGCCTCAGCCTCCCGAATCACTAGCATTACAATGAAAGATTTGGGGGCAGCTTTTAACTTCTTGGAGCCTTAGCACAGGCCTGGTGTCACTTCAAGGTCCTGGTGGGATTCAGAACCTGTTTATCCAGCAGGCAAGGTGGGGATAGCCAGGGCCACATGGCCACACCTTCCCCAGGCCCTGAGAAACGGCCTCCGGGCCAGGCAAGGCTGGAGTAGGCCCACCATGGGAAGAGGAGGGTCTTCTGCACTGAGGAGGCAGAGAAGCCTCCATTCTGTGTCCCTGACATTCACAGAAACTCGCCTGCGGCTGGTCAGAGGGGCCAAGTCGGTGGTTAGGCCATGACCAGAGGTGCGGTCCCCACTCTGCCTTTGGCCCTCAGCCCAGATGCAGGTTGCTCTCTTCCCAGAAGTTCATCCCCTGAGTGGAGTTCCGTGCTTTGCCCTCATTAACCTTCTGAACCTTCCAGAAAGAGAATGGAAATGCCCAGCCTCATCCTCCCATGGAGGAAGCTGGAGGTGGGATTGGAGACTACCCAGGACTGCTGGGGTCAGAGATCTGGGGACCAGAGGCCAGGCAGGAAATTGTCCTAGGAGGGGGCTTTCCACCAGTCTTGTCCCCAGGGAGTCCCCGCACAGTCAGAGTGAGAGAGCCCGACATCCCTGCCTCCCATGAAGGGCCCTGCTCCTCCCAGTCACCTCTACCCTCTAGTGGGCTCCTATGTCCTGCTAAAAACCCCCTCAAGGGCTCCCACGACCCTCAGAATCCAGTCCTGACCCTGGGACCTCCCCTGGCTGGCCCCGGCCACCTTGGTTTCATACACCCTGTCTCCAGCAGGCTCAGATACTCACTCCTGAATAAAGGCTCACACCCGAGGCCTGGGCTCTCCTCCCAGAGAAGGGGGTCCCACAGCTGGGTGGCTGGGCTTCTGGGAGACCCCAGTTTGAAAATACACCCCTGCCTGGAGCACAGATTACACCTGTAATCCCAGCAGCTGGGGAGGCTGAGGCAGGAGGATCAAGAGGTCAAAGCCAGCCTCAGCAAAATTGAGGCACTAAGCCACTGAGTGAGACCCTGTCTCTAAATATAACATAAAATAGTGCTGGGGATGTGGCTCAGTGGTCAAGTGCCCCTGGGTTTGATCTCTGGCGTTCACGCCTGTGCGCACACGCACACCCACACACACACACACACACGCACCCCGTGCATCCTTGTGCCCCGAGGTGGGAACAGTCCCATTCAAGATTACTGTGGTGGGGCCGGACCAGAAAGTACCCTGCCCCCAGACACCTGGACAGCTGGCTCTTCCCAGGCCAAATAGGAGGTGCAAGTGTCCGTGGTGGGGCAGGGGGTCGAGCTGCACTAGGCTCCCATACTGGGAGAGCAGGGAGTCTGGGGGTGAGCATGCAGACCGCCTAGAAGCAGGGCCAGCAGGGAAGGGGGTCCGGGGTGGCCCTCTCTTTACTTCTGTACCAGCTGGTTTGGGGCAATGGATTGTAACGTTTCTGTCCCTGACACCTGTTCTGTCCCTGTGGTCTCTACTGTGTTCTGCTCCTCTCCCCTGCTTTTCCCTTCCCTGGGGCAGGGAAAGCCGCCATCTGCCTGGAGCTTGCGTATGCTGGGAAATGGTCAGGCCCACGCCTGGACCGGCCCAGGCAGCTCCCCTTCTGGAAGCAAAAGGTGTTTCCGAGGCTGGTCAGGCTTAAAAAGAGGGACAAGAAGCTGGGCGTGGTGGCACACCCCTGCAATCCCAGCCACTGCAGAGGTTGAGGCAGGGGCATGACAAGTTTGAGGCCAACCTGGCAACTTAGCAAGACCTTGCCTCAAAATAAGAGGGCTGGGGGTGGAGCTCAGCGGGAGAGCACCTGGGTCAATCCCCAGTGCAAAAAAAAAAAAAAAAAAAGGGACAAGGGACAGCGAGAAACAACCCCAGGGGACACACAACCCCACACACGGAGATGGGAAAACAGGGACAGAAGGAGGCAGGAAGAGAGGCGAGGTCCCTGCGCTTCCCACTTGTCCATTTACCAGGATGATGTCAGGAGACACCTGGTTCATAGGATGTCACTTCACCACTCAAAATCATTGTCCCCAAGCCTATGCTCCCAAGTGGGTCCCCCTGTAAGTTGGAGGGCTGAGAAGGCCCGTAGAGCTGCACCATGTGGTCAGTAGGTGGGAGCCGGTGTCCATGGGCCCCTGATGACCTGAGGCGGTGCCCTGCAGGGTCCCCAGGCTTGGTGCCTCCCAGCCGTGCCTGGACACCTCTGATGCTCCAGGCAGGACTAGTGCCCCTCTTCCTGGCAGTCCCAGGTGGCATGAACCAGCCAGCAGGGTCCTGTGGTATCTCTGAGCATGACCAGCTGCCACCGAGGAGGGTGGGGGATGGCCTTGAGGGCTGGGAACACGTGGCCCAGTGCCCAACAGGGTTAGTGACCGTCTGCTGTCAGTGTGCATGAGTGAGTGGGGAGGGACCCAGTGGCCTGAGAGCCAGAGGCAGACAGAGAGTCCGACTCATCTCATCCACCCCTTCCTGGGGCAAAGAGGCTGAAGCCCAGGTGGGTGAAGCTGGGCGCCGAGGCTGGAGCCGGACATCACCCTCTTGGGGCGTTCATTCCCCCATGGCCCCCTGGGACCTGGCTCTGGACCTGAGGCTGCATGGGGAGGATGGCCAGTGGGTTGGTAGGACCGGGCACTGAGACTCAGACCCCTCCCTCGACTCCCAAGCCCCAGAAGAGCCCAGAGAAACCAGCATCTGCGGCCAGCATCTCCCCTCGGGCTGGAGAACCCCCATATCCCACGCACACTGAGTCTGCTCTCCACCCAGGCCGCCTCTGGGCTCAGAAGCAGGCAGGTCCTGAGCAGGTGGCTTAAGGCTTATACACAGGCTGTGTCTAAGGTAGGAAGCAGAGCATGGGGTCAGGGACACAGGTGACCTGGGTCTGCCAGCATCCAGCCTGAAGCCTGGAGAACCAGGAACGAGAGGAGGCCCAGGACTGGGCAGCACCAGGCTGGGTATGGAGTGGCGTGTTAGCATGAGGGGCCTCTGGGCTGTCCAGGGTGGCCAGGGCACCAAGGACATATGAGGCAGATAAGAGGACAGACGGGGGTCATTAGCACCCACGGGAGAGGCTGAGGCAGCGTAGGCGTGAGTGGCAGGGACGGGGGCTGATGGAGGAGACCCACACCTCCCACGGACCAGGTGCAGGCCCACGACAAGGGCGGACACCAGGGACAGGGGTGGGCCGGGTGGAGGGAGCACAAGCACTCATCCTGGGACAGTCACTCTAGACAGGACAAGGAGCAGGGTGGACTCAGACCCCACCTCCCACTCCTGAGGCCTGTGGGCTGGTTCCCAGGAAGGGGATAAAGGGTCATCATGGGCCACCGCTTCTCCAGCTGGCCAAGACCCCTAACTCTAGAACTCAAGGGTCAGTCCCTGCAGAGTCCCCCCTGTATGCCCCACCCAGCCTCAGCAGCCCTCTGACTGGAGCAGAGCCTCGTGGCCATCTTTCTGTCCCTGTGTCCAGGCTGCAGATGGGAAGGTGGGAAGACTCTGTTCCACAGGAGAGTCACCCAGGTGTCCCATGCCCTCTAAATCCGCTCTTGCCCCTCTCTGTACTGCTCTGTGCCCAGGAGTCTGACCACACCCCTGCACCCCTGCCACCTTGTTTCTGGCTAAGGCAGGACAGTGCCGGGCACTTACTACCCAGCTTCCTCCAGTGGCCTTGTCCCTCTACCTATAGCCTCTGCTCCTGCCCAGTGGACTCCGGCCCGTGGCTACTGTTTGCTGGCTCTGGAAACGCCACTCCCTTCCTCCCATGACCCTTCAGTTCCAGAGTGCATGTGACTCCATGGGTGACAGGCTGGATCACCCCTCTGCTGCTCCCCCTAAGGCTGCCCACACCTTTGCAAATGCTCTCAATTGCCCTTTGGGACACATGCCATCTGCTTCCTGCAGGGCCGGGCCCACACAGGGCGAGGGGAAAGGTCTATTGGCTACGAGGCCCTCCAGGTCAGGCCGCTCAACCTTGGCTTTTCACCTAAGGGGAAACTGAGGCCCATCCCAGGAAAGTGACCTGTCCAGGGTCACCCAGCCCCAAGGTCAGGGCTCATAACTGTCCTGGAGAGGCCACGGAGAGGAGATGGTCCCCTTCCCTACTGCCCCTCCCAGCCTGATTGCCCCACGGTCACTTGAGCATTTCCTCCACTGCAGGAGCCGGATGTGTCTGCTCCAGCTAATAAACCACTTAGGGACATTTGCAGGTCCCAGAGGAAGGCACCTGGGAACCCAGCCAGCCCTCCTTCCCTAATCTTCTGTCTCAGAGGGCAAGGGCCCTGCACGTAGCACCAGGTGCCTCCCAGCCTCCCCTCCTTCCCTGGACACCCTCCCTCGGCTCGCGCTGTCCCCAGCCTGCCCTCCGGCAGCGCCATGTGGTTCCTGTCTGGGCATCCTGCCAGTGTCCACCTGGCACAGGTGTCCTGTTCCTCCACCAAAGCCACACCTCCCCCAGGAAGGGATCCTCCAGGATGGCTCTCCAACACCTGGGTGTCACTGTCCTCCCCTGACAGCAGGGGACACCTACAGGACAGAATTACCTGGGCCATCTCTGGCCCCCTTAGTGCCTGGCACGAGGCATGGCTGATGGCCAGCAGCTGTGGGTGCCCTGAGTGAGGTTGGGGTGGGGTCTGCTCTGGGCTGAGTCAGGCTGCTCTCGGGAACCACAGCTTCACACACACTTCCTGCCCCCACCTCGTCCCACACTGCCCCACCTGGAAGTATGGACCAAGGTGGGCACAAAGTTTCGAAGTTGGACCTACTGGGGGACTGGAAGAAGGGGAAGAGGGTGGCTCTCAATCCTCCATCCAGGAGGAGAGGCAGCTGGGGAGAGGGGCCACCAGGAGAATGCGGGGGTGATGGACAGCACACCTGGACCTGCTGTGTGGGACCTTTGGTAGGAGGAGTGTGGCTGGGCAGGGAGGCCATCGTCACTATCCACACATTACAGATACGGAGGCTCAAAGAGAGATTTGCTCTGGCCTGGGTGACAGCTGGCCTTGGACCTTAAGCCTCAGCCCTGGTCCTGCCCTGGACCCCAGAGCCTTCCCAACAGAGGTGGAGAGGGGGCACAGGAAGCCTGCCTGGGTGCAGGGTGCTGTAGTCAAGCAGGAAGGTGTCGGGGTATTTATTTCTGCCAGGGACTGGTCCAAGCTTTGGGGTAAGGACACACACACACCCCACCATCATTTAGAGCCACCTCTCTGGGCTCCAGAAGCTTTGGGGCTGTGCAGCCTGGTCCAGGCAGGAGGCCGAGAGGTAGCCGGGTGTCCCTGGAGTGGCTCAGGAGTCCCCCACAGCTGAAGGGTCGCCCATGTGGTGGGTGTTGTATCTTCCCATGCTCAGTGGCTCCTCTGGGATCGAAACGGAAACGTTCCTGCAGCTTTCGCAGCTTGGGTGGAGAGAGGGAGAGAGGATGGCGAATAAATCGCCTGATTGCAATCTCAGCCGTCGCCTGGTGCCCCACGCCATCGAACAGGATCCCTCTAGAACCTTGTCCACAGGTTTCCCCTCATCAACACCCCCCCCCCACACTGGCTTCCAGGGGCCTGTGAGATGCAGCCCCTGACTCAACCCCTGATCTCACCTGCCTGCCACTCTCCTGTCCCAAAGCCTCCCCACCTCCCTGCCACCCCAAATACCACCAGGAATGGTGTCTCCTTTTCTCAGGGAAACCTTACAGACGCCCCCTCTCTGCCAAGTCCCAGCCTCTGAGCTCCAAACGAAATCTTGAAGCAACTCTCAGCACGTGCTGAAAGCAATCTACCTTTCCAGGGTGTCGCTTTGTCTGTGCGCAATACCAAAATGTGCCACCAGGGGGCGATCAGTGCCAGCTCAGAAAGTGGGTAGGTGTCGGGCAAAGAGGGCGGCCTGAGGGAAGGGATAATGCACACCCACCCCCATCCCGCTCCGGTGCGTTCCCAGCAGGAAGGATGAATCACTAGCTCAGAACCCAGGGGTTCTGGAACCTCAGGGATCCCGTGCGCAATTTATTGTTAGCCCTGTCTGGCCTTTAAGGAAAACCACCCCAGCAGAGGGCCCTGGGAGGAGGTCCCAGCCCTAGTCCACTCACTAGGCTTGTGTGAGCATGATGAGGACAGCAGCCAGGAGGATGGCCAGCAGGACCGACAGGATGGCAATGATGACCACTGTGCCTGCACTCTGGGGCCCCTTAACAGCTTGCAACACCTGGGCTGGGAGGATGATGGGCCACATAGGAAGAGGACTTCATTTGACCTGCGAAGGGGGCCCTTGCACACACAGCCTCTGGACCAACCACCCGCCACCTGAGCCAGAAGGAGCACCTGCAGCCGGCAGAATAGCAACATGCTTCTGATTGACGGGGTCTGGCCTAGTGCCCCAGGCCTCCCGCTCTCTCTAGGAGCCCCCAGCCCCTACCATTTAAGCTGCTCATCTTGCCCCCTACCTTGCTGGAGGCGGGTCTCCTTTGACCATTCTGTCTCAGCCACGGGTCCCTCCTTGCTCATTACCAGGAACTTCACCCTAACAGCAAACCCAGTATTGGGGGTGGAGCCCTTGCCTTCGGAAACCCTCAGACCCTGGTGCCCCACAGTTTCTCCCTCAACTCCCAGGCACAGGAAGAGCATCCTGGGGTGGGAAGACAGGGCCTGGGCTAAATAGCATCCTCAGAGCCCAAGAGAAAGAGTTGACATCTGACTGTGTGTTCTTGGATGCATCCTTCCCTGTGTCCCAGACCACCAGTGGGGACTGGGGCTTACATTGGGGGCCCATTGCTCCAAAAAGATAGGAGGGTTCACTGAGGCGTCCCCAGCCCCTTCTCCCCACCTCACACTCCTACTGGTACAACAGGGAACCCAGGTGTCCCACCGGAAGTTGTCAGGGTCCGGCTTGGCCCAGGCAGGAGCATCCCCAGCTCAGCCGGGACCTGGCAGCTCCCCTCACCTGTAGGGTCCCGAGCCCTGCAGTGGGTGATTGCAGCCCACTTTGGTCCAGGAGCAGTGTGTATCATTGCCCACACGGAGGACAGGGAGCTGCTTGCTGGCCTGGCCACCACGCCGGTAGAGCTTCTGGTTGGCCCTCAGTGTGAGGTAGTAGCCCTTCTGGGAGAAGTTAGCGGGGGCAGGAATGTCCTTTGTCTTCTGTGGGACAGTGAAGTTCTGGATGGCTGAGGGTGGCATGGCCAGTCAGGACTCCAGCCCTGTGCCACCAGGCCTGCGGACGACCCTCCCGGGCCACACCGCCCACCGCTCCTGTGTCCCCCGCTTTCCCTCACTCCTGCTACTCCCCCCAGGCCGGCCCATGGCATAGGGAAAAACCAAGGCCTGGTGGCCGTGGTACCCACCGTTGCTGTGGGCCACCACCAGCCAGATGGGGTCCGAGTTAGAGATATTGAGGTCATCGAACAGGCCCAGTGGTTGCTCAAGCGTGAAGGTGGACTGCGTGAGCTTCCCGGCCAGGGTGACGCTGGAGAGCCGGGGCACGTAGCTGATGTGCTCTGGGAAGGGCACAGGGGAGGGGATGCAGGAGCCTGAACAGGGCAACCGCCCGGTCTGAGGGGGAGACACAGGCCGGTCTGGGCAGCCCTGGTCTGACGGAGCTAGGGGCTCTTCCTGGGAGGTCGGGTCAGGCTGTGCTCAGGAGGGCTCCCTGGCAACTCTGTGCCCCACGGGCCATGGGCAGGTGGCCTGAGTCCAGCCTCCCTTGGGAGCCTGCTAAGGGTGGGCATTGTGGGAGCTGGGAGGGAAGGCCAGGTCCTCCTCCCACCTGTGGGTCTCCGTGGGATCGGAAGCACCCAGGAAGAGCAGACCGAAGCACACAGCACCCCCACCAGCCCAGGTGCGGGCTCAGGGCTCCGGGCCTCGCTGGGGTGAGACTCACGTCTGGGGGACCGAGCCCTGGGCTAGACACTGCTCCTGACGTTCCAGGTAGCCTGAGGAGCCCCTCTACAGGGGGCTACATCTCCATCTACATGGTCCAGGTTGGTTTGCTTGATGGGAGAAATGGATGGCTTGGGAGGGTGAGGAGCTGACGCACAAAGGTCCCCTGCACTGAGACCCAGAGATAAGGCTCCTGTGGGGACCATTGGCTCTGGGGCCTGAAGCTGGTTGAGTCTAGAACATTCCTCTCTTCTCCACCCAGTTCTCTTCCAAGTCCCGTCACCTCCCACTGAGACCCCAAGACACCTTCTCCTACGGGACCTCCTCCCCCTCTGGGCTCCCCTCACAGCCTCCAATGCCAGAGGGGACTCAGGATTGGCAATGTGGCCTGTGTCCAGCCTTGCAGCTGGGGGGCTCGGACCCCCTCCCTCCTCCCTGAGTGCCTTCAGCTCCCCAGTCCCAAATACTGACACAAGCAGAAAGACCAAGTGGGCTCTTATACGGGTCTCAGCCACCCACCCCTCCAGTCCAGTTCACTATGTCTCACTGCCACTACATCAACGGCACAGGTTTGGACTAGAACCTTCCAGAACCTTCTAGTCTGGGAGGGTGCTTGATTCCTTCTTTCTCAAGGCCCTCAATACTCTCTCAGAGGCCCAGGAGACTTTGCATACAGTAAGCACTTAATGTTTGCACAACTAGGGGAGAGAAATAGAGCAGCAGAGATGAGGGTGACTGTATCTCTAAGCCCTTCTAGTTTGGGATCCTTGAGGGCCTCCTGGGGTTTGCAGGGGTAACCTGCGCTCCTGGGTTTCCATAGCGAAAGAAGGAGGAGGAGGGGAACCATTTAAGAATTCGGGCATGGGAACCCCAAAGGAAGAGAGCAAGCATTGTTGCTCCCCAGTCCTGGGAAGAGGGGCAGGTGCTGGTCCGTGACTGCTTTGGGTGGTGCTTCTTCCCAGACCAACGCAGGACCCAGTCCCCAGACCAGGGAGGCGGGGAAGGGCAGCCAGGGAGGAGACTTACCTCCCCGAAGCCTGAGGCTCTGTGGGCACCCCACCTCAGTCCCCGGCTTCACTCACCCAGGCCTGTCCCTGGCGGAACACCAATAAGCTGCAGCAACAGAAGGACCAGCCACCAGGACTGTACCCCTCTGGGCCTCACGGCCAGACCCAGCATCCTAAGGTCTGTCCGTGCAGAGTTCTGTCCGCAGTGTCTGCAGCTGTCTGTGCTGGGCCGGGGGAGGCTGCTTCCTTCCATCTCAGCTGCCCCTCCTGGGTGCCCCCTCCTCCCATAGAACTGGTCCGACAGGTTTTGGGGGCAGAATCTGCAGGCCTCTGTGGATTTGGCCCCACCAGGGTGGGGTCTGAAGAGAAGGATCGGTTGCTGGGGTGAGGCAAGCCCAGACACCCCCACCCCACTTCCAGGAGGGCCTGGCCTGGGAGAGGCCTCAGAGGAGGCGGCCACCTGGGCTGCCCCAGGGCCGATCCTGCCGCGCCCACCTGGGCGGGCACCTCAAGCTCAGTGAGGTGGGAAGAGGCTGACCTTCCCTGGCCACCAGGAACTTAAAGGCTCCCCCACCCCACGGCTGCTTCCTTCCTGAGGCACCCTGGGCTCCTCAGACATCTGGGCCCTGGTGTGCCCTTCCCCAGCCGGAAGCACCTCGTCTCCAAGGAGAAATCCCCCACTCATTCTACAAATCCAAGTCCAGATGCCAGCTCCTCTCGGAAGCCTCTGCAAAATCCTCCCAGCCGGCTTCCCTGACCTTCAAACAGAATGACGCCCTTCTTTCTCAATGTCCCCACGGTACTTTCTACCGACTGGTCTTCCTGTGGCTCAGCCATACGCCACACACCCTCTCTGGGCAGATCCTGCATGAGGGCAGGAGGGAGGCTAACTGTCTACCTCGAGAGGGCAAAATTGCAACGAATGCCGTCGTAGGGGAGAAATAAAGAGTGTCCACGCACTTTTGCCCCTTTCAATGCTTTATTCACTCAAATTACTCAATACAATTTCACTCTCTAGGTTCTTAATCAAGAACACGACCATCCTTATCGCTAGGCACTGCAATCGACGTAATCAATCCACAGCCAACAATTCTAGATTAATTCTAAGCACTGCAAACACACTTCATCATGACAGGCTCATGACAGACATCCCCTCTGCATGCTAAGTTCAGAAGTCTTCAGCCTTAGGCATGATGTCCAGCAAATGCACACTCACTCAGACTGCGGTGACCAGGTCCAGAACCAAGGCAGGCTTTTCCTGGCATGGAGTGGACGACTGGTTGAGGAGGGGGTCGTAGGGAGGAGTTGCGGCTCCCACCAAGATCCAGATGAGATGGTAGGTTTGAGAGTGCTGAGGATCACGCAGAGGCTCAGGAACGATGACAAGTGATGGGATGTCATAACCTCATCAGGCTCTCCAGCTTGAGTCCATCCTTGTTTCAGCTGGCTGAATCCCTGCTCATTTGCTCTAAATGTTGGGGCTTTTGAGCCCCCCCTTTCAATCTTTACCAGTTACCACTGGATTTCTCAGTGACATCATTTACCCTGGGGTCAGAAACACCTGATCTGGTGGTCTCCATCCAGATCTTCTCACCTTTCCCTCTTACCAGGTGAAGACAGCCTGCCAGGGGCTTCCCTCTGTTTATCGGGGTGAGGGGAAGTGACTTGTTTGTGGCCATACTGGAGGGCTCTGTGGGTGTGCCTGGAGAGACTGCAGGTTTTTTTAAAGTGGAGTTGCCTGAGGCCATCCTAACACTGTCCTAGACCATTCGGGCTCCTGTGGCAAAATACCATAGACAGAGTGGCTTCCACACAGCACAGATTTATTTCTCAGAGTTCTGGTGGTTGGGAAGATCAAGATCCACAACACTTGAATGGGGTCGACTGTTGCCTACCACGTGCTTCCAAAGTAAAATATTCCAGTCCACATCCAATAATTACCCAGTGGGTTTTCTGTGACCGACCCGTCACTCAGGCACGCTAGCAGAATGCTGAAGACTTTCCAAGTTTTAAAATGGTGACATCTCATCAGGGATGGACTCCGTCCCCAAGTACAGGGGCCTAAGCCAGGACTAGATTCCAGGGAAGAGCAGCCAAGGCCCAGCGGTGGCTGAAAGGGTGCTAACCTGGGGTGAGCCTCAGCCAAGGCCCCAAGATGAGAAGAACCTTTTTTTTTTCCTTGTTTTAATTTTCTGATTAACATGTAGTAATTGTAGATTTTACTAAGCTCTGTGTGATATTTCTCTCTCTCTTTTTTTTTTTCTTTCTTTCTTGCAGTACTAGGAATGGAACCCAGGGCTTCGTGCATGCTAGGCAAGTGTTCTACCACTGAGGTTACACCCCTCTACACACACACACACACACACACACACACTTTTTTTAATTTTGGGGGGGTACCAGGAATTAAACTCAGGGGCACTCAACCACTGAGCCCCATCCCCAGTCCTACTTTGTATTTTATTTAGAGACAGGGCCTCACTGAGTTGCTCACTGCCTCACTTTTGCTGAGGCTGGCATTGAACTTGCAATCCTCCCGCCTCAGCCTCCTGAGCCGCTGGGATTACAGGTATGTGCTCTTGTACCCGGCTACTCCCTCTACATATAAGGAAACATCTGGTGCTTGTCTTTCTGTGTCTGGCTTATGTCACATAACACAATGTCCTCTATCCTCTGGTTCCACCGGTTTTGCTGAAAATGACAGGATTTAATTCTTCTTTATGGCCGAATAAAATATTATGCGTAGATATACCACATTCTCTTTACCCGTTGGTCCACTGATGAGCACCTAGGTTGACTCCTAGCTACTGTGAATAGTACCACAAGAAACACGGGCATGCAGGTGTCTCTCTGGTATGCTGATTTCATTTCCTTTGAATATATACCCAGGAGTGGGAAGGCTGGGTCGTATGCTAGTTCCCTGTTTAGCTTTTGGAGGGTCCTTCATACCCAGTGGCTGTACTAATGTACATTCCCAACAACACACAGAGATCCTTCTCTCCACGTCCTTGTCAGCATTTATTAATTTTTGTGTTTTGACCGTAGCCATTCTAACTGGGGTTAGTAGTAGCCATTCTAACGGGGCTCCTTGCTCCGGCCCCTGCCCCTGTGGTCCAGCGGGGGTCAGAGTTTTCCTTCCTCCTCTTCCTCCTGCGAGTCCCCTCCCAATAGAACCCTAAGACTGGCCTTTGCCAAGAACCTTGGGAGACAGGAGGAAGTGAACACGGGACAGAGGAGCACAGAGCACGCGCAGCCTGAGGTTCTCTAGGCTTGGTGATTTGATCAACGTGGTCTGAGGGTGGCCCAGTGGCCCTGGCCCCAGCAAGACCCTGGGTTGATGTCGAGCCCCACAGAGGGAGGAAAAAAAAGATCAATGAACCAGTTTGGGGTGTAAATTAATTCTACAAATAGTGTCCTCCCTGGAGGGGGTCCGCCCAGGTCCTGGAGAGAGGGACTTCCTCTCTAGATACCAAGGTCCTTGATACACATGATGGAAAAGAATTTCTAGACCCTTCAGATATGGAGGCACAGAGGTTTATTTAGGAAAGTGAGAAGTACAAGTTCAAGGGAGCATGTGGGCCATCTCCAGCATGAGAAGGGCTTTTGGAGTCTCGGGCTCTTCTTTTACAGGAAATTTATTGAGGGTGGGCAAGGGAAGGTATGTAGGGATGAGTCTGGTGACCAAAAGACCCTATAGTGGTTTGGCAATTTCCAGGTGCCTTGGCTTGAGTCTTCCCCATGATCTGATCAGTAGATATCACTGGGAAAGTGTCCTGAATTGTAAGTTTTGAATTGTCTTTTGCTGGGTCTATTCTAAAAATACATGTATTCATGGACTAACAGGGCACGGGGCAAATTTTCATAAGGGCGAGTTTCCAGTTAACTTTAAAATTGTGGTTAAAGATTTGTAGATTTCCTAGAAATTTGGGAGCACTAGGGCTAGCGGTGCTGCTGGCAATGACGGTGTTAGGAATTTTAGCCCAAGCCTTTCAGAATGAAGTCATAATCTCCTTTTGTCTCCTTCCTACCTATGTTTTGTTTTCTTCTATCCTACTTCACAGGCAGTGATCCAATCAGTGTATAAAATAAAAAGGAGCCAGGCAGGGTGTCACATGCCTGTAATCCCAGCAACGCAGGAGGCTGAGGCAGGAGGATCGTGAGTTTGAGGCCAGCCTCAGTAACTTAGTAAGACTCTGTCTCAAAATGAAAAAAAAAAGAAAGAAAAATGCTGGAGGTGTGGCTCAGTGGTGAAGCATCCCTGGGTTCAATCTCCAGTACCAAAGCATAAAAAATAAAAAGTAGGTGTGAGTCACTCGGTGGCTACGGCATTATTTGGTGAGAGCCTCTTTTCTCCATTAAACTGAGGCCAGAGGTCACCCTTATCCTCAGCTCTGGACTTAAGATCTGGCACATAGCTGTGCCTGATTATTACTTTTGACCTATGCTATGTCTGTGTGTCCTACGTCCTGCTCTGTGTGTCTGGCCAGGTGGATGTCATCTTGTTTTACAGCCTCAAGCAGAGAGAAGACCAGGATGGTGTGGATTGTGGCAGGTGTCAAATTTCCCCCTGGGTCTGGATGTCCCCAGGTCCAGTGAGTACCAGTGTGAAGGGAGTGGGTTCTAAGCATCTAAGAAGAGCCAAGAGGGTGTCCGTGCCAAGCCTTTTTAGGACCTGCCTTGCGGAGCATCTTGGGACTGACTCATGGGGTGGGATGTGGCTCCCCGCACCTCACCCAGGGAAGATAGTTAAAGGTTCCCAAAGGCCTGCCCAGTCTGGGGTCACCAAACAAGGCCCCATCTCCAAGGCAACCAGCACGCCCATGCTTGGAGGAGGTGCCCAGGGTACACTGTGCCTTCCAGGGGTCAGGAGTCTCCACACTCGAGCAGGGAGAGGGATGCAGGGCCTGGGCTTTGGTCAGGGAGGGGAAGGAAGAAGAGCTATCAGTCCCTGTCATCGGGGAAAGACCTTTGAGGCACCTGGGATCGTAAACCAGAATGCCCTTTCTTCCAGTAGGGGAAGGTTTCCTTGGTAAATCTCCCATGACTTATGGAGGGTCTACCAGGTGCCAGGACCTCTGTGGGCCCAGCCTGTGAGCAGAGAGCTCTGAGGGGAACTTGGGGACTGGGAAAGGCCAGGACCTTATCCATTCACGATTTTCACAGAGTCATAGATGCCCTGCTCCATGCCAGCGCAGTGGTACCTCAGGGATCAGAACCCAAGTCCCACCCTCATGGAGTGGACATCCCCAGGGGAAGGGACCACCAATGCATGAACAAATTCAGGCAAGATGGAGCGTCAGCTGCCAAGGAGACAAAAACCCAGGGCTAGGAGGTGAGCATGGTGGAAGGCAGGGGCCATCTTAGGCAGGGAGTTCTTGGGACCTTGCCAAGGTGGCATATGAACCAGGAAAGGGACAACCATGGAACCCCTGGGAGCGTGTTCGACAGTGACGGGCTCAGCAACCATAAAGCCCTGGTTCCCCAAGTGCCCCCCAAACTCTGAGCCTGCAAACAGTGGCATCTGATCACCTCCGGCTGTTGTGGGGTTGGACTGGGCTCAGCTGGGTGGTTCTTCGGCTCCATATGGTATCGGTCTGGGCAGCTCATGCAGCTATCTTCAGCTTTGACCTTGGCTTCACTGACGTGGTGTTTGGGATGAGTGAACAGCCCAGTGCTGCAGGGTCTCTCCCCTTCTCTCTGTTTTTTAACTTTCTCTCCCCCTTTCTCTTCATGAGATTTCTTAGCACTCAGTGGTCCAGCCTAAGCTTCTCTACATAGCAACAAGAATTTAAGAGGAAAAAACTGGAAGTTGGGAGGCCTTTATGGACTAGGCATTCCTGCAACAGCATATCATGGCCAGAGCAAGCCACCGGTCAACCCAGGGGCAAGGCAGGGGAGGCCACTCCAGATGGGCGGGGCCGTGTGTGCGTGGATATGGGTGGATACGCTGGTAGCCACTCTTGTAATAAGCCACGGTGGCCCCTGAGGAAGGAGCATCTTGGTCGTGGTGGGTTTGCTGGGGTTAGGGTTAGTTAGGGAGAGTTAGCATAGTTAGGGTTAGTTAGGGAGTATGAGAAGGGGTTAGAGGTGCCGTCAGCAAGGTCAAAGGATGGTACAGATGGCATGGGGCCATTCAAGTTTTGTCAGAACTGTGGCTTTGGCCATGAGAAGGAAGTACTGCAGGGTCAGAGCAGAGAAAGACCATGACCCATAAGAATTAGCAGGGGTCAGGGATGTAGCCCAGTGGGAAAGCACTTCCCTGGCATGTGCAAGGCCCTGGGTTCCATCCCCAGTGCTACACACACACACTCACACGTGCGCACACACAGGGTCCCTTTTGCTGCAGTGAAGGATCATTGCTGGGTTACACTAGTCTCCTAGAATTGCTGTAACAAATGACTACAAGCTGGGTGGCTGGAAACAAGTCCGGAGGCCAGAAGCTGAGATCAAGGTGCCAGTGAGGCCATGTTCCCTCCCAAGGCTCTGGAGGAGAATCACCTATTGCATTGGGCCTGGGGCCTGCTCCGATCCAGTCTGATCTTATCGTAACCAAAAAGGACTCGATTCCCAAATAAGGTCACACCCACAGCTTCAGAGTTAGACATGGATTTGGGGGGAAACACTATTCAATCCAATTCAGGGGTAATAGCTACCAGGGTGCCCAGGGTGAAGGCTGCTGCAGCGGTCAGGGTGAGACAGGATGGTGGCAGCAAAGACTTTCTAAATTCATTTTCAATGCCAGTGCTTTGCAGAAGTCTGAGCTTGCAATAAGGTCCACATGGCTGGAGGTTTCTTTGAAGTTCTGAGGCCCTTGGCACTGAAGCCTGTGTGGCTGGACACTGGCTCCTGCGGTGCCATCAGGAAAAGAGGGTGGAACACAAGACCTAGCAGCCACCCCAGCAGCAGCCCTAACCCCAGGGGCATCTGGGTGGGGGATTCAGGGGCAACACTGCTCCCCAGGCTTGACTCACACCCACGTCCTGGCCTGCCCTCCCTACCAGGGCGTTCCTTGCACTGCTCAGCCACTGGGTGGGGGGCCCTCCACACCTTGCCCTAGGCCTGTCTCCTCCTTATTCTCCCAACCCCAGCTCTGCACCTCCTCATCCGGGGCAGGCCGTCACTCAGGGAGCCCACAGTGGTTCCGGATCCTACCTTCTTCCACTCCAAACTCAGCAAAGTCTCTAGTTCTGATGTCACCAAGTCCCCCATGTGTCCCGTCCCCGGGCTGGGCCAGGGGCCTCCCCTGGGCTCCTACCACTGCCAGTGTTGCCCGCATCGACCCTCCCCCCGCTCCCCTACACTGGACTTTCTGGGTTTGATCAGAGGCCCCAGCTCTGCCTGCAGAAGACCCCAGAGAAAGAGGCACCCAGTGATCTGACTCCACTCTCAGCCCCTGCCCCTGCCCCCAGCCCCATTTCCCTGCCCTGGGGGCTCTGCCACTGCCCTGGCCCCAAGGGCTTGGGCCTGGGCCACAGGCAGGACTCCAGGCACAGGGGCTGGGACAACACACCTGAGCCCAGAGGATCCTGGAGACCATCCCCCCTTGGAGATCTTGAGCCACCTCCACTGGGGGACAAAAGGAGGGGGGGCCGGAGAAGAAAAGGGAGAGGCCAGGATGATTCATGGGACATTCTTCTCAGTCCCTCTGGGGGAGAAGCCAGGGAGAAAAATGGTTGTCAAGGGCAACGCATTCTTTCCCCTGGGTTCCTCTGGCCTGCGTCACCCACAGGGAGTGGAGTTTCAGGGAGGCTGAGACCAAAGGGCGAACCTAAAAGGAGCTGGAAATCTAGGGTGGACACTCGTTTTACAGAGGGGACATGGAGGCCAGGGGAGATCAGCCCAGCTGCCTGGTCGGGCTCACACAGCAAATGAGGCCCAAGGACAGAAGCCTCTGCCCCTGTCTTGCTGCCTGGGTTCTGTTCCCAGAAGCCAGGACGACCCGCCCAGGACAGGCCAAGCGAGGGGGAGGCAGGGGCTGTGCGGGGAGGCAGGCAGGGCTGCAGGTGCTTTCTACCTTCTCGAAGAGGGGGCAGGGCAGACGGCTGGGCCAGGGCCAGCAGCAGGTGAGGACCAGGCCTTGGCCTGGGCAGCACGTCACCCCAGGCCCCAAACCTTTGCACACACAACTCCCTCTGCCTGGAAAGCGCCCGACACTCATGGTCGCCATCGCTTCACGATCTCCATCGCTGACACCGTCCTGGGCATAGCACCTCTGCTGATGTCCAGGCCTCAGGACAGCATGATGTGGGGTGTATCAGTCTCACAGCCAAAGACCTCACACCGGGCGGCTTATGCCACAGAAATGTGTGTTCTGGAGGCTGGAAGTCCAAGGTCAAGTTCTGAGCAGGTCTGGTTTCTCTCAGGGCCTCTCTCTGGGGCTTGGCTGGACGACGGCCACCCTTCCACTGCTTTGTCCTTTTCTGAAAGGTGTTTTGGTCAATAAACAATTATGCATCCACTAGGGGGCGGCTCTGTGAGGGCCCTGGTGGGCAAACATGGCACGGGTGTTCTCTGCCCTCCCAGATGGAGTTGATAGTACAATAACTCACAGTTCAAGGGCTGGGGCGTACATCAATGGTAGAGGGTGTACTGACCGTGCACAAGGCTCAATCCCAAGCACCTCCCAAAAGGCTCAGTTTTATATCTACTTACAAATTGTAAAATTTAATTGGGAGGGAAAGATGCACAGCTGTCTAGGAGACCTGAGGGGTGAGGAAGGGCCTTCCTGAATAAGAGGTGCTGGAGTGGAGCTGAGGAATGGACTCGAGGATGTAGAGTGGAGTGGAGAGTGTTCTACAAAGAGAGGGAAACATGTGCAAACGCCCTGTGGCACTAGAAGCCAAACAAGGGTCTGTACGTCAGGCAAGGGATGGGACCCTGGGGCCCTTGAACCTAAGATGACCAATCTAGACTCTGTGCTTGCTGCATGAAGTCCCTGAAAGTTAGGAGCAAAGACTCAACGTGGTCAGCCATATAACATGTCTGGCCTCCCTGGACGCTGGGAGGCTAATGGGGGTGGGGGTGGGGAGTGTAGCCAGAGAGAGGGTGACTGGCTGGCGGGGGCGGGGGGGGTTGTGGGGATGAGGGAACTGATGGTGGAGCGAGAAGAGGTGAGGTGGCAGCAGTCCAGATGGCCTGTCCCTGCCTGCCCTGTCCTGGTTCCTTTGATTGGGGCCTGATGAGTCATCTGCGAGTCACCACCCCCCTCTCCCCCTGGATGTTTTCCTTTTTCATAATGCACTTGTTTTTAACCATTGAGCCAGTAAGTCTGGGGCCAATGGATGTCACAGCACTTCCTCAAATACAATCCTGGGAAGCACTTATAACGCCACTTAACTAAAAGTCTCTTTAAATGTCATGGTCCTCTCTCTGTGTTTTGCCTAAGGCTGACCCAAGCTGGCCAGCGCTGGGCTCAGGTCCTACTGATGCCCCTCTGGCATGTGACTCTGGGGCAGGAGGCACTGGCCCAGCTCCCCAGGGCCCAGCTGTGCCAGGGCATTGGTCCAGGATTCTGGGATGCTGTGGTGTGATTGTGGGCACAGCCAGGGTCAGAACACCCAGGTCAAGCGGCCTCCCAGAGTGGCTTCCAACTGTCCTAAGGTAGGTTTCTACCTTTGCAAAATATTAGCGACTTGCTAATGCCCTGTGAGTCCCCTAAGCTGTTAGGATGGCAGTCCCAGAAGCCCTTTCTCAGGGTCTGCTGGGGTGGCATACCCAAGTCTCAGAGCCTACGGGCCTAGGTTTTGTGTTCACGCCTTTCTCCTTAACAGAAACCCCGGCAGGGCCTCCTTCCTCCCGCTCATCCCTCAACTCTAGGGCCACCTGAGTATTCCTGGAATCCATCCCTTCCTTTCCAGCCCCTTCACCTGCAAGTTCATGCCTGTGTCTTTCTGTCCTTCAGTCTTTTGCCACCCCCTGGCGTCATCCATGCCACCGCAAGGGTGACAACTGGTCTCTCTGAGTAGCTCTCTCTGCCGTGCTCCACTGACTTCCATTTGCCCTTCCAGACTCAGCTTGGAAATGACCCCAAGGAAGCCCCCTTGACCCTCAGCTGAGGTCAGTATCCCCCTGGACTCCCCTGGGCTACCCCTCAGTCCTCACCCCATGCTATTGCCACATCTGTTTGGAGGCAGTCTCCGTGGTCAGGGAGGCTGTTCGCAGGGAAGGATCGCTGGGGCTGCACCTGGAATCCACACAGAGGCCGGCCCCAGCACAGGAGGACCCCAGGTGTGCAGAGTCTGGCTATTCTTGCTCCTAGCTGATCTTTGGGTCTGGGAGGGGTCACTTATCTTTTCACATGTCAAACGCTAACAGGGCATCTTCTTCCCTAACTTACCTTCCAGGGCTACTGCAGTGTGAGGTGGCCTCTGCCCCGGCTAGCTGGTCCAGGAGACGGAAGCCTTGAACCCCTCCCAAGAGGCTCCACAGAGGCCGTGTTTCAAAAGTTGTCACCCAATGGGGCTGGCTCCACGGCCAGATGTCTCCCAGGCCACCAGGACATTGGACTGAAACTGCTTCCATCCAGACCTGCAGGTCTGTGGCTGGTGGGGTGAAGGAAGGATGGGGGACAGACCTCAGAGATGAGGGACTCAGGAGCTTTTAAAGACTTCCCATGGGAGGGTGAGACTGGGGAGAAAGCAGCTGAGTGGAATCACACACCCAGCATGGAATGCTGCTGCCTGAAACGCATGCATGGGTTTCTCTGTGGCCTAAGAGATGGAGCACCAGTAGGGACAGCAATCCAGGGACCTCCTCAGGGGGGCTGGGGCCACGTGCTTTTGTCCCACTGCCAGCGGGCTTCACTCCAGTCATGCAGAAGCCAGACCACATTTATTCACCTCCAAAGGAGGCGGGCAAGGGCCTGTGTGCTGGGAGCCGTGGTCAGACAGGCCCGGGAGCAGCGCCCAGGGAACACAGGGTGGGGTGCAGCGGATGGACGGAGTGCGTGCGCATGTCACCAAGGCTCAGCTCTCCTGGAGGAAATCGCCGCCGCTGTGTGGGCTGAAGCCTGCAGAGTAGGGGCTCATGCGGCAGCGGGACTGCCCCGCACGCTCTCTGGCTTGGCCGGTGGAAGCCCCGACGACCACAGATCACTTTGGGGTCGCAGGGCTGAGGCGGTGGACAGGAGCACGCATGCGCGCGGGCCCTCGGCTACCTGGCCACGGCGCGCCGGCGCCCCCGTGTGGCGATGGCGGGAACCACTCGCCTCGCGGACAGAAGCTTGGGAGTCTGCATTGCAACCTTTCTGATGAAGGGGTCTTGAGGGCCTCGGAGAGTCCACTGGGGTGATTATCTAAGGATGAGTTTGGGATCAAGTGAAAGTCACCTCTGGACACGCGGTGGTCTGAGGTTCAGAGCAGGGAGTTCCCGGAGATCGGGACCTGCTCTTCCTGATTCCCTGAGTCTAACACTGTGCATGGCATTCAGCAGGTACTCAATGAATGATGTGGGATGAATGGATGAGTGTGTAGCCATCTGTGTGTGCAAAGAGATTTGAAATGGTGACCGGAATCTGTAGCTGGATAGTCGTGATGTCATCAACACTGTCTGACCTTCTGCACATCTGGGGTCCTCCTGTGCTGGGGCCCGCCTCTGTGTGGATCCCAGGTGCAGCCCCAGGGATCCCTCCCTGCGAACTGGAAAGAGCCAGTATACAGGGCCAGCAGAGATGCCTCTGAAGGCTGTACCCTAGCGGCAGCTAAAGGGTGTGACAGAGGGTGACTTGGGCTCTACCCAGGGCAGAGCCAGGTTCTCGAAGGTTTGCTCCTGGGGTCTGCAATCTCTGCATTGGGGCTGCCGGTCCATGTGCCTCCAGCTGTGCTCATAGGTCAGGCAGAACAGAGACAGGGACAGAGGCGGGGCCAGATGCCCAGCCTGACCACAGCCCCTCCTAAAGTCACTTCCAGATGCCCAGGGCTGCTGGAGGGGAATCCTGGCAAGCTGGAGCATGCTGGGGAGAGGCCAGGAGCCCCAGGAGGCCTGTGGGCACAGGGGTGGGGAACACGCTCCCTGCATTTGTTCCCTGCCTACTAGGCCCAGGCCCAGGCAACAGGCTAGGGGCTGAGGCTGGGGAGGGGGTCCAGGCCAGGCTCACAGCCCACAGGCAGTGTGGCAGCCTCACTGGGCGGGATGTGGTGGGTCACGTAGCGCTTCCCCATGAAGGAGCCGATCCGCAGATGCTCAGGGGCCTCCTTGGGCCACCACAGGCTGGAGCTGGACAGGGGAGGAGGAAGAGGCACTATGTCCCTTGTGGGTGGGGGACTGCTTCCCCTCCCCGCACCCTCACCCCATGGCCTCGGCTCTCCCTCTCCACCCTTTCTAGAACTGGCCTCTTCCAGGTAACCACTCTGACTGCCTATGCTGGCACCAGTTTGCTAAGACACCCAC
Organism: Urocitellus parryii; assembly: GCF_045843805.1. NCBI lineage: Eukaryota > Metazoa > Chordata > Mammalia > Rodentia > Sciuridae > Urocitellus > Urocitellus parryii. Next base: position 28,254,343 of record NC_135539.1, on the reverse strand, counting down.
GAGCTCACAGAGAAACATAAGGCTCAGGAGAGAGGGGCCTTGGCAGAGGACACAGTGAAGGACAGGGCCAGAGGGAGGCAGGCCCCCAAACCAGTCCTCAGGGGAACTACTGGATCCTCATGGCCTCCCAGGTGACAGCAGGAAAAATGCAGTTCCTGCACCCTCCCTGGAAGGAGCCGAGAACCAACCACAGTGTGGACAGGAGGCTTCCAGGCATCAGGGCCAGGGCCAGGGCCAGGAAGGGCTGTGGGTGAGAGAGGGGCCCATGGGGTGTTGCCACTCACAAGCGCACTGTAGAGGCTGCTAGGAAGGCCAGGAGCAGGAGGCCAACCAAGGACGAGAGGATGGAGGCGATTACAATCATACAGCCACTCCGCCGCCCTGGCCACGTGTCGATGGAGCTTGGGGCCTTCCCTGCACACAGGGTTCTGTCACCTCCCTCTCTCCCCATCCACCGTCACACCTCATGAACCCAGAAAGCCTCCCAAGCCCACCCGTCTGTCCATCTCAGCAGGCACCTGTCACTCCAGCCCAACCCTGGGCTCACCTGCTGGGCTTGTCCCTACCCCTGCCCCACACTGCCCGGAACATGGCAGACAGAGTGGCTGCAGACCTCCAGGGGACCATATCACCCGCTCCTTGGAACCCAGCATTCAAGGTCTTCAGATGACAAGATCCCCACCCCAACTGCCTTAGCAGCCATCTCCCCGGCAACTCCCTTCCCAGACACTCTGGTCTTTGCACATGCTTGGTGCCCCGTGTTCACCCTCAGGGCCCTGCTCAGAGAAGCCCCTAGAACCTTCCATTCCACCCCCAGCCAGCCAGCCCTGATGCTGACTCTGGTCTTCATGCCCAATTCCTTCTCCCCACACCCAGGAAAGGAGGCCCAGGCCTGGGTCCCACAGGAAGAGGAAGATTTCTGCCTGTGACAGGAGCTGGTGGGGCACCCAAGGGTTGGCAAACGCTTGGGGACTGGCAGAGCCAGTGCCCCTGCGGAAGATGAGCAGGTGGCCCAGAGAGGCCGGCGAGCTCCCTGAGGACAGAGGAAGTCCCAGCACCCAGGACTACCTTGGTGCAGAGTGATGGGATCTGACCACTCCGTCTCAGCCTTTGGTGCGCCACCGACGTCCATTAGGAGGAACTTGACACTAGAGATAGGGAGCAGGGGTGAGACTCAGAGGGCTCCACTGCCCTGGACACGGTGCCACCTTCAGCAGAGTCCCCAGCGGCCCTCCTGTGCTGGGTGGGGCCCTTCTCATGCGCGGGTCCCAGTGGTAGTCTGGCCCTGCCAGGAGGACCTGCCGAGGCCTCTCTGGGCATGTGACCTGCACCAGCAGTCCCCATCCATCTGGGCAGTGGCTCTGGGCAGGGAGGAAGATCTCAGCACCCTCTTACAAAGGCACCCAGGCCAAAGGCGGGGAGTCTCAGTCAGGGCCTGCCCAGAGTGCAGAATCCATAGGTTCTGTGGGCAGACTCAGTGTTTTTGCTGGGTAGGAACTCTAGACCATCTTGGGACCCTCCGAGTAAGGCTAGAAGCCCAGCGGGGGTGGCCGAGGGGGCAGAGGGAGCAGGGAGGATGGAGACACTCCACCACGACCTCAACAGGCCCCCTGACTGAACCCCTCTGAAGGCTGTACCCTCAGGGAAGGAGGAAGGGGATGGGAACCATCTCTTCTGCCTGAACTACCCCCCTGGGCAGAACCAGAGGCCACAGCAGCCCCCTCCCACCTTGACTGAGATCCCAGTTGCTCTGGTCCCCACCTCCCTGCTGGGGCCTCTGGAAAGGCCTCTTTCTGCCTGGTATCCAATGGGAGGGCACTATTGCCCCCTCCTCCAGAGGAGGGAAATGGAGACCAGGAAAGGGGAGGGGCTCGTGCCACCCTGCACTTGGGACTGGGCGGGGCGGGTGGGAGGGGCCGGCTCTGCACCCTGGCTCCCCAGAAGCTCCTCCTCCCCCCCAGAAGCTCCTCCTCCCCCGGCGCAGCCCAATCCCAGGGCAGTGGACGTGCGGGGGGGGGGGGGGCAGGGGGAGGCAGGCAGGGTGGAGGGGGACCACCCACCTGTAAGGGCCAGGGCCAGGGAGGGGGACATTGCAGTAGGGTTGCTGGTGGCAGCCGAAGTCATTGCCGACCCGTAGCAAGGGGGAGCTTCCACTGACACCCACTGGATCCTCACAGGGCAGCTGGTCCAGGGACAGGGGCAACGTCATGAAGTGGAGATCGGTCAGCATCCGTGGGGAGAGGGGAATGTCAGCCAGGGTCTGTGGGTTCCGGAAATCCCTGGAGGCTGGAGGATGGAGGGTGAAAGGGGCAAGAAGGGAGGAAAAGGCCTTTTCCTGCTGACCAGAAGTCCTGCCTCCACCAGCCCTCAGCCACCTGGCCATGGCCTTCAGCCCTGACCACCTCCACGGCCCCCCTCCCTGTGAGTCCAGACAAAACAGACTCTGCCATCTCCTAAGAGACCCCCCCGCTGAAGCCCACCTCACCTCGCTCCCCACACTCACCCTTCCCACCGCTGCCAGCTGCACCCAACAACTGGGGGTACTGGTGAAGTGTTCCCTCTGGGCCCTCACCCCTCTCCCCAGGCCCCTGACCTGCACCACATACCATTGGTGAAGGCCACCACCAGCCAGATGGTGTCCTTGGCGTTGGCATGCCCATCAAACACACAGCGAGGCTGCTCCAGGGAGAACGTGGTGGCCGTGACCTTCCCTTCCAGGTTCCAGGCTGTTATCTGTGGCTTGTAGGGGATCCATTCTGTAGCCATGGGGGACAAGGGTGAGCAGTGGAGAAGGGCATGAGGGTCCTGGAGGCCCACTGCCCTGAGATTACTGGACCTGACTCAAGGGGATGGGCTCCCAGGTTCAATCTCCCCAGCAGGTGCCCCCAGCGCCTCGGGTGTGGCCAGGTGCATCCATCCCAGGACCCCGACTCACCCAGGCTCAGGCTGGTTTGGAAACAGCTCAGTACCAAGAGGAGCAGCAGGCAAGGGCGAGGCTGCCTCCCAGGGGGCCCCATGATGGCCAGCGGAGCAAGGGGAGCTCAGGGGCTGGTCTGGCTGCCTCCGGCTGCACCCCACCCCCAGCACCTTGGGCCTGGAGGAGCTGGTTAGTCAGGCTGCCAGGAGGGCAGGAAAGACCTGTAAATATGAATGCTTCCCTGCCCAGCACCCACCCCAGCAGTCCAGCCCATCAGGGGGAGGGGGCTGGCTGGGCTCTGGGCCCCCAGATGACCACCAGGCAGGCCCAGAGCCTATGTCAGGAAGGGGGCCCCACCCAGCCTCCCAGCCCTGGGGAGGAGGGCCAGCCTCAGGAAACTTGGACGCAGGGCAGCATGTCTGAGATTCCTGCACCCTGGGTGCCAGGAGCTTCCCTCTGACCTCTCAGCCCCACCCAGGGAAGGAGTGGGGGGCAGAGGGCAGTGCAGCCCCCGCCTGCCCGCTCCAGCAGCCAGGCAGCCTCCCTGGCCCTGCTGCCTTCTCTGGGCCCTGCCACCTGTGAGGCTCCCTTTCCCTTGTCCAAAGTGGACTTGGGACTCTGGGAAGGGACAGTGGAGCCCTGGACAGCTGACGGACAAGCCCTGCAGTTATTTAGTTCACTTGTTTTTATGTTAGTACTGGGGATTGAACCACTGAGCCACATTCCCAGCACACCATCTCCCATCTTTTTTTAGATGGGTGAGAAGAGAGAGAGAGAGAGAGAGAGAGAGAGAGAGAGAGAGAGAGAGAGAGAATTTTTTTAACATTTATTTTTTAGTTTTCGGTGGACACAACATCTTTGTTGGTATGTGGTGCTGAGGATTGAACCCGGGCCGTACGCATGCCAGACGAGCACGCTACTGCTTGAGCCACATCCCCAGCCCTCTCATTCTTCTTAAAGACAGGGTCTTACTAAGTTGCTGAGGATGGCCAGGGACTTTCAATCCTTCCATCTCAGCCTCCCAGGTCACAGGGATTACAGGTGTGCGTCACCAAGCCCGGCTTATGTGTATATTTTTAGATAGAACTCACATACTCTAAAATTCACAGCTCAGTGATTTTGTTTTTGCTTTTTGTACTGGAGACCAAACCCAGGGGCACTTCCACTGAGCTGAATCCCCTGTCCTTTTTCTTCTTTATTTTGAAACTAAATTGCTCAGGCTGGCCTTGAACATGTGATCCTCCTGCCTCAGCCTCCAAAGTTGCTAGGATGAAAAGCTTGCGTCACCGTGTTTGGTTCGATGTTTTTTTTTTTTTTTTTTTAAAGAGAGAGTGAGAGAGAGAGGGGGACAGAGAGAGAGAGAGAGAGAGAGAGAGAGAGAGAGAGAGAGAGAAATTTTAACATTTATTTATTTTTTCTTAGTTCTCGGCGGACACAACATCTTCGTTTGTATGTGGTGCTGAGGATCGAACCCGGGCCGCACGCACTCTAGGCGAGCGCGCTACCCCTTGAGCCACATCCCCAGCCCAGGTTCGATGGTTTTTAATCATCACAGGGTTGTGCAGCTATCGCCACTAGTTCCAAAACGCCATCACCCCAAAAGCGTACACTATGCATTCAGCAGTCACTTCCTGTCGGGCTGCTGTCACCACCACTAATCTGCCTGCTGTCTCCATGAACGTGCCTGTGATGGGCATTCCACAGCAATGGGATCACACAGCATGTGGATGCATCTGGCTCCCCTCAGCATCCCTGATGTCCATCGCACACAGATACATAATAAGTATCCATCAGTGTTAGGTGCTGGGTGTTTCTACTTTGGGGCTATTACAAATACTGTTGCCAAGAACATTTGCAAACATGTTTTTGTGTGGCCATGATCTAGTAATCCTAGCCTGGATAGATCCCTGGGGTGGAACTGCCCAGTCACATGGTCCCCCTTTTGAGGAACTGCCTGTTCCCTAAAGCAGCTGTTTTACATTCCCCCAGCACTGGGCGAGCACCGCTGCTACTTTGTCTTAAAGTGGTTTTGACCAGTGTCTCTTCCAGGAAGCCACTAGGGGCGGGCACCTTTCCACATGCAAAAAATCTCCACAGAGATTTTTTTCCCTTTTGCTGTTCTGGGGAATGGAACCCGGGGGATTCAGCAAGTGCCCCCAGTGCCTCAATGTAACACCATTGAGTTACATCCCCTGCCGCCCTCACCCTTGATGTTTTTTTAGTTGTTGATGAACCTTTATTTATTTACATGTGGTGCTCACACATGCTAGGCAAGTGCCCTACCACTGAGCCACATCCCCAGCCTCTCAGCGGTTTTTTCTGTGGTACTGGGGATTGAACCCAGGGGCTTGTGCATGTGAGGCAAACACTCTCCCAACTGAGCTACATCCCCAGCCCCCCTCAGCCCATTTATAGTCAGGGTCTAACTGAATTGCCAAGGCTGGCCTCTAACTTGTCACCTTCCTGTTTCAACCACCCAAGCAGGTGGAAGTGTAAGCAGGTGACATTGTGCCTGGCTTTTTTTGTTGTTGTTTTACAGTGTTTGGGATCCAACCTGGGGCCTTACACATGCTAAGCAAGTGCTGTCCATGTTTAAATTTGTTCTGATTGGGCTGGGGATGTGGCTCAAGCGGTAGCGCGCTCGCCTGGCATGCGTACGGCCTGGGTTCGATCCTCAGCACCACATACCAACAAAGATGTTGTGTCCGCCGAGAACTAAAAAATATTAAAAATTCTCTCTTCTCTCTCTCACTTAAAATAAATAAATAAATAAAAAATAAAAAAATAAATTTGTTCTGTTTATTTATTTTTAAATTTGTTCTAATTCCAGCTCAGGAAGGCTAGAGCATGAGACTGGGCTTCCATGTCCTGTGAGCCTCTGCAGCTGTCCATGGCCACCCACAGCTCTCACATCTTGTTCCTTTTTCAGGGCCCTGAGCACCTGGCTCAACTTGGTGGGGGGGGGTACCAGGGATTTAACTCAGGGGCACTTGACCACTGAGCCACACCCCCAGCCCTATTTTGTATTTTACTTAGGGTTTCACTGAGTTGCACAGGGCCTCACTTTTGCAGAGGCTGGCTTTCAACTTGCCTTGGCCTCCAGAGCTGCTGGGGTTACAAGGGTGGGCTATTGTGCCAGGCATTTTTAAATTGAGTTTTTTTTTTTTGCTTTTTGGTCATTTGAGGTGTTGAGAGTTCTTTTAATATTCTGGATGAGACCCTTATTGGGTATGTGATTCATGAATGCTCTCCATCCTGATTCTGTGTCCTTCAATGAATGGTGAAGCACCAAGACGTGAAGGACCAGAGGGCAGAGTGTGGGGCTTGCCTGTGATTGTGGCAATGCAAGAGGCTGAGACAGAAGTATCATTAGTCTGAAACCAACCTCAACAACTTGAGATCCTCAGCTATAAGAAGGGCTTAGATGTAGCTCAATGATTATTATCTCTAAATGTATTAATATATCCATCTTGGTATTGTTTTGTAAAGTAGAATTTTTGCTGTACCAGGGACTGAACTCATGTGTACATTACCACTGAGCTACACCCAGGGTCTCCCCAAGTTGCCCAGGCTGGGCTTGAACTTGAGATCCTCCTGCCTCAGCCTCCTGAGTAACTGGGATTACAAAGGTCTCACAAAGACAAAAGTGCCTCTAGTCCACCATAGTCATAATGTGGCTCTGCTTGTCCCTTACCTGGGGACAGATTTCCTTGACTGGGGACATCTGCTCCTTCCCCCACAGGGGTCAAGACTGGGCTGGTGCTCTGCCTTGGCCAGTCACTGAAACTTTGACCCTCTGGGTCCTCATCTATAACCCAGTGACAGCAGCACCTGACCAGTGTTTTGTAAACCAGGGCCACTGTGGATGAGCGGCTGTGCAGGGCAGGGTGCCACGGGCTCCCCAGCTCCTGCAGATCGCCCTTTACCAGATGGGAGCTGAACAAGCAGTACGCATGACGTCCTGGCACAGTGGACATGTATGGGGCCTGTGCATGGGGGGCAGACACCCCTCACACACTTGCATCCGCTACAAACACTAAGAGCCTGTGGACTTTGGCTACAAGGCCTTTATTGCAAACAAAATCTGAGGTATAAGAAGCTGACTCAGAACCCACGCCTGTCCAGCCAAGGGAGGGGTGATCTACACTCACCCCACGCCAGGCCTGGGCGCTGGAGCCCAGGACTGTCCTCCAGAGTCCTAGGGCCCGTCCCTGCACTGAGGTAGCTGCATCTTGGCCCCCACAAGGACAAGGCCCCAGGGCTGCCGACTCCCACAGAACTCCCCCACTAGGAGGGGGAGGGTAGGCACAAGCCTGGCCCCTCGCACCCTGGCATACGTGTGCCCCACAAAGGTTCTGGCCTCTCAGCAAAGGCACGTTCCTGCCCGCCACCCAGGGGCAGCCCGGGCAGCCATGGGGCTGGGCAGCTGCCAGGTGGCCATGGGGGATTGGTGGGTCACTGCTGCTCCAGGCAGTCCTCGGTCACCCCCTGGGCAGCCAGCTCGGCCAGCACATTCTGCAGGTAGTTGGGGTCGGGGTAGCCATGGCCTGTCACGTTGCGGTCCATCTCTGTCTTGTGGTGGATCTCGTTCCACACCACGGTGTCAGTCTCGCCCGTGGTGCTGGACGTTCCAACTGTGAAGATCAGTCTCCTCTTCCAGGCCACCTTCAAGAGCTCCAAGACCTGGCAGAGGAGAAGGGAGGGCCCATGAGTGGTGCCCCTCAGGCCCTGCCCCTCCGCTCTCGCCGGAGATGAGCTCACCCAGGCCCAGCCCTGGATCCCATCTATGGGGCCCCTAGAACTCCAATTGCTGATGGGATGGCCCCACAGGGTCTCCCGTGGGCCCTGGCCATAGCCCTGCCCTCCCCACCTTGGCAGCCACCACCACTCTGCAGCCACTCTAGCGACGACCCAGCTGCCACCTTGAGTCTGCCCTCCTTCCTCACTGCCCTCCTGCTCTCCCCATTCAGCCACGGAAGAGCCCAGCCTCGAGGTTGGGGTGCAGCTCAGGCCTAGCCTATGTGAGGTCCTAGCCCGACTCCCAGCAGCACAAAAATAAAGAAATAGAGTCCAGTACACACCTCCCAGCAGCCAGAGCACCTTCTCAAACTGGAGGACCCTCCCAAGGCATGCCTAGAAGGCAGCCAGGCCCAGCATCCCGCCGCCTCCCCCTGGGGGCTGGCTCCTGCCTGGGCCCAGCTGTTCTATCTGCCTGGAAGGCGCTTCCAGACTTTCTCATAGCTGCACAGTCCCTGTTCAGGTCTCAGTGCAGACAGAGGGACCAGCCATCTGACCCCATCCCACCCTGGGTGCAGGCCGTCCTGACTAAGAAAACGCCCTAGCCTCTTCTTCCTGGCTTCTTCCTGGATCCACAGCAATGCTTTGGAAAGGAGTGGCAAACAGTGGCCCACCCCTGCTGGCCCACTCCCTGGGGGTCCCAGTGGGCCCCATCTTCTGCCACATTAAGGTGATGGGGTGATAGGGGCAACGGGTCTTCACCTTGCGGCCCTGGGCGTTGTCTGGAAGGTAGCACTGGCGGGGAAACCCTCTGGCAGTGAACGGCTTTCCTGGATTGGGGTGCTCAGGGCCCTGAAAAAGGAACAGATGCCAAGATGTGAGAGCTGTGGGTGGCCATGGACAACTGCAGAGGCTCACAGGACACGGAAGCCCAGGCTCATGCTCCAGCCTTCCTGGCCAGCTCAAGTGACCCAATGACTCTGGTCCCTCAAAGACCTAAAGTGAATGTGGCCTCCCCCAGTGAACGCCCTCCCTTGAGCCTGCGCCAATCTGTCTGGCACCACCACTGCCACTTCTACCCTGCAAGAGCCAGAACTGACCCTCTTCTGCTCTGGGGATGCTCTAAGCACTGGGTTTCCTAGGATCTTTCTTTGTGACCCTGGGGGCACCCCTCCACATCCTCCACACGCTCACTGGGTGGCACCTTGCTCCAAGAACTGGCTGGAGCAGTGTGACAGGGGAGGGATAGTGACAGCCTCCTGCCCTCCACCACAGAGGCTGCACCGCCTACAACTCAGTCCCCTCCCTCGGAGGTGCTGCCCTGATCACAAGATAGGAAACCTGGTCGGGTGAGAGCACGGCTCCACCAAGGCTCCACACAGCAGACCTCATCTGGCTCCAGCTACTCCTGCCCTAGGTTGAGACCAGCCCTGGCCCAGGCTTTCCTCTAGGACCTGTGCTTGCATTCCTGAAATGCAGCCTTGGCCCTGCCACGTCCAGCCCAGGCTTAGTGGTCACTCTCCCGAGAACAGGGCCCCACCCCACTCCCTGGTGCCTGCGGGGGCCCCGCAGCTCCTCAGCATCGCTCCTCCTGCTGTCTGCCTTGTCCTCCATCCAGCCCAAGTCCAGCTGGAATGACCCCTCCTCCAGGAGGCCTTCTGTGCTCGGGGAAGGACAGAGGGCTACTGCTTTCCTCCACAGCCGCAGTCCCCAGCACTGTTGCCTTTGCGTCCTGCCTCCCTGGTCCCAGCCTCAAGGAAGCAGGGAGTCTGGGGCTGGCAGCAGGGACCCTGGTACCCCATCCCCGGGGTGGGGCAGGAGAACAGCACCTGGGTGTGACTGACCCCTCCTGAGGTGGCCCCTTACCTGGATGCCGTGAGGAATGTTGTAAACTATGAGTATCGTCCCACAGTCCTCGTGGCCAGGCAGTGACACCTGGAACCTGAAAACCTCCATCTTCCCCCGGGGCTGGGTCCCGGTCTTCTCCCCATAGATGGTTTTGCAGGAAGGACACTGCAGGCTCCCATCCTAAGACAGGCAGACACAGCAGACTGAGCCAGCGGCCCAACCACACTGGACAGTCAGCCACTGCCTCGGCAGGAGGAGAGGTCACCAGGGAGAAGCTGGCATGGCTCACAGGGCGCCCAGGCAGCCTCCTCTCAGAGCACCTGAACTCCAGCAGCTCAGGGTCAAAAGGGAAGTTCTACACTACAACTCCTCACGCTGCTCTTATTCAAAGGGTAAGTTCAGGAGACTGGCATTGAGTAGGAAAATCAGGGTCAGGAGCAAGTCTCTAGTCTAGTCACCTTTGAAACCATACAGAAAATCCTGCAACTGATGATGAGCTGCATGTAGGACGCTACATGACGGACAGGACACTGCGGACAGGGCCCAGGCAGAATCAAATGGCCATCATGTGACTTAGTTTCCACTGTCCTCCCAACTCCTGCTCACCCTGGCTAAACCCCTCTACAGGAACAGCAGCCAGAGGTCAGCCATTGACAGCCTGAGTGGGACCCTTCCCCTGTAGAGTGGAACAGGACCCTGAATCAGGGGCCTGGCTCTGCACCACCCAGTAGGTGACCCTGGGCATGTTCCCCTCCCTGGGCCTTTTCTTCATGAGGACAGGCCTGACTGCAGAGGAACATCACAAAGATGTGAGGTGCCTGGAAGTGGGAGGGTAACATGAGTCTGCTGTAGGAGGAGCCCAGGATCTCTCCCTGAGCTGGCTGCAGGAGTTGGTTTCCTTCCTACAGCACATGGCAGGCCTAGGAGAGCTGGCCAGGCCTTCAAAATGGTCTTCAGGCCGGCTCCAGGGCTTGACTAACTTTCCAGGAGCAATACCACGCTTGCTACCCAGGCCTAGCAGCCGACCCTCCTCCTGCTGCAGCGCAAGGACTGCAGACATCTCAGAGCTGTTCTGCCCAGCTTCCTACTCAGGGCCAGCATGCCGGGACTAAGGCTGCGGGAGCAGGTCACCTCTACCCGCCCCTGGGCCACCATGGACACCTTGTTCCCGTTGCAGTACATGGCCAGCAGACACAGCAGGTGGAAGGTATGGCTGCATTTGGTGAGGCGGCCCACGGCCACAGGCCCTAGGGTCTTGCTGTCAGTCACGTCGCCATAGCCAGACACCACGCACAGCTTCTCCATGCAGATGATGCAGTCCTGCAGGGGGCAGACAGGGCGAGCTCGCCAACAGCTGGCCAGGCCACAAGGGGCCAGGCTGGGAGGGAAAGGCGGAAACACCACAGCTGGGGTCAATCACTGTGACATGTGCCCACAAAGGGCTGACCAGAGCCTGGCCCAGAAGGACAATGAGAACAGCCAGACGGGAGGACAGGAGAGGGGAAGCTGGGAGCCGGCCTTTTTAAAAAGGACACAGAAACTGTGAGATAGACAAGCAGGGATGTTCCAAAACATGGAATAAGACGTGCAGCTTCAGGGGACACTAGGCCAGCACAAGTAGGAGATGAGACCAGGGCAGGGTCAGAGCCAGATCTTGACCACTGTGCTCAGGAGTGGAGGTACCCTGTGAGTCAGGGCCTGCTGTAGAGTTTTTGGTTTGCTTTTTTTGGTACCAAGGATTGAATCCGGAGGTGCTTAACCACTGAGCCGTGTGTGTGTGTTTTTAAGCTGTAGATGGACATATCTTTAATTATTTTATTTGGTGCTGAAAACTGAACCCAGTGCCTAACACATGCTAGGCAAGCACTCCACCACTGATCCACAACCCCGATCCCCCCCCCTTTTTTATGTTTTTTAATTGTAGTTGGACATAATGACTTTATTTATTTCTTTTCTTTTTTTTTTTTTTTTAATGTGGTTCTGAGGATCGAACCCAGGGCCTCTCACATGCTAGGCAAGTGCTCTACCACTGAGCCACAACCCCAGCACTGGCCCTCTTTATTTATATTTTTTATTTAGAGACAGGGTCTCGCTGAGTTGCTTAGGGCCTTGCTAAGTTGCTGAGGCTGGCTTTGAACTCTTGATCCTCCTGCCTCAGCTTCCCGAGCTGCTGGGATTGCAGGAGTGAGCCACAGTGCTCAGCCTAGCATGCTTGACCTTTAACCCCACTCTAGTACCTCCAAGAGGAAAGTAGTGCCAGAGCCCCCAAGGCGTAGCTCAGCAGAGTGGGGTTTTGTTTCCATGTTTTGGAACATCCCTCACCAGCACTCCCAGTCAGAAAAGCAAGTGTCACCTGGATAAGGCCACCTCACTCCTGCACCAGTGCCAGCCTGAGGGGAGTGAGGCCAATGTGTCCAAGCCTTGTCTCGTGTCCAAGCCTTGCCTCGAGCCCCCTGGCCCCGGGGATGGCCTGCATTACCCAGGTCTGTGCTGAGAGCAGGGCTCAGGCAAACACTTCTGTGAGGTGGGAATGACACAGGCCCCTGGATCCCTGGCTACCTTGTCTCAATCATGCCCACCTCCCTTGGGAGGCGTGGGGTTGGCACTAGACCTGGAGCCTGACGCACACTCCAGAGACTCTGGGGAGGTCCTCCATGGGCTGAGTGTGGCCAGGGACCCTTCAGCAGAAGTCCATTCTTGTCTGCAAACTGAATAGCAGTGGTGTGGCTCGCAGGACACGTACCTCGTCTGGGGGTGTCTTCAACTCCTCGGTATAGCTTCTGATCACTTGCTCGGGCTCTGGCTTTGGAGACCCTTCTGCAAGAGACGAGAAGGTGAGCGCTGTCCCAGGCACCCAAGCAGAGGAGAGCAATGCGGGGAGGAAGGCAGACAGGCGAAGCCCAGGCTGCCAGGAAGAAATGTTAGGGGCCAAGATGGAAGGTTAGCAGGCAAGCCAGGACAGCCTGAGCAGGCACAGGGCGGCCTGCAGCCCCGCCCAGACCACCCTCAAGGCCCAACCTGGCCTGGGGCGAGGCCTAGAGGAGGCAGAGGAGCAGAAACAGAGCAGCACCTCGCAACTCCCCAAGTTGCATCCCAGGCAATCAGACCCAGGCCCCTCTGAGAATGCCAAAAATGTCCAACGAACCACCCCAGAGAATCTTCGGCAGTGTTGTTTACTCCGCTTCCACCACTATTGTGTGAAAATGCACCAGGTCAGCCCATGTGGTATCTTATAGGTCTGCACACTGCAAATGACAGGTGCACTGACGCTGTTACAGTGCACCACCTGCCTCAGAACTGGGGGGGTCTCAGTCACATGCCTACTCAGCTCCAAGCTAAGTGACTCTGGAAAGCAGCTGGAACACAGGGAGACATATGCTGGCTGCTGGCGCTCAGGTTGTACACATGCAGTGCAGAGTTGGGAGACTCCATGCCCCTCAGCATGCAGCCCTGCAAGGGGGACATGAGGCCCTGCAGTGGCAACATCAGCACAGCGGCTCCCCGAGGCAATAGGGACAATCAGAGGGTGGCCAAGCCTTCAGCAGGAGCCTAAGACATGGGGAGGCAGCACAGTCCTGCCAAAGACCTGTCGGGGCTCCCCATTCTGCCTCAAGGTCACACTAGGGTTCCTGGTCCCTGAGTCCAGGAGGGAAGGGTCTCCTGGTTTGAACCTAAGTGCATGGCACTCAGCCTGTGGCCTCAAACACTTAGAAATATGAGGGCTCATGACTATTTGGGAAGGTGACTTGGAGGAGCAGAGGCCAGAATCGGGGACTTGATTCTGACTCTGGCTATGACCACATCCCACCACCTCAGAGGCGCAGCTTCCTCAGCTAGAAATGGGGAAGTCCCACATCTAGTAAGCTAAAGCAGCAGGGGGCTGCCACCAGCAAAGGAGTCCCAGACACACCGTTACACACCCACATAGCCCTCACCCCCACCCCATGCACACCCACACCCACAGGCTTCCACATGCACCCTATGCATAACCATGTACCCATATACCCGTGTCTCATACACACGCATGTACCATATACCTACATACCTTACACACTCGTATGCCCACATGCAATCACATGCATCCACACACATTCCCCACACCTATATGTACCCCATATATACCCACATGCATCCATATGTACCCTACACATGCCCTATATACACAAGTGTCCTACACACACCACACACCCCATGTACACAACTTAGCAGCCCATCCACACACCTCCCCTACAACCTCCTCTGACACCCTTCCCAAGACTTCCAGAGCCCATTTGATGGCTCTGGTGAGAGCCCGGCCACAGGCACAGGGAGGCCATCCTGGAAGTTAGGACGTCCGCTGACTGAGGGGAGTCTTCTGTCTTGAAAAGCCCAGTGGCCTCAGGAGGCTCCAGGAGAGCCAGGGACCCCTCTGCCAGGACCAGCACCTGGCCCAGCTCACCAGGCAGCCTTTCAGAACCAAAGGGAGCTACCATTAGCCACGGTTCTCAACCAGGGCCAACCAGGAGCCCATCAACCCTGGGGAAGGCACATCTGGACTCAGAACACCACAGGATCTACTGAGAGCCTGTGCTCTTCCCAGGCAACTGGTTGCCCTGGAGGTCACCAGTCACCCTGCCCAGTTTCACCTCCACCAAGGCAGAGCGAAAGCAGCACGCACAGAGTCCAGGACTGGGGCTCAGGACCCCAAAACCAGCTCTTTTCCCGGGCACACCTCCACATCTCACGACTGCCACTGTTGGCATGTGCCAAGCACTTCACATGTCCTTCCTGTTCCCAACCCACCCAGCAGGAGGTGCCACCTCATGAATGGAGAAACTTGTGTGAGCTCAGGAGGCTAATGCAGGCAAGAGCCGAGACTAAAGGCAGGCTGACAGGGCTGCAGCCCAGGCCCCTGTCCAGCATGGCACCATCAAGAACGCCATCTGCGATTCCACTGTCCAGCTTAGAAAAGCGCAGAACTGCCACAAGCTCCTCCACACAAACTTTGTTAAAATTCCCAGCACCTTCTGTAGCTGTGAAACCCCTTCTGCCCGGGCCACATGATGGACAGGGCAGCGGTCACCAGGGGAAACCACATGGGCAGCAAACCCGACAGCTATTTTGAGGGCCTTTTTAAAATTTTTTTGGTACTGGGAATTGGAACCAGGGTCACTCGACCATGAGCACATCCCCCAGCCCTACTTTGTATTTTATTTAGGGGCGGGGTCTCACTGAGTTGCTTAGCACCTTGCTGTTGCTGAGGCTGGCTTTGAACTCGCAATTGTCCTATCTCATCAGCCACCCCTGCCGCTGGGATTACAGGCCCGTGTCACTGCACCGGACTTGAGGGCCTTTCTTGATACATACACTGGCCCCATGGAAAAACAGTCATCCCAGAATCCCAAGCTATGCCTCATCCACACCTTGAGGTTTGCAAAGTTACAGGTCCTCATGAACAAGCCCCTCTCACTTCGACTGTGCTGGGAACGTCAGATTCCCAGGAGCCACCTCTGTTGCCAGGCGAGGGCAGGGAGAAGGGCCACAGGAAGGGAGAAGGGCCATGGAGGTTAAAGAAGAAATCGACACAGAGAGCCAGAGGCAGCAAGACTCGGAGGAGGCTTAGCAGAGGCCAGAGAGCATTTGTGAATAGGAACTACCTTTCACGGACACTTTCCTCAGTCTCTTAACTGAGCTGTGGCTTTTAGAGGCCAAACAGGAGGCGGGAGGGCTGGCGGGCTGGGGTGCGCGGCTAAGACACACAGGGAGTCCAATGGCTGACATCAGCACACTCGTCATGCCTGCACGGGTGCGAGATCAGACATGCAGAGAGGGGGAGAAATGTTAGGAGGCTTTCAGCAGGTGACCTTCACAAACCCTGCTGAGTAGGAGGTGGCAGCACCACAAATGGCCATCAGGACCTGCAGGATCTCTGGAGAGCCTGGCTTCTAGAAGGAGCTCCCTGTGCTGCAGGAACAAGTTCCAGACCAGGAACCAGGGAGAGCTGGTGAAATGGCCCGGCTCACCAGAGCCCTGGCCCAAAAGTCCCCAGGTGTCTGCCAAGCAACTTCACAGCCCGTACCCAGAGCGTGCAGGGAGCGGGAGGCCACTTGCTCTAGAAGAGCAGAGGGGAGATCACCACCCAAGAAGCCTCCTCGGCAGTTCTGGGCAGTGCTAGGCGCAGGCGGGGCAGGTGCTGCAACAATGTGGCGGGGTGCAGCCAGGCTGCAGAAACTGCCTCCTGAGCAGGGCTAGTGACAAGGGCTGGCCTCGCATGGGGCCTCTGGGCCTGGCTACACCCTCCTGCCTTCAGTCATCCTGTCTTCTGTGGGCTGCTTCTGCTTTCTCTGCCCCACCTGGCAAACCTAGTGACATGGTCTGGAGACATGGCGGAGGCAGGACACCACCCCTCTGGACTGCTTCCACACTGAGGCGACCCCCCAGCTCCTAGCAGGGTGGAGATGCATGTGCCTCTCTGCCCAGCTGGACCCTCCCCCACGCTGTCCCCTTCCTACTCTCTGATGACTCAACACTGCATGGGACACACTGATCTGCTAGTGTGTGATCAGTGGGTCCTCATTCCCGCCACACCCTCGCCTACCCCTCTGTCCACTCCCTGTCACTGATTAGTCTGGTTCAAAAGCACCTTCTCCCCAGAGGAAAGAAGCTCTGGGCTTCTCAGCCACACTAGAGAGTGGTTTTCCCTGTCCTTGGAACCTGGCTCAGGCACTGGGCATAGCAGGGTACCAGGGGCACCTCCTTCCTGGACCCCATTCCTCTCCAGGACAGGTTGGGACAGATAGTGATGCCCCCCACCAGGTGATTCAGAGGTGCGAGGAGTAGCCAGGCCAGCCACTGTGGCCTCATGACAAGATCAAAACTCCCTACCTGGCAAATGTGCCCAGTCAGGGACAGAGGCAAAGGCTAGCCACCTGCTGGACAGCACAGCCAAATGAGGGAAGGGTCACCGTAGTACACATTCAGCAGGAAGCACCTGCACCACAGAAGACCAAGGCTCACACTGGGGCCAGATGCCCGCGCTGACCCAGTTCCTGCTGTCACTGCAATGCCACCACAAGCTGAGACTGTTCCTGGGCTCAAATGTATTCCCCGGGGAACAGAATGTCAGGTAGGCAGAATGACGAACAGGCACAGGTGTCAGAAAGAGGTTGGGAGCAGGGACAGGTGGTTTCCCTTAGAGAAACATCTCTGGATGGACAGCGTCTTCTGACTGAACATGTCCCTCTTTACTCAGATCTCTGAAGTGCCACCTCTGCAGGCCTTAGGCTTTCCCTGACCCTTTATGGGGAGGGACCATGTCCTCCTCCAACTCTCTACACCTGTGCCTGCTTTGCTTTCCTTCTCACTTCTTCACCATCTGGAATCACTCGCTCCAGCTGACCACTTCCCCTAAGCACGCACACCACGGGGTGAGCAGCTCTGCTGACGACCATTGCTAGCACCCAGGGCACAGTCCTAGGAGGCGCACCACATGTCAGCTAAGGAATGAAGGCATCCCAGGGCCACCACTGGCAGCCCCCAGGAAGCCAGCATCGAAACACTCCTTCCCTGTCACCACAGGACCTAGCCCCACACTCCAGTCACCAACAAGGAAGGAAGGCTCGACACCACACCTGGAGAGAAGGCAGCCCCTGCCCTGTGGCTCTGCCTTCTAGAGAAAGGTCTGAAAACCACCCCAAACCCACAGACTCAACTCATCACAGCAGCAGCAAGCAGCGGGCAGGACTGGGGGCCGCCCAGGCAGGGGCCTCTGCATCTTCCTCAGCAGTAGGACTCGGCACAGCCCCCTCAGTGGAGAGGCCCTTGAGCCTGAGCTCCCATTTCTACTCTCCACAACTGCACACACCGCCTTCCCGACACCAGAGGTCAGCCTTTCACCTAGTGGCCAGGGCTGAGATCCAACCTGTCTTCCTTCCACTCTGGCCTCTCCACCAGGTTCAAGCCCAGGGTCCCCCCTTGCTGGCTGGTCTTGGGCAAGTTCCTAACAGGAGTGTAAGCCGCAGGCCACTGGGACAGACGCCACTTACTCTTCCTTCACAGGCTCCACCCCCACCCCACTTGGAGGCACAGCTCCTTCAGCCCACACAGAAATGGTTACAAACCAGCCTGCAAGACCTGTCCCCAAATGCTCACCTCCCTGCAGCCAGGCATGGCACATTCAGGAATCCAGCCCTTGATTCTTGGAGGCTGGTTGGGGTCCTCTCATTCCCTGGTGGCCCAGAAAATGGTCCCACCAAAAGGTATCAACCACTGAGAGGTGGCAATCTGGCAACAGGCTCCAGTATCTCCTTATTTCCTACCTGGAACCAACTTCCTGAACTGTGGGGGTCTGTTCCCTACCAGTCTAGAATGTGTGAGGCCCTGAATTCCATGCCCAGAACCACAAAAAAATAAAAACAAGCCGAGTGTCATGGTGCACACCTATAATCCCAACAACTCAGGACGCTGAAGGCAAGAGGAGCACTAGTTTGAGGCCAGCCTCAGCAACCTAACAAAATCCTATCTCAAAAAAAAAAAAAAAAAAGGTATAGAAGGGGTTGGCCAGTGCTATTCAGGCAAACCCAAAGGCCACAAAGAAAGGTGTTTAACATCTATATTACAGTCTCAGTGGCCACCCTGGCAGAACTTGCTGCGGCTGCTGAAGACACCAAGTTCAGAGCTGGGCCTGTGGGGGTTAGGCCTTTTCCATCGCGGACATCCCCGCACAAAGCAGCACTCAGCGTTGGTGTGTGACTCACCTATGGCACCCATGCTGAGTGGCCCAAGGTGGGCAGGAACGTCCTGGTCAGCATGTCTGCTCACTCTTTCCTCTCGGCCGGGAAGAGGCTCGCGGCTGAGCAGCGGAAGTAGGGCTGAGAGGCTGCCGGGCTTCCCTGCCGTTACAGTCCCCTGCCCTCCACGACCATCTTCTACCACTTCTCTAGTGACCCTTTCCAGGTGCCTCCCGTGTCCCCCAGGAGGCTCCAGGGCCTCCTGTGCCCCAAGCCACTCCCCTGATGCCACCCACAGTCCCCCTTTCTACACCACAGTCACCTCCCTGTCCAGCACCTCCTCCACCAGGCTCAGGAGCACCTGGTACCACAGGGAAGAACCCAGGTTCTGAGCCCAGGGCTGCGTCAGGGATTTGAACTCCCCGAGCCTCGGTCTCCTCACCGACGCCTTGGGTTATTCAGGGATCAAACACAGGAACACGCACCAGAGCCCCAGTCACTCCTCTGAGTCACTGTCCCAATGACAACACCACACAGCCGCCCTGCAGCAGGCCTGGCAAATCTACCCACACTGCAGGCTACTGGGACTCAATAAACCCAACTGTCACCCGATCCCCTGCCAGTTGCAAATGATGGGGTTCACTGCCACACCTGCACTTTTACACATCTCACAGTTCCCTCAAGTTACGAGTGCCCTCAGAGGCGCCTCAAGACCTGGAAGAAGACTTTTATTATTTTTGTGGTGCTGGGGAGAAGTTGCTGAAGCTAGCTTTGGATTTGTTGTCCTCCTGCCTCAGCCTCCCAAGTAGTTGGGATTACAGGCAGGTGCCACCAGGCCTGACTGTAAAAGGACTTTATATAAGTAAGCATCAAGACATATAGGGCTGGGGGTATAGCTCAGCTGGTAGAGTGCGTGTCTGGCATACGCAAGGCCCTGTGTCCAATTCCCAGCACCACCAAAACAAAAAAAAAGATACATAGACAACAAATGATCCACATGGAACCAGGAGACAAGATGTAGCTACAACCAGGTGGCTTCTGAGCCCCGGAGAGCCCCTGCCTTGAGCACTTCAGGGCAGAAAGGTGGCTCTAACTCTCATTCAATTCAAAAATTAAAAAGGATGAGAAAGGTCCACACCAATGCACCACATCAGGTCCCACCGCCCCAGAACGCTCAGGGGCGGGCACCCAAGCTCATGCCCTGGGGTACACCAATCCGAAAGAGGCAGCAATCCCCCAAGGAGCCCCTTTAGATACACCTGAGAGCCCAGAAGGTGACAAGCCCCCCCCCACCTCATCCTTCCCACCAAGCCCTGCGGGGCACAGCCTGTTCAGGGCACCTACCTGCCAGTGCTTGCTGGACCCTGCTGGGCTTTGGCATCTGCAATGGCACAGTGGCGGGGATGCTCCCAGGGCTGCTGGAGGGACCGCTGGGAAGGGAGGCACTTGGGGAGGAGAGAAGAGAACAAAGCTGAGTACAGGGCACTACCTCCCTGGAAAAGAGGGGAGGGAACCGCACTGAGTCGAGGCACCTTCCTGCTTCCCCAGCTGCCTCTGAGGGAAGGAGCCCCTGGGTTCTTTTTTGAACAGTTCAAAGACCATAAAGATGACCCTAAAAGAGGAGCTCGCAACATTCTGAGCTCACTAGCTTCATTACAGTGAAGATCTCAGGGAGCCCGGCAGAGATCACGGTGGAGACCACGTTAGTTAGTGATCCAGGACATCACCACCAGTAACAATCAGTATCTTGCAGGCCACAATAAGATGCTCCCAAAGGGACTTATCATCGTTATTGTGGGATTCCTGCTAAAAAATGCATGTCTTAGTCCAATCGTGGAAAAAGGTCAGACAAACCCAAATCAAGAAATGTTTGATCAAGCACCTTGTTAAAGTGGTGAGCTTTGGGGCTGGGGATGTGGCTCAAGCGGTAGCGCGCTTGCCTGGCATGCGTGTGGCCCCGGGGTCGATCCTCAGCACCACATACAAACAAAGATGTTGTGTCCACCGAAAACCAAGAAATAAATATTTTTTTAAAAATCCTCTCTCTCTCTCTCTCTCTTCTCTCTAAAAAAAAAAAAATGTGGCTTATATACACAATGGAATATTACTCAGCAATGTAAGAGAATAAAATTATTTAAAAAAATAAAAATAAAGTGGTAAGCTTTGAAAGACTGACTGGGATTGGTTCCACCTGGAGAGAGGAGAATGGCAATGGCTGGTAAAGCAGGGTCCTGGGACAGAAAGAGGGCAGGAGCAGAAAATAGTGAGTCCAACAGGGTTATCTCCTGGTTCTGAGGACAACATGGTTGAGAGATGTTCAAATGAGACGCTCGGAGTCCGGGTGCAGCTCAGGGGTGTAGCACTCGCCTGGCCGTGGAGGCCCTGGGTTCCATCCCAAGACCACCACACAAAACACCACTGCTGCCCAGAGAGCCTGATCAAGCAGTTCAAGGGTGGGACACCCACCCCCAGAATACAGACAGGACATCTGTGGTAGTAAACACTGAACCCAGAACCTTGTGTGTGCTAGGCAAGTATCTACCACTGACTTATATCTGCAGTGTTTAATTTTTTTTGAGACAGGATCTTCCTAATTTGCCCAGACTGGCCTCAAACATGCCATCCTCATGCCTCAGCCTTCTGAGTAGCTAGGATGACAGGCTTGCCCCACTGTGCCCATGAGATGGCATCGGGTGAGAGAGCTATGGAAACTATACTATTTTTGTAACTTTTCTATAAATCTAAAATTCATACCAAAAAGGTTTTTGGGATTTGCTTTTTTTTTTTTTTGGGGGGGGGGACACCAGGGATTGAACTCCAGGGCACTCAACCACTGTGCCACATCCCCAGCTCTCACTGAGTAGCTTAGCGCCTTGAACTCAATCCTCCTGCCTCAGCCTCCCCAGCCGCTGGGATTACAGGTATGCACTTTTTTTTTTTTTTTTTTTTTTTAATTTAAGGGATCTTAGGCTGGGGTTATAACTCAGGGGCATAGCAAATGCCTAGAGCATGCAAGGCCCTGGGTTCTATTCCTAGCACTGCAAAAAAATAATTTTTTAAAATGAAGATTCTGCTTCCCAGAGTGACCATGTTCAAACTCATTCATTTGGTTGTAAATCCTCAACTGTTTAAAATGGTAACAATACACACCATTAGTTTGAGGCCAGCTCTCCACTGAGAACAACTGGGGAAGGAACTCTTGCCAGCTCCTCCTCCCTCCAGCCTGGGAGGTCCCATCCATCCCTGCCTGTTAGAGGTGATGAAATATCAAGATTACAAAACCCTCCCACCACATGGTCCCCACACGGGAGCTCCCCAGGACAGCCTGGGTTCTGTAGGCTGGGCAGGCCAGGGCTCCCGCATTCACCTGAGCTAAGATGGAGATTGTGTATTTCTTGCTGTCCTCCCCACAAGATGCCCTGCATGGCTGGGCTACACAAGGCCCAGCCTCCTGCCTCCCTCACTACTCTAAGCCCAAAGGCAGGAGTAGAAAATGGACCAGGGTGTTCTGATCATGCAAAAAAGACTGGGAGCTGGCCACCTGGGCTGAGGTCTTATAAGCAAGCCAAGCTCCTTCCTGAGATGCTTCAACTGTCTTCTCTCTTAGAGGAAGGTGATCACCTAATGACTCTGAGGCTCCTAAGTGAAGGCGCTGAGACTCCTGCTCATTTCCCAGGCCAGTTCTCCAGGGAGCAAAGAGCTGTGGCCTCAGCTAAGAGGCCAGAAAAACCCAAGCTTGACTCTGCAACTTCAAATGATTCAGAACACAGTGGGCTGGAGGGGCCAAGCTCAAATATCCTCCAGAAATGGCTGCTCCCCTTATGGAAAGATCCCAGGAAGTGGAGCCCTCCCTCCCAGGGAAAGGTGCACATCTGGGCAGAAAGTCTGCTTTTTTTGGTTCTATCACCAAGGCCTAGAGCAGAGACCCTACAGTGAGGCTTCCAGCGACTTGAGACCAGGGAGCCAGGTTCTGTAGAAAATTCTCTAATTGTCTTTATCTAGCCCCTCCTCCACACAAGTTCCTGCTGTGTTCAGGAAGTCGCAGGAGGAGGACAGACTGGAGCACAGGAGGAGGACAGACTAGAGTGCATTCACCTGTCTGCCATCCTGAGATGGCTCAGGGGCAGAATGAGGGGGCTGAAGGGAAGGACATCCAAAGCTTCTTCCACCCCCACCCCACCTTCAACTGGCAGCCAGTGCCAACCTGGCACACAGAAGGCACCTATCACACAAAGAGCCCAGAATGTGAGGCCTGAAACACTACTCTCAGCACCTCCATCTGTGTGAGCTGTGCACCCTGGGCATGCAAGACCCCCCTGAGCTCCAGTTTCCCTGCAGCTAATTCCAAGCCCTCCACAATCTAAGCCCTACACAAACACCCGGCTCCCCAGGTCTCCATGGAGTAGAGAGAACAAAAGGCAGGCCCTCAGTAAACCCTGCAAAGCAACAAGATCAGAACAAAAGGGAACAAATTGGCCAGCCCAACTCCTGAATCCGGAGAGGAAAACCACCATGGAAAAGAACCAGCACTTATCCAAAGGCCCAAGGCAAACTACAAAGCAAGGCTCTCGCTACACCCATGACTCCAATACCACAGGCCTAAGGATAGCCACAGCCAGAATGCCCTGCCAGCACGCAGAGGGGGGAGTCGTCTCCCAGGCCAGGGGACAGCGGCGGCGGCAGCAGCAAGAACAGCAGATGCAAGCAAACCAGGAGCGCCACGTGGTGAGGGAGGGCAGCGCCCACGGGCTAACCCATCACCAGGCTCCACGGCCAATCACACTGTGTGTGTGGAGCAACCTTCAATCCTGCAGCTCAGAAGGCTGAGGCAGAGGGATTGAGAGCTAAAAGCCAACCTTTAGCACTTAACAAGGCCCTAAAGCAATTTAGCCCTTTTCTCTAAATATTTTTTAAAGGGGTGGGGCTGGGGATGTAGCTCAGTAATTAGGTACCCCTGGGTTCAAACCCCAGTACCAAAAAAAGTAAGTGCTGATCATGATCACCACCCAATCATCAAAATGCCAAGCAAGTTGGCAAGTTGTCACTCTCTCACACAGAAGATAGGAGTGTGCGTGACACACGTTGCAGTTTCACCCTCCCTCATCACAAGTTTTGGTGCTTAAAGGGATAAACTTCAGCTACCAGGAAATGTACTTAAACCCAGCAGCTCAGTTACAAATGCCCAGCCTCCCACATATTACTGCACATTCCTGGGGGCAAGAGAAGAATCACACAGCCGGTTTCACTCAGATTGAGCAAGAAGCAATGGAGGACCACATACATGGGGCTGAGGGTGCGGTGGTGGCAGAGCGCTTGCCGGCATGCTCAGGGTCTGGGTGTGCTCCCCAGCGCAGCAGGAAAAAAAAGCAGCCCAGACATTCCAAAAACAGACATGGGCTCCCCAACAGCCTGCATTGCCACTCGCTCAGAAGGCAGCCCAGGTGCTACCGACTCTTGGACTCCCCCCAGCCCTCGCTGTGGTCTGGACTTGCACTGCCTGTCCTCCCACCTCTTCCCTCCACATGCCAAGTAACTTTCACCCAGTGCTGTTGACATTCACTTGGCTTTGAGAACTCTACCACAGCCCCAGGAGGACACGGTGCCAAGGATTGCTCCGTTCTCCCGGCCTGCTGGGGTAAAAGATCAGATTTTTAATCAAGCCCCTGAAACTGAGGAAGGTCACATTACAAACTAGGCCCAGGACAAGCCTTGTTTTCCAAAGCCTGGAGAGGCGCACACAGTGCAGTCACACCCTCCCAGCCCCAGCCATGGAGGAAGAGGGACGCACACCCATCCCGGGAGGCAGGCGCTCTGAAGCGTCTCCACCCAAGCGGCAGGTTGGCCTGGTTCCTCCTGGCTTTGGTGCAGGGCAAGCTGTGACATGTGAGGTCCGCCCAGCACCAGAGGGAAACACTATGGGCCCAGCTACCTCCTCCTTGTCACTTGTCTAGCCAGCACTAATAGGGCCAAGAGGGTCTGAGGCCCTCAGGTGAGGAGCAAAAACCACAACAAATATTAGGGGGAGACTAATGAGAGCTTTGTACCATGAGAAGGAAACAAATCACCTGACTAAATCCCAGAATCCCAGCTCTAATGCTATTTACAAATTTGCCTCAAAGTAATTTGTAAGAATTTAAGAAGCCCCAGGAGGTGCCTGGTTTAGCATAATCCCATCTACTCAGGAGGCTGAGACAGGAGGATCACAAATTGGAGGCCAGCCTGGGCCTCCAAGACCCTTTCTCAAAATAAAAAAGAATTAGGGCTATAGCTTAGTAACAGAACACACTTTGGTTTAATTCCCAGTATCACAAAATTAAATACAATTTGAAAATATAAATGCTATCAGATGCAGTGGCACATGCCTGTAATTTCAGTGACTTTGGAAGTTGAGACAGGAGGATCACCAAGCTCCTGGCTAGCCTCAGCAACTTAGCAAGGCCCTAAGGACTTAAGAGAGACTGTTGCAAAATAAAACATTAAAAAAGGAGCTGGGGGGCTGGGATTGTGGCTCAGCAGTAGAGCGCTCGCTTAGCATGAGCAGGGCCCTGTGTTCGATCCTCAGCACCACATAAAAATTAATGGATGGAATAAAGGTATTGTGTCCAACTATAACTTAAAATATATATATATTTTTTTTTTTTAAAAAAGGGAGCTGGGGATGTGGCTCAGTGGTTAAGTGACTGCGGGTTCAATCTCTGGTACCAAAAAAAAAAAAAAAAGATACTCTGGGCTGGACTGCACCAATCTGGTAGCTGTATCACTAGTGCCACCAGGGGCCACAGAGCCACATACTTCAACATTCTCCTCCTTACCCTGAGCTCCTGGCTCTCCTGCAACCTAGACTGTGGGCTTAGGGATCAGAGGTATACCTTCTCTCTCTACATCTTTGGTGCCTGGCACTGAGAATCAGTTCATCCCTAGTTACCAAAAATGTGCCGGGTACGGACAGCACTAGCCATGGGGACAAGCGCAGGTCAAAGGTCTAGAACTCAGTTTCACAGAGCCCTTTATCCTGAGGAAATGGAAGAACTGCTGATTTTAACCCATGTGGCAGCTAATGAGACTCAAGAATCAAAGGTCAGGTAGCTCCATGGGATGCCAGGCTATGGAGGACCATGGTACCTCAGCAACCCCGTGACACAGCAAAGACAAAACAACAGGGACAACCAAGGGGGTAGGCACCCGGCCACATCTTCCCATCTGCCGACAAGACCTGAAGGGAGGACAGAAAGACCAGCGGTAACATGAGATACCTGGCTCCACCTGAAGTGGACGGTCCTGGGGGCAGGAGCTGCGGTCCCAGATGGGAGAGGCTGGAGCGGAAGAAGGGCTGGCTCCCCAGGGCGGGAGGTGCCCCACCCCAGGGGTTGGTCGTGTTCAGCCTGGGTGCAGACCTGGCCCCAGAGAGCGAGGGTTTGTTGTACGGGGCAAAGGCCTGGTGGGCCCCAAAGACAATAGCGGTCCTATGGGAGCCCTGGGGCACAGGGTACGCAGGGAGGTTAGTCATGGAGTGGCGGTAGCGGCCTGACACAGGGCCAGTTCCGCTGCCGTGGAGGCACTGATGGCAAGAGCAGGCGACTCCGGTGTGGCCCGGTGGGGCAATGACAGTAGTCACTGGGTAAGGCGGCCCTGCCTGGCGCCGCACGCTCCGGCAAAAGCTGGACGTCTTGTTGGTTTGCGTGTGGGTGGCATAGTTGACAGTGTAGTTGTAGCCCAGGGGAGCCAAGTCCACAAGCTGGTTGCCCCTGGCCACCTGCTGCTCCAGATAGTCGCAGACGCTGGCTTCATAGGCGGTCCAGGAGCCGTCGTCACTCAGCCACTCCCAGGTGATGCCCCGGCCTGGGGCTGAGTGCTGGGGGAACAGGTGCCTGCGCACAGCCCGCATGGTGCCTGTTTAAGAGGAGCAGGACCCATGAACCCAGAGCGGATAGTCACCCCCAAACCCGGGGAATCACTTTTTTTTGGGGGGAGCTGGGGACAAACCTAGGGTCAAATGCATGCTAAGCATGTGCTATCCCACTAGATACACCCCCACAGCCAAACAAAGTGCAGGTACCTAAGGATTGGTGTTGGCTATTCTTTTTTTTCCCCTATGATTGAAGACTGAACCCAACAGTGTAAAGCTGCATCCCAACCCTTTCTATTCTGAGATAGCCTCAGCTAAGATGCTGAGGCTGGTCTCAAACTTGCCATCAATTCTCCTGTTTCGGCCTCCAAAACCACTGTGATTATAGGCATGTGCCACCCCTGAGCTGTGCTGACTATTCTTTTATGGGTTTGTGTAAAAGCTCTCTAGGCAAAGAAACTGGGGCCCAAAGGATCAAGTGACAGAGGGAGGGAGATTCACATTCCTTGGCAAAGAGGTAATGCTAGATGTTTGGGTCAAATAATATGGCTCAGATTTGATAAGGCTTTTTGGAATGAATAATAATTTTTGGTGCTGGGGACTGAACCCAGAGCCTTAAGCATGCTAAGCATGTGCTGTACCACTGAGTTACATCCCCAACCCTCAAAAAAAATATTTTTTTTTTGGTACAGGGCTTAAATCCAGGGTGCTTAACCACTGAGTCACATCTCCAGCCTGTTTTTAGTTTTTTATTTTGAGACAGGGTCTTGCTGAGTTGCTTAGGGCCTCACAAATTTGCTGAGGCTGGCTTTGAACTTGCAATCCTCCTGCCTCAGCCTCCAGAGTTGCTGGGATTATAGACATGTACCACAGGGCCAAGTAGTAATTCCCTTCTGATAATTCAGTCTCCTGACCTTAGCCTTTGCCTGGATCCCAGCTTTGGGGAAGTGAGGATACCCTTAGCCCCCAAACCACATGTGACTCTACTGTCTAAGCATGGCTCCCCCTTTCAGAATAAAGTTCAAAGTCCTTCCAGGGAATGGTAAGATCCTCCTGCTCTATAGGTTGGTGTGTCTGTCCCAGTGACCTGACTGGCCGAGCTGAAACTTCAAAGTGGCCTCAGCCAGTACCTAACAGTTCGCAGCCTGGTGAGCACACATAGTTGTCTACTGCCATCCACCATGTGTCATCAGTCCTCTCTTTCTCAAATTTTGTGTTCAGCCTGGGTGCAGACCTGGCCCCAGAGAGCGAGGGTTTATTGTACGGGGCAAAGGCCTGGTGGGCCCCAAAGAACAAATTTTGTTCTCCTGGGCACACCATGAAGCTAGGTACTGTCATCCGCACCCACCTGCCCTGTGCTCTGTTAGGATGCTGAACAGGGTCCCTGGTTTCTACCCACTGGATGAAGCAATCCCTGCCCACCCAATCATGAAAACCAAAAGTCTCTAAACTCTGTCAAATGTCCCCGAGAACAAAAATTACCCCAATCAAGAACCACCAGATTAAAGGGAGAGGGACAGCTCCAAAGGAAGCTGATGGCCCCATTTTCAGTAATACTAATCCAAACACATCACAGATTTAAAAATACAAAAGTAGATGGGCTCGGTGGCACACACTGCAACTCTAGCAACTCAGGAGGCTGAGGCAGAGGAGGATCCCAAATTCAGAGCCAACCTTAGCAACTTATGAGGCCCTGAGCAATTTAGCAAGACCCTGTCTCAAATAAAAATAAGTAGGGCTGGGGACATGTGGCTCAGTGGTAAAGTGTCCCTGGAGTCAATTCCCAGAACAAACAAAATAAGAGGAGCAAACACAAATGCCCAGGAGCAAAGTACCCTGCCCAGGTCCAGTCACTGAGCAGAGGAGCAAGCGCACCTCCAGGCCCTCACAGCACCACACAGAGCGCCTCCCTGCGGCCAGCGGGGACCTCAGAGCCCTGAAGGCCAGGGCAGACATTCCTGGTTTGGGAGACAGGGGGAAAGGGTGAGCCGCAACTGGCCAACGTGCTCCTACAGCACATGTCCTCTATGAGTCACCTGGGGGAAGCCGTTCTCCCGCACAGCCCCTAAACCCCAGTAGTGTTGATTCAGGAGTAGGATTAAGCTCTGCGAGTCACATCCACAACCCCCACAGCACAGCACCTGGCCCCAAAGAGGCATTCAGATGTGTACCAGAGACAGAAGTCTTACCAGTGTCCTGGCGGAACTGGGTCCAACTGGGGAGGTCGATAATATAAGGGGCCAGTGAGGGGTCAGCCTGG
Source organism: Urocitellus parryii (assembly GCF_045843805.1). NCBI lineage: Eukaryota > Metazoa > Chordata > Mammalia > Rodentia > Sciuridae > Urocitellus > Urocitellus parryii. The sequence goes on along the minus strand of NC_135539.1, from coordinate 28,226,027 downwards.
CCTAAAGGGATGCTGTGGGCCAGGCTTCCCAGCCCGAACCGCTGGCCCTTCTGCTGGACAAACTGTTGTTCGATGTAGCTACAGACGGTGGCACTGTAGGGGTGCCAGGTCCCCAGCCCATCCTGCCATTCCCACACAGCCACTGCCACAGGGCTGGTGTACACCTGTGCCAGGGAAGGGCTTGGGGCCATGGCCATCTTCCCCAGGACTCCCTCTGCTTCCCCGATGCCTTCAGACCACTCTGGGCTGCAGTCTCAGGTTCATTGCCCGGCGCCTCCAGCAGACCTGGGAACAGGACAGTCACAGCAGTTAGTTACTCATGCACATCTGAGGCTGGCACTGAGGATCAGGCCTTCTCCCTGGGGGCATGTGAATAAGCAAGTACATGATGGGTCTCTGTTCTGTCAGCCAGGATGAATTCCTAGTTGTTTCTGTAGCCTACTTCCCTATAGGAAGATGTAATTTGGGTTGCTAATCATTAGCCCAGCTTGTTACCAATGACTTTCCTCTGACCCAAATCCTCAGTTGATCCTTTCACTGTCTATATTTTTGAGTCCCTGCAAATCCTTGTGGTTAAGCCCATGATGCGTGAGGCATCCAGAGCTCCCGGTGCAGGGAGTACAAGTGAACACCCACTATTAATATAGATGAGGAAGCTCTGTCTCAGGAAGAACCAGGGGCCCAGGACCCCCAGGGACAGGGGCAGACCTGAGGCTGAAGCTCAGGTCTGGCTCCTCCAGGTCTCCAGATGCCCCCAGCATCACTGACCATAAGGGACACCCCAGAAAAACATCAAAATACCTTTTCCAGCCTTCCCACACCCAACTCCCTATACCTGGGCCTTCCTGACCAATGTTCTCCCAGGACAGCTTCTCCCAGTCACCTGTCACAGACAAGAACTCTACTGACCAGGCAGCTACACACAAGCACGAAGCTGGCCCATGTCCTGCTGGCCAGCAGAGGGCTGCTGCCCATAGCAGGGGCCTCGCTATGTGCTCGGTATCCAACACACCCTAGTTTGGAATCCGGCTAAGTGGCCCTGGGCGAGGACACCAGGATGCACCTGCAGCTGTCCCAAAAAAGGTCTTCCAGCACACCATATCATGATGGCCCCTGAGCACTGGTACAAAAACAGAGTCCAACACTTAGTGACAATACCAAAAGAAGGGGCTGGAGTTGTGGCTCAGTGGCAGAGCGCTTGCCTACCAAGTGTGAGGCATTGGGTTCCATCCTCAGCACCACATAAAAGTAAATAAAGAAAATAAAGGTATTGTGTCCATCTACAACTAAAAAAAATTAAAAATAAATTTTTAAAAAATACAAAGAAACCCCCCCCAAAACAAAATTACTTGTCTCTGTTAATCCCTAGGCTGACAGGATGGCACTTTTTTTTTTGGTATCGTGGACTGAAACCAAGGGCACTTTACCGCTGAGCTGCGACACCAGACCTTTTTTTTTTTTTTTTTTTTTTTAATTTGAGACAGGGTTTTGCTAAGTTAACCCAGGCTGTCCTCAAACTTGTAAGCCTCCTGCCTCACACCTCCAGAGTTGCTGGGATTCTAGGCGTGTGCCACCATGCCTGGTGACAAGGCAGCATTGGTCCCACTTTAGGAGATGAAATCAGGGGACTTGATTCAAGGTCACACATGTACTACTAAGTGGCTATGCAGAGCAAACCCAGATTGAAGGCCATTTCATTAGAGAGGAAGACTCAGGAGGATCAGCCTTGAGCTCCAGATCGGAAAGGGAAGGAAGGGAGAGGCAGTCAGAGCACACCCATACTGGACCCTACTCAGGACTCTATGCTGATAGGGTCCAGCTCACAATCTGCTGATTCCCACAACCACCTCCTTAAGTACAAATGACAAATCCCATCCCCATTTTGTAAGTACAGAAACAGAGACCCAGGTGGTTGCAAAAACTTGCTCACAGGCTAGAGACGGGGGGCTGGCTGCCTGGGCTTCTGCTGCTGACTCCAGAATGCACTATACTCAGGGCTTCAACAAGAAGGCCAAGTCTACTGCCTAACAGCAAGTAAGGTCTAGAGTAGCCTGGGAAAAGGATGAGGTATGGGCTGCCGCAGGCCCACTATGTCATTTCACCAAAGGCACCTGGGTTCACAGGGGATTCAGATAGACCAGCAGCATAAATCTGCACAGAGCATTAGGCACACAGCAGACGCCCACAAGTCCCAGCCTCCCTCCCTTCCCCTCTAAAACCCACCCACCCCCCAAAGTGTGGCTGAAGGTTGGCAGCAAAGGGCTGCCACAAGACAGAGGTGCACCAGGCCTGAAAGCACTGAGCCACTTGTGGGTGCCTGGCCTCTTTTGGCAGCTGCCAAAGCCTCCAACTAAGGATTGCACCTTGGTGCCCAGGGGTTGCTGGCCTACCTCAGTGTCTGCAATTACAAGTCTCCAACCACACTGCAGCACAAATCAGAGGACTGGTTTCAGAGCCAGGTCCTCCTGAGGTGTCGCTCACCTCTCAGGCAGCCAGGGCCTCCAGAATCATCGGCCTTGGGGTGTGTTTCAGCATGCCTGCCCATCCCCAGATGAACCAACCTACAGAGCTCTGAGGAACAGCCAACAACTCTGGCTCAAGCATTCTGTCAGGGTGTAAAGCTCCCACAGACCCAGGACCCCTGGGGTCCAAGCCCTGCCAGGGTGCTGGAAACTCAAGACAGGATGACATGGCTAGCGATCTGCTTGGCAACCAGCCCTGTCCCCACTCACACCGAGCTCTCCAGTTTTGGAACTTTATGTTCAGCCACATCCAATTCTAGCAAGCCCCAGAACACTCTGGCTACTCCCCAACCCCCGCCACTGATCCCACTGGTGCCTGAGTTCAGGCTTTTACCCTCTTTCTACGGGATGCCTTGAGCAAGCCAGCCCATCTTTCCAGACTCAACCCCTGTCCTTCTGAGCCCTCCATGCACAGCCTCTCAGTGAGAAATGACTCCACCCTCCTGTGCACTTTGCTACAGAAGCCTCACTGAGGCCCCCACGACTGCACTTACTGGATTTGGTCTCCCCACTGGAGCAGGGAACTACCAGAGGGCAGAGTCTGGCCCACCCCAAGCTGGGGCTGCAGCTCCTCAAAGGTCCAGCACTGCGCGGGGTCTGAAACCAAGGACAAGGGAGGGGTAACCTTCAGTGCCAGATCCCAGCAATGAGGCACAACACAGCCCTGGTCAATGCACCCGCCCTCGGGAACAGCCGCAGCCACCTCAGTGCTGGAATTCAATAACCTAATTTGTTTCAGAGCCTAATGATGGGGGCCATTTAGGGTGTTCTTAATTGTGAAAATTATTATTATAATTAGCTGTGGAAAAAAGCTTCAATCTGGAGGCAACTTACCCCACAACATGGGAACATTCTCCCAGTACTTGAGATTCAACCCAGGGCTTCACGCATGCTAGGTTAAACCCCAGACCCAACATAGGAATTCAATCAATCAGGGAAGGTCTTCATGAGGAAATATGAATCAGTCTTGAAATGTTTATGAAAAGCTTATGAAAGTCCTAAGGACCCAAGAAAAAAGAAATGCAGAATCCGTAACTTCAGAGTACACTGAACTCTCAGGTGGGTAAGCACGCAACACACCTACCGTGTGGTGAGCAGTATGCTTAATGTTTTTCTCACCAACCCTCTCAACCCCCTCAGCCACATTCAAAGGTAGAAATTAAGCCCAGTGCTGCTATACACATCTGTAATCCTTCAGGCTGAAGGAGGAGCACAAGTTCAAGGTCGGCCTCAGCAATTTAGGGAGGCCTTAAGCAACTTAGTGAGACCCCATCTCAAAATAAAATATAAAAAAGGCTGGGGATATGATTAAGCACCCCTGGGTTCACTCCCTAATACCAAAATAAATAAATAAAAATAAAGAGGGTTGATGTAGCTCAGTGTTAGCTGCATCCCTGGTTTAATCTTCAGTACCAAAAAAAAAAAAAAAAAAAGTAGGAACTATCCCTATTTTACAGACAAGTGAACTAAAGCCCCAGGAGATTAAGTATTTACCCAAGATCAAGCACCCAGTCTATCCAACCATGAAGTCCATGATGTTCTTTCTACTTTATATAAGCTCAGTTTTAAAAAGCCTGGAGGACTGGGGATGGACTCTGGTTGCAGGCAGAGCCCAGTGGCAGAGCACTTTACTAGCATGCGTAAGATCCGGGTTCCTTTCCTAGAACTGCATTAAAAAGAAAGCATATGGGGCTGGGGATGTGGCTCAAGCGGTAGCGCGCTCACCTGGCATGCGTGCGACCCGGGTTCGATCCTCAGCACCACATACCAACAAAGATGTTGTGTCCGCCGAGAACTAAAAAAAAATAAATGTTGGAAATTCTCTCTCTCTCCTCTCTCACTCTCTCTTTAAAAAAAAAAAAAAAAGAAAGCATAGAGGGCTGGGGTTGTGGCTCAGTGGTAGAGTGCTTGCCTAGCACACACGGGGCCTTGGGTTCGATCCTCAGCACCACATAAAAATGAAATAAAGATATTGTGTCCACCTACAACTAAAAAATAAATATTAAAAAAAAAAAGCAAGCATAGAGTTCCAAACACTATTGATTGGAAACTAGTACAACCAGGTGACTTGGAGACCTCTTCCCACCTGATTCCCCAGCATAGGACGAACTTTCCAACCAAATCCACCTTACCCCTCAAGCAATTTTATTTTCTTTCTTGTTCTTTTATTGGGAGGAGACGGAGGAGGCACTGGGGATTGAGCACAGGAACACCTTCCCACTGAGCTACATCCCTGGCCCTTTTTCTATTGAAACAGGGTCTCACTAAATTACCCAGGCTAGCCTCTAATCTGCTATCCTCCTGCCCCAGACTCCCACATAGCTGGGATTACAGGCTTGCACCACTGCCCTCAACCCATTTTCTGAGCTACCTTGGTCCTTTCGATGCTTTCCAAGAAGCAAGGGCCTAAAGCTCCACACCCCACATTAGACACCACAAGAACATTAGACACCACAAGCACGCAGAACATGACCTTCAAAGATAAGTGCCGATGGGGTCCTGTTAGGAAGCCTCTCCAAAGACATGGGAAAATCAGATTCTGAATACAAACTAATCAAAAGACACATTCTACTTTAGTAGAAATTTTGTTTAGAAAATACAAATTAAAGCTAGGCGCAGTGGCACATGCCTGTAATACCAGGAACTTGGGAGGTTGAGAAAGGAGGACTGAAAATTCAAGGCCAGCCTCAGAGATTCAGCAAGTCCTTCAGCAACTTAGCAAGACCCTACCTCAAACTAAAATATAAAAAAGCTGGGGATGTAGGGGCTGGGGATGTGGCTCAAGCGGTAGCGCGCTCGCCTGCCATGCGTGCGGCCCAGGTTCGATCCTCAGCACCACATACCAACAAAGATGTTGTGTCCGCCGAGAACTAAAAAAAAAAAAAAAATATTAAAAAAATTCTCTCTCTCTTCTCTCACTCTCTCTTTAAAAAAAAAAAAAAAAAGCTGGGGATGTAGCTCAGTGGTAGAGGGCTTGCCCAGCATGTCTGAGGTCCGGGGTTCTGTTCCCAGTACCACAAAAACAAACAACAGAACCTGTGTGGTGGCCCAAGCCTGTGATTTCAGAGACTCGGGAGGCTGAGGCAGTAGAAACATAAATTCAAAGCCAGTCTCAGCAATTTAGCAAGGTCCTGAGCAACTTAGACCCTCCCAGTCTTCCAAAAAAAAAAAAAAGAAGGGGGGGGGGCGCGCCTGGGGTTCAGTGGTTAAGTGCCTCTGGGCTCAATCCCTGGTACCAGACAGACAAATGGAAAAAGACTAGGGCTGGAGGTGTAGTTTAATAGTCAAGTGCTTGCCTTGCATGCCAACACCCCAAAGTTGATCCCCAACAATGCAAATAAAGAAAAAAATAAGGGCGGGGTTGTGGCTCAATGGTAGAGCATGTGTGAGGTACTGGGTTTGATCTTCAGCACCACATAAAAATAAACATAGAAAGATATTGTGTCCAACTAAAAAAAAAATTAATGTTTAAAAAAAAAAGAAAGGGGCTGGGGATGTGGCTCAAGCCGTAGTGCGCTCGCCTGCCATGCGCGCGGCCCTGGTTTGATCCTCAGCACCACATACAAACAAAGATGTTGTGTCCGCCGAAAACTAAAAAATAAATTTAAAATTCTCCTCTCTCTCTCTCTCTCTAAAAAAAAATAAAAAAAATAAAAGATGAACTCATGCTAATGATTTAAAAAAAATAAAAAGAAAAAAATTAGATACAACGGGAGTTTTTTTTTTTTTTCTGCATATGAACTTGCAAAATTTACTTAATTTCAGTCCTCAGTGCTGGCAACAGCCAATACTTCACACTGCTGGGAAGGACAAAACCCTTCTGAGGTGCTGTAGTTCAGGTCGGTAATAACAACCAGAAAGCCCTGGGTTCAATCCCCAGCACCACCACTAAAAAAAAAAAAAAAACCCGCTGTCAGAAATTCTACAGCATGAGGCTGAGTAGATATAGCTCAGTTGGTAGAGTGCTTGCCTAGCATGCACAAGGCCCTGGATTCAATCCCCAGTCCCACAAAAGAAAAAAAAATTCTACAGCATGAATATTCACACTTCTACATATAGAAAAGTCTCTAAAATACCAAATGCTGCCAAGTGCACCAGTACACACTTGTAATCCCAGCAGTTCCAGAGGCTGAGGCAAAAGGATCACACACAAGTTTAAGATCAGCCTCAGCAATTTAGAAAGGTCCTCAGCAACTTATCAAGACCATCTCAAAACAAAAAACAGAAAGGGCTGGGGTGCAGCTCAGTGACCCAGCACCCCTGGGTTCAATCCCCAGTACCAAAATATAGAAAAATAAAATACCAAATGCTCTGTGTCTGTGTATAGCACTAGGGGGTGAAGGCAGGGCCTCCAGCACACTAGGCAGGTTCCCTGCCACTGAGCTACTTCCCAAGCCCTTTTTCAAAAATTTTATTTTGAGATAGGATCACTAAGTTGCTGAGGCTGGACTCAAACTTGAGATCCTTCTGCCTCAGCCTCCTGAATTACTGGAACTACAGGCATGTGCCATCAAGCCTAGCTTACCAAACACATTCCGAAGACCATAACCCTTACCAAACCAAATTATTCAGTAATGACAAGCCTTGTCAACTTACCATGGCACCTTCTTGCCAAGACACATCCCCGAGTTCCAAGAAAATGTAAAATTCAAACCATCGCAGAGCCTCAAGATTACACGTGTCCTGTAAGTCCAGTAAGACGGGGTTTTGAGGGGCTTTCTTCCCCTTTTTTGGGGTGTAGTGCTGGGGATGGAACTCAGGGCCTTCTGCATGCAGGTAAGTGCTGGAACCCTAACCCTTTGGGCTGGGGCTTTGGCCTTGGAAAGTGACTGTTCAAGCCAGGCCTGAGTTTCTGTGAGAAGGCGAGAAACCAAACATCACCTGTCCCTTGCACTCTAGGTGGCCAGATCCCAAGTGAGCATTCCTCTTCTGACAGGGGCCACACTTGAGCCCTCCAGGAGCAGGTCTGAAGAGAACCTTCCAAGTGTGAATCAGAAAGCCACAGAGTACCCAGAGTTCAGGCCCCAGCATCCACAACTGCCCCCTGGGCAGCCACCTCCTCCAGAATCAAGAACCTGTGATTCCTGCTTCGCCCAGAGCAACCTGACCACCTGCAGCAAGTCGGAGGACACAGCCCTGGTTCTCAGGCCTACCAGGGCCAAATTGGGGGTGTGGCAGACACAGTGGTAGGCCTAACAGCAATGGCCCTGGTGGCAAGGCTTCCCCTCTGCCAAGCTCTGTGCTAAATACCTTCTAAATGTCCCTGCTTGGTACTGCAGTCCAGAGCAGCAGCTACCACGTGCACTTGGTAACTGAGGAAAAGGTGGCCAAAGAAAAGAAGCATTTGCCCGAGACACTAAGGGGCCAAGTAAACCCAATTGTCTCTAGGATCTTTGTCCTTCTCCATCAACACAAGGTACATTGATGTGGGACAAACTGGCCTGCACATGTGTTTTGTTTGACTTACAGTTTTGTTTTTTAATTGAGCCAGTGTTTAAGATTTGGAATATTCACTACTTTAAAAAAAAAAAAAAAAAAACAGTCGGCGCAGTGATAGATACCTGTAATTCCAGCGGTTCTGGAGGCTGAGGCAGGAGGATCATAAGTTCAAAGCCAGCCTCAACAACTTAGCAAGACCCTACACAACTTAGTGAGATCCTGCCTCAAAATAAAGAGGGGGATGTGGCCCAGTGGTTAGACATCCATGAGTTCAACCCCCTGTACCAAAACAAAAGATCACAAAAGATCGGTTGATCAACAAAAGACACTTATATAAAAAGGATAAGTAAATTACAAGATGGTTAAGATACACACAATATATACGAGGGACAGAGCTCCTATAAATCAATTTTAAAAAGCACCAAGAACCCCACAGAAATACTGGCAAAACACATGAACAAATACTTCACAGGAAACACGTACATCAGTACACCTAAGAGATGTTCAATGTCAGGGATCAGGGACCTAAGAACCAAGATCCATCCCAAAGACCGCATTTCACACCCATTTAATTAGCCAAAACAAAAAAGTCTGTCAAGGGCAAGTTTTGGTGAAAACGTGAAGCAACCACCAGCCTCTCAGCTGATGCTCAGATGGAAAACCAGGACCCATATCCAAAACACTGAACATTTACTTACCCCAGGACCAGCAAAATACCACTCCGTACATTTATGTTTTTTGTTTTTTTTTTTTAAAGAGACAGGGTCTCAGTTGCTTGGCAACTCGCCATTGCTGAAGCTGGATTCAAACTCGAGATCTTCCTGCCTCCACCTTCTGAGCCACTGGATTACAGGCGTGCACCACTGTGCCCAGCCTCCGGTTTATGTTCTTGCCAAGGCATAACACAACACTTGCATGGAAATATTCAGGGCAGGGTGCTCAAAGAACAAACCACGGAAGCAACAAAGTGCCCATCAATGATGATCAGCTGAGAGAAGGGTGATCCCTTCACACCATCAATCTTATGCAGCAGTATAAACACATGAGCCCAACAACACCAAACAGTCTGCATAAATCTTAGCAATATAACCTCACATTTTTACTTTTCTTAGAAATACACAGGTATAGCTGTGCACGGTGGTGCATGCCTGTAATTCCAGAGGCTCAGAAGGCTGAAACAGGAGGATTGTGAATTCAAAGCCAGCCTCAGCTATTTAGCTAGGCCCTAAGCTACTCAGTGAGACGTGTCTCTAATAAAATATAAAATAGGGCTGGGGATGTGGTTCAGTGATGAGGGCACCTGAGTTCAATCCCAGGTACTCTCCCCACTAAAAAAAAAAAAAAAAGAAAAGAAAAAAAGAAAAAGGCCCTAGTGAAGTTTTTGTGCTAAAATTCCTCCATGCCCCAGAGCATGTTTACTGTGTGTTGCTAAACAGAATACCTGATACTGGGTAACAAAAAAAAAAAAAAAAAAAAAAAAACTGGCTCATTAACTCTGATGGCTGGAGGGTCCAGATAAGAAGAATAACGAGAGGGCTGGGAATGTGGGAATGTGGCTCAAGCAGTAGCGCACTCGCCTGGCCCGGGTTCGATCCTCAGCACCACATACAAAGATGTTGTGTCCACCAAAAACTAAAAAATAAATATTAAAATTCTCTCTCTCTCCCCCTCTCCCTCTCTCTTAAAAAAAAATTAAATAAAAAAAAGAAGAATGGAGAAGTGTAAAGGGAAACTGAGGCACAGGAGTGCCCAAGCATGTGGGGTGGCCACTCTATCAACCTGCTCTCTGGAGAACTCGGTCACTACTAGAAGGCCCAATCCACTCCACAAAACCATTCGTCCATTCATGAAAGTGGGACCCCATGGTCTAATGACCTTCCAGAAGGCCCCACCTCTTAAAAGTTCCACCACCTCACCACCACACTGGGTTCACATGTTTCCAGCATGTGATCCTTTGGGGGACAAACCATAGCACCTGTCAGGACCCTCCTACCTTTCCAGCCTTCTCTGCCTCACCCCACTTGCTGCTCTGGCCACAGAGCCACCTAAGTTGATCCAGCCCTGCCTGGATGCCTTCAGGATTCTGCAAATGCTGCTGCCCTGCTGGGCTTTCTCCCTGCTTTCTAATTCCACTCCTCCTCCACAATCCAGCTAGGGGTCACCGTCTAGAACTTTCCTGACCTACTACTTCCTACTCCCTCTGAGAGGGGGCTCTGCCCTGTGTTCCCCTAGAGCCACACTAGCACACTGACAAAGTCTCCTTACTAACTGTGGGGTGTCTTGTCTTTCCACCCAAACAAGTTCCCAGAAGATGGAGATCTTGTCTGGCACCCAGGAGAGGTTTGTGCAACCAAAGAAATGAAAATTCCCATTCCAATACATAAATCATGACTTATGTCCTCCATCCCATACAGCGTGTCCCAAAGTCAAAAACATCCTCTAAGACTGGTTGGACAGGAGGAGTTGGCAATAAGCCACCTGAATTTATCTAGCAATCAACAATAATTCCCAGGATCTCTCTCATCCTGGTGGAACTGCACCCTCCGCAGTGCCCATCTTCTCTACTGAAAACTAGATTGCATCGGCAGCAAAGTCAAGTTCCCCCTGCCTCTCACCTGGTCTCTCCGGAGAGCTGGCACAAACTGTCCCTTCTTGATGGAGACACCAGATCTTTAGGAGGAATAACTTGTTTGAGTTCCCATCTTGATATGAAATGCAAACAACAAAAACCGGGCAAATCTGAAGGGCCTGCTGACTCAGCGACACAAATTCGAAGCACCTTTGCCAACAAGATGATGATCAGGTTTTAAATTGAGAAACAGCAGTTAGGAAAAATGAGTGCACAGATGTTGAATCGGTGTGCTGTGGCTGGGGACTGGAAATAGCCAGATTTATTCTCCAAAAGCCTGGGCAGAACAGAAGGTAGAGTCTTTCTCAGCCTACTCAACAATCAAGGGAATGGTTTAAAAAAAAAAAAAAAATTGAGCCCTTTCCCAGAAGGACCTAACAGGGCTTCTGAGGCCAGTCCACAGTTTAGGCATCCAGGAATCAATGCACCAGAGAGGGCAAAAATTTGGCCAAGACCACACAGCAAATGAACAAGGGGCCTGGTTACCCGAATAGCTTAAGCTGACCCTGATTCTGGCTACCAGAAAATCTACTTTCTAGAACTCTAAAGGAGCTAGGATGGCACGCAGAAATATTTTTAGTTCCTCCAGGGTCCACGCCTCTGTACACATCCTATTTCAATGCTGTTAGCACTTAGGGAAGTGAAGCCAGCGCGGAGGACAGCAGCTGGCCCAGAAAGACGGAGTTCCAGAAAAAGAAAGTCCTCTTCAGCTACACTAAGGACCCCTTCCAAGTGACCCAGGAGCTTGCGGAAAGGGAGAGCCCAATTGAGAAGCGAGGAGAGACGCAGAGTTTGGAGGCAAACTCCTCCCGAGTGCAGCCCCGGGCCCAGGGAGTCCTACGCCGGGACGCAGACCCCAGAAGAACGCACACCCGGGCCAGCGAGCGGTGGCAAGGTCCCCCCAGCGCCTCCAGGTCCTGTGAGACCCGAACTCCCAGGGGCTCGCCTCCCCGAGAGCCCGGTAGTCCCCTCCCCGCCCTCCGTGTCCCCAGCTCCGGGCAACTCCGTGCTCCGACTCGCGCCTCCAGGCGTCCAGTCCGCCCAGTCCCCCGGGACCCCAGGCTCCCCTCCTGCCCGGCCCAGCCGCCCTCACTCGCACGACCGCCCCCTTCCGGTCCCAGCTGGGCTCGGTGTCCCCCCCAACACACACCTTCTGCCCTCAAGACCCCTGCCCGCCCCTCTCACCGAGGCTGAGGAGGCCGAGGGGACTTCCTGAGAACACCACCGCGCTCCGGCTGCAGTCCGGCTCGGCCTGGGAAGAGATCCGTCTGCAGCTCCCGAGTCCGACCAGGAGGTAGCCGGAGTGAAACTCGGCGTCGCAGCTTCCGAGTGCCGCGCTGCGCATGCTCGCCGCTCGGGGCCTTCTGGGAATTGTAGTTCAGGGGGCGAGGCGTCCGTGGGGCGTGGCCGCTGGGAGGGGCGGGGCCGAAGTCACACCTGCCTGTGTGTATACAGTCCTTAGCTTGTTTGCTCATTGACTTCCTAATGTGTAATTAACACATTCTTAAAAAAAAAAAAAAAAAAAAAACTTTTATTTTTTTTCTGAGATGGAGGTGTCTCGCTATATGTGCCCAGGCTGGCCTTGAACTCCTGGGCTCTAGAGATCCTCCTTCCTCAGCCTCCTGAGTAGTTATTTCTATAGACCCTTACCTCCATGTCGGTTTTGACTCATTCAATTTTTTCTTCTTGCTGTCTTTTCTTTATTTATTTTATTTTATTTTGAGACAGGGTCTTGCTGGCTAAGTTGTCCAGGCTCTCCTAGAACTTGAGATCCTCCTCACTCAGCTTCCAGAGTCGCTAAGATTACAGGCGTGGGCCACCAAATTCCTTTCTGACTCATTTTATTTCATACTAGAGGCTGAACCCAGGGTTACCACTGAGCTCCATTCCCAGCCCATTTTACTTTTTATTGTGAGACAAGGTCATGCTATGTTACTGAGGGCCTTGCTAAATTGCTGAGGCTGGCCTTGAACTTCTGATCCACCTGCCTCAACCTCTGAAGCCACTGGGATTACAGGCACTCACCACCATGCTGGGCTCTGACTCATTTTAAATAGTGTTTTCTGGTACATACAAGCTGCCAGGTCCTGTTCTGTTAGAAATAGCAAGGTGCCGCAAGAAATCAAACACCATGGGTAGGCACAGTGTTTACTCCTGCCAAAAGGGTGTGCTACCAGAACCTGACTAGCCAGGGAGCCTGGGTGGGGAGTCCACCTGCTTTTATCCCTAACACAGCCTGGCTTTTTGCCCTGGTTAGAGAAGCTTGGGGTACCATCTACCTGATTAACTAATTTTAAAATTGGGGCTGGCAAAGGGAAGGTCTACAATTAAAATGACTATAATTGGATCCAATTAAGGCTATATTCTGAAAATGGACCAGGGACTTTTTATTTCTCACACTCTCACATACCTAAGATTCAAAGGTGAAGCAGAAACTTGGTTTCTTTCTTGGGAGCGCTTCCTATCTAGTTTGGAAGACAGACACTTAACCAATTACAAAATAATGATGGGAAATCTATGATCAAGAAGCATGGAAGATGGGCTGGAGATGTGGCTCAGCGGTAGCTCGCTCGCCTGGCATGCGTGCGGCCCGGGTTCGATCCTCAGCACCACATACCAACAAAGATGTTGTGTCCGCCGAGAACTAAAAAATAAATATTAAAAATTCTCTCTCTCTCTCTCTCTCTCTCTCTCTCTCTCTCTCTCTCTCTCTCTCTCTCCCCCCCTCTCTCACTCTCTCTTTAAAAAAAAAAAAAAAAAAAAAAAGAAGCATGGAAGATGTGCCAGTAGTGGTGGCCAGGGATGCCTACAATCCCAGTGTCTTAGGAGGCTGAGGCAGGAAGATCACAAATCCAGAGGCCAGGCTCAGCAGTTCAGTGAGACCCTGTCTCAAAATAACAACAAAATGGGCTGGGATTATAGCTCTAGCTGGGTGGTAGAGCACCCCTGGGTTTAATCTCCAAGACCCTAAAACAAGAACAAGAGAGGTTTGAGTGGGGTTCTGAAGCCCAGAGAGAGAATTCCCTGGATGGAGTACTAGAAAGCCCTTACAAAGAGAGAGGGGGGCAGAGTGCCTGGCCATTCAAGAAACAGGGAAAAGATCTGTGTGGTCTGGTGTAGGGGCACATGAAGAGGGTAAGGGGGGGAAATTGAACCCAGAAAGCAGGAAAGGAGAAGGTTGAGTAAGACAGGATGGACTTTAGGGACCATATCAGAAATTTGGGGGATGTGGCTTGGCTGGAACCAAGGCCCTGGGGAAGGGAGGTAACTCCCAGGGCTGAGATCTGAACAAAGTAGAGCTCTGGAGGGCTCCTGGGCCCATCCATTTCTGGCTGAGGAAACCAAGATTGGGGACCAGCGTGGGAGCCAGGGAAGGGTCCATGGAAGGGGTGGGGTAGTCAGATACAAAGCTCTGGAGAGATCTGGGCTAGAGATGAGGACTTTGGTGTCCCTGGCAATGATATGGAGCTCACCCTGGGTGTCTTAGTCTGTTTGGGCTGCTATAAGGAAACACCACAGAATTGGTGGTTTATAAGCAATAGAAATTTGGCTGGATGCCATGGTACCGGCCTGGAATCTCAGTAGCTCAGGAGGCTGAGGCAGGAGGCTTGCAAGTTCAAACCAGCCTCAGCAATTTAGTAAGGCCCTAAGCAATTTAGCAACACCCAGTGTCAAAATAAAAAATTTTTTTAAGAAGGACTGAGGATGTGGTCAGTGGGTAAATATCTCTGAGTTCTATCGCAGACACTAAAAAGATAAATAAAATTTTTAAAAAGATGGTAGCAGAATCAATGTCTGGGGAGAGCTGGCTTCCTGGTTCATAAATACCACCTTTTACTCTGTCTGCACATGCCAGAAGGGATCAGAGACCTCTTCAAAGTATTTTTTTTCCCCAGTACTGAGGATTGAACCCAAGGGTGCTTTATCATTGAGCCTCAAATTTGCCAGGCAAGTGCTCTACAGCTGACCTGTGCCCCCAGCCCAGCACTGACTTTCAGAAAAACAGGAAATCCAGAAGAGGAGATGGCTGCATCAGGAGCAAGGTCCTCAGCAACTAAGAGACCCTGTCTCAAAACTCAAAATAAAAAAATAAAAAGGGCTGGAAAAATCTTTCTGTTCTATACCTTATTGGGAAGGGGGAGGCAGAGGACAGACCCCCAGGAAGGGAGTCATGCCACCTTCATAGGTTGCCCTTGGCTTTGTGTGTCTGAAGGACAAGGGGTCAACACAAGAGCATCTGAGGATCACAGGTGATTTTTTAATTTTCTTTGTACTTTTCTCAGATCATTTGAATGGGTTTCATTTTTAAAACCTGAAAAGACTATTTTTATTCAGGGAAAAATAAAAGAGTTCTGACCGTGATGAGAAGTAAGGTAAGGCAGCCCCAGACAGAATGGAAAGGCCATTTCTTTATCTTAGGTTAGTGCGGGTTGGGTGTGCCTTGTCCCCAGGCTGCAGTGGGATTCCCCTCAGGGACTGGAAATGAGGAAAACTGGGATTAGCCCCTTTCACCCAGAACTTTAATATGCATAGAAAAGGAGCCCTGAGGTCTGAATCACCCAGCAGGAGGGAGCTGATTAAATAACTATGGGACTCCAGGAAGTCTTTAGAAAGAAAGGGGAAGATTCTGGACTGCTGATTCCAACAGGTGGCCAACATCTATTGTTAAGTAAAAGAGAAACTTTCAAAACAAAGGAGAGAGTAGAAGATTCACCTATTTGTAAACAAACATGTTTGACTGCCTATAATCCGTAGGTTTGCAGGCATAGAAAGTTTCTTGGAGAAAAACCCCAGAAGCACCCAGAAAGTAGGGGGATGAGCTGAGACATTTATGTTCTGGGTCGCTGAGACATTTTAAAAAATGCATTCCTGGGCTGGGGCTGGGGCTCAGAGATAGAGCGCTCGCCTAGGATGTGTGAGGCACTGGGTTCTATCCACATAAAAATAATATTGTGTCCACCTATAACTAAAAAATCAATATTAAAAAAAAAGTCTTGGGGCTGGAGATGTGGCTCAGCGGTAGCGCGCTCGCCTGGCATGCGTGCGACCCGGGTTCGATCCTCAGCACCACATACCAACAAACAAAGATGTTGTGTCCGCCGAGAACTAAAAAATAAATATTAAAAATTCTCTCTCTCTCTCTCTCTCCTCTCTCTCTCTTAAAAAAAAAAAAAAAAAGTCTTGGGCTGGGGATGTGGCTCAAGCGGTAGCGCGCTCGCCTGGCATGCTTGCGGCCCAGGTTTGATCCTCAGCACCACATACCAACAAAGATGTTGTGTCCGCCGAGAACTAAAAAGAATAAATATTTAAAAATTCTCTCACTCTCTTAAAAAAAAAAAAAAGTCTTATTTACTTGGGAGCATCCCCTGCTCTCCACTAGGCACAAACCCCCAACACACACAGTAGGGCAGGTTAGACAAGCCTCTTGCACAAAGGTTAGTATCCCAGAGTCAAGTGACAGGGAGATGTTCTTGGTGAGGCATCTCTCTGTCATAAACTGTCCAACTAGCAGGGTCACTTTTTTTTTTTTTTAATGGCTATACTGTGACACAAACACAAGAGCCTCAAGCTTCTCAGGTAAACAGCGAGCTCCATCCCCAGTCCCCTGGGGACTTCTTTTTATTTTTTTACTTTTTTTTTTTTTTTGGTACCAGGGATTGAACTCAGGGGCACTGAGCCACATCCCCAGACCTATTTTGTGTTTTATTTAGAGACAGGGTCTCACTGAGTTGCTTAGTGCCTTGCTGTTGCTGAGACTGGATTTGAACTCGTAATCCTCCTGTCTCAGCCTCCCCAGTCGCTGGGCCTGTGCCACCATGCTCAGCTTTTTTTTTTTTTTTTTTTTAACTTCTCAAAGATGGTTCCTGTGGCCTGCCCAAGGACCTGCCAGTACTCCCCAGCCACCGAGAATGAATGACTGTGCCCAAGAAAGAAAGTGACTGCCAGCCACAGCATGGAGACTGGCATTCACCATAGAAACTTAGATTAAAAGGGGCGCAGAAAGATAGGAAGGACGCCAGATGCTCTATAGGGTAGCAGGGTAATTATGATTGATGGCAACTAATTGCGTATTTCAAAATAGCTAGTAGAGCTGGGCGTGGTGGCACATGCCTGTCATTCCAGTGAATCAGGAGGGTCCCCAGGAGGATCCCAAGTTCCAGACCAGCCTGGCCAATTTAGTGAGACCCTCCCTGAAAATAAAAAAAATAAGTCTGGCTGGGATGTGGTTCAGTGGTTAAGCGCCCCTAGTTCAATCCCTTGAACAACAACAACAACAATTAAATAAATAAATAATAAAAAGGTCTGGCTCAGTGGTAAAGCACCCCTGGGTTTAACACCCAATACTGGAAAAAAAAAAAAAGGGGGGTCCTGTTTAAGATTCCTAGTGGCAGATTTCATTGCCTCTGAATGTTCTAATCCTGGACTCTGCCCCTGCTTTACCCAGGAGCAAGAAAAGATCAACTTAAACCTGAGAAAAGCCAAGAGACTGGGGCTCAATATCATTGCTAAGGGGCTCAGCAGAGTATCTGACCTTTTTTCTTGGAAAGGCAGAATTTGTTGCTTAGAGCCTCCACTAATTGGTCTCCAACTGATACTCCAGAGAGATTGATTAGAAGCCACAGCTGCAGTGCTCATTATTTCTGATGAATGGACAGTACCTGGCATCTCTTGGTGATGGGGGCCACTGAGGACACAGGTCTGACCTACACCACCAACGAAAGCACCAGGGCTTTACAGTCCTGAGGAGTAGACCGCTCTTAATCCAAAGCATCATTTTATCTAAGTCCTTGTCCCTTGAAAAGTGGTTTGAACCAGGCACACATTTGTGATCCCAGCAACTTGGGAAGCTGAGGCGGGAGGATCACTAGTTTGAAGTTGGCCTCAGCAATTTAGCAAGGCCCTAAACAACTTAGCAAGACCCCCATCTCAAAATAAAAAAATAATAATAATAATAAAAATAAAAAGGGCTGGGATATGGCTATGTGGTTAAGCTTCCCAAGGAAGGAAGGAAGGAAGGAAGGAAGGAAGGAAGGAAGGAAGGAAGGAAGGAAGGAGGTTTGAAAGGGCTCATCCCTTTTCCTGGCTTCATTCCTAAGAGACCGAAATAACTGACTTATACAACCTGCTCACAGTTAATTCATCTGAGTAGTTCAGTCATCACAATCTTCCTGTGTCTCCACCTCTACTGTTATTCTCACTGCAAAGTAATCATCTGGTGCCCTGATTCGGTATATATGAGCTATTCAAGAGAAGGGATCAGTTGTGATATGGGGACAAGCCCTCAGGAATGTTCAGTGCAGCAGGCATTCTACCACTGGGTTACACCTCGGCACTTGGACCTCGAGTTCAAAGCCAGCCTCAGCAATCTTTTTTTAAAACATTTAGTTTTTAGTTGTAGATTGACACAATACCTTTATTTTTTATTTTTTATGTGGTGCTGAGGATCGAACCTAGTGCCTCATGCATGCTAGGCAAGCACTCTACCTCTGAGCCACAATCCCAGCCCCCAGCCTCAGCAATTTAGCAAGATGCTAAGCAACTTAGTGAAATGCTATCTCTAATAAAATATAAAATAGGGCTATGGATGTGACTCAGTGGTTGAGTGCCCCTCAGTTCAATTCCCAGTTCCCTCCCGCCACCAAAAAAAAAAAAAAAAAAAAAAAAAAAAAAAAAACTAGGCATGAAACCACTCTATGACCCAACTATGCCATGCCTTGGTATTTATCCTAAAAGTATTGAAAAGACCCCCGTTTCCCTGTCCAAGGAGAATCACACGAAACACTGGCTGCAAAAAGCAAGAGGGATTTATTGGGACACAGGCGCCTGCGGGTGCCCAGCAGAACCTCAGCCGGAGCTTTGGTGAGCTGGCACACCGGGCTCGGGGATACAGAGATTTTTATAGGGTAAAGGGGCTGTTTTCGCGCGGGGGAAACAATAGGTTTCTTATTGGTTAATTTTAAACCCAGCATATAGATTACCTAAAGGGCAAAGTTGTTTTTCACTGTATGTTACTAAAAAAGAACCACATAAAAGCTACATATTTGCACTCCGGTCTTCCTGCTCCTGCTCATTCAGGCATGCCTAGGGACCTGGTCCTTTGTCCTTTCCCAACCGGTTACACCTAACTAATTATTTGAAAAATACCTCTGGTGCCTGCATAGGTTTGTGACATGCCTCGGTGGTTTTGCAACTAGGCCTGAGGTTGTTGGGCTGGGGTCTTTCATTCCCCCCTTTGTCTGGAAACTTGGGAACCAATCATGGTTCCCTCAGTTGTGGGCCTATTTGGGCAGACTCTACATCTTGGTAAACAGTAATCCTCAGGGGACAGTCTTTAACTTTCCAAACTTACTTAAAATTGGCCTCCTAGATCCAACCTGACCTGATTTACTTATCTATTCTGGCTTTGTTTACCCTAATTTTAGAAACTTTATTGCCGTAAGGAGAAGGAGTGAAAAGGGGCGATGGCTCGTTCTGGCTGCTTCAGGCTGAAAAGGGGTGTCGAACATGAGGGGGCTCGATGACAGGGGGAACGACGACATGGGGGGACATGAGTTCCCTTTTCAGTTCCATTTGAGGTCTGGTTGGGGAAAAACAGGTTGTCATCTGGGGATGGGTACCTCTATGAGAGAAACAAAAACCATGAGTACTGAATAAGTGTTGCAGCAGCTGGAACATGTCACTGTACATAAGTTCCCTCCAGTTACCAGGATTGTAAACATATCATTTAACTTTTAGGGTTACAGATGTTCTTTCCCTTAAGACACAGTTTAATAATTTAATATTATCTGATCTTGCAAAATCCTTTTACTAGTATGACCTGTGTCTAATAGAGAAATCTAATTCTGTTACTTAGGGCTGGATAACCATACTAGCAAACACCAAGCCTACCTGTGTAGGTCAGAAATATCTGTGGGCCTTAAACTAAAAACTATTCTGGCTGTTCCTTTTGATAGTTATCAGGCATTCCTACCTAAGAATCTCTTTTGCAGCCTCCAGTTTACTTATTGTTGGAGGCTACATTTAACTATTATTATTATTTAAGATGTCCAGGAACAGCTATGTTTTGGCTTTGACTGTCTTTGCTAAGTGTTTAAGATGAAGCAAGTCAAACTGACTTCTGTTTCTATAACAGTCAGCTGAATTTCTCTGGGAGTCCTCGGGAACTTTACAGCAGCTTCCCAGTTCTGCTAGTGCCATTTGCACTGGGATGGGTCCAGGCCTTGCTTGACCACGTGGCTTCCCTTGGAAGCATCAGGGATGTCTCCCTTTTCTGATGACCCCCCTCTTCACAGCAAATGCACTGATTGGCTTTCTGTCCTCCACTGGTCTCATTAATCTCCCTGATCAGGAGGTTATGTGGCCTAGAGTTGCAGAGCTCTTTAAAGAAGTCCCCTATCCCTTGATTCAGACTGACTCAGAGGGCAAGAGCCAAATATTGGTTTTCTTGGCCCTTTTTAATTTAACTTTAATTTTAAAACTTAATCTTAAACATCCAGCAAATAAGTTTCAACAGCCTTATACTAAGTACTGGGCTTTAGTACCTATCTCTCTATCCTGTAGGTGATAACTCCTTATCTTAGGTTAACCCAGGTTGTGAGTTCTCAAAGCAGTACCTCTTTAAAACATTAACAGGCAATCTTTAGACCATCTAAAAGCAAACTACAAAACAAAACTAACTAAGA
This sequence comes from Urocitellus parryii, assembly GCF_045843805.1. NCBI lineage: Eukaryota > Metazoa > Chordata > Mammalia > Rodentia > Sciuridae > Urocitellus > Urocitellus parryii. The sequence goes on along the minus strand of NC_135539.1, from coordinate 28,205,754 downwards.
TAAAAACATATTTAGTTTATGTAATAGCTACCCTGAATTCTGGCAGAGTTATACATTATAATCCCCTGTTTGAGGTCCTGGCAATCGTGACAAAAACCAACTTTTGGACACAACCTTAAATGCACTGAAATCTGGCCTACTTCTTTCATAGTCACTTATGAGATGGGACATAGAGCCTTATCTCAAGTAAGGTGGGGCTCTTTATAAATCTTAAATACTATAGTTCTGAAGCTAATCTCTGCTTTTTAGACATCATTTTACAAAGTCTACATAAATTGTTGCTCAAATTTACATGAACATTAGCTAACACAACATAGTATCACATCTAAAACATGAATTAAAGAAAGGCTGAAAGCTTTTAACTTTTTGTAGAGAAGTAGCAAAGTACTTTTGTGTTTTGCAATAAAACCTTTACATAGATTAGGCTCTCATTAACTTAAAAATACATTTAAACTGTATCTCAGTGTAAAAAGTAACATAGAACTTTACATATTTTACTGATATCAAGTCTAGTTATAGAACACAAATAATAAAGCTTTTACCTCACAAACTTGTGTACCTGGAAGACATGAACACATTAAATTTACCATAATTACGTTGATGATTTTATGTTAACCATGTTTAGCTTTTAAAGAAATGACTAAGGGGGATATGGCAGGGCTTAGATAAATGGCAGGCAACCTGTCTATTGGCAAGTTCTTTCAGATATCATCACCAGCACCTGAAGAAGATCAGAGCGAATAAAAAACAGAATAAAGATAAAAATTAGAGCAAAAATCAATTTCTGGCAGAAGTTCATGCCTGGTAGTGAGCTTCAGCACTGAGTGAACTGTTCTCTTGAAGATGTTGGGGGTCCATCGGTCATCAGAGGCTGGTAGTGCCTAAGCAGAAGCTGGTTGGAAGTTTAATTTGAGACTTTCTGCAATCGGATTTGAAGGAACTTTATTATGCAGAGCAAAAGAGTACAAGAAAAGTATTGAAAAATAACAGTTGTTGTTTAACCATAGTTGTGTAACTTAAATTTACATAAACCTCCTTTATTTTTTTTCACTTAAACCTTTTTGATTACTTAGTCACATAGACTTTCCTATCTAGAAACACAATTTTTAGAACCTTTCAGTTTTTCAGTTTTTTTTTTCCATCTGTTATCCTCCTTTTGTTCACATTTTGAAACAATACTTGTAAATTTTAAATTTAAGCAGATTATTTCATAGACATCAACATTTTATTAGAACCTTTTTGAACATCTAGAAAAACTTATAAGCTTAATTTTAAAAACATCTTTACTTTCATTTGTTTACCCAATTTAAATTGAACCATTTGAATCACGTGAATCAAAGATATTTGGATCCATTTTTAAATTTTTTATGAGCGCTCCTCATTTGTCAATTTGTCATATCACTGCAGGATATATGGACATACACACAAACAGACATACCGACATACAACACATAACAAGAGTGTGCACACATAATAGTGACGGCCTTGTAGCTTTTCGCAGATGAAATCTCCATTGCAATGTTTCAAAAAAACTCCAGTTGATCAAAAATAGAACTTATCAGAAAAACATTAACTTGTCTGTAGGAACAAAATCATGAGCTCAAAAAAAATATAGAATCTAAGAAAAGGCAAAAGTCCTAGAAAAATTGACCGGCCAGTAATTAGTAAATGCCATACAATTTATTCTTTGATTTAATCTAGTTTGAGTTCGGGTAAAAGGACACTTTTACTCTTTTTTTTTTTTCCTTGGGCCTGAGCTCCAAGCTGCTTCTGTTTGCATATCAGCTTAAACCCTGGCTGAGGTCTGGAAGGTACTGGGAAAACCAGAATTCTGAGCAGAAACTTTATGCCTAAGGTATTTTAACCATAAGTCACAATTTATTTTTTTACACTAGAAAAATTTGCTCACACAAAACTGAAAATAGGATCTTACTTGATAATATAAAAGCCACCATCAGAAGGAGTTTCTTCAGGATCATTAAGCTACTTTCTTTGTTCTGAAGTTTCTAAAGTAATATTAAGTTACATTAAATCGCCTGAAAAATTTTAAAAGAGAACCACACACCACCATGTATATCAAAATTAAGCTTTGAAAATTTCCAAGACTGTTGCTAATTAATGTCATTTCAATAAGCCAGACCAACGTTTTAATTTAACACTTTTTAAAATTTTACACAGAGAGAGAAACAGATACCAAATCATAATTTACTATCTTTACCCAAATCAATGCACTGTATACCTAGTGAAATCTCCTTAGGCTACCCAATTCAAAAACTGATAAAAAATATAAAAATGAATGATTGGGAGTTACTTGCCAACTTGGAAGTAGAGTTCTTTTAATTTTTTTATCCTAAGTATTTAAGTTCTCTGGTATGAGCTATCTGAAATCTTAAACTAAACAATTACTTAAACCCAACTTTTAACTGCAAGATAGTGCAATACTTTAGAAACCCATTCAGATACCAGATTGTTACAATAAAAAAATTAATTTTGTTAGACACACATTTAACTTAGATTATCCCCAAGAAACAATCTATAATAACCTTAAAACAGACCAAATAAGAAAAAAATCTCTCCTAGGTTTTGAACTTCCATTTAATCATAACTTTTATCAGTGGCTAAAACAAACTATTGAAAGTTACCTATGTACCTTAGAGAACCTGGGCAGATTTTACTAATTATCTCATGTCTTTCTTAGTCCTACAACCTGAATTGCTAACATTTCTGACCTGCGAAGGAAGGGAAGCATCCAGGAGGAATGGATGCGGGGTTGGGAGTGTTGCATGGCCCATACGGAGGCAAATGTGATTGGGGCTTTCCCTCAGTGCCATTCATCTACCGATCACCCTAGATACCCCTGGGGGCTGTCGGAAGGGGGCTCAAGAGAAAGGAACCTTAAGAATTCGTCTGAGAGTAGCCCAGACCGGAATTCCTCAGTTGTTCCAAACTCTTTCCTCCACCTCCACGCATCCAAGGCAGATCAGGATTCCGGACACTGTGTACTCACGCCAATTGCTCTCCAGGCCCAGACAGAAAAGTTGGAAACGGCTTTGGCAGAACCCAACATGCCTGCTCTGTACTGAACAGGTGATTGAGAGCTGCTTAGGCCGAGAAACCTCTCACCCGAGTCTTGAAGAGTGGCGGCTGCACTAATTGCATTTAAGTATCCGACGGGTGCCCACCTTATCCTCCAGAAAGAAAGAGAGAGAAAGATGCACCTCAAACAGACATGGGGTGCATGCACTTACCTCGGTGTAGAATCTCAGTCTGGGACAGAATTTATGACTGAACGTTTGGCTCCCATCCCCGAAGCCAATTAATGTCAATTTAATAATGAGGACAGGGTTTTGAGAAAAGTTAAAGCGAGATATCAAAGTTCTTAGATCCCCAGCAGGCATTTCTTAATCGCAGCGGGTGCACTCAGGCCAACTACAGGAAGAAAAGAAAACACTGCTTCCCTAATCTTGCTCACAATTTAGGTTAAAATCTAGCTAAAGTTATCTCCACACCTCTAAGGCAGATTGGAATTTGGGACTCTGCATCGGTCAAACTAAAACAATGCCATCACACTTAACAGACACAGACAAAAAGACACACAGAGACACACACAAAGACATAGATTCCCTTTTCAGATTGTCAAAAAAATGAAAGTGGGTGCTGGCCCCAAGCCGACTGGGGCCTTCCCTTCAGACAAGCGAATTGGGGGAGCATCCCCCTCAGATTGGGTCTGACAATACCAGATTGGGAGATTCTCTTGCCAATGGTCGAGGGTGAGACCCAAAGGGATCCTAATTGATTGCCCCATGTTAGTTTCAGATGAAGGGATTGAATACAGAGACAGAAACAATAACACAATAACCACAATAACACTGAAATCAGACCAAAGAGAAAGAGCGCTGCGCAAATTCAAAACAAATGGCTTAGGCGGAGCAGAAGCCCCGCCACTGCCTACAAAACAAATGGCTTAGGCGAAGCACAAGCTTCGCCACTGCCTACAAAGACCAAATGGCTTAGGTGAAGCACAAGCTTCGCCACTGCCTACAAAGTGATCCCTGGGACGTCTCCCAGGGTGGCAGGGGAGAAGTCTGAGTTCGTCAACTCCTTCTCAAGCTGCCCAAAATACAAAGCGACTACGCGTAATCGTACAAATGCAGCGCATAGAAACAAAGTATCAGCCAAAAGTTGCAAACATTACAGACATAAAAGTGACACCAGACGACACAACAGACACGACATGAGCTGGCCAGCTTACCTCCCAGTGATACCAGGTAGTCCTTGGGCAGGGATCCGGACGGGATGAGGGAGGGGCTGATGTTTATCTCGGTGGAACCTCCAAATGAAAAGACCCCCGTTTCCCTGTCCAAGGAGAATCACACGAAACACTGGCTGCAAAAAGCAAGAGGGATTTATTGGGACACAGGCGCCTGCGGGTGCCCAGCAGAACCTCAGCCGGAGCTTTGGTGAGCTGGCACACCGGGCTCGGGGATACAGAGATTTTTATAGGGTAAAGGGGCTGTTTTCGCGCGGGGGAAACAATAGGTTTCTTATTGGTTAATTTTAAACCCAGCATATAGATTACCTAAAGGGCAAAGTTGTTTTTCACTGTATGTTACTAAAAAAGAACCACATAAAAGCTACATATTTGCACTCCGGTCTTCCTGCTCCTGCTCATTCAGGCATGCCTAGGGACCTGGTCCTTTGTCCTTTCCCAACCGGTTACACCTAACTAATTATTTGAAAAATACCTCTGGTGCCTGCATAGGTTTGTGACATGCCTCGGTGGTTTTGCAACTAGGCCTGAGGTTGTTGGGCTGGGGTCTTTCAGTATTAAAGTCCTCATACTATAGGGACACATGCAGACCCATGTTTATACAGCACAATTCACAATAGCCGATGGGACCATTGATGCATGAATAGATAAAGAAAATGTGGTATATGGAATATGAACACAGTGGAGTTTTATTCATCCATAAAGAATGAAACTATGTTACTTGCAGGAAAGTGAATGGAACTTGAGAACGTTACATTAAGTGAAATAAGCCACACTCAGAAAGTCAAGGAGCATACATTTTCTCTCATATGTGGAATCTCATGAAAATCCAGGGGAGAGCCTAGAAGGATGGGGCCAGAGAGAGGGAGGGAAAGGGGAAATACTGGTGAATAATACAGGCCAAATCATATTGCTATATTGTGTGCATGTACAAATATGTAACAACAAATCCCAACATTGTGTGCAACTATAGTGCACCCAATTAAAAAAATATGGGACAAAAGATTTATAGGAGACCATTGTTTTGGACTGAGCTCCTGTGTGTCCTAGGCCTCAACAAATAAAACCAAAATGGAGTCACACATGCTAAGCTTTTGACCTTCTGAGAAAGGTCAATCCTTAAACAGGCCAGTTTTAGCTAGCATAAGGAAGTCCCCTGTGTTTTAACCCATACAAGGAGAGTAATTTGAAGTAACCTGATGTTAACTGATCTTTGTGTGTGTATTACTGGGAATTGAACCCAGGACTTAAGTGCGTGCTGGGCAAATGTTCAACAATCAAGCTAAATCCCCAACCCCTAATCTGCTGAGGTCTTCTTATTTCTGCTCCAGCCACCTAATAAAAATCAACCCTTCTGCCATGTCTAGTAGAACAAGATGCAGCCTAACTTTATAATTGCTAATAAAAGCCAGTTTGAAGGACTGGGGATACAGCTCAGTTGGTAGAGTGCTTGCTTTGCATGCACAACAAGGCCCTGGGTTCAATCCCCAGCACCACCAAAATAAATTTTTTAGTTCTCGGCGGACACAACATCTTTGTTGGTATGTGGTGCTGGGGATCGAACCCGGGCCGCACGCATGCCAGGCGAGCGCGCTACCGCTGAGCCACATCGCCAGCCCCCAAAATAAATTTTTTAAAAAGCCAGTTTGAATGGGCTGGGGATGTGGCTCAAGCGGTAGCGCGCTCGCCTCGCATGCGTGCGGCCCGGGTTCGATCCCCAGCACCACATACCAACAAAGATGTTGTGTCCGCTGAAAACTAAAAAATAAATATTAAAAAAAAAATTATCTAAAAAAAAAAAAAAAGCCCATTTGAAGTTGGTCAGGGTCGTACACACATGTAAACCAGCTACTCAGGAGGCTGATCCCAGCTACTCAGGAGGCCAAGGCAGGAGAATGCAAGTTCAAGGCCCACGTGAACAACTTAGTTATACCCTATCTCCAAATTTAAAAAAATAAAGAGGGCTTGAAAGGGTAAAGTTTCTAAGCTGCAAAGCCCGAGTTAAATTGTAAAAGACCGGGCATTATAAAGTTTCTAAGCTGCAAGGCCTGAGTTAAAAAGTAAAGGACCAGGTATTGTTAAGTTTCTCTGCTACACCCAGAACCTGAAATTCCTGAAGCAGTTAAGACAATGCCCTACTGGCCATTTAGCCTAGGGCCCTGTGCAGCTTGTCACGTAGGCATACATGGCCCAAACCAATCAGTTTGAATGTGTACCCCCCCTCAGGAGTGACCAATCACCCCCGCCCAACCTGTTCCCGCCAATGAATGTGCTAATCATGTATGAGAGTTGTTGTTCAATTTTCCCGCGCCTCATGCTGATTTGTTCTGATGTATACAAAGTCCCCGCCCTCCCCAAAAGGTGTACTTAAGCACTGCTTAACCTCTGCTCTGGGCTGCTCTCTCTCCTTGAGTGAGCCTGGATCCTCAGCGCTGAATTTTTTTTTTTTTTTTTTTTTTTAAAGAGAGAGGGAGAGGGCTGGAGATGTGGCTCAGCGGTAGCGCGCTCGCCTGGCGTGCGTGCGGCCCGGTTTCGATCATCAGCACCACATACCAACAAAGATGTTGTGTCCGCTGAGAACTAAAAAATAAATATTAAAAATTCTCTCTCTCTCTCTCTCTCTCTCTCTCTCTCTCCTCTCTCACTCTCTCTTTAAAAAAAAAAAAGAGAGAGGGAGAGAGGAGGGAGAGAATTTTTAATATCTATTTTTTAGTTGGCGGACACAACATCTTTGTTGGTATGTGGTGCTGAGGATCGAACCCGGGCCACACGCATGCCCCGTGAGCGAGCTACCGCTTGAGCCACATCCCCAGCCCCCAAGCTCGCTGAATTGGATCCTCAATAAATCCCCTTCTGCAATCGCATGAGTCAGTCTCTTGGTGGTCTCTTCCTCCGACTTTTCGCCAGACCCTTACAGGCTGGGACTCAGCAGTATAGCATTTGCCTAACATGTACAAGGCTCTGGGTTCAATTCCCAGTGCTGTAAAAAATAAAAATAAAAGCCAATATGATTATATATATATATATATATATATATATATATATATATATATATATATATAATTTAAATATATTTTATATTGTGTCACAATACCTTTGTTTATTTATTTTTATGTGGTGTTGAGGATCAAACCCGGTGCCTCTCGTACACTCGGCAAACACTCTACTGTTGAGCCACAACTCCAGCCCAAAAGCCAATTTGATCTTTAAGCTAAATATGTTGTTAATGTTGCCTCTGCGTATGTCGGGGAGAGGGGAGGGTGCTAGGGATTGAATTTTGTGCATGCACAGTACCACTGAGCTTCCATCCACAGCTCGCTCAGCTTTACTTGTCTGGTGGTATCTGACCTTCCCCTGAGAACTTCCACTGGCTTACAGGAGCTGCTTAGGGTACAGTGCGAAAAAATACCTGATCTATCTATCTATATGGAGGTGGCACCATGAAAAACTCTGCAAGAGTCAAAATGCTTCTGAAGCAACCCTCCAGGAGAGGCTTTGTCTTTGACTAAAGAATTTAACAACTCTGTAAATGGCAGAAAGTTGATAGAAATGTTACCAGGGTTCCTAGGCCAGAGGCCTGACTCTGGGGGTCCCAGTGAATCAGATCCAGCTGTTCACCCCAGAAACCAAACAGAAAAAGTAATGGAGAAAGTCAGGAAAGGAACTTATCAATGTAAGTATACCTGGAAGACAGGAGGGATCAAGTGGCATCAGCACTGTGATCAGAGCTGCTGGCATGAACTTTAGGTTTCTTTTTTATTGTTTTTTTTTTTTCCCTGTGGGGACCAGAGATTGAACCCAGGGTTACTTAACCATTGAGCCACATCCCCAGCCCTTTATTTTTTTTATTTTTTTTAGTTGTAGATGGACTCAATACCTTTATTTTATTTATTTATTTATTTATTTATTATATGTGGTGCTAAGGTTGGAACCCAGCACCTCACATGTGCTAGGCGAGCGCTCTACCACTGAGCCCCAGCCACAGCCCTCCCAGCCCTTTCTTGTTTGTTTTATTTTGAGACAGGTTCTCAACTAAGTCCTTAGGACCTTGCTAAATTGCTAAGGCTGGTCTCCAATTTGTGATCCTCCTGGCTCAGCCTCCCAATTCTCTGGGATTACAGGCATGTGCCAGCCCTGAGCTTCAGGTTTGAAAAGGGGAAGGAATAGAGGAGAGTGTGAGAGGTGTATGTGTCAATAAGCAGTCTTGGTCAAAATGTGTTCTGGTTGAGCCAGATGTGGTGGCCCACACCTGTAATCTCAGTGACTCCTGTGGCTGAGACAGGAGTATTGCAAATTCAAAGCCAGCCTCAGCAATTTAGTGAGACCCTGTATCAAAATAAAAAAATAAAAGATCTTGGGATGCAGCTCAGTGGTTAAGCGCTCCTGAGTTCAATTCCCAGTACAAAAGAAAAAAATAAAACAAATGGTGATCTGGTTGGCCATAACTCAGATCTGGTTCTGTGAGTTCCTGGAAGCCAGGATTGCTTCTGCTGAGCTGGGCAGCTTCAGTTTCTATCCTGGGGTATTTGCTTCCACTTAGGGGGGCATTCTTGTCAGGGGGTGAGATGCCTGCAAGGCGGCTGTTGCTGGAAGGTTTCAGGCAATGACTGGAGACTTCTGGGTACCCTCCAGGAGTCTGGCAGTTAACAATCTGTTTATTTTCAGGTCCCTGCAAGCCTTCAAAGTACTTTAGCTACTCTTACCCTGGTGCCTTTAGCTTTGATGGAGGACAAGATAGATTTACCTAATTTGGGGCCATCAGCCTTGTATCACCAGTTTTCAGAGGGAACCTAAGGTTTTAACATGTCTACAGACAGGAGCTGATCGGGGATCTTATCCAAAGTTTAAAGTAATAAGGGACATAGGTGCACACTGCAAACAGAGTTGCCAGACTTTCCCCTGCCTTAAGTTCCCACTAAAAGCAAGTTTCACTTCCTGCTGCAGCGCACAAGGGAACAGTCAGTGCTCTTAGCAAAATCACCCTCAAAATCCCTATTTGAGAAATGCAAATAATTTGTGTGTGTGTGTGTGCGTGCGCCAGGGATTGAACTCAGGGACACTCAACCCCTAAGCCACAGCCACAGCCCTATTTTGTATTTTATTCAGGGTCTACTGAGTTACTTAGCACCTCGCTGTTGCTGAGGTTGGCTTTGAGCCTGCAATCCTCCTGCCTCAGCCTCCTGAGCTGCTGGGATTATATGTGTGTGCCTGCTGCAAATAATTCTCTTTGGGGCTCCAAACACATCAACCTGAAGTAGAACTGTTTTTTTTAAATATTTATTTATTAGTTATTGGCGGACACATCATCTTTGTTGGTATGTGGTGCTGGAGGATCGAACCCGGGCCGCACGCATGCGAGGCGAGCGCGCTACCGCTTGAGCCACATCCCCAGCCCAATTGAACCACATTTTCACAGGAGAAGGAATGTCTCTGGAGAAGGGTCCGAGGAGTTCCCAAGGAGAGAGGGGGAACTCAGCTCTAGGCATACTTGAGAGAAAAGAATTTTAGCATAAGCCAGACAATACACAGACAGGGGTCTTAAGGCAGATACACAGTCAAGGGAGAATCTAGATGGTCTCCAGAGTAATAAGTGGCCCTGACTTGGGGTGGGGGTGCAATATTTGTACAAAGGCTGCGTCGGGACTGGACTGAAGGTGGACCCAGGGCAAGGTGCACCATTTCAGCCAGTGTCCCTGCTGGGTATTTCCCTTATCTTACAAGGGCAAGGCCAAGGGCATGTTGCACAAGATTTACAGCTGTGCTTTCTGAATCTCAGTGACTTGCTGGCATTTCCTTTAAGATTCAGTCCTCTTTTTATCCTAAATCCCTATCTCAACATCTCCAGCTTATTATTATTATTATTATTATTTTTAGAGAGAGAATTTTTTGATATTTATTTTTTAGTTTTCGGCAGACACAACATCTTTGTTTGTATGTGGTGCTGAGGATCGAACCCGGGCTGCACACATGCCAGGTGAGCACGCTTGAGCCACATCCCCAGCCCCTATTCTATTTTGAGACAGGGTCTTGCTAAATTGCTTAAGGCCTAAATTGCTGAGACTGGCCTTGAATTTGCTTGTCATCCTCCTGCCCCAGCCTGCCTTGTAGCTGAGATTAAATGTATGAACCACCAGGCCCACCTTCAGGGTGGAAATATAAATCTTTAGCATATTTTGATCTGGGTATTTGGAAACACTGTATACATTGTAGTTTTTTGGGTTTTTTTTTTTTTTTTTTTTGGTACTGGATTGAACCCAGGAGCACTTAATGAGCCACATACCCAGCCCTTTTTATGATTTATTTTGAGACAGGGTCTGAGTTGCTTATGGCCTTGCTAAATTGCTGAGGCTGGCTTTGAACCGGAAATCCTCCAGCTTTAGCCCTTTGTTGGGGGGTGTTGCTTTTAAGGGACAGTAGCTAGGACTGAGGCAGGAGGTTTGGAGCTAAAAGCCAGCCTCAGCAGGTGTGTGCCACCACACCTGGCAGCTTTTAACATCTTAATGAGTTCAACATAATCCTTGATATTTGCATCACATATTTGTAAGGATTTTCATTTGTCCTTTAACATTTCTCATTTCTCCCTGCTACTCGGAAGTATAAAGTGGAAGTTTAAAATCTACATGTGAGGGCTGGGGATGTGGCTCAAGCGGTAGTGCGCTCGCCTGGCATGCGTGCGGCCCGGGTTCGATCCTCAGCACCACATACCAACAAAGATGTTGTGTCCGCCGAGAACTTAAAAAAAAAAAATTAAAAAAATTCTCTCTCTCCTCTCAAAAAAAATAAAATAAAATCTACACGTGAACTCTTGATTGCCCAAGTTTCTGTAGGAAGCTGCATGCTTCTCTGATTTTTGGCTAAGAACAAGTGTAGGAAGCTACCCCAGACCTTAGGGAAATGAGAGTTTAAGTATCAAAGACTGGACAACCTCTAGCTGCCTTTCAATTCCTTTTCTATACCAGCTCCTCTGGGAGGCAGGAAGAGGCAGGGGGCCTTGACATCACTGCTGGAGGCCACCTCTCTTGGTGATGTGGGCAGCTCCCCTGCTGGACATCCACGTGGAACTGGCTAGAGCTGACCTTCAGGGTCACATCCTAGTTAAAGTTCCTCCCATCCCCAGCAGAGCTACTCTGTCAGCCAAGGAGAGAAGTGGAATGAAAGATTAGTACTCAGGAAGTTACAACATTAAGAAACCAGGGACAAGAAACTGGTATTCCCGCCATCCTGTCATGGATGCCTGTAATCCCAGTGGCTCCGGAAGCTGAGGCAAGAGGTTTGAAGTTCAAATCAGCAATTTAGAGAGGCCCTAGGCAACTTGGGAGACCCTCTCTAAATAAAATATAAGAGGGCTGGGGATGTGGCTCAGTGGTTAAGTGGCCCTGGGTTCAATCCCCAGTACGAAAAATAATAAATTCGTGTTCATTGAGGAATGGTCCTTAGTATATCCTGGGAGTAGCAATCATTTACACAATACTTCTCAATGAATACATGCTGGCCTCCTAGTGAGACAGGAAAGCCAATCCTGACTATAACCCTGAAGAAAAGAACCCCCCACCCCTAAACGGGTCCATGCTAGGCAGAGCAGGGGACTTCGACACAGGTCAGAGTGGGATGTGTAATCAGACATCATGAGATAGGAATTTGGGGATACAGAGAAAGATGAGTCTCAAACAGCTCCTGGGGCCAGGGTTGTGGCTCAGCGGTAGAGTGTTTGCCCAGCATGCCTGAGGCACTGGATTTGATCCCTGGCACCACAAAAATAAAAACAAAGGTCTCGTGTCCATCTACAAATAAAAAAAAATGTATTAAAAATAAATAAGCAGCTCCTGAGCAACCTGACCCACCTGGGTTCAGGCCCTTGGCCTATTTCCCTGTCCACAAAAAGTAGCCTGAGAGCCTCGAGCCAGATCTGGAAAAGCTGGTGTGAAATTGTGCAGTAACTGTGCCCTGACTCCACCTCTAGTTCAGTCCTAGCTACTGTCCCATAAAAGCAACACCCCTGAACAAAGGGCTGCTTTCTTTCCATCTGGGGATGGTCCTTATTCTCCCTTGAACGTGTATTTGTGTATTTCTTTACCCCAAAAGACATTTTTGATGCCAGGGATTGAACCCAGGGTCACTTAACACTTAGCCACATCCCCAACCTCTTTTAGTGTTTTATTTTTTTAGGTAGGGTCTAAATCCTTAGGTTCTAAGTTGCTGAAGTTGTTCTAGAACTTGTGATCCTCCTGCCTCAGCCTCCTGAGAGGCTGGAATTACAGGTGTGCACCACTGTGCCTGGCTCCAAGTCATCTCTTGATGGCCTTTCTCCCTTGAATGTTTATCTGTCTTCCTAAATACATCTTCATCTCTGACTAGCACATGCTGAATTTTTTTTTTGGCAGGGGGAGGGTGCTAACAGGGATTGATCTCAGGAGCACTCAGCCACATCCTCAGCCCTTTTTTTTTTTTTTTTTAACACATTTGATCAACAGGATCTCACTGAGTTGCTTAGTGCTTCCCTTTTGCTGAAGCTGGCTTTGAACGCTTGATCCTCCTGCCTCAGCCTTTAGAGCCGCTGGGATTATAGGCATGCACCGCCATACCCAGCTGAAATTTTTTTTAGTTGTAGATGGATACAACACCTTTATATGTGGTGCTGAGGATTGAACCCAGTGCCTCACACATGCCAGGCAGATGCTCTACCACTGAGCTACAGCCCCAGCCCTATGAAATTCTTTTGAGACACCAAGGACCCCACTTGCCCCAAGTTGAGGTTCTCCTCTCTGGGAACTCCTCCAGGGACAACCTGACTCCAACCTCAGAGCTCTTTGCCAGGGTGCTGTGTGTGAACCATGATCCTACTTCATGCTCTGTTCATTCAATCCTCCACCCATGAGGTTGCCTGCCCAGCTAGACATAGCAGGAAGCCAGTTCTGGGGCCTGGAGAGCCTGGCTCCAGGGACAGTTTTCTCCCAGGCTCCAGGCCATGCTCTGTTGGTTCCACTTGCTCTTCCCGGTAGGAAAGGTAGGTCCGGGCACACTGAGGCCATGTTGGCTCCAAGCCCTGCAGCTGCTCCCTCATCCAGACTGTGGGGTCCCCTCCACCACTTTCCTGGAAGCCGTGGTCCTCTGTTCTTCCACACCCACCTCCCCTATAGTGCTTTGGGGATTTGCTGTAGGAACGCCACCTCCAGGAAGCACCCCCTCTAGTCTCCTGCTGCCCTACCCAGGCCAGGGGAGGTGCCCTTCCTCCCTGTTGCCAATCCCTGGCCACTGTACTTCAGGGGAAATTTTTTGTAGTGCTGGGGCTGGAACCCAGGGCCTGGCACATACCAGCCTCTCCCTCATGGTACAGCAGATTGAGCCCAGAGATTTTTGACCATGGAGCCACATCCCCTGCCCTGTTTTATCTTAGAGACAGTCTCACCAGTTGCTTAGCACCTCACCATCCTCAAGGCTGGCTTTGAACTTGTGATTCTCTCATCTCAGCCTCCTGAGCTGCAGGCATGTGCCAAAGTGCCCAGATTCCCCAGCCTTTTTTTTTTTTATTTTTTTAAAATGGTGCTGAAAATTGAACCCAGGGCCTTGCAAGCGCTCTACTGCTGAGAGACAATCCCAGCCCTTTGAGACAGGGTTTCACTAAGTTTCTCAGGGCCTTAAACTTCCTATCCTGCCTCAGCCTCTTGAGTAACTGGGATGATACGGGGGCATCATACTCAGCTCTGTAACCACATTTGAAACCCTGCCTTCAGCAAGACCCCAGGCCAAAGATGAAGAATATGAAGGACCTTTCAGCATCCCAGCTCCCACTGGTGTCCAAGAGCCCTGCCCAGCAGGTTCCAGCCCTATTTTGCCTCCGAGAACCCCCCCCCCAGGTGCACAGCAGTAGCCCCAAAGCTGGGATGCTCTAGGGGCAGTTAACACTGAGAAGGTGGAAGGCTTGGGAACGCCGGCTTGGCTGTGGCAAGCATGCACCCTGAACATACTCGGGATGGACAACGGTTATCACCCAAGGCCAGAACTGCAAGATTCTTACCTAGAAAACAGGTTGGCTGGGTGTACCCTGCTCTTGTCCAACAGCTTCTATTGTGGTTTCCTTGGAATCAAATTATACAGTTGCCCCTGGAGAAGTGAGATCTGTACCCCAGAAGACCACATATGACCCCAAACCAGGAAAATACAGGTCTACGTCCCAGGGCTTCCAGACCGTCTAGACAGGCATCCGGAGTCAGGCCTGCTTGCGGAATTGCGCTGTTCAGACAGTCTGCACTGCACCACATCCAGAGTTGCTTTTCTTTTATTAAGGAGTGGACACGGGGTGGGAAGCAGTGTGGCACCTCCTGGCAAAACCCAGGACAACAGCAGCCAGGGTCAGGAACGCCACCACAGCCAGGCTCAGGCCCAGCGCCATGGAGGCGTGAGCAGGAGTATGCCAACCCTCCACACCATGGTCGCCACGGTCGTCAGCCTTTCCCAGGAAAATCAGTGGCCCCACGGTGATATCTGCTTCTTCAGTCACTGTGAATGGAGTGGGACACCTGAAGGTCACTTTTGTCCCTCACCAGGAGTCGGATTGTGGATTTTGCCGTCTTCATAAGCTGAACTAGATTTGGCTCTAACAGCTGTTGATTCTCCCAACACTCCCTATTATGTCCCAGGAGAATCCCAGGGCGCAGAGTCCCATCTGCTATTGGAAGGTGCTCAGAGCCCTTTTAGCCTTCTGTATATAGCCCTAAGCCACATCCCCGGAATCAACAGCCTCAGTGAGGGACAAGGGAAAATATTACCAAGATGACAGGTGTCCTAGAATATGAGGAAAACTAAAACTCCGTGACTGGCCCATGGTGACATACCATGTCTGCGGTTTCGTGACGTGGCCTTGGGCCCCTGGACAGGGGACTGCCTCCTGGAAGAGCCTGGTGTGCCACAGTCCCCCCTGCCGCAGCATTCACAGATCTCAGCAGAGCCTTCGACTGGCGACCAGCTGAGAAGGGAAGACAAGCGGCTTGAGTTGTCCTTGCTGACAGAAGTGTGGCTGCGGGAATACTGGGGGGAATAGACGCCAGGCATCCCTGGTTAGGTTTCCACCCAGGGACACAGAATCTGCTCTCCTCACCTGTTGGAGGACTTGTTGAAGGAACAGGCTTTGTTGAGTTGATCCGGGGGTTGGTGGGCAGGAATGACCTTCAGATGGCAGGTGATGTAGATCTGAAAGAAATAGCAGGTGTGCTGGAGACTTTGACAAACTGGTTCTATAACCCTTAGCCCTTCCAGGGGTCTGGAAGATGAACTTCCATCCTTCAATTTACCCCAAGATTGCAGAATGAGTAGCAAATCTAATTCTAAGCTGGAACCCATCATTTCCATGGATCTTTTCCCAAATAGTCTCCATCACATGGCACCTTGAGCCCTGGGCTCATGAAGTCAGCCCCTCAGTGATGAGGGGAGGATTGAGAATTGTGAAAGCCCTCCACTCAGACCCAGGTGACCCAGTGGGTGGTAGACACCTTCCTAGCAGGCAGCTTAGCTGGGTTTCTGAGATTGCCACCTGTCACTTGACAGGTTGACAAACTACTTCTCAGGAATGTAGTCACTGGATAGTACCATTTTTCAAAGGAAAGTGGTTTCTGTGACCCAAGGTCCTTGAACAGAGAGATCTCTTGTACTAGCTTCTCTAGAGTTTGCACCAGACAGAAAAATTTTCTGGCTATTTCCTTGAAAATGTTTCCCCGAGTTTCTCTTCCTTAGGCATATGCTCCCCCGGACCCCTGCCCTGCTTGCACAGAATTGGGGATTGAACCCCGGACTCACAAGCTCGGCAAGGACTCTACCTCTGAGCCCCAGCCCAGCCTGTGTCTTCTATCCATTTGTCCTGTCAGCTTTTTCAAGTTTTTCTTTTGTACCAGAGATGAACTCAGGGGTACTCAACTGCTGAGTTAGAGCCCCAGACTTATTTTGGCGTTTTATTTAGAGATAGGGTCTCACCGAGTTGCTTAGCACCTCGCTTTTGCTGATGGCAGCTTTGAACTCATGATCCTCCACCCTCAGTCTCCTGAGCTGCTGGGATTATAGGCCTGTGCCACCATACAGGCTCTTGAGCAGCTTTAGTGATAATGATCAGGCTAGTGCCCTGGCTAGACTTGGCCTAGCCACAGCCTCTGACCTGTCACTTTGTTCTTCTAGTAAAAAACTCCTGCTGGGAGTTGAGGGATCTATGTCCCCGGAAGCTACTCACCAGGAGTCTGACACCCCAGCTCAGCACCTGGGCTGAGAGCTTTTCTTGTTTTGCCCTTTGATCTAACCTATAGCCCCAGGCATGCAAGTGCATCTCCCCTGAGCTACATGCCCCAGCGTGGCAGGGGGTATTCTGACAGCCTGGGTTCAGTTCAGCCCTGAGCCATTCCAAGTTAGGGATCCCTTGCATGTTCTAGGTAGGGTTTGGATACCTCCTTGTTTACCTTGTCTACCACTTTCTAGCTGAAGTCTCAAGCAGAGCCACAAGCCTTGGCCACCCTCTAGTGGCCAAGTGAAACCATTTCAGAAACTTAGAGCTAGACCTTTGCGGATCTAGGATGTGTTTTTGGCTGCCTGCCTATCCATCTGTCCTACAAGAAGATAGCTTCCAGGTCCTTTAAAGTCCTTACTCCATGAAGGGGAGCTGCTTTTGTCTTTAGTGTCCCCCCTGACTTTTCTTTTGGTGCTAACCTAGAGCCCAAGATCCCCAGATGTTCCCCTATAACTTTTGAGACAGGTTCTTGCTAAATAGCTAAATCTGATCTCAAACTTGTTATCCTCTGACCTCAGCATCCCCAGTAGCTTGAATTATAGGTGTGTGCTGTGCCTCGTCCTAGTTACAGCTCTTTTTTGTACCAGGGATTGAACTCGAGGGCACTTAGTCACTGAGCCACATTTCCAGCCCTTTATTAATTTAGAGACAGCAAGGCCTTAAGCAACTGAGAGACCCTAAGTTACTGAGGCTGGCTTTGAACTCTCGATCCTCTTGCCTCAGCCTCCCAGACCACTGGGATTACAAGTGTGCTCCACTGTACCCAGCCCCTTACAGCTCTTAAAAGTTGTTCCTTCTCCCTGTGCCTTGGGCCACCATCCACCAAGCCATGCCTTCCACGTTTGAGGGTGAGCCTGCCCAAGTCCTAGGCTCCATGAATCCAAATTGTCCTCTAATTTTAAAGGGGTCACCAGCTCCACTCGCACCCCTGTAGCTGTCCAGCACCCGTACCAAGGCTTATATTTTACTCCCCTCCACCCACATCTGCTGTCAACATCAGCTCCCTGCTCCAACCAAGATCTTCTACCCTAAGACCCACAAGGTCACTGATCTGAGGACCAGGACACCCCTTTTCTATCTGTTCTTTCTCCCTAGTCCCATTTCAACCCAGGACCCTCCATGGAGAGCTTCCGGCCATCTCAGCATCAGATTCCCGCCCCACCTGTCACCTACCCATCTGTATCAAACAGTCCCCCCCCCAGCAAGGTTGGAGCTGGGGAGATAGCGTCAATGTCATGCTCTACAACTCCCCCTTTGTCCCTTAACACTGCCTAGCCAGATGAGCCCATCTCGTTGGTTGGTAAACTTGGCTGCTTACTAGGATCACCTGAGAGAAATGTATCAAACATTTAATAAGAGAAAGACAGATACAAAACGCTAGTAGATGATATAGTAAAGTGCTAATGATAGCCTGTAATCCCAGCAGCTCAGGAGGCTGAGGCTGATTAGCAATTTAATGAGGCCTTAAGGGTCTCTAAAATAGACAAAGGAGCTGGGTAATATGGCTCAGTGGTTAAACACCCCTAGTTTAATCCCTGGTACCAAGAAATAAAATGCTAACAGTAAAACCTAGATGGTAGGTGTGTTTATAAAACCCAACTTCCCACCTAGTTAAGTGAAAATGTGGGATTATGTAGTCTTTGTGGGGATTGAACCCAGGTCCTTGCACATGTGAACTACATCTTCACCAAGCTACACCCCTAGCCCAGGCATCAGTATTTTTGTGACCTCCCTAGGTGATCAGTAGAGAATCAACATTAAAAAACCCCGTTTTGGCCAGGCACGGTGGCGCACACCTATAATCCCAGCGGCTCTGGAGGCTGAGGCTGAGACAGGAGAATCACAAGTTCAAATCCAGCCTCAGCATCAGTGAGGCACTAAAGCAACTCAGTGAGACCCCGACTCTAGTAAAATAGAAAATAGGGCTGGGGATGGGGATCAATGGTTAAGTACCTTTGAGTTCAATCTCCGGTACAAAAAAAAAAATCTTGTTTTGTGCTGGGGATGTAGCTCAGTGGTGGATCATTGCTCTCACTTGTGGTAAGGTCCCGAGTTCAATTTCCTGCATCTTTAAAACACCCTACTTTACCTGATCAGCTATGCCAGGCTTCCCATTCCCACTCCCATATCTGGGAACTGTTTTTTTAATAGCAGCTTGATTTTTCACTGTAGGAGTCCACAATACTTTGTAGCTCTGCCAGCGCTTCCCACACCATCCTCCTCCCCGTCTCCCTGCCTCTCCATCCCTTAGTTTTCTTTTCCAGCTTAGTAGTTGGCAAGGGGGCACCCTGGACCAACAAGGTTGACATCACCTGAAAACTTGCTAGGAATAGAAATTCTCAGCTCTAGTCTTGATTTACTAAATCAAGCCCAAGGGGTGGGGCCCAGCAATCTGTTTCAAAGCCCCCCCAGGTGTAACTGGTTTCTGTCACTGGTCTAGCCTAGGATCAAGTCCAAGGGGTGACTCAGCAGAGGGGGTCACAGCAGCTCTTTGCTCCTGGAGGACCAACGCCTCCACTCAACCTATCATCCTCTGGGTTCTGGCCCTACAGCTTGGTGACTAAGCCCAGTAGTTATTGGTCTTATTTGGGCTGTCAGCTAGGTCACCTGGGTCCCTGTTCTAGTTTTTTTCTAGTTCTAGGATCCCAAACTAGCCCCATCCTGCATGGATTTTCTACCCGCTTTTTTTTTTTTTTTTTTTTTAAGTTTTCGGCGGACACAACATCTTTGTATGTGGTGCTGAGGATAGAACCTGGGCCGCACGCATGCCAGGAGAGCGCGCTACCCCTTGAGCCACATCCCCAGCCCTGCTTATGGATTTGTGTTAGCTCAGGCCAAGAAGATGAACCTGTGGCCTTTATTGAGGCCCTCAAGTTTAGAGTTACAGCTATCTCTACTAGTAAGTCATTTGCTTAAGGAAACACCAGTGAGGGACATCAGGAGGATATATATATATTTTTGATACCCAAGATTGAACCCAGGGGTACTTAACATTGAGCCACATCCTCAGCCTTTTTGTATTTAGGCACAAGGCCTTGCCAAGTTGCCGAGGCTGGCTTTGGACTCAATCCTCCTGCCTCAGCCTTCTCAGCTGCTAGGGTTACAGGCATAGCCTCCTGGTGGCTGAGATGGTAGCTATTAAAAAAACTGAGGGCTGGGGATTTGGCTCAAGCAGTAGCGCGCTCGCCTGGCATACGTGTGGCCCGGGTTCGATCCTCAGCACCACATAACAAAGATGTTGTGTCCGCCGAGTACAAAAATATTTAAAAAATTCTCATAAAAAGATATGAAAAAAAATTGTACTCTATGTGTAATAAAAATTGTAATGCATTCTGCTGTCATGTATTTAAAAAAAAACTGAACTCTGGGTCATGCTTCTTTTTCCCCCTTTGGTGGTTCTGGGGATTCAACCCAGGGCCTCGTTCATGCAAGGCAAGGACTCTATCAACTGAGCTATATTCCCAGCCCCCAGAGTTCAATCTTTTAGGCAATTTTAAAAAGCTAGTACCGTATTTCTGGAGTCGTTAGCGAAGTGGAACACATCCATGGTGAACCCGAGAACATCGGTCTTAGACCTGGGAGCTTGGAATGCAGAAGAGCCATCAGAGAGACCATCCACCAGGCAACTTGGAAGGGAACAAGGGAACATGTTAGAGGCTGGGTACATGGGCTACGGGCCATCTAGTGACTAAGACTCCCTGGAAAGTCAGCCCAGGCCTCACCCATGGAAGTCCACAATGCTGTGCCGAGGCAAGGCGCTCTGGTCTGGGGTCGGGGTGGCTACACAGTGGTCTACAAACAGGTGCAGTGGCGGGTGGCTGCCAGTGTGGACATCGGCCAGGATGTAGGCGGTGTCTCCCAGGTAGAAGGTGGGGGACAGTTTCTCAGAGGTCCAGTTCTCTGAAGGACACAACCAGGGCTAGAGACTGCCCAGAGCTCCCCTCCCAGCTCCCCTCGCTCCCTACCTCCGGCTCACCCTCCATCAGGCGCAGAGAGAAAATCAGCTGCTTCTCTGAAGACACTGTGGTCCTGAAGGGCACCCAGGTGGGCCAGATGGCCTGGCTGCTCACATTGCCCTGCCTGGGAGAATCGTCACAGCTGCCCACACGGGCCCAGGGCACACCCCCCTCCACCACCCTAGGGCCTATGGCAGCAGGGGGTGTCCGGTTTCTCTATGGCAATGTCCTCAGTGATGGCCCACAGGCAGCTAGGCCAAGGTACCCAAAGCCTGAGCCTGACCTTAAATCCTCCTGAACATCTACACTTGTGATCAGGACTAAGGCCTATGCCCTCCGCTGAGCCCGACATAGGACCCAACCCTGACTGCACGGGCCTGGTCACCCTCACGTCCTGCTTTGGTGGTAAAATTCATAGGCACATGTTTCATGTTAGGGGCTGCAGGGCCAGGACTTGGTGTAGGAACTACTGTAGCAGCAGTATTTTTTCCCCTTCCTGGTACTCGAGCTCGAATCCAGGGGTGCTTAACCACCAGGGCACATCCCCATCTTTTTATTTTGACACAGGGTCTCAGTCACAGCAACATTATTCAAAGACTGCTTCTGACTCTGAGGAGGGCCTGGGATGGCCTAATACACCCCCCCCCCAAGGTCTAGGGCTACTCTAAACCTCCCTTAAGAGGCCACGCAAGTCAGAGGCTCAGACAATTCAGAAGGCACCCCCACCTCCACGCAGGCTGAGGGCAGTGACCACAGCTGCCGGCACTTTCCCTTCTCATAGCCACCTGCAAACTGTTCCAACCAGCCAAGCCACCTGCCTGCAGCCATGGCAAACCAGGGACATAGCCACTAGGGGCCAAAACGTCCTGTCCCACACTGACCTGGGGTAGCGGCACTCAATGGGAATCTCCACGCGGTTGGTCCTCACAATGGACAGGTTTCCCATGGGATGGGGGTCATGGAGCAGGAAGGTGCTGTACACCAGGGCATCATCTGTCACCTGAAGCAAAGGGGAGGCGTTAGCAGTACAGGCGTCACTTGGCCCAGGCAGGTTTGGCCCCTGTGAGAGTGCAGGGAGGGCAGCCTGCTGGGGTGAAACCAACCAGCAAGGAGGGGCTGGGCAGGTGTCCTCTTAATATCTCAGGGTCTTTACCCGACACCCCTGTAGGTGTCTGCATCAGCTACATGGCAGGCAGATAGGAAGCAGTGCCCAGTGACCTCAGGATATACACACCGCTTTTGGGCGGTACTGTGACTTGAACTCGGAGATATTATGCCACTGATGGTCTCACACTTGTGATTCTCCTGCCTCAGCCTCCCGAGTACTGGGATTACAGGTGTGCATCACTGCACCTGGCCTTGGGCAATTTCTTATTGGGGTAGGGAGGCAAGAAAGACCTAGGGGCAGCTTGGTGCCTTTTTTTGGTGGGTACCATGGATTGAATTTGGGGCCACTGACCATGGAGCCCCATCCCCAGCCCTATTTAGGGACAGGGTCTCACTGAGTTGTTTAGCAACTTGCTTTTGCTGAGGCTGGCTTTGAACTCTTGATCCTCCCTTCTCAGCCTCCTGAGCTGCTGGAATTACAGGCGTGTGCCATCGCGCCTGGCCAATCTTCACTTTATCACCTTCCCACCTTATCTGGGGCCCACTTCACAGAAGCAGGGGAAGGTGCAGTGGTCTCCTGAGGATGGAGGAGACGAGCAGGCCCTGCCAGGGGTCTTTTCACCTCCCCTTACAGAGCCTGCCTAGAAAGGAGGTCCCTTGTGGCCCAGCTGCCCCCCATCCTAGATCTTCAGAGGGCAGTTCTGGATCTGTAAGTGCCCCAGACAGGGCCAGCAGCAGAATTTGTGGAGCCTCTCATTTAAGAGAATAATTTCAGGGCGGAGCATTAAACTGAGCCCAGGGCCAGGTGAACCTCATCAGGCAGGAGGCAGAACACTGGCAAAGGAAGAAGCTGCCAGGCTTTGCTGGAGGCTTCACCTGAGACTCAGATGCTCATGGCTGCCTCCCGTGCCCGTTCCACTTTAGTGAGGGGTACAGCCTGGACTTCAGGATTTTTGGAAGCTCCCCAGGTTATTCTAGAATTTGGGACTAAGCTAGACTAAATTTTTTTGGTTGTTGTTTTTGGAGAGGAGGTACCAGGGATTGAATTCAGGGATAGTTGAGCACTGAGCCACATCCCTAGCCCTATTGTGTATTTTATTAGGGACAGGGTCCCATCGAGTTGCTTAGCATCTGGCTAAATTGCTGAGGCTGGCTTTGAACTTGTGATCCTCCTGCCTCCCGCCTCCTGAGCCGCTGGGATTACAGGTGTGCGCTATTGCGCTGGGCTACACTAATTTTTCAAACAACTCTTACAGTACTGGGTGTGGTAGCACCTGCCTGTAATCCCAACAATTTGGGAGGTTAAGGCATGAGAATCACAAGTTTGAGGCCAGCCTCAGCAACTTAGTGAGGTTTTTTCCTTATTTTAAAAAAAGAGGATTGAGCTCAATCCTTAGTTTAAAAAAAAAACAAAAAAAACCAACCCACACACCACAACTGAGGCTGTAGCTCTGGCTCCCCAGGAAGACAAGGACAGGGAGTTCTTGAGGAGATTCCTGGGGGAAATCACACTTGAGACCAGAGCTCAGCCTATAGGGGTCCAGGAGCTGTATTGCCCTCGCCCGGCCAAGTAGAGTCCAGGGTCAGCAGAGCAGAAGCAGGGCCCTGTGATGGAGGGGAGGACTGGCCCTCCATAGGCCAACAGATGTAGGTCCAGGGGAATCAGGACTAGCTGGGGAGCCCTGTGTCCTGCCTTGCCAAGTGTCCACTTCCTTAGGGGAGGGGCGTGGCCTAGGTTACCTGAGGTCTCTTTCTAACCTGCATCCCATGTTAAGCCTCTACTGTTTGGACCTGCTCCCAGGCACCCAAAGGAAGCCTGGGAATCTTCAACAGGAGGGTAAGTTACGATGCCCCGGCCCATAACCCTTTTAGTTCAAAGCTTCAAGCCATCAAACAGGAGGCAAGCCAAAATTCTCTTCCCTCTTCCTCCCCATCCCAGTGACAACTTTTAGGATTTTTTGGGGGGGAACCAGGGATTGCACCTAGGGTTGCTTTACCACCGAGCCACATCCCCAGCCCTTTTTGAGTCAGGGCCTCTAAGTTTCTAAGTTTGGTCTTAAACTTGAGATCCTCCTGCGTTTCTGGTTATGGCAGGCTTTCTGAAGTGTCAAAGACTCTTAACGCCCCTGGCAAGTACCTGGCTACCCGCAGGGTTATCCTCTGTCTCCCTGTTCTATGTTGGGTCCATCGCTCCTGCATCCTTTCTGTGGGTGGAGGAAGTGATCAGAAGGAGGCAGAGTGGGGTGCCTGGTCTGGCCCATCGGTCACTGTCACTATGTTCTACTTTACCTCCCAGGTTTCAGTAGCCTCAGCCAGGAGCCTCCCCATGGCCACCCCCAATGTCCAGGCTCGGGGCTCAGCTGAGTCACCTCCCCATCTACAAGGGAAGAGTCCCTTCATGACTGCAACCAGGCTGTCCCCCCCACCAGGGCCAGGGGCCCAGCCTCACCTGCACACCGTTACCACACTCATGCAGGCCAACCTCAAATCTGATCACATCAGCGGTGCCCACAGAGAACAGGGGTTCACAGCCCTCAGGGCCCAGGCTGAGGTCAGCAGGCTGGATTAGCTTCCCGGTGCCAAAAAGGTCCCTGCTGACAGCGACCACCAGCTGGGCTTCCAGACACTCCACTTCCACGGGGGATGCAGGCAGCAGCAGCTGGGTGGGCCCAGCCGAGATCCAGATAGGTTGTGGGGAGCACAGCTCTGTGCCCACGCACAGCAGAGAGCAGATGAAGAGGCCGTAGCTCAGCTCCATGGCGCCGAAGAGTGCCTCTTGCTGTGCTTCGTGCAAGCCCCAGCCAGCCATCTTATACCCCTGGATGGAGGCTCTTCACCTGTGCTCCATTGGCCTCTCTTCCCCAGCCAGCTAGGCCCCTGCAGCTGCGTGAAGTGGTCCCCAGTGTGGACACATGGGTAACACCTGGGAGCTTGTTAGGCAGGAGGGCCTCCAGCCCTCGCCTAGAGGGACACTCAGAACCTGGTTTGTAGCTGGGACCCCCCAGGGATTCCTTATTTACCTTAAAGCATTCACTGGTGGCCTGGTGGCCGGGTCAGCCCTAATTGTCGCCCCTTCTCTGCTCCCACCCTCTTGATGTTTGCTGTCCCGGCTCTCAGGAAGGAGCTGAGGGTCTGTGTGAAGACAGGAACAGGACCCAGATTGAATGGGGTGGGGGGTATAGATCAGAAACAGCGGGAGCATGTGGCTGGCAAGGGTGAGGACAAGGATTCAATTAGGAGACAAAAGGAGTCCCGTGGACCCCTATCGAACATTATAGGATCAACTGAACACCATGTCCCTGCAGATGGAGTTCCTCCATTGTTATCCACCTCGAGAGTCAAATTCAAGTTTATTTATTTTTGTGGTACTGGGTTTAGAACCCAGGGAGGTTTTACCACTGAGCTACATCCCCAGTCCTTTTTATTTTATCTTATTATTTTTTTAAAAATCTTAAAACAGGGTCTTGCTAAATTGCTGACACTGGCCTCAAACTTTCAATCCTCCTGCCTCAGCCTCCCAAGCTGCTGGGATTACAGGTGTGCAGCACCATGCCCAGTTTTTTGTTTGTTTGTTTATTTGTAGCGCTGGGGATCAAACCCAAGGCCTTGTGCTGAATTTTGGTTTTGGTATATTTCAGTACAAATATCCAGGGGCAAGTTCTTCAATGGAAAACATCTGAGGGAAAACTCAATTGATCCATTTAATGGGTAGGAGGAAGGGAGGGCTGCTTAGGCAGGGGCAACTGTGTGAGCAGAGATGGAGGACACTGGGTAGGCCTGGGAAGTGGTCAGGAGCCCAGAGTGGCTGAAGACTCTGTTCCCTTGGGGTGAGCCTAGGAGGTTGGGGAGGTGGGCGGGGCAGAACCCTGAAAGCCAAAAAGAGAGGAGGACCCAGGTGGGGACTGAGGCAGGTGCAGAATCTGCTGGGAAGAGGGACCAGAGAGCAAACAGACTAAAGGCGTCCTGCCGGGGCTGGGGATGTGGCTCAAGCGGTAGCGCGCTCGCCTGGCATGCGTGCGGCCCGGGTTCGATCCTCAGCAGCACCACATACCAACAAAGATGTTGTGTCCGCCAAGAACTAAGAAAATAAATAAATAAATAAATGTTAAAATTCTCTCTCTCTGTCCCCCTCTCACTCTCTCTTTAAAAAAAAAAAAAAAAAAAAAAAAAAAGGCGTCCTCCCCCCATGAGAACAGCTTCCTCAGGCTGAAAGTGGAAGACAGGGAGGCTGCTATCCCTCCCAACCTTTCTCCAATCTATTCCTCCATCTCTAACATCCTCTCTTTTGTGTGTGTCCCCCACCCCATACGGGGGATTGAACCCAAGGGCACTTAACCACTGAGCCACAGCCCCAATACTTTTTTTTTTTCATTCATTCATTCATTCATTTATTTATTTATTTTTGGTACCAGGGATTGAACTCAGGGGGACTAGACCACTGAGGGTAAGGGTAACCCTAAACCTAACTCAACCACATCCCAGCTCTATTTTGTATTTTACTTAGACACAGGCTCTCACTGAGTTGCTTAGTGCCTCACTGTTGCTGAGGCTGGCTTTGAGCTCATGATCTTCCTGCTGCTGGGATTACAGGCGTGCATCACTGTGCTGGGCTCTTTTTTATTTTTTAATTTAAGACAAGGTCTCAGTAAATTAATTAGGGCCTAAATTGTTGAAGCTGGCTTTGAACTCAAAGTCCTTCTGCCTTAGCCTCCCAAACCACTGGCCCAAACGGATGTGGACCATTGCACTGGGTGCTTGCATGCTCTCTCTCTCTCTCTCTCTCTCTCTTTCTCTCTCTCTCTCCCTCGTGTTCCAAGTTCTAAAGAAAGCCTTCTGTGACACCAACCTCAGCAACATAGCAAGGCAATGCTTCCATTAATTAAATAAATAATGAATAAGTAGGGCTGGGATGTAGCTCAGTGGTAAAGTACCTCTGGGTTCAATCCCCAGTACCTAAGTAAATACAGCTGTCCTCATCCCAGAGCTTTTTGCATATGGAACTTTTGAAACAGTGACGTCTCCTTTGCCTCCCTTCAAGGCTGGCTTTGAATAGGACCTATTTTCCTAGTCTGATTCAGTGGTATACACCTGTAATCTCAGCAGCTCAAGAGGCTGAGGCAGGAGGATCTCAAGTTTGAGGCCAGCCTTGGCAATTTAGCAAGACCCCTGTGTCAAAAAAAAAAAAAAAAAAAATCCAGGTGTGATGGCATACGCCTGTAATCCCAGCAGTATGGGAGGCTGAGGCAGGAGTTCAAAACCAGCCTCAGCTATTTGGTGAGGCCTTAAGCAACTCTAAATAAAACTCTAAATAAATAAATAAATGGCCTGGGCTCAGTGGTTAAGCCCCCCCTGGGTTCAATCTCCAATACCAAAAATAAATAAAAAAGGACAGGGAGTATAGCTCAATGGTAAATTACCCTTTTCATTATTTATTTATTTCGGTACTGGGGATAGAACTCAGGGACACTTGACCACTTAGCTACATCCTCAGCCCTATTTTGTATTTTATTTAGAGGCAGGGTCTCACTGAGTTGCTTAGCACCTTGCTTTTGCTGAGGCTAGCTTTGAACTCAGGATCCTCCTACCTCAGCCTCCCAATTTGTTGAGATTACAAGCATGGGCCACCACATCTTGCTCCTGGGTGGGATCTTATGCTGCCCAGTAACTGAAATAAGAGTCAGGAGTCTACTGAAAAATCCTAGCAGGAGATGGTGAAGTACCGGCAGGTGCAGCATTTATAGATAGCCTATCACTGGGCCTGGGTCGAGCTCTCAGAGAGGAAGAATACAAAATTAGTGGCATTTAATTTTTTTTTTCTCTTTTTCTGGTGCTGGTGATCAAATCTATGGCCTTGCTCATACTAGTGGTATTTAAGTGGATTTATTGTTGTTGCCGCTGTTTTTAAAATTTGCTTGTGTTTTTGTAATACTGGGGATTAAACCCAGTGGTACTAGACCACTGAGCTATATCCTCAGCCCTTATTTAATTATTGTGGTGCTGGGGATTGAACCCAGGGCCTTGTGCATGCGAGGCAAGTACTCTACCAACTGAGCTATATCCCCAGCCCTCATTATTTGCTTTTTTTTTTTTTTTTTTTTAAAGAGAGAGTGAGAGAGGAGAGAGAGTGAGAGAGGAGAGAGAGAGAGAGAGAGAGAGAGAGAGAGAGAGAGAGAGAGAGAGAGAGAGAATTTTTAATATTTATTTTTTAGTTCTCCGCGGACACAACATCTTTGTTGGTATGTGGTGCTGAGGATCGAACCCGGGCCGCAGGCATGCCAGGCGAGCGCGCTACCACTTGAGCCACATCCCCAGCCCATTATTTGCTTTTTGAACATACCAGAATGCTAGAAGCTAAGTGTTAAGAATCTAGCTGGGGGACTGGAGACACAGCTCAGTTGGTAGAGTTCTTGCCTCGCATGCACAAGATCCTGGGTTCAATCCCCAGCACCATAAATAAATAAATAAATAAAAATCCATATGAGAAAGATCTGCTGAAGATGGCAGAGAGACCTGTTTGATCCTTGGAAGTTTTTCAAAGTTCAAAGCCAGCCTCAGCAAAGGTGAGACACTAAGCAACTCAGAGCAACTCAATGAGACCCTGTCTCTAAAATACAAAATAGGGCTGGAGATGTGGCTCAGTGGTTGAGTTCCCTGGAGTTCAATCCCCAGTATCTAAAAAAAAAAAAAAAAGAAGAAGTTTTTCAGGGACATATTTTTGGGGTTTGGGGTGTAGCTCAGGACAATGCCTAGCATGTCCAAGGCCCTGAGTTCCATTCCCCAAACCAAAAAGTATGTATGTATGTGTGTGTGTGTTTACTTTTGAGAGGCTCCTGCCCTTGAACTGATAGATGAGAATCTCTGGGCATTAAGTGGTGGGGGCAAGAATCTGCATTTAGTCACCCTCTGTATCCATGAGGTCTGTCCTAGAATTCAGATGGGGGATTGAAAATACTCAGGAAAGGCTGGGGGTGTGGCTCAGTGGTAGAGCACTTGCCTTATATGCACAGGGCCCTGAGATTTCATCCCAGCCACTGTAAAAAATAATAATAAAATCACAGGCACGTGTGGTTGTGCATAGGTTATATGCACTTACTGTGCCATTTTATATAAGAGTCTTAGATCATCTGCAGATTTTGGATCTTGGATATCTTAGAAACCACCTGAGAGGGATGCTTGTATTTTAAACTCACTTCAGGGGTGACAGGATACAGCTGGGTTTGGGAACCACCCTTTGAGGGCTCTCGGGGGCTCTCCAGCTCTGAGAGTTTGTGGTTCCAGTGGGCATGTGCAGAATCCCAGCCCAGCCTTGGATTGCAACTATAGGTCACCTCCTGACTTTTATAACTACAAAACCCCAAAAGGTACCAGAACTCCAGGTACCAAACAGGAAGACGGAATTGGCAACATCTGAGACAGGGATGCCCACCCCATGCACCCAGGCTCCTGGGGCCATGTTTTCAGACCCCCACGGAGGTGCTGGTCAGGACATGGTCCAGGGGACTCCCGGGTTGGGTCAGGGCTTTCAGAAATCAGGGATGCTTGGCTGCTCTGCAAAGGGGTGGAGCCCTGCGCAGGCCTTTCAGAAACCGGAGCCCTGTAGGGGGAGGGAGAGGAGGGGTTGCCTGGCCCTGAGAGTCCAAGGGCCCCCACCCAACCCCAGTGGCTCCTCCTCTCTCTGGTGCCCTTCCTCTGGGGCTGCTCCAGGCAGTGCAAGCCACCTCCACTCTTCCTTTGCCTTGCTCTGCCCTTAAGGTCAGGTGGGGACAGGCTGGGGCCACCAGCCAGCTCCATGGACAGGGACTTTGCCTCTGTTCACCTTCCATCTTTGGAAAGAAAAGAAGAAATCTCTGAGTTGGTTTGCACTGGGGGGATCCTTCCCCCTCCCAAACATCCGAGGGCAGAGAGAGTGATTCCAGCTTGGATTGACTGTAGAAGAAGGGACAGAAAGAGCCCAGAACATTCCCCCAGGTATGGATCCTTCACTTTTGCGAGTGTATGTCTGTATGTGTCTGTGTGTGTGACAAAAGTTATCCACTGATCAGATGGGGAATTGTCCTTGATAATCTCCTGGACCCCTTCTGATGGCTTCAATCTATGATTCTGCACCCGTAACTTCACCCAGTCATTCAACAAACATTTCCTGAGTATCCTGTGCCAGTTGCTGCCCCTTAAATAAGATCTGGCTCCTGCCACTGAGGATTCATAGTCTGGATGGGGTTACA
Source organism: Urocitellus parryii (assembly GCF_045843805.1). Taxonomy (NCBI): domain Eukaryota; kingdom Metazoa; phylum Chordata; class Mammalia; order Rodentia; family Sciuridae; genus Urocitellus; species Urocitellus parryii. Next base: position 28,175,934 of record NC_135539.1, on the reverse strand, counting down.
ATAATAATAATAATAATAGCTATGATACTCACTGTGGGCCAAACCTTTTACAAATGTTAGTTCCCTTCATCTACCAACAACTGTAAGTGTGTTACTAACCCCATTTTACAGATGAGAACAGGGAGGCTTGGCAGCTTCTAAACACTGTGTTGTGCTGTTGCCTGCCCTGTAAAGTGACAACCAAGGATTCAGGTGCATCTGTGGAAGGTGGAAAGGAAGAAGGTGAATCCTATCTTGACGGACATTTCCAGGACATGAGCAGGACAGAGGAGCTGACTGGAAGTGGGGGTGAGGCAGGCTTCACCAGACACTTGGACAGCGCTAGGGTCAGCTGGGATTAGAAGTCCATGGAGATCAGGAGCAGGGTCTTTCTCCTTTGCAGGGGAAGGAGCGGGGGCACCTGAGGATTCCTGGCAGGTTCTCTGGAATCTATCTGTCCCCGCACCCCCAGGCTGGAGATTGATCTGGCTTGGGGGTGGGCAGTGAGTGTCCCAGCAGCCTGAGAAGTGAGTGGCCTTGGGAGGCAAGGGAAGGTCCAGAAAACTATGTGTGCCCCAGCAGAGAGTGGCCTGTGGTTCTCCCCCTCCTCAAGGTTCTCAGCTCCCATCTCCCAGCTGTCCCCAGTCCAGGCAGAGGGAGGACAAAAGCTGATTATTCCACTGGGGGCTGTACGAGGCCCCATGAATGGGGTGTTGAAAACTCCGTGTCTGCGTCCAGATAGTTTTTCACCCTCTCCATCTCTCCCCAACTATGCCAGGGTGGAGGGTTGTGGGCAAGGTGGAGATGAGGGTTGTGGGCAAGGGGGAGACCTTCTGGGAGGGGCATCAAGTACCTTGCTCTCAACAGATCCCAACAAAACCAGCCTCCAGGGCACTTCCTCCTGTAGTGCCTATCAGGGTGACTGGGAGGCAGCTGGGTGTTCCTCTCCTCCAGTCCCCCAACCCGTGGAGGCCCTGCCCTGCCAACTTGGTCCCCAGCTATCTTTTGCGTCTGTCTTCTCTCTCTGTCCTTCATTATCTGGAGCCCTGAGAACCTGCATCAGCCTCTGAGCAAGTCTCCATCTGTCCCCAACCCGACCCACCAATTCATCTTTGGCACACCTGGTGTCACATTCAGCTAAAGTCTGCCAGAAAAGTCGATGTGAAGGTGGGGGGCTTCTAGGACACCGATGATGCAGAGTGAGCGTTCACTGAATCCCACACAGGATTTATGCTTTTTTGGGGGGGGATTGTTTTGGTTTTATACCTCAATCCAAAAATCTAAAAAAGTCTTGGGGTTGGAAGTGTAGCTCAGTTGGCAGGACGCCCTGGGTCCCATCCTTAGCACTGAAAAAACAATCTTCAGAAGGCAGAGTGTTCCAAATGGCGGTAAATCCCTCAGACCTTCCTCCACCTTTTTTTTTTTTTTTTGGTACTGGGGTCTGAACCCAGGGCACTTTATCACTGACCCACATCCCCAACCCTTTTTTTTTTTTCCTAATTTTTTTTTTTTTAAAGAGAGAGTGAGACAGAGAAGGGGACAGAGAGAGAGAGAATTTTAATATTTATTTATTTTTTCTTAGTTCTTGGTGGACACAACATCTTTGTTGGTATGTGGTGCTGAGGATCGAACCCGGGCCGCACGCACGCTAGGCAAGCGTGCTACCGCTTGAGCCACATCCCCAGCCCTCCCCAACCCTTTTTAAATTTTTTTCTCCACATCTTTTTAAAAAAATATTTTAAAATATTCTTCAAGTTGTAGATGGACACAATATGTTTATTTCATTTGTTTATTTTTATGTGGTGCCATGGAACCCATTGCCTGACGCATTCTAGGCAATCGCTCTACCGCTGAGCCACAACACCAGCCCCCCTTGTTAAATTTTATTTTGAGATAGGGCCTTGCTAAGTTGCCCAGGCTGGCTTTGAACTTGCAATCCTCCCGCCGCAGCCTCCTGAGTCCCTGGGATTACATGGGAACTGATTTCCTTAATTTTTTTTTTTCTTTGAATTGACTCATTTCTTTGGATTTAAATCCATCTTAAAGGGAAACTTTATATTGTTCCAAAAAAAAATGGAAAATCACGGTCCTTTACCATAAATAGAAGGCACTGTAATTAAAATTTTAAAAAAATTAAATTAAAAAAAAGGCAACCAATAAAAATCAAACAATAAGTGAATATCTATATTCCTCTAGGTTAGGGCAGTTAATGGAGTGCCTGCCATCTGGGACACTGCCCTGGGGGATGCACAGCCCTGGGGGATGAGCTCTGAGCCATCCGGCTGTCTGCGTGGGCCCTGCCAACCCTTCCAACCTCACTCCCATTCCCTGCCTTCTTCACGCATCCCCGGTTCCAGCCAAACCTAACTCCTCATTAAGTTTCTGTCCCTGCTTCCAACTGTCATCTCCCAGCTGCTGCCCCTGCCCCTGCCTCTGCCTGCAGCAGGAATGTCAAACCCCAGTGGAATGCCATTTCCTTCTGAAGTTGTCCCTTCCAGCTGGAAGGAAACACTGGGAATCTTGAATTCCAGATGTTCCAGCTGTGACTTCTCTCCAGCCCCTTGATGGGACCATCTGAAGGGCCATCCGCTGGCTGGAGGTACATGGAAGCAGAGATGCCGGCTGGTTCCCAGCCCAGTGAGAAGAGCAGGGGGTGGAGGCCTGGAGATGGGGGCGTGGCCCCTTCACCCCTCCCCCCAGCCCTGTCCCTCCTCCTCCTCCTGCCACTGGGTGAGTGTTCCCAGCCAGCCCCTGCTATTTCTTCCTGGCTCTTGGTTTTCTCGACTGTCCTGCATGGCTGTCTGGTAGCCATCTCAATATTTGCTGGAGGGCCTTGAACCCCACTGAAGTTGACCTCTGTTAAATCCTACAAGACTCATACATTGTCCTAATGAGAGAGTGAGTTAGTCCCATGAGACACTAAGCACATAAGTGACACCCAAAGCAGAAGGATTCCATAGGTTAACCTTTTGGGGGAAAATCCTAAGGAATCTCCACTGCAGTTTACATGATTAAGGAGGGGGTGCTGAACATCTTCTAATTCACCCTGAGCAGGGAGCCCTGGGGACCCAGGTATGAGACAGGCATGTCCACATTACCAGGCAGAAGGCACTGGAAGAGGCATATACACAGTACCCAGGAATCAGGGGAGATTGCTCGTCTAGCCCAGGGACACGGGGAGGCTTCCAGAATAGCTCCAAACTGGGTCGTGAAGGATCTTCAGGGCCATAATTAGTAGGGTTGGCCAGAGGGTTCAAGACCTGGAGACAAGATTGATGGAAGATTAAAGCTGGGCCTAGTGGCCCACACCTGCTATCTCAGGAGGCTGAGGCAGGAGAGTTATAAATTCAAGGCCAGCCTCAGCAACTTAGTGAGACCCTAAAATAAAATATAAAAAAGAAACTGGGAATGTAGGTTGGTGATAGAGGATCCCTGGGTTCAATTCCTAGCACCACCACCTCAAAGGAAAAAGAAAAAAAAAAGTTGAGGTTGGTCAGAAAGCCCTAAAAGTCATTGTAAACAGAACTCAGGGCTAGGACTCCTGCAGGGATTCAGCAGTAGAGTGAGACAGGAAGCTTCCGGCAGATCTTTCTGGAGTGGTCCAGGGACCGCTGGGAAAAGGTAAGGTAGGGAGGTTGATCTAGACAGTTCCAGAGAGAGACTTTGGAAAAGCTGGAGACCGGGAGGAGTTGGGTGGTGACCATGGGGAGGGAAAGCTGTGTTGCTCAGACCAGACAGCCAGAGGCTGGGCAGAGGGGCCCAAGCTCTCCCCTGCTCTGTTTCAGCCAGCGCCCTCCAGGCCACTCCAAGGACTTTTTCAGGTAGGTGCCCTGCCCTACCCTTACCTGCCCTCAGGTACTCTGCACTCAGAGGACCTCAGGGAGGAATGACTAACCAGCCCTCTGTGACTCTAGATGCCCCCACGTCCAAGGCACTGCCTCAGACTCTCCATTTCACAGAAGGGACAGATCCCAAGACGCCCATGGCTTACGGCAAAGTGGGCATCCTGCAGATTGGGCCCAGTGATCCCCCTGGTGCCAGCTCAACCCTCTTCACAGAGCTGAGGCTGGTGGGGGGCCCGAGCCGCTGCCGGGGGCGCCTGGAGGTCCTGCACAGTGGCTCCTGGGGCAGTGTCTGTGACGATGACTGGGACGTGGTGGACGCCAATGTGGTGTGTCGTCAGCTGGGCTGTGGCCTGGCGCTGCCTGTGCCGCGGCCCCTTGCTTTTGGCCAGGGCAGGGGGCCCATCCTGTTGGACAACGTGGAGTGCCGTGGGCAGGAGACCATGCTGAGCGAGTGTGGCAGCCGGGGCTGGGGTGTGCACAACTGCTTTCACTATGAGGATGTTGCCGTCCTGTGCGATGGTGAGCTGAGGCCCCGGATGGGGAGGGTGGCCCACTATGGCAGGGCTGTATGCAGGTCTGAGGTGGGACCTGAAAATGTGCATAAGTTCCCCAGGAATGCAAACTGCTTTAAGAAGGATGCTTTCCTGGGTGCAATGACTCAAGTCTGTAATCCTAATGACTCTAGCTGAGGCAGGAGGATTGCAAGTTTGAGGCCAGCCTGGGCAACTTAGTGAGATCCCATCTCAAAATAAAAAGGGCTGAGGGGGCAGTGTAGCCCAGTGATACAGCAGCCCTGGATTCAATCCTCAGCACTGCGGAAAAGAAAAAGAAAAAACTGAAGAAGTAAGAAGTTTGGTAGCTTCTCCTCCTCTCAATCCCAGGGTGATTCTCTTTGACCCTTTGTGCAGCCAGAAGCCCCAGAGGCAGCACCTTAGGAATCCACGTCCTTGCCCTGTCATTCATTCTGTAGATGGGAAAATGTAGCACAGAAAATTTCAGGTATCCTCCCTTCCTCCTGCTTCCTCCCCAGAATTCTTGCTGACACAGCCCCCAACAAGGAAGGTGCTAAGCAGTAGAGCGCCCCCTACAACTCCTCAGAATGGGAAAGGTAAGTAAGGGTGATGTGGGGGACCCCCTAGGCCTTAGGAGTTGCCCACACTCTACCCTAAGCAGGGGAAGAGGGGGATTGCAAACCGAAGGCTGGAGAAGGTGAGCAGGAGGGAGCTGGGGGTGGGAGCAGATTAGTGGAGGGGGGCACAAAAATGAGGAACAAGAAAAGGAAAAGGGCAGCCTGCCATCCGATCCCAGCAATGGGAGGCTGAGGCAGGAAGATGCAAGTTCAAGGCCAACCTGGGTACTCAGCAAGAGTACAAAATTTAAAATGGGCTAGGGATGTAGTTCAGGGGTAGAGCGCTTGCCTAGCAGGCGCCCTCCTCAGTACTGCAAAAAATAAAAAAGGGAAAGGGCCCCCAAAGAAGGACAGTTAAGGAAGTCCAGAGGAGGAAGAGGGTTCCCTCCATCAGGAGGCCAGGAGGGCTTCATGGAGGAAGAGTTGTGGGGCTGTACCTTGAAAGAGGAGGTTTTCTTCAGGTGGTAGTAAAGGCAAAGCCATGCGCTCTAGTCCTCCAGGAGAGCAGAGAAAAGGGACCAGAGGGCTGGTTTTAGGCAGGAATGACCCAACCAAGGTTGGCTGCCCTGTGACCCCACAGCCGCCCCATCTAGACTGTGAGGAGGCAATGCCCTGGAGGTGGGTGGGCGGGCAGCTCCGCCTGGGTTGTGGGTCCTGGGGCACGGAAGGGTGCGTCCAGGCTTGGCGCACGTGTGTGAATGGGGAGGCAGAGCAGGTGGGAGATGTTCCCTGCCCCCAGCCCGCTCCCCTCACCAGGTGAGGGCAGCGTGCGCCTGGTGGGGGGCGCGGGCCCTTGTCAGGGCCGAGTGGAGATCCTGCACGGCGGCCTGTGGGGCACGGTGTGTGACGATGACTGGGGGCTGCCGGACGCCGCTGTGGTCTGCCGCCAGCTAGGCTGCGGGGCGGCCTTGGCCGCCACCACCAACGCCTTCTTCGGCTTTGGCACGGGGCACATCCTGCTGGACAACGTGCACTGTGAAGGCGGCGAACCCCGCCTGGCAGCTTGCCTGAGCCTGGGCTGGGGCGTGCACAACTGTGGTCACCACGAAGACGCGGGCGCGCTCTGCGCAGGTGCAGGCTCTGGGGCGGGCCCTGGAGGGGAGGGCAAGGTGGAGATGGACTGAGGCCTGGGCGGGGGAGGAGCGAGCATTGGCTACCTTAGCGGTTCCAAGAGCTTTCCTGGAGGGCTTGGAAGTGACGTCTCTCAGTCCTACTCCAGAAGGTGCCTCAGAATATCCCATTACTATTTAGGGAACACTCCACAGCTGTGTAACAATACTGCAGTACTGCTCCACTAATAATGCCTCCAGAACTTTCTAGCAATTTCCAAGAACTCTTAGTGGAATACTGAGGCTGAGGCAGTAGGATGGTAAGTTCAAAGCTAGCCTCAGCAACTTAGGGAGACCCTGCCTCAAAATATAAAAAAGGCTGGGGTTGTTGCTCAGTGGTTAAGTGCCCCTGGGTTCAATCCCTGATTTAAAAAAAAAAAAAATGGGCTGGGGATGTGGCTCAAGAGGTAGAGCGCTCGCCTGGCATGCGTGCGGCCCGGGTTCGATCCTCAGCACCACATACAAACAAAGATACTGTGTCCGCTGAAAACTGAAAAATAAATGTTTAAAAAAAAAAGTGACCGTACTTTAAAATTGCCCCCGAGATACATCAGAATCACCTAGCATAGCCCTCTGTAATCCTGAAGCTCCCATAGTAACTTTCTCCCACGTGGACTCTCTCCAATTTGAGAAGTGTTCTCAGCCTATAGGATTAATAATGCCAATAACAATATTTCACAGATGGACCCTATTGTATAAGATGGAAAGTACTTTAGCACTCCAAGGGCTATCATTATCATTCCCACTTACAGATGGGAAAGTTGAGGCCCTGAGAGTCAAAGCCTTACCCTCTTATACAAGAAATCTGACAGAGCTAGGGCTGTCCTTGCTGCATGGCCTTGAGCAGACCACCCCTTTCTAGCTCTATCTTTAAATATATATATATACACACATATATATATATAAATACACACACATATATATATACACACACACACATTTATTTTTTAAGTGTAGATGGACAAAACACAATGCCTTTATTTTTATGTGGTGCTGAGGCTCGAACCCAAGGAGTACTCTACCGCTGAGCCACAATTCCAGCCTCTCTAACTCTATCTTATCTGCAAGATGAGTCTTGTTCTGCAAGCCCCTCAGAATTGTGAATGGCCCTCCCTAGTGGGCAAGGCTCTCTCTCCAGTCTTGGACACATTGGGCTTCTGAGAACATAGGACACTGGAAGGAACTGAAAACATGGTCCTGTAAGCCCTGAATACACTGTAAAGGCTAGCCCAAGTCAATCACTACTGTCAAAAGTGGGGCCTTCTTGGATCCCAGCTAGGGCTGAGCCCCTGTCCAAGGAAGCAAAATCTGGTGTCATTTCTAAGAGACCCTCCTCTCCTCTCCTGAGAGTCCATGGATCACCTGAACCTCAGCCTCTGATCCTGCTCTCTTTTCTCCTGCTCTAGTCCTGGGTCCCACAACTTTCACAGCACTGCCACCCTTGGCCACAGGAGCAGATGGGGCCTGGCACACTGAGCCATCAGGTATAAAGCCCACCCTCCAGGCTGAAACCGTAGGAACAAGGTGGGTGGGGCTGCGCACTGGGAATGCTGTTTTGGATCCACAGGAAGGGGTCTATTACTCACAGGCCAGGGCTTTTGGCCAGATGGTAAGGGTGGGTGAGAGAACCATGAGCAGATGGAACAAAGATGAAACCCGGAGCCATGAAAAGTTCGGCGGGGTGGGAGGCGGTGGTAAGATTTCTCCAAAGCACTGAAGTAAAATTTGGGGTTGCTGCTGAGTTTGGGAATCAGAGACTTGGTGAGGGAGTTAACCTAAAGGATGAATCAAGGTTAAAAGTGAGATTGGAGGGCTGGGGCTGTAGCTCAGTGGTAGAGCACTCGCCTAGCTCGGGTGAGGTGCTGGGTGATCCTCAGAACCACATAAAAACAAACCAATGTTAAAATCTCTCTCTTTTTTTTTTTTTAAGTGAGGTTGGAACTGGGGCTGGAGCTGTTACTGGGATTAAAATTAGGTTAATGTCTAGAATTAAGATTCTACGTTATACACTACACATGGTGACTCTGAGACTAGGACTGAATGTGAGGTGCGGTGGGGTCCCCCTGCCTGCTGCAGGACAGACCTCCTAGTGCCCTTTAAACGCTGTCTCCGCAGGTACCAGAGTTGGTGCCCAGTCTTCTGGGGAATCGGTTCTGTCCACCACACCCACCTGGGCTGCGGGGAAGAAAAGTAAGTGGCCGAGCAGGTGTCCCGCGGGGGGTGGGAGAGGATGGGGCAGGGGCGGCGGCCAGGGAGCCGGCCGCCCCAGCCCAGCCCCCTCTGGCCGCGGGCCTGTGCGCCCCGCAGGCGGGCGGCTGCGGCTGGTGGGCGGCCCGGGCCCGTGCCGTGGCCGCGTGGAGGTGCTGTACGCCGGGGGTTGGGGCACCGTGTGCGACGATGACTGGGACTTCGCGGACGCGCGCGTGGCTTGCCGCGAAGCGGGCTGCGGACCTGCGCTGGGCGCTACGGGTCTCGGTCACTTCGGCTACGGCCGCGGCCCGGTGCTGCTGGACAATGTGGGCTGTGTGGGTACCGAAGCCCGCCTGAGCGACTGCTTCCATCTGGGCTGGGGGCAGCACAACTGCGGTCACCACGAGGACGCGGGCGCTCTCTGCGCAGGTAAGACTGAGGCTGGACCGCGCGGAGGCGCCCTCTGCGGTGCGGACGGGGCCCAAGTATGCACGCATGGCGGAGAGGGTGGGGCCTCGAATACACGCACTGCGCGCGTGGGCGGGGCCTGAGAGGGATGGGCGGGGACGCGCTTGAGGCCTCTCTGCGGCACTGCGGCGGGAGCACTCCGTCGGGACTAGCGGCCAGCCTGCTGTCGCGCTCTGCGGCTGCGCGGAAGGGGCGGGGCCGGAAGGGCGCGGCCTCCGCAGTGCGAGGGCAGGGCGGGGCCTGGGAGCGCTGCTCCGTGCAGCAGTGCAGGGCGCGTCTGGGAGCCCGCCCTAGGGTTGGACCTCTCTGGAGTCTGAGTCATAGTCCAGCAAACTCTAGTAAGAGAGGTGGGAAGCAAGGGAGAGTCGATCAGCCTTCCCAGAAGTCGCCAACGGGTGGAGGCAGTGGAAATGGGACGTTGAAAAATGCTTCTGTTCATCGATTGCTGTGGAAATCAATATCTTCACCCTCATTTAGTGCCCAGGCCTGATGGGGCGTCCTCTCCCTCTTCAAAGTCCTGGCCGCAAAGCGTTCTGCCTCAGGCCCCAGGGTCAAATTAGTACAAAGGACAGGGAGCAGTTTTTTAATATCCTGTTAAGTCCTGTCTGACCCCATATCAGACTTCTCTGGGAATGGGAGGAGAGGAGGAGGTGATCTGGCCCTGAGGAGCATGTTCCCCAACGTGACAGCCATCTCTTTTTTCTCTTCTTGCTGAGCCAGGCCCAGAGGAAGTGGGACTGCAGGTCCAGCAGGACGGCTCTGAGACCACTCGGGTGCCCACACCTCGACCCAGGGATGGTAGGTGCCCACAGCCAGCTGAAAATGAGGTGGGAGCATCAGAAAAGGATGGATTAGATTGAGGGAAGTCACAGCCTGAGTTATAGCAGCTCAACAGATTTGCACCAGATTTTGAAACACTTGTTTTTTGTGCTGGTCTCAGTCCTAATTAATAGGGGTATGATGTCCAGAAAGGAGGAGATGAACTTCCAACTAGAGCAACCTAGAGGTTTCTAGAGTTAGGATTAAAGGGAAAGAGTGGGGATCCTGTCCTGAGGGGAGTAATGAAGGAATTCCAAATTTAGTTCAGGAAGTGGGGTAGAGACTCCAGTGACCTTCAGGGGACACAGTAGGACATGTTCACAGTCCCCAGATGGGTGGCCTGGTGTTGAAGTACTGGGATTATGAGACAGCTGACAGAAGCACTCAGCACGTTTGATCTCTTTCTCTCAGGCCTGTCTCTGGGTCTGGCACACTGCTCATCCTGAATCGGTCTCAGTTGTCTGTCTTCATGGGGTTTCCTGGGCAGTGCTGTGTCCCAAACCCTGCCTTAGCCTCTTCACCCCCTATCTGGCCTAGCTTAGAGATGGCCTGGCATGGGCCAGCCCCCTTACCCCCAGGCCTTGTTCCCCCACAGGACACCTACGTCTGGTCGGTGGAGCCCACCGATGTGAGGGGCGTGTAGAGCTCTTCCTAGGGCAACGGTGGGGCACAGTTTGTGATGATGCCTGGGACCTGCGGGCAGCTGGTGTCCTGTGCCGCCAGCTGGGCTGTGGCCCGGCTCTGGCAGCCCTTGGTGAGGCCCACTTTGGCCAAGGTCGAGGCCCCATCCTTCTGGACAACGTCAAGTGCCGTGGGGACGAGAGCACCCTACTGCTCTGCTCTCACATTCGCTGGGATGCCCACAACTGTGACCACAGTGAGGATGCCAGTGTCCTGTGCCGGCCCTTGTGACCAGCTGGCTGGACAGACCACCACTTCTTCCGGGAGCCTACTGTAACCTGTCCCTCTTCCTCCAAGAAGCCTTCCTCCAGTGACTTCTCCAGTTCTCCCTGCCCCTCCCTCCCCTGCTTGGGAGAAAGTCTGCCCAGAGGGGAAGTCCCGCCTAGGGGAACCTGGCTCTGTCCCCATCAACTTCTTGGGTGACCTCGATCTGTCATCAACTATTGCAGTCCAGTGCAGTGAACACATCCATGTTTTGTTTAGCCAAAACAGAAAATGGCAGGGGTGGGGTTGGGGACTCTGGAGTCTTCTCTTCATGGGAACTCCTATTACAGTACTATTGACCCTGCCTCCTTCTACCTGGATCCAGAAGGCTCAGGGTTCCTCTGTAAATGGGATGCCTTCCCTTCCCTTCCCTGACCTATCTGGGGATCCCTAAGCAGGGGAGCCAGGAGGCACATGCAGCTCTTTCCTTAGACTCCCAGGGGCTGCAGAAAAACCTGGGTCATTGCCTGACCTTCTCCATGAAGGCCTGGATTTAGATGGTGCTCGGCTGGACAAGGGGGCTGGAGGGGCCAAAGCAGGGACAGTGGCTCCTCCCTGCAGCTGGAACCAGCAGCTCTGATTTATCTGCCCCCCTCCACAGCCTCCACTTTGCAGTAACAAAGAAGCCTGGGGGCCTGTAGCCACCAGTTCATAGGTGCCAACTCAATAAAGCATTGTCCCCCTGACTTTTAACTGAGGTCATTGTTTGAACAGCAGTGCATTATCCGTGGCAACAGAAGATTCCAGGCAGGACTGACTCTCTGGAGGAATCTGGCCTGAGGATGGAAGGCCGTGGCCCAAGAGCATCATCTCTGAGCTTGAATCCTGGAAATGCTGACTCACTGTGGCGGGCCTCCAAGGTCCCTAGAGAATACCCTGGCCCTTGGCCTGTCTCCTCTTTCCTTCTACCTATATAGAAATCTAGAACCCGCTAAAGGAAGGGGTTTGCTCAAGGTCACAGAGCAAGGTGAAGGAGTCACGAGAGAAGAAAAAGTGATTAAAGGGAGTGGGAAGGGAGATGGGAAACAAAGCAATGTGGAGATCCTGATTGAGCCTCTCTTGGCCCCAGGCTATGTGACTTGCCTGTGTCAACAGTCCAGTGTCAAGCCCCCACCCTTCAGGTCCAGCTTGCTTGTTTTTTGTTTGTTTGTTTGTTTTTGGTACTGGGGATTGAACCCAGAGGTGTTTTACCAGTGAGCCATATCCCCAACCCTTTTTAATTTTCACTTTGAGACAGGATCTCACTAAGTTGCTTAGGGCCTTGCTAAATTGCTGAGGCTGGCCTTGAACTTGTGATCCTCCTTCCTCAGCCTCCCAAGTTGCTGGGATTAGAGTTGCTCATATTGGAGGCATGTGCCAGAGGTGGCACCTAGCAAGCCTGCAAGGCTTTGTATTAGTTTTTTTCTTACTGCTATAACATGGCCACCAATGGCCTTCCTTGAAACAATACAGATTTACCATCTTTTTTTTTTTTTTTTTTTTAATGTGGGCCTTTGTGCATGTGAGGCAAACACTCTACCAGTTGAGCTATATCCCCAGCCTCAAATTTACTATCTTAACAGTTCTTGAGGTCATAAGTTTGAAATGGACATCCCTGGATAAAATTCAAGGTGTCCACAGGGTGATGGTCTTTCGGAGGTTCTAGGGGTGAATCTGCCTCTGCTTCCTTACCTCTTCTAGCTTCTAGAAGCTGCTCATAACCTTCTACCCAGGAATCACACCATCTGACCTCTGGGCCTTCTTTTTTTTTTTTTTTTTTAGTGTTGGAAATTGAGCTCAGGGCGATTGACCTCTGAGTTAATTCCCTAGCGCTTTTTGATTTTTCAGAAATTTGAGATAGGAACATGCTAAGTTGCTGAGGCTGGCCTCAAACTTGCAATCCTCCTGCCTCAGTCTCCTGAGTTGCTGGAATTACAGGCCTGTGTCATTGCACCTGATTTGATCTTTACTTCTGACAGCTCATCTTTGACTCTTTGCTTTCCTCTTTCATCTTTTAAGGCCTTCTGTGATTATGTTAGGTCTGCCTAAATAATCCAGTATCATCTCCCTATCTCAATATCCTTGATTTAATCAAACACGCAAAATCCCTTTAGCCATAGTCACAGGTTCCAGGGATTAGGATGCGGATGTCCTTGGGGAACCTTATTCTGTCTCCCACAGGCTCTAAACCTGAGTCCTGACTCCCATCTAAGGAGTAAGGTGAACACTCTGACTCTCAATTCCCTCAGCTTCTGGCAGGAATGACTTTGCCTCATTTGTTAAAGAGCTCCCTGAGACCTGCTGTGTCATTGGAGGGACAAGGGCTACAGGAATGAAAGATAGGAAAGTGGCCCAGGCCGGTCTGGGCACACTGGTGCATGCCTGTAATCCCAGCTATTCAGGAGGCTGGGGCGAGGAATGACAAGTTCTAGGCTGGCCTCAGCAATTTAGCAAGACTGTCTTAAAATGAAAAATCAAAATGACAAAAGGACTGAGGATATAGCTCAGTGGTAAAGGATCCCTGGGTACCAAAGGAGGGAGAAAAAGAAAGAAAAAAGAGGAAAGAATTCAGGAAGTTAGGCAGAGAGACAGAGGAATGTTCTAGCTGCCTTGCTGTCCCCAGCACACTGAGGGATTCTGCTTTACCTGTGGTATTAGCCATTCCAGCCACACATTCCTTGTAATGTGTGTCTCTAATGTCCCAAGAAATATCACAGCTTCCCAGCACTGGACTCTCCTCATCTAAACAAAATAAACATTGAATGGATCTTCACCACAGCCCTGGGAAGGAAGTATTTCCCATCCTGCTTTACAAACAGGGAGAAGTGAGGCTCAGAGAGGAGAAAAAGTTTGTCTGGGTAAGCAGAGGGAGCTAGAACTGGAACCTAGGCTTCCTGGCTCTTGTTAGCAGTGGGCATCAGCATTACCAGTTTGTTACTTGCAAGCAAGAGGTGGGAGGTGGATTTGCATTTCCATGCCCACCTCCCCCCCTTTATTTTGTAGTGCTGAGAACAAGACCTTGCACTTGCTAGATAAGTGCTCTGAGCTATTTCCCTGCCCCCCCCTTTTTTTTTTTAGTTTTGAGTCAGCGTCTCACTAAGTGTCCAGGCTGGCCTCTGGCCTCGAACTTATGATCCTCCTGCCCTAGCCTCACAAGTCACTGAGATTATGGGTGTGCACCACCACACCCAGTTACCATCACAATCTTTCAGTGAGGCATGGCCCTATGACACACTTTCACTAATGAAATATGGCACAATTCCCTTCCTTCAAGGTGACCTAGTGACATCCAGTATGTGTGTCTAAGCAAAGGCCACTCGGAGCAAAGCCTCTACTAGCTCAGACAGACATGAAGTGGAAGTGAGAAAAAAAATCCTTGTTTAAGCTACTGAGATCCAGTTGTTCATTAGAGCAGCATAGCCTGGCTTTCCAGACTCAGACATCAGGCTCCTAAGTTTTGCTCTGTCTTGTGGGTCTTGCAGCCAGTTGCAAAGGCTGATTCTGTTCATTTTTTACCCCCCTGGTGCTGGGGATGGAACCAAGGGTTTCTAACATGACAGCAAGTGCTCCAGTCTGAGCCACATCTCCAGCCCTTTTCATTGTTTTATTTTGAGACAAGGTCTTGCTAAATTGCTGAGGCCAGCCTCAAACTTGTGATCCTCCTGCCTCAGCCTCCTGATTGTTGGGATTACCACACCCAGCTTCTGTTCACTGTTTTTTCAGCACACGTTGGTGTTCTCTGGGCCAGGGCCTCCTGAGGTTGGGAGCACAGGAATAAATAGGCAAGGCTTTTGTTCTTGAGAAATTCACAGAATAATCCCACACCGACTTCAAGTGCCCTGCTCTCTCTTAAAACACCCTATCCCACTCGTAACTTTGTCATCTACATCTAAACCTGAGTGCCCCTGTTTGGTAGTTGCACCACCAAATCACTAGCTCCAGCCAGAATCTGGGATGTTATCCTTTTCAAGTCCCACCCCAAACAACGAATAAATCACAAGGTTCTATTGATTTTTCTCAAACTCTCCCAGAAGCTGTCCATTTCTCTCTATCCTTAAGTGTCTTCCCTGTCTGTAATCCATTCCCCATAGCACAGTAACAGAGAGATTCCTCCACTCCCCTGCTCAAACACCTGCCATGGCTCCCCAGTGCTCTTCCTCAACGCCTTAGCCCAGTTTAAAAAGGTCCTGCACAGTCTGGCTCTGTTTGTCTTTTCAGCATCCCTTGCCATTTGCTGCCAGGACTGAGCCAGGCTGAACTACTTTCAATTCCTCTAATGTCTGGGCTCTCTTCCCACAGAGGGGAGCCTCTGCACATCCTGTTCTCTCTGCCTGGAATACACATCATCTTCTCCTCCTCCTTCCCCTTCACCAATTCTTATTTAGCCTCAGTCTCAGCTTTCATTTTCTCCAGAAGGCCTTCACAGACAGGTCCTTCTAGTCTGGAGCAGGAACCCCTATTACACCCTGTAATTCCCCAGTGACCACACTCACCCCACATGTCACACACTGCTGCTTGGCCTGACCTTTCCTAGCCCTAGGGTTGAGGACTGGGGTTGCTTTGCTGTGCCCAATGTTGTACACAGGACCTAACATACAGCAGATGCTCAAATAAATATTTTTTGAATGAATGGAGGACACGCAAAAATACTTCTGGAACATCCGTCTACTAGACCAAGCATTATGCTGGGCTCTGAGACTACAGAGCAAGAGGCACAGAGGCCAACTTTCAAAAGGAGATATACAGCTGGGTGCTGTGGTGCCTGCTTATAACCCCAGTGGCTCAGGAGGCTGAGGCAGGAGGATCTCAAGTTTGAAGCTAGCCTCAGCAACTTAGCAAGATCCTAAGCAATTTAGCAAGATCCTGTCTCAAAAATAAAAAGTAAAAAAGGATGGGGATGTGCCTCAGTGGTAAAGAGCTCAGTGCTCCTTTTACCAAAAAAGAAAAAAAAAGAAAAAGGAAGGTTTGAGGGGATCTATTCCAGATCCCTCAGTGGGGACTTAGCCTGGGCTGCAAAAGTACCATAGTGAAGGACATCATGATTGGAGCAAAAAGGAACATGAGTCAGAGAATCTGGTAAGGGCTGGAGCACTCAGGGATTTTGGGTCACAGAGGAGCTTATTCCAAGGATGATGGGGATCCACAGAAAAGTGATACAGGGCCCCACTGCCAACTGAACATTGCCATCTTTCAACTTGCCAAGAATACCTTGCCCCCAAGGTTTCATTAAAAAGATCCAGAGGGCTGGGGATGTGGCTCAAGCGGTAGCGCGCTCACCTGGTATGCGTGCGGCCCGGGTTCGATCCTCAGCACCACATACAAACAAAGATATTGTGTCTGCCGAAAAAAACTAAAAAATAAATATTAAAAAAAATCTCTCTCTCTCTCTCTCTCTCTCTCTCAAAAATAAATAAATAAATAATAAAAAATAAAAAGATCCAGAGCTAGCCAGGCACTGTGGTGCACACCTGTAATCCCAACAACTTGGGAGGCTGAAGCAGTAGGATCAAAAGTTCAAAACCAGCCTCAGCAACTTAGAGAGGCCCTAGGTTACTTAGTGAGACACTGTCTCAAAAAATAAAAAGGACTGGAGGTGTGGCTCAGTGGTTGAGCATCCTGAGTTCAATCCCCAATACCAAAAGAAAAGATCACAAGGGTGGTGGCCTGTAGCTCTGTAACAGAGAACTTGCCTAGTGTGTACAAAGCCCAGATTCAATCTCCAGCAACTCCAAATGGATAAATAAATAAAGGATCCAGCTAGGTATCTATTATCATTAAAGTAGGATAGCCAGCATCCCAACCACAAATCTTGGATTCTGCTGATCACCCCTAACTTTTGCTTATTCTGATTCCTGCTTTTGCCTCCTCCTTCAGAAAACTTTTTTCCTACTAAATCGACTAAGGTCTTTATTCCCAAAACACAACCAATCTCAGGCTGTGAATACAGCAAACTTGGCAGGTGATTTACAGTAAGGGCTCAATGCACAGCTGAAAATTGAAAATTAAATACCCTGCTTTTGCCAGGTGCAGTGGTGTGTGCCTGTAATCCCAGCAGCCCAGGAGGATGAGGCAGGAAGATAGTGAGTTCAAAGCCAGCCTAAGCAACTTAGTGAAACCCTGTCTCAAAATAAAAAGGGCTGGAGGTATAGTTCAGTGGTTGAATGCCCCTGGGTTCAATACCCAGTGCCAAATAAATAAATGCCCTGCTTTTAAAGAGTCCTTGTGAACCAGGCCCTGCAGAAGGTGCTTTTTTTTTTTTTTTTTTTTTTTGGTGCCAGGACTGAACCCAGGAGCACTTAACTTCTGAAGGACATCCCTAGCCCTATTTTTGATTTTGATATAGAGTCTTCCTAAGTTGCTTAGGGCCTTTCTAAATTGCTGAGGCTGGCTTTGAACTTGAGATCCTCTTGCCTCAGCCTCTCTAGCTGCTGGGATTACAGGCGTGCACCACCCAGCTGAACCCAGGGTCTCAAGCATGCAAGGCAAAGCTCTTCCTCTGAGCTATATCTTCAGCCCTCATCGTTTGCTTATGAAAAATGTTGCTATAAACATCTGTATACAGGTATCTGTTTGAGAACCATATTCAGTTCTCTTAGGTATATATTTAAGAGTAGAACTGCTGACTCGGGTAGCAATTCTGTGTTTAACACCTTAGGGAGCCACCTGTTTCCACAGCAGTTTCACCGTCTTACATTCCTACCAGCAATACACTGAGGTTCCAATTTCTCCCCATCCTCACCAACACCTATTATTTCCTCCCTTCCTCCCTCCCTTCCTTCCTTCCTTCCTTCATGCTGGGGATTAAATCCAGAGCCTTGCGCATGTGAGGCAAGCACTCTATCAACTGAGTTATATCCCCAACCCCAACACATATTAATTTCTAATTCTGCCATCCTAGTGGGTATATCTCTAATGATTGAAACCCATTAAGTCCCAAGGTTTCAATCCTGAGAATATTTCAACAAAATTGACACAAGTGCACTAAAATAGATTGGAAATCAGCCATAAGCTCATATGGTTATATATATTAGGCTATAAGTATTATTAATTATATTCCATAATATATACTGTATTTGTTTTTATAATTGTTCCACACCTAGGAACATGGAGTGAAATAGGTTCTTTTTTTTTTTTTAATATTTTTTTAGTTTTCGGTGGATACAACATCTTTCTTTGTATGTGGTGCTGAGGATCGAACCTGGGCCGCACGCATGCCAGGCGAGCGCTACCGCTTGAGCCACATCCCCAGCCCCTGAAATAGGTTCATAATGTTCAGTCTTTCTACATGCCTATTGGCCATATGTTTATCTTCTTTGGAAAAATGTCTATTCATTCAATGCCATTGCCTGTTTTTAAATATTTTTTAATAGGACGTCTTACCTTTTTTTTTTTTTTTTTTTAATGCAGAACTGTACAGCTCTCTTGTCTATGGCCTAGGTTCCAGGACTAGCCTTTCAAAACTGTGATTTCTATTTTGCTACTCAGAGCTGTTTCTCCTATCGGGGATTCTACAACCAAACTACTGTGCAGAACTGTTTCCCCTCTCCATTTGTGCACACCCTCTCATTTCACCTGCCCAACCACCTCAGCTGCGAAAGAAACTTGTTCTTTGGGTCTACAGAAGAGGATTGCGGTGCTGGCCAAGATCAGACAGCTGGAATTCACACCCTGAAAAGTCAAACCCCAAAGCTCCAGGCCTTCCTATCTGGCATTATCTTGCCTCGGGACCAGCCGCGAAGTGTGTATTCTTATCTCTTCTGTAAGGAAGGAAAACCAAAGGCCAGAAAAGGGTCGAGGTTTTTTTCTGATCACACAAAAAAGACCAGGGTGTAGATCTCAGGGACTCCTGCCTTAGTTCCTAAGTCCCCACCTCCTCCCCAGCCGCAAGGCCCTGGGCCGGGCGGAGCAGGGCGCGGCTTGGCATGGCCCTCCCGCCTCCTCCGGTAGCACCTTCCCGCTGAGTCACGACCCGAGTGACGCGCCGCGCGGGGCGGGGCATGAGACCCGCCCCGCGTGGGAACTGAAGCTCCACCCCTGGCTCCGCTGCAGCCTCCCGATTGGAGAGCCTGAGAACCTGCACAGCCAATCATAGCAAACTGCAGAGCGCGGGTTGGGAGGGGCTAAGGGGGAAGGAGCCGCCCTCAACTCCCCTGGAATCTGCCCACCCCACCTCGCCCCTTCGGGCTTTTGGGAGCCACTGGGCTTCGGCAATCTAAAGGGCGGGGCTGGCTGGATCCTGGGTCTGTTCCTTGGTGCGACCTCTTCGAGGACAGGAAGAATCGAGAAGGATTCCCAAGAGCTTGGAGGGTATGCAGACTTTTCTAGTCTGTGCAGCCATTTGCAGCTTACAAAAAAGGTTTGACACAACATCCTTGCCCCCTCCCCCAAGGCTGGGGTATTTACTCAGATTTTTAGAGGGCAGGATTAACTCAGAGAAGTCTGATAAAATTCTAAAGCTAATTCTCAATACCACCTGCATTAGAAAGGGAGCCCCCCCTCCCGTCCCTGCACAGGCATGCGCACTGGGCAGTTTTTTAACGCAACCAACTACAGTAAAATCCCAGCAAAGGCGAAAGATGTGGAATCACATTGGGGTTTGGGGCCTGTGTGATTTTCAGAATGGGCCCTGCTAATCAAAACAGATTGGTATTCCTACTTGGTAGAGGGAGAAACACATGCTTGGAGAAGGAACCTGCCCAAGGTCACCCCCCCTGAGCTAGAGGCAGACAGGGAAGCTAGGTATGCAGGAGCTCCCATGCACCTCTTCCCTTCTTGGTCTGCCTGCCCGTATTTTTTTCTTCAGGCTCAGAGCTCTCCATCACCATCAGGAAGAAGAGGAAGCTGCAGGCCCTTGGTGCCTGACTCTTGAGTCCAGCTCTCTCAAGATTGCTGTCACAGCCCACAAATGTGCAGAGCTTTGCAGTCTGTAGCTTGCAGGGAACTTTGTATGTAATATCTCCATTGATTCACCTGGCCACAGTGGGAAGTGAAAATTATTGTTCCCCCATTTCCAGGTGAGAAAGCCTCAAAACTATAATACATCCATTGAGTACAATGAGATTCAAAGACACACAACTAATATGTATCTGCTGGACCTTGCTATTGTTCTGGGTTATGTTAGATGCAAAGATAAACAGGTTTTAGGTTCTTAGGAATGTAATGCATATATTTTCTCAGCCCTTTATAAAAGATTCCAGGGTGTGGGGATTCGGAGAAATGTTGTGGGACTCAGGCAGAAGTAAAGGGAATTTCTAGAAGTTCTGGGGAAGCTTCTGGAGGAGGGAATATTTAAATTGGGGTTGAGCCAGCCCAGGGGCACCCATCTGTAATACCAGTAGCTCAAGAGGTTGAGACAAGAGGATTGTGAGTTCAAAGCCAGCCTCAGCAACTCAGCGAGACCCTGTCTCTAAATGAAATACAGCATAGGGCTGGGGATGGGGCTCAGCGGTAGAGTGCCGCTGAGTTCAATCCTGGTATCTCCCCTCAAAAAATTTAAATTCGGGTTGAAGGCCATAGATTTGAACAGGTGGGGATGGAGAGATGCCCCCCTGCCCCATGTCCTTTCCCAGTATTCTGGGGTTGCCCTTTTATCACAATCCACCTACTAGACTTTATGCACCTAATAGACATTTAGCATTTTTTAATTCAGTGCTAGGGACTGAGTGCAGGGTCTTACACATGCTAGGCACTTTTCCACTGAGCTCCATCACCAGCCCGACACTCAACATTTGAATAAATGAGTAGAAAAATGAGTGTCTCAGAGGCAGGATGGGGCCAGGTTATGGGTGACCTTGGTGATCAAGAGTCTCTCTTCCAGCTAAGTTGTGGAGGGCCACAATGTAGGTTGATGCCTTGTATGATTAGGATGTAGCCATGAGACATATTTTTCTCTTGTTTTAATGGTCTTGGCATTCTGCATTGAGTGCTTAGTCCTGGACTTTGGAGGAAGGGGATGATGCATAGGAGCCCTTAATTGGTGAGTTTTTTTTTTTTTTTTTTTTTTAACTTTAGTACTGAAGTTTGAACCCAGGGGCGTTTTACCACTAAACTACATCCCCAGCCCTTTTAACATTTTTTTTTTTTTCCTTTTTAGACAGACTCTCACTCAGTTGTTTTGGATCTCACTAAATCACTAATTTGAGGCTGGCCTCCAATTTACAATTCTCCTATTTTAGCTTCCTGGGTTGCTGAGATTACCACTGCACCTAGCCAATTGGTGAGATCTTTAGAAATTGTGCAGCCTGGGAGCTAGAATCACAATCCTTTGACCAAACTGCTTTGCTAGATTTTTTTTTTTCCTTCTTGCAGTGTTGCTGATTGAACCCAGGGCTTCACCCATGTCATGCAAGGCACTCTGCCACAGAGCTATATCCTTAGTCCCTTGGCTAGATTTTGAAATATTCTCAAAGGGTACTGGGTACAGGAGACATTTGTTACCTCCAAGTTCTTATTAGGCTTAAAGGACACCTTTATGCTCTGGTCTTACTCAGGTCCATGCCTCTGTGGGCAGGTGAAGACAGGTAGAATCCCTGAGGATAGCTGTGGTGGTTTCCATTTTGTAGATGAGAGCCAAGACCTGCAAGAAGCTCAGTGGAAGCCAGGTGTGGTGGGCACGCCTGTAATCCTAGCAGCTAGGGAGGCTGAGGCAAGAGGCTCCAAGTTGGAGGCCAGCCTCAGCAATTTAGCAAGTCCCAAGCAACTTAGTGAGACCCTATTTCAAAATAAAATATAAAAAGGGGTGGGGATGTGGTCTTGTGGTAAAACTCCTCTGGGTTCCGTCACTTATACCTAAATAAATAAAGAAGAAAGAAAAAGGAACAGGTGAGTGGGTGCCAAACCTCATCCTAGGGAGAGGCAGAACTGGGGTCCGTGCCTCCGTAGAGGCCCCTTTCATGGCCTCATACTGCCCTCTAGGAAGCCCTCAAGGGCAACCTTAGCCTGTCTGGGGAAACAGAGTCCCTGGGCTGCATTTTCCATGGCGGGTTGTTCAGAGGGGAGAGACAGCCAGCCCCATTACTGGCCTGATGGCCTCTGCCTTTCCAAAGCAGCCATCCATCCTGCCTGATTGGGTCCAGCCCAGCAGCTTCCGGGACAACTCTTGGGCATCCAGCCAGCCTGCTCAGCACCTTCTCTCCCTGTCTCTGTCTCCAGCAATCTGTCTTCCTGTCTGTCCCTCCGTCAGATCTCTCTCTCTCTCTCTTTGTCTCCACCACAGTGTGCCTGTTTCTCCTCCCTAATCTTTCTTCTGTACCAAGAATAACCTTTGGGCCTCCAGTCCCTCAGGAGTCCCGTTACCCCTGCTCTGACTGGTGCCTCTTTTTTTTTTTTTTTTTTTTTCTTTTTTGTACCGAGGATTGAACCCAGGGGCGCTTAACCCCTGGGCCACATCCCCAGCCCTTTTTAATTTTTTTTTATTTTTTTTATTTTTTTAAAGAGAGAGTGAGAGAGGAGAGAGAGAGAGAGAGAGAGAGAGAGAATTTTTAATATTTATTTTTTAGTTCTCGGCGGACACAACATCTTTGTTGGTATGTGGTGCTGAGGATCGAACCCGGGCCGCACGCATGCCAGGCGAGCGCGCTACCGCTTGAGCCACATCCCCAGCCCTTTATTTTTTATTTAGAGACAGGGTCTCACTGAGTTGCTTAGGGCCTTGCTAAATGGATGAGGCTGGCTTTGAACTCATGATCCTTCTGCTTCAGCCTCCCCAGCCTAGTGCCTCTTCTCAACTGGCAGCGTGAGCCAGTGGGAAGATTATAATGGAGGGAAATACCACAGTGGAACTCTAGTCTGGTCAAGTCCTTGGCTTCCTCGTCTCTCGGCTTCCTCGTCCCTCCTGAGGCAACCAACCCCAGAGGCCCAAATTGTCTCCAGAGGAGGAAGGTGTTGCTCAGATGTCCGAGTTACAGAACAGGACATGTGATGGCAGGGCCTTTATCAACGGAAGACTTGAGGGGTGGACAGGTCCAGGCCACATGCTTCCCTACCCTTCATGCTGGTCCTGGCAGACGCCTCTCCTCAGGCTCAGATCTGCAGCTCTGTGATCTGTCCCTTTGCCCAGAGCCTAGTCCTGGGTGCTCTGAATTGCAGCTTTCCTATTTCCCCAGGGCCTGCTTCGCCCTGGGGGACTCCACCTCCAACCACAGGGCCCAGCACTTTCCTCCAGAGCCTCTCAGGGTGAACCTCCTTAGACTTGAGCCTCAGCCCCTGTGTCACCACCCACAAATTTCCAAGGCTTCTGTTCATCTTGGAGAACCTCCCAGAAGGGACACTCCTGACCCTCTGGCACCCCCTGCTCCACTGTCCTCTGCCTGTTTTTTTTTTTTTTTTTTTAATCTTTTTTTTTTTTAATATTTATTTTTTAGTTTTCGGCGGACACAATATCTTTGTTGGTATGTGGTGCTGAGGATCGAACCCGGGCCACATGCATGCCAGGTGAGCATGCTACCTCTTGAGCCACATCCCCAGCCCCTCTGCCTGTTCTTGACTGACCCCAAGGCCTCCATTCTGTAGCCACCTCCTCCTTCCCAACCTGGACTGGTGCTTGGCCAGTTACTCCTTTGATCTGTTGGGCTCCTTGTCCCCTGTCCCAGCTGACCCCTGGCCTGCTGCAGGTGGTCTGACCTCAAACTTCTCAGCTCCCAGCCCATACTGCCTAGAGCTACTGGAGAAAACCTCAGGGCTGGGCAGAGGGGGCTGCTTAGCACAGGCCTCCAAGCCCAGCTGGTCCCTGAATGGTCAGTCCTTCCACAGCTTGCTCCCCCACCCTCTCTGGAGGCTCCCTCAAACTGGCAGCCTGTTCTCCAGCCTCCCTCCTCCTGCTGTGACTCAGCAGGTGACTTCAGCTTCTACTACAGTGACACAGGTTCCCAGGAACCTCCCTATCCACTCCCAAGACCCTCCCACTCACCTTCCATCTCAGAGGGCCATCCTCCAGTGCTTCTGGCCTCCCCCACCTCAAAAGATGCTCCTATCTCCTCCACCCCCAGCCCCTAACCCTCCAGCCTTGGTCTCTCTAGGCTCCGGCATTTAAGCCATCCCAGGCCTCTTCTAGGGTAATGAAACCACCAGCAATAACATCTCCCTTCTTCATCTGACCCGTGAAGCACCTTGGAAAACGGTCATCTCCGAATCTTAACCCTTCACCTCTCTATCCCTGCCATCCTAATCTACGATAATTGGGCCCCATCAAAAAGGCACTTGCCAGCTGGGTGTGGTGGTACATGCTTTATAATCCCAGTGACTCAGGAGGCTGAAGAAGGAGGATTGCAAGTTTGAGACCAGCATCAGCAACTTAGCAAGGCCCTGAGCAATTTAGCAAGACCCTGTTTTTAAATAAAAAATTAAAAAGGGGTTGGGGATATATGTAGGTCAGTGATAAAGTGCCCCTGGGTTCAATCCCCTGTACCCTCCCCCAAAATGGCACTTGCCAAGGTCAACAGAGGTGCCCTAAGTCATGAAAAGGCCTTCTCTTCTGTCCTTACAGACTTTTCTGGAGCCATTTGTGTGGTCCCTGGGACACATGGACCCCTGGTCCTCCCAGCGTATCCTCCAGGTCTCCTTGTGAGTTTACCTTCCTTGGCCTGTCCCCATTACTCATCCCTTTCTCTTTCAGTCTTCCGAGGCCCCAGGCTTCACCTCCTACGGAGAACTCCAATTTCTTTTCCCAGCTCCAGCCCGGGCATCCCACTCGGGTACCTGTAAACACCCAGCAGTTTCCATTTGTCTTTCCATAAACCTGTCCTAGCAAAGCAGATGGGACCCTCCCCATGCACCTGTTTTCAGAGAAGTCTCCCTCCTGTCCCAGCCGCCATGTCTTCCAAACCCAACCCCCAACCAGCTCCCCTAGGAGGAACTAGCAAAGATCTTCCACGAAGGGATTCTTTCCTCTGGTCTCATCCCTGTCCTGTCCTCCCTCTACCCTGCTGCCAAGTGAATGTTCTAAAATGCAAAGCTGAAAATCCCTCGTGGCTGAAGCATGGGAAGGACCATCAGCCTCTAGTTCATCCTCAGGCCCCCAGCCTTGGTCTCTGAGGACCTCTTTATTTCTCCTACTCTGCTCCACCCCCCAGAACCCAGGAAATCCCCTCGATATCACTGGTAGCTAGGAAATCCCCTGGATCCCACTGAGCACTTCTGATCTCAAGTTGGAGGACTTACACAAGGGCAGGAAAAGGCAAAGATTTTATCATTAACCCAAGTGGCTTGTCTTGAGCTTCTGGATCATTGAATCCTTCAGGATCTGAGAGAAGTCACTTGGTTAAGGTTATTCAGGAAGAAGTCCTTGGTGCAGCCAGGTCTCCAGTTCCATTGGCTGTTCAGGCTTCTGCATCCAATATGGAGGCTGTGGCCTTGGCAGTACCCTGGGAACCACTTTCTTTCCAACCTCCCCAGTAGGCCTGTGGCTCTGAGTCTCCATCGTGCTGTGAGTGAGCTGGCCCCTCGACTTCTCACTCAGACCCTCCCAGCCCTACCTTTCTCTGCCTCCTCTCAGAGCCCGAGGGGGAGACCAACCCCAGCTGTGTGTAGAGACCCAGACTTGCCTCTGTTGCTTCTGAAAAGAGGCCAACGGAGACTTCTGGATGGTAGGATAAGGATCAAGAGACAGGAGAATCTGGTTTATGACCCCAGGCTCCAGCTGTGGGACCCCAGCAGATTACATAACCTCGCTGTGCCTTGGACTACTCCCCCTGGAGTGCCTGTCTGTGGTTTGATTGGAAACTCACATTCACCAAATTCATATGTGATGGTACTTGGTGGTGCAACCTTTGGAGGTAATTAGGATTCCCTGAGGTCATGAGGATGAGCCCATGATGGCCTTAGGGGATTTGTAATTAGAGGAAGAGAGAACTGAGCCAATACCTGCATGCACCCTCCTGCTACTTAATGCCCTTGGCCATGGTTTGATGCAACAAAGAAGGCCCTCACCAGAAGCTGAGCAGATGCTGGTGTCATGTTTCATATTCTTGGACTTCTCAGCTTTCGGAACTTCAGCCGAATAAACTTCTATTTTTTATAAATTGTTTGGTCTCAGATATTTTGTGATAGTAACAGCAAATAGTCTATTTTCCTACTGAGTACTGGGACCAGGGGGCAAATGTTGTTTCTTCTCACTTCTTGGCCTTTCCTCACCATCTGAGTGATAGAGACTGAAGTGAAGACTTGGGGGAAGAGGACAGAGCATTGATTATAAACCCCAAATTAGACTTTTTGTGTAAATACTCAACCTACCCTACATTGCATGTGGCTGCCCTGGGGCCAGAGGCCAAACTGTCACTTAATTAAAGAGCTCCGAGGTCTTGCATGATGCTCTGGACACAAGGCAGGGGGCACTCTCAAAAGCTCAGTACCTCCGGTCTTTGCCATCTTTTCTCTCTGTCTCTGTCTCTCTTTGGCACTAGAAATTGAACCCAGAGTTGCTCCATCACTGAGCTACATCCCCAGACCTCTTGCCTATTTATTTATGATACCAAGGATTGAACCCAGGGGGCCTTAAACACTGAGCCACATCCTGAGCCCTTTTTTAAAATATTTTATTTACAGACAGGGTCTCACTGAGTTATTTAGGGCCTCACTAAATTGTTGAGGCTGGCTTTGAACTCATGATCCTCCTCCTGTCTCAGCCTTCCAGGTAGCTGGAATTACAGGTGTGTGTACCCTGCACCAGGTTTATCTATTTATTTTGAGAAAGGGTCTCATTAACTTACCATGCTGGCCTCAGATCCTCCTGCCTTAACCTCTTGAGTACCTGGGGATTATATGTATACCACCATACTTGGCCCGTCCTTTTTAAACTATCTATCCTTTCTTATCATGAATATATTATGGATGGAAAAAGCACATGGTTGAAACCTACTCTTTGCTTATAGGGACTGTCTAATGGGGAGATGAAAGAACTTCACACAGGGCTGGGGGTGTAGCTCAGTGATAGAGCGCTTGTCTAGCATGCAGGCCTTGGTTTCCATTCCCAGCACTTCCACAAAAGAAGGAATTTATACATTCTGGCATCACTGGGGAGAAGAAGGGTTATCTTTTTTTTTTTTTTTTTTTTTTTTTTTTTTGCGGTGCTGGGTTTGAACTCAGAGATTCTGCACCAAGCCTTTTTTATTTTGAGACAGGGTCTTGCTAAGTAGCTTGGGCTGACCTCAAGCTTGAGATCCTTCTGCTTCAGCCTCCCAAGAAGCTGGGATTACAGGTGTGCACCACATTCTTTTCTTATAACACCCGAAGATAGAATGAAGACTTATGAGCAGAAGGATCTGGAAATAGGAGGGCTATCTGACAGTAAAGGGGGCTTCGGGAAATGGCCAATTGCCTATGGCTGGGGGTATGCCAGCCAGCCGTGACCTTGAAGGGATGGGATGCTGCATCAGGGACTCCCGCCCTGGATGAACAAGAGTCCCTCTGCTGTCCCTGCCAGTCTACCATCCTGACAGGGAAGGACAGGGAAGGAACCTGGCTTACTCAGAAACCTAGAAGACAAGGCAGGCCCCATGCCCCTGAGTCATCAAGAGTCTCTGAAGGCTTGGGATGGAGAGGTTGCTTTTTGTCCCTGGCTGTCCTCAGGCCCAAAGCAAGGAGTTGGCACTGGATGTCTGTACATCCCTCCTGCCCCTAGTGCAGCCTGGGTTCCTGTCTGCCTGCTGTGTCAGCACTGGCGTTCATATTACATGACCAAGTGGGATTTATACTCTCGAAGCATTAGTGCTGGGCTGACTTGGCAGAATGGCCAATGCCAGAAAGTTCTAGGTCCCGAGCCCCTCCCAGCAGCTTCCTCAAGGCCCCAAGGCCCTTTAAATTCCTTTTCAGGCAATCCAGCCTGGTTTCCTTCAGAGTTGCCTTTGGAAGCAGACTCAGGCAGACCACTGGTGGTACAGAAAAAAATCCCCCTGCAAGTTTTGAAGACATACAGCTTCTCAGATCCCAGGATTGGAGATTGTTTTTGTGGGGGCAGTGGGGGGTACCAGGGATTGAACTCAGGGGCACTCAACCACTGAGCCACATCCTCAGTCCTATTTTGTATTTTATTTAGAGACAGGGTCTCAATGAGTTGCTTAGTGCCTCGCTTTTGCTGAGGCTGTCTTTGAACTTGTGATCCTCCTACCTCAGCCTCCAAGTCACTGGGATTACTGGTGTGCACCATCACCCCCAGCCAGGGCGTGCGTTTGGTACGGAGGATTGAACCCAGAGGTGCCTTACTACTGAGTTACATCCCCAGTCCTTTTTATTTTCAATTTTGAGACAATCTTGCTAAGTTGCTGAGAGTCTCCGTAAATTGCCAAGACTGGCCTTGAACTTGTGATTCTCCTGTCTCGGCCTCCTCGATAGCTAGGATTATGGGTGTGCACCTCCATGTCTGGCATAATTGGAGATTTTGACCTGGTGCATCTAGTTTGGGTCTGGGACTTTAGCCTCCCCACAAGTATTGAGGGGGCTGTACTGCCCACCCAGGTGGAGGATCACTGCTCAGCATCACCCATGAACAGCTGGTCTTCTGACCCTGCTTATTCATGGGTCCCTGTAACATCCCTGGACAGCACCAGCTGATGGAAAAGAAATTTGCTTCCAGGAATTGGGCTGAAATTGGTGGACTCTATGCAGCTTAGAGTCCTCTAAATACATGGGATCTGCAGGCTGCCACCATCCCAGCATTGTGACTATTCCCTGAGTGCCCTGTCCTCAACTCCAACTGCCCTTGGAATTTCAAGTATCAAAA
Source organism: Urocitellus parryii (assembly GCF_045843805.1). Taxonomy (NCBI): domain Eukaryota; kingdom Metazoa; phylum Chordata; class Mammalia; order Rodentia; family Sciuridae; genus Urocitellus; species Urocitellus parryii. Next base: position 28,147,758 of record NC_135539.1, on the reverse strand, counting down.
CATTCACTTTAGACCCCTCTACCAAGAATCCTGCCATCCTATTCCCAGCTCAGTTCAGAGGGCAGGGTGCAGACTGCTCTTTACCATCTCTGTGGGGAACCAGATGTTGAGATAGTTAAGCCCATACTTGGTCCGAGTTCATGCTGCCAGAATGGGAGATTTGTCACTGTTTGAAACAGTGTCCCATTTTTTGTTGTGCCACATATTCCTTTGTGGGGTAAAATTTGAAGTTGGCTCCCTTCAGTGAAAAGCAGAACTTAATATTTAAAGACATACAGTAGCCCCCCTCCCCCCGCTCCCCTTGCATGGGGGATCCATCTGAAGAACCCCACTAAAACCAGGGATAGACTGGATTCAAGATATACTATTTTTCCCTATACAAACATACTTACGGAAAAGTTTAATTCACAAATGAGGCTCAGTAATAAGAGATTAACAACAATAATAATAAAATAGCACAATTGCAATAATATACTATAATAAAAATTATGTGAATGTGGTCTCTCTCTCTGTCTCTCAAAACCTTTTTTTTTCTTTTTTTCTTTTTGGTACCAGGGATTGAATTCAGAGGCACTCAACCACTGAGCCACATCCCTAATCCTATTTTGTATTTTATTTAGAGACAGGGTCTCACTGAGTTGCTAAGTACCTCACCACTGCTGAGGCTGGCTTCGAATTCCCAATTCTCCTGTCTCAGCCTCCTGAGTCGCTGAGGTTACAGGTATGCACCAGCACACCCAACTCTTTTTTTATTTCATTTTGAGACAGGATTTTGTAAGTTGTTGAGGCTGGCCTTAAAATTGAGGTCCTCCTGGTCAGCTCCCCAGGTAGTAGCTGGGGTTATAGGCATGTGCCTCTACATCTTGCCTGCAAGGGGTTTAGAAGCATGCATCCAATTCCTTTATTTTATGGATGCTTAATTTGAGAACCAGAGAGGTAAAGTGACTTTCCCAAGGTTACCTAGCAAGCTCAATGGTAAAATTAGGGCCTCTACCTTTGGGCCCTGCCTCCCAGTGCAGGATTCCTCCACTGGCCCAGGATTCACAGCAGGAGAGACAGTCTGCTAAGATTCTCCTGTCATTCTTTGCTTCCAAAGCCATGGTGTTCTCTGCCCTACTGCAGGCTAACCTGGTAGGGCAGTGGCAGGGAAGTGTTCCCAGGGGACAGGGTGGGGAGCATTGCAGGTTGGCTTGGGAAGATGCTACTGCTGCCCCCTCTGCACTAATCAGCGAGCTCTTCAGCCGCAGGAGGAAGCCAGCAGCCAGGGGATGGGGCTGTGGTGATTTATGACCACACAGAAACAGAAGGACACTAATGTCCCCGGCTGGCCTGCTTATCTGCCAGCTCAGCCAGAGAGGATGCATTTAAAAGGTCATGTCCTCTAGCACCAGAGAAGGGGCTGGAGGGTGTTCTTAGGCAGTTCAGTCCCTTGCGGTCAAGGGTCCTCCTTTCCTGAGCAGAGGCCTGGGAGGTTCAGCCTTGCAGATGGGAGAGGCCAGGTCGCCTTTGCTACTGGGAGTCCCTAACATCTGCCCAGTTTTGAATTTCTCAGTGGCACACAACCTCCCTGTGCCTCAGTTTTCTTGTCTGAAAAACAGAGATGAATCTGAGCCTCTTGATCCTTGGGCCTCGACCTTCTCCCAGGTCTGCAGGCATAGACACCTCTGCTCTATTTCCACAGCTGAAGAATGTCGATATTTTCCATTTCAGAAGAACATGTTGAGGGCTGGGGATGTGGCTCAAGCGGTAGCGTGCTCGCCTGGCATGTGTGTGACCCAGGTTTGATCCTCAGCACCACATACAAAAAAAACAAAGATGTTGTGTCCGCCGAAAACTAAAAAAATTTAAAAAATAAAAAAATTCTCTCTCTCTCTCTTTCTCTCTCTCTCCCTCACTCTCTCTTTAAAAAAAAAAAAAAAAAAAAAAAAAAGAACATGTTGAATCTAGAACCCTGACTCATCATAGTTGGGTGGGGCACTGAGTGCTCCTTTAGTTTAATGTCTCATTTTAAAAGTGGGGGAAATTGAGATCCCTAGGGAGGACAGGCCATGCACCCAGGGCTGGGGGCCAGGCAGATGCCTAAACACTAATTCTCCAACCCCCTTCTCCAGATTCTTTGCAGTGCTATAAAGCAGCAGAGGAGGAAGACAGGCTATTAAGCCCTTTGCTCTGTTTCACATCATCATGGCTCAGGAGCAGCCTTCTGAATACTTGGGTTGCTGGGCAGCTGTGGCTTTAAACCTAGAGCCTTCAAAAGTCAAAAGGAAAGGAAGGCAGGGCCAGCTCTTCTGCACCATTGGAGGAAAGTCTCAATATGGAGACTGCAGATATTCCTGTTTGGCTCTGAAACATTTTTTCTTTGCATCTGTTTTACTTTTCCCATACAGATTTGGCTTGAATGTTTTCCTCCCCTTTCTTCTTCTTTTTTTTTTTTTTCCCCAAGTACAGCAGGCTAGCGGGTGGGGGTGGGGGTATGGGGTTGGGGTGGGGGTAGGGAGAGGAACTGAGGTGGAGAGGTCAAAGCCCTCTGACAAGTGGCCTGAAATGTGTCAGGAAGTGCCCAACGTTTAGCATCTAGGGCCTGAATCATTGGTATGTTCAATCCAGAAGTGGACAATCAGGATTGGTTGGAAAGGCTTGTTCCCCTGGACCTGTAATGCCCCAGGCCAGAGGGTTTCAGGTCTGGCCTGCAGGGAGGAAGAGACAGGAAGAGGAATGACTTGGTGGAGGCTTCCTCAAGAGACAGAAGGAAGTGGGAGGGTTTATTCACCAGCAGGATTGCATTTTGCTGGGTGGTGTGGTAAAAGAAGAGAGGCCAGGCCAGATCCTATGCTGGAGGAGGGGGAGAACAGAGCTATTTCTAGAGTTCCTCCCCACTCCCCACTCCTCCATCTCCTACACCCTTCCCAGAGCAGCCTGTCCAAAGTGCCTTCATTCATTCATTTCTTTATTTCCTGGGTTCTGTGTTCTTACTATAGAACAGGTACCATGCTAAGCACTGAGCAGTCAAGGGTGATGAAGGTGACAAAACCTTAATGTGATCATTTTCTGTCATTGTTAAAAATGTTTTACAGGCTTCCTGTTTATTTTAGAATAAAAACTTAGTTCCTGGGCTAGAGATGCCGCTCAGTGTTAGAGCACTTATCTTGTACAAGCAAGGCCCTGGATTCGATCCCCAGCACTGCAAAAAACACAAGCCCCTCTATTATTTAGCCTGCCATTCAATGCCCCTGGTGTCCTGTCCCTGACTCCTCCCCTACTTTCATTACCCATCACTTGGGAGCCTCTCAATAAACTTGTGCAGGATGACCTTGCCTTTGAGTCTCTGCTTGTTGTACTCTCAAATCCAATAATTCTTCAAGGGTTGGGTAGGATATGTTACCAAGTTCCATGGAGTAGCTTTTCAGAACCTCTTTCTATCCAACCTGAAAGAAAAAACAATTTTTTCTTTTTTGTTCTGGGGTTTGAAACCAGGGGCACTTAACCACTGAGCCACATTCCCAACTCCCTTTATTTGTTTTATTTTTAATTTTGAGACAGAGTCTGGCTAAGTTGCTTAGGGCCTCTGTAAATTGCTGAAGCTGGCTTTGAACTTGTGATCCTCCTGCCTCAGCCTCCCAAGCTGTTAGGATTACAGGGCAGTGTCACTTGCCCAGTTTACTTATTGCTCTTATTTTTAGTTACCAGGGATTGAACCTCAGTGTGTTTAACTTAACCACTGAACCAGATTCCCAACCCCTTTTTTGTTTTTCTTTGAGACAGGGTCTCACTAAATTGCTGAGGTTGGTCTCAAACTTGCAATCCTCCTGCTTCAGCCTCCAGAGTCTCTGGACATATTCTACATCTATTTATGTTTATTTATTTTTGTGGTGCTGAGGATTGAACCCAGGATCTCATGCAAGCTAAGCACAAGCTCTACCACTGAAGTGCATCCTATGTCCCCTTATCTATTTGTTTTTTTTTCTGGGGGCCTGGGATTGAATTTTGGGACGCCTTACCACTGAGCTACAGAGATTACCACGCCTGGCCCACATATTTATTCTTATCTTGTCTATTTTTTTTTTTTTTGGGGGGGTAGGAAGTTTTGCCTGTTTTGTTCTATTCCATTGCTTAGAACAGTTCTTGGAACATAGTGGGTGCTCAACAGATAATTGAATGGATGAAGTAGATAAAACAAACTGTCAAAACTACTGGATGTGTGAGCTACATGGAATGTCAAAGACAGAAGCACATGAGCAAATCTATATCAGCCTGACCTCAGTATGTATCCCTTGGGTGGGGAGAGAATGATGGGAAGCCACCCCCAGACACAACCCATGGAGTAGGCAGTTGGTCACTGCACTGACTGCTGAATTTGTCATTGAATCTTTTTTTTTTTTTTTTTTGTACTGGGGATGGAATTCAGGGGCACTTAACCACTGAGCCACATCCCCAGCCATACTTTGTGTTTTATTTATTTAGAGACAGGGTCTCACTGAGTTGCTTAGGGGTTCGCTAAGATGTTGAGTTGGCTTTGAACTCAAAGCCTTCAGAGCGGCTGGGATCATCAGAGTGTCCCACCGCGCCTGGCATGTCATTGAATCTTCGGTGTTCCACCTTGGAGAGAAGAGGGGGCCCCCAGGGTCAGCTTGCGACAGACAGCTGCATCCTTTCTGGAAATTAACCAGTATGTCCTGCCGGTATCTGTCCTTCCATGACTTCACCTATTCAAGCCCCCAAACTTTAAGCTGTGGGGAACTGGAATTTTCTGTATGGAGGGAAGGGATAACAATTAGTCAGGATTTGGACATCCGACCTGCAGGCACCCCTCTGTACGATGGTGGATGGACAATCTGCAGCTACACTGGACACCTTCCCTCCCTGCCTACCTCCCATGCCTGGTACTTTAATCTCAGAAACGGTCTAGGGCTGAGGCCCTGGCCCCGTCTCCCCGCGGCTTCAGGAGGAGACGGGGCGGGGCCGTGAATCAGCACTCGCTCGAACTCAGGCAGCCCGCATCCCCGCCAGGGGTCCCCAGTGGCCGCGGGGTTGGAATCCTATCTTCCTCCGCCCGTGCGCTACGGCCGCTGGGAGATGTAGTCTCGACCGCCCCTTTGTCCTTGGTCTCCGCAACCCGTCGGCCCGGGAAAGGAGGAACTACAACGCCCAGTGGCCTGCGCGCCAGAAGCCGGGAAGGGCGGGCGCTGAAGGGGGAGGTGTGAAGGGGGTCCCTGGAACGGCTGGGGCGAAGGAACCGGGGTGAAGTGAAGAAAGGGGAGTGTTGGGGGACAGCGTAGAAGTGGGGTACACTCAGAAGACGCAGGCTAGCTGCACCCGCTGCGGGGGCAGAAGACTCAGCCGAAAAAGGACCGGGCGGGGCCTGGGCGGGGCGCGCGGGCGGAGCCTTTTGCGTCACGCGGCGTGGGCGGGGCCGCAGGGGGTTGTCCGCCCGCGGCACGCACAGCAGCCGCAGCCGCCTTGCGCCTGGTCCCGCGGTCGCAGCTCGTGCCACCTCCTCCGCGCCGCCGCTGTCTCAGCCTCTCGCTTCGTGGGTCGGTCCCTCCGGCACACGAGTTCCAGCCGCGCCACAGCCGCCCTTCAAGCCCTTCAGGCCGTCCCGGTCTCCTTCCTCCGGCTCGACTCAGCCCGTGAAGATGGTGGACCGCGAGCAACTGGTGCAGAAAGCCCGGCTGGCCGAGCAGGCGGAGCGCTACGACGACATGGCCGCGGCCATGAAGAACGTGAGTGTCTCCTCCCCTCCCCCCGCCTCGCCCCAGCCCCTCCCGAGTCGCGGTCCTCGGCGGGGAAGGCCCCGGGGCTGGTAGCCTGTCGCGGCTGGCCGCCGGTCGCGCCCCCAGGGTGGCTGCCCCTTCTCCCTCCACAAGGGCGCTGGGGAGGGTCCTGGTAGTGGTGGGGACCCGTGTGGTGACGCGGCCGCTCCCCGGCGTCCCCCAGGCCCAGCCGCGCTGCCTCCGAGGCCCTTCCCGGGCTCGGGCTCGGGCTGGGGCGGGGTCTTGCGAGGCTGGTCCCGGGAGCCGGGTCTCGGGTGCGCCGAGGACCCGGCGGGCGGTGCGCATCCTTTGTGCCCCACTTCCCCTCCTCCCAGCCCAGGCGTGGGGGCGGGGGACCGCATGGATGCGGTTCCTCTTTCTCTCCCCGATGTCTGGGCGGCGCCTTTCCCATTCACTCAGCAGGTCTCCCGGTTTCCCACCCCCCACCCCCAGTCATCTTCCCGCAGCCTCCCTGACAGATTCCTAAGGAACCTCCCCGGGAAAGACGTAGGCTCCCCAGAAAACCTGGGCTCAGTGGTGCAGAATCGAAACCTCCTTGCTCACGTTTTTCTTAACAAAAGGCTCCTCTTTCTTCATTCCCCTGAGCAAGTCTCTGGCTTTTAGGAAGTGGTGGTGGTGGGGGACATTTGACTCCTTGGCATTTTCATTGATTGTCCTCCACATGCCATCTCCATTTTTCTTAATTTTTTTTTTGTGTGTGTGTGTGTGTGTGTGAAAAAGGGTAGGTATTACTTTTCAAATAAAGCCTGTGAACGTTAGCTGACTGGTTCAATTTGTGACATATGCTGTTTCTTTTTTGAATACAGGCACGCGTCCGTTGAAATTCCTATAAGTTGAAAAAAAACATATTCTGTCTGATCTGATATTGCAAACAAAGCGGTGGTGGGAGGCAGTATCAAGTCATTCCAGAAGATTCTGCATTTGTCATATTGCAGAGAGCCTAGACTGGGTGGAGGCTGGGAGGAGTTATTTTAAAGGGGAAAAAGTCTTTTTTTTTCTTTTTAAATTTGTTGAATACATCTGAGGCTTTTAAAAATTTTATTTTAAGTCAGCGTATTCTCATGCAGATGAAAAGAATACTGATCTCCAGTTGTCGCATTTTGTCTGGGATGCAGATTCCTGCCTGTGTTGCACCATTTTGTCACTTAACACTACATTTATCTGATGGGTCGGCAACCCGTTTGATATTATATTAGGGTGGAAATACTGAATATTATAAAATGGAAGATTAATCTAATTAATGGTTTAGGTTTCCCACTATCTTAATATTAACTTCCTGCCTTATGTAACAAAGGTTTTAAAATGCATCTGTGGTGTGAAGTGAATGCAGGGAGTGTATGTACCTTGCATGTTAAATCATTTAAATGAAGCAGCAGAGATATTGAAGATTAATTCTTAAATAATTTCACTACATCTTAAAAGATGATAGTGCTGTTTTCATAATTAAACCATCCATATTAATTTTTTTTTAATTAAGAGGAAGAGAACAGGCAAAATTGAGAATACTGCTGTATTGATAAGTTGCTATTTTGTAACATTTTCATGCTCATATGATACAAGGTGGACTTCAGTAGTTAATCAGTATTGGAAATATATTTAGTTGGTGTTTAGATTCTTCTAATTTTTCCATATTTCTAGTTCCACAGGAGAGCGAGTGACCTCGCACCTATATCCATAGCAACCCAGTGATGTCACACACAATGACACAGAGGCTGCAATGCACCTAAGGGCTGGTAGGGAGTTTGCAAATGGCATTTGTCCAAGGTAATGCAGAAATTACCTGATAAGCCAGGTGGAATTGTGTGCTTCATCTTCCACCAGATAAGAATTGGTCCAAAAAATAAGAATTTCATTTACCCTTAGACATGCAAATTAATGACCTTTAGATATGCCTTATTCACCATCCCATTTCTAATATTCTTAGAAAAGTTTTTAAGATACTTTTATATTTTTAAAAACTAATTTTGATAATGGGGCAATGATAGAATTGAAATAGAATTTTTAAAATAAGAATGTATTTATGGTCATAATACAGGCCTGGAATGTATATTTGGGTTATTGAAAATAATTTATTGACAGGTTTTAATAAAAAAACCTTTAAAAAATCATGGCTTCCTACTGTGTCATTTCCAATAATCGTGAGGGAACAAGAACCAATTATAAAATGTGTCTGGATTTGGGAAGGTTGTCTTTTGCTCCGTTTATCTGTCTTTGACACAGTATGGAAAAAATCATAGTTTGTGAAATTCAGTGTATTTTCTGTGAATTTAAGGAAATAGGCTTATGCTCTGACCCTCGTTTTCCTCATCTGTATGATGCAGTAATTCCTACCCGAAAAACTGGAGAATGGAGTAGGTGCTCCAAAATGGTAACTATAGTACCATTGTTCTTCCCATTTATAAGTGTTGGATGCTGGGGGTGTAACTGAGTGGCATAGTGTGTGCTTAGCATGTGTGACTCTCTGTTTGATCGTCAGCATCCCCCCCAGAAAAGTCAAGCTCTTTTAGAAGGCTAAAATCCTGATATGGAGATAAAAATTTTTTGTATTTCATGAAATTATCCTGGTAATTGCAATGTTGAGATATCTGCAGAATGAGTTGTATATGGGTGATCAGACAGAAATAATATGTGGTATAGCATTTTGAAGAGGAGAGTTAGGTCAGCTAAGACAAATACATAGTCTTGCCCTGAAGACCACACTGAAGAAGCAGAGTGTGAATATAGATGTTAACTACTTTTTTAGATAGTACAGTAGTTTCTTTTTATCCACATTTTTGCTTTCTGTGGTTTTAGTCAGCCACTGTCTTAAATATTACATAGAAAGTTCTAAGTATTACATAGAAAGTTCCAGAAATTAAAAAAATAATTAATTAGTCTTAAATAACCTTTATTATAGTCTATTGTTAAAATTGTTTCATTATGCTCTTACTGTGTCTAATTTACAGATTATCATAGATATGGATGTAGGAGAATAGTAGATATGGTGTTCTGGACTATTCAGGGCTTCAAGCATCCACTGGGGGGGTCTTGGAACATAATAACCCCTTGGGTAAGCGGGGGATCACTGAACTGCCTTGTCCTTTGGCTTTTAATAGCCTAATAAGTTAATATTTTAAGTAGGCTACTGGTCCTTGCCTCAGGGGGAGGAAAGGTTCTGGACTACTAATTTCTTCTAAGTGGGTAGTGGGGGTATGGCTGGCAAAAGGCTGTCATAGTCACGCATAAAAGCACATTTTCCTAGTGGACTTAACAATTTATACCATCTGAAATGCTGCATTTTTCCTGCTACCTCTTCCAGGAAGCTAGATCAATAGCCATTATCACTAATGGAGTAATGACACCATGGTAGGCCCTGTAGAGGTGGAGTTCTGCCAGTCTGTGGTTTGAATTGTTCTCTTTGAGGTAGAGAGAATACAGATAACAGTTTGCTTTTCATGTGTTATTATTCACAGTACTGAAATGAATATTAAGTGCATTTTCCAGTAATTTAAAAAATGTTCATGTGTCTTTTGAATTGAGACAACAGATGTTGCTAAATGTACATCCTCACAACAGTACTCTGACAGCAGATATTGGGTAGGATGTCATCTCTAGTACTTGGGGAAGACTTATCAATTTATTAAGTCAAACTATTATTAATAAGAGTGGAGAAAACAATAGTGTTTTCATTGAGGTGAAAGTCATATAGCACAACATAACAGTCATATAACAAAAATTGAAGTGTACAATTGAGTAGTATTTAGTACATTTCACAGTGTTGTGTAACCATCACCTCTGTCTAGTTCAAAAATGAGAAAGTGGTATTTTTTAAAAAGTGATGCTAGTCCGGCCTATGGCTGTTGAATTTCAAAACATGATTACTGATTCAGGACTGTGTCAGTAAATGCCCACAGCAGTTCACAGCCAGTGATAATTGGTTATCCCTTTTTCTTTGTTTTTGAACATCTGAATTTTTCAGCATAAAACAAAAAAAGGGACTTCTCATTATCGAGGTTTGAACTATATTTCTGATTAAAGAGTCATAGAACTTAAAAGCCATAGGCTGTTCATCCAAATAAATAAGAACAATTTGCCTGAAATCTAAGCAAGCCATTTGGAGATTATGGAAATGTTGCTGGTGGTGTTGCAACTCATTTTTAGCCCTGAGGCTGACTGTATTGTAAGTGACTTCCCCACTGTGTGGTGGCAGTTCCCTAATGAACACACTGCAGCGCTGAGTGCTGGGTTGCTCAGTCTGGCATTCCCACTGGATGGGATGCCATTGTAAGAAGCTAAAGGGATTGTTTTGGTTAGCAGTGTGCTCCTGTGAGTCTTGGACTGAATACTACTTCTTGCCCCCAATTCTAGCACCCTAGCCTCTGGGAGGGCATCTGACTTACTCTGTATTCCTATAAAATTCCATAGGATGTGGAAGAAAAGAAGCAAGTACCACTTTCTATGTTTAATAATAATAGGGAAAAGTCACTTTTTGTTGAGCTCTGTTCTTAGTGCTTTACGAGTTATATCAGTCTTTATGAAAGGGCTGGCTGTCTTTGTCACCTTTTTAGGTAATAAAGGCTACCATACCAACTAGTTTATGGCCTTTCTTTCCTTTCATAATTTTTTTCTTCCCCAAATTCCGTTTTAAGCATCAATTATAATTTTCTTTTTTTTTTCTTTTGTTTTGGGCTGGGGATTGAAACCAGGGGTGATCTACCACTGAGCCGCATCCCCAGTCCTTTTTCTGAATTTTGAGACAGGCCTCCCTTGTTGTTCAGGCTTGGCTTGAACTTGCCATCCTTCTGCCTCACCCCAGCTCAGCTGTCATTTTGATTAGTTACAAAATCATGTCATTACAAAACCATTGTTTGGTTTTACTAAATTAATTGATAAATTTGAAATTTAGTTACATGAAAAGTGATCAACACGGCTGGGGCTGGGCTCGGCGGTGCTCACCTAGCATGTGCGAGGCCCTTGGTTCAATCTTCAGCACCACATATAAATAAATAAAATAAAGGTATTGTATCCAACTACAACAACAACAACAAAAATGATCAAAAAAGGCTCCCAAAGAGTGTATAATGGCAAGTGCTTATAGTCCCAGCTATTGGGGAGGCTGAGGCAGAAGGATCAGATTAGCTCAAGGCTTTAAAAAGGCCAGTCCAGGCAACAGTGAACTTTGTCTCAAAAAAGAACAGAAACATTTTTAAGCCTTGGGCTCTAGTTTGTAGTTGTAGTTCAGTTATTAAGCATTTGCAGGACATGCTGGAGACCCAAGGTGTTTGATTTCATAGGGCTGCAAAACAAAAATGCCTTACCCATTGGAGGAAAAAAAAAGCCTAAGGGGGGGGGAGCTCAAAAAACAATCTTAAGGTAAATTATTAAATAATGGACTTGGTTTCATGATTATGCATAAACAGTAAAAATTGTGAATTTTTTGGGGGGGGTGAGATAAAGGGAATGGAACCCAGGAGAGATATCTCCTCAGCCCAGTTTCCTTTTTTTTTTTTTTTGAGACAGTCTCACTAAATTTTTGAGGCTGGCTTTGAACTTGATATTCTCCTGTCTTGGTCTCCTGAGTTTCTGGGATTAGAGGTGTTGTTACAGTGCCCAGCAAAAATTGTAAATCTTTTTTTGCACGAGCGTTTTCTTTTTCTTTTTGACTGTGGGCATCTAACCCAGGCTCTCAGGTGTGCTAGACATAGACAGCTGCTGTACCAATCCACTCCACCTTTTTTTCCCAAGAACTGTGAAGAGGAAGCCACTGGCTTGTAAGGGTGCATCTCAGAGAGAAGCATTTGCTTTACCTAAGTTGAATGCTACTAGTGTGCCACATAACACCAAGTTTGGTTGTGAAGAAATAGAGGAGTGAGTGTTCTTACAAAGATGGAATCTTAGCATGACATAAAAAGGTAATTCCAAGTGAACTCAAGTGTTCCTACCCTCTTCATCTGTGGAGAAAGCCCACAAGTACTCAGCTTTCCTCTCTTTTTAGTCTTTTGCTAGGGGTGTCCAAGCTGGGACTGTGCAGAGATGGCAGGGGCCAGTTCCATGTGTACTGATAGCAGTTAAAGAGGAGTTACTTCCCAGCCCTGCCCTAGCTGAGTGTGAGGAGCAGCTGCAGCCAGAGGGTGAGAAATGGCTAGAGAGAGGAAGTCAGAATATTTATTTATTTATTTTAGCTTAAAAGGAATTATTGATGACTCCTAAGCTGCTATAATTAAATAGCCAGGTTTAGGAAACAAGGTACCTATGGTGTTATTAAGGATGTAGAAATAGGTCTAAATTTCTTTTTCCTTTTGGTGCTGGAGATTAAACCTAGGACATCACACATGCTAAGCACATGGTCTACTGCCATTACATTCCTAACCCTGCTACCTTTTATTTTTCTGGAAATGGGATCATTTGAACTGGGCTCAAGTATCCTCCAGCCTCAGTCTCCTGAATATAGGCACATGCCACCATACCCAGCTAAGCTCAAAACTTCTTTTTTACTGAATTGTTTCTTAATAATACTTGTGGGGCTGGGGATGTGGCTCAAGCACACGGTAGTGCGCTCACCTGGCATGCACGGGGCGCTGGGTTCTATCTTCAGCACCACATAAAAATAAAATAAAGATGTTTTGTCCACCGAAAACTAAAAAAAATAAATATTAAAAAAATTCTCTCTCTCTTTAAAAAAATAATAATACTTACTTGTAGTAATCCAGTGTGAAATAGTGTGTCTTTGCTGTGGAAGACCTGGCATGGGTGGTAGCCATCCAAATAACCCCATACTCCTTGCTGGTATGCCTGTGTCTGAGGGCCTGCCTGGCGCTGGTTGGTGGTACTGGCCAAGTGTTTGTTTTTTTTTTCCCCCCAAGTCCTACCCCATTCTTTGCAAATAGTCTATTTTGGTATTTCTGTGGAATTATAGAAATAGAAATTATATTATAGAAAATTATAGAAATAGAAAGTTCTATGAGGTTGGGAATGACGAGAAATTAACAGAATCGTGAAAAGAACAATGGAAAAGGGGATTCTAAGGCAAGAAAAACGAGTTTGGGACAAATGAATGTGGAAGGGATATTCTAGAATCATCTTGGGTCTGGTGATGCTGTGCTTTTCTAAGGAAGTCTTTTTTTTTTTTTTTTTTTTTTTTTTTTTTAAATAAAGACAGGATCTCCTAAATTGTGAAAGCTGGCCTTTAACTTGGGATCTTCCTGTCTCATCCTCCTGAGTAGCTTGGATTGCTGGAGTATGCTCTCACCCTGCTTTCATGATATTTTCCTTCTTTTTTGTTTTTGTACTAGGGATTGAGCCCAGGGTGCTGAGTCGTACTCCCAGTCCTTTTTTAATGTTTTTTGTTTGAGACAGGGTCTCACTAAGTAGCTTAGGGCTTTGCTAAATTGCTGAGCCTGGCCTGGATCTTGGACCGGTCCTGCCTCAGTCTCTCAAGCCACTAGGATTACCGGCACATGCAATGATGCCTAGCTGTCATCAATATTTTCAATGGCTGAATAATCCTGTGGACATGTCACAATCTTTTTCATTTCTAGTTTTTTGTTGTTTTAGGGATTGAACCCAAGGCCTCATGCATGTTAGGAAAGTGTTCTATAACTGGTCTACACCCCAGCTCTTATCATCATCATCATCATTATTATTTTGCTGCCAGTTTTTTTTTTTTTTAAGTTGTAGACAAACACAATACTTTTATTTTTATGTGGTGCCGAGGATCAAACCGGGTGCCTCAGATGTGCTAGGCATGATTGTGCCACTAAGCTACAACCCCAGCCTCATGGTATAAGGTATTTAACAGAGATGCTTAAACTCTGAACTACATCCCCAGTCCTTTTTATTTTTTATTTTGAGACAGGATCTTGTTTAGTTGTGTAGGGCCTTGCTAAATTGCTGAGGCTAGTCTATTATTTATGATTCTCCTTTCTCAGCCTCCTGGGCCACTGAGATTACAGGTGTATGCCAGTGTGCCTACTTTATTTTTTAATTTAGCACTTAGGTTTCTTTCAAATTTGTACTTATAAATGTTATTGCTATGTATGTCTCTGTGCTGGAAAGATCCTAAAATAAATATACATTATTCAAAGCCTCTGGTATTCCTAGGCAGGCTCCCATCCAAGTACCAACCAGGCCTAACCCTGGATCATGTCTGCTTCACCAACGGGGACTGCATCATCCCCTCCCCACAACAGACCACCCAGGTCTGAGATCAGATGCATGTAGGGGATGTGGCCATAGATTAAGAATAATGTTTAAAGCTTTTAAGACCCAGTGCTAATGGCAGTTCATCTCATAGAAATTTTAAAAGATTAATATAGAGTGGGTATTGCGTATATATTTGTGGTTCAAAATTGGAGAAGCACTTTTTTTGGTGGGCGGTATGGGGATTGAACTTGGCATCAATGAGCTACATTCCCAACCCATTTTTTTTTTTTTTTTGGTGCTGCTGGGGATTGAACCCAGGGATTTGGCATGCTAGGCAAACACTCTACCAACTGAGCTATTTCACCAGCCTCCCCTCTCACCCCTATTTTGTATTTTATTTAGAGATAGGGTCTCACTGAGCTGCTTAGTACCTCACTTTTTGCTGAGGCTGGCTTTGAACTGGATCCTCCTGCCTCAGCCTCCTTTTTATCCTGAGCTGTTGTGGAGGAGGAAGCAAGGCAAGCTCCATTTCCTCTCCTCTCCTGCTTTTCTGCACTTGGAATAATTGCCTTTCTGTTCTTTAATGGAAACTTTTTTAAACATACAAAACGAGGATGAGTAGTACCATAATTCCCCACATGCCCAGCCTCCCCACTTTTCAGCACCTTGGCAATCTTGACTTAATTCTGGTCCCTTTTGGGATTATTTACCATCTTGAAAGTTGGCTTTTTATCTACCTAAAATTGTTCCTTATATTCCACAAATATTGAAATTACTAGCAAAATTTCTTTATGTTCAAATTTGGCAACCTCATAGTGTACTTTCTTGCTTAAATCATTTAATCCAGATGGCAAATAATTTACTTTTCCCCTTGATATATATTTCATTTTTTAGTTGTACACAATACAACTAATACTATGGATTGAACCCAGGGCCTCTCACTTGCTAGGTGAGCGCTGTACTGCTGAGCCACAATCCCAGCCCTTCCCCTTGATATTTTTTTTTTTTTTTAAAGAGAGAGAGAGAGAGAATTTTTTTTTAATATTTATTTCGTAGTTTTCAGCGGACACATCTTTGTTTGTATGTGGTACTGAGGATCGAACCTGGGCCTCTCGCATGCCAGGCAGGGGCTCTACCGCTTGAGCCACATCCCCAGCCCTCCCCTTGATATTTTTAAAAACTACTTTTATTTATAGATGGAAACAATGCCTTTATTTATTTATTTATTTATTTATTTACTTATTTATATGTGGTGCTGAGGATTGAACCCAGTGCCTCATGGGTGCTAGGCAAGTGCTCCACCACTGAGCTGAAACCCCAGCCCTCCCCTGGATTTTTACTGAGGGTGCTTGACATCCTGATGCTGCCTTGCCTTCAATCTGTACTCCCATGAGAGGACTTAAGCCTGGGTGGTCTGTTGTGGGGAGGGGATGATGCAGTCCCTGTAGGTGAGCAGACATGATCCAGACGCTCTTTTACTTGCTTCTTGCTGCCTTTTATTATAAGGCAGTTCTGTTCACTTCTGAGACTATCCTCTCTAGTCTATAGAGGAGGTAACTCTGGATTGGTTTGGGCTATGTGAGTAAGCCAGTTTTGCTTTTGTTTGGCTTTTACCTCCCAGGCTTTTTTGGGGAGGGGTTCTGGGGATCTAACCCAGGGTATTCAACCACTGAGCCACATCCCCAGCCTCTCCAGCCCCCTCCCCCCCAACTTTCTTTTTTCAGAGACAAGACCTAAATTGCCAAGGCTGACTTTGAACTTGCACACCTCCTACCTCAGTCTCCTAAGCCAATGGGATTATAGAAATGTACCATCATGCCTGGCTCTAAAATCTTTCTTTGTTTTTAAACTTTTTTTTTTTTTTAATATTTACTTATTTTACAATAGAATGCATTTTGATATATAATACACAAATGGAGCACAACTTCTCATTCCTCTGGCTGTGCATGGTTCAGAGTCACTCCACTAGTGTAATCATACATTTATATAGGATATATATATGGGATCTTTCTACTGTCCTTCCCATTGGCTCTAAATCTTATTTTGAGACAGGGTCTGGCTAAGTTGTTCAAGCTGGCCTTGAACAAGGCAATCCTTCTTCCTCAATAAAGCATTTTTTTAAAAAAATATTTTTTAGTTTTCGGCAGACACAGCATCTTTGTATGTGGTGCTGAGGATCAAACCCGGGGCCGCACGCATGCCAGGGGAGCGCGATACCACTTGAGCCACCGCTTGAGCCACATCCCCAGCCCAAGCATTTTTTTTTTAAACAAATATTTTTTGCCTTAAAGATGGCAGTGCAGTTGTAATCCCAGCAACTGTAATCCCAGCTACTTGGGAGACTGAGGAAGGATCACATGTTTGTGGTCAGCCTGGGAAATTAATTTAGCCAGAAATTGTCTTAACCCTGTCTCTAAGTAAAATACAAATTGGGCTAAGGATGTGGCTCAGTAGTTGAGTGCTCCTGAGTTCAATCCCGGGTTCCCCACCCTTCAAATACATAAAAAATTAAAATCGAAACAGCTGGGGTGTAGCTCAGTTATACAACACTTTCCTAACGTGCATGAGGCCTGTATTCCAATACTGGTACCTCAAAAAAAAGAAGAAAAAAATTTCATGACCTGGAAGACTGAGGCAAGAGGATTGGAAGTTCAAAGCCAGCTTTACCAACTTAGCAAAACCTTGTCACAAAATAAAACAAAAAGGGGTGGAAATATGACTCAGTGGTTAATTCACAGTACCCACCCCCCCCCAAAAAAAAAGGCAATGTGTGTGTGGGAGGTGGGGGTTGGGAGGGAGGGAGCGATTGCACACAGCCACCACTCTGGTCCCAGACAGCCTTGGTTTGAATCCATGTTGAGCTACCTGGTGTAGTGGCACACAACTGTGATCCCATTGCCTAGGGAGGCAAAGGCAGGAGGATTGCAGCAACTTAGTGAAACCGTCTCAAAATAAAAAAGCTGGGGATGTAGCTTAGTGGTAGAGCACCCTTGGGTTTATTCTGCTATACTGCATATACAAAAAAAGTGGAGCTGATTAATTCAATGATAATGTTCAGTGAGTAGCCAATATCAGGTAGATATCTGCCAATTTATTTTTTATCATTATTGGGGAAGGAAAAACGGTATGATAAACTTAACATACAGGCTGAATTTTAAAAATTTGCATGAATACATTTCTACTAACTTTTAAAATATTTTTTTAGGTGGACACAATATCTTTATTTTAACGTGGTGCTGAGATTCCAAAGCAGTGCCTCACGCATGCCAGGCGAGTGCGCTACCACTTGAGCCATATCCCCAATCCTAACTTTTTTTTTAATATTTTTTTTTTAGTTGTAGTTGAACATGATACCTTTATTTATTTTTATGTGGTGCCAAGGATCGAACCCAGGCCCTGGCATGTGCTATGCAAGCGCTCTACTGCTGAGCCACAACCCCAGCCCCAAACATTATTCATTTGAAATTGGCATGTATATCTTTTTTTTTTTTTTTTAAGAGAGAGAGAGAGAATTTTTTTAATATTAATTTTCCAGTTATCGGCGGACACAACATCTTTTCTTTTTTTTTTTTTTGTATGTGGTGCTGAGGATCGAACCCGGGCCACACGCATGCCACTGGAGCACGCTACCGCTTGAGCCACATTCCCAGCCCCTTGGCATGTATATCTATGAAACTTTTCTGAATGGATTATAATTTTGATCTTGCTTTCCTGTGCTCATTTGGCTGGCTTAATATGGCATGTGTGAATTTTTTCTGCATTTTAATGTGTGTTAATTTTAATAAGTGATGCTTAAATGTTAATTTTTCAGAAAGTATTAATATCTGCTAGCAACAAATGTCAGTACCTGGTGGTGCAAGCCTGTAATCCCAAGTGGCTCAGGAGGCTAAGGCAGGAGGATCAAAGCCAGCCTCAGCAATTTATCTGAGGCCTTAAGGAACTTAGCAAGACCCTGTCTCTAAAATGCAAAATAGCACTGGGGTGTGGCTCAGTGGTTGAGTGCCCTTGGGTTCAATCCCTAGTACAAAAAAAAAAAAAAAAAAAAAAAACAGTATTATTACTTGCAGCATACTAGTCTTGGGACCACAATAGAATTTGAACAGTTAAGGTACTTTTTGGTATGGTGGTGTTTTTTGTTTTTTTGTTCTTTTTCCTTCTGGGGAATGGGATACTAAGGGTTGAGCTCAGATGCTTTCTCACTGAGCTATATCTCCAGCCCTTTTTAAGAGTAAAGGAAGGTCTGGGGTTGTAGCTCAGTAGTGAGTGCTTGCCTAGCGTGTGTGAGGTCGTGGGTTCAATCCTCAGCACCACATAAAGATAAATAAAATAAAGGTATTGTATCCATCTACAGAAAAGAAAATCTTTAAAAGAAATGAGTAAAGGAATAGGATTTATTCAAGTGATAATTCCCACAAGGGGTCATGGGAATCTAATATCCCTGGTATGAATTTTTTTTTTTTAATATTTATTTTTTAGTTCTCGGCGGACACAACATGTTTGTTGGTATGTGGTGCTGAGGATTGAACCCAGGCCGCACGCATGCCAGGCGAGCGTGCTACCGCTTGAGCCACATCCTCAGCCCCCTGGTATGAATTTTTTAAAAAATATTTTTTCTGTAGAGTTCTACGTTGACTAAAAGCCTTTTTTAGGCCAACACAAGATTTAAAATTTTGCCCTGTTGGACCAAATATTGGAACATATTGGGCTGGGATGTAGGTCAGTTGGTGGAGCACTTACCTAGCATGCATGAGGTCCTGGGTTTGATCACCAGTCTCTCTCCCCTTTGATATTTACTGTCACCTTGGGAAGCATGTTTACTTACTTTTATCATTAATTTTACGACAGCATCATAAATGAAATTTTTCCCATTTTACAGGTGGGAATGTTTAATTGGCCTAGGTTTGAGCTAGAAGTATTTTTTCTAAAACTAGGACTAATGTTTCAAAAAGGGTTTTTAGGGGGTAGGAATGATAGTAGAATAAACTGGACATTATTACCCTATGTGCATATATGATTACATGACCTGTGTAACTCAGATGAATGAGAAGTTATACTCCATTTATATATGATGTGTCAAAATGCATTCTATTGTCACATATAACTAATTAGAACAAATTTTAAAGTTCTTTTAGTTTTCAAAAGGAGTTGTACTGAAGATTGATTTTTTTTTTTTTTTATTTTTTTTAGAATTTTTTTTTTTTAATATTTATTTTTTTAGTTCTCGGCAGACACAACATCTTTGTTGGTATGTGGTGCTGAGGATCGAACCCGGGCCGCATGCATGCCAGGCGAGCGCACTACCACTTGAGCCACATCCCCAGCCCCTTTTTTTTTTTTTAAAGAGAGAGTGAGAGAGGAGAGAGAGAGAGAGAGAATTTTTAATATTTATTTTTTAGTTTTCGGCGGACACAACATCTTTGTTGGTATGTGGTGCTGAGGATCGAACCCAGGCCGCACGCATGCCAGGCGAGCGCGCTACCGCTTGAGCCACATCCCCAGCCCAAGATTGATATTTTTAAATTAATTTTTTTTTGTAGTTGTAGATGGACACAATGCCTTTATTTTATATGTTAGTTTTTATGTGGTTCTGAAGATCGAACCCAGTTCCTCATGTATGCTGGGCAAGCACTCTGCCGCTGAGCTACCCCAGCCCCTGAAGACTGCTATTTTAAGTGTTGTACCAATAATTGATCTGTTTTCATGATTTTAGTATACCATTAATTGTAGAAGCATGAAAAACCCTTTAGACTACTGTGTATTTAATATTTTCTTTTCCCATTTAGGTGATTTTGAGATTGTGCTGTTTGTATTAAGTTTAAAATGCAGGCAGGGCATGGTGGTGCATGGGTGTAATTCCAGTGGCTTGGGAGACTGTGGCAGGAGTATCAAAAGTTCAAAGCTTAGTGAGACCCTGTTTCAAAAAAAAGAAAAAAAAAGGGATGACCATGTGGCTCAAGTGGTTAAGCGCCCCTGAGTTTAATCCCCAGTAACAAAAAACAAAAACAAAAAAACCACAAAACCAAAATCTCCAAAAACCAGCAGAACAAATTTCCTTTAGGGTAATCCTAATTTTTTTTTTTTTTAGTAAATGTCATTTGATTACATGAGCTAGTATGTTTTAAATCCGTTTAACAAAGAACTTGATTTATTTTATTTTATTTTTTGAACCAGAGTTTGAACCCAGAGGCGCTATTGAGTTACATCTCCAGTCTTTTATTTTTATTTTAAAACAGGGCCTTGCTCTGATGCTGAAGGCCTTGCTACATCTGAGGTTGACTTTGAACTTGGTGATCTTCCCCTCAGCCTGACGATCAGCTGTGATTATGAATGGTGACTGTACCTGGCTGAATTTGAGATTGTTTTTTTTTTTGTTTTGTTTTTTTTGTGGTGCTGAGGATTGAACCCAGGGCCTTGTGTATGTGAGGCAAGCACTCTACAAACTAAGCTATGTTCCCATCCCTGAACTTGAGATGGAGATTTTTTTTTTTTTTTTTTAAGAGAGAGAATTTTTTAACATTTATTTTTTAGATTTCGGCGGACACAACATCTTTGTATGTGGTGCTGAGGATCGAACCCGGGCCGCACGCATGCCAAGCAAGCACGCTACTGCTTGAGCCACATTCCAGCCCCGAGAACTTGAGATTTTTAACATAAAGTTAATTACTATAGTTTTGCTGTCAAGAGTCTTAACAAATAGTGCCAGAAAGTGAAAGGATGTGGCTCAACTGAATGGTAATACTTCCTGAAATAAATAGACCTGGAGGAAGGTGTGACTTTCTGTGTGTCAGAAATAATATTATATTGGCTAGACATAGTAGCAGCTGCTTGTAGTCCAGCTACGCAAGAGACTGAGGCAAGAGGATTACTTGTGTGAGCCCAGGAGTTTGAGGTCAGCCTGGGCAATGTACTGATACCTTGCCTCAAAAGAAAAGAAAAATGTGATTTTGTTTGAAATACATAAAATGGAATTTTGAACATGTTTTAAGAGCATTTAGATGAAGATCAAAGGAAGGAAAAGGATGCTAATTTTTGCTGGGCATAGTGGCACATGCCTGTAATTCCAGCAAGCACAAAAGGCTGAGGCAGGAGGATGGCAAGTTCAAAGCCAGCCTCAGCAACTTAGGCTTTAAACAACTCAGACCCTTTCTCAAAATAAAACGAAAAGAACTGGGGATGCAGCTCAATGAGTTCAATCCCTGTTAACACCCCCCCCCAAAAAAAAGTTATTTTTTCATATTTTGTATAAAAGTTTAATCATTTTAATATTTTGTAAACATTCTAGGCAGGTGGAAGAAATGATGATATTAATGCAGAACCATATAGGGAAGTTAGAGCTGTGGTGAGTGTCACTGAAGATGCTTTGGGAGCATTCATTCCATGCACAAAAAAATTGAGGTGAGGGCTGTGGAATCTTTGAAGGACAGTTCTCTGGGGCATCAGGGAAGGTTGCTTATATGCACTGATGCCTGAGCAGTGTCCTTTGTGGGAGTTGATGGGGAGGATGGGAGGAGGATACCCTGGTGGAGGGGTTGGCTGGCTGAGTCAGTGCCAGGAGCAGGATCTCACTGACTCCCTTCTTCCCTGTTGGCTGCACAGGCAGCTCCGCAGTGGGAGCCGAGTCTAAGCAAACTCATGGCCAGTGCTTGAAGAGCCTGTAGAGTTTTGGGTTTTTCTGTAGCTTTGGAGAGTCACTTGAGGCAGAGGAGGATTGTAATCCAATTTTTGGTTTGAAGAGATCACAGGGGAACTGGGTACCATGTGCCTGCTTGTAATCCCAGCAGCTCGGGAAGAGGATGGCAAGTTCAAAGCCAGCCTCAGCAATGGCAAGGCTCTAAGAAACTCGTAGACCCTGTCTCTAAATAGAATATATAAAGAGCTGGGGTTAAGTGCCCCTGGGTTCAATCCTCAGTACCAAAAGGAAAGCTCCCAGGTCAGCCTTGTAGAGATTGAACAGGAAGACACTGAGGCAGGGCTGGGGATGTGGCTCAAGCGGTTGCGTGCTCGCCTAGCATGCGTGCGGCCCGGGTTCGATCCTCAGCACTACATACAAACGAAGATGTTGTGTCAGCCGAGAACTAAGAAAAAAATAAATGTTAAAATTCTCTCTCTCTCTCTCTCTGTCCCCCTCTCTCTCTCACTGTCTCTTAAAAAAAGACACTGAGGCAGAGCAAGGCTGATCAGATTAGTCGAGGGTTCTAGGGGTTTCACAGATGGGTGCCTGGACAGAGGCAGACTTGAGAGAGAAATAGATGGTTAGAGATGAACTGGGAAAGAGGAGGGAGGACAAATGATTAGTTGTGGTCATTTTCAGTTTGAGGGAAAGTTTAAAATGAGGCAAATTAAGTTACTACATGAAAGGCACTAGAGTAACCACTCAAAGTAGTGTGAATTCGTGAGATAAGGAAATGTGGCCTGGGAGTGGCTCAGGGGTAGAGCACATGCTTAGCATATGCAAGGCCCTGGGTTTGAGCCCCCTACCTCCAATTAGACCAGACTGGTCTGAGAGCTGGAGAACATAACATCTGCTACCCTCATAGAGTTGTCCCTCTAACAATGTCTTCTGCCTCTGTGATAGTTGGAACCACACATGAGGAAGTCCCTTAGGGAAATGTAGAGTTGAAAATGGGAAGCCCTGTGCCATGGGTCCTGGAATGAGGAAGAAAAATGCACAGTGAATGTAAGAAGACTGGAGAGGATGGTGACACCCGGAGCAGAGTGCCAGAAAGGGGAGTGGTCAGTGGTGTGTGTCAGTTTTCTTCTGGCTGTGTGCCCAGGCCTGGTGCACACTGGGTAAACACTCTATCCCAGCCTCACCCTTAGGCCCTGTGAATTAAAATGTAAGGTGGATACAAAAAACCCTGGTGTGTGAGGTGGAAGGCATTGGGTGACTGGAGGGTCACTGTGGCAGTGGCTGAGGAGAGCAGAGAAGATGGGAGAAGTGGTAACAGGTGTCGACATGGTTCTAAGAGCCTCATTTTGAAGGAAACAAGAACAAAGAGATGGGAATTGAAGGGCATCATTTATTTATTTAATATTTAATTTTTGTAGTTGGACACAATATATTTATTTATTTGTATGTGGTGCTGAGGATCGAACCCAGAGCCTCGCACACAACCCCAGCCCCTAGGGCATCATTTATTGAAGCCTGAACTTGGGAGTGTGTGTAAAGGGGAAATGAGGAGAGTAGGGAGAGGAAAGACGATAAAGACATGGCTGGTAAGAATGCATGGAGGGAAAACCATCTTTTTCCTGCTTTAGGTGCTGGGGAACATAGCCAGAGACTCACACATACTAGGCAAACCTGCTCCTCCACGTGGGGAAAACACATCTTTTTAGGCATTCAATGAGGAGGCAGTGATGGGTACAGTTATTTGACTTATCTAGACATTCCTGTAGTAAGCAAGGGCTGCCAGGCAGGTTGTAGTAACTGATCTACCTCTCTTAACTTCTCTCCTTGCCTAAATCTTGGGTGTAAGAGCAGCAATACCAGGTGGTTGGATTGATTGAACATTTAGGTGCTTTAGAGAAATAATGTTGCAGAAGAACATGGCACAATAAACTTTTATATTTATGCAAAAAAAAATTGAATCGATGGATCTAATGACCCATAAAAGAAAGAAATGAACCCTAAAGAGAAGGAAGGAAAAGGATTCAAGAGCGAGTCTGATGGGCAGTAGTGAGGACTGAAACGTTGGAGGTTTTAAGTTTGATTTTTTTTAAATTTTTTAAATATTTATTATTTTTTAGTTGTAGTTAGACACATTATCTTTATTTCATTCTTCTGTGGTGCTGAGGATCGAACCCAGGGCCTCACACGTGCTAGGCGAGCGCTCTGCCACTGAGCCACAATCCCAGTCTGAGTTTGATTTTTTTTTTTTTTAAATGAATGATTCTGAATAAGGTCAAGGGTGTGCTTTGGGGTAAGTTGTCAAAACTTAGTATCACTCATTTTTTTGTTCAGTACTGGGGGGTGAACCCATGGGGCATGCTACTACTGACCTATTCCCTCCCCCCCTTTTTTAAATTTCATTTTGAGACAGGGTCTCTAATTGCCCAGGCTGGGTTGGAATTTGCAGTTTTGCTTCAGCCTCAGAGTGGCTAGGATTTCAGGTGTGCACCACCATACCTGTTAGGAATCTTTTAGACTAATTTTTAAAAAAATTATTTATTTTTTGGTAGATTGAACCCAGGGACTTGTACATGCGAGGCAAGCACTCTACCAGCTGAGCTGTATCCCCAGTCCTTAAACTAATTTTGATTAACCTAATTTTTGGAGTAGAGTTATTTAGATATTTACCAAGGGAATGACATGATGTGTCTGGGCTTTTGAGAGACACTTGATGAGTATCTTTTGGACATGGGCTTAGGAGCTTTTATGTGTCCTGACAGTTAAAATTGAGATCAGACTGGAGCAAGGTGAATGTAGACACATGAACTGTCTTTTTGCTTCCAGCCCTGTGAGTCCCCAGATGTCGCTGTTCATTATATTGTATGCAGCAATAGCATTTGTGGGGGAAAAATATAAAGCTTCTGAGGTCTTGTGTATACAATTTTATTTTATTTTTTTCAGTTTATTTAGTTTGAAGCTGTGGAATAAAATGTTAAACACGTATCAAGCTATACACCAAAATAAGTTTCTTGTAGATATGTTGGGGCTGGGTGAGCTGTATGTGACCTCTCTCTCAAGGTTAGCCCAGGCTGCTTCCTGGGGGTAGGATAGGCGCATTCCCAGCAGCAAGCTCTGGGCACACAAGCTCCTTTGAAGGCTCTGCTGGCCTCTTGCTAGTGCTCCCTTAGCTGGGGCAAGTCACGTGACCATGTCGGATTATATGGGTGGAAAAGTAAATTCTGCTTCTTGAGGGGGGAGGTGCAGAAGCATTGCAAAGGAAGGGGTGGACACAGGGTTAGGAGAGATTATCATGAGAGCCATTTTTTGCAAACAGTCTGGCCTTGATACATCTCATGTAGATTCATGTCACTCGAAAAACATTTCAGAAGTGATTGTTAGTGGACCACAGTGATTCATTGGTGATTCATATGACCGAGCTCAGATTGTGGGGGTGGAATGTGAGCCCTGTATTAATGTGAAGATGCAGAGAGTGGCGCAGTATACGAATTATTATTAATATTACTATGAAAAAGCAGATTTGTAATAAGAGTTGATCATTGTGATCTGGGCATCAAGGATTTTTTTGTTTTTTACTATCTTCCACTTGTTTTTTTTTTTTTTTTTAGAGAGTGAGAGAGGAGAGAGAGAGAGAGAGAGAGAGAGAGAGAATTGTTAATATTATTTTTTTTAGTTCTCGGCGGACACAACATCTTTGTTGGCATGTGGTGCTGAGGATCGAACCCGGGCCGCACGAATGCCAGGCGAGCTCGCTACCGCTTGAGCCACATCCCCAGCCCCACTATCTTCCACTTATATCCCCAGCCTTTGACCTGGGCATTGCTAGCTTGGAGCAGAAATTTTCTACCTCTGTGGTACTGACATTGAGACCAGATTGTTGTTATTTTTTAAAAATTTATTTGTTCTAATCAGTTATATATGACAGTAGAATGCTCTTTGACTCATTATACACAAATGGAGCATAATTTTTGACTTCTCTGGTTGTACCCAAAGTAGGGTCACAATTCATGCAATCCCAGTAAATAATATCACAGAAAGTTTGTGTATATGTGAGAGAGAGAATGGGGATTGGGCTTGGTTTAGCTCTACCACTTAGCCACATCCCCAGCCCTGTTTTATTTAGAGACAGGTTGTTGCTGAGCTGCTTAGGGCCTTGCTAAGTTGCTGAGGCTGGCTTTGAAGTCAGGATGCTCCTACCTCAGCTTACTAAGTTGTTGAGGCTGGCCTTGAACTTGGAATTCTCCTCATTCTCCTGTGCCTGTGGCTGAAGACTGTTTTTTAAAGAGAGAGGAGAGAGAGAGAGAGAGAGAGAGAATTTTTAATATTTATTTTTTTTTTTAGTTCTCGGCGGACACAACATCTTTGGTATGTGGTGCTGAGGATCGAACCCGGGCCGCACGCATGCCAGGCGAGCGCGCTACCGCTTGAGCCACATCCCCAGCCCTGAAGACTGTTTTTTAAAAGTGCTGAACTTAATTATAGTTTGTACAACTTTCTTTTCTTTTTTAAATTTTTTTTTAGTTGGACCTTTTTTTATTCATTTTTTTATATGCAGTGCAGAGACTCAAACCCAGTGCCTCACATATGCTGGGCAAGTGCTGTACCACTGAGCCACAACCCCAGCCAGTATAACAACTTTCATGCATAACAGTTTAATTTTCTAGTGGGAAAGACTTCCCTTTTTCAACGTTAAAAACAAGATTTATGAAAAAACTAATAAAAAATTAAAATATTGGCTTATTTATTTGATGATTTCTGAAGATAGCCCTGTTTAGGTGGTAGTTTGTATTCTACATAGAAGGCCATGGGGTACTCGTGAATTGGAGCATGTTTTGGGAAGAGTTAGGATGGTGAGGGAAGTTGTCCTAAAAATGGAAAGTAGGATTAGAAACCATTCAGAGATGAGAACTGTTTGAGTTGATTAACTACTTGTTTGAATTGATTCTGATTGGTGGAGTACACCTCCCATCCTGGCTA
Organism: Urocitellus parryii; assembly: GCF_045843805.1. Classification (NCBI taxonomy): domain Eukaryota; kingdom Metazoa; phylum Chordata; class Mammalia; order Rodentia; family Sciuridae; genus Urocitellus; species Urocitellus parryii. The sequence goes on along the minus strand of NC_135539.1, from coordinate 28,121,262 downwards.
CTTAGGAGGTTGAGGCAGGAGAATTGCAAGTTTAAGGCCAGCCTATGAAACTTAGTGGGGCCCTGTGTCAAAATAAGAAGGACCCAGAGTATAGCTCGGTGGCAGAGGGCTTGCTAAGCTGGGTTCAATCCTCAGTGTTTTTGTTTTTGTTTTTTTTTTTGTATCAGGGATTGAACCCTGGGCACTCAACCACTGATCCATATCCCCAGCCCTATTTTGTATTTTATTTAGAGACAGGGTCTCATTGAGTTGCTCGGGGCCTCACTTTTGCTGAATCTGGCTTTGAACTCCTGATCCTCCTGCCTGAGCCTCCGAGCCACTGGGATTACAGGCATGCACCACTGCACCTGGCCCCTGTGCCTTTAAAAAAAAAAAAAAGACTCGGCCTTAAAAGCTTTTTTTTTTAATAGTCATAGGTGGACACAATACCTTTTTTTTCTTTTTAATATTTTATTTACATTTTAGTTTTCGGCAGACACAACATCTTTGTATGTGGTGCTGAGGATCGAACCCAGGCTGAACGCTACTTACCACTTGAGCCACATCCCCAGCCCCAGGACATAATACCTTTATTTTATTTCTGTATACTTGGTCCTGAGGGTCAAACCCAGGGCCTCCCACTGAGCCATAACCCTGTTGTGAGAAAGTTTGCAGCTGTGAAGGACACAAACTCAGTATTGATGTGAAGGGTCAAGTGCTTGTTGATCTCTGCAGGTGGGATGTGGGTGAGTTCTCACAGAAGGTGTGTGTGAGAGGTCCAAGGTCCTCGGCAGTGTTGATAAGAGGCCCAGAGTATTGGCTTGCACTGGGTGTGGGCTGCCTGCTCTTCCAGGGTGTTTTCCTCCTTGACTGGATTCCCTGTTTCCTAAACCATGGTGGGGAATGTGGTTAGCTTGACCATTCCTGTGTACTAAACAGCAGCCCTTTTCTCCTTTTTGGAGAGGCTATTGAGAAGTGTCAGCCTGCATGCGATTGTACAGGCATTTAAATGGCATCCTAAGAGGAGGATTGGATACCAGCCAGAGCCCTGTGCTGTTGCACTGTGCCGTTACATTAAGTCCACGTTATGATGAAGCATGAAGTTGTGGGGAATTCTGAGCCTGTCAGCACATCAGCTGATATTTAATTGCTGGTGTGAAAATGCTATGTAAATTATGATATGTATAGCGATTTTTGATAGGCTTTGTTGAGAAGTAATTTGTATACCATACAAAAGTGTGCAGTTTAATGATTTTTAGTATGTTCAGACTTGTGTAAGCTTCACTACAATTAATTTTAGAAAGTTTTCATTAACCCCAAAAGAAACCCTGTACCTGTTGGCTGTCACTTTCTGCGTCTCCCAGGAAGAGCATACCCCTGCCTATGTGACCTGCCCTGTTTCTGGGTTTGTATATATTCTGGGCATTTCATTCTGTGGTCTTTTGCAACTGACTTGTTTAGTGAAAAAAAAAAATTATGTAGCACATATCAGGGTTATTTTTATCCTTTAATAATATTTCATTGGGACTAGGGGTGTAGCCCAGTGATAGAGCACTTGCTTAGCACATGGGAGGTCCTGTGTTTGATTCCCAGCACTGCAAAATAATCAGAAGAAATAAACAACAAAAAGTAATCTGTTTTATATGCATCATACTAAATTTTGTATGTTCATTAGTTGATGGTTTATTAGTTGGGTTGTTTCTGCTTTTTGACTATTATGATTAATTTGACTATTAAGTATTTTGGTGCCAGGGATTGAACCTAGGGGGCACTTTAACCATTGAACCACATCTCCAGCCCTTTTTTCATTTATTTAGATACGGGGTCTCACTAAGTTCCTTAGGGTCTTGCTGAGTTGCTGATGCTGGCTTGTAATCCTCCACTCTCAGCCTCTGAGGCTGCTGGGATTACAGGCATGTGCTTCCATGCCTAGCTATGACTAATGGTTTTATGCACATTCCTAAACAAGATTTTGTATGGACACATATTTTCATGTTTCTTTTCTGTACTTTGCATTGGAAACATTGAGTCATATGGTAACTCAGCATTGAAAGTTACAGTGTATAGTTTTTGGCCTTAGATAAGGATTGGCTCCATGCAGTACTGAATCTGAGCCTCAAGAGGTAGGGCTGGCCAGTGAGTTTTTTAATAAAAAGCTTTCTGTCCTTAGTTAAAAACTAGTTGTATAGTGGGAATTATGTGGAATTTAGAGCTAGTCATTTGGGTTCTGTTTGCCTCTGAGCCTTAATTTTCTTGTCTTTGTAATAGGAATAATAATACAAATCATCAGTGATTATCTGTAGGATAAGTAGAGAATTATAGTTGGAGTGAAAACCCACTTATGATTACAAAAGTTTATCAGAAAAATATGAAATACATGGATACACTCTTAACATAATAGAGAAAATATAAAGTCAATTTTCGAAAGTGAAACTGGAAATATTCCTATTAAATTTTTTAAAAAATATTTATTTTTTGGTGTAGATGGACACAACACAATGTCTTATATTTATGTGGTGCTGAGGATCGAACCCGGGTACCGCCCGTGCTAGGAGAGCGCTCTACTGCTGAGCCACAATCCCAGCCCTATCCTATTAAAATAATTTTAAAAAGCTAAAAAATGAGCATAAGCAGAACTGACATTGTATGTTAAAATGTGAAAATGTGTGCTTGTGGAACTTTAGGAAGGGACGGTGATATTTGAAAACCATAAGACCATGTATGTAGAGTATAAACTGGAAAAATGTTGGAGTTCATTGTTTGGTGAAACAGGGTAGAACATAGCTGTATGAAGATACAGTAGGGTCCCATCAGGTTGCCCAGGCTGGCCTCAAGCCATCCTTGTGTGTCAGCCTCCTGAGTAGCTAGGACTGTAGGTGCCACCTTGCCTGGCCTGATAAGGGATTTTTATTCAGTTAGTGTTATTTATTTATTTTTAAATTATTTTGTTTTATTTTTGTGGTGCTAGATAGTTAACCTAGGGCCTCACACTGCTAGGCAGGTGCTCTGCCACTGAACTATGGCTCCAGTCCTCATTTAGGGGTTTGGAAGAGGAGGGTGGTATTTGGGTAGAGATTGAGCAGTGTGCACAGAGCAGCAGGTGAGGGCTTCAGTAAGTCAAGGGCATTCATGAGCTTTTAAACTATGGACTTTGGGCTTTTTAAAAGAAAACTTGGGTTTTCAGGTTTGGCTTTAAATTTTAGTTGGTAGGTATGAATTGTGGGGAGGGTTTGTTTGAGCATGTTCTTGCTCAGTAAACTCAGTCTATTCAACCCTCATCACCTCCCAGCCTGTCTTGTTTCATACCTTTCTGGAAGTACACTGAGAATACATAAAAGAATTTTTTAGTGCCTATCTGGGATTCTGTTGTATGATTGTATTATAATCTAACTAGTACCCCGTTTAAGATCATTTAGGTTGTTCCAGCCTATAACTGTTTTAAATAGAATCACTTCTTAAAAGTTGAATTACGGGGCCAAAGTTTTTTGAGCATTTGTAATTTCTTTGGTCATTTCTGAGTTGCCCTCACGTATAGGTTTTATCAGTTTGCACTTCTACTTCCACTGTCACCCTCCCAGGGAGTCATTAAACTTTAAGCCTTGGCAGTCTGATAGGAGAAAACGGAACTTTTAAATAAATGAATGAGGTTTGGCATTTTTGTTTACGTTTTCTTTTTCTCTCAACTAGCTATCTGTCCCTTTTATTTGTTGATTTTGTAAATCCTTAGAAGGCCTTTTTGTGTTAGAGGAATTGGCTCTGTCTGTGATGTAGCAGCATCTACATCAGACCCTTAGCACGGGTGTTAAAGCCAGAAGTGTGTTTCCTTACTCTTCTGTTTGTTAGTTGTGACTATGGGGAAGAGTCCTTCTGGGCCACTCCTGGAAGGTGAGTGATGGCCCACTTTGTATTGCACCTTTGAAAAGAACACAGGACTTCATGGCTATGTTCTGGATTTTTGCCTAGGTCTCTCTGAGACCTCGAGATTGTCCCTGAATATGCCATGGATGTTTTTTCCTGTTTCATTTAGAGACAGGGTCTTGCTGAGTTTCTTGGCCTTACTAAGTTGCTGAGGCTGGCTTTGAACTCACAGTCCTCCTGCCTCAGCCTCCCGAGTCTCTGGGATTACAGGTATGTACTACTGTACTGGGCTAAAATCTGTAATCTTTCTAGGGAGTTTTGCTGCCTCTGGAATTCCTCTGAGGCGCTAATGTGAGTTGGGTCTCCTCTTGGGAGGGCTGAGTGCTTGCTCAGAGTTCATCTCACCAATTTTTGTCTTTATATGTTCAGTGTGCTCTGTGAATGCTTGGTGGATGATTTTGATAAGTAGGCCTTTAAGTAGATTTTCTGTGGTCATCAAACCTTAAAGGATATGCTGTCAAGTTTTCTAGAATGAATGTGTTGGGGTCCCCAGGGTTACCCTCAGGTTCAGTGATTTGCCAGGACTCAAGATGCAGTTGTACCATGGCTGTGTCATTACTGTCAAAAGATGTTAGCCTTTGTCAGTGAAGGGAAGAGGTGCTTGGGACAAAGGTGACAGAAGACTGGGCATGACTGTTCTAGCTCTTCCCTGGGGAATGACAAGCAGAGCACAAATGGCCTCCACCAGGAAGCTCCTTGCACCCGGTGCTGGTCTTGTGGGCATTCTCGGCTTAGCACGTGCCTGAGTTCCAGACTTCTACCAGGAATTTGGCTAGTGTGCATGGTTTTCACCAACACTTGAAAGACAGTGAGCCATTCTTTCCCGAGGTGGTAGGAACCTTCCCAAAATCCAAGTTCTCAGATGCCAGCTTTTCCTCTCTAAGGATCGCCATTGAAAACCTGCTGTGTGAGCTCTTCCTTTTCTGCTCAGAGTATATAGTTCAGGTAACTAAAGGTTGTTTTAAAAAATCGTAGTTTATTATCAGTAGACAGGCCTTCTTGAAGCGGTGGTTCATGATAGTTGAGCAGAAATTGCCCTATTGGGTGGCAGTGGGTACCGGTGCACACGAGTTTTGTCCCTGCTCATCTTCTTCTCTTTGATTTTGCTGCAGGGTGTCCTTACATAGCATTCCTTGTGGCCCTTTCGGTGATAGCATCATCAGATCCTAGGGGAGCAAAAGGGGCACAATGGAGCTAGATATCCCCAGTGGCTGCTGCTGCTGCTTTTAATTAAGAGAGAGAGATACTGGGGGTTGAACTCTGGGGTGCTTTAGCAATGGGTACATTACCAAACCTTTTTATTTTGAGACAGGATCTTGCCAAGTTGCTGAAGTTCAAAAATGAAAAGTTACCTTCATTACAACTTAAGGTCCTTTTTTGGGGGGTGGGTACTGGGGATTGGACTCAGGGGCAACTTAACCACTGAACCACATCCTCAGCCCTATTTTGTATTGTATTTAGAGATAAGGTCTCAATAAGTTGCTGAGCGCCTCGCTTTTTTTGAGTTCCCAATCCTCCTGCCTCAGCCTCCTGAGCCACTGGGATTATAGGCATGTGTCACCGTGTCTGGCTCAATTTAAGACTCTTAGTAGGTAAATTGAGGAAACTGAATGACCTGGTACTCCAAGCCTTAAGATCAGAAAATCATCTAAGTAGCTTTTCTAATAATCTCAAAAGAATTACTAAAGTTAAGTAGAAAAGATTTCTCTCTGCATCAACTCTTAGGGGAGAGTAGTTGCTGCTAATTAATAACTGATTTCCTTAGGAGCTGGGATTTGGGAATTTTACTTTTGAAACCATTGAAGAGAATTACAGATTTTTAAGCCTTTTTGTTAATCGTTCTATTTCACATCTTCCCATTACAAATAGAAATTTGAACTTGAGCAAGAAGGAGTTGAGGGAAGAAAAGACTCAATTTTTTTTTTCCCTGTGTTGGGGATTAAACCCAGGGCCTTGTGCATTCTAGGCAAGCTCTCTATTGCCATGCCACAACTCTAGCCTTTTTAATTTTGTTTTTAAGTAGATTATATAGCTCTGAAGGATACCGACCTACACTTTCTACATTTCCAACAGCTGACAGTAAATTTTGGGGACCATATTTACAAGTTTGCATTCTTAGAAACAGTTCGGTGGCTGGCTGTATTGAAAATGTTACTTCCTTTAACATTTGTATGGATACATGATGTCTTCTCACCTTGAATAGTCTATGGGGCTTGGAGTTGAACTTGGTTGAAGAGTGTATGCCTAGCATGTGTGAAGCCCTGGGCTCAGTCCATCCCCAGCGCCCAAAACAAAATAAACACCTGTTTTGGACACTTGAAAAAAAAAGTTTTTTAAAACCTTAGTAGTATTTTTACCTTATAGTATGGCTGTAATTTCTGATTTCTTAATGTAAAAACCACAGATTAAATCCTATTAAGGGGGGCTAGAGATGTGGCTCAAGCAGTAGCGCGCTCGCCTGGCATGCGTGCGGCCCAGGTTCGATCCTCAGCACCACATACCAACAAAGATGTTGTGTCTGCCGAGAACTAAAAAATAAATATCAAAAATTCTCTCTCTCTCCTCTCTCACTCTCTCTTAAAAAAAATTTTTAAAAAATAAAAAAATAAATCCTATTAAGGGAATTTTTTTGGTGGGGTGGGCATCATATATGCTAGGTAATTGCTCTACCTGTAAGCTACACTGCAAGTCCTGATCTGAGGGATTTTTTAAAAATTCTGAGTTGTGATTTTTTAAAAATTTTTTTTAGTGGTAGACAGACACAGTACCTTCATTTTATTTGTTTTTATGTGGTGCTGGGGATTGAACCCAGTGCCTCACACATGCAAGGCAAATGCTTGCCAACTGAGCTACAACTCCAGCCCCTGAGTTAAGATTTTTAAAGAAACCTTACTTGACTCTGAGGACTTTTTGAGCTTAGAGTTTTCCCCTCGAACTTAGTTTTTCACTGGCAGAGAACATCCTAGTGTGTTCCAAATGTGCTTGAGTTACTCTATCTAAAGGTGGCGTTGGCATTTCACAATCTCCCTGTTGCAGTTTGTCTGCGCAACTAGAAAAGCTTTACATAAGCTCAGTGGCTACCCTGTGCCCTGGAGCCAGACCTCCTTTGCAGCAAAGAAGACCTAACGGTATAGTGCACTGGTGAGGTCACTTGAGTTTTAAATAGAGCCTGGCTCTTGAAATAAGGACAGCATGATTTAGGGGAAAGGCCAGAACTTGATCTCCATGGCCTCAGGCATTGGAGCTTCTCCTGGCATCAGAGACCATTATTAGGTCGTACCAGCCCATGTTGGCAGTAGGAGAGGTGAGAGCACGGTGGCCTGAGGGCTCACCCACAGACCTGCCAGAGCCTCTGCCTGTCTCATAGCCAGTCTGGGGAGTTCTTTGCAGGCCAGTGCTCAGATTCATGGAAGGGAAGTGGTATAAAGGAGCAAAGAAAGCCTCAGGCTAGGGAAGAGGATGTGATAGAGAAGAAATACTTGATATGGGAAGATAAAAAAGAAATGTATCAAACAAAGATGTAATGTCTGCCGATAACTAAAAAATAAATATTAAATCTCTCTCTCTCTCTCTCTCTCTCTCAAAAAAAAGAAATGTATGTGTGTCAATAGTGAGAAATACATGAGGAAAAAGTCTTCAGGGCATCCTCAAGTATACCTGCTCACATCTCCCAGCACATGCACTTGGATCCCAGCTCTTTAGCCTTTTGTCATAACAGATCCCTGTTTGTTTTTTATATTGTTGTTTTGGTACTGGGGATTGAATTCAGGGCCACTCAACCACTGAGTTGCTTAGCACCTTGCCAGAGCCGAGGTTAGTTTTAAACTCACGATCCTCCTGTCTCAGCCTCTCGAAATGCTGGGATTATAAGTGTGTGCCACCACACCCGGCACAAATCCCTGTTTATGGGTAAGGGAGCTATGACCATGAGAAGTGGAATGTTTTGCCCCTTGAGTGACAGGCAAGGAATTTTCTTGGCATTTGTGTGGTGGTAACCATCAGAACTCAGTGTGTGAGCGTTGCCCGAGGAGTGAGCAGCCATGACTATGTGAAGATGATCAGCATCCCTGTTCATCCAGGAGAAGGGATGTTTACACAGGGCAGGGTGTTGGGGGTGAGGAGACAGGGGTCCTGGAGTGAAAAACATCTCTTCCCTGACTTGTGCTCTGAATTCTTCTAGCAGCATCTTCACACTCATCTGCTTTTAGGTATTATAATAGAGAGTCAGTAATGTATCATGAAAGGTTAACTTAAGAAAATTACTTGAAAAAATACTAATCAGTTCAAGAAATATTTGCATTGCATAACATTTTCTGGATATCTCAAAAATTAGTAAACTACACATGATGAATTCAAAGACTGAATTGCTTGTAGCACCCTAATAAGTATGATCTGGTTTTTATGTTCTGATTTAATTATCTCTGCATTGGAATTGGTGGCGACAAGCTGGGTGTGGTGGTGCATACTAGTAATCCCAGTGACTCCTGCTGTGGACTTACTACAAAGAAGTTTAAACACAGGCTACAGTTAACAAGTTCAAGGCCAGCCTTAGCAACTTAGTGAGACCCTCTTAAGATAATAAAAAAATGAAGGGGGCTGGGGATGTAGCTCAGTGGTAAAGTGCCCCTAGGTTAATTCCCAGTATAAAAAGAAGAAGAAAGAAAAGAAACTTGGGACTGACTATAATCAGTTTTCCTAAGAATCCCCTATTCCTTTTTAAAAGGCTATAGAAAAGGGGCTGGGGTTGTGACTCAGTGGTAGAGAGCTTGCCTAGCATGTGTGAGGCACTGGGCTCGATTTTCAGCATCACATATAGATAAATAAAGGTCCATCAACAACTAACAAAATATTAAAAATAAAAATAAAAGGCTATAGAAAGAAGGTAAATGACTTGGACGTGGAAAAAAATCTTTGGCATAGCATCCCCCCCACAAACACTTTAGTATATATATTATGTAATGCAATTTTACATAGAAGCTATGATCAACACCAGGAACATAACAAGTGGCTAGTTTACCTGGGGGTAAAGAAGAGAGTAGGGAAAAACTGGTTTCATAGGGAATGTATTACCTTGTTTGGAGGCTTTGGGAGGTAGTGGGGAATTAACCCAGGGGAGCTTTACCACTGAGCACATCCCCAGCCCTTTTTATTTTGAGACAGGTCTCTGCTAAGCTGCTGAGGCTGGCCTTGAACTTGTGATCTGCCTGTCTCAGCCTCCTGTGTTGCTGGATTATAGGCATGTACCACTGCCCCTGGCCTTATCTTGGTTTTTAATACTTTTAGTATATGCCAGGTAGGAGTACTGGAAGGTGTTCTAGGCGGGGCAGAAGAACAAGCAGCCGGTAAACACAGGCTAGATGAATAATGTGGCCTCAGAATCTGGAAGAAAGTAAGAGCTCTGTTAGAAACTTAATGGCTGTGATATCACACAACCAGGTAAAATTTAAAAAGGGAGTGTTAGTGACTTAATGTCTTGACAGTCTTAGGATGGTGAAGACAGAAACCTTTGAAGTTCCTATTAAAGCATCATCTCTGTTGACTACCTCCAGAAGTACTTGCTCATTTTTCTTGTCCTGTATGTTACTAATCCTATGGACGCTGTCTGTCACAAGTACACGTTTGTCCACTTTTTTTTTTTTTTTTTGGTAGCAGAAATTGAACCCAGGGGTGCTTAACCACTGAGCCACATCCCCCACCCTTTTTTTTTTCTTTTTCTTTTTTAATATTTATTTTATGTGGTGCTGAGGATCAAACCCAGGTTCTGCCCATGCTAGGTGAGCCCTCTACCGCTGAGCCACAATCCCAGCCCCCAGCCCCAGCCCTTTTTATTTTTTGAGATAATGTCTTGCTAAGTTGTTGAGTCTGGCTTTAAGCTTGTGATCCTCTAGCCTCTATCTCCTAAGTTACTGGGATTACTGGTGTGCGCCACCACGCCTGGTAATTCATCTTCTCTTGGCATACCAGCAGAAAAGCCTTCTTGTTTCTCAAAAGTCAACTCAAACTTGACTCAGGTATATTCTCACCCAAAAGGGGTAGGCCTAGGGGTCAGTGGGTAGTGCAAATGAAGTTGTCAGACAAGCTGAGGAATGTAAGTCATCTATAATTAGAATCTGTAGGATCATATGTATGTGATGTTACATGAGAAAATTGTATAGACCTTTTGCAATTAAGATAACAACTTGAGTTGTCATCTAAGAGCTAGACTTGACAGTTCTTCCATAGAACTACATGTGCTGGGCCTGGGTCCTTCTCTGAGGAGGAAGCCAGGGTTTGATTACCTTGATCCAGCTGCATTTTTCCCTTGTTGGTGCCTGTTCCCCCTCCACTCCCTTCCCTATTCCCGCACAGTGTGCTTCTTTTTCTGTTAATCATTTTGATCTACTGTTGTGTTTTAGTGGTATGAAGATGTGACTAACCCAGTTGATATCATCTGTACAGTAACAGCTCTTTATTGTTTTCTTCTCACAGGTGACAGAGCTGAATGAGCCACTGTCCAATGAAGAACGGAACCTGCTCTCTGTGGCTTACAAGAATGTCGTTGGAGCTCGCCGTTCCTCCTGGAGGGTCATCAGTAGTATTGAGCAGAAGACATCTGCAGATGGCAACGAGAAGAAGATAGAGATGGTTCGTGCTTACCGGGAGAAAATCGAGAAGGAGCTGGAGGCGGTGTGTCAAGATGTGCTGAGCCTGCTGGACAACTACCTGATCAAGAATTGCAGCGAGACCCAGTACGAGAGCAAGGTGTTCTACCTGAAGATGAAAGGGGACTATTACCGCTACCTGGCTGAAGTAGCCACTGGAGAGAAGCGGGCCACCGTGGTGGAGTCCTCTGAGAAGGCCTACAGCGAAGCCCATGAGATCAGCAAGGAGCACATGCAGCCCACCCACCCCATCCGGTTGGGCCTGGCGCTTAACTACTCCGTGTTCTACTACGAGATCCAGAACGCCCCAGAGCAAGCCTGCCACTTGGCCAAGACCGCCTTTGACGATGCCATTGCCGAGCTCGACACTCTGAACGAGGACTCCTACAAGGACTCCACTCTCATCATGCAGCTCCTCCGTGACAACCTAACGCTCTGGACAAGCGATCAGCAAGACGACGAGGGCGGAGAAGGCAACAATTAAGGCCCCAGGTGGACTGGCAGCGCACGCTGATGCTACTACTGCAGTCTTTATTTTTTTCCCATGAGTTGGGGGTCGGGTGGGGGAGGGAAAGGGAGGGCTGACCTTCCCAGGGAGAAACCCACGACCTGTCCTGTCTTTGATCGCCTCTTTGACGTTTTTGCCAAAATACCACTAGTGGAAAGTCAGGCTAGCTGTGCTGGTATTGGAGTAGCAGTCTCACGGCATATGGACTGTGGTGTAGGTTCATGCAAGTGGAGCTGTCTGTCTTTAATTTAACTTATTGCTAGGTGATAGGTTTTGAGATGAAAAGAAAATGTAAATGGAATGGCCCTCATTCAGTAAGTTCTGTGGTTCCAGTAAGGATTTTATGTACATACGCTCTTGTCTTAAGTTTTGGGTACTTTCTCTCTCCTCTGTTTTAGCTGTGCATTTCTTTTGGGGTGTCCTCTACCAGACATGGCATAGTTTAAATCCCAAGCAAACAGACTTAGAGCATGAGGTTTGCTCATCCTACAGTTTAGGCCTGCCCGTTTTCCTCAAGTCTGATTATTCGACAGTATTAACACTAAATTGCAGTTTACAGTATTTCTACATTACAGCCATATGTGACATCAAGCCATCAATTGTGAATTTTTCTTTGCTGGTTTTTTTTTTTTTTTTTGGCTTTACATTCTTCTTTAGCCGTATCTAGGTTGGTTTTGCTGTTCTCTGCCTCCTTGGCTAACCTGCCCTGAGGAGAGTCAAAGCTACTTTAGGTTCGGTTAATAGGTGCTTGGCAGGTGGCTGTGGGATTTCATCCTCCTTTCCTCTTAACAAATCCACAACAGAAGTTATTAATCATTTTAACAGAAACGATAAGCACCACAAAAATGGAGGTACTTCAGGTCTGTCTGTCATGTATGGTGTTAGATTCTCCATGACCCCTGCTCCCAGCTGCCTCAGCTCCTTCCTCAGGGATCGCACTGCCATTTGCTCCCCTCTGCACATGAACTTTCCCTGCTGTACCGAGTGGCTTGGAGGTTGGATCGTAGAGGCTGGTGGCCTTCAAGAAGGTGTGTGGTACAGTGTGGAGAGTCAGGTGCTAGAAGCTGAACCTGTAGAGACTCGGCAGGAGGCGCTGCGCCTGCCCAGCCTTCCTCCAGCTCTCCTTCCCGAGGGCGGGCCTGCTGCGGGCTGTGAGTGAAGTCACCACAGGGAGTAAGAGCTGAATCCTGTTTGACCAAAACTTTTCCCCTATTTCTTTTCAAGGAAAGCATGGAAGTTGGAGGTTGACCTCTCTGAGTTAGCGCACATTTTGCAATTGAAGGAAACCACAGAGCTGTTTCCACACAGCTGTTCTCAGTTAGCCCTGGGGCCCTCCTTCCCACTGCAGCTTGGTCTCTGTAAACATGACCCATTGCATGTCGCTGTCCAGTTTTTCTTAGTTTTTTTTTTTTTTTTTTTTAACAAAATCAGTAACCATGTGGACTCCTAAGATGGGTAATGACACCAGAGTTACTTTGTTACTTTGTTTTATTTAGGCAAGGAGAGATATGAGTAATGACTGAGGAAAACCTGACATGCTTTCGCTAGACCAAAATCAAGCTTACAATTAGGAAATGAGTATGTTTAACAGGACACAGTGACAGTGACAATAGAAGAGTGGTGATGACCGTAGAGTCATGTGCTCCGTAGTATTGCAGTTTCCCAGCATGATTTTCCTTTGAGGGCCCCTCCTCACCCTGGTGGAAGTCCTGACTCATTGAATTCTTCCAGGAGTTCTAACTCAACAGAGCTTTGTCGCTTTTGTGCCATTACAGGAGCCTGGAGTCATCGCTGTGGATGGAAAACATTTGGGGGAAGGGGCGAGTGGGTCTTTCCCTAATTTTATCTTCATGTCCAGTGAGCAGTGTCGTGTCCGTTCTTATCGCATTTGGAAATGATTGACTGGAATTACAAAACCTATTTTTCCTTTAAATTTCAGCTTTGGCTCTGGCTGCGTTTTAGAATAATGCAAGATAAAATCCCTGCAGACAGACAGAGGGCTGGAACTGAAGAGGGACGGGAGACTTGGTGTTACGCAGCTTGAATGGTTTCTTTTCTTTTCTTTATTTTTAAAGAAATGCACTTGCCTATGATACAGTTTCTCCAGTGAAATGATTACTCCTCCATTACTCTATTGATACAATATTGTGCATGCTCGTGTTGTATTTCTATACAGTAGCTTGAAATTTATTAACTTATACTGTAGGTGTTATGTATTCCTATGACAAAAAAAAATTAAGTCTTCAAATTTTTTAAAGTTTTTTTAATTTAATTTTTCCTTTTGGGGGTACAAGTTTGCTCTACCAAATAGTGATCGTAACAAATTGATCTGTTTTGGATGTTGCTATAGTGACATGCAGTTATATATTTTGTTTTTAAGGGGGGGGGCAAAAGAAACACCAGTGTTAGCTTAATCTTAATGTCTGGTGTTTGTCATGGTGAAATTATAACTATTACAGTGTAGGAGAGCACTGACTATGTTCTCCAAATGAGCCTTTGTGCTTTTTGTCATGTTATGCAGTGAACTATTTTTAAGGTCTAATCAGTGATTATTTTTCCAACTCCGTGTTTCTCTAAGGAATTATTTCGCACACGGACCATTCTTAGCAGTTTTCCTCAGTGATGGAATATCATGAATGTGAGTCATTATGTAGCTGTCGTACATTGAGCAAATAAACTTACAGATCTGATGTCCGTGCCATTTAGTTTCATTTAATGTTTTAACTTTTCCTTTGCTTTTGGGGGTATGATTGGAGGTGTGTGAGTTTGGATGGGTTGATGGGGTGTGGGGCGAGACAGCTTCCAGTACAAAGGACCTGTGTCTGGGAGTCAGACCTGGGCTTAGTGACCTTAAGAAAATCAAGGGTTGATTGAGGTATGGCTCAGCGGTAGAGCACTTGTCCCTTGCCTAGATGTGCACAAGTCCTGGATTTGATCCCCAGCACTTGAATAAAAAAAGGAAATAGAAATTAGAACACTGTCTGGGCCTCCTAAGTCTGCTTTTTTTTTTTTTTTTTTTTTTTTTTTACAGTGGTTGAACTCAGGCACAAGGCCACTGAGCCACATCCCCAGCCCTGTTTTGTATTTTATTTATAGACAGGGTCTCACTGAGTTGCTTAGTTCCTCACTTTTTACTGAGGCTGGCTTTGAACTCACCATCCTCTTACCTCAGCCTCTCAAGCTGCTGGGATTACAGGTGTGCGCCACCACACCCAGCCCAAATCTCTTGCAAAGTACTGTGTTTGGCTGGGTCCCAAAGGGCCCTTTGGGGATACAACTGGTGAGAAGCACAGGCCCGAGTTTGAATCCTGCTCCTGAGCCCAATAGCCAGGTGCTGCTGGAGGCAGCTGTGTCAGGAGGTACCTGTGAGTGGGAATGTTGTCCATGAGATAAAGCCTTTGCACCTGTCAGGGAGTACGAGTTTCAGCAGAAGGGAAGGGTGGCCTTTACAGTGGAGGGAGACAGTTTTTTTTTTTTAATTTTCTGAGAAACTTCAACTCACATTTGGTGTGATAAGACTGTGTAAGAGGCCTTTCATTGTACGTTGAATGAATTGTCTCCTGGGTTAGCTTGTTTGTCCCTGGGACCACCCTGAGTGCCACTGCAAGTATGGCTTGGAACTGGCAGTGACTGGGCCTGAGGTCCTACCACTCACTGATGCCTGGATTTGGGGCCCTTCCAAGTTTGGTGAGCTAAGCCCGGGCTGCTTCTGGCAGTGCTGACATGGCCCCTCAGGATGTGCTGAGCAGGATCAGTGTAGGAGCCACTGAGCATAGAAGGAGAAAGTACAGGCGTGGGCAGGTTTTCAGAGGGTCCCTAAGGCTCTTTGGAAACAAGGGAAAAGGACTTAGAAGTTGCTACCACACCCTGTTCCTTTGTGACACCTGCTTCTTAGGGTTATCATGAGTGGAATTTACCCAGAGTATTCCATAAACACTTGGAAATTGTTTTTTGAGGAGGGGGACACTTTGTTGCCCATGCTGGCCTCCTGCTAAGTCACTGAGACTGCAGGCAGACACTACCATGTCTGGCTGGCCAGTTTTAAGATTTCTTTGATGCAACAGTCCTCAGACTTTCTCAACTCAGAACCCTTTTACATAACTCTGAAGAGCTTTTGTTTGTGTGGGGTTGAATCAAAAACTACAAGTTAAAAATACTCATTTGTCTAAAAACAATCACCATTTGTTTCTTGAAAAATAGTTGTTTTCCAAAACAACAAAAAAAAATAGAGGCGTAGCATTGTTTCACTATTTTATAGGTCAACTGGACTCTGATATCTGCTGCTACGTGCAGTGTGTTGAAGTATGGGGGAGGGGGTAATTGGAAAGGATGGCCCTGAAGAGCTGGGTTGAATGGTGGTGTAGAAGAAGGCTAGAAGCTTCTCATGGTTCAGGTGGCACTCATCTAATCCAAGCTGCTTAGGAGGCTAAGGCAGGAGGATCAGAGGTTCAAGACCAGTGTGGGCAACTTAGTGAATTTTTCACTAAGGGCAGGGGATGTGTAGCACAATGATAACGGTGCCCCTGGGTTCAGTCCCCAGAACTGCAGAACAACAAACTCATTCTTCAAGCTCTGTGTCCTCGTGCTGAGTGTGTTATAGAATTTTGAAAATAGCCAGTAGGGTAAAGCAGTGAAGTAAGGGGACAGGGACAGGAGTGGGTATTAGGGAGTCCCTCAGCCCCCTTGCTTGGATGGGCATCTGTGGAGCAGAGTTCATCCTGACAACTTTAGGGGTGGAGTAGAGGTCCTAAATAAGGAGGTTCAGTGGCAGGAACCTTCCAGCACAGCAGGCATGCTGCAGAGGGCGGGTGTAGTTTCTCTCCAGTCTATTTATGAGCGATGACCACACACACTGGCCTCTGCACGGGTCAACTGAGACTGCACATTGACTCACTCTGGATGATCCGAGTGGCTAAGAATGGCAACTTGGTTTTCAGAGCAAGTTTGGAGAAATAGCTTCTGAAAACTACCTGTTCTCTATTTCTGGGAGTTGACATTAAGTGGTCACCAACCTGATCAGAGCATTAAAATGTGATATACCTGGCCCTGGAGTTGTAGCTCAGTGGTAGAGAGCTCGCCTCGCATGTTCGAGGCCCTGGGTTTGATCTTCAATACCACATAAAAATAAATAAATAAAAAAGGTATTGTGTCAAAGTACAACTAAAAAATAAATATTTAAGAAAAATGTGATATACCAGCCTTGTCCAATGAGCCTGCTGGTTTGAATCCTCCAAGTCTGGAGGGATGAGACAGGACGGGTTAGATGCAGACCACACCAGCCCTACCTCTAAGGAATTGTGGGTACCTGTGGTCCGGGAGGAGTCTGAAGGAGGGGCAGGCTTTCACAGGCCTCACAAGTAAACAGATTGCCCAAGTTAAGTAAGGTACTGGTTAGGCACTCTTGCCCTACTGCAAGAGAGGAAAGCCAATAGGAATTACTTTGAGGAACATGATTTGGGGGTAGGAATGTTTTTTAATTAGTGGTGTATGCACCTAACAGTATAAAAGGGTGCAATGTTGGGGCTGGGGATGTGGCTCAAGTGGTAACACGCTTGCCTGGCATGCGAAGAGTGCTGGGTTTGATCCTTAGCACCACATAAAAAACTGAAAAATAAATAAAGGGTGCAATGTAAAACAGTTTTTTGTATTCTTGCTAAGAATGTAGTTTTAATTTTTTAATATTTGAGACAGGGTCTTGCTAAGTGGCTGAGACTGATTTCAATTTTTAAAAATTTTCTTATCTACTATATATATTTTTGTTTATTTTTTTTTTATCTTGAACTTTGGATCCTCCTACAAGAAACACAGGTGGTTCACAAACCTTAAAATATTTACTACCTGGCTAATCCTGTGCTGACCCCTGGTTTCCCATTAACTGTCCCACCATGCCTGTACACATGCCACCCATTCATTGCCCCTTTGTAGTATAACCACTGCTGTCCCCCTCCTGATCTGGCTCAGCCTCAGATAGGATTTTTGCTTCTTTTGAGCGCTACTATGGACCAGAAATGTTTGCACAGTGATTTTAAATAAGGATAAATGGGATTTGGTGGCCTCTTGAATTAGAAGATTTAGCCCCATTGGAAGGGGGCAGACTTCTCTTTGTGTTGTGGAACTTGGAAGTCGCCACATGCCATTTACTCCATGTTCACATTTCTCCTAAAAATAAGGATAGTTTTCTTATGTAACCACCATTACACCAAACAGCAATTCCCTAGTGTATCAGCCCATGTTCAGATTTCCCCACATTGTCCTCAGGATGCATTTGATGGCTCATTCTTTTTCTTTCTTTCTTTTTTCTTCTTTTTAAAGCATTCTTTTTTTTTTCTTTTTAATGCTTATTGAGTTGTCAGTGGACCTTTATTTACAGGAATGCAGTGTCGAGAATCGAACCCAGGGCCTCACACATGCTAGGTGAGCACTCTACCACTAAGCCACAACCCCAGCCCTTGATGACTCATTCTAACACCCCTCCCATGCCAAGGAGGATCAATTCAAAATTAATTCGACCTCTTTTATGACATTGACTCTGGATTGCAAGAGAACAGGCTACTTGATAGTCTCATAGAATGTCCCACACTATGGGCTTGTCTGTAAGTTTCCTCCTGCCATTCAGTTTGTTTTCTACCCAGTTGGGACACTTGTCTTGCCAGAGGATTTTTGTTTCTTTTTTTCTTGTGGCACTAGGAGGGCTCTGCCACTGAGCCATGCCCGCAGCCCCTTCCCTTGCCGGAGGATGTGGCTCTGTCTTCCAGCCTTCTCCCTGGTTCCTTTGCTGGTCAGCAGCAACCAACACCAAGGCCAACCTAAGCCACAGGGTGAAAGCAGCTCAGAATCATGGGCCAGGAGGACTGAGCCACCCTTGAGAACCATCATGTTTCCTGACTGGCCAGCTAGGCTGGGGGCTTTGCCTCCTCACAGTACCTTCCCCCAACCCCCATGGGAAAAGGGAGGTGCTCAGTGAGCGAGTACTTGCTTTGACTCAGTGAACTGTCCCACATGCTTGGCCTGGTGAGGCCTGGCAATCTAAAGCTGTTGTGTCCTGAGCAGGGTGTCGGTGGGGTGGAGAAATGGTGCCACTCGCCATATGTGCCATAGTTATATCAGCAACAGGTGAGTGGATGCCAGCCACCTTCATTCTGGGTCTGGTTAGGGAAGCCTCAGCCATTGTGCTAAACTGGTTCTCCCAGGTAGGCAAAATGGTGCATGCCTGTAATCTCTGGAGGCTGAGGCAGGAGGGTCGAAATTTGAAAGCCACCCTCAGCAACTTAGTAAGACCCTAAACAATTCAGCAAGACAATCTTTAAAAAAGAATGAAAGAAAAAAAAAGGCTGGGGATGTGTGGCTTAGTGCCCCAGGTTCAGTCATCCCCCTGTACAATATAACAATAACAACCATCAAAAAACCCTGGTTCTTCCAACGATGGACAAATTATCTTACCTACTATTTTGGCTCTTAGACATCAAAATGCCACTTTTTATTCTAATCTGAAGCAGTATTTTAGGACTGGGGTCTTAGTGGTTATTTTTGTTTAGTGACACGGGTTGGAACCACAAATGAAGTCAAGCACTATACCACTGAGCTACAATTGCAGCTTCTCTTGTCATTTATGTAGTACTGGGGACTGAATTTGGCATTGCACATGGTAGGCAACCCCTTATCACTGAGCTACATTATGTTTTTTTGGTACCAGGAGTTGAACCCATGGGCACTTAAACCACTGGAGCCACATCCCCTAGCCCTTTTTTTTTTTTTTTTTTTGAGACAGGATCTCATTCAGTCGCTGAGGCTGGCTTTGTAATCCTCCTGCCTCAGTTTCCCAAGGCGCTGGGATTACAGGTGAGCGCCACTGCGCTGACCATTCTGTTTTTCTAGACAGGGTCTCACCAAGTTGATCAGGCTGGCCACTCCTGCCTCAGCCTCTTGAGGCGCTGGGATCCTGTGGCCCACCACATCTGGGTGGTTGTAAGTCTAAAGCCAGATGGGAAAGGTCATATTGGATTGTTAGGGAGCCAAAAGTGACTTCCAAAAAACTGGTAGTGGAGTTTTTTATATATATATATATAATGGTTTGCAAGGTTTTTGCCTCCTGACTTTGAGGACTGCTGTCTCTGGAACATTCCTTATTGGTGTATTGTGGTCCTTCAGTCATGAGTTCTAGGCTGGAGTGGGTAAGGGAGGGGCAAAGTGGGAAAAAAAATATCCTCCGGTGCTAAATCAGATTACATTAGGAACACAGACGAGATTTTACAAACAAAGGCTGGGGAAATGGTATGAAGGACAGAAGCTCTGAAGCATTATGAGTGTCCTTTTCCCTATAATCTCCCTAAATACTGTCCACATCCCCAAGACCAATCAGTATGCTACGTCCCATGGGGCTGAAGCAAAGAGAGAATGATGGCTGCCCGGGGGCGGGGGGGAGGGGGCAAGTGGTGGGAGGGACAAAATGAAGCTCTAGAGCAAACACAAGAGCCCTGGTTCCCCCTAGCACCCAAAAAATGCACGAAAAATGACTGGTCTGACCGCCTGGTCAACTGCAATGATGCTGGTTCCCCGGGCCTGGAGTTGGGAGGGAGGCGTCTGCATCTCTCCAGGTCGAGGTCCCACCCACCCAGGGGCTCCCGCACTACTGCCCTCCACTGCCCCGCGCTGGACACTGCTGGTCGCAGGGCGGCAGCCCAGCCCAGCTGGGAGGTCCAACCCGGGGCTTCTCTCTGGGCCCTTCCCCGCCACTGATGCCCGTACCCACGAGCTTCACTGCCTGCGTCTCCCGCGGGCTCGTTTCGCACGGGCAAACCGAGAGTTCCCTCCGCTTCCCCGGCTCCCCAGTAGCTCCGACCCCGCGGGCGGCGCAGGTGCCCGGATGTGAGGCGGGCGGGGCCCGGACCCGTCCGTGGCCCCGCCCCTTGAGGCGGCCCCTTCCCTCGCGGGCGTGGTAGGAGCCAATCACAGGTTAGGCTCTTCCCGCACCGCCAATGGCGGGTCTGTTGCTAGGGCTCGGGTTCCTGCTCCATGATCGGCCTGCTCATCTGCCTCGGAGCTCGATTTGTGCTCGACCTGGACCTCCCGCCACCGCGGAGCTTTATCCACCCCGCCTTCGCCACCCTCCTTCATTGCCGGAGGAACCGGGTCTGCGGTGTGGAGGGCATCATAACTCCTTAGAGGGCGGTAGTGACCTCCGTGGGCGTTGTCCCTGGAAGGAACCGGTTTGGCAGCGCGGAGCCTGAGGTTCCTGGTGTGCCCGGGACCCGCGCCTGCACCCAGCGTTTTCATCGAACCAGTGGCCCTGTCTCCCGTGCTCCACCCCAGCCCTTTTTATTTATTTATTTTCGATACAGAGTCTCGCTGAGTTGCTGTTTTTCTTCTTACAGATCTCATTCTGAAACAGTCCTAGGACGTCTGCATTATTCCCATCTCGCAGAGGGGGAACCAGGGCTCTGAATACCTTTGACCCCCACCACACACTGTTGGGAGGTATCAGAGGGACACAGAGACTCGGATCTGACAGTTCCCATCACCTTACACGTTGCCCCCCTTGTGGAGCAGTGAGGTGGGCATACGGGGCACACCTGGTGTCCTGAGGACACTGAGGCCAGCACCCGTCTCTTGCCTGCCTGTCCAGCCTCAGATTGCACACTGTCCTACTAAGTGTTACAGGCCAGTCATCCTCAAGCATGGTGTGCAGGGTCCTCTGCCCAGGTGTACTGGCCAGCCCCATGCTCACGCTTCTAATTGAATGGTGGCCAACCAGGGCCAGGGCTCACCGGCAGAAACCACCTGGAAAGATGTTAGAAATAGAAGGGGGTGCAGATACCTCAGTCTCTCCCCTCCCCATCTTCCAACATAGAGTTGTATAATTTCATCCCAGAAGGAGGAACAAGTTTCCCACATCACCATCCTACCTGGATGTAAGAATCAGCTTCAGTGTGGCTTCTGTCACTCAGTAATGTTCCATTTTGTGTTGGGGAAGAAAAGCTTAAGAACTCAGGATTTAGATTCCCATCCTACTGTGTTTTGGATCTGTAGCATAACTTCTCAAGTTCCTTAGCCTATCAGTTTCCATATCTGTAAAGTGGGAATAATGTGGTCTACATTATAGCAATTCCTATACAGACTGGGTACTGTTTCCAGGCCCTGTTCTAAAAACATCACCTATTTATTCCTATACAGCTTCATTTTGCAGATGAAGAAACGGAGGCTTATTAACTAGACCAAGATCCAACAGCTAGAAAGTGGCTGAGTGGAAATTTGAACTCAGGCAGGCTGATATTGCTGTCTACAGCGTATCCATGATCCTCTGCTGCCTCTTAGTGGCCTAGGTTTGCTATGAGGAGTCAGTCAGCTAAGGAGTGATGGGCAGCTAGCAGGTGTCCAGTACGTGGCAGTTGTGAATAGTAGCAGACACAGTGATTCACACGCCCTGCAGCAAAGATGTGCCAGGGCAAGGCAGGGGCCCAGGATCTCAGCCTTGGCTTCCAGGCCCTACAAAAGCCAAATCAGAATGGCAGCCAAGACAGTGAGCAGGGGACATGCTGTCAGGCTTGAAGGCCCCTAAGGACGAATGGGACCAATGGCATGGCAGGGTGGGACGGCGGTGGCGTCAGTATTTTCCAAGACTGGGCCTCCTGCTCCCATTTCTGCTGACACTGCCAAGCCCAGAACCTGGGCAGAGATTCTGGAAGGTTCTGGAGTGAGCACTCTGGGATGTCTGGGGTCTTTCTCTGAAGGAGCACCAGGGGGCAGTCACTTACTATATCTGGGCATGGGGGCAAGGTGATTAGAATGCCTAGCCCTAGGGCATCCTGCAGGGGCCAGTCTCAGGACCTGCCTTGGCACCGCTCCAGCCTGGTACACATGGGCAGTGATCCAAAGCTTCCTGCTTGAAGGGAGCCAGGACAGTCTGAGAGGTCTGAGTACCCAGGCCTGTGGCCTTCCTGCTGGGGATCACTTACTCTTCCTCCAGAACCACTCCATCTACCCAGAGGCACCGGACCTGGGGCTCCAGGACCCCTGCTGAAGGATCACTCCTGCAGGCACTCCTAGGGTTCAAGGCTGTCAGGCGGGACAGGCCTTGAGCAGAGGCTCTCCAGGGGTTTCAAAGACAAAGATGGGGGTGGGAGGCAGAGAGGGGAGGGCCTCAAAAAGGGAGGAGTCTTGGTGAAGTGAAGAAGGTGGGGGTTCAGAGATGGGAGAATTCCAAGAAAGGGGGTTCAGTGTGCTAGAGGGGGCTTGATGTAGGGAGGGAGTAGGGATGGGGTTAAGTAAGGGCGATGGGAATCAGAGGGGTCAGGAGTGGAGGATGGCCGCTCTGAAGGGGCCCAGCGAGGGTAGGAGGGTAAGGGGGCTGAAAGGGTAGAGAACCCAGGGAAGAAGGGGGCTCCTGAGGGAGAGGACTCAGGGGCCTCTTTGTCATCCATCCACCTGATTAAGTGATCAGCCTCCTGTCCTTGATTCCTCCAGCCTGAACACAGGGGTCCTCCTACCATCCCTGAGAGGAGTTGCAGAGACCCATCTTGTGCAGGTGGGCGGATGTGGTGAGACAGGGGTCCCACAGAGCGGGCTCTGCCCGGGCCCTTGTGGTCCTGCATGGCGCTGTCTCATTTCCTTGTTCGCCCCTGGGACCTTGGCTTTCCTACTATTGTTAGGGGACAATCCAACCTTTGTGATTGCTGCTTGATTCCCACCCTGCCATTACTGTTAACCCAGACAGACAGGAGGCGGGAGGCCGAGCCCAGGGCAAGACTGGCCCAAGCCCAGGTGTGGCCCTGCCTGGTGCTTATCCCTAAACCTCTCAATTTACTCCTCATCCCAGACCTTGGCAGGTTCTGTCCTGTTCAGCCCCAGGGCCAGGGTGGGGCAGACTTCCTGGCACAGAGGCAAGGCTGCCTGTGCTCTCTGGTAGACAGGGCAGCCTGACCTGCTGGGCTGGACAGAAGGGTGTGAGGGGCCATCGTGCTGTGGGGACACCCCAGGGCTGCTCCCCAGATGTGATCTTCCTCTCTGGGCTGAAGGTGGGAACCTGGCTGGGCACGCACCTCCCCTGCTAGCTGGTCAGTCAGGCTCTCCCACCTTCTACGTCCCTGCTCAAGGTCACCCAGCTCAAGGTCACCCAGAGCTGACCCTTCTTGGTGAGCCCGGGATTCTTGGCATTTTGATGTTGCCAACTCTTCCAGCACCAATGGGAAGTAGACAGAGCTGTCTCTTCTCAGAAGCCCATGAGGACACAGCGCATCCTCAGGAAGCACAGTGCTGCACACAGTGAGGTCTGGAGTCACCTGGCGGCGTGGAAGTGGGGAGGAGAGTCCCACCCCTGGCTCAGAGGTTCCTGCAGGTGTGGAGTGATTTCTGCTCACATGTGGGTTTTCCCCTTGGAAGCCTGTGCCCCTCAGGGCTGGCACTTGGGGCATCCGCCAATAGAACACACACAGGGCACAAGTGGCTGGGTAGAACAGTGGGTGGGGACACTACGCTAGGCATTCCACACCCCAGGAAGAGGCTTCGGGACAACGTGGCCTGCTCTGCCCTGATCTGCTGGACAATCCTGGGCAAGTACAGCCCCTGCTGTGCCTAGAATTCTCCTCTGTGTGCTGAGGGGTGAGGCCAAGTGTCTTCTGGGAAAGGTACTCACCCAAAGGGGTGGGTTGGGGTTCCTCATGCCCTGGGCCCTTGAAGGGAGCAGGTATCTTTTTCTGATTTGCAGTGGACATTTACAGATTAGGGACTCTCGTGGCTATTGGGTAATGCTGTCCCCCACCCCGTGCCTTGACAAGCACTGTCAAGGGAATTCCATGGAAAGGCCCCCCACATTCCTGGAGTCTCTTTCCTTTGAGAGCAGGATGAAGGTGGGGGTCAGCCCCATTTCATGGCTCTGAGCTTGGGTCCAGCACCACGCTGGATCAGACCTGCCTGCCTCCCCTGCCCTCGCCCAGACAGCTGCCTCATGCTGCCCCCTGCTGCCCCGCAGTGGTCCTCAGCTGGCCACTGGCTGCTGTGCAGGTCTGTGCCTGACCTCCGGCTCAGCTGGCCACTGGCTGCTGTGCAGGTCTGTGCCTGACCTCGGGGATTGTCCCAGATTCCCAGGTCCCAGTGTGAGGATAGGGTGAGGAGATTCTGGGGTTCCAAAGTGAGGTCAGCAGATGCCTCTGACCAGCTGGACCCATGCCTGGCCCTGCCCTCAGGTGGCTGACGCCAGGCGAGTGAGACTGGGACTCTGTCAACACATGGCCAGTCCCTGGTAGGAGCTTCTCTTATGCCTGACCCTCCTCCCCTCTCCCCATCACCAAGGTGCTCTGGTCCTGCCTGAGACCCAGTTCTGTGCCCTGTCTTGGCGAAGCTTTTGCTCCCTCCCTTCTTCCCCACCAGGGGAGCTGTGGAAAGCTGCCTGCCAATTCCTAGGACAATTCTTTTTTTTTTTTTTTTTTAAGAGAGAGTGAGAGAGGAGAGAGAGAGAGAGAATTTTTAATATTTATTTTTTAGTTCTCGGCGGACACAACATCTTTGTTGGTATGTGGTGCTGAGGATCGAACCTGGGCCGCACGCATGCCAGGCGAGCGCGCTACCGCTGAGCCACATCTCCAGCCCCCTCCTGGGACAATTCTGTAGCAGGGGAGGTGGCGGAATCTGCAAAGGATTCACTCTCCCAGCAGTCAAGGCCAGGGCCTGCTGAACCCCACCGATGGCAAGGTCAGCAAGCCCCTCTCCCCAGCCCACGGGCCCGCCTCTCAGCTGGACGTTCCCAGTCACCCCCTTTTGAGAACCAGAGCCCTATTTTAAAGCAGGCATTTTAAACCCTGTTTAAAATGGCCCATGGTGGCACACACCTGTAACTCCAGCCACCCTGGAGGCTGAGGCAGGAGGATTGTGAGTTCAAAGGCAGCCTCAACAACTTAGCAAGACCTGGTCTTAAAATAAAAAATATAGGGGCTGGGGTTGTGACTCAAAGGAAGGGGTACTTGGTTCGATCCTCGGTACCACATAAAAACAAAGAAAGGTATTGTGTTCACATACAACTAAAAAATGAATGTTTTTAAAAAAATACAAAGAGTTGGGATGTGGCTCAGTGGTCAAGCACCCCTGGGTTCAATCCCCAGTACCAATAAATGAATGAATGAATGAATGAATAAAGCAGGGATCTGCTTTGATCTCCGTCCTGTTTTTTTATGACTTCAGTAGTCTACACTTAGCTTGGCCTTCAGTGCCAAGGTCAGCAGGGTGGGGCAAGGTACAGGGCATGTGGCACACATTTTTCTCAAGTCCCCTCTTGTTTTCCCTCACTCCAGCCCTGGCCCAAGGCTGTGACTGTCTCTCCTTGCCTATCCCACAAGTCTCACTTCGAAAAATCCCTCCTGCCCGCCTCCACTAAACCCAGCTTGGCCCTTCTCTAAGGGAATCATGCTGTTTCCTCCAGTTGACCCCTTGAGAGCAGGGACTTGGACCAACAGCTGGGTTCTGGGCCCAGAGGAGATGTCTACTGGAACCGACAGAAAAAGAGAGGCCCAGGAAGCACTCTGGAGCAGAAGGTGGCCCAGGAATCCCTGGGTAAACCTGAGCCAGTTGGGGATGAGCAGCAGCCACAGGAACTGTGGGCCTCCAGGGAGCTGGGCCTGCC
The DNA here is from genome assembly GCF_045843805.1 of Urocitellus parryii. Lineage (NCBI taxonomy): Eukaryota > Metazoa > Chordata > Mammalia > Rodentia > Sciuridae > Urocitellus > Urocitellus parryii. Next base: position 28,095,608 of record NC_135539.1, on the reverse strand, counting down.
AGCCTCCACCATAGCCAGATCACAGAGCACTGCCCTCGGATGGCCTTAGGCTGACCAGAGCCTCCCGGGTGTGTCCTATGCATTGACCCAAGGCCAATCTGAGCCCACAGAACTGAAGGACATTTGGAGTCCTTTAGAGATGGACACATTGAAACACTGGAGACAGGCCTGGGAAGGGCTGCCCCTCTACCACATCAAAGAGTCTCCCAGTAGCCAGTGCCAGATGCCCTCAGCAGAGACTGTCACGTATTGCCAGCCACAGCCCACTCCACCTGGAGATGCTACCCAGCATCCCTGAGCCGAGGGTGTAGGGCAGCCCACCCGCACTTTCTCTTAACCTTCTGCCCCAGCTGGGTGGCTGGGTGGCTCCACCACCAGCCAGCTACCTCAATTATCCCATTTCTACTTCAGTGTCCCAGGAAAATAAGAATTCAGTTCCTGGTTTCCTTTGTAGGGACTGAATTCTTATATTTACCTTCCCATCAGTGCCCCAGCCATGTCTCAGATGAGGCCCCTAGTGCCCAGAGCCTCAAAGATACTGCCCTGGGACTTTACCCCAGGGACACCCCCAACACCCCAGAGGTTGACCCCTGCCTGCCGCTGACTGTGATCTTGACACTGGGCCTGAGATTCTTGGCAGCTCTTTCCAGGTCTGTTTGGCTTCCTGGTCCTCAGCCTCCTCCTCTCAAAGCCTCATCAAGCCTTATTTGGTAGCACTTGAAACTGTGGAGACCCTCTCCCTGTCCCTGAGCAGGGTCTGGGCTAATCTGACCACACACACGTCACCCACCTCCTCCCTTCCAAGTCTAGTCACTTCTTTTGAGACATGCTGTTCCCAGGGCTTAAGCAGGAGTAATTGTACCTCTTTTCAGGGTTGATGTGAGGATGACACTCCAAGGGCACCTCAGGGCAGCCTCACTGTCACTATGTCTGACATAGCCAGGCCTCAGCAGGCCAGGGCATCCCTGGTGTCTGTCACAGGGGAACTGCAGACGGCTTAAACCTTGGCTGGCATCTCGGGCCACAGGAACATGGAGGCATCCAGAGGCTCCTGGCGGGGGTGGGGGACAGTGTTAGGGATGAGGGGTGGCAGGCTCAGGGTCTGGAGCTCAGAAATGGGCCTAAGCAGTCTTGGCCTGATGGTAGAAGGGTGGAGAGGCGGGGCAGCATCCTGGGAGACGAGCTCAGACCTGTGCTGCCAGCTGCACTGACACAGTTCCTGCTGCATGTTTTTTCCCCGTTGGCCTTGGTCCAGGTCCAGCCAGGCCTCTCAGGCCCAACCTGCCCTGGCTTCACGCCTGCTCCAGATGTGGGTGTCACAACAGGGGCTGCACCAGGGAGTGGACACCAAGAGGCTGGGAGCATAGAGGGCAGCATCGCAGGTATGTGCACCCCTCTTCCCTGTGGAAGCTGCTCCTCCCAGGGCTGTGGGCTCAGGAATGAGTGTGGGTGTGTCTTGTCACAGCCTCAGGTTCTGAGACCTTGTTCCTGGAATTTGGGGGGAATTTGGAATAGGGCTGGAGACAGGGCTCCAAAGCCCCCTCAGCAGGCTCCTTAGAACCTTCCCTGGGCCTGCTGGAGGGTGGGGGCTGGAGCAAGGGCAGACTAGGGAGGGCTAATGAGGTGTGATGGTTCCTACCTGGACCAGTCAAGGCAAGCCCTCCCTCCCCAGGAACCAACAACTAGAACACACTCCTCTGCTAGGCACCCGCCCCTCCTGAGAGAATGTGCCTGTCCTGCATTCAGGTCCTCTGAGGACCAAACCCTCTTTGTAGTCAGCTGGAGTTGCCACACCTCCTATTCCTTCTCCATGGTCCTGTGCCTCTTGGACAGGACAGTAAGGGACCATGAGCTCCTAGTAAGTCCCCTCTTCTGCCCCTACTGCACCTTCCCCTTACCCCAGCTGGGTCCCTGAATACCAACTGCAGGGAGAAGTGCTCTTCCTGGATTCTTCTCCCCCACACCTGACTGGGTCCCCAAAGTCCAGCAGAGAGCTGAGCCCAGCAGGCCCTCAGCTTAGGTAAGAACACAGGAGGCTTTTGCTCAGGGCGCTCACCCCCAGGCCTCCACAAACACCAGAAGGGTCTGAGACAGTGTCCAGCAGTTACTTAGAATTTTATTTGAGAAAAAGAGAAGGTACATGTATCAAAAGAGCACACGGGTGGGTGAAGGGGAACTGCCAGTCGTTATTCGGGGTGGTCAGCAGGGTAATGGGTTCTACTTGGCTCCAGTCTACTCAGACTTCCCAGCTTCTGAACTCCCCAGCTGGGCACGTGACTCGAAGGTGACGGGGATGGTGATCTCCGCTGACTGAGTGGCTGGCTTTGGCATGGGGGCCTCCACGGTGAGTGTGCCCTCAGGGGACAGAGAGGAGGAGACCAGAGTGGGGTCCACACCGGGTGGCAGCCTGGACATGCAGAGAAGGAGAGCAGTTGTTACACACCGCCCCTGTCCCCTTCCCTGCGTCCACTCCGCTGGACCCCCTCCCAACACCCTCCAAAGTTGGGCCAAGACTCACGTGTATTTCCGAGTGAAGCAGCGGGAGACGTAGCCGTGCTCGTCCTGCCTCTCTTCGTGCTTGCCTGGGGTGGGGTAGAAGGAGGTCAGAGGCTGTGTGGACCGGCCCACGCCAGTCCCAACAGGCTCCTCTGGTCAGAGGCCCCACCACCTGCTCCCAGGTAGCTGGGTCTCAGGAGGACACAGATCGAGTTGTCTGGGGGTATCTGGAGGGGGTTTGACTGTCCGCTCCCTGCGTCATAAGTTTTCAAAAAGTTCCACCCAGAACTTTTCCCACCGGTGGGGGCGCGGCGCTGGGCTCTTGGCCCGGACTGGGCGCCCGCAGGCGCACAAAGCATTGTACACGCCCCCTCCGCTGCCCGGGCCAGGGCCAAGGCACCTGCTCTTAGGGGTCGGGGATGGGGTTCTCCAAGGGAAGGGGCGTTGTTTCTTCTCTTAACGTCTTTCGCGCCCCGGGTCCTTCAGAGCGACCCACATCACGCATTCCGAGCCAAGGGAAGCGGGTCGAGGAACAGGCCTCGGACCTCTCCCGGGCCGTACCCTCGGCCCAGCCCATCCCGCCCTGGGAGGCTCCCGCGGGCTCTCCCCGCCAGCTTCGTCCTCCGCAGGGGACCTCAAGGGGCTCACCGGTGATCTCCACCACGCCGTCCTTGGTCTTGACCGTCAGCTCCTCCGGGGCGAAGTGGTTGACGTCCAGGGACACGCGCCAGCGGTCGGCCGTGTGCCGGATCTCCGAGACGCCCCTGCTGAGCTGCCGGCTGAGCGCGCGGCTGTAGGCGGGCGCGGCCGCGGCCACGGCCCCGGGGCCCTCGGCGGCGGGCAGCGGGCGCACGTAGCCCGGCCAGGCGCTGGAGCTGAACCACTGCGTCCACTCCTCCGGCAGCCGGGGCAGCCCGAAGGCCTGGTCGAAGAGGCGGCTGTGGTTCGGGTACCAGTCGTGGAAAGGGTCCCAGCTGGGGGTCCGCAGGAGCGTGAAGGGCACGCGGCGCTCGGTCATGCTGGCTGCTGGCTGCGCTGGGCGGTTGAATGCGCGTCGGGCTGAAGTCCGAGAAGTGCTGGGCTGGGGCCCCGGCTGCGCTTTTATGGGTCTCCAGCCGGGTATTTTTAGCAGGCGGTGCTTCAGGTCTCTATTAATGGCAATGACCAGTTGGGGGCCGTCCCTCCCCCTGCATTCCTCCCACGGCTTATGAGGGGCAGCGGGCGGGGCGAGGAAGGTTCTGCCCACATCTGGAAACTTCTCTTGTTTAGGAAAACAAATGACAGGAGAGCACGGGAGCTGGAATTGTGCCCATCGCGGGGCGCACTCAGCCTGGGCGTTAAAGCGCTGCGGGAGTTGGCCCGTGGCCCGTCCCATCCTTTTGTTAAGGAGATCAAAGCCCAGAGTGGTTGGATTACTTGTCCAGGGTGGGGCCCCACGACTAGGAAGTGGTAGAGGTAGGTTTGGACCAGAGGGGCCCCGTGATGAGTTGTGTCCTTAGAACCGAGTGGGGTGGTACTTGAGAGGGTGGACTTCAAGACCGGACTGCCTGAGGCCACTGGATCTGCCACCAAGAAGGTGAACTTGTATAAGTTAAGCTCTGTGCCTTACTTTCCCACGGTGGGACACCAAGATGTGGCTGGTGTTGTTGGAAAGGGCCAGGGATTCAATGACTTCATGCAAGTGAAGACTTTAGCCCGGAGCCTAGTGCCTCATTGTTGGTAGTTAACTGTTCCCTGCCTGGAATTGGAGATGGCCGAGTTAGCCTTTCCCCTCCCTTCTCCTGAGCAGTGGGGCTGGCCCACCTGGCTGAGACTCGGGTCAGTAGGGAGGTTATTGTCAAGTTTCCCCATATCTATTTTTCCTTTAGAAGCCCTGGCCAGGGAACCTCAGTACAATGAATCTGAATCCAGTCTGGCCTTTACAATTGGCTTCCTATCTGATTTTGGCCAAGGCCCTGCTCCTATGGTCTCAGTTTCCTTTTTGCAGCTTATGAGCTCAAAATCTGCCCCCCCCAGCACTTTTTTTTGCTGTTGTTACTGATGTTGTTACCAGAGATTGAACCCAGGGATGCTTAGCCACCCAGCCCTTTTTTAATATTTTAGTTAAGAGATAGGGTCTTGCTGAGTTGCTTAGGGTCTCGATAAATTGCTGAGGCTGGCTTTGTACTTGAGATCTTCCTGCCTCAGCCTCCCGAGCTGCTGGGATTACAGGCGTGCGCCACCCAAATCCCCTTTGGCTTATTTTTAAAAAAATATTTATTTTTTAATTTTAGGTGGACACAAGATTTTATTTTTATGTGGTGCTAAGGATCTAACCCAGTGCTTCACACCTACCACTTGAGCCACATCCCCAGCCCCCTCCCTTTGGCTTATGACTCCTACCACACAGGGGGCGGAGTGTGGGTTCAAGAGATCGAGTTCACACAAATTTGCCTGGAGCCTAAGGCTCACCCCTTGATCCTCTTCCCGGACCTGACCACCTCTGGGGTCCAGGCCCCCGATCTCCCAGCTCTGAAGGAGGTGCTCAGCCTGAGGATGCTGCTCCCCTCCCTGCACAGATGTGGCCTGTTCAGCTTTCCTTCTTCCTGACTTAGGTTCTGTGTTCCCTCCTCTTTAGCTGAAACTCCAGAGGTTGACTGGCCATTGTCTCTGTAAAGTACCAACATGTCAGCCTCTTCACAGTCGGGTCCCCTGGGCTCCCTACTTCCTCTTTCCCACCCCATCCTTCTGGCTGCATGTCCCAGGGTGCAGTCTCCACTCCTGCCAATTCTTTTTTTATTTTTTTTTAGTTGTCAGTGAACCTTTATTTAACTTATTTATTTATATGCAGTGCTGAGAATCAAACCCAGAGCCTCACACATGCCAGGCAACTGCTTTACCCCTGAGCTACATCCCCAGCCCTCACTCCTGCCAGTTCTATAGGAGACTGAGGCCTTGTCCTACCCAGACCCAGACTCAAGGGACTGGCAGGTGGACTCCAGGCCACTCACCTTGATGAGCCTCAGTTTCCTTATTATTATTATTATTATTATCAGTTGTAGGTGGACACAATACCTTTATTTTATTTCTTTATTTATCTTTATGTGGTGCCGACGATCGAATCCAGGGCCTCACACGTGCCAGGCAAGTGCTCCACCACTAAGCCACACCCCCAGCCCCTCAGTTTCCTTTCAGAGAGAGAGCTCATGGGTGCCTCTCTTTCCTGCCCACCCATTCTGCATCAGGGTAGAGTCGGGCTGGGTCATGAGTCCCAGGTCAGCCCAGGAGAGAACGCTGAGATCCTGGAACGCTCAGGGGCCAAGTGTAGGGCACCCAGGATGCCTGCCCTCACCTCTGCCCGCTTCCCTTGCTAGGTCACGCCAGGAGCTGGGAAGATCTCAGCTGGGAGCTCCTGGCTGTCCTCCTAAGCGTCTTAGGAAGCTGCAGGCCATGGTTCCCGGCACTCCCAGCCCCGCCCACCTCCAGCTCTTCTATAAATTCAGGTGAGATCAGAAGATAGAGACCTGCCCGTCTCTGCCCAGGCTGGAGCCCAGGGCTCCCCACCCAAGAGGGAGCTGTCAGGTGTGGTCATGGGAGCTTTCAAGTGGGGCCCTGCCAGGCCCACCCACGCTGCTGGTGGCTGCCCAGCACTTTGTAGACACAAGCTTCCTTCATCTTGCCTGAAACCAGGGCGAGGAGAGTCCACCCCACTGCCCAGGCCCGGGAAGGTGGTGCAACCCCAGGGCACACTGACCTGCCCCGCCTGTCACTCACAGTTGGCGTTCGTCCCTCTGAGTGGGCCATTCTTGAGGGATGACTACTCTGAGATCAGCTGATCACAAAAGAGGGGACACTGAGGCTGCACGGGGAGCAGGGTGGAGGGGGGTGAGAAGCTGGGTTTTGGGGTCAGACAGGGCTGGGCTATTCACGAATCTGGTGACCTCTTGAGCGCACATGTCTCCATCTGCAAAATGAGGCTGATAATGCCCCTCCTGTTTGACAGCAATGCCACGAGTCCCTAATGTGATAAGGTGTGTTGAGTGCCTGGTGCTCAAACTCCCTCAGTGTTCTCTTGAGGGTCTTTTGCTTTGTATATTGTGGCTTCAAACAGTGACAGTTACCCAGTTGTATGTGCTTTATGGTGTATACATAAGTAGCTCGTCTGAGTCCCCTTTTTCAGATGAGAAAACTGAGGGCCGGAATTGCCACAGGGTCTCACTGGGTCCCCCGTGGCGCCTGCCAGTAATCCCAGTGACTTGGGAGGCTGAGGCAGGAGGACCCCACGTTCCAGGCCAGCCTCAGCAACTTAGCAAGGCCCTAAGCAACTCAGTGAGACCCTGTCCCTAAATAAAATACAAACAGGGCTGGGGGTGTGGCTCAGGGGTTAGGTGCCCCTGGGTTCAAGCTGGAAGGGATGGGAAGGGTTAGAGTTCAGGACTCCCATTTCCTCAGGGGGAGACTTCCCAGGCAGGGGGCTTCTGGGACCCAGGGGCAGGGGGCAGGACAGGGAGGGCTGGACCAGGCCCTCTGGGGTCCTTGGCACTCCTAACCAAGTGCCTCCCCAGGAGGCTGGACTCTCCCCGTGGCAGCCAGGCTTGGCAAGCAGAGCCAGGGTTGAGTGGCAGTGCCCACTGTTGGTGGTCTGTGTCCCGCTGCAGCAACAGGACCCTGTCTTTCCAGGGGTAGTTTTTCTGAGATAAAGAGAACCCTTTGGGCTGGGGGTATAGCTGAGTCGTACAGCATCTGCCTGGCACACCCGGCCCTGGGCTCCATCCCCAGCACTGCAGAGAGAGAGAGAATGAGAGAAAGAGCAAGAGCGAGAGAGAGAGAGAGAAGTGGGGGGGAGGAGAACTTTACCCCCATAGGGATTTCCGAGAAGCCATAGGGATGGATCACAGTCCCATCTCCTTCAGTGCCCTCTGTAGGGTCTGGAGATTCCTTCATGGGAGGACCCCTCCTTGTGCCCTTAACCCCTAAATCTGGGGCACTCTGCAGAAGCTGCAAGACCAACCTCCACCCCTTGCACTGTGCCCGAGGTTTTGGCCACACAGGCCACGCCCTTGACAGGCCTCTGCCAACTGCAGCTCAACCAGCCCCTCCCTTGCTGGCCCAGCCTCAGAGAAAGCACTGGAGTGTTCTGGCAGCTGCTCCAACTCCCTCCGGAGCTGCTGAGAGAGCTGATGACTGATGGTGGCACCAGCCACTGGGTCTGCTGGGACTAAAAATGAGGGCAGCTGTCATTAAAGCAAACGGGGGCAGGGGGCACTAGATCTTTCTGGAAACATCTAGACACTCCCTCTCTAGGAGTATGTTTCCTCAAACCCAGGTCCAGCCTGCCTCCCCTGCTAGGCCTCTGGTTTCTGGCTGGCCTGGGGGTCACCGCCCACCCCCACAACACTGGGGAAGGTGGCAGGGCTGGGGATCCATCCTCTGGACCCTCTTGCCCTTGGCTGTCTAGCAGACAGAAGCTGTCTGGCTTGGGGAGTCCGCGGAACTGGATGTTTTTGGCTTTGGTTGGCGGGAGGCCAGCACCGTGACTCATTGTCTTCATCTGCACAATGAGACCATTGGACTGCATGTTCTGGAAGGCTCCTTCCAGGGCCATGAGTCAAGTTTCTCCTCCACTCGGCCCCCCTCTGGCCTGCTCCTTCGCAGTCAAAATGCTGCAGGATGGGGGTATTTGGGCAGTGGTGACCGAGATTCTCTGCTTGACCAAACTTAGGTGCCTGAGCGATCTCCTAGGTCATCTGTGCACTTCCTTGTAAAATCTAGTTTTGGCAAGAGCCCAGATCAGTCAGTTAATCCGCAGCCTTCCATGTCTGGTCAGGTTCCTCCTCCACCCCTAATCCCCACAGCTGAAGTCCCACACCTCTTGGCCTGCCTTCAGCTGGAACCCTGCCAGATGGGACTAGCCTGAAGCCCCCTCACCGCCCCCCCCCCCAGGCTCCTCTTAGTCATTTCCCATCCGCTGGCCCCACCCTGTGCCTAGGCTGACACTTCCTCTTGCCCCCTGAAAGTGGCACTCAGCTCCACAGCAGTGTCTTGAGCCCGTCTCATGGTCCTGGATAAAATCTTCCTCACCAGGTTCTGGCAAATGTCACTGAGTACGTTTCTCTTTGTAACAGTGGAGGCAGGAGAGGGGAGGCTGGGGAGACATTTACCGGGCCCAAGAAACGGACCTTCCTTTCCTGGTGGTCTACTAGGCCTGGGCCTTACTGGGGTCTGCTTTAAATCAGAGTAAGATGATGAGAGGGGATGGGTGTGAGGCCCAAAGAAATAACAAATAGGTAGAAAGGAGAAAGGAAAATAAAACAGGGTTAAATAAAATAAAATAATTAATTCTTGGGACCAGGGATAGAACCCAGGGCGCTTAACCACTGAGCCACATCACCAGCTGGTTCTTATATTTTATTTTGAGACAGGGTCTGGCTCTGTTGCTTAGGGCCTCGCTAAGTTGCTGAGGCTGGCTTTGAACTTGGAATCCTCCTGTCTCAGCCTCCCGAGTCACTGGGATTACAGGCCTGTGCCACCGTGTCCAGCACCAAGTATCCTTTAAAAGAAGAGCTGGGAGCCCCAGAGTTTACCTCTTGCTTGAGATGATCCACATTCTCCTTTGAATATGCATCTACTTTCCTAATAAACCTCTCTGACTGGCGTGTGCTGAAATTCTTTTATATAAACCAAGAACCCTGCTGGTCCCAAGTTGCGTTTCCTCTCTGTTTCAGGAACTCCTTGGACACTTCTTTGAAGACACCTCTTCTCCCATGACCTCTCAGGCAGGAATCCCCCAGACCTATAGGAAATAAGGGTTCCTGTTCTGAGGTGGATTTGGGTTTCCACTCCAAGGAAGTCCTAGACAGTAGGCAGGTGGAGCCGGGTGTAGTGGCACATCCTCGGGGGAGGCTAAGGCAGGAGGATCGCAAGCCTTGATAACCTAGTGAGGCTCTAAGTAACTTAGGAAGACCCTGTCTCAAAAATAAATAAAGAAAGAAAGAAAGAAAGAAAGAAAGAAAGAAAGAAAGAAAGAAAGAGCGAGCGAGCGAGCTGGGGACATGGTTTAATAGTAAAGTTACCCTGGGTTCAATCCCTGGTACCAAAAAAAAAAAAAAAGTGGGTGGGTGGAGGTGGGGCTCCAGAGGCTGAGGCACCCCATGTCTTGGGCCTCCTAGGTGGAGAGCAGCTTGGAGAAGGGGCTGCTGTAGGACCCGCTGCACCCCCAAACCAGGAGAGCGCCAGCCACGCTCAGGAACCTCTGGTGCAAAATGCACACATCCTGGGGAGGCTGCTCCACCCTCTCCTCCGGTCACCAGGCCGCCTGGGAGTTTCCTGTTTTCTTGCCTGCTGCCGGTGGTGGTGGTGGTAGTGGTGGTGATTTTCCCTTTCCCGAGGTACAAAGCAGAGTGCAGGCTGAGGTTCGGGTATTGGGAGGGGCAGTGGCTTGGTACTGTCCCTAACTGCGCCAAGTAGCCTCTTCCCCAGGGAGCCAGAGAGACTACCTGGGCTGGCGGCCTCCAGGCTGGGATGGACCCTCTAGACAGGGGAGCTATCTACTCAGCCCTGGCCTGTCTCCGCAGCTGGCATTTCCCTCACTCTCTGTCGCCCTCTGGTGTCTTCTTGCTGCCATCACACCTCACCTTTGGTCCCAGGCCTCCCCAAGGCTTAGGAACTGTTGGTCCTTTGATTCCCTCATTGACTCATTGGCTCATTCAAGAAGCACTTCAAAAGTGCCTGTATGGGGGTCGCAGAGACCAAGAAGACGTGGCCTGGTCTCCAGAAGCTCAGAGAGTTGGGAAGAGAGACATGTCCACGAATAACTGGGATAAGAGTCTGGGACCCTAAGAAGAGGTTCCTAGAAGAATCTGGGGCCACTACAGCTGGGGATCAAAATGGCTCCATGGGGTAGGAGGCTGCTAGGAGGGGCCTCACACCCTGAGTCCACCTGTCTGTGGAGATGGAGAGGGCATGACTGGGGGTCACTGGACTGAGGTGTACTGGAGCCCAGGGCAACGAGGGGATGAAAGGTGGGGGGACAGCAAAGTCCAGGTAGAGTCATTTGGAAGGCCTTCCAAGGCCTGCAAGCTGGTGGACGTGATCACAGCATGCAGGGTCCTCAAGGCAGGGAGTCCTGTTTGATTCATTCAGTACTGTGTCCTCAGCACCAGGAATTGTGTTCAGCACATGAATGGCCAGTGATGCATTTTAGAAATAGTGGGAAGGCCAGATCACTTATAATCCAAGTGATTTGGGAGGCTGAGGCAGGAGGATTGAATGTTTGAGGCCAGCCTCAGCAACTTAGAGCCTGACTCAAAGAGTAAAAAGAGGAGCTGGGGTTGTAGCTCAGTGGTAGAGCTCTTGCCTTGCATGAGTGAGGCACTGTGTTCAATTCTCAGCACTGCATATAAACAAATAAATAAATAAAAGGTCCATTAATAAATAATAAAATATTTTTAAAAAAAGAGTAAAAAGAGGCCAGGGATGCAGCTTGAGGGTGGAATACTGGAACACCCCTGGGTTCAATTCCCAGTATGGGAAAAAAATATGTGTGTGTGTGTGTGTGTGTGTGTGTGTGTATACACACACACACACACACACACACACACGATTGGAGTGGGCAGAGATGGAGGAGGGCTGGCCAATGAAGGGGCAAATGGTACAGAAAGGTAGCAGTCGCATCATCTGGGGCTGCCTGGCTGTGGATATGGAATACCAAAGACTGGGATGGGTATTGGGAAATGGAGCAGCAGAGCCCCAGGCCCCACACCAGGCTCAACAAGTTGAATTTTATGCCATTCTTTGGGTGTACTTCCTGCCCTCGCCACCAGGAGGTGGGATCTGCAGAGCACAGCCATGTGCAGCTCCCACCCTTTATTCATTCAAGGCCATCTTGCTGAACTTGTATAGAGGGTTAAAGAGATCACCAGGGCTTCTCTGAACATCTTTCTGGGATTAGACACAGCCGCTGGCCACTGGCTGTGTCAGGTGCCCCTTCCAGTTTGGGGGAAGAGAAACTGGAAAGGGGGGGAGGTCATGCAGTGTCCTAGCTGTGGCCACATCAGCCGAGGAGGACCAGGGTTCTTAACCTGGGGCACCTGTAGGGCTTCAGAGTGTCTGAGAGATTGATGTAAGGTGCCAAAGTGGGCATGCGCACTTCCTTTTGGGGAATGGGCTCTCAGCCTCCAACAGAGTCTTAGAGGATGCTTGGTTCAAAAAAAAATAAAAGGAAGGAGAAGGAGAAAATGGAAAATGAGGGAAGAGGAGGAGCAGGACAGGAAAAGGGCAGGGGAAGGAGAATCTGTATGGATCTATATAAAAGAAATACAATGGGAGTAGTTATTTAAAAAAATTAAAACGGGCTTGGGGGTGCACCCCTGTAATCCCAGTAATTCAGTAGGCTGAGGCAGGAGGATCACAAGCTCAAGGCCAACCTCAGCAATTTAGTGAGAACTTGTCTTAAAATAAATAAAAAGGGCTGGGGATGTAGTTCAGAGGTAGAGTGCCCCTAGGTTCAAAAAAGGAAATCTACCACATTGAACCCCTCTTCCAAGCCCTCCTCTGATGCTAGGCCAGGCCAGTGTTGCCTGGTAGTGGCCATCTTTTGAACTCTCTGCCTGCCACTGTGCTGAGGACTGCCAATGTAATATTGCGTTTTGGCTTCATCTCAGGCCTGTGTGTCACTTAGCAGGAAGTGCAGGGGGCAGGCTTCACACCCTAGTGCTGCTTCAGCCTCCGGAACGCTCTGCCATGCGATGAGGGTCCTCCAAGCCTCTTCCCTCTGCTCTGTGCCCACGGACTTGTTCTCCTTGTGTCCAATTTCTTTCTTTTTTGGCACTGGGGCGCTTAACCACTGAGCCACATCCCCAGCCTATTTTTATATTTTATTTTGAGATAGGATCTTGCTGAGTTGCTTAGGGCCTCATTAAGTGGCTAAGGCTGGCCTTGAGCTCAAGATCCTCCTGCCTCAGCCTCCTGAGCCACTGGGATTATAGGTGTGTGCCACCGCATCTGGCTCCTTATGTCCAATTTCCTCCCGCTTGAGCCTCAGGAGGGCTCGGTGGACTTGCTCAGAGGCAGGGGATACATATGCTGGTCCCTGCTTCTTGGGTGTCAGTTCTTCTCTCTGGGGTACTGAGGAGTCTGATTCCCTCTCAGTCCACACGGCAGGGAATGACCCCAGGCCTCCCTGCCCTCCCCAGTCTGCCCAGATGCCCACACTCACAGAGGCCTGCTCTCACCACGTGCCATCCGGGCACTGAGTGTTTATTATTAGAGTCCAATTTTTATCCGCACCGCGGAGTAAAAGGGAGGGGGAATAGAGAGGGGGGAACCCGGACCAGACCCCAGACCCCTCCCCCCATCAGCGCCCAGGGCATCTGCCCTCTTGGGCCAAGGAAGACTTTGTGAGATCCCTGAGGGCCCCAGGAGGAGGGGGCTGGGAGCTGCAGAAGAGGACTGGGGGCCTGCGTCCCCGTCGGTGCCAGGGCAAGGCCCTGGGCCTAGATCCTGGCCTCCCTTCCAAGGGCTGCACTACCCCTCCCTGGGGAGCCTTGGCTGGCCTGTCCCAACAAAGCCTGGGAGGAGGCGCTTCCCTGGGCAGGCCCTGAGGGCACCGTACACATTTCCCTATGCCTGAACCCTGGGCTGTCATCTAGTCGTGTCCCAGACTGGCACATGCTACCCTTCTCTTGGTGGGGCCCAATGCCGTTGACCCATCTCCAATCCCTCCCAGCTCCCTGTGGCCAGCTCTGTCACCTGACTGCGCTGTTTTGCCCATGGTCACAAGTCCCTGTGCCATCTTCAGCCTTTGTCGTCTTCCACCCCCTGACCTGACCCTCTCTGACCTCAGGGTCAGATGAAGATGTGGTCTTCCACCCCCACCTCCTGTCACACGGAAGGCCTGGCTGGTATGACCTTGGCCCAGGGCTGGGATGGGGATGGAGGGAAGAGCCTGGCCTGGAGACATGGGACCTGAGGCTGGGGCTTTGCGGGCTGCCCAGTCTGGGCCCTGCTGGGCCAGGGGAGAGGTTGGGGGAGGCTGTGGGACCAGCTACCAGCCCTCAGCCAGGGTCCTCCTCCCCAGCCTGGATGGTGGCGCACCAAGAGTTAGGCCATTCTTCCTTCTGTCTAGCTTAGACCCAGCTTGCTGGATACCTCCTCATCTTCCCAGTGAGAGAGAGAGAGAGGAGAGGAGGGCCCTGGGGAGCAGGGAGAGGAGGTCTGGCCCTCTCCAAGATGTGCCTGGGCCTACGAACGGAGGTGAGGTGACACAGCAGACTGTGGACTCATGCCATTCTCTGGCAGTGGCCCCCAGCCTGGTGAGCTGGCATCAAGCAGGAAGGGGACAGGGTGATCCCTGTGTTCGAAACGGCTCTTTGTTCCCTGGACATGAAGGTGGGCAGGAGGCGGGCTGGGCACCCTTTCTGAGCAGCACAATCTGGCTCCTCCTACGGGCAGGGCACCGGCCCTCACGGTCTTCCCTGGTCCCATCTGCCCACGTGCTGGCCCCGGGACTTCTTTGTTGCAGTGGGGGGTGCATCCCCCTCCAGGTCCTGGGGCCTGGCCTCTCCCTGTGCCAGGGGACCCCAACTGGGTCTCTCTGGGCTCAGAAACCCCCACTCTCAGAGCTGCTCCGGCTTTGGTAGCTGGGACTGGGGGTCCGGGAGGGGCTGTGTGTGCGGCTGCGGGTCCCGCGACTGCGACTGCTGTAGCTTCCGTGGCTGTGGCCTGGGCTGGGGCTGCGGCTGGGACTCCTGCTTGAGTAGTCACTGCTCAGGCAGCTGGAGGAGGAGGAGGGGCTGGGCCGGTAGTAGGGGATAGGACGCTTCCGGGCACTGCCAGGGGGAAAAGAGCATTACAGGTCAGCCAGGGCCGAGCTCTCTGCCCTCTGGGCTCTCACTCAGGTCCTGAGCCCCATCTAGCAGTGACCAGGGCTTCCTGCCTCAGTGTCCCCTGAGCCCTGGCCTCAGAGATGTCCACCCCCTCCAAATAGAATTTGAATCACTTGCCCTGTGGATCATTTTGGTCTTTCTCACCTGTCCACCGGGAAAGGAGCCAGGTTTCTGTATGATCTGAGATGTGCTAATAAATGTTTGTGGAATGAATGAAACATTTTTTGAGGGGTACTGGGGATGGAGCCCAGCAGTGCTCCGAGCCACATCCCCAGCCCTTTTTAAAATTTGTATTTTGAGACAGGGTCTCACTAATTTGCTGAGGCTGGCTTTGAACTTGGGATCCTCCTGCCTCAGCCTCCCAAGTCCTGGGATTATAGGTGTGCGCCACCACGTCTGGCTTGCACCCAGCTTTGAATGAAAATTTGAACAGCGCTAAGTAGTGTTGTGTATGATGTGTGTGTGTGTGTGTGTGTGTGTGTGTGTGTGAGAGAGAGAGAGAGAGAGAGAGAGAGAGAGAGAGAGAGAGAGAGAGAGAGACACGTGTGTATGATGTGTGTGCAGCTGTGCACATGTATGGTGCTGGGGATGGAACTTTCACATGCTAGGCAAGCACTGTGCTGCCGAGCCCCACCCAGCATGGCTTCTTTGTGAATATGACCAACCCTGCTTCTCTGTACCCCACAAAAACAAGAATTTGGGCTGTTCAGGTAACTCAAAGGGAACAAGGACACCCTGGCCGCTGCTGCCGTGCTCAAGGCCTGGCCCAGTCCTACCGGCGCCCACTCTTCACTCAGCTACCTCCCGCTGGCCCGGAGTTAGTTTGAAGGCACGAGAGGCTGTGACCCAGAGGAAAGAAGAGAGGGTTAAGAGGGCTAGTGTCCCATCGCAGGGTTAATTCTGAGGAAGAAAACAGGTGTCAGTGGGGAGGAGGAGGCAGCCTGGAGAGGGCTGAAGTGGGTGCCAGGTGGCAGGGGTGGAGGCTTTCAGGTGTCTCAGGACCTCCAGCTGTGGGTGGTGTGTGTGAGCTGTCTGGCTGTCCCAAGCTTAGCAGTCTGGCCTCTAGCTATGGGGTAGGGAAGGAGGCAATGCCTTCTCCTCCCTCAGGACTAGGAAGAATAAGTGTGAGAATCTGACCCTGCTGGAGTTGAAAAGAGCCCTGCTTACTGTACACACATGACAGTGGAGACCCAGAGAGGCACACCAATCTCCCAAGGTTGCCCAGCAAGACAGTGACAGAACTGGGTTCAGAACTGGGTTCAGAACTTCTTCAGTAATTCTCCACCCATGCCAGGCCAATCCAAGGCTTAAAGGTGACTTTAACAAAGACAAGTCATAATGTCACCTGGAGACCCAGGCCCAGACCCCTGCAGTCCTAGCAGAGGAGCTCTGACTATGGCTTTGGCTTAACCAGCCACACCCTGGCCACAGCCTTCCTGGCTGCACCGGGTTCCTCCACAGCTGCCCCAGAGACCACACTGCTGTGCCTCCTCCTCCAGTTCCCCAGGTCTTGGGATGTTAGTGAGAAAAGGAGAGGCAGACAGACAGACAGCTGACCGGAGCAGACCAGCTCACATGACATCTCCCCGGCAGCCTGTGGAGAGGGGTCCATCGGGCCCCCAGGCTGGCCACAGGCCACTCAGCACACTGGACCTTGAGATGAAGGAGAAAAGGAGACATTATTGCGTGGAGGCGGGTGTGGGGAGGGAAGAACGGGCTCCAGAGAGATGGCTGGACCTTCCAGAGCGGAGATTCATGCCTGCTGAGGCGCCCACTCAGACCCAAGTACAGAGCTCTCTCCCCTCCATGGGCCTTCAGGCCCCGCTGGGACCTTTCCTTCTAAGGAGGCTCCTCCATCTGTCTGATCCCCAGCACCCCAGCCCCTCCAGCCCAGCCCTTTCCCTTCACTGAGTCCTCCTCCGTTCCTGCCGCTGTAGCCCCTTCCCCGCCCCGCGCCAAGGCTCCAGTTGGCCATTGGAGAAGGTCCCCAGGCTGGGCTGATGAAACCTCACCTCCAAGGTCACCGTCACTGACTCGGGTCAGTGGCTCTAGCCCTGCGCCCACGCTCCCCAGCCCCTCCGTACCTGGTGATGCGCCGTGGCTCCATGAAGCTGGGCGAGTCGCGGCGCCGCTTGCGGATGGGCGAGTAGCTGCGCGAGCGGCGCCGGGCGCGGGCGGCCTCGGCCTCTGCATGCCTCGTGCGGCCCTCTCCGTCTTTGTCCCTGCAGGGCCGGCCCAAGGTGAGCGACGGGACTCGAAGGGCCCGGCTCCTCAGGCGGGGCCCCCTGCAGCCAGCGACCTGGGTCGTGGCCACGACCTCTGCGGGGCGGGCGGGCACTCACCGGCCGACGGCTTTCTTGGGCGACAGAGAGCGACTGGGGCTGCGGGCCCTCTTCTCCGCGGATCGCGAGCGGGACTTAGAGGGGGAGCGGCTGGAGCTCCAGGACCGGGGGTGGGCACCCGGGCTGCGTGACGAGCTCTTCCCCTCAGGGCCGCCGCGCCTGCCGTGCGGGTCAGGGGACGGCGAGGTGCTGGCCGGCCGCGCGCGCGCTGGCCGCTCCTTCACCCTGGAGGCAGCACAGAGAGGGGGTTCAGCGGCGGCGGGGGTGGGGTGTCCTAAGTAATGAGGGGAGGACTCAGTGCGGGGTAGAGGTAGCGTAAGTCTGGGGAGAGTGATGAGTGAGTCCAGGGGACAGGAGAGTGTTCCTTGGGCTGGGGTGGGGGGATGATCAGGTGGTCAGTGGGGGGAGTTCAGCAGGGGGACAGTGTTCCCTGGGGTTTTAGACCAGTGGGGGGACAGGGAGCTCCGTGGAGCGGGGCCATCCGTGAAGGGAGAGCTCCCTGGGGAGGGTCGTCCATCAGAGGGCAGCTCCGTGGGCGGGGGGCGCTCAGTGAGGGGGCGATTGCTGGACGCGGAGCCCTGGTTGGGGAGCTCCGGGACCGCTGGCCATCGAGGAGGGGGCTCTGCGTGAGTTGGGGCCAGAGCTCACCGTTTCCCGTGTCCGCCGTGGCCTCGCTCGGAGCCCGTCTCGGGCCCGGGGCCCGGGGCGCCGCCACCGCCCGAGTCGCTGCTGGAGTGGGCCCGGCTGAGCGAGCGCGACGAGCCCCGGGGCGGCGCGGGCCGGGCGCGCCGGCGGCCCCTGCGGCGGGGTGCGGACGCCGAGGACCGCGAGCGCCGCCGCCGCCGCCTCCGCCGCCGCCTCGCCCCGCCCGCCGCGCGGCCTCCGCGGCCCTGCGACGACGGCGCGGATCGCGGGCTCGGGCTGTCCTTCCCCCGCGCGGGCGGCGTGGGTGCCGCGGCCGCTGCCTTGTCGCGGGCCCTGGGCGAGGGCGAGCTGGGCTTCTGAGGGGAGAGAGGCAGAGAGGGCACGGAGGGGCGGAGAGGGCGACGGACAGAGCCAGACGGGAGGGACGGGCAGGGGAGACAGAGCGGAGCGAGGTGGAGAATGGAGAGGAGAGGAAGAGAGAGACAGAGACAGAGAGAGACAGAGAGAGAGGTAGGTGAGAGACAGGGACAGTGCCAGGGGGAAGTTAGAGAAGCAGAGAGGAAGAATGAGAGGCAAGAGGACAGAGCCAGCGAGAGAGCGAGAGGTCGAGGGTGAGAGAGCGGGCGGGTGGGGTGGGGGGAGAAAAGGAGAGAGGGCTGTCACCGGGCCCGGGCGAGGGCTGCCAGTCCCGGAGCATCGCACACACGGTTCCCCGCGCCTGCCCTGCCTCTGCCTCTCTGAGTGTCCACCTTCTGGCCTTAACAGTGCAGCTCATGCAGGATTCTCGGCATGCAAAACACAAGAGGGACGGAGCGGTGGGGGTGGGGCTGCAGGGGAGGGGGCTCTAGGACGGGCACCGGGGCTGGCATTGACCCCGCAGGGGACAGACGATTCCCGGCAGAGAGAAGAGAGAGGGCGGCACCGGGAGGCCCGGCCAGGGCCAGCCCACCAGGCCAGGCCCCCCAGCGCAAGGGGGTGGGCAAAGGAGATGGAGGGGGTCACACGGCACACAGATGGGGGAGGGGCGGGGAGGGACAACTGAACTCAAAACTGAACCGAAGAAAGGGAGGAAAACAGAAAGAAAAAAAAAAAACCAAAAACCAAAAAACCAAAAATCCACAAATGTCATTAGATACCAAACTCAAAACCAATGATCTCCTGGGGAACCTGACAGTTTTCTGTTAATATTTTTCTTTCTTTGTTTTCCGGCCCTGCAGAGAGCTCTGGAGCTGTCAGTAGCACCCGACTGTCTTTCTGTTTCTCTCTTTTCTTTTTCTTTTTTTCTTTTCTTTTTTTTTTAAAGTTCTGATTTTTAAGTCCCTCTTGGTTAACGTCCACTTACCAATAAAGTGGCACTTCCTCCTTTAGTAGGTAAGGTGTGTAAGAGAAGGGAAAAGTGTGGTAGCATAAGTTCATCATTAGATTCACAAAAATGCAAGAGAGATAGAGAGAGAGAGAGAAAAACGCAACCACCCCACACTAGGCCTGAGAAGAGGCCATGCTGCCTCTGGAGGGAGGACTAGTAGCGCCCGGCTCCCCAGGCCACTGGGCACCTCTTGGCTGACTGCCAGGTAGAGATGCCAAAGGTTTTTAATTTTTAATTTTTTTTTTCCAAAAGTAGATTTAGAACATGAGGATCAGGATACAGAAAACCAGAAAGGGCACCTGGTACCATCAAAAGGGCCCTGGTTGACGACCAGGGGTTTGAGAGCCTGCCACTACCTCACCAAGGGACCCTGGCCAAGCCCACTGTCATAGTCTGGGCCTCCGTTTCCCCATCCACAAAATCAGAAGGTTGGATTTTGCTTCCTATGTCTCTTCCAGGGCAAGTATTCCAGGATTCTCTGTGTGACCTGGATCCCCCTCCCCATCCCTCTCCCTGAGCTGGAACTCACTGGAAACTGACCCCTCCTCCTGTCCTTGGGCTCTCAAGTTGTAAGAGTTGACAATACCTGTTTGTTTATAGGCCTGTCCCCAACATCTCCCCAGGCACCACAAACAAATTGACTTCAAGCACCTCCAGGGCAACCTGGTGTCTGGCTCAGCACCTGAACCCCAGTTGTTATCAGCTAGTAAGGCCTCAATACCACTTGCTGAGGAAGAATTGCCCTCAGAGGCAGGTAGAGCCAGGATGTAAGCCCCACGGGTTAACAGGCACAGCCAGCTAGTGATTGGTGCTTGAAGCAGCCAAAGAACACCAGCCATGGCTGGTGGGAGCAACAGCCCAAAGTCAATGGGGCCATCAAGACCTGTCTGGGAGAGCCTGATGTCCCCACTTGGGGCAGAGGCAGGCGTAGGTGGGCATAGGACCTGCTGTTGAGGTACTTCTCTGTCAACCCTGGCCCTCTGGATCCCCTGCTCAGGCCTCACTGGTAGAACTGAGGTGGGTTGTTCAGCCTTGGCCCCCATCCTCCCTCCAGCGGGCCTCACCACTCCACGCCCCAGCCCTAGGTTCTCTCCTTCAGCATTCTTCTCCCTTGAGAAGAGGCAAATGAGAAAGACATCTCCAGGATCTTTAAATCTGCAGTTTCTGTCCTTTGTCCTGGAGGGTCAAAGAGCATCAAGTGAATGGGTACCAGGTGGGGAGCTTCAGAAACAATTCAAGGTACCCACCGCCCAGGTGGATGCTGGAGCCCTCCTTCAACAGCTCTGCTTGCTACTCTGGTCAGAGAGGCATTGAGGTGAGGGGGGCAGAGTACTCAGGAGTCAGGACCCAGATGTGAACCATGGCTCCAAAGGAGAGGAAGCTCAAGGCCATTATGTTCCTTCCCACAGACATGCAGGACCCTCTCATCTGCCCACTGTCTTGGGCTGGAAGTGAAGGGTGGTGTGAGGAGCATGTAGGGTCTGGGCTGGAGGCACCCACCCAACCATGGTGCAGTCCAGCCACTGGGGTCCCAGCCTCTGAGCCAGGCCCCTGGACTGAGCTGGATGCTTCCTGCCTAGTAAGTCTTGCAGCCTGGGCTCCCCTGACATCCCTCTCCTCTGCTCCAAACCAACTGGCCTGCCCCAGCCCAAGGTGACAGTAATTGGCAAAGTGAGACATCTTAGGTTCAAAGTGATTCAAGTTTGCTATGAGATTTTTTGTAAGTGACCTAACTGTGGGGGGAAGGTCTCAGTTTCTCCATTGGTAAAAAGCGGGTAACTGGAGTCTTTTTCTGTCCTTACAGGGTTGGCCTGTAAAGGAACTGGGAGACACGGTACCCTTCCAGATTAACAGGCTCGGAGCAATGCGTGAAGGCCTGGGGCCTCTTGGTGGTGTCCCAGAGGCCCAGTAGGTAGAGGATGGGAAGGTGCTACTGGGTATGGGACACATAGAGCTGGACCTGAGGGAAGACCCTTAGGCCACCTTCAGATCCTTCTCCACCATTCCTCCAGAAGCCCCTCCACCCCCATACCAGGCATGGAGCCTAGGGATGAACCCAGGGGCACTTTATCATTGAGCTACATCCCCAGCCCTTTTTATCTTGAGACAGGGTCCTTGCTAAGTTGCTCAGGCTGGCCTCCTGCCTCAGCCTCCCATGTGGCTGGGATTCCAGGGGTGTTCCCCATACCCAGCTCCTCCAGAAGTCCTCAAAAAAGGATCACCAGGAACCTGCCAGAGGCTGAGCAGTGTCCTCAGCATCTAGGTCTCATTCTTCCCTCAAAGGAAGATCAGAGGCCAGACACCACGGGATTCCATACTCCACAGCTGGGCAGGACTGTGGGGGCCAGAGACCTCCCAATGACTTCTAGGAAGCCTGCTCTTTTTTCTTTTTACTTTTTTCCTCCTTCTTAATGTTTTCTTTCTCCCTCCCTTTCCTTTGCAGCCTGGCTGGTGCTCTTGCCCCCTCCCCAGCCTCTCCTGGCCTTCAGGTCGAGTCAGGGTCACTCCTCTGTGACCCCACAGCAGCTCCTCAGTTCCTTCTGTGCCAGGGCTGGGGCCACTGTGATGAGCAGGCACTGCCCACCTGACTTCCAGCTTCTGCTCAACAGGCAGAGATCTCTGCCAGGCTTCCAGTCTGAGGTGGGGAGGGACCACAGACCCAGGTCTGCCTGCTCACCTCCTGGCGAAGACACCCTGCAGGGCCTCACCTGTTTGCTCAGCAACTGAGCGAGTGAGTGGCAGCCGAGGGGCCTTGCCTGCCTCAGAGGCCCTGCTCCCTGCTGCCACTTGCTAGCTGACATTTTTGCTTTGGCTCCTGTAAGAAAAGCTTGAGGGGAAGAGACCATGGGAGGATGTAGAAAGGGACGGTATGCTCCCCTGATCCTGGGATTCTGAGGGCCAGTGACAGGATGGGAAGCTCTAGGCCTGTTCCCTACTGCCTCTCGCAGTGGTCACCTCTCTCTTGTGGGGTCCTGGGCACATCAGACCATCTGCAGGGCAAAGCCTCCTGGTCCCCGTCAGGCTGGGAGGCTGCCTCTGTTCTCCCTCTGGGAAGAACAACCATTTTGTCCCCCTCCTAGCACCACCCCGGCCTGCAAGAGTGTTCTAGTGGGTGAGTGCCCAGCACCTGCCCTGGGGTAAGCCGTGGGGTAGGGAGTAACAGCCAGGCCTTCTCTTTTCAAAGCTGAAGCTGGAGGCCCCCTGAGGCTCAGCATGGTTGGGACACCACATTTCTATAGATACTCCCTGGTGGGAAGGAACCCATTAAATGTGGGTCCCTGAATGCCTGCCTCTAATGCTGGTACCCTCAGTGTGGCTGGATGAGCACTGGGTAGAGAGTCACAAGTCTCAGGACTTAAGCCTGGTTTTGCCCCAACCCCTGGGGGAATCCTGGCCCCCTAGTGACTGTCCCTTTTGGATCATTCTGCACCGATGGCACCATTAAGCTGCTTGAGTGCAGAGGTTGAAAGGAGGCTGGGAGTGGGGGGAGGGCTGTCCAAGTTGGTTAGTGGGCAGGGGAAAGGAAGCTAAGAGTCCACTGCATCCCCCAAACCACCCCATGGAGACTTTGTCAAATAGGTCCTCAAAGTCCTGCACCTGCTCCTGGCCAGCTCAACCCCTGCAGTTATTAGACCATCACACCTAAGAGATGGAGCATTGAGGCTCAATTTTAGTGCCTGTGGGTGCCCCAGAGCCCTGTGTCTCCTACCCCCAAGTTCCATCCTGCTGCTAGAAAAGGACCTGCACCTAGCCAGAGGTCAGCCTGGTGCAGTTGGCCCAGACCAGGGCGGGGAGCAGGGAAAACAGGCTCTTTCCTTGTGCCTGACCTCAATCAAAAACTCCTCCAGGATCGGAGGTCAAGAGGCCCAGCATATCCACTCCACCATTGCGAATTGCCCAGGTGGACCCCGAGGGCCAGGGGCTGACCAAACCCCCAGGGGCTGGCAAGGATGAAGGCAAGGGGTTTAGAAGCTCTCCAGACAACAGAATTCAAATTGGCTCCACCGCAGCGCGCAGTCCAGGGACACACGGTTGGATGCTACACCACACAGAAATGCATTCGGACAACAAAATGAGAAAGAGGGAGATGGAGGAGGGCCTGGGGCGGGCAGAGGGGTTGGAGAGGAAGAAGGAGGAGATGGACTAGAAAAGTCATCAGGGGAAGTGAAGAAAACCAAATGACAAACCAGGGAACACAGATTTGCAGCTCATTTGGAGAAAGTGCAGGTTACAAATGAGTAGTCACTCAAATAAAGAAAAGGGAGGAAGAGAAAACCAACCAGAGCCAGGTTGAGAGAAAGAGAGAGAAAGAAAAACCACATTCAAACCAAGCAGAGTGGCGGGGCTTATCTGAGATGGAGCGGGGGCAGCGCACAGCGGAGCCAGGATACCTACCTTCTTCTCAGTGGTCAGGGACAGGAATGCAATAATAAAAAAGAAAAGAAGGTCTCCGCATTGGGAATGCAGACGGGGCAAAGACAGTGACGCTCCTGCACTCCCCCTCTGAGCCAGCAGATGGGCAGCCAGTGTGAGGTGGTGGTTGAGGGGTCTGGTCCCAGGGATGGGAAGGGGCTTTTGCCCAGCCATTTCTGTTTGCTTTTTTTTTTTTTGAACCACAGGCTTTGACAGCCAAGCTTTCCTCAATTCTTTACACAACAGGAACCTTCCAGAGAGCATGCAGGAAGCGGCTGATGGCAGCAGAACCACAGCAGGGTAAAGAGGTGGTGGCAGCATGGGAGAGAGGCCCATGTCCAGGGAGAGGGGCAGAGAGGAAGAGGGATGGACAGACACAGAGAGGCAGAGACAGAAACAGAGAGAGGAGAAGAAATGAGAGGACTGATACAATGGCGGAAGGAAACAGACTCAAGGAGGCAGAAAGACAGACAGGTGGACGCAGACAGAAAGAAGAGAGAAAAGCTAAAGCTGTTTAAACAAGGCCGGAGTGGACAGATGCGGCGGAGGAGGGGTGTGCATTTAAAAGGGAAGACAACCACAATTTCAATCGGGAGGACCGGTCCTGCCTCAGATCAACCCCTGTCCCTGGCCCACGGGCATTGGCATCGTTTTAGCAAAATTCATCCTTCCTGCCTTCTGGCTCTGTCCTGGGAAATGAGGGGAACATCCCGGGAGAACTGCAGAGCCGCCGTCTCCTATCCTGACCGCCCTGCTGCAGCTGTGGCCGCTGTTCCTCCTGCAGGAGGCAGGTCAGGGAGGGACAAGGCACCTCTTCTTGAGGTTACTGGAGGCTGCCCACTGTGTGATGAAATGTTGGCCAGAGAGAGCACAGAAGGTTTGCCCTGAGACTTCTCTGTCGCTATCACCAAATGGTGCCCCCTCTGAATCTCCCTGACACACACATTTATTTATTTATTTATTTATTTATTTATTTATTTATTTATTTATTTTTCAGTGCTGAGGTCCAAACTCAGGACCTCGGCAGAGCGCCTGCTCTACCACTGAGACACACCCCTGGCCCTTCCTTGACCTTTCTAATGCTAGAGACAGGTGGAGCCAAGGCCAAAGCCAAAGTGGCCCCACTTCTAAGAGGGCAAATGCTGAACACCTTTATGGCCAGGGTGTTGGAGCCTGAGTGGGGGAAGCTAGCACCCGCCTGGCTCATGGAGCTGAAGGGAGCCTGGCAAAGGCTCCAGGTGACACCAGACAGAAGGACTTCTCCCATGAGGTCCCCTGCTCAGCATTTTACTCTTCTATCCCACGGTGTGTATCTTGAGTGGCTCCATTCCCTCTCTGTGCCTAATTATCTGTTTCCCTGTCTGTACATGAACTGGACAGCAATAATAGAGTGTGCTTCTGGAACAAGGGGCCACTTGTGCCCTAGTTCTTCAGTGTGGGCAGGCCCCAGTTCTAGGGAGTTGGGAGGACTTAAAGCATGCCATAGACCTCTGGAGGGTTCTGTGGGGGAAGGCTGGAGCCAAGGCAGCCAGAATCCTTCTCCCAAATCCTTGTCCTCTGGCTCAGGGCTCCCGTCATATTCTTTCCATTTACTACCTCTCTACAGGGGGTCTTGAGGTCAGAGGCCTCGGGTCTACTTTTTTTTTTTTTTTTTTTTTTTTTTGGTACTAGAGACTGAACCCAGGGTGCTTAACCACTGAGCCACGTCCCCAGCCCTTTTTATTTATTTATTTTTTAAATTTCACAGACTCAGAAGCACTGATTTTGTTCATTTAAAAGTGGCAACAGTTCCAGTGCCTGCCCTGGGGTGCCCTGGGTGGAGTGGGAGCTGCTGCTGATTTGGCAGAATCGGTGTGGATGTCATTTCAGTTTAGCATTTATCTTCCCTTTTAAATTCTGATAATGAGGGGAAAATAAGTATAGAGAGATATGTCTATGATTAATGTTCACTTAAAATTCAAAACCATCTCTGCATTAGGAAGAAAGGTTCCCACAGTGACACACACAAAAGCAAAATTCTAAAACAACACAGAAGACAGGGGGGAAAAACAGCCCAGAGAGATAGTTTGCATTTCTGTACACTACACAGGAAAAATGAAATAAGGAAGGAAAAAGGAATATGAACAAAAAACAAAATAACAGGAAAAATGACATAACCTTCCCCACCCTCTTCCCTTGCCGGCTAAACAAGAAATGGAATCACAATATTACCACGTTTCAAATGGGAGAGGCTAAAAAACAAACAAAAACATAGACGGGGTTAAAAATGTTGAGCTTTTCTTTTTCTTTTTCTTTCTTTCTTTTTTTTTCCATTTCTCTCTCTCTCTCTCTCTCTCTCTCTCTCTCTCTTTTTAAAGGTAGGTCCAAGAATACCACCCCCAGTACTTTAGTCCAAAGCCCCTTTTTTTTTGTAGTTGTCGTTAATGGTCAAGTCCGTGACACCCCAGCCCCCCATCTCGCCTCTCTGGATGGGAGAGAAATGGGCCTCATTTAACTCCCCCCAAAGCATTTTCAGGCAAAGAGGGGATGCTAGGGCTTGTTAGAGACCCGGGTGTTCAAGGCCCCAGATCTCCCAAGTCCTTGGACAGGAATAGGATTTGGGGCCAATGCTCCGAGCAGAGTGAAAGCATGGGCCCCTGGAACATTCCTGGGGCCACATCCTCATGGAGTACCATTTGGGAGGGAAAAGAGACATGGGTGCTGCGGAGTCTCCCTCTCCAAGGCTAGGTCCTCTTCCTCATCAGCTTGCTCAAGTCAGTGGGGGTATTTTGTATGCAGGAGCCCAGAACTCTTGCAGGGGTGGGGTAGTTGTTCAAAACTCCAGAGCCAGGAAGGGACCAGAAGGGGGAAGGGGCTCTCAACCCTGGTTTGAGACAATCTGTGATTGTGTCTTTCAGGAGGTCCCAGGAGGAGGCGATGCTGAAGAAGAGGCATTTGGGGCTAAGCAGGTTGCAGGGTCCCAGTGGGCATCTTGTCTAGCCCCGCCCTATGACCCTGCGCTGGGGAATGACTCTGTGCTCAGGCAGGTGAGGGTGGCCACGCCCACTTCTGTCCCTGCCACTACTACCCTCAGCTACCCTTGCATGCCCTCTCCTACTCCCAAGACAGACGGGGCCTTCAGTTAGACCTTTCCCATGTGGCCCAACCACAGTCCCGGAAGCCAGACCAAGAGCCTGGATCTTTTTCAGGTGGGACAGTCTAGAGACAGATAACGTCCTTCAGTAAAAAATCAACACTGAGATCAAGAGACATTTATCGGCTGTCCTTGCCTTTCTTCTGAGCCCCCCCCCAGGGGAAGGGTGTTTGAGAAAAGAAAGGGAGTGGAGGGAATTAGCCAAAAATCAAAATGAAACTGACCGACATGGACACGTTCGAAGCTGAGACCTGAGGTCTGTGGAGGGCACCTCTCCCTGTTTGGCCTCCTTCCAGGGCAGTCTGTGGGTCTGGGGAGGAGCCTGCAGGCCTCCCTACCCCAGGTCCCAGAGTTCACGGGTGCCCCTGCCAGCACTGCCGCCCCCCTCTTTCTGAGGGGTGTCAACCTGTACCCTATAACCCACAGACACCAGGGTCTGGAGAACCTCCGCCCAGCCAGCCCATCCGCCATCTCGTGCCTGCACCACGCCTGTCTGTGGGGTGGAGGTGACTGTGTATCTCCTGGAGTTTAGGTGGGGACAGTTTTGTGGGCGGTGTTGGTGTGGAGCCCCAGAGGGCGGCTCCCTGGGAGGTATCTTAGGAGAGTAGGTTGTGGGAAGTGGAACAGTAGGTTTGAGACACCTGTCCCAGTGTGGGCAGTGCCCAAAAAGGCAGATTTTCCAGGGTGCAGGGATTTTAGAAAGGCAGCTTTGTCGCAGCACAGGGACTGAGATGGGCGAGGACCTGAGAGAGGTAGAGGAGCTAGCAGTGGGTCAGGGGAGGGACTCCAAGAGGGGGCAGTGTGCTCCTGTTTCTTGACTCCAGTATCTGACTATGACTCCTACCAATGTCATTGCCCGCTCCCCGCTAGGCCTGGGGGAGGCAGAGACCTTTGTTCCTCCCTAGTTCTGTACCAACGGAGTGCCTGGATGGTCAGCCCCTGCCTGGCCTTCAGTTCGCCAAGCTCAAGGGTGGCCCAAGCTTACAAGCCCTTTTCACCCTGCCATTAGGGCCGGGTGGGCCCAACAACCAGAGCACTCCTGGAGATTCCGGTGCCACGACGCCCCGCCCTCGATGGGGGTACAGGCCGCTGGGCGCAGGGGTAGGGAGGAAGCAGCCCCGCCCCTTTGACACACTCGTGTCCGTGTCCGTCCCTCTGGTGACCACATCACCCCGCCACCAAAAAAACGGCGCATCCCGCACAGCGCGCGGGAACCCTCAGCAAAACAGAGCATACGTACATCGGGCGGGCTGTGTGCCGAGCCAGGGCGGCCACGGTGCGCTCCGCTCCGCTGCCTGCTGCCGCCATTCTGCTGGGGCGACCCCCATCCGCTGCAGCCTGACGGGGAAGGCGACCGGCTCCCGCTGGACCGCTGGCTGCCCGTCTTTCGCCCGTCGTCTCGGTGCTTGGGGCTCAGCCTGGGGGCGGGGGAATGGGGGAGCCCGCGTGGGAAGCCCCCTCTGCTGGAGGCCGCTCCCTCGAATGCAGCGGGGACACTCCCACCCTTCCTTTGGACCTGAACGTAGCCGCACTGTCATGATTGCCTTCCGCCTCAGGGTATGTGGCACCTCAGCTCTTTCTGCAGGTGGTCACCTGCAGGACCCCGGCCAACCACTACCTACTGATCATTTGACATCTGTCCACCAGCCCTGCCAACCAGCCCTGGGTTGCTGAATCTGCAATACCCGCACCCCACACCCCCAAAAGTAAAAAAAAAAGCCCACCTTGAGCCCTCTCAGAGCCAAGCCTACCTGCTAGGTGATCCGGAGTCACTGAAGTGCGAGGACAGCGAGGGGCTGGGGGAACTGCCACTGCTGTGGCGGTGGGACCTTCGGCTTGGGGACTCTGCGTGAGGCCTGGCGTGGGGGAGGGGAATCAGCTAGTGCCTAAGCTCTGCCCACTTTTGCCCTGGGGTTGCCTGACCTGCCTGCAGGGACCCGGTGAAGTCTGATGGAGGTCACTGCAGATCCCCATGGTTTCCTATAAAACTATCCAAAGGCAGCTAGTGCTGGCTGCAGAGAACAGCGGCCCCTACAGGTCAAGTGTCACAGTTAGGAAAAGGCGTCTTTTTTTCCCTAGGCAGTTCCAGCCTGGCTAGCCATCCCTCACCTGCTGCTCTTGTGACTTGAGATTGGGGAGGGCAGGGGGTCACAAAGATTGGGATGGAAAGGACCTTGGACTGGGAGACAGACAACGGCCTGCGTTCCATCAGTGCCACTGACTCACCTAGGGCTTCCTCTCTGGGGGTGGGATCAATTCCCCCTGGGCAAGGTGGGCACTGGGAGCCAGCTCTCTTTGAGGCCTCATTTTGTGATGCTAAAAGGCCAGGGCAGAGGTGGAAGGGAGGGGGAAGGGCTTACCTCTTCCTCTCTTTGTTCTTTTCTTTTCTTTTGCTCTTGGGGCTCCTCGATCTGTGGGAAGCAGAGACCAAGCCTGAGCAGAACAAGAGGTGTGTGGGGTCTTGGAGCTCTGAAGCAGAACTATGCTTGGCTACGGCCTGAAACATGTTCCTCCCTGGCTGACAGGGACCTGCTGTCTCATCTGCTAGGGTGCTTCAAGGCCCCGAGAGGAAAGGGGGATTTTTTTGCGGATCTGGCAGCATCAGGGTACAATTCTGGTGGGTTGAAAAGGTGACTTGCATGGCCTATGACATATCTTGGGACAGGCCCCCTAATGAGCTACTGTGGTAAGTGGCCCCTTCATACCTCTTTTATGCCCTCTCCTCTCAGGCTATGACCCAGCTGCGGGCAGCTCACCTGGGCTTTGGGATAGAGGTGCTTCTCTTGGGCACGATCTCCTTGCTTTTCAATGACTTCTGGATCCATATCCAGGGCTTCCCCAAAGCTGCTCACCCCTGTCCCCATACAGTTCTCTGGGGCAGGTCCCCCAACCCCAGTACCTTCTGCCTTTGATGGAAAGTTTGAGAAACTTCCAATTAGGTCTCAAAGACTCAAGCTGCCCCAAGTCCCTGTAGATGCCACCCTCCTTGATGCCACCTCTCACTGGTGACATTAGATTCCTTTAGTCCTTCTGATCCCAGAATGAAGCAATGTGACGATACATGACATGCCCTTCCCCCAGGAGCAGACTGAGTGAGGACAGGCCCAGGAGGCCAAGGGTTTGGGCTCCGGAAGTTGCACATCTCCATTAGGCCCCAGTCTCCTCAGGAAGCTGGTCTAGCCCTGCTCACTTCCAGGTCCTCTCCAGGCCCCATGCTGATGGTGACCATGCTGGGACAGCAGGGGCCCATAATGACCCATAGGCTTGGGTGGTGTGTGGGTGGGGTGGAGGGAGGATGGGAAATTGGGGAAACTGCAGGGGCAGGATTAGGTGTTGCCCAGTGGTCTCAGGCACTGAGGTCCCATCACAGGGAAGGGACTGGGGACTTTGTCCCTCCTCAGGGCTGCTGGAAGGAGGTCTGGCTCTGACGTCAACTATAGGAATGTAACTGCCCCACAGCTTCGGTCCCAGGCACCCCGGCTGTGCTGAGTCTCCTACCTTCTTGGCCTCACCTCTCTGCTGCCCCTTGGCCAACCCCCCTCCCTGCCTGGGCCTCTCTTATCCTCTCCTCTCCTTCTTTCCCCTCCCCCAGCATGTCCTGGATAAGTCACTATCCTGCTTAGAGTACCGGTGCGGGCTCCCAGGCCCACTAGTCAAGCCTGTAGGGGACTGGTACCTGCCCCTCGGAAGCTTCAGCTCTAGCCCCAGCCTGACCACTGTCTGCTGCAGCACTGAGCCCTCCACGCATGGAGGTCCCTCTGCCTGCCATCTGCTTTCCCTGCACATTTGGAGTCCTGCTGCTGCTACTTTCTCAGACACACCCCTTGGGTAGTGGAAATTCTTGAGCCACCTATGTCAAGGTTGACTCCTGGGCAGACAAAAGTTGCAAAGAATTGGTCTGTATGCTACCCACCCCCACCTGGCTCTGAGAAGCAGTTCCCAGAGTCAGAGGATGGAGCTGGGCCAGACTCATGACTCATCTCCTGTCATTATCTTTGCTTCGGGTGGGCCTCAGGGACCCTAAGCCCCTAACCCATGCTCTGCACAGCACTGCTCACCTGTGCCGTCTCTTCCTCCGGGACCCGGAATCAGACCTGTGTGGTGATAAAGGAGCTCTCCTGAGCTGGCTGGGCTTGGCCTGGGGATCCCGATGGGCCCATGGAAGCGAGAGGAGGCTGGGTGGAGGGTGGGGCGGTAAGGTACCTGTCTCTGCGGTGCTTCTTTACACTTTTCTTCTTCTTGCGCAGGGGTGAGGCGCTCCCACAGCTGTGGACACAGGGGTGAGCTGGGAGGGGAGCTGGAAATGACTGGAAAAGGCTTGGGGGCTGGGGTATGGAAGCTGGGAAGGGGATTCCAGGCCATGAAGCCCAGCTGCCCATAGTTCAGTGTGATCTGAGGCCCAAAGATTGGATTGGTGAGGTCCCTAAAGATGGCTGTCTGTGTTGTGTCCCGGTTTCCCTTCCAGGCCCCTTGGTAAGGTGGTTGGAATCCCAAAGGTTAGAGCCTCCAATGGTGGGAGTACTGGCCTCTGTGAGGAAAAGCTGGCCCCGTGACAGAGTCCAGAGTTCAAGCCCTAAGGTGTGAGGCTTTCTTCCAGCAGGATGGCCTTGGGGTCTGTCCCACCCACAGACATGCCCCACCTGAGTCCCAGCCTGCCCACCACCCTCATTACTGACCTGCAGTCTGACTCTAGTCTCCTCTTTTTGCTGAGGGTAGAAGCCAGGAGAAAGGACAGACAGATGGATATGTTAGTTGGGGCCCTAGGGTGTCACTCAGGGCAGGGAAGGGGGGCCATGGAATGACAGATGAGGCACCACACATTTGGGGCGGTGGGTGCGGAAACCTTGGGGGAGGGCCAGGTTGTTGGATCACAGGCAGGTTGCTGTGTTCAGTTCTGGGGGGGTGGGGTCTTGGTGAAGGGGAGGGGCTCAATGAGGGGGCGGGGCCTAGAGAAGGGGAGGAGTTGAGTGAGGGAAGGTGTTTAGCAGTAGGAGGAGCTGAGACAGGTGCAGGGCTCACAGATATGGCTGGACAAGGACAG
This sequence comes from Urocitellus parryii, assembly GCF_045843805.1. Classification (NCBI taxonomy): domain Eukaryota; kingdom Metazoa; phylum Chordata; class Mammalia; order Rodentia; family Sciuridae; genus Urocitellus; species Urocitellus parryii. The sequence goes on along the minus strand of NC_135539.1, from coordinate 28,064,308 downwards.
GCACCTGGGGGTCCCTCCCCCTCCCCACGCCTGTCCCGGAGCCCTGCGCCTCTCACCGGCTTCTTCTGTGGCCGCCTTTCTTTTTCTTCTTTTTCTTGGGAGGGGGCGACGCTGAGCTGCTGGACCAGTGCTTGGTTCTGGGCGAGAAGGGGCGCAGGGCGGTGAGTGGGGCGGCCCCGCGCTGCCCTCCCCTCCGCCCTGGCGACGCTCACCTGTACCCGCGGTGCCCGCGGTAGCAGGCGGCCGGGCAGTCGCAATCCACTGGGCCGTCATCCTCCTCGAAGGGCGCGTACTCCAGGCCCGGCTCTGCACCCTCTGCTGGCCGTGGGGTCTCCGCCACGCTGCAGGCAACAAGGACTCTGACCACCTGTCTCTGCGGACCTCCTTCCCACTGCCCGTTCCTGGATCCCACGCGCTGACCTTGCCCCAAGGTCCGCGGGGGTGCGGCGGTGGCTCCAGGAAGGGACCTGGGGGTCATCAGCTCGGGCGGCAGCATCTGCGGCCCCCACCCTTAAAGATCAGGCGGAGATTTGGGTAACCTAACCCAGCTCTGCCCTTCCAGGTCCTCAGCCTTCGGTGACAATGTTTGCAAAGAGAAAAAGGAGCATCCAGGTGCCCACTTAGCCCTCTAAGTTCCAAGTTCCACCCTTCTCAGTCTTCCCTCTTTCCTGAGCCTCTTCCTCACCGAGTCCCCTCCTCTGTCCCGGTCCCACTCACTGAACTCCACCCCCTCACTGAGCCCCCTGTTGATCCCTGTGTCCTTGAACCCCACCGCACTATTCAGGAGTCCCTCCCCGCCCTCCTTCCCTCCCTGAGCCCCATTCTCTTACTCCCTCCTGACCTCCCCCTGGCTGATGTCGGTCTTTCTGAGTCCCTGAGCCCCCTGCCGATGGCTCCCGCCTCTTCCCCTCCTTTCCTCCCGCCCTGGCCTCAGCCTCTGAAATATTCATAGCCTCTCCTCTCTCCCCTCTGCAGCCTCCTGAGCCCTTGCTGCTCATCTCCCGCTCCCGGGATGTCCTCATCAATCACCCGCCGGCAGTGGAGGGTGCGGGCCTCAGCACTCTGCCGCTTCCCACACTCGCCATCCATGTCGCAGAAGTCCCTGCTTCACTCAGTGGGGACCGACAACCTCCTGTCCCAGTTCAACAGCGGAGCCCCCAGCCATCATCTGCTACAGAGTGGAGTTCGTCCCTACTCGCCTTTCTGTTGTTTTCCTATCTACAGGCAGCAGGGAAGAGCAAGGGCTTTGAAAGCCTCAGACAAGCTCTCATGCGCTGTCCCTGAGTCACTGCGTGGCCGAGGACCTGTCATGTTCCCTGGCCGCCCCCATCTCCCTATTTTTCCTTCGGTGCTGGGCATTAAACCTAGGGCCCTGGGCATGCTTGGCAAACAGTCCAGAGGGAGCCGCACCCCCAGCCCTGTCAGGCCTTCTCTGGGCTTCTTCTCCAGGATGGGAGTGACTTTTGGGAAATTTCATGAAAGTAATGGATGCTGGGCATTTTTTTTTCCAAGAAGCTTACAAGTGACTTTCCCTGGCTTTACCATAATGGGTTCCAGGGTGGTGAACCCTCATCTTCCATTTGTCATCCTTAGTGGCTCAGGTGGGGCCCCTCCCAGAGGGAGGCTCAGCCCTGGTTTCAGGAGAACTGCCTTCTATCTTTGGTGCCACCAGCCTAGCTCATCCTTCCCCCCACAGAGGGAGGCCAGGGCTTGAATGCAGAGTGTGAAGGACATGAGCTTTGGATTCACACAGGTGGGTTTGGGTCCAAGCAGGACCACGCTGGCAGATCGAGGTCCTTATCTATACAAGGAGGAAAAGAAGATCCCAGCTTTGAGCAGAGGGCTAAGGAAGCTTCTTTCTGTGAAGCCCCTGACATGAGGCCTGGCCTGTGACGGTTCTGCCTGCACCTGGTAGACACTGTCAGGCAGGGGGCCTGCCAGCACTTACACACCAATGCCTGTTCCAGGGAGAAATGACGCTGCAGAGTAGAGAGAGACGGAGGAAAGGGAGGCAGGTCATAGGTACAGAGCCAAAAGAAGAGAACAAATCTCCAGCATTCGGCCACTAATGGACCATTTAAAGACAAAATTTATATTAAGAATAAAAATGTAACCCAAAAATGACAGGGTTATCTAGCCTGGAGGCCAGTCTCAAGAGTGTCATCCAATTCCCAAACATTGAGCTGGCTCTGACAGCCCTGGAGTCCACCCAGGTAGTAGGGAGTTTTATCTGGGGCGATGAAGGAGAGACTCAGGTCACCCTCCTGCCCCCGCAGAGCCAAACACCCCCGCATCCCTTCATTCAAACTTCTCTGCTCTTCTCTGTGGGTTTTCCCTGAAGCTGGTAGCCTCCTACCTCCTGACCCTGTCCTTGAATCTCCAACTCCCTCTGCCTGCCCAGCCCTCTATGCTCCGAGGGCCCGTCACCCCCTACACAGCTCATCATCCGCAGGAACGTCTGACACATAAAATACAGTCTTTAGCAAAACATAAGGGCACCTCAAATAGTGTGTGGGTGAGCCAGTGGGAGCGAGAGCTTCAGTTGATCCCGACACGAACATGCTGAAGGTTATTTACAAAATAAAATAGCTCAGTCTGGGTAGCACCTCCTGCGGAACACTGTCTCCCCACCCTCCTTTAACTGCCTCTCCCATCCGCCCTCCTAGAAAGGGTCTCTCTCATGTTCCTGTCCCTGCTAGGTAGACCATTGGGGTCTTAAATGCTGGGAGCATTGGAGGATGGGCTTAGGGTACTGTAGCAGGCCTGGGGAGAGAGGCAAGGTCTCAAATCCTTCTGTATCTTCTTTTTTAATTATTTTGCGTTTTGCAATATTGGGGATTGAAGGTGCTCTACCACTGAGCCACGTTCCCAGCCTTAAAGCCTTCTAGGACTTGTTCTGGGAGTTTCAGGGACAAAAATGGATGTGGACTGAGGCTTCTCTTGCTGGCTTGGCTTCATTTCTCTTTGCTTTTTGAGGTCCTGAGGATCAAACCCAGGGCTTGAGCTTGCTGACCATGTGCTGTACCACTGAGCTACATCTCAGCCCTCAGCCCCCTTTGCTGGCTTTGTGCTCCTGGTTCCCCTACATCTGTTTTGAGGAGATCTCCCAGGGCTAGAACCTGGGTTCTCCTATCTTATTTCCCCTGAATGATAATATCACTAAGAATTATGTTCTCTATTGTTTAAATGGCTCTCGGCATTTCACTATCCCACTTTCTAACTTAAAGAAACTACCTGTACCCATTTTATAGATGGGAAAACAGACCCAGAGAGGGAAAGGAATAGTCCTTGTAGAGTTGAGGCCTTTAAAGTAAGTATTAAGTTCAGCTATGCAACTGGCTTTTTTCTTCTTCTTCTTCTTGGTACTGGGGATTGAACCCAGGGGTGCTTAACCACTGAGCCACATCCCCACTCCTTTTCTGTATTTTATTTAGAGACAGGGTCTCACTGAGTTGCTTAGGGACTAGCTAAGTTGCTGAAGCTGGCTTTGGACTTGCGATCCTCCTGCCTCAGCCTTCTGAGCTGCTGAGATGACAGGCGTGGGCCACTGTACCTGGCTACAACTGGCTTTGAGAATTCTTGTGCCAATAGGACAGGCCTTGAATTTGCTGGTGGACCTTCCCTGCCCATATCCAGAGCTGGGGCTTTTAGCTCAGTTGGCCCTTCCCTGCTGTATAGGGACGGCTGTAGATGTGTGCTCTGGATGTATTTAATGTTTTATACTCTGCGGTTCATGTTTGTTACCTAGTTGACCCTCATCATGTCCATGGAGTGGGCACAGGAGGTGTTGCCCACTATGCCAACAGACTGAGCCCTGAAGAAATGACCAAAGTAGGTGCAGACAGTTTGCTGCTGAGGGACAGAAGACGTGTTGCAGTGGGACACAGAGCCCTGTGAGGCATACGTTGGACCTGCCACCCTGGCAGAGCTCAGACCCTGTGAAGACTGCAGGCCACGTGCTCTTCCTGAGGCCAGCAGTTCTGCTAATTAACTCTGATTCCCATTAGCCTGGAGCATGATGGCCAGCTGGCAGATGATGCATCCAGAACGATGGGGGATTCCAGGCATGGGGTCTGCCCTCTCTGCTCAGCCACTCAGACTGCATGCCAGGACTGTCGTGGACCTTGGGTGGGAGCAGGAACAGGGCCGGATCAGCTCTAGCACCACGCGGTGATCTGCTGCTTATTACAATTACCAACCCAGGTGCCAGGCACTATCCGATCAATTAACATGTACTTATCTCATTGAATCATCAAGTGCTCTATGACACAGGGACCACCATTAATATTCCCATCTTGTGGATGAAACTAGAAGGTACCCAGAACTCACACTCTGTATACCCCCAGCTACACTGCGGGGAAAACCTGGCATTTGGTCCTTCTGTTCATGTAAGGAAATAGCTTATGAGCACTGTTTTCCACAAACAGGATTTTGTTATATAACTATGAAAACAATGTTTCTTAAAGGTTGTTTGTTGGACTGGGGAAAAAATAAGAATTGAAGGCAGCTGCGAGAAGCACGGAAAATGCTGAATGTGCTCAGAAGAGAAGAAGAGGCAACTTTCCCCCAGGGAGATCAGCAATGCAGTTTTTAGAGGCTGCTTGCATGAGGGGTATATTTGAACCCATGTGAAGGGGGCTAGGGCGTTTGGGGACTGAGGGTCCAGAATAAACGAAGGATGGAAGTGAGAATGTTCAGGACGCCAAGGAACAGCAAGCAGGTCAGGCTGGCCCATGCTGAGGGTGGGAGTGGGGCTGGGTTCCGGGAGTGGGAGGCTTGGACACCAGCAAAGGAAGCCAGGCTTGATTTCATGGGTGCTAAGGAGCCTCAGCCACCTGAGGCTCCTTAACACATCCAAGCAACCTCCAGAGCCATAAGATCATCTGGTTTCAATGTTCCTGGCACCTTACCTCTTCTCTTTCATCTCCTTGCAACAGCCCAATTCAAGCCCCAGCTGTCTCATTAGTGTCCCTCCAGTTTCACCAAGTGATCTCCCTCCCAAAGGGGAAAGTGCCCAGACACCTGCTGACCACATCCCACTTGGTTCCCAACGTCCATGGAGTCATATCTAGACATTGCAACAGTATGATGTTCTGGTGTCCAGTTAGGGGAGAGGCGACTGTTACAAGGAGCTGTCACTCAAACCAGTTAACCTAAGAAAGAAGGATGGCCCTTGGGGACAGAAAGCTCTGGGAGTGACCTTGCCTCTGTGGGTGAAGACAGCATGTGCTCTTATAGTCTTCCCCCCCACCCCCCTGAGTGTGTCTGGCTTTGCCATTTAAACCTAAGAGGGCATTGAATCTCTCCATGTCCCCATATACCAGTCTACGGTGGGGGGAGGCCAGAGGAGCACAGGGCCTGCTGCGGGATCAGAGGGCTTCATAGGCTCTGGAGGGAGCCTCTCAGTTGGCAGAGGATGGAGACAGCCAGGCAGAAGGGGAGAAATCAAGGTCAATTGGGCATTTGCCCTCGCCGGGTGATTATGGGATGGTGGTGGTGATTTTCAGGTCGTGATGTGTGATTGCTCTATACCAGGCACCGTCCCCCGCCACTGTCTCGTTTAATATCCTCAACAACTCTATGACACAGACACTCACATCCCCATTTCATAGGTAAATAAATGGAGACCCAGAGAAGTCAAGGACCTGCCCAAGTCACATACTGGGTTTGGTGGAGCTGGGATCCGCACAGGGGATTGGGAAATTAGAGATTTGGACAGGTGGTGTCTGTCTCCAGAGCCCACACTCACTCTCCCATACCCCTTCTAAGAAGTGAGCTGAGATGTGAAGACCCGGTCAGAGGAAGGAGCAAGACCAGACTTCGGCCTGCCCTCCCTCTTTGCTACCTCTGTGCCTCAGACCAGGGCAGTCTGTGTTCAGCACCACGGACAGCTCCCCCCACTTGCGCCCTGACAGCCAGTTTCTTCCTTGTTTGGAGGACTATTTGAATATCATTCCTGCTGCGTGAACTGTAAGTCGGCTTCTCTCTTGCTGCATGAATGGAGAAACCGAGGTTTTGGGGGAAACTGGGTGAGCCACACTGTTCTAGGTACCAGATACAAGCAAAAGAAATGACTAAGATCCTGTCTTCCTGGAACTGACAGCTTAGTGGAAAACCAACCTCTGGGAAGTGGGCAGGGGAAGGGGACACAGCAGAAGCCCTCAGAGGGGCAGAGGAAGTTCCTGGGGAGCTGCCCCTTGGGAGCAGAGGGGAAAGTGAGCTTTCAGAAGGGGAAGCGCAATGGTGGCACATGCTAGAGAGAGGCCACAGGCCAGGGGAAGTGGAGTCCAGGTGGCCGTGGCCAAGCAGGTCTCAGAGTCATGGGGACAGAGCCACATCTCCATGGCTTAAAGAGGTGGAGACAGTGGGTGCTTATGAAAATTAGGCTGATAAAGGAAAGGAAATGTGGGACCGTAGCTAAGTGGAAAGCAGGGTTGAGGGAGTGCGGTTTTCTTTGGAATAGGAATTAGGCCAAAGGGAAGAACTTCTAGCTCGAGCTGGAGGGGACAGTTGTCACAGGGAAGGCTCTGAGACAGTGGAACAAGTTGGATCCAGAGGCTTCTTGTTCTCACTCACATGAGAGAGGAAAACATGGGTGGTGTTCCAGAAGGGCCCTGGGGCAGTGTTAGGGGCACAAGTCAGAGAGCCAGGGTCTTCTTCTTGTGGCAGCATCAGAGAGAATCTGGTTGTCAGGACGATGAGAAGGGAGGAGAAGGGTCAGCCCTGCCCACAGAGACAGGGAATGGTGCGGCAGTGGTGAGTTCTGGGCGGCTGAAGGGAAGGACTTGGTGTCGGCCAACCCTGGATCCTCACCCAGGGTCCAGAGAGGAGGAGAGACTGGGAAGGCTGAGCCTGGCTTCCCGAGGTCACCCTTGAACCTCCCTGCCAAACCAGAGGTCGACTCTGACTGCTTTCACTACCGCCCTGACCAGAGAGAGGAGGTTCAACTGGGCCACTTGGGGAAGAGTCCATCCTAGCAGAGCAGAGAGTCTGCAGCGAAGGCCTTCCCAATCCCTACTGGGGTCCTTGTCCTACACTTCCCGCCAGAGAAGCCCGGGATGCTGGAGCTGGTGAGGAAATAAGGGGTTAGCAAGGTGAAGATGCATTCAAGTGGACTCAATAGCACCCCCGAGCACACACCACCTGGCAGGCATGGAGCTGGGCCAGCCCTCCAGCCACAGCTGGACCCCAGCAGGCACAGCCTGTGCCCACCCATCTAATTTTTGCAGCTAGACCCATTTTCGTCGTGGTTTCAAGTGCTGTGCGGTTCTACTCTGCTCCGAGTCCCAAACGTCCCTGTTTGAGCAAAACCCGCCGAGAGGCCCACAGCTCACCACTGCTGCCCTGCCCTGAGGCCGCAGAGACAAGGCCTCCATGGAGCCCACACCCTCGTGACCTGCTAAGCCTTTGGCCATCACAGGAAAGGTACTGGTGTGCGGGTTTCCGTCTTGTGCCCTGGGCCAGGTCACAGCTTCCAGCGAGCAGGGTCCATGCTCTCTCTTCCTCCACCCACCCCAGCGCCCACCCCAGCGCTGACCCCCTGAGGGAGTACCTGGACAGGCCCCTCTGGTTCCCCTCTGTGCCCACCCTGCCCCTATCCAGGGAGCACTCACATGTGGGCCCCAGGTCGGTCCTCCCTGGTGAGCACTCCTTCCTTCTCCATCAGCATCTGCCGGAACGTTCCCACCTTCTGCCGGATCTCCTCCTCGGAGTACCTGTGGGGCACAGAGAGCTGCAGGCCTGCTTTCCTGGCTTCTGCTCTCTCCCTCTGCCTCTTCCCCAGCCCAGGGTCACAAGGGCACACGCCTGCCTGACCACAGAGCCCGGTCAGGCCCTCGGTGCTGAGGAGGCCCAAGGCCCATCTATGTGCACCAGGCCGACAAACCACCCAAACACAACCAGACCGAGGGAGGAGTCAGGTCAGGGGTGGCCCTAGTCCCAGCGACACAGGAGGCTAAGGTGGGAGCATCACTTAGCGAGGGAGTTCAGGGCCAGCCTGAGCCGCACAGGGAGACTCAACAATCATGAGAAAAAGTTAAAAAAAAAAAAAAGAGTTGTTCCCAGAGGTGGGGAGAGCTGACCCAGGTGTGTGCTAGACTCCAGCCCCAGAGGTTGCTGTCCCACATCTCTGAGATATTTTTTGGGAGAAGCAAGAATCCTGGCTTGGACAGAGGTACCTCCCACCCCCACCCCCTGTTTTTTGTACCAGGGATTGAACCCAGGGGTGCTTAACCACTGAGCCACACCCACAGCCCTTTTTATTTTTTATTTTGAGACAGGGGCTTGCTAAGCTGCATAGGGTCTTGCTAAATTGCTGAGGCTGGCCTTGAACTTGTGATCCTCCTGCCTCAGCCTCCCCAGCTGTTGGGGTTACAGGGGTGTGCCACCGCACATGGCAGGCATGGCCTTTTCTGCTTACTTGGCCTCACTGATGGCTGATCCTCACAGCAGCCTTGGGAGGTCCTCAGAGCAGGACCGCTGCTGCCAGATCAAGGCTGCCAAGGGGCTTGTCTGGGTCCCATGGAACATCCTTTACTCCCCTTTCTGGGCCTCTGATGGGCGCTCCTGACTTCTCTGCCCTGTTCTCACTCCTGGAGCCCAAACTCAGGCCAGGGACTACCACTACCCCTGCCCCTGCCCCTGCCCCTGCCCCAGGGTCCGTCATCCCCTCTCTGCAACACGGTCACAGCGCTTTCCTGGCCCCCCAGTCCTTTAGACATCTCTGCCTCTGGACTGGGTCCTTGCTGCCCCCCAGGATCTCTGCACCTCGCCTCTCCCCTAACACATAGCGGGTTCTAGTGGCTGTTACTGAGTGAATCTTGTGTCATGACCTCTCTGGGCTACAGGTCATTCCTTGTCCCTGGCAGAAGACACACACCAGGACAAGAACAGGGAATGGGGGAGTGTCCTATCTTGTCCCTGCCATCTGATCCCCACCCTGTGTCTGTCCCCACTGCAGGGCCAACCCTCCCACTCATGCTCTTCTTTCTCAAGGATCCCATCTCGCTTCCTCCCCTTGGTCTTTCCCTGCACTCCTCCAACAAACATTAGCAGGCAGCAAGTGGCAAGTCTTCAGGGCCTCAAAACAAACACGTCCTTGGACTCCCTGATGACCGTCCAGGCTCACCCTGTGGAAACCAGCACGGCTAAAGCACCAAGACTCGCCTCTATCAGTGTCGACAGCAGGACAGATCCCGCCACCAGGTTCAGGGCCGGCATTTGTGTTTCCATAGCAACCGAACCCTCCCAGACCCTGGCAGGTGATTCATGCTCCAGTAATTCTCTCTTGATTTGTCTGTGTCCTGCTCTGGCCTGGAATTCCTGAGGGCACGGGCCATCTCTGTCTACTTGGCTGTGATGTCCCTGGTGCCTGGCATTGTGCCTGCCGTGTTGTGGCATCCAACATGTTTTGGTAAATGAGTAGCTGGTGATGGAGAGGCACTGGTGAGTTTGAAGATGATTCCAGTGCTGTGTGGCTGGAGGAGAGGGACCTGGACACAGTGGGGACAGGGACCTGGAAGCAGGGAGGCTGACACTGAGCCACTGTCGGGATTCATGTAGGAGATGGTGAGTCAGAGTGATCCTGAGAATGGAGGGAAAACAAGGGACACACGTAATCTAGGAGGGAGAGTGGACTTGGGGACCCACTGGCTCTGCACGGGGGGCTGGAGCAGGAGAACGGGTTCCTTCCTACCCGGCCCCTGACCCGACTCTCTGCAGACTCAGGTTCCTGTGCAGCAGTGATAGGCAGGACTGGGGCCGGTATGCTGGGGTGGGGTGCAGGCCACCTGTGCTGAGGCCTGTAACCCAGCTTCACCAACCTCTGGGCCCTTCGCACCCCAGCTCCTGTTGAACTGCAGTCTCGACGTCCCCTGGAAATGCCAGTCTGTTGGCCTGGCTGCTTGTTGGGGCTGGCCAGTTGGGCTGTCCCTAGGCCCAGAAAGAAGGAGTGGTGGCTTCTCTGTGAGCAACTGAAGACACAGAACAACCGTTCCATGTCACCTTCTCCTTAGGACACTAGCTTGTCATTGTCACCAGCAGAGACGAACAGCACAGGCCCTCAACAGCACTCAGCCCCTGACTCATAGACCCCGGGAGAGAGGCAGAGGCTAGCTGGGTCACTGGCATAAGACCCCGGGCCAGGCAGAATAGGGGAGGAGATGGCCCAAGAGCAAGTCTGGGGCAGCTCCCCAGCTTCTCGAGAGGGGGCTGTGGACAGGGTCCAAGCCCCGTAGCCGGGGGTCTGTGGAGCGTGTGGGGGTGGAGAGGAGGGTTTCTCTAAGACCTGGAGTGGCCCATGTGCAGAAGCCTAGGACTCACCCTAGGGCCATCTGGTCATGGGCAAGCTGCCCAGCCCAGGCATTGCTGGGGGCGGGAATGTTGGTTTAAAACATCTCAGAGGTGTGGGGAGGGTTTCTTTGCCCCATGTGTCTTGCTGGGGACACTGAGGGCCCAGAGATGTCATCTGATTATTGCACAGAGAAATCTCAAGTATGCCACCACCTCTGAGTCTCCCTTCCTTCAGATGTCTGAGGCTCAGCCTTCTCTGTTGAGGCCATGGGGGACAGTTATTGAGGCGACACACAGTAGAGCCAGGTAGCCCCTTTTTAGTCCTGACACCCCAGCTTACTAGCTCTGCGACCTTGGGCAAATCCATATGCTTTTCCTAGCCTTGCCTTTTACTTCTGTGAAATGGGAACATGACCAGGGACATGACCAGCCTGTTAAGGGTGTCTTTGGATTAAGGTAGGTGATGCCCTCGAAGCCCTTTGTACAGAGTCTGGCACACAGTAGATGCTAAATAAATGCTAGACATTGAGGCTTATTGGCTCCAGAGCAGTGGGGACAGAGAGTCCAGGTTCTTTGCCTTTTTTTACCCCTGACCTCTGCCAGGCCAGCAGGGCACCAGGGCTTCAGGAGTCACTTGGGCCTCCTCTCTGCTTTTTCAGAAGGCCAAGGCTGATATGCAGGCAGGAGGCTGCTCCAAACCACACTCCCTGAGGAGGTGGCACATCTGCCACTCTAAGGCCACACAGAAGGCCTGGCTGGCATGGCCAAAGCCTCAGGCTCAAAGTCAAGGGCGCAGCAGGGGCTCGGGGCGGGCACTGATGTCAGCCTCCGTGCCTGGCCTCCTGGCTCCAGGGCTCCTCCTGCCCTTGGACTTCCTCAGTCTCCATTCCACTCTGTGACCCTGAAGGAAGGACTCGCCAAATTCACTGTGGCCTCAGGTTTTCCTGGATCACTTACTAGGGCAGGGGCGGGTGAGGTCCCTGGAAAGGACCTCAGAACCCTGGAAGGGCCCCAGAACTGCCCCAGAAGGCTTAATCTTGCCTGTCCTTTCTTCGCCCCTGCTCTGAAGGTGAGGGTGGCTGCATTCCCATTTCACAGATAGGCAATCAGAACCGGGAGAGGAAAGGGCTCCAGGCTCGTAGCCCAGCTAGGGGCAGAACCATGCTGTCACCGCCCTGTGTCCTCATGAGGAGGGGCATGGCAAGAGGTAGGTAGGGTCGGGGGGGATGCTGAGGAGTAGGGGGATCATCGCATCATGAACGCTGGAGCTCTGTGTCCCCAAACCCCACAGCCTGCGTGCAGAGGCTGCCTGGGAAGGTGACTTCAAGTGCGGTGTCAACTGCCAGCAAATTAGCCAGCCATCCGTCAACATTAAGGGAAGGGATTGCTCTGTAATGGGGCCAGCGAGCCTGTCTGCCTGTGACTGGTGGCAGTATTTGTCAAATGCCTGAGAACTAGTAAATAAATACGAATGAACCGGCGTTCGCAGAAATGAATACCAGTGACGAAACTGTGTGAAACTGCTGGGTCCCAGTGTTACCAAGCACTTGGAGGGGACTGTCCATTTGTGCTGTGGTCCAGGGACCCCTAGAACAGCCCCCGAAGGCAGGTCACCTGTGGTACCTGTCAGGAAGCCATGGTTTGGCCGAGGTCAAGCTAGGCGGGGAGCCTGGACAGCTCGGATTCAGAGTGGCTGTGGCCCCCACCCCAGGTCACATGGCTACTAAAGGACAGGAAGGTGGGGGAGGGTAACTCCAGCTTTCAGAGGAGACTCCAGTCTAAGAGCCACCTGAAGGGGGACTGGGCAGGGAGAAGGGCCCCACCACGTCTTGAGAACTAGAGGGTGTTTCCCAGAGAGGCAGCAGACCTTGACACTGGGGGTCTAATGCCAAGGACAGGATGTGGCCAAACCCCCGTGGCCCTCTGCTTGGGCTCAGGAAGGAGGGCTCAGGGATGGATGGGCCCTGGGAGGGAAGGTCAGGGGAGAGGAGGGCTGGAGTGGGGGCAGGAGGGTTGACAGGGCAGAGGGGACTCAGGGAGGAAGAGGGCAGGAACTTGGGGAAGGCTGTTCCTTCCCTGTCCCTGTCTACCCTCGTTCCCCACCCACACCACTCCAGTCCCCTCAGCCCTGGAGTCTCCAACTCAGCAGGTCGGCAGGTTTAATAAAGGCCCCAGGTGCTCTCTGCGGAGGATGCTCTCGCCCCCTCTACCCGGCCTAGAACCCCAGCTCGTCCCATCCCTTCGTTCACTGCCGGCTGGGGGCTCCTCTCTGCCCTTAATGTCCTCCCTTTCAGCCATCCATTTCTGCAGGGGACCTACCTGGTCCCCCCTGGGCACTGGGTCCCTGTTTCTCCTCCCTCCCAGCAGCCCTGCTGCGGCTGCCCCGGAGGCTGAGTGCAGACCTGGCCATGGCCCACTTTCCCAATGGCCTTCCACTGTGGCTGTCTGAGCTTCAGTGTCTCTCTGAGCTCTGCAGAGATGGTGGCCCCTGTCTCAGCTGCCTCCTGGGGAGCCCAGGGGCCTGGGCGTTCAGATGCAGGTGAAGTTTGGAAGAACTGTGGACTGGGGCCACACCTGGGCTCTACATGGCTCCAGACCCTGACCCAGGCACAGGTTGCTTCGGGGCCAGCCCTGCTCCAGCCCACTGTGTCAATGCACTCGAGACAGATGCCAAGGGAGCTTTCGGACCCCCGGCTGTCCCTGGAGCTGCAGGAATGGGACCAGCCTTGTTCTGTTCCTGTGCCTCCAGCTCCCTGAGAGGGGGCTTCTGGCCTCCGCTAGACGTGGGAACGTGTGCATGTCCCTAACCCTTTCTGACTGACGAGTGCACTCAGAGGTTGGAATTACTGCTCCCCACCTATGGTGTGACGAACTCCTACTCATCCTTCAGAGCCCATTCAAATGTCTTGTTCTCTGGCAGCCTCCCCTCCCCTGGCAGAATCTCTGCTCGGGCTCCTGAAGCGCTTGGCTCTCACCTCCCCTGTCCTTTAACCATGATTCTAGTCTGCTTGGGGTGGATGTTAACATGCTTTTTTCTATTCTGAGACGGTATTTAGGGGTGGGGGTGGTCTTTGAGGACAGGAAATGACCTGAACCCAGCAGGTGATTCCTTTGCTGAAGCCACAGTCACCCCTGGTACACACTAAGTATCTCAGTGTTTTCTTGTCTGGCTGCAGGACTGGTGTGGCAGCTTGATCCACCCATTTCACAGACGGGGAAACCAAGGCCTTAAACCCAGTGGTGCTATGCTGAGCTACATCCCCAGCCCCCTTTTTTTAAAAAAAATGAGACAGCATTGCTGAGGCTGGCCTTGAACTTGCCATCCTCCTACCTCAGCCTCCTGAGTCACTGGGATTATAAGTGTGGGTAACTGGGATGGGCTTGTCATTGGTGTGTAAGTGCCCCTCTCTCCCTGGGGACTGTGTCTCCTTGACTTCTGGGAATCCAGAGCCCAGCTTGACAGACAGCAGGTGTTCAAAGACAATTTGTAGGTTGAATAAAGGAAGAGAAGAACGAAAGGTGGGCTGGGCTTGCCATGGTTGGCCCAGCTGGCCCAAGACCCTGGCTCTTTGCTGGACTAGCCCCTGGCCTGGGCCTGGGCCCTCGCCTCTCTCCTGGAATGGCCCCACCCAGCTGGCCACAGCCATCACTCACCCCTGCTCCTCCATCATCTCCTGCAGCTCCATGCACTTGAGCTCCACGCGCCGCTTGCGCTCGTGGTCCAGGATCTCGCGGTGCGCGCGCTTCACCAGGCCCGGCTCCGCGGTGCGCAGCTCCTCCTCGGCCCGCGGCCAGGCCCCCGTCGAGGCTCCGGGCTGCGGGAAGCCGTTGGCGGCGTCGGGTGGGGACGGCATGCTGGCCGCCCCGTTGTTCACGGTGGAGGACATAGCCGGTGGCCCCGGAGCCGAGGGCCCTGTGAGACAGACAAACCCAAGGCGGGATGGTCACTTCTGGGCCACTGCTAAGCTCCCTTCTGCGAGTTAATCCTGGAGATTGAAGGGCCCGCCCATGGCTCTAATCCGTGGCTCCCAGGCCGCAGCGCACAGATGACAGGTTGCACCTTTAGGTCACACCTGGGGCCTGAATCGGGTGGGATGCTGGCTGTCCCCATCTGTAAGTGGGCGGGTGGGTGCAGGCTGGATTAGGTGGCCTGCAAAGGCTGTAGGCTAGTCATCTCCAGGGACCTGGCCACTACCCAGGATGCCCCTCTGCCCTGTGCAGATGCCTGGGTGGCCCCCTAACTCCCCAGTCAATCAGGCAACTCGGAATCTTTGTTAGTTTTATTTATTTATTGTCTTTCCTTCAGGCTCAGCTTAAACCATTCCCACATGCCCCAGCCCACTGGCCTGGCTCTGTCTAATAGGGTCACAGACTATGGATGCTTCGACCTCCCAGGCTTCACCCAGGGCAGCTCTGCAGCTCTCAGCCGGGGTCTTCTCAAGTTCCCATTCCAGACATACTTTCCAATCCTTACAGTGATCAGGTTAATTTCTTTAAAACCAACATTCTGGGTGGGGGTGTCTCCCCCACATTAAAGGCCACAGTTCTGTCACCTCCTTTGTTCTGGAAACACTGCTTCTAATAATGTGACCAAAGATGACATTGACATTAGCTTTCCAGGCAGACAAATCCTTTTAGTCTCAGGGTAAGCATGGCTTAGAGATAAGAAGCCCTGGCTTCTTGGGTATGACTCTGGGCTACATCCAAAGTAAAACACTGCTCCCCCCAACACACCAAGAGCCTCTACCTTAACAGAGGGGAGGCACCTCCTAAGCTATTTCCATTTTCTTTCTCCAAGGCTCTGCTAGTTGCTAAGCAACTGGGAGGCCTCATTCCCAGGGAGTGGGAGGGGAGGGAAGGAAGGGGAGGAGGAAAGGAGAAAGAGAAGAAGGGATTGGGCTTGTCTGGACATCCTAGATGGGGTGTCCCCAGCCCCCACACCTTCCCCTTGCTGGCCTCAGAGTGCTGGGGAAGGGATATTCAGAAGATAGAAGGCAGAAAGGGGGACTGTGAATGACAGAGGCCCTGAAGGAGGCAGAGTAGCAGTGGTATTGAGGACATAACCTTCTCTCAGATGTCCTTGCCCTTGAGTTCTAAGATCCTGGGTTCTAGGCCATTGTCTTCTACTCCTTGCTGTGTGACCCTGAGATATCACTGTCCCTCTCTGATCTTCATCTGTGCTTGGGAGCATCATCCAGATTCCTCAGCAGAGGGGAGTTCCTGGGGCTTACAGGCGGAAGCTGTTCCTCTAACCACTCTCCATACCCCAAACCCTGCTGGCTTCCTGCCTCTGTCCCTAGACCAGCCCCCACCCCAGTTCCACCAGAGCTCCTTCTGGGGTACTCCACTAGCACCACGGACAGCAGTGGGAGCCCTGCTCATCCCCACCTGGCCACAGTGCCTGGCTGACGGGTGGCCCCTCCATCTCTGTGCACCTGAGCCATAGACGGGTGTGGAGCTTGGAGACCCCCATGTCCCACCCCGCAGCTCACTTGTTACCAGGTCCTGTCCCTCGTCCTCTCTTCCTGACACAGTCCACGTCCTGTCCTCCCTGGTCCCCATCGCCACCCCACGCCTCCCTCTGGCACACTGCCCCAGCGTCCTGCCGGCCCCCCTTCCCTAGACCTCTGTCCTCTGTGGACTCCCTGCAGATCAGTCCAGGGGCGCACCAGACAGTGTTGTGTCCTGGTCAGCTTCCAGGGACTCCCATCACTTTGACTTCATGCTGTGGCCTGCCCGGCCTCCTGGTCCAGCCTCAGGCCTGCTACGTCCCCCACCTCTTTGCCTCCACGCTCTCCTGCTTGCCATTCCCCCCGCCCAGGATTCTCCCGGCTCGATTCCTAGTTGTCCCCAGAGTCCCTGCTCTTGGGCACCATCACCTTCCGGAAGCCTTTCCTCATCCCTGTGGTTGGGGCCACCCTCTCAGAGCTCTTGCCACTTGCTGATGTCCCTGTGGGGTCACAGGTCTGGCTGGCCCTGTCTGGGGGAGGGCTGGTTTTCCACACTTGCGCAGCAGAGTGCCTGACACACGCATCCTCGGTGCAGGTGAGGCAGACGGACACACGGCCCTTCAGGGCCTCAGGGCCCTGCGCTTTCTGCCCTCTGCCATCTCACGACTCCCTCCTGCTCCTTTTCCTTTTCTCGAAGGCTGCAGATGAGACCCAGGGCCAGGCGAGCTCTCTGGGACTGAGCACAGCCCCAGACTCCCCCTCTGCCACACCCCACCCAGGTCAGCCTTCAGCCCTGGCTTTGAGTGACACATGGCCGCCCTCCTGCTCTGGGCCTTTGCCCAGGCTGCTCCCGGGGCTGGAATTTCTCTTCTTCTTTTCTCCATGGAGGGAGTGTCAACTCATCCTTCAGAGCCCAGCCCAAATGTCACCTCCTACGGGAAGTCATCCCCCCTTCCAGGAAGTTTGAGTCATTCCCTCCGGGTGCTCCCTTGGCTTTTGTCCACCTCTGTGCCAGGACATTAAATCTCGAGGGTCAGTCTGTTTGCACTGGCCTCTCTCCCGAGCCCCTTCAGTGGAGGGGCCTTCGCTTGGCCCCAGCTCCACAGGGCATCGCAGGGAGCCCCTGGGGCTGTGGGGAGCAGGTGCCGGGCTCCAGCCCTGGGACCCGCTCTGCACCTCTGCCCCTTGGCCACCCTGGAACTTGGCCAGAGCTCCGGGGAGCAGGGAGGGAAAGCTGGCAAATACTTCTGAATGCGCTTAGACCTCCAAGCCTGGAGCGGCTCTGTCCCCAGTCCCAGAATGCCTGGGTGACATTGCTGGGTTGCAGAGATGATTGAGGGCCAAGGGCAGTGGTGAAGGCAGGCGCTGGCAGGTGCCCTCTGGATTTCACCATCTAGGACAGATGGTGGCTTCCACCAACGTCACCTGGTGTGTTGCAGAGGCGCCAGGCAGGAATCTGAGGCAGGTCATTCAAAGGATGACCTCTGGGCTCCTAGAGGAGGGGCCGAGCTCCTAAGAATGGCCAGGCTGACTGGTCAGGGCCGCTGGCCCCGTAGACCAGGGGGCTACCGCAGACTCAGGGTCTGTGAGGCAGCTGGCATTGTCTTTCACAGGGCATTGTGAGATGTCATGAGGAAAAGGAGGCACTGTGCTGGTGGGTGCCCATGCAGGCTGAGCATTCCCAACCCAGAAGCCCCAGATCCAGAATGCTCCAGAATCAGAAACGAATCAATTAGCTGCTGTGACCCCACAAGTGGAAAATTCCACCCCTGACCTCACGGGACAGGCTGCAGTCAAAACACGGCGGCACTAAAAATACTGTACAAAGTCACCTGCAGGCTGAGTACCGAGGTGTATATCAAATGTAAATGAGTTTCCCGGTCCCATCCCCAAGACAGCTCATTACATGCATGCGAACGCTCCAAAACCTGAACAAATAAAACCTGAAATCCAGTCTGATTCCAAGTATTGCAGATAAGGGACACTCAACTTTATTCTGCACTGTTGTAACTGGTCAACTGATTGAGCTGTTCTCAAAAGAAGCTGATTAATGGGTCAGCGTCACATGAGATGCAGGCGTTTTAACGGAGGCATTGAGATGGAGGACCACAGCAGTCTGTCCTCCGGTGCCTGACCCAGTGCGCTCACTATCAATTGGCTGGGACATCCATAGCCTGAAGATGCGATTCACTGAGGATACAATCTGGGAGGGATCATAAATATAGAGTCAGAATCTAAAAGGACTCAACAGATGGAAAAAAATGAAAAGTAGCTGAAAAGGTGGAAAGTATAGTGAGAAATGCCGCATGCTGGAGCCGGGCCCCAGACTAACCTTCCAAAATGGGAACGAGTAGACGTAGCGTAGAAGGAGCACATTTAGGAAGGATTTAGAGATTTTCAATGATCATAGACTCGATGTGAGTCGATAGCAGGATGCGGCTGTCAGAAGTGCATGCGGTCTCCAGCTACACCAACGAAAATGTCCCACCTGGACCAGGAGAGTCTGGGAACATACAGGTGGCCAGAAACCCCAGCTTCAAACATCTGAAGGACAAAAGAGGATGTAGGTCAAACCTGGTCGAAACTTCCACTGAGGAGTTTGTTAGAAGTCAGCTCTCTATCGAGGGTTGCCAGACTTGGCAAATAAAAACAGAGGAAGCCTCGTTAAATTTGAATTTCATGAATTTCATATTTGGGACATACTTCTAAAAAATTATTCGTTGTTTATCTGAAATTCAAATTTAATTGGGCGTCCTATATTTTATATGCCAGTCAATCTGCAATGCACCCCAGATCTACTGAAATAAAAAAATCTCTGGGGGTGAGATTGCTGAGGTTCCCCAGGTAATTCTGATACAGCCAATCTGTGGACCAGTGAGTGGGATGCAGTGGTCCACAGCAGCCTTCTTAAATTTTACGGAGCATCAGAATCATCTGGGGAGATTTTTAACACACACACTGCTGGGCACCCCTCCCAGAGTCTCTGATTGGTAGATTTAAGGTGGGGCCTAAGAATTTGCATTTCTTTTTTTTTTTTTTTGTACTGGAGATTGAACCTAGAGTCATTGAGCTAGAGTCAGTGAGCCATTGAGCCAAATCCCAAATCCTTTTTATTTTTTACTTTGAGACAGCTCCCTCTCCCCAAGATTTCTAAGTTGCTGAGGCTGGCCTTGAACTTTCAATCCTCCTGCCTGTGCTCCTGAGTGGTTGGGATCACAGGTGTGCCCAGCCAAGCTAGGAGAGAATTCTCACTTCTAACAAGTCCTCACTCAAGTGACACCAATGCTGCTGTTCCTTGGGCCACACTGAGAGGAGCAAAGTCCCAATCAGGCTGGATGGTTCCAGAATATAAAGCCAAACTCCTGGTAAAGGCTGATATTTGAAGACGAACAAGACCCCAGGAATATTACAGCAGGTAGGACTTTGATTGACAGGTAGTGGGTAGAGGAAGCATCTTGCTGGCACTGGGTCTGTGGCTTGGGTGGCCAGATGCATATGGTGCAGCCATTTACTATGATGGGGAACATGGAAGGTGACTGGGGGTATGTTGAGGATGAGGGATCGATGGGGTCAAGCTGGTAATAGGGAGTCTAGAATCCTAACCCTAACACGTCTTCATCCTTGGATATTGACACTGCATCTTTTTGGAGGCAAAGCAGCAAACAGGAAGTCTTTTTTGTCTAATGCTAATTGGCTGTGAGAGCTTGAGCAAGTTCCTCACCCTCTCTGGGCCTTGTTCCTCCACTGGATGACGAAGGGGCTAGACTCAAGGACCCCACAGGTGGCTACTGGAGGTAGCCAATGACCAGAGCCACCCTGTCCACCTCTGGGGAACAGCTGAGGCTTCCCCCAGTGCCAGGCCAGGACCCAGGAACAAGCCCAAATGCTGAGATCAGTGAACATACGTGCAGATTAAGTCATGAATCTCTGACTAACACTTTCTCTTCGGCCAGTCAGGAAATAGTTAAAGGACCAGAGGACTGATGGGGGGATCCCTGGGCTTTCTTCCTGCCCGCAGGCCCCAGCCTGAGTCTCCTGAGCAGGTCTGGCCACAGACAGGATGGGCCACAGATTGGACCCTAGTGCTTGCCAGTCCATCACTGCTGGTGACTAACCGAAGTGTGGCAGGTCCAGTCTGTTCAACTCTGACAGGCACCAAGGCCTTTCAGCTAATAAGGCCATCACTCATCCTGGGGCCTAGAGGGGGAAGATGCTCAGGTCAGGAGTGCCCCGGTCAGATCTTGGGGAGAGGGAGCAGGGCTTCAGTGAGCAGAGGACACAGATAGGTCTGAGGGAAGATGCAGCCCTGCCCTGGAGATCTCTGATTTGAAGCGGGGACAGGGCTATGTTCTTTGGGACTTCATGAGCTGGGTGATCTTGAGCATGGGACCTAAACTCCCTGTGCCTTGGTTTTCTTGCCTGTAAAGTGGACGTATTAATTGCATCCTCCTCATAGGTTTGTGGTAAAGGATGAATGCATGTGACCTGGCATACAACGCATGTCTTACAAATGGTCCTAGCGGTCCTTACTATTAGTTGTCAGCGGTGACTGTCCTGTTTTGAACGTGGTGTGTGTAAAGATTCCCTGGACATCCTGTAGAGATGTCTGGGGAGCCTCAGGCCATGAGTCTGGTTCTGATCATGAGAGAGATCTGGGCCTGATCTGGGTGTCACCAGCAGAGAGTTGGAGGCTAAAACTGGAGTGAACGAAGTTTCTGATAGGGGAGGGCACAGGCAGGGAGGAGGGAGAGCAGAGGCCACACCTGGGCAGTGGGGAGGAGTCTTTGGAGGAACTTGCTGAGATGACCTAGACCACTTCCCCGTCCCCTGCCGCTGACCACTGACCTCTGCAAGCTGCTGCCCTCACCCGCAGTCCCTCTGGCTTTCAGCACCGCGGACAGCACCACTCCACAGTCCTGCAGCTTCCTTTGTCCTGGGGCTCAAGCCTCTCAGGCTCCCGCTCCTGGAGGCAGCTCTAGACAGTCCTTTCCCTGTCTGCGCCTGCGGAGACCCACCTTCCCAATGACTCCGGGCCTTCACACCCTCAAAGTCACCCTTCAAGGAAGTTGTGTGTGGTCACATGCAATTTAACCACCTTATGGATGCTGCGTCCTCCTGCTGTGCCCCACCAGACCCACCACCACTGGGGAGCACTAGTGAGGGGGCTCTGGACTTGGAGTCAGAAGACTTAGCCTGAACTCCGGCTCCACCACTTCTGCGGGGTGATCAGTCATCAAGCCGCCCCAGCCTGTTTTCTCACCTGTAACACGGAGATGACACTCCCCTACCTTGTGGCTTGGTGGGATCGCTCATTCTTTTTTTTTTTTTTTTTTTTTCAGTGACAAGCTTGATATGGACATGGGTCCTCATACCATTCCCTGCTCTACCCCCAGCATGGAGAGCAAAAGGAGACCAGAGAGGGTCTACTTCTGCCTGGGAAGCTCAGGGAAGGTTTTGCAAAGGGAACAATGTTTGAAATGGCCCTTTGGAGATGCATCTTCCCCAGGTAAGGAACGGGGTGTCTGGGCAGGGGACTCTCCAGGCCGAGGCCCAGGGCATGGCCGGTCCAGGGAGCAGGATGAGTTTGGATGCTGGACATACATAGGAAGCGGCACTCCTGTGAAGGTGGGGACTGTGGATGCTGCATGAAACCTTCCAGAGGAAAAGCCCAGTGTGGGTAGAAGGGGCGACAGGGACATGGCGCCTGAGTTTTCTGGAGGAAAAATATTCTTTGTAACTGTCAGAAACGTGACTAAACTTACAAACACACAGGCAACTGGGTACCTTGGTTCTGAAGCTACGGCTGGGCCTCTTGGAAAAGACGAGCATGAGGCAACCGAGTTATCAAGGTATTTTTTCAGGCTGGAGAAGCCATTTCTATTGCAGCCAAGGAATCCAGGTGGGTCCCTTCCAGTCCTTGGAAGCCATGCTGCACAGTGACACTGACATGTTACGGGGACAGGACAAACAGTGGCCACACAGCTTCAATGAATGGGGAGCTCCCATGTCCCCCACCCAAGAGGGACAGCTGGGGAGTCAGGGCCATGGCATCCAGAGATGCCCCACGAGCTCTAGGTTAGAGTCACACATTCAGTCACACATCTCCTGGGTGGCTACTCTGGTGCTCAGAGGACAAGGGGGGAAGTGCAGGGGAGAGGCACTGATGCTGGGATGAGGGATACATGGCAGAGATGTTAGGCTGAGCTGGCTGCATGGGCAGGACCATAGCTGGGGGGTCTTCTTGGAGGCGGGATCTTGAAGCATAAGTAGGCATTCAAGAGACAAAGAAGGGGAAGAAAATGTCCTGGCAGGGTGTGGAGGTCATGGGGTGAGAGAGGGAAGTACGTGGCTGTGGCAGCTGAGCTCAGGGGGACAGAAGAGGAGTGAGGGCCAGGCCAAGAAGACAGGACCACACTTTGCAGGCAGCAGGGAGTCTGTGCAGGGTATGGAGCTGGGGAGATCAGGGCCAGAGTTTCATTTTGGAAAGATCTCTCCGGTAGACCCTCATTTTGGCCACCCCTACCCTTTGGAGGAAGGTCTGATGCTAAAGGATAACACGGTCCACACCAACCAAGACAGAGTTGTGGGGATCAGCAAGCAGCAGGAAAGCTGGCTCTGTCTACCTGGGTTTAAATTCCTTCCTGTGTGCCCCTGAGTGACTTAGCTTTGGTGCTCTTGTTCCTCACTGGCAAACTGGAATTGCCATCAGGACCCCTTCTCAGGATGGTTATGAGGATGAAGGGGTTAATATACATGCCCTGCAGTAGCAGGTGCACCGTAAGCTCTCTGTGTTAAGCACTAGCTGTCACCCATGAACTAGGACAACCAGCCTACAGGAATGAGTAGAAAATATAGAACAGGGATCAATCAGATCGGGTATAAACTGTCCCACCCAAATCAGTGTGAACTGGCGAAGACTGGGAGGCTGATAAGGTCACTTTGCACAGACACCAACCCGCCTCTGCAGCGGCAGTGAGAGGGTTACCAGCGAGCTTCCTCCTGGCCTCCTTGGAGTCTCTCTGGGGAGGTGCTGGCGCTGCTGTTTGTTACCCAACCCTCCAGAAGACGCTGCCGCTGGGGGAGGGAGAAATGCTGAAAGCCTTCCTTTCAATTATTCAGCAGCTGGAGCTTCCTGTGCCCCTGCTGGAGCTGGAGGAGGAACTTGGCCAGAGCCCCCAGGCTGGGGCTGGCGGGGCTGGGGGAGGAGGGCTGGTTCCAGGAGAGGCAGGCGCCCGGTCTGTGTGGCTGCTGGCACAGCACCGGGTGCCTTGGCGGTATCCCTGTGGCCCCTCTCCTGCTCTCCCCGCTCCAGTGTGGGGCTGGGTCCAGCCATGCCTGGCAAGGGTTGGCCTGATTCCTTCCCTGCAGCAGTGGCCTGTGGCATTGGTGGGGGCAGCTGGGCAGGTGAAGTTATCAGAGCCCAGAGGGGCACCCAGGGCAGGCAAGGCAGGGAAGGCGAGCCTGCTGACTGCGGAAGAGCCCAGGCGAAGCTTTGCTGGCGCTTGGGTCTTGAGCAGCCTGTCCAGCCCCAGGCTAGCACCTGTCTCACATGCTGTTCCTGGTGCCTGGAATGCCCTTTCTCTTTCCCTCTTCCAGCAACCCCAGACAAGCATTACCTCCCCCTTGAAGCCTTCTCTGACCTCCTAGGGTGAAGGAGGTCACCCTCCGGCTGTCAGCACTTGCCTCATTCCATCATGTTTGCTCCCTGACCAGCTGAGGGCTCTCTAAGGGCAGTGACTGAGCTGATCCACCTTTCTGTCCCTCAAGCCCAGCACAGGGCTTGGCACAGGCAGCCATCTGTGAACATCTGTTGAAATCCAGCCGGAGTGTGCCCTGATACAGAGCTCCTGGCTCGTATTTTACCACTGCCATCTCCAGAGGCTTCAGTGGGAAAGGTCCTTGGTCACTGCTCTCCCAGGCTCTGCGTGTTGACATTTGCACAGGCCACACTGTCACCAACTCCATAAGCTCTGTCTCTGAACAGACAGGAAGGTCTTGCAGGG
Source organism: Urocitellus parryii (assembly GCF_045843805.1). Classification (NCBI taxonomy): domain Eukaryota; kingdom Metazoa; phylum Chordata; class Mammalia; order Rodentia; family Sciuridae; genus Urocitellus; species Urocitellus parryii. The sequence continues at coordinate 28,040,565 of NC_135539.1, read as the reverse complement.
CAGCCAGGCTCCTGCCCACCAGCTGAGGGCCCCTAACTATGTCAGCTCCAATTTGGATTCCCAGATCAGAAGTCTATGTGGCAGGTCCCCAGGGACAAGGAGGCCTCAGTGAGCACTGGGATTCTAACAGTGAGCACAGTACAGGCCACACCGCCCAGGCAAGACCAGTGCAGACCACTGTAGCCCAGGACAGACCCAGCTGAGTCAGTTCAGACTAGCTTTACTGACACAGGAAAACAGGACCCCGCACTCCAGTCATAAAGACCTAGTGGAATAGACCAGAACAGGCCATATTGGCCAATGAAAAGAATACAGACCCATTCAACCCAGATGTGCATAGACAGATGTGTATAGACAGAACCGATGTCAAATAAGCAAGTGACATTTTGGTCTCAGGAATCCCTGCTCCAGCCAGCCTGCCCTGCTCTTCCTTGCCCGTCCTTGTGACCTTCAGGGAGACTGTTGCCCTCCAGATGGGGAGCAGCTTAGCCAGGACTGCCTGAGCTAGAACAGGAAGTGGGATGGGTTGGGGGATGTCCCCAAAGAGCAGCTTCAGCTGAGCCTGAGAAAGAACTGTCTGAGCTGTCACTGGCTGGGGGGCACCGTGATCTTTGTCTTGCCGGGGGGTACAAGCCAGAGAGCCCTGGGTCAGGTCTCCATGCTCTCTGAGGAGCCCTCCCCCCCCCAAAAAAAAAGAGCTGGCCTCCAAGGATGACCCTGCTGAGAAATTGGAGGTGTCCATTGGCTCTCCCTAGCTGCCATCTCTTTCTTCTCCTCCCCATAGGACCAGACCCTCTCAGGTCGCACCTGGGAGCCAGGTTGAGGAAAGCAAGATGGACCAGAAACTGCTTGACCAGATCCCTTTTCCTTTTGGGGTCTCGGTTTCTCTTATCTGGAACTCAGGGGCCTAGATACTGTAGGCTCTTGGAAGGGCTTGGTTTTGAGTCTCTGGCAGCCCAAGACTAAGAAGAATCAAATTTGGGAGGTGAGATGTCCTCCTTACCCCAGGAGCTATCAGGAGGAAGGCTGGGTGCTGGATAGACAGACAGGCCCCTTCCACCCACCAGGGAGAGCGCAGGGAGGAGCCAGGGGCAGCTGCTTCCACTGCCCACACGATCTCATTATGGAAAATTCCCTCTATTGACTCAGCTCTAATCAGGCAGGCCGCCCTGGGCATCCCCCCCAGGTTCCTGCTGGGCTGGCTGAGATCAAAGAGAGAGCCGGGCTGGGGGCTGGAGCATCGCCTGCCTTTCCCATCGATCCAGATGCGCCTCTTGTTGCTAGGCAACAGCCTCCAGTCTCTCCCGGTCCTTCCTCCCCCCGGGGGCTGCAGGATTGGGCAGTAAATGGGGAGAGACCCCATATCCACTCTTCAGGTCTTCCCTTACTGTGCTAGACTTCTGTCACCAAGCTGGGAGCCCTCTTCCTGCTGGGGAGGCAGGAAGCTCCCCTTGCATGTTGGGGGCTTGACCCTTCTACCACCAACAACCCCTCTGCTCCCCACCACATTTGTATGCATCTCCAGTATCCTGGACATCCACACTTCTGCTCCAAGGAAACAAGAAGACAGGCTGGGGACTCGCCATCGAGGAAACTGAGGCCCAGAGAGAGAAGGGACCCTGGAGTCCATGGAAAAGTCAAGACAAGACTGGAGCCTCCTGAATCCCAGCCCGACATTGGACTTGACCCAGAAGCCATTTGATCTTGAGAAACTGTCTCTGAAGACAGACTCACACTCCCATTTTTGAATGGGTTGGCTTTTTTTTTCTTCCTGAAACGTAGGATGCAATTCATAGTAGCTTTTTTTGTTGTTGTTATTTCAAGTGCTATAATTTAAAACTGTAAGTTGTATTTTTTTAAACAGGCATTAAAATGTATTATGGGTTTGAGGGGCTGTAATTGACTAAATAATGCAAATCTGATAATTTTATCACAGTTTAATATTTTGCATATTTTATCTACCCTAAACTGCTCATCTTCTGTTTTTTTTGACTGAATATGCCTGCTGTGTCCCAGCAGTTATTATGTAGTGACCTACTTATATCACGGCTTATTTAGAATTTTAAGGTCTTTCCCCCTCTGAGGTCTTTATAACCCTTGGGGATGCAGGAAGGGAAGTCTACTACTCTTTCTCCTGGTCTCTGTCAAACCTTTTATTTCCTGTAATCGAAGAGAGGAGGGGATGATAAGTCAGGGCTCAGCTCTGAGAGCTGCCAGAGGTGTTCAGTCCCTGGGCAGCAGCCCTGGTGCCTTGGTTCTGCCCCTGCCTGCGACCTGCTTACCCGCAGCTCTACAGTGTGACAACAGATTCTCTGACTCCCCTGCCCAGCACCAGTCACACACTCCAACTCTGAGAGGCATAGCTTTCCAGGGTCCTTGACAAATGGTAACCAATTAATGTCAATTAATCTGATTAGCCTAAATAGTTAATTAAGCAGTTAATTAACAACATCATTGACAATAACCCACAGCTCCTAAGGGATGGTGGGTGGAGGCAAGAATGGTGGGTGAGGGTGGGAGGGAGGTCCTCTGCACTGGGAAGGGGTGAGCCCCTTAAGATCACACGGGGAATGGGGGACTTCCTGTGCAGCTATGGCTTGATCATCAGGCCAGAGTCTTTATCAGGGTGTCTGACCCCACCCCAGTCACAAGCCCTCCCAGGTCCCTGGCCAGGTTCCAGAGGGTCTTTTGTGGGAGAGTCTGAACGTCAGCATAGCAGAGGCTGAGAAGGCCTTTTGTCTAGGAAACATTGCACCCTAAAATCCCAGAGGGAAGCCCCCACCTCTGCTGCCATCACCCCCTCCCCAGAACAAGCACCTTAGAGGCTATAACCTCCATTGAGGCCGTGGACTTCCCAAGCCACAGAGCAGCCCTGGGAGGGAACTACCATCCTTCAACCCATCCTACAGGTGAGAACAGGGAGCACTTCCTGTGTGTCAACCTGTGTTTGCAGGGGACAACCACAGCAACAAATGAACAGTCCCTGCCCTCAGGGAACAGCCAGTCTGGGGCATCCTGGGATAGTAGAGCCCCAGGGTTGCACCACCTCTGAGTTGGGGGATATGCCTATGGAGAACCTCTCTGTGCCACAGTTTCCCTCACTGACCACCTCATACTTCTTATGATACCTTGAGGAAGAGATGTGTTGACATCAGGATGCGGGACCTGCCATCCAGGAAATGCCAAATGAGACCAAAGAGTGAACAGCAGTGAGAACAGAGAATAAGAGGGGCCAAGCAGGAAGCAGCCCTGGGCACCTGGGGACACACGGAAGACAGCTTGGCACAAGATGTCACACGGAAGATGTCTAGGCAGCACCCAAAGTTCAAGGAGGTAGAGGAAGAGGGAAGGAGGGCATCCCAGGCAAAGGGGACCGCATGTGTAAGGCAAGGAGGCCCCAGTACATTGTCACCTGGGAGCTTTAAAAATGGCAAGCCCCAGACCCCCCACTCCAATTCTCACTCAGTCATTTGGGGTGGGTCCTAGGAATCTGCTTATGGTGACTGTTCTAGAAATACAGAGGCACCTTCAGATCACAGCTATGGTGTTCTGGGTGTCCCAGGATGGCCTCAGGCCTTGTGACCCGTATTCTGAAAACACATCGCAGTCCCCCGGTTCTCTCCATCTGTGCAAATTGTGCTCGTCCTTCAGAGGTGACCTTTCTGAAACAGCTCTGGTCTGTGCTTACCTGCTGGGAGCCCTCCTTGTCCTCTCTGTAGTCATAGGGGAAGATGCCAGGGCCCTGTGCCCTGCAGCTTCCCTCTCCAGTTGGGTCTTTAGCTCATTGGCCTGGGCCCTGACTCTCTTTCCACAGTATCCCCCAAGCCCTGGTGCCTGTCCCCTCTGGCAAACCTGAACTCATTCAATGCGGCCCATCTGTGAAGCCAGCTCTGAAGTCAACAGGCAGCTGCCCCTCCCTGCACCGGAGCCCTGGCCACCCTGGGATCTCCCACATCACCCGTCTTCCACCCAGGAGCATTCCCAGCTTAGGAGCCTTGCTCCTCACAGCATAGAGAGCTGCTCTTGTACCAGGACTGTCTTGTTCCTCCCTTTATCCAGTGTCCACCACAGGCTTGGAGGATGACAATGATAATGGAGCTTTTAAACTCAGAGGTGCTCGCAGAGCCCACGTTGGATGAATGGATGAATGGGTGACCATAGCTGCTCTCTGCTGTCCAAGGAGCAGGGGAAGAGATCATTCAAAAGGCAGAGGAGAAAGAGGAACTCTGGGGATAATAACGGGGGGGGGGGTCACAAGGACCAAGATGCCTGGGTCAGAAAGGGCCAGGCAGGGAGGGGGACAGGACTGCCCAGCGGCAGAATCTGATAGGCATCCCAGCTTGCTTCCCTCCCTGCCAGAAGCCCCCTCTGGTGTCCTGATGGAGGAGGCTGCTCTTCCTGGCCTGAAGCCTGCTCTCGCCACCTGGGGGTCTTTGTCTGTGATAGGGCTCTGATTTCAGCTGGAGATGGGCATGGGGGGCCAGGCTGCCTACCTCCGTCCTTTCCTGTCCTTGGGTCTGCCCCTTCCTCCAGGTCTTCCTTTCTCCCTGGGTCAGCCTAGCTTGCAGCGCGTGCACACCCTCACCTGTCGACTCTCCCGGGGGCCAGCATGACTCCTCTTCACCTGTCCCATTGCCTCCTGCCAGGTGGAGCCGTGGCTCCTCTCTGGCCTCTGGGCCTTGTATCATTCTCTCTCTCCCTCTCCCTGAACCTGCTGCAGTGTGTGGGCTTCTGGAAGTGCCTGCCTGATCATTTCATGACCCTGCTCCAAGGTTTCTGTGACCCTCATTGCTTTCCAACTAATTCCCAGCTCCTGAGTGGCTTTGAAGGCTCTTCAAGGCCTAACCTAGCTCAGCGCTCCCCCTGAGCTGCCCTCTGTTCTGGCCACATCAGATGCCTCATTCTCCCCCACATCCAGCCAGAACTTTCATACCTTTGTGCCACTGCCTATGGTGTCCTCTGGAGTGTCATTCCTCTGGTAATCTTCAAGGTGCAACTGAAATGTCACCTCTCCCCGCAACTTAGTTCTAGCAGAACCTCAGTGGGTCATCACTGTCAGTTCCCACACCTGCCTGCCTTTCCCACTGCTCCGTCAGATTCACCTCTGTGTCCCAGGGATCATACTGTGCCCCTCAAATAGGAAGGGTTTACTAAATATCCATTGTATAGTCTCCACCACTCAGATGATGCCCACCACCTCTCAGGAACATGCTAGATCCTTCCTGGGGTGCTTTCATATGTATTATCTGTGCCACTTAAAGCACACCTGGAGGCAGGTACTATCATGTCCATTTTACAGGACAGGAAACAGACCTGAGGGTGATGTAGGGCCCAGGTGAGATCAGAGCCCAGAAGGGCAGGAGTTGCCTAATTCTGATTCTGAACTCTTTTCTTCTGAGGTGTTGCGGGGCCCATGTTCTCTCCAGGAGATATACAAGTCTCTCATACTTCTCCCCACCAGCTGCTCTGGCTAGTCCCTGCCTCAGTCCCTGGCAGAGAGGCCCGAGGAGACAGGCCCACCTCATGTTCTGGCTGAACTGGCACACAGGTCACGCAGCCATCCTCTCCAAGGGAAACCTATAGCTAGCAGACACCAAAGATGTGTCCACCCAAAGGGGCAGGACAGAGGCCAGGCTCTCTCCTCAACTCTCACTGGCTTCCTGGGAAGCAGCTACACCCATGTCCAGCCTTGATATGACCATGACCACAGAAGGATCGGACCCCTAGCACCAGGAAAAAAAAAAAAAGTTTGCATTATGAAGAATCTTTGAAGACATCAGAGAATGCTCGTGACAGAGTGAGAAATGAGACAGAGGCCTCTCCCAATGGCAGGCTCCCAAGGTACTGACTCTGTGTATCTGTGGATATGTGGGGAAAAGCCCACGAGGAAATACCCCACCACGTTCACAGTGCTCATCTTTGGGCAGTGGATTCTTAATTTTCTCCTTGGTTTCTGAATTCCCCAAGTCTGGAACAATGAAAACATACCATTCTTAAAATCAAAAAAATTCAACACAGCTTGCTTCAGCCTGCCTCCATCCTGGGGCTTCTGGGGAATGGTGGCAGGGGCACCCATCTGAGGAAGGTGCCCAGACCCCTGGGTCCAGGGAACTCGGCCCAGCCTCCTTGTAGCCCTCAGAGCCCGTGGCAGGATGCTGAGCGAGCCAGGTACTGCCAGCCAGCTTCAGCTGGCACAGTAGCCTCTGCAGTGGGCAGGAGGCCAGGGCAAGGGCGGCGGGAGGCTGAGGCCCGGCTGCCTGCCGAGGAAGAAGCACCGCAGACCCGCAGGCTGGTGGCTTTTAGCCACAGGGGGTGTCCTATGCGTTGGGGGCTGCTCTGGAGCCATGGAATATGTGACCACCAAGACATTTCTTCCAGACCAATGAATGGTCAGCCTGAACATAGCTCACTTGCCCAGGGTCCCTGAGAGCCCCATTCTAGATGACATGGGGCCATTGGGGCTGGGCCTCTGAGGATGGCACTGTGGTCCTCCTGAGCTCATGACCCAGAAGAGAATGAAGGGGGAACAGGAAGTCATTGATGATCTGGTGAGGTTGGGCATGCCTATAATCCCAATGACTTGGGAGGCTGAGGCAGGAAGATGGCAAGTTCAAGGTGAGCCTCAACAACTTAGTGAGACCCTGTCCCAAAATAACAAATAAAAAGGACTGGAGATGCAGCTCAGTGATAGAGCACCCTGGGTTCAACCTCCAGTACTGAAAAACCAAAACCAAAACCAAAACCTAGGCTGGGCCAGGCTGGGTTTTCTGATGGTTGGCAATGAGCCGTCTGTTCTTCTGGGTCTCCTGCCCAATCTTGGTCCCTCCTCTCCTCTCCCTCTTACTCAGCCTCCCACCTCACTGACCACAGGTCTCCTCTGAGCGCCACCTCCCTGAGCTCTTCTTCCTCACTGAGCCTTCTGCCCCTCAGTGGGTCCCCCTGTCTTTGAGCTTCCCAGTCTTCCTCTGGGCCAACAGGCTGGAACTGAGAGGGAACCGTTCCGTTTCTTGCTGGTCCTCCCTGGTTAGCTGGGACCAGTTGCCATGCTAAGGCGATCCCTCTCAGGCCCTGCCTCCTTCTAGAACAGCAATGCAACCACTTTTTCTCCCCCAAACTCCATGAATCAGTCTCAATTGTCTCACCCTGCTTCTTCCTGCATCTGTGCATAGGGTCCTGGGGTCTCCTGGCTCTAATGAGGGATATATTCTAGGAAGTATATGGAGACATCTTCTGTCTCTGCAGGTCACCTTACACTCAGGACCAAAGGGGGCCTGACCTTGGCTCAGCAAGAGCTGGGACCCTCAGGTGAGCTGCAGGGCTTCTTCAGGCTCTATTTTCCTCTTTGGTTAGGACTTCGTGTCCATCATGAGGAGGGATGAGTGGATTTGAAATCTCAGCTGCAACTAATAAATCAAACCCTGAAACACTGGAGGTGACTTCTCTCTCTGCTGATGGAACCACAGGCTTCCTGATGTATAGATACCTACATCAGAGAGGTCTCCAAATGTTGGTGCTGACAGGGACTTTGGAGGTTATCCAGTCAAATCCTATCATTTTATGGTCCAGGACACTGAGACCCAGAGAGGGGAAGGGATATGTTCAAGGTCACACAAAAAGTTCTTTAGATTCCTGTTCCCAAGGTCCTCAGTTCCTCTGTTACCTTCTCATGACTCCTTGAGGCCCAGAGTGCCCTGGCTCATCCTCACTCAGGAAAGCCTGCAGAAGTGAGGACAATGCAGTACTGTAGAAGCCACCCAGGGCCCTGAGGGAGTGGTCTTGGATTATGCCAAGACCTTGTTCCATGACCTTGGGAGCATCACATCATATTTCTAGACCTTGTTGTGTTTCTCTGTGAAAAGGAGGAAGCAGCATGTTTGGGGCCAGGATACAAGTGAATAGAATGAAAATATTTATGTGAAGGGTTGGGCCCAGGAGCAGGGCTCAGAGTGTATGTAGGAGAAGAGGGATGGCAGCTGCCTACCAACTTCTGTATCAGTGCCCCTGGCTGGCTTCTGGGATAGGAGGAGCTCTGACTTTGTCCCTGGGGTATAGGTAAGAAAAGGAGGTGCAGGTAGTAAGGGACACTGACCCCAGCAGTGTTGGCAGCTGCATGTGGCCATGGGCCATTTCAGAGGGTGAAGACTGAGCATTTGAAAAGGAACAGGCAGTCACAGACTTGCCAAGGTTAGCAAGAGGCTGCCAGGCAGGGGATGAGGGATGCAGGTAGAGTGAACAAATGGGCCTGACAGACCCAGACTCTCCCTTTGCAGGTGGGACAGTGATGGTGGCGGGAGCAGCCAGTTACCATTCAAAGTTCATTCTACCTTCAAATATCCGAGTGACCTTGGGGGAGTCATCTATACGGCACTGTACAGTCTCACCCATGTGCCTCAGGCTCTTCACCTGTAAATCTGGCATCACGAATCAAGAAACTGGCATTTAACTGAGGCTTGATATCAAGAGGTTGGGACAGGTTGTCAACAAACACTTCTGCCCCAGGGAAGACAGCATGAGTGGCTTCATGACCTTGGGAAAGTCACTCAAGCCTTGTTTCTCAGCTCTGAAAAAGGGACAACGATGACTTCTATGGGAAGCTTTTGTGAGGATTCACTGAGCCCAGTATAGCCTTGTGCCTAGGGTGGAGCTTGGCATGATGCCCTTGACCACTGTCCACCTCCTCTGGAGGAGAAAGACAAGTCTCGAGGATTGCTGAACACTTTTCCACCTTTATCCAGCCCCTCCTTAAGGAATTCTTACTAATACACATCCAACAGTAGGAAAGTAGTTTCCTACTCATTATTTGGATAATGTCTTTCAACAGCAAAGGAGATATGATTTACACTAACCCTGTTTTACAGACTGGGCAAGAGGCTCAGAAAGGTTAAGTGGCTTACCTGAGGTCACATAACCTAGATTTGATCCCCTGCCTCTCTGACTTCAGAGTCCATGACTCCCAACCCACCCACCCCCACTCCTGAAAACCCAATCCACTCTTCAGTCACTCTTCAAGAATTCCTCCTCCACCCCTCACAGGAGAGTGGGATGGGGCATAAAGTTAAGGAACCCCAAACTTGGTTTTGTGTGGGAGCACTTTCCTAGACAATTGGATCCTATTTCTGGTTGGGGAAGAATTTGGCACAATCTAGGACTATGACCTTAAGATGCCCCCTAGACAGAGGAACTGTCCAGCCCCTGTTCTGCTCTCCATCAAAGTATCTGCCTTTTCTCTTGACTTAGGACGAAAGATCAGCCCAGGTCCCCAATGCCAGGAGTGGGCAAGTGAGTGAGGTTCTTGGAGGAGTGAGAAGTTATGGCTGGGACAGAGCACGGGATCTGGAGTACCAGGTCAGACCTGGGTGCCTTTTTCTTGCTCTCTCCAGCCCTGTCCTCACAGTGGACTTTCTGCCAGGAGCAGGAACCGCAGGAGGCTTCAACATTGTCCAGGCAGGAGCCCTGGGAGGGAGGGGGAGGAGGTGGCAAGGCAGAGTCTGCGTCTCTTTTCTCAGCTCTCCTCTGTACCAAGAATTTGCCATTAGGCTGGGCCCACTCTGGGCTCTAGAAACTCTCTCTGGGAATCCAGAGAGGCCACTGAGAACCCTCCTCCCAAACTCCTAGTGGCTATTTTCTCATCTGTGTCTTCCATCCTTTTCCCAGTGTGAAAGTAAATGCCAGCCTGTGTGAGACCCAGTTCTCATTGCCAGCTCCTGCCTCCCCAGGGGCATTTGGATGGCTGGGAAAGGGGCCAGACTGTCCCCTATAAGGGCACCCCCTGCTGGACAGAGGCCCAGCATCCAGGTGGGGGCCTGCTCCCTCCACCTCTGCCAGTGACCAGCATCTCCACAGGGTCCCTGCATTTATCTCTCCCTTCCCTGGGGAGTAGGTCCTTCCTCCTCAGTTGGGGGAGGGCAACTGGATTGCGGATGGGGGCCTCCCTGCCACCCTCGTGGGCAGGGCCACCAGCATTTATACCCAGGAGAGTCCTGCCCATGACCCCGCAGGGCTCTCACTTTCTCCATCTCTATGAAAAGAACAACGTTCATCTCTTTTCTCCAGATGCCTCGCACCCTCGGACAGAACTCTACCAGTCCCCCAACAATGACCCTCTGCTCAGGGGCCTGCAGCCCGGGTCACCGGCTGGGGAGGCCCGAGGTTCAGCCCAGCCCCAGCCCCTCTGGGAAATGCCCCCGCCCCACCTGGGGCTCTCACCTCCCCGCTGGCCGCCGCGCTCTGCCGGGCGCTAGAGCCAGGCCCCGCCGCCCCGCTGGTCTGGTCCGCCTCCTTGGCTTGGCTCCGCTCGGCTCGGCAGCTCAGCGGGCCCCGCGGCCCCGCGCCCTCCGTCTTCCCGCGGGCGCCGCCGCCGCTGCCGATTGCTGAAATGCTGGACAGCGCACCACCATCGAGCCGGCTCCGGGTCCGCCAGCCGGCTAGAGCGGCCCAGTGCCCACAGCTCCCTCTCCAGGCCTGGCGGGCCATCGCCGCTAAGGTAAGGGGCGAGGCGTCGGGGCAGGAAGCTCCACCACGAGGTCTGCTCCACCCCTTGCAGGTAGGGGAACATCAGCCTCGCGAGGCACCTGGAGAAAGGGAGTTTATTAATTTAGATCTGAGGGTTGCACTCGATATCCAGAGATGTCGCCAGGACTGTGCACGCAGCTGGGGTCTAAGAGGGCTCTGGGGTCCGGCTAGGGGACATCCCTAGGAAGTTCTTGTCATTATGTTTCCTGGTGGTTGGTCCTAGACAGGACATATGTGGGCGATGGGAGACAACAAAAGGAAGAGGGTCTTGAGAATGGAATCACTGGGCCTTTGAGATTGTTTGGTTTGGAATATGGGAACCTGAATTCAAGTTGGTGTGACCTTGGGCCTCCGGTCTCAGTTTTTAGCCCTTTCAGTGAGCAAACTGAATGGAGAGAATTTGGGAATGGGGACGTTGGGAGCCCAGATAACTTTTCCCAGTGAAATCCAGGAAGGTGGAGGCCCTTGCTTGGAGCCGAACAGAGGTGCCTATGATGTTGTCTCAAGGGGCAGGGCTAGAAGTGCCTGAGCCTCAGAGACGGGCGGGACTCCAGTGAGGCAGGTCAGCCTGTGTGAGACCCAGTTCTCACAAAGTGCTCCTGACCCAGCTCCTACCTCCCCAGGGTCATGGACATCTGGGAAAGAGGCCAGACTGTCCCCTATGCAGGCACCTGCTGCTGGACAGAGGCCCAGCATCCAGGTGGGGTGCAGTTTGAGGTACAGATTCTAGGAAATATTTGTATGCCATCAAGCGCCATCTCTAGGTGTCTGAGTGTGTTCCTGCCTGTGTCTGTAGGTCTGTGTCTGTATCCCTGTCTCTCTGGAGTCTGTGCCTCCTCGACTTCCCTCTTCCTTTCTCCAGGTTTCTTCACCTACCTGTGTCTTTGGAGTGTGTAATCCATGTGTGTGCGCATGCGCGGGGATGAGGAGGGAGGTTAGGATCCTGTTTGCAGAACAAAGGTTGAGGGTGGAGAAGAGGGGTGGGCTATAGCTGCTGGCAGCAGTAATGCAGCCCCATAGCCCCAAAGGCAAGTCCTCAGCTGGTCTCCTGCCTTCTGGCTGCATGAATATTTCATCTGCTGGGGCTTTGGTCTGTCTAAGCCCCTGGCAGCATGCTCCCCCTTCCTGGGAGAAGCTGCCCCCTCTGCCTATCTGGGCCTCCCAAGGAAGATCAGGGAGCAGGCAGATCAAGGGCTGGGAGAGAGCCCCCAGAGACCTTGCAGCCTTTTCTTGTTTGAGGATCTCTGGCTGGGTGTGTGGAGAGGAATGGAGGAGGGTCAGAAGAGGTACAGGGACATGGCATCCTTTCCTCTCAGATAAGCCCATTCCTTAACTGAAGTTGGCCATATGAAACCTCACCACACTGACTTGGAGCCAAACAAGCCTTGGCTTCAAGTCTATTTGGAACTAAGGCTGGGGAATATTACCCCAGCTGGCACACCTCCTCCTGCCCTCCCCTCAGCTGTCTCAGTAGGCTCTGCCTCCCTGGCTTTACAGTGGGAGGTACTTTTTTGTTGTTGTTTTGGTACCAGGGATTGAACCCAGGGCTGCTTAAGCCCTGAGCCACATCTCCAGCCCTTTTTATTTAGAAACAGGGTCTCGCTAAGTTGCTAAATTTGGCTTTGAACTTGCCATCCTCCTGCCTCGGCCCAAGCCCCTGGGCTTACAGTGCACCACCACACCCAGCCAGTGGGAGGTACTTTAGGGGTGCCTGCAAGCTTGAAGCAAACTTCCCCAGCTGCCTTGGGGCCCTCAGTCCACGGGGGAGCCCTGGAAGCCTGGGCTGTCTCTTGGTCCCCGTGTTCCTCTTCATCCCTTGCAGTCCTTACCCTGGCTCATAAGACTAGATGTCTACCTTGGTTTCTCTGCTCAGCCCATTAATTTCCCCAAAAGTGCTCCTGACCTTGCTCAACTCATTTCAACAAATGGCAGTACCATCTGTGCTGGCTTTACTGTTGGCTCTTTTGAGTCCATTCTCTGCCCTGGACTTTGGGGAGCTGACCTCTACAGACAGATTACCCAGACTCCCCTGCTCTTGGCTTCTGGTGGAGCTCACCCAACAGGGGCATCACTAGGAGAGCAGAGGGTGGGAGGAGAGAGTGGAGAGGGGTTTATTCCTCTCCAACTCCCATCCAGTGGCCTCTTCTCCAGCTTTGGCCAAGCTCTGGCTTTGGATTACCTCCCTGGGGCACTGGCCCATTCTTGTATCCTCATCTGCACCTCCGTGCAGTCCCTTGACCAGGCTCCCTTTGATCAGACTTTGGGAGGGTACAATTCCCTTCTGGGTCCTGACCCGTATACCTCACCTGGCCCAAGTCTGGTTTCCAAGTCGGAATCTGTGGGTCCTTAGGCCCTGCAGTCCCTCCCTTCTGCCTGCACATCTTCACCTCTTGGGACTCTGCCCTCTTCCTCATCACCAGGTCTGGCTGGGCCTGGCCTTGGTACTAGACTCTGCCCTGTGCCTCCCTCTCCTTTGGAATCTGTCTTCGATGGCACTGATGGGTGAATCCCTCCAAGAGCTTCCCATATAAAACAGTATCTACTTGCCTAGCCCCCTTTTTCCCCTCTTAAAAAATTTGTTTATGATGCATAACATTATATTTTAACCAATTCCAATGCAAGAGTTCAGAAGCATTATGTACATCTACGTTGTCATACAACCTACCATCCATCTGCAGAATGTTGCTTATCTTCCCAAACCAAAGCTCTGCACCTATTAAACACTACCTCTACGCACTCTTTTCCTCCAGACCCTGGCACTCACGTTCTTCTTCCTGTCTCTTTAAGTTGGAAGGGTCGAGGGACTTCATTTAAGTGGAATGAGACATTACATATCATTTTGTGACTGGCTTACTTCATTTAGCATAATGTCTTCACAGTTTATGTCAAGACATAGAACAGAACTTCCTTCTTTTTAAAGACTGAGTAATATTCTGCCTTGTGGATAGGCCACGGTCCTCTCATCTATTGATGAGCACTTGGGTGGCTTCCATGTTTTAGTTATTGTAAATAATGCTGCTAATGTTATAGTTTGGATCTGGATCATTCCATGAAGACCCATATGTTAAAGGCTTGGTCCACAGTGGTGGTGCTCTTGGTGGGTGTGGGAACGTCAGGAGATAAGTCCTGGTTAGTGTAGGTCTCTGGCGCCTGTCTTTGAAGTTTATATCTTGTCCTAGCCCCTTTCTCTCTCTCTCTCTCTCCCCAGCTGCCACAAGGTGAGGAGTCCTCTGCCACTTGTTCCCACTGCCCTGATACTCCGCCAGGCCTCAGGCCCAAAGCAATGGAGCCAGCGGCCCTTGGATTGAAAATTCTGAAACTGTAGACAAAATAAATCTTTCCTCCTTTAGGTTTATTTTCTCAGGCATTTTGTCTCAGCACTGGAAAGGTGACAAATACAACATGGAAGTGAACTTGCAGGGTCGTGTGTTAATTCTATGCTTAAGGTTTTGAGGAACAGCCCAGCTGTTTGCACTGCGCTGTCACCATCATACACTCCCTCCGGTAATGCACAGTGGCTCCATTTTCTCCCCACTTCTTCACCAGTATTTATCATTTTCTTAGCCAGCGGTCATCATAGAGGGTGCGAATTGCTGTCTCATTTGCCTTTTTATTTACACCTCCCTAGCGATCAGTGAAATTGAGCTTTTTTCATGTGCTTCCTGATCATTCATCCACCTCCTGCGGGGTACCCTTATTTTTTCTTATTGCCATATGCCATATTATCATCCTCTGTGTTTGATTCTGTCTTCACACTCTAGACCTTGAGTTCTGGGAGGCCAAGGACTTAGCTCATGGTTCTGTTCCCAGCTCTCGCACATAGTAGATGCTCAATAAGTATTTGCTGGTTGAATATCTAAATGCATCGGAGCTTTCTCAATCCTTCGTCGGCCTTGCTTCACCCGCCAACAATTTGTTTGTCTGATGTTCTGCCATCAGAAAACAACCGTGCCATGAATAAGCCTTTCCAAAGTCGAGGCGGGGTAAAGCCGCTGACTCAGTGCCTCGCATCCGGGGTGGATTCATGCTCCAGACTCACGTGCTGCAACCCGCCTCCCCATCTCCCCCTCCCTACCCCTGCACCCCCGTGGACCTTTATACCTACTGTTCCCAGTGGTGGCACCTCTCTCCATTCCCCCTGTGCTTCTATCCTCACCTCCAGGGTGAACTCCTCTTCTGGGCAGCCCCCTCCCCTGTGCCCAATGGGCCCTTTCAGGGACTTTGTGTGCAGAGGGAGAGCAAGAGGAGCCCCGGGTCAAGAGGCCAGGCCAGGCTGATGTCCTTCACTTGCTGGCCTGGTAGAGTCACCTGAGTGACCCTGCTCAGTTTCTTTTATTCTGCTCAGTCTCTGGCTCCCTCTGCGACATTTTGTGTCTAGATGAGATTCACATGGCAGGGCTGGGTCACATGTGTCCCTATCTCCTGTGCCGTGGCGAGGAAGCAAGAATCATGGTTGCATTGAGCCATCTGATTTTTCATCTCTGTCGCCAAACTGTCCTCTCTCTTTCCTCTTCTCCAAACAATGTGCTCAGCTCTCCCTTTCTCCAGCTCTTCCTTGTCTCTTTGCACATTCTGGGATGTAGACTCACACCTTAGGGGCGCTGGCCTGGGAGTTGGTCGCTTTCTGGTGTGTCTCCAAAGTGTTTCCATGACTCTTAGAACTATCTTAGGGTCTTGTTAAATGTGCCCGTACCCGAGCCTCCCTCCAGATCTGCTGTCTCGGTTATCCACTGCTGCGTAATAAATACTCGGAAACTTCATGACTTGGAGCAACTTACTTTTTCACTTCATTTCACGAGTTTGTGGGTTAGAAATTTGTGCCCAGCCTGGCTCCTCGATTCTCCTGCTGCAGTGCCATCCAGTCTGATGCCGTGGTGGTTTTCAGCGGATGGATGGTGTATTTGTCATCTTTCCAATGCTGTGACAAAATACCTGATAGAAATCAATTTCAAGGAGGAAAGGTTTCTATTGGCTCATGGTTTCAGAGGTTTTCATCCCTGGTTGGTTAGCTCTGTTGCTTTTAGGTCCGTGGCAAGGCAGAACACCATGGTGGGGAGCACATGACGTAGCAAAACTGCTTACCTCATGGCAGCCAAGAAGCAGAGACAGAGATGGGGGGGGGGCTAGAGTCACAATATACCCTTCAAGGACATTCCCCAGTGACTTACTTCCTCCAAGATGGCCCCATCTCCTAAAGGAGCATCACAGACCCCCACTCATCTGGCACAGCCTCCATATCCTTTAGGCCCAGGATCACCCAACAGCAGGCTGGCAGCCAAGCCTTTAGAACATGGTCTTTGGGGTCATTTCTGATCCCAATCCTGACATTCTGCCCCTGGGCCCCAAAGGCTCATGTCCCTCTCATAATGAAAAATGCATTCAGTTCATCTCCACGAGTCCCCAAAGTCTCAATGGTTTCAGCATCACTCCAAAGTCCCAGTCCAGAGTGAGGAACACGTCCAGGTCACCCAGGCATGTCACAGGAGGATGGCAGGGTGAAGGTTCCAGCAGATGTTTGACAAAGGTCCTGCCGGGGGGCCCTAATAGACGTTGAATTATTGCTTGATCCTGATCTCCCTACAGAGAAAGGCCCAGAAGGCAAAAATAGTCCCTTTTGAACTCCATTGGACTTTGTGCAAAGCCATCCAGGACACATGGACAAGAGGTGACAGCCAGAGGCCACCTGGACTTGAATGAGTGAGTTCCTGGTGCCCCCCCTGAATGGTGGTGGACCTGAGGACTCCGAAAGTATAGCCATTGCTTTGGCCATGGAGGTGGGACAGAGACAGGCCCAGGTCCTAAAATGTCCTGTGAAGAAGCTACTGGAGCACTCTGGGAGGTGCTCCGGGAGGAAGAATCCTGAGCTGGCCCAAAGGGTCAGGAGGGTACGTCCCGATAGTGGGGTGTGGAGTTGGACCCAGGCCCTGATCCCAGAGTTGCTCTTATTGGCCGTGTGGACTTGGGAAAGTGACCTGAGCCCCACTGAGCCTTGGTTTCCTCATCTGTCAAATGGGACTAACGTTACTGTCTCTGAGGGCTCTTAGGAAGGAGGGTCTTTCTGATTGTTACAGATCTTCTCCGTCACAGCCTGGAGGGGCTGGTGACAGGAAGGAAAGGCCTGTTGTAAGCCAGTGCCTTGTATCTGAAGAGTGGCAAGCCTGGACATTCAAGTCCCTCCTCTGCCCCGCTTCTGTCACTGTTCATCCTGCCATCGGCCCCCTTTGTCCCTCCTCATTACCCTCCACTCAGCACCCAGCACCTTGCTGGGTAGAGACTGCATTTGGGGGCCACCAGGGACCGCCCTGCTTTTTCTCTGCGTGCCCCCCTCTCTGCCAGGCCCGCTGGTCCCTTCCTGTCCATGTCCTGCCCCTCGTCATAGCACCTTGCTAGCTCTCTCTTTGCGGAGCCTGGGAAACTGAGGAGTCCCTTGTGGCAGACGGGCAGGGCTGACCTTGAAGCAGATCTTTAATAAACAATGAGCAGAGGCGGCAGCTCCCGGCCTGCCTTCCCGGCCTGGCCTCCCCTCTCCTCTCCTTTGCTTGAAAACCCTTCAAGGGGGCCAGGGCCCTGGGTTAAGCTTTGCCCTTGCTAGGGTCCTTTTGGAGGGTGTAAATCCTTGGGTTGAGAGAATGTCAGGATCTGGGAGGAGATGTAGGAAGGGAGGCTGTGGGCTCTGCTGGCCTCTGCCTCTGCCTTAGAGGTTTTTTTGTTTTGTTTTGTTTTTTGTTTTTGTACCAGGGATTGAACCCAGGGACGCTTAACTACTGAGCCACATCCTCAGCCCTTTCTATTTTTTATTTTGAGACAGGGCCTTACTAGGTTGCTTAGGGCCTTGCTATATTGTCGAGGCTGGCCTCAAACTTGTGATCCTCCTGCCTCAGCCTCCCAAGCTGCTGAGTCCCCCACCCCACTGCCTCCTCCCACCAGCCACTTAGGTCTCTTACTGTCCAAATCATTCAGTGGTATCCCTGGCCTGAGGCCATCCTAGGAATCAAGTTCTTTGCAGGCTACAGTCCACTGGGGGGGTGTGACAGAGACCTGTGTCTTTGAGAACTGCTGTATTCCAGGGACTGTGCCACATCCTCACTACTTCTAACCCTTGCGATGAGTCTTTGAGGAGGGAATCATTGTGCAGTCACACTGACGAGAACACTGAGGGTCAGAGTGGCTCAGAACTTGCCCCTAACCACCCAAGCCATAGCATCCTGGAGAACGACCTGAGTCAGAATCTGTGTGACCCAAAGCCAAGTTGGTCCCCGAATCACTGGTCTTAGAATAGTTCATATCTGCTCCCTCTTCCCTGGGTCTCTGGCCCAGGCCCCTGTCCTCACTGTGGCACACAATTTCCTCCTCCTTCCTGAGTCTAAACCCCACCCAGGACCTTGAAGACAGGCCCGCTCTGCTGGAGGGACATACCTTCCAGAATCTAGTTGCTAAGGTCCTGGCTCCTCAGCAAAGTCCCCTCTTTCCCTGGACCAAAGCCTGGCCCCCTCTGAGCTGTCTCCATGGTGGCCCTGTGACCCTGACTGGCTCAGCTGGACTTGTGGTGCGGAAAACCGGCAAATGAATGTGTTCTTGAATGAATTTGCAGATGGGGGATGAATGAGAGCCATCAGACGCAGTGAACCGTGCATTGAGCCAGTGGACCAGGACTGTGCATCTCCCCTCCCCATAGGGCCCTCAGTGACAGAGATGTCCACCTTCTAGAGGATTGAGTTGTCAATGGGACAAGAACATCCACCCAGGGCCCACATCTCCAGTGATCCTCATCAGGATGGAGATGGGACCTGGTGACAAGTTCCCGCCCAAGGAACCTCTTCCTGGAAGAGTCACCTGAGGGGCACATTTGCCCTCTTCCTCTCTCTTCCCTCATTGACCACTGGCAGGATATACCAGGCCCAAATACCTGGGGGGTGGGGAGAGCCATGAGATAGAAGGACCCTTGTCCCTGAATCACCATGCAGAGGACCTCCTGCTGACCAGAAGCATCAGTGTAGGACTGCTGGGACGTGAGAAATAAGTCAAGATAAGCTCCTGGGATTTGAGGGTTTATTTGTTATAGCAGCAGGTATTGCCCTGACTAACACAGCCACAGAAGCCAATTATTTGCCATCAAGCTATGTCCAGCCCAGAAATCCCTCAGGCCTGGGCTCTGGGGATCCTCAACCAGCACCTGTGACTCATCCTTTGTCTGCCAGCTGTGGGGACAGGCTGCCTCTCCTCTTGGCTTCCTCTCACCTCTCAGGGCCCAGGGAGGAGCTAGTGCTGCTCCTGGGTTGCGGAGGGACTCAGGCATCAAGGTAAAAAGTGACCACAGGCAAAACTCAGGTACGGGGTGATGAGTCAGGAGACTGGCTATCCCCGGGGGTGGTGACAAGAAGGGGCACAAATGGCTGATAGGCTCCGTGTTGGTCTGGGTGCTGGGTGTGCAGACGGGCCGTCTCCCGTCTCTACTGTGTGCACGGATGCTGTTCTTCAGGGGAGGTTTTCAGAAATGCCTTGGACAGGAAAGTTAGGGAGAGGAGAGAAAAAGGGTGAGAGACAATAGGATGGGAACCAGCACGGGGTTGGGGGACACATAGAGAGCAGAGGGTCGCCTTGCCCCTTCACCCATGGCAGGTCCCGGCAGGCCGCCACCTGCACCTCGCCCCCTCCATCCCACTCTGGGCTCTTATGTCCAGGTCCACCGGGCAGGTGTGCTGGCCGGGGGACCCTCACCCCCCCAGTGTATGCAGTGATCTCTCCTTGGAGGCCTGGAGCACACACCTGGGTCCATGCGATTCCACCAGGGACCAGGTGGGCAGCGGCGGGGGGCGGGGGGCGCTGCAGAAGAGATGGCTGCTGAGCCTTCCTTGGAGGATGTGAGTCAGTTTGTCTGTTGGTAGCATCTGATGACCAGGGGGACAGACTGCAGTCACCTGAATCCACCCCCACACACACACCTGGGACACACAGGGCCAGTCGCACACCTGACACGGGTCTCATCTACAGGCCACCTGAGGAAACGTCACGCACATGCCCCACATGCCCCTCCACCTACAAGTCCCACCCACCCTGCACGCAGCACACACAAGCTTGTCTACACTGCCTTCCTCCCAGGAGACCCAAACCTCAGCCAAAGGCCACATCTGTGCTGCTACCTACGCATGGGCACCCACACGTGGGCATCCATGCGCCAGTGTCCTCCCCAGCCTTTGACCCTGGGACAGAGGTGGCTGGGGATGACCTGCTGTGGGAGGGCCACACCCGCACTGACCAGAGCCCCAGGTTCCCTGAGACAGGAGCGGATCCCTCGAGGGTCCCTTCGCGGGGTCTTTGCCCTGGCCCCATCTTTTCTGGGAAGCCTTCCCTGAGTGTCCAGGGGCTGGAGAGAAGCCCCCACTTCTGAGCTGTGGAATCCACCTCCTGGGTAAGGACAGGCCACACACATCCCTCCAGGTGTCTGTAGAGCCCCAGGAGGGGCAGTGGCCAGGCAGTCCCTCGGGGGAGTCCCGGGTCCCTGGTGCACCCTGCCCCTGCCCACTGGGCTGCTCTGTGCTGGGAGGAAGATGCCCACCTTGGGTGGGACGCATGGATATTCCAGGGCATGGGAGAGTTGGGGGCCTGGAAGGCCCGGGGTGTGCACACCTGCGCTACGAATGTGGGGCATTGAGTTGCCCACTACCAAGCAGCCTCCAGGCTCTCCAAATGTGGCAGGGCCTCTTTGTCCCTGCTGGTCCTGATTTAAGGCCTCCTCCCAGGGTTCCAGAGAGGCCAAATTTGCTTCCTGAGCCAGAGACCAGATCATCCAAAGCTCCTGCCAGCCCAGCCCTGCGGGAGGGCCCCACACCCTGCCCATTCCTCCACCTGCTCTGTTCCAGGATCCCTGGTTCTTCACTTCCTGCTTCCTGCCCTGAGGGTCCTGTCCTCTGCGGACTGTCACCACCCCCCAAGCTCTCTTCTTGACAGCCCCCACCCACTCAGCAGGCCACTGAGGGCCTGGCCTCCAGTTGAGGGAAATCACAGAGGCAGTCTCCACTGACCGAATGCCTCCCGTGTGTTGTACGCTGGGTCTTCTCAGTCCTCAGCAGACCCCGGGGGTGGACATCACCATCGGCATTTTACTGGTGCAGAGCTGAGGCTCAGAGAGGTTAAGTGATTTGCTCAGGGCTCCACAGCAAGAGAGTGGAGAGAGAAAGTTCTAGAGTCTGGAGTGTGGAGTGAGAGGACCTCTCCTTGGCTCTCCGTGACTTCATCTTCTAGGATGTTCTTCTGGACTCTTCCAGCCCCGCCATCCTCGTCCTTCTGAAGGTTCCTACTGCATCGGGAACCAGATTTACAATGCAGGATGGTGCCGTTTATCATTCAGCTTCAACAATTCCCCTTCTGCCTCATTCCTGCTCCCCCGGTGCCTCTGTCTGGCTCCGTGGTCTGACTCTCTGAACCTCCTGGAGTCTGTTCCTGCCTTGTCTGAGCAGCGCTGCCTCAGGGGATGTGGGCTGTATGGGCTGGCCTCCACGTTCTGACACACGTGGTCCTAGACACGCTCAAATCACGCTGGCACCCCTGGGAGGGCCCAGTGCCCGCACCAGGCCCCGGCTCCACTGTGCCAAGGCTCCCTAGCGTGTGAGCAGGTGCTGTCCCCACAGCTGCTGGGACAGTCCCACCCCCTCCAACAGCCAAGCTGATAACCCTGCTGCCTTCCCCAGGGAAAGAACCCTGGGGGGGAGGCTGCTTGGGAGCCATGGAGGATCCAGGGCGGCCGTGGGCCAGGTCCTCTTTTTATTTTGGTACCAGGGATTGAACTCAGGGGCACTCGACCACTGAGTCACATCCCCAGCCCGATTTTGTACTTTATTTTTTTTTATTCATTTATGGTGCTGGGGATGGAACCCAGGGCCTGCGTATGCAAGACGAGCCCTCTACCAACTGAGCTAAGTCCCCAGTCCCCTCTTTTGTGTTTTATTTTGAGACGGGGCGTCACTAAGTTGCTGAGGCTAGCCTCAAACTTGCAATCCTTCTGCCTCAGCCTTTGGAGCCCTTGGGATTACAGGCGTGCGCCACCACCCCCAGCTCAAGGGGAAGTTTTTAAACACAAAAATGAAGAGATGGCTTCAGATGTTTTCAGCCAATAGTCCTTGGCCACAATGATTAATGGCCAGAGTGTCCTCAGCCCAAGGTCGAACAGACTGTAGCTGGGCAGATGTCCTTACAGAAGCGATGGCTCCTCTGTGTTTCTGGCACCCTCTCTCGGGATAGTCACTGTCAGACGACTGTGCCTGAGAGCCCTTGCTTCGTGACCTTCTGGCTGATCTGCTCCTCATCAGAACTGACACAGGGGCTCCATTTTGATTCTGTCAACTTTCACGTGTTTCAATCCTGCCAGGCGTCCTGGGACACCGTGAGGTGACCGGTGACTGAGGGCAGGGTCTGCACAAGGACAAGAGGCTTTGTGCAGCCACTTCCAGGGTTTGCTCCCAGTGGGCAGTGGGGGCTTGGCAAGGTCCCACCCACTCTTCTGTCTCCTGAGCCAGGTCTTTCCCCCTGAGCCCAACACCGCCCAGGTGCCCCCAGTGGTCACACCCCCGTGCCACACCATGCACACTCCCCATCCCCAGCCCTGCTGTGATTTGGATGAGTGTCCCCAAAAGTCCGTGTGGGGCAAGTCTGTTCCTTGGGTGGCACTATGGGGAGATGGTGGGACCTTAAGGAGGTGGGACCTAGAAAGGTCCTTAGGTCCTGAAGGGGATCATGGGACCCAAATCTCTTCTTTTTCCTGTCTGGCTTTTCACTCCCAAGAGTTGAGCGGTTGTCTCTGCCACTTGCTCCTGCCATGATCCGCCAGAGACCCAAAGCACTGAGGCCACCTGATCATGGACTGGGAGCTCCAAAACTGTGAGCCAATTTCAACCCTCTCACTTCTTTTTTTTGTACCAGGGATTGAACCCAGGGCACTTAACCACTGAGCCACATCCTCAGCCCTTTTTTATATTTTCTTTTTTATATTTTAGAGAAAGAGTCTTGCTGAGTTGCTTAGGACCTCACTATATTGCTGAGACTGGCTTTGAACTTGTAATCCTCCTGCCTCAGCCTCCTGAGCCGCTAGGATTACAGGCATATGCCACCACATCCGGCTAACCTTTTCTCTTTATAAGTTATTTGTCTCAGGTGTTTCGATATAGTGATGGAAAACTCCCTCTCACAACACCCATGCACACAATGCATAAACACACACACACACATACAGGCATCATACACACACACCACACACCACACATGCCACACATATAGTACAGAGCATCGTTTACATATATAGCAAACACCAAGCACACACACACCATATTCCCCACAAGTGAATTCCCCCCCCCAAACCTGTGAAAGGAGCATTTCTGATCCTTCTCCCGGCCCAGCCAGGTGCCTCCCTCCTGCTGGAGCAAGTTAACCTAATTACCAGCCCAGGTCTGCCTGGAGCACAGCTCCCTCCCAGCCCGGCTGGGAGAATATTAAAGCCAGCAGGAGGCTGGAGGAGAGAGCTGTGGAGGAGAGTTATTTTTAGGAAGTGAGGTGGGTTTGCTGTGGAGCAGCTGCTCTGGGTGGAGGGGGCTGCACAGCATGATGGGGGTGAGGTCAGGGGGCAGGGGAGCCGGTCCTGAGACAGACCAGGCCACTTCCTCCCCGGAAGGTGGGAAGGGGGCCGAGAGCTGGGAGAGGGGCTTGCCATGCTCCCTGCCAGAGCTGACCCCGGGGCCTGGGGCTGAGGCCATTCTCCATGTGCAGGGGCCTCTGGGCAGGGAGTGGCAGTGGGTGCGCGTGAACTGGCCCTGACATGGGCAGAAGGCTCTGCAGGATCTGACAGCCCCGCCCCTACACCCAGACAGACAGACAGACACAGGGCGGGGATCCAGTGGGGCTGCTGTCACTCCCTGAGAGCCACTGGGCAGGGCTCCCTGGTCCCTCTGTGAATGACTGTCCCCTTCATCCAAGCCAGATCTAGGGTCAGCTCCTGTCCCCACTCCCCTAGAGTGTGACCAAGATCTTGCCTCATAGCAAGGGGCACAGGGATCCCCATCCAGGGACCAGGGACCAAGAATCCAACAAATCCAAGGATTCTGCTTCCAAGAGACAGTGCCAGCTCCGTGCAGGGGCCCCCTAGTGGTGACTGCACTACTGGGAAACCCCCGAGATGCCTGAGATAGCCTTGAGACCCCCAAGGCAGCAGGGCACCCTGGGGTGGGGGGTGAGCTTCACAGCCAGATTGCCTGGGTTCAAATCCCAGCTCCTGTTATTCACTGTGTGACCTTGGACAAGATATTCAACCTCTCTGGGCATTTGGAGACGCTCTGTGTACCCACCCTAGAGATAGTGTTGATTAATGGGCCCACAGCTGCAAAACGTCCTGGTGTCCTGCGGCTGCCGGGACAGATGGTCACAAACTTAGTGGCTTCAAGCAACACAAATTTATCATCTAACCGTTCTGGAGGCTAGAATTTGCTGTGTAAGTCAGGAGGCCTGGGTCCCTCTGGAGGCTCAAGGGAACTGGTCTCCTTGCCTTTGCAGCCTCTAGAGCTGCCTGCGTTCCTCGGCCTGTGGACCCTCCCCCCATCTTGAAGATGTCACAGATCCTCAAGTTCCAGGGATTGGGATGAGGACATCTTCCGGGGGGGCGGGGGGACGACAATATTCTGCCGACTACAGGGGACATGGGAAGTTGAGAGTGCTCAGCCATCGTGAGAGAGCTCAAGTGCTCCATGCCTGGGCAGGGACACACAGCCTCCCTCTTTAGAGGATGGTCTGCCACGGGACAAGTTGGCCTGTGGGTCTCTTTGTTTTGACACTCAAATGTAGAGCATTTGTGTAGCAGGACCCAGGCCTGCTGGCCCAGCCCTGCAAGCAAAACAGGCAAACAAACCGGATAAAAAAGAAAAGTTGGCCCCACCCGGTGGCCCGCGCCTGCAATCCCAGCAGCTTGGGAAGCTGAGGCAGTAGGATCGGATCATGAGTTCAAAGCCAGCCTCAGCAATTTAGCGAGGGCCTCAGTAACTCAGCGAGAACTTGTCTCTAAATAAAATATGAAAAAAGGGCTGAGGATGTGGTTCAGCGGTTAAGCACCCCTGGATTCAATCCCCAGTACCCAAAAAAGAAAAAATAAGTTGGCCCTGTTTGGGGACTGCAGGAGAAGGTACCAGTCATGGGCCCTAGCGCACAGCAATTATGGTGGCAAAGGACTTTCACTATGAAGAACAGCAAGCCGAGGCTCAGCCAGCGGGTGAGGCTGGTCCCAAGGTCAAACAGTGCAGAGGGCTGGAGGTGCAGAGGGCTGGAGGTAGGTGGGCACCCTGAGCCCAGCTTGGCGTCAAGAAGCAGGGCTCCAATCCTGTCTGGTCACCACAAGTGGCCTGAGTGTGGGCAAATCACCCTTGTCCACCCAATGGGGCCATAATAAGTGGTTGCTATATCACATGACAAGGGCCTGTGGCTCAAACATGGGACTCTGCTGGTGTGGGGGGAACACAAAGCATGCATTTTAGAGATATGTACTTAAATTTCAAGTTGCATGGGGTTTGTCCCCCAGGGGCTCCTGTTAGAGCCTGCTCTTCAGGGTGGTGGTGTTGGGAGGCACAAGGTGGTGGAGCCTCTGAGAAAGTAAAGAGGTCATTGAGGGGCAATCTCTGCCCTTGGAAGAGATTCAGGTCATTTCATGTGAGCGTGGTTAGTTCTGGGGAAATTATTGTGAAAGAGCAAGACTGACCCTTCCCCCTCCCTCTGGCTTCCCATCTCACCCTGTGATGTCTCCCTCTGTCTCACACTCTGCTCCATGATGTAATTAATGCAGCCACAGGGGCCCTTCATCAGAGACAGTGCCATACTGTTTGGACTATCAGCCTTTAAACTGGGAGTTAAACAAACCTCTTCTCTTTATTCCATTACCTGGCCTCAGGCATTTTGTGATAGGAATGAAAAATGGACAAATGTAACAAATAAGACTCATTGGGCCTCCTGACTTCTATCAGCAGGAATTTCTGATTGTGCAATATTATACAAAATGTATCAGTTTGCTGGGGCTGCAGTAACAAAGTACCATACACTGAGTGGCTTTAACAACACAAATTTATTGTCTCACAGTTCTGATATCAAGGTGTTGGTGGGTTGGTTCCTTCTGAGGCCTATGAGGAAGAATCTGCCATGTGCCTCTCCCCTGGCTTCTGGCGTTTGCTGACCATCCTTTGGGGCTCCTCGTCTTGTACATAAACATCACCCTCGTCTCTGCCTTCATCTTCTCATGGTGCTCTTCCTGTGCGTGTGTCTGTGTCCAAATTTCCTTCCTTGCCTTTTTCTCCCCTCCCCTCCCCCTATCCCAGGACTGGGGATTGAACCCAGAACTGTCCTATCTACCACTGAACCACATCCCTAGTCCTTCTTGTTTTTATTTTGAGACAGGGTTTCACTAAGTTGCCTAGCTAGGCTGGCCTCAAACTTGCAATCCTCCTGCCTCAACCTCCTGAGTTACAGGATTATAGTCGTGTGCCACAACACTCCATCCACCAAATTTCCCTCTTTTATGACACCAATCATATTGGATCAGGGCTCTTCCTATTTCAGCAACTTGATAAATTATATCTGCTGAGACCCTGTTTCCGAGGTGCTGGGGCTCTGGACTTGCACATGCACCTTTTAGGGATATAATTCAACCCATCACTCAAAGAAGATAGAGTAAAATTTGAGAGCACTCTATGCATAATACACATTCCCAAGGCAGTTTCCACCCCCATTCTAGATGTTTACACCACTCTAACTGGTGTGTATTCCTTTAAGATCATTCTGTATGCATTTACATTCAAATGCCAATACGTATTTCGGCTGTTTCTTCTCCTCGTGCTTCATATTATATAACATGGGCACTGTGGTGCTCACTTGTAATCCCAGCCACTAGGGAGACTGAGGCGGGAGGACTGCAAGTTCAAGGCCAGCTTCAGCAACTTAGCAAGACCCTGTCTCAAAATAAAAATAAAAGGGTTTAGGATGTGGGGATGTGGCTCAGTGGTAGACTGCATCTGGCTTTAGGTCCCAGGACTTCAGGGGCCTTGGGGGAGACTGCGTTGATTGCCACTGAACAGGCTGGAGGGAGCCTTGGGTGATCAGTACTTCAATTAGTAACCTTGGCCTTGGGGAGAGAGTTGAGATGGGGGGACCCACTGGGAAACCAGCCCAGAGTTCTGAATTTGGATCCTGCTGGGGTTCTGTGGCTTGTTTTCTGCCCCCTCCCCACTTCAACTCTGCTCTTTGCAGAAGGGGTGCTGTCCATGGTGGTGATAAAATATTTAACCTCTAGAAGCACTTTGGCACTACCAGTGGGCCGGGAGACCCCATGCTTCTGCTGAGTTACCCCTTTACCATGGTGCAGGGAGCAGGGAGTCCCCAGGGAGGAGCTGCCGGACAGTGGCTGCTGACCAGTTAGTTTGGGTTTGTCTCTCTCATGACCAGAGCAACTGCCCTGGTGCCAACTGGCCCCAATCAACCCACCTGGCCCTACCTCCATTTTGCCATCTGTTTCTGCCTGCCCTGGGGTGACCCCAATGAACTCTAGAAGAAAATGAAGAAAAGGG
Source organism: Urocitellus parryii (assembly GCF_045843805.1). Lineage (NCBI taxonomy): Eukaryota > Metazoa > Chordata > Mammalia > Rodentia > Sciuridae > Urocitellus > Urocitellus parryii. Next base: position 28,013,470 of record NC_135539.1, on the reverse strand, counting down.
GAAAAATAATATATTTCAGGTTGACCGGCTCTGGCTGCTGTCAGTGTTTGCCCCAAACAGTTGAATCCACAGGCCAGGACACAGGCGGCAGGGGCTGATGCAGTGGCCCCTTAGGGCCCAGCCTCTGGCAGGGTTTGTCCCTGGAGGTCAAAGTTCCAACCTAGGCCCAGCACCTGGAAGGACAAGTTGCTGCAGCCCCACAGGGGTGGACAGGCCCCAGGCTGTCCCTTCTGGCCACTCAGCAGCTTCCACCTCTCCTCACAGTGCCAGGCCTGTCCTTGCTGTCCACACAGGACACTGGCGACAAGAGGAACTCAAGGTTGCCTGGCTAACTCATCTCAGGAGGCATGGTCTTACATTCTTGGGTTTGGGGGTCCCTCCACTCAAACTCTTGTGCTGATATTGAGGCTCCAGGCCCGTCCTCTGAGCCCGTTTCCACAGTCCTCCCTGGATTTGCTTCTGCTCTATTATCCCTGTCTGGAATGGCTGTCCCCTCCTGCCTGGATGTGTGGGGGCCAGACAGCACAGGGAGCAGGTTTTGACTCTGGAACAAAGCTCACTGGGCGGGTGACCCAGCCAGGCCTGGGAGCTGAGTGCAGCTCAGGCCTCTAGCTCCCTCTCCAGGCCGCAGGGGAGAACTGTTGTCCTTGCTTTCTGCCTCTGCTACCCAGGAGGAGATGACATTTGCTACTTTGCAGGATCAGCTTTCTTATTTATTTTTGGTACTGGGGATTGAACCCAGAGGTGCTTAACCACGGAGCCATATCCCAAGTCCTTTTTATATTTTATTTAGAGACAGAGTCTCACTGAGTTGCTCAGGGCCTTGGTAGATTGCTGAGGCTGGTTTTGGACTCACGATCCTCCCGGCTTGGCCTCCTGAGCGCTGGGGTTACAGGCCACTGCAGGACCAGCTTTCGTTTTCGCTGTGGGGAAGCACTCCCTCCACACAGCCTTCCCTCTGCTCTCTGAAGACTGGTTCCTGGCTTCCTCTGGCAAAGGACTCAGTCACCTCTTTTGGTCATTAATACCATACACAGAACCCTGGGTGGATTTTTTTTTTTTTTTTCACTGCAGGGGACAAGAGTTGGTTGGAGGAGGCCCAAAGGTGGGGATGCAGTCCAGGCTACAGCCTGGGAGGGGGCCTGGCCCAGGGTGGTTAACCATGTGACAGTGGTTGATAGACTTCTGGGGGCAGAAAGGTGCTGGGAGATGCAGAGGACTTTTCTCCATGTCCTGCCACCCCTCCCCTGCACTTCATCGCTGGCCACCAGCCTTTCTGTCCTGAGTCCCAGGTGGTCCTCTCCTCCACACTGTTCTGGTTCTCAAGTGCTGTACAGGCCTGCAGCAGGCCCTCCACTGGGACCCTGCCCTGGCCCCCTGGGCCCAAGACCTTCCTTGTTGAAGCCTGAGCAGCTTCAGCCTAGGATCCTGTTGCCAAGTGGCTCAGTTCCTTTGATGTCCCCAGGATGATCCTTCAGTCCCGTGTACAGATTTCTCCCCAGACCAGCCTGCTCCCCCGCTGTGGGCCTCAGCTGTGCCTCAGATCCATCTTAGGCCCGATCCCTTCAGCCCACCTGCCCTCCTTGCTGGCCAAAATGCTGCCCCGCCTTCAGGGTCAGCCCAAATGTCATCTCCTCCTCCTGGGTAGCCTGATGACGGCACTCTGCCCTGATTCCTGTTCTGTCAAGGCATCCAGAGGGAGCCCTGTCCTCTCTGGGGTCCTGTGTTGCTTTATCTGCATTTTCTTGCTGGTTCTTAAGGAATCGGGAATAGGCGGAAGGGCAGGAACAGCTCTTATAGTGAAAAGAACTCTGGGACAGCTGGTGTCTCCACAGCATGGATCCCCTGACCCAAGAAGAATCATCCAGAAGAATCTAGAACATTTTAGATTCTGGGCCTTCTGTCTTAGACTGCTAGATCTGAACTTCTGAGGGGTAGGGAGGGCCACTGGTATCTCCCTGGTATAGAGAGATGAGCAGTGACCATCCCAACCCAGGCCATCATTTGACCTCTCAGGTCCTGGTCCTGCCTGTTAGGGCAAGAACCCATGCAATAGCACCCCCCCACTCCAAGGAGAGCGAGCCCCATGTAGACCCCACAGGGTCCAAAAGGGTAGCGAGGTTGAGCCATGCTCTTTATAGAAGCAAAAAATTTAAAAACTCATTATCCGACAGTGGGATAAATCAGAGATGTCCTCCCTAAGGATTAGCCAGAGACTGAAAACGTGACATGAGAAAGTACATTCTTTTGTGAAATGGGCAGAACTGGTCCCTAAAGTCACTGGCCTTTGGGGTCACCTGACACACCAGGGCTTGTGACTTGCTCTAACCCAGAGAGGCTATACCAGCTTGGGGACTCTGCCTTATGCCCTGGCAGATGCTGCTTTTGGACTTGGGGACCCTGAGCCACAGGGAAACCCACCCACCCACCCGCCCTTCTGTAGGCCTTAAGACAGGGAAGCCCAGTTGTCCCACTGTGCCCCAAGCACCAGCTGTGACCCAGGATGTTCCAGTCCAGCCCAGCTCCTGATGTCGGCAGCCCCAGCAGATGCCAGTGGAGCTGAGTGCCCAGCCTCAGCACAGAATCCAGTGACTCCGCCACAGCAGGGCATGCGAGCAGGAGCAGCGTCAGGAGGCTCTGGGCAGCAGCCCAGCTAAGGACGTGTGAGACCACGAGGCTGGGCCCTTGCCGGAGCGGTCTCCCTGATTTCTCCTTGGGTTTTACACCATGAGTAGGTATGTTCCTTTAAGAGAACCACTGTCATTCTTTACAATGAAATCTATTTCAGTTTAAAAACCCAAAACTCCAAAAAGGGTCGATAAATGAGTGGCCCACCCAGGGCACACCTCACCTCTACCCACAGTGGAAGGCATCCCATTGCCAGAAAGTTCCCTCTTGGGTATGGAGCCCATTGCACTTCAGAGGCCGCCGCTTCTGGGGACCACACTGCCCAACTGCTGAAGGGAACCGAATATCCCGTGACCCTCCACACCTCCACCCAACGCAGTCCCTTTGTTAGGCCCTGAAGAACACCTGCAGCCACGTCTCCCCAGCTCAGCTGGCTCCTGCCCCACCCTCACTTCACTGAGGCCAAGGTGCCAGTCACTACTGGTGTTGGAGGAGGCTGGGCAGGGCTGGGGCTCAGTGGCAGAGTGTGAGGCCTTGGTTCAACCCTCAGCACCACACAGAAATAAGTAAATAAAGGTATTGTGTCCACCAAAAGTAAAAAAAAATAATATATATGAGGTGGCGGGCAAGGCTCAGAGGGGGCAGGGCCAGTGGAGGCAGCTCACAGCAGAGAATGGTGTCAGGAAAGAACCAATGGCATGAGCCACTGAGCCACCTACCCTGGGAGGGCACAAGGATACCTTATCCGGCCACACCTGGGACAGGCAGGGTGTAAAGCGCATGTGGGGAGAAGCAGGCGCCCAGAGGCTGAGCGCCCCACCCCACATCAGAAACCTCCTGGGGCCACTGATGCCGCATTCTATGGTGGGAGAGCACCTGGTGTGATGTGTGGGGGAGAGGCCACAGACACTCCAGGGTCACCTCTCCCGGGAAAAAGAACACTCATAGAGAAGCCTTGAAAAAAGAAAATCAAGTCTGCTTTTATTGTCACACCAATAGACCAGCCACAATTTGGAAGGGATGATAACACGGATAATAACCATAATCGAAGCAAATTAAATGAACAGCATCCGACCCGGCCTTCCAGTGACACGATGCCGCGATAAGTTAAGGAAGCCGCTGCTCGGTGCTCGTGCCTCACTTCATGTTCTTGACAAAGTCTTCTCCTTTCTTGATGGAGGCTTTCAGCTCAGGGATGGCCTCAGCAATCATCTTCTCTTCAAAGGAAGAGACTTTGCCGATGCCCAGGTTCTTCTCCAGGCCCTTTTTCTGGAAGGGAGAAGGAAGGTGGTAACATTTGAAAAATCAGCGTGTCACAGGACGAGTGCTCCCCTCCCTCCCTGCCACACAAGTGCAGGCGAAGTCAACTGGGCTCAGCACTGGCCCAGAGTGCTCACAGCTAGCAGAACTGACCACACAGTACTTCTGGGTTCTAGTCTCTTCCCCAAGTTCATCAAAGATGGAAGGAATGTTAACATTTACTTGACTCAAATCTATTTAAGTGGGTGAATATATGACATCAAAGACAAAGGTGTCAGCCAGGTGCGATGCCACACACCTGTAATCCCGTGGCTCAGGAGGTCAAGGCAGCAACTTAGTGAGGCCCTGAGCAACTTAGCAAGACCCCATCTCTAAACAAACAGGCAGAGGATGTGGCTCAGAGGTTAAGCAACCCTGGGTTTAATCCAGGCGCACACACAGGAGTCTTGTCACTGTGTCACCTCCCAAAAGCTGTCTGTGCAACAGCCTCCAACCCAGCTCCAAGGTGATCTGCTGTCTCTTCTCCTGCCTAGGCCCCCAGATGCAGGTACTCTCCCTGCAGCTCTGCCATACCTGCCACCACCTGAGCCCTGAACCATACTGCACAACACATTCCCACCACAGGGAGCTCCATGGCCAGAGGCCATGTCCTATGGATCCCTAGAGTCAGAGTGTCTGTAAGTGGTCCTGTAGGCCATGAGACCTAATTCCTGGGTGTGAAGTGATGTGACCACACGTGTGCCTGATTTCAGTAGCTGCTCACACATGTGGAAAGCTGAGACCCAGGGGTCTCTGCTCACTCAAGACTCAGTGAAGAGCCAGTCAGACCTCACAGGTGCCTCTGAACAGCTACCCGAAGCCAGCACTGTGACTAGATGGGCTCAGTCCCTAGAAGCACATCCCCAGGAGGAAAGCACTGGGGCAGGACCGAAGTCCACAGCCACGCAACAGTTTCCAGGCCTCCCGGGAGTGCAGCCGCAGCTGAGGTCAAAGTAGAGCAAGAGGTGTGGCGATGGCGCCAGGGCTGGCTGGCCAGGGAGGTTCTCAGAGCTGTCCTGCTGCCTTGAGCCCAAGGGTCTCGTCTATCACATTTAGCTGCTCAGTACCAGCTGCTCAGTCCGCACTGTCAGTCCGCACGGAGGAGGAGATGCACACTCCTCAGCGTGACACTCTCGGCTCTTAACTGAAGTGTGCTTCCATCCTCACAGCTTGAGCACACACCAGGCAGGGGTGTGCAGCCACTGCACAGGGACATGTGCACTGTGGAGCCAAGGGACAGGGACCTGCTCTCCCGGGGCTACATACCCCCAGCAGCAAGGGCGTGGAGAAGTAGGTGCACTCAGTTTCCTGGGACTTCACGAAGGAGCACTCGACCACGCCTTCCTTGCCGTTCATCGCGTCCACGAGGGAGAAGACAAAGCGGGCGCCAGCGTAGGCCATGGACAGGGTGGCAGAGCCTAGGGGAGCCAGTCGGGTTGGCCAGCTGGCACTGCAGCCCAGACCCAGGGAGCCTGCTCCATAGGACACCTGCAGCCGCCCCAGCTCAGCAGCTGAGAACTCCCCCTTGGAATTCACTGTCTTCTGAATGACAGAGTCAGTTCTCATCCCCACCGTCACTCCAGCCCACAAGGCAAGCCAAGCTCCTCCTCTGCAGAGCCAAGCTTAGGCAAAGGCACATGGAAAACCCCACTCTGGCCTGAGCAGTCTTGCCCTCCAGCCCCATCTCTCAGGGCTCCCCTTCCGTCCCAGGGTTTCCTGAGGACCCTACCTGCTCCAGCTTTAGCCTTCACCACCTCTGTGCCGGCCTCCTGGATCCGTCCTGTGAGTGCTGTCAGCTGGTCTTGGGGAAAGTCCACCTTGGGAGTACACTGCAAGCCCAGCCGCAGGTCAGGAGAGCAGCTCCGGGCTCAGCCCAACCCCTACCCTTCCCCATAATGGGCTCCCTCCTGTGACCACCTCAAGGGAAACTGGGATTGTTTCTGTATAAAGACCAAAAGAAACTTCATAGGGAGGCTTGGTGAGAGCCTCCCGCCCCTGCTTTTCTCCAGGTATTTGGTTTGCACCCAGGAGCACTCGCCACTGAACTGCAGTCCCAGCCCTTTTCATTTACTTATTTTTCATTTTGAGATAGTCTTTTGGCTAAGTTGCTGGGGCTGGCTTTGAACTTACAATCCTCCTGCCTTAGCCTCCTGAGTAACAGATCACAGGCGTGTGACACCACACCTGGCCCACTACTCATTTTAAAAGAACCTTTTACATTTTATACTAATTTTAGAGGAAAGTTGAAAAATTACCACATAGATGTCCTGTAGCTGGCTTTCTCCATTGTGGGCATTTTCTGTGACCACAGGGCAGCTGTGTGGCTGGGAGACTGTACATCAGAACCTGAGCTACAGACATTCCGATGCCCATTTCCCCACTGCTGTCCCTGTTCTGTTCTAGAGCCAGGTTCGGAATCCCAGCTTGCACTCAGTTTGTTCCGAGTCCCTCAGCTTTTCCTGATTTTTCTTTCTTGATCACTGCATTTGTAAATCAATCAATTTGGATGTGTCGCCACTGAACTGCAGTCCCAGCCCTTTTCATTTACTTATTTTTCATTTTGAGATAGTCTTTTGGCTAAGTTGCTGGGGCTGGCTTTGAACTTACAATCCTCCTGCCTTAGCCTCCTGAGTAACAGATCACAGGCGTGTGACACCACACCTGGCCCACTACTCATTTTAAAAGAACCTTTTACATTTTATACTAATTTTAGAGGAAAGTTGAAAAATTACCACGTAGATGTCCTGTAGCTGGCTTTCTCCATTGTGGGCATTTTCTGTGACCACAGGGCAGCTGTGTGGCTGGGAGACTGTACATCAGAACCTGAGCTACAGACATTCCGATGCCCATTTCCCCACTGCTGTCCCTGTTCTGTTCTAGAGCCAGGTTCGGAATCCCAGCTTGCACTCAGTTTGTTCCGAGTCCCTCAGCTTTTCCTGATTTTTCTTTCTTGATCACTGCATTTGTAAATCAATCAATTTGGATGTGTCAGACATTTCCTCATGATTTTCTTGTAAGATCATGCATTTTGGGCAAAAACACCACAAATATTTTGTCTTAGGCACTATATTCAGGGCCACGAGGTCAATCTGATGGGTCTCCTTCCTGGTGGTGCCAACCGTCTCTCTACGCCTCCTCCCCACCTTAAAGATAGGGTCTGGCTATGTTGCCCAGACTGGCCTTGAACTTGTGGGCTCTGTGCTCCTCCTACCTCAGCCTCCTAAGCAGTAGGGACTGCAGGCACCACTGTGTGGCAGCTTCTGCTCATTTTTAAACAGCACCTTTCCTGCCCTGATCTAGCTCAGGAATCATGATGCTTTCCACAGTTTCCACGGTGTGCTGAAGCCCACTGCCGTCCCTCTGACCCACGAGACCCCACAGGCCAGTTAGGAAGCCCCAGGCATTCTGGGGCTGCTGCTGAATCCTTTCGAAATACAGTGGATGCTTCCATTTTTTCCATCCTGAGGGCCTCAGGACAGCCTTGCAAGAACACTCACACACACCTGAGAGATCAGGGGGATGATGGTCTTCCCAGCGTGGCCACCAATGACAGGAACACTGACCCGAGCTGGATCCAAACCCTGCTCAAAGTATGAAGCTTGGTTAGTCGGTGACAAGCACTCTGGGTATGAAGCACTCATATCCATCTACATTACCCACACTAGGAAAATCCACAGAACTCAGAACAAAGGAACCGGGGAAGAGATACTGTCTAACCCCAGCCAGGCTTAGCATCCTAGCCGAACCAATGGCCGGACATGAACAGGTGTGTGTGTGTGTGTGTGTGTGTGTGTGTGTGTAGGCTCAGAGCTGAGACCACCCACCTAGCTGAGGTCCTCCCAGTGGTCTGACATCCTCTCAGAGGCAGTGGCCCTCTTTCTCAGAGCAAATGTCATTCTCCCTGGAGAAGCCCACACCCGAGTCCCCATAGTCATAGAGAACCAGTCAAATGCCGTTTCCCTCATTTCTATTCTGGGAAACTCAGGGGTGAGAAGTGTGGCAACTCCAACTCATTGGGATGGAAAGAACAAAACTGAGTTGTACGAGATCAAAATATGGTTCAAGGTAGCAGGGCTTGCTGGAGAGGCAGACTCACTTTTAAACCGGAGGTATGATGCCTCCAAGGACCTGTGCCCCAAGTGTTTCTAAAAGCAGACAAAAAAGAACCTGGTGGGAGTGACTGTGGGGAGGTAAGCAGCGACCATAGTAATGCCACCTTCCCCAAGTGCTGAGGCCCAGGAGCCTGGCTCATGTCAGGAGATAGCCTGCCTAGGAAACTGAGGGCTGACCCCAGAAGGTGGCCAAGACCCATGGGGCACACGTGCCGAGCTCTGCATGTCCCTGGGACAGAGACACACCCCCTGTGTCTGCCCTTTCAATAAGGACAGGTGATGGTGCCAAGGTGTGCGACAAGATGGAAGAGAATTCCAAACCAAAGGATTGGCGTCAAAGAAGTCAGGAGCACAGAGGGCAGATGTGGCACCAGCAGAGTGTGAAATGCAAATGCCAGGAGATGTGAGAAGCCAGTGAAGGAGGGTGGTGCAAAGGGGACTCGAGACAGCCCAGAGGATGAGGGAAGAGCCAGCCCTGACATTTAATTCACGAGCTTTCTGGACACCAAGCTTGTCAATTACAGGTTTTTCTGGCAAGCACCAAGATCCCCTCTCCAACCTGTCTAGTTTCTAAGCTAAGTCGGCTTTGCCTATAGAACCCTCTGTGAGCACACAGGAATTACATGTGGCTATCACATGTGAAATGCAGCTGGTGTGACAGAGGACAGATTTATTTACATAGCCACATGTAGCGTAGGTCCTGTGGGAAATGGAGTGTTCAGCCATGAGAGCTCATGGTACCACTGGAGCCCTCAAAGAACAAGTATGGCTGCTGCCTGGGCCCTGGGCCTGCCCTCCAGCTGGTCCACTTTCATCCGGGACACTGCCCATTCCTTCCCCATGGTCCTGCCACACTCCAAACACACCTGTGCTTGCTGAACCGATCACTCAAATTGTCTCTTGCCCCTCCACTACTCAAGGCCCAAAGCCCTGGGCCACATCTCACAGATCACTGCAACCCCAACGTCTAGAACAGACCCTTATATATGCTATGACATGAATTAAAGTGGGGACACCATCTGGAAGTTCAGAAGCAGATCTGTCTGGTACACAAAGGGACTCCAGTTAAGGCCCACGGTCCTGTGTGTGCACTTGCCACCAAGCTTTGTGAAAGTCAATCTGCTCCCTGCTTCAGGAGGCCCCCACTTGCCTGCAAAGAAAGAGCAAAAGGGCTTGCGGCTCAAGGTGGGCACTTCTGGGGCCCAAAGGAGCTTCTACTAAATACGCAGCTAAAATGATTTGCAAGCAGTTTGTGAAAGGCACTGGCGCCAAACCAAACCTACCTCAAGACAAGCAGGGTGCAGTCCAACAGCCCAGGAGCAAGCAGCTAGCAGCACCAGAGCCCTCCAAGGTAAGCCACTATGGGCTCCCAAAGGAAAGAGAACTAGAGGCCCCAGATAACTCTGGTTTCTTAGGATTTCAGGAACTTTCTCAAATTCTTCCTAGTTGCTGATTTTATCACCCTTCATCTAAGAACTAGCAGGTTAACCCTGGCAATACTAGTTTCCAGGGGCAAGGAAAAAAGGGAAGACGGGGAGCACAACCCAAGTGTGGCCACCAAGAAACCCAGGAAAAGTCTGAAGCTAATGCACCTGGTTAGAGGTCAAAGGCAGAGGGAACCAAGCCAGACGGCAGCTGGCTACTATGAACCTACAGGGACCTGCTGCATGAAGTCCCCAAGAAAATGTGGGTATTGCTTTCCACTAAGGGTAAAAGCTATAAACACTAAACTCTCAGGTCAAAGCGCTTGTTGCTTCCTGTGCTGGTAAACAAGCAAGGTGGCTGGGGAAGTTCAGCAAAGCAACCCAAGGACAGTGGTACAGTCCTTACCTTCAGCTCTGCAACAAAAGTGTTGGCTCTGACAATGTCCAGGGTTGTCACACCAAAGATCTTATTGGGGTCGTACACTCCATGTTTCTTGAAAACTTCTGCTGTGATTGGGATGGTGGAGTTAACCTGTGAATGACAGGCACAGTCGGCCCCAGACTCAGAGCACAGGGCCAAGAAGACCATCGACAAGGCCACAGACACCAGATTCAATTGCCCTAGTAATTGTTTACAGGCAAGCCACTCACAGGACAGGACAGTCACACTACTGAAAACAGAAACCCCTCTACTGCAGGGGTTTCAGATATGTGATGCTGCTATATGGGACACCTTCTGTTGACTGGAGCTTACTCAAAGCAGATGAACTAGGTCACATCCCAGTTCTGTCCTTCTGTGTTGTGACCTTGGGCAAGTCACCCAAACTCCTTAGGACCTGATCCCTTTATCTGCAAAATGGGGACCCCTAGGGAGGCTGCTGTGAAGACTAACGAATTCCTGGGGGGGGGGGCAGGCTTAAACCTTGCCCCCACACGGAGAACACAGAATAGGACAGCAGCGAGGCCTACACCAGGCACCTGCCAGCGCCCCATAAAAGACACTGGTTCTATCTACTCTCAACCACCCCCTAAGGAGGTTGAGCTAGTGGGGAAGACAGGACCCTCTTCTCAGGCCAGCAGCCCTGTCTCCATTGCTGCCACTGCACCTTCCCATGGATCCTTGCCACACTCAGACCCCAGCACCAGACTCAGCTAGGAGGAGGGAAGCAGAGGGCAGCTGTTACACATGTGACACGAGGCCCTGCCAGCCCAGGCCTGGGCACCATGGCTGTCCTCATACCTGCACACTATCTGCAAGTTTCAGCAGGGCTAGAGGCAGCTGTGTATCAGAAACCGTGTGCCCAAGTGTGAGGGGAAGGGGAGGACAGGGACCCAGAACTGTAGACCCTGAGTGAAACACAACAGAAGAGGAACCCACAGGCTCCCAGAATCATGGCTGAGAGGAGCCTCCAGAACAGACTGGGGAAGCCACAGAGAGGGCAGGTGATCTGCCCGGGGCAGAGCTGGCTGGACACCAGGTTCAACTCACTGTCTGTGCTGGAAGGCACCCGTAGAAATAAGCCTCAGGACCCCTTACCAGAGCATCCAACTTGTCACCTTACATGAGTCTGTTCATTCTCCCTAACACAAGGACAAACTTCTGCTGCAACTGGCCTTGGGCACAGTACCAGCACCGCCCTGCTTGCACTCACCGGATTGGAAATGATGCAGATCATGGCTTCGGGGCAATGCTGGGCACAGGCAGCAGCCAGGGTAGCCACAATTGTTGCATTGGTGTTGAACAGGTCATCCCGTGTCATGCCTGAAATGGCCCAGTACAAGACATTCATAAGAACACGGTGAATTTCCAAATAGGTGCCAAATGCTAGGTGTCAGCCGTTATAGGAAACTCAATAAGAACAGGACGGAGCTCCCATTTCAAGTATATCTATCCTGTAGGGCGAGCAATCTGGTGCAGCAAATGCCACAGTGAGGGTAGGGGTGGGGAGGGTGATGGCTGAGAAGGATCATCAGGGATCAGTCAGAGCCCCAAGGTGGAGCTGGGTGGAAGAAGGCCATTTCAGGCACGAGCTGAATGGTGCCTCATTGAGGCAGGGGACAAACAGCAGATAATGGCTGACTTTATACACCAGGCCCACATGTGACATTTATCTCCTGGGCAATGGGGAGCCTATGAGTGTTCTGTTTTTCTTAATATTTTTTAGTTATAGGTGAACACAATATCTTTAGTTTATTTTTATGTGGTGCTGAGGATCAAACCTAGTGCCTCAGCTGGCGCTCTGCCACTGAGCCCCAGCCCCCCTATGGGTGTTTTCTTAGTGAAGAGATTGAATTTGTGTGTGTGTGTCTGTCTGTGTATGTGTGGTACTAGGGGTTGAACCCAGGGTACTTAACCACTGATCTACATCCTCAGCCTGTTTTAATTTTGAGACAAGGTCTTGTTAATTTGCTGAGGCTGGTTGAACCCAGGGCCTTAAGCATGCAAGGCAAGCACTCCACCACCAACTGAGCTATATCCCCAGCCCTTGAGGCTGGTTTTGAACTTGCAATCTTCCTGCCTCAGCCTCCCAAGTTACTGGGATTATGAGTGTGCACACAACGATGCCCAGCACATTCAATTAGTTTTTAAGGTAACACCCCCTTCTTAGAGACATATAGGGAGATGCTGGGCAAAGTTTCTGAACACAGACCTGGTTTTCTGGGGACTCCGGCTGGAATCACCACCACGTCGCAGCCTTTCAGACAGTCTGGCAGCTGGTCAGGTCCGAGGTAGCCTAAAAGAAACATCCCATGAGAGCAAGCCCACCTTTTTAACCCAGAAAGGGTTCCTGCAACCTTTCCTTGCCCAGGGCCCCACTGGTCCTTCAGGTCCCCACAAAAACCAACCCAGCCATCTGCTTGTCCTTGTCTGACTCACTAGCCCCTGCATGCCATGGTCAACTGCATTAGCTGCCTGCCACTCCTCAGAGCAAAAGGTACCTGGTGAGAAGGCACTCCAGAGGCCAGGAGTGAGAAATGCCCTGGACTCCCCAATAAGGACTCCCAATACCACTATCTACTTAGTCTACTCCTATCATCTGGGGACAACAGTTATGCTATTCAAGATTTCAGGGAAATTTGCTACAATGTCTAAAATCTGCTTTGTTTTTGACTTTTTCCTATTGTAGGAGATCTCAAAAACTCAAATATATAGCTCAAAAGAAAACAGGCAAAGAAATTCAGGGGAACCATGGAAGCTCATAAATACAAGCTGAGAGCTTCCTGAACGGAAGTACTACCAAATATAGTCTTCTTACCCACTGTCAACAGGCAATGGCATTTAGTACAACCTTCAGCAATTTGGTACTTTATGGCAAGAACTTTAAAATATTCACACCTACTGACTCACTCTACTTTTAGTATTCCAAGAAACAAGATGTAAAGATATTTATTGCAACTTGCAGCCCAATGGCCAATGGTATTGGTAAGTAAATAAATGAGAAATTATGGGACAACTTTAAAAATGATTTTACCAAAAATTTGGTGACATGAAAAAATGGTGATGTACTGATGTACCTATGGAAGGGCTCAGCAGGAGGTGGAGGGAAGGCAGCCTGCACCCCAGGGAGTAGCACCTTCTCCTGCCCCCAGTAGCTTCCTGACACTTCCCCTTCCTTGTTCTCACACTACTTTTCAAGTTAGAAAGAGTAAAGAGTGGGAAGACTGCAAAACCTTGTTTTTCTAAGACAGAGCTATTTAAATGTTTATTGACCCAACTCCTAAAGGGTATAATTGTTTGTAAAATTTTAATTCCCAAAATCAACACAGAACTTGCAAGTCTTTGAACATCTAGGTACATCTAAGATCTTATTGTTCTAGAATCAAGACCCCAGCCTATAGGGAAAAGATGGCAGGCTCTAAGGTAGGCGTGCCCAGTACCTTTCACTTTTGCTCTGGTCTCGATGTGGCTCAGATCTGCAGCCACCCCAGGTGTGTGAGCGATGTCATAGAGGGTCAGTCGACTCACAAGGGGGCTGTTCTTCAGGAGTAGTGAGAGGGGCTGCCCAATTCCTCCAGAGGCCCCAAGGACGGCTACTTTAGCATTGTTCTAAAAAGAGGTAGAGAAATAACTCTTAGGCCAGATTCAGCATTAAAAGGATCCACAGCACTAGTCCTCTTTTATTGGTATCAAAGCAAGACATAGTTGTTATATTTCCATCAACTTCATTCTGATAAAATTCTGGACCTTATTCCAAAGGTCAAGTTTCAATGGGGAGAACTTCTGCGTAGAGATGCTGTGATATCCAGGTCACACCCCACACACCCCTTCAGAAGATAAAGAAACAGCTTCAGCCAGTCAGGCAGCAGAATTACCTTCCATCTGCAGTTTTAAAAAGTATAAACACACACAGGGTCCTACTGCATAGGGCTATAGGGCTGCAGGGCTGCAGACCCTTGCTGGTTGAGGGTACAAGTTAATCAGATGCATTAGGAGCAACAGGAAAAGGTCTAAAAGAGGGGCTGGGGATATAGCTCAGTTGGTAGAGTGCTTGCCTCACATGCACAAGGCCCTGGGTTCAATTCAATTCCCAGCACCCACCCCCCCCACACACACAAAAAAAAAAAGTCTAAAAGAGAAGTACTTTTAGGGACTCAAAATACAATGCAAACGTTATGTAAATGGTTGTGTAGAATGCACTCATAGGGAATAATGACAAGAAAAAGTTTAAACAAGTTCAGTACATGTATAAACTTCAATTCCTTTTAGAGCATTTTTGATAGAGACTGACCTTATCGGTGGATGTGGAGCTCGTGGACACAGGGGGCAACTATATTCTATAGTGGTGGATGATGCTAGTTAATAAAAGCTTCAGTTATCAAAAACTGAAACTAAAATCAAACCAAAACTTTCACAATGTATTTCTGCTTAGGAATTAAGCTCTAAAAGCATACACAGCAACCAAGAGTTGAGTTTAAACAGGTTGAGGTTTTGTTTGTTTTTCTTGTACTTGGGACTGAACCCAGGGGTGCTCCATACACAGAGCTATAGCCCCAGCCCTTTTCATTCTTTTATTTTTGAGACAGGCTCTTCCTAAATTGTGGTTGTCTTGCCTCAGTCTCCAAAGTTGCTATTACGGTTCTGAAAATGGACACTTAAAAACAAACTTTGGCCTTTTCCCCCTTCCCCTCCCCTCATGGGGTTGTCTTGTGCTCCCCACTTTGGAACCACTGCCCTGGTTGGCCTTGGAAGATTTACAGGTACATCTGGTTTCTGTTTTTAAGTGGTACTCTGAAGGTAGATCCTTGACTTCCAGAAAAAAATAAATTAGCCAGACCAACCTAGACCCCCAAGGTCTGGCAATCTCATCCACTCTGGATCTCCCGCTGTCACTCCCAAATTCCAACTCTTCAGTTTTGTTTATTTTTTCCTCCTCCCCTGAGATAGGGTCTTACTGTGTTGCCCAGGCTGGCCTTGAATGCCTGGGCTCAAGTGGCCCTCTGGCCTCAGCCTCCCCAGTAGCAGGGACCTCAGGTGAGTGCTGCCATGCCCCATCCCAGCTCTGCAGTTGCCAGGCATTCCAGTAGTCCAAAAAACCAATGTTGATTTATCCTCTCTAGCTCTTCTTGCTCCCAAGTGGCAAATCTGCACTCTGTCAAATTTAAACTTCTAAAATCATCTTCTGTCTCTTCTTTATCCCATGTCAGAGCCAAACAGGACATGAGACTTGGCATCTTGAAATGGCTCCAATCTCCCGCTGTCCATTCCCATTCCATCCTGGACTCCGCACACACACCACCCTTCCCAATAACTGAAGCCTCCATCATTTCACTCCCTTGCTCAAAAATCTTTAGAAGCTTCCAAGGCCAACCTGGGCAGTGGTTCCAAAGTGGGGAGCACCAAGAGGGGAGGGAAAGGGGGAAAAGGCCAAAGTTTGTTTTTATTTTCATTTAACAAATAGAGAATTAAACGTTACTAAGGATCAAACTGATCTGGTGCCCTTGCCAGTGGTCCTTAAATGGATTAGCTCAGCGTGGGGGTAGAGGGAGGGAGAAGGGACAGGACTTCCTCACTCAGGTCTTTGCTTTCACTATGCTGAGATGTTCCTCTTTGTACAATAAGTCACCAACTTAGTATATACAAAAGCACAGTTCTTAAGTAGTGGGATCTCCACAATGCAATGGAGGAAGACCTTCAGGATCACAGTGGTTACTTACCCTTGTTTTTGTAACAGTGTCTTCCACACCTGACTTTGCTGGGCATAGTGTCTATCAACAGCACCCTGATTAGCAATGGTCCTGAAAATTGATACAGGGGACCTCGGTCTTTACTTACACGACTCTGCTTTATACTGCAAGTCTGCCATGGTTTGTTTTTGAATTTCTACTATGTGTTTGTATTATAATGTATACATTAGTATGTCTATGTACATTAGTATGTCTATGTACAAATAGATACATTGACACTGTATGTTTGTTTATTTTTTTACTATTGAGGATACCAGATCCAAAGTCTGGAGACCAAGGTGCTGTGCCTTAGGTTCGAGCCCACCTTTCTGCTTTACTCAACTGCCTTTCTAGCATCTCCACCTCTATGTCCAACTGGCATTTTTTTTTTAATTGTTGGTCGTTCAAAACATTACATAGTTCTTAATACATCATATTTCACTGTTTGATTCAAGTGGGTTATGAACTCCCAATTTTACCCCGTATACAGATTGCTGTATCACATCAGTTACCCTTCCATTGATTGACATATTGCCTTTCTAGTGTCTGATGTATTCTGCTGTCTGTCCTATTCTCTACTATCCCCCCTCCCCTCCCCTTTTCTCTCTCTACCCCTTCTACTGTAAATCATTTCTTCCATTTGAATTATCTTGTCTTACCCCTCCTTTCCTCTTATATGTCATTTTGTATAACCCTGAGGATCGCCTTCCATTTCCATGCGATTTCCCTTCTCACTTCCTTTCCCTCCCACCTCTCATCCCTGTTAATGTAAATCTTCTTCTCAAGCTCTTCGTCCCTACCCTGTCCTTGTTTACTCCCCTTATATCAAAGGAGTCATTTGGTATTTGTTTTTTAAAGATTGACTAGCTTCACTTAGCATAATCTGCTTTAATGCCATCCATTTCCCTCCAAATTCTACGATTTTGTCATTTTTTAATGCAGAGTAATACTCCATTGTGTATAAATGCCACATTTTTTTTATCCATTCATCTATTGAAGGGCATCTAGGCTGATTCCACAATCTTGCTATCGTGAATTGTGCTGCTATGAACATCGATGTAGCAGTGTCCCTGTAGCATGCTCTTATTAGGTCTTTAGGGAATAGACCGAGAAGGGGAATAGCTGGGTCAAATGGTGGTTCCATTCCCAGCTTTCCAAAAAATCTCCATACTGCTTTCCAAATTGGCTGCACCAATTTGCAGTCCCACCAGCAATGAACAAGAGTGCCCTTTTCCCCCACATCCTCTCCAGCACTTATTGTTGTTTGACTTCCTAATGGCTGCCAATCTTACTGGAGTGAGATGGTATCTTAGGGTAGTTTTGATTTGCATTTCTCTGACTGCTAGCGATGGTGAGCATTTTTTCATGTACTTATTGATTGATTGTATGTCCTCCTCTGAGAAGTGTCTGTTCAGGTCCTTTGCCCATTTATTGATTGGGTTATTTGTTATCTTATTGTCTAATTTTTTGAGTTCTTTGTATATTCTGGTTATTAGGGCTCTATCTGAAGTGTGTGGAGTAAAGATTTGTTCCCAGGATGTAGGCTCCCTGTTTATCTCTCTTATTGTTTCTTTTGCTGAGAAAAAACTTTTTAGTTTGAGTAAGTCCCATTTGTTGATTCTAACCAACTGGCATTTTTAACTCAATTTAAAACCAAGCTTCTCAATCTTTCCACACCCAAACCTACTCTCTTCTAGAAGTCTTGCCCATCTCAGCAAATACCAACTCCAAGGACCCAAACTTAGGTGTCATCTGTGATTCCAGTTTCTCTTGAAGACCCCATACAACCAACAATCAGCAAATCCCACTCACTCCAGTCAAAAAATATCCCAAACCTAGCAACCTTTTACCATCTCCACAGATGTTACCCAGAGCACAACTCTTAATCTGTCATTCTCCCTTGACCTGTTCTTAAAATGGGAGCAAGAACAAGTCATTGCTATGCTCAAAGATCCTCGGGTTGTGGTCCCATTTTCAAGAGAACGCAACATTTTTTAAGACCTGCTGTTCTCTTCATTGCCCTCCCTGGAATTACACTGGTTCCTCATATTCTCAAACATCTTAGGCACCCCACTCTCATCCCAGGGCTTCAGAATATTCTTTCTTTCTTCCTTCCTGTCACCACAACTCAGGGGTGCTCTCCCACTCTACCACTGAGCCACATCCCCAGCTGTTTTTTATATTTTGGGACAGGGTTTCACTAAATTGCTCAGGCGCCCTCAAACTTGCAATCCTCCTGCCTCAGCCTCCTGAATAGCTAGAATTACAAGTGTGAACCACCATGCCTGGCCCTGGAATCTCTTTCTATATGTAATCTCGGATTCTTTTGAGGCTTTACTCAAATGTCACATTCTGGGTGACACTTACCCTGGCTGATCTAAAATCACAACCTTCTTCCTTGACAATCCCTCCTCTCTCTGCTTTTTTCTTCTGTGCTCGTCACCAAGATACTTTATAATGTGGGATATGACAAAAGTAAGTAAAATGTATAGTAAAGTCCATGAGGACAGGTGTTTTGTTCTCTGCTCTTATTTCTAGTGCTTAGGCTCAATGCCATCAAAATTCAATCCTTTTGGGCTAGGTGTGTAGCTCACTGGTAAAGCGCTTACCTAACATGCACTGGGTTCAATCTCTAGCACCTGCAAAAGGGGAAAAAAAAAAAAAAAACACCACTCTGCCCCCACTTAGGTTCTTCCTGCTTTACCTTTGCCCAGCTGTCCCTCCCCTACTCCTCAGCATCAATCTTCATTACCTCCACCTGTCATAAGTTAACTCATTGCTGGCTCATGTAGGTGCCACTTCTCACTCAATCTTGTTAGGCCTTACAGGATCCAGCATACTCAATATGCTTATTTGTGTCTTTATTTTTCTAATGAATTAACTGTATGGGAAACCGAAATACATAGTCTAAATAAGAAATGTAAAATCAACTCCCATTAGTAATCACCTTTTGGTTGTGATACTTAAGAGGAAACACAGGCATCTCCTGGATTCACAAATTTTGGCTGTATTAGATTCATTGGGGGCACTTGGTGAAAATAGAGGTTCATGGTTCTACCCTCCTTAATGAGCTACTTTCAGGTAATTCTGATCTCACCAGAGTATGAGAACCACCCTCCTAGAAGATGGCTAAAAATAGTTTAGGCTCAAGTGGTCCTAGGCCAAGTCAAGCGGCGTCAAGACACCTGGGGGACAGGCACAGTCTCTCCAAAGCAGGGAGGACCCTTCAAAATGGTTCTTAGGAGCAGAGCAGAATGCTCAGACTGTTTGAGGGAAGGTCCACTGGCAGTCATTAGGAGCGCTGAGTAACCAACCTTGGCCCAGGTCGATATCCTTCAGCCTGCTTACTATGGAGTCAGTACTACACGTTGTTTCTCTCCCTCACACTCAACTCACACAGATCGTGCAAAGAGGAGAACATTACTTGTCAAAGCCATGGGAAGTTGCATAAAAACGTAAGTTACTTCCGGACCTTCTCAAAGCACACAGGCCAAGAGCGCACCCTCTGGGGTGCCTGGGGGGCAAGCTGGGGGAGCTCTGCGAAGCACACCCTCCTGAAGCCGGGTCACCTTGCCCGCTCCAGGGCTTTCTCCCTGCACTTCCCGCCCGGCGTCAGCGCTGGCTCACTGCGCCACGGCTTCCAGCTGGTGCCGGGCGGCCCTGCTGGGGCCCGAGGTGGCCTGCAGGGTCGGAGACACGCACAAGCCCGTGACGCGCGAGGCCGGGCCGGGGTCACGGCCTGCAGGCCGCCTCTCTTCGGGTCTACCTGGGCTGAGGTGCTGAAGCTCCGGCGGAGAGCGGCGCCGGCGGGCCGGGCGAGGGCGGAGAGCATGGCTGGGGCGGGCGGAGCGCAGACCGGCAGGCACTGGAGCTGGCAGGGAGCAGATGACTCCAACGACCTCCACACTGCACTGAGCCCGCCGCCCGGCTCCGTTCCTCCGGGCCTCGCGAGAGCGCCCGACTTCCGGTCACGCCCACCTCCGGGATCTCGCGATATCGCGACCATTTCCGGGCTGCGGGGAGGAAAGCTGGGTGACGAGTCTGGCTACTCTGGTGTTTGGCTGTGCCTGGCTGTGCCTTGCTGTGCCTCAGGGCCCGCGTGGCCAGTGGGGTAGCCGCGGTTGGAGTGGGAGGGGGAGTCCGCTCCCGAGAGGTGGAAGAGGACGGGCTCACGCTGGGAGCGCCTTAGAGGAGCCGTTTTCCAGGTGGGGCTCCACACAGGCCCCGACAGCCAGCCTGGGCGCGGTGGCGCAGCAGGTCAGGCGGAGTGTGTCCTGGACCCGAGTCCCCGACCTCCACCGATCTACCCCTCTTGACCCTGGAGCGAGACGGGAGGGGGCTCTGAGCGAGGCAAAGCGGGAGGGCAGGGGAGGGGAGGGGAGACCGAGAGTCCCGAGGCGGAGTGGGCATCAGTTCACCTCCGTGCACCTGCCCTCAGATTGCACAGGTTACCTTTTTTTTGTTGTTGTTACCTTACGAGTAACAAAACTTCACGGACTCTGCTACGAATAGTAGCGAACCTTAGTACTGACCACAGTCCTGTGTTGCAGAGGAAATGGACACAGAGACTAGCACAGTCATCCAACCCGCAGTGTTTTCTTCTTTACAATTAAGCTACCCGAGCTTATGTGGATTTGCTGTTTACCCAAACAGAAAGCAGAACTAGGGTTCCTGCTCACAAGGAATTGTCATTTTAAAATTATAAGGTTCACCCACCCCTCCAACACACACAATCATTTCTATTTTCTGGGCATGCAGAGATGTCTCAGGCATGGTCTTGGCCTTCAAAAAGTTAGTCAAGTGGGGCAGGTACGTGTGGGCTAATGACTGAGTCTGCTTGGGGACAGTGGTTGGGAATCAGAACATAGTAATACGAAGGAGTTCGTGAGGGCTGCCTTACTCTTTCCTTTCTCCGGTTATTTGGTGAACTATTTAGATGTGTGGACTTGGTGTTGGACTTGGACAGGTGTTGGACATTCACCTAAGAACAAGATCCATAAGTTTTTCTGTCTTCAAGGTGTTCAAGAGTAGAAATAGGTCAATCACAAGCAGCAATTTGGGCAATAGTAGGAGAATTTATGCGGTGTTGTGGGAACACTGAAGGTGCAGCTAACCCAGAACTGGGGTGGGGCTGTATAAGAGGACCTTCCAGAAGATAAGCCGACTAACATGAGACATGCCAGAAAAGGAGGCAGTACTCTATTGGAATGTTCAACCCCAGAGGAGGGAGAGTTCCCTTGACTGGGAATCAGTCTCAAAGAAGTGCTGGGCTATTAACTATGGGAAGTGGATAGACAAGGAGAAGGAGGGAAAAAAGACCCCAGTGGGAAAACTTAAAGAAGGAAAGCATGATCCTGTGTTCAGGGTGACAGACAGTTTCTGTTGGAGTGGAGACTTGAGAGCAGGCAGTATCTTTGATCTTATCACTGTGTTCTCTGGTAATTATTTACTCTCTATCTTGCCACTAGAAATGAGATCACTTTGGGGTTGGGAACTGTGTCTTTCATCTGTCTATTGAGCCAGGAGTGGTGGCATAGGCCTGTAATCCCAGCTTCTTGAGCCTGGGGAAGAAGGATCATGAATTTGAGGCCAGCTTTGGCAACTCAGATCCTGTCTCAAAAAATAAAGAGGGCTGGGGATGTGGCTCAGGGGTTGAGCACTACTGGGTTAAATTTCCAGAACTACAAAAACAACAGAATCCCCCAAATCATTTGTCATTATTGTCCCAACACATGACTGGTCTGAGAGCAAGCCTCAGTTAACTTTGGGAGAAATGAATGGTTTTAGATGAATCATGTCTATCAAAAGCTTTTTTTTTTTTTTTTTCCTTCCACCAGAACTGTGGGAGAGATTAGATTGCCCTCACATGCTAAGAATTCCAATGGAAAAAAAAGTGGAGGGGGGCTGGGGTTGTGGCTCAGCAGTAGAGCGCTCACCTAACATGTACTTGGACATGGTTTCAATCCTCAGCACCATATAAAAATAAAGATATTGTGTCCAACTACAACTAAAAATATATATTTTTTTAAAAAAGTGGAGGGCAGGAAGATTCTTTAGGATACTATCCTATGAGATGGTAAAGATATGAGTGATGGCAGTGGACATAGAAATGGAGAGATGGGGCCATTGGGAGAGGTCTGGGGCAGAGTGGATAAGAGTTTGTTCATCAGGTCAGGAATGAAAGGAATGTGGGGAATTGGGCTGAGAAGTATGTATGTTAGAGGGAAGTTGGGGGTTAGTGGAAGGAGCACTGGCTGGAAAAAGAATTTCATTGTAGATGGGCTGAAATCGGAGTGATGGTGAGTTGTCCATATAGAATTATCCATGGGTGGCATACACCTGTAGTCCTAGCACTTGGGAGGCTGAGGTAGGATCAGTTGAGCCACTGAGTCTGAGACTAGCCTGGTCATCTTTAAAAAAAAAAAAAAATGAACAAATGGACTCCAAGAGGAAATATGGAGTTGAAACTCAAGAAACCAGGGTGAAGCCATCCCCTGTAGAGTTGAGGCCATGAAGAAGAAGTGGAGCTCAGGTTCTCAGGCTCACTGCCACATCTGGGCTCAGTCTTCTCCACATTTTGTCATGTCGGCATCTCCACGAAGGAGGAACTTCCTACCTCGGAAATCCTCTACCTGGGCCATCTGAGACAACTGTTGAGAAACCCTCCAGTTCAGCTCCAGTCTGCCTCACTCTAAACCCCAAGATTATTATTCAGTCTTAACTCCTGCTGTAGTAACTGCTGGCTTTATGGCAGACACTGTTCTTGGTGCTTTGCATTAGTAACTGACGTTGAATGTGCAGAGTCATCTGCAGTCAAGAAGCAGAATGAGGCTGGGTGTGGAAGCACACGCCTGTAATCCCAGCGATTCAGGAGGCTGAGGCATGAGACCGTGAATTCAAAGCCAGCCTGAGCAACTTGACGAGGCCCTAAGCAACTCAGTGAGACCCTGTCTAAATAAAATACAAAATAGGGCTGGGGATGTGGCTCAGTGGTTGAGTGCACCTGAGTTCAATCCCCAGTACAGATTGTGATCAAAGGCAGTGTTATGTCTTCACCCCCACTGTTTAATAAAATCTTTGCTTGCATTACATCTAGCTACCAAGACAGATGTTTCAGTAGCTTAATGTTCCATTCACATGAATAATCAAAACTGAGTTGAATTAAAAGTTGAAGATTGTCCCTTCCCTTCTTGAGCTTTCTATAGGCTCCTGCATTTGGGAAGGAGGGTTCTCAACTTCTGTTTCTTGCTTCCTCACTCCTCCATTCCACTCCAGGCAGACGTGGCTTATGACATATCTGGTGTGGGCAGAGTGGTGTTTTAAGTGGAGGTGAAGCAAGAAAGTTCCCTTTGTCATTAGTTCTTCTGAGGTTGATGGGAGTTCTGGGCTGCCTCCCATGTGGTGCTTTTGTGGGTCGGTCTTAACCTTCAGATCCCCTGACCTACGTGGTCATGTCTCAATCTTGTTGCTTTTAGTACCTCTCAGCCCTTGGTTTCTGGAATCCTCCACTGCTTGATATTGATCCATTGTCCCTTTAGGTGGTGCTTGTAGGCTAAGTCCCTGTAGGTACTCCTGCCTGACTCACATCTGGGATCCAGACCCTTTGCCTCAACAGCTTCTGGGGGTTCAGGCCACTTCTACTGCTGCTTTTGCTTTGCTACCAGCTAGCCTGCCTCCAATTTTTCCAACCATGGGGCCAATGTTGCCCTCTGTGCCTGTGCAAGCTTTAGTGGGCAAGGCTGAGCTATTCTAGGGCTTTCTTCTGGTTTCACAGATTGTTCCAAGAAAGCCAAAACTTGTAAGACTGGTCAGTTTTTGAAATCTGAGGAAGGTGTGAACAAGGCAAGAACTTTGAGATGCTGGAAAGAAAAAATGAGGGGGAGGTATTAGGTGGACAGGATGAGATAAGAGGATGCTTATCTCTGTGACTGGGAGAAAGCACAGAAGGGCACCCAGAAAGCAGTGGATAAGGGAGGGCAGTTCATACACAGTGGCCTTAATCTTCCCAGGCAACAGCTGGAAAATGAGCCGGGTGAGGACTGAGCAAGGCTAAGAAGGTTTGCACAACAGATGCAGCGGCTGGGGAAATGCTGGCATAGGAGGAAAGACCAGAAAGGGATTAGCTCTCTAGTGGCGGTGAGGGCCAAACTGAAGTTCTGCTGTGTGTGTGTGTGTGCGCGCGCGTACATGGATGTGTGCTGGTCCTCATGGACTTGCTCCAGACACCAAGGTCAAGAACATACACAGCCTTGCATCCACACATCTTCATGTTCATGTTCCAGAACATAAACACATGCATCTACATGAGGAGCTCAGTTTTTATTGATGTTCAGTTTACATTCAATAAAGTATATATAGGTCTTAAATGTTCTGCTTAGTTTTAACAATTTTTACCCTTGTAATGCCCCCCAAGCAAACAATAAACTGTATTTTCTGAAAACACATGCCCCTTTCTGAAAATACATGTTCCTCATGCTCCTTTCCACCAGTCTCCAAGATAGCTATTTCCTGGTTTCTATTACTATAGATTCATTTTGCCTGTTCATTATATGAAAAAATATACAAATACACTGGCATCCTCCTCACCCGACCCCACACATCTGCATGTATTGACTGTTTAGTGGGCTAAGATCACAATCGTGTGTGAGATTTGGGGATTAGGTGCACACATATATGATCTTCAACCCAAGATCATTCCTTTCAGATCTCTAGAGCTAAAATGAAGAGTTAGAAAGCTGGTCATCATTCTATCTTTTACAGGAGTTTTATTTATTTTTCTCTACATGCTCTAGGATATTGGCAATTAGGGACATATTTTAAAACTTCAGCTTTAATGTTCACTTGGAACTCAGAAGTAGTCCTGGGGTTTGGCTCTCCAGGCTCCGTTGTGGTAAGACAGCTAGGAGGTAGTGGACTAGCACTGCAGAGATGGCAAGAAGGTGCCAGGAAGGAGCTCCTGGAGCTGAGAGTCACCAATGGAGACAGATCCGGGTCTGAAGTGGGGAAAGTGAGAGCAGAACTGATATCAGAGCCTGGTTAGGGTCAAGGACCTGTATCAAGTGGAAGGTGGGGCCTAAACTCAATCAAGGAGCAGGGGAGAAGCAGGCCCTGGAGTGAGAGGAGGAGGAGGAGGTAAGCCCAGACATGGTCTTTGGGAGATATGTTACATTTTTTTTCATCCTCTTCCTCTGATAGAGGACCACTAAGTCACCTCTTGGTGGTATGCTAGGCATAGATTTGGGGAAATGATAGTGATCTGAAGCTCTGAGATGGGGTAGGGATATAGGTTACTGAGTTCAGGCCCCTATTCCATACCTGTTCCCTTCAAAATATAGACAGTGGCGATGACTAAGGCAAAGTCTTCCTAAGGCCTCAACCTGCTCCTCTCTCTTCCTTTCATCTATGCCAGTGGGATCTGGTGCCCCTCTGAACTGAGATGCGGATTTCAGGGCCTCTTCCACAGCCACTGCAGTTTTGGGGGTGCTGTTGTGGGACTGTGCCATTTGTGTGTGTGTTTATGTGGTACTAGGCTTTAAAGCCAGGGGTGCTCTACCACTGAGCTACATCCACAACACTTTTCAAAATTTTGAGGCGTGAACCTCAGTTGCAGAGGCTGGCCTCAAACTTGCTGTTTTCCTGCTCAGCTTCCGAGTAGCAGGGATTAAAGATGTGTGCCACTATGCCTGGCTCATCCAGCAATTCTTGTGATGGTTCAGGCCACATAGAATGTGTCAGGAGGGCTGGGGATGTGGCTCAAGCGGTAGCGCGTTCGCCTGGCATGTGTGCGACCCGGGTTCGATCCTCAGCACCACATACCAACAAAGATGTTGTGTCCGCCGAGAGCTAAAAAATAAATATTAAAAATTCTCTCTCTCTCCTCTCTCACTCTCTCTTTAAAAAATAAAAAATAAAAGGTAGAATGTGTCAGGCCACACCAGTTCCCTTAAGATCCTGACCCCCAGGCAATACCCCAGGCTCCTCAGCTTATAGACTTGACCAACTCCTGCTTCAGTATTTGGCCAGAGGCTCCTAGAGGAAGCTGAAAGGAGAGGGAAGGTAGGTGTCCAGGAACTTCTGCTTCCTGAGCCCCCGCTGTACATCAGGCCCAGTGTTGGCAGTGTGCGTCTGTTCTCCAGGGGGTTCTTCTACCTTGCCAGTGTGTTTCTGCCTCCATTTACAGGTTTGGGCATTGATGCCAGCACTGGGTATGAGACTTGGTCATCCTAGCACAGCTTGAGTTTTCCACAGGGAACCAGGGCACCGTGGGGCTGGCTGTGACCTCTGAGTCTTATCTCTACCGGTCCCTGTTCAGCCTGAGCCAGGAGCCCCAAAATGACTCTTGTGGTCTGGCTTTTCCAGGAACATCAACAACATGCCTCTTCTCTACCAGAAGCAAACTCCCATCAATTGTGTCCATCTGGACTGTCTGGGGGCTTGGAGTTGCTTGGCAACTGAGTACCAGACCCAGTGCTCAGTGTCCTAGTCCTCCTGTGAGAAGCCTATGGTCAGGTGTAACCTCTAACAGTCAGAATATCACACCCTGAGCCTTGGGTAGACCCGGGGAGGCAGGGAAGGGTTCTATCTAGCTGGCTCTTAGTCCCAGTCTCAGGCTCTGGCAACCCCTAAGGAAATGTCCCTTCCTGGTTGGCTGTTTTCTTCAAATGCAGACATGTGCTGTCACCTAAGGTGAGCTCACAACCGGCTGCTTCCAGTATTCTGGGCTGGCTGGAAGAGGGCCACACATAAGCCCCTAGTTTGAAGGTCAGGCTGGGTTATAATAAAGAGAGTGCTGGACCTTCCTACTGGATGATGTCCAAGTACAGGGACAAAGCTAACAATGGTACCCTCCATCCTGACAAAGAGTAAGTGGCTTTGCTGGTCATCCAGAGAGCTGTGTGGATTTCACACAGATGGGAATGAAGAGGTCCTTTAAGGAATCTATTTGGGGAAAACATGGGGGCAAAGATGGGAAGATCCATCTTTCTTAGCCCCATCAATGTGGATCACCAAAAGATGTTCCCTCTGACCATCCCCCATGAAAGGACAATCATGCTAAATGTCCTGCAAGTCTCTTATGAAGAGCTTTCTGAAAGAGCCTAGCATACTTGGATGCAGTGGTACACACCTGTGTGCCAGAGACTTGGGAGGTTGAGGCAGGAGGTAGAGGCCAGCCTCAGCAACTTAGTGAGACCCTGCCTCAAAAAGTAAGGGCTAGGAATGTACCTCAGTGGTAAAGTGCCCTGGGCTCAATTCCCAGTAACCCCCCATAAAAACATCCAGAATTTAAGGGGACCTCTTAAACTTGCCATTTTGACCCCACTGTTTTGGTTAGGCCACCAAGAAAATGAGACTTGGTAGATGTAATATCAATGAAACAGTGACTGGAGGCTCACAGAAAATTCAATTTGATATGATGAAAATTAAGGAAAAAATATTCATTGTAAGATTCACATGGAAAATATTTGATCTTGGGGGAAAATAAGTTTGATTTATCAAAATTGAAAGTAGAAAAAAACTGGAATTGGTCAATTGTGAAATATGGAAAATCAATTTAAATTGGCTAGTGGCATCCACTAAGGAAAATGCTTTGGACAAAAAGCATATTGCTTGAATGTTTTAAATAAAAGCATGACATCAGGATATACTTTGGGCCCAAATGGTGGATCCAAGAACATCTAAACTCTGGAGTTTGGAGGAGTGCTGGAAGGGATGGTAGCACTCATTTCTCAACCCAGGGATCTGCCCCTGATCTCTGCCCCCAGGGTTGCTTATCCTTTCAGAAATGTGCTGTTAGGTTTGGGGACTGCTTCCACCTCCCCCGCAGCCTTGCCAGCTGCTAAAGGGCATTTATTTCTTCACCAGAGAGTGCCCCCTTTGAGAAGGAGAGGTGTTTGAAGGAAGAGATGCCACGAGGCTGGGGTTTTATCTGGATGCTCAGAAACTGCTCCTTGGCTACTCAGTAAGGAGATGGATTTTTTCAAAGGGGCCAGCTTTTAGATTGGCTCAATGAGGATGGAGGTTTAGACCCCATCCCCTCTCTTCTGTATTTTCTATTCCCTAGGATGGCCCAGGGACAGGGCTTTCAGAGACAGAGGACCTGGGACCTGACTGGGGGTGGTGGGAGTGAAGAGGTCCTTTAAGGAACCTATATGGGGAAAACATGGGGGGCAAGTCAAGCTGGCCCCACGTGTGTAATGTAAGTAGCAATGTCCATTCCACACATGCTTATTGAGCACTGCTTTGTGATAGATAAATCCTGGGCACTGAGGGAAGATACACCAATGGACAAGATGGACAGGTCTCTGTTCTTATGAACCATGGGCTCAGAGCGCTCCTCATACAAATGAGCACTGTATCTTCAGATGTCTGCAGGTGAGGTGAAGACAAGGACTCTTATAGTTTGAAAAGATAGCCCTGACTTCCATGTGAGGAGTAGACTAGGGAGAAAGCAGATGCGGAGAGCCCAGCTGGGCAGCCATGCGTCATCAGGATGACAGTACCTTGGACAAGGCTGGTTACCCTGACGATGGAGAGGAACAGGTGGCTTGGAATCCATGTGGGAGGGAGAGCTCAGAGAGAGGATGGAATGGGGAAGGGAAAGAGGGACTCGGAAGTTGGGCTGAAACGATTCGGAGCATGATGGTGCTTTTTCTTGAAGGCTAAGAGATGAGCAGGTATTGGAGGTATGGGCGTGTGTACATTATAAGTTCTATTTGGCCACATTATGTTTGAGATGCCTGTCAGGTATCCAGGTAGAGTCTGGAGTGAGGGGGCTGAGAGAGGGTAAGATGTGGGAGTTGTTGTTATATAAAAAGTGTTGAAGGGACCAAATGAATCACTGAGACTTAGTCTTAGATTAATGGCTGTCAACTAGAAGCAATATTACATCATCCTTCTAGGGTACACTTGGCAATGTCTGGGACTTTTTTTTTTTTTTTTTTTTTTTTTTTTTGGTAGTGGGGATGAACCCAAAGGTGCTTAACCACTGAGCCTCATCCCCAGCCCTTTTAAAATTTTTAAATTTTGAAACAGGGTCTTGCTAATTTGCTTAGGGCCTTGCGAAGTTGCTGAGGCTGGCTTTGAACTTGAGATCCTCCTGCTTCAGGCTGAGCCACTGTGCCTGTCTGGGACCTTTTTTGTTAAAAATACCAACATCTTTGGATGTTGCTACTGGCCTCCACTGTGGAGGCCAGGGATGCTGCTAAACTACTGCAATGCTCAGGCCAGCCCTCCCCTCCACAGCAAGTTATCCAGCCCAAATGTCAAGGATGCCAATGTTTAGAAACCGTGACCTAGAATGAGAGTATAGATGGGGAAGGAAAAAGACGACCCCACACAGGGGCATCCTTACATGAAGAGGGAAATCCTTGACGAAGACTGAAAAGGAACAGTCTTGAGAGGAAGTAGAAAAGCTTAGAGAGTATGGTGTCCTGGGAGAGGGGGGTGTTTGGGGAAGGAAAAACACTCACTGTTTCATGGTGGGTTATTAAGGGCTTAGGCAAGAGGGACACTGTCAGTGACCTTGATGAGACTGGCTTCTGTGGTTTGGGGTTAGAAGCTCCAGGGGAGAAACCTGCGTCAACAGTCAGTGCTTACAGAACATTTTCTCCCTGCTCAGAATATCTTCCCTGGCTAGCTTTCTAAATCCACAGGCAGCAGGCAGGGACTGTTGTGCTCGTTTTACAGAAGGGGAACACTCTTATTGCCCCCATTTTATAGAGGTGGAAACTGAGGCGCAGAGTAACTACTCCTCAAGGTCAGGCAGCTGATGGGAAATGGCACAGCGAGGATTCCAACCTGAGATCTTGACATACCTAGGGGTGAGGAAGTGAAGGAAAGGAGGGCAGAGATGAGAGAGGGACAAGAGGATGTTTGTGTGCAGATCCATGTGGAGGCTGAACTTGACCTGGAGGACTGAAGTCGCTGAAGAACGCTGCCCTGGCCACTCTGAAAAGGAGTCTGTTTTGAACCAGGTTACCTCTGGACTCCACTCCACTTACAGCTCTATGGGGTTCCATATTTTAGTCTCCTCTTCACATATTTCACTTCCAATTTTCAAAGGCTTCTGGATGACTTATATTAAGTTTGAAGGGATGTTAAGAAAATTTAATTCAGTATCTTTATGGTCATTTTTCTTAAATAAAAAGAGATATATTAAACTTGTGCATTATTGATTCTTCCCAATAGGATGGCTGATTTGGTTTTTTGTGAGCCAACAGAACTTTACAACATCTTGAATCAGGTTACAAAACTGTCCAGATTAACTGAACCCAACTATCTCTGTTTATTGGGTGAGTACATATACAACCCACAGACAACAGCAAATATGAAGAATGGTGTCCCACATCAAAGACTTTGAAAAGTGGTTTGACTTATTGGCTCTGTGGGACTTGGAAATCATCCTAATTTGGATCTAGAGGTTTCCAGAAGACTTTTTCTAGTCCTCATTTTGTTTTAGTGAAATATTTTAAACATAGCGAATCTAGTAGTACTAAGAAACACCCTTGTGCCCACCACTCAGATTTAATCTAGTAAACAAAACATGGTAGACATAGATGTGCCCCTCTTTGGTACCTCATCCTAACAACATTCATTTCCCTCACTAGCAATGACGGCTTCTGTATTTTCACAAAATAATGTGTGGTTTAAGTGCTTAAGTATACTAAATATTGTAATATAATATAGGATATATAAATATAATTATGCCAGATATTTAAATATGCCATTATATATAATCATCTGCAACTTTTTTTTTTTGGCACTGAGGATTGACTACTGAGCCACATCCCCAGCCCTATTTTGTATTTTATTTAGAGACAGGGTCTCACTGGGTTGCTTAGTGCCTTGCTTTTTGCTGGCTTTGAATTTGTGATCCTCCTGCTTCAGCCTCCTGTGCTGCTGGGATTACAGGCCTGCGCCACTGTGTCCAGCTGCAACCTTTTTTTTTTTTTAAAGTATGTATGCCAATACTCCTCAAATTATTCCATGAAACTGAAAGGGAAGATGTACTTTTAAACTCATTCTATGAAGCCCATATCACCCTCATACCAAAACTGGATAAAGATATTTCAAGGAAAGAAAACTGTAGACCATGCATGCAAAAATCCTAAGTAAAATATTAGCAAATTGAATTAAAGTGTACATTAAAAAGATTATACACCATTATCAGGTTTATTGCATTCCGTGGATGCAAGGATGGGTCAATATACACAAATCAATAAATGTAATACACCACATGAATAGAATCACATGATCATTTCAACAGGTGCAGAAAAAGCCTTCAATGAAATTCAGCAATGCTTCATAATAAAAACCCGGGAAAAAAAAACTAGGAATAGAAGTAACTTACCTCAATATCATAAAGACTATATATAGCAAGCCTAAAGCCAATATGGAGGGATTGCAATTTCAAGTTATACTACAAAGTCATAATAACTAAAATAGAACCATACTAGCAAAAAGCTGACATGTGAACCAGTGGAGCAGACTAGAAGACGTAGAGACAAACCCACACAGATATACTCATCTGAGTCTTGATAATGGTGCCAAAAAACATACCTTGGAGAAAAGACAGCCTCTTTAACAAGTGGTGTTAGGAACCCTGGATATCCCTATATAGAAATATAAAACTCAATTTCTCTCATTCTGTACAAAAGTAAACTCAAACTGGACCAAAGACCTTAACTATAAGACCAGAAACTTTCCAACTGTTAGAAGAAAATGTAGGGGAAATACTCCAACATGCAGGCACAGGCAAAAACTTTCTGAATTAAATTTCTTTTTTTTTTTTTTAATATTTATTTTTTAGTTCTCGGCGGACACAACATCTTTGTTGGTATGTGGTGCTAAGGATCTAACCCGGGTCGCACGCATGCCAGGCGAGCGCGCTACCGCTTGAGCCACATCCCCAGCCCCTGAATTAAATTTCTATAATGTGAAATAAGAGAAAGAATAAATGAGCTGGCCTGTAATTTAAAACCTTCTTCACAGCAAGTTAAATAATTTTAACAGAATGAAGAGACAACTGACAGAATGAGAGAAAATATTCTTTAGTTACAACACAGGACAAATATCCAGAATATATAAAGAGTTCCCAAAACTCAACATCTAAAAACCAAATAATCCACCAATGAAAGGGTATGTGAACTGAATAGATACTGCTCAGAAGAAGTACAAATGGCCAACAAATATATGAAAAAAATCTTCAACATCATTGGCCATCAGGGAAATGCAAATCAAAACCAAATGAGATTCCATTTTTCTCCAGTTAGAATGCAGATTATGAAGAATCCAAATAACAATAAATGCTGGTGCAGATGCATGAAGAAAGGAACTCTTATATGTGGTTTGTAGGAACATAAATCAGGAAAGCCACTATGGAAGTCAGTATTTAGGTTCCTCAAAAATCTAAAAATGAGGGGCTGGGGTTGTGGCTCAGTGGTAGAGTGTTTGCCTAGCATGTGTGAGGCACTGGGTTCAAATCTCAGCACCCCATACAAATAAATAAAATAAAAGTCCATTGACAACTAAAAAATATTTTAAAACATCTAAAAATAAGTCTATCTCATGATCAAGCTATACCACTCCTTGGTATTTATCCAAAAGAATTAAAGTCAGGGCTGGGGATGTGGCTCAAGTGGTAGCGCACTCGCCTGGCATGCGTGCGGCCTGGGTTCAATCCTCAGCACCACATACAAACAAAGATGTTGTGTCTGCCAAAAACTAAAAAAATAAATAAATTCATTATCTCTCTCTCTCTCTCTCTCTCTCTCTCTCTCTCTCTCTTTAAAAAAGAAAAAAACTTTAAAAAAAAGAAAGTCAGCGTATTTTAAAGACTAAATAAATAAATAAAGTGTGTGTGTGTGTGTGTGTGTGTGTTGCTGGGGATTGATTGAATCCTTGGCCTTGTGCATGGGAAGGAAGCACTCTACCAACTGAGCTATATCCCCAGCCCTAAAAGTATATTTTTAAGCCAGGCACAGTGGCACATACCTGTAATCCCAGTGACTCAGGAGGCTGAGGCAGGAGGATTGCAAGTTCGAGACCAACTTCAGCAACTTGAAATTCTGTAAACAACTTAGTGAGACTCTGTCTCAAAATAAAAACAGACTGAGGATATGGCTCAGTGCATAAGCACCCCTGGGTTCAATCCCCAGTACCCCTCCCCCCAAAAATTATATTTTTGAGCATTTCTCCCATGTCTCTGGGAATACCCAGTTAACTAATTTTAACTGTCAGTTGAAATTTATTTCCATTCGCTGTCCACAGCAATGTATTGCTTGTGTGTCTTCCTGTTAAAGGCATTTTGCAGTGGGCAAGCTTGTGTGTTTTTCCGTATTTCTGTGTAAGGTAGTTTCTTCAGGTATATACACAGGAAAGGAATCACTAAGTTGGAAATTCAGCTCTACCACACTGTCAAATTGTCCTCCAAAGGGCTTGCATCAGTTTGCACTCCCATCTACAGCGTAAGAAACATCATTCTCCACCCCCAGAGTGGGGATTGAACCCAGGGGCACTCCACCAGTGAGCTACATCCCCAGTCTTTTTCATTGATTTTGAGACACTCTTGTTAAGTTGCCTCAAACTTGCAATCCTCCTGTCTCAGTCTCTCTAGTTGTCAGGATTACAGGTGTGTTCCCCTGTGCCCAACCAGCCTTTAATATTTTTTTTGTAATCTGATAGGTATAGGTTTAGTTATAATTTCCTTGTTTTAATTTCATTTTTCTAGTTGTTAACAAGATTGAATATTTTTGTTTATTGAGCACTGTGACTTCCCCTTCTGTGAAGTACCTATTCATATTTCTCCATTTTTCTATTGGGTCATCTTTTGTTTTTCATATTGATTTGTAGGAGTTCTTTATATACTCTGGTTGCTAGTCCTTTATTGGATGCTAGTTGTTTACACATGTTACAAATACCTTCTCCCAGTCTTTAGTGTTTCTTGGATTTTTTTTCCTTGTGAAATGTAACACATACAAGTATTATCATAAAAAATTTGAGTTTAATGATTTATCACAAAGCAAACACTCATGGAACAAAGGCTAGAGGATGGGCCCCAACAGGCCCACTGGACCCTCCCAACTGCTACTCCATTCCCCTCCTCCAGAGGTAATCTGCCCAGAACTGCTTGTTTTTCTTTGTGATCTCACCTAAGCATAGATGCTTCTAGCTAAGTTTCTTCTGGCTTCTGGATTTTATGTGAATATTATCAGATAGCATCTTCTCCTTTGTGTTTGGCTGCTTGTGGTCATCATCATGTTTGAGATTCCTCTGGGTTGTGTGGGCCTTGACCCCAGGGCCTTATGCATGCTAGGCAAGCCCTCTACCACTGAGCTGCACCCCAGCCCTGTTTTTGTATTTTGACTGTTGTAAATAATGTAGCAGTGGAAGTACAGGTGTCTCCCTGAAAAACAGATTAAATGACTTTTAGATATGTACTCAGAATGGGATTGCTGGATCATTTGTAGTTCTAATTTATTTGGGGAGATCAATGTCGAGAACTTTCTTCTAGTTGTTCATGTTTCAGACCTAACATTTAAGTCTTCAATTTATTTTGAGTTGATTTTGTAAAATATGGTATAAGAGTCTAATTTCATTATTTAGCATGTGGATATCCAGTTTTCCCAGCACCACTTATGGAAGAAACTGTATATTTTCTCCCTGTTGTGTATCTCTGGCACCATTGTCCAAGGTCAGCTGACTATAAACAAATGGATTTAGTTTGGGGCTTTCTGTTGTGTCCCATTGGTCTATATGTCTGATTTGAAAGCTAGTGTCATAATGTTTTGATTACTGTATTTCTGTAAAATATTTGAAATCAGGAAGTGTGAAGCCTGCAGCTTTACTCTTGTTCAAGATTGATTTTGGAGCTGGGTGCGGTGGTATACACCTGAAATCCAATAGGTTTAGCAGGCTGAAGCAGGAAGATCACAAATTCAAAGCCTCAGCAACCAAGTAAGGCCCTAAGCAACTTAGCAAGCCCCAAAATAAAACATGAAAAAGGCTGTGGCTCAATGGTTAAGCACCTCTGGGTTCAATCCCAGCACCCACTCCCCACAAGAATTGATTTTTGGTATTTGGAATCTCTTGTGATTTATGTGAATTTTAGGATTTTTTTTCCTTCTAAGAAATGCCATTGGGATTTTGATAAGGATTGCATTGAATTTACAAATCACTTTGGGTAGTGTAGATCTTTTAGTATTT
Organism: Urocitellus parryii; assembly: GCF_045843805.1. Taxonomy (NCBI): domain Eukaryota; kingdom Metazoa; phylum Chordata; class Mammalia; order Rodentia; family Sciuridae; genus Urocitellus; species Urocitellus parryii. The sequence goes on along the minus strand of NC_135539.1, from coordinate 27,978,639 downwards.
GTCTGATTCATGAACATGAAATGTATCTCCATTTATTTGTGATACCTTTAATTTCCTTCATCAATGTATTATAATTCTCAGTGTATAAGTCTTTAACCTCTGGTTAAGTTTGTTTGTATTATTTTTCTTGCTATTGTGAATGGATTATTTTTTTTTCTTTGTGTTTTGGTGGTCCTCAGGATCAAACCCAGAGTCTTTCTCAGGCTAGGCAAGTGCTCTACTATTGAGCTAGGCTCACCCAGCCTCTTGAAATGTTTGTTTAGTTTGCATACTGAATACTTGTGTGCAGAAAAACCACTGAACTTTTGTGTGTTGACTTTTGTGTGGTGCAGCTTTAGTTTCTTTGTTATTGTTGAGTCTTTGTGATTTTCTACACATATAACCATGTCATCAACAAATAGAGATAATTTTACTGCTTCATTTCTGATTTTTGATGTCTTTGATTTCTTATCAAATTGCCGTGGCTAGAACTTCTAGTACTATGTTGAATAAAAATGGTGAGACTGGAATCCTTCCATTGTACAAAATGCAAGGATTTTGAGGAAAAGCTTTCCGTTTTTCCCTACTGATTGATATTAGCTATGGACCTTTAATAGGTGGTTTTTATTCTATCAAGGTAAATGGTTTCCATACCTATCTTACTGAGTGTTTTTATCATTTGTGGATGTTAAATCTGGAGAAATGCTTTTTGTGCATTTGAGATATTCACATATGTGTGTTTCCAGCGGTGGAGATTAAAATCAGGGGTACTGTGCCACTGAGCTATATCCCCAGCCTTTTTTTTTTTTTTTTTTTTTGGTACCAGGGATTGAACCCAGGGGCACTTAATCACAGAGCCACATCCCAGCCTTGTTTTCTTTTTAAAAAAAATTTTAATTAAAAGACAGCCTCTCGTTGAGTTGCTTAGGCCTCTAAATTACTGAGGCCCTAAGCAACTGGCTTTGAACTCACAGTCCTCCTGCCTCAGTCTCCTGAGCTGCTGGAGTTATAGGCATGCAACACTTTTTGTTTATTTGTTTGTTTGTTTGTTTATTTGTTTGTTTTGGAGATAGGGTCTGAATAAGTTGCCCAAACTAATCTTGAACTTGTGGTCCCCTTCCCTCAGCCTCCTGAATTGCTGGGAGTACAGGCATGTATCACCACAACTGGCTCTTTGGATTACTTTTACTCATTGTTCATGATGGCTTTTTTTGCATAGTTTTTAATTTTGGTATGGTAATATTGATCAGTATCTTCCTTCAGGATGTTATTATTTTCCTGTGTGAATGTTATTTAAGAATTCTTTATCATGGACTGGGAGTGTTGCTCAGTGGTAGAAGGCGTGCATGAAGTCCTGGGTTCCATTCCTAGTAGCAGCACCACTAGCAAAAAGAACAAATTCCTTATAAACCCTGATATTATAAAGCTGCTCCTCTATTTTCTTTTCCTTTTGGGTTGCCAGAGACCAAATCCAGGCCTTAGGCATGCTAGGCAATTTCTCTACCACTGAGCTACATCCCCAGCCCTGTTTTTTTCTTTTTTCTTTTTTTCTTTTTAGAGAGAGAGAGAGAGAATTTTTTTAATATTTATTTTTTAGTTTTCGGCAGACACAACATCTTTGTATGTGGTGCTGAGGATGGAACCCGGGCCACACGCATGCCAGGCGAGCACGCTACCACTTGAGCCACATCTCCAGCCCCTATCCTTTTTTCTTTTGAGAGTTTTGCTTTTCCAATTTAAGACATTAATCCATCCGGAATTTACTTTTGGATATAATTTTAGATGGGAATCTTCTATATACCCATCCATTTGTGTTAATGCTATTTATTATTTTATAATGTTATTTTCTAATTGATGGTGTACAAGAGCATAATTGATTGAGGGGGGAGCTTTTTCTGTAAGTACCTAACTAGTTATAGAAATACACTCATATTAGTTTGTTTTCACTAGGTATTATAATTATATATGGTAGCTGTAAAAAATGCATTCAAAAAATTAAAACTAGTTGTTAGAAAGTTTGTACTTGATTTGTAACTTGTATAAAGACATAAATACTTGCAGCTTTATCTGCAGTTAACAATGATTGTCAGCACCTATAATTTGACACCATTTATTTATTCTTGTCCATGCACACAAAACACACAGGATTATTAAACATGAGTGTGTTGCTACAGTCTCCTGCTTCTTGAAACCTTTGGCCTCCTAATAAATTCCAAGTTCAAACATCCAACTTCATTCTCAGATTCTTAATACATTTTCCACACATACTTCATCAGTGCTTTTCCTGATCTTTCATGTTGCACTGCCAAAATCCAAAACCTGACTCAAAAGAGGCCACCGGACAGAGGGAACATAAAGTGTTCAGAGTAAACAGGGAGTTCAGAATTGTCCAAGATTCCCTCTTGGGATTATACTTTATTTTACTGCAATGAGTAACTGCTATCAGCAAGAATTGCCAAAGATTCTATGTCAGATCCTTTCAGATTCTTTGTAAACTGGACAAAGAATATACAGAGATGTTTGGGAGTACTCAACGCTTTGTCATACAAAGTGCCCCGTAGAGTGCCAGGGTAGCTGCAGTGCCTTTGAAGACTGACTTGTAGAAACAGGCTATCTAGCAGCAGATTGTAGAGATCTCTTAGTGTGTTTTTAAGAATCTAGACTTGGGGGGCCTGGGGTTGTGGCTCAATGGTAGAGTGCTCGCCTAGCATGTGCGAGGCTCTGGGTTCAATCCTCAGCACCACATAAAATAAATAAAATAAAGGTATTGTGTCCAACTACAACTAAAAAATAAATATTAAAAAAAGAATCTGGACTGGGGGTGGGGGTGTATCTAAGTGGTACAGCACTTGCCAAGCATGCCCCAGGTCCTGGGTTCAATCCCTGTCACCCCCCCCCAATCCCAAATCTGAACTATACTTAGATTTTATCAGCCTTTTTCATCCAATTCATGGGAAGTTGCAGCTAGTATGCCAGCTTGTCACTAAACACAGTGATTTTGCTCTTGAGGAGTGTAAACCCATATGCCCAACCAGGAGATGAAAGAATGAAGGAAGGTTTATTACTTGTACAAGTAAGGAAAGCACTGGGGATATCTAACAAAGCTTGCTTTTATTCCTTTTGCTTTTATTATGGAAACATATGCATGGTAATACTGGCGAGACTGTCCATGTATGTGAGCAGTCTTGAGCATCCTTAGTTGGAGATCATGCTTCTTTATATATTGCATGTTCAAAGAGGTGGACAAGATGGGCATGGTGGAGCATGTCTATAATCCCCAAAATTCGGGAGGCTGAGGCAGGAGGGTTGCAAGTTTGAGGCCAGCCTCAGCAATTTAGTGAGTTCTGTCTCAAAATAAAAAGTGGTTGGGCATGTAGCTCAGTGATAGCACTTACCTAGCATCTGCAAGGCCCTGGGTTCAATATCTAGTATCACAAAAAGAAAAAAAGTTTAATGCAATCCCCTTCAACTCTTGCCCTCATTTCCCTTTCTAAAAACTCCAAAGTCATTGTCAGCCCCTGGAAGACAGAGCTAAGGACATGGGTTCCCTTGTTTTCCCAGAGACGTTCTTTTCTGTTTTCCAAAAAAACCAAAGATGGTGAAAAGGAATGCACCCCAGCCAAGAATTTAGTATTAGAAAATACTAGCTTCTGCTTAAGCCAGAACCAAGACAGCTCTAAGAGGGTCAGGGTGGCTCGAGCAAAGGACAGAAGTGTATAGTTTTTATGTCATCTACCTGATGGGCTGGAACTGCATATCACGCTCTCTCTCTCTCTCTCTCTCTCTCTCTCTCTCTCTCTCTCTCTCTCTCTCTCTGTTATTGATGGACCTATTTATATGCGGTGCTGAGAATTGAACCTAGTGCTTCATACATGCTTTAGGCAAGCACTCTTACCACTGAGCCACAACCCCAGCCCTGGAACTGGATCTCTTGATGTCATTATGTGTAGAGGTGGGACTCTAGTTGTGCCTGTGCTCTGCCTCATGCTCCATATGTGGCATGTCTCATGACCACCTGAAGTCCCCACCTAGGGTAAGCATCTGACTGTGCTAAAAGGTCAAGATGAACTAGTGATGATTACGCATGCGTTGGCCTCTCACCACCTGGAGCTGCTCCTTCTCAGGTAAAGCTCCTGCTATTGTTTCCAGAACATGGTATCCTCTTGTCCTGCCTCAATGGTTCTGATTTAGTGACTTCATCTGTCCACCTCTGGCCATTTTGTTATTTCTGCAGACCACATAGTTTCAGAAGGTCAGCGGATTTCTCAACCTCCCAACTCCAAATGCATTATATCAATTCCACGGCCTTGAAGATGGCTTCACTTTTTAACTCCTAAATTTCTGCTGTGTCTGCTAACTTCTTAAGGCTGAGAGATTATTCGTTTGTCTCATTCCTTTCTGAGGTTTTATTTGCTTAATCTTATGGGATCCTATTCTTCATGGAGGTCCCTGACTGTTTAACAACCATTTATGGAAAAAGATTCTTCTGAAATATGATTTATCACAGTACATTTAGAAAATAGGTGTGCCAGCAGGTGGTACATATCTGTAATCATAGTGACTCTGGAGGATGAAGCAGGAGAATCCCAAGTTCAAGGCCAGCCTGGGCAATTTAGTGAGACCCTGTCTCTACCCACCCCCAAAAAAGTTAAAAAGGACTGAGGATATAACTTAGTGGTAGGTCACCCCAGTTTCAGCTCCCAGCCTCCTCCCCAATATAGAAAATGGATACACCAAAATAGGCCCCCCACCCCAAAATTAGTATTAGTTTTACTGAGGATTAGTATTTGAGATGAAAATCTACTCAATATAGAGGCTGTTTTATTTATTGGAAGATCAAAACAGAGCTATGAATTTTGCTACATCCATTCAAAGTAAATAACTTATGATATACTGATTCTGACAGATGTAAGAAATGAAAACCAGTGTATTGAACCTGTGGTTCAAACTGAGGAAGTTGATACCTGGATTTTATAAGACTTTTTCTTATATTTTTTTCTTTAAGTTAAATGTCTCTTCTCATCTCTAAAATAATTTTTAAGTGCTAAAACTTTAAGGAAGGCAAACTCTTCAAGTAATTTGCCATTAAGTGTAGACTCAGTTGACAAATCTTAATAAGGAACTAAAAATCAACGTGAAACATGAATATAGCCACAGGAAAAGTTGGACAAAGCAGTGCTATTATGCTATCATGGCCTTTCAGTTAAAGACGTAAACTAGCAGCCTGAGATGTCTCTTGGTTTTGTATATTAACTTCCTAGGATTTTCTAAAATTTATGCAGCAGCACATCAGCCAGGTGTAGTGATGTGAATCAAAATAAAGCAAGAAGCTGCTAAGTGGTACATTCCTGTGATCCCCACTACGAGGTAGGTGGAAGAAGGAGGATCACAAGTTCCAGGCCAGCATCAGCAATTGAGTGAGACCCTGTCTCAACCTAAAAAAAATAAGGGCTGAGTTTAAGCCCAATGGCAAAGCACTCCAGAGTTCAGTCTCTATTACTTCCCCCTTAACTCCTGGCAATCGTGCCCTTTTATAGTTTGATAGCCTCTTTCTTAGAGCTAAATAATATTCCATATTCAGAGTATATCACAGCTTATTCACTCACCTACTAAAGGACATTCTGGTAGTTTTCAAGTTTGTGCCATTGTGAATAAAGCTGCTATGAACGTTTGTGTGTAGACACAAGTTTTCAACCCATTTGGGCAAATACCAAGGAACACAATTGCCGCTAACAGCTTGTTTAATCTTGCTAGAAACTGCCAAATTTCTTACAAAGTGGCTTTATCATTTTTGCATTCCCAACAGCAATGAGTGAGAATTCCTGTTCTACATCCTCACCAGCATTTGGTATTTGTCAGTGTTCTGGATTTGGGCCATCCTAATAGGTGTAAGTGCTCCCATCATTTCAATTTGCAATTCCCTAATTAGGTTAGATGTTGAGCATTTTTTCATATGCTTGCTTGCCATCTGTATGTTTTCTTTGGTGAGAAGTCTGTTCGTATCTTTTGTCCATTTTTAATTAGTTATTTTCTCACTGTTGAATTTTAATGGTTTGTGCATAAGAAAATAGTACTGTATCAGGTATGTATTTTGCAAATATGTCTTCCCAGACTGTGTCTTCTTTTCTTTCTCTTCCTTCTCCTCCTCCTCATTCATCTTTCTCCACCTCCTTCTCCTCTTTTTCCTCCTCCTCCTCTTTGCTCCTCCTTTTTCCTCCTCCTCCTGCATCTTCCTTCTTCTCTTCCTCCTCCTTCTCCTTCTTCCTCTTTCTTCACCTCCTCCTTCTCTTTTTTTTCCCTGTAATGCAGGATTGGAACCCAGGGCCTTACCCATGCTGGGTAAGCACTCTGCCACTAAGCTGCATCTCCAGACCCTTCTCATTCTCTTGACAGTATCTTCTGCAGAACTCGAGTTTTAAATTTAAACAAAGTCCAGCTCATCAGCGATTTCTCTTGTGGATTGAGGCTTTGGTATTGTATCCAAAAAGTCATCACCAGACCCCAGCGTATCTAGATATTCTGCTATGGTATCTCCTAGGAGTTTCACTCCTTTTCATTTTACACTTGGGTCTGTGATCTCTTCTGAGTTAGTTTTAGTGAAGAGTGTAAGGTCTGTATCTTGATTAATTTTTTTTTTTTTTGCTTATGAATGTCCATTCATTCCAGCATTATTTGTTGAAAATGCCATTGTCTCTGTTGTCTTGCCTTCATTCCTTCACAGGTTCTGTTGATCACTGTCTGGATTCTGTTCCGTTCCATGGATCTATTTTTCTGTTCTTTTCTAATACCATACTGCTTTGATCAATGTAGCTGTAAGTGCCTAGAGAGGTTGAATAATGTCAGTTCTCTGGCTTTGTTCTTTTCCCTCCATATTGAGTTGGCTTTCTAGGTTTTTCTTTCTCCGTAACCATGTGTTTTTAAAAAAATTTTGTTCATTCATCTTTCCATAGCAGTTGTGAAGGTGACCCCACAGAAAGGTTTTGTGATTGTTCCTGACCTTGAAATTTCAATGGTCTTGAACCAGTTTTTTTTTTGGGGGGGGGGGCGGTGGGGTTGGGATTGAACCTAGGGGTGCTTTACCACAGAGCTATATTCTCAGTCCTTTATTTTTACTTTCACACAGGATCTTACTAAATTGCTTGGGGCCTTGCTAAATTGCTGAGGCTGGCTTTGAACTTGTGATCCTTCTGCTTCAGCCTCCTAAACCTTGAGATTACCGGCCTGCGCCACTGGGACCAGCTTATTTATTTATTTATTTATTTTAGTTGTAGTTGGACACGATATCTTTATTTTATTTATTCATTTATTTTTTATGTAGTGCTAAGGATTGAACCCAGCAAGTGCTCTGCCCCAGCCCCAGCCCCAGCCCCAGCCCCAGCCCCGGGACCAGCTCATTCTAAATGTAAAGTTTCTCTCACAGTTAGACCCCAGGGATTACTTGCCTAAAACAAAATGGGCACATTTGCTATAGTTTCTGTGCACAAAACAGACCTGATTCAGTTTCTTGTAGACAGAGATCTTTTAAGTCTTTAATGTAAAGCTCAATTCCTATTTCATGTTCCTCCCAACTATAAGGAAGATCAATACCTCCCCTTATATCCTAACATGGCATTATAAGGGCCTCAACTCATAGGTTCTAGCCTGAGTTGGGTCTAAACTCAGTGGGGCACTTAGTGTGAGCTCGCTTTCACTTTGATTTCTCCCCTACTGCTTCCCCCGACCTTTTTTTTTTTCCTTTGCATTTATGGGAATAGAACCCCAGGCCTCATGCATGCTAAGCAAGCTAAGTTAAGCTACATCTCCTGCCCTTTTCATTTTTTATTGCTGCTGCTGTTTTGAATTTTTCCAAGTGCAGTAGCAAGTGCCTGTAATGATCCTGTCTCAAAGTTAAAAATAAAAAGGTCTGGGTTGTAGCTCAGTGGTGGAGTACACCTGGGTTAAATCTTGAGTACCACACAAATACACAAATTATTTTGAGACAGGGTCTCACCAAGTTTTCCAGGCTGATCTTGAACTTGTGTGCCTGGCTCCTATTCCCCCTTTTCTAGACCCAGAGAAAACTCCATCTAAATCAGAAATAGAAAGTCTTATTGTCCCATAAGGGGATGTGTGGGTGTGAGTGTAATAGGATTGGGGGTCACGAGGTGACAGCCCAGAGTAATGAAACTGTATACCTCAGATTTTAGACAGATAGTAACTATCACCTGACTTGCCAAAGTATGTTGATGACAAAGTAAGTCCTATGTTCCTCTGCAAATCCGGTTCTGAGTTAAACCCTTTTCTTTCCAGATGTTCGTTCCAAAAGGGAGTACGATGAGAGTCATGTGATCACAGCCCTTCGTGTGAAGAAGGTACGCACCTGAGTCAGCATCTGGGGCAGGCTGGTGACCTTGGTGAGGGTGGAAGGAATGAGAGGTTTCATCCTGTGTCTACTAGGGTCTCCTGTGGGACACTGGGCAGTAGGTACCTCAGAATATAAGACACCCTTGATTCAGTGTCCCCGCCCTCATGGAGTTTCTGTTCTACTCAGTGAGCAGATGATTAACAATAGTGGTGGGCTGGGGTTGTGGCTCAGCGGTGGCACACTTGCCTAGCATATGTGAGGCATTGGGTTCGATTCTCAGCACCACATATAAATAAATAAATGAATAAAGGTCCATCAATAACTAATTAAAAAAAAAAACCATAGGGGTATTACACTAACCCAAAAGTGTAAGCTCCTCCTTCCCTCCTTCCCTTCTTTTTCCTTCCCGCATTCTCACAAGCAACTGAGCCCTGCATACTGGCGCTGTGGTCCTCTCCTGCTTTGAGGCCTTCTCCACTCCCCTGCAGGTGTCCTCTCTCTTAAGTCATGGCCATACCTGGAAGCCTTCAGTTGGGATCCTCTCCAGCCTCTGAGTCCTGGTCACAGCCTCTGCCCTTGACTTTGAAGTTCTCTCTCATTCAGGGTTCTTCTTTCCCTGGTTCAGCTATATCCTTTCCTTTTGCTGCCTGAAGGTATCTTCCTAGTCTCTTTCATGCCTGTCAGGATGCTTTCCTTCATTCAGGCTTACAGTTTCAAGCCTCCATATCCAGTTAGGGTCCTGAGGAGTTTACTTCTAAAATTTAGTTTTGCAAAATTCCCTCCTGTCCTGCCCTACTGCCAGAGCGCCATATGCACTTCATCTCTGGCTCTTTTTCTACATATAGCTCAGCATGGAGCATGGGCTCTGGCATGAGTATTTTTCCGGAATAAGCTTACTGTCTGCTGCCCTCCCTCTTCCCTATCCCTGTGCATCATTTTTTGCTTATTTTCTCCCTGGAGTTTCAGTTCTTTGGCTCTCTACTCCAGCAGCCTTTTTCAAGGCTTTCTCTGCTTTTTGTATAACCTATTCTGAGCCTCTCTGTCACGTATGGGTCTCATTTCCCAGCTCAGCACTCCTACCTGTGTTCCCTGGTCTCTGGCAACGTGCCAACTCTCTGCATCCCAGCCTCTGGGGGCTGCTCACATCTTTTCCCTTGCCAGGTTCTTCTGTCTCTAGAAGCCCACCCTCATCCTGTGTCTACATTTTCTCCTCTGAGTGCCATCTATTGGGCCCCTTCCTGAACATACTTCTGATTCCTTAGAGAAACAGGATTTCTTCTATTTGTGTTGTAGAGAAACCTATTAAATCCCTCCTTCAGGTCTTCTGCCGGTCGGGGGTTCTACCTCAGGCTAGGCTGCAGAGGCCAGAGTCAGGTTCAGGCTGCCCTGAGTCACAGGGCTCATGGGATACTGTCAGCAAGTGAGGACCAGACTCAGCTCTTCTCCAGCTGTTGGAGAACTGGACCTCCCAGGAAACAGTCAGCACCAAGACCCCCCTTCAATGCTGATTCCTGTCATCAAGTCAGAAAGATTTCAGACATGTTGCTCAGAGTAATAGACAATGAGTTTATTAGCAGGAATGGGAAGGGGAAAAGTTGATGCTCTCATGTAACAGAGTTCACTCCAGTTTTATTTGGGATCCCAGAGAAGTTTCCAGAGAGTCCCACCCAGGTCCACCTCTTGACTGGTAACTGACAGCAGGATGATATCAAACTTTCAAGTTCCTACTGACATGACCACCCTAGGTCTCTTTGGCCCATGCTGACTGGTTCTAATTGGAATCTGTTCTTACAGATTTTATGGTTAGGGGGAATTATCCTTATCTCCGTGAATTCCAGGATCTGGTCTCTGTAAGGGTCTCCTCCTTCAGGGAAACTTGGGTTCCTCTTATCAACATTATTTTGGACTCTCGTTTTCCTGCAGGTAACAGGTAGTTTGCTGAGGAATGTAACATATCCTGTCTACGTAAGCCAGGCAGGGATGCAGGTGAATTGCTTCTTAGAAAAGAAAGCATGTGGCGGTCGGCACAGTGAGCCCTTCTACAGAATTATCCTCATCATCTCATGTTCCTACTGCTCATGCCTATCCCTGTCACAGGCAGGCCTCCTCAAGCTCTGTAACATCTTGTAGGTTCTGAGCCTTCCAGTGCTGTGAGATTACATCTCCTCCCTAGGTGACCTCATCCCCTCCTAGGTGACACTGTCTCCTCCCTAGGTGGCATCATCCTCTTAGCAGTAAGCATCTGCTGTTCCTTGCCCTGTGATCTGCATTACGATTATTCCACCATCCCTAACTCTTCTGGCTTCTGTTTGCCATCCATTAATTTAAGCACATTTATGGCTTACCAAGTACAGACACTATTGTAGATGCTCAGGACACCTAACAAGGACCCAGATCCCTGCTCCCCTAGAACTTACACCTGACCAGGCAGCCCTCCTTGTGGCATCCACTTGATCATGACTTCCACTATACTGACCTCCTGACTGCCACCTTAGGAGTGGTTTTGGATTGGGGCCTACTGCCAACCACTCTCTGTGCGAGAGAGAATGTCACTAATTCAGCTGGTCATGGTTACTCCAAATCCAGGACCTGATAGGCTGTAAGCCCTTCAATAGGCCAGCCAGTCTTTAGTTGAGTTCTTACCTCTGGTCTAGCCCACTGAAGCTGGCCCTTCTTAGAAGAGGATGTGGGTATGGAAGATTCTTGGAAGCCAGCACATCTCCACTCCTCTTGAAACATGGGAGAAAGGCTTTACTACTAGTCATTCCACTAAAAACTAGAGAGACAGCTGGACACAGTGGTGCACAATTGTAAACCCAGCAACTCAGAGGCTGAAGCAGGAGGATTGCAAGTTGGAGGCCAGCCTGGGCCACTAAGCAAGACTGTTTCAAAAATTAAAAGGCCTGGGGAGTGTAGCTCTGTGGTAGAGTGTCCTGAGTTAAACCACCACTATAAACAAATACCACCACCTAGAAAGTCAGAGACTGGTTGTTTGGTGAAGAAAGTAGGTTTATTCAAAGTCAGTGAACCTTGAGGAAGATAGAAGAGAACTTTGTCTCAAATCTGCATCTTCACGCACAGGGTCAGGGAAATATTTATAAAGGAAGAGGAGGCACTTGGGACAAAGTCAGAAAATATACATCTGCAGATTTAGTAGCTAGTAGCTCTCAGCAGGAGGAAGTATAGGATGCAGAAAAGTAGTTATCAGGAAGTCACTTTTAATTTCAAAGTGTCTGTTTCCAGCAGGCGTAGGGAGTTGGGGTATAATCTTTGCTTCCAGCTCCTTCTGGGACTGACATGTAGGAAATCCATGCTCAACCAAGCTGCTCACCACCTCACCTCTGTGTTTTCCTTAGAAGGATAAAGACTACCTCATCCCTGAGTCCGTGGACCTGGAGTGTGTGAGATACTGTGTGGTGTATGACAGCAACACCAGCACCCTGGAGATGACCCTAGTCTACAATGAAAATGAGGATGATAATGACTTTGACAATTCTGGCCCAGGTGGGTTTTTCCAGCAGTGGCAAAATGATAGGTAAGGAGCCTAGCGGGGACAGGCTATAATCCCAGCATCTCAGGAGGATTGAGTTCAAACCAGCCTCAGCAACTCAACGAGGCCCAGCAAGATCCTGTCTCTAAATAAAGTATAAAAGGGGGCTGGGGATGTGGCTCAGTGGCTAAGTGCCCCTGGGTTCAATTCCTAGTACCAGAAAAAAGTTACTACTTACTATGTGCCAGAAGCCATGATGCCAGGTGCTTCCCCTGGGCCAATTTGTGAAGTCTTCAGAGCCTCCTCGTGAGAATGGTAATGCTAAGAGCCATGAGGCGTGTGAGACTTTACCCTCCATACAAGATAAGTCACATGTGGCAGTTGCATGTACACTAGCAGAGACCTGAGACTCCTGGGTCAGACACAGGACTGAGTTATTCAGAACAACACAAGGACCCAGAATGTCAGCATTGTCCTGTATTGGTTCTCTAAGCCCCAGTCCCCACAGGGTTAGGTGAAGAGGGCCAAGTGACACTTAGAGCTACAATGGGTTGCCTTATAGAAGAGTCCTAAGCTTAGGGGGCCTGAGGGAAGGAAGAATGTCCTGTCTTCCAAAGCTGTTACACAAATGTCTCCTGAAGAGATGGCCCAGAACAAAAGCAGCCAATGTCCCTGTTCACAGGACACTGAATGGGAGACCATGGAGAACTGTCTCCTAGCAGGTACATCACTCCCATTTTACAGAGCGTTGAAACTGGCCCAGAAAGGTGAAGTAACTCACCCAAGATCCTGGTGAGTTAGGATCTATTGCAATGGAGCTCATTTCTCCAAACCGAGTCACTGAAAACAGCAAACCTTAATTATCTTCCTCTTTCTGTGGGTCCAGAATTCAGGGACCACTCAGCTGGAAGGCTCAGGGTTTCTCGTGGGCTGCTGTCCTTGGAAGGTTTGAGCCAGGATGATTGGCATCCAAAATGACTCATTAGCCATGGCAGTAGCCAGCAGGCCTCAGCTCCTTGCCACAGAACCTTTCCTTGGGATTGCTTAAGTGGCTCGCAACACGGCAATGGGTTTCCCCCAGAGTAAGGGGTCTAAGAGAGGGGGTTAGAAGGGGTAACCATGTGCCTTTTATGACCTGGTCTCAGGACTCAGTCACCTCTGCCATGTTCCAGTCACTAGAAGTAGGTCATGAAGTCCATCTTGCACTCAAGGAACAAGCAGGTAGTCTTGACCTTTTTATTTATTTCTTTTGACGTATTTGTTATTGGTGTATTATAGTTGCCCATAATGGTGGGATTTGTTACATATTCATACATGTAATTTGGCCAGTATCACTCCACAGTATTTCCCCTTTCTCTTCCCTCTTCCCTCCCTTTCTTCTATTCTAATGATCTTACTTCAATTTTAATGAGACTCCCACACACCTCTTTTTCTTTTTCCTCCTTAGCTTCCACATATGAGAAAAACATATGATCCTTATCTTTGAGTGTGGCTTGTTTCATTTAACAAAATACTCTCAAGTTCCATCCATTTTTCTGTAAATGACATAATTTCATTCTTTATGGCGAAATAAAACTGCATTGTGTGTATTTACCACATTTTCCTCATTCATTGATGGACACCCAGGCTGGTTCCATAGTTTGGCTATTATGAATTGTGCTGCTATAAACATGGGTCTGCATGTATCACTATAGTATGATAATTTTAATTCTCTAGGATAAATATCGAGGAGTGGTATAGCTGAGTCATAGGATGGTCCATTCCTAGTCTTTTGAGGAGCCTCCATACTGATTTCCACAGTGCCAGTACTAACTTACAATCACATCACAGTGTGAAAGTGTTCCTTTTTCTCCATATCCTCTCGGCATTTATCATTGTTTGTATTCCTGGTGACTACCATTCTAATAGGCTTGACATTTTAAAGAGGTGTTTAAAAGACTCTGTGGACAGATTTCCAAACTATCACAGCTCCTAAGTGGTGGGGTTACAGTTCAAGCCTAGGCAGTTTGAGATTATTCTGTCTGCCAAGGCTTGGATGGTTGTGTTGGAGAAGAACATGGCTTAGGGCTGGAGGGTCAGTTCCAAGATTCTCAGTTGAAATTCTGAAGCTCCACTGTTCTCTTTTCAGCCCCTGGCCATCATCCCCTGGCACCAAGAGATCTGCTTCCTCTGACTCAATAGCTGATGTGGGTGGGTATAGTTCCAGGGCACTCCCACGGACTGCCACTGGGTGGAGCTAAGCTCCCACCTTCAGGAAAGCCAGCCTTTCAGGCTTTCTTTCTGCGTGCTCTTTGGCCATGGTTAGGTCCCTGCTTCCCCATGCCTGCCCCACTGGACTCTAGTGTACAGTTCTGGGAATTATGGGATTACAGGCTGGATCCTGAAGCCCTAGGAAATGGGCAGTAAAGATAACCCCGCTTCTACCCTGCAGCTGAATGCACTGTGCCATGGGTTCCCATGCCCCTTGGTAGGAAGCCACAGCTGCACATACAACTCTCCTCTCACACAACTTTGCTCACTTAAAATGGCATCTTGCAGGTAAGTGCTAAGTCTTTTGGATATAAGGTCATTTCAGGGTTCCTCTCATCACCCCACTTCTCTCTGTTGTTAAGTACCTGTCTCCTCAGTCCCCAAGGAAACCTGAGCACAGGGGCTCTTCCTCACATCCCAGCAGCAGGTATGTGAGGTCATGGTGCAGTCTTTTCCTGCTGGCCATGTGGGCCTGTGGCCATGGGGCTCTGTCCTCACTGTGCCCAGAGCTGTGATGCCCGTGCCTGATGGACGTCTTGAGCAGCCTCTGTACCTGGCAGTATGCACCAGTTGCTCCTGGGGACCCCCACCTTGTACCTTCTGCTCAGGCTCCCCACCCAGGCTACAGATCCCCTGGGCCTTGCTGCATCTCTCCTTGGCCTTCAGTGTTGGTTCCACCACCTCTGCTGGGGACCACTGAGTTCCCAGGGGGAAATGGGCCAAGCTGTTTCCAGCGCGAATATGGGAGGCCTGCCTGTGGGTTTCCCCCCAGTCAGTGTCTTCTTAGAAACTGGTCTTGGCTTCTGCACTCAGAGGGCTTCCCCATCTTGGAGGAGAGATTTCTCTCCTTTTGAATTGTCCTTCCTTGCAACAGTGGGGTTAGAGATTGCAAGTGTGCTCCTTGACACAGGAAGAAAGCTTTGGGGCTTCCTTTACCTCTCTCAGCAAAGCCTGGCTTTCATGACTATTGGCTGGCTAAGGAACCCAAGGAATTCAACTCAAAACTGTCCCCGTAATCAGGGACCTTGATCTAGGTATGTCCCTTCACCTTTGGAAGCAGCGAGTACCCCAGTTCAGAGAGGGAGAAACTAATGCCAATGGAGAATTCATGATCAATGGGAATAGAAATGAATGAAATTGACATTGCAGAAATATTAACTCCATCACCCCTTCTAGTGGAAACCTCCACTTCCCAGTAATGGATTGAGGCTATTATGGAGGTACCCCCCCACTTCTGAGCAAGTGGAGCCTGAAATTTTCTGGCTACTGGAAGGGTAGCCTAGGCTCTGTTAGCATCCCTGACTATCCCCTGGGAGCTGGCCTTCCTCTGGTGCTGATCCTGTTGTCCCTAACTGAATAAGCCTCCAGTGGGTCTCGAAAAGCAGCCTAAAGGTAAGAGTCGTGTGTCCTGAGAAACTACAGCTTCCTGGGGCCCTCTGACCCGCCACCATTTGTGGCTCAGGAAAGTCATGACGGGCATCACATGACCCATTGGTTGGACTCTGACTTCTGAATCAGACCCATGGGAGGCTTTGGCCCATATCTTGACAACTGAGGTTATGTCCCAGCCTGGTTACAGACTCCAAACTTGTCCTCCAAATGTAGTTCTCCAGACAGGTCCCAGGCCACTATGTCCTGAGCAGTCCCTGCTGGAAGTGTCCTCGTCTCCCAGATCTAAAGTTTAGCATAGAAGTCAGAGTTCATACCCGACTCCTTCTGGATGGCTGTCCCAAGCCTGCTAGCCAACATTACTCTTTCTGGGTCTGTTCCGGATCCAAGTATTTTGGCTTAGCCTTAATTATGCAGAATTCCAGTCCCATATATCTGATTTGCATACAGTCTATCCTGCAGATCAGCGAAGGTGATTAAAGTTAAATTGATGTCAAAACCACTGTGAAATTTCATTTCATACACCAGAATGGCCATGTGACAAGAATGTGGAGAAAGGAGTCCTCAGGCATTGCCTGCCAGAGTGTGAGATGGTGAAGTTGCTTCAGAAAAAAGTTGGATGTTTCCTCAAAGGGTTAAGATAGACACTCCAAAGACATGGCATCTGCATGAGAACTTGTGCATGAGCTCGCACAGCATCATTTACAGTAGCCCAAGGAGGGAATAACACATCCATCCTCAGATGAGAGGATAAAACCAATGTGGTAAATCCATGTGGTGCAATGAATGTTAGCCATTGAAAGGACTGAAGTGTTGATACATCTGCAAGAGATGAATGCTGAAGAGACTATAGCAAGTGTAGAAACAGACACACATCATGTGAATGACATGCTTCTGTTTATATGAAATGTCCAGAATACATGATCTGTGGGAAAATTAGATAAATAGAGCTTAGAGTAACCAAAGCTGCAAGTTTGGGGGTAACAAGAAAGTGACTGATACAGGGTTTCTTTTAGGGATGATGAAAATGTGCTAAAATTGATTGTGATAATAGTTACACAACTGACTATACAAAAAAATCACTGAATCATATGCTTTAAATGGGTGAATTGTTTGGTGTACAACATGTGGCGTACATATGTTGTGTGTATATATATACGCACACACAGCTTACAGAAGATCCACCTGATGGAAAGTTGCCTTTGAAATTTTAATTGTCACATTCCTCTCATTTATCCTTTTTCGGCTTCCTAAATAATTGCTTTTCAGAAGATAGAGTGGCTGTCTAGACAGATGGTGAGCACAACGCAGGACAGTCACCTCTTTGGTGTCTATTCTTAGAACTGGCGCTCGGACCTGCCGTGGAGTGTGGCAAATGGCTGAGCAACTTCACCCGCAACCCTGTGCACATCCTGAAAGGGGGCTACCAGCGCTTCTCAGGCCTGTACCACTTCTTTCGGACCCAGAAGATCATCTGGATGCCCCAGGTGAGGCAGAGGGCTGAACAGAGGCTAGCTTGGCCAGGAAGCATGGCTGAGGACTAAGGGGTGGAAGGCAGGGGAGGAGGAAGAAGAACAGGGGATGGGAGGAGATGGAGGAGAACAGGCTGGGGAAATGAACTGGTGGCATCCAGGTCATGATCGTGACTTCATCACTGTCCAGGAAAGGCAGAGGCCATTGGTGACAGCATGGAGTTCATCCTCTGTGTCTGGCAGCTGGTGAATGGGCCCGTTCTCACTCTGATCCAGTCTGATTCTGGGTGCTGCTCATGGCCTCTGTTGCTGGGTTTCTTGGGGCCTCACACACCCTTACCCTTGCCTCTTCTGTTGCTGAGGATCTCCCAGCGAGCCAGCTGTGACCCTTTTACCCTCGGCCAGGGTTCCCTCTCAAATTCTCTTCCATCACTGAGCAGCCCTGATCCCCACCATGTCCATCTTCTTCCTCTAAATCCTGGCCTGATCCACAGGGGAGTGTGCTGGTGGGGAAAGGGGCCCTGCAGACCTTCCACAACCCTCCCTGCCCTGCCGCTCTGCTGCTCAGTGGGCTTGTGTGACAAGGCTAGACAGCAGTCTATGGTCAGACCTGTTTCCAAACCCAGGGTGTGTACACAAGCTTTCCGATGTCCTCTCTCCTCCTCTGAGGTAACGGCACCTAGGATTTGGGCTCAGCAAGTGCCCACCAAGTGTGGCTTCCTGTTCCTGGGGGCCTCCCTCTGCTGGCTTTTCAGGGTGTGGAGAGATTGGTGTCTTCTCTGAGCTTCTGCTGCTAATAACTCGCCCCACACACCTTACTGACAGCTCTAGTGAGGTGTAGCTGACATGCGATGAATGGCATGTTTAAAATGAAGTATGGTTGGTTTTAATACGTGTGTGCAGTGACTTTCCTAGATTTGGAGGGGAGGGGCTTGTGGAAGCTACGAGGGCTGAGTGGGCAAGTGGTAACCCTGCTTGGTTGTAGCTCTTTAGAATGGGGTTGCCTAGCATTTGCCTCTCCCTGTCATAGGACCTTTGCCACCAATTTAGGAACAAAGGTGAAGGTTCTACTTGCTACATTTTCTTTACCATAAGTGGGAGTGTCCCCATGCTCCCTTAGGAGCTGCTTCTCTGAGGGAAGGTGGTGACCAAGTATTAGGACTCTGAGATTGCCTTCCGCTTTAGATGGAGCAGCTTATAGTGACTGCCCTGTGCTGGTAGGTGACCTTCCTTCAGTAAGAGCTCCCTCTGAGCAGAGGTGCTCAGGGACTGACAGATTTCAGCAGTCCATTGCTAGAGGCAGATGAGGGCCAGCCACTGAGCAGTGCCAAGCAGAAGGTTGGCATAGTCACATTATACTTTGGGAAGCTCACTGGGAAGCAGATCAGTGGGCCAGAGTAGATTTGGGGAGCCCTGATGAGAGGCAGGGGAGAAAGACAGTCTGAGGACATTTAGGAGGCAGCATTGCTCAACTAGAGAACATGAGGGAGTCTGGAGACAGGAGGAAGGCCCTGGTGTTAATGTGGGTGACAGGTAGGCCATGGTGTGGTTCATAGCAGTGGGGAGCCCCTGGGGGACAATTTGTGGGGCAGACAGCAGGCTCCATTCAGACTGCTCAATGGAGATATCTTTTCTGTTTTATTAATTGGTATTAATGTGCATGCTTTGAGAAGATGAAATGTTTCTATCTGTGCCACACCCTCTTCCCAGCTCAACTCAGGTAACCACAGAAAGGGAGGCTGGTTTGCAGGAAGCAGGAGAGTTATGAGGCATGTGGTGGGTACTGAGGCAGGTTGTTATCTAGTGGGATTATAGGAATGTCACAGGGCTCCAGTGAGCCAGGTACCCTGGGTGGAGTCAGCAGGGCTCTGGGGCGTGGCTTGTAGTGGCTTCACCTGGGGTAGGAGGGACATGATATGCTGTGTTCCCAGGGCTCTGAGGGACTGGTGCTGAAAGGGAGGTAGCCTGAGGTTTTTTTTGTTTTTTTTTTTTAGAAAAAGGAAAAAGAAGGTTTATTGCTTTGCTAGCAAAGGAGAAACACAGGGGACTCCTGTCCCAAAGGCTGTGATTCTGCCCATCAGTAGGAACAGGGGGCTTTTAAAGAGGTGATTCAGAGAAAATGAGTTTAGGGAGGAGAGATCAGGGAGAAGATCAGGAAGGAGAAAGTTGGAGAAAATAAGAACAGGAAGGGGCTGGGCTTGTTGCTCAGTGGCAGAGCACTTGCCTCCTACATGTGATGCACTGGGTTCAATCCTCAGCAGCACATAAAAATAAATAAACAAAAGAAAGACATTGTGTCCATGTATAACTAAAAACAAAAAACAAAAAAGATCAGGGAGGAGAAGGTCAGGAAGGAAAAGGTAAGGGAAAAGAAAAAAATATGTAAATTTCAAAGCCACAAGGGATATGGTCACAGTATCAAGTGAACCCTTGTTACATTTCCCCACTGTCAATTTCTAGCTTCCATTTCTATGGAAAGCAGGTGACAACATCTCCAAGCTATTTACTGCTGAACAGGGGCAAAGTTGGGGGAGGTAACCCAAAGTCCTTATTCTCTGTCAGGTGTGGGGGATGGACAGTTAGGGCATTCAGCATCAGAGCAGTCCAGAGGTCCACAGTGGTAGTTGGTAGGTGACTGGACAAGGTATACATAAGGCAGGGATCTTGCCAAGACAACAATAAAAAGCAAAGCATTCATTAAATTTTTGTAAATAATTAGAACAAAAGCAATTAGTATTTCATCCAGTCTCTGAAAACCATGAGGACTGTAATTCATAAACTATCAGTGAAAAATGGATCAGTTCATCAACGGATGTTAGAAAGATTTGTAGGTTTTTGAAATCAGACTCAAATTAACTCAGGACAAATTTGGGACTCTTACAATCATTACTATTATTCACTCTCATACAAGAATCCTTCCTTTATAGCCTCCAGCTGTACTTACTTTTGGAAGGGTTGACACAAATATACATCTTATGTTACATTTTTAAAAATATATACTTATTTTTTCATTTTTTAGTTGTGGATGGATAATGCCTTTATTTATTTATCTTTATGTGGTGCTGAGGCTTGAACCCAGTGCCTCACACATGCAAGACAAGTGCTCTACCACTGAGCCACAACCCCAGCCCTTATGTTACATTTTTAAAACCATTGTTTTTACGTTTAAGTGTCCAGGTAGGACTGTGCTTTTAGGGTATACTCTCCTGCTAGGTGTTTAAGACCAAGTTGGCCAAAACTGACCCTGTTCCTATCTACTCTTAAGAGTGAGCTGAGATTCCTCAGGGATCACTCCTGGGGACATGTGTGACGGCTCTTGGCTCCATTAGCTTTCCTCTACCAGTGGTGCCACTTGCCAGGATGGGTTGGGGTCTGTCTGACCATATATGGCTTATCTTGGAAGCATCAGGGACATTTCCACCTCCAATGATCCTCTTCTTTGCCGAATGTGCACTGGTTGGCTTCCTGTTCTATAGGGTCCTCTCTGTCTCCAGGTCACCGGAGTTACATGGACCAAAGAGGGGTCACATCATTCTCCAGGTCCTGGCTGACCTTAGAGGGCAAGGTCCAAAATATTGGCTACTTTTTCCTTGGCCCTTTTACTTCCTTGCCTTTGGTCTCCAAGGTTTTGGTTTTAAATATCCAGCAAGCCAGTTTTACCAGATTTAAAGAGGGAGTAACAGGTCATAACTTCAATATCTATAATTTTACAGGTACCCCTTTTATTTAATTTGGGTCAGTATTAGTACTGGAAGTCAGCATTATATAGTATCTGTCCTACATAGCCCGAGCCCGAGGTATTTACTTCTGATTCTGATTTGGTACCAAAGGACTATGGAAGAGATTTTGACCACCAATCACACAGGTCAGGGTCTCCCTTGGAGGTATGATGGGGAAGTGGCGCAAGTCAGAGCATGTGGGGAGCTTGGTGGCAGGGAGGGCAGGTTTCCTTGTGTAGGGCCTCTTCTAGTTGGCTATTGCTGGTGGACACCAAGTTTCCTAGAGAGGACCAGCAGGCGCAGCTGTGGGCACACTCGGTCCTTTGTACCCTTCCTTCATGATGCACTGTGAGTTACAGTGCTTCTTAGAACTCTCTTTGGGAAACATAGAAATAATCCTCTGTTTCTTAGTGATTCAAAGAAACCAAATTATTTTTTAAATTGTGTGTTTCTAATTGATGCATAAAATAAAAAAAAAATCATACTAGGTGATATTTTGATATACAATGTATGCATTATATAATATTTAATTCAAATAAAACATATTTCTCCTTGAATATTTTTTCATTTCTTGTGGCAAAAAACATCCAACTCCTCCTAGGTTTTTGAAATATACAGCACATTATAGTTAGGTGGTCAACCACTGTACAGAGGCACCCTAGGACCCTTTGCTCCTGTTCAGCTGTAACTAGTGCACATGGATCAGTTTTGCCCACCTGCCCATCCCCCTCCCCCACCCCCATCCCCCACCAACCCCATAACTGCCATTTTACTCTGCACCTCTGAGATCAGCTTCTTCAGAGTCCACCTGGGATTGAGACCATGTGGACCTCACTGTTCTGTGCCTGGCTTATTTCACTTAACATAATGTCCTCAGTTCTATTTATGTTGCTGCAGTTAAACTTTCTGTCACATTTATGGACCCTGAATTTAAGTGGTTGTCTTGTCCTCTCTGCCCCACTGACCATTCGCCTCCTTTATCAGAACACATTTTCTAATGGCAGATAGGCACAATGTGGAGAGTTTTATTGAGTGTGTCTTTAAGGTGTTTAAATTCTGATGTCCCCCATTGTAATAAAAGTTCTGTTCCTCCCCACTCCACCCCTAATTGGACACATTCTGGGTTGTGGATGTTCTGCACCACAAGGTCCTCAACTCCAGCCTTTGTGCATGTGACCAGGTGCAAATGGTTGCCAGGGAGGCAATGGAGTGGTGCTGAGAGCTAGTATGGCATCGTGGTGCTGTAGCCAGTCCTGATGGGACAGCCCTCTCTCTCCTCATGTGAGCTGCTATTTGCCAGTCTTTATGAAAGTCCAGATCTCAGTATCATCCACTGTCTGCTGAAGAGATTTCAAGAGATGAAAAGCTCCCTTCCAGAGAGCCCATGCTCACAGCAGCCCTCCTCTTTCCCCACTCCAGGAACTAGATGCATTTCAGCCATATCCTGTTGAAATAATTCCTGGAAAGATCTTTCTGGGAAATTTCAGTCAAGCCTGTGACCCTCAAGTGCAGAAGGATTTGAAAATCAAAGCACATATCAATGTCTCCATGGAGATGGGACCCTTGTAAGTAAATGAGACACTTTTTTAAGGGTATCATTTATTTATACACATTTCCTAGTGCCATGCATTTGTAGAGTTGAAAGGGCTCTTAGCCAACACAAACTGGAGCAGAGTTAGCATGGCCTTCGCCTGTGCCTCGCGTGGCTTTGGCATCCTTTGCCCCCTGACCCTTCACACTCGTCCTGTGAACCTCACCATGAGTGGTGCTTTCCAGGTCTTTGACATGGTGTTATGAAGCATCTTGGTCTACTCTGCTTGGCCTGTCTCGGGAACCTGTGAGAAATGCCTCTGTGCTTTGGCATTGCCTTGGTACCAGGACACACATGCCCATGCAGGCTTATCCTTGTGCAGGAAAGCCCTCACTAGCCCTGCTGGCCAGCCTCTTTTCTGACTGTGTCTGGTCCTGGTCACCAAGACCTAGAATTCTCTGCTTTCAGCTCCTGATCAAAATGGAAATAATACAAGAATTCAGCAAGGCATCTGATAACAAAAATGTCATATAAAGGTGCTAGGGTTGTGGCTCAGAGATAGAACGCTCGCCTAACATGCGTGAGGCACTGGGTTCGATCCTCAGCTCCACATAAATATAAAATAAAGATATTGTGTCCACCTATAACTAAAAAATAAATATTTAAAAATGTCATATAAAATCAATCAATAAATTCAACTTATGAATGTAGAAACATCAATGAAAGATGAAAGATCCATCTTTACAATAAAAACTAAAAGTTATGGGGCTGGGGATGTGGCTCAAGTGGTAGTGCGCTCGCCTGGCATGTGTGCAGCCCGGGTTCGATCCTTAGCACCACATACAAACATCCGCCAAAAACTAAAAAAAAAAAATATTAAAAAATTCTCTCTCTCGCTCTCTCTCTCTCTCTCTCTGAAAAAAACCCTAAAAGTTATAAGATTCGTAGGAATAAATTTAAGAAATATGCAGGGCCTATGTAAATAAGACAATTTTTTTTTTTTGTGACACTGAGGGTTGAGCCCAGGGGCACTTGACTACTGAGCCACATCCCCAGCCCTATTTATAAACAGATAAAAGGGGGCTGGGGATGTGGCTCAAGCGGTAGCGCGCTCGCCTGGCATGCGTGCAGCCCGGGTTCGATCCTCAGCACCACATACCAACAAAGATGTTGTGTCCGCCAAGAACTAAGAAATAAAATATTAAAAATTCTCTCTGTCTCTCTCTCCTCTCTCACTCTCTCTTTTAAAAAAATAAATAAATAAATAAATAGATAAAAGGCATTGTGTTGTGTCCATCTACACCTAAAAAATAAGTATTTTTTTAAAAAAGAATATTTTTTCTCTAGAATCTAGAATCTAGATTAATTGACCACTTTCTCATAATGAAATGACTCCCCTCATTTCTGGTAGTATACTTTGCTGTGAAGTCTGACTTTTCTGATAATAATATAGCAACTAGAGGTTTTTAAAATTTGTTTCAGTCTAGAATATCTTGTTACATCCTTTTACTTTATATTTGAAATACATTTTTTTAGGCAATCTATAATCTCTGCCTTTTGACTGGAATCTTTAGACTAAATGTGATTGTTGATATGAGTTTAAATCTATCATTTGATATTTGTTTTCTATTGATCTCATCTCTTCTTTATTCCCATTTTTCTCTTTTTCTGTCTTCTTCTGGGTTATTATGATTCTATTTTTCCTTTATTATTTCATTCATTATATTTTTTATTTTTTGCAGTTGCTTTAGAGTTTATAGAACACATCGTTAACTGATTATTGAGGAGATTTTTAAACAAGAGGGAAAGTATCTTATATTTATCTACATAATTATCACTTCTGGTGGTCTTTGTTCTTTTTATAGAGATTCAGATTTCCATCTGGTATCATTTTCTTTCTGCCCAAAAGATTTCCTTTAACTTTTTTGTAGTGCACATTTGTTGATGATGAATTCATTCAGCTTTTGTATGCCTGAGAAAACTGTCCTGTGTTGTTAGTTAGCCATTGTCCAAAAAACCCTGTTCTATATGTTTTATTTCAGTTATTTAAGGTGGGGGAGTAAATTTGGTCCTTGTTACTTCATCTGGTCAGAAATGGGGAAAGTAGTCTCATTTATATTATAGATATCCAACTTTGAGTTGGCATTATAAAGATCTTAGCCAAAAAGCAAATTAGGAAATAACTTGCTTTTTGACTCAGATCTTTTTGAATTTTTAGATGAATTCATAGGCAGTTGATATCACCCATGACATTAGGTTTGTTATCTAACAGTCTTTCCCATCATTGATGCCCTCTTTTTTCTAAATCCTTTAGTTTCCTTAGCCAGGCATGGTGATGCGTACCTGTGATCCTAGCAACAGCAGAGGCTGGGGATGTAGCTCAGTGGCAGAGTCCTCCTGGGTTCAATACCAAATTAAAAAACTGAAAGAGATACAACAATCCACAATTATAATCAGAAATCTCAGCATATTGATAATTGCTACAACAAGTAAATGGAAGATAGATTATAATTTCAAAGACTAGAAGAATGTAATTGTCCAACTTTACTTAATTGACAATTGTAAGATGTTCCACACAAAATTAGTAATGTTCTTCTAGTCTTTGAATATCTTTTTTTAAATGCTAGAACCATTTTAATATAATTATACATAGCTGCCAAATCCAGGAAGAAAAGATTTATGCATATATAACTTCCAGTTAACATTTGCATGCATAAACAACAGTGATCTCAGTTTAACAACTCATCAGGATCAGGGCAATTTACCAATGTTTCTTTACTTCTAGGCTTACCAACAGTAAGATACAGATGAATTAATGTCCTTTTTTTTCTTCAGACATTTTGTTGTAAAGTTTTAGTGCAGCTCACCTCCAGCCAAAAGTAATCTTTATAAATCAGTACTCAATTGCTTTGAATTTTGCTTATAATTATCACCTATTTAATCACTAAGAACTCCTGGAGAAGTGGAGTTCAAGGCTGCATACAATAACAGGAGATCATAGTTTTGAAGTCTAGCACAGATTGAAAACCACAGATGTACCATTTATATAAGACACACACTGTTTGTTGAATATTTTCTTACTGTTGAATATCTTCTCAATAAGAACATGGAATATTTTTTGTCATGGTACCCTGTTCTGGACCACAAAACAAACATTATTAAACCTAAAAGGATTAAAGTTTTAAAAATTATGTTTTATGACCCTAATGGAATTAAATTAGAAATCAATAACACAGATATCTGGGGAAAATCCCAAACAGGTGGAAATGAAATAACACACTTTTAAGCAGCATATGTGTCAAAAGATATTAAGGTGAAAATTAGAAATTATTTTGAACCGAATGAAAATATAAATAACACATGTCAAAAATTATGCATGTTGGGCTGGGGATGTGGCTCAAGCGGTAGCCGCTTGCCTGGCATGCATGCAGCCCGGGTTCGATCCTCAGCATCACATACAAACAAAGATGTTGTGTCCGCCGAAAACTAAAAAAAAAAAAAAATGAATAAATATTTTTAAAAAATTGTGCATGCAGCCAAAGCAATGCTAGAGGAGAATTTACAGCCTAAATGCCCATGTTAGATCCACGGCACCATATAAAAATAAAAAAGGCATTGTGTCTACCTACAACTAAAAATATATATTAAAAATTTTAGAAAATGAGCAACTTTATGCCAATAAATTTGAAAATACAGAGTAAATGAACAAATTCCTTGAAAGAGTCAAGCTCAGTTAGATAATAGATAATCAGGGCTGGGGATATAGCTCAGTTGGTAGAGTGCTTGCCTCATATGCACAAGGCCCTGGGTTCAATCCCCAGCACCATTAAAAAAAAAAAAAGAAAGAAATAGATAATCAGAATATCTCTCTATTAGAGAAATTGAATTCACAGTTAAAAACCTTTGTACAAAGAAAACATCTAGGCCCATATGCCTTTATTGGTGAAATAATAATTTCACATAAACTCTTTTTTTTTTTAAAGAGAGAGTGAGAGAGGAGAGAGAGAGAGAGAGAAAGAATTTTTAATATTTATTTTTTAGTTCTCGGCGGACACAACATCTTTGTTGGTATGTGGTGCTGAGGATCGAACCCGCGTCGCACGCATACCAGGCGAGCGCGCTACCGCTTGAGCCACATCCCCAGCCCCTCACATAAACTCTTTAAGAAAATAAAGATGTGGGCTGGGGATGTGGCTCAAGCGGTAGCGCGCTCGCCTGGCATGCATGCGGCCCGGGTTCAATCCTCAGCACCACATACAAACAAAGATGTTGTGTCCGCTGAGAACTAAAAAATAAATATTAAAAAAAAATTCTCTCAAAAAAAAATTTAAGAAAATAAAGATGTGCTGGGTGTGATGGTGCATGCCTGTAATCCCAGCAGTTTGGGAGGCTGAGGCAGGAGGATTGTGAGACTAAAGCCAGCCTCAGTAACTTAGGCAGGCCCTAAGCAACTTAGGGAGACCCTGTCTTTAAATAAATATTAAAAAGTGTGGGGGATGGAGCCATATGGTTAAGTCACATGGGTTCAATTCCCAATACCAAAAGGGAAAAAAAAAGAAAATAAAGATGAGAGAACTCATTTATGAGATACATCATTATTTGAAACTCAAACCTACAAAGACTTTACAAGAAGGGAAACTACAGACCAATATCCCTATGAATACAGGCACAACAATTCTTAACAAAATTTTAGTAAATTGGATTCTAAAATATCTAAAAATGATAATATCTCATGACCAATTGTGTTTGTTCCAGGAATGCAAGGTTGGCTTAACATTGAAAACCAAAGGTAATGCACCATATTAACAGACTGGAAAAGGAAACATCTTCAAGTGGAGAAAAGTTGCACTCTGTAGTTGCTGAATCCATATATATGTATAAGTGTGTATTTAAATATATATGTATAAAATATAAAAATAAGTAATATGTGGTTCATAAAATAATCAACAGTTTTCAGGAGATTAAAATTATATTAGCTTTCTTTCAACCACTGAGGGATTGAGATAGATGATTAATTTAAAAATGTAATTAGAAAATCCCTAGAAATCTATAAATAACTTTCTAAACAGCCAATGAAGCAAAGAACTCACAATGGAAATTAGGAAATATTTTCAAATACATGATAATGAAAATACTATGTATCAATTTGTGGAGTGTAGCTAAACTGTGCTTAGAGGGAAATGTACAGCTAGGAGTGAATACACTTATTACAAAGGGAAAAGGCTAGAAATCAATGAGTTATTTTAAGCATTTATTTTAAGAGAGGAACAGGAAATTAGACCCAAATGACAAAGGGATAATAAAAGCAGATTATTGAAATAGCAACAATAAAAGAGGATCAAGAAGGCCAAATTTTATTTTTTTAAATAAAATCAATAAACACTTGGCAAAGAGCAAAGGCACAAATAACCAGATGGCAAGAGAGAGCCCATGTCCTGTACCTACTCTAAAAGATTGTAAGAGGTGTTACGGAAACTTTATTATGGTAAACATAGATGAACAAATTTTAGAAACTCCCTGTCAAAACTGACATCAAACAAAATTTGAGTAGTATAAAGAACTAGTGAACATTTCCACAGAGAGAACTCCATGTTTAAATAGTTTCAGTGATTTAATTTTACTTAATATTTAAGGAGGAAATTAGGTCAATATTAAGGGTTTTTTTCCTTTTTAGAGAATAAAAAGAACAACTATCAACTTATTTTATGAGACCAGCATAATTTTAACTTCATAACCTAAGATGCTATAATGCAGGAAAATTATAGACTAATTTTCCTTGTGAATATAGATGTAAAAATTCTAAATAAAATATTAGCACACTGAATATGGTGAGATATGAAAGGATAATACATGGTGAGGAAGTTGGGTCTGTTCCAATGATATGAAGTTGCTTTAACTTCTGGAGAATTCATAGCTTACCAAATCATTAACATAGAGGAAAAAAAAACAATTATTTCAATAGATACAGATAAAGCATTTAGTAAGATTCACAATACATTCCTTTTTAAAAAAAAAAAAAAACTTTATTTTTATGTAGTGCTGAGTATCAAACTCAGTGCCTCACGCATGCTAGGCGAGCGTTCTACCTCTGAGCCATAAATCCAGCTCTCACTATATACTTAATTTTTCTTTTCAGTACTGGGAAATGAACCCAGGGGTGCTTTACCACTGAGGCAC
This sequence comes from Urocitellus parryii, assembly GCF_045843805.1. Classification (NCBI taxonomy): domain Eukaryota; kingdom Metazoa; phylum Chordata; class Mammalia; order Rodentia; family Sciuridae; genus Urocitellus; species Urocitellus parryii. The sequence goes on along the minus strand of NC_135539.1, from coordinate 27,950,288 downwards.
ATCCCCAGTCCTTTTTAAGTTTTGAGACAGAGTCTTGCTAAGTTGCTCAGGGTCTTGCTAAATGGGCAAGTCTGGCCTTGAATTTGTAATCTTCCTGCTTCAGCCTCTGGAGCGGAGCCACTGGGATTATAGACAAGTGCCACCGTACCCAGCTTCACTATGGATTTGTAATTTTTCTTTTCAGTATTGGGGATTGAACTCAGGGGCACTTTATAACTGAGCTACATTCCCAGGCCCTTTTAATTTCATTTTTTTTTTTAATTTTGAGAGAGGGTCTTGCTCAGTTGCTTTTAACTGCTGAGACTGGCCTTGAACCTGTGATACTTCAGAATGCTGAGCTTATAGGTGTTTACCACTGTGTCCCACTCATAATTTTAAAAAAAATTCTTGGAAAACTAGGAATAGAATGGAACTTTCTTGATCTAATTTTTAAAAAATATACAAAGTCTCTGCAGCAGGCCTGGGGTGCTAGTGTAGCCCAGTAGCAGAGCATTTGCCTAGTGTAGACAAAGCCCTGGATTTGATTCCAGCACTGGAAAAAAAAAAGATCTGTAAGTAATCATCACACTTACTGGTGAAATGTTGAAAGTTTTCTCTCAGCTTCTGAACAAGACAAATGATGCCACTATTTCCATTCCTACTTCCTGGCATCCTTCCCCTGTGGACCCGCTGCTGAAGATGAGGGGACACCACAGTGGGCTGTGTGCTGGTGACTTGTGTTCTATGTTTAGTTTTGCAGGTGACCCTGACAACCTTCTCCACATCCAGATAGAAGATACTCCAGACGTCAAGATTATTCCCTTTTTACGTCACCTCTGTCACTTCCTTGGTAAGAGCCTTCCCTAACCAGGGAGCAATTAGCCTGGGAGGCAGAGGGACTACAGTACCTCTTCCATATGCTTATCCCTGATCTCGACTCCTCATGCTGAGGACAGAGGAGGTAGGGGCCAGCACATGCCTGGCCAAATGTGGACAACTCAGGATGAGTCCAGCTTCTCAGGAATCCTGTTAGATGAGTGGGGGTGGTGTTTCCCTTGGGAGCAGTGGGCTCCAGTGGGAGTACCAGGTTGTAGGTTGAGCAGCCCTGGTGAGGCTGCCATAGCCCTTTGAGGCTATTTGAAAGTATGGGTGCTGGCCACCACATGTGATCGTGTCTGTGGAGGACCTAGAAGTGCTTCTTCAGACCTGAGGGTGCTTCATCGCTCCATGTGGGCTCCCTGCCACCTGTTGTCCTCCTGCCACACACAAAGCAACACCCACCAGCTGCTTAAATCATCCAGGGTGGATTGTGTGGTCGTTCCCAGGGCATAGGACTGTCTGAGGAAAGCAAGGTCCCTGGAGAGCAAGGCTGGGTCAGGGCAGAGGCCCTCCCTGAAGTGCCTGCTGGCACCACACAGCCCCCAGCCTGAGCAATTGGGGCTGACAATGGAGCCCAAGTGCCCATTATTAGACCAGCAGATTACCACTTTCACTCAGCTAGGATCTGAGCCTGAGACTTCCCGTGTATCCCACCATGAGGTGGCAGAGTCTGCAGCACAGAGAGACCCACCCTGCTGGGTGGCTCTGGGCCAGCCTGTCACTGATGCATGGCTCAGTCTCATGTATGTGAATAGGCAGTCGGCCTTCATCATCCCAAAGTTCTCCTCTAGCTCTGACAGCCTGGTTTTGCACGTGGTGTGCTCATCTTTAGTTCTTGGGGTTCCCAGGCCAGCCTTCAATGACAGTTTAAACTCCCCCACTCCCTGGGCAGGACTCCCAGCTTTGGGGTTATGTGACTGTAGCTGGCTTTTCTATGCCAGGCAATGGGTCTCAGCCTCCCAGGTGGCTGGGATTGCAGGTGTGTGCCGCCACACCTGGTGCTCAGCATAGGGCAGAATAAAACCCCATTTTCCAGATAAGGAAACTGTGGCTCAGAGTAACTTGCCCAAGCCCCACAGAACAGTGAGTGACAGAGCCAGGATTCACACCCCCTGCATTGCCTCAGCGGCACCTGAGTGTCCTTGGGACATGGTCCTATCAGCATTAGGCCAACTGGCAACAGCTTCCTGGGCTAGAAACCTGGAGAGCCAGGAAAAGGTTTCACCTGGCACTGCCAGTTAGCTCTTGAATGGCCAGCTAGGTCTGAGGGCCCCCCGTTTGCTAGACAAGCTGTGTTGGGGAAGTCGTGAGACTTGCCCAGGCTTGATATACTGTTCCATACTCATGCTTGAACTATGGGCACAGCGAGGCCAGTCTCTGACAGCCACCCAGGTTCCAGGTCCATGGGGAAGAGGGCTCTGCACGAGCCCACCTCTTCCTTCCTTCCTTCTACAGAAATTCACCTGGAGCTTGGCTCTGTCGTTCTGGTCTTTTCTACCCGGGGCATCAGTCGCAGTTGTGCGGTCATTGTGGCCTTCCTCATGCACTGGAGAGAGGAGACCTTGCAGGTATGTGTTCCTTGAGGCGGGCTTGGGCCACAACCACCCTAGGTGTGGAGTCAGGGCCAAACCTGGGAGAAATAGGGCCTGGCACTACTGTGGGGCCCCAATTGTGGGATGGGGAGGGGGAGAATTAGGAAGGGAACTCCAAATCAGGGTGTTTCCCAGCAGGTGGCACCCAAGGGTGGGTCCCCACGCTGCAGGCCAAAGCCTGTATACAGCACTAATAGGACACAGGCCAGGCTGAGAGGCAGCACCAGCTCTGTGGCTCCCCTGCTGCCCGTCTGTCCCCGAGGTTGGTTTGAGTTTGTTCAAAGAAAAATGAGTGGAGTCACAGAATTGCAGCACTGGCCAGGCCTCAGTGGGCACCCAAGTCAATCTTCCTCACCGGGGTGGGAAGGAAGGAGGGCACTGTTAAGGCAGACCCACGGAGATTTGGGCATTTGACTCCCAGGTAGGGCTCGCTTGGGGGCCTGCCCTGGGGAGGGGATCCTTGCCTGTCCATGGTCTCAGAGGGTTTGGGTGGGAGCTGAAAACTTCCCATGTGTGTTTGGGGGAAGGGCAGGGGTAAAGAATAACCATGGTTTTGAGTATTGACCCAACGTGCTCTTCAGGAAGTTGCAGCCTAGAATGCCTTGGCTGTCCGGTAAGTCTACTTCAAGGCATGTACGTCAGAGAGCAGAAGACAGGGACTCAGATATGTGCACACCCATGTTCACAGCAGGACTGTTCACAATAGCTGAAAGGTGGAAATGACACAAATGTCTGTGGACAAATAAAAGGAAACACAAAATGTGACATCTCCATATAGGAAAGAGTCAGCCTTGCAAAGGAAGAGAATTCTGCTGCGTGCCACAGTATGGGTGGGCCTGGAGGACACTGCTCCATAAGGCAGGCCAGTCATTAAAGGACTAGTACCTAGGATTCCCCCTGGTGTGCGGTACCTAGAGTATCAAAATCAGACAGGTGAATAGCAGTTGACACGGATGTACCCAGGGAACAAGTGGGATGGGGAGTCGATGTTTAATGGGGTCAGAGGATCAGTTTGGGAAAATGAAGATGTTCTAGAGATGGAGCGGGTGACAGTTACACAGTAATATGAACATACTCAGCGCCATGGAACTGTATAGCCCTAAAGGTGGTTAAAATGGTGAACTTTAAGTTCTGTATAATTTACCACAATTGAAAGGTATCTTTTTAAAATAGTATTTTTAGTTGAAAAAAGACACAGTACCTTTATTTTATTCATTTTTATGTGGTACTGAGGATTGAACCCAGTGTTGAGCACTTGCCTAGCATGTATGGGACACTGGGTTCTTTGTACAAGTTTTTTTTTTTTTTTAATTTGGGGAATTTTAAGATTTTTCTATTTCTACAAAATATGCCATTGGGATTTAATAAAGATTCTTATATCTGTGGGTTATTTAGGCAGTATGGACATCTGGACCATAGTAAGTTTTCTATAACATTGGATATGTTGCCATTTAATTGTATCATCTTCAATTTCCTTCTACAATGCTTTTTGTAGTTTTTGGTATGTCTCTCACCTCTTTGGTTAAATGTTTTAGTCTTTTTGATGCTATTGTAAATGGAATTGTTAATTTTTTTTTTAAAGAGAGTGAGAGAGGAGAGAGAGAGAGAATTTTTAATATTTATTTTTTAGTTCTCGGCAGACACAACATCTTTGTTTGTATGTGGTGCTGAGGATTGAACCCGGGCCGCACGCATGCCAGGCGAGCGCGCTACCGCTTGAGCCACATCCCCAGCCCTGTTAATTTTTTTTTAATTGTTCATTGTTGGTTTGTAGAAATTTAACAAACTGATGTGCTAATTTTGTTATCCTGTAACTTTGCTGGATGCATTTGCTCTGGATGTGTAAGATTTTAGAAATTTCTACATGAGATTAATGTCATCTTCACAAGGAGTGCCGCAGTCTGGCTGGGCACAAATAACTGAGATGCCACGAAGCACTTGTAGGTTCAAAACAGCAATTCTTTATTGCCGAACTCTACCAGCACTCCACACACACTCCCCGGGAACACTCTCACCCTCCACCAGGGTCAGCGTGCACTCTCCCTCGGAACCCCAAGAGAACACCAAGGGAACTCCAAAGTGCAGCAAGAGCCTCCCTATTGCCCAGCCAGTAAAGGTCAAATATACAATTGAATACACAGCTTAACATAACCATCATTATCTCAATGGCTCCCTGGTTACCTCTCAACCACTCCCTTCTGGCAATATGCCATGCATCATCCTGACTCAGCTGTGGCGCTCAACAATGGAGATAATCTTTTTTCTTTCCAATTTGGGTGTCTTTTCTTGCCTAATTGCTCTGACAGCTCCTTGCAGTTCTAACAGAAGGGGTGAAAGTGGCCCCGTGCCTTGTTCCTCTAAGTGCTCCTCTCGGGAAAACCTCTCCATCTTTCTCCATTGAGTGCGATGTTAGCAAGGGTGATTTTCATAAATGGTCTTTATTAGGTTTAAGCAGTCTTCTTAGTTTCACCATTTCCCCCTTTGCTTTTCCCCTGTCCTCAATCCGGATGGATACCAGCTCCGCCTTCTTTCTAACCCTGAAGGAAGGCAACTTTAATCTTCCTTCTTCAGAGAATTTGACCCCGTCCTCCTCCCCTTTCTAGGAACACATCCAGTGACAATGCAAACCTTTGTTGAGCCTCTCTGCACCAGGTTTGGGTGTGTTGTGTTCACCCCACTTGGTGGAAGGTTCCCATGTGTTGTCCCAGCATTCACAGCAGCTATCTGAAAAAGGAATGATTTGTCCCTCTATTCAGAAGTGCCAAGAGGCTTGCCCAAGGTGCGGCCAGCTCCCTCCACTGCTTGCCCTACGGAGCCATCACAGGCTGCTGCGGTATCTAGCTCTTAAACCATGTTGTGTGCCCCTGGGCAAGTGCTTCCTATCTCTCCCGAGTTGGATCTGATCCAGGGCCCATGACCAGTCCTGACGTCTCCTTTCTCTCTGTTCACAGAGGTCCTGGGCCTATGTCAAGAAGTGCAAAAATAACATGCGTCCAAATTGGGGATTGGTGACTCAGCTGTCGGAGTGGGAGAAGATTGTCCTTGGAGACACTGTCACAGACATCTTCAATCCACCATACTAATCTCTGAGGCCCAGAGATGGGCGCTGAAGAACCTTTCTTGGGACCTTTGTGGGCAGAGGGCAAGCATGTGTACCCAGGTTGGTGTGGAAAGAAAAGGCCTGTGCTGCCTGCAGCCTCACTCGGACTTGTGCACCGGTTCTTTCAGGCTCCTGTTCACTCACTGTGGAGGCGCATCTGCTAAGCTTAGCCCATATCCCTGGGTGCCTTGGAACACCCCGATGTCCTCCTAGAGTTTCCTCTGGCCACCTAAGGGGCTGCCATACACACCCTGTGACTTGGATCATTCAGAGCTTTCCTGGGAGGTGCTCGGTGTTGGTCCACAGGGTGTCACAATAGCCAGCCACTGATGGGGATTTGGGCTGGGGTAGAGCTCAGCAGGTAGAGGGCTTGCCTCCCATGCACAAGGGCCTGGGTTTAACCCCCCAGCAACAACAATAACAAAAAAGAAAATAGGTGGGGATTCTCCCATCCCCAGAGATGCCAGGCCTAGCCTTGGCCCTTTGCCTCATGCCCAGGCCCAGTGCTATGACCCTCCCAACCCCTGTCTATCACTTGGCACTAATGGCCTTTCTCTGTACCCACCCCCACTCATTGCTGTTCACGGGAAAGACTTCTACCCCGAAGCCCCTGCACCTAAGTTCCTAGAAATTCCTCAGATCTTAAAGGGAGGTGTTTTCCCAGTGCACTTGCTGCAAGCAACCACAGAACGACCTGAGGATTACGAGAGGGCACGTACAGGGGACCAGGGGACGGGTGGGGCATTCAGGATGCCCATCAATGCAGGGGCTTCCCTAAGTTCATTCAGCAAACATGCCCAAGGCCTCCTAGGACTCTCCAGAGTGGGCTGGAGGTGCCCAGATGTGGGAAGTGCCTTCAAGGAGGAGTGGGCTTTGCCAGAGGGGGAAGAGCTTTTCAGGCAGCACCCTCTGTCAGTCTGGGGTGGACTAAGCCTGGGATGGCTGTAAAGCTTGCTGTCTGGCAAGGGACCTCCTGCGAGGCAGGGACAGGGTGGGGAATTAGGCTTGTGCTTTAGGAAGGGCAGCTAGTGGCTATGTGAAGGGCAGTGGAGGTGAGCCTGGAGGCAGAAAGGAGGTGACAAAAAATCCTAGCAAGAGAAGACTCTGGGAATCCCTTCCACCAAGAGGCGCCGTTTCCCAAAGACGAAAAGTGTTTAAGGTCGGTGTCACCTCTCTGGGTCTTCGTTTGCTCCCAGCACCGCGGGCTGGGGCACTGCAGGAAGCACCACGGCATGCAGTTGGCACGGCAAGTGGAACCCCGGCCAGGGGCCGCAGCCACCTTAGCCACCAAGCTGGCCTAGAGTCCTCGGGCGAGACGCCCTTCCAGTGCGTGGCCCCGCCCCTTATCGTGATTGGCTGTTGTTGGGGGCGGGGCCAGCGCGGGGCCCGCGCCAGGTCTTTCTCCATTGGTGGCGGTGGCGGCGCGAGCCCGGAAGCGGACGGGGGCGGAGGTGGAGGCGCCTTGGGCCGGCCCGGGTTGCGGCGCAGTCCTCAACTCGCTGCTCCTGCGGCCCGCGGAGCGGCAGCCATGCAGCCCCAGCCCTCGGACCCGCTGGGCGACTGCCTGCGGGACTGGGAAGATCTGCAGCAGGACTTCCAGAGCATTCAGGTAGGCTCCACTCCCGCCACCCATTGATTCTGAGCCACCTCTCTCTGGCTGAGGTCAAGGGTCGGGCAGCACTGGGTCAGGCAGGCGGGAGATTGGGGTCGGGGGTCTGGAGCCTGGCTTTGCTCCCGAGGGTGGCGAGGCCTCGGGTCCCAGTCTCCCCAGATGGCCCCTCCCAAGTGTCCGGTTACAGTCCACTGTGCTTTGGCTGGGACCCCACTGTGCTGGGTGACTTCGACCTCCAGTGAGGGCATGGAAAGAGACGCGACCCCGGATCCGTCCCCGCCCTTTGCATTTGGACCTGGATCCCATCCTCTCCCAGGAGAGCAGCTGCCCGAGTCCGAGCCAGCCGGCCCGTATTTTGGATCTGTCACTCCACAAACATCCCTTTCCCACCCTCGGCATCTCCTGTCAGAGTGCCATGGGGGAGTGGTGTTTAGATGAAGTCCGTGGCCAGGGTGGGGGGGCTGTCCCAGGTGGGCCAGCATCTAATAGGGGAAGGGAGAGCAGGGCTGACAAGCCCTGTGGGCCTGTGTGGCTGCTTGGGAAAGTGAGGGGAGCAGTGGGTGGGACCATACCCTGCAGGGACCTCCTGGCTCTGGTGGGGATTGGAGACTCTGAAGCCATTGGGAAGCTGCAGGAGCAGTTGTCTGGTTGGAGTTTGTATGTGGCCGGCTGTCCTGGGACCCAGGCAGCAGGAGGTTGCTGGCTTTGACCAGGAAGGAGAGGGTGACTGTGCCTGCACATATCTGGGTCTGAGGGGGGTGTGGTGGCCCACAGACCGAGTTGGTTAGACCTTTGCCTCTCCTGGCCTGATTTCTGCCTTTGCCGGTCTCTATGGCTGCCCCCAGAGCAGCCCTGCCAGCTGCCACCAGTGTTCTCCCTGGAGTCCTGAGCAGACGTCTCCCGGCCTGGCTGCCTCCGCTGGCCTCAGCCACTTGCTGTCCCCACACTGCCTCTTGCCCAATCTCTAGACTGCGCCTTCTTGAGATTCACCCACCAGGGCAAAGTGCTAAGAGAAGCCTCAGGCCAAAGGTGCTGGGGCAGGGGAGGGGACTGGCCTCAAGGCAGGAGGTGCAAGGCTGAAGCCTGATGACCTTTAACCTGGGAGAAAGCATCCAAAATGCCCTACCAGAAGGCACTGTGGATGCCTGACCACTGTCCCCCCCCACCCCTGCCCAACACACACACACTTCCCATCCTTGCAGGTTGGGTAGGCAGGAGGGACTGAGAGGGCCTGAAGCCACCCACTTGGTCCAGAAGGTGGACCTGTGTGACCTTAGAAACCAGACTCAGGACAGAGAGCCTGTGGAGAGGTGGGGACCACAGGAAGATGTCCTGCGACCAGGAAAACCTTGAGGGGCGAGTGCCTTGGGAGAGCGCAGGCGGGTCCCTGGTGGAGACAGTGAGCCCATGTGTCCCAGCTAGCCTGCACCTTGTCCCTTTGGCCCCAGGAGACTCACCGGCTGTACCGCCTGAAGCTGGAGGAGCTGACCAAGCTGCAGAACAACTGCACCAGCTCCATCGCCCGGCAGAAGAAGCGGCTACAGGAACTGGCCCTCGTCCTGAAGAGGTGGGCACCTGCCAGCGGGGCATGGGGGCTGGTGCTGCCCCCCAGGGGACAGCACAGTCTGTCCCCTCTCTGGGCCTCACTGCCCCTTCTGCCCCTCTGGGGTGGGCATGGCGCCTGCTTGCCCCTGCTGACTCTGGCTCCACCTGCAGATGCAAACCCACCCTTCCGTCAGAGGCCGTGGAGGCCGCACAGGAGCTGGAGAACCAGATGAAGGAGCGCCAGGGCCTCTTCTTTGACATGGAGGCCTATTTGCCCAAGAAGAACGGGTGAGCCCAGGCCAGCCCCAGCTGCTGCCACTCCTGGGAGGGAGGGGCTGAGGCCAGATGCCACCTCTTCTTGGTCATTCAGTCAGCCATAGCCAGCACAGTCCCCACACTGTGATGGGCCCTTTGTGGGGGAAGGACCTGGTGTAGGAGTATGGTAAGGGTCACCTAACCGGCCCAGGCAGTCAGAGAAAGCTTCCGTGTCTGGGGGATGCTGAGCTGTCTTCAAGGATGAGAGGTAACAGTGGATGACTGTAGAGGCCGGGAACAAAATGAAGTGGCCAGGGTTTGGGGTCTGGGTGAGAGGGTGGAGTCCAGGGGTGCCAGTGTAAGACTCTGAGCCAGATCTCCCCAGGAGACTGAAGGCTGAAGGCATGGGGGGAGGTTTCTGGAAGGCAGGGAAGCAGGTTAGTGGGCTGAGGAAGGGAGGGAGGGAAGTGCTTGGAGAGGACCTTGGAGAGCCAGCTGGTGGCAGGGAGGGGTGGGAACTGATCTTGGAGCTGGTGGGAGAGCTGAAGAGGGAGCTGGCATGGCTGTGTGGAAGGAGAGTAGTCACTCGAAAGTATCAACTAGAAGTCAGGAGGGTGTCTGGGAGGCTTTGCCTTGGGCACACCTGTTACTCTCTAGGTTGGAAAGAGCTGGGCACGTCCATGGGCAGGGGCAGGTAGTGACAGAGGAGGCGCCTGGAGAGAGAAGGGTGCGTGTGGGCCTTGCTGGTGCAGGATGCAGAGGCACAGAGTTGTGCAGGTGGCTGGCAGTGGCTGGCCGTTTGCAAGAGGCTGGGAGCTGGTTGAGGGAGCAGCCGGGGCTGGAGGCTTTTCTCTGGTGTGGTCAGAGTCCCCCCAGTAAGCTCTTTTGCAGCCTTAGGCAAGTCCCTTCATGGGGAGGTCCACAGGGTCTGAGCCGGAGCAGGAGCCCTGTTAGGGCAGCTGCTCTGCTGTCCCGCCTGGGAGCTACTCAGCAGAGGACAGATGAACCTCATAGGGAGGTGATGGAAATACAGGGAGGCTGTGGTTCAGGGGGGTGGCTGGGAAGTGGCTGCACGGTGAAGGAGGGCATGTGGACTCCTGGCCTGGACAAGGACTCACTAGAATGCGGGGCCCTCAGGGAGGGAGGGGTCCTTGTGGTGTAAGGAAACCAATGGGAATCAGAGCTTTTGGGGGACAGTACAAACAGAGGCTGGAGTTTCTGAGGGAGGCTGTCGTGGGCTGGGAGGACAGGTATGGTCATGGTGAGGGCCTGAGTGGACTCAGAGCTGAGGTTCCTGGGGTCCAGATAGCAAGGAGCTTGTGGCAGTGACAAGAGTTGACTTCATACAGATAGCAGATCCACCACCCAGAACTGAGGAGTGATTGGGGATATGGGGTCTGGGTGGGAGAGCCAGGCTTCTTGAGGCCTCAAGGCTGGGAGGCCGTGGACAGGACGTGGCAGACTGGGGACATTGGTGTACTCCAGGTCAGGATTCCGGAGCAGGCTGGGCTCCAAGTGGAGGTGGCCTACAGCACCCCAAGGGTAGGACTCTTAATGCAGGGTTATGGAGAAGACAGCTGGGTGGAGGGGACCCAGGGCCAAGGCCTCTCAACCCCTCTCCTTCTCTCTAGGTTGTACCTGAGCCTGGTTCTGGGGAATGTCAACGTGACACTCTTGAGCAAGCAGGCCAAGTATGTGGCTAGTGGGCTGGTCTTGCCTGGGTTCCCTTGCCCTGACTGCCCTTGGCTCAGCCTCGGGATTCCAGGTTTCTCTGGTGCCTGCCTGTGCCCTCCTTGGGTCACTGCATGGGGGACCCCCACACGTGTGTGTCCCCAGGTTTGCCTACAAAGACGAGTACGAGAAGTTCAAGCTCTACCTCACCATCATCCTCATCCTCATCTCCTTCACCTGCCGTTTCCTGCTCAACTCCAGGTGGGTGTTCTGCCACCTGGGTGCAACCTCGCACCCTCCTGGGCTCTGATACCAACCCTCCTACCCTTCCCTTCCCTCTCCTCCCCAGGGTGACAGATGCGGCCTTCAACTTCCTGCTGGTCTGGTACTACTGCACGCTGACCATCCGTGAGAGCATCCTCATCAACAACGGCTCCCGGTGTGCAGGGGAGGGCCTGGTTCTCAAGGGCTGCCCTGGGGTGGGAGGCAGGGACAGGGACAGGAAAGACAGTGGCTTCCCCCTACAGGATCAAAGGCTGGTGGGTGATCCATCACTACGTGTCCACGTTTCTGTCGGGCGTCATGCTGACGTGGTGAGTGGCCTGGTTCTGGTGGGAGCTGGGACAGGGCCAGAGATGGCACCCTGGGCTCCCTCACTGCCTGCCTTCTGCTTTCCCCTTAGGCCCGATGGTCTCATGTACCAGAAGTTCCGGAACCAGTTCCTGTCTTTCTCCATGTACCAGAGTGAGTGTCTCGGGGCTTCCCGAGCTCAGGAGGTGTGCATGCGCGGGAGGGGCAGGAAGACCCCCCCTGCTGCCCAGTTCTGAAGCCCGCTCTCCCCAGGCTTCGTGCAGTTCCTTCAGTATTACTACCAGAGCGGCTGCCTGTATCGCCTGCGGGCCCTGGGCGAGCGGCACACCATGGACCTCACCGTGGGTGAGTCGGCTAGGCCCTGCTCTGCAGCCTTGTGGGTACGGGGGTGGGGGTGGGGATGGGGGCAGGAATTTCCCCTTCCTTCTGCTCCTGGCCTCAATGGTGTCCCTGGTTCTTTTGCCCTGGCCCTTCTCCCTGCAGAGGGCTTCCAGTCCTGGATGTGGCGGGGCCTCACCTTCCTGCTGCCTTTTCTTTTCTTCGGACATGTAAGTGGCACGGGTGTCCCCAGCTGCCCGAGTCATCCCCGCTCTGGCAGCCCTGGGTTTGCTGAGTCCAGCTAGCTTTTCCTCTCAGTTCTGGCAGCTTTTCAATGCGCTGACCTTGTTTAACCTGGCTCGAGACCCACAATGCAAGGAGTGGCAGGTGAGCAGGGTCCAGGGGACAGCTGGGAGGGCCCAGCCACGCAGGCTCTCGAGCTGACTCTGGTCCCCTGCAGGTGCTCATGTGCGGCCTCCCCTTCCTCCTCCTCTTCCTGGGCAATTTCTTCACCACCCTTCGGGTTGTGCACCAGAAGTTCCACAGCCAGCAGCGCAGGAGCAAGAAGGAGTGAGCAGGGCCTCCACCTGCTGGCCCCAGAGGGGCCTCTGACCCGTGTGTGGCAGAAGGGTGGGAGGCACCCCTGTGCGTGTGTGGTGCCTTCTGCTCTCCTGGGCTTCGTGGGCTCTGTGGGCCCTGAGGACGACCTGGGCCCCAGCTGCGGGAGCTGGGCGTCAGGGCCTCAATAAAGGGAGCGAGGCAGAGGCGGCCTGATGGATATATTCTCCCATAGGGAGGCTGGGCTCCTGCTGTATCTGGGGTCTCTGTGTAGGCCCAGGGGACACCCCAGGGCTGCTCAAGCAATATCAGGCAAATACAGAAAACAGAACTTTATTCCAAGGGCCAGAAGTTATTTAAAATTATTTACACTCATTCAAAATCATGTGGGGGCCACTAGCTGAGAGAAGGGCCCCTTCTGTACAGCTGCGGAGGGCCTGGGGTGTCACCAAGTGTGGGACCCCGTCCCCCTTGCCATGTGCCCTGGGGTTGGGCTACCTCACAGGCCTGGCCTGCCCCAGTCTGTGGACCTGCCTCCAGTGGCAAGGCCAGGCAGAGACCACCAGGCGGCTGGCAGAGGGAGTGAGGAACATGGTCATGGGGACAGTCTGTGGGTGTGAGGGGCAGGGACCGCCTAGCTCCACACGTCCAGGGAGTAGCGACCCTTGGTCATCAGCTTTTTGATGTAGTCCACAGCCTGGGCATGCTCCATGGCCCCGAGCTCAGCCACAATGTCACAGAAGGTATTCTGTACGTCCCTGGCCATGTTCCGAGCGTCCCTGGGAGGAAGGAGGTGGCAGTGAAGGCTGGGCAGGCACCACCTGGGAATGGACAGGGCCTCAGCTCCCCTCCCCTACTCACCCACAGACGTAGATGTGGGCGCCCCCATTGTGGATCAGCTCCCATAGGTGCTCCGCGTCCCTCTTCAGCAAGTGCTGCACGTAGACCTGCAGGCAGGTGGGCGGCTTGTGAGGGCCAGGGTGCCCCAGCCACCTCCTTGTTGGGTGGCCGTACCCTGCCCAGCTCCCACCAAACTGCCCACCCCTCACCTTGTGGGCCTGCTCCCGGGAGAAGGCCACGTTGAGCTGGGTGAGGGTGCCATCCTTGTGGAACTGGGCCAGCTCCTCGCGGTACAGGTAGTCTTCATCCGCCCGGCGGCAGCCGTAGTATAGCAGTGTCTCCCCCACTTCCTTGCCTGGGCAGAGGCGGCCAGGGTGAGGGGGCTCCCTGCAGCTCCTTGTTCCACCCCATCCCATCCGTCTGCTTACCCTGCTGCCGCAGCCAGGCCCGCTCCTGGATGAAGCCGATGAAGGGGGCAACCCCGGTGCCAGGGCCCACCATGATGACAGGCGTGGTGGGCTTGAAGGGCAGGCGGAACTGGGACTTGCGCACGAACATGGGCACCAGGGCCCGGCGGCCATTCTCCCCAGCAGGCTCTTTGGCCCGAAGCCAGCTGGTGGCCACACCTTTGTTGACACGGCCGGACTTGGTCTCATACTCCACAGCCACGGCACAGATGTGCACAGAATTGGGGTGGACCTGGAGGGAGGGCTAGTGTGAGTGGCAGCAATGTGGAGGCCCCCTGTCCTGGCACCAAGCCTTGTCCCACCCCTCTAGCCCATGCCCCCTCAGGGTCTCCTTGCCAGCAGCTCTCCTGGCCCTGAGGGTCAGGGCTGGGGAGAGGCAGGCAGTCCCAGGCTCCAGCCCACCTCACCTTGGAGGACGAGGCGATGGAATAGTAGCGGGCCTGGAGCCGAGGCAGCAGCTCACACAGGTGGTCGATGGGGGGCCGCAAGGACGGGTAGTCTTGTAGGATGGCCAGGATGTGCCTCCGGGCCTCTACCACCCAGCTCAGGTACAGCTCCTGCCCAAGACCAAGGAATGGTAGGAGTGGGTCGGTGCGGGTGAAAGCTGGGGCCAAGGGGAAGTGGGCTGGGAGGTGCAGCCCTGGGCAGAGGCGGCATGGCGCAGGCTCACCTTGCCCTCGCCTGAGGAGGAGGCCATCTTGCGTAGGTGTTCCTGCTCGGCGGGCTCCGAGGCATACTGTGCCAGCTCATACAGCACGTTGGTGCGTGGAGGGTTGGTGATGTCCAGGTAGTACGTGAGGGCCGTGCGGTAGGAGGTGGGGCAGGGGAAGGGGTGCTTTTTGTTGGACTCCTCTAGGGAAAGGGAAGGCAGAATTTGGGGTGAATGGTCACCCATGGTGGGGGGCGGAAGCTTCAAACCTGCTTTGCAGGAAGCAGGTGCCCAGCTGGCAGTCCAAGCAAGGCTGGCCCTCTCCAGGCCTCCTAGGCCCTAAAGCCAAGCCTCAGGCTGGACTGTAAATCTCTGTTGGAGGGGTCTGGCCAGGGGAAGTGATGCCCCAGGGGAAGCAGAGTTCCTGCTTCTGCAAGGTTTGCCAGAAACCAGCCCCCCCTCCTCCTGCTCTGCTGAGGGCTGGTTCTGGAACCAGGGAGCATGGACAGCCTCAGCATGGACCACAGGACAGGACCAAGCTGGGCTACGCCTGAGGTTGGTGTGTGTTCACAGTAAGTCTTGGGCTATACAGCTCCATGGGATCCTGGGGAAACCACCATGGCTAGTGCTTGGCACCCTGAGCTCTACTGAAGGGACCTGGAAGGGTGTCCAGGGGTGCTGATTCCAGCCCCTGCAGTGACCAGTAAGGAGTACAGCCCAGGCTCACCCTGAGGCCAGGGTTCAGCCTTGCAGACTCTGCCCCACCCAACATGGTGGCTGGGTAGTGTTCCTGCTGCCACCAGGCCTGAGACACACCACCCTCTCTCTGGTGACAGTGACGAGCCTAAGGGAGAGAGCCAGGCCCTACAGCACACGGTCTCTCCTCCCTGCAGAATGGGGCAGGGGGTGTGCAGAACTTATAATGGTGGAGGCTTGGGTGAAGGGCCTTAGGCCCCTGGCATGCAGGGCCAAGCAGAAGCCCAGGGCTTGGCCTAGGAGGCCTTGATTCCAGAACTCACCATCAAGGTTGTTCAAGGACATGACAACGTCCAGGTCTGCACCCAGGATCTCCCCAAGCTGGTTGACAAGAGTGCAGTCGTTGGCTGGGTAAACAGCCACGTGGTCCCCAGACTCATACCTTAAGGGAGACACGAGGCTCAGGAGGCAGTGGAGGCCACTCTGTGCCCGGGTCAGGAAACCCAGAGTGAAGGGTCAGGAAGGGGTGAAGGCAGCAGAGACCTGATTTTGGAGTCGGAAATATCCAATTCTAGGTGCATGAGGTGTCGCTCAGTGCCTTGGTTCAGTTTCCGGTTGGTGGTGACAGCAGCCAAGAATGGGTTCTTCGCATCAAAGGGGCTGGGTGGGGAGAAGAGAAGCTCATCGATTGGCTATGTCTGTGATCTGAATCTTTCTGTCCCCAAAAGACCCTCTGGGCCTCAAAGGGTATGAGGACACCTTGCCAACTGTCAAGGTTTCCCCCATTCCCAGTCGGTGCAGTACTCTTAACCCCGCGAGGTGGCAGAGCTATGCGATCAGGGTCCCCATTTTTGGATGTGGAAACTGAGGCTGGCTCCTAAAATATCGAGGCCCTTCATGCTTTATCCCCTTGGGCAGACTGAGTGGATTCGAGCCAGCTCCGGGAGATGGAACCCCAGGCAGAATCCCCCATCCTCAGCCCCCTCACCCCCATGCCTGGACCCTAATACTGGCAGGGGAATCACTGGGATGTGGAGTTTGCTCTGACAGGGCTGCATCCAGCAGCGCCGCTCTTGACTTAGTGGTACCTGGACACTTGGGGGCTCCAGCAGGGATTTGGGCACCACCAGGGGTACTTGAAGTGGCTTATAGGGAAGTGAGCCTTTTTGCCAAAGTCCAACCTGGACACGGCACAGACCTTGCTGCCTTTCAGGACTGTTGGGGACCAGGGTGTCTACATAGTAAGATTTCAAAGCAAACTGAGGACAAACTGGGTAAGCACCTCTCTCCCAAGGCCTGCCCTGAATGACAGCACCAGCACGGAGCAGGCCCTGGCTCCTGGACAGCCCATCTCTGCTCTGGGCCTCCTGCCCTCCCACCGCGGATGTGAAAACATGGGTTCCCCCACCGCACCCACCCATCACATGGGTCTAGGGAGAAAGGCCCTATGAGGATACACAGCCACCTGATGCTGGTGTTCCAAGGCCATCAGTCCCACCCACCTCCCTCAACTTACGGCTTCTGGTTCTCATAACTCTTCAGACGGCCCATCTCACCCACATACACCTTGGCCATGTCCATGTCCGTGTGGACCACGAGCTCATACTGGCGGATGCTGGAGAGGAGAGCCAGGGGCAGAGTCAGGGGCTGCTGGGCAGGAGCCAGGGGATCCATCCAGACAGGAGGGTCTGGACTGGTATGGGGTGAGTGACCCACACAGGACAGGGTGGGCAAGCAGAGGGGGCTGGCACAGAGCTGCTGAAGTCAAATCCCAGGCCCTGTGAGGGCTGACCCGGCCCTACTCCTGTCACCCTCCTGGGAAGCACAAGCTCCTTTAGCCTGTGACTGACCTGCCAACCCCTCCTTGCTACGTCCCCAAGGCCCCATCTGAGGTTCCCATGCTCACCTGGACTCCTCGCCAGTGGCTTCCACCCCAAAGAACTCGCACACGGCCGGCCAGAACTGTTCCCGCCACGTGATGAAGTCCTCCTCCAGGCTGGGGAGAGGACAGGATGAGCCAGGGTCCAGACGGAGGCGACCCGCTTGGCCCTGTCTTCCAGTGTGGCCCCACATCTCGAGGACTCATGTCACCTGGCCGCCCAGTGACGTCAACCCCAGGCCCAGCACATCCATGCCCACCAGGGCTTGTGTCTGAGCTGGGCCAGGAGCAGGGCATGGGGCACGGTGACAGCGCCCCCAGCAGGGAGGCGAGTCCTGAGTTCCCGCTGACGGGGGCTTGTGCTGCCCTGGAGGCCCATGGACTGCTCCTGCCCTGGGCTCCTGGTCCACAGCGCCCAAGGAGGGTGGCCTAGTGTAGATGGGGGCCCTGAGTGCAGGGGGGCCGGGGTGGACACTCACTTCCCGTCGTCATCACCAAGGCCCAGCTCAAAGATGCGCTGGGCTCCAAGCTGCTCCAGTCGCTGGTCGACGTATTTGCCCATGGCGTTGAAGTGCTCATAGGTCTTGTTCCCAAGGCCAAACACCTGTGCAGACGGGAGGCTTTGAGGCCTGGCCCCTGGCCTGCCCAGGGGCACCTCACGTGGGGGCATCCTTGCGGCCCTGACCAAGCCACCAGGCAGGCCCTGTGGGCCTCTGTACCTGCCAGACACCCACCACCATGAGGAGTACTGGGCAGCCTCTGGCCTGCAGCCCCCGGGGCCCTCTCCACAGCCAGCCTTGAAGGGGCAGTGTGCCCTGCCGACCTAGCTGGTGGCCATGGTTTTCCCTGTCCAGCCAACTCCTGATCATTTTGTTACACTTTCCTGGTCTTTAGTGTCCAGGAACTAATGTCCCCTGGGGCTGGCTGGGAGATGGGAGGAGAAGCTCTCCAGGTGCAGAGGGTCCGTTCCTGGGCAGCCTGCTCCGTTGGTCTCTCCTGGGAGCTAGAATGGGGAGGGGTGGAGACTTCCTTGTCTATGCCGACATGGGTCCAGGGCTCTGTGGACTCACCGCGTACTTGACACCAGAGAGGTCCACATCTGCCTCCTGCAGCCAGTCATAGAAGTCCTGGGCGTTGTCAGTGGGGTCCCCCTCGCCATAGGTGGCCATGCAGAAAACCACCAGGGAGTTGTGGATCTCCGGCAGACTGCTCAGGTCGGCCTGCAGAGACAGGGCCACCACGCCGTGACCAGCCTGCTCGGGTCAGGCCCAGGCCTTTGGTGAGGGGGCAGCAGCAGCTCCCAGCCAGGACGTGGGGACTATGGGATGGGGGAGGTACAGCCAGGGCCACTGCGTGTGAGCAGGACAGTGATGGCAACCTGGTGGGAGAAGGTGCAGTTCTAAAAAGGGGACAGCAAGAATGAGGGGTGAGGACAGTGGCAGGGGACAGGCTGGCTGCTGGGCCCCTCGAGGGCTCCCAGAACCTAGCTCCCTGTGCACTAGGCACCAGATTCCCCAGGGAGAGCCCACCACCCCGAAGGCCCAGGACAGAGCCTGGAGGGGTCTTGCTGGTTTCTGATCAACATGAAAGGGGGCCTGGAGCCGGGTGTCATCAAGACCCCAAAGGCAGGGGAGTGGAGGGCAACGGTGCAGGCACATCCCCTCAGTAATCATGGCCACAACTCCGTGTGTGACAGCAGTGAGGCAACCCGGGTGGACTTCCTCCAGCCTCCCCATCCTGCAGGTCAGATGCCCTTTCCTGCCCACTGCCTCATCCTGGGCTGGTGGCTGGCTGGCACGGGCTCTCCCAAAGCAACAGGCAAACAAATGGGTGGGGCCCCCATGCTGTACAGAGCCCTGGTGGTGACAGCCAGGAAGAGGATGAGCAGATGAGCCCGGGGGGTAGTGCGGCCAGAAGCAGGGAGCAGCCAATGGCAGGGGACAGGATGGCTGCTGGGCCCCTCGAGGGCTCCCAGAACCCAGTCCCAAGGGGAGCTCTGTGGAGGCCCCACTGTCCCAAACCACATCCTCTCCCCAAGCCCCCAGGCTCTCCTGGCCCCTCCTGCATGCGGTACCCTGTCCTTGCCTTGGCCTATGCCCTCACTCCTGGTGATAACAGCCGAAGCACAAGGACAGCCAGAGGTGCTTGCAGATGACCCTGTGCCCTGACCAAGACAGGAGGAAGCTGCCTGGGGGCGGGAGCCGAGCTGCTGGTCCCCCAGCTTCCCACATCCACACTCTTGGGCGGAGGTGGGTGGGGCAGAGGTCTCCTGAATTCTGAGACCCTTTAATTTTTTAAGCCACACCCAATTCACTGGGGATTGAGTCCCTTCTGGGGACCAGACCAGCACCTGTGAAGCCCACACTGGCGGCCCCAGCAGCTGAGCACCAACAGCTCTGGGCTGTTCCAACAGCCTGATCCTGTCTGTCCCTCCAGCTAACCCGGCCCTTTTGACCCACACTCACCAGATCATACTCCTCGGGGTCTGCGGCCATGCCCCGCATCCCATAGCGGTGGGCATCCTTGGATAAGCGGTTGGCAAACTCCTCGGCCGTCCCCGTCTGGGAGCCATAGAACACAATGATGTTCCGCCCCTAGGAAGGCCAGATGCTGGTCAGTGAGGGACCAGAGCCAGACCCCCCACGCTCCAGGCCACACGACCGTGTGGGCATCCTCCTTCCCCCCAGGCTTCCAGTCCTGTCACTCTGGGAATGGACCCTACTGTCACGGCCACTGTGATGGAGGAGGGCAAAAGTCACAGTTTAATATGCCAGAGCCATCTCAGTGATAACACACTGCACTGCTTTCTAATGCTGTAAAATGTTTAAAAAGCAACCAAAGAAGGTACCATGTACGTGTGTGCGTTCTCGGTACCTGCAGGGGTTGCTTCCAGGACCCCACCTGCTGAATACCCAAATCCACAGCTGCTCAAATCCCTTTTGCACGACAGCGGATTTGCACAGAACCTACGCACCTGCCCATCAACTTGAAATCACCTCTAGGTCACCTCAGCTACCATGAGGTGGATGCTACACAGCCCACACTGATCGTTTAGGGATAATAAAGCATGTGCAGGTTCAGAATTCTTTTTCCAAATATTTTTGATCTATGGTTTATTGAAACCACAGCTGTGGGACCTGAGGACACAGAGGGCTGACCGTAGTGACACAGCTGGGGCGTGGCTCCGTGGCAGAGCACTGCCCAGTGTGTAGAGGGTGCTGGGTTCAGTCCCAAGCAGAAAAAGCCGGTGACATGAAGCATGAAACTTCAGTCACAGGATGTGAATGCAGACAGCTCGACCAGGGCCTCAACAGGGAAATACGGAAACAAACCCAAACTCATGGAATTCAGCGTAGGAAAAAGGTGGCATTTCAATTGGAGTGGGGCGGGGGAGAGGGACTCTGCCACCCAGTTACATGACAAAGTAGCCTGGGCCCACCCTCCTTGTCTCACACTGGACCAGTCCCCAGTGTCAAACTGAAAAACCACCACTACAGCCCTGGAAGCAGCAGAGCTCCCCTCTCCAGGGCAGGGAAGGCCTCTCACGTCACACAGAAGTCACCAAAAGCACAAAGGAGACTGTGTCACTTCAGCATGGCAGGCCAAACCCCTAACCTGCTCCCAACCCCGTCTCACAGGCCGGGTCATCTTCCTGACCCTGGTAAGAAGTTCCCAGAAAAGAGCCCATAGGAAAGATGGGTGAGACAGACATCTATTAAAAGAAAAGGAAAAAAGGCTGCGGGGGGGAGGGGGGTACCACCGAATTAGAAGAAAAAAGCCTCATCATAAGAACAATGTCAGCCAGAGCGACACCGAGACCCGACCTTTGCACACGAGGAGGATCCACTTCTACAAAAGAAGCACCAGTCAGAAAACAGAGCAGACCATCCCAGCGGGAGCAGGTGGCCTCAGGCTCTGGGTCCGGGAGGACACGCAGGCTGCACCTGGCACCTGCCCTGCTAGCCAGGCCCTCTGTGCAGGCAGGTGGCCCTCAGCCAGGCTCTCCATTGCCACGCCCCCAGGGCCAGACTCGGACTCACTGTTTTCTTCATCTTCTCCACGAAGCTGCTCTCCTTGACGGATGTGGTCCTGAAACACAAAGCGCAAGAGTATGGGATGTGAGTGATATGGGACATGCATCTGTGCCCTCTGCCACTTTCCAGGGACCAGGCCAGCACATGGCCCTGGTCCAGCATTAGGGCTGGAGGAGGCAGGCCCAGGGACCCCACTATCCATCTACAGCCTCCTGTGACACCAATACCTTGTTCAAAACTCTGCCCCCAGACAGATGTGAACCTGTTTCCCTAAAATGAAGAGACTTGTGTCCCTCTTCCTCCCCATCTCAGCCAAAGGTTCCCCTTGCCTTACCTCACCTCCAATTCCTGATCCTATCTCACACAGCCACTGGAGTTTCCTAAATGCAATTCTGAACTCACCCCTACCCTGCCTCACTCTAAAACCTTCAGTGGCTCCTAGGACCCACAGAACAGGGTACACAGCTTCACCCACTATGGCTTCACCAATTCTGCCCGATGTCCTGACTTGCATGCTCCACCCACGTAACAGTCTGAGCTATTATCTCCACACTGCTGGCTCCACCTCCGTACCCAGCAGAACACTGGTCTACCTGTCAGGCCCTGCTCCTGGATCAGATCCCACTCGCACCCCTGGAGCTGGGGCTGAGTTTAACTGGACCCTTCTGTTCCTGGCACTTCAAGGCCTGACTTAGACGGGGTCCCCTTCAGGGCTGACCCCAGCATGTCAGGCCCAGCACAGGTCTGAGACTGCTCCGGCTGTCTCTCCACTCTCCACTCCTCAGTGTCTGGCCCCTTCCCCTTCCTCTCTCCATTTTCTGTCCTTCTCTTCCCTCACTAAGTTGCTAAGCCCGGCTTTGAACTTGCGATCCTCTTGCCTCAGCCTCCAAAGCTCAGCTGCATCCATTAAAGACGACACCACGAAGGGCCCGATAGGCAACTTGGCCCAGAGAAGTGACTACAAGAGACGTGCATCTGACAAAGACAGGGACGGGGACGCCAGATGCCTATAGGTCAGCCAGGCCAAGACCCACGACTCTAATAGGTCCATTCTCCACGCAGCAGAATAGCGTGTTCAATGTCAGGCAGGGGGGTGAGGAAGAGTGCGGCGACTGCACACCCACTGACGGCAGCCAGGACCAAGCCAGCCCAGCCCCAGCAGGTGAGGCGGGCAGCATGTGGGAGCCCAGCCCTGCCAGCAGGAGGGACAGGGGCGGATGCCCTGGGGTGCACTGCTACCAGGGATGTGAGCTCACCCTGCAGCCCAGCATCGCTCTTGGCGGACCCCTGTGTGGGGATGTCCACAGGGGCATGCGACCTTAGGAGACACCCTCAGGCCCACAGCAGAAGAATGAGCCATCCGTGGTAGAGCCACACGGTGGAAGGTTCTAGTCCTCTGCGGCACAGACAACAAGAAGCTGCCATGACTCACCAACACGAACAAATCTCACGGACAAGATGTTGACCAAGGCCGGCTACACAGAGTCCATAACGTGATTCCAAGATGTGAATTTCAAAAACAGATAAACCAGGAGGGCGCCTTGGCACACGCATGTAATCCTAGTGCTCAGGAGGCTGAGGCAGGAGGATCAAGAGTTCAAAGCTAGCATCAGCAACTTAACAAGGCCCTAAGCAACTCAGCAAGACCCCGTCTCTAATAAAATACAGAAAAGGGCTGGGGATGGGCTCAGGGGTTAAGTGCCCCTGGGTTCAATCCCTGGTACCAAAAAAAAAAAAAAAACCAGACCAACCAACTTATGTAGGGACATTAGATAGGATGGCTGTTGTGCTTAGGGGCGAGGTGCTGATCACCATGGGTGGGCTGATTGGGTGGTGATGGCTACCACCTGTTCACATGACAGAACTGTCAATCTGCCACTTGGGAAGCAGACGCACCTTCCTGTAGCTGTACCTCACTAAACTGTATAGACATGAGCTGCACACTCCTGTGTCATTTGCTCCCAACACCCTCACCCCACTACCAAGGCCCCCAGACAGGCAGGAGGTGACGGGCAAGGCGGCTGCTCTGGGGTTTGACGTGCGCCTGGGTAAACTTGACCCAGAATCACTGTTCCTCGACCAGTGAGAGGGAGCAGTACATCCTCCCTCCAGGGGTTTTTGCAAGGATCAAATAAGAAGCAGGACTTGGAGGATCCATCCAGCATGCTGGCAAGTGGCAGGTTCAGCCTCCCTGGTCACTATCACACTAGACAAGGAGCTGCAACCACAGGCTGGCCTGGCCACTTGCAGGACACTGTTGTCCGGAGGGAAGCCACCAGGCCCTCGCAGAGCACAGCGACTACAGCGTATGTGCCGGGTGCCCGTGGTTCCCACGGGCTCACAGGTCACCTAGTGGCTGGCTGCTTCTGCGCTCAGTGGCCCCTGTGACCCCAATTTCTCCTTCAGACAAGCCAGCCCAACTGGCTGCACTTTCCACAAACAGGGGAGGCCAGGAATAGACGGGGCAGGGTGGAAGAGAGGCGAGCTGGGCTGCCTGGGTGGCTGGGGATGGCAGTGGGACAGGGCTAGCCTGAGGGGGAGGGGATGGGTTGGGAGGTCTCCCTCTATCCCTGTGTCCCTTGTCGAGGCTCTCTAGGGCCATCCAGAGTACCTCCCTGCACACGGTGGCCAGTCCACAGGGTGCAGATGCGCCCTGCACAACCCTGGGTGAAATGTGAGGAGGGCTGTGAAGGCTTCCCCGGTGTCAGCCAGGCCCTGAACACACCTCCTCCCCAGCGCTCACCGGCCATGTGTACCCACCCAGAGGGAAGCAAGAACGATGCCCTGCTACACGGAAAAGCAGATTAGCGGGCAGCACAGAGGGGCCAGGGCCGGGCCCGGTGGCAGAGCTCTGGCCTGGCGTGCACAGGCCCGGGTTCCACTCCAGCACCGTAGTAAATCCACTATGAGGAAAAGCAGCACAGTGACACCATTGAGCTCAGAAGTCCAGGGGAGCCACACCAAGGAGCTGAGGGTTCTCTCCTGGGCTGGGGGAGTCGCTTTTCTTTGGTGGCATTAGGGATGGAACCCAGGGCCTCATACTTGCTAGGCAGATGCTCTACCACCCTTTCTATTTTGGGAGACACAGGCTCTCACTAGGTTGTCCAGGCTGGCCTCAGCTGGGGATCGTCCTGCACAGCAGAGAAGACAGTGGGGGCTGTCTCTTCTGTGTTTGAGTTGAGTTCCTATCTGCAGCTCTCCTGTCCCTTTTCTCTTGTAAGGAACATGCAGCGCCTAAGAAGGAAGAAATGACCACCGAGTGTGGGGACAGACTCATGGGTTGACTTGAAGGCCCTCATGGCCCTCAGGTGAGGGAAACTGGAACAGTGAGGCCCTGAGCAGAGGCAGCGTCAGGACGTTCTGGACGGAGGCCGCCCACTCTGCAGTCTCCAGGAGGCCTGTCCCACTGCCTGCCTCTCCCGACTGGCTGCTGCCCAATCACCACTACCCATGTGAATGGACACGGCATGCTGCAGCCTGAGCTCCACCTGCCCTTCCTCTAATCCGTCGCCAATGCCTACTGTCCTCTCCAGGCCCCCCTGTCCCCCTGTCCCAACGGCATGGTTACTTGCCGCCGTCTTCCACACAGAGCTTTCCGCCACAGCTTCTGACTGCTGCATCCAGGTTGGTGACTCTGGGGAGGTGTGGTGTGTCTTTCGCCAATGGCCACAGCACCTGGCACCCAGCAGTGATGTTTTACAGCCTTTCTGATGGTCAGTCCTGAGTCCTCTGCCCAGCATCCAGGGGCCAGAGGTGGGCAAATGCCCTGGAGCCCTTCTCTCTGCTTGCCCCCTTCCAGAGATAAGCCACCTCCCACGTCCTCTCAGAGGGCAGATGTCCTCAGAGTCACATCTCTAACAAGGTGGACCTATAGCCTCATCGAGGAAAGGAGCCCTGCTACCCAGAGGCCCTGGTTCTCCCTCCTTAGATAGGGAGTGAGAGGCTGAGACTAGCGTGTGTCACTTCTGCCCAGGGCTGTCCTCTGGCTCCAGGAGAGGGGCTCCTGGAGACTGGTCAAGCGGGGCGCTGAACTGCCTGTGATTGTGGTCCAGCCAAGAGCAGGCACGTCAGCAAGTCCGCCCGCGGAGGCCGCCCTCTGAACACGCACTTGGACTTGGTGCCCCTCCACGCGCCTGGGATTCATTAACACCCAGGGACCACAGTGTCCTTGGGAGGCAGGAGGCCGTCCATGTCAGTCTGTGATTTCAAAAGCAGTGGGCAGCACCAGGTGGCATGGCTGTGTGGTGGGTGGGATGGCTCGTGCCCCAGCTGTGGAGGAGCAGGTGCTCAAGGCCAGAGAAGGAGGAAAAGCCTCTGGGGACAGCTGGACCTATTCTCAGGGACAGAAAATGGCTCCCAGGACAGAAAGCCACGGACAGGGACCATCCGCTGGCGGGAGCGCAGCTCAGCTCTGGTGGGCCTGGAGGAGGCCTAGGCGGCCTCTGTCACAGAAGAGCCGGCTACACTCCAGGCTGCGAACTCTGGCTGGCCAGCGGTGGCTGCAGGCGTCAGAGGGTGAACGAGGTGTGCGAACCCACCCCGTCCAGAGTAAAGTGCTCCCAAGAAGCAGAGGCCAGCGCCTGTGTCCTCAGTGCTCCACCCTCTCCCCCCCAGACTGGCCTCCTGAGGTCCTGAGGCAGCGGTGCTGAAGTACAGGCAGTGGACGCTGTGCCAGGGCACCCCTGGGTCCCCACTGGTGAGCCAGTCCTGCCTGAGGAGCAGCTCCAGGACTCCCTGCCCACTCCAAGACCTACTCGGGGGCTCAGAGATGCAGCCACCTGCGGAGGCCGAGGGCCACACCCCGGGCTGCTCCCACTTGGCTCCTCACCAGTCCCAGGTGAGGGGAGGTGAACAGCTTCCTGCCAAGTCCCCACTGCATGACCATAGGAACTGCAGGGCCTGGGCCAGCCACCCCTAGACTCTGGGAAGACAGCCGCCGGGAATGGCCGAAGCCACCGGCCCACTCTCCAGAGCCTCTGCCTCCAGGGGTCCCTTCCCGGAAGCACGTTTCCTCACTCGGATGGAAGGATGCCAGGTGCCCCCTGCTAAGGGGCGCCTATGCAGCCTGCACTAGAGCCGGGACTGACCTTCTCAGGGTGGGCTCGTCTGGCGGAGATGAGTACGTGCACCCCATGGCCTCTGGTTCTCAACTCCAGCACTTAAGGAAAAGGGAAGGTCCCAGCTCTCTGCTGGAAACTGGCAGGAAGCCAGCAGGCAGGAAGTTCGGCTGTGTCCATTATCAGTGTGGTGGGGCAGGCTGCCTGCTCCGGGGCCTCTGCAAGTGCCGCTGGACCCTTGGAATCTCCCGGCACCCCTGTCGGCCTCCGTCCCCAGGAGCCCGGGAATTGCAACATCTGGCAGTTCCAGCAGGGAGGGGTCAGGACTGGAGACCAAAGCCTCCCGTGATCCCCTGCGGCTGGGGCGACCCCCCTTCTGTATGGACCAAGGGAAGGAGAGAACCTTTCCAACCCCGACTGAGTCTCCTTGGTAACTGTTTATATCACAGCCCTTCTCCCTGCACCCTCCCCCTTCCCACTTACAAAAAAAAAAAAAAAAAAAGGAAGTCCTGTCTCCGAACAAAGCTCCAGCCTCCAGCCAGCCAGGCCTGCAGGTTGCTATGGCAGGGCTGCTGCTCCTGAGGAAGCTGTCCCAGCCCTGCCAGGGCGTCTCGGGCCCCATTACATGAGCTCTGGGTCGATCTTCCACCAAGAGAGAGCCATGGAGCCTGAGACACTAGGTATGTGCCACCTGGGAGTGTCCTGTGTGCTGGAGGACCAATACCTTACCATGTGCAGAGGGGCCTGCAGGGAGGCATCCATCTGTCTTACGGAGGCCCCTCCCCAGGTACCTAGCACAGACGGCTGGAGAGGCAGCAGCTGGGCAAGGCCCGAGCCCAGACACCACGTGGCTCCAGAACAGAGCACGCAAGGTTCCAATTAGGCTTTTCCACCCCTAAATTGGGAGCAGAAGGCTCTGGTTCAGGCCTCAGCAGTTAGCTGCAGTCCACCCAGCGGGCAAGAGGAGGAAACACAGGGTCACCCGGATGAAAGAAGACACCGGGTGTGCCCATCCCAGGCCGCATGGAGCCTCACTCTGAAGACTGCAATTCAAATTTAATTTTCTGCCTGGCAGGACTGATTCCTTCTGGGCCTCCCCTCCTGGGCAGCCCGTGGAGACTGCACCCCTGCACAGCCTGGTGCCTGGCAACCAAGCTCCGCAGGGTAAGAGACACCCAAAGTGCAAGAGGAAGGACGAGAGAGAGGCCAGGAACACGATGGCAGCAGAGGTGGGTGGCCAGCCTCGGTGAACCACAGAAGATAGTCCAAGAAGGTCCCAGGCCTCCACCACAGGGACCAGCAGAGCTCCAAGGGACTCTGGGGAGGCAGACCCCAGGAAAGACCCGCCTTTGGTGAGGGCAGACAAGGCAGCTTTCCGAGGACACAGGCCTCT
The DNA here is from genome assembly GCF_045843805.1 of Urocitellus parryii. Classification (NCBI taxonomy): domain Eukaryota; kingdom Metazoa; phylum Chordata; class Mammalia; order Rodentia; family Sciuridae; genus Urocitellus; species Urocitellus parryii. The sequence goes on along the minus strand of NC_135539.1, from coordinate 27,923,173 downwards.
GCATCAGGAGGGCGCTGGCCTTGGCAGGTGAAAGGTCGCAGCCATGTGGGAGATCTCAGGTCAAAGACAGAGGGACCTGGAGCCATTCCACAGCACCTGGTACAGGCTGGCGTCCAAGGACCTCCCTGTTTCACTTCATCCTTATCACCCCAGGCAGCGGGAGGGCTTCTGTCCCCAAGTGACTCAGCCCCAGGCCTGGGAACATCCACAGCCACTGTGGCCAGCACCAGGCTGGGTCAGCTTCTGCACACCCTCACCAGCTGGGCCCCAGCACTGCTGCCAGGGTCCAGAGGCCCTGGGCATGTTCCAAGAACACATCTCATGTCCTTCCTGGGTCCCTAGGCCTTGTCATTCAGGGTGCTCCTGGGCCTCTGCCGTGTCCCTTCAGCATGTATTGATAAGCACACAGACGAGAACAAGACTCACGGCCCAAGAAACCGGCCACTAGCCCAGGTAGCCTGGTCTGCTGCACAGCAGTCCCCGGACACTCCAGAGACCTGAGGCCCATTTGGCAAGTGTCAGGTACAAGGGAAGGGAAGCCAGGCATGGTGGAACACACCTGTAATCCCAGCAGCAGCTAAGCAAGACCCTATCTCTAAATAAAATATAAAAAGGGCTGGGGGTGGAGCTCAGTGGCTAAGGGCCCCTGGGCTCAATCCCTGGTACCAAAACAAAAGCAGGGGAGGGAGGTGGGAGAGGCCAAGACTGAGGAGCAGGACACAAGGGGAGGGAGGTGGGAGAGGCCAAGACTGAGGAGCAGGACACAAGGGGAGGGGTGCCTGGGGCCAGCGCCTGCTCCAGGGCTGCTGACCCGACTCCCTCAGGACTTGTCCTGGATTCCTGCCGGTCCTGCCCTTCCCCTGCTGCCTCCTGTCTCCCAGCCTTCTTCTGGGAGCCCCTCATCCTGACAGCCCAGCGGGTGTACCCTGAGACCCCACCGACCCAAGCTGTTAGAGCACTTGTCACTCTGCACCACCAACTGCATGTGGCCCTGAGGACACTCTGCCTCAGTCCCTGTGCCGTGTGCTTGGCACACAGAGACGGGACCACCAGCAGCACCAAGTACCCTGAGGACACCCAGGAGGTCAGGAGGGCACCTCTGCTTGCTCTGCTTGCTGTTTCCCGACAGGCGTGTCTGCAAGTTCAGCCACCAGCAGGAGTGCCCCCAGCTCATCAGGAACCAGGAAAGGCCGGGAATGCTCCCTCAGGTGGCAGCAGAAGAGCCAGATGTGCCTTTCCAGCTTCTTCCCCAGGGGTAGAGGTCCAGGCTCCCCGGAGCTTGTCTATGTGTGGATCTCACCCACGTCCCTTTCCATGTGCCAAGGTGCAGCGACCTCCACAGAAGACTGACCCTGAGCTGCCCTGGCAAGACCTCCAGCTCCCTCTCCACCTGCCAGGTTCAAAGACAACAGCAGACGCACACGATCCTGCACCCTTGATTCCCGGCTCTCCTGGGCTCTCTGTCAAGAGCAAGCCCCAAGATAAAGGTCACTCAGAGAGATGAGGTCTTCTGTGGCTTTTCAAACGACCCCCAGTGGGATGCCATCTGCAAAACCCAGACTGTGGGAAACTATGAAATAACTGAGCTGCGAGGAAGGAGGCCTGTGAGGCTGCGGGGACCTGACACAGTGTTAGGAAAAGCTGCCACACAGGCTGAAGCTACAGAGTGCCGCGAATGTGATATTCTGGAAGAGGCTCAAGTACAGGAACAGGAAGAAGATCAATGGTTGTCAGAGGCTGGGTGGGGACTGACTGCCAGAGGACTCTGGGGAAGCCTTGGGGGGACGAGTACCCTTAGGTCAGACTGCACCTTATAAGGGGGGATTTTACCAGCTACAGATTAGAGTTTAGGACACCCAACCCCCCAGACAGAGAGACACTTACAGGACTCCCTAATCAGCTGCAGTCCATAGGTCTGGATTAGATTCTGAATTAAAAAAAAAAAACTATCAAAAAGCCAAACCCAAACAATAATCAGCCAGGAGGCCACTGGGGATCAGATGATGGGAGAGATTACTGTGACCTTTAGGTGTGAGAGGACAGACTGCACTGTTTAAAAGGGAGTCCTTGAATTTTAGAGGAAAATATTTTCAGATGAAATATGATTTCTGGGGATTGCTTTAAACTAATCTGGGGGGGGTGCGCAAGACAGGCCTGGGGAGCTCTAAGACTGGGTGATGGGATCACATGGGCTTGTTCTCCTGGGTTCCGTATCTGGGTATTTTTGGGAAATATTCCAAAATAAAAAGCATTATTTCTCTTTAAAGCACCGTCTGGTGCCAGGGGAGGGCATAGAGGTGGGGGCCCTGCAGAGGATCTCAGGGCCAGGGCCACAGAGAGGGTCCCAGCAGCCTGGGCTAGCTAGGGACAGGCACGGGTGACCCCAGAGTGCAGGCCCTTCTAGACAGGGCCACGGCTGGGCCCAGGTGGCCAGGTCTTCTGATGATTTTTCCCTCTGGTTTTTATGTGCCAGACTTTGTAATGTTCTAATTAAAAATTAATAAACAATACTGGGTAACCAAACCCAGCCAGCAGGCCAGGCTTGCCTTGGAGGCAGACTTACGCACAGGTTTAGCATCGTGAATTCTACAGCTGTTCTCTGGGTAGCTCCACTTCAGCAGGCGGCCCTGTGCTAGGCCGGGGACCCAGACAGGAAGTGGATGTCACTCTGAACAAATGCCCATCTTCTAAGAGGGGGCGCTCCCAGCAGGGCAGGCTCAGGGTGGGCATGGGGCTGCTATGGGAACCAACACCCCTGCTTGTCCTCAGGTTCCCTCCAGAGGAGCCAGCTGAGCCCTGTGGCTGGGCAGGGAGCAGGTATGAGAGCCAGGACCATTACAGGACCTGTGCTCCCGGCTGGTCCTCTTTTACAAGCCTTTAACTGCTACTATAAACAGTTCAGAGTGAGCCGGGGACAGGATCAACCTGGACTCGTGAAAGAGACACTGACTGCCGAGAATTAGTTGATACCTTCAATCTGATCCTGGCTAAATCCCAGCAGTTTTTTAATTTGATTTTGGTCGACATTGACAAATTGATTCTAAAATTTATGCAGCAATAGCGGGGGGAGCCAATAGGGTAGGATGCTCAAGATAAGACACTGAACAAATCACAGAAAACAGCAGGTGTGGGGCTGGTAGAGGACAGCCCGCAGCTCAGGGGAACACAGTGGAGTCCAGAACCGACCTGTCCACAGCCACCTGCTTTGTGTGGAGGGTGACGCTGACACCTAGTGGGTAGAGAAGGGCCATGCCCCCATCCTGTACTGGGACAGTACACAGAGCCACACCCCTCTATTACACAGCTCTCAGCTGGATCGCACAAGTGAGTTTGTAAAAGCTGGGGCCCAGCACTTGCCTAGTGTTGAGACCAGGGCCCTGCAAAAACAAAAGCAAAAAAAAAAAAAAAGATAGAAAAAACTAACATAACTAATCTTCTTCTAAAATAAAACACAAAGAACATTTCATGGCTTCTACATAAGACTCCTCCTCCTCTTGCAGTACTGGGATCAAACAGGGCCGCACACGGGCTGGACTCCCTCTACTCCAGCCCTGTAAGATTTTTTACACTCCATACATAAGCATTAACCATAAGGTTAAGGGGCCACCAAAAGGCTGACAAATTAATTTCAGTAGCTTTTTTAAAAAGTTCTGTGGATTTTGGTGGGCACTCATAAGCTGACTCTAAAACTCACACTGAAAGTCAAGGGGAAAAGAATAAGAACCTGTGATCACCAAAGGCTGCGAAGAGACTAACAGAGCAAGAAGCGTGGGGAGAAGACACCTCAGTGCACGCATCTGGCAAAGAATGTGCACCTAGAACATGGGGAACTCGGTGCTGGAGCACTTCCTGGCACCCACAAGGCCCTGGATTCCATCCCCAGCACCAAAAAGAAGAAAAAAGTGTGGAACTCTGACAACTCGACAAGAAGGCCAAGAACCCAACAGAAAAACGGTCAAGACTCCGGAACCAAACCTGTACCAAAGGAGAGTCCAAGCGGTGACAAACTCAGACAGGGGGCCACCACAAATGCAAAGTAACACTGGTTACCTCCTCGGGCCCCTGAGATTGGCTAATTAATGCTAATAGAAGGGTGAGCGAGGATGTGGTACACGGAGCTCCACATGGCGGCCGAGGCCAGGGAGTTGGACAGCCACGCTGGAGGACTGGTAGTTCCCAACAGCTGGACAGGAGCCACACGGGAGCCACAGGGAGGACCGTCTGAGAGCTCCAGGTGGGGACACACCTAGCAGAAACTCCAATATGTGGGAACTCAACGTGCCCTGTGTGCGCAGCTGCACAGGGTGGATGGCAGTGGCTGGTGGGGCTTCTGAGGTGCCAGGGGAGCCGCTCTTGGCCTGGATGCTGGAGACAGGAGCCTGGACCTGCCACCTATAGCTCTCCCAGACTTTCTGTTTTCTTCATTTGATGTCACTGTTTCTCTGCCAACAGCCCTCGTCCTTCTTCTCTGCTCTTTAGAAGGTGTCTCTCCTTGACCTGGGTTTGGCTCCATCCCTGGCCCAGTTAGTCACTCTCTCCCAGGGCTGAGATCTTCCCATTCTTCCCAAACCTGCCCAGCCTGCCCTTCCAGCCCTTCCAGCTCCAGCAGCCCACCGGCACCCAGACCCCTGTCCTTTCTCCCCGGGGACCCTCTCCCGGGCCTTAATGCCTCTCATGTGACCACTTCCTGGAATGGCTCCTGACCTGCCTCCCTGCAGCATGAGCGGGCCACTATGCTGGTCACTGAAACCACACAGGTCATTCTGCTGTTCTATGGAACTCTGTCCTCACCCCAGGAGTGGCCCAGCCCTCTGCAGTCAGCTCCACGTGTCCCTCCAACTGCCCTTCTCCCACTTCCCAGCCCCTCCGGACCATGAACCCTTCCAGATGAGCCACCCCGAGCCTCCCAACTGTGCCTAGGATACACTGTAGGTGCCCAAACCCTACTCCCTATCCAAGGCTCAGCTCCCACATTGCCGCCTCTCCAGAGCCTTCCCCGTCCACAGTCAAAATCCATCTCCAGGGCTTGGGACATAGCTTAGCTGGCAGAGCGCTTGCCTCGAATGCACAAGGCCTTGGGTTCAACCCCCAGCACCACAAAAAAACAAAAAAGAAAAACCCATCCCCACCGCCTGGGTCACCTGACCCTGCACCTCTGATCCCAGCATACTCCAGATGATCTGCTCATGGAACTGCCCTCCCACAACACTGGAAGGCAGGGACCATCCTGTCACAAGGCTCTGACACAAAGGATGTAAATGTCTGTCTGACCAGATGAGTCCCAAGTTCCTCGCCCTCTCTCTTGACCAGAGGCAGGGGAATGACGCCATCGGCGCTCCATTCAGCTGCTCAGCTGCACAGGATGACTCAGGGCAGGACCTCTGCCCATGAGGAGTGTCAAGGGCAAAGGCTACTCTCCCAGCCCACTGAGGGCAAACCCCAAGTGGCCTCCTGAAGTGGTGCTGGCCTGGGACAGGAGAGCAGGTGCTCCTGGCTCCAGGATGCTGCTCCAGAGGCTCACAGGTGGACCTTCCTCAGCCACAGTGGTCAGTGGCAACAGAGAGGGCATCTGGGCTCCTAAGGTTCCAAAGGCCACATGTAGGCAGGTGGGGAGGGCCAAGGAGGCCAGCACACTGGGGAGAGTCACCGGAGACCCAGAGGCTCCACCTGAATCCCTAGAGTCTAGGGCTCAATGTGGCAACAGGAGAGATGAGAGACATGTCCTCTGCCTCGATGTCCTCAAAAGTGCTTGCTGCTGAGACTCCACGTTTGTTTGGTTTTTAAATATCCAAATCTAAAGGTCTCACATGGTCACACAGAGCCTCCCAGGTGTCAAAGGAATTAAAAAAACCTTTGCAGAAGCACCAGAAATCCCAGGGAGAATTCCTGACACAGGCCAGGGCCACACACATGCCCCGCACGAAGCCCCACCAGTCCCCAGGCTGGGCTGGGGCAAAAGTGTCTATGGCTCAAGGAAGTGCGAGTAGCCAGGGACACTGATGCTAGTTATGTAGGAGGCCCAGGGCGTTGGCCAAGTGACCTCCTGATCTCAGTGTTCTCGTCTCTGAACTAGGCAGATGAAGGGTAGCTTCAGAGACCAAAGGTGGCACAGCATAGAAGTAGGGAAGGGGCCGTGGGGTTTGCAGATCTTGGTTCAAAGGCCAAATCTGCTCCTTCCAAGTTACGTGCCCTCGGGGAAACTCCTCCATCACTAACACCTCGTTTCCTCATTTGTAAAATGGGGTACTGATGTGTTCCGTGAACGCTCTCGTAAGGATGGGGGTGATACTAATAGGGATGAAAACTGAGAGTGCACCACAGGCCAGAAACCAGGCCAAGGGCTCGAGGAGGCACTTGCCCACTTGATTTTCATAACCCTAAGGCACATGACCCCAGTTTACAGCATGAGAGGACACAGACTGAGAAAGACCAAGTCACCTGGGCAAGGTCACATGGCTACCATGATACAGTCTGGATTTGAACCTTAGTGGCCCACCATTAGGGCCCAGAACTTGACCTGGGACCATAAATGACTCCCTGGGGCCACACACATGTGTGGCCCTGGCCGGGGCAGGTCCCCGACACAAGGAGGGATGAGAACCTGCAGGACAGCACAGGGCGAGAATCTCACCAGAGCAGGGAAACACAGAGTCAGCATCCAACAGACAGAAGCAATCACATACCAAGAGCGCCCAGGGAGGTGATACTGGGGACCGAGTCAGGCAGCCCCATCCTTAGAACGCAGCAGCATGTCTCTCCAGCTATGGACAATGGAATGAGGGCCAGTTGGGAAGCTGGGGCCTGGACACTGGTCCCCCTGTCCCAAGGATACCCACACTTTCTCACCACAAACACTGTCTCTGTCCCACATCAGGACTGCATCCTGACCCAACCCCAGCTGGAGAGGCTGGATTCCAGCCCATCTGCCCTTTATGCCTCTGACCTTTGCCGACAGTGTCCTCACAGCCTCTGGGTGCCACGCCACCATCCTGCAGGATGTGATCCTTATCCCTTACCCAGAAGGGATTCCTTTCTTCTAGGCCCTCCCAGAATCTGGTCTCTAGGCCTGGGTCTGCCAGCTCCCCAGATACCCAGCCCTGGGCACGTCACGAGCAGGCTTACAGGCCGCACTCAGTGGTGAGGAAACTGAGGCTGGATAGGGTGAGTGTCTTGCCCAGAGTTTGCTCAGCAGGACAGCATAAGCTTGACAGGACAGGACTGGCCTACTTCATTTCATGGCTGCAGCCACAAACCTCGTGAGGGTCTGGGACACCATGGGCAAGACCTCAGTAGATACTGATCTGCTTAGTGAATCAATGAGGAAGGGAAGAAAGTTTTACAAACGTAAAGCAAACGCCCCATCAGTGGCAGCAGAGCTGATTGACAGACACATCTGCAGTGGTCCATGCCTAACTTGTCTGGGCAGGAAGCCTGCACCCCGGGATGGGGTGCAGCGTAGCGCATTGGCGGAGCACGTGCCCAGCCTGCATGGGGCCCTGGGTCCCACCCCAGCACCATCAAAAGAAAACAGCTACTGCCTGAATTGAAAGAGGGACCTAGCCCTGGATGGGCCCCGCACACCTCACCCTGCCCCCACACACCTCACCCTGCCCACACACCTCACCCGCCCGCACACCTCATCCTGCCCACCCTGGGCAGGTCAGCCAAGGGACCTTGAGATGCTGCACTGAGACCTGCCCCTTGCCAAACCCGAGGACCCAGGCAAGGCTGTGTCCCTGGGTGTGCTCAGCACAGACCTGGCCTGTCAGCTCCCCACTCAAACCCGGCTCAGGCCTCAGAGTCTGGGACTGGGTTCAACACAGCCAGGGGGACATGCAAGACGATGCTGCAGCGCCCGGAAGTCAGGGCTGCTCCAGTGTGGCCTGCGGAAAGCAGCCCTGGAGGCCGGTGCAGGCAGCACTCCACGCACCACCCTGCTCACGTCTACACACTGTCCTATCATCTCCTTACTATTTTTCTTCAACTAATCCATTTTTTACTTATTCTGGAAAAGCTGTTTTGTTGAGGGTTAAAAAAAAAAAAAAAACAATAAAATATAAACAAAACCACGTTTGTCAAGTTGGCTTGACACTGTCACTCCCCGGGCTCTAGGCTTAAGCCTGCCTCCATCATTAAAAAGGGAAATCTGTCGGAGCTAGCGGTGTGGGCCTAGGGCCCCAAATACTCGGGAGGAGGCTGAGCCAGCCTGGGCCCCAAGTGCAGGGTGATGCTTTGGAGGTTGAGAGGCGCTGGAGAATGCCAGGAAGCAGGAGTGACAAAGGGGACGCTGAGTGGCGTCACTTACGTTGTTGAAATTTTGTTGAACTCGGGGACTTCTTCCTTTTTCTTTCTGAAGAGGAACCAGTAGGTAAGCAGACCCACGATGAGAGAAAACAGAATCATGTCCGTCACACTGAAGAGGGACACTTCTGCGGCCACGGCCTCAGGCGCAGCGGTGACGGTGTCAGCGGAGTCCCCCATGTTGATCACAAAACTGTCAGGAGAGAGAAAGGGCGACATCAGCAGGGAAGAGCAGGTGCGCCTGAGGCCCCCCAAGTGCCTACCTGGCTGCCGTGGCCTGAGCCTTGGCCTGGACTCACGCCATGGCACAGGGGGCTGCTCAGCGAGGCTCCACGAAGGCTGCAGCATGGACCCTCTGCCTGAGTTCAGGCTAAGGCTGGGACCGCAACTGGGCCCGCTGCACACAGGACAGAAGCCACAGACTCTCGGAGCCACCAGCATCCTCTAACCGCACAAGGACACAGCCCTGAAGCTGGTTTCACCCAAAAGAAAAAGTGGCCACTTCATGGTAATGCCTCTCCAGCTGCTGAGCGCCCCAAACTCCGCATGCAGGCCTTCACCACTGGCCCTTGAAGGACTTCTGGGAAATAACCAAGGCCCAGAATCTCCTGCCTGTTGACAGCATCTCTGCGTGCCCAGGACCCTGGCCTTACACTCAGTTCACGCTGGCCCCCAGCCCTGCTCGCCTGGAGACTTAAAGTCACTGCATCAGTCTGACTCTTAAGTGCTGGACACTCCTAAGCTTCCGGGTGTGGGTCCTACGTGTTCACAGGACTGACTCCCAGCAACACCCTGGGCTCCTAGGCTCTGGGAGCAGCCCTGGCTGGCAATGCAGACGACCCTGTCCTAAGAAGACCATTGTGAACTGAGAGGACTGGTGAGTAAGAGGTGTGTCTGGTACACCTCACCTGCCTCGCCCCTCAGACAGGCGGGACACCTGCGTCACTAACACAAGCCTACTTTACTCCCGTAGCTCATGTGATTTATTTTGAATTCTGAGCTGAACGTGAGAAAGGGAATGCTGCATGAGTACACCTTCACCCCTCATGAACTTGGGCCCACAGCCCTTCCGACATGCTGAAACACACTGCACCAGGAGAACTAAGTGCTGTCCCCTATGACCCCACTGGGAGAAGCCAACTGGAAACCCAGGCCTGCCTTCTCCTGACACCGCCCTCCATGCCCTTCCTTGGTGACTTTAGTCTCAACCTTCTGCTGTAATAAACCTCAATCCTGAGCAGAGGGCTTCTGAGTTCTGCGAGTCCTGGTGAGTTGGATGACCTCAGCTGAATCTGAGGTGGTCTCGGGGACCCTCAACTCACCAACCTAGCTCCATCAGATGCACAGACAGTTGGCAGGTAGCTGGATCTGAAGGAGTCAACCCAGGCCAGCATGAGAGGTCCCACCCCTCGGCAGCCGCGTCTGTCCCTTCCAGTTAGGGGTCGCAGCTCTGGAATCTGTGTCCTTCCATTCTGCCATCGCCCATGGCCACGTGGCTGCTTCGCCACAACTCAATCTGAAATGCCTGGGCCGTACCTCAGCAGCGCAGGCGACGGAGCTGGCTTCCACCCTCACGCCACAGCAGCCCTGGCCTGCAGGAAATCACAGGCGGCCGAGCGGCGAGAGCACGGAGGGTTCTGGGCATGGGCTCTGCCCTCCTTGCCTGTCGGGAACTAGCCCCCGGCCCAGGTCCTTGCCTCTCATCAACAGAGGTGCCCCCCCCGGCTGCAGTCCATTCCAACGTACCCTTTTGCTTTCTGTGCAGTGCTGGGGATGGAACCCAGGGCCTCACGCATGCTGGGCAAGCGCTCAATCAGCCTTATCCTTGGTGATGTCTGACGTACAGGGACAAATTTAACTCAGAGCATCCCCAGAGCATCCTGTTTATATTTCAGCATCATAAACAGCTGATACTTACTCAGTGCTAGTCGAGTCTGTCTAGCAGCCCTGTCTGCGGCTCAGTTAAGCCCACAAGCCTTCTGTCAAACTTTAAAAAGCCAGACTGAGAGGCCTCAGGACCAAACGATCAGGAAGCACCAGACATTCAGAGCCTGACCGGAGGCTGGCACAAGAAAGCCCCCAGCTGGCATGCCCCAAAGGGCAGCAGCGAGTAAGGGCCAGCTCCCTCCGTGCTGCCGCTGCCTTCCAACTCCCCCGTGGCCCAGGCCACTTATTTTTCAAGAGCGGAGACAAGCACCCTCAGAGCCAACTCACTGTCTCCCCACAGGAACACATTGACTGCAGGACCCAGAGAGGAAGCGCAGTCTGCAGGCGGTCTCTAAGTTGAGGAGGTGCTGGGGAGCAAGGATGACGGCACACCTACACCCCCATAATTACCCAGGCGACTCCCCACACAGCAGCCAGAGGGATCCTTCAAAGAGAAAGTCAGAAAGACAGGCCCCGTGGCACACACCTGTCATCCCAGAGACTCAGGAGGCTGAGGCAGGAAGATCACAAGTTTGAGGCCAGCCTCATTATCTTAGTGAGACCCTGTTTCAAAATGAAATAACAAGAGGTAGACCACCCCAGCATTCGATCCCTAGTACAATTGATTAATTCATATGAATTAATCACACCGTCTCACCGACAGGCAACTTCAAAGGGCTTCTCATCATACCTAGTAAAAATCGAAATTCCTGCTGCCTATAATCCCAGAAACTCAGGAGGCTAAGGCAGGAGGATAGCAACTTCAAGACCAGCCTCAATCACTTAGCGAGACCCTGTCTCAAAATAAAAAATATAAAGAATTGGGGATGTGGCTAAATGTAAGCGCCCCAGGTTAATTTAGGAAAAAAAGAAATCTCACTCGTTCCGTGGCTACAAAGCCCATCTGTGCTCACCTTTAGGCCACTCCCATCCCCCCACACTCCCCCTTCCTCAAAAGCCAACTGTCCCTTCCACCTCAGGGCCTCTGGTAAGTGGAAGTAGCCCAAACCCTTCCTCTCGCTGTCCGCAGGGTCTGCTCTGACACCTTTCAGGCCTCTGTTTGGGCGGCCACCTCAGAGACAATGCCTGACTACAGCCTTTGAAACAGCCCTCAGGACCCCCACCCTGCCCACCACTGTGCGTTCCCAGCCTGGCTATCTCCTGACTGGGGCATCAGGTCCACAGAGGCAGGGACTTTGCTGTGTTTGCAGAATGGCATTCAGTGAGCACCCAAGGTCGACTTGTTGAGCAAATGACTCCCAAACAAAGGCTAGGGTCCCTCCAACACTTGTGCTCTGCAGCTGCCCCTTGAGCCCAGAGTTGGGAGCACAGATTCTCACCCTACTGAGGAAATTGTGAGCAACCCAGGGGAGAGTGACAGCACTGCCCACTGTCCACAGACTGACTCCCTGCAGCTGCCAGGACTGGAGCTGGGGTCCCAAGGCCCCTGCCAGTGCTGCTCAGAGTCTCCAGGGAATACAGAACTTTCCCAGCAGCCAGTGGCCCTGAACAACTCTGCACAGATAAGAGCCACAGGAGGTGGCAAGGCCCTGGAGACAGATGGGGAATGGGAGGCTCCCAGGGGGTCAGCGCTTCCCTAAGCTGCAAACTAGGAGCCCCAGCTTCCAGCAGAGGGCTGTGTCCACTGCCGGTCAACCAAGGCGATGTGTCTGGATACCGTCTCTCCCTGCCGCAAGAGCTTCCTGAAGGAAGAGGGGCATCTCGCATCCTGCCTGGCACAGGGAAGGCAGGAGGCACTGGCAGGCTGGCAGGAAGGCAAGCAAGCTAGAGGAGTGTCCTCAACTCCGTACCTATCACTAAGCACACATGCGGCCATGTGCCAGGGAGCCGAGGCCACGAACACACTCTCAGGTCAGGTCACGCATGCCACATTCTCCCACTAAAGCATCAACGCCCCCCAGCACCCTGGCCTCGCGCTGACCTTGCGCTGGCTGTGACCCACTCTGCAGAGCTGGGCTACACTGGCCGTCCCCAGCACCCGCTCTTCCTGCACAGAACCTGCGGCTCGGGAAGTGCCAAATGAAGGGAACAAGGAACACATTAGGACACACAGAACAGGGATCCCCATGAACCAGGAACGTGAGACATGGAGGTGTAGGAGCCACACTAGGCTCTACCGTGCCCACCTGCAGGACTCCCTTGGTCATGAGCTGCAGGTATCAGCAGTTTCCATGGCAACCCCTAAGCCAAGGGAAGTGGGCGGCAGTGAGGTCCACACCACTACTGAAGAGCTGGCCAGACGTTCAGTCATGATAAGGATGACAGCATGATCCTGCGCTGACCCACAGCCCCATCCAGCTGCTACTGCACGGGGAGGCCCACAGGGCAGACCCACTGCACCGGAAAACTGGATACCTCCAAGTTTGCTCTGGTGCCCGGGGGGCGCCAGTTTGAGAACCACCTCCATGGTGTGAAATTTTTTATTTTTATTTTTTATTTTTTGCAGTGCTGGGGATTGAATGCAGGACCTCATAGGATTAGGCAAGTGCTTTACCACTAAGCCACATCCCCACTCCCCCAGTATGAAATGTTTTGATAGAAGACTGATGACTGTCTTCCAAGGGTAATCACGAGACAGTCAGTCTGAGGTCCCCACAGGAGCTCCAAGGAGACTCAGAGCCCTGCCTGTGCTATCCTCTGCCCTGATACGGTCTTTGGTCTGACTCGCTGCTTTCCACCCTCAACAGAAAGGAAAACAGGGCTCCCGGCCTAACACAGCCCTGTCAGCAACAGCAAAAACAGAAAGAAAGGTAAAAATAAGGTTAGAGTAACTTCCTGACTGGACCAGACTCTGGCCACAGCACTGCCACCAGCTGCTGGGACCTGGACAAATCCCTTCCCTATAGCAGGTCCCATGTTCTTTTTTTTTTTTTTTTTTTTAAAGAGGAGAGGGGAGAGAGAGAGAGAGAGAGAATTATTTTTAATATTTATTTTTCAGTTCTCGGCAGACACAACATCTTTGTTGGTATGTGGTGCTGAGGATCGAACCCGGGCCGCACGCATGCCAGGCGAGCGCGCTACTGCTTGAGCCACATCCCCAGCCCCCATGTTCTTATCTGTGAATCTGGGCACAGAAAAAGGCGTAAGGCAAAGATCAGTCAGGCAGGCCTCCCCCGCCCAGAACACTGACGTCTGGTGTGATCTTGTAAGTTGGCACTCCACCCAAAAGTTTGCATTTTATCAAAAAACAACAAGCAGACAGAGAAGGGCAAGAACTATACAGCTGTCCTTTGGTATTCAAGGGGAATGGCTTCCAGGATCCCCTGTGGGATCCTCTAGATGCTCCAGTCTCTTATATAAAATGGTGTAGTATCTGCCTTCTCACATCCTCCTTTAAAGTGTACTTTAAAGTCATTTCAGAATGTTTGTAATACCTGTATAGCTGCTATACAAATGTACAAGATAAATGCTACACACAGTCCTTACTTACACTATGTATTTTGTCTGAACTGTTTTTGTCAAATTGTTACTTTTTCCTGAACACTTCTCATCTGTAGGAGGCTGAATCGTGGTCTCAGACCCTGGGGGCATTGCACATGCACACTTGACCACGCTTCCTCCAATCTCGAAAGCTGGCCAGTTTGCACCAACCTAGCAAAGGGCAGCAACTCAGTCAAGTACACTGTAGAGCATGGTGGCCAGAAAAATCACTGACCGCTCCAGCAAGGGAAACTGGCAGGAGCTTTTCCAGTTTCTGAAAGGACCCACGTGGCCAGAGCGGGAGGGAGAAGAGGTCCCCTCCGGGAGCACCAGCCCGGCACCAACTCAGGATATGAGTCAGTCACCAAGCAAAGCAGCGAGGGAGGAAAGGGGGAAGGAAGGAGAAAGTAAGCAACCGAGTGGCCCAGCTGAGGTCCTGGTGGACTCCCAGCTGCCTGGCCTCCACCTCCCCGCTGCAGGGGAACAGGGCTGTCCAGGCTCACAGACCCCTGCCAGGGTTTTAAGCCGCAAGACTCAAACCCTCCAGGAAACTAACCCGGCGGATGCCCAGTAGCTCCACCTCCAGAGAGCAACGCCAGGGGAAGACCCTTCCCAGGCAGACCGCGGCCGAGGCACCCAAAAGGGTGCACAGGGTCCCCCTGGGGTGCGACTGTCTCTATGTTTATCACCCAAACTGAGAGGCTGAATTGGGGTCCACGAAGCTTCCTGATTCTCAGTTTCCACCCTGCCAAATCAGGGGACCTTCTCAGCCGGCCCTCTCTCTCCTCTCCTCGGGGACGGTGGCATGAAGGTTGGACATCTTATCCCTGGTCCCACAAGACCTGAGCTCTCTCCCCACCTCCCACCCACTCTGGTTTGTCCCTGTGGTGCCGACTGAGTACTTTCTTCTGCCAGATCTTAGAGTTCCCAAGATGCCAACCCTTCCCTGTCTTCCCCGTCCTGCCAGGGTGCCTTTCAGAGAGTTCCATCTTGCCTGTCATGTTCCTCAGTCCCAGCGTCTGTTTGGTTCTTCATGCTGCCTGTGGCCTCTTGATGCGGGCGTCCTTCAAGTGGAGGTTTTCCTGTTTTGTGGCACAGTGGGTGATTTTTAAAAATTGCATCCTGGACGTTTTGAACATGGTGGACGGTGAACCTTAATTCCTTTAGCAGGCCTCTGGTGCCCTGCTGGTAGGCAAGGAGGGCGGCAACTCGCTGCTGTCAGATGGAACTTCAGTGTCCCTTGGGGCCTCAGCTGACAGGCCCTGACCTGGAGGGTTACTGTCCGCACCTGGCTTCTGCTGGCCCCTCGAGGTGGGTACCATGCTAGGTGGCGGCCAAGGGCTGGCTTCCACCACATTCCTGTGACAGCTCTCCTAAAGACAGCAAGCGTCACCATTCCTTGGCTCTTAAAGACTCTAAAGACACTGCCAGTACTGCTTGGTTCTCTAAGAATCACACCGAGGTGGCACGACTAAGGAATCCACGTTAACAGCTGCAAGCAAAACACTGTCAAAGGAGTGGTGAAAACACTAGTTCAGCACAACTGGGGTGGACTATGATGTTTCCTAACTGATGGTAAAAAGATGTATGGGGTAGAAAAGGCTGTGGGACAAGCCCATGGAAACTAAGGCCTATGTTTACCCACTACCCACTGGTCTGCAGGGCTGTGCAGAAAGCACTTGAATCTGTTAGCTACTGAGCCAAAAGCGCCAATAGTCCATCTCCTTTACTCTCACGGTCAGTTCCATGAATTTCTTTCAGAAATGAAGGCTGAATATCCAACCTGTCCTACTATAGGCAGCCATGTAGTGTGCCACCGCACCAGAGAAGACAATTCTTGTTCAAAAAGAATTCAGTATAGATCTAGAATAGTTATACCAGACTTTACCGTGATCACACACATCTGTAATCCCAGGGACTTGGGAGGCTGAGGCAGGAGGATCACAAGTTGGAAGTCAGCCTCAGCAACTTGGTAAGACCCTGTCTCGAAATAAAAAATAATAAGGCCTGGGAATGCAGCTCAATGGTATTGTCCCTGGATTCAATCTCCTGTACCAAAAATACATAGGAATTGTCTTCAATCACTGTTACTGAACAAGATCTTTCTTTCTTTTTTTTAATATTTATTTATTTATTTTTTTAGTTTTCGGCGGACCCAACATCTTTGTATGTGGTGCTGAGGATCCAACCCGGGCCACACGCATGCCAGGCGAGTGCGCTACCGCTAGAGCCACATCCCCAGCCCCGAGTTGAGGTTTCTTAATGAGGCTTACCTAGATTCTAAGGCAAAACAGCTTTTACATGTGAGATTTACACTGTGGTAGTCATTTCAGGGAAATGAACAGTATCTAAACCTTGAGTCAAGATGCTTTATACAACCCCTGAACTGTTGGGTAAAACAAGAAGTGAGATTTCCATTCCCACAAAAATCTGCATTTTTTTTGAGCTCAACCCACAGTTGCCGCAGTGTTCTTCAGCTTACTGCAATTTCAAAGAGAATTCCCACATTAAAAAATCCATTTAACTATAAAATTGAGAAGCAGTCCCCTAAACTTCAGCTAGAAGCAACTGATCTGCAATGTAATAAATCTCCAAAAAGCAAATATCAAGGACGATCTTAGTGGAATTCTCCAGCACTGCACTTCAGTGATTAACGTGCTCCATTCAAGTGATCTGCTGTAAAAATACATTCTACTGCCATGTACAACTAAAAAATTAAAAAAAAAAAAAAAAGAAAAGAAATTATCTGCCCGTGGGCTGACACACTCATTTGGCGGCAGCCTCAGTGTGAAAGACATTCTCTAAGACAAAACATGTAAAATTCCCCTGCAGATCATGCCAAGGAAGTATTTGCAGATGATTCTGATGGCAGGGAAAACTAACTTTGGAGCCCAAATCAGCAAAATGTCATCCCTATACAAGTAATTCCACTCTTCTTATTAGGAGATCTACGTTAAAAAATCGTGCTCAATGTTATGATTTGAATTTTGTTAACAAAAATATCATGGAATTTGCTTTCTCTTGTGATATAAGTAAAATATAAATCCTAGATTTCACCCTGGCCTGTAAATCCTAAATGTTTATTACCTGGCCTCTGACATGAAGCCGGCCACCTTGCTGCAAGTAATAAAAGACGCCTGGTGAAAAAGAGCCAGGTTCGGAAGCAGCCCATCGGCCCCTGCTGCCCCTGCTGTGCAGTGCAGGCTTCAGTCCCCCTGGGCCTAGGTGTGCCACTGACAGTGCGAGGTGGGCATGATCACCAAGGGCCACCACCAGCTCTGGAACTCTAACGGCTACAGTAAGCTACTCCCCTTGGACACAGCCTTCTAGACTCCTGAGGGGACGCCCTTCCTAGATCTCCACTGAGCCTCCCTCTGCAGCATGCTCAGCGCCCAACCAGGGCGGGAACGCGGGGCACCCCAGGCGTGGGCTTTTGGACTCCGACATCTTTTGGGGTTGGCCCTTTCCTGTGGTGGGATGGCTCTCGTCATCATGAGAACCCTACAATCTTCTGCCTTGAATGCGCGACATGGGGACATCAGCTCCTCCTGTCGGTCAGACTGTACCCAGAACAAGAGTGGCAGCTCCGAGTAGGGCCAGAGGGACCAGGGGTGGCCTCCTGACCCTCAGGCGTGCAGAGCTGGGCCTCAAAGCCTCATAAACTGTGGCCCTGTGTGCCCAAGGCCACGCAGCACTTCTGGAGCACGGGCTGCAGCTCCCCTATTGGCCACTTTGTCACTTGCCCTTGAGTCCCAGAGCACTGAAGATCCCAGGAGCGCAAGGCAGTTGAGGCTCCTGTTCTCAGAGCACACGGTCTGGAGGGCTCTTGAAAGGTTCCAGGGCAAAACACCCTGGGGAAGAGCTGCCTCCAGTGCCCAGATGCGGACAGGAGAGCCTGCCATCCACCCCAGGCACTCCCCACCCCTCAGGCCTGGCGGGGAGAGCAGAGCTCTGAGGAGGAGGCACCAGGGCTGGCCTGGGGTCTGGGTCCTGAGGAACAGCCAGGTCCACCATTTTAAAGCAGCCCACAGTGCAGCACCTACGGGATCGGGTGACTCTAGCGGGGAGCTGGGAGGATCGTCCATGGGACGGAGTGAGCTTTAAAATGGGACCACAAGCAGGCCAGGAGCCCCAAACACCAACCTGAGGTCCTCGGGCCCTGAGCAGCTGGGGACAACAGGGGCGGGGAGGTGGCATGAGTAGAAGGCTCCACAGGAAGGGGATGCTGTAGATGGTGCTGGCACCTGAACACCAGGACAGCCACAGAGGCTTACCAAGGTGGCCTCGAGGGCTCCCAGCTTTGGTCCATCCCCAGCCCAGCGCTTCCTGCAGATGGCCTTTCCCCCACATAACAGGGCTTAATTTGGAAACACATGACAGGCCTGTGTCTGACGCAACGCCGTGGAGGGGGAAGGTATGGAGGGGGAAGGCAGCCATGGAGGGCTGAGAAGGCATGACTTGGCAGAAGCAGCCCCAGGCGCCACACCAGCTGACTGAGTCCCGAGGGGCTGACCCTGCACTTCTGGGACCTTGAGCTCCAGGGGTTCAACCCCCAGCTCCCCAGGCCTCAGCCACAGGCTCCAGGCTTGTCATAGGCATGATTCAGTGACACCAGGCAGAGGCGGCTCAGTCAATTTATGACACAAAACACTTCACAGGGGCCGCAGGAGTTCCTGCTCTGAGGCACCTCCATGAATGCTGCGGGGAACACGCCTGACTGTGTCCCACACAAGCCAAGGGACTTGGAGGCTGGGTGGGGAGGGGGAGGCTCTGCTCTGGGTGGAAGGAGGGGGCCTCCTGGGTCCCCCACAAGCCCTTCCTGACAAAGGCATCTGAAAACAGAAGGAGCCGTGGCAAGGAGATGCGACAGGGCTAGGTGACAGAGCCACAGCCCGGGTCCTGGGGTGCAGGGTGCTGTGGGTGCTCACCTACTCAAGAGGCTCAGGGGGACAATGCAAAGGAAGACCCCAAGTCTTAAAAGACTCAAACGCCAACTCCTGGATGTCCTTTGAAAGGCACAGACAGGGGGGGCCAGACCAGCCCCAAAAAGACTGTGGGAAGAGTGACTTTCAGCTCAAAAACTGGTCCCCAAACAGGCTGCATTCCACGTGGAGCTGGGCTGGCTCTCACGGGGAGCCCCAGGGGTGAGTGAGCATAGCCCACGCCTGCTCCCCAGAACCCACCACCCCTTGCCAGCAGATGCTCCCTCGGCCTGATGCCCTCACCCACCTCAGGGCAGAAAGGAGTGCGGCGAGGCCTTCGCCCTTGCCGCTGAGGAGGGTCCAGCACCCCACGCCCTACACCCCAGGGAGCTCACCAGGCCAAGCCTCACTCTGCCTCTCTGTCATAGGTTAGAGGACAAAAATTTGGACCAGAATCTCATTCTCCTGGGGCTATTTTCCCCTGGGAATTCTCCATTTCCCTCCCATACATAAGTACTGAACACAGACACACACGCGAATCACAAAAGCGGATAAAAATATTCTGTTTTTTAAAATCTTGTTCCATGTTGCTAAATGACCCTTTATAATGAAATCTTCTTTGGCTACACAGGTGGTCTACTGGCTTATGTGCCATTATTTGCTTCATTATTTTCTTATCCTTCTTCTATTAAACCATTTTTTGGCGGGGAGCAGGTACCGGAGATTGAACTCAGGGGTACTTGACCACTGAGCCCCATCCTAGCCCTATTTTGTATTTTATTTGGAGACAGTTCACCAAGTTGCTTAGGGCCTCGCCAAGGCTGAGGCTGGCTTTGAATTTGTGATCCTCCCATCTCAGCCTCCTGTGCCCCTGGGATTACAGGTGTGTGCCATAGCGCCCAGCTATTAAACCATTTTTGATCAACTAAATGCAGGCTAGGCTTGGTTTGAGGTGGAGGGTGCCGTGTAGACACAGTGTGGCCGACGGGACACTGGCACTGCCGTCAGATGGAAGAAAGGCTGTAACGTAACTGCTCACCAAGCACTGTGGGCACGGAAGGAAGCAGAGAGGAGCCTTCCCTAGGGACGGGGCATCTGCACAGTGGGCCGTCTCCTGGGAGATGGAAATCAAAGCTCAGAGGGCTTATGCAGCTAAGTTGCAGGGCTGAGTGATGCCAGTCTGATTCTGAAGCCCCTCTGGCCTCCCCCCACCAAATAGCATGAAGAAAAACATCTCTAGATGCTGTTTTTCTTTTTAGAAAGATCTTTAAATTCTCAACAAGATTTCAATCTTAGTAATTCTTGGCATGTAATTAGCCTTCAGACAGGATTAGCTATTGGACTGGTCAGGAGAAAAGAACGACAGCAAATTCTCACCACAGGGAGTGGAAGAGGGATGGCTTTGGATTCTACAGACATCAAAGGGCTGGTATGAGAAATTACTTCATGCGAACACTTGGTGACTTAGGTGAAATGGACACATTTCTTTTTTTTTTTTTTTTAAAGAGAGAGTGAGAGAGGAGAGAGAGAGAGAGAATTTTTAATCTTTATTTTTTAGTTCTCGGCGGACACAACATCTTTGTTTGTATGTGGTGCTGAGGATCGAACCCGGGCCGCACGCATGCCAGGCGAGCACGCTACCGCTGAGCCACATCCCCAGCCCCACATTTCTTAATAGACACTAATAACCAGAGCCTGCCCGTGCAATAAATAACCTGAATAGTTCTCCATCAAAGAATCCGAGTTAGGAGTTAAAATCTTCAACCAAAAGTGAAGATGGAAGCTTTTAATGTTGGCAAATCTGATCCAACATTTAAGAAATAACACCCCAATCTATAGTGTCCCCAAAAAGAGAAGGCCTCCAACTCCTTTTCTCTCTCTCTCTCTTTTTTTTTTTTTTTGGTGTGTGTAGTACTGGGAATTGAACCAGGAGTGCTCTGCCACTGAGCTACACCCCCAGACCTTTGTATTTTTTATCTTCAGACAGAATCTCGCTAAGTTGCCCAGGCAATCCTCCTGCCTCAGCCTCCTGAGTAGCGGGATCACACGCGTGTGCTTCCACGCCCAACCCAACTCATTTGTATGGGACCTAGACCAACGTGCCCAGGCGCGTACATGCAGAAGTGCAGTCGAACATGAGCCAAGTGAACCCCGTACAGATGTGAAGGGACCCCGCACCACCAGCCGTGGTGTTCACCCAGGAGCGCAGGGCTGCTCGAGCACTCAGCAATCGGGAACTCACCACATCGACACACAGGAGAGGCACCCGACAAACCCAACCTGCACTCACACAGGAACGCTTGGCGACCAGGAGAGAGGAGGTCACAACACTGTGAGCACAGCCATGGCCCCCAGTGCCTCGGGGTGCCTTGGGGATTAATAAATTAAAGAACCCGAGGTGCTCACAACGGTGCCCGGCACAGGGCAAATGCAAACAGACTATTGACAAAGTGAGAAGGAGGCTGTGACCACAGCAAACATGACACACTTAGTAATAAATGAACTAATTTAATATAAGAAAGAAATAGCTGCAGTGAGTGCAACTGGGACTGCCCCCCAAAATCCTGAGATGAGAAGCAAAGAAAAGCGCAGTTCAGTACCCAGCCAGGAAAAGGGACGGCCAGCTGCCACGCTGTGACAGCGAGGGTGGCACTCAGAGTGTGCGTGGGACGTGAGGAGCCAAACAGCAGGGCCTGACGTCTGAGTCCACTTCGGGGAAGCCTCAAGGCCAGGCTGAGTGTCAGTGTGTAAGGTCAGAGGAGGCCCGGAGCGGACAGGGATCAGGACAAGGAGGCGGCACGGGGAGGGCTGGCAGGTGGGAGGGCGGTACGGGGCCTGGGGGTCCAAGCAGGTGGAACCCAACCAAGCCACTCCAGTGTCCATAAGCAACTCTGCAAAGCAAGCGAACATCCACACGCAACAGCGTAGGTGGCGTGGCCTGCGCTGGGAGGTGCTCATGGACACCACAGTCCTAACAAAGACCACAAGAATGCGACTACAGGAGTGGTACTTTAACCCCTCAGACTACCTGACTATTCATGTTTGATTTGCCTTTAAAAAAAAGTGTGTTATTTACCTAATCATAAAAATATGTTTAAAGCTCTTTCCTTATGAAAAACAAAATGCCCGGGTCTTTAGAACTACTGATCCTTTTTTCAGAACGTGCCCCTCGCTAGGCCTAGTGGCACATCTTTGCCGTAGCATTGTTAGTCACAGACTCAAACTGCATGTTAATGTTTGCGACCCAAACAATGGAATACTATGCAACAGTTAAAAATAACTACATCAAACTATAGTTCCTTCGTGGAAAGATGGCAAGCACGATAAATTAAAAAGAAAGTTATATTTTCACTAAGAAACCACGAAAGAAAAATTAGATATTTCTTCAGAAAAACTATCTCAGAGGATATGTCCAATCTAACAGACTTCCTCTAGATGATTTGGTATCCAAAGGTACTTTATGTGCTCTTTCCAAAATTAACAACAAATAAGTGGGAGCTGGATCTCTCACTGTTGGAGGAAGAAGTTACAAATGTGGAAAGGGAATAAGACACAAATGTTGTGAGGTTGGATGGGACTGGAGGCATCCAGTAGGGCGCTCCTATGATCACAGCTACTTGAGGCTGAGGCAAGAGGGTGGCAAGTTCAAGGCCAGCCTCAGCAACTTAGCGAGACCCTATCTCAAAATTAAAAATACTAACAATAAAAAACAAATAAAAAGGTTGGGGAGGCAACTCAGAAGCAGAAATTCCCTGGGCTCAATCCTCAGTACAGGGAGAAAAAAAATCTAAAGTGACAGCACACACAATGGCTCTAATATACAAAGACAGGAAACCCTGGCTCCTCCCATTGGAGAATGTTATTTAGAAACTAAGGTGGGGTGAGTGACACTGATTTTTCTTTTTTTCTTTTGGCGGGGGCAGGGGGCACCAGGATTGAACTCAGGGGCACTCAACCGCTGAGCCACATCCCCAGCCCTATTTTGTATTTTATTTAGAGACAGGATTCTCACTGAGTTGCTTAGCGCCTCACTTTTGCTGAGGCTGGCTTTGAACTCGTGATCCTCCTGCCTCAGCCTCCCCAGCAGCTGGATGACCGGTGTGTACCACTGCACCTGGCTGACACTGCTTATTTTTCATCTGCTTCTGCCCTGAGAAAAGCAGGGAGGGAGGAGGAATCCCATGGCCTCGGAGCACCTACTGTGTGTCATAGCCACATGTCACAGCACCTCTCAGCAACCCCTGGCAGTTACGGGTAATGGCCTGCCCCTCTGTAGATAGGAAGTGGCTGCAGGAAGGTGAGACCAGCCGGAAGCCACAGGGAGCAATATTTGAGTTCCTTTTCTTTTCAAGGCCATGACCCATTTTCCGGCAGGCCTGTGTCCGCTTACCCCCACCTCTCTCTCCATCACTGGCCCTCCGTGCCCTTCCATCCGGGAGCTCTCCCTGAGCCCTCTGGTTCATCCAGACTTGGAAATGGGTGAGTCCAGGACACAAAGAGCCTGGGTCACCTTAGGATCCCTGGGCTGAAGAAATGTCCAAGAGGGCTGGGGCTGGGGCTCAGTGGTAGTGCACCTACCCGGCATGTGTGGGGGCACTGGGTTCAATTCTCAGCACCTCATATAAATAAATGAAATAAAGGTCCATCAACAACTAAAAAAATAATACTTAAAAAAATTTTTCGAGAAAATGTGAGGCTGGAGAAAGGACCCTGAGGCTACACCAAGACACTCCTGAATGCTAAAGCTGAAAAGTCAGAGCCACTAAGTGCACCATGACGTCACCGACCGGTGCAGTGGTGGCAATTCATTGATAAGCTACCTGTTTTGCTATACGTGACATACAGCTCGCCGTGTTAAAGTGTACAATCAAGCAGCATTTAAGCACTTTCAAAACGGGCCAGCACCACCACTATAGCCCCAGAACTCCTCCACCACATGGAACAGAAAGGCTGCAAGCGAGGAGTCACAGCCCAACCCTGTGGCACCAGCAACGTAGCCCTCCCACCCACGAACCCTCCCACCCATGAACGTCCCAGGTCGCTCCGCTCACTGGGGAGTCTCCATGTGCTTTCAGCAGTGTTTTACACTTCAGTGTAGAAGCTTCACACCTCCTTGCTTTTGGATTTAATCTATTGGAAATAAAACTATTTCTTTTATTTCCCCTGTGGACTGTTCATCGCTGGTGGAGTATGGGATTTTTAACCACAAGGAAAAAATCTGAGTCCATACAGATATAAATTAATAATCAAATCAATTAATACGAGAAAGGGACAGTTCTTGGAAAGAGGGAAACAAGAGAATGACTATGAGATGTCACAGTATTAACAGACACACAGGATCCATCCACAGAAGTGCTAAACAACTCAGGGCACAAACCAGGATCCGCACGATCTCAGAGCATCTGCTCCAAGACACCTACTAACCACCAAGGGGAAAAGAGCAACTGTCGGGGGGAACCCTGCAGACACCAATCCAGTCAGGAGATCCGGGTAAAGACCACCCGCCCGCTGGTCCCGTGCCCTGCGCTATGGCCTTGCTTTGTGGTATTCTTGCCACAAACCCATCGCCTCACTCCACTCGTGAGAAAACCTAAGACAAACTCGAATCGAGCGACAGTCTATAAAATAACTGACCTGCGCCCTCCAAAAGCATCACGGCTGTGAAAGGCAAGGGAACTGTCAGAGGCCAGAGACGGCGAGTACATGCCAGGTGGGTCCTGGAGCAGAGGGGGCGTCAGCAAGAGCACTGGTGAAGTTCCAGTCACACACATAGTCTAGCTCAGGGCCCGGAAGAACAGGCCTATGGGTCAAGCCCATGGACTAGTGCCATCGCCAGTTCCCCTGGGACTAGCCATACCTCCTGGGTCACACACTGTCCAGGCTGCTTTCCTGCAAAAACAACAGGTGAGTAGCTGTCGAGGACCTTTTGGCTCGCAGGGCCCCCGTATGCATTGTCTGGCCCTTTACAAACAAGTCTGCCAGCACCTGACTCAGTTGATTACATCTGACCAATGCTTAACTTCTTGTTCCTGTTCATTTTAGTAGGATCATGCAAGATGGTAGCACTAGGCAGGCTTTGGTGAGAAATACAAAGAAAAGGGGGCTGGGGATGTGGCTCAAGCGGTAGCGCGCTTGCCTGGCATGCGTGCGGCCCGGGTTCGATCCTCAGCTCGCTCGCGCGCGCGCTCTCTCTCTCTCTCTCTCTCTCTCTCTCTCTCTCTCTCTCTCCTCTCTCACTCTCTCTTTAAAAAAAAAAGAAAGAAAGAAAAAAGGCTTATTAGCTCTCAACTTCTGGGGATTGAAGGACATGAGGCCAGCAGCAGCTCGGCTCTGGGCAGGACCTCATGGCAGATGGCAGGAGTGGAGCACACGAGTGAGGAGGAGACCTCATCTCAGACAGGAAGCAGGAGAGAGTTGGGGTCCCACAGACTCTTTGGAGGCACACTCCCAGTTGACCTAGGAGCCCCCTATTAGGATCCATATCTTAAAGATGCCACCACCTCCCAGCACGGCCACCCAGGGACCAAGCCTCTAATACAGGAACCTTTGGAAAAGAACACCTGAATCCCATCTCCACCACAGCTGCACAGGACAAGGTGAAAGTCCCCTGAGCACTCTCCCACATCCCAGGGGCCTCACGCTTAGCCGTATGTGCCGTCCAGCAGAGTGGACAGCGGGTCCCTCTGCTGCCTCCAGAGGTGGCTCACTTCAAGCAGTTGCATTCTTGTCATTCAATGGTCTCTGCATCACCTCCAGGACCTCTGTGTGGGAACAGCTGTGGGAAGCCCAGCCCTGAATTTCACAGGCCGTCACCCACGGTCTACCCCAAGAGGGCCCAGCAACAAGCAAGCACAGAAGCACCCCGTGAGCATGAACGAGCCTGCTGCAGGTGTGCAGGGCTTGCTCAAGATTGTGCAGCTGGGGGCAGAGCCTGTGACCTATAAACCCGATTTAAAAACACTGAGATAGAACTCACAAGCCATAAAACTCACCATTTTAAAATGTACCACTGAGCTGGGGTTGTGGCTCAGTGGTAGAGCACTTGCCTAGCATGTGTGGGGCACTGGATTCGATTCTTAGCACCACATACAATATATGAATAAAATAAAAGTCCAACAATGTCTAAAAAAAATTTTCTTTTTTTTTTTTTTTAAAGAGAGAGTGAGAGAGGAGAGAGAGAGAGAGAAAGAATTTTTAATATTTATTTTTTAGTTCTCAGCAGACACAACATCTTTGTTGGTATGTGGTGCTGAGGATCGAACCCGGGTCGCACGCATACCAGGCGAGCGCGCTACCGCTTGAGCCACATCCCCAGCCCCTAAAAAAAATTTTCAAAAGTGTGCTATCCAGTGGTTTTTAGCCTATTCGCCAATTATGCAACATCAGCAATATCTAACTCCAGAACTAGTTCAGCACCCCAAAAAAGAAACCTCACAGTCATCAGCCGTCACTGCCTGTGTGGTCTGGATACGGGGTGTCCCCTAAAAGTTCCTGTTAATGCAGGACATTCAGAGGTGAAATGACTGGATTGGGGGAGCAGTGACCTCTTCAGTCTATCCTGGTTTGACCGGCTGGCTGGGGGAGACTGTGGGCAGTGGGGCGTGGCTGGGCAGGTGGGTCCCTGAGGGTGCCCTGGAAGGTTTTTTCCCCGCAGCTTCTTTTTCTCTCTCCTCTCCGCTTTCTGACTCTGCCACAAGATAAGCGGTTTCCTTCCTGGGTCCTTCCCCGATGAGGTTCGGCCTCACCGTGGGCCCAGAGCAGTGGAGTCCATCGTCTATGGACTGAGATCTCTGAAATCATGAGCCACAAATAAACTTTTTCTCCTCTAAGTTGTTCTTGTCATGAATTTTGGTCACAGTGATGAAAAAGCTGATGTAAACATGCCCATTCCTGATTTGTCTTTAACTGATGGACAGAGTGAAAATGAGGGCATGCCCTCCCCTGCCTGCCGTGGACATCAGGAAACCAAGCAAATTCACAGGGCCTTGACAGCCAGGTCCCACCTCACCCCAGTGTCCTCCTCAATCACTCCACACCTCCTGGACTGACTCCTCCGTTCATTTTCTTCTAAATAAATAAATCGTTATGACAACATATATTAAGTACCTGCTATGACATTCTACTATTTCAGTTCCCCCTTATTATACTCTAAGGGCACGAGGCTCTAGATTTAAATCCCAGCATAAGGAGATCACACACAGACCCCCCAGCCCTCTGAGGTATAGGGAAGTCCTTATCACAAAGGTTAAATACCCTGCCCAAGATGGAGACCCACTTTGGCAACTTAGCAAGAGCCTGTCTCAAAATATAACAAAAAGGTCTAGGGATGTAGCTCAGTGAAGTGGCCTTGGGTTCAATCTTCAATACTACCAAAAAGAATATTTAAAAACTCTTGCCCAACACAGGAAACTGATGCACGGTGAAGCATGATTCAAACTCAGACCAACCAGCACTGATCTATTCCGTCAATCATTCTTCAAAACCTTTTTAGAACAAGGCAGAGTCAGAGATAGATGCTACTTCCTTCAATGACAGCTGATAACCTGCCCTACTGTCAGATGACAGTATTGTTTAAAATTAAATAATTGCTAGAGAAGGACACGTGAGAGGATGCTATGTAGCCAGTGCTCTCGCCTCTCTCAGGTCCAGCGCAGCACGGGCGCTCAATGCTCACATGTGCTGAATACTGAATAAAATATCCCAGACCGGAGCCACTGACCCCTACTCCAGGCTCCATGATATGGTCCCCACTAAGGGGCAGAAAGGCAAGACAGACTTTTCTCCTAGCAGAGCAAAATGGCAGGACACTGCCTGTGGGAGGGACTAAGCACTCAGGACCTCCACTTAGGACTCACGCCTCCCACTCAGGCAGAGCATCTCTTGCTATCCCAAGTCCTAGATCCCTAAGCTTTATCTCTGCCTGCTACAATGTGTCCTTGTGCTTCATTCCCTTGCTCCCATCCCTGGAGCTCTGTCCCTGCTGTATTACTCCTGAGCCCTGAGCCGGTGCCTGGATGGGTCCTAGGAAGGGCTCCCTGGGGGCTCCACTCCTCCTTCTTTAGAAGGGTCCCTCCACCCGGGCCTGTGCCACCTTCTTTCACCTTGTCGGCCTTGTCCACGCACAGTACAGTCCCAGCACCTTAGAGAGGCTCTGCAAACACTTGCTGAGCACAGGGCTGCTGCCCAGGGCTTCATTCAATGACCCTTCATAAAAACCCAAGAAAAGTGATTCTGGTGTTCAACAGGACTGCTTCTGGAATGTTCTTTGGTTCATTCACAGTAAAAGCCCATGCTCCTCTGCCTCGACTTCTAGGAAGCACTGAGCTGAATTTTGTGCTTGATCACAATGGCCTCCCTTGTCTGTTTCCTGGTACAATTACTTACCTCCTAGGTCCTTCTCTAAATTATGAGCTCTTGCTGGGTGTGGTGGTGCACCCCTGTGACCCCTCCAGCTGAGGCAGGAGGACTCCGAGTTCAAAGCCAGCCTCAGCAAAAGCAAGGTGTGAGGCCACTCAGTGAGACCCTAAATAAAAATACAAAACAGGGCTGTGGATGTGACTCAGTGGCCAAGTGCCCCTGGGTTCAATCCCCAGTACAAAAAAAAAAAATCAGTTATTAGCTCTTGGTTTCTAGTACTTTTCTTTCTTTTTTTTTTTAAATATTTATTTATTTAAGTTCTCGGCAGACACAACATCTTTGTTTGTATGTGGTACTGAGGATCGAACCTGGGCCCCACGCATGCCAGGCGAGCGCGCTACCGCTTGAGCCACATCCCCAGCCCGGTTTCTAGTACTTTTCATGGTTTTTGTTTTTGCCAGGGAGAATGGAACTTAAAATTCAATAAATTTACCACTCAGTGGAGCCATGAAAGAACCTGAGCCTTCTAAGTTGACCCAGCCCTGCCATCGACACACCAAGGGACCCTGGGCACATTACTGTCAGTTGGCCTCAGTTCCATCACCAACCATCCCCATATGTTATGACCACACGAGACAGAAACCCCCAGCCGAGGACCTGATGTACAGCTGACCCTCGAAGGTTAGCCTGGACCTCTTTATTTATTTTCTTTCTTTTTTTAATATTTATTTTTTAGTTGTAGCTGGGCACAATACCTTTATTTTATTTATTTATTTTTATGTGGTGCCGATGATCAAACTCAGGACTTGCACATGCTAGGCAAGCGCTCTACCACTGAGCCACAATCCCAGTCCCTCTTTGTTTATTTTCATTAGAATTGTATTATATAAGCCACTGTGACAGAGAAGAGAAATCACACACCCCATTACCAGGCCGCGTGAGAGACTTTAAATCCCGTGCAGGGCTGGGGTGCAGCTCAGTGGCAGAGCACGTGCCTAGCCTGCCTGAGGCAACAGCAGCACCACCGCCCCCCCCCCAAAAAAAAATTCTTGAGCAAAGCAGAGGTAATCAAAGCAGGCCTTCAAGATCAACTGGGCAGTGGTACCATGGACAGATCTTGGGAAATGGTGGGGAGGAGCAGAGAGGGAGAACTATGGCCTCGAGGAGGCCAGGGAAGCAGGAAGTGACAGAGGACCACAGTCATAAGAGAGACCTGAAGGCCCAAAACTGATAGGACTTGATAGAGGCAAGAGACCCAGGATGAAGAGGGAAAAGGACAATGTGTCTTTTGTCCTGGGAGCTTTGGGGACCAGGAAGATGGTGAGGCCACTGTCAGGGACAGAGACCTTGGTGGTGTGGGTTTCAGGTAGATGGGGTGGGGACTTCTGTGGCCACTGGGGTGTGACGTGATCTTTCAGAGTTTGCAATCACACCACAGGAACATTTCTTTTTTGAGGCGCTGGGGATCAAACCCATGCTAATACACCCTCTGACATGAAGCTACACCCCAGTCCTCAAATCTCATTACACAAGCCACCACATCCCAAAGTCCACACAGTACTGTGTGGCTTCACAAACATCATAAGGCTCTGAAAACCTTAAGCAAAACCAACAAACAGCCTTCTTCACAAGACCACAGACCCAGGAGGCTAAACCCCGCAAAACCTGGATGCACACAGCCCCAAGCTGCTCCCAGGGAAAACCCACGGATTGGCCAATACCTTGGCCTATGTACTCAAGACCAAGCTGTGGCTCAGCTTGCAGTGTTGACAACTGACCCCAGCTGACCCAGAGTCACTGCACCTGCGCTAGGGCAAGGTGACCAGGAGTTCACATGTACCTGCCTAACCCTGCAAACCTTTGTCCAGACCCAGCCTACCCAATACAATGAGGGTGCGTGCTGGGGAGATCAAAAAGTCCCAGGATCACGGTGTTCCCCAGACGCTGACACAATCACCAGAAGAGTGATGTGGAGTTGAACTCTGGGAGCGGGGTGGAGTGGGAAGGGCACCGGAAGAGGCCAAGAAGATAAAACCAGGGGAGATAAACAAAATGACTAAACATGACCCATCACTCTCATCCAGAAGCAAATCACGTAACTTGTGCACCTGTACACATGTCCCTGCATCAAAACCCGTAGCAAAAGCCAACTGTTTCCATCTCACTTCTCTACCACAGGCTATGTCCTGAAGAACTCAGTTCTCTGAGAAGAGGCCAGTTTGGACCAACATGGCCTCTGGTTTATCCCTGAAATGGTTTGGTTTCTGGAGAGCCTGTGCACACCCTCTTAGCTAGGGACAGAAGCTGTACAAAGGGGACCAGAAGGACTCAGCCTTCAGGGCGCTCCAGTTAAAGGACCATCCTTAGACCTGCCCCCAGCCAAGCCGCCTGGCACTAAGGCGCAAACCACCCAGAAGGAGCAGGCTCCCAAGGTGCTGTGTTTACAACACACCCCAGCATCAGCGGAGCTGCTACACGACCAACACCAGAAATGGCCAGCTGGAGCCAGAAGGTCAGGGCCACTGTACGGCAGGACAACAGACGGCAGCAATGACACGCACATTTCAAAAAGCTGGAAGACAGTATTTTGAAATTTCTTCACAAACATGATACATGTTTGAAGAGAGAGATATAAACCGCCTCTACTCCCAGCAACTTGGTAGGCTGAGGCAGGAGGATCACAAGTTCAAAGCCAGCCTCTGCAACTTAGCAAGAGCCTGTCCCAAATTTTAAAATATATATATAAAAAAGGGGGGGGGGCAGGGAACGTAGCTCAATGGTAAAGAGCCCCTGTACCAAGGGGAAAAAAAAAAAAAAAAAAGGAGAGAGAGAGATTTAACCTGGTGGGAAGGGCACAGGAAGAGGCCAAGAAGATAAAACCAAGGGAGATAAACAAAATGACTAAACATGAGCCATCACTCTCTTAAACATTACACCATGTATATGTGTATTGAATTACCTCATTTTTATGTCTTCATGTCTCGGTTAAAGATTAAACTCAAATATTTTTTTAAAAAAGAAAAAAACAAAGGCAGAAGAATTTGCCTGCAATGGGCCCGACCAACAGGGGCCACCAGCCTGCAAAGAATCCTGGCTTGCCACAGGGACGACCCCACCTTCACACGCACACATGTGCACATGAACTTGGGGATGAGTCTGGAGAGGAAGAACACTTTTAAGATGCAGAGCTCTAAAAATACCCAAATGACTTACTTCACCTCGAGAAGGCAAGAGGCAGTAGAAAAGCCTGACTTCCCAGTGTGAGAAGACTCTGCCCTGAACTTGTCACACTAGTGACCTTTGAAGAGTCTTTCTGTTATTTTGCATGGCTCCTAAGACCCTTGCCAGCAGTGCCACTGCGTATTCTCAGACTCCTGCAACTGATCTCAGAAGTGGTGTGCCGCTGTGACTCGGGGGCCCCAAGGACTCCCCCCAAGACCTGACAAATGGCACCTCTTCCACAGAGCGTGGCGTGACCCCCCAAAGGCAGCTCAGCACATGGCAGGCTCAGCAGCAGCGAGTGCCTCCCCGTCCCTCAGGGTGAACTAGCACACCCCGCCAGGCTTGTCTAGTTCTGGGTTTGCTTCCCTCCCTCCCAGCGTCCTCAAGGGCCTGAACCATGGCGCCCACATCCACACTACACCCTGAGGGCCGGTCAGGCGCTGTGGGGTGCCACTGCACAGGGACCTGACCCTGCCAAGTACAGGGAGAATCATCTGCCCACATAGCAACCTCTGAGCTGCCCTGGGATGCATACCACACAGGGACTCCTTCACCAACCTGACTGATGAAGAAACCAAGGCTTGGCATGGCCAGCGGCCTTGACTGGCACATAAATTACCCTGGCCCCACGCTGCTCCCCTACTTGCCTAGCAAGTCTAAATTTCTGTCAAATGACAGGTAACAGAACTACTCAGAAAACAAATTTTGTTCTCTAGTCTGTGTAAAAATAAAAGAACTAGCATGTTCTGTTTCTCTGGAAGACACTCATTCATTTATGTTTCTCGTACTGTAAGAAAATACCCAGGGAGGCATGAGACAGCATAAACCACTTATGTTTTGTGGAACTGAGAGTGACAGGCATCACGTTATTAAGCAATTTTGTTATTAAGAGATTTCTCCTCTGGAAAAAAATAACCTAGTCAGAAAAAGAACAAGCAAAAGGAAAGAGGCTTTGGAAGCAGCCTGCCCCCAGGAAGCCTAGCCTTCACCCTTTCGGCCTTGAGCCAGTGAGCCAGCCTCTGGGATGGCCTCACCGGCACTGGAGGGGACAGAGGAGCACAGACACACTGGGCTCAGCTGAAGAACTTACAATTCTGATGTATGTTTGTGCACATGTGTGCACATGCACACAAACAACACACACTTGGTACGTTCTCAGGCATGATTGTCCCTGACACACAAACATCTCTGCTGTCAGCAGCCTGACAGGCAACAGACACCCCTGTGGCTGTCTATAAACTCCTATTCAAAGCCTGGCTTTGCAAGTGGCCTTGAAATTCTGAATTTAAAAATGCTGAGTCCTTGAAGATGGGAACACAACAAGCCATTTTGGGAGGGACTTTGGCACTATCTAGTGACATTTATCGTTACCACATTTACTCTGATGCACACATTCCTATGTTATTTTTTGCCCTGGCAATTATCATCATTTGCCTAATCATACGTGGTTTCTTCCCCTCACCCCAGAAGGACAGATCTATGAGAAATCCGTCTCTTGTTCACTGAGTATCCTGAAGCCTCTAACAGTGCCCAGTACAATGTTACATAAATACATTCTAAGCATGCATGTGTGGATATATGTGTGTATGCATGTGTGTGTGTGTGTGTATACATATATATACACACACATACATTTTGGGGCGTTTTGTTTGTTTTGAACTGGGGATTTAACCCAGGGGCACTTAACTACTGAGCCACATCCTCATCCTTTTTATTCTTTATTTTGAAACAAGGTCTCTCTAAATTGCCCAGGGTGGCTTGTAACCTGCGTTATTCCCACCTCAGCCTCCTGAATCACTGGGATTACAGCTGTGTGACACCATACCAGCTTCCAGTTTTCTGGTTTTCTTTTTATTTTGTTTACTTGTTCTAATCAGTTACACTTGACAGCAGAGTGCTCTTCGATTCACTGTGCACAAATCAGCTTCCAGTTTTTTAACCAAAATGGGATCTGACATGTAGTAAAAAGTTAAATCCCAAAGCATTCAACTGAGGCCCTCAGGCCCAGGATTGTGTGCCAATCAACACATAGGGCAAGCACCAGAGACTGTCCCCAGTGTCTGCTCCCCAGCCCAGCTCAGTGCTCCTCCTAAGCACAAGGAAGGCCTCTTTGGAACCATGAAAGATCCTGTAACTACAGGATCTTCCACCAGAAGAAAAAGTTTTTCTTAAGAGTTAAATTCCTTTTAACTTGAAATGTTCCCTGGGTTTAATGAGCAGATGTTCTGGACTTGTCAAGCAGTTCTTGTTTCAAATATTTTATCTCCTAAGTATACACAGACTTACCTAACCCGGATCCTGATTTTCAAGAGGTTAAGGGAGCATCAACCCGGAGCCAAGAGCAGGTCCTAAAATTTCAGGTTTGTCAAGCAACAGACACCCCTGTGGCTGTTTATAAACTCCTATTCACCTGACTTACTTACACAGGCTGCAATCAATCCAGTGATTTCCAGGGTGCCAAGTACATCTCTGGGATTTGTTTCATTCCAAACCTACCCATTATTATTATGATTATCAGGTACTGGTGATTGAACCACAGGTGTTTTACACTGAGCTACATCCCAGTCCTTTTATTTTTTATTTTGAGATAGGGTTTTGCTAACTTGCTGAGGCTGGCCTCAAACTTGCAATCCTCCTGCCTCAGCCTCCTGAGTTGCTGGGATTACAGGTATGTTCCACTGCATCTGGCTCCTACCTATTATTTTTTTCAAGTACTATGGGTGAGAGAGGGTAGGGATATAGCTCAGTTGGTAGAGTGCTTGCCTTGCATGCACAAGGCCCTGGGTTCAATGCCCAGCATCACATTATTAAAAAAAAAAAAAAATCAAGTACTATGAATGAAGAATTTTGGAGTTTAGACCACTTAACACCACAACTGGAAACTAATATTCCATACTCTCAAATGTGGGCCTGTTTTCTGGCCACTTTTGACAATAATTAAGCTATCTGTTTAATGAAACTATTTCCCATAAAAGAGGGTACAAAAGTCAAGAACCATTCTCTCAAAAGGAAAATAAGAACACCTTAGAAGAAAGTGGACCCCTCTGGATGCTCTGGTTTGCTAACCTGGCCTTCTGGACTGTTTCTCCACCACCACTCTGTGACCACACAGGGTTTGTGTGTAGCTAATGACCCAACGCCTTCTCCACAAACAGGCCAAAGGAATTACAGCACTATATGGTGAGGACACCAGATCCCAGGGCTTAGATAGCTGCTCCACTTACAAAGAACGTTACAGTTCTCAATACCACTCTCTGGAACCTGTCTTGATCCCAAAACCTCAACTCTGTGGGGGCAGCAGCCTGTGCCAGCAGAAGCTCAATCAATCAAGTTCGGTAACCCATCAAGGGGGCCACATCTCAAATCCAGGACCACCCAGGCAGAAGGGTCTCCCTTTTGTGCTTGTGTTTCCTCTTCTCTAGCTTGGCCAGGCTCAGGAAGAAGGCTGCAGCTTTATGGGTCCAAGACAAAAAGCAGTCGCCTTCCATGAAAGGGCCCCAAACTGCTCAGGACTGGTCATTAGCTCACACAACGGTGACTCGCCTTGAGAAATGAAAAGCCAAAGGTCGAGGTCGGTGCCTGAAAGCCCCCACCCGCGGCCGCTCAACAGACCTCTCGACCTCTGATCGACACTGCTGCTCCCGCGAGTTACGGGTGTCAGGGCTCCCGGCAGGGCCGGGCAAAAGTGTGTCGCAGCGGCCGCGGGGCAGGAACCCGGGACGGTACTGCCCCAGGGATGCTTGGCGGGCGCTGCCCAGGCGCCCCGCACCGTGGCCACCTGATGCTGCAGGTCTGATTAGGAGCCCATCCACGCTCGCCGAGCGCCTCGCACGTCAAGGACCGCAGAGCCCGCTGCCTCCCGAGCCCCGCCGTACAGAAGGGGAAACTGAGGCTTGGAGAGGGAACGCGGCTCAGCCCGAGGGCAGCGCGGGACTGACTGGAGCACGAGTCCGCAGACGCCGAGACCCGAGCCTCGGCCGACAGCCAGGGCGCTCTAGGCCGGGTCTGTGGAAGCCGCGGCGAGAGGTCAGCCCGAGGGGAAGGGTCATCCGGGAGAGGGCCGAGGTGGGAGCCGCGCCTTCTGCGCGAGCGTCGAGCGAGAAGCGCCACGACCCGACTCGCGAGTCCACCCAGAGCCGAGGGCGGGGCGGCCTCAGCGGGCAGAGGTGTCCGGCAACCCGGAACCCCCGAGGCCCGGACCTCGCCCACCCGACGCCCGCAACACAGTGCACTCACCGCTGGCAGCCCGGCAGCTCTCCCGGGCACCGGGGCAGGACGCAGGCCGCACCACTGAGACGCTACCACCGTCCGTGCAGCCGTGGGGGTGGAGGCGTGGCCGCCGCGGCCGAGGCTCCGCCCAACAGAGTGGCTCGCGCGCTCCGGAGGCGGATCCTCCTCCCACTTCCCCCCTGCGCGTCTGAGCTCTTGGTAGGGCCCAGACTGGCCCCGCCCCCGGGCCTCGACCGGCGGCCCCGCCCCCGAGCCAGGCACACAGTTCCGGGGCGGACGGCAGTAGCCGTGGCTTCCCGCGCCTGACCCTGACGTGCCCCCGGCCTGCGGTCCACCCTCTCGTGGGTCGCTGCGGGGCGGTGGCTGAGCGCCTCTCTCTGTGGCCTCCTGCTGTGGGCCGCGGCTCACTGTGATCGCGGTATCTCCTCCTCCACGGCGCTCCGTTTCCTCACCTGAAAATGGCGAGGCTGTGAGAACCGCTGGTGCGGGTGCCTCCAGCCTGACCGCGCAGGGCTGGGATTTGAATGCTGTCCGGCCTTGGGGCGGGGATTGGCGGGACCCTAGGCGAGGGCTGGATCCCAGCGGCGGGGAGGGCGTTGTACAAGTTCCTTTCGGAGTCTGTCTGGTTTTGTTGGGAGTGAGAAGCCCCGGTGCCTGGTTCCCACCCTGGGGGCAGCGTTGTACAAGTTCCTTTAGGATTTAGCTAAGGCGATTCGAACCCAGGACCACGCACACCAGTTCAGGGCTCTAGAAACGTGAGCCATTGCGTCTGTTAGGGTTATTTTTCAAAGCGTCTTCTGTGAATTCCTTTTGAAACAGTGAGAAACTCCTCTCAGAGCCTGTTTTCCATTTTTAAAAACCAGGACAACCAAATACTGGGGATATAGCTCAGTGGTAGAGTGCTTGTATGGCATGCACAAGCCCCTGGGTTCAAGCCCCAGCACCACAAAAAAAAAAAAAAAAAAAAAAAAACTGTGGAAATGATTAAGTTCTGTATAAACAGGGGATTATTACCTCAGTGATAACCAATATTGGGCTTGCTGTGTCCAGAAACCAGGCTGATCCACCCCCACTGAGAAATCTCCCTCCAACAGGTTTGGTGAATGCAATAACCTTCAGGGTGGGGCACACCACAGCCAACTAAGGGACAGAACAGTGAGCTCCTCTGCTTCCTACACTAGGCCCTGGAGAGAGCTGCTGGAGAAGCCCACCCTCCAGATATTTGATACTGTGTTCCACCTTTTTAGCACCTTGTTGGACATCTTCCCTGAATGACCAACTGGTTCTTTAAACTTTGATTCCTTGCCCCTGCCTCTGTGAATCCACAACTCCTAAAGACAGGGGTCTCTTCTTTCTGCAAAGAACAACATCACTGAGGAAATATCAGAAAACATGCATTTTACCTCTTTTGCTTTTTCCCCATGAATCAGTAATTGAATCCTGTGGATCCTACCCCCAGGATCGCCTCACCTCTCTGGTGCAGGCCTACCTGGGTCACCTTTCACCTGGATGATCTCAGCAGCTCCTGACTCTATCCAGTTTCTCCTGCACTCCCTGGCCAGGGACGCTTCTTTTCCTGCCTGGCTCACTGCGCCTTCCTGTCCCTCCCTAACACTCCCTCCCCAAAAGCACGCTATCACTAGGAAGCTGGGGGAAAAATAGATAGGTTGAATACACACCTCACCTTTTACACTCAAAAATTTTGGATGGATTAAATACTTGAATGGGTTTTTTTACAGGAGAAGGAAAAAAAAACAATCTCAAAAATCCATGGAGGAATTTGTATCCATATCTCCAAAGAGGCTTTATACAAGCCCTAGGAGTCATAAATGAAAAAGATTGAGAAATCTGCCTTACATAAAAATAAAAAACATGTGTGCCCAAAGACTGACAAAGTCAAAGGAGAGTCAAACAGAGAGCAGAGGCACACACTTGGAATCTGAGTGACTCCGGTGCCTGAGGCAAGAGGATCAAAAGTTCCAGTCCAGGACTGGGGTTGTGGCTCAGTAGTGGAGCGCTTGCCTAGCATGTGTGAGGCACTGGTTTCCATCCTCAGCGCCACATAAAAAATAAATTAATTAAATAAAGGTATTGCATCTATCTACAACTAAAAATAAAAAAAAATTCCAGTCCAGCCTCAACAACTTAGTAAGACACTGTCTCAAAATGAAAGATTAAAACTTGGCTGAGCCAGCATGGTGGTGCACACCTGTAATCTCAGCAGTTCGCGAGGCTGAGGCAGGAGGATCTCAAGTTCAAAGCCAGCCTCAGCAACTTAGGCCCTCAGCAACTCAGCGAGACCCTGTCACTAAATAAAATACAAAAAGGACTGGGGATATAGGTCTCATTGGTTAAGTGCCCTGTGTTCAATCTCTGGTACCAAAAAAAAAAAAAAAAGAAAGAAAGAAACAAGTGAACAAAACTTGGCTGAGCTAATATTTTTCACCTATGAATATGATCAGATCCAAGTTAGGCCTGCTATTGACTGTTTTTATATCCATACATAAATATTATCCAACTGTAAAAAAGACAAGGAGGCTTATTGCTGATATAAAATCATCTCAGAGATAAAATTGATAAAAGATCAAGATCCAGGCATGATGGTGCATGCCTGTAATCCCAGCAGCTCAGGAGGCTGAAGTAGGAGGACCAAGAGTTCAAAGCCAACCTCAGCAATTTAGGCTCCAAGCAACTTACCAAACCCATGTCTCAAAATAAAATAGATAGGGCGGGGGTTGTGGCTCAGCGGTAGAGTGCTTGCCTAGTGCGTGCAAGGTCTCGGGTTCAATCTTCAGCACCACAAAAAATAAAAAAATAAAGATATTGACAACTACAACTAAAAAATATTTTTAAAAAATAAAATTAAAAAAGGGCTGGGGATGTGGCTCAAGTGGTAGCATGCTCGCCTGACATGCGTGCGGCACGGGTTCGATCCTCAGTGCCACATACAAACAAAGATGTTGTGTCCGCCGAAAACTAAAAAATAAATATTAAAAGATTCTCTCTCTCTCTCTCTCTTTCTCTCTCTCTCTCTCTCTCTCTCTCTCTCTCTCTCTCTCTCTCTCTTACAATAATAAAATAATAAAATAAAAGTAGATAAATAAAAAGGGCTGGGGATGTGGCTCAGTGGGTAAGTGCCCCTGGGTTCAATCCCTGGTACCAGAAAAGCAAAAGTTCAGAACAGTCAATAGAGAAAGTTACTCTAGTGTTTTTCAGGCAATAGTGGTCAGATGTAGAGGAAGAATGTAAAGCATATTGTGTCTATTTATTTGCCTGTGTGTGAGTAAAATGTCTAGAAATTAATAATTTTTTTAAAAAGTGGAAAGTAGGTTATCCCCAGAGAACTGGGAGAACAGAGATCAGGGTGGAGAGGCTTCACTCGATACTCTTCATATCTTTCAAATTGTGCACTTTTTAAATGTTCTACTTATTCTAAGTCAAATACATATGATTTTTTTTTTTAACTGCTGGGAATGGGATCGAACCCAGAGCCTTGCTCACACCAGGCAAATACTGTACCACTGAGCTACATCCCAGCTTTATAAATTCCTTTTTTTTTTTTTTTGTAGTTGTAGATGGACACAATTCCTTTATTTTATTTGTTTATTTTTTTAAAAAAAATATTTATTCTTAAGTTTTAGGTGGACACAATATCTTTATTTTACATTTATATGGTGCTGGGGATCGAACCCAGTGCCTCATGCATGCTAGGCGAGCGCTCTACCTCTGAGCCACAACCCCATCCCCTATTTGTTTATTTTTATGTGGTGGAATAGAACCCTCTGCCACACAAGTGCTAGGCAAGCACTGTGCAGTGAGCTACAGCCCCAGCCCATATAAATTATTTTTAAATATCCCAGCAACCTTGACTTCAGCCCAAGCACCAACTCTTTCACTGGCTCCCAATACCTAAACTACAATGACTATAAAATGTATGTTTCTTTTTTTTTTTTTTTAAAGAGAGAGAGAGGAGAGAGAGAGAATTTTTAATATTTATTTTTTAGTTCTCGGTGGACACAACATCTTCGTTGTTATGTGGTGCTGAGGATCGAACCCGGGCCGCACGCATGCCAGGCAAGCGCGCTACCACTTGAGCCACATCCCCAGCCCAAAATGTATGTTTCTTAAGTCAAAATTATACCTATGGGGGTTCTGGACAACTGTTTCCTGCCAGTTCCTTGGATCCCCTTCCTTACCCCTCCTCTTTGCTACCCAGGCAGTGTAACTTTTTTTTTTTTTTTGATACTGGGGATTGAGCCCAGGGGTGCTTAACTACTGAACCACATCCCCAGCCTTTTTTTTTTTTTGTATTTTATCTAGAGACCAGGGTCTCACGGAGTTGCTTAGGGCCTCACTAAGTTGCTGAGGCTGGCTTTGAACTTGAGATCCTCCTGCCTCAGCCTCCCAAACTGCTGAGATTACAGGCATGCGCCATTGTGCCCAGTCAGGCAAGAGAACTTCTTACCTTGTTTTGAACTCTCTTCTGGTCCTTATTTTCAAGCTGATAAATCAGTGTTTTCAGGCCTGATGTTTTAGATGTTACTTCTTGAGTCCTGCTAATGATGAGTTAGGCCAGTTAACCCTCGGCTCCTCCCTCACCCACAGCTTTCAGCATAATTGTTTATGTACCTAATTTAGTTTCTCTGTAGGTCATCTTGATAACTGAAGCAGTAGCCTTAGACCTTTACTTTCTGATCCATAAATCCTTGGCAGTGTGTCTCAATTCATTGCTGCATCCTTGCTTTGTCCTTCTCTTGGCCCTGCCCCCACCTCTGCTTCCAACTTGAACTCTCAAATTTTCACAATTGAACTTGATGAGGTTTGCATTCTAAATGTTTTCTTTGCCTGGTCTGAAGCCAGGGCCTAGAAGTCAAGTCAACAAACAATGTTGACATTGGTATCATGCTGGACTCGGTACATACAGAAGAACCAGCCACCCCCAGAACCACAACGTTCTTCCCGTGAAGCCCTGCTCTTTTGGGGGGTGGGGGCTCGCTCTTTAGGGTACTGTTTAAAATAAATGAATCTTCAAGTTATCCATGGATCAGGTGTCAGTAAGCTTTTGTTTAGAGACCTGTTCCAAGGCTCTTGGACAACTCTCTGCTCCTATCCAGTTTGCCTGCTGAATTCAAGTTTCTTGTGGCAGGTGCATTATGGAAGCTTGTGGAATGACTAGATGCTAAGCACGGGATGCAAGGACATTCGAAATCTGGTGCCACCCTGTCTTTCCAGCTTGATCAGCTAACTTTTCATCAACAATCTCTGCATTCCACCAAAGCGGGACAGATCCTTGTAAATGTTGTGTGTTACCCCTAGTCAGCTGGAGTGTGGTTCTTTTCCATGTTCACATCTGCGTCTCCTGCCCATGCTCCCATCTCTGGAAAGCCACTCAGATCTCTTGGCCAGAAGTAATGGCTCCCACAGGACTGTCTGGCCCTCTGAGTGTGTCCAGCCCAGAGTATTTCCTCCATTAAATTGTTTCCAGAGCATTGGAATCCCAGCAGCCACCTCCTCTTTACACCTCCCCACTCAGAGTCCCAGCAAATGCAAGCAGCCGGAAGCAGGTGCCAGGTGAAGGCACAGAAGATTCTGGAAAAATAGGCTAGAGCTTAGGAGCTTAGGCTTGAGTGAAAAGAACCAAAGGGGCAGGGACCCTTCCCCCCCAGGCATGAGGGGCTGGAGTTACAGTCTAGGCCTGGATGAAAGCCCAGCTGGGGGACTGGACATTGGCCACAGCTGGACATAAGGTGAGTGATTGCAAGACAAGGACTTTGTAGCTTGTCCAGGGCTCTGTGTGTTTGCATGTTCCTTGGGCTGTCTCCACAGAACACAATGACAGAGAGGATTGACCCAGAGTAGGTGCATATGTGGCCACACATGGATGACTGGCTGGATAAAGTGTGATGGTAGGAGTGGCACTGCCGGCCACCAGGGTGGAGATTTTTTCTGCTGCAGGTGGTACCCCACCGCCCCCACTTTCCTAAATGTGAACCTGAAAACTCAGGGGCCTACAGCAGTGTCAAAGTTCAGGGAATGGGCAGCCAGAGGATAGAACCCAGGGCCTTGCTCCTGCTAGGCAGGTGCTCTACCACTGAGCCATATCCCCAGGCCTTTTATAAAATTTTGAGACAGGGTCTTGCTAAGTTGCCCAGGCTGGCCTTGAGGTTAGGATTACAGGTGTGCACCACTGTGCCCAGCCGGGGGGAGGAGCATCCCACAAAGGCAGCTTACCTGTATCAGTAGCTTATAATCACCACGATCCCTCAAAACTTTTCCTTATTCTATAAAACCAAATATTTACTGAGTTCTTAGGATGTGCTTCTGTTTGTGGGGGGTGGGGCACTGATGACCATCTATTCAACACCCACTAGATCCCAAGTACTGTGCTAAACCCTGTTACTGTACATCTCTTGGAAGTTGATACTTAGCATCCCATTTGACAGATGAGTGTGTAAAGGCTCAGACAGGTGATGGTGCCCAACTAGTCGGTGTTTACACGGTTACCATTTCTCCCAGCACATCCAACCTTTCCCACTTCCCGCTGTGTCCTTGGTGAGACTATCCTCACCAGTGGTTGGATCTGGGGGAGTGGCTCACAAGGGCACCCTCCCCAGCCCCTGGGCAGCGTCTGCTCAGCTCTCACCTTTGAAGGGCACCATTTCCCACGCTGGCACAGCTCTCCACCTTCCTAACCAGGCAGCACCCGTGGCTGAGAGCTTCGGGACCCTGTTCCAGTTGGCTGACTCTCCTGTTCCATTTGGACTCAGGCCTCCAAAATCATGCTACCAAGCCTCTGCCTGAGCAGGGGCTCATGCCCAGTGGAGCCAAGATGGGGCCATCTGTCCTCACAAGTGAAAAAAAGAAGGACCTCATCAGCATGGTGCCTGGAGGGGCTGGGTTGACCTTTCCCACAGATACCAGAGGGGTGTGGCTGCTTCTTGTGGGAATGTAGCTGAGGGGTAAAGTGCTCTCCTAGCATGCTCAGGGCCTTAGGTTCTACCCCTAACACTAGAAACATAAATACAAATGTCACAAATGTCATACCAGTTATCTGATATAGTGTCTGAAGTGTCACCAGTGGCACTCCAAGCCACTGAGTTAAGCACTGTCCTGGCGGCTTTCCTTGGGGTTTCCTGTAGGATGCAAGCTGAATCCACAGCACTGGGGGGATGGGGGTAACCCTGCAGGGCAAGTACAAGGCAGTTACCAACGTTCAGGAAAAAAGAACCTCCACCTGGAGATCAGGAGCCCAATTCCTTTTAGCTGCTAATCAAATAGTTGGCCTTGGCCAAAGCTATTTATCTTCTAACCTGGTTAAGAAATTGGTCTTCTCATCAACAAAATGGGGAATTAGATGTTCTGTCCCTGCCCTCCTGCTGGGGTCCTGAGACATGTGATACCAAAGGATGAATGAGTGACAGCAAGGTGGAGAGTAGCCTTACTACTGTCAACAAGGAGAGGAAGAAGGGGGTCTGAGACCCACCTCCCTGATGTCAACCCCTGACCCAACCTTGTGCCTGCCCTTGTGCCTCAGAAGACCCTGAACTTCCTGAAGCACTTTGATAGGCATGTGGTCTCCTCCCTGTTTTACAGATGAGGAAACCGAGGCAAAGAAGTGGAGTAGCCCCCTTTGGCTGGTGCACCCTGAACTCTGTTCACCACACATGGGGTGTTTTTCTGTGCTCTAGCCTCTGTTGCAAAGGGCCCCAGACAGAGAGTAAAGGCCCTGGCAACCAGGGTGACTAAACCAGAGTGTGGCCTGCTGACTACCAGGTGAGCTGTCTATTGACAGTGCTGCGGGACCAGATGAAGTTGTTGGAGTTCCTAGGCATGGGCAGTGGTGGGACCGGAACCAGACGTTCCTGAAATCTGGGGACTTCCAGGGGAAGTACAAGAGAAGCAGTGCCCCTGGATGACTCCAGTGGCCACCAGCAGGCCACCTGTGTCTGCAGCAGGATCGTCATGCGGCACCCTTACTCCAATCACTAGATCAGACTCTCTGGAGGCAAGGCAGAGATGGAAATTTTAAATAAACTTCACTCTGATCCACATTCAAATTTGAGCATCGCTGCTTGAAGTCAGACCTGGGGGCTGGGGCGAGTGTGCACTAACGGGGTGCTGTCTGGATCCAGCCTGAGAGCAGAGACACAGGAGGGTGCCGTAGCTGTCAAGACAAAGCCCAGACCCATGACCACCCTGACTCCCTGAAGTGTTCAAATAACTTCCCCAGACCTGCCTCCCTGCCACCCCCACACACCCAGGCTCTCACAACCGTGCCCAAAGTTCAACAGTCTCAAACAGGCAGTGCTGAGATGAAAGAATAAACAGGGCCTTTAGCCACAGTTGATCAGGTTTCCTATCTGGGCTAAGCCAAGGCTGAGCCAGTTGTGTGACCTTGGGGATCCTGGGGGCCTCTGGGTTTGGGCAAGGATTCACTGGGCTAATAAGCGTGAATGTCCTTGTGGCTGGTGATTCTCAAGGCCCTGGGATGTTTCTTTGCTCCTTGCTACTCCCCTGATCCTCCCACACCACCACCTTTCCCTTTGTTCCTTTCTCTGTTATGTAATGGGGTTGAAACCCTTCCCTGGTTTGCACACAGAAGCCAGGGCGAGTTAGGGAGGAAATGGGAGGGTGTCCCCAGGTGAGAGGAGACTGTGAAACTCGCGTCCTTCCTCCTTGTCTTTCCTTCACGTTTTCATCCACATGCAGCTAGGCCAGGACCTTGACCCTCTCTCCCCAATACAGCAAAGGACCCCACGGTTCTGTTCCCCAAATTTCCTGGCTGCTCTGACTGTTGCCATGGCAACCGCAGCGAAAAGGCTTCCGAGGAGAAGGCTGCTTGGCTCTCACCTTCACAGTTCAGATGGCACATGGCACCTGCTACGTGCCTCTGAACAGTCACTTAGCAGAAATGGAAGTTGGCCTCAGGGGCTGGCGTCTCCAGCCGACTCATCTCATGTTCAAGTCACTTTCAGTGATTCTCAAGGTGTGTTCCTCAAGCAGGAGCATTGCATGACCTAAGGATTTGTTAGAAAGGCCACATTTCAGGTCCCTTCCTGTGTCCCCACAAGAAACCCTGGAGGTGAGGCCCTGCTGGCTGTCACGAGCCCTCCAAGTGACACCAAAACAGGTTGATCATAGAGAACCAGAGATGGAATGAAAACCTTGCACAAGCTGGGTGCGTAACCCAGCGACTTGGGAGGCTGAGGCAGGAGGATCGCAAGTTCAAGACCAGCTTCAGCAACTTAGCCAGGCCCTAAGCAACTTAGTGGAACCCTGTCTCTAAGACATTTAAAAAACATTTTAAAAGGGGATGAGGATGTGGCTCAATGGTTCAGTGCCTGGTACCAACAAGAAAACCTTACACAGTTCTCAAAGATGGGGACCACAGTTCCCAGATTACACATGAGGAAACAGCCTCTGTCCCACCATGGAGATGAGCTGACAGATTCTAGGGCACTGGAAATTAGGGGCCTCAGGTGTCACACACACTATCTGTGTTATCACCTGTGATGAGACAAAATTATTCTTAAGCGTCCCAT
Source organism: Urocitellus parryii (assembly GCF_045843805.1). Lineage (NCBI taxonomy): Eukaryota > Metazoa > Chordata > Mammalia > Rodentia > Sciuridae > Urocitellus > Urocitellus parryii. The sequence continues at coordinate 27,878,232 of NC_135539.1, read as the reverse complement.
CTGGTCCCGGCTGGAGAAACTGAGGTGTCTTGCACTGTATCCAGCAGACCAAGGGCTGACCTGGGACTGACACAGGGCTTCTGGGCTCCCCCTGCACCCGCAGAGGAACACATGGAGACACCTCAGCCTCTCCCAGGCCAGGGCTGGGCGTGGAATCCCGAAAACCCCAGTGAGGACCCCTTGCCCCAAATGTGGGGACACTGAGCTGACGTAATGTTCCCCAAGGTCATTCCAGATTTCCAAAACCCTTTCTGTCCAAACCCCAATCTTGAGACCTTCTCACCTACAAGTTAGGCTGGTCTCATTCCATGCCTCTGCCCCCAGAGACTCTCAGGGTCTCATTTAACACATCAGCTGCCTGGAATCCCTTCCTCCTCAGTTTGGAATGTCCTCCTCAGCAGCTGATGATGTTCAACATTGTTTGCACACACCTCATGACTGGGAGTTCATCGCCTCTTCAGGTGGCCCATCAATGTATGAAATCTCTGGCTGATTCAGGTTTCTCTTTGGCTGAGCTGAATCACATATGTCGAATGTCCATCTCTTATAACATGAACAACTGATCCTGGTAGAAGCGATTACAAGATTATTTTTAAAGTACGATAATGAAGTAGGAATATCTATGTTATCCATTTCCCTTAGATCTACCACTCACCTTGGTGGATTAACAAAGATAAACAAAGCAAAGGGGAATATATTGATCCATTACCACTAGGGCAGGAGGAATGACCAGCCGGGGTGAGCATGGAGAGGGACAAGGGGAGGGGGGGTCTTTTATTCCCCCCAAAGGATTCTAGAAGGGCCAGAGCAGATTTTGTGAAATCCTATGCATACTGGAGACCCCTTCAAGAAAAAGAATATCGGGGCTGGGGATGTGGCTCAAGCAGTAGCGCGCTCGCCTGGCATGCGTGCGGCCCGGGTTCGATCCTCAGCACCACATACCAACAAAGATGTTGTGTCCGCCGAGAACTAAGAAAAAATAAATGTTAAAATTCTCTCTCTCTCTCTCTCTGTCCCCCTCTCTCTCTCACTCTCTCTTTAAAAAAAAAAAAAAAAAAAAAAAAAAAGAAAAAGAATATTGCCGGGCGCGGTGGCACACTCCTGTCATCCCAGCAGCTTGGGAGGCTGAGACAGGAGGATCTCAAGTTCAAAGCTAGTCTCAGCAAAAGCGAGGTGCTAAGCAACTCAGTGAGGCCCTGTCTCTAAATAAAATACAAAATAGGGCTGGGAATGTAGCTCAGTGGTCGAGTGCCCCTGAGTTTAATCCCTGGTACTCCCCAAAAAAGAAAAAGAATATGACATCACAAAGTCACAGGTAGATGGTTTGTAATGACAGAAAATTTAAATTCACTCCTCATGTTTTCAATTCATATTTATATGTAATTGTCCCTTGATATCCTCAGAGGATGAATCCCAGGATCACCTGTAGATACTAAAATCTAAGGATGTTCAAGTTGCTTACATAAAATGGAGTCATATTTGCATACAACCTTCACATCTCCTATCCTATACTTTTTTTGGCGGGGAGAGGGGGTATCAGGGATTGAACCCAGGGGGCACTTAACCACTGAGCCACATCCCCAGCCCTTTTTATTTTTTATCTTGAGACAAGGATCTCACTAAGTTGCTTAAAACCTCACTAAGTTGTGGAAGTTGGCCTTGAACTTGGGATCCTCCTGCCTTGGCCTCACCTGCTGGGAGGGCATACAGGTATGCTCCACCATGCCCAGGGGCAAACAGATTTCAATTTGGAAGTTCTGCATACCTTTTGAGGCCTGTCACTCTGTAAGTCAGTGTCTCTTCCAGGCCTGTTCCTCCCAAATTCCTGGGAAATCTGTAAATCTACCTGTGCACTATTAATTAAGCCCCCAGTAAATAGATGAAGCAAAGAGAGCTACACTATCTTGAGAGTCCCTCATGGCCAGCAGGGGCACTCAGGGCCATGGGCTAATGTGTCTCCCACTCTCAAGGTGGCCTTCATTCTCCCCTAAATGAGTATTCCTTCCTTTATCCCCAAAGGCGTCTCTCTGGAGATTGTCCCATTTTCCCATGAACGTGTACCCGTGCTCCTAAATAAACCTGCCCTTGCCTTTCACTGACGCGTGCTGAAATTCTTTTCTGTCAGAGATGCCAAGAACCCTGCTGGTCCTTATAGAGTTCCCCTTTCTCTGGGAACTCTTTGTACCCTTCTTTGGAGAGATATCTCTCTTGTGACAAGACCAATGTGCTCAGCTGTCTGTCAAAATGCAGTGAAACAACCCCTGGTCACACGTCACTGTTTTTAGAATTATTCTCCATGACTCTTTCCAAAGTGGCCCTCGGCACATTTCTAGGGAATGGACTTAGCTCACATTTAGACTCAGAGACACTTTTTCACCCCAGAGCCAGCACTTGGGGGTGCCTCTGAGAAACCCTTTGTTTCGGGGTGAGGGTGGGTGGGGGTTCTTGAGCAGCCCCCTCTGGCGGATCCACAGGACAGGATTATCCCTTTGGCAATTTCCTGGGCGGGTTCTGCCTGGAGAAAAAAAGGCGAAACTGTAGCTCTGGAAGGAGAAAAAACAACTTTGGCCTCTTTAGCAGAACATGTTTTTCAAGTGGGATTAGTGTCTTGCATGCCAAGGAAGGGCCCCTGGCCTGCCAGCCTGCGGGGCTGTCCGCGCCCTGGGTGGGAAGAGGTGTCTGCTCTGTCCTCCTCCTCTACTTTGAGAGGGTCTCCTGAGAGCCCCACCTCCGGGCTTGAACCGGGTGCCTTGGGGTCTCCCAGGAGCCGGGCCACCCAGGCTTCAGGAAGCACCCCCACCCCTCTCTGTCAGCCTGCTCAGGGAGAGACAGTCTGTCCCCGTCCCCTCCTGGGTTGTCCAGGGCAGCAGCCTCTTAACTTTATCAGGCAGAGGGACTCCATTCAAGAGGCCAAGGCTCCCGAATCTGCATGCATTTTAGGAGTGCTTTTGCCTTGTACGTGGCCCTGAAGCACCGAAATGAACCCTGGTTCTCCAAGGACTCAGCTCCACCCCCTGTTGCTGGGCAGCACTCCCCTGGGTCCAGGCCCACTGGGATTAGTAGCAAGCACAGGCCATGACAGGCCAGCCATGTGCCTCGCCAGCCTGTGGCATTGGCCACTCCATGCCACCTCCTTCAGCTGATGATGCCCAGCTGGCTGCCTCCAGGGAAGATGGTTATGAGGGTCTGTGGCTCACGGGGTCCTGGAAAATTATCCCAAGCCACCAGCCCTTGGCTTGCAGCTCGGAAATGGTCACAGGGTGGGAAGCAGGTAGAAGAGTCAGAGCTCCCAAATCCAGACCCACTCAGAGATCAGCACGCCAACCTCTTGATTTTACAGAAAAGGGTCCAGAGAGGTTGAAGCAGTTGCCCAAGGTCACACAGAATCTTGGCGCAATATCTCCATCCGGGGCTTTCCTGACTCATTATTCAGGCCTGGGCACCTGTAGGGAATGGGACCACCACCAGTTCTTGCCCTTCCCCACCCTTGGCCTGCTTCAGGCGGGAGGGCGGGGGCTCCTTAGCCAGGCTCAGAGCTACACTGCCCATCTTGTACCTTGGCTCTCTGCCTTCCTTCCTCTGAACCAGGCTGTCCTTAGAGAGACAGGAGGAGCCGAACTGCAGAGCTCCTGGGGCTCTGCAGGCGCAGGCCCTCCAGCCCTCCATCCTGCCCCGTCCCCCGCCTGGACACTGGGGCTGTGGGCAACTCTGGCCGGGCTGATCAGCCAGGACAGGGCCAGTGCTGAGGGCTGTCCCAGCTTTCCTAGGCTTGAGCCACAGTGGCCCTTTATGGGTAAGAGGTGTGGTGTGAGGGGTTAAGGTTGTAGCCCTTGGCCCTTAGCGCCCCTGCTGGCCACCACAGGCAGTGGCTGAGGTTGGGCCTGGTGCGGGCAGGGCCCCTACCATGGCTGAAAAAGCCCAGAAGCCTCATCCAGCCAAGTTCAGGCTTCCCATGGGGAATGAGGCCCCTGGGAGACAAACGACCTCCCTAGCCCCTTGCAGTCTTCTTTTAGGGGCTTGTGTCCCCGTGTCAGGCAGGAGCGGGGACCTCTGGAGCCAGCCAATCCACCTTCCACAGTTCCTACTTTCCCTGGGGCTTCCAAAAAGATGGAGTCACTTCTGAAGCCAGCATGTAGTAGGTGCTCAATAACTGCAGGCCCCTGGTCCTGAGTTTCCTTTTCTGCAGTTTTGGTTACCCAAGGTCAACGGTGGCATTAAAATATTAAATGAAAAATTCCAGAAGTAAACAAGTCACAAAGTTTAAATAACTTTGATTCCAGTATGGTTATCATCACTCTACTCTGTTCTTAATCTCTTTCTTTGCGTCATTTTATTTATTTATTTATTTATTTATTTATTTAGCGATACTGGTGATTAAAATCAGGGAGGCTCCACCTCCCTGGATCCCCAGCTGTATCTCCAGTCCTTTTTCTTTTCTTTTTCTTTTTTCATTTTTAAAAAATTTGTTCTGTTTAGTTTTGCATGACAGTAAAATGGATTTGGACATATTATCTATACATGGACCTTTTTATTTTCTGTTTGAAGAAAATAAAAATTCTCACTCCATTGCTCAGGCTGGCCTCCAAATTGTGATCCTTCGGCCTCGGTTTCCTGAGTTCCTGGGGTTGCAGGTATAGGCCCCCCTGCCTGTTCTGTGCCTAATTTATAAATTCAACTTTATCCTAAGTAAAGGAATGGGCGGGGTTCAGCAGCATCTGTGGTTTCAGGCATCACTGGGCGCCTTGGAACCCCCTGCAGTTAATGGGGACCATGGTGTTTTCAAACACAGAATGAGTGCCGGAACCGTCAGGAGGCTGGAAGAGGAGGACCCCAGTTCAAACGAATCAGCCACCTCATTTCCTCAGCGTCCCAACCTGCAGTGTCTTCCACAGGGCTGTCATTGTCAGGCTGTGACTCCCACTACGGCAGATGATGGGGCCTCCTCCCCCTTCATGGCGCTAGGTTGGGGGTCACAGGCAACCAGGTTCTAGACAATGAAACAAGAGGGAGGGGCTAGCGGGAAGCTGCAGAGAAAGGGTTCCCTCCCGGCTCCTAGAAAAAGATGCTAGAAGAAATGGCCCCTCTGCCTCTAGACACCGCCAAGTCCTGAACTTGAACTTGGGTAGTGTAGTGCTTTTGTGGCCACAAGGGGAGCTGGACCAAGGATGGAGCCATGGCGTGGACCATGCAGCAGAGGTCCTGAGCCCTTTTCTGAGCGGCTGGTCACCCCATGCCAGCCGCCCATGCTGCCTTGGGACTTCTCTCTGTGGAACGAAGGTCCTCGTCCATGACACGAACTGCAATTGGGGTTTCATATTTGAAGTCAAACAAATCTTACTTGACCTCCCAATTTCCTACCTACTTCCAGGCAGCAGGACATCCGCCCCAGGCCCAGGTCCCCGGTGGCTCTAAGGACAGGAGATGAGCCAGGCTCTGTGCCTGCCCAGGGAGGGATGGTCACAAGTTTTGAGCAAAAGCTGAGAACGTCTGGGGAAAGACTCTAGAGGGTGGCATGTGAAGGATGTCAGGAATTTTGCAGACAGGGAGGGAAAAAAAATGGGTTCCTGGCAGAGATGAAGTGTCACTTTCTTGGAGAGCATTTGATCAGGTACAAGTTAGGCCCATTGTGGGAACAGTGGGCAGGGACTGGGGAGAGGAGGAGGCCAGGCCTGGGGTCCTGAGTGCCTCCCCTGTATGTTGGACCCACTAAGGTTTTAGGCAACACAGACATTTTGGATTAGAAAAGCCCAATTGTGCAAGAGAGAAGGGATAAGGGTCTCCCCTGGGTAGAGGCTCTGAAGGGGGTTGGGGGAGCTGGCAAAAGAGGCATTACAGAGGCCTCATCATGGGACTCAGTGACCAAGGGAGAGTGGGGACAGAGCAGGGCAGGGATGTGACAGCTAGGTTTCCGTATGTGCAGGAGGAGGGTTGGGTCTGTGAGTCTTGGAGCAGGAAGCTATGGTGGCCAGCCTTCAAGATGGTGCCCATGATCCCACCTCTGATAGTCACACCCAGGTGGGGCCCTCTCTCACGCCACATCAGGGTGGGTCTCTGTGACCACTAGGATATGGCTGAGGGGCTGATATGTGACTACCAAAGCTAGTCATAAGTGACACACTGTGACTTCTGCCTACCCTCACTGGTTTTGGAGCAAGACAACTGCCATGTCATGAGGACACTCGGGTGGCCTTATGGAGAGGTTCCTGGGTGCGGGAGACCTTGTGCCAACAGCCAGAAAGGAACTGAGCTCTCCTGCCCAGAGCCATGAGAGTGAGCAGTCATGAGTAGAAACTCAGCCCCGCTCGAACCTCCGGAGGAAACAGCCCCAGCTGCCATCTTTACTCTTTTTTTGATACTGGGGATTGAACCCACGGGTGCTTGACCCCTGAGCCACATCCCCAGCCCTTTTTTATATTTTATTTAGAGACAGGGTCTTGCTGAGTTGCTTAGGGCCTCGACAATTTGTTGAGGCTGGCTTGGAACCCCAATCCTCCTGCCTCAGCCTCCCAAAAGTGGGATGACAGGAGGGCACAGCTGTACCTGGCTCCCAGCCATCATCTTTTCTGTAACCTCGAAAGAGGCATTGAACCAGGACCGGCCAAGCTGCTCCCAAATCTCTGTCCTTCAGCAAATGTGAGATAATAAATATATGTTATTGCCAGGCGTGATGACGCACGCCAGCAATTCAGAAGTCTGAGGCAGGAGACTCCAGTACAGAAAAAAAAAAAAAAAAAGGTTTCATATCCACATATTTATTTATTTATGCCTGTTGTGTGAAAACTTATCCTTCCAACCGCACTTTCTGGGATAAGGGAGGCTTATCATTAGCACTAGTCTGGAAGCTTCCCCCACCACGGGTCTCATTTCTCATTGCTGCTTGTTGAACACTTTCACATGAAGAAAACAAAAACAAAAACCCCTTATGATCTCAGTCCCCACAGAAGGTGGTTAGACTCACTGTTGTTACAGATGGATAAACTGAGGCTCAGAAAAGTCGAGTGACTTATGCAGTTTGTCAGTGGAGAGCCAGGACCAGAGGAGGCTGTGGGTGAGTCCCCAGCCTGGTGGAGCCCAGAGGGGTCCGAAGCACAGCCTGGGCCTGCGAGGCCGGGGAGTACATGCTGGAGCATCCAGCCCACGGAAGCCCTGGAGCATCCAGCCCACGGAAGCCCACGGGGCTGCTCTGGCCTCTCGTGGACCTCTCTGGGAAATGGCTGTGGGCTGGGACCTTCTGGGGATGGTCTGGCAGCTGGGCATGTTAATGGTAGCCCTCACATTTACAGTGATTTTTACAGGACCAGCCTGAGTCCCAGGGCGTCTCCTGTGCTAGGTTTTTCAAAAACTTGATTCCCTCCCCTCCCCTGTTCAGACCCCGAGGAATGCTTGAGGGGAGGGGTCATCTCTGGTGACAGCCCGGGGCCCAGGGCCCTGGAGTGGGTGTGAATCTCCAAACACCCTCAGTCCACAGGGGCCTCAGGGAAACCCCACTTTCCACATCTTTCCTGACCTCAGGGCAGAAAAGGCCCAAATACCAGGCCAGGAAGGGACAGGTCAGCTCATCAAACTCAGCCCTCCACGGTCCTCTCCTCTGCTCACCTCGGTCACAGGACCCTACCACCTCCCGGGGCAGCCCATTCATCTTCAGATAGCCCTCACTGTTCCCAGGCGTGAGCCCACACCTTTCTCAGAAAAGTGCCCCCCAGGCGGGTGGCAGAGTGCCATTCAATAGCTAAGTCAATTGCCCTGGGAGCCCAGTGACCTGAGTGACCTGCTTGAGGGCACAGTGAAGGCCAGCTTTCTGGCGCCCACACCTGGGTCTTCTGCCACAGAGCACTAGCACCTCTGGGCTGACTCCCTGAGGTGGTATGAACTTGTCCCCACCAAACTCATGCAGGAGTGTGGTTTCCAATGTCTTTTTTTTTAATATTTATTTTTTAGTTGTAGGTGGACACAATACCTTCATTTTGTTTTTTGTGATGCTGAGGATCGAACCCAGTGCCTCGTGCATGCTAGGCGAGCGCTGTACCACTGAGCCCCAGCCCCAGCCCAGTCCCCAAAGGCTTATGATAATGGTATTGAGAGTTGAAACTTGATCTAGCTCCCAAGTTCAGAGTGGGGCCTGGCGGAAGTGATTAGACTAGATAAGGTCCTTAGGGCGGACCCCATGATTTAATCCGGTGGTTTTTTTAAGGAGGGGGAGAGAGACCACCTGAAGGGGCTCAGCGGAGGAGAACTGGTCTCCTCGGAGGCCAGGGGAGGACCCTGCCATTGCCTCTCCTAGCAGATGAGCCCTGCTGGGACCAGGCTTTAGCTGAGGTATGGAAGAAAGCCCCTCTTGGGGTGTGTGACTCAGAAAGCTCTTCCTCGCTCTGGGCCCCTGTGACCGTGACCGGCATCAGTTGGAGATGCCCTCTGGCTGCAGAGCACGGTCAGATATCTTCCAATATCTGGATCCTGGCCGTTGGTGGGCCCTCGGAGTCCTGGGACTGAATGTTACCCAGAGACAAAGCTGGAACACAGACGCTGGGGTGGGGCTGGGTCCTGCCAGAGGCAGCAGGGTGACCCGCTCCCCCGCCTTCCACCAGGTGCACACACAGAGACACGTGGATATCGTGTGTGCACACACACTAGCAAATGACACAGAGCATGGATGTGCATGTGCACACGAGCCCCTACACCCCTGCATGTCAGCACACGTGTGTGCATGGGCCCCACACCTGCAGGCCACCTCCTAGGGGCATGAAGCCAATCTCCACGGCCTCTCTGGCTCCCAGCTGACCTCACCCAGCTTCCCCATTCTGCAGAGGAGGGAGGGGTTGGCGCTGTTACCTAAGCCTGAGGCTCGCAGCCTCCCAGGGCGCTGCCACCTGAGCTACCCCCCTCCCCCAGGGCCACTGCAACCTGACTCCACCAGCCCTTGGTTCTCAGGAAAGCAGAGCCTCTCCAGGTGCAGACACCAGCCCGGTGCTCCTGGGAAGGGGAGGCCTCAGGCCCAAGACTGTCCTGGCCTCCTCCCTCTGACAGGACTGAAGGCTGGACTCCAGGCCCATTCCAAACATCTGGGTGGGATCACAGGACCCCAGGAGGGTCCGAGCATATGGGCTGGAAAGGTCTGGGCCAAGGTGGAGTCAGGACCAGGGGCGCCAGGGCAGGCGTCACCCAGGGAGGTGTGTCACCTCGGGAAAGCCTTCCTTCTCTTAGGACCACACCAGCCGGCTCCAAGGCCCCTCTGGCACAGGCAGGGACACCCTGGCCACATCTGGGCACCGAGGGGCTTCTTCCACTGCAGAGACTATCTCCGACCGGCACCCACTCAACCACAGGCTCCCACGTGGAACACAGGGACGTGCCACCTGCAGCCTCCCCAGTTGCCACACTCACTGCGTGTCCCTGGGCTCTCCCGGGGAGGAAGACTGATGGGAAAGGGTATCAGGACCTGCCTCCCTTCCCCGGGCCCCTCAGGGGTCTTGCTCCCAGCTACCCCTTAAGGAGAAGGGTCCAGATGGGCAGGTCCCAAGCTCACGTGCTGGGGCTAGAGATGCACCTGCCATCTGCCCTCTTCCTCAAGAGGGCGGAGAGGGGAGAGGTGGGGCACTTTGGGAGCATGGAGTGAGGCGCCACCCGCCCCGCCTCCCATGGCTGGGAACCTTTCTGTGTACCTGCAGCCACGGGAGGTGGAGAAGACGGCCACACCCAGGTGTGAGGGACACACAAAAACAAACTGTTGGCACAAGGGCCTTGCCAACCGCAGGAATGCCCGTGGCCAGGTGAGGGGCAGGGGAGCGTCCTGTCACATGGCAGGTCAGGAGATGTGGAGAGGCCGGGCTCACCCTTGGCAGAGCTTTCCGCCAGGTGAGAGGGCCAGCCCTGCCCGCCTCGTGTCGGCACAGAGGCAACCCCCACCCCAAAAGGCCCAGCGCTCGGCGCTTGCCCAGACTCCTCACTCTGCGTACAGTGAACAAGCAGAGAAGCCTCACGGTGACCTCTGCCGGCCGTGGGTCCAGTCCAATCCCTGGCTGCCGTGGCCTCTCCACGCCCATCTCTCCTTGCTGGCCCTGGGTACCCTGTCATGACCTGTGGGGGTCAAGCCAGGCTGTATGCGTCTGCTCCTGGCACGCACTGTTCTCTCTCCTGGAACACCCTCTCCACATTCCAGCCTGGAGAGGCCTGGTCAGGGCCAGGTTCAGCGATTGCCACTCCTGGGTGGCCTTACCCAGGTCCTGCAGGGCCAGCTGCCCCTCGACTGTGTTCTGTAGGGTAGGAGCAGATGCCTCTCCCAGAGAGGAGAGTGCTTGGTGCCTCCCAGGGTCACTGTGGGTTCCAGAACACATGGGACCAGCCCTTGGTTACGTCTGTCCTTGGCCCCTGGGTTGAGGCTGAATTTAGCAGGTGCTCAGTTAAAATTTGATGAGGAAATGAGTGAAAGGGTGACATGGGTGTAGTTGGTCCTCAGCCTGCTGGGTCTGTGGCCCTTGACTGTGAGTCCCTTGTGGGTCAGGTGGACAGTTCATCTGGGCTCAGAGCACCAAGCTGTGGCTTCTAAGCCCAGGACAATAAACATGTATTAAGCTCCTGCTGTATGCATTTCCCAAGAATTCTCCCCCAGCCATACCAGTGTGTTCCGAAGACATGCCCCGCTCATGCCCACCTGGCTCTCCTCCGTTCTTCTGTCCACCTGGAATGCCCTTTGCCCTGGTGCTTTCATGGCTGCTTCCTGGATTTCTTCTGGTCCCAGCAAAAACATCACCTCCTCAGGGAAGCCTTCCTTGATTACCCAAGTTACAATCCTGCCCTCTAAGCCTCTCTGCGCTGGGCTTTTCCCTCATATTTTCTCTCCAATTTTAGTTTGTATCTTGAATCTCAGGTTTTCCTCAGCTGTCTCTTGGCCATCTCTCTCCGTCCCCTCCAGCTCTTCTGAGGCAGGCAGCTGGCCACCTTGCTCACGATCCAGTGCCTAGCACCTGGCACCTGGAACAGGGCCTGGCCCACAGTGGGTAGCTCTTCAGTGAATGAGTGAGTACCAAGCTTCGGGCTGAGGGCGCTAGCCAGGAGGTCCTGTCCTTGAGTCTGCAGTGCAGTGGACAGAGGCAGCCTGGGGGCCACGGGAGCTGAGAGAAGGTACCACAGTTGGCAAGAGGCTCCTCAGCACCCATAGAAACTGCCCGTTGGGCGTACATCACATCAGTGCCACGTCCCTTGCTCTAAGTTTCATTCAGCCCCTCTAAATTTGGGATCCTTGTTCCCACTGTGCAGGTGAGGAAATGGGAGGTCAGGGCAGTTGGGAAACTGTCCCCAAGCCAAACATTTGTTAGCAACCCTGTTTCACCCTTCTCTCTCTTTTACATACACCTCTCCTCGGCCTGGCGGGCAGGGTTCTTCCTTTTCAGAGATGGAAGGTTCCAGAGGCTCAGAGAGGTCAAGTAACTGGCCGGAAGCCTCCCAGCCAAGGAGAGGCCGCTGGCACCCTGGAGGCCTCCCTCAAACCTGTGCTCCCGGCCTCCGTGTCACAATTCCAGGCCCTTCTCTGAGGCCCCAGCAGAGCTCGGCCTGGGGTGGGTGGATGGGTGGCTGGCGCCTCGGTTCAGATTCTCACAGCATGGATCCAGAGCTCCCTTCTTCCCAATGCCCAGGCCATCTCTGCCAGGGCACCCCTCGGCCCTCAAAACCAAAGCCCAAAAGGCACCTGGCCCCCGCCCTGCCTGCAAGAGCAGCCCCCGCTCCAGCCTCCGCCCCCAGCAGGGCTCCCAGTCGCTGCGTCAAAGCTCCCTCCGGCATGATGTCCTTTCCCTTCTGCCGGGTCCTGCTGGCTCTGGGGTGATGTGCCTCCTTTCTGTCCATCTTCTGAAGCTCAGGGCCAGGCACCTCCTTCATGCCGTCCCTGCTGACTCTGGGACCAGGGTCCTTTCCTGAGAAGGGCCCAGTTAAGTCATCGGCTCCAGAACTGGAGCAAGAGCTGGGTTCCGTGACTGGGCCTTGGCGGGGTCTGAGTGTGGCAAGGGGAATCAGGGCATGGTGGCACTACCCACTGCTGGCGAGGGGACAGGAGAGGCAGGAAGGGAGCTGTCGAGGGGGCAGGGGGCACAAGAAGAGGAGGGGGGTAGTGGTGCAGGGCCTTATATGTCAGGTGCCCCCCACCATGGGGCTGATGAGGGGATGGGTGGCCCAGGAGAGGCCTCTCCGCTCTCCTTGCCCGGTAGAGAGCCCAGGCTACCGATGGGGCCGGGAGGGGTCCTGTGTGTCCCGTGTCAGTGACTGGTCTCCTTGCTCTCTCAGGCTCTGGTCTCTCCCCAGAGCTCCCCACCATGTGGGAGGGTTTGGAGAGCCCCCCCACCCGGCACCTTCTCCCCCAGAGTGTGACTGAGGGTGCCCTGGTGGCTCTCCTGGTGTGACTGAGAGGAGCCTGGGAGCAGCAGCTGCCAGGTGCGGGGCCAAGGCCTTGGGTGGGCTTCCCTGGGTGGGCTCGAGTGGCCCCAAGAGCCTCTGCCTGGGCCTCATTGTGATCCCAGCTGTCATCCAGCTGACTCTTTCCAATGACCCGGATCAGGAGAACTGGGTTCTGAGCTGGCTCTGTCCCAGGGCCACTTGGTTCTAAGCTCTTAGTCAAGTAACTTCCCCTCTCTGGGCCTTGGATTCCCACATTGGGATGGAGTTGGTCCAAGAATCTTCTCTCCACGTTTGGTAAGTGACCTGTGGGGCCCATGTTCTCTGAAGAAGCTCAAGACCCCATGGGCCAGCTGATAGACACGGTGATGGCAGAAAGATGGAGCCTTGCAGGTCAAGAGCCCAAGTGACCTTGGGCTCCCTTAGTCCCTTGGTGGCCATTTTACTCCCCATCTCTGTATCTGACCTGTCATCCTGTGACACTTAGTAAGATTCTAGGACCTAGAGCCCCCACCAACCCGGAAGCCAAGAAAACAATGGGGCAGGCTCCAAAGCCCCGGAGGTCCCTGCTCTGCTGTGCCACCTGTCTGATGCCTTCGCCAGTGTTATTTGGTGAACCTGCTGGTTTATGACCTTCTTTGTTCTGTGGCTGTAGAAGTTCATGTAGCCTCTTCCACAAGACACCATGCTGTCAGGGGACTTGAGCCCATCTTCCAGGGCCGTGGTCACTCGTGTCTGGCTCAGAAGATGCTGTCTTCTGAGTTCCTTAAGCAGAGCTGTTGTTTTATGTTGACAAACATCAGTCCCTGACCCTCCGACGGTGGAATTGCTGGCCTCATGTGATAGGTGGTTGGGAGGGGAGGGCCGTCCTGTTGTCCTGCTGTCCCGCTCCTCATGTGCCACAAGTGGCCACACCCATTCCTGGAAGAGATGCCTGGAAGCTGGTGCCAGCTGTTGGGCCATCTCACACAGGGCCAGCCACCCCGCGTGCTTGGGGGAAGGCAGGAGGCAGGGTCAGGCCAGGCAGGCTGAGGGGGAGTTTGGAGGCTCCTGCTGGAAACTTACCCCGCAAAGCCCCACTTGCCCGCGCGTGCGCGTTGGTACCAGCTCTGTATGGATAAGCTTAGGACTCTGTGTTCAACACAGCGTGTGGGTGTGCTTCAAACACACGTGCATTTCTGAGGGTGGGTACCCACCTGTTTGAACAGAAATTTGCGTGTGGCTCAAGGCCAGATATGTGAGGTCAAGTGTTTGGGTCTGTAGGTGCCCATGCAGGCCGGGTGCGTGTGTGTGTGTGTGTGTGTGTGTGTGTGTGTGTGTGTGTGTTTGCTACTAGGGACCCTGTGTGCTTGACTGCTGGGCCCTGGGAATGTCAGGGCCATCCCAGTGACCTTGGAGGGCAGGAAGCTCTGTTTTTCCACCCCAAGAGGCCCAAGTGGCCTTGCCCTTGCTCCCTGGGGTATGCAGCAGGGGTGACAGGCCAGCCTCTGGAGACCTTGTTTCAGCCAAAGTGTGTGTGTGTGTGTGTGTGTGTGTGTGTGTGTGTGTGTGCACGCATGTGTTGGCTCTAAGCTCAAGGCAGGACTGTGAAGCAAGGCAGCCTCTCACCTGTCCTGGAGGTGGCGCAGGGTCCCCCAGAGCCAGGCTTCAGGTCCAGCTTGGGGTGCTGCTGGTGCCGCTGGCAGTTGTCCAGGCAGAGTGACATGTCAGAGCTCAGACCAGGGGCGATGTCCCCATGGACCCCCCCGCATCCTACCCCAGGCTTCTCCGACCTGGCCACACTTGCATTCACAGGAAGCTCACCCTCCAGGCGTCGGCTACCTGCAGCCATCTCCAGGTCTCCACCAGCCGCACACCTGGGGAGCAGGAGCCTCTGGGCAGGACCTAGACTTCAGGTGGTGAAGCTATGCACAGCCTCAGCCCTGCCACATGTGCTGGGCACCAGAGCCACTTGGTACCCCCAACTTCCATTTCTGGCCATTTGGCTGCCTGGGGCCAGCCTCCATTACTTCCAGCAGCCTCGCCTTTCCTACAGGACTCCCCCTGCGGCCTTGCCTCTCCAACCTGACCGGCTCCACACCTGCCTTCCCCACCTGGCTTGCTTCCCTCCAGGCTTAGTTCCCTGGAGCACAGGAGAGAACCTTTCCCTGCCCCAGGACAGATCTGTGCATCACAGGGCAGCCTGCTGCTCTCTGTTGTCCTGAGGAAGCTGATAGCACCTGCGAGCCTCCCTGGTGGCCAGACGGGAGAGGTTTCTGGTGAGGGTCTAAGGGCTTTGGTGAGCAGGTGAGCAGGGGCGGGAGCGAATGCCTCCCTCCTTCCTGGCAGGGTGGGAGATTGGTACTCAACGGGCCCAGGCTCCCTGGCTGCCAGCCCAGGCTGAGCAGGAGCCCCCTCAGTTCCTCTAGTGCTGCTTGTCCCCACTGCAGCTTTCAGTGCACAGGTGACAGTCCTGCCTGAGCCATCCTAGGCAGGGTGCATGGCTCATTCCTTTGCTGCAGACACTGACTGAGCGGCAGGCCCCGTGCTGTGGCCCTCGGTTTACATGCAGCTTACCATCCATGTCACCTCTGGCCCCAGCCTGCAGCTGCACATAGATTGTGACCTGGGACAGTGCTGACAGGCAAATGGGGAAGGGGCCTGGGATCCCCTCTAGGTCCTCCAGAACCTCGGGGTGAGATATGGTCCCACTCTGAGCTGGCTCCAAGGCTGTCCGTGTTGTGGCCAGACCCAGGAAAAGTCCAGGGGAACATGGAGACGAGAAGTCAGTCCCCGAGCAACAGGTGGGGCAGGCTGGAGCCAGGCCCTGCTTGTGGCCCACCTCTGCCTCCTGAAGCCCCAGGAGTGATGCCAGGGTTGGAGGGGAGGGCTAGGCTGAATGACCCGAGGGTCCTCACAGCTCTGCTGCTTGGGGACCTCTGGGTCCAGCCTGGCCATCCCAAGGCCCGTCTTCTGCAGCTCCAGCTGGCCAGTTCATACAGAAGGCCAGAGGAAGGAGGGACATGACCTTGCCACTCCCAGCAGTGCCCTTGCACCTGCTTCTGGTACAGGCCTGGGCAGGAGCAGAGGAAGATGGCTTGGGACAGGCCACTAAGGCCAAAGTGCAGGGTGTGGCTGGACAGGTGGGGCCATGAGTCGTGTCCCTGAACGTGCCTATGCAGCTGGCACTGACCAGAAGCCACAAGGGGTCCCTGGGTCTGGCCAGGCCATGAGCTCACACCCCCTCCTTGTCCTGCTCTGCTCCAGCATTTCCCGGGCTCACTTGCTTCCTGGCTCCGGGTTAACCTGGCCAATGGGACACACAGATGGCCGACTGGCAAACATGCAAAGCCAGGAGCTTCTCCAGTGGCATCGCTGCCAGTATCCATGCCACTGAGGGGTCTATGGTCCTGTTGGCAGCCCTTCTCCTGGTGGTCCCCACTCCCAAGCTCTGGCCACACCCCCTCCTTCCTGGGAGCAGGGAGGTGCCCTGCGGCTGCCCAGGGCTGATTGCCCAACCGCCAGCCTCACTCTTCCAGTTCTCCCCACACCTCTGCCCCTCACTCCCCTGGGTCCCCACTCCTGACCTACTGGGCATAGTTGTTGGTCTGACCCAACCTTGGTCCCTCTCCCTCTTTGCCACGGCCCCAATCCCCATGTCACCTCCTCGGCCAGATCAAAGAAGCCACACACCATGGGCAGGTTGGAGGCTGGTTCTTTATACCAAGGTCAAGGACACGACACAGGTCACCGCAGCTGGGCACGGAGTCTGGGTGCGGGTGACTGGGGGAGATTTATTACAGAGGCCTGGGGGCTGCCCAGCACAGACACAGGGACACTGCAGGGGACAGAGCGTGTGCAGAGTAGAGACAGGAAGGAAGGTAGCACTGGAGAGCCATCAGCAGCCCGACAGCAGCCCTTCCCTCCCACGTCCTCTAGGAGGCGCCCTGAGCCAGGAGGGAGGAACCCCAGCTGGGCCACCAGGGCCACAGGATCCCATGATGTCACAGAGTGTCTGTGTAAACTACTTTACAGAGCCGATGGGAGCACGAAGAGGGCGGAAACGGACATGTATCAAGGTACTCGACACGGCCTGGCACAGGAGGTATTCAATAAATAAGTTTTTGTCAAGAAAATCAGCTGACAGGACCTTCCTCGGAAGGGCGAGACGTGAGGTGTCTTCCCTAAATGTTCTCTCAGGGCATGGTGACCCTGGAGGACTCCTTGGAGCCTGCAGCCCCTGGGGTGCCCAGGGTCCCAGAATACACTGTGCCAGGGCAGCTGACGGGGGTAGGGGGCTGGACCCCCATGGAGGTCCCCACAGAAGCCGGGTAGACGCTGGAGGAGTTAGGGGTCGAGCCGAAGTGGTTCTGCACATAACACAGGCCGGAGGTGGGCTGGTACGGGGGCAGGCTGGGCATGTGCCCAGGGACGGCTGGCCAGGAGGCAAGTTTCTGGCCGCTGGCATGCTGCATCTGGGTGACAGGGTGGTTTGGAGACAGATGAGGATGGCAGCTCTGTGTGGGGTAGGAGCCAGGCACAGGGTTCAGCCTGAAAAGGAACAAGAGAGGGAAGGTCATTCAGCCAGCAGTGACAAGGCCCACAAGGCCACCCCAGAGGGCAGGGCAGGGCAGGGCAGGGCCACCGTCCTGCTCAGCACACATCAACCTCTGGTCATTTTCTGAGGCTAGCTCTGGGGACCAAGTGAGGAAAGGGACTGATCTCAGAGAACAGAGGCCCGAACAGCGAGGCAGCAGCCCGAAGGGAGACAGAGCTTGAGGGGGGGGCCTCCTCGCAGCCGCTCACCCACCAGTAGAGGGACTGACTGGCCAGGTCACAGCCCACAGCAATTCCACCCAGAGTGCAGCGCCACCGTGTGGCCTCCGAGGGAGCCCATGGCCCAGGCCACCTGCTGTCAATCTCCTACCTGGGCCCTCAGGAGGGAACTCACGGAGCAGGAACCCCTCTAACAATGGGCGTGCTGAGGTCACAGACCCCACCACAGACCAGCTGCCTGAGTTCAGGTACAGGACACTTCATGTCCCCCTTCACATGACATTAAGAAATTAAACGATTCTTGGGGCTGGGGATGTGGCCTAGCAGGTGTGAGGCCCTGGACTCCATCCCCGTCACCATAAAAGAAAACAAACAAAACAACAACGAAAAACAGAAACAAAGAGAGAAACAAATTCCTGCAGAGCAGCCAGGGAGACAAAGCTGCCCCAAATGGCTGCCTCACCACCAAACACACGCCGTCACGCGCCGCCTATGACCCACTGTTGGGCTGCCTGGGACACGTTCTGTTCTGGGCATCTGCAGCAGGCCCTGGCAATGAGGACCAGACCCCAATCATGTGAGGAACAGAAAGGGCCACAACCTCTCCCTGTCCTGTCTGCCTGTCATACTGGAGCAGGATCAGACCTGGCACTAGGGAGGCACAGTGTCATTGAGCCATCCTCCATGGGCATGAGTTGTGGTTGGTGACCAGTGTCAGTTATTACAGAAGGGAGTCCCTCCCTGGGTGGAGTTGGCACCCCAAACCCTAAAGCCCTCTCAAGAGTCTTATGGGAGGCTGGGTGCAGTGGCACACGCCTGTCATCCCAGAGGTTCGGAGGCTGAGGCAGGAGGACTGCGAGTTCAAAGCCAGCCTCAGCAAAAGCAAGGCCCTAAGCAACTCAGTGAGACCCTGTCTCTAAATAAAATACAAAATAGGGCTGGGGGTGTGGGTCAATGGTCAGTGCCCTTGAGTTCAATCCCCGGTACAAAAAAAAAAAAAAAAGGGGGGCAATTTACCACCGAGTCACATGCCTGGCTCTTTTTATTTTGAGACGGATCATACTAAGTTGGTAAGTTGGTGAGAGTCTCACTAAATCGCCGAGGCTGCCGGTAGACTTGTGATCCTCTTCCCTCAGCCTCCCAAGTCACTGGGACTTGCTCATTCTATAAAGTTTCTCCCCGAGTCAGATGCCAGGGATTATATACCCAAAGCAAAAAGGCAGGTTTGTGCTTCTCTCTCTCCTGGTGTCCATCCCTTCCTGCCAGGGCCAGCACAGGCTGGAGCCAACTCCTGGAACGAACCCCAAGGAGCAGCTTCCAATTCAACTAGACCCGCATCCAGGCAGCGAGGAGGGGATGTGGGTCACCAACAGAGCACTCGGCTTCCTAGAAAATTCCTTGTCTCAGGGGGACCACGGCAGGAGAGGTCAAGTCCTCTGCTATGGAGTCTCAGCAGGGACAAGACCATGAAGAACCCCAAGGGACAGGGCAGTGTGAACAGGGGAAAGGGGTGGGAGGAGACCTGGGTGTGGATTGGAGTCACGGGAACCCATGTGTGCTCTGTGGCCTCCTCTGTGACAATGAAGCAGCCCCATGAGTGGGTGGCCTGCCTGGCTTCCTCAGAGAACGCATGGGCTGGCCTGGGACCAGCAGCCTCACCTGCTCTTGTTGGTGGTCAAGGACAACCCTCCAGACCCCAGGCTGAGTCTGTCCTCAGAACCCCGCCGGCTGTGCGGGCTGTCCCTACCTCATCTGGGCCACACACCACAGCTCAGTGTGACCTGTCAAGTGCTAAAACATGTCACACTGGCTGGGGGCGCTCACACCTGATCTCTCTACATGTCACTCAGGACTATGGGCAAGTGTCCTCAGATGCCACTCCCTTCTCCAGACGGTGGGGCAGCAGCCAGAGCTGCTCATTTTCTTGTATTTCCCTGGGCGTCACGCGGGGGAGGCAGGCGTGCTGGGCTGCGCCCTTGGCCCCTGGGTATGTACTCATTCCCTCAGCTGGTCGCATCCCCACACTCCCCTAGGGCCACACTGGCCTTGGATGGGTTGCAGGAGCCAGGGGGACAGGTGCTGTGACTGACCTCCGGCTCTGGGCAGCCCTTCTCTCAGCTGAAGACCCGGAGATGTACTTGAACACGGAGACCCTCCTCATGAGGCTGAAGGGGAACTTCTGGTCGAGCTTTAGCGCCACTCGCTCCGAGAGGTCGATGGAGTGGCAGTAGGTGACACCATCTGGGAAAGCAGGTTAAGAGAGTGGAGGAGGCATAGGGAGGCGACAGGGCTGCCGGGAACGTGGCCTGGGATACAGCCCCGGCTGTTCTCAGAGTCTGGGAGTGATGCTTCGCCCTCCCTCTGCCAGCCCGTCCCCTATCCTGAGCTTTCTCACCACGGCCGTCACGGTCATAAGCCAGCACCACCTGCCCTTGTGGTGGCAGGAGCCACAGGGCTCTCCTAATATTCCTCAGAGGGATGACACCTTGACCTAAAGGGGGGGGGGGGGAGCCTGCTTTAACGTGTGCTTCTGAGCCTCTTTAGCAGCATTAACCCCATACGCTGTCACCATCCCAAGTGACCCAAGAATGTCCTTGTCATCTGGTCTGTGTCAGGCTGAGGCAGAGACTACACAGCCACAAAGACTCAGCCCTTATTTATTCGTGTGTGCATGTGTGTGTGTGTGTATGGTGCTGGGGACTGAACCCAGGCGTGTGTGCATGCACAGCGGGCACTCTACCACCTGAGCTGTATCTCCAGCCCCTCACTCTTCAGAGGACGTTTAGAATCCTAGTCACTGGCCACTCCTCTCCTTATTGGGACAACTAAAAACACTGCTGTGCGTTTCTCCGTCCCTCCAGGGAGGACAGCGTATCCAAGTGCTGATGGCAAGTGATGACCAAAGAGGGCAGAGCTGTCGTGGCTGCTGGCTTCAGAACCATCTCAAGATTCAGTTCTGCTTCTGACTCAGATGAAGCAATCTACCCGGCCTCCCATCATGCACCACTGCCGGCTAGGACCCACACCTCGAACAACGGCTTCCACGCTGGACGCTGCTGGACTGGGATGTAAGAGGAGGTAAGCAACGGAAGCCAGGCCTCAGGCTTCCTGTCCAGAGGTGCTTCCCAACTGCAGCACAGGCACAGCGACTGCTCTGGGCCAGAAAGGCGGCTACGAGTTTGGGAGGATGAAGCAGCTGGAAATGGCAGGTCAGGGTAAGGGCGAGGAGGGCTCCAGAAATCGGCATAGAAGTCCCCTGAACCTGGGCTGAACATGAAGGTGCACAAGCCCAGACTCCTCAAGCCAAGCAATGGCTGCCTCTGGGGAATGATGACGGAAGGCCTCAGGCTAACAATTCCTGGAGCTGGACAAGGCAGGGACACGCTCAAGGTCAACTGGACAGAGTACAGAGACCTCGCAGAGCACCCAGGACATTCAGAGGAGACTTTCAAAAAGACAGTGACTTAAACACAAGGCGCAGCGACTCACTGAATAAAGGATACCCTGCAATTTCCCTAAAGGAGCTTATAAACATCAGGTTTCTAGCAATCTTCAAGTAAACTCACCACCTGTCATGAATAAAACCCAGAACAACAGTGAAATCTAGCCTTCAGTATTTAGCTTTTGAAGGTCTAACTTAAAATAAAAACTGCCAGACATGTAAAGCAGCATGGGATAGGGCTCAAAGTCAGGGGGAGAATCAAGAGAAACAACCAGATTCAGAAGGGGCAGAGAAGGTGCTATTGCCAGGCACTGATGGGAAAAGTTATTATAAACACATGAGTATTTAAAAATACATAATAGGGCTGGGGATGTGGCTCAAGCGGTAGCGCACTCGCGTGGCATGCGTGCAGCCCGGGTTCGATCCTCAGCACCACATATCAACAAAGATGTTGTGTCTGCCGAGAACTAAAAAATAAATATTAAAATTTCTCTCTCTCTCTCCTCTCTCTTTAAAAAATAAAAATAAAAATAAAAAAAAATAAAAATACATAATAAAGGAACCCATGAAGAATCTCAATATAGAAACAAAAAACTATGTAACAGAATCAGATGAGACTTTCAAACTGAAATCCATGTGAGAAGGAAACACACGGTGGAACAGGTTTTCCACAGGTCAGACACCACAGAGGGCACTGACCCTGAGGCACGGCATCGGAACCTAGCCAGGCTGAAGTGTAAAGAGAGAAAAGCTTGGGGGGAAAAAAAAGGGGGGGACAGAGTCTTGCTGACCCTGAGCACAGCAAGTACTTAACCGTGTTTAACTGAAAGGAGAAAGAGGATGGGAAAAATTTTCAAAAAACAATAATTTTTTTTCAGACTTGATGAAAATTCTGTCATAAATCCAAGAAAATTCTTCTCAGACTCAAGATCAATGAGCCACAAGGAGAAAAAACACAATGATGCATCCTCCTGAGGCTACATCATGAATTAAATAGCTGGGAGGGCCAAGCGCAGCGGCCATGCCTGTGATCCCAGTGACCAGGGAGGCTGAGGCAGGAGGATTGCCAAGTTCAAAGCCAGTCTAGGCAACTTAGTGAGACCCTGTCTCAAAATAAAAAAGGCTGGAGGACAAGGCTCAGTGGTAGAACACTCCTAGAAAATCCAAGAGAGAGTCTGGAGGTTTTAGGGAAGATGGGAAAAGGGAGGTTGGATTTTCAGTTCATGCCATGTGCGTGTGTGGGACTGTCACACTGAGGCCATTAATATGTATGATTAGGGGCTGGGGATGTGGCTCAAGCGGTAGCGCGCTTGCCTGGCATGCGTGCGGCCCGGGTTCGATCCTCAGCACCACATACCAACAAAGATGTTGTGTCCGCCGAGAACTAAAAAATAAATATTAAAAAATTCTCTCTCTCTCTCCTCTCTCACTCTCTTTAAAAAAAAAAATATGTATGATTAATACATGCTAATATTAAAAAAAGGAATAGCTGAAAACATCTGATAAAGATAAAATTGTGAAATTAGACAGAAAGAAAAGGACTATCACACAAAGGGAACAATGAAAATGACTCACCAATTTCTTATCAGAAACAGAACAAGCCTGCAGGGTGAAGTGGCCCACGCCTGAGATTTCAGCACTCAGGAGGCTGAGGCAGGATAATAGCAAACTCAAAGCCGGCCTGAGCAATTGGGAGACCCTGTCTTAAAATGAAAAATAAAAAGGCTGGGGTTTGGGGATATGGTTCAGTGTGTACAACCCTGGGTTTAATCCCAGCACCACCACCAAAAAAGGGAGAGAACAAGTCAGACAATAATGCAATGACATCTTTAAAAGTAAAAGAGGAGTCTCAGGAGACCAGAAAAGGCAGGAATCCTGTATGCAGCAAATGAAAGCATTTTTAGACATCAAAAGCTGACAGAACTTGTCACCAACAGAAATGTCAAAGGAAATTCCTTCAGGCCACAGGAAGATGATAGCAGATGGAAACTTGGATCCACATTAAAGGAGAACTAGAGGGACTGGGGATGTGGCTCAGCGGTAGCGCGCTCGCCTGGCATGCGTGCGGCCCGGGTTCGATCCTCAGCACCACATACCAACAAAGATGTTGTGTCCGCCGAGAACTAAAAAATAAATATTAAAAATTTAAAAAAAAAAAAAAAAAATAAAAATAAAGGAGAACTAGAAATAATAAATATGTGGGTCAATGTCTGATGGCTTTTTTAATTAAAAAATATAAACAATTTAACTATTTAAAGTCATAGCAATGTACTGTGAGGTTTAGAACACATGTGAAATAAAACATGACAACAAGAACACAGAGGATGAAAAGAAGGCAAGGAAAATATAATGTTGTATTTGTATAAGGTCTTACACTGTGTATGGAGTGGCACGATACTTCAAAAGTCGGTTATGATAAAATATATACTGTATGTAACCACTAAAAAAAATTAAAGGTACAGTTAACAAGGAAAGAAGATTAAATTCTATAATTAGAAAAATATGCAATTAAAGGAAAGAAGAGGGGGAAAGTATGGAACAAATGGCAAGCTGGTAGCCTTAAACTTGACCATATCAATAATTACACTAAATGTAAATAAGCTAAACATATTGTTTGAAAGCAGAGATTGTCAGACTGGAGAACCAACATGCTACCCATAGGAAATAGGATTTAAATATGAAGACAATTTTTTTTCCAGCACTGTGGATTGAACCCAGGGCCTCACACATGCTAGGCAAGTTCTCCACCAAGGAGCTACATCTTTAGCCCTTTTTAAGTTGTCCAGGCTGTCCTGGAACTCATGATCCTCCTGCCTCAGCCAAGTAGCTGAGATTATAGGTTGTGATATCACGCCTGGTACACAGACAAGGAAGGAAGGGAGGAAGGGAGGGAGGGAGGGAGGGAGGGAGGGAGGAAGGAAGGAAATACACTACATGAACCCTAATAGTAAAACAGCTGGAATAACTACATTGATATAAGACAACACAGACTTTAGGGCAAAGAATATGACCATAGATAAAAGGAGTCAATTTCCTCATGATAAAGGATCAATTATTAAGATGACATATAATTCTGAATGTATATTCATCCGCAGCAGAGTTTCAAAATGCACAAAACAACTGGAAGGCAAAAATGGACAAATCCACAGTTAGAGTTGTAGGTTTAGTACAAGAATACAGAAGACGTAAATGAAAGCAAGACTTCAACCTTAGAGACACAGACTATCCATGTCTACCAGCCACAGAACCCATGTTCTTTTCAAGAATAGTCACCAACATACCAAACGTTGGGTCAGAATCATACAAAGAATGTTCTGTACCTACATGAAATTAAGTTAGAAAATAACAAAAAGAAGTCTGGAAAAACCACTGATATTTTTAATTAAGCAACTCATTTATAAATTACCCATGGATCAAAGAAGAAATTCCAAAGAAAATTCTATTTTCAACTGAGTGGTAATGAAAACACAGTATACCAAAACTGTGGCTCAGTGGTAGAGCGCTTGTCTAGCATGTGCGAGGCCCTGGGTTTGATCCTCAGTACCACATAAAAATAAATAAAGTAAAGGTATTGTGTTCAACTACTTCTAAAAAATAAATATTAAAAAAAAACTTGTGTAATGTAGCTAAAGTAGTATTTGTAGGAGAGTTTATATCATTTCCATTTTTATATCAGAGGATGAGTTTAAAATCAATGAAATTAAAAAATAAGAGCTTTCACTTACCAATACTTATACATAACCTCTCTTATTAGTACACAGAATCATGAGAGATTTTATATCTTGTCTAACCCCCAATTTTCTTTTCCAACCTCACTAATTTTGATGTTTATAAAAGAAACTCCACTTTGTAGTATAGATTTCTTTCATTTGATTGCCAAAATATAGAAGCTGGAAAGCTTATTCTAAGTTTTAACTATGCTTACAGTAAAAGTCTCCTTCCTTCTTTTTTTTTCCTGAGAAAAAGATCAAGCCAAACAAAAACAGTAACAAAAAGAAATCTGAAGCTAAGGGTATAGCTCAGTGGTTGAGTCCTTGCTCAGCATTTGTGGGGCCTTGGGTTTGATTCTCAGAAACGCAAAAAAAAAAAAAAAAAAAAAAAAAATCACAAACCAAATGTTTCCTATCCCTTTCATGAATATCTCCAGCTTTTGGGTATCTCAGACTCTTCCAATGAACACTCCTATGATAACTGATCAAATGTAGGTTTATACCTAAGTTTTCAAGGAAAAAAACCCTCAAATTTTGTATATTTTGCCAACTGGCAGGGCTAGGCTAAGCTGGCACGAGGAGATGACTGTGTGAGGAAATCCTGGGCTGGACAGAGGAGGTGACCAGCCCAAGGCTCCAGGGATCTCAAAGCTGCAGCCAGAGCCTAGGCTGCCTATGTCTGAGCCCAAGACTATCTACCTGCCTCCCCAGGTCCCCCCTTGGCTGGCATCTCTCTGAATTCCCTTCTAGAAGGATACACGCCAGTCCGACCAGAAGGCCACAGATGTTGCTCAGGAAGGAGGTCTGGGGGATGAGCCAAGAGGCAGCCAGCAGGAGCCAGGGCACCAGCACCGAGGGCACCACCACACCAAACACCAGGGCCCGCCTCATCCGAGAGCGGACAGAGGTGACTCCTAGCATGGCAAAGGCCACCGGGGTGAAACCTCTGGCATCCTCCACTTCCCCCAGCTTTGACAATGACGATACAGCTTCAAATGACAGGAAGATGATCGCAGAGAAGATGGCGAAGATCAAGGTGAAGAAGCAGTGGCGGACGGTGCCCACAGTTCTCTCAAAATTGCCAGCAAAGCGCCAGATGATGACAGCACCGCAGAGCAGGGAGACTGGGTTCTCATAGACAAAGATGTAGGTCACCAACCTGTAAACTGAAAAGGGACCGGAGTTAGAGGCCGGCGGGTGGGAAAGCCAGGTGATAAGCCATCTAAGAAAGGGAAAGTAAGCCCCAGAGAGCCACTGAAAAGCAGTGATAAGCAGTGGGGACAACAATGGAGGACCCAAGATTCAGAGTAGAGGCATGAATGTCTAAACCCTGCTCTTCCCAGACCTTGAGAAGGTCAGAAACCAACTTCCATGTGTGAAAAAAATACTTTTTGTCATGGAGTAGTCTCTGAATTTTAAAGTGCTTTATAATCCTTTTTTTAGATTTTAATACTGACCTACCTCACTGGGCAGTTTGAGGGTTAATTAATTGTAACAGCTTCAGGGTGATTGAGTGGGTGTCACTTAACACTCTGTGTGCCAGTCTCCTCAGCTGTAATCCTGACCTCTCCTTCCATAGTGGCTGTTCAGAGGAAGAAAAAAGGGACCATGAATTATTTTGCAGCTATAAGGATTATAAAGCTAGCATTAATAATATAGAAATCAGACATCTTCCTTGAAAGCCTTGCAGGTAGAATAATGGTTTATGTGCAATAAGACAGCAAAGAATCATGCTCGTTTTTCTAAACATGGTTATCTCTAATGTATTTTACACCACTGCAGGCCCACACACTAAGCTGAAGTGACAGTGACTTGGGAGTCCTAAGACCTTCAGTGGAATCTCGGCTCTATCACAACCAGGCTGTCTGAGCTAGTCAATTTCGAGGCTTTAGTTTCCTCACTGCAAAGTAACAGGTTCGACTGGAGGCCTTCAAAGGTCCCTTGTATGACTGATGATCCTAAGTCCATGAACCCCACAACTGGGAAGCTGTGAACTAAAAAAAAAGGGGGGGGGCTAGCTTTTGGCTTCTATCTGAGGAGGTGCCGTGTGTATCTGGGGTGGAGGGTGCAGGGAACAGCTTCAGTTTTGAGCAGGGAAGCAGGCTATGGAACCATATACCTGTCAGGCCGTCTCCGGAAGGCTTCATTATCTGAAGAGTACTTCATTATTTGTTGAGTACTTCCGAAACTGAAATTCCAAGTATAAATGTGAAAAGATTCTAGAAGCAACTCTATATGATTTGGGAATGATATATCCCAAGGCTCTATTTCCAAACTATCATCCCATAAAAACAAAAAGCTGGTTCCTATCTCAGTCTTATGACTTTTAACAGCTCTGATTCTTTGCACTAGGCTTCAATCTCATCTAAATAATGGTCAGTTTAATATGGCCTATGTCATAGAATCGCTGAGGATTAATTAAAGCATGGGAGTGTACACTGCAAAACAACAAGAGCCATACAAATTTCTTCTATTCCTTCCCAGAAAAGGAGGAAGAAGGGGAGACTAAGAATGTCTTTATGAATGGATGTTTATACTTAGTTGGACTGCAAAATTACTCTCCCCCATGAAAAAAAAAACAACAAAAAACACCTCTCCAAATGCAGAAGCAGCCACCCCCGCCCAAGCTCTGGGCTTTGGGAGTCAGGACTGCGATATAAACTATGCAGAAGCCATTCCAGGCCAGGCGTGCGGTGGAGCATGCCCATAAATCCCAGCAACTCCGTAGCTTGAAGCAGGAGGAGCTCCTCAACAACTTAACGAGGTCCTAAACAACTCGGCAAGATCCTGTCTCTAAATAAAATATTTAAAAGGGCTGGGGATGTGGCTCAGCGGCAAAGCCCCCCTGGGATAAATCCCTGGTAACCTCCACCCCCCCCCCAAAAAAAAAAGACATTCCAAACCTCCAGAGGACAGGACATTGATAAGAGTGGCAACAGACAATGCTCAGGTGTCGCGATAAAGGGGAAGAGATAATTTTTCGGTGGAGCTTTGGCCCTTGGCAGACGTGGGTGTGGGTATGAAATGGGAGCGGAGAGAAAACCACATTTGTCATCAAGGAATGAGTTTGGAGCCCGGGCCAGTCTGGCGACCACCGGGAAGGAGCAAATTTGGGTAGGAAAGGGTGATGACGAAGATAAGGCTAGGGAAGGCGTGAAACAGGGAAGGCGGGAGGCGGTGCTGGAGGCCGGACCTCCAGGTGGGAGCAGCCGCGCACGGAGGCAGCGACAGGCTGGCGGGGAGGTCTGGGGCTGGAGTCCCCGGACGCGCGAAGTCGGCGGCGGGGATCGGCGCCCGGTCCGGCCCCGCCCCTGCTCACCTTGCCAGTTGCGCAGGGCCTCGGACCGCAGCGACAGGCCCGAGGGCGCCAGGGGCGGCTGCAGCAGGAACAAGCGGGGCCCGGACACTAGCAGGGAGAGCAGCGCCGTGAAGAAGGTGGCGGATGGCACCTCGGGACACAAGCACCAGCTGCGACTCCCGGGCCCCGAGGCCGCCATGGCCGCCAGACTTCCCGCGCTCCACCCGGTCACAGGTAGCCGGCCTTCGGCTTCTTCCGCCTCGCTGCGGTTGTTTCCCCTGGCAACAGCGGAAGTGCCGGTCGGAAGCCCCGCTCCCTCCAGGACAGCCCAGTCTCATGGCGCCGACCTGCCCTTCCAGGCGCGCGGGATGCCGGGAAATGTAGTTCCCACTCTGTGGCTGGGGCTGCAGCCTTGGAGAACGAGTCACAGGTCGAGGGGCTGCTTTTTCAGCTCCATTATTCCTGCAGGGGCTTTGATTTCGCCATCCCGGCTCTAGGTGGTGCCTAAGGAGCACTGTGTCTTGAGGCCCACAGAGCCCTTTCGCACCACGCCCCCTTGTCCGCGTTCAACCCCATTATACCAAAGGGAACAGCGTAGCAGGCTCCCTGGGTAATATGATTAGATGGCAGAGACACAACCAGAACTCGGTCCTCCCACTGGGGCGCCTGTAATTGGCCAAGAGGACAGCGGGGGCAGCTCCTTTGGTTGGACTGAAGGGGGATGGCGCGAGGTGGGGCAGGGATTCAATTGAAGAGACTAAGGAATCAGGATTGCGCCCTAACTCCTTAACCATCAAGGTTTATTTCTTGCTTTGGGCAATCAACAGCTGTTTCAAGTAGACACGTGGAATATCCTTTCTCCATTAGAGGTGCGCTGGCAAGTGAGATAACTTGTCCAGGTTCATCAGTGGGAAGGACTAGGATTTGGATCCAGGTTTCCTGTCCCCCCCCCCCCATCACCAGTGTTCAGCCCTTTTTATCATTTGTTACAAATCCTTTGATATGCATACATTTGACTGGAGGCCACATAGACTTCTGAAAAACAAACAAATGCTTCACTCTGTGCTAGAGAGTGATGGTTTGCTTCTCAGATCCACCACATCCATCTTGCCCCAGCTCCATAGATCCCCAGCATCTGTGCTCCTCTCCAGCGAGGGCTCCTGCCTGCTAGCCCACTGTCACAGCTCCTGCGCCACCATTCCCTCCCTTTCTTACCCAACAGGAAGCAAAAATCTGAATCAGAGCAACTAAAAATGGCAAATAGGAACTTGAGTGGCTGTCACCCAAGTCTGAGGCTGGGAAAGAGGAAGAGACCAGTGGCTCCATCTTCCCTGAGCTGGCCCGGCTCTTCCAAAGTTTTGGGTCTCCTTCTAGACACACACTTAAAAAGGACATAGCCAACTGCAGCTCATCCAACAAAAAAATGACCAGGACGGGGGACAGAGGAAGAGCTTCCAATTGTGTCTGATGAGACATGGGCACGGAGACCTGGGAGGCCTGCTGGAGAAGCTTCCAGGGTCCTGGCCATGGGTGGCCACTATCTGAAACCTCTCTGGGAAGGGAGTAGGACTGTGTTCCAGGAGGAATGATAGACATGACCAAGAGACACAGTGCCCTGGACCAGAGCTTCCTGCCTGTCTGGCTTGTTCATCCTCGGGCTGGGCAGCCTCCACGGGAGTGAGTTTTACAAAGCGATTTCCAAAGCACTACTTACCACATTTAGAATTCTTTTATTTATTTATTTTTTAATGCTTAATTATTAATTGACATAACAATTATACATATCCATGGGGTACGATGTGACACTTCAACACATGTATGAAATGTGTAATGATCAGATCAGGATAATTGTTATATCTACCACTCAGACATTGACCAATTAATTCTTACAACATCATCTGGAAGTTTGAAATCATAAACCCTATTTTTTCCAGTGCTGGGGATTGAACCCAGGGCTGCTTTACCACTGAGCTACCTCCCCAGCCCTTTTTCTTTCTTTAATTTTTTTCCAGTTGTTGATGGACCTCTGAATTTCATTCATTTATTTATATGCAGTGCTGAGAACTGGATCCAGTGCCTCACACATGCTCGGCAAGTGCTGTATCTATCACTGAGCCACAACCCCATCCCCAATCCCCAGCCCTTTTTATTTTTATTTTGAGATGTAGTCTAAGTAAGTTGCTGAGGCTGGTCTCAAACATGAAATCCTCCTGCCTCGGCCTCTGGAGTCACTGGGATGACAGGTGTGCAGCACCGTGTGCAACCATTGACTCTATTTTTAAGAGAAACTGAAGACTCAGAGAGGTAAGATGATTTGGCAAGGTCACACAGCCATTGAACAGCAAGACTGGAGTGCATGCATTCTCACCTCACAGCAGACTTGTGGTTCTTCTTGCTATACCCGGAGCTCTTCAACTCTGTGGATCCACGGGATCCCAGAACCCACTTACACAATGTATTTCCATTTCCCAACTTGGGATGGTGGAGTGGGAAGTTGACATTTATGACTGAGTCATGGTGTAAGGAAAGAACGGGGGTGGGAACTCCTACTATGTCTGCTTTAGTGCTAGGAGTCCGGACAAGTCTTAGTTGAATTGTGACCTAACTTTAAGTTTACTTCCTGGAAAGTTATAGACCACTTCAAAACCACTTTTGAAGTGAAAATGCCTCATTACATGTTGTAGAGTAGCTTCCGCCATCACATAAATTAGTCATCAAATGAGCCAAACGAGCAGCAATTTGTAATATAAACTCCAGAGTTGCACCGTGGAGGGTATCACTGAGACAGTGACAGCATCGGTTCTGTTTTATGGACATATGTGCTAGGATTCTTGAAAGGCGCAGGTCAGACCTGGGGGGGGCTGATTTGGGGAGAATTTTGGAAGAGCTTTGCGGACCACCTGCTCGCAGGCTGCAGCTCCCGGTGCCTGTGAGCCTGGTCTTGGGTGGCGCCACCTGGAGGGGGTTAGAGCCGGTACAAGAGAAAGGTCCCACTTTGGGGATCCTGTGTGGGTTGACCTGGGGAGCCATTCTCTTCCTGGGAGACTGGGGAGTGGGACAGGTGCATTGAGACATTCTAGCCTCCTCATGGTGGGGAGGAATTAAGTGTGACATCCCAGCCCAGCCAAGGTGGTC
Organism: Urocitellus parryii; assembly: GCF_045843805.1. Taxonomy (NCBI): domain Eukaryota; kingdom Metazoa; phylum Chordata; class Mammalia; order Rodentia; family Sciuridae; genus Urocitellus; species Urocitellus parryii. The sequence continues at coordinate 27,847,511 of NC_135539.1, read as the reverse complement.
TGAGTTCAGGGACTTTATTTCAGCCCCTCTGGCCCCGTAAAACAGATCTTGTCACCTCCTTCAAGGTTGTTCTTTCTTGGGGGGCGGGGATTGAACCCAGCGGCACTCGATCACTGAGCCCTGTCCCCAGCCCTATTTTGCATTTTATTTAGAGACAGGGTCTCCCTGAGTTGCTTAGCGCCTTGCTTTTGCTGAGGCTGGCTTTGAACTCTCGATCCTCCTGCCTCAGCCTCCCTGGCCACTGGGATGACAGGTGGGAGCCACCGTGTCAGCTTCAAGGTTGTTTTTTATTCAAAGTCCACTAATTTTATTTTATTTTGTTTATTTTTATGCGGTGCTGAGGATCAAACCCAGTGCCTCACACATGCGTGGCAAGCGCTCTGCCACTGAGCCCCAGCCCCAGCCCCAGAGTTCACCAATTTCTATTGGTTCTACAGTTGCCTGAATGGCCTCCATGGGGTAGGATGGAGGAAGAGGGTTCCCAACCCCACTTACTATTAAAGACAGATTCATAGAAAACTAACAAGATACACATACACAAGATGCTCCTCACATCTGAACCTTTCCACCTATAGTGCCTTCTGGTCCAGATCATTTTCAAAAGCCACCCCTGCCTCCCACCCTCCCCTAGAGCTGCCCAGTGCCCCGCTGCCCACTCGGGACTGGGACCAGTTAGTTATGGAGCTTCTCTGGCTAAGAGAGAACTGTGTGGGAAGTGCTTCTTTCCCTTCCTGATGCTTCTTTCCACCTGGGGACCTTAGCCTTGTGCTCCCAGCCCTCCTGTGCCCACCTGTTCCCCCGTTTCAGGGAGGTCGGAATAGCCGATCTGCCGATCTGCCGGGGAGTTTGGAAGGAGCCAGGTGTGCCAGCCCCTCCTCTTTCCTTTGGTAAGAGCTGGAGGCTCCTCCTGGGATATATTCTCTCTTCCTCCGGGAACAGCTTCTGACACAGTCTTGCTGGAGACGTGAGGTTTCACCTTCTGGGCTTCTAAGTGAGCAACCCTGTTTGGTTCTTGTACTGAGCTGCTCCTGCAACGCAGCTGTCTTCTAATCAAGGAGAGCATTTTGATGCTCTGCGTGTTGGCTCCTTGGTTTTAAGTCTCCATTCAGAATTCCGGTGAGAGAGAGGGTCCTGTTCACTGGGCTCTGTGGTAGGCTATTATTATGCCCTAAGTTTTCGGTTCTTCCCTGAAAAAAATTGTCCATCCCTCCCTCCTTTAAAATCATGTGGATCCACTTGGGTGGAAATGACAAGCACCGCTTCCTGGAAGAAGCCCTAAGAACCATTGCAGCCTTCACTTTTATTTTATTTTTTTTGTCTTTGTTTTATTTTTTTGTCTTTTTGCTTTTCCACAGCCTGGTTTGTCCCAGGTAGGAGCTGCTCCACTGGCCTGGGACACACGCAGCAGAACTGAAGCTGATCTTAGAATAACAGTCAAGTGGGCAAGAAATAGACCTCTGCTTTTGTGAGCTACTGAGATTTGGGGGTGGTTATTGTGGCCCCCTCGTGAATACCGTCCTCTCCAAAAATCTGGCACTGGGAAGTATGAGCATCGACCACAGAGGGCATTGGCTTTGGGTCGGCATGGAAGGTGCCGCCACTGGAGGCTGAATTGTCACCTGAGATAACTTGGAAGGAAGATGATTTAGCAAGTGAATTTTGGGACTTTTGGATAAGAAATGGGAAAAAGGATTTGAGGGTGAATTTCATAAAAATCAAAAGGAAGATCTGTAGAGTTGAGGAAAGGGAGGGAGAGGCAGGGGAGAGGGAAAGAGGAGATCCTGGGGATGGTATTGGCCGAATTATATTGTTTTAGAGTGCATGTATGAATGTGTGACAAGGAATCCCACCATGAGGTACAGTCATAATGCTCCAGTGAAAATATGGAAAAGCCAGACGTGGTGGCAACTGCCTGGAATCCCAGCAGCTCGGGAGGCTGAGGCAGGAGGATCACGAGTTCAAAATCAGCCTCAGCAAAAGCGAGGTGCTAAGCAACTCAGTGAGACCCTGTCTCTAAATAAAATACAAAATAGGTCTGGGGAAGTGGCTCAGTGTTTGAGTGCCCCTGAGTTCAATCCTGGCACCTCCCCCAAAATTATCTGCTTTGAGGAAGCACTGACCACTTCAGGGCAAATATCCCTCCATTCCCATGGCCCCGTGCTGACCAGTGGTGGTTCCTTCTCAGTGACCGATAAGCCTTCAACCACAGCAGGCACTGGTGGGCTTGGAGAACCCCACTCGGACGCACCGCCAGCTGCCAGGGTAGGTCATCCAGAGAGACCAACCCTTAGCCTGTCTTCCACCCACAGCTTCTGCACTTTGGGCCAGCTTCCCCCTCTTTCCAGCTGCAGGGACACTTCTACACCCCTGCACACACACCCGAGGGCAAAATACTTCCTTCTGGTTGGAGAATCCCAAGGTCAGCTCTTTGATGAACCTCAGCTCAGCCGACAAGCCATCTTCAAATGTCTGGCTTTCTTTCTAAAGGGTTGAAAACTCCTTTTCATAGATAGACTCTGTCTTATTTCACAGGCAGCCCCAGGGCCCCAGGGCAGGTCCTAAGCAGAAACACATAGATATGCAAAAGCTGCCCTCTGCAAGGAGGGACAGGAAGGGAAAGTCCACGTCCCACGTGCTTAGCCAACAGCCGGCAGAGCTGGTTCTTGGGGACCACAGGAGATTACTCTGTTCCCTTTCAAATAGTGGCCATTCAGGTCTTTGCAGACAGCAAACGGGACCCCTGTGTTGTCTCTTCTTCAAGCTAAATGTCCCCAGGACTTTCATGGATTGGGCAGAGAGACATTTATAAAACATCAAGTGCCAGATAAAGGTTCATTATTACATGATCTGGCTTTAAAATTCAGTCCCCCTTCTGGTCACTAATCTCTGAGAACCATTCACTTTGTCAATAGCGTCTACACAGAAGAGAACCCCAAAGACCATCAAGGCTTCAAGTGCAAAATCGTTCACCACAGCCTCAGCCGTAATAGCAAAAAGAATCCCCAAGTGACCTCTGATGAGAGGAAAATGGTTGTGCGTTTATGGTCCACCGCGGTATAGCCACACACAGTATGGTGGGCCACTTAAAATCAGGTGTAGCAACCCAGGAGCAAAGGACCTGTGGCCACACAAAAACACGTACCAGACCATTCAGAGCAGCACCATTCACAGCCACCAAAAAGGGGGAAGCCCCTAAATGTCCATCAACAGATGAATGGTCAAACCAAGGTGGCGTTATCCAATGTGATTGAATATTTTTTACTTGTACATGACAGTAGAACGTATTTTGACATATCATACGTACATGGAGTATAACTTCCCATTCTTGGGATTGTACATGATGTGGAGTTACCCTGGTTGTGTCTTCATAGGAAAGTGATGTCCTGCTCATTATACTATCTTTCCTATTCCTATACCCCTCCCTTCCCTTCATTCCTCTTTATCTAATCCAATGAACTTCTATTCTCCCCCCCCCATTTATTATGTGTTAGCACAATAAAAAGAGAGAACATTTGACCTTTAGTTCTTGGGGATTGGCTTATTTCACTGAGCATGACAGTCTCCAGTTTCATTCATTTACTGGCAAATGCCATAATTTCATTCTTCTTCAATGCTGAGCAATATTCCATTGTGTATACACACCACAGCTTCTTTATTCTTTCATCTATTGAAGGGCATCTAGGTTGGTTCCACAGTTTAGCTATTGTGAATTGTGCTGCTATAAACATTGATGTGGCTGTGTCCCTGTAGTGTGCTGTTTTTAAGTCCTTTGGGTATAAACTGAGGAGTGGGATAGCTGGGTCCAATGGTGGTTCTATTCCAAGTTTTCTAAGGAATCTCCATATTGCTTTCCAGAGTGGTTGCACCAATTTGCAGTCCCACCAGCCATACAGTTCCACCAGTACCCACATCCTTTCCAACACATATAATTGAAATTATTCAGCCATAAAAAAAGAATGAGGTACTACAACATGCTACTACATGGATGAACCTTGAAAACGTCATTACGCTAAGTGAAAAGCCAGTCATTAAAGGCTACCTACTGTATATTCATTTACAGGAAATGTCTTAAAAAGGTAAATCCATAGGAACAGAAAGTAGATTAGTGGTTGGCAGGAGCTGGGGCTGGGGAGGCAGGCTAGGAAATGACTACTAACAGGTAGGAAGTTTATTTTGGCAGCGGATGTAAAAGTCCTAAAATTGATTGTGGTAATAAGGTCACAATTCTGGGAATACCCAACGGGAAAAAAAAAAAAAATCCTGTTTCCTATACCCACAGACAACACTTCTGACACCAGGTGGGGCCCTCTCCCGACACGAGCCAGCTGCCTGGCCTTAGCGCCACTCCACTCCAGGTAGGGCTCCGTCCACAGCCTGTCCTGCATCGGATGCCAGTTACAGGTCTCAGGTGACCACAGGTCCTTCTGAGCCACAGGTCTGCTCTTTTGCCTTAACACCTCACACAACTCAGGGAGATACTTTGTTCCTATTGTCAACTTATTATAAAGGGTAGAGATCAGGACCCGTCAACCGCCTATGGCAAGGGGTGGGGCAGAGAGGGGCATCAGTCCCCAGAACGGCATTAATAAGTCTCCTCCTGTAAGAGGACAGAGCTGGTCTCCGGCCCTCGTTCAGCTGGAAAACCAAAGAGCACATTTTTTATTCCAAAACTCAGAGAAGCCCCGAGGAAACCCGCTGGCTTCCCCTGCCATCTCTAGGTGACTTATAACACCTGAAACAACGTACGTGCCAGGTAAACGGATTCCCTGCTGGATTGTTTCAGGAATGATGCCAAAAGATAAAATAGGTTCACGTTCAGACGTATTTTTTTTTTTTTTAGTTGTAGATGGGCACAATATCTTTATTTAATTCATTTATTTTGATGTGGTGCTGAGGATTGAACCCGGTACCTCACACATGTGAGCTAAGTGCCCTACTACTGAGCCACAACCCCAGCCCTCAGACACGATGTTTTTTAAAAGAATGTGAATTTGAAGAAAGTTAATGGACTCAGCCTACATTGATGAAGATCTAGCATCTGGAAGGAGGGAGGTGAGAGTCCTGTGTGGCACTTATCAGAATACACGTGGAGAGTAGTGTTCAGTTCTGGAAGTTTTACTCTGTGGGAGACATGACACAAAACCCTGGATACACATTAGAATCACCTGGACGCTTTCAAAACTCTTGATGCCCAGGTGGCACCCCACGACTAATCAGACTCTCTGGGAGAATGTATTTTGCAGCACTCACTGTTTACAAAAGCCAAGACATGGACTCAACCTAGGTGTCCATCAGTGGATCAATGGATAAGGAAAATGTGGTATGTATGCCCAATACATATATGCTCAATGTCATATATACACACACATTGTGTGCATATACACAATGAAATATTATACAGCCATAAAAAGAATAAAATTCTGTCATTTTCAGGTGATTTCACTTGGCCTGGGTAGGAAATTTGGCTATTATCTGTTTTCTGATAATGAAGGTTGTTAGGAGCCACAGCAAAAATATTGATATAGGCACCTTTGGATTTAATGACTGCCAGCCAGCAATTCACATTCATATGGTAATTGGACTCATGCTGTTCAGCTGGGCCCATTTCTAGACTCAGGTTACTCATGTCACTCTTGTAATGGGAGAGTTCCCATTGGTTGGAAAAGGATGGTAGGAGGGTGTTCCGGGGGAAGTGGAAAAACCCCCCGGCTCAGGTAGAACACACACGTGGTGGACCCACCTGTTAGGGGACGCACACGGCCTCTCTCTAAATAAAACTTTGTCTCAGTTTGACTGGCTTGTGTTTTTGTGCCCAACCGGGTTGCAAGATTGCAAGCCCGCGTGCACTGACAGCTCAGCAGGGAATCGCTCAGCAGGGGTGCCGCAGGCAGTGCTCGGCAGCAGGAGCGGGACTCAGCCGGCCCGGGGCCGGGCAGTTTGCGGCATTTTGGTGGCCCTGTACCGGGAACGCCCAAAATTTAAAGGTGAGTAATATCGCTCGCCCCTAAGGAAAGGCGACAGAATGGGTATTTCTGTTTTGATTTATTCTGCTCTTATTTCAGGCTCTCTAGCCTTACAATTTTTTTAGACGAGTTGGGATAAATGGTTAACTCAAGGTTTGAAGTTATTCGGCCCTAAGAGAGAGAAAATTGACATAATCATTTTCCTCCTCTCCGTTTCTGTTTCATTCTGTTTTGGCTTTCTTCTATCCTATCTTATTGGGTTACGTTACCTTTATAGTAGATTAGAATCTAGTAAAAAACAAACCGAAAAACTGTTAAGTAAATTGTTAGAGGTCCAAGCCATGTCAGAAAACATATTAGGTCAAGCAAAACAAAAGGTCTCTCAAGCTAGTCAGATAGAAGAAAATTTGAACAAGGCAAGCTCAGGGAAAAAACGGTCGTCAGATAGGGAGGCTGCTACTAACTCCGTTCCACCACCAGAGGGCATAATTCAACCAACAGCTTTACCTGCCTCCATAGATGATGAACGGAATCCTGAGGCGGGACCCCAAAAACTAGCATGCCCTGTAGTTGAGCAGGGAGAAGAAAAAGAACGAGTTTACCGTGCCTTAGATTTCAAAATAATAAAGCAATTAAAGGAAGCTGTAACAGCCTACGGCCCGGCCGCTCCCTTCACAGTCAGTATGGTCGAATCTATTACCGGCTGGAACTTAACACCAGCAGATTGGGCTAACGTGTGTAATTCTGTGCTAAATAGAGGACAGTATTTATTATGGAAAATTGCCAATGAGGAATTTTGCAAGGAGACAGCTAGGCGAAATGCAGAAGCAGGTTACCCTGAACGAGACCTGAAAATGTTACTGGGAAAAGAGGAATTTCAAGAGCAAATGCAACAGCTCAGATATGATCCTGGCGTATACGCTCAGGTCGCTATAAATGCAATTAAGGCATGGAAAACTTTAAAGGGACAAGGGGATTTTCAAGGTCAACTATCTAAGATAATACAAGGAGTTAATGAGCCCTACGCTGACTTTGTAGCTAGACTTATTGAAGCAGCCTCTGAGACATTTGAAAATACAGAACAGGCAATGCCATTTATAAAACAGCTGGCTTACGATCAAGCAAATCGTTGCTGCAAAGAGGTCATTAGACCGTGGAAACAGGAAGATTTAAACACATATATTAAATTATGTAGAGACATTAATGAACAAGGACAAGTCATGGCAGCTGAAGTAAAACAGGCTTTAAGTACCAAGCCAAAAACATGCTATAATTGCAATCAAGAAGGGCATTTTAAAAGAAATTGCCCCATAGGAGGAGGGTTTAACAAAGTTAGGTATCAAAAGAGTAGAATCCCGGGTATTTGCCCACGATGCCATAGAGGGAGACATTGGGCTAATGAATGCCATTCTCAAACCACCATAGAGGGTATTCCGTTATCAAAAAATGGACAAAGACCAAGTGTCTACCCACGATATCGTGGAGAAAGGCATCAGGCCCCGTTGTCAAAAAACGAATTGGAGGGCCCAATGCCCCGGGGCCCAAAACCACAAATATACGGGGCAATGGAGGAACCCAACAGCACCATCAAGGTGGTGCCCAGGACGCATTATCCATTAGATCCCTCATCAGACAGACTAGAGGGAGCGCAGGGTTGGACATCTGTGCCTCTGCCAGAGCAGTATTAACTCCAGAGATGGGAGTTCAAATCATTCCCACAGGAGTAAAAGGACCTCTTCCCCAGGGAACAGTAGGCTTATTATTAGGACGAAGTTCTTCTACACTTAAAGGACTTATGATAAGTCCTGGGGTAATTGATCCCGATTATGAGGGTGAAATAAAAATCATAGCTAGTTCTCCAAGAGGTATATCAGTAATTTCATCAGGAGATAGAATAGCACAGTTATTAATAATACCAAGCCTACATGATAAATTTTCCAGTTGTAATGTAGAAAGAGGTTCCAAGGGATTAGGCTCCACAGGTGTAGATTGGGCTATGCTATCTTTAAATTTAGATTCTCGCCCTATGCTAAAATTAAATATTCAAGGGCATGATTTTAATGGACTGCTGGACATAGGCGCTGACCTCAGCATCATATCTCGCCAGGAGTGGCCTAAGCATTGGCCATTACAGCAAGCGACCCAAACGCTTAGAGGCCTAGGAGTGGCAACTAATCCCCATAGAAGTGCAATGGTATTAGATTGGAGGGATCCTGAAGGATGTGAAGGAACTATACAGCCCTATGTATTGGACCATCTCCCCATAAATTTATGGGGACGAGACGTCCTAGATCAATTAGGATTGACATTAACAAATAACGTCAATCCTAACGCGCCCACTACTAGGGCAAAACAAGGCTTTAGAAAAGAAAAGAGATTAAAAGATCAAGAACAAGATATAACAGCACCAATTCAAGTAGATCAAGAGATAGATAAACATGGATTGGGTTTTCAAAAAGGGCCACTGAGACAATCAAAATTACTTGGAAATCAGAAAGACCAGTGTGGGTTCCTCAGTGGCCCCTAACTAAAGAAAAGATACAAGTAGCCCATGATCTGGTCAAACAGCAATTAGCGGAAGGACATATACAACCTTCCGTATCTCCCCATAATACTCCCATTTTTGTTATTAAAAAGAAATCTGGTAAATGGAGATTATTACAAGATTTAAGATCCATTAATAATGAGATGGTTATTATGGGACCTGCTCAATCAGGGATTCCCCAACTGTCTGCTTTACCAAAAACGTGGCATGTTCTAGCTATAGATATTAAAGATTGTTTCTTCTCAATTCCAATTCACCCCGAGGATAGTCCACATTTTGCATTTACTATCCCTGCACTGAATCATGAAGGTCCTGATCAGAGATATGAATGGAAAGTACTCCCTCAAGGGATGGCTAACAGCCCAACTTTGTGCCAAATTTATGTTGATAAAGCAATCCAGCCACTTAGAAATCAAAACCCTGAACTACAGATATTTCACTATATGGATGATATGTTAATGGCACATAAAGATAAAAACACATTGCTAGAATGTTATGCCACGCTTACAAACTTATTAAAAAATTATAATCTAGAGATAGCAATAGATAAAGTACAATTAAATCTTCCAATTAATTATTTAGGAGTTCTATTATCCTCAACCATGGTCCGTCCACCAAAAATTCAAATACGAGTAGATCAACTCAAATCACTTAATGACTTTCAAAAGTTATTGGGAGATATAAATTGGATAAGGCCTTATCTAGGCATACCAACAGGAGAATTAGGACCTTTATTTGATATTTTAAAAGGTCCATCAGATCCAAATTCACCCCGCATGTTAACGCCTGAAGCTAGAAAGGCATTAAAAATCATTGAAACATATATGGAAAATATGCATTTGGATAGAATTGATATAAGTTTGCCTTTATTATTTATTGTATTACCGACAAAAAATATTCCTACAGGGGTATTTTGGCAAGAAGGTCCATTATTATGGATACATTTATCTTATTCTCCTAATACTATTCTTACTAGATATCCTGAGGCTGTAGGGCAATTAATACTCAAAGGAATAAAAGCAGCAAAAGGAGTGTTTGGGATTTCTCCCAATAAAATTATTACTCCATATACTATGGATCAAATTGATGAGTTAGCTAATGAGTTAAATACTTGGGCAATAATCATGTGTAAATCTAGTGTTGCATTTGATAGTCACTTGCCATCTAATCCTTTGTTGTCCTTTTGGTCTAAGCATCCTGTAGTTTTTCCAAAAATGACAAGAAAAACCCCTATCATAAATGCTCCAAATATATTCACTGATGGGTCAAATAATGGTACAGCAGCAGTAGTTACTCCTGATCAAACTTTTACATTTTTAGTACCCAAACAATCAGCTCAAAAGGTAGAGCTCAATGCAGTATTGCAAGCTTTTATGATGTTCAAAGATTCTACATTTAATTTATTTTCTGATAGTCAGTATGTAGTTAATGCTATCGTATCTCTTGAAGATGCTGGTAGGATTTCTCCTTCCTCTACTGTTTTCTCTTTGTTTTCTGCTATACAAAGTCTAATCTGGGATAGAAAGGATCCATTCTTTATAGGACATATCAGAGCACATACAGGATTGCCTGGAGCCCTTAGTTTGGGTAATGAACTAGCAGATAAATCTACACATGACATACATATTTTCTCCACAATAGAAGAAGCTATAAATTTTCATAAAAGGTTCCATGTCAATGCTAATACTTTACAAAAACGTTTTAAAATAACTAAAGAACAAGCCAGACATATAATAAAACAATGTCAAAATTGTGTGACATTTTTGCCACAAGTTAATCTTGGAGTCAATCCTAGAGGACTGATACCTAACCATATTTGGCAGATGGACGTCACACACTTGCCAGAATTTGGAAAATTAAAATATTTACATGTTACAGTTGATACTTCTTCTGGATTTTTGATGGGCTCCCTTCATCCCAGAGAAAAAACTAAAGATGTTATAGCTCATTGCTTACAAAATTTTGCCACTGTGGGTGTTCCTAAACAGTTAAAAACCGATAACGGTCCTGGTTACATCTCCAAGTCTTTTAAACAATTTTGCTCATCATTTGGCATTACTCATATAACAGGAATCCCATACAACCCACAGGGACAAGGCATAGTTGAAAGAGCTCATCAAACTATAAAAATGTACTTATTAAAACAAAGGGAGGGAATTAGTAAGGGGTATATATCCCCCAAAGATAAACTTAAAATAACCCTTTTTACTCTAAACTTTCTAAATTTGGATTCATCAGGACTTAGTGCTGCGGAAAGACATATGTATCCGAAAAATGTACATAAGCCTAAGGTACTTTGGAAAGATATTCTAACAGGACAATGGAAAGGTCCGGACCCAGTAATAGTCTGGAGTCGGGGCTCCGTCTGTGTTTTTCCACAGGAGGAACAGCAACCAATTTGGATTCCAGAGAGATTAACTAAAACAATTTCTACAGAAAAAGAAGATGATTTGACTCAAATCCATAACAGCTGATATCCAGAGTTCCAGCCTGGCTATTCTTGCATCTGCGACAGTGATTTACCACGGTGCCTTTTTCAATATCTATTTTATTATTTGCATTTTTCCCACATCATAAAGTTCTATTTTATTTTATTTTATTTTATTTTACCTTATTTTTTAAGCTCATACAAACCTAGGTTAATGTTTTTCTGATCAGTTTTATTTTTTTGACTGTGTTTTATTTATTTATTTTTTTTAACTGTAAAGTTTTTAAACATTGCAATGGAGATTTCACCTAGCTATAGCTACAAGGCCTTTATTTACTATTGTCTTATATGTTCTATGTTATGTATGCTGTTTTGTGTTGTATGTCTGTATGTGTGTATGTCCATATTTCATTTATAAGGAGCGCTCATGTATATATAGATACAAGTATTAAAAAAAAAATTTAGTCACGTGACTTATATGGTTTAATTTACTTTAGGTAAACAGCTGTTATTAAATTTTGTTTTTAAAGGTGGTTAACAGATATGTTTGTTTACTTTCACCTTTCCTTTTCATTATATTTCATAATTCTGTTCAGGATAATGTCTCTTTAGCAACATGGCCATAATTCCCATCTCCATCCCAGTGCCGGTGAAGACTAAGACCAAACTACAACTTTTATGATAGCTATCACTATAAACTGTATAAATTGATACATCAATCAAAATAACTCAATAAGACTGCTCAATCAAGGACTTAATTTACTTTGGGAGGAAATGGACATATTGATAGACTCCTCCACTTTGAACTGCTCAATCAAGAACTTAATTTACTTTGGGAGGAAATGGACATATTGATACACTCCTCCACTTTGAACTGCTTACACAACTTGCCTGGACTATGTATCACCTGTATGCATTGTGCTCTATTTGTTGATACAATGAACTGGTAGTGCTAAATATCTTAGCAGATGTGTCACCAGTGTTTCCAAAGGAGCCATCAATTGGCTTGGTGTCGTGGCAATTCTGCGTCTTTCTCCCTTCTGCTAGTGATGGTCTAATTTTGGGGGCCAACAGAGGTGAGGCAAGAACCTCACCCCCCCACTGGCGCCAAGGTTAAATTTGGGGGCCAACAGAGGTGAGGCAAGAACCTCACCCCCCCACTGGTGCATAGGCCTATTACACAGGTATGGCTATATACTGGACCGGTAGTCAGTGACGGGTATGATTCAGTTACAGTGGTATCAACCTAAGCCAGGAGACTGACGCAATAAGGTCAGTTTTCCCATGACGGGTAAGAACCATATGTGAATTGGACATACCTAACAGGCACGGTCCCTAGCCACATTTGCCTGTTGTTTATTTAAACAGTAGGGGGCAGATGTTAGGAGCCACAGCAAAAATATTGATATAGGCACCTTTGGATTTAATGACTGCCAGCCAGCAATTCACATTCATATGGTAATTGGACTCATGCTGTTCAGCTGGGCCCATTTCTAGACTCAGGTTACTCATGTCACTCTTGTAATGGGAGAGTTCCCATTGGTTGGAAAAGGATGGTAGGAGGGTGTTCCGGGGGAAGTGGAAAAACCCCCCGGCTCAGGTAGAACACACACGTGGCGGACCCACCTGTTAGGGGACGCACACGGCCTCTCTCTAAATAAAACTTTGTCTCAGTTTGACTGGCTTGTGTTTTTGTGCCCAACCGGGTTGCAAGATTGCAAGCCTGCGTGCACTGACAGCTCAGCAGGGAATCGCTCAGCAAGGGTGCCGCAGGCAGTGCTCGGCAGCAGGAGCGGGACTCAGCCGGCCCGGGGCCGGGCAGTTTGCGGCAGAAGGTTAGAAGGTTAGAGGTAACAAGTTAGTTTTGGTTTGGGGATGTGGAATATTAGCATGAATGACTCCATCTTGATTTTTGGTCTGGCCTTTCGAAGCCCAGTGCAGAAAACTTGTCCAAAACAATGACTTCTTATTTTTATTGAATAGGTTTCAGTGGTATCTTCTGAGATTTTTCTCCTGTAAAGTTGCTAATATTTTTCCTTTACAGCTGATTAAATCTTGGAGAGATACTGGGAGACAATGGAAGCATCCTGTTTCTTCCAGAACTTTTTCAGGAGTCTGTGTTTGTCAAGGTGCCCATGATCCCACGGTTGAATGGAGGAGGTTCCCGGAAGAGCTGAGATGGGTGGGATGGCCTGAGAAATGGCTGAGGGCCTGGGGAAGAGCAGGTTCAGGAATGAGCCATCCAAGATGGTCAGAAGTGAATGTTTATTTGCTGGTTGGAAATAAACAGAATCAGGCTTTCAAAACCACAAGCAGTTTCCTGGGTCTCGGAAGGGAAAGGCTGAGTTCACCCTTTGGGTGAGGATTCGCTTTTTGTGGGAATCAGGAAGCGGTCCCTTGGACAACACCCAAGTCAAAACAGTTCTATCCAGTGACTCTGGAGGCTGAGGCAGGAGGATCACAAGTTTGAAGTCAGCCTGGGCAACTTAGTGAGGCCCTGATTCAGAATTTAGAACAAACGGGGTGGGGGGGGTGTGGCTCAGTGGTTGAGCGCCCAAGTTCAATCCCACCACCAAATAAGTAAATAAATAAAAGAATATTTACAGACAAGTATTTGAACCTCTATTTTCACTTCTTTGGGTTACCTACATGTGACACTGCCATGTGGGTTTTTGTTGTTGTTTTGTGGTCCCTGAGATTGAACCCAGGGGCGCTTAACCCAGGGTTCAAAATTTTTCTAAATTTTTTTTTTTTTTTTTGAGATAGGGTCTCGCTGAATTGCTTAAGGCCTCACTAATTTGCTGAGGCTGGCTTTGAATTTTTAATCCTCCTGCCTCAGCCTCCTGAGCTGCTGAGATTACAGGCGTGAGCCACCACCTGCAGCTGCCCTGTGTTTCAAGGTTATCTGTTTTTTTTCTGGTGATTGTTTTTGTTTCATTTTTTTTTTTTATTTATTTATTTTTAAATTCATTTTTTATTGGTTGTTCAAAACATTCCAGTGCTCTTGACATATCATATTTCACACATTTGATTCAAGTGGGTTATGATCATTTTTTTGTTTTTAAACCAGGCCTGGCGAGACTCACCGAGATGACGGCACTGAAGAAGTGTCTATTTGGGGATCCCTAGAAAGAGCAGGCTCTTTGCTCTATGCCCATGGGGAAGGGCACAGCTGGGGAGCAGCAGGGTCACCAGCTATGACAGTTGGTTCTGGGGCACAGGGTGACTTCCAGCTGTCAATATGTGGCCCCGGGGTGACTGGGCAGGGCCAGGGTGTTTGAGGTGTGGTTCCGAGGGCTTGGTTTGCCTGTGGCCAAGTTGTTGGTGACCTCCAGGAATCAGCTCACCCTGGGAGGGCCTGTCCTTAGCCTCAGCCAGGTCCCCAGCGAGAGGAAGTAAATGCCTGGCCTCCCACACTGGCTCCTGGTGAGTCTCTGTTTACCATTTGGAGGAACTTTCCCTGCCTGGCTTTAGGTTCCTGTTGTCAAGGAGGGAAACCCCTGAGCTTTCCAGAAAGGATTGGAGGGGGAGGGCGGGGGGGGTCACAGGGAGGGGCAGGGAAGAGCTTCTACCAAATCATGCTGCGTTCATGTACCCACATACCACGGTGAATCCTGCTTTTACACACAGACACACAATTATAATGTCCTAATTAAAAAATGAACTTTAAAAAAAAAATCAACAATTTGGGGGCTGAGGCTGTAAGCACAGGAGCTTGAGTCTGTGACCGAGGCCACCTCATGGGTTAAAAGTGAAGATGACTTTTGTGTCTTAATGATTAACTGCCAAGTTATCTGTCCCTGGGGAAAGGAACTGAAAAGACACAAGTCGTAAAACTTCCTAATCAGTGACCTTTCTGGGGGCGGGGGGAGCCCAGGACATCCTCATGTTTTCCAGATAACATCAAAGTGTGGGGCAAGTGAGGATTTGATAATCTTGTTCTTTCATTAAAAGTGGAATAATATTTAACTTGCAGGTTAAATAGTGGGTTTATCTAAAAAAAAAAAAAAAAATTCCTAGGGACTGGCCTAGGGGAAGAGAGGTCATTGGTCTCTCAAGGAAACCGCAAAAGAGAAAAGGAAACACAGGTCCTAGGTGACCACCAGCCCGCTCTGCAGGTGGCCTTCCTGCTGCTCCTCGTCCCTGCTCCTCCTTTTCCTTCCTAGAAAAGCCCTTGGAGACCCTGAGTTTCCTCAGATGGAGCTTTGGAGATCAGAGCCAGCTCTATTTTCCAAGGTGCCGAAACTTAAATAACACTGATTTCCTTCCCATCAATTCTTACCTCCAAATATGGCTTTAAAAAAAAAAATCTATGTTTTAGTTGTAGGTGGACGACATCTTTATTTTATTTGTATATGGTGCTGAGGATCGAACCCAGTGGCTCACATATGCTAGGCTCCAAGCCACAACCTCAGGTGGCATGGCTGATCAATGTCTGGTCCACTCCAGGTTATCTGTTTTTTTTTCTGGTGATTGTTTTCATTTCATTTTTTTGTTTTTAAACCAGGCCTGGCGAGGACTCACCGAGATGACGGCACTGAAGAAGTGTCTATTCGGGGATCCCTAGAAAGAGCAGGCTCTTTGCTCTATGCCCATGGGGAAGGGCACAGCTGGGGAGCAGTAGGGTCACCAGCTATGACAGTTGGTTCTGGGACACAGGGTGACTTCCAGCTTTTGAGTGGACCAGACATTGATCAGCCATGGAGCAGACCTGCAGCCAGGGTCCGATTTCTCCGCAGCCTTGCAAACCCCTCTTTTTCTATTATTAAAAACAACAACAACAAAAATGGTCCAGGGGCAGTGGCGCAGGCCTGGAATCCCAGTGACTCAGGAGGCTAAGGCAGGGGGATCACAAACTCAAGGCCAGCCTCAGTAACTCAGAGAGATCTTATCTCAAAATAAAAAATAGGGCTGGGGTGTGGCTCAGCCATAGCGTACACGCCTAGCACGTGCGAGGCCCTGGTTTCGGTCCTTAGCAACACATAAGAATAAATAAAATAAAGATATTGTGTCCAACTACAACTAAAAGAATATTTTTTTTAAAAAAAGGGCTGGGGATGTGGTTCAGTGGTAAAGGCCCCTGGGTTCAATCCCCAGTACTGGACAAAAGAAAAAAATTGGGAGAAGAGCCTGAGGGTGGGCTCAGTGGCACTTGTAGAGTGTGCTTACATGGGCCAGGCCCTGGGTTTGACCCCAGCATCCAACAAAAGAAAATAAGACCAGTAGGGACAGCGACGATTATTAGCAGCTTCATAAATTACATGCTACACATTACATCTGTGTGAGTGTGTGATCGTGTGCATGTGAGTGTACGTGAGTGTGAGTTTGTGTGTGAGTGTGTGCATTATGAGTGTGAGTGCATGTGTGTGTGTGCGCCTGTGTGTGTGTGAGTGTGAGTATGTGCGTGTGTTGCTAGTGACCGGACCCCGTGGTGCTCCTCCAATGAGCGACATAGCACTCTTCCTAAACTGACCAGTTATGTCTTCTTTTAAATGTAAAGATTCTAAGTGTAAGTGATAAGTATTTTTAAAGTCAAAACAAGTTTTAATCTATCACAAGTAACCCTTTTCTTCTTTCCTTTTTTAATTTTTTTTTTTCCATTTGGGTGTAAGAGGAAATTAAAAAAAAAAATCCTAAGATCCCACATTGGAGTTTCCAAGTCCTGGAAAGATTAAAGAATGGGCAGAGGACATGGCTAAACGCAGCTCCCTGCTGTCACCCCGGCCATCATTACACTTAGGTGTCTGAAAGCAACAACGCTGTTTCTTAAAATGGGTTGGCCCAAGCCAGGCTCGGTGGAGCACGCCTATAATCCCAGCGGCTCAGGAGGCCCAGGAGGCCCAGACAGGAGGATAGTGAGTTCAAAGTCAGCCCCAGCGAAAGCAAGGCCCTAAGCAACTCAGTGACACTCGGTCTCTGTCTCTAAATAAAGTACAAAATAAGACTGGGGATGTGGCTCAGTGGCCATGTGTCCCTGAGTTTAATCTCCAGTAGCTCCCAAAATAGATAGATTGATAAAGGGCTGGTCCAGAACTCAGATCCCCTGTGGAATGCACTGACCTTCACCACCAGCTGCCAGGAGACCCAGAGGCTGAATGTCAGGGCTCCTGTGTGGCCCAGGGGCAAACTGGGTATGGAGCACCTGCCTAGGCGCCCAGGGCCCTGGCCTCCCACCCCCCCCACCCCGCTCCACAAATAAACATGCTCCCATGTAAGGGCCTCTTTCTTGTCCTTGTCATTGAACATCTGTGCACAGAAAACGTGGACAGGACACCCAGTGGCATTTCTGCCAGCAGTGGGCTCTCTGGATGCCTGAGGTCCCTCAAGGTCATCGTGGGCCCAGGAAACTCCTGTTGCCTAGTGACGTCAGCACTGTCAAGATGTCAACAGACCCCCTGTGCTGCCAGGCCTGTGAAGGCATGTGACGATGCTCGCTGCTGGGTCAGGGGTTCACCACGCTGAGCTGTCAATCCTTACCGCAGAGACGGTGGCTTCTGCTTATGGAAAGGTAGTGTACTGAGACGGGATGCGGCGGGATGTCGTGAGGCCTGCAGGAGCCTCCTGCTGCTCCTGGTCCCATCCCAAGGTCACGGGAAGTGATCGACCCAGGCCATCGAGACTGCGGTGAGTGGGGCTGGGGTGCAGCCCAGTGGCAGGGCGCGTGCCCAGCAGGCGGGAGGCCCTGGGTTCCATCTCCATTGAAAAAGAGAAAAGATTGGGCAGACAGCCATGGGGTCGCCTGAGGACCAGAAGGTGTCCCCAGCCCTAGGAGACAGATGGTTACAGCAGAGATCACAAGGCCAGTGTTCTGCTCCCACGAATTTAAACTAAGACGAACATGGGGAACCTTCTGCCCACCATCAAAGCTGGTCCATCACCAGCCCCCTGGCCTCTGGGGGCCTCCAGGGGTCACAAAAATAAAAGGATTTTTAAACATTATATTTTTTCAGTTTGTTTTTGTTCTGTTTTTTTTTTTTTAAACGAACAGACCCTTTTCCCAAAAGTGCAGTTTGGGGTTACAGAAACATGGGTGGACGGGGGCAGGGGTGCGCTGGGGTGCGTTGTCATAGAGAAACAAGGTCAGGAGATCTCCCTGCGGTGTGGCCCTGGAGTCAACCACCGGTTGTTCACTTGGAAACTGCCGAGAGGAGATTTCAGCGCTGACATCACCAATCAATGGTAAGTACGGGGTACAAATGGCCAACAGAGAAATGAAAAAAATACCCGACTTCGTTAGAAAAAAATGCAAATGAGGTGTTTTTTTGCACCTGCTAGAAGGCACTATCATGAAAAAGACAAAGTGTAACCAAGTTGGTAAGATGTGGAGGAAAAAGTCCATCTGCTACACGGTTGGTGGGGATGGAGCAGCCATGAACACAATATGGGAAACAGTAGGCAGTCCTGAAAATTAAACATGAAATTGAAGTACAATTCAGCTATCCTTCTTCTGGGTATAGGCCCAAGAAACGAAATCCGAATTCCTCTGCACTGCCAAGGGCAGCATTATTCACAATAACCAGTATGGAAGCAATCTAAGTGTCTAACCGTGTATGAGTAGGCAAAGAAAACAAGGTTTATATATACACAGTGGAATACTATACAGCCTTCAAAACAAGGGGAATTCTGTCATTTGCAGCAGCCTGGATGAACCTGGAGGTCGAATAAATCAGTCAAACAAATCAGACACAGAAAAAAGAAGCACTGTATGATTTCACGTATATATGGAATCTAAAAATGTGGAACTCAGATGTGGAGAGTAGGCACCATAGGTGGAGAAGATGGGAGAAAGAGAGATGATGGTCAAAGGGTACAAAGTTTCAGTCAGAAGGAATAAATTTTAGTGGTCATGTTAGCCAACTCTGTGTTACTATAGCAAAACACCTGAGATAATCAATTTAGTAAGGGAAAAGGTTTATTTGGGGCTCACAGTTTCAGAGTTTTCTTTTCATGGTCACTTGGCCCTGTTTGCTCTGGGCCTATTGGGAAGGCAGCACAGCATGTCAGAGGAGTCCTGTTCACCTCACGAGAGCTGGGAAGTAGAGAGAGAGAAAAGCAGGGTCCCTTATCCCCTTCAAGGGCACCCCAATGACCTAACTGCCTTCCACTAGGCCCTGCCTCCTAGAGGTCCAAACCTTTTACCACAAACCTTTGGGAGACATTTCAAATTTCGATCATAGCCCTGACCTATCTGTTGCACAGAATAACTACAGTTAATAATAATGTATTGTATATTTCAAAATTGCTGAAAAAAATAGATCTTAAATGTTTTGACCACACAGACAAGTAATATGTACTTAAGGATGGGCATATTAACCAGCTCGATTTAATTGTTCCACCACAAAAACACATTAAAACACCACCTTGGACCTTGCACACAGATATGATGGTTATCAATTAATAAAATGATAACCATGCGAGGCAACACCTGTGTTAATCACCTTAATTAGCCACAACACAGTGCAGACCTATTTCAAAATGTCATGTTGGACACCATCATTTGATACAATTTTTATTTGTTGGTTTAAAAAGTTTTTAAATAGACAATAACTAGAAAAAGATTCTATGGACGTGTGTTCCCTATTTATTCTATCCAGTTTGTTGACATGAATAAAAATGACTCTGTTTATTATTAAAAAAAAAAAAAAAAAAGAAGGCGGACGGGCTGGGGCTGGAGCTCAGTGGTAGCGCACTTGCCTGGCATGTGTGAGGCCCTGGGTTCGATTCTCAGCACCCCATATAAATAAATAATAAAAAAGGTCTATCAACAACTAAATATATGTATATATATAAAGAAAAAGAAGGAAATTGATGGGAAAATGTGGAGCTCTGACAAACCCCCTTTCCCTTGACCACATGCACCCCCATTTTCCCAATGGGGTGTGTGTGTGTGTATATATACATATATATATTTTTTGGGGGGGTGGGTGGGTACCAGGGATTGAACTCAGAAGCACTTGACCACTGAGCCACATCCCCAGCACTATTTTGTATTTACTTAGAGACAGGGTCTCACTGAGTTGATTAGTGCCTCGCCATTGCTAAAGCTGCCCTTGAACTTGAACAGGGTCCGTGGGTTCCAATGGGTGAACCAGTACTGATACATCTGGTCACTTAGGTCCGGGGTTCATGGTGGAGTTCGTTTCCGTCATGCGCTCTGTGGGTTCTACCAAGTATTTGATGACCCGCCTCCTACGTTACTGGGTCACCCAGGATGGTCTCACTGCTCCAAACTCCCTGGAGCGCCAGCTGGCCCTCCTCCCTCTCTCCCTCGGAGACTCCTGACAGATCTGGTTACTGTGCTGCGGTTTTGTCTTCTCAAGAGTGCTGTCTGGTTAGAATCATCTGTATCTCTTTCTTGCAGTACCGGGAATTATGATTTGTCTCTCTTGTTCTAGCCCCCGCTGTGGGCATGAGATGGTGCCTACTGTGGTTTTGAATTGTGTTTCCTTAAGATTAATGATGCTGAGTGTCTTCTTTGCATGCATATTGGCCACTTGAATATCTTTGGAAAAATGTCTTTTCAGACTCTTTGACTTCTTTTAATGGGGTTATTTATCTTTTTATTATTGAATCATAGTTTTTTTTTTTTTCAGTAATGGGGATTGAACCCAGGAATGCTCTACCCCTGAGCTACACCATCCCCAGTCCTTCTACATTTACTTTTGAGACAGGATCTTGCAAAATTTCTGAGACTGACCTTGAACCAGCAGATGACATATCTTCACTCTTCTTTATGACTGGGTAAAACCCCCTTGGTATATCTACCCCAATTTCTTTACTCTATCACCTCCTGAAGGCCGTCTAGGCTGGTTCTATAACTTAGCTATTGTGAATTGTGCTGCTATAAATATGGGAATACATGTATTGCTGTAGTAGGCTGATTTTAGTTCTTTTGGATAAATGCCAAGGAGTAAGACAGCTGGTCACACAGTGAGTCTATTCCTAGCCTTCTGAAGAATCCCCATACTGCTTTCCAAAGTGGTTTACTAACTTGCCAACATTCTTTTGTGTGTGTGTGTTTTGGGGGGGCGGAGTACTGGGGATTGAACTCAGGGGCATTCAACCACTGAGCCACATCCCCAGCCCTATTTTGTATTTTATTTAGAGACAGGGTCTCACTGAGTTGCTTAGTGCCTTGTTATTGCTGAGACTGGCTTTGAACTTGGAATCCTCCTGCCTCAGACTCTTGAATTGCTGGGATTACAGACAAGCGCCACCATGCTCAGCTGCTAACTTGCCAACATTCTAAAATTTTATTACTTTTGGGCACTGCAGATTGAACCCAGGGGCACATTACCATTGAGCCACATCTCCAGCTCTTTTTATTTTTTATTTTGAGACAGGGTTTTTGCTTAAGTGGCTTAGGGTCAGGCTAAGTTGCTGGGGTTGGCCTCTTAACTTGCAATCCTCCTGCCTCAGCCTCTTGAATCACTGGGATAGATTACAGGTGTGAGCCCAAATTCTAATTTTTTTAATATTTTATTTTTTCGTTTTAGGTGAACACAATAACTCTATTTTATTTTTATGTGATGCTGAGGATCGAACCCAGGGCCTCACACATGCTAGGTGAACACTGTACCACTGAGCCACAACCCCAGCCCCAAATTCTGAAATTTTAATTAAGTGAAATTTGTATATTTTTTTTCCTTGGGTTGCTCATGTTTTTAGTGTCATATCTAAGAACACGTCACCAAATTCAAAGTTATGAAGATTTATTTGTGTTTCTTTTCTGTGTTTTATTGTTTTAGCTCTTACATGTAGGAGTTTGATCCATGTTAATTTTCAGATATGGCGTGTGGCAGGGGTTCAATTGGTTTCTTTTGTGTGTGGATGGGGAGCAGCTGTCCTAGCATCATTGATGGTCTTGACATTCTTGCCGTTAGCTGAGTGGAAATGTGAGGTTTGCATCTAGATTTTCAGCTCTATCCATTTATCTATGCTGGTATCAAACTGTCTTGATGACCGGAGTTTTGTAGCATGTTTTGAAATCAAGAAACGTGAGTCTTCCAACTTTGTTTTTTTTTTTTTTTTTTTTTTCAGGATTTTTTGGGGCTATTCTAGATCTCTTGATTTTCCATATGAATTTTAGAGTCAGCTTGTCAATTTCTGCAAAGAAACCTGTTGACATTCTGCTAGTGTTTGTGCTGAATCTATAAATCACTTTGGGGATTAGTTCCATCTTAATAAGATTAAGTATATCAACCATGCACATAGAATGTTTTTCCTTTTATTTTATTTTCTTTCATTTCTTTTGACAGTGTTTTGTCATTTCAGTATATAAATGTTTTCACCTCCTTAGTTAAATTTACTTCTAATTACGTCATTCTTGTTTTCTCCTTGTACTGGGGGCACTTACTCACTGAGCCACATCCCCAGTCCTTTTTATATTTTATTTAGAGACAGCATCTCACTGAGTTGCTTAGGCCCTCACTAAGTTGCTGAGGCTGGCTTTGAACTCATGATCTTCCTGCCTCAGCCTCCTGAGCTTCTAGGATTACAGGTGTGCACCGCCTGGCTGACAGTGGTTTGGAGACAGAGCCAGCCATGAGGAGCAGCACTTATCAAGGTTAAGATAGTGAAAACGTTGAGCAAAGGATGAGATAGATGGTCAGACCCCCTGAAAAAGGGCAGATGCACCCCAGGACCTAACTCCTGGCTCCTCAGCTCCAGAGAGCTTGCTTGTGCCCTTCCCCACCCCCTCACTCACCAGCCCTATCTGACCAGCCTCAGAAACTCAGCTGTCATTAGAGCCAGGGGACCCTCACCAGGAGCCTCCAAGGACACACAGGATAAAGCTGTGGAGGAGTCACAGGAGCAGCCAATTCCCAGGACCCTGTTACTCATATGACTTGCGTTTTCTCCCCCTCCCCACCCACGGGCCCCCAGCAGCAGCTCATGGCCATCTCAGGGCAGAGATGTGTCTACAGACGCAGCATCAAAATGAGAGACGGAACGTGGGTGCCAGGGGGGGGGGGCACCACCCCTCCCTCAAAATCCAAGTGCTGCTTAGAAAGAGAAAAACACCCTTCAAAAGGCACTGACAGCCAGCTCCACCCCTCGACTCCAGCCTCTCCCTTGAACAAAACTAGCTCTCCTGCCCCGGGACCCGCTGTGACTCTTGGGGCTTCCACCAGGAGTCCCAACAGACTCTCATTCCCACGCCAGTTGGACTTCATCTGTTTCTGATGGAGAACACCAGAATCCACTGAGCCGGTGACAGTTTTGCTGCTTATTTTGTTAATATGGTGTATTTTATTGATTGGTTAATATTTGCTTTTTTTGTTTGTTTGTTTGTTTGTTTGGTACCAGGGATTGAACCAAGGAGCGCTTAACCACAGAGCCACATCCCCAGCCATTTTTACTGTGTTTTATTTAGAAACAGGTTCTCACTAAGTTGCTTAGGACCTCACTGAATTGCTGAGGCTGTCCTTGAACTTGCAATCCTTCTGCCTCAGCCTCCCAAGTTGCTGGGATTACAGGAGTGCACCACTGCGCCAGTTTCTATTATTTCCTTCTTTTCATTTGCTTTTGGGTTGACATTTAGTATTCTTTTCATTTCTAAAGATGGAAGCTTAGGTCATTGATTTTCTTTCTTTTTTTAAAAAAAATATTTATTTTTAGTTTTAGGTGGACACAATATCTTTATTTTACATTTATGTGGTGCTTAGAATCAAACCCAGAGCCTCACACATGCTAGGCGAGCACTCTACCACTGAGCCACAACCCCAGTCCAGGTCATTGATTTTCACCTCTCTCTCTCTCTTTCTCTTTCTCTCTTCGTGTGTGTGTGTGTGTGTGTGTGTGTGTGTGTGTGTGTGTGTGTGTCTAACACAGGCTTAAGAGCTGTACATTTACCTCTAAGCATTAGGTTAACTGAATCCCAGAATTTTTTTGTTGTGGTGGTAGGACATGCACATGACACCACAACTTTTTATTTTTATTTTTTTATATTTATTTTTTACTTATAGGTGGACACATATATTTATTTTATTTTATTTATTTTTATGTGGTGCTGAGGATCAAACCCAGGGCCTTGCGCGTGCTAGGTGAGTACTCTACCTCTGAACCACAATCCCAGCCCCACAACTTTTGATTTATTGCATATTGATTTGTCATATTTCTTTATCATTCAACTCAAAATCTTTTATAATATTCCTCTAACTCTTCCTTTAACCTGTGGATTATTTAGAAATGTGTTAAATTCTCATTTTTTTTTCCTAGACCCATTATTATTACTGATTTTAATTTAATTCCATTACAATTGGAGGACATATTCCCTAACACTTCTTATTTTGAATATATGGGGCCATTGGTCAGATGTATAGTATATCTCAGTGGCCATATGATGTGTGTTTAAGAAAAATAAATGAATGTCAAGCATTTGTTGAATGTAGCCTTCTGTAAGTAAATGTCAGTTAGGTTAAGGTGATTCCAGTTTTTTATGTCCTTATCAATTTTCATCTATATGTACTATCAATTACTGAGAGAGCTGAATTAAAATTCCCAACTATGCCGGGCGCAGTAGGGCACACCTGTAATCCCAGCAACCCATGAGGCTGAGGCAGGAGGATCTCAAGTTCAAAGCCAGCCTCAGCAACAGCAAGGTGCTAAGCAACTCAGTGAGAACCTGTCTCTAAATAAAATAGAAAAAAAAAAAAAAAGAACTTAGGATGTGGCTCAGGGGTTGAGTGCCTGGTACCAAAACAAAACAAAAAACAAAAAAAGTGCTGGGGATGTAGCTCAGGGTACTGTGCCCCCGGTTTCAATCCCCTGTACCGCAAAGACAAAACCAAACAAATTAAAAAACAAAAACAAACAAACAAAAACCTCCAAAGACAGTGGTGAATTTGTCTATTTCTCCCTTGAACTCTGGCGATTTTTGCTTCATTTATCTTTAAGGTCTATCACTAGGTGCACACTTATTTATGCTTGTGGTGCCTTCCTGATGAGCTAATATGAATCGTCCCTCCCTCCATTTGTATTGTGTGTCTTTCTGGACTCTTTTCAGCCTATCTGTGTCTTTACCTTTAAAATTCGTCTTTTGTAGGCAGCTTACAGTGAGGTCTGGCTCTTTCACTCCGTCTGACAATCCGCACCTTTCCTAATATATTGGTCAGCTCCACTTTGCTAAATCAAGATCAAAATAGGAGAGAAGGTTAAAAAATGCTTTACTTAAAATTCTGTTAAGCTAAATATGCATGGCAAAGTCCATTTTTTGGTCTCTAACCTGGAGAAACATTTCAAAATGCATATAAGGGGACATATATAAGAAATATTCACGGAAACATTGTTTGAATAGCAAAAAAATTGGAAATAACTTAAATGTACCTCTATATAAGAAATGATCAGTAAACTATAACATATCTATACTATGGATTGCTATGCAGCAGTTAAAGGAATGCAGTAGCTCCATATGTTCCAACATATTAAGTAGGGAAAAAAGCAAGTCGGAGAAACTATCCATATATATGTACATATACATATATACACACACATATATATGTATCTGTGTATATGTCTGTATGCAGTACATAAAAATAGTATGCATGTAATATATACACAGAAAAAGAATACAGGACTAGATAGGAAAGAAGCAGAAGAGGAGGGAGAGTAAGGAGACTGCCTGGAAAGTAAATGAAACTTTACCCTTATTGATAATGTTTATATTTTTGTAAAGAGTCTGTATTTATGGATTTTTTTCTATAAATATAAATAATATTAAAATATTTTAATGCAATAAAAAAAAAATCCGCACCTTTTATCTGCCATTTAGTATAGCACGGAGCTCAGACCTGTCCCTAGAGAGGCCTGCTTGCCAAGGTGGCCTTTGATTGGCATCTGGGAACTTGGCTCCTGCTGTGTTCCCAGCAGCCAGTTAACTGATAAGATGGTCCTGGGAGCCTAGAGCACAGTGCAGACAATGTGCTTTGTTCTGAATCCTGAGTTCCTCCTGGGAGGCTGGAGTGCTGGTGCCTTCTAGGCAGAGCATATCTACCTGGCCAGCCTCAGTGGACATCCTGGACACCGATCCCTAACGGGCTTCTCTGGGCAGGGTCACACACACGGTGCTGTGTTTCGTGGCTGGGAGAAGAGTGTGCTGTTTTCTCATTTCTGGGAGGGAGAGAGCATACGGAAACCTGCTCACAGATTTCCTCCAGATGCCACTGTGACTGTGATCCAGCGGTGCGTCCTTAAAACATCCGTGGGACAAATCTCAGCCATAAATATAATGACCATAGGCTGATTTTTCTAGGATCTTTCTAGTGAATTTGCAAACATAGCAGTAGTCTTGGGGGGCCCTGATATGGTCCATTAGCATTTAACATAATTATTGATATAATTGGGCTAA
Source organism: Urocitellus parryii (assembly GCF_045843805.1). Classification (NCBI taxonomy): domain Eukaryota; kingdom Metazoa; phylum Chordata; class Mammalia; order Rodentia; family Sciuridae; genus Urocitellus; species Urocitellus parryii. Next base: position 27,821,226 of record NC_135539.1, on the reverse strand, counting down.
TTCTATCAGTTTATTGTTCCTTTTTTTTCTTTCTTTCTTTTTTTGGTCCCAGAGATTGAACTCAGGGGCACTCAACCACTGAGCCACACCCCCAGCCATATTTTGTATTTTATTTAGAGACAGGGTCTCACTGAGTTGCTTAGGGTCTCACCATTGCTGAGGCTGGCTTTGAACTCATGATCCTCCTGCTTCAGCCTCACGAGCTGCGGGGATTGCAGGTGTGCGCTGCTGAGCCTGGCGGTCCTGTTTTGTTGTTTGTTTGTTTTGTACTGCTGGGTTCTTTCTTGCCTTTTTTTGGAGTTGATTGCATATTGCATATTTACATTAGAATTTCATTCAATTCATGTATTGACTCTTGCTATCTCTTTGTGTCTCCTTCTTGGTGGTTACGCTAGGAATACAATGTAGATCATTTATGTAGATCCACAATCTACTCAGACTCAACACACCGTGGGCACCTGTACAGGGTACTGCCTTTGACCCTTCAGACTGTGGTTAAGTGTATCACATCAACATATGTAATAACACACAGCACAGTGTCTTTATTTTTTGCTTTAAACTCTCACATATGACCACGTATCTGTATGTGATTTTTTTTCAACAAAGATGGTCCTTTCTATTTATCACCTATTTACCATTTATCATTCCTTCCTTACTTCCTGAAGATCGCCATCCCTGGTCCCACCAAAGAGCACCTGTCAGCCTTCATTTCTGAATGGGGGTTCTTGTCTCACACCGACTCAGCTACATTCTTGACGACGTTTCCAGGCTGGCGCCCATCTCACAGCCGGGAAAACTGAGGTCCTGGGGAGAGCACGTGGCTTGTGCCCACTCAGCTAGTAACAGAGCTGGAATGGCATCTAGGTCTATCAGCTCTTGATGCAGTGTTTTCTTCATGTCTCTTGAAAAATTACAAAACAGTCAGAACTGCGTGTTGTGTAGACGCTGTCTCCTATTGGAGTTGTCATATTCTAGGAAACTGTGTCCATAGGATCATTCCTTCCAATGAGCCACTTTGTGTGGGAGGGGGGCGCTGGGAATTGAATCCAGGTGCACGCTACATCCCCTAAAAGATTTTATTTTTTCTTTTGTGACAGGCTCAGGATTCCTTAATTGCTCAGGCTGGCCTCAAACTTGAAATCCTCCTTTCTCAGCCTCCCAAGTCACTGTGATGACAGGTGTGGGTCACCCCTTTGGGTGCAATTAGCCATTCTTCTCCCCCACACACACATTTTTAATTAATGCATCATAGTTATACATATTGATGGGACTTTCCACAGTGGCAAGAACTTGGGAGAGGAACTAGGGCAGGGGCGCAGGAGTCACTGGACAATTCCCTCATGTTCTGGATAGAAGAATGAGCAGAGGGCTCTCTTGGAGCCCTGTCTCCCCAGCAAGGTTAGGAGCCTGCTGAGGCTGAGATGGTTCATGGACACAGTATGAAGTTTGGTGCTGGGAATCTTCCCATGTCCCTGGTCAGTGTCACTGTCTGTCCTGGTGCCCCCCATCTCCCCCATGGGCCCACCCTTCCTTAGGCTCCAAGACTTACTGGGTAACTAATCGTCCTCCTTACTCAGTGACTCCTTTGTGGCCAGAGCTGCCAATAGAGTGAGTCGGAGCTGGCTTTGGGGGCCTGATGGTCGGGGTGCGACTGTCACCACATCCACTTCTGTACAATGCCTGGCAGTTTGCAAGGAGCTTTTGTGAGTCTCTCTCTTTCAAGTGTCCCTAGTTCAGCATGGTGGAGAAGCAGGTACCACCAGGGCCAGGGCATACAGGAGGAAACCACTGTCCAAACTGACACGCTCCTGAAGAGGAGAGTGCCGGCATGGGCTCCCGCTCCTGCCCGTTGTCCCCTGCCCAGGGCTTTGTGGCCTCACATCTGGGGAAGCAAGATTCCTGGCTATTCCAACTGATCCCTTGAGTTTTGGGGTTGAGCGATGAGCAGATGCAGACCTTTGATGTCCTCTGTCCTGGGCAGGGCAGCCCCGTGGGGGGACTCTGCAAACCCAGCTCCCCCTTCAGGTTTTTCTGTCTTAAGGAAGAAATCCAGCTGTGTGGGTCCTTCAGGAAGAAAATCCTTTCACTTCTCTTTTCTGTGTGGGGTCCTCAGCCACCAGATTTTGTGGATCAGCAGAATTTGGAGTATTTTTGACATCTAAACAGGAGCTATTTTGACATGAAGGATGAGTCTGAGAGTCGGGGCAGGATAGAAAAACTGGATGGTTAGAGATTCCTGTCCCTTCCTGGGCTGGAACTCTTGCCTCCTCAAGGTGAGACCTCCCTAGCTATGGGACATCAGGAAGGTCCCCTCACACGCGCTCATAGCTGTCTCCCTCCTGCACCTACCTGCTCCCAGGGGGCCTCAGGTTCGTGCATGTCTCCCAACGTCCCTCTGAACACCACTCTTCTCCTCCATGTGTCTCCCAGGACTTGATGACCACGAACACCCAAGACTTTACCCTGGGTCCTACCCTGTGGTACACCAAAGCCAGCTCACACCCATCTGAGAGAGCCAACCATGACCCTGTCTTCAACTCCAGAACCATGGTGGAAATGTTGACAGCACAGAAATTGGCAAACGCTACTGATCAGAGAGCCCTCCCACAGAGTGAGTTGTGAACCCTGACCAGCACGCCACTGGCCCCCTGGCTGCCTGTCCACCCAGCCCTGTCAAGGTATTTGGTATCCTTCAGCCTGGGAGGGCTTTAGTGAATGACACGCTCTGTGTGCTCAGGGCAGGGAGTGTGGGTACTTTGTGCTGTCCCTCTCCCTGCCCTGACCTGCCAACCTCACCTCCTTCTCTCACTCTCCAAAAACACAGCCACGTCCCCTGTTCACCAGGCTGCTCTCTGCCCATGCTCTGGGAGGCCCTCACACCTTTTCCACCTGGATCTCCTCCCTGTCCCTCTCTGAAACGTCCCTGATCCCCACCAAGAGCCCTTTGTACTCGAAAATGTGTGGTAGGAGCAATTCCAGCTCATTAACGTTGACTGCATGAGGCACAGCGCCAGGAAGGCATGCACGGCGGTGCCCCTGCACCCCTCCTGATACCCCAGGAAGGAAGGGGTTTCACCTCCACTTCCTGATGGTGGACACGGCTGGGACAGCCAGGATCTGCACCCAGGCCTGGCTGTTCAACGCCTCTGCTCCTTAGGCCTTATCATGCTACCCTGAAGTCCCTTGTTTATGTGTTTGTTTTTCTAATGGACTCTGAGCTCTCAGGGCATTGAGTCTAAAATGGGTGCTGCCCAGATCCCAGATGGCCAGAGATGGTAGGACTTCCTCATCGGAGCCTGAGCCGCCTGTGTGGCTATCAGCCAAGGGCGGCTTGCACAGCGCCCTCCGCTGGAAGGTTCCCGCGGCCCCAGGAGGTGGTAGGAACTGCCTCTGGATGGCTTTGTCCACCACCACTGTCCTCCCGCTGTCTTCTTTGAACTTGACCTCATGATATCTGCTTCTGTTCCCCTTGGGCCTCCAACATCTAGAGGCATTGAGCAGTGTGGCACCGAGACATACAGAAGTGTCCCCAGGCCCCTCAGGCTGCAGCCAATCTCCGGGTGTCATCCTGGCTGGGCCAGCCAGCAGTGTCCTTGGGTTCAGCCACCGTCTGCACCTCCTGTGCCCGAGCTCTTGAAAGCCTTCTCATCCAGAGACCAAAGGGCAAGGCACTTCACAGCTGCCCCCTGTCACCTCTGCCACCACCTGGGGGCCACACCCCTTCCAGGACTGGGCTTGGATGTGTGGGCAGGAGTTCATCCCCATAGGGGCCTCCACCCCGCATATCTGTCCCTGTCCCCATCTGCCTGTTGCCAGCCAACTTCCTGAAAGTCCTGTGAACCTTGGGCTCCTGAGCCCTCATGCCAAGATGCACAGGCGTCTCCCGAGGCCCCTCCTCTCCTCCCATACTTCCGGCCCCCCATCCGATAAGTCAGGGGAGAACACACTGCGCTTGGTGCCGAGGCGGTCACTGGGTTGCCTCCGGGTAAGTGACTCCCAGGACCGCCCCTGCGCATAGCACAGCGAGCCCCTCTGTTCCCCACCCCAGCCCCTGCCCTCACCCTCCTGGCACCTTCTGCAGTCTCCTGGTGCCACCAACCCCAGATGTTCTGTCGACCTTGTCTTAGGAGGCAGTGTCGGGGCAGGAGGGAGCCAAGGGAGGCTGAGTGGCCAAGGGGACAGTGAGGGTTGAAAGGAAGGGATGGACTGCAGAGCGCCCCAGGGAGCAGAATGGACAGCACCCAGCAGCGTGTCCACCTGGCACCGTGACAAGGACACAGGCTTTCCCAGGGAGATACAGGACGAGCCTGCTGTGTCGTGGCTGAGGGGTCTCCAGCAAGTCATCACACTCTCTGACCTCAGTTTTCTCACTGGCAAAATGGGGACAAGAAGAGGACCAGGTGACCATCCAGAGGAGCCGGGCAGGGCTGGGGGAGGTGGATGCCAGCATGGAGATGGATGCAGGAGTGAGTGATTTGATTCCGTTTCATCAGTGGGTTTGCGGGGGGGATTGGTGGTTTTCATTTTTTCTTTTGGGGTGCTGGAGGTGGAACCCAGGGCCTTGCACATGCTAGGCAAGTGCTCTACCACTGAGCTGCACCCCCCAGTTCTTTTTTATTTTTATTTTTTATTTTGAAACAGGGTCTCCCTTAGTTGCCTAGGCTCACCTCCAACTTAGATCCTCCTGCCTCGGCCTCCCACGTAGCTGGGATGACAGGTGTGTGCCACCAAATCCGACTAGTTTGTGGGATGTGTTCCTCATTTTAAGAAACACATTTGCATTTTAACAAAGCGGGGGTTATTTAAGTGGATATCTCACTCACCTGTTCAGATTAGTTGGGGGAGGAGGGAGATTTTTCAACCCTCAAAATGCCTCCGCTTCATCTACTCTAAACAGGACCTTGAAACATTTCTCTGTCACCTAAATGGGCACCAAGAAAAGCCCTGAGCGCCGGGCCCTGGCCCCAAGATTTTCGGTACTGTCTTCCAAGTCATTTTCCTTCTCCTCCTCCTCCTCCTCCTCCTCCTCCTCCTCCTCCTCCTCCTCCTTCTTTCTCTCTCTCTCTTTCTCTCTCTCTCTCTCTCTCTCTTTTTGGTACCAGGGATTGAATCCAGGGGCACTTAACCACTGAGCCACATTCCCGGCCCCCCCCAACCCTTTATATATTTTATTTAGAGACAGGGTCTCGCTAAGTTGCTGAGGACCTCACTAAGTTGCTGAGGCTGGCTTTGAGCTTGCCATCCTCCTGCCTCAGCCTCCCGAGCAGCTGGGATGACAGGTGTGCTCCACCATGCGTGGCTCATTTTTCTCCTTAAATTCCACTCAGGGCCCAGTAGGGCAGACTGACTTGGAGTTCAATTTCAGAGGCCCAGAAAGACCCCACTGACCTAGTATTGGCACCTCTGCTGTCTAATGCCTGAGGATCTTCTGTGGGGCTCACAGCCTGTGCGCTGTGCTTTGAAATTCACCAAAGGCCCTCCTGTCCTGTTATCTCCTTGGATTCTCATGACCCCGCGAGACCACCTGAAAGAGGTCGCGCCCCTGCCTCCCCTCCATCTCATAGGTGAGGAAATTGAAGCACGGGAGAAACCAGTGACCAGACCACAGCTAGTTTTTAGCAGGTCTGAGACTAGAACATTCCACTCCACTATGGCTACCCCTCCATGGGGCTATGGGTGGGCCTTTAACCTGTTTCAAACTTCACTAGGAAGACTCACATCAAAAAAAAAAAAAAAATAGACTTCTTTACGACCCAGTGACTAATTTTCTCTCTGTAATTCGTGACTTGTGGAGAGACCTTGAAGAGTCTTCACAAATGGTCACCCTGCTTTCACCTGCTAGTTTTAGCATTCGTGGGTGATTTCTTTGCTTTTTGTGTGTGTGTTTATGACTTGACATTCTACTAAGAGGAGAGCTTTCCTTCCCTGTCCCTGTCAGTTGGCTGGGGCTGCTGTAGCCCGTTGGTACCACCTGGGTGGCTTCAACAGCACCTGTTCGCTGGAAGTCTTGAGACAGGGCTGAGAAGAAGGCTGTCCTGGGCCTCCGTCCTGGGCCATCTTCTGTCTCCATACCAAGAAATATATTTGCATTTTCACAAAGCAGGGGTGATTTAAGTGGGGATCTCACTTATCTGTATCAGACTAGTTGGGGGAGGAGTTATCTTCTTCATCTTATCTCCCCTTTGTCCATGTTGGTCTCTGGTCCAAATTTCCCCTTTCTTTAAGAACTCAGTTGTATTGGACTAGGGCCCACTTACTGGCCTCATTTTAACTAAATAACCCCTTGGATTCTTTTTTTAAAATATACTTTCTTTTTTTTTTTCCTTTATTTATTTATTTTTTTTTAATATTTATTTATTTATTTTTTATTGTTGGTCGTTCAAAACATTACATCTAACTTGATATATCATATTTCACAGTTTGATTCAAAAGGGTTATGAACTCCCATTTTTACCCCGTATACAGATTGCTGAATCACATCAGTTACATCAATTACATTTCCATTGATTTACATATTGCCATTCTAGTGTCTGATGAATTCTGCTCTCTATCCTATCCTCTACTATCCCCCCTCCCCTCCCCTCCCCTCCCCTCTTCTCTCTCAACCCCCTCTACTGTAAAACATTTCTTCCATTTGTATTATTCTTCCCTTACCCCTCACTTCCTCTTGTATGTAATTTTGTATAACCCTGAGGATCACCTTCCCTTTCCATGCAATTTCCCTTCTCTCTCCCTTTCCCTCCCACCTCTCATCCCTGTTTGATGTTAATCTTCTTCTCATGCTCTTCGTCCCTACTCTGTTCTTAGTTACTCTCCTTATATCAAAGAAGTCATTTGGCATTTGTTTTTTAAGGATTGGCTAGCTTCACTTAGCATAATCTGCTCTAATGCTATCCATTTCCCTCCAAATTCTATGATTTTGTCATTTCTTAATGCAGAGTAATACTCCATTGTGTATAAATGCCACATTTTTTTATCCATTCATCTATAGAAGGGCATCTAGGTTGGTTCCACAATCTTGATATCATGAATTGTGCTGCTATGAACATCGATGTAGCAGTGTCCCTGTAGCATGCTCTTATTAGGTCTTTGGGGATAAAATATACTTTCATTTGATTTGATTTATTTTTATGGGGTGCTGAGGATCGAACCCAGCGCCTCTCACGTGCTAGGCAAGCGCCCTGCCACTGAGCCACCACCCCAGCCCCTCCCCTTTGATTCTGTGAACATTTTCTGATTTTCTGGCATAAAAAGATGTCCCAGCCTCTAGTTTTCCTGCCCCAGAACTGGAGGAGCTGCCATTTCCTCCAGGACCATGGATGAGCTGGGCTTGCTCATGGTTGCATCCTTGTTTCTAGGCCCCCTAGCAGACAGAGCTAGAGGAACATCTCATGCAGAGTCCCAACGGGTAACTGACCTCTCTGCTTCCGGGCCAACATCCCTGGGTTCACTCTCTCCATCCCCCTTTCTGTATTTTCAACTTGCTTCTCCATTAGTGAGAAAAAGGACCTTTTGGACTCATTTGCAAAGGGCTCACCTACAAGAAGGCTCTTACAGCCTGGCACTGTGGGGCACGCCTGTAACCCCAGCAGCTTGAGAGGCTGAGGCAGGAGGATCACGTGCTCAAAGCCAGCCTCGGCAACTTTTTTGAGACCCTAAGCCACTCAGCAAGACCCTGTCTCTAAATAATATATAAAAAGGCTGGGGGTGTGGCTCAGGAGTTAAGCACCTTGGGTTTAATCCCTGGTACTTACTCTGAGCTATTATCTGTCACTGTGTAGACTGAATGTCACTCACTGCCTTTCTGTAGAGTAGGTCTTGATATAAGAAGGACCTGACTAAGAGAGCTCTGGAGCCTGAGGAAGACCCCCAGGGAATCAAAAGAGAGAGAGAGAAGGGCCCCGGAACATGGGGTCCCTGAGAATTGAGCTGTACAAACCCCCCGGACAGAAGCTTCCTCCTCTACCTGCTTGTCAGGAGGGGCCCAGGAGAGGCCCAGGGGAAATCCTAGGGCCACCTACCTTCCTGTGCCCTTTCAGCTTCCAATCTGATAAAGCAGGCTGTTGGGTGGATGTCAGCCACCCTGGATAGACAGGCCAGGGCTTTGACATTGGGTGTGGCCTGAATAAAGCCATTGAGGCCCCATGGTTTGAATAAACATTTGGAAAAAGATTCCCCCCCCTCCCGACTTATTTTTTATTGAGATAAAATTGACAAACACAAAATTCACCATCTTATTCCCTCTAAATTATAAGTTGAATAGCACAATTAATCAATTGAACATGAGCACAATTTAGCATCAGCACAATTTAACTATCAGTATCATCCATCAATAAATAATCATGATCTAATTCCAGAACATTTCCTTCAACCCCAGAAGAAACCCGTCCCTAATTCCTCCCCTCACCCAGACCCTGGCAACTACTAGTCTGCTTTAATAGGATTTGCCTATTCTGATCTTTTCTTATAAATGGAATTATATAATATGTGCCTTTAGTGTCTGACTTCTGTCAATTAGTGTAAGTTTTTCAAGGTTCACCTGTTTGTAGCACATATCACTATTTTATTCTTTTTATAGTTGAATACTATTCCACTGTGTAGATACGCCACTGACTGTTTATCCATTCATCAGTTGATAGAAACGTAGGCTATTTCCACTTTTCGGCTATTATGAATCAATCTACTAAGAATAGCAGCATGCCAGTTTTTGTGTGCTCATATGTGTTGATGCATTTGGATATATAGCCTCTAGTGGCCTTGCTGAGTCACATCATAACTCTGTGTTTAAGGAACTGGAAACATTTCCAAAGTACGGCACCATTGATACTCCCACCAGCAATGAATGACAGTTCTTGCTTCTTTGCCAACAATTTTTAAAAAAATGATAATAAAAAAAAGAAACGAAAAACACCACATACTGTAAAATTTACCTCCAACCATTTTTTGCAGTACTGGGAACTGAACCCAGGACACTCTACCTAAGCTATGGCCCAGCCCTTTTAGTTATTAATTTTAAATTTTAAATCTTGAGACAGGGTCTCGCTAAGATGCTGAGTCTGACTTCAGATTTGTGATCCTCCTGCCTCTGCCTTCTGAATCACTGGGATTACTACTACTGCATCCAGATGGATGCTAGGCTCTTATCAGGTATAAGAGTCCAAATATTTCCCCTGGGACTGTGGGTTGTCTTTCATATTGATAGTATCTTTGAATGCCCAAAATTTGAAATTTCAATTAAGTCCACTTTATCTGTTTGTTCTTTGGTTGCTTGTGCTCCTCACCGTTTTGGAGGCTTGGAAGTCCAAACGCCATTGTGCCACTAATCTGATGAATCATCCCATATCATATGCTGAATCATCCCATATCATATGCCGTCACATGGTGGGAGAGCAAGATGTGAGAGAAAGTGTGGAGATCTGACCACAGATCTGACCTCATAGTTAAAAAAATTGTTTCCTAATTCAAGTTTTATAGGTTTTGATCTTACATTTAAAGTCTTTGATCCATATTGAGTGGGTTTTTGTGTATGGTGTGAGGTAGGGGTTCAATTCATTCTCTTGCTGCAAATATCCCATTGTGCCAACACCATTTGTTGAAAATGTTCCCCATTGAATGGTCTCCTCATCATTGTTGAAAGTTAGTTCATCTTACACATATGACTTTATGTCTAGACTCTCAATTCCATTCCATTGATCTAGGTGTCTCTCCTATGCTAGTGTCAAACTCTCTTGCTGACAGTAGATCTGTAGTAAGTTTTGAAATCGGAGAATATGAGACTTGCACCTTTGTTCTTTATCAAAACGGTATTTTAGCTCTTTTGATGTCCTTGCATTTCCATCTGAACTTTAAGATCAGTTTGTCCATTTTTCTCTCTGCCTAAGCCTTCCTCTCTCTCTCACTACCCACCTATTAACCCTGTATTTCTTCAGGTTTGGGCTTCAAACTTGAGGAAGAGTTAGGGAGTATGTGTCTTTGGCCAAATTACTTTTCCTCTCTTTATAAGAAGAATGTTCACATCTATTCTTAAGGGTCATCATTGTAAAGATTAAGTTAAATGTAATAATGACTTAAAGTTCCTGGAAGAACTGAATGTGGATTGTTGGTTTAGTCAGCTCACCAGCTTATAAATAGATTGCTATAACAAGAATGACCATCTTTGGGAGGACCCTTGATCTACACTGAACAGGGACCAAGTGCTTTTTTTCCCATGTCACAGAGGAAGATACTAGCATTAAGGCACAGGGGAATTAATAACCTTCGTCATGAAGAGTTACGCTAAGATCTCAGCCCTGCCAAGTGACTCTCACAACCCTGGTCTGTTGGGCCATGGCTACTAGCTGGTCTTCTCCAGGTATAGGGAGGGGTTTAAGCAGGTGGGTTCTTGGAACCCTTCAGATGTCTCTCACCCACAACCTGGAATGCAGCCTAGCTAGATGTCCCAGTCTGTTTTATGTCGTTATAACAGAATACCAAAGACCCGGTAACTGATAAAGAAATTTCTTGCAGTTCTTGGGGCAGGGAAGTCCAAAGTTGAGAGGCCCACATCCGGAGAGAAACTTCTTGCTGTGTCATTCAATGGCAAAAGGCAGAAGGGCAAGAGAGTATGCACGTGAGAGAGGAAAGAAGGAGACCGTGTTCATCTTTTTGTCAAGAATCCACTTCCGGGCTGGGGTTGTGGCTCAGTGTTAGAGTGCTCGCCTAGCATGCACGAGGCACTAGGTTCAATCCTCAGCACCACTTAAATGTAAAATAAAGATATTGTGTCCACCTAAAACTTAAAAATAAATAAATATATATAAAAAAGAATCCACTTCCATGATAACGATCTTAAGCCATTAACATGGGCAGAGCCCTGGTGACCTGGCCCTGGTGACCTGTCACAGAAAAGCAGGGAGGTGAAACTCCAGATCTCGGGTTCTTGTTCTTTCCAAGCAGAGGATGACAAAAGAGACAGTGCTGTCCCCAATTTATGACTCTTTGATGTTGACCAGGAGAACTGGGGACCACCTCTCTACTCTTTGCCAATCAGGTGTTCAACTCCTCCTTCGTGTTGGGCGGTGAAGTTTTTGACCTTAGTTAGTCCTGATGGCCCTCCTGTTTAGGGGGACTTTGTCTACCGGTCAATCCCATGTTAAATGTGAGTACTAGGGTCAGTTGCTGGTCAGATGTTACCTTAGTGCACCTGTGTTGCTAAAGGAACCTTCCTTCCCAGACAAATGGAGACACCTTTAGCCCTACTTCCTGGCTTTAGGTCAACATCAGTGGACCCTATCAAGAGTTAGTCCCATTAATCTTGTTCTCTTGACATAGTTCTCAATTAGCTCCTTTGCTGCGGTTTCTTTTCTACAAATGAAGTACCACACTTTGCTTTCCTGTTTACTTTGGAAGTAGTTTAAAGAAGGACCCTAAATTAATCTAAAGAACACTTGTGACCTGGCCTGCATTTCCCTGCTCATTGCTAGCTGTGACCTAACAAGAACCAGTCACCTCGTCTGTCCCCACCTCTCAACGCTGTTGCATCAGAGACGAAGTTTCCAACGCAGGAAACTTCAAAGCAGGTGGAGATGGGCAAACTTCAAGTCAGGGGCCCCTCACATTCTGCCGCTTCCTCTCGGGGAAGTTTTTGAGGTCTATCTAATGTGGAGAACGGAACTGGACTTCTCCTGCCCCGACTAGGTCCAGACCCGCTTTGTGCCTCCCCTGGACATCTCCCAGTTGGCTTTCCGTCCTCAGACTCCTTCCCACCAGACCTGCCAGGGGTCACTAGACCACAGAGCTGACCTCTATGGTGTGACAGTCAAGGGTGGGGATAAGAGATCAGATGGAAAGACCTAGGCCAAGAGAGGGGCCTTCTGTGCCTCTCTCTCCCCTTCTTCCTCCTCCTCCTCCTCCTCCTCTCCCTCCACCTTTCCTTTCTCTCCTGCTTTCCTAGACCTCCTCCTCCCACTCTTACTTTAGCCACCTCTGGCTGTCAGATCCCATCCCTTCAAGACGAGGAAGGGTGGGGATTCCCATTTTGGAAGCCAGGAGAAGGACCCTTGGATAGCATCTGGTCCCTTTCCTCTTATGATACCCATCTTCCCCCTCGGGTGGTGGGGTTGGTGGCCCCGGCCTTCACTTCCTCCCTAGATACAGCATGAAGACTGTGTATGTTTGTGGAGGCCTTGGAAAATCCCTTGGGGTGTTACTCATCGGGGGTACGGTGCCATCCCAAGCCTCCCACCCCGTACCCTTCCGTTAGCCCACTTTGATTGCGACACTGAGACAGCGAGGGGCAGAGCCCTGCTCACCCCTGTCCACTCTCCTGCCCGTATGGTCATCTCTTCTCTGCTTCCTCCTCCTGCTCTGTCCCTCTTGCAGCACCCACTGAGTCATCAAACCAGACCCACGGAGGACTGTCACCCCCGAATTGTTGAGGTGCAAAAGTCAGGACCGGGTGTCAGAAGGTATCAGGATGAAAAGCCCCAGCACCTGCGAAGGGCTGGACCATGACTTCTCCTGTCACCCTCCCCACTACTGTGCCCCGTGATGATTGTCCCTGCTGGCTGGTGAGGAGAGAGAGGAAAAGAGGGACAGATTCAAAGATAGTGAAATGCGGAGTCGGGCTCTTGGCAGAATTCATTTCGTAAAGAAGGTCAATGAGATCTGGCCCTGGCTGGCCTCCCCGACTTGGGTCTTGCCCCCATCTGGGGACCTGCCCCTGTGGACTTGCTGTGTCTCTGGTCCAGGGGAAATAGTCCCAAAGTTGATTCATCCCATGTCCATTCTGCAAATACAGGTGACCTACTTGGGACTTGGTGGGTGTAGAGATGACACATGGATCTCAAGGTGCCTGGGGGAGGTGCGTGACACTTAACAGGCTCCCCGCAGGGACTGTGTTGCCCGGAAACTCAGGACATAGTGTAGGGACACATTGGACTTACCTTCTGGATCCTTCCAGCCTACATGGGTCAAAAGCTGCCTGGGGAAGGTGTCCATCTTCAGGCCCTTTGGACTTTCCCAGATCCTACAGGCTAAGTGGCTTCTGTAAGTTGTGAAGCCACCAAGACCCCACGTGCGCCACCACGGCAGAGGGATCCATATGGATGCTGGATCTGCCTCCCTCTGCCAGCACCCAGTCCTCTATGCACACAAGGTCACCCTCTCTCTCCCCACGGGAAGCACACCAGGGGCTGACACCCGGCTCAGTTCTAGGAAAACATTTGGTGAATGAATGCACAAATGAATGGAAGGAAGATGAGGATTACCACTCATTGCCAGCTGAGAACACTGAGGGCCAGAGAGGTGAGTGACTCACCCAGGGTCCCTAGGGAGTGAGCAGCAGAGCCATCCCTTCCCACCTCTGACTGTGCATCCAAAGACTTTGCACTTGGCCCCAGCAGAGCTGTGGCACCCCCCCACCCCCCTACCCCCAACACACACACACCCCAGCTCTTACTCGTTGAGACCCAAATAACCCCTGACTCAGCTGGAAACCACTGGCAGCTGCCTGCTCTTTCTTGACCGCAGAGGGCCCAGGATTTTCGAGGAAGCGTGGCGAGGGCGGGGACTCCGAGCGCCTGGTTCTCCTGAGCCGTCATATAAAGGGCAGATCGAGGGAGGCTGGTGCGCTGCTGGAACCAGCCTTCTCCCCAGGCCTTCGCCTTCCACGCACTGGCTTGGAGCCCTGAGCTGCAACTTCTGCTGCAGGACATGGCAGGTCCCTCGAGCATCATAGCTGGCTTCCTGCTTCTGGCCCTTTGTGTCCAATGCATCATCCCCACAGGTGAGACCTCAAGCCCCCGTCTGGGTCTCTTGGGCAGGTCATGGTTCCTAGGCGCTATTGTTAAAGCGGGGTGGAGGGCTAAGCAGTGGGGGAAACCCCGAGGTGAGGCAGCCCAGGGAGTGGAACACCAGCCGGGTGTTCTGTGCTCCGTATCCCAGGTCCAGAGCCTGCAGCAGGCTGGGAAAGGACACGGCTCTTCTCCGTCTCTTTGCAGGCTCTGTGGTCACCCCCTTTTCTTGCTGCTTCAACTTTACGGCCAAGAAAATTCCCCAGAAACGAGTGGTAAGCTACCAGTTGACCAGCGGGAGCACCTGCATCCAGGCAGGGGTGATGTGAGTACTACGCCAGGAGAGGAGCAGGGAACAAGGCGGCTCCAGGGTCCCCAAGAAGTCAAGTCGGCTGTGCATCCCTGCTCACCTCTCTGAGCCTCAGTTTCCTTGCCCCTAAAACTAGGAGGAAGATGTAGATCCAAAATCTTTGAAAGAGCACCAAACATATCCAAGGCACTGTTGGGGGGTATAGGAGACCATCTTAACTGACTCCCTCAAAAATTCTATGGAAGCCAGGTGCAGTAGTGCGTGCCTGTAATCCCAGAGGCTCGGGAGGCTGAGGCAGGAAGATCACAAGTTCAAAACCAGCCTCAGCAACTTAGCAAGGTGCTAACCAACTTAGCAAGACCTATATATAATATAAAAAGGGCTGGGGATGGGGCTCAGCAGTTAAGCACCCCTGGGTTCAATCTCTGGTACAAAAAAAAAAATTCTATGGGGGGGCGTGATCATTCCCACTTTACCAAGTATAACTGAGGCTCACAAAGATGACTTGCTCAAGGTCACCCATGAAGCCAGATATAGATGCTCCTCATAATTTCATAGACACCTCTCACACAAGTTAGCAAACAAGTTTCCCTTAGCAAAGGGCAGCATGCAATGAAATCCGATGTCCATATTTGTTATTAATCTTCCCCAGCTGGTACTCAGTCCCATGGCCTTGGGGTCCCCAGATCAGAGCTGGCTTGGAAGGGGGCAACCCAGGCTCCTACCCCGGCTGTGGCATCCTTACCAACCACTCACTTCCATACAGTGTGGGAACTGGTACCGTCTGCCTTGGAATTCATTTTACTTTGGTTCTGTGGATTGAACCCAGGGCTGCTCTACCACAGAGCTACATCCCCAGATCTTTTTATTTTTTGAGTCAGGGTCTTGCTAAGTTGCCCAGGTTAGCTTCCAATATGCGATCCTCCTACCTCAGCCTTCCGTGTCTCGGGGACTCCAGGTGTGTGCCACTGTGCCCACTTTGACATCTGTCCTTTATTCTGGGCGTTTCCATTGCATTTTCGACTCCTTGCTGTGGTAGAGGCTGAGTCTCTGAGTCTCTTCCTTCAGAGGCCACATTATCTAGAGGCAGGTCTGGGCCTCCACCATCTGACAGGGAGGACCCCAAATGAGTCCGGCACTGCCCTCCCCCCATTCATTTCCAAGGTCAAGATACAGAGGCACACAGACAGATGTGCCAGGAAGTTGCAGGGGCCATGCAGGGAGCTGGCCCTCCTGCCCTTCCCCGCTCACTTCTTCATAAAGTCAAGGGGGACCAGGGCTCTGCCCGGCCCCAGGTGAGCCCCTGACCTTCCTTCCCACAGCTTCACCACCATGGCGGGCCGGAAGATCTGTGCTGACCCCAATCAGCTGTGGGTCCAGGAGTACAAGAAGAACCTGGACTCCAAGCAGAAGCAGCCTTCTGCAGAGGCCAGGGTCCGGGGTGTCAAGGTCCGCAGGCCGAGACGCCGTGGCAACAGAACTGCCATCTAACGCCACCTGCCCTCCTGCCCTGAGCCTGGGCACAGGCTCCTCGCCAGGCAGCTTGGGGCCTGAGAAGCCAGCAGGAGTTGGGCAGGGGTCCGTTTTCCTGTGCGCTGTCAACAAAGGGTCCATTCTGTGAAAATCCCAAGGGAACAGGCTGCTCTGCTCCCTGGAAGCTGAGCCACGGCTCCAAGTGCCCTGGGCCCCTGGCTTTCTCCAAGCTGGGTGAGAAGTTTCCAGATGGAGGGACGTGGCAGCCCTTTGCCCTTCTGACCCGGAGCTGGCCCTCCTCTGACCTGCAGGCTCCATCAGAGCCCAGGTGCATGAGACCCAAGCCCCTGCAGACACACCTTCCTTGCGTGGAGCCTGCAGGTGGCTTCAGGGGGTCCTCTGGTCTTGTGATGGTCCTGAGGGCTGTCTGTCTGTCTGTCTGTCTGGGGATGGTAACCTGTCAACAGAGACACTCCCCAGCATCTTGAGGGTGCTCCTGGATGGCCCCACCTCCAGCTCTTCCAATAAATAAAAATTCAACAAAAATGGAGGGTCCCTTTACAGATCCACTGCAGAATCCTTGCCCACTTCTAGAAATTTCAGAAACTCATTGGCTCTCCTAACGAAAAGGTGACGGAGGGCCAGGGTGAGGGGCCGACCCGCACTGTGAGATGGCTTTGCAAAGACAGGAATTAAAGGAAACATTCTGCTTGGTGACAGGGCTTGATTCTTGCTGCTTTGGGGACAAAGACCTGCCCTGCCTTTAGTACGGGGGTTTCCCCTATATTTTGATGAAGGGAAAATGGATTGGGAGCTGAGGAGGGGGAGAAAGCCCCCCAGCTTTTTCTCTGTGCATGAGATACAGTGAGAATTGTCAAGTGCATCGACAGAGTCGCTGTTCTCAAATCCATAATCCAAGTAAACTCATTTCTCCTCTGAAGATGGTGGTGTCTCATCTGTTCTCACCTCTCTTGGGAAAGGGTTGGTGGTGAATCATAGAAATGTGCTCCACAGAGCATCCTGGGCCACCTACTCCAGGCTGGGAGGGGAGAAGTACCTGAGCCCAGAGCACCTGGGCATCCAGCTGCGATCCCTGCCTGCCCTTGGGAGTCCTGGTACAAGGGGTAAGCAGAAAATTCGAGGGCTGGGGGGGTAGTTCAGTGGGTTTCATCAGCAGCATGGCAAGAGTAAATAAAAGGGAAATCCATTACACCGATTAAGCTTAGCAAAGCTTATTTGAGCAAAACAAAACAAAACAAAAAAAATGATCCGGAAATCGGGTGACCAGAGCCACTTCTGAGAACTCCAACCAAAATGTGATCTGTGGGCATTTTTAGAAAAAAAAACAGAAGTAAGGTATTGGAAACAACTTAATTGGCCACAACTCAGTCAACCAACCAGTCAGTCGGTCGGTTAGAGCTTAACTGGTCTGCTGGGTGCAGCTTAATCAGTTGACTCCTGAGGCTCCAACCAGACAACGCTCCATTACAGTGACGAAACTGTACTTGGAGTTGGTCTATTGGGCTCAGGGCAGGTGACCAGTTTAAATCAATGGCTGCCTGCCACATTGCACTTCATACAGGTTGCATATGCCTCATCTGAAATGCTTCAGACTTCAGAGTTTTTCTGGTTGTAGAATATGTTTACCTCCACTTTACCTGGTTGAACATCCTTAATCCAAAATCCTAAATTTCAGAGCATCTCTGAATTTGGGATCAGGGATGTTCAGCTTATATTAACTTTAGAAAATACCCAAGCACAACTGAATTCAATTAGATTCTTATAACATTTCAATGAAGCTCGCTATGTATTGCAAAGGAGCTATTCCAGGCATTAGTCAGCTATAAAATGATTAATGGAGAGAAATGCACACACATTTCAAAAGCGCATGGGTTTAATGAGCTGTTAAAAAGTTTTTATAAGCTGCTTCACTTTGTAAAAGAAAAACTTTTTCTACACTCACAACATGTCTGACACCCAATGTGGGATGTCCAGGGCATCCACGCTTGGCCACAAATCTGGGTGGTCCTCCGACCTCCTCCTCCAGTTTGGTCCTGGCTCACAGAATTCAGGGAGTCACTTCCCTGGGGCTCACTGGCTTATTCTAAAGGGTACAAATGAATGGCCAGACGAAGAGGGGCCCAGAGCCGCGTCCAGGAGGGCTCTGCCCATAAGAGCTTCTGTCCCTGTGGATTTGGGCTATGCTGCCCTCCCAGGACTTGGGGGGATTCACCAACATGGAAGCTCTCCAGACCCCATAGTTTAGAGACTTTTTTTTCGTCATGCAGGCAAGATGGATTTTCTACCTGATCTTCGCTGCAGGATGGGCTGGGGTGAGGCTGAAAGTTCTAAGCTTCTGATCAAGGCTGGGTCCTTCTGACCAAGCCCCCATCCGGAAGCTATCTGGGAATCCACCAAGAGTCCCCCCATCAGGAAGTGCCAAGGAATTAGAGAGTCCTGCAGAAAACGCTCCCATCACCCCCATCACTGAGGAAACCACAAGGATTTCAGGAGCTCTGGGTCAGAAACTGGAATCAGAGAACAAACAATATATTTCCTTTTATGGGATGTAATAATATGTACCTTAGTCCCTGAACCTCAGCTTTGTTCATCTGGGAAATGGGGATGGATAACCAGACCTCTCACTTTGGTTTTCCCCACAAGCAGACCATGAAGCAGAGATCTGAGTGCAGAGGCTGTATTTGGGAAGTACAGGGAGTAACAGCAGGATGAAAGGAGTACCAGAGGTAGCAGATGAGGGTGCGTTAGCCAGCAGATGGGGGTCAGTCCACTGGGCAGAGGTTTGAGGCCCATCCCTCGGAGTCACACACCCGTCCCCAGCCATCAGTCTTTGCCAGTGGTGAGGGGTGGTTTTTGCAGAAAAGTGGGGGCAGAATAACCCTCCATGGTTTAAAAAAGTCCTAAGGGCCTGTGTCAGTGATACATGTCTGTAATCCTAGCTACTTGGGAGGCTGAGGCAGGAGGATTCTAAGTTTGAGGCCAGCCTCAGCAACTTAATGAGATCCTGTCTCGGAAAAAAAAAAAAAAGTAAAGGGCTTTTACTTTACCACTGTAGTTCAGTGGTAAAGCATCTCTGGGCTCAATTCCCAGTACCAGGGAACAAAGGGAAACCCCAAGGTCCAGAGAGGCCCCTACTGGCAACAGGGAATCTGTCAGCACATAAAAGGCTTTTAGCAGCTATTTGGGGTAAGGAAGCCATTAAAGTTACTTGACCTCTCAAGCAAAGCAGAACATGTTGTGATGCAAAACAATGCAAAGGAGGGGACATTTTCATGGGGACAAGGAGCCTCTGGAATCCTCATCTCAGACTGCCATCCACATGGGCACATTTTGAAGGATGGGAGAGAGCTGCAGCATTCGGGAATCAGAAACTGAAAGAAGAGCTGGGCTGTGAGGAGGGGGGGGAGGGGGGAGGGGGGGGCTCTGGCTGGGCATGTCCAGCCCCCGCTCAGGAGCAGCCAGCTTCACCGTTGCCTTTTCTGTCCCAGCTCAGAACCAACCAGAGGAGCGCATCCATTCGCAGGCCGAGGACATAAGATGCTTCTGTTGATCTGCCCCAGCTTCCCATGCCCACCACCTCCGGGTAGAGCGCTCCGAGCCTCCCTCCAGCCAGCGCAAAGCTTCCCTCTCCACCACCTGCCCGAGAGTCTCTGCCAAGCGCAGATCACGGTGGCCAACCCTGCCCCTGCCAGCTCTGATGGACGGTGTGTCTGCTCATCACCCTGCGGGGAAGTTGTAGAGGCTGGTGTGGCCGCAGCCAGGGGCCACGAGATGATCCAAGCAGGTGATGGAGACTAGGGAAGGGAGGGCTGGCGCCCCCAAGAGTGCCCCATGGCACTACCGGTGGTCACGGTGATCATGGGGCCAATCTCTTTGAAAGATGACCTGGGAGCATCTGTTAACATGCTTATCCCACCTACCCCGCCAAATCAATGTCCCTCTCGCAGGAAGGTACCCTGTGCAGAGACCAACAGGTGTGTGTGACCTCGTACTATCTCTGGTTACAGAAAATTGGCAAAAACCTAATTTTCCATTTGCAGAGGACGTGGTCAAGATATATTTTTATTTATTTACTTTTATGTGGTGCTGGGGATCAAACCCAATGCCTCACACCTACAAGGCAAGCGCTCTACCACTGAGCCACAGCCCCAATCCCCCAAGATTATATATATATATATTTTTTCCTTTAATTTTTATTTTTTTGCCATGCTGGGGATTGAACCCATGGCCTTGTGCATGTGAGACAAGCCCTCTATCAGCTGAGCTCTGTCCCCAGCTCATAAGATACATTCTTAAGTGAATACAAGCAAGGTTCATAAGAGCATTTGCTGTATGCTATAATTCTAAAAAAAAAAAAAGATATAAACATGGGATTAGCTACTTGCTGAATGCCATCTGTCAAGATGGCTGCCTATGGCAGGTCAGGACTGGGGGCTGGGATGGAGGAGGGGGACATACACACTTGTCGTTATACTTTTTTGGGTCCTTGAACTTTTATTATAAGCAATTATTATTTTCATGATCAAAAAAAAAAAAGTGTATGGAGACTGTTCCAGAAAAACTTGATCCCAGGAGGTGACGACCAGCACCCAAAATGCCATGAGAATGAAGATTCGGATACATCCAGGGTCACAGAGTACCATTTACTGGGGACTCAGTTGAATTCCTGCAATTTGGGTCAGAAAGAGGGGTTAGAATAGAAAGGATTTCACCCTGGCTAGAAGATGTCTGGTTTACTCCAAGCTAACATCAAGGCAAGGAATCAGGTGCTTCCCTGAGCCAGGGTTGGTTGTAGAGCTCTGCATACCCTCTAATGTTTTGTCCACTTACGGTTTTCTGGGAAACCAGGCTGCAGGAACCAGCTAAGGATCCTCTGGGCAAACATGGTGGTTATGACCCAAGGCGGCTGCTGTTATGAGAGGTGGAATCCGTCTAGGCCCACACCCCTTTCCTTCGGGCTGAACCAGTTAGTGTGTTCCTGTGTCCTTGTAGCTGCCACCAGTGTCTGCATCCAGGCCTGAGGACTTGATCCCCAAGGCTACTTTGCCATGTTAGAAGCACCAGGGAATGGGGTTGTATAACTACCCCAGCTCCCTCGCCCCTTGGCTGATGCCACTCTGGGGCCTGTGCTTTACACCATCCGCCATGGTCTCCCTATTTCCTAATTGGTTCCTGACATTGAAGGACATACTCTTATTGGTTGCCTTCCTTCCCTACACCTATTACATTACATATATCCTCCAGAACCTTGTCTCAAGGTCCATGTTTGGGAGGGACTCCCACACCCTTAGCCAAACCTGTCAGATGACTCACAAAAAGTGAGTTCAAAGCTCCGGTGTCAGCACACAGCTAGTGAGTGAATCAAAAGATACCATCAGAACCTAAGGGTGAGACAGGAAAGAGACCAAGGCAAAGGCACATTATCCAGAAAAGTTGCCCAGGGGACTGGGCTGCCCAGGCAGGCTCCACGGATTTCCTCTTCTGCCCGGTAGACAAGGGCCTGCAGGTTGGAGGGACCTTGGGCTTCATCAGCCAGTGGGCCCAGCAGAGAAGTGCTGAGCTGGGCTGGCTGGGCCTCGGGCTCTGGAACCCCTGCCCAGGGGCTGTGGCAGCTGCTGAGCTGAGTTCCAGGACCTATTGCTTGTTCCTCCAGTGACAAGGGGCCTCCAAGTGACAGAAGGAACTGAAAGACCAAGGTGAGGCCACCATGAAGCCAAAGCCTTTGAGATTCTCACAGCTTTCTCTCTCGCTCTCCTCCCCTCTCCCTGGATTTCTGTCCCCTCTCCCACCAGTCAGGGACACCTGGGGTCCCTCCAGCTATTGGGAGGACAGTGCTTGCAGTAGACGGCCAGGCGATGGGGGGGCAATGGGGGGGTCCCCTGCCCTGCTTCTCCCCAGCCCTCTTCTCCTTTCCCCTTCCAACCTCCTCCTGGGAAACAGATGCTGCTGGAAGAACTTGCCAGAAAGTCCCGGGTGGCTGAGATGATGTTTCGCTGTCAGGGCTGCTGAGATTTTATCCCGACACTCAAAATTATTGATTTCAAAGAATTCTGTGGCCTTGTTGGACCTGGGCATCCAAGGGTCGTGGTCTAACTTCCCAGCAAGGGTGGCCCAGGAGTTGAGGGACAGTGGTTCCTGTCCCGAGGTTTCCTGCAGGGGAACCTGCTTGATAAGGCGGTCATGCCTTAGGGGGGACTGTCCCTTCCCCTCCCTGCTGAGCCCCTCCCTGATGCTATTTCCTGTGATCTCCTCCCAAATTAATTTTTGCCCCCAGACCTCATCTCAGTGTCCACTTCCTGGTGGGGAGCCCAGGGGCTGAGGGAGAGCTGGTCGGCCTGGGCGGCCAGGACAGGGTGCCACAGACGGCACCACAGTCATGGATTTTCTCACAGTTTTGGAGGTCTGAAGTCCAAGGTCAAGGCAGGGTTGGCTTGTGCAGAGGCCTCACTTTTCGGCTTGCGGATGACCCCCTCTCACTGTCCTCACACGGGCTTCTGTCTATGCGTACACACCTCTGGGCCTCTTCCTCCTCTTTGTAAGAGGACACCAGACCTGTTGGGTCAGAGTCCCTCCATTCGGACCTCACTGAACCTTCCTTACCTCTTTCAAGGCTCTGTCTCCTCCCGCAGTCACGTTGTGGGTTAAGGCGTCAATCTATGACGTTTGGAGGTGGGGACACAATTCAGTCCATAACAGAAGGTTACTGGGCAGGACCAACTCAGCTAATGAAGGGAAGGCCAGCCAGGCCAGCCAGGCCGTCAGAGACCAGTGCCCATGGCGACAGGAGAATGGCCGGCCTGATTCTAGAAGGGCACTGGGAAATCCAGACTTGGGAACCGCACCCGATGGGGGGTCCTAGGAGATCCACACAGCAGCATCCTGGTCCCAGCCAGCAACCCAGAGGGTATGGAGCAGGGGCTTGGGCCCTAAAGAAAGGGGCAGTTGGGAACAGAGAAGGAAGGACCTGGGGCCACCAGCCATAGCCCAGCATTGAGGACACTGTCAGGGCCTGACCTGGCCAGTGTCCTCAATCCCCTCAAATACCAAAGAGGAGTCTCAACAGATGCCACCAGTAGAAATGGCTCCCGGGGTGGGAGAGAGGTGCCCCCGTGTTTCACGAACAGGAGATCAGAATCACTAATCATAAAGGGGGACAGGGACTTAACTATATGAAACTTTGGGACTTTTGTTCATTAGAAGATACCTGTC
Source organism: Urocitellus parryii (assembly GCF_045843805.1). Lineage (NCBI taxonomy): Eukaryota > Metazoa > Chordata > Mammalia > Rodentia > Sciuridae > Urocitellus > Urocitellus parryii. Next base: position 27,798,441 of record NC_135539.1, on the reverse strand, counting down.
AGGGAATGGAAAGGCAGTTGGGAGATTTTCTCAATATACCCATCCTGGGCTGAAAGAGGTCCCCCAGAATTCACTGTCCACCCGGAACCTCAGAATGTGACATTATGCGGAAGGGGTTCTTCGCAGAGATCATTGTTTAGGCTGAGAGGAGGTCTTGACTTGGGCTAACCGGGCGCCTGGGATCCCGGGGACTGGACAGCTAAGGCAAACTCTAGAGCAGGGTGTCTGGAAGTGGTGCTGGATCCAAGGCCCAGGTTTGTACAGGTCAGAGATTTGTTTTCCAGGCCCACCCGGCTGGGCAGCCCCAGGGTGTGGAAGCAGGACGCAGACCTTGCTCGGAGGTGGGGACCAAAGGAGGGGCTCTCACTCAAGGAGGAAAGTTTCAGGGAATGGACCCCATTGGTGAAGCACAAGGAGAAGTGGGGTGATTTGTGACAGTCAGCTATCATTTCTTAAAATGAAAGACGTTCTGAATAGCAAAGGGGGATGGGGAAGGGGGAATGGAAAGTGGTGGCTTCCATAAAACATTCCTTTAGTCATGCAGGTGGCCATGCGGTTGGTCTCAGCTGCTCGGGAGGCTGGGGCAGGAGGATCAAAAGTTTGAGGCCATCCTCAGCAAGTGAGTGAGACTCTCAGCACCTTAACAAGACCCCCTGGGAATGCGGCTCAGTAGTAGAACAACCTGGGTTCAAACCCCAGCACCAACAAAACAAAAAACCCCAATTCCTTTAACCACATGATTTGTTTTGTTTAATTTAGCACATAGTTTTCCTTCCTCATCATTATTTCATTAAAATGTCACAGATCACTTCACAACAGGGATGAATCCAGTGAAACACAGAAACCCCAGTGGTGTAGGTTGGTCTCTCCGGGTGGCTTCTTTCTTTTTATTTGATACCAGCCACACCCTCAGCCCTTTTTCTTTTTATTTAGACATAGGGTCTCGCTGCGTTGCACAGGGCCTTGCTAAATTGTTGAGGCTGGCTTTGAACTCGCGATCCTCCTGCCTCAGCCTCCCCAGCCGCTGGGATCACAGGCGTGCGCCACTGCGCCCAACTGTGCTATGCTTTTGATACAACTGGCAGCTCAGTAGTAGGTTTGTCTATACCAGCATGGCCACAAATATGTGGGTAATGCCTTGCACTGTGGCGATTTGACAGCCATGATGGCATCAGCTGGTAGAAATTCTTCAACTGTATTGCAATTCTTGGGGACACTGTCACCTCTGTGGCCCCACCATCTACTGAAATATCATTCTGCTTCATCTCTGTGTGTAGAAAAGTGTGTGGATCAGAAAAGTTCAGCTCAGTGAATTTTCACAAGAGTACAAAGGTGAACCAGCCTCTGGCTCAGGGGACCAGCAAAGCCCCCCCCCCCCAAACCAGACCTGCCTCTTGAGCCCGCATCCGGTCACTGTCCCCCAAAGCACCATCACTATCCTGATTTCCATCATTCTAGGTTAGTTTTGCTTGTTTGGCCCTTGATACCCACGGACACCCAAGATATTACTTTTTTGCATCGGGCTTCTTCTGAGGTAGGATGTGAGACACGTCCATACGACTGTGTGTCATCATAGTTCATTTTAATTGCTGTACAGCATTGTATTATGTAAACAAATGACTATTTTCCATTCTACTATTGATGGACATCTGGGCAGTTTCCAGTTTGGGGCTACTACAAATATTGCTGCTTTGAAAAAAGAAAAAGTATTGAGTGTTGCAGTCAATGTCCTTTGGTGAAGGGTTGGAGGTGTAGCTCAGTGCTCACCCAGCATGCATCTGGCCCCAGGTTGGATCCCCAGCATTGCAAAAAATTACAATTAAAAAAATCTTTTGGTGAACGTAGGCACATATTTCTGGTGGGCATATACATACTAAGGGTTAAATTTCTGGATTATCAAGTATGTGAAATTTTGGCTTTATGAAATACACAGCCGTGCACTGAATGAAGATGTTTTGATCAATGATGGATCACGTACATGATGGTGGTCTCTGTATGATTGTATCGCCTGGTGATGCCGAAGTCTTTGTTGGTTAAGTACCCTCTATGCTGTTCACAGGATGACAAAATTGACTAATGACAAATTTCTCAGAGTTGTTCTGTCACTCATTTATTGTGCCACTGTACTACCAATTACGTGACTTGGTTGTGAGTCACATCCCCGCTAACTTTTGGTGTTGTCCCTCTGTTTACTGTAGCCATTCTGGCTGGCATGTGCACGGTGGCTTAAGTTTGCATTTCTCTGGTGGTTGATAAAATGAAGTCCCTTTTATCTGCAGTGTAGATTCCTTCTTTTGTGAAGTGTTCAAGACTCAGCCATTTTCCCAACACATTGCCTTCTTCTTGTTCATTTATGGTGCTCTTTATGTATTCTGAGAACAGAATCCCTTTGCAGATAGACGACATCATATTCATTTCCTAGGGCTATGGTAACAAATTGGCATGAATTGGGTGGCACATAAAACAACAGAAACTTATTCTCTCATGGGTCCGGAGGCCTGAGTCTGAAGTTCAGGGCAGTGACCTCTCTGAAGGTGACAGGAAGACTCCTCCTCCGCCTCTTCCTTCCTCCTGGTGGCTCCTGGAAATCCTTAGCATTCCCAGATCGCTGTTCCTGAGACTGGAGTAGATCCTTTGCTCCAGTCTCTGCTTCTGACTCCCCTGGCCTTCCCCTCTCTGTCTCTCTATTCTAGTGGCCTGATCTTTTTTTCCGTTTCTGGGTACCAGGGATTGAACCCAAGGGTACTCGACCCCTGAGCACATCCCCAGCATTATTTTGTATTTTATTTAGAGACAGGGTCTCACTGAGTTGCTTAGCGCCTCCCTGTTGCTGAGGCTGGTTTTGAACTCACAATCCTCCTGTCTCAGCCTCCCAAGCTGCTGGGATTTTAGGTGTGGGCCACCGTGCCTAGCTCTAGTGGCCTACTCTTAAGGACACTTATTGGATTTAAAGCCCACCCTAATTCTGATCTCTTAACTAGTTACATCCACAAAGACCCTTTTTCCAAACGAGGTCCCATTCTAAGGTCCTGGGTAGATGTGCCTATGGGGAGAGGGGATTATTCAACCCAGCAGAGATGTATTAACAATTTTTTCTTCTACCCTGAAGATTACCTCTACTTCTTAACTGTATCTTCTAATGAGTAAAAGTTCCAAATTTTAATAGGGACCAGCTTGTCATATCTTCCTCTTTATGGTTAGTGCTTAGCATCTGTTGGTGAAACATGGGTCCCCTGCATACACAGCTATCTATTCTCAATGGTATGCCAGAGGTGGCCGGTAGAGGTCCCCCTCCCCAGAATTCCCAGTGGAGGTGAGCTTTGTCTACTCAGGGAAATAGCCTGTTTGATGATTCATCTTGCATTACCACCTTTTCTTCCCTGCTTGGATTTCCTCTTCCTTTACTGGTATCTTCTGGAACCACATCAAATCAAATCCCCTCCCCCCGCACACATACACACACAATCACTTGCCCTGGAATCCTTGCCTCAGAAGAACCCAAACTAAAATGACAGTCTTCAAATCTGCCTCAACCCCAACTTCCTCATCTTCCAAAAGAGGAGAAAATATGCATCTTTGTGCAGAATTTGAATGCTGGGCACAGTGGCGCACGCCTGTAATCCCAGCAGTTTGGGAGATGGAGGCAGGAGGATCGAGAGTTCAAAGCCAGCCTCAGCAAAAGCGAGGCGCTAAGCAACTCAGTGAGACCTTGTCTTGAAATAAAATACAAAATAGGGCTGGGGATGTGGCTCAGTGGTCAAGTGCCCCTGAGTTCAATTCCCGGTACCCCCTCCAAAAAATAAATAAAGAGAACTTGAAAGAACCCCATCATAGTCTCAGCCATCCTGGGTTAGGATGGGTTAGGTAGTAAGATCCCTGGCACTCGAAGCAGTCAAAACAATCTGAATATCTACAAGAGAGGTGTTTGAAAAGGGTTGAACTAAGAGAAATTAGTGGTCCCATCTCTCCATGGAAAATTCTATGATTCAATATATGGTCAGTACTCCTTTTCTTTCTTTCTTTCTTTCTTTCTTTCTTTCTTTCTTTCTTTCTTTCTTTCTTTCTTTCTTTCTTTCTTGGTGTTTTTGTTTTGTTTTGTTTTGTTTATGTGTGTGTGGTACTAGGGACTGAAAACAAAGGCACTTAACCCCTAAGCCACATCCCAGCCCTTTGTATTTTTTTTAATTTTGAGACAGGGTCTCACTAGGTTGCTTACAACCTCACTAAGGTTGGCTTTGAGCCTGTGATCCTCCTGCCTCAGCCTCCAGAATCTCTGGGATCCCGGACGTGTGCCACCGTGCCTGGCGTAAACTCAGGAGTTAAAGAGGCGTATTTTAGGGACATATTAGGGCATGGGAAACACTAGCTCTGGCCTGACAGTCCTGCTCTGCCCCTGCCTCAGACTCTCCTGCACAGATGTCACCAACCTATCTAGAACATTCTTTCCCTGTTTTAGCTGGATTTGCCTAAAATACAGAACCATGGGTCACCCTGGAGGTCCAGGAGAGAGCCGGGGAATATATAGTTGTAAAACCTCCAGATGATTGGCATAACCTCTCAGTTTAGAGAGCCTCTAAGCTAGATGCGAGGTCTCAAGTGGCCCCCACCAGCTCTGGCATGGCTGCAGGTCAGGGCACGGGCCTGGAGGCCTGGACCATGGCTCTTGGTCGTCCCTGGTTGGGCTGCTTTCTGCTGACATCTGAAACCAGTTAGGCCTCACCAAGAGATAAGCGAAGTTCAGAAGGCAAACAAAACCTCCCGAGAGCCAGAAATCTATCAGGAACAACCAAGTGAGCTGTCGCGTGCCTTGGGTCAGTTCACTGGAATATTTCTTCATTTCCTCCACTTCCGTTTCTCAATCCAGAAAGTGTTGACTCTACCAATGTCCCCGGGCCCGAGACTCCTACTGGTGGCCAGAGCCCCTCTGCTCCTCCCAGGCAACCCTGGCCCCCCTTCCCTGGGCTGTGGGTTATGAGTCCATTGTTCAGCCAAGAAAAGCCACTTCAGTTTCCAACCACAAAATTCTCTGGAATCCTCTTCAGGGACCGCTCAGCCTCCTAAAAGGGGGTCAGACAGGAGCAGTTCGGTAGACATCTGGGAAGGGCCCAGCTCCGAGGGCCATGAAGAGCTTTCCCCTGGTTCCTCCCATTCTCCTGGCCTTCCTCCTGAGCGTCCACACATATGTCCTACGTACGTAGCTGCCCCACCCTTCCCCGGGGGCTCCTTTCCAGAAAGGACAGTCTCAAGCTTCCCTCCTGTTTTTAGGAGACAGTGACACGGATAAATCATGCTGTTTCCAGTACAGCCATAAGATGATCCCCTGGAACTGGGTGCAAGCCTACCAGTTCACCCAGATCAGCTGCCCCCAGCAGGGCGTGATGTGAGTATCTCCTGGGCATGCTTTCAGGGTCCCTAGGCCGGCCATGTCACTGGATGGGGGTACCCAGCAGACACCCCCTCAGCGGCAGAATGAGAACCTGGGCTCCTGGGTTGGGTCCTGCCTCTGTGACAACATGCATGACTCGGAGCTCTGTTTGGAGCCTGCCATTCACACCATGGGCCAGGCACTGCGTGACCTGCAGACCCCGCAGGCTCATGAAAGAAAAGGGGCAAAGGTATTTGCACAACAGAGTTGATCTTGGTGGTGATGAGTAAAGAAGACAGAGAGAGAGAGGATGAAGGAGCTTGTCCCAGGCCCAGGAGGACCTGACTTGGCATCTGGAAGGTCTCCCTAAGGAAGGGACCCCAAGGATGAGTGGGAGGACATTCCAGAGAGGACCAAGGAGCATGGGAAGAGCCAGAGGCAGGGGGGAGGATGAACTGTCAGCCTGACAAGGGGGAGAGGCAGCCAGGAAGCGGGGTCAGGGTAACAAGGGAGCTGACACAGGATCGGGGCTCCTGGCAGGATTCAATAGGGTCATGTATGCAAGTCCTTCAGCACCGGGACTGGGCACAGCACATGGACAAGAAATGGAAGCTGCTCCAAGAGCAAACCCCAAGCGGGAACCAAGGCTCCTGATCACCAGAAAATATGCAGCAGGGAGAGAAGAGGCTCCAGGGACAAACCTGAACGTCATCATTTTAGACAGAGTTGAGGGTAGAGACGAGGACATTGAGAGCCTATACAGAGTTGGGGGAGCTCCAGGGCTCAGGAGGTCCCGGCTCTTCTCCTTCAGGTCTTGAGGGGCTTTCTGGGACTTTAAAGACATCCACACTGAACCGACAGCTGGCAAAGTCCCTGAGCTGGGGTCAAAGCAGAACTCTGTCACAAGCTGGGGGACCTTGGACAAGACAAGATCCCTCCATTCTAAAATGAAGGGGACAGGGAGCTCAAAGTTGGAGACTTGGGGACATCAACCATGGCCCCCCATTTTTAATAAGCTCACAGTAAGGAATGCAGGAACCACATATAAACAGCTACAATGAGCAACTCAAGATGATGCAGATGAGAATTAAGTGGAGTGGTGGTGTGGGTCCATTTCCCGGTGAGGAAAATATTCTCCCACTGATCTTGGTGTCAGCTGGATGAGCTATAAATATACTAAAAGCCATCGAGTTGTGACTCACTTTCATTGGATGAGTGAAATAGCGTGTGAATTGTGTCTCGGGAAGGCTGTTGTAAATGGCAGGTACAAGACACAGGTTGCAGATTAGACCTGTGGGCAAGTGTTTCCTGGGGAGGGGGGCCTCCGAGCCTGGCTTCCTATGGGAACAGAGAGGAAGAAGAGCAGGGAGAAGAGGGGGTAGGGACAGAGTGTGGCAGGCCTGTGGGAGGGTGGCAAGCTAGCCAGGGAGCTGCCCGGCCCTCTCCCCCTCTCCCAAGGGAAGCCAAGGGCTCCCTAGTCACTTCTGTCTTTATTTCACAGATTCACCACCAAAATAGGTGAGAGAGTCTGCGTCCAACCGAAGGAAAAATGGGTGCAGAGATACATTTCTCTGTTGGAAGCTCAGAAATAATCGTGACTCTGCTGAGTTTCCAGTCCAGGGACGCCTGGACCCTGCTCTTGGCCCTGTTCCCCTTGGTGGAGCTGGGGCAATCTCTGCAGAGGGCCTCCTGGCAGGGAGGGAAGCATGATTTCCACCAGAGTTTTTCTTCTTTTTTTTTTTAAATAAAGGTTTTTCATGAAGACTTGACTTGTTGTTGATAAAATTATTAATGGATTAGAACTTGATTTTTTTCCCCCCTAGGAAAGGAAACCAAGTCAGTAGGTGTTAACCAGCTGCCTGGCAGGTCCCTAACCCCTGAACTGACCCTGTTATTGAATTTTACAGTTTTGTTGTTGTTTTTGTTGTTGTTGTTTCATAATTGCAAAAAAGACAAATTTATATACATTTTGGCAAAAGGCTTGGCATATGTTCTAACATTGTTGAGAAAGGTAAGTTAGGTTATTTGGAAAAGTAAACCCTGCCTAACATTTCACAGTCCATTCATGCTGGGTACCTGTTGCCTCACCGTACGGGAAATGTTTTTAGAAAACGATAACTGTCAGGTGCTGTGGTGCATGCCTGTAATCTCAGCAGCTCAGGAGGCTGAGGCAGGAGGATTGCAGGTTTGAGGCCAGCCTCAGCAATTTAGTGAGGCCTTAAGCAACTTAACAAGACCCTATCACAAAATTAAAAAAAAAATAAATTAAATAAAGAGGGCTGGGCATGTAGCTCAGTGGTAAAGCACCCCTGGGTTGAATCCCCAGTACCCAAAACACAAACAAACAAAAAATCCCAGAAAGAAAAAGAGAAAACCAAATACTAATCAATGAACATGAATAGGTTCTACCTACTAACCCTAGGAGGTCAATGTCTTAACTAGCCCAAGTAAATTCTTTTTTTTTTTTAAAGACAGAGAGAGAGAGAGAGAGAGAGAGAGAGAGAGAGAGAGAGAGAGAATTTTTTAATATTTATTTTTTAGTTCTCGGCGGACACAACATCTTTGTTTGTATGTGGTGCTGAGAATCGAACCCGGGCCGCACGCATGCCAGGAAAGCGAGCTACCGCTTGAGCCACATCCCCAGCCCCCCCAGTAAATTCTTTTTAAGAAATAATTATAGATTCACAGGGGTTGCAGCCTATGGAGAGGGATGGGCATGGTGGCGCCCACCTGGGGGAGGGGTGGAGCTGAGACAGGAAGATCACAAGCTGGAGACAGACCTGGGCAACTTAGACCCTCTCTCGAATAAATCGATAGGACTGGGGATGTGGCCCAGTGATAGAGTGCTTGCCTAGCATGTGTGAGGCCCTAGGTTCCATCTCCAACAACACAAAGATAATAATAATTATAATAATAACCTGGGGAGATCAGGTGCACCCTTCCTCAGTCTTCCCCCATGGTTACATCTTATAGAATTATCATACAGTGTCAAACCAGGGAGATTCACATTGGTAAAAAGTGTGTGCATGACTCTATCATTCTGCCATTGGATCACGGGTGGATTTGAGTAATCACTAGAATCAAGACACAGAAGGGGGCTGGGGCTGGGGCTGGGACTTAGTGGTAGAGCGCTCGTCTAGCATGTGCGAGGCCCTGGGTTCGATCCTCAGCACCACATAAAAAAACAAAATAAAGATATTGTGTCCATCTACAACTAAAATCATTTTTTTGAGAGAGAGAATTTTAATATATATTTTTTTTTTAGTTCTCGGCGGACACAACATCTTTGTTGGTATGTGGTGCTGAGGATCGAACCCGGGCTGCACGCATGCCAGGCGAGCACACTACCGCTTGAGCCACATCCCCAGCCCCTTAAATATATTTTTTAAAAGTAAAAAGGTACAGAAGGAGCCCACCAGAGGTCTCCCCTTCTTGCTTTGTTTTTGTCCGTTGGCAATGCAGCAGACAGAACCCAGGGTCACAAGGCATGCCAGGCAAGCACTCTGCCTCTGAGCCACCCCAGCCCTTGCTGCCCTTGGCCGTCACTCCTTCCTTCTTGCCCCAGCTTGCAGCACCCACTACTCCACTTTGCTTCTGAGCTTGACCTTTTTCAATTCCACATATAAGTGAGATCATGCAGGATTTGCCTCTGCTCGGCTCATTTCACTTAGCATAATGTCCCCCAGGACATTTATGATGTCAAAAATGGCAGGATTTCCTTCTTTCTTAAGGCTGCCTAATGTTCCATTATATATATATACACACGTAGGTACATAGATATATTCCAATGTATATATAAACATATTCAAGAGGCTGGGGATATAGCTCAGTTGGTAGAGTGCTTGCCTCACATGCACAAGGCCTTGGGTTCAATCCCCAGCACCACCAAAAAAAAAAAAAAGTATATATATATATATATACTCACCCATATCACCTTTGTATAATGGGGCGATTTCTTCCAGGTCCCCTTACAAACTAGAAATCTGTAGATGCTCAATGCCCTGCATAAAATGGTGTAGTAGGTGCATGTAGCCCAAGCCCACCCTCTAGTACACTTTGAATACATCTAGATTACTTACAATACTCCATATAACATAAATGATGTCAACAGGTGTTCTATACTGTTTAGTTTGTACTCGCTCAGTATAGATGTCTTTTTTTGGAATATTTTGGATCCACTGGGGGTTGACCCTGTGGAGGCGGAAACACAGACCCAGAAACCTATTACTTACATATGACACGTCTACCTCTATGTATGTATTTATATACACACCCATACACATGTATTACGTGTACAAAAACAGCGTGGTACTATCATGAAAACAGCCATACAGGCCAATAGAATAATACTGCAGTTAACCCAGAGTGCAAGTGTGTCTCTGAAATCTTGGTATTTCCTTGGGGTTTATGCACAGAAGTGGAATTGCTGGGTAGCCCAGGAGTTCCAGTTTCCTGTTTTGGAGAACCATTCATGCTGTTTTCTATAATGGCTGTGCTAACTGGCTCCCCGTCCGAGGTGTGCAAGACTTCCCTGTTATCCACATCTCACCGATGTTTGTCATCGTTTGTCTTTTTGATAACGTCCATGCTCACAGAGGTGAGGTGCTATCTCATGGCAGCTGGATTTACATTTCCCAGATGATTAGTTGTCGAACATGTTTTCATATATTATTTGCCATTTGTGTGTCTTTTTTTTGGAGAAGGGTCTCTTAAGGTCCTTTGCTGGTTTTTATTTTATTTTTAAAAAATTTTTAATATTTATTTTCTTTTTTTTTTTTTTAATATTTATTTTATTTAGTTCTCGGCGGACACAACATCTTTGTTGGTATGTGGTGCTGAGGATTGAACCCGGGCCGCACGCATGCCAGGCGAGCGCGCTACCGCTTGAGCCACATCCCCAGCCCCTTAATATTTATTTTCTAGCTCTCGGCGGACACAACATCTTTGTTGGTATGTGGTGCTGAGGATCGAACCCGGGCCACACGCATGCCAGGCGAACGCGATACCGCTTGAGCCACATCTCCACCCCCTTTGCTGGTTTTTAAATTAGATTCCTTGTCTTTGCTGTTGATGTGGGTTTCTTATATATTTTAGATATTGACCCTTCTCTGAGGACTCTTTTCTGACATTTGATAGTCTGTTTTTCTCTCCATTGAGATTGTTTACTTAGCTGTGCAGAAACTTTTCAGTTTGACAGAACTGCTTTTGCTTTCTTCTAAGAATCTTATGGGTTCAGGTCTTGCTTTTAAGTCTTTACTCCATTTTGAATTAATTTTTGCAAGTAGTATAAAATAAGGTTCCAATTTCATTCTGCTGTGTGTATATCAGGTTCCCCCCCCCCAATTTTTTTTTTTTTTTGTACTAGGGATTGAATCGAGGGGCATATAATCACTGAGTCCTGTAAGGGTCCGGCGGAGCGTCGGAGGGAGAGACCACACAAGAGACCAGCTTCATGCAATTGCAGGGGGAAGTTTTATTGAACCAGCATGCTGGGGCTCAAGGCTCACTCAGGAAGGGAGAGCAGCCCAGAGCCCAGAGCAGAGGTCAAGCAGAGCTTAAGTACACTTTTTGGAGAGGGCGGGGGGCTTTGCATACATCAGAACAAATCATCTTGAGGCGCGGGAAAATTGAACGACAACCCTGAGCCATGATTAGTACATCTATTGGCGGGAACAGTCTGGGCAGGGGTGATTGGTCACCACTGAGCGGGGTACACATTTAAACTGATTGGTTTTGTGGCCTGGATGCTTACGTCTGAGCTATTTGGAGCCCTTAGCTAATAAACAACCAGGGAATCAATGGAAATATTTACTGGGCAGTTCAGGTATTGTTCTAACAGCTACAGAGATTACAGGTTCCGGGGGTAGCAGAGGAATTTTAACAATACCTGGCCTATTATTATTATTTTTTTAGCCCAAGTCTTTCAATTTAGAAACCTTACAATCCCCAGTCTTTTACACTTTAACTCAGACTCTTGCAGCTTAGAATCAGCTTAGAAATTTTACCTTTACAAGTCCCACCCCCAGCTTTTATTTAGAGACAGGGTCTCTCTGAGTTGCTTAGGGCCTCGATAAGTTGCTGGGGCTGGCTTTGAACTTGTGATCCTCTTGCCTCAGCCTTCCAAGCCTCTGGGATTACAGACATGTGCCACTGCACCCGGCAGGGCCAGTAAATATTTGTGGGGTATACTGCCAAAGACAAATATTGACAGCTGCTTTTTGCTCAAGTTCAACTCTGAATCAGAGCGGTGTCCATGGGGCCCAGGGCAAGGCATCCCAGACACAACTCAAGACCAAACTCCTGAGTTGGATCCACCCACTAAGTACTGCAGTTCCACCTCTTGCCAGCAGAGGACAACAGTCTCTGTCCATCTTCCAAGGATTCCTGCGAGAGTTCCCTGACATCTGGCCAATTCCCAGAAAAGTCCAGACTAATGAGCCTTCACTGAGGAAAGATCTGAGACTGGGATTCATGGGCAATCACTGCAGGAAGACTGCGGGGGAGAGACGTGAAGAAAGGAAGAGGTCGACCTTCAGCCAGCACAGGTCAAATGCTGGGGAGGGGAGCCATGGAAGGCAGGGCCATGAGGACATCCCACGAGAGAATGGACTGGTCGAAGCTTGACTGGAGACACCCTGACCTTGAGTCTCAGTCTCTTCACTTGTCAAACAAGGAGGCCAGAATATAAGATTTCAGAGTTCCTGAGTTCCAGAATTGGAGCTCCTGAATTCCTTCCTTATACCAAAGCATGCTCACGAAAATCTAGCGGAGAGATGGGCATGTGCAGATACAGCCCTGCAAGAGTCCACAAGGGAGGCCAGGTCTGGGCCAGGTCCCTTTCCAGGGCTTAGGCACTTTTGGGGAGGGGCGAGGGTGGGGGCAGGGATTGAGCTCTGGGGCACCCAACCACTGAGCCCCATCCCCAGCCCTATTTTGTATTTTATTTAGAGTCAGGGTCTCACTGAGTTGCTTAGTGCCTGGCTTTTGCCGAGGCTGGCTTTGAACTTGTGATCCTCCTGGCTCAGCCTCCTGAGCCACTGGAATTACAGGCGTGGGCCACTGCACCCCATTCATTTTGATTGTATTCTAAAATCCTCTGCTTCTGTCACCCCTAGGAATCACCTACCACACCCCTAATATCATGCCTGGGCCAAAGCCTGACACATAGTAAATTCTTACTACCAATGTACAGGACAAAGAAGGGAAGGAATTCAAAAACAGAATTCAACATCCCTGGCTCTGTGTGGGCACAGGGCAGAGACGGTGGCACCTTGGAATTGCTGGGACACTTGTCCTAAATAAACCTGCTCCTGCTCTTCAGGAGCTTCAGTGAAGCCCCTCTAACCCCCCTGCCCAACTTCTGTTGTATCCTAAGGGAAGGTGAAAGTCAGGGATTCCAGGTGAGGTGGGTCCCCGGCAGATGGGTTCTGGCCTCTGTAGACAGGTAGGCACCTGGAGCAAAAGCAGAAAAATTGCAGAGGAGATGTGAGAGCCCAGGATTAGAGAAGATGGGTTGGTGTCCTAGAAGCCAGTCACGGTGTGTCTCTTCTACCTCCCTCTCCCTTGGCAATGACCTTGTCTCCTCCATTAGAGAGCCACTGGTTCAGCTGGAGCTGGGACTCCGTGGGTCCATTAAGACTCCCCTGGGGCGGACAGGCATCCACAGAGTGCATTAGAGCGAGACAGACTGGCGGGGAGGTGGGGGCCGGCTTGGCAGCCGCCGCCCCCAAAAACCAGCATCTCAGCCTCATTCCTTCCCAAACAGCAACCCCAGCAAATCCCAGGAGCCTGATTAAGGGTGTCTCTGCACCAAGCAGGTCACCGCCCTGTCTCGAGCCTGCAATTCCCATGCCATGGCTGTTCTTCCCTGAACGTGCAGTCTGCTCATACCGACCCCTTCTGCACGCGGGACCCGTGTGCTCGAAAGCGAGGGGAGCCTGGCTGGGATCCACCGCTTATCGGCCCTGTGATCCGAGATGAGTTCCTGAACCTGAACCCTCCATTAACCTCGTCACCAGCAAAATGGAGCCGGTCATGACACCAAGCTCATCAGGTTGCCACAGATTACGAGAGATAAGGCATCAAAGGCTCATAAAGCTTGAGCCGGATCAATAGTAATAAGTGGCTAAGGGAAGTCCACGGGTCGCAGCTGCTGCCTGCCTTGCTATTTTCTTTGTTAGGATGACATGAGTTGCACAAGATGATATCTAGGGTCCACTCAGATGCTAATATTCCAATCATTCATTAAATAAATAGTTATTTACCACATTTTTTAAAAATGCAAAACCCTCTTCTGGATGTTAAAGGCTACTGAAATGACTTAAAAAGAGAAAAATCCCTGTCCTCGTGGGGAAGAGAAGTGATGAGCAGGAAATGTAGTAAATAAGGACACTATAAGGGGCTGGGAGTGTGGCTAGCCTAGCATTTGCCTAGGCTAGCAGGTATGAGGTTCGGGGTTTGGCCTCAGCCCCACAATGAATAAATGAATAACTACATCATAGGTCAGAGGCGTCGAGGGAAGGCAGTCCAGCCATGGTAGGGGGTGGTTTGCAGTTTGAATGGGTGGTCAGGAAAGGCTTCCTTGAAAAGGTAACATTTGAGTGGAGGCTGAAAGGAGACAAGGCCCTGAATCCTGCAGGTGTCTAAGGGAAGAATGTTCCAGACAAAAGGAGCAGCCAGTGCAAATGGACTGGGCTAAGATGTTGGCTTTTACTAAAAGAGAACTGGGGAGTTTCTAGGGGTGAGCAGGACAGGGCAGAGGTGGAAGGATCAAAGGATTGCAAGTCCCAGTGGACCTGAGTCAGCGTCCTGGAGGAAGAAGGTGGGAAACTAAGAGGCTGCAGCCTCTTAACAGTGAAAGGGAAAAATGAAGTTGAACAACCGGTAACCATGAGGTCAAGGTATGAACTTGAGAATGGGTGGCTGAGATCAGGTGGAGGACCAGAAACAGAGGAGGTGGGCTTGGGAGTGTCACCTGTGTGCACCTGGAAATCCCCTGGAACCCAGACCAGAGTAATGCTGGGGAGATGGCCGCAGCCAGCCGAGAAGGGCATCTGTGTCTTCAAACATGGTTTTTATCATCAGATGTGGCAAGACCACCAGATTGGGACACAACTGCCATTGCACGATAAACTGTCACACTCAAGCCCTTGAAAGCAGGGGCTTGTCCTGTCGTGGGCCTTCCACAGAGCAGCACAAGGGGAGGGGGCCAGGCAAGAGTCCTCATGGTGGATTTCACAGGAGGGGCAGGTGAGTGGTGGATTTCCGTGGGCTCTGGGACAGGGAGCTGTGCTTAGTGGCCCAGCTGATGGGCAGGTGAGGGTGGTCCAGCATGAGAGCTGGTTGGGGGCCTGGGCTCTGGATTGGTTGGTCTGCATGTGAAAAGCGTGCTCAGCGGGTAGGGATTAGCCAACCCTGGGAAGGATAGACCTTCCAGGACCCCAAGGTCCCAAGAGGACAAAACAGGAAAACAAAGAGTACAGGTTCATACAGTCAGGAAGTGAGGGGGGCGGCTGGGGCCCGTGAATGGCATCAGCAACAGGAATGTTGGGCTGTGTGGTGAGGATGTGAGCGTGAAGGCCGAGCAGTGGGCGGGGCCAGGACACCTACCTCCCCTCATCAGGGTTGGGCAGCTGGGCCAGGGACCACCCTTTTTTTTTTCCTTGGTACCAGGGATTGAACCCAGGGCCTTCTGCCACTGAGACACAACCCCAGCTTTTTTTATTTTTTATTTTGAGACAGGGTCTCACTAAATTGCAGAGGCTGGCCTCAAGCTTGCACTCCTCCTGCCTTGGCCTCCAGAGTCACTGGGATTATGGGTGTGTGCCATTGCGCCTGGCGTGGATCTCACTCTTGATTTCTGCTGGGGAGTGTGGATTTGTTCCTCCTGGGCTGGCTGTTCTTTAGCTTCTCTGGGTGAAATCAGATCAAGAGAATCAGATTTCCATTTAGGAAGCAGGACTTTCTGTATACATCATAACTTTTTCTTTTTCTTTTTTTTTTTGGGGGGGATGGGTATTGGGAATTGAACTCTAGGGGCACTTGACCACTGAGCCACATCCCCAGCCCTATTTTATATTTTACTTAGAGACAGGGTCTCACTGAGTTGCGTAGTGCTTCACTTTTGCCGTGGCTGGCTTTGAACTCGTGATCCTCCTGCCTCAGCCTCCAGATCCACTGGGATTACAGGTGTGCGTGGCCACCACACCCGGCTACATCATAACTTTGATAAAAATTAAAAAGTGGTGGGGGAAGGCAATACCATAGTTTGAATGTGTCTTCCAAAAATTTATGTGTTGGAAATTTAATCCCAAATTCATGTTGATGGTGTTTGCAGGTTGGGCCTTTATCGGGGAATTAGGGTTAGGTGAGGTCATGAGGGCGGGGCCTCCAAAATGGGATTAGTAACTTTATAAGAAGAGAAGGGGACCTTCGTACAGCTGCTCTCCCACCATGTGATGGCCTCTGTAGCAGGAAGGCCATCACCAGGTACCCACACCTTGATCTAGACTTCCCAGCCCTCGGAATTGTGGGAAATAAACTTCTTTGCTTTATCAGTTACCCAATCTGTGGTATTCTGTTATAGCGGCAGAAAAACTGCAGTAAGACCAATGATTACAACATTACATCTTTTAATCTATCAGTTGACTGGGGTAGGAATTAATTCAGTTCCCATCTCACGGATGAGGAAGTTGAGGGTCAAAGATGTTAAGTGCCTAATACACAGTTAGCAAGTGGTTCTGGCACTGGGCCCCAGGGTCGAACCATTTCTAGGTCCATGCTTTCCCCCATGTACAGCCTCACCCATAGGAAGAAGTCATGACCGGACGCCCGGTGCACTTAGAACTGGGAAAGTTCCGGACCCAACATCTTCCTTCTCAGCTACCAATGCTGCAAATTCCTTTAAGAGAGGGCAGGGGGCTTCCATTCCACAGGCATCCAGAAAGCCAAGAGCTCTCATCTGCCCTCCACTGGCTACTTTTATTGATTTCTCTTTCATGTGTTGAGAATCTGCATTTCTGGCCAGGCACAGTGTTTTGTAATCCCAGGGATTCTGGAGGAGGCCAAGGCAGAAGGATTGCAAGTGTGAGGCCAGACTCAGCAATTTAGCAAGATTGTGTCTCAAAATTTAAAAAAAAATAATAATAGGACTGGGGATTAAAAAAAAAAAGCACTATTAAAAGGAAAACAAAAAACAAAAAAGAATCTGCATTTCTGCTAGTGCTCACCTGTAGTCCCAGCTACGGAGGAGGCTAAGGCTGGAGGATTGTCTAAATCCAATAATTCAAGGCCAGGGTTTGGGGATTTAGCTCTGTAGGGGGCACCCCCTCCTCCACAAAAAAATCTTAACTCAGCTTCTCCAGAAATCTTCACCATGGCTGATTTTAGGACTGTCAGCAAAAGAGTCTCTACAAAAGAGTCCAATGTAAATAAACTTCCTATTTTCGTGTCACCCTATCTTGCTTGGCTACAGGCCGGGAAGAAATCATCACTCCTGGTGCTGGACACCCCCTGACTAGTTTTTCCCAAACATTTATCCAGTGTGTAGTTTGTAGAAATGTGTAAACAAGGCCTCTGGCCTTGAGCTGGGCTTCACAGTGTTGTCTACATTTCTAAGATAAGAGAAGTCACCAACTGGCCTCCATGGTAACAGCTGGCAGGGGGAGGAAAGAAAGGGGAGAAGAAGCTCTCTTCCTTCTCAGGTGTTGCCCTTGAAGGGTTAACTTGCCCAGAACAGTGAAAGAAAAGGCTGCTTTTATGTGAACTTCTGCAGACTGTGAACTTCTGAGCCCCTCCCCTTACATGCTGGGTATAAAATTCTGAAACTCCCTGCAATCAGGGTTCAAGGGATTGATTGATTACTGCAAAAGCTGTGCCCTCTGAACCTGGCTGCAGCCAAATAAAACTGTTTCCTGCTATCTTGGGTGCCTTGCCTCCTCTGTCCCTATAGCAGCTCAGTAGCAGAGTGCTTGCCTAGCATGTGCACAACCTGACAACAGCACGCCCTCCCCGCTCACTGTCCTGCCAGGCTGACCTGGGCTGACCAGGTGGGTGCTGTCTGCCCGCCCCCGCCACACCCTGTTGTTGACTTTTCCCCCTTCAAAATTTTTAATGGACAGGTAAGGGTATAGAATAGTCATCAAGTCACACAAAATAACTTTTTGTTAACGTGTGTTAGAAAGAACTCACATCTATGCACAGACAGATCCAAATTGTATGGTGTCCTCAGTCATTGTCCCGACCCATGCTCCCCAAATTTTAAATCGTCACCAAGTGAGTAACAGATGGATCCACCTGACAGTGTCTGCCACAGCCCTACTCTGTGGTTCCTGCTTGTGTGCTATTTTGGTCACCACTGCTGGGTGACAAACTACCCCCAAGCTGAGCGCCGAAAACAATCAGCATTTGCCGGTTCACGCTGCGGATCAGGCATCCAGCAGTGGCTAAGCCGATGTTTCTCTCTTAGGGTGTCTTGTGGGTTTCCTTCCGAGCACCCACAGGAGCATCGACCTGAAAGCTCGAACGTGGCCTCAGGAGCCCATCAAGGATGCCATCTCAACAATCCAAGGAACTTAATGGCTTTATCTTCCATTCCAGAACCGGCAGCACTTCATTCAATAAAATACAACAAATGTTCCAATCGAAACTGGGCCATACAATGGCAGCTGCCCTGGAGATACTCAAGCTGTCTTTCAAGTCAGGGGCGGAGACTTAGGACCTGACCTGAATGACCCTGAGAGTCCAGAAGACCCAAGAGTCTCTGAGGAGCTTGACCTGAAGTAGAACAGAGGCCTGAGGACCTAGATTAGAAGTGAGGGGCACTTCCAAAAGTTGCAGGATGGGGTCAGGCTCGGTGGTGCACACCTGTAATCCCAGCGGCTCGGGAGGCTGAGGCAGGAGGAATGCAAGTTCAAAACCAGCCTCAGCAATTTAGCGAGACCCTAAACAACTTAGAAAGACCTGTCTCAAAATAAAAAATAAAGAGGGCTGGGGACGCTCAGTGGTAAAGTGCCCCTGCGTTCAGTCCTGGGTACAGGGAAAAAAAAGTTCCAGGATGGAGCAGAATAACAGAGAGGCCGGAGACTCCCTCATCCCCAAGTTCCACCAGGCCTGGCAAACTGGGTGCAGGCTGTCCCACCAGGATTCCAGGTTTCCACCAGAGCCCTTTCTCTGCCCTCGCCTGGCTTCTGTCCCTTCCCTACTGGCCAGTCTGGTGGACAGATGGAGCTGCCTCCTGCCTCCTTATCAGTCTTCCTTCAACGACGCTGTTTAGCAAAACCCAGCCCTAGAATTGGCTTCTGTGCACGTGTAGCAGCCCTTGCCATCCAGGCAGAGGAGGCTGGACGGAGAGGGTCCAAGTCAGCAGACACAGACTCCCAAAGCCATCGGGTCATTTTAAAGTTACTTTCTCGCAAGGTGTGGACAGGGAGACAGAAGCTAGAAAAATAACTGATGGTTAACAGGTTGCCTTTTTCAGTGTGAGGACGAAGGCCAAGGACACGTCATTACCACGCCACTGAAACTGGCCGACGGACACTCTGTCGTCTCTCTAATCCTGACTTCTTCAAAGGTCAGTTGAGTGTCTTATCTTCACCTTGGTGACATGGAATTTCAGCATGAATGACTCTATTATTATTATTATTATTATTTGGTACCGGGGATTGAACTCAGGGGCACTTGAACACTGAGCCACGTCCCCAGCCCTATTTTGTATTTTATTTAGAGACAGGGGGTCACTGAGTTGCTTAAGGCCTCTCTGTGAACTTGTGACCCTCCTGCCTCAGCCTCCTGAGCTGCTGGGATTACCGGCGTGCGCCACCGCATCGGGCTTCCATTTTTATTGTTAGCCTGGTCTGTTGGGATCTATGTGTCCGTACTTGGTTTAAAGTCCCATTTTGTCTTCAAATTCTTTTCTCCACCAGGAGCATAGTCCAAAACAATGGCCTCGGCTGATTTTTACTTCATAATCCACTTCCAAGGGGACCCATTCACCCACATGGCTGTTGGTGGAAGTCCTCGGTTCCCTACCATGTGGGTCTCCCCCTAAGCTGCTGAATGTCTTCAGGACATGGTAAGTAACTGTCCCTCAGTGAACTAACCAAGAGAGAGTGACAAAGAGAGTACCATCAATGACATCAGCTTTGAAGTCACTTCTGCCTCATTCTATCCATTAGAGGTAAGTCACTGTGTACCCCCACACTCAAGGGGAAGAGAATTAGGCTCCACCTCTTATAGAGGAGGTCAAGATTTGGGGGGATTTTTTTTTTTTTTATTTTTGAGATGGGTCTGGCTCTGTTGCCCAGGCTGGCCTCCAACTCCAGGCCTCATGTGATCCTCCTGCCTCAGCCTCCCAAGTGCTGGGACTATAGGAGAACACCACCACACCCCGGTGGGCATAGTTTAAAATCACCAGTGCCTCTTTGGAGCTGTTGTTACCCCATGGAGAAGCCTCTTCTCCTACCTGTCATCTTCTAGCAGCAGGGCTGTCTCTGCTTAATGGGCGTGTAAACTGTGTGTGCAAGCTGAGCGTGTGACTGCTCAGTACCACACACTTAGAAGGCTTTTCCACAATTTGTTTCATGTTCCATTGTTGTCTTTAATTTTTTTTTTTCTTTTCTCCAGCACTGGAATCCCACCCAGGACCTCCCTAAGGTTAGGCCAGCCCTCTACCATAGAGTCACACCCCTGGCTCTGTCTTCAAATTCTTTTTTTTTTTTTTTTTTAAAGAGAGAGTGAGAAAGGAGAGAGAGAGAGAGAGAGAGAGAGAGAGAGAATTTTTTTTAATATTTATTTTTTAGTTCTCGGGGGACACAACATCTTTGTTGGTATGTGGTGCTGAGGATTGAACCTGGGCCGCACACATGCCAGGCGAGCGCGATACCGCTTAAGCCACATCCCCAGCCCTCAAATTCTTGTTACATGTTTTTTATTTTTATTTTTTGCGTTACTGGGGATTGAACCCAGGGCCTGGCTACATAAATGCTGTGCACTGAGTGACACCCCCTTTAGGAAAAGATTCTTTTTGATTTCAAGACAAGCTCTTACTAAGTGGCTCAATCTGGCCTCTAACCTTTGATCCTCTTGCCTCAGCCTCCTGAGGAGCTGGAATTACAGGTATGTGCCATCATGCCCAGCTTGATACACTTTTTGAACAATAGGTCCTACATTTTGTTTTGTCCTGGCTGCCCCCTCCCCCCACTAAATTATGTAACTAGTTCTGCTAGAACCGTCTCCTGTAAATAATCTGAGTTCAGAGGATTCTTTTTTTTTTTTTAAAGACAGAGTGAGAGGGAGGAAGGGAGGGAGAGAGAGAGAGAGAGAGAGAAAGAGAGAGAGAGAGAGAGAGAGAGAGAGAGAATTTTAATATTTATTTTTTAGTTCTCGGGGGACACAACATCTTTGTTGGTATGTGGTGCTGAGGATCGAACCCCGGCCGCACGCATGCCAGGCGAGCGCGCTACCGCTTGAGCCACATCCCCAGCCCTCAGAGGATTCTTTTTAGGTCTTGTGTTCTTGCTTGCCACCCAAGTTCTACGATACAGAGGCCTTTCCTAGTCCTGTTTGCTTGCGCTAAAAGGGAACACATAGTAGGCCCTGTTTCACCACTGAGCCACATCCCCAGCCATTTTTTTTTCTTTTTTCTTTTTTTTTTCATTTTGAACTTGCTAAGTTGCTGAGGCTGGCCTCAAACTTGCCATCCTCCTGCCTCAGTCTCCCGAGTTGCTGGGATCACGGGCGTGTGCCACCGTACCCTGTCTCTTCCTTCTCTCTTTAGCCCACTTCAAAATTTCACTGCTGGATAGTGGAGCCTCACCTCTACTGAGGAATTCCTCCCCAGATGGACCCTCTAGGGACACAACCTAAGATTCTCCCACCCCACTTTCTCTGCTCTGATCCCGGATGCCACGCTCTGCTTTCCCTGTAACCTGCATCTCTTCCACCTACTGTCCCATTTATCTGTCCCTCCACACTTCTGTATGGACCTCTTTGCCTCCTTCTTCTGCCAAATGTTTTGGTGTAGCCAGACAGGGACAGTGACAGAGCCACTCCTGCTTAGATTTAATTCGCCTCTCAGCGCACCGTGACTTTGAGTCTGTGACTTTCAGTCTGTGTAGTAAAGAATTAACTGAGAGAGAGGCTTTGCCCTTGGCTCCTTGGAGGTGATGTCCGTGCCCTTGGAATGACCTGTCTGGTAAGACTGTGTTTGTTTGCCTGGGGGCCTTTGGCCACATGGGTCCGTCCAACAATGTGATTTATGATGTGGGTTTGGACCAGATGGCATCAACTTGACCTCTGAAGGGTCTGGAGATGAAATAAAGGTCAGCCATACAAGTGGCCACTGTGTCATATCTATGTGTCTATGTAATGGAGCCCCCAAACCCTCTGCGTGGCATGGCGTGGGTGAACTTCCCTGGTGATATTCCCCCGATGACACTCAGCGCATGTTGTCCTTGCTGGAGGAGGTGGTGCTGCCCCCCAGTCCACTGGAAGGGACACCTAGAAATTCCGCATGGGGGACCCTCCTGCTCTCTGCCCCATGTATTTCTTCCCTGGGTTGATTTTAGTTTGTACCTTTGTCACCATAAGAAGCTGTCATCGCGAAGAAAGCCGCTTTTGGTGAATTCTGTGAGTGCTTCTAGAAAATTTTTTTTCAAAGCTGAGGGTGGCCCTGGGGGGTCCCTTGAACTTTGCAGCGTCCATATATTTGTGCTGATTGCTCTCTGGAGATCAAGGAGGTCTATTTTCAGGTCCCCACCTCCCACACCCTTCCTTGACCTTGCAGTGTCCTTTGCCACTGTTATCAGCCCTTTTTATGTCACCTTGCTCCTGGACTCCGATGACCTTGCAGCTGCTGGCCTCCCGTCTGCCTCCAGACTTGTCTCTTCAACTTCTCTTCCTGGCGTGTGCCTCTGATCTTTGCCTGCCTCAAAACTGACCACACTGAGCCCGATGCAGAGCCCTGTCACTGCCAATCCCTAGCTTGGTCCCCTACTGTGTTCTTTTGCCTTAGTAGTCCTGACCTGGATGAATTATTGAAGCCCAGGTAAACCGAGCACACGCGCCCTTGACCTGCGGGCTTTGCTGGCTGCACACTGTGCAAACATTTCCTCCCAGCCTGTGGCTTGCTCCCGTCCCTGCCTGGGTCTTCTTCTCTCAAATCCAGGCTCACAGGAGCTGCACCTGCCTCTTTAGGAGGGGGATGCTCACTGACCTCTGCAGCTCTGAAGTACAGATACATAGGAGTAATCATCTCTATTGTCATTCCACTCCCATCCTGAAACCAGTACTGGCATCCTGGACTACTCCCTTTAACGCCCTTTTCTAAGTTCATTCACATATAAAAACATATAGACAGGGCTGGGACTGGGGCTCAGTGGTAGAGCACTTGCCTAGCACATGAGAGGCACTGGGTTCGATTCTCAGCACCACATATAAATAAATAAATAAAGGCATTGTGTCCATCTGTAACTAAGAATATTTAAAAGAAAGAAAGAAAGAAAGAAAGAAAGAAAGAAATGTCACTGTCATAAAAGAAGGAAAGACTGAGATTGGAGAAGATTAAGGAAACTTGATAATGACAACGTGGGCAGTTGGATTGGATCTTGGAACAGAACAGACATTAATTAGTACATGGTGAAATCCAAATGTTTAGTTAATAAAATTGTACCAATGTGAATTACTTGGCTTCAATAATTGTACCATGGTTTTGGAAAATGTTAACACAAGAAGAAGCTGGCAAGCTGAAATAGACAAGTGTCTTGTCTATTTCAAAATAAAAAGGTTTTAAAAGTGGGCAAAGGATTTGAATAAGCTCTTTACCAGAGAGAAGAGCAGATGTCCAAAAAACTCAGCAGGCACAGCATGAGGTCCTGGGTTTAATCTCAGGCACCCAGAGCAAAACAAAACATCAAACCCACATCCTACAGGAGAAGGTAAGGGCCAGAAAACAGGTACGAAGGGGCCATGCTTCTCCAGATGTCTGGGGGATTAAACACAAATAGGACCCTACTTGTGAACAATTATAGATCTGTGTGTATATGAATAAATAAGAAAAAAGGGTAGAATTTGATCAATATTTGCCAACTTGTAGCAAGGTCCATGATAAACTGCGAAGTGAAAAAGAAGCAAGTTTATTAGTTTAAGTTAGCAAACTTAAACACCAAGAGACCCACTGCACATTCAGTAGGATGGCTAAATGACAAAGACTGACCACAGAAAGTGTTGATGAGGAAGAGAGGCAACTGGAACTGTCACGTGCTGGAGGCAGAGATGTAAAACGGTGCGAGAGCATTTTGGAAAACAACTTGGCAGTTGCTTAAAAAGCTACATATGCATCTACTATACAACCCAGACATTATAATTTCAGGTATTTACTCAAAAGGAATGAAATCATGTGTTCCTAGAAAGACTACTTTGTGACTATTCAGAGCAGGTTTTTCAGGTACTGTTAAAAACTGGGAACAGACAGGCCCACCCCTGTAATCCCAGAAACTTGGGAGGCTGAGATAGGAAGATTGCAAGTTCAAGGCCAGCTTCAGCAATTTAGCGAGACCTTGTCTCAAAATAAAAAATAAAAAGAGCTGGAGATGTGGCACAGTGTTTGAGTGCCCCCCGGGGTTCAATTCCCAGTACCAAAACCAAAACAAAAAAATATGGGAAACAAGCCAACAGATCCTCATAGGTTAATAAATAAATTGTAGAATTTTCCTATGCTAGAATATTACTCAGCAAGGAAAAAAAAGTAATGGCTACACATGACTGCACAGATGAATTTCAAAAGAATTACCCTGGGACTAGGGATATAGCTCAGTGGTAGAGCACTTGCCCAATATATGTGAGGCTCTGGGTTTTCCAGGGGGAAAAAGTCCTTAGTAAAAAAAAGTCAGAGAAAAAAGAACACATCATGTATGATTCTACGGTCAAGGGTGTAGTTCAGTGCTAGAATGCTTACTTAGCATGCACCAGAACCTGAGTCCAAGCCCCTAGCTAAACAGTAAAGAAAAAGAAAAACACAATTCTGGAAAATGCAAACTAATCACAGTGGCAGAAAGCAGATGGGTAGTTGTCAGGGCACAGAGGTTTGGGAGAGGGAGGGATGAATTACAGAAGAGCAAGAGGAAACCTTTGCGGGTGACGAACACGTGTGTCATCTTGATTGTGGTGATAGTGTGCGCGTGCGTGTGTGTATACGTACCATATGTGTTAAAACTCATCCAACTGTATGCTTTGGATAAGTGCAGCCTAATGTCTATCAATCACATCTCATTAAAGCTTGTTCAAATGTACACTGGCTCCAGGAAATATAGAAATAGTGTGATCAGCTTACATATCCTCATTTAGCCGAATGCTGAACAAACCAGGCATGGAACAGGACACATTTCACCTGTTATTAAAGGGGAGTGATAAGATTTATGGGCTTCCCAGAGATTAGGAATTCATGTCCCCAAACAGGGTATCCCTGGAAGGCATGAGACAAACAGCTCCTACATTGCTGGGATTGAAAGTAGGAGCTGAGTGCGGCCAGCAGAGACCTGCAGTGGGTTGGTCCCTCGGGGAGGGTTTCTCTCCATCCTTGGCAAGTGGGAGATCCTTGCTTTGAACTTGCTGAGTTTCAAGGAGGAGGTAGCTGGCTTGAGTTTTCCCTACAGGGTGCCTCCAAACCACAAATTCCTGGTTCCAGCTCTGGTTTATTCTAATAAGAATGAGGCTGATCCCTTAATCCCGGTTTAAAGGGCCAGTGTTTATTGATGCCATAAAATCTGGGCAAAGAGTCATAAATCATTCTTTATCTGGGTCTGGAGCATGAGCAGGGCTCAGAATGGGTACCTGGAGTTAAGAGGGATCGCATCTGTTTTCTCTGTTGTTCTTCCTTCAAAACACTCCCCTGTGTGGGGGACCTCTGTTTGCCCTGCAGGCCCAGCCTCCACTCTGCTCCTTGTGAAGGTGTGGGGGTAATGCCAGCTGCAACACCCTTGCCCTTGATTTCCAGTTACCGGTGGCCACTGGGAGGCACTAGCAGGAAATCAGAGGACAGACTGGGGGTTCATCCCAAACCAAGCAGGCCAGACAACTGTCCCCAGTGACTGGCTTTCTACCCAAGGGAGGTGCTACTCTGCCTTGACAAGAGCCCCCAGCTGGTCCTAGGACAGCTCCCTCCTCTCCCTGTCCCTTTTGGGGTACAGACGTCCTTCCCTTCTGTCCCAATATTCCTCAGGGATTTACTTTCCCCCGTGGACTCCCTAAGCCCAGGTAACCTTTCCACAGTGCTGCTTAACTCATTAGCCCTTTGAGTGTGAAATCCTTTCCCGCTACAACTCTAAAGGACCCAACTTCACAGCCCCTGAACACCACATGCAGGTATTTTCTTCCAATAGGGTGCAATTTACAGACACATGTCCTCGGGGTCCCCTGGTACTGCCTTTCCCTCCTGCTCCTGGTTTGGGAACTTGAATTCCTCCAATTCTTCTTCTTGGGTCCCTCTGTTTCCATCCATCCACCTGCACATCGACCTTCACTACGAGGACATTGCTCTAAAATCAGTTTTCTCTTCTGAAACCAGCCATGGGGTTTCTCTTCCCCCAGTTAATGACACCCATCTTTTTCTAGACTCCAAAGCTGGAACACGAGGTGACACAACCTCTCTCCAGAGAAACCCAAGGGGAGGTTACTCCCAACGCTCCCTCCCCCAGCGATTTACATAAAGGTGAAGACAGCCTCCCTGCTTGTCCCGTCCCGAGGCAGCCCGGAGGGAACCACCTTCACGTCTACTAGCCGGCCTCCCTTCCCCCATCCCCTACGCCCAAGCCTCAGTCACCTAACTTCCCCAGGGAACGAACTTTCTCTTCTGGTCTAGGCCCTCTACTGTCTCGCCTGCCGCTGGCGTTTGCCTCTCGATTCCGTTTTCTGTCCCGCAGCTGTAATCCAGTTCCTACAAGGCTTGCACCTCAAAGCACACATCTGAGCAAAAGAATTCAGCGGCTCCCTATTTCCTGCAAATGCCCATCCCCTTTTTATTGAATGCTACCTTCCTGCGGGTTGGTATGTGTGTCTGGTACCAGGAATCAAACCCTTAAGATCGAATGCAGGGTTTGGAGCATGCTACGCAAGAGCTCTACCACTCGGTCACACAGCCCCTGGAATGTGGATTTTATCAAAAATTCTTAATTAAAAAAAATATTGTCCAGAGTGCGCGAGGCCCTGGGTTTAATCCCCAGCACCATTAAGCTCGTAGGTAAGGTAAGCACATAATACGCTCGCACCATCAAATTGCATATTGTTTAGTACTTCAAGGCGTCATGCATTCTTCTGGGCTTCAAAGATTTTATTTTATTTTTGGTAACACCCAAACTGGCACCGGGGGTGGGGGGATCTGTAACTCTACTCCGTATCTCCGCCGAGGAGAACTCTCCCTCGTCCGCTGGTGCCCTTGCCGACGTCGGCACAGGACGCGCGGTGGCCCTCAATCGCGTGGGCACAGTGTCTACAGGGGCTTCTACCAACAAGCAAGCCCCGGTCGGGTCCAGACGATGCGGGTCCGGGAAGAAGTCCTGGAGGTTCCCGTGGATCCAGCCCAGCGCCCCAGGACCGCGGCTCTACGGTCACTGCAGGACGGGTAGAGCGGGGGTCCTGCAGGGTCAGGATGCGGGAGAGAGCAAAGGCGGAGCGCGGCGGGGCACCGGCGGCCGGATTCAGCGGCCGCCGGCGCGGGTCCAGCCGGCGCGGGGCAGCAATTCCCGGCGGTGCAGCCGTCCTTCCCGCGCTCCCGTCCCGGGCCGGAAGGGAGTAAACAAGCCTTGCCCAGGTCGGCCGGGACGCCCTGGGGAGGCCCGACTCCCCGGCGGCTGCCCCGCCCACCACCGCGGGACTCCGGGGCAGCCCGGCGGGAGCGGGAGCCGCGGCGGCCTCGGAGCGCAGAGCGCCCGGGGAGCCGCTCGGCCGGCCGGCGGGGGAGGGGAGGCGCGCGCCGGGTGTGGAGGCGGGGAGAGCCCGGGCAGGTCAGGGCAGCCCGCCCAGGTCCCGCCCCGCGGCGGGACTTCGGTGACGGAAGGGCTTTCGGGCCAATCACGGCGCGCCTGCGGCCCCGAGGGGCCAGCCGGGCAGCGCGAGTCGAGCGACTCCGGAGGCGGGGGCGGGCGGGGAAGCCTCTTTGGAGGGGGCGGGGCTTAGGGGAGACCGACGGCGCTCCCAGCCAGTGGGAGGCGGGAGCCGTCCCGTTAGCGCCGGATCCCCGCGGGTTGGGAGGGGCGGGCGGCGCCGCGGGGATCCCGGGGCGGCCGAGGGCCCCTGACTCGGCTCCGCGCGGCGACATGGATCGGATGGCCAGCTCCATGAAGCAGGTGCCCAACCCGCTGCCCAAGGTGCTGAGCCGGCGCGGTGTGGGCGCGGGGCTGGAGGCGGCGGAGCGCGAGAGCTTCGAGCGGACTCAGGTGAGGACGGGGGACTCGGGGCATCTCTGGGACACCCCGAGAGACGCAGTGTCCGGGAGGGGCTCTGAAGGGAGCGGGGGTCCTGCAGGCCGGGTAGAGGGTCGGGCAGGGCGCCCGGGAGAGGGCGCATGCTGCGCGCAGACCTGGGCGGTCCCCGGAGGTCGGACCGGGCATCCCTGCTGGCCTGGGCAGCTGGAGGGAGGCGCGGGGCGGGCTCCGAGGAGCCGCGGGATCCGTGCGGCCGCGGGGAGCTGGACCCGGCGAGCGCCGCTCAGGGGCCACGGGGAGGCTCCAAAAAGGGTCGATGGAGGGCCCCTAGGCAGGGGCAGCGCACTGGGGCCACTTGGGTTCGCGAGTGTGGGGGCGCTGGCCGGGGTGGGGAGGTGGGGGCCTTTCCTCCCCTCCTTCTATCGCGTCCTAGATGCGCTGGCTTCCCCCGCCCCTCAGACCCCTTCTTGGAGCCCCTGCTTGGCTCCCGCCGGCCGCAGCTGTCGGCCTCCCGGGTCGGGCCGAAGGGGTCTGAGCAGTGGGAAGGAATGTAGGAAATGCGACGTGTGGCCAAGCCCGGCGACTGACCGGAGGCTGGGGCGGGCATGCCGGGCGGGCGCCTGGCGCTTAGCTGCTGGTCAGGGTGCGCTGCCTCACGGTGCCCGGATTCCTGACTTGGGATTGTGGGTCCCTCCCCCACCCCCTGCAAGATGTGCCGGACAGATCGCCCTATTTGTCTGTCCTGACCGGGGCTGGGCGCCAAAATTCCTCAGTGTCAACAAAAAGCCACAACCCATTTTTAATGCGCGATGTATTGATGGGACTGAATACAGCTCACACGTTCATGGTGTCCATCCGTCCCTACGTGTGCATGTAAACCCATTTCAAAGAGTACAACCCCTTTCTGAATTCCAGTGCCAAAGTTGTACGGGCAGATTTCTTCTCCTTTTGCTCACAGAGAGGAAATCTTTGAAGATCCTCTTGGTCTCCCACTGCCAAAGGCTGGTTCCCCTGTCGTGTTCTGCAAGTAGAAAAGATAGAAAAGATATCAAGGGCCTGCCTGAGTGTTCTATAAATGGAATCTTCCAAAGAATAAAGCTTTTTACCCCAGGGACTTCATCCTCCTCTTATTCCTGAAACCTCTGGCCCCACCCACGGAAGCCTGGAGAGTGTGCAATAGGGTCATCCTCACCCAGGAGGGAGGGAGAGAGAGTCATCCACTCTGCCTCCCAGGGTCCACCTGGGTATGGGGCTTATTCTCTGACTTTGGGAATTGGACTCTTGTGAAAAGGGAAGTTTTCTGTTGACCTTGGGCATTGCTGCCCTGACTGGCTACCTGGTCATGTGAGGCTTCTTCCTTCTCAAAACAGGGTGCATATATTCTTTTTTATTTTTATTTTTTTGGGTACTGGAAATTGAACCCAGGGTTCTTTACCACTGAATTACATCCCCAGATCTTTTTATTTTTTATTTTGAGACAGGGTCTTGCCAAGTTGCTGAGGTTGGCCCCCAAACGGGTCATCCTCCTGCCTCAGCCTCCTGAGTATCTGGGATTATAGGCACGTGCCACCATGACTGGCTTTTCTTTCTTTTATTTGAAAGGGGAAAAGAAACAGATGTTATTTTATAACAGCCCATTCTTTCTAAAGTCTCAGATAAGTCAAAATTGGAGCAATAGAGAAATGATACATAAGAGTTTGACTCATTATAGTGATAGAAATTAGGTTTGTGAAATTTCCAGCCATGACTGGCATGTCCCCTAGCTATCCAGGGACAGCCCAACAAGGAAAGTGTAGGTCAGTGTTTCCTGGTATTTTATATTCTGTGGTACACTTGTAATTGGCCAGATTGGCTGTGCGTGCACGTGCATGTGTGTGTGTGAGTATTTGTGTGTGTGTGTGTGTGTGTGTGTGTGTGTGTGTGTAGGAGGTATAGACTGTAGCAAAAAGAGTTTTCTGTTGTCAACTCTTTAGGGGAATAGGAGAGTAATGCAAAAAACAAAACAAAACAAAAACAAACCACACACAACAGTTTTAAAACCTAGCATTAGTCAGTCTGCAAAATTTATTTATTTTTAATGGCTACCTATCAAATATATTAGAAGATACCAAAGTGAATTAGAAAAAAAAATTAATGAGCTAAGAGACCAAGAGAATCATTCAAAGTATAATAATAATTGTAACTAATTATTAGTTTGGGCACCATTCCAAATATAGTACTTTATGATATTACTTTCTTTAATCTGGGCAAGAACTGGCGAGGTGGGTATCAGCCACATTTTGCTCTGCGGAAATGGAAGCAAAGAGTGGTTAAGTGACTTGCCAGAGGTCACACAGCTGGAAGTAGTCCCAACCTCAAAGGGCTGCCTCTAAGCATGGGACACATCATTGGCCTTGGCTAGAAGACATTGGGCATGTGTGATGTGGATGGGCTGTGACACCTCAGGCAAGTTGTCTAAACTTCCTAAGCCTCAGTATCCTTGTTGTAATAATAATAATAATAATAACAATAACAATAATAATAATAATATTTACCTTGTGGGCTTATGGTGGGGATTACATTAAATAATATGCAGAGGAGTTTGCAAAGTGGAGCATAATTCAGTGATTATTATAATCTGCCTGGGGAGATTATAATAATCACTGCCCTGTCCGCCACAGTGCCCTCCCGTCTGCTAGGAGGGCTCCTCTCTCAGCCAAACACCTGGCTGTGTGGACTGAGCCAGAAAGTGGTTGGCACATTCTTTCAGTGTTCATTTGGGAAGCACAGACCATAGTGGGGACCCAGAGACAGATAAGGCATAGAGACTCTCAGGGCAGCTGAGAGTCCACAGGGAGGTGGGCTGGCCATGGTGGGCACCTGTGTGGTCAGAGGACCCAAGGCCCTGAGGACTGAGTTTTGCTGCAGGGTTTGGAACCAAGGCAGGACCCCAGGTCCACCCTGACCCTCATGGGCTCAGCCTGCCTGTTAGCCAGACCCTGCAGCCTGCTGCTGCACACAGGTGAGTGCTTGGCAGGAGGAGAGGCCAGGGCTACAGGGACATAGGACCCGGTGAGAGTCGCAGCCTCTTTGGGTAGAGCTTACCACAGAGTGAAGAGTCTTGATGCATCTGTACCAGGAAACTAGGAGACTTGGAATCTAGAGAAGAGAGAGAAGCAAGTGTTTTGTGAAGTCCTGCTGGGTACGAGGAACATGTCAGGGAGTTTGATCCCTTATTCCATTTAGTAGCTCAGGTTCATATTCTTTTGTGTCGTTGTTATTTATCTTTAGTTCAGGTACAGAGAAGCTAAATGACTTGTCCAAGATCACACAGCAAGTGAACAGAGAAGCCAGTTGGGCACGATGGCATATATCTGTAGTCCTAGCTACTTGGGAGGCTAAGGCAGGAAGATTGCTCGAGCCCAGGACTTTGAGGCCAGCATGGGCAACATAATGAGACCCATTAAAAAAAGAAAAGAAAGAAAAAGAAATCACCTGATCAGTGGCAAAGTCTTCTTCTTCCTGTGCCAGTGAGGGTGTTTCTGCCAACCTGATCATGATCTTCAGTGGATGCCCAGCTTTAGATTCACCAGCTGTGAAGGTTTAGGCTAGGTCTAGAGGAATCCATGGCACACCTTAGAAACATCTTGAAAGTTCTTCAAAATAAATACTATATTTCTGGTCCTGCCCTGCAGGGACTCTGTCACATAGGTCTGGGGCAATCGTTGGCCATTCTGAAAGTCCATGTAGTTCTCATGTAGAGCTAGAAAAGGTGACCGGTGGCCCTGGAACCCTGGGGGTCCTGGGTGAGAAACCAAGATGGCCCCAGGCCTGCTTTAAAACCGTGATCTTAGGTCTGCTCTCTGTCAGCACAAACACCCAGCGCCAAGCTCCCTGTGCCTCCCTGACCAGGTGTGTGGCGCGCTCCGGCTCCCTGAGGCCTGGGCAGGCCCCTCCTTGCTGGGAGAGCTAAGCCTGAGTCCCGTTGCCGTTTGCTTTACCATCAGAGGTGGCTTCTTGTATTTAAGGCACTGTTCTTCTCTGTCCCCTCCTGGTTCCATTGGTTGGGATTGAAGGAGGCTGTGAGCTTTCTTCGGGCCCCTGGCTTTGTCCTCTCCTGGTTTCTAGTCACTGGTGGGAAGGACTGTGCCAGCAGTTCCTGCCCAGGTGTGAGTGGTCCAGGCCTCCCCGGGGGCTGAATTTTCCAATCTTTGCAGCAGATCCATGAGTTGCCTGTGTTGAGTTGTACCTGAAAGGCTGGGGCCAGACAGTTTGAAAGTTTGGACTCTGTGGTTTGTGTTTTGGATTTTGGAATTCTTGATGTGCACAGTGAGCGGTCTTGGGGACAGGACCCCCATCTAAACACAAGCCCGTTGTTCCGTTTAACCTTGAACGCAGAGCGGGTGGGTGACTTTATGCCGCATTGTTGGTGCTGCTGTGTTGGACTGTCACCTGTGACACAAGGTCAGGTTCTGGTGGTGCTCCTGTCGAAGTTCAGAAAGTTTTGGATCTTGAATTTTTGGCCTAGGGGTGTTCATCCTGTGCTTTCTTCCTCCTCTGTGCCCCTGCTGCTGGGGACCCCTGGCAGGCTGTCCCCACCAGCTTCCCACTCCTCTGTCCTCGCCTCTGACGGTGTGGTGTCTGTTCTCACCTCTACGATGGCGCCAGCTCCCCACCTCTCCCTCCGGACTTCCTCACTCCAAACCGCTTCCCCAGATGTCTGCACCTGGCCCACCCGCCCTGCCCTTCTTCTCTCTGGTGTCAGTTCCCCTTCCTTCCGGTTGACTGGGACTTGGTCTGTCCCCTGCTCCTTTGCTCCCTGTCCTTCTCCAGAGACAGCTCCTGCAGCCTGGTCGAAGCCAGACCCTGTATTCAAGAGACTTGGGGCCTTAGCCACAGTGTGGTGCCCACGTGTGGCTCCCCTTGCAAGGGCAGCTCTGAGTCTCCGTGTGCAGGGGGGGCGCTGCTGGGGGCGGGGCGCGCACCTGTGCTCCTGGCCCTCGGGAAGCTAAGGCAGGAGGATCGCTAGAGCCCAGGGATTCAGGGTCCACCTGGCAACATAGTGAGACCTCATCTTGAAACAAAGAAGGGAAAAACCAAAACCAAACAAAACCCAAACCAAGGCGGGGTCACGAGCTGTCACAGGACTTCCGCTTTTCCTTTGCACGGTTTGAGATTCTCCCTGTCTCCTTTGGTGTCACCAATGATGGCACTACCAAGTGACCGCCCTGTGCCCCGGAAGCCCGTGAGCTAGGCTGGGGCCATGCAGGAGACTGTCTGCCTCTGGCGTCTAGAAGAAGACAAAGTGCCACTCCGCTAAGTGGGGCACCTCCTGAGTATCCCGAAACGTGGGTTTGCTGCCAGGGCTTCCATCTGATGACGGCCCTGTCTGAGCTAGAAGGTCCTGCCAGGGAGGGAGATGGACTGGCCTCTTGTCCTGGGCCCCTGGATGTGGCTGATGGTAGCAGGCGGTGGGGGTTCTCAGGCCAAGCATCCCTAAATCTGGTCTGAAGTGCTCCAAAATCCCAGACTTTTTAGGTACCAATAGGATGCTACGAGTGGAAAGTTCCACAGCACGAGACCTTTTTCATGCCCCAAATGATCAAAATTATGGTGCGAAGCTGCCTTCAGGCCACGTGTAGAGGCCTGCATGAAACATGACTGAATTTCGTGTTCAGCCAGAGTCCCATCCCCCACAGAATTCATATGTACATGCAGCTATTCCAAGTTACCCGCCCCCAGATTCACAAAAACTAAGCCACCTCCGCCCCCAGATTCAAAATCAGAGTCTGTCCTGGTCCTGAGCACTTAGGATCAGAGCTCCCGAGGCTTGGGTCCTA
Source organism: Urocitellus parryii (assembly GCF_045843805.1). Lineage (NCBI taxonomy): Eukaryota > Metazoa > Chordata > Mammalia > Rodentia > Sciuridae > Urocitellus > Urocitellus parryii. The sequence goes on along the minus strand of NC_135539.1, from coordinate 27,764,842 downwards.
GTGCACCCCGGAGAGTGAGGCCGTCTGAGTGTGCTGCCGGGTTTCTGGTTGCAAAATGAGAGGTTGGGCAAGATTCCGAAGGTCTTTCCAGCTCTCACATGTTTTAGCTCATAAACTCCCCTGAGCTGGCTTCCACACTGTGACAGGGACGTGTGTCTCCCCTGAGCTCCCATCGCTCCCTCAAGAGGAGCATCCAGCATGGGGAACGGATGACAGGGCTGTGGGACTCTCAGAAGCACCTTGGGAGGGGACGGGGACTGTGAGTGTGGCCCTGGAGAGCAGATGCTCTGTCCGGGTTGGGCAGGGGGCCTTCCTCGCCTGGCCTGCCTGCCAGGTGCTGCCGGGACCAAGTGGGCGCCCCTTACTGCAGCCCCAGGACCTGGTGTGGAGCGGCCTGGGCGTGGCGGGGCACAGCCGTGCTCATGCAGCGAGCCAGTGGCCAGCCTGCTCCTGCATCAAGAAGCCTGGTGGCCTGGAGAGGGGCCCACTCCACCTCCCGCAGGGTGGAGGCTGCTTCCTGTTTTCCTGCCTGGGCAGGCAGGGAGGAGCCCGTTCCCGGCCCTGGGCAGCCCCATCTGACGTTGGTGAGGGCAGAGGGACCGGCTCTGAAGGTGGCTGTGGCTCAGACTGCAAACCAGAGAAGGGCGTATTTCTTGGATTAGAAAGATTGCCGCTGCAGCCTCTGCGGAGGCCGCCAGGAGACAGCCCGAGAGACAGCCTGTCTGCACGGGCAGCAGCCAGTTTTGCTTCTGACTTAACAACCGCTACTCCTGTTTGTGGTCCGAGAGCATGTTTACACATAAGCTCTTTGAAGCCACAGACAACTGGGCAATCCACAATTGTGTCGGCTTTCAGATATGGACACTGAGGCTCAGAGAGGTTAAGTGACTTGCCTAAGTGCACTCAGGAAGGGGCAGAACTGAGGTTTAAACCTGTGGTGTCTGATCCCAGATGTTCTGCTTTTCCCTTTAAAGCGGAAGCCTGATCTGTGGCTGGTAACTTAAAAATGGTTTTGTTTCTAAGCCTTTTTCAATGGACTTACTTGGACATTTAAGATCCCTCCCAGAGGAAAATTTTTGTAACACACATAAGCCCATCAAAGGATCTGTATTCACTTGGGCACAGGGGTACATGCATGTAGTCCCAGCTACTCAGGAGGCTGATGCAGGACGATTTCTTGAGCCTAGAAGTTGATGACTAGCCTGGGCAATGTAGTGAGATCGTCTCAAAAAAGAAAAAAAAAAGGGCTGTATAAAAACATAACACAACCTAATGAGGAAATAAATGATTTTTGCAGGAGATACTTCATGAAAGAGGACAGATGGCCAGGAGCATGCAAAAAGGTGTGCAGCTTCCTTAGTAATCAGGAAAGTGTGTATTGAGGTCACGGTGACATGCCCATCAGGATGGCTGAAACAAAAGTGGTGAAAAGCCCAAAAAACAATAAAACCACGAAAACCAGAGAGCATCAAGCATTTGCAAGGATGCAGAGCATGAGAATCCTCACATCCTTGCTGATGGGGCCGGAAACGGGTGCCCGTGCTGAGGAGTAGAGCTAACATTGTCCTCAAATTGAAGAGACACACTCGATTCAGCAGGGACACTGCTACGTACATACCTAATGGAAGTGTTGTCCATGCACCAGAAGATACTTAGAAGAATATTTGTAATCATTTGTAATAGTCCTAACCTGGAAACAACCCCAAAGTCCATCCACAATAGATGGATACATAAATTGTGACATAACTGGTCATTGGAGTACTATGCACTCATGAAAATGAATAAACTCTGATTGTATTCAACAGGATGGATGAACCTTAGAAACATACGTTGAGTGAAGAAAAGGCAGACACAAAGGGATACCTTCTGTATGCTTCCCTGTAAGTCAGGTTCAAAAAAACAGGCAAAACAAAGCCAATATTCACAAGTGGTTGCTTAGATAGTAAAACTATAAATAAAAAAGGAAGCCATTACCGTGAAAGTCCATTAAATCATTCTTGGGTTCAGGACAGGTTAGTGACGGGGGTAGGGTGAGGTGGGGGGTGGAGCATTTGGACCCAGTCTGCAGGCTATTAGCCTGGCAGGAGTTTGTGATAATTCACTGTACCTTTTTTTTTTGGTGTGTGTGTGTGTGTGTGTGTTTGTGTGTGTATGTATATATATATTTTAGTGCTGGGGATTGAACCCAGGGCCTTCCTTGTGCATGGGAGGCAAGCACTCTACCAACTGAGCTACATCCCCAGTCTTTGTGCATATTATAATATTTATATTATACTTTCAAAAGTTAAGAACAGAAGAAGTGCCTGGCATACTCCTGTAATTCCAGTGACTTGGGAGGCTGAGGCAGGAGGATTACAGTACACATTCGAGGCCAGCCTCAGCAACTTAGCGAGCCCTAAGCAGTGTAGCGAGACCTTGTCTCAGAATTAAAAAATAATACTACCAAGGGTTGGGGATGTGGCTCAGTGGTGAAGTGCCCCTGGGTCCAGTGCCCTATACAAAAAAAAAAAAAAGAAAGCGAGCAATAGATCACCGAGAGAGCTCCTCCCAGGGCGTAGGAGCCAGTGTCTAGGAACCTGCCTCTTATCTTCCCAAACCTCCTTTGAGGGCTCTTTCAGATACAGCCTCCTGTTGGCCGCGCGCCCGCCCTGGAGGGGAGCTTTGGTTTCTGTGCTGCTGTGACTTGTAGCCGAGCAGAGACCTGTCATTAGCCCCCCTCAGCGTGTGGCCTTGGCTCCCCTGTGTGTCCTGCGGCTGCCCTCCTTCCTCTCTCCGTAGTGTGACGCCCCAGCACCTAGCGGAAGTGCCCCGTGGCCAGGACTGGGACATCTGTTCCGTCCAGGTGGAAAGTGCCCCGGGGAGGGCGAGGTCCCAAAGGTCCACCTCCTGAGGCAAATGTTGGCCCCAGAAGGGCTGCAGGGAGCGGCCGGGAGCTGGGGTGTCATCAGGAACAGGGGTTCTTTGGGGTCTCTGGATGGTGGTGTCCCTGGCCCCCCCATAGGATTGTGGTTGACGTGGAGGCGGCTGTGTGTGACCTGCTGTGTGTGACCTGCTGCGTGCCTCCCCTGCCTGCCGTCCTGGGAGCAGGGCCTTCTGTGTGGCTTTCCCCGGGCACGTCCTGGTGGGCGCCATGCTTTTCCTACTTCAGAACTAGGCACCCGGCTCTAGCTCCCTGAGCAGAGTGACAGGTGGCTCAGGGACTCCACCTCTGTGCTTTTGGCTCATGTTGGGGGCTGGGGTGCAGCTCAGCAGGAGAGCGTGCGTGGTGTATGCGGGGACCTGGCTGCCACCCCCAGCAGCCCCCACACGTGTGCATGTGTCTTTGTCACCTTGGTACCACAGTGGGTCTTGAAGCTCACTATCCGGCCCCAAGCAACACTTGATAAGGGTCGTGGGACAAAGATAAAGATAAAGTACTTTGCATAAAGCCCTCAGTGAGCACCAGCCACTTTGGGTCCCAGGTCTGTGATCCCAAGGAGCTAACCCTGAATCTGAAAGTGCGTGGCGGGTGCAGCCCCGGGAAGCCCCTGCCTGAGCCCCGCTCTCCGCCAGGCTGGGGTGTCCTCAGGGGCTTCCCGACCCCTGCTGGGGAGGGACTTGGTGATTCCAGGACGAGCCTGCTGGGCAGTCTAGACCCATCACGGTTCCTGAGGACAGTGCCCGTCCCCTGTCCCCTGAGCCCCTTGCCGCTGTACACCTGCTCCTCCCCCTGAGGCTCCGTTCTGGGGAGTCAGTTGGGGAAGCCTCCCTGGTCCTTGGAGATGACCTCCTCCGAGGCGTCTTTTGACACCCACTTGCTCTCCCCTGAGGTGGGCTGGCCACTGAGTCCTGCTGTCTCGTCCTCCACGCTCTCCCCAGGGCCTGCTGTGCCCCTGAGCTTGCCCAGCTTAGCTGTCCCCTCCCTCTATGGCTTCCCAGGTGATGCCTCTTCATCCACCTGCCAGACTCTTCTTCGCCCTGTAAGTCCTTCCTTAGGTCTACCTCCTCTTGGGAACCCCCCCATGCCTATAGGCAGATTGACCTGATTACAGAATGAATGTCCCACCTGTACCTGGGGCCAGAGTGTTTTGGGTGGTGGAATGTTTGCGTGTCCATAGGGACCTCTGGTGCCACCCGAATCTGAACAGGAGATTCACTTCTGTTTCCTATGCGCTCCACACACAGCCCCCAGTAACATTTTGTGGAATGTTTTACTGCCCCTGTATCCTATCTGTGGTGTCACATGGGTCAGGGTAGAATCTCCCACTGTGGGGTCACTTCATGCTCAGCAAGTTTCAGATCCTGGAGCACTTTGGCTTTTGTAGCATTTCAGAGGAGGGCTGCCCAAGCTACTGTGACAGTGGCTTTGTGGTCTGTGTTTGTCCGGGTCTCTGTCCCACACAGGACTGTGGCCTTTGCAAACGTTTATTGAGTGAGCTCATCTTGCCCGGTAGGGGCCTGATTGCATCAGATCGTTGCTATAACAAAATGCGAGAGGCCCAGTGTCCACTCTAAGGCAGGTGCTTGGCCTTTAGGTAGGCACATTTGGCCTTCTCCATGTCCAGCTGGCACAGAATTCTCAGTGGCACTGTAGGGTGAAGGCAAGTGCCTGCCATATGGAGAACTCAGCAGGAGGGATCTTTTGAGGCCGCTTTTGTATGTGGGCTCGCTGCCCTCGGAACCAGTGGCCCTGGGCACTGCTCCCTGGGTGTGTGCCGCAGGGGGCTGGCAGGGGTCCCTCTGTGGCCTAGAAGTGTGGAATGCGGTGTTAAGTAGAATAACATTCCACTTCTAGCATATCCACACCCCAGTACTGTGACCTGTGAGTGTTATGTCATGTGGCAGAAGGGACACTGGATGGAGTCAAGGAGAGGACCTTGGCTCACCCAGGTGGGCCCAGGCTCAATACAAGGGCCTTTGAAGGCAGAGCGCTCGAGCACGACAGAAACTCTAAGCACGCGGACTCTTTCAGATGGCAGAATATTTGCATGTACATGTGAGATTTTTTTGGAGTTGGGATCCAAGTCTAAACACGAATTTCATATGTTTCACATGCACCTTACTCGTATAGCCTGGAAATGATTCACCGCCATCGCTGCCTCTGAGATGCAGGACCCAGGTGCAAGGACCAAAGAGAGGCCTCGAGTGGTGGGGGTGGCCGATGGCCGGGAGGCAGCCAGCACACAGGGACCTCAGGCGGGGGGCTGCAGGGAACGATGCTCCCACAGCCGACTTGGGACGTGGGTTATTCCCGGGCGTCTCGTGAGGAAGACGGCTTTGCTGCCCCTTGACCTTTGCCCACTGAGACCCTGGTGGCCTGCACCCCAGGACCGTGGGACCGATGGCATTGTTTCCGGCTGCAGAGCTGGTTTCACTCTGTTGTAACAGTGGCAGAAAAGGAATCCAGGGTGACAGGTGCCCCCGCACTCCAGGTGAGAGGCTAAAGGACGCTATGCCTGGCCACGCCCACGGGCCACCCTCAGCCTGGAAGGGATCCTGCTATTTCATCTGTGCGCGGTGGCTGCAGATCAGGACTGGCTTTCCGTCCCTGGCACTGGTTCACAGACGTTTTAGCCTGGAAGGGCAGCTCAGCAGCCTGTTCAAGACATTTTTCCTCTTGGGCCAGGGAATTCTTTGGTGTAATTCCAAGTTTGAGGATCACAGATATAATCTACTTAACCTTAAAAAAAAAAATCTTTTTTTTGATCAAGTGCTGTGCTGTTGAAAAAGGCAGATGGGAAAACTCTAATGACGACAGCCATGCCGGGGGAGGAGCGGGCTGGAAGGCAGGAAGCAGAGGTGGGGTGTGTGAGGGCTGTCCTCAGGTCTGGCCTCCTGGGTGGGGGTCTGGGGCTTCCCAGTATTCCTGGGATTAGCTGCAGGGCCGTAGGGCGCTCCCAGAGCACTGGATTAAGATTTAGGAAGCCTTGCTCCTCCATGCTGTATGTGGGTCAGCTTTCTGTTACTGTAACAAACACTGGAGATAGGAGCAATGTAAGAAGAGAAAAAGTTGATTTGGGCTCACAGAGGTCTCAGCCTCTGGTTGGTTGTCCCTGTTGCTTTGGGCCTGTGACTGTATGGTACATCATGGCGGGAGCACCTGGGAAGCAAAACCACTCACCTGGTGGCCAGGAAGTGAAAAAGAGAAAGAGGAAGAGACTGGGGTCCCATAATCCCCCTTTGAGGGCTCATTCCCAGCGACATAAAGACCTCATCCTAGACCTCACCTCTTATAGTTTCCACCACCTTCCAAAAGCACCAAGCTGAGGACAGGCCTTTAACACGTGGGCATCTGGGGAACCGCGCACATCCTAAACCAGCTCTGCGCTCTCTGTCCCCCATGGCCCCCGCCCTGCGTAGGTCTTCTGCCTGGGACCCAAGGCGTTGGATGAGATTGCCCCGAAGGCTCAGGGAGTTCTCGTGCTGGAGTAGCCGTCTGTAGGAACATGGGCAGCACTAAGGGACCCTGCCCGTGTCCACTGCCTTTCCACAACTCCTGGCCCTTGTCACTCAGCTCTGCTCTCCTGGTTCCCAACTCTGGACACTAAGTTCTGTTAGCTGTCCCTCCTCCGTGAGCCCCTTCCTGCTTCCTGCCGCGTCACCTTGGCCACACAAACCTCAGTGGGCATTTTCTTTTCCCTTCCCTGGTTCCATCTTCAGGGCCTTGTGTGTGCCAGGCCAGCGCTGCACCCTGAGCTGTGTCCCTAGCCCCCTCCTTACATTTTAAAACCAAACCTGAGGGTGAGCTGCGGCCAGCGCATGGACAGTGGTTTGCTAGAGCCCCCCATTGTCTTCCACCAGCTCAGATTCATCGGCTCGCCTCCCCGAGCCCAGTGTTATCTGAGGTGTGGTCTCATTTCCTAAAGGAAATCGTGTGTCAGAAAAGGAAAACAACCCGCCCAGAGGTTGCACCTCACCTCAGAGCCTGGTCGGAGAGACCCAGACTTGGATCGAGGCCTTGAGGGTGGAGCCTAAGCCTGGCTTTGGATCCAGATGGTGCCCCTGCTGCGGGTCCCAGGCGGACTGGCTGATGGATGGGGTGGGCATGAGTGAGTTCAGCTCGGTTTAGGAGAGCTCCCCTGACTGCAGCACAGGGACCAGAATGTCCGTCTCCTGGGTGTTGACAGCCCAGAGCGCTGGGCTGGGTGCCTCCTCCAGGGTGCTCAGAACCACCAGCCTATTGCTGCTCTTCCTCCAGTGCTCCTGGCTCCTATGTTTGGGGGCTAGAGTAGTCTTTGGCACGCAGTAGGTGCACAGAAGTGGGTTGTGTGCACACATGGGTCTGGATTCCTGGTTTACTTGCTCCCTGGTTAGGCCTGAGTTAAAGGTCACGGAGACCGGTGTGCACTGGACACCCCGAGTGTGCAGGTGCGCTGTCAGCTGGTGGCACCAGGACCCCGGGGGATTACCGGAGCTCCCAGGGCCCACGAGTGACCTCCTCATACAGGGCCTTGGGAGACTGCATGCTGGGGGGGATCTGTGTGTTTCTGGATCAGTGGCCTCAGGAAGGGCCTCGTGGCCCAGAGGTGACAACTGGAAGGATGCAGAGTGCAGAGGAGCCACCGAGTCTGCTACGGGGGAGGCAGAAGCAAGGTGCAGGGGACGAGGATGTCGGCTCCAAGTCAGAAGTCTGGGGGTCGAGCCCCAGCTGTGTCTATTCCTAATTGCAAGGTCTTGATTTTTTGTTTTATGTTTTATTTTCATGAAAGTCAAACATGTATATAATCATACTCAGATAGTCCTACAGGCTCGTTTTTTGAACCTAGAGGCACTTAACCACTGAGCCCCATCCCGGCCCTTTTTTCTATTTTATTTAGAGACAGGGTCTCGCTGAGTTGCTTAGGGCTTCACTGAGTTGCTGAGACTGGCTTTGAACTCACGATCCTCCTGCCTCAGCCTCCAGAGCTGCTAGATTACAGGTGTGTGCCACTGTGCCCAGCTCAATCCAGAGATGATTTAACAGTGACATGATGGAGCGTCTGAGCTGTCTAGGGTGTCCTGTGACCTGGAGGACTTGGCCCTCTCTGACCCTCTCAGACCGCTTTTGGGAGCTTAGATAGAGACAGAACTGATCTGAGGGCATTAATCATGTTTCTGTGGGAAGAGAAAAAAAATTCCTCTAAATCCCTAGAGAGACAATAACTATACCATAGGGTTGAGGGTGAGGACAAGGTCATCCCTTTGTGCCCTGTCCCAGGAGCAGCCCAGAGCCTGAGAGTTTTGAAAATTAATTTCCATTTATTCTGAGTGCCATTTGAAGATATTTAGAATGGCTTTTGTTGTGGGAAAAATCGAAAATAAAAACCTAGTAATAAGAGTCTTAAAGGCCTGGAGGAGATTCCTGGCCATTGTTCTACCTGGGCCTCAGGGTTGGGTCAGGACTGATCAGTGACTGCCTAGGGGTCCCTCTAGCCTCAGTGGCTTCATGTACAAACAGTATAGTGCACATTCCATTCTCCGAAATGCTGAAATACCCAAAGCCCTGAAAACCAAAAGTTCATTAGGAGCCAGACCTGCGGCTGTCTGGACCCTGCTTGGTCTTGATGGCTTCCCAATCTTAGTGTGCACGCACCACACTGCAAGGACATTACTCTCCGCCATTCAAGGGCCTTGCCCAGACCTCCAGGGTCTCACTTCTCAACACAGCCTGGTCCCAGAATTTGAGATGAGACATTCGTTCCGGTGGTTTCTACTCCGTTGTGTTTTGGAAGGAGTTGAATGAGGCCCCCTTATGTATACAAGAGGAAACACTGCTGCAGGCACATAGTAGGTGCTTGATTAGCACTGGCCATTGTCCTGACTGCTTGTTGGGCTGGGGATGATCAGAGAGATGGCCCCTCTGAGTCCAGCCATCCCTGTTCAATCAAGGCCACGAGGACTGAACTAGGAAGAGTGGAGGTGAGAGCTGAGCACGCAGGAGAAAGCCCCAAGGACAGAACCAAGTTCAAGTTCTGACCATGCCACTGCCACAGCCTTGGGCAGAGCCTTAACCTGTTTGCCTTGGTTTTCCCACTTGTATAATGGAGATAACACGTCTCATAGGGTCATCCCCTCTATCCACCGAGACCCAAGATGGTGCTGTGTTAAAATGAATGGCCCCAGGTGTGATGGCCTTAGCCAAGTTCATGGCCTCTGTGGTTTTCTTGCCATAAGTGCAAAACCTCAGCTGTGTCATGAGAAAAAGTCAGATAAACCCACATTGAGGGGTGTTGCACAAAATACCTGACCACTGCCCTTCAGGGAAAGGGTCAAGGTCACGAAAGCACGGGAAGGGTGAAGGAACAGGCCGGAGGGGGCCAAGCAGCTGGGCTGCGTCCTGGAGCGGCAACGTGGGAACACGGGAACACGGCGAGATGCAGAGTCGCTCTGTAGCAGAGCTAATAGTGGGACACCACAATGGCTTTCTTAGTCTTTCGGCCTTGTCTGTGGTGACTAAGACCTGAGGTACCACGGAAGGGGGAGCTGGGTGAAGGGCATGCAGGAACTCTGTGCTATTTTTGCAGTTCTTCTGAAGATCTAAAATTATCTCGAACCCAAAAGAAAGAAAGGATGGAGAATTCCCTGCAGACCCTTAGGGGGGAGTCAGCGTGACTCCCTGGCCCCCAAGAGGCCTTTCATCTCTGGGGACACCAGAGATCCCCACAGGTTGAGAGACCAGACAGGCACATTCTGGGGAGGGAGAGTCAGTTCCCCAGCTCTGACGGGGGCTGCCCCACCTGCCCTAGGTGAGACAGAAATGGAGGGATGGAGCTGGGGCTTTGCCTGCAGCCTGGCAGACGCTCCCGTCACCTCCACCTGCCGCAGTGGGCTAGGAGGCTCTGCAGCCAGGTGATCTTAACCCAGCTCCATTTTCCTCCATCATCCCCTGGCGCCCCGTGGAGAGCCCCTCGAGAGCCCCTGGTAGTCTGGGATGTTGTACTGACTTCTGGGCTCAGCGAGGGGTGGAGCAAGGGTTCAGAGCCGCAGCCATTGCTGGTTCCTCTTGTCCCTTCCCTCCTGGGGCCTCCCCATGCCTCCAGGAGAGGTGTCCTGGTTCCCCAGGGCACTCACTTTGTGCCCCTCCAAGGGCCCTTTCTGTGGTGGCCTCCCAGTCCCATGGTTGTGGGTCTCGTCCACCTTCTGACCTCGAACCCTTGTAGGACATCGGCCCCGAGGAGACAAATGTGCTGAGAGTGAATGAATGGAGTCGGCGATGGAGGAGAAACGTGAATGGGAGGGGGAGCCACTGATGGAAGACGTTCGTCAGTGATGGGTGAGCCAGGAGTGTGGGGGTGGCCGCCTGCCTCTGCCCAAGGATCGTTGGCTGATGGTTGGGTCTCTATATTCTCCAGAGTGACTTCGGAAACGTTCCCTTCCTCGCTCCCCCGCTGTCGTAGGTGCCAGCCCCCCATTTAGGAAAAGCAGCTGGGTCTTTTCAGACGCTGTTTGGACCCCTTGGCTCTGGGGCCATTAGTCTATGGGCAGAGTCCTCCTGGCCTCCCTCCTGGTGCTGAGAACTTCTTGCCACAGGAAATCAGGCTCATTTTGAGGGCCAAACAGTGGCTAAATATAGCCTCCCAGCACAGATATTTAAAGAGCTCTGCTGTGATGTTATGTCTGAACAGGGAGAGGGAGAAAGGAACTTTTTTCTCTTTTCTGTAAAGAAAAGAGTAGTTACACCAGGTTTTCTTGGGGCCCCTGCAGCAGGGTCACGGTTGGCATCAATGTTTCAATTATGGAAATGCCAGATGTTCATGGGGCCTGCCGCAGCAGCCTGGGCTTGGTGTTTAGATCCCTGTGGCCAGGCAGGCCTTTCTGGGTAATCCCTTCTTGTCTCTATTTAGAAATACCTCCTGTGCTGGAGACTGATGCCGGGCAGCGTCCTCCCTGCCAAGCCCTGCAGACTGTGCCCCAGCCCCAGGGCTAGCAGGGACAGGTGGGGAGCCACCCTCAGAAAGCCCCCAGCCCAGCGGGTCATTGTCATTGGTGGAGAAGCAGCAGATGACAAGGGCTGGGGCCCTGGGGTCTTTCCTGAAGATGCAGAGGCTGGGGAACAGTTCATGTCTCGGAGAGGTCTGCACGGGGATCAGATCAGGCCCATCCCAACGGTATCCTCTGCTCCCTCCCCTGGGCTCTGTCTTGGGCTGATGGGGTGGCCACTGTAAAACCTTTGGGGTGATGAGGTTTTTGAATCTCAAATGTCCCTTCTGTAAGTAGGATTCTCTCTCTCTCTCTCTCTCTCTCTTTGGTAGGAATTCTTCTGAACTTCCTTTGGGGCTGAACTTGTATCTCTTTGGGGAGAGAGAAACCAAGTATCTCTTTCTTAGAGAAGCTCAGGGTAGGAAGCTCTTAGCCTTTGGGTGTGACAGTATCAACATCTCACCCTCTTTTTCTTCCCTCTGTGATAATTAAGATTTTATAACTACGTTTTTTGTGATCTGTATAGAAACGTTATGAATAACTAACCTAGTATTAAAAAGCCTAAGTGGTGTTAATTGAGATACTTTGCCAAAGAATCACTTGAGTGATGTTCTAACTTAACATTTGGAGGAGTGCAAACCCTCAGAGGACATCAGAGCTCAGATGTTGAAAATGTTGCCAGCTTGTTAGTCTCTATGAGGAGTCAGCTGATAGTGCAGGATGTGCCCCATTACATCCAAACATTAACTATTTTGGGGAAATTCCAGATCTTTCCTAGCAGGATATTGCCATGGATGTACAATTCTGATAGGAAGACAAGAGACCATGTAGAAGACACAGAGACTAAAAAACAGAAGGAGGAGGAGGAGTAAAATCGTGTACTGGTTATTTAATTTCAGCAAAACTGGAAACTAGTGGGATATTTGATTTAGGGAGGTTTTATTGGATAGAAATATAACAGTCGCCTAGAATTCCTTAGACCTAGCCAGGTGTGGTGGCGCACACCTGTAATCCCAGCTACTTGGGAGGCTGAGGCAGGAGGATTGCAAGTTCAAGGTCAACCTGGGCAAGTTAATGAGACCCTGTCTCAAAATTAAAAAATAAAAAAAGGCTGGGGGTGAAGCTCGGTGATTCTGCAAAATGAATTCCACTGACTTAAAGGGCATTACCAGAAAAAAAGGGAAAAAAATATTCTCTAACATGATACATGACACAAATGACAGCATCCTAGCCAAACATTTTAAACTGCTCATCTGTCTTGTTTGTGTTGCCCACCTCTGCCAGCTCTGTTTAACATACTACTGGAAGTCCTGGCCAGAGCAGTTGGGCAAGAAAATAAATATCAGGCATCAGAATTGGAAAGGAAGAAGTAAAATTATCTCTGTTCACTAAAGATATGAACTTATGACATGATTCTAAAGATTCCACCAAAAAAAAAAAAATCCTGTTGGAACCAGTACACAAATTCAGCAAAGTTGCAAGATACAAAGTCAACATATAAAAATCAGTTGCATTTCTATTTGAAATGAACAATTTGAGAAGGAAGTTAAGAAAATAATTATACTTCTAATAGCACTCCAAACTAGTAAACTACTTAAAAATTAAGTTAAACAAGAAGGTGAAAGGCTTGTACAGTGCTAATTACAAAGTAATTTTGAGGGCTGGGGATGTGGCTCAAGTGGTAGTGCGCCTGCCTGGCATGTGTGAGGCACTGGGTTCGATCCTCAACACCACATAAAAAATAAAGATATTGTGTCCACCTAAAAACTAAAATATATATTTAAATATATATATATATATATATATATATATATATATATATATATTTTAAAGTAATTTTGAAAGAAATAAAGACATAAATAAGTGGAAACACATCTTACGTTCATGAGTTGGAAGGCTTGCTGTTATCAAGGTGTCATTACTAACCAAAGAGCTCTATACAATTAATGCAATTGCTGTCAAAATCTCAGAAATAGAAAAGCCCATCCTAAAATTCCTTTGAAATCCCAAGGGACCCTCAGTAGCTAGAACAATACTGGGGGGAAAAAAGAAAGAAAAAAGGAAGGAAGGAAGGAAGGAAAGAAAGAAAAAAAGAACAGAACAGAACAAAGCTGGGGACTCCCAATTTCAAAATTTTCTACAGAGCTGCAGTAATCAAAAAAGCATGATACTGCCATACAGACAGACAGACAGACAGACAGACAGAGCAAGAAAATAGAATAAAACAAACCCTTATATATGGGATCAAATGATTTTCAACAAAGTGCCAAGACCATTCAATGGGAAAAGCCCAAATTTGTCAACAAATAATTCTGGGAAAACTGGATATATGCAAAAGAATGAAGTTAGATTTATTTATTATGATTACTCGAAATCAATCCATAACCTCAATGTAGGACCTAAAAATATAAAACTCGGAAGAAAACAGGACAAAAGCTTCCTGACATTGGATTTGGCAGTGATTACTTGAAAATAACACCAAAGGTACAGGCAACAACAACAAATAAGAATGGACAAATTGGAGTTTTTGAAAACTAAAGATTTTGTGCATCAAAAGATGTGATCCACAGAGTCAAAACACAACACAAAGAGGGAGAAAAATATTTGTAACTCAAGAATCTGATACAGGATTTATATCCAGAATGCATAGCAAACTCTTAAAACTCAACAACGACCCTGTTCAAAATGAGTAAAGTACTTCAGGAGATATTCTCCAAGAAGATGTACTGATGGTCAGTAAGCGCATGAAGGATGCTCAGAATGACTACTTAGTGCAGTGTAAATCAAATCCACAACGAGACACAACTTTATAACCATTAGGATTGCTTCTATTTAAAACAGTAAACAAAAAATAAGTACTTGAGAAGATGTGGAGAGAGACTGGAAGTCGTTTGCCATGCTGGTGGGAAAATAAAATGGAGTGTCTGTTGTGAAAAATGGTGTGGTGGTCTCTCAAAATGTTACAATGGAATTACCACGTGATTCAGCAGTTTTTCTGGTTGTGTGCTCATAAGAATTCAAGGTAGAGTGTCTGGGAGATATTCTGTCACACCAGTGGTATTCACATCAGCTAAAACACGGAAGCCACCCAAATATCCATCCATGGGACCAGAGAAGCAAAATGTGATTCAGTGTTTGTATACACAATGGAACATCATGGAGCTTTTAAAAGGAAGGGATTTGTATTGCTTGCTACAACATGGATCATCCTTGAGGACATTATGCTAAGTGAAACAAGCCAGTCATAAACAGACCAATACTGTATGATACAACATATATGAAGTACTCAGAGTAGTCAGGCACAGAGACAGACAGGAGACAGACAGGTGGTTCTCATGGACTGGGAGGAGGGGAAATGGGGAGTGTCATAGGATAGTTTCAGTTTTACCAAATGAAAAAGCTTCTGGAAATGGATGGTATTGATAGTTGTATAGTAACATGAATGCATGAAATCACCAAACTGTATACTTAAGAATGGTTATGGTGCTAAATTTTATATGTGTTTTACCACAACTTTAAAAATTGGAAAAGAAAAAGAAAGGAAAAAGTCATTTGTTTTTATTTAAAGATGTATTAAAAACAGGGAGTACAATTTGCATTTCCAGAATATAGTTCATTAGGTGGCTTCTGAGCATTGCAAGAGGGCGACCACCTCCTGAGCCTGCTGGGAGACTCGTCTGCTGGAGACTGATTTCCTGCTGCATTTGATCCTGGAATGTTCTCATCTGAAGACTGTTTCTGCTCCTGGGTTGCTTCAGTCCTTGCCTGAGGACCCTCTTTGGCTCATTCTTCTGCTGTCCTTTCCTTTGCCTTTTTTTGGGCAATGATTCCATTTTTTTAAGGTCACATTCAGTGACTGTTTGCTGACCGGAAGGTGTTACTCCCTAGTACCTATTCAGCAAAATGGACTTTCCTTTTCGTTGTCTCAGTTGCAAGCATTGGCTGTGGACACAGCTGTGGGATGGTGCCAGGTGCTTGTGGGTACCATGGTGAGAGCCTTCCCAGGGCCGTAGCCTGGGCACTTGCCTCCTGCTGCCTGGGCTGCGGGGATACCAGATGCAGGTAGCAGATGAAATAGGTGCGGCTGCTGCGGCTCTCTCTGCTGTGGCTCCCACATTCTGGTGCTGTTACTCCATGTCCTCGGGCATTTAATTAGCCTAGTTGTTGAACAGTGACCTTTCCTCTTCCATAGCTTCTAAGAGTCTTTTAATGTGGTATACTGTGGGCATCGAGTTTTTAAATTCATTAATCTTGGAACTTGGTTTAGCTTTTACTCCGATTCTGGAAATTTTTCCTTCTTTGTCTCTTCAATTATTGCTTCTGATTTTCCCCTTATTCTTCCTTTGGAACTCCTATTAAGTATGTTTTGGAACTTCTCATTCTCCTTTCTATTTTAATTTCTCTTTTCTGTCTCTTTTTCTTTCTCTGTTTTTCTTCTAGTCGATTTCCTTAGATTCAGTCTTCCTATTCACTGATTCTCTCTTTAGGTATTTCTGATTCTACTCTTTGATTTCTGGAATTTCTACCCTGTTTCTTTTAAAACCCACTCACTCTTTTTCTATAATGCCTTTGTTTTATTTTGTGGGTTGTGTTCCTTTATCTTTAATGTAAGAAATAAAGTATTATTAGTTTATTTGTTGCTTTTTGTTACTGGGGATTGAACTCAGAGGCACTGTGCCAATGAGCCACACCCCCAGCCCTTTTTATTTTTTACTTCAAGACAGGGTCTCCCTAAGTTGCTGAGTCTGGCCTTGAACTTGTGATTCTCCTGCCTCATCCTCTCAAGTCACCGGAATTACAGGTGTGCGCTATCACACCTGGTTTAAAAAGTATCATTTTTCAGATGTTTCTTACAGGAGACTGTGATTTCTTATTCCTGGAATATAATTTCACTCTGTTGAATTTGCTCTTTGCACAGCATATGATTTTTCCCCCTCTACCTTTTGTCATTTTGGGCTATGGGTCATCTTGGTGGAGATTGTATGCCTTGGGGTCCTTGGGACCCTGTAGGTGCCCTGAACTGTGTCTCTTAGGACCATTTAGTACTTGTCTCTGTGGAGTCCTGCTGAGCTCACTGGTTCTAGGACCAGTGTCAGTGGTTCTCCAGGGCAGGGCTTCTGTGCTGTGCGGTGGTGGGGACCCGGCCCACCCGTGCACACGAGGCCTGGAGAGGCCCTCGCTTCTCTCCAGACTCCCCACCAGAGGCCTGGGCCAGGTGGCTTTGGCCAGGAGCTCCGTTCCTGTCTGAGTCGCACACTCGGTTGCTGGCCGAGGTTCCTCATGGCTGTATCCAGTCTGCTTATCCTGGGGCTGTGTCTTCATGTCCCATTGCTGTGGTGGCCTTCTGGTGCCTGGACATGCCTCCGGCTCACCTGTGTGTTGATGCTGTTTTAAATGTTTCTGTCTCCTCCAGAAGCCCGAGCTTCCTATGCTCCTCTGCAAAGCAGCCAAAGAGACCTTTTTTTTTTTTTTTTTTTAAAGTTTATTTATTTTTAAATCTAGCAGTTCTTTCTTTTTGAGAGAGAATTTTTAATATTTATTTTCTAGTTATTGGTGGACACAACATCTTTGTCTGTATGTGGTGCTGAGGATCGAACCCGGGCCACAGGCATGTGGTGCTGAGGATCGAACCCGGGCCACAGGCATGCCATGCAAGCGCGCTACCACTTGAGCCACATCCCCAGCCCCCCAAAGAGACCTTTAAAAAGAAACAGATCAGGTCATTTCACCGTCCTGCCTGACCCTCTGGTGGCTTCCCGCTAGCGTAGAATGAAATGCCCTTCGTTGGGTGAGTGCTGAGGACGCCGCCCCAGCCTCGCCAGCCTCCTCTTGCTCAGTCCATGCCTCGGCCTCCTCGGCCTTCCTGCCTCTCATTCTCATTCTAGAACCTTTGCGTCTGCTGCTTGCTCAGCCTCTTTAAGGAGGTTTCCTGTGACTCCCAAAGGAGTCCCTCTGCCCTCCCCTCTGTCCCTGTACTGTCTTCATAGCATCCACCACCTGCTGGGGTCATGCTCTTTATTTTGGGGGGTGGGCGGGGTTTCTCACCATCTGCCTTCCTCCCGTCACCAGTGCCAGAGTGGGGGCTCCGCGGGCCCCTTCAGAGTCTCTTATTTTGCTGGGCACAGAGGCGCACGGCCATAGTCCCATTGACCCTGGAGGCTGAGGCAGGAAGATGGCAAGTTCGAGGCTAGCCTCAGCATCTTAGGGAGACCCTGTTTCAAAATAAACAAATGAGAAGAGCTGGTGGGGCGGCTCACTGGTCAGGTCCCTGTGTCCAGTCCCCAGCTCCGCCAAAGGTCAGACCCTGGCTTCCTCACTGGAGTGGGCTTGGCCTCCGCCCTGGAGCAGTGCACAGGCGTCACTCCTGGGCTTCTCCTGTGCCTCTTTCCGGCCTACAGCCGCAGGATCCAGGAGCCAGGGTGAATCAGACTCAAGTTCAAGTTGTTCTAGACCCTCAGGAGTGGATGGGCCGGCTGGCCCCTGCAGTGCGCCCTGCCAGCCCAGCAGCAGAAGACGAGGCCAAAAGGACGCAGAGAGCCCAGGAAGGCGGGCTGCACTGTGGCTGGCAGCCCTGGTCCCTCAGCCAAGGGGCAGACCAGAGGAGGAGCCAGGAAGGCCACCAGGGGTGTGAGGGGGGAGCAGAGCTGCCGGGCCTCCACTGTGGAGGTCGCGGCCGGGCCTTCCAGGGCCTGGATTCCTTCATGGGCTTGTTTTCTTTGGCCCGATTCGTGGTTTTGAAAAACTAGAACTTCGTGTCTTTATATGGAGAACTCGCTGTGTCCCTCACCACGGTCCCCTGCATCCCACTGACTTCCCAGACCCGCCCTTGCTCATTTAGGGAACTAGCTCAGACCCTGCACCGTCCAGTAAGACCCGAGAGAGTGCAGGGGAGAGTCCCAGAGGCCATGAGCACCTTCAGGAGAAGGGATAACAGTGCCCCGGAGGGACGCGTCTGGACATCCTGACTACATTTGCCCATGCGGGACGGCCGGCCCGAGGTGCAACAGAGAGCAGGGCCACCACGCAGGACCACCTGACCGCAGGGCCTGGGCCTCAGAGCTGGCACCCTGGGCCTCAGAGCTGGCACCCGCGGCCCCTTTCATCCCCAGCAGCATGCACACATGCTCCATGACAGCTACTGAGCATCGGCTGAGTGTTTTATTTTAAGTTTAAAATTTTATATGTATATATGTATAAATGTATGTAATTATTTCCACAGTGCTGGGGTGGATGTCAGGGCCTCCCTATGCTAGGCTTGAGCTCTGACACTGAGCCACGCTCCCGGCCTTGTATTTAATTTTCCAGAACCATTCATGTGGCTCTAAAAAAAAAAGCAAGAAAAGAAAAGCAAAGCCAGGTGCAGTGGCACACACCTGTAATTCCAGCAATTTAGGAGGCCGAGGCAGGAGGTTTGCAAGTTTGAGGCCAGCCTCAGCATCTTAGCAAGACCCTGTCTTAAAAAGAATGTGAAAAGGGCCGGGATGTAGCTCAGGGGTACAGTGCCCTTGGGTTCAATCCCCAGTACAAAAAAAAAAAAGTCCACTCCCTTCCCTCCCTGCCCCCCCCCCACTGCCTCCCTTCTGCTCAATTCTATGAGAGAAAACCACCCAGTTACTGCCTCTTGTGTCCATTTAGTATTTGATTTTCACGTGCACGCAGAGAAGCATCTGCTGGAATTTCCCCCCGGAGATACAGTCATGGTTTAGCATCTTTTCCACTTGGCCAGGCATCTTGGTTGTGTCTTGACGTCAGCTCATAACAGGCCACCGCATTCCTTTTTGCAGGTGAATAGTAAAGACACAGATTTTAGATAAGGTTTCTGGCCTCAGAGTAACACTGCCTGGGCCTGGAAGCCAGTTCTCCCTCAGTGATGAGGGCTGAGTGCTGACCTCTGTGCCTCAGTCTCTTGGTGCCTGAGGGGCCTGACAGGCACCTTCTCCTGGTGGTCAGAATTTAGTGAGATAATGTTTAGAGAAGGGCTCGGGGCTGGCCTGGCGTCAGGGAGCCCCTCCCTGCCTCTCTGGTTCTTGTTGTGACCATGAGGACTGTGAATGCAAAACTGTGTGTGATGGAGAGGACAAGCTTCACTGTCACAGATATGGCAGGCGATTCAGTGACCTCATTAATGGCTTAAAAATAAACAGATCAGGAGAGAGAATAATAAATAGCCCAGACCCTTACCTTCCACACGTGTGAGTCAGGCGTCTGAATCCCCGCCATGTTGGATCCAGGGCCACCCCCCCAGTATGAACTCATCTAATGTCACATCTGTCTGTGTGACCTACTTGTAAAGAAAGTCACCTGAGGAACTGGGGGTTAGGGCTTCAGTCTGTCTTTTTGGAGGGGACATTATTCAGTTTGTATCAGGCTTCATCTGTCAAAGCACAGGACAGGACTGCAGTTCAAGTGTCAGACTGGCTCCACACCGTCATTTCCCAGGATTTGACACACACATAATAGTGACGAAATATGAACAATAAGGACCCAGAAGGAGCTGGTCTCAGTGACACACTCCTGTGATCCCAGTCACTCAGGAGGCTGAAGTAGGAGGATCACAAATTCAAGCCAACCTGGGCCCCTTAGGGAGACCCTGTCTCAAAAGATAAAAAGGGCTGGGGATGTGGCTCAGTGGTAGAGCACCAGGGGTGTCCCTGGAGGAGTGAGTTGGAGGTGTCCTGCCTGGGCTCTGTCAGGTGGAGGGGACCCTGGAACCCTCCCCTGCCCTGCTGAATTCCAGCTGCAGGCATTTACCTGCAGGTGTGGAGAGGCCTGGAGAAGACCCGCAGGAGCTGCTGACCCAGACGCCACATGGCAGAGGATTGCACGCAGCAGGTGCCCTGCAGCAGCAAGAGGATTAACTGGAAGTCTGGAACCTTCCCTCCATGCAGCTGAGCCAGTTCAAATCACCCCAATCCACCTCCCAGGCGGGCAGGTCAGTAGAAGCTTCTCTGAGAAACCCAAGGTGCCAGGAACCCCCCACCCCCACCCCACACACAGCCTGACATTTAGGAGGACTCCCCCCCCCAGGACTGCCCCCCCCCAGGACTGCCCCCCCCTCCCTCAAACCTAGCTCCTGGTGGATGAGCTCCCCCCCACCCCTTGCACGTGTGGAATTTCCAATTAACTTTTAAGAGCCTCACTGCTAATATAAACAGCTAACCAGGGATCAGCTGACCCGCCAGGGAAGGCTCCCTGGCCAGAATCTGTAGGAACAAAAGAACTAAAATAAACAATCAGGAAAAACAGTCTGTAAGAAACAAAGACTTGCAAGTTCAGAAGAAAACAGCAGAAGCTTAAAATAGCGATTGATCTCCGGCATCTCAAGAGAGTAGCCATCATACAGCAAAATAGATGGTCATGGAAAGAACTCAGAATCTCCCCAGAATTTAGGGAAGATCAAGTCAAGGAAATCCCAGGAAGTAGGAAAAGCAAAAAGCCAAACAAAAAATCAGACAAGGAATTGGGAAGTTCAGAGACCAGATACAGGAAACAGAGAGTCAGTCCAGAAAGTTCAATATGAAAATGTTTGGAGTCGAGAAAGAGGAAACAGGCGACAGAGGTACAGAAAGAAAAGAAGTTATATGTAAGAAAATCTCCCAGGAGAAGCTGCAGACTACAAATGTCCAGCAAATAAATGACAAAAGACATACCCAGGCACGGCGTTGTGACATTTTTAAATTCCAGGGATAATGAGAGAATTCTACAGGCTTCCAGAGAGGAGAAACAAATGTCAGAGAAGGGACAAGAATTGGCTGGTTCTGAAATCACCAGGAGCAATAGTGAGGGTGGGGTGTCTCCATTCATTTTCCATTGCTATAACAAAATAGGTGAGACTGGGTGACTTAAAAAGAAGAATAGATGTTTATTTTGGCCCACGGGTCTGGAGGCTGGGTAGTCCAAGAGCATGGGACCTTCCTCTGTGAGGCCTCTGGTGAGGGGCTTCCTGCTGGATTATGACATAGCAGACTGCACCATGGCAAGACGGAGCAGGTGCACCTGAGAGAACATGCTCTCTCTTGATGTCCCGTCAATCCATTAATGTACCAATGGAACCATTCACGAGGGCAGACCCTTAATGACCCAAATACTTCCCACAGGTCTCATCACCAAATACCATTCACATTTGGGGATTAAGTTTCCAATGTGAGATTTTTTTTTTTTTTTTTAAAGAGAGAGGGAGAGAGGAGAGAGAGAGAGAGAGAGAGAATTTTTAATATTTATTTTTAGTTCTCGACGGACACAACATCTTTGTTGGTATGTGGTGCTGAGGATCGAACCCGGGCCGCACGCTTGCCAGGCGAGCTCGCTACCGCTTGAGCCACATCCCCAGCCCCCCAATGTGAGATTTGAGGTGGGGGGGATGACACATTCATATTGAAGCACTGAGTACCACGTGTCTCTAGCAACTTGGGGAAGTGACTTTCAATCTGTGGTTTCCTGTCTGGTCAGCGGCAAGTCAAGTGTGAACAAAGGTATGGCCAGAGGATGTGGGATGCATCCAGGCCCTTCAGCCGGAGGAGGAAGAGGGGATCCAGGGAGAGTGGCAGAGGGCACCCAGGGGGCGCCTCCCAGGAACAAGGCGCCCCACAGGGCATCTTGCACAATAGAGGGCTTGGAAAAAGAATGTGTGCGCACAAAGGACACTGTGCAGATAGAATAACAAAGGAGGTCTTGACTCCAAGAAAAACAAAAACAAAACAAAATGGAACAAGGACGCAGATGTCCCTCCAGTTTTCCACTTGGCTCTGGGTTGAGTGGCATTGGCACAGTCATCGTCCAACACGGGTCATTTACTAGAATATTTGTGTGACCATCGCAAAGATAGGGAAGGAGAGATGGCGAGGAGCCAAGAGAATCGGGTCTTATCCCTCATAATAGGAGCCCATCAGGTGACATTAAAATTAGTTAAGAAACAGCAGCGTCAGTCTGTTAATTGGAAACACTGAGTTTACTGCTTCCGGGTGGAAGGAAAAGTGGTAGAAAGCAAGAGTGTGGGGTGGGGTGGGGGACGGGGTGGAGAGTGCAGGTTGCTACTAGAAACCATCCTTGAAACAACTTCTTTTTAATTAATGGAGGTAAAATCGGTGCACCATAAAATGAATCATTAACTCTTTTAAAGGGTACAATTCAATGGCATTGAATACCTTCACAGTGTCATGCAATCATCACTTCTGTTTGGCTCTAAAACATTTTAATCCGTCCAAAGGAAGCCACATGCCCACTAAGCAGTCACACCCCCCACCAACTTCTGTTTCCCCCTCTCCCTACTTTATGGCAACCGCTGTTGCTGTGGATTTGCCCACTCTGGAAGTTTCTATAAACCAAGTTACACAATAGCACCCTTCTGGGTTGTGATTCTTTCCCTGGGCATGGTGTTTTCAGGGTTTGTCCATATCATAGCATGTGTCAGAACTTCATCATTTTTTCACAACTGAATAATATTCCATCATCACTGCAGGAGTAAGACCACCTTTGCTCATTCATTCATCAGTTGGTGGGCCTTTGGTCATTTCTGCTTTGTGGCTATTGTGAACAGTGTGACCATGAGCATTCCTGTACAAATATCAATTTGGATAACTGTTCCCAGTTCTTTGGGCACACACTTAGCAGTGGAATTGGGGGACAGCATGGTGATGCTTGGTCTAACGCTCCGAGGAATTACCCAACTGTTTTCTCCTGTAGCTATTCCGTCGCACATTCTCACCAGATGTGTGCAGGGGTTCCAGTTTCTCTATACCCCTGCCATTACCTGTTATTTTTGCTATTTTAGAATGGTAGCAGTCAGAGCAGGTGTGAAGCAGTGTCTCATTGTGATTTGCATTTTCCTGGGAGCTTATGATACTGAGCATCTTCGAGTATGCTCGTTGGCCACTGGCTTACCTTTTTCAGAGAAATGTCTATTTAAGACCTTTACATATGTTTAAATTGAATTGCTTTTATTGTTGTTGATTTGCTAGAGTTCTTTTTATATTCTGGATACTAGACTCATGATTCACAAATAATTTTTCCATTCTGTAGATTTTCACTTGCTTGATAATGTCACTACTTGGTTTTTAAACTATATTCCTATATTATTTTGATAATTCTTATTAGATAATTTAAAAATAGTAAGTGGCTAAAATCAGATACTAAAGAGGTAATATGTTTTAAAAAGTGATAAAAATTTTAGTATACAAAGAACTTACACCAACATCGAAAAAGATACAGATTTCTGTAGAAAACTGGACGTTGATCAGTAACTCACAAAAGACAAGAATTCATAATCACAAGAAAAATGAGCAAGTAAAAAATACAAATCAATATCAGATCATATTTAAAAATAAAACATCAAGATGCACAGACTAGGCACTTGTGGTAATGTTAGCACCAACAGGTGTGAGTGTGTGGAAAGCTATTTGGGCCATTGTGTCAGGATCCCTAACAATATTATCACTCAGCATTTCAACTTCCAAGACTTTCTCCTAAGAAAATAGCTTGAAAGACCCCAAACCCTCTTACTCAAGAAGCCTTTTGTCACGGTGTGGACGCCCCTATGTTGTGAACAATCACAGGAGGAAGAAGGGGTAGTTTCGGATGCACCCACCCTCGGAGCGCCCATTGGCTCGAGGGTTGGATGGACGCGCATGCTCAGGATGCGGCACGCGGGTTAGATGGACGCGCATGCTCAGGATGCGGCACGCGGGTTGGATGGACGCGCATGCTCAGGATGCAGCAGCCAACAGCCCCTGACGGCTGGTTCACGAAGCGTCTGGGTGAAGTGAAGTTCTTGATCTTTCAAGGGAGACAAGGTTAAAAATCTTATCGAGACTACTGTTTAACCTCCTTCTTTTGGAAAAGTCTTATTTACTGGGACAAATAAAGGTAAAAAGAAATGAGGGAAAGGAAGGAAATGGATCAAAATGTTATGCATTATAATATAAAATATTATGTAGTAAAATAGAAAATAACCAAGAATATACTGTCCCCCCTGCTCACCCCGCCCAGCTCCGCTGGGACAGGTGTGCCTGGACTTCATGGGTGGGAGGGAGAGACCAGCAGCAGGCGATGGCCACAGCTCCGCTGGCCCTTTGCTTTCCTGCCAGGTGACTTAAGCCCAGGTTGTGCCCGTGGGGCTGGGGGCATCCGGCCGCTGAGCCTGCTGGGAAGTGCTGAACGCGGGGAGTCTGTTCTCAAGCTCGTACTGTTTTGCTCCAGGGATCCAGGACATGAGTACCAGGAGCCCCTCCGAGGGCACATTCAAGGTCAAATACAATCTACCAGGCTGCACACCTGGAGCCCGGACGCGGGTCTTTGCACACGCTCATGATAGAGGATGGTGCCCCCCCCTCCCCTTACACTGGCGTGACCTCAGCTGACTTACTCACCCACAGCCAGGCCTGGCACACCCGCGTGCCTGTGTCCACCCTCTCTTCTTCTGGTCTCATTGTGGAGCTGACGTGGTCCCCAACAGTCCCCCGTGGAGGCGCCCTGAGTGCCAAGGCACGGGCAGAGCTTGCACTTGACTCTGTCTGCGTGTGCGTTTCTGTGTGTGTGTTTACGTGTGTGCATGTAGGCTGTGTGCACCACGCTCTGGGTGGGTCGGTGTTGCCCTTGTAATGAGAAGTCCAGAAGCTCAAGTCTGTGGCTGTCCCTAGGCCCCCGCGCCCTTCTTTTCCCGTTTGGCTACCAGAGTTGCCTGCAGGCTGCAGAAGGCCCTGCGAGGGAGGGCAGGGCTCCTGAGCATGGCCCCAGTGTGGAGCTGTGCCAGGGACCTCGAGAGGACAAAAGGGGCCTTGAAGAAAGCCCTGGGCAGCTGGGCAGCGCACAACTCTGTTCCCCTGCTTGCCTTCCAAGTTAGGGACGTCCAGGTGCCACTGGGCCACTCTCTGTGGCTGCTCCGGGGAGACTCCTGCAGTCTGAAGGTTTCTGTGGGGAGCCGGAGCAGGGGGTCATGGTGAACTCTGCCCACCTGTTGGTTGGTGCAGCTGTCCTGGGGAGTAGACCCAAGGCCACCGAGGAAGGGAGGGAGGGGAAGGCAGCTGCCAGTGGCAGGCACAGGGCCAGGCCCAGGACAGCGGGTGGAGGGTTTTTGCTGAGGGCCTGACAGGTGGGGCTTTGTGTCCCCGCTGCCCTCATCCGGAGGGGCAGCCACAAGCAGATCTCTCCTAATGCAGCTTCCTGTCATCCGGGCTGCCCTGGCCACCATCCAGTCACTCACACTGAGTCCTCACACCTGCCCCTATGGCTGCAGCCCCTGGGCTTCCCCCATCCTCGTGGCTGGGATGCTCTGCTGGGCTGTGCGAGGGGGCTGGGGCCCTCCAGCCACGTGAGGCAGTGGGTCTGGCTTCCCCCACTGCAAGCTCTGGACTGTGGCATGTACTAGGGCACTGGTGACATGGGTAGGTACCATAGTGGATCCGGGAGGTGACAGGAGACCTGTCTTTGCCTACAGTTTATTGGAAGAAAGACTCATAAATTACTAGAGGGAGTGACCTGGTGGAGGTGTGTAGGGAATGTTAAGGAACCTGGTGGGGGCGGTGGTGGTGCAGGGTCTCTTTCTAGTTGGGAAAGAATCCTGCAGAGGGGACACCCTAGGGGCACAAGAAAGGAAACTCAGGGATGCAGACATCCCCAGCAAGGGCCCTGGTTCACCAGGGAGAGCTAAATTCTGCCCTAAGTGAGAGATTTGGGACCTTGGTTGGGAAGACAAGAAGACGTGGGGACAAGAGGCCAGGGAGGAAGGCAGGGCGAGCCAGAGATTTTACAGGTGGACAGAGAGCCTGGTAAGGTCAGCTTTGGGTTTCAAAACAACAGGTTTTCCTAGCAGGGTAAAGAAGAGGTGGGGGCAGAGACAGGCCCTGAGGTCATGCTGTTACTGTAGAAGATCTAGAGAAGTTGGCCCTGGGGGAAGTGGGCCGGGGCAGAGCCAAGGTGGGCTCCTGCTTCTGGGAAGGTGACTCCTGGCAGGAAGCTCAGGTGCCAGCGTAATCCCAGCAGCTCAGGAGGCTGAGGCAGGAGGATTCCAAGTTCAAAGCCAACGTCAGCAACAGTGAGGTGCTAAGCAACTCAGTGAGACCCTGTCTCTAAGTAAAATACAAAATAGGGCTGGGGATGTGGCTCAGTGGCTGAGTGCCCCTGGGTTCAATCCCCGGTAACCCCTCTCCCCCGAAAAAAAAGCCCGTGAGAGATAAGGTTCTGCTTGGGACATGAGGGGGAGGAGCTCGCGCAGAGACGGTGCCTCCGTCGTCCTCCATTTCTATATGGTGTGAGGTTTGGAGGCATGTTGGAGTCAACATAAAAACACTCAGGACAATAGGAAAGGTAGCAGAATACAACAGTTACTATTAGGGCATTATGTAAAAATGTGGATGGGTAACCGATGTGATTCTGCAATCTGTATTTGGGGTAAAATTGGGAGTTCATAACCAACTTGATTCTAATGTATGAAATATGATATGTCAAGAGCTTTGTAATGTTTTGAACAACCAATAAAAAAATAAAAAAAAATAATAATAATATGTAAAAAAAACCACTCAGGACAGTAAACACCACATGTAGGTCACTGTCACATTTGGGGAGTGAAGATCTGAGTGGGGCTGGGAGGATCCTCAGGGAGATCAGCTCTGCTGTGGTGGCAGTGACCTGCTGGGGACCTGGTGTCAAGTTGCAGTTTTGCATTTTAGGATGATTTGAATTAAAGGAAAAGAGGAAGATGTAGAGGCTGGAGCAAAGGCCAGGGCTGGAGGGGAGCAGGACCTGGGGAGCAACCAGCAGGCAGGGTTGAGAGCAGGTCCCCGGGGACCACACATAGGGGTAAGGTCAGTGGACCAAGAGAGGCGCTTGTAGGGGTTGGGGTGCGGAGGAGGATCAGTGGAGACAGGCAGCGTGTGGATGGGAGAGAAATTTGGGGGGCTCTTTTTGCGGGGGGGCAGTACCAGGGTGGACCTCACGGCCTCAGGCATGCGAGGCAAGTGCACCACCTCTGAGCCACACACCCAGCTCAGGTGGGGGACTCTTAAGCCTGAGAAGAGGTCTTTGAACTTGGCAGTGAGTTTTGGCAACCTGGGCAGCTTGGGCAGGGGGAGAGGGTGACCAGTGGAGGCAGAGGGTGGGAGGAGTGGATGGTACTGGAAACTTCTTGAAGGCAGGAAAGGAGTCCAGCAGCCGAGGAGGGTGGGGCTGGGGAAGCTGGAGCTGGCCAGTCCCCAGCGCAGACCCGAAAGCACAGAGGGGCCAGCCCGGGCCTCTGCCCTCCAAGCCCCAGGTATCACAAGAACTGAACAGAGATGGGGAGTGGCCACGGGGGTGGAGTGCCTCCTGCAACCGCACCCTGCAGGATGCCTCTGCATTTGATTGACATGAGCTAGTTGGAGGCATCTCTAACCCTGGCCTAGAGACTCAGAGTCAGAGAATGAAGTCGCCCGTTCAGTTGGCAGCCCTGGCTGGCGGTGGAGCAAGGGTGTGACCCCAGCTCCTCGGCCTCCCCCTTGGGAATCCGCTGTGACCTGCTGGGCAAATTGTCCAGGGCTGTGCCAGGGTTTATTTGTTTCTGCTTCTTGCATCTGAGACCAGGGCAGCCTCTCTCACAAGTGGGAAGCATGGGTTCTTTTTTCCAAATGCCAGGGGGCTAGGATGGGGAGGGGTGGAGGTTCCCAGGTGCCCTGGACCTCCCACCTCCACAGGGGGCACCTCCAGACCCTAGAGTCTCCTCCTGGCCAGAGCAGGAGAGGCCCCGGTGGTGTTATTTTGAGCTGTGTCTCCTCCTGCCCCCAGGTTCTCTGGGGAGCACACACGGACATGCGCACACCCCTGCCGACTGGAGGGGGAGGACTTTCCTTCCCGAAGGGCCACACCTCCTGCTGCATGTACTCAATGACCAATTCTCGCTCTTGCTTACACCAGTCCCTGCTAGGACCCCTGTGGGAAGCATTATGGGGTCAGGGACGTCCCAGCCCATTTGGTCAAAGGGTCCCTCGGGAGGCAGCTTCAATCCTTGCAGTGCCCCGTCCAGCATGTAACAGGCCTCACCAGGCTCCAGTGAGTGAGGGACTGGCCCCCTCCTGCAGGCAGTTTAGGTCCCACAGCCTTGCTCCCAAGTCCCTCGAGATGTCACTCCCTTGGCTGACAGCAGAGTGGATTAGCCAGCAGGCTGGGGACCCATGGGCAGAGCAGTGGCTGTGACCTGGTGCGAATCGTTTGTTTCTGTTCCTTGGAAGCAGCACCGTTTAATTGGAGACCTTCATGAAATGAAGGAACAACTGAGCAGAGGTCAGAGGAGAGTGCTTCTCAGGCACAGGAAGGACTGTTGCAAAGGCTTCAGGCAAGGATTAGCCTGTTCTGGAAACTGAGCTGTCCGCTCGTTGGAGCAGAGCACCAGAGGCGCAGGGCAGGGCGGAGTGGGGTTCGCAGCGGCCAGATCTTGCAGAACTGTGTTAACTCAACCTGCCCCGACCTGCCCAGTGACTCCCTTGAAGGCCCCCCAATGGTCTTTCTTTTTCCCTCACTCAGCCTTCTCCAGCGCTGAATGCCTGTCCCCAGGGACACCTGTTTGACTTTCATCTTCCTAAGACAGCTGCCTCAGGTGATGGGTGACAGAGGGACAAGCAATGGACTATCAAGGCTGCAAAGGGAAGGTTGGGGAGGGAGGTGTCCTCCAGAAGGGGACTTTGGAAAGCTCTGGATATATTCCTGGAATCCAGAAGGCAGCGTCTGTGTGTCGGCTGTGTGCCGGGGAAGGAAGTGACTCCTCCACTCTGCCCGGTCTTGGGACTTGGTGAGCGGAGCTCTAACTCTGCCTGGCTGGTGGAGGTGCCCAAGATGCATGCAGGACTTTTCAGCAAAGGATGGGTGTTTATTGGTTCCAGAAGGATCTCTGTCCATCACCAGCTGACTAATAAGTTAACTGATTGAAGGCTTCAGTGACCACACATGACATAGAATACAGTCTTTGCATAATAACCAGGAAAATCGCTGCCCGAGTAGCTGTAGCAAAAAACCCTAGAGAGGTGCAGAAGCCGGCTTCCAGAACCATCAGTTTTTATGATCTGAAATGTCCAGTTTAACAAAACTTATAAAATATGCTTGCAAAAAAAGAATCCTTAGGGGGAAAAGGCGATCAATAGGAACTATCCCCAAGGAAGCTCCCAGATTGGAATTATTAGACAAATCAGCTATTCAAAATACATTCAAAGAACTGAAGAAAACCCTCCCAGATGAATGAATGGATTCTCAAGTAGAGATGATCCACAATGGAATAGAAGTTATAAAAAGGAAGCAAATGGAAAATTGTAAAGTTGAGAAGTACAATAACTAAAACAGAAAAAATATTCCCTGGGGCGGCTGAACAGTGATTTGAGCAGGAGACGCAATCTGTGACTTATTCCACTGAGACCATCCCGGCTGAGGCACAGAAACAGAGAGGAGGAGGATAAGTGGAGAGAGCGTCAGAGACCCCTGGGACACTGTCAGCACCCCAACATTCGCACGCTGTCAATTTTAGGGGAAGAAGAGACAGAGCAGAGCAGAAGAATATTTGGAGAGAAAGGTTGGAAACTATGTCTAATTTGGTGAAAAACATTAGTCTACACATCAAAAAGCTCCATGAACCCCAAGAAGGATAAATTTAGAGATCTACATTAAGATATATAATCATCACAACATCCTAAGACGGAGCCAGGCATGCTGGCATTTCTTTTTTTTTTTTTTTGAGAGAATTTTAATATTTATTTATTTATTTTTTTAGTTTTCGGCGGACACAACATCTTTGTTTGAATGTGGTGCTGAGGCTCGAAACCGGGCCGCACGCATGCCAGGTGAGCGCGCTACCGCTTGAGCCACATCCCCAGCCCCAATGCTGGCATTTCTATACACTAGCTTTAAAAAAATCCAAAATGAAATTTTGAAAGGAATAAAAAAGGATAAAATACCTGGGAATAAATTTAAGCAAAGATGTGTAAGACCAGTGTATTGAAAACTACAAAACACTGTTGAAAGTTGAAATAGAAAGCCATCCTGTTCTTTGGTCACAAGCCTTAATGTGGTTGAGATGAAGCTACTTCCCTAGTTAATCTAGAGGCACTGTAATTTCAATGGCCTTTTTGCAGAAATAGACAAGCTGATACTAACATTTTTTAATGGGAATTCAAAGGACTCCAAGCAGCCAAAAGAATGTTGAAATAGAAGGACAAAGTTGGTGACTTCATACCTCCCCATTTCAAAACTTATTACAAAGCTGCCATCATCCAGATGTGGTGCCCTGGCGTGCAGGTAGGACCAGATCTGTGGGGGTGGAACTGAATTTCCAGAAATAAACCCACAGGACTGTGGTCAACTGGTTTTTCGGCAAGTGGGCCAAGACTATGCAATGGGGAAGGAATGGTCTTCCATTTACACTGGACACCCCTGTGTAAAAGAAAGAGGTTGGGCTTTTGTGTGCATCAGTTAACTCCAAACAGACCAAAGGCCAGCACACACAGCAAACCTTAGAACTCCTAAAAGGGAACAGGTGTAAGTCTTCATAACTTGGATCGGGTGGTGGCTACTTGCATGCCATGTCAAAAGCATCAGCAACCAGAGAAAAAATAAACTGCTTCATCAAAATTTAAAATGTGTGTGCTTCAAAGGACATTATAAAAAATGTGTGAAGACACATCAGAATGTGACAAAGTATTTCCAAGTCCCCTGATAAAGGAATGATATCCAAAATAGAGAGCTCCTTTTTGTTTTATTTTGGTTTTGTTTTGAGATAAGGCCTTGCTAAATAAGGCTGGCCTCAAACTTATGATCCTCCTGTCTCAGCCTCCCAAATAGCTGAGTGTCACCACACCTAATGAGGATTCCTAAAAATAACAAAAGAGCAATAGATAAGTTAAAAAATGGGCAAAGGATTTTTTTTTTTTTTTTTGGTACCAGGGATTGAACCACTGAGGCATTCCACCACTGAGCCACATCCCCAGCCCTGTTTTGTATTTTCTTTAGAGACAGAGTCTCACTGAGGTGCTTAGAACTTTGCCATTGCTGAGGCTGGCTTTGAACTCATGATCCTCCTGCCTCAGCCTCCCAAGCCACCAGGATTATGCGCTACTGAAAATCAAGACTCCAGGGAGATCTGATCACACCCCCTAGGATGGTTACAATCAACAAACAAACAAAAACGTGAAACACTGTTGCCAGTGTAGCGAAGTCGGAACTCTTGGCGCTGTTGGTGGGGATGTAAAGGGACTGCTGCTGTGGGACATGGTGCAGGGTCCCTCAGCCACTCAAGGTGCCATTGCTGGGAATACATGCAGAAGAACTGGAAGCAAGTTTCAAAGAACTCTCTGAGCTCTAATTTTCACGGCAGTGGTGCTCATGGTAGTGAAACATGGAAGTAGCCCAGGCAGCACTAGCCGCTGAGTCGGGTGTGGCAGAATACAGCTACAATGGCAGGGGCGCCACCCAGCCTGGAGAGGGAGACATTGACAGGCTGTAACGCAGCCTCACTGGAGGACGTCATGCTAAGTGAAATACACCAAAGAGAGTGGTGCCACTTGGGTGAGGTGCTTAGAGTAATTACAGCCGTAGAGAAGAAAGTGCTGGGGTTGTCATGGACTGGGTTACCCTTGAACAAGACGTTTTGGATGGTGGTGAGGTTGCACAGCAATGCGAGCATCAATATCACTGAACTACATGCTTAAAAAGGTCAAGATGCAGAGGGCTGGGGCGGGATATGGGGGCGGTGCCTGCTACCGACGTTTAAGAGCCTGTTTCTGCACGGGAACGCCAACCTGCTCCAGAGTGAACCGATGGCTCTACGCTAGTCTCAAGGCTTCAGTCTTTCTTTTAGTCAAGATGAGTGATAAACCAGACTTGTCTGAAGTGGAGAAGTTTGACAAATCAAAACCAAAGAAAACTAACACTGAAGAAAAAAATTCTCTTCCCTCAAAGGAAACTATCCAGCAGGAGAAAGAGTGTGTCCAAACATCATAAAATGGGGATCTCCTCCCAAGAGCAAGTTTCAACATTGATGGAGAGTCTTGGTTTTAGTAAACCCATGTATTCGTAGAAATTTTAGGCATCTATGGCTTCTCACCTGTACTCTATGGCTAAGAGGTCAAAGTTTCCTTAAATTTATTTTTAAACATCTCCTTGGTACATAAATAAATTCCTTAAAAAAAGGGTCAAGATGTTAAATTGTATGTTAGGCATATTTTTACTACAATAAGAAGTAATAGAGCCAGGTGTGGTGGTGCACACCTGTAATCCCAGCAACTTGAGAGGCTGAGGCAGGAGGATTGCAAGTTCAAGGCAACCTCAGCAACTTATTGAGGCCATAAGCAACTTAGCAAGACACTAAGCAACTTAGTGAGACCCTGTCTCCAAATAAAACATACAAAGGGCTGTGGATGTGGCTAAATGGGTAAATGCCCCTGGGTTCAATCCCCAGTACCAAAGAGAAAAAAAAGAAAAAAATTATTTAAAAAAATGAATGCCGATACTACAAGTGACTGAACATCAAAACTTGTGAAAGAAGCCCGTCACAAATGGCCACAAGTGCTTGCTTCCCGTTTATATGTAACACCCAGAATAGGTGAACCATGGAGGCAGAAGGTACAGGGCGTGGGAGGTGCCAGGGCGTGGGAGGGTGGATAGGGAGTGAACATCTACAGGGGTTCTTTTTAGGATGATGAGAATATCCTGAAATTAGATAGTCGGTGAATTTTGTTTTGTTTTTGGTACCAGGGATTAAACCCAGGGTGCTCAACCACTGAGCCCCATCCCCAGCTCTTTTTTATATTTTATTTAGACACAGGGTCTCACTGAGTTCCTTAGGGCCTCACTTAATTGCTGAGGCTGGCTTTGAACTCACAATCCTCCTGCCTCAGTCTCCCAAGCCGCTGGGAAACAATGATGATCTCCATACAGCCTGTGAGTATACTAAAAACAACTGAAGTATACCTACTGGAATGGTGTCTGTTCTATCTTAATTTTTCTGCCTGCTATAGTGGTAGGCTATAGGTGGCCAAGAGGGGAGCTGGGAGCTGGTGGCAGTGGGTGGGTTGGAGGCTGGCCTGAGCGGATAGTGGCCAGTAAGGTGGGCAGGCCCCCATCAGGAATTGAGTGGGCAGCCCAGGCTCACAGAAGGGAGACACCTCCCATCCCCGGGGCAGGGAGGGCCAAAGGGATGTGGGAGCGGGGTCAGCGTTTTAGAAAATCACCCCGACTCTCGGTCTGGTACCAGAAGGTTCATGAGCTTTCATGGGCAGAGGCTGGAGAGCTTTGGATGGCTGTGGGCAAGCTGGCAAGCCGAGACCATGACCTTGGCTCCTGGAAAGACCAGGAGCCTGGCCCCGTACGAAGGAAGCAGCCATCCTCAAAACCGAGCAGTGATAGCGGTTTTTGAGTTGAAACGTGGGAGGAGTGGAGACACCTGTATCCTTATCCAGGCTCAACAAGCAGTCTGAAGCCTATTTTGGATGTGGAAATACCTCATTCTGGATTTGGAGTGTCTGCTTTCTTAAATCAAAGTGACCGATCAGTCAGGAACTGGCACTGTATTTTAAAAGCACTGTTTAATTTTGAGCTGGGTCTTTGCCCATTGTTATTGAAGGAGCAAAAGGCAAACTTAATACTGTTGAACTCACACGGTTTAATGGCTTCTTAGGATTTTTTTCATTTGTGGTGGCTTCCTTGGTCTCTACAACGACTTTGTGAAGCGAGTTTTATTGCTCTGAAGCTCGTGTTTGTGTAGGAATTGGAGGCTCAGGAGTTGACACTTTCTACGTAGCCTGAACCCAGGTCTCTAAATCTCCCCTCTTCCCACAACTGCTCCTGAATTCGGCAGAGGACTGGGTGTTCATTCACAGTCTCAGGGTATGTTGCCAAGACACCCTTTTCCAGAAAGTCTATTTTTATCGAATGCCTCTCACTTGCCCATTCCAGTGACTGTTTTAAATAGCATTTTTTCCTGTTAATCATATTAATGTTAATTTTAGAAAAACTACACAAATCATTTTTTTAAAAAATCACCACTCATAACCACTGTTAACGTTTTATTTCATTTATTTCCAGTGTTGGCCTGTAAACACCCCGCCTGTAAGTGTGCACACAGATACACACACACATATTTATAATGTTGTCACGAAACTGTGCTCCTACTCCGTGGCTGGTTCTCGCTGGTGTGATGTTATGAGAAGTGGCGTCAAGGTGGAGGTTACTTAGCCCCAGAGCCAGAATGCAGCCAGTTAGCTGTGTGCCCTTGTGGGTCACTTGACCTTTCTGTGCCTCAGTGTCCCACACTGATCCCAGGGGATCTTGTCCCTGGGGTCAGTGGCTGTCTGTGCCTGAAGTGTATCTGCTTTCTCCCCACTGCCCAGCAGGGCCCTTGCCTTCTAAGCATCTTGTTTACATCCTCCAGTCCCTGGTCCTGTGACTTCGGTGACATCTGCCCTAACACGGGTCCACCCAGGCGCATTTGCTGGAGAAAACCACCCAGCGGCACGTGTGGGTGTGTCTGTTGACCGTGGGCTTCTTGTCCTTTTTCTTCCTTTGTAATTTTCCTTTGTTGGATTGGACTTATTTTTAAAATATGTAATGCATGTGTTTTTAAAAAAATCTACCACGTGGGAGGGTACTCGGGGAAGACTAAGCCGTCCTCTGTCCCGTCCTCTATCCCGCATACCAGCCTTGAGCCCCCTCCCCGGGGCAGCCCCCTTCGGTCTCTGGCCCCTCCTGACACCGTCAGCACGTAGCCCAGGGTGAGCCTTGGGCTCCGAGGCACTCAGCAGTACGTGGCCGGGATG
This sequence comes from Urocitellus parryii, assembly GCF_045843805.1. Lineage (NCBI taxonomy): Eukaryota > Metazoa > Chordata > Mammalia > Rodentia > Sciuridae > Urocitellus > Urocitellus parryii. The sequence goes on along the minus strand of NC_135539.1, from coordinate 27,730,205 downwards.
CGTTCAGATCGTGGCCGGGATGCGTTCAGATTGGTGGCTGTGGCCTCCCTGGGTGTTTTGTTTGTTTGATCCAAACTGCCATTTAGGGGACGGCTTTGAAGGTGTGCCACGGGAAAGGAAAAGATGTAAGTTTGACTTCGTAGAAACTAAAGGCTTCGCAGCAGAATCGATCACATAAGCAGAGTCAGAAGGCGAATGGCCTCCAGTCCCACGGGTCACCTGCATTGCTGGGTGGTCCCTGTTTGTGCCTGTCCCCTCTCTGGTGACTGTGGTAGTCCCACTGGCTGTTCTGTGTTCCAGGACATCCTAAAGGTGGCTGGGCCCTGCACGCGCTGTTCCTTCCCTGTGTGGAACCTCAGGTGCAGTTTAAGGTGTGAAGTCAGGCACCGCCACAGAGTAGCCATCACTGATAACATTGGAACAATATGCTAGAGTAAAGCTCATTCAAAAATGTATAAATTGTGTATTTCTGGAACTTTCCATGTACTATTTTCCGACCACCATTAACACAGGTAGTGGATGAGAGAGGGCTACTGTGTTTCACCCCTTCCTGCTCCAACTCCTGGCTCCTCGTCTTCTGCATCACAGAGAAAACCCATGTCGTCTGAAGGACACGGCTTCCCCTGCTTCCGCCACAGACTTTGAGAGCGCTTGAGTGTGAACCCGTCCATTCCCGCCCACCTGTTAACTCAGAGGGTGTCTCTCCTGTGTGCACCTGCCGCCACCTGGTGTTCTGACCCACTGTCTGGCCCCAGTGGGACCATGGCTGTCCCGATTGCCCGAGTCAGAAAGCTGGGCGTCATCGTGCCCTCTGACCAGCTCCTGGCCTTGGCCTTCCCTTCCCCTGCTCAGGGAGGGCCTCTCTCCACGCTGGGCTCCAGCAGCAGCCTCCCTGCAGCCCACCTGTAGCCTCACCACCACGAGCTCTCCTCTGCACGCTGTCAGAGAGACACCTGAAGCCCAGGCCCAGCCACATCCCCGCCAGACACCCTGAGCTGCCCTCGGCCCCCTGCATCAGTCACCAGGAGCAGCCAGTGTGCCTGGAAGCTGCCTGCTGGGGAGGGGCACCCAGGGTCTGGGAAAGCTTTCCCCATCGAGGCAGGGACTCTCAGCCTGGTCTCCCCACCCGGGGCCTGCCCTCTGCGACTCTGCCTTGTCTGGCCCTGGTCACTCCCTGCTTGGGCCCTGTCCTGGCGATGCTGACTCTGAGAACACACCTGCGGCCCCTTCCTTGGGCCAGCTGCCTTCCTGGCGCTTGCTGCCATGCTGAGACGATATTGGAATGACTCGCGTTGGCCTTTGCCTCCCGTCTACACCCCTGGTGTCTGGAAAGCGAGACTCCGTCTGGCTCCCTCGGGTCTCCAGCACCTTCCCCACACCTGGTCCTGCCCTCCGAGCAGCTGACTAGGAGGACTTGGCTTCTGCTGGCTGCGCTGAAGCCCTCTTGGTCACTGTGCCGAGGCAGACGACCCTCCAGGCCGTGGGACACTGATGCGTGCAGATTTCCACAGTGGCCCCCGATTGTACCGGGCTTGTGGCGCAGCAGCTCCTCCCTGAGAAGGTGGAGATTTTCCCAGAGGAAGCCGGGTGGCCTGGCGAGTGGGGTGGTGGGTGGGGTGCACTGAGGCTGTAGCCCGCTGGGCTGAGACCTTGCCCTGGCATGGGGCCCATTCTCTGCTCAGCCTGTAGCATGCCCTTGTGCCCTCTAACCCTTGACCCTTTGACCTTTTGCCCATGTGCCCTCAACCCCTGAGAGCCTCTTTCCTGCCCTGCTCTTCCTGGGACCCCTCCCTCTGTGATGTCTGGGGACAGGACTCACTGCTCACCCCCCCCCGCCCGCCCTTATCATTGGAAACACTTTTCCCCACCTTTGTTCCTGGGCACTGCTTTCTTTTGGGTCCTCCTTCCTCCCTTTCTTTTGGGCGCCTGTCCACCTCTGGGACTGTCCACCGGGACTTCGCTGGCTGCCTTCCTCTTCCCGAGGCGCTGACCTCTTTCAGGAGCTGTGGCACCTGCTCCTCCTAGCCCTCCTGCCCAGTCCCACCTGCCGACCTTGCCCATCTCCCAGAGCTCTGCCTTCCGCATCATGCTGCCTCCCGAGGAACCTCCTCCATCCCTCCCAAGGGACAGAGGAGTCATTTCCAGAGAGAAGGCCACCTCTCTGCTCCCCTGGTTGCTCAGCGCCGCCTGGGAGACCTGGGGGACCTGGCAGCACTGTTATTGAGTTATTTTTCTCCCTTTCTCCCCAGCTCTCACCCTTGGGGCAGAACTTGACCTTGAGTAGCTGTGGTTCCCATTGGAGGTGTGGGCTCTCCTTGGCCCTTTCCCACCACCACAGTGAGCAGAGCTGGGCATGGGAAGGCTGAGGACCAGGGGGTGGGTGCTTTGGGGTTTTTTGGTGGCATCGTTGAGTCCCTTGTCCTTGCTGCTTCGTTTTGATTTGCTTTGTTTGGCAATGGCAGGAGGGAGGGTCCCATAGGGCTCCTGGAAAGGGCAGGAAGGACAAGCCACATGGCTTTACTCCTCTGTGAGCCCCCACAGACCTCCTCTTTGTGGTCTGGTGCTGATGGTACACTTGTCACCTGTCCCTGCTCTGAGCCTCTGCAGCATTCTGGTGACTGCCGCTCTGACAGTCAGATCTCATCCTGTTTCTGGCCACGGTCCTAGTTCATTGTGTGACCTTGGGCACATCATTACTTACCTCATTATAGTAATTGCCACACAGTGTGGTAAGGATTAAAGACCACAATAGACCTCACAGGTGGTGGTTCCCTCCCTTCCTGAGCCGGAAGGAGCTGGAGGAAGGTGCGTGGTAAGCACCCCCCAGGGGACTCTAGGACATCCAGGATTTGGGGGTGAGCCATTAGCAAGATTGCCCACGTGACAGATATAGGGTTCTTTTTGAGCAATCTATAGTTCCAGCCCTGGGGCCAGCCAGGAGCAGGAGGCAGATTGATAGAACTGTCGTCTGTCAGGGACTGCTGCTGTCACACGATGTCTCCACCCAGGAAACTGGCCTGACTCTGGACTCTCTCTGCTTGTGTGGCTTGTGTGGCCCCTTTGACCTTCACATGGTCCTGCCCTAGCCTGCTTTCTGGCTGACTTAGGTTGTCGTGCCGTGTTCCCAGCCCCCTTCCCCCAGGACCTCATCATGTGCACACATGCCAGTCCCCAGACCCAGCTCCCTCCTGCGCCTCCCGCCTCAGAATGTAGCTGCCGGCAGGTTATCCAAGGGTGCTGCAGCCCTGACCTCAGTTCTGGCAGCTTCTCAAGTGGTCCCACAGCTGGCCAGATGTGCCTCCCACCTTCCAGAGTTCTTTCAAAAACGAGGAAGAGGCAGGCCAGCCAGCTCCCAAGACCTTTGGGAGTGACAAGGGTGTAGAGTTTTCTTCCTTTGGGGGAATTTTTTTCTTTCTGTGTTTTTATTGTGTATTTATTTATTTTTGTAGTTCTGGGATGGAACTCAGGTCCTCATGCCTGCTAGGCAAGTGCTCCCTGCTCAGCTGCACCCCAGCCCTCTGCCTGCAGTTTTTGGTCTCCCACATTTTTTTACCTACTGCATAGTACTCCCCAAGTGTTCTGGTTAGTTAGTTTCAGCAGTCTGCCATTGCTAGGGTACCTAAGTGATCTTCTCTTTTCCCTTGGAAACAGTGCTTCAGACAATGTCCTTAACCTTGGCTCGTGGTGCCCCTATGGGAGCCTTTCCTTAGGTTTGATGCCCAGGGGTCAGGCTGTCCTGTTCTTAGACTGTTCCCCCCATAGGAAAAATGTTTTTCTTTATGGCTTCATCATTTTATATCTTATCTAAGAGGGTCTTTTTTAGAATTTTAAGACAGGGTCCTGCTAAGTGGCCCAGCTGGACTTGAGCTTGGGAATCCTCCTGCCTCAGTTTCCTGAGTAGCTAGGATTACAGGTGCGCCACTGCGGCCAGCTCTAAGAAGATCTTTAAACCTTAGGTCTGCAGAAGTTGTAAACAGATTTTTCCTCCATGTTTCTGTGTTTGGTTCCTAAACTAGCTGGGATACTTCTCCCCCAGGGTGAGAACTTCTCCCCATTGGACTGGAGGCACCTGATCGGTCTGTCTTTCCCCTGCTGGTGAGAAATGCCACCTTTATCACCAGGAGGAGTCCCTTCAGTACCCTGGTTTGTTTTCAAGTTTGCTGTTCTGTCTAACTGACCCATGCGCCTGCGTCTACGCCACCACTGTCCCGTGTTTCCCTTTTCCTCTGTCTCTTGTTCTTTTTTTTGGGGGGGGGCAGGGATTGAACTCAGGGGCACTGGCCACTGAGCCACACCCCCCAGCCCCATTTTGGATTTTATTTAGAGACAGGGTCTCACTGAGCTGCTTAGTGCCTCGCTTTTCCTGAGGTTGGCTTTGAACGTGTGATCTCCTATCTCAGCCTCCCAAGCCTCTGGGATTATAGGCTGCACCACCGCACCCGGCCTGTCCCTTGTTTTGGCACTGGGGATTGAATCCAGGGTCTTGTGCAAGTGAGGCAAGAGCCCTACCACTGAGCTACACCCACATACAGCTAAGTGGGCCCCCAGCATCTGTCCCCTGTCTGACTTGTTTCATTGCCTAACGTTCTCATTACATGGTGTCATTGTGATGTAAACACACACGCGCGCGCACACACACACACACACACCTTTGTCCTTGGTTCCTGGTCTGTGACTCACTCTCCGAGGCAGGTCTCAGGAACTCTGATCTTCCCTGTCTTTCTGCCCTGAACCTGTCCGTAAGGAAGTCGTGTGATCTCCCCTGGTTGATAGCAGGTTGTAAGACCCTCCTTGTTCCAGAGGTCCTGCCCTCCCCCCTGGAGGGAAGGATGTGTCTGGAGATGCCAGAAAGAACCAGAATAGACAGGCCCTGCTGGGCTCCCGGCCCTGTCCATTAGTATTAGTGTGGACCTTCGTGTCCAGCCACCACCCTCTAAGGTCGTCCAGGCAATGGAGTCTCTCGAAACCCAACAGGACTGGGTTTGGAGAGCTTCTAGTTAGCGACTTGCAGAGGTTCCTGGAAGTCAGTCCACCAGGAGAGGGCGCAGGGCGCTCTTCCCCCTGGGCGCCTCTTCCTTGGAGAGAGAGAGAGAGAGAGAGAGAGAGAGAGAGAGAGAGAGAGAGAATTTTTTTTTTTAATATTTATTTTTTAGTTCTCGGTGGACACAACATCTTTGTTTGTATGTGGTGCTGAGGATCGAACCCAGGCCGCACACATGCCAGGCGAGCGCGCTACCGCTTGAGCCACATCCCCAGCCCTGTAATACGTTTTATAATCAGCCAGGAAACAGGGTCCCGGAGTTGGGTGAGGCAGGCAGGATATTAACAGGACCTGAGATGGGTCTCACCCCAGGCCAGAAGCACAGGCCTGCATGTGGCATCTGAAGTTGAGGGGGGTGGTTCAGCCTTGGGGACCAAGGCTGTGGGATCTGGTAATGTCTCCAAGGGGGTGGCGTCAGGGCCAAACTGGCTTAGGGGACACCTTGCTGATGTCCACTGCTGCGGGCTCGCTCACCGGTGGGGAGAAATCCGCACACCCTCTGAGGTCGAGTTGATGGTGGAGGCTGAAGAACAGAGGGAGGACGGACACCCGGTCTCTCCTGGGCACACAGCCGTGTATGGGGACTCCATTCCTTTCCACGGCTGAGTCTTGTGCCGCATGCCCCTGGAGCACGTTCTGTTTATCCATTCGCCTATCCAAGGACACTTGGTCAGTTCCCATCTCTGTGGCTGTGGTGGATGGTGCTGCATGAACGTGGGTGCCCATGTGTCCATTCGAGTCCCTGCTGTCAGTGTTTTGGCCTGGACACCCAGGAGCAGCTTTGCCGGTCCTCTGGTGATCCCATCTGACTTTCAGGAGCCACCAGGCTGTTTCACACAGCCACAGAGGAAATGTTTGGTCCCCTTTTTAGAGAAAGCAGTCCCTGAGACCTGCTCTCACCTGGTTGCATTCACTGCTCCAAATGGCCCTTCCCTGGAGTCAAGCACAGGTCCCGGCCCTTGGTGGTGCAGAGTGGAAGTCAGGTGGGCAGATGGACAAAAAGCTCCGGACCACTGACCATGGGCAGGACAGCAAGAAGCAATGTAGAGCCATCGAAAGGCCCTGCACCTGTCACTTTTGACGAATGAGTCAGGCAAGAGACACAAATTCCCTTTCTTAGGCCCCGAGGCAGGTGAATGAGTGGGAAGAATGGGCTCAAGGCAGGTGGCCAGTCGTGGAATCTGCACCTCTCCTGGTGCCTCCCGTGCCCACTGAGCTGCCTTTGCTCCTCGTGGAACATCTTCACCTGTCACTTCCCCAGGGAGCTGCCCCTGGCCCCTGCCCTACCCACCCCAGCCCCCTCTCCGTGCTCCCTGGTGCAGGCCAAGAACGCTGTCTTCACAATCTGAGGCTAACCTGGTTGTCTGTCTCGGGAATCACAGGATGACCCAGTGCCGTGCATACACTAGACACTTAATAAAGGTTTACTGATGGAACTAGAAGGGAGAGGTCAATAAGTGCTTGTATATGGCGGGGCCTGAAGGGCACAGGAGCAGTCGGGGAGGCAGGCAGGTGTCGGGGAGGAAGGTCGGATTCTAGAGGGATGTGATCACCAGGTGTGTTAGGGTTCCCCAGAGAATGCACAGACAGACAGACAGAGGGAGGGACAGAGAGACAGGGAGAGGGAGGGAGGAGAGGAGACAGAAGGAGGGAGCGAGGGACAAAGACAGATTAGAGTACAGGAATTGGCTCTGTCACTGTGGAGGCTGAGGTCCTACCATCTGCCACTGGCCGTCTGGAGTCCTGGAGGAGCAGGTTTTAAACTCAGTCTGAAGCCTGAGATCCAGGGGAGCCCAGGTTGTAAGTCCCAGTTCAGGGGCAGGAGACGAGGTGTCCCTGCTTGGCAGTCAGGCAGAAACTGGAGGGCCCAGTTCCTCTACTCCCCATCTTTTGTCCCCTTCAGGCCCTCAGCCGTTGGACGATGTCCACCCACACTGGAGAGCAGTCTGCTTTGTGAAGCCCACTCATTCAAATCTGATCCCTCCAGCAGGACCCCACAGACCCAGAAATAATGGTTCACCAAATATCTGGGTACCCCATGGCCCAGTCACGTTGATGGAATTAACAGTCGCACTGGTATAGGTGATTTCAGAGTCCCCTGATGTCACCAGGGTACCTCCTCTGAGCCATGCTGGGGATGTCCATTTGCACTTCCATTTTAACCCCCCTGAGAAATGGGGATTACCTGTTTGTGGGGGAGAGATGGCATCTCTGCTTCCATCCCGTCCACCTGTCCTTGGTGGTGCTGGTTCACAGGAACAACTTTATGTGCTTTCACCTCTCCTCTGCTCTAGGCCTTCTGTGGCTTTCCTCTTCAGAATCTACCCTACCCCAATATACCATTTTATTTATTTATCGCTCGTTTGTTTTGGAGACAGGGTCTTGCTGTGTTGCCTAGACTGGCCTCAAACTCCTGGGCTCAAACGATCCTCCTGCCATAGCCTCCCAAGCACCACAGGTGTGCACCACAGTGCTCAGTATTTTAAATGATTATTAGTGACATTAATAGTTAACATGCATCGTGCTTTAAGAAAAACATAGCTAATCCTTCTGTAACACTAAGTATACTAAGCAGTGTTCTAAGTATTTTATTTCTTTATTTTTGGTACCAGGGATTGAACCTGGGGCACTTTACCACATCCCAGTCCTTTTTTTAAAATTTTATTTTGAGACAGGATCTCACTAAGTTGCTGAGGCCAGCCTTGATCTTGCCATCCTCCTGCCTCAGCCTCCTGAGCTGCTGGGATTGCAGATGTGCACCCCTGCGCCCAGTCTCAGTACTTGACATATGCTAATCCCTTTAGTCTCAGAGCAGCCCTTAGAGGTAGCTACTACTACCAGCCCTGTTTTGTAGATGGGGACACAGGCACAGAGAGGTGGAGTGAATTGCCCAAGGCCACACAGGGAGTAAGCATTAAAGCCCAGGATCTCTTCTGAGAGTCCAGAGAGCAAGAGCTGGACTTGGGGATTCCAGCTTACAAGCCGCTCTCTCTCCAGCTCCTGACTCTGCCCTTTGAATCCTGGGAGGTGTATCTTGCATGGAGGGTCCTTGAAGACCCCATCACCCTTCCTGTTCATGCAGACCAGGGGCTCACAGGTGCCCTTGTGCCATTCACCTGCACGAATAGCTGCCTCCTGCTAAAGGGATTTGTATAGAGCCCACATTGTGACTCTTAAAAAGAAATAAGTGGGATGAATGAATAAGCACCTAAAAATAACCCAGGATCAATTTTGAGGGGGAGGAGGCCATGTTTTCCTTTCTCCTCCTTCCACTCCCTCCCTCTTCTCCCAGGGCCTGGAAATTGCTGCTGTTTGACAGTTGGCCAGGCTGGCTTCCTGTAAGGCCAGAATAACATGGAATTAGGCTGGCTGCTGCCCACCCCAGGACGGGGATGCTGGCTCTTGGTCACTGCATGCTGGCTCTTGGTCTCTGAGCCTCTCCTTCCAACCTTTGCTGGGCTCACACTTCTGGGACGCTTCTTTGCTTCAGAGATAACAGGGTGGCATCAGCCTTGGATTTGTCCTCTTGGGCAGAAGCAGTGGCTGGCAGTGCCCAGGCTGGCCCATCGAGGGTGCCCACAGCTGCTGCTCTCAGGGAGGAGCTGGCTGGGCAGGGCAGGGCAGGGGCTCTGGCAGTCTGGGCCCCGAGGCGAGGTTTCCAGGCTTCTGCTGACTCAAGAGTTTGGCCAAGAGGTTCCCATTGGTCTCTGCACCTCTAACAGGCCCCCTGGTCCCTGCCAGCCGCCCGCAGCCTGCCTGGGAAGGCGTTGGGGACCCAGCAGAGCATTGCTGCCCAGAACCCATCTGCAAAAGTGTCATCCAAGGACCAGGCTGGTTTTCCTGCCACAGGGTCCGTCCTGAAGGATGGTTCTGGATGCACCAGGTGACTCTGAAGAGCCCGGCCATCGGGGTTGCTTTCTCTAATGGTGTCAAAGCCCCCCCCCCTTTGGTTTGGGGGGCAAGGTGACCTGAAGAGGAGAAGAAGTCCCCTGGGGGCAACAGGCTCAGAAGGCTTCCCTGACACTGGGCCTTGGGCCATGGGATGGAAAATTCCAGGTGGAAGCCTGGAAATTCCCCAGCAGGAGAGGCGGCCAGGGCGGGGCCAGCTTCCTCCCCCCCCACCCCCTTTTCTGTGGGGGGCCAAGCCCAGCTGTGGTTGTTCACTGGTTCCCAGTTTTGGCTGCTTATCATGGTACCCTCAGGGGAGCTTTTAAGTCCTGAGTCCCAAGTGGCCTGGGCGGAGCCAGCTGGAGAACTCTGCTGGAAAGACAGCCCCGCTCCTCCACCCTTGCTCCACCTTGCTCCTTCACTTCTGATTCTCAAATCCAGACAGTGGCTTGGCTTCGCACAGTAGGTGCTCGGGCAGGGAAGTGGGGTGTCCCTGCCCCACTGTGCTGATGCTCCCTTGGGCCACACGCCAAGGGCCCAAGGCCACGGCAAAGTGCTTTTGCAGGATTTCATTTAAAATGTTCCTTAAAAGCCCTAAAGGGAAGGGATCTGTTTGGAAGTTGTACTTGCAGTCCTGGGGGTGACAGAGCCCCCCAGGGCTGAATGACCCCTCCTGGGCCTGCCTGAGTGGTTCGCATCCTGTCCAAGCTTCAGGATGGCCCTGAAGCTTCTTTCACCTGGAGCATTCGAACAGGCCAGGCCCACTAGGTGATAAGATCACATCTCTTCCCTGACTGGCCTCGGAGACAGGGCCCCTGTCTGATTGCCCCGGATTCCTCTTAATGTCCCCACTGCCTCCCAGTGGGGTCAGTTCTGCAGCCCGCCTGGCTCTGTCCCTCCTTCATCCCTGCAGTCTGTCCCTCCTTCATCCCTGCAGTGGGTCCCCAGGAAGCCATGGTCTGCACAGCAGCCTGAGTGCCCGAAGCTCCCAGCCTGCCCCTCCAGAGCCTCGCAGGCCCCTTGCCCACAGCTGGCTCCAAATGCTACTGGCCTGTGGATCTACAGGCTGGGGGGCCCGCAGGGGTCGTCCCCAGCCCCCTGTGCTCCTCAACTCCTAGTGAGGACCTCTCCAGCTGCCCCTATCAGCCTCTGCCCAAACCCCCAAAGCAGAGGCACCCAGTGCCGCTTGCCCCAAGCCTATTCTTGGCTGGCTCGTGGTGCACCCACAGGTGGCCTGAGGCCAGAGCTCCTGGGTCCTCCCCATGTATTCTCTCTGGGAAATGCTCTTGGCTCATGCTACTCACCGGCCAAATCATCCCAGGCACGCTTCCCCTGACTGTCCCTAGCCGCTGGCCTCCCCTTCATAGTGCTATCCACCTGCTTTCCGGTGGGACCCTGCGGGATTAAGGTGGTGCCCGTGGTGCCTCCCTGAATGGGTGCCTGGCCAGCTGCCTGCTAGGACCACACAGGCCTGGAGCAGCCCGCACACCCTGGACCCGTGCACCCCAGAACTGGAGTACTTCTGATGCTCTCTGGACTTGAAACTGCCATCTGCCCACTCAGCTGGCCCAAAGTGTGTCCCTCCTCTGAAGGAAAGCACAGTTTCATGATGGCCCAGCAGCTCCCATAGCTTCAGTCCCAAGGCAGCCCCTGGGACTCAGGACTAGGGACAGATTCCTGGACTTGGAGGCCAGCAGATGCTAAAACCAAGGCCACGTTCCCTGGCTTGTGCACACTTTTGTAGGTGATGGGGACACTTGGGGCCTCTGCTCTTCCTCCTGGGAGACTCAACCCTGTCCGGGACCAGGAGGATTTACCTGGAGGCACCTCCTGTGGACTCCCCAGCTGCCGTGTGGGTCTCCCAGAGTGCTCTGGTTCCCCGCTGTGACACAGCGCTTGATCTTTCCTGGCTCTAAGCAGCACATCAGGCCCCTTCTCATTTCTCATTTATGCTGCAGCTCTTGGGGTTCCCCAGGGACAGCTCTGATGTCCCCAGCTGGTACCCAGAAAGTGCCCCGGCAGACATGTCCCAGCTGATGGCTTTGCTTGTGAAAGGCAGACTATTTGAAAGTGATCAGAGCCCTTGCTGGGCTGAATCCGCAAGGGGAAGGCGGCAGTGGACGTGGAGGCGGCAGTGGACGTGGAGGCGAGGAAGGTGCCCAGGAGTAGCCCTGCCTCTGGGAGCCTCTGGGAGTTGCCGCAAGGCCCTCCCTTCTCAGGCTCCTTGTGCACAGCCGCAAGTGTTGCTGGGAGACTGAGGACGGCACAGGCAGAGACTGCTCCCTGGCAGGTGGCACCGCCTATGGTGCAGGGCAGAGCAGGGCACAGGTGTTTACTGGGTGTGACGAAGGCTCAAGGTAGTCACTGTGCTCCTGCGACTGCGTCTTTTGCACAGGAATTGATCCTGGGCCCTTGACCGCCAAGCCACATCCCCAGCCCTGGCCCCTCCTTTTTTTTTGAGCCGGGGTCACTAGGTTACTTCCAGTCTCGCTAAATTGCTGAGGCTGGCTTCAAACCTGTGATCCTCCTGCCTCAGCCTCTCACACCCCTGTGATTACAGGTGTGCGCCGCTGCACCTGGCTGACACTAGGTCTTTACTGAGCACCTAGCCAGGACTTGGAAGTGCTGTGCTCAGTGCTGTCCACGGAGGGTTATGCAGATGACCGCCCAGGTTCCTGTTGGGTCCCCTGTGTACACATCAACACAGGTGGGACTGGCCTAGCCAGGAGAGGAGGCTGGTCTGGTCAGCAGGGGCCTGAGGGTTCCTGCAGGCCCAGCACCTTCCTGCGGGGTCAGCAGTTTTCCTATACTAGGAGTTTTGCATCTGGAAAGAAAATTACTAGGATTCCATGTAAATCAGGAGTAAGGGAAGGCCTTCCGCTGAGCTCCTTCACCTCTAGCAGGACTGTGGGAGGGGGCGCTTGGTGCCCCCTCTGGTTCACTCTTCCTTCTAGCACTTTCTTAACCCTGGGTTCTCCCATCACCTTCTCTCCCTGCCTTTGCTTCACCCCGGTCCCCTTTGGTCATGGGGTCTTCTCTGTCTTCCCCAGCATCTCGCTCATTGCTTCCTGCTGCAGCTGCACCATTTTCTTTCTACTTAGTTGGTTTTTAGTCTTTTCTGTTGTTTGGGTACCATGGGTTGAACTCAGGGGCACTTGACCACTAAGCCCCGTCCCCAGCCCTATTTTGTATTTATTTAGAGCCAGGGGTCTCCCTGAGTTGCTTAGGGCCTCACTGTTGCTGAGGCTGGCCTTGAACTCGCGATCCTCCTGCCTCAGCCACAGCGATTGGCTGTTTTTAGTCTTTTCAATTTGTCCTTCAGATGGAGTCTCACAATGTTGCCCAGGATGGTCTCAGACTCCTGGGCTCAAGCCATCCTCTGGCCTCCGCTTCATGAGTAGCCACGGCTGCAGGTGTGGGCCACCATGCTGGCTCCTGGGGCTCCCAGGGTGGGGATTTGGGATACCTGTGGCAATGCCAAGTGTGGGTGTGTCTGATGTTTAATGAAATCTGTGTTCAAACCACTGAAGGGAAGTCGACCCCAGGCCCGTCACCACGGGCCATGAGGTGGAGCCTGTGGTACCAGGAGCAGAAGGTCAGGATGGGCCTCCCTGTGCCCCTCCCTGGCCTTTCCACCTGCCTCAGTTTACCCTCTCCCAGGGCTGCTTCGCCTTGCTGTGGGACCTGGTGTCCAAGAACTCAGGGTCTCACCCTCTGCTGTTCCTTTTGGTCTTAGTGTGTGTGTGAGCACCCATGTGGCTGGCCCAGCCAGGAGGAGAGTTCCTGCTGGTCACTAAGGGGTCACCAAGGGGACCAAGAGGCCAGCTAGCTGGCCCTACATTTGAATCAGGGGTTCCCTGTACCCAGCTGAGGGAATTCATGCAAATCAGGTAGGGAAAGGAGGGGAGGTGCCAACCTGCAGGGGCTCATGGGATCTCACAAGTGTTTAGAGTGAAGAAGGTCAACCCGTAAATAACAGTCCACACAATGCCACAGTCTCATGCCCGCTGCCCCTCAGGAGGGCATGTGAACCCAGAGTGGGGCCAGAGCTGGGCTCTGGAATAAGCTGCCTGTATTTCACCCTGGCTCACTGCTTATTAGCTGTGGGGCCCCTGCACAAGTCACTGAACCCCTCTGGGCCCCTGTTTCCTAATCTGTAAAGGAGAGGCGACAACAGCAACTCTTGCTCCATAGGGTGTTGTGGGGACTGAGACAGTTCTGGTGGAGCTCATCATAGGACTCGCCACCTGATATTCTGGTATGAGCTCCGTCAGTGTTATCAGTTGCTGTTCTAGTCACAGTCACCCAGTGCCCTCTCCCCTGAATCCACCTTCCCCTTGCTAGGGGGCACTGCATCCAGTGTTCAGATGTATCCCCTAAGACTGGGAGCTCCTGCATTTCCTGAAGGGTTTCTTTTTCTCTTTTCCTTTTTTAACTTTAAAGTGTAACTATGCTCCCAGAAAGAGAGGAGTCACAGGGAAAGTCCTTTGACATTGAAAAAGCCACCCAAGGCAAGGCCAGGCCGGATACTCCACTGGATAGCTCCACCAGGATCACCACTCAGTCATCTGATTTTGTTACTGTAACAGACTACCTGAAGCCGAGTAACTTTGTAAAGTAAAAAGGTTGTCCAGCTTATATATTTTTTTAATTTGTTTTAATTAGTTACACATGACAGTAGAGTGCATGTATGCACTTTGATATATCATAGGTAGATGGGCCATAATTTCTCATTTTTCTGAGTGTACATGTTGCAGAATCATATTGGTCATGCAGTCACATATATACATACAGTAGCTCATAGTTTTGGAGGCTGAAAGTCCAGACTGGGTGGCCCCAGTGGTTCATCCTCTGGTACAGAGTTAATGACGGATGGCAGCATGGCCAGAAGAGGAGAGAAAGGATACCAGACAGGGAGCCAGCACAAGGGGCAGACTCCCTGCTTTTATAACAATCCTGTCCCGCAAGCTAACCAGGGGGCCCCAGGAGAATTTCCAAGACAGTGTCCTCTTGACCTCTCATGAGGTCAGCACCACTATATCAACAACCAAGGCCCCACTGCACCAACCCTCAGGGGACAAACCGTATCTGAGCCAATGCACAGGCCACATTGGGACCTCCCTCACCCTGCCAAGTTCCTGCTGGTAGGAGTCCCCACAGGGAGAGGATTTGGAACCACCCAGCCAAGTGACCATCTGCCAGTGTCCTCTGCAGCTCTGCTCGGCATGGTCAGTGGCTCTGGGTCCTCTTTCCCCCAGATAAAACCTGCTCATTTACTGTCTTTAAATCAAAATGACTAGTTACCTCCATTTTTTTGTCCTTTTTTTCTTATGATTTCAGATTTTTAAAAACATTACCCAGAACTTTTTGATAACTAGCACTTAGTAGATCAAGGGACCTGTGTGTGCTGGGCTTCCTGATGCACAGGGAATTCTCACGTCTACCTGGGAGGTCTAACATTTATTAGCCTGTTTTTCATGCAAGAAAACTGAAATTCAGAGGTCGAGGAACTTAACCATATCTACAAAGTAATGGAGCCAGAATTCAACTTGAGATCTGACTCCGGGCTCCTATTTTCTTTTAATAACGACTGTTATTATGCAAGTGACATTTTATCATAGTTCCTTATAAAAATTAAAACATCGTAGGCAAAGTGAGAGACCCTACGGCCGCCTTCCCTATGCCCAGGCTTTAGTATACATTTGTTGTTGAATATTTTTACAGTCCTTATGTGCCTTAGAATAATAGCCCTGCTTCTGCCTGGCCTGATTTTTTTTTTTTTTTAAGGGTCTAATGAGATAATGAATGAAAAGTCACTTTGTAAACATGACTGTCCTGCACCAGGTTATTTTTAGTAGCAGCAGAGTAACTTACATAATTACAAGCCCTTTTGTAGAGAGTATTGTCTCATTTAAACCTTGTTACTGGTAATTACTGAAACTTAACTCCTTTGAAGTACAGTACTTTGTAATACGGCCCTACTCAAGTGGTCATCCAGGGTCATCATGTGGTATTTGTAAGGCCAGGCAACAGAATCCTGGTCACCAGTAGGTGTCAGCCTCCACCAGGGCACGGCCACTCATCTTCTGGATGTCAAGGAACTGGGAGCCTGCTGGGTCTTTTCTGTACTTTCTAGCTGATGTCAACTGAGGATGGGTGACGTGGACATGGCTGGAGGGAGCCCTGGAGCTGCGCCGAGTGCGCGGCATGCAAAGGCCAAGCCTGAGTTTGCTCAGAGGTGAGCAGGGAGCCCAGGCCTCAGACCGTCCCATCACAGGGAGATGCAAGCTGTGCCCAGGGGTGGTCCCTGGTGGGAAGGGACTCCCTGGTACTTGGCTGTGTCAGGATCTGAGATGGGTCCTGAAGGATGAGAAAGAATCTACCAAGATGAGGACCTGAGAATGGCTTCCAGGACCATCCTGTGCAGGTTTTATGGAGTGGGAAGGGTGAGAGGACAGAAGAAGGTAGCTGGGAGTGGAGGCAGAGGAGGCCATAGTGTTGAGGACCAAATAAATCACAAAAGGGATTAGGCTAGTGAGCAATTGCATTGAAACGTGGAGAATGAATTAGACAGGAAGAGACTAGAGGCAGGGAGGCCCGGAGGCTGTCGCTGAGTCTTAGCCAGGGCAGGAGCGTCCACTGTCCACTCTGGGAGCAGCCATACTTTGGAAGTTATTTGCAAGTAAACCAGTTAGCAGGGGGATGTCAGTGGGGAAATTAGGGCTGACTTAGAAGTTTCTGGCTTGAGAAGCTAAATGAAGGTAGAAATGTCAGTTGACACAGAAAACACAGGAGGAAGAGAAATTTATCCATGGACTTGAGTCTGTGTGGGCCTATGGGGCTGGACCTCGCAGGAGATGTCCTGTAGTGGCATGGCAGCAGCTGGCAGGACTCTGGGTTCTGGACCCGCTGTCTCCTCTTTCTGCCTGTTCAATTTATTCGAAAGAGGCCCTGGGGCAGGGCGGCTCAAGCCTCAGTGATCTTGCATGTACGCCAGGAGCACCCATGCGCTCTGTGCTCACTCACCAACTCCCTCTGCATGGAGCAAGGGAGCATGCTGGCCTGCCCTTCTGTGTCACATGGGCAGCTTAGAGGGTATCCCCCAGGTGGGCATCTGTCTGGAGCATTCACTGACCTTTGAGCAGCAAATCCATTTCCTGAGGCCGCTAAAACAAACTTGCCTGCAAACCCAGCTGCTAAGACAAGAGAATTATTTTCTATCAGTTCTGGAGGCCAGAAGCCCCAAACCAGTGTCACTGGGCTGCATTCAATGCAGCAGATGCCACATTCTCTCTAGAGGCCCCAGGTGGGATGCCTTATCTCCTCTGAATTCGGGTGGATGCAGGCACTCTGTGGCTTATGGCCACATCACTCTGTCTCTGTGACACACTGCCTGTATTTAGGACTACACAGATAATCTTGGGATTCTTAACATATTTGCAGTCTAACATATAAAGCAGCATGTACAGGTGCCTGTGATTGGGTCCTCTTATCTTTGGGGGCCATTATTCAACCTCCTACAGGTAGGGCTTGGGAGGGTACTTTCTGTAAAGCAGAAAGGGCGCCACTGACCCAACATTTCCCTTGAACGTCACTGCCCACTTGGGTGGTGGGTGCCACTACCACCATTTTAGGCATGAGAAATTTTTTTTTTTTTTTTTTTGGCCAGGCAAGGTGCCAAGATGACATGGGAACCTTGATCTCTTGATCAACCCCAGGCCTAAGCATTTTTTATAAAGATAAAACATAGCCACACATATCCACATATCATATGGCAAACACATGTAACACAGCAGCAGATAATCCCACACTCATTTGCATGTGGGCTGACAGCTGTGGGTTCACAGAGCCAGGGTGTCCCATGGCCATGTCCCTGGAAGGTGAGGAAGCGGTGGCCCTGGAAGGTGAGGAAGCTGTACGTTCTCTTCTCTTGGCCCCCACTGCATCTGGGTCCCTCCCCACTTAGGGCCTGATCACTTGGCTCTGGGGGGTGGGGGCGCATGTGTCTCACCAGAAGAGACCAGAACAGCCCACCCCACTTGGCTGGCTGGGGCACAGCACATGTAGGGCCAGGCTGGCCAGGGGCAGCCCTAGGGTGGGGGCAGAAACAGCGAATCAGGCTGCAGCCCAGATTTGGGATTAGATAGAGACCTGGGCCCAGAGATCCCCTGCCTGAAGCCAAGGGACCCTTGTCTAGCCTCCAGACAGAGCCATAAAATGAAAATTGCCATCACCACAAAAGCCCCTGACATTCCTGTCCCCACTTCTGCACTCAGATAGCATCATGGTGGCCTCACATGCCCCAGGAGGCAGGAGAACCATCTCAATTTCATAGATTAGGACTCAGATCAGAAGGGGAGGGGGCTACTATCAGCCCAGCAGGCCCCCTGGATGGGGGATGGGGGTGGTCACCTGTTCATTTGAAAGAATCTTGAAACCTGGAGGTTCCAACTGCAGAGCTGCTCCTGCCAGGTGTGTGAGCTGCGGCAGGTCACTCCTTCCCTGGGCCTCAGTTTCCTCCCTGTGTAAAGCAGTCGGTCTCAGTGGACTCCGAGGATCCTGTGTCTCTCCTACATCTGATTTAAATGGGAGCCTTATTGAAATTACAGGTTTGGATGGTGAAGCTACTTCTGGGGATCTTTCTCCAAATGAGCATTTGCTGGGAGCCCTTTTCTGGCCACCAGCTGCAGTCTCCTGCAGACCGGAGGGCTGGCCTCACGTTTCTCTAAGGAGCGGAATTCCGGCTGGGGAGGAAGGAGCTCTGAGCTCAGAGCACAGACATCATTCAAAAACCAGGGAGCCAATTTTCCCCACTCCAGGCAGGGCAGGCTGCAGCTCCCTTGGTGGGAAGGAGGGCCATTAGAGCCCTCCCGGGGATACCTGTGCCACTTCCTTCTCTTTGACCATCTGTTTGGAGACCCCAGACTCATTTGGGAGGCCCCTGGAGATTAGCCGCAGGAGGCAAACAACTGGCTCTGAATTCCCTCTTTGTCCGAGGAAACGAAGTGGGGAGGGGCGGAGGGGACCCCCTGCCCCCGCTGGAATGTCTGCTCCGGCGCCCCCACCGCTCCCCCGTCGCCTCCCCCGCGCACTTCCTGACTCCCACTGATCCCACCACCACCGCACGCGCGCGCGCACACACGCGCACACACGCGCACACACGCGCACTCACACAACACTCGCTCTTCCCGGCGGGCAGGCGGCCTCCCTCCTTGGCTCGCCGGTCCCAGCGCCTGGGCTCGGGTGGAAGCGACCTTTTGTCATTCAAATCACACCCTCGCCGAGCGCCCGGAATCGGGCTGGGGAGCCCCCGCGCGCCTGGCCGCGCATCCCGGGGCTCAGCCGCGGGGCCGCGCCTCCCCCGCCCGGCTCGCGCGGCGGCTCTCGCTCGGCCCCCTCCCCGCCTCCCCGCCCGCCCCGCCCCGCCGTCCTCGGGTCCTGCCGCGGTGTCGCCGCCGCGCGCCGCGGGGCCCCTGCCGGCCGCCCTGCCCGCAGCATGGCACCTCCGGGGTCGCAGTAGCCGGGAGCGGCGTTTGGGGGACGCAGGCGCTCCAGGGGCGGGGGGCACCCTGCAGCCTCGGTCATGGATGTGAGCAAGATGGTAAGTGAGAGCGGGGCTCGTCCCGGCCTCCCCACCCCCACCGGCTCCTGCCCCTGTGCCCCTGTGCCCCTCCCGGTCGGCGAGATCCATTGAAAGTTTCTGGATTGTTGATCCTGCCTGCTGGCCCCGACTCCGGGCGTGCCGGAGAGGGAGCCTGGCCAGGACGCGGAGGCGGCTGACCCGCCGGGATGGCTCCCGGTTTCCCGCCGCGCTGCTGCCAGGGCTACCCGGGAGAGCAGACTCCCCAGAGAGGGCGGGGGTTCGCCTCCCAGATTAGGAAGCCTGCGGGGTGGAGAGGGCATGACTGGGGACTCGTCCAGTCCCCTCCAGATCCCCTGCCCGCTGGCCCTCTTGAGATCTGCAGGAAGGTTTTTGGGGCTGAGCCAGTGGCCAGGGAGGCACAGGTGGCCCTGGGAGGACTGAGGGGAAGTGAGGCTTTGGCCAAAGTGAGGAGACAGGAATGGAATCCTGGCATAGAAGGTGGAGGTGCTCGAGGGGCCATCTGAGAGCCCCAGCTTCAGTGGCCTGGGGAGCAGCAGCCCCTCTGCCCAATCAGCATCTACCTCCCAGTTCCTTTAGAGGTGGGCTTGGGGAGGGGGTCTGTGTCCTGCCCTGGAGCACCCTCCCTCTTCCATCCCAAACACTGGGAGCTGAAGGGGACTTTTCATTGATTGAGACAGAGATACATCCCTCAGGAGGAGCTGGGTGTGATTTGGGGGATCTGAAGGAGCAGGGTCTCCTGAAGCACCCAAAGGCCTGGACACTGCAGATTTCCCAAGGATCTCCATTCTCGCCACTCTGAATGGAGACTAGAGGGTGCCTGTGAGGTCACTGCCACCCTGGATGGCTTTAGATCAGAGCACCCACGTCCAAGCCGTGCAACCTTTTTTTTTTTTTTTTTTTTTTTAATATTTATTTTTTAGTTCTCGGCAGACACAACATCTTTTGTTGGTATGTGGTGCTGAGGATCGAACCCGGGCCGCACGCATGCCAGGCGAGCGCGCTACCGCTTGAGCCACATCCCCAGCCCCAAGCCATGCAACCTTAAGCGCCTGTGTGTCAGGCTGGAGGAGCACCCTATAGTGGACCATGCTCCCAGGAGGGCTGTGGGGCATCAGGAGGAACCAGCTTGCCATGCGCCTGTGAGGGGATGCTGGGGAGGGGCCTGGGTCTGCCTGTAGCTTAGGAGTGAGAAGGAAATGAAATTTGGGGCTAGTTGACCCCAGCAGATGCCCTTTGGGGACAACCATCCTCTTAGAGAAAGCAGGGGCGTTCTTGGTCCTGCCTAGTTCTTGGCAGTCTTATCTTGGATAGGGGACAGTGGGATGGGCAGGTGACAGATAAGAGTGGTCTCTTCTTCTGGCAGATCAGTCTCAAACTGATGGGGCGGTGCTCCTGGGTGAGGGCTGGGTGAATGTCCTCCTGAGCTTCTCTCTGTCTTTGTTTGAGGAGACACCTGTCCATCGGCAGCTCCCTCTCAAAATAATCTTTCCTCCAGGTGAACGGGTGGCGATGTGGAAAACCAAGCGGTTCCTGGCCCTTTCCTTCAGGTGTCTGAGCAAATACCAGAGTCACCTGTCTGGGCTTGGTTGGGGACCCAGTGGCTGCTGTACCAGATGGCCCCAGAGCTTCCTTTTGGCTTAGTACTCGGGATCCCTCGAAGTCCGGCGTGCCAGGACCGGCTTCCCCTTCTCTCTCTGTATCCCTTGTTAATCCACAGTCTGTATTTGATTCCTAGTATTTCTATATCAAGCGCTAGGTGGAGGACAGACCCCAACCAGAAGGCCGCAACTCCGAGGGCCATGGGGGTCTGAGATTGGACTGTGGAGGTTGGATGGAGAACAGGATCAGGCCAGCTCTGGGAAGCCCAGTGGAATTGGCTCTGGGGGAGTAGTGACAGGTGTGGCCTGGGGGACAGTTGCTGGAAGAGGAGTGGACAGAGCCACTGGGTGAGACCACACCCACCTGGCAGAGATAACTTTGAGATCAAGAAATATCTAAATGGTTGGTTGGGGTTAGGCCAGGAAAGCCTCCAGTGCCGGCCCAGAATGCTTGGACCCTGGCCTGTAGGCACTGGATAACCTCCGGGGAATTCTGAGCCAGGAGAGGTGCATATATTGTTTCTTTCCCTTTTCAGCTTAGAGTCCAAACAAAAGTGATATTAGATTCTCATTAATCATTGAATAGCTAGGTGCCCAGCCCCGAAACCATTGTCCTCAGCTCTTTGTGAAGAGCACAGACCCTGGGGTATGTAGCAAGAGAACCTTCCCCACCTGGGGCATCGGCGCCTGCTTCCTGTCCTGAAGAAGGCCCGTGGGACTGTCCTTTCTGACCATTGGGTCCCCATCTCTGATTTGAAGGCCTTGCTTAGGGGTCCTTTGGCTCCAGGGTTGACCCCAAACCCAGCATTGCAGTCATATCCTTGACAGCCCACATCAGCCTGAGGGTTGTCCTGTTTGTCACTGAAGGAGAAAAGGCAGATTACAGTTCACCCGACTCCCTGTGTGACCTGCAGCCAGTGTCTTACCTAGCCTCTTAGCCTCTTCATACTGAAGTGTCCCAGCGAAGCCTGTAGATGATTCTTGTGAGGCAGGGGACCTGGAGCAGGGACTCCTCCATTCAGAGTAGTTATTCTGACAGTGATGGCTTCCGAAGTCCCACCTGGCCCTGAGGTGACTGATTCTCCCACAGCCTCTAATTTGCTGATTGGCCTGAAGAGCTCAGCCTAGGCTGAGCTTCTCCTGACTGCACAAGGCCGAGTCTCCCAGGTCTAGTGATCTTTCTAAATGTGGGTACAGATGACTGGAGACGGCGGATTCACCAACTGCTATGGCTGATCAATGTTTGATGCCATCAGATACTTGCCCTCGGGAGAGCCCATTAACCCACCCTCAGGAATACAGAGCAGCTGCCCCCTTGGGACTGATGATGGAGCCTGCCTTCCCTGTACTCAGAGAAGGCACCGGACCACAATTGGGGAATGGCGTCAATGCCATCAACCTTTACAAAAGAAGGTACAGTTTACAGAACACTTCATATTTGCATCGATAGCACTTTACAGGGCACCACACTTGTCCTCACCACAGCTCAGAAAAGATCAAGCTCAGAAGAGTTTAGCCCTGGGTCCTGTGTGCCAAGGGCAGAGCCGGGTCTTGTACCCAGTTCTCCTGATAACCAAACATACACCAGGTGAAGAAATAAATAGAAGGTAAAGGAAGAAAAGATAAAAGTGGGACCTCTCTAATCTCAGAAGATGTGCTGGGGATGGTGGCCTTTGGCCTCTGGGTCCTCTAGGGACCCAGAGGGTGGGGTGAGTATCTGTCTGTATGTGGTCTATGCACCTCAAATCATCTATAGCTATTTTTAAAACTTTGAGTTTCTTTATGAATCTCGTTGCCTCATCCTCAGATGTGAGACTCCTGACTCACCCAGCGGGAGACGGGAGGGACACAGAAAAGGTGATTCAGATATTCTGAGTAAAGGATGATGATAGTGGTGGGCACGAAGGACTTCTGGTCCACCCACTGTCCCTGCTTGTGCATGTGTATTTGCTGGGTTGGAGGAGAGATGTGAGAAGCTGAATGGCCAGCTGGAGAGGTCCCGGTGCAGGACGATGCCAGGGACTCTGGGGCAGCCCACACTGGCCAAGAGCTGCATGGAGAGGAGGCTGCCTTCCCGTCCAGGGTGTGAGCTGAGTAATTAGTTGAAGCAGTACAAACTCAGATGTATGCCTTCATAAGAAGGTAAGCATAGTCCCTCAGACTGGATTGGGTTGTATATCCAGGTGTACCCAGAAAGCCCCAGGAGGCCTTGCAAACATGCTTTTTTCCTGAGGTCAGTTTTGTAATTTTTTCATGCTGCTGCAACAAAATAACCAAGACTAGGTAATTTAGAAAGAACTGGAGTTGATTTCTTGCAGTTCTGGAGACTGGTGAAGTCCAAGATCAGGGTGCCGGCAGGTTCAGTGTCTGGTGAGGGCTGCTCTCTGCTTCCAAGATGGCACCTTCCTGCTGTGTGCTCCGGAGGGGAGGAATGGCAGAGGGGCAGAAGGGCAAGAGGGTGCCCCCCCCCGTAGCTCTTTTTATTTTTTTTAATATTTATTTTTTTAGTTGTAGGTGGCACAGTACCTTTATTTTATTTATTTATTTTTATGTGGTGCTGAGGATCAAACCCAGGGCCTTGCACGTGCTAGGTGGGTGCTCTGCCGCTGCGCTACAACCCCAGCCCCACCTGTAGCCCTTTTTAAACAGTGCTGATTTTGTTTGTGAGGGCAGAGCCCTAGGACTTAATCCTGTTGCATTGGGGACTGAGTTTAATGTTGAATGTAAATGTTGAGATGAAAACACTTAAATCATAGCAGTTGGAGTCCAAAGAAAATTTGTAGCCTTTCACCTAGAGAATGTCCAGAGGAGGGTGAGGACAGTGTCACCCTCGAAACATATAGTGCTTAAGCATGAGGAAGAGAAGGCCATACTGCCACCATACCCAGCTACTTGCTATTTTTTCTCGTCCTCGTCTCTGACTTGTTGGGAGGAAGAGGTTGTGGGAGCTCCAGGTGGCCCCACAAGGTGGGATTTGTTGGGGGGCAGCGGGGATTTCTACAGTCCTCTGGTAGAATGAACTCCCTGACCAAGGAGAGACCCTCTCCAGCCAACTTGAGCTGCTTGGGGACCCTGGAGGAGGACAGCAATCCCAGCCTCCACTTCCTTGCACCTGGAGACTTTGGCTCAGCACACGGGCTTGGGAGCAGTTTCTAGAGACCTGTGGGTTCCATGGCTGAGGTCTAGTGTGGCTGGTAAAGGAGAATTTGGCCTCATGTGCAAAGGCAGCAGTTCCAGAGAAGCGAGTCCCAGTGTCCTGGCTGTATCATGTTTACGGAACACAGCCGGCATCACGATCAGGGGCTTGGCCAGAGTTGTAGATGACATTGGTCTCAACCAGGTTCCAGAGGAGAAGGAAGGAGATTCATTATTTATCTCCTTTAAGGATGCTTAGGAAAAATACTTTTATTAACCATATGACACTTATTATTTTATTTTATTTTATTTTGGCAGTACTGGAATTGAGCCCAGGGGTGCTTTACCACTAAGCCCATCCCCAGCTCTATTTTTTTTTTTTTTTTTAAAGAGAGAGGGAGAGAGAGAGAATTTTAATATTTTATCTTGTAGTTATCGGCAGACACAACATCTTTGTTTGTATGTGGTGCTGAGGATCGAACCCGGGCCGCACGCATGCCAGGCGAGCGCGCTACCGCTGAGCCACATCTCCAGCCCCCCAGCTCTTTTTATTTTTATTTTTTTGAGGCAGGGTCTTGCTAGGTTGCTTATGTCCTCGATAAGTTGCTGAGGCTGGCTTCGAACCTGGGATCCTCTTGCCTCAGCCTCCTGAGCTGCTGGGATTACAGGCACCACCACGGCCACCAGGATCATTTTCTTGATGCACACATCTAGGGGTTGTTTCCTGTTCACCTTTGTCTCCTTTCTGGCCCAGAGAAGTCCCAGTCCAGTCAAAGCCAGACAGGCACGTGGTCTGACAACTGGCCCTGAGCCAGCGGATTCCAGCAGCCTGACAAAATTCACGTTGCCCTGGAGCCATAAAGAAATTAAGCCCTAGGTCTAAATTAAGGAAGGAAGGGGGGAAGTCCCAGCGCATCTCCTTCAGATTTCCTGGAGCCCTACTGCATCCTTCATGGAGGCGATTAAGTGGACCAGAGCACTTGGGGGGTGGGAGCCCAGCTGGACATGCCCTGAGCATGAAGGATTAGGGAGCCTCTTCTGTGTCCTGAGAATATTCTAGATGTCATGCTTGGGCCTCAGAGTCACAGGGCCAGAGGCTGAATCCTGTGGCCACCACCTGGAGGATTTCTGGCCGCGCATTAGTCAGGTGACCTCACTGTGCCTGGTCTCCTCATCCCTTGGCCAGGTTGGTGGCTGCAGCCTCGCAGGGGTGGCAGGTTGTACTGCCCGTGGGGGGCTTAGTAAGCCATGTCTGTGGTTAGTAATGTTTTTGCTCATTAGTTCAGGCAACAAATGAAATTGTTACACTAAAGGTAAAGGGTGGAACATGGCTTCTTTCAGAATGATTCCTGCTGGTCATTTGGATGTGGTCCAAGTGTCCCCCCAGGGTTCATGTGTTGAAGTTTAATTCCCACCATGAGACATTAGAAGGATAGAAACTCAGTCTGACCACAGTGTTTAGAGACGCCTTTGGGCTGGGCACAGTGCCACACACCTGTAATCGCCGCTGCTTGGGAGGCTGAGGCAGGAAGATTATGAATTCAAAACCAGTCTCAGCAGCTCAGTGAGGCCTTCAGCAACTCAGCGAGACTCTGTCTCTAAACAATATGTAAAAAAGGGCTGGGATGTGGCTCGGTGGTAGAGTGCTTGCCTAGCCTGCGTTAAGCTGTGGGTTCAAGACTCAGTGGTGCCGAATTGAGGGTTGGGGGATGGCACACAGTAGGTGCCTAATGAGTGAGCAACTACATGACGAAAGGAGAAGACCTTCCTGTTGAAGTCAGAGCAGACCTCCCTGGGGGTGGACGTGGAGTGGGTTTGCCAGGAGCCGGGGCTGGAGGAGTGGGCGAGGAGGAGTGGGCACAGGTGTGACCGCCCAGGTTAAAAATAATCGGCTCCCCTCTGGGAGAACCAGTAAGCGGCTGGGGTGTGCTATTCTGGCCGACAGGTCTCCCCCGCCTTCTGGTGCCAGTGCCTGGAGATAGTGGCCCTCTCCGGTACCCAGATCAGCGTGGGAATGGCCAACTGGGGGCTGAAGCAAAAGTTTTTTTTTTTTTTTTTAACTGAACGCTTCCGTTGGTTTCTGTCATCACTTCTCTTTGGAGCACTCAGTTCATCTCATTTTCTGGGACCTAAAATAGCTTTCTTTGCTGGGTTCCTCCTGGACTGAACAGACGTCTGGTAAGATCACAACCTCCACTCCTGCCAGCTACAGATGGCATTGCCAGCCATGGCCCTGGACAAGAGGCTCCCATGGTGGCAGCTGGAGTCCTGGCCAGTACCTTTTGGCTCTTGAGATGTGCAGAAATTGACCCCTGAGCTGCAGATACTGAAGACCCGCCCTGGCCCTGTGCCAGCCAAGACTGTGCAAGAAGGTGCTGGGTGGGTGCTGTCACCTTCGGAGGTGGAGAAGACCGGTTATTGTGATCCAGTGTGATTAGTGCAATGGCAGAGATTTAAGGAAAGTCCCACAGAAGCTCAGAGGTGGAAATAATTGACCCCGCTGTGGTACAGTGGGTCGAGGAAGGAGACTTTTCTTTCATTTATTCTGAAAAGATTTATAGGGTGCCCTCCACATGCTGCCTGCTGTACCTGGTCCTTGGGGTGCATGGCAGAACCAGAGGTCCCTGTGTCCTGGAGCCGAGCTCTATGTGCTTGTCGGTGGGAGGCCGATGGCAATAAGTGCAAGTGAGTGTGATGTGTAGACTGGGGAAGGGGGTTGGATTTCCTGGGAGGGGCTGGTGCAGAATGGCCTGAAGGTGCTTGGGTGTAGGAGGGCGGAGGCCTTCCCTGGCTGCTGCGCACCCTGGGAGCCTGACTCCCACCTAGTCTCCACCTGGCCCCCAGTCTGGCAGAAATCATGGCCTCAGC
The DNA here is from genome assembly GCF_045843805.1 of Urocitellus parryii. Taxonomy (NCBI): domain Eukaryota; kingdom Metazoa; phylum Chordata; class Mammalia; order Rodentia; family Sciuridae; genus Urocitellus; species Urocitellus parryii. Next base: position 27,704,071 of record NC_135539.1, on the reverse strand, counting down.
CTTGCCCCCTGGCTCATTGCTGGGCTGCCGAGTCTGGACCTTGCCACCTCTCTGTGCTCTCTCCCTCCTCCTGGGGTCTGTTCGGCAGGGATCACACAGGGCAGTCCAGAGAGACCAAGAGCTTGTCCATGGGGCCAGCTTTCATAGCAGCTGGGGAGGCGCTGCGTGCCTTCTGGTGTCAGGGAGCCGAGTGTCACGTGGGCAGTTTTGGCCGTGGCTCTGGTACGGGTTGAGGACCATCAGCAGGTCAGGAGACCCTCCCAGCTGAGCCCAGTAACCTCAGCCCATACGAGGCTAGGGCAATAACACTTTGATCCCTGTCTCCTGCCATCCTACTCTCTTGTTCAAGTTGGAGACACTGAGGCTCAGAAATTCGAATCTCCCGGGATCTCTCTTCCTGAGTTCTGGGCTCTGTCTGCGCAGCTGTCTTCCTTCACTGCTTCCCCAGCTCCTGGGGAGAGACGCCCCAAGTGCACTGTCTGCCGATGCTGTATGGTGGGGGGCTGCACTGAGCTGTGGTCGTCGGTGGAATGGGGAGGAAATGGGTGTCTGCAGGAGACATTGAACTTTGGCTGTTTTTAGGAACTATGGAAGGGTGTCACGAAGCTAAGCATCAGGCAGTCTCCCACCATCTGACGTGGATGCTGGTCCATACAGACTCAGTGCATTTCTGTGTGTGCACGCACATGTGAATACGCCATAATGAACCCTATGAAAGTGCTGCTTTTAGTGGTCAAAAACAGCCAAATTTTCATTTGATTCAACCAAGCTGGACACACAAACAAATGCAGTCATACTGTTAACAGAACTTTGTATATTTGGGGTGAGGGTGGGGGCAGGTATTGGGGATTGAACCAAAGGGCGCCCTACCACTGAGCCACATCCCCATCCCTTTTTTATTTTTTATTTTGAGATAGGATCTCACTAAGTTGTTGAGGGCCTCACTAAGTTGCTGAGGCTGGCCTTGAACTTGGGATCCTCCTGCCTCAGACTCCCAAGTCTCTAGGATTACAGGCATGCGCCACCACACCTGGTGCTATATGCTTGTATTTTAGCTTTCTCTGGGCTGTAGACTGAGAAACAGTATACCATGGTGGTCAAGGCCATGGGTCCTGGGGTTTAAAGTCTGTCTCCACTGTTTACTCACCTAGCAGGTTACCCTGAATCCCTGGGCCAAGGTTTTGCCTTTTGTGTTGTGAGATAGTCATGGAACCTTCTATGCAGAGCTTTGGGGGCCATTGCAGTCACATGTTTGTGAAGTGCTTAGGTCAGTGCAAGCACTGGGTAAATTTAGTGAGTATCACTGTCTTTCCAATGAGTTCAGGTGACACGTCACCTCATCATGATCAGCCCTCTATTAATACATTTCCCACTCTTGAGGTGAGATCCTTGTATAAATGTCTAAGACTGTTTATCCAGTCATCACTTTCTGCCTTAAGGACGTAGGCGTTGAAGTGTTAGCTTTAAAGAATTCTTTTTACTGATGAGTTTTGAGCTGGGGAGTGAGTATAGGGGAAGGTTCTCTGGGCTGTTGGCCTGTAAACTAACTCACCAGTTAGTCTCAGCCTGTTCCTGCTGCTATAACAAAACCATTTTGACTGCGTGATTTGTTAACAGAAGAAATTTACTTCTCACCATTCTGGAGGCCGAGGAGCCTCTGATGGTGGGGCTGACAGGTTTGGTGTCTGGTAAGGACCTCTTCTATATGGGGTACGTTCTCTCAGCACGGAAGAGATGGAAGGCACAGGCTGCTCTCTGTGGCCTCTGTCTTGGAAGGCTCATCCTGCCCATAGGGCAGAGCCTCGGGGATCACTTAGCCCCTCCTCAGAGGACCCCTCCACAGGAATGACGCTTTAACTTGGATTCTGCCTCAAGGAACACAGACTTCAATCCATGGCACCCCCTTTGCTTTTCCACCCCCACAGTGACACTGGCAGCTTGGTAGTCCCTCACTCAGGGCATTGTTCACTTCTGAGCCTCGGCCCTGCTGTCCTGCAGGCTGATGGCCCTTGTGGCCCTTTTCCAGGCCAGCTCCTCTGGTGAGACAGCTCCTCCTCCGGTGTCATTCCCACGCTTCAGCGCTGGCCACATGCCCAGCCTGTTGCCCTGTACGCTGCCCATGGGTGTTGCTCCTCTAAACATGCTGTGGACACACTGCGTGACGCCTGTCCAGCTAGACCTGGTCTTCGAAGCCAGCACTGTCTTCCCTACCTGCGAGCTGACCAGATCCAGCACTTGACACGTAGCTACCCTGTGTGTGTCGGGTGGTGGGATCTAATGAGTAAAGGAAACAAGGAGTGAGTGACTGACTGCTGGAACTCAAATCAGCGGAGGTGGTTGGAAAGGGGTGAGTCTAGGCTAGCCTCGATAGAAGGGTCAGATGATGCAGGACGTGTCTGGAAAACATCCCTGAGGGACAGGAATGATCAGTAGGATTGAAAAGGCCAGCAGAAGCCAGTCCCCAAGCTTTGGTTGCCAGGCCAGGAAGTAGAGCAGATTCTCTACATGTGGCCATGAGCCTGGGTATCAGCCGCCTTTCTGTTGCTGTAACAAGCACCAGCGTTGATCAGCCTAAAAAGAGAAAAGGTTTATTTTGCTCACCATTTTGGAAGTTCCAGCCCATGATCGATCGGTTGTCTCGTGCCTCTTGTGCCTGTGGGAAGGCAGGGCCTCGTGGTAGGAGTGCACAGTACAGGAAGCTGCTCATCTCTTGGCCTCTGGGTAGAGAGAGACCCGAGGAGGCCTGAATCCTGATATCTCCTTCTAAAACGTGTCCAGTGACCCAACAACTTCCCACCAGGACCACTTTTAAAAGCTGTGCCACCTCTCAGTGGAGCCGTGAGCTGGGACCAGGTCTTCAGTGCATGGCCCTCCGAGGACAGATCAAACCGTACCATGAGGGTGGTTGGAGCCATGTTCTATGGAAGGTGGTCTGGCAGCGTTGTGACCGCCAGGAGCTGGGGACCCGCAGGCTGTCAGGCCTGCAGGCTTGGTGGCGGCCACCTCTCACCCTCCATGACCCCTCCGCTCACTCCCCTGAGGATGGCTCTTCTTCGCCCTCAAGAGACAGAGTGTGGTTCTCAGTAGCCTGCTTTCTAGGGAGGTCACTTTGCAGCTACTGCGGTGATGCAGCCCACCTCCAGGGTCAGCAGCCTCCCTGGCCTGAGAAGGCTCTAGCAGGTCCTCTCCCGCCTGTGCTCCGGGGTCAGGGCAGGGAGGATGGAGGGCCCCTGCCTGATGGACATCCTGTGGCCTCCTGCGGGTGACCGGGCCCTGCATTGCTCACTTGCTGGCGAATTTATTTGGTTCTGACCCATGTTCTTTCTCAGTCCCTGAAACCGAGGACTTGGCTTCGGCCTCTGTGGGGGTTTTTTGGTGGAAACGAGTCTGATCGTCCTCCTCAGGCCGGGAAAGAGGTGTCTGGGATGCATGCACTTGAACCTGCAGTGAGATCTGGGTTCAGATTCTGGCTCTGCTCCTCACCAGCTGGGTCACCCAGTTAGCCAGGCATCGTGACCAGCTGGGCAATTCCTTGAGCTGTCCTGTGCCTCAGTTTCCCCATGTGGTTAGCGGAGTTTGTCCCAGTGTTGTGATAAGGGCTCAGTAAACGATGGGAATGGATCTCGGATCTGTTATGGGCCAGGCGAGGGTAACCGCCTGGGCTTCTGCCCAGTAGAGGGAAGGCTTCTCCACCTGTTTTTAGGAGGGAAATCGAGACCCACGGCAGGGAGGGAGGAAGTGAAAGACAAACCAGAGACTCTGAGCCTTTGGCCTCCTGTTGCTCAGGCCCTGCGTCTTCTTCCAGTCAGCCCGGAGGTTCCCTCTCTCTTCCTGAAAGTTCTCCTTGAAGAACAAGAAGGACACCAGAGTGACCACATGTGTCTGATTCCCCCGGGGTCCAGCCACTGTCCAAGCTGGACAGGCACCAGGAGGCACAGCAGGCTCCAGGGCTGGTGACCAGAACCAGGGGCAGGACTGGGGCTGGCTGCATGGTGGGGGCAGCGGCCAACTTCTTCCTCTGCGTGCACCCGCTCGCCCTGTGCCCGCTGTGGCTTCGCCCGTGACCTTGCTTCCTCTTTTGCTCTGGAGAGGCTCAGTCCCTGGAAATCTTGGTTAGCTCACCCGTGGCTGCCTGTGGCTGAGCCCTGGCTATGTAGCAGGAAAGTGCACCTGACCAGGTCCCTGTCCCAGACACTTCCCCTCATACACAGAAATGCCACCATTTCTCCCATTGGCAAGGGAAGCCCTGGTCCCCTCCTTCAATGTGCTGCCCCTTTGCTCCCCAAAACGGCAGGTGCTGCAGCTGCTGGCTGCCTCCAGCTCCCTCTCTTTTCCTGGACCCCATCAGGGAGGGGGCTTCCATGTCTCCACCAGACCCAAGCAGCCCTGCTAAAGGCCATGGCACCATCCAATCCAGCAGCCAGGTCTCGTCCCACCTGGTCAGTCAGCAGTTACACGCTGATCGCTGCCACCTGACTGTCCTGAACATGGCTCTCCATGTGGCCCCCAGGGCACCCGCTGTGCTGTTCTGCATTTCCGTCCCAGGGTCCCTCCTCTCTGGGGTGTCCCAGACTCCCCATCGGCACTCACTCCTGGGGGGTCTTTCCAGTCCTACATCGAGTGCCCCAGGACAGAAGCTGCAGAGCCATCTGTCCCTTCCACCTCTGCCCCGTGAGACGGCATCCCTCCCTCTGCCTTCCTGCTCTGGGAAGGACGCATCACCCAATTTATGAACCTAACCCAGAGCTTTCCTGAATCCCGGGCCTGGCCCAGTCTGCTGCTCCTGTGTGGCTCCGCCTGGATCCCCACAGAGTCTCCATGTACCCCCTGCCAGGAACGAGCCCCGTCTCCCCACCCAAGCCCGCCCCCCAATGGCCTCTCTGGCCCCTCAGTGGCAGTCCGTCCTTCCTGTTGCTCTGGTGTGTTAACTGTGCCTCCTTCCTTCCTCCCAGCCCACGTCCATAGCCTCCTGCCATCGCATTCTGCGTCAGCAGACCCCATCGGCTCTACCTTCAAAATAAGACCCAAATCTGACCATACGCGTCACGGTCCGAGCCATGTCATCTCTGGCCTGCATCACTATAGCAGCATCCTAACTGGGGTCCCTGGATCCACACCTGGCACTGAGGTGTGTCTTAGCAAAGTGAGTCAGGCCATGGTACCCCCGTGCTCAAAACCTCCCATTTCCCCGGCACCCCTGCCCCCGTGGCTCCTGTCATACTGGACCTCTTGCTGTCCTCATTCCACAACCTGCTCAGCGTGGCCGTGGTAGTGCCGGGCACAGGATAGGCCTTCAAAAAATATGTGTTGAACGGCCGCAGGCCTGCGATCACAAGTTTGAGGCCAACCTCCACAACTTAGCAAGGACCTGTCTCAAAATGAAAAATAAAATAAAAAGGGCTATGGAAGTGGCTCAGTGGAAAAGTACCCCTGGGTTCAATCCCCAGCGCCAAAAAAGAAAGAAAAAGAAATATATACGGAATAGGAAAAGAATTCCCAGCAGTTTTTCCGAGTTTGAAGACTAGAGGTTTGGATGACCTCTAAGAAACTTAACCATGATTGGGGTGAAGCGTGGAACTGGGTGACAGAGCAAGACTGGGCCTCTCAGAGAGCGGGTGACCAACTGTACTGGGCCAGCTCTATAGTTAGAGGCTTCATGGGAGGAGAGCTATTTTTTTGAGATTTATGTAACAGATGTGGTTTTGTATAAATCACACTTCTGTAAACTGAATCCTATTTTAAATGTACTAGCGGAGATTGCTATTTAAAGGAATCTGATGCCAGTTTCTTTGGTAAGATGAATAATCATCTCCTAATTTGTCCCCGGCGTCAATTCACATTTTCCATAAAGCTTTCACGTTGACTTGACTCCTGTGCCTGTCTGAGCTGCGGGACTCTCCCCGGTGCTGGGGATCCCACTGCCTCCACCACACTCTCTCTGTGCTGTCGACTTCCCCTGTTCCGGACTCTCCATTAGCCGGGCTGTTTCCTGAGACTCGGACGCGGAGTGCTCTCCGGAGATACGGACGTGCAGCGGCCCCTGCCTAGACCAGAGAGTCCATTCTGGGGCATCTGTTCAGTGGGTTGTGCCTTCTGGCTGAGGTCACAGAATTAAGTTCTCAGGGATGTCCAGGTAGAGGCAGGTTTGGGGACCACTGAACACAGTGAAAACCCGTGCTGCCTGCCGTTGGCCCATCCCAGTTGGAGAGCAGATGGAATGGGATGAGGGCTTTGCAGAAGGCAGCTGGTGTGGCCATGGCCAGAGACCATCCCAGAACTGGCCCATGTGTGGGCGGGAGTTCAGGGTTTGGGAATGTCTTCTCTCAGTCCCTCACTCTTGTCTCTGCTGATATCTGGGACAAGGTCAAGGTCCTGTGGCCACTCGATGGAGTCTTGTTCAGCTGCTTTCCATGGTCTGCTCCCAAGGAACTTGGCTTTCACGGGCCCACTGTCCAGTCTCCCGCACACTCAAATGGGTCTGTCCGAGGGAGCGTCCTCTAGAGAGCATGTGGCTATGAGGTATGGCTGCATGAGAAACCTGGACTAGAATAGGCTTCCTGGAGGGTGGAGGGGAGACTTGGTTAGAGGTGGCTGGGCCTTAGGCAGGTGGTTGACCCAGGCACCTGCTCTAGGTTTTCTGACAGACTTTCTCCTTTTGGTTCTGACTGGAACAAAAGGTTGTAACAACTGGATGCTGTGGTACCTGCCTGTAATCCCAGCCACTGGGGAGGCTGAAATAGGAGGATCCTGAGTTCAAAGCCAGCCTCAGCAACTTAGTGAGGCCCTAAGCAATTCAATAGATCCTGTCTCTAAATAAAATATAAAAAGGGCTGGGATGTGGCTTAATGATTAAGCATCCCTGGGTTCGATCCCTGGTACAAAAAACAAACAAACAAAAACCAGTCATAGCATCTGCTAGGAGAAGGTTGAACTGTTTTGAAGATGCGAGAAATCCTCCTTTAAGGTACAAATGTGTTGAGGTCAGACAGAGGTCTGCTGATCCAGGAGTTCCGCTCTAACCATCTGAATAATAGAACAGAGAATATGCAGCTCTAGAGAAAGGCTGTGGCCACCCCAGTGTGACTTGGCCACCGGAGCAGGCCCTGCCTCCTTCGCACAGGCTCGGCCTCAGAGGGCAGCAGATGCAGGCTCTAGGGAACAAACTGAGCAATGCTGTTGTCCTTGTCACCCAGCAAGCCTGGCATTCGAGGATCTGAATGAGCCAAACAGGTGAATGGAGAACGTTCAGCCAGAACCAAGGAGATACCTTGGTGTCGCCATTGTGTGTGTGAAACAGGGTTCTGTGAACTTCTAGGCTGTGCTTCAGGAAAACTGGGTCACAGCTGTGTGCAGGTCACCATCTGAAGTGGGGGCCAGGATCAAAAGGGGCCGTGGAGAGGGGCATCGCAGAGGCTGCTGGAGGCTGGATTTCTCGAGATTGGACCCCGCTGGGAGGGCCCTGGAGGACCTGCTCTTCCTGCTTCCTTGGGGGTCAGTGGGGTGGACCGCAGAGTGAGAGGTGAGATGGTGGGGGAGGGGCCGCTGTGGAAGAAAACCCGAGAAGAATACAGAGGGTGTCTGGGCAGAGGACACCACAGGCCTCTGTCCTGCTAGAATGTGACAAGTGCTTCCCAACTCAGTCGTGGGACAGGCGCGTCACCAATGAACCAGTTTAGAACTCACAAGTCCACGGGGCTGGGGGTGTGGCTCAGCGGGAGAGCATTCGCCTAACATGTTCGAGGTCCTGGGTTTCGATAAAGGTATTGCGTCCATCTACAACTAAAAAATAAATATTTTCTTTAAAAAAAAAAAAAGAGCCCACAAGTCCCAAGTCTTGTTCTGTGGACATGATACATATTCAAATGTCATTTCAGAGTGGCCCTCTGGGGCATGTTTGTTGCTCAGGGTATGTTCTGTGGCCGTTCGCGTCTAGGACAATGGGTTCAGAGACAGAACTGGACCACGAGGGGTTCCCTGCTCCGGACCATCTGTCAGCCAGCGGCCACCCCCACCGCCTTGCGTCCTGATGGCCGGGCGACTTGCTGTGTGTTACTAAAAAAGGAGAGAAGGCAAACCCCGCCTTTGGACAGCTGGGCAGAGGAGGGAGGCGAGGAAGTTGGGCAACGCTGGTGGTTTAGGGGAGGACACGGCCGGGTTGTCAGCTCCTGTGGACCAGCTGTCTCTCTGGAAGTTTCCCTGGAATCCTGCATGAGAAGCGCGTGAGCCCAGCTCAGAGGACACTGGGGCCAGGGTGTGTCTGAGGGCCGTCCCGAGGCCAGCTCCCCAGGCAGGTAACACTCTGGAAGAGCGGCTGGGGTGATTGAGTCCTTTGGTGTGAGACCTGTGAACGTGACCTTGCAGTTTGGGGTGCTAGGGAAGTGGAACCAAGGTCTCTCTGTGACGAAAGCGGTGGCCCGTGGGTGGGGCTGGGGAGACGGGCCAGCTTCTCCTTTTTCCTAAGACACGGTGTCTGAGCATCTTACCCTGTGCCCTACATGCTAGGCCTTCTGGTGGCCTAAGTGGGTACTCCACATTTGTCAGAAGTTCTGCCACAGGGAGAGAGGCAGCTAGCATTGGGGACAAGGAGTAGCTCTGAGACCCTCATGAAAACAGGTTGTTCTCCTCCCACCCCTTGCTGTCAATCTCGCTTTCCCGGCCACTGTGCGGGAGACCCCAGAGTCAGATGGTTCAGCCCGCGGTCACCCAAGCACAGGGAGGGCCCTGCTCTGTGCTCATCCACCTGGAGAAGAGGGGACCAGGCCCCATTCTTTGTCACGGCCTCAGTTCCACCCCATCACCAGAGCCCCCTCTGCCTGTGTCCCATCGCAGCCCAAGGCAAGCGTCGCCCTGTTACCAGCAACCTTAAAGCCAGACGCACTGGAAGCTCTTTGTTCCACCCTTGCCCCTTTCTCCCTATTCTGCTCTTCCATCAGGTGCCCTTGGATGCTGGGCCCGGGAGTTCCTGTCCTCTGGTCATCATCCACAGTCCTTCTCTTTCAGTATCCTCCAGATAAGTTGCTGTTCCTTCCAATCCATTAGCCCCATCTGCTCTCCATGGTGAGGTCAGGGAGGAGGGAAGCAGGCCTCGCCCCCGTGGTCATTCTTGTCTTGAAGATGTGGTGGGAGACTTTGCCTTGGTGATGGATGGATAGTCAACACCACATCACATGAAACACTGACTTAGAACCTAACAGGGAAGCAAGGACACTTTGACATCAGCTGCTCCATGGACACATGTTGGCTTCTGGTGCCTTTTTTCCTTTCAGGGATCTCTTTTATTTTATTTATTGGTTTATTTATTTTGCATTGCTGGATGAAACCCAGGGCCTCACGCATCTCCACTGTTCCCCGAGCCCCAGCCCCGGCCCTGGCCCTGTTTCTAGGATCCCCTGTGGTTGACGTGTGCAGTTCTATCACCTTCTCTCCGACAAATCTTGACTGGTCTTTGGATACCACTTCCTTGCCCTACCACCCCGCCATGGACCCTGGACTCTTTCTCCATGATCCCGCCATGATCCCTGGTCCCTTTCTCTATGACTGCCAGATCCCTGGTCCCTTTCTCCACCATACTCCCATGATCCCTGATCCCTTTCTCCATGACCCCACCATGATCCTTGGTCCCTTTTTCCATGACCCTGCTTTGATCTCTGGTCTCTTTCTCTATCACTCTGTTATGATCTCTGGTCAATTTCTCCATGACCCCTAGTCCTTTTCTCCTTGACTCCCCATGACCCCTGGTTCTTTTCTCCACTATGTCGCCAGGCCCCTCGAGGTGGGCTATGGGCTCCTCACCCTTGAGCTCCAGTTAACTGAGTCGGAAGCCTCTTGCTCCCTCCGCAATGTGGGCCGCCCCGCGGCCCCTCCCCTCGGCCCCGCGGCCCCTCCCCTCGGATCCGCGGCCCCGTCCCTTGGCCCTGCACTTCCGGTCAGTGCCTGTGCCTCAGTGCTCAGTCTTACCAGATGTGAAACAGGAGCTTGCCCAGCCTCGCCCGGCCTCTTTACTCTGTGCACACAGGAGCACTGCAGGTGTCCACTCGGGTACCCTCTGCGCGTCTGGAAGGCCCTGTCCTTCAGTGTCCCCTCCTGACTCTGCTTGTTACTCTGTGCCACTCACAGACTCAGGGCAACTTGGACGCCCTTTCCAGTCTTCATGAAGTGCTTTGCGTTTGCCCGGCCGGAGAAGGAAGGGGCAGGAGGAAGGCCAGTTTCCTCTCCCGTCAGCAGCCGGCCCTTTGAGGACGAGCTCCACTGGCAAGCGGCATCTGGGAGGTCCCCGCATCCAGTTGTTCACCGTCCATCACAGCTGTCAAAGCCCCCCTGGGCTCGTGTGGCACAGTGTCTCACCAGCTGGGGGGTGGCCCTGCCCTGAATACCAAGGCCTTGTTTTCCAGTCCTAGGTGGACACAATAGCTTTATTTATACACGGTGCTGAGGGTGAGCCCAGGGCCTCACACCAAGGCAAGCGCTCTGCCACTGAGCCACGGCCCTTGTGCCCCCACTTTTTCTAACCACAGTTTCTTAGTGATTCCACCGGGCTTTTCTCTGGGGAATTTACCCTATTTTAGCAACTCCCATTGTCCCCGTCCCCCAGCCCCTGGTAACCACTTTCTGACTCTCAAGAGTCCAACCACTCTAGGGACCTCTGTAACTGTCATTGTTCAGCCCTTGTCCTTTGGTGACTGGCTGATGTCACCTAGCATGGTGTCCTCGAGGTCCCTCTGTATTTTGGCAAGCAGCACAACATCCTTCTGTTTTAGAAACGACTAAGGATTCTGTGTCATGGACAGACACATCTACCTGCCGCTCACTGTTGATGTACCCTGATCTGTTCCTCCCAGTGCCCCCTTGTTTCTTTAGCTCTTCGGGGCACTGCACAGGCCTGGTCACCCTCCTCCAACTGAACACAGGTTTGCACATCAGTCTTTCTTGGTCTTCTCCACTCTCCCAATCCACTGTCCAGATGGGGACACTATCAAACAGAGCCTGCCTGCCTTGCTTTCATTTTTTTTTTCTTCTCTCTTTCTTTCACTGGGGATTGAACTCAGGGCTCTTAACCACTGAGCCATGTCCCCAGCCCTTTTTAATTTTGATTTTGAGACAGGGTCTCATTGAGTTGTTGAGGCCAGCCTTGAACTTGCAGTCCTCCTGCCTCAGCCTCCTGAGCTACTGAGATTTCAGGCATTCACCACTGTGCCTGGCTCAGCACCAACCTTTTGGGGATCTGCCTGACCCAACTGTTCAGTTACTTATCACAAATCCAAAAGTCAGAGGATGTGCGGGCTTTAGCAAGGGAGACGGGAGACATGGTCCTAATTTTGGTAGTTCCCAGTTGATGCAGCAAGCGAAACCCTACAAAGTGGAGAAATGCTGCGTTAGCTGGGGGCCATAAAAACATACCCTGGGCCGGCCCTCGAGCAACAGATATTTATAGACCGGGAAGCCCAAGATCAAAGTGCCAGCTGACCTGGTTTCGAAGTGGGGACTGTCCTCCCAGCTTGTCAGGTGGCCATCTGCTTGCTGTGTCTCCTGACCTAGAGTCGCTTCCACAGGGGGACAGGAATCTTCGCTGCCAGGTTGTCCTGGACGGCTTCTCCAGAGGATCAGTTCCTGTTCTCCAGCCTGATCAGTACCTCAAACTAAGGGACCCACTTGCTTTTGCTTTCCACTGTGAGTTGAAGGAGCAAAAGGTCCTGGGGGACCACGAAGCAGATGGGGGCGGGTTTGTGCTGGGCCGCTGGGGGTTTCTGAGGGCAGCATGGTGCAGGTGGAGCTGGGTTTGAATTCTGGCCTCACTGGGGATTTTGGTGCGGGGGTTGGACGGTTCTCATGTGTGCAAAGCACAAGCTACACCTCCTGCAGCCCTGACCCTGCCTCTTGTTTTCTTTGCTACCTGGACTTGGATAATAGAGGGTCAGATTCCCTGTCCTCCAGAGCCCCCCCCTCCCGGGGGGGGGGGGATCAGAAGCAAATCACAGCTGGGATGCCCTGTAGGAGGCAGAGGCCCAAGGGAGGGTGCCTGGCCGAGGATGCTGCTGCCACCACGGTCTAGTAACAGTGACAACTACAGACGGTCCCTGACGTAGAAGGGATCAACTTCAGGTGTCTCAGCTTCATGATGGCGTGAAAATGAGCCCACGCAGGTGTTCCACAGCTGTTTTGTAAATGACGCCAGCCCTTTGACACTTTTGTATGGAATAGGCTTTGTGTGGACCACTTGCCAGAGGGGGCTAATATAAGTGTTCTGAGCGTGTTGAAGTAGCCCAAGCCCAGCCTCGGTGTCTGCTAGTGAGGGGTCGTAAATGCTTTGTGTGTGTCCGTGCCTGCGTGTGTGGAACTGGCATTGAGAAATCTGCAATCCATTTTTATTTATTTACTGAAACCAGGGTCTCACTAAGTTGCTGAGGCTGGTCTCAAACTTGCGATCCTCCTGCCTCAGCCTCCCTCCTGCCAAGTAGCTAGATTACAGGCCTGCACCTCCACACCTGGCTTGATGCATTTTTGACTTAACAGGATTTCAATGTACAGTGAGTTTTTTGGAACGTGACCCCACCATCACCCAAGGAGCCTCTGTACTCTTGTTAATTTTGATAATTTGAAAGACTTAGTTTCACTGATGCTGCAGACACCCCGCCGCCGAGTGCTGTCCAGCCTCCTGTCCCTTGCTTGTTCCCTCACTGTCACAGGTCCTCTGGCCTTGACATGGCCCCAGCCCTCACTGCCACACTGGCTCAGGCCCGATGTCCCAGCTGTTCCCCGTGGCTGCCCACCTGTGCTGGCCGTGAGTCTCTCCCCTCCAGGCCTCACCCTGCCTTTCCTTGTCGCCAGCCTTGTTACTCCCCTGGGGACTGAGGACCCCAGGAAGCCCGCTGAGCCCTGAATCTCAGGACCAGGCACCTGGGGGAGGATTTTGGTTCATGCAGCTCAGAACCAGTAGCAGGAATACAGGCTGGGCTGGGAGGAGGCTGAGAGCTGGACCAAGCCCCCTCTCCCAAGCTGTTTTCTTTAACTTTCCAAAACCAGTAAGATGAGCCGGCACCATGAGGCCCTGCCGGTTCCAGTCCCCAGTTGCCACCATGGGCAGGAGGTGGTGCTGAGGCCACTGGTGCTAGGCCTTCCCCCTGGGCAGATAAATACTTGCTTCCTCCTCTGCCTTTGTCCATTTTCTGTTTGCTATAAGAGGACACCGGAGACTAGGTAATTTATAAAGTAAAAAAGTGTATGTAGTGCACAGGGCCGGAGGCCGGGAAGTCCAAGAGCAAGGCCCTGGCGGCTACTCAGTGCCTTTTGCTCCTTCAACTCACATTGGAAGGCAAAAGCAAGTGAGTGTGTATGAAGGAGGCTGGACACCATGGTGGAACGCTGGTGGAGGCCACTTGAGGCCCTGGGTTCAAGCACCAGCACCACACAGGGAATAAACCAAGGAGCTGGACAGAAGAGGCCGCCTCGCCTCGCTTTGTGACGACCCGCTTTCCTGAGAACAAGCCCACTCCAGAAAGGCATTGACCCCGTCCTTTCAGTCACCTCTCAAGGTCCCCCCCTCCCAAGGACACCATGGCAATTAGCCAATGGCAGTCGAATTTCGGCAAGGGGACCAACCAGATTCAAATGGAGGCTCCCTCCTGCTCTCTGCCCTTCTCTTCCTTCCTTCCTTCCTCTTGCTTTCCCTCTTTCCTTCTGCCCTCAGGGCTGCACCCCCACCCGTGGTGCCACCCCCACCCGGGTACTTCCTCCCTGTCCGCCCTGCCATGAGCTGGGGGCTGGCCTTGGCAGCCCAAGGGCTGGGCTCCTGCCCAGAGCTGTGTGTGTGACCGGACAGGGCCCAGCTGGCCAGCCCAGGCCCCGCTTCCCTCAGAAGTAAAGCCCCAAGGACACCCATTGGCCATGGCCTGGCAGGGCCACCAGGCTGGGGAGGGGCAGGAGGGAGGCCGAGGCTGCGAGGGGAGGAGAGGGCCGCCCTTCCTTCGGTGCCTGCTGGTAATTGGCTCTCTGAGGCCAGCCTGCGACACTGGGGCCAGCGGGCAGGAAGTGGTGCACAATGCCGCTCTTTGAGGGGAGACTCGGCTGGTCTTAGGTCCTGTGTGACTCCAGGGAAATCTGGAGAACAGCCTGTTCCCAGAGGATGTTCTCTAGCCCAGAGCCCCCTCCAGAGGTGAGCCACTGAGCCCCACTGCCCACCCTGCGCCCAGGAGCCCTGCCCCCACTGCCCTGGCCTGCAGGTAGGCCCCACCTCAGGCCAAGTGACGTCTTGCAGAGTCTGGGGCCGACAGGGACGGGAAGGACTTTGTCCTGTGTGGCCGTGAGTCACCACGCACCTGGTCCACAGGAAGCTGAGCCACAGTGCATCCGGACCCTCTGCCCTGGGGGCAGCAGTGGGCCTGAAGAGAGGGACAAAGCCATGTCCCCTTTGTCCTGAATTCTGGTGGGGAGGAAAGGCAACATACATGTTGGCTACATTAAGATAAACTGAAGTTCTTTTTAAGAAAAGAAGAAAGAAAAATAGGTGATTGGTCCCAGGCTTGGAAAGTTCTAGAAAATGGTAAAATGTGGTCTTTGGTCTGAGACTGGGGCAGGATTTAGAATATCGATAGTTGGGGACATGTGACATAGGAAGGATAGAGAGGTGGCGTCCTAGGCTCGAAGTGTTATTAAAGCAACAGAGCTGGGCCCCCAGGAACCTCTGCCTGGTGACCTCGAGGTAGCTGACATCCGAGGGTCCTGGAGGGCCTCAGGTTGACCCCAAGGGCTCAGAAAGCTGAGCTTGGCCCTGCCTGGTGCCTTGGAACCCTGAGCAGCCTGGCCACGAAAGCTGGGCCCCAGGCCTCCGTCCACAAGAAGGCCTCTGCCTTCGGGCCTTGCTGCAAGAGGAGGGCCGGGCATGTACCTTGGAGCTTTGGTTTAGTTGGCCCTAACCTAGGCCAGGCCCCGTGGTGCAGTGGGCAGACATCCCACACTCTCCCTGGTTAGAACGCTGCAGAAGTAACTCCTGCTTCAGGAGGAGGGAGGGGTATCTGTATCAGGTCCCCTGCTCGAGAACCTTCTGTGGGTCCCCACCCCAGGGCCTTATGCATGTGAGGCAGGCACTCTGCCAACTGAGCCACATCCCCAGCCCCCACATCCCACTACTTCTTGCCCTGGTATCCAGGACCCTCCATCATTTGATGGGCCTTTACTGTCTAACCATGGGAAGGGACCTAGAAGTCACCTAATCCAACTTGAGCCGGTTAAGTCTTTTTCACAGTCACCAGGAGTGGTGATTTACTGAGAAAGTGATACAGTGTCAGCCAGGAGCAGTGCTACATGCCTGTGATCCCAGGGACTCAGAAGGCTGAGGCAGGAGGATGGCAAGTTTGAGGCCAGCCTCAGCAACTTAGCGAGATCCTGTCTCAAAAAGTAAAAAGGGCTGGGGATGTGGTTCAGTAGTTTGGTCCCTCTGGATTCAATCCCCAGGACCAAAAAAAAAACAAACAGAAAATGATACAGAGTCTGGACTCTCCTTCAGAATAATCCAAGGACGGACGGGTCAGTGGCTGGTGGTATAGAATGGGGGAGGGGC
The DNA here is from genome assembly GCF_045843805.1 of Urocitellus parryii. Taxonomy (NCBI): domain Eukaryota; kingdom Metazoa; phylum Chordata; class Mammalia; order Rodentia; family Sciuridae; genus Urocitellus; species Urocitellus parryii. The sequence goes on along the minus strand of NC_135539.1, from coordinate 27,688,518 downwards.
GGCCTGCCAACTACAGCTGCAGGGCCAAAGCCAGCCACCACCTGGCTTTGAAAACAAAGCCTTATTGGGTGCAGCCTTGATCACTTGTTTATGTATGTGTTTCTCAGTGGCAGCCTTGAGACTGATGGGGACCATGTGGCCCGAAAAGCCTAGAATATTTATTAACTAGCGCTTCCCAGAAAATGTCTGCTGACCCTGGCCCTTGGGAAGCCAGTGTGACCACATGTTTGTAAGGCTTGGTGTCAGGGCCCTAAGGCTGGTCTGTGTGTGTGTGTGTGTGTGTGTGTGTGTGTGTGTCTGTCTGTCTGTCTCCAGGCTTTTCCATAATGGGAGCTTACGACAGCACCTAAACCCAGGCACCCCAGTTCTCATAAGCCACCCTTGGAGACGGAAGTCTTGCTCCCTATGGGCACACGGAGGAGTGTTGACTGAGTAGCTGACAGTGGGGAGACTGGAAATGCACCGTCTCTGTGTTTCCACTCACGGGCTGGGTCACTCAGGCCACTAGCACTGTGGAATGGCATCTCCAAAAATGAGCAACAGGTGTGCTGGGCACTCGGGGAGAGGTCCAGAAAATAGTTTCCCCATAGAAAAGCGAGATGTGGGAAAGTCTACAAGTGACCATCCTATGTTTGAAGCCTGCAGATGACAGCTTGGTGTGTTTGTATGGCTTAGGGGCAAATGACGTCCACGGAGGGAATGGAACAAAATTTTTTAAAAAGGAAAGATTCCTACAAAAGAAAAGTGCATCCGAGACATGATTCCTTTGAATGTGTTTGTGTCAGTGATATAGCGATGGATTTGTGTTCTGCAAAATGGAAAGAGACCAGGCCTGGTGTGGTGGTTGGGGCCTGTAATCCAAGCAGCTCGGGAGGCTGAGGCAGGAGGATCACAAGTTCAAAGCCAGCCTCAGCCACAGCAAGGCACTAAGCAACTCAGTGAGACCCTGTCTCTAAATAAAATACAAAATAGGGCTGGGGGTGGGGCTCAGTGGTAGTGTGTCCCTGAGTTCAATCCCTGGTGCCCCCCAAATAAAAACAACTGGAAAGCGGTATTTCTCATGTCCTGTAGACGTAATTAAGGAAAGAGAAGGGAATCTGCCGGGGAGTTAAAAAATGCCCAAGAGAGGAAGGTGGGAGACCACAGTGGCCGGCCAGGGAAGTCCCTGTGGGAGGTTAGAGGGACTAGAGGTGACGGAGGGGCATCGGGATGGGTTTGGGCCACGGTCACCACCCCCCGGGCAGCAGCGCCCCTCCCTCCTGCTCCCTGAGGAATAATGTTTCCCTGGGGATGAAAAGCCTCCCTTTGTGCTGGCTTTAATTGCCACCTCCGTGTGCCAAGTGAGTGAGTGGCAGGCAGGCGCAGCAGCTGGGCACAGCCAATGCCAGGCAGCTAAGTCCGCTCCCTTAGGACAGTCAGGCCAGCTGGTCTGGGAGCACTGCCCACCTTTGCCCCCAGTGTCTACTGAGGAGCCAGTGGCAGGGGGTCAGCGGGCAGGGAGGCCATGGGGGGGCAGGAGGGTCTCAGCCCCTCTCAGAGGCTTATTCATTTCACCCGCCTTTCCCCTCCCCCTCTTGTTTTGCAGACTGTCAGCATCAATAAGGCCATTAACACGCAGGAAGTGGCTGTGAAGGAAAAACATGCCAGAAATATCCTTTTGGATGTTGCTCCAGGCCAACCCTGGCGGGGTCAGATGGTGGGACTGAGGTCAGGAGCAGCCAGGTTGGAGCAGCTCCCAGGGAGAGTTGGCTTCAGGGACCACGAACCATCTGGGTGGACTGAGGCCTCCCAGGGCCACCAAGTCAATGGACAGTGGCTTTCCTTTGAGAGGTCTCCTGCAGCTCAGAAGGATTGTCACCTGTTTGCAAAGCCCTCCAGGGTCGCCACTTGGCCCAAAGGGCCACACTGACCCCCTTTGGGGACACCACAGTCATTTCCCCTTTTCTGATCTTGAAACCAAAAACAAAAAATATCTCAGCTGCAGTTCAGCCGAGGCAGAGGCTCAGCACGGGAGTGAGAGCCATCCTTGTGAACAGGTGCAACAGATGCTGGACGAAAGCAGGAGTTCAGAGTGGACCAGGGAACTGGTAACTCAAATGCCCCTCTCCAAGGTCCCCACCCCAAGCCCGCCGACATGGCTCTATGGCTTGGTAGACAGGTGCAGGCCGACTTTAGTTAATGAATCCCTTGATCCATCCTGAAAGGGTAGAGTTTGGGAACTTAATCCCTGAAAGCTGAAAGCAAGAGGCCCCCAGTGGGCTAAGCCTTGGCGATGTGTCTCAGGGCAGGGCAGGCGGAGTTCAGACCTTGGATGGCCGGGGGAATCCCAGGTGCTTGGGCTCCTCTGGGTTGCTGTGCCCCAGCCACTCAGGCCCAAGGGCCTGTCCTTAGGTCAGGACAGGCCTCAGGGCCTGAGGAGGCCTTGCAGGTTCATGGCCAGGGGGGCCCCAGCTCCGCTCAGTGAGCTTTATTGGTTGAAGTTAGGATGGGGCTAGAGTGGGGAGCCCGGACCTGCTGGGTGCCTCTAGCCTGGTCCTGCGTGAGCCCAGCCAGCTCTTGCCCATTTTCCCCAGAAGTGTTACTGAACAGGGTGGTTCTGCCCACCCGAGGCGGGCTGATCCCTGGAAGGATGAGTTTTGCAGTTTGCTCACAAGACAGCTGAGTGTGGAACAGGGAGAACAGGTCTCGAATCCACCCCTGGGGACAGGGTCGTGCAGGGCGACTGAGGGTCAGAAGGGAAGTGAGGGTGATCTGCACATGGTAGTCAGTCCTCAGGGCTCTGGTCGGAGGCACATTCAGAAAATGGTGGTGGTGTTGTGCTCTATGGGTGGAGTCTTAGGCCCTCTGAGTCAGAAGGTCGCTCATGGACACTCTCATAGGCCCAGGTGAAGGGATTGGTGGCTTCAACCAGTTTGAGCTGGACAAGGCCACGTCCAGGTTCCTGAAAAACAACTTAGTGGTTAACCCTGGGGCCATCCCCAGAACTGTCCCCAGGGGCGTAACATACAGCAAAACCCCTGGAGCCCAGTACTTATCAGTTGGGTGGCTCCTAGAATCTCAGTGAAAGCCAGTGCTCTAGCAGTTGACACTGGAGGGTCTGTTGCCTTTCCCCTCTGTTTGGAAAGGCCCAGGCCCCTTCTTTATTGTGCCACGCTAGATTCTCTCACCAGGATTAAAAAATGTACCAAGGAAGGCCCTCGTTTTAAGTGGCCAGTTGATTCTCTCAGGGCATACTCTGTCCCCACCCCTGCCTGCAGAGAACCTGTGACCAGCCTGACATAGGGCAGGGTGTCATCATCAGGGTCTCTTCTGGGGTCTGGGGCTCTGCAGAGGGAGGCCAGGCCTGCTGCGGCAGGGCCACTCCATGCACATCACAGCAGGCTACCTGGGGTGGGGCAGGCGGCCTCTGGAAGAGACTCCAACTCCCCTCTGGAGCTCCCCAGCCCACTTTGAGACCCAGTTAAACTAAAGAGCTGGCCAAAGACCCCAGAAGGTGAGTGTCCAGTGCTGTCATTCTGTGAATCTCTGATTGACGCTTTCTTAATGGTGGATAAATGTGGGAACCACCCATTCCCCTCAGCAGGGGTACATGGGCTTGGTGGAGGAGATGGAGACACATGTGTCTTTTATCAGCTGTCCTGGGTGCCACCTGAGTCAGCCTCAGGAACTGTGACCTCAGAAATGCTGTGCAGACAGTCATTTATCTTGGAAGCTCAATGGGGAGCAAGTCTGTCCCCCTCGAGGGGTCCACTCCTGATGAGCCTGGACTGAGTCTTAGATTTTCTTTCTGTACCTGACTCAATCACGGGCATAAAAATGCCTATAAAACAAAAGAACGACAAAAGATTCTCCTGGCTTCTTTCAAAGTCGGGTGCCCACTGGCCCGCTACCTGCTCTGGCTTCTGTTCGGGCAGACTACACTCAGGTACTGTGACCACCACCCGCCGTGCCAGAGGAGGGAGCCACCGGCTCTCCTTGTTGCTTCCTTCTCCTCTGAACAGAATCCCAAAGTTTCTATTCATAAACTGTTTCAAAGATCATACCAGCATCGAAAACTGCTCTCTGCTCCAGACCTGAAAGTACAGGAAGCCCACCGCCCTTGAGGTGAAAATTTCATCCAGGACAGGGACACAATGGCACCTTCTAGCTCAGAAGCTCAGTGACCTGCGTTCTGCATGAGTCATTGAGCCTGTGACCTGGGCACAGTGCCCTGCCCTAAGTAGCACTGCATTTTTTACCCAAGCCTGGATAAAGAGGGCCCATGTTCAGGGTCAAGAGCTGAACTTGGTTGAGGTGCTGGCCAGGAGAGCCGTTGGTGGCAGTTGGGCTCTGAGGGAATTTCTAAAGAGCTCGCGTGGTGCGGCGTGTGCTTTCAAAAAATAAAGTTCATTCCTGCTTAATAAGTGGCTCGTGAATTGTGCCCAGCCAGACTGCGGCATTTGGTGGCCCATATGGGGAAACAGCCCAATGAGCATTTCTGTAACTGGGGTGACTGGGCTAACTGTGATTGGTTGGGCTTCCCACCGCTTGATTGCGCTCTCCCGCTTCTGTAACCTGGCTTGCTTACATTGGCTAGACCCCCGAACATCCCTTTTGCAGTTTTCAGGCTTATAAGGAGTGTCCTTGCAATTGTTCAGGGCTGATCAGGGGAATAGCTTTATGTTCTGGTCAGTCGCCACCAGTGTGCTTCAATAAAGGCTTGATTCGATTATAAAAAAAAAAAAAAAAAGAGCTGAACTTAGGGTCAGTGGTGCCCAGTTCCTGGGTCTGTGATGCCACCGTGAACGTCACAGAAGACACTGGGAAGTCCTCTCCTGCCTCCGAAAGGGCCTGCTAGTGACAGATCTGCAACGCACACTGAAAACCACCCAGGGCCAGGCCAGGTTGGTCTCCAGACCGTGGCAGGCAGCCTGCAGGCAATAGGTGCATTTGGAATTGGGTCCAGGGAGGAGCCACCCCAGGACTGCACATGCAGGAGTTTCAAGGTGTCCCAGGTCCAGGGCACCCCTGAACAGGCCAGGAGGTCTGTGGAGGAGGTGGGGGACCAGAGGCACTTGGAGTTTTAAGGAAGGGCATTTTAAACAAAACTTGCTCCTCCACCAGGCACGTGCACCCCTGCTGAGGAGAATGAGTGGTTTCCACATTTATCCACCACTAAGAAAGTTTTAATGCTTTTAGAGCATAATCTGTGAGGAGTTGGGACTACTTCCTAGAAGAGGACCCCAGAGAATCAGCCAATCAGGCTGCAGGGTTCCCTGCGTTAGCCACAGTTATTCCCCAAGGGCTCCACCACCCACTTGGCTTACTCAAGGAGGGCCACTAGGACCACTCATGGCCTAGGGGGTGATTTCTGCAAATTAGAAACTGACCCCTTCTCTCCAGACACATCCCTGGGGAAATTGCCTCATAAAATACCTCTTACCAGAACAAGGCGTTGTATTGGCAGATGAATGTCCAGGTCTGTGGGGGCTTAGCCCAGCAGTGTCCCTCCAGGTGGGGAGGCCATGGCCTCTGCGGCTGCCTGGCCCTTCACAGTGGCCAGCAGCCTCCGAGGCAGGACTCGCACCTTTGTTTTCCATGACCCCTTCACCATGCATCCTGGGCACCCACCACGAGAAAGGCGCTCAGACCTTCTGGTCTGTGGTCAACCGGCTGCCTCTCTCCAGCAACGCCATGCTCTGCTGGAAGTTCTGCCACGTGTTCCACAAGGTCCTCCGGGATGGACATCCAAACGTGAGTCCCTGGGGCGCAGGGGAGGCCGGGCACCCCAGGGGTAAACCGCCTGGGCCACAAGCTGGTCCACTGCCACACGGTTCCCTCCTCTCAGCCTTTGGTTACCGACGAGAGGTGGGTGGACGCCTCCCGGTGGGGCTTTATTCCCCTCCCGGGCCCAGCCTCAGCGTCCTCTGGCTGCCCCTTCTGTTCGATCATGGCTCTTTCTTTTCCTCCACAGGTCCTGAAGGACTCTCTGAGATACAAAAGTGAATTGAGTGACATGAGCAGGATGTGGGTGAGTTTGGAGATGCCAGCTGCACCTGCTCCTTCTCCAGAGGCTACAGAGCAAGGACCATGGGATGGACAGATTCAGGCTCTTTCAACTTGTTTACGATTTCTCCCTGAATGTCAGGGACAGGGTACAAGTGTCCCCAAATAGTACCACAATGTCCACTCTCTTGCCTGGGTACCAGGAAGCTGCAGGAAAGTTCCAAAGTCTGGGAGCCTATCTTGCCAAGGGAACTCATGTTTTGAAGCTGTCCAGGTGTTGGCATTCCTTAGCAGGGACATACCACTATTCCTACTTCTTTCCTTCTGTTGGGAATTAGCATTTTTAATTCTTAATTAATTTAATTTAATTTACTGCTAGTGCCTTTTCTTTTCTGTCTGAGTGTTCTCAATGCTTAGCATGACTGGGGAGGTAGGTGGCAATCTCAAAATCAACTGAAAGAGTGTTTCTAGCCAGGCACGGTGGCACACACCTATAATCCCACCTGCTCGGGAGGCAGGAGGATCTCGAGTTCAAAGCCAGCCCCAGCAACTTAGCAAAGCCCTAAGGAACTCAGTGAGACCCTGTCTCTAAATAAAATGTGAAAAGGGGCTGAGGATATGGTTCAGTAGTTAAGAGCCCTTGAGTTCAATCCCTGGTACCAAAAAAAAAAAAAAAATGTTTCTATACACACCCAGATAGATCCCTCTGGATTCTGAGGATCAAGGGATATATGTGGGAGGGAGTCAGCATTTTGAAAAATCTCCCTGGTTGAGTCTGATAAACGCTTTTACACCCACCAGTTGAGAACTACTATTTTAGCTTTTTGCTCAGCCTTATCTGTATCTCTCTGCATTCACAAGATGTTAGTGATTATACAGTCCAGCTTACCTATCTTAAGTGTAGGAATACAGGCTCAGAGAGGGAAGCCCCTTATCCAGAAGTCACAAGGGGAGTTACCTGAACAACCTGAGAGTGGCCCCCAGATCTCCCAAGTGCATATTAGGAAGCTCTCCCTATGGCATGTAAAGCTTAGGTCCTTATCCTTTTTGGTAGAATTTGCCTGGCATATCTTTCCCCACCCTTTATTTTCAACTTTCCAATATTTTCATTTTCTTAGACTATCCTTTGTGGGTAGCATTCAGTTGGATTTTATTTTATTTTATTGGTAATAGGGTCTCACTGTGTTGCCCAGGCTAGCCACAAAGGATTTTGGTGGTTTTTTTTTGTTGTTGTTGTTAATTCAAGTTGGCAATCTTTGTCTTTTAACTAGACATTTGGTACATTTACATTTATTGTAATATAAGATATAATTAGATTGGCATTTTCTAACTTTTTGTTGTTGATGTTTGGGGGCTTGGGGGATGGGGTTCATGTTGTGGACTGGACCCTGGGCTGTGCTCAAGGTAAGCGTACGCTTGGCCTCAGAGCTAAGTGTAGTTTAGCTTTCAGCCACTTCCTCTCCCAGCTTACTTTGTGCTTCCCTTTGTCCCATCTGTTCCTAGTCTGTTTTTCTCATTCGTTGCTTTCTTAGGGATTGATTGGGGTTCTCTCATTACTAGTTGAGAGGTTAAAATTTTCCTCTACTTTTTTAAATAACTGGGTATGTTCTTTAATAATTAAAAAATGCTTGTTTAGTTGATCGAGGTCTCAGTTTCATACCTGCACCTGTTTCCTGTGGAATACAAAGAACTTAAGACTATTTATTTTTATTTAGTTATTGATGGACCTTTGTTTTATTTATATGTGGTGGTGAAAATTGAACCCAGTGCCTCCCACGTGCTAGGCAAGTACTCTGCCACTGAGCCACAACCCTTCGACCCTTATGCTATTTTAGTTCTGGTTGTTTTTCTTTTTAAGCCCTATACCATATTGTTTTACTTTGTTTCATTTTGTAAACCTCTGATCTTTCATCTGGGATCACTTTCTGCCTGAGTTATTTCTCTCAGAACTTTCTCTACCCGAGAGTCTGCTGGTGGCATACATTTTTGCTTTTTGAGAATGTCCTGACTCAGCGTCCTTCATGAAGATAACCTTCTTTGGGTTTGGGATTTTAGGGGGACAGTTATTTTTTCTCAAGCTACCCTTCCATGATTCTTGGCTTCCATTATTTTCTTGAAGTCATCTGTGAAACTCACTGTTGCTCCTTCACAGCTAATCTGTGATTTTTCTCTGGCCATTTTTAAGATCTTAGAACGTGTTTAAGGGTGAATTTATTTTGGATTCTTTGGACCTCTTTAATCTTCAGGTTAACGTCTCGATGTCGTTATAAACTTTGTCCTTGCACTGTTCTCGATGTCGTTATAAACTTTGTCCTTGCACTGTTCTGTCCTCCTCTGCGCCTCAGTTAGAACCTGTCAGTCTCTCTCCATGTCTCTGAGCTGCTGTTTTGAATTTTTTTACCTATTTGTCTCTGCTGCATTCTGGATAATTCCATCCTCTGGATTTCAGTGCACTGTTCCCTCTTTAGCTGGGCTAATCTGTTAAACCTCTCCATAAGGTTTTCAGTTTTAGTGTGGTTTTTATTTCTTGAAATACTGTTTTTTTAATCTGCTTGGGTAAGGTGCAGTGGCGCATGCCTGTAATCCCACCTGCTCGGGAATCAAGGCAGGAGGATTGCAAGTTTGAGGCCAGACTCAGCAACTTATTGAGACCCTGTCTCAGAGTAAAAATGGGGATGTGGCTCAGTGTTAAGCACCCACTGGTTCAGGACCGGTTCAATCACCAGTGCTGGGAAAAACAAACAAAACCAGGAAAACTCTGCTGGGTGCCCTTTATGGTCTCCCTGGCCCAGCGTGGACCCTGTTACTTCTTAGACGTCTTAGGCGCGCTCATTTCATATCTCACTTTTCATGATTCCGTTTTCTGAAGTCCTCAGAGATCTGTTCCTGCCAAATGGCATTTTTGGTAGATTTTGCACATGACATATATTTTTTGTTAGTGCTTAGCTATTTTCCATGGCAAGGTACTCATTTTCCTTGCAGTCTTATTTGTGAAAATTCTTTGAAGTCAATAACAAAGGCAGCTTCCTCCAGAGAGAGCTGGTTATTTGCTCCCACTGAGATCATTGTAAATTCAATTCTCAGCTTCAGGTTTTGTGAGTTCTGGGAAGAGCCCTTGAGGAATCCAATCCCCAGTAGTGGATTTTCCTTCCCTCTGATCACAGCAAGGCTTTGTGGCCAGGGTTTTCTTTACGATTCACAGAGAGGACCGCCTCAGTGCTAGTCACTGTGTGTGTGTGTGTGTGTGTGTGTGTGTGTGTGTGTGTGTCCGTCCAGCTACCCCCTTCCACCCCAGCTGTTTACCTTCAAAAAGAAGGTTTTAATGCTTTGCCCATATTTTCGGTGGTTTTCAATGAGAGGTCACCCTGGTACTCGGCTGCCTGGTTACCCAGCCTGGGATCCCTGAGGCCTTCTGTCATGCCCTTCCGTCTCTTCCCCTGAACTAAGAGTTTCTGGAAGTTGGAACCAGCTTTACTTTCTGGTTCTTGTGCATTTTCATGTTAAAGCATCTCTGACAGAATATTTTTGCTTCTTTTTCTACTTTCCAGTAATTTCCCATCTTTCCAAAATGAATAAACATTACATGAAAATTAATGAAATGTCTGGGCTGGGGCTCACAGGTAGAGCACCTGCCTGGTACATGTGAGGCACTGGGTTCAATTCTCAGCACCACATAAAAATAAAATAAAGAGCCAACAACTAAAAAGAAAAAGAAATCTTTTTAAAAAATTGAATTGATGAAGTGTGAAGTGTTCCTAAGAGATTAGGTCATGTAAGTGCTGCCATCTCTGACATTGACGGTGACTTGTCAACTCCTCTGGGCCCTCCTGGCCCTTGGAGGCCCTTTCAGGTGCATTTCAGGGAAGGTCCTTTATTCTGAGCACCCTTGAAAGAAAATGTTGGAGTCAGAACTCGTGCGGGGGCCACAGCTATTCAGTTTTAGTTTGCAGATAACCGGGAGTGGCCAGCATCACTCTGCTAATTCAGCTTCTTCCCAGAGCAACTTTACTGTGCTCAGAAAGACTGAAGGAAAGACATAGCCTATGGCTAGACTGCTGAGAGATTGCTAAGTGGAGACTTAAAATCCTTTCATGAAAATCCTTATCCAGAATTTACCCAAAGGAAGTCCTCACATTTTGTATTGTATGGCAAACGGGGCCGGTGGTACACATCTCTTGTCCCAGCTGTTTGGGAGGCCAAGACAGGAGGTTTGCTTGAGACCACCCTGGGTGATGTCACCCTGCCTCAAAAATAAATAAATGAGATCATAGTGTAAAAAAAAAAAAATGTTCACTGAAGCATAATTTATAACAGCACACATTTCAGCTCTTTTGAATTGGCTTCAACTACTTCAAACATCGAGTTTGTTCAATAAATGATAGTACATATGTATAACGTACTAGGCAGTCACTGAAAATGATCATACAAAAGAAAAATGGGGTGAAACCGCAGTATTATGTGAAAAAAAAAATTGAGGCTGGGTGCAGTGGCACATACCAGTACTCCTAGTGACTCAGGAAGCTAAGACAGAAGGATTGCAAGTTAAAGGCCAGCCTCAGCAATTTAGCAAGGCTCTAAGCAATCTAGTGAGACCCTGTCTGAACACAGAAAGAATGATAGGGACTAGGGATGTGGCTCAGTGGTAGAGCATCTCTGGGTTCAATCCCCAGAGTGGAAAAAAAAAAAAAACCAATGTATTTGTATACATGCTTTTATATATTTTCTAAATTTTTCTGCCATAGACGTCTGTTATTTTCATAGTCAGAGAAAGAGATTCTTTACCCTAGAAGCCCTGGCTTCAGGCTTCCCCCAGTGTGCCCGGTGCTAACCCTCTGCTCTCTTGCCTCTTCCTGGAAGGGTCACCTGAGCGAGGGCTATGGACAGCTCTGCAGCATCTACCTCAAACTGCTGAGAACCAAGATGGAGTTCCACACCAAGGTGAGTCCTGCTGGGCCCTCCTGCTCGCGTCAGGGAATGTTGTGGGCACAACATTGTGCCTCCATGCTTTGTGAGAGAAAGGTGGTCGATAGGGCTGCCACCGTCAGGCCTTGGGGTGTGACAGGGAACGAGGCACTGTGTCCTCTTCCCTTTTGTTCCCCGTTTTGCACAGGAGGAGGCCCGTCCATCTGCTTGCTTGTGAGATGTTAGGAAGCAGTGGTCCCACATTTCCCCACTGCAGGCTCCCTGCAGAATCTTCATAGGTGCAGAGCTGTGTGCAGAGGTGCATCAGGGAAGCCAAGTCAGGTGCTCCTGAGGACCATAGGGGCCTGCGGAGGGCACCTGAAATAGGAAGCCACAGCGTGGGAGGGCGGGCCTTGGAGGCGGGTCAGGGGCAGACAGGTGGTGGGAGCAGAGTGGCCACCAGGTGGGAGAGGAAGCAGCTGGGGAGCTGGAGAGGAAGGGGAACCTCCTCTGGTGCCTATCCCTGTGGTCCCCATGCGCTCGAGGGGCAGCGTCGACCCATGTGTACTGTGCCACTCTCTTAAACCTGCCGTGTCCCCACGGCAGCGTGACAATGGGCGTGGCCATGTCCTGGGGAGATGGAGCAGAAATGTGAACTAGGCCTATTGGACACCTCGGGGGCTGCCATGGGCCAGAACAGGTCGGGCCCTGAAGAGAGAAGGGCAATATCGTGTCCCCACGTGTGCAGTCTCCCAGTTTGCTAGGGCAGGTGACCGAGGTGGAGAACTTGTGAGCAGTAAGACTAGAGTGGAGAGAGCAGGAGGCAGCACCAATGCATGGGGATGGGGACAGGGAACAGTGGCCGTGGGCAGTAAGCTGAGCTCTGTCTGGAGTGCTGGGTTCTCCGCTACAGCACACATCACCTCCCAGCTGTGTGGCCAGGCACAGCAGCAGCGGCTCCTTGGCTCTAGTGTTCTCTGTGGTCAGGAATCCTGGGAGGACCTGGCTGGGTGCTTCTCTGCAGTCAGTGCTGGCGAGGGCTGGTGGTAGGCGCTGCAGTGGGGCTGCTGGGGCTGGCCTAACCCTGCCCTCCTGCAACAAAACTCCGTCCCCAAGACCCCAGTCTGCCACAAACTGGGTACTTAGGTGACCCAGCAGGAGAGCAGCCGGGTACTCGAGGCAGAGTGAGCCTGGAGACCCAGGGACACAGGCCTGGAACAACTTGGTGTCCCTGTGAACCTGCAGCAGACCTGCGTCAGGATGAAATGTGGGCAGGACAGCACAGGACCAGGGACCAGGGACCAGGCAGCTGCGGAAGGCCATCCCAGCCCCTGAGGCCTCGGCACCCACCTGGGCAGTTCCTTGGACTGCTCCACACCCAGGGGAGACCTGGCTATAAAGGGTCATCTGCACATTGTAGGGTGTCCTTCCTGGGGCCTTGTGTAAGGTAGACTTGAAAAAAAGACCCCAGCTGTCCACGTGGCTGCCGATGAGGACCAGAATTGGGACATGGCCCCTAGAACTGACAGAGTGGCGGGGGCTGCCTGAAAATTGGGAGGGGGACAGTGAGGAAGAGCTGGGTCACATGAAGAGAGGCCAGGCTGCAGGAGGGCAGAGGGGGAAAGTCACCAAGAGCAGAACCAGGCCAGGCGCTGGGGTTGCATGCCTGTAAGCTCAGCAGTTTGGGAGGCTGAGGCAGGAGGATCATGAGTTCAAAGCCAGCCTCAGCAGTTTATCAAGGCCCTATCAACTCAGCGAGACCCTGTCTCTAAATAAAATACAACAAAGGGCTGGGGATGGGTTCAATCCCTGAAGCGAAGAGAACGGCAGAACCCAGGGGGGCTCTGGACTGGGGGCTTCGTGGAGTGCAGAGGACAGGTGTCCACCTCCTGGAGTCCCCTGAGCTTCTGTCCCAGAACCGTGCCCAGTGAGACTTGCTGAACGAGAGAGTGAACCAAAGCCTAGATGGGATCTGACCCCTTAGGAGGGGCCGGCCTAAGTGAGGAGAGGGTCTCTCCAAGTTGGTCCTAGTACACAGCATGTGAGGAGGGAACAGGGCTCCAGTCCTGATGTCCAGAGGGGGCCAGAGAGGCCAGGAGGAGAGCGAGCATGTCAGAGTGGGATGTCCCTGAGACAGAGCAGGAGAACCAGCTGGACATGAGGGCAGGAGAGGACAGCAGGGCCGGGACCTGGATGTTGCAGCCAGAGTGAGGGAGGGTCTGCGAGGGAGGAGTCGGTAGGGGGCGGTTCTAGGTCATGGCTGGTCCTGACAGATGGGTGGAGTCACAGGGATTGGAATTGAGGTGGTCAAGGGTCATATGGCAGCGTGCAGGACTCGGCACATGGGACTGCTCTGACCCAGGTGCCAGGGACTAGGGTGAGTACCGGGATAATCGAAAACCAAGAGCCCTTTAGTGTGGAGTAGAGCCACTTGGGGACCTGGGAGGGCTGAGCACAGAGCCCAGCCCTGGTCAGTGGGGCTGAGGAAGGCACGGTGTCCTCGTGGACGGGGGCGGTTGAAGCGGAGGAGTCCCTGAAGTTCTAGAAGAGCAGCAGGTTGGAAGACAGATATGTGGGTAGCACCGTGGGAAAGGAGAGGCGACCAGCCTGAGAGCCCTGCGTGCTGGCCCCCGCCATCGAGGATGGTGGCAGTGCCCCGAGGAGCCCTGGAAGCAAACCCAGGCCTGTCTCGGGGGCCTTGGCACTGCGCAGCCTGGAAGCCGAGGCCGCAGTGGGGATTTCCTGGCAGGAGACGGCATATTGTGACTGTGCCACGGAACGCAGGGGGTAGGAGCCAGAGCCAGCACTTGCAATCCAGCCCTGCTGTCCCGTCTGGCCCGGGCTTGCCTGGCCCTTGGCAGCCCCGTCCTGCAGTGGCTGCAAGCTGGGTCTTTCTGGCAGGAGGGGAAAGATGGAGAGTGGAGATGTGGGGCACCCGCAAGCAAGCCATCAAAACAGTTGACGTGCCCTTCGGGGTTGGTTGGTTGTCATGCTGGGGATGGCACCCAGGGCTTTGCGCATGCCAGGCAAATGCCCTACCGCTGAGCCCCTCCCAGCCCCAAGCTCAGGGTTTTAAGGTTAAGTGGGGCTGAGTGCCTGGCACAGTCAGGTGATTGCGTGGCTGAAATAGGGTCAGTTGTGAAGAAGTCCCCTGCCTGAGAGCGCCTGGACCCACAGAAACGGCAGCGCTGAGCCTTCTCCGGGGGACTCATGCTCTGGACTCTGTTCAGGTCTCTCTGAGACAAGACCCTGCACAAGCTCTGACTCTGCTCCCTGCCTGTACCTACAGCCCCACCCACCTTGCTCGATCCCTGCCCTGTGTCCCCTGCACCCAGAGCAGCCCAGAGCTGACCTGGAGTGTATTAGTGGGGGCTTCTGCTCCTGGCCTGAGAGAATCCCGGATGAGTCCCAGTTTCCTCGGTTCTAAAACGGAAATCACTGTTTCTGCCTCACAGGCCGTCATGAAGATTGAGGAAGTTTATCCAGACCTTGTAGGGTCTGGCAGGTGGCTAGCCCCTTGCACCTCCGCCCAGGCCTCTCCCCACCTGTCACTCCCGCCCATTCAGTCACCTGAGGCTAAGGAAACACAGAGCACTGGGCCTCGCCCCAGCCTCTGGGGATGGGACCACACTAGGAGGACCATTGCTGAGAACTCCAGGGTGAGAGAAGGCAAAAAGGAGGGACTCCCAGCCCCGCCTCCTTCATCTCAGGTCCCCATCTTAGCAGCCTGAAGTCTTGGCTCTGGAACTTAGAAGCCCCTTGGTGAGGTGGCCCCCCATCTCTCTGGCCTGTTCCCCTTGCTCTCCAGGTCCGTCCACTCTAGACAGACCCCATGGTAGGAGAAGGATTTCTCTCGACTTTGGGGCTGCCTATATCTTCCTGCCGTCAAGTTTATTTCACTACTGAGGGTTTTTACAGGCAGGGAAGAGGATGCTGTACATCCCTGAACGGAGAGCAGCAGCCCCAGGAAATGGCAAGGACAGCAGGAAGCCTGGCTTGGGGTCAGAAAAGTCAGGGATGAATAAATACTCCTTCCCCGCAAATGGATGATTGACAGCAAGCGCCCATATGCAGGGTTTCATGGGAGAGCGTGCATGGAATGTTCCAGAGCACAGAATGCGGGGAGGAGCCCTCCCCTCATTCAGGAGGGTGGAGTGGGTGCTTGGTGTCTCGGAGCCTGTCAAGGTGTCTGTGTGTGGGGTCACATCCCAGGAGGGCTCCTTGACGCTGGCTCTGTTGGCCTTGGGGAGACGCCACCATCCTCTGACTTGGTTCCCACCTCCCTCCCAGAACCCCAGGTTCCCGTGCAACCTTCAGATGAGCGACCGACAGCTGGACGAGGCTGGAGAAAGTGACGTCAACAACTTGTAAGGGGCAGTCCCCATGCCCTGGGCCCAGGAGGCGACCGCATTTGTCCTTTGTCACTTCCCATTAGGGTCACAGAGGGCCTGATGCTAGGGGCAGAGGCTGGGGTGAGGTAAAGCCCCTGGGTGACGTCCTGATGGCCCCTTCCTCCCGCGTGCCATCCAGAGCCACCGGCTGGCGCCCCTTGCGGCCCCCCTCTGCCTCACCCTCACCTCCCAGCCTGGCGAGGCACCCGTCCTTCCCCTTCCCCATGTCACTGTGGACTCTCTGTCCTTCTTCATCTTCAAATGGCCTGAATGCCCACTCGGGCGAGAGCTGAGGTTGTGGCTGGGCGTGTGCGTGAGCGTTTGCACTGGTGCTCATGTTTGTGCCTTGGGGTGGGGGCAGGAGCTGGGGGTGGGTAGGTCAAAGACTGGCCTTAGGGGCTGGGGTGTAGCTCAGCGGTGAAGCCTGCGCCCAGCACACACCAGGCCCTGGGCTCCTCCACACCCACAAAGATTGGAACCTAAGTTCTCTTTCTTCTTGGGTCAGTTTTCAGCTAACAGTGGAGATGTTTGACTACCTGGAGTGTGAACTGAACCTCTTCCAGACTGGTGAGTCTCTGCCCTTCCATCTGACAGGGCTCTCCAAGTGACCTGATTCCCAGCTTGGTTGTCCTCCTGGACCTGGGGCCAGCCCTTGTCTCCCTGTCACAGGTCACATGTCTCTGTGCTCTTAATTCAGGGAGGGGCTGAAGTTCTTCTGTGGATTTGAAGCCAGTGATGTCACATCAGAGCAGAAAAACATGCTGCTGGCCTCCCTCCTAAAGTCCAGGCCACCAAGACCCCAAAGACAGGTCTTACTCTCTGACAGCCAGTGGACTGTGGCCACAGCCCTGCTGTCCTTTGGCCCTATCCATCTGCCATCAGAGATAGGCTGTGACCCAGGTGATTCCTTCCCAGGAGGAGGCCTTGTGTCTGCTGTTTAACTGGCAGCCATTGGGAAAAGTGGGTCAAGCTAGATTGTCACCCAGGACATCCTGCTCTGCTACTGGGGGCAGCTGACCACCCTGCCCAGAGTTCTGGGACCCCCAGACCCTCAGCTGCTAGCACCTCCCTCCTCTGGGTGTCTCTGTCCCCCTCACCTCCCAGCCGGGCTCCTTTCCCTGGGAGACAGAGGATAATGTGCTAAGATTTGAGCTGGTTCTCAGCAGGTGACTGACAGAGGACAGGCATTCTCGCTCGGGCTTGGTGGCCTTTTCAGCCAGTGGGCATGTAGGGCTTTGACTCACCTGAAGTCTGCTCCCTTCAGTGAGCTCATCTGTGCAGCATATGCGTCCCAGTGTCCTGTTGTGTCCCAGCGCTGGTCTAAGCCTGTGACGGGTCTGAGAGTCTGTGATGCTTTGACCAGTCAGCTCAGCACAGGATGTGGGAAATGAAGGAAGCAACCTCCTGGCAACGTATTTGAGCAGGGCCCTCTGTGAAGTGGGCAGAGGCCTAAAAACAAAACACCTACTAGGGAGTGTCATCCCCACCCTAAGCCACTCCCAGTCAGGGAGGGAAGTGCTGTAGATGGACTCAGTAGTATTTTTTTTTAATATTCATTTTTTAGTTATAGTGGGACACAATACCTTTATTTTTATTTATTTATTCATTTATTTATTTATTTATTTTTTATGTGGTGATGAGGATCGAATCCAGGGCCTCACACATACTAGGCAAGCGCTGTACCTCTGAGCCACAAACCCAGCCCTCAGTAGTAATTTTTATATGCTCCGTAACTATTTGCGTAAAGGTACATGAACAAGTATTAATTGCTGTGGCTAATGATTATTTAGCTTCAGGAGGGAAGGACCCAGACAGGTGATTCAAAACTCATTTACCTTTGGCTTTTGAATGTGCAAGACTTATTTTTTATTTTTATGTGTTTATTTATTGTTTGGTTTTAGGGATTGAAGGGATTGAACCCAGAGGTGTTTAACCACTGAGCCACACCGCCAGCCCTCTTTAGTCTTTACTGTGAGAAATGGCCTCACTAAGTTGCTTCTGAGGCTGTCCTTGAATTTGTTTATGATCTTCCTGCCTCAGCCTCCCAAGTGACGGGATTACAGGCCACTGCACTGGGCTTAGAACATGCAAGATTTGAGTGTGGCTTTGTTAGTCAGCTTTTCTCCACTATCACAAAATACCTGAAATTAACAGCTCTTCAATAAATTACATGAGATATGCAGCACTTTCATATCAAATGGGCTCTGTGTTAGATGATTTTGCCCAGTTGAGGCTCCTGTGAGTGTCCCGAGCACTCCCGGCTGCCTGGCTGAGTTGCGATGTTGATGGGTCGGGTGCAGTCACAGTGCCAACTTACTGTGTTTTAAGCTGATCAGGATGTAACCCCACCCTAAGCTGAGAAGCATTTGTATTTAAACTGGTTACAGTTAAATAACATTTCAAAGTCAAGTCCTCAGTTGCACAAGCCATACTTTAGGCATGTTTGGTGTGGCCATATGTGGCTGCGTATTGGATGGTACAGCCAGAGCGTTTCTGTCATTGTGGAATTCTATCTGCCCCAGGGGTTCTGACACCCCAGGCCAGCAGTCAGTTTTCAACCTTGGTCGCCTGTTAGATTCACCCAGGAGGCTTTTGAAAACCACCATTGCCCCCACCCTAGCCCAGACCAGCTGACACAGAATAGGGGCATGGGGACTTGCAGGCAGCGTCAAAGCCAAGAGCCGCTGCACATTACAAGACCCTGTGAGGCGTGCGCTTGGCATCGTTGGGCTTCATCAAAGCCTCTGGAGGCCCAGAGAGATTGAGCACTCATCCTCATCCACACTTACACTGCTGTGGGTGGTGCTGGGCACCAAGGGCCATCTCAGGAGGCCTCAAGAAGGCAGCGGGCAGCCCCAGAGAGGGACCTGCTGTGGGTACTTGCCAGAGTGGAGCCTGAGGATGGCTTCCTTGCAATGGCAGCTGCTTGTAATTTGTGTCAAGAAGAAAAGCTGCCTGCTAATTAGAACAGTTGGGGATTTTTTTTTTTTTTCCATTTGCCAAACTAACCCTGTTACCAGGGATTCGTGCAGTCGGAGGAGGAAGAGCACGCAGGGCTCTGGGCAGGGCCACGCTCTGTGGAGCTGCAGGGAAAGTCACGTCCGTTTCTGCCATGGCTAGCACCTCCAGGGACATGCGCAGCCTGGGCAGGAAGGAAAACCACCAGGCCAGGGGGCGAGCTGAGGACCTGCAGCCAGGCATTCAGTTCCTGGGTCAGGAACTTGGGCATAAATATGGAGGGATCTCTGGAACAGAAAGTGGGGGAGCAGCTTCCTCTCCAGAACTCGGGGGAGTCGAGGGCAGCACGTCTGCTGATGGCCCCCCATGACCCCGATGAGCTTTTGACCCCGTGGTCCATCCTGCCCCCCAGACCCTTGCTTGGTGCGTCTGTGCCCTCCAGTGTCTCCCTTTGAAATGGCCTGAGAACCCCTGAGGCGAGCCACTGGGAAGCCACAGCCGAAAGATTCCCTCCTTCACTTTCTGATCCCCGCTGGGCGCATTCTGCCCTTGCTGGCTACCGCCAACCACCAGGCCTGCGGCACTTCCGAAGGCCAGGGTGGTCAGGCCAAGTTCACATGCAAGCGACTCGGCCTGATTGGTCAGCTCCTTTCAGGTTCTGAGGCCCCAGGGACCTGAGAGCTCCCCGGCATAGTGACCCGTCTCCCCATTGGGCCTGACATGAGCTGAAATACTAGCTGTGCCTTTCTGATCTGACTTGGGGTAGAACTAGGAGGCTCCTCAGCGATGGGAAGAAGGGATTCCTGGGCGTCCCAGGAGCTCTCCAGGGATGAGCAGATCTCGTCTTTCAAGGCTGTCACGGGGCTCTGCACAAAGCGGAGCCTGTTCATTGCACACCAGGCATCTTGGCCATCGGGGGCAGAGGCACCTGGCCTAGCTGCGGGTGGCCACGTGGGCTCTCTGGTGCATCTTTAACTCTCAGCATGACACCTTGGCTTTCCAGCAATGGAGGTTCCCCTAATGACAGGGACACCCTCTCTGTGCTGCAAGGGCTAAGTGAGTCAGCTGGAGTGATGCCCACCCAGTCAGCCCTTGCTGCGTGCTGGGCCCTCCTCTGCCTCTCTGCCTCTCTGCCACCTGCCATTGCCTCATCCTGTTGCTTTCTCCCCCTTTTATTTCCAGTGTTCAACTCCCTGGACATGTCCCGCTCGGTGTCAGTGACCACTGCAGGGCAGTGCCGCCTCGCCCCGCTGATCCAGGTCATCCTGGACTGCAGCCACCTCTATGACTACACCGTCAAGCTCCTCTTCAAACTCCACTCATGTGAGTACACCCGCGGGATCTTTCTCTGTGAGCCTCGGGCGGGGAGGTGCCTCATAGCACGTCCCCTAGGGAGGTCCCTGGGGACCACAGCCCAGCTGCATGCCCTTGGCTCTGCTTCTGTTTCAAAAGTGCCTGGAGCTCCTGGCCATCAAGAGAATGGAAGGGGCTAGGGATGTAGCTCAGTGGTAGGGTGCTTGCCCAGCACAGGGGAGTGCCAGGGTCCCATCCTCAGTACCACCAGAAAGAAAAAAAGAGAATGGAAAATGGAAGAACAGGGGTCTAAATTACGATGGGCCGAGTACAGCTCCTAGCAAGCCATTGCTGTGTCCCAGGATGGTTCATCTCCATCTGTGCTGTGTCTCTATTCCTCAAGGACATTAGGTATTCTAGGACCTACACAAGGACCATATCTCTGGCCCATATGAGCCAAGGCAGCAATGTCCAAACCATTAATGACATCATCCTTTGTACAGATGGAATTTTATGGAGAAATATGTAGAACGGAGCTGCTCACCTAAATGGAGGGCTGTCCCTCGCCTGCTGCATATCCCTGGCATGCCCTTGGCAAAGCATAGTTTGGAAGCTACTGTTCTTGTGACCTCCATGCTTCTGTGTGCTGGTGGTTGGTTTGCGGTGACGGTCATGGAACCCAGGGCTTCTCACATGCTGAGCTCTTGCTCCACCACCAAGCTGCACCCTCCCTGTGTGTTTCTTGTTTGAAACTGTGTCTGTGCCAGGCTCACTCTGCTTTAGGGGGTCTCCAGCAGGGTTCAGATCTGCACCGTTAAATGCAGGTCCCTATGTAATCCTGTGGCACTTGCGCCCCACTGCAGGGTGGCCACCATGAAGGATTGTATAAAAAAGTCTGTGCGTGATGGAAAACCAAGAAAAGTCTCCATGTGCACGGACACCAGCAAAGTGTCATGGGCCTGGGGTTTTATGTCACAAAAGACCACATTTTAGAAGTGTGGGACAAGGATGATCCCTAACTGTGGTCACCAACAAGCACGGAGTCCAATTGTTAGGACAGGGTCAGAGAATAGTAGCACGCGGAGGAATTCAGGGTGGTTTCCTGGGAGGGAGATTGAATTTTCTCTTCTGGGATCAGAAAGGCTGTGGACCAAATCTGAAGGGAGCCCAGGGTCAATCAGATCCCAAGAGGAGAAGGGAGATGTTGCTTGGCAGCGCCAGTGCCCGTGAGCTTGTAATCATCTCTACGATGCTGTAAAATACGTCGCACAACACAACCTCACAAGGTTCTTATAGAGCTGTGAGATAGGAGAACAGGCAAGTAATTATTGGGGTTCAAAGATCTCTAAAGGCAGGGCAATGTGTGAGACCCACTTGGACGTGCAGGGGAACTGGGTGGCTGAGGAGAGAAGTAGGGACATGGGAAGACACAGGTCGAGCATCCCTTATACAGAATGCTCCATCCAGAAGTGTTTCAGGTTTCGGAATTTCTCGGATTTTGGAACATTGGCATGGACTACCAACATCCTTGATCTGAGACCCGGCGGTCCTCAGAGGGCTTTGGATTTCAGGTCACTTCATTTTGGAAGCGTTTTGCATTTCTGATTTTCAGCTTGCAGACACTTGACTTCTCTATACTTTAATGTAAGACATGTTTACTTAGAACTCTAGAAAAGTCATCAAGACAGTATAGAGGATTCCCGTTGACCTCATACCCAGCTTCCCCTGCTATCCCCATGTTAGCGGGATGCACCTTTCACAACTCATGAACCACTATCAATACCTTATTAACTGAGGTCATGCTTTCTCAGATTTCCAGTTGGTACCCAGGGTCCCTCTCCTGGTCCGGATTCCCATCTGGGACACTACATAACACGGAGCCATCTAGTGTCCCGGGGCTTTTCTCAGCTGTGATAATTTCTCAGTCTCTTTGTCTTTGAGGACCTTGACATGTTGAGTGCTAGTGAGATTTTTTGGAGAATGACCCTCAATTCCTTTTTTATTTTTTATTTTATTTTTATTTTTATTTTACCATGATGTGACTGGGGTCCTAGGACCAAGTGCTCTTGGGAGGAAGCCCATGGAGGCAGACTGACTTTTCTGTGCACTGTCCGCTTTGGTCCTCTCGATGGATCATGCCTGATATGTGCTCACACCCAGTGAATGTCCCACCCATTCAAAAATGACTAAAATTGAGATTTTTAAAAATAGACTGAAAACTGAGTTGTGGTCTGTAGCTGAATCACACAGACTCCCACAGTCTTGAAGGTGAAGGTGGCTTCGTGATGGGGAAGCTGTCCCTGAGAGGTAGCTGCTTGTACAGAGTCACACAAGTTACACTGGTGATCAAGTGTGTGCCATATCTGCCCTGGTCCAACGCCAGGGCTGGGCCAGGTCAATGCTGCTTCTGTGGTCAGCCTCCTCACACTGGGCCCAGAATGGCTCATCCTTCTAGACCAAATTGGAAGTGGGAAGATTTGGAGGATGAGGGTCCCCACACTCCTGTGGGGCTCCCTTGGTCACAGACCAGAAGTGGCCCCAGGATGACCACCCTTCCATCCGGAGCCCATGTGACCTGCCTGCCCCCTTACACTCCTTCCACTCTCCTCCAGGTCTCCCAGCTGACACCCTGCAGGGCCACCGAGACCGCTTCATGGAGCAGTTCACAAAGTAAGTGGCTCTAATAACAGGAGTGGAGGCAAATCAAAACCCGCCGTAAGATGGATCCAGGCCGAGCATGTGCACACTGTGAAATACGTGAGGGGCAGTGGGGCCTGCGTTCTAGGGAGATAAAATGACAGGAAATAGCTAGGACAGCAGCACACCTACTGGACCCTGCTAAATCCCCTGGAAGAGGGAGATTCACCTGCCCTATGCCAGGACTCCATCTCTCTGTCCTGTCCTTAGGTCACCTGCTCTGACCCCCTTTACACAGACAGCTCCTAAACACATGTATCTTAGATCTAAATTCCAATCTCACATACTTGATGTGACACCTAGATACCAGATTGAAATTTTAAATCTTTAACTGAACTCAAGGTTTTCTCCAAAAAAAAAAAAAAACCTTCTTCCCAGGCTTTTCTGTCTCAGTAAACACTGCTACTGTCCATTTAGACCTGGAACTCACGTATCCTCACGTTGCCCCACGTCCAGTCCACCGTTGACTTCTGCTGACACTCAGATAACTTCTAGCTCCATCCACAAGTGCATCAGCCACCAGGGCCTCCCGCCAGGACCCTCTGGCCTGCAGACTCCCTAGACTCCACCCCCCTCTGTAATCCAGGCCTCGCCTGCAGATGGAACAGTATGTCCAACATCTCTCTTGCTCAAGAGCTTCCCATGGCTCTGCCTACATTAGAGTACAGCCTGAGTCCTTCTTTGTGGTCTGCAAGGCTGTGCGAGACCCAGCCCTGCCTGCCATCTCGGACCTCCTCCCCGTTCCTCACGTGCTCCGGCCCCTCTGGGTCTATAGTCCGAGGGACACGCCCAGCTCCTAAGCCCACGAGGGCCTCAGTGCTTGTTTCCTCTCCTTGCATCTTTTGTCACCTCCTCAGGAAGGCCATCCCCAGCCCCCTCGTTCACTCCCGACTTTCCTCCCTGAACCCTGTTTTTCCAGCCTCTCTCCACCCCAAGTTCTCACTCTTTTGTTTCCCTCGAGTTCTTGGTGTGGCTTCCCTCCTTTTGGACCCTCTGCACCAGCGCTCTGTCCCCAGTGCCTGACCAGCGCTGGGAAACAGTGTCTGAGTCAGCTTTGTCACTGCTGCGACCAAAAGACCTGAGGAGAACAAATAGAGGAAGAAGAGTCTATTTGGAGGCTCATGGTTTCAGAGGCCTCTGTCCACAGATGGCCAACGGCATTCTTTGGGGCCTGAGGTGAGGTAGATGGTCATGGCGGACGAGTGGTGAAGGACAGCAGCTAGGGATGTGGCACTAGGAAGTAAAGAGAGAGAGAAAGAGAGAGAGAGCGCTCCCCTCACCACCAATATAAACCGAAAGCCGCCCCCCCCCCCCCCGTGACCCACCTCCTCTAGCCACAGCCTACCTGCCTACAGCCACCACCCAGTTACTCCCCACTAGGGGACCAGCGCACTCTGAGGTCACCACTCTCACGATCTAATCATTTCACCTCGGAACCTTCTCGAATTGTCTCACACATGAGCTTTTGGGGGACACCTTACATCTAATCCATAACAAGCACAGAGTATCGAGAAATCCTGGGGTGAATTTTGCAAGCTAAGAAGCCAGATGCCTGAGCTGCTTGGTCTAGGGAAGGAGGAGCGTGTCTGGCTGAGGAGTAAATTACCCTGGTGCATTTGGGGGCGAAAATTGGTGACTAATGTAGAGGTACAGCTCATCCCTAACGTAATTATCCCAAGAAAAGGGGAAAGGGGGTCCAGAGGCAGGAGGACCCTGGAGTTGAGAAGGGTCCCCTGGCCTGGCACGGTCAATGCCAGTCCTCGCATTTTCTGGTTCACCTCTTCATCGGTGACCATGACTCCTGCATCCTGATGCTGTGCTTCTCTTCCTGGCTCCCCAGGAGCAATTGAAGGCCAAGTGCAGGGCTGCAGCCACCTCCCGGCTCCCCTGTTCCACTGGGGAACACTGAGTACACATTCTGTAATGAACGACTTATGAAATCCTAGGAGACAGGCACCGGGGTCGAGTTCCTGGAATGTTAGATTCCGGTAGCTTGCAAAAGCATTAGTCAGTATTACTGTTGGCTCCGGCCCAGAAAGACGGGGACATGGGTCAGGCCTCACTTCCTTCCGCTTTTTTCTAACTTATGACAACATCTCCCGTGCATAGACACCACGCCTCCTCTTCCACACACAGGCAGCAGCAATGTCACAGGAACACACCTAAGTCTTGGGGTCTGGAAGGCTGTCACGAGACCCCCAGGGCTTTCGTCCATGAGGCTGAGCCCGGGAAAGAGTGTTGCTGCTAGGTAGAGATGCTAGGATCCGAAATACCCTTTCCTCTCAGTATATATCATTCTCAGCTGTCAGGTTTCTCAGTCTTCAGTATTTAGATTCAAAATAGAGATTTGAGAATAAGGAAGAAATCTTGGCTTCCAGGGCTGGGGCCGGAGCTCAGTGGTTGAGCGTGAGCTTGGCAGTTGCGAGGCCCCCAGTTCCACTCCAGCACTGCAAAAAATCATAAGTTGGTTTCTTCATGTTCATGTTCTTCCAAGATTAGGGCTCTGTACAGGCAGATCATTCTTTCTTCGCAACTTACATCCCTTTGTGCCTGGGACCTTGGTAAATGCAGCTCAGTAGGGATCAGCCCCTGCCCTCTAGAAGCTTCTGCTCTAATAGGGAGACAACGTATAGCTCAAAAACAGGGTGCAGCTTCGTAGTAGCTTTCCCTTCCCAGGAGCTTGTTGGTTTACCCTTTGAGAAAATCAGTTTATTTGTTTCTGGTACCAGAGATTGAACTCAGGGGCACTCAACCACTGAGCCACATCCCCAGCCCTATTTTGTATTTTATTTAGAGACAGAGTCTCACTGAGTTGCTTAGCGCCTCACTTTTGATGATGTTGGGTTTGAACTCATGATGCTCCTGCCTCAGCCTCTTGAGCTGCTGGAACTACAGGCCAATTTCTTTAGATGTTACCCTTAGTCAGATATAAATCGCTCTTTCCTCGCCACCAGATAACTGAGGACCGGCTGTAAATGACCCTAGTCCGTAGCATCATAATTGACTCCTGGCACCACAGAGACCATCTCCTTGACAGCCTGTGCCCTTGGGCTGGGTAGGGGTAGGGAAGCTGGGGGCCGCTGCCCTGTCCCCTCCCCGGGGCTGGCAGGGACACCCAGTACCCCCTAAGGCCCTCTCCACCTCCAGGTTGAAAGATCTCTTCCACCGCTCCAGCAACCTCCAGTACTTCAAGCGGCTCATTCAGATCCCCCAGCTGCCAGAGGTGAGCACACCTGTCCATACCCTGGCACTGTGGGGTCCCCTGATCCTTCCTGCAGCCGGCAGGGCCTGTCAGGTGAACGCAGGCTGAAAGTGTGTCTCCCTCTTCAGAACCCACCCAACTTCCTGCGAGCCTCGGCCCTGTCAGAACACATCAGCCCCGTGGTGGTCATCCCCGCAGAGGGCTCGTCCCCTGACAGTGAACCCATCTTAGAAAAGGATGACCTCATGGACATGGATGCCTCCCAGCAGGTGAGGACCCTTGGGAGACAAGCTTGGCCCTTCCTGTTGCCCCCAAGTGTGGGGATGCGGGTGGGAGAGAGCACTGGCTCTCACCACCCTGTTTATTTTTGAGATGGGTTGGAGGCCAACTCCTGGGCTCAAGCGATCCTCCTGCCTGGGCCTCCTGAGTAGCTGAGACTACAGGCAGAGGCTGATGTTCCCACCTTTGTTCAGCCTTCTCAGAATACAAGCAGGAGGCTAGCCTGCTCCGTGGTTCCTGGGGAGGTCCCGACCATTGACCCACACGTGGGAGTCTCCTGGTCTCTGACTCCCCCCTCCCTTTTGGTCATCGCAGAATTTATTTGACAACAAGTTTGACGACATCTTTGGCAGCTCCTTCAGCAGCGATCCGTTCAATTTCAACAGCCAGAATGGCATGAGCAAGGATGAGAAGTGAGTCCCAGCCATGTTCGACTCATCGTGCGGGGACTGAGTTGAGCCATGCTGTATCCGCAGCACCCAACCCAAGGGATTCTTCACCCTTAGGCCTCTTAGAGAAAGAATGTCTTGACCCTTGAGGATCATCCCCTTAATCCCAGAAGATCACTGACTGCACCTGTGGGCTTTACATTGGGCTAAGGTGACTCCTAGCATAACGCTGATACCAAGGTCCGCAGATGCGCAAGTCCTTGCATAAATTGGGTGGTCATTACGTAGGACCTACACACTTCCCCTGTGTGCTGCAGATCCTCTCTGGATGACTTAAAATACCGATACAATGTACGGGACATCACTGCCATACCATATTGTTTAGGGAAGAGTGAGAAGAGGAAGAAATCTGTACCTCTTCAGCACAGGTGTTTTTTTTCCCCTCAAATATTTCCAATCTGCAGTTGGTTGAATTCTTGGGATGAGCCCGCAGGTGCAGAAGGTCGACTGTGTGAGGGGCAGTGTTGAGGAAATGTTCCCGGAATAGCCCCTGCTTTTAACCTCTCCCCTCACATCAATCTCCAAGCTGGTGTTTTGGAAAGAGGGACAGAAGCACTGTCCTCCTTCTCTCCCCAGGGACCACCTGATCGAGGCCCTGTACAGGGAGATCGGCGGGCTGAAAGCACAGATGGAAAACATGAAGGTAGAGGTAGGCACTGGGCCTGATCACATGACTCATTGCAGCGTAAAGCTGTGTCCCCCGATACCAGTTGGACCACAGCCTAAGGCAGGTTAATTTGTAGAAATGCCAAAGCCAAAAGCACCTGGACTGCCTCATCTCCATGGCACGTGCCCTGAGGATAAAACAGGCACCAGGGTCCCCATGAAACCCAGGGGTAGCCATGGTAACCACCTGGCTCCAGTTCCTCTCACATGGCCCAGGAAGAGCTTGGTTTGGGACTCTCGGTGCCTGTGTGTGGACCTGGTTTACAGCATTCCTGCCCCGAAGCTGGTCGGAAGACTGATTCAAGGGGACAGGCCCTGCATCTCCCTCCTCCTTCCAGGTCCTATGGGTGGAGCTGGCAATGGCAGGGGAATTCTGTCCTAGTTAGAGTGACGGGGGTTAGCCCTGTTGGGCTCATGGTGACCAGAGGCTCAATTCTCTTGAGACCTTGGGAGCCAGGTGCTCAGGAAAACTGAGGCCTCTGGGGTCCTCCCTCAGTATCCATGGCGCACTGGTTCCCAAGCACCAGTGAGCAGATACTAAGGCCTGTAGATGCTCAAATCCCTTATATGAAATGGTGTTGCTTTACATAAAACACGTGCATCCTCACCTATCCTTTAAGTCATTTCTTATTACTTATAATACATAATGCCGCATACTAGTTTTTTTAAGTAATTTTAGTTGTCGATGGACACAATACCTTCATTTTATTTATTGTTTTATGTGGTGCTGAGGATCAAACCCAGTGCCTCACCTGTGCCAGGCAGGCGCTCCCATCGCGGAGCCCCAGCATACGTGCTTCCCAGAGTTGTTAAGCTGCCTCGTTAGGGAATAATGACAAGAGAGAGGCCAGCTCGCTTCGGTGCAGACGCTCGGCTGTTGGACACCATCCTCCCTCTGTGGTTGGTGGGAGCTGTGGGTGAGGAACCCACCATGCGGAGGCCCACCTGGTTTTCTCTGAGCTGGAAACTGGGCATGTCCTGCTCTGCATGCCCGGCCCATTGGTGACCAGATGGCCCACCGGGTCCCTCCTGCAGAGCCAGCGGGCCATGCTGCAGCTGAAGGGCCGAGTCAGCGAGCTGGAGGCCGAGCTGGCCGAGCAGCAGCACTTGGGGCGACAGGCAGCTGACAACTGCGAGTTCCTGCGGACCGAGCTGGACGAACTCAGGAAGCAGCGGGAGGACACGGAGAAGGCCCAGCGGAGCCTGACGGAGATCGAGAGTGAGCGACCGTCTAGGCTGGGCCCCGGGTCGGGGTGGGGCGCACGGGGTGGAGGCTCACTGGGAACCAGGGTCCAGCAGAGGGCAGGTTCGGGGGCAGCAGGTGCCCCACAGGAGGCACCTCTGGGCCCACAGGACGGGGAATGCAGAGGATGCCTTGGGAGAGGGGAGACAGGACAGAGGCCTGAGGAAAAACCATCCTATAAGCCAGGACCCCTGGTGATATGGATCCCAGGGACGGAAATACTGAGGAGGCATGAATTTCTTTTTTTTTAAAGACAGCTTTCCAAAGAAGTTGATATAAATAGGATTTTTAAGGGAGAAGAAGGTCTATGCTCCTGGGGAAAAGGAGCCTCCTTGGGGCCCTCAGGTTACTTGGAACAAGGGCAGAGGGCCCCAGCATGGCAGATGCCTCACCTCAGCCTTGACCCTGCAGGGAAGGCCCAGGCCAATGAGCAGCGGTATAGCAAGTTGAAGGAGAAGTACAGCGAGCTGGTTCAGAACCATGCCGACCTGCTGCGGAAGGTAGGACCCTCACCCCTCCAGCCACAGCCCGCCCCACGGGGAGCCAGCAGCATAGGCCTCAGGCTCCTTCAGGCCCAGAGCTGCCTCCTCTGGGGAACCTCAGCCTTTCAAGGCCCCTCGCCTCCGTACCTTGAGCTCCATCTTGGGTGCCAGCCCCACATAGAATTACCCATTTCTGTTATTTTTGTAAACATTGGAGAGACAGAACCTGAAGGAGGTGGCTTGATTCTGACCCCCCTCTGCCTGGGAAGGTGACACCCAGACCCAGCTCTCACAGTCCGAATGGGATTGTCGGTTCTGGATGCAAGATGTCCCATAGGCTCAGGAGACGCCAGTTCAGGACTCTGTTCTTCCCTTACAGAATGCAGAGGTGACCAAACAGGTGTCTGTGGCCAGACAAGCCCAGGTGGATTTGGAACGAGAGAAAAAAGAGCTAGAAGATTCCATGGAGCGTGTGAGCAGCCAGGCCAAGCAGAAGGTGTGTGGAGGAGAGATGCCCAGGGGTGGGGTCATAGGGGCGGTTGGAGGGGAGGCCTCAGGCCCACCACAGATCAAAGCCGTCTGTCATCCTCTCCATGGAGGCTCTGGGAGGGCCTTTGGAGACCTCACAGGACATCGGGGCACAGTCACCAGTGCACATGTGGTTTAGGAGCAGGAGGTAATGAAGGGACCCGAGTCGAATGGGGTTTCCCAGTAGAAGTTTCCCAAGGAGAGTTCCAGGGAGGGAAAGCAGGGGAGGAACGCACTCACAGACTTGCCAGCAAGAGAACTCCATCGTGCTGGGGCTTGGGGTGGAGTAAGGTCACATGAGCAAAACTGGACACTGAGCCTTAGAGGACCCTGTGCACGTGTCTGTAATCCAAATCAAAAGAACACATCACCTAAAGAAAGAAGTGTCACCGAGCGGTGCTCCCTCACTATTTGATGCCTTTGGTTATTTTCTCTTCTTTTTAAATCATTTTTTGAACATGTTAGTCATGAATTCCTACTAAAGTGCCAACTCTTTAAAAAACACTCCTTAGAAAGAATTCCAGGAAAGGGGCGATTTGCGATGGCGAGATGTGCAGCCAGCTGTAGCAGGTGTTGGGATGTGTCAATTTAAGGTCTGGTTTTACTTTGATTAGTGTTGTGGATTCAAGTATGGCATTTGGAAATTATCCTCGGAAGGCCTCCCTTGAGGACTTAGCCAGAAGGGGTACAGTCTCAGGTATCACCTCCCCTGCACTTTTTATCTTACATACAGTAAAGTGGCAGTCTGGCCTTGACAGCTCAGGGGACTTTCCTTACTGTGTTCCCTCCAGTGGTCACCCAGCCCAGAGACCTCCGGTTTGGCTTCTCTTTCAGACTCAAGAGCAGCAGGGCATTCTAGAGAGTTTGAAGCAAGAACTTACCACCAGCAGACAGGAGCTGCAGCTCCTCCACAGCAGCCTGGACACCTCTGCCGAGGTGAGCCCCCAGCGTCCTGCCCATGGCCAGGCTGGCCTATCTATTGGCGTGTATTCAGGGGGCAGTGAGTGTGAGGTGGAAGAAACCTCAATTTCTGCTCCTTGGGGCCAGGACGTGGGTCTGGACCTGGGGAAAGGGGGCGGTTTAATTTTCCCATGGTCTCCGTTGCAGTCAGAAGCAAAATGGACAATGAAGGTCGCTGAACTGGAGGAGGAGCGGGGCAGCTTGGCCAGCACCGTGGCTCTTCAGGAAGAGGAATTAGTAACCCTTCGAGAACAGCTGGAAGGCACCCAGCTCAAACTGGCCAGTACACAGGCACGTCGTGGACACCCACCAGGGCTGAGCAACCACCAACTCACACCATGGGCCTCTGAGGAAGGGTCCGGAGGCTTTTGGTAGGCACGGTGCCTGGTGCCAGCCAAAGAGCAAGCCCACAGTGCCCTCTGTCCTACGAGAAAGGACGCACTGGGCCTTCTCCCCCAAGAGTGGAGAGTGGGTCTCAGGGACTGCCCAGCAGTCTCCTGTGGCCATGGTTCAAGCGGTCTCTGTGTTGAGCCACCTGGCCTGGACCCCACTAGTGACCACCTGAGCTGAGAGGCCAGGATCCCAGCAAGGTCCCAGGCAGATGATACTCAGGGCTCTCTTGGGGTCCATGGCTGACTCTCGCATCCCTGGGCCACTTGTAGGAATCTATGGGCCAGCTTGCTAAGGACCAGCAGAAGAGGCTTCTGGTGGGGTCTAGGAAGGCTGCGGATCTGGTGATCCAGGAGGCCCTGAGCCAGATGGAGGAGCCCGCGCTCATCAGCTGCGCTGGATCCGCAGGTACTCTTACCCCTGCCCTGCCCGCGGTGCTGCGTCTGCATGGCCTGGTGCTGTCTGTTGGCACCAAATCCCACGTGAAACATAGCTCAGGGGTTCTCAGCTCAGCTGCACGTCAGAGTCTCGGATGCCCAGGCCCCATTCAGGTCAGTTAGGTCAGAAGCTCTGGGCACAGGGCATGGGCAGCAGTCAGTGTGTCACTCTGAGCAGAATGCTGAGATAATCAGGGTCGGGGTTTGCGGGGAGGTAGAGGTCCAGGGATTGACCCAGGAGCACTCAACCACTGACCTACGTCCCCGACCCTTTTTTATATATTTAGAGATGGTCTCACTAAATTACTGAGGCCAGCTTTGAACTTGTGATCCCTGCCTCAGCCTCCTACTGCTGTGTGTGTGCCACCGTACCTGGCTCCAGGGTTTTTGCTTTAAGGCATAAAAGGAGACCCAGCAGCCTGTGTCTCTAAAGAGAAAGCTGCTCATCATCTTGAAGGCTCCATGGGGGTGGGAGGGCCATGAAGCAGGCTGTGGCATAGCAATAAAAATCCAAGCTGGGCACAGGGCACATCTGTAACCCCAGAGGCTTGGGAGGCTGAGGCAGAGGATCACAAGTTCAAAGCCATCCTCAGCAACTTAGTGAGACCATATTTCAAAACAACAACAACAAATATATATATATTTTACATAAGGCTGGGAGTGTTGCTCAGTGGTTAAGCACCCTGGATTTAATCCTTGGTACCAAAAGATAAAGAAAAATTAAAATCCATCATGATCCCAGAATGAACAGAGCCCACTGCACAGGTAGGTGAGTCCTGAGAACATGCAAGTTCAGCAGCGTCCCAAGCCTCAGGAGACCTCCCCTGGAGGACACAGGGGTTCTGTCCCTAGTAGGTGGAAGAGCCCCCAAGCACTGGAAATTTGTCAGACCACGGACGCAGCCAAGAACAGATCTCATTTTTAATCCAAAGGGACATGTTGGCAGACTGAGGAGGTCCTGAAGGACAGGCAGAGGAGGGCGGGAGCCTCTGGTGCTGGTTTGTCATCAGGTGGGAAGGCCCTGGCGGGTGACGCACAGGGCAGGAAGAGCTCACAGGAGATGCAGGCAACTGAGAGATGAGATGGGAGCTGGGGCTGGAAAGGAGAGACCTGGAGTAGTGGAGAGCAGCGGGGCAGGGACACAGTGCCGAGAGACCACTGGCCAGTTCTGGGCACTGCCTGTGCCAGGCCCCACTCAAAGCTCCAGCGAGCCTCCACCCAGCCTGGGCCCTAAGGGGCCCTGAGACCTTATTTTCAGATGAGACACTGACCAGCTGATGGGGGAGCAGGGTCAGGAGCCACACCTGGACATGTGAGAGAGCCACTGTTGTGCCTTGGAGTTGCATGGTGTCCTGAGCTCTGTGGCCAGAAGTGCAGCTGTGGGAATGACTGTGGGGTGCAGAGCAGGAAGGCAGAACCACCAGAAAGCCAAGGTCAGGCTCAACACCACCAGACGCAGAGGTCCTTGAAGGACCTCATGGGAGAGCCCGGATGCCCATGGTGGGCCATGGAGAGGGGCGAGGTGGAGCCAGGCCACAGTGGGGTGTCCTGGCTCTTGGCTATGGAACCAGACAGGTACAGCAGTGCAGCTCTTGAAGTGCAGGAGGAGGGCCACGTAGGTCACAGCAGAACCACGGAGCCACCACCTTCCTTCCCATGTCCTAGGGCAGTTCTGTAGGGCTGGGTCAGCCATCCATCATGTGCTCATGAAGCAGGATGCGGCTGCATGGGGATACCTCCTCAGAATGCTGGTCCTGACTGCCCTGTCTTCCCTCTCAAAGATCACCTTCTTGCCAAAGTCAAGTCCATGTTCAGCTGCATTGAGCAACTGGAAAAGAGCCGGAGCCAGTATCTGGCCTGCCCAGAAGGTAAGAAGGCCAAAGAATGGGCTCTGTCGTTAGGGGCAGCCAGGCTGGGCTCAGAGTGGTCAGACGTGGTGCTGTGTGACTCGAAAGCAGGGAGGGTGAATAAGAATTGTGAGGCATTCCCCTGTCATATAAAAATAAATTTTAAAAAGAAATAAGTCACAGGTTAAAAAAGAAAAGTAGGGAGGAAGCAGGTCTGAACAGGACACCTGGACCTGGCTGAGGGACCCTCCTTCTCTCCTCTGCAGATATTGGTGAGCTTCTTCACTCAGTGACCCTGCTGGCCCACTTGACCAGTGAGACCCTGGCCCACGGCAGCACTACCAGCCTCAGGGCCCCGCCCGAGCCCGCTGACTGTGAGTACTAGGGAGGAGGGGCCACCCCTGGAAGAGGGCCAGCAGGGGCCGTGAGTCACTGTCCCTTGCCTCTCCAGCTCTCACTGAGGCCTGTAAGCAGTACGGCAGGGAGGCTCTTGCCTATCTGGCCTCCCTGGAGGAAGAGGAAGCCCTGGAGAAAGCAGACAGCACCAGCATGAGGACCTGCCTCTTAAAGATCAAGGCCATCGGCGAGGTATCCTCAGCGTTACTGTCTTGGAGAACGATTATCACTCGTAGGTGTGGAAGCTGTTGAGCTTCCAGGGGAGCCGTGACACTCCGGCCATGGCCAATTCTTTCTGCACAACCTCCCGAAGCACTTTCCAGCCATATTGAGCTCACTGGCTGCTCACTGAGAAGGCACTGTCATCGTCACCATGCCAGACAGTAGCAAAGAAGGATAAGCAATTTTGCTATCTCTAAAGACTGTTATCTGGTTGAGCAGGTGACACCTACATTGGAGACAAGAGCATATTTATACATTCAATAAAGATGGAGTGACTGTGTCCCACGTACCAGACATTGGGTTAGGTGGAGTTACGTGGGGTCAAAAGCATGTGAACTCTATGGGAAGGAAAAGTAAGAAAAGCAGCCATTACTTTACAGTGTGGCAAGAGCTATAATAGAGATCTATGTGAAGAGTTCAGTATTAGATAACATTCAATTAATTCCTAAAATGTGCCCTAAGATTAGGGAAAGAAGGGGTAGGGGCCAGAGCTCAGGTCTCCTCACCTCCCATTTGGACTCATGGTTTTGCATTTGTACCAGGGATTGAACCCAGGGGTGCTTTACCACTAAGCTATATCTTCAGCCCTTTTTATTTTATTTTGAGACGGGACCTCCCTAAGTTGCTGAGGCTGGGTTTGAACCTGAGATCCTCTTGCCTCAGCCTCCTGAGTAGCTGGGATCATAGTTGAGGGTACCACACCCTGTTTCTGTTTTTGTTCCTAGGTGGAACCCAGGGTCTTGCCCGTGCTAGGCAAGCACTCCACCACTGACCACACTGACCTATATCCCCAGCCCCCACTGGGACTTTCCCTCTGATCATTTTCCTTGCCTCCTCCTTCTGCTCTCTTCGCAAAACAGAGTTTTGATGATAGCTCTTCGTTGATAACAAAAATCAAAGTATGCAGCCTGACATATAAGGATCTTACTCTCTGGCCTTTATCTCACCTTGCTGGGCCCTCTCCCCCTCCCCTTGCCCTCAGCACTGTCCTGCATCTGCTTACCTTTCTGATGCTCTCCAGGTGAGTCCTCAGAGGTAGAGGCCTTGACTTTCTTAGCCTCCAGCATATCTGGCAGGTGGTAGAGACCTACAAGTGTTCCAATGCTTGAATGTCCACGTGAGGAGAGCAGACAGGGGAAGGTACATGCTGAGAAAAGTGGGCACAAGACCGAGAGCCCTGGACTGCAGGTGGGGGTGAAAGAAACTGGCACAGGAGTGATTACGGGCACACCGAGGACAGAGGCATCAGCAGATTTATTGTCAGGCCCCTGACAGGCTGCTCTACCCAGAGAGGGAGAAAGAGAGAGAAGCAGCAAGCAAGGGAGAATGGCAGGAGAGGGAGAGAGGGAGAGCGGCAGGAGAGGGAGAGCAGCAGCAGCTCCCCCTTGAGCATTACCTTTTATAGGCCAGAATCATGGCCATCCATTAGGGGCGGGTTTAGACCTTGTGACTGGCATAGCAAACATCACCTGATTTTGCAGATGGCAAGTTACTGTTTCTTGGGAACAGAGATGGGCAACTTTTTATCTATCAAGGAGAGAACAGAGACCAGAAAGTTTCTGTCTCTTGAGAATAAGAACAGTGTGCATAAAGATGGCTGTAGTTAGGCCAACAGTCGGGAGCCGCTAGCTTCTTTCCCACCCGGATGGCATGATCACCTTCCTGCTTCAGCATTAAAATCATCTTATTGCAGTGTTATTAAGTGGGAGGTGGTGGCATAGGCAGCACTGGCAGAGCCTGCTGGAGAGCCTCCTCAGTGTGTTGCCCAGTTAGGTAAACTTAGGACTAAGTAAATACGGAGGACCCCTTGAGGACATGAAAATTACATTAATGAAAGCAAAGAGAAGTGTGATTGAAGGTCACGGACTGGCTTCCTTTCTGGCAGTAGATCGACCAGGTATTCAAATAATCTTTCCCAGGACATGGACAATGCTGGATAAACTTAAATTATTCTTATTATTATTTTAAATTGAGTGATCAAACTGGCTAAAAGCTAAGGAAGTCCTGAGGATTGCTAGAGTCAGCATTTGTCCTACAGACGTTGCCCCTCTCTGCTGACCTGGAGTTTGGATCATCCACACATAACGACACAGGAGAGAAGAAACAAGACTTAGGACTGAGTAGGCCAAAAGGTGGAGATGGAAATCCTGCCTCCCAAAAAAGGAATCCTGAATCGACCACACCTTGAGCAGTGGGGTCATCCTCAAGGCACGAATTCACGTGCCATACTTCAAAAAGCAGTGAAAGTGTACCCAGAACCTGCCCTACAGAAGAGACGTCTCTCTTCCTTGGTTCTGAGAGAAGAAACAGGTCCCTAGAGAAATTTTAACCCCAAGATACCATGGATATAAGATCTAATTTCATACTATTTATATGGCCTGGAAAACCCCAAACAGAAAATTAACACTGTTGGGTTGTGAGAGGCCTAGGTACCTGGCAAAAGATCCTAGCTATCGATAGAGGAATGTTCTTTGAATTTAGACCCCAAAGAAGGTTCACAGATAGATTTCCAAGGAATATAAGTTTACAGTAAGTATGTTTGATGCATTTAAAGACATTTTTTAAAAGGTAATAAACATGACAAAGGAATAAATTTTCAGAAGTACCAAGGAATATTTGGAAAAGAGCCATAGAACTTTTAGAAATGAAAAATATAATCATTGAAAGTGATAACTTGGGGGCTGGAGTTGTGGCTCAGTAGTAGAGTGCTTCCCTAGCATGCATGAGGCACTGGGTTTGATCCCCAGCACCACATAAACAAACTAAATAAACAAAAAAAAATCTGTAAACTAAATCATTATAAAAAAAAAAAAGAAAGTGATAACTTGGTATCCAATTTCAGCAGTTGATTAAACAAAGCTAAAGAGAAGATTAGTGAACTGGAAGATGGAAGTGAAAGAATTTCGCAGTGTGGCAGTGGTTCTATAAATTGGAATGTAATTATTAAGAGGGAAAAAAGAATGCCTAATTAGCTTTCTAGAGGAGGATAATAGAAAAGATAATAGACCATGTCCTCTTTTTTTTCTGCCTAAATAATATACTGTTAGTTATAGACCTTCTATAAATGAAATCTTAAGTAGGTGTGATGGCATAGGCCCATAATTCCAGATCTTGGGAGGCTTAGACAAGAGGATAGCAAGTTCAAGACCAGCCTCAGCAACTTAGCAAGACCTTGTCTCAAAATAAAAAATAAGCATTGGGTAAAGCACTCCTCAGTTCAATCTCTAATACCAAAAAAAAAAAAAGTGACCCCTCACCCTCCTGACCTCTGTTTATCTTGGAGTAGAGGGAGGAAGGGAGAAGAGAGAATCCAGGCAGCATACAAAGGGGATTTCAAAGGTAATGCATTTCCAAATGATAATGCTTCATAAACGAGTCCTTAAATTGAGTGGTGGGTAACATGAGTATTTTTTCTTTTAAAAACGTATTTCTCAACTGATAACATAAAAATGTAAAAAATTGTACTTATCAATGGAATGCCGAAGGTTTTCATACATCGCATAGTGTTTTGGAGTCCATTTTTACTCCTTAAACTATTCCTAGAATTGTGTGCTCTAGTATGGATCACACACGATGGTTCGGGCTTTGCAGCAGTTAGACATGCGATCAGGCCCCTGCCTGCCCTTTGTCAGCAGTGTGACTGGTCTGGTGTTTCCCGTCTGGACCTTGGCCTCCACTGTACAGCAGGAATAGGAACTGCCTCAGGGGGTTGCTGTGGAAGCAATGTCAAGCAAGGGTCGGGCTTGTTGGGGACACCTGTGTAAAGATACCTAGGTCTCCCATGCTGCAGGGACAGCTGTGTGTGTGAATATGAGCCTGAGGGCCCGAGCGGCTGCAGCTGAAGGAGCTCTGGAGTCAGACACTGGCTTCCTAGAAGGAGGGGTTCTGAGTGAGAGGAGAGGGGAAGGAACACGCAGTTCCAGATGGGGTCCATGACACGTGGGGCCTCCTACCCTTTCTGTCTCAGAAGGTCTACAAAAGATCAGAGCAGAGGTCAAAGTGTCATTCTCTGTGATGCCATTCACAGGAGCTGTTGCCCATGGGCCTGGACATCAAACAGGAGGAGCTGGGGGACCTCGTGGACAAGGAGATGGCTGCCACTTCGGCTGCCATTGAAGCTGCCACAGCTCGGATAGAGGTAGGACGTGAGTGCAAGATCTTCTAAACAACACTTGCAGCTGCTCCTGGGCAACCTTGCCCCTTAGACGTGTCTTGGTCATTCACGAAGGCTACAAAGGCCCGTATAAAAGAAACCCAAACCCAAATCACTGCATCCGTGAGGGGCAGGAAACAAGAGGTCGTCACTTAAGGAAGGTGAGCAGATTCCTCAAGGGTCAGGTGCCTTGGTGTCAGAATGTCCGGGGTTCAGGTTCTAGGTTGCCGCTCATTAGGTTGCATGATTTGTTAGTTATGTCCACCTAGCCCAGACTCAGCCCCTTGTCTATAGAATGGCAGTGATAAGGACACCTACCCCAGAAGCATTAAGTGGCAGCCCTCATCCGTCGTAACAAATCTCACAAAAAGCTGAGTGGGCACCATTGCAAAGGTCACATATTGCCCCTTTGGTGGGAGACTCAAGCCAGCTGCCCTGGTGGAAGCACCTGCCTTGAGGACAAGGAGCCAGTTCTGTGCACGTCAGCTTGAGTTCCTGAAGGTCAAGACTCTTGCTGACCACAGAGCACCTGCTGCAGCTGTGCCCACCCCCACTCCCAGTAGATGAGAGGGCTGGGCCCTTTCCCCAAACCCTGCAAGGACACAAATGGGGACATCCAGATCCGGGATTCTGAGCTACCACGGCACGTGGGAGCGGGCACAGAAGGGCACTGTGGTCTCTCAGTACTCCAGAAGGATGTGGCCCATGTGGAAACCAAGCTTCTTTTAACAGGAAATGCTCAGCAAATCTCGAGCAGGGGACACAGGCGTGAAGTTAGAGGTGAATGAAAGGTGAGTCCGAGCCACACAGCAGTGCCCAGGTGAGCAGGATCCAACTTCCCGGTGCCGGGTCATATCTTGCATGCCCTCTAGGACTAGATCTGGGCTCCCACTGCAGCATGGGGCAGACAGACCCCAGGAACCACGACCGGCTGCTCCTTACCAAATCCACAGCCAGGGGTTCTCACTCGACCTCACTGGGTGTCCCAGCAACCTCCGCGCATTCCCTGCTTCTCCTTCCCTTTCCAAGTTGGCTGTGGCTTGGGCTAATGAAGAGGAGAGTTTGTCTTGGCCTCTGTGTCTGACATGTTTTTTGTTCATTTTTCTCTTTTCAACAGGATCCTCGGTTCCTGCACCAGCCTGATGCAGACCATCCAGGTCCTGATTGTGGCCTCGAAGGACCTACAGAGGGAGATCGTGGAGAGCGGCAGGGTGAGCATTGCTTGGATCCCAGGGCCAGGCCTCACGGGCCTTGACTGTGGCTCCCCCACAGTCCCTGGAGTCCAGCTGAGCTGCGGGCCTGTCCTGTGTCCACAGCAGTCATTTGATCTGGACACCAGCAGGCACTAGGGGGCCTCCCCACTCCCAGAAGGGCAGCCAGACACAGCTTCCAGCTGCAGCTCGCACACCTCAGGTGGACTGGCTGTGGGAACCCCGTGCACACTGCATGTCCAGGTCCTCTGAGGAGGAAGTGAGGAACCTGGGCAAAGCCCAGGAGCAGGCCCATGCCCTCACCCCTCTGTCAGGTATCAGGACCCTCCTCAATACCAGAACCCGTGGGTGGTCAGATCCCTTGTACCCTGTGGCACAGGGTTGGTGTGGAGTCTGCTCACACCCTCCTGCACGCCCTTGCCCTGCAGGTGACTGATGATACCTAATGCAGCACAGAGGCTGTGGAATAGCTGTCACACTACATTATTTAGGGATTAATGACAAGAAAAATATCCCTCCATGTTTGTTCAGTACAGACACAGTACTTTTAAAAATATTTTTTCTTTAATTGTTGATGGACCTTTATTTTATTTTATTTATTTCTTTATATGCAGTGCTGAGGATCAAACCCAGTGCCTCCTCACACATGCTAGGCAAGTGCTCTGCTGCTCAGCCCCAGCCCCTGCCCAGACTTAGTGTCTTGAAACTACTTTCTGTTTGTGTTTGGCTGCACCTGCAGATATCGGAGGGCCAGCCATGCTCACCGTGCACAAGGACGCAGCCGGCCTGCACCCAGTGGCAGAGTTGGCCTGTGCTCGGGCCCCAGAGAGCCTGCTGTCAGCCCCTGGCCCACACGTCCCTTGGGTTCCTTCCCACTCTTCTGCTGGGGCTGGCGCTGGCCTGTGGGCCCCTCATATGCTGTAACAGCTGCAGCTTGGGAAGCAGAGCGCTGTCTAGGGCAGGGGCAGAGCCGGACTCATCCCAGAGAGGAAGAGCCTCTCTGCTCCAGAGGTGCTGCTTCTAGCCCTGGGGTCTGTTCCTCCAGTAGAAAGATGCAGCCAACCAAGAGCCTCTGCACACTCTCAGACTCTTCCGAGGCATAAACCCCTTTTTAAAATCCAAGCAGAAATCATGTTTGAAAAGTGTTCCCTGTCTTCCCTTCTCTTGGCAAATCATGGAGAGCCTGCAGACTCTAGACCGCAACCCACTCATGTTTCTCACAGAATGTACAGGCTCTCAGTGGACACAGTGAACTGTGCCAGGATCTCCCCGATGCAAAATCCAGGAGCTTCAGTCTCACATATAAAATGGCACAGTGTTTGCCCATAACTTATGCACATCTCCCATTTACTTTTTTTCAGGGAGTAAGTTCTGGGGGTTGAACCCAGAGGCACTTTACCACTGAGCCACACCCTCAGCCCTTTTTATTTTTTATTTTGAGATAGGGTCTCACTAAGTTGCTTAGGGCCTCGCTAAGTTGCTGAGGCTAGCCTCAAACTTGTGATCCTCCTGCCTCAGTCTCCAGAGCCATTGGGATTACAGACATGTGCCACCAACCCCAGTTTCCCATATACTTTAAAACATCTCTAGATTACTTATACATTACTGATCTGATACCTGACTTGATATAATGCACTATAATTACGATTAGACTATAATATAATGATCTTAATACCAGTGTAATACCTGATTTGATAGAGTGTGAATGCTAGGGAATAATGACAAGAAGTCTGCACATGCTCAGTACAGATACGGGGTTTCTATCCCAAATATTTTCAATCCTCAGCCGGTTGAATCCATACGTGGAGTCTGCAGGTACTGAGGGCCAACTACAGACACACAGTGATGATAATAGAAATGCCACAGGCCTTGGTGTCAGAAAATCCCCAGATTTACTTCCCCTATTTCCTGGGTGACCTTGGGAAGAATACTTTTGCTTCCCTGCGTCTTAGTTCTCTTATCTGTGAAGTGGGAGTAAAGATGCTTGCTTCCCTTGAGTTACAGTGAAGACCCGGTGGGACATGATAGGTAAAAGTCCCCAAAGCACAGTTACCTTTTGCTTCCGCAGGGGACTGCATCCCCTAAAGAATTTTATGCCAAGAACTCTCGGTGGACAGAGGGACTCATCTCAGCCTCCAAAGCCGTAGGCTGGGGAGCCACCATCATGGTGTAAGTGTGTGGGGCCAGGGCTCCTTCCCAATCCCCCTTCCACTGACCCCCCTCAGGGAACAGCAAAAGGAGAGAGAAAAATCCGTCCCCTGATGAATGGTTGATAAGGCAGTGGGGCTACAAGTTTGAAAGGGACCTTCGGTCTCCTGGTGAACCCAGGTGCGACAAAGGCAGAACCTGTCTGGCTAGGGACAGGGTTGGGCTGGCAGCGGGATTGTAGGGGTTTGGCCACGTGTGACCTTGTCCATCCTCTGCCTTCTTGACTGCCAGGGATGCTGCTGACCTGGTGGTACAAGGCAGAGGGAAGTTTGAGGAGCTGATGGTGTGTTCGCATGAAATTGCTGCTAGCACAGCCCAGCTGGTGGCGGCATCGAAGGTAGGACCCGTGCTGGATTCCACAGGACACTTAAGTGGGACTGACCCCAAGGACAGATGGGTTATACCTTCTGGGTCGGTTGAATCCCAAACAAAAATTCTGCCTCTAGAGGTCCCATACCCCACTCTTCTGGAGGCCTGAATCCAGCAAGGAGCCCTTTTTAGCTGGCCACAGGCTCTCCTGCAATCTCCTCACTCCTGTCAAGTGGCCTTAGAGGGTCCTAGCCTGCCCAGCTTCTGATTAGCAGTCCTGGCATTTAAGGAACACTCAGATAGGGAGCCAGTCGGCACACTGATCAATCAGGTCACCTGGTGTGGCTCTAGATTCTGAATAACCAAGACTGCTTCTCCTCCTCGGTCTCCAGACTTGAACCCCTGCCCCAGCCAGTCCTTACACACAGCTCGTAACCAGAGCCCAGGGTCCCACTCAGTGACTGGTATTCATTCATCCTTATTTCTTGCTGCCCAAATTGTTGGGTTTCTCCCCCCTCCCCTTGGTACCAGGGATTAAACCTACTGAGTTGCTTAGGGCCTCACTAAGTTGCTGAGGCTGGCTTTGAACTTGTGATCCTACTGCCTTGGCCTCCTGAGCCACTCGGATTACAGGTGTGTGCCACTATGCCCAGCCCCCAATTGTTTTTCACGACTGTAAGAATTGATCAATGAGCGAGAAAGCTAGAGTTTGGCCAGGAAGCCAGGATTAATCGATTAGACTGGGGACGTGCCAGGAGCTGACCCCACAGACAACAGAGAAGTTGATTGGCGACAACAGAGGGTCTCAAATCCTCAGACCAGCTGTCTGATCCAGCCCTGCTGCTCCGGGTGTGGTATGAACCCAATCTGCCTTGTCCTGGCAGGTGAAAGCTGACAAGGACAGTCCCAACCTCGCCCAGCTTCAGCAGGCCTCTCGGGGAGTGAACCAGGCCACCGCGGGGGTCGTGGCCTCCACCATTTCGGGCAAATCACAGATAGAGGAGACAGGTAGCCGTTCTCTATACCCCTCCTCACCGCCCTCCCCACGGTTCTGTTGTAAGCTGTTGTTTTCCATCTCCGTCCCCCAAGCTCACCTCCTCACCAGGTGGGGCACAGTACACAGGCTGCTTATATTGCTTCAGCAACTGGCCCTTAAGTAGATTTCTGTTCTGTCATTTCTCTGCTCTGAGTCTGGTGGCCCTGGAGAGGTCAGATCCCGGCTGCCCCACAATCTCTTCAATCTTCTTTCCCCTTAATCCCTCCGTTACTTTCACGCACATCTTGGCCAGTGGCCAGCCAGGCATTTCAGCAGAACACTGGTGTCACCACCTCTCAGGGGAGCGTCGGCCAGGGACACCATGTGATAAGGCCTTCTTATTTCTGTCCTTGCAGACAATATGGATTTCTCAAGCATGACACTGACCCAGATCAAACGCCAGGAGATGGATTCCCAGGTGAGAGCAACCCCAATCCTATGCCCTAGAGGAAAGCCAGAGAAACCCTTGGGCAGGGGATGAACACGGGTGCACGTTCAGCCTAAGATAGAAAATAAATGAGACTGCAGGAAGCTGGAGGTGGGGAGCAGTGGTTAGTAGATTCCAGAATTTTAACCCTTAGTGATCAGGGACCTTGGAGCAATCCACAAACTTATTTAATAGTCCTACTATAGGCAGTTCTTTCAAAAACTGCTGATACAAATTAGAAATAAACTTTAATTTAAAGAAAAAAGTGGATCCACTGTAACTTCATCAAAGGTGATGCTGTTTCATTTTGTGGCTCAGTAAAGTTATGCAGCACAGGAATCAGTGGGGTCCTAGGAAAAAAATCTGACATCTTTCCGCTGGGGTTGGGGTAAAATTCAGATTGGGATTATTGAAGTACTATAGATAGTCACTCAGCGTCTTATGTAGCCACATTGCCATGTAAATACTGAAAGACTTCTTGCTCAGTGGTTTTATTCCGTCCTTCTTGGCTTTAAATACCATCTTTGTTCTGAGGATTGGACCCAGGGATGCTCAACCACTGAGCACTTCCCAGCCTCGCTGGAGACAGGGTCTCGCTGAGTTGCTCAGAGTCTTGCTAAGTTGCTGAGGCTGGCTTGAACTCACAATACTCCTGCCTCAGCCTCCCGAGCTGCTGGGATTATAGGCGTGCGCCACCACACCTGGCTAAACACCATCTTAATGCTGGTAAACACCAAATTCTCCTCAGCCTAGGTCTACTCTCTGTTCCAGTTCCTGCTTGGTCTCCATTTGATGCCACATAAGTATCTCAACAGAACCTGCAGAGCAGGTCCCCACCCCCACTGTCTCCATCTCGGTGAATGCATTGCCACCAGCACCCGGGTGCTGACCCACAAAAGTAGGGGTTGTCCATGATCCCTCTCTTCCCAGCCAGCAATCTTGTGACTCTGAGTCTTGAGAAACAACCTCACTCTTTGCGCTGTCGCCCATCTCCCTCCCCTGGTCTCAGCCACCATCTTCTACCTTCGAGAGCAGCTGGCCCCTGGCATTTACAAGTGTTTGTTTCAACATCGTCCAATGCAGGGCCGGGTTGGGGGGCTGAGGCCGTCTGGCTGGAAGTGGAGAGTTGGTGGAGGTGGGCGGAAGGCACCGGCTGCCTCCGTCCTTCTGCATGTTTTAAGTTGACTCTAATCAATTTTAATTGTAAAACAAGGAAGGAACCACTTGGCTGGCGCCAGTATGCTCCCACTCTGGACCTGCCACTGTCCACTCCTTCTCCATGTGATATTTTAAAAACACACAGGACCACAGGTCACCTCCCTGCTTAGAACCTTCCAGTGCCTTTGCTTTACACTAGGACAATATCCAGCCTGTGTCTCAGCCATCTCATGACCCTCTCCCTCTCTCAGGACCCATGCGGGGCTCTTTCCATTCTCCTGACACCTTAAGCCCTTTCCTCCTGGACCTTGGCCCCGCTCTCCCTTCTGCCTGGAATAGTCCTCCTGTATCTGAACCCCTGGGCTCTTCCGGCCGTGTAGGTTTCAGTTTTCGAGGGTGATCTTTGCGGGCCACATCGTCCTGTGATTGTGGTCCTGTCCAGTTGTTCACGGAGGACGGGGCTTCCGTCCAAACCAGACAGGTCTTGCAGAAGAAGAAAACCACTTCCCTCCCGACAGGTCCGGGTGCTCGAGCTGGAAAACGACCTCCAGAAGGAGCGGCAGCGGCTGGGAGAGCTCCGCAAGAAGCACTATGAGCTGGCCGGCGTGGCCGAGGGCTGGGAGGAAGGTGAGCTGGCCCCTATGAGCCCGGGGTCCTCGCGCCCGTGGGGTAACCTTCAGGTCTAACGGGGTAACCCAGTGGGTGGGAAGCCCACGCCGCAGCCTGGACACTGAC
This sequence comes from Urocitellus parryii, assembly GCF_045843805.1. Taxonomy (NCBI): domain Eukaryota; kingdom Metazoa; phylum Chordata; class Mammalia; order Rodentia; family Sciuridae; genus Urocitellus; species Urocitellus parryii. Next base: position 27,643,954 of record NC_135539.1, on the reverse strand, counting down.
CAGGGAGCTCATCCCACGCTCGCCCTCCCCCACGCCTTCCCAGGCCACTCGCCAGGTTGGACCCTGGGACTTTCATCTCCTCCCAGCATGGAGGCCATAGTGGATGAATAATGGTCAGGTTCTGACTGTCCACAGCCAGCAACAGGCCACGATGGCCGAGAGACGGGCTGAGGAGGAGAGATGGGGTGGGATGGGGTCTTACTTAGGCCTCCAGCCCCGAGACCACCCTCAGCCAGTGTCTCTGTGCTGCTTCTCCACACATCCAGAGTGGCCGCCCGAATCTCACCAAGGCCGCTGGTTCCTGGTAGACTTGACCGACTCTGGGGACCATCTACACATACCTCCTGGGGTTTCTTAGACACTGAACTTGGGGACGGATGATTGCTCCATGGTTATGGTGGCAGTTGGGGTTGGTTCACAAGTGCCATGTGATAGATTATCACTGTCTTTTAGGAGCAGAAGCGTCTCCATCTACGTTGCAAGAAGCCGTCCCCGAGAAAGAGTAGAGCCAAACCCGCGCCCCAGACGTCAGAGTGTAAATGCTCGTCACCCTTCTGTGTTTGTGATGCCACAGACCCGGTCCCACACCTTCCCATTGACTAGAACCGGGGACCTGCATGACCCCCTCCTCAGGGACTCCCCGATTGAATCCATGATCTGTTGTCTCTCCCCACCTCTCAGTATCCAGGCTGGCCCACGCTGTCCACATGCAAGCCCAGGTCCAAAGAGGAGGGGGGGAGCTGGGCACTCCTGGGGAGGACACCAGCTAGTCCTGCACACTGCTCTACCTCCGTAGCAGCCGGTGTCCTCCTCAGAGGGACTGGGAGAGGACGATCTGATGCCTCTCCTTTTCTTTTTCCTTCTCAGTCTTTTCCGTTTCATCCTTTGCACAAACTTGCGAGCATCCAAGGGCCGGTGGATTCCAAACCAGGGCGCTGCCTGCGTCAGTGGCTGGGATGGCGGGAGTATCCTGGCAGAGAAGGCCACCGTGGCGCACCCCCGTTTGGCAGTCCCGCGGATTCCCACTGCTTCTCATGGTGGTCATTTGGGTCTTTTGGTTTTATATTTTGAAAGTTTCAGTCACTCAGCCAACTCTTCCAAAGGACACCCCTGGAGCCCCGAGCCACCGGGCCCCCGCCCCAGCAGCCTCAGACCTGGTGCCACGCAGACTTTGCCTTGGTGCTCCAGCTCGGCCTCCTCGCTGAGTGTCCCGCTGAGCGAATGCCGGTCAGCAGAGGCCACTCACCAGGGGTGGGCCACAGCTCTCCTCAGGAGGCGGAAGCAGAGCGAGTGCCTTTCCTCCCTAAGGCTGGAGGCCAGCCGAGCACCTCTGTCCACCTTCGCAGGCAACAGGGTTCCAAGACGCCCTTCCTGGGAGCTCCCTGAAGGGGCTCACGCACCTGATCACATGCTTGAACGGAGCTGGTGTGCTAGCAACACTACTTCCCTAGAGAGGATGGTCTGTGCCGTGCCGTGGCAGGAAGGCCACCTCCGGGAGACCAGGCAGGGCCCCGGGGCAGTGCAGGAGAGTTTCCAGTTCCTTCTTCCAGCATCCTGCCTGGGCATCCTCTCGAACCTGAAGAAGAGAGTTCCATGTGCTACCTGATCGATCTGGAAGATCAGACCCCCACTTGCTCCCATCAGGAAAGGACCTTTCGTATTTATTACTAACCTCCTTTAAGCAGCAGCAGTCCACAAAGAGATGCTTGGAGCAATCGCAGTCGCCAGTGTGGCTGAGGCGAGGCTTATCTGCTGCCCTCGACACCTCTCTCTCTTCAGAGATCATCCACAGGGCAAGGGACCATCCCTGGGCTGTTCCTGGCTTGGATCCCAAAGCAAGCAGGTTCCTCAGAGCATTCGGAGCAGGGAAGGGGAGAAAGGGGGACCACTGGCTCTGGCTTCTTCCAGCTACACGTTCCCAGCCCTTGCTGCCCTGCGATAGGACCTGGACAGAGGGCACAGCCGCCTAGAGATGGGCAGCCTCACAGCACTTTTCCACTCCCGATGAACCCAGCATTAAGTGACCTTCTGATCTTGGAAACAACGGCGTCTTCCTTGCTTATCTGTAGCAGCTCATAGGTGGTCGCCAGCAGGCGCTTCCTCGGACCTGCCCCCAGGGGTGTCGGGAAGTCGGCCACATGACAGGTTGTGAGACTTCTGTTTGATCACTGTGAATCAACCCCCTTTTCCTTCCCACCTACCCCCATGCCCTCTCCTTGCATTTTCAAAATGGGACACTCTAAAAATTGTCCCCCAGGAACTCTGATGACCGTTCTCAGGCGTGTGGCCTCTGTGCTGGGCTAAGGAGGTGTCTGTGGCAGCATCTGGGCCGTCCTGGGTTCAGTGCCTCTCTGTGCGAAGTGTTTCTCCATTCCAAGACTCAGAAGGCGCCGCGTGCAGTGCCCTGGCCCACTTGTGCCAGTCAAGCTGATTGATGTGTTCCCAGTGTGGGTCAGCCTTTCCAGAGGTGGTGGACCAAGTCCTCGCTTCTGTGGTCTACATCATGCACACCCACATGTCCCAAATTAATCTGTTCCGATATGCATATCAGAACAGATTAGTATTTCCTAAAATAACACTTGCTCTAAAAACAGTCATTTTAAAAACCCTCCTGAGCTCAGTCAGCCCAAGTAATAAAACAGTCAAGACGGCACTCGCCCCAGAGCACAGGCTGACCCAGTGTGTCACCACCTATCAGATGTCACTTAATCCCTTTTATAATAGCTCAGATGAGAAATTGTGCCATCCTCAAGCCCAAATTGTCTGGCTCTTCTAAAAATGAGTGGGTGGGAGTAGGTGGGAATACCTTGGATGAAAACAAAAATTCCATCTCAAAGCTGGAAATGAACCTCACAAGCCTCTTCAATGAGTTCCTGACCTTCTTAGTAGCTGAAGTATCATGGGTGAATGCAGATGGTCCCCACATGCAGGCAGCCACACAGTGATGGCTTAGGATTGGACAGCAGTTAACGCGAACACCTGCACCTGGTATCTAATTTTGTAATTCAGTCCTCTAATACCTTTAGAGTTAGCATATTCATGTACATAATCAGCAGAAAGATAGAAAAGACCTGCTTTCGTGGGATTATTTGACATCCGAGCACAAAGTAATAATTTAGATGACATGCTGATTCTGCTGCCCACAGCAGTATCTCTAGGATCCCACCTTGAATACAAGTCCCAGGGGCTGGAAGAACCAAACGGTCCAGAGCGTCCTCTCTTAGAGTTGTTTCCGCTACCAAATCAGACACCAAGGTTTATAACGGGCTCATAAGTACATGTCATTTTGGTCAGGCTGGTTTGCTTTGGCCTCTGGCCCCTGAGGAAGGGGGGTTCTCAGCTGGAGCCTGGGAAGTTCTCACTTCCTGGTTGGCTCCTTAGCATAGAGGGGTCTCCTGGCTCCATTTCATCCTGGTTTTTAACAGCTGGTAAGTGTCTTGCTAACTACCGCCTTTCCACGTCTCTGGAAATCCTGCCAAGGAAAGCCTTCCCAACATGGGCCTTCCAACCAGAGTGGCTTTGCCTTCTCTCCGCCATCTTGGTCCTGCAGAGACCGGACTTCTATAGCATAAGGATCCACCTATGGAGCCTGCCGGCCAGCAGTGCAACAAACCAAAGCAGCCATCAGCTGCTCTTTCCTTCATCTCCCAGGACCAGTGACACACAATGGTGGCACTGCCTCTCTTGTGCCCCCAGGAGCCAAAGCAATGGGAAATAATGGGTTAGATGCCATTGGATCCAATTCTGAGAGTAGATCTTTCCAGACATGTCTTTCAGATGACCCTCAACTACCTCAGGTTTGAAAGCCCTAAAGCTGATTACCACTCACAGGGACAAACCGAGGGGGTGTGGTTAAATCTTGGTGATAACACAACTGTCTCAAACTTATAACAAACTTAACCTTTAGGTTTGCAGGGATGGGGTTGGGTCTGGTTTTCTTCTGTTTTTAACCTCTTCCCCAGTTCTCCATTAGAGTAGTCCCTATAAATAAATTTCATTTTTCACTGAGTGCCTACCTTCCCAGGGCAGGTAGCCACTGGCTTTTGTTTCCTTCCAACAATACTTTTATTATGGTATTAAGAACTTTCTTTGTATAATACATTGCATCTGTGTTTTCAATTTTTCAAATAAATATTTCAGCCTGGCAATGAAGAATACTGGTGATAACTGGCCAAGTGGCCCTGAGGTCTAGGCTTCAGTGAAAAGCCTGTCCCAAGGTCTGTGGGATCCACTTAGCCCTGCATCTTTGGGAATATGGCTTAGAAACATGGGTTTCAGCTTCTTAAACATGTTCCATCCTCTGTACATGAATCTGTGGGAAGGCACAAATGGAAAGGGCCAAAGTGGGCAAATGGTGATTTGGAAGGCCAGGTCTCTGCCTAAAATCTGAAGGCTCAGGCTTTGTCTGCTCCCCCCCACCCCAGACCTAGAAATGCAAATAAAACCTGTCTCCTTAAGATTGGATGTGACCATCATGTGTGATGGTACACACCTGTAATCCCAGCAGCTCAGGAGGCTAAGGCAGAAGGTCATGCCTCAGCCACTTAGCATGGCCTTAAGCAACTCTGAGACCCCTCTAAATAAAATACAAAAAAAGGTACCTGGGTTCAATCCCTAGCACACACACACACACAAAAAAAAAGATTGGATATAGCTGGGCATTATGGCACACACAATTCTAGCCATTCAGAGGCTAAGGCAGGAGGATTGTGAGTTCAAGGCCAGTTTGGGGAACTTAGTGAGACCCTGTCTCAAAATGGAATTGTCCAGCCAGTCCTGGTAAGGCACACCTGTAATCCCAGCAGCTCAGGAGGCTGAGGCAGAAGAATCTCGAGTTCAAAAGTCAGTCTCAGCAATTTAGCAAGATCCTATAAAAAGGGCTGGGGATGTGTGGCTCAGTGGTTAAGCACCTCTGGGTTCAATCCCTGGTACAAAAAGAAAGAAGAGGTCTGGGGATATAGCTAAGTGGTAAAGAGCCCCAGAGTTCAACCCCCAGCACCAAAAAAAAAAAAATAGGATGTGACTAATTTAGTTCAGGGACAGAAGCTGCCAATGGAGAAGGGACAGTGAGCAAGCCAGTCGCAGCCATCAGAAGATTTGCAGAGGAGCTAATGATGGGGCTGGGCTGCAGCCCAGTTCTGCCAGTGTGAAGCCAAGGGGACCAGTAGAGGGGATTCGGGTTGGTGGCTGGAGGAGAATCCGTACTGAGGAGCCCAGAGAACCAGGAAAAGGAGAACGTGTGGGAACTGCTCAGGGGATGATGGTCCAGATAAACCTGGGAGATGGGGACTCTGACCCACAGCTGGGCTTCTCCACCCCTTGACGCAGAGTGCCAAGGTCAGCCTGCCCCATCTGAAGCAGCTCTGACCTGAGGGACAAGTCTTGGTCACAGAAGTCCTGCATGTCACCCCCAGAGCTCGTGTGTGAAGCTCAGGGTTCCGGAAAGCCAGGTGTCAGGGCTGCCTGGGGGAGCCCCATGCTTCAAAGTGGCTTCACTGAAATTGACTCAGTCCCCTTCAAGACCTGGGTGTGGCCTGGGCCAGCGGGACTGCCCAGGCAGAGCCTTTATCCCCTTCAGGTGCTCTCCAGCCAGGGACCCTCCCCCACCCGCATATGGCCTTGACCTGGTGTCCTAGAGGCTGGAACTCATGCCCAAGGGGACACCACAGCTCCAGGAGGTTAGCTTGGCCAGCTGGTCACTCAGTCCAGCATAAGATTCTTACGAGAAATTGTGAGATCAGCCTCTGAGTGATGGCTGGTGTGCCATTATACAGGCAGCGGTCAAAGTTGCCAGGGGACTTGGGGTGCTGCGAAAGTGGAAAGGAACAGATGGTGGAGATGACAGGTGGAAGAGGAGCCCAGAAGAAGGTGGAGTCAAGGCGTAGGGCCCAGGCTGCTGAGAACAGCCGTGAGAGAAGAAAGCCTTTGAGGTTTTTGTTGCTTTTCTTTATAGATATACATGACAGCAGGATATATTGTGACATTTCATATATGAACACAGGAAAGTTCTGTGTGATTCATTCTACTGACTTTCCTGTTTCTAAAGCCGTCGAGTTTTAATCCTGTTCCTCTTGGCCTTCTTCAGTCTCCAACCCAACATACGGCACCCGACGCGTGGTAGTCCTTGGGTCTGAGTGAATTCTCTTTTTTTTTTTTTTTTTTTAAAGAGAGAGGAGGGAGAGAGAGAGAGAGAGAGAGAATTTTTAATATTTATTTTTTAGTTCTCGGCGGACACAACATCTTTGTTGGTATGTGGTGCTGAGGATCGAACCCGGGCCGCACGCATGCCAGGCGAGCGCGCTACCGCTTGAGCCACATCCCCAGCCCTGAGTGAATTCTCTTTTATGCTATATTCTCGTTTGCCTTGCTCTGCTCTGCCTGAGCTCACAGGCTATTGAGAGAAACAAATAACATGATCCAATAACCGCAAAAAGGGCAACACTACCCTGAAGTAAGCAATAAGGATAGTGGTAGCAAGCTCCTAGAGCCTGGAAGGAGGAAGGAGGGAAAGCTCGCTCCCAGTAGGAGTTGCGTGTGCAAAGGTCCCATGGCAGGATGCTAGAGCAACTAGCTGAAGGCCAGAAGGGTAGAAAATGAATCTGGAAAAGAAGCAGTTGACCATTTAGACAATGGAAAATGGCTGGTAGACTTTAAGTAAAAGAGATGACAATATGAGATTTGCTTATTTATTTTATTTATTTTGTGGTACTGGGGATTAAACCCAGGGCCTCATGCATGCTAGGTGAGCTCTGTACCACTGAGCTACATCCTCAGGTCCCTTTAAAAAAAATTTTTTTTTTGATACAGGATCTCATTGAGTTGCCCAGGCCGGCCTTGAACTTGTGATCCTCCTGCTTCTGCCTCCTGAGTAGCTGGGATTACAGGCAGGTGCCACCCTGTCTAGCTCCATGCAATTTGCATTTTGAGAAGATCATTCTAGATGCAGCATGGAGGACAACCCCAACCAGAGCATGAGTAGATGGGCAATCCAGGAAGGCGATGTTGGAATAGTCCAGGCTGAGGATGCTGGGAGGTGAGACAAGATGGGGAAAGGCCATGAAGACACGGTGAAGGTCAAGGCAGGCATCTGTTCAGGTTGAGGAGCACAGGAGAGGAGCTTCCGGGGAGGGCTCCCAGGTTTCTGGCATGTGGAGCCAGTAGTGCTGTCCACTGGAGGGATGCTGCAAGGGGGCCAGGCTGCACAGGGATCAGGTCTCAGTGAGAGCCCTCTGAGGCATCTGTGTGAAGATCCCAAGTAGGCCCCTGGACCACAAGAGAGGTCAGAGGGATGGCATTTAATGGTGTCTGGAACCACAGCTGGAAAAAAAAGGGGGGGTAGGAAGAAGGTCCAAAAGGGAGCCTGGAGGAGTTTCAGTGTTAAAACAGCCAAAGACAGAGATGGCTACGTGCACCAGGAGCCTTAGAGAGAACAACTTGAGAGGCAGGGGGACATCAGGAGAGTGGGGCATTGGGAAACCAAGGGAAGCAGTGTTGAGGGGAACGGAACGCATCAAGAAGTGCTGTTCCCAATGAATGGGACAAGGGGATGCTGCAGGAATGTTGGGATCATTCCCAGATGGAATGTCAGGAAGGGCTGCTTTGGAACTGTCCCTAATCCCAAAAGGATAGATCTGACTTCACCAAGTAAAGCAAGAGGATATGGCAGGTTGGAAATGCCACAAAAGAAATGTTATATTTACATTATATTTATTATAATAACCCCTTCTTGTGAGAACTCTTCCATTCCCAAGTAAATTAATCTAGTCTGTCAAGAAAGACATCAGAGGCTGGGCGTGGTGGCGCATGCCTGTAATCCCAGCGGCTCAGGAGGCTGAGACAGGAGGATCGTGAGTTCAAAGTCAGCCTCAGCAAAAGGGAGGCACTAAGCAACTCAGTGAGACCCTGTCTCTAAATAAAATACAAAACAGAGCTGAGGATGTGGCTCAGTAGTCGAGTGTCCCTTGAGTTCAATCCATGGTAATCCCCTGTTAGGTGCAGGAAGGTTGAACTAAGTTATCTGCAGGGCAGGCTGAACGAATGTCAGCTGCAGGATAACCCATGCACTCAAACCCCTCTCTGTCTGGTCCTTTATCACCTGTTTGCATCAAATCTGAACACTCAACCTCACTCAAGGCTGAGCACTCGACCCCCACGGGTCTGGTACAACAGAAACCTACATCTGACCCCTACCCCTCTGCCTGAAGGCAGAAGATGACACTACTGTATGACCCAATCACTGTATGCCAACAAGGCAGCTTGCAGACCCAGAGACCCCATTAGATTTGGGCTATAAAAACTCCCTTCTTCCAGGCCCCTCTCTCTTGCTTTTGCGCTCTCGCTCTCTCTCTCTCTCTCTCCCTCTCTTTCTCTTTTTCTCCTCTTTTGCACTGCTGCAATAAAGATCTCTTGGTCTCTCTGAGTGTTGTGATCACTTTCCTTTCACCACCACCCCACCACCACTCAAAAAAGAAAGAAAGAAAAGTAAGACATCCATCCCTCTTAAAGCCCCACCTCCAACACTACTCTTGTCAATCAAATTTCAACATCAGTTTTGCCAGAAATCAAACACATTCGAACAACAGCACTGGCTATAGGAAGTTTGGGGGAAATCTGTAGGTCACAAGGATGTATACCAGAATTTCCAGTCCACACCAGGACCACAGTTCCATTAAAGCACATGGAGAGAGAATGCAGTTCCTTTCACCTGCTGTTTGGAAACTCTGAAGCTGGACTGGAGAAAACACAGCCTGGTTTAGCAGGGGGTGGAGATGGGCAAAAAGAGCAGAGTGAAAAATCACCAGCGTGAGTGTAGAGATGAGTGGTCCTATGATCCAAGCCCATTTGGGGACTGAAGAGAAGCCCAGAGAGCTGCTGGGCTTTGGAACTGGAGAGAAGAGGGAAAATGCATTTTAAAGTGTCAATTATTATAAGTAAATATGGTAAGGAGGACATTTCAAGGAAGACTTTATTCACAATAGTAGAGCAACCACTATGATGGGGCATTAGTGCAGGAGAGAGAAAGAGAGAGAGAGATTGGGCTCGACTCTAAATACAGCACAGGCAAGGAGAACTTGATAGCTAAGGAATGGAATGAGGAGTCCATGGATGAGAAATTACTAATAGAAAACCTCAGGGGTGAAGGGAATTTTTGCTTGAACCAACCCAACAAGACTCTTGCCGAAGGCAGGCCAGGGCATCAGATATCTTCCGGGCAGGGGATCGGAGGGATGGTGGAAGATGAGAAATGGGAAATACTTCTCCATTTAGATATTAAAGGTGATCAGATACCAGAACTGACCTCTTCACAGGACTTTTCCAAAATCAATTTGTATGACTTCAGATGAGCCCGAGTAGAATCTGTTCAACTACGGAATCTCTTGTCAAAAGTAGAATCGGATAAATGTGAACTATTCTCAATAAAATGAAGATGCAGGAGCGGTGACATGATTATCTTACAGTAGAAGAGAGAAATTTCAGAGTTGGAAACCCACCCTAAATGCTCTTCTTTAATGCTCAGACTAGTAGAACTGGTTTTGTTGTAAGATTTTGGCCAGACCTGGGACAGATGATTGTGGGCAGACAGGGGGAAATCTCCCCAACAGTTTTTTTTTTTTCTCTCTCTCTCTCCTTCCTTTTCCCTCTCCTCTTCCTTCTCCCTTTGAGGGATTGAATCCAGGGGTGCCACTGATGTTCATCCCCACTCTTGTTTGGGGGGAAGTTCCAGGATTGAATTAAGGGGCACTCGACCCCTGAGCCACATCCCCAGCCCTATTTTGTGTTTTATTTAGAGACGAGGTCACACTGAGTTGCTTAGCACCTCCCTTTGGCTGAGGCTGGCTTTGAAATCGCGATTCTCCTGCCTCAGCTTCTCAAGCCCCTGGGATTATAGGCCAGGGCTCCAGTCCTTTTTATTTTAACACTGGGTCTCGCTAAATTGCAGACTAGCCTCGAATTTGTGATCCTCCTGCCTCGGTCTCTCAAATTGCTGGGATTATAGGCGTGGCCACCACACCCGGATAGGCCAGGTATTTTTCTTCAGTTCTGTTACAGATATTCCAAACAGTGCTGGTGGAAAGCAAAGAGCCATGCTATGATCCCTTAACAAATGCATGCTTTTGGTTAAAAGGGGGTGGGAGAAGAAGAAAAAAAGCAGCTGGAGTTGGCTTCAATGTAAATGTGCAGTTTTTCAGTCACTCTTTATAACGATGGGAGTAATGTTCAAAGAACACGAGGGAAAACAACCCACCGTGTGACACTTCCAAGTGCGCGTGAGCTCTGTTCCTGGAAGCCCTCCCCAGCCTGCCACCTGTCGGGGTCCAATCTGAGCGGAACTGGGGTGTTAAAGAAACGAAACTTTGCAGGAACTCACTACGCTGGCGGGGGGGGGATGATTGGGACAGAAATAAATCCCCTTCCCATAGAGGACAGCAGTTGGATTGGTCCTCCAGTCGGAGGTGAAGCGCCCAAACCACGTGCAACTCTTCCAGTCCGCGGACCTCAGAGCGACTGCTGGGAGCTGAGAGTTGACTGGCCTCGTTGCCAGGCAACCGGCCGCTTCAGCCCCTCTCGCGAGAGTTGCCCGCAGTGACGTCAGTCGCACGCAGTGCCTGTCGGGACCACGAGGCTTCTGCTTGCCCTCGTCCTTTGCGCCAGACGGAGCCTTAGGCTTCACTGGCCTGGGAGGCTGGGACCGGCCCTCGCGGCCCGGACAGGCTCAAGTCGGGGCCTTTGGGGCGGCAGGCACCTGGCTGCACTGTTGCTGTGGCTGTCACCGGCCACGCCGCCGCCCTCGGGGTCGGCCCGCACGGGCACGCTCGGGTAAGTGGGTGTCGTGCCCTGGCCGTCTCGACCTCGCCGTCCCCGAGTTCGACCCTCGCAGGCGGTCAGCCTCGACGCAGGCCCTGGGTGGACGCCAGAGCCGAGCGCCTGGGCTTTGTGAGGAAGCACGTCCCAATGCAGAGGCCGCAGTGGGGGCGAAGTGGGCGTGGCCCCGCGGTGGCTCCTGGTTCCTGTGCCCTGGGTCCCTTGGGTCCCAGGATGCCAATCCTCGATGACACTTTCAGCTCTGCCCGGGCCCCCTGCCGTGGTTTCTGCTTCCTTAACTCAGCACCGCGTCTCTGTTCCCCAGGGCTCCGTTTCTGTGCGTGGCACACTTTGAAAGGATCTTGATCATCAACAACTTCTCCGCCGCCACGTTTGGTTTGATGGCTTCCAGAAGCTCTTGTCTAAAGGACGTGTCTTTAGAGTTCAAGGAACAGCTTTATGGACTCTCATTCATCCCCCAGACTCGGTCTAAACCCAGTATTGGCTTTGTGTGCGGCTTTCCTCCTCGGGTGCTGCCTGGCCAAATTCACCCGTCCCTAAGGCCTGAGGCTCACAGATTTGACTCTTAACCACCTCTTCAGTCACATCATTCTGGGAAGTGCCAGATCCTGTACTGCAGGTCTCTCCATCATTCTGTCCTTTGCTATCTCACGCCTGCCTCACTGGCTCGCCATCTGTGTCCTACTAACTTGCCTATAGCAGCATTCTCCGCTTCAGTCCTGCCTGCCATCTCTTTCTGCTATCATTCAGTCTACCCTTTGTGTGGATGGGTGATGCTGGGAATTGAACCCAGGGCCTCCTGCATGCTAGGCATAGCACTTGACCCCTAAACCGGTCTACCCATTCATAAGAGGCTTATCTTCATAAAGCATAGATCTAAATACATCATCTATCCTCTCAAAAACTTTCAGCAGCTTTTAGTTATAGTCAGACTAGAAGACTAATATCAGACTGGGATCCAAGCCCTATAGATTTGTGGCTTTCAGGTTGGCCTTTGAGATGCTTCATGAGCTCAAACTGAATTGGGGATTTCTGGCTTTCCAGACCCTTGTCGATATTTGGGTATTGTGCTTCTCTTTGAAAAATGTTTGAAAACCATTGTAGTAAGTGGTTTAACCTGATCTATTTGGTGCCTTAACTCCCACCATGTACTGATCCCACAAAGTATTTCTTCCATATTTCCACCAGATCCTACCAGTTTCATTCAAAAGATATTTACTGATCACTAGCTACGTGCGTGCCTGGCACTGATGTGCTGTGAATAAAGCAATAAGCAGTAAACTGAAGAACTTTAATGGCGTTTACACTTTATTGCCAGAAAAATGTGTGTGTGTGTGTGTGTGTGTGTGTGTGTGTGTGTGAGAGAGAGAGAGAGAGAGAGAGAAATGGTGACTGTTACTATGGGAGAAAAAGAAGTGCCTTGGAAGTAAGAAAAAAAAATTTTTTTCCTTATGAAGTCAGAGAAGACCTCACTGGTAAGATACATGAGCACAGGGCCTAAGTTCAGTAAAAAAGTAAATGAGGCTTATTGAAGGTGAAAGTGAACTGCTTGCTTTCAAAGTAAGAACATTCCAGGTAGGAATGTGCACAGTGTGTTTAAAACAGCAAGAGAGCCGGCAGGGCTGGAGCAGAGTAGTCCAGGGAAAGAGGAGAAAGAGTCCCAGAGGGGACCGCAAGGTCTGTCTTATACTCTAAGATGAGGATCTTAGCAAGTTAAACAGGACTAACAAGAACTGACAGTGTTTTTAAAAACATGCTGGCTACTCCATAGGAGGACTGTGGTAAAGACAGGACTAGTGTGAGGTAATGCTCCAGGCAAGAGAAGCCAGTGTTTTGATTGGAAGAGATAGAAGTAGATAGCAGTCCTCACAGGCAGGGTGTGTTTTGAAAGTAGACCTGAGATTTGTAGACAGCTTGTACATAGCATGTAAGAGAAAGAGGGGTCACAGATGGCTCCAGGATTTTTTGATGGATCAGCTCTAAAAATGGAGTTGCCATCTCTTGAGATGGGGAAGGAATCATTTGGTTCATAAGGAACCAATTTGGTGGGAGAATGGGAATTTTGTTTTGGACATGGTGAGTTCAAGGCATTTGTTAGATAAAACCTCAAGTTGGTAGTTGAACATGTGGCTTAGACTTTGAGGAAGAGATTGGCATTGAAGATAGGTATGAATTCCAGAGCCTATTGGAGATAATATTTAGAGCAATGAAACTGGATGAAGTCCCCTTGGAGGGGACTCTGTGCTGTGTTTGTGAATCCAGTTTTTCGCCTCCTGTAGAGAGTAAGTTCTTTGAGAGGAGGGATTCCAATTGATTGATTCTGTCTCTGACAGATCCTGGCATAGTTCCTTGTACTGGTAAATACTCAATGAGTGTTGTTTGCACTAGGTAAGGACTTTATGATGCTTATGACTGTATCCCCCTTACTTGGCCCAGAGTCATAGCCAGTAAGTAGTTGATGAATAAATATGTGTGTGTGACTAAAGTGAAAAAAATGGCAACTGCCACCACACAGTGATTTCTTTTTATATTAAATTAAAACATACTTTTTATGGTTTGAATATGAAATGTTGCCCAAAGGAGCATGAGTTACCCCAATGCAGACATGTTCAGAGGCGGGGCTTTTGGGAAATGTTTAGGTCATAAGGATTTTGGTTTTATCAGTGGATCAGTCCATCAGTAGGTTCATAATTGAATGACTGTTGGGAGGTGGTGGACACTGTAGATGGTGGGTCTTGCTTGGAGGAAGTCAGGTCAGTGGGCTATGTCCCTGAAGGTGTATGTTGTCCCTGGCTCCTCCCACCTTCTCTTTGCTTCCTGGCCATCATGAGGTGAGCATTTCTGCTGTACCACGTGTTCCCCTTCTTGATGTTCTGCTTGCAAAAGGCCCAAAGTTACAGGGCCAAGTGACCATGGACTGAAACCTCAGAAGCTGTGAGCCCAAATTTGTCTTTCCTCCTTTTGTTTATGTCAGGTATTTTGTCACAGCAATAAAAAACTTACTATAAATAATAAATTATTATATTTGAGCACCAATTTTTCCTTCTGTTTTTGAGCACCAAATTTTTATTCTCATCTCTACAGTTGTCATGGTGAAGTTGGTAATGTGGGGTGCAGCATTTCCTAAACTAACCAAGTGAGAACTATCTGACCAGCTTTCAGTGTTTTCAGACTATTATAATATTCATCACCCCAAAACATACTGAGTCAGAATCTCAGGGTTTGGACCCTGAAACTATCTTTTAAAAGCTCACTAGGTGCTTCTGAGCTAATCGTTAGGTGGTATTTGAGACTCATAAGCATAGTGAAATGATTCTGGAATTGGGAATAATAAATGGACCTAAGGTCCCAGATGCTGCTTCATCACTGACTATGACTAACATTTTGAGTGAGTCACTTAATTTCTGAGCCAAAACTGACCTATAAAAAGTGAAATGGAAAATGTGCGCCCAAATTTTTGGTTTGCGGTATTTCATTATTAAATAGATATGGGATCTGTGGAGATAGCTTCTCTTTTACTCCTGATTATGGTAATTTGCATCTTTTTTTGGGGGGGGGAGGATTAAATCCAGGGGCACTTTGCCATTGAGCCATATCCCCAGTCCTTTTTTATTTTTTATTTTGAGACATGGTCTGGCAAAGTTGCCTGCTGGTCTCAAATTTGCAATCCTCCTGTCTCAGCCTCCTAATTTGCTGGTATTGCAAACATGTACCATTGGAATCCTCATTTTTATTGATCTTTCCAAAGAACCAACTTTTGGTTTATTTTTATTCTATTTTTGTTTTTAATTTCATTAATCTCTGCTCTCACTTTTTTTTAAATATTTTCCTTCTTCCTGCTCTTTTATAGTTTCTTAAAATGAAAGCATAGTTTGAGATCTTGATTCTTCTTGATTCTTCTCTAATGTAAACATTTAGTGCTATAAATTTTCCTATAAGCACTGCTTAGCTGCATCCCACAGATTTGGATATATGTTTTACAAAATTGAGATCAAGACCATGTAACCATTTTATTTTATTTACTTTTTTTTTTTTTTTTTTTTTTGGTACTGGGGAATGAACCTAGAGCAGGTTACCACTGAGCTGTATTCCAACCCTCCCCCCTCTTTTTTTTTTTTTCCAATTTTGAGACAGGGTCTTGCTAAGTTGCTAGGGCAGATCTTAACTTTAACTTGGGATCCTCCTGCCTCAGCCTCCCAAGTCACTGGGATTACAGCTGCATGCCACCATGCTTGACTCGAATAACCACTTTAATATACGTTTCAGTGTTTTTTATTTAGTATATTCACAGTATCATGCAGGCACCACCCTCTACACCTCACTCTGGAAGATTTCCACCACCCCAGACACTCCTTCCAGTGCCCCATTCTTTCTCTGAAAAGGATGGTGCTCCCTTTTACTACGGTGCAATTAAGTACCAGTTGCAGCTAGTCAACAGGGCTCCTGCCCACAGCCTCCCAATGCCTGGTGGGGAAGAGAGAGGTGCCACCTCTGCTTTGGGGAGGGTCTGTAGGGTTTTCCAGTTTTTGTTGCTCCTGGGAATGGGAGAATGATACTGTTTCTTTCATGGTGCTTTCCAGAGTAGGGTGGGTATAGGCAAGGACGCCATCCTACAGAGCTGCCCTTCTGACAGTCAATTGGCTAAAACTAAAACTCCCACTGGAACATTTTGAAATAGGTGTAGCTCAGTGGTGGAGTTTAGTGGGTATTTCCATGGGTATTTCCTGGTTGTAGACTGTTCTGACCATAAGTCTGGGTACAAAGGAAGGAAAATAAACCACCAAACCACCTGAAGAACTCACCACTCAGTCATTCCTTTGCTCTACCTTTCAAGCGTGTTTGTTTTCTGCAGTGCTGGGGATGGAACCCAGGACCTTGCATATGCTGACCAGTCACTCTTCCACAGAGCCTCACCTCCCAGCCCTACTTTATTGTTTGCTTGTTTTTGTTTTTGTTTTGCCATGCTGGGGAGTGAACCAGGCCTTGTGCATGTGCTCTACCACTAAGCTCTACCACTGAGTTACACCTCAAGGGTTTGGTAGTTGCTTCACCTATTTCAAAATGTTCCAGTGGGAGTTTTAGTTGTAATTAGCAAGAGGAATATGATAATTGTGCCCACACCATCTTGTCTGAAACTAGAAACAACATGTGACTTTTTAAATTGTAGACTTGGTAAGTTTGAGAGTGTCATTTCTCATGCTAACAGTTACACCTTTGCTCCTCAGGAGACCTTGCCCACTTCAGCTGTTAGCGACGTCTCCTTGCCCCATCCTGTAACAGCCCTCAGCCCGCCATCTTCCCAAAGAACCCTGCTCTTTAGCTCCTGGCCCTTGTATGCCAGCTCATGAGACCTCCCCAGGTCTTCCTTATTTTGTCTTTTCTGTGGGCCTCCCCCATGTGACCAGCCTCAACCTTTTCACTTTCTGCTGGACTTGGAATAGGATTTTTGGGAAGAGTAAATAGACTGATGTAAGTTCAGCTTGTGGAAGGGCCTCTGGCAGAGAATGAGCCCTTTTTGCACAGTGGTGGTGAGTAGCCCTCAATTTTGACCTAGCCTCAGCCTCTGGTAAAAGATGATGCACACTGTTGACTTTCCATGTGGCCAGGAAGCCTTATTCCTGGTAGCTTCATTTGAAGATCAACTCTTCTTCCTCATCCTTCATTCACCTACTTACCTTTAAGACAGCCTACTTGTCACTGCCTCTGGGAACCATCCCAGTCCTAAACACATGACCACTCTCACCCTGGTGTCCCCACACGACCTTGTACAGATGATATTAATTATATCCAAATAAGTTCTGTCTAGTCTGGGGCTCTCTGAGGTGTGTGCTGTATTCCACAGCACCCGCCTCTTCCCAGAGCACTTCCCAGTGCCAGGGCCTGCAGATAGACATGCAGACAAAAACCATGACCATGAGTCATGAATAAGTGTGGCAGGAAGCTCAGTGTCCACAGCCAGTGCCATGTCTGCAGGGACTGAAGGTGTTTGCCTGAAGGAGCCGTGAGCCAGCCCTAACTGGCAAGGGCCTCCGTGGCTTGTCTGTCCTTGACTCTCCAGTGTCGTTGTGTTTACGGTTTGGTCTGATGTGCTATGTCTACACCTGCACACGGATACTCACTATTGGTTTTTAATTACGGACCTCTTAGATCTGAACCTTGGGACAGAACCAGCCACACTGATACATTTAATCCAAGGGATCAAATGGGAAAATCCACTCACCCATAGATGGACAGCAGCATAGGGTGGCAGGCCCCTATTGAGCATCCTTGGTGCTCTGCCGTGCACTGCTGGGCCTCCCAGCCTGCCTGGTGCCTTGCGCAGTCTCTCTTCACCCAGCCTGTTGGGCATCTCCAGGAAGCAGGCATAGCAGGGGAGCTGTGGCCCAGTCCTTTTCTCCAGGCTTCCCTTGCTTTATCTGAATTTGATTGGGCAGATTCAATTTCTTCTTCTATGCTGGGGTCACAGGAGCAGGTGGCACCTAAACCCTATAGCTTTTCCCCACCTTTACCAGTTGGGAAGTTGGCTGCCCCTGTCCCCTCCCACCTTCCTGCTCCTAAGACACTGGCAACTGGGGGCTGCTGCTGTTCCTAGTGGCACAGTACAGAGGCCCAGAGCGTGTGGCATCTTCCCACTCCCCTCATCACATCTCCTGGCCCTGTGTGTTTTTGTCACCTGAAACACATCATGCAAATGCCAGCCTCTTTGGATCTACCCCTTAGCCTATTGGTGCTGTACCTGAAGCTCTTCCCATCTCTTTTAGACTCTGGCCCCTTAGCTGAAGATTTCACCTCCACCCAGAGGCCCAAGTTAAATCCCCTGTCCTGTGCTATCATGACAGCCTGTGGTACATTGTATTTTCTGAAGGTGGCCACATGCTTTTGACACATGACTTTGACACCTCTTTCACTGCATGGTGGAAGATCAGTCTCTTCTCCTTAAATCTGTACAGAGCTTTGTGATTTTCCTGACCAGTAAAGTAGGACAGAAACAATGTTAAGGGATTCCTAGTCTGGATCATTAGAAAGTGAGGTACTGCCACCTTTTCCTGTGGGAATGCTTGCTCTTGGAACTAAGCCAGCAAGCTGAGATAGAGAGACTCATGGAGAGGCCAGGGGTATGTGTACAGCTCAGCTGAGGTTCTGGTTGACAAACAGCATCAACTACTAGTTATGTGACTCAGAAGGCCTCTAAATGATAGTCCCGGTCATCAGTTGCTCCTAGCCTCTGAGTCTTCCCCCAAGAGGCCCAGAAGCTGTAGAGCAGAAACAAGCCAGTTCTATTGCAGTCATAGAATCCCTGAAAGTAATAAAATGGTTGTTTTAAGCCACTGAGTTTTCAGATTGGTTTCTTGTTAAATTAGTAACTGAAACAACCTTACTTCCCTGTAACATTCGGTACTCTTCTACCTACTTGTTTAATATCTGGCTTCCTTATTAATGGTATGTTCCTGAAGGGCAGATATTGTGTCTTGTGGTGTATTGCCACACCCTGTGAGGCACAAAGTAGATAGTAGGTGCACAGTGAATAGCAAATTAGTGGAAACAGTGTGTTTTCTTCTCTTTTAATTTGGGTGACAGGTGTCCATGTGCAAGCAAGCATAAACCTGTTTCTTCTTCCAGGTCACCCCTGGCCTAAAATTCTGTGCCTACCAGCTTGACCCACCTCTCTCCAGGAATGCCCCTTTCCACAAATCTATTGATGAGAGACACCCCTGCTTGTTTCTGCCACATTTTTCCCTTTGGGAGGTACTGGTGATGGAACCCAGGACTGCACACATGCTAGGCAGGCGCTCAACAACTGAGCTGCATCCCCAGCCCTCCACCAGGTTTTTTACTTAAAGCTGGTGCCTCTAATGGTTCACTGCACCTCTACAGGGAAAAGGGTAGGAAGGGGAAAGAAATGGGATAGGAGTTCCAAACACAAACTTGACTCATTTTGTATAATTTTGTTAACAATAATCTGGAGAGAAGAAATGCAAATCTTAGGTTGGTCTCTTGTCTTTTAGAATAGCACTTCACTGGTGGCACTTTGAGGGTAACGGATTTACTGCCATTATGGACAATCCTCCGGCTGCCCTCTAGTGGGAAGTGACACAGTAAAGTCCCACTGTATTACACCTGAGGCAACTTGGTTTGCAGGAACCCAGGCACCAACTCTGGCTCCTTGACAAGACATACACACACACACACACACACACACACACATGTATATGTATATGTATGTGTGTGTGTATATATATATACACACACACATACACACACACACAGGTACACACACATCTACATATGTGTGTACGTGTATATCAGTGCTTACCGTTTCCTGGTATTTATTAGGAGCTCAACTAATTTTATGAACAAACTAACCAAGGTGCACTATCAGCACCGGCACATTTCCAAGAGTCTGCTATGTTTGAGACATTAAGTCAAGGTCTATAGAGTACATAAATCAAGGATTGGGACTGGAGATGACATAAATCTGGTTGACAAGCTTTTTCTTAAAGGGCCAGGTAGTAAATATTTTGGTCTTAGAGGCCACATAGTCCTTAACACAACTACTCAACTCTGCTGGCACAGTGTAATGTGCCTGTGACCCATGATCTTATTTATAGAAGAAGGCAGCCAGCTTGCAAGCCATATGGTCCCTGGTACAAATAATAATAGGGAATTTTCTACTCAGATTCTTTAAAAATGTTTTTTTTTATGATGAAGTATTTCAAATCTCCAGAGAGAATAATGAACACTCCTGTGTTTCTATCACCAGGATGTACCACATGTTTATATTTTGCTGTGTTTCAGATCTTATAAAACATTATAGCTTTAATTGAAATTCCTTGGTGTGTTCCCCATGGGTGGCATTCCTCTCCCTCTCCAGAGGTGGACACAAGTGAAGTAGTGTTTTCTTCCCAGGCTTGCTTTTGTATTTCTAATATGCTTGTAAATGTTCATTTTAGGTATATTAGTGATTAGTGTTCTTGAACTCAATGTGCATCACTAGGCTACTTTGCTTTCCTCACTCAACACTGTTTAGGAGGGATCTGTCCACACAGATGTGTACATCAGTGGGTTTTTAAATAGTAAGTGCTGTTTGCATACTAAGAAATCTTTGCCTATCTCAAGGTCACAAAGATGGTCAATGTTTCCTCCTAGAGTTTTATTTTTAACTTTTACATATAATTCTATGATTCATTCTAAATTAATTTTTTGTATGTAGTGTGAGATAGAGGTTCATTTTTCCAAATGGATATGCAGTGTGGACATTTTATAATTGTCCAAAGAGTCTGTGATATTCTTCCCTTCAAAATATGGAGGCTCACTAAAGCACCCCTAAGTTCAATCCCTACTACCAAAAAATAAAAACGATTGAGCCTGATTCTTCCTCCTTGAGGTATGGAGTGAACGTAAAAACTTGACTCAGAGAACAGAATGTGGTGGTAATGATGGCATATGACATCCAAGATTAAGGCATCAAAGTCATGGTGGCTTCTTTCCCTTGGACCACTCATCCTGGGGAAAGCCAACTATCCTGAGGTGAGGACCTGCAAGCTGACAACTGGGACCTTCAGGCAGTAGCCAGCAAAGAAATGAGGCCTCCTCCTAACAGTCATGTGAATGAGCCATCCTGGAGGCAGATCCTATGACTCAATCAAGCCTTAAGTCATAGCCAAGACTATGACTGTAGCCCTGGCTAATGTCTTGATTGTAACTTCATGAAAAATCTCAAGCCTGAATCACCACCCAAATCACTCCCAAGTGCCTGACACACACAAACTGTGAGATAATAAATGTGTTTTATTTAAGCCAGTAGGCTTTTGACAATTTGTTACAAGTATTAGGTAACCAACATATCCAATGTTCCAGCACCTTTCCCTACTGAACTAAGTAGTGCCTTTGTGGAGCATCAGTTGACCACATGAGTTAGTTGTTTTTAGGACTTTCTTTTATTTCCAATTGAATTATCTGTCTTTGTTGATGACAACATAGTATCTTGATTGCTGTAACTTTTACTATAGTTCTAAAGTAAACTTTTATTATTTTTTCAAATTTGATTTGGCTATTCTGGATTATTTGCATATTCATATAAATTTTAAATCAACTTCTCAATTTCCACCGAAATAAGAAGTCTGCTTGGATATTGATTGGTATTACAATAAATATATAGATCAAAATGAGAATGATGGCTGTCTTAACAATATTGAATGCTCCAATCCATGAACATGGTATATCTCTCCATTTATTTAGATCTTCATTTTCATTCACGCATCTACACGTGATCTTACAGATCTTCCTATATTTTGTTAAATTTATCTCTAAATATTTTATGTTTTATGCTATCATAACATTTTAAAATACAAAAATTAATTTGTTGCTAGATATAGAAGTACAGCAGATTTTTACATATTGACTACTCTCCTCCTCCTTTTGTTTGTACCAGGGATTGAACCCAGGGGTGCTTAATCATGGAGTCACATTCTGAGCCCTTTTTATATTTGAGACAGAGTCTCATTAAGTTAATTAGGACCTCACTAAGTTGCTGAGGCTGGCCTTGAACTTGTGATCCTCCTTCCTTATCTTCCATGCATGACCACACCCAGCTTGACTCTTTTCTTTCTGTTACCTTGCTGAACTCACTTATTGCTTCTAGCAAGTAATTGTTTTTTTGTTTTGTTTTGTTTGTTTGTTAAATCGATTAGGATTTTCTGTAAACCATTATGTCATCTATAATAAAGACCATTATTACTTGTTCCTTTCTAATACCTATGTCATTTAATTTTTTCTTGCCTTTGTTGCCATGGTAACATTGAATAGAACTGATGCATGTGGACATCATTACCTTATCCCAATTAGTGTTTCTTCATTAAGTATAATGTTTGTTACAGGCTTTTTGTTTGTTTGTTTGGGGGGATACAGGAGATTGAACTCAGGGGCACTCGACCACTGAGCTAGTCCCCAGCCCTATTTTGTATTTTATTTAAAGGCAGAGTCTCACTGAGTTGCTGACTTTGAATTTGTAGGCCTCCTGAACTGCTGGGATTACAGGCATGTGCTACCATGCCCAGCTGTTATAGGCTTTTGAACTTGCCTTTCATTAGGATAAGAAAGTTCACTTCTTTTCCTAGTTTGCTGAGAAATTTTTTTACTCATGGGTGTTAAATTTTGTCAGATATGTTTTACTATATCCTCTTCCTTTTAAGTGGGCTTTTACAACTTTCCCTTTTACTGTGATTATTGACTTTATTAAGTTTGATTCTATCATGTTGCTATTTGTTTTGAATTTGTCCTATATGGCTTTTGTTTCTGTTACCCTTTTTTCCTGCATTCTTCTGAATTAAGTACTTTTTATTCTTCCACTGAATCTTTTGCTGCCTTTTTTGTTATTTTAGTGATTTTAGTTTATAGCGTCCCTCTCTAAGGCATCAGAGCCTACCTTAAAATAATAAGTAGACATATAAAGTGTAAGAACTTGATAATTTATACATTCACTTCTGTCTGCTACTGTTGTTTTTACTTTTATACATGATATAAACCCAACAACACATTGCTACTTTTTATTGTGGTTGAAACACAACATAAAATAAACATTTTTTTTTGTACTGAGGATCACTGAGCTATACTCTCAGCCCTTTTACTTATTTGTTTGTTTATTTATCTAGAGACAGGGCTTCCCTAAGTTGCTGAGGCTGACTTTGAACTTCAAAGTTCCTCCCTCCTCAGGCTCCTGAGTCTCTGGGATTACAGGTGTGTGCCACTATACCCAGCCATTTTAACTATTTTAAAATGTTTATTTCAATGGTATTAGGATATTCTCATTTTTGTACAACCAATCTCCAAAAATTTTTCATCTTGGGGAACTGAAGCTCTATACCTTTTAAACAACAGTTTCCCTTTTCCTCTCTCTGCAGCCACTGTTAGACACGATTCTGCTTCCATTTCTATGAATTTGACTAGGATAGATACTTCCTATGGGTAAAATCATGTAGTATTTGTCTTTTTTGTGACTGTCTTAATTTGCTTAATGCCCTTAAGATTCACCCATGTTGTAACATGAGACAGGCTCTCCTTCCCTAGGAAGGTTGCATAGTATTGTATTGTAGGAAAGCACTGCATTTTGTCCATCCATCCATCCATCCATGAATGGCATTGGCTTGCTTCCCCCTCCTCACTATTGTGGAAGTGCTGCTATAAACATGGGCATACCAAAAAAAAAAAAATCCAAACAAACAAACAAACAAAAACATGGGCATACCAATATTTCTTCAAAATCCTGCTTTCAGTTCTTCCAGATATATACTTAGAAGTGGGTTTGCTGGATCATAGGTTTTTCTATTTTTAATTTTTGAGGAAAGTCTATCATATTTTCCTTAGTGGTTATACCATATAATAATTCCATCATCAATACACAAGGATTTCAGTTTCCCTACAACCTTGCCAACTCTTGTTGTTTTCTGGCTTTTTGATAATAGATCTTAATGGGTATAAGATGGTTTCTCTAATGATTAATGATATTGACCATCTTTTCATATACTTGTTGACTAGTTCTGTGTCATCTTGGACAAATGTTTATTCAAGTCCTTTGCTCATTATTTGATTTTTTTGTTGAGTTTTTGGAGTTCTTTATAATAATTCTAGATGTTTATACCTTACCAGATACATGATTTGCAACTTTTTCCCCACCCTATGGGTTCCCTTATCACTCTGTTGTTTATGGTGTCCTTTGATACACAAAAGTTTTTAAGTTTGATGTAATCCCATTTATTTATTTTTGTTGCCTGTGCTTTTGGTGTGTCTCATTCAAGAAATCTTTACCCTTTGGGAAAAATATCCTAGTTTGCTGTGTTGAGTTGGCATTGTACAGAAATTAACAGCATATTGGTCTGGAAATATAAAAATTATTTTTCCACTTGTACAAGGGGGGGTAATGCACTGAATTAAATATGTAAGATCCTATCTATGTGGGTTTGATTATGGAAACTAATATTCTCTAAATAATGAAAAAAAATTTTGCCAAGTCAAATGTCATGAAGATTTCCCCCTGTATTTGTATACTTTTAGAACTCAAATGTAGACCTTTAATCCACTGTGAGTTAATTCTATACATGTGGCATTCTTTTGGGCTCATTCTTTTGCAGTAGATATTCAGTTTCCCCAACATTATTTCTTGAAGAGACTGTCCTCTTCCCCCACTGAGTGGCCTTGAAACTCTTGTCTCTTGCTGGAAATCGTTTGACAGTATACACAAGGGTTTTGTTTGGAGTCTATTCTGAAGTTTCATTGGTCTGCATATCTATCTTTATGCCATTACCACACTATTTTGATTACCTTCGCTTGATCATGTTTTCCCCCCATTTTAAAAATAGAAGCATGATTATATGATTTGAGATCTGAAAGAATGAGCCTTCTGTTCTTTTTCAAAATAGTTTTGACTCTGTATCCATGCATATTTTAGGATGGGTTTTCCTATTTCAGGGGTGGGGGTTGGGGAGTTTGATGGGGATTGTGTTGAATCTGTAAGTCACTTTGTAGTATTATCATCTTAATATCAAGTCCCCCAATCCATGAACACAAAGTATCTTTCTGTTTATGTGACTTTTACAATTTGTTTCAGCAATGTTTTCTAGTTTTCAGTGTTTAACTCTTTGGCCTCCTTATTTCATAGTGTTCTTGTTATTCTTTTAGCTGCTATTGTACATAGGCAGTTTCCTTACTTTCCTTTTTGGATTATTCACTATTTATGTGTATAAATGCAACTAGTTTTTGCATGTTGATTTTGAATCCTACAACTTTAAAAAATTTGTTTATAAATTCCCTAAATATTTAGTAAGGTCATGTCATCTACAAATAGAAATAATTTACTTTCTTTCCAATTTGAATGCCCTTTAAAATTTTTTCTTGCCTAATTGCTCTGGGTAGGACTTTGGAAACCACACTGAATCTAAGGAGATAGGGCACAGCTGCCTTGTTCCTGATCTTAGAGGACAAACTTGCAATCTTTCACTTATGAGTATGTTTTGAGTATAGACTTTTCATACAAGGCATTTATGATGTTGAAGCATAGGTATTATTTTGTTAGACAATTATCTTTTTTCATAATTTCTACTGTGAAAAAATATGAATAACACAAATTTTTCCATTTTAACAATTTTGACCCTTAAGTGCTATTTGTTAAGAGATTCATACTCTTAGATTGAATGATGTGGCACCTTGTGCTAAGCCATAAATGAATGGGTTTATTCCTGGATATGCAATTCTTTTTCATAGGTCTCTGTATCTTTTGTGTGTGTGTGAATGTGTGTGTTTTGCTGGGGATTGAATCCAGGCCCTTGTGAATGCCAGGCAAATGCTCTACTAACTGAGCTATATCCCCAGCTCTGTAGGTCTATATATCTGTCTTTATGCTTGTACTATATTGTTCTAGTTGTTAAAGTTTTGTTTTGAGCTGGGTGCAATGGCACATGCCTGTAATCCCAGCAGCTGGGGCGACAGAGGCAAGGAGGATCCTGAGTTCAAAGCCAGCCTTAGCAACAGCAAGGCACTAAGCAACTCAGACCCTGTCCCTAAATAAAATACAAAATAGGGCTGGGGATGTGGCTCAGTGGATGAGTGCCCCTGAGGGGAGGAAAAAACCTCCTTTGTTTTGAAATAAGGAAATGTGAGTTGTCCAACCTTGTTCTTTTTCTTTTCTTTTTTTTTTTTAATATTTATTTTTTAGTTCTCAGCGGACACAACATCTTTGTTGGTATGTGGTGCTGAGGATCGAACCCGGGCCGCACACATGCCAGGCGAGCGCGCTACCACTTGAGCCACATCCCCAGCCCCCAACCTTGTTCTTTTTCTATATCATTATTTCAGTACATTAACAGTTATTCAAGCTTGTTTGACGACCCAGGACTTGGTCGCTGTTGAACATCTTCCCATCACTTTCCTGTTTCACTATACCCCTTCTCCTGCCCCACCTAGCACTGCAGATGCCCCACTTCCTGCTTCCACCTTGCAAATGTAGTAACCTTTCAATAGTAAGTCCATGTATCTTTCTCACACCTGAGCTTTGGTGGCATTTGTTACATCTTTTACTTCTATATTTGTTATAAACTTCACATCACATTATTCTGGTTTAAAAAATAAGTTCTTTATATAAATCATGAGGAAACAATTTTTTTTTTTCTGCTTACCCTCATATTTACTTGGATGGTCTTCATCCTTTCTGTAGTTTCAAATTTCCATCTCCCATTACCTCCATTTGGTCTAACAGGCAACCTTTAAAACTCCTGGCAGTGTAGTTCTGAGTGATGGACTCTGTCAAGTTGTTTTGTTTTTACTTCATTTGGTACTAAGGATGGAACCCAACAGTGCTCTCCTCTGAGATACTTCCCCAGCCCTATTTATTTATTTTTGATACCAGGTCTCCCTTAGTTGCTAAGGCTGGCCTCAAACATGCAGTCCTCCTGCCTCAGTCTCCCCAGTCACTGGGATTATAGGTGTATGCCACTATACCTAACTATTCTTTTAATTTATCTATATTTTACTGAATGATTTGTACTTTTTATGTGTCCATCACTTTAACCTCTAAACACAAAGATACCCCAGGGATCAGGACTTAGACCTTTCTGTTTATGTTAATTCCCAGTAATCTTTCAATTTATGACATCCAGTACACTGATGACTTCATCATATACGATAATTTGAAGGACCCTTGCTGAGCTAGAGATTGTCTTCTTCCCTTATTCAGGTTTCTTGGGTGGGGAATCTGCAGTCACTGCCTCCATTCTTTATTTTGCACTGCCTGCCTATTGCTCCCAGGAAGCTGATATCTAATCCTCGGCCACACTGGAATGTCCAGAAGTCCATTCTGGTTTTTGCAGGGCGGGGGACTGAACCCAGGGCGCTCCAACATTTATTTTCTATTTTGGGAACTCCTGCACCCTCAGTCCATCTCCGTGCTTCTGCACAGTGCTTCTTCATCTGCCTTTGAGATGCACTCAACTAAAGAGGCACCTCCCCGACTACATTCCCCTTTATCATTACTTTTCTTTTTAAGCGAATATCATATTTATCAACACTGAAATGTAAATTTCTATTTACACAGCTTTCTTCCCTACTAAACTGAGAATTTATACTGATCAGGGACCCTTTTTCACCTTAATCTTTTTTTTGGGGGTGGGTACTGGGGATTGAACTCAGGGCACTAGACCCACTGAGCCACATCCTCAGCCTATTTTTTTTTTTTTTAATATTTTTTAGTAGAAGTTGGATACAATGTTTATTTTAATGAGGTGCTAAGGCTCGAACCCAGGGCCTCATATGTGCTAGGCCAGCGCTCTACCGCTGAGCCACAATCCCAGCCCACCAGCTCTATTTTGTATTTTATTTAGCGTCTCACTGAGTTGCTTAGTTCCTCAATTTTGCTGGGGCTGGCTTTGAATTCTCTCAGCCTCCAGAGCCACTGGTATTACAGGTGTGGAAAAAAAAAAAAAAGATTAAGGAGAAGCCGGGTGTGGTGGCCCAAGCCACTGCTGGGATTACAGGCGTGGGCCACCACACCCAGCTTCTCCTTAAATCTCCCCCCCCCCCCCCCCCCCCCCGGTGGTTCTGGGGATTGAACCCAGGGCCTTGTGCATGCAAGGCAAGCACTCTACCAACTGAGCTGTATCCCCAGCCTCTCCTTAATCTCTTCCGTAAAATGACAGTTCAGCCCCAGGACTGCAAAGGCCCCAAAGGAAGGATCTGTTTACAGATCCCAAAGGAAGAACTTAAAGGACTCAACAGAGAGGTTTTGGACATTTTATTACTTACTCCTCCGTGGCCAAGGGCCAGGATGCAGGGGAGGGCCGCGCCAAGTTCCTTTACTTCACAACCAAGGTCATTCATCCTGATCAAAGCACTGGAGGGGACTGGCCAGCTCCCCCTGCCTTTCCCTCCTCACCACATTCTTTCCCGAAACCACTTTTCGTCGCTGGAAGCTTTCTGAGGCACTGTTAGCATTTAGCAGAACAAAAGAATGAGTTAAAGAATGAAGGCTGAAGAAGCTGAGCTAAGCCAGTCTGGCCCGGCAGACTATCCGGGTAAAAGTTTTTAACACGTAATTCAGCAGCAATTTTTAAAACGTGGAGTTTTAAATAAGTTTTAAATGAGTCAGAAGTTAACAAAGTAAAATCCAAAAAGATGTAACTCACATTCCATGCGACTTTAACCACCTCCCCAAGCCCGTGGCCCTCAGCGGCCCCCTCCACTCCACCCCGCGGCCTTGGGCACTACCAGTTTTGCTCAGCCTAACAAACTTAACATTAAGTTGACCACCAGGTCCTCAAAATCGACCCCTGAATCTGGACCCCACGTGCAGTTGGGGTCCCACATTAGCCACACATAGAAATGCAAATTCGGGGCCTGACGCCGCAGCTTCCCGTTCGGTCCCTGTTTCATAAGGGTGGCTGGTTCGGCCCCGCGATTCACCCTGCTGTGGAAGGTGCCCCTGGAGTTGCGTGTGAACGGGGTGCTCGGGCATTCAGCAGCGGGGAGCGGTGGCGACAGGTGTCTGCTAACGGGCTTGGCTGGAGGCCGGTCAGGCACGGTTAAGAGTGCCTTGGGCAGGCAGGCGCCATTCTCCGAAGGCTGTCCAGTCTTGGCGGTGCAGAGCGAGTGGGCTCCCTCTCGCGCTACCGCGCCGAGTCGCGCGCGAGTGACGCACACGGCGCGCGGCGACGCGGCGCCTGGCCCAGTGCACGCTGGGATATTTAAGTCTTCTCCGCGGCGCGGAGCCGCGATGTCTCCGGCGGCTGCAGCGGCTGGAGGAGGCGAGCGGCGGCGGCCCCCCATAGCGAGCGCCCGGGACAGCCGGGGCCGGGCCCGCGGCGGGCCGGCGGGCGCAGCGCTGCTCGGCCTCGTGCTACTTGGCCTCGTGCTGTACCTGGTGCCCGCGGCGGCGGCGCTGGCCTGGCTGGCCGTGGGGGCTACCGCGGCCTGGTGGGGACTGAGCCGCGAGCCCCGAGGCCCGCGCGCCTTGCCGTCGTTCCCTCGCAGCGCGCGGAGGCAGCGAGCGCTGCTCGCCTCGCCCCCGGCCAAGTCGGCAGTAAACGGAAGCCTCCTAGAGCCTCGGACCCTGCTCGAAGGACCCGACCCCGCCGAACTGCTGCTCATGGGCAGCTACCTGGGCAAACCCGGCCCGCCGCAGCCTGCCGCCGCGCAGGAGGGCGGGGACCCGCGGGCGCGGCCCGGCCGCCGCCTGCCCGCCCGCTCCTCGCCGCCCACGGCCCAGCGCGCCCCGTATGCTCACCCGTCTCCCCCCACCCCTCTCCTGCGGCCCTCCGGGAGGCCGGCATACAGGTAAGAGCACTGCGCGGAGCGTCGACCCTGACCCCTGCCTAATTTGGTGTAAGTCTCCTGCCCGCCTCTGCCTCGGCTAACCGCGGTCTTAACACTCCTTCCCTCCCAGTTCCTAGGCTGCTGGACGGTAGTGCCTGTGGGCCTGGGAGAACGCGAGTCTCCGCAAAGAGCCAAAATACTTCTTTGCGTTTAGTCAACGGAATGTTTGGCTGTTTTGTCTGGACCAGAGAAATGATACCAGGCTCAGGAAATGCCTCGATGATAAAACCTGATTAAAAAACATAGTGAAAGTGTTAAATTTTTAGAGTTTTGATAAATATATTTAGTTGAGAAAATGAACTAATGTGCATTTTTCTGATTAGCATAAACTGATCCAAAGAATACTGAAAAATTTCTCCCAGTGCAACCCAGTAGCATAGTGTACATGTGTAGGCAAGGTTTTCAATTTCACTCTAAAATTGTTGAAGTCTGTGATAGAGACAGCTGTTGAACAGCTGCCACTTTCTGCCCACAGATGGAAATTTGCCATAAAAATACTGTGTTCAGTATTGCTTGGAAAGAGATATAAACTCTCTGGAAAATGTCTGATGTTCTTTTAAGTTTCTCTGGTTCTATGGTGTGTCTCTCATTCTTCATAGGGATTGTGGGACTTTACCCGGTCGGTTTGTGATAACCCCTCGAAGACGCTATCCGATCCAGCAGGCCCAATATTCCTTGCTGGGGGTACTGCCCACAGTGTGCTGGAATGGTTGTCACAAGAAGGCTGTGCTCTCTTCTCGGAACTCAAAGATGGTGTGTAGCCCAGTGACTGTGAGGATTGCCCCTCCAGATAGCAAGCTAACTCGTTCTCCAGGGTGAGTATTATTGGAAGAGTGCTCTCCCTTTATGCCTGCTTTTTACTTCTATAGTTGTTTCTCTGACAAAACAATTATTAAAATGAAGAAGAAAGGAAAAGAAATGACTGCTTATTTAAATGAGAAATCCCAAGTTCTAATAAAAACCTTCGTTTATTTTTTGTCCCTGGGCTAGCTTTCATTGCTCAGGACAGGTTCTGTGAATATATAAATGATACTTTTGCCAGTTGGTTAGATTATGGTTTCCAGGGGCTTGGGTCTAATGCTGTGTGGTATAGCAATTAAAATATCTTACAGCTGCTATAATCTTGTCTTTTGTTACAGACCAGAACGGTTAATCAACTCAGCACTGCCCTCACCATCGAGTAGTGTCCCAGACCCATGTGCAAAGGAGACCGTGCTGAACGCCCTCAAAGAGAGGAAGAAAAGAATTGTGGAGGAAGAAGACCAAGTGTTTGTTGATGGCCAAGAGAATAAAAGAAGGTAGCAGGCCCCGCAGATGCTCAATGGGCTCCTGTGCAGATCCTGGGTGTTCAGTGAAATCTAGGTCATTCTTATAAAGGGCCAGCTTCAGTTTGTGAGTCTTTAAAGTCCCCTTCTCTCATGTCCTGGTAATAAGGACATTAATGTTATTCAGTTTGTAAAGACAGATTAGATAATTTTTATAGTTTTTTTCCTTTCCGTAGATTATCCATGTTGGGATCCTACTTCTGATATAAATATGTTAAATATTATTTTGGGAAGAGAATTCTCAAGTCTTCTCAATTTTATGTTCAATAACTTGGGTTCAAAATCATAACTACTCAGGAAGTGCTTGTCAAAAATGAACTAGAGTATGGTCTGTTTGTATAAAGATGAAACCAATTTCCTTATTTTGTTTATATGATTACTCAATAAATATGGAGTTAAAAACTTCCTAAGTACAGTGAGAGGAGAGGTAGTTAAGTGGCTCTTTGGGATATAGGACTATTTATGCTTACCAAGGAGTCACCTGAGGATTATTTTATTTATTTATTTATTTGTTTGTTTGTTTATTTACTTTTTGTGTGTGTGTGCTGGGGATTGAACCCAGGGGCTCTCCACTTATTTTTGCAATTTAGCAAATATTTACTGAGCACCCATTGTAATGCCAGACCCTGTTCCAGGATCTGTGGACAATAAACGAGACAGAATCCCAGCCCTCATGGGACATTTTTTGAGAGAGATAGGCAGTTTTTATTTATTTGTTTGTTTACTTGTTTTGTAGTTGTAGATGGGCAGTATGTCTTTATTTTATTAGTTTTGCTTTTATGTGGTGCTGAGGATCAAATTTAGTGCCTCCCACATGCAAGGCAAGCACTCTGCCACTGAGCTACAGCCCCAGCCCAAGATAGGCAATTTTTAAAAATGTCAAAATGAACAGTGTAATCATGGATTATAAGTATATGGGGATTAAAAAAAAAAACAGGGAGATAAAGGTAACAAGAATGGGGCTTCTTCATATCTAGTGGTCAGGGAAGAGCTCAGAGGAGAGAGTGAACCCCACACCTGAAGAACATGACTTTTGTCCCCATTACCTTGACTGGATTGTTTATACCCAGCAGTTTTAAAGTTGGCTGTCCATGGTACTGTAGAAGACAAAATTAAGTAAAGGAAATCTTAATTTATGTATATGAATTAAGAATATAGGAAAATCAGGTGATGATGACCCAGACATAGAATTTCAGTTGTGATAAATGAGCAGTTTGTGCTGATATCATCTAGCTAAGTAGAAATGGCAGAGTATGAGTAGGGCAGTGGCACTTGCCTATAATGCAAGTGACTTCAAGAGACTAAAGCAAGGGGATCACAAGTTCAAGGCCAGCCTGGGCAACTTAGCAAAGACCTTGTTTCAAAATAAAAACTTAAAAAGGGGGCTGGGAATGTGGCTCAGTAGTAAACTAAATATGAGTTCAATCATTACTGCAAAATTAAGAATGGCAGAGGGCAGGGAGGAAATAATTTTTATGGTCCAGGTAGGTGTCTCATGTTCTCCATGATGAAGATTTTTCTTGGCTGTGGTGCATGTACAACTAAAGATTCAGTCTTATCTTTCCCATGATTGAAATAAGCAGTGATCACGTGTCATTTACATGCTCTTATATGTGATGTGTAGATTTTTACCTAACCGTTTTGGCATGTTAACCTCCAGAGCACTGTGAGGTGTGTGGATTGGTCCTCAACACACTTGCGGTTTTTGTTTTTATTTTTTCAAATTTGTGGGTGTTGGGTTTTAAATTTATGATCATAATACTTCAGTGTCAAGTTAGCAAGTAAGAAATTGAAACACCTGTGTAGTTCAAAAGGTCTTAAAGTATTTTCATGCTATCCTTCATTACCAGGGCTATCTCAGATTAAATTTACCTTTCAAAGACTTAGAGGTTTAAAACAACTTTTTCCTTTTCTAGAATGTAATCTATGTTCCACAGAGGTAGTATATAATCCCAGGTGTCTGAAAATATGCTTTGGGTGGGCGGGGCCATGTTATTTCACTGAGAATTTTTTTGTTTATTGTAGATGCCATGGGTAGGGGGGGATCATGTTATTTCACTGAGAATTTTTTGGTTTATTGTAGGCGCCATGATAGCAGTGGGAGTGGACATTCAGCATTTGAGCCCCTGGTGGCCAATGGAGTCCCTGCTTCTTTTGTACCGAAGTAAGTGAGAGTTCATCTGGATGAAATATCAGCTGTTAAGGAAAAGGGCATTATCATATCTGTTGCCCTAAAGATTTCTCTTTGCTTTTTGATTTGCTAAGTAGTTCAGGTTCACATTTTGAAATCAGGAAGGAACATTTTGAGGAACCTGCCACATTAACTGTCTTCTGTCCAATTTCTTTTCATACTTTTACATTAATATGAATAAACTGCTAAAGTTAAAGGGCTTGTAAGTGTATATGATGACCAGGTATGTAAACAGAAGGATCACAAGGCTTGTTTAAATAGACTAAATGCAATAAGTTTCTGCATTTGAGTTTGAAAATACATTGGAGAAGTGAACATGGTGTCACACTCCAGGAATCCCAGCTACTCTAGAGGCTCAGGCAGGAGAATCACAAATTTGAGGGCAGCCTCAGCAACTTAGTGAGAACCCTGGCTGAGTAAAAAAAAAAAAAAATGGTGTGGGGCTAGGGGTGTAGCTCAGTAATTAAGCATCCCTGGGTGCAATCCCCTATAAATGTACCAAAAGAAAAAAAAAAGCATTGGAGGGGAAACAAAATGGA
Organism: Urocitellus parryii; assembly: GCF_045843805.1. Classification (NCBI taxonomy): domain Eukaryota; kingdom Metazoa; phylum Chordata; class Mammalia; order Rodentia; family Sciuridae; genus Urocitellus; species Urocitellus parryii. Next base: position 27,610,721 of record NC_135539.1, on the reverse strand, counting down.
GGGGGGGGAATCAGAAATATGTGTGGAAAGGCTTAGGATAACTTACACATAACTACGTGATGTGGCTGTCAGAAAAGCTAATGTGATCCTACTCTGCTGTTAGAAGATGATTAGAATGAAGCTGGGAAGTGTGGTTAGTCCTGCTTTCCATAGTTATGCTTCGGCTGTCAGAACCTCATGTTCAGTTCAACATACAAGAAAGGATGTATGCAAACTGAGATTAATTCTAGTCAAGCAACCAAGAGATTAAGGGGATTTGTTGTTTTGGGGGTTTTGTTTTGTTTTTCCTTTTCATTGTGCATTATAAGCATACATAACTGGGATTCATTGTTAGGTTTTTTTAATGTTTAATTTTTAAAAGATTTATTTTAATTAGATATATGTGACAGCAGAATGCATTTTGATTCACTGTACATAACTGCAGCACACCTTTTCATTTCTATGGTTGTACATGATGTGGCGTCACACCATATGTGCAGTCATGCAAGTATCAAGGGTAATGATATCCATCTCATTCCACCATCTTTCCTGTTCCTATACCCCTCCCCCACTCCTTCCTCCCCTTTGCCCCATCAAAATTTCTCCATTTTTCCCATGCCCCCTTCCCCCAATCATGGATCAGCATCCACTTATCAGAACATTCTGCCCTTGGTTTTTAGGGATTGGCTTACTTCACTTAGCATGATATTCTCCAGCTTCATCCATTTACCTGAAAATGCCATTGTTTGTTCTCTTTTAATGCTGGGTAATATTCCATTGTGAATACATGCCACAGTTTCTTTATTCATTCATCTATTGAAGGGCATCTATATTGCTTTCATAGTTTAGCTATTGTGAAATGAGGTGCTATGAACATTGATGTGGCTGTGTTACTATAGTATGCTGATTTTAAGTCCTTCAGATATAGATCGAGGAGTGGGATAGCTGGGTCACATGGTGGTTTCATTCCCAAGTTTTCTAAGGAGTCTCCATACTGCCTTCCAGATTGGGTTCACTAATTTGCAGTCCCACCAGCAATGTATGAGTGTGCCTTTTCCCCCACATCTTCACCAACATTTATTGTTGTCTGTATTCTTCTTCTTTTTTTTTTTAATATTTATTTTTTAGTTGTAGTTGGACACTATATGTTTGTTTTATTTATTTACATGTGGTAGGTACATTTATTTGTTCATCAAATGTATATCTTCTGAGGAGGGTCTTTTTAGCTCCTTAGCCCATTATTGATTGGGTTGTTTGTTTTTTTGGTGTTAAGTTTTTAATGGATTTTTTTTTTTCATACACCGACGCAGTAACTTTAGTTTGTTTATATACTCTTATGTGGTGCTGCGGATTGAACCCAGTGCCTCACTCTTGGGAGTCAAGCGCTCTACTGCTGAGCTACACCCCAGCTGCCAGTGTTAAGTTTTTTGAGTTCTTTATATATCCTGATGGGCGTGTGGCAAAAATTTGTTCCCAAAATGTAGGCTCTCTCTTTACCTCATTTGTTTCTTTTGCTGAGATGAAGCTTTTTAGTTTGTGTCCATCCCATTTATAAATTCTTTATTTTATTTCTTAGGCTTTCAGAAGTCTTGTTAAGGAAGTTGGGGCCCAATCCGACATGATGAGGATTGGGCCTCCTTTTTCTTACTGTTAGGCGCAGGGTGACTGGTGTAATTCCTAGGTCCTTATTCTACTTTTGAGTTTGTGCAGGTGAGAGGGGTTTATTTTCATTTTGCTGAATATGGATTTCCAGTTCTCCCAGCACCATTTGTTGAAGAGGCTATCTTTTCTCCAGTGTATGTTTTTGGTGTCTTTGTCTAGTATGAGATAACCGTATTCATGTAGGTTTGTGTCTGTGTTGTCTATTCTGTACCATTGGTCTACGTGTTTGCTTGGTTCCAATACCATGTCATTTTTGTTACTATAGCTCAGTAGTATAGTTTAAGGTCTGATGTTATGCTGCCTCCTGCTTCACTCTTCTTGCTAAGGGTTGCTTTGGTTATTCCGGGTCTCTTATTTTTCCAAATGAATTTCATGTTTGCTTTTTCTACTTCTATAAGAACTGACAATGGGATTTTAATTGGAATCGCATTGAATCTGTATAGTGCTTTGGGTAGTATGGCCATTATGACAATATTAATTAAGTTGATGTCCAAGTGTTGTATTTCTTTATTTTTTTGGATGCTATTGTAAATGGGGTAGTTTTCCTAATTTCTTTCAGAGAAAATTTCTTACATCACTGATGTGTAGAAATACGTTTGATTTATGGGTATTGATTTTATATCCTGCTACTTTGCTGAATTCCTTTATTAATTCTAGAAATTTTCTGGTGGAGTTTTTAGGTCCTCTAAGTATAGAATCATGTTGTCAGCAAATAATGATAGTTTGAGTTCTTTTCCTTTAATTTCATATCCCTTTAATTTCCTTTGTCTTTCTAATTGCTCTGGCTAGAGTTTCAGGGACATGTTGAATAAAAGTGGTGAAAGAGGGCATCCCGGTCTTGTTCCAGGATTCATTGTCACATATTCATACGTATTCACAATATAACAGTCTGCTTGGGTCAGTTTTACTTCCCAGTACCTCCCCTTCTCCTGCCCCCTGTCCTTTCCTCTGTTGGTCTCCCTTCTGTTTTCATGAGACACTTTCCACCCTTTGTTTTTTCCTCTCTGGCTTCCACGTGTGAGAGAAAACACAGCACTTGACTTTCCAAGTCTGGTTTATTTCACTGAGCATGTTCTCTAGTTCTTTCCACGCACCAGCAGAAGACATAATTTAATTTTTCTTTATGTCTGAATGAAAGTCTGTCTGTCTGTATGTATGTATGTATACCACGTTTTCTTTGTTCATTGAGTCTTTGGCAGACACCTGGGCTGGTCCCATAATTGGGCTGTTGGGAATGTTCAGGGGATTTGGAAACGCCAGAAGGGGTGGTGGTGATAGGTGAGGGAGTTTTGAGGATACAGAAGTACTAGCCCAGAGGAGATTGACCTCAGGGGAAGTATTGGGAAATAAGGAAAGGAAGCAGAGTGGTCCTCCAAAAGGTAAAGAACTGTCAAGGCTCCATCTGGCTGCAGGTAAGATCTGTGGGTAAGAGCTTAGGGGAAGACTTCCTAATAATGAAGTGTAGAATGTACGGCTCATGGCTGGCACAAATCACTCTGGGAGGTTGTTGTCTGTATTGTAGCAGGAAGGATATGTGGGGAATGTCTGTTTTGGTTGTAGGTTTAGAAACAATAGTTGGTTCCTCTTAACTCTTTCTTTTAGCAGCTTTATCGAGGTATAATTGACATATAATGCACTGTACCTGTTTGAAGTATAAAATATGCCAAGTTTTGCCACATATGCCCCTGTCACACCATTCTGATGAAGGTAATGAACACATTCATCACCCCCAGACTCCTTCGTGCTTCTCTTGTAATCAAGCCCACCCTGCTCCAGCTGTCACGGCTCTGTCTCAATAGATGAGTGTGCATTTTCTGGAATATTATATAAATGGAATCGCACATTTGAGTTTTGAATGTTTGGCTTTCTCTACTGACTTTCTCAGATATATTTAGCCAAATTGTGAGCAGTGCCAATTAAGAGCACTGTCCTCTTCCTTCCATCTGTATGTAGAAAGGTGTTATAACCACAGATGGACCCTTGGAAGGATGCTGCCTTCAGTAGTACATCTAACCTTTTCCCTTTTCCCTTAGACCTGGGTCTCTGAAGAGAGGTCTCACTTCCCAAAGCTCAGATGACCACTTGAACAAGCGATCACGCACCTCTTCTGTGAGCTCCCTGACAAGCACGTGCACAGGTGGCATTCTTAGCTCCAGCCGCAATGCAATCACCAGTTCCTATAGTTCCACCCGTGGCATCTCACAGGTACAGTGGTGGCTCTGTGTTGCTGGGGCTGTGGGGGAAGGGGTGGGGTGGGGGTCCTGGCGTCACTTAATGAAAATGATTACCAACATTGGGATTATCTCTAAGCTAACAGAGATTCAAAGCCTTAAATAATAAACTGTAGACCAGTGGAATGGAATAGAAAGTAAGAAGTAAACAGGGTAGAAATAGAGCTATTATTGCAAATAAATGTAAGATGGCTGAACAGGTCAGTAGTATTAATTTGATCCAAAGCTTGGTTGTCTGGGTTGCATTGGACCATAGAAGAGATTTATCCTATAGGCATGTAATATTTAGAGTAAGCTTTAAGCAAAACTGGTTGATTGTTGTTGAGAAAGGGGATTATGTCGTGCAAGGAAAAAAAAAAAAAAAACACTCTGCTGCCAGCCAAGCTGGGGCTGAAATCTTGGCTCTGACACTTAATAGCTAAAGGGCAGGTGAATCATATGAACTCTTCCTCATCTTTGAGGGATTATTAAAGCACCCCTTCAGCAGTGTGTCCATGGTGGGTATTATAGATGGGAACTGCTTTAAAAAAAAAAAAGTGTGGCAAAAAAAGGTTATTGAGGGGAGAGATTTTGAGACATGTTCATCAGTCCTGAGGCCTTTATAGCAATATCAGTGAAAGATGAGGCCGAGCCTTTAATTTCTTTTGTCTGTCTAATTGCTCTGGCTAGATTTCAGGGACCATGTTGAATAGAAGTGGTGAAGAGGCCATCCCCATCTTGTTCCAGGATTCATTGTCATGTATTCATACATACATACAATATATCAGTCTACTTGGGTCAGTTTTATTTCCCAGTACCCCTTCCCCTCCCCTTCTCCTGCCCCCTGTCCTTTCCTCTGTTGGTCTCCTTTCTGTTTTCATGAGACACTTCCCACCCTTTGTTTTCTCCTCTCTGGAATCCATGTATGAGAGAAAATATACAGCACTTGAGTTTCAGTGAGTGGTCATGGGAGCGAAAATGGCACCACTGTAACCTTTCCCTTGAGCACCTGTTTTGTGTGGGGCTCAATGCTAAGCCGGATACATGCATTTCCTAGCTTAGTCACCACAGTGGCCCTATTAATTACATACTTATTCCTATTTTTAAATTATTTTTATTATATAAAAATTTTCCAATATAAATAGCTACAGGAAACTCCACTGTAGCTTCAGTAGTTACCAGCGTTTTTTTGGATAAGGAGCCTTAACTGAGCTTGTCACCTTTGTTACTGAACGTTTGTCTTTATTCTATAATACTCTCATATCCCCTTTTTCATGTCTTTTTTTTTTTTTTTTTTTTTAATGGATCCCTTTTGCAGAATTTCCTACATTCTGGATTCAGTTTACGTCATTATAATGTTGTTTCAAAACATATTCTCTCATTCCTTGTGAGTAGTTGGATCCTAGAGCTTGATTAGATTGAAGCATCATTATTTGAGCAGGTATTGCGTAGTGGTACTGTGTTTCCTGACACATCTCATCTCAGCAGGCAGACGACATCTGGTTTCCCACTTCAGGAATGTGAATATTGACCGCTGGTTTTGGTGTTGCTGGTCTGATTCATTTAAATTTTCTTTTCTTTTTTTTTTTTTTTTTAAGAGAGAGTGAGAGAGGAGAGAGAGAGAGAGAGAATTTTTTATTTATTTTTTGGCGGACACAACATCTTTGTTGGTATGTGGTGCTGAGGATCGAACCCGGGCCGCACGCATGCCAAGCGAGCGCGCTACCGCTTGAGCCACATCCCCAGCCCCAGATAAATAGTCTTATTGCTTTTGATCTCTCCCAAAAATCTTTGTACATTTCCAGCTCAGACTAAAGTTGGCTGTTTCTTCAAATAGTTTTGGTTTCTTCCAGTGGAAATTCTATTAGAACTTAGTCTAGGTTCTAGCAGAGATACAGATCCTCCAAAAAGAAGAATCAGAATCATTAGTTCATAATGACATTTCAAATTCACATTTAAGATGGTAGGGTTTTTTACATAAAATTACTTTGGTTTTATATTTTTATGTATTCTTGCACAAAAAAATGTTGGGTCATGATTAATTTCTTGGTTGATCATTGTGTACTGTTCAGCACCCTGTGGCCATGGTGCATGGTGAGGAACAGGGGAGCATTTGTCTACATTCTGGCCAACAAAGTTGGTTCTCACAGTTTGGGGTTTTCATCTATAGGACAGGTGAAGAGCAGTATCTGATTTTTGTCTCATGAGTGAACATGGGCTTCTTTTCGTATGTTGAATGATTTTTTTTTTTAAAGAGTGAGAGACAGAATTTTTTTTTTTTGATCTTTATTTTTTTAGTTTTCGGCGGGCACAATATCTTTGTATGTGGTGCTGAGGATCGAACCCGGGCTGGATGCATGCCAGGCAAGCGCACTACCACTTGAGCCACATCCCCAGCCCTTGAATGATTTTTTTTATTCTCGTTCCATTATCATTAGTTCATAACTTTTGCCCATTTTTTTTGAAGGGCTGCTGGTCTTTGCTCATTTTCAAGAGTTTTTTCTATATTAGAGAAATCTATTCCAAATGAAATAAAGTTTTAAATATAAAATAGAAACCACAGAAATATTAGCGGAAACAGGCTTTTTGTGCATTGCTGCTGGAAGTGTAAGTGGGCTCCTCCTCGCCGGGCCAGAAATGGTCGGTGCTAGAGGTGCTGCCCACGGACCAGCAGCGGTGCTCGCAGAAAGCTCCCTCTTCAGTAGGGCAGCTAACACTTTTAGAAGAATACCTTTACTTTCAGTTTACACTTTCAGAACTAGCACTATATGATTCTGTTCCTGTTTACATCCTTACCAAAAATTTATAAAAAGCAAGGTTCAGAAGAACTCCATGCAGCGCCCTCTTCCTTGGGCGGCTGGGTATGTGTGTGATTCCACGATGCTTTCTTGCCTTCTCATCTTTAATCTGGTAACGTGACTGGGTAGGTATTGTCCGTATGTCCTTGTGTCATACTTTCATACAACTGGCAGTTTAGCAGAAACTGACAATAAGTATCGAGACAATAGGGAAATTATTATTTATTTAATTCTTGGAGACAGGATCTTGCTAAGTTGCTGGGGCTGGCCTCAAAGTTACAGATTCTCCTGCCTCAGCCTCACAAGTAGCCAGGAGTTACAGGCTATGTGCTGTTGTGCCCAGTAGGAGTTTACTCATTACTGTATATTATTCTTATTTGTTGAAATGTATGCCTTTCTTGGTTTCAAAAGAATATTTAAGCATTGATAACTTTCATGTGAAAATAGAAACTGAAAGCAAAATTCCATTATCCTGGCTCTCCTGGTCTCTGCTCCATGGCTTGCTGCTATTTAACATTCTTACTGTATGTGCAGGTACAATCAATGTCACTTAACAAGAAATGTATCATTAGTGATTTTTTTCATCATTGAGTGAGCGCCATAGAGTTAGTACACTTACCTGACCTAGTTGGTATAGGTCAGCCACTCAGTGTAGCCTCTTGGTACGACCAAGGAACTCAGTAAACATGAGATGGATGAGTCTGCTGCAGATGTAGCAGGCACAGTTTTATAGTAAACCTTCTTGTATACGTAAGTAGGAATACACTCTAAATAAATATATACATCAGGAGCATAGTCTTTTATTTTATTATCCTTATCAAGCATTAGATCCTGGCTGGGCATGGTGACGCATGCTTGTAAATCCTACTATTTAGGAGGCTAAGGCAGGAGGATCATGAGACTAGCCTGGGCAGTTTAGCAAGACCCTATTTCAAAAAAATAAAAAGGGCTGAGCGAATGTGTCAGTGGTAGAGTAGCTTGCCTGGTGTGCTCCAGGCCTGGGTTCAATCCTCAATACCATGGAAAGAAAGAGAAAAGGAAAGAGAAAAAAAAAAAAAACAGACACAGAGAATTGGATGCTGTACATAATTATGTGGGTTAAGCTTTTCTTTTTGGTAGTGGTAGTAGGAATGCTGGATTGAGCCCAAGGGCATTTTGCCACTGAGCTGCATCCTCAGTCCTCTTTACTTTTTAATTTGGAGACAAGGGTCTCACTGAGTTGCTGAGGCTGACCTTGAACTTGTGATCCTCCTGCCCCAGCCTCCTGGGAGTACAGGCGAGTGAGTGCCACTACACCTGGCAGTGTAGCAGGTTCATACCAGCATCACCAGAAATCCCTGCGTCATGCTAGTCTTAATAGGTGTGGGAGTTCTTCGGCTCCATCATTTATGTAATGTGTCACTGACCCAACGTGTTGTCTTGCAGTACAGGGCTGGCAGAGTGCCAGGATTGGGGGCTCTTTTTCATAATAAAGAGGCAGTATGTGTGCTTTTCCTTTCCAAGTGTCTTACCTATTATATCTTGTATAACATTCTTTGTCATATAATCTTATTTTTTAAATGGCTTTTGAAATTGTAGTGTAATATACAGAGAAACACAAATCATGACCACCCATCCGCTGGTCAGGTAATAGACATTTTTAACACCTAGCGTCCCCTGGTTTGCACTTCGCATCACTGTACTCTTTCCTCTTTTCCTTCCTGAATATTTTTAGTACCACAAATAGTTTTTTCCTTGGTTTTGAATTTGGTATAAATGGAAGCAGAGCATGCATTTGTCATTTTATGTTTTGACTTCTTCCAGTCAACATTTTACTTGTGAGGTTCGTCCATGTATGTCACTGGGTCATTCATTATTGTTGCTTTATACAAGTCTTTTGTTTGGTGCACATACATAAAGTTTGTGTATGTTCAGTTTAAGCAGGTGTTGCCTGTTTATTTTATTTTATTGACACCAGGGATTGAACCCAGGGGTGCTTAACCACTGAGCCACATCTTCAGCCCTTTTAGTTTTTATTTTGAGACAGGGTCTCGTTAAGATGCTTAGGGCCTCACTAATTGCTGAGGCTGGCTTTGATCTCAAGACTGTCCTGCCTCAGCCTCCTGAGCCACTGGGATTAGGACATGTACCACTGTGCCTGGCACAATTTCTGGAGTGCTTTAGTTTATACTTTTAGGATCAGCAGTACATGGTCTTGTTCCTGTTGTTCCGCTTCCTCACCGCTCTTGGTACTGTCAGTCTCTGGCAGTTCTTGTGGATGTTAGGTGGTATTCCGCTGTGGGTTTTACCTTGCATTTCCCCAATAACTGGTAAGACAGAAGTGACAACTGTTTATTGACTATTCATATACCCTCTTGTAAGAAATATCAATGGAGTTGCTGGCTAGAGTATGTGCCTAGTGTCTGCTCTGTGTCCACTGCCTTGCCGATGGCCTTTGGAGAAGCAAAGATGAAAACCCCGTCTTTGCCTTCAGGGACTTTTCCTGGTAGAAGAGACAGATACGGATGATCTGCACATAATCATAGATGCCAGAAGTGTAGCAAAAATCACAAATGTCATGACAGCATGTTTTGAAAAATAAAGCCAGGTGTGGTGAATGGGGAGGCAGATATAAGATTGTAAGTTTGAGGCCAGTCAGGGTAACTGAGCAAATCTTGTCTCAACATAAAAAATAAAGGGGCTGGGAATGTAGTTCAGTGATAGAACATCCCTGGGTTCCCAATCTCCCTTATCACAAAAAAGTTTAAAACTAAACTTAATGAAAACAAGATTTAGTTTACTGGCTTATCTTCCTAAAAGTATGTTTAAATTTACTTTTGTCTCCATAGATAGTCTGGAGTAGACTTGTGCATATAGCTCTGTGTTGTTACTGAATATCATCAATCTTACTACTACTTTTTAAGTATTTTTTTAATATTTATTTTTTAGTTGTAGTTGGACACAATACCTTTATTTTATTTATTTTTATGTGGTGCTGAGGATCGAACCCAGGGCTTTGCACGTGCTAGGCGAGCGCTCTACCGCTGAGCCACATCCCAGCCCCTTAGTTCTACTTCTTATATGCAAAAGGTGCATTCATTCCTTCTGTGTTTAGGCTTTTCTTTCCTTTTTTGCTTCCATAATTGTAATTGCCACAATACCATAACTGACAATTGACTTTCTTTTCAGGGGTCTTCACAAAGAAATATTTTTTAGTTCCTTAAAAAGGGACTTTACATGCAGTGATGAACACAACCACAAGAGTATCTCTCTCTAGGGTTGTGTGCTCAGCTGTCCCTGGGCTCAGCTGTGTAACTCTGATTGATTTCAGCTGTGGAAGAGGAGTGGTCCCCCTGCGTCCCCCTTCTCTAGCCCAGCTTCCTCCCGCTCTCAGACTCCGGAGAGGCCAGCCAAGAAAACCAGGTGATTATTACCTCCTCCAGTGACCGTTTGCTCTGTGTGGACAGGCAGGGGTGAGGAGGGAGGGGTTGGAGCTGGCTCTCGGGCATTGCATGACTCGGACTCAGTGGATCAAGAGCATAAGACTCAGAGAAGGGCAGTGATGCGGGCACCTACCAGCATGGCCCTCCTCCTGCAGCCTCGAACACTGGCTGCACAGGCCCTGCTCTGCCTCTTGCTCCAGCAGCCACTCAACAGAAGTGCCGAGAGGGTTCTGGGTATGCAGCCAACTGAAGCTCTGCTCCTTGGAGATCTAGGCTCGGCAGACTGCGTGGGGTTGTGGTTGGTTTAAGACAGGCTTCTCTGGGATCTTCGTTTCTATAGGAATTCTCCTTTGACCTTTTTTTATGTCGACATACTGAGATCTTAAGCATGGTTAAGAATGATGTGGCCTAGGCTCCTTGGCAGTTAGAAGGGTGTAGAACATTATCAAACTGAATTCCACCTTTCAAAACCCCACAGAGAAGACGAGCCATGTCAGCATTCCAGTTCCTCGACTCCACTGGTGGCCGACAAGGAGTCCCAGGGAGAAAAGGGTGAGTGGATGAGCAAGCAGGAGCTGTGGGTGGAGGGATGGCTGAAGGAGTACTGCTGAGAACACCTGGCAGAGCTTTGCCCTGTCTAGCTAGGGCAGCCTGGCTTCACAGTTAAAGGAGAGGGTCGTACAGACAAGTCCCATGTGACACGGTCCTGGGTAGAGAGCTGTACCCAGTATACCCAGTAAGCATTGGATGCTACATTTGGAGCAATTAACTATTTCCCCTCAACTATTAGAAATAATCTTACAGATACCATCTGGGGGCCCCAGCCATGGAAGATAGCATCTTTTTAGACACACAGTGACAACTCAGTGTTAAAAGCCAAGTGGATAGAAAAGCACTCTGCCCTGCTGGGAGAGGGAAGTAAGCCAGCAGGCCCTCTTCCTATCTTAAGTTGCAGACACAACCTCTCGGAATCAGCCGAACTCGTGGGCTTCCCCATCTACACCTGGCAGCTCTGGACAGCGGAAACGGAAGATCCCGCTGCTGCCCTCCAGGCGAGGGGACCAACTGACCTTGGTATGTCTAGTCACCCACGTTGGCCCTCTTGCATCTTGGGAGGGCTGGTGCAAGTGAGCTTCTGCCGCTGTACGATGGCCCAGCCTCTCCATTCCTCTTTGACAGCCTCCACCGCCTCAGCTTGGTTATTCTGTCACTGCTGAGGACCTTGACCTGGAGAAGAAAGCTTCACTCCAGTGGTTCAACAAGGTCTTGGAGGACAAGACTGGTAAGGGGTACACATCAGTGGCACATCCAAAGGCCCCATGTGTTCGTTTCCTTTGGTTTTGGTTTTATTGTTCTTCTAAAGGGTTTCCTAAGAAAGAGTTTCTTGTTTTCCTTTGTTGTTCTTCTGAGAAGTCCAGCTAGGTATTTTGTTTTTGTTTGGTAGGGGGATTAAACCCAGAGGCACTTTGAACTCAGGGACGCTTAGCCACTTAGCCACATCCCCAGCCACCTTTCTTGTATTTTATTTAGGAACAAGGTCTCACAGAATTGATTAGGGCCTTGCTAAATTTCTGAATCTGGCTTTGAACTCTCCATCCTCCTGCCTTAGTCTCCTGAGCCACTTGGGATTACAGGCAGGCGCCACCACCCCCAGCCACCTACCTTTTCATTAAATCCTGGAGTACCGTGAGCGCTGGTTTTTTTTTGTTTTGTTTTGTTTTTTGCTGCTTTGTTTTTATATTTTTTAGATGTCAATCATTTATTTATACATGGTGTGGAGAATCGAACCTAGTGCCTCCCTCACACATGGTAGATGAGTGTTCTACCACTGAGCCCCCAGCCCTCAGTGAGCACTATTGAGGGGAACAATTTCTAGATCAGGCTGCTAGCCCTGGAGCTTCCCTGTGCCATCTTGAAAGAATTCTTCAGCAAGGGGCAAAGGTTGAATCTTGTCTCTCTCCCTCAGATGTTCCTCCAAACTCCATCAGTGAGAACCCACCCGCCACTCAGCCTTCTTTCACTTTCACCCCGCCTGCTGTGGGGACCCCTTCTGCAGCAGCCTCCCCGCCAGCCACGGGCACCAACCCATTGTTAGAAAGCCTGAAGAAGATGCAGAGTCCCCCAGACCCATCCCTCCCAGGTAAGCACCGTGCAGTGTTGGCCCTCGGGATGAAGCCCAGCCTCATGCTTCTCTGTCAGTCTAAAGTTGCTGCTGCCTCGAGTAAAACTGGGAAGGCAGCATGGGTCGGGCTCCACTCAAAGCCTAGTCTTGGGACTGCTTTGAGCCTTGCTGTCATCATCTGTAAATGAGAGGACCATCCTGCGAGGTATCTGCAGTGTGGCTTACTAGACAACAGCCCCAAATAAGATAAGTTCCTCCACGTGGGTTTCCAGGGTCAGTTGAATGTCACAGGCCCAGGCCTTCAGGTTGTGCAACCTCTTACTGCACTTCCTCAGACAGTAGTCCAGGTGTAGTGTGCAGCCTCCCGGGGCCAGGGGCAAAGAGTCTGCTCCTTGCAGCTGATGGGTGAGCATGGTGCATCTCCATTAGACAGACAAGACCTATCTAGGTCAGTGCTCTGGTGACATGGCGCCTCCACGTATAACCTTGAGTTAGGTCTTGGGTTATTCCCTTCTGTCTGTCTTGTGGTCTGGGGGATGGAAACAGGAGAACCTCTGAGTGAGTTTCATAGGCTGTGCAGCGTAGACTTGTCACACCTCTCAGCTGACCAAGGGAGGCACCAGAGGCGCAGACATGCTGGTTCTGTCCTACTAGAGAACTCGGGTTTCTTACTTTCTTCCTAGAATCTGCTGAAGTGGCCACCACCACAGGCCCGTCACCTCTGAAGACACCCAGCCTGCTGACCTCCCTTGGCTCTCCACCACCAGGGCCCCTGCCAGGCACCTCTTCAGACTCAAAATCCACAGCCACTTTCTTGGGGCTGGTCCCTGCCTCCTCCACAGCACCTGTCGTGGACACCAAGTCACCTCCAGCCCTCCAGATCGACACATCTGCCAAAGCCCCAGGCCCGCCTACCCCCTCCCCCACCTCCAAGCAGAGTGGGCTGTTCGGCATGTTGAGCAGCATGCCCTCTGCCCCTTCCCCAGCTGCTCCAGCCGCTCTGGCTGCTCCGGCTGCCCCGGCCACACCTGCCGCCCCAGCTTCTCCGGCCACCCCAGCTGCCCTAGCCACGTCTTCTGCTTCTCCCATGTTCAAGCCCATTTTCATGACACCACCTAAAAGCGAGAGCGAAGGCCCCTCTGTCACATCCGTCACAGCTGCAGCTGTTTCTAGCTCCACCCAGCCCATGACCACCAGTACTGCCACCCCAACTTTTAAGCCCATCTTTGGTGACCTGGGGCCACCTGCATCTGTGCCCTTGCCTGCTCCCTTTTCCTTCAAGCCAACAACAGCTGCTGCAGCCCCAGCTGCCCCTCTCTTTGCTGGCCTGGCCACTGCCACCTCAGCCGTGGCTCCAGCCACCACTGCCAGCACATCCACAGACTCTGCTTCCAAACCTGCTTTTTGCTTTGGGGTCAGCAGCGTGGCCAGCGCTGGTGGCAGCACGACTGGCAGCTCGACCCCCGCCTCTCAGCCCTTCCCCTTTGGAGCACCCCCTGCCTCTGCCGCCGGCTTCACCCCCGCCGTGGGCTCTGTATTCCAGTTTGGCAAATCCACTGCCACACCAACATCCACAGCAGCCACCACCTTTGGCCAGTCCTTGCCCGGTGCTGTTGAGGCGGCCACCACCAGTAGCAGCAGCAGCAACAGCACTGCTGGCTTCAGTGGCTTTGGCAGTTCCCTTGCCACTTCAGCCTGCACCACCAGCAGCCAGCCCACCCTGACTTTCAGCAACACCACCACCCCCGCGTTCAGCATTCCCTTTGGCTCTGGTGCCAAGCCCTCCCTCCCAGCATATCCAGTGGCCACCCCCCAGCCCACATTTGGGGCTGCTGATGGGCAGCAGCAGGGGTCCTCCAAGCCAGCCCTTGCTCCAAGCTTTGGCAGCTCGTTCACTTTTGGGAACTCTGCAGCCCCTGCCCCGTCTGCAGCACCAGCGACGGCCCAGCCTGCCTTTGGCAGCTCAACACAGTCAGCTTTTGGCTTGAAGACCACCGCCTCGGCCTTCGGCGCCCCTGCCAGCACACAGCCAGCCTTTGGAGGCACGACGCCTGTTTTCTCCTTCGGTGCAGCCACCACCTCTGGCTTTGGAGCTACCACCCAGACCACCCCCAGTGGGACCAGTGGCTCAGTGTTTGGCAGCTCAACTCCGTCCCCTTTCACGTTCGGGGGATCTGCAGCCCCAGCTGCCAGTGGGGGCTTCGGGCTCAGTGTGGCTGCCCCAGGCCCCAGCTCCACCTCTGGGGCCTTCAGTTTTGGAGCTGGACAGAGTGGGACCACAGGAACCGCCACCCCCTTTGGTGGGGGCTTGAGTCAGAATGCCCTGGGTACACCCAGCCAGAGCACACCCTTTGCCTTCAATGTGGCTGGCACACCTGAGAGCAAACCTGTGTTTGGAGGTAAGATCAGGAGTGGGTGTGGTCTGCTAGGCCTGATGCTGGGTAAAGGAACTTGTTGGTAAAGACCAGTAAATTGCAGGTGGTAGTAAGTGTTCGCTAGTGCCTTTCAGGGGTCATGGAAAGCCTTTCTGAGCAATCCATTTCTTCTGAGGGATGTCTGTGACAGAAGGACTGGCATGTGGGTGGGGAGCTCGTGAGCCTGGCTGGTGCTAGGGCCCTGGGGGCAGAGGGAGGCAAGCTTGGCTACAGATGGAAGATGGTGTGAGAGAGGTTCTGAGACAGGCAGAGGTGAGCCTCGGGCTCCAGTGATCGGATTTTAAGTATCAAGAAAATTGTAGAATTTGCAGCAGAATGAAGTGGTCTTATTTGCCATCCGGAAGGTGAATTTTTGTCCTCAGAGCTTCTGTGTCCTTGATTAAATAGAGAAATACCAGGCATGGTGGTCATCTGTAATCCTAGTGACTAGGCAGGAGGGTCAGAGATTGGAGTCTGGCCTGCGCGGATACAAAAAGGGCTGGGATGTGGCTCAGTGGGAGAGAGCACTGCCCAGCATGCATGAGGCATGAGTTCAGGCCAGTGCTGTAGAAGAGAAGCCTGAACTTCAAGTCAGCACTGTGTCTTTTCCAGCAGCTCCCGGCTGTTGAGGTTAAAAAAGGCAGGTAGCTGCTAATCTCCAGCCTGTGGGGGAATGCAGCAGGAGGGCAGTGGACTTCAGGTCTCTGGCAGGAGAAGGTGCAAGGTGGTTGTGGGGACCGTGAGCTGGAGCAGTTGACAAGTGAATGTAGGGGTGGGTGGGTGGAGGTCATTGGGTTTCTGAGGAATCCTGAATCATCTGAGAGCTGGCAAAGTCACCATGGTTTGTGATGGAGAGGGCAACAGTGAGCCAAGGGCCCGCTGAATAAAAGAGGACATCTGGCAGTTGATAGATGTTCAGGAGCAAGACTGATGATATTGAAGGAGCAGGGAAGAGAAGTGGTCTGGACACAGCTTCTGGGGAGCAGGGAAGGTCCTGCCCCCCTCCAGCCTGACACCGTACCAGAGAGGCAGCTTTCTTTGTGGCAGGGAGAGGAAGAGTGGGCAGGGCCCTGCAGAGGGAGTTCCAGAGCACCTGGGAAGATCAGATGGTCCAACAGGGTGGTGTGCTGGAGTGAGGTGAGTCAGGCTGTCAGAGGGCAGGTTGGCAGAACAGAAGAGGCATGGCATGCCTGGGCTGTGTGCACAGAAAGTGGGGCACTGAGGGCCTGCTGGCTCACCTGAGCTCCAGGTGTGACCGCTGCAGTTGGCTATGGTGGTGTGAACCAGGGCTGGCAGGTCCTGTGGGAAGCACCCTGCAAAGAGCAGACCCTCTGCCTAGTTTCTCTGCCGTCTGTTTTCTTTCCTCTGACCCTGGCTCAGTCTATACAGTCCTCTGCTGTCTGTTCTAGGCACCTCCACACCCACCTTTGGGCAGAGCACCCCGACTGCTGGAGTGGGCACAGTGGGCAGCAGCCTCTCCTTTGGGGCTTCCTCAACACCCACCCAGGGCTTTGTTGGAGTTGGGCCTTTCGGTAAGTAGCCATCTCTCCACTGCCAGTGTCATCTGCTTTTCTCCTCTGTAAGGAGGAATTGGGGTGTACGGTTCCTGGCTCTCCAGGCCCCTGTGGAGACAGCTCCTGGGGGTCCAGCACCACCCAGCGGGAATTGGACAGCAGAGTTGAGAAGACAGTCCCAGGACACTTGGGGAAGTCAAGTAAAAATGGATTTGTGGGCCTCCCTATGGGACTTTTGGAGGTTTTGCATTTTAATAGCGTCTTTATGGGGCTGCCATGGCATCTGGGGACCCTGTTCAAGTTCCCACTGTTTTGTTGACTTAGAGCTGATGCCTCAAAACCATGTGCTCAGGGAGCAGCTACCTAATAAGGTCTTGTCAAATCTTTCCAGGATCAGCAGCCCCTTCGTTTTCCATTGGTGCGGGATCCAAGACCCCAGGGGCTCGACAGCGACTGCAGGCCCGAAGGCAGCACAACCGCAAGAAGTAGCCTCTGTCCTGTCCCCATTCCCAGCCCTTGCCCAAATCTGGACCTCAGCACCTGCTAGAAAGAGCCTCTGACCCTTCAAGTTCCGTAAAACAGAACTATCCTAGATCTCTGGCTTCAGCCACCAAGGGAGGTGGTGGCAGCCCTGGGGCCCTTTCCCTTTTGGAGGGAGTGGGCACCTCAGGGAGGGGGCAGGCGAGGGCAGGGCTAAAGCCTGAAACCTGTACTTGAACAGTTGCACTGGTGAGGCTGGAGAACTAAAGAAACATCTGTACATACTGTCCGCTCTCTTCCCTGGCTCGTCTATTGTGTCACTTAAGTCAGGTGGCCTCCCTTCCCACCTCCCCCGCCCCCAGGACCATCCTTGCCAGAGGGTGTGCGATGCATCCACTTGAATCTCTGTTGCATTTCATGGGATTGGGGAAAATGGATTATCCCTAAGCTTTACTTGCTTGGCTAGGCTATAAGAAGTGGTCCTCTTCCTCTGGTCCCTTTCGGGGACTCTTATTTCCCCATTACTTGCTGCTTTGTCCCTCCCTGGTTCCCTGCAGGATTCCTTTTTAAATGACCTTGAATCTAGCTTTGCCTTGGAGACCCCAGTGGGTGTTGCTCCCACTGCCCCCTTTCTCCCTGCCAGGTCTGAATCCAGTCTCCTGCCCTCTGCCAGTTTGGCCCCTAAAAGCTTGGTGGCTCAAGACTGTTAAGTCTGGCAGAGCCAGCGTAAGACCCTTGCTGCAGGAGAAGCTCTCGGAGCAGGCAGGATGCCCACAGCTGCTTTCTGCTGCCTCCTCCCCCTGCTGGCCTCACTGGCCACCCTCTGCCTCCGGGATTGTCCACCCCACGCCTTGTCCTGTGTCACTGTCTGAAGCCCATGTCTGTCGCTCTTTGAATCGAGTTTGGAGGAAGAATTGAATTGTATGTGTGGCGGCATGTTGGTAGTGCCGGACCTAACTGTCTCAAGCCTCCTGGCCTGGCCAATCAAAGTGGCACCACTTGAGAGCCACAGTGCTGGCTCCTGAGTTTTCCAGTGGTGGTTAGACTTTAAGGGCTGGCAGCCCAGGGGATGGGGCCTTAGAGAAACAAAGACCCTCTCCTTCCAACATTCCTCTCCCACCTCCTGACCTCACTAGGCAAGGCCACTCCCAGTATGTCCAGTGTACACCAATGAACCTTCCTTGAAGTCAGACCCTAGTTCTTTCCTAAACAGGACCCCTGCCAACCCTTCCCTCCCCTTCTCCCCTGGCTCCCAAACCACACTCCCCAGGCCCTAGAGCCTTGCTGCCACGCCCATCCTCTTTGGAAGAAGTATGAATGCGTGTGTCTAAATTAAAAGAAAATATTTAAACATTTTTTAACAAAATAAAAATTTATTTTTGTATTTAAGCTAAATTGCCTTTTAAATTCCTTCAAGCTTGGTTCATTGAGGTGGTTAAGTATAAATGCTGTTGATTAGAATTAGCTGCATAGTTAGGTTATGCCTGTGTGAAGGAGGGGCTCAAATGCTGTCCCAGGCAGCTTTCCTGAGGGACTGGAGCGCCTCCTAGACATGTTATAATAAGTGTAATTCTTATTTTATAAATGTGATGTAGCTGTAGTTAGTCCCCTCCCCCTTTGTGACTGAGGCTGAATGTCTTGTGGCAGGGGACTGCCTCCACCTCAAGGGGAGCTGGGCACTTGCTGGCCTAGCTGTGTGGGGGGCTGAGGAAGGAGCCAGGACCTCAAGTCCCAAATACCTGTTAGGACTGGAGGGGTGGGGGTGGGGCACAGGTCTAGGGATGGAGCCTCTGCCTGCACCTGGTGTGGGGCGGAGCCTCTTAGTTTTAGTCTGAGCTAGTTCACCTCTGCTCCATAGCAGGCCAGGAACCCAGAGGGGGGGGCCTGCTCTAGCCTGGGTGTGAGTGCGTACATGTTCTGCACTGGACAGAACAGGAGGCTGGACTTTCCATTACAAATAAAGGTGTAATTCCTGTTGTCTAGTTGGACTTTTTAGTATGAATGTGAGACTTTTCTCCTTGCTTATGTCATTACGAATAAAAAACTGTGACCTATCAGATGCCTGTGTTCTGCCTTTTATTTATGCAGGCAGCCCCCAGGGAGGGACCCAAGGGACTAACTAGGACCCTCCACTCAGTAACAGCAGTCCTGTGGAGCCTACAGGCGGCCTGGGCAGCCTCACTTCCCACAGGTGGCCTCAGCAGCTGCACCTGCAGCCTGCACATCAGCCTTTCGCCGTCTCCTCTTTCTCTTTGGGGCTGGGCCGGGTGCAAGTTCTGGTGCCAGAGCTTCTGCCTGGGAGGCTGAGCTGGAAGGTTAGGACGGGTCAGGTAGTTGTGCCCGAGTCACCCCATACCTCCCAAGCAGGCCACCCCTGGCTCCCTCACCTTGGCACCTCTGCCCGCTCAAACACAGCAATGAAGAAGCCACCAGTAAGCGTGGTCTCAGGGGAGGCTCGGAGGCAGTGCTCAGCACCTGGGAAGGTGCTGAGACCCCGGTGGGGCCAGGAGGGCAGGACAGGAGCTAGCCTGCAAGGAAGGAGGGGAGGGATCAGGCTCCAGGGGCCACTCGGCAACCCTTCCATGCCCTGGGGAGGCCATCACCTGAACCCTGGGTTCTGCTGCAGGGCGTCTCGGACCACATCTTCATTCTCTTCCTGGCAAAGGGAGCATGTTGAGTAGACCAAGCGTCGCAGGGAGGGGAATGAGAGCGCATGGCACAGTGCCCGCTGCTGGAAGCCCGCCAGGGCACGCAAACGCTCCTGGCTAGGTGTGCCTGACCCCTGCTCCTCCAGTGGCCTGCTCAGCATCCCTGGGGAGAAGAGCGTTTTGATCAGTTTCCCAGGCTGCTGCATCCTGTGCTGAGATCCTACTTGATAAATGAGAACATTTTGTCTGCAGGCCTAAGGTCATTATTGAGTCAGAACCAAGACCCAACCAAACTGGTGTGCTTCAGCTCTGGGGTGGGGTATCCCACAGCCACACTCTCCCCATCTCACCAGAGCCACTACAAGAAGGATCCAGCAGGATGTACTGGACGCGATCATAACGCTGGTCCGTGGGTGAAACAGTCAGGAAGTCGACCTCAGCTAACTCACAGCATGAGACACCAGCCCGGGCCAGCAGAGTGGCCATTGATGCCAGCCGCTTGGCATCCAGGTCAAAGGCAAAGATCTTTCTAGGGAAGAGGGCAGAAGGGGGTGATCTGGGAATTCATGGAGCATCTGAGGGAGAGCCACAGCTCTGACACACCCAGCAGCACCACGCACGTCAAGTCAGGACACAGAAACAAGAATATCTAAGTGTCTTAGGGGGTCTCTGAGATAACAGGCTTAGGAACCTTATCTCACACCTGCAACCCCTGGAAAGCTTTGCCTGGGGAAACCATGAACCGCCTCAAGTCTGTCCTCTCAGCCTTCAATATAGTTTTTTTATTTATTTTTTAGTTGTAGGTGGACACAATACCTTTGTTTTTATGTGGTGTTGAGGATCGAATCCAGGGCCTCATGCTTGCTAGGCAAGCACACCACCATTGATCCACAACACCAGCGCAGCCATTTGAATAAAAATTTCTTTATTCCTACAAAGTACAGGATCAGACCAGACCCCATCTGACCTTGGCACTCACCCCTGGTTCTTGAGAAGAGCTGCCAAATGACTGGTCTTGTTGCCTGGGGCAGCACATGCGTCAATGACATGAGAACCTGGTGGCGGTGCCAGTAGCGTGGCTGGGAGGCAGCTGGCCTGACAGTGAGCACAACAGCTGGGTGAATAGGAGCTGGGGCTGGCCTCCCACATCCTTCCCTCACCCACTCCCTACCTTGTCCTGCAAGATGAGGTGACCTGCAAGGTACAGAGGGTGTTCATGCAGATCTGTTTGGGCAGGAAACACAAGTAGCTGCGGCAACAAGGGGTCCAGAAGAAAGTGCTTCCCCTTAAGGGCCCTCAAGTCCTCGAGGCTGCGGGGAATGTGAATCATTAACTCATCTCCTGAATTCCTCCCCAGGCTCCACTTGCACTGTTTATCACAACCAATATTTTAAATGCTATTAAGTGCTGGGGATGCAGCTCAGTGGAAGAGCACCCGCCTAGCATGTCTGAGGCCTGGGTTCCATCCCCAGCGTGTGGGGGAAAAAAGGTAGAACAAAAGTCCTGGGAGCATCAGTGGGATGGGGCTGGCCATCAGCCCTTGAAAAGATACAGGGGAAACTGCTAGAAATAGGAAAACCCAATAAGAGTAGTCACTGCCACCCAGCACCTCTCTTCCCAGACTCCTGCTTCTCTGTGGCCCCAGACACTGCCCCTGGATGAGGGCAGCCAGACAGGACGCTGAGCTCTCACCTGGAAGCCTGGCCCTGGTAGGAGAAACCCTGTCTCTTGAAATAATCAATGGCGTCACCACAGCAGGTCTTGAGCGTGTTCACTCTCACAAATCGAGGCACCTGGGAGACTAGAGAGCAACAGCGGTGAGCGAGCAGGAATACAGGCCCCTCTTCGGCGGCCTGCCAGTACTGCCCTCCGCGCCCCCTTGCCTCCAGCTCACCTGGGCTGGGCCTCGACCCCACCTCCAGCAAGTCCTCGTTCCGGCTCACGCCCTGGCGAACCTTGAGCCTCGCCAGCTCGGCCTTCAGCCTCGCCTGGTGCCGGCTCAGCAGGGGCTTCCAGCGGCCCCCAGCCCCTCGAAAGCCCTTTCCCAGCAACAACTCATACACTAGCACCTGGGGAGGGAAGACCAAGACCCAGCACTGAGCCCGACTCGCCTCAGAAATTCACACGACTGGAGGCTAAAAGGAGGCCGCCGTCCAGCCCGCTTTAGGTCACGGCGACTCCCTCGTCCCTCACTACACAAGACCCTGGGGGCAGGCAGAGGGCTGGAACCGGCGCCCTGCCTTCCGGACCCCGGGAGGCGCGGCTCAGGGGTCGCGGCTGCCCTGCCCCCCGTGCAAACGACCCGGCGCCCTGCGTCCTCGGCTCCCAGGGACGGCACCCGCCCCCGCTCACCCGGGCCAGGTGCGGCCGCAGCTTCTTCTCGGCGCGGAGGAGGCCGGCGCGGGCGATGACGGCGTCCAGCACGGCGGCGTAGCGCTGCGTCTCGCACACCAGCGCGTACAGCGGCTTCACGTTCTGCGGGCGGCGGGGCGCGCTGGGCTGGCGAAGGAGTGCCGCGCCGCGCCCCGCCCCGCCGCCCGGTCCCGGCCCCCGCCCCGGCCCCGGATGGGGCGCCCACCTCCCCCGCGCCCGGCGCCGCTACCTGGAAGCTGCTCCCGTACACCAACGCCTTAATGGAGCCCTGGCGGTTCTCCACGCCCGCCAGCACGGCCGCGGCGGCCGCGTACAGCGCCATGCTGCCGCCCCCGCGCGCCTTTACGGCTCTGTCGCAACGCGCTGCCGGCTTAGCGCCCGCCGCCAGCACTTCCGGGGTCAAAGAGCACACGCTGCCTTAGCCCGGCGGTCGCGCGCGCCCCTCCGCTGCACCGAGGGAGGGGAAGAAAACCGAAAGGGATGGGAGGGGACTTGCGGCCCGATGTCCTCGGGGGCGTTAGCCCGCCGGAACTCCCCGCTCACTACGGAGGTCTTCCCACGGCACCGGCCCGTCACCCCCGTGCCTGGTCCTACTGTGCCAGGCCGTGCTCAGGCCGCTGTCTTGGTCACCGCTCGCGGTTTGCTGTCGGGCCGCCCCGCTCACCCCAGGGCATCTCTGTCTTCACACCGACCCAGCCGAGAGGCTGCGACCGGGAACAGAAATGCAGGCCGACCCCAAAGGGTCCCAAGCAACGGAGGAGCAGGTTTTTAAGGCAAAATGGAGCGACTGCGACATCAAGGCTCCGGGTTTTGTGGGGTTAACAGGGCCTGGTGTTGCTGTGACAGGCTCCTGTAGGGCAATAGGGCACAGTTGAAGAAAGGGGAAGTTCCCTGGGGCCGCTGCTCTCCTTTTCTCCCGGGGGTGGTTGTTTCCCAGCCTCCCCGCCGTCTAGACCAGTGCCTTGCTGCAGTCAAGACCTACCCACGGGGTGTGGGGTGTGCGCCTGGGCTCCGGGTGCCTGGGGCTCAGGCCGCGGAGTGCTAGGCAGCGCTCGCAGAACTCCCTCCAGACACGGCTCAAGCAAAGGTGGATTGATGGGCAATATCTCTAGGCTGCCTTTCTGCCAGGCGCAGCAGCCTGCTGGGGGGAGAAAAATTAACTACACAGTCACCTACGATGCAAATAACCCCCAGGTCCTGCGATTGTCACTTGGCGTCTTTGTTGTGGTCCCAGTGTTAAACCTCGCTGCAAAGAAAAGACCACCAACTCCAATTGAAATCAAATTAAAGCAAGCTTGTAATTCCGACCCTCCGAGGCTTTCTCTCCTGAAAACCGTGGAATAGAAGACAGCACCCCAGCTCTTTAGGAGCACAACTTTATAGCACAGAAAGTCGCAAAAAGTGGGGGAGATGTCTTGAGAACTTACAGATAACAGGATTTTGACAAGCATAACACAAACGCAGGTAGTAGGTTAATGGTCCAGCACTTAGGGAGTAAATTTAATCCCAACATCAGAATTTATGAGGCACCACTAGAGTTTCAGAGAGGGCTGTTATCTGTCAGGGAAAGCCAGGCATGGGTGAGTTCAAGGCAGGGCAGGCATTCCAAGCAAGTTTAGAAATCGCAGTAATTTATAGTAAAGCCAAAATTAACTTTTCATGCCTTTGTGAGGAGATGGCTCCCAATCTTAGCCTGGGTTTATCCCAGGAGTTAGGGACTCTTTAGGGGTGGACCTACTGGGAAGGTCATGCCTGGGTGGGCAGGTGCTGATTTTGAAATGGAGTTACTTTGGCCTAAGGACCTAACACGGAGGATCACAAGTTCCAGGAAAGCCTCAGCCACTTAATGAATCTGTCTGAAACAGAGTTCAGGATGCAGCTCAGTCGTACAGCACCCCTGGGTCCATCCCTAGGACTGGGGGGAAGCACATGATAACAATGTAAAAGAGCACAAACGGATCCGATATCAAACAACTAATTGCAAATCCCCTACTGCAAAAGAGTGGGCAGCGGAGGGCATGGAAGTCGAACGGAGCAAAGCTCGTTGGCAGCTTCTGCAGGTGCTTGCCTACTGCTGCATGTGGAAGAGAAAGGCCACAGCTCCCTGTCAGCCGTCCCAAAGGATGAGGCCTAGGGTCTCTTGCTCAGTATCAATGGGACCTCCCCTTTGGTCAGGACTGCTTTGGCTGCAAGGGACAGAACTGTAGCCAATTAAAGCAAACAAAAAGGGGAGGATGATTATTTGCTCATACAAATAGGAATTCCCGGAGATGGGGGTAATTTATTTCGGGCATGGCTAGATCTAGGGACACAAATGTTACCAACAAGCTTTCAAATTAAAATCTGATCAAATGTGTTTGCTTACACGTCTGTGTTAATTGTCCTGTTTTCCTCTATGTGTACTTAAGGCTTCATTTTCAACGGGCATTTTCCACATAATGGCCGAGAAGGCCCTGGCAGCCCCAGGTAGCTGTGGCTCAGAGAACCTGATATTCTCTCCAGTGGGACCCACCATGACCCCAGAGCTAGGATGTGGACCCTCCAGGTTCAGGTTGTTACAGAGCAGAGGTCCCTCTTCATCCCAGTTCTTGCGATCCTACCAGAAAGATTTCAGCCACTTAGCTTTGAGTAACAGGCACAAGTTTGTTAGAGTGGATGGGAAAGGTGGACATTCTCAAAAGAGAAAGATGATACACCCCACCTGCCCTCGTTTATCAGGGGTCTCAGGAAGTTTCCAGAATCATGACCAGGCCCACCTGTCGACTTTTGACAGCCTAAAGACATCAGGGGGCGTGTCTTGTTCAAGTGCCCACTAGGTCTTGTTCAAGTGCCTGGATAACTAGGTCTCTTGGGCCCATGCTGACCAGTTCTAATTGGAACCTGTTCACAGACTATGGTAAGGGGAGATTACCCTTATCTCCCCGAGTTCTGGGATCTGGTCTGTCACAAAAGTCTCCCCACTTTGGGGTCACTTAAGTTCCTTTTTTTGGCATTTTGGACCTGCATTTCTCCTGCAGATAAAAGACTGTTTGCTGAGGAATAGAACATCCTGTGGACTCAAACCAGGCAGGGCTGCAGGTGAACTGCTTAGCATGATTCCAGCAACTAGAGAGGCTGAGACAGGAGGAATGAAAGTTCTGAGGACATCTTCAACAACTTAGGGAGACCCTCTCTTAAAAATATAAAAAGGGCTGAGGATGTAGCTCAGTGGTAAATCACCCTGGGTTAAATGTACAGCACCCACAAAACACACAAAAAAGAAAAAGACTTGCGCACTTGGCAATACGCACGACCAATATAGCCCATTTAAAGAGAGAAGAATTTATTATCATTAATAGATACTTTAAGTTCCTGCAGATGATGAAGCGCTTCCGCCCTCTGCTGGAGGAGTACCGGAGGGACAGCTGCTCAGTGGGACTCAGGGACTCCCAGGCTGGCCTGCTAACCCTGGATGACAGGGAAGGGGCCACGACCCCTCTACCTTCATGCAGGCGTGAAGATCTTCCAGGAAGCGAGGGGGTCACCGCGGGAACCCAGTCTCAGGGCCCAGCGAGATGGGCCTGTGGGCAGGGAGCAGCAGGGCGGCCCTGCGTCTTGGGGGGCCGCTGCGGGGCGAGGTGGCCAGGCCCACTGGGTGGGGGCAGCACCAAGGGGAGGGAGTTGCTGCCCCGCTCGTGCCAGCGCAGGTCCAGGATGGGATAGAGCTTGCCCTGGAAGTCGGCCTGGAAGGTGTAGAGCGGCCGCAGGTCCTCCGGGCGGTCGGCGTCGAAGAAGGTGAGCTCCCCCTGCTCGTAGTGCAAGTAGACCCCGACGCGGTGGGGCTGGCCGGCCACGGGCAGGGGCACGCGCGGGCAGCCAAAGGCCTCGTACAGCCGGCCCTCCTTCAGGCCTATCAGCCACACACCGTGCTCGGGGGACTTGATCAGCTTGCCCTTGCGGCTGGCTGTGCCCTTGATGACCCCCAGACGCCAGTCGCTCTTGCTGCCCACCACCACCTCCCAGTAGTGGCGGCCACAGGAGAAGCCCCGGCTAGCCAGGACACAGGTGCTGTAGTCGAAGCGCTCAGGCTGGCTGGCGCGCCGCTGGGCCAGGAGCCCACACTGCACCACGGTGTTACCCTTGGAGAGCTCCAGGAGCGGGTGGGCGGTGGCAGGGTCCAGCTTGAGGGGCTCCGGGGCTGGAGGGAGACCAGAGAAGGCCTGAGGTTGAGCCACACGGAAGGCCAGACAGGTGCTGAGCTCCCCAGACAGCAGCTGAGCCCGCCCCAGGCTGTGCAGTGATCCCCGCCCAGAGGGGGCTGATGCGCCTGACAGGCCGCTGGGAGCCAGGGAGTCTGGTGAGGGAGAGGATCTGTGGGAAGGGCCTGGAAGGCTTGGAGCAAGCACCAGGAGGCGGTGGCCTTCTCCTCAGTGGTCCCCAGGAGGAGCCCCCACCAGCCCATCTTTTTGCTAATGACCTGCTAATCAGATTTCCCCGGAAGTGTGCAACCACACCCGCTGTCCACGGCAAGCTTTTTTCCCTCCTTTACATAAGCCCTGTCTTTGCCTTTGAAAGGATAAAATTGGTCTGAGCGTCCCTACACAAGAGCCTGCTCTTATAAAAGGATTCATTAAGTGACTCTGAGCTGTTTGTCAGAAACAGCCACCACTCCTTAACATCCCCACCCTCCACGTCCACTCCACAGCCCAGCCAAGTTGGGACAGCAGCCCTTCTTCACAGATGAGGGCCCTGAACCCGGAGTCCGGGCCAGCTGGGCTCCTGCTCACCACTGCCCCACCAGACCGTCCTTCAGCTCTCTGGAGCGCAGGTGCTCTCGGCTGCAATCAGTGCGCTGCTGCCAGCCCTGGTGGAAGTCCCGAGGGAGGACAGGGTAGGGCCTCACCTGGTAGAACTTTCCGGAAGAGCCTTTTCCACACAGTCAGTTTGATGTCGGCCTGGTGGAGGCCTGGCTTGAAGGAGATGGGGCTGAAGGAGCCCTCCAGGGGCCGGGCCTGCTGGAGCTCTGCTCTGTGAGCAACAGGTCACAAGATGGGCCTACCCTCCGTCCAGTGAGGGAAACCCCCAGGCGAGTCCCTCACAGTGCCCACCATTCCCTCTTGGACCTGCCTCCTTCCTACAATGGGGAACACTCCACAGTGAGGGTTCTCAGAGTGCAGGGCTGGGGACCAGCCACAAGCATCACCTGGGAACCTAGTGGAAATGCTGGTCCTAGGCCCTGCCCCAGACCTGCCAATCAGAAACTGATCACTGGGGTCACGTGATCTGTTCTGCTGCCCCCCCCCCCCCCCCCCCCCGTGGTTCTGGTGTGTGCTGATAGCTGAGAACCCCTCCTGTCTACCAAGTGACCCAGAAACCCACAAGAGCTGGAGTGGATTCCCACTCCAAATTGAGCCAGGCAGACTGTGTCTTTCATTTAAGTCCCTGCCTCCTTGCCTCACTGTCCCTAAGACTAAGGAAACTTGAGCCAGGCTGAGTGGCACACGCCTGTGATCCCAGCAGCTCGGAAGGCTAAGGCAGGAGGATCCCAAGTTCAAAGCCAGCTTCAGCAACAGTGAGGCACTAAGCAGCTCAGTGAGACCCTGTCTCTAAATAAAATAGAAAATAGAGCAGCTGCTGTGGCTCAGTGGTTGATGCCCGAGTTCAATTCTCAGTACCCCCCCCCCAGAAAAAAAACTTGAGAAAACAAGGAGATCCCCAAAATTGAGTCAGGACAGTGGGAACTGTTCATTTAATGGGAATGAAGAACCTGGATCCACTCCCTTCTCATGGTCAAGGCCCTGTCAGGCCATGGCCCACCCCACCTCATTGCCTGGTCCCCCTGCAGCACTTTACTGCTCAGCAGCACTTCTCACTGCACCCACAGTCCACACGCCACCTCACTCTCCCCCAGGGCTGTTCCCGCTCAAGGGGCCTCTGCCTGCAGCTGGAGTCCCTGGGTACCTCCTCCCCACAACCCAGCTGGAGGGAGCTGGTCCACCTCCCATCTCCAACATCCCTGAAGGCAAGGACGGGGCTGTCCCAGTTCCCCTGGGCTTGGACAGAGCCAGAGTGGGCAGATGCCTACAGGGACACTGGTCATACTGAAAGGGATCCAATGGAGAGGAGACGCCCATCCCGTAGCCACCACACCCTGGCTGACATCTCCCACAGCTGTCCTGGTTACCTGGAGGCCATGGAGTGGTACTTCTGGAAGACAAAGAGGGGCAGGTGCTGGATATGCAGAAGCCAAGCCAGGCTGTCCGGAGGGGAGGCCCCAGGACACTCCCTGTCACTCACCCGGATGAACTCATGGTGGCTCTCGCTGCCCAGCTGCTCCAGCACACGCTCCGCCTGGGCCAGCCGCTCACGCGCACCCCGGACCTGCTCCAGCTGCATGTCGAGGGAGGCCACCAGGCCTCGTGTGTGGCCCTCTACCCCCTCCAGGCAGCGGGCCTTCTCCTCGTCCACCAGGTGGTGCAGCTCCTGGAACTCGCTGCGGATCACCCAGCTGAAGACATCCGACTCATTCTGGGACAGGGAGAGGAGTCGCAGCTCAGCAGCCTGGCTTAGCTGGCTCAGTACCCTGGGCTTTCCCAACTGGGGCCAGCCTTGGAGGCCACGTGGGTTGACCCCTGCCAGGTAGTTCACGGTGTGCCCGGGACCCCTAGAGGTGGCTGATGGGGAGAGCAGCTGCTGAGGGGACCCCCAGCTCCCATTTCAAACACAGGGCTCCACTCCCACCTGTTCCTGGGGTTCTGGGCAGAACCAAGGGCCTCCCGCATATCAGGCCAGCGCCCCACTACTGAGGTCACCCTGGCCTACTTCTGCCTGTTTTAATCATTACATGTACACACAACTTCACCACGGGGTCCACATGAGAAAATGGACCTGCGTTCTCCCACCAGCGAGGGCACTCCTCTCAAGGGTAAGGAGGCAGGAGATTGCCCTCCTGCCCCTGCTCCACCCCCAGCCCCAAGGGCCCGTAGTTTAGGTAAATCAGAGCCAAGGCTCCTGGCCTCTCCAGGCCTCTGCTCCCAGCTACTGGGAGGGCACAATGACAGACTGTCAAGGTCAAGCATCAGGGGACAGGAGAGGCATGCCAAACTTTGGGCAGTTTATCTCAGGGGACTCAAGCCCTGGGTTATCTCAGCCCCAAGGGCACAGAGGATGAAAGACAACTTGGAGCCAGGCCTGACAACTGGGCAGAATTCCTCCAGGAGGATTTGCACTTTTCCCACCCCACCCTGGAATGCTTTGAACTTGGCTTTGTGTGGCAGGTATGGGTTTCTGTAAAGGACAAAGAATTAGAACTGGGCTCACTGGGGTGTGGCTTAGTGGTAGAACACTTGCCTGGCATGCATGAGGCCCTGGGTTAAAAAAAAAAAAGCCTGTCATTCCAGCAACTCAGGAGGCTGAGGCAGGAGGATTACAGGTTGGAGGCCGGCTCAGCAGTTTGGCAAAGCCTTAAGCCACTGAACTTAGTGAGACCCTATCTCAAGAAAAGGGATGTATGGGGCTGGGGTTGTGGCTCAGTGGTAAAGCGCTTGCCTAGCATGTGTGAGGCACTGGGTTCTATCCTCAGCACCACATAAAAATAAATTTAAAAAATAAAGGTCCATTAACAACTAAAAAATATTTTTTAAAAAAGGATGTAGATCAGTGGTAGAGCCCCCTGGGTTCAATCCCCAGCGCACACACACACACACACACACACACACACACACACAAAAAGAGAAGACTGGCTCTGCAGAAGAGGAGCCTGGTCCCAGGCCGGGGCAAGGGAGAGGTCACTCACAAGGATGCGGGTCCTGTTGTTCACCAGTTTGGCAGTGTGTTCATCCACCTTCTTCTGCTCTTGCTTCAGGTCAGAGAGGAGGGTGGCAAGCTCCTCCTGGAGACAAGGAGCCCAGGCCTGTGAGCAGCTGGCCACCACCCTCCCTGTTCCTCGCCCCGCCCAGGGGCTCTCTTCCTGGGAGGACCAGTGACCACCAGAGTTCCCAGTGGGGCCGGAACAGGGGCTCACTGGATGCTTTGACTATCCCTTGTCACTTTTTAACTTACATGTTTTTTTTTTTCTTTTTCCCAAACTTCTCCCTGACCTTCTTCTCCCTGATCTTCTCTCTGATCTCTCCTCCCTAATCTCATTTTCTTTGAATCACCTCTTTAAAAATCCCCTGTTGGGCTAGGGATATGGCTCAAGCGGTGGTGCGCTCGCCTGGCATGCGCCGGGGCGCTGGGTTCAATCCTCAGCACCACATAAAAATAAAATAAAGATGTTGTGTCCACAGAAAACTGAAAAATAAATATTAAAAAAATTTCTCTCTCTAAAAAAAAAGAAATCCCCTGTTCCCATGCTGGGCAGAATCACAGCCTTTGGGACAGGAGTCCCCTTGCTTCTCCTTTGCTAGCAAAGCAATAAGCCTTTTTCCTTTTCCTCAAAACCATGTCCTCATTATTGGATTGGCATCAGGGACAAGGCCAAGGTTTTGGCACCAGGACCAGGGCTAGCCAGGTACCTTGACCCCTAAATAGGTAAGAGTATTCAAGAACACTCCGCAGCAGCAGCAGGAATTGCCCGGGTGGAGAAGATCCAAGGGCACTCCTCGCTGTGACCCGAAGCTTCTCTCTGAGACAGTACAGTTACCCAAAGTCACTGTACCCCATCTGAGAGCATCGAGGGCCAACCCGAAGCCAACGCTCCTTGCACTAAACGCTGCCTGCTGGGGAACTACCAGTAAGTTCCTGGTCACCAGCATGTCCAGAAGTAGCCCTGGATCAAGAGTTGTCACAAAGAGGCTGGCCCCAGTGAGACCAGCTCTAGGGCCAATGGTGCTCGAGTGGCCCAGGTTGAACCTGGGGACTCCCACACCCTGTGGGCTCCAGAATCATCCCAGCAGCCTTGGGCCAGCCTAGATTTGGGGCTAACACACACTCTTCTGGGCTGCACTGGCTCAGCCCTGTGGTGCCAACCAGGACCCCTGCACCACTGTCTGGATCCTGGTCTGTGCCCAGGAGCCACACAGGGCCTTTGGCTTCCATCATTCCCAAGCACAAGTAAGAATGAAGCAAGTGTGTGGTGCTCAGATAGTGTCCTTGCTCTGGATGACAAGTCCACAGAGCTCTTGGTGGTTGGAGAAGGCAGTCCTGTGGTCACCCTCCTGAGGCAGAGAGACTGGGCCAGAGGGGGAGGACACAAGGCAAATCAGTAACTGCAAGGATCAAAAGCAGGAGGAACAGAACACCTGAAGGGGTCCGGTGGGCGCCACCAGGTTGCACCTGTGCTGCAGGAGGAGTCTTGGGAGTGGAAGATCCCACACCCACACCTGGAGCTGAGCTGGGCCACCCTGGCCAGGGAGGACCCCCGCCCAGCCATTTCCTTCCCCACGCCCACGCCTGCTCTGTTGACCTCAACAATTCCCACCCCCAGGCTGCAGGGACCCCAGGCCATCTCACCTGAGGCCCTCCACTCCCAATGCTGACCTCCTCCTCCCCAGGCCACACTCAGCCTCGTCTACTCCTGTCACCTCCTCAGGGCCCTCCCAGATGCCCTCCTGCCGCACCCACCCCACCAGCTGCCCCCACGTCCTCCTGTCCCTCAGCCTCACACTCCCATCTGCCCTCCAGCTGCAGGTGTCTGGCCTTGTCACCACCCTGCTTCAAACCCCAGGGCCACCCACGACAGCCTCTGAACAGACTCCAGGCCGCTCTCCAGGCCCCCCCCCCGCCCCCCCGCCCCCCCTCACGCCCCTCCAGCTCTATGGAATGACTTCTGTGGCCTCTGGGGAGCCCTGGGATACACCTCCTGGCCCTCTGGATGCGTCCTCGTGCCTGGGATGCTCCCTCCTCCCCTGCCTGGCCTTGTGGTACTGGTCTCAGGTCAGCAGTGCACCTCCTCCAGGAAGCCCTGGCCAGGAGACCTCAGAGCTCCCCGCAGACCCCGATGGGCTCCCAGACAGAGGCCAGCGCAGCTCCGAGCACAAGTAGGTGGACTTGTGACCAGTCAATATGAGGGGACAGGAGGGGCGGGCAGACACCTGGCCAGTCCTGGACATGTTTCCCATTCGTCTCCCAGGGTTGAAGGGGCAAAGACACACTGCCCAGAGCAGCCAACCTGGATCCCCGGCAGCCCTCATGCCTCTGCCCACCCCCTCACTCCCGCATCTTGCCATCCACTGCCAGCCGCTGTGCTAAGCACCCTCCTTCCTGCCCGTTCTTGGTCTCCAGCACTGGAATGAAGGCCTGGGCTGGGAGTAGGGTTGGGGGCAGGGCGCTTGCCCAGCATGAGTGGGGCCCCAGTTCCTGGGGGAAACCTGACCTGGATTTGGTTCTAGACTCACAGTTTACAAGCTGCGTGACCTTGGGTAGCACCCTCCCCTCCTCTGATTCTCAGTCCTAAATACAAGAGAATCCCTCTAAGGAGCGAGGGGGGCCGGGCAAAGGGAACTGCCTCTGATCAACATAGTGACCTAAGATGCTACTGTCATTACTCATCTCAAAGACGGTCTGCAAATCCAGAGAGAGGGTCCACCAGGGCCGGAATTCAGATTCAATAAACACACCATGAGCATCCGTCACATGCCAGGCACGGTACACACCAGGGAGGAAACGGTCTCTGCCTGCACGCACCTGGGCATGCAAGCAGAACACTCTAGAAACAAACCAGGGCACAGAGGAGAAGCGGAGAAATGGGCTGCACGTGGCAGCTGGGGGCTGCGATCCCCAGGGCAGAGCTGCAGGGGACTACGTCCTGACCTTGCCAGGTGGTGGCACCAGCGAGCACAGGAGCGGGGCTCCTCAGTCCCCTGCTCCCCACCACCCCAGCAGCCTCCCCTCGCACCTTCATGCGGCTGTAGACAGTGGAGACGGGCGTGACCCGGTGGTGCTGGTGGGAGCCCAACAGGCCACAGAGGCCACAGATGAGCTCCTGGTCCTTCTCACAGAAGAGGCTGAGTGGGTTTCGGTGGTGGGGGCAGACGGTGGGCTCCGGGTTCCCTGGGAGCCGCAGGGCTTCGATGACCCGAGCCAGGGAGACGTTGAGGGGGGAGCTGCTGCCATCTACCGCCTGGCGGCACACGGGGCAGCGCAGCTCCGAGGCCAGGTGCTGGGAGAGGGACAGCAGGCAGCCCTGGCAGTAGGAATGGCCGCACTGCAGCACCAGGGGCTCCTTGAAGACCTCCAAGCAGATGGGACACTGGAGATGGTCCTGCAGCTCCGGCACACTCACCTGCCACGCCACGCACGCTGCCCGGGCTGAAACACAGCAGCCACGCTCCACTCGCCCTCCGCCTCCCAGTGCCACTGACCCTGCGGGCTGCTGGGCTCTTAGAGGGGCGCCAGTCCTGCATCCCAGGCTGACCCACTAGCAACTCAGGCCTCCGTTTCCCCGTTTCACATGTGAAACAGGGGCTTGAACCAAAAAGGTCACTTGGAGAGACAGGTTCGTCTCCACTGAGATTTGGGTAAACACGGGAGGGGCCGTCCTGCGGGGTCCCATGTACCTGGACTAGAACCGGATGGCAAAGCAAACTAAGCTCCCTCCCACCCCTTGGGTCAGTTCTGGAACTTGCTGGTAAGAAAGCTGAGTTACACTAGAGGTTCCCAAGCCCCAGGTCCAGGGATTCTGTTTCAGGGGTCTCCAGGGGGACCCAGAAAGCTGCATGTATAATGGGCGCCCTCAGACAATTCGAGAGCAGACCGCCTGGTCTCACAACAGCACTGCTCCTAAGAGCTGGGGACCTAGAAGGGCTCTGTCCCCACCTCATATCCACCCCCCAAGAAGAGTGACCAGCAGAGGGGAAAAGCAGCAGCGTGCTGCAGACCACGGAGGGCCCAACACTGCCCACCTGCTTTCTCACCGGCCACCGGGCTTCCCATGAGGACCTCACACCAGCAGCAGTGGCTGATCACGGCTCTCTTCTCCCCAGAGACCCGGGGGGCACGGCTGGATACCTGCTCCCCTGCCTGGTCTCTGCCCCTGCCCTCTTCCCCTCCTCCCCTTTCCCAGCAACACTGGGAAATGTTGTCCCAATGTCTCCAAGGTCACTCAGAATCAGGTGGAAACTGGGTCACATCACGAGACTGGGGAGGCAGCCTCTGCCGGCCACTCCGATAACCTCAGCTTTCAGGTACTGCATTGGCCAGGAGCCGGGAGGAGTGGAGGTGGAGGAGGGCGCACCTCCACACCCACCAGCCCCAAACAGGGCCAGACACACGCTGTGACCGGCTGCTTTCTGAATCTCCCTTTCATAGCCTTTTGAAAGTGTTTTAATTTGCTTAGATTTTTAAAGTGAGGTGTAATTTAATAAAATCTATAAATCCTAACCAGCAGTTTGCTGTACATCTCGCACACATACATTTACTCGGAAGATCAAGGCGACCATTCCCAGTACCCAGGGGCTCCCTATGTCTCCTCCCGGCCAGCACCTGAACAAGGATAGCGCCATCCTGACTCGTACGTATCCTCTTGGGGCCCGTTTCGGAATTTCATAGACAAGTCACACAGAATTGTAGTATTTTACATCTGATTCTTTCAATATCGCTCAATTATGAACCTACAAAATATGAGGTCTTCCAAGGTTTTAGAAGATCAGTGATTTTTTATTTATTTATTTTTTTGTTACTGGGAATTGAGCCCAAGGACATTCTATCACTGAGCTACATCCCAGTTTTTTATTTTGCAACAGGGTCTCACTAAGTTGCCCAGGCTGGTCTTGAACTTGAGATCCTCCTGCCTCAGCCTCCCAAGTGGCTGGGATTCCAGACATGAGCCACCACACCGGCAGAAACTGATATTCTATGATGCAGTTAATGAATATTATGGTTACCATATTATTACGTGGGTATGGGGGAATGTTAATTGGAAAAGACAGGAAGAACAGACTCAGTCTCAACAAGGTCTGAGCTCCAGGTTTGCCAGTGGGGTGAGGTCTCCCCCTGACCAGCAAGACCAAGGCCTGGTACAGGCAGGAGAAGGCTCATTGTATTTAACTCAACAAATATTTGTTGAGCACCTGTGATGTATCAAACGCTGATCCGGGAATTCAGGACTTAGCAGAAAGCAAGACCTTCTGGAGTGTCTCATCCAGAGGGCGGGGGGCTAGAAGGCCATACACACACCATCAATGCCACGCAGGAAGTAAACAGTGGTGAACACAGGGAATGAAGAGGCGCTTGTGTGGAGGACTATTTTAGAAAAAGGCAGGGCGGTGTCTTTGAAGAGGGGACAGTTGAGCTTGTTGAAAGGAAAATTCCTTAGGCCAATTAAGCTTAGTAGAATTCACCAGAGCAAACCAAAACAAAAACAATCTGTGAACCCAGCCTCTCTCAGAGCAGGTTCTGGGAACTCCAACCACCAATGTCACCTGACAGCATTTGTGGGATAACAGAAGTGAGACTTAGAAAACAATGGGCTACTCACCTCGTCACAGCTTATCAAGTTAAATCTGTACACAGCTTTATTAGTTAAA
Source organism: Urocitellus parryii (assembly GCF_045843805.1). NCBI lineage: Eukaryota > Metazoa > Chordata > Mammalia > Rodentia > Sciuridae > Urocitellus > Urocitellus parryii. Next base: position 27,575,654 of record NC_135539.1, on the reverse strand, counting down.
ATTGGCTGCAGCACCTCCTACAACCAACCAAAACTTGCTACTATGACTAAACATTCAACATTGGTTTGGTCTTATGGCCTAGAGCCGGCGCCCAGCTCAAGTTCACAGCCTCCCACAACAAGGTGAAGGATAAAAAGAAGCCAGCCGCCTGAAAGGCTGCAGGAGTGCAATCCAGGCAATGGGCTAGAAAGTGCAAAGGCCCTGAGGCCACAAAGAGCTTGGTATTTGTGAGACACATGATAGAGGGAACCTGGGTAGCAAAAGCCTAAGGCAGAAGGAACCTCAGGAAATGAGGTCAGAGGAGTCAGCAGGAAGGGTCAGGGCAAAGGTTTGGATTTCACATTAAGGGCAGTGGGAACTACTGGATAGATTTTGGTTTTGTTTTGTTTTGTTTTGTGAATGCCAGGGATTGAACTCAGGGGCACTTGACCCCTGCGTCACATTCCCAGCCCTATTTTTTATTTTTCTAAGAGACAGGGTCTCACAGAGCTGCATGGTGCTTTTTTTTTTGGGGGGGGGGGTTCTGGGGGTTGAACCCGGGGGGGGGGGGGCTTAACCACTGAGCCACATCCCAGTCCCTTATTTTTATATTTTATTAGAGACAGGGTCTCACTTAGTTGCTAAAGGCCTTGCTAAATTGCTGAGATTGGCTTTGAATTGGTGATCCTCCTGCCTCAATCCTGAGCCACTGGGATTACAAGTGTGTGCCACCGCGCCTGGCCAAGATGTTTATTTTCGTAGTGATTTATACTTTCAAAACAGCATGGTGGCTGCCACACAAGATACTGGATCACAGGGCCTTGAGCACCTGGTGGATGGATGGTGATGTCAATGGCTGATAACAACACTGGATGTAGAGCAAGCTGGGCACGGTGGTGCACACTTCTAAGTCTAGTGATTGGGTGGCTGAGGCAGGAGGATCACAAGTTTGAAGCCTCAGCAACTTAATGAGACCCCGTTTCAAAAATAAGGGCTGGGGAGTAGCTTGGTGATAGAGCATCCCCTGGGTTCAATCCCCAGTACAAAAAGGAAAAGAAAAGAAAAAAAAAAAAAAAAAAAAAAGGAGACGGGGAAATCTGGGGCCAGATGCCTGAGTAGCTCAGTGGTCTGCAGATGGCCGGCCAACGGAATCACATGCAGCCTTGTTAAATAGATTGCTGGGTCTCGCCCCCAGAGGGTGTTTCAGGAGTACCCGGATGGGACGAAAATGTGCATTTCCAAAAAGTTTCCTGGCAACACCGATGCTGCCAGTGTGGGGATCATACTTTGACCTCACACTTCTGTCACTGAAACAGGCCACTGGAAACAGAATCCTGGAACTCTGGAGTTCGGAAGAGGCCCTCTTCTGGCTGGGTACATATGGTTAGGAACTTCCTATGTTAAAATCTGTGGGGGGGCTGGGGATGTGGCTCAAGCGGTAGCACGCTTGCCTGGCATGCTGCGGCCCGGGTTCGATCCTCAGCACCACATACAAAACAAAGATGTTGTGTCCGCCGATAACTAAAAAAATAAATATTAAAAATTCTCTTTCTCTCTCCCTCTCTCACTAAAAAAAAAAAATCCATGGGGATGGTTGGAATCCCTCAGAGATTGAAAAAATAGAATGGGATGGCCAGGAGTCCAAGGACTGGCCTGAGGTTGCTAATAGTTAGAGGTCAGGAAGAAGAAGAGACTGAGCAGGGCCAGTGAAGCAGAAAGAGGTGTGGTGCCCGGGAAACTGTGGGAGGCAGTAGGGCCCCAAGATACCCACGCTCTGATTCCTGTAGTCTGTGAATGTTACCTTCTATGGCAAAAGGAACCACCCTGCAGAGGTAAATCAGGTCTATAACCTGGGCCCAGTCTAATTACATCAGCTTTTAACAGAAGAGAACTTTGAACGGCTGAAGTCAAGAGAGAGATGCAGAAGAAAAAGAGGCAAGAGCCCAACCATTGTAAGAAGTGGCTGCACTGTCGCTGCTTCTGAAAAAAAGCCACACACATGCTGGGACTGAAGGGAGGATTCTAGCAGTTAAGGGTGGCCCCTGGCTGACAGTCAACAAGGAGACAGACCTCAAATCCAGAACCTCAGGGATCTGGATTCTGCCAACTATGTGAAGGAACTTGGAGGTGAACTCTTCCCTGGGTGTCCAGTAAATAATGCAATCTTCCTAACACCTGGATCTCAGCTCTAGGAGACCAAACTCAACTACTCAGCCAAGAGATGTCTGATGCATCTGGCCACAAGAGCATGTTTTTTGTTTTTGTTTTCCTTGCTGGCCAGGTCTCGGTGAAAGTGGTATTAAAGAGGATTGAAAAGAAACCGCAGGATGAGGATGAGATGGTAAGTGAAAAGACCTTTACAGCCACTCTTGGAGTAGTTATTCCCCAAAGGGCAGTAGGAGGGAACAAGGGGACAAAGGCTTTGTTCACGTTTCCCCAACTCCTGGGATAAAGAAGGCAAGAGGGAAAGGACCCAAGGAATGAGGGATCAGATCAAGGGTTCATCCTCCTTTGTGCCGCGAAAGAGATTTCGAGGACTCTGTGACAGCATGAGAAATTATCACCACCCCTCACCCCCTGCCAAGAACAGGGGGTACTACCTTAGTCTTGGCCAGGGCCTGAATTTCTCCAGAACATGAGGCCATATTTCTGGAGCGGCCTCCCCAGCCTGCCCTGGCCGTGTGCGCCACCCAGGCTCCCAGTCGCGTCCTCCATCCTGTTGCCTGTGCTCCCCCACGTGCGCCGCCACCCACCTGCACTAAGTGGTCCACCGAGTTCTTCCCTGCGGACCGACACATGCCCCACCGCGTCCCCATAACCTGCTCCTCTGGGCTGCGCCCAGTCGCGCCAGGTGTCCTCGCCAAGCTCCGTGCCGCCCACCACGCCCCCCATGCTCTGCGCGCGCTGTCACATTCCCGCCAAGTCCTCGCGAGCCCCTGTCACGTGCCCAGTGGTGTTCCGCGCTCTCTTCACGTGCCCCACGCCCCCGCGCGCCCTGATCGTGCGCCCGTGGTGCTCTGCGCGCCCATCACGTGCCCCACGCCCCCGCGCGCGCCCTTATCGTGTGCCCGTCGTGCTTTGCGCGGCTGTCACCCTCCCTCCAGGCCCTCGCGCGTCCCCTGCACGTGCTCCGCCGTTGGCCCGTGAGGTTCCTGCCGCGTGCAGGCCGTTGGCGGCGGTTGTTCCCCGGCAATGAGCAACTTCTCGTGGCCCCAGAACGGAACGCCGCCGTCGGGAGCGGCCTGCGGGGTACGAGGGCGCGGTGGGCCGCCCTTGGAACCTCCGGAACCTCAGAGCCCCGGCCAGCGGGCAGCCTGGGGCGGGCTGAGGGCTCGCGCGGCGCGCAGGGCTGGCGGCGCGGACATGGGGGGCAGCGCCCGGAACCCGGGAGGCCTGGAAGGGGACGACGCCCCCGGCCAGGTAGGGCCTAGGACGCCGCATCAGGGTCTAGGGTGGTCTGGGGCTCTGAGGTCTGCCTCTCTCACTCTCCCAGTCGCCCTACCAGCGCCTGAGTCAGAGGATGCTGGACATTACCGGAGACCGGGGCGTGCTGAAGGACGTCATCCGAGAGGGCACCGGGGACCTGGTGACACCTGACGCCTCGGTGCTAGGTACGGGGGCAGGGCTGTCCTGTGTTCTCGGACTGCATTTCCTTTGGGGAGAAGGAGGCCACGTGTTTCTTTGTTGTTTTTAATTTATTAATTTTTGAGTGCACTCTCTAAGGGGACCGTGAAGGATGCCATGTGCCCTCTGCGTGATGCCACCCTGAACGCGGAGCGCGCCAAGGCGCAAGAGTGGAACTCTGAGCCTCGGGGCCCAAGAGCCGCGTCCACAACGCCAAGAGTCCCCTGTGGCTCGGGGTCTCGAGCAGCTCGGGGTCTCGAGCAGCTCCAGCTCACGCAGTCCTGTGTTCCCGTGGAGTAACTCTGCACACTCAGGGTCATGCTGGTGAGGGTGCCTTGCGGGTTTTCCTCACCACTCTCTTCTGTCCTAGTGAAATATTCTGGATATTTGGAGCACATGGACAAGCCTTTCGATTCTAATTGTTTCAGGAAAACTCCGCGACTAATGAAACTTGGAGAAGGTAAGTTCAGACTGGGAGCAGGAAAAGAAGGCGCACAAGGTTTTAGGAATGGGAAACTGTCCAAAGCCCAGGTTCTTACAGTTGGTTTTTCTGAGGCTGTCTTTTAGTGAACCAGCCATGTTCTGTTTCCCATTTCCCCTGAAGACCCAGCTTTCTGGGTGGTGGCTAACTGGCGAGATTATCTTCGAATCCTAACCTACCCCCACTTACCCATTGGGTACATATCCTTGTTCATTTGTTAAGTAAACAGTCCATGGATGCTTGCTTGCCACCACAAGTACCAAAATAAATAAAAGTTTGTACTCAGATAATGAGGCCATTACTGCTATTAAGAACTTCCATGTGGCAGAGATTGATTTACATTAAGACAATTAGGTCGAACTGGCTGAGGGCCTGGAAGGTATGTGCAGTGTTGTGGGTGCGGTTGATGAAGGCATGAGTAGTTTCAGCTGGGAGGATCACAGAAGGATTCATGGAAGAGGGCATTCAAAATTAGCTCTTAACTTTGAGTAAGTTAGGGGTAGAATCTGAACATGGGGTGAGGAGGCAGACACAGCAGGAAGAAGGAGCCAGAAGGAAACATAGATGCCAGAATACTGCTGAGTGGGGAGAAGCTGGAGTTTGGGAATGGGAGGGGCACAGGAAGCAAGGCTGACCGGCAGCTGGGACCACAATGCAGAAGGCTTGGGGTATGGACTTGGAAGGGGGAAGAGATGATGGTATTGAACAGGATGATGGGTGAGCTTGAAGTGAGTTCTCTGTCCCTTCTTTCAGACATTACCCTCTGGGGTATGGAACTGGGTCTTCTGAGCATGCGGAGAGGGGAGCTGGCCAGGTTTCTGTTCAAACCAACCTATGCCTATGGAACGCTGGGCTGTCCTCCCCTGATTCCCCCCAACACTACTGTCCTGTTCGAGATCGAGCTGCTTGATTTCCTGGACTCAGCTGAGTCAGACAAGTTTTGTGCCCTTTCAGCTGTAAGTTCTTGAGTACAGGTGCCAACACTTTCCGGAAGGAGGGATGAGTTTGTTTGGGTGGTCCTCCTAGCTAGCCCGCCGACCTTGATTTTGGGAGTCCAGATTCCCCCAGGCTTCCTGCATGGTGATAGTGGAAGAGGACTTCACCTCCTAGTCTCCTCCCTCTGAGATAAATGTGTGGGGCCACCTCTGAGATAAATGTGTGGGGCCAAGGTATGGATATGGGTTCGCAGGTTGAGCTGATCACTCATTCACCCTTTGCCTGGATTTCCTTAAAAGACAGGGAATAGGGGCTGGGGATGTGGCTCAAGCAGTAGTACACTGGCCTGGCATGCGTGCGGCCCGGGTTCAATCCCCAGCACCACATACAAAGATGTTGTGTCCCATGAAAACTGAAAAATAAATATTTAAATTCTCTCTCTAAATAAAAGAAAGACAGGGAACGGATTTTTAGCACTGTTTGTTTTCCAGGGAGTCAGGCATTGGTAGCTTATAACTAAGGTGACTATAATTTATGATCCTGTTTAGGGCACTGGAGAGTGAAAAAAGGCACTGGTAACTGGGCAAGATAATCGGACATCAGGCGTAAGCTGGGATGAGTGGTTACTTATCTTTTTTTTTTTTTTTAAGTACCAGGGATTGAACTAAGGGGCAGTGGACCATTGAGCCACATCCCCAACTTTGTTTTTTATTTAGAGCAGAGTCTCACTGAGTTGTTTAGTGACTTGTTTTTTTTCCTGAGGCTGGCTTTGAACTCCTTCTGCCTCAGCCTCCTGAGCCGCTGGGATTATAGGCATGCACCTCTGCGCCCAATGTAACTTAAGTCTTGACCTTATCCTGTAGCCTCCTGTTAACCCCTTCTGGTAGATGCTGGGCTTAGGTCCTGTCAGCAATCATACGCACTGTCTTTACCATGTGGCACACTGCATACATGCCCTTAGATGTCCTTCCCAGGTTTTGCGTTTCCATATGATACGGAATCTCCATAAACTGTCAAGAGCTCCAAGTAAGAATTTCACTTTTTCTCATCTTCCACAGAGTATAAGTTTTTGGAGGTGCCTGGGACCCACCTCAGGTAGTGATGTAGGATCTCGGGGGGGGGGGGCGGAGAAGAGGCTTTGCAGGTGATTTTGTGTGTGTGTTTGTGTGCGCACGCACGTATGCGCTGGGGATTGAACTCGGGGGGTGCTCTACCACTGAGCCACATCCCTATCCCTTTTTATTTTTTACTTCGAGATGGGGTGTTTCTCAGTTGTCAAGACTGGCCTTGAACTTGCTCACCTCCTGCCTTAGCTTCCTAAATCTCTGGGATTATAGGCTGGTGCCACCACACCTGGCTTCTGTGGGTGATTCTGACACTTGGGATCATGACCACAAAGACCACCAGAGCTCTGAACAAACCAGGAGCTGGTGAAGCTTGCTGGACAGGTGCTGCTGTGAGCCCGAGTCCATGCTGGGTGAGCTCCGTCGGTTCTTAAGGCTGTGGATGCTGTTGCCTCAGTGAGCGTCTCGAGGTCAGCTGCTGCGGTTTCCCTCTGGCTCTAGCCTGGAAAATAGGCCAGTAACCTCTCGCAGCCTCTGTTGGGATGACTTCTGCACACATGGAGGACTCAACAGGATTCACAGTTTCCGTGGTCCCGGCTGCAGTGCACTTGTATTGTAGCATTGTGGCTTTTGACTTCCTTACTGGGGATTCTTTTCTTTGATCCTCAGGAGCAGCAAGACCAATTTCCTCTTCAGAAGGTACTCAAAGTGGCAACAACTGAAAGGGAGTTTGGCAATTACCTTTTCCGCCAAAATCGCTTCTATGATGCCAAAGTGAGGTATAAACGGGTAAGGATGCTTTGAAAGTTAAATGTAAATCTCGAAAACTTCATTGCTTAAAAAGCATAAAAACGTGTGTCTTTCCCTGCTCTTTGTGAGCAGCTGTTAAGAAAAATCTTGAAGAAAGTCCTCGTGACGGGGGTTATTGACTGGGAGATGTGGTGATGTTGTGTGTTTTGGTCTCCCTCTGGCACATGGGTGTCGTTAGGTCATGGAAATTTGTTATATAACTATCCACTTATTTTTGCGCTTACCTGTGGGTATACTTTATTTAGAAGTTGAAAATATTCGATCCCATTGTCTAAAAAAAACTAAAGTCAATTAATTTTTAAGAATCTCCTTCCCGGTTTGCCATCCTCCTACCTGGCTTCTGTACCCTGGTTGCCTTCTGCACTTCCTATCCCTCTGTTGGTGGAGATGGCACTGCTCTCTGGGCTCATTGTCTTCTCACCAAGCTTCTGAGGATGATGGTCCCCGTGCAGGTTATACTGACAGCAGTTTTCTGCAACCTTTTCTGCATCATTCATTCAACAAACAGTAGGAGCACTTTCCATGCGCCAAACTGTACCCCAGTCTCTGAGGCAAACAAGGTAGTCTAGGCATTCTGACCCTGTCCGTTGGCATACTGAGCCTAGGCTATGAAGGATTTGCATCTAGTGGAAAGCAACAGAATCCTGAAAAACAGTACTTTGAAAGCTGGAAACTTAATTTTTATGTAAGGGAATAGTGAAGGAGGCAGTGCAAGGCTGGTGTAGCAGTCACATGGTCACAGGGTGCCAGCCTCCTCTGTATGCTTACCCACCCTCCTCTGTGTCCTTGCCCACCCTGGAATGTCTTGGTTGTCTTTTTCCTCTTAAGAAGGTCACTCAGTCTTTAGGTCACAAGGTTATCATGATTGTAAGAAGGGAGGGGAGGAGAGTATGGTGTGTATTTACCTTAAGAGTATTCCAGGGGCTGGAGCTGTGGCTCAGCAGTAGAGCACTCACCTAGCACGCGCGAGGCCTTGGGTTCGATCCTCAGCACCACATAAAAATAAATAAAACAAAGGTATTGTGACCAACTACAACTAAAAAATGAAAAATATTTTTTAAAGTATTCCAGAAATCTCCCCAAGACTTCTGTCACTGCCTGCCTGGTTTGTGGCACACACCTGTAATCTTAGCAACTCAGAAGCCTAAGGCCCAAGATTGACAAGAGGTGGTAACTCCATGGTAAAGTGCCCCTGGGTTCAACCGCCAGTACTGCACACACAAATAATAAATACAATGAAAATATACATCTGGGGCTGGGATTATGGCTCAGTGGTGGAGCACTTGCCTAACACCTGTGAGGCACTGGGTTGTATCCTCAGCACTACATAAAAAATAAACAAAATAAAGGTATTGTGTCCATTTATAACCAAAATATATTTTTAAAAATATATTTCTGGCCAGACCCACGTTATATATATATATATATGGGAACTGGGAAACTGCAGTGGTAGGGATGGAATTCAGGGCCTCGTGCATGCTAGGCAGATGTTCTAACACTGAGCTACGCCCCTGGCCTAAAATGTTTTTTTTTTTTTTAATATTTTTAGTTTTAAGTGGACACAATATTTTTATTTTTTTTTTTATGTGTTGCTGAGGATCTAACTCAGTGCCTCATGCATGCTGGGCAAGCGCACTACCACTTGAGCCACATCTCGAGCCCCCTAAAATGTTTTTTAATTAGCATGTTGTTTCATAGAATGAGTTGGCAGTGTCAAACACTGGGAAGTAGGTATTGGGCAAAATCTGCTGCATCAGGCATATGTGAGTGTACCCCAGCAAGGGGAGGGAAGAGGACATCACATGCTGCCACTTTAGAGTGTGAGGTGGACTTGGAAGGTCCAGGCAGCCTCGTGGAGAGGTCGATGTAGTACTTGGAAGCTCCTTGAGCCGCCTACTTCAAGCAGCCCCTCCTCCCGAGCCTGACCCCTGAAGCTTCCCTGGTGACGCTGTGTGCTGCCTTCTCCACGGTCTGCGCTGGTGAATGATCTCTTGCCTTCTGACGTTGGCTTCTCAATACAGAAGTTGAGGCCGTAGCCCTCGCTGTGGGTCTCCTGATGATGGGTTATCATTTTCAAAGTTGGCATTGGGTTTGTGTTGTTGAGGGTGTGTAACCGTTGCCTCTTGCTGAGCTGAGAGGTTTCTTATCCTCCGTCCAGTTCTTCTGCAGCCTCCCCTCTGTGTCCCTCAAGTCGCCTCTTTGTTGCTTGGTTCTCCATCTTCCTTTCACGTCTTTTCCCGAATTCTCTTGGCCGTTCCTAGCCGCAGGGAAGGCCAGCAGATGCACTCTGTGGTGTCCCAGCAGAGGATCTGCTGCTGTGGAAGGAGGGAGGATGGCTGCCGGAGGGCTCCTCTCCCTAGAGGCTGTCCTTGAGTGGCTGCTGAGATTTGAAAGAAGCATCTGGAAGCTGATGGACTTCAGGGCCTGGCAGGGCACACTGGAGTCTGGCCAGTGGCAGCTGCACACCTAATGTGCGTAAAGTGCCGCAGCTTCTGTCTGGCACGTGCGCCTAGCCGCAGTGCTGCCGGTGGGAGTGAGCAGGGGAGCAGGTCAGAGCCTCACCATCTACTGCTGACTGTCCTGTCCGTCAGCCACCTGTCACCCACATCACACCTGCCCCAGCTCCATCCTGTTCCTGGATCAAGAGCCTCTTTTCCATTTCTTCAAAAAATAGACCACCTGATTCCTGAGGTGGTAGCCACCTGGATGGATAGGAAGCGAGAAGGCCCTATCTGCCCTTTCTCAGCTCCATCTCTGCCCCCTCAAAAGTTCTGCTTCTGATTCCATCAGTTCCCGGCTCCTTGGGCTCTGAGCTTTGGGTTGGCCACTGACACCCAGCTGTTGCCCCTCTCCTGGCCTTTGCTCTTGGTGGCACAACTTCCTTACTCCTCAGAGTTGGACGAGAGTAGAGGACCTGTGCTGCTGGCCCTGCTCAGAGCCAGAAGTTTGAGCTGCTGTTTGTTAGAATTTCCTGACTTTTACTCGTGGACCTCTGTGTCCTGCAACCTTGCCGAGCTCCTGTTTTCAGCTCCTGGGTTCCAGTGTGTGAGATGCTCCTCTCCCCCCTGCAGGCCTTGCTGCTTCTCCACCGGCGCCTGGCTCCCCCTGAAGAGCAGCACCTGGTGGAGGCGGCCAAGCTCCTTGTTCTCCTTAACCTGTCTTTTGCGTACCTGAAGCTAGACCGACCCACCATGGCCCTGCGCTATGGAGAGCAGGCTCTGATCATTGACCAAAAGAATGCCAAGGCCCTCTTCAGGTGTGGACAGGTGAGCTGGGGACAGATGCCAAGAAAAGGGGCAGCGTGCTCAGCTCACTCGCTGCCGGGAGGCCCCCTTCCCAAGTGAGCTCTGAAAGCTCTGCGCTGTCCCACAGGCTTGCCTCCTCCTGACCGAGTACCAGCAGGCCCGGGATTTTCTAGTGCGAGCCCAGAAGGAACAGCCCTTCAACCATGACATTAATAACGAGCTGAAGAAACTGGCCAGGTGAGACTCTGTCAGCAGGAATGTGACCACAGGTGGAGTGAGATGGAGCTATCTTTCTGGTCCAGCCACCTGGGTGGAGGCCTGGCTGGTGACCATTTGGGAGGCAGCCCCATCTAGAGCTGGTTTTCTGAAGTGCTCAGTGCCCTACACCAGCATTCCCTGGTAGGAATGGGGACCAACTGCCAAATAAGACGTCATCATTTCTTATTTTCCTGTGCCCCACCCTGCAGATAAGCGCCCCCTAGAAACATGGGGCAGTATAATTTTTTCTCTGGGACTAGGGATTGAACCCTGGTGGTATGTAACCAGTGAGCTATGCCCCCAGCCCTTTTTATATTTTATTTTGGGACAGGGTCTCACTACATTGCTAATGCTGGTCTCAAACTTGTAATCCTCCTGCCTCAACCTCCCAAGTCACCGGGATTACAGGCATGTGACCCTGTGCCCAGCAACCCGTATAATCCTCAGTGTGTCCCATGCTTTAGACTAACTGCCCACACCACCCGAAACTCGCCCACTGTTCTCAACAGACTGTGGCATTCTGTGGGATCAGAAATGAGTATCAGGTCTGATTCTCGCCTGACTTTTGGCAACATAATTTTTCTGACTGGAAGTTGTGGGTTCATTTTGGAGAAAACTTCAAAAATATTCTCTGATAAATGAAGTCACCTAGTAAGACAGTAACTGTTTTCTAAGGTATATTTCTGTTCCTCTGCGTTGGTCAGATTCTCTACTCCTCTGTCATAACGTTCAACAGTCAACCCAGCTACTCAAACCTTTCTTGGCATTGAGTGAGGTGTGTGCATCTCTTATATTTGGATCAAAGTGTTGTATTTTAGGCCTTTTAAGACCTTCCAGAAATTGACTTTCGGAAGCATAAGAATATCCTCTCTTGTTAGATGTGGGAGTTTTGGACTCTGACAGTTCCTTAGCAGAAAATCTCAAGATAAGCTGGAAGCACTGAGTGTGAGGGGTTGCGTGGCAGGACTTGGTCAGGATCCCCATGTGGAGGGGCTTCAGCCTTCATGGCTGCCATCTTTTCAAGTGGTGGCTTTGTGTCCAAGGCTTCTAGACCGGCTGTGACCCAGCCCCTCCAGCCTCACTTGCACCCACCCCTGGTTCAGTTGAAGGCCTGTTGAGTTTTCAGCGTCTCTGTACCTGAGCAGAGAATTCCAGCCACCAGGTGCCACCTCTTACAAACTCTGTCCTCTGTCCAGTTATTACAGGGACTACACGGACAGAGAGAAGGAGATGTGCCACCGGATGTTTGCCCCTTGTGAGAACAGCTCCACAGCAGGAGAGCGCTGAAGGTAGTGGAGAGGACTGGACGCCCAGTCACCTCGGCTCTTCCCCTGTGCCCCCCAGGAATGGTGGCCTTGCACTGTTGAGTGTGGAGGGGGAGGAGGAAAGCGCCTGTGGCAGCTGAGGACACAACGCACCGTGGTGAGCCTTCTCACAGAGAAGATCACCCTGGGAAGATTAGCAAGACTTGGAGGTTAAATCTCTAGGTTTATTTGGGAGGCTGTGAGCTTAACACTTCGAAAAAAAACTTTTTTTGTGTGGTGGGGGGGATATTGGGGGTTTGAACTTGGGGGCACTCAACCACTGAGCCACATCTCCAGGCCTCTTTTGTATTTAAATATTATTTAGAGATAAAAGTCTCACTGAGTTGCTGAGGCTGGCTTTGAACTCGCGATCCTCCTGCCTCAGCCTCCTGAGCTGCTGGGGTTACAGGCCTGCGCCACCGTACCTGGCATGAGTACTTTTTTTTTTTCCATATTTTATGTTCTCCTCGTGGAGATAAAGTTTTATTAATGTGACAATTTTGCTGGGCTTCAAAGCAAAGAATCAGGCTTTTCATCTGATTTTTCCTAAGAATTTGAAAACCTCCAGTCTCACTTTGCCTCTGATACAGCTCTAAATTTGATGAAATCTAGGCGTTGAGGTGGGTAGGGTCGCGATGTGCCTCTTAAATTCTACCAACAGAACTAGAGATTGGGAAGGTGCTGGAACCAACAGCAAAATCTGTCCCAAGCACAGAGCTCCTGACGTAACAGCCCAGGGTAGATGGCGCCATGGGGACATGAGATACCCTTCAGGGCTGGTCTGCTGTTACTTAGGAAACTTGATGGAAACAAAATCACCTGCCTTTAACATCTGCTTAGCTGGGCAGATACCTCCCTCTCTCGAGAGAAGTTAAACAAGAGCAAGAGAACAGCTGTGGAGCGGCTCTGTGCGGTGGATCTAGCCTTTGTCGCTGCCTCCTCCATCTCTACAAAAGCAGCCGGAGAGGGGAGGGCGGTGAAGAGGCCCCTTCACCCTCCATGCTCGCATGCGCTCCGAGCCGCTGGTCTGCCCTGTGAGGTGCCACCACAGGCCTCGGGTAGACATTGCCTTCCTCCTGACATGCCCTTGTGACCCCAGCCTGCAGGTGTCCTGGGAGAAAGGCCAGAAGACGTTTGGCTTTGTTAATGTCCAGGAGAGATGGACAGAGGTGGCCGTTTGCCAGACAGTGCATCGGGATCCAACAGGTCCTGCCATTAGTGACTGTCCTGTCCTTCCAGGGCCCAGCCGCAAACCACATCTTGGGATACCTCCCTGGGTGACAGCCTTCCTCTCCATCTTCTGTACCTGCAACGCCTCCTTAGTCTAAGAATTTGAGGCTGGTGCTATTTAGGTGGTTTCTTAGGTGTTGCTTCTTTTTTTGGGGGTGGATAGGATAGATACCGGGGATTGAACCCAGGGCTTCTTAACCACAAAGCCATATCCCCAGCCTTTTTCATGTTTTGAGACAGAGTGTGAGTTACTTAAGGGCTCACTAAGTTGCTGAGGCTGGCTTTAAACTTGCGGTCCTCCTGCCTCAGCCTCCCAAGTTGCTGGGATTGCAGGTTGGCCACCTCACTCGTGGTATTCCTTGGTATTCCTAACTGAAGTGTTTTATCTTGGCAGCAACAGTGACCATATTTATGGCTGAACTGGCAATTGTCACATGCCCATTGTTGTTAAATGTCAGCTTTTGTTGTTGGCAGTCTCCCTGCTCCCTGTTTTCTGTTGTACTTGTGGCCTTGCCAGTCATTTAAAAGAGGCTAAAACCGTGATCATCCTGATGGCCTTGTCTTAGCCGGGCCGTTTTCAGTTGTGTCGTCGTCTCTAGATGCTGAGTGTTCTTGACTTGACGAGGTTCCTTCTGGTGGAGTGAGTGTCCTCTCAAGTGTGATCTTTTTTTTTTTTTTTTTTTTTAATTTTTTTAATATTTATTTTTTAGTTCTCGGCGGACACAACATCTTTGTTGGTATGTGGTGCTGAGGATCGAACCTGGGCCGCACGCATGCCAGGCGAGCGCGCTACCGCTTGAGCCACATCCCCAGCGCCTCAAGTGTGATCTTTGAGCCTCTGATTGAAGGAGGCTGGGTTTTTTGAGAACAGAGACCGTGTCTTTTTGTCTTTATATTTTGTAGCCCTGGGAACGGTGCCTGTGATGATTGGCCCTGTATGGGATGGTTGCACCAAGTGTAAGATGGTCAGAATGGTGTGCCCCTCCTTTCCAACACATCCGCAGGCTGCAGGCTCCGTCGGCTGGCAAGATTCTTGGTATTGCCAGTAACTCTCCACCGTCATCCAAAAAGAGGGTTACTGAAGGGCACCTGGGAGCAGCTCACAGACTCCAGGCAGGAGTGTGCACAGTACCCGGGCATGTGGAGGCCAGGCAGTGCTGAGGGCCTCGGGGACTGTCATTTCCCTCAGGCCCTCACCCACGGCAAAGAGGGCCCAGCTGTGCACACCCCTCCTCACCCAGGGGGATCTGGCCTGGCCTGGGGAGGTGGAGTCCCAGGAGTGTCCCCTCTCCAGGACCAATGTGGGTGGGAGTGACAATATGCAACACGGTGGCACAGGAGTGGAGGGCACAGGCAGATAGACAGAAAGCCAGCCTGCTCTCCAGGCAGCACCTGGTCTTGCTGGGTCTGGCAGGGGACCATCTGCCAGCTTGTGGTAAGGAGTCTGGCCACTCCTGGTGCTAGGAGCTGAACAGCTGCAGGAACAGACAGAGTCCACGGTGGCGGCCCACTGTCATTTCCCTCAGGACTCAAGGGCCTGGCACACGCTGCCAGCTGGGAGCTGGCTTCGGGTCATCACAGCAGTCAACCTAAGAAGGTTTTTCTCAGAACATCAGAAGACCTAGAGGTTTATAATGGACCCAGAGCAACTTTTGATAAGCTGCTTAAGAGCTGCTTTTCCTATGGTTTGCGAAGCACTGGAGGCAGGGCTCATGGGTTTGTGGGACCCTGAGACTCCCCAGCAGGCATTGCCCAACAGCAGAGCTGCCTTCCCCACAGCAGCCTTGATTCTTCCTGGGCCCTCAGAACCGCCGTCAGAGTTGGAAACACTTGGAGTGGTGATTAACCTTTTTTCTAGTCCTGTTTCTGTACCTATCACCACTTGCAATTGGAGTTTGTGTGATACCCTTCCTGTCCTAATGTGCTAGTGTCTGAGACCTTCACAGTCATTTAATTGTGTTTGGAAAAGACATAAAGGATGCACTGTAGCTATTCTCATCTAAGTGGTGAGATTTGTTTTGTGGTTTCCCAAGGTCAGAGCAGTAAGCAAACACCATAGGAAGCCGAGCTTGGCCTGCTCAGAGGGTTTACTAGTTAAATGTCCTACCATGCACGGGGGGCACTTCCCAACATGGGGAGCACTCAGAATTGGACCCTCCACTGTGCTCTCCCAGGGTTGGTCAGCTCGGGAGCTAGGGCACCTGTTAGGTCTATCTGAACAGAGCTAGAGGTCCCCTGTGAAGTGGGTGACATGTGAGATTAGATGGCCTTTCTGGTCATTTCCATTGAACATTACTGTCAGGTGAACTTTGAAGGTGGAGGGTGGCAGCTTCCATCCTTAAAATCCTTCGAGCGGTGGTGCTCCCCTGCAGTCTAGCTACGTGGGAGGCTGAGGCAGGAGGACTGCTTGAGCCTGGGAGTTCAAGGCCACTCTGGGCAACCTAGCAAGACCTTGTGTTGTGGGGAAAAGTCACGCCAGAAAAGGAAATGGGAGAGTCCTGGTTTGAGAGCAGGTGAGGTTTGTTGCTGCCTGTTTATGAGGCACAGCTGCAGAGGGAGCTCGGTCCTTCTTGCTTGGCCACCAGTGGTGAAGCCATCAGTGACCTCTTCTGCCATCTGTGGAGCTGGCTCTCTTTAGACGCTGTCTGGAGCTGTGTGGCCCAGAGAAAGAGGCCCCGTGCTGCGCCTGCAGTCCTGGCCTGCAGGGATTGGTGTCTAATAGGACAGAACCATCAGCTAAATCACAGGGAACACAGGAGGAGCCCCGTGAGCCGCAGTCCTGGTGGGAGGGAGACTCTGCTCCCCCGGCCTGGAGGACGGCCCATCGGCAGTGCAGGGGGGGTGCTTGCCTATGGAGGCTGGCTGCCGTGCCCAGGGCCTGGAAATGGCCTGCGGTAGCTGGGGGAAAGAACTGGAGCTGTAAGGCACAGGTTAGCCAAGAGCTAACGGAAGGCAGGTGGCAAAACTAGGAGCCCAGGGAGGTGCCACTGCGCTAGAAGTGACTTGGGAAGCTTTCCGAGGAGCCACCAGGGCTGCAGCCCTCACAGGCCACCCTGTGATGGCCCCACGGCTCACCTGAGCCTGGCTTTCATTCTTTGGGTTTGTCATATTTTGTTTTTGTTCTAGATTGCTTTGAGAGCATTACTACAGGTTCATTAAGGTTTTTCCCCAGTTTATTTTTATTAACTTTGGTCAAAATTTTTACGTGTCATACTTTATGTGCCAGGGATTCTTTTACACGTGTCATATGGATCAGTGTTTTAATACAGTAGCTCCACTATGCAGAGGAGGGTCTCTACAAGGATGAGCTAGACACGAAGGGGCCAAGTAACTTGCCAAGGTGGCATGGCCAGTAAGCGATAGAACCCCTGAGCCAAGCCCTGCCATCTGGCCCAGAGCCAGCAAGCTAAAACTCCTGTACAGAAGGGAGACCAGCTTTGCCTTGTAACTGTCCCTTCTGGGGAGTCTTCTGTAGAGCCAAATACTGTGTTCATGTTGTCATTTTTTGGTTTATTGTTTTAGGCGTTATCTGTTGACTTCCTGCAATCACATTGTACCATTTCTTTCCTTCTTGCCACTCTTGGATTAGTACAGCGAAAGTTACGTTCCCATCCTGATGTTTTTGGTTCATAAACTAAGATTTTCCTGTGCTCTGCTCTGTATGAGGTGATTATTATTAACTTAAAAAAAAAACAACTCTGTACTTCTAAAGAGTTTGTTTTTCCTGTAATTTCCAATTACTCAACTGTTTGCCTTTATCGTAGCCTTATCTTTTTGAAAACCCTGGTGCCATTCCACCTGCGAAGCCCTTCCTCCCAGGACTTCCCTCCTGCACTCTCATATTTATCTAACCTGCAGACGGTTCTCCAAGCAGAGGCCCAGCTGCTGTCCACCACTGCTTTGATCTCCTGTGTGGAATCCACTATTTCCTGGATCCCTTTTCTTGATTTACTTCCTTGTTCTGATACTTCGGAGCAAATTTGGAAATTGGGTATATAGGAGATAAACTATCTGAATCTTTGTATATCCAAGAAATTCTTTCATTTTTTTTTATCCTAGAAATTAAACCCAGGAATGCTCTACCACTGAGTCACACCCCTACCCCTTTTTACTTTTTATCTTCAGATAGTCTGGCTAAGTTGCTGAGGCTGGCCTCAAACTTGCCATCCTCCTGCCTTGCTGGGACTACAGGCATGCACTACCGCACCCAGCTCAACAAATGATTTTTTTTTTAATTGTAATATTTATTTAACTTTTCGGCGGACACAACATCTTTGTTTGTATGTGGTGCTGAGGATCGAACCCAGGTCGCACGCATGCCAGGCGACCGCGCTACCACTTGAGCCACATCCCCAGCCCCATCAAATGGTTTCTTAGGCCTTCACATGTGATTAAAAACATGGAGCTGAAGGCTGAGGATTGTCTCCGGTGGCAGCACACTTGCCTCCCACGCACAAGGCACTAGGTTTGATCCCCAGCCCTGCAAAAAAAAAAAAGTGTGTGTGTGTGTGTGTGTGTGTGTGTGTGTGTGTGTGTGTATATAATATATATATATACATACACACACATATCTCCATCCCCTGTTTCCCACTCAGGCCTCCCCTCCTGGTGCCTCCTGCTAAGGGCACTCAGGCTTCTTCCCCGCTCATGGTTCCCACGCTTTCCCCTTTAGACCTTCTCACTGAAGACAGTCTGTCTCTGGGTGGTAATCTGTAAGGAGCCTGGTTCCCCCCTGGAGTTCCTTACTGTCATATTCTGGGTGCTCTGTCACTTCGCGGTGGTGCGCACAGCCCCTCCAGCTGAGCACCTGGCTTCCGGGGTGCCTCAGAGCCACAGGCTTTCCAGTTGCCCTTTATAATCGGGTTTTGTTTGTCCCTGTCCTCTTGTCCTGAGCATCTGTTGGCAGATGTGGCTCCTCTGCGGATCCTCTGTTCTCTTAAGTTTCTGAAAATATTTCCATGCCCTCGTCCCGGGAATGGTACTTCATTTTCCAGGTCTTCCATTTTCATTTCAGCAACCAATTCTTGGCTCCGAGGGCTCTTGTCACTTTCCTTGCACATGATCCGCTCTGCCTCCTCCTCGTACTATGAAAAATCTCAGTTTGCAGCCGCAGAGAGTGAGGTGAGCAGTTGGCTTAGCGACTGTCATGTAAAGCCAGGGTTCCCAGCTATGACCCCACCCGTTTTCCTCACTGTGTAAGAAAATACAAAGTCCCTGTTCTGTGTCCCAGGGACAGCACTGGCCCTTGGGGAACACCTGGCTTCTGACACAGGCTGACCCTCGGGCTCAGCGCTGGCTCTGCTTCTCGACTCCAGGCGGTGCAGGCTGTCCCCCGCAGACCCTTCCATGGCCTTACAGAACTGCTGTTACCTGAGTTCGCGGCTTAGTGTAAAGGGTGGGGCGAGGGCTGGCACCTGCGAGTGTTCACCGCGCTCTGAAGCCTGTTCTTGGAGGCCTGTGGTGTCTTCCTGCAGTGGAGTAGATTATTGGCCATTGGTGATCGACTCAACCTTCATCCTGTCTCCCCTCCAGAGGTACATCCCTCACTAACCACGTGGCTGATTCCTTGGCAACCAGCCCCTAACCCGAGGTGTCCAGGAATCCCCAGCCACCAGTCGCCTCATTTGCAAACCAAAACAAAACCCTTTATTACCGTGGAGATGCCACGGTTTTCAGGAGCTGTGTATTAGAAAACGAGGATAGATCCTGGTGTGGCGCACCCTGCAGTCCCCGAGGCGGAAGGATCACAGGTTCGAAGCCAGTCTCAGCAATTTAGTAAGGCTGTAAGCAACCTAGTGAGACCCTGTCTCAAAATAATGTGGCTCAGTGCTTCAGTGCCTTTGGTTCACTCCTTGGTACCAAAAAAAGAAAAAACAGAAATGGAGACCAATTTTATTTATACTTTGAGTTAGGGTCCTGCCAGGTTCCCCAGGTTGGCCTTAACCCCTGGGTTCAAGTGATCCTCCCACCTCAACCTCTCAAGTAGCTGGGACTATAGATGTGCACCTGCGTACCTGCTCAAACGTATCACTTGTTTCTTCTGTCACATCCCACCCCCAGGCCCTAGCCTTGGGCTGCTTAACAGCAAAACAGGGACAACTCAAGCCCAGTCCCTAGTCTCCCATTCTGTAGGTGGCGGTTAGGCTGGTCTTCCCTCCACTCATGAGACTCTAGGAGCAGAGTGGCCTCCAAAACCCGCCTCCCACTTTCCAACGTGTAACTGAGCTGAGGCGATGTCATCTCTGGCTCTGAGCCCCGGTGCAGACGCTGGGTGATTTCTTTTCATATAAACTCTCATGCGTCTCTCTCCCCTCGGCTACTGGTCCTCTCTTCCTTCTCACCCAACAGCGCCACCGTTGAGGGGTCGCTGGGTTCCCCCAGGTGCGGGTCCACACTGCAGGCCTCAGGGCCAGGCCAGCAGAGGCCACCCCTTGCGCGGCTGTTGAGGTGGTGGGGTTGTGAGGGTGCAGAGGGTCCAGGCCACCTGGCGGTCTGGCTCGGGGTCTCTGCAGACAGGGTGGAGACAGCCCAGCCTTTAGGACTCTGGTGTGAGGCTTAAAGACCCAGGGACGGACTTCCTGCTTGGAAATCACTGCTGCCAGCCCTAGGTGTTATGGTTTAGACCCAGTGTCCCAACAGGACCACAACCCTAGTCCTATGCCTGCTGTCTCTAGTGGGATGGGGGTGAGGTGACTGGGGACGAAAGAGAAAAGTAGTCCCCGTGGGACGCTTCCTGTTGGGCGGCCACCCAGCATGCAGAATGGTTCCCTTGCCGGCAGGTGGAATGGTTCCCGGCATTTGTGCCTCAGAGCACAGAGCACAGAACATGTGGGTCCAGCGCATCCCAGCGTCGCTGCAGTTCCCCGCGTCCTTGTTTCCCAGGCCCAGGTGACACCTCACACAAGCATGGGGCGTTGCTGCTGTGGCATCCAGTCACCTTTCAGCCCTGGGACTGCTCCCTCGGGCACCAAGCCACCCTTTGTGCCCGCACCTCATCTTCCCACGGCGATCTCCTCCTGCCTGTCCATGTGGCCAGGGCCACAGGTCACTGCCCACCAGTCCGTGAAAACCCAGACTTAAAACGCATGGCGTGCCCTCCAGCTCTCCCGTCACTGCTGGGAAAGAGGACTCAAGAAGCTGGCCGCCGGCTTGGTTTGGCCTTCCTCCATGGACGCCGGCCCTCCCGACAGCGAGCACCGGCAGCCCTTTGTTGCTCAGTGTAAGCTGTTTGTAGGGCGCTGGTGACGCCAGAGCCTGGCAGCTCCTCAAGTGCTCCCGAGTCAGTCCTGGCAGCATGGCTCTCTGCTCCTGAGTCCTCCTCGCCCTCGCAGGCAGCCTGATCCTGCAGAAGTCACTTGAGTTCTCTAGTCCAAGACCTGACAGTTGTCCCTAGAAAGCCTTAGGAGTAGTCTTATGCCATAAGCCCCAGACTGCTCCACGTAGGGGTGCGGCAGAGTTTGTCACCACGGGGCGCCAGCTTCTGTGTGGGTTTGGAAGTCTTTCTGGTTTGCATTTAGAGAATCCAGTGAATACTGCCTGAAGGACAGGTTTACAGTGCCAGGTAGGGGCCCATCCCCTGGTCAGATAGTGCCCGTCCCTGTCACACAGCTAGGTCAAAGAAGGACCCAACCGCTTAGCTGACAGTTGCCCTGCAGACACATCCCTCAGCCCCGCCCTCACAACTTAGCCCCATCAGCACTTTGGTAACAGGTTTATACCAGAAGTGATCCCAGGCAGAGGGGCAGAAACCTCCTCTAAACACGCGCTCCAGCTTCCACATCCACACAGATCTGACGTCCCTCCACCCTGCCCCAGCACGGCTGGATTGACTTAAAGCAGAGCTCAGTAATGATTTGCATCCACGAGCACTTCCCGAGGTGTTATGGTTTAGACGAGGTGTCCCCCAAAAGCTCATGTGTGAGATTATGTGAGAAAGTTTAGAGGTGAAATGACTGGACTCTTGGAGCCACAACCTGATCAGTGCATTAACACACTTGAACGGGTCAACTGGGTGGTAGCTGTAGGCAGGCAGGGTGTGGCTGGAGGAGGTGGGCCACAGGGGCATGCCTTTGGGTTTGTTTTATTTTTTGGTACCAGGGATTGAATCCAGGGGCTTTAACCACTAAGCCTCATTCCCAGCCCTTTTTATTTTTTATTTTGAGATAGTCTCTCTCTGAGTTGCTTAGACTTTATTAAATTGTTGAGTCTGGCTTTGAACTTGTGATCATCTTGCCTCAGCTACTGGGATTACAGGCATGCACCACTGTGCCCAGCGTGGAGCTTATGTTTCGTCCTTACTGAGCAGAGCTCTGCTTCCTGATTATCACGCCCTGAGCTGCTTTCCTCTGCCACACACTTTTGCTGTGATGTTTTTTCTCAGCTTGGGCCTAATTTTTTCCTCTTCTAAGATTGTTCATGTCCAGTCTTTGGTCATAGCAATGAAGAAGCTGACTAAAACACCAGCTGTCCCTGTTCCCCTGAGTGCCTGACTGTTCTGTGTGGTGGGCTTCTGCCAGCACTTGCTTTCTGCTGCCATCTCACTTTTAGGGAAGGAACAGGAAAGTTGGGCGGCAGCTCTGCAGACCTGGGCAGGCTTCTCGGAAGAGCGCCCTACGCTGAGCAGGTGGGAGCCAAGCAGAAGGTTTTGGGCTCCCAAAACCCAGGAGGAAGGAGCTTGTGTTGAGTGGCAACCGCTGTGCCAGCTGCTGTTTCCCCAGCTGGGTTTCGTTCCTAGAGCAGTGGGCGTGGTGCTGCCTGACCTCATCTGCATTTTGCCCCTTCCTCGTGGAATCGCTGTGGCTTTGTTGGCACCTGTGTTCATGCAGATCGCCTGCTGGGACTGTGCCCTCTTACCTCTGTTTGCTCCAGAAGCCCTTGTCTGTGAGCGATGGATACCTTTTACGTGACTGTCTCACCTTCCCAACAGCTGATTTCTCGCAGGTGGAGGAAGAAACTCAAGAGACTGGGGGCCTTCCCCTGGCGTCTCTGCACAAGTGTAAACAGTGGCATTGTTTTCATTAGATTTTTAAAGTATCTGGAGCGTTAAGTACCCTCAGCTGCTTCGCTGGGCTGCAAGACCCTGCTGGCCGGGCCTTTACTCTTAGATATTTAGGGATCTCCCCTCCTCTCAGCTTTCCATACTTGAAGCCAAAGCCTTGGGACTACATAGAGTTAAGAAGAAGGGCCATCTGAACAAACTGTGTAAAAAACATGTTTTCTGGGAAGTCGGAACAGCTCCCCAGACGCCCAGGTGGAAACGAGGCCAGGCCGGGGAGAGCCCGTTAGCTGAGATTCTGGAATGTAGTCCTGGCTGGGAGTTGGCCCAGTGTGAGCGCGGGAACAGCGGACCCACAGAGCCAGAGGCCAGCGGAGGCCTCTGGGGCCAGGTTCTCTTGTTCCAGAATGGCCTTCCGGTGTCCGGCCTCCTGGCCAGTTGCCAGGAGCCCCAGGGCAGATCATCCTGTCACAGGATGTGACTGGATCTAGATGGGGAATCTGTTTTATCCCCCTCTTCCCGAAAAGATTAAGAGAAAACTCTGAAACCTGCTGTTGAGCCTCTGAAGATGTTCCAGTATGCAGTTAGGCTCGTCTGTGTCCTGACACATAATGACTTGCTGGACGTGTTTCTGCAGCGTGAC
Organism: Urocitellus parryii; assembly: GCF_045843805.1. Lineage (NCBI taxonomy): Eukaryota > Metazoa > Chordata > Mammalia > Rodentia > Sciuridae > Urocitellus > Urocitellus parryii. Next base: position 27,553,085 of record NC_135539.1, on the reverse strand, counting down.
CTGTGACCCCCACACCTCCACTCTCCTCCTCACAGTGCAGTCCTCCAGGAGAGCTGGCCAGGCCGCTGCGTTGCCAGGTGAAGGCCTCTCTGTTTCCCCGCACGTGTTAGACATGGGCTCTTGATCTTTGGAGGCTGGGAGAGGCCTTTTCTCCAGCACCGGAGGTGTCCCCAAAGTCATCCCTTTGTTGTCTGCTCTGAATGCCTGCACTTAGCAGGCTGCCTCCGAAGCGGCCCTTCCTGGGAAAGCCTTTCCGAGGCGTTTCTTTGGCCCTTCACCTCGCTCCTGCTCTTGGCAGCCCTAATGGGCCCACAGCCCACCTCCCACTGAGCCGTCTTTGTGGACCTTGGTTCTTTGTGGGTGAGGGATCAATGAGGCCATTATTATTTCGGAAGATGACTAGGTTTCCTTTCTGATCTTCAAAGTGAACAATCATGGAGGTGTCCTTTGTGGTTTGTGGCAGGGTTGAAAAACAGGGAACGTGGATTCTCAGTCTTAGGTCTCTGGCTGTGACATTAGCCAAGTCATTTCATCTTTCTGGGCCTCAGTGTCATCTGTCACTCAGGGTCATGCATGCTTGTTTAGGGTGTGCTTCATTAAGGCCATCAGATGTCGGCTTGGTCTGTTTTTAACTTCGTGAGTTTGTTGTCAGCTGCCAAGCCCTGCCACCAAGCATGTGTGACCAGTCTGGATAAACCGGCACCCGGGTAAGTAGTGGAAGGAGTAAGCCTCTGCAGTTGGGACTCACCAGCAAGTGTTGTGGGGCCGTCCAGGGGAGACTGTCCTAGTGTCCCGTTCTGCAGGCTGTCAGCTGTGCCCTTGTGACTTCCAGTGGTAGCATTACTGGCTGCTGCCTTGCAAGCTCCCCCGCAGCCCAGAGCAGCCACAGATCCAGGAAGAAGCTGAGGTGACCAGAGTGAGCCTGAGAGTCCCAGGAACCCAGAGAAGGTTGCAGGTCCAGCAGGCTCAGGGGTGAAGAAACCCTCTCTGGACAGACCACAGGCATGTGCTCACCAGGCGGAAGGGACGCGGTCTGTGACAACATCCACAGCTGTCACTGCTGGCACCCCAGTCTGAGAGAACAGGAGGGAAAGACGTGGACGCAGGCCTCTCTGTGCAGTGCCCTTGGCCCTCCCGAGGCCGTGGGGCTTCAGCTCTGTGCTGAGCTGGGTAGAGCGGTCCTTGGCTCGTGCCCCTCGTCTTCAGGCAGCGCCTCCAGTCCCATTTCTCTTCCTCTGTCCTCTCTGTTTCTGTTGAGAGGGCTCCTTCTCTTCCTCCGACACACTCGCCTCTCTTTAGAAGGGTCTTCCTGGTCACATTGGCCTACTAAGGTCACCTAGGGTGAGTCTCACCTCACAGTCCTTAGTCACAGTCCCTCTTGCTGTGTTAGGTGGCACGTTCAGAGGGCGAGGCCGTGCCATCAGTGGGGCAGACCCTGTGTCGCACACCCAGTGTGTGCCGCTGTCCACTGGGAGCTAAAGGTGTATCCTCAGCTGCCCCCACTTGGATGGCCGCAGGGGGCCGCCATGGCGTGGCGTTCACACTCCGCCTTCCAGCCAGGATGTGTGGGAGACAGGCTGGAGCCAGGCGGCGTGCTGCTCACAGGCAGGACAGTGCAGACAGTGGGCAGGGGCCAGGGGCTGTTTTGGGTGCAGACTCAGATATGTTGGGGTGACCATGTGAGGGGAAAGGATCCAGACACCCCAGACTTCAGCTTTGGCTGTTCGTGGAGCTGCTGCCAATGGAGGGGGGTTGAAACAGCAGCTTTCACTCTTGGGCCCATTGAACTTGAATGCCTGTGGGCCACGTGGGTGGAGGTGACCAACAGACAGTTGGAGAGGAGCCGGGGGTCAGAGAAGGGGGCTGGCTGAGAGGAGTGGGAGCCCAGAGGAGGACCAGGCATAAGCTCCTGAGAGCTAGCACCGCACGGGCCCTCGCAAGTGGGAAGAGCCAGGGGGCCGAGGATGCACCTGGGTGTGCTGACACGGAGTCAGAGGGGACCGGAGCCAGGGAGAGCCACCATGGACTGGAGCAAGGGTGTAATTGGGTCTGCTTGATGGGCCTCAGGGGACACATGGGCCACTGACGCGGTCCTGTGTATACTGGTGCTGGGACTGCCATCAGCCTCCCAGTGGGGCCTTCACAACTGAGAGAAGGACAGAGGGAGGGTCCTGGGGCTCCACAGGGTGTCTTGCTTGTGACCTCGGGGCAGTGTTCGAGGTGCTGCTGGGCTGAAGCCTCCAGATGCCTGTGTCTGGCCGCAGCCCGAGGGCCTCCTGAGCCCCGCGCTGTGGACCACTGTCTCCAGACCCTGTCAGGAGGAGAGAATGGTGGGCTGCAGCTAGAGGCGTGTTTTAAGTGACAGCCGTTGGGGTGAGCTCATGATGCTGTGGTTTGAGGACCGCAGGGCCATGCTGTGGGCAGCACGTGAGCTGAGTGCTCAGTTGATGCCAGAGGGTGGCTCCTGGGAACCACTCGGAGGTGGCTGGCTGTGCCTGGGGTTCTGGTGCCGGACTCCAGGAGAGGCCAGGGCTGCGGCCATGGGAAGACCACACTCTGAGCAGAGAGGGCCCCAGCAGGAGGCTCCGTGGCAGGCAGGCAGTGCAGAGCAGGCCACCAGGGAACCAGGGCCATGCTGTGAAGGTGGGCTGAGGGGGACCCAGCAAAGAGAGCCTGGGACCACAGGCCAGAGCGTCCATGAGAGTGCAGGAGAGGGCCTGGGCGCCAGAGGCTCCCGGTCAGCTGGGATTACGCCCAGAGTCTTGGGATTTGCCTGGGTAGGATGTTTTGGGAAAGGGGACCTTAAATGGTTCAGCGAGGGCCTATGATTCTTCAGGTTTTTGATTTTTTTGTTTTTGTGTTTTTTGGTTGACATTTATTATATAAAATGTGTATTTTCTGGGATTTTGAAGAGGGATTCATGGCTTTTGTCTGTATTTGCGAAGGGCTGTGTGGCCCTAAAAGGTTCCAGCAGCATCTCCCCGGATGTCATGTGCCTGTGCTCTCTGGGCGGCTTCACAGAACCACAGGGAAGTGGTGTGTCCCCTGACCACTGTGGGAACAGAACTCTACCCCCTGCCCCCTGCCCTGATCCTCAGCTCTCTGTCCTCAGATTTCCAACTTAAACTTCCTGGGCTCCGCAGCCCCAGCTTGTGGCTCCAGGTGACATCACTTCTCTGCCATCTCTGTTACATTTTCACACTCTTCTTTGATTACTGCTCATTATTCTGTGCGATGACTGCAGACACTGATCGTATCACTGCTTGGGCTTCTGTGTGGCCTCCTCTGTGCTTTCCTGAGCCTTGGACGGCTTGCCCAGCCTCACCCTGTTCAACTGGAGCCCCCGATGGGCCTTTGTCTGCACCTCTGTCTCCTCCCATTGTCTTCCAGGTCTCTGGGCTCCTGGTGACCTGAGCCATGGATCCGGGCAGCCTTTCTCTCTGACTCTCCGCCTCTTTTGCTCTGTGTATTGGGTTTGCAAAATGAAATGCGAGCTTTTCTGCTTTGATGCCCTCTCATTCATGCTAATGTGTTCCTTTTTATCAGTTCTAATTTGAAAATTCAACTAGTGGAACCTGGTAACAGATCCTGGCATCTGCAGGAGCCTCAGAGGTTACCTTCCCCACCCACCTTCACGCGCCTAGAGCTTATTTCTAGAGTCATTTCAAGGGACACAGACTAGATTGAAACTGTTTTCCTCTAGCCACTTGTAAACCTTTCCTGTGGCCGTTTTCAGAGCTCTCCAAAGGTGAAGGGGACAGCCTGATTGCGCACAGCATACTTGGGAGCTGTCTTTGGCAATATCAGCTTTTTGCTGTGCTCTTATCTCCAGGTTTTGTTGTGTGTGTGTGTGTGTGTGTGTGTGTGTGTGTGTGTGTGTGTGAGAGATACTTAAATTGAAGTTACAAAATTATTGCTTAGAGTTTAAAGCAACCAATCAACAGAGACAGTGAGTCCCGGCCCCGGCCCAGACTCCAGAGGGAAGCACCAGTGACTTTTCAGATGTACCCTTTTTGCAGTCTTCTGGAAAATACTCAATAATGTTGAGTGTACATTTAATTTTCTCCACAAATAGAATTGTATTCTTTTTGTTTGTTTTTGGTACTGGGAATTGAACTTGGAGGCACTGAGCCACATCCCCAGCCCTATTTTGTATTTTATTTAGAGACAGGGTCTCTCTGAGTGCTTAGCACCTTGCTTTTGCCAAGGCTGGCTTTGACCCTCCAGTCCTCCTTCCTGAGCCGCTGGAATGATCTGTATGTGCCACAACACCCACATGGGGCCATGTACTTCTAAGTTCATGAAGATGTGAAGAATGACCTCATTTTTCTTTTCCTTTTTTTTTTCTAGTACCAGGGATTGAACTTGGGGTGTGAACTCGGGGTGCATTACCAATGAGCTATACCTCAACCCCTCCTTTTTTTTTTAAAGAGAGAGAGATAAATTTATTATTTATTTTTGAGTTTTCAGCAGACACAACATCTTTGTATGTGGTGCTGAGGATTGAACCCGGGCTGCATGTATGCCAGGCAAGCACGCTACCGCTTGAGCCACATCTCCAGCCTCCTCCTTTTTTTTTTTTTGGAGATTAGATCTCACTGAGTTGCTGAGTCTGGCCTGGAGCTCGCCATCTTCCTGCCTCGGCCTCCCAAGTTGCTCTGACTCCAGTCAATCACCACCACAGCTGGCTAAGAATTCCCTACCTTGTGTTTAAGAAGTACGATCCCTCTCTCTGAGGATATCCTAATACTTCAGCAATGATTGGTTGATGGGTGAGAGACTGTAGTGATTATCCCCACGCCTGAGTGTTGTTGGGTGTGTGTTCAGGTCGTGTGACCGGGTGACAGTGTGTGAATTTCCACCTGAAGCAGGCATTGCTCGGTCTACCTTGCCAGCACTCATGGTGTCCAGCGTTGTCACTGTCACCAGCATGGTGCATCTGGAATGGGGTCTCATTAACAACAAGGCACATCCCCGAGTGAGCACCTTGTCCCTTGTTCACAGAGTGAGGTGTGCTTTCTGTAAATTGCCTTATCTGTGTAACCGAGCACCTCTCTGGGTCTTTCTTCTTGAGAGTTGTTGGGGTTGCAGCAGCAGCTCCCCTGGGCTGCCAGGGTCTGAGGCAGGCAGGGGAGGTGGGCCATCGTCTGCCCACGGCTGGCATCTGTTGCTTTCTGCGGATCACGAGCTTGCAGAACTGCAGCTGATGGCTCTGGTCGCACAGCTCTCATGACTGCAGGGCTGCCACTTGTCACAGTAAGCATGGTGCTGGCCTCTGGTTGAGAAGAGTTCTGTTTAGAAATCATGTTACGGCTCTCGTCAGGATGGTTTTCAAATGCCTTCTCGCCACAAAGACGAGGCTTTCCCTTTTCTGGCCTGCTGCTAGGGGTCAGCTGTGGGACCTTTCACATGGCAGGAGTGAAACACGGTGCATCTTCCACCGCTGCCTGGGCGGAGCAGCCTCCCTCCTCTGAGCCGCACAGGTCTCTCCTGACCCCATCCCTGGGGGACTCTGGAGGGAAAGGCCTCTGAACTGAACCGAGGAGGAAAAGCTGAGGCAAGGGAACCACACCTGTCCTTTCTCCTCTGGCCATTTGGTATGGGGGACAGGTTTCAGACTTGGGGAGCAAATGAAAGGGGAGCCAAAGAGAGGGGCAGCGGACAGACGGGCAGGTGGGGCTGAGGTCAGAGGACCCCTTGGGCGGGGCTGGGGGTGGGGGCAAAAGTCGATTTGTTGAGGCTCACCTCACCTTCCCTGGGACTTCTGATCCCATTTGTGGAGGTTGGTGGTGAGATGCGGGTGTGAGGGGCCTGGTTAGCCCTTCAGATATTTTCATTTGTGTTTCCTCGATTACTAGTAAATCTAAGCATCTTCTCATTAATTTATTTTCTATTTGCATTTTCCCTTTTTAACTGACAACAAATGTCTTCTGTTTTAATACTTTTACAATTTTATTTTTTGTTAAGATCTTTAAGATATCAGCAGTTTACTTTCAGTCTTAATTTGAAACCATAATTTAACTTTTATTTTTGTTCAAATGTCTAAAAAAACGTGGTACCAAAACGTTCTGTTTACTCACTTAAAATAGCACATCTCGCCCTGTTAGCCAGCTTTGCATTGCTATAACAGAACAGCCCAGAGGAGAAACTTGTAAGGAGGAAAGGCTGTTTGGACTCACAGTTTTGGAGGATTCCTTTGGTGGTCTGTTGGCCTGTTGCTTTTAGACTGGTGACAAGACACATGGTTGGGAGCACATGGTTAAGGCAGCCTGTTCACTTCCCAGTGGCCGGGAAGAGAGGAAGGGGCCGGGGGCCCGATACTCAATTCAAGGGCCTGCCACCTGCAACCTCATGTCCTCCCACAAGGCTCCACCTCCTACCAGGAGCCTCACAGGCTGGGACCAAGCCTTCAACACAGGGAGCTTTGGGGAACAATCAAGATGCAAACTGTAGCCTCCCCTGACAGTGGCTAGGGCAGTGCAAGGCAGGCTGGTCACCCTCACTTGACGCTGCAGCAACTCTTGTGCATCCATATAACATAGCCCGGCCGTGGGCAGTGGTATGATCCAGCGCCATTGGTGGTACAGTAATCAAGTTGCCCTGCATTCATGTGCCGCTGGGCCTCCCACTCTCTGGGCTGGGCTCTGTCACTCGAGCTCCCATCCTGAATGCTACCAGTCCCCTTGGAATCAGGCTGGACCACAATTACACGTGATCAGAGGGAACCTGAGTTTGGTTTGGGCCCCCAAGCTGGTGGTTTCTCTGCGTGATTGCACCAGACAGGTTGACGTGAGATGACTGTCGGCACGTTGTTGCTCCGACTACTCAGGGTCACAGGAAAGACTGACACGTCTGCCCTCTGCTCCTGTGTGGTCCATCCCCATCCAGCCACTCTGTGGCTCTGCCCATGCCATTCTCTTCTGGACGCCTGACCACATGGCAGATGGCAGCTGGCTTCATGGCAAGGTGGCCCCTGTTCCTGCCCTACCATGTCCTAGCCGTCCCCACTCAATGGATGGGGACTGTGATGACCTGGAGCATGCTGTATCTTCTGAGACCCACTGAACTCGGCACCCTGACTCACAGCTACTCCCAGTGACACCCAGGGAAGACTCAAGAGGCCTTAGCAGGATGAAGACCTTGTCTCCAGAGCAGTGTGGTCTGGAATCACACTCCTGTGACTCGAGGAATAAGTCAAGGGCAGGAAGCAACCAAACAAGCTGGAGTCAGCAGCTTCAGAAACTTGGCCGTAGGGAGGTGGGTAGGTGTGCCATGTTAGCAGGAGGGACGCCAGACGCTGGCCGCCTGCAGAGACGGGGGGGCTCTGCTCTGCATGATGCTCGTGTGTGGCCTCATCCTTCTCAAGATTGCGCAGACGAGAGGCGGAAGGTTTCACGTCCTCATTCACTGCAGTGTCCTCAGCATGCAGGGCGGGGACTGGCACGCAGAAGGCCCTCGGGTATTTGTTGAATCAATATTGGGTCGTGTGCAGCAATTTGATTGTTATGGAAGTTAATTCAGGACTTGATGGGTTTGGGGTTTTTGTCTTGGGCTATATCGGGGATTGAACCCAAGGGTGCTTTACCATTGAGCTGCATCTCTAGCCCTCTATTTATTTATTTGTTTATTGTTGAGATTGGGTCTCACTAAGTTGTTGAGGCTGGTGTTAAACTTGTGACCATCTTGCCTCAGCCTCCAGGCTGCTGGACTATTGCAGGTATGCACCCCTCGCCCAGCAGGTGGATACAAAGCTTGGAGGTAGGTCACATGGCCCGTACGTCACCATACAGAGGCCGTCTTGGGTGCCTCTGTACAGTTGACACTAAGCTGTTCAAGGAACGTGACTAGCTGCTCTCTGGACGTGCCGCTGTCCATCTACTTCTGGTGCCTCCCTGACTCCTGGGCAGTGCTGGTGCTGCTGCGTGGCACCGGTGCTCTCTGGTTGCTTTGAATGAACCACGTGTCTACCTCGTGCATCCGGAAGCCCAAGCTTCCCCATCTGGTCCCCAGGAACATGGCAGGGTGATGCTGTCCTCCTGCTCCCAATCCTCGCTCCTCGAGGTCTGTAGGCAGCGCTGCTTCTCCACTCGGGTGTAAATAGCATGAAAAAAGGACGGAGGCCAGGCTGCCAGCGTCCATTCCTGTTTTTACTGGCTACTTGTAAGTTAAAATTCAAACTGCCACTTGTTACTACAGTGTCTACATCTGCTGATGATGGCTTCTGAATTGCGGTGGCTGCAGCTATTCTGTACACAGAATGTCATGCTCCAGATTTCTTGGCCTGTGCCATTTTTGATTTGCTTCTGTGCTTCTGTGCCAGTTTGAAGACTCTGGGCTTATTGAGGTTGCTTTCCTCCAGTGCCTGGTGCCCAGCTGTGCTGTGCTGAACCTCAGCCTGCAGGTAGCAGATTCTTCTACAGCACCGCAGACACCTTCTGTCCTGGTCACTATCATTTCAACACATAGGACCCAATCCTGTTGTTCTGAAAAACTTGACCCTCAGGGTGTACTCAGACTCCCACTGCCTGTCTCTGGCAGTTTGCACAAGAGGGATCTGCTCGCCCACCCCTAGGTCCACCTCTTCCTTCACCCACACCAGCTGCTCTGGTGTTCTGGGAAAGGAGAGAAAGGGGAGAGGGCGCTCTTCCCAGATGAAGCTGCGTCGCGCTCTCAGTCAAGATTGCCCCTCGGCTCACAGTGATGGGCCCTCTGCTGAGGTCTCCCTGGGGTTCATCCAGGTGGTGGCTCTAATCTGGGGCCTGTGAATGAAGCGAGCTCTTCTGAACTCTGGAAGGGCTCCCTTGCCTAGCTCTCGGCCCCTTTCAGGGAGCTGCGGAGGTTAGCAGGGTGATGCTGCCCCGTAGAGCCCTGCTCTGTGCCCATCAGCTGGCTGTTTCTCCCCAGCCCCTCTGCCCTCTGTGGGCTGGCCCGCTCATTCCTCTGGGTGGTCTTCAGCCTGTTCCTGCTGGATTGCTGACACTCCCCCCACCCCGTGTCGACGGTTCCCTTTGTAATGTTACTTGTGGGTCTGTTATTTTATTTCAAAATATTGGGAGATTTTCTGCATTTCTAATTCCACTGTGGTCAAAGGATATAATCAGTGTGGGTTCAGTCCTTTTTAATTTACAAAGGATTGCTTTATAGACCAACATATAATCTTATCTTGATTTTTCTATGTGCACTTGAAAACTATGCACTCTAGAGTTGTTGGTTATGGAGTTCTGCAAATGTCACTTGGGGTAAGTAAGTTGGTTGATAATTGTTCACATGTTATATATCCTTTTTGAAACAAATTGTAGTTGTAGATAGACAGAATGCCTTTGATTATTTTTATGTGGTGCTGAGGATCAAACCCAGTGCCTCATACCTGCTAGGCAAGTGCTCTGCCACTGAGCCCTGTCCCAGCCCCAGCCCTGTATCCTTACTAATCCTCTGTCTGCTTGTGCTTTCAGGTTGACAGAGGAGTGTTAAAATCTCCAACTCTGATTGTGCTTTTGTCCATTTTTCACTGTTCTGTTAGTTTTTGTTTCATCTTGGAGCTCTACTGTTAGATGCAGCCTTAATGTTATCATCTCAGTGAATTAACCCTTTTATAAAATGTCCTTCTTAATCCATGATGACATTACTCTACCGCTGACAGATACGACCGTGCAGCCAGGCTTTGATCTGAAGGGAGCCCCTCTTCCATTCCACTCTCGTTGTTTTCGTTGTACAGCTTTCTCCAGCCTGTTGTTAACCTGTGTAAGGTTCATCTTATGAACAACATGTATGTGCATCTTGGGTTTTTTTAATCCCAATCTGACAATCTCTGCCTTTTAATTGAAATGGTCAAACCATTTACACTTAGTACAAGTATTGAGTGTGAGTGTGAGATCGTCACAGCTTTCTTTGTCTACATCTATCTTTTGTTCCTTTTTTCTTTTGGATTGAATCATTTTGGTTTGTATTTGTTTTCAGTATTCCATTTTTTATGTTGCTTATTAACTATAGCATTATGGGTGTTTTTAGTGTTGCTCCAGAATTAATAATATGAGACTATTTTTTACAATAGGCATCTTTAACTTTGCACAGTCTGACTTCAGAAAATGTGACTCCATCTCCCATATGACATGAAGACCCTTACTAGAGTGTTCTTGCTTTCATTTCCCCCGTCCTGTTGATCTGTTGCCATGTAGTTGCCTACCCCAAAATTTAGTGACTTAAAACTTCCATTTTATTCTCTCTCGTGATTTTGTAAGTTAGCAATTTGTGCAGGGCTCAGTGGGCCTGGCTCCTTAGTGTGCGGTTGTGAGCTGGGTGAGGCCTCACCGAGCCACTCCCCGCGCTCCTGCTCAGTGCCCCTGCAGCCAGTCCTCCTCAGAGCTGCTGGGGGAGCCTTACAACAGCGGCTTTCTCCATGAGAGCCCAGAGAGAGCCTGAAGCCTTCCTCATGCCCGCATGCTCCTCGTGCTCCTCTTCCTCGCCTCTAGCTGTCACTCCAGTTTGGTTTCCCAGCTTTCTTGCCCTCTTCACATGTTCCCAGCATGGTTCTTGGCACTGGACGCTCCTATAGCCCAGCGAGCTCTTCCGACTACTCAAAGCCCAGGCTGCTACGTCCCCCTCACCAGGGTGTCTTTATGGTTATTTTATATTCAGTGGCAGCCACGCTGCTCTGCATCCCACGTCCTGTGTATTTGTCACCTCGCATGTGTTACGGGTTTGTCTCTTCATCTCTCTGTCCCCCTAGAAAGATCCATAAGGTGGTGGTGACTTTGATACTTGCACATTTCTTTTCACTGGGATGTATTTTATAAACTACTGTGAAGGCCCTTCAACAAAGTCTTAGTGGGAGCTGGAGCTTACCCTACGGAGGACCAGAGGAGCATGGCACTGAACACAGGGACCTCCGTGAATGCTGGAGTTCAGTGAGAAGCCACATGGAAACTCTCAGCGACTTGGGAGGCTGAGGATCACAAGTTCAAGACCAGCCTCGGCAACCGAACGAGGCCCTAAACAACTTAGCAAACCCTGTCTCAAAATGAAAAATAAAAAGGACTGGGGATGTAGCCCAGTGCTAAGTACAATTCCCAGTACCCAAAATGTTTTAAAGATGGAAATAAATGTGAGTTCGCGGGGGAAATCATCCCAAACAGGTTCCTCTCCTCACCTCAGAAACTGCCCTTCTGCGAGAAGGGAAGGAGGACAGCACTTTCTTCACACTTCCCAGCCCCACCCCAGCACAAAGCCAGGGCCCAGGCACCAGCGCGGGAAGGGAGGGGCGGTGGAGCAGCGCTGTGGGCACCAGCACCTGCAGGGCTCAGGGAGGTCCAACCTGGGAGAGCGGGCAGCAGCACCCGGGAAGTTCAGGTGTGCTGGGGTTTCACTTGCCTGTCCTGCACGAGGCTGCCAGACGGGGTGGGGGTCCTGCACTTAATAGAGGAGGAAGCCAAGGACTACGACTTGCCCAGAATCGATCTTCAGGTGGGTCCAGGAAGTGGCGCTCCTGGGGGCGGTTGAGAAAGACTAATGAGTCCTGACCGCAGCGGAAAGCAAACACTGGTCAACGAAGAGACTGACCTGATGACCTCCAGGGGTCCTTGCTGTCCTGCTTTTCTGAAAGCCGGTCCTGTGGTGGTGTTTTTTTTTTTAGCTGTAGATGGATAAGACACCTTTATTTTAATGTGGTGGTGCGACCCGAACCCAGAGCCTTACACAACCGTGGCCCCTAGGTCCTGTGGTCTTGAGCTGGGATTTCAGAGCCGCTGTGTCTGGCCATCGGCGCCATCGGCGCCTGTTTCTGGAGCCATCAGGTGGGCTATACAGTGAGAGCTTCTGACTCCTGCCTCTCGACCAGCTGGCATCATTGGCCATGCGCGTCCCTCACTCACGACCTGGTCCCAGCTCCCTCCACACACGGGCTGGGACATCTGGGAGTGTCCCATTGTGGCTGTTAGTCACAGCTGGGAGCTGTCTAACTGCTGCATTTGATTCCTAGACCCTTCAACCAGCCGCAGGAGGAGGATGGCTGCAGTGGTGTCACCGCCGGGAGGCTGCTGAAGAGAGCCACACCGCAACCTGGGCTTCCACAGGGCCCAGCGCAGCACCCGCTCCAGCTCCAGACAAGTAGAAACTGCTGCTTTTGGAAAGGCAGCTTCTTGTTTTGTTCCAGTAGAGTTGGTCCTTGGCCCTTCTCCAGCCCTAGCCCCTTCCGGCTGGCCGTGTCCCTGGGTAAATACAAATAGAGATGGCTTTGTGTGTTTTGTTAGGTTCTCTGTTTTGAAAAGAGAATTATGTTACAAATGTTTTTGTTGTAAATAAATAAACGCTTCCTTGTCCTGGCAGGATCCAGTATGAATTAATGGTGCTCGACTGCTGAAGCCCCCCAGGGCGCGGGGAGGCCACTGCAGAGACCGGAGTGGGGGTGGGGGTGGGGTGTTTCTGAGGGCCACCGCCACCCTCGATTCTCCTAAGAATGAAATGCATGCACTTGGGTTGGGGTCCCTTGACACCTCTCTCTGGAGGAACTGTTGCAAGACTAATTAGAAACCAAAGCTAATTAATCCTCTTTTTGACCACCTGGGTTAGGCCTCTCTGGCTGGGCCTTAGTGTCACACCTGGGTGCCCCCCCCCCAGGCACTCTCTCCTCCCTCTCATTCCCCCCCAGTTCTCTATTCCCATCAGCACACAGGCTGCCCTCGGGCCGCATTTCAGACATTGCTCTTGGCAGTGAGCAAGCACCCTCAGCACCGTCCAGCTCCGCACTTCTTGGCAGAAACTACATCACTCTGGAGCGGGCCAGGTAGACTGTGTCTGGAGATGGGGGACAGGCAGTGCCAGGGTGCCAAGAGGCTCCCAGGGACTCCTGGCACTTCCCCCCACCCTGCTGGAGTGGAAGCCACAGGATGGTGCTGCGCGCAAGAGGCCCCGGGGACCCTGGGGAAGGTCCCAGGTCTGTACTCCTGACCATGGCCTGGCCTCATCTGCATCAGAACCTCGTCCCTACAGACTCGGGGGCCCAGCCAGACCCGTGCTCACCCCAGCCTGCTCTGTCAAGCTGGGCAGCACCTAGCATGGCCGTCTGCCCCTCTGGCCTTCCTACTTGGTCACACAGCCAAGTGGCCTTTGTAAGAGCCCTGCCAGCTGAGTGGTGCTGGGGTAGTCTCTGCACCTGAGCCTTCGTCGACCTCTGCCTCAGTGGTGGCTTTGCTACGGGGTCCCCTACGTCACCCAGGTGGTCTTGACCTCCAGGCTCGAGTGGTCCTACCGAAGCCTCCCAGGTAGCTGGGACCACAGACGTGCGGCCCGGCCAGTTCCATCTTAGAGCTGCCCTTTGTCAGAGCAGCGCCCCATGAGCGTGGCCCCACAGGCGACTCTGGAAGCTTTGGGCAGTTTAGAAATGCTGGAAGCTTGAGACACACTCTTTAGTGCCCCTTTGGGGACCCTGACCTTCGAAAGCATTTACATTGCTGGACATCCCCGAGGCTGGGATGTGGTAGAGCACCGGACACCTGAGAGTCCTCCCAAGGGAGCTTCGACTCAGTCCTCTGAACACGCTGGCTTTTAAGAATACGACAGAGGTCCAGGTTGTTGCCAGGCCACTCTCCACCATGCTCTTGCCATTCCCTGCAGAGCTGCTGCTCAGCCACACCCCCCACAGCACTGCGGAAGCCCTCACTGTTGCAGTGGCAGGCCCCCGAGGTGAGGCGCGTCCTAAGGTTCCCCCAGGATGTCTCTGCGGCTCGGCGTCTGCCCCCAGCATCAGTGTAGTTCAAAACCCAGAGGGAAAGCAGGTGGCCCCGTCACAAGCCAGGTAGGATGGCCTGCAGGGACAGGTGCACCTGGTCCTTGGGCTCAGGTGAGGTCACACTACAGGGACTCCAGCCCGAAGGCGAGCCTGAGTGGGACAACACTGCCTGGAGTCTCTGCCAGGGACGCTCGGTCTCTGAAGAAGGAACCCTTTGCACCGGAGCAGGGCTCCCACTCAGGTGGGCATCACAGAAGTTTCGGTGGCACTGGCCGGTCAGTCTCCGCACACCACCTCTCGCCTGGGTGGGTCCCAAGGCTTGAGCCCCTTTCCATCCTGAGGCATCCAGGGTGTGGCCACTCCCACCCTATCCTGGGGTGTTCCCCACCCCCACTCTGCGCCTGGCAGCTCCTCCTGCACACCCCACTCTCTGTCCAAGGGCAGGTGCGCCATGGGCGCCACGTGCTCTTCCTGTTGGAGTGTGCTCATTGGGCTTCGTGCAGCCAGCCTCCCTGTGACCTCAGGGACGACATGTTGGGTGTCCAGTGATGACCGCGAGGCGCAGGCCTTGCATGGCCTCCGCTCCATGTGGCACTGGTTGGCCACTGACCGCTCTGCACATGCCAAGGGCAGAAAGGGCCGGAGCAGAGGCAACTTGCCTTCCCCGCAGGTGCTCGGTGGCTGCCCTTCCGACCTCTCAGGGTGGCAGGGACCCTGTCTACACAGGGCCTCTGTCCTCCCCGTGGTCTGGGGCACAGCCCCTCCTGGGACCTGCGTTACCCAGCCTCCCTGTAGGGAATCTCCACAATCATTCAGGGAAGGACGGGCTTGTCCCAGATGACCCCCAGGTGACCCCAATACAGCTGAGGCAGCCACTAGGTCGAGGCCCTCCTGTCCCTCTCCACCGATGGTTCATTTCTGTCTTCCAAAAAGAGAATTTGTGCTCCCTTCCCTATGGACACAGGCAGAGAGGAACCAGCTGACTTTCACTGAGCAAATCAGGCAATAGGTGGCGACATAACCCACTTCATGCTTCTCCCCTCCAGCCTGGTGGCCCCAGGGACACTGTGACATCCACCTTGGCCACACCTGGCAAGGCCAGCCACTGAGCCAGCACTCGGCCACCCTGCCCACCTCCTGACTGCTCACACAGCCACTCAGCAAAAGCTGAGGGGACTCGACTCAGACAGCCCTGCCCTCCGGATTGGACAGGTCGAAGCCCAGAGCTGCAGGCACAGGGAAGGCTGGCAGGGAGGGGCAGAGTGTGTGAGGACACGGGACTGCCCCCAGGTGGCAGGGGGTCTGGACCCCTCTGTCAGCTCTGTGGCTCATCTGCCCAGGTGGCACCTGCTAGAAGGATGCTCAGTGTCCCACAGCCCGAGAGCTGAGCTGGCCACAGGCCAGAGGTTCCTGCCCTCTCCTGACAGTTAGGAAGGGCCTGATGCTCTAATTGCTTTGGTAACAAGGGCCATAAGTCAGACCCACCCCAGCAGCAGCTAAGCAGAAGTGCCTCTGTGCGTGCTTGCACGCACGCACGTGAGGTATATGCATCCTGGGAGCCTAAGAGGCAAACATTCTAGAAAGAGAAACATCACAGGTGCACCCATATGAGATTCTATAAACATTATATAAGTATTATAACAAACAAAGAAATGTATCGTTTCTCTTCCAAATGTGATTTTCTTAATTGACAACCCAGGAAAAACTGCCGGGTGGGGGGTAACACATGACAAACAGGGAGTGACCTTGGGTGACGATGACTCTGTAGCTGTTCTGAAAAGAGCCCAGAAGTCAAGAGCAGCCCGTGAGGACAGGCTCCGAGGATCCCAGAAAGAGCCCCAGCTTACCCCTGCAGGGCTGCCCCCGAGCCTGCAGGATGTGATTGCCTAAGAGCATGCTCGCGCAGTGCTGGGTACACAGTGGTGCTCAGTGGATGCCGAGTCTTTGGCTGCAGCACCACTCTGAGGTAAGTCGAGAGGCGGATGAGCAAGTGGAGGTGTCTGGAGGAGCGTCCTGCTGAGATCCTGCCTGCATGGAGTGACCTCAGCATGTCACTGTCCCCATCATCCGCGGGCCTCTGTGGGCCTGGGCCGCCCTCCTCTCCATCTCTCTTCCCAGCCTGGATCCATGCTGCCCTCAGTCACCTCCATGCCATCCTGATGGCCTCCTCTCCCCACTGTCCCTGTCCTGCCCCAGCCGCAAGTCCTGCAGCTCGGGGCCCACAGATTCCCTGGTGCCCTACGAAGGCCTGGCCCCTCCTGTGGCCTCTGCCTCCCGGACGCTGCTCATCCCTCAGTAGCTCTGGGAGGCCAGCACCCTCCTTCCCATCCACATGGCCACCAGACCTGGTGCCCTTCCCCGGGCTGCACCTCCACCGCCCTCACCTTTGGTCCCCTGCAGGGGTCAACAGCACAGTGTTCCCGCCACAAAGCCCCAAGCTGGTGTGACTCACTTACGGAGGTGCCGGCTGCAGAGTCACGCCCCCTTCCAGGCTGTGGCCTCCCCAGGCCAGGGCCATGCCTCCTCCTGCACCGGGAAGAGCAAGGCCACCCCGCAGGGCCATCCCACTCCTCTGACCCTGGTCCAAAAATGAGACAGGACACACCCTGAGGTTCACTCCTGCAGGATGTACGACTGGGGGGAGCCTCCAGCGTGTGGTGGAGCTGTGCAGCCCCCACCAGGCTCATTCTAGACCTTGTTCATCACCCCTTCCCTTCCCCCCTCCCCCAGGCCCAGACACCACAACCTGCTCTCCGCCTCTGGAGCTGCCTTTGGGTGCCCTAAAGTGGAATCCCAGTCCGCGGGCTTCTGTGCCCGGCTTATTTATTTATTTATTTACTTACTTACTAACTTATTTAGTACCAGGGGTTGAGCCCAGAGTGCTCAACCACTGAGCCACATCCCAACCCTCTATTTTTTTTTTCTTTTTAGTTGTAGGTGGACACAATACCTTTCTTTTATTTATTTTTTTTATGTAGGGCTGAAGATCAGACCCAGTGCCCTACACATGCTAAGCAAGCACTCTACCACTGAGCTCCAGCCCCAGCCCCTCCCCAGCCCTTTTTCTATTTTATTTAGAGACAGGGTCTCACTGAGTTGTTTAGGGCCTCGCTAACTTATTGAGGCTGGCCTCAAACCTGTGATCCTCCTGCTTCAGCCTCCTGAGCCACTGGGATTACAGGTGTGAGCCACCAGCCTGGGTAACTTCTTTTTTTTTTTTTTTTTTAAAGAGAGAGAGAGAGAGAGAGAGAGAGAGAGAGAGAGAGAGAGAGAGAGAGAGAGAGAGAGAGAGAGAGTGAGAGTTTTTAATATTTATTTTTTAGTTCTCGGCGGACACAACATCTTTGTTGGTATGTGGTGCTGAGGATCGAACCCGGGCCGCACGCATGCCAGGCGAGCGCGCTACCGCTTGAGCCACATCTCCAGCCCCCCTGGGTAACTTCTTGAGGGACAGCCACCATGACAGCTGAGCGTTCACATTCCTACCAGCAGAGTTCCAGACTCTGGTCTCCCCATATCCTCCACAATACTAGTTCTTCTTCTTTTTCTCCTTCTTTCTTTACATCATCCCCGTAGCTGTGAAGTGACATCCCTTTGCGATTCCGATTGGCACTTCTGTACCCTGGAATGAGGCGCAGCATTATTTCCTGTACTTATCAGCCATTGGTACATGTTCTTGGTAGAAACATGGTAGAAACTCCTTGGCCCATTTTCAAATACGTTGTGTTTTTATCGTTGGATTGCAAGAATTCTTTATATATCTTGGAAATTAATTTCTATCATCAGACTGATGGTTTGCAGAAATGTGCTCCCTGTCTGTGCATTCTCTTTTCCTATTTTTGATGATATCCTTTGAAGCACAAAAGTTTTCAGCTTTGAGGAAGTCCAAATTTATTTTGCTTCTGTTGTCTAAATTGGTGTGGGGTCTAAGAATCATTGCCAAATGCAGGGCAACCGGCTTACCCCCAAGTTCTCTTCTAAGAATTCACAGCCTTAGCTCTTACATTGGGGTTGTTGATCCTTTGAGTTAGTTTTTGTGTGGGTTCGAAGGGCCAGCTTCCTTATGTGGATCTGTATCCTCAGCACGATTCTTGGAAGAGACTGTTCAAGACCCACGGAATGGTCTTGGCACTTGTCAAGTGCCACCACAGATGAACAGGTTTATTTCTTTTTCTTTGTGTGTGTGTGGGGGGGGAGTAAGTACCGGGAATTGAACTCAGGGGCACTGACCACTGAGCCACACCCCCAGCCCTATTTTGTACTTTATTTAGAGTCAGGGTCTCAGTGGGTTGCTTACTGAGGCTGGCTTTGAACTCAGGATCCTCCTGCCTCAGCCTCACGAGCTTCTGGGATTACCTTGCGCTGCCACGTGCCCCACACAGAATCTCATCAGCTGTCACAGCCTGTGGCTTCCGCATATTCAAAGAGGCACCTGGCAGGGTCCTGCCTTCAGCACCTTAACTCTGCAGCAGGGGAGGAGTGGGGGTGCAGCCCCAGTCCACAGCCTCCAGAGGTCCAGCAGGAAAGTCCAAGCCCAGTCAGGCTCAGAGGAGGAGGAGGAGCGGTCTTCAGGGGCCGCTGCTGCTGAGCTGCCAGGGACCGAGGTGGGCAGAGAGAAGGGAGCTGCCCGGGCGGCTTCAGGGCTTCAGTCCTCCCGCGAGGTGAAAGTCCGGCTGTGGTCTGAGACGATGCAGTGATAGATCCCACGTCCCCTTTTGGACAGAAAGCCACCTTCAACTAGCCTGGCTGTGGTCACGGTGTCCAGGGAGGCTGCCCTGCAGGACGATTCCCCCTGCCCCCGCCCCTTCTCCCTTTCCCTCTCTCCTCTGCTCTCTCTGTGAGGCCGTCCCTCCTGCTCCCTGCAGGCTTCCTTCCAAGGCCAGGTCAAGGACATCAGCAGCCTCCACCCTTCCCCTTCCAAGTCCTGAGGCCAGAGTCTCCTGTGGGCTTAGCAGGAAAAGCCCAGGGAAGCTTTTGATTGGCCCAGGCTGGGTGCTGCTCACCCCCAAGCCAATCAGGAAGGGGGGTGGTGTTCCTGCTCCGCCAACTGGGTTACCTCTTCGGCTTTGGGGGTGGAGCCAAGTGACCAGGTCCTGGGCTTGGTGGGGAGCAGGCTGCAGAGGCAGGAGGAGCTCCTTCTCTAGGGGCTTCTGAAGGTGAGGCGCGGGAGGCCAGGCCTTGGGGCCGGCTGAGGAGGGCAGACCCGGACGGGATCCAGAGGGGAGCCCTGGCCAGGAGTGAGCCTGGTAAAGGACAGTCCACCCTCCTTTTGGAGCTGCCCTTTCTTCTTGCTACAGCTTGGCGTGGTTCGCCCCCAAAAGCTTCGTGTTGGAGCGTGGCATCGGGACGTTAAGAGGTGGTGGGACCTTGAAGAGGTGGAGCCCGGCTCAGGGTCATTGGGTCATTGGGAGCCCTTCCTGGGAAAGGGGTGCTTCTAGAGCCCTGTTTGTTCCTCCCAGAGTGGATTGTTATAAAAAGAGCAAGAGGGGGTCCCTCCTGCTCCTCAGAGACATTTTTTACCATGTGATCTTTTCACGGCCATTGTGGTGCCATCATCCTCAGGAGGCTGAACGACTGGGGCTGTGTGCTCTAGGACTTTCAGCCTCCAAAACTGTAAGTTCAATAAACTTCTTTTCTTTATAAAGGAACCAACTTCAGACATTGTCTCATAGCAACGGAAAACGTCCAGATACACTTCCCCACAGCCTCACTCCGGTCCTGAGCTGTGGGGCAAATGATTGGAGGTGCCCATATTACAGATGACTTTCATAGGAGCTGGAGGCCCGATAACAAACCACTCAGCCACCCGGCCTCCGGGAGGAATGGCTCCAGGGAGCCAGCCTGAGTGTCCGGGCTTTTTTGGCCCCACCAACACGTTTGGGAGGCTGCAGGAGGAGCACGAGTTATTGGGGGCCAGGATCCAGCTGCCTCCTACGGGGGTCCACCCAGGCGCGCTTCTTGGAGGATGCGCGTGGCCCGGGAGTGGCTGCCTGGCGAGGACAGGCCGGCGGTGGCGCGGTCGCGGGAACCCTCCGCGGGAGCCCCCGCCGGCCCTCGCTGCGATTCCAGGAGTCAGCGGAGCGGAAACGCCGAGCGGCGCCAGCCGGGGGCAGGGACGCGCTGGCAGCGCGGCCGGCGCTGCGCGGTTCGGTTCCGCCCGCGTTTGTGTTGGCAGCGGCCGAGGATCCGTGAAAGGGGCCTCTGTCTGCGCCGGGGAAGGAGCGGAGGTTCCCGGGACGACCCTCCTCCCGCGCGTGCAGCAGGCCCTGCCCCGGAGGGTCAGCAGAGGCGCCTGGGCACCCGGGGCCTTCCTTCCCGCGGGGTCCCACTGTCCTGGCCCCGGCGCACCCCCTCCGCCACGTCCACCCCAGGAGGAGTGGGCTGCGGGGACATTGGGACTAGCGGGCAGGAGAGGGTTCCTCGTGCAGGGGTCCCTGTCCTGAGCCGGTCTGCAGCACTGTCACCAGGCCGGGCCCTCCCAGGAGAGCCTAGGAGTGGACACAGGACTGGGCTGCCCACGAAGTACCTGGGTAGACTTGGCATACGGAAGCCCTCTGCTCACCTGGCTGCAGGCAGGTGCGGACACCTCGAGGGATCGTCCAGGTCCAACCAACAGCGGTCTCCTGGAGAGATCCGGCCCCAAGCATCACAGGGACACGGCTTTCCGTACTCGCTTGGAGGCCGTCTCTTGTGGCCCCCGGAGTCAGGTATAGTCATCCATGCAGAAGCAGCAAAGGAGGCTCAGAGAGGTCGAGCACAGCTACTTGTTCCATGTTACAGAGCAGCAGGATGCGAGGGCTGGAACGAAGCAGCCTGCAGGGGACCCCAGGCTCTCCTCTAACACAGCCCTTTCCAGGTTGTGTTCCCACAGACAGCCCCCGGGGGCTGGGGTGACTCTGTGGTAGAGCACTTGCCTGCACTCGGGTGGCCTGTGTCCAGTCCCCAGTGCCATAAGAAAAAAAGGGGGGGGGGAAACAGTAATGATTTTGATTCAAATCTTTTAAAGAGATTAATTAGTGGATTTGGACTTCTGTTTTGAACAGTGCACAGGATAGATTAAGATTTGAAAACATTGCTACTTTAAACATCCCGGGAAGTTAGACTAGAAATGACACCAGCAGCTCATCCTTTAAATCAAGAAACAGAGGACGGCTCCAAGGGGTGGACATGGACAAGTTGGCCACAGCTGCCCTGGGCGGTGGGGAGGGGGCTGGCGGAGCCCAGACTACCTGATCCACCGTGGGGATGAACCCTCCCTGAGGGCCTGCAGCTGGCCAGGTGGGGGCGGCATTAGACACAGGAAGACCAGGAAGAACTTGGTCTGTACCTGGGCTTTAAATAGCCATATCCCCCTCTCATTTTTTTGGTATTAGGGACTTACCCATGAGCACTGAGCCACATCCCCAGCCCTTTCTATGTTTTATTTTGAGACAGGGTCTTGCTGGGTTGCTTAGGGCCTTGCTGAGTTGCTTAGGGCCTTGCTAAGTCGCTGAGGCTGGCCTTGAATCTGTGATCCTCCTGCCTCCGCCTCCCAAGCTGCTGGAGCTATAAGTGTGCACCCATCCCTTCTAAAGGTTTGTTGCCTTGAGCTGGTGCTCACTGGCTTCAGAATCTACCCTTATATCCCCAAAATTGATATTATCATAAGTATCAATGCCACACTAGTGACATCTGTGGGCTCCCAGTAATACCGCCCTGCTGGCGACCAGCGCACAGTGCACAGAAGGAGACCGTCTGCCATGATGGAGGCTCGCAGCTGCCACATGATACCAGAGAGGCTGTGATGTCATATGTGCCAAATGACAAAGACAGTCAGGACCGCCAGAGAAAGAAGACACTGGGGGATAATAGATTTGAAAAAGATTAACTGGAACTTCTAGAAATGACAACACAGTTATTTAAGTTAAAAATCAACAGATGCCAGGTGGGGCACACCAGTAATCTTAGCGGATCGGGAGGCTGAGGTAGGAGGATGTGAGTTCAAAGCCAGCCTCAGCAACAGCGAGGCCCTAACCATCTCAGTGAGACCCTGTGTCTAAATAAAATACAAAATAGGGCTGGGATGTGGCTCAGTGGTTGGGTGTCCCTGAGTTCAATCCCGTATCCCCCCCAAAAAAAAGAAAGAAAACTTGAGAAAACAAGGAGATCCCCAAAATAGTGTCAGGACAGTGGAAACTATTCAAAAAAATTCAACATCATTTTGGCCATAGCTGAAGAAAGATTTAGTGAAATAGAAGATCTGAGATGATTGCTCCCTGGGGAGTGTGGAGTTTAAACAAAACTCCAAAACCAGTAAACCATGACAGGATGGGAGATTGCAAAAATGCAAAAAAAAAAAAAAAAAAAAAAAGGGCCAAAATTATTCCACTCTGATCCCAAAGTTTATTCTCTAAACAATTATCATGATTAGGACACAAATACAGAGGTGTAGTAAATATCATTTTCTTAATTTAATTAAATTTAATTTTCCTGCATGTGATTTTAGAGCTTCTGCCATCACAAAGCACAGGGGTCTCCCTCTGTCTCTCTTTCTCCCTCTCTTTCTTCCTCTCTCTCCCTCTGAATTAAATCCCCAGTTCCACCAAAAATGGGGGTAGGGACAGTCTATCAATCTATAAAGAAAATAAACAACATACAACTTTCAAAGCAATACATGGAGTGGGGACTAGGAAGAAACCAATCTAACGTGAAATGATAAGGGGGATAAACAAATAGTACAATCCGAAGCATTTAATTAATCACAATAAATATAAATGGACAAGATTCATAGATTGGGCTGGGGTTGTGGCTCAGTGGTAGAGCGCTCACCTAGCACGTTCGAAGCCCTGGGTTCGATCCTCAGCACCACATAAAAATAAATAAAATAAAGGTATGTGTCCAACTACAACTGAAAACAATTTTTAAAGATTCAAAGATTAAGAGAACGTGTCAGAGAAAGTAGTTAAACAAAAAAGTCAGACACATAGATATTAGGATGTGGAAATATCGAAAGTAAAGGAAATGGGAAACCTCTGCTAGGCCATGCCTAACTCAAAGAAAGTTGAATATCAATTAAAATGGACTTTAAGATACCGTTTCTAGATAAGGTGAGGAACACGCTCCACCCTCTCTCTCACAAAATACAGCTGTAACACATAGACAGGTTGGGTTTCAGGCTACAACGGCTGAAATCTTCTCACATTTGGCAAAAGATATACACCTAAGATTCAATGAGTTCAGGGAACCACACGGAGAATAAACCCAAAGAAATTCTAATTAAACCATTGAAAACAAAAACAAAGAAAAAATCATGAGGAAGAACACAACATTACCAGAGGGAACAACAGACAGTTCAAGTGACTGAATCTCTCATTAGAAGCCATCGGAACCAGAAGGAAATGGAACCACATTTTAAAGTGCAGAAAATCGTCAACCTAGAATTCTGTATGCAATGACAATGTCCTTCAGGAACTAAGATGAAGACATGCTCAGGTGAAGAAAAACTGAACTATTCTACTTCTAGTAGATCTGCTCCAAAAGAATTTCTAAAGGAAATCACTCAGGCAGAAGGGAAATGATGTCCAAATCAAATCTGGAATATCGTGATTACTGATAAGTAACAGAAGTGATAAACATCTGGGGGGAGGCAATGGTCTATTCTTCTGTTTTCATTTTTCTTTTTTTTTGTGCTCAGGATTGAATCCAGGACCTCCCACCTGCTAGATAAATGCTCTACCACTGAGCTACATCCTCAGCTCTTAATTTTCTATTTTGAGATAAGATCTCATTGATCACCCAGATTGGACTGGAACTTGTCATCCTCCTGCTTCAGCCTTGAAGACCTGGGAATACAAGTATGTACCCCCACACCTGACCGCTCCTAAGTTTTTTAAATCATGTTTGGGGATTGGAAGTGAGACTTATAGCATTGTTTGATGAGCTCTTCAATGTATGTTTGTTTGGAGTTTTTGGAACTGGGGGAGGGAGCTCAGGGCCTTACCCAGCCTAAGCACTGGCTCTACCTCTGAGCCACACGCCCAGCCTAGTAACAGCATTTTTAGCCAGGCACATGGACTGCCAGCATAAAAACGGAATGTCCCAGCGTTCCCTGCAGGTTGTGGATCTCTGTTGCAAGGGGTGGAAGGGCAAGCTTCCAAGAGTCTTCCTACAGAAGGTTAGTGAGCATCCTTAGGCTTCTTCTCATCTCTTCCTTCACTGTTCTGTGTAAAACTCAGAGGTTGCCTCGGACTTTGAGGACGAGGGCCGCACGATGGGAGCAATCCACAGGAAGAAATTGAACCTCCAAGGACTTCATACAGAAGTGTGAGGTCCTAGTTGTTTACCTCCAGCCCATTTTGCATAGAGAAATAATTTTTATCTTGTGTAAGTTATTGTTATTGGCAGGTTTTTTTGTGGCAGCTGAGGCTAATCCTGAATGGATACAATCTGATAAAAGGTGGCTATCAAAGACTAAAACAATTTTTAGATTTGACAGTGAAACATCACCTTTAACCAGGAATTCCAGTCCAGTCTGGCCTACAGCCTCTGCTTAGGACAACACTGACACTTCTGGCCATTGCAATAAGACAAGAAAAAAAATTAATACACCACCAGGATGAAGGTCATCATATATTTTCCTTATCTATGTCTAAAATTGTAATTGCACACAAAGACCCAAACTTGCACATGTGCTTAAGGAAATCTGTACAAGAATATTCAGCACATCATTGTTTTTGGTGAATATGTGAACACAAACACCCATCCATATGCCAGTACTTAAATAAATAAAAATATTTTCCCCATGTAATCAAATTTGACGTAATAGTTAAAATGGCAGAATGGAGCTGTTCATACTAATTTGGAGAGGTCAAAAATACAGTGTTGACTGTGGGTTTATGGGCTGGAGAGTAAACCCAGGGCCTCACACATGCTAAGTGCAGGCTCTGCCACTGAGCTGCACTCTCAGCCCATAGTGTCTATATTTTAAGAAGGGTCTTTATAGTCAAGAGACATTTACTTCTATTTTTGCAGAGGATTTTATAGCTGTTTCTCTTTAAGATAATTCAAAGGCGTGAGGTTTTAATGAAGAATGTGTAGCCACACTCATCACTGTCAAAGCACAGAGGTTTGTTTTTATTCTCTCTCCTTTTGTATAATTTTTTTTTTTTGGGAAAAAAGACAATGTGAAAAAAATAAAGTTGAGGAATGATATATTCAAAACTATACTATTATATATTTAAAAAGCATCCTAAGAGCTGGGGTTGTGGCTCAGTAGTAGAGTGCTTGCCTGGCACATGTGAAGAACTGGGTTCGATTCTCAGCACCACATATCAATAAATAAAGTAAAGGTCCATTGACAACTAAAAAATATTTTTTAAAAATCCTAAGCCTTTTTTCTTATATAGTCACACACACACACACACATATGCATGCAGTAAAAAAATCATAGGAATAATAATAATAAATTTAAGGGAAAAGAAATGGAATGGGAGGGGTATATGAGGGACTTGAATTGATTTTGTTATATTTTTTTGCTTGAAATAAAAATATGAAACAAATATTGCAAAATGTGCGGATTTGACAAAGCTGTATTGTATTAAGCTAGTTTTCATCCTTTCCTGAGTGCTTGGCATATTTATTTAAAAAACATTTTTATCTTCAAAGCCAACCTCAGCAACAGTGAAGCACTAAGCAACCCAGTGAGACTAAATAAAATACAAAATAGGGCTGGGGATGTGGCTCAGTGGCTGAGTGCCCCTGAGCAGAGTGTCAGTGCTGTCCTAAGCAGAGGCTGTAGGCCAGACTGGACTGGAATTCTTGGTTAAATTCAATTTCTGGTATCAAAAAAAAAAATAATTATCTGGGAGGCTGAGATGGGAGGATTGCAAATATGAGGCCAGTCTGGGCAACTTAGCAAGACCTTATCAGAGTAAAAGCTTAGCAACAACAACAATAATAAACATAAAATTTCAAAAGAGATGCCTTTGAAAACATTTTTCGCTATTTACAGAAGGTCAACATGTATGCTCAAATGTATTTCACACTATAGATTTACACATTTGTGATCATCAGAGTAAAACTTGAGTATGCATAAGGTTAATTCCATAAATGACTGCTATTCTTATAATTTTGACACTGTAAAAAAATACTTGGAAAATACCATTTCCATCTGTTTTTTGTGTTGAGAATCCCATATGAAAAAATCACTTTAAAACCTTACCAGGAGTTACATCAGAAAGCAGTTTTATAAAATTCACAGATGGTACAATCCAAAGTATTAGTTTTTAGTATGTTCACAGATATGAACAACACCACAGTCAACTTGAGACTATTTCATCACCTCGAATAAACGAAACAAAACAATCTTGTAACCTTTAGCTATTGCCATCCCCCCCAATTCTCCATCTCTCCTAGCCTTAAGCAAAAATGGTTTACTTTGTGTTTTCTACAGATGTATCAAAACCAGCCATTTCACAGAAATGGTGACATGCAAAATACAGCCTTTGAGATTGGCTTATTCCATTTATTAATGTCTTCAGAGCTCATCGGTGCTGTGGTCTGGATCAGGGTTTCTTTCCTTTTCATGGTTGAATAATATTCCATTGCTTGAATCTACCAGATTTTATCATTTCATCAAAGAGTTGATGGATGTTTGGTTTGTTTGCACTTTGGGGATATTGCAAATAATCCCGCTATGGGCATGTGTGAGTGTTTTTGTGGGTATATGCTTACATGTCTCTTAGTATATTTCTAGGAGTGGAATGCTAGGTTATATTCTATCTCAATGTTTAACATTTTACATTTAATGTTTTACATTCCCACCAACTGAGCATGAGGGTTCTGACTTCCCCCAACCTTGCCAACACGTGTTATTAGCTGACTTTTCATTTTAGCCATCCTAAGGATGTGAAATGCTATTTCACTGTGGGTTTGATTTTCATTAATGACTAATGGTGTTGATCATCTCTTCATGAGATTATTAGCCATTTTCATATCTTTGTTGGAGAAAGTTCTATTTGAGGGGCTGGGGTTGTGTCTCAGTGGTAGAGCATTTGCCTAGCATGTGTGAGGCACTGGGTTAGATTGTAGGCACCACATATAAATAAATGAATAAAATAAAGGTTCATCAATGTCTTAAGAAGTATTTTTTAAAAAGTTTTATTTGGGTTTTACCTATTGTTTACACGTAGGTATTTGTAGTTCTAGAGATTGAATCCAGGGGTGCTCTATCACTGAAATACATCCTCAGAACATTTTTTTAAAATATCTATTTTTTAGTTGTAGTTGGACACAATGCCTTTATTTGATTTATTTATTTTTTTGTGGTGCTGAGGATCGAACCCAGGACCTCACATGTGCAAGGCGAGCGCTCTATCACTGAGCCACAACCCCAGCCGTCCTCAGAACTTTAATAAATATATATATTTTTAAATTTGACAGAGTCTCTAAGTTTCTCAGGTTTTCAATCCTCGTGCCTCAGCCTCCCAGCTTGGGATTACAGGTGTGTGCCACGGCGCCCAGCTTTGCCCAATTTTAAATTAGATTATGAACTGTCAAAATCTTCTTCCTCCTCTGCTAGAGCTGGGACAGAACCCAGGACCTGCACATAAATTTTAATTTTCAGTCTATTTCTTTCTTTTTTTTTTTTAGAGGTACAGAGCAAAATTATGTTTATTGCCAAACTGTATTCATTTACTGGGACAGCATAATGCGTACAGAAATGTAAAATGCATAAACAAACAAAAAAAGGGTCACTATATTCTTACTCACAGTGGCAAAGGCTATCAGGAATGATATTGTAGTAAGTGAGATCAAATTAAGTTGAAACACTTAACAAGTAATTAGTGAGCTAAAACCTGAGGAATGGGAAAGGAGAATTGACAAAAATATATTGTACAAAGACCAATAGGTAAGAGTTCAGTCATTATTTCTTTGAATATTTTTTCTGCTCCTTTGCCTCGTCTCTTGTGGAGACTCCCATCACATATACTCTTCCCTTAACAATGTCCTGTATTTCTCTGAGTGTCTGTTCATTTTTCTCCCCACTTAAAAAAAAAAAAAAAAGCTTGATTCTTTAGATTGCATTTTTTTTGTTTGTTTGTTTGTTTTTTGTACCAGGGATAGAATCACTGAGACATTTCCCCAGCCCCTTTTTTTATGTTTTATTTTGAGACAGGATCTTGTCAAGTTGCTTAGCATCTCCCTGAGTTGCTGAGGCTGGCTTTGAACTCATGATCCTCCTGCCTCAGCCTCCTAAGCTGCTGGGATTACAGGAGTGGCCACTGTGCCGGACTCAGATGGCATAATTTTGATCAATCTGTCTCCAAGTTCATCAATTCCTTCTTCTGCCAGTTTAAATCTACTGTTAAGCCTCTAGTGAACATCTCACTTCAGTTTTTATACTTTTCAACTCCAGAATTTCCATTTAGTCATCTTTAATAATTTCTATTTCCTTATTGAAAGTGTCTATGTGATGCAGCCTTATCACCATACCAATCTTTCTTTTTTGTATTATGATTCCCTTTATGATTTACTGTGTGTGTGTGTGTGTGTGTGTGTGTGTGTGTTGGGGTTGAACCCAGGGCCTTGCCCACACCAAGCAAGTAAGTGCTCTATCACTGAGCTATACCCCAGCCTCCTTTTACTTCTTTTAAGATATATATATATTGCAGCTTGGGAGGCTGAGACAGGAGGATTGCAAATTCAAAGCCAGCCTCAGCAATTTAGCAAGGCCCTAAGCAACTCAGTGAGACCCTGTCTCAAACTTTAAAAAGCTAAAAAGGACTTGAGATATAGCTTCGTGGTAAAGCACCCCTGGGTTAAATCCCCAATGCAAAAAGTTTTAAATATATATATATATATATCAGCCACTTTGAAGTCTTTGCCTGTTCAATTCAGAATCTGTTGCCAGCTCTCCTCCTGGTGCACGGACCCTCCTATTTCTTGGCAGATTTTTGGTTGGAAACTGGATGTTTGAGGTAACTGAGTGCTGCCACCTCCTGGTCTGCCCTCCCAGAGGTCGTTCTTGTGACTTGACTGGCCACTCGGTGTCTTTTGCCTTCTCTAATCCACCCTCTCCTCCTCCGCTTGCAGCCTCTGAGGTGCCTTCAGAGGGACAACCATGGGAGCCCACGGTCACCCCGGGTAATGGCGGTTTGGGGAGGGCTGCAGCAACCATCTCTCGCCCTGACCACGTCCATTAAGCCCTGTCCCTTGCTGGCTAATGGCGCTATTGTTTTGAACATTGTCTTGGAGCAGATTTTGTCCCACAGACAAATCCAATCAACTCTGGGCTCGTATGAAGGGACTGGTCCCAGCCAGGGTCAGCGTCTGGAGAGTTCGGCTCCCAGGAGGGCTGCATGCCCAGTGCATCTGCCATCTTCTAATGACCTTCCACCATGACCCCCGCTGCTCCTGAGGCCCTCTTAGGCTCCAGCCTCGCCACGCTTTGTTGCACATGAAGTCAGTTCCTTTGGAAGAGGATCCAGAACTCTCTGTTCCCTGCCTTGTCCTGCTCTCTGGGCAGAATCTCTGTACCTCAGCTCCAGAGCTGGGGGATGGAACCATCTGTGCTTCTCTGAATAGCACCCCTGTTTTTGGAGCTGCCTGCTCAGGGAGGGGACAGGCAGGAGCCTCAGGTGTCCAAGGCTTGCCTCTCCCGGTGAAGAACTCTGTCTTACAAGCCTGAGCAAGGAGACGAGGACCCTGAGGTTCTCAGTGGTGACCTGCCCGAAGCAGAGTGGAGTCAGGGTGGAAGGAGGGACCCTCCCCCTCCTGGACTTTTCCAGAACAACGGACAAGTCACCAGGAGCTGGGAGTAGGATGAGAAATTCTGATTTCCTGTCCCCTCCACCCCAGGAAGAAAGCCTTCCAGCCCAGAGCTGGGGGGGGCGGGATCTCGGTGTTCTTGGCTATCCCAGTGTGGAGTGGAATTTCCATCTTGTTGAGCTCAGGGGGTGGGGAGTGGGTCTTAGTTCAAAAACCACAGACTCTCACTGTTCTTACCAAGTTTTAGTAGATTTTCTTGAATAAATGTTTATTCATCTTTTTATATGCCTTCAGGACCATTTCCAAAGGGTGCCTGAGCGCCATGGCCAAGTCCCCTTCCTCCACCCCTGGACGCGGAATGAGAGCAAGAAATGCTCCCCATGTTTGCAGCCACCGAGACAGGGAACCACAGCAAATCCTGCCCAGGGTGCCCAATCTTCGGCCACGGCAGAGGCACCAGAGGCCCATTAAACACGGGCCTGGCCCAGCCCGGGGCCTCCGATCCCGCAGACCTGGGGGACGGCCTGAGAACGCACATTTCCAGCAAGTTCCCCATTGACAGCCACGGCTGTGACACTGGAGACAAGAGCAGCACAGTAGTTTCCCCTCGTAAGTCAGCTGTGATTTATTATCACAATGGCATTTAGAACAGTGTCCCCTGGGCAGGCTCAGGACGGTGTTTATTATTTTTGTGGCACTGGGGATCAAACCAGGGCCTTGCACGTGCCACTGAGCTACACCCCGGCCCTCAGAAAGATCCTTACTATATCCCAGGTTTTTCTTCATATAGTTGGTCAGGTTTTTTCATTTTTAATGTTATTTTCCCTTTAACAGAAAGACTCTAGATGACTTGAGTTTCCAGCATTTTCTGCTGAGACTTTCACTATTTTTTCTTTCTTTTGCGGGGCTGGGCTGGAACCCGGAGCCTACGGCTGTCAGGCGGCCACGCTCCTCCGCCGAGCTCCGACCCACGTGTCGCTCGGAGCAGTTGCTGAGGACAGAGAGTGGTCCAGGCAGAATGGGCACCGGACACCAGGCCCTGGCCTAAGTCGGCATGCCGGCCTCGGGGTGCTCAGGGGGGCAGAGGCTCTGGGACCTCAGTGTCCCTCTGTCCCCCTCGGGGCTGGGTTCCATGTCAGACCCTGGACAAGTCTCCTAAGTAATGCAAATGAAAAGTCCAAGAAGGACGAGTGGCTGTCCACTGTCTTCCTCGGGGACAGAAGAACATGAAGGGCAGAGAGAACCCCAAGACAAGCCCGAGTGAGGGGAGGCCCGTGGGGCCCACGCCCTCCTCCTTTTGCATAAGGAATCAGGGGCTGGTCAACTGGGGTCCAAGAGGAAGCACCCAGGAAGAGGCTGATGCCTTTGAACTCCTAAGGGAAGAAGGCCAGGCTGCCACCGGGGACAAGGTGGTGCTTGGGATGTCTTTGCCCTAATCCTCCCCAGGGTCCTTGAGCCAGGCTGTGACAGTCATGGTAGCCCATGCCATGTGGCACCGAGTCATCCAGTTCTTCCAACAGCAAAGTGCGGATCAGTAGGACCCTCACTTCACAGGTGGGAGGAGTGAAGCACAGGGTGGTTAAGTATTCTGCCCAAGGTCACAGAGCGAGTTGAGTCAGAGCTAGGGTTTGAACCCAGATAGCTCTGGAGCCCTCCGCTTTTCATCCCTTCTCTGTGGGGTCATGATGTCCCCTAGAATGTAAGGACCTGTCCTGTCCCCATCCTGGACAGAGAGCCTTCACAGGGCACTCCATGGACTATTCCCAAGTTGCAACAGGGACAAGGGAGACTGCTGGACGGACGCTCATCAAGTCAGGGTGACACAGAGGAGGCTCAGAGAGGAGTGACTGTCCCAAGGTGCCCCAGGGCACGGTGTGGCCAGAACCACCGCTCAAAACTAATTAGATGAATTAAGTGCCCACAGTTGGCGCCAGGGCTGCAGCGCCCCAGGCAGGACGAGGCGGCCAGCAGAGGCCACTGCCCAGGAAGGAGGGTGAGGGCCCTGGAGGGGGCACCCTGCCACCCCTGCCATTGGCGGACATCGCTGGGGGGAGAGTCACCAAAGCAGCACATCACAGTATGAGCTTGGTCGGGACAGAGAATTTGGGTTCCCCTGCGACTGGGAGCACGTGGTCACCAGCAGAGACCCCGCGTGTGGGCAGAGGGGAGAGAACCACCAGGCCAGATGGCCGTGCGGATGGGTGGACGCACCTGGTGACCAGCCTGCGGCACGGCCTTCCTACCGGCTCCTCCCAGACCTGACCCCAGGGCCTGGACCCCCAGAGCTCCTGCCCCCACCCCAGAGAGAGGCCAGGCCACTGGGGA
The DNA here is from genome assembly GCF_045843805.1 of Urocitellus parryii. Classification (NCBI taxonomy): domain Eukaryota; kingdom Metazoa; phylum Chordata; class Mammalia; order Rodentia; family Sciuridae; genus Urocitellus; species Urocitellus parryii. The sequence goes on along the minus strand of NC_135539.1, from coordinate 27,521,290 downwards.
ACAGCGTGGCTGGTGGGGTGTGACCGGCCAGATAGGTCACTTTTTCAGCTGGTCACTCTTTCCCACAGTTGCTGACCCAGAGACAACTGGAAACCCAGCAGGCCTGAGGGGGAGGGACTCAGGAGGGGAGGGCGGGACCCTTGACCTGTCCCCCTCCCACCTCCCGCTCCAAGGGCTGGGGTCTTGAAGTGGCCTTGGGAGGCCTGGGCTGGGGCCGAGGGGCCTGTTTAACCTATAGTTCCCGCCCCCACAGGGACACCTGGCAGGGCCTGGACTTGTCCCTGTGAATGCTCTCTAGATGACCCTGCTGCCTGTCCCGTGGCCATCTGAGGGTCTCCTCCCAGCTGACCCTGGTGGGGGGCTGCCCTCGGGTCTCCTTGCCCTGCCTCACTTTCCCCAGCTGTGGGAGGACACAAGCCCCCACTCATCGCCTGGCTCTGACCCTTCCTCCTCCTTAATTTGTCCCAGGATTGGAGCTGTCCCCCGTCCGGGCTGCCCTGGCCCTTCTCAGCTGCCCCTGGGACCCAGCAGTCTGCTGGGGACACCCCGTCTTGGGCGGTGAAGGGCAGGCAGCTAGCCGGGTACTCGGGAGGCGGAGGTGGAAACTCAGCGCTGACCGTCCAGCAGGGGAGAGCAGGGTGGGCGGGCGGCCCGGGAGCCACGGCTATTTTTACTCCTGCCCAGGAAATGGCTGATTTATATGAGGCCTGGTTGCTTCAGGGCTGGGCTATAAATACACCTGGCCCCACGCTCTGGTGCCTGAGAGGGAAGCTCAGGCCCGTCCTGCGTGGCCTCCCGCTGCCTGGGCACATGTGGCCTTCCTGGGGAGTCCCCTGTGTGGAGCTCCCTGTCCCCGGGCCTCACTGGGAGTGAGGTCATCAGATGCTTCCAGGAAGGACAGTTGCCCGGGGGTCGGCTCTGCAGAGGGGAAGGCGGGAGGGAGGCTTGGACTTGGGGTTCACTCACCTTCGAGGGACAGTTCTGGGTGATAGGGAGGGGACGGGGAGACAGGCAGCAGGAAGGGCAGAGATTGAGGAAAACTTTGCCTCTCTCCCAAGATGTCCCCTCTGACGGCAGCTCCTCCTGGGAATCTCGGGGCAAGCAGGAGGGGTGCCGGGTCTGCTGTGAGGGGTGTCTCATCCGGAGGGGCCCTCAACCCCCTCTGCCCCTTCCTTGAGCTGCAGGAAGACAGGCAGGGCCATGCCCTGGAGGCCCAGCCTCAGGAGCTGCCATCTTGCTCTCCATCTTGCTCAATGGTCTCTGGAAAGCTCCCTGACTTCTCTGAAAATTGACCTAAGGATGCACTCCTTGTGGGTTGACTGACAGGGAGGTTTTCAGGGCAGGCAGCCACTGTCTAACATCATCCTGTCCCTTTTGGGACCCTGGTCCCTCCATCGTGAAGTGGGGACAGGGTCACCCCAAAGCGTCCTTCTACCCCCCCCCCAGCTCTGTGTCAAAGGAAAGCAGCCAGGGCAAGGACTCCATCCCCTTGTTCACGGGAAACTGAGCTCCAGCAACCCCAGAAACAACCCAGAGAAGCAGACACTTGAACCCCACTGGTCTGTGGTGGGGCCTGGTCCTCCAGACACTTGGAGCTAACAGTGGCCTCACAATTCATCTGATTGTAGCGGTCAGCAGTGCTGCGTAACAAACCATTGGTGAATCCAGGAGCTTACAAGAACAAGCACTTATTTCTTGCTCCTGGTTCTGCCAGCAGCTGCATTTGGGTCTGCTCTTCAGGTGGGTCCAGGACTGAGACACTTCTCAGGCAGCCAGCAGGCTGAGGAAGGTGGGGTCAGGGGCTTCCCACAGCCAAAGGCCGGAGCACAGGAGGGTGGCCCCACGCACCAACACAGGCAAAGCTCTGCTAGCTGTGTCAGGTGCATCAGGCCACACACCTGGGCTGGGCCATGGACAGTTCTGGGCGGTGGGAGCCTCTGGCAAGAGCTTCCACTGCTGCCTGGGGACAGGAGGCCAAGGGCTGGGGCTGATGGGCCTGGACCTCAGGGTTGGGAGAAGAGGAAACCCTGCCCCCTGGGAAGTGCGGATTTGGCTCCTCAGAACTTCTGCTGTCCACCCCAGGGCAGACACAGTTGGGGCAATAGTGCCAGAGCCCACTGTGGAAAGGCCATTGGGCGAGGCAGCCCCACTGTCTGCCCTCCCCAGCTGGTCTCCAGCCCATGGGGGTCTCAGGCCTTCAGGATGCTCCCTGCTTCCTGCCTCTTCCTTCCCTCTGTGCCCAGAGGGGAGGAGTCTCTGCCCCCAGGGAAGAGGCAGGGCCCAGATTCGGATGGTGGCCACCTGATGCTGGCCTCAGGGACATGTTCAGACTGAGCCCTGATGTTCTGTGGCTGGACTGAGGTCCTTAGGCCAGCAGCAAGGCCATCTGTCCCTCCCCTCCCTTCTTTCTTGCCTGGTTCTTGCAGAATGACTAGTTGGGCAAGTGACTGGCACCCAGCAATTGACTGAGATGAACAGAATGGATTTGGGGTACTCGTGGGCCGTGGAGCCCACAGGATGAGTGGACGGGTAGGGTATGGGGAGACCATGTTCCTGGTTCCCAGCCCAGAGCCCAAGTCAGATGTGGGGTCATCCTGCAATGAGGACAGGCAACAGGGGCTGGTGGATGGGGAGGGGGTGCAAGGGTTGTGTCCCAGCCACAGCCACATGTGAGGCATCCAGGGGACATAAGTCAGGTGCACAGTGGACGTCAGAACTCAGAGGGGACTTCAGGGGTGAGGTGACAATCTGATCTCCTGGGGTACCTATGATGAGAGAAGTCAGAGCACCCCAGACGGGAGCCCTCCTGGGCAGGGACCTTGCCTCTTGGCTGCTTTGATGCGGTGTCACCTGGTACCCCTGCCACGGGGCCCTCAGTATTTCCCAGGGACTGGGTGAATCCCAGGGGAGGCTTGGGAGGATTGGGAGGGGAGGGGGTGCGCCCAGCCCTGGAGGAGGTGGGGTGTGCCTAGGGGGGGTGCCCTCTGTGCAGCAGGACAGGCCCCCTCTGGAGTCCTGGAATATCCGTCCCCACCTGAGGGGGGCGGGGACATGCCCAGGAGCTGAGGGGCTGAGAGGGGCCACAAGGTGACCCAGAGGCACATCATTGGGTGAAAAATATCGGAACAGCAGCAACACGTCACCCAGGCAGGGGATGGGGAGGGCTGGGATCCACCACCCTGATCCTGCAGGCCTCACCCAGCAACCCGCAGATGATCCTCCCATCCTAAGATGTAGGAGGAGCAGATGGGATGATAAATGGTGCCCAGGGCAGCGTTTGGCACACAGTAGGTTTTTAATAAAGGCCTTTTCCGCTTCTTCTCTAGGATAAAGGGCTGCTGGCTCCCAACTTCTCTGTGGGTCCTGATTAGACACCCCAGGCCCTGAGGCTGCGAGATGCCTTGAGCTCCCCAGCCCCCTACAGGCGGAGCCCACAATGTGCTCCATTGTTATCAGACATGGCCCGTAATATATGCTTCTTATAAAGAAAAAAGTGATCAGAACCATAAAAATATATATATCCCCAAACTCCTCTGCGACCACAGTGTGGAAAACGCCCACTTGGGAGGGAAGAGTCTTAATGTACAGGGATCCATCGTAATTGCAAAGGACAACTGCAAAATTGATTTCTCGTTGCCACCAATAACAGGACTCCTAAAAGTTGCTACTGAGCTGGGTCTGGTGACACCTGTCTGCGACCCCACTCAAGAGGCTGAGGCAGGAGAATCTCAAGTTCAAGGCCATTCTGGGCAGCACAGGCAACAGAGTGAGACCCTGTTTCAAAACAACAACAAAAATGTCATCCCCAAACTGAAAATTAACCATTTAGATTCTCAGGGAAGTTCAAATACATTCTCATAGTCCCATTTGGCCACTCACACTCAGCAGGACCCCAGGACAGGGACCACTTCTGACAGCTCAGGAAGGAGCAAGCACCTGGCGAATGTTGGTGAAGAAAGGAGAGATGTGGGATGGAGGGGGATGGAGGGGGATGGAGGGGGATGGAGGGGGATGGAGGGGGATGGAGGATGGAGGAGGATAGAGGATGGAGGAGGGTGGAGGATGGAGGAGGATTGGTAGAGAATGAATGGGTGGATCTTCTATTTGAAAATGGGGTGAGGGTCTGGGAGCTGGGCAAAGGGAAGAGCAGGGGAAAAGTGACTGTCCCGTGTCCTGCTCCATGGCCTTGTGACACCCACAGCCCAGGGCAACCCTGAAGGGTTGGCAGAGGTGATGTGGAGGCTCCAGCTGAAATCTGACGCCGGAGCGGGAAGGAGCCGGGCTATCTCCCTCCCTTCCTCAGAGAGGAGAACCAAGTCCCCAGTTGAGGTTCCCCCTGCGCCCTGGACCAGGAGGCTGTGCAGGCTCCACTCCCAGATGCAGGGAGTCCGCTGGGCACCTGCGAGATCTCACCATCCTCGCTAAGGGGCGATGTCCCCGTGTCCCAGAGGGGCCAGCAGGAGGGCCAGGTCAGAGCTGGGGCAGGGACTGTGCAGCCCTCCCGTGTCAGCGGGAAACCGTTTCCATCCCGAAGTCCCAGCTCCCAAGGTGGCACGGCTGGGCCAGGCGCGGGGGACTGCCATTGCCCCGAGCCCTTTCCTCCTGTCAGCCGCTGTCCCCTGCCCTGGAATTCCTGTCCCCTGCCCTGGAATTCCTGCCCCACGGTGGCGGCTGCTGGGCTTCCTCTTTGGGGGCAGCCCTGGGGCCAGTGAGGTGGACGCGGGCGGGGGTCCCCCCACAGCCTGGGTGGAGTGCCCACCCCTCCAGTGCCCACCCCTCCCGGGGGCGTTGTCCCCAGGGGCGTCCCCGCTGTGCCCGCGGGGCTGGGCGGGAGGGAAGCCCCACACCCTCTTCCCACTCGGCCCGACTTCTCCGTGTTTGTTTATTTACCTTGGAAAGCGCCCCGCGGCCCGGGCAGGAAATGGGCCGGTTCCAGGAGGCCGGCGGGGAACAAGGAGCCACATTGTGCTGCCGTCGCGCTCCGCCCCGGCCGCCGCAGGAGCCGGGACGGGGATCTGCGCGGGGCCCGCAGGAAGGAGGCGGCCGGGCTCCCGCCAGCCCCGTGAAGGGGCTTCTGTGCGGGGGCGCGGGCTGTGCGCCGGCACCACCTGGATGGCCAGGGGCCAGGCCGGGGGCCAGGCAGGGTGCCCGGATGGGGCTGGCCCCTGCGTGGCCTGGGACTACCTGGCACCGAACTGCAAACCCCGGGGTGGAGGGAAGAGCCCCCGGAGCCGGCTGGCCCTGAGACCAGGCACCTCAAGGGCAGATCCCACCCCTCAGTGTGGGGACATGGGCTCTCAGCCTCCCTCCCAGGTCCCAACTCCTGCCAGGCAGCTTGGCCCATCTCAGGCCTCCTGTCTGCCCCTCCCAGAGGCTGAGCTGGACAGTGCTCGGGTCCCTCCCCACCAGGGTGCAGAGGCCAGGGATGTTCTTGGGACTTGATGTCCCTTTGGGGGCAGCTTGGGGAGGAGTCAGCCCCTGGACTCTTCTCTGCTTAGAGCTGAGTGTCCCTAGGAGCCCATCATTCACTCAGGCAACACAGGCCCCCTCCCTGTGGGACCCCCCTACCGCACTCAGTCCCACCCTCTGCCCACACAAGTCAGCAGCCTTCTCCCAGCCTCTCCTCTCTGTGCTGGGGCAGGGGTTAAAGGCAGGGTTCTTTGGTTTTGGGTACCAGGGATTAAACAAGTGACACTCTATCACTGAGCTGCATCCCTGACCCTTTTTATTTTTATTTTTTATTTTGAGGCAGCTCTCACTAAGATGCTTAGGGCCTTGCTAAGTGGCCGAGGCTAGCTTTGAACTCATAGTGAGCCACTGTCCCCAGCTAAATGCAGTTCTGATGGTGTCACCCTCTAAAGTCCCCAAAGACTTCCTGCTAATTTCTGGGCTAGCTGCCCCTCAAACCCCAGCACCCTCCACTGCCTGCCGCCTCTTCAGGCCCCGCCAGGACCCTAAGCTGCTTTTGGTTCCCACCCTGGGATGTAAGTGGGGCAGGGCCAGGGACGAGGGGACTCCCACCCCATCCTGCTCCTGCCAAAGAGGCTCCTCTGTGGACTGTCCATCAGCTGGAAGACAGGCCTGGGGACCTCAGAAATGGGATGAAGACCAGGCACAGGACATGTGCACAGCTGTCCCCCATGATGGTCTCCTCCGCACTGAAAGACCGCTCCCCTCTAGGGCTCCACTCTCGACTGAGGACTCTGCCTTCAGCTTCCTCCAAGCTGAGGTCGTCCCTCATGGGTCTTCTCTGATGTTTGTCTCCTGACCACCAGCTCCACCAACAGGGACTCCTCAGTGTCCCCAGACGTGGGTGGCAGTAGGGGCTCAGTGGACGCACACTGGATGGAGGGCACTGCCCAGAGCCCCTCGGTGGACTCCCCAGTCCATCTGCGACTTCAGGGAATCCATCTCTAACTCCAAGAGGGTTAGTTTTGGAACTAACATTCATCTACAAGGGAAAAAAATGAGGAAGAAGAGCCAAGGTCAAGGTCAAGGTCAAAGACAGGGCACCTGCCTCTCACATGAGCAGTGCTGCTCTAGATGTCACCGTTAGGGTCCCTGGACACTCACGTGTGCCAGGCACCATCAGGGACACTGCTTTTCCTTAACTGACCCTTTCCATCCTTATTTGACTCCAGCAGCAACCACGACATCCAGTCAAGGAAACTGGCATGAAGGTCACGGGGGCCCGTCGAGCCCCAGGTTAAGCATTTTGTATCAGCAGCGCCTTCATCCCATCTTTTGGTCCTGGCAGCCTCGACGTGGTGAGAGGACAGGAGGGAGCAAAGTCATTCACTTCACAGAAGGGGCCAGGGTCCCGTTGTCCCCTCCAGGAGCTCAGTGCCCCCAGGACTTCCCAGTAGCCCCACCATTTGCCATTAGCATCACAGCTGGGGACAGAGCCTTGAACACATGGTCTTTGGGAGACCAGCCAGGTCCCAAAAATGTAACAATAAATAAATCAAAAAATAAACATAAAGCTGGAAGAAAAACATGGGGGTATTTCTCAAAAAGATAAAGAGAAAATTAGAGGTCCGTGTAGGGGGTCCTACCTGCACCCAGCAGAAAGAGGAAGGCGGAGAGTACTGGGAGGAAATCATCAGAGACACAACCTGAGGACGTTCCCTGGAACGGGGGCCACGGTGCCCGGGGTGAAGGCTCCATGGGCATCTGTCATCTTGGGGGTGAGAAACCATCCTGGGTAGAACACGTGACGAGAACCTGAAGGTCCCGCAACCAGAGGGGCGAGCTGGGAAGGACCACTGTGCTCACCAGGCTCCTCCGAGAGGGCCACAGGTCTTAGATAGACGAGTGCAGAGGACTCCTAAAGGGAATTAGCTTAGGTGGTCATGGTGGCTATGATGTCCCATACAGGCCACCTGCAGGCTGGAGACCCCAGGGTGCTGGGCGGTAGCCTGGCTCAGATTAAGTGGGGGGGGGGAACCTCAGAAGCTTGAAAACTGAGGGTGGAACTCATCTGAGGCTGAAGGTCTGAGAAGTCGGGGTGGGGGGCGGCTCTGGTGAGAGTCCTGCAGTGCAACAGCCACACGGCCTGGACACTGACTTGTGAGGACAGGAGCAGAGTGTCCCAGGTCCAGGAAAGAGAGAGAGCAAACGGCCGAGGCAGGAGGACCCCAAGTTCTAAGCCAGCCTCGGCAACTTAGCGAGACCCCATCTCCAAGTTCATGACCAAGTTATGGTATGCATGTCATCAATACCCCACGGCGAATCCCACTTTTATGTATCTATGAAGCACCAATCAGGGAAACTAGAAGGAAGGCCAGTAGCCCTGAGGAAGGGGACTGGGCAGGGTGGGGAGGAAAAGAGGAAGCCCTGGGGTGGAAGGGATCGCGTCAAGAGGAGCCTCAGCATCATGTGTGACTAATCACTAACAGCAAGCTAAGGGGAGCCTATTCTGGCTGGGGACAAGGCGTGCATCAGCAGGATGGACAGACAGACCGTCCTGTGTCCCTGTAGTAGAACGCTGACCTAAAGACCAGAGACACTGGCTGTGAAGCCAGGAGACCCGACGCAGCAAATTCCTGGGATTCCTTTTATATGGTGCTCAAGACAGCACAGCCCTACAGCCTGCTGGGGTGGTGGCAGTAGGAACAGTGGGGAGTCTGGGGGGGGTCACTGGAAAGGGACCCAAAGAGCCTTCTCTGGTGGTGGGGCACTCTGTCTTGGCTTGGGGGGAGGGGTGTCATTACACAAGTGTGTTCACTGTTTTAATCATCAAGCTGAATCCTGAAACGTGCACATTTAGTGTAAGTGATACCTCAATAAAAAAAGAAAAGACTATGTGTAATGTTATTTCATTAAAATAGTTAATGATGGCTGGGCACGGTGGCACACTCCTGGAATCTCAGTGACTCGGGAGGCTGAGGCAAGAGGATCCCAAGTTGGAGGCCAGCCTCAGCAAGTTATCGAGGTCCTAAACCACTTATTGAGACCCTGTTTCAAAAAATAAAAAGGGCTGGGGATATGGCTCAGTTGGTTAAGTGCCTCTGGGTTCCATCCCTGGTACCAAATATATCAATAAATAAAATATGCATACAGTTGTTTCCCATATCTGCGGGTTCTACATCTCTTGGATTCAACCAGCCTCAGATGGAAAATATTCAGAAAAAAAATATAAGCGATTTGAGCATCCTTGATTCCCCCCCCCCAAGAAGGTTCTGGAAACAATCCCTGCTGACCCCAGGGATCACATTTCTTTCTCTTTGAAAAGAGAAAGAAGGAAAGTCGTGGGTCAAAGTCCAGCTGCCAGAGTCAGTGTCCTGGGCAGAGGTGTCCACCAAGCACAGGCTGCTGATGTATTTGGTGAAAGAAAAAAGCGCAGGGACCCCGGGCTCTGTGGGTGGGGGCAGAACAGCAGGTCCCTGAGGCCCAGCGAGGGCTTGATGGCCACCCAGAGACACTCAGGTGTGACCCTGCAGACGGTGGGAGCCAGGGCAGACTGAGGAGCAGGGCGTATGTGGTGGCCAGCAGGGTCCAGCCTCTCCTGTCCTGGGCCATTAGGGCCAAGGGACAAGGCAGGGGCGGCAGCTAGAGGCACTGGAGGACCCCTGGTGGCTCAGCCCTTCTGGACAGGGATGGAGGCCCTGAGGGCAAAGTCACCGCAGTCACCTGCCAGGACAGGGGGCTGCAGGTCTCTCCAGGCCAAACCTCCCACTTGTGCAGGGGCAAGTCTAGGGGAAGAACTCGGTGCCCAGGCTCAGGGCAGGGCAGAGGGAGGGAATTCCCCAGAAGAAAGGAGAGTCAGGAGCACCTGGATGCCCCCAGCGGGGAGCGTGGCTGTCCACGGGAGGAGACCAAGCAGGGCCCGATGTCAGCAGGGCCACCCACCCTCAGGCACCCTGGGCACCGCGCCCAGAGCCCACAGTACTTTGAGAGGCCCATCAAAATGCTTCCATTTCTTTTAAAAATAGAAGGGGGGGGGAAATCACGTGGCTGACTTTTAAATAAAAATGTTTTTTTTTTTTTTTAATTTTTAATATTTATTTTTTAGTTCTCGGCGGACACAACATCTTTGTTGGTATGTGGTGCTGAGGATCGAACCCGGGCCGCACGCATGCCAGGCGAGCGCGCTACCGCTTGAGCCACATCCCCAGCCCTTAAATAAAAATGTTTACACATACGATAGTAATATATTCATCTTTTACCAATGCAATCTGAAAACGTAATTTTTAATTTTTTTTTTTTTTTTTTTTTTTTAATGAAAGAAGGGGCCCAGAAAGCAAAAATCCGTAAGGTCCATGAAAGTCAAATGCAGCTTCAAATAACAACTCCAGACATGACCTGAGAGTCATGGGCAGATCCTGAATGGAGATGTGGCTGTGTTTGAGAGAGAGAAAGAGACAGAGGGTCAGAGAGGTGGGGAAGGGTGATGAGGTTGATGGGAAGGAGGAAGGGCTGTGAGAATGAACAGTCATCCTGCTGTCCCACTCCTGTGTTGAGTCCCCATCCCACCTGGCACCTGGATGTCACCAGATCCTTTCACACCCCCTGGGGTAGCTGAGACTCAAAGCACAGGGAGGTTTGGTAAATTGTCCAAGATGACACAGTTGGTGGGGCACGATTTGAATGCAGGCTGCTGACCCCGGGAACTGCTCTTAACTTCTGGGACTTTGTGCCTCAGGGCCTGAGTGCCCCAGTGGGGGCCCTGGGGGACGATGTTAGAGCGACAGAACCCAGATGGGGTGTTGGGGAGCGCACTGCTGTCCTTCATGCGGGGAAACTGCCCACCTCTCCTCACACCCGAAGTTGCGCCCCTGTAGCCCTTTGTGCCCGGGAGGCCTGCTGACCGGCCGTGGAAGGGGCAAGGCGAGCGGCCCTGTGGGCAGAGGAGCGAGGAGCAGCTGAGGCGGAGAAGCAGGCAGGCCTGGCTCTCAGCCTGCCCCGGACTCAGTTTCCTCATCTGGGCAATGGGGGCCAATGGGCCAGGGATGCAGCACTCACCCAGCAGGTGCATGGCGCTGGGTAGGAAAGGGCCTTGCAGAGCACAGGGACCCTGACTCCAGGAAGGCCTTGCAGCTCCTGAGGGAGAAAGGCGAGGGTCTGGCTGACTTTCTAAAGAAAGTAGGTGTGATCCCAGGGACTCGGAAGGCCGAGGCAGGAGGACTGCAAGTTTAGCCTCAAAAAAAAAAAAAAAAAAAAAAAAAAAAGCTAAGAAGAGCCAAGAGAGGAAGAAGAGGCTAAGTCACTTAAAAAAAAATCCAGGGGCTGGAGATGTGGCTCAGCGGTAGCGCGCTCGCCTGGCATGCGTGCGGCCCAGGTTCGATCCTCAGCACCACATACAAACAAAAATGTTGTGTCTGCCGATAACTAAAAAATAAAATATTAAAATTAAAAAAAAAATTTAAAAAAATCCAGTTCTGTTGGATGTCAAGGGCCCCTTGCAAGGTCCCAGGACCAGGCTTCCCCCCGCCCCTGGGCCTCGACCCCCACCCGAGGCCTGCCGCTGCCCACCCTGGTCACAGCTCTGGATCCAGGGCTCATGGCCCACAGCTCCCTGTTCAAAGGAACAGAGGATGAAGCAGCAGGAGGAGGGCAAAGAAGAGCAGGGCAAGAGGGAGGTGGGGACCAGGACATGGGGACCACAGGGGACCCCAGGACACCCGACTGAGCCAGGGCTGGAGGGACAAGCACAGTCAGAGCCAGTCCCTGGCCTGTGGTGGGCTGGGATGTGGGGAGGGGACAACGTGGGAAGGGCCACAGCGGGGTGTGGGGGCAGGGCCTCTAAGCCAAGCAGGCTGCTCCCTGGAGGAGGTGTTGGTGCCTGAAATCTGGAGTCCAAGTTGGCCTGACTCCAGGAGGATCCCAGGGAAGCAGCAGCCTGGGCCTGCTCCCAGCTGCAGGTTCCTGGGCAAGAGGGCTGCAGTCTCGGGTCCTGGCCACTGTCCATGGGCCTGAAGGGCACTACGGGGCGGGGTGAGATGAGCCAGAGAGGCAGGCAGCAGGCTGGCCGGGTGAGACCCATGGGGAAGGCTGCAGGCCTCCCGCTGCCCCCCCCCAGGCCGCCTCCAAGGTGTCAGGGGGGTCCAGGTTGGGGTCTGTCCTCGGTTCCACCCCCTGGCTGTGGCCAGCGGCAGGACCCCTCCAGGGTGGACGTGGCAGAGCCACCCGGGGATGACCTAGAGACAAGCGTGCGTCTGAGGCTCGTCTTGAGGCCACGTCATGGTTTTCTGTGGCTGTAACTGAGCGCCACACGCTGGGTAGTTTATAAAGAACAGCGGTTTATTTGGCTCTGGAGACTGGGCCGTCCGAGTGCCCAGAGCTGGCCTCCGGTCAGCCCCTGGTGACACAGAGCAAGCTGGCTCATCTCTCCTGCTATAAAACCACTAATGCCACCATAGGGGACCCACCCTTGGGACTTCATCAAATCCTAAGCGCCTCCAAAGGCCGCGCCTCCAAGGGCCTTCAGCCTGTGAATGTGGCGAGTCCAAGTCCCAATCCCTGTGGCTGGGGTGGTGCTGGCTGCAGGGAGCCACCTGGAGGTGTCCTGCCCCCACGGGCCACCATCGGTGGGCAAAGCGAGGGCAGTGGAAGGAGGAGCCCCTCTGGGCCCGCGCAGCCCAGCCTGGGCCCCCAGGACCACCACTGGGGCCAGGGGAGGGCTGGGGAAGGGCTCTCTGCCACCCAGCCTGAGGCCTGGCAGGGGGAGGCTCTGCCTGTCCTGAGGGCACCAGGGAGGGTGCTGCCTGGCTAAAGGTCACCCTCCCACATCTGACAGGCCTCCTTGGGCTTCTGCCCTCACACCTTGGGCACATGGGGCAGAGAGCCAGGGTCCTGCCTTGGCTGCACTGGGCTGAGATGACTGAGCTGGGAGCGAATGGCCCAGAGCCCCCTGGGGACCTTGGAGCCTCCAAAGACAAGGACCAGGCAGAGGAGGAGGCCAGGAGGGGAGTGGGGTGTCCTGAAAGAAGCCCGATGCCACCCTCAGGGTGCCTCCCACCAGAGAGGGTGGGGGTCCAGCGGGCCCTGTCTCTGGGGCAGCCTGAGCCCTTCCCGCGGGGCTGCGGGCTGGGCAGGGCTGCGGGGGGCAGCGGGGCCTCTTTCCTCCTGCTCAGCAGCTGAGGTTATTTTTTTCTCCTCCGCTGCTGCCGAATTTCCCTTCCCTTTGGATAAATAAGCAGCAGGTTCCAACGTCAACGAAACAGGAGCTCCTGGGCCTCACAAAGCCGCTTTCAGCTGCGGCCGGTGCCTCCCGCCTGCCTGTCCCCGGGGCGGCCAGGGCTCTCCAAGCGTCTGCCCTTGGCCTTCACTCTTGCCCAGGCCCCTTCCCAAGAGCACCGCTGGCCCTTTCCTGATCTGCCTTCTCCAGCACAGCTCCTGTTTGTCCTTGGCTCTCACTGCTCCATGCACACTAGACAGGGTTCCAGAACCTTTACCCCTCCCCGTGGCCCCAGGGATAAATCCTGACCGCCGACCCTGGGCTGGTGCCTCCTCTAGAACCCCCTACCCTCTCTCCCAACCCCTTCGCACTTGGCTTTGAGATTAGCTCAGGCATCACCTTCTCTGACTCTGGTCCCGGCAGAGGCCGCAGTGGTGAGTTCTGTCTGTGACTCCAGCTGACCAAGAGCAGCCAGAGCCCCAGTGCTTCGGGTTCACCTTGGGTCCGGACACCCAGCCTGGTGAGTGCTGAGAGGTGCCCAGAGTAAGTGCTCAGTTAAAGCCTGCCATTAAAAATTCACATGAAATCACATTAACATTCCATGCATCTAAAACCAGTGCAAACTCATGGATCGTGTCGGAGGAGTTCAGCGGTTGCCTGACCACAGGGTGAGGAGGGAAAGAAATTTGGGGGGTGGGTGATGAACATATCATTACTTAAAAAAAGAATCCTGGATCATTAAACACCCACCTGTAAATCCTTGCTACTCGGGAGTCAGAGGCAGGAGAATTGCAAGTTCAAGGTCAGCCTGGGAAACTCAGTGACACCCTGTGTCAAAAAATAAAAAAGGGGGGCTGGGGATGTGGCTCAGCGGTAGCGCGCTCGCCTGGCATGCGTGCGGCCCGGGTTCAATCCTCAGCACCACATACCAACAAAGATGTTGTGTCCGCTGAAAACTAAAAAAATAAAATATTAAAAAATTCTCTTTCTCTCTCTCTCTCTCCCTTAAAATTAAAAAAAAAAAATTTTTAAAAAAAAGGGCTGGGAAGAGGCTCAGGGGTAGAGTGCTCACCTAGCATGTTCAAGGCCCTGGGTTCAGTCCCCAGTACTGCAAGAAAGAAAAAAAATTAAACATAAATAAAGTTTTAAAATCCTGGGCTGGGCATATAGCTCAGCGGTACAGTGCTTACCTAGCATGCCCACGGCCCTGGGCTCAATTCCCCAGAACCTCACACACACACCTTGGGACACTGTCACATGCCCTTAAGCAAGATGCTTTCACTCTGTCTAAGCTTCAGTTTCTTCACTGAAAAATTAAATAATAAATCCTTATAAGGATTCAGTGAGATCCAAATTAGTACGTAATGAATGTTGGTTATTTTCTCCTGTTTTTAAAAAAACTGTAATTTAAACAGTATTTGATGTCAATAAGAAACATCTATCATTTAGAACCAGGAGGGGGGAAGCCTCCATGAAATATCCATGACCTAGCCAGGTGGTGCACCCCGTAATCCCAGTGGCTCCGGAGGCTGAGGCAGGAGGATCACAAATTCAAGGCCAGTCTCAGCAAGTTAGCAAGGCTCCAAGCAATTTAGTGAGGTCCTAAATAACTCAACGAGACCTTGTCTCTAAATAAAATATATTTTTTTAAAAAGGCTGGGGATGTGGCTCAGTGGTTCAGTGCCCCTGGGTTCAATCCCTGGTACCAATAAATAAGTAAATTAATTAATTAATTAATTAATAAAATAAAATAAAAAATCTGACCTGAAACAGTTGGAGCTGGGACAAAAATGATGAGTAACATGTTAAAATTCTATCACAGAAATGGTACATAGTTTAAGCTAGACATAACAAGAGGCTGGCAGATAGTGAGCTCTCAATAATTATTATTGATATTCAACTCTTTCCCCACATAACACACCTACTAAGGTAGCACAGAAGGAAATGGAATATTTGGCCACCGTGCCGTTCTTCCACAGACAGTTTGTCTCATTTGGTGAAGGACCACGCTTCAGTGAACAGAGTACAGATTTTGGAATCAGGTCAAACTAACTTTATATCTGACTTTTTTTTTTTTTTTTTTGTGTGTGTGTGTGTGTGTGCTGGGGACTGAACCCAGGGGTGCTTAACCACTGAGCCTCCTCCTCAGCCCTTTTTTAGTTTTAATTTTGAGACAAGGTCTTGTTAAGTTGCTTAGAATCTTGCCAAGTTGCTGAGGCTGGTTTTGAACTTGCAATCCTCCTGCCTCAGCCTCCTGAGTCGCTGGGACGTGTAACTGCTGTGCCCAGCTTTAAATCTGACTCTAAACGAGACATGTAATTTTGGCCTCGTCACTTGAACATCTTTTAGCTTCAGTTTTTCAAACACAAAATGAGAACAAGGCCACCCATTCCAGGGACTGAGGGTGAGGATGAAGGTGATGTGAGGGCCCATCTCTGACATGCCTACTAGGTTGAAGCTTGTTGGTAGGTTGGTGGGTTGGAATTCAGAAGGTGTTTCCACGGAGGAATCCTCTTGCAACTGATGGTCATATCCCCATCTGGTGCAAACCCTAAAATCTCTGTTACTAAGCTCATTTCACCCTGAATTCTAGTATGCATTAGTCATTGACATCTTAATTAGTTACTGACAGTTTAATATGCAATACGATATTTGCATTTTCACTGGAGGACATTCATTATTCGTCCATTGGGGTCGTTTCACAAGTCCTCTTCAGGTATGTGCAGTTTATCATGTAATACCAACCATGTCCTTCAATCTTGCTTTAGAAAAATTCACTTCCCCATTGACCCAGCAATCCAAGTTCTCAGACTCGATACTATAAAAATGAAAGCTCAAGGACATTCAGGGTTCAGCAAACTTCCTGTAAAGGGTACCAGGGATTGAACTCAGGGGCACTCAACCACTGAGCCACATCCCCAGCCCTATTTTGTATTTTATTTAAAGTCAGGGTCTCACTGAGTTGCTTAGCACCTCACCAGTGCTTGGAACTCATGATCCTCCTGCCTCAGCCTCCCGAGCTGCTGGGATTACAGGTGTGTGCCACTGTGCCCAGCTCCATTATTTGACTTCTTCAATCACCCCTAGTGTTGAGATTCTTGTGAAAATTTTAAGAGCCCTAATAAGAAATTTTAAAAATATTTCTTTAGTGAATGGAATGAATGTTCTAATCCAGTCCTTGACATCCACATAAAGGACAACTGAGTGAGAACTCAAGCTGCAGGAGGTGGGGACATTCCCTGAATCGTCCACACAAGGATCCCAGCTCTGTGCACCTGGGCACGTGGCACAGGAGTCACTAGGCACCTGCATGTACCTTGCATGTGCACACATGTGTGCCAGGGCCCCTCTACAGGGACACACTCATGTTCCCATCTGCCTCTGCCCCAGGGCACAGTGTGCTGGGTATCTGCTGGGTCTTCCTCAGCCTCTCCTGAGGGCCACTCAGGCACTGGAAGAAACACAGACAGTCCTCCTGGGCCCTGCTTACTCGCATGGACGCCTCTGTCCCCTGGGTCCAACCAGAAAGCCTCCATAACCTCTTACCCCCTGGTATTCAACCTCCTCTAGAAGGATCCAGGGTCCCCTTGCCATTCCCACTTTATTCACCTGGTGGTGCTGTGATGGAACCCCGGGCCTTGGGCATGCTAGGCCAGCGCTCTGCCATTGAGCTATGCCCCAGAGGACATTCTTCTCTCACAACAAACATTGATGGGTGCCTACCCCAGGCTGGGTGCCAGGATGAGAGGGCACAGCCCTGACCTCTACCTGCGGAAGCCCCCCCCCCCAGGCTCTTGAGGACAGGCACAGGTGTCACATGTTGGGTGAGGGCAGGGCTAGTCCTGGAGGAGGGGCTGCAGGGCTGAGTTGGGGGAAGAGGGAGAGGCTAACCCTGGAGGGAGTGGCGTGTGTCCAGTGGGCAGGGAGTGGTGGCCACCGTCCGGGAGGATGTGGAAGAGGGTCTCTGGGGGCCTGGGCTGGGAACACAAGTCAGGAGGATGCCCCTTCCCCAGCCCTGGCCCCCAATAAAAGCGGCTGTTCCCAGGAGGAGGAGCCGGGCGGGACTCCATTCCACCTCGCCATTGCCATCGCAGGCCCCTTGCCCAGCAAGCAGGAGTGGGGATGGGTACTGATGCTGACCTCCCTCTCCCGTCCCCCCAGTCCTCCTCATAGTCTCCCTTTCAGTGAGAGCCTCGGGTATTGTTCCACTTTTGTAAAGACGGGGATCAAGTGACAAAGCCCGGTGGGTGGGCAGGCGGCCCAAGAGGCCTCTTCTCTCTCGGGCAGCATCTGCATGGGGGCGGGGCTGTTCCACCCCCTACCTCTGGCTTCCCAGGAGCTGGCTGTTGCCATGGTGACAGGCCTGGCATCCACAGCCCCTGGGGGCCCTCCCCACCATGGCTGCCAGAGGAAGGGCCCCCAACTCCTCTTCACCCTGGAGGGGGCCGGGGCACACAAAACATGGCTGATAGGCCCCCGCAGCAGGTCCCCAGCAGCCTGAGCCTCGAAGTCCGGCTGCCAGCAGAGGGGCAGTTCCAGAACTCCCACAAAGACACCGTGACAGTGGCCCGGTGGGGGCTCAAGGAGCAGAGCTGGACCTCCCTTCACTACCATCCAGGTCTCACGCCTCTTCGGGCCAGTTAGAGGGAAATGACAGGTTCCCAGGTCCCTGGCACAGCCCCTGGTCTCATGGCAGAGCGAGGGGTGGGTGGAGGGCTCACATCGTGCTGGGACAAGGCAGGTGGCAAGGACCCTGGGGCCCAGGGCAAGTCTGCAGCCCCATCCAGAAGAGATGAGGGTGCCCCAGGAGGTGGTGGTGTGCCAGAGAGCAGGAGAGGAAGGGCCACAGGGCTGGGAGGGAGCCCGCAGAGGTCTGGAGCAGGCTTGGAGGAAATGAAGGGGGACGGGGCTTTCCTGGGAGGGCTTCTGTTGCCATCCTAGGAGTATGAAATCTCACCCTGCGCAACGGGGGAACCTCTGCTGTCCTTAATCAGGTGGTCAAGGCTGGGCCCTTTTTTCCAAGGGGACCATGCTCCTGCCCTCCTATGTGGCAAGTTCAGAATCTTGCACCAGCACCTCTCTCCACTTGGGCATCTCCACGGGTGCTCCATCTCTCTTGTCCTCTTGACAGGGGCTGGGTGAGCGCCAGTGACAGCATAAGCCTTCGTCCGTCCTCGAAGAGAAGCTGAGCACTAATGACAGGCATGTGTGGGAATGCCAGCCCCATCTCCTCCATCATTGCCACAGCCTGAGCCGCCACCCTATGCCACACTCTGCAGCAGACAGGCTTTGGCTGAGTGGGGCTGGGAGGACAGGTGCCCTCCTCTGGTGGTGGACACTGGCAGCTTCTGCAGAACAGCCCAATTGCCAACCCTGGCCTTTGGGAGCTACATAATCCTGAGTAAAAGCTTTGACTTTTCTGAACTTCAGTGTCCTATCGGCAAAACAGGTACAGGGTTCTTTGTAAGACTGCCATGAGTATTAAAAAGGGAATTGTAATGTGCTTGGCTCTCAGTAGGTCCCTGGTCAGGTTCCTTAGCCTCCCTGCCTCCCGAGGACACAGCTATTCATTCTCTAAGCCTTCCTGAGCAGCTAGTAGGTGTCTGACCCTGGACTGAGACCTCATATAGAATCTTGGTTGTTGTTGTTGTTTATTGTTTGTTTTGGTACCAGGGATTGACCCCAGGGATGTTCTACCTCTGAGCTACATCCCCACCCCTTTTTAATTTTTTTTATTTTGAGACAGGGGTTCTCAGGCTGGCCTTGAACTTAAGATCTTCCTGCCTCGGCCTCCAGAGCCTACAGGGCCCAATTCTCATATGCAGTATTGACTCTGAATCCTCCAGGTATTTGTAGGCTGAGGGGGTGGAGATAGATGGACAATGGTGGGAACAGTCTAAAGGTTCCCAGAGCAGAGTCCCTTGCCGGGTGATTCTTGGATTTTTCCTGCCCAGCTATCTGGGATCCACAGCAGTTTCTAAGCAGGTCCCAAAGATCAAGGGGGTATCAGAGAGAGGTGATAGGGTGCTAACACTCCTCCAGAAGGGAGAATGTTCTTGTGAGATAAGTAGTACAGCGCCCAGAGGCGGAGAGTTACACACGGAACTTTGGTAACTCGATGCCCTTGCACATGTCACGCCTCTCAGCATCAGTCTCCCCACCTGAGAAATGCGGATAGTGCCTCATTCTTGGAAGGCTACGCAGATGGCACGAGGTCCAGCTTGCAGCAGGATTCCTCGGCAGAGGTGCACAGGACCTGGATCATCTGTCCTCTTTACAGAAAAGGAAACTGAGACACACAAACCAGTAAAGAGGCAGAGGATGCACTTGGACAGTCTGAGTAGGAACCGAGACTTTCCACAAGTGGAGGGAGGCCTCATACAAGTTCTCTCCACGTGGGAAAACGCCTCCCATACTGGGGGTGTAGGCAAGGGACCGTCGCGGGGAGAGTTTGGGCCGCCAGGGAAGGGGAAGAGCCTGGTGGAAAAGGAAGAGTGAGCCGGTAGAAAACGTTGCCCACCGCTCCGGTCCCCCGCGGGCGCCCCAGCGCCTCTGAGAGATGCGGCTCCTTTAAAGCCTGGCGGGGGCGTGTCCGGCGCGCGGGCCCCGCCCCTGGGCGTGTCCACACAGAGCCCCGCCCCGGGCTTGTAGCCGCGGCCCCGGGGAGACCGCGCCGGCTGTGGCTCGGCGGCGGCTCCACTGGCAGCGGCGGTGGCGGCTCGGCGGGCTCGGCGGCTCCTGTCCTGCGGGCGGCTGCCCGAGCGCTGCCCGGCAGCGCCCGGACCCACGTGGGCGGCTCGGCTATGGCCCGCGCCCCGCGACGTGGCGGGCAGGCACGGGGGCGCGGGAGTGCACGGCCCGAGTGAGCCGGGGCCGCGCTCGCGCTCTCGGCCCGGGCCGCCCGGGATGGCCGTGCCGCCGCTCCGCCGGGCGCTGCTGCTGTGGCAGCTGCTGGCGGCGGGCGGCGCGGCGCTGGAGATCGGCCGCTTCGATCCGGAGCGCGGGCGCGGGCCGGCCCCGTGCCAGGTGGTGGAGATCCCCATGTGCCGCGGCATCGGCTACAACCTGACCCGCATGCCCAACATGCTGGGCCACACGTCGCAGGGCGAGGCGGCTGCCGAGCTGGCTGAGTTCGCGCCGCTAGTGCAGTACGGCTGCCACAGCCACCTGCGCTTCTTCCTGTGCTCGCTCTACGCGCCCATGTGCACCGACCAGGTCTCGACGCCCATCCCCGCCTGCCGGCCCATGTGCGAGCAGGCGCGCCTGCGCTGCGCGCCCATCATGGAGCAGTTTAACTTCGGCTGGCCCGACTCGCTCGACTGCACCCGGTTGCCCACGCGCAACGACCCGCACGCGCTCTGCATGGAGGCGCCCGAGAACGCCACGGCTGGCCCCGCTGAGCCCCACAAGGGCCTGGGGATGCTGCCTGTGGCGCCGCGGCCCGTGCGGCCCCCTGGCGACGCAGCCCCGGGCCCGGGCGCAGGAGGCACCTGTGAGAACCCAGAGAAGTTCCAGTACGTGGAGAAGAGCCGCTCGTGTGCGCCGCGCTGCGGGCCGGGCGTCGAGGTGTTCTGGTCACGGCGCGACAAGGACTTCGCGCTGGTTTGGATGGCCGTGTGGTCGGCGCTGTGCTTCTTCTCCACGGCCTTCACCGTGCTCACCTTCCTGCTGGAACCTCACCGCTTCCAGTACCCGGAGCGCCCCATCATCTTCCTCTCCATGTGCTACAACGTCTACTCTCTCGCCTTCCTCATCCGCACAGTGGCGGGCGCCCAGAGCGTGTCCTGCGACCAGGAGGCCGGCGCGCTCTACGTGATCCAGGAAGGCTTGGAGAACACGGGCTGCACCCTGGTCTTTCTGCTGCTCTATTACTTTGGCATGGCCAGCTCGCTGTGGTGGGTGGTCCTGACGCTCACCTGGTTCCTGGCAGCTGGCAAGAAATGGGGCCATGAAGCCATTGAGGCCCATGGCAGCTACTTCCACATGGCTGCCTGGGGCCTGCCGGCCCTCAAGACCATCATTGTCCTCACGCTGCGCAAGGTAGCTGGGGATGAGCTGACAGGGCTCTGCTACGTGGCCAGCATGGATGCAGCAGCACTCACGGGCTTCGTGCTGGTGCCCCTGTCCTGCTACCTGGTGCTAGGCACCAGCTTCCTCCTGACCGGCTTCGTGGCCCTCTTCCACATCCGAAAGATCATGAAGACTGGCGGCACCAACACCGAGAAGCTGGAGAAGCTCATGGTCAAGATCGGGGTCTTCTCCATCCTCTACACGGTGCCTGCCACCTGCGTCATCGTCTGCTATGTCTATGAACGCCTCAACCTGGACTTCTGGCGCCTCAGGGCCACAGAGCAGCCATGCTTGGCAGCCACTGCCCCTGGAGGCCGGAGGGACTGCTCTCTGCCAGGGGGCTCAGTGCCTACTGTGGCTGTCTTTATGCTCAAAATCTTCATGTCACTGGTAGTAGGCATCACCAGCGGTGTGTGGGTATGGAGCTCCAAGACTTTCCAGACCTGGCAGAGCCTGTGCCACCGCAAGATGGCAGCTGGCCGGGCCCGAGCCAAGGCCTGTCGGGCCTCTGGGGGCTATGGCCGTGGCACCCACTGCCACTACAAGACCCCTACTGTGGTCTTGCACATGACTAAGACGGACCCCTCTCTGGAGAACCCCACACACCTCTAGTGACAGAGGCCTGGCTCTGGGTAGTGGCTGCCCCTTCTTTGCCCTCCCCTCCCCCCAAGAGACAGCTGACTAGCAGCTGCCCAGCTGTCAAGGTCAGGCAAGTGAATGCCAGGGGGCTGAGGACCAGGGTGGGGACCCAGAGAGACTCACATCCCTCTCCCCGGCTAGTGCATGGGGGGGGAGGCCTGTTTGAGTCCCGGAAGGTGTGAGAGGAGGGGGCAGAAGAGAGCGTGGTTTAGCTGGCGCTTATTTAATGATGTAATTTATTGTTGAGTTCCTCTGGAAGCTGTGACTGGAATAAACCCCGGTGTGGCACTGCTGAGTCCTCTCTGGGCTGGGAAGGGGAAGGTAGGACGAGGGTCTGCAGGGCTCCCTGAGAGCAGAGCTGGAGGGGTGTCAGGCTCATTCTCTGGCTCCCCTCCAATCAGGAGTAAGTTCCCCCCCCCCCCCCCGGGCACAGCTGTTTTGCAGAAGTGTGTGTGTGTGTGTGTGTGTGTGTGTGTGTGTGCGCGCGCGCACGCGCAAGCCTCTTTCTGAGGCCCAAGTGCTGTGCCTACAAAGTGGGGCTGGGATGCCTGCCAGGATGCTCAGGGAATCCCGGGGATGACACGATGCCCTCTGGCTCCGGGGTGTCCAGAGGCTCGGGCTGTGGTTGTCTTCCCTTCCTCACCCTTTGTTTTCCTCATTAGCGGACAAGGTGGGGATTGAGCCTCCTCCACCTTGTCTCAACGGGTCCCCTTCCCAGGCCTGAGGCTGGAGGATGACCTCCTTCCTTGGGGCGCTGGTCAAGGCATCCCCATATCCGGCCCTCCCTTGTCTCTGGGAGGGGCACATGGGCCCAGCTTGGCAACGGCTTCTTGGTAGTGTGGATGTGGGCCCAGAGATGGAAGCCCTGGAGCTTAGTAGCGATTGGCAGCAAGCTCCACACAGGTAGCTTGCACACTTGTGTTGGGAGGTAGGCAGAGGCACTGTGTGTGCTGGGGCAGCTCAGGGCCCTGGGACCTGCCTCCTCTGTCCCCTGTGATGTAGCTGTGTAGGCCACCTGAGACCTTTCAGCTTGTGGTCAAACACCATATTGACCTGGGACACTCACTTCAGCCAGGTAAAGGCACTGGTCACTGTCCTGGGGCCTGTACTACCTGGAGCCAGCATTCGGTGTCAGTGCCAGAAGACCCTCAGGGCCCAGGCTGGGGCAGGTGCCCCCACTGCTTTCTACAGTAGGAGGACAGAGCCCCCGTGGCAGGGCCTCTCAGGCTTGAGCTTTGCCCAGCACCAGCTACCAGTGCACAGGGACCAGAGAAGTCTGATGAGAATCACCCAGGTTGGGTCCCAAGCAGGTCCCTCATGGGTTGAGTTGGGGTCAGGCTCATCCTTCAGCACAAGGGTCCCCAGGGGCATGTACAGGAATGTCCTTGTCCTTCTCTTCCCACAGCACAAAGTAAGTCTGTGCCTTTGACCAACAATGCTAAGGGACCTTAATTCCTTCTAACTGGGTGAGAAACAGAATGAGGAGAGGTAATAAGGAGCTCATTATGGCAGTGGCCACACTGAGTGGGCTCCCGGGCAGTCTGCAGGGAGTGTGGGGTGCTGAGGGTGCGCCATCGGGCAGGGGCCTCTAGGAAAGGGGAGGATTTGCAGCAGCGGTGGAGTTGAGCATTGGAAGAGCACCAGAGGACCCTCTTCCTTGCTAGGCAGGGGACAGGGGAGGGGCTGGCCCTGGCTGTGTCCACTCAGCCAAAAACAAGCCCAGTGCTGGCTGCCAGATCCTGGAGGGGTGGGGCTGAGGAACACCGGGGGCAACGATACGGTCAGGAGGGCAGGTTTGAGGCTACAATGGTCCACGTTGGCCAGGGCTTGAGAGGAGGGCACACAATGCCAGCAAAGGCCTCTCAGCCCTGGATGAGCCTTTGAAGACCCTGAGGGGAGAAGGAAGCAGTGATGCTCTAAGCCTTGGACAGAGCCTTCCCCTGGGCATTCAGTGTTGGTGCTTCACTGGTTCAAAATCACAGCCGCATGGCCTGAGGACGTGCTGGGAGTTAACCCAGTGGGCCTCCAGAGCTTCTGAGAGTCCTACACCAAGGATCTGATTTGGTCCAGTGAGGGGGAACTGCTTGTTCTCCCTCTTGTGTTGGGAGGTAGGACCAGACTTCTCTGGTCCCTGTGCACTGGTGTATAACTCAGAGAGGTCCAGTCCACATAAACTGGGTAAAGCAGGTGAGGGAGAAAAATAACCCTTCTGCAACTGGATAGATCTCCCCAACCACCCAGAAAGAACATTTCAGAACTAGGCAGCAGCACCCCAGAAACCAATACCTGCTGGCTCCTGTACCATTGGCTCTGGTCCCTTTCTTCCCCTTCATGGTCTCAATCTTTAGAATGTAGCCTTATACCTGGGGGTCGGAGCTTGTGCATAGTGAGGGCCTTGGTTAAATCTCAGCCCCGAGTTCAGCCTCTGAGGGATCTTGGGGCCCAGGGCTGTGTTCACTCCCACAAGGCAGCTCCTGGATTGGGACAGTCCACAGTGTGAAGAGGCCTGAAGGTCCAGGGCAAAGTTAGGATACGGGTTCAGGGTTACTCTGTCCTCCTGACTCGCTCACTCTACACTCTGCTAGACACCCTGGCCCCCACCAAGCTGGAGAAGGCTCATTGAGGAGCTGCTGTGGAACCCAGAGACCTCATCCCAGGACAGGGCTGTAAGACAAGGGTGATCTCGAGTAGAGTCCTCTGGAACAAAGCTCTTCTTTGCACTAGTCATCACAGGTGAAGTAGCTTCCCTCAACATCACTGGCCTGGGGAAGGGGCAGATAGGAAGGAGATGGGATGCTGAGCAGGGCCCCGTGCAGACCTGGAGGGAGGACAGCCCCACAGGTGCTGAACGGGTGGGCCTAGGAACCCACCACCCAGAACAGAACTTCACTGACCGGGCTGGGAGCCCTGAGTGCTGCCCATCATGTACAGAAGAGCTTTCTTCTCCAGAGCTGGAGGGGACAAGCGAGTGGAATCCAAACTGCTAGGGGGCCAAGCCCACCTTCCCCCAGAAGGGATGGGCACCTCTGAGTGCTTGGTGCAGGCCCTGACCCAGAAAGCCCATGTCCACAAGGCTGTGAGGCCAGCGGCAGAACCTGCACCCAGGGCTGCGGCCTTCCCTCAAACCCTCTTCCAGGTTGGCATCTGACCTTTTGCTCTGCCTGGTTCGGGTGGTCAAGAACTGGCAGTCCAACTGCTCAGCAGGCAGCACTGCAGCAGTGGCTTAGCAAAAGCTCTCTTCCCCAGGAGAGGCGTCGCCCCACAGCGGCCTGCTCAAACCAACTGCAGACTCTCAAGCACACATGAGGGCGAAATCCAACAGGGCGGCCACGGGTGGAACCGCTGAAGCCGAGCACGTGGGAACTCATTATATTTTTCACCCATTCTGTGAATGTCTGAAATTATTTCCCTTGAAAAGAAAAATGTTTTTGGGCTGGGGATGTGGCTCAAGCGGTAGTGCGCTCGCCTGGCCTGCGTGTGGCCCGGGTTCGATCCTCAGCACCACATACAAACAAAGATGTTGTGTCTGCCGAAAGCTAATAAATAAATAAATAAATAAAAAGAAAAAAAAGAAAAGAAAAATGTTTTAAAATATAGGAGTTTCTCCCCAAACTAAAGGAACAAAGACCCACAGTTAAGCCTTAAGAATACTTTGCCCCAATTCCAGATGAAATTCAGGGAGCTGGATTGAGACAAGATCAGGTCCTGCCTGCCTAAGTACACCTGGCCTGTCTCCAGGAAGTGAAGCACTGTGGCGGACAGGGCCACAGGGACCAGGCAAGGGGTACTCTGGCCTGCCACGCCAAGCCTCACAGGGAGCCAGCCAGGCCAACCAGAAATTAGCTCCCAGGACTGGACTCCCCGCCACCTTGGCAAGAGCACAAAGAAAGAGCTGCAGAATTGTTTCTTCTTTATAAACACAAGTACATAATGTTTATTTGAAATTCCAATTTATTACAAGTTCACCCTTTAATGGGGCCCTTCCTCCTTAAAGACAATTAAAAAAACAACCAACAATTCAGGTGTCACTGCAGTGGGAACACGGATTCTCACTATAACAAGAACAGACTGGATCTAGAATAAGCAGCAGGGGCTGGGGTGGTGGCAGGGCTTGTCCTGGTGTCAAGTCAGTGCTTACCCCAAGCCTGGAGAAGGGTGGTAACCCTACCCACCAGCCACTTGAGACGAGTCCCAGAACCCCCGGGCAGGGAGGAGAAGGAGAGCTGGGACCACACCTGGGAGTGTCATGTCAGGAGGCTTACTCTCAGTCCTAGGAGTGGCAATCCCCTTGGTGGGCTTCTTTTCCTTTAAATAGATACAGAAGAGCTGAGGTGCTCACGTGTTCCAAATTCAAAGTTGATAGAATAGAAAAATCAAACCCTGTCTTGTACTTTTATCAAAATCTGTCATAAAAGGGAAAGAAGACTACAAACTTTTGCCTAAATATAACGACTAGGTTAGACTGGCTGTGGAACTGCTCTCTGAGCTGCTCCCGCCCTCCACCCCCACTGACACTGACCACTGCCATATGCAGTTCGCAGGAGCTCTGAGTCTGAAGCCAGAATGGGCATGGGAAGAGGCAGATATGGAGGAGGAGGCAGAGCGCGCCGCCAGCGCCACAGTAGGCAGAAGGCCACCAAGATGCCACTGGACCAGTCTCCAACCCAGCTCCTCTGCAGAAGACCAGGTGGGTGAGGGCGATGGGGGCGTAAAGCAGACACATCATATAAACTGTACTGTACATGTGCCAAAGCCAGATGACAGATATTTTACAAGATGTTCTTTATACAATATCACTGCTGAAACAAGCAACTTTTAATAACTAGAAAAGTCAATTTAAAAAAAATCAAACATTTCAATTCTTCCTGCTCTTCTGCTCCCTAAGAGCTCGTCTGGTATGTGGGTGGGCTGGGCTCCAACACCCCTCTGGCCAGATCCATCAAATAAAGGTTATACGCATGATTATAAGCAGGACTCAGTCTCTAAGTGAAGTGCCTTCGTTTTTTGTTTTGTTTTGCTTTGCTTTGTTGAGGCGGTGGGGCAGGGAAGTGGGAGAAGGCTATCACAAAGAAGGGGCAGGGTGTTCAGGAATGGCTCCAGAAAATGTCCCTTTACTCTGCTAAGATCAACTCAAAAGACCACAACTGTCTCATGATGCTGGTGAAAACAGAATTCTGTATGGCACTCACTGACATACCGTCACCTGAGAGGGAGGAGGAGGAAGAGACAGAGTACCGGCTGAAAGAAACAAGACTGTGTATAAATATAGATTAAACAAAACAAAACAAAACAAAACAAAAACAACACAACCTCCCCAATTAGCCTGATTATTCTTGATCCTGCTAAGTAATGCCGTAACCCCTCACTGGAGACCAGAGGGGCTTGGCTTTGTTGCCAAGGTGGGAGGGACCTCAGAGGGAAGGGAGGGAGAAAAAGAACTGGGCTCACAGGAGACACAGTACCTGGGCCTCCTCCAGGAAACGCTTGGAAAGCAGGGCTAAGACCCTCTTCTGCACCCAGAACTTCTGGCAGAAATCACCTACTTGGTATTAGGCTCCCCGAAAGCTTTGATTGAATAGGCCCAAAGGGGAGTTGGAGAATAGCACAAGCTTGGGGTGACAGATATTTCTGGACTCCCATGATTTTTTCCTTCCAAGTTCTTCTCCATCTTCCTCTCCTGCCTCCCCACTCCCCCCAGCTGTCCCCCACTATCCCCCTACCTCAGCTCCCTTACCAGGGCCCCACCTCTCTATTTCTTCTGCCTTCGTGCCCTGGACTGTCCAACAGGCTCTGGATCACTGTCCCCTTCATCGTCAGCAAGCCGGTCGGGAAACTTCTTGCGTTTCCTGCGGACATACGGGTGTCCAGGGAGGTGTTTATGCAGCAGTGCCACCAGGCATTGCTCCGTCTTCACCATGCAGCTGAGCACGTGGCTGCCTCGGCAGTTGTACAGCTCAGCGTTGGTGAACACCTGCTTCATGTCAGTAAGGAACTCCTGCACGGAGCGATAGTTCCCACAGGAACACTTGTTCTGTATTGTCTGAAGGTCCATGGGGTGGGTGATCACCTCATAGTAGTCCTCAGCCTCATCCCTGGTCACAGGCTCCCTGTGGAGAAGAACCAATGGAACCCTGATTGCAACTGAGAGAAGCCTGAGAGCCAAATAAGGAGACCCAGAATGCCCACGCCTGAAGGACACAGAAGAGATGTGGTCACCTTGTCAGAGCTGTCACTATCCACTTGGAAAAGCTAGTTCCCCTGCCACTAAGACGTCCTGAAAGGAAAGGGATGGGGCGGTCCCTGGGGGCTCAGCCAGCTGCTTTTTTCCCCTATTCCCAGCGCCTGCCTGACTGCGTGGCCAACCTCCCTGGAGCAGAGCTCACCTGAAGGGCCAGCTGAAGCGGTACTTCACAATCTTGTGGAGGATCTCCTCACACTTCTGCAGCTCCAGGCTTTGCCTCCTGGAGCTGCGCTTGGTCTGAAGTACCTAACACCAAAAGAAAGAAGAATGTTTGTAATGTTTTGAACAACCAATAAAAAAAAAAAAAAAAAAAAAAAAAAAAAGAAAGAAGAATGTCTATTAGAGGCCCAGAGTAGAACAGCAGGCAGGACAGACAATGTGTGCATCTGCTTAAAAAAAAAGAGAAAAAGAAGGAAAAGGAAAGAAAAGAAAAACAGAGCTCAACCATTTTCTTGATGCAGAGACATCAAAAACATTCGACATTCAAGTCGGGCCACACTCTGGGCCGGGAGGCAGGCATCTTCATCTATCCACTCGCCCGCTCCCTGGTGGACAGCCATCAAAGCAGCAGAGGGCAGGCAGCAGTTGCTGCATTAACAGCAGGACTGTTAGAGGTTGGCTGGAAAGGGCCACTGTCAACAGGACGCTAGCACTCTGACAGCAGATGGACCCGGGATTATGGTGAGACCAAGGATGGGTATAAACAAGCAACTGCAAAAAGCCGGCGGGAGGGGGGGCGGATATTGGACCTCCAGTAGCCAATTTTGTGGAGGTGGGGTGTCCGGGAAGGAAAATAAGACGTTCAATTCCCTCGCAGGGCCTTTCCACTGAGTGCACTGTAAGAGGAGGTGGCTGAGGACAGAAGGTGGAATCCGTCTTCCAGGTGGCTGTGAAACCACTGGGGACTCACAGCAGTAGGAGCCACTGCCCTGAAGGAGTTAGAGCTGGGCACACAGGGGGGTCTTTAATGTCCTTTCATCTCCAGAATGGCTTGCTTTATGCCCCGACCCTGAGATGGGGGTCTGCCAAAACAAGCACATTTTCAAGAGCTTCTTTTTGTTCTTCAAAGCTCAAGTGAGAGCTAAAACAAAACTACTAAAATTACATTGGCTGAGGAGCAGAGGGGAGGGTAATGTCCCTCCCCTAACAACTGTCGGCAAAAGACCCAGCAGTAAGTGAGGCTCCAACATTGCTGACATTCCCACAGGGAGATCCAGCCCCTCTGGGCCCACCAGAGACACATGGGTACTATTTTAAAATCCTTAACAAGTTGCAGGCTGCTTACTAACTGAGAGGATGATGTTTGCAAGCTATGGCCGGGGAATGCCAGACAGAGCTGTTCCGTTCCCGGAGGGCTGGCTGCCCAGAGGCCCACCCATGGGCCCACCCACTTGCCTCCTCAGACCCCCAGGCTCAGGAGGAGGGAGAAGGGAGGAGAAGCAAGGCTCCACCTGCTGCCTGGTGAATTCCTAATTCTGGGGGAGGAAATAAGAATAGGAAAACGAGAGGGAGGACAATAAACAACTCTTACCAGCTCATCAACCTCAGCATCATCCACAGGGGACACCTTTGGCCGTGGCCTCCTGGTGGGATGTGGCTTCTTACTTGGTCGTCCTGGCCGTGCTGCCGGGGGGATGATTCCCTGCTTACCCCGGGTGGTCTTTCGAGGTCTCACTGTAATAAAAAATAAAGAATTCAGAGCAACAGAGGAGGAAGAGCCCATTGGGGGCAGGGCAGGGAGGACAAAGCCACTCATACAGGCAGAGCAATGGCTTCCTTCTATTACGGGTGCTCTTGCTATTTTTCTCTTGCCCTTCCTAACAGGTTGCTAAGAAGTAGCAGCAAGAGTAGATGAAAATGTATGCCCCTCTTCAATTCCCAAAGACCTTTTAGACGTCTTTGTCCCAACCCTGCTCAACTGCTCCTGGGAATGAGGCCTTGAAGGATTCAACTGCAAACTGACTCAGGAGGAAAAGTCCTGGTCTTCTAAGACCCGAGCTCAGCCGAAGTGTGTGTGTGCTTATATGCGAGACAGAGCCTCATCACGAAACTGCCCGTCTCATAATCCCCAGACTTATCCTACACCCACCATCCAACCTTCTCAGAGAAAGGCAGACACCAGTGAAGGGCCACAAGCCTTCCTCTCTGAATCCAGTTCAGTGCTTGCTCTAGTCCTGTCTTCTTGCATTTCTGACAACCAGACAGTGCACTGCAAGGGCCTGCCCAGCAGCCCCAAGAGAGGACAGGCAGGAAGGCAGCCAGGCTGCGAGCATCTCCAGTTGGCAGCAGGGGCTGGATGTCAGGCACACCGACACTCCTCAGCATGCCCTTGGGAGCACTGTTCCACGAGGATCAGCTCAGGGCTTCTCCATTAAACCCACTGTCTATGACTTTTCCTTGCTAATATTCTGGCAAGTGGGGAGATGACATTTGGGCAAAGACGGATTTAGAGAATAAGTGTTGAGAGAACCAATCACCAGTGCTTTCTTTTCTATTTCTGGACCATGGTAACTGGCCCCCTCCCATGGGCTATTTCACAGCCTCTAGCTTAAGATTGGGCTAATAAGAAAGGGAAAGAAGCTGAGGCTCAAATGCCAGGCCCTCGAGTCACACCAAGGAACCACAGCTTTGGTGGCCTGAAAGGTGAAACAAAAAAAGGCTCTGAAGTACCAAATGCTCCCTAGATTCCTTTGGCAGGTAGAGGCCCTAGAACCCCAGAAAGGGGACAATTCCTTTCCGAGCCACAATGTGGAAGCTGAAAGCTATCACCATTTTGAAAATAAACAGAACCAGTATTCTGCTATATTCAGAATCTGTCCAGACAGATGTGCATCCAAGCCACGACTGGCGCCCTCACTGCAGAATCCTGGAATACCTGCTCACACACTTCAGGACACCTGAAAAGAACACCTCCCAAGTGTGGGGGAGGATGGTGGGAAGACTGGAGCAGAGGTGCCAGCTTAGAGCCCTCCTATCTTGGCAGCACCAGTGCAGGAAGTGAAGGTCAAACATGACCTCTCCTCACACCAAGCATAAGCACTCAGGGCTGCCATAAAGAGATGTGAGATGGGAACTGTACCATCTCCTCCATCTTGAGCTGTGGTCTCAGACGAGACTACTGGCCCCCATCTGCGAGGACAGATCTGAACCTTTCTAACATCCTTTTGCTTAAGCCATGAAAAAACAGTCTTCTCTTTGCAAATTAGCAAAACTATAGACCTGTGTGTTTTAGGGAAGAAATGATCACTGTTACCAGAGAAAAAAGTACATCTCTGAAAGCGGCACTGCACCAGAGGCCTACTCATCCACTGTCCCTTATGTGGAGGGGTTCAGAGTCAGAAACCCTGTCATAAGCATGCTTGCGAACCTGAGCCGCCGTAGGCTGGTGTTCTCACGACCAAGCCACCCACCTCCAACGAGGCAGGTGATTAGCAACAGCATCTTGAAAACTCATTTAAACATATGGCTGCTCAGTTATGCCACAGTCACAGGAGAAAGGGAAGACGGCAAGATGCTGGCATCAATAATCGACTACTGGCCTTTCCAGGTCAGCTGGGGAGACTGTGAGGTCAATGATGTGGACAAAGTGAACACTTACATCGCAAGCCAGCCACCTCATAATCTTCCTCCTCCTCCTCCTCCTCCTCTTCTTCCTCTGAGTCACTCTCATCATCTTCGCTGTCCTCAGAATTAGACTCCTCAGTGTAATTCCTGTGAGGAGGAAAAGACATAGAGAACAGTTCTAGCCCAAAGTGGTCCTGAGAACAGCTGATGTCCCACAGGGATCGCAGCAACCTTCACAGAATAGATTAATCTGGTGAGAAGGGGACAGACCCTAAATCTAGATCAGGAGAGTTTTTTCACAAAATTAAAACAAAAGGAGGCTTCAACAGCATGCCTCCCTTTTCTCTGCCCCAAATGTTTTGGATAGGACACCAATGGCAACAGAAGTCAAGACCAAAATGCAACCCTACCCCTCCCCACACAAAACAATGCAAAACACTATTACTTTTGTCTCACAAAAAGAGCCATATAAAGTAACATTTCAGGTCCTAAAAGCTGTCCCCACTCTGGGATGGACTAAAAAGACAAACAGTCCAGACAGGTGTTACTCCACCTTGATGGCCCCCTTCCAGGAGCTGAGACAGCTTGCAGATGACCATAACTTCAAAGCAATGGTAATCCCAGCTCAGAGCAGCTGGTTCCAAGCCCCATGATTTCAGAGAAGCATGTTTCATCTCTCCAGCGTGGCTGGAATGGGGTGAGAAACAACTCAGGCATACTGTTAAGGTGGAGTCAGGGTCAGACTGCTCTACCCTTTGCAAAAGAGACCAAGCTACAGTGCCTATAAGCTACCTTTATACAATCTCAACTTTCAATGCAAAAAACAATGGTATTAATTTGGTAAATATTAGGTCTTTCTTCCTTACAAGGTCCTATGTTTTCTGTATTGACACTTGGGCAGGAAAAAAAAAAAAACAGCACCTCAAATCGCAGGGCACTGATGATCTTGTGGGAGGGAACCCTATATATGATCAGACGCAGGCATCAAAGTACTGTTTTAGAGATGGAAAGTTCAGCCAGCAAAGAGGAGAAATTAACTCTAAGGATGTACGAAGAACTTTTCAAAAATACAGTGCAAGGGGCTGGGGATGTGGCTTAAGTGGTAGCACGCTCGGCTAGCATGCATGAGGCACTGGGTTCGATTCTCAGCACCACATAAAAATCAAATAAAGATATTGTGTCCACCTAAAACTAAAAAATAAATACAGTACAAATGTAGCTAGGCCAAAGGCAGCTTACTCAGTTGGGAGTGCTGAACAGAGAAAAGTCCAAGAGACAGCAATGAGCAGCCTATAACAGGCACACACAGGCCCCAGGGCCCAAAACCTAAGCTGCTGTTGCTATAAGTCTTAGAACTTAGGCAAGGGAGTTTGGACTTTATTCTAGAGGCAATGAAAAGATTGGAAGTTTTAGAACAGTAAAGACAACAGATCTTCACCTTACTGCCTGCTTTTCTGGTATCACCATAATAGTTCGACAGGTAAGAAAGGGAAAGATATGAGCTAAGACAAAGGAGCTGCAAATCCACCAAAGGACTGCACATGAGAGGTGTAGGAGAGACAAACAACCAAAGGGACCACAGAGAGTGGAGAGCAGGCAACTTTTTCACAAGAAACCTGGACATTTTCATAAGACACCTGGACGCTGGACTACTAACATCTGGCAAATTAATAAATACACTGGATGGGAAGAGAAAGCTCCTGTCTAAGTCGACAGCAAAGTTCTAATTGTGAGAGGAAAATGTGGGAAACAGGAGGTGCAGGCAGGGAAGGTCATGAGTTTGAAGATACTAAGCAGCAGCTGGTTGTAAAAGTAATCAGGAAGTGAGGTGTGCACAATGTGGGGGCAGAGGCAGAGGAGATGCACTGTCACTTGAGAAGAAAGTAGGATCAAGGAGACAAGAGAATGTGGCTGGTAGAGAAAACTACAAACACCAACACTAAACCAGAATCAGATCAGAGCCCTTTGACTCCTATTGAAGCACCATGAGTGAACAGGCTCTGTACTAAAAGATGAACTTAAAGCTCTTTGGAATCACTCAATTTGAATAACTGAAATTTATTTCTCCATTCATTTATTTATAGAAGAAAAATCCTCACCTGCCACGGGAATTGCGCCTAGCAGTAGCAGGCTGGCAAGCTGGGCACTGCCATTCACCATCTGGTACTTCATAGAGGGCCGGCCTCAGACAAAACAGGTGGAAGGCTTTATTACACTCATCACACAAGATCAATTTGTCATCCTCACCTGCAAAGAGATAAACTTGTATAGCACTGTGGGTGGCACAGCAACAATCACTGAGCAGTAAGCCAAGGTGCTGACCCTCAGCTAACACCACAAAAGAACAAACATTCTAGTATAGTGCTACCTCTTTTTCAAAACACAGTCATCTTCTGGAAAGAAATGTAGAATAAAACAGACTATTGGTGATTTAGGGATAAGATCTCCTAACTTATAGCCAAAAATCTACCTACAGATAGGACAATTAGTATTTACTAAGAGGCAGCAAAAACCAAGTGATGGCTAGAAACTTTGCTACTCTTCTCTGATCCCAAATGCTTTCCAATGCATGTCTGGTAAGGTCCTCCAAGTCATTTAGTTTCCTGACATCTGGAAATACAATGAATCAGCATGGTCAATTCCCCCTCTCTGACTTTCATTCTAAATCAGTTTTACAGCAATTGAATGACATTGTATAGAATTTTTCCTTCTTAGAAATTAAATAGCTTTAGCCACTAAGAAGTCAATCACATGACTTTTAGTCATGAAGCTCCTTTTGTACACAGGTGACCTGAAAGATCTCAACAGTGAACATCCCTAAATGCTTTGCTCTGTAGGACACAGTGGTAAAAGGGCCAACTCTGGCATTCACAGCGAATAAAGAGTGCCCTCTGCTGGAAGCACTCATCTTTTCTTCCAGACAATAAAGTTCCAAGACAAAACTGGATTTCAAATTTTAGATGAACTGGGGCTGGGGTTGTGGTTCAGCGGTAGAGCACTCGCATAAGACATGTGAGGCCCTGGGTTTGATCCTCAGCACCACATAAAAATAAATAAATAAAGATATTGTGTCCAACTAAAAAATAAATATTAAAAAAAATTTTTTAGATGAACTAATTTTGCTAGTTGTGGAAATCTGAAGATTGGAGATCAACTGTTCTTACAATATACTCTAAACTGAGGAACTAAGGGCCTGCTCTGATCCAACATCATGTGATTTCAAAAAACAGCATCTGATAGACCTTCAGGAGAAAGTAAATCTGCCCCACCATACTAAAAATATTTTTTTTAATTATTTATTTTTTTAGTTCAGCAGACACAACATCTTTGTTTGTATGTGGTGCTGAGGATCGAACCTGGGCCGCACGCATGCCAGGCGAGCGCGCTACCACTTGAGCCACATCCCCAGCCCCTAAAAATATTTGTATACAAAATTCTTTTGGGGAGAGAAGACAGCTTGAGAATGGAGATCTTAGTACCTAGCACACCCACATTAGCAAATTTGATCTAAACGTACCTTTCTTTCGACAAACTTTGCACCTAGCATTTTCTGCTGACATATCCCACTTGATACAGGCGTCAAGCATCCCAAGTAGAACATGCATTCTGGAAAAAGTCTGAGCTTCACGGATTGCTGTCTTCCATTTTTCCAGAGCAGATGCCACCTAAACAAAAGAGCAAACCAGACTGGAATTATTACTACAGTGACTTCAAACACACTGACAGGGGACCAGGAAAGAGTGAAGAAACAAGAGAATTCTCAGGACATTTGTCTCGTAGAGCTTCATCAATCTACCCATTTATCTTATAGAAAAGAAGCCTTTAAAGGGTGGGGGGTGGGGGAAACTTGCCAAAGATTGCACTCAGATTAAAGGGAGGCAGGGGGAATGGCAGGGACACTCTCTTCCAGTGTTATCCCCTCAGACTTAGTAGCATTTAAAAGTAAGGAACAGGGACTGGGGGTGTAGCTGAGGTTCAGTGCAGAAGGCCCTGATTTTTACTTAAAAAAAAAAAAAAAAAAAAAAAAAAACAAAAACAAAACAGCTTTCAAGAGGATAGTGAAAGTTGAGCTAGCTTGACTGTGGTGAGAGGCTGGAGGAAGGAAACAAGAGCTGTCCTTTCTCTTTCCTACAGAAACACAAATACAGAATCACAGAAATCCTTATGTGTAAAGACACACACAAACCAATCTATATTTAAACAGTGGCTACTAAAGTTCTAGTGGAGAGTGACTCATTCCTTCTACTCCAACTTCTGCAGATGTTTCAGCATTTGCTTTGAAAAAGAAGCATAATTTCCTCCCTCCCTCTTTCCTTCCTTCCTCAGAGCTCCTTGGTAAATCTGAGTTCACCAATCAGAGCTGCCTTGCAATCCCCCCTCTGCCCTACACACACACTCTCTAGAGTAGAGATCTGACACACAGCACTGCAGGTTCCTCATCAGAACAGTCTCCTCCAAGCTGGTCTAGAATCCCGTCTCAGCTTCCCCAGGAGCTGGAACTACAGGCTCACTGTGCTGCCCAGCAGGTCAATTCTCACACAGCACTATTGCCAGGCGGCAGGGACTCAACCACAGATGGGTGTGGCTGTCCTCTAGTGGGTAGTCACAGGCAGGGCACTGAGAATACAGTCCCACTCTGCCCAGCACTGCTTTTCACTCCCCAGTTATTTCCATCAATTATGAAACCAGGCATCTACAGCTCATCTGGCCTCTTTACAATTATTTTAGATATCCAAAGAGGTCTTGACAACAATAAACATATTTAACCTTTTTAAAAACAGACTTAAAATATATCATGTAATTAGGTAGCTTTTTGTAACTGGCGATTTTCACTGTATTTCTGGGTTCATTAATATTCAATTTAGTTGCTGAATAATACTCTTGTTCAGATATGAGATATTTTATTTATTCATTTATCAGCTGATGAACATTTGGGTTGTTTCCAATGTTCTGGTTAATTCAGAATGCTTCTGCTACAAACAGTGGCATAACATTCACTTGTCACTAGTTACTTTACATGGGAAGAAAGCTTGCCCAAGGCTTCACAGAAATCTAGGGCCAGGTCTGCAGATTTCTGATCTAATGCTTAACACGTTAGGAGCATCTCCTGATGTCTCCAGAGTTACTCATTAAAGCAGAGACCAACCAGTCTCTAATTTTGAGGGAAAAAACATTAGATATTCAAGTTTCGAGGAAACATTATAGTCTCTAATTACACACAATTCCAGCCTAGTGCATCAAAAGACAGAAGTAAAACAAAAAATCCATTACATTCAAAGTAATGCTTTTAAACAGATAAGCACTGGCCAGATGAAAACATTTCCATACTTAATACTGGTGGCATCCTATTAAACCCTCCACCTTAAAGTGCTGCGGGAGCCTGCACACATTCTTTTTCTTCTTCTTTTGGTACCAAGGAGATTGAGAACAGGGGCGCTTAACCACTAAGCAACATCTCCAGCCCCTTTTATTTTTAATGGTCTTGCTAAGATGCTTAGGGCCTTGCTAAGTTGCTGAGGCTGGCTCTAAACTTGCCACCCCCCCCCCCAGCCTCCCAAGCTTCTGGGATTATAGGAGTACACCAACGACACCAGGCCTAGACACAATATCCTAGTGGAAAGAAAAATCAAATTCTCTAGCATATAATGTTTAAATAAACTAAATCCCTGGTCAGAAGTAGCTGCAACAGAATAAAGGAAAATGGAGTTTACATCTAAGTCACCATGAGTGCCTTTGTTTAACACTAAACAGGCAATTGTCCTATCTTGGCAAGGATATAACAAGACTTCACGTCAGTCTTCCACAAAAGACCATTCAAAATAGAAAAACAGTGCTAGTTACAGTAGTACATACACCAAAAGTAGAACCATACAGAGATTATTCACAGGGCACCTACATAAGAATGATATGAACACTCATGAAATGTTCCACATTATTTGAAATATCACACGGTACCCCATAAATTTGTACAATTATCATGCTAATCAATAACTTTTTAGAAAAAAATTAAAGGAGACAGAAATGCTAACTACTCTGATTCAATCATTACATGCTGCACACACGTAATGAATTATCACTATACCCCACAAAGCTGCATAATTAAAATAATGAGCAAATGTGAATTTAAAAAATTAAAACAAAATGAAAAAACAATCAGGTTGTCAGGGCAATGCAACCAAAGTAAAAAGAGAACAACAACAAAAAAAAAACCCCAGGATTTTATCAAAATATACATTATCTTTCCCGCTTAATTAAGGGATTTGAGAGACAATCTACTTTCATAAATAAAGGAAACTGGGGCCCAGATTAGAGACTGACATAAACTCATGCGACGGCCTAGTGCCAGCTGAAAAAACCCTGGCCTTAGCTAAGTGGAAACTTTTTTAAAGCAAAGGACAGTGGAAAAAGATGACCTTGGTGGAAAACTACAGGGCCTAAGGTCATGTTAATGCAGAAGGTCGCTGAGACACTCTGTGGATGTGACTGACTTTCCAAGAGGCCCTACCAACTTCCTATTCCTGCACTGGGTCTGGACCTGCAGAGGGCTCACTTTCTCCCTTCTAAGCTAAGATCCAGTCTTACCTGACAAGCTAAGAAGGTTATTTCACCATGGGCTTTAGTACTCAAAAAGAGATTAATGGGAATTCTGTATCTGTTAGTTAGTTCTCAGGGAGAAGAAAATGTTATAGGAAAAGAGATAGCAGGGGAAAATGGGACTTCTGGCATGGGAACATCCAGGGAGACTCCTGTGGTGTCAGAAGAAAAGCAGGGGGAACATGACTACTATGTACAAATAACTGAGGTGTTTATGAAAGGAGAGTGGTGTCTGTGTAAACTGGAAGAACAAAATCAGAATTAGTTGTCAGTGACCAAAAGAGTCCGATTTGAGTTGAATCTGAAAAGGCCTCTGGCACCCCTGCCATGACGATTAATTCATGCTCATTTTTCAACCCCCAGTTTCTGCGTGATCTCCTCTGGGAAGTCTTCTCTAACTGGCCCTGGGCATCCCTCAGAGGCCAAGCCAAGTAATACTCTCTCTCGTTGGTACAACAGCTCTCGACTTATGATGGTATGACTTATAATGTTCAGACTATGAAGATGGAGTGAAAGTGACACTGATTTGGTAGAGACTGCACTTAAATTGTGGGTCTTTTCTGGGCTAGCAATAATACAGGATGATGTTCCCTTATGATACTGGGTAGGAGGCAGTGGCTCAGGCAGCCACATGCTCACAATGGGAGCTGGCTGTGCTCCAGAGTGCTGCCACTACGTGCAGTGGGTCGGGGACATACAGTGTTTTCGATTCAACATTATTTCCACTTTACCATGGGTGTATCAACATGTGGTAAAACCCCAGTAAGTCAAGGAACATTAACTGCCTGCCTGCTCCGTCTCATACTCACACCGAGTACCTTGAAGACAAGGATTTATAGTTTTTAAAATCTCCATGACACCTCCAGACTTAGCACAGTTATGCCTTTATCAGATGTTTGTGAAAGAAGGAAAGGGAACCAGGAAAATCTACAATTAGGGATCAGTATTCTGCACTAGATAAGCCGGGACTTGTCTTTCAAATTCTTTTCTTCACAAGGTATTTTAAGCAGAAATCTAATGTACAAAACAGACAAAAATGGAACTGCTAGGTATCCTCATAATGGGAAATGGGAGACTTCTTCATACTCATTAGCAGAAATGAACAACATGGGGCTGGGTTGTAGTTCAGTGGTAGAGTGCTTGCCTAGCATGTACAAGGCCCTGAGTTTGATCCCCGGCACCACAGAAAAACAGAAGAAAATAAAAAACCCACCAGGGAGATCACTACAGACCAACAGAGAAGGGACAAATAATTGCCCAGAATATGTTGATAAGTGCAAAGTACTGAATGTTTGGATAGAAGGATTCCATTCTGTGAAAATCTAATAAAAATTATCTTTGTAACAGAGAGCACATCAAACTATTAGGGGTTACTAAACAGAGTGGTATCTTTGGGTAGTGAGGTTAGGATGGCAGTTATATATTTTTACTTAACCTCTTGTTTGATTTATTTACAATGAGCATGTTATGTTTAAAACTTTTAAAAAGCCAACAAATTGGATGGATATCTACATAACAACAAAAACAAACAAACAAACAAACAAACAAAAAACACCTGAAGTTGGATCCTTACTTTATCCTTTACAAAACTTAATTCAAAATGAATCAAAGACCTAACTGTAAAATTAGAAGAAAACAGAGACGGGGCTGGGGATATAGCTCATTTGGTAGAGTGCTTGCCTTACATGCATAAGGCCCTGGGTTCGATCCTCAGCACCACAAAAAAATAAATAAATAAAAAGAAAACAGAGGGAGGAAAGCTCTGTGACGTTTAATTTGGCAATGATTTCTTGGATGTGATACCCAAAGTGGAGGCAACAAAAGAAAAAACACAGATGAGTTGCATTAAAATATGCATCAAAGAGCAGTATCAATAGAATAAAAAGACAACCCTGGGAATGAAAAAATACATTTGCAAATCACATATCAGATAAAAGATTAATAGCAAGCACACGCAAAGAATTCCTACAACTCAACCAAACAACCCAATTTAAAAACGGGCAAAGGAGGGCTTGGGTTATGGCTCAGTGGTAGAGTGCTCGCCTAGCATGTGCGAGGCCCTGGGTTTGATCCTCAGCACCACATAAAATTAAACAAATAAAAGCTTAAAGATTAAAAAAAAAAAAAAGAAGAAGAAGAAAAAAAAGGGAAAGGACTTGAATACACAGTTCTGCAAAAATGAAACAAATGGTGAATAAACACATGAAAAGATTGTCCTATCATTGATCATTAGGGAACTACAAACCAAAACCATAAGACAGCACCTTCTATCCCTTAGGATGGAAACTATCAAAGAAACAGGACATGAGTGCTGGCAAGGACATGCAGAAACCAGAACCCAGATAACTGCTGACAGAATTTCTGGAAGCTGGTCCAGCCACTGTGGGACCAGTGGATAGACTCCACTTCCATCCACAACTCCACTTCTTGGTGTATCTCAAAAGAATTACAAGCAGAGATATGAAGAGATACATGCAGGTTTTTGTTCACAGCAGCAGTATACTCAATAATTAAGACAGAGAGCAACCGGAATACCAATCAACAGCTGAGTTAGTAAATAAAACTGTGTGTGTGTGGCGGGGGGGGGGGGGGGGGGGAGTATTAAAAGAAATATTCGGGATTCATCTATGACCCTAAAACCCTTGAAATTTCTTGATTTTCTTTAGTTATAGAGGCCCCTAGACAGACTCAGGATGGGTCTGGCCACAAAAGGACTAAAGTAATTAAAGGCGTGAAACTTTTAGCCCTACCTACAACTCCAGTAAGGGGTGAGGAAGGGGCTTCTGGGTTAGTGAACACATGGGTGTGCTGAGAAACTGGGGTTGTTCAGAGAGGGTGTGAAAGCTCCAGGCCCTTCCAACCCTATGCTTCTTGCATGCAGCTGTCCCTGAGGTGTGGCCTTTATAGTAACCTAGCTGTCCTAAGAAAAAAATGTTTCCCTGAGTCCTCGAGCCATTTTAGCAAACTACTGAACCTGAGGCAGGGGTCATGAAAACCCTCTTTCGGCCAGCACAGGGACTTGTGATGGGCATCGAAGAGAGCAGTTTTATGGGACTGAGTTTATTAACTTGTGGAACCTGATACAAACTCCCAAGTAGTGTCAGAAGTGAACTTCAGCTGAACAACAACAAAAAACTGGAGAACTGCTTGCTGTGGAAGAAAATTCACACACATCATGTCAGAAGTGTTGTTAGATAGAGAAGTGGTTTTCTATTAACATACACTGGTTAAAAACAAAGGAAATTCTTATCATGCTAAGTGAAAGCCTATCCCCCAAAACCCAAAGACTGAATGTTTTCTCTGATCAGCAGATTCTGATCCATAGCAGGAGGGAGGGTAAGGAAGAATGAAAGAACTTTGGATTGTGCAGAGGGAAGTGAGGGGAGGGATGGGGTTGTGGGGATGGGAGGGACTATAGAATGAGAAGTAATAATACATATATTATTACTCTATATGTGTATGATTACACTACTGGCGTGACTCTGAATCACATACAGCCAGAGAAATGAGAGTCGTGCTCCATTTGTGTACAGTGTGTCAAAAATGCATTCTACTGTTGTGTATAACTAATTGAACAAATTAAAACAAACAAACAACAACAACAAAAGAACCCAAAGGAAATTCTGGCATGTGCTATACAACATGAATGAACTTGAAGACATTATGCTGAGAAGTTCTAGGGGTGGATGGTGGGTGATGTTTGCATAACAATAGGTATACACTTAACAACACAGCATAAAAAATGGGGAATTCCACATTATATATATTTTTACCACATTTCTGGGGAGAAGATACACATATTCTGACCATTATTCACAGCTGTAAAAAGCTTTAAAAACCACAAATTTAGCAAAAGTGATTTTTAAAAAAGGAATACAGGATCAGAGGGTAAGGTCACAAGTAGCTAAAAACTGTAAGGTAAGACTATTTCAAAACCAAATTACAGGGGCTGGGGTGCTGACTCAATGGTTGAGTGCTTGCCTAGCACATTCGAGGCACTGGGTTTGATTCTCAGCACCACATAAAAAATAAATGAATAAAATGAAGGGTATTGTATCCATTTACAACCAAAACAAACAAAAAATTCACACTCACATAATCAAAAACTACATTTTTGGGCTGGGGTTGTGGCTCAGTGGTAGAGCACTTGCCTAGCATGAGAGGCACTGGGTTTGATCCTCAGCACCACATAAAAATAAAGAACATAAAGGCATTGTGTCCATCTACAACTAAAAAATATTAACAACAACAACAACAAACCCCCTATGTTCTTTAATAACTAAATACCTTTGCTTCCTCTGCCATTTTTTTCTCTTCATCCACTTCTTCAGTTTTTACTGAATCTTCACTTTGGAGTTTTCTTCTCCTTTGCTTGGGAGCCATGAAGCCTTGGAGAAATTTCTTTATGACACTGGCCTGAAGGGCAATGACACACTCACCAAAATCCTTCAGTTTTTCTAATGAAATGACCTACAAGAAATAATTTAAAAACTAGATTGAGAAAAGGGTGCAAGAAAAAGAACAAAGTCATCTTTAAATTCAAATCAACCTAGACTAAAATATCAAAGGCCACATAACATAATTTAACACCTGTGTTTCTTAGTTCACTAGATGGAGTATACATTTAAAAGTTGACTACTTCCATTCCCCCAGTGATAGGATACATAGAATGCTGAAATCTCACTCACTTCAAGAGTTACAGAACTCATTCATCTGATAATACTGAGCACCTACCAAATGTAAACTATAGTCTTAATGCAAAGACAAACTGAGGAAAATCAAAATTTACTGGTTTTCTGGCTTAGTTACTTAATTGTCAAGTAATATGCTTGATGTTATGTAAGCTTCACAACTAATTTATGGATGAGAAAACTGGAGTTAAATCACATCATCAAAATCATGCTCTCAGTTTCCAGATTCCATTCTGGGGGAGGGGGCAACCCCACTAGGACTGCAGGGCTGGGCTCTGTTTCTTCAGGCAGCTCCTGGAACTCTGAGAACTTCTAACAGCACTTGGTGGAGTTGGGAGTCATCACTCAAGGCTTGCTTGGATTATTTTGAGTCGGGATTAAGTCAATGGCACCAATCAAGAAGAAAAGTTGAATCGGTGTATATTAGTGTAGCCAGAAGTTTCTGTATATTCCAAGACAGAATGTTTTTTCCTACAAAAAAGACTGCAGCTGTCTGTCCAGTAACCAGCACAAGTTATCAAAGAGGACACCTCTGAACTAAGGAGTAAACTGCATCGGAAATGAGCGCTGGTGCAGAAGCGCTTGACACAGCTGAGGCATTGATGGCAGGTGCTGGAGGACATTAGCCTGCAGCACAAAATGCTGGCCAAAGTCCCTCAGGGGTCCTTGGCCTGCCTGGAGCTGGCATTTGCCAGCATGCCTGAGCCTCTAAAGCTGACCTGAGAGGGGTCTGGCCTACAAGGTAATGCCCTGCAGACAGTTTGGCCAAATGTTCCTATGGGGATGTGGCATTTTAGAACTATTTAAGGGAGAATGAGTCACTGTTTTGTTTCCACCCAAAAATTTCCTCCAATTTTTATAAACTGTTAATTATTTGAGTACTTTATAAAATAAAATACCTATAGCTTTGTAAATGAAGTGTTTTTAAAAAAATTTTTTTTGAGGAGGGGAGGTTGTAACAAAGTTTAGACTATTAGTTTGATGACAGATTCTTTCTTGGTTTTTAATTTTTTAAATTTCTATATGACTTTATATGTATTTCCCTAGTTGTTAATCTGTTAAGAGCTGAGGGAGAAACTGCAACCTGAGGAGAAAACTTACAAAACTCTTCAGGAAAGAAAAAATTTGGTCGAAGGCCTTTTGTGATAATTACCCATCCATGGTAGTGTAAACAAATATGTAAATCTGCTGTTTCAAGACTTAATTTCTTCAAGAAAAGAAATCTAAAGCAACGTTTGTAATGTTTCCAGAGTATTACAGAGTTCACATATTTTGTAAATGGGCCAGAAAAGGGTTAAAATCTGCTAGGACTGTGTAGTAATATTACAGTAGATCCTTAAGCTGATGCTGCCTTTTATTTGGGTGCTTGTTTTGCATGGTATTTACTGTTTTGAGGG
Organism: Urocitellus parryii; assembly: GCF_045843805.1. NCBI lineage: Eukaryota > Metazoa > Chordata > Mammalia > Rodentia > Sciuridae > Urocitellus > Urocitellus parryii. The sequence goes on along the minus strand of NC_135539.1, from coordinate 27,477,475 downwards.
GGAGACATAATAGGAGCATGATTGCTAAATGCCTTGCAGAAAGTGAATCAGTGTAACAAAGCAAACCTTGTCTCACTAACATGACAAAGGACACAAGTGAAGTACAAGGGGTCAAAGTTCAGTCTGATTCTTATTCTTTTGAGTTTTGTTTTATGTGCTTGTGTTTGTTTTACTGTTTGAAGAGACAGTTTACACAAAGGAAGATTCTTGCTCATAGATTTGATTCCAGGAAACTAGGGCCTTGGGATGGAGAGTGACCTGCAGACTGATCCTCAGCTACTTCACCTCCACAAACAGCACATGGGGCCTCCACTGGGGAAGCTATTTCGCCCTCTTGTTGAAGTCTTTCTGTTCTATGCAAAGCTGGTTCCAGTACATCCCTTCACCCAGTACAAACACTCCACTGTCTGAATAGTCATTAGGTCGGTGATTTGGTGTCTTGATTTGTTTTTCCTCTCCAGCCCTGCAGATCCCTCCTCAGACATCAATATTCATTCATGTTCCTGGTCTGGCCTGGATACCACCTGGTCCATGAAGCCTGCATTTCATTCCAGGGTACAGGATCTGTTTCTGTGCCCCTTACTACTCTTTGGGAATTAGACTTGATTCCCCTTGAAAATATAAGCACATGCATTTTATAGGATACTTTGTACTCACTTTGGATATGCTTCTCATTACTCATTTTGTTTGTATGCTCTGCTGATGGAGGCCAGCAGATTTCCTTGATTAGAATGTATAGGTCAAAACTTTTTTTAAATATTAAAAAAAATTTTAAAAATTTATTTTAGTTATAGATGGACATAATACCTTTATTTTTAAATTTTACATGGTTCTGGGGATCGAACCCAGTGCCTCACGCATGCTAGGCAACCGCCATACAACTGAGCCACAATCCCAGCCCAGGTCAAAACTTTAAAGTTATTCTTACTCATATTATAAGGGTTTAACCTGATCACCTCATGCTAGTTATAAGTTCTAATTGGAAGCTTTAGGTTTCTTGATTAAAAGCCTAAATAAACTAAGTTTTGGGCAGTCTTTCAACAATAAAGGTATTTTTGGTGAAAAGATTTTAAACTGTTCTACTTGATGCTTAGTGAAAATATTCTGAGTTAGTGTATATACAAGTTATTGTCTTCTCTTTATAATAATTTAGAAGTTATCTATCAAATGACAATTTTTCAAAAATAAATCATGCTCTTACACACTGCACACTATCTTGTTACAGAAGGCATACCAATTTAGAAATTCCATTTTGCAGCTAAAAAGAGATATAACTCAATGTCACTAAGAAAGAGGTCTGGATTGAACAGTGTAGGCAACTGTTGAACATTTGTTAAAATTTTAAAAGCATGTGTATAGCTACTTTTCAGGTTATGATTGGATGTTCACACTGTTCTCTCTTGTTACAACCTTACCATATCACCTATCTTACATGAAATAAATATGTAGTACTGGAAAATAACAAAATCACTTAGGTTCAACAAATCTTCAAGTATCATTCAGAACCACAAATATATTTAAATCTGTTTTTCTAGAAAATGTACCAAGGATTCATCACTAGACTAGTTAAAAGGAAAAACTTACATATGTAATATGTAATTTGTTAATTCTGATAACAAAGAAACAGAAATGCAGACCATGAAAAAAAAAAAGGGTTGATATTTACAAATTAGGGAAAATGAAAAAGATGCACCAAACTATACAACTGTAAGAATACACAAGCCAAAAAGCCAGGTGAGGTCATGTGTGTTGTCCTAATTTGTCATAAGGCTGAGGTAGGAGAATCACAAATTCAAGGCTAGCTTGGTCAACATGAGACCCCACCTCAAAAAAGGAAAAAGAAGGGGGAAAAAAAATACACACACCACACTATCAGATGCACCTCCCAACACAAACACTCCTTAATACCCATGAAAGTGTAAGTCCCTTATTTAAAGGGGTACAGTATTTGCATATAGCCTGTGCATCCTTCCATGTATTAAGCTCTAAATGACTTATGAAATCTATTACAATGTAAGTGCTACATAAATATCTCTTAGAATTTAAGACAAGGGGAAAAAAAATCTCCACATGTTCAGTACAGTCACAAATTTTCCCAAACATTTTGTTAAAATATTTTTTTTAGTTGTAGTTGGACACAATACCTTTATTTATTTATTTGTATGTGATGCTGAGGATCGAACCCAGGGCCTCACACGTGCTAGGCTCTACCGCTGAGCCTCAAACCCAGCCCCTTCCCAAACATTTTTGATCGGTGGTTGGTTGAATATGCAGATGTGGAGCCCATGGTTAGAAGACTGACTATAATTTGAAAAGATCCACAAACATTAGTATCTAGAATTATGTGGACTTTATGATTTAGAATCGGAAAAACACATCTTACAATAACAGTTGATAGTATTTGCCAGTCTTCTCTTCAGCTTTGGTACATAGACCTATGTAACATGGAACAAAGGGTCTCTTGAAACAGCTTTACTTATACTTCTTAAGGATCCTTTCACACATCAGGACTGTGAAGGGGCCTTAAAATATACTTCACTTAATTAGTATAAGTGACAAACAACTAAACATAGCTTAACTCAGCTGATAGAGTATACAGAATGGATCCAAGTAGGATTCACAGACACATTTCACAATTTGAAGCACAGGTATCATAATGGAAAGAAAAGTTAAATGATGGGCTGGTGATATAGCTCATTTGATAGAGTCCTTGCCAAGGCTCTGGATTTAATCCCCAGTACCACACAGACACAAAAAAGAAATGTTATATGACCATGGCTTGACAGCCAGTTTTCATTCAGGTAAATAGATAAGCTCTTTTCAAACAAAGGTTCTGAGGAGACTACTAGATTTTTTTTCTGGAAATCAGCAAAAGATAACAAAGGGAAAAATAACATACTTAAACAATTTTTGGTTCTATACATAACAGGACAAACCCAAACATGATTTCTAGGGTTATCTTGGCAAGTCAATTACAGTATCAAGAAACAATTTCAAACTGTGTTTTTCTAGGTAATAGCTTTCAAAGTGTTTTTTTTATACTCTTTACCCGGGCTTCGAATTCTGATGTTTCCTCCACATATCCAAGTCCTCCCTTTTGTAACCTTGTTGCAACTTCAATGAGATCACTCCGGAGAAAGTTTAAAAGCTCCTGGTTGCCATCACAGGATTTTAGACCCAAATTTGGTTTACGAGCTAGATGAATAGAGTGAATGATGTCCTGGTACCTATAAGAATTGGGGCAAAGGAAAGGGGAAATAAAAAGTATTTGGAAAAAAAAAAGAAAAAGAAAAAGAGTATTTGAAGATATTCTTTAAATTTTAATTACTTGAATGACATGTTCTATTTCTATAAAACTTATTTTCTCCTTATTGTTTTTTAGTCAGTCTCATGTTTTAGGTACACAATTTTCAAATTTTTCTTAATTCTTGCTTCATTCTAAAAACAATTATTTTATTCTGTGTTGGCTAATTCTGGTGTCTGGTAAACAATGCCTTTCCTAGTTCTCACTCATGACACCTGATTTGTGCATTTTGTGACTCCCAGGACTCTCCTGGAATGTTAGTTATGGGAACTGCTGGAGGCCTGGCTGGTGCTGTGCTCCTCTGGAGAACCTGCACTTGATTGTTTGTTCTAAGAAAATGCCACCAAACTGGGATGATTTTAAATTGTCTGCTTAAAACTTATCACAACACAAAGAAATGTCAATGTACGACCAAAATTACATGGTAACTTCAGCAGGGTTTAGTCTCACACTGAAAGTTAACCCTTTCAGGTCCCAGCAATAGATTCCTATCAGGCACTCTACCCCAGGGGCCCCAGGCTTTCCTGTAGGCTTCCTACAAAATAAACACTAAAGCTAATGTCACCCGAGCTGAACACAAAGTTCCTCTCTCTTAGTAATAAAGACTTTTATATTATTTTCCTTGGATGTACCTTCACTATGTCACGCTGGTTTCTCCCTTCACGATTTCCAGATGCTACAGAACCTCCCTTTCATTTTCTCCTTTGATGCAAGTGTCATCTAGGAATACACTTAACTCAGTGGCAGTTAAGATCATTTTGGCCATTAATGAAGAATTCATTTTAACTTTACTGCAATCTGAGAAAATATCCTAAAGTCAATGTTTGTAAATTTGTTGAGCTTTTGTGGCTAAGTACATGGTTAATTTTTATAGTCAATGAATATAAAAATCTTATTTTCTTATGCTTCTAGCTGCCCTCATATACTTTTGCTCACCCTTTTATTTACATTCCCATCCCTTTACATATTTTCTTATAAATAGTATGTATGTTTTGGTTTTCAAATTAGAACCTCAAATGGCTCATGAAACATTATCCTATCCCCGGTCTCCCGCAAGAGGAAACAACTCAAATAATCACCACCAAAAGAAGGGACAAACTAGGGTGAATTCACTAATATTATATAGATTTATGGAACATTATACAGAAATAAAAGTGCAATTCAATTATAAGAAACATGATGTCACTTAAATAGGAAACAAATGCCAAACTGCCTGGTATCCTTAAAAAAGTTTAAAAGAGGGGGCTGGGGTTGTGACTCAGTGGTAGAGTGCTCACCTAGCACGTATGAGGCACTGGGTTTGATCCTCAGCACCACATAAAAATAAATAAAATAAAGGTATTGTGTCCATCTACAACTGAAAAAAAAAAATTTTTTTTAGAGTTCAAAACAAGCCAGCGGAGTGGTAGACGACTATAATCCTAGTGACTCAGGAGGCTGGGGCATGAGGATTTCAAATTCAAGGACAGCCTTAGCAACCTAGTGAGGCCTTGTCTGAAAATAAAAAATAAAAAGGGCTGGGGATGCAGCTCAGTGATAAAGCACTCCTGGCTCGAATCTCCAGTACTAAAGAACAGAACAGAATTTCAAAACAAAGCAAACAAGGCTCTTAGCAGTTTAACAAAACCCTGTCCCAAAATAAAAAGGGGTAAGGTTGTAGCTCTGTGGCACAGCACCCAAAGTTCAATCACTTTACAGCTGGGATTTATCCCCAGCCTTTTATACTTCTTATTTTGAGGCAGGGTCTCTCTAAACTGCTGAGGCTGGCCTTGAACTTGCAATCCCCCTGCCTCAGCCTCCCAAGTTGCTGGCATTTTAAATGTGTGCCACTGCCCCTAGCTCCAAGGAATTCTAAAAATATTCAGTAAAAAAAAAAAAAAGAAAAAAGAAAAAAGAAAAAAAAGTTTTTACCTTGAGACATGGTCTCAGTATGTTGCCCAGGCTGGCACTGAACTCTAGATCCTCCTGTCTAAGCCTCCTCAAGTGCTAGCTTTCATCTTTAATCCTGATAGTCTCTAACCATGAACAAGAAGTTTTGATCTGTTTGCATTTAATGAATAGAACAGGTCCTCTCAATCTACTCATATGCCTATAAAAATACTTTGACCACAGAGGAGGAACCTCATAGATCTGTATTTCTTTGTGGTTCTGGGTACTAACACTTTGTCTTTCTTAAATTGACAAGATACATTTGTATTAAGAAACACGATTTTGAGCATAATTTTAATTAATGAACATATTAAGCAATGGAATAAAATTAATATGATATACCTATCACCAGTCCAAAAAGTCTGGCAATACCATAGAGTATGTACTAAATGGTATTTTTATCTGTTGAACGAACTCTAGATTCAGCCATGAAAATAAATATGTGGTCAGAAATTAGAAGAAGCCTTAAGCCAAAAACCCTTATCCTGCCTTTGATATAAAGAGTGGATACAACAGAAATAGCATCAAAAAAACTCTAAATGAAGTGGATGCTATTTTGAAAACAAGACTGGTTTTGTGGATTTTAATTTTGTTTTGTTTCTCATATCAGGTATGAAATCCAGGGCCTCCCTCATGCATACTAGGCAACAACTCTACCACTGAACTATACCCCCAGTCCTTTTTATTGTGAGATAGGTATCACTAGCATGTCCAGGCTGGCCTTAAACCTGTAATCCTCCTGCCTCAGCCTCCCAAATACCTAGGATTACAGGTATATTCGATGAGGCCCAGCTTTTTTTTAAAAAAAGATAAAATTTATATAAAATAAAATTCACCATTTAAAAAAGGTATTGTTTTATGGGATTTTATGTTATAAAATCATCACAACTACCAAGCTCTAAAGCAGTTCCAAAACCCTAAATAGAGACTCATGCATGTTAACAGTCCTAATATTACCTCCCCTATTCTCTGGCAATGAGGAATTTGCTTTCTGTTTCTAAGTAGTTGCCCCTTCTGGATGTTTCATATAAAAGAAACCATAAAATACCTAGTATTTTATATTTGGCTTCTTTCATTCAAACCTTACATTTTGTAGGTTCATCCATGTTGTAACAACACTTCATTCCATTCTTGTGGCTAAATAATATCCCATCATTCAGAAATACCATATTTTGTTTATCCACATGATGGGTATTTACATTCCACTTTAGGGCTATGGTGAATCTTGACAAAACACTTTTTTTTGGTACTGGGGATTGAACTTGGGGTGCTGTGCCACAGAGCTACAACCTTACCCCTTTTTATTTTAGGACAGGGTTTTGTTAAACTGCTAAGAGCCTTGCTAAATTGCTGAGGCTGGCCTCAAAAATGCAATCCTCAGCATTCAGAGTTGCTGGGATTAGAGGGGTGTGCCAATGCACCAGCTTAATGAAGGGAACACTTTAAAAAACCAACCCATCTGGTACTATGTTTGCAAGAGTGCCTAATTACAATGAGGCTAACAGCTTGATACAGGGCAAGCATTATTCAATAAGAAATCCTGGTAGCCTGTATTATATATGATTTAAAGGTATATTTTTCCAGATAAGCATGATGCACCAAAAATATGAACATCCAAGGGTTACAGAAATTTTTAAATTTTTACTTTATAAGCAAAACCAAAAATATTCCTCAGATATTTATATCTACCATTGAAGAGAAGATGTGAGAAGCAAAAGAAAAATCCTTACCTCTTTTCTAGTCTCTCTTTAAGTTGACTTTCTCTTATTCCCTGAGGATGAAGGCAGTTTAGCAACTCATCCAATTCCTTCTGACTATCACATAAAAACCTGTAGAGGTAAAACAGATCTTACAACTCTGAAAAGCCATCAGTCAAACAATAATGGATCAAGGGTTGGTGGTGGAAGTTGTAAAAGCAAAATCCTAAACCTGTTTACAGTCTAATATCTGCAATTAGAATAAATAATTCACTCTTTCCACGATGCCAATTGTCAGCTTTATCACAACACTGGAGCCAGTGTTTCTTTAGTACTATGTAAAATTTTATAAAGTTAATAGAAATATACGTCCACATAACTCCAAAAAGAAAACCTATACCTGAAAGATGAAAAGTCAGTTGATCACAGCTAATGCAGTTAAAGGAATTAGAAGGGCCCTCTCAAAACCTAGTTTCTTGCTAAAAAAGCACAACTATGCAAAAAGGAAGGCTACTGGATGTACATACAATTTCTATTCTTTAATAAGTTTTAATCAATAAATTTGTTATATACTTTATAAAAAGTATTAATAATTACCAAACTAATAAACTTGAATGAATTAATAAAACCTAATTCAGGAATATCCTAAATCCTCTGTTCCCAGATTCAAGGGCTTCTCTACTGCCATATAAGATCTTATATAATATTATAAGATATTATATAATATACAAAGTTATTACAGAGGGAAAAATCAAATTCCAAATGTTGAGAAATATAAATATCTGCTTATCAGAAAATCAAATCTGCTTTTAAAACAGTTTTAATATTCAAAAATTCAAAGTAACATGAAATGTTCTTATTAGATGTCATTATACTAAATATTTTCTTCCTTAACACTTCAGAAAAAAAAAAGAAAAAAGAAAGAGCAACCAGATGAATGCTCACATTACCATAGGTTCTGTCCTTGCTTGGGAATGGTAGTCTCCACAGCCATTTCTACTGCCGATCCATGCTGTGTGTTAACAGTTGTGTTTTTGCCTAAGTTTGTTTTCTTACCTAAGAAGAATGTAACCATTAAGTTGATCATAGTAAATACTAATTCCTCGTTTCAAAACTAAGTAACCTATGCCAGGCCCAACAACTAACAACATAGATGCTGTCTATCAAATATGTGACATGTAGAGTAGACACAAATTTCTCTTCATGCACAGTACGTTATCTGAGTCAAATGGTCTCCAAATTATGATGATACAATTTACAACTTTTTCATTTTATGATGATAGGAAAGTGATACACATCATATCATTAGAAACTGTACTTCAAACTTTTATTAACTTTCCCTGGGTCTGCAATATGCAATACAGCACTCTACTGCAATGCTGGGTAGTGTCAGCAAGCCACATATTCACAAGGGTAAGCAATGATGGTTTACAGTGTGCTACGATGCTCCTAAGCCATGCTGTTTAGTAGGATATATGTATTAAATGCATTTTATTTAAAAAAATTTTTTTTTAGTTGTAGATGGACAATACCTTTATTTAACTTATTTATTTTTATGCGGTACTGAGAATTGAACCCAGGGACTCCAAGTGCTAGGCAAGCGCTCTTCTACTGGGCTACAACTCTAGCCCTAAACTGCATCTTCAACATATAATATTTTCAATTTCTAGTGGGTTTATGGGAACATAACTCCACAGTTGAACAGCTGTATAGTTAAAATTTTAAGAGTATAGTAACTTAGAATAGAGTAGAGGGATGACTAAATAACTTTATATCAAAGCAAATAAAGAATCCTTGGAATGGGACGTAGCTCAGTGATAATAGCGCTTGCCTCAAATGACTGAGGCACTGGATTTGATTCCCAGTACTGCAAAAAAAAAAAAAAGAAAAGAAAAAATGAATGTTCCTTTTAAATGATGTTAACAGCAAAGACACCTGAGAAGAAATGGAAATAACCAGAATATAGAAAATACTACAGACTTAACTTTGGAGACTTCAAATGTCAAATTATAACCACTAACTTTTTAATAAATCAGTTCACATATATACATGTTTATGACCTTAATATAGATATATCTTAAGCCAATTTATCAAAGCCCAATTTAGAACACAATATTTTCATTCTGACTTAATACTATAATTCGTTCTCTCCCTGTCCCCATTCTCTTCCCCTTAACCTGAAGCAATTTCCATGAAATTCTACCATGTAATCCCGTGTAGTCTTTATAGTTGGGTAATTTTGAAGAGACAGTATCATCCTAGAACTAGAAAACACTAAACGAGAACATCCACAACACCAAGCACAGCATTACACACTCATAAATCCCAACTATTCAGGAGACTGAGGTAGAAGGACTGCCCATTTAAGGCCAATCTGGGCAATTTAGTGTGACCCTATCTCAAGGAAGGGTTGAGGGATGGGGAAGCAGGGGTGTGGGGATTGCTCAGTGGTACAGTGTTCCTGGGTTCAATCCTCAGGAACAAAAGAAAACTTGCTGTACAAATAAAGGGATTTGGATGCCCAGTTCTCTCTTGGGGATCTCTTTAACTATGTAACTGACATAAGATTTTGTTGTTGTTCTGGCAGTACTGGATATGGAGCACAGGGCCTTGAACGTACTAGGAAAGTGCTCTACCACTGTGATACCCCAAGCTGTCCGCCTAATCACTACCTGTTTTGGAATGGAAACTAGGTCCTTGCACGTCAGCCAAGTACTCTACCACCAAACTAAACATCCAGCCTTTTAAAAATTTTATTTTCAGACAGGGTCTCACTTTGCTCAAGCTGATCTCAAATCTGCTGTCCTCCTCAAGAAGCTACAATTACAGGTATGGCAGACATGACCATGCCATGCTGCCACCTGGCTTTTGAAACACATTATAAATCAGACCCCTTTCAGTAATGTCTCCCGGTTCTGATGATCCTGACTCCACAGTTAACTGCTAATTTAACAGTGACCTCAGCTGGGTATTTATAAAGTCTATAAAAACTACAGTTTTTGACAAGGCAACATAATCTACACTTAATATAATTCAACATGAAAACACCTTACATTTGAAGTTTGGGAATATATAATAATATTAGTAGTTTTCTTATTAACAATTCTTTGAGTATGGGCTGTGGATGTGACTTAGTGGTAGAGCATTTGCCTAGGTTCAATTCCTGGTACTATCAAAAACAAACAAACAAAAAACGCAATTCTGTGAGTTTAAGTTTGGGTTAAGAGTTTCTCTAAAATGAAGTACTACTTAAAACATGAATATTTCTTAAAGAAATGTAATAATCTAATATGTGAGAAGCAATTTTCATTGGGTTCAACTAACCCAATGGTTCTCAACAGGGAGCAGAGCTTGGTTTTCACTGACATCCAGAGGCTATGGGTACTGCTAAACATCACATAAACATGGAACAGTTTCCACTACAAAGAATTTTCTGACTCAAAGTGTTAGTAACATGGAGGTTGAGAAGACCTAATCTGACCCACACATCCCATCTTTAATAATTAATTTTAGTTGTTGTTGGACGTTTATTTTATTTATTTGTATGTGGTGCTGAGAATCGAACCCAGTGCCTCACGGATGCTAGGCAAGTGCACTAACACTGAGCCACAACCCCAGGCCCCAAGCATCTCATTTTTAAAACTTAAAAAAAAGAGAAATTTAATTTCTTAAAATATATTCAACAGGTACACTTCGAGAAAGAATGAAAATACATATTCAGAAAAGTAATTTGCGTTTATTTTACAAATCCAACATGTTATATAAATGTGCCAAGATGAAGAAGACTGTCCAGGCCCCCTCATGGCATATGGTGTGATGCTACATCATGTACAACCATAGAAATGTAAAGTTGTGCTGCAACTGTGTACAATGAATCAAAATGCATTCTGCTGTCATATATACCTAATTAAAAAAACAATTAAAAAAAAGAAAACCATTTCTTAGAAAGCTTTCTGTGAATACAACTCAGCAAAGAATAAATAAGAAAAAGCAGAAATAGTAAAATGTAAAAAATATTAAAAATGCTAATTATAGAATATTCTGCTTTATGAAACAAATATGGAGAAAGAAATCCCAAAAGGGAATCTTCTGTTGTAATTGCTGAAAGTACCAAAATTTTTTAGTCATATTTAAAAATGAAAATCTTTCATAAATCCTAAATAAAAATTTAAAATGTAAGTAATATATTGACTTAACATTTGCATTTAAGAGGACAAAACTGCTTTACATACATTAGTGAATTCCTAGATTTCTCTAAATGACATGTGCCAAGTATTATTATTATGAGTCCTGCTTTTTAAAAAATATTTTTAGTTATAGTTGGATGCAATATCTTTATTTTATTTATTCATTCATTTGTTTGTTTATTTATATGTGGTGCTGAGGATTGAACCCAGTGCCTTGCACAGGCTAGGCGAGCTAAGCCACAAATCCAGCCCCTAAACATTTTTTTTTTTAAAGTTAGCTACAGTTTTGAGATTTATTAGAGTGACTGTGAATGTAACTATAGCACTGAGACATAATTAACATGCTTTTAAATGTTATTTACATATGGAAATATTTCCTATGCTTGTTCTTATTCCTAAATTTTATTGTTTTCTATTTTTATAAAATTTCTTAGTAGACAAGAGACGCTCCAAAAATCTTGAATAAATACTTTTAAAAGCAAAGAACAAGGAAACATATTTATTTATTTATTTATATTCTTTGGTACCAGGAATTGAACTTAGAAGCACTTAACCACTGACCCACACCCCTAGCTCATTTTATTTTTTATTTTGAGAAAGGGTCTTGCTAAATTGCTTAGGCCCTCTCTAAATTGTTGTGGTTGACCTTAAGCGCGAAATTCTCTTGCCTCTGCCTCCCAAGCTGCTGGGATAGAAGATATAACTCTGCTTTCTTAGTCCTTAACCTCAATTCTAAGCCCTGAAGCACCTATAAAGAAGTTTACAAGGTACAAAGTTTGAAAACTATGCCTATAAATATTTACTGCCCAAATATCCTAATATTCAAGCTATTTATCCTCTCAACAATAGTGAGAACAAAACTGGTAATAAAATATGAATTTCTTTCCTTCTCTCTATGCATTCACAACCACTCACCTCACTAAATACTTCTAGCTTTTTTTAAAGAAATGGAAAGGTAGTACTCCTTAATGTGGTGCCTACATGAGTTGGGTAAAACAAATATTGAGAGTCCCTACTTTAAATGGTTTGACTTAAAATTTTTAACTTTACAACGGTGTAAAGCAATACAAATGCAGTAGAAACGGTACTTTGAATTCTGAATTATGATCTTTTCCCAGGCCAGCAACAGGCAGTACTTATTCTCATGCAATGCAGAGCAGCAGCAGGCAGTCGCACAATCACAGGGGAAACACTGAGGCATCACAGTGTGCTATGCTGCCAAGGGGGATGCCTGGAAGTTTAGGTGCGTTCAATGCATTTTTAACATGCAATCCTTTCAGCCTGTGATGAGTTTATTAGGACATGACCCTATCACAATTTGAGGGGTATCTAGAGTAGACAGGCTTACTTCGGGGATAGTAATCCTCATCAGGAGAGTCTGCACGGTCTTTGCGGCGATGGTTGAATCGGTAGTCAATACTGTCATGTACCCAGCCTTTCTCAATGAACAATCCCGGAACTTCATCTGAGAAGAGCCAGTATCTACAAATCACAATCAGTGTTAATCAGATAATGAATACATCAGGATGGGATGATTTTAATATTAGAAAAGCTGACTAGAGTATGACAAGCATTTGAAACTGCAGCTGATAGCACCTTTGCTCAAAATTGCAAACAGATAAAACTGATAAGGTAAAGCAGAGGACATCAAAATTTACTTAATGTCTATAATCTTTATAATTGCTATCTTTGGATTCCACACAATGCATGTATTTAGGTTGGAAACTGTAGCTCAGTGATAGATTGCTTGCCTAGCATTTGCAAGGCCCTGGGTCCAATTCCCAGTACTGCTAAAAAAAAAAAAAAATATGTCTGAGAGTGTATGTTGTGTATAAGAAACTATAAGAAACTCTATTTGGAATACACTTCATCTTATTTTTAGTGACTTTAAGAGCCAGAAAACACCTTTTTTTTTTTTTTTTTTTTTTAAATTTTCTTAGTGGCAATGCTGGGAACAAACCCAGGGCCTCCTGAATATTGGGTAAACACTCTACCACTAAGCTACATCCCCAGCTGAGGGACACATCTTATTTAACTTTATAACCCTGCATTTGGCATAGATAATGTTCAGTAAATGTATGATAAGCAATTATGTTTTCAATCAAAACTGGAAAATTGAATAGAAACAGTTATCTATTTTTAATGCTTTAGATAGCTTCATTAATTAATAACAAAAGAATCTCCCCATAAGATAACAAGAATCAAACTTCTTACCTATTATGGTTTCGATCTGTACCAATAGGAGTCCTCCGCATGACTAGCTTTGCCTTGGCAATCCCTTCCTGGAAAGCCTTCTCAGCCGCTGCCTTGTGCTTCCGGATTCGTTCTTCTTCAGCTTCACGTTCTAGTTTCACTGGTAAAGATAAAAAAGTGTCCATCAGCAGATGCTCAAGCCAGGTGTGGTGGTGCTCACCTGTAATCCCAGCAGCTTGGGAGGCTGAGGAAGGAGGATCACAAGTTCAAAGCCAGCCTCAGCAAAATCGAGGTGCTAAGAAACTCAGCGGGACTCTGTCTCTAAATAAAATACAAAATAGGGCTGGGTATGTGGCTCAGTGATAGAGTGCCCCTGAGTTCATTCCTCAGTACCAAAAAAAAAAAAAAAAAAAAAAAAAAAAAGATGCTCAGTCTGGTAAGGCACACACCTGTAATCCCAGCTGAGTCAGGATGGCCAGTTCAAAGCCAGTCTTAGCAGTTTAGCAAGGCCCTAAGCAACTCAGCAAGACCCTGTCTCTAAATATATATATGTATGTATGTATGTATGTATGTTTGGGGACGCAGCTCAGCATTCGTGGGTTCAATCCCCAGTACAAACAAACAACAACAACAACAAAAAAAGGTAGATGCTCAGAGAACCTCAGTTACTCTCCAAATTCTCATCTATGAAATGACATGTAAGGCAACAATTTCTTTTCGATCCTCCTATATTCCTCAAATTTTCATGAAGTCCCACTTACCAGTCATAGGATCCTCAAAAAGATCAGGATAAAAATAACTAATTAAATAACCACTTCAAAATTGTAGCAATGGTTATACATATCTGTGAGTGCATTTTAAAACACTGAATTGTATATGATAAATGGGTGAATTGTGTGTTGTGAGAATTATTTGATAAGATTTTTTTGTGGGTCAGCGAAAGAGTGCTCACCTAGGCACGAGTGAGACCCCGGGTTCGATCCTCAGCACCACATAATAAATAAATAAATAAATAAATAAATAAATAAATAAATAAAGGAATGTAGGGCTGGGGTTGTGGGTCAGTGGTAAAAGGTTCACCTAACACACATGAGGCCCTGGGTTCGATCCTCAGCAACATATAAAAATTAAATAAATAGAATAAATAGTTCAGATCTGATGGTGCCATCAAAGCCCAAAATTTTTTAGTTCTTAAATAATAATAAAGGAAAATTATTATCTCAGTTGGCAACTGTGCTAAGGGCTTCAAATACCTTGTCATTCAATCTTACCAAACATGAGAAAAGTATGGCATGGATAAATAACTTGCCAAAGAAATACAGCAAAAAGGATTCAAACCCAAGTCAGCAATTCCAAAGAGCAATCTGCTGTTTTCAATATGTCTATATGTGGGTTTGGGCATTTAGCAAAACCAGAAAAGATGCCACCATTGCATTAACTTATCATCAACTGCAGAATTCTAGGCCAAACAGTCTAAAATATTACAAGCCTAGATCTAGGGCTACAGCTCTGGGGGAGAGTGCTTGCCTGGTGTGTGCAAGACTCTGGGTTCAATCCCCAGCAACATCCACACACATAATATGATTATATAATATGATTACCTAGCTGGTTCTGGGTTGTTACAGAAATAAGCAAATAATTGACAGAGACATCCCATTTCTCTATGAACTTCCCATCTTTCACCATCTTCTAAAGGCCTTCCCTTTTCTCTGGGTGTAAAATCTTACCTTTCATTTCCCTTTCCTGGATCTCCCGTTCCCTCTTGGCCTGCATGGCAAGCAGCCTTCTGCTCTTCACAGCACTAATCATGTCTTCAGCTTCCATATCTACCTGGGGCTCAAACTTTACAATTTCTTTTTTCCTATCAGTTTTCCCTAACCCATTTTCCTCTTTGCCATTTTCTTTATTTCTGGCTTCCATTTCTTTCCGCTTCTGTTTCTCTGCTCTCTTCTTGTCGTTCTCCTCCTTCAACACAGCAAGCCGCTCCTTCCACAGCTCTGCAGACATCTGCTGTCTGGTCTCCATGTGGTCTTGCACTGAGTACGTCATGAGGATCCGGTGGCACAGTGCTGTCAAGATCTGCAGCTTCTCCTCCGATGTTAGCTCAAAAAACTCAGAGGTTTCCAGCTTCTCTAAGAACTCATCTTGTACCTCGTTGTCCTCAAATGGTGCCGAGTCTTTATTGTCATCTGTGTCTGAGCCCTCACTTTCCTCCTGGGCATCTGACCTGCGCAAGCAGAGCCGAACCAGCTCTGAAACAGAGTGCAGAGTGAGCGGGATTTCTGACAGCTTCATTCCCAATTCACCATAGTCTTCCGCTATTTCGTCTTGTAGTAAGGTCTGCAGCAGGATGACCAAAACTCTATTCAGATATAAAAAGCCACCCTTATCTGCACTCAAGGCTTCCATTAGCGACACAGCAGTAATAGGATACTGAGCATCTGGTAAGAGTAGCCCAGAATAACAGCTCAAGAACTCCACCACCAGGGCCACATCCCCAAAGAGGGTATTGGGCAGCCCTTCAGGGGTATCCACCAATCTAAATGTTGGAAGATTTTTGCCATTTAACTCTTGGTCCTCATACCGCTTCTGCTTTTCTAATTTCTCAAGCATTTCCTTCTCTCTTCTTTCTTTGGCTTTTTCCTTCAACTTTTCTTTTAATTCCTGTCGTTTCTTCTTCAAATATTCTTTTCGCTGCTCTTCAGACATAGAGGCCCACCTCTTCCTATGCTCTAGAAGCTCATAGCGCTTTTGTACAATAGTTCTCAATTCTTCCGGGAGGCGGGCCCTATCTTCACTGGAAAGAAGACGAGCTGTTTTGGAGATAACACAGGATAGGGCACTCTTTTTGTCCTCTCGGTCTTTGTTTTCTTTGTAATATGCAATCAGGTGCAGAGCAGCAGGAGGCAAGTGTTTATGAGGTTTACTGGAGGACCTCGGTGTGGCCCCAGAATTCCGGGGGGCTCGTGTCATCTTCTGAGTGCCTTTGGCCATATCCAACAAAGTCATCTGCTTCATTTTGGTTTTAGGAGTCTTTAAACCCTTTTTGGGAGATTTGGCATTCCCTGTGGATTTCTGTCCATTCAGGATGCCTTTGCTCCTGCCCTTTGCCTTCAAAGGTTTATCACTGTGCTTCCCTGGTTTCTTAGTTGGTGGGCCTTTTTTAGGAATGTGAAAGTTGGCATGTAACTTGTTGGGTGACATCATCTTCATCATTTCTTCCAGATGTTCATCTGGAGATCTGGAATTCTTTGAATTCTTCACTTTGAGTGGTGAGCCATTCAATGATTTTTTCAAATGTACATGACACCATAACTTAGGATTTAATGGTGAACTCAAAGAACTGTCTGCCTTGGATTTCTTTGAGGGCTTCCTATCTGGGGATCCAGTATTCTTCCTCTTAGTAGAAGGGTTGAGAGTCATGTACTAGAAATTAAGAATAGGGAAAAAATTAATTTTAAATATTAAAAAAAATCAATGTCATAAAGGCCCTCATCCTCAGGTATTCAAGTAAAACTACATATTCACTTCTCTTCATAGACACTGTCCCTGAAAAAGCAAAGACATTATTGTTAGCTAATGTTTTTGCCACATCAATACAAACATCTCTGAATAACCAGACTTACAAATCTATACTGTGGGATTGAAAGTGCAGCTCAATGGTAGAGTACTTACCCAGCATACATGAGGCCCAGGGTTCGAGCCACAGCATCAGGGGAAAAAGTCTACACTCTGAGATTAAACCATTTGTTTATTTGCTTACTTTGTGCCAAGGATTGACCACAGGGCCTCACACATACCAGGCAAGTACTATATCACTGATCTACATCACCAGTCCCTGATATTAGACGTTTTTGCTACTTAAGTAGCTCTATGTATTCTTAAATATCTCAATGAAATCTGTGAACCTTATCCCTGGAAACAACACATAAAAACTATGCATATAATTTCGGAGACCATCACCCACAGGCACCAGATAAGGAATACCTAAAAAACAGTAATACTTGAGTAATTTTAAAAGCATTGCCCTTCGGCAGGGGGGAATGCAGTGGTAAAGTACTGACCAAGCATGGTCCAGGGTTTGAGGCCCAGCACTTCCAGAAGAAGAGAACTGCTATGAAGTAGGACTGGATTTTAATGCTTTAAACTTTTATTCTGGATCACAGCATGCTATGATTTTAAGTATAAAGTGTAATATTCAAAAATTTTGCCTAAATTCAGGCATCTTTTATTAATAAAAGTATCCATAAGTATAATAAAAATATAAAAACTGCTCACAGATAAGGAAACCTCCTGACCTTGGTTTCTCAAACTCCTCTCTGTCCTTTCCCTGTAACTGAGTAACTCATTTCCATGAATACATTTAACTATGAGCTGTCTAAATTCTCATTAATTTCATACAATTTTCTCTTTGAACAGCCTATATTTCTCAAATTCTCTCCCACTAGTACTCCAACCACACAATCCTCCAATCTCCCAAGACTTTAAATCCATTTATTTTATTACATTTTCACCACCCTCAACCTCTTGTCCTTTTATTTTAAGAGAGGGGTCTTGCTATGTTGCCCAGGCCCCTGCCTCAGTTCCTGAGTAGCTGGCACAACGGATGCACCACCTGACTCTGCTCATCCTTCTTTATCCAGTTTAAATTCCAGTTAGTTATTTAATCAGTCTTAATATAAATATACAATTCCCTTGTCTCTCTTCTTCTATTATATTTACCTGGAAAAACCATAATCCCGACTGGTTCACATTTTATTCACTCTAAATTTAGCTCTAACATGGCTAGGATAAAATACACAAGTAGCCTCTCTCCAATTCTACCACCAGGCAACTGAAATGGGGACCCCTGACAGGCCCCTGTTCATGGTGTATTCCCTTAGCCTACTCCTCTTCCCTGTCTCCTAGAAAAGTAGCTTCTCCTACCAACTCTCACCCCTCCATCTCCATCACACATAATTAGTTAATAGGTTAGAACCCCTTCCATTTGTCACAATACCACTCTTTCTCTATTTAAATGTGTTCTTCACCCAGGCACACAAGCCTATAATCCCAGTGACTTGGGAGGCCGAGGCAGGATAATCATAAGGTCCAGGCCAGTGCCAGCAACTTTATTGAGGCCCTAAGGCAACTTAACAACACCATTTCAAAATAAAAAATAAAAAGGATTGGGGCAACTCAGTGGTAAAGCCACCCAGTAGCAAAAATAAATAACTAAATCTGTACTTTAAAAATAAAACCATCTGATTTTAATGATTTAAAGATTGTAATTACAAATAAAAAAGAAAAGACTTACAACTAAAACATAAACTGAATGAAATATCAAGCAGTGCAAAACTATAGCCTATTTCAGAAAAAGTTTTAAGAGGATCGAAAGACTAGATAACCTACAGAATACCTGACTTCTGCTGCCAAAAGGAGTCATACAAACACACAAAATTCCGAAATTTCAAGTTTTTTAATAGGTCTAACTTGAGAAAAGCAACATGTAAAGAAGCAGCCTGGAGACAGTAGGTATGACAAGCTAGTATAAAACAAGATTGCAGGCAAACCAATCCCCCAGCCAGAGACTACGGAATTTGAAATCAGAAGCCACTAAAAAAGGCTACAGAGAAATAGCTAAGGTAAAATAAAGAGAGAACACTGAATAATCCCATGCTCTTAGGAGTAAAGCAAAAGATGTAGTAAAATTTAATAAGCTGTGCTACAATACCAACGAAAACTCAAAACACTAGGGCTGGGAATGTATGTAGCTCAATAGTACAGCACTTGCCTAGCATGGGTTCAGGCCCTAACGATACACAACAACAAAACAAAAAAACAGAATGAAAAAATTTAAACATTAAAGGCAGAATCATCAGAGAAACAGAAACAGCAATACAAGACTTCTACAGAAGTAGGGTGTGCTCTGCATGAGTAAGCTACGCTTAACAAATTTCTCTTCTAGCTAAATTTTCTTTCTTTTTTCTTCTGGCTAAATTTTCTAACTTTAAAAGCCAATCTGCCTTCTAAGAATTATACTGACTGCGTTTTTGTTTTCTGTTTAAAACTGGATGTTTTGTTTCCCAGTAATCCTCAGGACAGGCTGACAAAAAGGTATAGTGCTTAAAAGAACACATTCTTTACTCATGAATTCCCCAATACAAAATTTCCCTGTCCTAGCTCCCCAGGACAAATTTGAAAATGTTAAAAATAAATAAGTAAAGAAAAGTAAGTTATTTCACAAATTCCATTCTCCTGCTGGATACTAATACTATAAGTATTTTAAAAAGAATACTATATCAGAAAATACCCTCCAAATCACAGAGAAAGATCCAACACTACCTGGTCAGGAACTAAATACAAACATGTTGTCTCCCAAAGTGAACCATCTTATTCAGGCAACCTTAGAAAATATCCATAGCACAGCCATAAAAAGTGATGTTTCTAATGCTCAGAACAAGCTATTGCTTAAAAATTATCCTAAAATAAATCTAATATTGAAAAAGAGAATAAAATGAGACTGTTTTGTTTTTAGCATTTAAGTAGGTATCTTTTAGTAGGATCTATTTTAACTGGATCTCTTCTTAATTTACTGATTGTATTTCTCCTACTTAAAAACATTCAAATTTAGAATAAGTTTCTTTAACTTGACTCAGAAGCATACTATTATAAAGCAGTAATACAGGTGAAGGTTTGTTATGAGAGGGTACAGCCACCCATTTTTATTTATAAAGTGTGGGCTTTTTTTGTGTTTGTGTGTGTATAGACAAACCACACCATAAATTTATATTTCTTTTTCTTTCTTTTTTTTTGAGAGAGAGAAAGAATTTTAATATTTATTTTTTTTAGTTTTCGGCAGACACAACATCTTTGGTTGTATGTGGTACTGAGGATTGAACCCGGGCCACATGCATGCCAGGAGAGCGCGCTACCGCTTAAGCCACATCCCCAGCCCCATAAATTTGTATTTCTGAAAAATGGAAAAAATGAACTCACCCAACCCCCTCCCAATAGGCCGGCTCCCGCGTGAGCAGTCCTTCAGTAACTGGGTCATCTCAGCATGGGTATGCTGGGGAGTCACAGCCCAAGGGAGCCGGCACGGCTGGACTCAGGGGGATCTGAAAAAGCATAAAACCACTTATGTGCTAAGGGTCTCCCCTCTGCCCCACTCTGAGCAATTCGCCTTCTAGACTAGCATAACGGCAGGGAGAAGAGAAGAATGAATACCCAGATTGGCAGGGTTAAAATTTTTTGGTCAAGGCCCTTCCTAATTGCCAAACAGGTAATCATACTTAGGAGTGTTCTCAGCAATGGGGGAGGCAGAAAGAAAAACAAGGGTATACACAATCCTACATCTGTCCTGTTGTGTAGAACATGCCACCACCATAAACACCATGTTTGTTGGTAAAAAGTAAAATAAAAAGTGAAGAAACCATTTGTAACATCTAAAATGCTGAATTTAATAATAAGCAGTATTATCTAATATACAAAATCTTAGATTAGAAAACTCTGGCAATCAATACCAGACTCTTACTTCATTCTTCTCATGTTTGGGATCTGAGGGCAATCTCAATCTCTATATGCATTTGTCAGACAATTTTCTAAATGTGTTACTCTGAAGTATTTTTAAAGAATTTTGAAAATAATATTCTTTCTTTCTTTATTTTATTTTCTATGGTGCTGGGGTTTGAACCCAGGGTTTGGAGCACGCTAGGAAAGCACTCTGCCACTGAATTATATCCCAAGCCCCTGTTTGTTTGTTTAAGTACTTCTGCTTTTGTCTCTAACTCAAGAGGGAACCTTAAAGGCAAAATTTTAATTAAGAAAAATCTTAGCCAGGTACAATGACGCACATCTATAATCCCAGCTATTTGGGAGGTTGAGGCAGAAAGGATGCAAGTTTGAGGCCAACTTCAGCAAGGAAGGAAGGGAGGGAGGGTGGGAGGGAGGAAAAAAAAAAGAAGAAATCTTAGAGCTAGGAACCTACTTAAAAAGCTTGTTTAGGACAAGTGAGAATTATATTTTAAAATGCATTTCAACCATTAGTAATGGGACAAATTAAAATTATATTAGGTGCCTTCTTTATTTGATCTTCTGAGAAAAATATATCCATTCTGTGGTATTCCTAATCTGAACCTAATAAGAAAACAAACCCAAATCAAAGGGCATCCTACAAAATAACTAGTTCATGTTACTCAAAAATGCCAAGGTTGGGGCTGGGGTCTTGGCTCAGTGTCAGAGCGCTCGCCACGCACACGTGAGATACTGGGTTTGATCCTCAACACCACATAAAAATAAACAAAATAAAGACATTGTGGGGCTGGGGTTATGGCTCAGCGGTAGAGTGCCCACCTCGCATGTCCAAGGCCCTGGGTTCGATCCTGAGCACCACATAAAAATAAATAAATAAACAAAAGTTAAAAAAAAAATAAAGATATTGTGTCCATGTACAACTAAAAAAATATTAAAAAGGGGCTGGGGTAGCGGCTCAGCAGTAGAGCGTTCGCCTAGCACATAAGAGGCCCTAGGTTCAATCCCTAACACCACATAAATGAATAAAATAAAGAGTTATGAATATATATATTAATATAAATATATATATATTTTTAACACCAAGGTTATCTGAATAGGGTGGTATACACCTGTGCTCCCAGGTACTCAAAAGGCTGAAGAGGAGGATCTCAAGTTTAAGGCCAGCCCATACAGCTTAGTGAGACCCTGTCTCAAAACAAAATAAAAAGGGCTGAGGATGTAGTTCAGTGAGTAAGGTCCTGGGTTAAATTTCCGATACTAGCCAGGTGTGATGAGGCACACCTGTAATCCCAGTGGCTCGGGAATCTGAAGCAGGAGGACTGTGAGTTCAAAACCAGCATTAGCAATTTAGCAACACCCTAAGCAACTTGCAAGATCCTGGTGATGTGTGTGGCTCAGTGGTTAAGTACCCCTGGGTTCAATGCTCAGTGCAAAACAAAACAAAACAAAAGGAAAGGATGACAGAGGCTTTTATTAGGCAAAATTTGAGTTATAACTGCAGATTATTGTATTGTTTCAATGTTAATTTCCTGATTTTGATAACTATACTACAGTGACATTAGAAAATATCCTTATTTTCAAAAAGCACATATTCAGGCTGGGTGTGGTGGTGTGTACCTACAATCTCAGTGATTCAGGAGGCTGAGGCAGGAAGATCACAAGTTCAAGGCCAGTCTTAGCAACTGAGTCAGACCCTAAGTAACTTAGTAGGACCCTGTCTCAAAATAACAAAGTAAAAAGGGCAAGGATGTGGCTCAGTGGTAAACTGCCCCTGGGTTACATTCCCAGTAAACTTACACACACAAAAAAAGAAACACATATTCAGGTATGTTTTAAGAGGACATCTCTATTTATACTTAACTGGGTTATATTAAGTTATGATAAAGGTTATAATATTCAAGAAATGTTATTGAATACATGGAAATTCTTTAGTATTCCAACAATTTCTTTCTTTTTTTTTTTTAAAGAGAGAGGGAGAGAGAGAGAATTTTAATATTTATTTTTTAGTTATCGGCGGACACAACATCTTTGTATGTGGTGCTGAGGATCGAACCCGGGCCGCAGGCATGCCAGGCGAGCACACTACCGCTTGAGCCACATCCCCAGCCCTCCAACAATTTCTTATGAAATCACTTCAAAATAAAATGCTTTTAAAATGTTGTAAGAAAAATGCTAAAAAAAGGTCCAAATTATTTCAGGATTCCAAATGTCCTTTTTTTCCCCTAATATTTACTTTTTAGTTTTAGGTGGATACAATATCTTTATTTTATTTTTATGTAGTGCTGAGGATCGAACCCAGTGCCTCACATGTGCTAGGCGAGCACTCTACCACTGAGCCACAACCCGAGCCCTCCAAATGTCTTTTTTTAAAAATGTCTTTTGATCTAGAATTTATGTGACCAACAGTCATCAAAACAAATTTTCCGGATGTTTTTAGAAGTATCATTTTCTTTACTTATTTCTTTACTTAAAGGTTTCCCTATTAGCACCCATCATTACAAAGATAGTGAACTCTAAGAAAAAAATAGGGCTGTTGTGTAGGTAGAGGGAAATGAGCAGCTAAGATGGCAGAAGAGAAATTATTTTAGCATCTAGTTGCTTTGTAAATCATTCTTCCAAGTCATTAGGCCTATAAAAACTTAGCTAGCCCCAAAACCCAAATGTCAGTGGCATTTTTCTTAACAAATGACTTCTTCAAGAAATGAATTAAACAGCCATATGCCCATTATATGCAATGTGCTATGCCAAACTCATAGGATACAAATTGAGTAAGTCAGGTAGAACTTATATTCTAGAAAAGGTTTACAAGACCACAAAACACAGCCTCATCATCATTATCACACTAGGCCCCACTCAACACTCCTGTTCGTCTAGATAATTCTGCAGTCTCCAACCTGAGCACTCTCTCACTGATCCTTTCCTAAAGCTGATGCTCAGAACTTGATTCCTCTTCTCAGGACACACCTTGCTCTCGAGCAGCTGTATCCAGTAGCCTGGTAGGAAATTATATTCTACAAAAATCAAAGAGGAGACAGAAAATTTTGCATGCCTTTGGGAAGGGTGGATAACGCTCATTATATTATTTTAAACTTCCTTTAAATGAAGAAAGAATCCAAAGCACTGTTTCATGGTCTACTTATCTGGGTTCACTATTCTGTTCTACCCTGATAAGATATCAGAGGCCCTTTAAGAAAACTAATTTAAGAAAGGAAAACACATAGCTTATATGCAAAACATAGAAGACAATCAGGGAAATGTCAAACAATGAGTATCAGAGAGTAAGAAATTACTGCTTTCAGGTATAGAAAATAGAAAATAAAGATGTGTACATGCTCCTGATTTTATAGACCAGTATTTTATATGAGTCTCAATTTCTAAGTAAAATCACTCACTGCCTTTTTACAGTAGCTTAATATAAGCAAGCATGCACATCCTAATTGCAATCTGAATTATAGTTAAATTTAATAACTAGTGATTTATGCCCTCATTAAAATTTTTTGAGAATAGCAGTTATCTTCAGAGATTTCCTTGAGATGTAAGTAAACAGAATTCTAATCTCTGGCTCCTACATAATGTTGAGCTCAGCTTTTTTCTCTTAATAAGCCAGAAGACCTCTTACTCATAAATAGTAATTTCGCCATTTATATATTCGAATCACTAAACATAAACAATTTTTAAAATACATAAAAATATAGCTATAAGATTTTTAAAAACTAAGATTTTAAGGGTTCAAGTTATCCAAAGTCTAAATCCCACTCAGAGGTGAACTTATATAAGGATTTTCATATAGTTAATTCTGTGTGATAACCACAGAAAGCTGTATCATCTGTGGCAATAAAATAACACTGAGCTCCAATCTTCTTAATACAAATATTTTTTTAAAATTTCAGACTAACTATCGTTCATGGAAATTTTCATTCTGATCTAGAATAAGCTAATTCATAAATGAGTCTATTAGAAAATAATAAAAATGTAAGACATGATAGATGATAATGTTCAATGATGCTGGTCTAGAACAATACTTGCTAAATGCTGAAATATGGGAGGAAGTCTGCGTGTGTGTGTGTGTGTGTGTGTGTGTGTGTGAGAGAGAGAGAGAGAGACTGTCTTGCTGGGAATTGAACTCGTGTCTTATGCTCTACCACTGAGGTACAGTCCCAGCTTGGGAAGAAATCTTTACCAATGTTCTACAGAAATAAAATTAGTTTTCAATATATTTATGTCAACATAATTAATGTAAGATAATTAAGGTTGTTTAGTTATTAGTTATGACTTGAAGGGTTCTTAATTTTTAATAATTAAAAGAGGGAGGGGGTTGGAGTTGTAGCTCAGTGGCAGAGCGCTTGCCTAGCACATGTGAAGCACTGGGTTCAATCTTCAGCACCACAAAAAATAAATAGGTAGGTAGGAAGATAGACAGATAGGGGAGATAGTTTAGTGGCAGAGTACTTATCTGCCATGTACAAGTCCCTGGGTTCAATCTTCAGTACTGCCAGAAAAAAAAAAGCAGAAAAGGGAAGAAATCCAAAAGTCTGGCATTGTTTTAATATTTTGTCTCTGGTGCTGAACCCAAGGCCTCAAGAATACACACACTCTACCAGTGGGATAGACTCTGAACATGTCCTAATCCTATTCTGATCTAAAGACCAAAATGAAAATATCAGCCAGTATACTGATAAGTTAAATTTATCAACAAAAGAAACATGAGAAATCTCAAAAATCTACATTTAAAAAAAAAGAATTTGGGCTGGGGATGCAGCTTAGTGATGGAGCACTTGCCTAGCATTTGAGAGGCTCTATGTTTGATGCCCAGCACAGCCCCACCCCCTAAATCTTATTGGAGGAACTCTGAGACAGAAAAGACAATCATCCTAGGCCAAAGTCTGGGATCTTGTTATACACTTCTAATTGGAATGGATCTCAGATTCCCCATCTGTAAAATAATACATACACTATACAATTTCATAAAAATGCTCTGAAGATAAAATGAGACGATTCAAGGGAGAAAATATTCTGAAGAGAGAGATGCTAGATTTATTTACTACTAACATATCACTCAAAGTAATATAGTTTCCAGGTTTTTTCCCACAGCTGCCAGTAATAATTGATCATCTTGCCTGATATACAAAACAAGTTTTCATTTTAAGAATCCGTTCACAAAATATTTTTGTTTCCAAAAAGAATATAAGAGAGAGGCTGGGGATGTGGCTCAAGCGGTAGCGCGCTCGCCTGGCATGCGTGCGGCCCGGGTTCGATCCTCAGCACCACATACAAACAAAGATGTTGTGTCCGCCGATAACTAAAAAATAAATATTAAAGTTCTCTCTCTTTAAAAAAAAAAAAAAAAAAAGAATATAAAGGAAAAAAAAATGTTGTATAGTTTTACTTTTTCAATTATTCATACATAGCAAAAAATAAATCAAATTAAGGGAAGCTATTCAATGTGCCCCCCCCCACAGCCCCCATTATCACAGCCTAATGAAACACATATCTGGAAATTTTCAAAATCATTATATGATGTTAGATTTTAAAATCTGGCCAGGCACAATGGTGCACATCTGTAACGCCAGCTGAGGCAGGAGG
Organism: Urocitellus parryii; assembly: GCF_045843805.1. Lineage (NCBI taxonomy): Eukaryota > Metazoa > Chordata > Mammalia > Rodentia > Sciuridae > Urocitellus > Urocitellus parryii. Next base: position 27,451,067 of record NC_135539.1, on the reverse strand, counting down.
AGGACTTTAAGTTTGAGACTACTCTCAGTAACTTAGTGAAACCTTTTTTCAAAATAAGGAATAAAAGGGCTAGTGATGTGGCTCAGTGATGTAGCACCACTGGATTCAATCCCCAGTACCAAAAGAAAAGAAAAAAAGAAAATTCAAAAATCTGGTATAAATCTAATCTTATTGGAGTCAGAGAGAATAAACTCATCTACTAGTGCATTATTCTGCTATCCCAAAATTAATAGTGACCTTACCTTATATGGATCAAGTAAAAAGTCACTGAACTTGCTAGGCAGGGAATATTTTTTCACCAATTCATCTTCTACCACCCAAGGTGCATTTTCACCAGTACCAGCACGTAGGGCATTATGCCGTATAAAGTATCGAAGTATCTCCTTATTTGGTGGGCGCTCTGTTCGAATTAAGCTATCTGCTGGCACATTGCTGATGATCTAGGTGAAAAAAACAAAAATAACTCACCACTAGGATACCATGGCAATTAACCAATAAGAACAAAAATTTACATCTTTTCCAGAAAACACAATTCCATCTATGAAATAAGGTTATAAATTAGAAGAAAGAGTAGAATAACATTTAGAGATAAAATGTCTAATTTTAAAAATATCCCAAGGCAATTTGTTGATATTACCTAAAAATGTGAACACCCTTCAAACCCATAATTCCTCTGTTAAGAATTTACCCTGGGGGCTGGGGATGTGGCTCAAGTGGTGGCTCTCGAGCATGAGGCACTGGGTTCGATTCTCAGCACCACATAAAAATGAAATAAAGATATTGTGTCCACCTAAAACTAAAAAATAGTAGAGAGCTTACCTAGCACATGTGAGGCACTGGAATTGATTCTCAGCACAGCATATAAATAAATAAATGAATAAATAAAGGCCCATCTACAACATATTTATTTATTTATTATTTATTTTTTTAATATTTTCTCTTTTTTTTGAGAGAGTGAGAGAGGAGAGAGGAGAGAGAGAGAGAGAGAGAGAGAGAGAGAGAGAGAGAGAGAGAGAATATTTTTTAATATTTATTTTTTAGTTCTCGGCGGACACATCTTTGTTGGTATGTGGTGCTGAGGATAGAACCCAGGCCGCACACATGCCAGGCGAGCGTGCTACCGCTTGAGCCATATCCCCAGCCCCTACAATATATTTAAAAACAACAATAAAAACAAAACAGAATTTACCTAAGCATGTAAATACAGAAATTTTCAACTACTTTTAACATCAAAAAGTGGTGCTGGGGCTGTGGATATAGCTCAGTAGTACAGCACTTGTCCAGTATGTACAAGGCCCTGGGTCTGATTCCCAGCACACACACACACACACACACACACACACACACACACACAAAACACCACGGAGGAAGGAGAGTAATTATTACACAAAAGTTCATCAATACGGGACTCTTTCTCTCCTTCTTTCTTTCAGTACTGAGAATTGAACTCAGGGGCACTTAACTACTGAGCCACATCCCTAAACCCTGTTTTGTATTTTATTTATAGACAGGGTCTCACTGAGTTGCTTAGGGCCTCACTAAGTTGCTGAAGCTGGCTTTAAATTCTTGATTCTCCTGCCCCAGCCTCCATAGCCAAGCTGCTGGGATTATAGGCATGCGCCTCCACGTCTGGTTAAAACGTATTTTTTTAAATTAAAATACATATACATAATGGAAATCTTGTAGCCTTGAAAAAAACAAAAAGTTTCTCAATCAGGACAAATTCACCCAAATCATCTAAGGTAAAAGGAACTGTTTGGGCCTCCCCACAAATTTAATGAGCCAGAAGGAGCTCTGGAGGTAAAGTCAGGAATGTACATATTTAATAAGCATGCCCTACTGACCATCCCACACTACAATCTAAGAGCAATGTTCTGAAAGAAAAATTAATGACACAACAGAGGCTGACCAAACAGTAAATTTTAAAAGTAAATTACAAAATAATATAGAATATTCCTACTTTCAAGTCACTTAAGAATTAACCACCATAAATTAGATCAATAGTCACCGATTATCTGAGTTTGAGATTAGAGATATTTTTTTTCTTATTTGCATTTTCTATCTTCCAATTAACCAATATTTACTACCTATGAGCAAATCAACTTACACTCACCAATCAAAACCTGAATGAGAGAAGTGGCTGAGATTTTAGAATGTTTTAACTAGGTGCTTGCTGAATAAGAGGCAAGAAACTTAATGAAAAATTATATTTAACTTTCAAACATAGAAATCCTAATAATCTAGTCATTTCTGCAGATCACTAATTATACCACAAATGAGTCACAACGGTGTGAGATTTGTCAATATTTTGAGATGGGAAAAAAAACAGTATAAACAAAGAGGCAAAAGAACTGCAATATAGCCCAGGAAGTTGGCCCACGCCTGTACCAGAGACTTGGTAGAAGGATCACAAGTTTCAGGCCAGCCTTGGAATGAGACCCTGTCTCAAAATAAAAAATAAAAAGGGCTGGGGTTCTGAGGTTATTGAGTCGGGAGAGTCACAGGCCAGACATTATCAGTTATTTTCTGTTACTATTTGATTGGCAAATCAGGTGACTTATAAATAAAAGCTAATAATGTTATGTAACTCTGTGTATCATACAAAATTGCTTCTACTACTCTTATACTAAGTAATAAAGATTTTGTTCTAGTGAAAAAAGGGGGGGGGGGGCTAGGGTTGGGACTGCAGTTGTATCACAGCAGCAGAGCACTTGCCTAGCACATACATTGAGGCACTGGGTTTGATTCTCAGCACCACATATAAATAAGTAAATAAAATAAAGATCTATCAACAACTAAAAATTATTAAAAAAAAAAAAAAAATGGCTGAGGGACCAGGAGTTTGGGAAGCCTCAGCAACTAGAAGGCACTAAGCAACTCAGTGAGATTCTGTCTCTAAATAAAATACAAAATAGGGCTAGAGCTATGGCTAAGGTGGCTTATAAATAAAAGGTTGAATGCCCCTGAGTTCAATCCCCAGTACCCAAAAAAGAGGGAGTGCTAGGGATCTGAGATGTAGTTCTGTGGTGAAGTGCTTGCCTTGCAGGTGTGAAACCCTGGGTTTGATCTCCATTTCAAAAAGAAACACACACACACACACACACACACACACACACACACACACACACCCTTTTAGCTGGATGTGGTGGTCCGTGCCAGTAATCCCAGTGGCCTGGGATGCTGAAGCAGGAGGATATCATATTCAAAGCTAGCCTCAGCAACTTAGTGAAGCCCTGCCTCAAAATAAAACAAAAAAGGGGCTGGGGATGTGGCTCAAGCAGTAGCGCGCTCGCCTGGCATGCGTGCGGCCCAGGTTCGATCCTCAGCACCACATACAAACAAAGATGTTGTGTCCACTGAAAACTAAAAAATAAATATGAAAAAAATTCTCTCTCTCTTAAAAAAAAAAAAAAACAAAAAAAAGGCTAGGGATGTTAGCTAAGTGCAGTTGCACATATTTGTAATCCCAGTGGCTTGGGAGGCTGAGGCAGGAGAATCATGAGTTCAAAAGACAGCCTCAGCAATTTGGAGAGGCCCTAAGCAACTCATGAGACCCTATCTATAAATAAAATTCAGAAAGGGCTGGGGATGCAGAACAGTGGTTAAGCATCCCTGGGTTCAATCCCTAATACCCTTCCTCCCCCCAAAAAAGCTAGGGATGTGGTTAAGAACCACAGGGTTCAATACCTGGTACTAAAAAAGAAATGAAAAAGGCATGGGGGCTAGGGATACAGTTCGGTGGTAGAGCACACCTGGATTCAATCTCCAGTTCCACAAATAAAAAAGTCCCAATTCTTGACACAATAAAATCATAAAAACTAAGGCTGGGGCAGGTGTAGTTCAGAGGTAGAACATTTGGCTAGCATGTATGAAGCCCTGGGTCCAACCATCATCACACAACTCCCCACCCCAACAAAATTTACATATAGGGGCTGAGAAAATACTAAATCCAGAGCATCACAGAATTAATAAAAGGTAATACTATTTTAAGAATATTCACTGTTGTGGGTTATTACCTTACAGTTTTACAAGATTCCTTATATGAGCACTAATTAGAGTTGACTCAATTTCTGAGTTTAAGTATATTACAAAGAGCTGTACTTTTAAAAAAATATTCTTTTAGCTCAGAGGCAGAGCGTTTGCCTAGAATGCATGAGGCACTGGGTTTGATTGGAGGAGCCCATTTACCATATAAAAATAAACAAATAAAATAAAGGCATTCTGTCCATCTAAAACTACAAAATTTTTTTAAAAAACATTTTTTTTAGTTGTAGATGGACACAATCTTTTATTTATTTATTTGTGTATGTGTGTATTTATTTATTTTAATTTTTTAGTTGTAGATGGACATGATACCTTTATTTTATTTATTCATTTACTTTTTATGTGGTGCTGAGGATTGAACCCACCCAAGGCCTCTCACGTGATAGGCAAGCGCTCTACCGCTGAGCCATAACCCCAGCCCCTACTTATTTATTTTTATGTGGGGCTAAGGATGAAACCCAGTACCTCACACGTGCAAGGCAAACACTCAAACACTGAGCTACAACCCCGCCCACAAACAGCTAGTTATACTTTTAATAGGAAAAAGCTATCTCCTTGGGAAGTCTATAACCACTGGGAATAGAGTCTTGATTTTCAAATCGAGAAGCTTAAATGTTCTCTTACACTCTTATAATTCCTTTAAATAAAGAAAATGCCTGGTATCTCCTACAGATAAAAATATAACTTAACTTAAAGTCATAATTACTAAGACTACAAATAAAAATAATTTAACTTAAAGTCATAATTACTAATAGTACCCACCACTTAGAATGCGTTATACAAAGACACCCATTAACATGTTTCTTCAGCACATTTTCTCTAAGAAAACCAACCCTGTAACAGTTTCTTAAACAACATCTATCACATATAAGAGATTTAACATAAAGTGCCAACTAACCTTATCTTCATTTTGTAGTTTCACATCATATTTGTGAGGCAGAAATTTTGGAGGAGCCCATTTCCTTTCTCCCTTTTTTAATGAAGTAGGAAGTTTGCGTGGAGATCTACGTGCTCTGTCATCTAGTCAAATAAACAAAAATTCATGAAAAAGCTTGTTGTTTTAATTCTATTCATCCATTCATGAATAATAATCTTACTGAACACCTATTCTGCACCAACACTGGGTGATGTGGCCCAAAGATGAATCATTATCTCCAACCTCAAGGAGTTAAAGTCTATAAGAGGATAAATAAATAATTACACTACTAATTAAATACTATAACAGAGGTTGATTTTCACATAGGTGATTTTTAAAAAACGCACATCTAGTTCAAACAAGATTTCTTCTTTGAGCTGGGCATAGTGGTTAATATATATATATATATAATAGAGAATAGAGAAAACTTGAGTCTGAAAGGCAGGCATGAAAAACCCAAAATATGACTTGTTCAGAAATACAGACTTATAGTACAGTAAAAATCGGACTAGTGGTAAACTGAGGCTAGATTTTAAAAAGATTCATACACCATTAAAGAGACTATAATTTGTCTTGTGAGCACTAGGAAATCAAAGTTTTAGGTTTTTTATTTTTGTTTGGTAAGTTTTGGGGATTGAACCCAGGAGCACTCTACCACAGAGCAACATTCCCAGCCCTTTATATTTTTTATTTTGAGACAGGTTTTGCCACCTTGACAATTTGCTTAAACTTGCAATCCTTCTGCCTTGGCCTCCCAAGTAGCTGGGATTTCAGAGATGAGCCATTACCCAGCTCAGAGAAGAAATTTTGTTTTAACTAAATGTGCATTTTTAAAAATCACCAGTGTGAAAAAATTTAAGAAAACAATTTCAGCAATTACAAGATGAATAAAATGAGAAGGTAAGGCTGAAAATAAGGAAATCAGAAGACACAATGCCAAATATCTGAATTACTATAAATGAAATGGAGAATGAAAGAGTCAAGAGGCATTTAGGAGTTAGACTTGGTGTTAATTACAAGTAGGAATACTAAAGGTTTCCAAGTTTTCTGCCTTTCAGACCAAGTACATGGTGGTGTCATTAACTTAAAGGAAGAGAGAAGAACAACAAAAGGAAGAGAGAAGAGCAGGATTCTTGTTAAATTGCCTTGAGGAAACAAAAATGAGATGGTCAATTTAGCTTTGTATGTGCTGCATTTGAGTTGCCTGTGGGACCATACAAGTTGAAGATCAGGCCTGAAGTTACTGTACAAGTCTGACCTAGTAAGTCTGACCTTGGGAATCATCAGCCTACCTACAGATCAGAGTTTAAATTGGGCATCACTGATAGAGAACAGTATGTAAAATAAAAAATGAAAAGACAAAGATAGAACCCTCTGGGAAAAAATCCAAGGAATGGCAGGGACAAAAAAAAAAAAAAAAGGAAAAGGTAAAGAAACAGAGTAGTTGAGGAACTAGGAGACAGTGTATAAAATAATATAAAAGATGTGAGAGCAACCATCAGTGTCAAATATAACAGAAATGTAAACTAGACCAAGAAGCAATCTCCAGATTAAACAATCAAGAAGCAGCTGGGCATGGTGGCACACACCTAGAATCACTGCAACTCAGGAAGCTGAGGCAGGAAGATTGCAATTATAAGGCCAGTCTCAGCAATTTAGCAAAGCTCTTAGCGATATAGAGAGACCCTGTCTCAAAATAATAAATAAAAAAGGCTGGGAATGTAGCTCATTGGTAAAATGCCTGGGTTCAATACCCAATAACAATACCACCACCAACAACAAAAGAGATTACGTATAACCTTATTTTAGCCATAAAATGACACAATTTAGACCACAACAGCATAAGGAATAAACTGATGGTCAATAAACAGCGATAACATTCTCAGATTTGATGGATACTACAAGTTTTGTAATAAACCATCCCTTTTAAAAAAAAAATCCCCAAACTGTAGATTTGTGAGCATTAATAACACTGAATAAATATACAGGTTTGTTTGTTTTTAAAAAGAACATTGACTTGAATGGAAAGAAAACAAGATGATCAAGGGAGACATGTTATTCTTTTTAGAAAATGAGACTTTATTAATAATAAGTTGAGAATAAAAATAAAAGTTAACCCAACTCCTTGAGAAAGAACAAATACATTTCAAAGGACAAGTGTTTTAGCCAAGAGAAGAAAAGAGAGTCCCTCTTACTATGATGAGAAAGAATACAAAAATTCATCATGTCATTAAGAACACAAAGCTAGAGCTAAGGATATAGCTGAGTGGTAGAGGGCACCTGTCCAGCATGCACAAAGTCCTTCTCCCAACAGGAAGGAAGGAGAGGAAGAAGGACACAAAGTTGAGACATTTCTGGCTAATACATTATTGTTTTCCCCATAAGTAGAAGCCAGTGTCATCTGATGAGAAAATACTATTGTATTAGAATTTCTCTTTCATTCCTGTGGAAATTCGAACAATTTTTTCCAGAATATGTCATAACATTAATTCCTTAGCTGAATAATAGCAAATGACATTAGATCTCAATAATTAAACCACAAAAAAAAAAAAAAAACAATAAAAAATTCAGTGGGTGGAGATGTGGCTTAGTGGTAGAACACTTGCCTACCATGCATGAGGCTCCGGGTTCAATCTCCAATACTGCCAAAAAAAGAAAAGTCAAAGCCTAAAACTTGGGGCTCCTGGTATACAATACTTCAGGCATAAAATGAGTGTAATATATTATTATTGGTATGCCAATGATCTGATTCTAGAAATATCAATTCCTTACCAAAACAATCTCAGGGGATTGTAACTAATGCTCATGTTATAAAACTTCAGTATCAAAAAGAGAAAAACTAGGGCTGGGGCTGTAGCTCAGTGGCAGAGCACTTGCCTTGCACATGTGAGGCACTGGGTTCAATCCTCAGCACCACATAAAAATAAACGAAGATATGCTGTCCATCTACAACTACAAAAAAGTTTTTTTTTAAAGAGAAAAACTAGAAAACATAAACATAAGCATTTATAAAACAGACCAGAAAACAAAATTGAAATATCAACAAGTAGGGTAGGCCAGTTACAACTACAACTAGTTATACTTCCTTTAGACTACAGGGAAGTACGTATATAAAACCATCTGCATATATCTAAAACATCCGGAAACAAAACACAGAATGAATGACACAATATGACACTTCAAAGTAACAACATTCTAATCCAATATCTGTAAGAATTGAATAATATGGCAAAATTATTTAATACTGACAGTCATGGATTAACACACACTACATTGTGCACATGCTTTTGGAAACAAAAGGAACATAATTCAGCTAAATTCCTTATTTATATAATTTTTTAAAATGAAGATCTGAGACTGAATAATTTTCTCAGTGGGCAGTGTTCCTGTTCTTCAACTTTCAAAAAATTATTGTTAGAGCCTCCAGATACCTAAACTTATTTTTAGACATTGTTGTATTTCAGAATTATAGCAGCTCCCATGAGAGGAACTTAGATTACAGAAAACAAAAGGAAGGCCCTTAAATCACCACACTGGTTTGCACTGTGAGGAGGAGTAAGGTTTAGAATAAAATTTGCCCCTCCTACTTTGATCACCCCAATTACACATAAGTACATATTTTCAACTTTAAGAGTAAAGGATATCATGCTAAGTGAAATAAGCCAATCCCCAAAAAACAAAAGCCAAATGTTCTCACAGATATGTGGATGCAAGGAGGAAAGAATAGAAATTCACCAGATTAGACAAAGGGAATGAAGGGAAGGTAGAAGGATGGTAATAGGAAAGACAGTAGAATTAATCGGACATAACTTTCCTATGTTCATATGTGAACATAGGACCAGTGAAACTCCACATCATGTACAACCACAAGAATGGGATCCTAATTAGAATAAGTTATACTCCATGGATATATAAAATGTCAAAATACACTCTACTGTCATGTATACTTAAACAAATCAAAACGAGACTCTGAAACACAGATTAAATTTTCTAATATTTATCAGCTCCTTTAGCATCCCTAAATATTGGGCAATATTTGTGCACGTTTTTATTGAAGTAAAATGTATGTAACACTGTATTTTCATATTTTACCATTTTTAAATGTACAACTCACTGCCATTAGTTATATTCACAATGTTATACATAAAAAAAGGAAAAGAAAGAATACTTTGCCATTTTGAGTAGTTAGGGATTAGTACTTAGCAACTATAGGAAATTGACTTCCCAATGGTATTAATTATTTAGGGAGATGTAAATCTTAATTCATTTTGTGATTATTCTGCTTATATTCTGAATGATAAATGAACAAGATCATGTCTATATAAAAAAAATGACTTTTTTTTTTGGGTACTAGAGATTGAACTCAGGGACACTAAACCACTGAGACACACCCCCAGCCCTATTTTGTATATTATTTAGAGACAGGGTCTCACTGAGTTGCTTAGCGCCTCACCATTGCTGAGGCTGGCTTTGAACTCGAGATCCTCCTGCCTCAGTCTCCAGAGCCACTAAGATTACAGGCGTATACGACCTTGCCTGGCTACAATTACATCTTTGTTTTTGGAGAACTCTAAAAGATGTGTGTATAATAAAATGACAGGGTCCCATGACAAAGCTGGCATCATACATACTATCCCTCCGTCCTTCATCCTCTTTTACTACTGCCTCCTTCTTCTGATGGTCGTGAGCAATTTGACTGGAATTCTCTTTGTCACTTGATGGAGAATCACAGGCACCATCAGATTTCTTCTCAGTGGCCTCTTCATCTACTTTCTCTAAAGGATGAATCTTCACAATCTTCACTTTGAGCATTTTCTCCTTCCCAACCTATAAAGAAGAGAAAAATCAGATATCTAATAAATAAGAACTAGAAACCTAAAGAGTTGGACTATCAGAAGAGTTGAACAATATGATCCAATATAGATTCTTCCCCACAAAAATTCACTAAAATTCTGAAGCATCAAAGGACTATGAACTTTTAGTTCTCAAACTTCTAAACTGAAAAGTAAAATGATCATGACCTAGTTCATAATTCATGTACAAATGTGCGGTCAAAAAGCTATCACTGTGATAGCTGAAATATGCATAAATATAGTTCAAGAACTTCCTTTGTACATCAGGGTTGGGGTAGTGGGAACTGAACTCAAGGATCTATGCATGCTAGGCAAGCACTACCAGAGCTGCAACCTCCACTCTGTATTTTTTACTTATTTATTTTGGTACCAGTGAGTGAACCCAGCAGCATTTAACCACTAAACCATGTCCCCAGCCCTTTTGCACTTTTTATTTAGAGACAGGGTCTCAATGAGTTGCTCAGGAGCTAAGTTGCTGAGGCTGGCTTTGAACTTGTGCTCCTCCTGCCTCAGTCTCCCAAACCACTGGGATTATAGGCATGTGCCACCGTGGCCAGGTCACTCTTTATTTTTGAGACAGGGTCTCACCAAGTTGTGGAGGCTAGTATACAAAAAGGCAAATTATAATTTTATATATTGATCTTATATCCTTTTTTTTTGTGGCTCTGGGGGTGAACCCAGAAAGCACTCTGCCTATGAGTTACATCTCTAACCCTTCTTTTAACTGTATCTTGAGACAGGATTCCACTAAATCAGACTGATCTCAAAATTGCCATCAGGAGCTCGGATTATAGGTGTGTCCCACCAGACCTGATTTAAGACAGGTAGTTAATGCTATGTTTCCTTTATGTACCACTTTAGCAACTGCTTACAAATTTTAATACTGTTTTCATATGTTCTAAATATTTTATTCTTTAAATTATAAATTAAAAGTACATTACTTAGTTTCCAGTTATTTAAAGATTTCCAGACAATTGGTATTAATTTATAATTAATTAAATACTTTTTCTTTCTTTTTTTTGGGGGGGGGATTAACAGGGTGCTTAGCGACATCCTCCAGCCCTATTTATTTATCATTTCGAGACAGGATTTTACTAAGTTGCTTAGGGCCTCACTAAATTGCCTAAAGCTGACTTTGAACTTGAAATCCTCCTGCCTCAGCCTCTTAAGCCGCTGGGATTATAGGCTTTCACCACTACACCCAGAATGACTTGAATCCTTTCAAACTTGAGACTTCATTATGGCCTAAAATATGGTCTCTTTTGGTAAATTATTCACTTAAAGGAATGTGTACTCTGATGTTTTTAAGGTTTTTTTTTTTTTTTTTTTTTTTTTGTGTGTGTGTGTGTGTGTGTGTGTGTGCGTGCATGCAGTGCTAGGGATGAAATCCAGGGCCTCACCCATGCTAGGCAAGCCCTATGCGGCTAAGCTACATCCCCAGACAGGTAAAATATTTCATATTGGTAATTTATAATGGCTTATAGTGGTATTCCAAGATTTTCTATCGTCGTTGCTCTTTAGTTTATTTTACGATACAGGAACTTGAACCCAGGGCCTTCATGGACCTGGCGCTCGCTCACTCTATTGCTGGGCTATGTCCCCAGCCCTGTTTTTATTTCTTGAGACAGGTTTTTGCTGAGTTGCCCATGCTGGTCTCAAATTCCAGCCTCCCAAACTGCTAGGACTACAAAGTATTACTACTTTGCAACACCTTTTCCATCAATTTTTAGGAAGGGGAAGTGCTGAATCTCTTAACTATAGATGTGATTTCTCTTTTTTTCCTTATAGTTCTGTCCAATTTTGTTTCATGCATTTTGAAATTCTATTATGAGGCATAAAAAGTAAGGACTACAAGCCAAGCATGGTAGAGAAAGCCTATAGTCCCAGTGACTTGGGAGGTTAGGGCTGGAGAATCACAAGTAAGAGGCCAGTGGGGCAACAAAGCCAGACTGTCTCAAAATAAAAAAAACAAAGGTGCACTGTAATCCCACCTTTGGAATTAATCCTGTAATCCCAGTTACTTAGGAGGCTGAGGCCATAGGATCTTGGGTTCAAAGCCTGCCTCAGAAACTTAGTGAACTCTAAGCAACTCAGTGAGATCCTATCTCTGAATCTGAATAAAATATAAAAAAGTGCTGAGGATATGGCTCAGTGGTTAAGCACCTCTAGGTTCAATCCCCAGTAACCCCCCCAAAAAGAATAAAAGATGATAGTGTTATTTAATTACAATGTTTTTTAAAAAAAATTAAGAATGGGAGATAAGTACCTACAAAGACATATATCCAATAACAAACACTACACCCAGAATATATAAAGAACATTAAAAAATAAGAAAACAATACATTTCTTTAAAGGGACAAAAATTTAAACCAACATTTTGCCAAAGAAAATGTGAATAAATGGATGGCAAGCACAGAAGATACTCAGTATTATCAGCTGTTTCGGGCAATGCAAATTGAAACCACAAGTCAAACCACCTATTAAAAATGCTAATTTTTTTTTTTAATTTAAAAAACTGGCTGGGCATGGTCACACACACCTGTTATCCCAGCCACTTGAGAGGCTGAGACAGAAAGATCACAAATTCAAGATCAGCCTCAGCAACAAAGAGAGGCCCTAAGCAACTTAGTAAGCTCCTATCTCAAAAGATAAAAAGGGTTGGGGATGTTACTCAGTGGTACAGTGCTCTTGGGTTAAATCCCCAGTACCCAAAATATAAATAAAAATAAAACTGATTATACCAAGTGTAGACACCAATGTGATGAAATGGAACTTTCACAAACTGATGGTAGAAATTTAACAGTTTTAACCATCTCCGTAAACAATCTGGCAATTTCTTTACAGTTAAACCTATGGGGTGCTGGAATTGTGGCTTAGTGGTAGAGCACTTGCCTAGCATGTGAGGCACTGGGTTTGATTCTCAGCACTGCATATAAACAAATGAATAAAATAAAGGTTCATCGACATCTTAAAAAAAACACAAAAGCCTATGAGTACTACTGTGACCTAGTCATTCCACACCTAGGTATGTATCCAAGAGATAAAGTAATCTATATTCATACAAAGACTTGTACACGTATCTTCATAGCAGCTTTGTTAGCCCAAACAACCAAAGTATCTATCAATGGGTGATGGATAAACAAACTGTAGTCTACACATAGAATGGAATACTAAGTAATAAAAAGCACAACCTTTGATACCACAGTAACAAGGATGCACATCAAAATAATTTTGCTGAATGTAAAAAAGCCAGACCAAAAGGAAAAAAAAGATACAAAATGATCCATTTATATAAAACTCTAGAAAATGGTCTGACAGAAAACAGATCAGTGATGGGGACCAGGAAGGAAAAGGACGAGATTACAAAAGAGCATAAGTACAGTTTTAGGTATGAGGAGTATATTCCCTATAGTGATTACAGCAAGTTTCACAGGTGTAAAATGTAAAAAATGTCTCCAAATCTGTCAAACTGTACATTTTATTTATTTGACATGGGATTTCACTATGGTATTCAGTGTAATCTCAAACTCCTGGGCTCAAGCAATTCTCCTGCCTTAGATTCTCAGTAGCTAGAACTAAAGCATATACCACTACATCCAGCTTGTAAATTTTTAAATATGTGCAGTTTATAACATGTCAATTGTAATGCAATAAGGATTTTGCATGTGTGTGTTTTACTGGGAATTAAACCCTGGGCCTCATGCATGCTAGGCAACTGCTCTACCCTCATGAGCTATATCCCCAGCGCCCTTATCTTTCTTTCTTTTTTTTTCTGAAACAGTATGCCACTAAGTTACCTAGGCTGGCCTCCAACTTGGGATCCTCCGGCCTCAGCCTCTTCAGTCACTGGGATTACAGGCAGTCACCACCATGCCTAGCTTCAATAAAGCTATATTTTAAATCAACTATAATCGTGTATTCAAACCTAGAAAAAAAAAACTAACATTCAGAATACAGTGCCTTGCCAGAAGTGTCACAGATAAAAAGTAATCAAAAGCCAGGTGCAGTAATACATGCCTGAAATCTCAATGGCAGGGAGGCTGAGGTAGGAGCATCATAAGTTCTTGTTATTACTTTATTCATCTTATGTGTACAATATTATCTCACTATAGTTTCCATTTGATTTCCTTTATTACAAATGAGCTTAAACATTTTTTCATGTTTATAAGCAAATATCCCCCTAATTATTTCCTCTCTTGCTTCAAACATTTCTTCTTCCATCTTGCATATATATGTGCAGAGTATTTTCTTTCTGCCACTTCAAATCCATCACCATTCTTCTCCACACTGTTCTATGCTTACATGGGCTGACCTTACTGGTTCATACCAAAAGGCTCCCTCCCCTGCTCTCCAGAATTTGGTTGAGTTCAGTCCCTGGTAAGTATTAGGAGAAAGTCAGACAGTAGAAGAAAAGTGAGGTTAGGGTATTATTTACTCCCTTAATGCCTCCCTAGCAGGTTGGTTAAATCTCATTACAAAGTACTCTTTGACAACTAAGCTACTCTTCAAATTCCTGTCATTTTCTCACTCTCCTTGTTTCCTTGGGGTTTAGAAATGCAGTCTCCCCACTGGCTGATAGTTTCCTTGTCCCTGATCGGACTGTTGTCTGTTATCAACAGCCCTTTATTAAACTCAATTCAATTATATCATTTAAGTATGATATCTGTTTCTTACCAGGACACTAATAAAAAGTATGTGATTAAAATCCTCCTTCGAGGGCTAGGGTTGTGGCTCAGTGGTAGACTGCTCGCCTAGCATGCACGAGGCACTGGGTTCGATCCTCAGCATCACATAAATGTAAAATAAAGATATTGTATCCACCTAAAACTTAAGAATAAATATTAAAATTTTTTTTTAAAAAAAACCCTCCTGCAGGGACTGAGGATATAGCTCAGTTGGTAGAGTGCTTCCCTCACATGCACAAGGCCCTGGGTTCAATCCCAAGCATCATAAAACAAAAACTCACCTGCAATCCCAAACATTACAAATGAAAAAGAAGCAGCTACAAAATACAGAAAATCAGAGTCAATAAGTGAAACAAGAAAGGAGGAAGACTTTGGAACCATAAACACGAGTTTGAATCTTGACCTCATACTTACTAGCTGTTTTGTAGCACATATAATTGCTGAGCTGGCTATTTAAGCCATTCCCCCGCCCTCCTCTGTCCAGCCAGCCTGACTTTTCAAGAAAAAAGGCAAATACTCATTTTCTCAGCTTGCAGCTAAAGATGGATACATAAGGCAAGACCTAGCCAATGACATGTAAAGATAAAGGGGACACATTTTTATTCTTCTGGAAAATCTTCTTATCCTACTTAGACAGGCATTACTTTGGGGACTGTGGATGTAGCTCAGTGATAGAGTACTTCCCTAGCAAGTTCAAGGCCCTGGGTTCAATCTTCAGCAATGTCAAAAGAAAAACAGAAAGAAAAGCATTTCCTCACTCTGAATACAGTCACAATTTCACACCAAGAGGCAATAAAGTTAAAGACCAAAACTCAACACACTGAAAAAAGCAAGAGAGCTTGACAGTATCATCCAGCCTCTACACCAACCTTGGAACTGTCTACTTCTAAGACTTTTTATGTAACATAATCAAATGCCTTTATTGTTTAAGCCACTACTATTCAATGTGTGGTGCCCAATGTAACAGCATCATTACCATCCTACAGCTTGTTAGAATAGCTACTTTAGGACCTGTTCTAAACCTCCTGAAGTCTCAAGCATGGACCTAAGAATATATTTTCAGAACCTCTCTAAAGCAATTTTATTTAGGCTATTTGAGAAATAGTAACCACCATTAGGTATATGGCTAACAGTTCTCTTATCTGATACATATCAACCTAAATAAGCTATTTGAAATTTTAAAACTTTAAAATTTTTTAAAAATTTAAATTCTTAGCCAGGTGTGATAGCATATGCCTTTAATCCCAATGGTTTAGGAGGCTGAGGCAGGAAGATTGCAAGTTCAAAGCTAGCCTCAGCAAGTTAGCGAGACCCTAAGCATTTCTGTGAGACCCTGCCTCTAAATAAAATATAAAAACAGGCTGGCAGGGGTGCTGTAGTTGTAATATAAATGAAATTAACAGGCAGTGGTAGTGTGCTTGCCTAGCATGTGTGTGGCACAGGGTTCGATCCTCAGCACCACATAAATATAAATAAACAAGTAAAATAAAAATATTGTGTCCATCTGCAACTAAAAAAAATTTTTTCTTTAAAATGGGCTGGGGA
This sequence comes from Urocitellus parryii, assembly GCF_045843805.1. NCBI lineage: Eukaryota > Metazoa > Chordata > Mammalia > Rodentia > Sciuridae > Urocitellus > Urocitellus parryii. Next base: position 27,435,024 of record NC_135539.1, on the reverse strand, counting down.
TGTGGCTCAGTGGTTAAGTGCCCCTGGGTTGAATCCCCAGTACCAAAAAAAATTTCAATTGTTTAAAAAAAATTTTTTAAATGGCTGGGGATGTAGCTCAGTGGGAGAATGCTTACCTAGCATGTATGAGGTTCTGTGTTCAATCCCTAGTATCAAGGTGAAGAAAAGAATTATATAAGGATTGCTTTAATGTTAGGTATTGCTTTTATAATGGTTTTCTTGTAGTTATTTGGGCTGTAAAATTAAAAAACAAGTTTAAGTAGAAAAGTCTATTCTCGTCATGGTTATAGTAACAACTTGAACCCAAGGGTGCTCTACTAGTGAGCTACACTCCAGGTCTTTTGTTTTTTATTTTGACACAGGGTCTCACTTATTTGCTGAGGCATGTTGTCATGTTCCTACCTTAGCCTTCTGAGTCACTGGGATGACAGGTGTGTGCCACCATAACCAGCTGTTGAAGTTTTTGAAAGTCTTTTAAAGTATGAAAAAATTACCAAAAAAAAAAAAAAAAAAAAAACCCAAGATAATAGAATTACCAAAAAGAAAGAAAAAACAAAGAGAAAGCAAAGATATAGTGGTACCCAGGTAGCAATAATCACAGAATTAAATATTCCCACATAGTCAGTGTGGTTCTAAAATTGGTCCTCAGAATACCTGATATCATATGAACCAGACATCAAACATAATACAATTTTAGACATGTACAAATAGGCTCTGTAGTCTATTACAGAAGTTTCAATTCTGAATTAGTGGATGAAATCATAGGAGAGACAGACACTTACCTCAAAGTCACACTCTTCACCCACAGCGTATTTGGTCATGATTTCCAGCCATGCAGTGTCTACTAACTTCTCCAGGGAGGCGGTGTTGTGGTGAACCATTTCCAGAACAAGTTTCTCGTACCAGGTCGGAAACTCCTCCTTCAAACTAAGTAAATATGCTGTTAGCTACTAAAAACTGAAGAAAACCTATCCACATATTTAATTTAATTTAATTCGGGTCAATTCAAACTTTAAGACTCAGCTTTTGAGAGCAGTATTAGAATCACAGCAAAGCAAATATTTCTTGAGCAAATACATGTACAACCCCGGAAGAATACAAAGATTAAAAAACACAGTTTACAGGGGAAAAACTGAAAAACTTTTTAAAGTAGTTCTGTCAATTGATCTATATAAGTTAACTTTCTTATCTATAAATGAAAATAACAGGCACATTACAGGTAAGTTTAAATATTTTCCCATTAATTGGTTTTTGGAGAGTGAATTTCTTTTCATCTATGAATTTATTCTTATCCTTTATCCAGTTTTTAGTTAGGAAGACATAACTGGATTATATTTGTGATATTTCTCAGATGCATCCATTCATTCCCCACCCCTTACCCCCTACCCCCTACCCCCAGGACTGGGGATTAAACCTAGAAGATTTCTAGAACCAAGCCACACCCGAAGTTCATTTTATTTTGAGACAGGGTCTATGTTGCTAAAGCTGGCCTCAAACTTGCAATCTTTCTGCCTCAGCCTCCCACATCACAGGGATTTATAGGCATGCACCACCACGCCTGGTTCACTCATTTACTTCTCACAATACCTTCTGAGGTATCTAGAATTTTTATTTTATGGATAATGAAATTATATCAGGAATAGTTAATACGTTGAAACCATGACTTAAATCCCAAAGCCTTTACAAGTAAAACATTGAGGTACCACTGTTCAGTTATAAATTAGCAAAAAATACTTAACTATCATACCTGATATGGCAACTAAACACTGCTGATGGCCTAATTTTTCAACCCTTTTAGAAAGCAACTGAACAATATTCATCAAAACTGCCATATACTTTAAGATACTCACTGCTGGATTCTTTTAGCAGAAAATGGGAAGCAACTTTAATGGACAGTTATTAGATATGCAATTTTGACCAGATAATTTAATATTTATTCCAAAGTTTATAGTTTTGGGGGGATTGGGGTGGGGGATGAGAACATTAGTGCAAATGCCAGTATTAGGTTTGTTTTGTTCTGCTTTTTTTTGGCTTATTTGTTTTGGTAGTAGTGCTGGGATGGAACCCAATGCATGCTAGGCAAGTGATTTGCCACAAAACTACAACTGCAGACCAGTATTAGGTTTTGTGTTACCATGATACAATGTGATATATAAGAAATATTCTGCCAGCAGCTCAAGAGGCTGAGACAGGAGGATTGCAAGTTCAAAGCCAGCCTCTGCAACAGCATGGTGCTAAGCAACTCTTACCCTGTCTCTAAATAAAACACAAAATAGGGCTAGAGATGTGGCTCAGTGGTTCAGTGCTCCTGAATTCAATTCCCAGCACCAAAATAAATAAATAAAACAAGGAGTATTCTGCATCATTCTATGCAATTCATAACTACTGACTACTATACCGTATCTATTACCATACTCTTACAATGAATTAATCCACCAAGGTATCTACTATACTACAATCATGATCGATATGTTCCAGTTTCCCCGACTTTGTGTCCTCTTCCCAGCTTAATCAACCTTCCAAGATGTTTTCAGATTTCCTTAATTCCAAGAGGCTTTTCCTGGCCCCTGTAAATTCACTCTCTTTCCATTAAACTCAGGTTTCAAGCTCCATGGTCTATAGCTAGTTATTTCTGGAGAGTGAGGCTGGACAATAATGTTCAGATTCCTTTACTCCATGTCATATACATTTTTTTAAAATATTTATTTTTTAGTTATAGGTGGACACAATATCTTTATTTTATTTTTATGTGGTGCTGAGGATTGAACCCAGTGCCTAATGCACTCGAGGCAAGCGTTCTCCCTCTGAGCCACAATCCCAGCCCTCACATACATTTTTATAACAAGGGTGTGTTACTTCCTTTTTTCTTCTTTTGTTTTTCTTTTTTTTTGGGGGGGGGGGCAGTGACAGAACTTGAACCTGGGGCCTTGCACATGCTAGAGGTAAGCACTGTACCACTAAGCTACACTCCCAGCCCACGCATCACTTTTGTAAATAGAAAGGATTTTTACTTTGAATAAAAATTTCAAAACCTCCTAATCTTTTTCAATAATTTCTCCATCCACCCTCCTATATTTTAATAGCAATCAAATCATGTAAAACATTTCCAAAGTACATTCTACAGAACTTCCCTCAGATGTAACAGGTTCCAAGGTCAAATAAGTTTGAAACCCATTATATAAAACCTAGTGAAAAGTATCTCTACTGCAGGTCTTCTAAATATCTTTAATATGCTAATGTGTATGCCTTTCTGAGAAAGTCTGTAGTGGCTTTTTAAACTCTTTTTAGGAAGAAGCAGAGAGTTAATCTCATCCTTTTTATTCCTGCCATGCATTCCTGCGCCAAGCATCCCTGCATGACTACTATTCCAGTTACAAAGATTCCCCTCCTTCCCTAACTCTTTCTACATGCTGCTTCTAGACAATCTTTTCAAAGCCTAACTACTATCATAGGCCTCCCTTATTCAATACTGGTATCTTCCACTGTTTGCTGAATTAAATACAAATAAACATTTTCTATCTTAAACATTTTGGTACAAAGTATCCAACCTTTCACCAGTGCAGGGACCCAGCAACTCAGGAGGTTGAGGCAACAGGATCACAAGTTCAAGGCTAGCATTGGCAACTTAATGATAACAAGCTCAAAAACAAACAAACAAACAAAAAAAAAAAGATGGGATATGCCTCAGTAGGGGAATGCCCCCTGGGTTCAATCCCCAGTACCTCAAAAGTAAGTAAATAAATACAAGTGTCAAATGCTATCTTCATAGAGCTGGGGAATGAGGCTTAGTAGCAGAGAATTTACCTACTATGTGCAAAGCCCTGGGTTCAATTTCCAGTACCACCAAAACAAACAAACAAACAAACCCAAGTTACCTTCTTCATGAAGTCTTGTGAAGTTTTCCTAATATCTCCAGGTTAATATCTTTAGTCTAAATTCTATCTGACCTTTACTTCTTTGTATGTAGGGAAATAATTTATTTTTCATTTTGAAGCTGAATCTTCATATTTGTTCCTAACAGTTTTTTTTTTTTTTTTTTTTTTTGGTACCAGGGATTGAACTTGGGGGCATTTGACCACTGAGCCCCATCCCCAGACCTATTTTGTATTTTATTTAGAAACAGAGTCTCACTGAGTTGCTTAGTGCCTTGCTTTTGCTGAGGCTGGCTTTGAACTCCAATCCTCCTGTCCCAGCCTTCCGAGCCAATGGGATTACAGGTGTGCACCACCGTTCTGGCTCAGAATAGCTTTTTACTAAACAGATTCACTGGGTTTTTTAGGTACATAATCACATTTCCTACAACCATAACATCCTCCTTTATTACTTTTTTATCTTTTTGTAGGCTAATGGTGGTATCTTTTATTTACAAAGAATATTTACACACAATTTTCCCAAAAAGTCATCTGGAGAAGGTAGTGTTGTATTTGCAAAAAAGTGAGTAATATCTGCTTATTTAATGCAGAGGATTGTGCTATGCACTGTAACCAATTCAAGAATAAGTCAAATATGAGTTCTAGCCTTAAGAAGTTCACAGGCTAGCTGGGCACAGTGGCACACACATATAAACCTAATGACCCAGAATGCTGAGGCAGGAGGATCACAAGTTCCGAAGCCAGCCTCTGCAATTTAGCAGGAACCTGTTTCAAAATTTTAAAACAAGGGCTGGGGTTGTGGCTCAGTGATAGAGTGCTTGCCTGGCATAAGGGAGACACTGGGTTCAATCCACAGCACTACATAAAAACAAATAAATAAAATAAATAAAGGTATTGCATCCATCTATAACCAAAAAATAAATAAATAAGGGATAAGGATGTAGCTCAATCTCCAGTTTCAAAAAAAGGAGAAAAAAAAACAGTTTGGGCTGGAGTTGTGGCTCAGAGGTAGCACGCGCGCCTAGCATGTGTGAGACACTTGGTTCAATCCTCAGCACCACATAAAAACAAAATAAAGATATTGTACCTACCTATAATTAAAACATAAATATTAAAAAAAAAAAAAACATGTTTACAGGCTAAGGCTGATACTGCAAATCAATAGCAGAGTACTTGCCTAGCATGCCCTGGTTCAATCACCAGCACCAGGGGGAAAAAATTACAGTCTTTTATAGAGGTCAGTGGGCCAAATCCAGCATCCTGCTAGTTTTTTTGGTTTGTTTGTTTGAGTACCAAGGATTGAATCCCAGGGGTGCTTAAAGACAGAAACACATTCCCATCCCTTTTTATATTTTCAGACAGGGTCTCGATGAATTGCTTAGGGCCTTGCTAAATTGGTGAGGCTGGCCAATCCTCCTGCCTCACTGCCCTAGGCACTGGGATTATAGGAGTGAGCCACCAGGCCCTGGCAGTGCTAGTTTTTGTAAGTAGTTTTGTTATAACACAGCTACACATTTCTTTATATAATATCTATAGCTGTTTAACAATGTCAAGAGTTTAGTTGAGACAAGTGACCATATGGTCCACAAAGCTTAAAATATTTACAAACTGGCCCTTTATAAGATGTTGGCCAACCCCTGGTCTAGCACATTAAATAAAGTGTGTGTCACAAACACACACACACACAAAATACAAATAACACTAATCCCAGAGAGAATGTGCCAATAAGCAAAGAAGAGGCACCAGGTTAGCCGTCTTGACCAATGAGTCAGCAGGACCATCACAAAGAGCCCACTAGTATTCAATTAGTAAATCCTATGCTCTCCTGCTTGTCTGCTACAAGTCAACAAGAAATCCAGAAAAAGCACCTATTCCCAATTCCCAAAAGGACTATTTTATCATCCCTAGTTTCTACTTATCTCTTTGTATGAACCTATAGCCCAAATTCTGCATGTTTTCTTTGAGAGATCATTCAAACAACTAGGCATTTTGAACAGATGATTTTTTTAAGACACCTAATTCACCCTTTCTATTAAACTGTCCTCAAACTGTTATCTGTTTTTGACATCTGCTGTAAATATCATCTGAAATTTCAAATGACCACAAAACAAAGAAAACTTTATGCCTTTTTGCTGTCTCCATTTACACTTTTAGGTCACATGAGTGCCCCCTGCTTAAAGCCATATTTCCAGAGTATTTACATGGTAAAAGTATAGAGCAAAAACACTCAAAGGCCTGGTAAAACCTAAATAAATATGTATTGTCCCCACTTTGCTACTAGCAAAATACCACGAAGATAAAGGCCCCTGACACTAATACAGTACACTATCATATATATTCCAATTAATGCCTCATATATTTGAAAACAAATACTGCATTAAGAGTTATTATTCCATCCTTTCCTAACAAGGTGAAGATGGGGCCAGAAGGCAGGGCTTCTATTACTTACAGTTCAGCAACTTCCTGTTCTTCTTCCCAGGCCTCCTTGTGCGTTAGCTGACTGCTTCCGGTGCTCTTACATGTCCAAATGCGTTCACTGTACCTTTCCAAGCGGGCTTCATACTCTCTGTTGGCAGCAGCTCAGGAAAACAATATTCAAGTAACAGAGACATCCAATCCATACTCATAAAATAATTATTTATAGAAAAAAAATCTACAGTACTATTTCTATAATTTATAGCAGGAAAAAAGACAGAAATGAAACCAGGGTTTTCAAGTGGCAAGTCCAAAGCAAGATCAGAACTAAAGTACAATTAGAATGATTTATCACATTTTACAAATAAAATATTAGTATTTTAGTATAAATGTCATTTCCTCAATTCAACAAAATTTCATTTCACTTTACAAGGCTCACACAGTACTAAAAATTCCCAAGAAAAAATATCATATGAAAAAGGAATAGCTGGGAGTGGTGACACACCTATAATCCCAGCAATTCAGGAGGTTGAGGCAGGAAGATCGCCAAATTCAAGGCCACACTCAGCAACTTAGTGAGGCTCTGTCTCAAAATAAAAATGACATAAGCAGTTTTTACACACTTAACCCGACCATTCCCAATGTGTGTACGTGTAAGTTACACCCTTGAATTTTGAAAATGTTTTGCTCTGTCAGGCACAGTGGCGCACGCCTATAATCCCAGAGGCTCTGGAGGCTGAAGAAGGAGGACCTCAGGTTCAAAGCCAAATTATTTAGGTTTTACCAAGTCTTTGAGTGTTTTTGCTCTATACTTTTACCTTATAAGTACTCTGAAAATATGGCTTTAAGCAGGGGGCACTGATGTGACCTAAAAGTGTTAATGGAGGATCTCAAGTTCAAAGCTAAGCAATTCAGTGAGACCCGGTCTGTAAATAAAATACAAAATATGGCTGGGTGTGTGGCTCAATGGTCAAGTGTCCCTGAGTCCAATCCTTGCTAACCCCCAAAATAATTAATTAAAACATAAAAAAGGACTGGGGATGTGACTCAGTGGTAAAAATGCCCCAGGGTTCAAACCCCAATTCAAAAGGGGGGATAAAAAGGAAAACCAAAATAAAACAAGGCATAGGGACTAAGAGTTTAAGAGGTCAGTGCCAGGGTACAGTGAAAAACACCTGTTCCAGCAACTCAAAAGGTTAAGGCAGGAGGCAGAAGGATCACAAGCTCAAGGCCAGCCTGGAAGATTTAGAAGATCCTGTCTCAAAATAAAAAATTGACTAAAAGGAGTAGGGATGCTCAGTGGCAAAGGGCCCCAGCCCTCAATCCCCGTTTAAAGAAAGAAAAAAAAAAAAAAAAAGAAAGAAAGAAAGAAAGAAAAGAATAAGAGCTCAGATGAGTAGCAAGTTTAAGAATCATTCCACCAGAGGGCATGCCTGTAATCCCAACAACTCAGGAGGCTAAGGCAGGAAGATCACAAGTTTGAGTCCAGCCTGGGCAACTTAGCAAGACCCTGTCTCGAAATAACAAAAATAAATAAAAAGGTCTGGGGATATAGCACAGTGGTAAAGTGCCCCTAGGTTCAATTGCCAGTATCAAAAAATAAAATAAATAAAAAATAATTAGTCTATAGTAAAACAAGATGACCACATTCTCACAGGCAGTTTATAACACTCTTATGCATATACTAATGCATATTAACATAGCATTCCAGGGCTAGGGCTGTGGTTCAGTGGTAAGGCACTTGCCTAGCACGTGTGAGGCACTAGGTTCAAACCTCAGCACCACATAAATAAATAAAATAAAGGTATTGTGTCTACCTACATCTAAAACATTAAAAAAAAAAAATGCATTCCAGCCTGCCTTGGGAACACTTGCTGCTTCCTAGGATTAAAAAATAAATTCCAGGGCTTGGGATATAGCTCACTGGTACAGCACTTGCCTCACATGCATGAGGCCTTGTGTTCAATTACCAGCACTATGAAAATTAAAATCCTAAAAATAACTTTTGACATAATATCCATTTTCATGTTGTCTCCAATAATAGTACATTTACCAGATTATTTAGTAATTGTTCAGTCTCTTCATGAGAGAGACAGGGGGAGATATTGGCATAAGTGCCAAATATACTGTAACTTTCCTTACCATCCTGACAGAATTCACCATCACCCAGCCACATTCAAATTCAAATGGCAAGTAATGAATTTACTTTATGCACAGCAACAGATGCCATACAAGAAATCAACTAACACTACAACTAGAGAGTTAACTGCCGAGTCAGCTGCCAATCCCTATACTTTCCAAATGACACATTTTTATGGTGGCTAAAATAAAAGTACTTAAACAGCTCCTTCTATTAATATCAATATTGTCTTCCAACTCACAAGTATTCATTTTTAATGTATAAAGACTTTTTTTAGTTTTCCAAGGTTGTGATCAGTAAAAACGGCAAATGATAGGGACAAACTCACAGGTAATCTGAACCAGCAACCACTTCACTTACTAAAGATCTTTCTCTGAATCTGCCAAAATCTAAGTAATAAATCCAATTTTCTCACTAAGGATGGTGCTAATATGGGAGTGATTAAACATATTACAGTACCAGTAAAAAATAAGAATCCAACTTTTATAAAATGCTAAGGAAACCCAATCACTGAGAATTCATAAAAGTAGGATGGGCATGGTGACACATCCCTAAAAATCCCAGTTACATGGGAGGCCAAGGCAGGAAAATCCTAAATCAAGGTCAGCCTGAACAACTTAGGGAGACCCTGCCTCAAAAAAGGGGGCAGGGCCTGGGGAGTAGCTCAGTGATAGAGTGTGCCTGAATTAAACATCCAGTACCACAAAAATAGAGTAACAAGCTGGGCATGGTGGTGCAAGCCTATAACCCCAGCAGCCTAGGAGGTTGAGTCAGAAGGATGGCAAGTTCAAAGCCAGTCTCAGGAACTTAACAAGATTGTCTCAAAGTTTAAAAAAATAAAAAGCACTGGGGCGGGTAAGCAAGCCTAAGGAATGGTGAGATGCTAAGCAACTCAGTGAGACTCTGTGGTCTAAATAAAGAACAATATAGGGCTGGGACACAGAACCACCTAATAGGGAAGCAGTGTCAGCATCCCAACTCAGATGCAGGCAAGGGGTTAACAAGATAATTCAGTTCTGTTCAGGAGATAAAGGCCATCTGAATTAAACAACAGAGAGAAGTCTGCGAAGCTTGTGCCTTCTATGACCCCCAAAGCTTGTGCCCCCCAGACTGAGTCAAGCCTGTGGCACTAGTGACCACTGGTGGAAGGCTTAGGACATTGGACCAAGTAGACACAAGTGAGATCACATGGGGTGTGCCTTAAAGGGGAAATTGGAACCCCTGCCCCTTCCTCTCCCTCTCTGTCCTTCCTGACTAGCACAACGCTGCCACTACATGTTCCTCACCAGGATGTTTTTTCTTGCCACAGGCCCCAAAGCAGTGGAGCCAGTTGATCACAGACTGAAGCCTCTGAGCCTCTGAGCCAAGTCTTTCCTCCTTTTATGTCCCACCTCTCAATGTTCTGACACAGAATCAGAAAACTAACATCAAGAGGCATAGATAGACACTGGAAGAAAAGAAGAAAGGACAACATCATCACTTGTACATGAGAGTGTTATCTAATTAGAAAATTTCTTAAAACTAAAAAAAAAAAAAACCTCTTAAAATCAATATAATAAATGTCATCTAGGCGGCTAGTTACAAAATTAATGTTCAAACTTTTCTGATAATGAAGAGTCTTTCCAAGCAATAAACAATGTTAGAAAACAGTGAGCATCTCATTTGAAATATGTATATAAAACTACAAATATTGGTGTTTTTTCTAAGTTCACAAAGATTTATACCCTGGCCATGTAAAAGAAAACGTAGTAGAAGATAGGTAAATGTGGGCTGGGCTGTAGCTCATTGGTAGAGTGCCCACCTCGAATGTGTGAGGCACTGGGTTCAATATTCAGCACCAGATAAAAATAAAGACAATGTGTCCAACTACAACTAAAAAAAAAAAAAAAAAAGATAGGTAAATGTGACACACATTTAACAGAGAAAGATACACAAATGGCCCCAAAAGGAAAAGGTATTTACTTTCTTCTATAATTAAATAAAGGCCAACAAAAGCAAGAAAAATAAAAGAGGGGTGGGGGCTGGGGATGTGACTCCATGGTCAAGTGCCCGAGTTCAATACCCAGTATCCAAAAAAAGGGGACTGGAAGTATTGCTCAGCGGTTAGTGTCCCTGGGTTCAATCCCCAGTAGAAAATAGAGTAATAAAAAATAAAATTAAATAAAAAACTAAAGGGGGCTGGGGTTGTAGCTCAGCGGTAGAACTCTTGCCTTACACGTGTGAGGCCCTGGGTTCAATCCTCAGCACCATGTTAAAAAAATACTATAGAGCTGGGATTATGGCTCAGCACGTGCCTCACACGGGCGGGGCCCGGGTTTGATCCTCAGCACATAAAAATAAAGGCATTGTATTGTGTCCATCTACACCTAAAAAACAAATAAATATTTTAAAATAATAATGTATATATTTTTAAAAATTTTTTTTTAAAAAATAAAGGACTGGGGGTGTAGTTTAGTGGTGAAATGCCCAATACTAAATAGATAAAATTAATTTCTTATTATTAGTTATTTTAAAAAGCAGGAATAACATGCCCAGTTCATTCTCCTTAAAAGTAGACTCACGTAAACACAGTATACAAGACTGGTATCACTAAGATGCCTCAGTGATTTCTCCAGTCCAACATTTTCTAAACTAGACTCATTGTTACTACTTTCCCTTCTTCCCAAACTGGCTCCTTACCAGACAGTCCCAATCTCACAGATGCTAGTGTCCAACTCAGGCATCAGGAAATCATCCTCATCTCTTCAGTCCCTAACTTCAACCACTAACAGATTTCTCAAGTCAGTCCTTTCTCTCCAATAACCAAACCATTATCTAATCCACCCTGCTTTCTCACCTAGTCATAACATTTTCAAACATTTTAAGTAGCCTCTTTTGTAGTAATCTTCTCTGGTCCTTTGTACTTCTCACCCTAAACCCTTATCTTACTCAATCTTTGTTTTTTACTTATTTTAATTTTTTAGGGAGAGAATTTTTTGATATTTATTTATTTATTTTTTAGTTTTCGGTGGACACAACATCTTTATATGTATGTGATGCTGAGGATCGAACCCAGGTCGCACACTGGTCAGGCGAGTGCACTACCACTTGAGCCACATCCCCAGCCCCAATCTTTGTTTTTTAAACTCATGTCTCCTGTTTACTTAAAGGTGTTTGGTCCGGCTGGGATTGTGGCACTGGGTTCAATCCTCAGCACCACATACAGATAAATAAACAAAACAGAAATATTGCATCCATCTGTAACTAAAAAATATTTTTTAAAAAAAGGTGTTTGTCCTCAGGCCCCCTGAGATGCAAATATGTTCCTTCCCTGAGGGAGGCAATTCTCTTGCCTCCAATTTATTAAAAATCATGATAAGATTTTGTTAAGTTTTATTTTCTGTAATTTATAAAGTAATTTTAAAAGAAAAATAGAGAATATTTTACAGATATGTTTAAATACTAAATATTTATTGATTATGGTTTTTTCCAACAATGAAAGTACCATCTATCCTCATATATACCTTTCCAACAGCCCCTTCCATAAAAAAACTATGCTATCTATATAGCATTCTCCTGCTGGGTCACTTCATCCATTCCTGTAACTTCAATTATATTCTATATGCTAATAACTTCTCATACTAACTCAGTCACCTCCCTCTGAATTCTAGACCCATATAACCAATATCAATGTGGCTACTTCCTTGGATATGCGTAAGTGACTCAATAAGACGTCCAAACTGAATATTCCACTATCTCATTCCACTCACAAACAAAACAAAATTAAAAACTTGTTCTTGGGGTGGGGATGTGGCTCAAGTGGTAATGCGCTTGCCTGGCATGAGTGGGGCGCTGGGTTTGATCCTCAGCACCACATAAAAAGTAAAATAAAGATGTTATGTAAAAAAAAAAAAACTTGTTCTTCTAGAATTCTTTATTTTGGGGAATGGCACTAAAATCCAAATGAAAACACCATCCTTGACAAATCCCCAATCAATCGCAATTCTGCCAAATCTGCTTCATTTATCTCAAATCCATCTCTTGAACTTCACCTCAAGGGCTGGTAACTTCTCTCAGACCACCATCATCTATTGCCCAGATTATTTCACTAGTCTAGTCACTTGCAGCTAGTCTCCAAGCTGAAGATCCCTTCTTGACACTGCAGCCACAGTGATCTCCCTACTTCTTTTTTATTCAAAATTTTCACTAAAATGAAGGCCAAGTTCAAATTCCTTACCCCATGTCAGAAAAGCCTACAAGACACAGCCCTATTCACATGACTCACTACTAAGTAATTTCTTCACTCTAGGTATATGAAAGTTCTTTCAAATTCTTAAAATCATGAGCCTTTAGGAGCTGGGGATGTGGCTCAGCAATCAGCACTTAGGGTGAGACCCTGGGTTCAACACCCAGTATCATCAAACAAAACAAGACAAAAACAATTTAAACTTGAAAAGCTGAGGCAGGGAGATCATTTGGGTTCAAAAGTTTGAGGCCAGCCTGGGCAATACAGTGAGACCCCATCTCAAAAAAAGTGAAGATAATCTCAGTGGCTAGGGAGGCTGAAGCAGGTGGACTGAAAGTTCAAAGCAAACCTCACCAACTTAGTAATACCTTAAGCAACTCAGTGAGACCCTGTCTCTAAATAAAAAAAAAAAAAAAAAAAAAAAAAATAGAGCTAGGGATGTGCTTCAGTGGTTAAGTGCCCCTGGATTCGATCCCTGGTACCAAAAAAAAAAAAAAAAAAAAAAGCCAAGAACCCTCAAATTCATACTACACATTCATAAACTCATCATACCTTCTCTGCCACAAATATATAATTCTCTATTCTTCAACCAACCAAATTCTAATTGTCTTTTAGATTTCAAAAAAAAACTTTCTACAGGAAACATCACCTGAACCTTCAAATATAATACATTATATTACTGATTCCAACTACTCACCCCCTTCCTATACAGGATTTTACATCTCCAATCACTGCCTGTGGCTTGCAATGTCTCTTGAAGAGGAATGTACATCCCCATCCCCACCTACTTGGGACTTGCTTTGACCAATAGATGTGAACAGATGTGAGATATGCCACCTACAGGAAGAGGCTTAAAAAGCCATTATGTTTTCCTCCAGATCTTTCTCTTTACTGCTAGAAAGGCATATCACACACAGGGACTGCTTCAATCTAGGTCTTAGAATACAAAAAAGGTGTTTTGCCAGTGACCAATACCTATAATCCCAGCTACTCAGGAGACTAGGGCAGGAGGATGTAAAATGAAGGCCAGCCGGGCAACTCAGCAAGACCTTATCTCAAAATAAAAAACAAAAGAGGTAGGAATATAGCTCAGTGGTAGCACATCCCTGGGTTCAATCCCCAGTAGAGCCAAAAAAAAAAAAAGACAAGAAAAAAAGCCCATTAGAAGGATACTGAGTCAGCTGCCTCTAAATCCTATTTCAGATTTTAGGTTACCAAAATAAGTCACTCATTCTCAAATAACCACTCAGAGCAAATGCCAATTGAGGTTTTTATGTTCCAGCAACTCCTGCACATATAATTGCAGACAAAATGTCAAAGCAATTCTCCAAAGGTTGTGTAAGCTATAAATGATAAGATATTTTCAAATCATAGATCATCTCATTATGCATCTACTTTTTTATGACTTCAAGAGCCAGCTACCTCCTCACCACAATATACAGCTGCTTTGTTCTCTTTAGCCTGGTAAAGATTGTTTCTTTCAATAAAGTACGTGAAGCCATGGTGCTTGCCTGTAATCCCAGCAACTCGGAGACTGAGGAGGGAGGACTGCAAGTTCCAGGCCGGGTCTCAAGAATTTAGCAAGACACTAAGTAACTTAGCCCTGTCTCAAAAAAACAGAAAGGGTTGGGGCTTGTAGTTCAGTGGTAAAGCCTCTTTGGTAAATAAATAAATAAATAAAATGCTCTAGTCATTCTTGTCTAGAGGCAAATTAACTGTATGAATAATGCCACAAAGGTCATAAATTAATTTTCTAAACTTTAGTAATTATGACAGTTGAATCAACAGAACAAAAATACTAATTTACAGCAAGCTGTTTGAAGCTTCAGTTCCTGCTTAAAATCTAGCTTCATTACAGTCAGTGTATCATCAGTCTACTGTCAAATAATCACATCAAGAACTGCTCTGAAAAATTTCACATTCTTCAACTAAGATGTAGTGTCTTGCCTGTGGTACTACCCTGGGAAGTAAAAGCATAAATTCAAATCCATAATATAATCAACATAATCAATATAACACCCAGTCATTACATATATAAATTATTTACAACTTTTTTAAGTTTAGTGAAGATGTACACTGTACCTTCAAGAACATACTAATTCACAGCTTTAAGTCAGTAAAATACCATATAAATTTTCTTGAGTACATATGCAATTAAAAAGGTGAGTATTAAAGGTCGAGCACAGTGGTGCATGCCTATAATCCCAGCAGCTCAGGAGGGGGAGGCAAGAGGATCCAGAGTTCAAAGCCAGCCTCAGCAATTTAGCGGGGCGCTAAGCAACTCAGTGAGACCTGGTCTCTAATAAAATACAAAAATAGGGCTAGGGGATGGTCGAATGCCCCTGAGTTGAATCCCTGATGCCCCCCCCAAAAAAGTGAGTATTAAGAGAAAATTAAAATATTGAATACTATTAAAAATATAACCATAAATATAAATTAAGAATAACAACAGTTCAAATGCAATTGTTACTCAACCATGTATTTGTTCTCCTCTATGAAACCACTAATAGCCTAATAAAGAAATATGCCAACCTGCCAACCATACAGTACAATTGTTCAAAACCCATCCTCAAAGTGTTTCCACTTGTAGACATTCCCAAGAGAGCAATATATCCCCTAAATCTAATGCTCTTAAAGAACTCCTTTGTTAAAAGAGTTCTAAATGCTTGTATGGGAAATAAAAAATGAAGAATGCTTACAAAATACATAATATTTCACATTACAGTTTCTAATTATCATCAAAAAGTCTTTTTACACTTACATATACACATACTCACAGATACATACATGTATATATTTCAATGATTTCATTGAGTGACATGAAAAGCCTTTGTTGCCAGTCCTAATTTAGCTATCATGGCCATTTTCACCTAACTCACTACCTCTTCGACTTGGAATTTAACTCTTCCCTAAGCATGTCTCTCTGTCTCTCTCTCCCTCTTCTCTCTCTTTTTCTTTTTCTGATGGCACTGGGGATTGAAAAAAGGACTAGGGATGTAGCTCAATGGTAGGGAAAACAGCTGAGGCTTCGAGTTCAATTCCCAGCACCGCAAGAGGAGAAAAATAAAAAGGAGTGGCATTTCTCCTTCTCTCAAAATAATTAGAAGGGACTAGGCAGGAAGAGCACTGGATTATAATCCTGACATCATTTACAGAGCGTGTGACCTTTAACAAGTCATCCTCAACTCTTTGGGCCCACTTGGCAAACCAGGCAAGGCTCCTCCATCTCCAAAATTAATTTCTGCTCCATGATATTATACGTATATTTCATCAAAAGAATTCTTATTGCCCAGACTCACTTTCCAAGTCTCTTTGTATGTAAACACCCAACATTCACAAACTGCACTCACAAACAAGAATGAGATTATTCTACCAAGTACTACATTAACACAAAGATCAAGGAGAAATTAAAGGGCTCACCTGGACACTTGCTCCAATGCTGCCACACACAAAACAAGAAATCTAGTCTTTCCAAAGAGTAGGCCTGGTGGCGCAGGTCTGTAACCCCAAAGGCTCAAGAGGCTGACAGGAGGATTGCAAATTCAAAGCCACTCTCAGAAATTTAACAAGGCCCTAATCCATGCAGCAAGACCCTGTCTCAAAATTAAAAACATAAAAGGGCTGGAGAGTTGGCTTAGTGGTTAAACACATCTGTGGGTTCAATCTCTGGTACCAAAAAAAAAAAAAAAAAAAAAAAAAACCGAGGGCTGATAAAACTACGGATACGTGAAAGCTTGATTCAGAAATCCTCTTTTAAGATGTAAACTTTAAAATGATAGATCTAGCATCCATATTAAGAAAAAAAAAGTAAAATAAAAGCCATCCACCAGGGCTGGGGATGCTGGCTCAGTGGTGTGGCGCTCGGCAGCGCGCGAGGCCCTGGGTTCCATCCCCAGCATCGCACAGCCTTTAAAGTAAAATGAAAAGTCTGAAAGCCCAGGCTAGCGGCAGAGCTCTCCGAACAAACGAGCAAAGAGCCTCGGCTTCCCATCTACAACAGCAGCCTCGTGTTCCCAACACAACGCAAACCCTTTAAGTACTTCTCCACATTTTTATCTTATTAAAAAAGCAAACACCAATTTCAAATCTTGAGAATTCCCAACCTCCGTCTTCCGAGGGAAGGGGAGGGCCGGGGCTGCGGGACCGGCTTTCCTCCCGCCTCCCCTGCAGGTCTGGAAATGCAGCCGGGTCCTGCGCCCGCGGTGCTGTCAGCTCAGCCAGCCCGAGGTCCGCTAGAGTCCCGGCGCCCCGGCAGGGCTGGGGACTCGGTCCCGGCCGGCGCCAGCCGGATCACGAGGCTGCGCGGGTGCAAGATTCCTAAAACTTGAGCTGACGACTTCATTTAAATTAAAAAAAAAAAAAAAAGCGCCAAGCCAGTCCCGCTTTCCGGCGCTCGGGGCCTACGGCCAGGCGGAGCGGGCAGGAGGTGCGCTCGCTGTCGCCGGGCCCGGGGACAAAGTGAGCGGCCCCGCCGCGGCAGCCAGCGGCCCGCTCGCGGGCCCCGGAGCAGCGGGCCGAGCCGGAGCGCGGGCCCGCAGCGGCCAGGCGCGCTGACAGCTGCCCCCCGCGCGGTGCCGAGCCCCCCGACCGCCCCGCGCCCGCCCGGCCCGCGGCGCCGGCTGGAAAAGGATACTCTCGGGTGCGGAAGGCCTCCTGCGTGTGCGCGATGGTGAAGAGCGGCTCCTCCCCGGGAAGCGGCTTCGCCAGCGGGAAGGGCTTGCGGCCCAGCAGCGGCGCCATCGCGGCGGCGGCGGCGGTCCTCCCGGCCCGCGGCGCAGCACTAGGCCCCGCGGCCCCGCGCGAGCGCTGGCTCCCGGCGGTGGGGGAGGGGAGGGGTGAGAGGGCGGCGCGAACTCCCGCTCCCTCACTGCCGGCGCGGTCGCGCGACCGCCATGGGGCGCCACGCAAGGGCGCAGAGCTCCTACGCGCAGCGCTGCGCGTCTCGGCAGCCCACCCCGGCCAACCTTCGCCACGGATCCACACTGCCGGCAGTCACGACTCCTCCTCAGCGGCACCGGAGGAAATTATTGAAAAATGGCGGGAGATTCCCCTCCTCCCCCCGCCGGGCCAGCGCACACACTAACTTGCTCCCCTGTGGCGCCGATAGCGAATGCTCCAATAGGCGGACAGCTGGTCAGCGCTCACTGCCTATTGGCTCGGAGCAGCTGCCGCTCTGCGTCTGGGTCCCGCCCCGCTGCCCCTGCTGCGTAGTTGGGTTGCAGCGCACTAGAGGGCAGTCTGAAGAGGTGAAAGGTCACGTTATGTAAGCGCTGGTGACAGGCTCACGGGCCACCAGCGGCGGAGTTAAATGTGGGGGACTGCGGGAACCGAAAGGCTGCGAACTAAAGGAAGTCAGGCCAGTGAAGCTCCTACACACATACAGACATTGCGCCATCTGTCACCGACGGCGACATCGACATCCGGGCACCACTGTCCGTGTGGTGCGCCGGAGGGGGGAGGGGGGAGCTCGCGGCCAGGGGCTTTGTCTTTCCACTTGTGCTCCGCCCCCTTCTTAAAGGCGCCGCTCTGGGCCACGCCCGGGAATGCTTGGGTGGGGTTGGGCTTCGAGGAGGTGTTGGCGGGAATCGCTCCAGAGACCTTTCCCAAGTAGACGTGGTGCCCAAGCACGGCTTGAGCCCCAGCCTTGCTCACCCCAAAGTTAACTTGTGGACGAGAGTGTGGTTGAGATACCGAAGCTTGTTCCTAGGCGAGGCTTGTTGGAAAGGGTAACATAGGAGGGTCTTCGGAATGAGAAGTTAAAGGACATCTCAGAATACGTGCATTCATCCATCAGATGTGTTCACCATCACCCGAGGATGTTCCTGGCGCCGTGCTGGATGCTCGGGGGGGGGGGGGGGAGAACAAGAGGAGAGACTGCCCTAAAAATATAACAGACGCAAAAAATCAAGAGTTCTGTGTTAAGTGCGCAGCGAGAAAGCGGCCGACTGCCGGAGGGCGCGGAGCCTGAGCGGCTGCAGCCGGCACCCACAGAGTCCAGAATCTGGACAGAACAACCAGAAACGCGCTGATTAAATCCTCTCCTTATTAAATGGCCTTTCTTAGTTCAAAGATTTTTCAGTGGCCCCAGGGTACACTTCTCAGCCTGTTGTTCAACAGGGCTAAGTTGCTAGGTCCCTGAATGTGGCCTGCCATTGCCATATCCTTGTCTCCTTTTCTTCTCACTTCAAGAGAATCTGGGGGCTAGGGATGTGGCTCAGTACTAGAGCCCTCGACTAGCATGTGTGATGCACTGGGTTCCATTCTCAGCACGGCATATAAGTAAATTTAATTAAAGGACAGTAACAGCGAAAACCTGGGGGTGGGGGTAGGCGGTAGCTCAGTTGGTAGAGCACTTGCCTGACATGCTTGATTTGATCCCCAGAATTGCAAGAAAGAAAAGTAAAATCTTCCCAGCAAATTCTTGGTCAGAGGCCATCTGATCACTGATGAAGACTCCTCTGATCAAGGGAGCCCATTTTCCTTCAGGAGCCATGTCTTTTTTCTTTTTTCAGTGATCAATGGACCTTTATTTATATGTGGTGCTGAGAATCAAACCCAGGTGATCCCAAGTGCTCTAACACTGAGTTATAACCCCAGCCGCTTAGCCATTTCTTTGAAGATGAGTGGGAGAAGTCTTCTCAGAGGATATGGCATGGAATTGTGAAAAGAGAAAAAAGTTCTCTAGACAGAGAAATGAGGGCCAAACATTCTAGGCCAAGAGAACAGCAGGCTGAAGACCATGAAAACTTCTGTACATCAGACTGGGTCAGGTGGTCGAGGCATGGCGCAGGCCTATGATCCCCACAACTGGGAAAGTTGAGGCAGAAGGATCATAAGTTCAACATCAGCCTCAGTAACTTGAAGCCTTAAGAGACCCTGTCTTAAAAAAAGGGCTGGGGATGTGGTTCAGTGGTTAAGCACCCCTGGGTTCAATCCTGTTAGAAATACTGCAAGCAACCAAACATGCTCAGAAGTGGATGGGTAAGGGGTTTGCTCCTGCTAGAAGGGTGTCTGCAGAAACCTGGCTAGTGAGCCAGCAGGGGTAGGCAGGCCAACCACTTTTATTATTGCCCTTTGCCCTGTTTGGAGGAGCTTGAGTACAATAAACCTGATTAGCTAATTTTAAAATTGGGGGGATCAAAGTGAAGGGCTATAATTAAAATGGCTACAATTGGGTCCAATTACGGCTGTATTCTGAAAATGGAGCACTGGACTGTCATTTCTCACAAATCCCCATTACCAAGGAAAGAAAAGTATCCAATAAGAGTGGCAGAGGAAGCAGTCATCCTGGCCACTGTGTTGGTTGAACTGGAGTGACCACTTAGAATGGAATTGCAGTTGGGTGGCAGTGATACTAAGGGCTTAAGTGGAACAAGATTAGTGGAGCTCCATAACAGGACAGACCTCAGCAGGAACAGATACCCAACAGCAGACTTCAAGCAGACAGAGTAAAGACTCCACAAACATTAAGAAACAAATGATGGACATTTTTTTATATTTCAAAAACACATCTAGGCTAGAGGTGTGACTCAGTAGTAGAGTACTTGTCTCACAGCAAGAACAAAAAAATCTATGACACACAAGAACTGGGCATCCAGGCATCAAAATCATTTTAGCACTTGGAACTGCTATGGACCGCAGTCCACTCCAGTGCTGGAGAGGCAGGGTTCTACATACGCGGAAGTCAGGGATGAGCTCCAGGCGCTGGACAGCCATCTAGAACACATCTGGAAGCTCTGAGGAAAATGGTAGTAGAGGGTGAGACTTGCTGAGCAGAACCCATTTGAGTCTCTGCCCTATTAGTTCATTCAAATAATGGGGGAGAAAACCCATGGAAGTTTGGTGGGTTTTATTTCTACTGATTGCCCCTGGTTGAACTGTGGCTGCAGACCTCAGAGGTGGAGGCTGAGACTCAGACTTATTTCTACTGATTACTTCCATCTCTCTCTTGAGTTCTGCTGCCACAGGTCAACCAGGGAATATCAAATGCACCTGCTTAAATTCTTGAACTATTTCCCCTTCCTACCATCCTGATAGGGTCCCTCCTACATTCTTTTGTCATTACTGTAACAACTGCTCTATTTTTTTATGATACTGGGGATTGAAGCCAGTGGTGCTCTACAATCGATTACATCCCTATCCCTTTTTAAATCATTATTTT
Source organism: Urocitellus parryii (assembly GCF_045843805.1). Classification (NCBI taxonomy): domain Eukaryota; kingdom Metazoa; phylum Chordata; class Mammalia; order Rodentia; family Sciuridae; genus Urocitellus; species Urocitellus parryii. The sequence goes on along the minus strand of NC_135539.1, from coordinate 27,414,211 downwards.
GCAATAATAGGGTCTCGTAAGTTGCCCAAACTGACCTTGAATTTTGGATCCTCCTGCTCAGTCTCTCAGGTGGCTGGGATTACAGGTGTGAGCCACCATGCCAACTCTGATGTCATATGTTCTGCTTTCATATGTTCTAAGTTGCATTAAAATGATGTCTTAGTCGGTAAAATATACATAGTTCTAAAAAGAAATATAAACATAGTTCAAAAACATATCAAATAGTTTTACATGATGCAGCCCAGAAGCAACCTCCCCTGCCTGCTGTCTGCTCCACCAGACTTCCATTTTTAACTCATTAAGCTGTTTCCTCTGGTATTTACCTCCTTTTTGTTTTGTTTTGTTTTGTTTTGTACTGAGGATTGAACCCAGGGGCACTTTACTACTGAGCTACATCCCCAGCCCTTCTTATTTTTTAAGATAGGGTCTCACTAAATTGCTGAGGCTGGCCTCGAACTTGTGATCCTTCTACCTTAGCCTCCCAAATGGCTGGAATTACAAGTGTGGGCCACCATGCCCAACCTTACCTCTACATTTCTAAATAACAAATATTTTGCTATTTTATGCACTTGTTTCGCAGCACTGGGGAGTGGGCCCAGAGCCAAGCACGTAGCCTATGACTGGGCTATATACATGCCCAGCCCAGTTTCCAGTTTCAAATATTGTTGAATTTTTTCCATGGAAGATGAAGACTTTGTCCTCTGTTAAACAAAAATTGTGGGAGGCTGTTGTTTTACACTGAATTTCTTCACCAGACTACAACGGATCAGACCAAGCCAGAATGGAGTCACCTCATTCCAAATTTTAAAACAGATAAGTCCCAATTTGACCAGTTTTTCCTAGAAACATCATATTTCAATCCACCTGAGTCAAAGTAAAAAGGGAGTCCCTTGTGCTTTAACCCTCACAAAGAAGTAACCTAATGTTAATCAATCAGCTTTTTTTTTCCCCCTATAATCGTTTTCTTGTACCTATTTTATAAAATCAGTATTCTGCTTTTGCCCAATGGAGACTCTTTCTTTTTTCTGTTGGTACTAGGCATCGGATCCAGGGTGCTTTGCCACTGAACTATATCCCCGTCCCTTTTTATTTTTTAAGACAGGGTCTTGCTAAATAGCTGAGGCTGTCCTCAGACTTTTGATCCTCCTGTCTCAGCCTCCCAAGTCACTGAGCCACCCATGGCTGGCTGCTCTTGCCCAATGTGAGCTTTCATTCTATTTTGTAGGATGGAGGCCTTCCTGCTTCATGAATAAATTTGTTATTTTGGTCTTTGCCATCTGTTATATTCTCCCCAACACCACACATGTATACAGACATATCCCCAAAATTATATTATGATCAGTTAAACTAATGGGCAGTATATAAACTTGTGATTATGTGCGATTCACAGATGATTCATATCATGGACTGATTACATTTTCTTATTTTGTGTTTCCTGTATTGCGTCCATCTTTCTCACTTTATTTCACCTTTTTCACTTGCATACTATCACTGCTCTATCCTCAGACTGACAGGACTATATGACTCCTCTCAACAAGTACAGACACAACTGGGCGCGGTGGCACACACCTGTAATCTCACTGGCTCCAGAGGCTGAGGCAGGAGGAGTGCAAGTCAAAGCCAGCCTCAGCAAAAGTGAGGTGCTAAGCAACTCAGTGAGACCCTGTCTCTAAAAAAAATACAAAATAGGGCTAGGGATGGGGCTCAGTGGTTGAGTGCCCCTGAGTTCAATCTCTGGTACTAAAAAAAAAAAAAAAAAAAAAAAAGACAAACACACCATGTGAATATCCTTCCAGTTGTTCTCCAGTTCTCGTCTCCTCCCTCTCCACAGTATCCCACCACTCCCAATGGTTGGCTCCCTAAGGCCAATGGAGTGAAACCCAATCCTGGCCTGATCTGCACAGAGCTCCAAAATCTGTCCTTAGTCTACTTCCTTTTTTTAATTTATTTTTTATTTTTTCTTCATTAGCAAAGTCTAGGTTTATTTAGGTTGCTAAATATTCCCTGCTGAAAGGATGCAGAGCTCCCTGGGAAAATGAATGTCCAAAGTGAGTGTTTTAACATCCTGTACCCAAAAGTAAGGAATTGCTCGAATCATGAGGAAATGTTCAAAGGGCACAGGAGACGGCACTGGGGAACTTACTGAGACCCTGTCTTGAAATAAAAAGGACTGTGGGTTGAGCCCTCTGGGCACAACCCACAGTGCCAGACGCAAATACTGGAGACTGATTTATAAAGGACAGCATGTATTTCCTCACAGCTGTGGAGGCTAGGGAAGCCGAAATGGAGGTGGGCAGCTTTGATTTTCAATGGCTCAGGGCTGCTCTCTGCTTCCACGGTGGCCACTGGGTGCTGCACTGACCAGAAAGGAGGGCTGTGTCCTTGGTAGCACAGGCAGAATGGTGTGAGGCCTCCTTATGACAGTCTTTGCCTCACTAACCAGGAAGGGACCTTTGTGGACTCATCACCTCTGAAAAGCTCTGTCCCACTGAACATGTGCCTATGCCCTTTCCAGCCTTCAGTTGCTGTCCATCTTCACTGCTCCCCACATTCAGTGCACTGTGAGGCAGGCTCAGGTCATTGAAATGTGCATTAAGGACAGGGCCTACCACTGCCCAGAGGGAACTGACACGTTGTTCATGAAGAACTAGTGGCTCAGCCCTTGACTTTGTCTTCTTTCTTTTCATCTTCCCAATTCTTTTTTTTTTTAAATATTTATTTATTTTCTTTAGTTTTTGGTGGACACAACATCTTTGTTTGTATGTGGTGCTGAGGATCGAACCCGGGCCGCACGCATGCCAGGCAAGCGTGCTACCGCTGGAGCCACATCCCCAGCCCATCTTCCCAATTCTTATCAACTTCAAGATGGTGGTGGAGGCCACTAGCCTGAATTTCAATGATAAAAGTGGAAGTCAGTGAAAGAGAAGGGTTTCCATGGTATCTTTTCCATCGTCCTATATGTTCCTTTGTAGGCTCTCTCAACTTTGGAATCTAGAATGCTGTGTCTCTTGAGGTCCCACACAGAGGGACTGGTCCCACACAGAGGGACTGGCCCCTGATGGATGGAATTCCTGACTTCCTGCTTTCCCAGCTCTAGCATCAGGATATGCAGTCTCCATGAATGTCAGCTGCTAACTCCCCTTGCTATTTTTCACTCCTGCTTATCCTTGTCTGACATTTTATTTCCATAACTGTTTTTCATTTATAGAAACTGTATGGGTTCCTTGGCCAGGCACACACATGTAATCCCAGGAGGCTGAAGCAGGAGGATCACAAGTTCAAAGCCCGCCTGAGCAACTGTGAGGCGCTAAGCAACTCAGTGAGACCCTGTCTCTAAATAAAAAATACAAAATAAGGCTGGAGATGTAGCTCAGTGGTCAAGTGCCCTTGAGTTCAATCCTCAGTACCCATTCCCCATACAAAAAAGAAATTGTGTAGGTTCCTTCTCAAATCTGCCTGGTCATTTTTTTTTTTTTAAATATTTTATTTTTTAGTTCTCGGCGGACACAACATCTTTGTTGGTATGTGGTGCAGAGGATCGAACCTGGGCCGCACGCACTCCAGGCGAGTGCGCTACCAGTTGAGCCACATCCCCAGCCCTGCCTGGTCATTTTTTAGTCTCTTATTCTCAATACTTTCCTTTGTTTAAACACATGATGGCCATCTTGGGCTGAAGACAGAGCTCAGTGGCAGAGTGCTTGTCAAACATGCGTACAGCCCTGGGTTCATCCCTAATACACACACACACACACACACACACACACACACCACCTTATTTCAGGTACCACATACAAGAGTTTCAGGATCTGACACTCCTTTGACAACCTAATAGTGTTAACATTTTTAGAAGAGCTCTCACTCTCTCTTTCTCTCCCCCTCCCTCCCCTTGCTTTTTGCTTTGTAGGTTCTCTTTTCTCCTCCTCATCATCACTTATGGTGGGGGACTATGTGGTGAGGACTGACAATGCATTTATACAACCTTGTCCCTCTCCTTTTTCTTTGTAGTGGGGATTGAGCCCAGGGGTGCCTGACCACTGAGTCACATCCCCAGCCCTCTTCATGTTTTGAGACAGGGTGTCTCCTGCCTCAGCCTCCTGTGTTGCTGGGATCACAGCCACATCCCCAGGACTCTAGGCTCTCCTTCCTTCTCCAAATGATGGTGGCACAACATGATATGTGATGGGGTTGAAAACTGAACATTTTTCTCCTGAACGGCTTTCAAACCTGCAATAGGACACATCCATCCATCCATCTGTCCCACAGTGGAGGGCTCTAAATAATCTTTAAGAAAAAGACAGGAGGACTTAGTCTCTGTCTTGATTCCCATAGGATCAAACCTCTCTTTCTTCTACTATGCCTCTTTTCTTCTGGGAAATGAAAACCCAAAGTTTAAATAAATAAATAATAATAAAAAAAACTTTTAAAGATAATAGGCAGTAGAACTCAGATTTCATCATGATACCTGGAGCCCCTATGAGAAATGAGAGGAACTGCTTCAGACAATACTCAAATTCTTGGAACATGGAGAATGTAGAATTCTTTCCAACCATGACTCTCTGGTTTTCCTTTGGAATCAGAACAAGAAAGAACTCATGGTCCAAGGGCAGATTTGTGGTTGCCCAGGGCTGGAGGGAGGGAAAAATGGAGTGCTTATTATTGGTCCCTGGGGTAACGACAAACTTCTGGGCTGGACAGTGATGGTGGCCGCACAGCATCAAGGATATAGTTAGCACCGCTGGATTGCACGCGCTGGGAGAGCTGAAAGTGGGCTGGAGACAATGGAGCCCAGCGTTGAGCACAGCTCGCTCATGCGGGACACAGAGTACATGTCACTGGGTGTGGTGGCACATGCCTATGATCCCAGCTACCTGGGAGGCTGAGGCAGGATAGCAAGTTAAAGGCCAGCCCTGGTAATTCAGCAAGACCCTGTCTCAAAATAAAAGAGCTGGCAATGTGGCTCAGAGGCAAAATGCTCCAGATGAAATCCCAGTTTACTTCTCTTTGTGTCCCTCCCTCTTGCGCATGTGTGTGCCTCTTTGTGTATTTTACCAGAATTCTTTTTGGTACCAGGGATGATTGAACCCAGGGATGCTTAACCACTGAGCCACATCCCCAGTCCTTTTTTTGGAGACAGGGTCTCACTAAGTAACTTAGGGCCTTGCTGAGTTGTCGAGGCTGGCTTTGAACCTATGATCTTCCTCCTTAGCCTCCCAAATCACTGGGATTACGGGTGTGCACCACTGTGCATAGCTATCTTACAATTAAAAATGTAAAATAACAAATTCACAAATCCCTCCTACGTACATGTGGCTGTGGAAAACACACCCACTAGTTGTATTCCCTGTGCACAGGGAAAATGGTACAATTCCCACTCCATGCCAACTCTGACGATTCTCTCAGAAAGTGCACCCTGGAAGCAAGACACCAACAGGGCTAGCCCAGCACCTGGCTGCCATGCTACCAGCCCTACCCCCACAACCTACAAGAACGAGCACAGATTCAAACAAGATGTATTTCAAATAGTTTAATTTTAAAAATATTCTATTCAGTGCTAAAATATGTCTTCACTTGCTGTTGCCCATTTTCATTTTCTTAAACTTTTTTGAAACAAAAAATAAAATCACAAAGTTCAATTAAACATGCAGATTTCAAAGAAAAGGGGACTTCCTAGAAAGTGTGAGCTGAAGTACTGTGGGGGTGGGTACTGCTGTCAGACCTCAGATCCCTGCTAGGTAAAGTGTGGCAGGAGGCAGGGGAAGCTGGAACGAAATGGACAGGTACAGAGAAAGCTGTGTGCATGTGTGCGTTGGTGCACGCGCGCGCGCGCGCGCGTGTGTGTGTGTGTGTGTGTGTGTGTGTGTTGGGGGAAGAGGGCGGTTCCAGAGGGGCACAGGACTGTCAGCAGCTAGAGAGCCCAGGAGAGGCAGGAAATGTACATGGACTTTCTGCCCCTCCTTCCTGCCCTCCTGTGTCTCTACCCAGTCCTTCTCCAACAGCAGCCTACAGGGCCCTAGCCCTGTGGGAAAGTCCATGAATCTACAGTCTCCATTCAAGTTCAAGTAACCTTAGGCACTCTCCTCTCCAGAGGGTGCCTTCACATCTCTTTCTCTTCAAAGAAGCGCAGCAGCTCAGTCCAGAGGTTCTGGAGCAGAGAATGCTTCCTGGAGGTGACAGATGAACCTTGGGATGGCTGATGCTCCAGCTTACTTGGGGTGCAAAACGACATGAGTGCTCCTCTTCTCAGAGCAAACAGACATAGGTGCCAGGGACGGGAAGATGATGCTCCAACCCCAAGTCCAGCCCAGAAGGCTCCCAAGTGCAGACTCTGGACCCCGGTGCTTGCCCTTACCCCAGCAACACGGCATGGCCAGAACCAGAATGCAATAAATAGAGGCAGGGGCCAGGAGGCGAGGGCTCTGGGACAGTGCTAGCTTTCGGATGCTGTCTGCGGCACTGGGGGTTGGTCCACACAGAAGCGTTTCAGGGGCGGGGCACCTGAATCTTCCTCTTCCTCTGCAATCTAGGAGCAGCAAGAATACCAAGTGACAGGGCCATCCCTCTCATCAAACCTGCCCATAAACCTGCATTACAACCCCAACACTCACCTTGACCTCCTGGCAGATGACTCGCCTCTTGCCCTGCCTTACTATTGGAGACACCAGCTCCCTGGCTGCCTTTGGCCCTTCCATAGCATGTGCCAAGCTAGCAACCCAGCCGCTGGCCGGCTGTCTTTATTTTTTCCCTTAGAAATATGAAAAGCCAAAGGGACACCTCACCTGTGTCTCTAGTGGGACCGGCTCTTCCTTCGTGAGGGTGGGAGGTTCATCAGCAACTTCGGAGGCAGGCAGGGAGGGCTCTGAAAGAACAGCAAGGTCAGCCCGAGGGCAGCAGAGCTCAAGGGGGCATCTCAGCCTCAAGCTGGCAGGGGATTTTCTATGATATAGGTAGAGAGGGGGGAAGAACACCAACCAGGAAGCAAATGTGCAAGGTCTCAGTGGGCCAGGTCTAGGCGGAGGGGGCAGCCACTGAGGGTAGTAAAGTATGGCTATGTCACAGAGGGCCACCACCAGTGCTGGCTGGGGAGCCTAGTCCCTCCTTGGACACCTGCAACCCACACAGTAGCTCATCCTGCCACTCGCCAGCTGCAACGTCGCAATCCTAACTCAGCCTCCTGGTCCTATGAGGGCTGCCTTGGGGTTAGACAGAAGGTACAAGGCAGGAGGAAGTACAGTTGAGTCTTAGCTGCACTTGGCACTTTCCACAGAGGGAGAAACTCCATTCTGAGGCCTGATGTTAAGGGGTCACAGAATAGCAGAAGCTGATGGGGGCCAAAGACATGCACAGGTGCTTGCATCTTGTTAGCAGGACACAGGGCAAAGAGCAGGAACTCTGACATTGGAAGGACCTAAACCTACATCCAGGTCCTCCAGTTACTACCTCTGTGCTCCTGGACACAGATTTAACCTTTCTAAGTCTCCACCTTCCTCAACTGAAATGGAGACAGTAGCTTCTATCTTGTAAGATTTTTGAGAGGATCATGCCAGGAATCAAATGCCAAAAGCCCATTACACAGAGCCCAGCATGCAACTGTACTTCCTATTCTCTTCAGTTTGTGAAGGGATAAAATACAGTCATTCCTCAAAATATCCTGAGTGGTTACCAAATAGCTGGATGCTGCCAGGCTCTGAGGTTCACACTCTTTTTTTTTTTTTTTTTTTGTACCAGGGATTGAACTCAGGGGCACTCAACCACTGAGCCACATCCCCAGCCCTATTTTTTTTTTTTTCTCCCAACAGTACCAGGCATTGAAATTTTCAATCCTCCTGCCTCAATCTCTTGAGTGGCTGGATTACAGGTGTGCACCCTGCACTGGGTTTCTTTAACCTCTAATCCAAAGAAGAGAAATGTCAAGTCCAGAGGTAAAGACCCTCCTGATGCTCATCCTGGGTCACCCCAACTCACCCTCGAGGGTCACCCCAACTCACCCTCGAGGATCTCCTGGCCCAGAGTAGGGGGCTGGGAGTCATCAGTGCGGAAGTCGGAGGTATGTGCTGGACTTAGGGACTCACTCTGCTGGGGACTTGGGCTCGAGCTAGTGCTGCTGTCCACCTTGAGCTGACAGACGTCAGACACAGAACTCTGGTTGCTGTTTTCATCTGAAAGTCAATCAGCAAGGGCAACAACTGGGGTGGGTATTTTCCTCAAGAGGAGCTCAGTTCAGAGCTTAGGACCTGGCATCTCCATGAGCAGCCACGGACACCATGGGTACAATGAGCACTGCTAAAGACACCCCCTGAAAAGGTGGACCCATGTGGGTTTCTATGCACAGCAAATTATCTGCCGTCTAAGTTGATTAACGTGTTTTCTGTTTCATAACCTATTATCATAAGCATCAGATGCAGCAAAAATCTTTAACTTCAAGAAGGATTTACACTTTGGGAAGGTCAAGTTATGCTCATTTAATGGCTGGCTTCCTTACTGATACCACTTACAACTTGGACCTGGCGTTTTCTCACTGACAAAGAACAGAGGACAGAGCTGCACCAGTGGTCAGTGCTTCCCAATTTTTCACACTACACAGAAAATGATACGATCTTGTCTGGCACTCTTGGGTGGCATCTGGAGGTGGTCACTCAGGCCCTTCAGCTACCTGGTTGCCCCAGGAATGAGGAGCCACTACCGGGGAGCTTTGTCTGAACACTGTGAACCACCATCTAATTTAAAACCCTAGGTGTCCACAGCTCCCCTCCCCGCCCCTCCTGCAGCCAGTCACCAAACCAGATGTCATCTCCTCTCAGAGGTCACCTGTGCTTGCCCCTTCCTTTTCCGCTGCTCTTTTCAGGGCTCAATACCTCTGGCATGGCTTTCTGTGACAGCCACCTACCTGTCCTGCCATTGGTCTTATACATTCATACTACTGTCTACGTGATCTTTCCAAACCCTTGGATGGGTCCCAGCTGCCTAAAGAATGATTTCACGCTCCACTGCTTCTTAGGCCAGATGGAAGACAGTCCTATCCCAACCTCCAAAGTCCTTTCTGCTCTCTGGCCTTGATGCCTGTTCTTCCTCCACTCTCACCCTTGGCTCCACCTAGCTACTGCTGACCGAAGAGCGGTTCCCCTCATGGCACTGTGCCAGGTGCTGTGTGTGCCGTGCCTTCCTCTCCCTGGTTCCCCGGCTCCCTCAGGGGAAATCCCCACCCTCTTTCGATGCTGCTGTTGGTCCCTGTGCACCCTGCAGCCCACAGAGATGGCCAGACCAAGGAATGGAACCCCTGTCTCCCAAGGCTTTACAGTTACTGAACTCCACCCAGAGCTGGAGGCCCCTTGCCTGCATTCTCCTCCTTGTTTACTCTGACTTTGGTCAGGTGAGGGAGGGTGGGAGGGGAAACTGCAGGCCAGGCTGGTGCCAGGTCTAGTTTTGAAGGCAAAGTCCTAAGCCCACCCTCGTCTTCATACCTATAGAGACCGCTATGTCTCACGCTAAAACAGAAGTGGTGTTTATCATAAAAAGACTGAAGCTCTGTCCCCATGAGAGTCAACAGGCTCTCTTCTCTAAGCATCAGTTTCCTTAAATAGGGATGATAACAACTGTCTGGTTTAGATCACAGGCTGATAGAAGGAAAAAAGATGAGAAAGTGTAAGGGTTCTGTCAACAATGACTGCCCCATAGGTGTCAAGGGATGAGAAGGTGAGGACATGGCTGCAGGTCAGCCGGGGCAGGGCTGGCTTTGGTGATCTATGCTAAGGCACCACAGTAAAACACATGCCCTGGGGCTAGGGATGTAGCTCCCAAAAAGTAAAAAAAAAAAAGAAAAGAAAAAAAAAAGAAAATTCTAGTTCTTTAAAAAATAAAATAAAATACACTGACCCAGAAAAACAGGCCCTGACGGGAGTCTGTCAGCTACTAGTCGTGTAGCTTAAGACCCCTAACCTTGGCTCTCATGTGCCAGCTGCCCATCTCTGCCCTGCAGGACTAGGTGTGATCTCAAGGAAGACAGAGGCAAACCCAGCACTGCTCTTCTCAGAGCTCCTCCTCTTACTCCTGTGAGTTCACCTCGGTTCTCTATTTCCTGCAAAGAAGACACACAGAGGCAACTCACCTTGGAACTCAAGGAGGAGAGAGGAGTTGGCTGAGGCATCAGAGGGAAAACCATTAGGTTCCCGAGCTGTTGAACTGTTCGACTTTGACTTTTCTTTCTACAAAAGAAAAAAAGAAAAATATGAAGGAGCTAAACCAGAGACCTGTGGAGAGGACAAAGGTGCTATCTGGGAGTCCCCAGAGGTCAGGATTAGGACTGAAGAGAAATAACCGGGTGGGCGAGAACCAAGGAGGCTGGGATAACAGAAGCCAGGGCAAGGCCTCTCCTCGAGCCTCAGCATCTCCATCTGTGAGGCGAGACTTCTAGCATGAGTAAGCTGAACCAAAATGAGAGGCAGTCACTTCTTCCTCTCCTGGAGCTCCCTGTGGTTCTCTTCTCCTGCCCTGATCAAGATGTTGCACCCAGCCCAGTGTGGTGACACACACCTGTAATCCCAGCAACTCAGGAGGCTGAGGCAGGAGGATGGCGAGTTCAAAGCCAGCCTCAGCAACTTAGCAAGGCCCTGTCTCTAAATAAAGAATACAAAAGAGCTGGAGATGTGGCTCAGTGGTAAAGCACCTCTGGGCCCAATCTCCAGTACTAAAAAACAAAAAAGCTGCTTCACCCAACCCCTCCTGGTGTGATGGGTGAGAAACACAAAACAGTCCTTTGAATAGATTCCTGTTTTAGTAGCACAGAAGGAAAAAAGGTAAGAGGAGAATGGACCTCTGGAAGCACAAGAGGGGTCACTATATATGCAACACAGGCAGCACAGGACAGGGGTCCCTGCTGGCTCTGTTGCTAACTGATCATCCTCGTCTATTCAACATGATCACCCCAGCCTGCCTTTATATTTCCTTCAAGCAGGCTAGGTAAGTGCTAGCACAGGAGAAAAAGCCGAGGGTGAACAAACTAATCAATCTAAGCATTTGCAAGTGAAAGCATTCTTTTTTTTTTTTAATACTTTGTTTTACTTATAGCTGGATACAATATCTTCATTTTTATTTTTATGTGGTGCTGAGGATCAAACCAAGTGCCCCTCATGTGTTGGGCAAGTGCTCTACCACTGAGCCACAACCCCAGCCCCTGCAAGTGAAAGCATTCTAAAAGCCCAAAGCTTAAGTCTGGGTAAGTCTCAAGTTTACCAGTTCACACCTTTTTGGAGGCTGGAAGAGTACTGAAGATTGAATCCGGGGGTACTTTACCACTGAGCTACATCCCAGTCCTTTTTATTTTATTTTGAGGCAAAATCTCACAAAGTAGTTGAGGCTGGTCTCATACTTGCAATCCTTCTGCCTCAGCCTCCAGAGTTGCTGGGTTTACAGGTGTGCACCCAGCTGGTTTTACATTTTTTTAATTTAAATATTGATTTTTTAGTTATAGGTAGACACAATATTTATTTTATTTTTATGTGGTGCTGAGGACCGAACCCAGGGCCTCACACATGCTCTACCTCTGAGCCACAACCCCAGCCTTGGTTTTACATTTTTTAAATCAAATTTTTCATTTATATTTTTATCTTTGGTGCTGGGGATTAAACCCAGGGCCTCACGCATACTTGGCAAGTACACTATAAATGAGTTATAAACCCAGCACTTTTTATCTGATTTTGAGACAGGGTCTCACTAAATTGCCCAAGCTGGCTTTGAATTGTGACCCTCCTGACTCTCAAGCCTCCCAAATCAATGGGATTACAGGTGTGTATCCCACATTTTATCGCTCCACCTTCTAAAAGGATGAGGCAGGCTTGGAGTGTAGAACCCTTATCTAGCTCGGAGGCCCTGGGTTCAATCCCCAGCACCATAAAATAAACAAACAAAAAATAAAACAGGAGCATGTGGGGACATATTGGTACACTAGCACCCACAGCAACATTTGGCTTTACCATAGTTTTTTTTGTTCTTTCGTTTATCTTTATTTTAATGATTTTGTGTTCACATACATTATGTATTCACTCCGTTAAATCATGAAAATAGAGAAAAATCACCTCCATGATTAGAGACAACCCGTACGTTTGTATGAAAAAGGAGCATAGTATAGAATTAGAACAGGCTTATCTTCCCCCACTCACGATACATTTCCCTAGGTCACTAAATAACCTTTTATAATATGTTCTTAACAATTGTAAGGCTTTACAAGATTCAGTGCAGAATAACTTACTGAGTTTTCTACAATATGATCTTTAGTTTGCTGGAGATTTTTAAATGTTATAAATAATGCAACTTGCAATGCTATAGAAGTAACTGTGAAGCTGGGTACGGTGTTGCACACCTGTAATCCCAGCTAATTGGGAGGCTGAGGCAGGACTACAGTTTCAAGGCCAGCCTCAGCAACTTGAGATCCTATCTCAAAGATTAAAAAAAAAAAAAAAAAAGGTGGGGATATATCTGGAGATATAGCTCAGCAGTGGTAGAGTCTTCCTGGGTTCAATTCCCAGTACCACAAAAAGAAAAAAATGACCACGAACACTTCATGATTAGCTCCCAAAGATAAGTTCCTAGAGATAAAATTTATGGATCAAGGCTGGGGATGTGGCTCAAGCGGTAGTGCACTCGCCTGGCATGCGTGCAGCCCGGTTTCGATCCTCAGCACCACATACAAACAAAGATGTTGGGTCTGCTGAAAACTGAAAAATAAATAAATAGACTGAAGGTGAAAGGTTGGGAAAAATCATATCACTCATATGGACCTCGGAAGCAAGCAGGAGTGTCCATACTCATATCAAATAAAATAGACTTCAAGCCAAAGTTAATCAAAAGGGATAAAGAAGGACACTACATACTGCTCAAGGGAACCATATACCAACAAGACATAACAATCGTAAATATATATGCCCCAAACAATGGTGCAGCTATGTTCATCAAACAAACTCTTCTCAAGTTCAAGAGTCAAATAGACCACAATACAATAATTATGGGAGACTTCAACACATCTCTCTCACCTCTGGACAGATCTTCCAAACAAAAGTTGAAAAAAGAAACTATAGAACTCAATAATACAATTAATAACCTAGACTTAATTGACATATATAGAATATACCACCCAACATCAAGCAGTTACACTTTTTTCTCAGCAGCACATGGATCCTTTTTCTCAAAATTAGACCATATATTATGTCACAGGGCAACTCTTATTAATTATAAAGGAGTGGAGATAATACCATGCATCCTATCTGATCATAATGGAATGAAACTAGAAATCAATGATAAAAGAAGGAAGGAAAAATTCTGCATCACTTGGAGAATGAACAGTATGTTACTGAATGATCAATGGGTTAGAGAAGACATCAAGGAGGAAATTTAAAAATTCTTAGAGATAAATGAAAACACAGACACAACATATTGGAATCTATGGGACACAATGAAAGCAGTTCTAAGAGGAAAATTCATTGCTTAGAGTTCATTCCTTAAAAAAAAAGAAAAAAACAACAAATAAATGATCTCACTCTTCATCTCAAAACCCTAGAAGAAGAAGAGCAGAACAACAGCAAAAGTAGAAGGCAAGAAATAATTAAAATCAGAGCTGAAATCAATGAAATTTAAACAAAAGAAACAATTGAAAAAATTGACAAAACTAAAAGTTTGTTCTTTGAAAAAAATAAATAAGATTGGAAGATCCTTAGCCATGCTAACGAAGAGATGAAGAGAGAGAACTCAAATTACTAGCATATGGGATGAAAAAGGCAATATCACAACAGACACTACAGAAATACAGAATTATTTTCTGAATTATTCTGAATCCTTATACTCCAATAAAATAGAAGATAGTGAAGGCATCGATAAATTTCTTAAGACATATGATCTGCCCAGATTGAGTCAGGAAGATATACCCAACCTAAACAGACCAATATCAATTGAGGAAATAGAAGAAGCCATCAAAAGACTACCAACTAAGAAAAACCAGGACCAGATGGGTATACAGCAGAGTTTTACAAAACCTTTAAAGAAGAACTAATACCAGGCTGGGGATGTGGCTCAAGCGGTAGCACGCTCGCCTGGCATGCGTGCAGCTTGGGTTCGATCCTCAGCACCACATACAAAGAAAGATGTTGGGGATGGATGTGGCTCAAGCGGTAGCGCGCTCGCCTGGCATGCGTGCGGCCCGGGTTCGATCCTCAGCACCATATACCAACAAAGATGTTGTGTCCACCGAGAACTAGAAAATAAATATTAAAAAAAAAATTCTCTCTCTCTCTCTCTCTCCCCTCTCTCACTCTCTCTTTAAAAAAAAAAAAAAAAAACAACAAAGAAAGATGTTGTGTCCGCCAAAAACTAAAAAATAAATATTAAAATTAAAAAAAAAGAACTAATACCAATACTTTTCAAGCTATCTCAGGAAATAGAAAAAGAGGGAGAACTTCAAAATTCATTCTATGAGGCCAACATCACCCTGATTCCTAAACCAGACAAAGATACTTCAAAGAAAGAAAACTACAGACCAATATCTCTAATGAACATAGATGCAAAAATCCTCAATAAAATTCTGGCAAATCAGATACAGAAACATATCAAAAAGATCATGCATCATGGGGCTGGGAATGTGGCTCAGGCGATAGCCCGCTTGTCTGGCATGCGTGCGGCCCGGGTTCGATCCTCAGCACCACATACCAACAAAGATGCTGTGTCCACCGAGAACTAAAAAATAAATATTAAAAATTAAAAAAAAATTCTCTCTCTCTAATTCTCTCTCTCTCTCCTCTCTCACTCTCTCTTTAAAAAAAAAAAAAAAAAAAAAGATCATGCATCATGATCAAGTAGGATTCATCCCTGGGATGCAAGGCTGGTTCAATATACGAAAATCAATAAATGTTTTTCACCACATAAATAGACTTAAAGATAAGAATCATATGATCATCTTGATAGATGCAGAAAAAGCATTCGACAAAGTTCAGCATCCCTTTATGTTCAAAACACTAGAAAAACTAGGGATAATAGGAACATACCTCAATATTGTAAAAGCTATCTATGCAAAGCCTCAGGCTAGCATCATTCTGAACGGAGAAAAATTGAAAGCATTCCCTCTAAAATCTGGAACAAGACAGGGATGCCCTCTCTCACCACTTCTGTTCAACATAGTTCTTGAAACACTGGCCAGAGCAATTAGACCGACAAAAGAAATTAAAGGCATAAAAATAGGAAAAGAAGAACTTAAATTATCACTATTTGCGGATGACATGATTCTGTACCTAGCAGACCCCCTAAAAGGGTCTACAAAGAAACTACTAGAGCTAATAAATGAATTCAGCAAAGTGGCAGGATATAATCAACACGCACGAATCAAAGGCATTCCTGTATATCAGCGACAAATCTTCTGAAATGGAAATGAGGACAACCACCCCATTCACAATATCCTCAAAAAAAATAAAATACTTGGGAATCAACCTAACAAAAGAGGTGAAAGATTTATACAATGAAAACTACAGAACCCTAAAGAGAGAAATAGAAGATCTTAGAAGATGGAAAAATATACCCTGTTCATGGATAGGCAGAACTAACATCATCAAAATGGCGATATTACCAAAAGTTCTCTATAGGTTTAATGCAATGCCAATCAAAATCCCAATGGCATTTCTTGTAGAAATAGATAAAGCAATCATGAAATTCATATGGAAAAATAAAAGACCCAGAATAGCAAAAGCAATTCTAAGCAGGAAGAGTGAATCAGGCGGTATAGTGATACCAGACTTCAAACTATACTACAGAGCAATAGTAACAAAAACAGCATGGTACTGGTACAAAAACAGACGGGTAGACCAATGGTACAGAATAGAGGACACAGAGACCAATCCACAAAATTACAACTATCTTATATTTGACAAAGGGGCAAAAGCATGCAATGGAGGAAGGATAGTATCTTCAACAAATGGTGCTAGGAAAACTGGAAATCCATATGCAACAAAATGAATCTGAATCCCTTTCTCTCGCCATGCACAAAAGTTAACTCAAAATGGATTAAGGAGCTTGATATCAAAACAGAGACTCTGCATCTGATAGAAGAAAAAGTTGGCTCCAATCTACATAATGTGGGGTCGGGCTCCAAATTCCTTAATAGGACACACATAGCACAAGAGTTAAAAACAAGAATCAACAAATGGGACTTACTCAAACTAAAAAGTTTTTTCTCAGCAAGAGAAACAATAAGAGAGGTAAATAGGGAGCCTACATCCTGGGAACAAATTTTTACTCCTCACACTTCAGATAGAGCCCTAATATCCAGAGTATACAAAGAACTCAAAAAATTAAACAATAAGAAAACAAATAATCCAATCAATAAATGGGCCAAGGACCTGAACAGACACTTCTCAGAGGAGGACATACAATCAACAAGTACATGAAAAAATGCTCACCATCTCTAGCAGTCAGAGAAATGCAAATCCAAACCACCCTAAGATTCCATCTCACTCTAGTAAGATTGGTAGCCACTATGAAGTCAAACAACAACAAGTGCTGGCGAGGATGTGGGGAAAAGGGTACACTTTTAAATTGCTGGTGGGACTGCAAATTGGTGCAGCCAATTTGGAAAGCAGTTTGGAGATTCCTTGGAAAGCTGGGAATGGAACCACCATTTGACCCAGCTATTCCCCTTCTCGGACTATTCCCTAAAGACCTTAAAAGAGCGTACTATAGGGATACGGCTACATCGATGTTCATAGCAGCACAATTCACAATAGCTAGACTGTGGAACCAATCTAGATGCCCTTCAATAGATGAGTGGATAAAAAAAAATAATGTGGCATTTATACACAATGGAGTATTACTCAGCACTAAAAAATGACAAAATCATGGCATTTTCGGGGAAATGGATGGCATTAGAGCAGATTATGCTAAGTGAAGCTAGCCAATTCCTAAAAAACAAATGCCAAATGTCTTCTTTGATATAAGGAGAGCAACTAAAAACAGAGCAGGGAGGAAGAGCATGAGAAGATGATTAACATTAAACAGGGATGAGAGGTGGGAGGGAAAGGGAGAGAGAAGGGAAATTGCATGGAAATAGAAGGAGACCCTCATTGTTATACAAAATTACATATAAGAGGAAGTGAGGGGAAAGGGAAAAAAACAAGAGAAAGAAATGAATTACACGGGGCTGGGGATGTGGCTTAAGCGGTAGCGCGCTCGCCTGGCATGCGTGCGGCCGGGGTTCGATCCTCAGCACCACATACCAACAAGGATGTTGTGTCCACCGAGAACTAAAAATAAATATTAAAAATTCTCTCTCTCTCTCCTCTCTCACTCTCTTTAAAAAAAAAAAAAAAGAAATGAATTACAGTAGATGGGGTAGAAAGAGAAGATGGGAGGGGAGGGGAGGGGGATAGTATAGGAAAGGCAACAGAATACAACAGACACTAGTATGGCAGTATGTAAAAACGTGGATGTGTAACCGATGTGATTCGGCAATCTGTACACGGGGTAAAAATGGTGGTTCATAACCCACTTGAATCAAATGTATGAAATATGATATGTCAAGAGCTATGTAAAGTTTTGAACAACTAATAATAAAAAATACTTTAAAAAAACTTATGGATCAAAGGGATAAATATCTTGCAAATATGAAAGCTTATAAACATAAATATATGCAGCTAACTTGACCTCTAGGAGTTTATACCAACTGATTCTCCTTCAGTAGAGGCCCATTGCTTGGTCTCCTTTACATTTTTTTCCTTGACCAACATGATCATCATCCTTCCTATTTTCCCTAGTCTAATATAGGTCAATGCCAGGAGATGGCACACCACCATGGACCACAGGAGAGAAGACCAGCTGCTGAACCCCAGAGCCCAGCTTAACAACCAGCATAAGCACTGTGAGAATGTACTGTCAGGCACAACCACCTAAGCCTTCAGGAAGAAGCTGCGGTCCCTTTAAATGACTATTTTGGCACATCTAAAGTTGTTTTTGTTTCACTTAAGGCTCTCTAGAGAAATTTACAATGGAACCAGCTCAAACTGCAATCACCCCCTTTTGGGTGACCTAGAGTAAACTCTGCTTATTATAAGCCTATATTATCTACCCAAAGAAATTCCCATCTACCATTTTTTGAACATGAGATGTACAGAGAAGCACAATGTCCAAGTGCACATGCTCAAGAACGAGCCCCACCCCCACGGCCTGCAACAACTGACAACAAGGATTTCCTACAGTAAAAACTCCATGCTTTGTTTGCTCAGCTTTGGGAATTATGCACATCTCGTTCCTTGCCTTGTCACAAGAGATCAGCCTCTCCTCTCTCTCCTGCTGGCTGTGATGCTTAGCTCTGCACTCACCAAGGGGTGGACCATCTGAGCTGGGCTGCCAAGAGGGACCAGGTGGCAGAGTCTGTGAGAGGAACAAGGGGGAGTTGGCCCCCACCTGCATCACTGCCCTTGGGGTAAGAATGTCATTGCAATCAAGGCTGGGTGTGGCCTTGGACCTTCCTGGAAGAGCACCTAGGACTGATACTGGAGGATCCTGGGCAGAAGAAGGCAGAGGGTAAGGGGGAAGGCTGGCCTGAGGCAAGCCCCTCCCCTATGTTCACTTAGAGGAGGGGAACTAGGCCTAGATTTCCATCCTTCCACAATCACATTTTACTCCTTAGAGCAGCAGAGAGAGTCCCAGGGCAACAAAAAGTAAGTGCACAGCAAAAATTCTAGGCATGGTGGGGCCTGGTGGCCCACACCTGTAATCCCAGCGGCTCAGGAGGCTGAGGCAGGAGAATAGAGAGTTGAAAGCCAGCCTCAGCAATTTAGAGAGGCCCCAAGCAACTCAGTGAGACCCTGTCTCTAATAAAATATAAAAAAGGGCTAGGCACATGGCTCAGTGGTCAAGTGCCCCTGAGTTCAATAACCAGTACTAGCCCCCCAAAAAACTCCAGGAACTGGAGGACCATGAAGCCACAAAAGAACAAATCACAGCCTAGAGCCTAAGCAGACTAATGGGGCAGAAGGACCAAGTTAAACAGTAAATCCTCTGGGGAAGGTACAGGTGACACAGCAAACAGGAAATCTGGCAGTAAAGAGTGTAATTGTCAGCACTTCTGTAATCCCAGAGGCTAGGGAGGCTGACACAGGAGGATCCTGAGTTCAAAGCCAGTCTCAACAACAGCAGGGCGCTAAGCAACTCAGTGAGACCCTGTCTCTAAATAAAATACAAAATAGGGCTGGGGATGTGGCTCAGTGGTTGAGTGCCCCGGAATCCAATCCCTGGTACCATCCCCCTGCAAAAAATAAAAAATAAAATAAATTGGAAAAAGAAAAAAAGAATGTAATTGTCAAAAATAAAGTGAGTGTAAGCAGAAATAGATACAACTGGGGCTGGAGCTGGAGCTGAGCAGTAGAGCACTTACCTAGCCCACGCAAGGCCCTGCGTTCGAACCTCAGCATCACATAAAAATAAGTAAATAAAATAAAGGTGTTGTATCCAACTACAACTAAAAAAAGGAAAAAAGAAAGAAATAGATACAACTAGAGAAAAGCCTAATGAGTGAAAACTGGCTCCACAGAAACTCAGAATGTGTTAGGAAAAGACAAGAGATGAAACAGGAGAGAGAGAGGTTAAGAAATAGGTGCGGTGGCACATACCTGTAATTCCAGTGACTCCAGAGGAAGAGGCAGGTGGATGGCAAGTTCCAGATCAGCCTCAGAATTTTAGTGAGACCCTACTACTCTTTTCTTTCTTTTTTGGTACTGGGGATTAAACCCAGGGGCACTTCATCAGTGAGCTATATCCCCAGCACATTTTTATCCTTTGAGATATGGTCTTACTAAATTGCTGACAGTAACCTTGAATTGCAATCCTCCTGCCTCAGCCTCCCACCAGGGTTCCTGAGATTGCAGGTGTGCGTCACTTTGGTCAGCTTGACAAAACTCTTGAAAGATGTAACACAGCAAGAGAGAAATGAAGCTGGACAATCCAGCAAGATCTGTCTCTAACAATAAAACGGGACTTAGGAAAAACCACTGAATGACCCTGTCAATGCCATTTTTTTTTTAAAGAGAGAGTGAGAGAGGAGAGAGAGAGAGAATTTTTAATATTTATTTTTTAGTTCTCGGCGGACACAACATCTTTGTTGGTATGTGGTACTGAGGATCGAACCCGGGTCGCACGCATGCCAGGCGAGCGCGCTACCGCTTGAGCCACATCCCCAGCCCCCTGTCAATGCCATTTTGATATGCATATCCGTCAAATTTTGTGGGAGACAAATAAAGAAGTGGAATGTTTAGGGGTTTTTTTCAATTTTTTTTAAATTTCTTAATGGACCTTTATTTTATTCATTTATTTATATGTGGTGCTTAAAGCTGAACCCACTGTATAAGTCAAGTGCTCTACTGAGCCATGATCCCAGCCCATGTTTTTGTTTTTTAACTTTTAAAAAGCAAAATGGCTTAGTTTTGATGAAGTACAATGGATTGACCATTTATAGTTCATACTTTTTGTGTCATGTAAGAAATCTCTATCAAATGCAATGGCAGTTAAGATGATTTCCTCTTTTCTTCTAGGAGTCCTCCATTTTTAGCTTTTACATTTAGGCCTAGGATCCATCATGAGTTAATTCTGATATATGGTATGAGGAAAGGCAATATTTTAAAAACATATCCAACTGCACCAGACAACATGTTGAAAAATTATGCCTCCCACACTGAACTTCCTTTTTTTTCAAAAATAAAGTGATCAGGTACAATATAATTTCTAGAGTCTATTTCTAGACTCTTAAAATTCTATAGACCCGCATCTACCTTTTTGCCAATACCACACCACCCTATTACCGTAGCTTTGTTTTTTTTTTTGTTTTGTTTTGTTTTTTAAGAGAGAGTGAGATGGGGGCTGGGGATGTGGCTCAAGCGGTAGCGCGCTCGCCTGGCATGCGTGCGGCCCGGGTTCGATCCTCAGCACCACATACCAACAAAGATGTTGTGTCCGCCGAGAACTAAAAAAAAAAAAAAAAAGAGAGAGAGAGAGAGAGAGAGAGAGAGAGAGAGAGAGAAAGAATTTTTAATATTAATTTTTTAGTTTTCGGCGGACACAACATCTTTGTTGGTATGTGGTGCTGAGGATCGAACCCGGGCCGCACGCATGTCAGGCGAGCGCGCTACCGCTTGAGCCACATCCCCAGCCCTGTAGCTTTGTATTAAGTCTTAGAGTTAGGTTGTATGACCTTGCCAAATTTGCTGTTTAAGTTATTTTGGCTATTGAAAATCCTTTGTAGTTAAACACAAATTTTACAACCAGATTTCTTATAAGCTTCAAAAGACGAAGAATTTAGACTTGGTTAAGTTAAATCACTTGGGGGAAAGACTGACATTTTAAGAACATGGAGGATCTGACCTATGAACACAGTAAAGACCCACATCTCCATTAACTTCTCTCAGCAAGGTTTTGTACTCTTTGCTGCACAGGGCTGGCTGTAGGATCCTTTTTTCAAATTCATTCCTAAGTTTTTCATAATATTTGATATTATTGGAACTTTTTATTTCAATTTCATTACACATAGCTAAGAAATTACAACATCTCAATCTGAATGTATATTTTTTTTATTAAATATTTTTTTAGTTGTAGATAGACTCAATGGTATTTATTTTTACGTGGTACTGAGGCTCAAACCCAGAGCTTCACAAGTGCTAGGCAAGTGCTCTACCACTCAGTCACAACCCCAGCGGTATTTTCTTCTTTTAAAGCAATGAAGCTGAGCACAGGGGCACATACCCATAATCCCAGCTACTGAGGCAGATGACCACAAGTTTGAGGCCTGCCCTAGCAACTTAGTGAGATCCTGTCTCAAAATAAAAAAGGGCTGGGGTGAAGTGTAAAAAAAAAAAAAAAAAAAAACCAAACCAAACCAGAACAACAAAAAAAGCTACTTAAAAGGAGTTATATACTCAATAAAATAGGCAAGAAAAAGAACAGAAGAGTAAACCCAATAAAACAAAAAAGAAAATAACAACAATGACAAAAACTAATAAAACAGAAAACAAACCAAAGAAATTACTAACAAAAACTAATTGTTAAAAGATTTTAGAAGCGAGAGAGTGTATTGTGGGGAAAAAATGAAAAGACGGATATAGAGTAAAAAAGGCAAAATAACTAAATTATCTAACAGATTTTAAAACACACCAACACCAGCACACTAGTACACCTGAAAACCCAACCAACAGTCCTCAGAGGGCACTGCTGGCATCTCAGAGGGCGGTTAATGCTTCACTCTACAGGACTTTCAGAATTGAGCAGAGGGCTTGGCCACATTCTAAATATGCCTGGGGATGGGGGATGAGGGAAACAGCACCTCCTCCTATTAAATGGGGAAAAGTGTATCCACATGGAAAAGTGATATCAAGCCTCTATGGAGCCTCTCCTTCACACAAGCATAAACATCAGTTCTGGATGTGTCATAAATGGGAACAAAACAATTAACTTACAGAAGATTATAAGGAAGAATATCTCTGTAGCCTCAGTGGTAGCAAAGATTTGTTAAGACTTAATTTAAAAGTATCAATTACAAAGATCGATTATTTTGTCCATATTTAAATTGAACACTTCCACTAGGTGCAGCACATGCCCACAGTCCCAGATACTCAGGAGGCCAAGACAGAAGCAAGTTAGAGATGAGCCTACCCTTAAAAAAATAAAGCTAGGTGGGGGCTAGGGCTGGGGCTGAGCATAGCGCACTTGCCTGGCATGTGTGAGGCACTGGATTCAATTCTCAGTACCATATATAAATAAAATAAAGATCTATCAACAACTTAAATATATATATAACAACTTAAAAAAAAAAAAAAAGCTAGGTACAGTGGCACAGGCCTGTAATCCCAGCAGTTGGGGAGGCTGAGATAAGAGGATCCTGAGTTTAAAGCCAGCCTCAGCAAAAGTGAGCTACTAAGCAACTCAGTGAGACTCTATCTCTAAATAAAATACAAAATAGGGCTGGGGATGTGACTCAGTGGTAGAGTGCCCCTGGGTTCAATCCCAGGTATCAAAAGAATAAAAGAAATGGATAGACACAGCTCAGAGGTAGAGCATCTCTGGGTTCAACTCTCAGTACTAACTCGCCCCTGCACCCCTGCCCAAAAAAGGAAAAAACATTTGTAAATGACTAGAGAAGTGCAAAGAAAAGCCAAAGCAGGAGACTGATTTCCTCTAGAGGGTAGGAAGGATGGTGCTAAAAAGAGTTGGCAGTGTTTTCTTTTGTTTTTGGTAATACTGGGGACAGAACCACTGAACTACATCCCCACTCCTTTTTTTTCCTTTTTGGAACTAAACCAAGGAGCACTTTATTGTTGAGCAACACTCCCAGTCCTTTTTATTACTTATTATTTTTATTACATATTTATTTATTTTGGTACCAGGGATTGAACGTAGGAACGCTTAACTACTGAGCCATATCCTCAGGCCCTTTCTTGTATTTTTATTTAGAGATCGGATCTCACTAAGTTACTTAGAGCTTTGCTAAACTGCTGAGGTTGGCTTTGAATTTGTGATCCTTCTGCCTCAGCCTCCCAAGCCACTGGGATTACAGGTGTGCACCCAGCCTAGGTAATACTCTATTGTTTGACCTGGGTAGTTTTTACAAGAATATTAGTTTTGTATTTATTTATTAGACTGTACAACTGTACTTTCCTATGTGTGTGTATGTTTTCAGTGCTGGGGATGGAACCCAGGACCTCATGCAGGCCAGACAAGCACTGAGTTACATTCCCAGCCCCTTCTCTCTGTTTTACATTCAAAATTAAAAAAAAAAAAAAAAAAACATTTAGGGGAAAAAAAGGTTGGAGGTAATGTGGGTGTTTGTGATGCAGGGAACGTGCAGCTGTGATCACTGCACTTAAGAGGACACAATACAAAAGTGTCCACATTTACAGATATGTGGCAAGTTCTTGAGATCACAGCTGAATGAAAGAGAAGGAAAAATGGTTTACAGATGTAAACAGATGGATGTTTTGAAAACAATACACATATAAACAATGTTATGTATTTTTCAATAATTTATAGGTATCCAAATCAACAGAGGGATGATGAATAAGGCATTTATCAGAATCAAAAAGGTATGTATTTATACATATAATACACACACTGCAATCAGTAGCCAATCAGATAAAAGCATCAGTCAGTACACTTTTTTTGTTTTCTTGTGATGGTGGAAAGGAGGCCATGGTCTTAAGCATGCTAGGCATGTACTCTACCACTGAGCCAAACCTCCAAGGATCAGAGAATAAACATTTTAGGTTTTGTGAGCCGTCAGGTCTTACAGCAACTATACAGCTATGCCACTGTGGCTCAAAACCACCTACGAACAACAAGGAATAAAATAAGTCACTGGCACAGTTGTGGGTCCATATAACTATACTTACAAACATGGGAAGCAGGCCTGGGAGCAGTCTGTCAAGACCTGGAAACGTCAAATGGATCACAGGAAGTGAACAAAGGCAGAAAATACTAGTGGCCTTGCATGGACCAATGACAAAGAGTACCTGAAGTATCATCTTCAACTCAATTTTGTGCAAGTAAGTTTGTTTATAAATAAGATGTAATCAAAGAAAGAATGGGTACCTTTTTTGTTGTTTTGATTTTCTTCCACACTTACCTCCTTGCTGTCTGTCACAGGAACCCACTTAAATATCCTAAGGGATGTGTCACCCACAGTCACCCATTTTTTCTCCCTACAAGAAAGACATTTCTTATAACTAATAAAACAATAAACAGATTTTCTGTTCATTAACTTGTGCTTTTTTATTTCTCAGCAGATTATTCCTTCACTCTGAAATGCCTTCAAAATTTCTTATCTGTCAAATTATAACTGAAGCTGTGTTTGGGGTATAAGAAATCATCAATTACCCAAGTATGGATGACAGGGCTAAAGAAAGGTTAAGAAATCTGCCCACACACACTTTTATTTATTTGGTTTTTTTGCAGTACAGAGGAGTGAACCTAGGGGGCACTTTACCACTCAGCTACATCCTCAGCCCTTTTTATATTTTGGTGTTTCTGGGGATTGAACCCAGGGACTTGTGCATGTGAGGCAAGCACTCTACCAACTGAGCCACATCCCCAACCCTATTTCATTTTATTTTTTTGAGTAGTGGGGATTGAACTCAGGAGCACTTGGCCACGGATCCACATCCCCAGCCCTATTTTGTATTTTATTTAGAGACCAGGTCTACTGAGTTGCTTAGCACCTCACTGGTGCCGAGGCTGGCTTTGAACTCATGATTTTCCTGTCTCAGTCTCCCAAGCTGCTGGGATTACATGCCTGCACCACCATACCAGGACTTTTTTATTTTTAATATTTTTTTTAGTTGTAGTTGGATACAATACCTTTTTTTTTTTTTTTAATGTGGTGCTGAGGATCTAATCCAGCGCCTCACACATGCTAGGCAAGCACTCTACCACTGAGCCATAACCCCAGCCCCCTTTTTATTTCTTTAGATACGGTTTCACTAAATTGCTGAGGTTGGCCTCCAACTTACAATCTTCCTGCCTCCACCTCCTGAGTGTACTGAATATAGGCATGTGCCACTGTGGGTAGCTAGGACAGATTTTTTTAAATTAAAAATTTTAAGGGGCTGAGGCTAGGGCTGGGGCTCAGCAGTAAAGCACTCGCCTTGCATGTACAAAACCCTGGGTTCGATCCTCAGCACCACATAAAAATAAATAAGTGAAATAAAGGTATTGTGTCCAACTACAACTAAAAAATAAATATTAAAAAAAAAACTTAAAAAGAAGGCTGATAATTTTAGAAATAATCTCTTCAAATCTCTCTAGGTTAATCCCACACTGCTCCTCTTCTCTGTCTTCCATTCAGAAGTCCCTCCAAGGGATAAACAATCACAAGACACTCCTGCTTCAAGGGTAGGAGGTGAGGGGGAGCAATGACAGTGGAAATGGGAGGATCCCTTCCCATTCTGGGTTGTCAAGACTATATAAAGGGCTGGGATTGTGGTTCAGCAATAGAGCGCTTGCCTAGCACATGTGAGGCCTTGGGTTTGATCCTCAGCACCACATAAAGTACTGTGTCCAACTACAACCAAAAAGTAAATATTAAAAAAAAAAAAAAAAAAAATGGGGCTGGGGATGTGGCTCAAGCGGTAGCACGCTCGCCTGGTATGCGTGCGGCCCGGGTTCGATCCTCAGCACCACATACAAACAAAGATGTTGTGTCCGCCGAAAACTGAGAAATAAATATTAAAAAAATTAAAAAAAAAAAAGATTAGGGGCTGGGGTCGTGGCTCAGTGGTAGAGTGCAAGACTTGCATATATGAGGCACTGGGTTCAATCCTCAGTAGCATGTAAAAATAAATAAAGGTATTGTGTCCATCTACAAAAAAAAAAAAAAAAAAAGAAAAAAGGTTAAATAAAGAAGAAATACACCTTGAGGATCAAAGCTCTATAGAAAACCCTCTCAGCCTTTCTGATAAGGTGGATGCTATATACCCACAAAGTAAGCAAAGACATAAGGTGGAACGACTGTCTTGCCCACAGTCACTCCATAGGTCATTATTTAAAGTCTCACAAGTAGTCCAGATTAAACTAAATTCACTGTTCTGAACTCGCGCCTTCAATATACTTTAAGAATTGTGAACCCATGTGCGTAAAGGAAATGTAATAAAGGCACTCCCTTGTTCTAGAATTACTTCTGCAAGCCCAGGCTGGCCTGGAACTTGTGATCTTTCTGCCTCAGCCTCTTAAGGAAACAGGTTTGTCCCACTGCATCTGAAAGTTTTAAGTCTGATTTGAAGTTACAAAAAAGCCAAAAAAGTAACTGCTGTTCTGTTCAGCAAATAATGACACAAAAATTTGAGAGACTGTGACATAACAAAGAAAAACGAAGACTTAGTAAACTGGAGTTAGTTTCCCAACAGACCACTCCAGGAGCCTGTGGTAGGGCCCAGGGATGCATCACATGGCCTACAGACCCTTTCTTTTCTGAAGCAGTCTTTCTATGTTGCCCAGGCTAGCCCCAAACACCTGGGGTTAAAAGATCCTCCTGCCTCAGCCTCCCTAGTAGCTGGGACTATGCAAGTGTACGCTGCCTGGCTAAATAACCATTTTTATATGTTAAAAATCATCACAGCCAGGTGTGGTGGTGCAAGCCTGTAATCCCAGCAGCTTGGGAGGCTGAGACAGGAGGATTTCAAGTTCAAAGCAACAGTCAACAACATCAAGGCACTAAGCAACTCAGTGACACCCTGTATCTAAATAAAATACAAAAATAGGGCTGGGTATGTGGCTCAGTGATTTGAGTGTTCATGAGTTCAACTCCCAGTACCCCCCCCAAAAAAACTATAATGCACAAATTTAAAAAAAATGTGGTGGTGGGGGGGAGTTGCTGACCCTGAAAAATAAACTTTGGAGCAGAGCCAGAAATTAATTAGGCAAGGAGGAGAGAGGAGGATACCCAGCATCAGGAACAGAAGTATGGTATCAGCATCCTAAGAAAGAGGCAGTACCTTTTTTGGTCTTTATCATAAAATAAGAGGCTTCTAAGCATTACTTTGGAAGCAGAAGGGTGTTATAGTACACTTTAAAAAGATCACTCCAGACTGGGTTGTAGCTCAGTGGCAGAGTGCTTGCCTAGCACGTGAAGCCCTGGGTTCGATCCTCAGCACCACATAAAAAGAAACAAAACACAGGATTGTATTCATCTAGGACTAGAAAGATTTCTAAAAAATCGCTCTAGTACTTGAAGTAAGTAAAATGTAATTAAGCAAACACGACCCGAACTGGACGATGAGCAAGAGGAGCAGCAGGATGATCCACCAGGGAAGGCGTGGAGTTCCAGGCGGGAGAGGAGAGCCCTATGGCATAGACCGCTGGAACAATGACGGCAAGGAAGAGAATCGTGGGCTCTTAGGTCTCACCAAAACCTAGGAGGATTCCATGTGGAGAGGGAAGCCATGATCTATTATTACTTAATTATTTCTGCGGTTCTACTAGAGACTGAACCCAGAACCTTGAACGCTGAGCTGCATCCCTAGCCCCTCTCTGACATTTTGAGGCAAGGTCTCGATAAACTGCTCACACTGACCTAGAACTTGGGATCCTCCAGCCTCCCCAGCGGCTGCGATCACAGGTATGTCACACGCCCCGGGCAAG
Source organism: Urocitellus parryii (assembly GCF_045843805.1). Classification (NCBI taxonomy): domain Eukaryota; kingdom Metazoa; phylum Chordata; class Mammalia; order Rodentia; family Sciuridae; genus Urocitellus; species Urocitellus parryii. Next base: position 27,386,074 of record NC_135539.1, on the reverse strand, counting down.
GAAGCCAAGAATTGCTTCATATTTGCACTAAATCTCAGCGGCTGGAAGGCTCCTGGGGAGAAAGCCAACGCTGCCCTGTCTTCAGGGTGGGGGCCTGGACCCAGGGGCGCTCAGTCGCCGAGCGACATCCCCAGCCCTTTTTGTTTGTCGAGGCAGAATCTAAGTTCCCAGGCTGGCCTCGAACTGGAAATCTAACGGGTGAAGCTCCTGATAACAAGACGGGCGCTCGGCCGACGTCAGAGCCGTTTCCAAGCCACTCGGAGCCGGGTCTCGGGAGCGCAGGGTTTCCACCTCAGGACCGCGCCAGCTCCTGGAGTGCGCCATCTGCCCCGAAACTTCGCAATCTCCGGCGGCTTCCCAAGCACTGCGCGCAGCCCGGCGGGCCACTCCACCGCGGCTCTCCACCGCGGACAAGCGGCAAGTAGGCAACGAAACCCCACTGCAGCACAGGACTCCGCGTCCGGAAGCCGGAAGCGCCTCCCGACGCCCGCGACCGCGGCAGGTGGGCGGGCCCGCGAGCCAGGAAGCCGCTGATTGGCCGCGTCCGGGGCGCCCTCTGACCTCACGCGGACGCCAGCGCACCCTCCTCCCGCCTTCTCCTACGCCCCCCCTCCCCCAGCTCCGGCCGCTCAGCTCCCACCCTGCCCGCCAGTCCCGCGCTCCTCTGGGTCTGGGCCCGAGTTCCCCGCCAGAACCGCTGGCTCCCGCCCCTCACCATTTCCGCACTTTCTCGATGGCCGCCATCACCTTCTTGATGTCGTCCTTGGCCCGGCTGCGGGTCTCAGCCCGGACCGACCGGCCCGACATGGCGGCGGCGGGAACGGCGGGGGCCAGGACACTGCTCCCAAGACACGGAGAATCGCGCGCCTCACGCGCCGCCGCCCGCCCGCCGCCTCAGCGTCACCGCGGCCGTCGCCCCCTCCGTGCGCGCGTGCGCGAGGGAGCGCGCGCACCCGCCCGCCCCCTGGGGCTTGAGGCCTCAACGCGCCTGCGCGCCCCGCCCTGGGCGTCCCTTTAGAGCGCCCCGGGAGTCCCCTGGGCCCCTTCGCTGGTGTGTGTGCACTTCGAGCCTGGTGCACGTGCTATGCACAGGGCGAGGTGCGAGGCACTGCCGGTGTGGTCCTCAGCATCCCCAGGGTATTTCGAGGTCACCACCCTCCTGCCTTGCTGTTTCAACTATTATTTGATGCCCTTTGACCTTGATGGAACCAAGACTCTGCACCATCTGCCTTGCCTCTTCTGTCTGGCATCCTTGTTCCCCAGATACACGACTGTGCCCCAACCACAGGAAGTTTCACACCTATCTACTGCATGGCTTCCAGCCTTTGCACACACCTGTTCATCACCTGCAATTCTCTTTATCTCTTCATCTGATAAATATACTACTTTTTCCAGCATCCAGTTCAAACTCCAGCCTTTCCCAGATAGCCTAGGGTTCTACCTTGCTTGTACTTAAGTATAGTCTTAAGTATGAAATTCAGCAATTGTTGATTAAATGCTGCCTGATTTATGGAAGGCTCTGTACCTAATGCTGAGAACATAGTGGTTTTGTTTTCAAAGAGCTTCTGGTTCAATAGAACATGTAGACCAGAAATTAAGTATTTAAAATGCCTTTTGAGGGGCTGGGGTTGTGACTCAGTGGCAGAGGGCTTGCCTAGCATGTGTGAGGCACTGGGTTCAATTCTCAGCACTGCAAATGAATAAAAAAGGTCCATTAACAACTACAAATACAAAAATAAAATAAATGCCTTTTGACAAATGCTTGGTTAAGGGAAATACAAGGTACTAGGATAACATAATCTAGAGAAAATGACCTTGAAGCTATCTCTGAAAATAGTAGATGCTGTTACTGTAAAGACTGCGTCCACAGACACTGTAGGTGCACAATGAATATGTGGGTAAACGATGACTCTTTAGTGCAAGTCTTGGCTTTTTGCCCTGGCCCATGCGTGGGCAGGCAAGCAGGCATGTACTGATGATGCCTATAGTAGGTGAAGAGTCCTGTGGCAGCTGTTTCAGGAGACACAGGAAGCGGGCTGTAGTGGTTGTTTTCCCCACCTCTAGAAAAACCTCTGCTCCCTTCCCGGCACTGGGAATTGAACCCAGAGGCATTCCACCATTGACCTTCATCTCCAACTCTTTGAGACAAGGGCCTAGCTAAATTGCCCAGTCTGGCCTTGAACTTTCAATCTTCCTTCCCCAGCAGCTGGCATCACATCACTAGGATTACAGGTATGCACACCTGGCCCTTTAAATAAACTTCTTTTTCTCTGCTCCACAGAAATCCCTGAACTTGACCAAGCCTTAGGTAAGACTGTCCCCTTTCCTGATTGACAAATGTCATGGCTTGATAAACATTTGTTCTCTTGCTGGTGACTGAGTCAGAAAGAGCTTCAGCCTGGCTGACGAATGAAAGAGCCAAACTAGCACATGGAGAGAAAAGATGAATCTAGAAACAATAGGATTGGAGGTGACACATCAGTTTTTTAAACCTAGCTGATCCAAAATAACCAAACTCACATGTGGCCAGAGCACCTGCTAAATACCCTCTAGCAGTGAAACTGTGGGTGACGCAAAGATGACTAAGACTTACTCCCTGCCCTCAAGGTGGTAGTAAAGAAAGCAATAGGAAAATGAAATGCATGGTGGAACTCAAGTGCCATGAGTCAAACCAGCTGTTGGGTCTTCAGTCCCATCCCTAACCCCCATGGTTCAGATACAGGCCACCACCTGAAAATTACACCAACTTCTCTCACTCTGGTCAACTCCTGGCCAGCCTTCACCCTGAGGTTTCTCTTCTGTTGGGAGGAGTGTGTGTGTGCAGGGGGGGAAGGGGGCAGGGGACATGAGGTGGGGGGAACACTGGGCATCTAACCAGGGCCTGTAAGTGCTCTGCACACTCCTAGGCCCCTGTAGCTTCTGTTCCTCAGCTGCTCTAGCCTCCTACTTCCATGTCTCCTTCAGCTCATCTTGCCCATCACCTTCCCTGGGCTACCCACTGCCCTAAGGACATGCCTGCTTCCTCCTATATGTCGACTTGGCCCTCCATTTCTTACCTCTTCTCCCACAACAGCACGGAGAACAGAGCCTGGCACTATGCAAATTCTCATTAAATACCCAAAAGCCCAACCTCAGTGGTTCCCTTGACCCTTTCCTCTGTGCTGTGCTCTGTGTAACCAAAGTGGAAACCTACAAACTATTACCCATAGGCACTTTTTGAGTTCATAGCCAACTTGCATTCAATGCAACTGCTTCCCTTCTCAGAGTGAAAGCTACAATGGCCTACAGTAGCCCTATGGTCCTCTTCCCGTCAATGCTCTCCCCTTTCCTCCTACAACTCCACCTGGCTATGGCTGAGACTGGCCTTGCTCATCTGAAAACACCTAGTCAAGCTCCATCCTCAGAGACCTTGCACTTCAGGTTCTTCCATGATTCACAACTGCAGTGTCCCCCAAAAGCTCATGTCAGTCTTGAATGCAGCTATGTTCAGAAGGTGGAGCTTTGGGGAAAGTGATTTGATCATGAAGGCCCTGATCTCATCCATCATGGAGTCACAGAATCCATGAAGAGTGGACTCATGAAGAGTGGGTCCTTGGCGGGGGTTGCCTTCAGGGTCTTGTCCCCAGCTCTGGCTCTGCTCCATCACACCCCTCAACCAGGACACTCTGCCCTACAGGCCCTCTGCCCCACACAGGCCGGTAGCAATGGAGCCCACAAGCCATGGACTAAAACCTCTGAACCAGGAGATAAAATTATCTTTCCTCTTCTATTTTCTCAGGTTTTTGTCTCAGGTAAAAAGCTGGCTCAGGCCACCTTAAGGTCTTTACTCAAATGTCTTCTCCATGCAGCGCTCCCTGGGCTTCCAGACCCACACTCATTTCTGTCCCCTTTCCCATTTTTCTCCAGAGCATTCGTCACCATTTCAGACACTTTGTCTTTGGAGTAGCTCCATCAAGGCGGCAACATGGCCTGTTCACTGATTATTTCTAGCACAGAGTACAGAGCCCTGCGTAACGCAGGTTTCTCATTAAATACTTGAAGGCCCAACCTCAGTGGTTCCCTCGCCCCTTTCCTTAAGATCTCTGAGGAGGATCATGGTCCTGTAAACACCCACAGGGCTCTTGTTACCTGAACAGAAATTTACCAAGACTATCAATAGGCCTTAAACTGTGTGCTTGTTTTATTCAATTTTGATGATTTTATCAGTCATTTAAAATATTTTCCAGGGGCTGAGGTTATGGCTCAGGGGTAGAGCACTCACCTCACCTTGGGTTCGATCCTCGGCACCACATAAAAATAAAGGTATTGTGTTCAACTTCAAAAAAATATATATTTTCCAAACACTTTATTTTGAAAAAATTTAGAACCCACCGAAGTTAAAATAGTAATTTAAAAATAGTAATGCTGTCTGCACCCAAGTCTTGCTAAAAAGCAACTGGGCAGCCTCCTCTCTACGTTAGGATCCAGACACTTCCTGGTTGCAAGAGAAGCAGCTGCATCTTTACTGAGTGGAGCTGTCTGGCCCCAGAAAGTTTCTGACCTTTTGTAGTGTTTTCACTCATTAGAAACTCACAACATGGCAAGTGGACATGATAGGACTTATTCCCATTTTACAGATGAAAAAACAAACCCAGAGGTCAAGTGATCTACCTGCTTCAGGCCCCAGCAGAAACGGGAACTGAAGACTTCTGACTTCAGTAACTCAACATTCTACGGTCACTTCCTCTTGGGTGTACTATGGGAGTAATGCCAGAGCTGCTTCTCAAAACAGGTGTGCAAAGAGTTTTTTTAGTCTCAATCTTCTGGCAGTCAAAAGTAAATATTCACCAGCTCCATGTGCACAGTATTATGAGTCAGAAGTCTGTTATCAGGAACATAAAACCATACAAGTGTAAGAACAAGAATATACCAAGGTGTCCACCCACCACTTGCCCCTATTCTGAGTGCAACATTTATTGAAGGCTTACTTAGTCCTAGCTACTGTGCTCAGGACCCAGAACAAAGAAGACAGACAAGGATTTTGTCCCTGTGCAGTTCACACTGCAGTGGGTCCTACAGTCCACACGCTGACGAGAGACAAGTGGCCTGCATCTGGTCACCTCAGTGTTTTGTGTGGTCCATACAGTTCTTAATTTTCATGTTTTTATTTTTTAGTACATTGCCAAAACCGAGATTCTCTGAAACAGGCAACATGTGCTAGATCCTTCAACAATAATAGGTAGTAGTCACCTGCTGCCCCACAACCAGGGCGTATGCCCTCAGCTCCCTGCAGCCTCCACCATTTCCTATCGTCTCAAACCCAGAGGACTGGCCTCAGACACTGACATGTTGGTTATTTGACATCCAAAAGAACTGAAATGGAAACCCCTGAAGCAAACAAATATCCAAACAAGATAATTTCAGATAGCATCAAGTTAACAGAGAACAAAGAAACTAAGCTAAAGTGACGGGTGTGATATGATTGGTGGAAAGGGCTACTTCAGATGGGGTGGTCAGGGAGGGGGATTCTCTGGGAGGCAAAAGAAACCAAGAACTGAAGAACTGAATTATGACAATTCCTGCCAACAGGAAAGAAAGACGCTTCCACACAGAGGGACCAGCACAGGCAGGAGGCGCCGGCCGCTATAGACAGTTCAGCTCATTCAAGAACAGCAAGACCAGGTGGCTGAGAGCGGTAAAGAAAGATCACAGAGAAGGAAGGGGCCAGGTCACATGGCTTCATGGTGAGAATTTTAGGATTTTGTTCAAAAAGCAAGGGGAAGCTTTTGAAGGGTTTTAACTAGGGAGTAAGGTGGTCTGCTTTACATTTTCAGAAGATCACTCTGCTGGGTAGAAAGGTGACTAAGGCAACAGAGGAAGCAGGGAACCCAACTGGGAAACCAATTGCAAGCTGTACTATGAGGTCCAATAGGTGACAGTGGCTAGGACCAGGATGGTAACAGGAAAGATGGAGAGAGGCAGCAGACTGAGCATGTCAAGGAACTTCCTTAAGGGTGGATGGAGCAGTGGGGGTGGGAGGTGGTAATGAAAAGGGAGCAGTCAAGGGCAACTTCGAGGTTGTGACCTGTTCTAACATCTGGAGAACACTGGGACCACCGGATGCCCTGGTTTTAGAGATCAAGACTGATTCTGGATGAAGACATTGTGCCTAGATTCCTAATGTCCCTCACTTCCCATATGCAAGCAGTCCTTATGCCCCCATATTCAAACTTTGAAAGACCCAATTTCTTATCAATCTATCCATTCACCCCCATACCAGTCACCTCTGTCATGGCTCAGTTCTCTCTCTCTCTCTTGCCTTGACTTTTACAACAGTCTACTGTAGCCATGAATTTAAAAGCAGCTCTTATAGACATGTCTCTTAGTTCCCTGACCTCAGTCATATTTATCCTCTGTACCTAGCCGGGCTGGCCAGAGGAGGCACTCAAACATGTGATGACGTGAAAAGAGGTCTCCTCAGACAGGATGTGACTTCTCCAGAGTGGCACGTCCCCGCCCAGGATCAGACCGCTCTTCCACACAACATGAAACTGAACCAGACTCCAAATGTATGACCAAGTCCCGTAAAACTTTGCTACACAGGAATGTTTCTAATTTGGTTTCAAACCACACTTTTGAGTCCCACTTTTACTGAACAGTTAATGACATCGGACAATATTATTCTTTTTCACTTTTCTTCCAAATGTAGGGAACTTATACTTCCTTAGCCTCATGTTTGCAAGGAGGCAACAGCGAGCATTACTCTGCATTTTACAAATAAGAAAACCAAAGCCCAGAAAGCAGCACCTTCATTACTTCTCATGGAGCTGGTAACCTGGCCCAGGTGAAGGCTCATCTTCCTGGGGCTCAGAACACAGCTCAGCTCACCCCATAATAGTGCTGCAACATTCCGGGGTTCATATCTACGTTTACAAACTTCCTGGGTGTCAGAGTATGCTGTCACAAGGTCAAAGACCACTCTCCTCAGTGCTGGGTGAAGACAGATTCCACCCCTTGGGCCTAGGAGAAAGAAAAGCACCTTGCTCTTCAGTCCAGAAGTCAAAAACAGTAAGGAGAGAGAGAGATCCAAGTGGACAAGAGCAGTTTCAATGGGAAAAAGAGGGGCCGCCAGCAAGAACACCAAGACCTCCTTTGGAGGGTTTCCACCCAGGAGCACCTGGGAATCAAAGTGGAAGTACTGGGGAAGCAGGCCAGACCCTTCCTGAGCCAGTCACTTCTTCAGGGCTCCCAGGCTCCTCAGGGCCTCCTGGGCCTGGGTTAGCTGCTGCTGCAGCCTCTGGCGAGTGCTCTCGGTGGAGGCCCGCTTCAGGAGGCCCTGCATCTCCTCCACCACTGCTCGGTGGCCAGGGGTATTGTGGAAAAGCCGCACTGCCCGATCCCCACAGGAGGCCAGAAAGCGGCCAGTGATGTCGAAGGATAAGTCCGTGATACACTCCCCATGGACCTGCTCAAAGCATTCCTCCTTCTCACCCCGCCGGGTATTGTAGAGATGAATACTAGTGCCGCTGGCCAAGGCCAAGACGTGGGTGTCAGGGGAGAGAGCCAGGCGGCACTGCATGGTGCTAGCCTCTTCAAAGCGTCCTGTCCTCAGCAGGTAGGGATCCTGCTGCTTCTTGTATTCCACATCTGTATCCCACAATTTCCATGTACCATCCTTGGAGACAGAGGCCATCCTGTAATATGCGAAATCACAGCTTGAGCCCCAGCTCCCTCTGGCAGGGAGGCCCCTGGGGAGTCAGAGGGACCTCAGCTAGGAAGGCAAGTCTGCTTTCCCTTCAGAGCCACAGCTCCGGCAGGAGGGAGGGCTTGCTTTGGCTGCCAGGAGCCACTGCTAAGACACCAATGAGGGCACATTCACTCACTCACCTCCGCGAGTCGTTGGAGAAAGCGAAGGAGTGGACAGCTGCAGTGTGGCCCTTCAGTTCAAAGGCTCGCACGACCTCCTGGAAGTCCCCCTTCTTTCCAAAGCAGACTTCCCAGACCTTCACATCTGGGGTGAAACCACATGTGGCCACAAACCTGCCACACAACCCAGGTTCCTTTGAAACAATTTTATAGGCACCTTGTTCCTGCAAACCCCTTACACAGCTTTTCTGAGGATACTTTTAAATTTTTCTGTGGTGCTGGGGATGGAACCCAGGGCCTATGCATGCTGGACAAGCCCTCTACACCCCCGCCTAGACACAAATAACTTTTTTTGTACTGGAAACTGAATCCAGGGGCACTTAACCACTGAGCCACATGCTAGTCTTTTAAAAATATTTTTAAATTTAGAGACAGAGTCTCACTGAGTTGCTTAGCGCCTCGCTAAGTTGCTGAGGCTGGCTTTGAACTCTGCCTCAGCCTCCCAAGCCACTGAGTACAGCAGCATCTTTAAAAACAACAACAACAACAAAAAAAAAACAGGAACAATTTACCACTGAGCTACATGCACAGCCCTCTTCATTTTTTACTGAGACAGAGTTTCACCAAGTTGCTTAGGGCCTCGCTAAATTGCTGAGGCTGGCCTTGAACTTGTGAACCTGTCTCAGCCTCCTCAGTCACTGTCATTTCAGGCATGCACCACTGCACACAGCACAAAGTACCTTTGAAAAGTGCTTTTCTGAATGATTTTGGCCAAATTAGATGGCTTGCATGTACTAATGTATACCAACAAATTCCACCATTATGTATAATTATAATGCACCAACAAAAAAAATTTTTTTTAAAGAAGTGTTTTTGTATACATGACTTCAGTTTATCCTCACAGCTTGCTTTAAGATATGTAGAGCCCTCACTCTGCCCTTTAAACTCAAGAGATGAAGAAACACAAATTAAGGACAGTGGTAGCTTACATGAAATCTCATACACCACGGCAACATTGGGAGAGCAGAGACTTGCACCCAGAGTTCCGACTCCTCCCTGTGTGCTCTCCCCCCACCACAAAGCCACCTCTCTGTGTTGTGCCTGACTTGTCTCAACCTCTCCCACCCAGATGCCTTGGCCCTTCCCAGGCTCACCTGCTGCAAGGGGATATAGCAGCATAGGTATTGTTCATCTGGTTGGTGTTGATGGTAGACAGAACCTGACCTTTCAGATTCCAGATGAGGACAGTTGTGTCACTGGAGGCTGTCATGATGAACTTCCCTGAGAGGGAGGGGAATGACATGAGCTGAAGTCAATGATCTGATCCAACTGTCATTCTCGAAGAGACACTTTAAAAGCCTCTGCTGCCCAAAGCATCAATGTTCCCCTCCCACGCCAAGGGTGGCCACAGGCAAGACCTGTACAGCTCTTCCCTGCCCCCTTGCTGTGACTCTCAGGACTAAAGGGGAGCACAGAACCTGGCTGCTTGGAGTCAGAGCTCCTTGGTCACACTGAGACTGACAAAACTCCCAGGCAGCATTAAGTCATTCAGCAAATGTAACTGTGGACATTTTAGTTTTTCATGCCTTGGGCAAGTTCCACCTCTGAACGCCTTTTACCTGTGTCAGCAATGCCAATGTTGATGACAGGTGCCTTGTGCTTTTTAGGGAAGTCCTCTGGGGTGGCTGTGAAGGTAAATCCCCCATCTTCTCTCTTGGTCATCTTGAAGACACGGAGAGTGTCCCCATTGGCCAGCCAAACAATGAAGGCTCTAGAGACAGATAACACATAAGTCTCTCCCTCATCTAGACCCAGAAGCCTATGTGTTCCAGGCCCTGGGGAAACTCAAGATCTCCCCTCGTGCCTTGTAAGTCTAGCCTTATAATGTAACCCCTGTTTCAAAATCTCAAGCCAGACATGGTGATACAACACCAGTATTCCCAGCAACATGGGAGGCTAAGACCAACCTCAGCAACTCAGCAAGGCCTATGGACTTAGTAAGAGAATGTCTTGAAATAAAACAAAGAAAGGCTGGGAATGTGACTTAGTGGTAAGTGCCCCTTAATTGCCAGTACAAAAAAAAAAAAAAAAAAAGACGACGACGACAAAAACTATTCAAAAGCTGGCCATGGTGGCAAAACCTATAATTCCAGCTACTTGGGAGACTGAAGGAGGAAGATCTCAAGCTTAAGACCAGCCTGGGCAACTTTGCAAGACTTAATATCAAAATAAATAAATAAAAGGGTTGGGAACGTAGCTTGGTGGAAGAGCACCCCAAATTCAATCCCCAGTACAGGAATATCACAGCTTTGGCTTCCTTTAATTTCTCTGAGAGCTTCCAAGACTCGACTAGAAGCCAGGTTTTGGCATTTGCTGGATGGAATTATTTCCCCTACTCTGCTTCCAAGCTATGTAACAACATAGCCCTCCAGGAAGCCCAGGCAGTGCCCAAACTACCTGGATGCTCTCTTTCTGCCACCCCACGGAGACCTTCCACTACTCCCACCAGATATGGGAAAGCTATAAACCTGGGGTGAGGCTTCTACAAGCAAACCTGAGGTCCCATCCTGTCCCACCTGCAGTCAGGGCTGAAGCGCACCAAGGTGGCGTGATCCAGCTCCACGTTGGCTCTCATGCTGCGGTGCTCCCGCTGGAGGAAGTCCTTGGTGCTCCAGATGCGGACTGTGCGATCATCTGCACAGGTGGCCAGATACTTGCCATTGCTGCTAAAGTCCATGCAAGATATGTTTCCGCTGTGGCTCTAGGGGACGGGTTGGAGTAAGTGTGAATGGGAGCCTCCTAGAGGAACAAGGAAGCCTAACCTGGAGCCATGACTATGGACCCCTATTGCTGGAATAAGAAAGGCTAAGATGAGACATGCTCAATGACTTTTCAGAGGCAGAGAGGCCTGCAATGCGCATTGATCAGTACAAAGGAAAAAGTCTGCAAGGGTCTGAGTCTTCGCATGTGGGCACTATGTGGGCACCCATGAGTACTCATGTACCTTCAGTGCTGCAGCCAGGAGACGGTGAGTGAAGCTATGTTGTTGAGGCTTCTCCTTGCGAATCCGCTGACTCTGTTTCTGCTTCTTGGATCCTGACTTCTTGGTTCCATTTGCTTTCTGGCCTATTAGGAAGGCTCAAGTCATCATTCACTCATCTGTAAGCACCTACTAACTACCTACAACTGACTAGGCACTGAGAAGAGCAGCAAGAGAGGACCAGATATGGCTCTTGTCCTCGAGAAGAGAGAAATATTATATGTGAAACAGGCAAAAACAAAGGCTTTGGAATTAGACCTGGGTGTGGATTCTGTGTCTACTACTGAGTGACCTTGAGAAGGCTACTTGCTTTTAGTTCATAGAGCACCTCAGTGCAAATTAGAAAAGGCACCAAGGCACCCTCTCTGGGCTGAAATAGCTGAGTGGGCTCATAGCACAGCCAGTGTAGTGTGGATTCTTGGCCAGATATTCCTATACAGGAAATAATGTGCACAACCAAATCTGGAGGCTTGAATCTTGGATAAGTGACTTAACTGATCTGGGCTTAAAGAGAGACTAGGAGAACTGGATGACAAACCAAGAGCACCCAACACATGCATTAAAGACCCAAGGAAATCTCAGAAAGAACTCAGAAAGAGTAACATGTTTTAAGCATCTGTCTACCCTGTGCCAGGAATGGTGCCAGTCAAGTTTTACATAATATGTTAGAGAATCAGGCTAGGCACAAAGCTGGCATGTGCTAGATGGTGGCAGATGTCCCCCCATTCCTACAGGAAACATACCTCCTAAACCTTGCACACAAAGATGGTCACAATCTGGCTCTGCTTACCTTTCCAGCCTTGTCTAATAAGCCCCACCTGACCTTTGAGCACAACAAATGCTGTTTTGGAATTCACTGCCTTTAAGAGTTTTGCCATTGGAAGGAATGTCTGCCATTCTTAGCCTCCTGGCAAATTCTTCCTACACAACTATCCTTCAGAACCCTACACCACTGGCTGGGGCTGTAGCTCAGTTGCAGAGTGCTTGCCTTGGGCTCCATCCCAGCATCAAAAGAAATAACAAAAGAACCCCTAGCCCTCTCCTGGGTTTCCTACTCTCAGCAAAGATTTCATTGACCTCCAGAAAAGCAGGGCTGGCCATTCTCACTTTTTTTTTTTTTTGTTTTCCAGTACTGACCTCTTCTGTGGCATTTATTACACAATTTTTTTCGCGTGCATTCTTAGGGTATTTATATTTACATTTTAGATGTACATTTTTAGATGCACTTTTTTTTTTTTTAATTTTGACACAGGGCCTCGCTGAGTTGCTTAGGGCCTCGTCAAACTGCTGAGGCTAGCTTTGAACTTGCGATCCTCCTGCTTCAGCCTCCCAAGTCGCTGGGATTGCAGGAGTGCGCCACCGCGCCGGACTGGATACAATTCCTTACTGGACTCATTAAAGGAAAAGATCCCAAAGTCTACCAGCCCGATCCACGTTGCCGTAGGTCGCAAAACTAATAGAGAGTGCTTAAGAACGAACGCCCGTTCTCCGTTTTTTTTTTCCCCCCAGCACAGCACGTTCCGGAGTTTGCAGCTTTCCTGGCGACCCGGGCGACCAAAGCAGCGTGGCCTTGTCCTGCCAGAGGGCCGCGGCACAGGGCCCTGGTCCCAACAAGCCCTGCCCTGGGGTGCGGCCGGCCCGCCAACGCGGCGCCCGGCCTCTGGGAGGAGGCTCACTTCACCACGGGAGAAACTGAGGCCTAGGATCCCCGGCCTGCGCCGGCCCAAGCCGCCGGCTGCCCCACGCGGACACCCAGCGCGCGGCCCCTCCCCGCCAGGCCCTACTTACGGACCGGCCGACCGCCCCTCTCCTCCTCGGCGCGCAGCCACCCCCGCGCTACCGCCGCCGTGGCCATCAGGGCCAGCAGTCCGACCAACAGGGACAGCCCCATCAGCTCCGGCATCTGAGGCAGCTCCATGTCGCCCGCACGCTGCCACCTCAGCCGCCGACTACGCTGGCGCCCGCACGTCTCCGCGCACGCGGGGGCGGGGCCTTGCCGTTAGCGCGCCTCAAGGGGAGGGGCCTGGCGGTTGGCGGTTCCCGGAGGGGCGGGGCCTGCCCGTTGAAAGCTTTTGAGGGGCGGGGTCTGGCCGTCGGAGGGCCTGGAGCCCCTTCCTCCAGACGGTTGGAGGGCACCTCGAGGGGCGTGGCCTATCCATTAGCGCGCCCAATCGAAGGGCGGGGCCTGGCCTTGGGCGCTTCTTGCGAGGCGGTGCCAGATGTGGGCGTGTCCTGAGGGCGGACCCTGGTGATCCGCGGGCGTCGGGCTGCGGAGGTCGTGCAGATGCTGAGGGTGCAGGTAGTGAGATCTGCAGGTCCTTGTCATTCCTATCTTGAGTAACTTGCTGATAACAGTTTATTAAAGGCTTATTCTGACCTTGCCACACTGGATCCTTTCAAGGAAGCAGAGCAGGGGCTTTATTCGCATTTGACTCGTGGGAGAGTCTTTGCAACAGGTGAAAGTTAGATGGGCTCTTGCTGTTACTGAAGGGGCAGAAGGGTAGTCCTGGCATCGGAGCGGGGAGCATCCTAGCAAAGACCTGAAGAACAAGGATGTTGTAGAGAGGCAGGGCATGAACACGATAAAAAGATGGCAGACAAGGTCCGAAAGTCTGCAAGGCCTCAACTGCCAGCTCCATCCAGCATGTGGGATCACAGGAGGCAGTGGGGCAAAATCCATTTCTGGATTCTCTGGATGTGTAAAGACAAAAAGACAAACCCGGAAGTAGCTGCAAGGATATGAGGAGTTGAAAAGAGCCTGGGCTGGGGATGGCCTGGGGAGGGGAAAGGAAGTTGAAAAGCAGATTTTATTTTTTACAGTGTTGGGGATTGAACCCAGGGCCTCACATATGCTAGACAAGCACTGAGCACCCCCAGCCTCTGAAAGCTTCTTAATCAAAATATAATAATAATAATAATAATAATAATTATAGAATCAACAGGTAGTTGAAAAAATGAAGAGGTCCCAAGGACATTTCCACTCAGTTTCATCCAATAGTAACATTTCGCAAAACTGTAGTAGAAGATCACAACCAGGAACTTGACACTGATACAATAATCTACAGAGGTTTTTTTCAGATTTTGCCAAAAAGGACAAAAAAGATTGAGAGAATTTGGATTAGACCTGCATGGCTGGAAAGGGGATATTCCCAGTATGGTCATACTCCTTGGACTCCCAGCCCCACAGCCCAGAGCAAACAGAAGTACCAGGATCAGTATTCCAGCTTCTAATATTTCCATCTCCACCAAGGAGCTGCCTTTCCTCACCGTCCAAGCCCTGCAGCTTTAATTTATAAGGACCCTCTAAGGAGACAGGTTACCACAGGCTGACTGACAGACACAGCCGCAGTCTCGCAGTCTCGGGTGAGGAAACAGATCCAGTCAGAAGGCAAATGGAGCAGCTTCATTTCCTTCCCTTTTGTCCTTTGCAGGGAACTGACATTGACTCAGTTGTGGGCAGTGGGGTGGGGAGTGCCAGGAGACGGGTGTTCAGAGCCTCCTGGGGCTTTTCCTCACTGACTTGCTATTTAGAAGTGTAGGCATGGCCATGAACCACCATCTTTCGCCACCATCTAGAGGCCAAGCTTTTACTTTTAAAAGCATATTGCATGGGACATTTATTGATCCAGCAGTTTTGGGTTTCTTTAATCCCACGTTGTCTCCACTGATTAGGAGACAGACTATATGAAGTCGGGTGATGTTCCCAAGGTGGCACAAGTAGGGAGAGAACCTGGGGACTTGTTGCAATTCATGAATATGGTACAAAGAAAAGCAAGAGCAGCCCTCTTTGTACAGCTCAGGCAAGGCTACAAAATCCGTTCACAGCAGTGGCTTTTAAGACAGGTGATGTCAGAGCTGTGGATGTAGCTCAGTGCTAGAGTGCATGTCTGGCATGCATGAATCCCTCCCTGGGTTTGATACCCAGTACTACCCCCCCCTAAAAAATAGGTGATGTTATGAAATAATTTAGTTTTAATCAGACTCAGGAAAAAAATAACAGGATCAGGTCAAGTAACTTGCCCCAGATCAACAAGGAAGCAGGGAGAGAATCCCTAGTCAGACCTAGTTCTGCTGTGCTCCAAGATCCATACTCCTCCCATGAAGCCTTGTGCTAACCCTCATGTGCTGTAGCCCATTTGGAAGCCAAGATCAAAGTCAGGCAGGACATGGACACAAAGTAGGATTTGGGGGAGCTAGGTGGATCAGGGAGAGGATGCCAAGGACAGGGGGCCTTGGCTGACCTGTACAGTCAAGCTGTAACTTCAAGCATCGGCATATGGAGAGGTGAGGCAGAGGGAGGGAGGGAATTCTGGGTAGGGAAGGAGTCTCAGCCTGCCTCCCTTGTGGGAGGATAATGCCTTGTGAGGGCAAAGTAGGATGCTGCAGCCCAAGACCCCAAAAGACTCATAACCGCTTGTAATGTGAAGGGAGGGAGACTGTGGAGAAAGGAGGCTGGGGGAAGTTGCACCTTGAACATGTGCTCAGAAGGCTGGTCTCCACAGGGGCAAGCATGTGTTAGACAAAGTAATCAGATTCCTCATTATTTAAATAGTGGTTTTCATGTACAACCAGAGATATGAAAAATTGTGCTCTATATGTGTAATATGAATTGTAATGCTTTCTGTTGTCATATGTAACAAATTAAAATTAAAAAAAAAAACACACATAGATAGTGGTTCTCAAAGTGTGGTCCAGGAATACCAGGCATGCACATTCTTAAACTCCATCCTTGACCTGCTACTGGGAAACTTAGAGGTGAGGCCCAGCAATCTGTATTTTAACAAACTCCCTAGTTGATTCTGTTGCACAGTAAAGTTTAAGAACCTCTGGCTGAGTATAATTCGGCGGCAGAGCACTTACCTAGGTTGTATGAGATCCTGGCTTCCATCCTCAGTACCAGAAAATAAAGCAAAACCTCTGATTGGAACTAATCCGAGCCCCAGCTACACGTTATTCACAGCTGAAAGCTTCTATTAGAGTTCTTGACCTTGGCTGAATGTTGGAAGCACTTTCAAAACTGCCAGTGTCTAAGCATCACACCTGGGATTCTGATCTGAGTCGTTCAGGCTGGATCAGGGCATGAAGATTTTTTTGAAGCACCCCCAAGTTATTCGATCGCACAGGTAAGTTTGAGAAGCAGCTGGCAGGGACACAGAAGGCAAATGCTAGAGTAGATGGAAAGGTGATGTTTTATGGACCAGGGGATGGCTGACAGGAAAAGGCTTAGTCAACTGGCCAGGCCTTAGGAAGAGGTAGCACAGGGCAGTGGGATGTGGGAAAGGGTTGAAGATATCTGCTTCAAGCCCACACAAGTTTGGGTGATGGCTCCTGTCCCAAGAATAGAGAGGACCAGCTCAAGTCACCACAAATTCAAGGGAGCTGGAGAACATCTGGAAGGAGGTGTCAGGGCGGCCCATGTGGTTGTATATAGCTCTAGGGAGAAGCAGAGATAGACATGGAGGAGGAGGTCCTTAGCAGAGAGGCTGAAGGGGCTTCCCCCAGAGCAAGGCCCAGCATTTGCCCCAGAGCAAGAGGAAAAGGGAGCCAGGGCAGGACAGGCTGAGGAAGAGGCAGCAGAAACCCAGAAGGCACTGTCAGGGAGAAAGAACCGTCTGGAGAGAGAATGGTTCAAGAAAGCCAAGGGCCCAGAGGAAGCCAGAAGCGCACCTGGATTTTTCAAGCAGAGACTCAGTCGGAAATGAGCTCAGTGGGAGCAGAGTGGAGGCAGGAGTCCAGCTGGGGGGTTCTAGGAGGAGGGGGAGCCTAAATTGGGCAGGGTCCGATGGACACGTGGGAGAGGAGGGGAGACAGCCAACGAGTGTAAGCACACTTTCAAGGGAAGAAGCCATCTTGAGCAGGATTGAGGGTATGTCTTATGGAGAATGTCCTGGAAGGACGCAGCAGCAAAGAGCGCCAGAAGCTGGGCACACCCACCACCCCCATGGCAGAGTGGCCGAAGCCACCTCTGGAGCAGCGTTGAGTGGCTCACAAACCATTCTACCTAGGGCAAGTGGCTTAACCCTTCTGTGCCTCAGTTTCCCAGCTCTAAAATGCAGATAATAATATTGTTATAACTTACATAGTGTTACATACCAGGCACCATTGTAGATGCATTGTATATTTTACTCATTTTTTAAGAGATGGGGTCCTAGTCTACTGCCCAGGTTGCCCTGGAGCCCCTGGGCTCAAGCAGTCCTCCTGCCTCAGCCTCCTGTGCAGCTGAGGTTCCAGGCATGCATGGCCACACCCAGTTTAGATTTACTGGGAAATCCTCACAACCCACCAGTAAGGATGAAATGAGTTAACACCCAAATCACTTAAAAGAATGCTCTGCACATAATAAATGCTAGAAATGTTCAACAATTATTGCTTTTGTTCTTTTTGATACTGAGATTGAACCCAGGGGTACTTTACCATGGAGCCACATCCCCAGCCCTTTTTGTATTTTATTTTGAGACAAGGTCTTTCCAAGTTCCAGAGGATCTCACTAAGTTGCCCAGGCTGGCCTTGAATTTGCACTCCTCCTGCCTCAGCCTCCTGGGATCACAGGTATGGCCACCATGGCCAAATTAGTGTTCTTTTTCAAATGAATGAGGGAAAAGGAAAGGCCACAGAAAGCTCTGTCTGCTATTTATATCTGAAAGTGTCTCCAGAAGTTCTGAGAAGATGTAAAAGGATCCCAACCTGCAGGCTTGGATGCCAACTGCAGGAGGAGGGATACAGCAATGAACAGAATCCACAGAGCCACTGCCCTGGCCGGGCCCCACTACAGTCCCTGGGGCAACGCTTGTTTTATGAATGAAGGAAGGAGAAGCATGGGGGCCTTAGCCTCCTCATGCGACTCCACACCTGAAGTACCAGTTCCTTCTAGGGCATCCCAACCAAGTAGCTATCCACCCTCTACTTGTCCCCTCACACAGCAGGGTGGTCACTTCCACTCCTTGGTCCTGGCTCTGCTGTCTTCCAACTCCAAAGACACGGAACCCATGGAGCCTTCTGCTGTCTACGGAGGAGGACTTCCAGGGGGTGGGTTTCCCTGCCTCTTCCCGTTCTCAGCTCAGCACCCAGGAGCTCCTGGAAAGAAGTTTCACCTCCACCCAAAACCTTCCAGCAGCTTCTAGATCAGAGTAAAAGCTAAGATCATTTCACAATCCACATGGCCCTCTACAAAGGCACCTTCCACTGTCAGCAGAGGTGACCACCCAGAGTGACACACGTTGACAGTCACGCCGCCATCCCACAGGCAGGCATTTTCTTCTTTTATTGATCAAGAATTATTTATAAAACCCACACGCACACAGCCACACTCACACAAGATGCCTGTCCTGCTGTGGCTACCCCTGCCCTGGTCTCTCCTGGCACCAGGCCCCCCTGGCCTCACCCAAGGGAAGCCTCCTGCAGCCCTGCAGCTTGGCAGCAGGAGCAGAGGGAGACCCTCCTATCTGCCTCCCTGCTCAGGAACTGAGGCTGGTGGCCCCTGTGGAGGAGCAGGCAGAAGTGACAGGGAAAGAGGGCTGTCCTCCTCCTTCTCTGAGCTGGCAGCTTAGGTCCCCAGTGTCACAGCTGCCTTGGGGTCATCTGGTGGCTGAACCTTCCCCTATCCCCATTTTGCTGAATGGAAATAGAAATCCAGAGATGGGGCTGCGAGTGGCCCAGAATCACATCAGTGGTACAGCAGGGACAGGGACACGCCTCCTCTTGGCCTCTAGGAGGTGGGAGACCTGGGTCCCATTCAACCCTCAGGGAAGGAGCCAGTCAGAGCCTGGGACAGGAGGAGAGTGCCCAGCAAGTTGTCACTGGAGCTCAGCGTCATCTGCCAGGACTATAGTGGTCTGCCGACAGGACCCTCTGTGACTGCCCTCGTGGCTTGCTCAGGCACACGGCTGGGATCAGTTAGAATGCTGGTTGAAGCGCTCAGCTGGCGCAGGGAGTTCAGGACAGCTGAGGAGAGACAGAGACACCTCCCTGTAGTTACCCTGGTGGCTGGAGGATCATCCAGGGGGCCTGGTGGAAGGGCCCCAAACCCTAGTCTGTGTTGAAGGGAGGTT
The DNA here is from genome assembly GCF_045843805.1 of Urocitellus parryii. Classification (NCBI taxonomy): domain Eukaryota; kingdom Metazoa; phylum Chordata; class Mammalia; order Rodentia; family Sciuridae; genus Urocitellus; species Urocitellus parryii. Next base: position 27,367,141 of record NC_135539.1, on the reverse strand, counting down.
GGAACAGGGCCTGAGCAGGGTGGAACCCCCTCCCCTGAGGCCTGACACTTCCATGAGTGGGCAGGTGGGGGCTCACGCACTTGGCCGGAGGGCAGGCAGGGAGCAATACTGGTCCAGCCAGGCCAGCGATGTCTGGCGGAGGCTGTGCAAACTTGACGTGGACACCATCCCATTGAAGGACTCGAAGAGAGGCCGGATGAGGACGCTGAACTGGGCCCGGGTCAAGGAGCAGGCCTGTGGTCCACATGATGTCCCCACCACCTCACATGGAGCCTTGACATCTGACCCAAACCAGGGGAAAGAAGAACCCGGAACTGTCTAACCTTGACCCCAAGGACTCCTGCTGTGCCTCCTCCCATCCTGCCAATGGTGGTCCAGCTCTCTGGCTCTTCCACAGCCCTTGCTCATGCTGGACTGTCCTGTATCCCTGAGATCCCTGCCTTGGCTCAGTCAAGACCTTGACCCTGTGGCTTCTAAGTCTTCTCAGGTGTCACACCACCCACTTTGGGTTCTTAAGGACACCCCAGCGCTTCCTGAAAGCCAGGCTTTGGCTGCTCTTGCCCAGGGCTCCTTCCTCAGTCTCCCTTTTAGCTCCACCTCCAGGCCATGCTGCTGGCCAAAGGCCTGAAAGCAGGGGGCAGAACCACAGCCCCTTCCCTGGGCCCAAGTAGCCCTCCGTTGCAGCTGTCCCTGCTCCTCCAGGCCACTGGTCTAAGTGAGGATACTACCCAGAACTTCCAGTTCTGCAGTGTTCGGGTCCGGACGTAGTCGTCGAACATGTCTCGCATCTGGTCAAAGCGCTGGTGTGTGATGGGCACCCCGGTGGCGGGCAGCTGCTGCTGGCACAGGCTAGGGGCGTGGAGCGGGTGAGGGGCTGGGGGTTCAGTGGCCACATGTCCCCCTTACCCCGGCCACCCGCCCAGCCCCTGCCTACCTGATGGCGGCATTGAGCTCCTCGATCTCGTCCCGCAGCTGCTGGGCCTCCTCCAGCATGGCCGCCCTCTCCTGCTGCAGCATGAGGATGTACTCGGCTGTCTTCTGCAGCGTGGTTGCTTTGCTCACCTGCGGGTGCCACCAGTGTGGGCCTCCGTGCTGGAGGTGGTCCTACCAGAGTGTCTGGAGGACCTGGGATCTGGTCTTGCTGGGGGAGCCGCCCAGGAAGGGGCCCTGTGGCTAGGGGCTCACCTTGAGGCTGGGCTGGGCATTCAGTGTGCCCACGAGCCCGTGCAGGGTGTCGAACCCCAACTTGATATTGAAGCGACGCTTCTGCTCCGCAGATATGTGCGTGATGCGACGGTTCTCAGTCTTGGGGAGCAAACAGAGGAGTGAGCCTAGGAAGGAGCCTGGGAGGGGCTGGGGTAGCAAACCAGTCTCAGGCCGGGGATGGTGCCCACCTTGTTATTGTCAGGACGGCCCCGGCAAAGGATGGGCTGAGGGGGGGAGACGCTGACACTCAGCGCCCCTGGGGCTGGTATGGAGTTGAGCTCCCCTGACCTCCGCCGTTCGCTGCCTGTGTCAGAGACAGACCCACAGACAGACCAACACACAGGGGAGAGGGTCCCGTTGCCTTGTTCCTCTCATCCTGGCCCCAGACACAGTTGTCCTTTATCCTTCTTCTCCCTCCACCCCCTGTATTCCCCAATCCCTGCAACCCTCTTTACCGCCAGGTGCTGGAGGTGACAGCCGCTCTGCTTTGGGGACAATCAGGGGCCTGGGAGGGACCAATGTGGTCGGGGCTGGAGGTGGTCGGGGTGGTGTAGGGACCGGGTTTGGAGGAAAGAAGGCACAGGGGAACTCGGAGATGGTCTCCTGCTGGATGGAGAAGGGCAGAGAGTGGGGTAGAGTCTCTGGGCTCCCCTCACCTCCCAGTGCCCGCCATCTTACCGGAGACCCTGGGGCCCGCAGGAGGGCACTGGGCGCCAGCGGTGGTTCCAGGGCTTGCTCAGGCTTGGCTGTGCACAGGCAGGACCGTGAGGGCTGCTGGGGCTGGCCCAAGCCCAAGGTGGCTCAAGACCCCCCTCCTGCAAGCCCACCCCTTTCACATACAGCCCACCTGCTAAGCCCACCCTGGAAGGAACTCGCCCTGGGCTCTCCCAGCCCCCACCCCAAGGTCGCCCCCTCATCCCCACCCCCTCCCTCCAGGCCCTGCCCCTCCATCTCACCTCTCCTGAGCAGCTGCGTGAGGCAGGGGTTGTTGCTTCTGGCAGTGGCAGGGGCCAAGGTGGGGCCACCGGCCTTCCGTCCCCTGGAGGATGGGGTGGGGGGCTTGCCTCGGGGCTGCACACCCTGAGGCACTGCGAAGTGAGGGCCCAAGGCTGGCTCTGGGTACCCCGAGGGCAGATGGTCTAAGGGGAATGCCACAGGGGCAGGGCCTGGGGCAGGCTGCACAGGTGGGAAGGCTGTGGGAGCCGGCAGTAGGGATGCTCCTGGGGCAGGGGGGACTGCAGCGAAGGGAAACCTGGCAGAGAAGAGGGGCTCCTCCTGCAGCAAGGCAGGGGGCGGAGCCAGGGGCGGGAAGGAGGGCGGGGCGCAGGGCTCCAGGCCTGGCACCTTGGCAGGGGTAGGGTACTGGAGGAGAGGTGGTGGGGCAGGAGGGGGCGGGAGCTTGGGCTTGGGGTCTTCAGGATGGAGGAAGTCAGAGCTCAGGAAGGCACTGGGGTCCAAGGAGCCAGGGCAGCTGTTCCGAGCCTAGTGGGGGAGACAGACACTAAGAGCAGGGGACAGGGCTCCCTGCAGCCAACCCAAGCAGCCTCCTGCTCTGGTTGAGCTGTGGCCAGGGCCACATGGGAGAAATGATCCCTGCCTTTAAAAACAACCCCCACCCCACACACAGAAATTATAATCTAATGGGAAAAAGGAGTAGACTACATTTATGCACAAATTAGGCAAGATCATCAGTCTCCCTGCCCACCCATGCATCTGCCAAATAGTTTATCCATTCATCTACTAACTTAACCACCAACCCATCTGGTAACCAACCCACTAATCCATTGTTTGTCCATCCATCCACTTGCTCATCCACCAATCCATCCATCCATCCATCCATCCATACATCCATCCATCCACCTATTTCTTCTGTCATCTCTGAGCTACTTCATCTCCCTATCTCAACAGCAGCCTCCTAGGGATGGAGTCATGGCTAATACCCGAGCCACCCATATTTCCTTTACTCACCCACCAGCCCATCTGTAATCCACCCAGCCATCCACTCGCCATTTGCATTTTCACCAGCCATTTATTCCCTCACCAGCCCATTTATCAATCTGTGGTGTCTATGAACCCACCCACCAGCCCACCCATCCAACCAACCGCTTATCTACCTGTTCTCACCCATCCATGCGCCACCATTGACAATGCAGTTGTCCACTCACCAGTACACCCATCCATTCACACACTCATTCTCTCTCTTGTTCACTCATTGGACAAACATTGACTGAGTGGTGCCCTGTGCCTGGGCTGTGCGAGGTACCAAGATGCAGAGGTGAGCAAAAACTAGCCCTTCCAGGGGGGAGCTCCTGGCAGAGGAGACAGACCCCTCAGTGACCAACTAGGATAGCGCCTCAAAGTCTGAGATTGGAAGGAAAAGCCTTCTCACACAGAAACAGGAGCGTGACCTCTGAACCAAGATGGTAGACTCACTGTTTCCTACATATCTGTGAACTTCCTGCCTCCATGCTTTGGTTCCCGCTGTTCCTCCCACCTGGCTTGCCCTCTCTCAGTCTCCTCTGTCCACACCTGAGGCTCACAAAGACTCAGAACTCCCTGCTCTCTTCCAGAAAGCTCTCCAGAGCAGCCCAGCCCCAGGTGGTGCCCTGCTGTGTGGTTCTCATGCCCTGGGCCTTCCCCCACCTATACCAGTCCAGTTGTGCTGCTACATGGCCCTCCCAGAGTCTCTCTGGATTGGCCAGCTCAAGACGTGGATTTCAGGAAGTTCCTGTAGACAGCCTGGACACGGGCAGGGCCACAGCCAGAGCCAGCTCTCAGGGGAGCTGGGCATGGTCGATGGGGTGGTGGGAGCTCACCTGCAGGCGGTTGTGTCCCGGGAGGTGGGTCATGATGGAGGGAGCTGGGGGTGGCTCCAGGCCGAGGATCCCACTGCTGAAGAGAGAGTCAGCCACGGGGCTGAAGCTGGGGGGCTCTGGGAAGTTTGAAGATGTGGGTATCTGTGGGGGTCTGTAGTTTGTGAAGAAATCTGCAATTTGGACACACAGGGTGGCAGGGTTAGGGCTCAGGCTAGCCGAGGTGGGGTGGGCGCTAGAGGAGGAGAGGGGCTTCCACAGGAGGTTGTGAAACCAGGAGTTTCTGTCTCGCTTGGGGGAAGCAGCCAGAGTCTGGGGCGGGACAGGCCCAAGTGGATAGAGCAGGGGTTGGGGAGTGAGTGAGCAGGGACCCAGGGTCCCCCAGAGAGCCCCCACTAGGCCCAGGAGAGTCCCTTCCCCACCCCATCCCCTTGCCTGCTCCCCTTACAAACTCTGCTGGAGGTCTGGAAAGGGTGGCATAGACAAGGGCCAAAAGGGCAAAGGGTGGGGTGCCGGGAGGATGGCAGGAGTTAGGGGTGAGCTAGGGGTGAGCTGGTCAGGAGGTCAGTGGGTCAGGGAAGGTCAGGTTTCTTGGAAAGCCAACAGGTGGGGCTGCAAGAGCAGAGCCCAGGAGGAGGAGGCAGGGTGTGACGGGGTGACAGAGCCCAAAGTGTGGTCTCAGCCTGGGCTGAGGAGCAGGGGGCGCTGAGAAGCCTGGAGGGGCTGGGGAGGCGGGCAGCTGGATTGTTTGGGGCGCGGGTTGTGTAAGTCCTGGGCTATTCTGGTTTTGGGAAGCAGCTGCCTGTGGCCTGACCACATCCCGGGCCTGGGCGCCACCCGCCCACCCGCTCCCTTCCGGGCACCTTTCTCTGACCCTGACTGGCCTGCGGTCTGTACCAGCTCTCAGGACTTCTTGGGCTGCCAGACCTGACCCCGCCTTGGCAGCTCCCTATAGGCCTGGGATGGACCCTGTCCACTCTTTCCCTTCAGGGTCCCTGGCTAAGGAGCCCCCTCTCAGGAGATCAGATGCAGAACCTACAGGAGTCATGTGTGTGTGTGTGTGTGTCTGTGTCTGCTGTCTGTGTGTCTGTCTGTCTTAGGTGATTCTGCTTTGCCGGAAGGCATAGAACCTAGGGGTCAGCATCAGTCTGTGGCCATGTCTGAGCCCTGACTCCCTGTGGACCTGCCCTGAGGCAGCAGGCTCAGCAGTGTTACCTACTCTCTGCCCACATCTGTCTTCTCAGCATCTGGTTAGAAGGCAGCTTCCTCACGATGCCCCCTTTCAGGGAGGAACTGGATGGCCCAGGTGGTGGTCACTGATCCTCCACCCCAGCTCCTCAGGGACCATGGGCCTCATCACTAGGCCACTTGAGGCCCAGGGCTTTAGAACCAGCTCACACAGAGCCTCCCACCCACTGCGCCCACAGAGGCTCGGGCATGGGGTGGCGAGCCCCGTGCATTCCTGAGGCACAGTCTCCCTCTTACTCGAGGCTTCCCATGCCTCTTCCCACCCTGGCTTGAGAGAAGCCACTTCCCAGCCCTGACCTCTCATGGAGCCCATCCCTCCCTCACCTCTGTTCCCCTCCCTGGCCTTGCCCTCCTTTCCTGGAGCCCCGTCCTCTAGCTACCTCCTGTGCCCTGCCCTCGCCTAGTCTCCAGTCTCCGTGGAGTTCTGTACCCTCCCTGGGTTGTAGTCCAGCCTTCCAGGGAGGGGCTCCTGGGGACAACTGGAGTATGAGCCCGAGAGCCCCCATGCTCCCTGCCCTCCGGGTGCAGAGACTTGAGAGGGCCACACTAGCCCTGCTCGGCATGACCCACAATTGCCCCCACCCAGCTGCTACCTTGGACTGAGAGAAGCCGGTGCCCAGCCCCAGTCTGTCTGGGTCTCACTGGGAGCCTCGAGGGACCCAGCTGGGCTCCTACCTGTGGTGGGTGCTTGGGTACCCAGGCAGGGCTGCCGCCCTCCCAGGCTGGTCTGCTCCCAGGGCACTTCCATCCACTTCTGCCCCCGGCAGCCCCCACCCAGCCCAGGGCTGGGGCAGGGGTGGGGGTGGTTCCTCATTCCCTAATCCCCGCCCCATAGGCCTCCTCCTCTTGAGTGACAGGCCCACGACCCTGTGGGGAAGGAGTTGGGGGGTCACTGAAATTAAGCCTCTATCCCAGGGACCCTCCCTCTTTCCCCTGGCCTTGAGTGAGACAGCCTGAGCTTTGATGTTTGTCTATCCCCCAAAATGGCTTTGGGAGCTCCTAAATGCATGCATATAGGGAGCAGTCTGCAAGATCTATAGCTCAGTGAAGAGTACAATGTGAGGAAGAATCTGCTGTGAAAACAGAACCAGAAATTGTCCACATTGGCTTATACGGACCTATCTCTATCTCTGGAAGGACACCAGGGCCAGGTGCAGTGGCACACACCCATAATCCCATGCAGGGGACCAAGGTGGGAGGATTGCAGGTTTGAGGACAGCCTCAGAAATTTAGCAAGGCCCTAAGAAACTTAGCAAGATCCTGTCAAGAACTGCTGGGCAAGTAGGTCAGTTCTTGAGTTCAATCTCCTGTACCAAATTTTTTAAAAAAGGATGCTAAGACATGATGACTTCATGGCCCTGGGTCAGGAGAGGAAGCAGGGAAACTACTTTCCGAAATGCTTTGTCTGATGGTTGGAATTTTCCTAAAAATACTACAGGAGAAGGAGGGGGAGAGTGGCCAGGTGAAACAGTGGCCGAGAGCTGGCAGGTCGGGATGGAGGCCATGTGGGGTTTGTTGACCGACTCTCTCTCTACTTGTGTATGTTTGACATGTTCTTTAATAAATACTTTTTAAAAGCATTATATAAATAATAAACAGACCCAAACAAATCAAGGTCCCTTTCCCCTCCGAGAAAGTCTGGCATGCATTGCTTTCCTGGGAGCCCCTGGAGCCTGCAGCTTCAAAGTCCCTGCTCTCCTGGTCCTGAATTTCATCTGGCCTTGTGCTAATGACAGGCCACACTAGCTGTATCCCAAAGCTGGACAAAGGAGGGTCAGAAAGATGCTTCAGAAATGACCCAGACCATCTGCCCTCCCAGAGGGGCCTTGCACTGGCCTGGGGTCTCAGGGTCAACCCTAAGGCTTTCCTTGCACTGACCCTGCCCATCTGCCTCACCTGGGGGAGGGGTCTGCCCCACCTGAGATCTCCATGAAGTCATCCAGGCTGGGCTGCAGAGGCGTCAGGTCTGGCTGGATCATGTCAGCATTGCCGACGTAGGCTGGAGGGGCAGAGAGACATCAGGAGCGGTGGAGGGGCAGGAGCGCCTGCATCCCTTCCCCTGGCCATCCTGCCGCCCTCCTCTGCCTCCTGCCTGGACGCAGGCCCTCAGCGCCTGCACCCCTTCCCCTGGCCATCCTGCCACCCTCCCCTGCCTCCTGCCTGGATGCAGGCCCTCACCGTCCTCTGGGGGCAGCTGCAGGGGCGAGGGGCTGGGCTGTGTCATGGTGAAGAGTGTATCGGAGATGTCGGACAAAAAGCAGTCCAGGTCCAGCAGCTGCCGCCCACCGGTCTCCTCCTCGGGGCCCCCCAGCAGCACGGGCACCACGCTGGAGAAGAGCTGCTCGCACCATCGCTCTGGCGGCGGCCACCCACCTTCCGCCTAGCGAGATGGAGCAGTCACTGACAGCCAAGCAAGTCACCCCTTGCTTGGGGATGAAGTGGCCCCCGGCCGAGGGCCTCTCTGAGATACACCACTTCACCTTCCCTGGGCACCAGGTTTGCCTCCTGGAAGGCCAAGGTCAACTCATCACTCTCCAACAACTTCCTCCAGGAGTCAGACCAGGGTGGCCAACACCCTTATCAGAAAAGATAAGGGTCTCTTCCTGCAATCTCTGTTTTTCCCGGCCTGAACCACTTGCACCCCCCTCACAACCCACCCTCACCCCCAGATCTGCCCTGGCTAGCCAGGTGGAAGCAGGCAGATCCCAGTCCCTACTGGTCTCCCAAGCACCTACCTGCTTGGGGGCCAAGAGATCCCCTTCTCTGCTGGACTTTCGGAGCTGCAGGGACACAGAGATGGACGCTGGATCCCTTGCCTCCTCCCCTTAGTTCCCCCCGTTCCCAACCCCATCAATGGGATCCCAATGTTTCTCCCAGGGGCTCCCCAGGCTGCAGCCACCCAGAGTACGAAGTCTGCGAGGAGACCATGTGGCCACACGGTGGCGCTGTCAGCCTGGGTCTGAATGAAGGGCGCAGGGGTGGGGGAGCCCCTCCAGGGCTATCCAAGAGTCTGTGGCCAGCAACCGCAGGAGAAAGTCCTGGGGCCATCCCTGGGTCCCTCACTGACCCGCTTCTTGTAGTAGATGCGCCACTTGTGGTACTCGCGCATCACCACCTCGATGCGCCGCTTCCAGTAATTCCCCTCCAGGACGACAGCCTGGGGAGGGTCAGGGGACAGGGCTCAGTGGGAAGGGTGACATCGTGACATCGGCACCCTGCCGCCAAGTTCCCAACTCTCATCCAAACCCTGCCCGCCCGGCCAGCCGTTCCCACCCAGCGCAAAGAAGGGGGGAGGGCTTTTTAAAAAAAATTTGGTATAAGAGATTGGGTAGGTGGGTAGCTGGGTAGGTGGGTGGCGGCCATCAGCCTCAGCTACCTCCGGTTTCCGGTGCTCGTCAGCCTCTGGCCCCTGCAGGGGTGTCACGAAGCCACAGACGGGGCTCTTCCTCCGCTCCACATCTGAGAGAAGGGGGCCAGGTGAGGGGCACTAAGCTCCCTCATCCCCCCATGGGGATGGAGGTTAGGACAAACTGGGCCTCAAGTGACACCCTATGAAATCCTGCCTGGACTTTGAGACTGGATTAAGCGCTGCCTCCAGGAAGCCTTCCTGCTTGCCCTGGCCCTCTGGGATCTTCTTTGCCCTCTTTGGGAGCTTGGTAGGGGCACAAGCAAGGTTTGCTGAATAGATTGTGAGGCCACAAGTCACAGGCAGGGTCCCCTGTCTCTGGCTCCTTGGTATGCACACTCCCACCTCAGAAAACCAGCCCTGGCCCACTTTCTCCCTGCCACCTCCCTGAGCCCTTGTCCAGCAACCTCCACACCTCTCTGTCTCCAATCCTGACCTCTCCCAGGTCCTTTCCCTCTGGCTCAGAAGCACATTCTAGCCCCCTCCTATTTTTTGGTACTAGGGGTTGAACCCAGGGGCGCTTAACCACTGACCATGTCCCCAGCACTTTTAAAATATTTTGTTTAGAGACCGGGTCTCCCTGAGTTGCTTAGGGCCTCACTAAGTTGCTGAGGCTGGTCTTGAATTCTTGATCCTCCTGCCTCAGCCTCCCAAGCTGCTGGGATTACAGGCATGTGCCACTGCACCCAGCTCCCAGCTAATTCTCTGTCTTTGCATCCCTTTGCTTTGCTCTCGAGCTCTGAAATTGTCACTTGTCCCTCCACTTCCACACCTCGCTCTCATCTCCACCTCCTGAAACTCAGCATCTGCCCCACACCACTGGATCCGTCCCCCCAGACCTCAGTATGTGCCGCCCACCTCCTCCAGGAGCCCCCCTCTGCTCTCCTGCCCCCTCACCTCTGGGCACTGTCTCCTCTACGGTGCCACCCCAGCCTCTCTCACTGCCCCTTCCAGCTCCAGCTCCATATCCCAGCTGCCTAGGGACCCTCAATAAGATGTCCCAAAACTTGCCACAAAAGTTCCCCACCAACTCCCAGCATTCCAGTCTAATGCGTGGACAGACCACATCAGTTCCACAGGACCTGTGACATTTCTTCCACCGTCCCTCCCCTCCCTCTCCTCTCTCTCAGTCATGCCCTGGTCTCAACTGGACTTCCCCGACTCTGGGGCCCACCTGCTTCTCCCCCTTCCCATCTCCTTCATAAGCCCCACCTCAGAGGCACACAGCCCATGGTCTACCAGGAATGCCCATTCCTCCTCTGCCCACCCGTCGGGGCAGCCCCTCCTTCCCCAAGCCCCCATGGCCATGTCTTCCCATGCTCCACCCTGCCTGTCAGCCCTGTGCAGGTTTGCCTCCCCTGGGACAGGGTGGCACCCAGCAGGCCTTTGTTAGAGGGAATTGGGCTGGGACGTAGCTCAGTGGTAGAGCTCTGGCCTAGCATGCCTTGGGTCCACCCCAGCACTACAAAAATAAAACAAACCAAACAAAGCAAAGGTGACCCTTGCAAAGACGACGATCACCAACTCCTCAAGAGGGGCCAGTTCATGAGGATCTATCTTGCCTCAGCCAATTTTCTCTGGGACAAACATGGACAGGGAAGTTGGGGACTGCTGGAGTGTGACATTCATTAGGACTTTTGGCACCATTTACAAAGTCCTGCCCTCAAGGATATTCTGCATAGTGGATGCTCATTGGACTGGAGGAAGGGCATGGTCCTGGCTCCTGAGCCTGGCTTGGACAGGAAACAAGGGACCTTGGGTGCATAGGCTCCCAGGGGCTTAGAGCAAGGAAGGCTTTGAAGAGTATCTGTCCCGAGTTCCCAAATGAGAACATGACCACCAGGAAAGGTTATGTATGTCCAGGGCCCTCAGAGAATCAGGGTTGAGTGGCCTCTCCTGCCTAGCCTGGAGACCCTGTGCTCTGGACAAAAGGGCTGTGACACTGTGGCTTCCTGGGGCTGGGGAAGGCTTTGTTTGGTAAGTTTGTTCCTTTGCACCTTTGCTGGGACAGATGCTGGGACAGGGATACATGGTTGAATCAGGGCGCTCTCAGCTCCATGGAGAGATAAGGAAGTAAACAAACACAGCACAGATAGTGCAAGTGGAAAGTCCTTCTCGCCTGCCCAGGAGAGGTGCAAAGTGCCCTGGGAGCTCCGAGGAAACCAAGAGGCTCTTCAAGCATGGGAGAGCGAGTGGCGGGGCAGAAAGGAGGGACCCTGGAGGTCAGGAGGCTGCTGAGGGGCAGCAGGGCCTCCCCTCCTGGGGACTAAGGCGAGCCGCTGGGGCGGGTGAGCCAGGCAGCCCTCCACCCCTCTGCAGCCCACCTTCAAACCTTTGGTTTTGGAGGAAGAGGGGGTTCCTGACACATGCTGCCACCATGATCCAATAATAATGATCAAACCCAGCTACTCATATCTAGGGAGTCCCTCTGAGTACAGGCTCCTGCGGAGGTACAGACAGCCTCACTGAAATCACACAGCAAACTGGTGCGTGGGACCTGTCATTACACCCATTTTTCAGATGAGCAAGTTTTGGATCTGGAAGGTTGGCGATTTCCCTGTGGCCACACACATAGGCAGGACCTGCTGGGACTCGGTTCAAATCCAGCTCTGTGCCATGCAGAACCTGGGGTCCCTCTGGCAACTTGTACCATAGCTGGAGATCAGGATCTGTCTGGGTGAGGACCCCAGGGATGGGGGCATCATGACTCAGCGGTCATCAGAAACTTCTGCAGAGTAAATGGTTTGTGCCTCATTCAGCTTTGGGAGTAAGGGGGACCTTGGGTGGGGAGACACTGACTCCCCTTGGCTTATCAAATTCCTGGTTTGATCATTTTGGCCGGGACCTGTCATGCAAGTTCTCAGAAATGGCAGAGACCCAGAGAAAGCATCCAAAAGGCCTGGATCTCCTGCTTTCCTGCACAGCCTGGCTGCCCCCTGTGCTGGGCGACCTGCATGTGCTCAGAGAGTGGGAGTGGGGGGCAGGGTGCTGCGCAGCTGCCAGCTGTCTTTAAGCTCCATGAACCTGAACACGTCTCTGCCTTTCTGAGCCTCAGTGGCTCATCCACAGAATGGGCACCATCATACCCCTCACTCAGAGTTGCTGGAAAGCCCTGACTAAGAGCCTCTATGAAGGTGCCTGGCACAGAGATGAAGGAAAGCCAGAAAATGACACTCCCTCTGCTTGGAGGGGATCCACAGAGCCAGTGTACAGAAGACGGCGGCGTGTGTCCCTCCTGGGCTGTGTGTTCCCAGCTCAGAGCCACCTTTGATCTTGCAGCAGGACCTAACTGAGCTGGACAAGGTCCTGACACTCAGCTGACTGATCCCATCCTCAGCCTATGCTGCCCTGCTGCACAGGGGACTGTCCCTAAATGGGTAAACGTGACCTCTTCAGGTATATAATTTAATTCCAGGCACCTTCATATCTATTGTCTCCACATCGACCATGAAAGGTAGGGTTGGTGCTCTTATTTTGTAGATAAACAGGTTCAGAGAGGTTAAGCCTGTTGCCTGAAGTTACACAACCAGCAAGGGGCAGAGACAGGGTGAGAACTCTAAGGCCAGGGTCACTTCCACCACCCTATATGGCTTCTCTGGGTCCCATCTATCAAATACCTGCTGAGTATTCAGTAAGGACTTCAATAAAGCTGGTGGAGACCCCTGCAAGACCTTCCTCCGTTTCCCCATTCATAAAGTGATGCAGTTGGCCGAGAGGATGTTTAATACCCTTCTTTAGCCTGGCATTCAAGGCACCTGACTCTACTAGTGGGATCCAGAATGGGTCTTGAACTTGACCCATAATCTTAGCCTATCTTAGTGCTTCCAAGGGGTGCCCTCTGGTTTCACAGTGGTCAGCACCCTCTAGGACACATTCCCCAGCACCCTCTGGGAGTCAGAAGTTCAGACATCCCAGTCAGAGGGAGCTCCCCAAAACGCCACAGCACTCTGCCAGAGCTGGCTCTGAGGGCCCCCGGGGGCTTTCCCTGTGGAGCCCTCTGGCTGGGGACAGGCCACTCCACGGTGCCCACTCACACTGGATATACCAGGCTCTCCAGATGGCGTTGTTGAGGCGGATCTTGTCTCGGCAGAGCAACTTGAGGCCTTTGAAGTTCTTCCACTTGGGAGACACCAGCTTGCCGCTGTCGGGGGGAGAGGATGGGTCAGGGTGGGGTGGGGATGGAAAAGGTAGGGGACTCCTGCAGGAACTGGCTCCACCCTCTGCCCATGCACTAGGCATGTGTGGCTGGCTCTCCCAGCCCTGCATCTAACCTTAAAGACTGGGCTCTATGCCGTGTTCCCCGCAGACACCAGCCTGTCATCCAGGCTGACCCTTGCTTATCAGCATGGTGATAAGAACAACTGCATCCTCCTGGGTGGCCTCACAGGCATCTGTCTTGTGGACCAGCTGGGGAGGGTAGCCCAATTCTTTTCCTCTTCCTTCTTTTCTTTTCTTTTTTTTTTTTTTCTTTTTTTTTTTTTTTTTTGCAGGAATTGAGCCCAGGGCTTTGCACATTCTAGGCAAGTGCTTTGACACCGAGCTACATTCCCAGCCCTTTTTATTTTTTATTTTCAGACAGGATCTCTCTAAGTTTCAGAGATTGGCCTCACACTTAAGATCCTCCTGCCTCAGCCTCCTGAGCACTTGGGACTACAGGCATGAGTCATGATGCCTTGATGCCTGCCACATTTGTGTTTTCTTTTCTTTCTTTTTTTTTTGGTACTGGGGATTGAACCCAGGGACTTTTAACCACTGAGCCACATCCTCAGCCCTTTTTATTATTAATTTAGAGACAGGGTCTCACTAAGTTGCTGAGGCTGGCTTTGAACTTGTGATCCTCCTGCCTCAGCCTCCCAAGCCGCTGGGATTACAGGTGTGCACCATGGTGCCCATTTCTTATTTAACAAGAGAAAGAGGGACAGGAAAGGAAAGGGGAATGCCTAAGTTCATACAGCAAAGACTTTCTTGGTCTCACTGGCCCCTTTGGACCAGGAGAGGCCAAGGGCATGAGGACAGTGTGCCAGGATGGCAAGGAAGACTCTTCCCAAGGGGCAGCCTCAGAGCAGCCAGGAGTGCTTCTCACTGCCCTTTAGGTGCCCATCTCCAGCCCCGGGTTGGCAGTGTGTACTGAGCTGGATGGTGTGCCCTTCTTAGGGCCACAAGGGCCCACAGGAAGTATATAGAAGACAGGGCATTTTAACTCTGAGCCTAACACCAGTTAGTGGTCCACTAAGTCTGCAGGGCGAAGGGCTCTGTGCAGTTGATGGTTTGACTCAGGGTCCTGCTGGACACAGGCCAAGTCTATCACCACCAGCAAGCTGACCCAGGAGGTCAAGATGCTCTGGGACACTAGACCCTGTGGGGTCTACAAGCCAGGTTTGCATACACGTCCCTCTGGCTCACCTTCTGCAATCCCTGCTCAGGGAGACCCCAAGCCTTGCAGAAGGCCAGGCAACTCTTTCCAGGGGCCCCTCCATCCTCCTGGGGGTGACAGGTGGCAGTCTGACCCCTCAGCTCTTCTCTCTATGGCACCTTGGGTGCATGCATCATTGGGTCTCCTCTTCTCTCTGGTCTCCAAGCTCCTGTGTTTGCTTTGGGGTAATGATGGCTGCTGGGGGGAGGAGACTGTCACCCCAGAGTATAACAGGCCTCATTACCCAAATAAAGGATATAGCCAGTGCCCTAGCCTGATGGCTGGCCCCCTCTGTCCTGCAGTTGGATAAACACCATCTGTCCAGTAAGAAGACATGGCTGGGGGTGGGGGGACTCTGCCCCCTCCTGGGCCAGCTTGTTTTGTCCACCCAGGTGGGGGAACTCCTGAGTTTGTTACCCCTGCCTGTATCCCAGCAACCTCCCAGCCCCGTGTGATCACCCAGTGCCTGCCCTCCACCATCTCCCTGCTGAGGTGTGTGGCCCAAGCAACATCCAAGCCTGGGAGGAAAGCATTTGGTTGGCTGGATGTGAGGGGTGGGACCCAGCCTGGTGCAAAAGCCCTGGGACAAGGTTCAAGAGCTTCTTGTACCAATGGGAAGCTCAGAATCTCAGGGATGGGATGGGGAGAGCCTTAGAACTTGGTTCAGCACCCCACCCCCAACATGGAGGAATTCCCTTGAAAGTAGCCCCAACAGGGGTCCTTTTTGCTGCCCCACCCTCCGGAGGCCACTCTTTCCCTAGCTACCCTGCTCTGACCATGAACAAGTACTTTCTTGGAGTCTCCACAACTTGCCTCCCTGGGGCTTCCACCCACGAAACCAGGGAACACAGGCTACTAGAAAAGTCCTCGCCCTGCCCACACTGCCCTGAGGAGGGTGAAAGGCAGCAGGCTGTTCTTCTCAAGTTGGCCTGTTTCTCCCACCACTTTCTGGACCCCCTGCCTGCCTGGCTGGTCCCTTTCCATTCAGCTGCTTCCCTGGGACACTCTGCTTCTGCAATTCTGGCTCCTCCAGGAGATCTGTGTAACTGCAGGTCAAACACTGTCCCAGTCTGAGCCCCAGTTTTTTCCTATATCAAATGGGGAAACCGGAAGTCTCCTCTGCTGACCCACCCCCATCCTCTGTGCTCAGGCTGGCACCCAGGACAGGATAGGGAGATTTAACATTCTGTGCATTTGGTGGGAAAAAATCCAGCAGCTCTCTTCACCAATGCCCCCAACTGGGGTTATATCAGCCTCCAGCCAGCCTCTTAGGGGGCGATTTGGAGGTGTTCTCTGCCCCTCACCTTACCAACCTTCCTTTTCACCCACCCATAGTCTGGGCTGAGGGGCGGAGGTTACCCAGCTCACGTGGAGCTGTTGTGGTGTAAGGGGTGTGAAATGGGTGGGAAATGAAGACCCTTGGGGGAGCGTGGGAAGAAGGGGGCGCATCCGGTGTCCTAGGACCTCAGATGTTGTGTCCCGGGCAGACTCGTGATGTCCAAATGGGGGAGGGCAGAAAGGGACGGGAATTTGAACTTTCCACATCGGTCTAGCGCCCTGGATGATCAGGTTGCAACATGACCTGGGCCCGAGGCCAGAACTTGTGGGCCAAGGTTACTTTGCCTCCAGCCAATGGGGTCGCGCGCCTCGGTGGCCACAGGGTAGGCAAAACTCCTTGGCAATCCGCACCCCAGCTCCAGCTCCCTGTGGGGCGGCAGGTACCCATCTGTAGCCTGCGCTTCTCTCAAGGGGAGGAGGCGCCGCGGAGGAAGAGGAATATTTGCACAGAGAAGAGATCAAGGCCGCCGATCCCCCTTTCTCCTCTACTGTTTTCGGTTGATAATTTATCCTGGCCCCTCAGCTGCAGAGAACTTTGCTCCAGGGCACTGAGCCAGGACCCCAGTTCGCGCCCTCCTCTGGGACACGGGTGTGGAGAGGGAACCGGGTGCGGCCTGCGCGTTCTGTGCTGCGCTAACAGGGATCCCAGACTGCTTTAGGCGCTCTGCTGCCCACGGCCACCCGGGTCTGCAAGCCCTGGCCTCCCCCGAACCAGCCCCTGCGGCCTACAGCACCCCCTGCCGGTCCTCCCCGGGAACTTTTAAGGCTAGCTTCTCCGCACGCCCCGGCACCCTCCTCCCTCCACCCTTGACCTAGCAGATCGCGAAGTCGGGTCCCGGCAATTGGGGGAAGGCGGATGAGAGACTGGTTCAGTTTCAGTGGACGGTGGCTAAGGAGTGGAACGACTTTGGGCACTGGGAGTACCAGTGCAGGAACCGAGGGGTCAATGGGCTGCTGGGGAAGGGCGTCCAGGGCCACATCTGATTGGGTGGGATGGCCCGGGTGAAGCGGTGGAGATGAGCCAGGCTGGCCTATAGTCCTGGGAGCGCGAGGGACGCCCGGCATTTCTCTGCGGGGAGAGGAGCCGAGACCTGGGAGAGAGGCCTGGTGGGGGCCTACGGAGGGCAAGCGGTCCGCGCTCGGGGAGGAGGTGACGAGGTGCGGAGTGTACGGGTCGGTCGGAAGCCAGTGGGCAGGGTGGCGGCTGAGGACACTCAGGGTTGGGGGAGTGGGAAGCCCAGGTTGTGGCCGGAGTCTCCCGGCGCAGCAGGCTCGTGAGGGGTGCCCAGGGCCCCAGCACGCGGTCCCGCCACCGAGAGTCGAGGCCGTCGGTCTCCGGAGCCGCCCTCACCTGTAGGCCAGGCTCAAGCACTCGAAGAGGCGGGTGAGTGTGGGGTCGATGCTGCGCGGCCCGAAGTCGGAAAGCCCGACCGGCCCCTCTTGGTCACGCCGCCGGGTCAGCGAGTCGCTGTGCGGCGACGACACCATGAAGTGCCCGCTGTGGATGACCTGCGAGCGGTGCAGACCGCCCGCGCTGCGACGGGGACTCGGGTCCTCCGAGTCTGTGTCCGAGTCCGAGTCCGCGCTGGGGTCGACCCGCGGGACCTGCAAGCCCGCGGTCAGACCTGCCAGCGCCATGGCCGCTGCCGCTTGGCCAGCGCTCGGCAGAGCCACTTGAGCACTCAAAGTGGCCGGCCCGGCCTTATTAACATAGCCCCGCCCTTTCTCAGGATAGGCCGTTCGAGGGGGCGGAGCCTCTGAGCCCCGGGGGGAGGGGGGAGGGGGGGAAGGGAGCGGACCGGGCGGGGCTTATATTGGCTCAACCGACGTCCCAGGTGTGAGTCCTGGGATCCCCTCGTTGAGGGGTCTGTCCCGACCTCCCCTCTGTCCCTCCCTTCTGATTTGACCACTTGGAGTCCTCATGGAACCGCCCCTACTTCTCCCAAAAGGGTTCTCAGGAAAGTCGACCATCACACCTCGGTGCCTGGTTTCGTGCTTTCGGGTGGCTTCTCCCCCCCACCTAACTACTGTCCATCTACCCGACCTCCCTGATCTCTTGGCTCCTGACCCCTAGCGGCCCTCCAACAGCTGAGAGATTCACATCTATGATTGGCATACTTCGGGGTTCCCTGGTTGTGAGTCCCGAGAGGCTCAGCAGGACCATTACCAGAGTTGGGTAAGGGGGAGCCTTGGCCACCGTCCCCTGGACATCCCCCAGGAAGTACTCAGCGCAGAAGCATCCCCTCCTCTCACTGACGCTGAGGTCCAGCTTTTGTTCCTGCGTCTGAAGATAGAAACCCGGTGGGAGCACTCACATCTGTCACCTTACTGGACCATGCCGGTGGGGGTAGGAAGTAGGACCTCCTTTTTCTCCCTTCCCTGTGGCTCCCAACTCAGGGGCCTTAGCTCAAGCAGAGACCCAAAATAATCCTTGCTTTGCCACTAATTCCACGAATGACCTTGGGCAAATCTGTCTCCCTGGTCACTCCACCTGTATAATGGGGACACTGAATTCAGCCATTTCTTAGGATTTGGCAACTTGACCCTTGCTTCAAAGTTCAAAGTCTTTGCTATCAGTGTCCCCGGCTCCCCCTCAGCATTCCTCCCTGGCTTCCTGTCCCCAGCAGTAAATCTCAGGGTTGTCCTCCTTCAGTTTCAGAGACTTTCCCCTGAGCTGGGTTTGAGTGGAGTGGAAGGATTATGGGTGAGTTCCCTCCCTCGCCCTTCCCTTCCCTTCCCTTCCCCTGTCATTAACTGCCAATCAAGAGCCCTCTGCACTTCTTTTTACCCTTTGCAGGGCCTGATGACACCTTGGGAGGTCTCATACTGAAAAGACACGTTCTGCCTATGAAATTCAAAACAAAAAAAATACCATAGTACACAATAAATGTGAGAATGTCCACAAATTCTGACATGTCACAGTTGGTTTAGGGTGGCCCTGCCCAGAATGCAGCACAGCTAGCCTGACTCCCCTCTCACTGCCTTTCCCATCTGACCCCTTCTACCCACGGCCTCTCAGAAAACAATTCTGGTTTACCGTCCATGTCCATGGAGGTGCAAGACAAGCCCTGACTGGGGTGTGAAGAGCCGGCTGTTCCCAGTGGACCTGCTTGACACCATGTGTCCCCGCCTCCCAGTCTTGGCTCTCAGTATTCCTCCCCCACACTGCCTTCCCATCAGGATACATTCTTGAAGTACCACCTCCCACCTCTTCTGTGGGTTCTCCAGGTAAAAATCGAAGTCTCCCCCAACCCTTGTGCCAGTCCATTCAAGTCTAATTTCCTTCTGTTCTGCATTCACAGCGAGGGGTGCACGGGTTTCTCTTTCCCACTACATGGCAAATTCCTTGGAAGCAAGAATCACATCCTGCTTCTCTCTATGGCCCATCTTCCCAAGTGCACACGGGTATTTGTTGAATGAATGAGTGTAAACTGCAGCTGCCTGCTAGGTGTGCTTTGTCCATCCACCCATCCATCCATCCATCCATTTATCCTTCTCTCTTTTTTGCGAAGGGGTTAACTGGGGATTGAACCTTGGGGTGTTTAACCATTGAGCCACATCCCCAGCCTCCCCCTTTTTTTGAGACAGGGTCTTGATAAATTGCTGAGCTTGGCTTTGAACTCATGATCCTCCTGCCTCAGCCTCCTCAGCCACTGGGATGACAGGTATGCACCACCGCACCCGGCCTATCCTTCTCTCTTTTTTCTCAGGAGGGAGGATTGAACCCAGGGATGCTTTATCACTGAGCTACATCCCCAGCCCTTTTTACTACTTTTTATTTTGAGACAGGATCTTGTTAAATTGCCCAGTCTGACCTCAAACCGGCAATCTTCCTGCCTCCTGCTGGGATTACAGGTGTGTGACACTGCGCCTGGACCATCCTGTATCTATCCCATCCTTTCATCTATCCATCTGTCTACTCACCCATCTATCTTATCTATCTGTACAAACACACACACACACACACACACACGTATTAAGTGCATCTTAATACATTATGTCCAAAACACATACTTTTGGAAATCATGTCAAACACAGTTTGGGGGGATGTCTAAACACATTAATTTACCCACAACTTGGCTTTGCTTTAGAGACAAGCAGTGATGTTAGTATTTAATTTTTGCTTTTGCAAAAGTAAAAAAAAAAACTTTAGAAAAGCAATAAATTGGCACTTTAAATATCCATAGAAATAGAAAGCAAGTTAGCAATTGCTGAGGGTTGGGGCCAGGGAGGGGGGCCTGATGGCTAATGGGCTAGTATTTTCTTTCCAGACTGAACCACTGAAAAGGGGTGAATTTTATATTTTGTAAATTATATCTCAGCTGGATGTGGTGGTCCACACTTGCAATCCCAGCAATTTAGGAGGCTGAGGCAGGAGGATCACAACTTTGAGGCCAGCCTTGACAACAAGACCCTGTCTCAAAATTAATCTTTTTTTTTTTTTGTACCAAGGATTGAACCCAGAGGCACTTAACCACTGAGCCACATCCTCAGCCTTTTAAAAATATTTTATCAAGGGACAGGGTCTCACTGAATTGCTTAGGGCCTCACTAAATTGCTAAGGCTGGCTTTGAACTCTCAATCCTCCTGCCTCAACCTCCTGAGGATTATAGGCTTGTGCCACCACACCTCACGGCTATTCCAGTCCTATCTAAAGAAAAAAATTTTTATCTGGGTGTGGTGGTGCACACCTGTAGTCCCAGAGTCTGGGGAGGCTGAGGCAGGAGGATCGCAAGTTCAAAGACAGCTTCAACAACTTAGCAAGGCCCTAAGCAACTTGGCAAGACCCTGTCTCTAAATAAAATATATATTTAAAAAAAAGGGCTGGGGATGTGGCTCAGTGGTTAAGGTCCCCTGGGTTTAATCCCTAGTACCAAAATAAATAAACAAACAAATAAAATAAATAAAAAGAATTGGAATGTATAGCTCGGTGGTAAAGAGCCCCTGG
Organism: Urocitellus parryii; assembly: GCF_045843805.1. Lineage (NCBI taxonomy): Eukaryota > Metazoa > Chordata > Mammalia > Rodentia > Sciuridae > Urocitellus > Urocitellus parryii. The sequence continues at coordinate 27,346,769 of NC_135539.1, read as the reverse complement.
GTTCAACCCCCAGTGCAAAAAAAAAAAAAAAAAAAAAAAAGCGGGGGGCGGGGGAGAAGAATAAGTTATATCTCAAAAAAAAAAATTAAGCACTTTCACACATGATTCTCAACTGTGTGCATATGTGGGTATTTTTACAACCATTTTATGGCAGGGAAACTGAGGCTGGAAGAGGTAAAGTGTTCCAGAGGTCTGTAGTAAAACTGGTGATAAATAACTAACATTTATGGAGCTCTTACTAAGAGATATTGAGAATCATCACAAAAGCCACATGACTTTTCTTCTCTCGCTTTCTTTTTTTGGGGGGTGGGGGATACTGAGGATTGAACCATGGGGTGATTTACCATCGTGCTACCTCCCCTCTCTTTTTATTGTTTATTTTCAGACAGGGTCTTGCTAAGTTGCCCAGGCTGGCCTTGAACTTGTGATCCTCCTGCCTCAGCCTCTCAGTAGCTGGAATCACAGTGCCACCTCTCCTGGCACACATCGTGACTTTTAACCCATTTTGTAAATCAGGAAGCAGGCTTTGCTGAAGGTCGCATGTTTTGTTTGCTTCTGGGTGCAGGGGTCGAACCCAGGGCCTCGGACAAGCAAGTGCTCTACCACTGAGCTACACCCCCAGCCCTGGAGGTCACATGTTTAGGAGATGGCTAGGACCCAAAGGCAGGCAATCCGATGCCAGCTCCTTATTCAAGATCTCATTTTCTCAAATCAAAGGCTTGCCTGCAGTCCCAGCTATTTGGGAGGCTGAGGCAGGAGAATTGCCTGAGACCACGAATTCCAGACCAGCCTGGGCAACATAGTGAGGCCCTGTCTCAAAAGAAAAAGAAAAGGAAGAGGAGGATGTGAGCAGAACCTCATCTACTACTATTGCTTGTATAACTTGGCACAGCCACTTTGGAAAATATTTGGCAATAACCCCTAGGGACGAACATCTACCTACCTTAGATGTTCTAATGACCCAGCAATTCCTCAGAAATATGTGCACATGTCCACTAAAAGACACCAATAACACGCACAGGACTATTTAAGGTAGCACTTCCTTAGTTTTTGGTACTAGAGATTGAACCCAGGGCTGCTCCACTACTGAGCTACATTCCCAGCTCTTTTTATTTTATATTGAGATAAGGTCTTGCTAAATTACCCAGGCTGGCCTCCAACTTGCCATCCTCCTGTCTTAGCCTCCAGCCCTGTTCCTGTCAGCCCAAAGCTGCAAAGAACCCAGATGTCTGTCCACAGATGCGCAGATCAATGCACCGCTGCACAGCCACTCTGTGCTCTTGAAGGAAATGCCGCCACCCGGGGGTGTCTCACTCACAATGTGTTGAGCAAGAGAAGCGTGAGATGAAAGCTGTTGATTTCCTTTATATGACGCTCCAAAACCCGCATTCATACAGAGCTCTGCGGTGTTGGGCTGCCGTTGAGCTTTGGGGTGACCAAGTCTTTCTGGGGGCTCCTAACATTTTGTTTATCTGAGTTTGTGATAAACATGGGTGGTTCTCTGGGAACATTCATTGCTCTGGATATGTTTTTTACATGTATTTAGACTTAAAGGTGGTTTTAGAAAAGAAATCATGTTTGCGTGCGTGCGCGCGCGTGGGCATGCACCCCCCTCCCCACCCCACACAATATCAACCCATCTATTTCCTGAATCACCTTCACAAGCTGCTGGTGGCATGACGGGTATTTAGTGGATTGTTTCCCTTAGCTATGGCCACCTCTGCTCCTGTCCTGGTGTGGGTCCAGGGCCTAGCCTCTCCCTCTCCTTCCCGGCCTGTGCTCCTGTGTGCCTGTCTGGCAGTCTGAGATTTGGTGGTCTCCTCACCAGTGGGAGCACATCAACATCAGGAACATGACCTCTGCCTCTTCACCCTGGCACCCCAGCTCCTTCTGCCAGGCTGGGTCTGCAGAAGGTTCCACCAAAGAATGCTTTGGCTGCACAGAATGGGGGCAAATCTTTGCCACCTGCACCTCAGATACAGCATTAATACATAAAGAACTCAAAAAACTTAACACTAACAAAACCAAATAACTCAATAAATAAATTGGCAAAGGAACTAAACAGACACTTCACAGAAGAAATATGAATGGTCAACAAATTTTTTTTAAACGCAAATCAAAACCACACTGAGATTCCATCTCATTCCAGTCAGAATGGCAACTATCAAGAATACAAGTTAACAATAAATGTTGGCGAAGATGTGGGGGGAAACACTCATACATTGCTGGTGGGACTGCAATTGGTGCAACCAGTCTTGAAAGCAGTATGGAGATTAGATTCCTCAGAAAATTTGGAATGGAACCACCATTTGACCCAGTTATCCCACTCCTTGATTTATACCCAAAGGACTTAAAAATCAACATACTATAGTAATGCAGCCACATCAATGTTTATAGCAGCTCAATCCACAATAGTTAAGCTATGGAACCAACCTAGATGCCCTTCAACAGATGAATGGATAAAGAAAATGTGGTATACATACGCCATGGAATATTACTCAGCCATAAAAAGAATGACTTTATGACTTGCCAATAAATGGATAGAGCTGGAGACCATCATGCTAAGTGAAATAACAAAGGTTGATTGTTCTCTCTAGTGGAAGCTAGCTCACAACAGGGAGAGGGAAGGACGGAAGTTCGTTGGATTAGACAAAGGGGAATGAAGGGAAGGGAGGAGGGTTGGGAATAAGAAAGACAGTAGAATGAATCAGACATCACTTTCCTATGTTCATCTATGAACACATGACCGGGGAAATCCCTCTTCATGTACAACCGCAAGAATGGGATGTTATACTCCATGTATGTGTGATATGTCAAAATACTCTCTACTTTCATGTCCAAGTAAAAAGAACAGCAACAACAAAAAGAATGCTTTGGCTGGGCTGGGTTGGGCATCTCCAGGCAGAGAGGAGGGAGATGGTGACTCGGCCGAGAGGAAGGGGAATGTTATTCATGAGTCAAGGAAGCACCGCGTGGAGGGCAAATAAGGAGAAAGAGGACTTTTAGCTGTGTCTCCAATGGGTGCCAAGTTGGGAAGCCACTTCCTTGCTGGGTCTCAGTCTCTACATCTGTAAAGCAGATGAACGAATCCTGAAGGAAAGATTGTTAAATAGGACTAAAGTCAGGATGTTCAGCTGGGCATAGTGGTGCACACCTGTCATCTCAGCAACTCAGGGGACCCTGCCTCAAAATAAAAATTAAAAAGGGCTGAGGATGTAGCTCAGTTTTACAGCACCCTGAGGTTCCATCCCCAGTACCACAAGAAAAATAAAATTAAATAAGGGAGCCAGAGGGATTACTTTTCATAACAGAACCATCCAATTTGTTCTGTTAAAAAATATGAGTCTCAGTTGAGCATGGTGGTGCACGCCCATCATCCCAGCAGCTCAGGAGGCTGAGGCAGGAGGATCATCAGTTCAAAGCCAGCCTCAGCAACAGTGAGGCACTAAGCAACTCAGTGAGACTCTGACTCTAAATAAAATACAAAATAGGGCTGGGGATGTGGCTCAGTGGTCAAGTGTCTCTGAGTTCAGTCCCTGGATACCCCTCCCCCCAAATATGAGTCTCAACACTCTATGTTTATGTGTAGTGATGTACAAATGGCAATCACAGTGTTCATACTTTTTTTGGGGGGGGGTGTAAGAGGGATTGAATCCAGGGAGGCTTAACCACTGAGTCACATCCCCAGCCCTTTTATTAGTATTTTATTTAGAGACAGGTTCTCCCTGAGTTGCTCAGGGCCTCGCTAAATTGAAGAGGCTGGCTTTGAACTTGCGGTCCTCCTGCCTCAGCTTCCCCAGCCGCTGGGATTACAGATGTCTGACATCACGCCCAACTGTTCACACAGTATTAAATTATGAAAATACCAACTCAAAAAAAGGTCTTATGAAGACTACCTGTAGTCCTGACTGAGAACCACGCATCTTTGTGCCCTGAGATTGAAGAATGGACAAGGAGGGAAAGAAGTACAGCAGGCTAGACATCAAGGGGGCATTCAGCTATCTGTCTGTCAATCTGTCCATCTGTCCAGTTGTGCGACCGTGGGGTCCTTTACCTTTCCATCCATCCATCTCCTAATGATCATTCTGTTCACCCACCTGCCTTTTCCTCTACCTCGATCCACTTATAACCAGTCCATCCATCCATCCACCCACCCATCTCTTCTGCCCAGCCATTCATCCATCCCCTGCCATCTACCATCTGCCCATCCATCCTTCCCGGGGTTCATGTACCTGACCTTTCATTTCGTCATCCACCCCCCACCCAAATCCCCACTCGCGCTGGTCGGGCACCCATGGTGATGTCAGCCCTCTGTTAAGCTGGGGTGGAAGTGGGGGAGCCCAGATGCTGGTGCTCTGACTCCTGTCTCCTTGCTGCTTAGCTTGCCCAGCTGTGACCAGAGAGGGGCAGAGACCGTGCCTGGGGGACTGAGGAAGTTCAGAGGGTGGAAGGACAATGAGCAGCCTGGGGAGGGGGCAGTCTGGGAAGTCTCTTTAGAAGAAAATGTGCTTGGGGGGTCTCCCAAGACCAGGTGAGGACCAGACTGCAGGGGGTGGGAGCGCCTGGGAGGGCGAGGCTGGATCCGAGGCGGTGCTGGGAGCCACAGGGTGCAGCGGTGGGCATCTTTGCCACGCCCACCCAGCCTTGAGGGCATGGTCAGGCAGCCACTGCCCCGCCCCTGAGCCTCTCCAGAAAGTACAACTGAAAGAGGGAGGCTGGGGAGCAGGTCGGAGGCACGCCACTGGCCTGGCTAGCAGGAGGCGCTGGGTTCCATCCTTCCATCCAGCAAAAGGGGGAAAAAAAATGAAAAGGGTCTCTCTCCCCTGGGGAGTTTGAGAAGCACCCATCACACCGTGCCATGCACCCCCACTCCTGTGCCATGCACCCCCACTCCTGTGCCATGCGGCCTCTCAGCCTTATCTCACTTCCCTGTGAGTGGGGTGAGGACAATGGTCCCCACCTACAGGACAGTTCCTGCCGTCTGGCTGGACTGAGGGGAACCCAGGGCTGCTCCACATCAGACACTAGACAGCGCCCTATGAGCTCCCAACCCGGGCCAGGGATGCGAGGTAGGGAGGAAGGAAGCACAGAGAGACCCCTGGGCAGGCAGGACGGTGCGCAGGGCCTGGCCTGGTGCCAAGGATACTGAGGAGGCCGGGAAGACCTGTGGAGGGCAGCTGCCTGGGTTTCCCAGAAGGTTCTAGAAGAACCAGAGTAACTCCAGGCCCAGGTCCCCTCAGTCCCTCTCCTTCCTTTCCTCTCCCAGGATCCTTCTCCCCGCACCAGCAAGGCCACAACACCCCACCCAAAGCTCCCCGGGAAACAGCAGCCCCCCAGCCCGGCCCTGGCGGAACCACAGCACTGTCAGAAGCATTCTCTGCCCCGTCCCCCAGGTGGTATAGACAGGCAGGGATTTTCCTTGCCCTTTATCACCATAAAGGAACAAGCCCTTTTTATTTTGAGGGTCTCACTAAGTTGCTTAGGGTCTCATTGAATCGAGGGGTGCTTGGCCACTGAGCTACATCCCCAGCCCCTCCCCCCTTTTTTTTTGAGAGAGAGAGAAAATTTTAATATTTATTTTTCAGTTTTCGGCAGACACAACATCTTTGTTGGTATGTGGTGCTGAGGATCGAACCCGGGCCACACGCATGCCAGGTGAGCGCGCTACCGCTTGAGCCACACCCCCAGCCCCTCAGCCCTTTTTATTTTGGGGGTCTCACTAAGTTGCTTAGGGTCTCATTAAGATGCTGAGGCTGGCCTCTGACTTGTGATCCTCCTGCCTCAGTCTCCTGAGTCACTGGGACTGTAGGCCGGCACCACGCCGACTCCTACACTTTTTGACTAATAAGGCTAGATAGTAGAGAAGATAGGGCGTTGGGGTGGATGGTGTGCAAGGCCCTGTGGAGGGGGAAACAGTGGTATGTGGCATGATGGGCAGTTATTTGCCAAGAACTTTCCCTTCTGCAGCACTTTGGTGGCTTCCTGGGCAGCCTTAAGACCCCATGCCAAGGCTGGGGTGTAATCAGTGATAGAGCACTTGCCTAGGATGTGACAGACCTGGGTTCCATCAGGAACAAAAAAATTAAAAAATTACCCTATATGATGACATGACTGATGTACTGTATATTATGTACAACCAGAAGAATGAGAAGTTATACTCCATTTATGTTTGATGTGTCAAAATGCATTCAACTGTCATGTATAACTAATCAAAACAAATAAAAAATAAAAAACAAAAAAATAAAAGAGCCAGGCACAGTGGTGCACGTCTATCATCCCAGCAGCAACTCAGAAGGCTGAGGCAGGAAGATCGCAAGTTAGAGGCCGGCCTCAGCAACTTAGTGTGACCTTGTCTCAAAATAAAAAATAAAAAGGGCTGGGGATGTGGCTCAGTGGTAGAGCACCCTTGACTTCAATCCCAATACCAAAAAAAAAAAAAAAGAGAATGAAAAGCGCCTGTAATCCCAGCACATCTGGAGGCTGAGGCAGGAGGATCAGGAGTTCAAAGCCAGCCTGAGCAACTTAGAGAGACCCTGTCTCTAAATAAACTACAAAATAGGGCTGGGGATGAGGCTCAGTGGTCGAGTGCCCCTGACTTCAATGCCTGGTTCCTCCCCCTACCAAAAAAAAAAAAGTGTGGACATATAGGTACCTAGTGACACCTGGGTGGGATGATGAGTCACACAGACATTCTCTTTGTAAGTTTCTACAGATGACAATGTTGTCTAATTCTTAGGTATTTGCTTTTGAAATTGGGGTCTGTGTGCCAGTCACATCCTCATTCTGAGGAGCCCAGGGTGGGCAGGAGGACGGGGACAGTGAGCTCTCAGCCTCATGGCCACACAGGAGAAGGGGTGAACCTGAAGTGGCTGTTTCACCAAGACAAGCCATTATGCCACGTCTGTCAGTCTGCAAAGATGTCAGTGGCCCCTGTATACCATAAATGATTTTAATCCACTTTTGTGTGTGTGTGTGTGTGTGTGTGTGTGTGTATGTGGTACAGGGGTTGAACCCGGGGGCACTCGATCACTGAGCCGCATCCCCAGACCTTTTTACTTTTTACTTTGAGAGAGGGTCTCACTAAGTTGCTTAAGGTTTTGCAAAGTTGCTGAGGCTGGCCTTGAACCTACCATCCTCCTGCCTCAGCCTCCTGAGTCACACTTCTGACACCACACATGTCAGGAGGAAGTCAGCCGGATGTCCTGCAATTCAACTCAATCCTGTCACTACCCTGAGTTAGCATCAGACCCCACAGGTGAAGGGCTCAGTCCATGTGGCTGCCCTAGCTCCAAAGGCTAGTCCCAAGCCTAGAATGTCACTGGTACTTCTGACCCCCTCCTGGGTACTGATCATCCACTCTGTTTCTTATAGAACTCAGTCGAGCACTTTACTTACATTTACCAGTTTATTGTAGAGGATGGAACTCGGGACCAGCCACATGGAAAAGATGTGTGGGCAGAGGGTGGAGCACTGCTCAAACCCTCTGGGTCCTCTCTGGTGGTCTCCAGCACGGGAGCTCCCTAACCCCGTGCTTAGGGGATCTTATGGAGGTAAAGGGGTGATAGATTGCACCATTGGCCACTGGTGATTGACAGCTTAGGTGTGATTTGTCCCCTAGACCCCGAATTCATGTAGGAACTTAGTCTCCAAAGTCACGGGTTAATGATGTGAAGAGGGTGGGAACTTGATCCAACCATAGTGTTTGGAAGTGATTAGGGTTAGATGAGGCCATTAGGGTGCAGCCCCCATGGCTGATTCCTAGTGGCGTTGTAAGAGGGACAGAGACCAGACACACAGACATAGGCACGGGTCGTCCCTGTGTCTTACCGTGTGGTGCTGTGTACCACCTCAGGACCCTGCCAGCAGAAAGCCCATTACCAGAACTGAGGCAATGTGAGTGTCATTCCTTTGAATCTCCAAAACTCAAAAAAAAAAAAAAAATTGGTGTTGGGGGATTGAATCCAGCGCCTTGCACATGTAGGCAAGTGCTCTACCACTGAGCTACATCCCATCCCCAGATCTTTTTATTTTGAGACAGGGTCTCACTAAGTTGCCCAGGTTGTGCTCAAACTTCAGCTCCTTCTGTCTCAGCCTCCATAGTAGCTGGGAATAGAGGGAGTGCTATCACAACCGGCAAAACCTCTTTTCTTTATAAAGTTAAGCTGCCTTGGGTATTTTGTTATAGTAACAAAAAGCTGACTTATACAGGGATTGAACTCAACTTCCAGTCCCTCTGCCTTCCCCAGAGGTCAGACTGGCCTCATCCTGAAACTATCTAGGAACTTCAGGCCACTGACATTAGCACACACCCATCACCACTCTGGAGATTCCAAAGAACCAGAGACAAAGAGCCAGACTACATTTCCCATTGTCCCCCTACCAGGCATTCCCATGAGCTGCCATGTGCTGTCTATCGGTTATCAGTGTAATCAATCCACCTAACCCCCTGTCACACAGCATGGAGTGTCCCCATTGTATACAGCTAGGCTCTAGGGACTGTTTGCATGTTTATTTACTTGTCTCTCCGGTACCTGTTAGATATGAGGACACTCATGGGTCGTATAGTTAATGAGTAAGTAGCACAGGTCTGATTTGGACCTGAATGCAGCTGATAGCAGAGCCCAAATGTGCCCTTCCATGGGGCTGCTGGGAGAAACCAAAGGCTGAGTTGTCCCTTTGGCATCCCCCCTTGCCAATATCACACATCAAGGAAGCCCACCCGAGACGGAGCTCGAGAACAGATAAATACTATTTGGGGAGGGGGCAGCTGGCATGTGGACAGTGAAGGGCTGACAGATTCTTGGGAAAGTCAGCCTGGCCACCCAGCAGAAGGGGGCAAGGGCGACAGACTCAGGGTTCTCAGAGGGAGAAACTGGGGCTCGGACCATACAGCACGTGACCTCAGAGACCAAGCAGGGTGTCCTGCCCCACAGCTTTGGGATTGGCACCAAAGGAAGAGAGAGAGAGAGACAGAGACAGAGACACAGGGATCCAGGAGACGCAGAGCAGGCCCCAGAGGCCATGGCCCATTTTCTAGATGAGGAAACAGAGGCCCCTGGACAGGAGTGCCCAGCAGTGCAGCCTCGTTCTTTGGACCTGGATGGCACTTCTGTGCTCCCTGGGGTGCCAGGGTGTGGTCTGCCCACAGTTGCCAGGAGTAAAGGAGGTGTCTCGTGGAGGTGGAATGACCGTCAAGGCTGCCCACATCCCAGACCTGGGGGGATGGCGTTCAGACGGCAACGCCCAAGACAGTGCCCCTCCCTCAAGGCCTCCTGCCCAGCAGCGTGGGGTACAGGACCTGGACTGTGGTGGCCACCAATGCTATACCATGTGACCTTGGTTCCTCGGTACAGTGAGCTCTGAGTGTTAAAATTCTCATCTTTATGATGTTCTTTCTGGCGCTGTGATGTCACATGTACTAAATGCAGTTGTTACAAAGATCAAATGAAATCGGGGGCAGTGATTCCTGATTGCTGTGGGTTTCCTTCCTCCTTCCCTCTTCCTCTCCAGCCCCAGCAGCTCCTCTTGCCTCACCAACATCTCCAAGTATGTTAAAAAAAAAAAAAAAAAACAAAAAACAAAAAACAGATGCTGGCTGGGTGCAGTGGCGCACATCTGTAATCCCACTGACTCCGGAGGCTGAGGCAGGAGGCTATCAAGTTCAAGGCCAGCCTCAGCAAATTAGCAAGTCCTCCACAATTTAGGGAGACCCTGTCTCAAAAAAAAATAAAAAGAGCTGAGGATGTAGCTCGGTGGTAAAACACCCCTGGTTTCAGTCCCCGGTACCAAAATAAATACATAAATAAGTGAAGATAAAAATAAAGTGCTATAGAACACAGAAGATGAGGAGGCCACCTTCCCCAGGGGACACAGGGAGAGAAGTTTTCTCAAGCTGGCCAGGCAGGTGACAGCTTTTCCTCTGCCCAGAACCCCCGGCCTCCCCTTGCTGGATAAGCTGGTCCTACACTGGTCCTAGGCCTGGGCTGATGGGAAAGGGGACCCTCGGGGGGCAGCTCTCTCACCCAGAGCAACACAGCTGTTGGGGCTAAGTGTGGGACCAGAGCTGGTATGACCTGCAGAGCCATGCAGGAGCAGGCCTGGGGACTCCCAGGGCAGGGCAGACATGACTGTCTCCCAATCTGCGTATCTCAGAGTCAGTCAAGGAGGTGTGTCCCCTATTTATCAGGGCCAGGACCTGTCCTGGGAATATTTTGTTCCTTCCTGCCCTGATGGGGTTCCCTTCTTCAAGGGGGGCTTAGCCAACCTCCAAGAGGAAAGGCAGGCAGGGGCTACCTTGCTTGAGTCTCAGGTGCGTGAAGGATGGGAGGGAGGTTGATGTGTGGGTGCAGACCATGCGGACGCTCACGAGCTGACCTATGAGACCAAGGGGCAGCCAACACAGCCCCCCCATGCAGAGCATGCACTTGCCCACAGCTACTCCACCATGAAGTTACTGCTGAGCAGAGTGAGCCCCAGAAAGAGGACAGGCTGGCCAAAGTCATGTGGGGAATAAGTCAGAGGCAGCCTTGGGAGCAGACAGAGGTTTGGAATCAGGCAGCCTGGGTTTGAATCCCAGCTCTGCCACTTCTAGGCTGTGTGACCTTGAACCAGTGCTCTGACCTCTCTAGACCTCTGCTTCCTCATCCATAAAGGGAAGATAATATCTTCCCTCTCGAATTATCAGGAAGAAGGAAACACTGCCAGACCAGCCAGCACAGAGCATGAAAAACTTCAGATCCGCCCTCCCCCAGTTGGAAGAGATGTCCTGAGCCTGAGGCAGCCCCCGACCGGGATGCTTTTCGAAGGAGCCCAAACCCCTTCTTTGGCCCTGACCAGGGTCACTCACTCCCTGAGCCATGTTGGGAAGGCCCCTCCCAGCCTCCGACATCTCCAAGCCTGCCTTGAACCATCACAGCACCAGCACGGGCAGCCCCAGGGGAACCCAGGGAGGGGTCTGTCCCCAGGGAGTGGAGTGGCTGGGCAGGGGTGGTCCATGGGAGCTTCCAGGGCACGGCCCCTCCTGTTCTGCTCTGCAGTTTGCTAGATAGTGACACCTGCCCTCCACCTCACTCTCCTGCACACACCACCCCACCAGAGCCGTCTGAATTTCAGTCACAGGATTCCAAGACTACGGTCAGGTACCTGACCCTGGTTCTCAGCTACCCTCCACACAGGTCCCAAAATAGGGCCTGACCTGGGCTCTAAGCTGAGTCTTGGCCTGGGGTAGACTGTATTCTCAGGGAGGTTTAGGGGAACACCAGAGGGTCATTTTCTCAAGAGGAGGACATTTTAGTGGCCACAGCTCAGATCTCCGTAGCAGGAACCTCCCTCTACTTCTGGAAGCTTCCCTGACCTGAGGCTGAAGATCTGGGCCTCCTTGGAGTGGGCTTGAGGTTCCTGGACCCCCACTTGAGCTTCCCTGTGGACCTAGGAGCCTGGGCTGGAGATGGGAGAGGCCAGCTGCTGAGAATAGGCAAAGTCCTTGGGCAAGATGGCAGCCTGGTGAGATCCCCAGGCTTAGCTGTGATATCACCCAGAAGGACTAGAGGGACCCTGCTGGAGTGGGCTTCCCTGTCTTCCACAGCACCCTGGTGTCCCCATCTGCACATGAGTGGCCCAGGGGCAAGCCCTGCACGTCACAGAGAAAGAGGCAGGCCCAGAGAAGGCCAGCAGAGTGCTTCCCCATGTGACCTTGGGGTCACATAGCCTGACACAGACAAGAACCCAGTGCTTCCATACCAGCCCAGCCTGACCACCCCTGCCCCCTCCCCACCAGGTGGCCTCAGGAGGCACAAGGGTTGTTGGGAGCCGGAAGGAAGCCCTGGCCTTTCCAGGCCTGACCATTCAGCCCTGCTACCTGTCTGCAGACCTTGGTGGCCAGGAACCCACATGCCCCATCCTGACATCTGGCCCTTCCTTTTGCCTCCCAGGGTCCACAGTCAGCTCCAAGAACAGTCCCCCAGGCCACTGTCCAATCTTAGTCCAGCTCGGGACCCAGGAGGCATCCAGAAACCAGAGCCCCTGACCCTCTCTCTGCTCCTGGAAGGACCAACGTGAACTCCGGAATCTTGATCCAGCGTCCTCCCGGGAGTAGGAGCTGGCCTCCTTCTCCGTGGGCGGCGCCGAGCGGAGGGAGGAGGACACACGACGGTGCCCCCACCCGCCAAGCCACCGAAGTGCCCTGCACAGTGGCAGGTACCGGACAGGATCCGACTCCGCTGGGGAGACGCTGGCACTCACCTGATCGCTGCCGCGCGCTCCCTGGACTCCCGTGATCTGCAGGTGGCACCGGCCCGGACCCCCCTCCCCGGGTCTCGGCGGGCGCGAGGGATGCTGCGGCGGCCGCTCCAGCGCCTTCCCCGCGCGGGCGGCAGAGGGCTCCGTGCGCTGCGTCGCCGACCCGGCTTTTGCCCGCGGGTGTGGACGGGGCACTGCCGGTCCCCGCCCTCCCCGCTCCGGCGTGTCCTTTGCCCCTTGATCCGGTGCCTCCTTCTCTCCTTAGCACGTGGGTGGCAGCCGCTCCGCCGACTGCAAGCCTGTGGGACAGCCCTGGCCCAGGCCGTGGGCTCCGGCGCCTGCCAATCCCCATCTGCCGCCGGCTCGTGCCCGCTCACCTTTAACCATCCTCCCCGGGGGCTTGGTGCCTGGCCCCCAAAGCGAGCAGGGAGGAGCCCCGGGTGCCCAGTGGGCAGAGGAAGGGCCTGGGATGGGCCTCTGCCAGCTCCAGGAACCGCAGCCCCTTTGGGACCCCATCCCGATTACTGAACTCCCCTTTCTGAGCCCTCTTCCTCCACATTAAGTCCCTGGAAGCCCTCTGTTCTGCCTGAGAGGCCCGTCTCTCCGGGGACCCCTCTTTCTGACATCTTTCCCTTCCCAGAGTCCCCTGCCTCCAAACTCGCTCCCTGCAGACTTCCCCATGATCCTCTGCCGCTGCGCCCACCCTTCTCCTCAGGACACCCCTGCACACACTCAGTTCCTCCTGCCTCCAGTAGCCCTGGGACTCCTCCTGCTCCTGGGGCTCTGTCCTCCTGACCTACATTCATTCTACAAACACCTTGGCATACCCTTAGCATAGTAGTCCAAGGAGAGGACAGGGACAGGGACAGGGGCAGGTCCACAGTGGCCAGGTACTGGATCCAAAGCCATTCATGAGGCATTGGAGTCCTCAGAGTCAACTCCACTTGGGAGGGGATCAGGGCCTTAGCTCACCTGCCAGTTCTTGGGGTAGGGAGTGGGGCAGGCAGCAGTGGGCAGTCAGGGGTGGACAGAGGAGGAGCCTGAGCCTGTGCAATGATGGGGCAGGTCCTCTCAACCCTGGAGCATCATCCTTCCTGCTCTCCACTGATGGAGACAGCAGAGGTGGAGAGAGTCCTGCTAAGGACAATTCGGAGTTTCCTGCTGGTGACAGGAGGTGTCGGGCAGGGGGCTGTGGCAGGTAATACTGGAGGATTGGGCTGGGCCCAGAAGAGGCCCTGAGTTGTGCAGGATCCTGCTCACACCCTACATTCATGCTGCCCCCTGCTTCTTCTACCCTCTTTTCTGTCATCTGTCCATGACAGCCACCTCACATGATTTACTATGGGGTCTCAGTGCTGCTGCCTTGCCCAGACACCTGTCCATGCCATGGCCAGGACCCAGAGAAGGGGATCAGTGGTGATGCATGTTTGTGCGCAAGCAGCCCTGGGGTACAGCCCTGCCCCTGCCTTTGACTGGCTCTGTGACTGGGTGAGGTCCTAATGCCATCTCCTAGGACCTCAGCCTCCCCGTACACACAAGTGGCAGATTTAGCAAACAAAAGCCCAAGATGCTCAGTTAAATTTCAATTTCAGATAAGTATTTTTGTATCAGGGTGTCTCCTGAAATATTTGAGGTTTGTTTGTTTATACCGGGGATTGAACTCAGGGGTGCTTAACCACTGAGCCACACCCCCAGCCTGTTTTTGTATTTTATTTAGAGACAGAGTCTTGCTGAGTTGCTCAGGGCCTTGCTAAGTTGCTGAGGCTGCCTTTGAATTCACGATCCTCCTGCCTCAGCCTCCCCAGCTGCTGGGATTACAGGTATGTACCACCGTGCCTGGCTGGGGTATATTTATATTAAAAGATTATTCATAATGCATATCTAACACCCAAACTTAGGACTGGGGAAAGTGCTTACCTATCATGCATGAGGCCCTGGGTTCAATCCCCAGTACTGCAAAAGCAAACAAACAAACTCTCAGATGTAACTGGACATCTTGATTGACAATACCCCGGTGAAATAGAGGAGGCGGGAGGTTTAGACAGGATGTTCTCCCTCAGGACTCCTCTAAGCTCCAGCTACCTCCTAGGACACCCTCAGGTGGACCTGGAAATGGTTCAGAAAGCTGTGCCTTCCTTGCAGAGGAAGGGGCAAGCAAGGTGAAGATGGGTGGGTGGCTGTCATCATAGGGCCCCACACACAGAGAGGAGGCAGAGAAGTGTCTAGAAGCAACCCAATCCTGGCCTGCTTCCGGAGGAGGAAGGTTTTCATGGTGACTTGGATGCTGGGGAAGAAGGGAGGAGGGGTTAGATGGCTTCTGGTGATACTTAATGGAAGCTGGGGAGGTGGAGGGTCTCCTCCTGTTGGGAAGAGTCCTGAAGATCAACAAAAAGGATCAGAAAGGATTCTCCAGAGACCTGCCAGCCTGTCTCTTCAACTGAACACAAGACTGCGCTGCTGAGAGACATTTGCTAAGGACTCACCACCTGCCGGGGCCCTTCCCCACCTTCCAAACCCTTCAGGCGAGTTCATTCATCAACTCATTTTGTTCTGGTATCCCAGATGTGGAACCCACGAAAACTTAAAATGAGCAACAAATATACAAATATGTACTTAGGGTAACTTGGAAATAATTGTTACGTTGTTAGGGGTCTGTTTTCCCCCTTTGGTACCAGGGATTGAACCCAGGGGTGTTCTACCACTGAGCCATATCCCCAGCCCTTTGTATTTTCTTTTATTTTGAGACAGGCTCTTGCCAAGTTGCTGAGGCTGCCCTCCAATTTAGCAATACTCCTAACTCAGCTCCCGAATTGCTGGGATTACGGGGGTGGCCTGGCGTAGAAAGGTCTGTTTTGTTTTGGTTTTGATTTTGTTTTTGTTTTTGTGGAAAAGCAATAGGTAAATGACAGGAGCCTTTAAAACCATTTTAAAATTCATTGTAAAGATGGCACAAACTCTACTGCAAAAGTTACTTCCACTACATGTTCAACTGGATAAAATATTAAGTACGTAACCAATATGTAATATAAGAAACACATTCATGAAAGCATTTCCTAGAACTGTTTTCATTTTATTTTGAGGAGTTCTCTGTATTTCCAATATCAGATACTATATTGTCCCAGTGTCCTATTTATAGGACAATCTGTATCTTCCTTCTTATTGATAATAAAGGATATCTGAACTCTGTCTGGATTGTGATCTCCAACCTATTTTAAGGCACTTATGTCAATTTCATTGAAATATTTGCAGAATTGAAAATTTGGAACTTCACCAGTTAATCCCTCCAACAGCTGGAAGAGATGTGTTTTCTCCCCAGTTTACAGATGAGGAAACTGAGGTTTAGGGAGGTTAGGCAACTCGCCTAAATTCTTACAGGTCTGGGTGTCCTGGCTCCATTCCGGCCATGATCTTGTGCTGTCCCTGCACCAAGGGGACCTCTCATGGCACAGGGGGACAGGTGAGTCTTAAGTGATGCCGGAACAGTTGGGGCGAGGATCAGGGCTCCCGTGGAATGAGCCAGGAAGGGAGGACCATTCTCCCTGGGCGGGAGGGAAGGTGCACGCTAGCCTGGCCAGGGTGGATGGGTCCTTGGGCAGCTTTCAGCTTTAGGAGAAGACCTTGAGAAAAGGGGCATTAGGTGGAAGATGTTCTGAGCAAAGATGGAAGAGGGGAGAAAATGCAGCGCAGGACCCGGTCAGGTCAGGAGTCTGGCTTGGCTGGGGGTTGGGGCTTTCCAAGTTTGAGAAAGGGCTGGGGGGGGGGGAGAACTGCAGAGGGACACAGGACCCTCCTGATTGACTGGGTCAGTAAAGAGGGATGCATTGCAGGGGAATGTCCAGGGACCCTCAGGGGGGTGGGCGCCTCAGCCCTGGGGTGCCTGGGGCTATCTAAGCTAAGCCAGCAGCATGACACCCACTGGGTGGATCACACGGAGGACCCCTGGAACTTGAGACACGTATTTTGCCACACTTCTAGCGTCGGTTTCTACAAAGGTCTAGAATCTCTATTAACTCTGAATCTTGAGCAAAATATCAAGGACAAGTCCACTGAATTGCATAAAGAGGATTTAGGGACCGGGGAGGAACACAGATCCCTACCTCACACCGTATCCAAAAATCAACTTGAAATGGACGCCCGACCAAAGTGTAAGAGCCTAAGATATAAAACTCTTCAAAGCAACCATGAGTCTTTGTGATCATGGTTAGGAAGTGGTTTGGGGGAAGGTCGGGAGTGTGAAGGTATCAGGGAAGGCTTTCTTGGTTTGAGCTGGAGCACCTGGAAGGAAGCTGACCTCCTAAACCAAACAAAGGGGGGAGAGGGAGACTCTGGGCATAGGTAAGGTCATCCCGAGCCTCTGACAAGGCAGATGGCGAAACCCCCTGGAAGCTGAGTGGGCTGGCTATGAGCTCATTCTGCCTGTATCATGCCTCCTGTGTGCCTGGCTTCACGCTGGGAGAATATGATCATCATGTGGTGAAAAAAAAAAAATGCTCCTTCAACAAAAGGATGGCCTTCATTTTTTACAGGTGTAAGACCAAAAGAGATACAAAAACTGGGATGGACCTAGATGGCCAATGATGCACCGATGAATTGATAAAGAAAATGCATATGTACCTAGAGGAATCTTGCTCAGCCATGAAGAAGAATGGAATTTGGTCATTTGTGGCAACACAGTCTAACCTGGAGGATGTGAGGTTAAGTGAAATGCCAGGCACAGAAAGGCAGATATGGCATGTGCTCCCTTATATGTGAAAGCTCAAAGTTGGTCTTAGAGAAAGAGAGAGTAGGATGATGGTTATTATCTGGGCATGGTGGCACACACCTGTAATCCTAGCAAATTGGGAGGCTGAGACAGGAGGATGGCAGGTTCGAGGCCAGCCTCAGCAACTTTGTGAGAGCCTGTCTCAAAATAAAAAATAAAAACGGCTGGGGATGTGGCTCAGTGGTAGAGTGAACCCTCAGTGCTAGAATGGAAAAAAAAAAAGAAGAGGTATAACTTCTAGGGTTCTATTGTAATTAGAATGACTATGGTAGACAACAGTTACTTGTATATTTCAAAATAGCTAAAAGAGAGGATTTTGAATGTTCTGAACACAAAGAAATAGTAAATGTTTGAGGTGATGGATTCACCAATTACCCTGATCTGCTCATTACACATTGTACACAAGTATTGAAAATACCACACTGTACTCCAAAAATATGTACAATTTTGTGTCATTTAAAATTTAAAATGTTTTTAAACAACCACAAATAGGCAGTGTATTGTTAGTGTACGTATAATAAGGAAAAGGACCTATACCTCTGTTAGAATGGCTAAAATTTTTTAAAAAGTTGAGTAGTTGGGCATGGTGTACATGCCTGTAATCCCAGCTGCACTGGAGGCTGAGGCAGGAGGATAGCAAGTTCAAGGGCAGCCTCAGCAACTTATCGAGGCCCTAAGCAACTCAGTGAGACCCTCTCACAAAATAAAAAGTTAGAAGGGATAGAGGTTTAGCTTAGTGGTAGAGTGTTCCTGGTTTCAACCCCCAGTATGAAAACCAAACCAAAACAAAGACTTGTATATAACTGTCCACAGCAGCTTTATTTATTTTCCTAACTGAGAACAATTCAAATATCCATCAACAGGTGAAGGGATCAACCAATTGTGGTATGTCTGCCCAGTGAAATACTACGCTGTAACAAAAAGGAAAAACTGTTGCTAGATGCAATGATTTTGGAAAATGAAAAAATAATTCTGTGTTGAATACACTGTATGATCTCATTTACACAACATTCTAGAGACTGCAGAGCAACCCACAGTGATAAAAAGCAGGTCAGAGATGCTATCTGAGGAGGGAGTTGAAGGGGAGGGAGAAGGGACTGAAGAAGGGATTATAAGGGGACACATAGACACCTTGGGGGATGATGGAGATGCTCCTTGTCTTGATTTTGGAAGTGGTTTTATGGGAGTATAACTTTGCCCAAACTCTTCAGATTGTACACTTTAAATATGCACATTATATTGTGCATCCACTGAACCTCAGTAAAGCTATTCTTAAAAAGCAAGGGAATCATCGTTCCCAAATTCAGGAGTGTGGTTATGGTAAGGGCACAGCCTTGGACAGAGGCACCTAGTAGGTGTAAATTATTGTTGAGGTTTCAGTTATGCAGCTGGGTAGTGGTTTCACTGGTATTCATTATAGATTAATAAATACATAAATAAGTTTTTGTAGTGTGGGGATTGAACCCAGGGGCACTCTACCATCTGAGCTACATCCCCACCCCTTTTTATATTTTATTTAGAAACAGAGTCTCACTAAGTTACTTAGAGTCTCACTAAGTTACTTAGAGTCTCACTAAGTTCCTTAGAGCTTCTCTAAGCTGCTGAGGTTGGCCTTGAACTTGCAATCCTCCTGCCTCAGCCTCCTGAGTTGCTGGGATTAAAAGTGGGTGCCACCATGCCCAGTTGATACACGAATAAATTAAATAAAAGTAGGAACATATGGATCAAAGATGAGAATGTATTAAAATACATGCACACACACTGAATTGGGATTGATCTATTTCTGTGTACCAAGGTTCAGATTTTAAAAAGAGGTGTGTGCTGGGACAACTGGATTTCTACATGCAAAAGTATGGAGTTGGATCCCTACCTCACACCAGATAACTCAGAATGGATTCATGACTGGAGTGTAAGAGCTAAAGATCTAAAACTCTTGGGCTGGGGATGTGGCTCAAGCGGTAGCGCGCTCCCCTGGTATGCGTGTGGCCCGGGTTCGATCCTCAGCATCACATACAAACAGGGATGTTGTGTCCACTGAAAACTAAAAAAATAAATATTAAAAAAAAAAGAAAAGACTACTTAAAAAAATCTAAAACTCTTCAAAGTAAAGGTGAATCTTTGTGATCTTGAATTAGGAAATGTTTTTTTAGGCATGATGCCAAAGCACAGACCACAAAAGAAAAAAAATAGATAAATTTGGCAATCAAAATAATAGTAAAATAAGGGGCTGGGATTGTGGCTCAGTGGTATAGCGCTCACCTAGCACGGTTAAGACCCAGGTTTGGTCCTCAGCACCACATAAAAATAAAGGCATTGTGTTGTGTCCATCTACACCTAAAAAATAAATATTAAAAAATAATAATAGTAAAATAATAAAAAATTAAAAATGTATGTACTTCAAAGGATGGACACCATTAAGAAAATAAAAAGACAACCTACAGAATGGGAAAAAATTATAAATCATATATCTGATAAAAGACTAGTGTCCGGAGATATAAACCATTTTTACAACTCAATGGTAAGAACCCCCCAAATGTCCAATTGAAAAATAAGCAAAGGCTCTGAATAAACACTACTCCAAAGAAGGCATAAAATTGGCCAGTGTTATAGATTTTTTTTGGGGGGTACCAGGAGTTGAACTCAGGGGCACTACAGGACTGAGCCACATCCCCAGCCCTGTTTTATTTTTTTAGAGACAGGGTCTCACTGTGTTGCTTAGCAGCTCGCTGTTGCTGAGGCTGGCTTTGAACTTGTGATCCTCCTGCCTCAGCCTCCCAAGCCTCTGGGATTACAGGTGTGCGCCACTGTGCCAGACCAGTGTTATAATTTTGATCCAGAAGGTCCTTCAAAGTCTCATGTACACAGAGGTGGCACTTTCAGGCAATGGCTGGACCATGAGCACTCTGACCATTGACAGCTGATGGGACTACTGGGGTGGGACCCATTTGGAGGAGGTGGGTCACTGGGGACATGCCCTGGAAAGGTTTATTTTATTTGATTTTTTGGTACTGGGGATTGAACCCAGGGGTACTCAACCACTCGTCACATCACCAGCCCCTTTTTTGTATTTTATTTAGAGACAAGGTATTGCTAATTTGCATAAGGCCTTTTTTTTTCTGAGGCTGGTTTCGAACTCATGATCCTCCTGCCTCAGCCTCCCTGCCATACCCGGCCCCTTCTCCTCCTCTCTGCTTCCAGGATGCTCTGAGCCAAGCAGGTTCCTCCACATTGCCTTTCTGCCATGTTGTTCTACCTCACCTCAGGCCCAAAGAAATGCAGCCAGCTGACCATGGACTCAAACCTCTGAAACTGTGAGCCAAAGTAAACATTTCGTTATTTTGGTTGCAGTGACAAAAAATTGACTAACCCAGCCAATAAGACCCTGGCTGCTTGATATCATCAGTCATCAGAAAAATGCAAATCAAAACACGAGGTCCCACTTTGCTCCTATTAGGGTGGCTCTTTAAGACAAGACAGTAAGTGTTGGCAGAGAAATGGGAACTCTCCGATGTCAACAGGGCATGTATCATATGATGCAGTAGCTTTGAAAAATACTGGTCTTTCCTAAAAAAAAATTAAACATTAAATTATCATATAATTGTCATATACCCAAGGGAAATAAAAAAAATATGTCACACAAAATCTCGTATGAAGATGTTCACAGCAAGTTTATTTCTAATAACCAGAAGTGGAAACCACCCTCATGTTCATCAACAATTGAGTGGATGAATAACTGTGGTATATACATAACATGGAATATTATTAAGCCTTAAGAAGGAGAGACGGGGACCGTGGTTGTAGCTCAGTGGTAGAGCGCTCGCCTAGGATGCGTGAGGCACTGGGTTCGATCCCTGACACCACATAGAAATAAACAAATAAAATAAAAGTATTATGTCCATCTACAACTAAAAAAATATTTTTCAAAAAAAGGAGAGACAGGCAATAGAATAATACTCAGCCTTAAAAAGGAAGAAAATCCTGACCTGCACTGAGCTGTGGGAATCTTAAAGGTATTGCACACCAAGTACGATATGAGTCCATTAACTTGAGTTTCCTTGAATAGTCAAATTCAGAGACTGGAATTTGGTGGTTGCTTGAGGCTGGGAAGATGGGAAAGTTCTAGAAGCTGATGGTGTTAATGGTTGGGCAACAGCATGAATTCGCTTAATGCCACTAAACTGTACATTTAAAAATGGATAAGATAACCAGGCATGGTGGGCACATGCCTGTTATCCCAGCAGCTCTGGAGGTTGAGGCAGGAGGATCAGAAGTTCAATGCCAGCCTCAGCGACTTAGTGGGACCCTGTCTTATAATAAAAAATGAAAAGGGCTGGGGATGTGGCTCAGTGGTAAGGTGCCCTTGGGTTCAATCCCTGGTATGAAAAAAAAATCAAAAATCCAAAAATGGATAAAATAGTAAATTTTGTTATATATTTACCACAGTGAGAAAATAAAAATAAATCTTATACCGGAAGTGACTGCTGATGGCTACAGGGCTTCTTTTGGGAGTGATGAAAATGTTCTAAAATTAATTGTTCCAATGGTCGCACCATTCTACAAATAAACAAAAACCCATTGATTTGTACAATTTAAGTTGTTGAATTGTATGACATGTGGATTATAGCTCAACAAAGCTTTCCTCCTCCTCCTCCTCCTCCTCCTCCTCCTCCTCCTCCTCCTTCTTCTTCTTCTTCTTTTTTTAGGAAGAAAAGAATAGATCCCCAGAGAACAATGCACTTAAAAACTGAACCAAGTGGCGGAATCCTGTGGACAAGATCTGCTTTGCAACTTTGCATGGTGGGCCCCTGGCAATTGCAGGCAAATAGTAGGTACTTCATAAGAGAAAAGCTGAGGGAAATTCCCAGGACAAACACATTCCTGCTGCTTTTATCTAATATATATATATATATATATATATATATATATATATATATATATAAATATATATATAATATGTATCTAATATATATTTAATATATATCTTATATATCTAATGCATACATATTATATATATAAATATATCTATATATGGTAGTTGTAGATGGACACAATATCTTTATTTTATTTATTTACTTATTTTTAATATTTATTTTTTTCTTGTAGTTGGACACAATACCTTTATTTATTTATTTTTATGTGGTGCTGAGGATTGAACCCAGGGCCTTGCATGTGCTACGCAAGAGCTCTAACATTCAGCCACAACCCCAGACCGTTATATATTTATTTATTTATTTATTTTTTAAAAAGAACTACAGATGGGGGCCTCAGAAGTGGAGACAACTTTTTTTTTTTTTTTTTAGAGAGAATGAGAGAGGAGAGAGAGAGAATTTTTAATATTTATTTTTTAGTTCTCGGCGGACACAACATCTTTGTTGGTATGTGGTGCTGAGGATGGAACCCGGGCCGCACGCTTGCCAGGCAAGCGCGCTACCGCTTGAGCCACATCCCCAGCCCTATATATTTATTTTTATGCAGTGCTTCACCCGTGCCAGGTAAGCACTCTACCACCAAGACCCAACCCCAGCCCTTCTGCTGCTGTTAATGGAACAGTAAGTGCCAGATATCATGCTCATCCTCATCTGATCTCCCACCCACCCATTTTTCAGGAGATATCATTGAGGCTCCGGCAATGACAGATTTTCTCTTGATCATAGACAGGAAGTGGCAAAGCTCAGAAGGGGACCCAAATCTGCCAGGCTTCAAAGCTGAGATCTAAAAACAGACCCTCAAAAATTCTTCAGTTTGTATAAAAACTTTCAGACTTACCAAAAAGCATAATATAGTATGCACCTGTGTATGTACCCTCACTCAGCTTAAGAGATCAAATGAAGGCCTGGAGTTGTGGTTCAGTGGTACTCACCTAGCACGTGCAAGGTCCTGGGTTTGATCCTCAGCACCACATAAAAATAAATAAATAAAATAATGTTATTTATTTTATTTAAAAATAAATAGATAAAATAAAGTTACTTGTTTTATTTAAAAATAAATAACTTTATTTTATTTTATTTTAAAAAAAAGAGAGAGATCAAATCAACCTCAGACTGGGGATGTAGTTCAGAGGTAGAGCATTTGCCTAGTGTGCACAAGACCCTAGGGTCAGTCCTCAGCACTGGGAAAAAAGAAATTAAAAAGTGAGGGAGAGAGAAAGAGAGATCAAACCATCCTTGCCATGAAATCTCCAGCATCTACTGCCCTCCCTACCACCAATTCCATATCCCTTCCACTGGGTAGCTGTGCTCTTGAATTTGATGTTTATTGTTGCTACTTTTTTACTCTGTACTTATTTGCAAAAAATATGTAGTTTTGCCTATTCCTGAACTTTATATAAAAAGTAGTATCCTATGGAATGAGTATTTGGGGGGGGGTACCAGGGATTCCAGGGACATTTAACCACCAAGCCACATCCCCAGCCCTTTTTATTTTTTATTTTGAGACAGGCTCTTGCTAAGTTTCTTAGAGCTGTGCCAAATTGTTGAGACTGGATTTCAACTTGTGATCCTTCTGCCTCAGCCTCCAGAGCCACTGGGATTACAGGCACTTGCTAAGCAGCTTCCAGTTTTTTTGTAATTACAAATACTGCCACTGGGAACATTCTGTCCAATTGTCTCAGTCCAAAGGAGCAAGAATTCCTAGGAGTTAGTATTTCTTTTCTATTGCTTTTGTTACAAATCACCATCAAACCTGCAGCTTAAAATGACACAAATTGATTATCCTGCACTTCTGGATGTCAGGATTCCAAAATGGGTTTTGGCAGAAACTGAGGCACAGGCAGTCTTCCCCTCTTGGAGTCTCCAGGAGAGCATCTATTTCCTTGCTCTCTCCAGCCTTTAGATGATTGTGATTTATGGCTTCCTCTTCAAAGCTAGTAATGTAACATCTTCAGATTTCTCTCTGCTGCCATTGTCATATCTCCTTCTCCCATTCAGACCCTCCTGCCTCCCTCTTGTGACTACATGATCCAGGATCATCTCCCCATCTCCAGATCCTTAAGTCAGAGGCATCTGCGAAGGCCCTTTTGCCATGTAAGGTCCCATATTCACAGGTTCCTGGGAGTTTCTTTGGACAAGGGCATTATTCTGTCTAATATAGAGAGAAATAGCTGGGGAGGGGGTGGCACAAGCCTCTTTGAATTTCTTGTTTGTCATACTGCTCTCCAAAGCCAGCCGATGCTCTCTCCCACAAGTCCTGCTTAGGTACGCTGGGTGTTCCTGTCCTCACCATCACTGGATAGTATCTGACTTTTTAATTTTTGCCAGCTTGATAGATATGAAATGCCTGGTTTCTGGTAGATGTTTAGCAAAAAAAAAAAAAAATGGTGGTCAATAATTTGGCATGTGAAAAAGAATACTGACAGGAAGTAAGGAGTGGATGACCTTGGCTAGAGAAAAGCCCCTGGCATGGTGGGAGTGAGGTTCAAGGCGATTGAATCAAGTAATGGGGTGGTGGGGGTGGGGCAGAAAGTGGAGAGCAGAGCGGGAACTTGAAAAATATCCATGGGGAGGTGAGAGGGAGGTGTAATTCTAAAGGCAGAAATTAAGGGTGGAAGAGAGAACAGAAGACGTTAGTGGCAGAGCGCGCCAGGCACCTTACAGGGCTCAGGGGGAGGTGAGACTCAATGGAGGTGAGATTCCAGGGAGGCATTTGGAAGGAAGAGAGCTGCCTCTTCTGGAGGCAGGAGGGAAGCAGGGCCCTGGGCAGGTGCTAGGAATGTCCAAAGAGGTGAAGCAGGACCTGGGACAGGCTTCTCCTTACTGAGCAGTGGAGCTAGCTACTGAGCTGGGGAGGAGAGGACTAGGGGTCTGAAGAGCGTGGGGAAAGGCTCACAAGCAAGGCTCTGGGGCTCTGGGCCTCACAAGAGGAAGGTCCCATCTTCAGATTTTTTTTTAATATTTATTTTTTAGGTGTAGATGGACACAACACAATGCCTTTATTTTTGTGTGGTGCTGAGGATCAAACCCAGGTCCATCCTGTGCTAGGCAAGCGCTCTACCGCTGAGCCACAATCCCAGCCCCACCTTCAGATCTTACCTTGACCTCCTAGGAGGAAGGAGGCTGACAGCCCAGGGTGTGAGAGGCCAAGGGAGGCCAGGGAAGGCACAGTGTCTAGGAGATCCCTGAAAGCTCATTGGAGACAGTGGGCTCCTGTTCCCTGGTTTATGGAATTCTCTGGTTCCATTGTTTTCTCCTTAACCTTCAGAACTCCTATTCATCCTTTGAAACCCAGCTCAGATGTCCACTGCTCTGATGAAACTTTCTGATTATCCTGGTTTCACCTGTATTTTCAGAGCAAGCGGTGAAGTGGAACAAGCTCACTCATTGAGGTTTGATTTAATATAAGTAACTTAATCTCTGAACTTCTATTTCCTGAGATGGGGAATGTCAATGGCCAAGCCCACTTTTTAAAAATATTTTTTGAGACTTCTAATATTTATTTTTTTTTTAGTTTTCGGTGGACACAACATCTTTGTATGTGGTGCTGAGGATCAAACCCGGGCCGCACGCATGCCAGGCGAGCACGCTACCACTTGAGCCACATCCCCAGCCCTTTTTAAATAGTTTTTAAAGTTGTCGAAGGACCTTTTAAAAAAAAATATATATATATGTGTGTGTGTGTGTGTGTGTGTGTGTGTGTGTGTGTATCTATATCTATCTATCTATCTATTTAGTTGTGGCTGGCACAACACCTTTATTTATTTATTTATTTATTTAAATGTGGTGCTGAGGATCGAACCCAGGACCTTGCCTGTGCGCTAGCGCTCTACCTCTGAGCCACAACTCCAGCCCCAAGGACCTTTATTTTATTTGTTTATATGTAGTGCTGAGACTTGAACCCAGTGCCTCACACATGCTAGGCAAGTGCTCTACCACTGAGCTATATCCCAGCCCTGACAAGCCCACTCGTAAAGATGGGAATTGGAAGCCAATGTGTACTGACACCTGCCACTCTGTCTTTACTAAAGTAAGCTGAGTGGGAATGTGACTGCCTTAATCGGACAGCTCCCTGAGGGCAGGGACAATGTCCTAACAGCGTGTATAATTCAGTGCCCTGCACAGACAGGCATCATGTGCTCTCTGGATCCTGCACAAAAGGGAAGAACTGGGATTGTCTATCATTCGCCTGTAATGGGACTTTAGGGAGCTGACATCATCCCTGAGATGTTTCCTCATCTCCAAGGTAACAGTAACTCATATTGGGTACCAAGTCACCTACTACCGGTAAGGCATTCAACATCTGCAATCTCGAATGCTCCCTGTGTATCACCGTCCCATTTCACAGAAGAGCAAACTGAGGCTCGGGGAAGGCGAGTGACCTGTCCAAGTTGGCAGCAGAGCTGGAGCTCCTGGCCACCTGCCGAACTCAAATTCGTGCAAATCCAAGGGGTAAATGAGAAAGAGCCTTGCAAATTGTACACACGCACTAGGGGGGACGGTCCACGCCTCCAGGTGAATGGTGGCGGGGCGATGGGGTGAGCTGAGAGGCCCTCCGCACCGCAGCCGACATTCAGCCTCTGGGCCGGTTCTGGGGTGCGCGCCGCGTAGCGTGGCCGGGGCTGCCAGGGGTGCGGCCCGCCCCCTCCCTGCCCCACCCCCAGCCCGGCGGTGCGGCCCCTTTAAGAGCAGGCGGGGCGCCCCCTGGCGGCGGAGCGGCGCGCGCGGCCGGAGCCGGAGCGGATCCCGGAGCCGGAGCGGAGCCGGGGCGGAGCGGGCCGAGCGGGCCGAGCCAGCAGCCGAGCTGGGGGCGCGGGCGGGCGGCATGTACCGGGCCCGGGCGGCGCGGGCGGGGCCGGAGCCCGGCAGCCCGGGGCGCTTTGGGATCCTCAGCACCGGGCAGCTGCGGGACCTGCTCCAGGATGAGCCCAAGCTGGACCGGATCGTGCGGCTCAGCAGGAAGGTAGCGCGGGGGGCGCGGGGGCGGGGGGCCGGGCCGCGGCCTGCCGGACCTGCGACCACCGCGGCAGCGCGGGCCGGGCCGGGCCGCCGGGGCGCGGCGCCGGGCACGTCCGATGGGCCCCGCGGGGCCGCCCGGGGAGGGGGCGCCCGGCCGGGCGGGCGGGCGGGGCGCGAGACCGGGAGGCGCCTTGCGCCCGGGGCGGCCGCGAGGCGGGTCCTCCGGCGGATGCTCGGGAGGTGTGTTCCGGGGGGTACGGGCGGCCGTGTCGGGGCCCCGCTCGCGCGCCCGCGCTCCGCAGGGCCGGAGAGGGGAGGCGCCTTCCGCGGGGCGAACTCGGGGCCTGTCTGGCACCCGGGGCTCCGCCGGGGGCTGCGCCGTCTGGGCGCGGGAGGGGGCTTTGTGTCTGCCGCGGGGGCGGGGGGGGGCTGCCGAGCGCGGGCCGCGCGTTCCGGAGGCCACCGGAGGAGAAAGTTGTCTGTTTCACGGGCGATAGGCCCGGGCTGGGTGTCCGCGGGGGCAGGAGGCAGACAGGAGGGGCAGGTGCATCCTACAGGGGACAGATGGAGGGGAGTGCGTTCCCCAGGGGCAGGCGGGGAGGCTCGGCCCTCCCAGACTTCTCCAGGGCCGGGGGCCGCCTTCTGCCAGCCCAGAGCAGGAAGCAGGTGCTGGGGATCAGGGAGGAAAAGGGGGTGTGTATGCGCGGGGGCGTGGGATTCCACTGGAGGGCAGGGGAGGGGTGTGAAGGGAAGAGAGGGTGACCTGACTGGGGGGGGCTGCCAAGGGACAGGGTGCAGACAGCACTCCGGAGAGTCAGCCCTGGGGTGGGAGTGTTTTCAGCACAAACACCTGAGGAGGAAGCAGACAAAGGCCTGGAATAGGAGCGAAGCTGCCCATGCATGGAAAATGGGACAGAAGAGGGAGGGGAACTCCTCAGGGACCCGAGCAGACATATTAATTGAAAAATTAAAAATTAACTAACATTTGTAGAGGCCTTCATAGTTTTGTTCACTTAAGTCTCACAATGACCCCATAAGACGGGTGTTTTGAACTCGCTTTGTAGAAGTAACTGAGGTCCAAAGAGGAGCTCAAGGCAAAACTGAGTCCCTGCCACCGCACTCCTTCCACCTGTTGGGCTTGCAGCCCTAAAGGTTGGGGCCTTGCCGGTGCCTTCAGCTTGGCCCACGGGCACTACTATGGCCCAGGATGGCAGCAAGGTGAGCCTGGGCAGACTCCCGGGGGCCCCTCTTAGCTCTTCTCTGCTGGCAGTTCCAGGGCCTGCAGCTGGAGCGGGAGGCATGCTTGGCCTCCAACTACGCCCTGGCCAAGGAGAACCTGGCCTTGCGGCCCCGCCTGGAGATGGGCCGAGCAGCCCTGGCCATCAAGTACCAGGAGCTTCGAGAGGTGGCTGAGAACTGTGCTGACAAGCTGCAGCGACTTGGTGAGGGGACATCTGGAAGGACTGCCTGGGGTGGGGGAGCAGTTGGCCTTCTGGCTAGTTGACCAGAGCATGTAGTAGGCTCTGAAGGGTGGGACTCGGGCAGATCTACTCCTTGGCACATCTGAGGGGTGCTATTCCTAGCCTTCTGGAAATGGAGTTGGGGAAGGGGCTCTAGGTGGGTGGACCTGGCTTGGAGAGGCTGAGTGTGGTCCCAGGAAGTGGGAGAATTGGGTCCAATACCCAAGTGCCCCCTAGGTGTTCTGGGAGTCAAAGTCACTGCCTTCCCTTCTTCACTGAACTGGGGGCAGAATCTTATTGGGGAGGGACCCACAAGGTAATCATATGGGCACTGTGCAAATGAGGAATCTAAGGCTCCAGAGAGGAGACGGGCAGTGTGGAATCATAGTCAGTGGGAGAGTCGGCCCTTGGGGCTCTGGCTTGTCCATCCTAGCTGGTCACTGTGTCCCTCTGTGACCCTCAGAGGAGAGCATGCATCGCTGGAGCCCTCACTGTGCCCTGGGCTGGCTACAGGCTGAGCTGGAAGAGGCTGAGCAGGAGGCGGAGGTGAGGGGAGGTGGCTGGGCCTGCATGGGGACCAGAGGGAGACCCATCCTATCCACTCTGGTCTCATTACATCGAAGACTTGGGAGCTCCTTCCCTGGGAAGCCTGCCCTGAGTGCCTGCCATAGCCCATTGTGGCTGTCTGTACTGCTCCAACCCTGGATAGAATGGCTCACTGTCCCCATCTATGACTTTTGCTCTTGATCCCTTGTGAATGTCTCAGAGCAGTGGAGTTGGGAGGGGTCTACGGGAGACCTGAGTGGACTTGGTGCTAGGCTGGGAGTGTGGAACCCCATGAGGTGAAGGACACAGGGGAAGAGGACCCTGCTTGAGTTCTCTTGATGAGACACCTGTATGTCCCCACCTCTGATCCTGCCTCAGCTCTGACCTGGCAGGTCTGGTGATGACATCCTCATTTTGGAAGTAAGGAGGGCATTTATCCCCCTGGTCACTCAGCAAGTCAGGCTGGTCCAGACTGGAACGCAGGGGCCCTTGTTCCCTGCGGTGGTTGC
The DNA here is from genome assembly GCF_045843805.1 of Urocitellus parryii. Lineage (NCBI taxonomy): Eukaryota > Metazoa > Chordata > Mammalia > Rodentia > Sciuridae > Urocitellus > Urocitellus parryii. Next base: position 27,317,368 of record NC_135539.1, on the reverse strand, counting down.
CATGGGGAGGGACTCTGTCCCTGGCCATACTTCTCCCAAGCCTTCTCTCCCTCTGCCCAGGAGCAGATGGAGCAGTTGTTGCTGGGGGAGCAGAGCCTGGAGGCCTTCCTGCCGGCCTTCCAGCGCGGCCGGGCCCTGGCGCACCTGAGGCGGACACAGGCTGAGAAGCTGCAGGAGCTGCTGCGGCGACGGGAGCGGTCTGCCCAGCCAGCCCCCACTGCGGCCGCGGACCCCCCCAAGCCCTTCCCCGCTGCAGCTGTCCTGCCCACTGGGGCTGCCCGGGGGCCACCATCAGTGCCCCGGAGCCTGCCCCCCTTGGACTCCCGCCCAGTGCCACCACTCAAGGGCTCCCCTGGGTGCCCTCTTGGCCCAGCCCCTCTGCTGAGCCCTCGGCCCTCTCAGCCAGAGCCCCCCCACCGGTAGGATCCAGGCTGTGGCCCCCCAGTGGGGGGCCTAGACAAACTTGATTCCTGGCTCCTCCTCCTCCCCCACTGCCTGGGTGGGGGGAGGGGCAGGCCCCTCCCCCTGGCCTCAGGCAGGCCCTGGCGGCTGAGCTGGGGAGGAGGGTCACCCCAAGAGGCCCAGAGAGGGCTTGGGTAGGGTGGGCAGGGTGCTGGGCCTCGGGCGATGAGGAAACTCTGCCTTTCTTGTCTCCCTGGCTGGGGTCTCTGGGGTGACAGGCCAGCCCCACGGAAGAACTTCACTTACAGGGCCTGGGGCCAGGACGGTACCGCTTCCCCTCGGGGCCTGTCTCACTCTGCCACTCCACTGGGTGCGCGTAACGCCAAGGCCAACGGGAGCGTTTCCATCAGGTCTTGAGCCTACTTTTCCCCCAGTCTGGGGCCCACCACCTAGGAGCCAGGTGGTCAAGGCCCCAACTGCGGGGCAGGGACATCACAGCCCTGGGGCTGCTACATGCCCTGCACCTGCTCCAGACCCTGGGGCAAGATAGGCTAGGGCTCTGACCTGCACCAGTGAGAGCAGGCCACCCCAGGAAAGACCATTCTGTATTTTTCTGTCCCTGTCTCCTTAGAATGGAACCTTTTTGAGGGCAGGTCCTTGTCTTTGTATGTTCTGTCCCCAGCCCCGCTTCCTAGGGGCCGTCAATAAATGTGATGATGCGGATGACGCGCTGCCAGACTCCTCTCTGCTCCCTTGGCCAGCCATTCTGCGGGCGCAGCCTCCACAGTTCAGCCTCTGGGCCGCCTCCTCTTGAGATGCCCTCCCTTCCTCTCTACCCACCCAAAGCCCAGCGTCCTGCAGGTCCAGCACTGCTGCTGCCTCTTCTGAGAAGCCTCCTCTGGTCACCAACCTGTGAAAGCCCTTCCTAAATCTTATCTCCCAGCACTTCTGGCCAGAAGCACATTTTGCTCCACGGCGGCCTCCAGTTGCTCCACCTGTACGCGCTTTCTTTTCCGGGGTCTCTTGTAAGCCCAGTCAGGATGGCACCTGCTCCTTCTGGCCTGCCAGATGACCACCTCTCTGGGCGATGGAGTGTCTGTGGGACAGAAGGGCTTTGTCTTCAGCCAGGTGGAGACTGGAGGTCAACTTGGCTGATGAGTGTGGGCAAGAAGATGGGTGAGCAGGAACATGCCCTGGCTCAACCTGGGTCCCGGCTAAGGAAAGGAATGATGTTCAGGGAGGTGTGGAAGTGCTTGCAGGCACAGGGGACTGTCAGAGTGCCATAGAAGCTTGCAAAGTTGGCCTGGTCTGGTTGGTGAGAGTAAGAATTGCACCATCTTGAATGAGAGAGGTCTTGGGTTGGCTCTGTATCCCACTGAAGTTTGACACTACAAGATAGAGATCCCAAAAGGGCACCTTTGGAGGAATAAGGACTGGAAGGAGTGGAACTAAGTCCCAGGAGGGAATCTGTTGAGAAACACACGTGTGTGGTGTTTAGCTTTGGCATTTCTAAAGGACTGTCCCCTATGGTGCCAGAGTCAAAGGAGACCAATGGAAGCAGACCGCGCTCGGTCAAGGCCCTGAGTGCTGCGCTCACATGGAGGCATCACAGTGCCTGATGGGCCTTTAGAGATTAGGCAACAGCTGGAGGAGCAGGCCCATGTGAGCTTCAGAGAGCCCTCTGGGCCAGTCACTTGCCCCTAGTAGGGGTATAGTTAAAACCATGAGTGCCCACTCAAGACACCCTGTCCCACCCTGGCCTCATTGCTCCATTGCTGAGACGACAGTGACTCATCAGTGAGGGAAACCTTCATTCTTGTCTCAGCTGGGACAGGTTGGGCCTCTCTTGCCCTGGAATCCATTCCTCGTCCCAGCTTCCAGGAGTTTTGATTGTTATAGGAGAGATGGAGCTGAGGTTGGGCATGACCAAGCTTTTCTCTGCTATCGTGACTTGGGGAATGGCCTCTAGAGGCAGCATCTAGTCTGAAGAGGGCAGGTGAACAGCAAAGGAAAGACCCAGGTAAGAGTGGGACTGAGGAGGGAGAAGAGTGATACCATGGGAACCAGATGCGGTCCTTCCAAAGGCCATGTACACACCTCACCTTCCACCAAGAGCTCAGACCCACCTGTAGAGGGAGTGAGGCCTCTCAGTGTTCAGCTCAAGCCTGGTCAAGACCTGAGGTAGGTGGGGATGGAGTGGGTTTCCTGGGTGGGCCAAGGGAGAGGCGAGTTGGATGGCTAAAAAACTTCAGGAAGCCCCTGGCTTGAAGGCACATGGAGTATTCTGGAATATTCTGGAAGAGGTCAGGCAGTCTGGGCCTTTCCTCCTTTCTAAGACTTTCTGCTTCCAGGTTCTAAGGCCCCAGGGAATGATCCTGACTATGATCCTCTGTGAAAAAGTACAAACTTGAGGGACTACATCAAGGTCCTTTTATAGACACTACTGCTTTTATAAACCAAACCAAAAATACCCCCAAATAACAAATCTCCTACCCTTTGAGATAAACACAAAATTCTTGTTTCTCAGAAAGTCTTACATATGCCTCCTGGTTTGGGAACCACTGGCTTCCCATCATTTTCTAGGCTTCCTCTCTTGTCCAGAGATGGACCATCAAGGCTCACTGAGCTATGCAGGCCTGAGCCACTGTGGCCTTGCAGAGCCCTGCCTATAAGCTCACCCCAACCTTCCAGACAAGAGGTTGCTGAATGGTTTCTAGAAGGGACAAGCTGGTTGGTTTCCCCTCTTGGTGGACACGCAGAAAGACATTTCTGTGCTCTGGGGACATGGTGCAAGTGTGTGGATGGAGGCCTTGTGTACCTCACCTCTTCCAGCTGGTGGGCATGCAGCAGCCTGGGAAGCAGTGTTCATCTCAGAGTGAGTGGCTGTTAACTTGGCTTCTCCCACAGTGCCCAGGAAGTTAAGTCAGCTAAATGGTGGCAGATATTCTCATTTTTCAAGAGGTTAGCAATCTATTTTTCTGCAAAAATCTCCCAAGTTTTGAATGTTGGTTTAAGATATTTTAGGACACATCCCAGCCAAACAGGTTAGTTGTGGCCCATGAACCACAAATCTGTCTGCCCCAAGTCTTCTGAAATAGGCCTTCTTGTGTCTAATGCATCCCTTCCTTGGACTGAGGGTGTGGATGCTAAAGGGGCAAAGGTAGGGTGAGCGGGAGGTCAACCAGCCTCAAGATTAGCCGAAGGATCCCAGGCCTGAGATATGGCAATTGGAGATATGTCTAGAGTCACAGGACCAAGTGACCTCAGGACAGCCAGTGAGAGATGAACCCCCATATGGGCTACCTGCTGTGATGAGAGCGTTCTTGGCAATGCAAGGTCAGAAGGTCCACATACCTTAACAGAGGGACACTCAGCTGCTCTGCACAAATCTCTGGGCTGTAAGCTGCATCCCAGAGCTGAGCTGGGGGCAGGAGAGGCAGGTTCTCTGCCATGCTCTTGTGCATGGGCAGATGGCAGTATGTGACTTAATCACAGGCAGATGAATCGAGAGTACGCAAAGGCCAGGTTAGAGCCCACATTCTTGTGCACCAACTTCAAGAGCATGGATGGGGGTGGGGATGTAACTCAGTGGTAAAGTACATGCCCAGGGTCAGGTGTGAGGCCCTGGGTTCAATCCATAGCACTTTAAAAGAGGGGGGTGTGAGGGCTGGGGATGTGGCTCAAGCGGTAGCGCACTCACCTGGCATGCGTGTGACCCGGGTTCGAGCCTCAGCACCACATACAAACAAAGATGTTGTGTCCGCCAAAAAACTAAAAAAATAAATATTAAAATTCTAAAAAAAAAATAAAGGGGGGGGTGTGAGGGAGAGGACTGAAGGAGTACCACCACTGACCAATGTCCCTTCTCTTCGCCTGTTTTCATGGCGTCTGGTGACCTCCCTGAAAGCCCAAAGGTTCAAGACTCAGGCTTCTCCCATTTCTCAAAAAAAGGAGTGTTGGTGCCAATCGCTTGGCACCTGTGAAGACCTGAGTCAATTGTGATCCAAGGGATGACTCCTTGGACTAAGGCTGGCTCCCTCTGGTTCCATGACAGAGGCTGAAGATGCACCCACAGGATGACAGCTGGGATCTCAGAAGAAAGTAGGACTCTTACTGTCAATGCTGGGATCTGCAAAGGGTTAGTTTACCCAGCAATAAAATAAAAGAGCAACGAGGGGGGAGCAGTTTGGCTCAAAAGGAACACAGTTCTGATCAACTCCAAGGACACACACAGCTGTCTACACACATGCGTCTTGGTCCCTGCTGGCTGCCCAAGTCTTCCCACCTGGGCCTGGTGCCTGCTGCTCTCTTGGCCTCTACTGTACTTGCACCCCCTTCCCCACCCCACTGAGCACAGCCTGAGGCAGATTTGGCCCTTTTTGCTAGTCTCTTGTTCTAGGTCCAAACTTCAGGGGAGATTTTAGTTTGCAACCAAAAGAAGAAAAATGACTAAGACTGGACATGTCTGAGCCTTCCTGCAGGATCAGGACCAGGGGGAAAAGCCCTACAAGGCAGAGGTTAGTGTCCATGGCAGCCTCCTCTTGCCAGGGCAGGTAGAGTAAGACTCATACAATCAGGAAAGGGGAAGACAAATGTTATCATGGGAACCAGTTGGGGATCCTTCAAAGTCCTCCCACACATCTCCCTTTCCATGAAGACTCAGACTCAGTTTTAGGAACAGCAGGGATAGAGCCTCTCAGAGCCCGGCTGTGGCCTAAAAAAAGACCAGAAGCCTATGGGGATGGACACTCTCAGAGTGCAGTGGTCCTTGTCATAGCCAAAGGAGAGGCTGACAGGTAGATGATGCTTAATAAACTTTACAGACTAACCTGTTTAGAGTTGCATAGAATGTTATGGAACGTCCCCAGAATTTTCATGTTGAGAACCATCCCCCCAGTCTGAAACCTGTAAAATTCTATGTATTTACTGGTTCTAGGGCCACAGGAAACATTCTTGGCTGGGAGAAGACAAACGTGAGGTCTATGTCATGGGTGCATGGTGTTACAGATCCCTAGTGCTTTTACAAACCCAAACTAAAGAGCCCTTCTGATGGAAACAAAAGCCCCCACCCCAAGTACTGTCAAGCCTTGCTTTCTTGGATGAGAAATCACTCACTTGTGCACATTCTGCTAAGCTCCGCTTCCCCTAGTTTATATGTACAAAGAGAACTTGAAACATAACAACATTAAATGTTCTTTTAAAAAGTACATATATCCTCTAGTGGGTCGCCAGGACCCACCTATAATCCCAGCAGCTAGGGAGGCTGAGGCAGGAGGATAGCGAGTTCAAAGCCAGCCTCAGTAAAAGTGAGGTGCTAAAAAACTCAGTGAGACTCTGTCTCTAAATAAAATACAAAATAGGACTTGGGATGTGGCTCAGTGTCTTCGTGCCCTTGAGTTCAATCCCCGGTACCAAACAAAACAAAATTAAAAAAATAACCAAAACCTTCTACCAGTAAATCAAGGCTCAGAGCCAAGCAGCTCTGAATCTACATGGGTTTGAATCTTTACTGCGGAATCATGATCATTGGGAATCTAATGACTAATTTATCCCCGTCTCCTAGGCAAGATAATCAAATAGTTTTCAAGAGATCAAGCTGGACTATATGTGGGTATACCCCAATTTATACAAGGATCTTACACAAAACATCAAGAGCACGAGCTGGCATTAACATACCTAAGCACCTTGGGCTTTGCTTACACCCTAGACTTGGATCCTCAACCTGGCCTAGACATCCTGTAAGGGTTTTCCTCTCCCACAGCTTTATACTCAGCCCTGGGCATAGACACTCCAGCTTCTGCCATCTCATGGCCATCCCACTCTCACAGGTGGTAAGTGAAAGGAGTCTTACTGCCCAGCTGCTCAGCACCAGAGAGAAAAACCAAATACCCAAAACTCCAAACAAGCCCTTCATGCAGTTGTGCAGGAGGAACACTCTCCACTTTGACCAACAAGGCTTCTGACCCTCAGGAGGCCTGGCTACTCCAAACCCCCCCAAGTTTCTCACAGCCTCCAGTGGCTTGGTTTTCAGGACATGGCTTATGGGGCCTCTGATAAGCACTGCAAATTAAACAGGAGTATGGGCCACCCTCCAGGGACTGAAGCTCCAAGTCAGTCTATTTCTTGGAGGAGACGGGCTGCACAGTTAGCAATCAGACTGGCTAATAAAGGGCTGACCCAGGTGACAGGCACACAGTCCCAAGGTGAATTCTGCCCTTCATGCTGTAATCACTAAGGTCTAGAACTATGGTTAATAAAGGGTGACAGGCCTCAAGAGAGCAAATGATTCACTCCTTCTCCAAGGTCACACACTAGATTCATATGGACACGGGGCACACACTCCTTATGCCTGATGACCTTGTTTTCTCACTCCCATGTGCCACCAACAGAAGGGAGAGTGGTGTGGGGCAGACCCTTGAGGAGCAGTAAGCTCTCCATGCACCACATCCTTACCCTGGATCAGTCCACATCTGTGGCGTGGGGAACACACAGAAAGACAAGTGTCGTACAGCCCCAGAATTTTTCTTTTGGCAGCCAACAACTGGGCATATTGCACGTTTCAAGGTTACCCAGGAGCCCAGAGACACAAATACGGGGCAGTAGCAGACAAATATTGCTCAGGGCTTTTCGATCAAGCCAGAGCGAGAATTCCTGAAGGGACATCAGGAAGGCGACCTCTGGAAGCAGGCAACCAAGGGACTCCTGAAAACCCTCCACTTCGGGCCTTTGGGATTCTTCATGCTGGGACCTCTTGGGCATCGAGAAGCCTCCTTTTCTGGACCGCAGGGATGTGCTGGTCACCAGTTAGGATGGGCGGGTTCGGGAGGTCAAGGGGCACATCCCTTCGGACCCCAACAGAGGTAGACTACGCAAGGAAAGGGCGTTTTCTCGGGGCTGGCTGGGCAGTTCTCCTGCCCTCCCGTCTCTCATCAAATACGAAGGCCGATGAGGATGAATATTAAGAGGAGAAGAAAAATGAAAGTCGCGTCCCGGGTTTCCTCCCACTGGAACCCCTTCCTGGCCTGGTCCTCCTGCTGTTTGCGAAGAGCCTCCCGCCGGGCCCGGAGGCGCTGCTCGCGCTGCAGCTGCTCTCCGTAGTGCGCCTGGTAGAAGGCGTCGAAGTTGAACATGGTGCGGGGGGCGCCCGAGGCGGCCCCGCCAGCCTCACGGGCCCGGCAGCTGGACGGCGGGGCGCGGGGAGCCGGGTCGGCCGCGGGCGCCGCCGAGGGCCGGACGCCCGGCCCGAGTAGGTCCTGGTCGCTGAGCAGTCCGCGGTCGTACTTGCGACGGAGGGTGGCACTGCCCAGCACCAGGTAGGCCTGGGAGATGCGCGTGAAGCGCTCGGCAGCCTCGGCGCTTCCCGAGTTGCGGTCGGGATGGTAGAGGAAGCTCTGCCGGTAGTAAGCCGCCTTGATCTGCGCTTGGGTGGCTGTAGAGGGAACGCCGAGCAGCTCGTAGAGCGCCGTGCGCGAGTATGGGCCGTCTCCTCCGGAGTAAGTCCTCGCTCGCAGGTCCGGGTGTATCGCAGAATTCTGTGGAAACCTCCGGGTTTGCCACAATTTCCACAGGAACAACCGCGGCCACCAAGGCCGGCGTGGAGCTGCCATCTTGAAGGGAGGTGGGCGGCGCTGGGTTAACCAATGGGAACCGCGTGTTGGTCGCGACGGCGCCGGCAGGTAGCCAATCAAGTGCAAGAGAAGGCGGGGAGAGGGGCGGAGCATGCGCGTTACGAGGCAGTCGCGGGGCTGATGACATAAAACCCGGGCTCCGGGAACACCGGCGTGCTGAGGAGGCTAGAGGATGGCGTCTCGGGGTCGGAGACCCGAGCACAGCGGACCCCCGGAGCTGGTGAGGCGCTTGGCCCGCGGGTATCGCTTTCTCTTCTAGGGCTGTGGCGTCTGAATTCTTTCCTCTACTTGCCTTTCTCTTCTTCTTCCCCGCAGTTTTACGACCAGAATGAAGCCCGGAAATACGTTCGCAAGTGAGGGGAGCCTGGAATCCCGCGGCGTCGGGGGGCCGGGGCCCGGGGCCCGGCAGCTGCCCCGAGTGTCGGCATTACTTGGAAAACACGCAGAATGTTGGGGAGGGGGAGAGCAGGGAGCTGAGCGAGGCCACTTCTCTGCCTCCGTCAAGGCAGCGTTAAGCCGTGATCCCCGTGGGGTCTCGGTAACCGCGGCGCCCAGCTGCGGTCGTGCCTGCTTTACCCGGTGGCTTTCCGAGCGCAGGGCGGCCGCTGTTCCAGCGCCTGGCGAAGGGGGCGGAGGGCGTTGTCGTGGGTCGGTTCTGTGGGTGGGGAGGAAATAATAGGTAGGTTCGCATGATCGAGGTACTTGTCGCTTTACGTTTCACGACGGCTGGCCGTTGGCACAGGTATCTGAGGTGCCTGGAGGGTAGCTACTGGGACAGGTGCAGAGTTATTTGGCAAGTAGAAGCTTCAGCAGGGACTTCCGAAACTGCCCTTTCCAGTATACGACGCTGTCGAAAATTCTACAGGATACCCGGGTTTTCCTTCCCGTTCAAATTGGAGTTCAAGACAGAGAGGGTCAGCAAAAACCTCTGGTCCACTTGTCTTTACGAGTCACACATAGACTTCCATCTGCAGAGCTCCCTGTTTAGGCATTTTTGAAAACTCTGGAGCTGGTGTATATAATTTATGTCACAATAAAAATAGCATATTGTTGTATTCCATGAACTTTTAGAACCACTCTTAAATAGATTTAAGTTATAATTACAAGGAGCAGGGTCAAGAAGGAGTACCTCTGGCTGATGGTTCCCTTCTTCTTCTGGGTTTTTTGTTCTGATGAGGTGTAAGCCCAGCACTCCTTTATCACTCACTGTACTCTGCCTTCCCAGCTCACGGATGATCGATGTTCAGACCAAGATGGCTGGGCGAGCACTGGAGCTCCTTAATCTGCCTGAGGGTCAGCCCTGCTACCTGTTGGACATTGGGTGAGATCCTGGGGCCTGGTTCAGGTTGCCTGGGCAGCATTTTTGCCACTCAGTAGTACTGAGGCCTTCCCTGTCCATTGTGTCTTTCAGGTGTGGTTCTGGGCTGAGTGGAGATTATCTCTCAGATGAAGGGCACTATTGGGTGGGCATTGACATCAGCCCTGCCATGCTGGGTGAGTATGCTCTGTTTCACACCAGGGAGGCCACCCTTATGAGTAGGGCGCAGCTATACTCCTTGTCTGCTTCTCTTATGTCCTTTTCTCCCATGTAGATGCAGCCTTGGACCGAGACACGGAAGGAGACCTGCTTTTGGGGGATATGGGCCAGGGTATCCCCTTCAAACCAGGCTCCTTTGATGGTTGTATCAGGTGAGGGTCTTCATTTCCTGTTCTTAATTTTGTAGGCCAGTCCTCCCAAAGTTGGCTATAGCAGAGTCACACAGGATATTTGAAAGTATACATCTCCTGGGATTTTCAGATTTATTGCAGAAGGCCCAAAAATGTGTGCTTAATTTCAAAACTGTCTACTGTGATCAGCTTGCATTGCCAGGTTCAGACACTTCAGTATGGATTCTCTGTGTGCTTGTATATGCTGGGGTCGAGGGGCTTTGAGCCTCTAGAAGCCATGTCGTGGGCCTTGGAAGACGTCTTGTTTTCTTCTTTTCAAACAACTAGTGGAGAGTGCCTGGGATACTCTAATGTCTTCATTGGCTTTGGAGCTCTTTCTTGGTTGTTGGGTCAAGTTTGGGGCATGTTTTTAGTTTGGTAAAAGATCTTAGAACACTGAAATGACTTGGAAATATGAAGTTTTTCTTTGTCTTCCTAGCTGAGTTCTGTTCAGTGTTTGGAGCAGTGCCCTGTTGCTGGGAGTGGATGCTGGGATAAGGGAGAAGTTACAGTCCTTCAGTTGGGGATACCTCCTTTGGCAATCCTAGGTTGGGGGTAGGATTAGTGTGAGGAATCAATATTTGAATTTGAAGATTTTCTTACATGTAGGAGTAAGACTTAGGTCAGGGGACATTTCAAGGGTAGCAGTTGTTTTTTCAGTAATGATTAGGTGAGGTGTTCTAAGCTGTGAGAAACCAAAGGCCAGTATTATAGTATGTATATCAGGAGCGAGTGGTCGTGTGTGTGTGTGTGTGTGTGTGTGTGTGTGTGTGTGTGTGAGAGAGAGAGAGAGAGAGAGTAGGGGGGGGGCTCATGCATCCTAAGTGTAGAGTCTACTGTTGAGCTGCACCCACAGCTCCCCCTGCTCTTGGTACTGGGGTTGAATCCAGAATGCTCTACCATTGAGCCACAACCCTAGCTCTTTTTAGGATCTTGCTAAGTTGCCAGAGCTGACCTCTAACTTGCAGTCTTCCTGCTTCAGCCTCCCAAGTCACTGGGATTAGAGGTGTGGATGGCTGCACCAACTTCATTTTTTTCTTCTTCTTCTTATTATTTTTGTTTGTTTTGGTACCAGGGATTGAGCCCAGGGGTGCTTTACCTCTGAGCTACATCCCCAGTCCTTTTTTATTTTTTATTCTGAGACAGAGTCTTGCTAAGTTTCTGAGGCTGGTTTCAAACTTGCAATCCTCCTGTCTCAGCCTCCTGAGTTGCTGAGATTATAGGTGTGTGCCACCATGCCTGGCTCATTTTTGTTTTTAAGAAAAGAGATGTTATGGTGTATTTTTTAAAAAACATTTTGTATACGTAAGATGTTGTACAGAGTGCTGTGGAATACGTAGAAATAAAACACAGTTGCTGCTTTTAAGATTGTCTGTGCTTTACGAGGGCTGTAGACAGCCAGGCCGCTGAACACAAAGCCACTTGTGGGGTGTGCGCTGGGGAGTTGTGGGGCCTGCCAGAGTTGTGAAGAAGAGCAGAAGGCCTTGAAGGAGAGGAGCCGGGTGGGATTCAGGTAGTGAGGGGCCTGCAAGAGAAGAGGAGCAAGAGAGGGCATCGGTGGGTGGGAGGGAGCCAGGGAGCACAGGGTGCACAGGGTGAACGAAGGGTTTCATAGGAGTTGATATTGCACAGGGTCAGTTCCCAGGAGGCTTTTAGGAGCATCCCACGACATCGGGGCTTTATTTAGTAGATGATGGGGGCGGGGAGCAATGCAATCAATCTGTTTGAGGAAGGCTGTTTGAGATGGAAGCAGAGTGAGGGGAGGTTGAGAAGCATTTGAAATGCTCCTGGGTGCTGAGGTGGGGGCAAGCTGAGAGGGGGACATGGGAACTGCTGAAGGCTTAGATCAGGACTGCAAAGACCCTGGGCAGGCACAGAAGGAAGCACCTTAGCATAAAGGGGCAGCTGGACCAGTTGGGTGCCCTTCCTTGACTGGGAAGGGAGTAGGGGGCCTGACTCAGGAGGTGAGCGCTGCCTTCCCTACAGCTGGCTAGCTTGATCCAGTTTGTAAGAGTGCCCAAGAATGGGCCAGCACTTTCCAAGAAAGGTGTTCCAGGCAGGAGGCCATGGTGGAAGGTGCCAGAGGCCTGAAGAAGCCTGGAGTCGGGGAGGCCAAGGGTTGGTCCCTCTCCTGATTGATCCCTTTCCTTCCAGCATCTCTGCTGTGCAGTGGCTCTGTAATGCCAACAAGAAGTCCGACATTCCTGCCAAGCGCCTGTACCACTTTTTTTCCTCTCTGTATTCTGTTTTGGTGAGTATGAGGTCTCTTCCTTTTCCAAGTTGGCTGTCCTTCCTACCCACCCCTGCAGGTTGTGTTGTGGAGTTGAGGGGTCCCATGATGGGAGGGGTGGCAGGACCTTACTGTGGTTGCCGCTATCCAGGCCCTTAGCCAAAACAGAAGTCTAGGTGCAGTGGGCTGACACTAATCAATCCCCAAAGACACCGGAGTCAGTATGAGACCCAGGTATGAACTTGGAATAGGGCAGCCTCTGTCGATCACAGTTCCTTGGGTTTCTGGGAGATGATATTACACAGGGTCAGAGGGCTTTTAAGAGCATCCTACGAAGTTGGGGCTTTCTGCTACATTTTAATCAGAAGTTGGGGACGTGGGCTGAGCAGAGTGAGAACAGGATGGCATGGCCAGCACAGAGGGCACTCTGGAAGGTGTACCCTTCCCATGTCTCTCCCTCTCTGTTCCCCCCCACTGATGTCGGCCTGAGATGGGAGCAGGTTGATTATTTATCATTAAGAGCATTTGTTAGCTTTATTTTGTCTCTGTAACTGGAATGGTGTTGATTTCATTTTTTTCCTAAGATTCAGTCATGGGTTTTGAAATTCTAAATCCTAAAGGAACTCTTTTCACAGTTTGAAAGACCTGGGTGTGTTTGCCACCCTAGTCCCCCCTCCTCACCCCACTTTCCCGGGCAAGTGGTCCCTGGAGGTGGCTGGCTGCTGGTCTTGAGGGTTTTGGGTTTCTCCCTCTCACACCCTGGGTGCATCTCGGAGCTGCAGGGGCCTTGGTGCTCCCCCTTCCTCGCTCATTCCAGCGGCAGCTGCCCCCACATCAGTACTCCGCCCAGGGCCCTCAGAGCGAGGCCTGCCTTAAACCAAAGGGAGCCCAGGAGCCTGCCCCCTCCAGCCTACTGAGTGTTCCTTTTGGCACTTACCACTGCTGTCAGTTGGTTGCCTCCACCACCAAAAAGTGGGCTCCGACCATTTGGGAGTGTCTTTTGTTCATGAAGATATCTGGCCCTAAGATCAGCGTTCTGCACACGCTGGGAGCTCATGAGTATTTAGTGAAGGAAGGCCGCCTGGTCCTGATCCTGAGGGCATTTGTGAGGCAGTGACATTTCTGTTGCCCCCAGGCCCGTGGTGCCCGTGCCGTCCTGCAGCTATACCCTGAGAACTCTGAGCAGGTGAGCCCTGGCTGCTGGGGGTGGCAGTTGGTGGCGAGTGCAGAACAGGGAGCTGCCTTGGTGCTCCCTCGGCTGCCCTCTGGCAGCCAGGAGACCACAGACAAGGAACTTCACAGGCTGTCAGTGGGAACAGGGACTGAGCACCCAAGAGTGGGCCCTGCAGCCCCTGATGGTGACTGGTTATCCTAAGTGGGGTGGTGTCCATGGTACCAGTTAGGTGTCTTGTCTTCTCCTGACAGACAAGGTGGTATTACAGGTAGTGGGATTTCCTCAACCAGATAAATGGTGGGAGGGCAAGGAGTGAGCAGGTGTCTGCTCTGGGCCTTGTGGGTAGAAATGATGAATTCATGTCCACTCAGACAGGACGAGTCCCCTTGACTAACACATGAGTGAGTGGCTCCCAGCTGGTGGCCATTCATTTGCTGAGGTTAGAATGAAGAGATGGGTTCCTGGGCTGGAGAGGGAGACCCGAGGGATCTCCCTTCTCTAATCCCCCAGGGGAGGTGCAGGCCTCTTTGTGGCTCTGCTGGTTGTGGGACTAACTGAAGGCGTCTTATGGAGAAAGGCCTTCCATGTCTGGGCAGCAGCCTGGCAGCTTGAGGGGAGGGATGTGCCTTCTCTTTCAGCCTCCCCTGCCTAGCTCCCCACCCTTTTCTCCTCAGTTGGAGCTGATCACAACCCAGGCCACGAAGGCCGGCTTCACTGGTGGCGTGGTGGTGGACTACCCCAACAGTGCCAAAGCAAAGAAGTGAGCGGGATTGGTGGGCTGTCTAGGCCAGCCAATGAACCAGGGTGGTGCCGGGGTGGGTCCCAGGGCCAGTGGGACTCGCCACTTCCCGCAGGGCTCTGAGTCAGGGCCTCCCTTACATTCTCGTTTCAGGTTCTACCTCTGTCTGTTTTCTGGGCCTTCAACCTTCCTGCCGAAGGTGAGGGACCCTGGGATTCTAGGCCTGTGTCTCCAGCATTTCCAGCTATGGAGCTTAGCCTGAAGAGCATTCTGAGAGAACAACAGAGGTCAAGGTGGCCCAAGCCCCAGAGCTCAGAGCCAGGAATGTTCTGTTTCTGCAACCTGCCCCGCAGGTCCCAAAGGGTGTTGGCTCTTTCTGGAACAGACCTTGTGCCTATTGCAGGGGCTTGGGCTCAGGGTCTGGATTGGGCAACAGGGTTGCGGATCTCCAGGGTGGTCTAAGAGCACTTTGTTTCCTACAGGGGTTGAGCGAAAATCAGGAGGAAGAGGAGGCCACTGAGTCCATGTTCACTAATAAGAGGTAAAGCAGTTGCGGAGTCCGGTTAGGGGCAGGGCCTGTCGCCACCAGATTTGTAGTGTATCTCTGCTTTCATCCCAAGACTCAGCCTCAGATGCAGTGGGGATGCCATGGTGGGACTGGAACTGGACATCGCTCTTGAACTGTGCCTGCTTCTGCTGGAGCTGGAGGGTGGGACACTTCTGGGTGTCTGGGCAGCTCGACTCCCTTAGTCAGCCCGCACATGCCCTTGCCCCTCATGGCAGGCTGCCCCCTCCACGCACCTGGGCCCCGTCCCTGCGTGGCTCCCTCCTGGCTCCCCTTCCCTCTCCTGCATCCTCATCTCCACTCTCCTGGGTCATTCGCATCTGCACACAATTTATCCTGTTTCAGAAAAGATCCTCCCTCAAACCAGATCAGCTGCCCACTATCACCCTGTCTGTCTGCTTCCTGGGAAGCAGAGCGCCTGCTCGCCTCCACCTGCTTCCTATTCTGCCGACCTAGCAGGCCCTCAGCTTCCCCATTGACCCCATCTTGCCAGATCCGCCTCCTCTCAGTCCTGCCCTCTGCTGTCCTCATCTCAGCTGTGTGCTCAGTGGGGTCTGACACAGGGGCCACTCCCTTCTGGACATGTTCTTGGCTGTTCAACCCGTCCTGCTTTCCTGCAGCCCCGCTGGCTGTTCCTGCTCAGTGTGCTGTGGGTTCTCCTGGGTGGTGTGCTGGGCAGCCTGGCCCACTGCTCTCATCTCTGCCACTTTAAATGTCAGCCAGGATTTCAGAGCCCTCGTCACAGCCCTAGCCTCAGTCCACTGCAGGTTTCCCGGCTTCTCAGTCCCCTTGCCTGGACTCACCACCTGCCCGTCAGACTCACAAGTTCCCCGCCTTCTCAGTCATTCCTGTCCTTCCTCACGTGTGACATCCAGTCAGCCCACCCACGAGTCCTGTCATCCCTCCCTCAACATGTGCCCCAAATCTGGCCTAGACTGTCGCTGCCGAGGTTCCCTGCTGTCCGTCTGTCCGTTGAAACTTGAAAACAAATTTCAACTTGTTTTTTGCCCAGCAGCGACACTGGACCTCTTCTCAAAGGTTCATCATCTCCTGTCGATTCTCTGCCCACTGTCTGTGGTGGCCTTCCTGTCGCCTTCATTCTCCACCTGTCCCTGCTCTGGGTCATGTGTTTTGTTTTCGTGGTTATTATTTGTATCCCCAACTAAAATGAAATCTTTGTGGGGCTGGTGTCAGATCGTTGGATCAACAATAGCCTCTTGTTAATAGAAGGTGCTCGGGATTCTTGAATGTGTAGTGGATTATGTGGTGGCTGAGAGGGAAGCTGTTCCCTGGTTCTGCTGGATGAAACCAGTCTCAAGGTGAAAACTGAGTGTTTCTGCAGCCACCAGACCACTCCTTCTGACCCCTGAGGGGCCCTGTGGTTGTTCCTCTTGGCTGGGTGGGGGGGTTGTCTGCTTGGCAGAGGAGGGTACAGTTGTGTTGACCCCTATGCCACTTGGTCCTCATACCTGAGTCTGCTGACCACATGTCCTTGCTGTAAACTTGGGTGAGCTGGAGGACTGGGCACCATTCCCCAGCTGTTTAAAAGGGGTTGACCCTGCCCTGTCACCGTGTGTGGAGCACAGCGAGTGTGTGCTTCATGGCTCCCTTGCTCTGCAGGCTCCTGCTCCGTGGCTCAATGTGGACAGAGGGGCGGCTGCAGCCTTCTAACTTACTGTCACTACTGTTTCATCACATTGAGGGCAATTTCAAATAGGTGGATTAGGAACAAGTTGAAGGCTTTGTCTAGTGAGGCTGGGCCTCTGCTTCTTCTGTTTCTCCTGTTTGATCCGTGCTTCCTCATCCTAACTGACCCTCCAAACTCCTGAGGCCACGCCCCCTTTTCTCTTGGCCTGTGAGTCACACCCCAGCCACCTGCTCCCTTATGTCCCCCAGGCCGTTCCCACTTGTGGCTGCTGCGTGCTGAGTGGTTCGTTATGGTTTCTGGGACTGAGCTCCTGCACGCACCTGTGCAATAGGACTGGGGTTCAGTGGGACTTGCTGGCTCTGGCTTCGCTTGCTTCTCAGGACTCTCCTGGGTCTTCTGGGCTCTTCCAGTTGTCTTTCCTCACCCCTGGGTCCCTTGTTCTGGTCCTTCTCTGTGCTCCTTTCTGGTACACCCTGAGCAGCTCTTGGGCCTCCACACTGGCTTTGCCTAGAGAGCATTGCCTCTGCCCTGGTGTACTCGAGGGTACCTGAAGGGCAAGGCTGGTTCCACAGGCTGTGCTGCGGGTACTTGGGGACTGGCAGGCAGCTTTGCCTGTGTTGTGCTGGAAGCATTGCTGCCAGGCCAGGATGTAGCTTTAGGGGACCAGCGCAGGCTTCCTCTTGTGGCCTCTCTCCCTTGGTGCTGTGGGGTTCTCGTCTCCTCAGCCAGAGCTGGGGGCCAAGATTAGTCTTCGAGGTCCTCGTCGGGGCTGCCAGGAGCCGGGTAGTCTTGTTTTCCTACCTCAGACATGAGCAGCTGGGAGCCCTTTGGTCACTTCCAGGCATCCCAACTCCATAGGACCATCAGGGCCCCCTGTGGCAGCCCTAGGCAAGGGGCCTCTGGCTTTCCTTGGCACTGCCAGCTCTGACCTGCTCTTGGCCAAAGTTGACCACAAAGTAGTGCAGCCCCTAGAGGCAGGAAGTATGTGCACCCAGCACAGTTGCCACAGAGATGCCAAGTGAAGGCCGCACACCTCTGACCCCAGCACCTGTACTAGGAAGGGGGCTGTCCTGGGGACGCGCCATCATGGAAGAGGGAGTACTTGCAGGAGGGGACAGTGAGAGACCACCTTTACTGGGGGAAAACTCCTAAACTGTCAGCATGTGCCGAGGGGCAGCTCAGTCCACCACTCATGGCCACGCCTCTGGCCCAGGGTTCCCCACAGGCTGGCGCGGCGAGGCCTGGTGAGGAAGAGCCGAGAGTGGGTGCTGGAGAAGAAGGAGCGCCGCAGACGTCAGGGCAAGTGAGTAGCGGGCAGGGAGCAGTGACGTGGGGGGCGGTGGCCATGGCCATTGAGGGCTCACCTGCTGGGAGGGCTGTGGGTTCTTTATCCTGAGACACTGTTGTCCCCCACAGGGAAGTCCGACCCGACACTCAGTACACCGGTCGCAAGCGCAAGCCACGCTTCTGAGTGGCGGCCACCTCTGGATAGCTCTGACCCATCATGGGAGCCGCCAGCTCAGCTCTCGCCCCCAGGAAGTTTTCTGTTTTGAAGTGATTACTTTTGCAATTGACAACATAGTATTTTAGAAAAGTTCTAAAATTATTTTCACTAAAAAAGTTATAAGGATTTCTTGTTTTGTTCTAAAAGCAATAAACCACTTTGCATGGAAGTGAACTCCCATTCTGTCCTCCCTCTGCCCCAGCTAGTCCAGTCCTGTCCCAGCCTCCCTAATCCCTCTGTTGGGGGCTACTGCAGGACTCCAGGCAAGAATTGGGTCTCAAGATCCAGCTGGGTGGAAGCAAGGAGCACGGGTAGGTTCCTTGAACTAAGGTCTCCTGTCACGTGGGATTTGCACATCGCGCCCACTTGTAGAGTGGGGAAGGGTGGTCAGGGTGGAGTGTGGCAGTGGTACCCACTGGCCTGAGGCCTTTGCAGGCCTCTGCCACCTTGGTTTTGGTGGGTGATGTTCCTAGCCCAGCACTTGATTGCCTCAGAGGCTGTCTCCTGTCCAATCCGAAGTGGTCAGGGGGCAGGTCCTGTTCCAGGATGTATGGTGTGAGTCTGTCAGGCTGATAACCAAGGTCTGGGCCAGGGAGCAGAGGGACTAAAGCTGGACGTGCAGTGCACTAGGCACTGAGCAGGGGCTGAGCCCTTCATGGGTGGCTGGAGGGGAGGCTTAGGGCCTGGGGAGCTCCACCTTAGAGTGATATCTCTCCCAGGGATCAGGTTGCAGGCCTCGCCTCTGTCAAGACATTGGCCACTTAACCTGGAGTGAGGGTAGGACTTTGGAACTGTCCTCATAGGAAAGGCTGGATGTTGCCCACTGAATGGCCACATGCAGATGTCGGCATGTGTGCCGGGGGAGATTGTGGTCCTTTGCATCTGAGCCCCTTCTGTTAATGCCCACGGTCACCCCAAGTTCTAAGGCCATGTCACTGCAGCCAGTGAGAAATGGCAAACATAAGCCTGCAGTACAGATACAAATGTTTATTCTACATAAAAATTCCACAAAATGGGCAGCTGGTTGTACCAAGACCTTTGGTGAAGGGGTGGAGGAGAAGCCGCAGTTCAAGAAGGCAACACGGACAGTGGTCACAGTCACTGGGCGGGAGCAAAGCCGAGGGATGCAGGGCACTCTGCGTGGCCCCGCCCTGCTGCATGCACTCGCATGCACACTCTCTGCCTGTCCACAAGGCAGGAGTCTTTGGGGGGGGGGGGCACGCTCTGACCTGAAGCCCCAAGATGGCAGGGGAGGGAGGGAGCCCTCCATGACTGGCTGCTGAATACTGCATCAGGGACAACTGACACCATGTGGCACATCAGTGGGGGACAGCAAGGGCAGGATGAGACTGCAGGCCTGAGTGACATCTGGCTTCTGGGAGCATGGAAGAGCAGGGACCATTGTCCCCAACATGCAGTGCTGGCTTAAGGTCCCAACTGATGAGGCCTGTTGGGACAGTGGCTGACCCAAGCTGCAGCCTTCATGGGGAAAGGCCTGATGGAGCCTGTTCTGCCTTCCCAGCGCCAAGGGTCACCGGCACCTGGGCACAAGCCAGCCAGCCTCTTCTGGGGTCCCATCTTCCAGTGGGTCACTTGGGGTCCCACCTACCCCAAAGAAATTGCTCCTGGGGCTGAGGGCTGTGCAAAGGGAGGCTGAGGCTGAGGACCTGCTGGGCTTTGCCCCAAGTAGGAGAGGGAGCCTGATCTTGGCGAGCCAGCAACCATGGCACCCTGAGCCTCCTGGCAGTGGTCAGCTAATAGAGGCTTAGTGCTGGGCTATCCCTCAGGGGCACCCTCCCCTAACCCAAAAAGCAGCACCATGTGGTCAGCTGGTCCCCACCCTTCAGGGGGCTCGGCTTGGGGGAACAGCTGGAGAGGCCAAAGGACAGAGAAGATGGGCAGGTGAGGTGGAAGCCAGGTGGGGATCCGGAAGCAGCCCAGATCCCAAGCCAGGGCAGTATGTGCCAGCTGCCAGCCCTGCCTGGTCAAGGTGGAGCAAGCTGGGTAAGACCTGGGTCTTCTCTGCATGGACCCATCCCTAGCCCCCCATTCTTCCCTGCCCTGCTCCCCTCTGCCTCCTCTACAGACACACACTGTCACAAATCATGCACACAACACGGCTCAGGGCAGAGTCAGGAGAGGGAAGCCCAGGGCAGACAGGGGCAGTATGGGGTGGGGTGGGGGCGTCTGAGCCAGGAGGCGGGGTGGGAGGGCGACCCAGCCAGGCAGCAGCAGCCAGGGCTCCTCAGGATAGCCCGTCCAGAGTACAGCGGCAGGTGGGTAGTTTCTATCCGAAGATGCCTCCAAAGGTAGAGGCGATGACGATGCCCAGGATCACACAGCAGATGATGATCATGATTTTCTTCTGCAAGAGGGAGAGGCAGGCATTGCTGGAGAGGGACTAGAACGAGGTCCAAGGACCAGAGGATCTGGGGGATCTCAGGGAAGGGGTGACAGCCTGAAAGTGTGTAGTGATGGGTGGTGAAGGCTCTGGTTGGAGCTTGGTGGGGGTGGAGTAGCTGCAGAATGAGGAGGGTGCTCGCTACTGACCCGGCGCGCCTTGCTCTGGTACTTGACAGCCTTCTTGGTGTCAGACACGGCCCTCTCCACGTAGTCCACTGCGTGCTCCACATTGTACTCGATCCTGTCAATCATCTCCCCCTGCAGGGCCAGGGGTGTCCAGGCTCCAGAGGGCTCCCTCTTCAGGGAGGCAGCTCAGGGCAGGGCACCAGAAGAAAACCCTAAAGGGAAAGAGAGAAGGGGGCTTGGGGAGGCCCAGCTGCAATGTCTCACCTGTGACCCCCAGGAAAGGCACCCTGGCTGGGCACACAGGCTTCTGGGACAACTCCCACCTCTTCCTACAGAGCAGCCATCTGGGGTTGGAACCAGCCATGCAGTCTCAGCCAAGGGATGGGGACTAACCATGCAGAGAATGCTAGCTAGGACCCTGACACCTCCCACCCCGATGCCCAGCAGAGGAAGATGGGTGCAGGAGTGTGTGGGCTGGAGTCTGACCCTGCCCTGGCCACAGCTCATGAGGTGACTACTGATGAGTCCCCACTCCATCCTCCTTGGGTACAATGGTTCCATCCAGTTCTTGTTTAAGACCCCTTTCCTAGCCCTGGGCCCTGGAGTCTGGCCTCATGCTCCTTCCAGGGACCAATCTGACTTCGACACAAGACTCCAGGCAAAGGTGTTTGTCCTCCTAGGAATCAGACCAGAAACTATGCAACTCCAAGAAGAAAATGTAGGGTCAGCACTCCAGCATATAGGCTCAGGCTACGACTCTCTCAATAGGACCCCTAGAGCTCAGGAAATAATGCCAAGAATTAATAAATGGGATGACATCAGATCAAAAAGCCTCTGCACAGCACTCCTCAGTATTGTATCCTGAAGAATTAAACTCATCCTACTACCGTGACACATGCAGACCGTGTTTACAGCAGCACAATTCGTAATAGCCAAACTGTGGAACCAGCCTAGGTGTCCATCAATGGATGATGGATAAAGAAAATGTGGCATTTATACACAATGGCATTTTACTGAGCCATAAAGAAAAATGAAATTATGTCATTTGCAGGAAAACGGATGGAACTTAAGAACAATAAGTGAAGACAGCCAAACTCAGAAGGTCAAAGGTTGAATGTTTTGTCTCATGTGGAAGCTGGAAAAGAAAAAGAAAAAGGAAGGGGGGACCTCATGAAGCTCCGAGGGTGAGAAGCCAGGCAAGGAGGGAGGGGAGGGGGACACCAGGGGTAACAGCAGCTTGCAGGAATGTGTAACAAGGAATCTCGCCATTACCTACACTGTAACCACCACCAGAAAACCCAGGGGAAGAGGAAACACTGTGACTCCCCCTCCAACTCCATGGCCTTCACTCGTGACCACATCATCATGGTCTGTCTTTCCAGGATGCAGCCTCCCCACCTCTGAGTTCTTGTCACTCCCATACTAAACACCCCCCATCGAGAGGCACCTCCAGGTCCCAGCAGAGCCTACTGAGGCGTCTCCATCCAGCAGGGTCTCCCTGCCCCGTTCCTCAAGTAAGTCCAGCTCCTGCCTGACTGGGGACCTGGGGAGTGCTGGTCCCCTGGCCTGGGCCAGCGCATCTCTCCTCCCCTGTGAAGTCTTCATGGCTGGCTCCTTTCATCTCTTGGCATCAGTGCAAATGCCCCTCCTCTGGCCTTCCCTGACTCACTCCATGCTTAGAGGCCATCAGGTCACCCAGCATAGTGCCCCCACGTGTGGCCCTCAGACCAGAAGCACTGCATTGCATTGCTGTTGGGCTTGTGAGAATGCATGTCCAGGCCTCTGCCTCAGCCGCCCAGTCTCTCGGCACGGGGACCAGGAGACCTGTAACAAGCCTTCCAGGTGACCCCAGGCACTTCCAAGTCTGAGCATCAGTGTTGCACTCTGCCTCCCCCTAGTGGCTCCTGAGCACCTGGTGCCAGAACACTCCACTTGCTCTTTACTGATGCTGCTCTTTCACTCAAGAGCCACTGGCTCCAGGAAGCAGGTCCTTCACTGCTATCCCTCCAGCTCCTAGAAAAGCATCTATCTAGTCCATGGTGGCCCCTGATAAATAGCCAAGGAACAGTCAGGCAGGGCTGGGGGTCATGCAAGGCCATGCAGAGGAGGGGGTGCACAGGGCCCTAGAGGCACTGCCCACAGCTGGTGGCTTGTTACCTGAGGACTTGTTCCCTCCCGAGCAGGGCAGCGTGTTGGACAGAAAGGGGAAGGTCAGTGCAGCCCTGCGTGCTGCTGGGGACTGGGAGGCGGCAGCGAGGACTGGGCACTCACCTGGCTCTCAACCAGCATGGCCATGTCCATGAACATGTCATGTAGCTCTCGGATGCTGTTCTCCAGCTTGATGATCTCACTGTGCCGGGTCTCGATCTCGCTCAGAGCCTGTTTCGAGATGCTGGAGTCCATGATGATCTAGGGGTTGGAGCAGTGAGCTGAGGCCTGGGGTCCAGGATGAGGAGGGCAGAGGCCACAGAGGAAGGCAGCTGGGATGGCAGAGCTGGTCTGGAAGCTGGGCTTCCTCTCCAGCCATGACCCTCCCGCCTCCTACTGGTCCTCCATTATATGAGCTGTCACCTAATTTCTCTGTGACTCAATTTCCCACCTGTAATAGGGCTGATAATACTCCCCACCTGTGCCTGCCACAGAGTGAGTGACAGTCCTTAAGCTGCCTTTCCTCCACGCCCCTCTCTTCTGGAACTCACACCCAGTGCCACCTCCTTTGGGAGGTTCCTCCTGCTTGGCAGGGCACAGAGCTTCACTGGAAAGTAGAGACGGCCAAATATCCTCCATGAGAGGAAGCTGGTCCTGAGGACGATGGGAGAAGCCCAGGCGACGATCAGGGACAGCAAGGAAGTGGGTCCAATTGAGGCACCAAGGGCACGGGTTTCGCAGCCACTCTCCCTACATTTATGTGACCTCAGCCTGGCCCCTTCCCTCTTCTAACACCTGCCCTAGGGTGTCTGTGTCCAAACAGACCAGGCCCAGTGCTTTGAGCACACAGCTGGGGTGAGGACGGGGCTAGTGTTGATAGGAGAGGTGGGGTCACACTCACCCCAGAGGCAAAGATCGCGGGGTTCCCACTCTCCAGCATGTCCTCCAATTCCTCACTGGTCGTGGTCCTGCCGGCTGCAGGTGGGGTCACTCTGAGCCAAACCCTCTCCAGGGTGCTCACTGGCATCCCGGGCCCCACCCTGTCCCTCCAGGCCCTGCCCTATCCCTCCAGGCCCGGCCCCACCACTCACTGATCTCCAGCTGCCTCTGGATGCGGCCCTTGCAGCGCTCACGGTAGTCAGACTGCGTGGCGTTGTACTCGGACATGACCTCCACAAACTTTCGGGACAGCGTGGAGTGCTGGGAATCCAAGACAGGAGAACAGGTGTCAGGCCCACCGCGACCTGGGGCCTCAGGTGCCCACCCACCCTGGAGTCCAGGCACACCTGTGTCTTCCGGATCCTCAGGTCTGCGGAGGAGCGGTTCAGGCCCTCCTCCTGCTCGATGCTCTGCTCGATGCCTGGGGGTGGGGGACACAGGGCTGCTGGGCCACAACCTGTCCCACTCACCACCGTCCCCAGCCCGCCCAGGATCTGGCGTCCCATAGCCAGCAGAGGTAGGGGTGGAGTGGTCTATGAATGACCTGAATGGTGATACGGGAAGTAGAAGGGGGCCACCTGTGAGGCCTTGGGCACACCCCAATATCTGCATCTATTGGGTGCTGGGTCTGGTGGCTCCGACCACCCTCTGCCCCTGCTGCTCACTTTCTGCCAGGAAGGCCAGGGCCATGTCCAGAGTGGGATGCGCCAGGTGCTGTGAGTGAATAGGGAGCCAAGACCCAGTGCCCCCCTCCTGGCGGGGGGTGATCAGTGGACTCACTCTTCAACTTGGAACGAACTTTGTTTGCCGTCTTCTTGATGTCGGACATGAGCTCCTCCAGCTCCTCCTTGGTCTCTGGGGAGGCACAAGGGGTGGGGTGTGGATACCTGGGTCATCCCTGCCTATATTTGGGGTCTATCTCCCTCACTGTGGGCCTGGAGGGGGCCTCCCCTCCCCTGGGCCAAGGCTCTGACTGCACCCCCAATCCCAGGCCAGGCCGGCAGCTACAGCCCACACCCCTTGCACTGCCTTCGGAGGCACCTCCTTCCTCCTTCACTGGCTCCCTCACCCCCTGGAGATAACAGATGGGTCTAAATTTAAGGCAGAAATAATTGTGGAGCAGCTGGCAAGGCTGGAGTTGGCACCGGGGAGCATTTACTCGACGCCTGCATGAGTCGGAGGTGGGGGTGCAGGCTCACCTCGCCGTACCTGGTAGCTCAAAAGGGCATGTGGCCAGCCAGTGGGCTGACACAGGCCAGGCTGGGAGGAGCCTCCCCCAACCTGCATCCCCTGGAGTCTCAGCCACAGGTGCCTGATAGGGCAGATCGGGGTCTCCTCACAAAGCTGCCCCTCCCCTAGGTGCCAAGCACCGTGCAGCAGCTGGGGGAGGAGGCACCTGGCCTGTGGGGGGAGCTGAGGAAGAGGTCCAGAGGCAGGTTCCCTGGACACAGCTGGCCTGGAGGTGACAGGTGGCTGGGGCCATGAGGTGAAGGAGGAGGAGGGCAGCAACATGGTGCTCTGGCTCTTGTTCTAACCAGGACCACCCTCCTAGGCTGGCAGAGGCCCTGGGGGTGCACAGCTCGGCCCTCTCTGAGGGGTTGGCCACCCTCCGCTGGGGTGCTCCTGGCATGCCCAAGCCCCAGGCAACCCCTAGGACTCCCCAGAAGGTGGGACCGGAGACGGGTCTCAACATGGTGTCAGGAAGGGCCTAGGCAGGGGTCATCTCCCAAGGGGAACTTGAGTGGGGTGGAGCAGGGTCTCCATAGAGCGGGGGTGGCGCCTTCTCCGCGCAAACAGAGGGAAACTTGGTTACCAGCTGCTCTGACGTCTCAGCCTCTTTTGCTCAGACCCAAAATAGCCCAGCCGGATGGCGGCCCCCAGAGGCAGCAATGCCAGCCTTGGCCCGGGAAAGCCCCCCACCCCCTGCCAACCTGCCCAACTCCGCTCAGCCCTGGCACCCCATGAGGAGCCCCCTCCCCTTGCTGCGTGCCTGGGTCTCAGCCAGGTCTCGACTGCTCAGTTCACAGGCACAGTCCCCACCCTGGCACAGAGTGGGAGAAGTACAGACAGTGGCACGGGGGCCTGAGGGTGGCTGCTGAGAGGCTCCACTGCCCTTCTACCCCATGGGGCAGCTAAGGGTGCTCTGTTCTCACTCACAGTCACCACCTGACCCTTGGCAGGAACAATCACACAGGGTCATGCAGTGACTCAGGTACAGATGGGTAGAGAGACACATCATGACCTATCTATCCTGGATACATCCCTGGGGAGGGGGTAAAGCATGATAGTTGCACTGGCATGTCCCCTGCCCTGGAGGTCCCTCTCCTGTGCTTCCTCATAGGCCTCATGAGCTGGCACCTTCCAGAGAAGCCGGAGGGGCAGGAGGTAAGCAGTCTGCAAGGAGCAGAGTGCCTGGAGGCATTAGGGTCTGGGTCCAGCCACAGGGGGCCAATCTCTGCCAGCTTGGGGGGGTGAATGCCCCTCCAGCGAGACGATCCTGGGCGGGTCTGCTCATGGCAGCCTGGCGCACACTGGTGTATTAATCAGTATCTCAACAGGAATGAGAGGGCCGGGGCAGGGGAACCATCAGGGGACAGGGTGGAATCCCAGAGTACACAGGCTCCTTGTGCAGAGGGAGAGGTGACTTCCTGGACCCGTGAGAATGCCCAGCTCCTGGGTACCAAGTGGCCAGGTGCCAGGGCTGCCAGCTCTTGCCGGAAGCTCTGCCTGCCTGGCCAGCATGCCCTCCCACAGCAGCCATCTGCTCCCCAGGGAGGCGGCCAGGGGCGGGGCCGGCAGGGCGGCCTCCTATTGATCAGAGACTGCTCCCTCCCTCTCAGAATCCTGGGCAGGGCAGTGGCCAGACCTGTGGCCTTAGGAAAAAACCAGGGTACTCAGGGAGGGTGGTGCTGATCACGTGACACCGCCCCCCTCCGCCATGGGAGGGTGCCCCTCCCACAACCCAAGACTTCCTAGGAGTCCCAGATCCAACTGGTGGCCGTGGGCACTGGCCCCTTGACCCCAGGACAACTGCTGCTTCGTCAGCCGCCTGCAGTGCGGGATGCCAGGGTCTGTACCCCCGTCAGTCCTGGCCCATCCCCAGGCCCCCACTCACTCTCGTCAGGGTTGGGTGAGGCCAGGATGGCACTGTGCTTCCGCTTCACCTCCTCCACGTTCTCTGCGATCTTGTCGATGAAGCCCCGGATCTCCTCCACCTGGAGATCAAGGCCAGGGGGTCAGAAAAAAGCCCAGGAGGGATGGCATGGGCCCAGGGCCTGCTCAAAGCCAGGCTGGGCGGGAAGGTGGGGGGTTAGGCGTGAGCTGAGCTCCGCTCTGAACTTCAACACCTCTGCCCGCCAGTGAGGTCATTCACAGGTGTACTCGGGCTGCTGGGCCCACTCAGGGGGGAGAGTGGCCACCCAAGTCTTGGCAGGGCACAGGGAGACGCAGGGTGGGCTGGCTCCCACCTGCTCGAAGAACTCATCCATGAAGCGGTCTCGGTCCACGGTGACTGTGACATCATCATCATCGTCGCTGTCCTTGGCCTGCACAGGGTTGTGCATAAATGAGTGGACCCATGTAAGATCCCCAAGTCCCACTGGACCTGGGACTCCAAGCTGCAGGGCATCTGTGAGGATGTAGCCGTGCCAACCACCCACCTCCCTCAGGGGGGCCTCTGGGCAGGGACAGGGACAGTCCTACCTGTGCCCTGGTCTCTCAGCCACAGTGAGACCTGGAGTATCCCTGAGCATGCAGTCTGAGAGAGTGGCCTTGGCCGTCAAGTTGGTAAAGGGACCAGGTCTCCACCTCCAGACTAGGGATTCCCTCCCAGTGGCTCAGAGGCCCTGCCATGGGGCGGGCAGCCCAACCTCAAGGTGCAGTCCCCCGACTCAGTGGCCCCAAAATTGAAGTGAGCCCACAAGTTGGCTGGGCCTCTGGCTGGCCCCTCTAGGTCCCCAGGCTGGCTGAGACAGACTGCCTGCCAGCAGGTCCTCCTCTCTCCAGCCCTGTGGTCTTAGTTAAGCCCAGCGTTCCCAAGGTCCCTTCCTGGTTGGCCCCTGCTGGGGAGCCTGCTGCTCCTCTGAGGCCTGGGTGTCACTGAACCCTGCCTCACAAGGTGGAAGCCACCTCCACAGCACCCAGCCAGGCCCGCGCGATGCCGTCGGTGAGGCGCTCTGTTGGGTGTCAGCCTGGCCAGCTCAGGTTTCTTAGGGCTCTCACTCCTTGTCAGCCTCCACGTTGGACCCAGATGCTCCTTCCTTCCAACACAGAGCGGGGCCAACAGGCAGGAGGGGCAGGTCACATCTAGGCCATGGACACAGGTGTGGCCCCACCCTGCTGCCCCAAGAGCACCTGCACGATAGCCACCGGTCATGAGAGGGGGAATCCCGTCTCTGCTCTGCTGGCCGCAGTCATGACTGTCCACCCGACACCTGGAGTCAGCAGAGGCCAGCCCACTCTGCTGCCCAAGGTCCCTCTCCAGAGCCGAAGCATGGAGAGGCAGGGTGGCTGCCCAGGGCATGGGGCACTGCCTCTCAGACTGGGGCTCAGGGCCCTTCGGGGGGCAGGCACTGCCTGACTCTCTCATCAGGTGGGGGTCAAGGGACGAGGAAATCTGACAGAACCATTGGGCTGGGCCCAGGACAGACACTGCCCACTGAGGGTCATCCTTCTGTCTGTTTGCACCTCTGTGAAATGGGGACACTGATGGCTGGCTGCAAGGAGAGGACTGAGGAGGGTGGACGGCAGAGATGTTCAAGGGCCCCACCAAGACCCTGCCACGTGGGGACCCACCAAGAGAGGACAGGAGGCTGGGAGCTATCTGGAGGCAGCTCCAGGGCCTCCTCCCATCAAAGATCACACCTCCTCCCCCAGCTGCTAAAATAAACCCCCCGCTCCCTCTCCCCACAATGTGTGCGGCTGCTGCCAGGTGGCTGCCCCTCCCCCAGGCCCACCCAAAGACACAGAGAATCGGGTGCCATTTTCATACTTGTGGACCAAGCCAGACCCAGGAATCGTCAGAGAGCATTTTCTAGGGAAACTGAGGCCCAGGGCAGCCCCAGGAACCCCACTCTGTCCTGGGTGGCCAGGCAGGTTGGGAAGTGGTCCCAAGGGTTCCTGCCACTGGAGAATCCTGCCCCCTCTGCTCTTCTGGTGCCGAGAAGGATGAGGATGGGAAGGGGTGGAAGGAGAGGGTTCCAGCTCCTTTTCCAGCAAGAAGAATGTCCAGAGGTGACAGGCAGTGCCAGCCCTGCCGAGCCCCGGGGATCTGGACTGGCGCCACTCTGGACCTCGACCTGCCCATTGGTCAAACAGACCCCATCCTCTCCAGCAACCAGTGAGCGCCAACCTGCCCTCCAGGCCTCCCTGGAGGGCCAAAGGCTGGAGGAGGAAGTTCCTAAGTCAGAGCTGGCGGCGGAGGTGCACGGCCTCCTCCAGGCCCTGAGAGGGCAGAGCTGGAAGGGGCCCAGGTCCACCTTAGAGATGGCATTCAGGGTGGCCTCCAAGCTGATCAGGATTTAGGGCCCGACCTCACAGCTGCAGTCAAACCAGCTGTGGCCCCTTGAGGGGATGCTCCAAGGACATGGCGGGCACCTTCCCCTCAGGACCTCCCACTCCTCCGCCACCCTGGGCGCATTTCTCTGGCTCGGAATGGGAGGTGTCCCTCCCAATCAGGACCTCGCTCCTCTGGTCTCCCACACACGATCCACAGCCCTACATGAACCAGAGCTGCAGACTCTCAGGCCCCAAAGGACCTGAGAAGTCCCGTGGCCTCAACTTCTAGCCTCAGTTAGCATGCTCCTGTGACAGAGAGCTCACTAGCTTTCCAGGGCATCTCTGCACATCTTAGGCAGACTCCACTATTAGATATTCCTTCCCTTTCCTGTGGTTTGGCCCAAGGTAGAATTCCAAGGACATTTTATTTATAGACCAGTTCTCACTAAGTGGACCAGGTTGGACTTGAACTTGTGATTCTCCTGCCTTAGCTTCCCAAGTAGCTGGGATCACAGGCATGTGCCACTGTGTCCTGCCTCCTTCCTCTTTCTAGATGATCTACCTTTATTAATGTAGCCAGAGATGATACAGGTGATCGTGCAGTGCTTCCCAACAAGGAAAACCCTAAGCCTTTCCCCACCAGTGTGTGGGTTGGATCTGGGGCTCAAGTGAAGGACTTTTTTCCTGCTTTGTGTCTTTGTTTATGCTCTCTGTCACAGGAGGCATGCTAGCTGAGGCTAGAAGTTGAGGCCACGGGACTTCTCAGGTCCTTTGGGGCCTGAGAGTCTGCAGCTCTGGTTCTTGTAGGGCTGGGAATCGTGTGTAGGAGACCAGAGGAGCGAGGTTTGTGAGATGCTGGTGGCTCTTGACCGATGCTCTTTGCAACCTCAACTACATCCAGGCCAGAGCTTGTGGCATCTTCCTAGAGACACCCTCAGATAACTCAGACCCTGGCTCAGCTCACTGGGCGGTGAATTAAATGCAAGCCCCTGGGGTGTTGGATATCAGAGCCCTACCTGCCTCTCTCACCTCCCAACCCTCCCACATGCTTGACCAAGACAGAATGGGGTGATGCGGTGAGCCTGCTCGTCCTGGTGCCTTGGCCAGGGTGGGCGCCGTACAGGCTCGTGAATAGGGCAGCCAGGCATGTTTGGGGGATTGGGTCTCCAGCTCCCTTGGGAATCTGCAGCCCCCTGAGCGGCAGCAGAAAGTCTGGAAAGGGGGCTGGACTGGATCTGAGGCCCTGGGAAGCCCTGACGTGGAGGTGACAGCTGGAATTGTAGGGCAGCTGCAGGCTCAAGGGCCCAAGGGGGCTGGACAGATGTGCCCAAGTACCACATGGGCATCTTGCCAGCCACCTGGCCAGCGCTAGATTCCACCTTTCTCCAAAGCCCTCTCCTTAAGCCCCCAGCTCAGAACCCACTCTGCTCCAGGCCCCCAAGCCAGAAATCTGGGGGCACCCCATTCTCCCTCCTCACAGCCACTAACCTCCCATTTGTCTGGGTGGGTTTTCTTTCTTTCTTTCCCTGCCACCCCTCCTTTTCTGTGGTCCAGCAACAGAATCCCCTGCTCCCCAGGTTCCACCCAGAGGGCTGAATGGGGGCTGTGGGGCGGGGCTGGTGACCCCGTGCCCCAGGGCAATGCTGCTGGCTCTCCTCCTCTGGCCAAGCAGTCCAGCTCCAGCCTCATCTCCCCAGCCTAAGCTGGAAGCCAAGGCTGCCCCCACCACAGAGGCCATCAGAAGACCCCCTTTGGGAGCCACGGTGGCAGAAGGCCCCAGGCTTGCCCTGGCTGATGCGGGCAGCCCCGGTGGTCTTCCTGGCAGAGGCTGCAGGATTCCAGGACAGCTTCCTGACCTGTGTCTGATTCCTTGGCCACGGCCTCCAGCCGTCCCGGCGATGGCGCCTGGCCAACCAGCAGGTTGATTCGTCACTGCTCAGCCCAGCGCCCGCTGCTGTCTGCCTCCGGGGCTATTTTTTTCCCTTCCTCTTTTTAATGACTAATCAAAGTCAATACCACTAGTGCAGCAAGGCCCAGAGACCAATCAGGATGTGCGAGAGGCCACTCTGGGTCTCCAGGAAAGCAGGCTCCCTCTGTGGTCCGGCCTCTCTCCTCCCCACCGCTGGGTCTGTGGTCTGGGTGCTCCCTGTGCCTCCCATGCCAGGTCCCCAGGCGGCAGATGCCCCTTTGCAGGGCCCCAGAGAGCTCAGGAAGGCACTTCCCACCCTGGAAAGGGGCTGGGCTCTGCTGTGTGACCTTGGATAAACCTCGGGCCCTTTCTGAACCTCACTTTTGTGGTGCTTAAAACAGGAGGCTAGACTGGACAGACCTGCAGGGCCCCCTCTGTCTGCACCCTGGGTGGGGGGATATGCCCAAACTCCCTGTTTATTCTGAGGTCCTCAAAGGAGCTGATGGGAGGCCAGGAGGGAGACTCTGCCCGGCTCCTGTTCCTGCCTCCTCTGTGGGCAAGGAATACTGGCTCCATTGTACAGATGGGGAAGCGAGCTGAGCAGCTGAGGCTGAGGTGGCAGAGGCCAGCTGGGGGCTGGGGTTCCTGGCTGCCCCAGGGAGCCTGGCCTGCTACAGACCTCAGGGGGCCCTGGGAGGCCCTGTGCAGGGCCACCAGCCCATATCTCTTGCTTGGACAATCCGAACCCTTGGCTTTCCTCAGATGGCCCCTCCTTTTGGATCACCCCTCTCCTCCTAAGTCCAGCTTCCCTTTCTGGGCCCTCCCAGGGTCGAGGTGGCCCAACCCGCCCTCTGTGGTCACTCTTTGCCTCTTATGGCAGCTCCCACATGACCCTCGTAGCCCAGTGTATGCAGGAAGGTGTGTGGGCGCTCTGGGGAGTCCCCTGGGCGGAAGTCAGGAAGGCCTCTGAGTCGGGGGGGTGGGGGCAGCTACATGCCAGGGTGTGGTTGCCTGGGGAACCCTACCCCCAAAGTCTGCCCGGCTCTGTCACCTGTCTCCCCTCTGAGGTCACCTGCACCCCAGGGGCTAACCTCCTGGTCTCTGAGGGCCTGTTGCAGAGTTGAGGCCCCTAACCTGGTCCCCATGGTCCCCTCACTATGGCCTACAGAGCAGGGAGGATCTGACCAGGAGGGTGGGGGCTGGGGAAGGCTGGAGGGCCGGGCCTGGCCTGCGGAGCTGAGGAAGCTCGCCAGCTCCTTCTCCAAGTGTGACTTTTATAAATAAGCTCCCGTCGCCTTCCTTCCAAATGTGGTGGCGTTGGGTGGGGGAGAGAAGGGAGGAGGAGGAGGAGGAGGAGGGAGGCAGGAGGCTGGGGCCATGACAGCTGCTGTCCTAGGTGCTGCCTCTGTCCAGCCTAGCCACCACTGGCCTCTTCATTCCTAGAGTTCCTGGGGTTCAAAGATTCCCCCAAATATGCAGCTGAAGTCAGGGGACAGCTGGGATCTAGGTTTTCCTATTTCCATTTCACAGGTGGACGCCCCAGGCCTGGAGAGAGAAAGGGACTTCTAGGAAGGTCTGACTAGTCACCCCAGCCAGAGAGGGCTCCTGCCAGCCGCCCTGGAGCTGCTAGAAACCCTCCACAGCAGGGCTGGTGACAATGAGGTCAGCCTTCATGGGCTCTGAGTGCCTGGGGTGGGGCTGGGGTGCCTGGAGAGCGCCTCAGACAATTCAAAGCCAAGTCAAGTCCCACTGTCTGAGGGACCACTCAGGCTCATCTGGGAGCAGGGCAAAGATCTGGATTCAAGTTCAATCCAAGCTCTCTTGGGGCTCCCCAGTCCTGGCCAGGAACCAGCAAGGCCCCTTTCTACCACCCTTCCCTCCATCTATCAGTTTTCCTGTGCCTCAGTCTCCTCTTCAGCAGAGGGGATGACGGCCAATGAACCAGGGGCCGCCATCAGGTGTATGGGACTCTGTGGTCCTGACCACTGAGCTCCCACGCAGTCCCTCGAGGGACCCACCAGGCACCCTGACATGGACAAATACAGCTCACAGCTGTTCGTCCTGGGCTGCCACGCTTCCGACTCAACACTGCATAGGAAACTTGAGAGCGTTTAGAGACCTCAGACGACAGGAGGGGGCATCTTCTTCCTCTGAGACTTCCTGGGGTTCACAGAGGGGCTGGCGGGGCACTCAGCCAGGAATAAGGCAGGTGGTATGGCATGCTGCAGCCAGGGACATGGAGGCGGGAGAACACCCGGGGCTCTGTCTGCCCAGGAGACAAGACTGGTACAATGGGGGCACAACAGGGGCACCCCGGGCACAGAGGCAGTTAGCCTCTGGGCAGAGCCAAGGGGTCAAAAGCTCAAGGACACTTCAAACTTTGCATATAAGGGGACCTAGGGCTCAGGCTCTAAGTGGGGCACAGACGGAGGATTCTGGGGAGCCACTGAAGTGGGGTGGCACCCACAGATCAATGGGTGGGGTCAGTCAGGGGATCAGATGAGACAACCTGGTACTGAGCCTGACTGGCCCCTCCCACAGGCAGGCTTCATTTCCTCCACTGCCCCCCACAGCCCTTCCTGCCATCCCTAATTGCAGAGGCCAGGGGAAGGGGAGCCCCATTGACGAGGAGCAGGTGGCAGGAGATCCCCGTCTGGGCTGGGGGTCGGTGGGCTTGGAGTCAGAACCTCTGAGCATCCTCCCACTGTCCCCTGAAACCCCGCCCCTGGAACCACACCCCAGGGGCCTCCAGACACAGGTGGAAAAACAGACGGAGGTCGCAGGCAGACCAGGGGATCCGGGAAGGGGCTGGAAATGCCAGGCTGAGCTCCCGGGAAGCCTGAAGGTGGGCGGGGAACAGGTGTGAACCCCTCCCCAACCCGGGGTGGGCAGAGGATCCGACCGCGACCCGGCGGACAGGGAGCCACAGGTGCTGGGCGGGAGCCACAGGTGCTGGGCTGCGCGGCTCCCGCCGAGGAGGCCACCCGCACCCGGGGCCGGGCTCCGCGGCGGGGCTCCGTGCGGGGGGCCGCGCCGGGCCGGTTCCCACTGCGGTCTGCCCATCCTGCCTTGTGTCTACACCGAGGGAGACGAAGGCTCGACGCGAGGGGCAGTGGAGCTACAGAGGCAAGACCTGCTCCGCTGACGAGGAGAGGTCAGGCTTCCGTCCCGCCACCGAAACCCCACGACAACCCCCGGACCCCCCAAACCAGGGGCGCCGGAAAGTTTGTCCAGGACCCTAGGCCCCGGCCTCCCGTCCACCGGCCAACGCGGCCGAGCTGGCGCGAGCCCATGACCCCAGTGGGTCCGAGGGGCGGGACCCGGAGGGGGTCGGGGTCCCAGCCCGCAGGCTCCCTCCTGGGTGGCGCCCGGGCTGTGCCCCAGGGCCGTGCGAGGCGGGCGGGAGAGCGCGGCGCCCCGGCGGACAGCGGCCGCGCGCGGGGCCGGACTCACAGTGCGGAGCTCCTGGGTTCGGTCCTTCATGCTCCCGGGAGTGGCAGCGGCGCCGGCTGCAGCCGAGTGAGCCCCGCATGCGCGGCGGCCGCCCCGCGGCTGCGCAGCGCCTGCCCGGCCCCGCCCCGGCCCCCGGGACCCCGGCCCAGCCCAGCCGGCCCCGCCCAGCGCCATCCGCGCCCGGCCTGGCCCCGCCCCCAGCCCGCCCCCAGCCCGCCCCCAGCCCGCAGCCTGCGTTGTCCTACCCTCCCCAGGCAGGATCCCTTAAGAGGATGGAGTCCCAGAGCCCTTGTTCCTCCCCTGCCCCAGCCCCCTTTCCAGTCGACCACTCGGCGTCCTCGGTCTGGACCCTGGATCCTCACTCCAGAGCTTGTCACTTCGCCCCGGTTTGGCTAGAGATTGGAACTCCCTCCTTGACTTTATTGACTAGGGACCCCCTGCGCCCCTTCCTTCCTTTACTCAAAGTCCCCCACACACACACACCGAGAGTTCCAGCCTCTGAGCCCCTGCTCTTCCACTTCTCCCATCATCTCCTCCAGACACAGGCTCTGAGCCCCTCTTTCCCCAGAACTTAATCTGTCCCATGCTGGGTGACCGCCCTTTTTTTCTTTACTTTCTACACCTAGCAGAATGTAGGAAGCCCTTGATCTTTGGGAAAGGGAGATTTAAGTTACAGGTCCCTCCTTCCCCTTTTCCCACTTCCCCAACCCTGAGTCCCAGGCCTGAGGTCCTACTTCCTATCTGGAAGCTGGAGCAGCATAGACTGGGGCCCAGGTTCCTGTTGAATCAATGGGAAGATCTTAGTAGTACCTGCGGAGGACTGGAAGTGGGGGCTAGTCAGGAACAGATGTAACCTTTAGGTCCCTGCCAGCATCTGTTGCAGGAGTACACGTGCACGCACACACACATACACTCACACCAGCATCCCCTTGAGTCCCAGCTGTCTCTTCTGTGTAGTGGCTCAGACCCTCTTAACCTCAAGCCAAGCACTCCCCTTTGCCTTACCCAGGGCTGCTAAGGCATTACTCTGGAGCCTGTCCAGCTCCTGCTGCCCAGTGTGTCTGGGCCTGGCACCTCTCCCAGACTTCCGGCACAGGTTAGCTGGCTGAGAGACAGACTGGGGACACGCTCCAGCCTTCCCTTCTTCCTTGGAAAATCTGGCCCAGGGATGTAACCTGGCACTGAAGACAGTTTCGCTGCTTCTAGTTGTCCAGGTTTCAACCTTGAATGCCCTGCAGAGGCGGTGTCCGGGGCACCCCATGTGACTGATGAGAAACGAGGACCCACCTGCTAG
Source organism: Urocitellus parryii (assembly GCF_045843805.1). Lineage (NCBI taxonomy): Eukaryota > Metazoa > Chordata > Mammalia > Rodentia > Sciuridae > Urocitellus > Urocitellus parryii. Next base: position 27,282,003 of record NC_135539.1, on the reverse strand, counting down.
AGGACCTTGCCCAGGGTTATGAGGAACAAGTGGCAGGGGGAGCTGCCTGGCTCCTGGTCCACTGAGCTTTCCTAGAGACCAGTCTGGCTGTCTGGGAAGTGGAGACAGCTCCTGGCCTCAGAGAGCCCTGGGGTCACCCAGCGTCAGTCATTGAGACACATGAAATGGTTGCATCAAAGAAGAATAAAGAAAGGTGTGGGAGCCCTTCACCCTAAACTCTGGTTTTCTGATATAAACCTTATACTTTATTCATTAATTCATCAAACACCACATGGGAAGCCATGTGCTGGGGCCCCTGCTCTGTACTGAGGGTGGTCCTGGTGAAGTAGGGCACCCAGATCTGGTTCTAATATGAGAGGGAGCCAGAGTGCCTTCCCAAAGGGTGACTGCCAGCGAGGATTGTGACCTAGACAACTGACATCGAGTAGGATGAGGGGGTGAGGTTGCAGCATCCTGGACAAAAGAAAGACACAGGAAGTTGGGCGTGGTGGTGCACACCTGTAATCCCAGAAATGAGGCAGGCTGAGGCAGGAGGATTGCAAATTTGAGGCCAGTCTTAGCAATTTCGTGAGAACTGAAGCAACTTAGTGAAACCTTGTCTCAAAATTAAAAAATAAGGGGGCTGGGGATATGGCTCAAGCGGTAGCGCGCTCGCCTGGCATGCATGCAGCCCGGGTTGATCCTCAGCACCACATACAAACAAAGATGTTGTGTCCGCCAAAAACTAAAAAATAAAAAGGCTGGGGATGTGGCTCAGTGACATGCACCCCAGGGTTAAACCCCTGCTACCAAAAAAGAAAGAAAATAGCAGGGGCGGGGGGGAGTGGGCATGCTCTTGGAGCACATCAAGGGTCTACTGTGGTACTAAGTGAGCCTGAGTGGGCATAGGTGGCACACAAGGCCAGGGAGGCAGGCCTTGAATGCTAAACTTTACTGTGTAGAGAAGGCGGAGCCTTGTGGGTTAGATTCCCATTCCTTTGTTTGAAAGGTATTTATTGAGCATCTACTCTGGGCTGGCTACTCTAGATTCTGGGGATAGGGCAGAAAACAAGCCAGACAAAAGTCCTTGCCCTCATGGAGTCCTTGGTCTATAATATCACAGTGATGATAATGTGCTATAGGGAAGATAAAGTAGGGAACAAGGAATAGAGACTGCTGGGGCTGGGGAGGGGAATTTTAAATTTGATGGTCAGGTAGGCCCTTGCGTGTGTGGAAATTGAGAAGGGGGTAGGAGTGAGCCATGTATGGAGGGGCACTTTGGGTGGAGGGAACAGCTCGTGTGAGGACTGAGCTTGCCTGGCACACTTGGGTAAGAACCAGGAGGCCAGGAGGCCTGGTCCTCGCTGGACCACAGGGGGCAAGGACAAGCCCAGAAGGGGTGGAGCAATTGAGGGAGGGGCAGGTCATGGAAGGCTTGTCCAAGAGGCATGGGGACCACAGGGGGCTTCTGAGTGAGGAGGGATGTAACCCTCTCTTGACTTTAACAGCCTGGCTCTGGGTTGAAAAGGGACAGATGGGGGTTGAGGGCAGAAGCAGGGGCACCTACTAGGCGCAAGGTGACAGTGTTGGCCCAGGGCCATGGCAGTGGTGGAGGTGAGAAACCGTCATATTCCAGGTACCTGGGAAAGGTGGCGCCAATAGGACTAGCCTCCAGAATGAATGGGAAGGAGGTGACTTCAGATGGGGACATCTGGTGTTCGAGGGGTCTGCTTCAACGTGCAGGGGGGTCGCCCGGATGGCCCATGTGGGGTCCCAGCAGGGGCTGGAGGCTTGGAGTCAGGAATAGTCTCGCTCAGGTGGAGGTGGAAGTTATAGGCCACTGTCCAGGGAGTGTGTGTGTGCATGTGTTCACGTGTGTGTGTGTGTGTGTGTGTGTGTGTGTGTGTGTGTGTAAGAATGCTCCACCTGGAATGTTTCCTGACAGACCATGGATGGATGGAGACAGAGGAGCCAGAAAAAGGGCCTGGGCTGAGTTAGACCCTGTGTGGAAGATGCCATGGGTCCCCCAGGGCAGCCGACCTCCTGGAATCTGGGACACTCCGTGGAGCGGGGGTGGGGGGTATTTGGACTGGAAGTGGCCAGGTGGGGGATGGGGAAGGGTACTCCAGGGGGTAACCAAGGCAGGGATTGTGAGAGGGGGGCTCATTCTCCCTGGGAACCAGACCCCATGCCACACCCCTGTCCCCCTGCTGTCTGTTCCTCGATATCCTGTCCCCACTGCAGTGAAGGGGGCAGCTGTAAGCCCCAATACCGGCTTCTGTTTCCGCCTCCCACTTGTGTGTGTGAAACTGGGGTGGAAGTGAGCTTCACCCTCCGCCTTCCAACAATTTTTTATTTTGAGGCAGGGTCTCTCTCAGTTGCCCATGCTCTTCATCATCCTCTGCCTCGGACCCCTGAGTCACTGGGGTTCCCAGTATGCACCACCACTCCTGCCTGTCCACGCCCATTTGTTCTGGGCAGTGAGGTTTCCTTATTGCCTGGGCAATAGGAGGTCCTGGTATGTCAACGTGACTTGCCATGTCCTCTGTGGCCTGGCCCAGCCTTACCGCCATGAGCAGCTGGCTGCAGTGCCCACCCACTGCAGTCCCTACAACCCGTGGCACGCATCTTCTTGGTTTTTGCAATGTCAGTGTCCCAAGCCTGTGTCCTTCCTCCCCCATGCATGTGGCTGTGACCCCTAGCCCTTCCCCTAGACATCACCTCCTCCAATCATTCCTCTGTGAGAGCAGGAGGATGAGTTTGGGCTCCTTCTGCATGTCCCATGAAGACCTAATGACTGCATTAACTGTCAGGTGTGGACAGTGTCTGTCCCCTCCTTAGACTCAGGAACTGCAGGGCAGGAACCTGGTCATATTTCACTGATTCCCAGTGTTTGCAGATGTATTGTTAAAAATTCGCACATTTGAATGAGCAGTGTTCCCATAAAGGAGCCCTGGCTGGGACTTTGGGGGCTCTCCAAGGCCCTGGGCACAGTTTGAAGTTTCCATCCCGATCTTGGGCCTGGGTGAGCCCAAGGCTGTTGGGATACTGATGTTGGGGCCTGCTGCCACCTGCTGGACAAGACCGGTGTTGCCTCCTCCCCGCTGCTCCTGCTTTGCACCTGTGTGCTGGGGTTGGGATGAGGTCACCACCTCATCTAGAAGCCCTCCGGCTGATGGGAGAAAACGCTGTGACAATGACAAGCCAGTGCTGGGGAAGTACAGGGACTGGAGGTCTGGAGCAGGAAACTTGTGAAAGATTCAGGAACAGACATTTCTGGGGCAAAGTCGTGAGGAGAACAGGAAGGGCAACTGACCCTTCGTGGCTGGTGTTTGCACGCGTGTGCGTGCATGTATGTGTGTGTGTGTGTGTGTGTGTGTGTGTGTGTGGTTGCTGTTGATGTTAAGGTTGTGCTGTCGTTGCTTTCTTGGGTCCTGCAGGTCTATTCTCTTGGGCTCCTTTCCTGGTCCTGACTCATTTATGGTACAAAGCACTGGTCACAGTGTGGGGGTCTTATTTAACCATTACTGTGACCCTTTCAGGGAGGCCACCCTACTAGACCCATTTTACAGATGAGGACAATGAGGTTCAGGGAGGCACCCACAGACAAGGATGTGAAGGATTGTGTGACAGCATTTATAAACCACCAGCCCAGCAAATCCCATCTGTTTTGAGCACAGAGTCCAGTCCCCTGTCCGAGGGGCAGCTGCCTGCCACGTTTGTTCTCCTCGACCCCAGTCCACCATTAGTCCGGAGCCACCATCTGCCTCCACCTGAGGCCCGGGACAAGCCATTATGGGGAGCAGGACTCGGGGGATGCAGGCAGTTGAGACAGCACTTTGGGATGGAATTCGCTCTATGCCTGAATATAAATCTCTCTTCTTTTTCCTAATGAGGAGATTAAAAGAGAATTGGCCTCATATTTTAATTTAAACGTTTAGAGATGGAGATGAATAATTGAATCCCTACTTAGGAAGAGTGGCTAAAATATTGAAATTTTAAATATTTAAAGTCCTATATTTCAAAGGAGAATTTTATGTAGAAACAAAGCTTTCCCACTCTCCTGGTTTGTGAAAGATTTTTCCAAACCTTTCCCTTGAATTTCTGCCTCCCCTTGACATTGAAAGAATCACGTCTCATCCCAAGCGCCTCCTCCGGGACCCTTGACAGTTGTCTCAACCCATCATTGTCATTTTTGCTTGGAAACACAGCGCTTTTGAACCTGTCATTGATGCCGTCACTTACTGATAATGAGATCCCAAATCCTGAGCATGATCAAGGTGGCTGTTTTACATTTAGGTATGTGAATATTTGGGATGTCCTTAGGGTAACTGCAGAATTATGTAAAATGGTCCTTCCCATTCCGTCAATTTTTTCTTTTTTTATAATTTTATTTTTATTTTATTTTTTTAAGATTTTTTTTGAGAGAGAGAGAATTTTAATATTTATTTATCGGCGGACACAACATCTTTGTATGTGGTGCTGAGGATCGAACCCGGGCCGCACGCATGCCGGGCGAGCGCACTACCGCTTGAGCCACATCCCTAGCCCAACTTTTTCTCCATTGCAGTTCTTATATGTACTTGTTCATTTCTTTCCGTCTGTTTTTGGTACGAGGGACTGAACTCAGGGGTGCTTAAATACTTAGCCACGTCCCCGGCCTTTTTTACATTTTATTTTGAGACAGCGTCTTGCTAAGTTGCTTCAGGCCTCACTAAGTTGCAGAGGCTCACCTCAAACTTGTGATCCTTCTGCCTCAGCCTCCAGAGCTGCTGAGATCATAGGCATGCGCCACCATGCCCAGCTTGTTTTTTTTTTTTTTTTTTTTTGGTACCAGGGATTGAACCCAGGGACACTTAACCACTGAGCCACATCCCCACCCCTTTTTTATATACTTTATTTAAAGACAGGGTCTCACTGAGTTGCTGAGACTGGCTTTGAACTCACAATCCTCCGGCCTCAACTTCCCAAGCCACTGGGATTTCAGGTGTGAGCCACTTTTTTATGCTTCTTAATTAACACCCCCAGTCATGTTTCCAGTCGACGTTGGATAGAACGCAGCATTCATTAAATGCACAACAGTGGTCCAATCAGAGGGAGGATCGGAGCAAGACCAATGAAGGACTATCTACAAAATAACTTCCCTGCAAACTACAAACATGTCAAGGTCATGAAACTCAAAGACTGCAAATTGTTCTTGATTGAGGGAGACCAGCAAGATGTACAATCAGGCATAACGTTTGATACCATAATAGAATATTTAACTGCAAAAGCTTTTTTTAAACATCAAACAGCAATTTAAAATTGTTTCAAAATAAAAAGTTTAAATGTTAGCCCTTGTCCTGGCTCTGACAGACAGCCTGCAAGATTCACCTTGGACAAACTCCTCAGGAATCCCTGTGGCTGATGGGTCTGAGGGGCTGTCTCTGTGCTCCCACCCGGGGACCACTGCCACTCTCTTACCACCATGCCTGAGCTTCATCCTTCCTAGCCCTGGAGCACCCTGGGAGCAGGGCCTGTCTGCTCATGGCAGAGCCATACAGCCCAAGCCCACCTCTTGACCTGGGGTCCAGTCACAAAAATCACTGAGACTGGCCATTGAAGCAACCCTCACTGGTCAGGACCAGAGATCAGGAGTCACAGAGGGTCTTAGAGGAAGCATTTACTGCTTGGGCTGAGTCGAAAACACAGTCCCCAAGACACAATCTTACTGCAAAGGCCTCTCAGTGGGGATGAGTCTCCTTATGAGTTTTGTCACTCAATGTGCCCATAGAGAGAGACTGTCACTGAAGGTGATGTGGGGTCCTGAGACCTGCTCCCTAGAATGTAGCAATGCATGGAGGGAGGAGGGACAGACAAGTTGTCTAGAGGGCTGGGTGCCATCTGAAATCCCATCGACTCAAGAAGCCGAGGCAGGAGGATCAAAAATCCACAGTCAGCCTCAGCAACATATCAAGGGACTGTTAGTCTGGAGACGTCTGCCACAAATAAAACTTTTTTCCTTATTTCCTGTGAGGTGAGATCAGAGCTGTGTGGAGGCGATGCCATTCCAGATGTCAAGAACAGAACCTTCATGGGGGTGTGGGGGGCTGCAGCATCTTGCTGACCCTGTCATCACAAGAGGCAGTAGAAAGGAGGCCTGTGACTGGGCAGGAAGGCACTGGCAGAGGGACTGGGCAGGATGCAGGATAGGAGGGAGGGGCCCTATGCTCCTTGCCCTGGGCCCGCCTGCTGGGGCCTGCCCACTGGGGCCCGCCTGCCAGGGAGTGCCTTGCCTGGAAGGGAGGGCAAGGGCCATGTCCTTTCCTTGCCCCACCCTGCCGACAAGAATCCCTGTCACCCGGCCACTCTTTCTGTCCAGGACTCTCAAGGGGTAAGTGTCCTGAACCCATTTACCTTCTCCTTTCCTGAGGAGGGGGTGAGGACTCCCGTCCCTGGAGGCTCAAACACCCTGCCCATTCTGCTGGCCCTGAGACCAAGCAGCAGTGTCACCTGCCGCCCTCTCGGGTCTGTGCTCTACTTCCCAGCAGCCACAAGCCAGGGTGCTTGAAGCCGGTACAGGGCACCTCAGCTTCCTCCCCTCCTGACACCAGCGTCATGGTCAAGGCCAGGGTAGAAAATTCCAGGGTGGGACACCTCATTTAGCGGAGCCCCAGATCATGGTCCCCTCCTCTGTCCCCTACAACAGAGCCCAGAATCTCCAGCAGCTGGAGCACTGGGGGCCATCCAGACAGAGCCTTCCCTGGACCAGGTCCTGCAGGAGCGGGATGAAGCCATCGCCAAGTGAGGACACCTGTGGGGACTGGGGTGGGTGGGGAGAGGGCCACACTCAGGGCCCCTGCTGAGTGGGCAGGGACAGGGCCATCCTCAAGCCTCTGCTTAGGGGGGGCGGGGGAGTCAGGCGATCCTGGAGAGAAGCCACTAGAACACCCACAGTGTGGCTAAGGCTGGGGCTGTGGTCACATTTGCCCACCGCCAGGGCCCAGAGCCTCAGGCTGCGGTCCCTGCGACCTGCAGGAAGCGGGCAGTGGAGGCCGAGTTGGACACATGCAAGGCCAGGCTGCGGGCGGTGGAGGCCCAGCTGCTGGAGGTCCTGGAGGAGAAACTGAGGCTGAGACAGGAGGTGGAAGCCTGGGAGGTAGGTGGGGGTGCCAGGTGGGCCTGGGCGGTGTGGGGAGCCGGTCTAGCACCAGCCCTGAACCTGCTCTCCTGCCCCAGGAGGACATGCAGCAGCTGGTGAGGCAGCAGGTCCAGAGTCAGCTGCAGAGAGAAGCCAGGGACGCTCAGGGTGCCCATGGGGACCCTGGTGCTGCCAGGAGCCCCTGGGCCCGACTGGGGCGCTGGTGGTGAGAACTCGTTGGAGGATTTTGGGGAATTGTCTTTATTCATTAAACCTGGAGGCCTGGCCACTGCACACCCCCATTCCCTCTCAGTACGCGCCCGAGTCCTGTGTGGCAACGTGAACAGGCTGCAAGGACACGAAGCCTGGGACCTTCTGCTCCTCTTGCAGGCAGCACCTCTTAGACCAAGAAGCTTTGGACAGCAGCCATGAAGTCCTGGGGGCGGTCAGCATGAACCCAGTGGTTGGCGTTAGGCACAGTCTGTATCCGGGCGCCAGGAAAGAGTCGCCTAATCTCAGGGTGGTGACTGGGACTGGGCATCACAGGGGCAGCCATTGAGAAGGAGTAAATGGGGACAGAAAGGGACAAACAGGGGTAGGGTGGGGAGAGAGGGAGAGCAACCTGAGTCCACATGCCCAGTGGTTTCCAGGCTCTCAGGTACCCTGTGCCCACACCCCAGTCCTCCCCAGGCTGGGGGGCTAAGGGAGTAAGGTGTGGCCCTCCTGTAGCCGGGGCTGGCTTACCATACATAATGGGAACTTCCACCAAGGAGGAAGAGAGATGGCCCAGAATAGGGTTCCTGTTGTGGTGGGAAGTTCATAATCTCATCCAAGTGCTCAGCCAGGGCATCCAAGTTCATTCTCCATTGGAAGTGCCCATCTACCTCCACCAGGTTGGTGAGCAGGAACTGCCGCACGGCCATGTCCTATGGGGGTCTAAAGTTGAGTGCAGGTGGGTGGCTCCCTGTGAGGCCACCACTCTGCCCTTCACAGGTCCTAGTCTACATACAGTACCATCAGGGAGCTTGGGTGCATTACCTGGACAGCATGGCTGAGTTGCTTATCAGCCAGTTTTCGAGCCTGGGAGCGGGGCATCTTATCTGGGATGTCTATGGACTTCATGGCAGCCACGTAGGTCGCAAACTTTGAGGTGCCTGTGGTCTTCACTGGGCTGATGTCCACTGCAATCAGCCGTTCCACCAACTCTGGCTGTGGGAGATAATTGGACTGGGGACCAGTCTCAGAGCAGGCCCAGTTCCTGGAGCCCAAACTTGGCCCTCTAAGGCTTATGAGTCCCAGGTCACCTGCTGGGCATCTAAGGTCTAAGTTGGAGAGAGGTAGCCCAGACAGGGGCGGCTCACCCTCTGGAGCGCCAGCAGCATGGCTGTCTTTCCTCCCATACTGTGGCCAATGAGGGCACAAGGTGCCAGGTCCAGCTGGGGCAGGAGGCTCTGCAGGTCCTGGCACATGGCCTCGTAGCTCACATCTGGGCTGTGGGGGCTGTCACCATGGTTCCGAGCATCTACTGTCAGCACCTGGGGAGATGGGGCAGCACAGGTATCCCAATAGGGACTGCAGATCAAGGTGGGCGAGTCTGGGGACAGACCTTGAGGAAAGGGAAGGGCTCAGATTGTGAGAGTGCCCAGTGCCCAGACCCAAGAGGTCCAGATGGAGAACTGGGGACGCTCTGCTAGAAAAGAGAAGGCCCAAAGGGTGTGACCACGTCTCTGAAGGAATGGACTGGCTAGGTGTAGCCCCAGAATAAGTCCAGAAGGAGACTCCAAGAATTTCCAACAGAGGAATGTTAAAAGGTGGTGAGCTCCCTGCCGTCCCTGGTGAACAATCAGGGACTTTCAAAGGGAGGGTGTTGGTCTTAGCTCAGTGTGGAGTAGGCCAGTGGAGATCTAAAACATGAACGAAGGATGGACACATGGCAGCATGAGGGAATAGGAATGGGGAGTCCCTCCAAGGCCTGGGTTCGCCGGAACAGCGAACTCATCCTTGGAAGGACTTCTTCCATTTCTGCTTCAAGGTTACTGTGTCCAGAAAACTGCCACTCCTCAACCAGGGCCCCCAAAGTGAGGGTTAGGGACTGGCCCCGCCCCACTCCTAGGCCCCGCCCCACCCGGAAGCTCACCCTCCGGCCTGTCTGCTGGGCCAAAGCCTTGGCAATGGAGTTGAAGTTGGTTTTGCTGCCGAAAAGCCCATGCAGAAGGACTATAGCCGGGAGGGTCGTCTCCCCGTCCAGAAGCCTGTAGGACAGCGGTAGCGGCCTGCGGGGACGATGGGGGGAGGGTCTGAGTTGGGAGAGGGGGGAAGGGTTGCCGAAGGAGAGACGGGGGAGGGGGTGGGCCCAAGGGGAGGAGGGGCCGTTAAGGTCATGGGGCTGGGCGGGAGGAGGAGCAGAGGGCACCACTTTCCAGTGCCCTTGACTGACCTCGGCTTGCCCTCCCTTTGGCCGTTGCTGCTGCTGAGTGCGACGGGCACCCTCGAGAAGCTTGGAGTGGAGGGACCGAGCGCCCCACGGGGAAGCCTGCAGGCTCGGGCCCAGCAGAGCATGCCGGCCACTACCCGGCACGCACCTCGCAGGGGACGGCCTGCCCACGCTCCGCCTCCCGCTTTCGCACGGAGCCCTGCCCATTTCTGTCTGGAGCCCCGCCCCTCTCCCCGCCCTCGAAGAGTCCATCGAGTCCCCGCCCCCTGGTTGTGTCCCCTTACGTAATCCCAGAGACCAGTCCGCCCCCTTGCCCCGCCCCGTGCGTCTCTACGTAATCTCCGCTGGCTGCGCTCGGCCGTGCCCCTGGCCACGCCCTGGGCGGGGCCATCCGAGACTCTGGCTCCGCCCCGCCCCGTCGTGCTCTGCTCTTTGCAGGTGGCACAGCGATCTGGGAATCCAGTCCGCGCCGCTGCACACGTCCCCAGTTCAGAGCGCGAGCTTGCGCGGCCGCGGGGCGGGTCCTTGGCAAGCCAGAGAGGCTCTGCCTTGGCCGGCGCCCGGCCCCCACCTGGCCTCTTCATCTGTCCTCACGCACCGCACTGGGTGGGTGCCATTCTTTCTATGCCGCTGGCGCGGGGGTGAGAGGCGCCAGGAGTGGCTCCTGTCGTCCGGGCGCCAGCTTGGTGGCGCCATGCTCCACAGCTGGGGTTCGACGGTACGAGAGCACTTTATGCGTCCTGAAGTCCCCTCTAGAAAGAGCTAGGAGGAGCTCTAGAGATCATCTTCAACCCCTGTGGGCTCTTCACAGACGAGAAAATTGAAGAGGGTAAAAGACTTGTGCAAGAAACAACCAGAATTTCGGTCTGGTCCCTTTCCTGATGCGAGTCAGGGTATGAGACTAGGGTCAAACCCCAGCCAGGTGTTTGCACTGTTGCGATCATTTGCTGGACAGATCGGCACCCTGCCATTTAGTAGCAGAGTAACAGGCAATCCTCATCTTTCCACCCTCAGAACTTAGCTCATCTTGCATGGAAACCACTTCGTTTGGGAACCCCAGCCAGCTGTCCTGGTCTCTCCCAGTTTGGGCTAGGTTGCTTCAGGTCTCAGCTGGCCTCCCCTGCAGTCCATCCTTTAACACTTTCAAGAGTAGCTGCTTTTGATTTTTTTTCTTTCCCTGTTGGTGTCATCAGGGGTCCTTCTGCTTAGAAGCCTTCAGGGACTCTCTGTCCTTAAAGTTAGGAGTTTAAATCAAAGCACTCTCAGGCTCCCCCAGTGAGATCTTTCCTGCATTCCCTTTTCTGGGGCTATGTTGGCCTTCCAGAATCCTGCCCATCTTTCAGGGCCCAGGATAACTGCCACCTCCTCCTCAATTCTTCCCAGATTTCCTGAGTTGAGATGAATCTTTTCTACCCTGTGTCCTCAAAGCATTTGTCAAACTCCTGCACAGTCCTCTAGAGCTGGCCTTTCCTGTGTCTGCCCTAGGCCAGTTTCCTGTGTCCAAGGTGTAATAGTAATTTTGCTGACTGATCATCAAGGGGTTCAAGAGCACCTGCAAGTGCTTACGCGGAGCTTCAGTAGGTAGCCAGGCCATTGCTCCCTCCAGACCATGACCCGTGGGCCCCCAGTGGCACACCTGCCTCCCCCACCTCTTTTGGGCACTCCCAGGTGCCCTCTCCTTGCCTGGGGCTCTCAGCAGGTGTTCTGTTCTAATCTGAGGAGGGCCCTGCAGTCACTGGGGACTCTAGAACACCAGGTGGTGTGCTCTTTTGCTGCCAGCTTAGTTTATTAGGGGTGTGATGGGGACACCTGAGCCCTGGATGGGGCTGGTCCTAGGCCTGGGAGGGGTCATCCAAGGGTGCTTTTCTAGAGCTGGGGAAGCAGGAAATGGAGGCTACTGGTTCAGAAAGGTAGTATTTCAAAGGTGTTTGCAAACACTACCCCCTCCCTACTGTCTAGCCTTGTAACCTGAGCCTGTCCCATGACCTTTGACCTCCAGCTCTGGAGCCAAAGAGCTGTGATTTGGGGGCACCTCTGCCTTGAAGCCTGTACTCAGTCCCTAGCCCCCAGCCCAGCCCTGTCACCCAGCTGGTCAAGGTTGGGCCTGGTAAGCAGAAAAACCTGTTGGTTTGAGGTGTCGGTGTGAACATTCCAGAGAAAGTGGTGGGCGGGTGGCAGCTGCCTGTAAGGGACCCGCTGCTATTGAGGAAGGCCCACGGCTGCCCACCCGCCCTCCCCAGTTTATTGCAGGCCCGCTGTGGGTTAGTGAGGGTCTCCTTCTCTCAAGTGGGAGTGTCAGGCCAGTGGGGTAGAGAGTACATTTTCACATCCTTGTTCCTGGTAATCCCAGCCTTCCTGGGGCATCCATTCCCCCAAGGAAAGGGAGGAGGCAAACTGACCCAGCTCCATGTCACCCAGCCAGTGGGTCACTCAGCCAGTGGGTGGCCCAGTCCGATTCCTTCCTGGAATCTGCCCTCCACTGACCCTAGTGCAATGCTGCTGTATTTCATCACTGCTATTGTGGTTGGGGACCAAGGGCCAAAGGGGTGTGGCTTGAAGCAGCAGGGACACTGCACCCCGGTGGTGGTGGTGGCGGCGGTGTTGAATGGGTTAAGGTGGGAGGTGGCTTCTGTTCCATAACCGCACCTGGCCCAGTATCGGTCACGTGGCCAGGGTTTCACCTGCCCCGCTGAGCAGGGACAATCAAGCCGCTTGTTCTGCAGCCTGTCTCCATAGTGACAGGAGTGTGCCTGGGGGAGGTCACCAGGGCAAATTCCTGCCAGCCGGCTGGGTAGGGCAGAGGTGTCCACGGTGCTGTGGCCCATGGGGGTTCCCCCAGGCCCCTTGAGGTTTCCAGGTGGGGCTCTTTCCAGGGACCCATCTGTGTCAATCCACCCAGCGCCACCTCCTGTCCTTTCCCCCCTGTCAGCCCGGCTTCTCTCTTCCCAGATTCTGAACCTGAGTTTATTAAACTGCCTGGACTTTCCTATATATTATCTGCTTTAATCCGCACAGCAGCTTTTCCCAGCGGGAATGGTAATCCCTGAGGCTTGGTTACCTGACTGGCCTCTCCCACGGCTCACTGAGCACTTGGAGAAGGTTCTCTCCTTCCTGCTGCAGTCGGTAGAGAATTGAGCTTCCACAAAGGCCAGGCACCTTCCTAGACAAGTAAATGAATGAGCCACACCGCAGTGGGTTGTGGGAACATTTGTTTTCCTCAGAGCAGGCTCGGTGGCTGGGGTGTAGCTCAGTGGCAGGGCATATACTTAGCATGCACCAGGACCTGGGTTCAAGGCTCAGTGCAAAAAAAAAAAAAAAGAGTAGGGAGGCCCGCAGAAGGTGAGGACTGCACATTACCATCTGCTGCTCTGGTGTTAAGGGCATCTCTGTGCCCCACCCTCTACCTTCTGTGCTCCCAGGCCAATGTATTTATCCCTGGCACCGGGATGGGCCCCTGCTAACAGCAACATGTGTCAACTTTGTTTTCTGCCTCCAGACTTGTGTGCAAGTCCTGTGTCCCTCAGGGACACTGATCACACACACACACACACACACACACACACACACACACACACAGAATCTTATACAGTCAGAGTGACAACGCATTCCCTTTGGGAGTGAACATGAGAGGAACATGGGGGGAGTCTGTCTTTGGAAACCCAGCAACCACACTCCCCTTGAGAAAGGCCAGCCTGCAGGATATAGTCCTGTCTCTTCTGCCTGTGTTTTGGAGCCTTTGTTGAGCAGCTACTAAGTGCTGAGCACTGGGGATGCAAGTGAGCCCCCATCAACTCAGACCCAACAGATCCTGGGGACATTCCTTGGCACACTGAGGGCCTCCAAGGAGCCAGACCTGGCCCTGGGACAGACAAGGCAGCTCTGCATAGAGACGCTTGAATGAATGAAGATCTGAAGTCTGAGTAGGAGCTGGCCAGGTGGAGAGGTTACAGAGGAAGAGAGTGTTCCTGAAGCCAGTGCACCAAGTACAAGGTGAAGCCATCCTATGTCCTCAGGCCGGCCCTCAGGCCACTCTTGATGCTTCCTCCTTCCTCACCTTCCCTAACCCTGTCCCCACCTCGTTCTGTTTCCAGGTGGCTCTGATTTCTCTCCCCTGTACTGTTCTTGCCTCTTGGCTGGATGTGTGCATCTTGGCCTCTCCAGGGACCTCCCCCCTCCTTAACCAGCATGATCTGCAGAATACACATGTATTTCTTTTTTTTTAATTTTGTGGTACTGGGGATTGAGCTCAGGGGCCCTTTACCGCTGAGCCACATCCTCAGCCTTTTTTTTTTTTGTTCTTTATTTTTGAGATAGGTTCTCACTACATTGCGGAGGCTGGCCTCAAACTTGCAATCCTCCTGCCTTAGCCTCCCAAGCCACTGGGATTACAGGGGTGCACCTCTGTGCCTAGCCATGCAATATATTTCTGTTTTAATCTGTTTTGTTCTTTCCTACATTTTCCTATTTTTCTGTGCTCATTACCCCAAGGGATGCACGTAGCATCCCTAAGAGTAGAAAAGCTGGTTTATGTGTTTCCAAAGCTGAAGCCCTTCAGGGAATGGAATGCCTAAGCAGAGACCTTGGCCCAGAATGGGAGGGGATCTGCCACTGTGCCTTGGCTGAGTCCCCAGAGAATGGCTTTTTTTTTTTTTTTTTTTGGCACCAGGGATTGAAGCCAGAGGTACTTAACCACTGAGTCACATCCCCAGCCCTTTTTGTTTTTTTATTTAAAGACAGGGTCTTGCTGAGTTCCTGAGGGCCTCAATAAATTGCTGAGGCTGGCCTTGAACCCTTGATCCTCCTGTCTGAGCCTCCTGAGCTGCTGGGATTATGCACTGCTATTCCCACTGAGGAAAGACTCTCGAGCCTACCAGCTGGTTGGGACTGTAGGGGGCTCACAAAACACTCCCCCTTCTCAAGCCCAGAGCAGATGTGGTGCCAACTGCAGCACCAGAGGGACCATTGAGATACTGCCAACTCGCCCTTTTCCCAGCGTGCCCCCATATTCGGTCTTGCTAAATATCCTGGGATTTTGTGGCCCAATCTTGGGAACTTTGAAGCTGCACTTGTTACCTGTTGCCTCGGCCAAGTGGAGCATCAAAGGGGGACTCTAAGATGAATTACAGAAAATAATGACATTATGCAGGTGGGTTTGTGGACTGATTGCCAGAACCCTACCTGTGTGTATTGGTTTGCAAACAATTTTATTGTTGTTGTTATGACTTGGGAGCTGGGGCTTGAACCCAGGTGTACTTTGCCATTGAGCTATATCCTCAGCCCCCCCCCCCCGCTTTTTTTTTTTTTTTGGTACCGGTAGAATTTTTTTCTTTCCACATTTTTTAATTGGTGCATTACATATTGCATATTGATGGGATTTCTCCTCCCATCTGTGCACGTGGGCACAATAGAATGATATATATTGGCCAATATCGCTCCCCAGCACTTCTCCTCCCTCTCTCCTCCTACCCCTTGCACCCTTTCCTCTGTTGATCTCCCTCTGATTTTTAGGAGATCTACCCCTGCCTTCATTTCCCTATTCCCTCTGGTTTCCCCATGTGAGAGAAAATGTATGACCCGTGACCTTCTGAGTTTGACTTATTTCACTTAACATGATGGTCTCTATCCATTTACTGCAAACACCAAAATTTCATTTTTCTTTGTGGATGAATAAAACACATTGTGTGTGTGTACATATCTCTGTGTGTGTGTGCATGTGTGTGTGTGTGTGTGTGTATCACATTTTCTTTTTTCTTTCATCGATGGACACCCAGGCTGGTCCATAGTCTGGCTATTGTGAACTGTGCTGCTACAAACAAGGGTCTGCATGTGTCACTATCGTATGGTGATTTTAATTCTTTAGGATAAATACTGAAGAATGATGTAGCTGGGTCCCGTGGTTGCTCCATGCCTGTCCTTTGAGGAGCCTCCACACCGTTTTCCACAGTGGTTGTCCCAATTTACAATCCCGCCAGCAGGTGTAAAAGTTCCTTTTTTTCTACGTCTTTTCTGGCATTTATTATTGATTGTATTTGGGGTTTTTTTTGGGGGGGTACCAGGGATTGAACCTGGGGGCACTTAACCACTGAGCCGTACCCCCAGCCCTTTTTATATTTTATTTAGAGAGAGGGTCTCACTGAGTTGTTAGGGTCTTACTAAATTGCTACAATCCCAACCTGACTTTGAACTTGCAATTCTCCTGCCTTAGCCTCCTGAGCTGCTGGGATTACAGGTGTGGGCCACTGTGTCCGGCTTCTTGTTTGTATTCTTTTTTTTTTTTTTTTAATTTTATTATTTATTTTTTAGTTATCGGTGGACACAACATCCTTGTTTTTTTTTTTTCTTTTAAAGAGAGAGTGAGAGAGGAGAGAGAGAGAGAGAGAGAGAGAGAGAGAGAGAGAGAGAGAGAGAGAATTTTTTTTTTTAATATTTCTTTTTTAGTTCTCGGCGGACACAACATCTTTGTTGGTATGTGGTGCTGAGGATCGAACCCGGGCCGCACGCATGCCAGGCCAGAGCGCTACCGCTTGAGCCACATCCCCAGCCATTGTTTGTATTCTTGATGACTGTCATTCTGACTGGTGTGAGATGAAATCTCAGTGTAGTTTTTTTTTTTAATATTTTGTTTAATATATTTTTTAAGCTGGACACGATACCTTTATTTTATTTTTTTATGTGGTGCTGAAGATTGAACTCAGCGTCTCTCACGTGCTAGGCGAGTGCTCTACCACGGAGCCACACCCGCAGCCCTCTCAGTGTACTTTTGATTTCCATTTCCCTGATTGCTAACGACATTTTGAACATTTATTATATATTTGTTGGCCATTTGTATTTCTTCTTTTGAGATGTGTCCGCTTAGTTCATTTGCCCATTTATTAATTGGGTTATTTATTTTGGTTGGTAAGTGTTTTGAGTTCTTTATATATTCTGGATATTAATCCTCTGTCAGGTGAGTAGCTAGCAAAGATTTCCTCCCATTCTGTAGGTTCTCTCTTCACATTGCTTCCTTTGCTGTATGGAGCCTTTTAATTTGATGCCATCCCATTTATTAATGCTTGGCATTATTTCCTGAGCTGTAGGGGGTCCTATTGAGTAGGCTGTTGCCTGAGCCATACTGTATGCTGGAGTGCTGACCCTACATTTTCTTCTAGGAATTCCAGCCCTTTTTATTTTTTATTTTGAGACAAGTTCTTGCAAAGTTGCTTAGGGTCTCACTAAATTGTCCAGGCTGGCCTCCAGCTTGCAGTCCTCCTGCCTACCGTACACGCTACCAAACATGGCTTTTAATGAATGAATTAATTAATTTTCAGTGCTGGGTGCTCTGCCAGTGAACTACACCCCTAGCCCTTTTTGTTTATTTCTAGAGAGGGTCTTATAAAGTTTCTGAGGCTGGCCTTGAACTTGAGCTTGATTCTCCTGCCCCAGCCTCCCCAGTTAGCCAAAGACTGCTTGGCTAACCAGAAGAGGGGGAACAGGTTAGAGGGGAAATGGAGAAGACACAAATCAATTAGGAGGTACAAACGTAGATATTGAGTTGGGACATCTGCTGGGTTGGCTGGAAATGGAATGCCAGAGTTTGCACAGCCAAGGCAAGCGCTCTGTCCCAGAGCCACATCCCCAGCCTGTAATGGATGCTCCATGGTGGTGACTTTTGACTGGGAGGTGAAGGTGGACGTGGAGAGAGATGGGTAGGTTTGGCCTGTAATTTGGAGCTAGAGTTAAGAAGCTTGATGAAGAATTGCCTGGGTAGGAAGGGAGATGGTGATGAGGGAGGAGAAGCAATCAGGACCACATCCAGGCTGGGTCCTTGCTTTGTTTACAGAGATGGAGAAATCTTTGCTTTCATCTCTAGGGAATTAGTGGTAAGAACCTAGAGTTCCACCTGGGGGCATGTTCCCTTTGAAATGTCCCTGAGAGCTCAAAACAGTTAACCTTTACTGAGGGCTTGGCATGTGCCAACCACTGTTGCCAGTGCTTTCTATCCATTAACCCAGCTAATCCTCCTAAGGACTTCGAGAGCGCACGTTATCACTTAGATCCCCTTTATGGATGGGAGAACGGCACCTCAGAGAGGTTAATTAATTGCCCATGATCACAGAGCTTGGCAGCGTGGAGACGATCAAAGAGAACAGCATCTTGGAGGAAGAGAAGAGAGCCCAACCAGCGGACGCCTGAGTGGGAGGGGGAGGCCGGCGCAGGGAGGAGGGAGGTCAGGTGAGGGTGGCTCCTACAGAGCGGGCGGCCCAGGGGGGCACGGGAGCCAGCCGTCCCTGGTCGCAAGCATGCGAGAGAGTAGGCTGGGGAGAGGAGCTTGACCGTTGGCGGTGACTACACGGAGGCACCGGTGGCCTTGCGGAGTCCTGGGAGTGGAGGCCGGGTGTGGGCAGGGGCAGGCAGGAGTGGCCAGGCGGCGTGAGGGCGGCTTCTGCTGGGGACCGGAGCAGGGAAAGGGCTCTGGAAGGATGGGCGCTGCGGGGCAGGGCGGTGGCGCGCGCCTGTAGGCCACGCTGGGGATCAGGTTCCCGCAGTCCAGCAATTTAGCAAGACCCTGTCTCAAAATTAAGGGGAAAAAAAAGAAAAGAAAAAGATTGAACAGCTCCCAGAACATATCCATGCACTGGGCCTTCTGCAACCGCAGGTTAATGATTCAGCCAACTCGGGATCGAAAATACTTGGGGGAAAAAATTGCGTCTGTATTGAACACGCAAGGATTTTTTTTCTTGCCACGAGTCCCTAAGCGACATAGTACAACCATTTGCATAGTATTTGCACTATGTTAGGTATTTTTAAAAAAAATTTAGCTGTAGATGGACACAATATCTTTATTTTTATCTATTTATCATTATGTGGTGCTGAGGATCAAACCCAGGGCTTCACAGGTGCAAGGCAAGCGCTCTTCCACTGAGCCACAGCCCCAGACCCAGCGATGGGAGGGAGGATAACCCCAGGTCACATGCAGATACTGCACCATCCCAGCAGCCTCCAAGGAGTCAGGAACCCTGGGAGGGTGTGTGTCCTGGGACCTACCCCAGGTCCCTTTGAGGTTAAGGAGGCAGCAGACAGGGAGTGTAGTTCAATCACACAGCCAAAAAGGGATTTCTGAGTGATGTATATATATTTTTTATTAATATAAATCTATTTTTAAAAAAGTTTTCATTATGAAAAAAATTTAAACGTATACAAAGTGGGTTGGGCTGTAGCTCAATGGCAGAGCACTTGCCTAGTATGTGTGAGGCCCTGGGTTCAATCCTCAGGACCACGTATAAATTAAACAAATAAAGGCATATTGTCTATCTACAACTACACACACACACACACACACACACACACACACACACACACAAAGGGAGATAGGGATATGTGAACTCCCTGCACCATTCAATCTTGTTTCATCTCTACCCCAGACATCTCCCCTGCACCTACACATTATTTTGAAGTACAACCCAGACATTACATCATTTCATCTGTAATTATTTTATTATGTTCCTCTAAAAGGTAAGAACTTAAAACACTGGCTGGGGAGGCTGAGACAGGAGGATTTCAAGTTCAAAGTCAGGCTCAGCAACTTAGCAAGGTCCTAAGTAATTTAGCAATTTGTCTCAAAATAAATAAATAAATAAAAGTAAAATAAAATAAAAAGGGCTGGGGATGTGGCTCAGTGATTTAGTGTGCTGGGTTCAATCCCTGGTACCAAATAAACAAAAAACAAAAGAAAACAACAAAACCCCCCCTCATAAACCATCATATCATTATACACTTTACAAAGAAATAATTCCTTATATCATCAATTTGTCCACTCAGACTTTTTTTTTGGGTGTGGGGGGGCACTGAGGATGGGAAACTAAGCATGCTTTGAAGGATGAGCCACATCCCCAGCTCAATAAGTTTCTTAGGGCCTCACTAAGTTGCTGAGGCTGACCTCAAACTTTTATCCTCCTGCCTAAGCCTCCTGAGTTGCTGGGATTACAGGTGTGCACTCAAATTTTTTCAACTGTTTCACAAATGCCACAAATATTATCAGTTCAATCAGGAATTAATTAAGGTTTACAGCTGTTTTCTGTTGAGATTTTATATACATGTATGTATGTGTGTGTGTGTGTGTGTGTGTGTGTGTGTGTGTATTTTTTATTTATTTTTTGGGGAGTACTGAG
The DNA here is from genome assembly GCF_045843805.1 of Urocitellus parryii. NCBI lineage: Eukaryota > Metazoa > Chordata > Mammalia > Rodentia > Sciuridae > Urocitellus > Urocitellus parryii. The sequence continues at coordinate 27,262,322 of NC_135539.1, read as the reverse complement.
GATTGAACTTGGGCTCTCAACCACTGAGCTACAGCCCCATCCCTATTTTGTATTTTATTTAGAGACTGGGTCTCACTGAGTTCCTTAGCTTCTTGCTATTGCTAAAGCTGGCTTTGAATTTATGATCCTTCTGTCTCAGCCTCCAGAGCTGCTGGGATTACAGCATGTGCCTTGGAGCCTGGCCCTGTGTGGGTGTGTATTTTTAAGGGCCCTTTTGATCTAGAGGGTCTCCCTACATCTCATTTTTTTCTTGGAAAAAAATTGGTAGGAGGGTCTGAAGGTGTTTGTTCAACAGAAATTTGCATGTTCTGCATTTTTCTAATTCTCTATTTAATGTGCTCCCTTCTCTTTTGCATGTATAGTAAACTGATACTGGATCTAAAAAAAATGATCAAATTCAGGATGTGGGAGATGGAACCCAGGGCCTCCAACAGGCTAAACACGTGCTCTACCTCTGAGCCACACCCCCAGCCCCAAGATTCAGGTTGCCTTTAATTAATTAATTAATTAATTTTTGCAAGCCCACTTTGTGCGATTTGTTGTACCTGATTCTTTTTGTGGTGGCTGAGTTGTATTTACCCCTTGGGCTGAAACCCCAAGTCAAACTGGGGCTTAAGTGATAAGCCGCATCTCCCACAAGCAGAGATCTAGAGGAATCAGAGGTCCCAGGGAGGTCACCATTAGTGGGTGGGAAATGTTTCCAGGGGTCTCCAGGTTCCTCCTCTCCAAACTGTGTCACTGGCTTCGTGCTTAGGCTCTTCTGGGTTTCAAGCTGGTCCCCATCAGACAAGATAGCATCCAGGAGAAGAAGAGGAGGTGCCTCTTCTATAGGATCGCAGAAACCAAATTCCCAGCAGACCTTCCCTCCTGTCTCATTGGCTGGAACTGTCACATGCCCCTCTAAACCAAAAGGCAAAGAGAACCCCCACCATGATGGGATTGGTCTAGCCATGAGTCACCTCTGGAACTGGGGCTCTGGTCCGGTCGTCTGTGGGTGGGTGGAATGCATAGCCCCATCCTTGCACAGGGTGTTTTCTGAACAACCTCTCTTGTGAAATTGCAGGGTCTCAGAGTATTTTTATATTTAAGAGAATTTATCTTAAAAATTAGAAAAAAAAAATCCTGGTGGTTCTGGGGATGTAACCTAGGGCTTCAAGCCACGCTAGGCAAGTGCTTTACCACTGAACTACAATCCCAGACTCAAGAGACTTTATTTTTTTAATAGAAGTGGACAAATTGTCCTCCGGAACTGTTGTACTGATATGTGTTACACCAACAGGAAGATACTGAGGAGAGGCAGGGACGTGCAGTGGTCAGCGAACTTGGGATCTAGCAGGTCAGACGTTCACTCAATCCTTGCTCCCAGCAATTGTAATGGATTATTATTTTCTCTCCTATTGCTTTTTTTTTTTTTTTTGTACCAGGGATTGAACTCAGGAGCCACATCCCCAGCCCTATTTTGTATTTTTATTTGGAGACAGGGTCTCACTGAGTTGCTTAGCACCTCACTGTTGCTGAGGCTGGCTCTAAGCTTACGATCCTCCTACCTCAGCCTCCTCAGCCACTGGGATTATAGGCATGCACTACCGCGCCCGGCATTTTTCTCCTATTGGATATCATCAAAATGCTCATTATGGGGCTGGGGCTGTAAGTCCATGGTAGAGAGCAGGCACTGGGTTCAGTTTTCAGCACTTCATATAAGTAAAATAAAGGTCCATTGACAACTAAAAAAATTAATGAAAAATACTAGTTATGGCCTCTGAATCTGTTCTCTGCCCTTCCAGCAGAGGTGGTGTCCTTGTACAGGTTGCTACCGCGCAGTATCCTTTCCCTCCTTCCGCCTCTCAGCCCCGATCCTGTAGCTTGGTTTTCCCCTCTGCTTCTCTAGGCTGGGTGACAATGCCTCCCCATTATTATGATTATTTTAATTAATTATTTTTTTGCAGTATTAGGGATGGAACCCAGGGGTGCTCTACCTCTGAGCCACATTCCCCGCCCTTTTAATTTTTTAATTTTGAGACAGGGCCTCACTAAGTTGCGGAGGATGGCCTTGAACTTCCGATCCTCCTTCTCAGCCTCTTGAGTTGCTGGGGTTCCAGGCTGGCACCGCCTCACCTGGCTTCTCTTTACTGAGCCTCAGCTCAGTGTTGGCAGCGGGTATACAAAGGCCAACAAAATGTTCAGGGCCCCTCGTAGATGGAGGGTTCAGAGGCAGGAGGAAGACAAGCGAAGAGGAGACAGTGGACCAGAGTGACCAGTGCTGGGGTGTGTTCCCGGATGCAGGGGTATCAGGGAACATTCCCTCAACAGAGACAAGAAGGAACCTCTAAGTTTGCCCCATGGGTAAGGTGAGGTTGGGCGCCTGTACCAAGAAAAAGGGATCTGCCTAAGACCCAGGGCCCAGCGGGCATAGGACTTTGGAGGAGAGAAAGGATGGCCAGGGGGGTGGCCTTTGTGGCTCGGGTGGGGAGGAGGTGGGACCATGTGGAGACACAGGAGGACCTGCCCCTGGAGGGGCTCTCAAGGCAGGCCAGAGCCTGGTGGGTCCTAAGAGCCATCTGGAGTAAGAGGGCCTGAAGGATTTTAATAAAGGAGGGACATGGTCCAATTCCAGATGGTTCTGTGGCGAATGGCTTAGAAAGGGGCATAGCCAGGCCTCTGGGGCTGTGACAGAATGACAGCGGTGGCCCCTGGAGCTATGGCAGTACAAGTGAAGAGAGGGAGTACGTCTAGAAGTTACACGAAGGTTGGCAGGTCATTGACAGAGGGTGGCAGGACCTGAAACCAGTCCCATCACATTGTGAGCCTCGGGGGGGGGGGGGGCTTGCCAGTACCAAGGGCAGCATCACCTGCTTACAGATGAACTGGGAGCTCCTGCTGGCTATTTGACCAGCTCACCAGTGGCAAGGGTGACCTTTACTGGAACCTGGTGGGGAAGAAAGAAAGGCAGTGTGCTCCTTTCAGGCCTGCAGCAGACCTTGAGGGAGCCACAATAACAGTGTTTGTTTGACCAAGCACTTGGCTTTTGTTCTGAGCAGGAAGAAGAGCTCAAACAGGTGTGGCAAGTCTGGGATGCCCTGGGGACAAGTGGGAAGTGGGGTGAGACAAGCCCGGGGGCTGCCTGGCAGGGGGCTCCAGGGTTAGGGATTTTGAAGAAACCCAGGGACTCTCTCACAAATCCTCCATCTTCCCCAAGTCCCCAAGCTCCTGCCTGATTGAATATACCAAAATATTAACCATGTGAACACACATTAATTAACCTCCTACAGTGTACCTAGCATCATGCAAGCAGGCAGGCCTGCCTTCATTCCAGAATCATCTCTGACCAGCCTCCCTGTGCCACCTGCTGGGTGCTGCAGACAGAGAAGCTCAGGATACTGTGACCTTGGGAGATGACCTTCTGGTGGGAAGTCTGACAAACATAACAACAGTATGGGGTAGTGTGTGGGTGATGGGAAGAGATGGGCTAAAGGGTACCAGGGGTTCATTCAACTACTCCTTAACCCAACTCAATGCTATTATCACACTCATTTTGAGATGAGGAAGTGCCCCTGGTGTGTTTGGTTCTGGATAATTTTCCTCTGCAGGAGGTGAAGATGGCATCTCATGGGGCATCTGGTCCAGCTCCCTTGTGGAAATGACAGGAAACCGAGACCTGGGAGGGGAGGGCAATGCTAGAACCACAAGGGAGAGGACCTAGCAATGAGGTCTCCTGGCTCCCAGCCCAGGGTGTGTTCCTAGCCACCAAACGTCTTTCTCTGCTCTGAAACTTCCTGAGACCCGTCCCCAGGACCATCCTCAGCTTGGGATCTGTGTGCCCACTCTACCTGGGCCCTGGACTCCAGAGAGGTTGAAAAAGCCTTGAATTGGGACAGATCCTGAAGCCAGGCAAGGATGTGGGAGCATGTGGGGAGGGTGTAGGATGGAGCCAGGAACTGTCTTACTCCCCCTCCCCCATTCCCTCAGGAGGTCCCGGGGTGCCCAGGCTTGGGGAGACCAGTAGGCAGCCAGGGGAGAGTCTGAGGCCCCAGATCCCTGCCTGCCCAACACAGGAATGGGTCTGTCTCCCTTCTCTGTCATACCCCTCTGGTTTGGGGGTACTGGGTGGGCTACGGGGGCAGGTTGGCACTGGCCTTCAACGCGGCAGGGAGAGGAGTGTTCAGGTTGCCCTCTTGAAGCTGATAGTCAATGAGTAACCAGGACAAAGAGGCCATCCAGTGTCCCTTAGTTCTGGCTTGGTGCAATCTGGCTCCCTTGGCAAGGGTTTGCTGGGGTGGAGGGAGGGACAAACTTTAGCCCTCTGTCCACTGCCCCAAATTCCAGACAGGCCTAGAGAAAACTCTTCCCTCAGTTCCCTTCTTCCCTCCTAGCCCTAAGCCTCTCACCTCCAAGCCCCTCCTCAACAGCCCCTCCCATCTCCAAGCCCCTCCCTCACTGAGCCCTCCCTCTCACCGATTGGCTTCCCCAGCCTTCTGTCAATCACCTCCTGGCCACAGGTTCACGTTCGCCCTTCCTGAGCCCCACCCCCTCAAGAAGAGTGTTCTCTAAGTGGAATCTGCTGGGGACAGTCTTCCAACCGCCCAGTCCTTTCCTGGGATCTTATGGGGAGTGACCCTAATCTGGGGTCACTTGCTATTAATAGTAACCCGCCTCCTCTTCCTTGGGTCATGGAGGTGACAACATGTTGGCATTTCTTAACCAAGATGAGAATTTTTCTGGTGCTAAAGTGTTCTCCTTAGAAATCCAGGGGCCTCGAGGATTTTACTGAGCTTTCGCTTTGCTGCGGCTAAAACGAGTTCAAGATCCAATCATTTGGAAACCATTTCAAGTCTCCCCAATGTCAGACACCTGCTCCCCTTTGAGTCACCAGCCCCAACCCTCCCAATGAGCCTGCCTCTTGGACAGGTGGTCTCCAGGTTGCACCTTGACTTCCCACCTCCCATTCACTTTTCCCTCGGCTGCCTCTGTCCCCGACACCTTCTGCTAAGGCCACCTGTGCCCACCCCTGGGGTTCCTAATCCCATGGCTACTCCTCAGGCCTCATCTGCTTGACCACTTTGGTAGCCTAGAGACAGGGTTGCAAACACCGCCTCCTTGAAACACTTTTTTTTTTCCTTTCTCTTTTTGGTTTCTGGACTGACCTCATGCTTTCCCAGGTTTCGATTGCCATCTGTATGTATGTTCACCATTCCCAGTTTACCAGACCTGGGAACACGCCCTCCTGCTTCCTGCTTCCTGGGTGTCTCTACCATAATGTCCTGGAGGAGTTCGCCCAACTCAATATGCCCCCAATGGAACCCATCAGCTTCCCCCAGAAACCTGGGCTCATTTTTTGGTAAATGGCACCACCATCCAATCTCTGATCTGGTGGAAAATTGAGGGTGGGTTATCCTAGATCCTTTCCTGCCTTTCCCTGCACATCTGAGTGGCTCTCAAATCCAGGGAATCTTGCTTCCTTAACTGCTCTGCTCAGGTTCTGCCCCACCTCCACCCAACCTCATGCTCTCCTCCCCAACAAATCATATCTTTTTAAAACTGCAATTCTCTTGCCTCAGCCTCTTGAGAGGCTGGGATTATAGGCTAGCACCACATCAGCAGGCTCCCCCCAAATTCTTTTTAAAAAAATATTATATTTTTTAGTTGTAGATGGACACAATATCTTTATTTTATTTTTATGTGGTGCTGAGGATCGAACCCAGGGCCTCGCCCATGCTAGGTGAGGGACCTACGGCTGAGCCCCAGCCCCAGCCCCCTCCCCCAATTCTTTATTTAACTTGAAATACAACACCCTGACATTTGCAGAGCATGTACCTGGAGCCCTTCCTGTCTTGCTCTGTGTTATTTCTGCCCCACTATCTCACAGAAATGACTGCTACCCTACCTTTCTTTCCCACCTTTTCTGAGCACAGGAGTCTTTCTTCTCTAGCCCTGGGCCTGAGCACTGAGCCCTTTACCTGTCTCTGAGACACAAGTATTTCTCAACATTGTTGACCTCTAGCCCCTTTGAGATGTATATTCTCAGTTCTCCCTCTTTCCCATTCTGGAGGGCCCCAGGAAGAAGATGGGATCTTGTTCTCATCTCTCCTCCAGGTGAGATTTTGCCCAGCTTTCCTTTTGGTGGTGAGTTGAATTCAAACAATAGGTCTTTTTGTTTTCTTTCTCCAAATATGAAATCACAGTATCAAATGTGCTCTTTCACACAGCGCACGGAGACGGTCAAGTGCAGCGGCACTGGGGAGGATCCAGTTCCAAGCACAACCAACAGGCACATCCTGTGAGAGGAGGGTCCCTGCCACCTTCCCCTGACCTCCCACAGCCAAGCCTGCAGCGTGCCCTACTCTCTAGATTGGGCTTTGGCCGCACAGGCTCTGTAGATTCAGCGCCCAAATTCCCAGTGGGTTGGCAAGTGACCACCCAGTGAGCACCACGCTCAATTTACACCCCCACTCCCGCGTTACTGAACCTCGGTCCTGTTCTGAGCTCCATCCAGCGCGAGAGGGGGAATCCAGCTTAGGGCGACCCCAGAGGCGGCACTCAGCAGGGAGGTGGAAGACCGCCGGCGCTCAGGACAAGGAGGCGCCAGCAACTGCAAAAGGAAAAACTTTTATTGAAAAATAACAAGTGGCCCGTTTCGTGGCTGCCGGTCCCTGCCCAACTAGGGCTTGGGGGTCGCGCCCGATGGGGCTGGCAAGTAGCGGCGGCCACCCCAGCCCGGCGCTCAAAAAAAGGTGAGGTTTTGTTGTTCGTGCGGGTCGGTCCTTAGGTCCCGCGGTCCGGCTTTCTGGTCCGAAAAGGGGTGGCGGCTGGAGAAGGGCGCGCCGGGCCGGCCTCTCCCAGTCCGTCTTGAGAGCTGCCTGGCACCTGGGGGTGGGCCGATCTCCGACTGAAGACCGCAGGCCGGACTGGTGGGAGCTCCAGCTCCTGGTGGCGGCGGAGGACTCTGTCTGCTTTTGCCACCTCAGACGTAGTCCTTGCGGTCGTAGGCGGTGCCGGTGCCCATGCCGGGCCCGGTGGAGCGCGGCGCGGAGTAGAGGACCTTGGTGGGCGCGTACTTCTCGCGGGGTGGGCACGAGCAGCAGAGCAGCGCGCCGCCCAGCAGCTGCATTGCCGCGGCCGCCCAGCCCACGTACAGACCGGCGCCCATCTCCCGCTTCTGGGAATCCGGCACCACGGGGTTGTAGAAGTCCCGGATGATGGTGTTGGCGGACCAGGACACTGGCACAAGGGTGAGCAGGGCGGCCAGCAGGAAGAGCACGCCAGCCACAATGGTGATCTTGGCCTTGGCCGTTTCGTCCTGTACGCAGTTGGTGCACTGGGCGCCCACAAGTGCCACGAGGAGCCCGAATGCGGCCAGCAGAATGGCCACCACGATGAGGGCGCGGGCCGCCTGCAGGTCTTGCGGCAGCGCCAGCAGGGAATCATACATCTTGCACTGCATCTGGCCAGTGCTCTGCACCACGCAGTTCATCCACAGGCCCTCCCAGGTGATCTGCGCCGTGATGATGCTGCTGCCGATGAAGGCCGACACGCGCCACATGGGCAGCGCGCAGCACACGATGGTGCACAGCCAGCCCAGCACGGCCAGCGAGGTGCCGGTGATCTCCAGGCCCATGGACATGATTGCTGTGCCGAAGCCGGCTCTACCGGCGACTCCGGGTGCTGGGAGGAGAGAGGCCGCGTGCCGCTGGGCCTGGGCTGGAGCCGCGGCGCGCTGACACACAGACCAACGCCCGGAGCGACGGACAAACTGACCGACTCACCGACGGCGCGCGCTAACGGCTCGGCTCTGCGCGCTGGCGCCGCGGCTGCCCCTGCACCTGTAGTTTTGTGGGCGGGCGCGGGGACTGGGCTGGCTCTGGGCTGGGGCCGGTTACTTTTAGCTTGGTGCCCAGAGCTCCGGCGGGGGCGGGGGGGGGGGGGAGGCGGAGCCGCGGTCTCCCAGGCCTGGGGACAGTGACGTGGCCCCCCTCCCACTTTCACAAAGTGCCTTGGGAGGAAGGACTTGGCCAGGAGCGGTGTGTGCCCGGGTGGGGGGTGCTAAGGGCGGGACCTGCGGGCTCTCCCCAACCCCCGCTCCTCGCTCTTTGTCCCCAAGCTCAGAAAAAAATTCCCTGGGGCAGGAGGGGCAACGAGTTGTTCAAGGATTTGGGGTGCAAACCACGAACTGCTTGACTTCCAGTACCCTTCCCACCCCTGCCATTTTCGGCGCCTTAGGAGCGGGAGGCGTGGGATGGGGGCGCGGCCAACTCTTGGGACTGCTCGGCCCGGGAGCGCCGGCGGGGGCGTGGCCGCGGCCGTTGGTTGGAACCGGCGACTGCGCACCTGCTGGGGTCCTTCCAGCCTTGGAAACAGCGCAAGTCTTGTATCTGCCCGCCTCATCCGGGCCGGTGGGGTTGCTCAGGCCTGGAGGTGGGCTCGGAAGCCGGGGACTGCCTGCTGAGGGACCCGGGTCACCGAGACTGGTGCTGAACTCAAATTCTCCAGCCCGGGTCCAGCCCCCTCCCCTGGCGGTGAGCCTGGATGCCTTTCCCTCCCCGCAGCCACCTTCCCCCACTGAGTTCCCTCCCCTACCGAGCCTCCTCTTCCCTCCTTTGGGCCCCGAGTGAGTTCTATGGGGAACTTGAATGAAGTGGTGGTGAAAGATTTAATTCAGGCAAAAATGAAAAGTCAGAAACACCGGCTCAGACCTTGCTCCCAGCCCTGTGCGCTCCCCACGCTCCCCACCAGCTAAGAGCCTCTCAGACTTGGCCTGGGGGGGGGGGTCCTGCCATCTCCCACAATCGCCTCTTCCCCTCACCGCAGCACGGGGGTCTCCGGGCTTTGCCAGGGCTCCTGCCTCAAGGCCCCGCACTTGTTGGCCCCTCCACTTGTCCCCTCTGCATGGACACTCTGGCTTACTTTTCCCCCTTTAGGTTTTGTGCCCAACAAGGTCATCCCTGTCCACCTTATTTAAAATTGCAGCTACTTAGCTCACAATGACCTGTCCCTTTTCGTATTTTATAGTCTCCTCGAGTTCCAGAAGAATTTTAGAATTTACTTATTTATTTTTAGTTTTAGGTGGACACAATATCTTTATTTTATTTTTTAAAAATTTTTATGTGGTCCCCCGCACACATGCCAGGTGAGTGTGCTACCGCTTGAGCCACATCCCCAGCCCTCTATATATTTTCTAAAAATATTTTGAGACAGGATTTCACCAAGTCGCCCAGGCTGGCCCCTGCCTCAGCCTCCTGAGTTGCTAGGATTACAGGCCTGCACCAGCATGCCAGGCTCCTTAGCAGTTTAATACCTTCTGACACACTCTATATTCTTCTTATAATATTTTATTGTTTTTCTCAGTCTGTTGCAAGAGGACCACGAATTTTTGCCAGATGGCATTTCTTTCTTTCTCTTTTTCTTATGGTGCTGGGGATTGAACCCTGGGCCCTGTGCATCAAGGCAAGCACTCTACCAACTGAGCTATATCCCCAGTGCTGCCGGTGTCATTTCTATTGCAACCCCAGCACTGTTCTCAGTTGATTGTTGGTTTAGTGACTTCTCTTGTTTCTGCATCCTGACCTGCTGTGGCCCTCCCACACTGTGTTCCCTGGACAAGGTGGTGGTGGAGTTTGTAATCTAGTGGAAACCAAGGCCTCTTCTGCCAACATGCAAGACCATGAGTTGGGTTCAGGGGTTTTCTGGGTTGCTTCCCATCTCTCAAATCATAAGAGCCCTGGCCTGGAGTGATAGAAGATTCAGGTAAACAGGGCCAGAGGCCCATGGAAACCAGGGTCCTTCTTCTTGCAAGGGCAAAGGTCTTGGGCTGGGCCTGTTGGGCAGGGCTGGGAGTGCCAGAGGGCCCAGCTGGGTGCTGGGTGGAGGTGGCTCTCTTGTAGCCCAGGTCCTTTTTAGTGGGGGTGGCTTTGCACCAGGAAAAAAGGTAGACTCCCCTCTACCCCAGGCAGTAGGTCGGGAGCTGAGGTGGCGGGCTTTTGGCCCTAGCATGGTCCTCCACTGGACAGCCAGTTGTGCCAGGGTTGGCTGCCATGGCTCTGACTGACTCTTGCTGACTCCACGGCTGGGGAGAGTCACGTCATCTTCTCTAACCTCAGTTTCCTCCCTTGTAAAGTGAGGAAAATGATGTCCCCATGACTCACCTCTTAGGATTGTGGCAACAGTAGAAAACCTAAATGTACCAAGAGGCAGAAAACAACCCAGGCAAGGTATGCAAAGGTTTAGAGAAATGGTGTGGGCAGAGGGCAGTGTGGTCAGACAGATCTGAATTTGACCTTGACTTCACTCTCATGGGTTATTAGACCTTGAGCAGGTCCTGTCCACCCATACTGAGTGTCAATTGCCTTCTTTGTGAGAAGGGGCTGATTCTGTGCTGCTAGCTTTAGAGGGATCCCAGGAACGAAGGGCCTTGTTTTTGAGCCTGGGTGAGACAGACCTGCTGGGCAGGGCAAGCAGGACAGAGAGCTTCATGCCCAGGGGCCAAACTTCAGGGACTTGGCAAATAAGACTTTGGTTCTGGACAAACAGATCACCAATCAACATTGTGCTCAGTATCTACCCTGGTCCTTACAACTCAATATAGAAACACAAACGATCCAGGTGACAAACAGGAAAGGAAATCAAACCACAACGAAATGTGGCTTCGCTCCAATTAGAATGGCCAAAGATAGCAGGTGCCAAAGGGGATGGGGGAAAGGGGACCCTTGCACACTGCTGGCGGGAGGGGGTGTTAGTACAGCAGCTATAGAAAACAGGGTGGCGGCCCCTCACGAAAACGGAAAAGGAAACCACCACAGGACCAGCCGTGCCAGCGCTGGGTGGATGTCCAGAGGAAACGAACTCAGCATGTTCAGGAGGCATCAGCACTATTCACAGCAGCCAAGAAATGGAATCAATCTGCCCGGTGCGGGGCTCATGCCTGTCATCCCATCGGCTCAGGAGGCTGAGGCAGGAGGATTGTGAGTTCAAGGCCAGCCTCAGCAATTAATGAGGTCCTGAGCAACTTATCAAGACCTTATCTCAACATTAAAAAAAAAAAAATTAAAAAGGGTTGGGGATGTAGCTCAGTGGTTGAGTGCCCCTGGTGAAGAAAAAAAAACAAAAACAAAAACAAAACAAAAAAAACCCTCAAAACTTCAGAGAGATACCACTTCACACCCGCCAGGATGGCTGTAATCAAAACATTAACCATAACAAGTGTTGACAAAGATGTGGAGAAATTGCAATTGCAACCCTCAGACTCTGCAGGTGGGAATGTAAAATGGTGCACACTCTTGAAAACAGTCTGGCAGACTCTCAAAAGTTTGGACATAGAGTTTGCATATGACCTAGCAATTCTACTTCCAGTATTCACCCAAGAGCAATGGAGACATATGTTCATGTGAAAAAAAACTTGTACACGAACGTTCATAGCAGCGTTATGCATAATAGCCGAAAGGTAGAAACAACCTAAATGTCCACCAGCTGATGAATGGATAAACAAATGTACCATGGATTAAAAAAAAAAAAATTCAGCATATTCAGCCCAGCACAGTGGTGCATGCCTGTAATCCCAGCATCTGGGGAGGCTGAGGCAGGAGGATCACAAATTCAAAGCCAGCCTCAGCAACAGGGAGGTGCTTAGCAACTCACTGAGCCCCTGTCTCTAAATAAAATACAAAATAGGCCTGGGGATGTAGCTTAGTGGTTAAGTGCCCCTGAGTTCAATCCCTGGTACCAAAGGAAAAAAAAAAGTAACATATCCATACAATGGAATATTATTTGGTTTCTAAAAAAGAATATAATAAACCATTCACAAAAGAGCACCTACTGTATGATTCCATTTATAAACAATATCCAGATTAGGGAAATCTATAAAGATGGGGTCCGGGGTAAGGTTTTGTTAGAAGTGGGAAGTGACTGATAAGGGTATTTTTTTTTTTCCTTTGGGGTAATGAAAGTCTTCTCCATTAATTGTGCTGTGGTTGCATCAGTCCTTAAAACATAACAAAAACTATTGAGTTGTGCAATTTGAATTGGTGAGTTCCATGGTATGGAAATTATACCTCATTAAGCTGTTAAAATAAAAGCCACTGTAGTGCTGGGGCCTTGGTGTGTGTCTGTGTGGGTGTGTTGCTTGGGTAGACCTGGGCCCAAGAGGGTGGGGTCAGGGTGTCTAGGAATGGAAAAGGCTTGGAATCTTCAGGCATAATGGACACCCCCACCCACATTCCTATCCAAAAGCAGCAGCACGGCCCAAGGTGTGACAGCCACTCCAGGACTGGACCCTGAAGCAGGCACTTTGTGACTGGAGGGAAGTGGAGTTCCAAGGCTGGGCTGCAGGAGTGGGGCAGGAGCTGGCAGGGAAGGGGTGACCAGGCGCTGTGGGTAGAGGACCGCATGCGCTGTAGGGACGGCTAGAGAACCGAGAGAAGAGCGCCCAGAACCAGGGGGCCAGACCTCCCGTCCCTCCCTCCTGGTGTCCACCCCTCCACAGGCAGACCCCGGGTCCCACTGCCCACTTCCTCCTGGCAGAGACACCTGTGGACTCCTCCCCTTTCTTCTGCCCCAGCCTGAGCTCTGCAATCTCTATAGGATCAGAATCCTGCCATCTATAGGCTGCAGGAGATCAGAATCGAGGAGGGAGGAGCTTAGGGCTTGAGGAATTTGGGGCTCCAGATGCCCAGGCTCAGGGCACAGACCATGTAGAGCCCTGGGGTCGAGTCGCTCAAGGCACCACCCAGGCATGCTGCAGTCGCTGTGTCCTTTTTAACTTGCTGCAGCATCTGGGTGTCAGTGTGGTGCTGGTGTGTGTGTGTGTGTGCGCGCGCGCGTGTGTGTGCACGTGTGATGTGACTGAACTCGGACATCAGAACATATGGCATCTGTGGTGGGCTGTGCATGTGACTGTGGTGTGAGGTATTTGTTTGGTGTGTGAGGCTGAGAAATAAATAGTAGCAATAATGCATGTCACTAAATGTGTATTTTACACTTGGCTGTCAATCTCATTGGATTCCTGTGCTAAAGGATGTTTCCGGAGCTTGGACCGGAGTTGTGAATTGCAGCCCCGGGGGAGAATTCAATCTGCAAAGAGTTTTGTTTGACTAGCAAATTAGGTTGTTCTAAAAATTGAAGTGTGTGTGGTGGGGAGGGAAGAACAGAAGTTCACTGGATTAGACAAAGGGGAATGAAGGGAGGGAGGGAGATGGGAATGGGAAAGACCATGCACAACCTCAAGAATGGGATTCTAATTAGAATAACTTATACTGCGTGGATGTATCATGTGTCCAAAGGCACTCCCCTGTCATGTATATCTAAACAGAACAAATATAAAAAAAAACCAGAAGAAAAATTAAAATGGAATACTTCTAAGTGGGGTAAGCACACTCTGTTGCTGCTGGTACGGCAGAGATACTATCTTTTTTTGTTTTAATTAAACTTTATTTTGAGATTATTGTAGATTCACCAGCACTAGGAGGAGAAAAAAATCCTACAGACCCTACTGCCCTTTGCCCAGTTTCTCTGAATGGTAACAGCTTGCAAAATTATAGTACAATATCACGGACTGGAGGTCAACACGCCACACCTACTTGATCTCTAACCTCAGCCCCCTTTGGCCCCTGATCTGTTCTTCATTTCTATACTTCTGTCATTTCAAGGATATCACATAAATGGGATCATATGTGCATAACCTTTCGGGGTTGGCTTTGTTCATTCAGCATGATTCTCTGGGGATTCATCTGGATTGTTACATCTATCAGTAATTCATTCCTTTTCATAGCCGAGTAGTATTCTGTGGTGTGGGTGTACATATTTTGGTCTAGGGATATCTGTCAATCTCCAGGTTGAGGCTTTGATCAATAAAAATAGCAATAAACATCCATGGACAGGATTTGGGGTGACGACAAATCTTACTTTTAATGGGATCAGTGCCGAGTGCAATTTCTGGATTGTATAGTAACTGCATATTTAGTATTTCAAGAAACCACCAAACTATGTCCCAGGGCCTGGACCACTTGGTCTTGTCACCGGTATGGAGCATCTGGTTCCTCCACATTCTCACTAGCAGCATTTGGTATTGACGCCATTTTTCGCTTCAGTCATCCCGATAGCTGTGAAGTGGTATCTCATTGCTGTTTAATTTGAATTTTCTCCGTGGCTAAAGATGTGACATATCTTTGCATGTGCTTATTTGCCATCTGTGTATTTTCTTCACTGAACTGCCTGAGCCACATCCCCAGCCCTTTTTATTTTTTTGTTTTGAGACAGGGACTCACTAAGTTGTTTAGGGCCTCACTAAGCTTCTGAGGCTGGCCTCAAACTTGTTATCCTCCTGCCTCAGCCTCCCACCTGAGTACCTGAGATTGCAGGTGTGCACCACCATAACTAGTATTTTTAGGTCTTTGATCCATTTTGAGTTAATTTTTTATGCATGGTACTAGGTAAGGGTCCAATTTCATTTTCTTGCATGTGGATGTATAATTTTCCCATTACTGGGGCTGGGGTTGTAGCTCAGTGGCACAGTGCTTGCCTAGCATGCATGAGACACTAGGTTCAATCCTCAGCACCACATAAAAATAAGCAATAAAATAAAGGCATTCTGTGCATCTACAACTATAATTTTCCCATTACTGCTTGTTGAAAAGATTGTCCTTTCCTTCTTTTTTGATACCATGGATTCAACCTGGGGTGCTTAACCACTGAGCCACATCCCCAGCCCTTTTATTTATGTTTTATTTTTAGAGACAGGGCTTGCTGAGTTGCTTAGGGCCTCGCTGAATTGCTGAGGCTGGCTGTGAACTCCAGATTCTCCTCCTGAACGGTTGGGATTACAGGCGTACACCACCGTGCCTGGGTAAAGAGCATCCTTTCTGCGTTGAATGGTCTTGGGCTCTTATTGAAAATGTTTGGGTGCTATGTCTGTTCCTTTCCTACGTGAGTCTCCTATGCTGTTGCGTTGCTCTGTACGTCCCTCCGTATTGATGTCATTACCACACTGTTTTATATAGTAATTGCTTATTTAGCATTTCAAGAAACAACCAAACAATGTCCCAAGGCTTTGCTGTAGGTTTTGAAATCAGGAAGCACCAGTCCTCCAACTCTGTTCCTTCAGAATTCTTTTGTTTATTCATGTCTAACTTATATATTTATTTTCTTTTCTGATGTTCTATTTTTTTTATCATTTCCTTCTATTTAGAGACTCTCCTTTAGAAGTTGTCTGCTTTTGACAAATTCTCTTAATTTTCCTGTATCTGAGAATGTCTTGTTTTCTTTCTTTACTTCTGAAGGAGATTTTCATTGAATATAGGATTTTCTGGGTCTTTTTCTTTCTGTACTTGACAAAGTATCACATCGCTTTCTTCCGGCCATTGTGGTTTCTGGTGATAAATTTGCTTTCACCCTTTTAGGTAAAGTGGTTACTTTACAGTTTTCCCCCTCAGGCTTCTGATTTCAGCAATTTATTTATGGCATATCTCGGTGGGATTGTCTTTGGGGTTTTCTTCTTTGGGATTTTCTTAGCTTCTTGCCCCTGTAGGTTGTGTCTGTTGGGAAAGTGGAGAGTTTCCAGCCATCATTTAGACCAGCCTGGCCCTCTTTCTTCTCCCCTCTGGGACACAGAAGTTTGTGCCAAGCGCGTAGCGTGTGCATGTGATCCCAGAGGCTCTGGAGTCTGAGGCAGGAGGCTTGCGAGTTCAAAGCCAGCCTCAGCAACTTAGCAAGGCCCTGTGTCTAAATAAAATATAAAAAGGGCTGGGGATGCGGCTCAGTGGTTGAGCACCCCGGTACCAACAAAACAAAAAACAAGAAGGAAAGTTGACATCTTCTTTTCTGGTCCCACGTACTCCTAACCTCTCTGTTCCTGTGTCTTCTCAGCCTGTTTTCTCGTTGGTGAGACTCTCTAATTCTGTCTCCCTCTCCCTGACCCACTGACTCTCTCCTCTAGTCTCCTCCATTCTGTTACCAAACCATCTATTGAGCCTTTTAATTTCAGTTATTATTATCATTTTAAAAATATTTATTTTTAGTTGTAGTTGGGCACAATACCTTTATTTCATTTATTTATTTATTTTTATGTGGTGCTGAGGCTCGAACTCAGGGCCTCGCACGTGGTAGGCGAGCGCTCTACCGCTGAGCCACAACCCCAGCCCTCAGTTATTATTATTATTTTTTAATTTTTGCAGTGCTGGGAATTGAACCCAGCACCTCTTGCATGCTAGGCAAGTGCCCCACCACTGAGCTACAACCCCAGCCCCCAGTTATTGTATTTTTCAATTATAAATTTCCATTTGGTTCTTCTTTATGTCTCCTATTTCTTTACTGAATTTTCTTTGCTGAGGCATTCTGTTTTTTTTTTTTTTTCCATTTTTCAGATTTGTTCATAATTGCCCATTGAATCACTTTATCATGGGTGGTTAAATGATCTTTGTCTGTTTTTTTTTTTTTTGGTACTGGGGATTGAACCCAGGGATGCTTTACCACTGAGTCACATCTCTAGCCCCCATTTTAATTTTTTTTTTTTTAAGTTTTGAGACAGGGTCTCGCTAAGTTGCAAATGGGATGTCTTCAAGTTGCTGAGGCTGGCCTGAGAGTTTTTTTTTTAATATTTTTTAGTTGTCAAAGGACCTTTATTTTATTTATTTATATGCGGTGCTGAGAACCGAACCCAGTGCCTTGCACATGCCAGGCAAGTGCTCTACCACGGAGCCACCATCCCAGCCCCCGGCCTCAAACTTTTGATCCTCTGGCCTCAGCCTCCGGAGTAGCCCAGGATCACAGGAGTGTGCCACTGTGTCCCTTGTCAGGGATTCTAACATCTGTCATGTTGGTGTTGGATCTACAATTGTCTTTTTTTTTTTTTTTTCATTCAGTGTGAGACCCTCCTCATTCAGGAGTGATTTTCAATTGAATCTTTCATTTTGTGCTGGGAGACTCTGGATCTTCTGGCAACCTTTGTCTTAGCGATTTGATGGTGACATCATTCTGGCAGGAGAAGGGCAAGGCAGTTCCTGTCACTGTCAGGTAGAAGTCCAGGGTCCCCGTTCAGTCTTGAGTGGTATCTGGGGCAGTGGGGGGAGGAACTTCTGATTCCTGTTGGCCTGGGTGGGAAGTCCAGCTCTCGGGGTGGCCTCCTCTGACAGGGACCCAGTGGGAAATAGGGTTGGTGCCTCATCACTGCCTGCCCAGGCTCCCCATGTGGGCTTTGTGGACACTGCAGGGAGCCCGGGGTGTGATGCTACCTTGCTGGAGGTACTGGGGGGCTCTGTTCTGGTCACAAGGTGTTGGAAGTCCAGGCAGCCTGCAGGGTGTCCAGGACAATGAGGCTCCTGCAGGTCCAGCAGCGAGCTGGATGCCTCTCATGGCACCTGGCCCGTGTCTGCACCCCCAGCCCCGCCCGGTGGTGTGCGTCACGTGCTGCTGGGCTGCAGGTGACACGTGTCTTCGGGTCCAGAGGTCCCTGGCTGGCCTGCTTGTCCCTCCTTGTCTGCTCGTGCCTGTTTTTTTTTTTAAAGAGAGAGTGAGAGAGGAGAGAGAGAGAGAGAGAGAGAGAGAAATTTTTAATATTTATTTTTTAGTTCTCGGTGGACACAACATCTTTGTTGGTATATGGTGCTGAGGATCGAACCCGGGCCGCACGCATGCCAGGCGAGCGCGCTACCGCTTGAGCCACATCCCCAGCCCTCGTGCCTGTTTTATCTGTGATGTCCAGGGATTTTCTTTTATTTGGCAGAGGGAAGAGGGAAACGCATGTCCGTTTCTGTTTCTCACATTTGGAAGTCCCCGCTGCTTGATGTGGGGACACCAAACGGCTTCCTTACTCTGTGCTCACACCTGCCGCCCGACACCACACTTGTGGTCACCAGAGGTGCAGGGATTTGGTCCCACCAACAGTCATTTCCGCAGACACCGGTGGACTCAGTTCTGGTTGGATTAATTTGCTGAAGAGGCTCAGAGGATCCGGGGACATGTGTCCCTCACATTTACTTATTTATTAGAAAGGATGGCGGTGAGCATCCACTGGAGGAGGTGCACAGGGCCAGGTGGGTGGGGAGGGGTGTGTAGGTCCCACCCCTTCCCTGGGTGCACCTCTTCCAGAAACTCCCAGGTGTGCAGCAACCCAGAAGCCCCCTGATCCCTGTGCTTTGGAGTTTATGGTGGCTTCATGACATGGGCCTACTTAATCGCATCATTAGCCAAGGGCCATCAACTCTGCCTTCAGCCTCTCTTTATCTGGGAGGTTGAGAGGGTAGGACTGAAAGTTCCAATCCTCTGATCTTGAGGAGTGCAGGGAAAGGGTCCCTATCCTGACGCTACCCAGGAACCCACTAAGAATCTCCTCATTAAAATGAAAGATTCTCAGCTGGGCGCGGTGGTGCACGCCTGTATCCCAGAGGCTGAGGCAGGAGGTCTCGAGTTCAAAGCCAGCCTCAGCAATTTAGGGAGGCTCTAAGCCACTCAGCGAGATGCTGTCCTTAACTACAATATTTAAAAGGGCCGGGGATGTGGCTCAGTGGTTAAGCTCCCCTGGGTTCAATCCCTAGTACAAAAAAAAAAAAGTCCCCCATCGCCCAGGAACTTCCAAGGGACTTAGGAGATGTGTTAGGAACTGGGGTCAAAAGCCAAATATCAGAACAAAACATCTATGTCCTTGTCTGCAGGTTTGTCGCAGGGATTAGGGTGTTAGGAGCGCTGTTTCCTGCAGAGGACACCAAGGTCCCTGCTCGGTTCCTGTGACTGTTTCTGTTTGAGACCCCTGGCTTAGCCTTTCCAGTTAGGTGTTTGGCCCTGGATCCTTTATTGGCAATGACAGAAAAACAGAAAGGAAGCGAGGGTAGGAGAGATGGTGGAGTGAGATGACGTCATTACCCCAGGCACCTGTCGTCATTACCCTAGATACATGTATGAAGACACGGACCGTGGGACTCTACCTTGTGTACAACCAGAGACATGAAAAATTATGCTCCGCGTGTACTAGGAATCGAAATGCATTCTGCTGTCATGTATAGCAAATTAGAACAAATTAATTAATTAATTTTTTAAAAAGGAAGAAAGAAATCCCAGGGAACTGGTTTGGATTGAGGCTGGGGCTGGCAGTGGGGAGGGGACTACCAGGGAGTGGGGGATGAGAGGCCTGGGGGTCCCCAGCCTCACAGGGCCACCTGTGCTTGTGTCTCTAAGTGTCCTCCCAGGGGATGGAGGCATTAGACTCTGTTGACTTCCAAGTTTATTTAAACCTTGGGGACCTTATCATATCTTCATCCAAACAGCACAAAGTTAAACAAAGCAGCTTTCCGAGGCAGAGGCCGAGGAGAGAGTAGTTGATTTAAGATAGGCCCTATCAGCGGTTACTGCACCGCTGGGCTCTTGCCTTATCTCTGGCAAAGGCCAGCTCCCTCGTGGGGCCACACCGCAGCCTGACTCTCGAGCTCCAGCCCAAAGGGACGTCTGGCTACTGAAGGGACTCCAGTGACTTTGTGGGCCAATGAACAGCCCCCAAATGGCTGGCAGCCATCTTCTTCCCTATCTGGCCTAGTATCTGCTATACTTGGGACCACAGTGGCCATGGGGGCAAGAGAGAGTTGTTAGAAGAAAAAGTCCTCAGTGTAGCTCAGTGGTGGAGTGCTTGCCTAGCACACTGAGGCCCGGGTTCCATCCCCAGCACTGGGGAGAGAGAGACGGAGACAGAGACAGACAGTAAGTCATTAAGTGCTGGGCACGGTGGCTCACGCCTGTAATCCCAGTCGCTAGGGAGACTGAGGCAGGAGGATCTCTAGTTCAGAGGCCGCCTCGGCAACTTAGCGAGGCCCTAAGCAACTCGGCGACACCCTGTCTCTAAATAAATATATATATATAAAAAAAGGGCTGGGGATATGGCTCAGTGGTTAAGCACCCCTGTATTCAATCCCTGGTGCAAAAGAAAAAAAAAAAAAGAAAGAAAGAAAAGAAAAATTATTCCATGACACTCGTTAAGCACAGGAAGAAAGACTTTATTCAGGACTGCCTTGGTGGGTACCTGCAATGGGGCCTGCCCTGGGAGACTGAACTCAACTCCAGGTACAGCCCAGGCAAGTGGGACTTTATAGCCAGAGAGCAGGGTGGGGGCAGCGACGGGGAATGACTCAGAGGGCTTCAGGGTGAGAGGACTTGGCTAAGCCCACCTGGCAGGATTCCTGCTGAAGGCAGGCCAGGGGAGGGGACATCGCCTGGAGGACGGAGGCCAAGAAAGCTGACCAGCTGTGGAGGGTGATCAGATTGGGGCGTTCGAGCCCAAGTGCCTAGTGGGGCTCTTTGCAAAAGCTTGTTTACAAGGATGTGCACGGGCTCCCGGGAAACGGCTCAGGGCCTGACTGAAGTTTCACCAGGCAGAGAACCTTTGTCAGAGGCCACAAATGCCTTCTCTCACCAAGGCTGCCGCCATAGTCAATGCCTTCAAAATAGCATTGATCCAGAATCCAGTAGGACACCTGCCTTCCCTAGGGACCAGCCAGCAATGGGTGACCTTCTCCCAGAAGTAGGGGTTTCCTGGAGATCTGGAGGTGAGGACATGCCTCTCCTGCCTCTGTCACTACCACAGCTCATGGACCCAGAAAACCTGTAGGCTACTCTGATGAGCCTTCAGCACCACCTTCGATCCACAGGGTCCCTAATAGCAAAAGAACACTGGGGAGATGTCTGGAGAATCCCTACCCTTATCATGAAGGGCACCACCCCGGGGCACGGGCCTCACAGGACAAGGAGATGCTCTTTTGAAGACTGCGGTAGTCTGGCAGGAGAGCTTCCGTGGAGTGCCATCTCTCCTGTGGCCAGAACACAGGTGTGTGGTTCCCTTCTCTGGTCTGCTAAGGAGGAAGGACAGGTGTGATCTGTATAGGAAGCGCTGGGAAGGGTTGGGATTTGGGGAGGAGGAACACAGCTCTGTAGGCTGCGGTGGGAGAGAGGTTTTGGAGGTGACTTCTAGAAGAATGGCTTAGAACCAGTCATCGGAAGAAAGGACGCAGAAGCTCACCTGTGTAGGAGTGCCCTGTATAGACATCCGGATCCCTTGACACCCTTCCTTTAAAAAAGTCGATATGTTTCTCCAGTTGTCTGGGGTTCAGATGTCCTTCAAAAGGTACGTGTGGGGCGGGGAACTCCTTTCATCTCGTCTTCAAGGCTGGATTGTGCTTTGTGGATGTGACATCAAGCCTGGATTAGGTCTACTGATCAGAAGAGTTACGTGTGGGTCCAGGAACCAAGGGGCAAAATTTAGGGTGCAATAGCCAGTGACCCACTTTTTTTTCAGTACTGAGGATTGAACAAGGAGATGTCCTTTTGAAGACCGCGATAGTCTTGCAGGAGAGCTTCCGCGGAGCGCCATCTCTCCTGTGGCCAGGGATGCTCTACCACTAAACGACATCCCCAGCCCTTTTTACTTTTTGTTTTGACACAGTCTTGCTAAGTTGCTTAGGGTCTCCCTGAGTTGCTCAGGCCAACCTTAAACTTGTGATTCTCCTGCCTCAGCCTCCCAAGTCACTGGAATTATAGCCATTTGCCCCTGTGTCCAGCCAGTGACCACTCTTGAAAGAGTTTTATTTCCTGGTTCTAGGAGCGTAGCAAAGAAAAGGTGCTATCTGGGGGACTGCTGATGATAGTGCGTCTCTGGAAGGAGGGAGCCTCTTGGCCAGTTTGGGCTTCTTATGCCCCTATTATAAGAACAGGCAAAGGGAGTCACTGCAGTGACTGAGGTGACTGACTCTGATCACAGGTCCTGGACAGCAGTCTGGGCTGTGTGTGTATACAGCTCAAGGACCCTCTGGGCTTGCCCAAGTCGAGCCAAGTCGGAAACCAAGATGGCAGCCTGCCATCTTACAGCTTGTCTATCAAATTGCCTTATCCCCCTCTTTAAAAAAAAAAAAAAAAAAAAAAAATATATATATATATATATATATATATAAATATATATATATATATATATATATTTTTTTTTAAAGTTATGAGATATCTCAAATGCACAGGAAAGTATTAAAAAACATAATATAAGAAACAACCATGGGCCTACCACTCAGATTTAACCGGTAGTAAATTTAGCGGAAGCTCCTCCTGTACCCCTTTCCGGCTGGCCCCCCATTCACTCTCTTTCAGGGTGTAACACTGTCCTTCGGTCGGCATCCCAGCTACCTCCCTGAATATGTGTGGTGTTGGGGTTGCACCCACAGCCTGGCTCAGGCTAAGGACATGCTCTACCCTGAGCTACACCCTCCACCTCACGTTTTATATTAACTTAGATACACATCCATTCACAAGGCAGAGAACCGGGTGGTGCATTTAAAATTTTTTGCGTAAGTGGTCTTGCAGTTGATATCTGTGATGTTATGATGACTGTCTGTCTGTCTGTCTTGGTTTTTGTCCATGCTTTCTGGCTGATAATACCCTCCCCAAGGCAGGTCATAGAAATTCCAGTCTTCTTCAGGCTTCCTTGGAATTGGCCAAAAGGAGGTTCATCTGATAAGAAATCGTAAGGACCCTCATTCCAGAGGGCTCCTGCCCCACACCTGGGGGGAAGGATGTCTGCACAGAGGCCAAGAAGAATCTGAACAGACAAGCCTTGCTGGGTCTCCCGCCTGGCCTATTAGCGGGAGGACATACCCTCTGTGTCCAGTTGCACCTCGATAAGGGCATCCATGTTTCAGTCAGGCCTATACAAGGAAGTGTCCATAAAAACCCCCAAAGACAGGATTCAGCGACTTTGGGATGGCCAACAAGTGGGGATTTCTGGAGGGTAGAGCACTTGGAAAGGGGAAGGGAGGTCTGTGTCCCTGTCTCCACACCTCACCCTGTAAATCCTTTGTAATATCCTTTATAATAAATTAGTCAACAGAGGTTAGTGTCTCCCTGAGTTCTGTGAACTTCTTGAGCAAATTAATCAGACTCAAGGGAAGGTTGTGGGAACACTCTTTTTTTTTTTTTTTAAGTATTGGGGATGGAACCCAGGGGTTCTCAACCACTGAGTCACTCCCTCAGCCCTTTACATTTTTTTTATTTTGAGACAGGGTCTTGTTACGTTGCCCAGGCTGGCCTTGAACTCGTGATCCTCCTGCCTCAGCCTTGGGAGTGGCTGGGATTGCACGGTGAGCACCTCTGGGAACCCACATCTTTAGCAGGTTGGTTGCAAGCTCGGCAGGGGCTGGCGACAGGCTCCTGCAGTGGGACCTGGGAGTGTTGGGAACCTAGTTGGGGTCGATGACACCCAGCTGGTATCCACAGCAGAGCAAGCTGCTGGCTTGCTGTGTGGGAGACCCCAGCACACACCTGGTGTCAGAAGTGACCTGGGTGGTGACAGTGTTCTACAAGAAACAATAAGAGTTTGAGATCCCCCCATTCCACCCACCCCCACCATCCCACACTGACCCCTGGATTCATATTTTCAAAACACACCTGGGTTTTTACAAGAAGCTCGGGCTGATTCCTTTGAATGGCTCTGTGGCGTTCCATGGTGCGATTGTACCAGGGTTCACATCCACAGGCATCTGGATGGCTTCCAGATTTTCTCTGGAAGTGAAATTGCTGGGTCTTAAGGTGAACCCGCCTTCCACTTTACCAGGCGTGGGTCTCTACCGTGGTGTCCATCTGTTCGCCTGCCCTGTGGAGGGTGATTTTTGACACTCTGTGGGTGTCGAGTGGCATCTTGTGTTAATTTGCATTTCTCTGATTACCAGTGACATGGGGCATCTTTCCTATGTTTACTGTTCATTTTGATATTCTCTCCGACAGGACACTTGGTTTCTATTGTGCTCTTTGTTCTTTTGTTATTGATTCACAGGATTTTATTTTCCTTTTTGGTACTGGAAATTGAACCCAGGAGCACTTTACCACTGAGCTACATTCTCAAGCCCTTACAAAATAGATCTCTATATATACAGATTTTTTTTTTTTTTTTTTTTTTAGTTTTGAGACAGGGTCTCACTAAGTTGTTTAGAGCCTTGCTAAATTGCTAAGGCTGGCCTCAAACTTGTGATCCTCCTGCCTCAGCCTCCTGATCACTAGGATTACAGATGTGCACCACCACAGCTGGCTAGGATTTAGCTTTTTTTTTTTTTTTTAATAGACAGAAATTGCACATGCTGATGGGCTGCCGTATGACGTTCTGATGTGACCTTTCCACAGATCCTACTAAGAGGGGACTGTTCCCATCCTGTGAAGCCTCCCTTGGAGGCAGAAAGTAAGGATCAATCACAGGAACAGGAAGCCGCCACACAGATTGGCACTGCCTCACCTCGGAGCCAGGGCCTGCTGCTGGTTTCTCAGGCCGCCTGTGCAGCAGGTCTGCGGGTTCCAGGGACTTCTGGAAGGGATTTTCCAACTGGCTCTTGTTCTACTGACATCCGGGGCAGCGCACCAAGACTCCTCGAGAATCAGGAGGATACTTTCACTGGCTTCAGTTATCAGAGTAATTTAGGATGAACTATTCAGCTCCTGGGCCATTTTTTTTCCCACTTGATCCACAGACTGGAGACTCACTGGCCCCCCCGAGCTGTAGGAGGCGTTCTGTGGCCGGGCATGTTGACAGCGCTTTATGCTCATTGGCTTCTCTGTCCTCATTAACTTCCACGTTGCAGATGAGGACACTGAAATAGAAGATGAGAAAGTAACTTGTCCAGGTAACGCAGCCAAACAGCAAGCCAAATAGCAATTAAACCGGGTGGCCTGGTTTTATTTGAGAGTGTGATTCTTTTCCCCCTGTGCTGGGTCTTGAACCCAGGGCTTCACGTAGGTTACACCGGTATTCCACCACTGAGTCTCATCCCCAGCCCTTTAAATAGATACTTTAAAAATTTTTAATACTGGGTCTCATTAAGTCACGGCGGCTGGCCTCAAATTGTGATCCTCCTACCTCAGCCTCCTATAGAAACTGTACGTATTTATGGGGACCACGTGGTATTTTGGCACAGGTGTACATGGGGGATGCCAAGATCTCTGTGTTCCTGGGCAGTGTTGGGGGCAGGAGGCCACAGCGGCAGGGGTGGGGAGAAGTGGGATGGGGCTTCTGGTCCTGTGTCCCTAGGATACTAGGGTGCCTGGCATCTTCTCCCCTCTGCCATCTCGGGGCGTCTGTGTTTCATCCTCAACCCTGGAGCCCCTAAGGGCCATCGGAGAAGCCAAACAGGTCCAGCAGGAGGGCCTGGGTGGGGCCTGGTGGGAGCAGGTCTCCGGGGCTTCCTGGTGCGGGACCAGAGGGGCTCTGGGGACTTGGTCTGTCTGAGGATGGGGGCAGGTCTGTGCTTGCGTGACAGGGTGTGCATTTCTTTTCCAGGTGTCCCCAGTTTGAGGTGTGGCCTGCCCCTCCCTGTTGGGGACACTGGGAAGGTGTGAGGTGAGAGTGACCAGGGAGGGTGGACTTGTTTTCTGTCTCTGTGGCCTGGTTGGCTGCTTTCGGGTAATTCCCAGGCTCTTGGGTGTCACGAGCTGGGAAGGAAGGAGTGAGTCACCCTCCCCCAGGAGAAACTTCTTGCCTGTCCCCAGGGCCAGGTTTCGCCAGGGGCCATAAAGAGGCCCTGCCCAGGATCGTTCCTTCCCTTTTCAGCCTGGTCTCCTGAAACCCAGCCTGGGGGCTGCCTGGGCGCTGTGCCAAGGCCTTCGAGCTGGCCCAGCTCCAGGCTTTCCCTGCCTCCTCTGCCCACACCCACCCTGTCCCCTCCCCTCCAGGAGCCTCCACTCCCCAGAGCCGCTGTCTTTCTTCCTGGGTGGCTTGAGAGGCTGTGGGTGGGAGAGGAAAAGCAGGGGATTGGGGAGTGGGCTTAAGAGAGAGGAAGGGACTAGCAGAGCCTGGTAGTGGAGCCTCTGTAATCCCAGCAGCTCAGGAGGCTGAGGCAGGAGGATCACAAGTTCGAGGCCAGCCCCAGAAATTTAGGGAGGCCCCGTCTCAAGAGAAAAAATAAAAGGGGTTGGGGATGTGACTCAGTGGTTAAGTGCCCCTGGGTTCAATCCCCATACCAGAGGGTGGGGGGAGGAAGTGAGGGGAGAGAGAGAGAGAGAGAGAGAGAGAGAGAGAGAGAGAGAGGAGGAAGGGGCCCAGGGCAATCTGGGACCTGCAGGTGTCCATTCCAATTCCCTGGAAAATATATGGGTGAGGTTTTCACCCTGGAGGGGGATGACAAGGGTGGGGACTGTGACTCTGAAGTCACCCAGGGGCTCTGAATGTCTCCTGTCCCCCATTCCCTCCCTCCTCAGACACACTGTCCCACTGGACACCTGGGGGGTGGGGTCTTTTCCTGCACTGGGAGGGTCCTGCCTTCCTGGGGCAGCAGCTCCCCCCAGGGTGGGAACCCCTTCTGTTCAATCTTCCCAGGGTCCCCGCAGTCCTGCCTGGGGTGGCTTCTGCAGCCTCCGGGTCACAGTCTGACCACACTTGCTGTGACCACTCTCTGCAGACATCCAAGGGCCCCTACACCCAGCCCAGGGACTAGCAGCCACCAAGCCTGCCCACCTGGACCCTGGGGGGAGGGCGTTGGGGACAGACCCGGACCTTTAGCCCTGCCAGGGGCCGATAGCTCACACTTTCCATCACGATGAACAACTTGTAAGAAAAATGTACAGATCCTAACTGTGGTTCAGCCTTGAAACAGCCGGTTTAGGGCTGGGGTGGCAGCTTGGTGGGGTAGTGCAGCTGCCTACCATGTGCCAGGTCCGCTCCAGTTTAAGGGGCCTTTAGGAGACCCTCCTTCCACCCTCCTCCACCCGACACGGGCACCCATGGGAAACCCGGAGGCTGCAGTTCCCACAATCAAACAGGTGGGGGCGACTCCAGCCAGAGCAAAGACACCAGCCTCCCCAAGGGCCTCTGCCGGGTGCCCGGAGTCCCAGCCTCTTCTGGACGGGGAATCTTGGCTGGGGTGGAGAGTGTCACCTAGGATAGGCGCTGTTTGCCTAGGATAGGGGCTGTTTGCCATCCACCTGAGGTTACCCTGGACACAGGTGCCCTGGCTGCCCACTACCCTCTCCGTCCCACACCCTTCACCTGCAGCCCTGTGCCACCTCAGGCAGGTCTGACCAGCTCCTGTGTGTCCTTGTGGCCTGTGGGCTTCTGAGTTTCTCCCCAGCTTAAGCCATCCCGGGGCTGGTGATGTCCTGGGAGTGAATTTGAATAGATCAGGTGCCTCTCCGGCTTTGGCTATGATGGTTCAGCTCTGGACCCCCCCACCCCCAGCTCCTTGGCCCTGGGTAAGTCATTTTAACCTGCACACTCTGGTACGTGGAGCACCAGCAGAGGCTGTGTAGGGTCTGGCACTGGATAGGTGGTTCAAAAGTGCTCTTCTACCCCTCAACTGTGAATCCACCGCCTGGCCCTGTGGCTTTGCCTGTCCTGGACATTTCATGGAGGTGGAATCACACGGCACAGTGCATTTTTTTTCTTTAACTTAGCATGTTTTCCAGGTTCCTCGAGCCGTGGCATGGGTCAGCACTTTGTTCTTTGTTACGGCAGAGTACTATTCCATCGCGTGGCTGCGGCTCGTCCTGCGTATCCACTCGATGGTGGATGGACATTGGGTTGTCCATCTTTTGGCTATTGTGAATAGTCCAGCTATGAACATTCGGGTAATTATTAACGTCACTGGCTGTATCCTCCAAGATAAGGAAGTCTGAGCTCCCCAGTTCATCCAGGGACAGAGTTGGGACGGTTGTTTTGCACCAGATTCATTCAAAGTGGGGCTTCCAGGTCTTGACTGGCAGGTGGAGCCACCTCTCCACAAATGTGCAGGGCCCTGGGGCAGATGCTAGGGACAGACGGGGGAATTGAAGCTTCCAGGGTCATGGGGCTGGGGACATGGGAACCAGAGAGCCATGTGTGTGTCTGTGAGGAGGTGGCTCTGGGGTCTGGGCAAGGACAGGCTGGCTTGCAGGACGGTGGGTTGGGCTGGATGAAGAAGCCAGTCTGAAGAGCTGCTGTCTGGTTTTACAGGTTGCCTCCTGCCTGCTGCTGTCCCCTGCGGTTCCCGCACCTGCTCAGCTCTCCTCTGCATCTTACCCTGATGATTCTGACCTCTCCTGCCCCTACCTTTGACTTGCCACCCTCCCCTTGCCTCTGCCTGCCTCCCAGGCCTCTGCTCCTGCAACAGCTCCCTGTGCTCAGGGCCTTTGCACATGCTGTCCTCCCACTCAGAAGCCGAGTTCCTTCTACCCATTCACCTGACTGGTCTCTTCTTAATTTTTCCCTCAATTTTATATTTTGAGTGGCAAGAAGAGTCCAATGAACTTTCACCTGCCCTTTGCCCAGGTTCACCAATTATTCACATTTTGCTACATTGACAAACACTCTTCTCCCTTCACTCACACTTTAGATTTTTTCTGGAGCCATTTGAGAGTTGGAGAAACACACGCTGACAGTGACATCAGGACTCCAGTGTGTCTCTCCAGGGAGCCTCGAGCAGCTGTGTTCCACCCCAGTCTGTCCCAGGTCTTCTCCAGAATGTGGCACTACACGCAGTCCTTGCATCTTCTCGGGCTCCTCCCATCTGTGACAGTTCCTCAGACTGTCCTTGGTTTTGGTCTCTTCATAGCCTTCCCCCCCCCCCCCCCCCCCCCCCCCCGTGCTGGGGTCAGCCCCTCCCAGCCCAGTGCTGGAGAGTGCTGGGGTCAGGAATGCTGTTGGGGCTCCTCTGTTGGGATTGTCCCATGTTTTGCCCCTGAGTCCCTGGGGTTTTGGGTATTGGGGACCGAGACCACAGGCAAGCCGCCACTTTCTGCATAGCATATCGCGGGCACAGACCATATCATGATTTATGATGATGGAATGAGAACCACGATCCCCTGGGCGAGGTAGTGTTTTGGGGTTTCTACACTGAAAATTTGCTCTTTCCCCTCTTCCCATGCTGCCCAGTCTGGAGGGAGTCTCCACGTGCAGCCCACACTTAAGAAATGGGAGTTATAGCCAGGCATCATGGCGCACCCCTGTGATTCCAGTGACTCAGGAGGCCAAGGTAGGAGGATCCCAAGTTTGAGGCCAGCCTCGACCAGGCCCTAGGCAGGCAACTTAGACTCTTGTCTCAAGATACAAAAATAAAAATGAAAAGGGCTGGGGAATGTGGCTCAGTGGTGAAGCCCCTGGGTTCAATCCCAGTACCCCCCCCCAAAGGAAAAAAAAAGAAAAGAAAAAGAAAAAGAGGGCCTGGAATTGTGGCTCAGCGGTAGAGCACTCGCCTAGCACAGGCGGCGGGACCAGGGTTCGATCCTCAGCATAAAAATAAAGGCATGGTCTTGTGTCCATCTATACCTAAAAATAAATAAATATTAAAAAAAAAGAAAACATGGGGTGTGGTGTCGCACCTCTGTGAGGCTGGGGCATCATATGTAGATGACACCCCATATCCATGCTGCCACTTCTGCAGATCCAACCAACCTCGAATTGGGGCTATTTAAAAAAGAATTACATCTGTAATGACCACGCACAGTTTTTTGTCATTACTCGCTGAACAGTACCGTGCGACTATTGACTTTGTATTTATGTTGTATTAAGTACACAGTGACCCACAGTGATCCAAGCGTACCAGGAGTGTGGGGGGGGGATCCGTGAAGATTCTACTCTATTTTCCGTGAGTTGCTTGAGCATCCTCTGGCTTTGGTGTCCAGGGGGATTCCGGAGCTGAGGCACCAGGGAAGCCGGGGGGGGACTGCAGATGACTTGTGGTTCTGAATTTATTTGTTTATTTATGTATTTATTTTTATTGTTTTTAAAGATAGAGATAGATAAGAGATAGAGAATTTTTTAAATACTTATTTTTCAATTTTCAGTGGACACAACATCTTTATTTTATTTTATGTGGTGCTGAGGATCAAACCCAGTGCCTCACGCATGCCAGATGAGTGCGTTACTGCTTGAGCCACATCCCCAGCCCTGAGGTTCTGTATTTATTTATTCAAACATTTAAAAATCTTTTTTGGTAGTCGTAGATGGACAGCGTGACTTTATTTTATTTATTTTTATGTGGTGCTAAGGATTGAACCCCATGCCTCACACATGGCAGGTGAGCTCGCTCTGCTGTCCTGCCCTGGCCCCAGCCCAGCCCCAGCCCAGCTCCAGCCCCAGCCCCAGCCCCAGCCCCAGGCCCAGCCCAGCCCCAGCCCCAGGTCCACCCCCAGCCCCAGCCCCAGGCCAACCCCCAGGCCCAGCCCCAGCCCCAGCCCCAGGCCCAGCCCAGCCCCAGGTCCAACCCCAGCCCCAGCCCCAGGCCCAGCCCCAGCCCCAGCCCCAGGTCCAACCCCAGCCCCAGCCCCAGCCCCACCCCCAGCCCCAGCCCCAGCCCCAGGCCCAGCCCAGCCCCAGGTCCAACCCCAGCCCCAGCCCCAGGTCCAACCCCAGCCCCAGCCCCAGGCCCACCCCCAGCCCCAGCCCCAGCCCCAGCCCCAGCCCCAGGCCCAGCCCAGCCCCAGGCCCAGCCCAGCCCCAGCCCCAGGCCCAGCCCAACCCCAGCCACAGGCCCACCCCCAGGCCCAGCCCCAGCCCCAGCCCAGCCCCAGCCCCAGCCCCAGCCCCAGGTCCAACCCCAGCCCCAGCCCCAGGCCCAGCCCCAGCCCCAGCCCCAGCCCCAGGTCCAACCCCAGCCCCAGCCCCAGCCCCAGGCCCAGCCCAGCCCCAGGCCCACCCCCAGCCCCAGCCCCAGCCCCAGGTCCAACCCCAGCCCCAGCCCCAGCCCCAGGCCCAGCCCAGCCCCAGGCCCAGCCCAGCCCCAGCCACAGGCCCACCCCCAGGCCCAGCCCCAGCCCCAGCCCAGCCCCAGCCCCAGCCCCAGGTCCAACCCCAGCCCCAGCCCCAGGCCCAGCCCCAGCCCCAGCCCCAGGTCCAACCCCAGCCCCAGCCCCAGCCCCAGGCCCAGCCCAGCCCCAGGCCCACCCCCAGCCCCAGCCCCAGCCCCAGGCCCAGCCCAGCCCCAGGCCCAGCCCAGCCCCAGCCACAGGCCCACCCCCCAGGCCCAGCCCCAGCCCCAGCCCCACCCCCAGGCCCACCCCCAGCCCCAGCCCCAGCCCCAGCCCCCATCCTCATTTTTTTTTTGGTATCTGCATCTTCTTTTAAATTCTTGTTCCATCACGATAATAATAATTCAGCAAACCATAGCGTATTCTGTCATCCAAGCAGGCTATTCATGGGGAAGCCAGAGGAAAATGTCAGCGTCCCTGCCCTGAAAGGACTTGCTGTGCAGTGGCAGGGCAGGGAGGTGCGGCCACCACACCTTCAGAGCCCGGGTGTGATGATGAGGGCCTGGATGGGCCCTGTCACCACCAAGCTGGGCCCTGGAGAATGGAAGGGACTTGCCACGTGGCAGAGGCCCCTGTGTGCTCAGAGCTTGGTGACAAAGGACAAGAAGGGACTGGGAGTGCAGTGTCCCACCTGTGCATTGGGAGAGGAAAGCTGGCCAGGACCCCTGTGGGTGAGCAAGGAGAGTGCGCTGGGTGTTGCAGGGTCCTGTGGGGGGGTGGGGGGTGGGGAGGCTGGGGGAGGGGTGCCCATGGGGAGGCGGAGGAAGCATCGGCTGGGGTGGGGGCTCTGGTTGGTTCTCTCCTCTTGCCCCATTTTGTCTGGAACAGGGACAGGTGTGAGCTGAGCAGAAGCCCTCCCTGACCTTGACCCTGAGGTCAAAGCCAACATGAAGAAGAGATAGTGCCCACGCCTGTAATCCCAGCAGCTGGGGAGGCTGAGGCAGGAGGATCGGGAGTTCAAAGCCAGCCTCAGCAATTTATCGAGGCTTTAAGCAACCAGCGAGGCCCTGTCTCTATAAAAATATTAAAAAGGGCTGGGGGTGTGGCTCAGTGGTTAAGCACCCCTGGGTTTAATCCCTAAAACCAAAAATTAACAAAACAAAACAAGAGAGATGGTGTTTAGTGTCCCTGAGTAGCAACAGAGAGAAGGACATGGAAGAGAGTCCTCCGCTGGGGAGGGGATGACAGAGGTGCTCTGTGTCACTTGAGAGGGTAGGCGCTCCCAGCCAGAGCCAGGCTCTGTGCACTTGGACCACAGACCCAGCCCTCCTGGGTCTCACCTCCAGGCGAGGGAGGAAGACAGCGCACAGTGGCCTAGGGACACTGGGTCAGGCCCTGCTGAGGAGGCTGTGGCCTTTATTTGATGTGGCAGGGCAGGGCCAGGCCCCCCAGGAGTCCAGTGGCTGTTAAGGAGAAGGTGCACTGAGCCCAGGGTCTTGAGGGGGCCACTTGGGCCCGAGCCTGGAGTTGTCTAGGGCTGCCAGGGCTGGACAGTAGCTAATGGGACAAAGAGGGTTTTCTTGCTGTCCTGGGACCCCTGGTCAGGGAGGAAGAAGTGGAGAGGACTGAGGCTGGGTCCCCTGTTGGAGGAAATGCAGAAGCAGGGGATGCGGGCTGCAGGCCAGGTGTGGGTGGGAGTGGCCACCAGAGCAGGTGGGGGACCCTGCGGGGCAGGCTGTGGGCATGGAGGGAGGCAGAGAGGTGCGGGGGGGGGCAGTGGGACCAACTGGGTGGCAGCTGGCCAGTCCCCTGGGCATGTGTGCTCCTCTAGCTGGAAAGAGGGAGGAGAGCGTGGGATCTGGGGACACACTGAAGGCGTGACAGGGCGGTGGGGCGCTCAGGCGGGTAAGTTAAGCCCCTGTGTAAAAAGAGCTTCCACAATTAAAAAGTTCAAAACAACCACCAGCAGCTCCTGGCCCCACCCGCCTCCTGCCCCCAGGGGCCAGGTGGTAGAGAGCAGGGTGTTCCCTTCCTGGGCCTGAGCTGATCCAGGTCTGGAGCAGGGAGTGAGGTCTGCTGGCACGGCAGGTGCACCAGGTGAAAGGGCAAAGATCCGCCACCATCGGGTGGCGGGCAGAAGGATCCATGTGGGGCGGTGTCCTGCCCAGGCTGGAGCTGGGGTGGGAGGGAGTGTGGAGCATGGGAAGGGATGGGGAATGTGATCTCTGAGTCACCGGGGCTGGGGCCAGATGGTGCTCTATCCCCGGACTCCTCGGTTTTGTCCCTGGTCCCGTCACTGTGACTCACAGGCTTTGCCAACCTGGGAGGCCTTGTGATCGGCCTGCTGGTTTCTCTCACTTCTTGGGGTGTCTCAGAAGCAGAGTCTCTGTATACTCATCATCAGGTGTGTGCCCTGCCCAGGGTGCTGGGTCCCCACACCTTCCAAGAGGAAGCAGCAGAGAGGGACCCCAGCTTCCTGTTCCCCCCACTGGAGATAAGACCTGTCCTGGCCCAGGACTGGGGGTCTCCTCTGGAGGTCTGGGCTGGTTCTGGGTTGGGGACGCAGCCCAGTGAAGTCCTGCCTTCCCCCTCCTGGAGTCCCATCACCTACCCAGAGCACCCAGAGCAGCCCTCCAACGACCTGCCATGTTGACCCAGTTACTCCTGCCTATCCCAGCTGGCCAGGCGCGACCTTGTTCAGAACCCTCCATGACCCCTGGCCAGGGCCCGCCGTGCTCTCCAGACCCAGCTCCACCAGCCCCAGGCCTCTCAGACCCACTTTCCCAGATGCCCTGCTCCTCCCGCGTGGAACACCTCCTCCGGGAAGCCGGCCCTGCGTCCCAGGTGGAGCTGATGACCTACCTCTCCTGCGATTTCCCTTGTACAGGGAACCATTATTTAGATTTGGGGTTGGCCCTGGGGGCAGGCACTGGCCTGATTCCCCACCGAGCTCCATGCCCAGCTGGGCACAGGTGCCCAGGGGACCCTTCCTGGAAGGAGAATCAGGGAAAAGCCACTCATGAGCATGTGGGGGGAGGGGAAGGCCTGGAATCAGGCACCAAGGCTGGGTGTGGTCTGGTCATTATTCTGGGTGGACCTGGAATGTCACCTCAGCACCAGAGCCTTCGTTTTCTCATCTAAACTGAGAGCAACAATTAGTGCCCTGTGTTGTTTGGTAGTGAGATAAGGCTAGTTCCTGTTATGAGAAGGCTCCCGGCCCAGGCCTGACCCCTGCCTAGCAGATGCTCAGGAGAGGTTTTCTGACTAATTCATGGACGCGTCCTAGGCCTAGCTGGCTGGGAAGGCCGCAGGGCTGGGCAGGATGGCCTCCTTCACCTGACTGGAGGCTCTTCTGGGCTTTAGGTTCTGGGAGAGCAGGAGGGAGATGGAGGGGGGTCTCCTGCTGCGACGTGATGGGCCTCTTTGTGAAATAAGGGAGTGACCTCTGACCGGCTGAACAGTGGGTGGAGTGGGATAGGCAGGAGTAACTGGGCCACATGGCAGGTCATTGGAGGGCTGCTCTGGGTGCTCTGGCGGGGGGTGATGGGGCCCCAGAAGAGGGAAGGCAGGACTTCACAGGTCTGTGTCCCCAACCCAGAGGGACTGGCCAAGGTCACACATAAACGTGGGCCTTTATAAAATCAAAAGGTGGAAGCTGAGATCAGATGAGCTAATAATTTGGGGGAAAGTAGTCTAACATGGGTCTTTGGGGTCCTCTCCTCTCTTTAAGCCTCTTTCTCTTCCCACGGCCGTTCTCCCAGGCCCCACAGCCCCCCTCAGCCTCTGCCTGACCATTCCCCCAAGAAGTGCCCACAGCTGTGTGGCCTTCCTCACCTGCTCGGAGGCCAGCCTCTTTGGGGCCCAGCCTGGGGCAGCACCTGCCCAGCATGGTGAAGGAGCAAGGAATTGCCACCCTCCTGTCCCAGATGTGAAAAGTGATTGAGAGTTTAAGTCGGTTGCCCAATGTCCATTACTGGTAGTAGCAGAACTTGGACTCCATCCACGGAGGGCTGGTCCCTTCACAGGAGAGCCACCTAGATTCCGAAAGTCCCCCTCCCAGGGTTCACCTTGGGCAGATCCTCCCTGCTGCCCTCAGAGCCACGTGAGAAGCGGCCAGTCCACACTGGCTGGTGTCTGGATGTGATGGCCTATTTGTTGTTCCTGTCCATGTGACCTTCCTTCTGGAACAATCCAGGGATGTCACTCTGAAGTGACTGGGTGGGTATCTCTGGCATGTTTTGTGACATCCCTTCATGCATCATTTACTTTGAAAATTTTTATAACTTCGGGTTTTGTCTGTGGTTAAAAAAAGAATTAGGATTGAAACGTCTGTGTGTGGTGGCTGGGGGTGTTCGTGGGTTGAGCACTTAGCGAATTCCTATAAAAATAAATAGTTTTGAACCAATTTCCAAACTAGACGAGCTTTTGAGCTGAGAACGAGCCTCCTTGCTTTTTTCCCTTTAAAAAAGCTGCTTGGTTTTATGAGGATCAAGATGTCGTGTTTGGTGGGAGGAATAAATTTAGGTTGACACCGGCTTCCCTGGCTTTAGGCTCCCTGTCCCCAGAAGACACCTGGAGAAGGAGGCTACAGGAACTGTCAGGCTTGCTCAGGGAGGCCCGCCAGTCTCTGGACAGGGTGGCTCAGGGGACTGTCTTTGCCCCTTACTTGGGATTACCAGGGAGGGAACTGATTTAAATGAGCACTTTGACCTTGGGCTCTAGGGACAGGGCTGTGAGAAGTCCTAGTCCCTTCCTGGTGTGTTCGAGGAGGACCAGATCTGAGCAGCAGGGCACATGCAGGGAACCAACCAACCTCCCTCCCTCCTTCCCTCCCTCCCTCCTTCCCTCCCTCCCTCCTTCCCTCCCTCCCTCCTTCCCTCCCTCTCTCCTTCCCTCCCAGTTGTGGTCCTGAGCTTTTCAGGGTCGGGAAGCTTTTCACATCCTCATTTCCTTTAGCGTCTCTCTGAGACTAGGAAACGGGTGGCCCTGTCCTCGTTTTTACAGGGAGGAAGCTGAGGCTCTGAGACGAAGCTGATGTTCCCAAGAACACAGGGCGGAAGGATGGTCGGTGGATGGTGCAGTTTCCCATCAGCTTTTTGGCTCAGGGAGCACCATCAGGTCCTCACCTCCTTCCATATCCCGCTTAGATAGGGGAGGGTAGACAGATGGAGGGACTGGCCAAGCTCACACATAAATGTGGGCCTTTATGAAATCCTCCGGCAAAAGGGGGAAGTTAAAACTGGAGCCAGTCCCAGGGCTGGAATGACGGAGCTGGTCGGGTCGGTTGGGGCAGGGGTGTCCAGGATAGGAGCAGCCCAGATAATACGGCTTAAACTTGTGCTGCCTGTGAACAGGTTTACAGATGAGGAAGAAAAAGAAAATAACAAGCACTGGCTCTGCCCTCCGTGACCCCAAAACAAAGGTGGCAAATGGCAGATGTATCCTAACGCATCCCAGTGAGGGGTTGTCCACACTTTGGGGAGAGGGCCAGGCGCCGGGCTCGAGGTGAATTTCCCTTTCTTCCCCCACCTTAGGGCTCAGGAAGTGTCCAGTCTCAGCAGGTGTTTTGCTAGCGGCAGGTGGGTGGGGCCGAGCCATGTCTCTGGGCAGCAGTCAGCACCCACAACCTCTCTCCAGCTCCATGCCTGAGCGGAGCTGCTCACTGCTCCCCAGGACACCTGGGTCCCCAGCCCCCCCTGTTCCCTGCTGACCTCCCCTGCCTTGGGCTGCCCTGGCCTCTTCCTGGAGCCTTTGCTGCAACAGTGGCCTCCAGCCTCCCCTACTCTGCTCCTGATGAGGTCGGCTGGGTCCAGCAGAGGACAGTTTCTTAGGTCACTTCGGTTGGGCTACAGGTGGAAAGTTCTAGGGCTTGTGTGCTCCCCTCCCCCACTCCTGCTTCTCTAAGTGCCACTTGGCAGGTGTCCCAGGAGGGTGACAGTAGGAAGTGCCTGGCCATCTCCCCTTTGTACTCAGCCTGAGAAAGAGCTGTCTGGGCCGGAGGACAGGGAAGGGGCACCTGGCTAAGGGACCTGGGCTGGCCTGGGCAAGCTCCTGCTTCTCTCTGCCCTGCGGTGGGCACTGACAGGGAGGCCATGGTGAGGTCACCAGCGGGAAAGGAAACAGCTCTTGTCAATAAGGCGCGCGCTTGTGTGGCTCCCAGGCCTTCTGTGCCTTTGCTCAGAGCCTTGTAAGGAAAGCCCCGGGGGTGTGGTCCGGGCAGAAACCATCCCTGTTTGTGTTGGTGTGTGTCCCTACGGGGTGAGAGGGAGGTGTGTGGGTGGCTGGAGAGCAGATGTCCTCATGATCCCAACCCCAGACACGCCCTGTGCACCTTCCGGACGAGAAAGCCCACACAGGGTACCAAGGAGAAATAAGGCATTGCTGGGTCCCCTGAGCCCTCAGCCGAGTAGGGCCAATGAGCTCAGTTAAAGACCCCATGAGGCTGCAACTTCTCCTTCTATAACATGGGTGGACCCCACAGGGTCCTTGCCAGGCCCAGTGGGCATTAGGGGGGCCAATGTCCTCCAGGAGTCGAGTACTCTCTCAGGAAGCTTAAGGACACACAGTCACCCCAGGACTCCAGACTTGGTGCTGGACAGAGGTGGGGGCTCTGGTCCTGAGGTGTTTTCCCAGCATGGTGGGGGAGAGAGACATAGAGCCACCATGGAGAGGCTGAGGGGCCCCTCCATCTGGCTGTGATGAGCCTTAGCCACTCCTAATCACCCCCATGTGCACCCCTTCTTCTGGGTCCCCTCTGCCCCCACCCTAAGGCTGGCCTTCCTGATCCTGGGCCCACTGCCCTGCCTCTCTGCCTCCTTCCTGTTTCCAGAGGTGCCTTTGGGAGGTGTGTGGACACCCCTCAGCCTGCCTGGGATGCCCCTGCTCATCTCTGTCCTCTGGGCCCGGGCTGGAGCTTGGGCACTGGCGATGGAGACTTCTGGCCCTTTCCCTGGCTCCTCCCCCAGAAGCCCGGGTCTCTGGTCAGACTGGATTCCTCATTTCCCAGAAACAGCGGCATTTCCCCACCTCCCTACCATCCCCTCATCCCCTCTATGCAATGTCCTCTTTCACTCAGTCCTGCTGCCTTACACAATTGCCCCAGGGAACCTGCCACGGGGCCTAAGCCAGGATACAAGGCCCCCCTGGAGTCATGCTGGCAGCACCCCTCCATGGCCCAGCTGCCCCGCACCTGCCTCCCCCTGGGCCGGGTTCTCCCTTCCCTTTGAAGACTTTGCCTATCTGGCTTCATGGGATGCCCCGTGCATCTCCACAGTCAGCACTCATTTACTGGGCGGACGGTGTCTCCAGGGTCTGGCCTGTGGCTTCTTCTCCACCCACTTCTGGCTAAGCAGGCTGAACCCCGGTGGGAAGAGGCCTCTCTCTTGCCCTGACCCAAAGTGTATCACCTCCAAGGCGACTTCCACGGGCTAAGCCAGGTGAGGGAATGGGGACAGTGTGTGGCGGACCCAGGAGTCTCTGCCCTTGGCTCCTGTTCCCCTAAATTCAGCTTCCTCCGGTCCATGCCCAGAGGTTGCGTTGAGGCCACATCATGACCATGATGATGACGGTGATGATAATGAAAGTGATAAGATCAGGAAGGACAGTATTCAGGTGGAGTTTCTCTTGGACATTCCCAGGACTCCGCCTCAGATTCCCCCTCTGAGGGACCCCACCCTCTCCTCCCACCCAAGCCTGGAAAGGGGAGCTGTGGGCGCGAGGACCCTGGTCTTCATGCCCTGTACTTGGCTGGGTCTGGCTGCCACTCCTCCCCGACATCTGTACCCTGTGAACATCAGGTGTCCCTGGGCTGTGACTCAGTGTCTGTCTCCAGGCTGACCTCAGCATGGACCTGGGGGCAGGGGGAGAGGGCAGTTTCCTCTGAGACTAGAGGGTGACTCAGGGGCCCAGGGCTGGGGCCTTGATGTGTTTTTGTTGGCTCAGGAATCCAGAGAAACTGGTCAGGGGGAGGCCCCAGCGACTGAAACCCCTCCTTCTGCCCCCGCCCCTCTGCCAGAGTCATATAACTGCTCAACCTGGAGCCTGGGAGCCCTGTGTCGCAGGAAGGAACTGGTCTGGTCACATTGCTGGTCTTGGACATCTGACTCTCCAGAGAGGGGCTCTACCTGGCTGTGTCTTCTTCCACCTCCCAGGGAAAAAGGCCTTCCCCACCCACCCGAGGACCCCATCTTCAGCCTGCAGAGGGATCTCCACATCTCCACCGTCTTCCAGGTCCTCCCCCCAGCAGGCCCTGAACATGGCTTCCATGGGGCTGCAGGTGCTGGGCATCGCGCTGGCGGTGCTGGGCTGGCTGGGGGCCATACTGAGCTGTGCGCTGCCCATGTGGCGGGTGACGGCCTTCATCGGCAGCAACATCGTCACGGCGCAGACCAGCTGGGAGGGCCTGTGGATGAACTGCGTGGTGCAGAGCACCGGCCAGATGCAGTGCAAGGTGTACGACTCGCTGCTGGCGCTGCCTCAGGACCTGCAGGCGGCCCGCGCCCTCATCGTCATCAGCATCATCGTGGCGGCGCTGGGCATGCTGCTGTCTGTGGTCGGGGGCAAGTGCACCAACTGCGTGGAGGATGAGACCACCAAGGCCAAGACCATGATCGTGGCGGGCGTGGTGTTCCTGCTGGCCAGCCTGCTGGTGATGGTGCCCGTGTCCTGGACGGCCCACAACGTCATCCGCGACTTCTACAACCCGCTGGTGGCCGCGGGGCAGAAGCGGGAGATGGGCGCTGCGCTCTACATCGGCTGGGCGGCCTCGGGGCTGCTGCTGCTGGGGGGCGCCCTGCTCTGCTGCAACTGCCCGCCCCGCGCCGACAAGCCCTACTCCGCCAAGTACTCCGCCGCCCGCTCCGCCCCGGCCAGCAACTACGTGTGAGGCGCCACCCAGACCTGTCGCTTTCGGCTTTGTTTTCCCTTGGACTGAGCTTGGAGCAGCCGTGACACCGGGACAGCGCTGCCATGGGCTGCTGGCTGCTGGGGAATGGGCAAGCAGGACCCAGCCCGCGGGAAGCCCTTCCCGCCCACTGGGGCTCCTTCCCAAGGCCTCCGGTCACTGGCGAGGATGGACAGTCTCAGGCCACCCTCCTCTGAAAGAACCCTAGATCCAGAGCAGGTGCAACCGGCAGCTGGCTCCTGCTGGCCAGGAGAGCTCGGCCCTGACCTTGGGCTCCGCCTCCAAGTGGGTGCCCTGCCCACGCTGGCACCTCCCACTGTCCCTTTTCTACCCTCCCCCTCCCTCTGCCCACATCTTGGGTGATGCCAGTGCTTCTCTTGCCGCTGTCTCCCGTGTTCCTGGGCACTCCTGGCCCTGCCCAGGCACTGGTGTGATGGACTGTGGGTGACTGTGTGGCCAGGAAATGCCACTGGGGCTGTGTCACGGGAACCTGTGGTTGTGGAGAAGTGTGGGCCTTGCCCACCCACCTGCTGTGGCATGGAACACAGAGTGG
Organism: Urocitellus parryii; assembly: GCF_045843805.1. Taxonomy (NCBI): domain Eukaryota; kingdom Metazoa; phylum Chordata; class Mammalia; order Rodentia; family Sciuridae; genus Urocitellus; species Urocitellus parryii. The sequence goes on along the minus strand of NC_135539.1, from coordinate 27,222,228 downwards.
ATAGACAGGTTTGAGCGACAGGTTTAGGTGGAATAAACTGGTTTGGGTAGTGGCAGGGAGCGCCAGAGAGGTGGCCCTCTGGCCTGGCTACCCTCACCCCTTCCGGCCTCACCCTGCTGCCGTGGGGCTCGTGGGGCTTGCTGTCTCACTCCTCTCAGCAGAAGCACCCCAGAACCCTGAGACTGGCTCCTTTGAGTCCTCTGCCCTTGCCAAGGAACTGGCCAGCTGGGGAGGGTAGAGGAAATGGCCTCACCAGAGGGAGTCCTGGCCTCTCCCCTGCCTCCTTTGATGTTTCTGTTTTGTAATTAAGAGACTATTCATCACTGTCATTATTATTATTTTCTACAATAAATGGGACCTGTGCACAGGAAGGTTCTGTACTGTCTGTGATTCTAGCCATGGAGGTGGGCAGGGCGGGCTGGAGGGTAAGGGTCAGGACCACCATGCTGTGGCCAGGACATGAGCATTTTCAAGACTGGTGTCAGGGAACTGTGGGAAATTGGAACGGGCCCAACCTTGGGAACCACCTCACTCAAGCCCTTCACCTGTGAGAGGGGAGGCCCCGTCCACAGGACACTAGAGAAAGTTTGGGAACTTAAGGCGGAAGGATGAGGGAGACCCACCTCTACCCCTTTCTCCTCCACTGTGGCCCAGCTTTGGGCAGCCGGGCTGGTCTGCTGTCCTCCTTGGGCCACCAGGCAGGATCCACCTCCTGGCCTTTGTTCAGAGGGTCCCTGCCCAAGGTCTGGAATGTCCTTCTTTCTTTCTCCACCCCTCGGAATCCTGCTGGTCCTGAAGGCCCAGCTCCAAGCAGTCTCCCCAAGGAAGCCTTCCCACAGCCTGCCCCGGATTGGAGGGATCATCATTAGCCACATTCATGTCCCCAAGCTGTTGACAGTCACCAAAGTCCTTTCACCCGCCCCTGCTCAGAGCAGCCCCCAAGCCACACCCTGAGTTTGGCATTCCAGTCCCTTTATGGATGAGGAAACCCAACCCTGTGTGTGTGAAAGTGTGGCTGGGGGGCTGGGGATGTGGCTCAAGTGGTAGCGTGCTCGCCTGGCATGCGTGCAGCCCGGGTTCGATCCTCAGCACCACATACAAAAAAACAGAAGATGTTGTGTCCACTGAAAACTAAAAAATAAAATATTAAAAAATTCTCTCTCTCTCTCACTCTCTCTTAAAAAAAAAAAAAGTGTGGCTGGGCCCAGGCCCATAGCTGGGGACCTCTGGTTCCAGACCCCAGAACATGGCCAGTGCTCAGCACCACTTGGTCATGACTTGGATCCTTCTGGCACATTCTGATGTTGTCTGGGCTCAGTTTCCTCAACGGCAAGTTAGGGGTGAGCGGGCCCAGCACCCTGGGAGAAGTCTCAACGCCACACCTGGCTCAGGGATGGTGTATGTGGGGCCTTTTGAGCCACTTCTTGCTTCTTGAATCCACAGGTGTAACCCGGGTAATGAAAGGTGAGGGAAGGAACAGACTTTTTCCTTGTAATGGTGTTTGTCATTTTCCCACCCTAGTTAATTTTATTTATTTAGCAAATCGGGGTCTCACTATGTTGGCCAGGCTGGTCCCTAGTTACGGTTTATTCTGATGATTATAATGCTCCATATTACTTTGCAGTGCTGGCGACTGGATCTCTCCCACTGAGCTACATCCCAGCCTCTTAATTAAAATCTAAAACCCAAAGAGCAATATTCTTCCTTGTGAAACTCAGAGGAAAACAGAATAGACCTGTTAGCTTTACTGCCATGACACCACCAATGGCAACCATTGTTTTTTTTCTTAATATGTACATATTTTTTTTAGTTCTGATTGGACACAATACCTTTATCTTATATATTTTGATGTGGTCCTGAGGATTGAGCCCTGCGCCTCCCACGTGCTAGGTGAGCACTCTACAGCTCAGCCCCAGCCCGCACCCCCACCCACCCCACAACAATGTTTTCAGTTGGTTGTTTTTTAGGTATTTGGAGTTTACTTTGTCTGACTCAAAGTGGCTGAAACCAAGGAACCGTACAAGGGGACCTTTTGACATCAGAGTGCCAAAACTCCACCCTCGGGTCACGTTAAAGCTGCCGTTTTGTTTTCCGAACTTAGGTCTTATCAAGAACCCTGACTACCAGGTGTGGTGGTGCACACCAGTCATCTCAGGTGCTCAGGAAGCTGAGGCAGAGGATCGAAGGTCAAGGCTAGCCTCCTCAACGTAGGGAGACCCTGTCTTTCTATAAAAAAATAGAAAGTGCTGGGGTCGTGGCCCCGTGGTAGAGCACCCCTGGGTTCAACCCCGAGTCCTTCAAAACAGCAACAGAACCCTGACATCTGATTAGACACGCGAAGACCACCAACGACACCACTTGCCTCCCCAACAGTCCCCTTGCCTGGCAGCTCACACCCCTTTTTCTTTCCCTCATTCCATCAACATCCATACACCTTGCCCAGGGGAGGCAGACAAGTCCAGAGGCTCTGCCTCCTCGTATTTGGCCACCCTAATAGTAGGATTGGCCTACTGGGTAGGATGCAAAAGGTCTGTGGTTCTGAAACCCAGGAACTGAGGTCCCTCTCTCCTGGGGTCGGTAACTACAGAACCACGAGTCTTTTTGTTACTTCTGGGAGTTCATTTAATAGGGAGAACATTCTTAAGGGGCAGGTTTGATACAATGGTCCCATTTTACAGATGGAGCAAAGAGGACCAGAAGACGGGCCTGGCTAAGGTCACTTGGAAGCTCAGAGGCCTTCTAGGAGCTGTGACTGGGCCTCACTCCCTCCATCAGGGAGACCTCTGCTTTTGGTACAAGTAGATGATGCCCGAGATGAAGCCATCCTTGGCGCCGGGTGCCACCTCAAGTGGAGAGGTGGCCAGCTCCCAGTGGTCAACAGTCTGGGCCACCAGGCGTTTCCAGGCCCCAGCCTGCTCTAGCTTGTCCAGGGTGGCCTCCAGTGCCTCCTTGTACTGCAGGTTGGATGGGTTGGTCCTGGTGGTCAGGCACACCAGCCCACCTGGGGAAGGGCAGGAGGGGAAGGAGGCAAGCAGGGTGAGTCCCGGGGAGGCCTGACCCTCCCCACTCGCCTCTGCAAGGTTGTAAACTCTTCCAGCTTCTTCCTTGGCCCATCTTCTCCCCCTTCCATAGCTTTGGGGTTCCTGTCACTTCTCCAGGCATGCCCTTGAGCTTCCTCACCTAGACAGCCTCCCACGAACCCTTCCAGGCCCGAGTGTCCTTTAGAGTGGGAATTCTTGACCTCACCCTGGGATCAAGGGGCTCTCTGCTCATTGCTCACCCAGCGCCTCTGCTGGGGACAGAGCTGAGTCAGGTTGCTCAGGAAAGAAGCACATGAGTTTGGGACCTTGGGCAGTCCCTTCATCTCTCCCAGCCTCAGGGGCCCAGCAGGTGGAGAGGGGCTGGTTATCCTGCTTCACAGGAAGTGTGTGCACAAAATGCCTGGCAGTCAGCAGTGCTGGCTGAAGGGAGGAGGGATTTTGTCCCCTCAGTCCAGGCACCTACATGTGCCCAGTGTGGCCTTGGATGCACTTGAAAGGGGAGAAGGGGAAGACCCAATGGCCACTTCCGGGAACATTCCTGGAGGAGGGGCTGGGAGGAGCGTGGAGCTGCTGGTGGGGCACAGTGAGAGGACAGCCCTGGGGCAGGGCACCTGTGCTGCGTTGGGCCAGTGCACAGGGCTCCGCTGGCTGAGGAATCTGAGGTCCCAGGATGGACCAGGAGGCCTGGTCCTTGCTGGTTCATGCGATGGGAATTTTCTGAGCCCAGTCTCCACCTCTGCCCCGTGACTCCACCGATGTTTCTGCATGTCCTGCGTGTGGGCCTGGGGACTTCCCGAAGCTGAGGCCTGCCCAGACCTGCCCAGATTTAACCACAGCCACAGCTGGGCCCTGAGGCCGGGCTGGGGAGGGCAGAGCAAGAGGAAGCATTTTCACCTCCTGACTTCCTGATTCTGTCCTGCAACCGGCCTGAGCCTCCTGGTCCTCACGCTAGGCGCTGTGCCTGCACGCATGTGGCTCTGCTCGTGACCTCTCGCAGGCTGCTCTCCTGGTGAACATCTCCTCCCAGCCCTTGGAATACCTCTCCTCTCAACCTCGGAGAGCTGAACCCTCATGGGGCCCCCTTGGGCCCCTCCCCAGGCTCTGTGGGTTGGTGGTGGAGGCCAGAGGGCAGGGTTAGTATCTTCTGCCCAGAGCAGAGGAGCGCACAGGAGGGGCACTGACATCGATCTCTGCACATCTACCCCGTGTGCAGAGTTCAGAGGTGTTCACAATCACCTCTCATCTTGCCTGGGCAGACTCGACAGGGACGTACCCTCGGGCAGTCTAGGAGTGAATGAGGAAGCTGGAGTACAGGGATATGCATGGGACATGCAGGGAGCCTCTCCCCTGTGCCAGGAGGGAAGTAAAGGCCTTAGGGACATGATTTTACCCAATTGTCACTGAAATCCAATGGAGAAGGGATCACTGGCAGAATGCCACCCTCCCCACAGGTGAAGGGACAGAGACCAGAGAGGTGCTGCTCCTGGTTGCCATAGATAAGAGGCAAGCTGACCATCTGCCAGCCCTACCGGTGCACCTGTGTCTGTTGGTGGCCACTGAGTGGAACCCTGGGCTGGTTGCTGGGGGCTGGGAGGTCAGCTGGGCAGTCCTGAGCAGGACCCTGTCCTCACTTGGCCCAAGGAGTGCTGAGGCCTGTGTGGTGTAAAGAGGGGAAGGTGGGTGAGTGGAGGGGGGGCTGGCAGGGCTCACCTGGCTTGGCAACACGCAGGAGCTCAGGTATGGCACTGCAGGGCACCTGGCCATCACTGAGGGCACCCACTATCAGCACTGCATCAAAGGTCCCTGTGTGTAGGGAAGGTGGGGTGGGGATGGGGTTGGGTGCTTTGCTTTTGGTATGGCCTCAGACAACACGGGTGGGGGTTGGGGAGGGACCAGGTCTGACACCTGCATGTGCAGGACCCAGATCTCATGGAGGAGCTGGTGGTACAGCCCAGTGTGGGGCTGACGTCAGATCCCAGGTGGAGAAACCAGGGAGAAGGGCTGATGGAGACCTCAGCAAGGGGCGGGGGTGGAGGCTCAGTAAGAGAAGGGAGTTCTCTTCTCTTGGAGACAGGTGAGGGGGTAGATCTGGGAGTGTTGGGGGTAGGAGGGGAAGTACCTTCCGGGCTGGGCAGAGGCTCCTGACCCAGGATACAGAGGCTGAGGTGCTGGTAGAGGCCGCAGGCCTGGGCCTGTTCCAGCATCTCTGGGCTCCCATCCACTCCATGCAGCTGGAGGAAGCCCCGAGCCTGCAGCTGGGGTGAGAGGGATGCAGTCATGGCTCATGTCCTGCCACCTCCCAGCAGGGCCCCTGCACCTCAAGAGGGCCATGGTCCCTGCAGTGGATACGTTTGAGGCCAATGACTCTGAGAGGGGAGACAGAATTCTAGGTCCAGGGGTGGCAGGGAATTTGAGCAGGGGCGGGGGCTTGAGGAAAGGGAGGGGGTCTGAGGGGGGTCTCACCTCCGCAGCTACAAGGCCGGTGCCACAGGCAACGTCCAGGATCAGGGCATCATGGGGTGGGCCTGGAAGGGCTTGAGTTAGACAGTCCACAGCAAGCCTGGGGGCTCGGTACTGCAGGGCAGCCACATCCTGGACAGACAGTGATGGGCCTAGCAACAGGGTACTCTGGTTTTTTGGGGGACCCCTGTGTAGTGTGGTCCAGGAGTCTGCCAGGCTAAGCTTGTGTGTGCTGGGCCTGGGGTCCTGCTGGGACTACAGTGAGAGGAAACCCAAGCATGAGATGCCCTCTACCTCCAAGGGACCAGGACTGGAGAGTTAGTCCCCACCTCAGGAGGGCTCAGCTTCTCAGGCTCCTTTGCCGGCTGAGGACCCTCTGTGCTTAATCCACAGTGATACTTCAGTGGCACTATCTCCAGGCAGCCCCGAGTTGCAGTCTCAGGTTGGGGAGGTCCCTGATAGAGGCTGACAGTCATGAGCTGGTGGGGTGCCTCTGAAGTAGAACTGGTCAGTGCAAGTACCCGATGGTAGGGTTCTCACCATTGTTACAGCTTTCCTGGGGTGAAAGGTTATTCCCATTTGACTGATAGAAAAATCAGGCAAGGACCCAGATGGGTTTACCTGGTCGTAATCTGGAGCCCAGCGGCCATAGAACTGGAGCTTGCGGTCCAGATCGTTGATGTTGTGGGAGGCCCCAATCCGGGCTTGTACCTCGGACAGGTTCCCACCCTTCTCCTGAGCCATCCTCCTGTGGGGACACGATCCCACCTCAGTCTCCCGTTCCCCTTCGCCCTCCCCAGCAGAGCAGTCTGTCAGGTCGCCAGGGCCATGCCGTTTCACAGGGGTGGACTTTGAGCGCAGCCAGGGTGAGGCTGGACCTGTACACCCTGGGCCTGCAGGGCTGGGGGACGGGTAGGGGGCGCGGGGAGGGTTCCTGGGGCGGAGAGTGGGAGGACCTCCCTCTCACCCCCATCCCCGGATCGGGGGTGGAGAAGCACCCAGAATGGAAAGGTTTCTACGGAGCGAGATGGTCAGAACTCACCGCTAAACTGACCTGTCAGGGGTAAGAGGGCTCCGGAACTCGGGGCGGGCCAGTCAGCGGAGACTGGCTACGCCCCCACCGCCTTTTGATGATTGGGTTTCCACTGAGAGAAATTACCCAATCAAAGCAAAGCGCCCCGCCCCGCCCACCCCCCCAGCCAATGAGCTCGATGCTCTCGGCCCTCCTCCAGCCCGGGAAGATCCCAGGCTCAGCAGCCACCAGCCAGGATGGAAATATTCTGTAATCTGCTCTGTTCAGCAGGGTAGCTGCTAGGCATGTGTGGCCGTTGAGCACTTGAAACGTGGCTAGCGCGTCCGAGGAACTGAACTTTATCTTTTAGTTTGTTTTCATAATTTAAACAGCCAGACGTGGCTAGTGGCTGCCGCACTGGGCAGCTCTGGGAAGTCTTACCGCTGTTTGATGCGCAGACTGTAGTATTCACCCCGGTGGCAGCTTGAGTTCCTCCAAGAGTCGCTTAGGGCAGCCTGTTAGAAGTAAGTTCTCAGTTGGCCCCTGACCTTCTTTCTGAATCAGCGTCAGGTTGCTGGGGCCAGAACTTCTGGATCTCAACCAAATTCTTCTGGTGGTTCCTATGCAGCTAAATGGTCAAAAGAAGCACAGATCTAGAGGACCCATGTAGGGATCAAGGTTTGGGCCCGCAGAGTTTGGGAGACTTTTGCATCTGCCTAGGTGGGAGGCAATGGCAACATGACTTGGGTAGAGGTCATGTCTGGGCAGAGGAATGGATGAATTTCAGAGGTCTTCATCCCAGCAACTAGAGAGGCTGAGACAGGAGGATTGCAAGTTCAAGGCCAGCCTGTGCAACTTAAAGAGGCCCTAAGAAACTTAGTGAGACTCTGTCTCAAAATAAAAATAAATAAATAAATTAAAAGGGCTAGGGACGTATATCGATGGCTCAAAACACCTCTGGGTTAAATCCCCAGTGTGTGTTTGTGTGTGTGTGTGTGTGGGGGGGGGGGTGTTGTCAGGGTCTTTGATGATTGACTCAGTGTGTGGGAGCCTGAAGCAAGATGTTAGGAATGGTGTCCCACTTTCTGCTTGAGCCCTTGGGTTAATGGTGGTTCCATTCATAACAGGAAACCTTAGAGGAGGAGCAGGTTTAGGAGGATATTAATAGTTTTGGGATGTTTCTGAGATGTGTGTAGGTGAACATGTCCAAGAGGTTCTTTGAGGCCAGGTCTTGAGCTCAAGAGAGAGGTCAGGCTTGGGACAGATTGAGGGTCCTGAGTGTAGTTGTCATTGAGGCAGCTGGTAAAGGCAAGATGGTGCAGAGTAGAAAAAGTGGGCATGAGGAGAGGACTCTGATCCTGCTCAGGACTCCAGTCCTTCAGGGCAGGTGCAGGAAGAGGAGCGGCGGGAGTGTTGGAGAAAACTAGAGTTAGGAAGGATGCCCCAGAACAGTGCTTCAGAAAGACAGGGGTGGCCCACACTGCCCAGCATGCAGAGAGGTGTAGAAAATGAGAATTAAGAACTGAATCTCCGAGGTCTTCCTAGCATGTGTCATGGCCATGTGGCAAACTCTTGGCCATTGGAATGTGGCTGGAAATGGGAAGCTTTTTTTCTAGATCTGGACCATAGGGCCCTCCCCACCAACTCGCACCAGACTGTAACATGAACAAAAAATAAACTTTTATTGTGTTAAGCTGCTGATATTTTAAAGGTCTTCTTTTTTAGAGAGAGAGAATTTTAATATTTATTTTTCAGTTTTCAGCAGACACAACATCTTTGTTTGTATGTGGTGCTGAAGATCGAACCCAGGCCTCACGCATGCTGGGCGAGCACGCTACTGCTTGAGCCACATCCCCAGCCCAAGCTGCTGAGATTTTAGGATTTATTTAATACAACAGATAACATCATTTACCTTGATTAGCACAGTGATGATGATGGTGATTATATGCCTGTGCTGGGGATATAAACTGGCCTCACATATGCTAGGCAGGTCTTTACCATTTCCAGAATGTCATATAGTTGGGATCCTACCATATATAGGCTTTTTATTTTTTCCATATTTTTTTTATCAGTGCATTATAGTTTTACATAATGGTAGGATTCATTGTTACAGACATGTACATGCACACAATATAACAATTTGCCCAGAATCATTTCCCAGTGTTCCCCTCCCCCTCGTCCCTGTCTTCTATTCTACTGCTTTCCCTTTGATTTTCATGAGATCCTCCCACCCAGTTTTATTTTCTTTTTCCTCTCTAGCTTCCACATATGAGAGAAAACAAATGACCTTGATTTTCTGAGCTTGGCTTATTTTGCCTAACAAAATACTCTCAAGTTCCATCCACTTTCCTGTACATGACATAATTTCATTCTTCTTTATGGTTGAATAAAACTCCATGGTGTATACATACCACATTTTAAAAAATGCATTCATCCATTGCTGGACGCCTGGGCTGGCTCCATAGTTTGGCTATTGTGAGTTGTGCTGCTATCAAGGGGTCTGCATGGCTCACTGTAGAAGGATGACTTGAATGTTTTAGGTAGCTGGGTTGTATGGTGGTCCCAGGCCTAGTCCTCTGAGGAACCTCCAAATTGATTTCCATAGCAAAACAGTGATCCTGATAAGTACAGTTGATAAGTGTAGTGGGAGAAGCCCAGATTTCAGAGGTCACCAGCTGTTATGGTTTAGATATGAGGTGTCCCTCAAAAGCTCATGTGTGTGACAATACAAGAAACTTTAGTGATGAAATGATTGAGGGTCTAAACCTAATCAGTGCATTAACCCCGAGAGGTTAACTGGGTGGTAACTGTACGCAGGTAGGGTTCATTGGGGGTGTGCCTTTGGGGTACGTGTATGTGTGTGTGTGTGTGTGTGTGTGTGTGTGTGTGTGTGTGAACATCTGCCTCACGCTGGGCCCAGAATAACCCAGTTGACCATCTATGGACTGAGACCTCTGAAACCGTGAGCCCCCAAATAAACTTTTCCTCCTCTAATTGTTCTCATCAGGTCTTTTCATCACAGCAGCTGTGACCAAAAAAGCTGACTAAAACACCAGCCAAGATCCACACCAAGGGACAGGGGGACCCCTCTGTTCCCCTGTAGAACAGCGACCGGCATGGAGACACAGGCATAGATCTACTGTGGGAAGCCCAGGCTGCGCAGGGGGGTCCTCTGCTCCACTACACCATCAGGTCCCAGGTTCCTGTCACCCTTCCTCTCTGCCACCTTTTGAATTCAGACCTCTGTCCTCAATCTGTCACCTCGTGGTGGCTGCTACTTGTCCCAGCAGGAAGAAGGGAAGAGGGCAAAAAGCCGGATCAGCTCAATCTAGTCCCTCAAATAAAAAATAAAGCACATTGTGGGGAGCCCCACCCTGTGCCTGTGCTTCACCCAGTGGCCGGACTGGGTCTCAGGGCCACTCCTGGCCAGCATCTGGGTGCTGGAATCACAGATGAGTCAGAGACAGCTCCCACCCCATCCTAGTGGGAGTGGGGGAGAGGTGATTTCCTGTGCAGGACCTGCGCTGTGTCCTCAAAGTCCATGCTTCTAGGCCACCTCCCTGACCCTGGGGTGTCTGGAGGGCTCTTCTGTGGGGCAGGAAGGGGAAGGGTGCCTTTGATGCCAAGTGATGTCGTGGGTGGGTGCCTTGCTGTGTGTCCACTCTGCTTTATCCTCTGGTCATGAGACGGAGGCCGCAGCTCCAGCCTCCCTGTGTTCTTGTTGGCAAGGCCTTCAGGCTGACCAGGATGGCTGGAAACTTTACCTTTTTCATTTTGGGGGGTGGGGGTAACTGAGGATTGCACTCAGGGGTGCCCAAGCACTGAGCCACATCCCCAGCCCTTTTTTGTATTGTATTTAGAGACAGGGTCTCACTGAGTTGCTGAGGCTGGCTTTGAACTCACCATCCTCCTGCCCTAGCCTCCCAAGCAGCTGGGATTACAGGTGTGGCCACCGCTCCCTGTTTCTCTTTTCCTTTGAGGGGAGGGGATATCTCAGACTCCCCACGGGGCTGGGAGAGCACCTCCGGGCTCTTTAAGGCTCAGGCCTGGGATGTGAGTGCTCCCTCTGGGGTGTGGGGCAGTGGCCTTCAACGTGGCCTGCTCTTTGGGGTGTGCAGTCCAGTCTGATGGTGCAGAGGGTCCCCTCCTTCTGTTGGCCACCTCTCCTCTCCTGCCTCTGAACTCATGGAGTAGGGATTGTCCTGGGCCTTCCTTCTTCTTGGTCTCATTTCCTGGGTGATCTCATCCAGGCCTGAGGATTTACAGGTCACCAACTTCTGACTCCCCTGAGGGCCAGGCTCTACCCAGCTGTGCACCTGCCGTCTCCTCGCTGGAGGCCACTGGCCTGGGGCAGTGATGTGCCCCGCCTGACCCTCTCCTCTCTTCACTCCCAAATCCGCTCTTCCTCCACCCCCACCCTATCCCATCTCAGCAAAGCACCAAAACCAGCTTCATGCAGATGCTCTGCCCAAGCCACATCTCTCCCGTTCTGTCCGTCAGCAAATCTTGTGACCTTGAAATGGCCTTCCCGCCTCTCCACCTCTGCCACTCCAGTCCCATCTGCCCTCTGTCCTGTTCAGACCCTGTGGCTGGCCTCCTTACTGGCCTCCCTGCCTCTTCCTCTGTCCCAATCACAGTCCATTTTCTTCACAATAGCCAGAGGTCGAATATTATCATCATCTGTGGTGCTAGTGATCGAAACCAGGACACCATGCGTGCCAGGCAGGTGCTCTGCTACTGAGCTACACCACCAGCCCCGAAGTTATTATTTTAAAATGTTTTCAGACTTAAAATTCAAAACTACTCGAAAGAACAAACTGATAAAATGTCCCTTGCTTCACTCTGTGTACGCAATTTCTTTTTTTTTTTTTAAAGAGAGTGAGAGAGAGAGAGAATTTTTATATTTATTTTTTAGTATTTGGCGGACACAACAACTTCCTTTGTATGTGGTGCTGAGGATCGAACCTGGGCCGCACGCATGCCAGGCGAGTGCACTACCGCTTGAGCCACATCCCCAACTCCTGCAATTTCAACAGTTAAGAAACTGTGCCCAACCCAAGGATGTTTTTACAGTACACTTTTGGTGAACTTACTCATCTGCTTCAAACCCCAAAGCCAAATTCCTTACCCCCCCACCCCCCACTGCTCTCCTTTGTCCGGGCCTGGTCTCTTCCATGCCCCAGGGCCCTTGCACTTCTGTTTTCTGGATCACTCTCTCTTGAGATCTTTGTTTGACTGGTTTATTGTCACCCTTCAGGCATCCACCAGTCAGAAGAAAAACATGTGAGCAGTTTGTCCTCCTGGCTCCAGAAGGTTTGAAAGTAGGAAGTGAAAAATTTTTTCTCTTGACTTTCCCTTAGGGAGGAACCTTCTAGGTTTGGTTTCTATATTTTTACTGTGTGTATTAGGTCTCCAGGACCACCCACGACAGACCCACGACACTCCTCGGTGGGTTTGAAGAAGCCGCCTGAATGCCATGATGCAGGGCCCCTTTTCAGTTAACCTTGTCCTTGAGGTCCTCCCCCCAGGCACCCACTTAAACCACCCTGAGTCACCCCTGGCTGAGTCACCTGTGCACGGGTCTGACCCTCAGGGCGGGCTGTTCAGCCGGTCAGTGAGCCCTGGGCGGCTGCGGGTGGACGAGCGCAGGAGGCAGCGAGGGGTCGGCCTGCTCCAGTTTCCCACGCGGGTTCATGGGCAGCGTGGGCGGAAGAATTTTCCTGCACACGAAGCGTCGGGAGGCTGCGCTAGGGGGCAAGTCCCGTTGTGCCCTGGGCTGTGCCACTCCTCCGTGTCCCTCCTTCCTTCCATTCTCTCCCCCTCTCTCCCCTCTGTCCGCCCCTCTGTCCGCCCGGGACATTTTCTGTCTTTCCCAGGGCTGGAGGTTGAACCCGGGGCTGGTGGGCAGGCACTCCACTGCTGAGCCACACCAATGCTGGGTCTTTGGGGTTTTTTTGCAAAGGAAGGAGAGACAGTGTATCACTGCGGTTTTTATTCCCATTTTTTCTCCCAAATCCTGAGGTTGATCATCTTCTTTTTCTCCTCCTCTCCTCTTCCTCCTTCTTTCTTTTCTTTTCTTTTCTTTTCTTTCTTTCTTTCTTTCTTTTTTTTTTAGTACTGGGGAATTAAACTCAGGGACACTCCACCACTGAGCTTTTTATTTTAATTTTATTTATTTATTTAGAGACAGATTCTTGCCCAAGTTGCCCAGGCTGGCCTTGAACTTGAGATCTTTCTGCTTTAACTCCTAAGTAGGAAGCATTCAAAACCATGTCCAGCTCCACTGCTAACAATAATAATCATTATTTTGTGGTACTGGGGATTGAACTCAGAGGGCCCTTTACCACTGAGCTACACCCCCCAGCCATTTTTATTTTTATTTTGAGACAGGGTCCTGCTAAATTGTTGAGGCTGGATTTGAACTTGCTATCCTCCTGCCTTAGGTCCCAGGCCATTGGGATTACAGGTGCATCACTGTGCCTGGATGACTTTCTTTTAAAATCAGTAATCCAGTCATTCATTTATTTGACAAATATTTATTGAACCCCTGCTAACACTAAGTATGACTTTGTGTGTGTGTGTGTGTGTGTGTGTGTATGTCACTGGGGACTGAACCCAGGGGTTCTTTACCACTGAACTACAACCTTAGTCCTATTTATTTATTTATTTATTCTAATTTTGAGATAGGGTCTTACTAAATTGCTTAGGGACTCACTAAATTGCTGAGACTGGCCTCAAACTTGCAATCCTCCTGCCTCAGCTTCCTGAGTAGCTGTGGGCCATCATGCATGACTACTTTATATCTCTTTAAGAAACATTTCCAAAGCATTTCCTTCATTTTATGTTAATTTTTTGCATTAATTTTAAGGTTGCAGTGATAATTCTTTGTATTTTGCAGTTTAAAAAAAATCTTGATTTTGAAATTTCAATATTGGGTTGGGCACTAAGTGAACTGCCTGAAAGCCGTTTGGTGAAAATGATTATTTCCTCACATCAATTTGTGAATTTACAAAATCTGAGCACCCCAGGTAATTTCTTTTTGTAAATATGCACACATTTTAAAAGAATTTCCATCCAACTTGGAGCTTGTTTTGTTTCCAAGATTTCATGAGTTCCTTTTTTTATCAGAGGCTGACTTCAGACCACCCCCACCCCAGCCCCAAGCCTTGCCCCAAAACACATCATAGTCCCTAATTCATTGACTTCTCTCCATATCCTCTCTGGAAGTTTCTTCTAAGTACATTGCCTGTGTTATACATAAGCAAACTCTGAAGGAGCTTGTTCAAGGTCATGGGCTTGTAAGTAGGTGGTAGAGGTCAGTTCAAACCCCAACCTGTCCAACTCATAAACCAGCTCCCATAACCAGGATAGGGTTCTGAGACTCCCATCCATTTATAAGCATCAGTTTCGCATTTAAGCCCCTTAGATAAAGCCATCTTTAGCAAGAAAAAAAGTGCAAGTCCCTGCAAGTATGGAGCCATATAGATCATTTCTGTGTATACCTGAAAAAAAAAAAGTGAAGAAATTAAGTTTTCATTATTGAAACATAAGATAAAGGGGGGGGAATATGGATCCTGACCATTTCTCGGTGGTTTCGCCTCCTGCAACCCAGGCATTACGGGACCAGCACAGGGCGAACTCCTGGGGATGACACTACTTTGTAATCACTGGGAAACCGGCCTCGCGGGTGGAGTGGCCAAAACACAACGCCCCGCCCCTCCTGCTGAGCTTCAAGCGCGCAGGGCCCGGCGCCCGGTGTCTGCTGCCCCCGCGCGGCCGCGCCGCCGTTCTGCACCCTCGAGGGAGCGTCGCCGGGGCAGGCAGGAGGCCGGAGGTAGGTCCTTTGTCCTGGACTTGGGAGGGGATCTCCACCCCGCCGGACGCGGACCCGGGAGTGGTATTCCTTGGCACGTGCAAGGCAACGGCTGCTGATTAACTGGGTTATCCCAGCCTGTCCAGCCTGTCACCTTGCAAGGTGCAACTCCAAGTCGCACAGAGCAAGTGCAGGAATGGCCTTGAACCTAGTGCTGAGTGGCAAAGAGAAGCGGGAGGGAGGGGACCTTGGACTGAGGGCGGAGGGGCTCCCAGAGGAAGAATCTAAACTAGGGCTTCTCCTACTACTCTCAGGCCCCTGCTGACAGTAGGACCATAATTCATTCATTCCCCTCCTTCTTTTTGCAGCACTTGGGACAGAACCGGGCTGAGCCCTGAGCAGTGCAACTGTCCCACCGCTGAGCCCACCTCCAGCCCTTCATTCATCTCTGGAGCGCTCTCCTGCATGGATCAAGGCGTGATCCTTGCTTTCAGAGGTAAGGAAGGTAAGGCAGCAAGCAGGCAGGGTGACGCTGAGGTTCTGCCTGGAGGGACTGCAAGGCCCGGATCACAGTTCCTGAGCTCTGCTTAGGGGAAGGTCCACACCAGGGGGAGCCCCTGACCTCTGCCACTAGATGCCCAGGCTTTGTGGCCCCTCTTGTCTCCCTGGTCTTGTGGTCTGGGTAGCCACGGAGCCACGGAGAGGCCTTGATGGGATCTTGATTGGAGACCAAGATGGGGGCTCTGGGGTGGGGGTGGGGCAGCAGAAGGAGGCCAGTGGGCAGAGCTGAGACGCAGACCTGGGCCTGGCATCCAGATGGGACGCCCCTCGGGGCTCCTGCCCTGACCACAGGCAGTTGATGATTACATAGGAGGTAAGGTGGAATTCTAGGTAGAAGGATCCTGGGTGATGGTGGGGGGCAAGCCCATGAGGGGTGCAGAGAGGAGAGAGGAAAGCCATTCAAACCCTGGTTTCAGCCACTACCTCCATCCCAGCACCATCTTAAAGGTGCTTAGAGGTCCCAGCGCCATTGTTACACTGGGGACCAAATTTCAACGTGATTTTTTTTCTTCCTGGTGCTAGAGATGAAACCCAGCAGTCCCTGGGCCCCTCTCCCAGCCTGCTCACCTCTCCATACCATCTCAGTGGACAGTGCCACCGTCACCCCCTCACCTAAGCTGGGGAGATCCCAGACCCCTGCCCCACTTTACCACTCTTCCTATTCCTTCTGCTGCTGGGACCCAATTCTGTGTCTTATGTTTTCACACATCCTGTTAATGAGGCACAATCAACTAATGATCTTTTGTCTTAGACTGTGTTTTCAAGGATGTCTATGGGACAACCTTGAAGGTAGTCTCCTCATGGGACAACGGGCAGGCTTGCTTTCTGCTCATGGTTAAGGTTTGAGTTCCTTTCCTGAAACATACCCACTGTGTGTACCCTGGATGCCATCTGGTCCTCTTCATGTCACCCTACGGAATTTGCCTTCTCCCAGCCTCTGTGGCGCTCTGGCCAGCTAAGTCATTGGCTTGCAAGTAAGGTAACATCTCACGCTGTCTGGATTCTTTCAATGCTGTCCTGTCCATCCTCCTGTCTTAGTCCGTTTTCTGTTGCTATGACAGAATACCCAAGACTGGGTGCTTTATAGAGAAAATAAGTTTATTTAAGCTTACAGTTCTGGAGGCTCAAGGTCTAAGATCTCATGGCCTCATCTGGAGGGGGCCTTGTGCTGATTGATCTCATGGCAGAAAAGCAAATGGGCATGTGCAGAAGAGATGAATGACAGAAGAGGCCCTGTTGGTATATAAGAACTCACTCCTTGGGTTCCATCCCTAGAACTGCAAAGTAAGTAAAATACTAAATACTAAAATAACCCACTCGTTTCTGCAAGAATCAACCTGGGCCTGAGAAAGCAGTGTTGATTCATTTGTGAGCCATGACCAAATCACTTCTTAAAGGTCCCAGCACCATCGTTACACTGGGGGCCAAATTTCAGCGTGATTTTGTTTTTCTTCCTGTGCTAGAGATGGAACCCAGGGCCTCTTGCATGCTAGGCCGATGCTCTACCAGTGGCTACACCCGCTGCCCCTCAAAGTGAGTTTTGGAGGGGACACACCACATCCAAACCATAAACCCACCTTCTCTAATGTCTGGCCCCTGTCCTCCTCTCCCCAGCCCCTGCCTGAGCGACTTGTTGTTCTGTGTTCTTCTCTGTTCTCCCTCCCTGGCCCCCACTCACCCCCTCGCCCAGGATACCACTAGCCCGGCTGACTGGCGGGCAGCCGCCCTGCAGAGTCCTAGGTCTCCTGGAGACCCTTCCTCCTCACCCTGGTGGGGTTGCTGGGGTCCCGATGCTTTTGCTCTGCTGCGGTTCCTAGGGCTTGGTGGACTATCCAGTCACCCGTGGTCCCTGCTGGCCTCAGATCCTCCCCCTACCTCCCCTCCCCCACCCCACCTGAGTCCTGGTACAGTGTTGGGATGGCGCGTCCCTCCGTCTGGACTCTCCTCCACGCCTTTGTGGGACTCCTAGCTGCCCTTCAGAGCTCAGGCCGAGGGGGCATTTCTGAAGCCCCGTGGCTCCCCAGTGCCACAGAGTTGGAGAAAGAGCAGGGCTGAGGCTGGAGAAGGGGGACTTTGCGTTCCCCACCTTCTCTCCCCCCGGGTGGAGTGAGCAGGCGAGCAGGACCACCCTGGGAGAAGGTCAGCGAGGACATACTGGACATGCCGGGGACTCTTGGGGCAGGGGGCCATGTACGGTTGGGCGAGGTGTGGCCTGCACAAGGATACGTGGCTGAGGGTGGGGCGAGTAGGGGCTGAAGTCATGCTGTGGGCCAGGGTGGGGGTGGCACTGGTTCTTCCAACCTCCCAAAGGGACGCTCTGCTCATGGAGCCCTGCATTCCCAGACATGGGCACCAGAGGGCATGCTTTAAAATGTAAATGGTGGGAGCTGGTCCTGCAGCCTTGGGGGGCCTTGTACCCGTTTACCCCTGGCTGCTGACCCCTTCTCCTCGCCCCTCTTCCTTTTTAGGTCTGGCCCCCATCCTCACTGCCCCTGGAACAAACCCACTGACCTTTTCACAGCTTGAGGAACTCAATCTGACTCTTGCCATTGATTTCAGAGAAGAAAATCTCTCCAAGGGTGGGGTGGTTCTCCAGCGAGCTCTGGACTTTCTCCCGGGGACCCCAGCTAGACGGAGCCCCATGGCCCAGAGTGGAGCCCTGCTCCAGGCCTGTCGTGAGCGTCCTTCCCGCCCCTGCCTCAACTCCTTATCCCCTCTGGATGCCATTGGGGACCCTCTCCCACGTTAACTCAGGGTTTCCTTCTGGGCAAACAAGACTTGGCTCCAGGGGAGCCAGGCCCTCCCCACTGACCTTGGTGTGGCCAAATGTGGGGGCTCAGGACTCAGAAGGAGCAGGGACAGCGCAGGAGCCAGGGGAAAGGGGATCTCTGGTGGCAACTGGGTCCCCATGGTAACTCGGCCCCCACCCGGAGGCATCTGTGAGGTCATCCTACCTCTCCCAGCTGGAGGAGGGAAGGGAGGCCAGACATGGAGGCCGTCCCTCCGGTCAGATCCAGCCTCTTGGGGATTCTGATGCAGGTCGTGAGGCTCTCAGTGCTGGTGAGAGGGGCGGGGGAGGGGGGCCTCCCACCTGACCCTCCTGGCCACCTCTGAGCTGCTGAGCCGAGCTCTGCCTGTCCTGTCCTGTCCAGGGGACCCAGGCCACTGCCTGCCTTGGGGAATAATCTGACAGTTTCCAGAAGCCACACCCCCAAACCTCAGTGCCAGAAGTTTCTCTGTAGAGGGTCACTCTAGTGGGTTAAGCATTGGCCCCCAGCACCTAGTTTTTAAAAATATGCAAACGCTTGCTCATGTTTGGGCCCACACCTCCAAATGATAAGCCCTCAGGGGACTGAGTGGTCTGTCTGAATCTGTTTCTGTGCCACAGAATGGAGAGAGAATAGGACACAGTAGAAAGAGCTCTACCCTTTAACTGTGTGACTTTGGGCAAATTACTTTACTTCTCTGAGCCTCTATTTCCTCTCCTATAGAACTGATCATATAGGCTCTCATACATTTCCCTCTCCCTCACCTCTACATCATGAGCCTGGAGGAACCCTGACTTCCTACCTGGACCCTGATTCTTCTCCTCAGGGGACACCTTAGGCGCCCTTCCTGCCCCATCAAAGCTCCGCCCCTTGGCTCTGCTAGTCCAGCCCCATGAGGGGACCTGTGCGGTGGACCTCAGGTGGTTCTGCCACCCTGGTCTTCAGAGCCTGTAGGAGCCAGGCTCTGCTGGTCTCCGGGTCTGGGGGACCCAGGTTGGTGGACGGCTGACACTCAGAAGCTGGGGACTTTTGGGCTCTGATGAGGTCCAGCCTTTACCCAGCCAACCCCACTCCTCAGTGAATGACACCCTTGTCCCAACCTGCCACTCAGATCAGAAGTCTGGGCATCTCCTTGGGTCCCTCCCTCTCCTCCGCCCCGCTCTCTGGACCCATCGTCAGTTCTGCCCCCATGACTCTCACGTCTTGCTGTCCCTGAGACTCCATCTACCCTGCTGCCCCCATGCTCCCAGAGGTCACTGATGCCCAGGCAGGTCCAGATGTTGGGGAAAGACAGCTGACCTGGGCTCAAATCCTGAAGGATTATTAGGGGAGTGTTACCCTTTGTGCTACAATAATGATCATCATAATGATGTCTTCCCCTTGACTCTGGAGCGTTGTAAGTGATCATCTAAACACAGCAGGAAGGAACCAAATATAATGCAAGACACTCGGTGGGGATTAAACCTGGGGGCTTGCACATGCTAGGCGAGCCCTCTGCCCCCGAGCACACCCCAGTCCCCGCAGACCAAAGATCATCCTCATGTCTGGACACGGGAGGACCCAGCCCAAGGTGACTGGGGGCTCCACATCTGCAGCACAGGTTGGGTGCCCCCCAGGTGGGTGTTGCTGGGTGACACTGGTGTCCCCTCCTCCTGCAGCTGGTCCAGAACCGTGTTCACCTGTACAGCTTCCTTCTGCTGAAGATCAGCCTCTTCCGGCACTGGGTGTCGGGACTGGCCCAGGAGGCCCAGGGCTCCTGCAGCCCACAGGCCCACCCACCCACGGGATTTGCCAGCTGCCCCTTGGTCCGGGCTCTGCGGGCAGGACTGGCACTGCTGTGGGTCCCGATGTGGCTGCTGCTGTGGGGACCCAGGCTGGTGTGTGAGGCAGTGCTGGACAGTGCCCGGACCCTGGGCCTGACCCTGCAGCGCCTTGGTGCCGGCACGTGGCTGGGGCTGTCCGTGGACACCTGGGGGCAGCTGTTCCTGTCGTGCCTGCACAGCCTCATGCTGGCGGCCCTGCTGCTGCTGCTGCTCACCTGGAGGCTGTTCCAGAAGGCTCACCGCTTCAGCCTGGGCTGGCTGCCCAGCCAGGTGGGTGGGCTGGGGCGGGGGCTGGGCTGCAGAGGGCGGGCCAGGGGTTCTGGGTGTGGCCAGGGCTGGGATGGGGCCGGCAGCCAGCCAGTGCACCTGGGGCCACCTGCTTGCCTGCCCCAGGCTCTCGTGGAGAACTGTGCGGTGCTGGAGCTGAGGCGCCTGTACAGGTGGGTGGAGAGCACCGTGGCCCTCACCTCCTGGCACCTGGCCTATCTTGTCACCTGGACCACCTGCCTCGCCTCCTACCTGCTGCAGGCTGCCTTTGAGCACACGGCCCAGCTGGCGGAAGCTCAGGGGGCTGAACCCCAGGAGGCCCCAGGACCCTTGCCTGAGTCCAAGCTCCATGAGCCTTCCACCCGCAAGGTGGGCCCAGTCCTGCCAGAGCCTGGAGCCCCTGGAGAATAAACGTGACCCCATCTGCCTCTCCTGGTCTGGCCTGGCTAGGTTCTCACCGCCTCCCTTCCCTGCTGGATTGGGGGATGGTCCCTGTACACAGGACGCGTGCCCAGGGCTGCCCTGGGAAGGAAACCACATTCTGCAAGTACCTTTCAGCTGCCAGATGTCAACCATCTCAGATACTTTACACATAATTTAATTTAAATCTCGAAACACAGGCATCTGGCTTGATGAGAAAATGGATGAGGGGTTCAGCTTTCCCAGGGTCACAGAGCAACTCAAGGGCAGAGACAACACTGGACTCTAGATTTTTTTTCCCCCAGAACCCCTAACTTTGTCTAATCCTTGCCCCTGGTTCTCAGGACCCTTTGTGCCCAGAGCTTTAAGGGGAGATGGGCAGTTAGAGACTGTGGCCTCTGGGGGGCGCCAGGGCCTCACATTTCAGAGATGCAGCAATATCTTTTTGAGGACCCGTTGGCCACTCTGCAGCAGACCCCATAGCTACTCAACCTTGGTCTATGCAAATCCAACCACAGACCCATCCATCCATCCACCCACCCCCTTCAACTACCTGCAAATCCATCCATCCATCTGTCGGTCTGTCTGTCCATCCATCCACCCACCCATTCACCTGTTTACAAATTTATCTCTCTACCCATGCATCTGTCCCTCCATCCATCCATCCATCCACAAATCCACCCTGTCAACCACACACCGTGTGTTGAAGGGCCATCCATCTCCCTGGGGAGTGCGGACGCTTTCCCTGATATCTCTGTACTCCTTGTCACCTGATAGTGAGGACGGGGTCCTGTTCCAGGGGTGGCTGGGAAAGAGGAGGGAAGGGGGGGGAGGAGGAGGGGAGGAGAAGGGGGAGGGGGAAGGGGAGGGGAGGGGGAGCTCAGGCTGCAGGGGCCAGCCCCAGCCCTGAGGTAAGTGGTTCTGCTGAGAAGGAAGGGAAGGGCTGGTTTTGTGACAGTCAGACATCACCCCTCACCCATGTCCAGGCCAGAGGGTGGGGTGCATGGAGGGAGGTTCCAGAGAGTTCCTCCTGTCTCCTCTTCTCCATCTGGTTCCCAGGGCAACCAGGGTCTGCCACTGGGCCGGGTCGGGGAAGGTCCAGGACTTTCCTCCAAGTCCAAGAAGCAAGCTTGGTCTGCTGTGGGGGAGACTCCGAGGGGGTCCCTCTGACCATCGAGCTAGAATGCTGGGGAGGGACCTGCGAGGTCCTGGTGAAGAGGAAACTGGACCAGACTCCACAGCACACACGATTGGCAAGGGAACCTGAGGGCAGGGGCGTTCAAATCGCTGGAGCTGGCTGAGGCCACCAAGGCGCTGCACCTGGCTGGCCTGGGGGGGCCTGGCTGGGGAAGGGGAAGAAAGAAGGGGGGCGCAAAGGCCAAGAGAGGAGAGGACGGCTGGTGACCAGGGTCTGAGCAGGGGGACAGAGGACGAGGCCAGGTGGGGCTGGTGATGGGCAGAGGCTCATGCCAGCCTGGACAGGGACCAGAGGTGGGATTGTGTATGTGATATTGGTGTTTTTTCCTTTGACTAAAAATGACCCCAAATATAGAAGTGTAAAGGTGACAGTGTCTCCCGCCCTCTGGTTCTAGACGTGGGAACAGCGTCAACCCATCTGCCATCTGTATTGTTGCAAAAGGGAGCCTCTGCATATTGCAAACCTGGCCGGTCCCACGGGACATGCCCACACCGAGCTGATGAATTCCGGCCAGGTCCTTAGGCCAGTTGCTGCTCGTTTGCCTCTAACAGTCTGCCCCTCACCCCTGTCCAAGTCCATCCTGTGTACGGTCCTTTCCTCATGGCTGCACGGGGACCATCAGATCAGCTCTGGACTGAGAGAGCATCTGGGGCGCAGGCTGGGAGGGGGTCTGTGCCCTGGGGAGCTCCTCTCTGACCTCTGGGGGCTACCGACGCTCCTCAGGTCACATTTGTGAGGATCTGGTCTGACCTCACACAGCTGGAGTGAGCCCCGGGCAGAAGGCACAGGGTTGAGAGGGTTCCAGGCTGTACCAAGCCCCGGAGGGCAGCGAGGTGTCATCCTGCCTGCAGACCCAGCGGGAAACAGAGGAGAGTGCCCACCTGCTTACCTGGCCACCAGGTGGCTCCTAAGTTGAGGGCAGTTGGTAGTGGTGGGCATGCAACTTGGTTAAGGCACAGCTCCTGGGTTCCCTGGTCTGCAGGGGAATGGCTCGTATGGCTGAGCTTGGGGATAAGGGTCCACATACAAGACACTGTCAAGAGAAGACCTCAGTGGTGCAGAATCAGGGCACAGTCTTTGTCCAGGGCTGCCCAAGGCTCAGAGCAGCCCGGGGCTGGGATGGTGGGAAGGCTTCCTGAAGGAGGGGGTATTTGAACTGGGCCTGGGGGCGAGGAATGTTCTGGGGTGGGGCCCAGATCTGATCCTCGGCTGTGAGAGTGCTGTCAGGTTCATGGCTACGCTGGACCCAGGGTTCTTGGCCACTGTTGCTAACTTGTGCCCCATGACAGGGTGCCAGGCTGGGTTCTAGGTCACAGCCCACTCAATGTGGAGAGCCAGGGTTCCCCCCCACCCCCACCCCCAGCCAGGACGGCCTTGTGGAAGGAGGGAGCCCTTTCTGAGCTGGGCCCAGCCCAAGGAGGCCTGGGCTGGGAAACGGCTGTGTGGATTCTGTGGCTCTGTCCCTGCCTCCATGTGGGACACAGGATGAGGCTTTCTGCTCTGGGTCTCAGTTTCATGTGAGTGCAAGGTGGGATGGGTAGGGCAATCCCCATAAGTCAGCATTTGGGAGACCCCAGTGCCCAGGACTTGCTTTTTTTTTTTGTACTGGGGATTGAACCCAGGGATCCTTGACCACTGAGCCCCATCCCAGCCCTTTTTATATTTTATTTAGACACAGGGTCTCGCTGAGTTGCTTAGGGCCTTGCTAAGTTGCTGAGGCTGGCTTTGAACTTGAAATCCTCCTGCCTCAGCCTCCTGAGCTGCTGGGATTACAGGTGTGCATCACTGTGCCAGGCTCAGGCTTTGCTCTTGAAAAACTCTGGGAAGGAGGTACCCTGGGCTGGGGAGGCCAGGCCTCCTGTATACACAGCTGCCTTGACTGGGCCTCGAACAGCCCAGATCTGGTTCCTTGAACCCCCACTCCCATATTCCTGAGGTGCTGCTTATGCCTTGAAAAGTCCTCTGGGCCCCTTAAGGACCCTGGTATCCTGGGGAGGAAAAACCAGAACTGCCCTTGACCACCTCTTGTGACAACCGACAGAGCAGGGGCCTTGGGTGTGGATCCTGAATCCCCGCACGCTCTGCTGTGTGACCTGGGGCAAGTCACTGCACGCCTGAGCCTCTGTTCCCCACCTGTCACCCAGGTACAGTCCCAGCTCTGGGCCTCTGGGTGTGAGGTAGTGCTCCGGGGCTGGCGCGGGGCTCTCTCCCAGGACCCTGCCTCCTCCCTCCGTCTCCCAGGCCGGCCTCCTTCCCCGGGGCCCCAGGGAGGGGGTTCTGAGGCCCAGGCCGAGGGCGAGGGCAGTCAGTCTGTCCTCCTCAGGCGTGTGAGTGTGGAGGGGCCCTGGCCCGCCAGTGGAAAACAAGTGGGGGGCAGTGGGGGGGCTGTGGGTGGGGTGGGGGGCTGGCTGGAGGTCTGGCCAGCAGTTCCACGCAATCCGTCTGCTATGCGGCCCTGGGCCTGGCCTCTATTTATTTATGCGAAGTGTATATTTATATCAGCCCCTTTCTCATTAATAGGGCAGGAAATGGCTGGAATGGTTACATACCTGGCGGCCCAGGGGTCCCGCTCGGCCAAGACACACAGGGCCCTGGCAGCCCCACCAGGATTGCGAGGGGCCCCCTCCTCAGTCTGCCCGCGTCCCTGGCCCTTCACTGACCCCCTTGTTCTGAGCTCCCCTCCTCCCTCCTGAGCTGCTGCAGGACTCTGGAGCCCACAGCCTGGGAGGGGGATGGATTTTAGGCCCCTCTGTCCCCCAGCTCCTGACCCCCTCCAATCCCCGTGAAGGCAGTGACATTGGGGGTCATGTGGGGTTGATTGGATCCAGACAGAGTGTGGGGGTTTGGGGGGCAACTATCAGGGTTCTCTCATTTAGGGATGGGATCCTGGCACTTTGGGATGAGGGGACAGGAGGGCCCTCCTGAGGAGGGGGTGATCCCTGGGGCTCTGCCCCCCATCAGGCCCTGTCCCTTGTCATCTTGGGCAGCTTCTTCCACATGGGCTCCTCCAGCCCTCCAGAGGGGTCTGCGTTTCCCACCATCCCGCCACAGGTCAGCAGGGCTGGGGAGCCCTGTCTCGCTGTCCCCCTCTAGGGTCCTCACGCTCTGCTCAGAACCCGGCCAGCCTCTCTCTCCAGGCTCCAGCTCTTGGGCTCGGGCCCCAGGTGGGGCTGCCAGAGCTTCGAGGCGCGGCCCCTCCCCAGAGCTCTCGCCTGACATAACCTATTAGCGCCTCTCGCCTCAGCCCCCTCCCCCGCCAGCCTCCCTCCCCCGCCAGACCCAGCCGCCCTGCTGTCCTGCAGCCGGTGCCTGGCCAGGACAGGGTTAGAGGTAGCCTGCAGGACACCCCGCAGGGCCCGGGGAGCTCTGCCCGCTCACCCTCCTCTCTGCGGGTCCAGGGGCTGCTCTCTGTCCAGAGGCCTCTGCTGGGCTTGTCCTGCTGGCAGCTGCCCTGTGGTCAGGTGGGCTTGACCTCTGCCCTCTGCCTGCTGCGACCACCCCACCTCCCAGCTTAGAGTCTAGAGAGAGCTGGGCCCATGTGCAGATGCGCAGACTGACAGGAGGGAGCCCAGGGGGCCTTCTTACAGTCCTGCCTGTCCCTCTCCTCCCCGCCCCCTCCTCCCTTCTGGGCCTGATGGATTGGTTGTGTGGGGGGGAGTTGAGGGTCTAATACTGAGGAGGGGGCTGGGAGGCTGAGGCCCTCTGGGTGGCGGGAGGGGGCTGCTGCAGGCTCTCAGGCTCTGCCCAGGGCTAACGCTGGTGTCCCTGGGCCTGCCATGAGGTCCTACCCTAGTTGAGACCTGTGTGCTTATGGGGGATAGGAGCCAGGCCCCAGGCAGGCTCCTGGGGCTTCCTTTTGAGCCTTTTGGAGCCCCGTGGAGCTCTGCATCTCTCCCCTCTGCCCTTCCCACCTCAGCTTGTGGAGCGAGCCCCCAGCGTTGGGGGTCAGGGTCTGCCCCAGGTTCCCACTGGGCTGGTCTCCTGCCCCCGTGCTTTCTGGGTGAAGCAGGAGGAGAAGGAAGAGGTGAAGGTCAGGTCAAGGCTTCATCCTCTTGGGTCCCCCTGGGACAGGACTGTGCCCTTGTCCCCTGAAGGTCAGGCCGGTGCCTCCTCCCCGGGCAGGGCACGGACATCTAGGTCACCTGATCGTGTGGGTCTGAGTGCCTGTGGGGTGGGGGGAGGAAGGCGTCTGCCCCACCCTGAAATTACTTGTGGTCTGAGGGACCCCAGATCCTCTGCTCCCTGGGTCTCCTGCCTGTCTGGCTTATGTGGCCCTGGGTAGGTCCCTGGCCTCTGTCCCTTCTACTGTGAGGGTCTTATTGGGTTCTGCTGACTTCTGGGTCTGAGCTTTTGTGAGTCTTGAATCCCTCTGGGCCCAGGGGTCAATGGGCTGGGATTGAGGGGTGCTGGAGAGGGCCCCCAGTCTGAGTAGAGTGGGGAGCCCCTGGGCCCAGCCTCTGGACCTGGCCACTGCAGCTGGACCCTGCAGCTATTCATGCTCACACTGCACACATCTGGAGCATGTTCCACCCCCGTCCCAGGCCCACATCTGGAGACCAAAGCTGGCTCGTCGGCTAAACACAGAGCATCTGGACCCCGAAGTGCTGTTGCTGGGTTAACGCGGTCCATCTGGGCCCCGCTGCCGCTCCGCCCCGTCTCCGCGGTGGAATGCCGGCCGCACATCTGGAGGGCTGGAGCCCGTGCCCGGCAGGGTCAGGAGCCGGCGCCGCCTGGGGTCCCCGGCCTTGAGCTGGGGTCCTGCATGCAGAAGGCTCACCCTTCCTTTCTGGATTTCACTGCTCTCGGGGCTTCTCCCAGGGGCCGCCTTGGGAAGAGCTCCATTTGGACACGCACTCTCTCTACACAGTCTGTCCCCAGGTGCTGACAGCTGCCACTCTGCACCAGCCCACCCAGCAGCCCCTTGGCATCACTTGAAAGAGCCTCCCGGGCCCCCCTCCTGGATTGCCTGTCTTCTTCCTCCTCCTTGGTGCCTTGGGCGCTGCAGGGGGTGCCATCAACTCTCGGGGCTTCCCGGGGCCCGGCATGGAGCCCACTCATGTGGCCGGCCTTTCAGATACTTCCCTGGCAACACTGTGCTGGGCAGGATGGGGCTGGATATCGCTCTAGGGCCCAGGCTGAGGGGAGAGAGCAGCACCCTGTGGGAACCAGGATGCCATGAGGAAAGACCACCCAGGGGAAAGGGCTGTCCGGGGAGATGCCCACTACGAGCACTGCCTGGTGGTGACCTTGACTGCTTCCTCAGTGGGATGACAGACTCTTCCAACCTCACGAGGGACATACGCCTCCCTAGCTAAAGCACGTGGGAGGCTGAAGTCCCTGCCATCGCATGGTAGTGAGCTCCCCATCACTGGGAGAAGGACACAGGGGCCTGGGAGAGGTGCCCCACAGCCGGGGGCCCGGAGCCTGGCCTGGGGGCCTTGCTGTCCGCTGGCCCAGAGTGGCCTGTGCTCTGGAGCCCACCCAGCCTCTGGGACCTGGACCGCGCTTGCGGAGCCTGGCGATCCTGCATCCTGTGGCTCAGCCTTATCAGGGGAGCATCACTGGCCCCGATTGAAAGGGATCCTTTATTGCCGAAGCCTCCAGCCTGGGGGCCCTGGAGCCACAGGCAGCTACGACCACAGAGCCCCATGCCCTCTTCTGCACCTCCTTGCCCACGGAAAAAGTGAGTCAACACACGAGAAAGAGATACAAATAAAAATAACAAGGGCCAACATTCATGGAGCATCCGCTGTGGGCCAGATACCCTTCTGAAGGCTTTCCGCGTTAACTCATTCCTGCCTGCCTCTAGGGAGGGTCTAGCCCATGCCAACCCATTTTACAGTCAGGGAAGTTGAGGCTTCAGGTCCACTTGGTTGCAAGGTGGCAGGACTGGGATGCAAACCAGATGGCTGGCTCCCAAGCCCGAGTCCTTGACCACGGCTCCCTCTGCCTCTCCATGGGCTGGAATGGAGTGTGCAGATGGAGGGAGCAGAGAGAGGTGGACAGAGCAAGAGGGATGGCTCTGAGGCTCTCAGAAGAGAGGATGCCAGACCCCACCAAGGAGGAGGAGGATGGGCTGAGTTGCAGGGACACCGTGTCCTGTCTCCCCCAGGCCTTTGGATGGGGTGTCCAGGGGCCCAAGGGCAGAGCTCCCGTCTGGCCAAGCCTTCCAAAGTCAGACAGAGATGGGCTCTGCCGTCTGCAAATGGCTGGCCACATGGCTGGTTCCCCAGGCTTCTCTGGAGGGCAGAGTGTGGGGACTGGAGTCAGCCTGGGACCCAGCCCTGTGGGCCAGTCTCTGACCCTGAGCTAGGGGAGCTGCCTGGATGGTCACCCAGGGCTTCCAAGGCTGGGGGTCTCCACTGGTGTGTGTGGGGTCCCCTCTGTCTGCCTCTGCTGCCATCCGTCTGACCTGCCGGAGGAGCTAAATGGCAGGAGGAGGACAAGGGGTGCTTGGGCCATTGGCATGGTCACTGAGCCACTCTGGCCTTTTCCTGTCCTACAGGCCCCTCTAACAACCTCCCCCACCACCCAGAGTGCCTCCACTCTCTATCAGGGACTCAATGGCCACCCTTCACCGGGCACATCCTTGGTGCCAGGCCCTGCGGAGAGGGCTTCTCCATGTGACATCCCAGTCACTCCCCACCACACCCTGGGGGAGGACCCATTATTGTCCCTATTTATGGATGAAAAGACTCAAGCCTATGAGGGACAATTGTCAGGGCCAGAATTCAAATCCAGGCCTGTCCCAGCCCCTCCTGGTGCCCCTAACTGCCCCCCTGCCACGAGGGCTGGAAGAGACTTCCCCATAATCCCCATCTCAGGCTTCCCAGAGCTCCAGCCCGGTACCCCCATGCCCCAGCTGAGTGGGCTTCCTCTGGGCTCAATAAGGCCCACATGGAGGACAAGGGCCAAGGTGGGGAGAAGGGCTGAGCAGCGGGAGACCTTCGGGAGCAGAAAGAGCAGAAGCCTTTTGGCAGAGCAGCGAAGCTGGCCACCAGGCATCCCAGTTGGGATGGGTCTTGGGGACCAAGGGCAGGGGGTGAAGAGGGCCATGGGGACGCGCCGACCACACTTGCTGTGTGTGTTTGAGGAGCCCTGGTCTGGCCCTGCTGGGGAGACAGAGGCAGGAAGGTCCTGGGGATCTGGGCTCTCCCTGGGAAGCTTGGGCCTGAGGGAGGTTGGGAGGTTCCTGGTAAGTCCTGGGTGAACTCCAGCTTGCATGGCCCAGGGGAGGAGCCCCTAGTTCAGTCCCAGGGCAGCTGCAAATGCTCGGAGAAGGGTGGTGGGCTCCGTGCCTGCTGGGGCTGGACAGAGGATCCTGGCTTCATCCACAGCCAGCTTGGCTGCTCCTCAGGCTCCCATGATGGAGCTCCTCTGTCCCTTCTTGTCCCCTCCCCGTATGTCATTTAGGTCCCACTGAAGTGGTACAGCTAGGCAAGTCCAGTTCAGGCTGCACCTGGAGCCCTCCTGCTGTCCCTTGCTGAGGTCCCATGCACAGGACCCCCAGAGTTTATGGACCATCTGCTCTGTCCCTCCCTTATCTCCAGGACCTGGTCCCTCTGGGCCTCAGCGCTCTGGGAGGATGTGTCACCTGGGAGGATGTGTCCCGCCTGGTTCCCTGGAACAAGGGCCTGGTTCTCCAGGTGGCCTTGAACACCCATGTGCCATAGCCTTGCTCACACAGGGGGTGGGCAGGGTGCAGCCCTCCCCTGGGTGCCTGGGCTGGTCTGAAGCTTCCAGACTGGACTCTGGCTGGTCAAGTCAATGGCCCCCATTGGCTGGTCTAAGGGAAGCGGTGGCTGAGGGCTCTGCCGTCGAGACCTACCAGGGTGGCCTCAGCTGGCTCCCATTTCTTGCTTTCTTGGGGTCCTGGTGGTGCTGTTAACTGATCTGGTGCCTGGGGCACTCCTGCCCTGGCCTCAGTTTCCCCCTTGGAGAATGGGTTTAACCTGAGCTGTTGATAGGGCCCTGCAACTCCTGCCTGGGTGGAGCTCACCTTGCCCTCAGCCACCACTCACCCACGTACCCCACACTGCAGGGTCCCAACCTGGTCAGCAAGCCATGACCATACCAAATCTTTCCTTGGCTGGGCCTCCCAAGCCCAGCGCTGGCTTCTCACTCAGGCCCTGGTGGACTTTCAGACAGCAAGAGAGGGTCTCCTGGCCTGGCCTGGCCCTTCCTTCAAGCCAAGTGTCTGGGAGTCTGTTAGGGAGCAGATTCTCCCAGACAAACCAGGCCAGTCAACAAACAGGCCACCGAACAACAAGGGGAGATTGCGCAACCCAGATCCAGGGAAAGAGGCCACGGATCCTCGCTCCAGCACGCGGGGCGGTGAGCTGGGGCCAGGCCTGTGGGCTGCAGCCTGCCTGGCCTGGACTATTTCTGTCCTGTCTGGGGGGTGGGGGCTGATGAAATCCCCCCCCTGCACTTCACCCAAACACTTTCCTCCTGAGCCCCGGCTCCATGTGCTTCCAATTCATTGTCACTTAACTCATCACTCAAGGCTCTGAGCCGCACCCCTCCCCCTCCAAGAAGACAAAAACAGTCTGGCACGCGGGCGAGGTGGGTGTGAGGGGCTGTGACAGGCGGGCTGGCTGTCTTGACCTCAGCTGTCCCCGGGCAGCCTGCCCTGCCGTCACAGTCCCAGTGTCCCCAAAGGCAAGAGCTGGTGGGCTGGGGCCGAGGAGGGCCTTTAGGGTCGTCAGCTTCTCTACTCCTGGAGCCAGGAAGTCCACAGGCCCTGGAGGGCTCTGCCCAGGGACGTCCAGGGGTCACCTTTCTGTGCCAGGAGGGTCACACGTGGATGGTCTGTGCCAGCCAGCGAGGACGAGTCCATCTTCTCCTGCTTTTCAATTCACTGTCCAGCGGTTCCCCACCTCGGGACAAGGTCCAGGCTAGCCAGGGCAAAATCAAAGAGGACGGGGGAGCCTGGGGACAGGGGCCTCTCATTTTGTAGACTCCACAGTGGCCCCGTGGCTTCCGTGGTAAGGTGGCCACAGCTGCATTTGGTGGGGTGCCCCCAGGCCTTCCCACTATGTGTGCCAACCTCTTGAGCCCTCTGTTCAGCCACCTTGAGTGAGGCCAGTGTTCCTCAGGGGGCATTAGTTGGGGCAGGGCACAGCCCTGGGTTCTCTATCCGTGTGTCCCTCTCTCCCCTGAGGCTGAAGGTCTCCCCAGGACAGGGTGGGGCTCATCACCCTGGATCTCCCAGTGCCCAGCAGGACCCAAGTGCATGGTGCTCGCCGAACCAATTAGTACATTTTTCAAATTAAGTCAAAGTGCTATTTTTACTATCTCTGGGCCACAGGAACCGGGGCTGCGGCTCTCCAGATAAATACTGACGATCTGGCTCTTGCTTACTTCACTGTCAGGGACAAAACTCCCTTTCTGAAGCAGCCAGAAGGCAAGCCCCAGTCCCTAGAGGGAGGCCGCTCCCACACTCCCCTCTCACCCACATGGAGGAGGCCTGTGGCCCCTTTGGCTCCCGTGGTCCCCTGCTGTGCTGCCCCTCAATCTTGGTCTGTGGTCTGCAGACGGAGGGAGCTGCAGGGTGGAGCCCCCAGCACGGCCTTCCTGGGCAGGGTCGGCAGTTCCTGGAGCGGCAGGGCTGTGTGAGGACAGACATTTCCCTGAATTGTTCTGCAGGCCAAGCGCGATGCGGGAGGGCGGGCGCCGTGGGGGACTTTTCTCCCTTCCACTGCAAAGGGGACAGGAGCCTCCAAGTCCACAGCGGGGTTTGGGAGGTCACCCAGACCCTAGGGGCCACAAAACTAAGAGAGGACAGAGTGGGGGCCCCAGCTGGATAGAGCTGGGGGTCAGGTGTAGACCCAAGTTGGTCTGAGAATTCAATTCCAGCCAAAGGACGGGGCTGTACCTGGGCCCCAGGGGCTACCTGGAGATGCCTGTCCCTCCTTTACTGGCTGGGTGCACCTGTCTGTGTGGTTCTTTATCCATGTTGTATCCAAGTGGTCAACCTCCCCTCCAGCTTAGGAATCTTGGCCATTTTCTAAGGCTTCTACTTGATGGAAGCTTTTCTGGGGACAGAGGCTGCAGAGATGGGGTGAGAGAGGGATGCTGAGCCCTAAATGGGTGTCCAGAGTCCCTTCTCTCTGCCTAGGGACTTTTAACACAATGTTCCTTAAATTCTGTTTTTCCTCCCCAGAACTCTGGAAAGACGCTCTTTGCATTTTGGACAGGTTTCCCAAATGATGCTCTGTGGGCTGTTGGGTTGGGAGAGGAAAAAGTTCCTGGATCAGTAGTAACCTGGGAAACACGAGATGTAAGCAAATCAGAGATGCACCTCTCTTGCAGGACTTCTCAGAGCCTTTAGTTGTTAATGGAGGTTTTGACTTTCTAAGAGGGGTTCTTTGACCGGGAAAAGGTCCCTGGCCTGGAAAACTAGTGTTTCTCAGATTGACTTGACATCAGAGTCATTTTATCCCATGGGATACTTACTGAACTTGAATTGTCAAGTGGCCCAGCAGAGGAGATGGTTATGGGTAAAGATGTTTCTCCTAAAAGAAATACTTTTGTGCTATTAGTGGGATTGTAAATTGGTACATCTATCGTGGAAATCAGCATGGAGTTCCTCAAAAGACTAGGCATGGAACCACCATATGACCCAGCTACATGGCTCCTCAGTATTTATCCTGAAGAATTAAAGTCATCCTACTACAGTGACACATGCTCTGTGTATAGCAGCCCAATTCACAACAGCCAAACTATGGAACCAGCCTAGGTGTCCATCAACGGATGGATGGATAAAGAAAATGCGTCTATACACCATGGAGTTTTATTCAGCCGTAAAGAAGAATGAAATTATGACATTTGCAGGAAAATGGATGGAACCTGAGAACATTGTATGAAGTTGAAACTCAGAGCTCAGAGGGTCAAGGGTCATACGTTTTCTCTCATATGCAGAAGCTAGAGAGGAAAAAAGCAGAGTGGGGTGGGCCTCATGAAAACCAAAGGGAGATCCATAGAGGAAAGGGATCCCGTCCGGGGTGGGAGATCAGGAGGGAGGGGGGAAATGCTGGGAGTGATATTGGCCAAATTGTATTGTCATTTGTGTGCATGGACGATTATGTAACAGCAAATCCCATCATTTGTACAATTAGAATGCACCAATAAAAAATGTGGAGAGAAAATAAAATAATATGTTAAAGACTTGGGAGAAAAAAAGAAGTCTTCTCTCTCTCTCTCTCTCTCTCTCTCTCTCTCTCTCTCTCTCTCTAGTACTGCAGACTGAACCCAGTGGCGCTCACCAAGTTGCCCAGACTGGCCTCCAAGTTGCAACCTTCCTGCCTCAGACTCCGGAGTTGCTGGAATCACAGACGGGCACCACAGCCCCCTGCTTAAGATGTTTCTTCTTTTATGTCAAGTGGAAAATTCCCCCTTTTGATATTGGGTGGAGTTGGCCATGGCAGCTTCTTGGTTGTCCAGCTCGTGTGCAAATCTGGCCACACCATTTCCTCCCTTCCTGGACCCTGAAGGCAGATGAGTTGGCAGGTGGATGGAACAAGTCGATTAGACAGATCTTGTCCCTCTCTCTAGCTTGTTCTGGAAATGTGAGCCACAGTCAGGTCACCTGTAGCCAAGGCTGGGCAAGACCCAGGCGACGGGGAGAGCTGAGAAGACTTCAGTCATCCAGCTGGTCTGACACACTGGAAAAGACAATCCCCAGCTTTCAGAGGGATCTGATTCCAAGATGAGATTTGGGGATGAGTTAACAAGACCCAGAACATGCTGGTTCCCATCCTGCCGCTTCCTGTCCCCTCCCCTCAGCTGGCGTCTCTGGACCCCACTGGCAGGCTCTGTTCTGTTTCTGACTCTGGGGCCCAGCTTGGGCTCAGTTAGGGGATTTCTGCAGGAGCCAAGTTCAATGTTCAGGTGATTGACATCTTAATGGATCTCTTACTTTTAAGGATGGTGGCTCAGCATTGCTCCTGGGACCCTTCTTATTAGTTCTTCCCCAACATGAATCTTATCCTGAACACCAACCAGGGACCCTCTTTTGAGCCTTTGCTTGTCCAGCCTGCAGCTCCCAGCTCTCCCTAGCACTTGGGCACCAGATGGGCAGGAAGGAACCATCCTACTGGGGGAAGACTCCGGGGAAGAGACCACATAAGACATTCTCCCTCTCGTTCACCCATGCCGTGAGTCAGACCTCTCTCCACATTTGCTGAGTTGACCCGTTGCATTTGAAGTACAGGAAGAACCTGCCTCAGATCCCCAGGGAGGGCTTGTCAAAACAGATAGCTGGGTCCCATCCCCAGACCTTCTGACCTAGTAGGTGTGGAAGGGCCTGAAAATTTGCCTTTCTAATAGATTGCCAGGTGACATTGATGCTGCAGGACTGGGGACCATGCTTTGAGAGTGGCTGGTCACTGTGACTGGCCATTGACACCCACATGGGGACTTGCTCATCAAATCAGCCCATTCAATCTAGACGCTTCTCCCCTAAGGGAGGGGGGTCTGGACAGCGTTGGGTTTCTGAAAGGCCCTGGGTCTGGGGCTGAGCAGGGAAATGTTGCCAAGAGCCGTTTGGGGCATGGAAGCCAAGCTTTGTCTATTTCCTAGGCCAGGCTGGGCCTCAGAGGTGAGGGTCCAGGACAGGAGGGAGGCAGGAGGCCTGGGGAAGTCTGCGGCCGCAGGGCTGAGGCTGAGATTGGGCCTCAGCCCAGTGCACCTGACCCTGGGGCTGGGAACAATGGCTGGGCCGGCGGCGCTGCGTGGCCGGCTGCCAGGCACATCTCTGCTCTCCTTCCCAGCTCCCATTTTCCTGCGCTCCCCCCGCTCGCGCCCTCTCCGGCGGCCCATCCTGTCCGCTGGCCCCTGGACAGCACATTCCTTCAAGCTGATCTTTCCCGGCGGCGGCTGCAAGCTCACGTTCTCACAGGAAGGCGGAGAGCCAGGCCAGGGACTGGGGTGATGTCGGCAAGGCTCTCTGGGGCCCTGACCCCTCATCCAGAGACCAGAGGACATCTGGGGGGAGGGAGAAGTGGTCCCTCAGGCCCATGGTTCCCCAGGACCTGGCCCTCTTTCCCCGACACTTGCCTCTTCTGCTATTTGGGAGGGGCTGGAGACTGGGGGCTCGGGGACTGCCGGGCTCCCTGTCCCGTGTTCTAGCCCTGTACTGCCACGTTGACTGTGTCCCCTGTCCTCTTGGCTCAATGCTGAGTTGATTGGGAAGGACCACCTCTCAGGTTAGTCCCCTTTCCCTGCAAGACCTACATGCAAGGGGTGTAAGAGGCCACGCCCCCTCCAGGACAGCCCTGGATGTGCGTCTATCATCCATCCACACAAGGACAGGCAGGTTGTAACCACCTCCATCCCCAATCTAAGAAACCCGTGACTGGGAGGGGTGGTGCTGACCGGGTGACCTCCTGTCCGTGGCCTGGAGTCTCTCTCCTTCTCAGGGGTCTCAATGTCCAGAGGACCTGTTGCCCTGCCTGGCAGCAAAGGGGCTGGGGTTCATGTCCTGCTGTCCTCTGAGTCTTTCCTGGACTCTCCATGCCAGGTCAGGGCTCTGCCTGGGGGTCAGGTTCAGTCTGAGGTGGGAGTCAGGGCAGGGTCTAGACTGTAGCTGGGTCAGGGCTGTCTGGGGCATGGCTGGAGCTTCATCTGGGACAGGTGATGGGGTCATTTAGTTCAGGGTGGAGGTTAGCATTTAGCCTGGGTTCAAGGTCAGATTCAGTCCAGGTTCAAGGCCAGCGTTGAATTCAGTCTGGGATTGGGGACAGAGGCAGACTAGGGTCAGGATCAGATTCAGCCTGGGGTCACAGGGGTCCTGGCTGGTGCTCAGTCTGGGGCAGATTTGCAGCTGTGTCTGGGATTATGGCCAGTGCATCCTGGCAGGGGTGTTGGGGTCCCTGGGGTGTGGGGCCAGGGCTCGGCTGGTATCCGGGTGGGCACTCAGTGTCTGTTAGGACAGGACCCTAGTGTGGAGCTGACCTAGAGAGGGGTGTGTTGAAGGTTGTCCCTGTCCCCTCCCTACTGTGTTTGTATCCCCTGCCCCCAGCCCACACCCAGCTGCTCCAGACTCTGGAAGCCTCACTAGGGACTTGGAAACAAGTGGGGACGGTGACTGGGCTTGGGTGGGGAGGCAGTTCCAGGCCCATTTTCTCTCCAGTAAAATATGCCCTGGAGCCTGTGCCCTGCCTGGGGACACGGGTCAGCCACATAGCACCTTTGCCTTCCCCCAGTCTCCACTTGCGCGTCTTGGTGTTTGGGAAATGGGCTGTGCCCCAGAAACCTGGGCTGGACCCGGGGACAGCAGTGTCAAGAGGACTCGAGTCAGGAGGGCAGGTGGGGGTCATGGCAGGAGCTGGAGGGAGGTGGCTGGGGAGGAGAGGGATGGCAAGCAACACCTTCCTGGAATTGTGGGATGACAATTCCGGCCCCAAACGCCCCTTAGTGGCTGTGGGTGCCACTTTGGTAGCAGGAGGGTGTCTCTTGTGTGGAGCTGCCTGCATCACCGGGCTGTGGCTTTAATGCTAGGGCCTAGGCATGGGGCCCGGTAAGGGGTTATGATTCCGCAGGACTCCAGAGTCTTGATCCTGCCCAGTGACTGCCACCTGCCCTGTCAACGGCAGGGTCCCCAAACCACCCCCACAGGAGCTTGGCGCATGGGCGGGCAGATTGGAGGAACGGGTGGCAGGCGGGCCTCTGGTTCTTCTCTACCCTCAGCTCAGCCCCCTAATCTGGCCTCCTCCTGTCAAAGCCACAGACACAAAAGAGCGCCCCATTGACGTCAGCGGAAGCGCCCACAGGGCCTCCGTCTCTCCCAGAATTTTGGCTCTGGAGTCCTGCATCGGATGTCTGTGGTTTTTAAAAGGTGAAAATGGCCCCTGGCCTTGATTCTGTGTCTCCACCAAAACCTGGCTGGGCAGAAAGTGGGCTTTGAGGTCCTCAGTCTCCGCTGTCTCTCACACCCCTGCAGACCCCTCCTTCAGTGCCCTCCTGAGCAGCTCCTGTCCCCTGGGCCCTCCTGATTTCCTTCCTCCATCTCTTTTGCACCAACTGTGGCTCCCGGGTCCTTCCCTAGGCCAGTACCCGTTGCTGAGTCTCCTGGACTTTCAGGGCTCCTCCATCTTTGGGCATCATTCTCCTCCCCAGAGTGTCGGGCTCTGCCTTGCTCTTCTCTGTGGTCCTGACATCCAGCCCAAGCCTGGCACATAGTAAGTGCTCAGTAAATCTTTGCAGGCCGGAGTGGGTGAATTCCTCCTTGAATCTCTCTCTTTGCCCACGCCTTGCCTCTGGTTTGAGGTTCAAACCACTGATTTCTGGGAATCACTGTGCACCAATCACTGTGGCCGCTGGGAGGAGCCAGGGGGGCAGATGAGGCTAGCCTTGGAAGGAGCCACTTGTCAGTTGTGCCCTCGGTCAGCATGACCTGGGCCAGCGGAGTGTGGACTCTCTGTGCATGCAGAGGCTCTCAGGGTCAGCGCACGCCTTCCCTGAGGACGGGAGCTTTCCCTTTCTCTCAAGGGGCCCACAGCCCAGGACAGACAGGGAGAGAAAGACTAAGCGAGGCTTCTCTCCTGGAACGTTCTCAATTTTTGCTGAAAACTCCTGATTGCTGCTGGTCTTAGGCTGCACCATGGACCATGCAGGACTCCCTCCCTGGGCCAGGTTTGCCTATGTCATGGTCAATCTGACCATGACCTTGGTTTCCTATCATTTATGGACTGTGGTTCAAGCTGCTGACACTGAGCGCCCCGCCCAGGCTTCCTCTCCCGCCTGCACAGGGCTCCTCAGCCCCTGCCAACGCTGTTCCTGTCTCCGAGCCTTTCTTTCCCTGGTTTCTCATCACACCTCCTGTCCCTGCTCATCCAGCAGAACCTGCCCCTGTCCTCACCATCCCCAAACACCCTCCAGGACTTGGGGTCTCCTAACAGGTGCTCAGTCCCTGGGCAGCCCCAAGCTGGTCCTCAGAGCCTGGGCTGGCAAGAGTCACCGTGGGGTGGCAGGAGCCAATGTCCTTTCTTCCCATTGTGTGGATGAGGACCTGCCTCTCCCAGGACTCTGAGCCAGAGCACTGACTGTTTTCCAGCTGTCGGTGGCATCATTGTTAGAGGTCTGACACCGAGTCCCACTTCCGCTCTGCTGCCGTCGGACTGTGGTCAAGCCCTTGCCTTTATTTTGCATGGGGAGGTGGGTGCCAGGGATTGAACTCTAGGGCACTCAAACTCTGAGCCACATCCCCAGCCCTATTTTGTATTTAATTTAGAGACAGGGTCCCACTGAGTTGCTTAGTGCCTCATCATTGCTGAGGCTGGCTTTGAACTCACGATCCTCCTGCCTCAGCCTCGGAAGCTACTGGGATTACAGATGTGTATCACTGCGCCTGGCTAAACCCTTGCTCTTTTGGTCTCAGTTTACCCACATACAGAATGAAGACATTGAACTTGGTGATCTCAGAGGTGCTGCTATGGAATCAGGGTTCTGCCAGGGAGGATGAGCCTCCAGTCTGGGTGGCCTCCTGTGGCCAGCCCAGTGTTGTGGTGGAGGCTGCAGTCCACACAGCACTCCAGGAGTGGGGAGGCTGCAGTCCTGGGTGAGAATCCCACATCGGTGCTCAGTAACTGTGTGGCCTCAGAGCAAATCCCACGTTGGGCCCTGGTTTCCTATAAATGGGGGAAACTGGCCAGACCTGGCTTCCTCCAAGGGTTATTAAATGCATTTGTGGCTTTGAAGGTTTTGCTAAGTTGGACGGCACCATGCAGGTGGATGTGCAGAGCCACCTCTCGCAGCACCCCACACAGCAAGGGCCCAGGCAGATGACCGCTGGTGGCGCCCTGCCGCGGGGAACGTGGCAGGTGTCTGGACACGGCGTCCCCAGGCGACTTGCTAGGGCAAGGTTCCCAGCAGCTCAAACTACGTTCCCAGCCGGTCCCACTGCGGGGCTGGGACAGCCCCCACGGGAAGCCAGCCCCCCTGCCGATGGGAGGAGTGGGGGCCCACCTGGCACCCGCCCAGCCTGGCCGGCCTCCCATCCCATGTTTTGTTCGCAGAGTTTGGAATGTCCTGGGACGCAGAGCTCGGCTCCCTGGGGGAGACGCTGGTGCCATCGCCTTGATCTCATTGCTGGACAGGTTTTCTCCTTCATTCCAGCTCGGGACTCGGCAGGCGCCCAGCGGCAGCTGCTGCCAGTCCCAGCCCGTCTGCGTCTGTCCCTGCGCTGGCAGCCACGAACCTGCAGCTGGGAGCCGGAGGGCTTCCCAGGGGAGGCTCCTCCAGCGTCTGCGTGGGCCCTGGGCACGCCTCCCAACGCGGTGGCCACACCCCCTGCCCATCTGCCTCCCATCACAGACTCCTTCGCCTGTGACCCCGGGACGCCAGGGCCCGGAGGTCTGCTTGGAATGATGTTCTCAGGACCTGGAGACTCCCGACAGGCACACCATGCCAGCTGCCCTGATTTCTGTTCCCTTTAGTGGGACAGGCGAGGCGCGGGTGGGGCTTTTGCTCAGGGCGTGGGGGCTGGGGTGTCGGAAACACAGAAGATGCCTAGCCTAGCACGGGTTTCAGCTTCCCTGAGCTCCACGTTTGAACTACCCCCAGACCTGGGGGTGACTTGCTACAGGATGATGTCCGGGGAGGATGGAAGAAGGAGCCATCCTCACCTGGTCAGTGTCTACCTGTGCAATCCGATTTGTGCAGGTTCTAGAAGGTTGGGTACTGAGTACCCTCGACTTGCTTCCATGTGCTCATGCTGGGGCTGTGCTGCCTGAAGAGAGGGGGTGCACAGGAAAGGTCGTGCACGTGTGGTCACAGGCACACACCCTCTGGAGGGGCAGCTGTCCTTACCTGGCCAGGGGCCCTGCTTGGTATAGCTGCTCCTACCATCCACCCCTCCCCTGGGATGGCTAGGCCAGGGATTTCATGGTTATACAAAGATCAATCCTCCCTGGGTTGGGGGACAGAGGCCCTGTGGTCTGTCCTCACCTTGGACAATCTCTGCCTGGTATGGGTCAGCACCCGCCCTAGGCTTGGGCAAAGTCTTTTCTTTCCACATCTCCTTCTCTTAATGAGAAGGCTAAATAAATTAGTCCCCCTGGAAGGTCCCCAGCGCCCCAGGCAGCCTGGCTGGGGCTGGTAATATTTCCCGTGTTTATGACCCCTGGTCCTACCCAAGGGCTCCTCTCTGTAGCCATTGGAATTAATTTTGTGAATCAGAAAGGGGGGGGGGTGCAGCCTGCTGAAATCCAGGACCATGACATCTCCACCTCCCCCTGTGGCGAGTCCCACTCGCTAATTCTATAAAACAGTCTCCATGTCCAGCCAAGCCCGGGGCCGCCTGCCTGGCTCACGCTGCCTCATGTCTTTGCTATGTCCTCCCCCCGGGAGGGGGCTGGCCCCAGCCCCGATGATTCAGGCCCCCTGACACCTTGCACTGATGTCAGTGGGAATGGAGGCCTCAGGCCTTAGGACCTCCTGGCCTGTTGCCTGGGCCCGCGCCCTGCACGGGGCTTGGCCCCGGCTCGTGCCTCCCGTGACCTTCCCATGGACGAGGCCTGGCTGGGAGACCAGGCCAGCCCGGACAGCCTCTCCCTCACGCTGTCCCCTTGCTGAGAGCTGCCCGCACTGGCACTGAGCCGTCCTTTGGATTCCTTGGGTTTCGAGGACTAGTTCTAAAATTAATGTGGGGGAATTTAGGGAATTTGTGAGCAAGTTCCCAGAGAGCTGTGGCTGCCCTGGGGACAAGTGTCCCTGATTCCTCCCACTGCCCCCAATTCTCATTCCCCTAATTTCCTAGAGGAGTAGGTCGATTTGGGGCAAACTTACTTTATGAATCAGGGCATGGCAGGAAACCTACCTGCTTCTGCCCATGAAGGTGGGGTCTTCCTTCACTCCACCATGGAGAAGGCTCTAAGAGGAGTCTCTAAGTCATTTAAAATGTGATTTGCAAATATTTTCTCTCATCTGTATCCTTTGAGGGCTTCCATTTTGATGAAGTCCAATTCACCTGCTTTTTTTCTTTTATTTCTTGTGTTTTTGGTATCACATCTAAGAAACCATTGCCAAACCCAATGTCCATGTTTTCTTCTAAGAGTTTTACGGGCTTTAGTTTTTACTCTCAGGTCTTCAAACCATTTTATGAACTTTTGTATATGGTGTGAGGTAGGGTCCACCTTCCCTCTTTCACAGGTGGAAGCCCAGTTGTCCCAGCAAATTCAGTGGAGAAGACTGTTCTTTCCCTGTTGAATGGTTTTGGCACCCTTGTCAAAGACCAATGGGCCCTAAACCTAGTGACTTATTTCTCAATTTTATTTCTGATTTATATGTCTATCCTTAGACCAGTAAATCTCTCTCTTGACCGCTGCAGCTTTGTCATTAAGTTTTGAAGCCAAGGAAAGTGATCTTCTGACTTTGTACTTTTTTCCAAGATTGTTTCAGCCACTCAGAGTCCCTTGAAATTTCATGTAATTTTTAGTTTTTAGGGTTTTTCCATTTCTGCAGAAAACATCATTGGGAATTTGATTGGGATTGTGTAGGATCTGTTTTTGTTAGTATCGACCTCAGCTTTGGATGGAATGGTCATGTTAGTAATATGCAGTCTTCCAATCCATGAACATGGGATTTCTTTTCACTGGTTTAGATCTTTGATTTCTTTCAATGATACTTTATTTCAGCATACAGAATTGTGTTCCTTTTGTTCATTTTCCCACTAAGTATTTTATTTTTTATGCTATTGTAAATGAAATTTTCTTAATTTTTTTGGATTGGGTCATTTAAAACAGGATTAGATGTAGACCATAGCATGAGCATCATTTCCAAACCAGTTTGTCAAGACTCCACTTACATGAAGGGAGATCCACCTGTGACAGTTAGCTTTGGTCAGTTGCTACCAGGCTGTCAGGCCCTGTGACCCTTTTCCTGGCCCCGCAACTGCTTGGGTCCTGGCTTCTAGGGGGACGTTTCAGTTCCTCATCCTGGGTCTCCCTGCCTCCAGTGTCTGTCTGAGCCAGCTCCCTCTTTACTGCCCCAATAATGCTAAATGTGACTGTCACTTGCCTGATTAGACACTCATCTTATCTGTGAGAAAACAGAGCTCTTTGGCCTTGTGTTCAAGACCTTCATCCTCATTGAGGGCTTTGCTGACAGTTTTGTGCTGATGGCCCTTGTGGGACTTTCCACCAAGATGTCCCAGATGTTGCAAAGTCAGGTTCAAGGGAAGCCCAGTGATTGCCCCAGGCTAGCTCTCCCTCCACGGCCTGCTCGTCCACCTCCATCTCCACCTCCACGGGAAGCCCCTCCTGTCCTGCTGCGCACAGGAGCATGACAGGCTTCCAGGTGCCTCCCCTCCACACCTCTCGGTCCCTCATGATCAAATCCTATAGATTTCACCTCCTGAGTCCTTTGGTGCCTGTCCCCTCTTCTTCGCCTGCTGCCCCCTAATTTAGGCTTTATCCTGGCCTGATCACAGGCCACCAGAGTGATCTTTCTAGAATATAAATCCCCTCTGTTTTAAGCCATTTACCAAGCCCACTGCTGCAGGGACAGGGCCTATGCTGAGGTTCTCTGATCTTGCCCATCCTGTCTTCTCCTAGGGTCTGCCTTGCATCCTCTGTGAGGACCCTGCTGATCTCCTGACCACCGTGCCCATGCATCGTCCTCAGCTGAGCCTGTAGACCCCCATTCCTCCTATGGGCTCCCTGTAGGTCCCTCTCCCAGAAGCCTCCATGGGGAGAGGACAGGATTGCATTGTTGGGGTGTTTGTCACCTGTCGGGCAGGTCCTTCTGAGAAGGAGGACTATTGGGCATGGGGAGGAGGCAGGCAGTGGGGACCTTCCTCCTTTGGACAGAGCGGTACTGATCCAGCAGCAGGGCAGCTCCCACCCTGGGTCCCCTCCCTTTCTTGGGACCTGAGGCTCTCATCCCCAGTCCCCTGGGCTCCCCAGCACATAAATCAGTGGGCACACTCTGGCTGGGGACCTCAAACCTGCACACCAGCCCCAGGAACTGACGATGCGTGGGCTTGGGGGAGCCACCCGTCTCGGTGGGTGTCTGAGCTTGGAGCCCTGAGCTCCCCGTACACACGCGGTTGCCATCTCAGCCGCTGCGCCTCCTGCCAGGGCCTAACCACTTCCATCTGCTCACTGACTCACGGGGCTGTCGAGGTTCTAAGAGTTTCCAAGTTCCTTCCCACCCACCCTGCCCCTCCAGGCTCTGTCCCCAGTGCTGCCCTGCCCCTGACGACACCCCGACAGACCTTCCCATGGGGATTGCATAGAGAGGGGCTTCTTGGAGGGGCTGAGCAGGAACGGCCT
Source organism: Urocitellus parryii (assembly GCF_045843805.1). NCBI lineage: Eukaryota > Metazoa > Chordata > Mammalia > Rodentia > Sciuridae > Urocitellus > Urocitellus parryii. Next base: position 27,179,590 of record NC_135539.1, on the reverse strand, counting down.
CCAGACCTCTCTGCCCCAGGGGAGGCCCGACTGCAGCTCAGGACACGAAGGCTGGAGACTGGAGTCAAAGGAGCCACCCAGGCCACTGATGCATTTAGGGAGTCTCAGGTCCAGTGCCAGGGGCAGGCCAGGGCAGAGGCCAGGGCTGTGCGGTCATCTTCTCTGGCACCCCCAGCTCTGGGTCCTGGGAAGGGCAGTTCAGCTCTGGCCCGCCCTTCCCCAGGGACCAGGGATATGTGGTGACCAGGAGGGCCCCGTACCCCATGTGCCCCTGGCCTCCCCCAAGCCTGCCTGCTCCTCTCCATGTTTCCCCAGAACAGGTCCTGGAGTGTTTGTGCCTAAACATTTCCAGGGCAACCAGCGGTCCTGGGGAATGGGGTTGGGGGTGGGGAGCAGCGTGTCCGGCTTCAGCAGGCCCAGGGGACATAGCCCCTCTGGGTGGATGGGACTTGGGGCCTGGATGGAGCAGAGGATGGCCGGAGGGACCCCTATCCCCTCTTAGAGCCAGTCCTCCACTGAGTGTGGTTTGAGAGAGTGTGAGTGTGTGTGTGTGTGAGTGTGAGTGTGAGAGTGTAAGTGTATGTGACAGTGTGAGTGTGTAAGTGAGTGTGAGTGTGTGAGAGTGTGAGTGTGAGTGTGAGAGTGTGAGAGTGTAAGTGTGTGTGACAGTGTGAGTGTGTGTGTGAGAGAGTGTGAGTTTGTGTAAGTGTGAGTGTGAGTGTGAGTTTGTGTAAGTGTGTGAGAGAGTGTGAGTGTGTGTGTGAGAGAGTGTGAGTGTGTGTGTGAGAGAGTGTGTGTGTGAGAGTGTGAAAGCGTGTGAGTGTGAGAGTGTGTGTGTAAGTGTGTGGGGCTGTGCCATGTGCATGTGGCAGCCTAGAAGATTTGGCACTATGAGGAGACAGTAGGTCCCAGGGCTGCTCTTCCTTCCCCTGGCCTTTGGGGACAGTGTCAGTGCTGGGACTTTCTCGTTGACCCTCCTCCCCACCTACAGCCTGTCTGTCCCTGTTACTTCTCAGTGGAGTCCCTGCTTGCTCAAAGGCACTCATGGGTGTGACATGGCTGTGACAGCAGCATTGTCCACCTCTCAGCCCTGCCCTGCCCTGTCCCCGACACCTGCCACACACCCATCCTGGACAAGCCCCCACTCGCCCCATGGCCAGGCCTCTTTATCTGGCTCCTTCGCCTTCAAGCCCGACAGGACCAGCTCCCACCCAGAGCACCTCCAGGGAGAGTCCCCGTGCCTGCCACAGCACAAGAGCCTGAACACGGCTGTGTCCACATCATCTCTCCCGCCTGGACTGTCCAGCTTTGTGAGATGTCCTCAGAGGGGACCCAGGCTTGGGCCATTCTGTGCTAGAGGCCTGGAGAGAAAGGGCCAAGGTAGAATGGTGCCCTGAGTGTGCATGGGGAAGTGTGACCAGGGAGGGGACCCGGGAGGCCTGAGTCTCTGCTGAGCATTCCCGCCTGAAACCCTTCTGCACACCTTGCTCCCTGACCCTCGCTGCCCTCTCTCTAGCACCCCTCGACCCTGGCGGTGCAGATTCAGCGAGCCCTGAGCACCCCGCGGCTGGGGCCTCACAGCAGCAGTCGTATGGCTGCAGGTCCCTGCGGTGGCCTTTCCCAGGGAATGGTCTGGAGCCAGGCACTTTCCGGGGAGACCTCCAGCCAGCTCCCACTCTGTGGCATGCGGGGAATGCAGCCCTGCACACGCAGGCCCTCCGGGCAGGAGAGGAGCTCGGCTGGTGGACTTTTAAGGACTGCACAGGGAGTGAGCTCCGCTCTGGTCTGGGCCAGCTGTCCTCAGGATCTGGCCCAGGCGCAGCTGACTTGGCGGGGCGCCCTGGTGGGGAGAGGTCTCAGCTTGGACTCTGGGCTGGAAGCATATGCAGGGCCTGGCTGGGATCTGTTCCTCTCCTCAGGCTCCGCGCAGGTGTTGGGGAGGCCCAGGACCCCTGCCCCTCTCCAGCAGAGGAGTGGGCCAGGCACTCAGGAGTTCTGGGTGCTTCTCGAGGGGCCTGAAGTTGGGGGACATGACTGAGCCCATGTCCGCAGCTGCTGCTCTTCACTTCAGCTGCTGCTGGCCAGGCCGCTCGGTCAAGGCCCCAGGTTTGATGATCACCCTTTGCAGATGGTAAAACTGAGGTTTGGACCAGTGAAGTACCCCACACGGTGCCTTGTTGGGGGACACAGCAAAGCCAGGATTTCAACTAGGCCCCCATCCATCCCGTCTCTCCTGGGCTGGTCACAGGCCCTGGGTGTCCCTGGGGAGGGGCCTTAGCCAGCTGCTCAGGCAAGGCTTGGGGAGAGGACAGACTCATGAGGAAGCCCCGGGGGCTGCAATGCTAGCCCCAGGGAGGCCCATCACCTCCCTCCAGGCCACTGAGGTGGCCGTCCAAGGTTAGTCTGTTTGCTCCCAGCTCCTGCTTGCTGCCCTGTCTCAGTGACTTCCTGGAGGACCTGGGTGGATGGAGGATGGAGGGACAGGCTGGACTGGCCCTGCGGTCACTAGGAGTCACTGTGGCCGAGTGAGAGGACAGAGCTCACCAGGAGTTTGTGCCACCTGGATCTTTACTGGGCATCTTCACAAACCCGTCTCACCTACTCCAGGGACCCCCTGATGGAGGTGCCACTGTCCCCATTTTCCAGATGAAGAAAACTGGCTTCAGAAAAGCCCAGGATGTGTGGGGGGTGGGATTTGAAGTTAGGGGGTCAGAGCTTAAGCCCCTTGCTCTGACCTCTCTGAGTCTCAGGCACCTGGCAGGGTGATGACTGCCGGGGGGCAGTACCATCAGGTGTGGGGCAGGTATGGGGGTCATGGAGGCCTCACAGAGAACGGTAGAGCTGCCCCTGCCCTGGGCCCACCTGCTCCTCCTTGCTCAGAAGCTCCAAGCCAGAGGAAAAGCCCAGGCCTCCTGCCCCGAGACAGGAAATGTACACACCTGTCCTCTGTGCAGCAAGTCCCTGTGGGGACCAGGAACCCCATGGTGTGTGTGGCCCCAGCCCTCTCCTTCATCTCCTCCCTGGGCTGCCCACCTCCACCACCCAGTCCTCTCTGGTCACTCCTGAGGGAGAGACAGGCCTTGCCCTGGGGATTCTGGTCTGAGGGGCAAGGCACAGCCCTGGCCTGGTGATGGCCCCAGGGAGGGCGTTGGAGGGCACAGTCTGACCTGAGACAGCTGATTTGGGGAGTCTTGGTCTTACTCTGCAAGGATCCTCTGACGGGGGAGGAACAGTTCTATTCGGAAGCTCCTGTCTGAGCAGAACCCAGGATCCTCTGGGTGGGGGCTGGCCCTGGTGGGGACATGGGGACCTGGGTGGGTATGAAGAGGGGACTGAGGCTGCAGAGTGGCTTTGCCCCTTGGTTAGTCAGGAGCAGGCTCTGAGCTCTCAAGCCTGGGATCTGCAAAGTAAAGATGGGGTGCTCCAGGCTCCTCCCAAGGAGGAGGCGGCACGGGGATGGGGTACACAGGGACTCACAGGGAAGATGGTCAGGGCCTTGCTTGCCTGGGCCTCCCGGCCACACGCTCCTGGACATGGGGCAGGTAGCGGCCCTCCTCCGGTGTCCCCGCCCGAGCCCTGCTGTCTGGGTCCCAGACGTGGCCTTGGTTTATGGGGCCATTTCCCTCCCTGGCCAGCTTGGCGGCCACTTCAGACAGGCTCGTGCCTCCTCATCGCCCCCCGCCTGGTGGGGAAGGGAGAACACAGTCTGCCGTCCCCCGCCCAGCCGCCCCCGCCCTGCTAATCCGGACCGGTGAGGCCAAGAATGTCTTCTGCATACTCTGGCGGCCGGGCTGGCCACGAAGCCGGCTGGAGGGGATGAATCACGCCCCGGCCTGCCAAGCGCTCGCTTGGGACGTGTTCGAGGCTGGCCATGCCCAGAGTGGATGGGGAGAGGGAGGGATGGCGCGCTGGCGGCGGGATGGGCAGACAGAGCCGCTGGGAGGGGGCGATGGGCGGCTGCAGCCATCCCTGGCACAGCACAGAAAGTATGTTATAGAGTCTTAGGATCCTGGAACCGTCTGAGTCCCAGGAATGCCACATGGCACGCACATCCTGCAGGGTCTGGGGGCCAAGGCCACCCCGCAGGTGGGGCAGGGGCGGCTGGAGGGCAGAGGGGTCAGCCCCAGGTCACGGGCCGTCCCAGGCAGCATGGGGCTGGCACCCAGGTCTCCTGCCTCCTGGTCTGGGCTCTTTCCAGTGCCCGATTTTTGCTCAGACCCCCACTGGGACGTCTCTGGCTCTTGGCACATCGCCCCTTCCAAACTTAAGATTTGTCCATCATCTGAAGATTTAAAATGGCCCCTCGAGGACCCCGGCTCTCTCCTGGGTCTGCAGCTAGTTTTCTTCAGCACGCTCTGCGCTCCCCTCCCACCACCTTCTTCGCAGTCCACTTCTCCAGAACTTGGGGCCCCTGTCCCTGCTCTTTGAGGACAAACGGACACTTAGATGCTGCAGAGGTCCGAGCAGCACAGGGCGGCTGGTCCTCCTCGGCTGTAGCCTGCTGGCCACCCCCAGCCTCTGGGCTCACAAGCGCTGACCCTCCTACCATGAAGCCCCTGACCACCTGCCCTCCTGCCTGCCTGGGTCCTGCTCCCAGCCCCTCTTTCTCACCCCTCCTGAGTGGTGGCCTCAGGCCCCATCCCAGACCCTCTTCTTGTTCAGTCTCTTCCAGGATCAGTTCCCCGCTCCTGTGACTCGATACCAACACTGTGCCCCGATGGCCAGCCACGTGCTCACCAGGGCTCTAGGCCAGCATGTCCACAGCTCAATGCGTCCCCCCAGGGCCCACAGGCTTCCACTCAAGCCCAGGGCTGCCTCTGCCTGCTTGTCTTCAGGGCTCCTTCCAGGGAAGGCGCCCACTGCCCCCAGCATGCAGTGGAGATGCCACCTCCTCTAAACCGCCTCCTGCCCCCACGCCCACCCTCATCCATTACCCCTGACTTTATTCTTCCCTGTGCTATGGCCTGGGCTGTGGTCACACCCCTTCACTGTCCCCTGAGCATTGGGCTGGCTCTGCCTCTTCACTGGGCCCACCACAGGGGGTCGAGGGGAGCTCCTGCCACTTCCAACCTGACCCTGCCACTCCCCAGCTCCGGGCCCTTCCCTGGCTCCCCACTGCCCACTGGGCCCTCTGTGGCGTGGTCCTTGGCCACCTTTCCAGGCCCGTCACCCCCACCCCCAAGGCCCTCCCCCACAGCGAGCCTCTCGGCCTCACACCCCTGCTCTCCTTTGGAATGTACCTCTCCTTCTCTCTCTGACCAGCTCCCCAAGTCCCTCATCCCTCCAGGGTGAAGCCCTCCGAGCTCCTGCCCCACCTGTGCTTCCTGTGTCGGGCACCCGGGCACCCGCTGCCCTGCCGGGGTGCTGCTGGGTGGGGACGCAAGAGCCCAGCTGTTCCCATGACAGGCCTTCTCGGGCCTCGTGCAGGGGCGGCATCCAGCAAGAATTTACTGAACAAGTGAATGAATGATTCCCCCGAGGGTCTCAGTCCTCTCCTGAGACCTCGCTGGGATGATGTCACCGTCCCTCTACTCCGGGACCTGGCAGGGCTGAGTTCTGAGCGTACTTGTCACTGGCCGATGACAGGCGGGTATGGGAATTCTTTTTCCGCTGGGATTTCTGAGCCCATGGGAGAGGGCAGAGAGCATGAGGACCTGGCAGCAGGAGGGCTGGCAGCCAGGGACAGGGCCGGCGGAGTCAGGGGATGGCACCTGTGTGGCACTGGCCCTGGACTCTGTCTCTAGGGACAGCAGGGCCTCTGAAGCCTTGGGGGTGGTGGGAGAACTGCTTCCCCCCCGCTGAGCCAGGCTGAGGAACCGGGGCTGGAGGAGCCAGTGGAGACGGTTTTGTGCAAGAGCATTCAATATGTTCGCAATAAAGGGAAACGGAAAAAATGTTGATTTAATCTTGACAGTGCCCTGGGGAGAATGCGCATGGCTGTGAGCGCCAACTACCACCCTGTCCAGCCTGGCTGGGAGGCTCCAGGGAGGGAGGGAGTGGAACGAAGGGGCCAAGGGTGAGAGGCTACAAATGTCCTGTCCTAGAATGTCCCCTCTGCTCCCTGTCACTATGCCCAGTGCCCCCGGCATGAAGCAGCCTGCTCAGGGCTTCCAGAACTGTGTGCCTTTGAGCCGAGTGCAGGATGCTCCCTGGGGAGGGGGACCAGCTGGCCCACCACCTCTGTCTCCGTAGGAGGGAGAAAAGACCCAGCTAGGAGAGGCTAGGCCTTTCTGATCTGGGGGACCCTGACTTTGGCATTGCCCCAAACTCCATGATCCCCTTGTCAGCTCCCGGGCCTGGAGCATGGGGTACAGTGAGGGCCTGGGGACCAGGAACTGGCTCAGCTTCTCACCTGCTGTGGAAGCAGCGCTGAGCCTCTTTGTCCTTCTTGGGAACATGGAGATCTCTTAGGAGGGAACTTGATTTTGGGACCCAGTGGGATACAGGGCCCAGGGCAGGGCTGGGACCAGTGGGTGGCAATGGAAGGGAGAAAAGATGACTGGAGGTAGGTCCTGGCCTTCACTCAGCAGCTCTCAGGCGGTGGTGGCTCTAGTCAAGTGGCAGGGTCTCTGTGACCCTGAGTCACCCCAGCTGTCCTGATTTATTTATTTATTTGGTACCAGGGATTGAACCCAGGGGTGCTTAACCACTGAGCCACATCCCAGCCCTTTTTATTTTTTATTTAGAGACAGGGTCTCGCTAAGTTGCTGAGGCTGGTTTTGAACTCGCCATCCTCCTGCCTCAGCCTCCTGAGTTGCTGGGATTGCAGGTGTGCCCCTCGGTGCCCAGCTCAGGTGAAGACCTTCTGAGACCTCTTAAAGTCCCACCGCCTCCCAACACTGCAGACCAAGCTCCTAACACAGGAGCCTGGGGGCTCCCACTCAGAGGATCCCCACTGCAGCGCACCCTGGGAAGCCTTCCGCACCCATCCTCTCTTTAGGGCTGTCTTCCTGCCACGGAGTCGTGCTGATGTCACTACTGCTCCTACGTGCCTCCCTGGGGGCCTTCACTGGTGCTCAGAAGGCCCGTCTCTTGCTGGAGTTCATCCTTTTCCATATCTATGTACTCTGGCTTCCGGGGCCACCTGACCCACCACCATGCCCCAAGCTGTGTTCCAAGCCTTTAATACCTGGCCCTTCAGGGCGAGTTCCAAAGCCCACGGTAGTGATTCCCATTTGTGCATGAAAGTTTGAGTTGCTCTAGATGCAGCCCTCCCTCTTTCACGGGGAATCAGTTCAGGAACTCCTGAAGAGACTCAAATCCGCAGATGCTCAAATTCCTTGGATTCAACAGGCAGAATTTGCATAGAACCTAAGCAAATCCTTCAGTATACTTTAAACTGTCCCTAGATGACTTACAATGTGTACCACAGTGTAAATGCCGGGGTCATTTCTGTCTGTATTTTCCCCACAAATAGGCTATACTTTCCTGATTTCTTGGTATGTGTTATAATTTTATTTTTTTGGTGCCGGGGTTTGAATGCCAGGACACTTAACCACTGAGCCGCATCCCCAGCCCTACTTTGTATTTTATTTAGAGACAGGGTCTCACTGAGTTGTTGAGCGCCTCACTGTTGCTGAGGCTGCCTTTGAACTCTTGATCCTCCTGCCTCAGCCTCCCAAGCCGCTGGGATTACCGGTGTGCACCACTGTGCCTGGCTGTGTTACAATTTGTAAATAACTTTATTCCATTTATTTTCTGTGTGGTGCTGAGGATGGAACCCAGTGCCTCACACATGCTAGGCAAGTGCTCTACCACTGAGCTCCAGCCCCAACCCATGCATTATAATTTTTTTTTTTTGGCTGAAAACTGGACATTTAAAATATTTATGGTGTGATAACTGTGAAAATCAGGTTTTCTCCCTCATGTGGGTTTGCTTTTGCTGATTTTCAATGGCTTCAATAATCCATTTGTTTAGTGGTTTTTCTGAATTATTTCATAGAGACTATCTTTCTTGTTGAGTGTGATCCCTAAAATCTCTTTTCCATCACCTCAGTGGCCGGCCAGGGATCTGATGGAGATTTTCCTATAGGTCTGGAGACAAGAAGAAAAAGAAACCCAGCCTTGTCTTGGTCTTTCCTGTAAGTCCTGCGCTGGGCACCGCTGAGCCGGCTGGTGAACAACTCTGCCTTAGCCTTCGCTTCCTGCCCGTGGGACGCCCGTCGGCCCGGCAGAAATAGACGCCGAGGGTCTCTCCTGTCATCCCGAGTACGTTTCCCAGCCTGGGCATGCACCTCGCAGGCTGGTGGTCCATCTGAGTCCTTCTCTTCCTTCTTGGTCTCTTCCTTTTCAGGTTCTGTCCACCACCGTCCCTGTGCCCTCTCTGGCTCCAGGAGGGCACGATGGGTAAATCACTTTGCATCTTCCTCCAGAGACCACTGTGGCCCAGAAGCCTGCTTCAGCCTGAGGGAGACGGGGCCAAACCAACGTCATCCCCTGTGCCACTCCTCAGGGGACCCCAGACAGGTCCCAAGAGGGCTGTGAGACTTTAGAGACCAGGTCCACATCAGCACCTGGCACCAGAAAGCCACAGCAGCAACACAGGCCACTGTCCCCACAGCGGCTGCCATGATGGGACAGGGTCATTAGGCTGGTGAGAAAGGCCTTGGTTTTCTGCTACCAAAATGCAGTTGCTCTTTTGTTTTTCTAAAATAACTCTCCTGCAGCTGCACCATTGGAATTAGGTTCCAGAGTTGCAAAAAAGTGTTGAAATTTTTTTTTTTTTTTTTTTTTTACTGGTTTATGGTTGTTTCAGTGGAGGGACTGATTCTTTAAAATGCTCTCTTCCACCATTTTCTGTAATCCCACTACCCACCCCCCTTCTCTCTCTCTCTCTTTTGTATTTTTGTTGAGACAAAATTGACAAACAGGAAAAGGCACCCATCCTAGGCATGCACTGGGCTCCTCCCTGTCCCCTCCCAGGCAATACCTGCTGTCTCAGGGGCCCACCATGTGGACTGACATCCCTGCAGATTCCGTGTTCCTGCCACAGGACTTTGAACAAACGGAGCCAAGCAGTGGGCCTCCTTCTCACTCTGACGACTTTGGTTTCGCCTTCGATTTTGGGATTCCTCCATGGTGTGTCCGCAGCTCAAGTTCATTTCTCTTTTTTTATTCCTGAGGCAGTTCCACCGCCGGGACATCCCATAACTGTTACCCATTCATCTGCCGACGGGCGTGTGGGCTGTTTCTAGTTGGGGCTGCTGTGGAGAGAGCTTCTCCAAGCGTTCCTGTGGGTCCACTGGGTGGACGGGATGGACGGACCTACTTCTCTTTGGAATATGTTCAGGACAGGGTGCCCTCCTCTCTACCCAGAGGTCTGAGCTCTGGTTTGGCCTCTGTCACATGATAAGAAAATGTATATTTGGTCATTGTGCCTGGCTTCTGGTGGGTAGCTCATCAGGGCCTTGGAATCTCTGGTGGGTGACTGAACGGTACCCTTTGCGTGCTAATGAGATGGCCAGAGGCCAGGGTGTAGATAGCTTCAGGATGGGGACTGGCCACCAGCAAGACCCAGTCAGGATGATAGGGCTGGAACTTTTAGCCTCGTCTCCTGAACTTCCACCTTTGGAGCAGGGAGAGGGGTGAAGGCCGAGTCCAATCACCAATGCCAGCAACCCCATCTCTCGTCCCATGGAGTGAAACCTCCCAGAATTCCCCAAACAACGGGGTGCACGAGCTCCTGGTTTGGTGACTATACTAATAATGTTCTGGGAGGGTATGGAAGCTCCCCACCCACTTGGCCATTCTTGGTGGAATTCTTGGTAAGCAACTGGGAATCGTCTGCAGAGCCCTTTCTTGAGTTCTTTGAGCTCTTCTACCTGACGATTTCAGGTGGGGACAGGTCAAGGAAGGCCCTGATTCACAGCTGGTTGGTCAGAAGGTGACCTGAGACTTGGGACTGGTCCCTGAAGCAGAGACACGCTGCTCATGGGACTGCGCCCTTCAACGGTGGGGTCAGCGTGATTCGGAGTCAGTGTCAGGATTGAGTCTCGGTGTTGGGCGCCCGGTGGTGTCTGGAGAATCGGAATTGATCGTGAGTGTCAGGAAATATCCCAAACCCTGCTTCTTGGGATCACACTTCCCAAGGATTCTATGAGCTTGCCTCTCGGAATCCTCATTTATCACTCCTTTGACGCTTCAAAAGCCCCAGACGGACCTTCCCAAAGAGCCTTTGGGCATCGTCTCACTGGATGTAGGTGGTCCACCTTGACCAGCACATCCTTTTCCAAGGCTTTGGTCCTCAGTCCAGTTAAGATGGCATCCCAGGCTCTACCTGCAGCCCTGCCTTCTCGTTAGTGTGAACAATGGCCAGTGCCCAGTGAATATCTCCCAAGGCCCTTTAAAATCCACAACTTGCCCAACTGTCCTCTTGTTGTCCCCCAGATGCTGCCCACTCCTCTGGCCTTCAGCAACCCTGCTGGATGGGGGAGCAAGGTTTTGGGGAGCTCCCCGTCCCCTCCAGCCCCACGGCCACTCCACAGGGCCAGGGGAGTCCAGATCTTCCTTCCTCCTCTGCAGTCTCGCTGGACTCCTTGCCGACTCCGGGCCTCAGTCTCACCTTAGCTAATCAGCTTGGCCTGTGGCTCCAGACACAGTCCCTAGAACCAGCCCTGGCCAGGTCCTCCTCGGAGAGGCCATGCCTGAGGCCCCGCGGTTGGGCCTGGGCTGCAGCCGAGCCAGCCTCAGGGGCCATTCCTGAGCGCTGACCTTGCGTGGCGGACATGCTCTGCGGCTGGGGTGAGCAGACAGGTTTTTTGAGTTAGAACTTTGGAAGAGGCTCCAGCACTGGTTGGAGTTCAGAGCCCACGAGAGGCAGGAGAGACCCCGGGTGAGCTCATCTTTCCTGGGGAGGCCAGGCTCAAGGCTGAGTTGGAAAATCTCACACTTGGGCTCACCGCCTGGCCAGCCTCTGGGTGCTTGGCAGCTCAGGTGTCTTGTGGCGGGGCCCCAGTCAGCTCTTCGGCAAAGATTGCTGGGGCTGGGGCCACTTCCAGACGGGCCCCAAACAAGGGATCCCCGGAGGACCCTAACAGACAGACCTGCCTGAGGAGGGGCTTGTGCTTTTGTTGGAGAAAGAATTCACAGGGAGAACGAGAGAACGAGATCGGCGTGACTATTCTAATTTTTTTGCAGCGGGTGGGATGTCGGGGGAGATGGTGTTGATTATTTGAGTTGGAAACATCACGTTTCAGGGCTGACACGTGTCCACAATCCTCTGGAAGAAAGGCAGTAATATATCCAAGACGGCAGAACCTTATCATGTTTAAGAAACAAGCTCTGGGGCCAGACTGCCTGAAGCCAACACGGAGTTACGAAGCTGTCTAACTGTGTGACCTTAGGTGAGTTGCTTACCCTCTCTGTGAAGGTCATCAGGGTCATCACCGGCATAGCTTCCACCTCATCAGATACTTGTGATCTTCAAATACATGAATGCGAGGGAAGCATTCCGGCAGTGCCTGGCACCTAGTAGATGCTCAATAAACATTGGCATCATTATCATACTCACCGTCTGTGCCCGTGCTGCTCCAGCCCAGAGTGGTACATTCTATCATGTCTTCTGGGACCCTTTCCCCAATCAGCAACCTCTTCTCAGCAACGACACTTTGTCTTTTTAATTTAGTTGTCTGCCTGCCTGACCGACCTCTCTTGGAGCCTGTGAGGGTCTGGGGGCTGTGACAGCGTGTAAAACGATTTCTTGGTTTCTAACAAGCCCACGCTCCCGGGGCTGGCCCCAAAGACACACTCGATAACTCTTTGTTGAATAATTGAAAAAAAAAATCAATGACATGATGAGAAAACACATCATAGATGAATAGCAAATCCTAAAGCCTGGCAGGTGCCAGGTGGGGTCTGACTCAGCACGAGTGGGCAGGGGCGATGTGAGACCCTGCAGGGATGGGTGGGGTGGTCAGGCCGGGCTTCCTGGAGGAGGCAGAGTGAGTGACAGCCCCGGCTGGCTCCAGCCGCCGTCGAGATGTCAAGTGCTGCTGTGGTATTGGCAGCCAGTGCCCCACAGTCTGCCCCGCTGTTCTGCTGCCCCGGGGGAGCTTGGCAGGGTGTAAGTCCTCTCTCTGGTCCAGGGAAAGCACTCAGATCTGAGATGGTGGTGGCGGGAAGCGGTCCCATCCCAGAGACACGCGGAACCTCTTAGGGTGGATTTCATGCTCTGCCCTAATGTGGACCGTCTCTGCTTTGGTTCGGAAAAACAGAGTCCTCTCCAGACGCTGCACCCGCTGGGGACGCCTCCTCCTTCCTCCCGGCATCTGTGCGGCCCCAGACAAAGCAGAGCAGGCAGGACACAGCGGGCAGCCGCCACGGCCACTCCAGAGGCTTGGGACCCCCAAGCCCACAAGGAGCGCAGTGGCCGCCTCCTCTTGGGTGGGCGCAAGCAGGTCACCAGTCCTGTGCTGGACACCTCTGGTGGCCTCTCCAGACCCATGCTCCCGTCCATCTGTCTGACCTCTTGGTTAGTTAGGGAGACTACAGACAGGACCCACCAAAGCCGTCCCTGGGTGGAGAGCCGGGGCCGCACTCCCATCTGCGTGACTGGCTGCCTGCTGGCTGCCCTGTCCACAGAGTTCATGCCCACAGCCTGGCGAAGGCTCCGCCTCTGCCCTGGCCTCTACCCTGGCTCCTCCAGCTTATGCCCTCTCTGCCTCCCGGTGGTCTCCTGGAGGACCCCAGGTAGCGCTGAGAGGGGCCACTCTCTCCCAGTCCCCTGGGGCCCTGCCCTGGTTCCTCCTCTGGTGGCCTGGAGGGCCTTGGCCAACTCCTTATGTCTCTGAGCTCTGTCTCCTGGGTAGTGAGATGGAGAGAGTGACATTGACCCTGTGGGACAGAGGGGAGGGGACCAGAGCAGAGGAAGGGATACGCCCAACTGCTTCTGTCCCTGGCCCTTCCTTGGGTCCTGGGACCCCCACAGCATTTGGCATTCGCCAAGCACACCTGGTTGTGTCCATGTGGACGGAGGGCAGCCCTGGAGGCCAAGAGCCTGGCCTCGAGCCACTGCCCCGCCACCATGGTCTAGTGGACATAGGAGGCAGCACCATGCTCTCGCCAGGCGGGTCCTGTGGTAGCTCCCAGCCTCCAGTGGGTGTCAGATTCCTCAGGGGACAGCTGCTGCTTCCTGCTGCGTCGGGGTGTCCAGCCGGGAGGTGCCCACCTGGTCCTGGACAGGTGCCCAGCGGGTAGCTCTGCTGGGCCTCGCCTTGGGGGAGGCCCATGTGTCCTGGTGGGTGCAGGCCCAGGAGTGCTGGCCCCGGGTCCCAGATGGCTCCCAGGGAGGCTGGCGGGGGAGGTGGCAGTGGGGAACCTGTGGAGGGATTTCCGGCCCGCTGCAGGGTCTAAGGACTTCCAGATGTCTTTTGAAGACGTTACCCAGGAAGCCGGCTGTCAGACACGAGGGCTCCGGAGGAAGTCCAAGGAGCAGAGCCAGAGGACACGAGAGGACACATCTGATCGCTGGAGCAGGAAAACAGTCAAAGCGCCCCGACTGCCCAAGGCCCAGCTAGAAACCGTCAAAACATAAACACCCACCGGTAAACAGCGCAGCGCCCCGTGGGGAGGGGAGAGCCGGAACCTTCTATGTGACTGAACTACGAGAATTCACGCTTCGAAACAAAGGCCAGAGGCCGGGCTGGAGGAGAGGCAGGGCTCAGGGGATGACATCTTCCCAAGTGTGTCATCTGGGTTGGGCTGGGTCTGTGTCACCTCCATCCCTGGGCCAGCCAGAAGCTAGGCCCAGAGCTGGCATCCGTTAGATGCCAGAGGACCCCCAGCCCCAAGCCAAGGAAATGAAGGCAACTAAGATGGAGCAAGGAAACATGCAGCCAGATGTTTGGATGTGAGCTGTAGTCAGCAAAAGACCGGCTGCAGAGGAGGGAGAGAGGATGCCCAGAGTTGGCGAGGAGAGAGTCGCGGGAGCTGGGATGGGTGCATGGATGTTGCCGGTGGAGGGTGATGGTGGGGCATGTGTATTAGTCTGGTGGGTTTTTTTGTTGTTGTTGTTGTTGTTGTTGCTATAGTGAAATACTTGAGTCTGGGTCTTTTATAAAGTAAAGAGGTTTATTTGTCTCACAGTTTTGGAGTCTGAAAGTCCAAGATCAGGCTACCTCATGGGTTTGGCCTCTGGGGAGGGCCCCAGTGGCTGTATCCCATCATGGCGGATGGCGTCCCAATGGCAGGAGTAAGTGTGCGAGAGAGATCACATGGTGAGACGGGAACCAAGCAGCACGGGGAGGGGCTTCTCTGACTCTTTTGTAACCACCGTCTCTGAAGAACTAGCCAGGTTTCTGGGAAAACTGCATCAGTCCCTTCCAGAGGTGATACAGCCGATGGCCAAAGCCCCCCCCACTTCTTAAAGGCCTCAACATCGTCACTCTAAGGACCAGGTCTGCAACCCAAGGACCCTGGGTACATGGTCAAAGCATATCTGAGCCGTAGCAGCGTGGTTGAGAATGGCCCTCACGTTTCAGGATCAGGAGATGGGTGGACAGGGACCCAGGAGGAGCAATCTTGAGATGGAGAAGATGATCTCCATTTGGGCCTTATGGGGTTTGAGGTGGGACAGCCAGGTGGGCACGTCTGGGGGAAGTTGGGTGGATACCCCCGAAGTTCAAAGTCAAGTCCAGACCAGAGATACAGCCTTGAGAGTCGTTTGGGGCTGTTTCTCACAAGTAGACCCCGAGGTGCACGATTTTGTGCAAATGATTTATTAAAATGCTCCCAGGGAAATTGGACAGGGAGCCGGGGACACAGGACAGGGAAGAGGAGAAAGTCAAGCTAAAGCATGGTCACAGGCAAAGCCACAGGGGAACTGAACTCATCGGGATGTGGAGTGCAGTCTGAGTGGAGGGGAGGGAGGTGGACTTTCCTGGGCTGGAGGAGGAGGTAGCTTGGTGGTCAAGTGCACACTTCGCATGCTCCAGACCCTGGGCTCACCCATGGCCCCCCACACACACAAAAAAGTAAGATAAGATGGAATAAAATAAAGAGCAGGGCACGGTGGCACATGCCTGCAATCCCAGCGGCTCGGGAGGCTGAGGCAGGAGGATCAGGAATTCAAAGTCAGCCTCAGCCATGGCGAGGCCCTAAGCAACTCAGTGAGACCCTGTCTCTAAACACAAAATAGGGCTGGAGTGTGGCTCAGTGGTCAGTGCCCCTGAGTTCAATCCTCGGTACCAAATAAATAAATAAATAAAATAAAGAGCTCTGGGGACTTTCTCACGGGGCAGGTGTCGGTGAGTGGTGTGGGGTTGCCCCATCGAGGGACAGGAAAAGTACCTTTCCCCGTGTCCTGCCCTCTGCCAGTGTGAGGTTGCAGGGTTTAGCAGCTCCAGGGCGGTCCTCCAAAAACCAGCCGCTGCCTGGGTTGTTGGGAGGGAAAGCGCATCAAAGCCAGGGACAGAAAGCTGTCTCAAGTGTAAAGGATGCACCTGCCCCGCCCACAGCGTGTCCTGACCTGGGGCGGACGGCTGGCAGGGACAGAGCAGACCATGAGGAGGACAGGGCTGCGGGCGTCCAGGCTCCTGCTGAAGGGCCTGGAGGCCCACCTAACCCAGTGTCCCTGCTGATGCCCGATTCTTCCCTGTGCTGCACAGCAAGGGTGGTCCCAAGGGGCTGCGGTCCCCTTGGTCCTGCCTTAAAAAAAGAAAGGAGTAAATTGGCAGGGGTGGCCGGAAGCCCAAGGCACTGCCAGGTCCAGGCCAAAGTCACGTTGGTCCCTCTTTCTCCAGCCTTCAGCTCTGCTGTCCCCACCCAGCGTGGGCTGGTGTCTTGGACGAGCTCGCTCCAACCTCCGGGGGGGCTGGCTTGAGGCAGCCCCAGGCCCATCCCCAGGACCCCAGGACACACTTCCTCCTAGCTGTCCGCTAGCACACCTTCCAGGAGATCACTTGTCCCCGCTGGGGCCACGTGTCCCCACCACACCATGGTGCATCTCATCCCCAGGGGACTTAGCTCAGCACCTCCCACTTCCGGGATCTGTCCTGGGTATTCTGTCCCCTTCCCTGGCCTGCTCTTCCTCCCTCTGTGTATGTCACTCAGTCCTGAGCCACATGCCTACCTTAGGGGAGGGCATGGGAGGACAGGGGAGGGGAGGGGAGGGCAGGCCCCTCCAAAACAGAGTCTCCATGGAAGGGCTGAGCTACTCCAGGAAGGGAGGAGGTGCCGGGCAGGCAGCAGTTGGCATCCAACCACCTGCTGGTGGGCACCTGGCTTCCCCTGGCGCTCCTGAGATGGGGAGTGCCCCCCTCTGGAAATGTCAGGGTGGATCTGGGGACTTGGGGAGGGCCTGGGAGGATGGAGGCCCCCTCGGGGACTTTGCTGTGTGGCCAAAGGGTTTCTGGAGCTGGCCCTGGGACAGGGTCAGGGGTGGGGCAGGTTCTGAGTGAAGGCCCAAGGGTCTGGCCTTGGGGTCCAGGGAAAGTGCTCCTGGAAACCGGACTCGTGTGGCAGTAGGGACACGGACTGTGCGCTACCCGCTGCAGAGGAGGCCACACCAGCTGGCGGGAGCTACAACCGCAGTCTGTCCCAGCAGCCAGGAAGGAGGACAGAACTGGTCAGGGGGTCCCTGGGGTGTCCTGGGTGCACCAACCCTGCATGTGGGCATTACAGGCCCCATCAGCCCCCGGTGGAGGCAGCCCCAGTCACAGGGAGGTGGCCCCAGTCACAGGGAGGTGGCCCCAGTCACGGGGAGGTGTGGGCCATGCATGAAGAGACAGGAGGTGGCCTGCTGGTTGCTGGGAGCTGGTAGAGGCTGGAGGCTTCCTTCTGAGGTGACAGGAATGTCCTCGTGTGGACTAGGCAATGGTCACACCTTGCTGTGGGTACACTGGACGCTTTGAATGGTGCGTTTCTTAGTGTTGCATTATGTCTTCATGCTAAAGCACTCTCCTAAAGTGTGCGGTTGGGGACAACTCACAGAACAGGTGCTTGGAAGGGAGATTGAGGCTCAAGCCCCTCCCATGGGCTGCGTAGGGGCAGCAATGGCTCAGATGGCCTTCAGGTATCCAGGCAGGCTGGCCACCAGGCTCTGGGGCAGAGGGGCCCACTCTTCCCTGTGTACCCTCTACTCCTCTCAGGGCCTCTTTGCAGATGCAAATGTGCTCAGGTCACCCCAACGCTTGAGCCCTTCCTAGGAGAAGAGCCACAAGGCCATCACCCCGCTGACCCGCTGACCAGCCTCATCGGATCCCTTTCAGTCTTTGTAATGAACATGGCCTCAGGGCCTTTGCACTTCTGGCTCCTGTGACTAAAATTCCTTCCCCCCCACCCCCCCACCCAGCTTTCAGTCTTGGCAAAGCTAGTGTCCCCTATTTCCTCTCCTGTTCATGTCCGCTGCTTCCGATCTGCAGGGGACTTCTTCCCGTGTTCCATTACACATTCCTGTCTGTTTGGGACATAAGCCCTCCGGGGCTAAGTGTGCTTATCCTGGCTCAGAGCACTCAATAAAAAGGTTTCAAATGAACGAGGCCGTGTTCTTTCTGCTCTGGGGAGGATGGAGCCCTCAGAGGAAGTCTCTGAGACTGCAGGTGGACGGTCGGGTGTGGACAGGTCGGCAGGTGACTTCTGTCAAACTGAGTCGTAGCCAATGAATAGGAGTCCCTGAGGTCCCAGCACCCCTGGCCTCCACCCCGGAGGTCGGGAGGTCCCACCAACATGGAGTCCCTGTGGCTGCTGCCCCTTTGCAGGCTGGGGGCTGGGACTGTCTCAGACCAGGGCCCGGAGGAGTGGGAACTGGAGCCTCCCAGGGAAAGGAGATGCCTCAGGCTGGAAAATCACATCACGAGCTCGCCGCTGGCGCGGGGACAGGCAGGCCAAGTGCTGAGAGGCTGACGGGCCGAGAGGCGGCCAGCACAGGCGGGGAGAGTGATTCTTGGAAAGTGGAAGGCCCCGGGGGCGGCCGCGGGTCTTTGAGCCCCTGGCACGCACAGTTATGGCTTTGGCACCAGCCAGAGTGGTGAAAGCAAGAGTGGCTGGAGATGCAGGCCACCCCCTGGCGTGCACAGGACAGGCAGGTCCAGGGGACGGGCCATCCTGCGCAGGCCCTGGAGAAGCTGGAATGTGGGCCCAGGTACCCTGGCCCCGGGCCTGGCCTCTGCTCTCTCTGCCAGGCCATTGCCGCCTCTTCCAAATGGGAAAATCCACGTGGCGTTTCTCCTTGACTCTGGCTGGGGCAGCAGAGTGTCCGAGTGTGTCCTTGCACACTTGTGTCCGGTGGCTTCCTCTCCTAACATCCTGGGGAGGGTGATGCTCGAAGGCATCTCTGCTCTCTGTCCACTTTATATTTTTATTATTGGGAAAACACTTTATGATTTTACTGATGCGTTATGCTTGTGCCCGAGAGTGGGGTGCATTTGGACATAGCCCTAAACGCACACTACTTGGCTCCCCTGGGGAAGGACTCGGGGAAGATTCTATTTTAAAATATTTTTGAACTTGCAGAAGAGTGGCAAGAAGAGCCAAGGAGTGCCTCTATGATGTTTCTTAAACTGAGGTTCACCACTATTTAAGCTTTGACCCCAGTCTAGGGTCTCCCCCGCACCCACACCTCTGAGTTTACACCAATGTGTCCAATTCGCAGCCCAGGAACCTAACCTACCCTGGACTCCTTCTTCCTGTGTGTGTGGTTCCTTTCCCCAGCGACAGGACATCTGGTCCCATTTCCCACTAGGTGTTCAAGCCTAGAATACAAGAAAAGAGTTTCAGAATTGGTCACCCACCCTACAGTGCAGGGAAACCCACAGCGAGGGTTCAGGATTTCCTTACAGTCCCTTAAGATAAAACTTACTATAGTCAGATGCACAGATCTTAAGACTTGTTTTGACAAATGCAAAACTTGTGTTGCCCATGGTCCAGTCTCCTTGGTCCACTTGGGCGTCCATCCGCAAGTACTTCAGAAGGAGGGAGCTGAACAACAGACTTCTTTCCCACCTTTCCTGAGGCTGAGAAGTTGAGGAGTAAGGTGCTGGTGGATATGGTTCCTGGTGAGGGCTACCTCCTGGTTCGTAGCTGGCTGCCATCTTGCTCTGTCACACAGGATGTGATGGACGGAGAGAGCTGGGGATCCAACCCAGGGCATCAAGCGCTCTGCCCCTGAGCTTCAGCCTCTGCACTGCATATAATCTGCATATGAGATTCTTACCAAAGATATGATTGGCAGGTATTTTCTTCCATGCAACAGGTTGTTTTTTTTAAAAAACTTTTTTGGAGGTATCCTTTAATATACAGATGCCCGTTGGCTCATGATGGAGTTACGTCCAGATAAATCCATTTAAGTAAAAAAATATTTCAAGTTAAATATGCATTTAATATACCCAGCCTACTGAACATCCTGCTTTAGCAACCGAGCACATCCTGGGGTACCAGTTGTTTACCCGGGAATCCCACGGCTGGCTGGCTGGGAGGAAGTCAATCGTTCCTCCCCAGCATTGAGAGAGAATATCACAGGGCATGCTCCAAGCCTGGGGCAAGATCAAAATTCACAGTGCAGCTTCTATTGAATATATATCATTTTTCCACCATCAAAATCTTAAGTCAAACCATCCTCATCAGGGACCATCTGTATGTCAATAGTTAAATTTGGCGAAGTCCCACTTGTCTGTTGATTATTGCTGTTGCTTGTGACCTTTGATGTCATATTTAGGAAACCACTACCAAGTCCAAGGTCATGAGGATTGCCCCATGTTTTCTTCTGAGAGTTTTATGGTTTTAGCTCTTACATTTAGGTCTGATTGGTTTGGGATTGCGGTGTCAGATAAATGCATACAGTGTAAGGTGAAGGTCTCGTTTCATTCTTTTGCACGTACATAGCCAGCTGTCCCAAAACCATTCGTTGAAGACACTATTCTTTCTCCATTGAATGATCTTGCCATCTTTATTGAAAATCAATTGACAGTATACATATAGCTTTATTTCTGGATTCTCAATTCTACTCCATTGGTCTATAGGTCTATTCCTATGGGCTCTTAATTACTTGTAGCTTGGTAACAAGTTTTGAGATTGGGGAATCTGAGTCAACCTTGTTCTTTATCAAGATTGTTTGGTTATTTGGGGGTTCATTGTATTTGCATCTGAATTTTAGGATAATCCTGCCCATTTATGCAAAAAAAAAGGCAGGTGGAATTTTTATAGGGATTATTGGCTCTGTAGATCAATTTGAGAAGTTGTCTCATCTTAACAATATAAAGCCTCCCAGCCCATGAACGTGAGCTGTTTTCCCAATTTGTTAAGGTCTTCAGTTTTTTCTAACAATATTTTGTAGCCTTCAATACACAAGTCTTGCACCTTCTCTGTTAAATTATTTCCTGTTTTGTTTTTTAATGCAATCAGTTGCAGATGGAATGGTTTCCTTAATTTAATTCCAAGTCGCTCATTGCAAGGGTGTAGCACGGCCCCCTCTGCTATCTGCAGCCACACCAGAAACACGAGCCACACTATCACGGCAGCCACCTCTGATGGGGGGAGCGGGAGACTGTAGGTAGTAAGGGAGGAGTCGCAACCCTCTCCTAACTCAAATGGAGTGGCTTTCTTTTTAATTAAGTACTCTCTTGGTTCTTGAAAGCTTTTTATTTGCTTTTAGGGTTCCGAAACAGTTGAGTCTGACTTTTTCCAACTTAGCTATTGCTTTAGTAGAGGGACGAATTCTGGGAGTTCCTTACACCGCCATTTTTGATGATATCCCCATGTTTTATTTTATTTTCTTGGTATCAGGGATTGAAACCAGGGGTGCTTAACCACAGAGCCACATGCCCAGCCCCTTTTTATATTTTATTTTGAGACAGGGGGCCTCACTAAGTTCCTTAGGGCCTCGCTGAATTGCTCAGGCTGGCTTTGAATTTGCGATGCTCCTGCCTCAGCCTCCCCAGCTGCTGGGATTACAGATGTGCACCATGCACCTGGCTGTGGGCTTTGGTTTTAAGTTGCTGATCTCTTTTCCAAAGTGGTTGCATCCTTCTACATTCTCAACAGCAATGCATGAGACTTTATAGCTAAACTCTTTCCGCCATCACAGCGTACCTTCGAATACAGTTATACTCCTTCCTGCGCATAGCAAGGACTTCTCAAGGTGCTCTCCCAGCCGCCCCCCCCCCACTTGTGCTGAATGGCCATCCCTTTTACTTTGGCGCATGCTATAAACAGACTGGTTATTGCTTCTATTTTTCTTTTTGCTTTAGACAGCCAATTATCATTTTCAATAGGCTATTTTTTAGGCTTAGCGAAAAACCAAGCAGAGAGCACAGAGAATTCCCGCATACTCTGTCCCCACGACCACATGCAACTTTCCCTGGTCAATACCCCTCCCCCTTGCGGTACATTTGCTATAATCCATGCACCTACATTATCACCCATAGGTTTAGCACGTGCTGAATGTCCTCTGCGTTTTGATAAGTGAACAGTGACCCGTGCCCACCACTGTAGGGTCCAACGGATGGCCTCCCTGTCCCCCAGTCCTCTGAGCTCTGCCTGTTCACCCTCCCTGGCCTCCATCTGCGTGGTTTAGTCTTTTCCAGAACGTCATACAGTGGGACTCATATGGTATACAGACTTTTCGGATTGGCTTCTTTCTCTAAGAAATATGCATTTAAATTTCCCCGTGTTTTCTCATGGCCTGATCTCTCTATTTTGATGCTGAAAACTCTGTCGTTGTCTGGCTGCGCCAGTTGATTTATGTATGTATCCCTCTGCCGACGGACACTTTGTTCACCTCCAAGTCCTAGCCATTAGGAGCGAAGCTGCAGTAAACATGGACCCAGTTTTCATGGGGACATACATTTTCAACTCATTTGGGCAACTACCAAGGAGTGCGATGGCCGGGTTGTTTGGTAAACGTGTGTTCTGTAAGAAACCACCCACTGTCTCCCAAAGTGGTTGTGCCAATTGGGTCGTACCAGTTTGTAACAGCAGTGAATGAGGGTTCCTAGTGTTCTGCGTCCTCACCAGCATCGGGTGGTTCCAGGGCTTTGGATTTCAGTCCTTCTTAGTATCTGCCCAGTAGTATCTCATGGCTGTTTCGCTTTGCATTTATCTCCCTGACGACGCGTGATGCCGAACGTCTTTTCTTACACTTGTTGGCCTCTGGGGATCTTCTTTGGGGAGGCATCTGTTTAGGTCTGTTGCCCATTCTAAAATCGAGTCATTCGTTTTCTTGGTGTTGGGTTTTAAGAACTCTCCGTGCGGTTTGGAGAGCAGTCCGTCATCAGACGAGTCTTTGAGGGTCTATGTAGTCTCTGGTGCTGAATCTGAAAGGCTGTCTCCAACAACCTCCGTTCTTTCTCTCCCGACATCTTCCAAGAGTTCTATAGTTTTGCCTTTTGCAAATGCATTTTGGGTTTATGATCCACCTTGAGTTAAGGATATAAAGTCCATGTCTGGATCCCTTTTGTTGTAAAGCTGTGGGTTTGTCCCAGCAGCATTAGATGAGAAGACTGTCTTTTGTCGAGTTCTCTCTGCTTTGTTAAGGAGCAGTTGGCGATGCAGACCGGGGTCCATTTCTGGGCTCTCTGTTCCCTTCATTGATCTGTCTGTTCTTTCCTCAATACCTCACTGATTGATCATAGGAGCCTCAACGTGAGTCTTGAAGCTGCGTGTCGTCAGTTCCCCCACCCTTGTTCTCTGATTGAATCGGCCGCTCTGGGTCCTCTGACTTTCTGTATAAACTTTAGAATCAGTTTATTTTTTCACTTATTTATTTTTTAATTAAATTTTTTTGGTACCAGAGATTAAACCCAGGATGCTTGACCGTGGAGCCACATCCCCAGCCCTTTTTATATTTTTTTTTTCAGAGATGGGGTTTCACTGAGTTGCTTAGGGCCTCCCTAAGTTGCTGAGGCTGACTTTGAACTTGTGATCCTCCTGCCTCAGCCTCCTAAGCCTCTGAGATTACAGTTGCTGGGATTTTAATTAGGATTACATTGAATCAAGTTGGGAAGAACTGACATCTTGAGGGCATGCAATCCTCTTACCTACAAAGATGAAACATCTCTCCGTTTATTGGGTTCTTTTATATCTTTCAACAAGGTTTCATAATTTCCCTGGGTTTTCAGTTTCCCTCTTATAGATACAGTACACACTTTGTTAGATTTAGAGCTAAGCATTTAATTTTGGTTCTTTATTCTTTTCTTCCTCCATTCCTTCTTACTTGGGGGTTCTATGAATGGAGGCCAGGGCCTCAGGTCTGCTAGGGAAGGCTCCACCACTGGCCACGTCCAGCCCTGTGTTCTTATTTCTTGCAGTAACTATGGTTTGCAAGGAACACATTCTAGCCTTCTGTTTCTTCCTCATTTGTGAAATCTATTTGCTCTGGCCAGAAAATTCTGGGTTTACAGAGTTTTGTTTGTTTGTTTTTGTTTTTATCTCGGCTCTTTGAAGATTTCATACCAAAGGTCTGCATTTTTATTTTTATTCATCATCTTTGTTCCTCCGTACGAAATATGCTTTTTCTTCCCTCTGTTGCCTTCAGTATTTTTAATCTTTGCTTTACAACAGTTTGAATATGACATTTCCAGTCATCTGGGTTTTTAAAATATTTTTTTTGTACTCGTAGGTGGACAGAATGCCTTTATTGTATTTATTTATCTTTATGCGGTGCTCAGAATCGAACCCAGTGCCCCACACATGCTAGGCAAGCGCTCTACCACTGAGCCAAGACCTCAGCCCCTGCATTTGGTTGTTTGAAGTGAATTTATTCTACTTGGGACACTGGAAGCTTCTTGGGTCTCAGGTTTAGTATATTTCATTAATATTGGGACACTTCTAGCCACCGTTTCTTCATACATTTCTTCTTCCTTCTTCCCACCTCTCTGGGATTCCGGCTGCGTCGCCGACATAGCCCCATCCACCCTTAGATGCAATCTTTTCCTTTTTCTTTCCACCCTTATTTTTCTTTGTGATTCGGCTTGTGTATTTTCTTTGAGCTACCCTGAAGTTCACTACTTCTTTCCTGGGTTTTTTTATTTATTCTTTCGCTGGATTTATTAACAAACTTATCAAAGACATTCTTCATATTTTCCCATGATTTTTATCCTTAGTATGTCCATTTTATCGGTGTTGTGACTCCCCTCTGTTGAAATTCTCCACCTGTTGGTACATTTGGTCCACCTCTTGTCCATGAAAGCCTTTAATCTATTGCTCATAGTTATTTTTTTAGTCCCCTTTCAAATAAATACTTGCCAATCTGGGTCACTGGCCAGTCTGGTTGTGTGGCTTGCTTTGTTTCTCGACGAGAGATTGCTTTTTCTTGCTTTTATGTGTGTCTCGTAATTTTTTATTGAATACTGGACATTGTGAGTGGAAAGTAGAGATAGGAGAAAACAGACTTTATGTCTGAAAGTGTGTTGTCTTTTACTGCCCGAGGGTTATTGTGGGAACCAAGCCAATCTAACCAGAAATCAAGCTGGTTTGGAGCCCATTCTAGTCCTGGTGGTTATTTCCCACAGAGGCTGTGGGTCCAGCCTCCCTGAGCACCTCCTGGAGATGTCTGGAGACAAGTCTGACCAAGTAGGCATGAGCCTTCTCGGGATTTTCGCCTCCAGGGACCCTGTGCTCTCCCGATCACCATCATCCAAATTCTGAATGTGTCAATCACCCCCTGTCTCACCCCCTGTAGGGGACCAGGCTTGATTTCTCCTCCTCTTCACTTCCTGGTGGCCTCTAACGTCATTCTTGTCCCTGCAGATTTATGAGTTTTGGATATTTCAGATCAATGGGATCATACAACATGTGGCCTCTTATATCTGCTTTTCGATTCACTTAGAATGTTTTTGACTTTCATTCCTGCCATTGCCATGGTCTGAATGTGTCCCCCAAGAGCACGTGTTGGGAGGTGGGACCTGAGGGGAGGTATTGGGGTCATGAGGGCTCCACCCTCTGGGTAGATAAAGGACAGTTATATAAGGGCTTCAGGTTATATCTTTTTTAAAATATATTTTTTACTTGTTAATAGACCTTTATTTTATTTATTTGCATGAGGGTGCTGAGAATCGAACCCAGTGCCTCACACATGCCAGGAAAGTGCTCTACCTCTGAGCCCAGCCCCAGCTCTTCTCACTCTCTCTTTCTCTGTCTCTCTGTCTCTATCTCTCTCTGTCTCTGACTCTGTTTCTCTCTGTCTCTGTCTCTCTGCCTCTCTATGTCTCTGTCTCTGTCTCTCTGCCTCTCTGTGTCTCTGTCTCTGTCTCTCTGTCTCTCTCTTGCCACGCTCTTCCTTCTGCCTTCTGCCATGGGATGATAGAGCCAGAAGGTCCTCACCAGATGCTCAGCAGATGCGGGTTCCATGCCCTTGGACTTCTCAGCCTCTACAGCTGGAGCCAAATCCATTTCTGTTCCTTATAAATTACCCAGTCTGTGCCGTTCTGTTAGAACAACACGAAATGGATTAAAATGGGGTTGTTTTTACTTTTTTTTTTTTTTTTTTTTTGGCTCTTATGAACAGGACTGCTGTGAACACTTGTGTACAGGTTTTTGTCTGGGTGTATGTTTTCGGTTCTCCTGGGCTGGAGTCGC
Source organism: Urocitellus parryii (assembly GCF_045843805.1). Taxonomy (NCBI): domain Eukaryota; kingdom Metazoa; phylum Chordata; class Mammalia; order Rodentia; family Sciuridae; genus Urocitellus; species Urocitellus parryii. The sequence goes on along the minus strand of NC_135539.1, from coordinate 27,154,084 downwards.
TGGGTCCTGGGACAGGTCTCTGCTCAGCGTGGTGAGGAGCTGCCAGAAGGCTTCTCACAGAAGTGGCGCCGAGCTGCATCCCCCCAGCAGAGCACAGAGGCTCCAAGTTCCCTGAGTCTTAAGCAACCCTTGTTATTGTCCTCCTTTTTTGGTGGAGTCATCCTGGTTGGTATGAAGTAGCATTTCCTTGTGGTTTTGATTTGCATGTCCCCAATGATGGATGGTGCTAAGTGTCTTCTCGCATGCTCATTGACCTTGTGTAGATCTTATCTGGAGGAGGTTTATTCACATTATTGTCCCATTTAAAAGTCAGGTTGTTTGCTGTAGTTTTTATACAGTAGCGATGCATTACGTGTTGGAGATATTAGACTCTTAACCAAATATATGATTTGCAAGTATTTTTTCTCATGCTCTGGGCTGTTTCCTTAATTTCTTGAAATCTTGTCCTTTGATGCTTCAAGTTTTTAATTTTAATGAAGTCTAATTTGCCTATTTGGCGGGGGTGGGGGGCGGAGTTGAGCTTTAGGTTTCATGGCTGGGGAACCATTGCTAACCCTAATCCAAGGTCATGCAACTTTACCCCCTTCCCGTTTCCTCCTACCAGAATAGTAGTCTTAGCTCTCACATGTAGCTCTTTGGTCCGTTTTGAATTATGCTTCGAGGAAAAGGTACATCATGGGAGGTAAATGTAGTTACAACTTCATTTTTTTTTTTTTTTGCATCCAGTTGTCCCAACTCCATTTGATAAAGAAAAGAATTATTCCCATTGAATAATCTTGGCACCTGCTGTTGGAAATCAGTTAATGAGGCGGTTGATCCAACACCCTAGAAGCCCACACCCTCGCCTCGAGCTGGCCGGGTAACATGTTGACCTTATCTGCGTGAGTTTATCTCTGGGCTCTCTGCCCTCTTCTGAAGTCTATATATTTTTTGTTTTTTTGGGTTTTTTTTTTGGGGGGGTTGCCGGGGATTGAAATCAGGGGCACTCAGCCACTGAGTCACATCCCCAGCTCTATTTTTCTTTTATTCTATTTAGAGACAGGGTCTCACTGAGTTGCTTAGCCCCTTGCTTTTGCTGAGGCTGGCTTTGAACTCTCGATCCTCCTACCTCAGCCTCTCAAGCTGCTGGAATTACAGGCGCGTGCCACTGAGCCTGGCTTATATGTTTGTTTTATGCCACTATTGTTTCCTTTTTAAAAATGATGTTCCTTTTCTAACATAAATTGAAATTTTAACTCATATTTTTAGTTTAAAAATAAATATGTGCCAGGCATGTGGCACACTCCTGTAATACCAGTGACTCAGGAGGCTAAGGCAGGAGGACTGCAAGTTTGAGGCCAGCCTCAGCAATTTAGAGAGGTCTTCAGCAACTTAGTGAGACCCTGTCTCAACAAATAAAAAGGGCTGGGGATGTGACTCAGTGGTTAAGCATCCCAGGATTAAATCCCCAGTTAACCCCCCTCCGCCCCGCAATTTAAAAAATAGACATATATTGAATATGTATTATATATATAAACCTTTATATCTATATCTATATCTATCTATATATATATATAGATATCACTATACTTTTAAGATTCTCAATATATATCACTTTAGCTATATCTCATGTAAAGGGCATATTGAATTTTTATCATTCATTTTATTTTTATCATATATTTAATATCATTGTAAGTTGTTCCATCAATTTTTTGGTTTGGGGGACCCAAAGACCCAATGAGAACAACTTAGAAAGTGAAAAGTTTACTTTGACTCCCAGTTTCAGAGGTTCAGTCCACCAGGGACAAAACATAGACCTCCAAGTCATGCTCTCAGTGATCTGTTTTCTCCAGCCGCACCCTACCTGCCTATGGCTACCACCCAGGTAGTCATATCCACGGATTAGTCCATTGATTTGGTTACAACTCTCTCCATCTAATCATTGAACCTTCTTGCATTGTCTCACACAGGAGTTGCTGGGGACACCTTGTAACCAAACTGTAGCAGAAGTCCTTTTTATTTCTTCTTACATCTGTAGTTTAGTCAGGAAGTTCTGCCATCTGCAACAAAAATGGATCTTATGCTAGAGGATATTATGCTACGTGAAATGAGACAGGCACAGAGACACAGACAACACTATCTTAAGTGCTTCTGTGCAATCTACAAGGTAGAAATCATGGTGGTGGAGAATAAAATGGTGATTGCCTGAGGCTGGGCTGGGGTGTGGATGGGGAACAATGGGCGCAAAATTAGAGTCAGATAAGCAGAATATGCTCTCACATCCTATAGCACAATTATTTTTTATTATTTTTTAATAAAAAAAATTTCCTAAGAACTAGAAAAGGATTTTAGATGCTCTTACCACAAAGCAATGGTGAATGCCTCAGATGGTGGATACACTAATTACCCTGATTTGATCATTCCACAATGTATACATATACGAAAACTCGACATTGGACCCCATAAGTATAGGCAATTATTTCTCAGTTAAAAATAAAAGAGATTCTTAAAATTTTTTAAAAAGTTTTAAAGCTTACGAGAAGAAACTCAACTGAACATGATGTGTGTGTTTATTTGTGGACTCTGAGTTCTATTCCCTTGGTCTCTGTGCCTGTCCTAGTGAGTACCAGAAGGTTTTCACTGGGCTGGGGATGTGGCTCAAGCGGTAGTGCGCTCGCCTGGCATGCGTGCGGCCCGGGTTCGATCCTCAGCACCACATACAAACAAAGATGTTATGTCAGCCAAAAAAAAAAAAAAAACTAAAAAAAAAAATAAATATTAAAAAATTCTCTCTCTAAAAAAAAAAAAAAAAAAGGTTTTCACTCCCACCGCTTTGTAGTAAATTTTGAAATTACGGTGCATGAGTCCTTCAGTTTCACTTTTGCTTTCAACATTACTTCCATTACTTGAGATTCATTGCATTTTCATTTGAACTTTAGGACCCCTTGTCCAACAGCAAAAGACAGTTGGCATTTTGGTAGAGAATACGTTGAATCTGTAGGGAAATTTGGGGCAGAATGCCACCTTATAATATTTTCTTTTCATCTATGAACAAGGGATGTTTTCTTATTCATTTAAATATTTAACTTCTTTTAATGTTTTCAACATGTCTTACACTTTCTTTGTTAAATTTATTCTCAAATATTTTGTTCTTCTTGATGATATTGTAAATGGACTTTTTTAAAAGTTCACTTTGAGTTTCCTCACTGCTTGTGTATAGAAAAACAGTTGGTTTTTGTGTATGGATTTTTATATCCTTCACTTTGCTGAACTGTTTTTTTTTCCTGTTGTTTTCCAAGATAATATCAGGTCATCTGTGAGTAGACAGTTTTACTTCTTTATCAATGTGGATGCCTTTCTAGTCTCTTTTCTTGTCTAATTGCATGGTCACATCTTCCAATACGATATTGAATAGAAACAATGAGAGCAGAATTTCTTGTCTCAATCATGATCTGAGGGGAGAAATTTTTCAGCTTTTCACGAGTAAATATGAAAACCCTGTGGCTCTTTCATAGCTCCCCTTCATCGGGTCCAGAAAGTTCCCTTGTATTTCTGGTTTGCTGGATTATCATATTTTTTTTTTGCTTTTATTTCATTAATATGGTGATTGATTTTCACATGTTGAACCATGCTTGCATTCCTGGGATAAACTCCACTTTGCTATGCTGTATAATCATTTTTATATGCTGCTGGATTAAGTTTTCTATCATTTTGTTGAAGATTTTTACTCCTATATTCATGAAGCATGTTGGGCTGTACATTTCTTTCTTTGCAATGTTTTTGTCTGGTTTTGGTGTGGGGGTACTGCTGGCTTCATAGCATGAGTTAGGAAGTGTTCTCTCTACTTCTTTTTTTAGGGGGAGGAGTTTGAGAAAAATTAATGTTAATTCTCCTTTAAATAGAATTCACCTGCATCACCATCTTGGACTTTTGCTTGTTGAAATTTTTTGATTACTAAGTCAATCTCCTGACCTGCACTAGGATTTTTCCAATTTTTCTTTTTCATGGTATTAATTTCTGGTATAATTCATTGTATTTCTATAAAATCTGCATGAATGTCCTTTCTTTTACACCTGATTTCAGTAATTAAAAAAATTAATGAATATTTTTTCTCTCACAGTATAGCTAGAAATTTGTAAGTTTTGTTGGTCTTTTTTTTTTAAAAAATATTTTTATTTGTAGATGGACACAATACCTTTATTTAATTTATTTATTTTTATTGCTGAGGATCAAACCCAGGGGCTCACATGTGCTGGGAAAAAGCTCTACTGCTGAGCCACGAACCCAGCCCTTGTTGATTTTTTTGAAGAACTAACTTTTGGTTTAATTGTTTTTTCTCTAATGATATTCTATCCTCCGGTTCATGTATTTCCATTTGAATCTTTATTATTTCCTGCTTTCTGATTCCTTTGGGTTTATTCTGCTCTTTTTCCTAGTTTATTAAGGTAGAATATTAGGTTATAGATTGGAGATCTTTCTCCTTCTTCAGTCTAGGTGATTACAGCTATGAATTTCACTGTGGGCCCTGCTTTCACGCAATCCCATAGATTTTGATCTGTTGTGTTTTTGTTTTCATTCATCTCACAATAGTTTCTAATTTGCATGGTGATTTTTTTATTTTAAGACTCTGTTGTTTCATTTCCACATATTTGTGAATTTTCCAAATATCCTTCTGTTATTAATTTCTAATTTCATTCCACTGGTGTCAGAAAACACATCTTGTATGACTTCAGTCTTTCTAAATTTACTGAGACTCACTTCATTACCTACCATATAATTTGCACGGGGGGGGGTGCTCCGTGTGCGTTTGTGAAGAACGTGTTCCCTACTCTTGTTGTGCAGACTGTCCCAGACGTTTCTCAGGTCTAGCTGGCATGTTTTATTTCCTTGCTGGTCTTAGTCTAGTTGCTCTCTTCATTACCAAGGGTGGGGTATTGAAGGGTTTGGACACTGTTGTTGGATTGCTTTCCCCTCCACTTCCTTCAGATTTTGCTCATGTACTTTGGGGCTATGTTTTTAGGTGTATATATGTTTACAATTGTTAGGTCTTCATGAAGGATTGGCCCTTTTATCTTCTATAATATCCTTCTTTGTCTCTAGCAAGACTTTTCTTTTTCTTGAAGCCCGTTCTGTCTGATATTGGTATAGACACTCCAGCTCTCTTTTGGTTCCTGTTTGCATGGAATATTTTTTCTTTAATTTTCCAACCCATTTGTGTTTTCTAATCCATTCTGCCCTTTATCCGGAGTGTTTAGCCCATTAACTTTAGTGTGATTACTAATAAGGAATGACTTGCTTTTGGGGGCTGGGGTTGTAGCTTAGTGGTATAGCACTTGCCTAGCATGTGTGAGGTACCTGGTTCGATCCTCAGCATCACATGAAAATAAATAAGTAAAAATAAAGATATTATGTTCATCTACAACTAAAAAAGTATTTTTTTAAAAAAAATGACTTGCTTTTGCCAGTTTGCTCTTCACTTTATATGCATACATATATATCATATGATATTTTGTATATGCACATATATCATATATATCATATTATATATACACATACATACACACATCATATGTCTTTCTGTTCCTCAGTCCTTCCATCCTCCCAGTACTGCCTTTTAAAGTATGTTTTATAGATATTTTCTAGTGTGCTATTTTAATTCCTTCTTCTTACTTTTATCATATATATATATATAAAATTTATTTTTTATTGCCCTGGGAATTACAGTTAACAGCTTAGTTTATAACAATCTAGAGTTTGGATTAACACCAATTTAATCTCAGTCATATACAAAACTTTGCTCCTTTATAGATAGCCTCATCACCACCCTGACCCTCACGGGTTTGTTTTTCAAATCACTCTCCTCGACATTGTGTATCAGGGACATACATTTATAATAACTGTTCTGTACCTTTGTCTTTGGAATCAGATGGAAAAAAAAAAGGAGCTATAACAAACACGGCATGTACACCGTGCTTTATATTGGTCACCTTTCCTGGTGTTCTCTATCCCTTCCTGGGGTTTCGAGTGACTCTCCAGGGTTACTTCATGGCAGCCCAGAGGACTTCCTCTAGTGTTTGCTGTAGAGGGAGGTCCATTAGCAACGAACTCTTTGGGTTCATCTGGTAACGTCCATTTCTCTTTCATTTTCGAAGGAGACTTTGATGACGGCCTTCTTGGTTGATTCCCCCGCCCCCTTCGACTCCTTGACTCTATCATCCCCCTTTCCTCTGGCAGCCATGGTTTCTCATAGGAAGTTAGCCACCAATCTTTTGTTGGTGATGGTTGCTAATTTTTTCAAGATCCTCTCTTTGCCTTTTGATAGATATTGTGTCTAGGTGTGAATCTCTTTGAGTGGCTCCTAATTGGAATTTGTTGAACCTCTTGGATGTGTAGATTTTGCTTCCATCAAATTTAATAATGTTTGCCCATCATTTCTTAAAGGTTTCTTTCTTTGCCTTTCTCTCTCTCCTTTCCTTCCGAGACTCTCGTTGTGCATATGTTGGTAAGTTTTGCGCCATCGAGATTTAACTTTTTTCTTCATTCTCTTGATTTTTTTTTCATTCTCTGACTTGATCATTTCAGTTAGTTGACTTGATCTTTCAGTTCCATAATTTTTTTGATTCCTTATTAGGAATTTAGTCTCTTTGTTGATATTCTCTATCTGGTAAGATACTGTTTTCATGCTTTTAGTTATTTAGACATGGTTGGGTTTAAATCTTTGAATATATGTATGTTTATAGTTGATTTGAAGTCTGTCTAGAAAATCCAATGTCTGGGCTTCCTTAGGAAAATTATCTATTTTTCTGCTTTTAATGAAGGGTAGAATTTGGGATCTCTCTGTGCCCCACCTAAACCCCTCATGTACAAACCATTCTTTCTTGTTCCTTTGCACGCCTCCTAATTTGTTGTTGACAACTGAGTATTTTAAATATTATAACAGACAATGCTGGAAATCAGACTGTTTCCTCAACCCCAGGTTTTTCATCATTTCTGCTTATTGTGGTTATTATTGTTTGTTTGTCTTTTCTGAACTAATTCTGTATTCTTTGTCATGTGTGCCTAATAAAATCTCTGTTCTGATAACTGAGGTGGCCAACTTATGATTGGACATAGGTATCCTGGAGGCTTTCTAGAATAGAAATAAATTTTAAAAAAAAAAGATCTCCCAGCCTTTGCTGAGGGACTCTGTGAATACTGGGTGCCCGTCACTGACCACCCTGGTGGCTTAGAACTCTGCACTAGCCTTCACTTCCTGCTTATGCGGAAGTCAGCCAGGTGAGCATCCAGAGCCATCTCAGGTCTCCTCTGGGCCTGCACAGCCCTGAGTGTGTGTCCTGCCTTCTGGATTCATAGGAACACATTAGAGCTTTCAGGTTCCTTTTAGATGTCTCATTCCCAACCATTTTTACCAAGGTTTTTTTTTTTTTTTGGTTAGACTATTGTCTGTCCCCAAGGGTCATCCTGTGCCTCAGGACACAGTGACTAAAACATTTGCCTGTTTTTGATAAACACCTCCACCCTCTCTCCCTAGGTAGCAGCCCCAGCACTGGGCCAGTTCTTCCAGTTGAGCAAAATAAGGATAAGGTTTCAAGCTAATCTTACTGGGATTGGAATCAGATTGGCCAACGCAAATAATTACTCTTTTTTTTTTTTTTTTTTGTGAATGAGGTCCACTCTGCTCCCCTCTGAACACTAGCCATGTGGGCTATTTTTCAAAGTTGCCACTGATCTGGGAAGAGGCTGGGACTTGGGTAAGCTAAGACACCACAAAACTTGCTGTTCCTACTAATAGTTCACCATTTCCTTCAAATAAGTCTCTCAGGTTGCTACAAACCATTGGTTAATTTCTAGTGTTGCAAAAAAAAAAAATGCTTTTGATCATTTTTGTCAGGTTTCTTTTTTCTGCTTTTAATGAAGGGTAGAATTTGGGATCTCTCTATTCTGCCATGTTCATTGATGTCATTCTTCTAGCAGCATCATTTTTTTTTTCCGTAGCTGTAGATGGACAGCATGCCTTTATTTTGCTTGTTTATTCACTTGTAGATGAAATAATATATTCATTTCTCTCGGATTCTTATTCAGGAATGAGATTCCTGGACCATATGGTAACTATTGAAGTGACTAGAAACTGTCAAAATATTTTCCAGTGTGGCTCTGCCCTTTACATTTCCACCCACGATTTATGAGAATTCCAGTTGCTCCATAGGATGTCGCATAGTTGGTAAGATCAGCTTAAAATGTTTAAAGCCATTTTAATAGATCTGTGGGGAGAATGTATTATTGCCTTTAGTGTTTATCTCTCTGACTGTCGACAGAGGCTACTCATCAGGTTTTCATGGGCTTATGTGCCGTTTGTACATCTTCTTTTGGGAAAATATTTTGGGGAATATCTGTTCAAGTATTTTGGTCAGTTTTTAAAATGAGATGGCTTTCCTTCCCATTATTGAGTCGTAAAAGCCAGTTGTCATGTAGAGATATTGTGAAATTTTCCCTCATTCTGTGGCTGAGCCTTTCCTTTTCTAAACAGGGCCTCTTCAAAATTACTTTGTGGAGGAATAGTTGAAATACAACAAACTGCACATATTCCAGTTGTGTAATTTGAGAAGCGTTGATGTGCGTGTGTGTGCACCTGTGAGACCCTCACAACCAAGATTCTGAGCGTATGTATGTCACACCCAAACCCCCCTGTGCCCAGCCCTTTTTGATCCATCCCTGCTGCTCCTCCCCTGTGACACTCCCCAGGGGACAATGGGTCTATTTTCATCACCATAAATCCCTTTACATTCTCTAAAGTACCGCTGGCCAGTGGAAATACAGAGACAGGGCTGGGGATGTGGCTCAGTGGTCAAGCACTTGCCTACCATGAGTGAGGCAGTGGGTTCGATTCTCAGAAACACATAAAAATAAAATAAAGACATTGTGTCCACCTATAACTGAAAAATAATTATTTTTTAAAGAAGTACAATGTAGGGGCTGGGGTTATAGTTCAGTGGTAGAGTGCTTGCCTAGCACATGAGAGGCCCTAGGTTGGATAAATAAATAAACAAAATAAAGGTATTGTGTCCAATGACAACTAAAAAATAAATATAAAAAAAGAAGCACAATGTAATAATATATTTAACCTATTGTGTCAAAGGGTACAACATGTAATCATCATACAAACAAGAATGAGATTTTTAAAAAATATTTTTTAGTTTAATATTTTGATATTTTAATAATTTTAATTTTTTTTTAGTTTTTTAATATTTGCCAATGGACACAATGTCCTTATTTTATTTATTTATTTTTATGGGATGCTGAGGATTGAGCCCAGTGCCTTGCACATGCTAGGCAAGCGGTCTCCCACTGAGCCCCAGCCCCAGCCCTGAATGAGATATTCTACTTTGCTTTTCCTTCAGGGTTTTCTGATAACTGAATTGAATACCAAACAAACATGTTTTTCCCCCGATATCCTCATCCACATCAATAACATTGGTTCATGTTTTTAGATCATGTTTTCGTTGGTGCATTATAATTCACTTAACAGTGGGGGTCACTGTGACATCTCCGTGTGTGCACAGACCGGGGTTCACTCGTTTTGTTCCCCAGGACTCCCTTTTCTTTCATCTCCTCCCCCCCACCCCCTGCTCTACTCTGCTGTCTCCCTCTGTTTATTTATTTATGTTTGATTGATGCATTCTAACCAGACACGAAGTGGGATTTTTTGTCATATAGTCATATGTGTAGATAGCCTGACTTTCATCAACTCCATCCCCCGGTTCCTCCCCATCCCTCTCCTCCTCCCTACCCATCCATCTTCTTCCTCTTCTCCACTGATCTCCATCTATTTTTTAGAGATCTCCTTTTTTTTTTAGTTCCTTTTTCTCTCTAACTTCTGCGTATGAGAAGAAACATTACCCCCTTGACTTCCTGAGTCTGGCTTATTTCAATCAACATGATGCTCTCCAGTTCCATCCATTTATCAGAAAATTACACAATTTCATTCTTCCCCATGGCTGATGAGAACTCAATATTTTCTGTATCCATTCATCTGCTGATCTCCATCCAGGCTGTCACTTGGCCATCGAGGAGTGTGCTGCTATCAACAGGGGAAAGTGTGTATCGTTAAAGTACTCGGATATCAATTCTTTTGGATAAATACCAAGGAGTGGAATATCTGGGGCATATGGTGGTTCCATTCCTCCTCTGTTGAGGAATCTCCTAACAGATTTCCACGTTTCACATCTTTTATAGAAGCATTGATTGGACTTTAAAACAAAAGCAATCAATTTCAAACGACTTCTCTCCAAGTTAAATAAATCCATGCATTCTTGTATCAACTCAATGTTAACATTGAATTTAAAGGGTCATTGTATAAATTGAAAAGTGATCACATTTATCAAAACTAACAAAGAATTCTTCAAATTTTCTTGTAAATTTTGTAGCCAACCTCCATAACTCTGCTGGCTATAATTACAATCTGCATACTGATCCATATTAGAAAAATTTGTAAAAAATAATTATTCTTGTGTTATGAAACATTTCAATTTCAATATAAAATTTTAATCCTGGATAGCTACGAAATAAACAATTTTTTCATTTCCTTGAGGCACCCCCTTAGCATGCTCGTCTGCTGGGTGGTCTTGGTGAGAAAACCTACACCACACTTGTGGTTGTTGTCTTTGGGTGCAGTACTGGGGACTGGACTCAGCTGGGCATTGAGGTACAGCTGAGTTGTGCCCCCACCCCCCAGTGTTGACAGATTAAAAAAATAAGCATCACAACTGATATTTTTAGGCTATAAGGAATTTATTGTATCATAATAAAAATAAAAGGATCTCGGTTTTCTTACCAGTTACAATTCACGTGCTTATCACTATCCCCAGTGCTATCTACCTAAAATATTCAAATAGACACACTGCAGTGTCACCAGCGTACATAGAAAGGTATGATCCCGTTGCCTCGGGTGGTTGACTTGTACTAGACCTTGTGTATTTCTGGGAGAGACGGTGTGGCTTATGAGTTTTCAACTTCATTCTGGTGGGAAAGTGATAGGTGATCAGTAGAAGCCACACTTTGAATTCCACATTTTGAACTTTCATCTGCTCCTGGGCGAGTGCATACTCTCTGGGCGGTGGCAGAAACCCCTGGGGTTGCCCATCCACCAAGTGTCGGGTGCTCCAGGGCACGCTGGGCTGCCCAAGCACCAGGGGTAGCAGGCAGGGGGTGCTGGATGCACTTTTGACTGAGGGCATCTTTATCTTATAGAGGGTTTACTGGAATGCTGACCCCCTGACAGTCAGGGGACACCTGTGTGACCAATCACACATCCCCACCCCACACGTCCCAATGCAGGGATAACATCTCGCAAAACAGAAACGCAGTTCTACAAAAAGATAAAACTGTTTAACAGGGAAAATGTTGCAGTCGCCTTTGGTTTTTAAATTAATGTACATTAAGTGACATTGAAAGTCAGTTCTGTTGCACTAGCTCCGTATCAAGTGCGCCACAGCCACGTGGGCTTCAGGCCGCTCCGGGGGGCAGTGCTGGTCATTTCCGTGGGGTGGTTCCTTTTCTGGCATCTTTTACCCACGGGGTCACTTTAAGATGCATACTTCTGAAGTGTGTCAATAGCTCGCTCCTTTCTGTTGTGAGTGTGGGATCCACTGGGCTTCTGTGCCACAGTTCGTGTATCCTTTTGATCTACGGATGGACATTTGGGTGGCTGCTAGTTTGGGGCTATTATAAATGAAGACACTCTGATCATTGACCAATCATCTTTGTGTGGACATACGCTTTTTTTTTTTTTTTCCTACAACAAGGAGTAGAATGCCTATGTTATCTGGTAGATATGCATTTAGCCATTTTTTGTACTTTTTACCTTTTTTTGTCTTTGTTTTTTAAATTTTTTTTAGATGTAGTTGGACACAATACCTTTATTTATTTATTTTTATGGGGTGCTGAAGATCAAACCCAGCGCCTCACATGTGCTAGGCTAGCGCTCTCCCACTGAGCTACAACCCCAGCCTTGTTCTACATCTTTTCCAACATTTCATATGATGAAGTCTTTTTAGTCTGAGACATTCCTTTAGAATGTAGTGATGTGTGTAGTACTATCTTATTGTGATTTAAAAATAACTTTTTCCTAATGACCAATGATATTGAACATTTTTTCTTATACCATTATATCTTCTTTGGAGCTGTGTCTATTCAAATATCTTGCCTATTTTGCTCATGGGAAAAAAGAGAGATTGACATCTTATTGAGTTTTAAGAGCTCTTTATATATTTTAGATACAAGTACTTTGTTGGACACATATTTTGTCGATTTTCTTCTTTTCTATAATTTATCTTTTAATTTAATAGTATTTTTTACCCACAAAAATTTATATTTTGGTGGAGTCCAATTAATCAATATTTTATTTTGCAAATTGTGGATTTGGTGTTCTATCTAAGAACTCTTTGCCTAACTTAATGTCACAGTGATTTTCTTCACTGTCTTCTAAACATTTTAGTTTTATATTTCACATTAAGATCTATGATCTTAGCCAGACACGGTGGCACACGCCTGTAATCCCAGCAGCTTGAGAGACCGAGGCAGGAGGATCATGAGTTCAAAGCCAGCCTCAGCAAAAGCGAGGCCCTAAGCAACTCAGTGAGACCCTGTCTCTAAATAAAATAGAAAATAGGGCTGGGGATGTGGCTCAGTGGTTGAGTGCCCCTGAGTTCAATCCCCATTACACTCTCCCCAAAATCTTTGATCTTTGTGGGATAAGTTTTTAATAAGCAGAGGTTAGGTCAAAGTTTATATATTTTTGCATGTGACTATTATAAAAATTATCTTTATTCCATTGAAATGTCTTTGCTCATTTGTCAAAAACCTTTGTCCAGTTTTTGCATGGAACTATCTCTACATTCTGTTCCTCTGCATTGATCTGATTGTTTTCTCTTTTAATATTTGCAATTTCAAAGCCAGCACTAAAGTTCACTGCCAGCACTAAACTATCTTAATACTGTAGCTATTATATAGCATGAGCTTTCTGACTTTATTATTTTTCAAATAAGTTTTAAATATTTTAGTTCCATTTCTTTTACATCTAAATTTTAGAATCAGTTTATATATATAACTACAAAATTCTGACTAGGATTTTGTTTGGTGTTATGATAAATCTACAGAACAATTTGGGGAGTATTGACATTCTCCATGTGTCAAGTCTTAATTTGTGAACATGGTATGCATCTTCATTTGTTTGGATCTTCTCCATTTCTTTTAAAAGCATTTTGCCATTTCTAGCATAAATAGCCTGCACATATTGTAATCATTTTATGTCTAATTATTTTATTTTTTGGTGCCATCATAAGTGACATTTATAAATTCTCAGTTTCCAATTATTTGGCATAACACAACCATGCAGCTGTTAACCTGTCGATTTCTTGGAATTATCTGTAGAGACAATTGTGTATTCTGTGAATAGTAGTAGTGACAGTTCAAATTCTTCTTTTTCAGTCTATATATCCTTTAATTTTCTTGTCTTATTGACCTGGCTTGGTCTTTCAGTACAATATTGAATGGAAGCAGTGGCACTTACCTGTGGTCCTAGCTACTCTGCAGGCTGAGGTGGGGGAATCACTCCATCCCAGGATTTCAAGACCAGCCTGGGCAACATAGGGAGATTGCACCCCATCACAAAAAAAAAAAAAAGAATTTATAAACGTGAGTATCTTTCTCAACTTGGGAAAGCATCCAGTCTTTTAACAGTATAATGTTAGCTCTGGGTTTTTTGTAGAGACACTTTATTATGTTGAGGAAGTTCCTTTTTATTTCTATTTTGATGAGAGTTTTATCCAGGATAGATGTTGAATCTTCTCAAATGCTGTTTCTGCATGTGTTGATAATGATTGAAACCAACATGATGATATTTCATATATACATATATGTTATTGATATTTTCAATATGTTGATAACATTTTACTATGTTAATAAAGTTGTTAACAAGATAGATTATATTAATTTTTAAATATTAAGTCAGCTTTGTATTGCTAGGAGGAAACTCACTTTATTGATGTGTTCAATTTTTTTTTTTCAAGGATTTTGTGTCTATTCATAAGGACTATAGTCTTGTTTCTTTTTTTGTGCTGTTACAGTCTGGTCTTGGTGTAAAGGTGCTAGCTTCATATAAAATGTTGGAAATATTCACTTTTGTTTTCTGAAAGAAACTATGTGTGCATGTTTCTCCTTTTTCTTCAAATCTTTGCTAAAATTCTCTGGGGAAATTATCTTGAGGCTGGAGATTTCCTCTTTGGAGGATTTCCACCCCCCTTGGAGGGTTTTTAACAGCAAATTCAATTGCTTTAATAGTTTGGGGCTATCCAAGCTATCTACTTTACCCTGAGTGAGTTTTGGTGGTTTGTGAGAAAACATGTGTGCTAGGGATTATTTTATGACTGAGAATATGGTTTATCTTCATGATAAACCAGTGTGTCAAAAGAATGTACATTATACAGTTGTGGATAAAGTGTTTTGTCAGTTTCAGTTGGTTGATGGTGTTCTGTATACTTACTGGTTTTAATGTCTGCTTGTTCTATCCATTACCAAGATAGGAGCATTCATGTTTCCAAATACAATTATGGATATGCCTATTTCTCCTTAAGTTCTGCGAGTTTTGTTTCCTGCATTTGAAGTTTTGCTTTTAGATATATACACAATTATATAGAATAGTCTTGAGTTTTTGCCTCTTTATTCATGGTCAATTTATTTGTTCTAAGTTTTATCTGATATTAACAGTAAATTCAGTTTTCTTTGGATTAGTGTTTCCATCTCACATCTTTTTCCATTCTTGAATTTATAACTTACCAACATAAAGTTCAGAAGCATGTCTTTAAAAAAAAATCAACCTTGACAATCATTGCTATTTAGTTGTTATGATTATACCATTTACATTTATTGTAATTATTGATGTGTTTGCATTTAGGTCTATAATTTTATTAGGTATTTTCTGTTTTCTTCTTATGCTTTTTGTTCCTTTTTTTCTCTTTCCTGCCTTCTTTTGGCTATTTGAATATTGTTTATTATTCAGTTTAATTTATCATGTGATTATTTTACTGTACAATCTATATCCTAAACTTTTCACATTCTGCTTAGAATTACTATTTTGCTACTTCTAGTGAAATGTAGGAAACTTATCACCACATAGGTTACTTTACCCTATCCTGTGTTGTTACATCTACATACATTAAAAACTGTATTATAGGGCTGGAGTCGTGGCTCAGTGGAAGAGTGCTTGCCTCGTATGGGTGAGGCACTGGGTTCAATTCTCAGCACCACATATAAATAAATAAAATAAAGGTCCAACACTAAAAATATTTTTTTAAAACTGCATTATAATATAAAATTGCTCAAAAATAAAGCTTATTTTTAAAAACTCAGTAGATGTCATTATAATTTTTGCCTTCAACAATCGTATATATTGCAAAGAACCTATATATACCCAGATGTTTAGCATTTCTTTCGCTCTTACTTCATGCTCAAAGTTTTGAGATTCCCTCTAGTATTCATTCATCCCTGAAGAGTATTTTCACTACTCAGAATTCAGGATTTACGATTCTTTTCTTGTAGCACTAAAAAGTGTTGTTACTTGCTTATGTTATGATTGTTATTTCATATAAGTTCCTGTATATGATGTGTCTTTTTTCTATGTCTGCTTTTAAGAAACTTTCTATTGTCTTTATTTTTAGCAATTTGATTATGATGTCTGGTTATAAATTTCTTTGAAATTATCTTAACTCCAGTTTGCAAAGCTCCTTGAATATATAAGTTTATTTTCTACTGAGACTCTTTCCACTTTCTAAAAATCTGTTCCTTCTCTGTTGTTCATGTTGGATGATTTTTTTTAAATTTAAGTAATAAATAATAATTATACATATTTATGTGGTCCCTGTGATAAGCCAATACTGGTAATGGGTAATGATCAAATCAGAATAATTGTCATTTCTTTGTATTGTAAACCTTGCATTCCTAGAATAAATTCTATTTGGTCATAATGCACTGTCACTTTAACATATTGTTAGATTTTATTTATCACAATACTTTTAGGAAAGGTTGCATTTTGTTCATAAGGAATATTGATCTGTACTTTTCTTATAATACTGTTGCATGGTTTTTTCGTATCAGAGTAATCCTGGCCTTGGGGAATGGATTGGGAAGTATCCCCTCCCCTTTTCTGGAAGAATTTGTGTAAATTTAGTAATATATTAGCCTTCATTAAAATATTTAGCCAGGAATGGTGGAACTTGTCTTTAATCTCAATGGCTCAGGAGGCTAAGGCAGGAGGATTTCAAGTTCAAGGCCAGCCTTAGCAATTTAGCAAAGCCCTAAGCAACTTAGTAAGACTCTGTCTCAAAATTAAAAAATAAAAAGGTCTGGGGACGGGACTCAGTAATTAAGTGCCCTCAGTTCAATCCCTAGTACAAAAAAATTAAAATCTTATTTCTCAATATGTAAATTTAAATCATTGATATGAGGCCTTTCTTCCTCTTTAACATGAGCAATTTAATACTATAAGATTTTATCTGAACACTGCTTTAACCGTCGCCCACAAATTGTGACCTGTCACATTTCCGTTGTCAATCTTGTCAAATACATTCTGATTTCCTAGGTAATTTCTTCTTTGACCTGTGGATTATTGGAAAGTAGGTTGCTTGGATTATTTGCAAATATTTCAGGAGATTTTCCCACTCTCTTTTTCTTATCGACTTTTATTTTCAGTCCATTGTGGTCAGAAAATGTGTTTTTCAAGACTTGAAACCTCTCACATTTACGGAGACTTGTTTTTTTTGTTTTGTTTTGGTTTTTTTGGTTCAGAACATAGTTATGTCCCAGCACATGGGGGAGAAGAGTGGATGGTGGTGTTGAGTGGGAGATTCCACAAATGCCATTTTTTGGGGGGGCGTGTACCAGGGATTGAACCCAGGGTCACTCAACCACTTGGGGTGCCCATTTTGTATTTTATTAGAGATGGGATCTGGCTGAGTTGCTTGGCACCTTGCTTTTGCTGAGGCTGGCTTTGAACTCATGATCCTCCTGCCTCAGCCTCTCGAGCTGCTGGAATTTCAGGCTTGCACCACTGCGCCTGGCTCAGGTGGTTTAGAGTATTGCTCAGGTCTTCTGTCCCTTCCAGCTTACCTGTCGACTTGCTAGCAGTTGTTGAACAAGTGGTGCTGAACTTTGTGACTCCAGCTATTGACACATCTGTTTCTACTTGGAGCTTTTGCTTCATGTGTTTTGAAATTTCTTGTTAGCAATGTAAACATTTAGGATTGTTAGATCCTTTGGATAAATTGACCTTTCACTTCCTATGAGCTGACCTTTCTCATCTCGGGTAACATTCTTTGTCCCGAAATCTACTTTTTATTATTAATATAACCACTGTGGTTTCACTTTGATGAGGGTTGATGTGATGTCTGTGGTTATACTTTTAACTCATTTGTGTCTTCGTGGAAATAGTTGATTTCCTGTAGGCCACACATTTGGATCTTGCTCTTTTATCCAATCTGACAATCTTTTAATGGGGACATTTAGACGAGCTGTTGGAAAACATTTTCTACAGAGGGGCAATAGTAAACATTTTAGGCCACATCTGGTCTTGGCTACACACTCTTCTCCTTTTTAAACACTTTACCAATGAACAAGCCAATCTGAGCCCAGGGGGTCCTGTAAAACTGTGCTGGGGGCCTGGTTGGGTCTGCGGCCCACCATTTCCCAATTGCCTCTGGTGATGATTGACGTGGGATCGAAATCTGTCATCTGGGTATTTGATCCCTCTATTCTTTTTTTTTGCTTTCTCCTCTATTTTTGGTCTTCTTTTGAATGAATGAATTTTTTTATGCTTCCATTTTGTCTCCTTCATTCATTTTTTGGGGTGTAACTCTTAGTTTTTATGCTGAGGGATTGCTTTCTGGCTCACATCTTTAATTTGCTAGTTTACCTTCAAGACCACCACACCCCTTCACTTGGAGCAGAAGAACCCCACGAACACACACTTCCCATTTGCCCTTCCGGGACCTTTGTGCATCTGTTGTGATATGTTTTGTTTCTACAGGTGACAGACCCACCGTTCACTGTGCTGGAAGAGCTCAGTTATCATCTTCTGTAAAGATTTTTAAATAAGAACAGTCTTCTCCGCTTCCCTACACATTTGCTATTTTTTCATGGACACCTATATTTCCCTCTAATTTTTTTTTCTGGCCTGAAGAACTTCTTTAAACATTTTTGCAGTGAAGATTTGCTGGGGATGAATTGTTTCAGCTGATCTGCGTCTCAAGGCATCTCTTGTTCCGGTGCTGGGGGGAGGGGTCCATTTCCCCTGTCCCTCCAAGCATCTAGGACACTGGCAGGATCACCCCGAGCTGCAGTCTGAGGACCCTGAAATGACAACTTCGGTAAGAACATTGGGAAGAAGACCAGAACTTAAGTCCCCTTGATTCCCGTGTCTACCACTTCTTTTTTCCAGCCTAAATCCTATGCAGCCTGAAACCCAGAGTGAGCCTTGGGATTCTGCTGGAGAATGATGCTAAACATTTAAAAGGAAAAATAAACCACTCTGAGTCTACAAAATCCCTTCAATAACAATAGAAGAAAAATAGACATCATCACAATCCCCAAATCAGACAAAGGCAGGACGGAACAAGCCCCAAACTACACAGACCAGTGACCCTCACGAAGACTCAAAATTCCTTAGCAATCTCATTAATCCTTTATAATGGCCTCCCTGGAATGTCCAGTCACCTTACTTAGCAAATGAGACTTTCCAGATGTGACTAAATTAAAGATCTTGAGGTGGAGAGATCACTGTGGGATAACTGGGTGAGTCCAAGATAATCACAAGGGAGAGGTGGTAAAGGAAGGAGGGGGGAGAGGGAGAAAGAGAGAGGGAGGGAGAGAGAGAGGGGAGAGAGAGGGAGGGAAAGAGAGGAGGGAGGAGGGGGAGAGAGGGAGGGAGAGAGAGGAGGGAGGAGGGGAAGAGAGGGAGGGAGAGAGAGGAGGGAGGAGGGGAAGAGAGGGAGGGAGAGAGAGGAGGGAGGAGGGGGAGAGAGGGAGGGAGAGAGAGAGGGAGGGGAGAGAGGGGAGAGAGAGGGAGGGAGAGAGGGGAGAGAGAGGGAGGGAGAGGGAAAGGGAGGGAAGGAGGGAGGGAAGGAGGGAGGGAAGGAGGGAGGGAAGGAGGGAGAGGGAGGGAGGGAAGGAGGGAGAGGGAGGGAGTGGGGGAGAGAGAGAGAAAGGGAGAGAGAAATTTGAAGATGCTACACTTCAAGTTGAGAAAGGCGTGATTCTCCCCCCTGGAACCCAGAAGGGAGTCAGGCCCGACATCTGTATTTCAGCCAGACTGGACTTCTGGCTCAGAACTGTGAGGCCTTGAGTATGTATTAGTCACAGAGTGTGTGGTAATCTGTTAGGGTAGCCATAGGAGATGACTATTATGTGTCTATATTAAATTGACTCCTTGGTATTTTAATTTTACACACTATTACAAATGGATTTCGTTTTTAAATGTCGTTTCACGTTGTTTGGGGCAGGCAACAGCAACTCAGCTGACACCTTGAGTTGCTGATTTGTTAGTTCTGATGGCTACCGTGCACATCCTGAGGGTCTCCTGGGCAGAGGACCCACCGCCTGCCATCATGACATTTTTACCTCTGCTCTTCCCACCTGCCTGCCTTTTGCTTTTCCTTGAACAAGCTGGAAACTCCAGTCCCAAGTTGAGTCTGAGCCACAGGCCTGGATGTCCTTGCCTGTTCCTGGTCCCGGGAGAAAGCATTCGACCTCTCACCAGGGAGCATGCCCTTGGGATCATCAGTTTGGGTAGCCCCACTTTCTCTAGCTGAGATGGTTCCCTTCCGTTTTCGGTTTTTGCTGGAAAGTTATTTTATTATGCACTGATGATGGACGTTGTCAGGTGCTTCTGTTTGCACCCGTGGAGAAGGAGATGGCAGTGTCGTTTTAAACCTCTGTTCCATGAACATAGTATTGCTTTACATTGATTTTTTGCAAAACCAACATTATATTTCTGGCCTTAATTCCACACTTGATTTTGATGCCTTACTTATTTTACTTATTATGGCCCATCCTGTTTCCTGATTGTGTGTGATGGACTAATCCCTCTACACGATTGCATCTTTCTTGGTGAAGGGAGGCACCAAGAAAACTTTTTCCATAATTAGTCAAAAAACACTGGAGGCTTTGCAGGTCAGACACTCCCCATCATGATGCTCAACTCTGCCCTGAGAGATCCAAGGCAGCAAGAAACATGTGTCTTAATGGATGCGACTGTGTTAATAAAACTCTATTTGTAGAGACAGACTGTGGCTGGTCTTGAGCCACAGGTGTGGTTTGTGGACCCTTGGTGATATCATCATTGGGTTTTGGTATCAAAGTAAGTCTGGCCTCATTCTTTTCCATGTTTTCCAGAAGTTTCTGTGAGATTGGTATGACTTCATCCTTAACTAGTTGACAGAATTTACCAATCAAGCCATTTGGGTCGAGAATTTTTCTTTGTCAGAAAGTTTTAAATATAAGATCAAAATTTGAGTCAATATAGGATCATTCCATTTTTTAAATTTCTTATTTATTTTTATTTACTCACACATTCTAAAATCTGCCTTTAAAATATGTGCAGTTCAGTGCATTTTAGTATATTCCCAAAGTGGTGCAAGTATCAGCACGATCTAATTCCAGAACATTCCATCTCTGCAATACAGACTCCATGCCCAGCGGCCTTCCAGCTCCTTCTCCCCTCCTCCCCAGCCCCTGGCAACCACTATGGATTCGCCTATTCTGGAATTTTTTTTCCCTGGTACTGGGGAATCAAACCCATGGTCTCCCACCCACGAGGCCTATTCTAGAATTTCACATAAATAGAATCATATAATATGAAGTGGCTGGATTCTTTTTCAGCTGAATATGACTCCACTTCTGGGTTACATTTGTCCTTTCACCCACTGGTGGGCTTGAGGGTTGTGTGCTTTTTGGCTATCATGAGTGATGTTGCTATGAACCGTTTGTGTTCCAGTTTGGGTGTAAGCGTGAACATTTTCAGCTGGGTGGATGCCTAGGAGTGGAGTCGTTCCCTGGAGAACTCTAGCTTTTTGAGATGCTACCAAACTGTTAACCAAAGTGGCTGCGATTTAATTTCCACCAGAAATGTAGGAGGGATACAGTTTTCCCACGTCCTTGTCAACACTAGTTCTTGTATGTTGAGGTCTCACCATGATTTTGATGTTCACCTATGTAGTAATTAATGATTTTGAACATTTCTTTGTGTACTTACTGGCCATTGTGTCTCTGAAAATCTTTTTCCTATTTAAAAAAAATGGGTTATTTTCTTTTTTATTATTATGTTTTAAGAGTTTACGTCATTATTATGGAAAATAGTCTTTCATCAGATAAATGACTTGAAAATAATTTCTCCTGTTATGTGGGACGACTTCTCACTTTCTTGATAGGTGCTTTGAAGGTTTTTTAACTTTGACAAACTCCAACTCATCTATTTTTAAACATTACTTGTCCTTTAGGTGTTTAGTCTAAGAAACTGTGCCTAATTCAAAGTCACAAAGATCTACATCTGTATTTTATTCCAAGGGTTTTGTAATTTCTGTTCTTACATTTAGTTTTATTAGCCATTTTGAGTTAATTTTTGCATATGATGTCATGTAGGAGTCTAAACCCTTTTCATGCGGGTTTACAGTTGTTCCAACCCTGTTTGTGGGGAAGACTGATATCCTCGTTGAAAAGCAGCTGTGAATGTGTTGGCTTATTTCTAGTCTCAGTTGCATCCCACGGATCTATCTTTATGTCAATACCAACATGTTCTCATTCTTATAGCTCTGTGGTCTATTTTGAAGTTGATATTTGTGAATCTTCCAGTTTTTCCTCTTCTTGTTTTGAGATTGTCTAAGGACAATACTCTTGGTCTCTTGCATTTCCATATGAAATTTAGGATCAGTTTGTCAATTTCCACAGACAGCTGGTGTGATGGTTTAAAGGTGGTGTCCCCCAAAAGCTCAATGTGAGGTAATGCCAAGAAGCTTCAGAGGAGAAATGATTGGGTTGTAAAAGTCTTAACCCAATCAGTGATCTAATCCCCGGATAGAGATCAACTGAGTGGTAACTGAGGTGGGGGTGTGGCTGGGGGAGATGGGATTGGGGCGTGGCTATGGGTATATATTTGTATCTGGCCAATGGAGTCTCTGCTTCCTGATCATCATGTGGGCTGCTTCCCTCCACCATGAAGTTCATTCAATCTCACCTCAAGCCCCAAGGAATGGAGCCGGCCTTATATGGACTAAGACCTCTGAAACTGTGAGCCCTAAAAATAAACTTTCCCTCCCCATACAATTGTGCTGGTTTGGGTCCTTTAGTCACAGCAATGAAAAAGCTGACCCAAACAGCTGGGGTTTTGATAAGGACTACATTGAATCTGTAGATCATTTTAAGATCTTATTAAGGTTTGCACAGGGCTGTAGCTCAGTGGCAGAGCACTTGCCTTGCACGTGGGAGGCATTGGGTTCAATCCTGAGCACCACATAAAAATAAATAAAAAGATAATTGTTCATCTACAACTAAAAGATATTAAAAAAAAAAGAAAAAAGATTTTCAGAATGTTAAATCTTCCAATCCAAGTGCTCCAGAATGTCTTTCCATTTATTTGGGTCTCCTTCAGTTTCTTTCAAGTACATTTTGTGGTTTACATAGTATAAGTCTTACTCTTCTTTCATTAAATCCATTCATAGCTGTTTATTTTTTATACTACTGTAAATAGAATTTTCTTTTTAAAACATTTTATTTTTTAGTTGTAGTTGGACACCAATACCTTTATTTTGTTTATTTTTATGTGGGGCTGAAGATCGAACCCAGGGCCTCGCACGTGCTAGGTGAACACTCTACCACTGAGCCACTACCCAGTCCCTATAGAATCATTTTCTTAATTTCACCTTTGGATTATTTGTCTCCAAGGGGGAATAAAACTATTTTTTTTTTGTATATTTGTCCTGTATTCATCACAATTAGTTCCCACAAACTAATTCTCACAAATTAGTTCTGAGGTCGTGTTTGTGCGTCTCTGTCTGTGTGCTTGTGAAATCCTGGGGATTTTCTACACATGAGGTCACATCATCTGCAAGTAGAGATTGCTGCGATCCGTCCTTTCCAATCTGGATGCCTTCATTTCTTTTTCTTGCCTGATTGCCTTGGCGAGCGCATCGAATGCGCTGTGGAGTTCGAGTGGTGAGAGCAGACGTCCTTGTCTCCTGATCTCTGGAGTAAACTTTCCATCTTTCGTCATTACATGGGATTTCAGCTGTGGGTTTCTCACAGATGCTCAGGTTAAGAAAACATCATTCTATCCCTAGTTTGTTGATTGTTTTTACCATGAAAGGGTGTGGTGCATCAAACGTAAGAGCTTCTGCACAGCAAAGAGAGACAAACAGAGACAAAGAGACACCTATTCATCTGACAAAGGATTAACCTCCAGACTATATAAGGAGCATGAAAAAAATCCAATTTAAAACTAGGCAAATGCTCTGAAGAGTCTCTTCTCAAAAGAAGAAATACAAATGGCCAGGAAATCGATTTAAAATGCTCAATATCACTAGCCATGGGGGAAATAAATGCAAGTCAACACTATAATTAGATATCATCTTACCCTAGTTAGAATGGCTAGTATTAAAAGAAAAAAGACGTTTACTGAGCTCATAGTTCTGGGGGCTGTGACTCTAAGAGCGTGGCTCCAGAATCTACTTGACTTCTGGAGAGTTTCCTCTTAGTGCTTCACAGCATGGTGGGAGGTCAAGGGAATCAAACTCACTTTTACAACAACCCGTTTCCACAAGGATAAAAACCACTGCTGTGAGGACCGAGCGCTCCCTGGGCAGGCAGCACCTCCATTCCTGAGGGCGGAATCCTCTCGACCTCAACGCTAGGTCCCCCATGCTGCCCACTTCCGGTTAGGAATTAAGGCTCCAAAGCATGAACATTTGGGGGACCCTTTCCAACCGTTGCATTCCACCCCTGAGCCCCCAGATCCACATCCTTCTCAAAGTGCAAGACAAGATTCATTTGCTCCCAAGTGCCCTGGGAGTCTTAACTGGTTCCAGCATCAACTCAGAAGTTCAAAGCACAGAGGATCATCTCTGAATCAGATATGGATGGAACTCAAGGCATGATTCATCCCAGAGCAAACTCCTCTCCAGCTGTGAGCCTGGAACAAACTGTCCACTTCCAAAATACAATGGTGGGACAGGGACAGCGGAGATGTTCCCACTCCAAAAGGGAGAGATAGGCAAGAACAAACGAGAAGCAGGCCCCAGGCAAGTCCAAACCCAGCAGGGCAGACACTCAGTCTTAAGACTCCAGAATAATCTTCCATGTGCCACCTCCTGGACATACGGCGGGGTTGGGGCCACCAAAATATCAGGCAGCCCCTCATCTGAGCCTTTGCTGGTCTCAGACATGTGCTCTAGCGTTGGAGTCGCATGCTTGCAGCCCTCTCAGGTGGGCCCGGTGTGCTGGTGGCCCTAGTGTACTGTGTCCTGGTGTGGCCACATTCCATGGCTCCATAGACATTGTCCCAGTGGGGACTCTCTGAAATGGTCCAACCCCACATTTCCATTTAGAATTGCCCTAGTAGGGGCTCTCTGTGGT
Source organism: Urocitellus parryii (assembly GCF_045843805.1). Lineage (NCBI taxonomy): Eukaryota > Metazoa > Chordata > Mammalia > Rodentia > Sciuridae > Urocitellus > Urocitellus parryii. The sequence goes on along the minus strand of NC_135539.1, from coordinate 27,129,436 downwards.
GGCTCTTCTCCTGCCTGGGCCCCCGGGTTGTTTGCCACATCTTTTGAAACCTAGGTGGAGGGAGCCACGCCCCACGGCTCCTGCATCCTGCCACCTGAGAATCAGCCTTAGGTGCCGAGGTTCGTGACTCGCACCCTCTGGAACTGAAGCCCGAGCCATGCCTGGGGATGCCTCTGCCATGGTCAAGGCCACCAAGGAGCGATGCACCAGGAGGCAGGGAATAGAGACCTGAGGTGACCCTGGGCAGCAAGCCCAGAGTTGCCTCAGATCTATCCCCCCAAACCATTCTGCCCACCTCTGCCTCTGGCCTGAGATGGGGGGAGGAGCCTGGGGGCCTCTGAAATGCTCTGGGGGCCATTTTCCCAGAGCCCTGGTGGGCAGCGCAGGCCTCTTCCATCTGTGGTCATCTCCTCAGAGAAGGCTCGCTGGGTGCACTCTCCGTATCCTCTTCCCAACACAGTTTTTCACTCTGTAGGAGGCCAGGCTCAGGATTTTCCATATCGTTCCACTCAGCTTCCCTGCAAATTCTAAGTTCCATTTTAAATCACCTCTAGGTCCCTTCGAGTGGCCCCGAGCCGCCGTCTGGATGCTTTGCTGCTTAGATATTTCTTCCATCAGATTCCGGCTCCGTCCCCCTGCACCCCCCAGGCCCCCAGGCCTCCCACAGTTCAGCCAAGCACTTTGCAACTTCCCAACTAGGCTGCTCCCCTGCCCTGTTTCCATGACCCTGATCCCGGTTTCCATCTGGGACCTTGTCACAGGCCCATACTTCTGTCACTCTCCTGATCAAGATGCCTTCCATTATCTCCGGGAGGTTCCAGAATGTCTGCGGTCCTCTCCGAGCTTTCACCACGGTCCCCTTAGCCCTCGGTTGGCAGTCTTCGTCCCCATTTCTCCCAGTCTCCACCCATCATCCAGTCCCCAAGCTGCTTCCATATTTTCAACTACTGTTGTAGCAACCGCCCGGCTCCTCTGCACCAGTTTCCTGTCTTGTCCTATCCGCCGCCGTCTCCGACCTTAACAGAAACCTCAGACAGGGTGTCTCAGGGCAGGGCCAGCGGGGAACCTCCCTTTACTTCAGACCTGTCGCCCAGGGCAGTGGGCCTTCATTTACTAGAAGGGAGAGGTAAAGGTTGTGAGAAGAAAAACTCCGGGGGTTCACTTTCTTTTTCTTTCTTTTTTATAAAAATAATTATGTTATGGGCTGGGGATGTGGCTCAAGCGGTAGCGCGCTCGCCTGGCATGCGTGCGGCCCGGGTTCGATCCTCAGCACCACATACCAACAAAGATGTTGTGTCCGCCGAGAACTAAAAAATAAATATTAAAAATTAAAAAAAATAAAATAAAATAAAAAAATAATTATGTTATTATGTATTTATCTATGCAGTGCCAAGGCTGGGACCCGGGGCCACACACATGCCAGGCAAGCGCTGTGCCAGTGAGCCCCAGCCCCAGCCCCCAGCGATTCATTTTCAAAATACAGGGTTTAGCCTTAAATGTAAGATTGGGATATAAGAAAAGCAGCAGAGGGAAGGTAGAGAGGTTACTAGCCATAACACAGGAGGGGAGGGAGGGCAGAGGGCCGCAGGACCAACTGCCTCGGCCAACCCAACCGGCCACAAGAGAACAGAGGGAGGTGGGGACACCAAAGGTCCATTTCTCAAATAACCCAACAGGACCCCGTCAAACCTGGGTGACATTCAGGAAGATGCAGAGCCCCATAGCACTCAGCCAGGGAGGAACCAGGGAGGGACCTTGCACTCCAAGGGCCCAATCCTGACACAGCAGCCCTGGGGCACCCGCTCCCCTGGACACCTGGTCTTGCAAGAACATCATTAAAAACCTCGAGGTATTTTTCCCTGTACCTCGTGGGTGTGTTTCTCACAAGAGAAAAGGGGACAGTCTCGAGTGGGTCCTCTCAGAGAGGAGCTGATTTCTGAGTCCTGGCTTTTGACTGACAGCCTAGGACTCTCATGGACCCGCTCCAGGGAGGACGGCAAGGAGCAACTAGACAGGAGTTCTTAAGGACACTGAGTCTCTCTGTCTTTGCCTTAATTTTCTTCACCCTTTGAACAGTCCTCAGCACAAGGTCTTGATGTTTTGTTTGCCAGGGCGATTGGGGATCGTGACATATTTTTGGAAGACCCCAGGTCACTTGTTTGGGGTGACATGGTTTTGAAACAATCGTCTTTCTACCTAACACTGGGTAAATTATAAAGAAGGCTTGATCTGGTTCATGGTTCTAGAAGCCAGGAGGTCCAAGAGCATCTGCTCTGCTTCTAGAGAGGAGCAGGGAAGGGGAGCAAAGCGAGCCCAGGAAGCTCAGCTCATTCCCTCTAGAAGGTGCCAGGCTGTTGCACCAACTGGTTTCTGTGATGACAGCATTGATTTGCTCCTGAGGGTGGATCCCGCCGCCTAAACACCTCTCATTAGGCCCTGCCTCTCGACACCACGGCCCTGGGAACTAAGGTTCCCACAGATGAACTTGGGGGGACACATTCACACCATAGCAATAATCATCAAAGCTATAGATTACTCTCTGAGCACCGCTTGGGTCTAAACCCCACAAAAATAGTTACATTTTTTTAATTGCTCTCTAACGTAAGATATTTCCTGATTTCCCACGTCATTTCTTCTTTGACCCATGGGTTATTTAGAAGTATGTAAATTTCCTAATATTTAGTGAATTATCCAGGTCTTATCTCTCTTCTCATGGATCACTCATCAGCACTGCCGGTCACCCATGTCCACTGTCATGTGGTATATTTTGTTTGGTTTTCTAGCTTCGATGGTGGAAGGGTCAAGCCACAGTCTCTGTTGCTCCATGGGGCAAGATGCAAAGTGATATACTAGGTTTTTTTGTTTTGTTTTTTGCTGGGTTTTGTTTTTTTGGTGGTGTGGAGGATGGAACCCAGGGCCTTAGCATGTGCTAGGCAAGTGCTTGGCCAACTGAGCCATATCCCCAGCCCCCGATAGACTGCATCTAACTCTGCCAACTTGTTGTTTGGTTTCTATTTGTTCCCGCTGTTATTTGTTCAAGTTCATATGTTTTCCCCACCTTTCTTTGGATGAGGCTTTTGGTTGATTGGTTGGTTAGTTTTGATTTCATCTTCCATTTCAATCACATTCAGGCTATTAGCTACGTGTGTGTGTGTGTGTGTGTGTGTGTGTGTGTGTGTGTTTACTTTAGAGTCTATAGTTTGATTCTTTACCTCATCACAATCTATCTTAAAATTATATCTAACTTTTCATTTAAAATATGCTGCTTTAGGGTCTGGGAATACAGCTCAGTTGGAAGAGTGTTTGCCTCACATGCACAAGGCCCTGAGTTCAATGTTCAATCCTCAACACACACACACACACACACACACACACACACACACACACACACACTGCTTTATAGCAATATACTTGTATTTCCCACTTCCATCCTTTGTGCTATGGAAGTCATGCATTTTATCCTTTTTGGATATTTTAAACTCCATGATACACTGTTATTTTTTCACTGTTATTGTTTGTTTATCTGTTTTCTTTTGGTAAGGAACCCAGAGTTCCTTAACCACTGAGCCACATTTCCGGCCTTTTTTAATATTTGATTTTGAGACAGGGGCTTGCTAAGTTGCTTAGGATCTTCTTGTTCAATTGCTGAGGCTGGCCTTGAACTTGCAATCCTCCTGCCTCAGCCTCCCAAGCTGGGATTACAGGTGTGTGCCACTATGCCTAGCTAAGATAATTATATTTTAAAGACTAAAAAAAAGGGGGAAATTCCTTTGCTATTAGTTCACATACTTGTGTTTCCCAGTGTTCTTTGTTGTCTTGTATATCCAGTGAGTGGTATCTTTTCCTTCAGCCTGAAAATTTTTCTTTAGAAATCTTTTTTGTATGCAAGGTCTGCTGGCGATAATTTTTTCACCTCTTCTTTGTCACAAGATATCTTAATTTTGCCTTCATGTGGGGGAGGCTCTTGTAATTGGACAAAGAGCTCTAGGTGGGCAGCTTGCCCCCCAGGACTCTGCATTGCCCTCCAGCTTTCATGGTTTCCTACAAGAAGTCAGCAGTCATTCGTATCTTTGTTCCCTCTGTATAATGTGTCATTGTCCCCTTTGGCTGCTTTTAAAATAATTTTCTTTATTTTGGGTTTTCAGCAACCTGGCTGTGATGTGTGGTTTCCTGTGCATTTGTTCTTTCTGGTGTTCTTTGAGCTTCTTGGGTCTTTGGGTTGATGCTTTTCATCAAATCTGAAAATTGAGAAAATGCCATCAATTCTTTCTCCCCTCTATGGTACTTACAGTGTGAGTGTGTGGGATGGTTCAGGGTATTCCACAAATCGGCAAGCCTCTTTTAAAATGTCTGGGATTGTTTTTTTTCCCTCTCTGAGCTTCAGTTTGAAAAGATTTGATTTCTCCATCTTCGGAATCTTTGAGCTCTTCGCTGCGGTGTGGAATATGCTGTTAAGCTCATCCAAAGAACATTTTGCCAGGTGTGATGGTGCACACCTATAGCTTCACTACTCAGGAGGGTAGAGCAGGAAGATTGCAAGTTCAAGGCCATCCTGGGGACCTTAGTGTGATCCTGTGTCAAAATTAAAAACAAAAACGAGAAAGGGTGGGGGAGGTGGCTCAGTGGCAGAACACTCACCTGGGGTGAGAGGCCCTGGGTTCAACCCCAGCTCTGCAAAACAAAACTTTTTTTTTTTTTTCATTTCAGACAGTATCTTTTCACTCCTAAAGGTTACTCTTTTATTTTATATTTCTCTCTTTATTATCTTTGTGCTCCTTTTAAAAAATATTAAACATATTTTTAGTAGCTGATATAAAAATCTTACCAGCTAATATCATCATCTGTGTCATTTCTAGATTTTTTAAATTTTTTCTTGGTTAGAGGCACATGCTTTTATGCTTTTTTGCATATCTATAAGGTTTTTTATTTTTATGGAATATGATTCACATACTGTGCATTTCGTCCATTTAAAACATACACTTTAGTGGCTTTCAGTATAATCACGGTCATGCAACCCTCACCACATCTATTTTACAGTGTTTTTGGTACCCCCAAGAGCAGCCCTGCTCCCTTTACCCAAATTGCTTCACCTCCACCCCCACCCCCCGCTCTCAGCAACAACTAATCTACTTTCCATCTTTACAGATTTGCCTGTTCTGGACATTTTGTATTAATGGAATCCTACATATGTGATCCTTTGTGGTTTAGTATCATGTTTTCAAGGCTCCTCTATGTAGCATGTATCAGTTCTTCATTTTTATATTGCCGAATAGCCCTCCATAGTATGGAGGTCGTAATTTTTGGTTGGACATTGAGTACTTGGGCATGACGCTGTTTCTTCCCATCCATAGCAACTTTAGGAGGTGGATATGATTTGCCCACTTTACAGATGAGGAAAGCAAGGCTCAATAGCAATAGACAATAGAGAAGTCTAGAGCTCCCAGGGAGCTGGCCTGAGGGAGGGGCCCGGGCTCTTCACTTGAAGAGTGAGTCTGGCGAGGGAGGGCCTCATACTCTGGGAAGCCTAGTGGCAGGAGGGGAGCCAGGTCTGTGCCACCGAACCCAGCTATAGTTATGATTTTAATAAAGGGAATGAATGCAGTTGGGCCAGGGCTGCGGCCTGGCCGTGGGGAGGATTTGCTGGCTAAGCAAGGTGAGATGGACCTCAGAAGCCCTGCTACTCAACCACCTGATTTGCCAGTGGGACCAACCCTGGTGGCTGCCATGGGACAGGGTGAGGTGGGGGCTGAAGCCCAGATCCCCAACCTCACTCACCACCTCCTGCCACTGTCCACCGCATGGCCTGCCCTGTGTCCAGCAGCCTGCTCAGAGGTGGGTGACGCATCGGATGAAGCACTCTGAGCCCTGCCCTGCCCTGCCCGGAGCTTCTTGACCGTCCCCACAAGGGACCTTCCTGCTGCCAAGGAGGCGGCCTGGGAGGACCCAGCCTGGGTGGAGGGACAATGTGTTTGGTTCTCAGAGCAGGAGGAGGTTGGGAGATTGAAGCCGACACCTGGCAGAGTCCTCAGCCTGGGCAGAAGGTTGGGGAGACTGGCCCAAGCTCCCTGCCAGGCTTGTCCAGGCCAGCCCCTCTCCAGGGTCCTGGCAGAGGCCAGAGCGGGCGTGCCCCCGGGACCTCGGGTGGCAGGCGGCCCGTGGGTAATGGAAAGGTTCAGAGATTGGTCATGGTGGGCCTGACAGGATTTTGCATGTTGATGTTAGCAATAGGGAAGGGACCGGGGAGTTCCTGCCAGAGACTCTGGGATTCCCAGTGTCTGCTCGGAACACATGCTTGGATAGCTTCTGGAGTTTTCCTGCCATCACTACCCCACCCTTGCCGCCAGCGAGGCCCTGGAGCACTTCAGCCTCCCTATGCCTCCTCCATCAACCCCACTCTCCCTTCCACCTTTCCAGCCTCTATCAGGGACTGTGGGTCCTCCAGGACGCCCCCAGAGGCTCAGGGCGCCTCTGCAGCCACCCGGGAAGGCCTCCGGTAGAGTATTCAGGGCCTCGCTTCATTCCTGGAACAGGAAGGCCTGTCCCCAGGTACCACTCCCGGCTCTCTGGCACCTAGCGCGGGGACTGCCCCTGGTTTGGCTGCCCCCAACCGTCCACTGCCTGAGTCCTCTGGGTGCTGTAGCTGACGCCGGCGGGTACCTGGGTCTCCTTCCCACCCGGTCTGGCAGAAGGGGCTTCTGAGAACCAACGCAGGGGGTCTACGCCAGGCCCGGGCGTGCTCCGTGCTCAGGGGAGGGGCCTGGTCGAGCTGCCCTCAGAAATGCTCTTCTAGTGGCTGGTCTGGCCATGACCCGTGTCTCCAGGTCACTATCCACAGCAGTGTCCCCACCCGTCCCCATCTCTGCAGCCAGGGCCCTCACCGTTCCTGTCATTCCGTCCACCCCACCTTCGTGGTCACCCCACCCCACCCCCATGGTTGTCACTGCCTCCGTTCTCTGCACCTCCCACCCCGTCCCCAGGATGGGCTCTTGGCAGTGCCAAATGCTTCTAAATGGCTAGACGTGTGTTTGATGGAGAGGTGACCCTGGGAGGCGGGTATGTGTGACCGGGACCACAGGCCCTGGCTGCTTGTGGCTCACACCAGCCTGTGAGTTGGGACCCTTCATTTGCAGGGCGATGGTGGCCAGATGGGGGACGTCCATGCCGACTGGCTTGGCACCCACACAGCCAATGCCTGGGAATCCACAGACAGGCCCTCAGGTCAGGGCCACCTGTGTCATGTGCTCGGGGAGCTAAGGAGCCTCGTGCTCTTCACATCCGACCTCTAAGAAAGCCGAGGGCCCCTGGGTGTGGAAGGACAGCCAGGTCAAGAGGCCTCTGCTCTCTTTTCTGAGCTCCTGTTGACTGGAGAGAGCGTACCTGGACTGCAAGGGGACACACGGGGACACGGAGGCCTGTCCCCTGCCCTGGAACCCATGGCCTGGGTCAGGAGGAAGGGCGATTGGTCCCGGCATCAGAGCTGGGCCTGGAGGGAGTACGTGGTCCCTGGACTCGGCAGGAAGCAGTTGGGGAGCTGAGGCAGGGACGCTGGGCAGGGAAGAGCTGGGGTGGATGTTAGAAAACCAGGAGGACTTGGAAAACCCAGGACAAGGATGACGGGCAGCCGGGTCAGGGGACCTGAGCCAGCAAGTGCTGGATACCCCCGAGGGCATGGCATGTTTTGGGGCAAGGGATGGACGCCCCCTTCGCCTGCCTGGTAAGTAAGAAGAATCCTGAACTTGAAAGTCAAGGGCTGAAAGAGTCCCTGGGGCCACCAGCACACCCACGTCGTCACTAGGAGAACCAGGCCAGAGAAGGGCAGGGCAAGGCAGAACCGGAGCTGGTACCGGCTCCCTCCCTCCCTGCCCAGCACTGGGTTTGCCTCTCACCACCAATAGAATGGCCCAGGGTCCTTGAAGATGGCGGTCAAGAGCAGGCCTGCGTTTGGGGCTCTCCTTCTTTCTTGTTCTAGGGATCTACGTCCAGGAGCCCTTCTCCAGAGGAGGCCCCGACAGAAGACTGACGTCAGGATTAATGGAGGACGGCCTTCAGAAGAGTCTACTTCCCAGGCCCTGTGATTGGGCCATGGGACGCTGCCCTCTCACGTTCACTGACTACCCATCAGAGGCCAGGCACCAGGCCGACGTGTCTTCTTCGTGTCAAAGCTGGAAACCGAGGCTCAGAGAGGCAACTTGCCCATGAAGTGCAGCCAGGGCTCTGGGGTTGGTCCAACGGGGCTGACTGATGGCCCTGGGAGGCACACTTGCCCCAGGGCCCGTCAGGAAGGCCATGAGCTGGCTGGTACTACGGGGAGGAGACGGAAAACAAGCTGAGCAGCTGCCCCCAGAGCCAGCCACCCGCAGGCCCGGGCTCCCTGCCACCCACAGTCCCGCCTACCCTGCCAGGGCCTGATGCCCGCCGCACCGTGGGCGTCTGGAACGGCCAGGATCCTCGGGCCGCCGCCCTCTCTCCCCATGTCCCTGCACAGGTCCCCATGCCAAAGGCCCTGGACATCAGACCACCACCCCGAAGCAAACCCCAGGGCTTTGACCAGTGATGGCCAGCCACGGAGCCCAGAAACCCAGGCTGGGTCTTCGGAGATGCTCAGTGGACACCCGTAGCCCCACGGAGCAGGGGACAGGACACCTCTTTGCCTGGTTAGGATGGGGCTCGGGTCCGGCCTCTGGGCTTGGTTCTGGGCCACCCAGGCAAGGCCTGGCTCTGTCCCCTGCTGCTGCCCCCCTAGCAGGGGGACCTGATATGGGAGAGGGGACCCAGAGCCTGGCCATCACCGGCCAGTTTAGAGGGGAATTTTCCGGGTGAAAGGAAGAAAGAGGAGGCCAAGCCCAGCCAGCGCCCAGGAGCCCCGGCTGCTCCTCCTCTGCTCACGGCCACTCTGCTCCTGGGCGTCCTGTCTTGACAGGCGAACCTCCCCCGAGTCGCTGCAGGCCCTGGGCTCCTCCTTTGCTGAATTTGGGCTTCTCAGTCGTCCTCTTCTCTGTCCCTAACCCCTTCCCAGCTGCAGCAGCGACTCCAGCACACGTCCCTCCATCTCTCTTGGGGACCACGGTGCCACCCTGCACCAGAGCTTTCCTGCCCCTCCAGTTCTCCCTTGTCTGTCCACCCCATCCATGGCCAGAGTGACCTTGCGAGAGCAGCAAGTCCGACGGTGTCCCCTGATGCACGTCCTTCCCTGGCTGCCCGTCAATTGCAGAGAGCATTCCAGGCCCTTAGCCAGACGGTCAAGGCCCTGGAGTTCTGGCCGCTATGGCCTGGGTGCTGAGTGGGCCTCTTCTCCCCCAGGCACCCCATCCAGCTCCCAGGGAAGCCACAGTGGTCCTGGAAAGTCTGAGCTGCTGGACAGAGCCCCGTCCTCCAGACCCAGCCCGACACCCAGCTCCATGGATGTGCCCACCCCTCCCCTCTCCTCCTGGCTGCCCTGGGCTCCGGTGGGCGTGTTGACGATTAAACTTAGGAGCTTGGATGCGGGTCCTGGCATGGCTTCCCGCTAACACGAATGCTCCCGGGGGCAGGAGCTGAGTTGCCCACTCAGATACCAATGACAGCTCCTCTCCTCACCTCCCAGGACCCCCACTGGCTGCCCCAGGCCCTGTGATTTTGAGTGTAGCCACTCAGGTCCCGCCTGAGAAGGTTCCCAATCTTCAAGGAGCACCTTGACAGGACTGAAGTTTGAGTGTCAGCTCTGTGGCCTCCTAGCTGTGCATTCTGGGTAAGCTGCCTACCCTCTCTGAGCCTTTGTTGCCTCATCTGTGAAGCTAGATGTGGTCAGCAGGAGGGGTGCCCCCCACCTCTGCCCCCCACAGGGAACCTCTGTTCAATATGGAATGTCTGGGGTCCAAGAAGCAGGGAGCTGGGCACCCCAGCTTGAAGAAACCGCCCTGATGTACCCACATGGGAATGTGATGGGAGCAGTGTGACCTGGAGACCCCTGCTCTGGGAGGAGGAGCTGCCGAAGTGGGGGTACAGGGGTCCCTCCCACTCACAAGTCACCATGGGCCCTGTCCTCTGCACTCCTGAGCAGCCAGGAACCAGGAGGACCCAGCACTAGCCCCAGGGCCATGGGCGGGCCACGTCTGTCACAGGAGGCGTCCCTGGGCCTGGCACCCCTGCTGGCACTGCCTGGGCACTGGCTTCCTATAGGTGGATGCAGGGTCGTACCAAGCCCATGCCTGCTGACCCTCGGGGCAGGCCTGCTGACCCTCACCTGCTGACCCTCCAGGGCACGCCTGATGAATGGGGGCTCCTGGAGAGGGGCCCTCTGTCCCCTCAGGTCACACTCCCAGGCAGGTCCCTCTGCCTGATGGGGACTTCTCAAGGGCAGGGCCTTGAACCCCACCTCACCCCACCTCCCTATCAGACTTCCCAGGCCAGGGCCATGTCCCCCATCAGACCCTCCCAGGCCAGGGCCGTGTCCCCCACACCCTCCAAAGGTCTCGCTTCCTGCCTGGACTGGGGGAGAGAGTGCTAGAACATTCTAGAAGGAAGTGGCATGAGAGGAACCTGGCGTGGGCGGGGGGAGCATGGCGAAGTCCAGGCCCCCGGGGTGCTCCGTGGGCAGGGGGTGAAGAGGTGGAGGGCATCAGATAACAGATGAAGGGCGAGGGTCCAGGTAGGCCTGGGCCTCTGTCCTGAAACTCTGGGGGTGAGGAAGTCCGATGGCCCCTGTGCGGGGCGGCCTGGGGGGCCGGGGGAGGGCCCTGACTGGTGAGGAAACCCGGGGAGCAGGTCGGCCCTCGGGGAGGAAGAAGCCAGGCCCAGGGCTGCTCACTGGCCCAGGCACCTGAGGAGACGTCCACGGGAGGAGTCATGGGCCACCTCAAGGGGGCTGCATCGGCGGGCGGCTGCCAAGGGGCTGCAGGCTGTGCAGATGTAGCGCCCACTGAGGTAGAAACAGGGGTCACGGCTGCGGTGCAAGGTCACCTGGGGTGGGGACATTGTGATGCAGAGCCAGGGGACCCAGGGAGGAGGCAGGGAGAGGAAGTCCAGAAGGCCTCTCCCCAGGGCCCACCTGGCCTGGCCTGGCTCCTGCCCCAGCCCTGCACTCAGCAGGAAGCCCTCGCACGCCTCTGGAATTTTCCAGGTGGAAATTCTCCTCCAGGGCCCCGTGTGGTTCCGCATGCTCAGGACATCTTGTCTCTGGGCCACGGCCCCCCGGCCCCCAGCAGCCCTCTGGGCTCCAGGATCGAGCCCCCCGGAGCGCTGGGCCTTCCTCCTACAGGGGGCAGCGGCCAAGGAAGGAGACGGGCCTCCGGTGACCCCCGCTCACCTCTCCCCTCTCCCCACCAGTTCCAGACACATTTGCGATTTATCTTTCTCTGTTGTTTATTGTGTGGAGGCCAGGCCTCCCGGCCAACTCAGAGCTGGACGGGCCAGCGCAGCCCGAGACGGCGGTCCCAGCCAAGCCCCGAGCAGCCCCCCGCCTGCCGTCCCCTCAGCCGCCCCCGAGCCAGGCAGGCCCTGAGCTCTGGCCTGGCCGGACACTCTTTATGGAGCCCCAGGGCCTGTCTCCCCTATTGTCTGCCCGTGTTTACAAGCCCGACCCTGTTTGCTTCATGATTTTCTCCGGGTGACGCCCCGGTCTGGCCACGGCCTGCGTGCCATCTTGCTGAGGCCTTGCTCAGCCTGGGCCTGGGCTCCCCATCCATCATCTCCCTGAGCCTCCAGCAGGGTTGGGGGAGAGCCTGCACCCAGAGGAGCAGCACGTGTGGCTGGAGAGCCGGGTGGGAAGCCTGCAGCACAGGGAGTGCATGAACACCCGTGTGCACCGGAGTCTGGGTGCGTGCGTGTGTGTATACACGGGTGTGCACATATGTGCATACTAGGGTTTGGGGAGGCTTACACTTGACCCCGACCCCAACACCTCCTGGTAAACCCAGCCTGGGGAGCCCACGGGCCAGCTCTGGCTTCCAGATGGCAATCTGCTCCGCAGACAGGTGACCCTGGCCAACTCGTCCTCTCTGGGGCTCGGTTTCCCCTTGGTGAAAGGGAGGCTGCAGGAATCCAGCCCTCAAGGGCTGCCTTTTGGATGGAATGGCTGTGCTGGGATCTGGCTGCAGACCCAGGGCCTGTCTGTCCCTCTGTCCCTCTCTCAACAGTGATTCTTAATCTTTGGGACTTTTCCCAGAAAAACCCACCTGTTCACATCAATACCAATAAATTCCCCAAAGCAACACTCTCCTCCCTCTGGTTAGAAACCTTCCTTGTGGATCTGGACAGAAGAATTGTCAGGGGCCCAGAGCCTTCCACAGCCAATGTCGGGTTGGGGGTGGCCACTACCAGGATGTCCCTGGGGGCAATGAGACCCAGGGCTGCCACTTGGGCCTATCTCCTTGGTCCTGCAGGCAACAAATCATGGTGATTCTCAGACCCAGGACCACAGAGGTGAGCCGAGGCCACAGGAACCTGGTGCCCAAATTCAGGGGGCAGCTTTGGCAGCTTGTTCACGTGTGTTGTGCGATCACACGAGTGTGAGCTGGTGTCTTCACTTAGAAGCCTGCAGGTCTCCGTCCAGTGTGCAGAGGATTGGACGTGCGCCCATGGCCTGGGCAGGCTGAGGGGCCACGGGAGCTCCAGGCTGTCCCCCTCCATCTGGGCGTCCACCCCCTAGACTCCAGGTCCAGCATGGCTCTCTGATGTCCTTTCCTGGAAAAGGGGCCTTGGCTTCGAGGTCCTGGAGGACCTACAGAGGTAGGTGCCAATGACTGTTCATCTTCCTCAAAATGACACCTAAGAAACAGAGAGCCGGCGCCCCATGCCTTCATCCCGGGCTGGGGACCATGCTGTGGGTCCCGTCACCTTCCCGGGCTCTGGGAACCTCTGGGAACCTCTGGGGCTCCTCCAGAGCCTGCCCCGCCCCGCAGCCCAGACGCCCATGAGTGCTCTGCTCGCTCCCAGCTCCCCACTGCCGGCGAGAAGCCCCACCCGGTCTGCTCCTCCATCCAAGCGCTCAACGCCTTCGAGATTTTATGATTTTGGGTTATTGACTTGGCCTCCTGGGTCCCCTGTGGCAGCCGGCTGTTTGAGAGAGGCTTTGGGTGACCTCAGCTTCACCCCTTGCCTGGCCAGAGCCGGGAGGATCCTGAAAAACCCTGGCAGTGGCCGAGGGGCCCGTGGCCTGGTGTGGGGGCTCCTGGTCTAGGGCGGCCCCTCTGTGCCCAGCCCAGGCCTTGCACCCAGCGCCTCTGAGTTCCCCCTTCATTTCCCTCAGCTTCCTAGACAGTCATTGCCCAAACCTCGGCTCCTGCACACTCCCAGCCCCAGTTCCTCATTTCCACGGGGAATCCCCCAGGGGGACAGATGCCAGGTGCATGGAGAGGTCCCTGCACAGGGTCTTGTGAACACCACGGCCAGCCCTGGGCCTCCTCCGAGCCCCACCTCACACTGCCACCAAGAGCCAGATAAGGCGTCGCTGGTTTTCAGCTGATAAATCCTGGAAAGTGTTACAGGTTGTGAAAGGGGTTGGTGGACATCTAGAGGGAAGAGACACGTGTCCTAGCTTGGAGGAAGCCCACTGCCCCTGGAGGGAAGCAGGCAGGTGACCCGCATGCCATCAGGCCAGTAGCCAGGTGTGTTCAGCATGCTCGGGGTCTGGTGGAATCAGCTGGTGCTGTCCAGGGCTCCTAGGGGGAGAGGATGGGCCACTTTTGAGTTAGTCCCTGCAGGACCCACCGGAAACACCAAAGGTCGTAGTGACAGAGGGGCAGGGGAGTGACATGTGCAAGCAGGAGGAGCCACAGGGCCCAAACCCAGAAGCCTGAGAGAGATGCTTGGCACATTTGGAACAGGGAGGTGAAAGCTGGAGACGAGGCTGGGGCAGGTCATGCTTGGCCATCTGCAAAGCTGGGCTGGGAGCCTCAGGTCTGCCCTTGTGGGTGACCAGGTAGGCGGGGGTGGGGGCAGCACAGTCTTCAGACTTTAGCAAAATCCCTCTTCAGTGAGAAGGAGGAGGAGGAGGGAGACAGGGGGAAGTGACCTTCCCTCACATCATACACAGACTAACTCAAAATCCATCAGACCTACCTTGTAAAAGCTAAAAACTATACATTTTCTAAAAGAAACCCGGAGAAAAATCTTCTACCTTGAGCTTGGCAAATACTTCTGAAAGACAACACAAAAACCACAAGAGATAAGAGACAAAAAAAAAAAAAAAAATCACCAGGCACCGTGACGCACACCTGTAATCCCAGAGTCTTGGGAGGATAGGGCAGGAGGATTGAGAATTCAAGGCCAGCCTCAGCAATTTAGTGAGACACCTAAGCAGTTTAGGGAGTCCCTCTCTCTAAATAAAATACAAAAAGGGCTGGGGGTGTGGCTCAGTGGTCGAGTGCCCCTGGGTTCAAAACCTGGTATAGAGAGAAGAGAGACCCAAAAAGAAAAAGAAAATGAATAAATTGGAGTTCATCCCAATGAGAAACTTTAGTTCTTCTAAAACATTATGGGCAAGCCACAGCCTGAAACTTTGGTAAACACACATCCAACCAAGGGCTTATCGAGAGTCTCTAAAGAACGTTCCCGACTCCTTAGTTAGAGGACACCAACCCACTTTAGGAGGGTCTGGGAGGCGAGTGACGGGGACAGTGGATGTGAACAAGTCTCAAAGGAGCGTTGCCTGGAAGGAGAGGAGAGTTCACTATCAGGAGATCAGGAGGGGAGTGGGGGGCTAAGGGAAGTTGGGGGTTTTAGTTATAGAAAGAAAGTTACTAAATCCCTATAGATAGTCGGGGGAATGGAAGAGTCTGGAAACAGACCTTGGCAGTCAGGGCACGAGTTTCATGCCCGAGCCAGGGGTGCCATTGGATGGTAAAGGGCGTCTTTTCAATTCTCGCTGCCAGAGCACCTGAACATACGTAGTGAGGGCAGAAAGGGAGCCTGGACCCCCACCTCACACCACACACACGTGAATCCAAGACGAACCAGAGACTTAAGAGTGAGATCTAAAACCCCACAGCTCGTAGAAGGAATTGTAGAGTATCTGTGACTTCAAGATAGGCAAATGTACATGAATGCTCAAAAAGCACCAACCATGAGAGAAGGGGTGATAAATTGGAATTCATTTAAAAACGGAAAACTTCGTTTTTGTTTTTTTTTTTCAGAATCCCACTGAAGGCCACATGAGGAGGCATGTGCCTGTAGTACCCGCGACTCAGGAGGCTGAGGCAGGAGGATGGCAAGTTTGAGGCCAGCCTCAGCAACTTGGTGAGGCTCTGAGCAACTTAGTGAAACCCTTTTTCAAAATAAAAAAAAAAATTTAAAAATTGGATAGGGATGTGGTAAAGCAACCCTGGATTTAATTCCTAGTAGAAAGAAAAAGAAAGAGTGGCTTAGCCAGAGTGGCTGAGTCTGGGATTTCCAGGCCACTGTGAGGGACGAGTGCGGCTGTCCTGTGCCAGGACAGAGGGAGTTTACTGGACCCTCCGCTTTTGTCCTTGTCGCAGGCCTGGGCACCCGGGGGCTGGGAGCCACTAGACTCAGGCACAAGCCCCCTATAACCTCCCCTGCAGCCCGGGGCACCTGAGGCCACACACCTGGTCCTATCAGGCCCTGGAGCGGGGGCCCAGCCTCCCCCTGGCAGGGCCAGGCCTCCCTCGGCATCCCTCCACCCCCGGCTGGCATCAGCTTCCCAGACCCCTGGGCACCCACAGCCCGCTGTCAGCCACATGTGGCCTCCCCAGCTTCTGTTGGACAAGGTGGGAGCAAGCAGGACCCGTGGGGACAGAGGGTGCCCAGCTGAGCGTCACTGTCCCCCTTCAAGGCAGGAACATGCTCACTGGGCTCTCGGGGCACCCAGAGGCCCACAGTGCGACACGTGGTGGGCTTGAGCACGTGGCGGTGGAGGACGGGTGGCTGCAGGGTCAGCCATCTGGCCCTCCTGGGGACCTACGCAGCCAGGCAGTATTGACTGGGAGGTGACGGGTCCTGACATCCCAGAGGAAGGGATGTCACCGACCAGGCCAGGGTCAGGACCCAGGAGCTCATGGAGGGAAACTGAGGCAGAACCTAGACCCCAGGAAGAGGCCACGCAGAGGGTGACGGGAAAGGACAAATCCCACGCCCTAGGACAAGGAGACTGAGGCAGGGCCCCGGCCAAAGGATCCATTTCCAAGCAGAGGGCACCATTGGCTTCAAGGGCAGCTCAGGAGCCTCAGATGCTGCACTAGGTCCTGGACCCAGAGGACCCCGGCAGGGGACAGAACCCACACCCAAGGGACACACAGAAGAGACCCTCAGAGGCAGGGGCGGGGGTTGGGAGCCCCGAGGGGCCGGGCCTGGGGAGCACAGGGGCAGCGGGGTCAGAGGGAACTGGGACCATGCAAGAGGACCTTCTCCATCCCCGAGCAGGGCCCTGAGGGACACGGCCAATGACCCAGCCAGGACCGACATGAAGGGTCAGGAAGCACCTCGGTCCTCTCCTGCAGCCATGCCTCCCGGGGTAAGGGGCCTGGGGAAGCAGGCCCAGGGGTCAGTCTGCTGGGCACAAAGGGACAGAGAAGAGTGGATGGTGACTGGAGCCCTTCCCCTGTCCCACGCCATCGTCCGTCAAGGTGGTGGCTTGGGACCATTTCTGCATAAGGAAACAGAAGCTAAGACGGAGGGGACTTGCCTAGGACGGGCCTGGGATGGGTCGGGGCCCTGCATCTCGGTGCCCAGGCCAAGCCTCCGAGGCCTTCCTCTGCTCCTGCCTGCCCCCAACAGGTGGCAGGGGACGTGGTGAAAGCTGTCCTTGGGGACCCCGAGCTCCCTTGGAAGACGACCTCAGCCCCCTCCCCCCTCGGGGCCGGGGCGCGGAGCCTGTCTGGCCCCTTCTCTGGGGGCTGCCCTCAGCCACGACTGGACACCGGCCCGTCACGTGGCCCGTGCTGACAGATTGGGTGACTCCGGTGCAACAGCAGCTGCCGCTGAGTGGTTTCCTGGCAGGGATTAGGGGGGCACCTCCAGCAGCCCTGGCCTTTTCGGGGGACGCCCCCCGCCCCCGTCTGCGGCACGTGGAGTGTTCAGTGTCAAGTCTGAGGTCCAGGCCCTGCTGGTGGCTCCAGGGAGAGTGGCCCCTTGGGACAGATGGCTCTCTGGATGGAGGGGCCCTGTGCTAGTGTTGTGAGCTGACAAGTCCGGTCACGTTCACCACGTGCCACATGCACAGGGTCCTTCAGAATCCAGAAATCTGGCTTCCAGGTTCCCATCCTGGGGATTCAGGCCTGTGGTGTCCAGGCCTCTGGCTCTGGGCCTCAGTTCTGGACAAGACAGTCACGGTTCTTCTCAACTGTAGGCAGCGCATCCGGCTGAGGCCCAGCAGCTGCTGGAGTGAGCAGGGACTGCTGTCCTCTGGGTCAGTGAGGCCACCAGAATAAGCACAAACGCTCAGGTCAATTCTACCACCTCTGAGCGGAGTGACCCTGTGGGAGGTCATTTCCCTTCCTGGACTCAGTCTCCTCCTTTGAAAAACGGTGACCAGGGAACGGAGTACTTGATAGGCCTTGGGCACGTCAGCCTCCTGCTCCCCTGTCCCACTCTGTGATGTCCCCTGAAGCATATGGGTCTGAGCACTTGTGTCACGGGTAGGCCTCTGGCCTGCTCTGCTCAGCCAACCGTCCTTGGCTGGCCTTGAGCTGGGGGTCCAGACAGGGCCTGGCTCCTGACGAGCTCCCAGCCAGGAGTGGCGCAGCCTCAGCCCAGAGGAAAGAGCAGGGGTCAAAGATCCGTCAGAACGCAGGGCCGGGACAGATGAGGCCGGGATCAGGAAAGGCTTCCCAGAGGTGACCTGGAGCCGGTCTCTAGGCCAAGTAGGGCTGTGTTGGATAGAAAGGAGGCCATGAGCAAGAAGTTTGGAACAAGGACCAGCCCACGGAGAGGAAGACCCAGAGAGCACTGGGTTCAGGTGCAGCTCCCCAGGTCAGGGCAGAGGGTGCCCCGTGGGGCGTCAGCTTCCAGGAAGTGCCCTGCAAGAGTGGGGCTCAAGTACCAGGAGCCAGGCCTGGTAGTGACCAGCTGACTCAGGGAAAGGGCCCGCTGAAGCTGGGGAGAGGGTGGGCAGACAGCAGAGGAGCCAGAATGGACAGGTTGTGGGAAAACCAGGGGGTGAGAGAGGCGCCCCATCTTAGCTGGCCAGGGCCTGGGGCATCCGGGGACTGTTGGAGGACAGTCCAGGCCAGGGGGAGGCAGTTTGGCAGGCTCTGGGGTGCCCACCCCATACCATGCCTGTGGGAGACTCCTGCTCAAGGCCCTGGTGACACTCAGTGACATTCGAAGCAGGCAGAGGGCCACTTAGCTCTGCCTCTTTCCTCTGTGGCAAGGAGGGCAGAGCTGAGCCTCTCCCGTGCCCTGTGGTGGGAGGGCTACCCCTCGGCCGGCAGGCACGGTCCCATCCAGCTCACACACTCATTCTTTGTCTGTGTCTCAGCGGGGGACAGTGCCTGGATTGTGTCCAGCTTGGTCAGCGTCCAGGCCGGTCAGCAGCGCCAGCCTCCCATCTGGCCTTGGAGATAGCCCCCCAGAGTTCTGGGGCTCCTTTGAGAGAGGCCAGTTTGGCCTGTGGTGGCCAAAGGCCGTAAGGGCGGGAGCTGGCATGGGCCGGGTAGGGGGGCCTCAGGAATAAACAGACCCCCCCCACAGGCAGCCTGGCGACAGACAGAGGGGCTCAGCGGGAGCCCCAGAGCATGGGTGGGTGGGTGGGGCTGCAGCCCAGGCCCAGCAGGCCAGACTGGCCAGCCCCACACCTGATCCAGATGGCTCCGTGCTCTGTGACCTGGCACATTAGAGCCAAGTGTCACCTAGCTCCCCCAAGGCTCCAGGAGAGGAGACTGAAGTCACCCCAGCTGGGGGAGGGTGTTGCTCAGAGACAGGGCCCACACAGGCCGCCAGAGCTCTGTGGGGTCTGCGGCCTGAGCCCGGGGCCAGGCAAGGCTTGTCCTGGGCTGAGCTCCTGGTGCCTGGCACAGCCGATGAGCCCTCCTGGGCCCGGGCGGGGCTGCTCATATCTTCCCCGTTACTTCACTCACTGTGCTCCTGCCGATCCCGTGTTGATCCCGCTGGGCACACAGCCGCCACCGCAGTGCAAGCTGGGGCCCAGGGAAGGCCAAGCCTGGGCCGCCTCCAGGAGCCCAGCCCCGGGCACCCTCCCCCTCACCTGGATCCCTGGGCAGAGCGCATCTGGGCACAGCCCTGGAGGCACCAGCCACGCATGCAGGGGCCGGCCTGGACCCCCCATGGAACACAGAGGCCAGGTCTAGACGGCACCCTGCTGCCCCCAGGCCGCAGGACAGGCTGAGAACCGAGTCTCTGGCTGTTCTTTCTTCTGGGTTGTTCCAAATGGCCTCAGAGAAAGATCCCCATCCTTAGGAAGAAGCCTGCCATTTCCCAGTGCCCACCCTGTGCCTGGCCATGGGCTTGCCCAAGTTCCGTGCTCACATCTAGTCCTGAAGGTCCCCAAGAGGTGTGGGGGTAGAGTCCAGACTGGGGAAGACCCTCCTGGCAGAGTGGGCAGCGTGGGGGAGCCCAGCAAGGAAATTCACTGAGGAACTGGCCCAAGGGCCATGCCGGTCCCCTACCAGGTACGGCTGCTGCAGAGCCCCGGGCAGGGGCCATTGCTGAACCCAGGAGGCTTTGGTTCAATAGGCCCTAATCCCACTGCCAAGCCAACCTGTCTGTCCCAGAAGATCACCTTCCAAGACTCCAGCCCCTAGACAAACGTGGCCTGGCCTCGCCACCCTCAGGAGCAGGGGCAGGTACTCATTGTTTTGTTGTTGGGTTTTTGTACTGGGGACTAAACCCAGGGTCTCACGCATGAGTGTCCTACCTCCGAGCTACATCCCAGCCACACACACACACACACACACACACACACACATATATAGGGTTTCACTAAGTTACTGAGGCTGCCCTCAACTTGCCATACTCCTACTTCAGCTCCCAGTCCTTCAGATGACAGGCGTGGTGACCCTGGCCAGCAGGTACTCTAATTGTAAGCAGGCCTATCTGAGTCCTGTCCTTAGCACCGATCTCCAAGGACATCACAGCCCTGAAAGGAAGAGGCTGCCAAGACCCTGTCAGAGGTGAAAATCGGGGTCCAGAGAAGGCGATTCAGTTACTAAGGGTCACTCAGCTGTGCAGCAGAGCTGAGATCAGCCTTTCCGCTCCTGGAACTCGATGACCGTCCAGTCACCTGCTGGACTTCTCTCTTGCGGGTCCCATCTCCAGACTCAGCAGACCTGGGAGGGCGTGAGTTCAGGTTGAGCAGCAGGCTCGGGGCTTCCGTGTTCTTTGTTTTTCTTTCCTCTGCGAGTCGGTTTTCCAGTCTGTGAAATGGGGAGGGTGGGTCCAGCTCCAGGCCTGGATCCTGGAGGAGGAATGAGGTCAGCGGTGTCCAGAGGCTGGAGCATCTTGGAAGGAGAAGTCTCAACAGAGACAAGGGCCTATTGTCCCCCCTTCCCTGCCCTCCCACCGCCAGTTCCCACCCCCATCACCACACGAGGCCAGCCCTGCCCACAGGCCCCGATGGCCACCACGCGCCAGCTTGGGGTGACTCAGTGTCCCCTCCCTTCCTGTGGGTAACACTGCCAGGAATCAATCCACCATCAAAGCTTGGTTGGGGTGCCCCTGGGGATGGGGAGAGCAAAGGAGAGAAGCTGTGGGGGGAACCTTGGCTGGAGGAGCCACACAAGGTGGGCTTGGAGGAGACACGCTGACCACGGCACCCTCAGACCTGCTCATCGGCCGCTTGGGAGAGAAGCCTCTGCGAGCCCTGAGAGGGCCGCTGCTGTCACCCCGTCTCCCAGGTGCAGCCCCAGTTCCTAACTACCAGGTGGACAGAGGAGGAGGAACTGGACCTGAGGGGTCCTGCAGAGGGGCCCAGGCGTAAGGGCCAGTCTGGGTGGTGGGGCAGAAACAGGCCCAGAGCCCGGAGCTCCCAGCCAGGCGGTCCCCGGCGGTGGGGGGGCACGCACGCCTTCCCACTGAACCCTGGGCACAAGGCCCCGCTCCCTCTTTGTTGTACAAGGAACCGGCTGAGGCTGGTCAATTCCGCTCCTGGGGCCTGGGAAGGATCCAGGGTCCTTGGCTCTGAGGAGGGACAAACAGCACTCAAACCATTTTGGTCCTTTGAACACATAATGGGGACACACATGGGCAGATGGGGGTCACTGCCACTCTGAGGCCCCCAGGGTTGGGCCAGCCCATAGCTGGGCGGAATGGGTCATGGCTCCAGCTCCACACGTCCAGAAGTCACCTCCCGATTTCCTCCCCGGCCTCCTCCCTGTGTCTCCCCGTCTCAGGAAACGGTACCATCTCCCGCCCAGAGGCTTGGGCCAGAAAACTGGGAGGCAGCCTTCTAGCCTCCTGCCCCTCACCACCCACGTCCCCGCCATTGCCAAGACCTGTCAACTCTCCCTCCAAAGTAAACCCCAAATCCACTCTTCTCCACTCAAGCTGCCACCCCCCCACCCCGGTGTCCAAGCCACCACCCGCTCTCCCTTGGACCACAGAACTGCCCGTTCCTCCCAGCCACCCCCGGCCCCTCCCTGACATGAGCCCGAGGGAAATCAGGCCCATCGCTCTCCTGAGAAGACGGTCCCCCTCCACCAATGGCTTCCCACAGCTCTGGGACCCAAATGAGGTGCCTGGCGACCTGGTGCTGACCTTCCACCTGGCCCCAACGGTCTTGTCTTTGCACCAGTGGGTTCGCAATGCTGTTCCCTCTGCCTGGAAGCTCTTTCCCTCATTCCTCATCCAACAGACTCCTTCCCACTCTTCTGGTCTCAATTCGTGGCTCATTTGTCCCTTCCCCCCCCCAAAAAAAAGTTCTCCCCCAAGCCCCTGTTTGTCTCCTTCATAGGACTTTGGCTTGATTTTGTTTATTTAATCACCATTTTTTTCTTTGTAGTACTGGCATGGAACCCAGGGGTTCTCTACCACCGAGCCACATCCCCAGCACCGTGGATGTTTTATTTTGAGATAGGGTCTCACTGAGTCACCGAGGCTGGCCCTGAAATTGTGACCCTCCTGCCTCAGCCTCCCGGGAGTCACTGGGATCATAGGCATGCACCGCTGTGCCCAGCCTTCATTTATAACTCTGTGTCCATTTGTGTCCTTGCCACCATCAGCAAGATCCCTGCTAGACAGGAGGCTCGGTCGTTCTGTCCACTGCTACTGTCCGGGCAGGCCTGCAGAGATCTGTTGCATGGATCAGTGACTGACACGCCAGGCAGCTGGGTTTATTGAGCACTTGCAAGTCTTTGGGGGGGAGGTCGCCATCTCGGCCGCCCTTCAGTGCTTCACATTTTCCAGATGGAGAAACTGAGGCACCGAGGCTCAGTTTTATGGGCCACGTGGACACTCCGATAATTAAACTATAACCTGCCGTCCCCGTTTCAAAGACGGGAAAACGGTGCTTACTGAGAATTGATGAAATGGCTGTTGGGAGAGTAAAAGTAGTTCAGTGCTGAGAATAGACGGGTGTCCCAGGTGCGCTCAGGAGGCTCTGTCCCCACCTGGAGCCGTGGACGCCCTGGAGAGCTCCTGGTCCCTGGGGAATGCCGCAGCTGCAGGAGCCCAGGACTTCCTAGGAAGGCGAGGAGGGACCATCCCCGCAGGGAGAGATGCAAAGACAGGGGCCAACCGTGGTGCGGAGCTCGCTGGTCGGTGCAGGAGAGGGGGCCGCAGTGTCCTGGGGCAGACAGGAATGGCCCTCCTCCCAGGGTCCACAGAGGACCTCAGGCCTCATCCTGAAGGGCAGGGGACACTTGAGACCATCACGAGGCAGCCAAGTGACAGGGCTGCCTCTGTAAAGGAGGAGGATGGTGTGAGGGTGGCAGGGAGGCCGGAGGCCCGGTGGAGGCCTGGGAATGTCTGGGCAGATGCCGTCAAGGATCTCTGGTCACTCTTGGGCTGGATAGTGATAGATGGCCTGGGTCAGAAGCCCGCTCTTGGGGGCTCCCCTGGCATGGCCGAGCCCACTGTGAGGGGCTCGGGGCAGGCAGGGTGGAGGGCAGCCTCCCCCGCCCAGGCCTGGGAACGTCTGGGCTGGCTGGGGGCCCGCTGGCGGCTGGTGAAAGGCCCACTTACCATGACGGATGGGGTCCCCGCCAGGCCCCGCCAATTAGGCAAGATGCAGTGCCAGGGCTGGGCTATAAATATCTGGGCTGCCGACCGGTCCTGGAATGTAAATGATGGTGTTGAACAAGCGGGAGAAAATGTTCAGTTTAGACAGGACGGGCTTTGGGGGTTTTAAACACATGTTCTTTCCCCCACCGAGTCTTCAAGTTGGGCAGCCCAAGCTGCTGCCCGAGGCTGGCTTCGAGTCCCAGGCTCAGGAGGTAGGGCGTGTCCCTGGAAAGGTCACTGAATTGGAAATTCAGAAAAAGCGCCAAGTCTGCTGGCCACTTTGTCCTGGTGAGGGACGGAGCTCATCATCCTGTCTGGGGACACAGGTGTCAGGGGACACTAGCAGCAAGTAGAAGTGTCTCCCCAAGGTCAGGTTGCCCCTCGGAGCTCTCTTCTCTTTTGAGGGCTTGGGGCTGAACAGGGCTCGTGTGCTGGGGCTGAGGGACAGCTGTCCTTCAAGAGCAGAAACAAGGATGCCTGACTTTCTGTTGAGGTCACTAAAGAACAAGGCTGGGGAGGCCCTCAAGGGTGTGTCAGGAGACATGCGTCCCCCGATCCCAACACACTTCTAAAATCTCAGAGCAACGTGGACCTATAAGGAGATCAAGCCTCCAGCTCATTCATCTCCTGGTGTTTGGGACAGGTAGGGGCCAATGGCAGTGCAGGCCCACTGCCCTGCATGAGTGAACCATGCCTCCTACAGAGGGCATAGAGTCACCTCCACCCCAGGCCACCCAGTAATGCTCTGATAGAGAAATGTGCTCAGAGGGGTGCCAGGACACATGGCCACCAGGAAGGTCCAGGTGGGAGGCCAAGGCTGGCCAAGGCAGCCAGTGGAGAGACCCCAGGACCAGACAGAACAGAGATTAGCTGGGCCCTGGGCTGGGCATAACCCTGTGGTGACACTGCTCTGTGACATCCTGGAAAGGTGCTCTGGGTCTTGCTGCCTGGTGGGTCCTGCAGGGCCTCAGCTGTCACAAGCTGCTGGAGTGTGATACCACTCTTAAAGGCCCAGTCTATGCAGCAGAGGGGACTCTGGCCTGAACCCAACTGAGGGCACATCTTCTCAGTGAATGGGCATGTGTCCCTCGAAGCGACTCCCCAGGGAGCACTCCTGAAGGACACCAACAGGTGCATGCTGGGGAGAAGGATGTGTGTGGAACTCCTAGGATGTGTGATGTCACGCACAGCCAAAGGTGCCGGTGTACCCAGAGGGCGCCATCCTGTGAGCCTCCGGGGGGCTGCCCGGGGACTCCAGCCACCAGCCACGAGGGCCATGAGAGTCTGCTGGTGTCTGTTCCTCCATCTTCCAAGATGATTCTCACTGCTGGTCTCTCGCTCCCTCCTGCATGACTGGTCACTCCCTAGGGTCCCACGTCCATGGTAGTGGCTCTCTTGTCCCTGCCTCATCATGAGGCCGGGTAGGTGTGTCTCCTTTGGCATGATTTCTCCTAATGCATGAAAACTTAGAAAACTCCTCAGGAGATTTAAGGGGAAGTTAAGGAAAATTTATAAATGCTTTTCCAGAGGGTGAAAAAGAATTCAATATATTTCCAACTAGCTGGTCTAGAATTTTATGACTTATTTATGTATGTTTCCACTTTATAATCTGTCTGGAGATCTTTTAATGTTAGATATAAAGTGTTAGCTAATTTCCTCTCACCCCGGATTGCTGGCTCTGTTTCCCATTGTTACGGAATTCTTGCTTCATTGTGGACTGCATTTTTTTATAGGTAATTGGTTCTTAAATATAATTACCGCTTTCTGCTCTATCCTGGTGGTACAGATTGTGCTTTCCCTCCAGTGTCACACTCTGAAATTATTGTTCCTCTGGACCATGTTTTATAGAAGGCTTTATAGCATAATAATTAAGATGATGATCTTTGAAGTCAAACAAGCGGGGATTTATATCCAAACATTGCCACTCAATAAATATGTGCCCTCAGGCAAATGACCTCACAGTTTGTCATCTGTAACGTGGAGTACCAAGAGGTCTTTCGATACTATCTTCCTCACGAGTTCAGAACAAACTGAGAACCAGATACAGGAATCCATCAAACACAAAGAACATCAGCCTTCTCAAGGATGAAAGGTAGCAGCTGTCCATTACCACCACTTGTGTTCAGTCTTATACCAGAGATACTAACCAGTGCAATATGGCAAGAAAAAAAAATAAATGTTTGATGATTTGGATCTTGAATATCCCCCAAAAGCCCATGTGTGAAAATCTTGGTCCCCAGGACCAAGAGGTGGCGGAAACTAAGAGGTGGGGAGTTGTGGGAAGTCCTTAGATAATTGGGGACATGTCCCCAGAAGGGATTGTGGGATCCTGGCTCTTTCCTCATTCTCTTTTACTTCTTGGCCATGAGATGAGTGGTTTTGCTACACCACATGCTCCCACTGTTAGGAGGCTCCCATTAGGCTCAAAACAATGGGCCCAGTAATCATGGACTGGAATCTCCAAAACTATAAGCCAGCAAACACCTTTTCTCAGGTATTCCATTAGAGTGACAGCAGGATAACACAAAAGGTAGGATGATTGGGAAAATCAACCAAAAAACAAAGGCTCAACGGACATCCTAACACTCTGACTTAGACTCAGACCACCGGTCATAGGCCATGGCAGACCCCCAGGTCTTTCCTCCACCCCTAGGGGGTGTATCCCAAAGTTAGCAAGGAGCACGCCAGAAGTCACAGCATCCTGGAGAAAGAGAAGCAAGGATGAGCGAGGACCTTTGGCTGAGGTCCCTTCTCACAGAACGATGAGGTGCGGGTGGTGGGGGAGACTCCCACCATCGTGAGGCCTTGGCTTGGTACTTGACAAGGGGACAGAGGAGGCACTGCTCAGCTGGAAAGGCCTCGTTCCCTTCACGTCTCCACATGCCCTCTGTAGAGGGGAGAGAAGAGGCTCATGGGGAGAGCCACCGAGCTCATCAGGTAGCATGAGGAGACCTCAGGAAGCCAAGGGCACAGCCAAGGGTGGTGTGGTCTCCTGGGTCAAGGTCTCCTCATGTCCCAAGGTCAAGGTCCGGGCCCAGTGACCAGCTCAACCACCAGCTACTGGGCGACCCTGGGCCAGCTGCTCTCCCTCCCTGAGCCTCAGATCCCTTTGTCCAGAGAGGGCACTTCTCTGCACCAAGGTGCTCTGAATCTTTCCCCTGACGGAGGTCTGTCCCCTGCTCCCCTCCTGTCCCCTCAGACAGCTCAGGACTGGCTCCTCCAACCTCTTTTCCCATGGGGCCCCCAATGTCCTCTCTACCTCTGAAGAGTCCATCAGGCTGCCTTCTGGGTGGGCAGCCTAGCACGAACCCCGCGAAGCTCAGCCAGCCCTCCTATGTCCCCAGCCCTCCCCTGGTCCCCAAAGGAAAGTCAGTAAAAGAAGCCAGGGGCCCAGCACCTGGAGCAGGCTGCAGGGGACCCTCCGTGAACAGGCCCTTTCTTTGTGCCCATTCATCCCAGAAATGTTTCAGAGAGGCTGCCACGTGCCTGGACAAGCCGCGGGGGACACAGACACGGCCTCTGCTCCTGGGGGCTTCCAGACTTGAGGTCAAAGTGCCAGGAAATCATGACTTATGTGATTTGTGCCCCTGGGTCCCGTGGAAGCCAGGGGGTGCCCAGACCAGGCTTTGGAGGGAGAAAAGGCTTCCCTGGGGAGTCACCTCACTGCCACAACGTGAGGGGCAGACACCATCAGCTACAGGGGGAGGGGGAGAGGAGGCTGCGGGAGGGGCCGCTGAGTCCTGCAAAGGGTGGCACGGTGCCCTGGGCATGGCCGAGAGGAGGGCAGCTCCGGGAGGGCTGGAGCAGAGCTGGAGCAGGAGCCCGGACCAGACTGGCACAGAGCTGCATCCGGGTCACCCAGGGCCCTGTCTGTTATCCTGCGGCTGCTGGGAAGCTGCGGGGGCTCCAGGCTGGTGGCATGATAAGATTTGCATTTGTCCAAGATGGAGCAGGATCAGGAAGGGGTGGGTGTGGACGAGGGTGGCAGGAAAGGAATGGCAGTGGCCTGGGATGGGCTGGGACAGGGAGTAGGTGGGGATGACGGGGGGGGGTGAGGAGGAGATGGGCAGCTGCTGACACTGTGTGTGACTCCACTGGGGAGCGCTGAGGAGGGGCAGGGGTGGCAGGAATGGAGTGGCGGGGATGGCCCTAGACAGAGCTGGGGGCAGTGATGGGTGAAAATAGACAGGTGAGCACATGGGAAAGATGCTCTCCAGGTAAGATTTCTGCAAGATATCCTGAGGTGGCCAGGGCACAGTCAGGCAGGGGTGACACCCCTGGTCGGGGCTCAAGGGAGCCTTGAAGAGAAGGTCTGGTGCTATCTTGGCCCTTGGGTGTCCCCAGCACCCATCGTAGAGGGCCACAGTGGGCGCCAGCTGCTTGGGGGCTGGGCAGCGGGAGCCAGGGGAAGGGAGATACCTGTGCAGGCATTTCTTGGAGTCCCTGGTATGGGACACGGAGGCAAGAGACGGGGGCAGTCAGAGCTGGAAGGGGGGTCAGGAGGGTCTTAAATCTTGCTAATGGAACGTTGAAGTGCCACAGAGAAGGGACCAATAGTCAGAGAGGCTGTGGCTGCTGGGCTGCAGGAGTCAGGCTGAGTGGGCCCCCTCTGCGCAAGTGGCCTCTCTTCCCCATGGACAGGGAGAGGAGAGAGGAGACAGAGGGACAGAGTTTGCATCCCTGCAGATTCAATGGTGAGGATGGTTCCCGGATCTCAGGCTGAGGACGAAGAACCAGAAGCTATTGACAGCAAAGAGTGGGGAGGATTGGCAGGAAGGATTTCTGAGACAAACCTTGGGGACAGAGGAAAGCACAGAATAGCCTGGGGTTCAAGTCAGAAGCTGTGATGGGCTGGGATCAGGGGTCACCCTAGACTTGGAGCCAGGTCTCGCCTGGAGTTAGGGTCAAGACTCAGTATGAGCCAGGTGCGGTGGTGTACACCTGTCATCCCAGCGTCTCAGGAGGCGGAGGCAGGAGGATTGCAAGTTTAAAGCCAGCCTCAGCAAAAGTGAGGCCTAAGCAACTCAATGAGACTCTGTCTCTGGATAAAATACAAAACAGGGCTGGGGATGGGGCTCCATGGTGGAGTGCCCCTGAGTTCAACCCCTGGCACCAAAAACAACAACAAAAAAGACTCAGTATGAGTCTCAGGAGAGTTCTGTCCAGAGTCAGAAGCAGTTGTCTAAGACCAGACCACAGTTCCCATCCCCCGATCTACCCAGAGCCACAGAGGTCAAAGGTAAGCTCCCCTAGGCTGTTCCACCTTCAGGGATCTGATCCAGTTAGGTCTCCCTTCCAGAACCCTCCACCCCAAGGGGAAATGCCAACCCAGGCCCCACTCTTCCTTCAGGCCAGAAGGGCCCCCAGCCCAGGCCCACCCTCTCCAGGCGCTGGGCCACGAGCCGAGCCCAGACCCACCCCACCCAGACCAGGGTGAGAATTCCGGCCACACGTCCCTGTGATGTGGTCACGTTGGAAAAATGTTAATCAAATCTTCTCCTCCGAGTTTCCTCTCTTTCCCAGGCTGGATTCCTAGAAGACAGGAATTTATGGTGTGAGAGCTCGGCCCCCGCAGCCCGCAGCCAAGGTCAACAGCAGGAGGCGGCAGGGTTGCCAAGCGGGAGGGGAGCCGAGACTTGAGGAGCTGGGTGCACAGAAAACCCAAATCCATGCAAAGCCAGGGGCTCAAACCACGTCCCCCCTGCCCGTCCCCCCAGCCTGGACTGGTGGGCCCCTTGTCTGGGAAGAGTGTTCCTCTTGGAGACGCTGCCAGGAGGTCACTCGGGCCCAGCCCCTACCAAACCAGGATACCCGGGGTGCCCCCACCCACTGGCCAGCCGGGGGCAGATGGAAACCCCTGGGGGGGACTGATTCACCGGTCCCCACTCCTCCTTCTCGGGTCTGAGGTCTGATCACCCACACATGTTGGCCACCCAGTGCCCTGGGGGCCAGGCGTCCCCCTGACAGGCCCAGACCCCTGGTCTCTGGCAGCAGTTCTAGCCTCCTGGTCTGGGGATGCTGCTGCGGGGGGGGGGGGTCAAGGGAGGTGCAGAGAGACCTGCAGGCCACCAGGCCACCAGGGTCCAACTCCAGATGCTGGGGAAACAGCACCCGCCCAGCCTCAAGCCCCCGCAGGGGTACTGACCCCGGTCAGCCATGGGCTCACCTACATCTGCTGGGCATCTGGGAACCAGCAACAGGCAGAGGAGGCTCCACCTCCAAGTGGGGGTGGGGGAAGATTGGCACAGAAAGGGAGGGTGACCGTCACATAAGGTTGAGGGCTGCAGGTCCCTGAGGAGAGAGTGACCACCCTGAGGGTGGGGGAAGGACAGTGTTCAGAGAAAGCTGCCCGGGCGAGGTACACCCTGATGGTGGCCAGGGTTCACCAGGCGGACACAGGGGGAGGGGGCTTGGGGGAACATTCCAGCTAAGCCCACGGCATGTGCAAAGGCCCAGAATGTTTATACCTTGGTAAGACTTTTCACATAAATAAGTTCTCAGATTAAAAAAGAAAAAGAAAGGTCTCTGGCAAACCACACGTCTGCATTTCTTACTTAGAGAATGAGGCCAGGTCCTATCCTGGAGCCCAGGGTCCAGCCGACAGCCTGACCTGATACATCTCAGGTCCCACCCTCCCCCAGTCCAGCCACCCCGACATTGCCACACTGTTCACCTCAAGGGGTGCTCTGTCTGAGCTTCTGTCCAGCCCTCCTCACCCACCCCATGCTGTTGCCCCTACCCACGCCCTGCCCAGTGAGCCACTGCATCGTGCCAAGGGGCAGGGCAGTGTGGGACAGCCCAGGGTCCTTCCAGGGTCTCCGTTCCCTGGGTACTTGGAGTAGAGGGACTCTCCAGCTTCTACTGAATTTTTTAAGTCCCCCCACCATCTGCAGGGGATATATTCTAAGACCTGCAGTGGACACCTGAAACCCTGGCTTTCACTAAAGCTGAGATACACTACATTTTTCCCTAATAAACGTCCCTATGATAAACTTTCCCCTTTTCACTTAAAGGAAGCACTTTCCAGCTTCTCTCTGATGCATCCAAATTGCCAGCCTCACCATTCCTGAACATGGGAGCTATTTTTAAATTTAAACAATGTTACCTGAACACCAGCACCGTGATACTGTCTATCCTATAGTGACTAATGTGAGAGTAGCATATACCATGTGGATACCTTGCATAAAGGGATGATTCACGTCCCAGCCAGGACCAAGTGAGACAGCACGAGAGACTTAATCACACTACTCAGAACAGCACACAATTTAAAACATGAGTTGTTTCTTTCTGGAATTTTCCATTTAACATTTTCAGACTGTGGTTAACCACGACTAACTAAAACCACAGAAAGTGAAACTGGATAAAGGGGGATGACTGCATTTACCTAGTCCCTTTTATTCCCATTTCCCTCCCGCATAAGAGCGGCCTGTCTGAGGCACTCAATGTGTGTCCTTATAAAGCGTGGATCACTAGTGACAATTGGTGGGCATGAGTTTTCCCTTTGGGGCAATGAGCATTTCTCGGAACCAGATAGAGGTGATGGATGAACCACTCATGAACGTGCTAAATGCTGGTGCATTGCACACTTAAAAATGGAAATGGTCCAGGGCTAGATTGATGTTAGGTGAATTTTACCTCAGCTTTTACAAACAGCCCTCACTGTTTGGGGGCATGGATTTTTATTTACACGATCATGTAGGCACCTAGGAGCTTGTGGTTGCTGTCCAACATTTCCAGAGAGTATCACACCTCCTGTGGCTGGACGAGATCAAAACTGGCCAGGCAGAGCAGCACACGCCTGTCATCCCAGCAGCTGGCCTCCAACTTGTGATCCTCTTGCCTCAGCCTCCCAAGCCACTGGGATTATAGGCGTGCACCACTGTGCCCACCTAAAGATGATTTGAACACAGCCCAGATCCACGGGGCAAGGATAGACTGTTTCATGTGTGAGTTGAGGAAATGGACTCACCCAGTGGAGAAAATGACAACTGATTTTTCTACCCACAACCTCACAAAAAGGCAGACCTGAACGTGCCGGTCAGACTGGAAGTTGCTCGAATAAATTGTCGGTCAATATCTTAGGAAGGCAAGGGTGGAGAAGGACTTGTGAAACAAAACCCAGGGCACAAACCACGGCCGGCCTCCAGCCTTATCCAGAGGAAGCGATACTTCCTCCCGGACACGGCCGGGCCCTGCCCACCTGGTGAGTCATGGCCTCTCAGGCTGGCAGCCTGGCCCGCCCTTCCCGTCGTACCCAGGGGGAGCAGCGTGCTGTGCCCACCTTATCTCACCCCTGTCCACAGCCCTGCAGACATGAGGTCAGGGCCGGGATGTGAGGAGGGCGGGAGGCCGGAGACAGAGGAGGTTCAGGGGGAGGTCAGGGGTCGCTGGCAGAGTGTCCCACACACCCAAGGGGCAGTAGGAGGCAAAGCAGACCCTGGAGGGACCTCAGGCAGCTTCTGGGGCTGGGGACAGCCAAAGTTTGGTGTCACCAGGGTGTGGGGAACAGGGATGGGCGACTCCAGGAGGGCAGAGCCCTGGGTTGTGCTCCCCACCCCGTCGGTGATGCCGTCCCTCCCAGGGTCCTCTTCCATCTCCCCGTGGCTCCTCGGAGCTGCCACCACAGCCAGGACACACAGAGGGAGAAGCTGAGTCAATTAAGGACGCCCGATGTCACTTTGGAACGCTGTGGGTATCTGTGTCCTTCCAATTTGGTCAACCAAGAAGGGTCACCAAACACCAGCACCAACTCTGCCCTTGAGACACTGAGAACATTGGGACGTCGTGTCTGCCTGGTGACCTGATGGCTCCTCTGTGCCCCACACCCTGAGGCCTGTACGTGGCCTGGCTGTCACTGGGTCAGTGCTGACCACGCTGTCCCATCTTTTTCCAGAAGGTCCCCCAGCCTGTGCCCGGGTTCCTGGCCAGGGCTGAGCACATGTGGTGAGCACAGGCGGTGGGCACCTGGCTGGCTGACCAAGGTCTATTCAGGAGCTTCTACCGGAGCCCTCGGGCGGGGGCCTGTCTGCTGTCTGTCATCTTGCAGGGACAGGGAAGGGGACACAGTGGTCCCCTTGGCCAGGCTCTCAGCAGTTGGAGCTTCTTCCTCTTCCCTCGAGTGCCAGGTCTGTGGGTCACTCTGTCCAGGGCACAGTGGGACCATGGGGTACTGTTCCAGGGGTGACACTCCTCCCTCCACTCGTCCCTGCAGAGAGCCCAAAGGCACGAGAAAGGACACCCCTGGTCCTGCAGAGGCCCCAGGTGGGCGCTGGGCGTGCAGGCGGGTGGACATGGTGACGGTGGCGATGATTGATTTTTAGATGGAGCTTTGTTCCACTCCCACAGGGAAGTGCTCACCACACATGTGAACTCAACATTGGCCTCTGAGGCCACCGGTCCCTGCCCCGACAGCCCAGTTCCGTGCTGACATGGGGTGGGAGTGGGGGTTATGGGGCAGGGGGCAGGGAGACATGCGGCTGGGAGACCACGTGGGGCAGGAGCTGGGGACAGACAAAGCCTCCAGACAAGGCTCCGGTAGAAGCTCCTGAATAGGTCCGAACCCTGGGCGAGGGGACCTGAGCAGGGTGGACAGAGGTACAGCCTCGGAGTCACAGGGACCTGCTGCCCTTCAGGACAGGGCACGCGCTCAGGGACCAACCAACTGCTGGCTCTTCCCCAGGCTCTGGGTGTGCACCAGGGCTGGGGACACAGACGGGGCCACACACCACTGCCCACACATCCTTCCTCTCCGACTTCCGAGGCCCAGATGCAGTGACACCTCCTCTGTGAACCCTCCGTCTCGGCCCCCTAGGCCCCTCCAGCCCCTTCCCAGCAGCCTCTGTGATTGCTCCAGTTCAGGGTCCCTCACACTGGAGGTCACACCTGCAGGGTCATCCCAGGATGCAGAGGTGACAGAGCTGCCCTCTGCAAAAGCATCCGAATGCATCTGGCAGGACCCGGGCCATGTCCCCCCATTGGGGGCTTCCTGAGCCCACCCCCCAGCCTCGCCTGCTCTTTGGCAGCTCAGCACTTTTGAATTGCACCGGCTTAGATGGCAGAGCCCCTGCCCACTAGGCTCACGGCCTTCTAGAGGACCCCAGGAGGCCTGCGCTGACTGCCCTGGCGGGACCGGCACCTCCCCTGGCCCTCCAGAGCCCCAGGGGGCAGCTCCTGTGGCCAGAGCTAGCGGGGCCCTAGAGGACCCATCCATGACGAATCACCAGGGACTCTAGCCAGTGGCCCACATAAAGCATGTCCCCAGGGATGGGCCATTCTCCCCTCTGAGTTGGCCTGGCAGGTTTCAAGTGATCATGACCTTGCAGGTTAGAAACCAGCCTTGGGCAGCCCTGAGCTAGGATGGCTCTGACTCCCCAGATGAGCCCCAGGATCCCACGGTCCCCTCACAGGGCTCCCCAACTGCCCAGGCCCATTCTCCACAGAGCAGCCAGATGACACCTGCTCACAGGCAGCGCCCTCTGTTGATGCTCCCTGCCTCGAACCCTCCATGGCTTCCCGGTGCCTCAGGGCCATAGTCTGCCGACCTCTCCAGCCTCCTGTTCAACACCCACCACCCCACCTGAGAATAAACTGTGCAGAATAAACTGTGATCCGGTCCCCAAACTTGTGTCCCTGGGGTCTTTGCTGGCCCCACAGCCTCCACCTGCAGGACTCATTAGCTGTGCTCCAGAAATGGTCCCTGTTCTCGCCAGAGGTCATGGGTCAAGGCGCCAGACCTGTCCCAAGATGCCACTCACCTCCAATCCTGGACAATGCAACACCTTGGGACCTTCCTGGACTTGCCTATCATCTGTGGGATCTGGGCCAAAGCTCTGCAGTCCCTGTTTGTTGAGTGACTGAGTGAACATACCCATTTCATAGACAAGGCACATGTGGCCCAGAAGAGCAGTGACCATGGCTCAGGTCCATGGTGGAGCCCAAGTTCAGGCCTCCTAGGAGAGTTTCCAAGGGTTCCTGAGCTGGGGTCTGGGCTTCCTGAAAGAGGGCACTGGTGTGGGCAGGCAGGCCCCTGCAGGGAGCAGCCGGCTAGATCACTTTCCAGGGGCTTGTGAGGGTGGTCCCCGGAGCAGGCTTTGGGCCACTTGCTGAGGACAGCCCCGCAGAGCTGGGAGCTCCCAGGGAATCCCGGCCAGCCCCCATCCCCTTCCACCTCCCAGCCCTGGGAGACGGGGTGGGCAGGCCACCCAAGGAGGGGTGTGGGAGCAGGGAGGTGTCAGGAGTGGCCGTCTGATTTATGAAGCAAGCAGTGATGGCCACCTGGCAAGGTGGGCACGCGCCACAGACCCTCGCAGATAAGAGCCCAGAAGTATG
The DNA here is from genome assembly GCF_045843805.1 of Urocitellus parryii. Lineage (NCBI taxonomy): Eukaryota > Metazoa > Chordata > Mammalia > Rodentia > Sciuridae > Urocitellus > Urocitellus parryii. The sequence continues at coordinate 27,094,999 of NC_135539.1, read as the reverse complement.
TGAGCGATGTAAACAGCAGGCAATGGGCACTCCAGCACCCCCACCCGTGCCAGCCGGAGACACCTGGACCGGGGAAGGTGCAGGCAGCCCGGTGGCCAGTCCCGGCTCCTGCCCCTGCACCTCTCCTCGACCTATTGCCACCTCCACCTGCAGCTGACCGCCCCCCCACTGTGTTCTGCATCCTCATGTGACCCCTGTCCAGCTCCACCCCTGACTCAAGGCTCATCCACCCCAGGAAGCCACCCGTTGTCACCTGGGGAAACGCTCCTGTGGTCCACATCAGACAGGTCCCTCTCTTTGCCAGGTCTCAGCTGATCTAAGGACACCACCCAAGGCCTAAAGCCTGGGCTCAGGCCCTTTCCATCAGACCCTGCCAGTCCCCGCTCCTGGATCATCACCACCCTGATCAAGCTCAGCTCCCAACCTCCTCAGGCCCCTGAATGCCTACCACCTCTCGCCACCTCTGGCCCTCGCACACAGGACGCCTGGTCTGTCAGCAAACTCCTATTCAGCCTTCAAAGCCCATCTCATGGGTGGCCTCCCCCCGGAGTCCCCTCCTGAGTGTCGAAGGCAGGGCTGGGTGGCCTTCTGCTCTCACAGCACCCCGGCCCAGCCCTCTCGGACTTGCCAAATTGCTCCTCTCTTGAAGGGGAAGAGGCCTCGCATGTGCCCTCCCTGGATCCCTGGCCTCCACCTTGAGCTGTTGAGGACTCAGAGGCTCCAGGTTCAAGGCCAGAGGATCTCCTGCTTGGGAAAGAGGCCTCGAGATGAGAGGAAAAGGACCAGACTTCAGCACGGTCCCCACCGCCACCCAAGCATGCTCCCACCAGCCCATCCCTGGCCCAGACACAGTCTCCTGGCCACAGCCCTGGATCTGACCACAGTGGTCATGTGAAAAGGAGGACCTGACATAGAGGAATCGGAGAGCTGAAGACGTCCGTAGCTCAGTGGTGGAGCCCTGCCTGGCACGTGCAGGTCCTGGGTTCTGTCCCCAGTACCGCAGGGAATCAAAAGGAATTAGAGGAAACTGAGGCGGTGGGGGATCGGACTTACTACTCAGGCCACACAGCGGACAGAGGGAGGACTCAAGCTGGTGGCTCCCTGGTGACCCTGTGTCCAGAGGAAGTTGCAAACACACCCACTCGAAGTCCAGAGCAGGGGACCTTCCAGCTGGCGCTCGGGCAGGACACAGTGGCAGGGACACCCAGCTCAGGAGAGTGGGCGGTGCACTAGGCAGGGATGCTCTGCTGCCTGCTCGGGGCAAAGGCTGCTGTGGGCGAGGTCAGGGCAGTTGTGCCCATGGGGCAGAGACGTACCAGCCAAGGGTCCCCGGCAGAAAATGGAACCGGGGCGTCTGCTGTGAGCAACAGCGGGATGGACAGGTGCCAGAGCAGCCAGGCACCAACCCGGACTCCGTGACCGTGGTGCCCCAGGGACTGACGGGGCTGCAGGCTCCTCCAGGCAGGGCTGCCTGTGCTCAGCAGAGCCTGCACCCGCGTGTCCTCAGCGCAACGCGACCTGGCCCCTGTGAAGCCACCCCTCCGCACCTGCTGGAAAGCCAGGTGGCAGCGCCTGGGGCTGGGACCTAGGAGGTGGCCTGAAGGCCCAGCCCCAGGCCCCGGTGCCAGACACAGAGTCCACTAGCCTCACACCCTCTGGGCCTCAGTCTTGTCCATGCAGCAGGCTCCCTCTAGAACTTTCCATCCCTGGAGGATCTGAAGGCAGAAACGTGGGGTCTTGACCCCAGAAGTCCACACCAACAAGGTACAAAAAGGCCTCGGGGACACCGGCCTTCGTTCCTTCCTTGAGGTCCTTCAGTCCCAGGATGGCTTCATCCCTGGTGCTGGATGGAGCGGTCCGCAGGCCTCTCCTCTCCAGGGAGGAGCCCAGGCCCAGCCCTCAGGGAGCGGGAGTGCCAATGACCCAGGCCTTCTGCAGCTGCCAGACTCCTCGCCAGCCCCACCACACAGACCTCCACCCGGGCAGGGGGTCTGGGTATCCCTGGCACTGGCTTGAGGTCGGGCGACACTCTGTGCCCAGGCTGAACACAGAAGGAGACGGCAGAGCTGGGCAGGTGGGACCAAGGCAGAGGTGGCCAGAGGACCCCAAGCCTCAGGCCAGTTCCCTGCTCTGCAGGGGTTAACTGCGCACTCGGGCCCCCTTCTGCTTTCGATGTGGACATGGTGGACAGAGTCTAAAGATTTGTTTCCTTAAACATGTCTGGGCTGGGGCCAGGTAGGAGCTGAGGACAGATCCCTTTGGGGAGAGGACTGGGGCGGGGTGGACAGCGCAGCCCCTGCCTCCAATGCCAGCAGCGCTGCCTGCTGTCCACTGAAAGGCCACAACAGCACAGCAGGCCTGGGTCCACCTGCCCAGGTTCACAGCGGGGCCTGTTTCACAGACAGGGAAGCTGAGGCAGAGGGAGCAGGCCTAGAACCAGGGGCCAGGGCAGAGCCTACCTCTGGGCATCTGCCCGCAGGTTGTGAGAGGGCAGCTTTGAGGGGACAGCTTTGAGGAGGGGGCATCTCTGGAGGTCTGAGGCCTGGGTTGCTATGGCCTGTCTCTGCCTGGACACAGGTGTGTGTCTATGTGTGGAAGCCTGTCCCTCTCTGACCTCCCTCTATCTCAGGGACTTTGGGATTCCCCGTCCAGCAGCTCATCCCCGGGGCCTGGGGCAGCAGCCTCCAGGGCCTCAGCCGGGGCCCTACAACCTGAGGGGAGGCAGGGCCTCCACAGAGCCCATGTCCAGGAAAGAGCCGGGGCGGCCCCTTGGAGCTTTTGACCTGTGGGCCTGCCCGTCCCGCCTGCCCCCTGTCCTGCTGGTTTGCCTTGGCCGCCTCTCACCAGCCTGAGGAGGTGCAAGGGCCTGGAGTGGGTCACATCCGGCCCAGCCGTCTAAACAGGCCTGAGCCCCGGAGCTTGCTGGGCCCAGGGGGAGCCCAAAATAACATCTGAGTCAGTGTCCCTGCAGACATCCCCACCCTCTGGGGCCCAAGGGAGGGGCTCGAGGCAGCCCCAGACAGGGGACCAGGCCAGGTCAGACAGCCACCTGCTCTGCTGGGGCCCAGCCAGCAGCTGGCAGTGCCCAGAGGGCAGCGAGATCATCAAGATGGTGAAAGAGAGGCCCAGGAGGAAGAGGCGGCCCTGCCCAGGGGCTGGGGTCAATGTCTCCTAGACAGACAAGTAGCAGACCCAGAGTCTGGGCCCCGAGAGAACCCTCTGCCCACCCTGGGTCAGGGAAAGCCCTCCAGACACAGGCAAGTCCTGGCTGATGGGCTGGATTGGGACAGGGCCGGACCACGAAAATGAGCAGAAGTCACTTCACAGGGTGGGTGACCGAGCCTTAAGAGCTCAGGGACTCGTCCCAGGGCCCAGCTGGGGACCTTCGGCCCTGGGCAGTCAGACACAGGCGGTCCCCCAGATGGCTCCCACCCTGGCCTCTCTCTGGAATCACCCCTCAAAATCCCACCAGGCCCATCAGCCCCACGCTGCCCAGCGGAGCCCAAAGAGCACCCAGCAAAGGGCCCACCGCCTCCGAGGGCAGACTGTTCCGAGAGATCCCAGGTCCAGAGCAAGCTCGGGGACAGGGTCTAGGCCAATGTCATGCACGGTCAAGTCGGGGTGGGCTGGGGTCGAAGGTGCTCCAGGCCGTGAGGCAGGGCCTGTTTGGGGCAGAAGCCAAGAGCACGCGGCCTCAACTGCTTACTAAAGCTCAGGCTGCATCACGTCCCCTCGTCCCTGAAGGGTGACTTGTACAGCAAGTTTGTACTGCCCCTTGTCCCCAAGCTGGGGCAGGAGGCAGATACTTCGTCCCGCTGGCCTGCTGGCCTAATCCCCCAGCTTTCCTGAGAGCGGCTCTGCTGTTCTTGGCCCAGGGCCTCCTCTGAGCCTGGCACGGCTCAGGCTTGGCATTCACCAGCGAGTGAGGGCCTGGCCAGGGTCCAGCCAGGGCAGTGGGCATGATTAAAGCATAGAACCTGGGCAGGCAGCAGGGGCCTGCCAGACTCGGGTCCACGGCCCTGCTGCAGGGCTGAGCCCACTCCCAGGGCCCCTCTGGTCCAGCGGAGGCTGCTGGGCCTCCTTCAGCGTACCTGGCAGAGGTTTTGTTCCTCTGAAACCAATCAGGGCTTCCCCGGGGGGAAGGAACCGGGAGACAGCAAAGCTGGGGTCCTCGGGCCCACACAGGCCTCAGCGAGTCTCTGCCATGTCCCCGGCTCCGCGCCAGCTTCTGGACAGGGGTGTGGAAGCAGATTTTCTCCAAAGCCCCTTTCCCAGCTCTGGATTCTTGGAATGGCCCTGAGCCAGCGGCCCGAGGGGCTGCAGGGAGAGCCGTAGGCAGCGTGTGATGAGGGGACACCCTGGGCCAGGACCTGCACCGTGCAGTAGCTGAGCCACTCTCCAGCTCACAGAGCCTCTCCAGCAAACAGGGAAACCGAGGTGCGGGGCAAGTCACCTGCCCGAGGTCAAATAGCAGAAAGTGGAGGGGTGGGGATTGAACCCAGGACCTGGGCTTTGAACCACCGGAAGGCACAGAAGGAAACAAAGAGAGAGAGTCCAGGCTAGGGTGGAGGCCCCCAGGCCAGCGTGGAGGACCGGAGGCAGGGCGGCAGGGCAGACCCAGGTGGTTTGCCACTGATGGTCTCCAAACTGTCCCTAAAGACCATCTTAGAGACCCCAGTGTCCCCCAGATCCACATAGTCAGCAGTCGGTGTTTTCAACTCCTTCTTGAATGGAACCTCAAGAGAAGCATCTCGATAGAACCCTAGTGACCCAACAAGTTCCATTTCTAAATCTGCTGTAGTCTCACCCCAGGGACCAGGGCTACAGCCTGAGGGGAAATGAGAACAGGCTCATCAGGTGGCAAATGACCATCCCATTAGACCACCGATCCCTTAATTCTGTATGTGGAATATCAGAGTCAAGGGAATCACGCACTTATCCCTCATCCCAGGTGCTGGGGGTGAAACCAAGGGCCTCCACACACTAGGCAAGCCCTCTAACCACTGAGCTACAGTCCCACATCCAATAAGGGACACATCAGAGTAGGACTGAGGCCCCACGTCATCTTCAATGTCCAGCACAAGGCCAGAGACATAGTAGGTGCTCAATGAATCTTTGCTAAATAAATGAATGGGTGCCTCTCTGTTCAACAGATGAATACCAAGCTTCCAAACCAACACTGTTTAACAGCTATGTGTCATTGCCTGAGTCATCGATACCCTAACTTTGATCAGTTCCAGCAGAGGGACTCAGATTGGTCATTACAGGCATAGCCACACTCTTGCTTCCAGGCAGACATTTCCAATCGGCTGTGTGATTCTCACCCGCTGGGCCCGGACAGTCTCAGAATCCTCCTTAACTCGGCTCAGGCAGTCACTGTCCCTCAGACACAGGGGGTGAAGGATCCTCTGCCATTCTGAACGGGGTTCTTCCTACCCTTAAATCCATAATCGAGTGGAGAGCAGCGGCTGGAAGGCCAGGGGGTGGCATGGGTACAGGAGTTGGCAAGAAGCAGGTCAGGAGGCCCTGGAGATTTCTAACTGCACTCTGGGGACCCTCTGAATGCATGAGCGGGTCAGCTTGCCCGCCCCCGTGAGAAAGGAAATGCCCGTGGAGAGGGAGAGGTGGCCCCCACCTTGGGACCTGAACCCTGGCAGGCTTTGGAACCAGATCTGGGCCTGAAAACCACAAGCTTTTATTAATCCCAGGGCCTGGAGCAAGGGCTGGGCCGCAGCAACAGGCTACGCAGCTGGCGACCCAGGAGGGAAGAGCTGTTTCCAAATGCTGGGGCCACCAGGCTCGGGGAGGGCGTGGGCGGGCACGCTAATCCCAACTCTGCTAAGACGCAAAAGGCTTTGGATCAGCATAGATCATCGGCCTAAATATGAAAAGCCAAACTGCAAAGCTTCTAAAATAAAACAGGAGAATGTCTGCATGACCTTTGGGTAGGCAAAGATTTCTTAAACAGGACAGAAAAAGCACCTAACCTCTAGAGAAACGTTCCATACGTGTGAATTCATTAAAAACCAATGGACAGCCGGGTGCAGTGGTGCACGCCAGTAATCCCAGCAACGGTGGGGGGGGGGGGGGCGCTGAGGCAGGGGAATCACAAGTTCAAAGACAGCTTCAGCAAATGACTGAGGCACTAAGCAACTTAGCAAGACCTTGTCTCAAAATAAAAATAAAAAGAAGGGATGTAGCTCACTGGTAAAGCACCCCTGGGTTCAATCTCCAGTACCAAAACTAACAATGGGCTGGGGGTATAGCGAGCTCAGGGGTAGAGCACTTGCCCAGCACGCATGAGGCCTATGGGTCCATCGCATCGCCCCAAGCAAGAAATTAAAAAAAAAAAAAATCATGGGCTTTGGTTTAACACAAGACAACATTTGAAGAAAGGCAAACTATAGAGCAAAAGAGAATCTTTCTAAGGTACAGAGCTAGCCACAAAATGGCACCACCATATATAAAGAATGCCTATAAATCAATAATATCAAACAATCCTGTTTTCAAAAATGGGCCTAAGATTTGAGAAAGCACTTCAAAACTGAGGATGTCAAAGGGCCCTAAAAACATTTGAGAAGGTGCTTCATGGTCATTACACCCTAGGAAAATTACAATTAAATCCATAATGGGACACCTGCACACACCCCAGAATGCTAAAATATACAGACTGATGATTCCAATTGCTGCTAGAATGTGGAACAAGTAGAATTCTCTTGCATTCATGGTGGGGATGTCCAATGCTACAATCACTAAAAAAAAAAAAAATCTGGCAATTCTTCAAAGTGTTAAATAGATATATTACCATAAAACCCAGCAATTACACGCCTAGATGTATATCCCTTTCTGTGAGCACATTTATGTCTACAGAATGGCAGAAATATGGCCAGCAGCCGTATCTGCATCTGTAATAACAAAAAAATCAAAATAACTCCATGTCCATCAATACTAGAACAGGTAAAAGCCTGGGCATCCCGTATCTCAAAAGCCTGGGGCCAGAAACCTTCAGATTTTTTTTTCAGATGTTGACATATTCGCTTCTATATAATGAGGTATCTTGGGGATGAAATCCACATCCAAACAGGAAATTTACTTCTTTCTGATATACCTAGCCTCAAGGTGACTTTATACAATATTATTAATAATTCTGTGCATGGGGTGGCGCAGGCTTGGAATCCCAGTGACTTGGGAGGCTGAGTCAGGAGGATTGCAAGTGTGTGGCCAGCCTCAGCAATTTAGCAAGGCCCTATCTCAAAATTAAAAAATAAAAAGGACTTGGGATAGAGTTCAGAGATAAAGCACCCCTGGGTCATTACCTAGTAGCAAATAATAATAATAATAATAATAATAATGATAATAATAATAACGTTGGGCATGAAACTAGGTTTCATGGTGTGGAATTTTCCATCTGTGGACGCATTTCTGTACTCAAACGTTTCAGATTTTAGAGCGCTTCAGATTTCAGATTAGAGATGCCCGACTTAGAGATGAAGGAATTCTACACAGATAAACTCCTACTTCACGTAACCAGCCGGTGCACCTCACAGGCACAACATGTGCAAAAGATTCAGGCACAAAAGAACCCAGTGTGGGGTTCTGCTTCTGTGAAGTTCTGATTTGCCTACTGGTGTTGTTGTAACAAACGACCACAAACCTGGTAGTGTAAGACAACAAAAACTCACTCGCTCACAGCTCTAGTGCCAGAAGTCGAAGTCGAGGAGTGGGCAGGCTGGGCTCCTTCTGAGGATGCCAGAGAAAGGCCCTCCTCTCCTCTTGACATCGGCCCATGGCTGCCGCATGGGCATCAGAGGTGTTCCTTGGTTTGTGGACGCCCCACACGCAGTCCACCTCGTCCTTCAGGTGACCTGCTCCCCTGTGGGTCTCCACTGAGCTCGGTGTCCAGGTCTCCCTCTTGCTGCCCTCAAGGAGATCCAGTCATTGACTCAGAGACCTGCCCTGATGCAGTATGACGTCACTGTAACCCGACTACGTGGGCAAAGACCCTGTTTCCAAAGGAGATCACATTCTAGATGTCACTCCTCAAGACGTGAAGGTCTCTTTTGGAGGGACACAATTCAACCCACTTGCTTCTTTCTGGGATTGGAAGACTGACTGGAGACACAGGGAACCCTCACCTGGGAACTCCAGAGGTCACAGCGTCGGGCAGGGGACCTCACGTTGGACATGCAGTAGCATCACCTGGCGGGCTGGTTACAGCAGACTGTCAGTCCCACCGGCAAGTCTCCCAGACAGAAGGACGGACCTGGAAATCTATGTTTCTAGCAAGTTCAGTCCCGGGCTCCCTGTGACTGATACGTGCTTATAAAAGAGGCACTTGACCCTTCAGCGACATCCCTATGCCCCCATCCCTTTTTATTTTCTGAGATAGGGTCTCACGAAGTTGCCAAGGCTGGCCTTCAACCTGCGATCCTCCTGCCTCAACCTCCAGTGTTGTTGAGATTACAGGCATGCACCACAGCACCTGGACAAAATACAGATTTTATTTTTATTATTATTTTATTTTATCAGTTGCCATGGAAAAGCTGGTTTGTTAAACTCATAGATCCCAAAAGAAGTGGCCAGGCCATAGCGCAGGGGACCCTCAGGGCCAGTCCCAGGGTGGGTCACAAGGCAGAGGGAGAAGGGGAGATGGAGGCAAGAGATTTGTTGTGGGGAAAAAAACTGGCGAGTGGCGGGAGCAGGGTGAGGACAGGCGAGCCAGAGTCACTTCAGCAAGTGCTGGGGCTTCATCGTGCCCCTGGGTGTCTGGAACCTGGCCCTGGGGTGAGCGGGGCTGGTGCACAGTGACCTGCAGTGTTGGGGCCCAGGGAAGGAAGGGTCCGGTGCGGGCTCTGGGTGAGCTGTCGCGCAGGAAGGGCGAGCTGTTCGCTATCCCTAGGATGAGCGAGCCCTGGGAGGGGCCGTCCTTCCCAGATCCGAAAGTCCCCATGAGGCCAAAGCATCAAAAATACAGGACAAAAAGATGTGCTCATGGAAGGGAAGGCCGGCCCTCCCACGCGTGTCTGGCGATTAAATCCGTGACTGTCACAGAAACTCCTTGCGGCGCCTGACAGATGGCAGGAGCAAGAGCAGAGGCCAGACCTAAAGCTACATCTCACCACCTCTGGGGAGCCCTCGGGGACGGACCCTACCTGGCTCTGTGGTGGCGACTGGCCCCCAGGGACAGTCAGGTGGTAGTTTTCTACACCTGTGAACTCTCAGCACGTGATCTGGGGACGCAGATTCTGGGCGGATGGCGGCCAAAGAAATGGACGAGAACAATCGTGACCCCCTGGACACCCGGATCACCTTGTAATACCGTGTGAGACCAGAAAGGGCCCTTCAGTCTTTCTCCCCCGTGGGACATTCTGAAGAGTGTTCCAGAATGGGCACGCACCTCCTCAAACCCACCTCTCCAGCCCCAGGGCTCCTGCTCTGGGGATGGGGTGAGGGAAGGAGCCGGAGCGTCCAGAGGGCTTCCATCCAGAATGTTCCGTGCACTTGGACTGGGAGGAAGGAGAAGGCCCCCTCCCAGGTCCTGAAAATCCCTGATTATCGGTGGAGCATGACTGGGCCTGGAGATAGGGTATTTTAGGAAGGCTTTAGGTTGAGGTGAGGTCATTAAGGGTGGACCCAAGTCAATCATGACAGGTGTTCTCACAGGAAGAGATTAGGAGCTGGGTGTGGTGCATGCCTGGGATCCTAGTGACTCGTCCTGGGCTGAGGTAGGTGGATGGAAAGTTCGAGGCCAGCTTCAGCAACTTGGTGAGATCCTGCCTCAAAAATAAAAAAAAATAACAAAGGGTTGGGGATGTAGCTAAAGCAGCCCTGGGCTCAGTCCCCAAAAGAAGAAGAAGCAGGGGAGGAAGGAGGAAGAGAGAGGAGGGAGGAGGAGGGAGGAGGAGGGAGGAGGAGGGAGGAGGACAGACACACAGAAGACTGAGAGAGAGGGTTGCCATTCAGAAGCCAAGGATGGAAGTCTCAGAAGGAATCCACCCTGCCAACACCTTGATCTTGGATGTGCGGCCTCTGGAATTGAAAGAAAATGCACTTCTGCTGCTCAAGCCCCCTGGACGGTGGCACTCCGTTATGACAGCCAGGAACCTGAGCACGGGCCTCTTGCTTCTTTCTAGGATTGGAAGACTGACTGGAGACACAGGGAACCCTCACCTGGGGACTCCAGAGGTCACAGCGTCGGGCAGGGGACCTCACGTTGGACATGCAGCAGCATCACCTGGCAGTCTGGTTACAGCAGACTGTCAGTCCCACCCGCAAGTCTCCCAGACAGAAGGACGGACCTGGAAATCTATGTTTCTAGCAAGTTCAGTCCCTGGCAAAGCTGGTGCTGCTGGTCCAGAGTCCACACTTTGAAAACCAAAGAAGCTGATGCTTGTTAAACTCTGAGAACCACTGTCCTGACAGCCAGGGTCCCCTGGGTGAGGGTCCCCCACACACCTGAGCCCAGTGCTTCCCAAACTACCATGCACCAGTGATTCCTGGAATCTGCAAATGCTAAAGCCTCGTCTGCTCTAAAAACTCCCAGATTCAAATGCACAGCCAGGGCTCAGAACCTCCTCTGACCCAGCGCTCCCTTGTCCATAGGGAGCTCCTGGCCCAGAGAGGGAAGCCAGCCGCCCAGGGTCTCCCAGGGATGGGGCAGTCAGGAAGAGAATGCTGAGGACCTGGAGTGGCGGTTTCCAGGGTTTTTAAAGCATTGGAAATGTCTTCAACTTACATGAGACTCAGAGCCCGCAGATGTAAACCAAACAAAACTAGGGCAGCTTTGGTACCAGCTGGGCAAGACTGGAGCACTGCCCACTTAGTAGCCCTACCCTCAAGCCTTGGGTCCCAAGAGACCCCCTGAAGCCATGATCTTCCCCTAAGATGACCTAGCGGGATCCCCCAGTGAGTCTGGAGAGCTTTGGGAGGCTGGGAGAACAACGGCTACCCAGGCTAAGGGGCCAAGACCCATCATCCAGCTCCCATGGGTGACCGGAGCCAAAAGCCATCGGGGGAAGTGTAGCCATCTGTGCATTTACTCAGCACCTCCCCAGGTGCCCACCGTGGCTGACCCTCCCCCAGCAGGTCCCCAGCCCTCAATGCAGATGGAGAGCAGGAGCTGTGTGTTTCCGACTTTCTGACAGCGCCGAGTGAGAAAACTGTTCCTCGAAATCTACTCTCCATGTGCCCACGTGTGAGCTCACAGGGAAGGAGCAGGAAACCCTGCTGAATCGGATCATCCGCCTCACACCCGCCTGTGCTGCTGCTCCCTGAGTCACGATGGGTTCCCTCCCTGTAAACCCATCATGAGTTGAAAATATCAGATCAAAAATGCATTTATCTCCAGGTGTAGTGGTGCACGCCTGATATCCCAGTGACTCGGGAGGCTGAGGCAGGAGGATTTTGAGATCAAAACCCAGCCTCAGCCACTTGGCAAGTCCCTAAGCAACTCAGCAAGTCCCTGTCTCTAAATTTAAACTTTTAAAAAGGGCTGGGGATGTGGCTCAGTAATTAAGCACCCTTACATTCAATCCCTAATATCAAAAATAATGATAACAATAAGTGCATTTATCACACGGAACAGACTGAGCCTCTAGCTTAGCAGCGCAGCACCCAGTCGGTTGTTCCCTGACCCAACCGACTGAGTCAAGGCATCGTAAATCAGCGCTGTCTGGATTCCTATTTTCTTCTATTCTAGTCCATCTGACCTTAAAATGCTACAGGAACATTCAGTGACCCACTAAATTGATTTCACGCCCCACCAATGGGTCACAACCTACAATTTGAAAAATGCTGGTAGAAATGAAAGGCCCTTTATCAGGAGCTGTGAACATGGACCAGGCCGGGTAGGAAGGGCCAGTGTCCTGGGAGAGTTGTTCCTGGCCGCCTTGCTCTCGGAAGCTCCCCAGCAGGCGGCCGTGTGGGTGGGCTGAAGGTCAAAGGCCAGCCACCAGGTCAGGGCTGCCTCCAGCCCTTCTGTTCCTGCATACACCACACGCCATGCCACCGGGAAAGCATGTCCCTTTGGGAGGAGGGACCAGGATTCAACTCTGGTGTCAACTCTTCCGGGAAGCCTTCCGGATTGCCTCCACACCTCCAGGGTCCCTGCAAGAGCGCAGCTGCTGGGTCCTTTCTATCTGCCCACCTCCAGGTACCAGGCCCAGCAGAGCCGCTGCTCAGGAATGCAGAGGATAGACTCAAGAGGAGTGGATAACCCTGGCCCAGCGGGAGCCCCTGGCCCAGCCGTACCTGCCTCCCACCCTGCATCCTGGCAGCTGCCCTGGCCGCCTGTGGGACCCGCCTGGCGCCACCAGGATCATGCCAGCTGAGGTTCCGGGCATGGGTGGAGGGTTCTGCTCAGGACAGGGAGCGGCCAAACGTGGTGTGGAGATGGAGACAGGCGAAAACCTGGGAGGAAGAGAGCTCCCCGCCCCGCAGCATTAGGCTCTTGGAAAGGCTCCTGGGCACGGCAGAGGGCTGGGGGAGGCTGCGGGGAGATAAGGCCCCGGGAAAGGCGGAGAGCACGGCAGGCGAGGTGAGAGCCTGCCCACCACCCAGCGCCAGCTGGGCCCTGGGCGAGGCGGGCAACAGCCCAGCCCCAGGCCCTACTAAATGTCTGGCCCAGGGAAGAGGACCTTGCTGTCCAGGTGCTGAGCAGACTCTGGCCAGGGCCATGCTCCCTCCTGGTGTGGTGCCCCAGGGGCCTCAGAGGCATGCACAGAGCCCTTGGGTGGCCTCTGCCCATCCTGTGCTCAGCTATGCATTGAAGGACAGTGTGTTAAGCCCAGAATACCTGCACGTGTCCACCCGAGTCCCTCCCCTCTCTCCCCTCTGAGCAGCATCTGGGTGGGAAGCCGAAAGCAGCGGGAAAGAGTCTCCCCTTGAACTGGGATGGCACATCCTCGAGGAGCAGGGGGACCAGAGGGAGCACTTCCTGGGGGTGGCCCAGCCTCAGCCGACGCAGCACAGTCCCCAGGAGCACGGGAGCTTGCAGGATCCAAGCAGATCTGGGAGGCCATGTCCTCCAGTCTCCAGACTGAGACGCCTGGGTCTGGGCGGAGGGTGCCAGGCGCAGGGAGACGGAGCCCGTAACTGGGATGGAATTCACTGCCTCCGCCTGCCCACGTGACAAGGGCTTAGAGCTGGAACTCAGGAGATCCCACGAGCTCTTTCTGGCCAGCCCGAGCTTGGAGACAGGACTCCTAATAACTCCTCGGTTTATAAACTGGGATAATAATATCCCTGATGGAAAAGGAAGATGTGCTTTGTAAACTCTCAAGTGTCAAACAAATGAGAGGCGTGTTCTGGACTCCTCCATCCGGGTCCCCTGGGGAGGGGGTGCGCAGGCTGCCCGGCTCTCCGTGTTCCCTGCTAGGCGACGTGGGAACTGCCCCGGGCAGGACAGCCTGTCCAGGACACCCACCCCCTGCCTACACCCATCAAAGACCCAGACTGACAAAGGACTCAGACGCACAGACACCCAGGTCTGGGGAAAGCGTGGCATCACCCAGAGGGCTCTGAGGCTTGGGAACTAGAGCACAGGGCAGGGGGAGGGGATGGTATGTGCAGGGAAGGGGCTTCCTCCTTTGCCTACCCCTCCATCGTCTGCTTCAGTTGCCTGAGACGGTATCATAGACCCCATCCCATGATTGAGCACTTGCTGAATACCAGACTCTAAAGACATGAGCTTTTGATCTGAAAGGTCCATGAAGACCTCTGTCCCTGTGGGAGGGCACTGGAGCTTCTGGGGCTGAGTTAATAATAATGGCGTCACCATTGTCAGGTAATCCACCCAGGTTCACACTAACATTAGACCCCATCGTGACCACACTGATGACACTGGCTGTTCTCCTGCCACCTGGGGGCAGGATGTGGAGTCCCAGCCCCACTTTCCACAACTCCCGTCCCCGACCCCAAGTACAGCCTGTCCTTCCCTTGGGCCAACCCAGGAGTGGCCCTGCCCACAGGGCCCTCTGTCTGTTCCCGGTTACTGACCCTGGACTTCCAGTAAGGCCTGTCCCCCAGGACGGCCCCTTCCTTTCCTGGCCCATAGTCCATCCCGGGGGTCCCTGGCCACCTCTGGGCAGGGACGTCTTCCTCTTTTCCCAGCCAAGATGTCGGCTCTGGGCCGAAGCTGCCTGGGAGCCCACAGTAGGTGGCCACCTTCTCTGCCTCAGCCCCCAGCAAGAGGGCAGGGCCTCTCCCGTGGGGCTACCTGTCATGGGGGCACCTCAGCCTTTCTCTACTGGCCCTCAAGGACACCCTCCTTCTCTGCCCCACTCCCTTGACCTCAAGCCCCCTTCCTGCCTCCGACCCTCAAGTAACAGGTCCACTCTTCCCGCCTTGCCTGCCATAACGAAGTCAGCCTCGTCCTCACCCATAACCTCAGTCTAATCCCACACTGTCCCCAGCAGGGGCCATGGCCACAGGAAGCTCCTAGACAATTGAAATGTGAGTAGTCCAAATACACGCCGTGAAAATGTAAAATACGCTCCAGTTTTAAGATTTGCTACAAAAAAAGAATACAAAATATTTCGCCGATAATGTTTATATGGATTAGCGGTGGAAATAATATTTCAGATATTCTAGGTTAAACATAACATACATACTGCCAGGTGTGGTGGTGCACGCCTGTAATCCCCGCTGCTTGGGAGGCTGAGGCAGGAGGATCACAAGTTCAAGGCCAACCTCAGCAACTCAGCCAGACCCTGTCTCAAAATAAAAAAAATAAAGAGGGCTGGGGACGTGGTTCATCCCCAAGTACAACATACCTGGGTTCAATCCCCAGGACCACACGTGCACGCACACACTCACAAACACACACACACACACAGTTTTACTTAGGTTTTCTTTTACGTAGCTACTAGAAAGTTTAGAATCAGAGGAGGGGAGATTCCAACCTCACTGTCTGCAGCTGAGTCTAATGGACAAGGCAGGGAGGGCCGGGAAGCTGTATCCTGAGGTCCTTCACCCTGTCTCGCTACTGAGTCTGTCCCGGAGGGGCTGCCCCAACCAGCCTTCATGTCCTTCCCAAACCTCAGTTTGGGCTCATATGAGAAGCACTTTTTAGTGAACCATTGATCCTCTTTCCTCTGGGGCTGGCTGGAGGGACCTTGGCTCATGCGGAGATATAAATGGCTCTCAGCAGCATCTTCAGTGGCCCTGGGAGGAAGCACCACTGGGGTCCCAGGTCTGGCTGAGCCCTGCTCTGCCTAGGACAGCCCCACAGTCCATTGTCCTCTCTGTAGCTCAGGATCCCACTCAGCAGCACGTCCTGTGTTTCACGGATGATGGGACCCTGTATACACAAGGAAGAAAACAGAAGCCACACCCCAGGGATTCTGTCTACACCAGCATCTGTCCCCATCTCCTAGAAGGTTCATCAGCACTTACAATCCAACATTCTTGGATGAGAGGGGAGACAGACATGCGTTACCCACCAACTGCCTTCCATGATGGCCAGGCCAGGGGGGGATAAGAGCAAGCCCCCAAGCTCAGTCCAGAGGGACTTTGTTAAAGACCCTCAGAGAGGTCCAGAGGACAGGGATACTGGGCACGGGAGTAGACCCGGAGGTGGTGGAAGCCCAGACCAGGGAACCTCGCCAACACAGGTCCCCACCCAGACCTCCAGGATCAGCCTGGGGGCCAGAGAGCAGCTTCGGAGGCCAGTTGGAGGAAGGAAGGAGACAGGGCAGGTGGAGCTGGGTCTTATGGGGTTGGAAGTCCTCACTCAGAGATCTGGAGTTTCTCTGAATGGCTACTGAGGGTTTCTAAGCAGAGCAATGACATTCTCAGAGCTGGGCAGAGATCCAGAACTGTGTCCTTCTTAGATGGTACACCTGGAGGAGCAGGAATGGAGAGGTGGTGTTCAAGAGACTCACCTGCGAGCCCTCTGCCCATATGGGCCAGGCAGCCAGCAAGTGGTGAGGTTTGTCAAGGGTAAGGGCCGGGGCACCCTGCCGCTCTCTGCAGATAGCTCTCAGGTATGCCCTTATGTCATCTGTTCAGGTATTCAGGGAGGTGGCTGAGCAGCTGGGGACACTGGGCCTGGATGAACAAGCGGGGAGTGAGTGCCATCAACCCCTGCGCCCCTTCCTTGCATCGGGTGTAGCACATATTGGGCTAACGTGCACCGGGTGATCATTTGATGGATTTGGCCCTGAACCCAGGCCCCTTTGGAGGTCGTACAGCAGCCTCCCAGATTACGTTGAGAGGAGCGACTGCAGCAAACACAGGCTGCTAGGGACAGGGGCGGGGAAGATTCGAGCTGGGCGCTGGACACAGGACCCGGGCCCAGCAGCCTCACGTCTACCCCAGCAAGTGCCCCTGCACACCTCTCCTGGATCCTCACAGCAAATCTTCTCCCGCTGGCTCCAGCCTCTTTCCCAGTCCTGGAATTAATAAAGCCTCCGAGCCGACTGCGGTTTGTAAGTCTGAAAGCTGGTTCCTGCCCACGTCACTGCCCCAAGAGGAGTGGGGCCCAGTTCCCCACCAGAACCCCCTTCCTTCCCCCTTCCTGGGAAGAAGGCAGACACACAGATGTACCCCTGACCTCCCTCCCCTCCCAGCAGACGGCTCCCAGGCACAGCATCTCAGCCCCTACCCTCGGACCCCTGCCCCTACCAACAAGGGCTGACTTGGGGGGTTTTAGGCCCCCCAACCAACACACTTCCAAATACACACACACCATGTAAGAACTGTATGTTTAAAGATGATTCTCCTAGTGTGTCCGCACCTCCCAAAATTTCGGAGCTGCTTTGACCAGAGACCAGGGGGAGGCAGAGATTGCCTGGGGTCCCAGGGTGGCCTGGCAGAGAGCCATCCTGATAGCTATGCTAAAACCAGGAACAGCTCTTGAAGACCTGGTGGCAGCAATGACAGTCCAAGTGGTACCAGAGGGTACAGAGTGCATTTGTAAGCTGCAGGCACAGGTAGAAGTAGATGACCATGTTCACTTTACCTTTGCCATCATCTTCCTGGGCAGGGACATGTGTCACCCTCTGAGAGGTGAGGAGACTCGAGCCCTGTGGAGAAGTTAGCCCACTAGAAAGTGCCACAGCTGGAACTCAGTCCCAGGTCCACCTGAGTTCCAAACCTACGTTGGACCTCTTTCCTCCTGGCCACTCCCTGCCAGCCCTGCAGACTGCCACTGTGTTCCTGGCTGGACAAAGGGCATTAACTCATCCCTCTGTGCAGGGAAAGCCCCAGAGACACGGTCCAGACTGTCCCCTGTCTTAGGGCACAGCTTCCTCTCCTATCTGTAGTTCCGACATCTATTTCCCACTAGTGAGGGCTGGGGGGGGGGACATGACCCCTGATCCACCATACACACACCCCAAAACCCCCAGAGCCCCATCCTGCTCAGGCGGAGAGCATCAGGGTTCTGCTGCCCGCTGCCCCAGCTGCTCAGCGCAGGCGCCCCCTGCTGGCCACCGGAGGAATGGCGATCCTGGACATTCTCCCAGGAGCAGAGAGCCAGTCCTGAGTCTGGGGCTCTGGGGTCTTATCTGGACACCAGTGCTGCTCAGCCTTGGGAAAGGTGATGAGCAAGTGACAATGAGGAGACTGGGATGCCTGTCAGTATGCATGGGGCTCCCACCTCCCTGTTCCCCATAGTGACCTTTGCCAGACACTGTGACCTGTATGGAACTGTGGCCTCAACCGGTGCAGAATAGAACCTCGTATGTCAGGGTCCCCTGCGTGCCCCAGAGGTCTCGGGGGACAGTGTAAACGTGGCCTTCACTCCCAGGCCGTTCTCCTGACTGCAGTCTCCTGGCCTCTGCAGATATCCACCACAAACCTGTCCAACACCCTGTTGCAGCTTCAGGCAGGAGACTGAGTCCTTGGCCCATGCAGAAAGGAGCCTTATAGCATTCCAGGGTCTCCATGCTGTCCCCTGTGTGCTCCAGACAACACCAGCCTTGCCCGTCTTTCTACCCAGGGGCCCTCGACCTCTGCAGACATTGCGCCCTTGTCCTGTCCCCATCCCAGCTTTGGGCAGGGCGGATCTCTAGCCAGGCTTAGGGGTGCTGGGGTGTCTGGAGGGCCAGGGTGGGGGCTGAGGCTCGAGACAGCTGGCCTGTGTCCCCACACTGGGCCCCGGGCCCAGCCGTAGGGGCGGGGGCCTGGCCACTCAGGACTTGGCGAGGGCCGGCCGTTTTGGCCGGGCTGCGGGGGCCCTCCCTCCTGCTTCCTCTCCTGAGGGCCGTCCTGGCAGAGGCCCCCTCGCACTTTCTGGCGGGAACGGGGCCAGCAGCGAGAGCAGCCACAGAGGGAAAGCGGGAAAGGGATGGGGAAAGTGTGTGTGTGTGTGTGTGTGTGTGTGCGCGCGCGCGCGCGCGGGCGTGAACGCGAGTGTGTGTGCAGGAGAAGGCCCTGGGTCCAGGCGGCCCCGCCGGAGGCTGCAGCGGGGCTTTCGTAATTGCCCCCTCCCGGCCCCCGCCGGCCTCCCCCGCCCGCCGCCGCCCGCCTCCGCCCGCCTCCTTCCCGCGCAGCCGACCAGGCAGCAATTACGCTTTGGGGATAAAACGAGGCGCGGAGAGCAGGCCGGGGCATTCCTCCCCGAGATGGCGATGGCGGGTCTGACGGCGGCGGCCCCGAGGCCCGGAGTCCTGCTGCTCCTGCTGGCCCTCCTCCACCCCGCGCAGCCCGGAGGTAAGGGCCCTGCCTGTTCCCACGCTGCTGCCCGCGCCCCAGGCGGCGGATGGACAGGGGGCCTGAGGGTGGACCGGCCGGCGGAGCCTCCACCCCCCGGCCTCCCAACCTCAGCCCACCGGCCTGGAAGCGCCGGCCCCGTGCGCAATGGGATCCTGTCAAACGACCCGCAGCTCAGGACGGTCCCACCTCGTGCCAGGCTCTGCTGCCCAGAGAGGGCTGCGGGGGCCCCTGCGCCACCCCGTGCGCTCTGCCGGTTGGTGCGCACCTGCGGACCAGCCGGTGTGCTGCGTGCAGCCCGCGGGGGCAGGGGACCTGGATTGGAGATCACAGTGAGCTTGTGACCTCTGCAGGTTCCTCCTTCGATGGGAAGTCCCCAGGAGGAAGGTCCAGGTCAGGTTGGTTATGGGACTGCAGATTGGAGAGCTGCTGCTGTGGTCTGTCCCCAGGGAAGGGACTCCTGAGAGTGTGTTTCACATGTGCTCATGTATGAACAAGTGTGTCAAGTGCTACATTGCACAGGTGTCCCTGTGTGCCCATGCTCAAGCTTGTCGCTGAAGCAGGGGGACTTTCTGGGGAGGTTTGAACATCCACTCCCAGGCTCACGGCTGGACAGGTGTTTGTGTACAGGGCAGGGGGCTCCAGGAGCTGCCACCCCACAGACAACTACACATGGAAGATCTGGCATGCAGATGTGTCCCCAGGTGTGGATTGTCACTGTGCATGTGACCATGAGTGTCTGCGTGCACAACTCTGTTTGTGTGAGAGACGGGGAGTCCGAGAAAGGAAAGGCAAGCTGGGGAAGGTGACCACCTTCCCACAGAGGGACAAGCCGGTGTCACAGGCTGGAGTGGACCCCAGTCTGTTGCTGGCCTATCTGGAGTGTGTCCAGACCCAGATGCTGCTGGATTTGTGGGACTGTCCACAGGGGCCAGCTGGGAGCCCAGAGGTGCCTTGGGCTACAGGAAGAGAGAGGTGCAAGATCACTGGCCATCTGCTGCGATGGCCTAGGTGGGGTCTGTTTCCATGGGAACCTCCTTGCCATGAGAGCCAGACTCTGACTGGGCAACAGGTGGGGCCCAGGGTGCCTCAGGGCTGTTTCCATCCATGAGATTGACCTACAGGGCCAGATGCCGGGACAGGAGCTTCTTGTGCAGGGTCCAGTCCTAGATGAGGCCAAGGGATGTGGGCACCAGTGGTGGTGGGGAGCAGAGAGCCAGCCCCTGAGAGCAGCATCTCTGGGCTGTCTGGGTCCCCTCCCCCAGGTGTGGCCCCCAAACACCCCTTCACCTCCTTCCCAGCCACTACCACCACCTACGAGTGGCAGTGAACCCCCCAGCTGGGAAAGACAGGAATCATTATCTCCACTTCACACATGGGAAACTGAGGCTCGGTCAGTCTCAGGCAGCCCCTGGGGGTCAGCACCAGCCAGCTCTCCACCCTGGGTCAAAGGAAGAGGGAGTTGGGATAAGGTACAGGCAACATTGGGGAGGGGGACAGAGACCTGGAGTGAGTCCTTTAAGGGCAAAGTAACCCTGTTCCTCTAGCGCTGGTGACATCATTAATCCCTCAGAGGGTATCATTTTTTACAAAGATAAATCTCCATTCTATCCCAAACTTCTGGACTGGCTGTGTTCAAATAAGGGGCTTTGTGAATGGATAAGCTCTTCTGGGGTTTGGGTGCAGAGTCAGGAGACGTCAGAAACAGATACCGCAGTCACGCACTCCCGGCACCCACCTGGATACCCTGGGGGAGCCCAGCCTCTCTGCAAGAGGAGGTTGTCACGTGTGCAAGTCCCCTAGTGGGGTCACAACAGCATTTCCTGGGAAGAATAACCCCCCTAGAAATACCCTCAGGCTTCCTCCCCATCCCCCCCCCCATTTCTGAGCCAAAGGTGGTTTGGATCGGGGCTTTCAACCCTGGCTGGGTCCGAGAGCTCCCCAGGGAAACCTTGAACAATTCCTATGCCAGGTCCCACCCAAGGATTCCTCCTCCATTTGGTCTGGAGAGGAACCTGGATGAGGGGACATTCTTTTAAGCTCCCCAGGTATCTCTGATGAGCCGCCAGAGCCAAGAAGCTCTGGCTTAGGGATGGATCCAGCTCTGTGTGTCTGCTGGGGCCTCGGCAGGAACACAAATATGCCCCCACGTGGGAGGGGACAGAGTCACCCACCGAGGACAGATTGTTTTTGAAAAACCATTGGCAACCTTTTCCTGCAAACAACAAAGCCTCGTGAGGTTTTATCTGCTCCCCAGCCGCCCCCCCCTGGACTTGGCTTGGCAGAGCCCCCTGCCAAGGCCCACGGCCGCGGCTCCCTCCCAAACAGGCTTTTCCCAGATCTTTGAACCTGGAGCCCAGGCTCCGGGCAGAAGGCCCTGCATGTGACTGGGGTCAGCTACAGGTCCCAGGCCAGCCCTTCGTCTCTCTGGCTCTCGGTTTCCCTGGCTGCAAAATGGGAAGAGACATCCCGTCTGACGTCCCCGCCTCCTAGAGCCAGTGGGAGCTACAGCCATGTCACCCCTGCCAAAAATGCCTTCAATCAGAGGACTGTGGGAATGTCCAGATGTAAAACGATATATTCTCGTATTCAGGCTGATGGATCCTTGCGGTTCCTTTCTAGGTTTAATTTCTCAGGTTGAATTCTCCCCCCAGGGAAGCAGAGGTATAAATGGCTGTGCGCTGAGAGAGGAGACAAACAGGACTCCGGGAATGGGTGGCCCAGGAGCCCCAAGAAACCCAGGAGGGCTTCCCAGTGGAAGGGTTGTTTAAGCCAGACCTTGAACGAAAGGTCCAACTTTCTTTCGAGGGGCTGTGAGTCGGGGGGCAATGGGCCTCCTCCATCCAGGGGGATCTGGCCGTGGAGCAGGAGAGACAGGGGTCCATTCAGCCTCAGCAGGAGGAAGACCCCTTCAGGTAGAGCCGAGGGGAGGGAGGGAGCTTCCGTCAGGGGAGGTTTGCAGAAGTTCCAGCCCAGGCCAGAGGCTCTTCTGATCCCTGAGAGTCGGGATCAGGATTCTTAGCTGCAAGACAAGTTCCGCCCTGGGCTGCTTCAGTAGGACAAGCCAAACCCACATAAAACAAGACGAGTGTGTTCCAGGCCGCCAGGCCAGCTGAGCGGCGGGCGAGAGGAGCCGCAGGCCCAGGAAGGCAGGAGGGAGAACAGGCCTGGGAGCCAGGGCCGGGCCTGGAGGGAGGCGCGGGCATTCTTGGCAGGAAGCGCGCTTCTGTCGAGGAGGTGGGAATGCGGGTGACCTGCTGGGCTCTGCCAGGGGCCTGCCACTTCTCCAGGGCCCTTTCTCCACTCGCGTCCCATTTTCCTCTCACCTGCCCCACGTTGGAAGAGAGACAGGGCAGAAACGGCTGCCCCAGGGTGGTCAGGGTTTGGGTGTGGGGTTTGGCCAGCCCTGTCCCAGATCTGAAATGTGGGCGTGGAGAGTGGGGAAAAGGGAAGCAGCGTCCTCCTCCGGAAAGGGCCTGGCCACAAGTCCAGCACCAGGAGAGAAGTGGGGTTCAGCCAGGCCTGGCAGCTGCACAAGTCTGAGATGGGGAGACCCCAGGGCAGATACGATGGGGTGAAACAGGTCAGACCCGGATCCATAAGCGTCCTCTCTGCCTCCCCTGCACCTGCTTCACCCATTGTTCACTGAGCACCTACTATCCACCCAACCCGAGCAGCAGAGTGGGAAGAAATGGAGATTAGAGGTCAGCGATAGTCACTTTGTTGTTGTTTTGTTTTGTTTTGATTTGATTTTTGAACAATGACTCTGGGCCAGGTACCGACAAGACACAGCCTCTTACTTGAACCCTTGCAACCGTGCAAGGCAGTGAGGATCAGCCCCACTTTGAAAAAAGGAAACTGAGGCTCAGAGAGGTTAAGTGACTTACCTGAGGTCACACGGATGGTAAGAAGCAGCAAAGTTAGGATTAGAAGCCAGGGGCTAGGGGGGAATCTGTCCTGACCCCCCTCCAGCCCCTTCCCACCCACCTCACTGTCCCCTGCTGTCTTCTCTGGAGCCTGAAGGCAGAGAAGAGGGGACAGAGGGCCACGAGGGAGGAGGGGAGAAAGTGCAGGAAGAGAGGCTGAGGCAGAGAGAGATGCATTGGGAGCTGGAGGCCAGAGCCAGAGAAGGCACCAAAGCCCCAAGGCAAGCCCTGTGTGGACTTGGCAGCCGATGACAGGGCCGCCTGCTCATTCCCAGGGGCCCAGCCCCCTGGGGCCACTCCTCCAATCCCCCAGGCTCTGGCCAGATTGCTCACACACTCCAGGACTGGACCGCGGTTCCCGGGGGGCCGCAGACCCAGTGCTGGCTTTGGCATGCTCTAGCTGAGGCTGACCAGGCTCAGGGGCCAGCTGGGACATGTCACCCGGCCCCGGAGCCAGACATCTGGCCACGGTGCCTCTCAGATGCACTGCAAATCTGCGTGGCACTGCCCCTGAGCCAGCCTGTGCTCCCCGAGACGCCCCAGCCCCCTGGGACAGGGCGGGGCTGGAGCCTTGGCCAGGTGACTGGTCGAGGTTGGGAGCGTTCTGTGATGGAGCCAGGGCCTGGTTTGAGACCCGGCTGGTTGCCATGACAACGGCTCAGGCCTAGGTCCAGGGCCAGCATGCCAGTATCCTCCAGGACAGCTTCACTGGTCCATGGGGACTGTACTCGTGACCTTGGCCAGGGAATTAGCTGTGCCTTAAGAAACTATTCACTTTGCTCATTCATGATGTCTCCCTCCGGGACCCGGCGCCTCCCTAAACAGCCCTGTGTCAGATGGCCAGGACTCCACCCCAATATTGTGGCCCAGTGGTTCGAGACGCTGACCTCACGCCATCCTATCAGGGTGGGAATGGCCACGATCTTGCTGGCAGCCACTGCAGCCAGCTCTGCCCTCCCACAGCTCTGGCTCTGACCCGGGCTGCTCAGTGCAGGAGGGAACTGTCTGCCCAGCACCCAGTCCCAGCCCCACGCAGAGCCCTCTGCCCCTAAGGAGATCAGGTAGCACCACATCACATATTCTCCGAGGCGGGGTCTGGGTTGAGCCCAGGCCCCATCTTGTTTCAGCTGCGTGACCCCAGACACATCCCTTAACCTCTCTGAGCCCAACTTCACATCTGTTAAATCCCTGAGAGTGATCCCCGCCCTTCCAGCCTCCCAGGGGCTACTTTGAGAAGCGAGAATTTGAAAATGTAAACAGAACCTACTTTGTCAACAAAACCATTACCCTTCTCCATGTTTATCCATGTCACCAAAATTTTATGAGTTCTGACTGATGAAAGACTCTACCTCCTTCCTTCCAGGGGTCCCGGGGGCTGTTCCTGGTGGAGTTCCTGGAGGAGTCTATTATCCAGGTAGGACACTCAGCAGCCACGCACCCAGGCGGGCAGAGGGGATGGAGATGCTCAGAAGAGATGGCATGTTTTGTCACTGCAAGAACATTAGCATGCCTACCCCTGGGGACCCACCAGTCAGCCCCTTGGGAGTGCAGCTAACACGGCCCTGATTGACAGCTGCAAAGAGCATAAATATTCTGAAGGATAAAACCCGGCTCTTGGGGAGGAGGGCACGGGCACACATTCCTACCTTAGGTTTCACCGTCTCCTAACCCTGAACCCTGCTCTTGGCCACCCATTCGAGGCAAATAATTGTAAAGAACAGAAAAACCGCACCTCACAGGAGCAGTCTTTGCAGAAATCTGCACAGCGCACCACCTATCTGATTGGCGGGTGTGATTAACTCAACCACTCAGGCCCCAGGGCGACGTGTAGTGTGGGTCCCGGGCCAGGTGCCGATGAGGACTGTGAGTCCCCGAGAGAGAATGGGCAGGATGTTGGGACAATGGTACTAGGGAAGGGGGACTTTTTTCCCTCTATTAATCTAGGGGGAAACATAATGTTTTTAAGTCAATAAAAAAAAATTGAAAGGAGCCTTTTCAATACTGGAAAGGTAGGTGGGCGTTCAGAACCAGAGGAAGCCTGGCAGGACCCCAGGGCACACACTGGCCCCAGGATATTGACCCAGGGAGGAGAAACGGAGGGTCACAGAGGTTGACCTGCCCGAGGTCACGCAGCCGGGCAGAGGTCGGCAGGAGGAGGGATGGAGAGCGGTGTCTCTGGAGGATGCTGATGGTTTTCTCTCTCTCTCTCTCCTCACAGGGGCTGGTCTCGGAGGCCTGGGAGGAGGAGGTGAGACCACAGACCAGTGGGTGGGGGGGTCCTTTGACCACACTCACCCTCGGGGCCCAGATCCAGGTGTCAAGGTCCCAGATTGAGTGTCCCGTGGGAAGACACCTGTCTGAGAACCGAGCCCCCAGACCTCTCCAGCCCTTCCCCGGGCTCTTCCCTGGGCCCCGAACGACCCTCAGACCTCCATCCTCGCTCTCCCGGGGGTGGGGGTAACTGGTAAGACGCAGGCTGGGGCCCTCTTCACCCCCATCTCCTCTCTCTGCAGCTCTGGGGCCTGGAGGCAAACCACCCAAACCAGGTAAGAAAAGAGTAGAGGCTCAGAGTCCTCAGGAAAGGCCGAGAGGCCGGGGAGGGCTGACTCATGGCACTGGGGGGCGGGAAGGGGAGGGGAGGGCAGCAGCAGGGTCCTCCTTTGGTAACAGGTGCCCAGCTCTATCCTGTAAGTGCCCACACATCCAGCTCCCCAGAGACAGCCCTCTGCTCAGGGCCTCAGAAACAGCCCCAGCGCTGGAGCCCGAATTAGAGATTGAGGTCCCAGTGGCCACCAAGCCTGTCAAACAGCGCTGCAGGAGCAGGCGCAGACGAGGGCCCCAGACTCCACCTGCTCGGCCTTCAGACCCTTGATCCCAAACTAACCCCTGTCTAATCCCAGGTCGAGACCCCCGATAGGCCTGAGCTGGATGCCGGTCTGACCCCTCATCCTGACCCCTGACCAAGTCCCAGGCTGAACCCTGACCCTCACCCCAGACGCTAAAGTGGACCTCCCTTCCGGCCCCAGGCCCCGTCCAGCTGGGTCCAAACTGGGGAGCTTTCCAGTAGGAAGGCGGGGTAGGTCTGTCCAGGCCTCACCCCCGGGGGCTCAGATCTGCCCCCGAGGGCCACCCTCAGCTCTGGGGAATTCACCCCAAGGGGATGTCTCTTGGGGACTCTGGGGGATGAGGAGCAGGTGGAGGCCACAGTGTCTCCACCCAGATTTATGGCCCCTGGTGTGAGATGCTGCACATGTGGCCTTGGCGTCCCCACCCTGCGCCATGCGGCCCTGGCTCTGAAGCCCCAGGCTCCAGGACACAGCTTGGCTGCCCAACAGCTCTTACGCAACCCTGGCGGCCCCTGATCCAAGCAGAGATGGATCCACAGGCTCCCCTTCCTAAAAGCCCATCTGCCTTGTGAAACCCCGGGGCGGGGGCCAGCGGGAGAAGCAGAGGGGTGTGTGGGCAAGAGGGACCCTGGGGTCTGAGGGGTCTGCCAGGCCAGAGACCGGGCCCGCTGCTTCCCCCTGCTTGAACCCCATCCTGTCTTCCTGGAGCGTGAGGGCTCTTAGCAGGGTCTTGGGAGGCGGAGAGAATACAGGGATGGCCAGACGAGCCGTGGTATGGAGAGAGGACTGTGCACAGCATAGAAGGCCCAGGTGTGGAGCTCACACCTGCAAAGACAGAGGGTGCATTCACTGATTGACCCCATAGACAGTGGAGGAACCAGGCCAGGTTGTCATTAAGTAATGGAGGGAAGACTGAGGTACCTGGGTGCAGTCTCCCGATGGATCGTAGCTCAAGTGAAGCTTCTACGGATGAAAGACTTAGGTTAGACTTCCAAAAGAACGTCCAACTCAGGCCAAATGAATAGACCAAAAGGAAAGTCAGGATATCTCCTTTGGAAGCCAAGAGCACTGTCTGGAGGAGGAGGGCTGGATTCCATGACCTCCCTAAGGTCACCTTTCAGCCCCAGGATTTAGGGCTACAAAGGCTTTGGCAGAGCCACTGTGGCTACCCGAACGAAGCTCCCTACATCCGGGCTGGGGGGACGTCCGGGCCTGCCCAGGCAGGACGAGATGGGTCACAGGCAGCGCATGTCATGCTTGGGAACAATTAATCCCTTGGTGATAGAGGGTGGGTGGCCTGGCAGCTGCTCCTACACGTGGGCCCCGCAGGCTGTCCCCGCCCTGGTTCAGGCTCAGCGGGGGACCAGGCAGCTGGGAGCCTGCACTGCCCACGCCCGAGCTCTAGCTGGAGGACAGCTGCCCACCCAGGGGGGGGGGGCAAGGACAGGACCCGCTGGGAGCACCCCTGGGCGCGCTGGTTCCCAGGAGGCAAGGAGCGTTAGGGCCACCTGCAGATGGGGAAGCTGAGGCTCAGAGAGGGAGGGGAAGTGACTCGCTCCTCCACACAGAGCCGCAGGGGCAGGAGGATCTGAACCAGAACTTTCTGACTCCAGAAATAAAAGTTGTTGGGCTGGGGGCTGGGAGGGTGGGCTCTGGGCCGTGCTCAGCCCCTCCCCTTTCTCCTCTCCAGGTGCAGGACTCCTGGGGGCATTTGGAGCAGGTGAGTCCAGGGAAGGGCACACACAGAGGTGGAGCTGGCCCCAGGGGGAGAGCATTCTGGGGGACCATGGGAGAAGGACAGATGATGCACAGGGGCTGTCTGTCCCCAGGCCTGACCCCACCCCTGCCCCAGCCTCTCCTTAATTCCACTCTGGTCCCATCTCTTCCTTCCAGCCCCTGTGGACAGGAAAGATCTGAGCATGTCCCCTGCCCCTGGGAGCTCAGGAAACAGACCTGGCTTGGGGACAGCCACTGCCAGAACCAGGAAGGTTTGGGGACAGCCACTGCCCAATGCCAGGAGGTTCACCAGGCAGCCCAGGCCCTGTC
The DNA here is from genome assembly GCF_045843805.1 of Urocitellus parryii. Classification (NCBI taxonomy): domain Eukaryota; kingdom Metazoa; phylum Chordata; class Mammalia; order Rodentia; family Sciuridae; genus Urocitellus; species Urocitellus parryii. The sequence continues at coordinate 27,067,527 of NC_135539.1, read as the reverse complement.
TGTCCACCTTCAGGGGCAGTTACAGTCCCATGTTACAGAGGGACAGCCTGAGCTTCCCAAGGCCCAGGCCACGCAATTAAGAAGTGAGTGGGGCCAGGCACAGTGGTGCCACCTGTAATCCCAGCGGCTCAGGAGGCTGAAGCAGGAGGATCGAAAGTTTGAGTCCAGCCTCAGCAACTTAGTGAGGCCATAAGCAACCTAGTGAGACCCTGTGTCAAAATAAAAAATAAAAAGGGCTGGGTTTGTGGCTTGGTGGTTAAGCACCCCAGGTTCAATCTTCAGTACCAGGAAGAAAGAAAGAGAAAGAGAGAGAGAGAGAGAGAGAGAGAGAGAGAGAGAGAGAAAGGAAGGAGTGGGCAGGGCTGGTTAGAAGAGAGACCACACCCAGCGGGAGCCACTAGTCTCCCCCAGGGTTCAGCAGGCCCGGTGCTGGAGGTCCCTGGAGAGTGTTCCCCCGGGGCCTGGACCCTGGCAGCCAGGACTGGTGCTCGCAGGAGAGATTCTCATAATTGGAAACAAACCTGTGTAGCTGTAAACTCCAGCCCGACTGCCCATTGTCCCAGCCAAGGCCGAGGAATGTCCCCTGGGAGGGGCAATGGGGCCCAGATGTGGGGAGGAGAGTGCCAGGGACCCATCTGGCTCTAGCCACGAGGCTCCTGGACTTCAGGGCAGGCTGGACGGAAGGACAGATGATGGGGACAGACCCAGGTGAAGTCAGAGGCACCTGCGAGGAAGAGGGCAGGCCCAGGTGGGGCCCCTGGCTTGGCTGAGGCCTAGCCTGCAGCCCGTGCCCAGCTCTGGCCCTGCAGGAAGCCCGGCTGCCTCTAGTTGGCTGTTAGGGGCACAGCCCTTCCCAGGTCGCCGGGGGCTTCAGCACAATCCTATCTACACAGCGTAGCACATGGTCACTCAAGGGTGGCTACCCTTTTAGCAGAATCACGCAACATACCAAAGGCCTAAGGAGCAGCTTAGAGGCCAGAGTTGTGACCTGCTCGTCACAGCGCTGCCAGGGTCCTGCCCCCACTCTGGGAGACCCTTCTCCCCTTGGGCCAGGGCTGGTGCCCACACACCACCCTCCTCTCATCTGCTGTCTTTCTCCTGCAGGTCCTGGAGGGCTTGCGGGCGCTGGCCCCGGGGCAGGTGAGTGTGGACACCACACGAGATGCCCGACGGGGACTGGTGACTCGGCCCAGTGGGGACTGAGGCTGAGATCACTTGCTTCGAGCAGCCATGTGGGGCAGGAGGGGGTCCCAGCTGGGTGAGGGGACTATCACAAGGTAGTGATGAGGACCAGATGGAGGCTGCCCAGGGCATCAGCTCCCCAGGGCACTTGGGAAGGCATGGGGGGTGCTTGGCCCAAAAGATCCTGCCCAGTGGAGCCGGGGCTCCCCTGGCCCCAACACAGGGTCCAGTCCTCCTGAGCGGCCGTGGCTTCCTGGCTGAGGTCTTGTAGGGAGTAGAGGGGCCTCAGTTGAGCTTCCTGAGTGGGCAGGGCCGGCGGGCTGGGGCTGGGCAGTTTCCAGGGTGCCGTGCCCAGGACCTCACCCTGTCCTCTCCTCCGCAGGGCTGGGAGCCTTCCCTGCGGGTGCCTTCCCTGGGGGCGTGGTGCCAGGTGGAGCTGCTGGTGCTGCTGCAGCCTATAAGGCTGCCAAGGCTGGTGAGTGGGACCCTCCAGGATGGGCCATCAGCCCCTGGCTTCCCTGGGCTCCACTTCTTGCCCAGGGGCCTGCGAGGCGGATGGGCAGGATCCTCATCTCCAACCTGTGGAGGCTCGGGAGGCAGCCAGGGGGGTTAGTGGCAGGGCCGGAGCTCCAGGGCCTCTGCCTTCTGCCGTCCCTCGAGTGACCCCTCCACCTGGCCCTGCAGGTGCTGGGCTCGGAGGCGTCGGTGGAGTTGGCGGGGTTGGTGGCGTTGGCGGAGTCGGTGGCTTAGGAGTGTCCACAGGTGAGGTGGCTGACCTGAGTTCCCTGGGTGAAGCCAGCGGGCCGTAAAACCAACCCTCACGTGCCTCCTGCCGTGCCAGGTGCCGTGGTCCCTCAGGTCGGAGCTGGAGTCGGCGTCGGAGCTGGAGCAAAGCCAGGGAAAGTGCCCGGTGAGTGTGGAGTCCCCGGGGCTGGAGGGCAGAGGTCAGGGAGGGACAGAGCCCCTTCCCCATTGTGCTTGGGGAGAAGTGGCAGGGCCTGGCCGCAGCAGGGCGGGGGAGATGGCCAGGTCAACAGCATGGGACCTGCTTCTGTGGAACGGGGCAGAGGGCCCCCCTGGCCCTTCTAGGAACTTGAAGCAGAAAATTGCTTCAGAGACAAGCTTATGGCAGGCTCTTGGGGGACCATGTGGACACTGAGGCTCAGCATCGAGAGTCAGAGTGGGAGGGGCTGTGGCTGGTCCCCGCAGAGCCAGGGTGACATCCTCTGACTCTTCATCTGGTACTCATTCCACCTCACCAAGCCCTGTAGGAAGTGACTTGAGGTTCAACAAAAGGCTGCCTGTCCACTCAGCAGGGAGGGGACATCTGGAAGCTGTTAGCCAGAGGTGGGCTGGCTCCAGGAGACAGACAGAAATCCATGCACGGGAGGGTCAGCAGATGACTTCCGAGAGTCGTAGGAGGAGGGACGCTGACACCCGATGTCTGTCCCCGGCTCCCGCAGTGGGCACAGGGCTGCTCGTTGGGATCCCTGGAGCTGCCTGGGGGGGGGGGGGGATTGGTGGAGTCCCTGGACTCTGAGCTGCTGCTCATGGTACCTCCTTCTCTTCCTGCCTCCAGGTGTGGGGCTCCCAGGTGTATACCCAGGTGGCGTGCTCCCCGGCACAGGTGAGGACCAGAAAGCAAAGGGAAACTTCTAGAAAGAAAGCAGCCCCCATCAGCCTCCCCAAAACCCCACCCCCACAGGCAGAGGCCGGCAGAGGCCTTGGGTCCTGGGCAGTGGCTGTTTCCTTAAGTGTCAGAGCTCCGGCTAGTGAACAGAGGTCCCTGGCACTAAGCATCAGCCTCCCTGGCCCCACCCAAGCCCTGACCCCAGGCCCCAACCCTCCTCACAGCCCAGGCAGGCCCCCAGGGGTAGACCGAGACCCCAGTGTAGCCAGCTGTGTCCTCAAAGTCGTGAGTCACCAGGGGGCCTGCCCAGCAGGTCTGCCCTGCAGGAGACCCCGAAAAGCCACCCCCACCCCCTTTCCCTGCCAGGGCCTGCCACTCCACCCAACATGTGACCTCCTGAAATCCCCCAAAAGCCCAGATCCAGGCGATTCTGTGGGATTTGCTGACAGAGTGGCCCCCACCTCCTCGGGGTCAGGTCAGGCAGCCCAGCCCCAGGGCAGGAGGGAGAGGAAGGAGACCCTGGCACTCAGTCCCAGGCCACCGCCAGGAGGCTGCTCTGCGCACACACAGCCACTTTGCCCCGACTCTGGCGCTCCGTGCTTCTCCCCCGAGGGTGGGCAAGGTGGATTTGTGATGAAGTCCACTCAGGCCTGAGGCCACGTGACTGCAAAATAGGGTGAAAGCTGGGACCTTCTGACCTTGGGCCGGGAAGGGGAGGAAAGTGCCCAGCAACAGGTCCCCGTGAGCCATGCCCATCACAAACAGATCCACCCAGAGACCCGAGGCAGGAGAGGGGCCAAGGAGGGCCTTCTGCCATAGCCATAGTCCTCTTTGCCCTGCAGGAGCTCGGTTCCCTGGAGTGGGGGTGCTCCCTGGGGTGCCCACCGGAGCAGGAGTCAAGGCCAAGGCCCCAGGTATGCAGCCGGCTGGGCTGGGCCCCTGGGGGAGGCTCTGCACCCACTTGCAGGCTCCTGGGGGCTGGACGGTGGGTTATGGGGAGATCCGGGGCCTACTCAGGGTCCTCTGGAGGGCATTCTTGTGCCCAGCCCTGGACTTGCAGTCCAGGAAGGGCAGCCCGCTGCTCAGAAATCCCAGACCATGCGCAAGGACTGGACGAGCTGCGAGGTCTGGGTACAACTGGCCCCTGCCGGAGTCTGCCCACCCCTCTGTGCTGCCTGGCCAACGTTGTCCCCGGGCCCTGTGCCCATGGTGCCAGGGCTGCCGTGACAGGATTTTGTCATTGCAGGTGGAGGTGGAGCTTTTGCCGGAATCCCAGGTGAGACAGGGCTGACTGTCTCAGGCCAGGGGGAGGACAGGCAGGTGGCCAGCTGGGCAGGGGCTCTGGCCCTGGGAGGAGCTGGGTACCCAGCATCTATCCAGACCTGGGAGTTCCCTCATGGCTCCCACTCGGGCCCTGAGCTGACTTCAGCACAAAGGGACACCGATCCCAGGCCTGTTCCCTCCCCCAACCCATCTGCACAGAGCCCCAAACTGCCAAACCCAGCCCCCTTCAAGGAGGGCAAGACTATCAGCTCCAGCAGGGGTCCAAGACCCCCGGGGGATCCTGCAGTTCCCCAGAAAGTGGCCTGTTGAACTGCTGCTGTCTGAGCAGGAAGCGGCGTCCAAGGGGCTGCTGGCCCAGGGAGCTGGGCCCTGATTTTGCTTTCGGTTTCCACAGGGGTCGGGCCCTTTGGGGGCCAGCAGCCTGGGGTCCCACTTGGGTACCCCATCAAGGCACCCAAGCTCCCAGGTGAGTCTGGGGGGCTTCAGGAGGAAGGACTTGCTGAGACTCAGCCTAGGGGGACACAGATGTCCTGGGGTGGGACGGTGGGGACTGGTATTGAAGTCACTTCTGGTCACCAGTCAAAGAAAACCTGGAGAAACCCAGCCACAGACATTAGGCACACGTCCCTGTGCATGAGTGCGCACGTACACAGAGACCCAAAGCTCTGAGGGAGAGCCACTGTGTCGACGGTATTGGACACCATGGGAAAGAACCCTCCACCATCAAGTCACCCGCAGGGCCACCCCCCACCTCAGCTATTAGCCCATGGGATTCTTCCCGTAGAGAGGGACCCAAGGACGATGCTCAGAACTCAGGGCCAGGTGGGCCCTGGACTTGCAGGGGGAAGAATGTCCCGTCAGACCCAGGGGGAGGGGGTCCTCCCTCCTCCACCTAGGGCTCTTGGGGGAGGGTGGTCTGTCCACCCAGGGGGGCAGCCCTGGAGCCCACCCTGCTCTCTCCTCAGGTGGCTACGGACTGCCCTACGCCAACGGGAAAGCGCCCTTCAGTGAGTCCGCCCTTGTGGGCCTTAGGGGCCCAGAGAGGGTGCCTCCACCCCAGCCCTGGGCAGCAGGATGGACTGTTGGAACGGGGGTCTCCAAAGGACACAGCACGAAATGTGGCCTTGGCCTGGTCCTCGCTCCGGGCCTCTCCCTCTCGTGAGGCCTCCAAGAGCCTGTCCTCTTCTCTGTCCTCTTCTGTGCAGTGGGAATCCCAGGGCCACGTGCCCATTTGTATTTGTTCTCACTCCTGCTGGGGATGACACAGGGACACTCAGGGCAGCAGGGCCCTGCAGGGAAGGGCAGGGGCAGCAGAGGTGGCCAAGTCTGCTTGGGTAAAGGTGACGCCAACCCTCTCCTCTGACAGGCTATGGACCTGGAGGAGTGGCTGGTGCCGCGGGCAAGGCTGGCTACCCAACGGGGACAGGTGAGGCAGCCTGGTCACTCCCAGGCAAAGGGGCCCTAGTCACGGTGACTGGCAAGTGTCCCTCCAGCCCTGCGAGCTCTGCCTGCCGCAAAGCCCCTCCTCACCCCTGTGTCCGAGGGTGGGTCATCCTGCGGCTGGAAGCAGGTGGGCACCATTCTCAGACTCTCCCCTCTGACCCTGTCCTCCCCCAGGAGTGGGCCCCCAGGCGGCCGCAGCGGCAGCAGCTAAGGCAGCAAAGTATGGTAAGCACCTCTGGGGTCCTCAGCCACCCCCAACCCACCCACAGCACCCCCTTACAGTTGATAACTGCCTCACATCTGATCCAGTGGCCCCCATCCCTCCCTCCATCCATCCCTCCCTCCCTCCATCCATCCATCCATCCATCCTTCTATCCATCCATCCATCTCTCCCACTCCTGTCCCTCCCCACCCAGCCCTCCACCTTCCCCCCTCCCTCCCTACATCCACCTCTATGTCCCTTCCCCCATCTGTCCCTCTGTCCCTCCACCCATCCATCTCAGAGGTGGGGGCAGCGGGTGGTAGCTTAATGGAGGAGGTTGGCCTTCTCGTGGGAGCTGAATGGAGAAGAGGGACACATTGTTCCTACCTGGGGCACATCGGGGAGGCTTCCCAGAGAAAGTGATGTTTGACTCCAGCCTCACACTTTATGAGGAGCCTGCCTCAAGGTTGAAAGAGGCAGGAGGAGCATGAGCAGGGCGGGGGGTGGGGGTGCCTTGGTGGTCAGAAAGACCGTTTGAGGTGGGACCTACACAAGCATTTTTAAAACTTAATGGTTTCGCATCCATTTAATGCATACCATAAAACCTTAACGCGTTCATCAAGCCCGGATCTCTTGGATGGCGTTGCCGCAGTATGGCGCGGACATCCCATTCCCATGCCATGGGCAGGGTGGGCAACTGTCCCCTGACAAAGAAACCCTCAGTTCAGGGTCAGACCACAAGGGCTGAAGTCCCCTCCTCTGTCCCCAGCCCCGGGGAGCCCTTCCTGTTTCTAGGGTGGGTCAGAAGATGTCTCCCACCAGCCTGAGGGACAAGAATGTGGGGAGGGGGACCTGCCCTTGGGGGCCCCACAGGCCCCCCTCAGGCCCCAGAGGCCAGCAGGGGCTGGTGGGGACGACTGGAATGCGGGAGCGGAGAGCGGGCAGGAAGGGGCTGCCAGGGCCGGGCGGCCAGGCACTTGGATGACGAACTTGGCCGGGTCTTCGGAACACAGGGAAAGGAAGCCTCGAACATTCCTTTGGGGGCCCCTCTGGCCCAGGGAGCAGCGGCTTGTGGTTTCTCAGTATGTGGCAGTGATTAGGGCTGGATCTGTCCGGAAACGTCCAACTCCCTTAATGAGCGTGTGGAAAGGGACCCACTGGGCTTCAGGAGCCGAGGCAGGGCCCCCGCAGCATATCCCAAGGCGCCAGGGCCGAGTCCCCGGTGGAATGGTGCTGGTTCCAATGCCAGCCTCCTGGAGACCTTCCTGTGCGGCCCCAGGGGGACCCTGAGGAGCCACACGCACTGTCCCTGTCCCACCAGGTGCTGGAGGAGCTGGTGTCATCCCTGGTGTCGGAGGTGGTGGCATTCCTGGTGGGGCTGGTGCGATTCCTGGGATTGGAGGCATTGCAGGTACTGTCAGGTCCAGCAGGGCTGCAGGTGGCCTTGAGCGGCCACAGGCAAAGGACCTCACCCTCTGTGGCTGTCCTTCCAGGGGCCGGGACTCCTGCGGCTGCTGCTGCTGCTGCAAAGGCAGCCGCCAAGGCTGCGAAGTATGGTGAGTGACCCCGGATGGCAGGTCCAGGGCACAGGGCCTGCCCCGGTCTCCTTGTGGGCTCTGGAGACCCAGTCCTGGGTAGCTGGAGGGATTTGCCTGTGTCCACCTGGGGAGCCTCCTTCTCCCCTCCCACTCCTTGAACTTGCCCATTCTGGTCACTGCACCTGGGATGCCATCTCCTTGTTCTCTGTGAATTGAACGCATAAGGGGCCCTGGGGAGCACTGGCTCCTCCCCACCCATCCCCACACTGCCCCCATGCCCCAGGGCTGTTCAATGGCCGAGGTGCCCACAGGTGGTAGTTCTGATCTTGCTCTAGAAATTAATCATGCTCTTCCCAGCCGCAGACCCAATCCTGCTAGTCCTTCAGGCTCCCAGAGTTCCTCCGGACCTCTGAAGAGCTGGATCCATGCAGAGCAGATGCCAACCCACCTGAGCAATTCTTCACTCAGACCCTTACCCTTTAATTCCCCTAGACCCCTGCTCTTGGGGGTCTTCAGAGGCCCCCACAAGGCTTAGGCCAAAAGAACAATCCTTTTTCTTCGCAGGAGCTGCTGGGGGCTTAGTGCCTGGTGGGCCAGGAGTTAGGGTCCCAGGTGTTGGGATCCCAGGTGTTGGCGGAGTCCCAGGTGTTGGAGTCCCAGGTGTTGGAGTCCCAGGCATTGGGGTCCCAGGTGTTGGGGTCCCAGGCGTTGGGGGTCCAGGCATCGGGGGTGTACCAGGTAAGCTGGACTTGCTCCTTGTGTGTGCATGTGCGTGTGTGTGAGAGAGAAATAGACTATTGCTGAGATTCTGGGGTCCTCCCCAAGACCTCACTCATCTGTCCACCCCCTCGGCTCTGCCTCACCCCTTCATCCTCTCTCCCTCGACTATAACAACCTCCCACCTAGCTGCCACCAGCACCAGCTCTTCTATTTTCCTTCTGGCTGTTGCTGTGCTGCCAGAGGCAAGAATCACACCTTTTTCACCTCTGTTTCCAACACTTAGCTGAGTAGGTGCTCAGTAAATTGTGGATAGATGGGTGGGTGGATGGGTGGGAAAATGGGTGGTCATATATTGGCTATGCAGATGAGCAGGCAAATTGATGGATGAAGGAATGAGTGGGTAGAAGGATGAGCAGATGCAAGAATGGGTGGATGGATAGATAGATAGATAGATAGATAGATAGATAGATAGATAGATAGATAGATAGATAGATAGATTAAAAAGTTGGATGGAAAGATAAATACATAGATAAAAAGACAGATGGATAGGCAGCTGGGGGACTAAAGTAGTTAGAAGGATGGATAGATAGATGGATGATTGGACGGATGGATGGATGGATAGATGATTGGATGGATGGATGGATGGTTGGATGGATGGATAGATGGTTGGATGGATGGATAGATGGATGGATGATTGGATGAATGGATGGATGGATGGATGGATGGATGGATGGATGGATGGACGATTGGAGGGGTAGGTGGATAGTTGGATGAGCAGATGGATAGATATGTGGGTGGAAGTGTGGACCAGCCAATGCAAAATGGACGGCTGGGCAGATGGTTAGCTGAACGGGTAGGTAGGCAGGTGTGTGAGTAAGTTGATGGATGGGTGGGTGTTTAGAGGAACAGGTAGGTGATAGGTAGTTGGGCTGAGGTCCAAGGATAGACAGACAAATGGACAGACATAGAAGTAGGACAGCAGGTGAATGGATGGCTGAGCAACTTGATAGAGAGAAAGAAGATGGACCGACAGACAGGTGGGTGGAGAGGGGACTGTGCGCTGAGCATCTCTCCTCTATTTTCTCCTGAACATTTGTGTCCCTTTGATCTTTTCAGGGGCCGTGTCACCTGCTGCTGCTGCCAAAGCAGCCGCCAAAGCAGCCAAATATGGTTAGTGTCCTGCCCACCCTGTCTTGGCCTCTACTTGCCTGAACCAAAGGGCTCTCTGGTCTGCTTACTCAGACTTGCAGAGCAGGTCCCTGGCAGAGCTGGGACATGGAGGGGGCGGGCACCAGGAGAGCGAGTGTCTTCCCAGTGGTCCCCCACCATGAAGCCATAGGCTGAGAGAGTCCCAGAATGACTTTCCCCAGAGAGAGACCCCCTCAGAGGAGCCCAAGCCTGGGGATGAGCCTGCTCTCAGTCTCCCCCACAAAGGGAGCCCTCTCCAAGTGCTCAGAGAACAGGGAAATCAAGGGGGGGCTGAGTTTCGTGGAGGAGGCAGACGAGGGGCCCAGGCATCCCTGTTTCCTGCCCTTGAGGACCAGACGTGGGGGGAACGGACATCTTTTCCTCCTGTCCTCCTTCCCTGAGGTGCCTCCCCACCTGGTCATCTTCCCTCTGCAGGGGCCAGGGCTGGAGTGGGCGTTGGAGGCATCCCCACGTACGGGGTTGGTGCTGGGGGCTTTCCTGGCTATGGTGTTGGAGCTGGCCTTGGAGGTGTCCCTGGAGCTGGCCTTGGAGGTGTCCCTGGAGCTGGCCTTGGAGGTGTCCCTGGTGCTGGCCTTGGAGGTGTCCCCGGAGCTGGCCTTTCCCGTGAGCCTAAGTTCTCTCTAGTGGAGGGGGTGGGGCTCCCCCAGCTGGCTCTGCAGGGTGGGCAGGGAGTATGGGCTGGACTTCAGTGTGCTCAAGGACAGTGGGGACAGGGTGGGACTCTGGTGCCTTTTGGGGCCGGGAGCTGGAATTCTGCCGGCTGAGATGGGGTCTGAGAGTCTGCCCCCTCTTCCCTTGTAGCTGCAGCCCAAGCAGCCGCTGCGGCTAAAGCTGCCAAGTACGGTAAGTGGCCCACCCCCAGTCCCTGTCCTCCCCCACCTCCTGCTCCCCAAGTGCTGAGCACTGGACACTCTTCTGACCTCCAGGTGCTGGAGGAGCTGGAGCCCTGGGAGGGCTGGTGCCAGGTGCCGTGCCAGGTGCAGTGCCAGGTGCAGTGCCAGGTGCCGTGCCAGGTTTAGTGCCAGGTGTGCCAGGAGCCGGAGGGGTGCCAGGTGAGCAGTGTCCCCCACTGAGAGACAGGTTCGGTTTGTCTCGCAGAAGGGTCCCTGAAGGTGGCTGGAAGCATCCGCGTCATTTTACAGATGGGATGGCTGAGCCCAGAGACAGGGAGGGACCATGATCTCCCCAAAGTAGCCCAGAGGGAAGAGCCCTGGCCTTCTAATCCCTAGCAAGGCCCCGCCCTGCCTAGGGATGCTGGGGGATGTCACCTGGCTAGGTGGCATCAGATTCTGGGTTCCTCCCCTAGCACAGCAAAATTTAAAAATAAATTAAATTAAATTAAAAAGCAATTCATTTCCTGCAATAGTTTGGATCCTGGAGCTTTCAGGATTTTAAATAATTACCTGCATTCAAAGTAGAAAGCTCCACAAATCCTTTGGGGTAGGTCTAGGAGAGGATCATGGTGCCCCTTTCCAATCACTACTTTGGCCCAGGGCTGGATTCTCACAGGCTCCACCAAAGCCCAAAAAGGGCAGGGAGGTGCCCGGGGGCCAGGGGTGGTCCTCAGAACCTCAGAACTCAGGCTGGACCTGCGTGTGTGTCCCCGTCTCCAGCATCAGGTTGTGGCTCAGGAGAAACTTCCCTGGGGGATTTTGGGAAGGCTGAGAGGGGGGCAGCGGGGCTGGGGATGGCTCCCCATTCCCTGTCTTCACCCACCCAGGAGCCGGGACCCCTGCAGCTGCAGCCGCCAAAGCAGCCGCCAAAGCTGCCCAGTTTGGTAAGTGGCCCCCCAGGGCCCGACCCCTGTTCCAAAGCATTGCTCTCGGGTCCCCTGCTCAGAGGTCAGTCATATTCTGATGGTGGGGACTCTCCTCGCCCTGGCTCCTCTGATCAGCTCTGGGGGCTGGTGACATTGGGGAAGCAGCTCAAGATGGCCCTGGAGAGCACCCTCACACACACCGTCCTCCACCCCAGCTGAACCCAGCCCGGATTCTGGGCTCCATGCTGGGTTCTAGCCACCTCTCCCTGAGTGGCTGGGGTCCTTCCTGCTACCTTCTGAGGGCCACCCTGGCAGCCCCAGGCACACACTTTACTGAAAGTGGCCAGTGGTGGCATCCCGGCCAGTGATCCTTCTTCTTCCGATCAGAATCCCAGGGCCCTAGAGGCCCGGGAAGGTTCTAACTCCAGGTTCACCGACCTCCTGGCTCCCAGAGGCCGGCTCTACTCAGCCCCTCTGCCAGACGTGGAGACAGAGGCCCCAGCCTTAGGAACCTGCTCACGGCCACAGCTCAATGGCAGCTGAGCAGAGGTTTAAACCAGGTCTGCCTGTCTTTAGTAAAGTGCTCCCTTTCCCTGTCACTCTCAAGTCTCCAGGGGTCCTTGTCCCCCAAAAGGCCTTGATCTCCTGAACTTGCACAGACTTTGTATTAGGGAGGAGGAAGCTGAGACTCATCATGGGGAAGTGTCCGGCCCATGGTCTCCTGGCCAGTCTGCCCTGGCTGGGGAGATAACCCATAAACCCTGCCTCTGGACCCAGGGCTCTTTCCAGCACCTTCCTTCTTCTTTGCTCAGGCCTTGGTTAGCCAGGCCCTGGGCAGCTATGGGTGCTCTTGCAGGATTGGGCCCTGGAGTCGGTGGAGTTCCTGGTGGAGTTGGGGTTCCTGGTGGAGTTGGGGTTCCTGGTGGAGTTGGGGTTCCTGGTGGCGTCGGAGTTCCTGGTGGCGTTGGCGTTCCTGGTGGCGTTGGCGTTCCTGGTGGCATTATTCCCGGTGGTATCGCAGGTGAGTGTCGTGTCTGAGAAGCCTGGGGGTCCCCTGCAGGCTCCATGGGCACCATCCTGAACCCCCCTCCTTCCAGGAGCAGGACCCGCTGCTGCCAAATCCGCTGCTAAAGCCGCCGCCAAAGCTCAGTACCGTGAGTGCCCGCCTCTCCCCCAAGTGCCCGCCTCTCCCCCGAAGGCCCAGGCCCCCCACACACACACACCAGACCCACTCTGTGCATCCGGCAGCATCATCAGCCCCAAGAGAGCAGGCGGAGGGCCTGAAAGCACAGATTCAGGGAGAGGGAGTCCTGGGTTCCAATCCTGGGTCCGAAAGAAACTGAGTGACCTTGGGGTTCTAGCCGGGAAGTCAGCAGCCCAGCACCCGCCTCGTGCGCTGTCAGGAGAATTTAGTGAGTTCACCCAAGATGGGAGGGCAGCAGGCAAGGCAGGAAAGGAAGTGGGGTCTACACCGCAACCCCAGGTTCCAGCCTGTGGATGGGCTGGACTTGGTGGCCAGTGGCCATCTCAGGAAGACTGTTCCAGGGCCACAGAGCGATGGATAAAGGTAGGGAGTCTGGAGATGGGGACAGAGCCATGGAGGAGGTCGCTGCTCCACCGGGGGCCCTTCCCTTGGGGTCAGACTCAGCTCTCAGGGCGGGACATCTCCAAAGGGTCAAGCTGCCTGCTGCCCAGATAGGCTCCCTGGAGGAGGAGGCAGGGCTCAGTCCCACTGCCCATGTCCCCACAGAGGCGGCTGCTGGGCTGGGTGCCGGGGTTCCTGGATTTGGAGCTGGTGCCGGGGTTCCTGGATTTGGAGCTGGTGCCGGGGTTCCTGGATTAGGAGCTGGTGCTGGGGTTCCTGGATTTGGAGCTGGTGCAGGTGAGGAGGTTTCTAGCTGTTAGACAGAAACTGCCCCCCTGAGCTCAAAGGCAGGAGACCCCTCCTCCTCCCAGCACTGCCCCACCTCCCCCTGGCACCCAGAGGTGCACAGTGAACCCTCCATTAGATTTTCCTGGGCAGTCAGAGACAACCGGGGTCCCAGGGGGAGGCAAAGCCAGGCAGAGGTCTCCAGGCTGCCAGGTTTCAGAGGGAGCCATAACAGGGCTCCAGACCTCAAAAAAGCCCACCTACCCCCCAAGGAAGGAGGTAGGAGTCCTAGGGTCCTAGCCCCAGGCCTTCAGGAATGCTCCACAGCAAGGGGGCCACTAGGAACTCCAGTTCTTCACCATGTGGTGACTGAGCCCCACTTGGTGCCCAGCCACAGTGGGCCTGGAGGGGATAGGAGGGGACAGGTGGAGAGAGGAAGCACAGTTCAGCCCTCAAGCCCCCACATCAGATTGGCAGTAGTGGCCTGGTTAAACAGTAAGCCCGATATCTGGTGGTGAGAACTCCTGGCGGGAGGGTCAGAACTTCAGGGCTTTGAGGAAGCAACGTGGCCAAGGAAGGCAGGGTGGGCTCCCTGGAGGAGGAGGCAGGGCCTCAGGCAGGGGCTCAGCTGCTGACCCCCCTTTCCCTTGTCCCCAGTGCCTGGATCCCTGGCCGCTGCAAAAGCTGCCAAATACGGTGAGTGTGACCCCCCGTCCCTGCCACACCACAGCGGTACCCTTGCCACCCCGCAGGCCTGACGGCACAAGGCCGGGTGGGCAGGATGGAAAGAGGCAGTGCCTAGGTCATGTTGCTGGCAGCTACAGTTCTGGCCCCTGCCCACTAAATGCTTGTGGTGCCTCCAACCCCTGTGACAACTAAAACCCCCCCAGGGGACAGGAACAAGGCCCCTCTGGCCCTGACAGTTTCTTGAGCCCTGGGTGCAGGGTGGTGCAGGCCTGCACTGGTGTGAGGAGGCCGGTAGCCTCCACCTCCTTTCCCACCCTTTGGCCAGAGCAGAGGGGTCTGTTTCCTGCTCCGGGCACCCCCGGCCCCCCTCCCTGCCTTCCTGTCAGCCTCGAGGACGTGGCAGAGCTGCTGGCCTTGCCACTTGGCACTCTGGACGTCCCGCCTGGCCAGACCCATGTCTGTGGCCCTCGCATTCCTGGCCTCCAGGGAGCCAGGCAGGGGCCTCCACCAGGGACCTGCCAACTGGCCCCCGTCGGTCCCCTTGGGGCCAGTTTCCACTTTGGAAAATCCCAGCTTCCTCAGCCCCACCCGCCGCGGCCCCGGGGAACCCAGGGCCCTTCTGCTGTTCCTCACCGGCTGCTCAGCAGGCCTGAGTCAACCCACGTCGCCAGGGAAACGGAGCAGTGTGGTGGGTGGTGTAGCGGGGCGGCTGTGGACTCCAGTGGCTCTTGAGCTGTGTCCTGCCTGTGGAAGGAGCACACTGCTTAACCCCTGCTTGCCTCTATTTTCTCATCTGCAAAATGGGGGCATAGCAGGCTCTGCCTTTCCTGTCATGATGCAATGAGCTCGATAAAACTCACAGAGCCCCGTGAACTCCTGTGCATGAGCTGTGCAGAAGCCACCCACACGAACAGTAGGATTTGGCACTTACAGAGTGCAGAGCGGGTGTGCCCTACTCTCACACACCCAGAGGGCAAGCAAGGTATTATCACATCCTGCAGGGCATAGGGACTCTGGGGCTCAGAGAGGCCACAGCCATGTCAAGTGGACAAGCCAAGATTTGAACCCAGGGCTGTCAAGAACTGAGACCAAGTAGTCCAGAGTCGGCCATGTTCACAGCCACACTGTCACTCCAGTAGGCTCCCAGCACGGTCCAGGGAGAGGAGGCCTGTCCACTCTGTGTTGGAGACAGAGAGACCAAGACCTGAGGGGGATCCCCCTCACTGAGGGCAGAGCCAGGACTCGGGCCCGGAGCTCAGGGACAGTCCTTCCCCACTCTCCTCCCATTGGTCACATGGGCTGGGCCACCTATCTGCTTCCCTTGTGTCCCTGGGTCAGGGAGGCCCATCCTCCAGAAACGGGGGTCTGATCCTCCACCCTCTCTCCACAGGAGCAGGGGGCGCTGGGGCCCTGGGAGGCGTCGGGGGTCTCGGTGGAGTAGGAGTCCCAGGTGGCGTGGCAGGTGAGTCGCACCTCGGGAAGGCCTGGCAGGGAGGGAGACAGAGACCTGGCACAGTTCCTCCCTGAGCTCCCGCTGTGTCCCCAGGGGCCGGACCTGCCGCCTCTGCTGCTGCTGCCAAGGCTGCTGCCAAAGCTGCCCAGTACGGTGAGCACGGGACGTGGGGAGCCCCCGCCGGGGTCCATGACGGGCCCAGGCTCCGTCCACCAAGGGACAGCACCGTCCCTCTGCAGGCAGACTTTGCTAGGATTCCCTGACCTGCAGGTTCAATGCCCGCTCTCTCCACAGGCCTCGGGGTCGGTGGGCTCGGTGCCGGAGGACTGGGGGTCGGTGGGCTCGGGGCCGGAGGAGCTGTTCCGGGCGCTGGCTTAGGAGGTGAGGACTGTTCTAGAATCAGCAAGCATGAGGCGCATGTGTGAGAGACAGACAGACAGACAGACAGGGGCAAGCCTTTCTCCCCCCCCCCCCCGCCCCGCCGGATACTGCTCAGCCTTCCTGAGCAGCAAGGTGAAACAGGAGAAGGGAGGACCCAGCGGAGCGAGTGACAGGGACAGGGCACCCAGGTGCCCCTGGGTGACTGGAACACAATCTGAAGCCAGGTCGGATTTCACTCTCAACGAAAGTGACAAGGTTTCTCAGCAGGTCACCCGGTCCCTCTAGAGCACTGCATATATGACATTATGAGCCACTCCACTGCTCAGGCTGTCCCCTCTCCCAGGACGCCTCCCCCTCCCCCACCCTGCAGTGCATCTGCCCCTGGGGTTGGGTGGACCCCGCCCTCCCGCCGAGTCCCTGAGGCTGCTGACCAGGGCTGGGCAAGGGGCAGCCAGGCCACCCCAGCAGCAGAGGTCGCCCACCGTCCTCTTTCCTCTCTTGCGACCCACTGACCACCACGGGTGGGAGTTCCTTGGGGGGGGGGCGGTCAGGCCCATTTTGCAGACACGGAGATCAAAGTCTGGAGAGAAATGACTTCCAAGTCTGTGCCCCCATGGCCGACCTGATGACAGTTTCCTCTCTCTCTGGTGGTCATTGGGTCCCCTACCTAAACTGGCCTACAAGCCACTCCCTGTGTGCTCCACAGGATGGGACACACAGCAGGAGCTTAGTAAAGGCTGTTGGAAGGCTGGATGGCGGGGAGTAGGGTGGCTGGATGTGGGAGGACAAGTCAGGGCCTGAACTCCTCGTCCCCCCATGCCCCGTCTCTCCAGGTGTGTCCCCAGCTGCAGCTGCTAAAGCAGCCAAATATGGTGAGTTATCCCTGCTGGCCTCCTCCAGCAGGCCCACTAGTGGCCCTCACCCCTGCCATCACCCCCACCCTGGCTTAGGCCTCCCTCCTGCTCAGGGTTCCCCTGAAGGTCTGTGCGAGACAAATTCTGGCCCCAGAACGGAGACAGAGGGATGTCAGGGCGCCCACATGTGGGCCTGGTCCTGACCCCCATCTGCCCTCTCCTCAGGTGCTGCTGGCCTTGGAGGTGTCCTAGGAGCCACCAGGCCATTCCCAGGTGGAGGTAGGGCTGGCTCTGCTCTAGCAGAGGGGGCTCGCGGAGCCCACATCCACAGAGGACCCGAGGCTGGGGGTGGACAGGGCACTCCAGGACAGGACACACCCTGGGGCAAGGGCAGGCCTCAGGGTTGAGGCAATGCCGGGAAGTTCAGAGGTGTCACATCAGGGCACTTGGTGGGGACACGTTTAGTTGAGGAAGCTGCCTGGCTGCAGGGGAGCGCGCGGTGACAGGGAGACTCGGCCCCAGACAGGCTTGGGTGACCAGGGTCTGCCTCCCCACCGCCGCCAACCCCTAGTCTCCCCTGCAGGAGTGGCAGCGAGACCTGGCTTCGGATTGTCTCCCATTTTCCCAGGTACACCCGGGCGCCTCGCCCCGGCCCTTTCCTGAGCTCTGCCGGGTCCCTCCTCCTCCCCTGCTTCAGCTCCTGCTCAGAAGGGCTGAGCCAGTGTCCAGGGTTGAACCCCATGACCCCAGGTCACACCAGGCCAGACCCCAATCCGACACAAAGTAGCCCCATCCCCTTTCTGTCTCCTTCCTCTCCAAGGACAGGGAAAACATTGGCTTTTCTAAGCCACATTTCATGCCTCTGGGGTCCTTGGGGGACAGATGGCTTCTCCATCATGTTCCACATGAGGCAAACTGAGTTCAGGGAGTGCCAGGGACCGCTCCAAAGTCACACAGGGAGCTGAGGCCGAAGCCCAGAGTCAGCCCTTCCCGCCGCACACCCTGTGCCAGCCTCACCAGCCGGGAGGGTGTGGTAGGCTCCCGGGAGCAGGCACCCTCAGCCCCTCTCCTTACCTTGTAGGTGGAGGCGCCGGGGGCCTGGGAGTTGGCGGTGAGTCTGCAATAACAGATGTCCCCTGTCTGGGGGACTCAGGGCCCCAGCTCCTTTCCTGGAGTAGAGGGAGTGGCTAGTGTGGCCATGGCCCTGGGCAGGTCCTCTGGTATGGGGGGAGTCCCAGGAGGAGATAGGAGCCAAGCCCTTGGGTGGCCATCGGAGCAAGACAGGGACCTGGATCACTCTGGGGCAAGGGACTCACTGGAGAGACCGACAAGCTCCAGAGGAAGGGACAGTAGAGCTGTCCCATGGGTCAGTCGAGGCCAGGCAGCACACGAGGGTCTGACTGGGGTGGGCTGAGGCACCTGCTGAGTGGCCAGACCTCCAGGGCCAGGCCACTGAAAGGCCTCTGGCTTGGGCTGTGGAGGACAGGTTCGGGGCATGGGCAGGCTGGCACAGGAGGCCTTTGCCACCTGCAGAGACAGGACAGGCTGGGCACACAGCAGGGGCGCTGGGAGAGCCCTTCCCCAATTCCACCCTTCCTCCACAGGAAAGCCCCCCAAGGCCTACGGAGGGGCCCTGGGAGCCCTGGGATACCAAGGTGAGTAGAGACGCAGCTCTGGGAAGGGACAGGGGACAGGAGGATGAAGACAGAGGCCAGGGTTGGGGGCCACTAGCCTGGGCCTAGGGGAGAAGAAGGTTCCTGAGATGCTGCCCACCCCCACCTGTAGGGAGGGACCCAGGGAGAAGGGCAGGGAAGGAGAGTGGCTAGAACAGGGGCACCCGAGCCAGAGCAGTCAGAGCTGGGCAGGAGGGTCATCGGCCACCAGCTGGAACTTTCTGGAAAATGCAGATGAGCCCGTGGGAACTGTGTGGTGTAGGTTCTGGTCACCTGCCCTCAGCCACTGATGCTTCAGGTTGTCCAAAGCAGGCATAGCTCTGGCCTCAGTCCTGCAGGAGAGTGGAGGCCCTTCTGCACCCACCTGCCTGCAGTACACAGAGGAGGTGGCAGAGGCCAGGGGTGGTAGGGTCAGGGACAAGCCCAGATTGGCCTTTCCTAGGGTGCCTACTGTCCATCAGGCTGATGCCGGTGGCCCTATCCAGGGGCTTTTCAATCACCTAGGATGAGCATCAGAGAAATGCCACATGAGCCCTGTCCTCCGACCCCGATTTGTCTGCTGGTTGCCACCAGGTGGCGGTAACGAGCCACATGTCACTCCAAGACTCCAAGACCAGATCCAGTGGCCTCTTACCCCAGAGGGAGACCAGAAACCATTTACCAATCAGACCCTCCCCTAGAATCCCACGTTCCTTTTCCAGCTCAGGCACAGACTCTCCCTTGCTCTGGACCTCAGTTTACTTTTGTGATAAACCCTCCCCTTCAAGGGCCCACCCCACCCCCTTAGGCAGCCATCCCTTCCAGACACCTGGACTCCTCCTTCACCCCATCTGATAGGGCTGCTCTGCAGGATGCCCAGAAGCAGGGGACCCTGTCCAGCCTGGTACTTTCCCAACCTAGTCCCCCATCACCAGCCTCGATTTTATCAATGACACCTGGGGCCCAGCTCCCACCCCACCTGCCCAGTGGGAGTTTGTACTATGCCCGGAGTTTTCCCTGGGCCGTGGACTGGCTTCTCCAAGCCACTGCTTGAGCAAGCAGGGGGCTTATGAAACAACCGGGCGCTGGGCACGGTGGCGCGCACCTTTAATCCCAGCAACTCAGGAGGCCGAGTCAGGAGGATCAAGAGTTCAAAGCCAGCCTCAGCAACTTAGTGAGATCTTAAGCAACTTAAAGAGACCCTGTCTCTAAATAAAATACAAAAAAAGGGGGAGCCTGGGATGTGGCTCAGTGGTTAAGCATCCTTGAGTTCAATCTCCCGTAAAAACAAACAAAAAAAAGCCCAGGGTGAGGGACACCCACTGACCTTTGTGTGCATCTCCCCTGCCCAGGTGGGGCCTGCCTGGGGAAATCCTGTGGCCGGAAGAGAAAGTGAGCTTCCCGGGACCCCTGACTCGCGACCTCATCAACGTTGGTGCTACTGCTTGGTGGAGAATGTAAACCCTCTGTGATCCCACCCCAAGCCCCACTCAATGCCCACCCGGGAGGGGACGGTAGGCCGGCGGCCTTGGAAATCCACAGGACAAGGAATCAAGAGCAGTGGCCACATGCCCCGACTGGGAGGCCACCGGCTCCAGAGGCCAAGGCTGGTGGGCTCAGCCCGGCCCCACCCCTCCTCCTGGGAGCTCCCCCCACACAGTCTCCATCTCCAGGGGAAATTGGTGCTTCTTGTTGGTGCTTTTGTCTTCCTGGGGGGAGGGAGGAGGGTAGGGCAGCCCCTGGGGGACCCCCACCCGGGGTTCCTCTGAAGATGGTGCAGATGCTTCCTGGGCAGTCCCACCTCCCCCTGCCCACCAGGAGCCACCCCCGGCTGCGGTCCAGCTGGTACCCAAGCACCTGAAGCCTCAAAGCTGGATTCGGTCACAAGATCCCTCCTCTCCTTGGGTCCACTCAGCCCTTTCCCCACCCATCAATGGCTGTTCCCCACAACTGGGGCACCTTTGGAGTCAGAAGAACCCCCCACTCACACTGGGAATAGCCCCCTTGCTCTTGTGGAATCCATGTGTCCGTCCATCCACCCAACCGTCCATCTGTTCATTCTTGTCCCCAGTTGACCGCCTGGTGCCACTAGCTGGCTGGGCACGCCCACACCCACCTGGGTAACCTCCCATGGCAGCCTCCGCCCCTGCCACACACCCCCGACGCTGGCCCAGGGTGTGAGGGCTGTGTGGGCTGGGGTGACAGGACTCTCGTCCCCGGCCTGGGTCCCCCCACATGCAGTACTGTATCCCCCATCCCGCCCTCGAGCCACTACTACAAAGCATGTCCCGTCCCGCCCGCCCTCCCCATCTCTTTGTGTCTCGCTGTGATAGATCAATAAATATTTTATTTTTTGTCCTGGATATGTGGGGAATATGTTTGATTGTGGATGTTCTCTTTGGGTTTTATTTTTGTGGTTCATTTGAAAAACATTTTTTTCTCTGATCTGGGGAGCTGTATCTCCAGTCGAAGATTCATTTTAATCACTTTGATATAACTCTGGATGAAACACACATATTTTTTAAATAATTAAAAAGAATTAACTGCTCCGGAAAAGACTAATAAATCAAATCCTTTTCAAGGAAAGTGTGTCAGGCTCCTTTGTGTTTCTCCATCTGCCTTCAGCTCCGGGCCCAGTGGGAACAGCGCCCCCCGATGGGGAATCTGGAACTGCCCCTGGTGTGTGGGGAGGCTTCTGGGCCCTCCATCCCTCTTCAAGGTGGGCTTGTCCTTTGGCAATGGAAGCCTCTCTGCAGGGAGGCAGGGCCTGGACAGCCTCTTCCACAGAGGTGGGTTCACCCACTGGCCACATCTTCCCCTGCACTTGTCCCAGAGGCACAAGTCCCCAAGGACAGGTCTTGGTAGGTGGCCTCTGGAGCCTGCAGATGGAGGGTGGATGAAATAAAGCTGACCCCTCTGTCTAGACCCAAGCCTTGAACTTCGCGAACAGCCACAAAGAGAGAGGAATGGCCGACCTGAGCACACTTAGAAAGGGGCTGAGGATCCCCTGCCTTCCATCTCCCCAGGGAAGACCCCCCCACACTCCTGAGGGCCCACGGAGGCACCACTTCTCTTCATTTTGCAGCGTGAGAACTGATGCCCTGAAGCTGGACGGTCCCAGCAGCTCGGGGGCTGAGGCAGGAGGCTCCCAGGGCCCAGGCCAGCTCTGCAACTCAGCAAGACTCTGTCTCAAAATTTTTTAAAAAAGGACTGAGAATGTAGCTTAGTGGTAAAGCACCCCTGGGTTCAATCCCCAGTACAAAGGAGAGAGAAAGGAGGGAGAAAGAAAGAAGAAGAAAAGAAGAAAGAAATGACACCCCACAGGTGGCAGGAGGACACGCAATACCATCCTTAGGTGACCCACTCCCACACTCCATCCTGCTCCCCTAGGAGCTCTGAATCCCCGGGGCCCAGGAATGTGCTCCCCTGGAGGCCACATACGCCCTGCTCTGGGGGTCAGATTCTAGAATTCTCTCCCCAAACCACTGAGCCCACTTCCGGGACCCACAAGGCCTCCTGCAGCCTGTGCTGTGGGCAGACCCTTGTCAATGAGAAGAGTGACCCAGGAGCTCCTTCGCGGATGGGGATGGCACTCTCCCTGCAGCAGGAAGGCTGTGCCTCTGCAAGCAAGGACCCTCACGGGGTGGAAAGAGTGGCCTTGCTCAGGACAGTAAAGGGCAAAAGAATACAGTGGGAGGCTGAGACAGGAGGATCGCAAGTTCAAGGCCAGCCTTAGCAATGGTGAGGTGCTAAGCAATTCAATGAAGCCCTATCTCTAAATAAAATACAAAATAGGGCTGGGGATGGGGCTCAGTGGTTGTCTGCCCCTGAGTTCAATCCCCAGTAACCCCCAAAAGAAAAAAGAATAGAGTGGGGAGGAGTTGGGGGGCCAGACAGAGAGCCTGGAGGGAGGGGCAGAGCTGAGGACATCTGGAGGATGGGTCAGGAGGCTGGGACGGTTGTGGTACTTATTGTGGTCCAGGGTAACTGTCCAGTGACAGGGACCCAGCCTTCCCAAGAGTCTGGCAAAGTTGACTGGACACCGCTCATTCATTTCCCCATTCAGGGAGAAAGACCTTCTCCGGGTGCCTCCGCAGCCCGCTGGCTTGGGAAAGTTGGCAAGACTCGGTCCCCAGCTCTGGGGCCCCTGGCTTGGGCTCTCATCACTCATGGCTTTAGATGTCACCTGTGCACTGGCAACCCGCAAACTGACATCTCCTGCACGGGCTTCTCCCCCGAGCCCAGGACTTGCACGCCCGAGGTCAATTCCAACCTTGCCATCTGGAAGTCTTAGAGATAGAGATGTGACCTAGCAGGGCTCTTCCTGTCCACCTCCTCGCCTTCTGTACCTCAGGGAATGACTGCAGCTCAGGTGGACCCGGGAGCCACCTCTCTCAGGTTTTCCTGCCTCGCTCTCTGCAGCAGTTCCACCAATGAATTCTGAAGCATGACTTTCAGAATAGACCCAGGGTGGTCCACCTCTCCCCACCTGCAGGGCGAGGCCCTGGCCCACCAGCCTCTCAGCCTGGGTTCCCGAAACAGCCTCCGGTTCCTTCCCAATTCTCCTTCAGCCTTCTCTCTCCCACAGCCCAAACGACCCTTTAAAACGCAAGTTGGTGGGGCTGGGGATGTGGCTCAAGTGGTAGCGCGCTCGCCTGGCATGTGTGCGGCCCGGGTTCGATCCTCAGCACCACATACCAACAAAGATGTTGTGTCCGCCGAAAACTAAAAAATAAATATTAAAAATTCTCTCTCTCCTCTCTCACTCTCTTGTTAAAAATAAATAAATAAATAAATAAAACGCAAGTTGGTGAAGGCCATGACCCTGCGCAAGCTACTTCAGTGGCTCCCACCTCCCCCAGAGCACAAGCCAGAGGCTGTTCAATGGCCAGGGAACCCCTCTCTTGGTTGCAATGGCTCCCTCTCCTGCTCCAGAACTTAAATGGCACCTTATCAGAAGGTCCCTCCCTGGCCCCTCTCCCCCACCCCCAGGGATTGAACCCAGGGGCACTTAACCACTGAGCCCCAGCCCCAGCCCTTTTTATTTTCTACGTAGACGCAGGGTCTTTCTGAGTTGCTTAGGACCTCAGTAATTTGCTGAGGCTGGCTTTAAACTTTCGATCCTCCTGCCTCAGCCTCCTGAGCTGCTAGGATTACAGGCATGCGCCACCATACCTGACAGGATGGATGGGTACTGTTTTAAGAACAAAATAGATGAAATGCCTGCCTTTATTAGTTAGAAGTTCTGGCAGGAAGATATGAAGGACTGCTCCAGGCTGGTAATGACCCCAAAGACATTCAGGTCCCATCCTCAGAACTCATGAACTCCTCTGTTTCCTAGAGCTGCCCGTAACCGGACAGCGAGGGACTTAACTAACAGGACTGCAACTTCTCTCCATTCTGGAGGCTGGAGCTCTGGGATCCACTGCTGGGAAAGATCTGTTCTATGAACTCTCCTCTTGTGGACTTCACACGGCCATCTTCTCCCTGCACCGTCGCCTGCCTTCCTTCTGTGCCTGACTGTGTTCTAATCTTTTCCCCGAAGGACTGTGAGTTCAAAGGATTCAAGGATTTTGAGGATTGCGAATTTCCAGGATTTCGATTCGAGGATTCGAGGATTTCGAGGATTATATAATCACACTCTGAGCCACCAGGGCACGGATTTCAACATACGGGTTCTGGGGAGACAATTGAGCTAGTAACTGTCGCCACATATGGGGAAAGGGTCTTCGCAAATGAACTTGAGTTAAAGATCCTGGTGTGTCCCAAATGCCATGACGAGTGTCCCTATAAGAAGCTGGAAGGACTGCAGGCCAACAAATGGGAAAATCTTAATATAATAAGTAAATTCCTGCAAACACACAACCCACCAAGACTGAATCATGAGGAAATAGGCCATCTGAACAGATCAATAATGAGTAAGAAGTTGAATCTGTAACAAGAATTCCAACAAAGAAAAGCCTAAGACCAGATGGCTTCCCTGGAGAATTTTGCCAGACATTTAGAGAATTAATACCAGCCCTCCCAAAAGCCTTCCAAACAATTAAAGAGGAGGGAACACTTCCAATCTCATCCTATGAGGCCAGCAGGACTCTAATATCAAAACCAGACAAAAGACACAAGAAAAGAACTATAGACCAATATCCTAGATGAATACTGATGCAAAAACCCTCAACAAAACTCTGGCAAACTAGATACAATAGTATATTAAAAGATCATAGGCACCTAGACACAGTGGCACACACCAGCAACTCAGGAAGCTAAGGCAGGAGACGGCAAGTTGGAGGCCAGCCTCAGCAACTTAACAAGGCCCTAAGCAACTTAGCAAGATCCTGTCTCAAAATTTAAAAAAAGGGGGGGTGGGGGGTGGGGGCCGGGCACAGTGGTGCAAGCCTGTAATCCCAGCAGCTTGGGAGACTGAGACAGGAGAATCGTGAGTTCAGAGCCAGCCTCAGCAAAAGTGAGGTATTAAGCAACTTGGTGAGACCCTGTCTCTAAATAAAATAAAAAACAGGGCTGGGGGGGTGTGGCTCAGTGGTAAAGTACCCCTGGGTTGAATCCCTGGTACAAAAAATGTAGAGGTTTTCCTGTTCACAAGACAACATACTCCTACATGTAGAAAACCCTAAAGATTAAACACACCCCCCCCACACACACACACACACTCACACACACACAAAAAAAAAAGTTGTTTCTATGTACCAACAAGTGACAATATGCAAAAGAAATTGAGAAAATAATTCCATTTATAACACATTTGCATCAAAAAGGAATAAACCTAATCAAGGAGGTGGAAGACTTGTCCACTGGCCCCTACAAAACATTGCAGAAGAAATTAAAGATGACACAAAGAAATAAAAAGACATCCCATGCTCATTGAGTGGAAGACTTAATATGAAGACGTCCATAGACCCAAAGTGATCCACGTCCTCCACCCAATCCCTAGCAAAAGCTCAAGAACAGTTTGTGCAGAAACAGAAAATTTTATCCTCACATTCACATGGACTCTCAAGGTGCCCCAGAGGACCCACACACTCAGAAAAAGAACAAAGTTGGAAGACTCACACTTCCCGATATCAAAAAGAAATTACAGAGTTACAATGATCAAAACAGTTTGGGGGCATAAAGTCAGACACATCATCTCATGGGCTAGAACAGAAAGCCCCAAAGTAAGCAGAATGGGGCAGAATCTTCAAGAAAATTATGTGGGGAAACCAGACACCCACCTGCAAAAGAATGATGTTAGAGCCTTATCTCGAGCAATATAGATGAACTCAAGACTAAAGACCTAAATGTAAGACCTCAAACTATGAAAATTCTAAACAAAACAGTAGAAAAGCTTCACATCATCCGATTTGGTCATGATTTCTTCAATGTGACACTAAAAGCCCAGGCAAAGAGAGAAAAAATAAACAAAGGGGAATAATCAAACTCTTTTGTATCAAGAACACAATCATCAAAGTGATAACCTACAGAATGGGAGAAAATATTTGCAAATGATGCACCTGAGAAGGGAGAAATATGCAGCATTCATAAAGAACTCCAACAGGCAAGAGTGGTGACACTTGCCTGTGATCTCAGCTCCTCAGGAGGCTGAGGCAAGAGGATTGCAAGTCTGAGGCCAGACTGGGTAACTTTGTAACACCTTGTCTTCAAGTATTTTTTTTAAGGGGTTGAGGGCATAATTAAATGGAGTATTTCCCTAGCATGTGTGAGGTCCTGGATTCAATCTACAGTGCAGAAAGAAAAAAGAAAAAAAAACTCTGACAACAACAAAAGCAAAAAATCAAATAACCCAATTTAAAAATGAGAACAGACTTGAAGAGTTATTTCTCCAAAGATGACCTGCAAGTGGCCAGCAAGCATATGAAAAGATGCTCAACCTCAGGAGCATGTCTCACACTCATTAGGATAGCTGTTATCCAGGAAGGAGGAGGAACAGAAGGAAATTCACGAAGGAGTGCCCATGAGGACATGGAGAAATCGAAACCTTCTGCACTGGTGGTAGGAATGGGAAGTGGAGCGACTGCCAAGAACAACAGCGTGGCACTTCTTTTAAAAATAAAATGGAGTCCGGGCATGGTGGTGCACACCTGTAATCCCAGTGGCTCGGGAGGCTGAGGCAGGAGGATCACGAGTTCAATGCCAGCCTCAGCAACTTAGTGAGTTCCTAGACGGCTTAGTGAGACCTAGACAGCTTAGTGTCTTAAAGTAAAAAATGTAAAGCGTAGGGCTGGGGTTGTGCTCAGAGGTAGACTGCTGGCCAAGCACATGTGAGGCACTGTGTTCGATCCTCAACACCATATAAAAATAAAACATATTGTGTCCACCTAAACTAAAAAAAATAATAATAAATATTTTTTTAAAAAAAGTAAAGGGCTGGGGATATGGCTCAGTGGTTAAGGGCCCCTGGGTTCAATCCCCAGTACCAATAAAATAAAATGAATGGAAAATATTAAAATGAAGCTAACTATGGCATCCAGCAAGTCCTCCTCTGGGTCTATAGCCAAAGGTGTGAATTCAGGGTCTCAAAGAGATATGTGCATAACTACTTTCCTAGCAGCACTGTTCACAATAGCCAAGAGGCAGAAGCAACCCAAGGGTTCATGGAGGAACAAATGGATAGACGACACAAACTGCACGCATGTGCACACGCACACAGAACAGTATTCAGCTTTGAAAAGGAAAGAAGCCGTGTCACCTACTACAACACAAAGGAACCCTAAGGACCTGACGGTAAGTTAGATAAGCCAGTCACCCACAAAAACAAGTACCGTGTGACCCTACTATTGTGAGGTTTCTCAAATCAAATTCACAGAGTCAAAGAGTCAGACAGTGGTCACTGGGGCTGGGAAGGGCAGGGGCAGTGGGAGCTTCATGGGTAAAGTTTCAGGTTTACAAGATGATACAGTCCTGGAGATTGGCTTCACAGCAGTGTGATACGGTGAGAGCAACTCCAGGGCAGATGTAGGAATGGTCAAGATGGTAAATTTTATTCGGTGTGTTTTTCTATTGGTTTGTTGGGGGTTTGGTTTGGTTTGGTTTTTTACTCAATTAAAAAAAAAAAAAAAAAAAAAAAAAAGCAGCAACAGCTAGAACAGACCAGAACAGTTTCTCCTCTGGAGACTCCAGAAAAGTGTGAACTTCAGGGCCTCCAAAACCGTAATGAAATAGTGGTGGCTGTCAGTCTCCCAGTTTGGGTGATTTGTCACAAGAGCCACCAGAAACTAATATGTGAATAAATGATCAGCTCTAAGGCCAGGTGAATCAGCACCATGAGGACAAAAACCCAGGGAAGGTGTCCTGAGGTCCCAGGCTCAAGACATTGGAGGAGTTGAGAGGTGCCCTGTGGTGTTAACAAAAGTGACCAAGAGGAGGAGAAATTAGGATGAAGTAGCCAGGGCGTAGGTCCCATAAAAGCCAAAGTAAGGACTCTGGGTTTAGAGAGACAGAAAGGGTCACCTCAGACCAGCATGCTCAGAGGCTGTGCTGGTAACAGGGAGCAGGGATGTGACTTAGGGGCTCGTGGCCCTAAATGCCCAGCTGGTATCCTGGATAGATGTTATACGTGGAGGCAAAGGACGTGCTGAGGGACTAGATAGAGGGGGTGGGGACAAGATGGGAGGCCTCAAAAACAGGTGCCTGCTTTCAAAGTTGGCCTGCACGACTGGGTGACCTTGGCACCCTTTCCTGAGATGAGAAGCACCTGGGGAGGAGCTGATCTGGGGGCAAATTAAGAGCTCTGACTTGGGCATGCTAAGGTGCCCACTTAGCATCCAAGCTGAGATGCCAGGTGGACACATGGGCCCCTGGGACTGCAGTTCAAGAAGAGGCCTGGAGCCAGGTGCAGTGGTGCACACCTGTAAGCCCAGCTACTAGGGAGGCTGAGGCAAGAGGATCCATCACATGTTGGAGGCCAGCCTGGACAACTCAGTGAGACCCTGTCTCAAAATAAAAAATAAAAAAGGGCTGGGGAGATGGCTCAGTGGTAGAGCATCTCTGGGTTCAATCCCTAGTACCAATTAAAAAGAAAAAAGGCCAAGACAGTCACTGAGTCTCCCATCTGGACGAGGTCACCCAGCAAAAGTAAGGAGGGGGCAGACTGGGACGGACAGCAGGGATCCCACGATGCCATCTGTCTTGGCTAAGACAGCTCAGGCTTTGTCCCCTGCTCTCAGCAACAGTCTTAGGCTCATTTTGTGGCTGTGGCCGTGTCCCCAAGGAGGCTCTTGCTTGTCACCAGCTTTCGTTCAGCCAGGCACCAATTTGGCAAGCTTAGACCCATCCTAAATGCTGACCTGGAATAGGCAAACTTTTTCCATGGGACTCTCAACCCCTCATCTAGAAAACATTGATCATGAAGCCATAAGTAAAATATCTTTGAGTAAACACCAAGTACATATTTGCCACTTGGATAGATTAAAATAAGCCCCCAGTTCCCTTATGTTGGCTGCATCCCTGTCATGAGCCCTCTCTCCAGGTGTCCTCTCCAAGCCCCTTCACCCTGGCCTGGTACCTGCTGCCACCCACTACAGCTGTGCCAGCCCTCCTTGGTCTCCTTCAACCCTGCCTGGTCCATTGTAAACATCCCCTTTATTAAACAAGGTCCCCACAGAGCTCCAGGGAGCCTGCAGTTCCAGCTACTACTGGAGAGACCGAGGCAGGAAGATCACTTGAGCCCAGGAGTTCAGGGCCAGCCTGGGGAACATAGTGAGACCTTGTCTCTAAACTCAACCAATCAATGCCAGGCACAGTGGCACACACCTGTAATCCCAGTGACTTGGGAAGCTAAGGCACGAGGATCGCAAGCTCAAGGACAGCCCCAGTAGTTTAGCAGGACCCTAAGCAACTTAGCAAGACCTGGTCTCAAAATGAAAAATCAAAAGGGCTAGGGAGGGGCTGGGGTTGTGGCTCAGTGGTAGAGGACTTGCCTAGCATGTGTGAGGCCCTGGGCTCGATCCTCAGCACTACATAAAAATAAATAAATAAAATGAAGGTATTGTGTCCATCCACAACGAAAAAAAAAATTTAAAAAGAAACAAAGGGCTAGGGATATGGCTCAGTGGTTAAGCTCCCCCTGGGTTCAATCCCCAGTTCCAAAAATTTTTTAAATACATAAATAAAATAAACAAGGTCCCACTAAGTGTGCTCTCTGTTTCCTGCTAGGGCCTGAGATAAATACCACAGGAAAGCAATGAGCAAGCCAAAGGTTGCAGGGCAGCCTCTGAGGTCCTTCATGTTTCCTTGTGACACTTCACTGTGAGTGTCCAGGGACCATTTGACCAAAAGATACGGTGAAGGCATCAGCATCCACCTAAATGTTAATTACTAGAAAACAAGAATCTAATCTTCTTCCCTGTCCATACGATTGTTTACACCCACAGGGGAGCATCTCCTACTTTGCTGGCCACTGGCCCAAGAGCTGCCTAGATCTGTCTGCACAAATGTGACAGAAGCTAGCTCCACCTCTATCCTCACTTGGCCCAGTTTACAGCTTCCTGCAAGCAAGGCTTAAGCAAGCGGGTGCGTCTAGGGGAGACAGGGTTGCCCCCATGAAGGCCAACATTCTAGAACTGTCCGACTCTGGGCAGCGTACAACACCCTTCCAGTGCTGGACTAGACAGCGGAATTTCTTTGGTCACTTGACTCAACCAAAACCTTATTCAACTGGGCCTCCTCCTGGACCCTGAGCAGAGCCTCTCCAGGTCCCCCCTGACAGATCCCTGAAGACCCCGACTGCTCGAAGTATGAAAGTGAGGGAGCACTGGGTGGTCCACAGATGGGTTTACTCAGTGCATGCTACAGGAGAGGCGGAGGCATCTGCAGCAGCGGTGTGTTCTAGGGACTTCCATAGCTCCTAAGGGAACTGTGCAAGGTCACAATTGTCAGTCCCCTAATGGGCTCCTGGGCCAGTGACAGACCTTTGGCAGGCTCTTTTGGTGGGCTCTTCCTCCTAATCAGGAAGAACCCCAAAACCTAGAGCCCTAGGTGCAACTGCCATTGTTGGGCGGTTCAGTCCCCAGTTGTACGCTGCCCTGACCTGACTCCATGCCCAACATTCCTCCCTTTTTGGTTTATTAAAAGGAAATGGGCACCAAGTCCTCTGGCTACTTCTTGCTGAGTCAGGGGCATCCTGGGGTAGGAGGAAGGGTGTTGGGGACAGAGGGCTGGACAGGAAAATTCATAAGGCAGTGGGTGATAATTAGAAAAATCAGCAGATGCCTGCCTAAGCTGGCAATTTCAGGGGGTCGGGGGTCTATAAAGTACCTTGTCACCGTAGTTCTTTGAGGGCCTGCTCCCAGCCAGACGCGATGAGGGGGTCAGGGAGCAGCCATGCATCTTCGTGCATTGCCTGCCTGGTTGGGGGTCCCAGTGTCATTAGTCTCCTCCATAGATGATACAGGCCACAATTACAAAGAGAAGGGTGTAGATAAGCACTTTGCAAGATCATGAGGATAGACTGAGAACCATGGGAGATATCTATCAACCCCATTACAAGCAGTAGGATCCAGAGGCCGTGGCCGCTGATGAATCCTGGGTGGCACAGCAGAGGCCGCGGACTGGAGGTACCGTAGGTTGAAGTGAAGAGCCTCGGGGCAGCGAGGGTGCAGGATAATTTACAGCGTTGAGAGGTCCCTGGGATAGGTCAGCCTCTCTTGGGAGTAGTTGGTAATGCCTAAGAAGGAGCTGGTTGAAAGTCTGGCTAGAGATTGTTGAGATCTGAGAGCTGATACACCTGAGGATGCAAGGAATGACAGGTAAGATGGCAAAAAAGGCAGCGAGGGACCCCAGCAAGGGTAACGGCCAAGGAAGCCGACTCTCCATGGGCTCCATGCATTCCGGACAAAGAACTGTCCTCGCTTTTCCCTGAGGTCTTTGATGACTTGCTTTAGCTTGTGCGGGCTGTGGTCTGTCTCCCCAGCCTGGCTGACATAATCACAGCCCTCCTCGCCCTGGAACACACCTGTGCCTCCCTTTCCAGCTGTTATAAGGTCTAAGGCCCTTCTATTTTGGAGGACGACCTCTGCCAAGGAGGAGCGTTGGGCCTGGAGGGAGTGGGTGGCGCTGAGGGAGGCCTCTGCCGTTTGTGTGAGTTTGTCCCCTAGGTCTTCCAGCTCCTGAGAGAAGGATTGAGTAATGACCAATGCCCCCGATGGCTACCCCTGAAGCGCTGTGGAAGCCACAAGGCTGACTCCCGCCAGGACGGCTGCTCTCCTGTGGTGATGACTTGCAGGAGATGTAAGGATGTCCTCAGCCTCTGCCCAGGTGCATAGGGTGAGGCTGGGGATAAGGATGATGGGTAACAGGCCCTGGCGTGGTCGGGGAGACGCAGGAGAACAGGTAGGATCTGCAGAGGAAAAGCGCAGGAGGAGGCAGAGGGACGTTGGCATTGAGGGTGTTGTGGGTCCCCGGGGGCAGGATGAGGGAGTGGTTGCCCAACAGGTGGTGATGTTAATGAACAGGAGAAGAGGGGTGTAGGGTGGGAGACATGGGGCTGTTGGTGGCTGGGCAGGACCAAGTGGAGGGGGTGGCATTAATAGCGATAGGAGCCAGTAGGGGTCCCCAGAGGGGCACACTGAAAGCAGGAAGAGAAGTTGGAAGTAGAATAGTTGAGCAGGAGCTGGAGGGAGAGTGTTCAGATCCTATCCCGTGAGAAGGTAGGGAGTGGTTTAAGGATTTGTGCTGTGACTTGGTGTGGATTTGGTGGCATTGAGACGTTGTAGGCCCCCCTTGTGAGGAGGAGTCAGTAATAATCTTTTTTATGATGATTTTCCCTCTGCCACTGTACCTGTTGGGGTTGTAGAAGCCTGCGGCTGCTATCCTGGATTGCCAAGAGGAGGGATCGGGAAACTGAAACGTAACATGGAAAGGACCATGTTGCTGCAGGCTGCTTGGCCCCGGGTCGAGCGGGCTGAGCTCCGCTCCTGCCGCTGCTGTCGCGGAGCACTGCCTGCCGCACCCCTGCTGAGCGCTTCCCTGCTGGGCTGTCAGTGCACGCAGGCTTGCAATCTTGCAACCCGGTTGGGCACAAAAACACAAGCCAGTCAAACTGAGACAAAGTTTTATTTTGTGAGAGGCCGTGTGCGTCCCCTAACAAGTGGGTCCACCACGTGTGTTCTACCTGAGCCGGGGGGACTCCACTTCCCCCGGAACACCCTCCTACCATCCTTTCCCAACCAATGGGAACTCTCCCATAACAAGAGTGACATGAGTAACCTGAGTCCCGAAACGGGCCCAGGTAAACAGCAGGAGACAATTACCATAATGTAACTTAACATAATCATAATCTGAATGGCTGGTTGGCAGTCATTAAACCCAAAGGTGCCTGTATCAATATTTTTGCTGTGGCTCCTAGCACCATGTTACTGGTTGACTGTAGGCGCCCAGCCTGATTCCCCAGTGGGATTTCCCCATGGTGGGATGGGACCAATGATACCCACAGTTCCAGGAAGGGCAGCCCTCCCAGCCCAAGTGACCCTTGCAGCCGTCATTGCGCTGGTCCTCCTCAAAGCATAAGAACTTAGGATAGCTGGCCAAACCATGGCCACATTGATGGGCACAAGTGGAGACTGCATCGAAGGAGAGGGTGATGGAGGGGCAGCTAGCTAATGAGCAAGAGGACTGATTGAGTAGACGGGTTTCCTGACCATGGTTAAACTTGAAAAGTATACATGCCTAGTGGGGTGCTGCAAGAGTCGGGGGCAAGCCCCGGAAGAGGGAGGAGGAAAACGTGTTTGTAAGAGGTTCGTGAGCAAGGCTAGCATGATGTCCGGGAGATGCAGAGCTTAAGAGGCCTATCAGGGTGGAGGTGAGAGGTATAAGGAGGTAGTGCAAGCGAGGTGTGTGAGTGTTGTTCCTCCTTGGCGGGGCCGGGAGTCAGCTTCAGTCGGGAGATGTGAGTCCAAGGGGACAGCGTAGCTGATCCTTCCAAGAGTCTGACCACTGTGGGGGTAGATAGGACAACTTATAAGGGTCCTTTCCATTTTGGGGAAAGGTCTATTCTTGGAAAAGGGGGCATAATAGACCCAAGTGCCTGAGGTTAAAGGGAAGGTCGGGGAAGGATCGGATGCATCAGGCAACAGGAGGTCTTGGTGTTTCCAACGCTCAGAGCTGATGAAGGAGAAAAGGGGAAAGGAAAGGTTTTCAGCCAGGTGCTGGGAGAGGGGGTGAGGCCAGGAGGCAGAACCGGGCATCCATAGAGGACCTCGAAGGGTGAGAGTTGTGGGGGTTTCTTTGAAAGGACTCTAATGCAGAATAAGGCCATGGGAAGGAGCTTGACCCATTCACAGTGAACTTCGAGGGAAAGTTTGGCTAGAATCTCTTAAGAGTCCTATTGGAGCGTTCAACCTTACTGGACGATCATGGATGGTAAGGGAGGTGGAAGATCCAGGGTACACTTAGGGCTGCTATGATTTGTTGTGTGATCCAAGACATAAATTCGGGGTCCGTTGTCTGATTGAAAGGACGTGGGTACCCCGAATCTTGGTATAATCTCAGTTAATAGGAGGTGGGCCAGAGTGGAGGCTAGTTTGTGGGGAATGCCTCCACCCAGCCTGAGAAGGTGTCAACAAAGACCAGAAGGTACTTATAACACCTCACCACAGGCATGTGCATAAAGTCAACCTGCCAGTCAGCTCTGGGGATGTGGCCTCGAGCTTGATGAGTAGGAAAGGTTCCTGGTTTTAGGGGGGGTTGTGGGTTGACTTGCTGGCAGACTTGGCAAGCAGTGGTGGTGTCTTTAATGACCTATTAGTTGAAGACAGGATAAAAAAAAGTGGAGAGAAAAGTCTGTAGGGTCAGGGGTTGGGGTGGAAGATTGAGTGTAGGTAGTGGATTGTTTCTGTCTCTAGCAGAGAAGCATGAACAGTGTGTGGCTGGGATACCAGGAGGCAGGTGGCCGAGGTATCGAAGAGAGCGCAGCTTGCCTGGCTGCTGCATCTGCTCGATTATTTCCCATGGTCATGAAGCTGGCATCAGACTGGTGTGACCGGCAGTGGACGATGCCAATCTTGGTAGGGAGCAAGAATGCCTCTAGGAACTGAGAGATCAATTATGAATTGACTATTGAAGACCCTTTGGTGGTGAGGAGTCCCCTTTCCTTCCATGTGGCTGCATGTGATAGGAGGTTATGGAAAATGTACTTGGAATCAGTGTATAGGGTCAGGATGCATCTGCAGCCAGCTGAAAGGCGCGGGTGACCGTGATTGATTCCGCCTGCTGGTTGGTGGTATTTGGGGGAAGGGGTTTGACCTCTATGGTTCGGTCTAAGGATACTATTGCATATCTGGCCAGTTGGCGTCCATCCACAAGGAAGGAACCGCCATCTGAGAACCAGGTGTGGGTAGAGTTCTCGAGGGGGCCCTCAGAGAGATGAGTAGGGCATGAAGGATCTGTTCCAAGACCTGTCCGCAGTCGTGTAAGGGAGGGGTAGCTGAAATGGGGAGCAAGGAGGCAAGGTTTAAAGGCGCGCAAGCCTGGAAGGAGGTAGAGGTGTCCTGTATGAAAGTCACCAAGAGAGGAAGGATGCGGCAAGGCAGGAGAGTCTGGAGTCCCTTGTATGTTAGGAGTTCTTTGAGATGATGGGGACTGGCAATCCTTACAGGTGCTCCAGAGGTTAACTTTGTAGCTTCCAGGAGCAAGATATAGGCCGCTGCCAGGACGTGGAGACATGGCGCCCACCCCCACACAGTAGGATCTGTTTAGACAGATAAGTCACAGGGGCAAACCAGGGGCCTACATTTGACCCAACACCCCCAGGGCTAGACCCCGGTTCTCATGGCAGAACAGAAGGAATGGTCTTTGAAGCTCAGGCAGTCGCAGCGCTGGGGCTTGCAAAAACTTGCTGGAGTTTTTGGAAAGGCTGGACGAGGTCTCCTGTAGGGACCAGGGAGGGGAAAGACTTGACAAGGTCATATAGGGGTTTCGCTAGGAGAGAAAAGTTGGGAATCCACACTCTAAAGTATCCTGCCAGCCCCAGGAATGAAGAGGTTTCCTCTGTGGTGCTGGGAGTCTGTAATTGCTTGATATAAGCCTTGTGGTTGTTGGTGGTAGCCTTGGAGCGGTAACCTGGGCCTTTGAAAGTTGGACTTTAGCAGGAGAGACCCGGTAGCCCCTTTCAGCTAGGAAATTGAGAAGTGAGGTGTCATTCTGTGATTATTCCAGGGAGGGACTGCAGAGGAGTAGGTCATCTACATATTGCAGTAATCAGGATTGTGAGAGGGACAGGTCATCTAGATCAGTGGCCAAAATATACGGGGGCTGTCCCAGAAGCCCTGGGTTAAGTCCGTCCAGGTCAGTTTACGAGACCGGCGTGACTCAGGATCTGTCCAGGTGAAAGCAAAGAGGTCCTGGGATGTAGGGCCAAGGGAATAGAGAAGTGAGTTGATATCTATCACTGAGAAGTGAGTTGAGGAAGGAGGTATAGAGGACAGGATGGTATATGGGTTTGGAACCAAGGAGTATATGGGTTGGACAGCCTCATTGATCAGCCGGAGATCTTGAACTAAACGAAAGGTGCTGTTAGGTTTTTTAACTGCCAGGATGGGAGTGTTGAAAGGCGAGTGGGCAGGTCTGAGGAAGCCCTTGGTTAAGAGATCTTGAATGATGGGCTGTAGGCCTATCAGGCTGGCAGAGGGAAGCGGGTATTGGGGTTGACATGGATAGGCATCTGGATGTTTTAAAGTAATGACAACGGGGGAGCAGTGTGCAAGTGATGGGGTTGTGGTGTCCATACCTTGGGGTTGACTTTGTCTGGGGGAAAGGGAAGGAGGGGAGTTCCTCTGTTGGAGGTGACATGAGTAGAGAGAGAATGTAGGAGACTGACTTGTCCAGATTGAGGGTGATAGATGTCTCAAATTTGGAGAGGATGTCTCGCCCTAGCAGGGGAACTGGACATTGGGCCATAACCAAGAATTGGTGGGAGAATATGACTCTGAGGAATGAGCAGGAGATTAGGGCAGTGATCCTAGGCATGAGGATTTGGCCCCCTACCAACAACAGAGGTGGGGCCACCCAAACTCCATCAGAACAGAGAATGAGGCTCCAGTGTCTAGGAGGAATGAAATGGGGCATCCGTCTATGGTAAGTGTGACCCTGGGCTCTTGTGTGGTGATGGCCATCCAGGACATTGGAACTTTGGGCAGGGTTTGGTAGGAACCCTTGGGTTAGGGCAAGCCCTGGCCCAGTGGCCATCCCTTCCACATTTGAAGCATGGCCCTGGTGGGCTGCATGGAGGTCCTTTAGAGGATGAAGTTGGGGGGAAGACGCCCGAATGGCCTGAGCCAGCATCTGGGATTTGTGGGGTTTGGCCTTTTCCTCCCTATTATGGCAGACCTTGAAGGCCAGGGGTGAGAGGCCCCCTTTCCAACCTCTTTAGTTTGGCCTTTATGTCGGGGTAGCTTTGGGGGAAGAAATGGGTCGTTAGGAGCTGTCTCCCATCAGGGGTTTCGGGGTCTAAATTAGCATATTGTTGGAGGGCCTTAGCCAGCCTACCTAAGAAAGTGGAGGGGTTCTCATTTTTATCTTGAATGATCTCTTGGAGCTTTTCAAAGTTAACTACCTTCTGAGTTGCCCGTCTGAGTCCAGCAACTAGGCAGGAGGAAAATTGGTCCCTCAGGGCTAATCCTGCAGCAGTATTGTAGTCCCAATTAGGGTCCTGGTCAGGGACTGCCTGAGCACCTAGCAGGTGAGCCTGGGTGGTTTGATGAACCTCATCAGCTTAATTACGGGCTTCCCCCAGACCCGTCTGTGCTCCTCTGGGAGAAGAGTATTGGCCAGGATGGTGGAAATGTCGTGAAAAGTGAGGTTAAAGCCTGAAGAAGGTATTCAAATTCCTCAATGTATGAGGAGGGGTTGGAAGTGTATGAGCCCAGGCACTTCTCAATTTGGGAGATCTGCCATAGAGAAGGGAACATGAGCCCTCACAATGCCTTCAGCACCCGCCACTTCTGGGGGGGGGTGGCGATAGTACACGAAGAAAGGTGAATTTTAGAACAGGTTGTAGGGGGACTAAAAGGGGGCTGGGAAGCTCTGGGGGTGATGCCAGGGGAGCTGAGGGCTGTGGGGTAGGAGGATTGGGCATGGTTGGGAAGCAAGGCAGAGGCAGGGGTTGGGGGGCCTGCCGGTAAGAAGGTGGCTCATCTGCAGGGTCAAAGTTGGAAGGACAGGAGGAGAGATCCTTGCATGGCTTAATGGTGAGAAGAAGGTGGTGTGGTTTATTTTGGTTATCTAGTTGGTACTTTGGGTAATCTTGTATGCAATATTTGATAAGGCACTTAGGTTTAATAGGCTAGGAGTGGACCCGTTATTCAATAGACACCTAACTGGGGGAGTCGACCGGCAGGGAGCTGAAATTCCCCATGACAGGCAGATGATTCAAACAAGGTGTCCCTTAACGAACAATTGCCTGGAGAGAGAAATCAGTTTTTGATGTGGTCGTCACCAGATCAGAATACTGATTGGACTCCAAGGAGCCGAGGGACCGCAGGTCACCCAATATCAGAGTTTATGGGAAAGTCAGACCTGGGCCGGGGCATAAGGGGAGATCCTAACCCATACTAGTAGAATCCGGAGGATTGCTCCAGGGTCTCTGTGACCATAAAGGCCTAGGCAGAGTGAATTCTCCTCCCACAGGTGGTCAGAGGAGCCAAGAGATGATCAATGGTCAGTTTCCCCTGAGGGTACACCTGCTGGTGAGCAACGGAGAAGGGGAAAACTTACCAATGGATGACCGATGTTGGATATGGGTCCAGCGACCAAGGAAATGGACTGGGGATGACCTGGGTGGAGTGGGGGGTGAATCCAGATTGGGGTCCTCACCTAGTGAAGGTGAGGGAATCCCAATCCTAGTCACGGCACCAATGAAAGACCTCTGAAGACCCCCACTGCTCAAAATATGAAAGTGAGGGAGCACACCGGATAGTTCAGAGATGGGCTTACTCAGTGCAGGCTACAGGAGAGGCGGAGGAGTCTGCAGCAGCAGCAGCGGTATGTTCTAGGGACTTCCATAGCCCCTAAGGGAAATGTGCGAGGTCACAATTGTCAGTCCCCTATTGGGCTCCTGGGCCGGGGACTGTCCTTTGGTGGGCTCTTCCTCCTAATCAGGAAGAAGTACCCCAAAGCCTAGAGCCCTAGGGGCGACGGCCATTGTTGGGCGGTGGCCCGGCCCTGACCTGACCTGACTCGGTGCCCAACACCCCCAGCCCTGGGAAAGGACGACAGTGAGCCTGGCAGAGAGGCGTTCTTTTCCCAGATCCTGCGCGTTCGCACCCTGGGACGCCTGGGACAGTCGTGAGTCTTCGCCTTCCCCCCCCCCCCGCCTGCCCCCACTGCAGGGCTCAGGGGAGAGGGA
The DNA here is from genome assembly GCF_045843805.1 of Urocitellus parryii. Lineage (NCBI taxonomy): Eukaryota > Metazoa > Chordata > Mammalia > Rodentia > Sciuridae > Urocitellus > Urocitellus parryii. The sequence continues at coordinate 27,029,313 of NC_135539.1, read as the reverse complement.
GAGGACCCAGCTGGCGCCCCTCCCCAAGGTGACCTCGGAGTCCTCAAGGTCACTAGGCCTCCATCACCTTCGGCCTGGCCTCCAGGTGGCTTGGGTCAGAAGGGCTCCCAGTGGCGAAACGGAGGCGTCTACACGTCCCTGGTCACCGCACTAGAGCGCGCTGCACAGCTAGCAGCGCCCAGCAGCGAGCTGTCGCCCTCCTGGGGAAAGATGAATGAAAGGAAGAACGGCGGAGGCGGCCGGGCGGGCGGGGCGCGGCGGCGGGGCGGGGCGCGCAGGCTGCGGCCGCAGGGGGCGGGGCCGGAGCGGGGCGGGACCAGCTGGGGGGCGGGGCCGCGCAGGGCATATCCAGCCGCCGCGCGCGCCCCGCCCTGCCGCAGCCCGCACGCCCCGCCCCGCCCCGCCCCTCCGCGCGCTCCGCCGGCCGCCGCTGCGCGGAGCCGGTGCTCCAACCGGTGTCCGAGAGGCGGCGGCGGCGCCGCTAGCCCCGAGCTCCAGGCCCGGCCCGCGCTCCCCGCCTCCGCCTCCCCGGGCCGGCGGCGGGCGAGCTCGCGGGCCCGGCCGCCCCGTCCCGGCCCGCCGGCCCCGCCCCCCGCCGAGTGCATGAGGTTGACGCTACTTTGTTGCACCTGGAGGGAAGAACGTATGGGAGAGGAAGGTGCGCGGGGCGCGGGCGCGGGCGGGCGCGGGCCTGGCCGCTAGCGGAGCCGCGGGCGCGGGAGGGGGCGGCCGGGCCGCCGCGGGGGCCGGGTCTGCCGCGAGGCCGCGCCCCTGCCTCCCGGGGATGAGCTCGCCCTTCCCCAGCCCGCAGGCCCCTCCCTGCCGCCTCCCACCCGCTTCCCCGCTCGCCCGGGTGGGCTGCCCTCCCGCCAGCGCTGGCGGAGCACCCCTCCTCCCTTTCATCCCGGCGGTGCCCCTTCCCGGCGGCCCGCCATCCCGGCCCTGCCCACCCGGCGCCGGCCTCCGTCCGCGTGCTCCGTTCACCCTGAGCCACCGCTTATCCGGAGTGGAACCCGGCCTAGGGAATAAAGAGCGGCTGGAGGAGCCGCAGCCCTGGGTTCCAGTCGCCACCCCGCGCGGCCGGGTTCCGTGACCTTGAGCCAGGCGCCAATACTCTGGGCCTCAGTTTCCCAGTGTGTCCAGTTGGGGACCAGGTGGTCAGTCCCCGGTACTTGTGATTGGGAGCTGGACGGGCAGAGAGGGAATTTGCTTCATGAGAACCGGTGGCTGTATACTGCCACTGCGGGACCCCTCCCCCTCCCCCTGCACCAAACCAGGTGCCTACCATTATCTTGGCTGGGGGAGTGACTGCCTTCTAGCTTCTCTTTAGCCCTTTCCCCTTTGCTGAACCCAAGGGTTAGGGCTGCACAACAATTAGGGTTCAAAGACCCCCAAGAATCCCAGTCCCACGGAGTCGGGGGTCTCCTCTGGGTTTCCTTTGCTGACTCCTCACATAGATCCATTCAGTTGCAAGCTGGGCCCTAATGGGCCAGCTCCATTCTCCCCTGGGGTTTCCACCAGTCTTTATCCAGGCCAGTGAGCACCTGCCTGGAGCACAGGGACACCTCACCATTGCACCTTCCTTAGGTCCCTGGGTACTCAAAAGGAGTAAGTCATTGCTTTGGAGCCTGATTGTAAGATAGGGCAAGCCTTGCCCTCTCCAGAGCTCAGTTCTCCCCATCTGTACAATGGGGAGAGGCAAACCTGGATGTCTTATAGGGTCTGCTAGCTCCAGGGCCCTGGGATGACTAAGCATACCAAGTGGCTGGCTCTGCAGCCCCAGCCCCTTGTCAAGTCAGGGCATGGCTAAGCTTCAGTTAGAGCCAGCACCTCTGGGCTTTCTGCTTGTCCCCTCCCAGCATAGGATGCGCCAATCCAGTCCTGTCCAGTTGCTGCCCTTTGAAGGGCCTCTAAGCAATTTTTCCTGGGCTGTCAAGGGAGGAAAGGGACAAGATTGTCACCCTCCACCTTATTTCCAAACCCCACTGCTTTCTCCTGGTTTACCTTGCCAGAACCTGAGTTAAAGAATGTTGTTGCTGGACAGTGGACATCCAATCCTCCTCCTCAGTTTACAGATAGAGGTGCTAAGACCCAGAGAGGCTTAGTAGCTCAGCAAGACTCAGACCACTGTCCTTTCTCTTCTCGCTTGGCACAAGGACTGCTTAGCCTGGGTGCTGTGCCCTGGGATTTGTGCACGTTCGCATGAGGTCAGCAGGGCAGGCTGGGCCTGTGCCAAGCTGCACCTCTGGAGAATGGTTCCTGACTCCCTTTCCTCCCTGCAGGAAGTGAGTTGCCCGTGTGTGCGAGCTGCGGCCAGAGGATCTATGACGGCCAGTACCTCCAGGCCCTGAACGCTGACTGGCACGCAGACTGCTTCAGGTAGGGTGGGGTTCTTGCCCTGGACAAGGCCTGCAGACACCTGGTACTCTTCCTGTGCTGTCCCTAGGTGCCACATAGTGAGTCCTTGGCCTCAGTGTCCTTCTGTAAAATGAAGCGTTTTGACTAGAAGATCCCTAAAGAACTTCCAGTTTTGTCATTTCAGACCCCTAAGGAGAGGGTGGGAAGACCTGCTAGTGCAGTTGTGTCCCCCCCATCTACAGGGTGTAGGTTCCAGGACCCCCACAGATACAAATCCTTTTTATAAAATGGCAGGGTATTTGCAGTCTAACCTATGCATATGTGTGCATTGGTGTGTGTTGTTGATGGGGTCTTGCTGCGCTGCCCATGCTCGCCTCTAGTTCATGGACCTAAATGATCCTCCTACCTCAGCCCCCCAAGTAGCTGGAACTCCAGCCAGGCATGCGCCACCATGCCTGACTTCAACAGTATACTTTAAATCATCTTTAGATGACTTCTGATACCTAATAGAGCATAAATGCTGTGTAATTAATTGTTATACCATGTTGTTTAAGGATTAAAGACAAGAAGGAAATCTCTACATGTGCAGTACAGATGCAATTTTTTTTTTCCTGAAGATTTTCAATCCAACGCTGTTTGAATCCACAGTGTGGAACCCGTGGGGTACAGAGAGCTGATAGTATCACCAGGCCTGCTGGTCCCTGGGTGGGGGAGGAGGGGAGGACAGTGTGTCCTGCCACTGCTTCAGGGGAGGGAGAGGACAGGACAGGCCTTAAGGGGAGTTGAGCCACCGTCACTGTGCCCCAGCTGGTTGTCAAGATGCATAGCCCAGTGAGACCAGCCCTGGCCTCCAGACAGATGGGCGGTGGGGGCAGGGCTGTGTCAGAGGACAAAGCAGCACATGGCAGCCCAAAGGTGCCCTAGTGACCCAGTAGGATCATCATCATCCTGAGCAGCCAGGTGCAGAGGACTGCTGAGATTTAGCTATGGAGCCACAGCAGAAGTCTCCAAGGATGTGCGAATCCTGGGTGGAAAAGCATCATGCAGAGGGACTCCAGGCAGGGATCTGGCACCAACTGCAAATGAGAGATCAGGAGAAGCACTGTCAAGGGAGGGAGGTGCAGCCACATCAGAGCATCATGGCCAGGGGCTTATTTTAGGTTTCTTTTAATTTTGAAGAATAGGTCATAGGACATGGTGACACATACCTGTACCTCTATAATCCCAGTGACTCAGGAGGCTGAGGCAGGAGGATAGAAAGTTAAAGGTCAGACTCAACAACTTAGCAAGGCCCTAAGCAAAAATGGTGATACCCTGTCTCAAAATAAAAAGTCAGAAGAGCTGGGGATGTGTTTCAGTGGTTAAACGCCCCTGGGTTCAATTTCTGGTACCCCACCCACCCTCAAAAAAGAATAAGCCTAGGCTAGTATAGGCATAGGTGGCCTTTAATCCCAGCTATTCAGGAGGCTGAGGCAGGAGGATCCCAAGTTCAAGGCCAACCTGGGCAATTTAGTGAGACCATATCTCAAAATAAAATAAAAAGGGCTGTGGCTGCAGGTCAGTGGTAGAATACTTTCCTAGCACTCATAAAGCCCCAAGCTCAATCCCCAGTACCACCAAAAAAAGAAGTAGTCATCTTAACATTTTCTTGCACTGAGCAAGGACCACGTGCTGTTCTTAGTACTACACATTGTTAGACATTGTGTCGTTTCCATTCTGCCAGAAGAAAATTGGGACACAGAGAAGTTAATTCTCTTGCCTAAAGTCACACAGCCAGTGAAGAGAACATCCAGTGTCCACTCTGGTGGTAAGGCCAAGAGAGAGGCAGGTGGTATCCCCGGGTTCCCTATCAGGTCTCAGAAGGAGGCCCTACACGGGGAGTGGGGCAGTGCCGAGAGCAGGAACAGCCATTTTGGTAGCAACACTCTGAGTCCAGGGATGGCTTGAGGAGACCGAGTTGAGTGATTTGGGAAGGGTACTGAGTACTGTGACTGGGACCTTTGAAGGGGACAAGCAGACCACTGGGGAGGGGCATGGGCAGACATGCTGCTGAAGAATGCCGACCCGCTGGACAGATGGTGGCAACTTGGCAGGGAAGGAACTGTAACTAAAGTTCAGAGCTCTGTGCTCATACACCTGACCTAGGATAAGGACAGATAGTAGAGAAGAGTTCAGATACAATATTTGCAAGTACAGATCGAGTGTCCTTAATCAAAAAAGCTCCAAAATCAGAAATGTGAGCACTGACATGGTGTGGAAAGTGGAAAGTTCCATCACGGCTGACCTCACAGGTCAGGTCGGAGTCAGAGCACATGCCCGCTATACGTTGTGCGGTGACCTTCAGGCTCTGCGTGAGGGGATGGGAAACACAAGTGAAGGCTGTGTTTAGACTTGGGTCCTATCCCCAAGAGGCTTCATTAGGTATATGCAAGTATCCAAAATCCAAACAAATTCAAAACCTGAAACAATTCTGGTCTCCCTCATTTCAGATCGGGGAGACTCCACCTGGACTTGTGGTGTTAGCCACCCTTTATCAAGCACGCTTTAATTTTCCTCCCTCACTGTTGACCACATGAAGTACCAGATCTGCCCCGTTTGTGTGGAGGGTTAGCGGGAGCTAGCACCTTGCTCCCGTGAGCTGGAGCGCACCTGTGCCGGCTCCCTCCGAGTCCCTAGAGCTGGAGCAGGGATGGCCGGTGGGGTGGGGGAGGGCTGATGAGTGGCAGGTCTGTGGTTTTCTAACCTGTGTCCTGGGAGTGGGTGGTCCCAGGATGCTCATGATAGCTCCTGACCATGCTGAGTTGGAGATAGGAAGGCCAGAAGGAATGGGCCCCTCGGAGCCGGTGCCGAGATGTGAATGGCTTTGCAGGGGCCAAGAGGTATCAAGGGAAGACCTTGGGGGCCGCTGAGCCTGGGATGGGAGGGAAGGTGGAGCCCTGGAGATGTGAGGGAGGCCAGGTGCAGCCCCAGTGCCGCAGGAGGGAAGCAGAGAGGCGAGGCACGTGGTGCCTGGCTTTGGAGCAATCTCCCTGCATCACCAGGAGAGGTGTGAGGCCCAGCCAGGGACCATGGGGAGAGGCATATTCAGGTTGTCCCTGATGTGGAGGGACACAGGGTCCCACAGTGGGGGAGGGCCCACAGAAAGAGCCACGGTGTAGAAGCGTTCCTGGCCCAGTGGTGGGTTTCTCCCAACCGCCAAAGTGAAGGGGTGAGGCCAAGTGTGTCCTCACCCATGATGGAAAGTAGCTCAGGGGTCACTGCTTGCCCAGGCACATGACTGACAGGCAGCCAGAACAGCTCTGAGCAGGATCCCTAAGGCTCTGGACCCTGCTAGGTTTCCCTCTGGAAGTGTCACAGTGCTGTGATCCCGTAAGTAACATTGAGACCTTTGTTCCAGGGCCCCTGTCCCCTAAGCTGCTCAGGCAATAAGCTGTGACAGCCCTGCAGCCCCCAGCCAGCTCCTCTGTGACTGTGATTGCCATACCCCACCTTCCAGGACCCCTCTGCAGTGCCTTTCCAAGTGGTACCCCTGGGTCCAAGCCAGTCACTCACCAATGGTGACAGAGCCCCTGCTCTATACCGGCCCCCCAGCAGCCTGTGAAGCGGGTGCTGTCTGTTGAAGCAGCTTGACAGATGAGGAGCAGGCCCGGAGCTCAGCTGTGTGCTCAGGGACTCCCTGGGAGCAGGCCAGAGTCCAGACTCAACCCGGGTGGCCTGGCTGCAGAGCCTGCCCTGTCCCTCCCAGAGCACAGGTCCCTGCCTTAGTAGGTGAGCCAGGCCCTAGACAGATGCTGTCAGGTGGTGCGGAGACAGCGCTCTGGGTGGTTTAGGTGGAGCGTCAAAGGAAGCAAGGGAGCAGCCATGGGGATCCCGCGACCCACAGAGGACTGCATGCAAAAGTCTGTGGTGGGTGCCGTGTGCTTGGCACGTCGGGCATCAGCCGAGATACTGGTGTGCTGGAGTGGAGTCAGCCATGCCTAGGGGATGTTTTGGGGGAAGCCTGTCAAAGGGGCCATTGGCCCTGCATCTTATTTGAACCCCATGGTCTGTGCCCTTGAGTGCACTGAAGTCCCAGGTCCTCTCAGGTGGGACAGCAGGGCTACATGAGAAGAGTGTCACATCCTCTGAGCAGCGGGAGGCTTGCTGCAGACCTGGCACTAGGACTGGGCTGTGTGGCACCTGTGCTTGCCCCTTTGTCTCTTCTGATGGGCCCACCCCAGGAGATGTATGGCCAGGCCTAGTAGTCCAGGCTTCCCTTTGGCCCAGCTATTGCTTCTATGCACAGCCAGCAGCCAGCGGAAGCCTCCAGTGCAGGAGCCCTCGGGCTACTGTAGCTCAAGATCTCCCTGGAGGCTAGGTTGGCTGGTGAGGAGGGGTGAGTGCATCTGGCCATGGGTTGGCTGGGGTGCAGACTCTCCTTCAGGGAACCTTCTGTGCAGGGACAAACTGTCCATGGGAAGTTGACTTCTGCTCCCTTGGGGGCAGCACCGGAAGAGGCAGCTGCTTTTGAGCTTGTCCCTGTCACCAGAGAGGCGCAAGCCCTCAGTACCTTTGTCTAGGCAGAGGCCAAGGAGGATACAAGCTACCTTTCTCCAGATGTGCAGGAATAAGGGCAGAATGGTCAGGTCAGAGCCTAGATCCCTCCTTCTTCACCCACTGCCTAGACTCAGGGCCTATATCCCTCCCCCTTTTCCCCACTGCCTGGGGTCAGCCTAGATCCCTCCCTTTTCACCCCACTGCCTAGACTCAGAGCCTAGATCCCTCCCCCTTCACCCCCGCTTCCTGGGGTCAGAGCCTAGATCCCTCCCCCTTCACCCCCATTGCTTGGGGTCAGAGCCTAGATCCCTCCCTCTTCACCCCACTGTCTGGGGTCAGAGCCTAGATCCCTCCCCCTTCACCCCCACTGCCTGGGGCCAGAGCATAGATCCCTCCCCCTTCACCCCCATTGCTTGGGGCCAGAGCCTAGATCCCTCCCCTTTAACCCCCACTTCCTGGGGTCAGAGCCTAGATCATCCGTCTTCACCCTACTTCCTGGGGTCAAAACCTAGAACCCTCCTTCTTCACCTATACCAAAGCTTAAGCAGAAGGCACTTCAGCTGCTTCCTGTTGCAGTCTCAGACCAAGACCTTCACACCACACTGTGGTATCCTCCCCATGTGGTGTGGCCACGCTGGCCCCTCCCTCTGCAGCCTCCAATCCTGAGCCCCTGGAGCAGCATAGGGAAGCTCTGGGCTGGCTGCCCTGCACTCCCGCAGGCCTCCAGAGCTCCTGCCAAAGGATGCTGTTGGCCTCGGTCCTGAGAAGACGCCGCTTCCTCAGAGGGGCTAAGTAAGTGGAAAGACCCTTCCCACCTAGTTCTGTCCCAGGCTCCTGGCAGACCCAGGACTCGTGGGCAGACCCACCTGGGCCAGCGTGGGGCAGAACTGAAACTCCCTGGTCATGGCTGGCCGCCATGTGGGGAACAGGCAGCTCCCAGAGCTTTTGGCCCTTTGGGTACAGTCTCCCCAGGAGGCTGGCCTCCAGCCATCCTTCTGCCCTGGTGTCCATCCCCTGGAGGGACACCCTCAATACCTGTCCCTGCAGTTTTCTGCTGTCTCCCAGTCCAGCCTCTTCACTGCAGGGCACGTCCCATGTCCCTGCCTCTCCTCTCCTGCCCTAGCCTGGCGCTGCCCCCGATGTCAGGGAAGGGACTCCACAGTGGGGCCAAGGCACAAGTCTCTGCAGGAGTTCTCTCACTGGCCCTGCCCCAGCTCCATAAGCCATCAGTACCTGCCCTGCTTCACTTGACACTTGAGGTCTCCTGTGGGGACAGGTAGCCTGTGCCCCCTCCACCTGCCTTTTCTGGCTCCTGGCTGGATGTGGGCCTGAGGGGCAAGGGGCTGGACAGGGGCTGGGCTCTCTGGTACCTTCCACCCACAGAGGTCTGCGGGGCGCAGAGTACTGCTGCTGAGCCAGCACATGAGCCGTGGTCTGGCCCAGGAAGCGGGCAGAGGGGGCTCTGGATGCTGGGGGATAGGGACCCCAGAAGGGCTGGTGTCCTCTTGGACAGCTTTGCAGCTGCCCAGCCTGGGACCCCAGGGAACTAGCCGGTGCAGGCGGAGGGGTGGGCCCAAGAGGGCTGCTGGTGCCTGGTGCACTCGCTTGGGGACCACCCGGGAGGGGAGCCCTGGTGCACTCGCAGAGCCCTTGGGAAGGTGATGAGCGAGCCACTGGCCATCAGCAGAGGAGCTTCCAGGCAGGCGGGCGGAGGAGAGCAGCCGCTCTCGCTCTCGGGAGGCGGGCAGCTCAGAGTCCCCACCCACAGAGAGGCCCTGCTTCCTACAGCCAGCCCCAGGGAGCCGGGGGAGGCTCCTGTGACGTCCTGTGACCAAAGTCTGGAGTGGTCGGTGGAAGGGCAGGAAGCGAGTCACAGATGACCAGCGGGGGCTTTCCCTTGGGGACAGGAACTGCCACCCCTGCACAGACCACTAGTTAGGTTGGACCGTGGGAGGCGCGGCTCCGCCCCCATCTCCAGGCTCCGCCCCTGCCTCTGGTGTCCTGGTTGTGGTCCTGGAGGGTGGGCAGTGGCCTTCCGTCATGGCTTCTATCCTGCACCCTTCTGCCGTCACCCCCAGAGCTAATGCGTCAGGTCCCCTTTCTGGGAGCATCCCCACCCACGTGCTTCTGAACCCTGACATTTTGTGCTTCCCCCACCCCTCCCTGCAGACTGCCAGACAGTGGGGAACTAGCTGGGTCCTCTTAAAGGGACAGTGTTTCACTGGCTATCTCAGGGCTCACCTCCTGAGGTCACTGGCCACGTGGGGAAAGGACTGTCCCACCCAGGCCCAAGCCCTCCACTCTCCTGGATTATTACCCTGCAAAGCCTGGGTCCTCCTGTCCATATGTGACCCAGCAGCAGAACTGGCCGGATCCCCTGGCCTGTTCCCTGTGGGGTGGGCAGTCTGGCCACACATACCCATGCACAGCAGGAGTCTGGACGCCACTCTCCTGGAGCCAGTGGGACTGTGCTCTGCAGGTCCCTGGGGGAGCTTGCTGCTGGCTCATCGAGGCCGCTGGTCCCCCCAACCCGGGTGCTTGGGCAGGAAGAAGCCAAGTGTGTAGATCTAGCTCCCGCACGGTGGCCAGCACCCAGAGACAGGAGCACCCCTTCTCTCCATCTACCCCTCACCCACCCACCCTCAGGGTTCCCATGCTAGTCCTGGTGACCAGGCAGGGGACTCTGGCCCTGACCACACAGTGTACCTGGGCATCCCACTGCAGTGTGACCACTTTTCTGAGGAAAGGCAGGGAGACTGGCGCTGAGGTACTGAACTGGCCCGAGCACCCTTCTGACCAGCAGCACCTGTGGGGCACTGAGCTCTGAGAAGCCAGGAGATCCTTTGTCTGGAGTGGCAGGTCCCAGCTGGTCTACATGAGCCAGGTCCCTGCCTAGATCTTGGTGAGATGGGAGCAGATTTGTGGGACCCCAGGCAGCATGGCCCCCTGCACTCCGCCTCTTCTCTAAGTTGAGGTGACACCCCTGCCTCATGGTGCCTGGAAGGGTAAGAGGAGTTGAACCAAAGGAGCTGAGATGCTAGTGCTCTGCAAGCCTCCGGCGCTGAGGGCCAGGTGGGGCAGGGAGGAGCCCACTGGTCCATCCCCGCGTCCTCCACCTGGCTGGCGACCAAGAACAAGTCACCTTCCTTGTGGACCCTCCTCTTTGCATGACAAAGCCTAGATGAGAAGTGTCCCTTACCCCTCCAGCCAGCTGCCAGCCCTGGCCCTGTGTGCAAGACTGCGTGGCTGTGCACTGTGTGAGGTGTGGAGGAGGAGCTCAAGGGGGACCGTGTCATGTCTGCCAAGCCCTGTGTCAAGCACGGGCTGCTTCTGTCCAGAGGACACATATTTTGCTATTCTTCCAGAGGCTCCTGCCACTGGCTAGGCCCAGGTGTGTGGGAAGCAGGGCGCGGGCGCTGGTGACTCAGCCCACCCTCTCTGCACAGGTGTTGTGAATGCGGCGCCTCCCTCTCGCACCAGTACTACGAGAAGGATGGGCAGCTCTTCTGCAAGAAGGACTACTGGGCCCGCTACGGCGAGTCTTGCCACGGGTGCTCGGAGCACATCACCAAAGGGCTGGTCATGGTGAGCACCCTGCGCACGCCCCCCGCCCCTCTGTGCCGCACGCTGCGCCTGGAGCGTCACTGCTCCAGCTCATCATCTCCTTTTTTTCCCTCTTGCTGCTTCTCTGAGCCCCTCATGCTTGCTGAGCCTGACTGCCGTGTCCCTCAGCCCCTATCTGTGTGGCCCACACTGTGCTTGAGTCCCCGCCATGTGTTCAGGGCTGCCCTTCTGAGAAGAGGCCACGTGGAGAGAGCGGAGGGGGCCGGAGGCTGGGTCAAGTGGCTCAGCTGGGTTGTCCCCACCCCTCCGCCAGGTGGCTGGGGAGCTGAAGTACCACCCTGAGTGCTTCATCTGCCTCACATGTGGGACCTTCATCGGCGACGGGGACACCTACACGTTGGTGGAGCACTCCAAGCTGTACTGGTGAGTGTCCCGGCCCCTCTCTGCACCCGGGGCCCCGCATCACGGGCTGCCAGGATGCTGGCTTTCCACACCTGGGCCTGTCTTTCCATGTGGCCAGGTTTGAGGGGGCAAGTCCCCCCAGAAATGCCTGAGACAGCAGCCACAGGAGAGAGGTCCCTCCCTCGCGTGGTCTGCAGTCACCAGGAGTGGCCCAGACCTCAAAAGCTAAGGACAGTCCCTAGCGAGACTGCCCTCCCCTCAGGCACCATCTGAACATCCAGGGGTCCCTGGGCACTTGCACCTCTGTCCGTCTGGCTCCAAATGCAGGGCCCCGCAACCCCGTCAAGCTGGATGGTTTGATGAAAGACGTGGCGCCCTGGAAGGCCCGAGGCGCAGGGCTCCAGTTTTATCACGAGGGCTGTAACTGGGACCTTAACACACAAGGCACCTCCCCGAAGCCTGGTGCTCGCTGCCAAGGCTTCACAGGGCATCAGCATCCAGGGATCTTACTGGGCTTCATTACTCCCTCGTGATTGGTTGGCCACATGATTAAGCTCAGTCTCCAGCCCCTCCTTGAAAGCAGGCTGGCTGGAAGCCCCAGCCCTTCTGTCCCCCAGTTGGTAGGCCCTTCCAGTGACCAGTCCCAGCTCTGAGTCTTCTCATTAGCATAAACTCCAGCGTAAAGTCTGAAGGGCCATAGATAACAATTCACTCCTGTTCAGGGAGTGAGAGTCTCTCCCAGGAAGCAGGGACAAAGCCCAGACAGATTCCTTCTCAGCAACAGCGATAAAGCTGCATTAGAGAACAGCAGGCCTCCCCCCAGACCTCCTGCTGCACAGGATGCACCCCAGCCTTTGTCCTGGACATCTGGCAGCATTGCTGGGACTAGACAGCCCAGATGACTAAGCCGCAGAGAGGGCCAGGGCGCTGGGCATGCTCAGTTCTGGTTCCTGGTCCCACCAGTCAGCTGGAAGGGGAAGAGCACAGAGCCCAGGGCGGGGACCACGGTGGGTGGTGATGCTAATGAGGACATTGACATTCTTTTCTTTCTCCTCTTTGGGTCCCACCGCGGGCATATTTTGCAGTGGGCACTGCTACTACCAGACTGTGGTGACCCCCGTCATCGAGCAGATCCTGCCCGACTCCCCTGGCTCCCACCTGCCCCACACAGTCACCCTGGTGTCCATCCCAGCCTCTGCTCATGGCAAACGTGGTCTCTCCGTCTCCATCGACCCACCCCACGGCCCTCCAGGCTGTGGTGCAGAGCACTCCCACACTGTCCGCGTCCAGGGGTGAGTGGCTAGCTACTCTGGCTGCAGGGGGTACAGCTTGGCCATTGATGTGGTGGATGGCAGACTGGTCTGGAGATTGCATGAATGTTGGTGGCCTGGCTCTGACTGCCTGGCACAGCAGGCACCTGGTGTGGTTATGGCCTGGAAACCATTGCAGATGGAACATAACAGAAAACATTTTCACCAGGCGCGGTGGCTCATGCCTAGGACCACAAGTTCAAAGCCAGCCTTAGTGAGGCCATAAGCAACTTAGTGAGACACTGTATCTAAATAAAATATAAAAAGAGCTGGGGATGTGGCTCAGTGGTTAAGCACCCCTGGGTTTAATCCCCGGTACCAAAAAAAAAAAAAAAATCCTGGATTTAATCCCCATCATCCCTACACTCCCCAAAAAAGGTCAAGGCAAAATTGTAAAAGTTTAGCTTCAAATGACCCTCATTGGTAGTGTACCCAGGAACTGACAATCAGGTCTCCTTCCAGAGGACCCATCTCCAGGCTTCAGTGAAGTCCCCTAGATGGGAAATCTAAGGGCGACAGGCAGAGCTCAGGAGCAGAGCCCTTGCCTGGCATGCACAGCGGGAAGCCACCAAGCACATGAGGAAGCAAGGCTTCCTGTGCAGAAGGCAGCAGGGATACCAGGAGGCTGGCAGCTAGAGCCCCAGAGCCCCAGATACTGGGTTAGCAGGGATGGTACAGAACAAACAGGCTCCATATGTTCTCAGAATCCTGTACGTGGAGCACATATACTTGGAAGAGAACCAAATGGAATCCCTAGAAGTGAGATGTGTGATTATCAGATGAAAGTCTCCTGGCCAGGGTTTAATAGCACAGTAGGGCTTAGAGTCTCTGAGGAAAGAATAGATAAAACGGTGAGCACCGTGCGAGAGAGGTGCAGATACTCAGGACGGGGTGAGGGTGTCCCGTGACCATCAGCTTGAAGTCCAGAAGGGGAGAGTGGGAGACAGGAAATATTTGAAGATATAGTGGCTAAAAACTTCCCAGAACTGATTAAAAAAGTCAGCCCACAGACTTGAGCCCAATAAATCCCAAACAACAGAAGAAATCCACCCCTGAGCCCCTTGAGTGAAACTGTACTTCAGAGGCAGAAGAAAAGACCTGAGTGGACCCAGAAAGAACAATTACTTTCAAAGAAAGGACAGTGAGATCAACAGCTTATTTCTCGACAGAGACCATGGAAGCCCAGAATCAGTGAAATGATGTTTTTTTTTGTTTTTTGGGGTTTTTTTTGTGCACTAAGCACAAGTAACCATCAACTTAGGGTTTTTCTGTCTACTTTATGAAAGTATCTGGCAAGGGCCAGGTACAGTGGCACATGCCTATGATCACATCAACTTGGGAGCTGAGTCCAGCCTCTGCAGTTTAGCAAGGCCCTAAGCAACCTAGTGAGACCCTGTCTCAAAATAAAAATAAAAAGCTGGAGGTGTGGCTCAGTGGCAAAGCATCCCTGGGTTCAGACCCCAGTACCAAAAAAAAAAAAAAAAAAAAAAAAAACCCTCGATAAAATAAAAGGTATGTGATAGCCAGTTTTCAGTCACTATAATGAAATACTTGAGATGATTATAAAGAGAAAAAGGTTATTTTGGCTCATGTGGTTGGAGGTCTAGATCCAAGATCAGTTGGACACATTGTTTTGGGCCTCTGATGAGCATGCCCCACGGCTGTGGTGGGAACCATGTGGCAGAACCACCTGTTCACCTCATGGCTAGGAAGCCAAAGAGGAAGAGCCTGGGGTCCCACAGTTCCTTCAAGGGCATACCCCAAGTAGACCCCATCTCCTGAAGTTTCTACTGTCTCCCAAGAGTGTCAAGCTAGGGACCAGGCATTTAGCATTTAACACCGGCCTGTGGGGGACATTCAACATCCAAATTACAGCAGCAGTAAAAGAAAACAGCCATGATGGGATATTAGAGATTATCCCTAAAGAAAATGTAGGAAAGATCTCTGAGATGCAAGAACAGAGTAGAAATCCAGCCCAGGTGCTGATATACCTTGTGACTTTGAGCAGGTGTCACCACTGTCTGGACTTTGGGGTCCGTCTGATTGTTTTGTGTAGCTATAACACAACGTAGGAGGTAGGATACTTTATAAAGAAAGGGTGTTAGCTCTCCGTTCAGGTGACTGGAAAATCCAAACAGCATGGCACCACCTCTGGTGGGGGCCTCCCTGACCACATTACAACATGGCAGACAGCAGAAAGGGAAATGGCCACAGGCAGAAGGGGCCATTGCTCTGCTTTGGCTAGAGCTCACCCCATCCTGGAGACTGCCATCAGCCCCTGCTGAGGATATCCTGCCTGTGACCAGATTATCTTCCATTAGGCCCCACCCCTTAAAGAGCCACCACCTCAGTGCCATCACATGGGGGACCACGCTTCCAGCACCACATCCAAACTGGGGCAGGGTCCACCTAAATGGTGCGGGAGCTGGACACCGTGGTGCCCTCAGAGCCTTCACTGGCACATTGAGCAGGATTTTGAACATCCCCACCCCCAGGCATGGGAACTAAGAGCAGCATCCACCTGGTTCAGTGCAGGAGTCTCCCGTACCCACCAGGCACTGCAGCTGGGCACGGGGAGCAGCGAGAGAGGTGCTGGGGAGGGTGATCCTGGGCAGGTGGCGTCTCCTCCCTACACAGCTGGCCCAGACCTGGGCCTCTGAGGAGAGGGCCCCGGAGGCCGCCCTCCCTGCCTGCCCCCTGGGCGGTGAAACCCCAGTTTCCCAGCCTTCTCTGCAGAGAGCTCCCTCCTGAACCTTCCCAGTTGCCCGAGGGCCAGGTGCTGGCCACACTGTGGGATTTTTGGTTTCCTTTGTTGTTTTGCATTTTACAGTACTGGGGGTTGAAGTCAGGTGCTGAGCTACAATCTCCAGCCCTAAGGAGCATTTTTTTAAGGAACATTTTAAGATTATCTTCATTCGAAGCGACGCTGGTTCGGTGGTGCACACCTATAATCCCAGTGACTCTAGAGGCTGAAGCAGGAGGATCACAAGTTCCAGGCCAGCCTCAGCAATTTAGCGAGACCTTACCTCAAAAATAAAAATATAAAAAGGTTTGGAAATGTAGCTCAGTAGTAGGGCACCTCTGGATTCAGTTCCCTGTACCTTACATCCATAAAGGGCTAGGAGAGAAACAGAACATTTTTCAAAAACTTATGAGATGAAATGAAGACCAAAACCAGTTAAAACCAGAATTTAAGAAAAGCGAGGAAATGCTGCAAGTTGGCCGTCCCCTGAGTTAGCCGGTGGTCCTCTGCATGCCTCATGCCCATAACCCTGTACCCAAGGCTCAGGGTGGGCTCTTAGCCCCTCTGCCAATTCAGGAGAAAGGGAGCTTCCTCTTGCTGGACGAGTCCTGGACTTTAGGTAGGAAGCCAGTGGATCCAGACCCTAGGACCCAGCTCGGGACCCTTGTCAGCCCCAGGCATGCCAGGCATCTGGAGGAAAGCTCTGTCCGAGGTGGAGGAGTCATTCACCTGAAACGGGGGCAGACATCTGCAGTGGGCCACCCTTCCCCACTGCCACACCCGTGGCAGACACCCATCATCCATTACGGAACTCATCCCACCCGCCAGTGACATCCTGGAGAATTGCCGCCTTCCTGTCCACGAGATAGAACCTTTTGCCCCCAACCTCTGATGGTCTCCCTGGCCATGATTTCCTGCTGGGGTTCCAGGGGCAGGTGGGAACTGATGGGGGCCATTGCTGTGTCGCAGAGTGGACCCAGGCTGCATGAGCCCAGATGTGAAGAATTCCATCCACGTGGGAGACAGGATCCTGGAGATCAACGGCACACCCATCCGGAACGTGCCCCTGGACGAGGTAGGTCCTGAGACCAGGGCGGGGTGGGGGCAGAGCCTTGGGCCCAAGCCCCTCCACCGCCACCGCAGCGGCCTCAGCTGTCCACGTCCCCTCCCCAGATCGACCTGCTGATACAGGAAACCAGTCGCCTGCTGCAGCTGACCCTTGAGCATGACCCCCACGACCCGCTAGGCCATGGGCCAGGGCCCGAGCCCAGCCCCCTGGGCTCCCCGATGCACGTGCCCAGCGGAGAGGTGGGCAGCTCTGCCCGGCAGAAACCTGTCCTGTAAGTCAGCCTGGTTGGCTTGGGCGGGTACTGGCGCTGGCACCAGGCCTTGGGACACTGGGACCTGGTCCCTGCGTCCACTGGCTCCGTCTGACGGAGAAGTCAGCTCAGCCTGGGGGTGTGGGGACGAGGAGAAGGGAGCAGGTGCTGCTTCCCGGCTCGAGGGGTGACTGGGTGGTGGGCTCCAGTGGTGTGAGGCATGGCGGAGTCTTTGGACCTTGTCCCTACGTCGTAGGGCTCCCACTGAAGGATGTGGCAGCAGTGTGATGTGTTTCACGAAGACCACTTTGGCCCACCACGCGGGAGGGACTGGGGTGGGGACACGCGAGACCAGGGACAACTGGTGGGCCCTTGAGTGGTCCAGGCAGCAGGTGCCAAGGGTCAGTATCTCGACCTGGGCAGGTGGGAGGAGGCAGCCTGGCCTCCCCCCGCTCACTCCTCAGGACGCTGACGGAGACCTTCAGGGAGGCCACCGCGGGCAGCCTTGCCCTACGAGGTCACGCTGCTGAAGGCACACACTCCCCTGTCACCTGCACCCTCCAGAGCCTGGGCCACCTGTGGGCTGCTTGTTCCAGGGTCATGGGCACCCTAGACAGGTGTCAAGGCCAAGGATAGACATTCATCTAAGGCACCTGTGAGACAGTGGACCTCAGACAGGAGAACAGGAGTGGGGGCTGGGTACTGCCCTGTGAAGGCCGAGCTGTGCCACCCGTAGCATGGAGCACCACACGACCCGGCCAGGATGGGGCCTAGCGGGCAGGGGCAGGGCCCCAGCCAGGGCCCTTCCTGTGACACTGGGCACCGTGTGCCTCCACAGGAGAAGCTGCAGCATCGACACGTCCCCAGGTGCCGGCTCGCTGGCCTCGCCAGCCTCCCAGCGCAAGGACCTAGGTCGCTCCGAATCCCTCCGGGTGGTCTGCCGGCCACATCGCATCTTCCGGCCATCAGACCTCATCCATGGGGAGGTGCTGGGCAAGGGCTGCTTTGGCCAGGCCATCAAGGTACGGGGGGAGGGGACAGCCCTCTCGTTTCCCACCAGTGCCTCGGGGAGGCCACCACGTCTGGCCTCTAGGCTCTCAGGCCAGGGCTCTCTCCTTGGCCTCGGCCTCTTTGGGCTGGGGAGGGGCAGGGACCTGCTAAGGTAGACCCAGGTAGGGGTAGGAGGGCAGGCCAGCCCAGACTGATCTAAGTCCCCTCCTGAGTCTCCATGCTGAGCTTGGTGCCACCCCATCATGACCTCAGGGACCCCTTTACAGTCTCCCTGAGCCTGGTTCTGGTGTCACCTGGCTATGACCTGACTGGAAGGGTCAGGATTATACAAAAGATGTAGGCTAGGCTACTCAGGACCTACCCTGTCCCCGTCCCCTGGCCAGGCAGGAGTTCCTGACCAAGCTACCACTGACCTCCTCACCCAGGCTCAGTGCCCTCCTTTCCTGCCAGCCAGGAGCCTTGGGCCCTGCTAGGACACCCTTGGGAGACTGGGAGCATCCCCTGGGCTCTGCAAAGAATGTGACGCCATCTGTGCATCTGCCTGGCACTCCTGGGTGGCTGTGGCGCCTCCTTCAAGGCGGGCACTGCAGTCCTGTCTGGTGTCCCCACAGGTGACGCACCGGGAGACGGGTGAGGTGATGGTGATGAAGGAGCTGATTCGGTTCGACGAGGAGACCCAGAGGACGTTTCTCAAGGAGGTCTCTGGGGGGCTATCACGTGCCTCAGGGCCAGACTTCGGGTCCCCGCCCCTTCACCACCCAGATGGGGCAGCAGAGGGTTCCCTGTGGACAGGGCTCAGTCCACACGTTGAGAAGGGAGATGCGTCCTCCCAGGGCAGGCGGCCTCTTGGGGGAGCAGCCCCAGCAGACAGTGGGCAGCCAGGGCCAGGGCCTCTGGGTGTTGGGGGCAGGAGGGGAAGGAGCAGCCTGTTTGTACCCTGCAGGTGAAGGTCATGAGATGCCTAGAGCACCCCAACGTGCTCAAGTTCATCGGGGTGCTGTACAAGGACAAGAGGCTGAACTTCATCACCGAGTATATCAAGGGCGGCACCCTGCGGGGCATCATTAAGAGCATGGTGAGTAACAGTGTGGTGGCCTGGAACTGCCACAGCTCTGGAGGCTGAGGCAGGAGGATCTTGAGTTCAAGGCCAGCCTCAGCAACTTAGCAAGGCCCTGTCTCAAAGTCAAAATGGGATAGGAATGTAGCCCAGTGGTGAGGCTCCCCTGGGTTTGGTTCAGTCTTCAGTACCGAAAAAAAACGTGTGTGTGTGTGTGTGTGTGTGTGTGTGTGTGTTTGGGGATACGGTGCCGGGCAGAGCCCCACCTGCCACCCCTGCTGTGGCCAAGGCAGCTCCCTCTGGGCCTCAGCCTCATCTGTTCAGGGGGTGATGGCTGTGGGGCCTCAAGACCCTTTAAGCCCTGATTCCAAACCAAGCAAGGGAGCAACCAGTTCCAACTAAAGCTGGAGCCCCGGGAGGGTGGCACCTTCCCCAGGGGTCACCCAGGCTGTCCTGGAACAGCTGGCTGCAGGCCTCAGGAGCCACCCGGGGAGCAGCAGCCTCCATTACCAGTCCTGGGGCCTTTGCTCTGCTTCTCATCACTTAACCATTTCGCACAATTCAGAACTTTCTTTAAGGATTCGGATAAAGTTTCCAACTCATCTTCAGAAACAAGGTGTTGGGCCGGGTGCAGTGGCAAAGCCTGTGATCCCTGCAACTTGGGAGGCCAAGGAGGAGGATGAAGGGTTCAGAGCCAGCCTCAGCAACCTAGAGAGGCCCTAAGCAACTCCGTGAGACCCTGTCTCTAAATAAAATATAAAGAGGGCCGGGAGGTGGCTCAATGGTTAAGTGCCCCTGGGTTCAATCCCTGGGACCAAAAAATGAAATGAAGCACTGGAGGGAAGCCATCTGGCACTCTTGGTTTCTTGTTGGCCGGCACCCCGGTGACCCGTCCTGCCTTCTAGGCCCTTTCAGCAGTACCCCGAGACCACGAGATCTTGTCCCTTCTCCAGCTTCTGCCGTCTCATTACCTCAGTTTACCTGGCGTTTCCCAAAGTGTGGCCCCAGGAGCCTGCTATGTGGGAGTCCCCCGGGATGTGCTGTAGTCAGGTGGGCTTTAGAGATACCAGGGAGGTTTCCCAGCCTCGCCGCTCACGCTGACGCACCCAGGTACTCCAACACTTCCTCTGGAGCCCTCCTAGGGGATGGCCGGGGGTGAGTGGTCTGTGTGTGTGATCCAAGACCTGGATTAGCCATTTTTCCATGAATGTAACAAAGTCCCTGAGATCATCACTTTATAAAGGAGAAAAGGGTTATCTGGGCTTTGCAGATTTGGAGCTACCACTTCAAGACTGGCTGTCCCCACTGCTTTGGGTGGTGGCAAGGTGGCACATCTTGGTGGGAGCTCTTGGTAGAGCAAAGCCACTTGCCTCGTGGCCAGAAACCAAAAGAGAAAGAGGCAGAGGCCGAGGGCCCACAGACCCCGCAAGGGCATGGCTCAGTGACCTAAGGACCTGTCACGAGGCCCAGCCTCTCTGAAGTTCCACCACTACCCAGTGCCAGGCCTTTCACCTGTGGGCCTACGGGGGACAGTCCAGATCTGGGCCCTGCTGTGGCCAGGGCCAAGCCCTGGTCTCCCAGAGTGGCTCGGTGCTGATGGAGGGTGACCATCACAGACCCTTCTAGCTCCATCTACAAAACAGGTTCAAATTCTTTAAAACTTGGAAGGATTGGGTTTACTGTGTAGAACAACTCCTTGTGTGGCATTTAGGGGTGATTAGTGTTAGGAGTCATCTAGGATGGTGGGACCTGGGTGGGGGGGACCCATGCGGCTTCTGCGCAGCCCCCATGTCATCTTAAGGACTTGCCAGAACCAGCAGCCAGGGGCCGAGGTCAGCCCACTGCTGATGCTGGGGGAGGGGGCTCGAGGTCTTCCTCCTCAGAGGAGCAGCCCCCCGAGGGTTTGAAGTCACTTCTGTAAAGGAAATGTCCCCTTTCGAAAGAGACAGTTGTGGGTGCAGGAGAGATGGGGCCATCAGTCTCCAGGACACTGGCCCCCATGACTCTCACATCCCAGCTGTTCTCCCCGATCCCCAGGACAGCCAGTACCCATGGACTCAGAGGGTGAGCTTTGCCAAGGACATCGCGTCGGGGATGGTAAGTGGCTGGTGACCTCCATGCTGGAAACTGACCCTGAGGAATCTGGAAACAGGCCCCACGGGGAGGCTTTGGAAGGGGGCAAAGCAGACCAAACAGAGTGGGAAGACTCCTGGATGGCCCGATTTGGGTGGGGTGGGAGCCCGGGGCCCTGCACGCCCCTCCTGACACCTGTGTCCCCCAGGCCTACCTCCACTCCATGAACATCATCCACCGAGACCTCAACTCTCACAACTGCCTGGTCCGTGAGGTGAGCAGCTGCAGCCAGTGGCTGGGCTTGTAGGGACACACTCTGGGCTCCAGCCTCAGGGCTTTCCCTCAGCAGAGGTCCTTGGGTCACCTGTGCTACCCTTTGAAGTGGGAGGTGGGGAAGCAGCCCAAGGGCAGGAGGCGGGCAGCCTGGCTCAGTAGTCAGCATAATGGCTTCTTGGGAGGGTCTAGTAACAGAGGAGGAGATCTTGACCTCCTGAGCTGTTAGTGACCAGGACAGGTGATCACCAAGTGCAGCCCACAGCAGGGTGGCCACAGGCTGCAGCAGAGGGGGGCTGGGAGGTCAGCAGGGTGGCCACAGGCTGCAGCAGGCCACACGGGTGGGGGCTGGGAGGTCAGCAGGGTGGCCACAGGTTGCAGCAGGCCGCATGTGTGGGGGCTGGGAGGTCAGCAGGGTGGCCACAGGCTGCAGCAGGCCACACGGGTGGGGGCTGGGAGGTCAGCAGCTTCCCTGAGGAGGAGGGTGCTTATAAGTGGGGGTAGAGGCAGGGTGACCAGGGTCCACAGGCTGGTAGTCAGGGGACAGAGAGGGAGTGAGGGCGTCCAGGAGGAGGCATATTTGCTTCCCAGGCTGACACACAGGGCCCCAGAGGGACGGCTTAAGGCAGCAGACGCTCACTCAGAATTCAGGAAGCCGCACCCAAACCCAGGCTCCCTCTGCAGGCTTCAGAGAGGCGCCGGCTGGGCCAGCAGGGCCAGAAGGTGTCCAGCACTGGTGACCCTGCTTGTCTCCCCAGAACAACAATGTGGTGGTGGCCGACTTCGGGCTGGCGCGGCTCATGGTGGACGAGAAGACCCAGCCTGAGGACCTGCGGAGCCTCAAGAAGCCCGACCGCAAGAAGCGCTACACTGTGGTGGGCAACCCCTACTGGATGGCACCCGAGATGATCAACGGTGAGTGGCCCGCCCGTCATGCCACCTCCTGGGTCCTGGGTGCGTGTCCTGTTGCTGCCACTCTTGGTAGCTCAGGTAACACATCACCCAGCAGCCCGCAGGTCAGAAGTCCAGCCAGGGCCTCTCTGGACCAGCAGAGCTGGTCTGTGAGCTCTGCCAGAGGCCCTGTTGCCTATCGTTTCTGTCCTCAGCTCAGGGCCCTGCCTCCACCTCGGGCCAGCAGCCTCTTGTGTTCACCTCCCCGTCCCTGACTCCAACCCTCCCCCTCCCTCTGATGAGGACCCTGGTGACTACTCTGAGCCACCCGCTAATCCAGGATCATCACTCCATCTCGACCCTAATCCCGGGGCTGGGGACAGTCTCAGTGGTAGAGCGTTTGCCTAGGTCGCACAGGCTCTGCTCCATCCCTGGCACTACAAAAAACAAACAAACAAACAAACGGGGGACCCTGATGCCACCCGCAGAGCCCCAGGGATTGAGACGGGGCCATCTTCTGCAGCTGTGCATCAGCCCAGGGTGCTGGCCCCCTCACTCCCCAGCTCTGCTGTTCCTGCCACGTGGTCCTGTGTATGCCCAGACGACAAGGTCCCTCCTGGGTATGTCCAGGTCATAAGGCCCTTCCCCAAACAGGTGACACACAGGTTCAGGACAGGCAGACCCAGGGTCAGCCTGCACCAGCACTGACCAGATGGATGCAGTTAGTGTCACCCCCAGGTGACAGCTAGTCTAAACAGCCCTTGTCTTCAGGGGCAGAGTGAGGATTCCACGCGGTTTGTAAACCACTGCCAACTGGTTGGCGTTCACTGAGTAGCTGCCCTGAAGGTTTTGACAAGTGGCCGATGATATTCCCATTTGACAAACAAGGAAACTGAGGCTCAGCAAGTCTATGTCCATTTCATGAGGTCACCATAATAAAAGTATTACAGACTTGGTGACTTAACACAGTTGGTCAGGCATGGTGGCGCCCACTTGTGGTCCCAGCAAGTCAAGGGGCAGAGACAGGAGGGTGTCACACTTGAGGCCAGTCTGTGTGATTTAGTGAGACCCTGTTTCAGAATTGAATAAAAAGGGCTGGCGGGTGGTCAGTGGTTTCCACCCTACCAGGGAAAATACTATCCACACAGTGGAGGCGAGTCCCAGACCTGGCACCACAGGCCCCTCTAGGGAGCATCCTGGCTTCACCTTCTCCCCCTGCTATTCTGCTTCCGATGGTCATCACCTCCTCTGCAAGTGTTCTGTGTCCTGTCTCTCTTAAAGGCACTTGTGATGGCACTTAGGACCCCATAGATGATCCAGGCTTACCTGCCCTTCCCCTGCCACTGACTTTCACCACATCCGCAGAGAACACAGGGCCTTGTGTGCTGACCACATGGCCCATTGGGTTGGGCGGTGGCTCAGAGGCAGAGTGCTTGCTTGGCACATGTGAGGGCCTGGGTTCGAGCCTCAACACTGCATATAAATAAATAAATAATCCATTGACAACTAAAAAAATATTTTTTAAAATATTCATTTTTTAGTTTTAGGTGGACACAATATCTTTATTTTACTTTTATGGGTGCTGAGGATCGAACCTGCTGCCTCACGCATGCCAAACGAGCATGCTACCTCTGAGCCACATCCCCAGCCCTAAAAAAAAATTGTATTAAAAAAAAACAAAACACTTTGTCCAGCACTGAGTGACAGCCCAGCCCAAGACCCTTTTCCCAACAAAGTAGCCTCTGGGGCCTCAGGAGTCTGCTTTGCCCAGAGTCCTGCAGCAGGTCAGGTGACCCAGCAGAGCCTGGAACGTGGTATCCCGGGCCCTCATCCTCACCTCTCGATGCGCAGGAGGGTCACTCGGTCGTGGGGGGCTGGGACATAGGATCTAAGCCCCGTGCCACGCAGGCTGTCAGCATTGGCCTGTGGCCCAAGTGGCTGCTGCCCCTGGCCCTGCTCTCACTCAGTGTCTCTGTTCAGGCCGCAGCTATGATGAGAAGGTGGACGTGTTTTCCTTCGGAATCGTCCTGTGTGAGGTAGGTCCAGCAGCGGGCAGTGGTGGCACTGAGACCTGGTGGCTCCTCCCCATCCCACCCTCCTGGGCTGCAGGCTGGCAGCCTCCTGAGCACAGGGCTGCCCAGAGCAGGGGGATGGCCTGACCCATGGGCTCAGTGTTCAGTCCGGGCCTTGGCCTGAGTGACCTGCCTACAGACCCCTGGATGACATCCATCCAGGCTAAGGGGCCCCAAATTAACTGAGGGGCCTTGTGCTGGACAGATCATCGGGCGGGTGAACGCAGACCCCGACTACCTGCCCCGCACCATGGACTTTGGCCTCAACGTGCGTGGCTTCTTGGACCGCTACTGCCCCCCAAACTGCCCCCCAAGCTTCTTCCCTATTACTGTGCGCTGCTGCGATTTGGACCCTGAGAAGAGGTGAGTTGGGGGCCTTGGCCTGGGGCATCCTTGCAGGTGAGGCTGATCCCCAGGAGAGCCAGACCCGCCACCCACCCACCTGTCACCCCAGGCCCTGCTTCGTAAAGCTGGAACATTGGCTGGAGACCCTCCGCATGCACCTGGCTGGCCACCTGCCCTTGGGCCCACAGCTGGAACAGCTGGATAGGGGCTTCTGGGAGACCTACCGGCGCGGTGAGAGCGGACTGCCCGCCCACCCTGAGGTCCCCGACTGAGCCCTGCCCCCCCAGCTGCCCCGCCCCACCTCCAGAGAATCTGCCCTCACCAGGTTCCTCTGCAGGAGGTGGCCAAGGCATGGAGCCCTCGGCCAGGGCCGCGGGTGCCCAGACCCCTCCCCAGAGCCAGGCCCTGACTTGCCTTCTCCCCCGCGGACTGCCCCAGTGCTGCCCAGTTGCCCACACGCGGTCACACCACCCTGCCTTACCTCTTGTCTTGGTGGGGCCGCCCCCACACACTCCTGCATGAGCTGGGGGGCCCAGGAGGGCTATGCCCACCCCACGCACCGCCCAAGACATCCGCACCCTGCATCTGCCCGCAGCTCCTGAGCCAGGCTGGGCTGGGGGCAGCTTCTGAAGATGCCCCATAATGGCCAGGCAAGGAGGAGGGAATGGGTCAAGGGGGAGACCACGTTCCCAGGAGCCAGATGGGAGTCTGGGGCCCGTTATCCCCCGGGGGTGTCTAGGTAGCGGCAGGCGTTGATAATTGTTCAGACCCCCAAACAGAGCGAGGCCTGACCCAGGGCCCGCCCATGGCCAGGCAGCAGCAGGCCTTGCTCTTGGTTTGGGTCTCTTCCCTTTCTTTATCGAAGCCACTTTAGTGAGAAGCAGGTACCAGGCCTCAGGGTGAAGAGGGGTCCCTTGAGGGAGAGGGCACTATGGTGCCTGGGTCAGGGCTGATGGGGGGAGCTGGCCCTGGGCAGGAGTGGCGATCGAGAGGCAGGTGTCCACCAGCAGCCCCGCCCCCAGGATCATCTCAGCGCCCCCTCCCGTGCTCCCTGCCAGTAGCTGGAGGAGTCCCTGCCCCTCCTCGTGCCCCTCTGTCCTCTGGGTTCTTTCTGTGTAATCTATTTTTTAAGAAGAGTTTGTATTATTTTTTCATACGGCTGCAGCAGCAGCTGCTGGGGGCTTGGGGTTTATTTTTTTGGCGGGCGGGGTGGGAGGGCCATTTTGTCACTTTGCCTCAGTTGAGCATCTAGGAAGTGTTAAAACTGTGAAGCGCTCTCAGTGCACTTTGAACCTGGAAAATGGTCGCTCGGCCCATGGGCGACTGAGGGAGGCGGATGCTCGCCTCCCCGGGGAACCAGGACGTGGAAGCAACGAAACCCAGACTCGAACAATAAAATCTGTGCTCCCCACCAGGGCCTCCTTGCCGTGTGCTGGGGCCAGGGGCAGAGCCGCTCTGAGAGGAGTGAGGGGGCCCCTGGGAGAGGAAGGCTGGGGGGGGCAGGCAGGGGGCGGAGGTCCCCCCCCCCCTGAGCAGGGGCAGTGGCAGTGGCCCAGCCAGGGTGGGAGGACTACAGGGTGGGGGTGGGGATGGGGGTGGGTTCAGGAATCTCTAGAGGACTGTCTGCAGGTGTCAAAGACGGGGAGGCAAAACAGGGACCCGGGATCAGGGTACAGCCCGGTACCATGAGTGAGGCCCTGGTCCATCCCCAGCCTGCAAAAGAAAAGGATCAAGGGAAGAAGCGGGTGCTGGGTAAGCCCAGGTGATGCCCTGCCCTGCTGGAAGTGGCTACCTGCGTGGGTCAGGGGGTTAGGGAAAGACTGGTCTCTTGAGAGACCTTGTATGGCATAACCCATGGCCCCTGGTCTTGGTGGATTAAGATAACAGTGACCACTGTGCTCAGGGTGTATGTCTGTCCAGAACTTAGGAGTGTGGCTCCCTTTTCTGGCCCAGGTGGGGCCCTGGGTTCCATCCCCAGCATCATTCACACACACACACACACACACTTCACCTATTTTTTAAAATTGGTTTGTTTTTAACTTTCAGTTGGGAGAGTTCTTGATTCTAGACACAATCTGTCATCAAATAGATGATTTACAAATATGTAAATACGTTCTTGCACTCTGTGGGCTGTCCTCACATTTTTCCCCCCCTTTGGTACCAGGGATTGAACCTAGGGATGCTTTACCAATGAGCCACATCCCTGGCTCTTTTTATTTTTATTTTCGAGATGGGCTCTCGCTGTGTTGCTTAGGGCCTCGATAAATTGCCCAGACTGGTCTCAAACTTGCGATCCTTCTGCCTCTGCCTCCCAAGCAGCTGGGATCACAGGTGTGCGTGCACTCTTCACTTCTGATGGTGTATTGGGATGCCCAGAGATTTTTAGTTTAAGTTTTCTTTCTGCTCAGGCCTTTCACGTTCTAAGCTTCTGGAAGTGGGAAGCAAATTTCTGCAAGTGGGTTATTAGGTGCCATGGAGGCCCCACTCCCAGCTCTGCCTCTCAGTCCCCGTGGAGTGTGGCTGAGAGAGAAAAGGCGCCGTCTGTTGGCCAGACTGCAGCCTGCTGCACACTCCGCCTTTCACTACCCTCTGTTTAGTGGAAGGTCCTACCTCAGGAAAAGTAGCTGTAATTGGAGTCACTACCAAATCAAGGTCACGATCCTGTCTTCTCCAAGAGGCATGACCTTGCCAAACAGCAGCTAAATGCAGAAAGGACAAGACACTTGCCACTCCTGCATGTTTCAAATCTCTGTTGGCCCTTGTCAATCACCTTCTCCCAAAGATAAGAACTGCTGTTTTTTTTTTTTTTTTTTTTTTTTAATAGTCCTGGGGATTGAATTCAGGTGCTTAACTAACCCATTATTATTTATTATTATTATTTTATTTTGAGACTGGCCTTGAATTTAGAGTCCTTCCAAATTGCTGGGATTATAAGTCTGCACCACCGAACCCAGCATAATTGCTTTTTATTTGCCATCCTGAGAAGAAACTCAAAAGGCCTTACACTTGGTCCTTCCTACCCCATGGGTCAGGAACACCAGTAGCTCAAGAGAACCATTCCAGCCTTACATGAAGAGCTGGAAAATTGCAGGGTGTGATGGCACATGCCTGTAATCTCAGCAATTTGGAAGGCTAAGGCAGGAGGATCACAAGTTAGAGGCCAGCCTCAGCAAATTAGCAAAGCTTTAAGCAATATAGCTTTTAAGCAACTCAGTGAGACCCCGTCTCTAAATAAAATATAAAAAGGGCTGGGGATGTGACTCAGGGGTTGAATGCCCCTGGGTTTAGTTCCTGGTACCAAAAAAAAAAAAAAAAATAGAAAAGAAAAAGGGAGGAGGGGGAAGAAAGAAGCAGCAGCCAGTCCCCACCTTCTGCCCAGGCAGCCAGCAGGGCCCAGTCTGCCGCCAGCTGTCTTGTCCATCTCACTCCACAGGGAGCCTCTCCAAGCCTGGACCTCCCCACCCACAGGTGATCTCTCTGGTGACCCCTGGTAGGGAAAGGAACATGCTTTCAGAGCTGCTGTGACCCTGTTCAATGTCAAAGGACACTTTATTTCCTTACATCAAAGAAAATGTGACAGTACCTGCAGACACACACCGCGCTCCAGAAGAAGGGAGGGTGAAGGGGTCCGCTGATCTGCGGGGTGTGGAGAGGGCAGAAGCTCCTCTGGGCGTCTCTATGGTCATGTCCATCCCAAGACAGGACATGGGGAGAGGGAGAGTCCTGGGGAGGTGGCAAACAGCACCTCGTGCCCTACCAACAGCGCCCTGTTCTGGACACATGTTTGGGGCAGATGTGCGTGGGGAGTGGAGGGAGACCCGTGATGCAGGCCCAGTGGACCAGGGGGAAGCTTGCTCTGGCCCCCTGGTCCTTCAGCAAAGGACACCTGCCTTGCTCAGCGCCGAGGAGGGTGACCAAACTCTCCGCCTAGCTGTCTCCCTCAGTCCAGTTTTATTCTAATGGTAAAGTAACCAGTGCATAGGGACGTATGCAGGTACACGGAGGGGTGTGCTCGTTAATTTTTACCAACACAAGTGAAAAAAAAAGTCCTCAGTTCGAAGACAAGATTTGTGGAGCGGAAGGAGGACCAGGGATTGATCCCAGGTGCTTTACCACTGAGCCCCAGCCCTCTTTTTATTTTTTTGAGACAGGGTCTTGCTAAATTGCTGAGACTGACCTTGGATTTGCAATCCTCCTGCCTTAGTTTCCCAAGCCGCTGGGATTACAAGTGTGTCCCACTGTTCTGGCTATAATTGTTTTTTTTTTTTTTTTTTTTTTTTTTTGGGTTGTTGTTGTTGTTTGGTTTTTGTTTGTTTTTGGTACTGGGGATTAAATTCAGGGGCACTTGACCATTGAGCTCCATCCCCAGCCCTATTTTGTATTTTATTTAGAGGCAGGGTCTTACTGAGTTGCTTAGAGCCTCACCGTTGCCAGGGCTGGCTTTGAACTTGAGATTCTCCTGTCTCAGCCTCCCAAACTGCTGGGATTACAGGAGCATGCACCATCATGCCAGCTATAATTTTTTTTTTATTAACAATCATACATTAAAGAACTCAAGAGAAATGCTGGGTGTGGTGACCACACCTGTAATCCCAGTGTGTTTGGAGGCTAAGGCAGGAAGATCTCCAGGTTCAAAGCCAGCCCTTGCAACGTAGCGATGTCTCAAATTTTTTAACAAAGGTCTGGGGATGTGGCTCAATGATAGAGCACCCCTGGGTTCGATCCCCAGTACCCCCTACCCCCCAAAAAAAAACTAATTCTGGCAATCTCTCTTAATTACTGTGCACAAATCATTTGATGTAAGTTCTGAATGGGTTAATATAGTCTGACGTTCTATTATTTATTTTTTACTTTTTCCATCTTTTGTTTCTCTGCTTGTACTTTCCTGTTTCTGGTTATTTAAATATTTGTAGTATTGTTTTATCTTTTGCCATTTATTTGTTTGTCTTGTTGTTGTTTTGGTACTGGGGATTGCACACACAAACACTTTACCACTGAGCCACATCCCCAGCCCTATTTATTAGTTAGTTAGTTAATTAGTACTGGGGATTGAACTCAGGGGCACTCGACCACTGAGCCACGACGTCCCCAGCCCCATTTTGTATTTATTAGAGACAGGGTCTCACTGAGTTTCTTAACACCTCACTTTTGCTGAGGCTGGCTTTGAACTTGTCATCCTCCAGCCTCAGCCTCCTGAGCTGCTGGGATTACAGGCATGCACCTTTGTTCGAGCCTCCCAGCCCTATTCATTTTTCATTTCAAGACTGGACCTTGCTATATTGCTTAGGGACCTGCAGAAT
This sequence comes from Urocitellus parryii, assembly GCF_045843805.1. Taxonomy (NCBI): domain Eukaryota; kingdom Metazoa; phylum Chordata; class Mammalia; order Rodentia; family Sciuridae; genus Urocitellus; species Urocitellus parryii. Next base: position 27,000,059 of record NC_135539.1, on the reverse strand, counting down.
TGCCCTGGCTGGTCTTGAATTTTCCTTCCTTCTGTCTCAACCTCCTGAGCTGCTGGGATTTCAGACTTGCAGCAACACACCTTGCTACTTTTTTTTTTTCTTTTAGTTGTTGATGGACCTTTATTTTATTTTTATGGTGCTGAGATTGAATCTAGTGTTTCATACATGCCAGGCAAGTTCTCTACTGCTGAGCCACAACCCCAGCCCAGCCCTGCTACTTTTTATCAAATTTAAAAGAATTGAAATTATGAAATGTCTTCAGATATTAAGGGAATTAAACAAGAAACCAATAACAGAAAGATACCTGGAAAATCTCCAAACTAATACACTTCTAAATAATCCATGGATCCACAGAAAATTTTAAAATATTTTCAACTAAATGAAAATTAAAATTCAACATCAAAATGTGTGGGATACAGCTAAAGCAATACTTAGAAATTAATTGCATATTTTAAAAGAAATAAAAATAAACATATTACATAAATACGCATTTTGGTAAAAATCTATTTATTTGTTTATTTATTTATTGGTGCATGGGATTGAACCCAGGGACACAGCCACTGAGCCACATCCTCAGTCCTTTTTTGAATTTTTTTATTTAGACACATGGTCCCACTGAGTTGCTTAGGGCCTCACTAAGTTGCTGAAGCTGGTTTTGAACTTGGGATCCTCCTACTTCAGCCTCCTGACCCACTGGGAATGTAGGCAGGCGCCACCATGCTCATTGAGAAAAAATCTGAAATCAAAAATTTCAGTTTTTATCTTAAGAAGATGAAAAAATACCCTGGCATGGTGGCACCCACCTATAATCCCAACTCTCTGGAGGCTAAGGCAGCAGAATAGCAGGTTCAAAACCAACCTCAGCACCTTTTTCTTTTCTTTTTTTGTGGTGCTGGGGATTGAACCCAGGGCCTCATGCATGCAAGGCAGGCACTCTACCAACTGAGCTATAGTCCCAGCCCAGCCTCAACAACTTGTTGAGACCCTCTCTCCAAATAAAAAATTTAAAAAAAAAAATAGCTTGGGACGTGACTTAATGGTGAAGCGCCACTGGGTTCAATCCCTGGTATCCAAAACTAAGTGAATAACCAGGTGCAGTGGTGCCTTCCTGCAGCTCAAGAAGCAGAGGCAAGAGGGTCACAAGTTCAAGCCCAGCCCAGGCAATTTAGCAAGACCCTGTCTCAAAAAATAAAAAGGGCTGGGTTTGTGGCTCAGTGGTTAAGTGCCCCAGTATTCCCACACACACACACACAAATTTACATCTATGTTTTCTCTCAAGAGTTGTATAGTTTCAAGACACATCTAGATCCGTGAGCCACTTTAATTGGTTTTGTTTCCTTTTTTTTTTTTTTTCCTGACACAGTGTCTCACTCTGCACAGACTAGTCTCAAACTCAAGTTCAAGCTCTCCTCCCACTCAGCCTCCCCATACCTGAACTACAGACAGGCTCCCCCACACCTGGCAGAGCTCATTTTAATTTGGTGTGAGGTACGGGTCCAACTTCATTCTTTTGTATGTGGACCTTGAAGTTGTCCCAGCAACATTTGTTGACAAGACTGTTCTTAGTCAGGTGTGGTAGTGCAGGTTTGTAATCCTGGCCACTCTGGAAGCTGAGGTACAAGAATGACAATTGGAGTCTCGAGTCTGGGCAACTTTGCAAGACCCTGTCTCAAAATAAAAGAGATGCCAGAGATGTAGCTCAGTGGTGGAATGCTTGCCTAGCGAGAACTAGGCTCTGAGTTAGGTTCCTAGCAAAACACACACACACACACACACACACACACACACACACACCCCTAAGTATTTTATTCTTTTTTAAATGGAACTATTTTCTCAATTTTATTTTTGGATTGTTCAATGCTAGTGAATGCTAGAAATACAATTGATTTTTGCCTATTGATTCAATACTGCAAACTACTAAGCTTTTATTTATTTTATTTTATTATTTGTGATACTAGGGATTGATCCCAGGGCCTTAAACATGTTAAGCAAATGCTCTGCCATTGACTTGTACCCCCTTTCTATTTTTATTTATCTGTTGGTACTGGGGATTGAACCCAGGGGTGCTTTATCACTAAGCCACATCCCCAGCCCCTTTTATTATTTTTATTTGGAGACAAGGTCTAGCTGGGTGCAGTGGTGCACACCTGTAATCCTAGCAGCTCGGGAGGCTGAGGCTGGACTTAGCAACTTAGCAAGACCCTGTCTTAAGATAAAAAATAAAAAGGGCTGGGCGTATGGCTCAGTGGTTGAGGTTCCCTGGGTTCAAGCCTTGGTACCAATAAAATAAAATAAAGGCAAGAGATAATTGGTGTTTTGCAAAATACTCTGAATGAAACAACTTTCAGTCTCAGAAATACCATTTAATGGCTAACAAGACCTTGCCCTGAAATGTGAAACAAAATTCATCTATTCTTCATATTGTTTTTGCTTTAAACAAAATCCATTTATTATATAGTTTTATTGTTTTCAGTGGATTTAAATAATCAGAAATGAGAATTTCCCCAAAATAAAAATCACTTCGGTATATTTAGCTGTTAGTAAAAGTCAATTTTTCCCCCAGCTGTGGCACCATATTATTGAAAGTATTAAGTACCTGAGATTTATGCTGCAGCTGACTTATAAGTCAAATAATATACAGATCTCCCTCCCTCCCACCTCCCCCACCCTTTCCCAGGGCTGGGGACCAAACCCAGAGTCATGTGCATGCCAGGCAAGCATCTACCACTGAGCCACACCCCAGCGCATGGGTCTTCTTTGGAAAGAATGCTTTGTGGTCACAATGACTTCAAAATGCAATTATATTCATCTAATCTAACATCTCATAGCAATTACAGAAGTGTGCTGTTGACAGGGCAATCTCATGAGGCACACAGATGTCAAACGCTAAAGCACACGAGTCACTCCTCTGTTTGAGTCTAAAGTGCTGCAAATTTTAGGTCATATTTTCCAGTTAATATAATAAGCCTATAATACAGCATTCTAACTCATGGAGAGTTCTGGAACTATTAATCAAAAGAAGGCAATACCTTTTCCAAATCATGAGCTTCTGTAAACCAGTGCGGTACTTGGAAATACAACGAAACTATGTTTTTGTTGGAGTCAAATATTTCAATAATCGTTTCCATGGCGAAAAAAAAAAATACCATGTTAAGTACTAAATCAAATGACAAAGGCTTTTCATGATAAGTGACAGCAGAGCCAGTTGTTTTATACAAGTTTATATAGCTTTTTAAATTATGTAATCTTCTTCACTCAGAGAGTGAATTAACACCACAGAACCATCACTGCACATTAAATGTGTTCTGTCTCCTTCTGGGGCTGGTCCAAAAAGGCTCAGGAAAAGCTTTAAAACTCGTGGTGCACACCTGTAATCCCAGGGGCCCTGGAGACTGAGGCAGGAGGATTGCAAGTTCAAGGCCAGCCTCAGCAATTTAGCAAGGCCCAAAGCAACTTAGTCTCATTTTTTGAGACTCCTGTCTCAAAAATGTAAAAAATCAATATTGTGGTGAGCATAGCTCAGTGGTAGAGCTGCCTTGATTTCAGCCTCCAGTCCAGTACTAAAGGAGGAAAATATGCTCCGAACCATGGAGATAGCTCACCTCGCACCAGAATGTCCTAGCAAGGTCCAGAAGATCCGCGGTGTGGTATGCACCCTGGTGCACTATGTCCAGCCTGGGGCCCATCAGCCCCCTGAAAGATGAAAGACTGTTTCCTTCCACCAACAAAGTGTTCACAGTCAGCTGAGGCTGTGGGCAGAAAAGATGGGAGAATCCTCAAGACAAAAAAAAATTTGCTGCAGCTGCCAGGATGGCCCTACAGTCTCGAGTGTGGGCTCAGTCAGCCTGCAGCAGGCAGTCACCCTGTCAGGAGAAATCATTGCTCCTTACTGTGGGAACCCAGAGCTCCCACAGGAGGATACCTCTCTCCTGCCTGGCTTGCCAAAATTGTCACCAGAATCAAACGTGCTGGCCACTAGCCACTCGAGTGTCAAGGTTCAGGAAATGATGTTGGGAGGAAGGAATGGGGTTTATTAAAAGCTGGCCCAGGAGAAGTCAGAGGGGCAGCTCCTCAGAGATCTGCCTTCCAGGCTCAGGGCCACTAAAGGGTCTTATGGGGAGGGGAGAGGAGGAAGTGAGGCTGGGCAGGGTCTGCCTCAGTGAGGCCTGGGTCTTCTCCAGGCCCCAGGGGATTCCCACCTCCTGTGGCTAGTCCCAAGGAAGGCTGCTGCAGAGGCCACCTGGGTTCTGGGAGCCTAGAGGAAGGGTTAACAGTTGACACGCAGGTGAGGCTCTCTTCAGATTAGGGAGGGATGGAGGGGTTGGCAGGGGTGGAGCTCTGCAGTAGGGCACTTGCCTAGCGTGCACCAGGTTCAAGCCCAAGCCCAGCCCCACAAACAAACAAAAAAAAAAAGGAGGGGCCAGAAACTGAGGCAGGGGATCACAAGCTCAAGACCCTCCACCCCAGGCAACTTAGGGAGACTCCGTCTCAAAATAAAGACTAGAGGAGTTGGAAGTGTGTCTCGTGGCCGAGTGTTTGCCTAGCAGGCGCAAGGACCTGGGCTCCATCCCCAGCACCGCCAAAATAAAAGAAATTCAAAAAATCAAAAGGACTGTGATCTAGCTGGATGGTTAAGTACACCTGGCTTCAATCCCGGGTACTAAAAAAAAATTAAAAAACAGTGTGGTGCTATTAGCTTAAGTGGTTAAGCACCCCTGGATTAAATCCCTAGTATAGGGCCCCCAAAATATGTGTGTATAAAACAAAACCAAGTGTAAATGAAAATAGACTTGGATATGTGCGTAATATGTGGGAAAGACGTCAAGGGAAGGTGGCCTTTTTAAGGTCGGGCACCTGTCACCAAAAGGAGGCAGCTGAAGGAGGGCTGGGCTGTGGCTCAGGGTAGCGGACTCGCCTGGAATGTGTGAGGCACTGGGTTTGATCCTCATCACCACGTGTAAGTAAATTAAAAAAAATAAAGGTTCATTGACAACTAAAAAAATATTTAAAAAAAAAAAAAAAAAAGCTGAACAACGCTTTGTTGAGATTCGCTCCGGGGCGAGACCCTCTGGTCCAACAGAGCAGGTCAGGGAGTCACAGCCAGGCTCAGCTGGATTGGAGTTTTAATTGGGTTTAGGGCAGGAAGGGAGGGCTTGGGACTGGAAAGGGAGGCTTTTAGAGTCCCTCGTCCTCCTGGGTTTGGCATCTTTCTGAGACCCTTGTCCTTCCAGGTTTGGTAGCAGACCCTGCTGATTTACAGGTGGTCAGGAGGCACCATCACTGCTGGTCTGGTCAGGCTTTCACAGGCGGGTGGCCTGGTGCTTTGTTCCCTTAGCACCTCAAACCCACCTAACAGCATTTGAGATTAGTTTTTGTTGTTGTTTTGTTTTGTTTTGTTATTTTGATGTGTGTGTGTGTGTGTAAAACAAGAATTGAACCCAGGGGCGCTCAACCACTAGGCCATATTCCTAGCCTGTTTTTTTTGTTTGTTTCTTTCTTTCTTTCTTTTTAGTTGTTGGTAGGCACAATACCTTTATTTTATTTATTTTTATGTGGTGTTGAGGATCGGATCCAGGGCCTCACACATGCTAGGCAAGTGCTCTGCCACTGAACTACAAGCCCAGCCCCAGTCTTATTATTTTTATTTATTTACAGTCTTGCAGTGCTGGGAATCCACTCTACCACTGAGCTACATCCCCAGACTCCGTTGTTTTTTTTTTTGTTTTTTTTTTTTTTACGCTGGAATGGGACCTCATTAAATTGCCAAGACTGGCTTCGAATTTTGGATCCTCCTGCCTCAGCCTTCAGAGACACTGGGGATTACAGGCACAAGTCACTGTGTGGTGCCAGGCTGAGATTAGTCTTGAAAGAGAAGGGCAAAGTTGTCCCTAAGCAAAGTGAGCAGGAGGCCACTGCAGGGGACTTGCTAGGAGAGAGGGGCTGCATGGAGGAGAGGTGGTGGTATCTGAGAACCCCGAGGCTGTGAGATTAAGCAAGGGAGTTGACACACCATGGCTTAGAGGATGGGATCTCCCCGGGGCATTTGCAGATCAGGAAGTGGCTGAGAGCAGAATGAGATGGGGAGGGTAGAAACAAACAAAAAAAGGTCCTCAGGAATCCCCTCAATCAGTGTTTGTGGGCCTAAAATAGAGTTCTAAATTCCCCTAAGGCGGGTCCCCCAGGCTGGTTGATCCAAGTACCAGTCAAAGGAATCTAGAGCACCCAGTATTCTTCCACCCAGACCTCCACCAAGCACCTAGGAGAGCAGGGCGAGGGAGGGGCTGGAATGCAGGTAGTCCCCGCCCTGAGATTAGTGGGTGACTAGCAAGGGTGAGCCTCCCAGGGGGTGAGCTCCTTCTTCATCTTTAGGGCAAAATGGAAGCCACTGGCCACACATGGCTACTGAAGTTGAAGTGTAAATTAAGTTAAAATCGGTTCCACGTCACATCACATTAGCTACACATCAAGGGCTCAATACCTTATGAAATAGCTCCTGAGAAGTTTCTGATTTGGGGTACAAAATAACCTGAATGTTTTCCCATCACAAATGTCTTAAAATGGAGCCAGGCTTGGTGGTGCTTCTCTGTAATCCCAGGGCCTAGGGAGGCTAAAGCAGGAGGATCCCAAATTCAAGGTCAATCTCAGCAATTTAGAGAGACCCTGGTCTAAAAATTTTAAAAATTAAAAGGGCTAGGGATGTAACTCAGTGGCAGAGCACTTGTTTAGGATGTGAACCCAGGGCTCCATTCCCAGCACTGCAAAAAAAAAAAAAAAGAAAAGAAAGAAAGAAAGAAAACTGCAAACGTAAAAAGGACTAAGGGATCTTAAGGATTGCAATTCAAAATAAAGAAAATGTGATATGGGCTGGGGCTATAGTGTTAGACCAGGACGCAAGAAAAGACCACTGACTCCAAATAAAATCAAATTAAAGCAAGCTTATTATTTCGACCAGCCGGGCTGCCTCTCTCTCCCAAAACAGCTGGAACAAGACAGCCCCCCAGCTTTCCTGCAGCCCAGCTTTATAGCCCAGAAAGTTACACAAAAGGGGGTTACAGATAACAGAACTCTGACAAGCATCACACTAATGGTAGTTTACATTTTTTTGCTGGCCCCAACATCAGAATTTATGAGGACCATTAGAGCCTCAGAGAGGGTCGTTGTCTGGCCAGGGAAGGCCAATATTTATGAGGTGTCACTAAAGTTTCAGAGAGGGCTGCTAACTGGTCAGAGAGCCAGGCATGGGTGAGTTCAAGGCATGGGCAGGCATTCCAAGCAGGTTCAGAATTTGCAGTAATTTATAGTAAAGCCGAAATTATCTTTTCATGGCTTTGTGGTGAGATGGCTCCCAATTTTAAGAAAAGATCAGGTTGGGTTTATCAATAGCTCAGAGACAGAGGGCTTGCCTAGCATGCATGAGCCACTTGGTCTGATCCTCAGCACCACATAAACAAAATAAAGGAATTCTGTCCATCTATAACTGCAAAAAATAAATTTTTAAAAAATGTGGTATATATACACATTGGAATACCACTAAGCCATAAAGAAGAATAAAATTATGACCATTGCTGGTAAATGGATGGAACTGGGGGTAGAGATGGGGGCGGGGGGGTGGGGGTGCCAGAGGATAGAAGTTCACTGGATTAGACAAAGGGGCCCGAGGGAAGGCAGGCTGGGTGGGAATGGGAAAGAGAGTAGAATGAATCCACATCACTTTCCTGTGTTCCTATGAATATATAACCAGTGTTACTCCACATCATGTACACCCTCAAGAATGGAGAGTTACACTCCATGTATGTGTGATATGTCAAAATACACTCTACTGTCATGTATAACTAAAAAGAACAAAAAAAATTCATTCCAAAAAAATAAAAATATAAGAATTGCCAGGGCTGGGGATATGGCTCAAGCGGTAGCGCGCTCACCTGGCATGCGTGCGACCCGGGTTCGATCCTCAGCACCACATACCAACAAAGATGTTGTGTCTGCTGAGAACTAAAAAATAAATATTAAAAATTCTCTCTCTCTCTCTCTTTAAAAAAAAAAAAGAATTGCCAGGCATGGTGGCACGTGACTGTAATCCCAGGGGCTGGGGAGGCTGAGGCAGGAGGATCACAAGTTCAAAGACAGGCTCAGCAAGTGAGGTGCTAAGCAACTCAGTGAGACCTGTCTCTAAGTAAAATACAAAACAGGGCTGGGGATGGGGTTCAGTGGTCAGTGCCCCTGCATTCAATCCCCAGCACAAACCCCCACCAAAAAAAATTCAGTTGATAGCATGGAGCCAGAACGCAAGAAGGCAGGAAGAGTGGTGGCTCCTGTGGGGTGGCGAATGTTAAGAAGGAACAGGGCTAGATGCCTGAGGGTAAGGAATGGATAAACAGAAGGCAAAGTCCAGGAAACAAGAGCCCTACAACCTCTCCTTTGGGGGGAGCACCAGGGATTGAACCCAAGGTGCTTTCACTGAGCCATGTCCCCAGCCCCCCCCCTTTTTTTTTTAATTTGGGACAGGGTCTTGGTAAGTTGCTTATGGAGTCTAAGTTGCTTAGGCTGGCCTTGAACTTGTGATCCTCCTGCTGGGATCACAGGTCTGCGTCCCCAAACCCAGCAGAGTCCTATAATCTCTTGACATGCATCTTGAGCCTCTGGGTACACTGTCTAGTCATTCTAGATGCCTTGGGTCAAGGGTGGTAGTAGCCAAAGCTCCCATTCTTAGGTAGTGGCTAAGGTGTACAGGTCCTGTCACCTCCTTTGGAGAAGCTCCATTGACGGTGCTTTCATCCTTATTTTCCCACTGCTGTACAGGACACAGATGGGGACAGAGTGGAAGCATCCTTCTTCAAATACTTCTGTCTCTGGGGCTGGGAATGTGGCTCAGTGGTAGAGTGTGAACTTGGCATGTGCCCGGCCCCAGGTCCATTTTCAGGCACACACACAACAGACAAATCCCCCCACCCTTTTTCTTTGAGAGAATTTTTTTTAATATTTATTTTTTAGTTCTCAGCGGACACAACATCTTTGTTGGTATGTGGTGCTGAGGATCGAACCCGGGCCGCACGCATGCCAGGCGAGCGCGCTACCTCTTGAGCCACATCCCCAGCCCCCGCACCCTTTTTCTTTGTATTGGGGATTGAGCTCAGGCATCTCTGCCACTGAGCCACATCCCAGCCCTATTTTGTAGATTATTTACAGACAGGGTCTCACTGAGTTGCTTAGCACCTCATCATTGCTGAGGCTGGCTTTGAACTCATGATCCTCCTGCCTCAGCCTCCAAGCCACTAGGATCACAGGCATGGGCTACCATGTCTGGCTTAGAAATCCCATTTCTTATTTGAAGTACTTGAGATCTTCAGAACAACTGGAGTTATTCTGTAACATGCACACATTTTTATTTTACATTTTCTGCACAGTTTTCGAGCTAATGAACTGCATATTGTTTTGTCCTCCAAGAAAGTATATTCAAAACTTTTTCTCTTCTTTATGTTCACCGAGTAGAGATGCAGCTTCCGTGGGTCAATTTCAATTTTTCTCATATCCATACTCATTTGTTTCAAAAGCCCTTGGCCTAGAATAACACTCATGCTTTAACAGAAGCTTTGCAGTAGCTCACTATGGATGTTTTGCACAGGGGCGGATCTGAATAGATTTGTGGAGTAACACTGAGTATTTTCACATAAATTGAGTCCAAATTGTTGATCTTAATCTGAACATAAATGTAAAACATATTCCAGGTTATTTTTAGGTAATAAATTAGCAATATTATATCAACAAAATACCAACATTTCAGAACTTTTAAAACAGCAGGAGTCCCCAAAACCAGTATTGCAATGACTATTACTTATGGAGTATTATTTATAGACAAAGAACCGGGAAATTAAGCAACTTGCTTGAGGTCACCCAGATGGTAGTCATGTATCACTTAATGATGGGGACACATTCTGAGAAACACCTGTGAGCTGATTTTGTCACTGAACAAACAACATAAAGTACATCTGCACAAACCTAGCCGGTGCTGTCAGTCACTCCACCCCAGGGAAGGGTTAAAGAGTGCATTAAATAAACCAGTGACACAATGGCTCATTGTCATCTGGGAGCTGCTGTGTAGTCTACATAACTGTGTGTGCTCTACTTTTGTAACCACCCAGGTCTGCTTACACCAGCATCACCACAAACATGTGAGCGATGAGTTTCGTCACAAAGTGGCAACTGCGGCAGGGTCACCAGCTGACAGGAGTCTTTCAGCTCTAATCTGATGGGATCATCTTCATGACATATGCTTGTGGCCCAGGTTGACAGGAACATCATTACATAGCACATGTCTACAGTAGGTGGCTTGGAGAGCATGAGAAACACCAACCCACAGGCTTGGACACACCAAAGGTTGTTCAGATACAGAGCTCTGAGCTGTTCCTTCCAAAGGCTCAAGGGCACAGGCAAGGGTAGAATATGTCCAGGGAGGGGTTAGGGAACAAATCAGGACCCACCCCCCTGAGGATAACCTCAGGAGGGGTTGGACATTCAACTTGGCCATGGGCGCAGATGCAATTATTGCTGAAAGCCCAGTCCTTGTCCCCAATGCCAATCCAATAATGAGGACATAGTTTTGAGAAAAAGGAAAAAGAAGGTTTATTGCTTTGCTAGCAAAGAAAAAACATAGGGGACACTCCTGTCCCAAAGGCTGTGATTCTGCCCATCCGCAGGAATAGGGAGCTTTTAGAGAGGTCATTCAGAGAAAATGAGATTTGGGAGGAGAGATCAGGGAGGAGAAGATCAGGAAAAAGATCAGAGAGGAGGTCAGGAAGAAGATAAGGGAAAAAAGATCAGGAAAGAGAAATTTAGGGAAAAGAAGATTGGGAAAAAGAAAAAAACATGTCAGTTTCAAAGCCACAAGGGACACAAAGTATCAAGTGAGCCCCTGTCACACAATGTTTTGGAACTTTCTGGAGTTGCTGTCAATCCTCTGGATCCTGGGTAGGAGATGGGTTGTATGCAGGAGACCAAAGAGGGGAGTTCCACAGACAGGATGATCCAGGACTGTGCCTTGGGTGCTGGCTAGGTGGGAAGGGGGATAAGCCAAGAGGGGAGAGTGACCTATGGAAGGTCCCAACTCTGAGAAAACCCCAGCCTTCCTAGAAGCCTTCCCTTCTTTTCCATCATTAAGGACAAATGACCCCGTTCCCCCTCGGGAGGGAGGACAGCATGACTCCATCAACCTGGTTCCTGTCCTCCAAGGATGTCACCTTGGGCTGGGAAACTGGAATAAAAGAATTTTAAGGCCACGGGCTGGGACTGTGGCTCAGTGGTAGAGCACTTGTACAGCACCTGAGAGGCCCTGGGTTCAATCCTAAGCACCACATAAAAATAAATAAATAAAGGGCTGGGGATGTGGCTCAAGCGGTAATGCGCTCATCTGGCATGCGTCCGGCCCGGGTTCGAACCTCAGCACCACATACAAACAAAGATGTTGTGTCCGCTGAAAACAAAAAAGTAAATATTAAAAAATTCAAAATAAATAAATAAACATTAAAGTTTGGGGGTGTGTCTCAGTGGCACAGCACCTACCCAGCATGTGTGAGACCCTGGGTTGGATCCCCAGCACCGCAAAACAAAAAATTGCAAGGAGAGGGAAAAAAAAAAAAAAAACTGGCTCTTTTCTGAGCACTGTGCTAAGAGGTCTATGCTGCCTGATCTTGGGCCAGTCACTTTCCCTTCATGGGTGGCTGCACAGCTGTGGAACATATTTGGAAATAACAGACATAAGGGCTGGGGATGTGGCTCAAGCGGTAGCGCGCTTGCCTGGCATGCCTGCGGCCCAGGTTCGATCCTCAGCACCACATACAAACAAAGATGTTGTGTCCGCCGAGAACTAAAAAAAAATAAATATTAAAAAAAAAAAATTCTCTGTCTCTCTCTCTCCCTCTCCCCTCTCACTCTCTCTTTGAAAAAAAAAAAAAACAGACATAAAACACTCATAATGGTGCCAGACATAGTTTGTACTTAATATAAATTACTATGTGCTGAGAATCTTATAAATATATTTATCCACTTAACCTTTACAACTTTGAAGAGGTAGAAGACATGGTCCCTTTATATAGATGAGGAAATTGAGATAAGAGGTTAAATTGTTTCAAGTCATCTAGACAGGAAGAGGTGGAGTTCAGGTCAAGGGGTTCCAGGTTTAATCTGGGTATACTACATAGCAAAGTCAGAGAGGCAGACAAACAAACAAAAAAATGAGTTAACAGCAGTCTGTCCATTCCCGTGGTGGCATAAAGGAGTTTTTAAAAAGATACTTAAATGCATAAGGCCCTGGGTTCAATCCCAGCACCCCCCAAAAAAAAGTAGGGTCTGGGGTTGTGGCTCAGCAGTCGAGCACATGCCAAGCACATGTGAGGCACTGGGTTTGGTCCTCAACACCACATAAAATAGAAGAAAAATTCTGTGGATACACACACACACACACACACACACTTTGGGGATTGAACCCAGGGGCGCTTTATCACCCATCTTCATCTCCAGTCTTTACTTTTTTGTTTGGGGACAGGTCCTTGCTGGGTCGCCCAGGCTGGCCTCTGACTTGCAGAAGGGTCTGCATCTGCCTCCAGAGTTGCTGGGATTGCTCGCGCGTGCCACAGGCCCCGTGCGCTTGCAATGAAGGCTCTGTTAGGCTGTGCTCAGGACACATCAGGGTCGGCCAAAGCTGGGGCAGCAGTACCGCATGTTACCACCATCTCACTCACAGGCAGAAAGGCTGTCGGTTCTCACCACGTACCCCCTCTCTCGCTACAGCTGGAGGATGCACATCTGCATTCCATTGTGCTCCAGCGCGGTGACTTCTGCAAAAACGAGATGCACCGACTCCCTCGCTAGTTAACCACAACCTGCGCTCTCAGCCAAACCCCCGTCCCACACCGGGGCAGCGAGTAGAGCCCGGAGGGCAGAACCTGTGGCTGGCGCAGCCCGTGGCCTCGCACCACCTTCCAGGCCCTCCGCCCCAGGGCACCCATAGCGTGGGACCAGCTCCGAGGGTCTCCGCCTAGAGGAGGTGGCCTCTACTTGGGAGTTACCCGGCGACCACTTGGCCGGAAGAGGTGTGCCCGAGTGTGGGGCGCGGAGGAGCAGGGCTCGGGGTCCCCGCCGGGCCCGGGGTACCGACGCCGAGCCGCAGTAGAAAGCGCCGCGCGTCGGAGGGGGCCCGGCCGGGCGGGGTTGTGTCGCCGCGCGCGGGCGCGCGGGCGGGCGTGGCGGGGGCAGGAGGCGCCCGCGCGTGCAGCGGTGGGGCCAGCACACAATGGGCGGCAGCGGCCGTCCGGGCGCGCGGCCCCCGCGTCGCCGCACCACGTGGGCCGTAGAGCGCGCTGGGTCAGCAGCGGCCCGTCGGCCCAGGCCGGGCGCGGCGCGGCGTACGTGCGCGCGCGCGCGCGTGCGTGCGTGCTATTTGCGATCAGGCGGTGCAGCAGACAGCCCCGGCGGCGGGGCGGGGGGAGTTATATTGCGGGGTCCTTCCTCGCTCACCCTGGTTCCTCTCGGAGCGGAGACGGCAAATGGCGGACTTCGATACCTACGACGATCGGGCCTACAGCAGCTTCGGCGGCGGCAGAGGGTGAGGCGGGCGTGCGCTGGTGTTGCCGGGCGCGGGGGCCGGGCCGCGTCGGGGGTCCCGGGGCAGTGGTCTCGCTGCGCTCGTCTGGGCCGGCGGGAGGCCCGCGGCCGAGCGGGCCCGCGGAGGCCTGGAGCAGCGCCCGGAGGGCCGGGGCCTGGAAATGGCGCGCTCGGGGCCGGGGCGCGGCGGTTGGCGCTGGGGTCTTGCTCGCGGGACAGCGCCCTCCTGCTGCCCCGGCGCTGGTGCGGGCGGTGCTCAGGCCGCACTGCCGGCCGCGGCGACGCTGAGCCCGGGCCCGAGTACCGCTCGCAGCCCCATCCCCCGCCGGAGGGCGGGCGCGGGGCTCGGCTGCAGCGCGGGTACGGGCCGCGGCCTGCCCGGTTCGGCCGCCCTCCCGGGCTCGTTCCGCCCGCAGGCGGGGCCCCGGCCCTTGCAGAGGAGGCCGGCAGGCCCGGGGAGGTCGGAGGCCGCGAGAGGGGCGATGCCCCCGGGGGCAGCACGGGGGTCGCTTCGCGGCGGGCGGCCGGAGGAGGGAGACCAACGAAAACAAGTGCATCACAGCGGTGTCTGTGTCGGCGGTTTTCGGACCGGAGCGCCGTATTGACAGCTGCCACGTGCTTGCTGGTGGAAATTTTTTTATTTCTCCCTAGTTTTCTCTTTCTGACCTGGAGACGGAGTCGCTTGTAGCCTCGTTACGATTCTGGTCCAATGCAGAAGGCTACATTTAATTGAGGCGCCGTCGTTGAAAGGAAAATGTTTGGTGAATAGAAAGCTCATGGTGTTTAATTCAAGGAAATCACCCTGTTTTTTTTTTTTTTTTTAATTTCAAATTGCCGCATACAGAATTTAGAAGATAGGCTGTAAACACCTTGCTGTTGGTCAAGGACACACTTGGTCTTTGTGTCCTTTTACAGAAAGGATTACTTTCCCAGAATAGCACCACAATAGTACCTACTGAGGTGTCTGGTCTCCCAGGTTGCTGTCCAGAAAGTATCTTTGTTTGGTGAAGAATGATCACTTTTAATACCTTGGTTTGGGAATGGCTCAAACAAAGGCTTGTTTGGGTGCAGGAGTGAACCCAGTTTGGTGACACTCAAGCATGGAAGCTGGGATAGGTGTGGAGCCACCTGCATTTCAAAGAATATTTTATTTGCTAATAAAAATGAAATAAATGTTGGATGATGTGTAAAATTAGCGCCTTTGGGGTAGTTTTCTAGACATTAAATTTGGACTTTGGTCATCTTGAAATTTTAATAGCGAGGTCTTTTTTCTAGTTTCAAAAGACATCCAGAAGTTCCAAGAAAAAAGAGTAGTTCAATTTAAGGCAGGTCCAAGGAAGTTTTAGATGAATTGGGACCACATTAGCTGGTCATATTATACTGAGCCTAGAGATTTATTTATTTAAAATATGTCTTTGTTAGATATGCTAGCTCTTTGGTGACAGTGAGGTGTTCAAGATGAATGCATGTCAAACTTTGACAGTTGGAGGAGACTTGAACAACCCAAATTAGAAAGTGATCAAAATGAATTTTATTAAGATGCGTTTAATTTCCAATACCAGCAGCCATGTGAAAATGGCAGCTATTTGCCCACCTGTGCTCCTAAAGCTGAAATGAGCCACTCTAGAAAGTGCCATGCATCTTGTAAGCTTCCTACTGGAAAGTCCTTTACTACATCTATATCTGCTGTGTCTGACCTTGGAATTGTTCACTTGGCTTCATAGTGATGTAAAAGTCCATAGGAAGTTTTGCTTAGTTTCTTTTGGGGGTAGGGTGGTACTGGGGTTGAACCCAGAGGTGCTCAACCATTGAGCCATTTTTTATTTTGAAATGGGGTTTTGTTAAGTTGGCTTGGGGCCTCAATGAGTTGTCTAGGCTGGCCTGGAACTTTGGATCTTCCTCCTTCAGCCTCATGATTGCTGGGATTACAGGCATACACCACCATGCCTGGCCTTGGCTGAGTTTCTTAAAAGTAGTTTTTAAAACCTGTTGTTGGGTTTGTGTGCCCATTTTATGCATGAGCAGACTTCTAGTTATTCTCTGAAATTTAGCAGCATAGTTGACCACATATTCTTCAATGGTCATCTGAGTTGTTATTTGAGTTATATTCATACCAACAAACATCTCGTGGTGGTACAGTGCTAGGCATGATAGAAGTTTGTCACCTACTGGAAAGCCAGTCATGTATTGGTCCTTATGTAAGCTATCCTATACCTTAGCTCAAAAACACCTTAGATTGAATAATAATGCATCTCTGCTCTAAATCGATTGGATCACAGGTAAAAGGAATAGCAGGCTTGCAATGAATAGTTAAGATCTGAAATCCTGGTTTTGAGTTAGGTGGTCCATATAAGCTTGGTGTTTGTTTGTTGTAGATGGACACAATGCCTTTATTTTGTTTTATTTTTATCTGATGCTGGGGATTGACCAGTACCTCATCCATGCCAGAAAGTGCTCTACCACTGAGCCACAACCCCAGCCCTCACATAAGCTTGTTTTGCATTTGTGTTTGATAGCCAGTGCAGTTGTAGGGAGGTGATATTGAAGGACTGCTTTTTACCCCAAGCCTCAACAGACATGTCTTAAGCAGCCAAAGAGAGAACCAGAGACAGCATTGTTGTTCAACGAGCAAATCAAAAAGACAAAATGCCAAGTTATCAAGAGTGAATTATACCAGATCTTGAATGGACGTTGTTTTGCACTTTGCTAAATTATCTTTGTGAGGTTCCAGTTTTCACTTGCCATTGATAAAGTACAGAGAAATACTGATTTTTACATTCCAAATGTCAACAAAGTCTTATGAGCACTTAACTGAACACCATCAATCCTGAAGCAAAGGTTGGAACCCAGAGGTAGCAAGAAATGAGAATGTACCTGCTAAAATGTGGTAAAGGTACAAATTCAAGTTTTCTTGAAATTGAATGTGGTAGCACATACCCTTAGTCCCAGATACTCATATTGAGGTGGGAGGATTGCTGGAACCTAGGAGTTCAAAACCAATGTGGTGAACAGAGTAAAACCTTGCCTCTGTCTCCAAAAAAATATTTATTTGAGGTTTCAGTTAGGGAGCTAGAATTCTAGCCTTTTGGTACTGGGGATTGAACTCAGGGGCACCACTGAGCCATACCCCAGCCCGATTTTGTATTTTATTTACAGACAGAGTCTCACTGAGTTGCTTAGCGCCTCCTTGTTGCTGAGGCTGGTTTTGAACTCTCAATCCTCCTGTCTCAGCCTCCTGAGACGCTGGGATTTCAGGCATGCCCTACCATGCCCGCTGAATTCTAGCCTTTTAGTTGAGGGACTATCAGGACAACTTACCTAGAGGTCCTGGTGAAGAAGGGTATTTTTAGAAATCATGTCGGTGGTGAAAATTTCAAAAAAAAAAAAAAAAAAACAAAAAAAAACCAAGTACAGCTAACTTAATGGAAGTATTGGACATTATGGGTCATTAAGCCCTTTCAAAAATCAAGCAAGGGTGCCTAGCACATGTGAGGCAGTGGGTTCAATCTTCAGCACCACACAAAAATAAATAAATAAAGGTATTGTTCCATCTGCAACTAAAAAAAAAATATTTTAAAAAAATCAAGCAAGCACTCAGTCTGAGGCCACAGCGTGCAAAGGCAGGGAGCGCTGCTCCCAAATCCTAGGTGAGCTGGGTGCTGGAGCCTGATCTTGGCCATCTGACACCCCTCCCCCAAAATGGGCACTGAACCCAGGGCCTTGTACATGCTCCTTGTTCTGTAAGCACTTTACCACTGAGTGTTTCCCCAGCCCTCTGACCATTAAGTAATTTTTTTGTGGTTGGGGGAGCCGGGGAGCTAAGCAAGCACTCTACCACTGAACTTCATCCCCAGTTCTAAGTTTTTTTTATTGTGGTAAAATATACATAGCATCAAATTAACATTTCAAACATTTTAGGTGTACAGTTCAGTAGTATTAAATTGATTCACAATGCAGTGTGCCTGCCCCGCCCTCCATCTTCCTGACTTCACCTGGTAAAGCTAAAACCCGGTACCCATAAACAGTAATTCCCCACTTCCCCTTCCCCAAGGCTCTCACAGCCACTATTCTACTTTCTGTCTCTTAGTATATTTTAAGACTTAAAATGGGAAGGAAAGCAGCATGTAAAAACTATTGTTATTTCCATTGATGCTGCCTGTTTGAGGGGTGGGGCCCAAACACAGGATATTTAAGCAGGCATTTTGCCACTGAGCTTTACCTCCAGCTGGGTGGTTTTTTTTTTTTTTTTAATAATTTGTTTACTGTTTGACCTACTAGACACTATTGTATACCATGCATATAGAAACTTGGCTTGTCCCCTATTCTGTCCTCTGCCTGAAGCATAGGAGATGTTTATCAAGTGTTTGTTGAATGAGTGATTGGCATTTTTTTTTTTTTTTTTTTTTATCAAAAATCAAAAGTGGGGCTGGGGCTCGGGCTCGGGCTCGGGCTCGGGCTCGGGCTCGGGCTCGGGCTCGGGCTCAGTGGCAGAGCACTTGCCTAGCATAGATGAGGCACTAGGTTCTATTCGCAGTACCACATACACACACAAAGAAATAAAGTAAAGGCCCATCAACAACTAATTAAAAAAAAAAAACTTTCTCTTCCCCTACTCTTATAATAATTTTTTAAATTTGATATATTTTTAAAAATTGTTCTTTTTAGATTTACATGACAGTAGAGTGTATCGTGACATTAAACATATATGGAGCATACCTTATTCTAATTAGGATTTCATTCTTGTGGTCTGTTGGGTTTTGTTGGCAGTAGGGACTGAACCTGGGATGTTCTACCACTGACCCAGACACCCCCCCCCCCTTTTTTTTTTTTTTTAAGGCATGGTCTCGCTGAGTGGCTGAGGCTGGACATGAACTTGATCCTCCTGGTTCAGCCTCCTGAGTGGCTTCATCACAGGCATGCACCGCTGTGGCACCTGGCACAGCTGTTTTGTTTGTTCAGTGTATTGTGTGTCTGTGTTGTCTTCCCCTCCTCCAGGATGTCCCTTCCATGAACACTTGAATTCCACCCATTTTGTTCACTACCAAGTCCCTGAGCTGTGTGCAGGCCTGTGACAGAGCCAAGCGCAAAGCCATATTAGAGGAAGGAGAGTGCGTTAAACTGACTGAGAGTGGTACAGGAGGCCTCAGATGACATGGGACTGGAAGGAAGGGAACTAAAAAGATCAAGAAGGAAGAGTGGAAAGGCTCATTCTTAATTCTTGTTTACTGTCATGTCAAGTTGTTGGGTTTGCTGTCATCCTTCACCCATTGCTCCATGGTGCCTCCAATGGGACATGTCCCGTTGCTCCATTGCAAACCCTTATCCTCTCTGAAAAGTGCCACCAGAAATAGGGGTTTCATCAGGAGCACTCTGTAAGTCTACTCTGACAAAGCCCTGGTGTAGCATGTGCAGGCCGCAGGCGCAGGAGCTCGCTCCTGCCCTGCTCCCAGCCTTGTTTTCCCCCATGAGGTGGAGACTTGGTGCGGGGCTGTGGGGTCTGGTGCATCGAAGGTGCTACACAGTTGGTAGCCTTGGTTTTCTCACTTTGTTTTGTGGTACTGGTGACTAAACCTGGAGCCTTGCTGAATTCTCGGTTTTTTAATGGTGTTTCTCTGCTCTTTGGGTAAGTAGGAGTGAGAAAAGTTATCTTGACTGAAAAGAGCTTTTATTTTCCTGGCAATATTTCTAAAGCCAGGTAAGAGAAGCTGTTTTTAAAGGCATAAAACATTTTCTTTATGACCAGAGTAACTCAGTATTTTAAATGAGTACTTAGTGGTTATAAATAATTGTCATATAAATGTGGTTTCTTTTTTTTTTTTTTTTTTTAAAGAGAGAGGAGAGAGAGAGAGAATTTTTAATATTTATTTTTTAGTTCTCGGCGGACACAACATCTTTGTTGGTATGTGGTGCTGAGGATCGCACCCGGGCCGCACGCATGCCAGGCGAGCGCGCTACCGCTTGAGCCACATCCCCAGCCCATAAATGTGGTTTCTAGAAACTTCGTATGTTATGAAATTATTCACCTTACTGTTCTGGGAAGATTTCACAATTTCAACGAGTGTTCCCAGGAGCTTGGAACATACAAAGCAGAGTGTTTGAATGAGTGTCAGATGGCCAAGATCAGGCTCCAGCACCCAGCTCACTTAGGGTTTGGGGGCAGCGCTCCCTGCCTTTGCACTCTGTGGCCTCAGAGTGAGTACTTGCTTGATTTTTTAAAAAAACTATATATATATATTTTTTTTTAATTGCAGATGGACACATTACCTCTGTTTATTCCATTAAGTTGCCTGTACTTGGTTTTTAGAAATTTTCTCCATGTCATGATTTTTAAAAATATCCAAAAATATCCATCTTCATCAGGACCTCTAGGTGAGTTGTCCTGATAGTCCCTTTTTTTTTTTTTAAATAGAGTGAGAGAGGAGAGAGAGAGAATTTTTTTTTAATATTTATTTTTTAGTTCTCGGCGGACACAACATCTTTGTTGGTATGTGGTGCTGAGGATTGAACCCGGGCCGCACGCATGCCAGGTGAGCGCGCTACCGCTGAGCCACATCTCCAGCCCCCTGATAGTCCCTTGACAACATGGTGCCTCTGGTTGAGGAGGACCAGCATAGATGGAGACTAAAAGTCTCCCTTTGCAAACTGTTCTGTGATTCATGTGGAGCTGGTCACATCTAGGGGCCTTTTAATGATCCCACTTAGTCTAGAGGAGACAGCTGGCTTCTCACATCTGCTTTTGTCTCCATCCTTGTGTTACCTGGGTTGATACAAGAAGGATGAATAGCTTACCTCAAACAGATGGAGTTGGGAAAGGTGGGAGTATTGTAATACCTTTTGATATTCCTATTTGATACTACACCAAAACTCAAGTGCTGGTTTTTGTGAAGGCTGTTGCAGTGTGAAATCTGAAACCTCAATAAACTTTTCATACTGTTACACGAAAATCTATCCTTCTGTCTTGTACTTTGAATAGAGAGGCAATGTGTGTGTGCTTTTGTAACATCCATTTAAGATTTGGAAACTGTAGTTTGGCTGAGTTCTGCAGATCTTCCAAATGTTGACACATTTCATTATACAGTATCAAAAAACACATCACTGGGGCCAGGGATGTGGCTCTCGCCTGGCATGCGTGCGGCCCGGGTTCAATCCTCAGCACCACATACCAACAAAGATGTTGTGTCCGCTGAGAACTAAAAAATAAATATTAAAAATTCTCTCTCTCTCACTCTCTCTCCTCTCTCACTCTCTCTAAAAAAAAAAAACACATCACTCTTTGGTTCCTCAGGAAAACCTTTGAACAGGGAAGGCTATGGAGCCAATTACAGGAAGTATAAAATTATATTTTTTGCTTGAAAGCTTGAATTTTGACTTCAACAAATAGTGTTGTTTTTCTTTTTTTTTTTAATTTTTTTTAAGAGAGAGTGAGAGAGGAGAGAGAGAGAGAGAGAGAGAATTTTTAATATTTATTTTTTAGTTCTCGGCGGACACAACATCTTCGTTGGTATGTGGTGCTGAGGATCGAACCCGGGCCGCACGCATGCCAGGCGAGCGCGTTACCGCTTGAGCCACATCCCCAGCCCAATAGTGTTGTTTTTCCTGAAGGTTACAGACTATTTTCAAGAAGTCTGCCCAAATTCTAATGGCCATGCATGCCCAGTGTGGGAAGCATCTTAAGACATTAGAGGGCTGGGGATGTGGCTCAAGCGGTAGCGTGCGGCCCGGGTTCGATCCTCAGCACCACATACCAACAAAGATGTTGTGTCTGCCGAGAACTAAAAAATAAATATTTAAAAAAAAAAAAAAAAGACATTAGAAAACCAGGGCCTGTAGCATGGCATGGGTCTGGAAAGGTCATCCAACAAGGAAAGGCTCAGCAGCTCAGTAGAAAACAACCTTTTAACTGAGAAGTCTTCTTAAACTGGCTCCATGGCACAAAGCTATAATCCCAGCGGCTTGGGAGACTGAGGCAGGAGGATGGTAAGTTAAAAGCCAGCCTCAGCGACTTAGCAAGGTGCTAAGCAACTCAGTGAGACCCTGTCTCTAATACAGAAAAGGGCTGGGGATGTGACTCAGTGGTTAAGCACCCCGGGGTTCAATCCCCCCATCCAAAAAAAAAAAAAACTGAAGTCTTAGCAGCTTTTAACATCTAGCAAATTTAACATCTAGCAAAAGTCTGGCTGTAAGTATAAGAAAACTAGGGCTGTGGTTGTGGCTCGGCAGAGCGCTTGCCTTGCATGTATGAGGCACTGGGATCCATTCTCAGCACCACATAAAAATAAACAAAGATATTAATGTGTTCATGTATAACACAAAATATTTTTTAAAAGTATTTAAAAAGAAAACCATTGCTATGGAGGCAGATTTTAGAGCAAAAGAATTACATCTCAATGCTTTTTTAGAGACTGCAAATAGAATTGCTAGTTGCCTTGGGGGTGATGCTCAGCAGTAGAATGCATGGTTAGCCTGTGCAAGTCCCTGGATTCAATTGCCAGCACTGCCAAAACAGAGCGAGCGAGAGAGAATTGTTACTTGCATTAAATAGAGGGACATTAGTGAGATCTGGATTAGGCTGAAAGTTTTTAGTTGATTATTTTCCTAACATGTAAAATAAGAACATTTTCATATATAAACAAAGGTAGAAACTACTAGCATATGGAAAACCCCCTCCCACCCATAGCCATTACCTAGTGTGTTTTTTCTCCAGTACTGAGGATTGAACCTAGAGTCCCTCTACCATGGTACCTTTCCAGCCCTTATTTTTTGCATTGAGACAGGCCTTTTGCTAAGTTGCTAAGACTGGCCTTGAATTTGTGGTCCTCCTGCTTCAGCCTCCTGAACTGCTGGGATTACAAGTATGCACCACTGTACCTAGCTACACTTGCCTTTTGGGGGGTACTTGGGATTGAACCTAGGGGCTCTTAGCCATTAGCCACGTCCCCCGCCCTTTCTTTTTACTTTTTGTTTTGAGACAGGGTCTAGCTAAGTTGCTTAGGATCTCCGCCTCTCAAATCAGAAGTCTCCTGTGTTCACTGTCCATCCAGATCAAGGCCTTCAAACTGCTTTGTGTCCTGTACATAAGGTGATTGAGTGGGTCATTTGGTTTTGTTTGTTAATGAAATAGATTAGAAAATATAGTGCTTTATAATAAAAGTTAGGATTATTAGACATTACCATTACTTTTTTGGTTTTGTTTAGTTAACATACATACATTTATATACACATACATTTGTTAAGTCATGAGGTTGGTGTCAAAATTTTTTGAGAAACATGGATTTAAATTACCAATTGGCAATGTAGTGTAAGTGCGTGTAACCCTCTTCTGGGTGTTATTTTTTTCTTCCAAATGAGAATACCCGTGAGGGACCGAAGTAATTTTCAATCCTGAAGTAGCTTGTAGTTCTCTGACGTTTTGTTCCTTCCTTTCCTGGAAAGTACTCATCACGGTAAGGCACTGGAGGCAGCAGTGAGCCCCACAGTTCCTGTGTGTGGGGAGCGGCAATGTTCTGCTGGTTAGAATTGCTTGGTTTCCCCCACAGCTTTGTGCATCTTATAGATGTGGTTGGGTTATTGAGATCACATTCACTGAGTACCAAAGAGCAAAGTTCTGGAATATAAGGACCATGGAGAAATTCACTGTGGGCACTACCTGGCCCTTTGTGCTTTCCAGAATCCTTCAGAGGCTCTATGCCCAGCCTGTAGTTAATCCCAGTTATCAAGATAACAGGATTTAATTTTGAAGGCTGATGGAAGGCCTTGGAGAATGCTTATTCTTAGCCAGGGGCCATCTACTAGGGGAGAAATTACTATCTTGATTTTTTTTGTGTTTGTTTGTTTATATCTTTATTTTATTCGTTTTTATGTGGTGCCAGGGAACAAACCCAGTGTCAAGTGCCCCACACATGCCAGGCAAACAAACAAAAAATCAAAACAAGGGGTACCACTGAGCCACAATCCCAGCCCCTTGTTTTGATTTTTTGTTTGTTTGTTTGTTTTGAGACAAGGTCTTGCTAAGCTGCCCAGACCAGCCATGAACTTGGCAATCCTCCTATGTCAGCCTCCTAAGTCTCTGGTATTATAGACATTTGCCACTGTGCCTGGCTGAAAAAATTTATCCTTTTTTTTTTTTTTTTTTTTTTTTTTTTTTTTTAACCCAGGGGTGCTTTACCACTGAGCCACATCCCCAGCCCTTTTTGGTTTTTTTTATTTAGAGCCAGGGTCTCACTAAGTTGCTTCAGGCCTGGCTAACTTGCTGAGGCTGACTTTGAACCTGTAATCCTCCTGCCTCAGCCTCCCAGCCGCTGGGATTACAGGCATGCATTGTGCCACCACACCCAGCCAAAAATCTACCTTTAAATGGCATTATGCAGTTTTTAAAGACCATTCTGGGGCTGGGGTTGTGGCTCAAGCGGTAGCGCGCTCGCCTCGCATGCGTGCGGCCCGGGTTCGATCCTCGGCACCACATACCAACAAAGATGTTGTGTCCACCGAGAACTAAATAAAATAAATATTAAAAATTCTCTCTCTCTCTCCCCTCTCTCCTCTCTCACTCTCTCTTTAAAAAAAAAAAAAAAAAAAAAAAAAAAAGACCATTCTGGATGGAATTGGAAAAGGGGGGAAAAATTAGGTAAAAATTAAGGATATCTGAATGAATTAAATTTTAGTTAATAATAATTATCACTTATTTTGATGGTGTGACCAGTGTGCCATACTAAGGTAAATGGTAATAGTTATGTAGAATAAGTTGTTTGCTGTATAATGAGGGTTTAACTGGTAGGAGTTTGGCCTTGTTTTTTAATTGTCCAAAATCCTGTAGTCACGTGTTTTGACTGTCCTCTGCTTTTCTTCTTCCTTCCTCCTTCCCTCTCTCTCACCTTTTTAAAGCCCATACTGAGGTTTGTTGCTTGCTTGAGTTTTGCTCTTACAAAGGCAGTCTTGCCCCTGGGCTTGGTGGTGCACTGTTATCCCAGTGACTTTCGAGGCTGAGGTAGGAGGCCAGCCTGGGGAACTTAGTAAGACTGAAATGAAAATTAAAATCAATGCAGCTCAGAGGCCCAGCGCCCCTGGTTCAGTTCCCAGCATCACCAATAATGAGTACAGTCTGACCGAGTACATGTCGGCTCCAGCATCGTGTCCCCTGCCAGACTTCCACTCTGAGCGCTGGCCATGGAAGACCAGAGGGTAAGCCCTAGTGAAGCTCTCACTGACCACTTGTAGGTGTAACGGGCGAGCTGTCCTTTTCCAGATACACAGAGGTGGTGACTCTTCTCCCATCTGGTCTCTTGGCATTTTCATTTTAGTGTTTGAGAGTGACAGCAGGGTATGGTGGTGCACACCTGTCATCTCAGTGACTCAGGCTGAGGCTGGAGGATACAAGTTCGAGGCCAGCCTCAGCAATTTAGTGAGACTGTCTCAAAATAGAAAGGTCTGGGGATATAACTCAGTGATAGAGTGCCCCAGGGTCCAGTCCCCAGCACAGGGGCAGGGGGTGGGGGACAGCAGGGCTGAAATTCTGTGCGGTTTACAGGGCACCTAGAAAGCTTTATAAAGTGCTTTCCCAGAAGTAACTTGGCGGGACCCTTCTGTTCTCACTGTGTTGCGGTGTGGAAGTTGGCGCACCTGATTTTCCACTTCGTCTGCTTGCTGGGCCCAGCGGTGGCCCACAGCCTCCGCTCTTCTCTCACTGGTCTCCCGTAGCTGCCTCCCTCTGATCTCCTTTTCCCTTTACATCTGGTGCCCTCCACTCTGTTGTGGATGTGCGTCCAGGTGCCTGCTGCTGTTTGGTGGCCGTGTGTTCCAACTCCATCTCCTCCACCCTGGAGCGCCTGTGCCCACTGCTGTCACCTGCACTCTGCAGTCCTTTGTGGGAGTGTGGTTTCTCCTGTGCAGATGCCTGGCCCATGCATTCGGCTCCCTCAGGAACTGCACTTGGGTGTGGGCTGGCTGTACCGTCTACTCTCCCCTTCGTAGCCATTTTGGTCCATGTGAGTTTGGATGGATGAAGGTTGGATTTCCTCAGTTACTGAGGGTATAACTTGCTACTAACATTGTATCATTGATCAACAAACTGTCCCCAAGGGGCATAAGAAACAGCAGTGAGCAGGGCACCTTGTCGCATACTATAATCCCAGCAGCCAAGGTGACTGCAGTAGGAGGATGGCAAGTTTGAAGCCAACTTCAGCAAAAAAAAGTGGGGGAAGGGCTAGGAATGTGGCTCATTGGTTAAGTGCCCCAAGGTTCAGTCCCCAGTACCAAAAACAAAGGAAAAGGAAAAAAAGAAAGAAATAGCAATGATCACAGTGCCTGTGGCAGCAGGTAGAGCCTGGGCATGGGTTCTGAACAGGGCAGTGTGGGTTTGGCTGGGACCTGTACCTTACTGGTGTTTTCTATTTGCCCTGCCCCTCCACGGGCCTCTGCTCAGACTGGAGCTTTAAGCATGTTCAGGCTGCCTGTGAACGCTTTAGAATTGTTATTGGCTTTTATATAGCACGCAGTATTTACGATGTAATTTATGGTCAGTTAAACTTTATAAAATTAAGATTTGAAGTATTCATAAAATAACAGACAAGAAAACTGAGTCATAGAAGTGATTTGGTGGAGACCCTACCCAGAGCCCACAATGTGCCAAGTGAGGCTGTTCCTCCTTTGGGCTGTGTACCCTAAGGACTTGCTGGGCACTTTTACGTGACACTGCTTATTTGTCTAGGTCACATCCCCTCCCTGCCAACTTGAGTCTTGGGTCTGAGGCAGCTCTGAGTTTCCTGGCCTCCCGTCGTGCTCACCTTGCTCTGTGGGGTCTGCTGGCCTCATCTGTCTGGAGTGCTGGCACAGGGCAGGTGCTTCATAGTCAGCAAGGGTAAACCCTGCCCAGGCGGTGCCAACCCCAAGGCCCTGGCCTCTCACAGATGAGAGCTGGGCCTGACTGATGCCCTGGGGAGCTGGCTGTATCAAGCAGGTGACAATTGGGACTACTTTGGGACTTAGAGAAAAACTGCCACTGGCAGTTTGATGAGGCTAGGGTGACTTGATTGTGGTGGTGGTGGCTTGGTCGATGTGCTCCAGAGACTCACGTCACCAGTTAGGAGCTTCGAGATGTCCCCCTGATGTTCGGATAGCTCTTTAACACTGCCTGCCTCCACTCGGCCTGCTGCCTCCTGCTGTCTGTGTGTGGGTGCTGCATTTGTTCTGGTGGCATTCTTCACCCAGGCAGTGGTCAAGTCTGACCTGGCCTTCTCGGCCTATGTCCCCCCTCCGGGGGTCTCACTGTGAACGTTTCATGTGCCCTC
This sequence comes from Urocitellus parryii, assembly GCF_045843805.1. NCBI lineage: Eukaryota > Metazoa > Chordata > Mammalia > Rodentia > Sciuridae > Urocitellus > Urocitellus parryii. The sequence continues at coordinate 26,973,180 of NC_135539.1, read as the reverse complement.
CAGCAGGCCCCCCTGCGCCAGGTTTCCATCTCCCCCAGACTTAGGCACTGCTGAGATGCCCCTGGAGTGGCTCCTGTGGGCCCCAGCCCCTCTGCCCCATAGCGATTTTATCATCCCTACAGTCCTTAAACCTTTGTAGCCTTTCGCCTTTTGCATATCTATATCCAGGAGCACCCCTTCACCTGCAATTTTGCTTCCCACAATTTGTTAGTCTGAAAATATTAAATCAGAAATACATGGTGCTTTAAATTGCGGGCTGTTCTGAGATGCTGCCCTGGACATGAGTCATCCCCCGCCCAGCACAGTTGCTGCACATGCTGCCCACACCACAGCATCAGGGTTATACCATCCTCCTGACATGTCATCACAAGGTCAGCAGTCCACCGCTGTTTCTTGGTGCCTGTATCGCCTTCCCACATAGGCAATGTACCAGCTCACATCCCCAGGAAAAACAAGGGGCAGTGCAGGAAGACAGTGGAGAGAAAGACCACATTGACGTGGCTTTATTGTGGTATGTTGTTACAGTTGGCCTAGTTGTGGGGGATAATCTCTGGGTGCCTCACCTACAAGTTGAACTGTGTCACAGGGGTGTGCGGGAGGAAGGTGTGTGTATTGGGTTTTGTTCTAACCTTTTTCAGGCATTCACAGGCACTCCTGGAACATAACCCCCACAGTTAAGGGGTGACTCCTGCATACACACATGCCTGTGTGAGTACCTGTGTGGTTATAAATGTTTTTTATGTGCTAATCAGTTGTGAACTGCTTAAGTCCAAGAGAATATTTTCTTTTTGGATATTTAATAAGTGTTGAATAAATAAACTCAAAAGTGTTTTTATTAGTACTCATCCTCCACTGGGACCATATTTCAGATGTTTGTGCCTTGTCTTATAGTCATTGTCCAGTTCTGTTTTTTTCTTTGGTAGCATTGGGAATTAAACTTTGGATTTTTGCTTAGGACCTTGCTAAGTTGCTGAGGCTGGCCTTGAACTTGCGCTCCTCCTGCCTCAGCCTCCTGAGTTGCTTGGCTTACAAGTGTGCACCACCAGGATAGGCTGGAGATATCTTGACTTTATCTTGTTAAAGATGTAGAATTTCCTTCCTGGTATTTCTAGTAGCATGTGGAGAAAAGATAAAGTTGCTTTCCAAGACTGGTATTGATCTTCTGTTGGGAAGGAACTCCTCCTTGTTTTAAATGTCTCTTGAAAAAAGATTTTTTTTTTTTTTTAATTTTAAGATGTGCTGTGAAACATTCCCGAGTCTCACCCGTGCTAGGCAAGCACTCTACCACTGAGTCCCAACCCCTGCCCAAAAAAACCTTTTAATTTCCCCCTCTGGAGTTTCCCGAGTTTTGAATGCTTTTGAGTCTGTAGTAAGGCTGAGAAAGTGAAAGAGCAGACATTGGCAGGGGTCATCAGCTGGCATCTCACCACTTGAGCCTCATTAGTGCACGTGAGGCATGCACACTTGTGAAAGTGGACTCTGGCTGTCTTGACACTTGCCTGCTGGCCACTGAGCCTCTCAAGCAGGGACACTGCCCGGAGGCAGCACCATTATCACTCCTAAGGAGCAGACCTCATGCAAGTTTCTCTGCCTGCTTTCATTCATAGCTCTGTGTATCAGGACCCAAAGCCCACACATAGCAGTAGCTGTCATGTGTCATTCAGCCCTCTGCCTTTTTTGTCCTTTGTTACTGACACATTTGAAGATCCATGCCAAAATACGGAGCAAGTGATGTTTATCCCACCAGTGATGATACTCAATTGTGGTGATGACTGATGCGACTGATGCTTCCATTTGTGAAGGACCCCCCATCCCCGCCACAAATTAGTAGCACTGTATGGGCTAGTGGTTGGAGGTCATGTGAGTGTCTTGTTTTCCCCAAGCCATTTTACTGTTTGGTGTCCCCGAGGAGCCCTCCCCGGTTGGTTGCTGTGTTAGTGGTTAGGGTCGGGGTTTCTAATTGTGGTTTCTTAGCGTTTACTACCTGATGTTCTTCAATGTGAAAAGCTTCTGTTTATTCAAATAGACTTTATCTCTAGAGCACTTTTAGGTTCACAGAAAATGGAGTTCCTGTGTGCCCCTGCCCCTAGAGCACAGCTCCCCACTGCCACCACATCTTGCCATGGTGGGAGCATTTTCTGTGAGTGTGTGTCCTTATCACCAAAGTCCCTTCTGTGGATTTGGACAATGTATAATGACCTCATTTTTTAATTACACATAACAAGCAGGGTCGCAGTCAGTAGTGATAATGGTGATCGCTGCAGTATACCTGTGCACTGCCAGGGAGCATGTAAAGCATCATTTATTTGTCATTGACCACTCAAGGTCTGTGTTAATCTTAAGAAACAAACTTTGCAAAAAAGCTGAGAAGTTGAAGGACCAACTCCTCAGGTGGTAAGACTAGTGTCAGGAATTGGGGTTTCAACCAGCACACTGCAGAATCGGCGACTTGCTGAGGGCCAGCTGGGGTTCACTGGGTTGGCAGGACACCGTTATTTGAGGACCTGGAGAAGTAGGCGATAGCCCTGGCCACTCAGCACCTGGCTGTGGAGGGAAATAGTGTGTCCTCAGTGTTGCCCCTCAGCTTCAGTAGTCCCTCCTCCAGATACACAGTGTTCACTCTGGACAGTTGGCTTCTGTATTTCCTAGTGCTGTCACGGGCATTGGTGCAGATGTTAGGATGTGAACATTTTGTAGATGCAGATTGCAAGGGACTAGGAGAGAGCTCCTTGTTTTTTGAAGATGCACTGTTTGGATCTGCTTATCCAGAAGTGCACATTTATTTATATTCCATATTTCTGTCCTCAAAATCAGGCACCTTTTTGATAAGTCCTATTTATAATGTTCTCTAAAATGTTCGATTCTGATTGCATGTTAGAGTGGAGTATTGATCTAGGCTGCTGGCACGTGGCTTAGCTGAGTGGAAGGCAGCCTGGCGTGGCCTGCTCCTTGGGGACAGGCCTGTGGCAGACTCATCCTGTCTGTTTCTCCTCCTAGGTCCCGCGGCAGTTCTGGTGGCCATGGTTCCCGTAGCCAGAAGGAGCTGCCCACAGAGCCCCCCTACACAGCCTATGTAGGAAATCTACCTTTTAATACAGTTCAGGGCGACATAGATGCTATCTTCAAGGATCTCAGCATAAGGAGTGTACGGCTAGTCAGAGACAAAGACACAGACAAATTTAAAGGTGAGTTTGGGAGGTCTTTATTATTTACAATGGGGGTGGTCAGTGAAGATGTGTTAGTGAACCAGAACACCCCACTCGCCTGGTCCAGGGAGCTGAAGGGAGCATCCCTCTTGAATTCAAAGTTCCTCAGTTGCACTGTGGAAAACCTGTTTTCCACTTGATCCAGTTTGTAGAAGTATGTGGCTCACTCCCAGATGGGTCTGTCTGACAGGAGAGCAGGCCCATCTCTGCCCAGGAAAGAACTGGGGAGCTGAATCTGAGGATTTTGAACACATTTTCCATGGAGACTAACTCTCAGTTTCTTGGCCGTTTTCCTATAATACAGTTATAAAACCCTCAAGGTAATGTGGTGCTGGCAGTGTATGCAGGTAGTCCAAGCACGTGTCTGGGGAGGGCTGCTGGTTTTAGATGAAGTCGATGTCTGCAGACCAGCTCTAAGGTGTTTGTGTAGAGATGTGTCCTGCCTCTCCAGGTTTCCAGGAGGGAAGTGTGCCCAGCCTAAGTGCATAGTGCCAGGTATGAGGACATTGGGCCCACACTTTGCATCATGGAAAGTGCAGTGTGACTTATGATCAGGAGCAGGATAGGAAGAGCAAAGGGCTCATCGGTCAGAGTGGTCTTGGGAAGCCACAAGTAGCATATGATCAAACTGTCAGTTGAGCTTGGAAAAGTAAGTCCCACCCAGCTTACCCACTGAGACATGATAGTTATTCAGACTGGGGTAAAAACTGTGCGTGGACCCAGCCGCACTCTGCGTGGCATGAGTCTTGGAGTTTGTCTTGAAATATTGTCATGGCCTCTGTGAGCCGGGTGTGGTTTCCTCCATTGTTTTCTGTATTGGATCCACTCGGGGGAGAGAAATGGGGGGAGCCTTTGAGTGTGGGCAGGATGCTCTTGACACAGGCCACAAAGGGGAGAAACCTGGGCTCAGCCTTCAAAGTTCTGCCTTCCTGTGGAAGTGCCGTCCCTACCCGGTGTGAGGGTTCTCTGGGGAGGTATGCAGGTGCAGTGTGAGCATGTGGCCCAGGGGTGCTGAGCCCAGATTTACACTCCAGACATCAGGGAGGGGCAGTATTAGAGTCATGTCAGTCACCTGTGCTTGGGCTTAAACAGCAGGTAGCTTTGTTGCCAGGGATGCATTTTTTGGCATTGTGAAACAAACTTTATATCCAAGTAGAAAGTTAATGGGCACCTCAAACCTCTCCTGCAGAGCACTCTAGGTATTAATTTGAATCTATGAAATCTGATCCCAATTACAGTATATTAAATGAAGTCTTCCAGAAGTTGAATGGCTCTGCGGTGACCCGAGAATGGTTTGCCGTTGTAATTAGAACATTCCGGGAATCTCTGCACAGACATGGCTGCCATTTCAGTGCCCGTTAGGTTGGCATTTTCTAACTGACAGGATATAATGGAGAGGGAGGAATGTCCAGGTTCCATTTCTTGGAAATGAAATACCCTCATTCAGAGTCTGCCTAGCTGCTGTTACCTTGATGCCACAAAACTGGTCATTGTGATGGAGGGAAATGGTACCGGTGGGGGGATAGCAGATCCCTAGTCCAGAATTCCCTGAAGAAGGCGGGGCTTCTTTTCTCTTCCAGGATTCTGCTATGTAGAATTCGATGAAGTGGACTCTCTGAAGGAAGCCCTCACGTACGACGGCGCAGTGAGTGCCCTGGGTCCCCTGGGTCGCGCGAGCAGCGGGGACTTGTCTTCTTGCTGATACTTACACTATTTTCCCCTTATCATTAGCTGTTGGGTGATCGGTCACTTCGTGTGGACATTGCAGAAGGCAGAAAACAAGATAAAGGTGGCTTTGGATTCAGGAAAGGTGGACCAGATGACAGAGGTGATTGGTTCTTCTGAGACTGAACGTGATGCTTGCTGTGTGCCCAGCAGTTGCAGCTCCTGACCGCAGGACGCTGTCTCCTAGGCTGATAGGTCCTCGTGAGCTTTAAGACCGAGCGCCAAGTCTCAGGAGTAGCGGCTCCTGCGAGCCTGGGGTTCTCTGTTGGCAGCAGGACTCTTAAGTGGTTCCATTGCACCTCCCAGCTCAGGGGTTGTACGTCTTCCAGATAAGTTTTCCATGTTTGTGCAGCAAGGTAATGAAACGACCTCAACTTTATCTTTTTTGTGTATCCTCAGGAATGGGTGGCTCTCGAGAATCTAGAGGTGGCTGGGATTCCCGGGATGACTTCAATTCCGGTATCAGTATTTAAAGCCTCACGCTTCCCCTTCCCAGCAGCCTCTGCTGCTGTGCTCCCCACAGTGGCTGGGCCTAGCTCCCTTCACAGACAGGACCTTCCTGAAAGGCACACAGGCAGCAGTGAGCCTCCCTGTCCCTGGGAGCAGAGCTGAGAGCCCAAGTGGAGGGCAGGCCAGGCCCATGCCCCTGCCATTTGCCCACCTGTGCCTGGTCGGCACGGCCCTGGGTCTCTGCCATTGGCAGTCTTCATCTGCTCAGGCACTGACCCGGGGAAGCTCCTCACTGGGTTTGTGCATGGCACGAAGAGGAGTACAGTTGCTTCTAGAAATAACATAGTTAGAGGTTCTGGAAATGGCAGAAAGCCTCAGAACTGTGGTTCCTGGTGGCTCTTCAGATGGCAGAAGGGAGTTCGGAGGTCTGTGTTTTCCTCACAGGGCGTGGGGCTGCCGTCCCTTGTGCAGACATCTGCCCTAAGCATGCCCACCTGCCTAGGGAGCCAGTGGTGGCTGAGCTCAGGAGGGCGTTGCCTGGTGGAAGGGTGACCTCCCTCCCTGGGACTTGACTTCATGTTGACCTCTGGTTCTATAATTGTGGAGGACAACACAGATGTGGTGAGAACATTCGCAGTGGCGGAGGGTGGACAGGAGAGCAGGCCTGTTTTCTTTCCCACAAACTTGAGGTGCACTCTGCACACCCCGCTGTGCAGCATGGGAACCCCAGCCCCTACCCCAGCCTCCCCTCACCTACATAGAGCTTAATAGTCACAAGCAGGGGAGGGACTGTGGGCAGCTGTCGTCTGAGTCTGGGAAGTTTTGAAACTCACTTCCAGCACTGCTTGAGCTAAACAGATAACGACATGTTTGTTGAGTAACTTAGTTCTTGAAAATCCTGTATAGCCAGTCAGAAATGAGCTTATTCATAAAAGTACAGTATCATCCAGTAAGTCTGTAATTTTATGTATAAGCTGGTCTCTGACTGAAGCACGCAACAGAAGTCTCCTCAGAGCCAGCCCAGAGCAGGGTCAGTGGCCCCGAGACCTGCTGAAACAGCACCATGGGCCCAGCACTCTCGGGGGACTAGCTCTTCCCTGCGAGCTTGGTGTGACCCTGATGCCCAGGCAGAGACGCAGTCGGAGCCACTGCTTCACCACTGGCACTGTGACATCTAAAACCCGGTGGGAGCGCTAAAGAGAGTCGTGGCTAATTTGATGCTTTATTCCTTACCCGCAAAATAGATCTTTTTTACTCTAATAGAATTATGTTTTTTTAAAAAATGACATGTGCTCTTGTACTTTTCTAAAAGCCACGTGAAAATTAGCAATACAGAAAAATACAAAAAAGAACAGCAAAGATAGGTGTAGGGCTGGGAGTGCAGAGCACAGGCGTCCCGTGTGCCCGGCCCTGCGTCTCCTCACTGGCACACAACCGCTGGGACCAAGCACGGGCCTGTGTGCTCAGCTAGGGAGACCACTCCAGGTTTTCATGATGGTGTTTTTCCTAGAAATCCATCAGCATACTTGATTAAAGATGCTTCCTGGGGCCAAGCCTTACCTTCCTTCCTGTGTAATTTTCATAAGGGATTTTGAAGTGAGGCCTGGTATTAGTAGATGCTGATTTTGTTACGCTGCTGTGCTTTGACACACCCCTGGACAGAGTAACTGTTGATTTGCCTCATTGAGGTAGGTATGAACCCATCACTGGAAGCAACACTTTTGGGGGGGGTACTGGGGATTGAACTCGGGCACGCAACCACTGAGCCCCATCCCTAGACCTATTTTGTATTTTATTTAGAGACAGGGTCTCACTGAGTTGCTTGGCACCTCGCTTTTTGCTGAGGCTGACTTTGAAATGGCTATCCTCCTGCCTCAGCCTCCCAGCCACTGGGATTACAGGTGTGCGCCACCATGCCCAGCAGAGCAACACATTTTCAAATTTCATGTTAAAAGGGTTTAACTTGCACACACACATGGAAAAGTTGGGTTAATTGAGGGAGGGTGGGGTTAAGCATGTGATATTGATTAGGCTTGGATTGGGGGTTTTGGTTTGGTTTAGTTTTTCTGCAGTGCTGGGGATCCGAACCCAGTGCCTTGTGCATGCTGGACAACTGCTCTGCCACTGTGCCACCTCCAGGCCTCCGAGGAAGCTTAATCAGATAATATGGTCCTAAGAGCTTCATAAAGACCTGAACGCTTGACTATAAGCATCCAAGTGTGTTTTCTCCACAGCCCTGTTCCTGATCCTGTTGTTTCAAATCTATTTAGAATTGTCTTCATCACACATTTCGTTAAAATTCACGTTGTGCAACTCAGTCTCTGAACTGGATTTTGGATAACTCAGTCTGTTTCCAAAATCCATGCCACCCTTAAAGAACAGAAAGGCTGGACTGTGCAGATGGATGGGTTTTATTGGTTAAGATGGCTGTGTTCTGTAAGCCACTGGGTCACTGAAACAGCCAGGACCGAATCAGGACTCCTTCCATAAGTGCAGGGTTGGGTCCCCTGAGCCTCGGTCCCTGCGTCCTAGGCAGTGCCTAGCCTTGTCTCTGTGTGCTCTGTTCAGAGCACTCGACCATGTAGCATTGCTGCACTCTTCGCACCAGAGCTCTGTCACACCTGTGGTACCCAAACCTGAATGGCCTGTCTGAAGCCCGTCGTGGCCTCCCTGCCCCTGGGACACTAGGCAGTGCTGCACTGCTTGGGGCTGTTTTAAACCTTAAGATCACCACTTCCACTTTATTCTTTATTTTGAAACAGGGTCTCACCAAATTGCTGAGGCTGGTTTTAAACTTGTGGTTCTCCTGCCTCAACCTCCCTGGTCGATGGGATCACAGGCGTGTGTGTATCACAGTGCCCTCCAAGAGCTGCCAGTTTGATTTGGGGATAGACATAAATTCTAGCAAATTAATCTGGATAGCAAGAATTGTTCGTATGTAGACTATGCCTGGGTCCCCAGGGGCCTTAAAAATGAGTTCCTTAGAACACTGAGCTGCAGCCCATCTGAGGGTGAGTGGAAGCCCCCACTCACTCAGGCAGGTATGAAGGGAGGGTACTGACAAGCGCCAGGGGAGGGGCTCCAATGCCCCTCGGAGTGAGGAGCCTCCTCTGATGGCCTTTCCTTACTACCTCACAGGTGCTTTCCTTCTAGAACAGTCCACACTAAATTGTAGCAGAAATAGGGAAATGGGACGGATCACCCAGAGACTTGGGGTAGCTTTTCCCTATGATTTTTGTGTCCTTTAGCTTTTAAATTTTGGGTTTGTCTTATTTAAATAACTAGAAACCAGACCAAGACCTGCTGTAGTCTCATGCTATTTTTCTACTTTTCTTTCAGACTGAGAATTTAAAGAGCTCATTTTATTCTCCTCTGTGAGTCTGGGTCTTGTTTTATTTTAAGTCTCTTAACTTGTCATTTGTACTTATTTTCAGTATTCTTTATTTTGGAAAATCTTCAAATACTGGACAAACCAGTGAATCAGACATTAACTCAGAGTCTATTCGCGCACACTGTACACTTGCCCACGAGGCAGCAGTGTGACGTCACTCGTGTCCTGTCTCTCCCCAGGCTTCAGGGATGACTTCTTGGGAAGCAGGGGAGGCAGTCGCCCCGGTGACCGGCGAGCTGGTCCTCCGATGGGAAGCCGCTTCAGAGATGGCCCTCCCCTCCGCGGATCCAACATGGACTTCAGAGAACCAACAGAAGGTACGACGAGCCATCTGCATGCACACCAACTGTCCCGCATAAATTTGTCCTCCAGCTTCACAGTTGTTGCCTGGGTCACCCTTTTGTCCTAAATAGTGCGTTTGCCTCCCGTAGACTGTCTGGCGACAGTATTCAGTTCTGTACAGAGGCTGTCAATTTTGGGAGACGGGCTGGGTGGCTGAGCACGCACCCGGAGGTAGGATGGAGCCCATTCTGCATAAACCACCTCTTCTCTCCCCCAGAGGAAAGAGCACAGAGACCGCGACTCCAACTCAAACCTCGGACAGTGGCAACGCCCCTCAATCAAGTAGCCAATCCCAACTCCGCCATCTTCGGGGGAGCCAGGCCCAGAGAGGAAGTCGTTCACAAGGAGCAAGAATGAGCTCACGGTTGGGAGGGAATGGGGGTGTGGGGGAGTTAGAGCAAGACCACAGCCTGGTGGCCCTGGACCGGCCGCCCTGCAGTCACCATTCCTGCGCCTGACATTGTCCTCCTTTCTTACAACGGAAACACAGAGCTTGTGACTGCATGTCAGCTGTTAACAAGTGGTTTTTAGTACATTCTTGGCTTTGCTCTGTCTCTAGTGCCTGTTAGGTGCTTCTTCTCCTCGTCCTTTCCTCCTCGTCCTCCTCTGTCCTCCCCCCTTGCTCCTTGTTCTCCGTACAGCACGCGGGGTCCGAGGGGTGACGCAGCGCCGTGTGGGAGCCTCGGCCAAGGGGCTGCTCCGCTGTCCCCTCACTTCCTCGTTTTACTTTGGCACTGGCCAGACTCCAGGCGTTCCCTTCGTTTTTCTCAGTGCTTCTCCTGCCCTGCATGCTGAGTTCTGTTGCTATGGCTTCCAGAAGCAGCAATCTGTGATCAGCAGACAAAATTGACCCTTGTTTTAAAACAAGGAAAAACACCTGTCTATCCCTGCAGGTTGCTTCCAGCTGCTGTTTAGAGGGGTCCCTGACAGTGCCCCCCTGGGGGACTGTCCGGGCCAAATGGGCTCATCTCTGGAAGCCTTGGAGGGAGGAATAGCAGGCGGTGGGCAGGCGCACGGTGACCGTGACCGGCAGTGCTGTGCTCCCAGGTTCTGCTGCAGCTCTTCCAGGAGTGTCCAGAGTCCTCCCTCCACCCCACCCCCCCCACCCCACCCCCCCCATCCCACCCCCCCGGTGCTCGAGGCTCTGGGCTCTACTGGGTGTAGCGCTGACAGCTCGCCTGCACTGCTCCCTCCAGGCGGGGGCGCCATGGGGCTGAGGGGTGGTGCTGGCCAGCACGGCCAGGCCAACGCAGCTCCTCCTGTCCCCCTGTTGTCTGTGCTGTGCATCCCCTCGTGTCTCTGTTCCCCAGCACAAGCAACACAGAGGCTGCTTCCCACTCCCCCATGAATTCGCTGTGAAAGTGGGCCTAGAGCCCGGCCAGCACTTGACTGTTTCACTTGATGAATTGAAAGTCTTACATGCAGAGCTGTCAAGAGCCGCCGCGCCTTTGGTTGGCTGTACATGTCTGGGTGTGTTCTCCGTCTGTGGGACAGTCTGTTGCTCCTGGGTACAGTGTTCAGCCCTCCCCTGGGGGTGTGGCATTAGGCAGTGGCATTTATGCTTGAACACCACTGTGTGAGCAGGTGGGACACTGGTTAGCTCCTCGAGCCCTAGGGAAGAGAGGCCAGGACTGCTGGGGGCGGAGGGGCAGCCTGGCCTGCGCACGTGATGTGCTTTGGTGGCCATTCCTGGCTAGCTGTCATCCTGGCTCCTTGTACCCATGACCAGGTCTCAGCAATTTACAGAACTCTCTCTCTTACCTTCCGCCTGTCATCCTCTCCGCTTCTGAGATAAGAACCATTTGTGTAACACAGTACTTACCTTAAGAAAGACATGCATTGTGCGGTTGTACCAACCTGATGCTCTCAGATGACCTACTTACATCCTCAGTGTGGAAAAGATAAAGAACAAAGCAAACTCATTAACCCTCCGGGCAGTCCAGTTGACTTTTAAATGTAAGAAAAGAGTGGAATTCCAAACACTTAACACATTCAGCTATATGACAGAAAGTAAATCTATGGATATGGTATTTTGTGAATGATCTTTTAAATAAAAGAAAACCTTACGTAATATTTAATGCTTGTCTTTACTTTTTTGAGTTTTTTGGGTTTTTTTTTAAGCTGCTTGTGAAATTAGCAGTTTTAGATTTGGGAGGCACTATCCAGGTTTAGGAGAGCACACTGTCACGTAAGGTACAGAGCTAGTGAAGTTATTTTTAAAAGCTAAAAATGATGCCAGTCTCCCCCACCCCATGCTTAGGGCGTGTGCGTGTGTTTTAATAGTAACTGCTTGTAAAAGAAATCCTAGGTCCTCCCGCAACAGCGTGGGGCACCAGGACTCTGGGGGTGGAAGCTGTGGACATGGTGCTCAGCATACACTGCCCTGGGCTGGTTTTTCTGGTCTTCTTCCAAAGAGGGGTGGATGAGCCAGGGGGCGGGTAGGCAGGCACGCATTCCAGGTGGGTTTGGGCGGGGGGGCCTGGAGGACCTGGGTCACTCCTCTGGAGTCCAATCCCTTTGTGGGTTGGGAGTGGGGGAGCGCAGCTCAGGCCTGCTCAGGCCCTGGGTCCCTCCCCAGGACCACAAGCCGGCACAGCAGTGCACACCTGGGCAACTCGGTGGGACCCTGTCTGAAACTAGGTCTGAGGGGTACAGCTTGGCAGTAAAATGCCCCAAGGGTCAGACTCCAGACCCACAAAGAAGAAAACCTCCATTGCTGGCCTCTTGGAGGTGGGTACAAACTGGTAACAGCTACGCCAGGGCCAGGGGTTGGCTGGAATTCAGCTTTTGACTTGCAAATTGGACTGTCCCATACTCTCTGACCCAGGCTGCCTCCCCAGCTGGGCCCACAGCAGCTAAAGCCAGCAGCCAACTTCCTGTGGATTCGTTTTGCTTGGCTTTGTGCAGTGCTGGGGTTAAGCCCAGTACCGCTGTGCTGCAGCCCTGCCATGAGACCAGTTGCCCAGGCTGGCCTCACCCTGGGCTGCTCCTGCCTCAACCTCCTCAACAGCTTGGGTGACAGGCACACATCCCACACCTAACTTTGTTGTCCATTTGAGACAGAAACTATATTCAGATATTGGATAGTTGTGCCGCAGTTAGGGGACTGACCTGTAGCTATGTGACTCTGGGTGGCCGGTGGCAGTGCCTCAGGAGGGGAAATTCCAAATGCCTAAGCACAACATGTTCGTCTGTGTAACTAAGTTTAAGTACACCCAAAGAATAAGATCAAAAAGAGAAGAGAATGCATCTGGAACATAAGGGAATGTTCTAGATTCAGTTCACAGTGGGCATGAAGTACGTTTTCCTCAAGAAAACTGAGTTTCCAGCAGCCTTTGTGGAAGTTCTGACCCTGGGAGATTCCTGGCTGATGGATTTCTAGGAAAAACACCATCCATGAAAACCATCCATGAAAAACTGGTGTCCCTAGCTGAGCACACCGACCCGTGCTTGGTCCCAGCGGTTGTATGCCAGTGAGGAGACACAGGGCCGGGCACACGGGACGCCTGTGCTTTGCACTCCCAGCCCTACACCTATCTCAGGGCAACTCCTGAGCCAGCGCCCAAAGGTCTCCCTGAGCCAGGGCCTGGACTTGTGCTACCCTCCTCCCCCACACGGTGGCAGCAGAGGCAGGTCTGGCTGCCCATCAGCGCTGTCCTGGACAAGATGACGGCAAAACCCAGGTTGAGAGACCCTAGTGGTGTCCCAGGGCTGGGGGCCTAGATTCTGAGAAGCCAAACTTGCTGTGGGTTGGGACCCCCTGTCCCGTGCCCTGGTGTCTGGCATCCGGGGTGCCGCGCACGAGTGAATCCCACCAATGAGAGGCCATCCCTGGGGAATGCGCCGCTGAACCCATCTGGGGGGGCACGCAGGCAACCACCCTCCTTCAGGCCCTGCGTCCCCACGGGGCCCTGCGGGGAAGCTAAAGTCCTGTTCCCAGGTGGGCAGGCTGGGCCAAGTTGCCCACAGTGTTGGCTGCAAGCCACCGCCAACTCTGGCTCAGTCCCCTCCAGGCCACAGGGGCTTGGGTGGTTGATGGCTGGGCCACTGGCAACTCCAGAGGATGTGCTCTCATGGCCCCCACCAGGGCCGCTGGGCACAGAGGTCGGTCACCTCATTCAGGGTAGCTGCAGGTCCTTGCCAACCGCCTGCGCCAGGCCTGGCCTTCCTCTGCCACCCATGGCTCTCTGTCCTCTGCACACATGTCCTCATCTGCTTCACCCTGGTATGCATGTGCCACACGTCTCTCCACCCGGTCCCCAGCGTCCCGTGTCCTTGTGTGTGTGTGGTGGTGTCTGAGCCTGCTCTCTGCCTCCCTGTCTCCACCGTCACCTAGCTTTCCTTCTTTGTTCCCGTCCCGTGGTGCGTCTCCTCTTTGGGTGTGACTGTGGGCCTTTGCGTGTTTGCCAGTGTGTGTCCCCGTCTTTCTGTTCCCTGTGCTGTGCCCTCTGTCCCTCCCTTTCTGTCTGTCAATAGCTGAGCCTGTCCGGCGAGCAGCGGATGTGAGCATGACTCAGTGGCTGACAGGAAGCCCGTCACCTCGCCTGCTGCCCGCCAGTCTGTGGCGTTGGCGGCAGTTCGGGCAGGTGTGCCGGTGCGTGTGTGGGCACAGGATGGGGTGGCTGCAGTGAGGTGTCCTGACTCTCAGGTAAGCATTTCCCAGGGTGCCTGGAGCCTGGCTGAGGCAGAGGCCCCGAGGCTGTCCCCAACCCCAAAGGAGCCGTTGGTGGCCATTGGGTGGGTTGGAGCAGACAGGGACACCTGGCGCCTCCTATGCTGGCACTTGTGGCCAAGGCCCTCAGCAGCTGTCCCTGTGGCTCCGGCCTCTTTCCTGCCCTCGCCGTCCCAGCCCAGCATGGCCCTGAGAGCCCCCAGGGTGGCTCTGTCACTGTCCAGAAGTGGGACTATCTCTGCTGTGGCACTCCAGGCAAGTGTGCCAGGCCCACCCTCCTGCAGCTCAGCCAGGGGCTGAAGGGGACAGCCGTGGTGGGCTGGAGGGGACAGCCGTGGTGGGGCTGGAGGCCTCTTTGTTCCAGCCTTGTTGACAGGAGGCTGTGGCTGGCCAGTCTCTCAGCCACCCTGCCGCCACCACCACCACAGCCCCTGGGACAAGGGCTGCAGGGCCCATCCACCCCTCCTCCCCCTGCCCCTACCTGGGCGGACGGCCTCCCGTGCAGAGGACTCTCCCCAGCCTCATTGGAGACCAAGGCTTATTTGGACGAAGAGACAGACCCCAGGGCAGCACCTGTGATCAAGCCGGCCCAGGGCCTGGAGTTCGGGTGCCACCTCTCATACTGCCCTGGCCCTCGGGCCCGAGTCCCCATCCCCAGCATGTGGAGCAGGCTGGGCGACTGGACGGATGGTGTGCAAGGCCCTTCCGGGTTGGGGGCCTTGGTGCTGCCGCCCAGCGCTTTCCCACAGCCGCTCTCGGCACACCCTGCTCATATGAAAACTGCCCACTTCCCTCTGCGCTATTTTGGCCTCCAGAGCCAAGGCCGGCCCCGCCCAGCCCCACCTGGCCCCTTGGGGCTTTCAGGGCTGCCAGGAGGGCCCCAGGGGCCCAGCCTGCTGCCTGCCACCACCTGCTCTGGAACCTGGACGGCAGTGGGAGGCGGAGGGACAGGGCAGAGTGTCAGCCTGGGGCACAGGGGGACCGAGAGGGAGGGGCATGCAGAGCCCCCGGCCCTGGGCTTGCACTCGGCCTCTGCCTCCTTGGACACAGTGCCCTCTGGCCCCGCTGCTCCCCTAAGGAGGAGCCTCCCTGGGGAACAGCTTCGGATCAGGCGGGTGCCCCAGGCATTGGCCCTGCCCCTCCCCAGGCCCCTGGCCCTTCACCCTCACGGCCCTGGGGGAAAGCTCCGACCTCCGGTCTGCAGGCAGCCAGGTGGGCAGGCTCCAGCACAGCTGCCCACAGCGTTTGCTGCAGGCCACCCTCAGCTTTGTGGCATCTCATACCACAGTCCTTGGGAACCACAGTGGTGACAAGAGTCCCAGTGGTCACAGCCGCCAAGGCCCAGCCCTGCACCACATGCATTGTCACAAGTCCAAGCCGGGCCTCGGGACAGACCTGAGGGACAAGTGTAGTTATCTCCCCTGTCCAATAGGTGAGAGGACATAGACCAGGCCTGACCTGTCCCTTGCCCAGGGCTGAGGGCACTCCACAGTTGTGCCCACCCAGGACAGTCAGCCCTGGTGGCAGAAGGCCATCTTTCCTGGGAAGGCCTGGGGTACCCCGGAGAGCAACAGCAGAGGTCAGGTCAGCTCCTGGGGTCTTAAGCAGACTGTTCCCTGTGCTGTGCCCCCTGTCCCTCTGGTGCGGGGCCCCCAGCCCACCAACATGCCTGTGTCCGAGTCCTAGGAAGCAGAAAGAGTCACTGTCCTAACCAAAGGACAAAGATGACTGGGATCAGCAAGGGAGGGCAAGCCAGGCAGCCAGAAGTAAGAGGGACCCGAGCTGGTGTCCCCTGGGAGAGCGGGCCCGGCCAGCAACAACGTGGGGAGGCCTGGGGCTGATCCCCATTTTGTAGATAGGAAACAGAGACCCGGAGTCTCTGGGCACAGGTGGGATTTGGTCCCAGGAATCCTCCCCAAGGCCAGGTGCTCTCGCTTCACACAGCTGGAGAAGAGGTGGCCCCGGCTGCCCAGGTGGAAGGGTGCCAAGGCACAGCAGGCCAGGGCAGGGGAGCCGAGCTCCCCTGGGCACCGCCCCGGGTGACGCGGCTTGTGCTGGTCACAGGTCTGTGGATCCACTTGTGCTCACTGACTCATGTGGCCTTGGGGCAGGCGAGGAGGCCATCGTGACGGCCCCCCTGTGGCTCAGGGCTGCATGGAGATTCCTCATCTTTGCCACCATCACCCCGGAAGCCCAGAGAGTGAGCGAGGAGACAGCCCTAGTCTCCAGCCCCAGCCTGGGGCAGCAGGCGGGTGGCACAGAGCCCTCTTACATCCTGTGCCCACTCCAAGCCCTCCCCTGGGGACGAGGTGGGGAGAACTGGTGGGCACAGAGTGGTCATCACAGGGCTCAGCCCCCTCAACTGTGTCCCTGCCAGTGCCAAGTGCCATTATAGTTCATTCCCCGTGTGGCCTGCACACCAAGGCCCAGAGGCAGGGAGGGTCACGGACTGTGTGGCAGCCCTCTGCCAGCTCCTCACCCCGACTGTCCTCCCTCCGCCCCTGTCACCCCGGCGCAGCCCACCGCCAGCTGCTGTGGGCAGCTGTTCCCTCCCTGGGGGCCCCTTCCTGACCTCCCTCCCGGCTCAGGGGGCGGACTCAGGATCACAGGTGCTCGGGGGAGGAAGTGCCATTCCCAGGTCCTGGGAGGCAGAGGAGGCCACGGGCGCCAGTGTGAGGGTGTCGGGTGGGTACCTGGGCTCTGAGAGGTGGGAGGAGGGGCCTCAGACCCCGGGTCCCATGGAGCCCAGGACAGTGGCAGGTCGTGGCCAGCTGAGCCCAGGTTGGGGCCGGGGCAGCCATGAGTGGGCACTCCAGCCTGGGTTTCTCCGTCTGTGAATCAGGGTGACCTGTCCCTCGGGGCTGGCTGGGCAGGGGCAGGGGCTTTGGGCTGCACGCAGGTGCGCATGCCTCAGTTAGTGGGCTTGGTCCCCAGCTCACGCCGAGGTGACAGTGGCAGGACCTGGGGGCTGGTCCCATGGGGAACAGCAGCCCATCAGTCCCGGGAGCAGGGAGGGAAGACCCTGTGGCCTGGCCTCCGATGAGGGCTGTCCAGGCCCAGGGGGGCCAGGAGCCTGAGCGGGGGCCGGCCTGGCTCAGGGCCTGTTGCAGGCGCAGGTGGGTCACCAGGGCGGACATGAGCGCCGGGACCGAGCTGCTGTGGCCAGGGGCCGCGCTGCTGCTGCTGCTGGGGACCGCGGCCGGGCTGTGTGTGCGCTGCTCGCGCCCAGGTAAGGGGATGGGGACAGTGAGGATGTCCCAGAGACCTCCCAGGCCAAGACCTGGCTTGGCCCCAAAGCTGCCCTCTGAGGACCACAGGTCTGCTTCATGGGGGCTTTGGATTTGAGGGGTCAAGGGTGGTCTCTGGGCGGGCGAGTCACTCTGCACCAGGAAGGTAGCTGGGGTGCCCGGCGCTGCACCCTCCTCTCCTGACATACGGTGGCCCATAGCATGGCTCGCTGGGCCCCCAGTCCTGCCTGAGTCCTGCAGAGGGCACAGGAGACATGAGAGGAGGGGCCGCAGACCTGTCCCTGGGGCTCAGTACCCCACCTCTCCCACAGGGCTGAAGAAGGCCGAGAAGATCTACCAGCAGAGGAGCCTGTGAGTGGCCTCCCTGTGGGCACCCACCCCGCTCCTTCCTGCCCCTCCACCCTGGGGCGGGCTCCAGAGGGTCCCCAGCAGTCAGGGCAGGGGAAGAAAGGGCCCAGGGGCTGTCCAGGCCCCACCCCAGCCTGGATCAGGTAAGGCTTGGGGCAGGACCAGCCACCTCCAGCCTCAGAGGCCCAGGCCACCTGTCCTCGCCTCACTCTCATCCCAGCCCAGGAGCTCCCACTGGGCTGGGCAGAGGGGAGCCCAGCCTCACAGGCCATGGCCCCCTGGGAGAGCTGGGCACAGGATGTGAGCAAAGTCCCAGGCCCCCTGGAAATGCTCAAGGGGCTCAGGAAGGGGTTTGGCTATGACCCTTGGGGGATAAGGAAGGCCAAGGAGGGGGCAGGATTGGGAGAGAAGGCCCCATGGGGCTGCCTGCTGGATGCGGCAGAACCAGAGTGGGACTGAGACCCAAGAACAACCCTGGGCAGTAGCCTTCAGTGTCCTGTGATTGAGTAAGAGTGACCACAGACCACTCTCAGGGACAGGCACAGCCTGACACAGCATCACGACACTCATGGGCACACCCAGAAGAAATGCACACACAAACGCACACACACTTCCTCATTTCCCTTTGCAACTGAAAAACCACAGTGAGGTGTGGAAATAGAATCTCCCCCTCCTGCCCACCCAGAGCAGGGCCAGGCCTGTCTGGGCTCTTGTGGACACCTGATTTCTGAGCCATGTGTTTGCAGATTCCCCTGTGGCTCCCAAGCGCCTTCCTTCTTCCACCCTGCCCCCTCAGCCCCTGATGGTCTCCATCCCCAGTGGATCCCAGAGCTGTAGATGGCCAGGGCCAGAGGCTAAATGTCCTCGTGGCAGGGAGGGGGCACTCCTGGACTGTCCCCTCCCTGGAGCACCTTCCCCTGCCCTCCTCTCTCACCTCAGTCCTGCAGGTCTGCCCAAAGCAATTGTCACCAGGCCCAGCTCCCCAGTCACTTTCTCTAGTGGCTTTAGGACATCCCTCCTAAATCAGGCCTCCCTGATTTGGCTCCGGGTAGTCTGGACCAGGTAGCCATTCTGGTTCAGGGAAGGAGCCCTGAAACCTGTTTGAATAGATAACTGGCTCATCTGTAAGGGCAGCAACCATTTTCAAGGGTGCTTTATGGTCCAAGGTGGCAGCTGGAGCTCGGTCCCTCATCTCTGCATTCTAAGCAGTAGGAATAAAGAAGGGATAAAGATAAAAAGGGTGGACCCCAGCTGGAAGTTCTCTGTGTAAGGATACTTCTGGGGACCATCAACAACCTGGGCATGCATCTTTGTTGCCCGCAGATTAATCATGGCTACACCTAGGTGTGGGAAAGGCTGGCAAACAGTCTTCTAGATGGGCTCATGGCCCCCTAAACAAAATCAGCGTTCTGCAAAGGAAACGGGGAACCCTGTGGTGGGGGGGTACCTGGCTGTCAGCTGAGCGTTGATGTGGCTCACCAGTTATTGAGGAGTAAATGGCAGCTTTGAACATGCCCCGGGGGGACATCGTCTTGGGGAGGACAAACATTCCTAGGGCATCAGGCAGGGGGCAGGCTCTTGGTCACTGTGGCTGAAATCACTTCCCCTGGTCACTGACGAGTCCCTGAGCAGCCCAACCCTGAGGCCCTAGAAGCCTAGGGCGGCCTCCATAGCCCTGCCAGACACCCCTCCCCATCTCTGGGTCCTGGGGCCCAGCAGGATGTGGCCAGGTGGAGGCCCTGTTGAGGGACTGGTCTGGCTGGTGGTAGGCCCTGGGGCCCAGCAGGATGTGGCCAGGTGGAGGCCCTGTTGGGGGACTGGTCTGGCTGGTGGCTGTTTTCCATCCAAGGCCGTGGGGAAGGGGGCCCAGTGGGAGGGGCGTGGCCTGCTGGTGGAGGCAGGAGGACCCTGGTCTGAGGCCTGGGGGGCAGCAGCCCCCGCCCATTGTGGAGTTCCCAACCCTGCGCTCTGTGTCCCCTCCCGATCTGTCCCTGTGTCCCGGGGCTGTGGGAGGCCAAGCCCGCTCAGCCAGCTCGCCACCTTTCCAGGCAGGAGAACCTGCAGAGCTTTGCAGTGGCGCGGACGTATTCCTGTGAGTCCCGGGGCGGAGGAGTCCTGGGGCGGAGGAGTCCTGGGGCGGAGGCTGGGCGTGGCCTGGACACACACCCCGGGGCCTGGCCAACACCTCTGTGCCTTTTGCAGTGGTCAGGCAGCCCTGGCCAGGGCCACCGACGGGCATGAACCCTGACATGGTACCCGCAAGGTAGGGCAAGCTTCCTGTCACAGGCCCTGGGCTCCTGCAGCCCTGGGGGTCCCCACTTGGCTGCAGCTGGGCCCAGACCTCACTCCCTTCCCAGGCCCCAGAGCCCCAGGGCTGGACTCTGAGGGCTCCACCCAGGGCTGTGGGGCTGTGGCCTCCAGACCCCCGGAAGGCCCGGCCTCCCTCAGTGCCCCCCCCAGACCCCGCCTGTCCCATCCCTGCAGGAATGACAAGCTGCTGCACTTCTCCAGCCCCCTGGACGGTGAGTGACAGCAGAGGGGGGAGAGGGGAGCCCAGCGAGGGACTTGGGCCAGGTGGTCCCTCCTGGGACCCTCCTGTGCAGGAGTCCTGCTGACCAGGGCCGCCTTCCCAGGAGGCACTGGAGCTGGGGCTGGGGCTGATGGCACAGGGGACAGAGCAGTGCCAGGTGTGAGCACAGGGATGACCAGGTTGGGCAGGGGCAAGGTCAGCAGGGGAGGACAGCCTGGCCTTTCTTCCAGATCCCGTGTCCCCCAGGTACCAGAACTTCAGCAAAGGTGGGTGGCTGGCTGGGGGCGGGGGGTGCCCAGCCCTGGGCTCAGGCCTGACTCTCTGCTCCTCTCCAGGGGACGGTCGGGACTCCGATGCAGCATACATGTGAGTGGCCTCCCCTGCCCTGGACATGCCTCCCCTGTCCCCCTGCCACTGCCCCCCCCCTTCCTTGCCTGTGAACCGTGAACTGCTTCTACCATGGAGGAAGCGCTGGGCAGGGTTGGAGGGCACTGTCTCCGTTCAGGTGACCATGGGAGAGGAGGGCCCTCAGGTGCCTCTTCTTGTCACCAATGTGCAAACTGTGGCCCGGGCAGGTGGGGACTTGCCAAGGGCCTAGCAAGGTGCCTGGAGCCTGGCTGCCACCCCTCAAGCCCCAGGGTGACGCAGGTGCTCAGGAAAAGGGGAGGGAGGGATCCGGGGTTCCTAGGAGAGTGATGGCCAGAGCTGCCCCAGCCCCGCTGTCCCCCGTGGGGTCACCCTACAACCTATGCTGCGTCTGTTTTCTTGGCCAGAGACCCCATCGCCGCAGACTACTACAATTGGGGGTGCTCTACGAAGTCCCCGGAAGGTTAGGTGAAGGGCGGAGGGTGCAGTGGGGTGGGCACTTGACCTCAGAGGCCACGGTCCAGGGCAGGGCAGGGGGAGGGAAGGACAGGGAGGAGGCTGGAGTGGGTCTGGAGATGTGCAGAGGCTGCTGGGGAGATGGGGCAGCCACAGAGGGTGGGGATGTGGGCAGAGCGGGGGCAGGGGAGGGCCACAGTGGGGAGCAGCAGGGAGCCAGGGAGGGGGTGAGCAGCCTGACTTCCCAACTCCCAGGGCGGGGGGCACCTGGTGAGCACTGAGGGCCCCCAACAGGACGCTCGCCCATGCCAATGTGGGGTCCACTGCACACTTCTGAGGTTGGGGGGCTTGTTTCTTGGTGTCCATTCATCACAGATGGACGCTGGGAGAGGCAGAGGCCACAGGCCTCCTGGTGCAGGCTGGGTTGCCACAGCAGACTTCGTCCCCAAGCCCAATGACCTCGGCCTGTCCTACCCTATCAGAAGGGTCCAGCCCCTCCAGCAGCCAGGCCCTGCTGCCCCCCTCCCGCCCCCTGGCCCCCCTCTAGCTTCAGTCCTCCTCTCAGCCCTCCCCATGCATCTGGCTGTGCCCTCCGGAGACAGGGAGGACGCCTGATGTCCTGGGGCCCCAGCAGACACTGGCACGGGGGGAGGAGACCCGCCTGACAGGCCACGTGCCTGCCCTCTCTGGCAGATGACGATGATGCCACCTCCTACGAGAACGTCCTCATCTGCAAGCCCAGAACCCTTGAGTCAGGTGAGGCTGCCCCACCCCGAGGGCTGGGCCAGGGCAGGGTGAGTCCTCCGCCAGGCCCCGCCTGGCCCTGGCTGAGGTCCCTGCTGCTGGGGGGCTGCCATCTCTCCATCTCTGGTGCCTTGGGTGCCCCCGTGTCCTTCGAGGCGGCCCATGAGCTCCTGTGCCTCGGGGGAGGGAGCAGGGGGATCCCTCCCTGGGTGGGCTCCTAGCACAGGCACAGGAGGCCTCTGTGAAGGGAGGCCTGCCCCTCACTGGCCCTTCTGCAGGTTGTCCCTGTGTCCCTGCGGGTGGCGAGGAGACTGAGGATTATCAGAACTCAGCATCCATCCATCAGTGGCGGGAGTCTAGGAGGGCCGTGGGTATGTGGCCAGGGACAGAGGCCCAGGGTGCATCTCGAGCAGGCTGGGGACTGGCCTGCAAGGGTGGATGGGGTGGACCTCCCTCCGGCCACACCCCTCATTCCACAGCAGAGCTTCCAGCACACAGCAGCCCCGGAGGCCTTGGTCCCGCCTGGACTCCCCTCCTGGGCCGGCTGCCCATCCAGCAGCATGCCTGGGCTCCGAGGGACTCTGGAGAGCCTTGGTGACAGACAGATGCATGCTGCGAGTCCCCTCCAGTGTGACGTCTCCTGCAAGCCACTTTGTGGGGTCTGGGGTCTGAGACTGGGCACCCAGCTGGGGACAATGGTAGTGTGTGGTGTGAACCCTCCCACAGCCACCTGTCCCCATCCACAGAGCAAGGCCCGATAGCAGGACATCCCTGTCCAGCAGGAAGCCCAGAGGAGGATGCCGGGGAGCCCGACTATGTGAATGGGGACGTGACCATGGCCGGGGAGGCCTAGGGGAGATGGGAAGGAAGGTATGGCACCCCCCAGATTTCTGGGGCCCGCCAGGCTCTGAGGGAAGGGCCCACAGCTTGGAGGAGCCCTGCAGGGCCATGGTCCGTGTCTGTGGGTGCTCAGGAGGGTTGGGGACCCTGCTCCCCCACTGGCTTCTGTCCAGCCCACCCGGTGCCCTGCCCTCTCCTGTGGGCCCAGGGAACCTCTCAGCCGCAAGCCCAAGTGACAGGTTGGTGGCACAGGGTCTGCGGCCAGGGGCACTGCAGCCCGAAGGGCCTCGCCCACTCTCCAGAGGATAGCAGGGACAGCAGGGGCAACCCCAGGTGCCCCAAGTCTGGGGGCAGGTGCAGGAAGGCAGAGGAGCTGGGCAGGGAGGTGCCTGGGAGGCGGAGGGCCGGGCAGGGCCAGAGGGTTGTTCTTCGAGTCCAGCTGAGGCCTGGTAGACGCAGGGACAGCAGCAGGTGGAGCCTGAACCCGACAGGGCTGTCCTGGGCCTGGCATGGGTGTGTCCTGAAGGATGGACGGACTGTGGCCTGGGGCCCGAGGGTCGGGGCTGCGGGATCGGCCTGAGCGGGAGGGAGGCCACTGCCGGCCCCCTGTGCGCCAGGGAGCGGGTCTGTGGGGAAGGCCAGGAGCCTCTGCACCCAAGTCCAAGGTGCCCGATGAGGCAACATGGAGTGGGCAGGCCAGGAGCTGGGCCTGGACAGCCTTGGGGACTGTCACTGCATAGGTGGCTCTGAAAGCCAGATGACTGGCAGAGAGTCACCAAGAGAAGGAGGGCAGATGGGGACCCAGGCAGAAGGTGATGGTTAAAGCAGCTGCAGAGGCAGCTTCCCGGGGCCCTGAGGGTGACAGTGCTCAGGGAGGGGGCTGCCAGGCACAGGGGAGGTGAGAAGATGACAGAGCTGAGTGCCGCATGTTGGTGACAAGGGCTGTTTTGATGACATGGAGGGATACCTGTTTTAAGAGACTGCGAATGGCGATCATTCCAGAAGTTTCACTTGAAAGGCAGAGAAAGGGAACCAGGACTGGAGGTTCTCAGGGGGCATCTGGGTGTCCCCTCCAGGGGTATCCCTAACAGGGACCCAAAAAAGAAGATGCCATGACAGCATGTCTTTTGCTGACAGATGCCACCTCTGGGAGGTGTGGCTTGGGGTCAGGTGGAGGCTGGTGGAGGCTCTGCATCCTGATACAGCTGGCGGAGAGCAGGGACAGCAGAGCCAACCCGGGGTGCCCAAGTCCAGGCAGGAGAGTTCCACTGGCCCAGGGCAGCTGGGGGAGGTCCTTCCTGTGCAGAGGAAAGCACAGGACGGTCATGTGCACGTGAAGGCCACGTGCCCCATCCACCACCAGCACAGGCAGGACTCAAACTTAAAGCCCAGCTGCCAGCCAGCTGCAGGGGCACATACCTGTAATCCCAGCGGCTTGGGAGGCTGAGGCAGGAGGTTCGCAAGTTCAAAGCCAGCCTCAGCAACTTAGTGAGGCCCTAAGCAACTCAGTGAGGCCCTGTCTCCAAATTAAATATAAAAAGGGCTGAGGATGGGGCCCAGTGGCTAAGCGCCCCTGGGTTCAGTCCCCAGTACTCTCCCTGCACCCTGCAAAAAAAAAACCCTGGCAGGACCCAGGGAAGGCCAGGCTGCAGCTGAAAGCTGAGCTTGGACCTGCTGTGGTTCCAGAGGAACAGGCACCAGCTGAGCCACGTCCTTCCTGTGTGACACTCTCTCCCTGTGCACTGCAGGAGACCAGGGAGCCCCAGACCACGGACGTGTCTGCTGTCCTTCGAGGGCCACTTTCCAGTGCTGCTCCACTTTGGGGTCCCTGCCAGGGCTACCCCTGGAGAGGACACCCACAAACGCCCCTGAGGACCTGCTGTCCATGGGGAACAGTTGTATGTAAATGGCCAGAGCTGCAGCCCCAGCCCCGTGCCCTCTCCTGACTGGGACCTCCTCGGGGCAGGCCTGCTGCCACCCGACTCCTGCGTGACAGCGCCAGGGACGCAGGGTGACAGCACCGTATCTGACACCATGCGACACTGGCCTCCGTGTCCTTTCTGCTCTGGATTTGGATCCCAAGTTGCTTTTTCATGTGGCTTCTGTGACTTGCTGACTGTGACCGCAGGTCTGCAGTTAACTCATCCAGAGGGGACATACTGACATTCTGACTGCCAGCGGCTTCTCTCCAGTGAGGGCGCCCCCTCCCCTCTGCCCTTCAGTGGGGCTTCTCTTCCCTCTGGGCTTCTGTTCACTCAGAGATGAAGCCAGCATGGTGTCCCAGCGTAGTGTTGCTCTCTGCTGGGACACAGTGCCTGTGGTGGGGCACAGGGCTAGCACACCCAGGATCAGAGCTGGGTGGAGGGGCGGGCGGGCAGGAAGCTCTCAAGTTCAAGGCCAGCTTCTGCAACTGTCTCATTTAAAAAGGGGAGGGCGTGCATGGGAGCTGGGAGCCAGAACAGCCTCCCAAGGCTTCCCTCCTCAGCCCTGGAACCCTCCGGAGCCCTCTGCTCCTTGGCTGAGCTGAAAAGGGACCTTCTCAGGGGCCACAAATGCCACCTGTGGAACAAAGTGTGTCCCTCCACTGAATCCCCCCCAATAAACCTCTGTGGCTCAGGAGCAGTTCTCTGACACCTGCTTTTCTCTCTGGGAAAAACCTGAATGAAAGTTGCACCTGACTCAGAAGAAATGACCCTGAGGCCCAGAGAGGAGGGGCCGTGGACAGGCACTTGGACCCCATGACCAGCTCTCTTCCTAGGTGCCACCTTCAGTTGTTCCCAAGAAGAAATTAATGCCACAAGTTGGGAAGTCAGAGGAAACATCTAGAACCCAACTGTTGGCTAGTGAAACCCTTTCTCAAATACAAAGGGCTTGGCCGTAGCTCACAGGTCGAGCACCCCCAGGTTCAATCCCAGGACCAACCAAACCAGCGCATAAACAATGCCTGGGATTTGCTCCAAAATCATCTGGGAGAGGGCAGGGGACACAAGGAGCCTGGCATGTGTCAACAGCAGTGCTTGGGCAGGACAATGAACATGAACATGGCAAGGGTCACAAGGCAGTCTCTTTTATTCTTTTTTGATACCAGGGAGCCACGTCCCCAGCCCTTTTTATTTCTGCAGACAGGGTCTTGCTGAGTTGCTTTGCACCTTGCTGAGCTGCTGGGGCTGGCTTTGAACTCGCAAGGCTCTTGCCTCAGCCTCCTAAATTGCTGGGATCACACCGGGGTGTGCAGCCCTGTGCCCAGTTCTCTTTACTTCTATATACAACTGAAAATTTCCATAATTAAGCACATGGAAGGCCCTGGGTTCAACCACAGCACCGCGTGCACCACACACACACACAAAGGGGAAAACAGTGCCTGTTCAGACACAGTGGCAGCCTACAGTATCCTGAAGCCCACAGGAGAGCACACATCACCACACAGGAAAGGCCACAGGGCGAGCTCTCTGGTCTGGGCCTTCTGCTGGATGACCCAGCCCCCCAAGCCCTCTCCCCTTCCCCCTCTCCTCTCTCCATCTTCTCTTCATCTCATCATTCCTCACCCACTTAGCAGAGCTGTGGTGGAATCAGGCTTTGCAGTGGGGGCAAGCAGGCCCCCCAGCCCACTCCCTGTCTGGATAGCACACCCCCGCTGTTCCGAGAAGTCTTAATTTTGCAGGAAACCACAGAAAACCCGCCCTCACCCACTGACCTGGGCCCTTCCAGCTTCTAGAAAACGGAGATTAGCTGGTCCAGCCCGTGACCTAAGTGGCCTTTCCACCTGGGGGGTGCCAGGGCACACAGAGGGGGCTGGTTCTCCGGGAGGCTCCGGGAGTCAAACGAAGCAGATACAGGAAGGCTTTATTAGCACCGGTCAGTGGGACAGGGGTCAGGGCCCTCCAGCTGCCCACACATCCGGGACCTGGCGCTCCTGCAGAAGTGGTCAGGGAACATGGGAGCAGGTGAGCTCAGTCGGAGGCCCAGCGCCATCGTGGGGCATCTCCCTGTCAGAAGGTGGAGACCCCAGCGTTGCAAGGGCAAGGCCTCTTCAAACTGCAGCTAACTGGCCACAGGGGCTATTGTCTTCTGACACAGCCTGGCCAGGAGCCCCGCCATCTGCAGGAGGGAGTTCACGCCTTCGGTGACTTTCATGTGCGTGTATCCGATTTCCTGAAAAACAAGCCCAATTCCAGTCTGGTTAACAGACAGGGAGGGTTTGCTGTTAGCCTGAGCTCGTAGCCTGCTCCGGCCGGGAGGGAGGCGAGGGTGTCGTGGGTCATGTGCAACTCAAGCTCAATTTACTTCCAAAAGGATGAAAAATATTTCTTTGAAAAATACTGTTAAGAAAAACATTTTTTTTACACGATACCTTTATTTATCTATTTTTAGGAGGTGCTGAGGATCAAATCCAGCACCTTGCACATGCTAGGCGAGCACTCTACCGCTGAGCCACACCAGCCCGTTAAGAAAATTTAAGAAAAAAAGAGAAAAGAAAAAGAAAAGCCAAGCTAGGAGATTCATAAGATCTCTATGTGACTCTCTGAGGGAGGACTCTCACCCAGGACATG
The DNA here is from genome assembly GCF_045843805.1 of Urocitellus parryii. NCBI lineage: Eukaryota > Metazoa > Chordata > Mammalia > Rodentia > Sciuridae > Urocitellus > Urocitellus parryii. The sequence continues at coordinate 26,946,312 of NC_135539.1, read as the reverse complement.
CAAAGAACCCTCCAACCCAGCAACGTGCTGGGCCAGCTCAGTGGCAGAGCGCTTGCCTGGCACGTGGGGGCACAGGTTCCAACCTCAGCACCACATAAAAATAAAGTTATTTACAAAAAAACTCAAAAATGGGTAGATGTGCACGATGCTTTATCAGAGACCACAGATGGCCACTAAGCACCTGCGAGTGTGATGGACAACGTGTACCTGAGCCTGGTGAGGTTCCACAGCCCACCCACGGGCGGCCCCGCTGGCAGGAGGATGACACCTCCCCGTGCGCATGAGCTGCAGCCCCAGCCTGGCGGTCTCTGACCCACGTCCCACTGGACACACAGCTGCACCCGGGGTCTACCCACGAGACATGACAACATGGCATCCTCTCTGCAAACCCTCCAGGTGGCTTTGTCCACAGCAACCCAAGTGTCCCTCGCCTGGTGACAGACAGTGGGGGCACACTCACGGGGCAGAACACACTCAGAACAGAGAGGGCTGGGCCCCTTGGGCCTCAGCTCAGTGAACCCGCAGCCGACGCTGAGTGCAGAAGCCTGACTTGCGAGAAGGCTCTGCAAGATCCTATTTGCATGACATTCTGGAAGTTTCTGTCTCCAAAACAGAAGACATGGGGGTTTCTAGGCTGTGTGGAAGGAAGTGACTTCAGAGGGGCATATGGATTTTTCTGACGGGAATGGCGGTCATGTTTATGTGCCTGTCCATCACCATAATACCTAAAGGACTGAATCATCCTCTACATGAAAGACATCTCCATCCACCCAACCTTAAGAGACTAAGGGCCAGGGACAGCTCAGTGGCAGGGCCTTGCCTAGCACGCGCAAGGCCTGGGGAGTGTCCCAAGCACCGACTCAACGGGTCAACCCTCCCACTGCCACTCACTCAGCGAGACCTGGGATGCAGAGAGCCGCCTGAGGGTACCCAGGTTGCTGACTGCAAAACCAACGAGATGACAGCTCCACCCCTAGATAGCCATCCACCCTCCCTCCCACCGTGTCAAGGGACACAACAGACATCTCTGCGACATCAGTCCTGAAACAACAAAGAAACTTGGATGCTGCGTGCATCCTTGAGGCGTTTCTGCCCTCTGACCAACCTTGATAAACTCCAGCTTCAAGTACTCGGCCATTTGGAAAGTTTTACACACTCGAAAGATGTTGCCGATGACATCCTCTGGCGAATAGCCCAGATGCCACAGGTGGGCCAGGATCTAGACGGAACACAGCAAGGTCAGAGCCCCGTCCACGGCCAGGCACCTGGGAGCTGGGCAAACCCACGCCAGTCAGACCAGCACAGGGCTGAGGCAGGCCACGGGCCAAACAGCCCACAAGGTTCCGAGAACCACCCGTCCCCACGGGGATGCTGGGGGCCTCACGGGCCTTGGGCTGACCACACCCAGATCCCAGGAGCCAGTTTAACTCAGTTCCCTGCAGCCGAGAAGGCACTGCAAGACAGTCCACCACCAAGTCCACCACCTGGCCACGTCACAGACACCCGGGGCCTGCGACACTGTACCTGCTGACAAGTGAACCTAGGGCAGAACCAAGCCTGCCGGGCAGCGACCCGGGAATCTCGGCCTCCTGCCTCCTGCACGCAGACCAGGGCCTGGCGAGGGCCATTGCCTTTGTGCCTCGGGGCAAACCCGGGGTGGGCCGCTCTGCGTCCACAGATCTGGAGGCTCCTCAGGCCCAGCCAGGGCGCGCACCTCAGCCCCTGACTGGCGCTCTACCTTCCCGCCAAGCTGCCCAAGCCCAGGCGCGCTTTGCTGCGTGTGCTGGGCCTAGAAAGGGAATCCTGTGGCCAGACCAGTGCCCGAGTACCACCATGGCCCGGCGGGTAGCTACAGGTCACCCGGACCAAGTGTGCCCACAGACTCTGCCCACGGGACCAGGCCCTGATAGACAAGGCCCCTCCTGGCTGACGGGGATGGCTTAGCCCCACAGTGCCCATCTTCATGCTCCCCAGAAGGACAAGGGACACAGGTCCCCCTGTCCCTGGGGAAGATGGTGTCCCTGGGGAAGGCGCTGGGCTGGTGACTCTGGGTGACAGATTTCCCCATGGGAGGATGTCATTAAAGCTGAAAGACACACTTTCAACCCCAGGCTGACCAGTCAGTGCAGTGTGGGTGAATGGACTGGCCCCGAGGGACCACGGGGCCCTGGTCTATAGAGCGCTCCAGCCCGGGGCCCGGGAGAAGCCAAGCCTCGTGTAGGAGCACCTTGTAGGCCTCGTCGATGTCGCCGTGCACGCAGTGCTGGATCATCTCCTTCACCAGCAGCGGGTGCGGCTCGTCGCAGACCTGCCAAACCAGAGAGGCGTCAGGAGGCCCTCGCTGTTTACACCAAAGTCTCCAGCAACAGAAGGGGCTCTGGGAACATCCCTGTCGCCACCAAAGAAGTCCCCAAACAGAGCAGTTTCCCTGACCCAGGGCTCACAGATCCCCACCCACGGGACACGTCCAGCCCCTCCTGCCTCCCAGGATGGGGAGGACTTAGTGACAGAGAGGTCACAGGAGAGCAGGGCGTGCTTGTGCCCCGGGGTCCTCCTCAGCAGAGGCCAGGCCAGCCCTGTGTCCCAGGCCGGGCATCTGTCCCTTCCTGAGTGCGGGTGAGAACTGCCGGGGTCCTGTACCTTGAACACGTTCTCACTGTTGATGAAGCCAAACCCTGAGAAGGTGGACTGCAGGTTGTTCAGAGCCTGTGGGGGACACAAGTGTGGCACGGTGACCTCCCGCCTCCCCTCCTGCAGTCTGAGGCGGCGCCCGCCCTCCAGCCTGGCGCCCACACACCTGCCGCATGTCCCCCTGGGCAGTGAAGATGATGGCCTCCAGGCCGTCGTCCCTGTACCGCACCTCCTCCTTCTCCAGGACACTCATGAGCCTGGCCAGCACCTGGGCGTCCGTGAGCTTGGTGTAGCGGAGCACCGCACAGCGCGACTGGATGGGCTCTGGGTGGAGACGGGGAGGGTGAGGCCCGGCAAAGGCCAGCACCACCTGCGGCCTGCGGTCACAAGGACAGCTGTGCCTTCCCTGCTGCAGGCCGGCAGGTGCGCAGGAGTGACGGGGAGGCCAGGCAGAGCCGCCAGTGTCCACTGAGCAGCACGACCGTGGCCAGCTCGGCCTCCTACGGGGACAGTTGGCCTCTGAGACAGTCCACGTGCCACAAGCCCCACGGGCCAGTGCTGGCCACCCAGCAGCCTCCAGAGTCAGGCCCCCAGGCAGCCTGCAGCTCGGCCAGGGAGGGGTGGCAGCGGACACCACGCAGCTTCTGCGTGGCAGGGCCGAGGGCCAGAGAGGAGCGCTGTCCCCTGCGGCTCTGCCTGTCCTGGGTGTTACGCTGACACAGGGCCGCCCACCTGTCCACACCAGCAAGGTCCCCCGACCCTTGCACTTCTGCCAAGGACAAGCTTCACCAGTCCCGAAGGCCAACTCTCGGCCTCTCACCCTACACCTGACCTCCCGCTGGCTCCTCACTCTTCGTCCCACCTTCCTCCCTGAGGGCTCTTCCCACTGAAGACGTCCCCTTTCCCAGTCTGTCCCATCAAATCACAACCACCTCACACGGCAACCCCACACCAGCTCCCACGCGTGGCGTAACATGTGGCCAGCCCAATCTCCAGCCTGAAGCACCCCCTGAGGTCCTCACACCCCAGGTCACGCACCCTGCTGCTCTGTGGGTGCAGGACATGCCCGCAGCCTCCCTCAATGCAGGCTCTGGAGCCGTGGGGGCTGGAACAGCCCGGAGATGGTGCTTCAGCAGAGCTGTGCCCCGGGCTGAGAGCCCCAGGCTGGATGAGGGACCTGCACAGCCCAGGTCAGGGGACAGGAGCTGGGGAGGGGCCAAGGTCGGGCAGACACAACTCGTGCCAGGCAACTGTAGGCCACCACAGGCCACCGCTGAGCAGCAACGGGAGGGTGAGCAGGGCAGGGGGTCCCAGCAGCTCCAGGGCCACCCTGGCAGCCACCAGGGGAGAAGCCTGGGCCACGGCACCAGGTCGAGAGGAGGGAGGGAGCCCCGGCCTGGGCTGAGGGAAACGGGGGCTAGGGAGGCCACTGCGCCGGGAGACCCTCAGATTTGACTTGCACAAGGACAGAGGGGACGTGAGCACTGGAAAGAGAACATGGGAGGACCTGGCTTGCCTGGCTGGGGAGTGGCCTGTGGGGGCAGAGGTGCTGGGGCAGCTCCGCTCTACCACGTCCGTCCACAGCAGGCAGGTGGCCTCCACCATGGGGTTCTGTACATAAAATGCGACCAGCTGCAGAAGGGGTGAGACCTTCGAGAAAGCCTAAGGCCAGGTGTGGTGATGCGCACCTGTGACCCTTGAGACAGGGAGGCTGAAGCAGGAGGCTCGCTCGAGGCCAGCCTTGGCAACTTAGCAAACCCTCTTAAAATGAGACGAGCTGGGTGTGGCTCAGGGAAAAAAAAAAGTAATTAATATTTAAGCTACTCTAGAAGTTTCCTTTGGTAGAGCTCTTTCTCTCTCTTAAGATGAGCCTCTTCGGGCTGGGGCTCAGCTCTAGAGCGCTCGCCTAGCACATGTGAGACGTTGGGTTCAATTCTCAGCACCACATAAAAATAAATAAAGAAAATAAAGAAAAAGAAATAAGCCTCTTCTAACTGGGTCTTCCCTCTGTGGGATTTTTTTTTTTTAAGATGTACCATAAGCTTAATTCGCAGAAATTTTAAAAACAGGATCAATCAAGCAGGCATGGCCTTCCTTAAAGAAAGCACCACGGGTCGGGAGGCTGAGGCAGGAGGATCTTGAGTTCAAAGCCAGCCTCAGCAACAGCGGGGTGCTAAGTAATTCAGTGAGACCCTGACTCTAAATAAAATACAAAATAGGGCTGGGGATGTGGCTCAGTGGTTAAGACCCCCTGAATCCAATCCCTGGTGCCGCCCCCCCCCCAGCCCCTCAAGCTCTGCAGCAGCTGGACCATGGACCATTTCCTCTGAGGCAAAAACCCAAATGTCTGTAAGTATTTCCCTTCATGTCTGTATACCCCTCTTGAAAATGAAAATAGTCACGGGGGCAGGGGCTGCAGCCCAGTCGCACAGGGAGTGCCTAGCAGGCTCAGGCCCTGGGCTCCATCCCCCGCACCGCCAAAAAAAAAAAAAAAAAAGAAAGAAAGAAAGAAAGAAAGAAAAGAAACAATGCTCAAACAGTCTGAATGCTGAATGTATCGGAGATCAATTTCCAGGAAGGGGAGGCCAGAGCCTTTCCCAACCACCAATGCAGCTGCCCAGCACCCAGCGAGCTCGGCAGCACAGGCCGCTGCAGCTGCACAGCAGGCCGGTCTCCAAGCCATCAGGGAGACAAGCTATGGACACCTCCACACTCAGACCTGCTCCTGCATCTCTGAGCCCCGTGAGAGGTGGGAGAACAGAGCATCCCAGCAGCACTGGGCGCTGGGGCTGGGAGCCCTGATCCTGGGCTGGGAGCCCCGATCCTAGGCACTGCCGGCAGGCTTGGCTGCAGCCACATGCACGGCCTGAGTGGAGAAGGGAGTGCCAGGTGAGCTCCCACGGCTGGGGATCAGCAGGGCAGGACAAGAGAGCCCTGAGGACACCAGCTGTGCGTGAAGCCTGCAGCATAAAGGGGAGGAAGTGAAACCCACCCGAACTGCGAAAGGCCCAGGAGCGAGGGGGCAGGGCAGACGCTGAGGTCACCCACTGGAGCTGCGGCACCCGAAAGGCCCTGAGCAAGGGGGCAGGCGGAGGTCGGAGACAGGACCGAGTGTAAGAATCCAGGGCAAAGTTGGGCTCAGTGCCACACGCCTGCGATCCAGCAGCTGAGAAGCTGAGGCAGGAGGATCTCAAGTTCAAGGCCAGCCTCAACAAGGTAGTGAGGCCCTAAGCAACTTAGTGAGACCCTGTCTCAAAATAAAAAGGGGTGGGGATGTGGCCCAGTGCTTGTCCAGCACACGCGGGACCCTGGGGTTTGATCCCGTACCTCACACACACGCAGAAGCGGGAGAGGGCAGCAGATGGAGCAGGGGCTCAACCCCAGCTCTCCTCTGTGCTGTGTGACTGGGCAAACTACTCAGCCCCTCTGAGCCTGCTTTCTCATATACAAAGAGAAGCTAAGGAGCTGGAGGCGCAGCTCCGCGACAGAGTGCTCGCCTCCAATGCTGGAGGCCTCAGGTTTAATCTCCAGCTCCACAAAAAATACATAAATCAAGTGAAGCTCAAGGCTGGGTGTGGCTCGGCCAGAGAGCGCTGCCTGGCCTGTGGGGACCCGCGTTCAGTCCCCAGCTCGGCCACAGAACAGGAAGTGAAGCTGACAGCATCGCCAGAAAGAGTCACGTAAGCTCCACCTAAGACCTGACTGCATTTCAAAATGTCACGTGTACGTGATGGACGCTTCATTTCTCAGTTCTGAGGACAACCAAGGGAGCTGGCTGTGCAGATCCCACAGAGGCTGGGCCTGGCGGGCAAGAAGGCCTCTCTGCTGCTTGAAGCCGGCCAGAGCAGGGGTGCGGCATGGGGGCAGAGCTCACCCCACGCCGAGGCCTGAGTCTGCCCAGGGAGCCAGCCGCAGGCCCGGCCACGCAGGCTCAGCTCACCTATGATCTTGTCGGAGGCGTTACAGGCCAGAGCGAAGCGCGTGGTCTTGGAGTAGATCTCCATGGTCCTCCTCAAGGCCTGCTGGGCTCCATCCGTCATGCTGGGAGGGGACACATGAGGAGGAAGTCACACCTGGGCATGGGCCCAGGCCACAGCCTCCCCACAACAGCTCAGCACGCACCACACACCCCAGCCCTGGGCAGGGGTCTCCAGCACCAGGCCACCCCCCAGTAGGAAAGCCCATGAGCCACTCTTGGGGTCACATGGCACCCGGCGCCTGCAGCACCAGAAACAGCGCCCTGGTGAATGCATGAGGCCACTGTCTCCAGGGCTGCTGCCACGCCTGCCCAGGACCCGTCTGGGCTCCAGGAAGGCAGGCTGCACACAGGCCTCAGAGCAGAGGCCCTGCGTCCATCACTTGCTGGACGTGGGACTCAGACAGATCTTCCCAGCCTCAGTGTTACCACTTACAGGTCAGAGATAATGAGGCTGCCTACTTAGAGGTTGTCAATTAAATGAGATACTGCTGTGTGCAGTGATTAGCAAGCGCTCAGCATATCGTAAATTAACACACAAGTGTTAATAGGTGTTAGCTGTCATTAGTACTCTAGATAGTGAAATGGTTAGCGTCTATCCACACCATAGAATATGACATGACGATTCAAAACCATGGCTGGACGTGGTGGCTCATGCCTGAAATCCTAGCTATTCAGGAAGCTGAGGCAGGAGGATCATAAGTTCAAGGCCAGCCTGGGCAACTTAGTGAGACTCTGTCTCAAAATAAAATGCAAAGGGCTGGCGGTGTAGCTCAGCAGTAGAGAGCTTGCCTAGCATGTATGAGGCCCTGGGTTCAGCCCCCAGTACAGCAAAAAATAAAAAACAGGGCTGAGATTGTGGCTCCGTGGTAGAGCGCTTGCCTTAGCATGTCTGAGGCACTGGGTTCGACTCTCAGCATGACAGTAAATAAATAAATATTGTGTCCAGCTACAACTAAAAATATTAAAAACAAATTTAAAAGTTAAATAAAAAAAAATAAAAACTCTGTTTGCAGCTGGCACGGTGGTGCACATACACAGTACCAGCTACGCAGGAGGCTGAGGCAGGAGGATCACCGAGCCCAGGAAATGAGGCCAGCCTGGACAACACAGAAAGACCTTGTCTCAAAAACAAGAACAAACAAGGGCTGAGGTTGTGGCTCAGTAATAGAACACTCACCTAGCCCATGTGAGGCCCTGGGTTCAATCCTCAGCACCACATAAAAGTAAATAAATAAAATAAAGGTATTGTGTCCAACTACAACTAAAAAAAAAAAAAAAGAACAAAACAGAACAACAACAACGACAACAAAACACATCCATGAGATTATAATGATGGGCCAGACCCGGTGGCACATGCTTGTCATCCCAGTGGCTTGGGAGGCTGAGGCAGGAGGATCACAAATTCAAAGCCAGTCTCTGCAATGGCGAGGCCCTAAACCCACTCAGTGAGACCTTGTCCGTAAATAAAACACAAGCAGAGCTGGGGATGTGGCTCAGTGGTCGAGGGCCACTGAGTTCAATCCCTGGTACTAAAAACAAACAAACAAAAAGATTCTAAGGGTGTGGATCATGGCTTATAACGTTAAAAGGAAGACGTAGGACCCCACAAATGAGAGATATTCGACTAGTGAAAATAAAAGTGCAGAAAAAGAAATAAGGCATGGTGATGATGACATTTTTTGGGGGGTGGGGGTACCAGGGATTGAACTCAGGGGCACTCCACCACTGAGCCACATCCCCAGCCCTATTTTGTTTTTATTTAGAGACAGGGTCTCACTAAGTTGCTTAGCACCTGGCTTTTTGCTGAGGCTCGCTTTGAACTCGCGATCCTCCTGCCTCAGCCTCCTGAGCTGTTGGGATCACAGGTGTGTGTCACCATGCCCGGCTTTTAGACCAATGGCTCTAAGTTAGCTACAAAGCCAAGGTCTGAGCCCCTGGTCAACTGCTGTCTGAAGATGTGGTAAGCAAACCCACCTCAAAGGTGGTTCTTTCTTGTGTGTGTGCTGCTGGGGGTTGAACCCAGAGCCTCGTGCATGCGAGGCAGGCGCTCTACTAACTGCGGTATGTCCCCAGTTCCCACAAAGGTGATTCTTCTCCTGCTCTAACAAAGCCCAGCAGGAGCCTTGGCCAGGTGCACACCTGTCTGCCTCGTCCAGGATGACAATCTTGTGCCGGCCTTTGGGAAGGGTGACCTTCTGTTGAGCAAACATCTTGATTTTATTCCTTACAACATCGATGCCCCTGGAACAATAAACCACAATTGTAAGTCACCTTTTGAGGCAAATTCAGTTCCCTTCACAGGGACTCTGAAACCTTCTCAACCACCAGGGACTATAGGACTCAATTTTAGTTTTTTAATTTCTTTTTGGGTTAATTCTCACGATTCAGGAGGACTGATATTTCAGGGCTTCTCTTCTCCCCTGCAGGGCTTCCAAGGACCAAAGCCACCATGTCCTGACTTTTGGACAGACTAAAACTCATTTTATCCTGAACCACCATGGGGACCCAGGGCCCTTCACAGCTGAGGGTCCCTTTGGGTCTCAGTGCTCATTCCTCCTGTGCCCTGGCGCAGCAGCTGGCCACCCGTCATGCCAGGGACTGCTCTGCCGCTTATTCCCAACTGTGCTGAAGGAGGCCGGGGCGGCCGAGGACACCGTGGGGAAGGACGCCAGCGGTGCTCGCCCCGCAGGGCCTGCTCTCGGTGCAGGAGGGGCTGGGCCAGCCTGGACTGTGGTGCTGGAATGGAACCAGGGTTCAAACACGCCAGGCCACCTTGGCCACCGAGCCACACCCAGCCCTGGACTGCCATCTTTGCCGTCCGTGAGGTTTCGTGGACCATGGCTGAGAATTTACATGGCCACTGCCCGGGCCCGGGCTCAGGGGTGGGGTGTGCCAGGTGAGCAAGGCCCTGGCCACCAGAACAGCACACTGAGGCCTTGTTCACCTCAGCAAAGGGAAAAATGGGCAGTTTTCATAACGGTCAGATAATCACCAAAGGTTGCCCAGACCCTGGCTGCAGCACCAGGGATGCCACTGATGTGACACTGACGGGTGGCCTCACCTCAGGCCATGACTCCAGTAACTCAATCAAGGCTGGACAGCATGTTTCTTTTTTCCTTTTTGTGTGGTGCTGGGGACTGAACCCAGGGCCCTGTGCACACGAGGCAGGCGCTCGACCAACAGTGCTCTGTCCCCAGCCCTGAAAAATGTCCCCAGCCCCAAACAATGTATTTCTAAAGAGAAAAAAACAAATCTCTTTCCATCTCTGTGGACACAGGACAGGAAGGACCTGGTCACACCACCCCCTGGACACCGCATCTTGCTCACCCATACGATAGTCCTCCTCCATCCCCAGGATGCCCATGCACCAGCACTCACAGTCTGCTGACCAGTGCTGGCTGTGGGCTAGACCCAAGGTGTCCCCCAGGAGCTCACAGTGACACAGCACTACAGGGATCAGAGGTGGAGGGAGGGGATGGGAGAGCTGTGACCTGATCCGCTGGGTGGTGACTGTGGGCAGCTGGGGAATGGCTGGAGGAGGTGGCTCACTGGGGACATGCCTTTGGGACTCATTTTGTACCTGGTGGGTGGAGCTCTCTCTGCTTCCTGGCAGCCATGTCCAGAGCTGCTCTCTTCCCCTGGGCCCTCCCACCATGATGCTCCGCCCCATCTGGGACCAGAGTGATGGAGTCAGCTGTCTATGGCCCGAGAGCCACAGGTGGACTTTCCCTCTCCTATGATTCTTGTGGCATCTTTGGTCACAGTAGCACGAAAGCTGACTAAGCCAGTGTTCCCCGTCTTTATGATGCTCCCGCCCTGCACTTGTGTGGTGTGGTGTGTGATGACCGAGAGCTGGCAGTGGGTGTGTCCCTACAGGTGACAGGAAGGGAACAGATGCCCGCCATCGAGAGGACGGAGCAAACCCTAAACAGAAATACCCAGTGTTGGTGAGGACATGGGGACATGGGGACCCTGCGCACAGCTGGTGGGGGTGTGAACAGCCATCTGGTAGAGCAAGGCGGCCGCTGAACCACCAAAACAGAACAAGCCACAGGACGAGGCCGGTCCACTCCAGGTGTCGACCCTTTCCCCATAGAATCAAAGGCAGGGACTTGAAGAGATGCTTGTCCCCCAGGGTCACAGGGCCGCCACTTGCCATTGCCAAAGGACAGAGACAGCTCTTGTCCTTTTCAGAGACAATAAACACAACTTGGAAGGACACACGCGGGGCAGGCATTCCCCAGCCAAGAGGAGGGCGGCAAGCTCGCTGGTGCTCCAGCCACATGGCCTGACCAAGCAGGGACCAGGGATGGTAGCGTGACTCCTCCACTCCTCAGACCTGTGGGCTCTAGCAGGCAGCTGGGCAGCGGGGCTTGGCGGGGAGCAGGCTGGTTCTGGCACAGGGCTCCAGCTCTGCCAGACGCCACCTGCAGGGAGTGCAATCCTGGGGACATGCTTGGCCCTGCCTGGTGCATGCCAAGCACGGGGTGATGGTGGCCATTTTTGTGTTATGTCTACTTCACCACAATTTAAAATGATTTCTCAAAACTTTCCACCAAAACACAAAGGAAAACAACAAGACTCTCAGTTGGCGCTTGGACAGGTGGGCACCAGAAGCACAGGGCTGGGCAGCGAGCTGGGGCGCAGCCAGAACTTCGAAGGCGGACCCCACCGCCATCCCCCACCGCTGTCCTCACCCCACACCCAGCCCAGGCCCACCTGTCGTTGGAGGCGTTGAGTTCCAGGACAGCATCCTTCAGCGCGGGGCCCAGCAGGGCGCGGGCCAGACACAGGATGCTGGTGGTTTTGCCAGTTCCTGGGGGACCCTGGGAACAAGGGCTCTTGTCAGAGCTTCAGGCCCCCAGAAGGCCCCCAGGGTGCTCCTGGGCCCCTGCCACTCCCAACTCCCACCCTGCCCCACCCCTCGGCACACAACCGCACAGTACAGCAAGTGACCCACAGGCCTCCCCATAACAGGACCGAAATGGCCCAGGGCCTCTCTGGGGAGGAAGGACAGAGTGCAGAGGCACTCAGTGGGCAGAACCAGAGCAGGGCACTCACCGCAATGATGATATTGGGCAGGTTCCCTTCTCTCGCAAAGACCTGCGGGAAAGAGGCTGATTAGAATTGGCTAATCCAAGCTGGGCGCAGTGGCACAAGCCTGTAATCCCATCAGCTTGGGAGACTAAGGCAGGAGGACTACAAGTTGGAGGTCAGCCTCAGCAACTTAGCAAGACCATGTCTCAAAATGAAAACTAAAAAGGGCTGGGGCTGGGGCTTTTGGTAGAGCACCTGCCTTGCACCTGTGAGGTACTGGGCTCGACCCTCAGCACCACAGAAAAATAAAAAAGATATTTAAAAAACAAAACAAAACAAAAAACACTTAACCCATAGGCCCAGGGGCCGAGTCTCCCAGCGCACAGACCCATGTGGTGAAACACGAGTGACTCACCTCTCCAGGAGGATGGCTCGTGGGACTCGCACCTCAGCCCATTCAAAACGGAACTCATCAGCCCTACAAACCTGAAGCCTAGCCTGTGTTTCTTCTCCCATGGACTCTCCAGCCCTCCCCAGGTGGTCCAGGATGGGACCTGGATGGGTCTGGAGGCGACACTCGCCCTTGGCCTCACGGCACCATCACCACAGCTCCAAGGCCTGCCTTCCCTCCTGCGCCCCGCCTTCCCTCCTGCACCCCAGCTCCTCTCCCACTGTTGAGCCCACTGTTCCCCCCTGGAGGAGGGCCACTGTCTCCTGCTTCTCCTTCTGCCCCAGGCCAACTCATTTTTCGTACTGTAAGTACAATTATTTTTCTAAACTACACAACCATTGAAAGCTTTGCCAAGCGCGTTGGCTCACACCTGGAATCCCAGCTTCTCCAAAGCTGAGGCAGAAGGATGGCCAATTCGAGACCATCAGGGCAATTTAAGGAGGTCTCATCTCAAACTAAGACAAAAGGAAAATAAAGGCTGGGGAATGCAGCTCAGTGGCAGAGCCCTTGCCTGGCACGCACAAGCTCTGGGTTCAATCTGTAGTACAGCAAAACCCACCCACCAACCCATTCAAACCCCAATTTTACCTAACTGAAACCCTGGGGTGACTCCTTCCTGTCCTCACCTTCTTTTTCAGTGCTGGGGAACAGAATCCAGGGCCTCTACATGCCAAGCAGGTGCTCCCCACTAAGCTCCCTCGGCCTGAAGCCCAAACGTTTTTTATTATAGCTGCAGTACTGGGGCTTGAACCCAGGGCCTCACATATGCTGAGCAAGCACTCCACCACTGAGCCACATCCCCAGCCTTTTTTAATTTTTCGAGACAGGGTCTTGCTAGGTTGCTTAGGGCCTTTCTAAGTTGCTAAGGCTGGCCTTGAACTTCAGCCTCCAGAGCTGCTAGATTATAGGCACTCACCACTATGCCTGGCTTCAAGTATTTGTAAAATTAATAAATCAAAATAAACCTGATAGCTAAGCCCCCGCTTACTATAGAGACGATCTCTGTCATTTCTCAAGCAGCTGGGCTTCTAGATTGCACAGAAAGACCTCCAAGGCTGGGAATTCAAAGCCTGCTCTACTGCCAAATGGTTCTGCATGTTCTTCCTCGTGTCGTGCCTTGTCACTTAGCCATCTAGCTCCTCCAGGCAGGGGCTGGCAAAAGATAGCCAGTTGGGGGTGAGGGTGGACAAATCCTTCACGAAGTCTGTTTTTGTAAGTCTCCTGGCTAAGAATGGTTTTCACATTTTTTTTTCCATATTTTGTTAGTTGTCGATGGACCTTAATTTATTGGTATGTGGTGCTGAGAATCGAACCCAGTGCCTCACACCTGCTAGGCAAGCGCTCTACCACTGAGCCCCAGCCCTGGTTTTCACATTTTTTTTTTTTTTTTTTTTAGAATTTCAATATTTATTTTTCAGTTTTCAGCGTACACAACATCTTTGTTTGTATGTGGTGCTGAGGATCGAACTTGGGCCGCACGCATGCCAGGCGAGCGCGCTACCGCTTGAGCCACATCCCCAGCTCTGGTTTTCACATTTTTAAAGCATTGTTATTTCGTTTTGTTTTGTTACAAGGGTGCTAGCGACTCAATGCTGAAGATATTATCTGGCATTACAGGAAAAGTTTGGCTCTTCTGCTAGAGATGGATAAGATCAAGTCTGAAACTTCTGAAAAGCCAATCCTTTAAAACCACTGATGGTTGCCACCAGAGTTTCCACTGTCCCTCAGATTGAATGTCTTCTATCCCTTGATTCTTCTGGATTCCTGGTCCACCTTTCCCTGAGTTTTTTTTTTTTTTAAATATTTTATTTACATTTTAGTTTTCAGCAGACACAACATCTTTGTTTGTATGTGGTGCTGAGGATCGAACCTGGGCTGCAACCACGCCAGGCGAGCACTCTACGGTTTGAGCCACATCCCCAGCCCCTCCTTCACTGAGTTGACTGTCTTCCTCTAAATGTTTTGAGCTTGTCAAAGAAGGACATCAAAAGACAGCATTTTTTAAAAGCCACTCACCTCTAGCCGGCTCACAGTGTCTTCATTCCCAACAATTTCATTCAGCTTTATTGGCCTGTATTTTTCAACCCTGTTTTTAAGAAAATGCATAAAAATACCGACAAAGTTATCTTCATGCAACCCAAAAGAAATCATTAAAAGGAACAGGCAACACGGTACATGCCTATAATCCCAGCAACTCTGGAGGATGAGGTAGGAGGATCACAAATTCAAGCTCTGCCTCAACAATTTAGCAAGAACCTCAACAACTGAGCAAGAGCCTGTCTCAAAAATGAAAAAGGGCTGAAGATGTAGCTCAGTGGTAGAGCACCCTGGGCCAATCACCACTACCAAAGAAATAACCAGAGCCAATGGACACAAGTTTCATTTAATGAGGTGTCCAAGTTCCATTTGAAAAGTGAAGTGCATGAGGATGGTCCACCCACCACAACCCAATGCCCACCATGGCAGAGAAACACGCTGCAGCTGGACAGGGGCCAGCACAGACCACATGGAGCAATGTGACAGTGCAAGGTGACATGGTCTGCACAAGCAGCCCAACATCGTCAGGTCTGACAGACGTGGCACACCTGGAACTCTCATCCCTTACCTGCCAGTTTCCACAGGTAGGTGCCATGCACACAGCCATGACAGCTAGATGGAAACCAAGGCCACCCTGTCGTCCCATGAGCCTGTGGAGTGAACAGGCAAGTGGCCTATTCACACCGTGGTCTTTTAAATAAGCTATGCCAGGGCTGAATTGCCCATGCTTGTAATCCCAGCGACTCAGGAGGCTGTTGCAGGAGGATGGCAAGCTCAAGGCCAGCCTGAGCAACTGTGTGAGATCCCGTCTCAAAATAAAAATAAGAAAGGGCTGGGGCTAGAGCTCTGTGGTAGAGGACCCCTGGGAACCACAAGAAATAAACACGCAAACTATGTGAGGAAAGCAAAGGAGCATAGGTGTGGCAGTGTATTTGTAACAATTTAACTATCAGGACCTCCTTTGCCATTGTATATTCTTTATTTGTTTGTTGTTTTTTTTTAATGAGGTGCTGGTGATCAAGTGCAGGCCCTTATGCCAGCTCGGCAAGCACCCTACCACCAGGCTACACCCCAGCCTGCCCATTACTAAACTCCCTGGTTTGTCGTTGCACCCTGTACAAATAAGGAGGGTCCACTCTAGCTCCAGAGACAGCTGTTATCCGAGGCCAGCAGGAGAGCACCTGCTCCCACCCACTCATTCTCTAGACTCTGCCTCTTCCAGGGGCCAAGCACTGTGTAAGGAGTTAGGGGCTCAACAAGAGGAAAGCAGAAGACACGGGGATGAGCAGGACATGTTCCTGCCCCCAAGACTTCACCACCAACAGGGAGACAGAGCTTAGCAGAGCCCAGTACAGTGCCAGTCTTATTACATAAACCAAGGGCTGTGGAGTCCCAGAGGAGGGAGAGAATCAGACCTGGGAGCATCAGGAGCAGACCTGGAGCTGGTCCCTGAAGGGCAAGTCCACTTCGTCTGCAGGCTGCCCCTGCCCAAAGCTCCTCCAGCACACAACCTGTTCGCCTGTCAGAGCCTCCTTAGAGGCCTTCCTGACCACCAGAGCTACTGATTTCCCCCTCGGAGCACCTGTCTTATCAAACACACAGTGCATTTACTGGTCTGTTTATTGGCTTATTTATTTATCGGTGCTTAGGACTGAACCCAGGGCCTGACCCAGCCAGTGAAGGTGAGCGGCACCCCCAGCCCGCCCTTGTCTGTCTATTCGCTTTGCCTCTCTGTCAACTGTGAGCTCCTTGACAGCAGCGGATGTGCCCTTCCAGAGTCTCTCAGGCATCTGGACAGCGCTGTGTAAGAGGAACAGAACGTGGGCCTTGTGTGTAAAGTTTTCTGGTGGCCGTATTAACAGGTAGAAAGAAGATGCGTAAAGCTAATTAAATGACCCTAACACGCAGTCAGAGTACCCTCGTTGTCAACATGCAACCAATATTAAAAATAATAATTAAAAAAATAACTGCGATTAAGAAAACCCCGGGTAGTCCTGACTGTCCTTAGCCCTGCTGTGTGGGACCGGCCACTGCAGACCCCGGGTGGGCTCGGAGACCCGTGTCCCTCGCCTTCTGCAAACCACAATCCCTTCGCCGCCCCCGGCCCTCCTGCTCCCCAAGGGTCCCCAGGACCAGCCCGGGTCCCCCATTGGGTCCCCCATCGTGTTCCCCCGGAGCACGGCCCGCTCTTCGCCCATCCTCACGTCCAAATGCGCCCATTATCTACGCCCTGGGCCCTCACCATGGCAGCTCGTAGTGGCCGGAGCCGCCAGAGGCCTTGCTGGGGCCAGGCGCAGAGTCCTCGGCCCCGCGGTCTGCTACGCCACTGCCGCCTGGTTGCCCCTCCATTCTCGCGCCTCCACTTCGCGCCGCCCGAGGCCCCGGCCCCTGACGTCATCACGCAGCTCCACCCCCTTCCCCAGGGGAAGCGGGCGCCACCGTCTCCGCGCCTGCGCAGACGGCTCAGGTCCGCCAGCTTGCCGACCGCTAGAGGCCGTAGTTGGGATGGGAGACCCGGCGCCTGCCCGGGAGCCCCGGATGCTAAGCCCCGGATGGCGAGCCCGCGCCGCCTTCAGGGAGGGCAGGTCGCTCCGCGAACTGACAACCGCGTGACTAGGCGTCCGGCGGGGAGGCGGGAGCGCGGCCGCGGGCAGCTCTCGGAGGTGGAGTCTGCGCCGGACGCTGGTTCTCCGCGGTTCCCTCCCGGCCGCGAGGTGGGAGCCCGCACCGCCTGTCCGCAGCGGGAGACGGCCCCGCAGAGGGCTCGGCGGTCACTCCCCAGAAGCGGACGCTTCGCATGCACAGTTCTTTGGGGTTGATTTCTCCCGTAGCCCAAATGTCACAGGAACGATGATGAACGATGACGAACTGTCACTGCGCCCTTGCTGTGCAGTAGACGCTGGGTGGGTGTTCGTGTTATGCCCAGCTGGCAGACCAGCCTCCAGATTGGCAGTGATTAAATTGTCCATTGTCATTTGGGCTGTAAGTGTTGGAGCCAGCATTCATTCCCCACCACCGCGCCAGAGCTCTTGGTGTAAAATTCTGTTTTATTGCACTTAGCATGTTGTATGTGATTTTTGTCTTCCTTCCTTCCTTCCTTCCTTCCTCCCTCCCTCCCTTCCTCCCTCCCTCCCTCCTTCGGGATTGAATCCTGGGACACCCTACCCCAGTCCTTTTACTTTGAGAAAGTGTCTCCAAATTTCTGAGGCTCTTGCTAAATCCCGGGACACCCTACCCCAGTCCTTTTACTTTGAGAAAGTGTCTCCAAATTTCTGAGGCTCTTGCTAAATTGCTGAGACTGGCCTCGAACTTGGGATCTTCCTGCCACAGCCTCCCGAGTCACCTGGATATCAGGCGTGGGTTACCACACCTGGCCGCATCCTAATTTCCTGATAAAATTAGTACTAGTTGTCCTGGGAGTGACTCCATGGGAGAGCACTTGCCCAGCATACCTGGGACCCTGGGTTCACACCTGTGAAAATGAGAGAATGAGGCGTGTTAGCATCTGAATTGAAGCAAGGATTGGGACCTGTTGATCCGCAGTGCTTAGCACAGGCCTGGAGAGCCCTGAATGTTCATGTCCTTAGTGATCAATGAGAACTATGTTTCCATAAACTAGATCTACAGGGAAGAACTGGGTTGCTTTGACCAGAGAGAACAGATCACATCCCCATCCTCAGGGAGAATCCTCATGTATGGAGGTAGCTGACCTTGTCTCACAGACAGCTGATTAGTCATTCAAATAATGATGGGTTCCAGAATCTGTACTGCAGATCTTTTTCTATTTTTACCCTTTCTTTTGAGTTTTTCTCCCCCTACCCCTGCCAAGAAATGTCTGTCCATTCTAGAGTGTATTGGAGAGAACATGGCTGCTATCATACTTTTTCACATCTAAATCAGTGCTTCATCTTTCCAGGCTGTGTGGCTCCTGGAAGACGGGCCACGGACCCTGTCTGCTCCTCTATATGCAGCAGGCACAGCCTGGCAGGAGGTGGGCACAGCTTCCCATTGTGTCCTCCCAGGCATGGGGGAACAATGTGCTTCTTCATTCTGTTCACGTTTTTGCCAGTTGGGCAGACACCTCAAATGACTCACATTCTGGAGCATTTTTTTAATGACAGTAATTATTCAGGTCTCTAGATCCAGGACTCTCAGCTTGTTTCCGGGGACTGAACCCAAGGCCTTGTGCCTGTGAGGCAAGTGCTCTACCAACTGTGCTATGTCCCCAGCCCCAACTGTTTCTTCTTTTTTATGATTAGAGAATAAGGCTTGAGGCTGGGGTTGTGGCTCAGCAGTGGAGCGTTCACCTGGCACAGGCGAGGCACTGGGTTCGATCCTCAGCACCACATATAAGTAAATAAATAAAGGTCACTCAACAACTAAAAAAATATTAAAAAAAAAAAAAAAAGAAGAAGAAGGCTTGATGAAGACTCTCTCCGGAATATTCCCCTTTCAACTTAAGGAGCTATCTTGGATGGCTTTAAAGTCGCCATTCACATGTCTCTTATCTCTTGGGGGGGAGATATACATTTTTCTTAAATGTAAACATTGCTTAAAATTCCTCTTTGTGGCTTGTCCTTGAGATGGTTCCCATGTAGCAATATTCGTATTTCCCTTATAAATCAACTGTCACACGTTCTCTTCCCACCACATAACACACTTTCAGTCTGCAGAAAATGGTGTTTAGGGAGGCTGAGGCAGAAGATAGAAAGTCCAGAGCCAGTGTCAGCAGCTTATCAAGGGCACTGTCTCTAAATAAAACGGAGGAGGGCAGGGATGTGGTTCAGTGGTTAAGCACCCCTGGGGTTCAATCCCCAGTACCAAAAAAAAAAAAAAAAAAAGAATGGTGTGTACTTCCTTCTCCTTCCATGACTCTTCTCCAAGCCCCTGCTCCACAAGAGGCCCCCTAGAGCTGAGGGGACTTGGAGCCTGTCCCTGATGTGTTGGAATGCCAGGAGAGCCTGGGGAGGAGATGATCTCTGGGGCAGAACTGCACTTTCAGGACATTCCTCTCTTCCCTAGACTGAGCCTCCCCACTTCCTGGACTTGGGCCCAGACAGAGCTGGGAGCTGAAGACTTCAGCCATTCCCCCAGGGCCACACGGCAGCAATATTGGGGACCCAGGAGTGTTGGGAGACCACAGCTCTTATGAAATCACCCCGAAGCTGGGCTCCCAGGCTCTCATCACCAGAGGGCAAAGGAGACAAAAGGGGAAGAGAGTGACAGGAGATGGGGTTGAAAAATAGAGCCCTCAGCCTAAACCAAAACTTCCAATAATTTTTTTGTACTGGGGATTGAACCCAGGGGTGCTCAGCCACTGAGCCACATTCCCAGTCCCTTTTATATTTTATTGCGATACAGAGTCTCATTAAGTTGTTGAGGCTGGCTTTGAACTCGCTTACAATTCTCCTCCCTTAGCCTCCCAAGCCACTGGGATTACAGGTGTGCCCCACGGTGCCTGGCCCAGTAATATTTTCAAACAGGACAGGCAGCAGATCTTGGTTAAAATGACACTTTAACTTTCACCATTAGAGTATCGCCCCCTTCCTGGGTGATGTTGCAGAATTCAGGGCTAAAAATCTGTTGATGTCCCAAACCCAGGGCTACCGGACTCCCCTGCTTCCTGCCCACTGCAGCCACCTCTGGCCCAGAAACCAAGCCAGTTGGCTGCTGGCCTTGTGTACATTGGAGTTTAAAAATTTGTTATCTAGTTTTTTATGATTTTGAGCTACTTTTTCTTTTCAAATGGTGATACTAATTGTGTGCGGTGGTGCACGCCTGAAATCTCAGGGGCTCAGGAGGCCAAGGCAGGAGGATAATGAGTTCAAAACCAGCCTCAACAACCTTAGCAAGGCCCTAAGTAATTTAGCAAGACCCTCCCTGTCTCTAAATAACACATAAAAAGGGCTGGGGTGTGGCTCAGCGGTTAAGCACCCCTGGGTTAGATCCCTAGTACCAAAAATAAAATAAAATAAAACGTTTCCCCTAAACAGTGTCTCATGTCCTTAAGTTTTCTAGTATTCTCATTCGCATTTTCAATATTAAAGGTTCATCATGAAGTGAAAAATCATATTTCCTAAATATAACTGCAGTACAAGGACTTCTTATCTGGGTAAACTGCGCCTGAGTTTTGCTCTGATCAGGGTTATGGCACTTAGAAGCTGGTTAGAAATCACTTAGCCTGGGTCTTGCTCTCTGCCTTTTAACACATTCTGGCCGAGTGGCCACTGCCACTGTAGGGAGGGACAGCCAGTCCAAGCAGCAACCAGATTTTTGTTTAATTCTAATTATCTAAGAGTTAGAAAAGGGACTGGCTGTTTGTTAGGTGTCAGCAATAGTCAACAGCCCTGCTGAGGAGGGTGGGAAGGGCTTTGTGGGGAGGGGCCGCCCACCTGAGATCTGAACTGCACATCTGCGATTTGGTGGCTTGCCTGGAAGTCCTGCTAGCCGCGGCCTGCCCTGCTCCTGCCCGTGACCCTGGCTTCTCCTTCACTGTACCTGCCCTAGTCGATAATGATCTAGACCTTGTTTACAGTGGCCTTCTCCCTGGGTTGGCGGTTCTGCGAGAACAGGAACTTTCTTGGTCCTGTGCACCTTTGTGCCCTGGGTCCTTGTCACACCTGGCCCAGTGTCAGGGGGCTGCCTGTCTCCTGAAGGCACCAACAAATCAATGAATGAAGTGATCGATCGTTCAGCGAGAGGGTCCTGGAGCACATCATGGCTAGATCACTGGGGAGGGCAGATGGGAGTCGAGAGAGGGGGCCGTTGGGGGCCAGCAAGGTCACCATGGCCTGTTAAGAGCAGTCAGATGCCCCTGAGGGTGTCAGGCCAGAGGAACTGACCCAGTTTGTATTTTAGATCACTCTCCTTCCGGTGGCAAGTGGCCTGGGGGAAGCAAGGAGGAACTGTGTGTGGACAAGTTTGTATTTGCTGTGGGATGTTGACTGATTGAAAGGGGGTCTCACTGTGCTGCGGGCTGGCATGGCACTCCTGGGCCCCTGCCATTCTGCCTCAGCCTCCTGGGTGGCTGGGACTACAGGCAAGCACCACCACGCCCTGCTAGATCATGTAGTCTCTGAGTTTACAGTTATGAGACTTTTCAGGCCTCCTGAGAGTCACACCTCCACCATGCGACCAGCGCACTGGTTTCATTAAAGAGGTTTGTGGCATAAAAGTTAACTAGTGAGATCAAAATAAACACACAGACTCAATTACCTTTTTCTATGACCAGGTCCAAGACGGCTCTCACCTCTCTGGCTCACACCTCAAACCACCCGGTAGGGCAGCAAGGCTTACTCTCAGGGCTAGCAGGAGAGAGAGAGAGAACACGCCAGGGAGTGGCCTTTTATTGGGGAACAAGAAATTCAGGGGAAAATTCAATCCAATGAAGGTCGAGGGGGGCAGCATTCCAAGGTCAGGGTCAGTGATTGGCCTCAGGGTCAGTGGTCAGTCACACCCCCACACGGACAGGCTCTCACACCTGGAGAGGGTGGGGAAAGCTCTGACACAGTTTAGCCAGAGCGCCTCACACCCAATCCGGGAGATGCCCAATAACGTGCGAGAATGGCTCCCCACACACACCAACACTCTTGCACCTTACCAACAAGATCCTGCAAAATTTTGCTTCCTTTTTTTAAAAAAAGAGGTGGCTGGGTACGGTTGTGCACGCCTGTCATCTCTGTGTCTCAGGAGGCTGAGGCAGGAGGATTGCATGTTTGAGGCCAGCCTCGGCAACTTAGTGAGGCCCTGTCTCAAAATAAAATAATAAAAGGGCTGGGATGTGGCTCAGTGGTTAAGCACTCTGGGCTCAATCCCAGGTACCAAACAAAAAAACAAAACCAACAACCAAGAGGTAACGCCTCCTGGATACCACTGAAGCTCTCCAGTCAGTTGGCTCCTCTTCCATTTTCCACCTGCACTTTACAGAAAGTGGAACTGAGCCAGGTGCGGTGGGCACGCCTGTAATCCCAGCAGCTCGGGAGGCTGAGGCAGGAGGATGATGAGTTCAAAGCCAGCCTCAGCAACAGCAAAGTGCTAAGCAACTCAGTGCGACCCTATCTCTAAACAAACTACAAAATAGGGCTGGGGAAAGAATCAATGGTCAAGTGCCCCTGAGCTCAATCCTCGGTGCCAAAAGAAAGAGGAAACTGAGCACAAGGAGGTCAAACTCTGGTCCCTGAGGTCTCCTGGGGAGTGTGAGGTGGGGTCTGGATGTCACCAGGAGGTCAAGCCCAGGGTTGCATGTTTCTTTTTTGGTACCAGGGATTGAACCCAGGGCACTTAACCACTGAGCCACATCCCTAGCCCTCTTTATATTTTATTTAGAGACAGGGTCTTGCTGAGTTGCTTAGGGCCTCTCTAAGTTGCTGAGACTGGCCTCGAACTTGTGATCCTCCTGTCTCAGCCTCCTGAGTCTCTGTGGAGGGCTAGGGCTGGATGTTTTGTATGTTTTGTACTTTGAGGCAGATGATCCATCCCTATGATGTACTCAGATTTTCTACAAATTGAATCATTTCACTATCACTGTCTCTGACACACGTGTGTAGGTGTATTTCTCCTTCTAGAGTGTAAGTTCTATGAATTGTCACCTCCTTCTCACTTGCTGAATGAATGCATGAGCCTATGTCCTGTGCTGGGGTCCACTGTGCTTCTCAGATAGTATCTGTAGGGCAGATGCCTGGAAATGGAGTTGCTGGACCCCAGGGGCAGACACCTTCAACTTAATAAGTGTCGTTAGGATGACGTTTTGCAGAACTGATTTTGATAAATCCTAAAAGAAAAATTCAGGGTCAAGGTAGAGCAAAAGCCCAGGCCCCACGAGGCCCCTAAGGTCTGGCCTCCACACAGCATCTCCCTGGCCTCCAGTTCCAGCTCCTCTACCCTCATATTCTCCATTCCAGCCACACGGGCCTGCTCGCTCTAAGCTATCTCAGGGCCTTTGCATGCATTGTCCCCTCAGTCTAGAATGTCCTTTCCTGTGATGTCCATGTGGCTTGTGCCCTGGTCCCACTCAGGACTTGGCTCATTGAGATTCCCCTGTTCCCTGTCAGCCATTGTGTTCCTGTCTACCTTTTCTTTTCTCTATAAGATGCACCCATAGCAGGTAAATATGTTTGTATGTGTGATGTGTGTCCCCACTAACACAGAAGTTCTGAGACAATAAGAGTTTTATTTGTCTTGACCGCTGCTCTTGCTGAGGGTCTTGAACAGTGCTTGGGCCTCAGCAAACATCGGCAGAGGTCTGCTGAGTGGGTGACTAATCGGGGCACTGCAGGAGCACACATGTGATAAAGTAAAGCAAACCCTCTTGCTCTGTGGTTTGGTTTTTTTTTTTTTTTTTTTTAATGTGGTGCTGGGGATGGAACCCAGGGGGATGCCTGATAGGGCAAGTGCCCCACCACTGAGCCGCACCCTACATGATGCTGAGGATGGAACCCAGGGGCACTTAACCACTGAACCATGTCCCCAGCCCTCTTAAAAAAATATTTTATTTAGAGTAAGGGTCTCACTGAATTGCTTAGGGCCTCACTAAATTTCTGAGGCTGGCTTTGAACTTTGGATCCTCCTGCCTCAGCCACCTGAGTGGCTGGGATAACAGGCATGTGCCACCTCCCCTGGCTTGTTTTTCCATAAAAAACAAAAAATATGTAGATATTATTAGTTGTAGATGAACACAATTCCCTTATTCTATTTATTTATTTTTATGTGGTGCTGAGGATGGAACCCAGGGCCCCATATGGCAAGGCAAGTGCTCTGCCACTGAGCCCTAGCCCCAGCCCCTTGTTGTTCCATTTCAACGGCCTCAGCACCTCTTATCTGCAGGAGCCCTGCATTTTTCAGGACAGGGAAGGGCCAGCCCCATCCTTAGATGCATCTTTTAAAAGACACGTTGCTTCCAAGGTGGCATTTTAAAACAGTGAAGGCTGGCGATTCCAGAGGGCATCTGTCCTGCTTTCTGTGTAAGCCACAGGAGCGCTACTTAGATCACCTCCTGGAGCAGGGAGCCTGTGGCGGGAAGACATGCCAAGGTCTTCCTTCGACTGTAACAATCTGGAAACTCTGAGAAAGGCCTCACTCACACTTCCTGGCCCTCTTTAATAATCCTTTTTAAAAGAACAAATTTTCCAAATGCCTTAGTGTCACCCGCTCAGAGGCCACGTGGCAGTGGATGACCGAGCCTGTGGGTGGGTGGGCGGACTGCCCCTGCGCTGCTCCGGCTGGGGGCGGGGTGCAAAGCTGGCAGAATCTTGACTTCTCTTTTTGGTCTGTTGACTCATTCCCTTCTTCCTGTCCTCAGCCAGCCTGCCTGCCCTGGCCCCATGTCCCATTTATTCCCCCACCAGCGCTAGATGAGGGACAGGGGTGCATATTTATTTGTTTGCCAACCTGCCATGCAAACATATGTACTTTGTTTGTGTGATGTAATGTACACAGTACATGCAATATTATCACATGCGTGTACATATAATTGCTATTTACACTTTTTAAAAAATATTTATTTTTTTTTTTTGTAGTTGGACACAATATCTTTATTTTATTTATTTTTATGTGGTGCTGAGGATCAAACCCATGGCCTTGGGCATGCTAGGCGAGTGCTCTACCACTGAGCCACAACCCTAGCCCTACACTTTCTTTTTGGTACTGGGAATTGAACCCAGGGGTACTTAACCACGGAGCCTCACGCCCCCAGCCTCTTTATATTTTATTTAGAGACAGGGTCTCGCTGAGTTGCTTAGGACCTTGCTAAGTTGCCAAAGCTATCCTTAAACTTGGGATCCTCCTGCCCCTGCCTCCTGAGTCACTGGGATGACAGCAGGCACCACCACGCCCAGCTAATTTTTTTTTTCTTGATAAGCACAATTACTTATGTGAGTGGGCCTTTTGTATTTCCTTTTTGTGACCTATCCGTCTATCCATGTTTCCTTTCTATACAAAGTATAAACGAAGCGCTGGTGGGGAGCCACCTGTCACACTGGAGTGGGAGGGGGGTAGCCAGTGGTAAGGTGCCTGCGCAGCACGGGCAAGATCCCGGGCTCATCCCCAGCACTGCAAAAATGAATAAATAAAAAGTCACAGAAAAAAAAGCATCTAGCCCAGAGCACTGGCCTCGACTTTCCAAAACAAGCCACCACAAACTCTGCAGTGTGTGGACCGGGGCTGACGTGACGCAAGACAGATGCTCCAAAGCAAGGTGGTCTTTCCCAGCTGGCAGAGCCTCCCCAAGCATGAGCCCGGCCTACGCAGGCCTTGTCCAGTCACCTGCCATCTGCCCCTGGGGACCTCTGGACTGATGCTGAATGCCCTTAGCTGTCCACATCCCTCCTGGTGGAAAACAAGGACTTGGGTCACCTCCCCCAAACTCACCCTCTTTCAGCAGGAAGCAGCTTGGAGATGTCGTCGCCCATTTTTCTGCATAAATAGAATATAGAGATTGACAGTGGGGAACGTGACAGTGTCCTCTTTACGCTCTGAACACAGCCCTTGCTTCTCTGCCAATGCAACTGATTTTTAAAATGGACGCATTTCTTTCTCCTCCTCTCCCTAATCCTCCCTAACCTCTCCCCTCCCCAGTCTCAGGGGAGACAGGTCACCTTCCTCCCCATCCTAGGCAGAGCTCTCTGTCCTGAGCACCACCCACCATGGGAACAAAGCCATCCAGACTTGGGGATGGCACCTGAAGGTCTCAGAAATGACCATCTCCCAAACTAACTAGTGACTTACGACTCCAGACAGAGAACACATTGGAGTGTGGCCTTTGAGTCACCTCTTAAAAGCCCCCTGTTCCTGCTGATGGGCAGAATCCCAGCCTCTGGGGTAGGAGTCCCCTGTGCTGCTTCTTTGCCAGAAAAGCAATAAACCTCCCCTCTCCCCGCCAAAAAAAGCATATAACCCTAATTACATACATTAGAAATTATACATCCGCCTGGAGCAGGCCCTCAGGAGGAGGGGGCTGTGGAGGGGCAGGGGCGGGGGAGACGGGAAATCCAATCTGTGGTGGCCCCCTCTGTGCACTTCCTTGGGCAGGAATTACTTGTGAACATTACAGGTAAAAAATAATCTAAGGTCTTTGGCACATCACATGCAGGCTGGGGATCAGCAGATGGGCAGATGGGCGTCACCGGAAGCTCCTTGGAGTACAGAATCCCAGGGAGTGTGTCCAGCCATGGGCTCCCGGCTGAGTGTCACATAGACTAAGGCCAGGGTTCTACCCCACAGGTTCTGATTTATTTTTTAAAGAGAGAGTGAGAGAGTGAGAGAGGAGAGAGAGAGAGAGAGAGAGAGAGAGAGAGAGAGAGAGAGAGAGAGAGAGAGAGAGAATTTTTAATATTTATTTTTTAGTTCTCGGCGGACACAACATCTTTGTAGGTATGTGGTGCTGAGGATCGAACCCGGGCCGCACGCATGCCAGGCGAGCGCGCTACCGCTTGAGCCACATCCCCAGCCCTGATTTTTAAAACTTTTATGTATTTGGTGTTGGGGCTTAAACCCAGGGCCTCACATGTGCTAAGTATGAGCTCTAACACTGAGCTACACCTCAGGTTGGTTGGTTGGTTGGTTTTGGGGACTGGGTCTGTGCGGCTCAGGCTGGCCTTGAAGCCCTGGGTCCTCTAAGGGATCATCCCACCCCAGCCTCTCCTGTAGCTGGAACCAGGTACACAGGGCTGCACCAAGGTTCTGATGTAACAGCTCTGGGGGCCCTGGCCTGGGGAACCCTGCTGTGTTTCAGGGCCATGGGAAGGGGATTGGGGAATCCCATCAAGACCAAGTGCCAGGGCATGCCCTAAGGCAGCTCTAAGGCAGCTCCTTGGTCAATTTTTGCTTCCTGTTGGGTTCTCTGGACATGGAGTGATTCAGTGGCTAGAGGAGAGAGTGATTTTTTTTTCTTTTAAAAAATTTTATTATTAAAAAAAAAAATTAGGGGCCTGGCATGCGTGCGGCCCGGGTTCGATCCTCAGCACCACATACCAACAAAGATGTTGTATCCACTGAAAACTGAAAAATAAATATTAAAATTCTCTCTCTCTCTCTCTCTCTCTCTCTCTCTCTAAAAAAAAAAAAAAAAAAATTAGGGGCTGGGGTTGTGACTCAGCAGTAGAGTGCTCACCTAGCATGTGCAAGGCCCTGTGTTCGATCCTCAGCACCACATAAAAATAAATAAAACAAAGGTATTGTGTCCAACTACAACTAAAAAGTAAATACTTTTTAAAAAATTTAAATTTGTTCTTTTTAGTTATACATGACATAGAATGGTATTTGGGCTATTATACATGTATAGAATATGACTTCCCATTCTTGTGGTGTCTATAATGTGACATTACAGTGGTCGTGCATTCATATGTGAGCACAGAAGAGAGAACCCATTTTAAGCAAGGAAGCTTGATATTGAAAAGTGTATATATATATATATATATATATATATATATATATATATATATAAAATATTTTATATATAAAACATTTATATATATATATATATATATATATTTTTTTTTTTTTTTTTTTTTTTTTTTTTTTTGTACTGGGGATTGAATCCAGGGTGCTTAATCACTGAGCCACATCCCCAGCCCTTTTTAATTTTTGAGACAGGATCTCACAAGTTGCTTAGGGCCTCGATAAATTGCTGAGTCTGGCCTCAAACTTGCCATTCTCCTGCCCCAGCTTCCCAAATCACTGAGATTATAGGTGTACTGCACCTGGCTGAGGGACTACACTCTAAAAAGATGACACCTCACCTGAGTGGTGTGACATTCCTTTTCAACAGAGATCTCGTGATTTCTCAAGGTGAGGTCACACCACCCTTCCAGCACCACATCCACCCTATATGGGGTGATGTACCTGGGTCCAATCTGGACAGCTGTTGCTCCAATTTGGGAGGGAATAGTTGGTGTTTTCCCTAATCCCAAAACCCCCTTAGTGAGATTACCTAGAAAAGGCATTGTAAGCATTTGATTCCATTTAAATTTATTTATCTGTTTGTATTGGTGTATTAGAATTAAACATAAGAGTGGGATTCATCATGCCATATTGGGAGCGTTTCAAAAGCCCAGTCCTGCTAGTCCACACATGTGCACAAACAGCTCACCTCATTCTTCGGAAGCCCTGAGGGTGTCAATTCCAAGGTGCGTCTCACAGAAAGGAATGCTCTCATATCTGAGGCTGCTGGGTGCAGGGTGTAATTGTGAAAATCCTAGCTGCCTTCAGGGTCCCAAGCAGACTGCCACTCCCACTCTCCAGGAACTGTCTTGGGCCTGGGAAGAGCACACAGGCCGAGATCTGAGCTCCTGGGCCCAGGTGGAAGCCATACACAATGTGCCTCTAGAGGCGATGGCCAATCAGAGTGGGCCAGGGACACCCAACCAGCCACCCATCCACTTGTTCAACAAGTACTTATTGAGAGAACAGGATAGAAAAGTCTGGATCCCGTGAGGCTGTCTGTACCGCGAAGTGCATGCTAAAACTTGGGGATCTCAGGCTCTGGGGGGCTGTGGGGATGCAGGGGATTCTGAACCCAGGTTTGCAGGGGACAGCTTCTTGGAGGAAGGAAGTGACGCCTGGGCCAGGCTGATGGCTGAGCAGCCAAGGTGCCCAGAGAGAGTGGAGTCCATGCAAAGACCTGGAGGAGTCTTGGAGCCCAGCCCAGGCCCTGCAGGGTTAGGGTCACACCCTCCTAGCAACCGGGACCCCGGCAACTGGGGGCAGCTGAGATAAAGGGTGCCCGGTGCACAGAGGCAGATGGGGGCTGCAGAAACATAGGGACACTTTTCCAAGTGCCAGGAAGCCAATCCCGAATCCGAGGCTGGGGGAGAGGGCAGGGGAGACCCCTGGGTCAGGGGAAGGAATGCAAGGGGTCCCACAGTACCTCCCTGCTCCCCTCAAGGGCACCGGCATCCCAAACCCCTCTCCAATCAGGGGTGCAGCCTGCAGGGGCCCCCACCCTCACCCTACAGCACGGATGCAGGTGGGCGGGTCCCCAAGTGAGCATTGTCCTGGACGTCCCCACGTTGGACGACCTCTGCTCAAATATCATCGCCCCCCACACACACACCACCGCAAATATTTACATCCTGTTTATCCCCAGGCCTCCCAGGGCCTCGATTTCATGAATAAAATATGAGCCTCTAGGCCCAGCCTAGAAGGGAAGAAACCCCCGCCTGCCGGCAGGGACCGCAGGCAGTTTAATGTTTGGGTTGCGGTCGCCTCCCGCGTGGTGTTTGGAGAAAATTGTAATTGGCCAGTCAAGGTGACCAGAGGCGGGAATTTTTTTTCTTTTCTTTTCTTTTCTTTTTTTTTTTTTTTTAATTTTTCCCGATACTGCAGGGGTTTCTTGGAAGGAAACCACTAAGCTTTATTTATACATCTGTTTCCTGAGAAATGCAGGCTTTCTTTCATTTATCCTTCTAAAGTGTTATAATCCAGGCGGAGCATTTCCCAGCCCGGAAGAGGGACGTGCTCAGTGCCCTCATTTAAAGGTTGGGAAACTGAGGCTCAGAGGGCAAAGGGCTTGCCTAAGGTTGAAGCCAGATTTAAAATTAGGCAGTCAGTGTAGTTAGGTAAATCCGGTCTAATATGGAGTGAAATCTAAAATGGAGGCCAGGAGAATGAATTCCTGGAAAAGTTGAGCAACTCTTGAAATGTTAATGAAGTCCCAAGAAAAGCCCTAGGCCCAGAGTCCATCCCAAAGAAAAGTTAATGAACCGCCCCAGCATATTTGAAGATAGCCCATTCCAAAGAAGTGTTAATGAAGTCCTTCCTGCCCAGATTACTTCTTTGGCCCACCTGTGTCCCACCCCTAGGGCCTTCCCACCTACATTCCATCACTAAAGAACTATAAAATGGGGAAACAACCGCACTTCCACGGATTCCACCTCTTGGGTCCCCTTCTTCCTCCAGGAGAAGTCTTTTCTGCTGTCCTTTAATAAACTTCTACTTTCCACTCTGACCTTTCCTCAGCGTGCTTCTCTGGTATTGTTCTTCAACATTGGGGAAGCAAGGACTCGTCACCGGTCGACAGCGGTAACAGGTGGACACAATATCTTTATTTTATTTATTCATTTTTATGTGGTGCTGGGGATTGAATCCAGTGCCTCAGGCATGCTAGGTAGGCACTCTGCCACCGAGCCACAACCCCAGCCCTCATTTTAATTTTAAGCCAAATAAAGTGTTCCAATTTCCCTCCTTCAAAGAGTCTGTAACCTGAGAATCTCATTTTTTTTTCTTTTTATGGGAAATAAAAGTTCTGGATCAGAATTGCTGATGAAAAACAAAACAGGAAGTCAAACATTCCCGGCTTAGAGGACCATCTGGGAATGTGCTAGAATCAGTCCTGCTGTGGACCAGGCTGTGTTTGTGTGTGTGTGTGTGTGTGTGTGTGTGCCCTCCCCCTGGGGGGAGGGGGCGGTGGGCCTGAGGTAGTCATGGAGGGAAGCAAGAAGGCGCGGGAGGCCAGGGGCCACTGTGCTAATGGGGCAACACCATGGTTGGGGATTGGGAGAGCAGACCTCAGGGCTGCGGGGGGGGGGAGGGGGGGGCATGAACCGCAGATGTATGCACTGAAAGGACGGATGGGAGCCCGCCTGGCCGTGGTTCCTGGAATGCACATGTCATTCTCTCCCAGGGACTCTATCCTGTGGTTCCCTATCCTCATTTCTAGTCTCTGGTATAAAAATGTCCCTGGCCACCCTCCCTCTGTGACAGTGATGATTACTGCTTCCTATAGAATTCCAGTTATTTCCTTTCATCCTCAAGGATGCATTCCAAGACCCCAGTGGATCCCTGGAACTGTAGATAGTTACAGAACCCAACACATGCTGTCTTTCCCCCCTACAATACATATCTATGATAAAGTTTAACTTATAAGTCAGACACAGCAAGAGATCAGCAGTAATAACTAATAATAAAATAGAAGCACTAGGACAGTGGATCTGATAGCTGGGCCGGGTACCATGTGACTAACAAGAAGGTAGCATATACAGTGTGGAAACATTGGACCAACGGGATGCTTCACATCCCGGGCCAGGTGGAGGGGAACAGTGTGGGGGTTTCATCACGCTACTTAGCACAGCACAAATTGAAAACTTATGAATTATTTATCTCTAGAAATACTCCATTTAATATTTCTGGGCCACAGTTGACTGTGGGTAACTGAAACCTCAAAGTGAAATACAGATGGGGGGTGGATGGTACTTGTGGTGTGCAGAACTCTAGAGAAGGGATTATCTAGTTTGTTCCCCCAATGTCCCTAAAAGGTGAGTGCAATCATAGCCCTATTTTATACAAAGGGAAACCAAATTGCACAGGGAAGGCTCTTCTTCTAGGTGGCACAGATGGCAGATGGCACCAGGACTCCCATGGAGGCTGAGGTTCCCTGAAGGCTCTCACCTCACCCTAAAGCCCTGTCTTTGAAATCACCACCAGGACCTCCCCAGGGCCTGCTTTCCCAGGAAGTACCCTCACCTGGGTCTCAATTGTCTCCCCATTTCCTTCCTGAGCTAAAAATAGGCGGAGACAGCAGGTGAGGGCTACCCATGTCTGTGGCCTCAGCCTGGCTCAGTGGTGGCTTGCTGGGTACAGGAAGGAGTCCCCCAGAGAGCCAGGTGCAGGCACGGGAGATGCTTCCTGGGGAGACAGGACACATGGCTTCTATCCCAGTCCTGGCATCCTCTAACCCATGGGCCCAAGCCCTCTCCATCCTGCCCCACACACAGAGGCGCCAGCCTTGTACCCAGAGCCACCCAGCAGGAAGACAAACCTAGATTTTAACAGAATGTGAGTCAGATAGAACAGGGCTGAGCTCTGCCTGCAGGGGGCACTGCTGGGAGGCCAGGATGACCAGGCCCCAAGCACGTCCACTGCCAGAGGGCAGTGGTCAGGTGCCCCCCAGGGAGTGAGGGGCTGAGCTGGCCACTGCTGCCCTACAAGAGGGTCCGTTTCACAGTCCATTACACCTGGACATGAGCCATGAAGCCCACCTAAGTGGCTAGGCTTCACTCACCATGGGCCCTGGCTTCTAGGAAGCCTCCATCATCCCAGAGTGGTTTCTTCCATTTCAAGGTGGCCACAGGTGGCCTTTAGTCCCCTATGCTGAAAATGAGGAAGCTGACCTGTTGAGAGCCACAGCCGAAGGGGCCCCAGCAAACTTCCAGCTGATTGGCTCACAGCGGCCCCAGCAAACTTCCAGCTGCCAGCTGATTGGCTCCTCTGTGGTGATGCTCATTGGGCTGTTTCCCCGCCCTTTCAGACCACGGAGCTGTTCATTGGGGGACTCTTTTGGCTCCACCCACGTGACCCAGCCAATTGGCCTCAAGAGCGAGAGGAGTGGGGGGGTTGGGACGCTCGCTGGAAGAGCCGGTGGTGGTGGCACGTGGGCTCTGAGGGAATTCCTGGAGAACTTGTGTGGTGCGGTGTGTGTTCTAAAAATAAAGTTCGTTGCTGCTTGACAAGTGGCTCGTGAATTGTGCCCAGCCAGACTTCGGCATTTGGTGGCCCGCACAAGGAACGACTGAGGGTAAGTGATAAGGTAAACTGCTCACCCCTGAGGGCAGGGCGAGAGGATGGGTAGCCATTTTAAGATTCTTCTTTCATTTTGTTTCGCTTTTGTTTTAAGTTGCCTGTCCCTGGAGATGGGTGAGACGGAAGAAAAACCGCTCACATCTGAGGAAAAACTATTTGCGTCTGAGGAACAGATACGGAGAAAGGACGGATGCACATGTCAGGAGGATAGAAAGGCTATTATAATGATTTTTTGTTGTTCCATTTTTGTTTCATTCTGTTTTGGTTTTGTTTGGCGTTATATTGTTGGGTTGTATTATAGTTATAGTAGAAATATGGGATTGAAAATTAGTAAAAAACAAACTGAAAGAGTGTTAAGTAAATTGTTAGAGGAAGGAGGCTTCCCAGTAAAA
Source organism: Urocitellus parryii (assembly GCF_045843805.1). Taxonomy (NCBI): domain Eukaryota; kingdom Metazoa; phylum Chordata; class Mammalia; order Rodentia; family Sciuridae; genus Urocitellus; species Urocitellus parryii. The sequence continues at coordinate 26,913,275 of NC_135539.1, read as the reverse complement.
TCAAGAGCAGTCAGAGCATACGTTGATACAATACAAAAATGTAGCCCATGGCTTTTTAAGGAGGAGTTGTTAAATATATCACAATGGAACCATCATGGTGAAGATTTAAAAAGAATAGAAAAGAAAAGCCCAGGAACTCTGCCAGTTGACACATTGCTATTGTGGATGTTGGTATCTTGTTTGCTTAGTCCAAAGCCTTCAGTTCAGACAATGGTAGACGAAGGAGAAGACATATTGATTCAAGTAAAAGAGAAGGTCTCTCAAGCTAGTCAGACAGAGGAAGAAAATTTAAAGGAGGAAAAGCCATCAGGGGAGAAGTTACAACAGGAGGCTGTTGCTAACACCTTTCTATCACCAGAGGGCGTAAGTGTCCAACCAACAACTCCACCTCCATATGCTGGGAGGCCCCCAACCCCCACAGTTGATAGATGGGATCCTGAGACAGGACCTCAAAGATTAGCATGCCCTGTATTTGAGGAGGCAGGAGGGTATCGAATTCACCATGCTTTAGATTTCAAAACAGTGAAGCATCTAAAAGAGGCTGTAACAACCTATGGTCCTCAAGCACCCTTCACTGTAAGCATTGTTGAATCCATTAACAACTTGAACAGATTGGACTAGCATGTGTAAAGCTGTGCTAAATGGAGAACAATACCTGTTATGGAAGGTTGCCAATGAGGAATTTTGCACGGAGACGGCTAGGCAAAATGCAGCAGCCAGTTATCCTCAGAGAAATCTAGATATGTTGTTAAGAAAGGGACCTTATGAGGGTCAGCAGCAACAAATTGCATATGATCCTGCTGTATACTCATAAATTGCTGTAGATGTGGTTAGGGCATGGAAGACTTTACAAGGACATGGAGATTTACAAGGTCAATTATCTAAGGTAATACAAGGAATGAACCTTACGCTGAATTTGTAGATAGGCTTATTCAAACAGCTACCAGTGTTTTTGGGGACACAGAACAAGCAATGCCATTAATTAAACAGCTAGCCTTTGAGAAAGCAAATCGATGGTGCAAGGAGGCCATTAGATTTTACAAAAGCGTTTTAAAATAACTAAGGAACAAGCTAGACACATAATAAAACAATGTCAAAATTGTGTGACCCTTTTACCACAAGTTAATCTTGGAGTCAATCCTAGAGGATTGATACCTAACCATATTTGGCAGATGGACGTCACACACTTGCCAGAATTTGGAAAGTTAAAATATTTGCATGTTTCAGTTGATACTTCTTCCGGATTTTTGATGGGCCCCCTTCATGCTGGAGAAAAAACTAAAGATATTATAGCTCATTGCTTACAAAATTTTGCCACTGTGGGCGTTCCAAAACAGTTAAAAACAGATAATGCCCCTGGTTATACTTCTACCTCTTTTAAACAATTTTGCTCATCATTTGGCATTACTCATATAACAGGAATCCCATACAATCCACAGGGACAAGGCATAGTTGAAAGAGCTCATCAAACTATTAAAATGTACTTATTAAAGCAAAAAGAAGGAATTGGGAAGGGGTATATATTCCCCAAAGATAAACTTAAAATAACCCTTTTTACTCTAAACTTTTTAAATTTGAATTCATCAGGGCTTAGTGCTGCGGAAAGGCATATGTGTCCAAAAATGTACATAAGCCCAAGGTACTTTGGAAGGATATTCTAACAGGGCAATGCAAAGGTCCTGACCCAATGATTGTCTGGAGTCGGAGGTCTGTTTGTGTGTTTCCACAGGGAGAACAGCAGCCAATTTGGATTCCAGAGAGATTAACTAAGGTCCTGACCCAGTGATTGTCTGGAGTCGGAGGTCTGTTTGTGTGTTTCCACAGGGAGAACAGCAGCCAATTTGGATTCCAGAGAGATTAACTAAGGTCCTGACCCAGTGATTGTCTGGAGTCGGAGGTCTGTTTGTGTGTTTCCACAGGGAGAACAGCAGCCGATTTGGATTCCAGAGAGATTAACTAAAGTGATTTCTACAGACCAAAAAGAAGATGATTTGGCTCAAATCCATAACAGCTGATATCCAGAACTCCAGTTTGGCTATCATTACATCTGCGACAGTGGTTCTCCCACACCTGGAGGCTAATGAAATCAGGATGTTTTTTTTTCAGTATCTATTTTATTATTTCCCTTTCCCACATCATAAAGTTCTATTTTGTTTTTTGAGCTCATACAGACCTAGGTTAATGTTTTGCTGTTCAGTTCTATTTTTTGACTATGGAGTTTTTAAACATTGCAATGGAGATTTCACCTGTAAAAAGTTACAAGGCCTTTACTATTATGTTATGTGTTGTATGTATTATATTATGTGTGCACACTTGTGTTTTGTGTTGTATGTTTGTATGTGCGTATGTCCATATATCATATATGATGATCACTCATGAAAAAATGGATCCAAATATTTTTTTCTTATTCACGTGATTTAAATGGTTTAATTTAAATTGGGTAAACAGCTGTTGAGGATTATTTTAATATGTGAACAAAAAAGGAGGTTAACAGATCTGTTTGTTTACTTTCACCTTTCCTTTTCATTATATTTAATAATTCTGTTCAGGATAATGTAAATTGTTCAGAAATTGTTTTTTTTTAGTGCCTGCTAGAATGTTACATAAATTTGTTTTTAGCCATTATTGCCAGAATTCCTATCTTCATCCCAGTGCCGGTGAAGACAAAGATAAAACCAATCTATAGCTTCTGCAATAGCTATCACTGAACTGCTTGCAGAACTTGCCTGGACTACGTATCACCTGTATGCATTGTGAACTATCTGTTGGTGCAGCGACTTGTGGTAGTGCCGAGGTATTTTTGCTGATGGTTTCATCGGTGGTACAAATTTTCCAAAAGGAGCCGTCAATTGGCTTGGTGTATCCTCCTCCCTTCTGCTTGTGATGGTTGTTCAGCTAAAATTTGGAGGCCAACAGAGGTAAGGCAAAGAACCTCACCCCCTCACTGGTACAAAGGCCTATCCACAGGTGTGGCTGTATGCTGGACCTGTAGTCAATGACGGGTAAGATCCAATTACAATGGTACCAACCTAAGACAGGAGGCTGACGCCTTGAGGTCAGCTCATCCAATGATGGGTAAGGACCATATGTACTATTGGACAACCTAAGGCAGGCACGGTCCCTAAGCCACATGCTTGTTGTTTAAACAGAGAGGGGGAGATGTTGAGAGCCACAGCCAAAGGGGCCCCAGCAAACTTCCAGCTGCCAGCTGATTGGCTCCTCTGTGATGATGCTCATTGGGCTGTTTCCCCGCCCTTTCAGACCATGGAGCTGCTCATTGGGGGACTCTTTTGGCTCCGCCCACACGACCCAGCCAATCAGCCTCTGGAAGAGCCAGTGGTGGCAGTTGGGCTCTGAGGGAATTCCTGAAGAGCTCGTATGGTGTGGTGGGTGTGTTCTAAAAATAAAGTTCGTTCCTGCTTGACAAGTGGCTCGTGAATTGTGCCCAGCCAGACTGCGGCACTGGCCCAAATGTTCCACAGTGCCATGGCATCCCAAGGTCCTAGCTTTATGGCACTTACAGTTTGTTATTTAAAGCAAGTGTCTCCTCTAAATCACTTTCTGTGAGCTTCAATTAAAAAAAAAACCTGGAATCAACAAATGGGACTTACTTAAACTAAAAAGTTTTTTCTCAGCAAGAGAAACAATAAGAGAGGTAAATAGGGAGCCTACATCCTGGGAACAAATTTTTACTCCTCACACTTTAGATAGAGCCCTAATATCCAGAGTATACAAAGAACTCAAAAAATTAAACAATAAGAAAACAAATAACCCAATCAACAAATGGGCCAAGGACCTGAACAGACACTTCTCAGAGGAGGACATACAATCAATCAACAAGTACATGAAAAAATGCTCACCATCTCTAGCAGTCAGAGAAATGCAAATCAAAACCACCCTAAGATACCATCTCACTCCAGTAAGACTGGCAGCCATTATGAAGTCAAACAACAACAAGTGATGGCGAGGATGTGGGGAAAAGGGTACACTTGTACATTGCTGGTGGGACTGCAAATTGGTGCAGCCAATTTGGAAAGCAGTATGGAGATTCCTGGGAAAGTTGGGAATGGAACCACCATTTGACCCAGCTATTCCCCTTCTCAGACTATTCCCTAAAGACCTTAAAAGAGCGTACTATAGGGAATTGCTACATTGATGTTCATAGCAGCACAATTCACAATAACTAGACTGTGGAACCAACCTAGATGCCCTTCAATAATAAATGGATAAAAAAAACATGTGGCATTTATACACAATGGAGTATTACTCTGCACTAAAAAATGACAAAATCATGGAATTTGCAGGGAAATGGATGGCATTAGAGCAGATTATGCTAAGTGAAGGTAGCCAATTCCTAAAAAAACAAATGCCAAATGTCTTCTTTGATACAAGGAGAACAACTAAGAACAGAGCAGGGAGGAAGAGCATGAGAAGAAGATTAACATTAAACAGGGAAGAGAGGTGGGAGGGAAAGGGAGAGAGAAGGGAAATTGCATGGAAATGGAAGGAGACCCTCATTGTTATACAAAATTACATATAAGAGGAAGTGAGGGGGAAAGGGAAAAAAATCAAGGGGGAGAAATGAATTATAGTAGATGGGGTAGAGAGAGAAGAGGGGAGGGGAGGGGAGGGGGGAGAGTAGAGGATAGGAAAGGCAGCAGAATACAACAGACACTAGTATGGCAATATGTAAAACAGTGGATGTGTAACCGATGTGATTCTGCAATCTGTATACGGGGTAAAAATGGGAGTTCATAACCCACTTGAGTCAAATGTATGAAATATGATATGTCACGAACTAGGTAATGTTTTGAACAACTAATAATAAAAAGAAAAAAAAAATAAACCTAGGATTCTAGTGCTCCAGGCCTTAGGCACGCAGTACATTGGGTGTTCCTGCTCCTGCTTTAAAAAAAAAGAAAACACAAAAGAGTAACACACGTGCACGTGTGTGTACGCGCGCGCACACACACACACACACACACACACACACACACACATATATATATATGTGTGTGTGTGTGTGTGTGTGTGAGAGAGTGGAGATTGAATCCAGGGTGCTCTACCACTGAGCCACATCCCCAGTCCTTTTGATTTTTTATTTTGAGACAGAGGCTTGCTAAGTTGCTGAGGCTGGCCACGGATTTGGGATCCTCCTGCCTCAGCCTCCTAAGTCGCTGAGATGATAGGCATGTGCCACTGCGTCTGGTGACAAATCTATATTTTAAAGTGCCTGAGCAGAGCTTATTGACCACTAACTTATTTACCACCAACTCTCTGTATGTGTGGGTTCACCCAACCTCAGATTCAATCTACTGCAGGTTTAAAATATTTGGGGGGAAAAAAGAGAAAGAAAAGCAATGCAAAAAACATGCAGTATAACAACTGCATTTTAGGGGCTGGGATGTGGCTCAAGCGGTAGCGTGCTCGCTTGGCATGCGTGTGGCCCGGGTTCCATCCTCAGCACCACATACAAACAAAGATGTTGTGTCCGCCGAAAACTGAAAAATAAATATTAAAAAATTCTCTCTCTCTAAAAAAAAAAATAAAAAACACTGCATTTTACATTTCATTAAGGATTTTAGGTTAGAGACTAAAGTCCACAGCAGGAGGTACATCAGTCTATGCAGATAGTCCGCCATTAAAAATAGGGCATCTGGGGCTGGGATGTAGCTCAGCTGGTAGAGTGCTCACCTCGCATGCACAAGGCCCTGGGTTCAATCCCAGCACCACACACACACAAAAAAATAGAGGATCTGAGCACCCTCAGATTTCAGATCTGAAGGGGACTTAATCCCCCATGATACCAAAGGACAACTGTGTTCAGAAATCACTCTGCAGCTGGGTTGTGGCTCAGAGGTAGAGCGCTGGCCTGGCATGTGTGAGGCACTGGGTTCGACCCTCAGCATCACATAAAAATAAAGGTATTGTGTCCACCTATACTGAAAAATTTTAATTATAAAAAAAAAAGAAATCACTCGGCAGAGGAAAGGACGATTTTGTAAAATCCACAAACTTAATTTTATCTGGACAAAAGTGGCAGAAGAAGAAACAGTCTGCTGGTGGCTAGCCTCTGGGGTGGCCAGGTATGCACTGGGCAACCTCTTTTTTTAAAAAAAAAATATTTTTTAGTTTTTAGGTGGACACAATATCTTTTATTATTTTTATGTGGTGCTGAGGATCAAACCCAGTGCCTCATGCATGCTAGGCAAGCGCTCTACCACTGAGCCACAACCCCAGCCCACTGGGCAACCTCTTGTGGCTCTGGCAGGACAGTAATCTCCTTCTCTAGTTGATGTTTGTTTTTTGGGGGGTGAGGAGGGCTAGTGGGGTGCTGTCTCACTGAGCCACACCCCAGCCCTTTTTGAGACAGGGTCTCCCTAAGTGACTGAAGCTGGTCTCCAACTTGTGATCCTCCTGCCTCAGCCTTCTGAGTTGCTGGGATTACAGGCCTGTGCCACAGAGCCTGCAGTAATAGCTTTCTTTTGTTTTTATTCTTCTGAATTTTGTTATTATTGCAACGAAGGTTTAATCACTTGGGCTGGGGATATAGCTCAGTTGGTAGAGTGCCTGCCTTATTGCACAAAGCCCTGGGTTCAATCCCCAGCACCACCAAAACAAACAAGAAAAAAAAAAAAGGTTTAATAATTACTTAAATATTGGGTCTTTGATTTATGATACTTTGCCTATTTTTTTTCTTTTTTTTCCCCCTTTTTAATGGCAAACTGGGGATTGAACCGTGGCTTCATTCGAGCTAAGATTCTCTAGCACTGAGCTGCTTCTCCATCTGTGGCCAAGAAATGTCTCTTGAGGAAGGAATTTCCTGCAGCTGGTGGCATTCTATTGGGATCCATTTGCAGGGGTTTTTTTTGAACACAGAGACATGGTGCTAAAAAGTCCATTGGAAACCTCTGATTTCAACAAGGCCCCAGAGACTGTGACGATGAAGGAAAAGATGGTAAATTTAACTACACTTAAAATTAAAAACGTCTGTCCATCCAGAGACGAAATAAACAAAGTAAAATTGACCAGCCTCAAGCTGGGGATGTTATTGGTGACTCTTCTAACTAATGGAGGAATAAATATTCCTAGAAACTGCTGGGCACAGTGGCACACGCCTTGTACTCCCAGCCAGGGGAGGCTGAGGCAGGAGGATCATAACTTCGAGGCCAACCTTGGCACTTTATTTATTTATTTATTTAAGATAGAGAATTTTTCAGTATTCATCCTTCAGTTTTTGGTGGACACAACATCTTTATTCCACCTTTATGTGGTGCTGAGGATTGAACCCAGTGCCCCACGCATGCTAGACAAGCGCATTACCTCTTGAACCACATCCCCAGCCCATAATCTTGGCACTTTAGACCAGAACAAATGAAAAGATCTGCAAAGTGGCATGGATTCTAGAGAAAGGAGCTCACATTCTGTTCCAAGAATGTCAACCAGAACACCACTTGGGAAACACTGGAATTTTCAGGGAAGGCACATGCTCTCTGGGACCTTGAGATGTCCCTCCTGCCCACAGCAAAACCAGAACACCAGAAGCCCAAGCCAAAGCGGAAATGACCTGTGGTGGTCCAGCTTGTGTAGCTGCAACACAATGCCTGAGGCAGGCCACTTGCACAGAGAAGGTTTTGGTTTTGTTTATTTATTTATTCATTTATTTTGCAATACTGCAGATCAAATCCTGGGCCTCGTGCATGCCTGGCAAGCACACTACACTGAATTACGCCAACATCATATTTTAAATTCTTGTTTTGAGGCAGAGTCTTGCTAAGTTGCTGAGGCTGGACTCAAACTTGTGATCCTCTTGCCTCGGCCACCTGAATTGCTGGGATTACAGGTGTGTGCCACCGCTCCTGGCTATGTTATATGCATAATATTTTATAATCTGAACCCAAAGCAGTTTACCAGGCAAATGCATAACCCCATCCTCGACTTTATGAATCAAGGACAAGGATGGTCGGGGAGGGGAAAGAACCTGTCCAAAGCCACTCAAAAGAGTTGGGGACGGAGCCCAGGATTCTGCTCCACTCCCAACCTTCCCTAGAGACCCCCACCCCCACCCCCACCTGAACTAGAGTCCCCGTCCCATTTGACTTGGCTCTCAGTATTTTTAGGGGCCTCCAGGATGGGACCAGGGCTAGTGTGGTGCTGACCCCAAACCCAGGGTGAAAGGTCCAGGGGGTGTCAGATTCTAGCCAGCAGACTGTCCCCCACACTTTCTTAAGTGTGGCAGCAGGAGAGAGACTGGACCAGGACCAGCTTTCATCCCTGGGCCTCAGGCAGCAACGCTGTGGGCAGAGACCTGGCGGGGGGGCGTCTCTGCACACCCTGCGCTGCAGATGCAGGTGCTGTGGTAGCTGCTACTGGGTGTCCTTAGTGACATGCAGAGTCCTGATCCACGCAGCCCCCTGCGGGCCCTCTTCAGTCCAGCAGGAGGATCGCGCTGAGCTTTTCACAGGGTGCCCTTTATAAATTTTATTCACAGTGTCTCACTAAGTTACCCAGGCTGGCCTTGAATTTGGGATTCTCCTGCCTCAGCCTCCTGAGTCACGGGATGAACATCTGTAATCCCAGTGATTCAGGAGGCTGAGGCAGGAGGATCACGAGTTTGAGGCCCGCCTGGGCACTATAGTAAGACTGTCTCCAAATAAAAAATGAAAAAGGGCTGGGGATGTGGCTCAGGGGCAGAGCACCCCGGGTTCAATCCCCAGTACCACAAACAAAACAAAAACAAAAAAGGTTCTACCTTCAAGTACAGTCGCATGCGAATTAGGACTTTGAGAAGTTAATTGTGGGGGAGTAGGGACACAGTTCAGTCCATAATACCTGGAATTTGACCAAATAGCTCCAGAACTCCACAGGGCAAATTAATGTGCAATCATGAATTAATGTGTAATGGCTGCTGGTTCTGCCAGAGCCTGGGCCATGCTGCCTGGGCCTTGAAACAGAGGACACAGGCGGTGTTGATGTGCAGCTTGGGGTCCGGTGGCCTCCCTTGCGCTCTCTTCCACTTAAGAAAGCCAGTTGGCAGGATGTGAGCAGGACAGCCTCATTACCTGTTTCCTGCAGTAGGTCAGTGGGGCTAGCCCAGAGACCTCTCTGTCTAGTGTGGTCTAACCTGGTCAATCCATGGCAAGGAGTAGCTGCGGGTTTTGCTGGGCCCTGAGGAGGGTTTCGGCCAAAGCGGCCCTTGGTCCCCCAGGGTAGGGGGACCAGGTAGGCTTCGTGATTGGGGCCCTTGGGCCTGCCCCTCCCTCTGGCTTTCCTCTGTTTCCGGCCTCTGTTCTCTGAAGGCTCTGGAGCCCTCTCCATGGAGAATGAGACTAGCACCGTGTCCCCTCCAGACCACGTGGGGATCCAGCATGCGCGCAGTGGCCTGGGAGGCCTGGGGCACCAGTGTGTCTTTGTCCTTGTCCCTGCCAGCCTGGGCCACCAGGAGCTCCTTAGGTGGACAGCTGAGGTCCTTCTTTCACCCCAACCTCAGGCCTCAGGAGCTGCGTCCCACAGACAGCAGATGGGTACCCAGAATGCAGGGCTCCCGTCCTGCATGGCTTGTCCTTTCTCAGCCCACTCCCTCCAGGGCTCTGAGGCCACTGTCCCCGTGCAGGCTGGACGGTGACCACCTGCCCCCTCCCCTCGTCAGCACATGCTCCCCGAAAGGCCAGGGCGTCAGACTGAGGGCCAAAGTTCACGTCCCCCCCCCCTAGAGCCGGTCAGAGCTCCCTGTCCCCCGAAGGAAAAGCCATTTGCACCTGGCCATCACGGGAGGCCCCCCAAAGCAGGACCTGCTGCCTCTCCACTCCCTCGGCAGGGCCAGTGCCCGGGGCTCCAGCCCCCCAGCTCTCTGAGGTTCTTCTCACCCTCGCTCTCAGCCTGCTGCAATAGAGACACTCCAGGGAATCACCTCCTCCAGGAAGCCACCAGCTCCACATATCAAGAATTAGACCTATTTTGGGTTCAACCAGAGAAGTGAAAAATTCTGCTCCATTTGTATACAGTGAATCAAAGAGCATTCTGCTGTCCTGTATAACTAATTAGAACTAACTAACTAACTAAATAAATAAATAAATAAATAGACCTAGTAGCACACACCTATAACCCCAGCGGCTTGGGAGGCTGGGGCAGGAGGATCGAAGTTCAAGGTCAGCCTCAGCAACTTAGTGAGGCCCTAACCAACTCAGTGTGACCCTGTCTCTAAATGAAATAAAAAGGGCTGGGGGTGTTGCTCAGGGGTTAAGTGCTCCTGAGTTAAATCCCAAGTACCAAAAAAGAAAAAAGAAAAAAAAAAAGAAAGAAAGAAAAGAAAAAGAATTAGACCTGGCTGTGGAGGTGTGTGGTGTCGCACAACTGTAATCAAAGACTGAGACAGGAGGATTGCAAGTTCGAGGTCAGCCTGGGCAGCTGACTTAGTGAGACACTGTCTCAAATTGAAATAATTAAAAGGGGAGGGGGTTGTCACTTAGTGGTAGAGCAAGCAAGAAAGAAGCAAGCAGGCTCCAGGGACCTTGCCCCTATCTCCCTCAGGGATCCTGTCTATGCCTACATTGGTTTAAAGCAATTTGGGAGTCACCCTGGGCAGAAGGAGCTAGAAGACTTAAAAGCCATAAGAGGCAGGTGGGATGGAATTGGCTTGTGGCCCCAGCTACTCAGGAGGCTGAGGCCGGAGGATCACTAGAAATTCAAGGCCAGCCTGGGCCACATAGTGAGACCCTGTTTAAATAAAAGTCACAAAAGGGGCTTTGTTGCTGGGACAGTAGTTTGAGCCTGAACTCTAGCTTTTGCAGGCTGTGCACATCTGTGGGATGCAGGGGCAGTTACAAACGGCGAGGCCCAGGGGTTCGGCACAGGAGGCTTCTGTTTTGAAGAGGACGGACAGCCCCCCTGAGGGTGATCTGCCTGATGGAACTGTACGGTGCCTGCTGAACAGCAGCAGAGGTCGGGCCAGGAAACTCCTGGCTGCTCCCCAAACAGCTGGCCACAGGCACCGTGGCATGGCGACATCCAAGGCTCAGGGGGCTGGAAGGGTGTGACCAAGAAGAGCCATTCGGGGCAGTGCAGTTCCATCAGGAGTCCAGGTGGCCAAGAGCACCAGAGGGGTTGGGTCCAGGGACGTCACCACCCCAAGGCCTCCAGGCCAGAGGAACAACCCTGACCACGTGTCCCTCCCACCAGCCCCCGCAGAAATGGAACACGTTGTCCACGGAGCCAAGTTCACTGCACAGGACGAGCCTCCATTTCACAAGGACGCTCTGGCTGTCCCTGGACTCACAGGTCCTCTCTGTTAGGAAACCACCGTCACAGCACTTATTTTTTTCTAGCATCTTTTCTGGGTGGAACCACATTTCTGGGTGACCTGCCATCAGTCCCTAGAATTGGGAGACCTCATTGGTGTGGCTTCTTGGGAAGACCCAAAAGCTGCAAAGAGGTGTCCCCCTTAGGCCTGTGCGGTCTTGTGGAGGGAGCAGGGGACAGTGGGAGGATTTGCCCTGCATGGCCCAGGGCCCTGTCCCTAGGCAAAGGGCTCACAGAAGGCGGGGACTTAGCTCAGCAGTAGAGCACTCGCCAGCAAGTATGAGGTCTCGGTTCAGTCCCCAGCCCTGCAAAAAAGAAGAACATAGGCTCGGGGCTGGGGATGTGGCTCAAGCGGTAGCGCGCTCGCCTGGCCTGTGTGCGGCCCGGGTTCGATCCTCAGCACCACATACCAACAAAGATGTTGTGTCCGCCGAGAACTAAAAAATAAATATTAAAATTCTCTCTCTCGGGGCTGGAGATGTGGCTCAGCGGTAGCGCGCTTGCCTGGCATGCGTGCGGCCCAGGTTCGATCCTCAGCACCACATACCAACAAAGATGTTATGTCCACCGAGAACTAAAAAATAAATATTAAAAATTCTCTCTCTCTCTCTCTCCTCTCTCACTCTCTCCTCTCTCTCACAAAAAAAAAAAGTATCACAAGGGCTGTGATCCTTTTAAAATTCTCTCTCTCTCTCTCCCCCACCCTCTCTCACTCTCTCTTTTTTAAAAAAAAAAAAAAGAAAGAAAGAAAGAAAAAAAGAAAAACATAAGCTCATGGGGACTCAGAGTCAACAAGTGTCCAGGCTGTGTCACTGCCTTAGCCAAGTGACTCATGCACAGATGTGCAGATGAAGGACTCAGAGGGGAGGGGTCCAGGAGGAGCAGCAGCTGCGGAGAATGGCCAGTGGGGACTGCAGCCAGCACCTTCCAAAGACTTCTCTTGGCAGGAGGAGGCAGGGAGCCTGCAGCCCTGCCCAGGACCCAGGAAGAAGTGGCCCTAGAGGGGCTGTGGGCACCTAAGGGGCGTTTCCACGGCAGCAGGGGGCGCTGTCCACCACCGAGGGGGCATCTTCGCTCCACCTTCCCCAAATTCCAAGGTTCCCCATTGAAGAAGCCCACTCAGGAGCCGCCCTAGGAGCTGCTGGGCCCCTCCTGCAGCGATGGGCCCCCTGTGGCGCTGCCACCTGCCTACTATGTGAATGTGGCTGCCTCGGTACCGTGGACAGAGCCTCCCAGAGTGTGGTGACAATGACCAGCTTCTGCATCTCAGGTGTGGAGAAAGTGCTGGTGTCTGGAGAACAAGGCACGCAGTGTGCGATGGGCCCTTGTCGCCCGGGGTGGACAGTCCCCAGTGGCTGTCTGCAGGCCGAGAGCTGGGAGAACCTGTAGCTGCACAGTCCAAGAGGCTGAAGTCCCAGAATGAGAGGACTAGGGTGCTGCCCTAGTCCCTGACCAAAGGCTCCTGGAGGATCCGCCCTGGAAGATGAAGAAGCGAGAGGCGGATGTCCTCAGAGGCTCACAGCAGCAATCAAGAAGCCTTCAGGAAGAACGGAGCTTGCACCTGCTGCTGCTGTTGCGTCCTCCTTGATCTGCCCACTTTTAATCCATCCAAGCCACCATCCTATTGGTCGGTGCTGCCATGCTTAGGGAGGGTCTCCATTGAGGGTCTCAGTTGGCTATCCCACATGCCAATCATTCCTAGACACACCCTCCTCCATACATCCATAACCCTTTTAACCATCTCTTAATCCAGTCAAGTTGACAATTCACATTCACGTGGCAGGGTCCAGATGAATTAATACAGTTAGTCAGCTTCTCTCTCTCTCTCTTTTTCTCTCTCTCTTTTGGTACTGAGGCTTGAGATACATCCTCAGCACTTTTTTATTATTCATTTTGAGACAGGATCTAGCTAAGTTGCCAGGGTTGGCCTCAAACTTGCAATCCTCCTGCCTCAGCCTCCTGAGTCACTGGCTTAGTCAGCTTTTCATTGCCAACCCAACACCCGACAAGAACAATGTAGAGGAGGAAACCTTTATCTGGGGCCCACAGTTTCAGAGGCCTCAGTTCATAGACAGCCAACTCCACTGCTCTGGGCCCAGGTGAGCAGAGCATCATGGTGGCAGGGCGTGGCAGAGGAAGGCGGCCTTGTTCATGGCAGCCGGGGAGCAGAGGGGAGAGAGGAGGGGGCCTCGGGGCATTTGCACCGTCCAGGGCAGCTCCGAGTGACCCACCTCCTCCAGCCAATCCCCCGGCCTACAGCTACCCACCCCGGATCAGTCCGTTTCAGCTGGAGTGGGCTGAAGAGGTCAGGGCTCTCGCAGCCCAATCATTGCACCTCTCCTGCATTGACACAGGAGCCTCTGGGGGCACCTCACATCCAAACCGTAACAAATACTAAGAGCCCAGGCACACTGGACAAATGGACAACACTGGACCATAGATAAGAGAGAAATCTGAGCAGTGTCGGTAACAACCAGTCCAGGAGGCCAAAGGATGAGGCCAGGACTTGATCACTGACCAGGAGGTTCCCTAATTTTTGCCTCCACTTCTAGTTTAGGATCAACCTGATAAGGTGAGTATAGTCCCCTCACCAATGACGCCAACCAACCCGCCTCAACCTTCCCCAGCTGCAGCCTCCAGTCGGGCTGGTCAACTTCTTCTACCCTAAAGTTCCCACAGTCCCTGCTTGCCTTTGGGTCTCCATGGTGGCAGAGCCACCAGGCCTTTGTTTATCTCCACAATCCACGCGAGGCTCTTAGCGTGCAGCGTGGCTTGTAATAAGTCCAGGCCTCTGCGACCCGGCTCAACCTGTCACAAATGGAAAGTTGCATCTGCACCGAATACGTTGTTCCCTGAAAAATATGGTAGGAGGACCATCCTCCTGGCCTTGACCCTGTACCAGGTATTACCTGTCATCTGTCAGTCATTTCAAGTCTACTGCAGTGAGGTGGGGTGGAGAGAAACCAGACCTGCAACAGTGGCCATGGTTTAAAGTCCAGATTTCGGGCTGGGGATGTGACTCAAGCGGTAGCGCGCTTGCCTGGCATGCGTGCGGCCCAGGTTCAATCCTCAGCACCACATACCAACAAAGATGTTGTGTCCGCCGAGAACTAAAAAAAATAAATATTAAAAATTCTCTCTCGGGCTGGAGATGTGGCTCAGCGGTAGCGCGCTCGCCTGGCATGCGTGCGGCCCGGGTTCGATCCCCAGCACCACATACCAACAAAGATGTTGTGTCCGCCGAGAACTGAAAAATAAATATTAAAAAAAATTCTCTTTCTCTCTCTCTCTCTCTCTCTCTCTCACTCTCTCTTTAAAAAAAAAAAAAAAAAAAAAAAAATTCTCTCTCTCTCTCTCTCTCTCTGTCTTTCTCTCCTCTCTCACTCTCTCTTTAAAAAAAAAAAAAAAAAAAAAAACTTAAAAAAAAATAAATAAAGTCCAGATTTCAAGTGGGTTACAAGTCCAGATTTAGCCAGGCCTGGTGGCAACTGCCTGGAATCCGAATGGTTCAGGAGGCTGAGGCAGGAGGATCCTAACTGAAGGCCAGATTAAGCAACTTAGTAAAACCTGTCTGGGAAAAAAAAAAGAAAAAGAAAAAGAAAAAAGAGAACTGGGAATTTAGCTCAGTGGTGTGCACCCCTGGGTTCGATCCCCAGTACTGGAAAAAAAAATTGAAGTCACTATTGCATACCATGGTCACCAACAACACTATTGAGTCAGTTACTAGACCTTATTCACAGGTGCACCGAGGTAGAACTGTGTTCACAAAGCAGAACGCACCAGAAACAAAGGAAGAAAATAACCCATCCCAGAAATGACCCATTTCTGGTAAAAGCCCCCATCCTGGTCACGTACCAGTTACCCACACGACCGAGGACACGTGCTCTCAGATGGTGCCCTGTGTACAGACGATGCTCCCGGCCCAGAGGCCCTGGCCAACCTGACCTCGGCCCACTCCGCCCTGTCCCTGTGCACACTGCTTTCTTTCTCTCAACAGATTCCATTTGCGTCTGGTACCTGTCCTCAAATTCCTTTTGGCTATGACGCCGTGCCTAGGTGGGTGTGAACGCGTCACCCTTAACACCAGGCACTGGGGCCTCGGAGGCTGTGGGATCCGAGTGGGAGGCCTCTGCAGCCATCCTCTGAGGCTCTGAGACAAGTGCCCAGAGAAATGCCAGCTCTTGTTCCTCGGGGAGGGAGGCCTGCCCTTCCACTGGCCTCCAGGAATCCAGGAGGCTGCAAGGAAGAGCCCCCCAGGACCTCAGGAGCCCCAGCTGGGAGAATCTCCCACAAGGCCCAGCCGCAGGGCTGCCTCCGGGTCCTGGCGGCTGCTCCCTCCCCGCCCAGGGCTGTACCAACTGGAGGGAGGCGCCAGGGCTTCCTGGTGGGCAGAGCACTGGGCTCAGGCCAAGGCCCTGTGTTTGAAAGCAGGGGTGTAGCCACCAGCTCAGCAGATGTCTCCATGGCGACGTAACGCCCAGCCGGTGCCACCCAGGGCCACCTCTGCTAGGGCGGGTGGAGAGGCCAGGGCCACATCCAAACCCCCATTTCCACAGCACCCGGTTTAGACTCAAGTTCCTTTGATTTGTCCTTCAAGTGACACATTCCTGTTACAGGAAAAGCAAAGAGGGGGAGAAAACAGTCCCTCCAGTTGTTCCCCCAAGAGCTGCCGCGGTTCTGGTTTCTCCTCTGCGGTCCGAGACCTGCAGTTTGAGGTCACAGGTTCTCTGGGATCTAAACACATAGGTGTTCCTGTGCTGTCACTGATTCCCTGTAAACAGCAACTCAGAATCTGCAAAGTGTTCCACCGAGGGGCTGCGGTGTGCTCAAAGGGGAGCACATGCTTAGCATGCGCGGGGCCCGGGTTCCATGTGCCCAGGTCCTCCTGGATCCAAGTGAATATCAAAAAGTGCATCAGCCACCTGGGAGCGACCCAGGCCTCTCCCACAGCTGCCCCCACCCCCTGCGGTGCCCTGGGAGTTCTGCCCTGGCCCCTGGTCACAACGAAGCCAGCCGCCCATGAAATCCCCCTCTCGTGCAGGCCAAAGCCCAGTGGGCAAGACAAGGGCAGGTCAGCACTTCAGCTGAGACAAAAGCCTGGGGAGAGGTCTGCGGGGAGAACCCCATCCGGCCCTCCCCCCTGCCCCCCCCCCCCCCCCCCCGTCCTCCTGCCCCATCTCTGGGGCCCCCATAGGAGCCAGACCTAACTCCGTCCACCACATCTCACAGCATTCCCTACTCCCTCTGGCTACTGGAAGAAGTAGAAAACTCCAGATCCAAACTCCAGCAGGAGAGAAGCCAACGAATCCTCTCTCACCAAGAACCAGCAGCCATCAGCCAGGGCCAAAGATCCTGCTCTTTGATAAGTGGCCCTCTTGAGGCTCCACCTACCATCCACTAGATAAGGCTTGTGGGCCACTGGGACCTGAGGGCACGGTGTTGCTCTGAATCACTCTGGGGGCTCCGGGTGAGGGAGGGAGCCTGCTGAACCTGCTGGGCAGGGACAGGTGGGCTCAGCTGCCTCACAGCAGGACCTGTGTGACCAGGGCCAGTACCTGCCCCTCTTCAGACCTGAGTTTCCCCACCTGTGCAAGGACAGGCCAGGACTACATGAGGGTGTCCTTGGAGCCCAGGAAGCATTTAGTTTATCCTGAAGGGCTGATGTCCGGGAACTGTGGACTCTCCCTGCTTCCAGAGGTGGCCAGAGCCAAAGAGGCTGTCCGTCCAGAGCAAGCTCCCCTGTGTGGACGAATCCCATTGTCCCGTCTGCCCTGCACCCCGTGTCCTTTCTGAATCCCCTCCTCTATAGAACTTGGGTGTGCAGACCCGGGGGGCTTCCAGGGCCCTAGGACACCCCTGAGCCCATATGTAAAGCTAGGTGTGACTGTCCCCTTGTGCACATGGCCATGACCTTCTGCGTCTTTCCGGGGTTTCAGACCCCCACAGGGTGCAGGGCCCTGACCTTCAGACCTGAATGGGTGAGGCCCCCTCCCTCCGCGTCCAGGTCCCACAGCCTCTAGCTTGTGTCCAGCCACCCCTCCTGCCATCAGCTGGTCTTTTAGGGTCTGCCACTCAGGCTGCCCCACGTGAGGGGCCAGAAGAACATTCTAGATGGCCTCCTCTAGAGCCCCAGCGGCTTCAGCTGCCAGGACAGATTGCTGCCACCCCAGCAGCCCTTCTGGGCTCCCATCCCAACACTCGACAAGGCCCACGGAGGTGAGGCTTCTGCAGCATCTGGGGAGGAAGTAACCAGAAAAATCCCTAGCCTCTAATTTTTGTGCTTCCTCCTCGCCAAAGAGAGGGAAGTCCCAGTCAGAAACGGCAGAGGAAAATCCAGTCTCTTTTCTGTGCCGGCGATTGACCCCAGGGCCAGCGCTTTACCCCTGAGCCACATCGCCAGCCCGTTTGTATATTTTATTTTGAGCCAGGGTTTTGCTAAGTTGCTGAGGCTGGCTTTGAACTTGCCATCCTCCTGCCTCAGCCTCTAGAGCTGCTGGGATGACAGGCGTGCGCCACTGCGCCTGTCTCGGTCTACATTTTCCATTTCCCCCAGGCTTAGACATTTTAAAATATGCTTTACAGATATGAAAATAGAAGCTGCAATCTGCTTAGATTTTCATACAACATGGTTTCAGGAAGGAAAAATTAGAAACTTATATGCTTAACAATAAAAGAATGCTCAATAGAATTCCCCGCTAATCCAACAAGATCGGTCACTTTACTCTTCAAAATAAGTGAACATGGGCTGGGGCTGGGGCCCAGTGGTAAAGCGCTTGCCTAGCATGTGTGAGGCACTGGGTCCCATCCTCAGCACTGCATAAAGAAATAATAAAATATAAAGTTATAAAAAATTAAAAATAAATGAATATTTGGTACCTTTAGGGTTAATATAGTTAGGATAGGTTTGAGATGATTTCAACCATTTTATTCTCCCTGCTTTTTTACTTAAGTAACATTGCTTTCTTACTCTTTGCTTGACTTTATTTGAATTAACTATTTTTATTTATCCATTATTTCCTCTATAAACTTGTTAGTTTTATAATCATGTAAAAAATTGGAGGGTGGTTACACTTATGATTAAATTATGCATCCTTGACTCATTAAATTCTCTCATAAATATTTTCACCACCTCTAGGCAGATGACTTACAACCTTTTATTTCTAATTTTCCTTTATTTATTTATTTATTTATTAAATGTTGGCAGTTCAGGGTGTGGTGGCATATGCCTGGAATCCCAGCAGCTTGGGAGGCTGAGACAGGAGGAGCATGAGTTCAAAGCCAGCCTCAACAATTCAGTGAGGCATTAAGCAATTCAGTGAGATCCCGCCTCTAGTAAAATTCAAAACAGGGCTGAGGATGTGGCTCAGTGGTCGAGTGCCCTGAGTTCAATGTGGGATTCCCGCCCCCAAATGTTGGCAGGGACTGAAGTCAGGGGCTCATGCATGCTGAGTGGTGTTCTACCACCGAGCTACATCCCCAGCCTTCAATTTTTTCATTTTTAATTATTAAAAATTATTATCAAAGTTCACATTCCCTTCTTTCCTTTGTTCCTTCTCCTCACTCCCTCCTTCTTTTCTTTTCCACACTGAAGATTGAACCCAGGGGCACTCTACCACTGAACTATATCCCTAGTTCTTTTTATTTTAAAAAATTTTAATTATTGTTATTATTATTTTGGTTCTAGGGATTCAACTCAGGGGCACTTTACCAGTGAGCTACATCCCCAGCCCTTTCGGTTTTTTATTTTGAGACAGGGTCTTGCTAAGTTGCCCAGGCTGGCCTCCAACTTGTAATTCTCCTGCCCCAGTCTCCTGAATAGTTGGGTTCACAAGCATGCACCCCTGAGTCTGGCCCAAGTTCACATTTCTTGGTGGCTAACTACATACCAGGCACAATTTGTTCTAAGCACCTCACTTTGATCAGTATACTCAGTCTCAACAACTGTCACAGGAGGCTGTCAGTCTGTCATTAGCCCCATTTCATCGATAAGGAAACTGAGGCACACAGAGGCTCAGTGACTGGCCCAGAGGCCAGCAGGTGAAGGAGTGGATTCTCACCGCTGGACCATAACTCTCTGTTTCCTAAATGCTACACTTTCTACCTTACACCCCCTCTGTTTCTTGCAGGTGGAAATCCCCTCCATCTCCCCTGGGCTCACTCCACATCTCCTGTCTCAGTCTCAGGGTCTAGTTCCTCCCACCAGCTGGGAGCCTCCTCAGGGGTGGCCCGGTACCCAGCCACCATCATTATACCATCACACTTTTGCTGAGTTGAATTGAAACACCCTCCCCAATGTACAGATGGGGAAAATGGGTAAGCGGTGAACTGATTTCTCAGATGGTGGAATGCTAGCCAGCTGAGGGGTGGTAGTTAGTGCCTTCCTTCCTTCCTTCCTTCAACAGTTACTGGATGTCTCCCCTCTGTTTAGCGCTGCACTGGGTGCTTTAGGGGACATCAAGTCAGTGCATGGCCCTTGCCTTCCCCAGTGAGTGGCAGCTCATTGAACAGCCCATACCTGTCCCACTCAACATCCCCACACTGAGGGAAGCACAGCAGCCAACGGCAGTCTGACTTTGAAGGGAGGGTTGATTTGTCCAACGGGGGGGGGGGGGAGGAGGGAAGGCGCTACAGGTAGAAGAACTGGCAGGGGCGGAGGCACAGAGACCAGCGAGGTCGAGAACTCACAGTGGGTCCCCAAGGAAGCTGGGATTAGGTTACTTCCTGGTCTCTGAGATGCCACGTGGTCTCTCCCCACCCAGGAAGGGACTCAGGCAGCTGTGTCAACTCCTCTGATTCCACAGGAGACAGATCAGTCCTGGTGCCCAGGGTGCGGAGTGCATCTGCCTGTTGGCGACCACTTTTTCCAAGGCGCTTGGGGACCAGTCACTCTGAGGCCATGTCGCGGCTCCATACTGGCTTTGGCTTCAAAACGAGACCTGATGGTCTCACCTCGGCTTCACAATGTCCTCTGCACCCCTTCTGTGTAGTCCAAGTCACCTCCTCTGTGAAGCCTTCCAGAAACTCCAGGACGTACCCCCGCCCCCATCGTCCCGTCCGGAGCTTCTGACTCTGCCTGTGGTCTGGGACATCTTGTAAGTAGAACAGAGCTGAAGGATGCTCTCTCCCCAAGCACGGTTTGAGCTCCTGTAGATGTCCCTAGCTTAGGTGGGTGTGGGCGATCCCCCGACGTCAGGCAAATGACAGCTGCAGGGGGGGCGGGAGCCGGCGCATTTTCTGCCCGCCCGCCTTCTTTCCGCGCCGCGCGGCGGCCCAAGAACCGCGATGCCGCGCGCGCGCGCCTGACCCCCGCGGCGCCAGGCCCCGCCCTCCCGCGCCCGCCCCAGCGCCGGCCCCTTTTGTTCCCTCCTGGAGCCCGGCCGCTTGCTCTGCCGGCGCTCGGCTCGGCTCCGCTTGGCCGCGGGGCGCGCAGGCAGCGGCCGGGCTACTCGGGGCGCGCCTTTCGCCTTCCCGCGGCCGCCGGCCCGCAGACGGGGCGCGAGACAAGCCCGGAGCGCGCAGCGCCGACCCGAGCTCCGGGACGGGCGGTCCCCGGCGGGCAGCGCGCGCAGGGAGGGGCCGCAGCATCCTAGCTCCTGGGCCCCGGGGCCGGGGGACGAGGCCGGGGCGCCGGGCCCGCCGACGAGCTGCTGCGGAGGGCGAAGGTAGGAGCCGCCCGAGGGGCTGCGGGCGGGGGTCGCGGGCAACAAAGGACGGAGACGCGGGGGGCGGCGGCAGCCCCGGCCTGGCTGGAGGCCGGGCGGCGGCCGGGGCATTGTCGGCGTGGGCTGGCGGAAGGGCCGGGACGGCCGGTGGGCGTGGGGGAGCTGGACCGGTGCACCCCACTTCCCAGCCGACTGCGGGGCTGGGGACGCATCCTGGGCTGCGGGTTCCCGTGGCGAAGGCATCGCGGCGCCGTCCGTGTCCCCACCCACGGACTGGGGTCCGGCGCATCTGACTGGGGCGGGGGGCTTCCGCCCTGTCTCCGAGGGCAGGGTCAGGCGTCTGGACGCCCGCAGGTGCTCGGCTCCCGAGCCCGGGCGCAGCCTGGTGGGCGCGGCCATCCAGCCCCGTCTCCTGACCCGGGGTCTGGGAGCACCGCGAGCCCCCGCCCCGCCGCCTGGGGTCCCGGCCGATGGCCTTTGCAAAACTTGGCTGAAGTGCGTGGCCGAGCGTGGGGAGGGGAGATCCGGGCGGGCGGTTTTCCACAGGGGCTTCCCCCCAAAGCTGACGCTGGTGGCTGGTGAGGCAGCAGATTTTTTGCCCTCCCCCCAGGGAGGGGCAGTGGCGGAGGATGCTTGGCTGGGCCTCCTGGGCCCGCCCGCGTGGACCTTTCAGGCGGAGCCTGTGCCCTGCCGGTGCCCACTGGGCACTGCCACGCAGGCCGAGCCCCAACCCAGGAAAGTCGGACACAGGGACACCTTGGGGGGAGTGACACAATCAGTGCTTTCCCAAACCTGAGATCCCGCTTCTCGGTTCTGGTTGAGTTGGGGATGTGGGCCTGGGTAAGACACTGGAGCCGGGAGTGAGGGGGTCTCCCCCAGCCTGTAAGATGCCCCAGAGAGGCTGGTGGGATGGGCGACCTGGGCTGTGTTGGGGTGTGTGGGGAGCACCACGTGGGCGCTGTGTGCCAGAGGCCTCCTCCCCTGAGTTGTAAATGTAAACAAGGAGCTCTTCATTCACCCACCCGCTGCCACCCCGTCTAACCCGGCCAGGGGCTGCCAGGTACTCAGGACCCCAGTCCGGCTGCTCCCCAGGAGCACAGCACAGCCGTGCCTGATGGTTGCATTGGTGGGGAGTCTGGGGCATAGAGGAGGGAGGGACCATGGACTGTGTTGGGGGGACCAGGAGCCTGATGGAGCTTCCTGTGAGGACGCTCAGGGGGCTTGTTGCTGGGGAGATAGCTCAGGCCAAGGCTTGAGGTCAGGAAAGGAGGCAGGGGGTCTAAAGTCACTTTAGAGGGGGCAGCCAACGATTTAGGTGCCTGGAGCATGGGTTTCAAGGCCCGGGAGACCCTGCTGAGGAGAGGGGTTGCTGTCAGAGGAAGTCTCTCAGGTACCTGCCTGCATACGGTAGGTGCCTACGAGCACAGGATGCATAGGTGTCTGCAGTGCCTGGCTCGGAAGTGATGTTGGTGTGCAGGCTCCTGGACAGACAAGGAGGATGGAGACAGGCACCCCAAAGGCAGAAAAGCCAGGTGGAGGGGCCTTAGAGGACCCTCCAAAAAACATACCTGCCAGCCCAGGCAGTTGGCATCCTCTGCCAGGAAGAGGGTAGCTAGAAGTTTGCACCTGAAATCCCAGCAAGGGGATCTGCCTGCAGGGGCACTGATCCCTTCCCAGCACCTCGGCCGCACTCTAGGGTTCTGAGACTAAGCCTGGGTTCGGAGACTGAGCCTGCCCTGCTTAGCAGCTGTGTGATCTTGGGCAAGTCACTGTGTCTCTCTGTGCCCAATTTCCCGTTTGTAAACCTGATACTTCAGTATCTGCCTTTTGAGTTATTGAGTAACTTGTTTGCCCTGTGACAGAGTGTGTGTCATTACTGTGCTGGCTGTGGCTCTGTAGCCTACACCGGGGAGAGAGGCACCAGCTGCCTGGGCTGTCCTGCCCATCTGCAGCGGCCCTGCTGCTGGTGCTGCCCAGGCCTGCTGTCCTCCCTCACTGTGACCTCCTCCCTTGGCCGCGGGAAAGCCCATAGCCCCTGGCAGACTTGCCTGTTGTGGAGTCCCCTAGGTTCCTGACCCTGCCACCTCGACAGAAGCTGCCTTGGTGTCCCCTAGGCCCCTGCCCAGGGGTTCTTGGGACACCACTTCCGCCTTTGTGCAGGTTAAACAAAAAAAGTGCGAGGAGGTGGCAGCTCTGCCGGGAGCTGCTTGGAGTGCCTCAAATGCACACGGTCACTTGTGGGCATTTTGACAACGCTGTCCACATTTTACAGGCAAGGACATCTTGGTGCAGAGAGGTTGTGTGTTTACCCTCTGCATTTGCTAAGCACCTACTGTGTGCTTGGAGTGTGCTGCCTCCTGCCTGTTTCAGAGTTCACTTCCCTACAGCACAGTTGTGGTCACGCCTTCCTCCCACACCTCCTTCCCACTGCTCAGTAACAAAGTCCAAATGGGCTCCCGGCTCCCTCCATTTGGGGTTCTTCTCCCTACATTCCCACGCTGGCCAGGCCCCGATGAGCCTCGTCCAAGGCCACCCGGCTCTTTATAAACTGTGAGTGGTGGACGTGGTCTGCGGTTGGGGGGCACCCTGTGATGTCCCGGCTTTGGGATTATTGTGTCTCAGGGAAAGGAAGTGTCCTTCAATTAGGTTAAGTGAAAGGGAGTTAAGAGCAGGGAACGGGACCTTGGGCAGAGGGCAGTCCTGGGCCCTGGAAACCCCCCTTCCCTGTCTCTGGACTGTAGTTTCATTTTCTCAGCCTCTCAGGGTGCATCTGTCCGTCTCTGGTCTCTGCCGTTGCTCCCTGCAGCTGGCCCTCCTGGCTCCTGAGTGTGAGCCTGGCCTGGTCCCGGGTGGCCGTCCTGGATGAGGGCTTCGGCTGCAGTCCCTGGGTCCCCGAGTGGCGCTCCCTAAGAGACAGAGGGAGAGGGAGACAGACCCTGACTGATGTCCCAGCCTGTATAAGGGGCCATCCCCCATCTGCTCAGCTGCCGGCGGGGTAGGGACAAGCCACATGGTCTCTGGGGCTGGGAGTAGGACGCGGAGCTGGGCACACTTGGTGTAATGGTCAGCTGCAGTTGGGGTACCTGTGTGTGCTGGGTGAGGACTTGAGGATTGTGGCATCACTGTCCCTGGGGGCTCACAGTTTGATGGCAGAGGCAGACCCATGGTCTATCAGTTGTTTACTGTAGGACACAGAGTGTGGGTGTCCACCCTCCGCAATGCGACTTGTGGGGGACCCAAGTGCTCTGTTCTGATTGGAGTGGGGTGTGGAATAGACGAGGTGGCCCAAGCTGCCTGGCCTGCCCCAGCCCTGGTCTGGGACAAGGGGAGACTCTCCCTCCATGACCTGGAGAGTGGGGTGAGGCTGCCAGCGTGGACCTGGGCCCCTGCCGTCCCAGCACCATCCCACCCCTCCTTTTTCTCTGGGCTGCACAATCAGGGTCACCACAACAGCAACCCAGAAGTCCTGCCTCCAGGGAGGGTGCTTCAGAAGGCTAGTGACCGTCTCCCTGCCCAAGCAGAGGGGCCAGGCAGGTGGTTACTGTCAACAAGTTCCAAGTTTAGGGCCCCGTGCAGCGGCTTCCCTCTGGTGTAGCATCTCTGATTCCTCGGCTGGGGTCACACTCCGACTGTGGCCTGGGAGGTGACCCTTCCTCCCATTCCCTCCCTTCTTTGCCTTCCTTGCCTTTGGGGATGGGAGGGTGGAAGATCCGGCTTCCAGGGAGGGCCTGAGTTTCCAGCTCCTGGGGTGCCCTGGGCAGTCCTGAGCTGCTCTAGTCCAGCCTGCTGCCTGCCTGGCCACCTCCACATGTAGCGCTGAGCTGCAGGCAGCCCTGGGAGGCCCTCAGGGAGGGGCCGCAGGAGCTCCCCAGCAGGGCGCAGTGTGAGCGCTGGGCTCCACGGCCCTCAACAAACTGAACTCCCAGACAGGTGCAGCCACACGGCAGGAGGAGTGGCACTTTGTGTCCTTGGACATTCCACCTCCTTGTCCCTCTCCTGCTCAGGCTGTTCCCTGTGTGAAGCGCGAGAGCTATTTCCTGCTTCACTACTTGGCTCACACTCAGCTTCTTTCCTCCCCTGGGAGGGGATAGAGAGGAGGGGACACATCTCTGAAAGGTCTCGTATGTTCTTCCTCCGATTCCAGAAAGGACTCAGATGATTCACTGCGCTAAATGTGGTGGAACGAGATTAAAGGAAATCAGGGCTAAGGAAACCCAGGGTCGCCCAAATCAGACGAAGCTGGAGGACACTTCTGCTGTCCTTTGGAGGTGACTTGACTCTGAGTGCTCCAGCAGCCAGAACCGAGGGAGCTCAGAGTTTGGAGTGACTTCCTCTTGTGGAAGTGGCATTTCATGTCACCGTACTTAATATTAATGCCCAAGAGAGGGACAGTGGATAGGACAGAGGGATGGCGGCACTGTGGTCCTGAGTATAGCCCCAGAGGGTCCGGAATGCAAGTAGAGGGGGGCTAGAGGGGGTGGTGGCTGGCAGTACCTTTTGATCAGGTTAATCTTCCTGCTTGGGGTCCTTGGTGGCAATTGCAGGAGCCGGGCTTATGCTCCTCCAGGAAGGGTCTCTCCTGGAGGTGGGCGCAGCCCCCACTCCCACACGGAGCGCGCGAGGCTGGGTGTGCGGGTGTGCATGGTTCCGGGTGCACCAACCTGCCCCAGGCAGCCCGTGTTCCACTTGCAGAGGTTGCGTGCCAAGGGCTGGAGGGGAGAGGCACTTCCTGCAGAGCAAGGAGAGGCGGGCGTCTGCAGGAGCAATGGAGAGCTCCTGGAGGCCGGGCACCCAGTGGAAGGTGCACAGGACACACAGCTGGGGCGGGCAAGGGCCAGGGCCAGTGGGCGGAGGCACTGCAGGGCTCCACACAGCAGGTGCCCTCCTGGCCTCCAGTCTGAAGCTCTGCCCTGGTTGCCTCACCCTGAGCTCCAGGAGGAGAGTTGGTCTTGGACTTGAGGATGTCAGGACAGTGTGACTCAGGGCACCCACTCCACGGCCAGAGGGCATGAGTGCAAGCCCCGAGGAGCTGTTGGTTAGTTGTGGAACCGTCACTCTGTGCCTCCGTGTCCCCATTGGTAAGCAGCGCTCAGGTGTCTTCATGGGCTGGTGAGAGCGAGCTGATATACATCAGAGCCCAGAGCGGTAGCCGTCCTGGCCAGCACGGGCTGGAGCGGCTCACACAGCAGGGGCTCACTGTGCAGGGACCCCCAGTACCACGAACACCTAGGGGGGTTCTGGGTCCAACACAGTGAAGGGGCAGGTGCCGCCCTGTGGGTGAACATCAGCTGACCCTTTGTCCCCCGTGGTAGCCAGCCTGGGGTGGGGCCGAGGGTGCTCGCTGGGCTCCAATTGATGTTTTCTTTCTCCTGTGATTTTACTGGTAAATCCTGCTTGTACGTAATAGCGGGAGTACCTAATAGCAGGAGTCATTGTCACATATTTGTACGTGCTCATAATAGAACTACTTGACGTGGCCAGATGGCGATTTTTGCTTTCTCTTTGCAGCACTGGGCCTTACCGGGCTAGGCCAGCGCTCCCTGGGGCTGCGTCCCTGGCCAGGATGTTGTTTTGTTTTTTATTTTTTAGTGCCAGGGATTAAACCCAGGGGCTTCTTAGCACTGAGCCACATCCCCAGCCCTTTTTTATTTTTTGGGACAGGGTGTCACTAAGTTGCTCAGACCCTCACTAATTTGTGGAGGCTGACCTTGAACGTGTGATCCTCCTGCCTCAGCCTCCCGAGTTGCTGGGATGACAGGTGGGTGACGATATCTTGACAGTTCCTTGGTGATGGGGGGTGGTCCCCGCCGCCCACTCTGTCTGCTGGACCAGTTTGACAGAATCTTGTTCAGACCCTATGAGACCAAGGGCAGCGGTGCCTTGTCACCCCCTGTGTGTGGATGAAAACAGGGAAGGCCAGAGAGTGCAGCTCCGGTCCCTGGCAGCTCTGGACGCTTGTCACTGCCCTGCCCCTCCCCCTGTCTAGACCCAGCACCAGGCTCATGCTGCTCCTGTGGATGGGCTTTGTTTCTTTTTACAACTGTGGCCTTTGGAGAGCCGCAGACTGTGGTTATATCTAAGTGGCTTTTGGTGCCTCTTAAGGGTTAAATTATGTCCACCCCAAAACTTCTATGGGGATTCCTAACCCCTGGACCCTTAGAATGTGACCTTGTTTAAGAATGGGGTCTTCACTGAAGTCGTGGAGGTCAAGGGAGGTGACGGGGCCCTTGTCCACTACCACCAGTGCTCTTGTAAGAGAGGAAGTTTGGATATAGACATGTACAGAGGGACATGCAGGGACCCGCGGGAGGACA
Source organism: Urocitellus parryii (assembly GCF_045843805.1). Lineage (NCBI taxonomy): Eukaryota > Metazoa > Chordata > Mammalia > Rodentia > Sciuridae > Urocitellus > Urocitellus parryii. The sequence goes on along the minus strand of NC_135539.1, from coordinate 26,886,001 downwards.
GCCATCTGTATGCCAAGGAGAGGTGTCACAAGGAGCCAACCCACCCAGCTGGGCATGGTGTCACCTACAGTAGTCCCCGCTACTGGTGGGGAGGCTGAGGCAGGAGGATTGCTTGAGCCCAGGAGTTCAAGGCCAACCTGGGCAACAGGGCAAGACCCATTTCAAAAACAGAAGGTGTGTGAGTGTGTGTGTGTGTGTGTGTGTGTATACTCGCGTGTGTAAGTGTGTTCTTTTATGTATTTGTAGACACATACTGACACACCTGTGCCTACCTGGTCTGCACGCACACTGGGGTGTGCGTGGCTCTGTGGCAAGCTCTCGCCCAGCGCGCACCAGGCCCTGGGTTCAAAACCCAGCGCTGCCATAAAGAAAAAGAAAGGCTCCAGGCAGCCCCCGACCTCAGACTCTCCAGCTCCAGGACTTGAACAGGGCACCTCTGCCATTCAGTGTCCCACCTGGTCGATGGCACCTTGTCACAGCAGCCTTAGCAAAGTAATCCGGCCCTGAGAGTGACATCTGTCATTCCGCGGCGGGCGGCAGCATCGTGGCCCTATCTGGTGGGCAGTAGGCAGTGGGCAACCTCTGGCCCAGGTGTCTGGGTTCCTGGTTTGATGTCTTATCCTCTCTTGGCAACTGTGTCATCAGCAGGCTTGCTCTGGGCTCTGGGGATGTCCCTGTGTGGCCTCACCCTGGGGGTGAGCCCAGGAGAGCCCCTCAGGACAACTGTGCCCACTGCAGTAGGAGTACCCTGGGGGCCGCCTCTGCCCACCCAGCCCCGGGCCACACTGCCATGGCCACCCCACCTGCCTCCTCCATGGTGGGACCTGCCCCTGGCGAGCACCAGGGCCGGGTTCCCTAGCAGGGTGCAAGTCGGTTGGGACATTGAGGTGCTCCTGTCCCCTCCCCAGAGCCAGGATGTGAGCAGCTGCCCAGGCCGTCCCATTGTGTGTCGGGCGCGCGTGTTCCTGAGCTCTCTGAGCTGTGCCAGGTGCTGTCCTTGGTCCTGAGAGCCTGCAAGGAACAAGATGCCCAAGGGGGGGGGCACCCGCTGTTCTCCCTGAGAGGCCCAAGATGGCTGCGGGCGGGAAGAAGGGCGTGTACATAGGAGGCCGAGTGGTGGGTGTGCGTGGGCATCTGGCAGGAGAAGGGTGGTGCGTGCCCGCTGTCCTCTGGTTGGCCCAGCTCAAGCATTGTGAATGCCGTCCTGTCCTGTGCTGGGGTGATGTCAGTTCTTGTGCAGATCTGACTGGGGGGGACCAGGCAGGCTGGGTCAGGGAGACCAGGAGTTGGGCCACCTTCTACAGCTGCCTGGACTGGGTCATCACCCTCCAGGCAGAGGATGCTGGGGCCTGGTCTGCCCTATCCTCGGGGCCCCGGCCCTCCTGCCCAGCACAGCTTCTCTCCGTTTGGACAGCAGAGTCTTGCTGTCCTGGTCACCTGCTCTGTGCTCGGGTGCCTTACTTCTCTACGGTGGGCCTCAGTTTCTCATTCTGTGAAATAGGAATAAAAGGGGGTCCAAGGGTGGCTTGGGCTGTGGTTGATCCCAGGCCCTTCTCCCTGGCCTGGTGGGGAGCCAAGCCAGCAGACCAGGCTGCCGCCTGCCTGGTATGGTGGGCCCGAGGAGGGGGCTCCAGCCATTCAGCTGTGGGTGGCCACACAGCTGGCCCTGGCTCAGGGCCACGTCTGTGCCCTGATTTTGAGAATGCCAACTGTGTGTGTGTGTGTGTGTGTGTGTGTGTGTGTGTATGTATGTGTGTCTCCGGCTCAGGCAAGACGGACAGACTGGCCATTTCCAGGGCTCTGCAGTCTCCCCAGGCTGTTGGCAGGGCCAGGCAGTTGGCTTCTTTACAAGTGGGAAACTTGGCCCCTGCGCCCAGAGATGGGGGGATGTAGGGTGGGACCAGAACCCAGGCGCCCACTTGCTCAGCCTCAGGTGCCAGAGAGGTTACGAGCCTGGGGGCACTTGCCATGGCCCGTCCCTGCACTTGCTGTCCTCACTCCCGTGTGGCCTGTCTGCCCTGCCACCATCTTGCCAGCTGCACCCCCTCCTCTCCTTGAAGCCGCGCCCCCTGCAGCCTGGTTCCAGCCCCAGCTCTGCTTGGAAGGTGTGAGCAGGCCCCTCCCCATCCTGGATCTCAGCTGCCCCCCTCATCTCCATGGCCACCGGCCTCTTGGTGCTCTCAGGATGACTGGAGACCTCACTTGGGGCTGTCCCAGCCCTGCTCTTCCTGGGCTCTTCTGTGCCCGTACTGTGGCTGGCAGCCGTGTGTGCTGGGCACGCACTGCCAGGGCTGGCTCCAGCCTCCTGCCAGGGGTCGGTGACCAGGCGAGAGCAGAGGGTGGGCGTGGGGCTCGGGGCTCGGGCAGACGGCGCCCTCTCCCTGGCTCTCGGGCTGAGGGGCAGATGATGTGAGGCTCAGAGCTTGGGCGTCCGCCTGAAGGCTGCCAGGACTCCTGAGGAGGGGCGCGTCCCCGCCCTGTCCTCTACTTGCCCTGTGCTGGGAGGACGTGGGGAGCTGGGTTCACCCCTGAGTGACCCAGGTCTGCCTCTCAAGTTCCCTGAGCCTCCATCAAAGTGAGCCTTCTTCCAAGCTGGAGGGATGGGCAGGAGGTGCCAGCTCTGAGCGGTCCTGCCGCACCTGGGCACTGGGCATCACTGGGTTTTCAATGCAGATGGGGCTTGGGGGCCGCATCAGGCCCACCCAGAGGCTCTCCGTTGGCTTGGGGAATCTGGGCCTGGTGTCGGCACCCAGGGGTGCATGGTGTCTGGGGCTTGTCCCTCCTCTGGTGGTGTGTAGGAGTGGGGGGCTGTCCTCCCGCTCCAGGCCCGCTGGGTTCTGTTCTCTTCCTTCCTTTGTTCCTTCCTTCCTTCCTCCCTTCCCTTTCTTCCTTCCCTTCTCTCTCTCTCCCCCCTCCCTTCCTCTCTCTCTCTCTCTCTTTCCCCTCCCTCTCTCCCTCTCTCTCCCTTCCTCCTCCCCTCCCTCCCTCTCTCTCCTCTCTCTCTCCACTCTTTCACTCTTCTCTCTCCTCTCTTTCCTTTCTCTCTCTCTCTCCCTCCCTCCCTCCCTCCCTCCCCTCCCTCCCTCTCTCCCTCTCTCTCTCCACTCTCTTCTCTCTCTCACCTCTCTCTCCTTTCTCTCTCTCTCTCTCTCTCTCTCTCTCTCTCTCTCTCTCTCTCTCGTTCTCCCTCCCTCCCTCTCTCTCTCTCCCCCCCCCTCTCTGTCTCTCTCTCTCTCTCTCCTCTCTGTCTCTCCCAGAGGCACTAAACCCCGAGCATGTTTGCGAATTGCAGGTGGTGCTGACTGGGTGCTGTCCGACTCCTGCCTGAGGTACTTCCCTAGCTCCCAGCTCCCCCAGCCCGATGCTGTGGGGTGGCCACCAGACCCCACTGGCCCTCCCAGTCTCTGGTGCCCACTCCAGGCTCACCACCCTGAGCCCCTGGCTGCCTGGCTGGCCGAGTGTGGTCTGTGCTTCTTCTAGCTCCCCCTGTGGGGCCCCAGGCCTTCTATCCTTCCAGGACCCCTGCCCTGGGCTCTTGTCCCTCTGCAGTGCCAGGAAGGCCTAGGACTTGCAGCAAGTGGTCAGGGGCAGCACTGAGTCCCCCTCGGGGTGCTGTGGGTCTGGGTACCGTGAACTGCTGGGCCAGATGTAGGAGGGATGGGCAGTGGCTCAGGGGAGCGTGGGCACAGCCCAGCCTCAGCCAGCAGCAGTGTCTGTGCCACGCACGGGTCTCCTGGCCCAGACGCCCACGGGCCAGCAGTGGCTGGGGCTCAGCGGTGGGTCTGGAAGGGCACCCTTCTCCTGGTCCCCGGCTCCTGCTGCCCCACCTGACACCCCCTGCCAAGAGTCCATGGCCTCGTCCCCACCAGGGCTGGGCCACTGCCAGGCGCTGAGATGGGAACCCTGCAGTGCGGCCGGTCTGTCTGTGGTAAAAGGCACTGACGGGGGCACAGAGGGCCTGTCCATCTCAGGTCTCCCACCCTGCCAGCCCATCCCGGCTGAGCCTGGTCCCTGGAGGATCCTGATGAGGTGGGAGAGTTGAGGCTGTGCCTGGGGCTCCCGGGTGTGTCCCCTCCTCAGTCTTCTGCGCCGTTCCCCACGCACAGGGGGTGCAGCTGGGCTCCTGGCTGGGTGGGAGCCCTCCTCCCATCTGGCTCCCCCGCCAGCCCCAGCCACAGTGTGGCCAGAGGCCAGTTTATCACCATGTTTCCCAAGCATCTCGGCTTCCTGTGTCCCATGAGCGAGGCTGAGTCACACAGCCCCTCCCCCTCCAGCCATCATGCGCTTCTCCCTCCCCCTCCCTGTGTCCCTGGGCCGGGGCTGCTCCCCCTTGCTCCCTCTCCTGCCCCTGCTGGTGGCCCATGACTGAATGCCCCCTTGGTCCTCCCTTTGGTCCTCCTGCCAGCTCCCTGGTCTCCTTTGTGAGCCTCAGTAAGTGGGCAGACACTGTCCCCAGAGGACAGGGATCTCATAAATGCTGTTCCAGGGCCCTGCTGGGAGGCTGGGAGGCGGGGAGGGGCCAGCCCTGGGTCCGATGCCAGCACAGAGTGGCTGGCGGTGAGTTTTGAGTGAGTCTTAAACTTTGCTGAGCCTCTGGTGTTCTTATAAGAAGGCCACTAACTCTCGCCTGGGGACCAAGGGGACTAAGGCCACATCCAGTGAACCTCTGGCCTGCAGCAGGCTCACAGGCATCGCTGTGGTCCAGGAGGGCACCTGTGGGAGCTGTCCCCGGGGACTTGTGCCCTCTGTGTCACCTCAGGTGTGTCCCCATGTAGGGTTTCTGGATCGCTGTCTCTGGCTGTGTTCTCAGGGGACAGACGCTGACCAGCCTGGGCTCACCCGCAGATTCCCAGGAGGCTCCATGCACAGAGCACCCCCCAGGCGAGCGGTTCCAGGTCTCCAGGGCCAGGTTGCTGGCAGCCTCCCTCGAGGGGGTGGCGTGTAGGTGTCCAGTAGGTGAGGTGAGGCGGGAGGAGGAGAGGCTCCCCCCGGGGCCTGGAGGTGGGAAGTGTCAAGCCGGTGGTGAGGACGTCCGGGGCGTCGGCAGCAAGGGATTGGGCAGCCTCCAATGCCAGGGACACGGTTCTCACCTAGTCCTCGCCCCGGGTGCATGCTGGCTAGCGGGGAGGCCGGAATGGTTGCCCTAAGAGCGGCCGGGTTGGGTGGCCACATGAGCTGGTCACTGTGAGGGTTCTGAAGAGGTGAAGGTATCCAGGCCCCACCCGCTGGGCCACCTCGTTTACTCATTCACTCACCGTTTGTGCCAGGCTTCCCGGTCAGGACCAAGGATGGCCTGGTAAAGAAGACCCGGTGACATCCACTGTCACCAGAGGCCACCTTGCAGGCTCTTGCTGCTGGTTCAGTGAGGCCTCCCCAGGCCCACGGGCCAGGTTCTGGACAGCGAGGGAGCAGCCCCCGGTCCCCTGGCCCAACCAAGTGGCTCCCGGCCTCCAGAATCCCCAGCGCACCAGGGACTTGGAATGTTGGTTTTGGTGTCCCCTCCCCTGGCTGTGCCAGGACACATCTTGCTGGCCTAAGCCAGTTGTGAGGACTCTTTGCATATTCCTGCTGTGCAGGTTGGCTTCCAGCACTCAGATCTCTTTTGGTTGCAAGTGACAGTGTCCCTCAGATAGTTTTAGGAAAAAAAAAAAAAGTGAAGCAGTGCACGTGTGCGTGGGGGGTGTGAGCTGGTGGGGGTGTGAGCTGGTGGGGGTGTGAGCTGGCGTGGGGAAGAGCTCTCAGGGCCAGCTGTAGGCTCGGCTGGATCCAGGCTCTCCGGACCCAGGGGCTCGGCTCTGCTTTCCTTGTGAGCAGGCTGGGGCAGGCTCTTCCACGAGGTAACGGGATGGCACCTAGGTGACATCCCTGGCGTCCACCCCACACCCAGTGGCCTCAGAGCAGGGAGCGCACCACTTTCTAAAGGGCCCAGCAGATCCGGACCTGATATTCCCTGGATGCATGCTCTTCCTTCAGCCAAGCACAGGGGCTGGGATGGCCGGGCCTGGGCCACGTTTCCACTGCAGGAGCGGGAGCAGGATCATCCACGGAAATTGTCGAGTTCTTCAGAGGGGAATGACGTTCTGCCACCAGGGGTGGGACAAGAATGTTGCTGGGTGTGACGTCCCCACGGCCTCAGAGCAAGGTGCCCAGACTGCCTGTCCCTGGGTCCCAAGGCCACGGTGCTCTCCCCTCCACCTGTCCCCATTGCACAGTGCTCCCCAGGACTGGGTGGGATGGGTGTGACCACAGTGAGCCCCACCAGCCCTCCCTGCCCAAGGCTCGTGCACCCCACGGCCCCCGGACCCTGTGTGTGACGGTGGAGTTAAGAACCCTTCCCTGGCTGGGTGCAGCCACAACTCCTGCTGAGCACCCGGGCCCTGGGTGCCTTCTGCAGCACCTCAAAACAAACCTGACGGCAGCCCATTCCCAGGCGATCCTAGGTCTCCTGGGAACCTGGAGCTCTGCCCCGCCACGAGCCCCCTTGTAGAATGCTGGCGCCTCTGCCTGCTGAGGTGTCCCCCCGCCTGCTGAGGTGTCCCCCACCTGCTGAACTGTCCCCGTGTCTCTGTCACAGGGCACGGTGGAGCTGTAATGGTGGAGAGGTACCCAGAGGGCAGGCCCCGCCTGGTGTGGGGTGAGGCAGGTGGCCTACAGCCTCCTCTGTGTGTCCCCAGCCTGGAGTGCAGTGGGCAGTGGGAGCAGGACCATGAGCCCAAAAGCAAGGCAGAGGAACAGGCTAATGGCTGGAATCAGGTGCTGCCTGGTCCGGGCCACCTCAGGAGGGACATGAGACGTGGGTCCTGCAGGGCCTGGCGCCTTGGGAACATGCCCCCTGGGGTTGCCTGACTGGCGAGAGCCATACCCAGCCTGGGGGAGGCCACTCAGCCCGGCCCCCCTGGGCTTGGTGTAGCCCTTCCTGCAGATCCTGACGGGTTAGCTTTGCTTTCCAACCTGGCCCCACTGCCACACTGTGTGACCTGGGCCCCTGTCTGCTGCGTCTCTGTGCCTTTGTCTCCCCACCTAGAATTGGTGTGGCGATGGTCCTTGTGCACAGGGTGGGGGTGCCAAAGTCCTGCGAGGGTTCCTGTCAGCATCTGGAGCTATGGGGCTGCCACCACCTGGCTCCGGGAGACAGGCGTGGCCGTGTTTGCAGTGGACGGGCCCTGGCCTGGCCCGCGCCTGTGAGTGCTGACCACGGTTACGATGCAGCTTTCTGTTTCCTACCTCCAGGCAGGAGAGGAAGAGAGGATGTCAGAGAGAACGTGACCTGCGCCCACCCTCATCCACCCTCCGAGTGGCTCCACCATGCAGAAACCCAGTGGCCTGAAGCCCCCTGGCCGCGGGGGGAAGCATTCCAGCCCCATGGGTAGGACATCTTCTGGGTCAGCCTCGGCCTCTGCAGCGGCGGCAGCAGCCACTGGCTCCAAGGAAGGTGCGTGGGATCAAGGGTGGGCAGGGAGCTGCGTGGGGAAGGGGGTTTTTCTGGGAACACAGGCTGCTGTGTGACCAACCTGGGGGCCAGTGGGTCACTGCAAGTTCTTTATGTCTATCTGTGATCCCTTTAATTAACTACTGAGCAGGCTTTGAACAGTCCTCTCTGTGCTCCGCCCCCTTGAGGAGGTGGGCACACCCATGGCCCTGCTTTGAGAGGGGGAAAGAAGGCCCATGGAGGTCTGGCACCTGCCTAGGTCACTAGGGCCATGGGCACGGCCAGGTTGAGTGCTCCAGCCTCAGTTCCTCCCTCCAGGAGCCCCAGGGTCCTTCGGGGCTAGCCCCTGCTCCCGGCCAATCTTCTCCAGAAGACCCCTGCCCTGGCAGCCTTTGTCACCTGACCTTGGCCTTCCTGCCAGAGGGTAGCTGCTGTGTATTTGCTTTTTTCTGATGATAAACATGAGCTGGGTTCGTCTTCCTTCCCAGTCAGCTGTGCCTCTGTCTCTGGGCTGAGTGATGGTGACATCATTTTAAGACTGCAGTGTGACCCCTGGTCGCTTCCTGGTCTCAGGCCCTGGGGTCTGGAAGCCCCTGGGGGCAGGAGCTGGGGGACCGCTGGGTCTGCTTCCTGCTGGGCAGTTCTAGAGACAGAGGAAGGTGTGCCCACCCCTCCTGTGGCCATTGGTGACACCCAGTGCCTGCCTCCCCCCTGGGGCCAGCTGCTGCCTTAGCAGGTGGATTCAGACACCCAGGCTCCGGGGCAGGAGCTGGGAGCAAAACCTGGGCGAGGGGCAGGGGAGCCCAGCTACCACAGACCTGCCTTGTCCTATTCCAGGGTCTCAAGTGACAGGAGCCCTGGGGGAGGGGCAGACGGGAGTGCCAGGCGAGAACAGTCCCTCCCTCCTGTTGGCCTCTCGGCCTCCCTCACTCGCCTGCAGAACTGCTCTCTAATTCTAAGGTGCCCATCCCCTGTCCAAGGCTGGCACTGTGCACGAGGGCACTGGCAGTGGCTGGGGGCTGGCGTGTCAGTTGGCATCTGCTCTGGGAATCAGTGCTCGGCTGCCTCCCAAAGCATGAGCTCAGCCCCCAGGCAGAGGGTCTGGCAAGGGATGTGGCCTGGCGGCTGCCCCTGCCCACCCCATGGAGCTGGGAGGGTCCTGCGGGTTCCCAGAGCCAAGGCTGCAGGAACAGCAGAGTGTGGGAGGGCGAAGGGGCCTCCACCAGGACCTGCCCAGGAAGGAGGGCGTCTGGGAGCACCTGCGTGAGCAGGACAGGACAGGTATCCGAGACTGCCCAGAGGCAGTCAGGGCAGGCTTGCCCAGGTGAGGGCACTGGTGCCCAGGTGCTTGCAGTTTGTTTGGGGCCTGAGGTGGGAGGCGGGGCTCAGGCCTGGAGGCTGGGGCTAGAGGCTGCTGCAGGGTGTGGCCTCCCCTTGAACCACAGGTCTATTCCTTCTCTGGGCCTGGTACTAAACCTCAGGCAGGGGCAGCCGGGCCTAATAAGAAGGGCTCTGGGGACCTGGCCGAGGACCCCGGGGCGGCCGAGTGGAGCAGGCAGGCACAAGCCACCACTGTGCTTGAGGCGCCCACGGGGCGGGTGGGTCCTCGAAGGGCTCTCCAGTCCCTGTGCTGTGGCCCCACCCCAGAGATGCCCACCTATGAAGGACAGTGTTTGTCACCCACCTGGCACAAGCTCTGTGGGGGTGGTTAGGCGGCTCTTCCTCATGAACAACCCCGGCGTCACCTTCTCTAAATTTTTTTTTTTATTTGTAGCAACACTAGGGGTCACACTTGGGGCACTTTACACTGGACCACGTCCCCCCAGACCTTTTTATTTTGACCTGGGGCCTTCCTGAGTTGCCCAGGCTGGCCTTGAACTTGCCATCCTCCTGCCTCAGCCTCTTGAGCAGCTGGGGTCAGAGGTGTGCGCTCCCAGACCCGCCCCTCTCTTCACGGTAAAGACAAGATGACTGGCCTGCCGTCCAGCTGCTCGGGAGGCTGAGGCAGGAGGTCGCTCCAGCCTAGGAATTGCAGCCCCACCTGGGCAACAAGAAAAGTTAACAATAAAACGAGGACAAGCCGCGGTCTTGGAGCACTCTGTCAGGTTGCCCAGGTGACAGGGCCAAGGGTGTGGGGTCGGAGCTGAGACTCCTGATCCAGCCCTGGTCTAGAGCTGACACTGGCCACCTCCCACCAGGGGCTGCCTGGGGACCGAGGCCAGTCGCAACTGCAGACACTCTGCTCCTGTGGCCAGCAGGTGGGAATGAGAGGAACATGTGTCCTTGTAATGTTGGTCACTACTGTCCCCAGTATGGCCTTGCCTCACACTGGAGACTCGGAGGTGGAAGTGAAGTGTGTGAGTCGTGACAGACACAGACTTGGCCCTGAGGGTGGGGCTCTTGCTCCGTCACACGGGGCGGCTCCACAGCCTTCCTGTCCTGGAGCCCTGAGCTTGCAGGCTCCTGCGCCCGTGGGTGCTGTGGACACGGAGCTGGCGAAGGGCCCACAGGTGTGGCAGCGGGCCCCAGACTGCAGGGTGATGTCTGTCCCTGCCGTTCCCAGGCTCCTTCTCGAGCCACCCCTGGTGGGATGTGGTTTCAAGGGTATTAGCAGGGCAGGACCAGGACCCTCGAAGCCCTCGCTGCCTCAGGTGTCCCTGCCCAGGCTGCCAAGGTCAGCCGCTCCCTTCAGGGCCAGCTCCTCCGCCCCCTCCCCTAACCACATCCTAAACTTTCTAATGGCTTCAGGATGGGGGAGCCAAGCTGAGCTCTTCCGGGGCTGTGCCGGGGGCAGGGCCGCCTGACGCTCCTGACGTCGTCCACTATTGATCAGAGTGGGCAGCGGGGGCCAGCGCCAGCTGCCCAGTGGCCCAGCGGCTGCACGGCTTCTCCATGGGGAGCTGGCTTTGTTCTTTCCGGGGTAAGCCACCACGTCACCCTCTCCTGGTTCCCGAGGTTCCCGGGTGGGAGCGCTGTCCCCCAGGTTGGGAGCAGTGGGGACGGGGGGCTTTGAGCTCCCTAGGCTCAGGCAGGATGCTGAGCAATTGTGGAGTCAGCCACCCCGTGGGTGGTCTGAGGTCCCTTCTTTAGGGACGGTGGCATAGTGGCGGTGTTGCTGGATGGATGCCACAGCGGATGGCTGACCTTCAGAGGGTCCCTGCCTCAGCCAGGGTGGCCCAGGAGGGACAGACTCAGTCCTCCCAAGTCTGGCGGATGCTGCCAATGGGCGCTCCCTGTGGCAAGGGGGGCTCCCCGTGGGCTGCCTCCTTTGCCCGGTGACCTCTGGGGAGAGGAGGGGCTTCGAGCAGGAAGCTGTCTGGGCCTCGTGGGAATTTATGTGTGTTCCTTAGTCGGGGCCACCGCAGAGTTGGGGCCACCACAGAGGGCATGTGGGGTGGGGACCAGCTGCGTCTCAGCTGGGGCATGGAGGGGAGTCTGTGTGGGTCCATCTCCCAGGCGTGTGCCCAAGGTGGGCACAGATTTACACCAGGCAGCCCGGCAGGACGCTGTGATCCCCGGGAGGACGGAGCCCCGTGGGGTGGGAGGGGGAGAGGTGCCGTGGGTGACGGGGACAAGGGCAGTCTGGAGCTGAGATTTCTTAGGTGATGCCAAGAGCCGGAGACCTGCTCCACCTGGAACACTCCTGCTTGGTGCCTGTGCCCTTGGCATTATCTCTATTTTTTTTTTTTTTTTGGTACCGGGGATTGAACGCGGGCACTTAACCACTGAGCCACATCCCCAGTCTTATTTTCTATTTTATTTAGAGACAGTCTCACTGAGTTGCTGAGGCTGGCCTTGAACTCATGATCCTCCTGCCTCAGCCTCCCGAGCCACTGGGACTACAAGGGCGTTACCTCTATTACAACTACTTCCCATTTCCAGAAGGTCCTGGTGTGGATGGTGACCGGTGCTCCCTTTATTCCCAGCCCCCGTGTGTGGCCAGGGTGCTCTTGAGTGCATTAAAGGCTCCGGGGGTCCAGCGGGAGAACACCTTGAGCCCCTTTAGCTGTGTTGAAGATCCTGTTTCCCAAGCTTATTTGAACTTAAAGGTTAATTTTTTTTCATGATATCTAGTCACAGCCTGTGGAACTGTGTCCTGTGGAGCAGTTAGGGCGGGGGCTACCTCCCCGAGGGACCAGGTCCTGGCCTGGGACCCTCGTTCCCTTCTGAGGCTATCAGGGTGGAGGACGGAGTTCTCCGTGCTCGTGGATCATGACATGCTCTTTTCACGGGTCCCTGCAAGGGCCCTCGTGGTTCTTAATCGATCCCTGTGTCCCCTGCTCCCTATTCCCTTGCTCCCTCCCCCTGCATCTGTGCCAGCTGCCTATCAGGCAGCGTGTGACCAGTGCATCTCCATGTGACCTGGAGAAATGGCTTCTAAGGGCTGCTTGCTGGTCTGAGTGACACTGTGAGGCTTCGGGACCTGCCCCTCTGTCTGGGGGCGCTAGGATTCTAGCTTTTTATTTTTGTGAACGTCAGAAGGGTTTTTATACTTTCTGAATCATTCCCTTGGGAAGTGGGTCAAGGATGACAGTCCCTTGCTTTTATTTTTTTCTCCTAAGAATATTATATTTTACCTGGATTGTACTTTATCCATTTCAATATTTTTATTCCATGGGCTCTGGGTAAAGGTCAGAGTTCAGCAGGAATGACCCTGGGCCTACTGGGGTGGCTTAGCCGTCCAGCACTCTGGGGCCTGTGTGAGGCCCTGGGTTTTATCCCCGGCACAGGAAGGAAGGAAGGAAGGAAGGAAGGAAGGAAGGAAGGAAGGAGGGAGGGAGGGAGGGAGGGAGGAAAGGAGGGAGGGAGGAAGGGAAGGAAGGAAGGAGGGAGGGAGGAGGGAAGGAGGGATGGAGGGAGGGAGGAAGGGAAGGAAGGAAGGAGGAAGGGAAGGAAGGAAGGAGGGAGAAGGGAGGGAGGAAGGAAGGAAGGAGGGAGGGAGGGAGGGAGGGAGGGAGGGAGGAAGCAAAGCAGCCCCAACTCGAGAGTTGAAATGAGCTGGGGCCGTGGAGATGGGTTGGGTTTCTGCCCTGATGGCGCAGGGGCGAGACCCTTCCGATCGTCTGAGACCCAGGAGGCAGTGTGGCCTTTGGAGCTGTTCTGAACTTCAGGGTCCTGGTCAGTGGCAGGCTGGGAGAGGGAGGTACAGCCAGGGGACGGGTGTGGCCCAGTGAAGGGCAGGCTGGGGCCTCCTGAGACGGGCTCTTGGGGAGGTCTCTCTGGATCAGGATGTTGTTTGAGGCCCTGGGGGACATCTGGCAGCACGCGGCTGCTGGATGGGCAGGTCTGGACGGGCCAGGAACGTGGTCTGGGCTGGGCAGAGCCACTGCGAACCAGCTTGGCCTACACGTCCTGTACCGTTGGAGCTTTTACAAGGAGGATCTATGAACGGCTTAAGGGAGAAACAGGGTAGTGTGTGGGCAGTTTTCAGGGCTGCCCAGGTGTGAGTTAGATCATGGAGGGGGCACAGCGTGAGAGGGGGTCCCAGCCCTGCTCACTCCCTGGACAGGGGCGGGGCAGGTCAGGACCTGTGGCTTCTCAGTCTCCTCCTCCCATCTGCGTTGTAGGGAGGTGAGTCTTAGGTGGGCCTTGCGTCCAGGGGAACTGGCCCAGCTGGCTCCTGAGAACCAATTGTGAACTTTCAGGAGTTTTGCAAGTCAGGTGATAATAGAGTCATTGTTTAAAAACCAGGCTGGGGGCACAGCTCGGTGGTGGCATGTGTGAGAGCCTGGGTGCGTCCCCAGCACCACACGCAGAAGAAGAAATAGACCGTGTGAATTTAGTGAATGACCAACTGCTGGCTGCGGTAGTGCGGAGAGCTTGGTCTTTCTCCAGCACCCTGCGCGACCAGCTCAGGGCCAACTCCTCCACGCCCAGAAGGGGGCTACCAGCCCCCCCCCCCCGGCTCCCAGGGAGGCAACGCCCAGTTCCCTGGGTGTGGGGGGGGTCTGCCCCGAGCTGGTCGCACAGGGTGCAGGAGAGACCAAGCTCTCCGCTCCTGTTAGAGGGGGCTGGGGGTTGATGGCCTCTAAAAAGGACAATCGGGTCAGGCCCCTCTGAGGGGGTGAGGTGGCCGCCGGCTCCGTGACTTCTGGGGCAAGAGATCATAGGAGACCACTCGGGGCCGAGTCCTTCTCTTCCCACGCCCTCGGTCCATTTCTTGGCTCTGCCTGGAATGTGGCATGGGACCTGCTGGTTCCCTGTGTCCCACCTCTGCTCCCACCCCTTGCTGGTCCTCTCTCAGCTACGCCTGTGGTCCCCAGTGGCCGGCGCAGGATCAGGCACCCAGTGGGTGCTGGCTGAGGCTGGGCACAGTGCTTGCTGGGCCCTGCTGCTCTGGGTAGTGGTGGACTCAGGGGTCCTAAGGCCCAGGCCCTGCCCTTGGGGAGCTTCCTTGGGCTCACCTGGAAGGGGGTGTGGGCTGAGCGAGGCCTCCCCCAGCCGATTTTCACGGTTCAACGCCCATAGGCCCCTCGTCCTTTATGGACTCCTGGGGAAACTGAGGCACGGACATGGGGAGGATGACTCCAAGGACTCTTTGGGGAGATGGGGGCTTCCAGGGGGATTTTTTTGTTGTCCCCAACCACAGGCAGCTGAAGGGGAACTTGAGGAGGGTGTGGCCTTTAGGCGGGCAGCCTGCGACCACTGCAGAGGGGAAAGAAGCAGATGGCTAGGCTCAGGCGCCTCCAGTTTGTGACCTGGATTTTAGCAGCTGTTGAAACAACTGGTGGATGGGCCTGGGACCCCTGGAGGGGGCGGGGGTCAGGGAGAGATTACCTGAGGGTCCCCTGGGTAGGACAGCTGGGGACAGGGACAGCTGAGCAGGCTGCTTCTTACTAAGAATAGTCCCCTGGGTCTGCGGAGCCCCGGGAAGCCCCCTCTGTGCCCTAAGCAAAGGCGGCAGGTAGAGACGGCCCTGCTGGGCTCTGGTGATCTGTCACAACAAGTGTCCAGAAACAGACAGGAAGGGGCTGCCACTTGCCAGGTTCATCTGCCTGCATGCTCCAGGGGGACGGCTCTGGAACCGGACCAGCTTGCCCTCTTTGGCCCGGGGACCTCAGCACGTTCCCTGCCCTGTTTCCTGTCTGCAAGGTACAAATGTGGCGAACTCAAGGCGCCCCGTTCACTCTGTAAGTGGCAGCTGCCGTTTCAATAATCATAGCTCTGACCCTTGTTGGTGATGGTGGCAAAACCCACAGGTCCTTGGGTGACGTCAGGAGGGGCTGGGGGCTGGAGCATCATGGCGTGTGCAGTTTCCTCCTTCGAGGCTGCATCTCCCATAATAGGGGGGGCGTTAGACCTGGTGGAGGCCAAGGGGCATGGGAGCCTGATGGGCCATGGCCTGTGAGCATGTGTAGCCTGCCTGTCCCCGATGCCAGCTGCTTGTTACAGAGCAGGGCAGGCCTCCCAGGAGCTCAGCGTACAAGCACAGAACCAGCCAAGGTCTCTGAGCCGCAGGATCGCGACTCACTTCCCAGGAACCCTGCAGAGGGCCCATCCGCACGCCCTTCATTCTATACGAGGGCTCTAGTAGTTTGCCCGAGGTCACCAGAGCCTGCCTAGAAGCCCTTCTTGCACCTCCTGGGCCTTTCAGGTGCAGTGGTGCAAGCCTGCAGTGCCAGCAGCCCCGGAGGCTGAGGCAGGACTGCAAAGCCGAGTCCACTTGGGCAACTTTAGCAAGACCCTTTCTCAAAATTTCAAAAGGACTGGGCTGGGGCCCCCCTGGATTCTGTCCTCAGAGACCTGTCCCCCAGACCAAGTCTCAGTCCCTGAGGTGGAGTATGAATCATTCTCATAGAAACCCCCTTGTGTGGCCTAGCACTTTATGCCTGTCTCCCAGGAAAAGCCTATAGCAGATGGAGAGACGGGGAGAGCACCCGACTGCAGGTCCATGGGCCCTGAGGCCAGCTCCCTCAGCTACGGGGGCCCGCCTCCTGGAGTCATTGTGGGAGAGGAGAGTCTTGGGCTCCACAGCCCAGGATCCCACCCAGAGCTTCCCTCTAAGCAAGACACAGGGGTCCTTGAGCTGGAGGGTTAGATGCCATTCCTCTGTAGAGAGCCGCAGGGTTCCCTCAGACTCTGGGACCCGATCCCTCAGGGGAATCCAAATTCTGGGGTGACCATGGCCACATGGTGGGTGCTGATACACCCTGTTGGATGAACCCAAGTGCCGGCACCAAGAGCCAGAGGCCTTTGGCTGGAGCTCGGCTCTGCTGCCCACCATCTGGGAGCCATGGTGAAGCACCTGGTAGCTCTGAGCCTCCGTTGTCTCACCTGTAAATGGGGCAGAGGACGAGGGGAGGCTCCCCGCGCAGAGCCTGGATGGGTGTCTGTGAGGCCTGTGCAGGGAAGCTCTTTGGACTCCCAAGAGCCCGGCTCTCATGCGGGATGCACCTTCCCCTGGGCTCCGTGGTGACCGCCCAGGCTCAGGGTGGTTGTGTTGGTGGCAGAGAGCCCACCCTGCTCTCCCCTATACTTGTGCTGCAGCCCTGCAGGACAGTGGCTTTCTGGCTCCTGAGAGCACCTGGCCAGGCTGCACCATGGTGGTGTTAGCCGCTGTCCTCTGGCCCTTCTCTGGCTGGCTGTGGGAAGGACTGGAAATGGGCAGCTCTGGGGGGGCCTGGCAGTACTCTGCCCCCAGCCCCAAGCCAAGGCCCATCTGCCTGTGAAGTCTCCCCTGATGCTTGACTCGGTGGCATGGTGGGGGCAGCCTCACCCTGGGCTGGGCTGGGGGACAGGGAGTGGCTCAGAGGGTGATGGTTGGCATAGGAGGCTGCGTAGGACCCAACCCTCAAGCGGCTCAGAGTGGAGCCAGCCAGGCACACCCAGAGCACAGCTCAAGCCCTGCCCTTTCTGTGGGTGACCTTGAGTGAGCTGCTCCCCATCCTGTCGCAGCACGCCCAAGCCCAGGCCTGGCAGCAGACGTCCTCCCTTGGAGCCCCATTGCTGCTGTGTGTCCTTGAGCAAGGCCCTTGCCTCTCTGAGCCCAGAGGACCCTCAACACCAGTTCAGACCAGAGCCCGGGGTTCAGCCCCAAGAAGGGAGCAAGTTAGGTGCCTGCTACCCCTGGCACCGTCTGAGGCTGGCCCTGGGCTGGGGCTGCTGCAGGAGGAGGTGGGGAGGGAGTTTGGTGGTAGACGCTCTGAGGCTGCCGAGGAGCAACTTAGGAACCTGCAGTAGGTTCTGGAACCCTCTGAATCAAGGAGGAGGACACAGACCACTCCCTTAACATCTGGGTCCCACCAGGGTCCTGGTGGTCTCCAGTTAGGAGCTGAGGCCTGAATCCTCCGGTGGGGAGGTGGCAGCTTGGCATCCCCTAGGATGGGTCTATGAATCTTGAGTGACCTTGGGCAGTGGAAGTGACCTTGCTTGCCAGGAAGCCCTTCTTAGCGCTGAGACCTTCCAGAAGGGCTGGGAGGGTGGAGAGTGCCCAGGGGCTGCCCAAGGCCATGCTGCTGCTGCTCACTGGGCTCATGTGCCCCAGCCAGGCTTGGTCCTAACCCTGAGCCCCCCTGTCCACAGGCTCCCCACTGCACAAGCAGGCCTCGAGCTCGCCGTCCTCCACCGCAGCCCCGGAGAAGCCCAGCTCGAAAGCGGCCGAAGTGGGTGACGACTTCCTGGGGGACCTGGTGGTGGGCGAGCGCGTGTGGGTGAACGGTGTGAAGCCCGGCGTCGTGCAGTACCTGGGCGAGACGCAGTTCGCGCCGGGCCAGTGGGCGGGCGTGGTGCTGGACGACCCCGTGGGCAAGAACGACGGCGCCGTGGGCGGCGTGCGCTACTTCGAGTGCCCGGCGCTGCAGGGCATCTTCACGCGGCCCTCCAAGCTGACCCGGCAGCCCACGGCCGAGGGCTCGGGCAGCGATGCCCACTCGGTGGAGTCGCTCACTGCGCAGAATCTGTCGCTGCATTCTGGCACGGCCACGCCCCCGCTGACCAGCCGCGTCATCCCGCTGCGGGAGAGCGTCCTCAACAGCTCTGTCAAGACAGGCAACGAGTCGGGCTCCAACCTCTCGGACAGCGGCTCCGTGAAGCGGGGCGACAAGGACCTACGCCTGGGAGACCGCGTGCTGGTGAGTGCAGGTGGCACCCAGAGAGGCAAGTTGCAGGGAGGGGACAGGAAGGGGACTGGGGGCCTTACAGGGAGTCCACAATTGGGCATGTCCTCATCAGCACCACACCAAGGGACAAGGGAGCCAGGTGAAGTAGGCTCTGGAGACTTGCTGTGTGAACCTCGGTGAGCATCTGAACCTCTCTGAGCCTCAGCCTTCCCATCTACACAATGGCAACTTTAATAGCACCTGACTGGAAGGTTGAAATGTGTTACTACTGTCCTGCCTTCACATAGTCACTGATTTTTACTCAAATGCCCCATAAATACTGGCCATCTTTGACATTATTCCATTTATCCAGCCTGCCAACATGGCTGCACCAGATGTGCCCTGGAGAAGGCTGGGCACCAGTGCTCCCAGCCCCTGCCCAGGGCCAGGCGGTACCCACGCCCAGTCAGCTATAACCTGAGTGACCAGTGTTGTTGAGGCCAGGAGAATTGGGTCACTGAAGGCTTCCTTCCAGGAGTCCCTCTTCTCTGGTGGTCCCAAATGTTAGAAAGTGGATGGTGGCCCCCAGTTCCTTTGGAATCTGGATCTGTCCTTCTATACTCTGAACATGGCAGTATTTCCTGGGTACCTGCTATGGCCAGACTGAGGGGGTACCAAGATGAATGGGACAGAGCCTCACCTGATGTGTCCCAGCTGTCTCTGCCCTCCCAGGACCACAGTGTTGTGAAGGGGACAACACACAGGGAAGTCCCTGAAGGTGGCCTGGCATGAGCAGCCGATGGGAGGCATTTGACTGGGGAGAGCGGGGCTCACCTGGAGCCCCAAGACCCCAGAGTGGGATCCCCAAGGGTATGGCTGTCTGGGCCCCTCTCTTTGCCCTGTAGACCCTGCTCCCCCAAACTTTTCAGGCTGGCTGTCACTTACCAATACACGTGATGGCCTTTCTCCCAGAGGCTTCTGGGAACAGCCTTTGGGGTGGAGAAGGGAGAGGAAGTGTCTGTGCCTAGGGCCAGTTGGACCCTCGGGCTGGTGCTGTGAAGAAGCTTTGTCCCCTGCTTTACATGACTGGAGAAGTTGAGTGACCTGTCTGGTGATGGCACAGAGCCTGATTCAGACCAGCCTGAGGCCCACCTCTCTCTGAGCCCCATGCCCCCCTCAGCTGCCTCAGGGTTGGCCGTCCCTCGGGAGCTTCTCCTGGGGTGGCCCTGTGGTGAGCATGCCCAGACTTGATTCCTGCCTCCGGCAGCCTCCAGCCTGCAGGGGAGGGGAGATGGTGTCACAGACCTGGTTATCTCCCCACAGACTGCCCGGAAGCAGCAGTCCCCGTTGCTCAGAGGCCTTTCCTGGGGGACGTTGTTAGGGCTGAGCCTGGGGAGTGGCCGGCATGCTGAGAGCGGTCGTGGTTGTAGCAAATACCCAAGCAGCTAACTTACAAAGAAGAAGGGTTTATTTCAGCTCAGGGGTTTGGGGGCTGCAGTCCGTGATTGATTAACCTGTGGCTTTGGGCATGGAGTGGCACATTGTGGCTGGGGGGCGGTGGGGCCCAACCACTCACCTCATAGCCAGGGAGCAAAGAGGAAGAGCTGGGGTCCCCCAGCCCCCCTCAAGGGCACACCTCCAGGACCTGGAAGAACTGCACCCCACTTCCCCAGTAGGGCCTCCCTGAGGACCAGGGCTTTAAGATATGGTCTGCAGCTGGGTATAACCAGGTGACAGAGTCACACGCTTCTTTTTTTGGGTTGCTGGGGAGTGAACCCAGGGCCTTGTGCATGTGAGGCAAGCGCTCCACCAACTGAGCCATGTCTCCAGCCCCAGGAGCTTCTTGACCAGTGGCCAGAGAGACCAGAGAAGCTGGAGAGGAGCAGGGGTCTGAGCGGGGAGCAAGGAGCCTCGGGGCAGGACCACACCCCGAGGCTGGCCTGGGAGGCCCTGGTGGGGCTGGGCTTCGCCTGTTCACAGTGGAGACTGCAGAAAGCCCAAGAGGCAGGTTCCCTGCTGCCCAGTGTGGGTTCGGGATCCGAGGTCAAGAGCCAGCTGGCTGCAGGGCAGGTCCCAGGGGAGGCAGGATGCGTGACCCCCTGCGGGTTCCTGACCCCTGTGGAGTGGGAGGCTCAGGCTCTGCATGCTACTGACCAGCCTTGGGTCCCTGCTCCCTGCAGGGAGTGGACACTTCTATCTGTGTCGGGTGTCCAGTGGCCAGAGGCTGGGCACACAGGGAGGACCGCCCAGCTGGGCCAGCAGCAGGGCTGGTCCTCCAGGGACTGCCACTTGGGCTCTCAGCCCACTGGGGCTGCAGTCTGTCCTTGGGAGCGAGCCCCGACCTGGGCACTGTGTCCAGCACTCTGTGCCTTGTCACCTTGGGCCTGTCCACTGTCACACAGGGTGGGTGCTATGTCCCATCTTCTAGACAGGGACGGTGGCCTGGCCCTGAACAACAGCCTGCAGGGCACAGGAAGGGGCAGTGGCAGCCACCTTTTTTATTCACTCAGCAAAACCTGCCTTGGAGCGGACATTCCTGGGACTCTGGGTGGAGACAGGAGCGGATCCCAGTGAGGGGTGTCCACTCTGCAGGGTGCAGAGCCGGCCTGTGTGGGGGCGAGGCCCGGACACCGATGACACCGCTCCTGGGGCGGCCGGGAGCCACGTGACTGTCACTCCCACTCAGGACAGTTAGCCATTTCTAATAAAAGTAAACATGTCTTTGTGTGACCCAGCTGTCACCCCCCTGGTGTTCACCCAGGTGAGCTGGAAGCCATACAACCCTCCACCGCTGCTCAAAGCAGCAGGTTCCCAATGGCCACAACTCAGCCTGGCCACTGGGAGGACCTTGTGTGGCCTTGGGCGGTGGCACATCTGCCATCGGGACATTTTTCGGCAATGGGAAGAAATAAGCCATTTGGCCTAGAAAGGCCATCACGTGTATTGGTAAGTGACAGCCAGCCTGAAAAGTCGATGGGCTGGATTATTCCCACTGTGTGACCTTCAGGACCAGGCAAAGTCAGGGCTGCCTTTTTTTTTTTTTTTTTTAATGAAACTGGGGGTTGAACCAGGGAGGCTCTACCATGAGGTACACCCCAGACCTATTTTTAAAAATATTTATTTTTTTAGTTGTAGTTGGACACAATACTTTTATTTCACTTATTTATTTTTTTATGTGGTGCTGAGAATCGAACCCAGGGTCTCGCACGTGCGAGGCGAGCGCTCTACTGCTGAGCCATGACCCCAGCTGCCCCTAGCCCCTTTTTATTTTTATTTTTTATTTTGAGACAATGTCTTGATAAATTACTGAGGCTGGCCTCCAGCTTACAATCCTCCTGCCTCAGCCTCTGAAGTTGCTGGGATTACAGTCACGGGCCACTATGCCTGGCTTGGTTGAAAAATCTTTAGTCCCCCCCTGACCCTGGTGGCTGTTCCTCCATCCCTCTGTGGGATGGACACTTGGCCCCAGAAGAGGGTCCAAGACAACCCTTCAGGTGAGGGGATCCAGGCAGCGTGGGCTGAGGAAGGAGGGTGAGGGGAACACTTCAGCTCTGGAGGCGGAGCCCTGTCCCCAGCCAGTCTCCTCCTCTCTCACCCGCTGACACTGGTGACCTAGGCTGTGCCCTCCATGGTGGAGATGACAAGAAGCTTCTCCAGGGAAAATGAGAACAAGAGAAGGTGGTGCAGGCATGAGCCGAACACGGTGCCACTCAACATGCCCACATGCATATTCATGCTCATGAATATTCATATGGCCTGAATGTTCACAGGGACTCCTATTCGGTGAGCCAAGGCGCTCTGGAGATGAAAGACGTGAGTGCAGAAATAAGCCCCATGGAGGTGTCGGAGATGTCTGAGAAAGGAGGGCAAAAAGGGATGGGCAAGGACAGAGAGGACCAGCAGGAACTCGCACTCACTGAGGGCGCAGGGGCTGGGGTTGCAGAAGGAGGGGTCCCGGGGAGGGAGGCTGGGGTGGGGAAGGACTGGAGCAGCACCCCACAGTCGGCAGGTGCCTGACCCCTGGGCAGCCAGGACAGCAGCCCGCAGAGGGAAGGACAAGCCCCAGAACCTGGGACATAGAAGTGCCGCGGGGCTCCTGGGTGGACAGGTACTCCCACATATGGGCTGGGACTCCATGTGGCTTTGAGAGTCGCAAGGGACCCTGGATAGCAGGGGACTCGGAGATTCTCTAGGGTCCATCCAGCTGCACTTCAGAGCGAAGGTAGTGGGGCTCAGAGGTGGCGCCTCCGCCTCACACGCTCGAGGCCCGGGACTGCAGCCCCAGCCCTGCAGAAACCAAGGCACAAGTGAAGGGGATGCAGTCAGAATGTCACCCCAGCTTTGTATCAGCTAAGACAGTAAAAATCAAAACCTCGAGGTTGTCAGCGTGCTGCTGCTCAGAGACAGGGAGGTCAACAGGAGAGTCCCCCCGGTTCCAAGCGATTGCTTCTGGGGAGAGGAGAGAAACTGGGGCTTTCCCGATGGCTCTGCAGGTATTTGACTCAGATACTCACAAGTGCAGCTGGGACTTTGGAATTTTAAAACTGCTGCTGCAGTAATGTCCACATTTCTTTCTTTTCTTTTTTTGGTACCAAGGGTTGAACCCAGGGGTGATTAAACCCCCGAGCCCCATCCCCAGCCCTCTTTTGTATTTTATTTAGAGACGGGGTCTCGCTGAGTTGCTCAGCGCCTTGCTTTTGCTGAGGCTGGCTTTGAACTTGCCTCACCTCCCGAGCCACCTTTCTTATTATCCTGTCCTGTGATTTTTTTTTTTTTTTTTTTTTTTTGCACTGTGGTGAAGACCACATGACATAGGATCGACCGTCCCAGCCCTCGCCGAGTGCACAGGCCAGCAGCGTTAAACTCACTCACGTTGCTGCACAGCAGACCCGTGGAACTTTCTCATCTTGCAAAACAGAAACTCTGGATCTGTTAACAGTAACTTCCTCCTGGCAGGACCCCCACATCACCCTTCAAACTGCTTTTCAGGGCTACCTGTGATGCGTTTCTAGTATCCAGCTCCATCCACAGTACTTAATTTTCACAAAAGTCCTTAGGGATGAAGGTGGTGAGGCTCAGAAATGTTGGTGAGGCTCACACAGCCTGTTGGTGGCTACATTTGAGTGCAGATACATGTCCCTCCCTAGCCTGTTTGTGCTCTTGAATGGGTCAGCCTGGGAGGCACTGGAACCTGCGTCCCTCCCAGCTGTTTGTGAGCCTCCTCTTCCGCGTGTGCCCCCTGCCCATATGGGATAAGTCCAGGTGCTCACACTGTCTCCATGGTGCCTGCCTCATCCTCCAGACCCCCCAAAAAATCTCTCTGTGTGCCAACAGGTTGGTGGGACGAAGACTGGCGTGGTGCGGTATGTGGGGGAGACAGACTTTGCCAAGGGCGAGTGGTGTGGCGTGGAACTGGACGAGCCCCTTGGGAAGAATGACGGGGCGGTGGCAGGCACCAGGTACGCGGGGCTTCCCGGGGACTGTGGGGGGAGGGGCAACGGGGACTGGGTGGGCTGGGAGCCAGGTGGGCCCTGAGCCAGAGCGCCCTTACCTGGCAGGAAGGTGGGTCGCTGGCCAGGGGGTGGGACGGTGGCAGCCCCCCAGCGCGTGAGCACCTGGTGGGACCTTGTGGTCCCGTGTGCCGCCTGGGACTGGAGTGGCTTTGGGAGCAGAAGAGTCCACGGTTTCCATGACAACGTATGCCTTCCTGTTTGGGGGTGGGTGACTCTCATCCGCTCTCAACTCAGGAGCTGCCAGGCAGCTGCCCCTGCCTGGCCCAGCCCAAGGTGTCTTCTGCCGGCTTTTGCTTCTCTGTGTGGGGGACTCCTGGACAGAGAGCTCATGGGACTCCTTGATCTGGGGGTGATTAAGGACATCTGTGAGAACAGGGCTGCAGCCATGGCTGGGGGTCCTTTGGGAGCCAAGTTTGGGGACTTTGTACCCCAACATGCCACCAAACCAGCTGTGTGATGGTGAACCAGTCTCTTGACCTCTCTGAGCCTAATGTCCTCGTTCGTGAATGTGGACAACACTGGGGAGGTGAGATGAACGTCCCCGTACAGGGATGGGCACTTGAGTCCTCTGACTGGTGTCTCCCCACCCCCCCAAAAGCACTCCCAGCAGGTGTTCGCAGCTGCAGGGACGCTGGGGCCCTGGTCACCTCCATTCCTGAGAATCCTGTCCCTCTGCCTGGAGGGCTCTGCCCAGGTGCGGGTGGCCAGAGATAGGTGCCCGTCTCTTCTGGGCTTAGAAGAGGTGGGAGGTGAGGTGGTGCCCGGCTGTGGGGCCGCGGTGGCAGCGTGGGTCTCCCCTGCTTCCTAGGTACTTCCAGTGCCCACCCAAGTTTGGTCTCTTCGCGCCCATCCACAAGGTCCTCCGCATCGGCTTCCCGTCCACCAGCCCGGCCAAGGCCAAGAAGACCAAGCGCATGGCCATGGGCGTCTCCGCGCTGACCCACAGCCCCAGCAGCTCTTCCATCAGCTCTGTCAGCTCCGTGGCCTCCTCTGTCGGGGGCCGACCCAGCCGCAGTGGCCTGGTGAGGGGGCCTTGGGGAGGGTGGGACTCGGTGTCCCAGTCTGCCCTCTGCTTGCCCCGGCTCCCAGTGTCCCACAGTCTGGGGTTTTGAACAAACATGGAAGTGCCCATGTTTCCTGGGAGTGATGGGGCCATTTCCATTCACTGCTCCTGTGTCCTGCCGCAGTGGTCGCCTACGCCCTTCCTGGGGGGACCGAGGGTCCGTGCGGGGTTCAGAGAGGCTGGTGGAGGCCCCTTTGTGGTGGAAAGGAGGCTGCTCCGGGAGTGGGCACGGGACCCTGTTTGGCCCAGCCTGGGCACAGGGCCCCTTGGGGTCTGGGAGGAACCAGCCCAGAGTTCCCTGAACCACGTCGTCACGGTGCGCCTTAGGGTGTCCAGGCGCTGGCCAGGCGAGAGCAGGCCCCAGGGTCCAGGCACCTCGGTGCCATGGTCCCTAAGTCCCACCTGCACCTCCGCAGCTCACGGAGACCTCCTCGCGCTACGCCCGCAAGATCTCGGGCACCACGGCGCTGCAGGAGGCGCTGAAGGAGAAGCAGCAGCACATCGAGCAGCTGCTGGCCGAGCGGGACCTGGAGCGGGCTGAGGTGGCCAAGGCTACCAGCCACATCTGCGAGGTGGAGAAGGAGATCGCCCTGCTCAAGGCACAGCACGAGCAGGTGGGCGCCAAGCCACCGGGCCCCCAGGGCCACCAGGACCCCTCCTGCCAGTCCCCAGTGCCACTCACACGCAGAGAGATACCCAGCGTGCACCAGCAGCGCGCTCGCCCCACTTTCCAGACCCGCAGCCGCCCAGTGGCCTCCCTGGGCCCTTCTGGGAACCCGGCCACGGAGCCACCTCCGCCGTCCGTCCTGCGGGAGTGCGAGCTTTTCTAGGTCACGAAAAATCCTTCACTAAGTTAGTGGCTGTGTGGCCATCATCATGACCTGTGTCCTTGTGATGTGGCCGTCCCCTGCTGTCATTTACAGTTTCTAGTCTTTCTCTTCTACATAATACCATCGGGACGTCTTGGGGACACAGCCGTCCACGTGTCATGCTCTTGAGCACATCTGGGGTTGGGTTTCGGGGCAGGGCCCTTGCCCCAAGCTTGGGGCCACTGCTGTCTCATCCCTTGATGTCTCTGAGTGACAGCCCCCACGCCCTGTACCCAGGGGGCCCAGATCAGGAAAGCCAGGTTCACCGAGGCTAGGCATGTGGCGCCTGCCCAGCGTGGGCAGCCCCCTTCAGTTAAAAAGCCTGTGGGGGCCTCCGCCTGGTGGCTGGGAAGTGGGAGGAACTGGGCCATGGTCTTGGGCCAACCTCATGCGGCTGGCAATCCCCTGGGTGGGGCCTCCTCTGCCATTCCTGATGGGTCTCTGGGCCTCAGCCTGCCCGGTTTCGCCTGCACAGGGAGCAGGGGCTGCGGGGCATCCAGGCCTGCCCCTCGCCCTCCTTGCCCCTGCCTCTGCTCCTGCTGGACCCCACACCCGCCCCAGGAGACTGGCCCTGACCCTGCCGTGGCCCATGCTTGGGCCAGTATGTTGCAGAGGCAGAGGAGAAACTGCAGCGGGCACGGCTGCTGGTGGAGAGCGTGCGGAAGGAGAAGGTGGACCTGTCCAACCAGCTGGAGGAGGAGCGGAGGTACGTGGTGCCCGGCCACCCTGCTGGGCCAGAAGGTCGGGAGGAGCACGGGCTCCGGGGTCCAGGCCCCAGCTCCAGTCCTGCTCTGCCGCCCCAGCAGTGTCACCTGGACTAGAGCCCAATCTCTGGGCCTTGGTCACCTGCCTGTTGAGTGGGGACACAGGGTGACGGGAGCAGAGCTCCTGCAGAGGCCCGGCACAGACAGACGCTGTGTCTGCGGCTGTAGACCGCACGTTCCCACCGGCCAGCGTCTCATCACGGGAGACGAGCCTGGCCCTCCTGGGAGCCGAGACTGGGGCCAGGGCCCCGCATTGCTGCCACTGAACCCCTGGGCCAAGTCCCCTGCACAGAGCTTCCAGCTCCTATCCTGGGGCTTGGTCCCCACTTCACATGCTAGGAAGCTGAGGCCCAGAGACGGCAGCAGAAGGACACTTGGGACACCTTGCGCGGTGCTAGCCAAGCACCGTCCCCTCGAGGATGAGCCTGGGGGCTGCCGTATCGCAGACAGAAAGCAGACCCGGTGCGCACCTAGGGGGTGCTGCTGTTTCCTGCCCCGCCACAGGGGCCGTGGGGGCATCCTGTCTCTTTCTGAGGCAACTACACGGATGGGGCACACGTCCCTTCCTCCCAGGAAAGCTCCTGGCCAGGGGGTCACGGTACCAACAAACCCTACAAAGTCAGATGTTTACGCCTCCCACCAGCCCAGCCCGAGGAGGGAGGCCGAGTGATGTGGGCGGGTTTGCCTGGTCCCAGAGCCTCTCCCCCTCCCACCCTCCAGCCCCCCAACGTGCCCCAGGCCCAAGCCCCCACTTGCATCTGTGTTTGGGGCTTTCAGCCAGGGCCTGGGCTCCGCAGGCTGCTGTTTCTGTCTGACTCCCAGAAACGAGGGTTTATTTCTATCTGCTGAGATGGTCATCAGAGGCCATGGTCATCGAAGCCCACACATCTGGCTCCCATGGCAATGGTCCTGAAGCTGATCATCGAAAGCAGTTCTGTAAGGCATTGCAGAAATTGTGTCCAGTAGGGGCCAGCATTGGCCTGTGCTTGCTGGGTGACCTTGGGCAGGCAACTTGCCCTCTCTGACCCTCTGTTCTTCCTCCCAGCTCACAGATTGGTCCACTTGGCAGCGTCTGCTCCCTTCGGAGCCCTCCCTAACATGGTGGTGACTCCATTACTAGTCCACCATCCTCTGTCCCCCCAGCCGCCCCAGGAGAAAGGAAGGTCCTGCTCAGAGTGCAGGGTGGGCTGGGAGATCTGAAGGCCTCCAGAGAGCTCTGCTCCTGGGGACGGTCCCTCCGCGTGGTCTGGGCTCGATTCCAGCTGCAGGCAGCCTCACCTTTCTCGCCGCCATTGACCTGATGCAGCCCTCCTCCGGGCCAGGCGGTCAGTCCCCTCTCTCCCCCCTGCAGGAAGGTGGAGGACCTGCAGTTCCGGGTGGAGGAGGAGTCCATCACCAAGGGGGACTTGGAGGTAAGGCTAGGGCCCTCCCTGAGCTGACCCAGCATCCCGCTGGGGGGCTTGCCGGCTTGCGCTGGCAGCACTGTGGGCCTCCTTGGGAGGAGGCTGGGAGGTCGCAACGGGAACAGGGAGGAGGGGTCATACCTGGAAGAGCAGGGAGAGGCCGCCAGGAGACATCGGTGTAGAGCAGAGGTGGGAATGGCTCTGTCAGAACCCCACAGGAGCCTGTGTTGGTGGCTGGGGTGGGGGACAGGATGGACCAGGGCAGTGAGGACACCACCTGGGCCTGAGAATGAAGTAGTGGGCTTCCCGTCCCTTCCCGTTGGGCAGTAGCCCCAGAGTTGTCCCTTGGGCCGTCGGTTCACCTGGGACTCCAGGTGCTGTCTGGCTGGAAGCTCGTGGGGTCACCGAAGGCTTAGAGAACTGAGGCTCAGAAAGGCAGAGGGACGCGACGAGTTGAGCCAGCAGGACTCGGCCCCATTCCTCACTGTCCTGGGCGCTGGGCCTCCAGCTGTCACCCTCACTCCTGGCTCTAGGGCGCCCTACCCTCTGCAGTCACACCCACCCGTCAGGTCCAGGGGGGGCTACTCAGGTCAGTTGACCAACGGACGTGGCCCCTGGAGCCTCCCCAGACCACCCAGAGACCACAGGGCTCCTGAGGCCGCAGTTGAAGGGGCCGGAGCACCTTCTGCCTCCTGGGATGTGACAAGGGACAGAGCTCCCAGAGCTGGCAGATGGAATGGGGACAGCGAGGTCACTCCCTTCCCCTCTCTGGTTCTGGCTGTTCCCTCTCCTGGGCCTGTTTCCTGCTCTGTAAAGGAAGGAGGCCGAGTCCCTCAGGGTCCCTGAGTCCCTGAGCCTGTGTCCTGGAGGCAGGCCGGGCCATCCCTGGCAGGCCTGGGACCCCAGAAGCTGCCTTCCCCCATGTGATGGTGCCGTCCAGGGGCTACACTCTGGGAACCCTAGCAGACTGCTTCAGCAGTGAGCTTCGAGCTCAAATCAGAAATCATAGTTTCTGACCTCGAGAGCCACGTGAAGACCCCTGACTTCCAGTTCCCCACCAGCAAAACTGCACTGGGCATCCTGTCCCTGGGCCATCCCGGCTGGGCAATGGGAGGGGGACGTGCACCCTGCGTAGAGTCTCTGCCAGTGGCCTCTGTCAGCAGGTCTGCATGACTTGAGGTGGCATCAGGCCGTTTTGACGCCTGTGTCCCTCAGAGCCAAACATTTAGCCAGTTTTTCTCATGGGCAGCTGTCCCCCTACAGGGGCTGGGCTGGGTTGTGGGAAAGCAGCTGGGGTCGCTAAAACAGAGCTCCCGTGCCCCAGCCAGTGTCAGTCCCCAGGGATATGGGGAATCCACGCCCTGCAAGGACAGGCGGGGCAGAGACCTGGAGCAGATCTGCTAGGAGCCAAGCCCCCCAGCAGAACCTCCCTCTTCTCCTGAGTCGGGCCTGTCTGCCTTCCTGGCTCACTGTCCCCCCTCCACCCACCTGCTCCAGCCTGCGGGTGCCACCCATCACCCCCCAGTTACCCTCACAGGAGAATCTGATTGGCCCCAGGCCAGCCAGTGGGCTGGTGGGCTTTGATCAGGGGCCCACCCCAGATGCAGTGCGGCCTGGTCGGGAGAGGCCAGGCGGGTGCAGGACAGACAGTGATGGCCAGTTCCTAGGGAAGGGCTGTCGCATCCCATGGTGACGTTTGTATGTATAAATTGAATCGTGACCATTTTCGTGGCAACCAGGAGGCAGATTGACCCCGAGTCTCCTCATCCCCACCCATCTTAAGAGTCAAAATTAAAAACCAGGAGCCTGCTGGGCCCCCTCCGGCTGTGTCACCCCACCTCTCTGTTAGTGCTCACAGCGAGGGAGTTGCCCCTGAGAGCGGTTCCCCTTCTGTCCCCTCCCCCAGTGACAGCCCATGTCCCCATTCCCACTTCCTGGCCTTCTTGCTGGCCTTCCACCCCCTGACCTCCGAGTGCAGACTCGGGCCTTTGGCCTCTGGTCCAGGCGGGGCCTCAGCGTCCCTGTGGGGCCCTCCGGGCATGCCCTCATGACATTGCCGCCAGGATTCCCTGGGCTGCAAATCTCTCTAGCCGAGCGACTGAAAGCGGCACCCACTCAAGCCTTCCAGTTCTGGAGGCCAGAAGCCTAACCTGGCGGTGCTGGGCGCAGCTGGTCCCCTGCGGAAGGAGGCTGCGGAAGGCCTGGGCGTACCCTCCTGGCGTCTGCCAGCTGCCCGCCCCTGGCCAGCCCTCGCCCGTCCTGCTGGCAGCTCTCCCATGACTGACGCGTGGCCTTCCTCCAGGACACCAGTCATGGGGTTGGGGATGGGGTCTACCCAGTCCAGGCTGATCTCAGTCATGACAAGAACGGAGACCCTGCTCCAGACAAGGCCCCGTCTGAGATTCTGGGCAGGGGGACCTGTCCCCACAGGCTCTGGCTTCCTGTCCCTGCCTTGCCTGAGCACCCCCCAGCTGTTCCCATCTTCTCGCCCCCCTCATCGCTCCAAAACAAGTGCCTTGACCTTGGTGCCCAGGTCACCTCTGTCCCCACAGCTGTCCCCCTGGGAGACGGCACCAGCCCACACCCACCCCGGTCCTTACCCTTGCTCCTCCACACGAAGCCACCATAGCCTTTTTAAAAATATCTTGTAAAATTTTTAATAGTGGAAAATTTTAAAGCTGTTCAACAGCAGAGAGGACAATGTCACGAGCTCCCAGGTCCCATCACCGGCTCCTCCAGGTGCCAACTCATGGCTGATCCTGCTTCAGCCCCCACCCCACCCCATCACATCCCACTCACCCTATGACCAAAGCTTCCCTGTGGCCCCCAGGTCCTGCCCCTTCCCTGCTCACACCTGCAGGTAACGCCAGGCTCTGGAGTGGCTGGGAGAAGACCCTCAGACGCAGCTCCACCTGGTCTCAGGCCTGGTGGCTCCTGTGTGCCCTAACGTGCCTCTGCCTGTGCCGGGTCCTCTGAAGCCCCTGACCCGCACTCTGCCTTAAGTAGACTCCTCTCCCAGGCCCACCCCAGGTTCCCTCTGCCCACTGCCCAGGTCTCTCCCAGAATGACCTTCTCTCTGCATTTATCATTGGCATCCTTCCCCAGGATCTCTGCCCCTCGAGGGTGGCACCTTGTCCAGCTTATTCACCTCTGTGTCTCTGAGGCCAGGACGTGGTGAGGAGCACGTTTGTCCTCGGGTGGGCTTCCTGGGTCACAAGCTGAGAACAAGTTTGGGGTCCATGCCTTGCCCTGGATGTCACAGCTTTAGGCCTGACAGCACTGGGGGTCTGCTGTGAGTCACCCCGGCTGTGGTGCCCTCTGGTAGCACCTGGTGCTTCTGAGTGGTCTGTCATTCACAGGAGACCAAGGGAAGCCCTGGGCCTCTGTCCTTCAGGGGCCCTTCCCAGCTCACTCATGAAGCAAACCCTGGACTACCAGAGAGCTGTCCCCAGGTGGTGGGGTGGACGCCGCTCAAGGGAACGAGGAAGGGCTGTTGGCAGAGCTCTGCCAGATCTTGAGCTGGGGCAGGGCAGCAGGCAGCCTGCCCTTCCCTCTGCAGGAGCCCCTGGCTGCTGTGCACGGGTGCAGGAGCTGAGGACTCCGGCGAGCGCCTGCGCTGGTCAGAGTTTCACTGCTGACTGACCAGCGCCAATAGAAAGGGGAAAGGTTTATTTGGGGGCTCATGATTTTTGAGGACCCAGCCGACAGGCAGTCGGCTCCATTCCTGGGGCTCAGGGTGAGGCAGGACGTCTTGGCAGAGGGTGTGGGGAGCAAAGCAGCTCACGTGGTGACCAGGAAGCAGAGAGACAAAATATCTACCCCAAAGGCTTGTCCCCAGTGCCCACCTCCCCTGGCCACACCCCGCCGGCCTCCAGGTACCCCCCAGCTACTCCCCACCTGGGGACTAATTCAGAGCCAGTTACTTCACCTCCAAACCTTGCCTTGTCCCACATGTGAGCTTCAGGGGGACACCACACATCTAAACCGTTGCAGTGCCCGCTTAGGGATGTGGTGGTCTTGGCTCTGGACCCCGCCCTGCTGAAGCTGCTGGTGGCTGCGAGCCCTGGCCCTCCCTGGAGCAGCCCCTCCCCTCCCAAACTGACACCAGTTCAGCTGGATGGGGCTCTTGTTATTCCTTGAGGGAAATTCAGAAAACAAGATGATGAGCCAGGGGGTCTGAGCATCTCCATCGCTGTTTATGTGTTGCAAGGGAAATGCAGTCACCCCTCGGAGTCCAGGGAGTGGCTGGCTCCAGGACCCCAGAAACACTAAGAGTGTCAGATGTTCAGCCCTTGGCACAGTATTTGCATAGACAGACCCTGCATCCCCTGCCAGGTCCTTTCAGTCACCTCTAGGTAACCATCAGGGGCACTCAGATGCTGGGTAAACAGTTGTCTTCCTGGGGAATGAGGACATGGAACAAAGTCTGGATAGGCTCAGTACAGACTGAGGGTGTTTTGTTTGGGGTACCAGGCAGTGGAGCCAGGGCCCCTGGCCACGGAGCCATGTCCCTAGCCTTTTGTGGGTTTTATTTTTTATTTTGAGACAGGGTCTTGCTAAGTTTTGAGGCTGACCTTGAATTTGCAACCCTCCCGCCTCAGCCTCCCAAGTGCTGGGATTACAGGTGTGTGCGCCACCGCGCCCAGCCCGGGTTCAGTTTTTAAGAAATATTCTCACCAGGCTGGTGGAGTGTGCTTGTGATCCCAGCACCTCAGGAGGATCACAAGTTTGAGGTCAGGCTCACAACTTAGCAAGGCCCTTTCTCAAAACAAAAATATATCAATAAAAAAGGGGATGCAGCTTAGTGGTGAGGCACCCTTAGATTCCCCAGGACCAAAAAAAGGGGGAAGGAAATTATTTTCAACTAGGGGCTAGTGGGGTCTGCGGACGCTGCCCCACCAGCATGGAGGGCTGTTTCTGGGCGGAGGGTCTCCACACCTTCAGCGGAGGACCAGCCTCAGCTGTTGGCGCATGCGTGCTGTTTCGTGGAGGCGCCTGCGACTTGGCGCTACTTTTGTCTCCTGGAAGATGAGCCTGGTTTTCAAACTGGTTCCCCAGGGTACCCAGGGCGAGAGCCCTCCGCTCCCTGCCTCTCCACCAGGGTCCACCACGGGCAATCAAATGCCATCGTGGCGCCCTGAGAATGCCAGGCTTTGTTAGCGGATAAAGCGGGTGTTGTGTAGTGGGGACAGAAGTGCTCTTGTGCTTCCTGGAGACCAGGCGTCCTCCATGCCCCCACCCAGGGGGTGGGGCGGGCAGCGACCAGGC
The DNA here is from genome assembly GCF_045843805.1 of Urocitellus parryii. Classification (NCBI taxonomy): domain Eukaryota; kingdom Metazoa; phylum Chordata; class Mammalia; order Rodentia; family Sciuridae; genus Urocitellus; species Urocitellus parryii. The sequence continues at coordinate 26,853,655 of NC_135539.1, read as the reverse complement.
AGGCGGTGGGAGGCACAGCCCAGCGCCACCCAGAGCTCAGGCTGGAGAACCAGGGTGGTGCATGTGAGTTTATCTTTGCAATCTGCCCAATCCGCTGCTCTCTGTCAGCACCGGCCTGGGGACCTGTCATTCCTGGGACCACATTTCCTCCTCCTCCTAAAGGCCTCCTGTGTGCCCAACCCTGTTCCCAAAATGAGTCCCAGCCCACAGGCTCCCTGAGGGGCAGCAGGGAGAGGAGGGGCCCTCCCCGGAGCAGACATTGGAGTCCTGAAAATCCCAGGGCGGCCACAGGGGTGACAGGCAGGAGGATCCAAAGTTCAAGGCCCTTAGCAATTTAGGAAGAGGCTGTCTCTAAAATATAAAAAGGGCAGGGGCCGTGGCTCAGTGGTTAAGCACCTCTGGGTTCAATCAAGGGTAACTCTCCCACCCAAAAACCACCCAGCTGGGCACCCCTATCTGCAGGCCTCTATCCCTGAGCAATTCTGGCTCCTCGACCTGCTCTGTCTTGTTCGCGGAAGATGACGCCTCCTCTCTCTCTCTCTCCCCCTCTCTCTCTCCGGCTTCCTCTTCCCTGTCCCCCGCGCCCGCCTCCCCCGTCCCCGGGTGGAGCAGACCCAGACGCAGCTGGAGCACGCGCGCATTGGGGAGCTGGAGCAGAGCCTGCTACTGGAGAAGGCGCAGGCAGAGCGGCTGCTCCGAGAGTTAGCGGACAACCGGGTAACGCCGCCACCGCTCGCCCGCCAGCCCCGCCTGGAGGCCCCTGGCTTCTCTGTTGTGCCCCTTGCTGTCCTGGCTGCTGTCCCACTGCCTTCTCCTTTGGGCTCCCTTTTTCCGAGGGAAGGAGGATTTAGAAGTGTGCTCAGGCTCCACGGCCACGTCTGCTCACTGGAGGGGACATCTGGCTCAGGACCCAGGCCATTGGGATGGCTCTGTGAGCTGCCGTGTGCCTCGCCTGGGGCGTGGGCACGTTGGAAGATGGGCCTCCTAGATGTGGTCAGGCCCGGCAGCCGCAGGCCCAGGTGTTGCTAGCCTCGGTGGCAGGAAAGCCTGGCCCGACAGAGCTGGGCTGAGAAGTGACAGGGCGTTGGGGAAGTGGGTCCCTAGGGGGTGCAACAGGGAGCCCCAGGAAAGTGCTACTGGAAGGCGAGTTCCCCTGAATCACCAGGGCATGCATGGTTCCATGTCGCACTCCAGGCCTGGCTGGCCCATGCATGGCCACTGTGCATACACTGAGGCCAGCACCCTTTTCGGGCCGACCCAGCCGACAGCGGTGACAGGAAGACACCTTCTGCACAGCACGAGGGCTGGTACAGCACAGCCCTGGAGGGGTGCTCGTGTGTGATGTTGGAGAGTCCCAGGCATCTGGTGGCACTCGATGGCCGTGGCCCTGTGGCCACGTGTGCTCATTCGTATGCAGGGAGGCTGTGTGCAGAAACCCACCTGCAATGGTGGGCAGGTTGGAGCCTCCACTGGAGGCACCTGATCTTGTCATCAGCTAACACAATGAAAATAGGTTTATTGAACCAAAAGACATTTACGAACAAAAGCTTTGAAGTTTGTAAAAGATTTGAATCTTTAAGATAGGTTGCATGATGGTGCACAGCTGATATCCCAGCCATTCCTGAGTGGCTGAGGCAGAAGGATTACAAGTTGGAGGCCAGCCTCTGCAACTTAGTAAGGCCCTGTCTAAAAGAATAAAGAGGCTGCGGTGTAGCTCAGTGGTAGAACTCCCCTGTGCAATCCCCAGCCCCCCAGATCTGAGGCAACCAGCTAGGGTTTTGGAGGGTGGAGCCCTGATGGGTCTGGAATCCTCAGTTCTGTTTTGCTGAAGATTTGAAAGTCAGCTGCCCTTGACCACTATTCAGCCAGGCCCTCTGTGAGTTGGCCCATTCTGGCCTAGGCTGATCTCTCTCTAGTGAGATAATGCAAAACTTACTCTGGCCTCTGCCCTTTAAAAATAACATTAGTAACCTGTGCAGTGTTGCACGCCTGTAATCCTGGCGACTCAGGAGGCTGAGGCAGGAGGATCACAAGTTCCAGGCCAGCTTCAGCAACTTGGGGAGACCCTGTCTCAAAATTTAGGGGAAAAAAAAGGACTAGGGATGTGACTCAGTGGAAAAGTACCCCCGGATTCAGTCTACAGTCCCACCAAAAAATTTAAAAGTGGTGACCTTAGATCAACAAAGCTGTCACCTTAAAGAAGTGGTTCCTCTTACCCACCAGTTTGTCCCAAGCCGGTTGGGCATCAGGGGCACCCGCATCATGCGGCTGACCTCATGGTTGGGGTACAGCCAGCACCAGGTGGGAGTGGGCCGCTTCCCTTCTCCTGCTGTCCCAGCCCTCTGACCCATCTCCCTCTCTCCCGGTAGCTGACCACAGTGGCCGAGAAGTCCCGGGTGCTGCAGCTGGAGGAGGAGCTGACCCTCCGATGCGGCGAGATCCAGGAGCTCCAGCAGTGCCTCCTGCACTCGGGGCCCCCACCCCCTGACCACCCCGAGGCGGCTGAGACTCTGCGCCTGCGGGAGCGGCTGCTGTCAGCCAGCAAGGAGCGCCAGCGGGAGAGTGGCCTGCTGCGCGACAAGTACGAGAAGGCCCTGAAGGCGTATCAGGCCGAGGTGGAGAAGCTCCGAGCTGCCAACGAACGGTACGCACAGGAGGTGGCCGACCTCAAGGACAAGGTCCAGCAGGCCACCAGCGAGAACATGGGACTCATGGACAACTGGAAATCCAAGCTGGACTCGCTGGCCTCCGACCACCAGAAGTCCCTGGAGGACCTCAAGGCCACACTCAACTCGGGCCCCGGGGCGCAGCAGAAGGAGCTCGGGGAGCTGAAGGCGGTGATGGAGGGGATCAAGATGGAGCACCAGCTGGAGCTGGGCAACCTGCGGGCCAAGCACGACCTGGAGACAGCCGTGCATGTGAAGGAGAAGGAGGGCCTGCGCCAGCGGCTACAGGAGGCCCAGGAGGAGCTGGCTGGGCTGCAGCAGCACTGGCGGGCGCAGCTGGAGGCACAGGCCAGCCAGCACCGGCTGGAGCTGCAGGAGGCGCAGGACCAGTGCCGCGATGCCCAGCTGCGCGTGCAGGAGCTGGAGAGGCTGGACGCCGAGTACCGCGGGCAGGCGCAGGCCATCGAGTTCCTCAAGGAGCAGATCTCCCTGGCCGAGAAGAAGATGCTGGACCACGAGCTGCTGCAGCGGGCAGAGGCGCAGAGCAAGCAGGAGGCGGAACGGCTTCGGGAGAAGCTGCTGGTGGCTGAGAACCGGCTGCAGGCCGTGGAGTCCCTGTGCGCGGCCCAGCACACCCACGTAGGCGCGGCTGGGCCTGGGCGGGTCCATAGACAGCACGCTCCTACCCAGGCACGTGCCCGAGGGGATCATGGGCACCTGGCTCAGAGGAGGGGACAGTGGGATGCCAGTGGCCAGGCTGAGCCCACGGGGCCCCCTCAGAGCAGGCTAGAGAGAGGCTTGGGGGCCACTGGCTCCTCTGGCTTCTCCTCGAGGTGCCCCTCCGCCCACAGCACAGCGCCCAGGGCAGGTGCGCCTGCCGGGGGCCTCCAGCCCAGCAAGCACCCACAGGGTGCAGGAGGTTGCCCTGAAGAGGCTCAGCCACAGTGACCAGCCACTGTTCCAGTGCAGGGGCCCTGAGGTGGGGTCTGAGGCTGGAGAGTGGTGGCCTTGGGCCACTGCACCAGTATTCAATTTTAGAAATCCCCTAAATGTCTGGCCCTTCCCCTGCCACTGAGCCTGGCACAGTACCTAGGGACCATGGGGGACTCTGTCCACCCCAGCAGGGCTGCAAGAGCCTCTGAGTGGCTCTGGGCACATCCGTGCTGGGCCCTGCATTGTCCCATTTCACCCTAACTCCCCAGAGGTCAGCATTGCTCCCATCACGGTGAGCAGTGGCTCGAGAGCGAGTCCCCTTCCCAGGTGCCCTGCCTGGCCGTGGTGGAGATGCCGGACCCCGTGGGCAGTAGAGCTGACGGGGGTGCCGGCTCCCCGTCCCTGGGGGAGCTCGAGCTTTCTGAGAATTGAGCATTTGGGATCAGTTTTCTGCAGCCCGAGTGCGGATTCCTTCTCCTGTCAGAGGAGACCTTCCTGCTGGTGCCTTGCCGTCCCCTGCAGGGCCTCCCTGCCCCTTTCTCCCAGGAGGGGCCATTTCGAGCAGTTGCTCTCCCAGGACCCTGGGGGGAAGAGGAGGCAGCGGCTCTGGTTAGCTGATGGGTGCAGGGGCCAGATGGGCCACTTGGGGCAGGTGGACAGAGCCCGCGACCCCCAACCTGGATCCCCTTGCAGGGAGGTTTGGGCTGCTGTGGTCCCTCAGAGCTGGAGGACGGAGGCTGAGGATGCCCTGCCTCTTGCCCCAAACCCCTCAGTCACAGTGGCTCCTGGCTGCAGAGAGGGTGGCAGCCTCAGGACAGATCCTCCCATGTGCAGCAGGCCTCTATCTGGACGCCGTGTGCCCCAAGATTCAGAAGTTTAGGTCTTAGCCGGGCATGGTGGTGCACATCTGTGATCCCAGCAGCCCTGAAGGCTGAGGCCGGGGGATCTCGAGTTCAAAGCCAGCCTCAGCAATTTATAAGCAACTCAGTGAGACCCTGTCTCTAAATAAAATACAAAACAGTGCTAGGGATGTGGCTCAGGGGTTAAGTTCCCCTGGGTTCAATCCCCAGTACCAAAAACAAAAGAATTTTAGGTCCAGAGACAACTGGTTTTTTTTTTTTTGTTTTTTTTTTTTTTAATAGAGAGTGAGAGAGGGGAGAGAGAGAGAGAGAGTTTTTAATATTTATTTTTTAGTTCTCGGCGAACACAACATCTTTGGTATGTGGTGCTGAGGATCGAACCCGGGCTGCACGCATGCCAGGCGAGCGCGCTACCGCTTGAGCCACATCCCCAGCCCAACAACTGTTTTTTTTTTTTTTTTCTTTTTGGTCTCATTGTAAGTGTGGACAGGAATTTAAAAAAAAAAAATTATCCTTTTAGTGTGTGCCTCATCTTGACTGAAGTGTTTATGCATTAAACTCAAGGGAGCTGGCCAGGCTCCGTGACACACACCTGTAATTCAGTGGCTCAGGAAGCTGAGACAGGAGGATTGTGAGTTCAAAGTCAGCCTCAGCAAAAGGGAGGCGCTACACAACTCAGTGAGACCCTGTCTCTAAAATAAAAATACAAAATAGGGCTGGGGATGTGGCTCAGTGGTTGAGTGCCCCTGAGTTCAATCCCCAGTACTCAAAACAAACAAAGATCAAGGGGTCTTAGTCAATCACAACTCATGGAGACTAGAATGGGGCTTAGGATGTATGAAGAGAAGAATGAGAGGCAGGGTGAGGGAGGGGACTGTCTGCCCCATCCTGTGATAACTCATCTGTAGCCTTAGACTCTGGCCTTCTGGCCTAGGACATCCAGTGGGAGCAGGTGGCGGGCAGCCTGTGGGTGTCTTCTGACCTTTGGCAGTATTTGTCAAGTTGATGTTTTTTTTTTCTTTAATCAATTTTTTCTTCTTTGGCTTCTGAGTTTATTATTAAACAGAAGCCTTAGAGAGGAAGGAATAGACATGCACTGTCACCCCTCCAAGAGCTGGCCCCGGGCATGTGGCACATGGTGCCCAGGGCTCTCAGAGCTTGTTTTACGGGTGGGAGACCAAGCCCAGCCACACTGACTCTGGCAGAGGTGCTGGCAGCAGGTGCCCAGGACAGATCTCTAGGTATCCCAGGGAGAAAAACATCTGTCCAATGTAGATGTTCCCAACAGAGGACAGGGTCCTCAGTGTTCCCACAGAGGCGTCTCTAGGAAGGTGGGACCCAGGAGTCTGCTGCCCAGGCCCTGCTCAGGCGCTCGTCCCTCCCATGGGCCGCCTGTCGAGGGGCGAGGCCTGCAGACATCCAGCGGCTAAGGTGGTGGCCAGGGCGCCCCTTACAGGCCTCTCCTTTCAGATGATCGAGTCCAGTGACCTTTCAGAGGAGAAAATCCGGATGAAGGAGATCGTGGAGGGTGAGTGGCGGCTGGGCCGGTGGGACCGGGCCTCTCGGCTCTGCTCGCCTTTATTTTGCCCAGCGATTGTGGAATCAGGGAGAGTCACACTATTTCCAAGCACCTACCTGGTGGCTTCCAAGCTGGCCAGTGTGGCATCCTCATGACCGCTGACCGGCCGCTGTTTTGGGTTTCCTGAGGAGAGTCCAGTTGCCCAGGACCACAGTGTGGGACCCTCTTCCTCGGGGTGGGCTTCTTAGGGAAAGGGCCGCTCTCAGGGAGGATTTGGACCCTTGCTTTTGGATCCCCGTGGGAGGACTGCTCACTGGCCCACACCGTTGGCCCTGGAGCTTTGATGGCGTCTTATCTCTCCCTAGGCCTGCAGGACAAGCTGAACAAGAGGGACAAAGAAGTGGCAGCCTTGACGTCCCAGACCGAGGTGCTCAGGGCCCAAGTAAGTGGTAAGTCTCCCCCCTGCAGGGCAGACGCAGGCCTCCCTGGGGCTGTGCGGGCCGCAGGCTCTGGAGCATGCAGTGGGTGGTGGCTGGCTGGTGTCCCCACACTCTGGGCTGAGAAGGTAGCAGTGGGGCCAATTCCCCCTCCCTGGACAGGCCCCTGGGCCACAGCAAGTAGGCAAGAAGTGGAATCCGGGACCCGCAGATGGCTTCTGTCCCCAGAGCCAGCCCTCTGTCCCGAGTCCTGCCCGAGTTCTCTCTCTCTGGTCTTGAGGCCTCCGGCTTCTCACAGTCACCTGGATTCAGTGTCACCCTCGCTAGAAATTTCAGGAGTAGTCCCAGTTGGGGGAAAGGACGCAGGCTGTGGCCAAGAGCCAGGCGCACGGGGCACCTGGGGAGAGGCGGGGGTCTGGATGGGTGATTTGCGTGACAAGCTGGCCCTGCTTCTCGTCCACCAGAACGCCAGTGGTGGTGGTGGCCCTGAGACGGCGCCCCTCCTGGGAAATGGTTCCCACCCCCTCTTCTCTCCAGTCCCCGTCACGCTCACGTGGCCTAATGGGTCCCGGCAAAGGTCAGTGGACCTCAGACTCCTGCAGGCCAGGGCCAAGGCAGCCTCTCCTTGTCCCAGCAGTGGCCATAGCCACATCCTCTTGGGAGGGTGGCCCGCTGCCCCCGCCCCAGGCCCGGGCTGCTGTGCTTTGGGGTTCGGTCTGCTTGGTGTCGCTCCTCCTGGGCCCCTTGCCACCTGCTTCTCTAGGGCCACAGAGACCCCTGAGCTTTTGAATCTCCTTGGTGGAGTGTGTCCCTGGGAAGGCCAGCTCCGTGCCCAGCCGGGGCTCTGGGGGCGTTCCCAGGCCATCCCAACCCTCTGCCTCCTTTCCCTGCCGGCCACCCCCAGCGCTGGAGAGCAAGTGTAAGTCGGGGGAGAAGAAGATGGATGCCATCCTGAAGGAGAAGCGGCGTCTGGAGGCTGAGCTGGAGGCCCTGTCCCGGAAGACCCACGACGCCTCGGGCCAGCTGGTCCTCATCAGCCAGGAGCTTCTGCGCAAGGAGCGGTGAGTCTGCCGCCTTCCTGCTGGTGACCGTCCTCTGGCCTGTCCCTCGCTCCACCCTGCATTCACCAGTCTTCTCTAGAGGCAAGGAGGCTGGTCACCAGAGCTGCCGGCACCCACGAAGCCTCAGAACCCTTCTCAACGCAGATCTCCTCGCTTAGCTTAGGAATGATGAGCTCCCCCACTTCTTGTTCTCAGGGACCCTTTTAAACTCTTAAAAATCACCAATTTGGCACCAGGCGTGTGGGGCACGCCTGTATTCCCAGCAGCTCGGGAAGCTGAGGCAGGAGGATCTCAAGTTCAAAGCCAGCCTCAGCAACTTAGCAAGACCGGGTCTCTAAATAAAATATAAAAAGGGCTGGAGATGTGGTTCAGCGCCCCTGGGTTGAATCCTCAGTACCAAAAAAAAAAAAAAAAAAAAAATCAAGTTTCCCCCAAGAAGCTTTTTTTTTTTTTAATATTTATTCTTAAGTTTTAGGTGGACACAATATCTTTATTTTACATTTATGTGGTGCTGAGGATCAAACCCAGTGCCTCGTGGATGCTAGGCGAGCACTCTACCACTGAGCCACAACCCCAGCCCCAAGAAGCTTTTGTTTATTTACCTATTTACTATATTAGAAATCAAAACTGAGAAATTTAATTTTTTCTTTTCTTTTTTTTTTTGTTTTGTTTTGTTTGAACCAGGGATTAAACCAAGTGGCACTTAACCACTGAGCCATATCCCCAGCCCTTTTTAGTTCTTATTTTGAGGCAGGGTCTTGTTAAGTTGCTGAGGCTGGCCTTGAACTTGCAATCCTCCTACTTCAGCCTCCCTCCTGAGCCACTGGAATGTGCACCACCACGCAGGCTAATGATTATTATTATTATTATTATTGGTACCAGGGATTGAGCTCAGGGACACTCAACCATAGAACCACATCCCCAGCCCTATTTGTTATTCGATTTAGAGACAGGGTCTGACTGAGTTGCTTAACGCCGCCCTTTTGCTGAGGCTGGCTTTGAACTCAGAATCCTCCTGCCTCAGCCTTCCAAGCCACTGGGATTACAGGCATGTGCCACCTCTCAGGCTAAAGATATTTCTTAATCCATTGCATGATAAACCAATGGCATGTAATATGAAAATGCTTCTGGTAAAAAAATAAATATTTCCAAAACACACACACACACACACACACACACACACAAACACACAAACACAAAATGTTCACCGAGCAGGTTGGGGTCTTCTCATGATTTTGCAAGTGTCTTGGAGGAAGACAGCCAGATTCAGATATCTTCTACATTTGTTCTTTGCAGTTGGTCGTTTCTGCTGAAGTAGATTAATGAAAATCTGCCCTGACATATGTTTTTGGAGTATTTATAATATTTTTTCCAGACGATCACCAGCTTGCCATGTTGCTCTGGGAAAACCCATGGTATGCTCAGTGACAATGAAGATAGTTCTGTTTTTATTATGAAAATAGTTTTGGCCTTGGAGATCCCCTTGGGGTTCCTCAGACTATACTTTGAGAATCGCTGGGCTTGATTATTTTTTAATGAATAAGTAGATTAGCACCTAAGAAACAAGAAGATGTCCTATAAAATCCGATTGCCCCAGATTCCCTTTGAAATTGGGAGGCCTGCGGACACCCGGCTGACAGCTCTGTTCCCACCCCACGGCCTTTGTCACTTTCACGGATGGGATTCTGCAGCTGTCAGCCTCTGCCACAGGCATCCTCTGTAGGATGCTGACTCCTCCCGCGGGGCCGCTGCGCGGACGGGCGGCGCCTGAGCACAGAAACGGGTGGAGCGACAGCGCCCCCTGCAGGCGGAAGCCCTCTCGGGACCGCGGTGCGCTGCTCGCCTCCCCTCTGTCTTCCTGGAGATGTCAGGCCGGGTGCCCAGCCCTGGCACCTCTCCGAGGAGTCTTCCTGGACTGTCCTGGCCACGGGGACGCTCCCTGCCCCTGAGTCCCATTAGAGCTCCCTGGAGTTTTTAACCCGTTGTATCATTGCTCCGTTGGGGGGTTTTGTTTGGGGGATGTTTTTATAATGCCAGGGATGGAGCCCAGGGACTCTCAAAAGCTGACCGGCCTCAGCTCTGTCAGGGTTAGGGTTTTCCTCCCTGGCCTCACCCCGCACCGAGTACAGCCTTCTGGAAAGCCTCCTTCCTTTGGGTCATTTCATGAAGGCCAGGCAGTCCCCCAGGCTCCAGTCAGACTCCAACGCTTTTCTGAAGCCCCTTTTTCTTTCGGTACCAGAGATTGAACCCAGGGGTGCTTAACCATGGAGCCACACCCCAGCCCTTTTAATTTTATTTTGAGGCAAGTTCTCACTGAGTTGCTCAGGGCCTCACTAGGTTGCTAGGACTGGCTTTGAACTTGCAATCCTCCTGCCTCAGCCTCCCGAGCTGCTCGAATCACAGGTGTGCGCCCAGCGCCCAGCCAAGCCTTTCTCAATCGCTAGAGGCCACAGAGGGCTCCTCCACACCCCTGTGGTGCTTCAGATGTGGCAGAGATCAGGCTGCTTTGGTCACTGTGATACACCATCCAGCGAGCAGCAGATTGGACTGGGAGAGTTTTTCCTTCCTCGTATAACAAGTAATCTGGAGGAGGCTGTGACTGGCAATTGGTTTAGGAGCTCAAGATGTCAGTGCTGCCCACACTTGTAATCCAGCAACTCAGGAGATTGAGGCAGGAGGGTCCAAGTTTAAGGCCAGCTTCAGCAATTTAGGGAGACCCTGTCTCAAAAAAAAAAAAAAAAAAAAAAACTTAAGGGGCTGAGGATGGCTGGGTACAGTGGCGCATGCTGAGACCGGAGAATCACGAGTTCAAAGCCAGCCTCAGCAATGATGAAGCAACTCAGTAAGACACTGTCTCTAAATAAAATACAAAATAGGGCTGGGAGGATGTGGCTCTGTGGTTGAATGCCCCTGAGTTTAATCCCTGGCACCCAAAAGAGGGGGGACTGAGGATGCAGCTCAATGGTAGAGCACCCCTGGGTTCAGTCCCTCCCCAAAAAAGAACTCAGTGCCAACACATTTACAGTTCACCTCATCTACCTCTCATAGTGCAGTGTGGCAGCTGAAGCTCCAGCCATCACATTCAGAGGAAAGGAGGAGGGAAGGGAAAGGGGCAGTGCCTGCTGCTTCTGCTTTGTTCTTAACTACACGTGGCTAACCAGTAATGGAGTTCCCCTCTCCCTGGTACATGCAGGTGAGGGAGCAGGCTCAGGAGGGCATCGGCATCCTGACCTATGGCGGGCACTGCTCATCCATGGCTGCAAGGGAAAGGGCTGGGGAGTTGGCACTGCCTGTGGCAGGCATTGCTGATCCATCACTGCACTCGTCTGCAGAACCCCTGTGTGGCCTGGGAACCACCCCCCCAAGTATGCCAAGCCGCTCCTGCTAGTTGACGAAGCGTTGACATGGAGTATTAAGCATATTTGACATCAGGCATTTAAAACACCTTGCCACCTGGGATATTCTCAGAAATGAATGTTTAACTTTCTAATTTTTTTTAACTTAAATATGTTCCCTTTCTCCCCCTTCCCCTCCCTCTCCCTCTCTCCTTCCCCCTCCCCCTCCCTCTCCCCTCCCCCTCCCCTCCCCCTTCCTCTCCCCCTCCCTCTTCCTCTCCCTCTTCCCCTCCCTCTCCCTCTCCCCCTCCCTCTCTCCCTCTCCCTCTCTCCCTCCCCTCCCCCTCCCTCTCCCCCTCCCCTGTGCTGGGTTGGAGCCTACAGCCTCATGCATACTGGACAAGCTGCCCACCCCTGAGCTACACCCCAGTCCTTTCTCCCTTTCTCTCTCTCTCTCTCTCTCTCTCTCTCTCTCTCTCTCACTTGCTTTTTCAAAATAACTTAGGGCGGGGGCTGGGGCTCAGTGGCAAAACCCTTGCCTCACAAGCGTGGGGCACTGGGTTCCATCCTCAGCACCACATAAATAAGTGAAATACAGGTTATGTGTCCATCCACCACAAAACGATTTCAAAAAACATTGCAGGAATGGCCAAGTCCTCTTGACCTTGCCATGCCCAGGTCCTGGCCCCCATGCAGCTGGTGTCCCCAAGGGTGGTGGGTCTCCAGCGCTCAGCGCATGGCAGAGGGGGAGCTGACCACTGCTCTGTGCTCTCACCCCGCCCAGGAGCCTGAACGAGCTGCGGGTGCTGCTGCTGGAGGCCAGCCGCCACTCCCCGGGGCCCGAGAGGGACCTGAGCCGTGAGGTGCACAAGGCTGAGTGGCGGATCAAGGAGCAGAAACTCAAGGAGGACATCCGGGGCCTTCGTGAGAAGCTAACCGGGCTGGTACGTGGGCACAGTGGGCAGCAGGGTGGGGTAGGGCTGCCCTGCTGCCGGGCCATGGAGACTGGTGACCTCCAGTGAGGTTTGAAAAAGTCACAGTGAGGTTTGGAAAGCCCCTAGGGTCACAGGCAGGGTCGGCAGCAGGGCCCGTAGAGGGACTGGGCAGCCCCTGTAGGAGACCTTGCACCTGGCTGGGTGCCGTCTGACCTGTGAAGAGGCCCAGGGCTGGCAGAAATGGTGAGCTCCCCATGCAGGGAGGTAATCAGCCTGGAACCAGAGCTCCTTGCTGAGGGTCCTGCCCTGAGGATCCACGCACACACGCCCATCTCAGAAGGAGAGGCGGCCTCAGTCTCCTTCAGCCGCGGGCTTCTGGGCCCTGAGATTCCTTCTCGTTGTCTAGTCAGCTTTTCATCTCTGTGACCAGAACACCCGACAGGGTCAGCCTCGAGGAGGAAGGTTGACCTGGGGCTCCTGGTTTCGGAGGTCTTCGTCCACCGCTGGCCTGCTCCAGGGCTATGGGCCCAGGGAGGCAGAGCATCACGGCGGGAGGACGCGGAGGGGCAGCGCTGCCCTGCTCCCAGCAGCCAGGGAGCAGAGTGGGGAAGGGACCCCTCCAGGGCAGCCCCCAGTGACCCACCTCCTCCAGCCACAGTCCCCACCCAGCAAGTCCCTGAAAACCTGGAGGGACTGGCTAGGTCCCAGCTGTCACAACACGGCTATGTTAACACAGACGCTTTAGCCAAACTGCATGCTCACATCCAAACTGTCACATCCACGTGCACCAAGGGGAACCTGGCCTCAACCGTTGAGTCCCCATGTGGGGGATGGGACAGCCCAGGATAGAACCATGCCCACCCCCCATGGTCAACACCTGACGAGCCTGTGGTCAGTCCCCTGGTGGGGTCTGGAGGACAAGCTTCTGACAGGGCAGCTGATCTGAAGCCCCTCATGCCCTCCAGCCACCGGGGCTCTGCCACACTGTGGGGGAGATGGAAGGAAAGGGGACCCATCCCTGGGGCTTCTCAGGCTTGAAGGGGGTAGGGTCAGACATAGCCGGCCACAGCCCTCTGGCGCCACCTGATGGCGTCAGCATGGGCAGCCCTGGGACGGGCCACCCTATCCAACTTCAAGTCCCACCATGTCTGACCAGCAGCCTTCAGTGGTCCTCCTGGCTCTGAGTCCCCGAATGATATAGGAGACCAGCCCACCCCCTCACCCTCGGGCCCACCACCTTGGGTAGATGTGGCCTGGGGAATTCCCTCCCCCCCCCTCTCTCTCTCTCTCTCACACACACACACACACACACACACACACATGGCCATGTGGCAGGTGGCTGTGCTGAGCACAGACTCACCTCCCAGGGCCCAGGCACACTGGCGCCCCCACTCCAGGGCAGCCTCCTGTCATCACCCTGCACTGTGCCCTGCAGGGAAGGACCTGATGGGTGGCTAGAAGCCTGCGAATAGAGCGGGCATGGCCAGAGGGTGAGAGCACCCTGGCCTCCTGTAGGTGCATCTGGGCGGACCTTGGTGGTGGAAGCTGACAGTGATGGAGGTCACAGTGGGGAGGCATGGGTCACATGGGCTGGTGAGAGGAGGCCAGGGTCCGTGGTCAGTGCCGGGAGTCAGGTGGAAGGGAAGGACGGGGTGCGCTGGAGTTGGGGCCCCAGAGAAGGTGGAGCGTGCGTCAGAGCTGGGAACTGGGGCCGGGGACCAGCGGGAGGAAGGCCACCCGAGCGACATGGGCACCGCCCAGGCCTGCACCCAGGGGTGAGGGGGAGAGTCCCCCTGCTGCGCCCATTCATGCCCTCCCGCTGCAGGACAAGGACAAGGCGCTGTCGGAGCAGAGGCGCTACTCGCTCATTGACCCCGCCTCAGCGCCCGAGCTGCTGCGGCTGCAGCACCAGCTTGTGAGCACGGAGGACGCGCTGCGGGACGCGCTGGACCAGGCCCAGCAGGTGGAGAAGCTGATGGAGGCCATGAGGAGCTGCCCCGAGAAGGCGCAGGTGTGGGGTGCGGGTCGCAGCAGCCCGGGGGGAGGGGCGGGGGCGGCCGGGCGGGAGCCCGGCCCTGGGTCTCCTCGGGGTCCCGCCGGGGTCTAGGCCAGCGACAGCGCGCCACCTGGTGGGTGCGCCTGGGACTGCGGCCGGGCGCCCCTGCTCAGCCCCGCCCCTCTTGCAGACCCTCAGCAATTCCGGTTCTGCCAACGGCCTCCACCAGCAGGATAAAGGCCAGAAACCAGAGGTAAGGACGCCTAGCGCCTCTGCACACGCAGGCCTGGGGACAGAATCCCTGGAAGCCACCAGAACACACAGGACAAGCATGCTTTGTGGGGGAACGGGCATTTAGGGAGGGCACAGGCCCCTGCTGCTAACTGGGTCCCCCTGCTTTGGGAGCCTTATTCTTTCCTTTTTACAAAAAAGTGCTTATTGCAAAGTGATACACGCCTCTGGGGACTTTCTGGAAGAAACCAACAAGTGTATAAGTAATAAAATACAACCAGTAGGCCTTCTGGGGCCGGGGACCAAGGGGACCAAGCTTTTTTTTTTTTTTTTTTGTACTGGGGATTGAACCCAGGGGACTAACCACTTAGCCACTTCCACAGCCCTTTTTTATATTTAGAGACTGGGTCTCACTGAGTTGCTTAGGGCCTTGCTAAATTGCTGAGGCTGGCCTTCAACCCACGCTCCTCCTGCCTCAGCCTCCTGAGCCACTGGGATTACAGGGGTGCCCCACCGCACCCGGCCCAACCTCAACCTTTAAAGTATGTTCCTCCTGAATTTTCCCAAGTGTGTGTGCACAGACGTGTGTGTGCTTACACAGTCCACCTTCTTATTTGAAGATTCCCTGTTTGCTAAGGTGTGTTTGTGATCCCACAGTCAGTGCTCTTGGCACGTGGGGTCCCTCCCAGTCATGCGCAGAGAGGACAGACAAACTGACCTGGGCTAGGGGTATTGCTCCGTGGCAGAGTGTTTGCCTAGCATGCGCCAGGCCCCAGGTCCATCCCAGTGCCACAAAAAATAAAGATAATAGAGGCCAGGACTGTGGCGCATGCCTGTAATCCCAGTGGCTCAGGAGGCTGAGGCAGGAGGATGGCAAGTTCAAAGCCAGCCTCCGCAACTTAACGAGTTGCTAAGCAACTCAGCGAGACCCTGTCTCTAAATAAAAGATTTTTTTAGGGCTGGGGATATGGCTGAAGTGGTAGTGTGCTCGCCTGGCATGCATGCGGCCCAGGTTCCATCCTCAGCACCACATACAAACAAAGATGCTATGTCCACCTAGAACTAAAAACTAAATATTAAAATTCTAAAAAAAAAAAAACAGAGATTTACTCTGGTTCAGAGGAATTTCTTTAAAAAAAAAAGATTTTTTTTAAAGGGATGGAGATGGGCTCAGTGGTTGAGTGCCCTTGGGTTCAATCTGTGGTACCAAAAAAATTTAGAAAAAGATGAAACACTCGGTGTGCACCCTCCCAACTGAGGTTGCCAAGGCACGATCATCTTGTGGTCACCTTGTCCTTTCCGTGGCTCTGTTTAGTGCCCCATTTCCATATTTTGAGCTTGTTGGTGGTGGTTTTGCTGTTCAAAACGGCGCCCTGGAGGAGTGCCAAAGGGCTGGGTGGTGTCCCAAGCCCAAGAGGACCGTGACCAGGCCCCATGTGGGTCGGTGGGCTTCATGCAGCTCGTGCGACAGCTGGGCTCGTGTCCTGAGCGACTGGCGGACGGTCAGTGTTTCAGTGGCAGTGTTCTCAGAGGCGCCAGGAGCCTGTGGTCTGCTCACCGTCCCTCCTCCTGGGGACCTGCCTGAGCCCAACCTCCCTCCGCCACGGGATCGCTGGCGTGCTGGGCGCGGAGGCAGGGTGCTCACTTATTTTGAAAGAACTCGAAACCTGACAGAGCGGGCTGGCATGGACACCGCCTGGGAACCGCCTGCTGCCCCTTCCTCCCGCTCTCCCCCTGGGTGACGTCAGACAATGTAACTTTTCTGAAACTTTGGCCGGACACGTGCCTCACAAGTCCTGAGGAAAGGGCCAGGTTTTGTAAAGAAAGTAGCCCCAGGTCCAGTCGCGACGCCACTGTCACACCCGGCCTTCCTGGTGCTCTGCGCTCCCATGTTGATGTCCCCAGGAGCAGGGGTTGGCTGTGCCCTTTCCTCCCAGCACAGGGTCCCGCTGAGACGGAAGCCGGATTCCTGCCCTCAGTGTCCTGTCTCCTGGGCCTCCTCGTCTGGACGCTTCCTCCATTTCTCTTTGATCTTTAGGTCATTGATGTCTTACAGAACACCCTCTGCCCTTTTCTGTTTTTTATTTTGCTTGGTCTTGGGTTTGGTGCGGGGATTGAAGCCAGGGTGCTGTGCCACTGAGCCACACCCCAGCCCTTTTCATTTCTTATTTTGAGATGGGGCCTCCCCGACTTGCTAAGGGCCTTGCTGATTTGCTGAGGTTGGTCTTAAACTCTCAATCCTCCTGCCTCAGTCTCCTGAGCAGCTAGGATCACAGGCGGGTGCCACTGCACCCCACCCTGGGCAGAGTTGTTTCTAAGAGGTGCTGGGTGGCCACCACGCTCCATGCCCCCACGGTTAGTGCAGTGTTCACCCACAGTGTCACAAGAACCTGTGTGGGAGCAGCTCTGTCCCTGGCCACTTTTGTCACCTGGGCAGCTGAAGCAGGGCAGGGAGCGGGCTTGCTCCTTGTCCTTCCAGTTCCGACACTGGAGTCCCCAGACCACAGCTGGTCACTAGGCACAGGAGAAGCTTTGGAGCAGACTACGGGGTCCTGGCCTGGGGGAGGGACAGGAGTCGGTGCCCTGGTCAGGTGCTGAGGCCAGCGCAGAGGCAGGGCTGAGTTGGCTCGTTGCCTTGGCAACCAGGGCCCTGGAGTTGATGTCTACCCCTCCCAGGCAGAAACTGAGCCAGGTTCAGTGGCACACGCCTGTGATCCCAGTGGCTCAGGAGGCTGAGGCAGGAAGATTGCAAGGCCGAGGCCCACCTGCACAACTTAGGGGACCCTATTGCAAAATTAGAAGAACTGGGCTATGGCTTGGTGACTAAGCATCGTGGGTTCAATCCCCAGGACCAAAAAAAAGAAACTCAGGCTTGGAGTCTCCGGCTTATGTTTCTTGCAGTCCAGCTCCACATAGGCCTTAGGGCTCCTAATAAAACCCAGGCTTCTTCTACCTCAGGGCCTTGGCACATGCTGTTCCCTACCCAGCACACTCTCCTGCCCTGCCCCCTTTTCTTTCTGACCCTCTTGCTACCTGTGTATCCCTCAAAAGTCTTGAAGATTCACTGATCAAACCTTTGCTTCCTCTAGGACAAGCACTGACACTGAGGGACACGGTGGAGCAGCCCAGTGTACGCCAGAGCCCTGCCAGGCTGCAGGGTGGCATCCCCTCCCGGCAGGGTCAGGACTGTCAACGTGGAGACAAGACCGTGTTTGTACCAATGCCAGACTCACCGCCGTGGACAATCCCCCGCCCGAACCCCGCTGGGCCCGGAGGCTCCTCCAGCTGGCCTTCCGTGGAGTGGCACTGCCCGGCGGCGTCTGGAGGTGTTTAGGAGGCCCTCCCCGCAGGGCGAGCTTGCCTAAGGCCCCTCTGGGTGCCCTGGGTGCTTCCTGCCCTTTTCCCGGGGCCAGAGCAGGGCCCAACTTCCCCTTGAGGGCACCGAGGAGGGACACCTGGTCTCCAGGAGCCGGCGCAGGACCCTTTTCTGCCCCCTTCTAGGCCAAGGCTGGACCTGGGGCTTCTTGTCCCTACGCGCAGCGCCGCCTTCACACAGTGGTACCAGTTCCCCCGCCTCTGCCCAGCAGGGTCCAGGTTCAAGGTGTTGGGGCAGGGTCCTTCCTCCCCAAGAATCTCACCAACATGTGCCCCCAGCTGCTGCCCACAGACGCTCAGCAAGGCCACCAGCTGCAGTATTAGGAATGCTTGGGGCCCCTCCACACCCACGGGGACCTCCTGTAAGCCGGGCCTGCCCTGACAGGGTCGGGAACACACGTCCCTGGCGCCCGGCTGTTTGGACCGGGCCTCCCGGATGTGCCCTCTGCTCCCTGGAGCACACCACACTCCGCCACGTGGCCTGGCGTTGTCAGCTGGCCACACTCGGCCAGCAGAGGCACATGCCCGCGCTCCGGGATGGCAGGGCCACGCCCGAGGGCACTCGCATCCGCGGTCAGGGCCGTGTGTCCCTCGCAGGCGCCTCAGAGTGTGACGGCTGCCCCTTCAGCCTCCCGAGTCACCTGCTGCCCGGCCGTGCCCGCCCAGCCTGGCGACAGCCCCGGTGGCTGCTGCCCTGTGCCCAGCCCACGCGGAAGACAGCCCCTGCGCCCCCGCAAGCACACGGGTCCCCGCAGGGCCACCCCCGTTCTTGCCCCAATGCAGCCCAGCCCGCAGGGCGATGACCCGGCGTCCCCTCCCGGTGTCCCCTCCTGACGCTCCGCAGCTTCTCAGCGTAGCAGCGACAGCCGCCTTCATGCGATGCTTCTGGCTGATCAGGGCCAACGCACCCATCCTGCGAAACCAGGCAGCTCGGCCACAGCAGGGACCCAAGGGACCAGGGCCAGGGGCTGCAGGTAGCAGGTGTGAAAGAAGCGACCCCGGAGCCCCGGCCTCCCTGCCCCCCAGCCTCCCCCCCACCCCAGTGGAATTGTGGAAGTGTGGCGCCTCTGTGCTCGGGACAATAAAGCTTGTGACCGAGGTGCAGCACCATGCGCTGTCTGCTTCTCCCCGCGGCTTCCTGGGCGTCCCCGGAGCCTCCCTCGGTGCTGGGCACCGTGGGCCAGGACTCAGGAGGAGTCCTGGCCAAGTCCTCGCAGGAGCCGGGGCTCAGGAGTCCTGGAGGACCTGGGAAGAGGGGAACCTGGGTGGGAGCGGACAGAGGAGCACCATTGGGACAGCCAGGGCCAGGACCCCCAAGGCCTCCAGAGAGAGCCAGACAGACCAAAGACCCCTGCTTCGGGCTGAGTTTGCACTTGAAGCTGCTCGGTGGGTCCGGGGAAGCAGGCCCCCCCCACAGCACAGCAGGCTCCCCCGGCTCCTGGGTGCCCAGAGTGCTCACAGCTCAGTGGGTAGGTGGCCGCTGAGCCAGAGAGCAGCCAGGGCTCCCCTCCTGCAGCTTTGCCCGCTGCTCCTGCTGCAGGGAGGTTGCCTGCACTGCACACTGAGCAAGGCTCCTGAGGTGAACAGCTGAGCACAGGAACCCAGTCACGTGCTGAGTGAAAAGGGGCCTGGAGGGTCAGAGGAAGGGACAGGGGAGTCACAACAGTCCCTGAGGGGCTGTTTCTTCCCTAAAGGGCAAAGCAAAGGAGCTGGGGGAACAGACACCCACCCCTTCCGCCTTCATTGATAGCACTCCTTTGGCTGACCCCAACCAGAAGCCAAGGCAGGGGACACTGCTAGAGAGGCTGAGGCCAGCCCCGGCACTGCCCAGAACAAAGGGTGACACCCCATGGAGAACAGTCATCACCTTCTCTCTCAAGAGACAGATCCCAGAGAGCTCCTAACACCACCCTGGCCTTTGAGATTCTGTGCTCAGAATAGGAGTGGCCTCCGCGTCCAGAACTTACCAGCCCAGCTGGTGTGGCCCTCAGAGTCTGCCAGAGGTCCTCTCCTCCTCCAAACATCAAACACCACTGGGACCCCCGGCTCCTTTTCACCTGACCCACAGCACAGGAGGCTAAGAGGTCACCCTTCCCTGCGTAAGGTGGGTCCCAGCCCATTTAGTTCGACCTTCAATGGGAACTCCGTGCTGGGGTGTGGGGTCCCAGGAGAGGGCGAGCCCACTCACACCATGGAGGACAGGCGTGTGACTTCCCAGCTGTGGAGAAGAGGGTGCTGTTGAGGGGAAGAAGGAGGAGGAGCAAGCGGGGAACATGGGACAGGGAGCCTGGGGTGCGAGAGAAAGTGTATGTGGCTGGAGCCTGGGTGGACTCACTGCCCCGGGGCTGGGGTGCACTGGCCTTGAGGCCAGATGGCACGGGGCTCGAGTCTCCTGCCCAGGGCTTGGCACCAGCGGGTGCAGGCAGAAGGAAGGAACCTGAGAGAAGATGGGGGGCCCTGGAGGATGGGTGGTGGTGGGGAGCACGGAGCCCTGGCCAAGCCAAGCAAGCCAAGAGGCTGTGACCTCGGGGCTGGGGCCGTGTCCCAGACAACACCACCCTGCGGAGAGTTCAGGCCCAGGTGTGTCTTGGGGACACTTGAGGGTCCCATTTAGGGGTCAGGTCAGTGGGGGGCTGACTTCCTGGGTGCAGGAGGAGCCCCAGGAGCTCAGACAGCCCTCGCTGGTCACAGGGGTCCCTGTCCTGAGGTCCCGTTTGGGGGTGAGACTCTCCCCAGGGTCCAGTCTGGGTTCAGAGGGCTGCTCTGCATACAGAGGGCATCTCCACACCACCCTGCGGTGACTGTACCACTGAGCTACACCCACTCAGACGTCTTTAGTTTTTATTTTGACACAGGATCTCACCAAGCTACGGAGGCTGGCCTCCAACTTGCCATCCTCCTGCCTCAGACTCCCAGGTAGCTGGGATATTAGGCATTCACCTCTGCACCCAGAAATTTTTTTAAACTATTATTTCGAGCCTGCTTAAGGTTCACAGAGGACTTGTGATAAGAGTGGCATCCCATCCCCCTTGGCCACTTCTCGCCCAACCACAGGACAAAGATCCAACAAGAAAATGCACGTGGGCACGATGCCCGGTAGCTCACGTGTGGCTTGACTTGATTTCACAAGTTCATGGGTAGAAAGTGTCCTGTCCCAGGATCCCGTGTTCACTTATCCCTCTCGTCTCCTCAGCCCATGACAGTTTCTCAGCCCTCTGTCTTTCCTGCCTTGACACATCCGGTGGCCACTGAAGAGCTCTTTGGACAAATGTCCCTCCCTTTGGGGTGGCCTGGCATTTTCTCCTGATTACCTGAGGTTGTGCCTCATCGGAGGACCCTGCAGAGATGATGGGCCCCTGGGGCAGCGCAGGACTTGTCATGGCTGGTGACGCTCTCGGATGTCCCCCGGCTCAAGGCGATGTGTGCTGGGGCCCTCCACCGTCAGATCACACTTTCTAGGGCCCGGGGTGCGGCTCTGGGGCCGAGCACCTGCCCACACGTGGGAGCCCTGAGCCCAAGCCCCAGTACCGCAAAAAAATCCAAATAAAAGAGAGTACTCTTCGCTACATCATAATTCATACAAATCCTGGAGCTGAAACTTTGAGGTCAGGCAAATATCCAGCCTCTCCTTTAAATTTTCACACTGACTTAAATATCCATAGTGCAACAGTCCAGCAGCAATTAATACGGTACTAATAGTGATTTCTTTATCTGGCTCTATTTCCTGCCCCCATGCTGGGGATGGAACCCAGGGCCTCTCTTATGCTATGCAAGTGCTCTACCACCGAGCCACGCCCCAGCCCTATTTACTTACTGGTACTGGGGATTGAGCCCAGGGGAGCTTAACCCCTTAGCCACATCCCCAGACCATTTTTCAATTTTATTTAGAGACATGGCCTCGCTAAGTTACTGAGGCTGGCTTTGAACTTTCCATCCTCCTGCCTCAGCCTCCTGAGCTGGGATTACAGGTGTGCACCCCAGTCCCTTTTATTTTTTTTATTTTGAGACAGGGTCCTACTAAGTCACCCAGGCTGGTCTCAAACTTTCCATCCTCCTGCCTCAGCTTCCTGAGTCTCTGGGTTGTGGGTATGCCCCACCATGCCTCGCTGACACGCATTAACTAGAGCTCTTCTGTAAGGAAGATTTCTCTCTCCTCACCCATTTGTTTATTTATTCAGTTACATATATCAATAAAGACTCATTCAAGTGGACACAGATCCAGCTACTGCAGATGTGGGAACCCAGGGGTTCAGTGCTGTAGTTCACTGTGCTCCCGAACGTCCATTAAGTACGCCTATGGCTGGGCGCGGGGGCACACGCCTGTGACCCCAGCAACTGGAGAGGCCGAAGCAGGAGGATCGCAAGTTCAAGGCCAACCTCAGGAACTTAGCAAGGTCCTAAGCAACTCAGTGAGACCCTGTCTCAAAAAAATAAAAAAGATGGGCTGGGGATATAGCTCGGTTGAGTGCTTGCCTCACATGCCCAAGGCCCTGGGTTCAATCCCCAGCACCACTAAATAAATAAAAAGGAATGGGAAAGAAAGAAAGAGGGTTGGGGTTGTGCCTGGGTGGTAGAGCCCCTACCTAGCACGTACGAAACCTTGGGTTCTATCCTCGGCACCACATAAGTAAATAAATAAAGAAATGTATTGTGTCCATCTACAACTAAAAGTATTTATCTTATTTTATTTTGGGGGGGTATTGGGGATTGAACTCAGGGGTATTTGACCACTGAGCCACATCCCCAGCCCTGTTTTGTATTTTATTTAGAGACAGGGTCTCGCCTCCCCAGCTGCTGGGATTACAAGCATACACCATGGTACCTGGATCACCTACAATGTAGGTGATGTAAAAATATTATAGAGAGAAAGTAATGTAAAAATATTAGAGAGGATCATTTTATATAAGGAACTCGAATCTTTCAGTTTTGGGATCCATGACGGGAGCAGGGAGTCCTGGAACCAGTCCCCTCTAATACAGAGGGACAACTGAGCAGGTTTTAAGCACACAGCAGAGTTTGAAGGAAAGTAGAGGAGATCCCCCAACCGGCAGAAGGGAGGGGAATTTGGGGTTTAGAGTGGCAACAACGTGCCCTCAAGGGGTGGGGGGCGGGTGGTATCTGCTAATGTCAGATGTCCGAAGGGTTAGGACTTCATGGCTACCCTGGGGCTCAGAGAATGTGGCCTTGGCCAGGTGGCAAATTGGAACCCAGACTCCTACCAAAGCCAAGCTACAGGACTGCCACCCACTTGGGCACATGGATGGGAAAAGTCCCCAGTACTGTCAATCAATCAATCAATGGAACTAAAAGCAGAGCCCGGGGGTGGCAGCTACATGGACTGAAGCAAGGGGAGCGGGTGTCCCCGTGACACGGCCCCCAGCGATGGCAACAGTGCCCTTGGAGAGCTGGACAGGTCTCAGCCTGAGACACCCGGCAGGTCCAGTCAGCCTCTCACCTGGGGCTTCACCGAATCCCAGAATCTGGCCACGTGGTTGTTCTCCATCTCAGTACAGGGGACAATGAGAGCCACTGCACGGGGCTGCAGGGACGCAGTGACAGCCCCATGGGGCAGGGCGGGGGCTCGGGAACTGGCTGGGGCCGCTCCCTCGCGTCCCAGTCCAGGTCTGGGGGGGAGGGCTTGGGAGGGACGCGCCCTGGCACCCGGGGGCCGGTCCTGCCTGCGATGCGCCCGTCTGACCACCAGGTGTCGCCCTCGACCCTCGCTCCGCGCGGCTCACCCGCTGGTCCCGGGGCCTCCACGATGCCGAGGGCGGGTCGGGCAGGTGGCCTGGAGCACAGCCGGGACCCCGATGGCCGCTCCTGCCCCAGAGCCTCCTGCCCCAGGGGCCTCTCGGCCTCGGCTCGGCGTATGAGAGTATCTGTGTCCACCATCCACCCCTGGGGCAGAGGCCAGCTGGGAAAGGGCTATTTGTTCCCTGTCCAGGGCCACCGCGGCCAGGATCTGACCCCTCCCCACTCCTGCTCAGCCGGTCACCCAGTGCGGTAGCCCCCTGCCCGAGGACGCTCCTGTCGCCGGCTCTGCCCGCGTCCACCGTCCACCGTCCACCGGGCCGCGTCCCAGGCCTGGCGCGCCACTGCGGGGCTCCCCCGCCCCCTCTCCCGCTCCGGGGTGGCAGGAAAATGTCCTAAGCCTGAGTCTCGGGAGCCGGAGTGAATTCGGGACGCGGCACCGTGGGGAGAAGAGCCCCGGAGCCTTCCAGAATCTCCTCGGGAGGCCGCGGGCGCGGGGTGCGAGGTGACCAGCAGGGGGCAGCACTGCCTCTCCAGCCGCCCACACCCTGGGCTCCGGGCAGCCGCGGCCCCTGAGCCCCGCACCCCCACGACTTGGCACGGCCTCTCCCAGGAGCCCGGAACCGGAAATGGGCCCGCAGCAGCTTCACCTGCCCCCTTACAGGGCCGCGTCCCTGCGGCTCGTGCACACCGATTTCCTTATGCACTTAGCGCCGCTGGGCTGTGAACCCAGGGGCTCTGCTAGGCAGAGGCTCCACCACTGAGCCACACCCAGCCCCTCACTTCCTGTCCTGAGTCCCCTCCTGACAGCCTTGGGCATTGGCCGGCCACCTGGGCTCCCTCCTCAGATCCAGCTCCAACCCCACTCACTCCTCAGAAGAGCCTTCCCAGGTGACCACACACACATGCATGTGCACACATGCACACACACACACATGCACATATACTGTACACTGTTATAACTACACACCTATAAAACACATGCACACACAGACACACATCACATGTGCACATAAACAACCCGTGCACACACACACACAGCTCCATGCAGACGTTCACACACACATACACATAAACACACATGTGCTAGGCTCTGTCACAGTCCTGTAATCCCATCGACTCAGGAGGCTAAGGCAGGAGGATCTCAAGTTCAAAGCCAGAACTTAGTGAGGCCCTAAGCAACTTAGTAAGGCCCTGTCTCAAAAAATACAGTGGCTGGGGATGTGGCTCAGTGGTCACAAGCCCCTGGGTTCAATCCTCAGAACCAAAAAAAAAGAAAAGGGACCTGAGGATCTTCAGCCTCCAAGTCAGCTCAAGGTCTGGTCCCCATTGTCTAGTGGGTGCCCATCTGCACCCAGCTGGACCCGACCCTCTACACCTTCCTGTTTTTAATCTTTTAGTCCCAGGCTGGAGCTTTGATCTTGGTCTTCCTGACTCACGTTAGTCTCCTTGTTTTATTTTGTCATTATCTTAAAGCTTGGTGCTTTCATCTCTTACGGTGACCTGGTTTTCCATTTTCTCTACCGACCTTGACCCTGTGTCATTATGCTTGGGCCTCGCCTACGTCTCAGGTCTTTCTTTCCTTTCTTTCATCTCAACTGTTTTATAATGTAAAGAAAACCCTGGGGGGGCTGGGGATGTGGCTCAAGCGGTAGGGCGCTCGCCTGGCATGCGTGCGGCCGGAGTTCGATCCTCAGCACCACATACCAACAAAGATGTTGTGTCCGCCAAGAACTAAAAAATAAATAAATATTAAAATTCTCGGGCTGGAGATGTGGCTCAGCGGTAGCGCGCTCGCCTGGCATGCGTGCGGCCCGGGTTCGATCCTCAGCACCACATACCAACAAAGATGTTGTGTCCGCCGAGAACTAAAAAATAAATATTAAAATTTCTCTCTCTCTGTCTCTCCTCTCTCACTCTCTCTTTAAAAAAAAATAAATAAATAAAATAAAATAAAATTCTCTCTCTCTCTCCTCTCTCACTCTCTCTTTAAAAAAAAAAAAAAAAAAAAAAAAAACCTGGGTTTTAAATCCTTGCTGGCTGTCTTCATGCTCAGCTTAGAATCCTCATTTTCCTTCCTTTCCTCTGTGATGACCTCACGTTCTGAGCCCTCCCTTCTCACCCATCCCCACCCCAACCCTATGGCCAGGCCTCCAGGTTGCTGCGCAGATGGACGCAGCTTGGCCAAGGCCACCGGGCTAGTGCCCACTCGCTGCTGCCTCTCCTGCCTCCTGTGGCTCCTCTGCAGCCTCCGGGAACCCAGGGCCCCTCCTGTGGGCTCAGTGCCTCCCCTGCAGGATGTCCTTGCAGGTACCCTGCAGGCTGCCCTGGGAGCTCCTTGCAATTTGACAATTTTCCCCAAGAACCCCATTCCAAGTGACACAGAGGCCACCACCATGCCACCTTCCCCAGGCTGCCACCAGCCTCTGTGCAAAGCAGGCTCCTGCCCCCAGGCCTCTGAGGACTGCTCTTCTGATGCCCTCGGCCACTGGAATGGGGCAGATTACGCTGGAGCAGGCCCCAGAGGGGACCCTGCAGGAGGCTTCACCCGTGCCCAGGCCCCACCTGTGCCCCTGCCCCTGGTGAGGTCCCTGGTCCGCTGGGGCCTGGGGGTGGGGGAGAGGGAGGACAGGAGGGCAAATGCCAGGCCCCACCCAGCTCTCTGCCAGATTGTGACCTGCCAGCTGCTGGGTGGCAAGGCCTGTGACCCTGGGTCTGCCACGTCCCATGACTACCAGGGACGCAGGGCCACTGACCCCACGCATAGGGAATCCTCCAGACGGGGCAGAAGGCCATCGACAGCTGGCTCTAGCAGAGTCATTTTGGGTCACCAGAGTCGCTCCCAGAGGGGCTCAGGCAGGCCTCCAGCCAGCCAGCCCCTCACTGTCGGCAGCACCATCACCAGGACCCCTAAGGCCATGTCTCCGTCCTGTCTCACCCCCTCCCACCCCTCACCCCAGCTGTCAGGAGCCAAGAAGTGGCAGTTTCTCTTTTTTTAAGTCGTCGGTCTGTGAGTGAGATCCAAGCAGGGTCCTTCGCACTGGAGACTCTACTTACATACAG
Organism: Urocitellus parryii; assembly: GCF_045843805.1. Classification (NCBI taxonomy): domain Eukaryota; kingdom Metazoa; phylum Chordata; class Mammalia; order Rodentia; family Sciuridae; genus Urocitellus; species Urocitellus parryii. The sequence goes on along the minus strand of NC_135539.1, from coordinate 26,827,493 downwards.
AACGTAGGAGACAATCTATGCCCAGGGGATCCAAGTAGTTTCCCTCCTGGGGGCCGGAAGAGACTAGAAAGTTCTAGAATCTTCTCTGAAAATGTGGGTCAGGCTTTCTGTTCTTTCCTTAAAGTTAGTGCGTAAGCGTGAGAAGATTTCTGGGGACCTGACACATGCTGTTGTGTTGGGTTTTGTTTTGTGTTTGGTACAGGGGACTGAACCCAGGGCCATTCAGCCACCCAGCCACATCCCTAGCCCTATTTTTTTTTGTATTTTACTTTGAGACAGGGTCTTGCTGAGTTGCTTAGGGCCTCGCTAAGTCGCTGAGGCCGGCCTTGAACTTGCAATCCTCCTGCCTCAGCCTCCTGAGCCCCTGGGATCACAGGCCGCCCCACCAGCCCAGTAGCACATTCTACTTGTGGTCCAGCTGCTAGCTGGACGGCAGGCCCCGCAAGCAAACCTGTGAGCCTTCTGCGGAGGGTGCAGATGGGACCTGGGTGGGGCCTGGATGAGGTGGCCTCTCTGCTCACCAGCTCTAGGGAGAGGGCTCAGACCCACGACACCCAGGTCCCTCTTCTGGGAAGTGCTTCTGGGTTTTAGGTGGGGACCATGTCATCAAGCTGCCCATGGGGTGTCCCAGGCCCTTCTTGGAGCCCTTGATCCTAGAGAGCCTGTGGGAGTCACATCCTGTAGAGGGAAACGGCAGGGGGGGGGGTCCCTTCACCTCCTGAGCAGACCCCTCATGGCTCTAAGGCTCATTTTTATTATTATTATTTTGATGCTTTTCCGCTCTTCTCCCCTCTCCCTAACAAGACTGGGGAGCCGTGTCACCTCCTCTCCCCCAGTTAACTGCCCCAACACCCCCATGACAGGAAGGAGAGGCCTGCTGAGGACCTGGGAAGTGAGTCCTCACCCCCATGGGGTGACCCGGGAGCCCCTACAGGAATGGGACCCCTGAAGAATTCCTTAACCCCCCGTCCCCCCTGATTGGGAGAGTCTCAGGCTTTGGGACAGGAGTCCCCCGTGTTTCTCCTCTGCTAGCAAAGCAATAAACCTTCTTTTTTCCTGGTTCTCAAAACCATGTCCTTATTATTTAATTGGCCTTGATTGGCATTGGGGACAGGGACAGAGCTTACGGTCAGAGATGCCTCACCCTGTGCTCTTATTCTGGACCATTTTATCTTATTTTATTTTACTTTTGCGGGGGGGCAGGGGATTGAACCCAGAGGCACTTAACCTCTGAGCTATATCCCCAGCCCCACCAACCCCTTTTTTATATTTTGTTTAGAGACAGGGTCTTGTTGAGTTGCTTAGGGCCTCACTAAGTTGCTGAGGCTGGCTTTGAACTCAGGATCCTCCTGCCTCAGCCTCCCTAGACGCTGGGATTACAGGTCTACTAAGCGTTTTAAGATTCAATGCACCCGGGCTGTGGTTGTGGCTCACTGGTGGAGCACCTGCCTAGCATGCAGGAGGCACTGGGTTTGATCCCGAGGGCCTCATAAAAAAAAAAAAAAAAAAAAAAAAAAAACTAAGTAAACAAAATAAAGGTATTGTGTCCATCTACAACTAAAAATATTTTTTTAAAATGTAATGCACCTAAGTTAATTTTATAATACTCTGCTGAGGGCCATTGCCAAGTAGGAATGACGCATCGATATTTCCTTGCCAGCGTACCCCATGTTAAATGGACTTGCCTTGGAAATTTGCTGTGACCTTGCATGTGTGTTTGAGAAAGGTGACCCTGCTCAAAGACCAGGGTGGATCCAGGATTAGGGTGTATCCTGCAGGCGTTCCCGGTTTAAGACAATAAGGGTTTTAGGGAAGTTGAAGGTTGAAGATTATTGCTGCTGGGATTAGGGTGTTCCTGCTGCTTGTTCCCCTTGAGTTCTCGTGAGATTCAAATGGGATTTGGAAAAAAAAGCCTCCTGGAGTAGGTGAATTGGGCGGGCAGAACGGGATTTCCCCAGATGGTGTTTGTGTAGAGGCCAGTGTGAGTTCAGGAATAAAGAATTGCTGTTTGAATCTACAAGTGTGTGGTGGCTCGTGATCTTGTGCCAAGCCAAGACATTGGCAATACTCACCATAAAGGTCTTCAGCAACTTTTAGTAAATTTATTCCAAAATACCTTATATTTGTTTTGGACTATTCAATGTATGGTGCTAGGACAATTAGCTGTCCATATGGGAAAAGAATAAAAATAGATTCCCACCTCCCACATACGCAGAAACCAACTCCAGATGAATTAAGTGGCTACGTGTGAAAAGTAAAGTTGTAAGACTTGCAAAAGAAAATGTAGAACAGGGAAGTCTATCTGATTGGAAAAACCCCAAACAAGTGGTTTAGATCAACTTTTCTCTTATTTAAAACTATTTCTGGGGCTGGGGTTGTGGCTCAGTGGTAGAGCGCTCGCCTAGCGTGGGTGAGGCACTGGGTTCGATCCTCAGCACCTTATAAAAATAAATAAATAAAAATAAAGTTACTGTGTCCACCTACAACTAAAAAAAAATTAAAAAAAAATATTTCTGTTTCAGGTATAATTGCTCTGGAGATAGGAAAAGAATAAACCAAACCAGGAAACCTGTTATGACTGATTCCCAGTGAGGTCCAGAATTAGGCTCCTAACCTTCGCTAACATACTAATTATGTCATTACCAGGTGAGGTCACCTCAAAGTCCAAAGCAACTGCTGGAGCTCCACCCATCCCATCTAGATTCCAACTGGCAAAATAAGGAAGACAAAGGAGAGAAATGCCCCAGCAGACCCCCCCAAATACTTTGACTCATGTTTCGTCAGATAGATGTCAGTCTACAGACCATACCGACTTGCAAAAGAGGCTGAAACACAATTTTTTGGCTAGTGACACTCTGTCCAACTAAAACCCAGCATTCTGTTACTAAGGAAGAAGAGTAGAATGGACGTTGGGCCACCAACAGAGTCCACCATATAAAGTTGTTATTGAACTGGGCACAGTGGCACATGCTTGTAATCCCAGTGACTTGCGGGGGCTGAGGCAGGAGGATTACAAGTTTGAGGCCAGCCTCAGCCACTTCACAAAACCCTGTCCCCAAAGAAAAACTAAAAAGCCCTGAGGACGTAGCTCGGTGGTAGAAGTTCTATCCTCAGGACTGAAAAGAAGAAAGTCATTTTTCTTTAATGCATCTGCTCTTTTGCACTTTTTAAAATAACTTTTTATTCTGTTTATTTTTTATTTCTATGTAGTGTGAGGACTGAACCCAGGACCTCACCTGTGTGAGGCAAGTGCTCTACCACTGAGCCCTGGCCCCAGCCCCAAGAAAATCATTCTTAAGACGCAGAAAGCATGAATGTAAAAGGGGAGGAAAAATGGACAAATGTGATTAAATTAAAATCTGAATCATGGAATAAGGAAATTTTATTGCTTTAGTAAAAATTTAAAACAAGGTAAAAGATAGATCTTACTTTGGAAAAAAATATCTGCAGTGCCTATAACTAACAAAGGATAGGGGCGTCTATCATATATAAAGAACTCATACAAATCAATAAGAAAAGTTAAAAATCCAACATATGAAGCCCAACTTCATGCACCCAACAGACCAGAGGGCATGACGAGGGGACCCAGGAAGGGTGTTCCAGATAGGCCACTAGTGTTAACCTTGAACATCAGTGTATCCAGTGGGAGGCTGAAGTGGAAGTTGGAATGGGCTGAGGTTGAGTCTCACTTTGACTTAAGTGGGACTCACCCCAATAAGAACCACAGGCAAGCAGGGAAGTGCCGCCCCAGTAAGTGGGTTGGACAGAGGCAGCAGCCTTTAGGGACCCCCAAGCCTGCACCCCTCTGTTTCTCCTCCGTCACCCTCTGACGCCACAGAACGCCTCCTCCAGGAGGTGGGGGACAGGTACAGCAGCCTGGACTCTGATTGGCCTGTCTCTGCATCCATCATCCTGATCGGGCAGGTACAAGAGCTGTCATTGGCTACCTTGGGTCACATGGCCACTCTGGAGGCCAGGAGGGAGATCCGGCAGAGGAAGGGGGCAGGCTTTGTTTTCTGGAGCAGCCCGGTGACACGGGCAGGTTCCGGGCAGAAAACTCTAGAGGCGGCCTCCAGGGCTTGAGAGAGGAGGAGAAAAGGGAGGCTGCTTCTTGCCCTTGGGGAGACGGAGGGCTCCTGAGCGGGCAGAGAGCAGGGCCTGTGGGGCGCTGGGGGTCCCCAGCCTCATCTGACCCCTTCCTAATGTTACCAGATCTCAGTCCTTGTCCCTGAACCAATCCAACAGAGGACACAGCTTTGAGAAGCACAGGGGACTCCTGTCCCTGAGACTGGGATTCGGCCCAGCCCGGGGACAGGGGCTTCTAAAGAGGTGAAGCCTCAGGGGCTGCCTTCCAGGTGTCCCTGGCTGGAGTTGTCATCACCTGTTAGCTTGGGAGGGGTCTGAGATCTATGTGTGGGAGGGTGCTCAGGAGAGACGTACGTCTCTGCCTGGGATGGGGGGCAGGTACCCCATCTCCCCAATATTAGGGAGGGGGAGGGGGGATAGACATATCCCTTCTAAAAACAAGCCCCAGGCCAGCATCGAGGGGGGCCTTCGCAGGTGAACTAGAGGGTGCCACCGGGGTCCCCAGGGCTGACTCACCCCAGAGCCCCCGGGTCCCAGCTCGGGGTGGAACTGACCACTCTGCTTTGTGTGGAGGCCCCCACACCAGGGGCTTGAGGATTTGGGTGTAAGTGACTTGGGAGGTGTCCCCAGGACCCCTGTAAGGAAGGGTGCAGGGACGACGGCCGGCAGAAGTGTGTTCCTGAGCAGCTGAATTTTGGGGACAGCCACCCCCCGCCCGGGCCTGGCCAACAGAATATTCTGGGTGTTTGATGGCCCATGACCACTGGCTGCCTCTGTCCCTGCCAGGCACTGGCCTTCAGAGAGGGCTGCACCGGGCGTCGGTGACGGGGCCCTATCCCCCCAGCCTGTCCTCAAGGTTGGCTGGGGGTGGGAGGAGCGGGAGCCAGGCTGGTTATTAATTAAAACTGGTCATGTGCGGGTCCTGCTCGATTCCAATAAAAACCGTCCAGGGTATTAATTACCAGATCTGGAGATAGACGCGGGTCGGGCGGCGCAGGTCCGGTAAGGATGACGGTGGCCAGAATATCAATGAGGCCAGCCTCTGCGGAGGCCCTGGGCGGAGGGGGCTGGGAGCATGGGGCACCCTGCAAGGACAGCTAGCCACGGCATGCCATTGCCTCACTGGAGGCCACTCGTCCCCACGGAGGAGACCCGGCAGGGGTGCACCCCACTCAGACGCTGAGCCTCGGCTCACTCCCAACCGCCTCCTGGGACCGGCTGGTTTTCAAGCCCAGTTTGCAGCTGAGAACATGCGGGCACAGAGTGGTTGTGCAGCTGGAGAGAGTCACACTGTCACAGGGCCCACTCCATTCTGTGAACACAGCCCTCGCTGATCTGCCACTGAGACCTGTTTTTAAAACAGACACGTTAGCTGGGCGCCATGGATTGCAATGCAATTCCTGAGGCTCAGGGAGGAGGCTGAGGCAGGAGGATCGCCAGTTCCAAGCCAGCCTCAGCAATTTAGTGAGGTTCTAAGCAACTCAACCGTGACCGTGTCTCTAAATAAAAAGTAAATAAATAAGGGCTGGGGCTGGGGCTGAGTGGTCGATGGCCCCTGGGTTCAATCCCTGGTACCAAAAGAAACATAAACCGGACCTGTTTCTTCCTCTTCCTCGCCCCCTGCCCCCCATCTCAGGGGAGACAGGTCACCTTCCCCCCATCCTAGGAAGAGCTCCCTGTCCTGAGCACCACCCACCATGGGGACAAAGCCATCCAGACTTGGGGACGGCACCAGAAGCTCTCGGAAATGACCCTCTCCCAAACTAACAAGTGACTTACGACTCAGACCTAGAACACGGGGAAAGTGGCCTTTGAGTCACCTCTTTAAAAGCCCCCTGTCCCCCCCCCCCAGGGGCAGAATCCCAGCCTCTGGGACAGGAGGCCCCTGTGCTGCTTCTTTGCCAGCAAAGCAATAAAACCTCTTTTTCCTCCAAACCGTGTATTGGTTATTGAATGGTATTGGGGACAAGGACCGAGCTTTTGGTAACAAGGCAGCTAGCAGATGGCAGTGCCAGGAGGCCAGCCTGCGTTCCTAACCTGGCACGGGGACCCAGGTGTGCAGGGCCAGCCTCATCCACGTGCAGACGGGGAGACTGAGGCAGCCGAGTCGTCACTGCCAAAATCACACCTCATTTGGGTGGAATGTCACCCGTGTCCCCTGACATCCAGCCCAAGTTCCTCTCCTCACTGGACTAAGCTGGGTGGGGTCCTCTCCAGACCCGGAGAGAGCAAAGGGTCCCGGATGGGCCAGGACTTAGGGGCCAGGCCCCTCCGGCCTCCGCCATCCACCCCCCATAGTCCTGGGCAGTGCCATCTCCCACTGGACAGAACCCACCCGGCCCTTCCCTGGGTCAGCCAGGAGGCGGCCCCAGCCCGCCACGTCCCCAGCAGAATGAAAATAGGCCTGACCTAAATAGAGCACAGAGGGTGTCAGCACAGCTCCGACTGGGTGGGAGGAAAATGTCCACCCCAGGTCGGGCGGCGGGCGGGCCAGGGCCAGGGCGACAGCCAGGCTAGGAATGCTGGAGGTTCTCCCCAGTGTCCCCAGGCGGGGCAGCAGCTGGAGAGGAAGGATACTGTGTCTGTGGCCTGCTGATGGCAGCCCCCAGCACCCTGCCACCCCCCGGGGAGCCGAGACGCAGGGGCCTGCGGAGGCTGGCACAGTTCCTGGGCAGCAGGCACCAGGGCAGGGGAGTCTCTGGCTTCTGAGAGGGAAGAGAGCTGAGGGCAGTAAAGAGGCTCTGAGTGGACTCCTGAGCTGGCGAGTCGGTGCTGGGGCCGGTCATCTGGATGGCCTTGGGCTGGGGGCCTGGGGAGTCTGGGCCAGGCCCCAGGTTCAGGCTGACCCCTGGCCTGTGGCTGAGCCCAGGATGGGCATGCAGGGAGGTGAGCCAGCGTGCGCCCTAAGGCAGGAGCTGTCCTTGGGCCACCCACAGCTCTGCCCAGAAGGACCCTGCGCGTGTGAGACGTTGGTGCCACCGTGTGAGTGTTGATGGTGGCCTTCAAGTGGGTGTCCAGGAGGACAGGAGTGTGAGCAGATCTGCAGGTCCTCGTCCTCACACCGCGTCCCCTCAGAGTGACGGCCCCGCCTGGTGGGCAGAGTCCCCCAGACTCCTGATGGGCGGGGCTGGGGTGCAAAGCCAGCCCTGGGGGCCCTCCGTGTCCCTGGGTCCCACCTCTGTGACTCAGCCAGGCGAGGACTGAGAATACGTGGAAAGGAGTCGCAGCTGTTGTGGACAGACAGGAGCTCTCTCCTTGTCACGGTCCCCTGAGCAGCACAGGACAGTGATGATGTGGCTTTGACATGGGATCAGGTACGAGGAGTCCTCTGGAGAGGATTTGGGGAGTCCGTGGGTTCCACACAGAAACGGCGCCACTTATGTGGGGCTGGGCATCCCAGGGTGTGGCATCCCCGGGGTTCTGGAACCATCCCCTGTGGATGCACAGGGACCACCACAGTGGCCGGCCAACATCGCGTATCAGGGGGCCGTTGACAACCTGCTCCCTGTTCAGACAGAACTTGCTTCAGAGGCAGAAAAGAGGCACAGCTGGGTGCCGTGGCGACACCTGGACTCCCACCAATTTGGGAGGCTGAGGCGGGAGGATCAGGAGTTCAAGGTCAGCCTCAGTAACTTAGCAAGGCCCCGTCTCAAAATGAGATATTACAAAGGGCTGGGGACGCGGGTCAGTGTACAGTGCCCCTGGCTTTAACCCCCAACACTGCAAAACAAAGAAAGAAATGAAACTGGCCTCGAACAACACAAAGATGAAGGGCTAGGAGTGAGGTGATAAAAAGCTGCTAATTTAAAATCTCAAAAATGTCTCTTGAATAAGAATCACACAAGGGCTGGGGATGTGGCTCAAGCGGTAGCGCGCTCGCCTGGCATGCGTGCGGCCCGGGTTCGATCCTCAGCACCACATACAAATAACGATGTTGTGTCCATCAAAAACTGAAAAATAAATATTAAAATTCTCTCTCCTCTCTCTCTTTAAAAAAAAAAAAAAAAAAAAGAATCACACAAAACGGGGACTGTACCCAGGGGCACTTGGCAACAGAGCCACACTCCCAGCTCTATTTTGTATTTTATTTAGAGACAGGGGCTCACTGAGCTGCTTAGGGCCTCCCTTTTCCTGAGTCTGGCTTTGAACTCGAGATCCTCCTGCCTCAGCCTCCGGAGCTGTGGGGATTTCCTGGTTTTTGAACCATGTGCCCCACACATTGATCAGCAGTGATATGGAGGCCCTGGCCCCAGGTCCGGCCCACCCAGGGTGGCATGCAAAGTTGTCCCTGGGCTTCCTCCTCTTCTTCATCCAGTTCTTGGCAGGGCAGTGGAGCAGAGCCTCAGACCCAGCCAGTCCTGGCCTTGCACAGCAGAGCGCTGGTGACTTAAATCACATTCCAGGAAGGCCGTGCCTCTCCGTGTCACCACAGGGGATCGCAGTTTCAGTGTGAATCATGGAGGGGGCACCAGCGTCCAGACCTCAGTGAGGCCCCGAGAGATGTCCCAGCCTGCTGAGGGCCATTGCCAAGTAGGTATGACGCATCGTAATCCTTGCCAGCGTACCCCATGTTAAATGGACTTGCCTTGGAAATTTGCTGCGACCTTGCTTGTGTGTTTGAGAAAGATGACCCTGCTCCAGGTGATCGAGGGTGGATCCAGGTTTGAGGAAGTATCCTGCAGGTTTGAGGAAGTATCCCGGTCCTTGGGTTTAAGGCGTTTCCCGGTTTAAGAATATGGGTTTTAGGGAAGTTGAGGTTGAAGATTATTGCTGCTGGGATTAGGGTGTTCCTGCTGCTTGTTCCCATTGAGTTCTCCTGAGATTCAAATGGGATTTGGAAATAGCCTCGTGGAGTAGGTGAATTGTGGGGGCAGACAGAGACGGCCCCTGAACGTGTGTGGAGGCTGGTGTGAGATGGGGAATAAAGAATTGCTGTTTGAATCTACAAAGCTGTGTGGTGGCTCGTGATTCTGTACCAAGCCGAGACATTGGCATTTGGCACCAGCCCACCCTGCAGATCCCTTGGCTCCCCGGGGAAGGCTCCCAAGGCAACACGAGGAGGGGACCCCCGGGTGCACGGGAGCCAGCCACTGTGGTACTCACCTGTGATCCCAGCAGCTCTGGAGAATGAGGCAGGAGGATCGCGAGTTCAAAGCCAGCCTCAGCAACAGCGAGGCCCTAGCACCTCAGGGAGACCCTGTCCCTAAATAAAATGTAAAAAGGGGCTGGGGCTGGGGCTCAGTGACAGGGGGCTCACCTGGCACGTGTGAGGCACTGGGTTCAATCCTCAGCACCACATAAAAAAATAAATAAAGATACTGTGTCCATCTACAGCTGGAAATATTAAAGAAAAAAATGGGGGAGGAGGGGACTGGGGATGTGGCCCAGTGGTCAGGTGCCCCTGCACTGGTGGGGACAGGATGGAGAGTATGGGGAGACCTGGTCTGAGCTCTCAGAGGCCCTATCGAGGCCCAAGCCTAGCCGGGTTTGGGACAGTATGGCCTGGACAAACCATTTCTCAGGGCCTGTGGGGACTCACTCACCTTGCCAACAGCTTCTATCAATGGGCAGTCTCTCCGCCTCCATCCGATCATCAGGCCACCTGCACAGAAGGGTGAGGGTATTTACCCAAAGACACACAGCAACAAGGGCAGAGCTGAGATCCCCCGCCGACCACTATGCTAACCCACGTTTCTCTTGATCTCTTGGTTTCCTGTGGTCCGACATAGGTGACCCTTTCAGTCATCATGGAGGATGAAGCCAAGGAAAATTCCCTGGGATTCATTCAGGATCGTGGATAATGCCCCACCTTCCATTTTTGCAAATGAAAAACACGGAGGTTCAGAGAAGGAAAGATTTGCCAGCAATTGCCCAGCAACTCTGACTTCTTGCTCTGGAGTGGAGTGAACTGTCTCAATCTCTCACCCTGGGGATTTTCTCTTCTTTGGGGTACCAGGGATTGAACCTGGGGTGCTTTACCACTGACCCGCGTCCCCAGCCCTTTTTAATATTTTCTTTTGAGGCAGGGTCTCTTTTTTTTTTTTTTCTAATATTTATTTTTTAGTTCTCGGCGGACACAACATCTTTGGTGGTATGTGGTGCTGAGGATCGAACCCGGGCCGCACGCATGCCAGGCGAGCGCGCTACCGCTTGAGCCACATCCCCAGCCCCTTGAGGCAGGGTCTCGATGAGCTGCTTGGGGCCTCACTAAATTGCTGAGGCTGGCTTAGAATTTGCCATCCTCCTGCCTCAGCCTCCCTGGGATTACACTGTGCCCGGCCACCGCGCCCGGTTCTATCTGGGCATTTTCCTCCTGAGATCTCAAAAAGGGTCCCGTCTTCAGCCTCGGGGACTGCAGGGGACACCCCAGTGACCACACAGTTTGTACCGTGTGGTGGGGAGCACTGACAGCAGCCCACACTCAACTTGCTGTGCCAGGTGGGGTCCGGGGTGGGACTCCTGGGATGGCAGGATCCTGGCTTCCTGAGTCCCAAGGCGCCTCCCTGTCCCCTGGGCAACGAGCACACACGTGTCCTGTGTGGGTGCCCTGGTGGATGGCTCCCTCTGGGCACAGCCCAGCCCCTCCTACCCCCAGCCTCCCCTCCCCCGGCCTCTCCCCCCAGGTCTAGCTGCCTGCTCTCCACTGGCCTCTTGCTGTTGCCCGTGACCTTGGAGCCCCTGGAGCACCGACCTCAGATCAGGTCGACCAGGGCTCCGCGAAGCCCGCGTCTCCACTTGGACACGTCCTGGAAGGGCCCTGGGGTCTCCTGACCTTGTGTGTGTCCCCGAGACACCACGGCACAAGGACCTCTTTTCCTTCTCATATCTTCCTCAACCCCAGTGTCCTGGGCCACAGGCCCATTAAAGCTCCTCGGCGTCACATGCTTCTCCCAAGGGGACAGGGTGGGGAGTGTGGGACCCTCCAGGTCACCAAGTCAGCAGCCAAGAGCTCGTCTGCTCCGCGCCCAGTCCCTCTGGGCCTGACCAGCTCCCAGAGTGTGGGTCCCCAGGTTGTCCCAGGTCCCGTTGCCTTGCTGGGGATCTCTTGAGGGGCCACTTTTATGCTGCTCCTACCCTGAGCCCCCACCTACTCCTCCTGGGCAGAAAGGGGAGCCTCTGGATGTTGGAGATGTCCCCCAGCCCCCTAGAGCTGCGCCAGGGGCAGTGGCCGGTCCTGCCCCTAGGCCCCTGCCCAGGCCCCTCAGAATGTCTCTGAGTCCTCCACCTAATGCAACTCAGGGTGCCCTCTGTCATGGGGGTGACAGGTGCCATCCGGCTTGTTAATGCCCCCCTGAGCTTAAAGCAGGAATGACTTAGGTTAGACATAGGGAGGACTGTTGAGTGTTAAAAGAGATGCCCCAACTGTGGACAGCAAGTCTCAGCGGAGTGAGGGGCCCTGGCTGGGAGCAGGGAGGGGCAGCCCCTTCCCCCCATGTAAGGTGCTCCCCTGCCCACCCTGCCCCGAGCTCTGGGAGGCAGTGGCCTCAGGCTCCTCTCTATCATGATATTTACCCACAGGGCCCCGACTGAGCCAGGCAGCCCAGCAATTACCATCCCGTCACCATTATTGCTGATAATTCTGATCATAAGCATAAATTACAGACAGGAGCGGGCTCAGCGGGGAGAGCGGGAGGCAGAGACTGCTCTGGGCGGGCGATGGTTGAGGCCAGCCTCCTGCCTGGCCTGCCTCTCCCCTCCCACCACCTCCCACTTGTCCCCTCCTAAGCCTGGCCCAGGGCTGCTGTGACTCCAAGTGGCATCCCCACCGGGGCCCTGGGCTGTCCTGGCCCCACTCCGCCTCCCACTGACTGTTAAGAGGCAGTTATCACCGAGATCCTCGAGGTCCTCGTTCCAATCCATCTTCCGTTTCTCCCCAGCTGCAGCCACGGAGACCCCCGCTCCATTCCACGCCTTGCTCCCGAGATTCCAGTGGAGGAGGACGAGATTCCAGTGGAGGAGGATGAGATTCCAGTGGAGGAGGATGAGATTTCAGTGGAGGAGGATGAGATTCCAGTGGAGGAGGATCAGGGGAGCCAAGGGTGGGGGCAGAGATGACAGGGACGGAGGGGCGAGGAGAGGGACTGAGGGACCAACACGGAGAGACACAGAGGCTCAGACACACCCCACAGAGCCAGAGACGCAGGGACAGAGATGAGAGGGGAGAGCCCAGAGGTAGACACAGGGATGATGACAGCTGGCTTAGAGACAGAGCAGAGAGAGACCAGTCACAAGGTCCTGACCCAGAGGGCACAGAGGGACAGAGAGGGGCCAGCCCAGGCAGGGCCCACACACGCTTTGCTGGAGAGCAACAGGCAGACAGAGAGAAATAAGAGGCCACTGCACGGCCTGACGGTGGACAGAGAAGGCCTGTTTTATCCATCCATCCATCCATCCATCCATCCATCCATCCACCCGGGTGGAGTCCTGCTGTGTGCCAGGCTCAGTGCTAGACACTGGCAACATCCAGTGATTTGTGAGCACTCAGCCCTCCCCTCGCATGGGGTTTAGAGTTCCTGGGCGATTGAGTCCCCCTTGTGTTGCTATAACAAAATACCTGAGGCTAGTATGTGATAAAGAAAAGAGTTTTATGGAGCTCACCATTCTGGAGGCTTGGGGGCCTGCATCTGGTGATGGCCTTCATGTCCCAAGGCAGTGCAGAGCTTCTCCTGGCCAGAGTCCCCAGGAGTGCACCTGCGGATCTCCCACCCTCTTCTCCTAAAGCCATAGGGATTCATTTGAAGGGACTCGGCTCTGGTGACCTTATCAAAGGCTCCCTTCTCAACACCACAGTTGGATTGAGTTTCTACCCTCTTAATACATCCAGCTGGGCCCCCGTGTCAACACAGGAGCCCTTGGGGACACACTCAGACCACATCAAGCCACAGCCATGGGTGAGTCACACAGGGATCAAATAAGAACTCAGGCAACATAAAATTCCCCAGGGCTGAGAGCCTGGGCGGGTGTGGGTGGCCGGTCGGGCCATCAGGAGGGCTGAGACTGGAAAGACCAGGGGCTGACCTGGCAGGGGACCTGGGACATTGGGGGTGGGGGCGCTGCGTGTCGGGGACCACCTAAGCCCGCAGATGGCAAGGCAGACCTGGCTGAGCCGGGCCAGACCCCTCCCCGGGGCACTAGAGGTCTGGAAGGCCGGACGCCTCCCCCAGGGCTGGAGGTGCAGGAGGTCCTGGGCTTCCAGAAAATTCTAAAGCAACAAGGAAACAGTTTAGCAGGTGCGGGGCCTCCCGGCCCTGGATCTTTGGTGTGAAGGGGAACACATGGCCTGCTGAGGACCATTGCCAAGTAGGAATGACGCATCGATATTTCCTTGCCAGCGTACCCTATGTTAAATGGACTTGCCTTGGAAATTTGCTGCGACCTTGCTTGTGTGTTTGAGAAAGATGACCCTGCTCCAGGTGATCGAGGGTGGATCCAGGTTTGAGGAAGTATCCTGCAGGTTTGAGGAAGTATCCTGCAGGTTTGAGGAAGTATCCCGGTCCTTGGGTTTAGGGTGTTCCCGGTTTAAGACAATAGGGGTTTTAGGGAAGTTGGAGGTTGAAGATTATTGCTGCTGGGATTAGGGTGTTCCTGCTGCTTGTTCCCGTTGAGTTCTCCTGAGATTCAAATGGGATTTGGAAAAAGCCTCGTAGGTTAGGTGATTTGGGGCGGTGGCATATTGGAGATTGCACCAGAACGTGTTTGTTGGAGGCCGGTGTGAGTTCGGGAATAAAGAATTGCTGTTTGAATCTACAAAGTGTGAGTGCCTCCTGTTTCAGTGCCAAGCCCAGACTTTGGCATGGCCCAGTGGTTCGAATCCCCGAGGGGCTGGAGGCGTGTGACCTTGGCGGGCCCCTCCGTCCCCGGGCAGAGTGTGGTCCCCTGTGTGCCCTCAGAGCTCAGGGTCCCTCTCGGCAGCCCAACAGCTGGCCCAGAGCTCCCAGGACAGGACGGGCCACGTGATGCCCGACATGGGCACGTCCGTGGATCACGTCCCAGGTCGCCTGGCCCCGCCAGATGCCAGGCCTGGCTGCCTGTGACTGAGGAGCTGGCACCTGGAGCCCGGCGGCACAGGGGACATGGCCCTAATCGACACGGCGTGGGCTGGTCCAGCGTGGCTGCGTGTGGTGAGACCACAGAGGTGACAGTTTAAACGTTCCTCCCGGGACGAGAAAACCAGCGCACCCCAAATCTGAATATGCATCTGAAAAATCAGGGGATGTGTTCTAAAGTGAAGTTGTCCCCAGGCCTCTCCCCATCCCTGTGTCTGAGCCACCACGTCCCTCAGGAGCGTCTGGACCCGGCTCTTCACAGTCACCAGGTGAAGGGGTCGGGGCCCAACCTCCCCGCATCAATGGCGCAGATGGAGGAGGCTCAGCTGACTCCGGTGTGGGCTCTTCCACATGCCACGCCTGGCCCTGCCCTGTGCCAAGCCCTGGGCAAGGGGTGACCTCACTCTGACGCCCTTCTTGCCATGCTACACTTCACAGTGCGGCTGCCAGGCGTCCTCTCTCCCCCAGCACCTCCCATTGCCTGGGGAGCTGGGGGAGAGGTTCTTCTCTAGGCCGTGCAAAGGGACGGGGGCACCCCCAAACTCCCGGGTCAACCTGGGTTTTCCCGCCTGCTTTTCCTTAGGAGCCCAGATATTGTCCTGGATCTTCATTGGTTTCTAACTAGATTCCCTTAGCAGAGCAGCTGCTGGTATTTGCTAGAAAATGGAATCCTGCTGGTTCCTGGTAGTGTTGGGGGCATGTGGCTTGTGCACCCCAAGGAGAGGCCGGGTGCCAGGATTCAGCAAACGGGTCCCTCCCGTGACTGGCGCGGATATGCGGGCACTGACCTGGGTTACCCACTTGTCCTGAGCCCTCCCAGCGGGGGGCCACGGGGCCTTCTTCCCAGGAAGGTGCCCCTCAGACCCTAAGAGGCTGGGGAACGTCCTGGTGGTTGGTGGAGAACATGCTTGAGGCCCTGGTTCCATCCCCAGCTCCCCAAAAGAAAGAGAAAGCTCAGCCCTCTCCAGCCGGTTTGTTCTTCAGAGGGACTGCCACCTCCCCGGCCCCATCTTGGACTCTAATTACAGACAGGGTCTCACTGAGTTACTTAGCGCCTCACTTTGTTGAGGCTGAACTTGGATTTACAATCCTCCTGCCTCAGCCTCCCAAGCCGCTGGGGTTACAGATGTGCACCACTGCGCCGGGCTCATTGTCGTATTTGGGACCGCATCTTGCTATGTTGCCCAGGCTGGCCTCAAACCCCTGGGCTCCAGAGATCCTCCTGCTTCAGCCTCCCAAGTAGCTGGGACTACAGGGAGCACAGCTCTGGGAGCACTTGCTTCAGTATTTTCCGTGGTTTCTCCGCTGAGATAGGAATGAGAGATGGCGGGAATTTGAGGGTGTGTGTGTGTGTGTGCACGTGTGTCCACAGGGCCCCTCAGAGAAACTAGAGGGTGAAGAGCCGTGGCGGGTGGCTTTGCTCTGGCTTCCCTCTTGAATCCACTGGGGGCTTCCATCTGAGAATTTCCTGGGAAAAATAAAACGTGGTTTAAAAGGGTCATGGAATGATGCTCTCACTTAACACTGACCCACATGCAGCCTCTGGTCATCAGTGGCTCATGAGCCCTTTAAAGTCCGCCCTGTCGAAATGAGATGCGCCCTGAGTGTCACATAGACGCGGATTTCAAAGACTAGGTGCAAGAAAAATCATGTAAAGCTGTTCGTGGTGGCGCACATCCGTCATCCCGGTGGCTGGGGAGGCTGAGGCAGGAGGATTGCAAGTTCAAAGCCAGCCTCAGCAAAAGCAAAGTGCTAAGCAGCTCAGTGAGACCCTGTCTCTAAATAAAATACAAAATAGGGCTAGGGGTGGGGCTCAGTGGTCAGTGCCCCTGAGTTCAATCCCAGTATTCTCCCCACTCTCCCCCCAAAAAGTAAAATATCTCCATTATTATTATTTTTTTCTTGGTACCAGGTATTGAACCCAGGGGCGGTTAACTACTGAGCCACATCCTCAGCCCTTTTCTGTATTTTTATTTAGAGACAGGGCCTCGCTAAGTTGCTGGGGCTGGCCTCAAATTTGAGCTCCTCCTGCCTCAGCCTCCTGAGTAGCTGGGTTTACAATCATGAGCCCCCGCTCCACTTCGGATGCTCTTTTTGCTATTTGAGCAGCCTGGGGGGGCCCTGGAGACCAAGAGCTCGGAGGATGTGGCCCGGCATGAGGTGAGAGAAGCTGCCCTGAGACCCGGGGATGGCACTGCTGGGGCTGGACGTGTGGGGCACAGACACGGGGCTCCCGGTGTTACAAACCTCGGTCTTGGTCCCTAGTGCCAATCCAATAACCAAGACAAGGTTTTTGGAAAAAGGAAAAAAAAAAAGTTTTTCTTACTTTGCTAGTCAAGGAGAGACACAGGGAGCTCCTGTCGGAGGTGGCATGCTCCAGCAGCACACCCGCACCTGAGCTGGTGGCCCATCCTGGCTGGCAGGAGCCCCTGGGCGGCTTAGCCTTGTGCTTCTGCATCCTGCTGAGACATTTTCCTGAGTCCTGAGCCTCCTCTTCCCCTTGGTCTCCATGATGGGGTACAAAACAGGGGACACAGTTGTGGATTCCAGGGGCCTTCAAGGGCTTGTTTTTTTGGTGCTGGGGACTGAACCCAGTGTCACACACGCTAAGCGCTACCATTGAGCTACCCCCGGAGCTTTCAAGTCTCATTTTGAAGGGTAAATAGTAATTATCAGACAAAATCATATAAGCCTGAAAACACAAGAGAGCCATGGAGTTGGGAAAAAGAGGCAGGTGAGCCCCCAAGTCCCCGCTGCTCCCCGGGGTTGCTGGCCCTGGACCTGGAGCTTCCCACCTGCAGGATGGAGGCTGAGGGTCACTGCCCTGCCCGCGGCTCTTCTAATCACATCCAAGGCAGTACAGCCCTGGCTCTTCCGGGGGTGGCCCTGAAAGGGTAAAGTTTCTAAGCTGGATAGCTTGAATGTAAAAGATTAGGTATTATTAAGTTCCTCTGTTACACCCAGATTCCTGAGATAGTTAAAAACAACGCCCTACTGGCCATTTAGCCTAGGGCCCTGTGCAGTTCCTCACAGGGCCCAAACCAATCAGTTTGAATGTGTAACCCGCTTACGAATGACCAATCACCCTTGCCCGCCAATGATTGTGCCAATCACATCTCAGAGTTGTTGTTCAATTTCCCCGCGCCTCATGATGATTTGTTCTGATGTATGCAAAGCCTCCCGCCCTCCCCAAAAAGTGTACTTAAGCTCTGTTTGAACCTCTGCTCGGGGCTCTGAGCTGCGCTCCCTTCTTGAGTGGGCACAGAGTCCCAGCGCGCTGGAATGGATCCCCAATAAATCCCCTTTTGCCAATTGCATGGAGTAAGTCTCTTGTGTATGGTCTCTCCCTCCGACGTTCCGCCGGACCCCCCTTACAGCCCCGAGGTTCAGAGAAGGGCTACGTGCGTGGTCAGGGATGAGGGGCTGTCTCTCTGCCTGTCCCCACTTCCCCTTCGGATCTGACCTCTAAGGAGTCAGGAGGGGGTGTCCAGCATCACAAGAAAGGAAGTGATGTTTGCAGGAAGTCAGGGACCTGAACCCCAGGGGACCTAGAGCTGAGTCCCCTCAGGCAGCTCTGCCTGATGACCCGTTCTACACAGGGCCAGGGGAGGGGACTGGGAGGTCCTGGCTTGAGGGGCAGCAGGACCCACAGGCGCAGGCTCACCTTCTCACAGGACCAGCATCCTGCACCCCCATCTGTGATTGGGGCCCCCCAGGCCGAAGTGCTGGGAGGGTCCTCGGGAAGCTTAGGTGCCTCTTAGGTGAACCAGGGCACGGGGGCCTGTGGCGGGCAGCAGTGAACAGGCGGGCAGGGAGAGGAGCCTCAGTGTCCACGTCCACGTGGCCGGGGAGGGACAGGCCTGGGGGTGATGAGGCAGGACCTGCAGGGAGCCCCAGGCCCGAGAGGGGACAGGTGATTGGAACCTAGGGATTAGGGTTCTTCGGCTCCGGGGGCTTGGGGAAAAGCTCCTGTAGGCGTGGAGAGGTCACTGGGGAGGACTTCTCATCCAAACTCCCTTCAACTGCCACCAGCAGTTGCCACCCTTCTCAGGAGAACTTGAATTTGATAAAAATGTGAATGTTCCCGACCTTGAACTTTAAATTCCCTCCTCTTTAGCAAGAGCCATTTCACCCAAGACTCTGGGTCTAACTCACTCTCTAGATGAAACCAACGAATGAAAGAGGAAGGTGGAAAGTCTGTGATTCCAGTGACTGGGGAGGCCCAGGCTGGAGGACCACAAGTTCAACGCCAGCCTCAGCAATTTAGTGAGGCCCTAAGCAATTTAGTGAGACCCTGTTGCCACAGTCTGGCTGGGTACAAATAACCGAGCCGCCACAAAGTCTTGTAGGTTCAAACAGCAATTCTTTATTCCCGAACTCTCACCGGCACTCTACCCACACTTCCCGGGAACACACTCCGCATGCCAATTCTCCCGGAACTCCAAAGTAGAGGGTGCCTGAGGCAGCAGGATCCGCCTTAATCCTGGAGCCGCCCTATTCCCAGCAGGATCCACCCTAATCCTGGGGAGCCACCCTATTCCCAGAGCAGGGTCACCTTTCAACCACACCTTCTGGCAAAATGCCAGGCTCATTCTGACTCAACTGTGGCTCTCAACACCCTGTCTCAGAATAAAAAGCAAAAAGTGCTGGGGATGTTGCTCCGTCGTTAATTACCACGGGAGTTCAATCTAATCCCTGTACCAAAAAAACAAATCAACAACGGAGAACTACCTTTTCTGAGCATCTACTATGTGCTACTGTGCCCTATGCTAAACATTTCTCCTGTATTATGACTATTATTTGCTACTAGAGGTTGTCCCCAGGGGTGCTTTACCTCTGAGCTACACCTTTTTATTTTTGAGACAGGGTCTCACTAAATTGCTGAGGCTGCTCTCACACTTGTCATCCTCCTGTCTCAGCTCCCCGAGTTGCCGGTTGCTGGGATTACTGGCGTGGGCAACCGTGCCTGCCTGATTTTTGATTCTGACACAGGGTCTCACTAAACTACTGAGCCTGGCCTCAAATTTGTAATCCTTCTGCCTCAGCCTCCTGGGTAGCTGGGATTACCAGAGTGCGCCCTGTATTGTGTCATTTAATCTGCACAGAAAATTCACAAAGCAAATTTACTTAGCTCTGCTTTACAGGAATGATGAGAGGAAGCGGAGGCCCCCAAAGGCCAGCTGGCTTGGCCCAGGGCACACAGACCCAGTGCAACCAGAGGGAATGCCCAGATCGCAGGTGGCTGAGAGGGGCCTGGACATGGCAGGCTGGGGCTTCTGTTGTGCCAACTGCCCCCTGGTCTCTACTTGGCCCTTCTGGCTGTTTGGCCCTTCTGGAAGGCTGGGGGAGTCCAGAGGCTGGAGGACAGGACACCCACTCCCTCCAAGCTCACTGCTCTGCTCTGGATTCTGCCTGCAGAGGGCAGTACTGAGCGCACCATGGTGCTGCACCCCTTCTAGGCCTCATCTCCTCCAGGCCCTGGGTTCCAGGACTTGGAGCTCAGAAGGGCCCACTCAGCCTTTCCCAGGACCAGCTTCCTCCAGTAGGGCCCACTGAGGCCACGCCCTGGCTACGACTTCTCATGGGTCAGTGCAGATGTAATGGGGACACCATAGGTCAAGGGGTAAAAGGAGGGCTATGAAACAAGTCCTGGCAGTGGCCCTCATGCCCCTTGTGTGCTGAGGACTACATTATAAAGCAAGGCCACTGGTACCCACCCTGCAGAGTGAAGACTCTTAAGTGTCCAGTACCTGGCAGGACTTTGACACCGGTGACTGTCATCAGCGTTATCTACTGTGGGGTTCACACTGGGGTTGACCCCGAGGCTGTGGGAAGGGGAAGTGGAGACCCAGAGAGGGGAACTCACTTTGCCAAGGGCACAGGGGTGGTGAGAGGAAGAGCCAGGGTTTGAATTCACTCACTCCTGCTGCCAAGCCAGGGCCATGTGGAGTGCGTGAGGTGGGTCAGAGGGGCTGCACAGGGAGCTGCATGGAATTGTCCCTGGGTCCCTGGCACCTGTGGTCTTACTCCCCATCCCAGGTGCTCTGTGTGGGCCCAAGGGCCCCTCTGGGCTGGGCCTTGGGCTCCTGCAGGAGCCTTTAGTCTGGTGGGCTGTGGGCTGGCCAGGGGAGGCCTGCTGAGCCCAGGTTAAGCTACCTGGGTTCTGAAGCACCCTGCCCTCAGGGCTGCGGGGACACCTGTGGGCTCTGACAGGACCTGGTGGCTTCTCATCTACCTGTGGCCCACTCCACCTAGGCCAGGAGCACTCTGGGGCTGGGGACCCCACAGTGGCCTATTGTGGCAAAGGCATGGCCAGGCCCCAGGGGCGCTCCTTCACGCTGCGTGGTCACTGGCCATGAGTTAGGACACAGGCTTTGGGGCGATGATGGGAGGCGTGTTCAGTAGGCCCCCCGGTGTGGGTGGGGAGGGGAAAGCCTGGATGGGGGAATCCGAAGGTCAAGGTGAGACCCGGGGTCCACTAGGATCTGCTGCGACCTTGGGCATGTCACTGCCTTCCTGCACATCCCAGGGGACAAAGCCTGACTGAGGGCCCAGGGCCCAGCCCTGGGAATATAGCCGGGGCGAGGCCAGAGGGAGCAGCGGGGCGGCCCCGGGGGTCTGGGGTCGGTCCCGGGGTCCGCGGGCGCCGCCGGTGACCTTGACCCGCCGACCGGGCCGGCGGCGTCGTCCTAATCCGCGCGGGCGGGCGCAGCCGAGCTGCCCGCGGTGCCCGGCGGGCGGGCGGCGGCGGCGGGCGGGCTAATCCCGTATGTAAATGGCAGCCAATGGAGGGTGGTGTTGCGCGGGGCTGGGATTAGGGCCGGGGCGAATGGCTGGCAATCTTACTGGGATTACAGAACAAAGAGCCTCCCGCGCCCGCTCTCGGCTCCGCGCCCCGCCCTCCGCCGCAGCCGCCGGGGGTGGGGGCCCGCAGCCCCCGGCCGGCCGCCCGCGCCCTCCGCGCTCCGAGCTCTCGGCGGCGGGAGCTGAGTCCTGGCCGCGGGCCGGGCCCGGGGCGCCGCGGG
Organism: Urocitellus parryii; assembly: GCF_045843805.1. Lineage (NCBI taxonomy): Eukaryota > Metazoa > Chordata > Mammalia > Rodentia > Sciuridae > Urocitellus > Urocitellus parryii. Next base: position 26,806,336 of record NC_135539.1, on the reverse strand, counting down.
CCGAGCGCTTGGGGATCCTCCAAGGTAGGAGAAAGTTTGGCGGGGGGCGGGCGCCCCGATCGGCCTCCGCCAGCCAGGTGCGGCGAGCCGGGGTCCGCGGGGGGCGCGGGCACGTGACCGGGTCATCCTCGGCGGGGCCGCCCCCACCTGCCGGGGCCCCGCTGCCACCCTCGGCCCTCCGGCGCGGGGTGCCCGGCCGGCGCCCGCAGGCTGCCGCAGTTGGCGAATGAGGTCAGTGGGCTGCCCGCGGCTGGGGCGCGGGGCGGGGGCGGCGGCCGGGATGGGGGGCTGGGAAGGCCGCGGCCCGCCCCCCCCCAGTCCCCCGTCCTGCGCCCGCGCCCCCCACCCGCGCGGCCAGGCCCGCCCTGCGCGCGCTGCCGCTGGCGGCGGGGCCTCGGCGGGGCCTCGGGGGTCCCGGGGAGGCGGCCTTCCGAGTGGCGGCACCGAACCCGGTGGGGGTGGGGGAGACTTAGAGGACAGTGTGGGGGGGCACAAAGGGCTCCGTGCCGTGGGGGGGGGCACAAAGGGCCCAGTGCTGCAAGTTGGGGGAGTGGGTCTGTGGGTGGCCTCTGAGTTCTTGCACATGGGCGGGGAGGGGGAGGAGGGGCGCCAGGGTGCCTGATGCCCCTCCACCCCTACCCTGAGCCCCTGGGAATGGTGGCCTGATAGCCACCAGCAGCCAGGGACAAGGACCTGGCCCTGGCCTGGGCCCAGGGCAAGTGGGGGTCCCGCAGTTGAGACTTCTGCCCTCCTGCAGAGCTGGAGGGGACTCAGGCTCTGTGGGCTGGCCCAGTGACCCTGGCTCCCAGGACTGGACTTCTCCTGTTGGCCCAGTGCCCCTCTCACAGCTGAGGCATGGGAGCTTGCCATGGGGGGTCTTCCTGTGGGCATGTGGGCAGCGTGGCTCTCAGCGGGAGTGTGATAGATGGTGTGGGGATGCCCTGAGCCTGGAGGGCAGCTTCCAGAGGAGTGGGCAATTTGTGGGGGCTTCTCTTACTGCTCAGAGCAGAGGGGAAGGGCGGCCGTTGCCACCCTGGCCCCCTCCGGCCATCGCCTGCCTGGTGTGTTTGGCTGCCCTGTAGCCTGGGCTGCTGGGACCTTGGCAGTGGCCTGGGGCCTGGGGCCTCAGGGCTTGGGAGGTGCCTCGCAGCAGCCCATTTATTTCAGCAGCGTCATTCCCACCGGGAAAGGGCACAGGCATCGATTATTTATTCGGAGCAGGAGGAAGTGGTGGATGGCTGGTGGCTGGTGGTGGGGAGGGGCTGGTCACCAGGGCAGCCACGATGGGGGCCATCATGAATCACCTGTTTGGGCCCCGGGTGTGAGATTGACTTTGGCCTCTTCTGAGCAGGTACCAGCCTGGCCCAGAGGTGATAAGAGTACCAGAACCCCCAAACTGCTTCCGGGCCGTGGGAACCTTGCGCCCTTGCGCCCGTACCCCATTTTGTATCTGCCCCAAGGATGACCTAGAAATGATCAGTTCCAACTCCGAGGGTCCCAGAGGACCCACTGGAGGAAATGAGGAAGGGTTGGGACTCGGCCTCGCTCCTTCCACCTCACTTGAAATATGGGAGAACTTAGGGATGGAGATGGCAGAATGGTCCTGCCCAAGCGGCGTGTTCCTGGGCGAGCTTAACCTACTTAATAGACTGTCGTCTGGGTGCGGAGAAGGCCATGTATTTGCAGTGTGTTCATCACAAATTATTTCATCTGTTCTTGTGGGGGGTCTCCTGGGAGCCCAGGAGCCTCTGACACAGCTTTGGCACCTGAAAGCTGCCTCAGAGGTGCAGGGACACAGGAGGGGGTCTGGGGGGTAGCCATCCTGCAACCCAGGGCTTGCAGGGCTGGGTGGGTAACAGGTTTGGTGACAGCTCGGTTGTCGAGGCCCCAGCTGTGTCTCCATGATGTGGTGAGTGACAGCTTGGGGGGATTCGTGTCTGGACTCCCAGTCACCCTTGTCCTGCGTGGCTCTCTCTGCCCACCGGCTCCATCTTTGGCCTGCCTGTTGGACCCTGCCGGCCTCACCCTCCCAGCCTGGCCTCCACACACACTGCCGCCCTCGCCCGGGGTCCTCAACCTCCGGGGCTCTCCCACCCTTCGAAGGGGCTGGGGGCTTCCTTAAATGGTCCCCCTGGCTCAGGTGAAGGCGTCAGTAAGACTGTCCTAACATGGATCTCACGTCTGTCCTGGTGGCGCCGGGTGCGGGCAGGAGAGGAGGTCTGGTCCTCAGCCACCTGTTGGACGGCCCCATGAGGAAGGAATGGATGACTCCTGCTGCCTGGACTCTGCTGCCTTCCTGGGTTCTCATCTCTGCGGCAGGGTTCCCACCACAGGAGCTTCCGCTCCCCAGGACTGGGGGCCACTTTCTCTCTCCCCGTCGCCCACTGTCTCGCCCAGAACCTTAGCCTGAGGCTGTGCCCCCCAGCACCTCCTCCATCCTGCCCCTCTCTGTTCTTACTCTGCTGTCCATGGGCAGCCAGTAACACAGACAGGTTCTTGGGGGACTAGCCTGCTCCTTGGGCCCTGCAGAGGCCCCAGGGCCACCCAGGGAGCAGGACCTGCCGGGTTAATTCACAAACACCTGGGAGCAGAGCTGGCCCCCGGTGGGGGTGTGGGCCCCATGCCCAGCCGGGTTCAGTTTACTGAGGGGCTTCTGGGAGGGAGCGGGACCCGTGGGACAGGGGACCTTCCGGGAACTGGAAGGAAATTCCCAGCAGGACCTTGGAGCTGAGGTGGGGGGACATGAACACAGCTGGCCAGGAGAAAGTGGGATGTGGCCTGTGGTCGGCGACAGGGGACATTGGAGGCTTCTGGGTGTAGGTGTCAAGGTTCCTGGTGGAGCAGGAGGGCCAGCCTCCCGGAATCCCTCCAGTGGTCTGGGGGAGCGGGTCGTGCCCTGGCCGGGCCTGGAGTGGTCTGGACCCCACTGCTTTCTTGGAGCGATTCCCAGCCTGGTTGTCTGCGCAGCATGGGGTGTGGCGGAGGGTGGGCCAGGTGGGTGGAGGGTGCTGCAGCCGGGGTCCCTTGTCTCCCTCCCTGGCCTGCTCTTTGGACCCCGCCCCTCCTGCAGGACTGACCTGGCCTCAGTCCCCTTCCCTTCCCTCTGACCTGATGGGCTCTTAGGTTCCCTGGCTTCGAGGATGTGGAGGATGGTCCAGGCCTGAGCCGGGTGGGGGGACCTCGGCCTGCCTTGCCCCCCACCAGGTGCCCAGGTCCTCCATCTCAGGGACATCTGACTGGGGTGGCCACTCAGTTATGTCAGACCTGGCTGAGGACAGCGAGGGGCTCAGCACCGGCTCGTGTGTTGCTGAAAGCTGGGTCCTTGTCCCCCACGCAAATCCAATAACGAGGACACTGTTTTGAGAAAAAGAAAAACAAGGCTTATAGCTTTGCTGGCAGAGGAGGAGCACAGGGGACTCCTGTCCCAAAGGCTGGGATTCTGCCCATCACCGGGAACAGGGTTTTTAAAGAGGTGACTCAAAGGCTACACTCCCTGCGTCCTCTGAGTCGTAATTCACTTGTTAAGTTTGGGAGATGGTCATTTCTGAGACCTTCTGGTGCCGTCCCCAAGACTGGATGGCTTCATTCCCCTGGTGGATGGTGCTCAGGACAGAGAGCTCTGCCTAGGATGGGAGGAAGGTGACCTGTCGCCCCTGAGATCGGGAGGGGGAGGTTAGGGAGGAACAGGGAGAGGAGGAGAGACATGTCCACTTGAAAAGTAAGTCTCAGTGGCCGAGCAGCAAGGGCTGTGTTCAGAGCGTCAAGTGGACACAGTTCCACGTGGAGGTGAGTTAGCGGCGAGGTTGCGCTGGGTCTCCACACGGGCTTGGGGCGACTCAGGGCTGTCTTGAGCAGAGCCTCCTTCCCACCCCCCTCCTCTTGACCCTGGCCTGGGCCGCTGACCTGGAGCTATTTGTGTGCCCACCTGTTGCCCTCCTTCAGGACCACCTGCTTCGCGTTGCCTGGTTTAGCAGACAAAGTCCAGGACGCTCGGTTAAATTTGGATTTCCGTAAGCAACAGATAATGCAGCACTGGGGACGGACTTATACCAAGAACTCGTCATCTGGTTCTTACTGGGCGGGAAGTCCTCTGCCCTGGGGTGTAGCTGGGCCTGGAGTTGGGGGTCTGGGCTCCCCCTGAGGCTCTGGGGACGTTCTGCCACAAGCTGCCTGATCCGTGGTCCACCTAACTTCCTGGGGTTTTCTCCAGTCTGTGACCCAAGGGCCCACATTAGGCCTGAGTGACCTGGAGGGTGAAGTGTGGATAGTCTCTGGTGCTCTTGGGGGTCCCCAGCCTGGGAATCCCTTGTTTCAGGGGCTTCTGTGCCAATGTGGTCCTAACAGCATATTAGGAAATGGTGGGCTGGGCACAGTGGCGCTCACCCGTAATCCCAGCGATTTAGGAGGCTGAGGTAGGAGGATCACAGGTTCAAGGCCAGCCTCAGCCATTTAGAGCCTGTCTCAAAGTTAAAAAATTAGAAGGACTTGGGCTGTAGCTCAATGGTAGTGCCTTCCTGGGTTCAACCGCTAGTACCAAAAAGAGAGAGAAAGAGAGAGATGCTGGGAGGAGGGAAGTATCCAGAAATACCCTGTTAGAATCCAAATTATGACTTTCCATCAAGATTTGCAAAAGCCAAAGTCCGAGTACTAGCAGATGGTTTCTCTGCACCTACCATTAAAAGGTGGGGAGATCCTGCTTCTGGGGTGGTCTGCATTTGGGGCCTGTCCCCTCTGGTGAATTGAGGTGTCTTAGTACCTTTGCTGTTGCTGTAACTGGATGCTGCAGGCGAGGCCTTGTTAAAGAATGAAGGTTTACCCAGGTCCAGAGGGAGGGTTGCATCTGCTGGGGACTCTACAGAGTCCAGAGGTGGCCCGGCAGGTCACGTGGTGACAGCAAGCGTGCTCCCCAGGTCTGTTCCTCTTCTTATGAAGTCACTAATGCCGACCCAGGGCCTACCCTCATGCCCTCACCTCTTAGAGGGTCAGAGTGGGGTCACATTTCAGCATGAGTTTGGTGGGACTTCCACATTGTGGCAGGTGATCACCGGGAATTGGCAGCATCCCTCCATGTCACTTGTCACCCCTACCTCAGTCTGGGCAGTTTGCTTGGATTAAAAGTGGAGATGGTGCTTCCCGACTTGCCCGGCCCAGGCAGCCTGGGTGTGTGGGTCACCTCAGAGCAGGGCTGGAGTGCAGCCAGGGTGGGAAACCACAGGTGGCAGGTTGTGGCTGGGTGCTGGGTACTGGGTAGCTCCAGGGTGCTGAGTGGCCGTGCTGAGTGCTCTGCGGGGAGGGGAGCCAGCAACTGGGGGCAGCGTGGGCCTTTCCCCTCCCACACTCTCCTGCCGGAACCCCTTCTGGAAACTTCTAGAGGGCAGCATGAGGTTAGGCCTATTTGCTGGGGGCGGGGTCAGGCTGTATTTTCTTACTGTGGACAGAACCACAGGAAAAGGGAGTCTGTCTGTCCGTCACCTGCCTGTCACTCCTCCAGCCAGTGAGGCACCTGCAGGGCACCAGGTCTGGGTCTCGCGGGGAGCGTGTCCTCATTCAGTTGTGGTTGGGTCTGTCTGTCGTGGAGGTCTGAGGGACAGCCTGCCAGCTGCCCCGCCCCCTGTGCCTGGTGACCCCTTTGCAGTCAGTCCCCTCCCTGGCCCAGGCCCTGCCGCGGCTCCTCTGTGGCTTCTGCCTCTAGTTTTGCGTTTCCAGTGTCATAGACGTGGGATCACAGGCTGATCTGTGACTGGCTTCTTCCTGGCCGTCGCCTTTCCTGGCAGTGGCTCTATGGGGTCCTGGTTCTGTTCCGGTCCGGGGCGAGGCAGCTCCGCTGTCCTCTAGGTGAAAACCCAGCAGACGGGCCGACTGGGCCCTGTGGCCCTGGGACCACCCAGGAGGAGGGGTGCCCCTTCCTCATTTCCACCGCGGGGCCATCTGGGGGGCAGCCCTCGGCCTGCACCCACCCTTAGCCCCTGTCGGGAGCTGACCCTGCGCCGGGAGGGCTGCACACCTCGGTCCTCAGAGCTGGAATTTCATCCGGCGTCTCTGGTGACTCATACCGCGAGCCCCGAGATGAAATTACAGCTTCCTGCTGCCTCCTCGCCCCGGAGCCTCCGAAGTCCAGGTGGGCTCTGGAACAATGGATGCTGTGGGGCCGGGACAGCTGGAGGGCGGGGGCGGCGCCGGGCAGGGAGCTGGCAGGGCCCTGTGATGTCTTGCCCACCTCTGTGCCCTGCCCCGGGCAGGGGTCCCTGGCCTGTGTCTGGTCCCTGCACCTGCAGCTGTGCAGTTGGGGATTCTGTGCTGCTTCCAGAGTGGGGCGGAGGCTGGGGAGATGGGAGGCTGCCCCGCGGCAGGAGCACAGTCACCCCCCCCATTCATGTTTTGTGTGTGTGCCAGGGATGGAACCCAGGGGTGCTTACCCCCACATCCCCAGGGTGAGTTGCTTAGGGCCTCCATGGGTTTCTGAGGCTGGCTTTGAACTCGTGATTCTCCAGCCTCAGCCTCCCCAGCCATTGGGATTATAGGCGTGGCCCCCGGTTTGTGCATCTTTAGACGGGGAAGAGAACTCTTGGTTTGTGGGGCCACCGTGAACCCCAGCTGGGAGAATTTAAGCCCGTGGGTGGCCAGAGAGCCTTGTGGAGCTCCAGCTTCCCGGGTCCCTTTGTGCCAATTAGGACCGTGTTCGCAGGAGCCGCCTGAGAGCACTCCAGGTGAAATTTTGGTTAACAAAACATTTGGGATCTGCTGCTGCCCGTGGTGGCCCTGCAGGAACAGTGGCTGTCCCCACGAACCTGTGTGTGGGCAGCTCCCAGAAGCCCCTCGTAGGGCCACTTCAAACCTGCAGGGGTTGGCTGCGTGTGACGTGGCACCTGCCGAATCCGCAGGGCCTCAGATTCTCCATCTAGAAAATGGAGGTGGCAGCTGGTCGTGGGTCTGTGCGGGGTGGCTGGGTACGCATCACCAGTGGGGACCCAACCAGAGCTGTCCGTCTCCCTCTGGCAAACCACGGGTGTCTGGCTTCATAAGACCGTCCCCTGGGTGACAGCGTGGCTGTCATGGTGTCCTAAAGGGTAGGCTTTCGGGGTCCTGGGGATGGAGCTGGGGTGGGCAGGCGGGTGCTCTGCCCTGAGTTGCACCAGCCCCGAGACTTGGGGGTTTGAACTTTGGGCCTGAGGAAGTGGACTTGGCCTTTCCCAATGAGTCAGGGCGGCCCCAGGCACCACAGCCCTGTGCCCCACGTCGCCCCCGCCCCGTGTCTCCTCAGAGCCTGGCCTCCTGGGACCCACCCGGGCACCGACACTCAGCGGGAGGCCTGGAGAGACTCTGGTCTGCCAGCCGGTGCCGTGGGGCCTGGGTGCTCCTGGGTGGCGGCCTAGAGCAGGTGGGACCCTGCCCGCCCACCCACCCACCCAGCTCCAGGGTGGTCCTGGCAGCCCCCGGGGTCCTGTGCGGCGCCTGCTGGGGCTCTGTTTACCCAGGAGCTGGTTTTTCAGGTGTGGTGGCTCCGGGGGTGAGGCCCGGCTGGGAGGGAGGCAGGGCCTCTGGGAAGGAGGGGGCGGCCCTGGTTCCCCAGAGCATCCTGGCTGCCAGCGGGGTGTGGCCCGGGCAGGTGGGCAGACCACATCCTCCCCGTTGGATCTCGGTCCAGGCCCCGGGCAGCTGTGCAGGAGATGCTCTGAGAGGTCTTGGCTGCCCTGGGTTAGGCCAGGGCTCTCCCTGGCAGTGCTGCAGGGCTCCCCACTTCACAGCGGGGGGCGGTGGAGACACTAGTGCCTTTGAAGGCAGGCGGATGGGACTTCAAGTCCCAGCCTGACCACTGGCCTTCTCTGTGGCCTTGGGCAAGTGACTTCACCTCTCTGAGCCTCAGGGAGCCATCGAAGTTAGCTCTGCTGTGTGGCACGGGACTTGGGAGGCTCGCCGTGTTCCGCTGGGAGAAGCTGGCCACCATCCCAGCTAAGCGCATTTTCTCAACTTGTCACATGATGACCTCAGAGGCCAGCCCTTCAGGAGCCTCCACTCCCGCCCAGAAGGAAGCTGGGCACCTGGTCCCTGTTCTGCGATTGCCTGTCACCTGTGAGCCATGCGGGGCTGGGCCTGGTCCTGCTTCTGCAGAGAGAGCTGTCCGTTCCCCCCCTTGCGCTGGACTGGGTGCCAGTGTCTGTCCAGGGCCGGCACTGCCAGGCAGTGGGACGAGGCTGGTTTTGGTTTTGTTTTGCTTTGGTCCTTGGTGCAGGGCTGGCACCTGGGCATGGCGCAGGCTTTACTGCGAACCGTGCCCCCCCTGGGCTGGTGTTGGGGGCTGGTGACTCTCTCTCCGTGTAGATGTCCCCGAGAGCTGGCTTTCCAAGGAGCACTGGGGTGGCTTAGGGAGCGGAAGCAGGTGGGGGTGGGCACCTGGGAGGTGACAGTGGGGACAGGGAGCCAGAGACGGAGTGCATGTGCTGCGGAGCACAGGAGCTCAGGAGGACAGGAGGTTCCCTGGGACCAGCTAGGGGGTGGCGTTGGCCAGGTGGGGGCCTCCCTGCCAGGCGGCACTGACTCCCCCAGCTCTGGGAGAAGCTTCCCGGGGTGGCCTCGTGGGGTGGCCTTGTACCCTCCCTCTGCACAGCCAGCGTGGGCCCCGCTGTGACCTCTCCTGGGTTCCCCGAGTGACAGGCCACTCTGCCAGCCACATCCCGGCCCCGTGGCTTTTCCCTGTGTGACGTCCTGTGCCATCAGCTGGGCTGATTCCTGCTGCGGACCTCAGCTTGGATGTCCCTGAGTGCTGGAAAGTGTCCCCAGCCCGTGCCTGCTCCAGGCCGGGCCCCCAGCTGTAGGCACCCCCGGCCATGCTTGTCCTGTCACCTTTACGGGCAGAGCTGTGGCCTCCCGTGGGTCAGGTCCCCAGCACTGTCCCCCCTGCATCCCCTCCTGGTCCTGGAGGAACGTCCAGGAGTCAGAAGCAAGGTCACGAGGGACTTTGGTCGGGGTCGCTCCATTCCAGCCCTTGCCATCTCACCCTGTCCCACGGGGCTGCCCGGCCAGCCTGGCTGTGGCACTTAGGACATCAGATGGGGGCAGTGGCTCTGTGACTCCCTGGGCCGGGTACAGCCCAACTCAGGTCCCCTCCGTGAGGAGCAGCTGGTGGGTGGCTTGTGGGAAGCCGAGCCGCAGCCTGAGCCCCACACCTGATGTGCGCAGCGGGTGCGCGTCCAGGGGCCACTGGCCACGGTGTTGGGAAACTTGGCCTTCGGCTGAGTCCCCTGGTTTTCAGAGTCCCTTCCAGCCCTGTGGGTGGCCCGGGGGATGGTTCACAGTCAGTGGGAGGTGCATTGCCATAGGTAATAGCAGGCCTGTGCAGAGGTTGGGGCAGAGGAGTTTACTCATTGCAAGAAAATCGCAGGGGTGGGCAGCTGGGATGGGGCTCAGCAGTGTCTTCAGGGACTTGAGTCTCTACCCTGTCACATTGTGTGTGCATGCATGTCCAGTTCGGGGACTTGAGCCTGGGGGCACCTACCACGGAGCTACAGCTTCCTTTTTTTTTTTTTTTTTTTAAAGACTTTTAGTTTGAGACAGGGTCAGGGGTGTGGGTGGTACTTGCCTGTAATCCCAGCAACTCAGGAGGCTGAGGCAGGAGGATCACAAGTTGAAGTACAGCCTCAGCTATTTAGCAAGGCCCTAGCAACTTAGTGAGACCCTATCTTAAAATAAAAAGGGCTGGGGGTGTGGTTTAGTGGTTGCATGTCCCTGGGTTCTATCCCTGGTAACCCCAAAAATATTTCTTTGAGTCAAGGTCTTATTAAGTTGCCCAGGCTGGCCTGGAACCTGGATCCTCCTGCCTCAGTCTCCTGAGTTGCTGGGATTACAGGCACATGCACCCCCACACCTGACTAAATGCATCTTCAAATTAGCAGATTCTTTTCTCTTTGGCAAGGGGGCACTGGGGATTAGACTCAGAGGCACGTCACCACTGAGCCACATCCCCAGCCCTATTTTGTATTTATTTAGAGACAGGTTCTCACTGAATTGCTTAGCACCTCGCTTTTGCTGAGGCTGGCTTTGAGCTCGTGATCCTCCTACCTCAGCCTCCCAAGCCACTGGGATCACAGGCGTGTGCCACCATGCCTGGCCTCAAATTAGGCTATTCTATTTTCAACTTTCTTTCTTTCTGTTTTGGTACAGGGAATTGAACCCAGGGTCACTTAACCATTGAGCCACATAGTTAGCCTTTTTTATTTTTTGAGACAGGGCCTTGCTAAGTTGTTCAGGGCCTGAGTGGCTGAGGTTGGCCTCAAACTTGCAGTCCTCCTGCCTCAGCCTCCTGAGCTGCTGGGATTGCAGGTGTGTGCCACCATACCCACCTTGCCTATTTACTAGTATTCTTAATTAAGATATAATCACATTAAAATCTTATTTATTTAGAGACAGGGTCTCACTGTGTAGCGCAGGCTGGCCTCCATCTCCTGGGCTCAGCGTCCTCCTCCTCAGCCTCCTGAATAGCTGGAATCCTCAGGCGGGCCACCGCACCCAGCTTGCTCTGTGCTTTTCAGCCAGGGGTGGTCGAGTTGGAAGGGACCCCAGGACATGTTGGCCTCTTGTCTTTTTCCGAGGTGGAAACCAAGGCCTGGGGCTGGGACACTCGACTTGCAGAGCCCTGCGGGGGCATGGGCTCCTTGTGCTCCTGCAGGTGCCGCCTGGTCCTCAGGAGGCGGGAGGGGCCCGTGGCAGCGGAACAGCTCCTGGCAGGTTCTGGAGCAGACTGTGGCGACTGGACAGGGACAGGGGTGCAGTCAGTGACAGAGCTTCCGAGATACCCTGAGGGAGGAGAGGACGAGAGTGTGATGACACCACTGTGGAGTGTGGCCGGTTCTCGTCCCCAGGGACAGGCTTGGGAACGTGGCACCGCTTCTGCTCTGTTTTTTTGGGTTTTTTTTTTTTTTTTTTGGTACCAGGGATTGACCTCAGGGGCCCTCGACCACTATGCCACGTCCCCAGCCCTATTTTTGTATTTATTTAGAGACCGGGTCTCACTGAGTCGCTTAGCCCCTGGCTGTTGCTGAGGCTGGCTTTGAACTCAGGATCCTCCTGTCTCAGCCTCCTGAGCCAGGTCTCGGTCACAGCGCCCGGTTCCTGATTCTGCTCCTTAGAGCCCCAGGTCCCTCCAGCCCTGTCTCTTGTCCAGTGGAGCCCAGCAGGCAAGATCCTCAGGGTCTGCTGGGTGAGGCTGACCACTGGGAAGGGCTTCCCAGGGGAGGGACCCCGGGCGCTGGCCTGGGCTGTGCGAATCTTGGTGCTGTCCCCTCAGGGTCCTGCATCTCCATGCACCCCTGGGTCACGTCCCCCCATGGAGGGGCTGCCGAGGGCACTGGGTGTGGGGTGGCAGGTGCGCACGGCTCAGCTCAGGGCTCCCTGTTGGGTGGGGACAGTGACCGCTCACTCCCTTGTGTGCCCCGGGGCTGGTGAAGCAGGGGTGCCCTGAGTGACCCAGAGCCTGGGGTCTCGGTCATGGCCAGCCCATTCCAGGACCTCTCCTGCCTCCGTGACCCACCCTAGATCCAGGAAAGCCTGTGACCTTGGCAGCGCGGGACACTTCTCCTGCTGCGTGGCCCACTTCAGACTGGGTGTCACCTCCATACCTGTGGGTCCCTGCTGGTGTCCAGGGCCCACCAGGCCTCCGGAAGTCTCTCCTCAGGGTTTCCCTACAACCTGGGGCCGCTCAGGTCTCCTGTGGGCCAGGCCAGCGTGGGCAGTGGGCCGGATGGAGGGGCTCATGGGGCACTGTGCTGAGGCTCTGTTTAGGGGACACCGGGGACCAGGAGTGTGCCTACTCTGGGTCCCAGCAGACTTGGTTTGAAGCTGCCCCAACTCTTCCTGCTGTGTGACCTTGGGCAAGTCACTCAGCCGTTCTGAGCTTCCACGCCTCCATTTATGCCAGTTGCCTGAGCATAGCACCTGCTGATGCTGACCCCACTGGCTCCATGTGACCGTGGTGTCCAGGAAGTAGTCCCAGGCCCTGCTGGGCCTGTCCTTCAGTGAAGGGGTGCACAGACAGGCAGTGGTCAGCCCCCTGCACCAGGGCCTGGCTCCCCTCCCCTCTGCTCTGTGAGGGAGGGGCAGAGCCTCGTCAGTGTCTTTCCTAGAGTTGAAGCCTGGGGTCCAGAGAGGGCAAGCAGGTGGCCTGGCCTCACACAGCCCTGGAAAGGGGAGAGCAGCTTTACCCCAGGGCCCAGGGGCCTGGCCCCTGGGGGTTCTCCAGGTGACAGTTGATGAGCGGCTGCCCACCATTGGTGTCAGGGACAGCTCTCAGTGTCCCTGTGGGCTGGCCGCCTGCCTGCTGGGCCTCAGCCGTCCAGCTGTGGGCTAGCTTGCAGCACCCATCCCCGTCCCCTCCCGGGTGCCTCAGGTGTGAGAGATGCGTCAGAGGGACGCACGGAGCCTGTGTGGGCATGCATGTCCCCCTATAAAGCCAGACGGTGTGAGCTGCCCTCCGTGCACTTCACCTGGGGGCTCCCTGGCCTGGTGGCCCTCAGTGGGTCTGCAGTGGGTACTGAGTGCGTGTGAAGGGAGCGCCTGGGCTCGGGGCCTGTTGGGAACGGACCGCGGTGTTTGTATGCAGGCGAGCTGGGCAGGTCCCAGGGGATGGACATCTGCCCAAACCTCTCTCCACTCTAGTGTGTGGGAGGAGAGCCTGCTCGGGAGCCCGGCAGCACAGATGCAGGTCGCCGAATCTCTGGGCTTTGGTGTGCCCGCCTGTAAGTGTGTGTGAATGTGTGGGAGACGGTTGTATTTTCTGTTGCTATAACAAAGTATCTGAGACTGGGTGATGTATAAAGAAAAGAGGTTCACTGAGGTCACGGTTTGGGAGGTTCAAGAGCATAGTGCTGGTGTTTGGTGAGGGGCCCTTGGTTGTGTCACAGTGTGGTGGCTGAAGTCATGGCAGGAGCGTGTGTGAGCGGGAGAGATCCTGTGGGAGCAAGGAGGGGCCAGCCTTCCTCCTTCCACGACAACCTGCCCTCCTGAGAGCTCACTCAGCATAAATCCCACCCAGGGCTTGCCCCTGGGGACCCAGGGACCTCCTGCCAGGCCCCACCTCCTAAGGGTCCCACTCCCACTCTTTTGGGACCAGGCCTCCATCCAGCACAGGTGATTCGGGCCACACCCCATGCAGACAGTAGCAGTGACTTGTCACCCATCAGCGCCTGGCCTGGCCTGGCTCCTAGGAACCTGCCCAGAAGCTGCTGAGATTCCTTCGCACTGCACCCTGCTCCCCTGCCCTGTGCCCTGCTCCTGGTTCCCCTCCTGAACCTCCATCTGGCCTTTGAATCCAGTCCTCCATCCTGTCCCGAGCTCTGGTCCCCGTGAGCAGTGGATGACGCTGTGGGTGACCAGGTGTCATTCAGCTCCTCCTCCCCCAGGTCAGGGTCCCGTCCTGATCCGCCCCGGTTCTAGGTGCAGGTGAAGCAGAGGCAGAGAAAGGGCTTGCACTTGGTTAGGGTCCCTGGCATCCCATAGGGTGCGGGGCGCAGGGGCTCAGGGCAGGCTTGGGGAGTGCCTGGTGCAAATGAAGAGGACGGGGAGCAGGAGGGCATTTGAGGAGAGGCTGAACCTACGTCATTTATTTTTTGGTACCGAGGATTGACCCCAGGGGCGCTTAACCACCAAGCCACACCCCCGCCCTTTTTTATATTTTGAGACAGGTTCTCCCCGAGTTTCTGAGGCTGGCTTTGAACTCGAGACACTCCTGCCTCAGCCTCCCAAGTTGGAGGGATTACAGGTGTGCACCAGTGTTCTTGGCTGAGGCTGGACCTGTTGACTGCAGAGAGAGGATGGCTGGAGGCCCAGAGTGACCGTAGAATCTGGGGGGCGGGGGCGGGCAGGAGGCCGGATGCGGTGTGGGTGTCGGGTGGTCCTCCCGGCTGGGGCAGAGGCTGCGGAGGCCTTTGGACCACTCCCAGCCCAAGTTCTCATTTCACACGTGGGGAAACTGAGCCAGCGGGGCCAGCGTCTGGCTGTGCCTGAGGGGGCGTCTGGAGCTGGGAGCCAGGCCTGCCTCAGCCCAGCCCGGCCCGGCCCCTCCTGGCACCGCTCCCCCCACTGCGTCTGCTGGGAGGCTGCGGTGGGTGGAGGGCAGGGAGGCTTGGGCAGAGGCCAGCTGGGTGGGTGGGGCAGGAGCCAGCGCCCCGGGATTAGATCACGCAGCTCTGGTTCGCACGGCCCAGCGTTTCCAGACAAGAGGGGCCTGGCACTGCTCAGCCTGGGTCTTCTGAGGAGGAGTGTTGACGTCTGGCGTGTGCGTGGGGTCCCGGGAGATCCCCAGGGCCTCGCCTGGCGCTGGGCTGCCCCCTTGGCCCCTCCCCACTGCCCACCTGGCCCCAGCCTGTGCCACAACACCAGCTTGGTGGCCCAGCTGGCCCAGCACCCTCGAGGCCCTCCTTCTGTCCCCCACAGAAACTAAAAGCAAATCCATGTCCCTACAGCACAGGGCCAGGCAGCACCTGGCACCAGGTGCCACAGCTCGCTGCTGGCCCATTGCCAGCCTGCCACATCTGAGGACAGATGTGTTGTTGGCGGGGACAGGAGAGCCCATGTCCAGGCAGTCCCTGGGGAGGTGCAGCTTAGCAGGTGACGTCAGGTGACGCAGTTGTCACTGCCACTTCCATAAGGGGCGCTTTTCCTCAGAGGCTCTGGGCCCTCCCTGTGCAGGGATCACCCCAGCCACTGGCACCCTTGGGCCCCAGGGCTGCGAGGCAGGGAGGGGCTGAGTGTCTCCCTGGGTGACCAGCTCCTGAGAGCAGGTACACTTGAGCCTGTGTCTCCCTCGTCCTGCCTTCGGGGTGGGGACCAGGGGTGCTGGGGCTTGGCCCGCTTCCTCCTGTGTCTGCTCTTGGACCAGCTCACGTGCTCAGCTTCGTGCCACGTGACATTCTAGTTGACCGGCTGTATACATGGTGGTGGCCCCATGAAGTCGTGCTGTCCAGTGACGTCACAGTTTGTCATGATGTTGGCACCACCCAGAATCACTGCGGTGGCCTTACTCCCACTGTGGCCTCGTCCTGAAGGCGTGTGACAGGGCCTACTGCAGACCAGGCATTGCTGTGGGCACTGCTCCCGGGTAGGGAGGCGAGGTCACCGCCCTGACTGGGCCTTTGTGTCTGACCTCCACGCCACCTTCTGTGCCAGCCTCCCCTCTGTGACAGGGCCTGTGGTGAACGGCTCAGAGGACAAGATTGTGTAGGCGCACAGGTTGAGGGTCCGGTCCACGGTCAGCCAGCTCCATGGCTCTGTGGCCTGAGGTGACCAGACCATCACAGCAGAGGCCCAGGTGGAGGAAGGTGGGCAGCTGGTGGCGGCTGGGAAGAACCCAAGGAGGGAGTGGAGATGGATGTAGCCCCCATGACGCGCCTCCCCTGGCCCTACCTGCCTGTAGCTCCCACCCCTCCCGCAGGGCAGGGTGTTAGCCCTTCTCATGGGTTAATCCACCGACCGTCGGAGTTCTCCTGGTCGGGCACTTCCCAACGCCCCATCTCTGAACATGGTCATATTGGGGATCGAGCCTTCACCATGAGCCTGAGGGGACATTGCAGATCTGACCATAGCACCTCCCCAGCAGACGGGACGAATGCAGAGCTCTCTGTGGTTGGGGACCCTTGGTGATCCTCCTAGGGTGGCCGAGGGGCTCTGTGGCGCAGTGTCTGGGCCTGTGAGAAGGGGGAGAGACTGGGAGTCCTGGCCTCCGGCAGGGGACCCTCTGCAGGACCCGGGAGCCCGGCCCGCAGCCCAGGGCCAGCTGTCCCCGTGCAGCCCCGCTCGCTCAGGGGCCTCTGGGAGGTTGCTCTGTGCACTTTCCCTGCTCCCTAGACCCCGCAGCTCCACCTCTACTGCCCCCGGCCACCCTCCTAATGCCCTCTGCTGTTTTGGTGCTAGGGATCGAACCAGGGCCTTGTGCATGCGAGGCCAGAGCTCTCCCAGCTGAGCTCTGTCCCCCCGCCCATCCTGATGCCCTCTGATCTGCCTCCCTGCCACCCCCAGTCCCACCTCCCTGTGGTCTCCTGTGTCTTCTTGGCCTCAGTTCCCTGAGATCTCCATCTCCAGCCTCCCGGGCAGGGTCATCCACATCAGGGCCTCTGCTGTACCCCACGTCTCAGAGCTCGTCCCTCCAGCCCAGACTCCCCCAAGCTTCCAGCCCTTTTGTGCACAGGTCCCAGAGGGTCCCCCCACCCACCTGGTCTCCACTCTTCCTTCCCAGCCCACTGCCTGTGAGTGCAGGCCAGCCCCACTTGTGCCCTAAAGCTGGCTTGCCCTCGCCCACCGGCCCTGGGCCACCCCGCCCAGAGGCCTTCAGAGGCTCCTTGCTAAAACGCCTCCTGGGGTCTTTGCCTGACTTCTGCAGCCAGGCCCGTCTGCACCCACTGCTTCCTGCCTGCCCTTCCCGGCCCTGGACGCTGCAGCCACTCAGCTGGGCCTGTCCCCACCTCGCCCACTCCTGAGCCTCTAGCCAAGGCCGCTGCCCTGCTCTGCCCGACCGCGACATGTGGGCGGTCCAGGCTGGCGGTCGGGTTTCCTGGGCAGCCGGGCACTTGGCACCCCTTCAGAGCCTTGCTCAGCATTGGCGTCCAGGAGAGGTGGGTGCTGCGGGGCCGGGAGGCGTCCTCCGAGGCGGTGGCATCCTATTGGGACGTCCCCTAGTGCAGCCTGCCTGGCTGCCCTCCCCCGCCCTGGGAGCGTCACCACTGACTGTCCCTGGAGGAGGCGTCCCACTGGGGGTGAAGTGCGTGGAGGGCCCCCGGGCGACCACCGCTGGCCGTGCGAATCACCTGCTGTCTGTTGACCCTGTGGTTTTTAATTCCAGTCATCTATTGTTCTGTCGCCTCCCAGCCTGGGGTCCCTCGAGGGTGGGAGCACCCACTGTTGGTCCCAGCGCTGTGTGGGACCAGGTGTCCTGGTTCACATGAGCTTGTGGCACATTCCCACCTGCATGGTGATCCCCTGTGTGGCAGAGGCGGTGGCCGTGGGGACTTGTCTGTCCGTGGGCCTGACCTGAGGACCCCTCAGCGGGGACATGGGTTTGTCCTGTTCCCCAGCCAGGGCCCCTCACAGGAGCTGCACCCGCCCGCCCGGGAGGCCCTGCGCAGGCAGCCTGGAGCCTGTCTCCAAGGCCAGGACGCCGGTTGCCATGGGCACGCGGGCCCGGGCAGGGCCGCCAGGGCTCATCCTGGTCACCAGGCGGCTGCCCCTGCCCGCCAGGAGCCAGCTTTAAATAAGGGGGGGGGGCTGACCCAGGAGGGCTGTCTGCCCAGGGGTGGCCTCCCCACCTGGGAGGCAGGCCCAGGGAGACACACCCCTCCTGATGGCCCAGGGCCCTCCAGCTGTGCCTGGGCAGGGTAGGAGGTCCCCTGCGGGAGCTGGGTCCCCTGGCTCAGCCTGCTGCCCTGTGCTGGGAGGGGTGACTGGCTGGCTCTCTGGGGGCCTAGACCTGCAGCCAGGCCCTGGCCTGCTGTCCTGCTGCCCACTCGGTTCCCTGGGAAGCTCCTGGGCCCACCTGCCGCCTAGCCTAGGACTAGGCCTGGGGACCCTTTTCCTGTGCCGGGTGGGGAGCCCAGTTGGGTGGTTTATTTTTAAAAGCACGAAGTTCCTGTCCCGTCTTCCAAACGGTGATAGACAAACCACTGACTTTATAAAATGCATAAAAGCAAAACGAAGGGCAGTCAGGCGCGGATCTGGCCATGGAGAGGCTGTCTGCAGCTTCCCTCCCTCCCTTCCGGGCCCCTCTGCATGTCCCTGAGGCCATCTGCGGGGGCAGGGCATCAGGAGCCTGCTCTGGCCTGGCCTGTGTGTGTCCTGAGTGCTTCTGTGACTCACCGTGTGCTGCGTCTTTGCGTCTTGGATAATTTCTCAGGATAAATTCATAGAATGAGAGTCTTGGGTTCAAGGGTGGCGACGTGGTTGAATGTAAACCCTGTGACAGTGACGCACACGCATAATCCCAGCAACTCAGGGATCGAGTTGTCCCAGCGACACAGGCCAGTCTGGACAACTTTGCAAAATCCTGTCTCAGAATACAGAAAGGGCTGGGGATATGGCTCAGTAGAGCCCCCCAGGTTCAATTCCCAGAGCTGGGGGTGGGGGAACAACCCCACAATTTTTTTTTTGACATATGTCAGCAGGTCACCAAATTCCTTTGTACAGTGGACCGCATTGGCCCAGGGCCTGGGCAGGGTGGCTGGGGTTGAGCTGCTGGGCAAGTGCTTAGCCATAGGTGAGGGTCTGCTGTTGAGAGACGTTCCCTCGACTCCGGCTCCCGCAGCCTCCAGGCAAGGCCCTGGGGTGTGCAGACAGTTGAAAAGGGACAGCGTGCTGTGTTCGGGTGCCTGACGAGGTGTCTCAGGACCTGAGTCTTCTACAAACTTTTGTTGAGAAAAAAGTCATTTATGACAAGTGGGCAGCCCCTCCCCCAGGCCACAAGCAGACCAAGAACACCCCCAGCTCCCCGAAGCCCCTGTCCCCGCCCTGCTGGGCTGGCTGCCAGGGCCTCTGACGTCTTTGAACCCTGCGCTGTGTGCCCTCGCACCCGGAGTGTTTCGTCACGGTTTCGACACTCAGCCGCGCTGTTGCATGAGCAAGAGGCTGGTCCTCCCTCTGATGTCTTTTCCAGCTGATCAGGCGCCAGGGTAAGGGGGGATGCATTGGGGGCAGACACACAGGCGGCTGCTGAAGTTGGGATCCTGTCTGTTTCGTTGCTCGTTTTCCAAGAAATAAAGTTTGCTTCCCTGAAAGCCCCCTGGGGAGCAGGAGAGGAGCGATGGGGGTGCAGCTCAGTGGTGGAGGCTGCGCTGGGGCACGAGCCCCCATGGGGTCCTCAGCTCCCTCTCCCTTCCCCCCCAAATCCCAAGCTCAGCTCCCCAGGTGGACAGAAGTCAGCTGACTGGCCTCCACCTGCTTGACCCTGCAGGTGCGTGTCTCCAGGTGCAGAGGACAAGTGGGCAGCATCCAGTCCCAGGAAGGGGGCATCGGTTCATCCTGGGACGATCATCCCAGTGGGCACTGCTTCTTTGCATTTGGATCTTCAAACTGTTGTTTTTTATTTTATTTTATTTTTTGGTACTGGGGATTGGACTCAGGGGTGCTTAACCACTGAGGTATATTCCCAGCCCTTTTTGAGGGGTGGGGTACTGGGAAGTGAACTCGGGCACTTGGGCGCTGAGCCCCATCCCCAGCCCTACTTTGTGTTTTATTTAGACACAAGAGTCTCACTGAGTTGCTTAGGTCTTGCTTTTGCTGAGGTTGGCTTTGAACGATCCTCCTGCCTCAGCGTCTCTAGTGGCTGGGATCACAGGCGTGCTCCACCGCGCTGCCCTTTGACCTCAGACGTGAGTGAATCTGGCCTTCATATGGGGCCTCGGGAGCCAGCGTCATGAAATGGGGGACCTGGGAGAGGTGGGGTGAGCCGCAGTAGGCGTCAAGGGACTGGTACGTACTCAGCGATCAGGGGCAAGTGACTGTGCTCAGTAGCCGTTGCTGGTGCTCATCTCCGTGGTCACTAGCTGCAGGCACCTCGTTCTGTGCCCAGTCTCCAGACACTTTTTTTTTTTTTTTTAAAGGAGAAGCACAGGGGACTCCTGTCACAGAGGCTGGGATTCTGCCCACCAGAGGGGCCGGGTGTTTCCAAAGAGGTGATTCATAGGCCACACTCTGGGTGTTGTTGGTCGGAGTCGTAACTCAACTTGTTAATTCAGGAGATTTCTGAGATCTTCCGGTGCCATCTCCAAGTCTGGGTCACCTCATTCCTGGGCTGGGTGGTGCCCAGGACGGAGAGCTCTGCCTGGGGTTGGGGGGGCGAGGAGTGATTTTGGGGGAGAGGAGTGCGGGGAGTGGGAGTGGAAGGAGAAAACTGTCAATTTACGATGTGAGCCCCAGGCGCAGTCCTGCTCCAGGCCTGAGGTGGAGCCTGCCACGTTCCCTGCTCCCCGCTCTCGGAGTGCGCCTTCCATTCCTGTGGAAAAGTGGGCTACAGCCTCTCCAAGCCGCTTCCTGTGGAGAGAGGGTGAAGTTGGGGGAGGTGACCAAAGTCCTGTTCTCCCCCAGGGGGGCGTGGACAGCCCTGGGTGTTGCTGCCTGGGCCGTCTGGGGGTCTGGGTTCCTCTTGGTGCAGTCTTGCTGCTTGGCCTTTGGGAGTGGCTCGATCCACGCAGTGTGTCTTCAGGGTCCCTCCATGGTGTGGCCGGGGCAGGTGCGGGTAGAGGGCGTCTGCTTACCCGGTAACTGGGCAGTGGACGCTGCATGGTGACGTCGTGAAGAGCGCAGGTGTCCAGAGGCCCGTGGGAAGCCTGCATCCTGAATGCTCCCCACTGTCACCTCTTTCCCAGCCTTAGATGTGTGCCAGGTGGGAGGCTGGCCACCTTGGCTGGAGGGGACAAGGCTTTGTGGGTGGGGTTGTGGCAGAGGGAAGGACACCCTTCTGCAGACACCTCAGTCGGAGGAAGCAGGTGTGGCTGAACATGAGGCCCCGGGCTGACCTTCCACAATGGCAAGGTTGATGGACAGGGCAGCTCATTGGGCAGCTTGGAGCTGAGGCTTTATAAAAGTCGGTCCCATCCACCCATCGCTGCTGTCTGACCTTCCTAAGAGTGCCGGCTGGTGCCCATTCTGTAGGCGGTCAGGGGGAGGTTTGGGGGAAGGAAAGCACTTGTGCATTGGACGAGCCCCGGGGAAGGCAGGGCTTCTCTCTCATTCTTGAAACGTGCCTGGAGTCGGAGTTTTGAGAGTTATGGGATTGGTCGGTTCCAGGGTGTTTGTGTCCCATCCTATTGCAGAAGTTATTTGAAAGACTCATCAAGGAGCATGGCAAGAGGGGTCTGGGGACGTAGCTCAGGGACAGACACTTGCCTAGCGCTCACCAGTCCCCCACTTCCATCCATCCCCTCTGTCACAGGCAGTGGCTTTGATCATCATGATCTAAGGGGCTGCAGCCTCCAGGCAGGAGACGGAAGGGTTAGCAGCCAACACCTGCTCTCTGAGAAGTTCTGCCCGTGTCTTTGGGAATGTCTCACTGGCCACAAGCTGTCCCACGGCCATGCCTAGGCTGCAAGGAGTCTTTGGTATCCAGGGGACTCGGTTCCAGCACCCCCAAGGCAGGCACCCCAATCCAAGGAGGCTCAAGCCCTGTGGGCAAAATGGCACGGGATTTGCCCAGGACCCGGGCACATGGCCCGTGTGCTTTAAGTATCTCTAGATGACTTCATGTGACTGGCATGGCAGTAGCTGCTGCAGCGCATAGTTGAGGGAATTATGGCAAGAAAAGAATCTGTTCAGTTCAGCTGCAGGTTTTATTTCTTAAATATTCAACCCACAGTTGGTAAAAATCTGTGGACGTGGGACCTGTGGACGTGGGGACCGGCTTTGTGTGTTCCAAGCCCCTTGAGGAGTTGGGGACAGGGGAGAAGGTGGCTGTGTGAGGTCTGAGTGGCCACGGGGTTTGCCTCAGGGCCACGCCCACCGGGGATCCACGGGTTGGCAGTTGTGACCAAATGACCCGGCCAGCACAGTTGTAGAGGAGACAAGGTTACCCCGGAGCTCTCGGTTCCAGGGGTCTCAGTTTGTAGAAGGCCAGCTCCATTCCTCTGGGCTCCAGGTGACATCATGTGGGAGAGGGTGGAGGAGAGAAGGAGCTCGCATGGTGATCAGGAAGCATAGGGACTCCCCTTGCCCTCCCTCCAAATATGTACCCCAAGCCATGCCCAACTCCACCTCCCCAGCCACCCCCACCCCCTTGGGGACCGCTTAGTAACCCCCGTTGGGGGGCTTAGCTCACTGATGGGGTTTAGATCTCACAGCCCAGTCGTGTCTCTGACCTTCTACTGTCTCCCACGTGAGCTCTTGGGGGACACCACGTCTAAACCCTTACACCATGTGCACTGGGGGTCCATGGACATTCAGGACCCACGCCCACCTGGGCTCCACACCCACTTGGGGTCCATGCACACTCAGGGCCCTGGATTCTTGCTGTGGGCGGTCACCGCACAGGATGTCGCTCTGTGGCCACCGGCTAGGAAGGAGAACTTCTTGTTGTGAAGTCAGCCGAAGCCACAGCCCAGCTGGGTTGCTCCAGGTGGCCTCAGTGGGACGCCTCTGCTGCAGGTGGAGGAAGCCCACACGGGACGTGGCCTCAGCAACGTGGACTTCTACTGTGCAGTGTGAGGCCTGGAGGTGGCTGGTCTGGACTAACAGAGACCTGGTCCTTCCAGGGTCTGCTGCTCTGCAGGTGACCCCCCTCCTGGACGGTTCTTCTCAGGGCCGTGGTTGGGGTGCCCCTGCAGGAGGAGGCCACCCCAAGACCCTCTCCAGGCACAAGCTCCCCAGTAGCTCTCTCGTCTCCGTGGCCAGGATTGGACCAGTGCTTCTCCTTACCCCAGTCTCCCCATGGGAACTGGAGGGCCCTGATCCAATCTGGAGACCCGGCTTCACCCTCAGGCCTCGGACCATAGTTGGAAAGTGTTTTCCGGTCTCCACTCGTGCAAGATTCAGTCCCCAAATCTTGTGTTAGTGGCTTTAAGAGTGTGGTAACAAACCAACTAGGGTGTTTCGGGTGGGCTTTGGGAGTGGTTAAATTTGGGCACTGGGATGGGTCCCAAGCACCTGCCTTTAGATGCCAGGGCACAGTGGGCGAGCCGGCTTAGCAGGAGGAGAAGGGCCCGGGAGGGTGGCCTTTGGGGTCTGGGCCTGGGATGGGATACAGATGTCTTGACCACACTCCAGATCCCCTCGTACCGCACTGCAGCCAGGTGTGAGACCCCCTCTGGCTGTCAGCCCAAAGCCTGGCCTGTGTGTCCTCACTTAGCTACAATGATGGGTGGCAAAGGGGGGTGGCCAGAATCCAGGGCCACGGGTGACACCTTCCCCACTGGGGAGCCCCTGGGGCAAGAGATGAGTATCCAGGGGGAGGGTGGGTCTGCCAGGGAGGAAGGATGTCCCCCAGCTGGGAGGGGAGGAATGTCATTTTGTTTGTTCTCTCGAGCTGCTTTTTGGAGAAACAGGCATATGGCAGCACTGGCGGGGGCGTGCTTGGGTGGCGTGTGAGCGGCTTTGCCTTTTGCAGGGCTAGGTTTAGTTTTTCCGCTGGCTGCCGTCCCCCCCCCCTGCCAGATGGCCCACAGGGCAGAGACGCGAGTCAGAGGCGCTTCCTGGGTGTCTGGAAACGTCCACTTCTCCAGAGGCCCTTCTGGGGTGTCCAGTGGCGAAGGGCTTGGGGAGCTCTCCAGCAGACCAGGCCTGAGCCTTGCAGAGAGAGGTCTGAGCTGGGGACTGCATGTCCAGGGCAAAGGGCGTGGGCAGCAAGGGCCCCTCCGAGCCTCAGGAGGCTGCCGTAGCAGGTGCAGGCTGGTGTCCCTTATCCACAAAGCTTAGGGCCAGACGTCTTGAATTTCACATCTCGATGGATTTTGCGGTATTTGTCAGAATGTCATGACATACATGTCTTAGGTACCCGAGTCTACGCTTCTGCTTCATGGACACCTCATGCATGTGGCCTGAAGGTGATTTGTTGCTGTCATTTGTACCAGGAATTGAACCCAGGGCACGTAACCTGAAGCCACATCACCACCCTTATATTTTATTTAGAGTTAGGATCTTGCTTAGTTGCTGAGGCTGGCTTTGAACCCACGATCCTCCTGCCTCCGCCCATGGGATCACAAGTGTGTGTCACGATGCCTGGCCCCAAGGTGGTTTCAGAGTGTCTCCAGATGCCTGTGTTGGCGTCCACCCATCACGTGAGGCTGGGGTGGAATTTTCTGCTGTGGCGTTAGGGTCCCTGCTCAAAAAACACAGTGTGGGTCTTGGAGCATTTCAGGTTTGGGATTTTCAGATTGGGACGATGCACCTATTCCACGCATGTGGTGCCTTGCAAGAGCAGCGTGTGTATTTTCTGGGCTCAGGTCAAGGTGTGGGCGGGGCCGCCATTGAGCAGAGACTCAGCCTTTTGCTTTCCCAGCCTCTGGCGGCTGAGGCTCTCATGGACTTGTGGCCACGTCCCTGCAGGTTCAAGGCCACTGTCTTCAATGTCTGTCTGCCCTTGGCCTTCGCTCCTGCCAGTTCCTCACTCTATCATAGGGAGATGTGACGGCCTCCAGGGCCTCTGCAGGTCTCCCTTCTCAAGGTCCTTCAGTGTGTCACCCCCTGAAGTAGTTTTCCCTTAGAAGGTGACATTTATAGGCCCCAGGGATGAGGACAGGTGTCACTTGTCGGAGGTCACTTTTGAACCTACCAGGTGCTCCTAGGGGCAGATTTGCCGCCCTTCGTGCTGTGATGGACAAGGCCTGGGAGAGGAGGGCAGCTGGGGATTCCTGCTGACCCTGTCCTCTCTTCCTGCCTCAGCCCTGTCCCCACTGGTCACCTTGGACACGTGCGTGCACCTAGACCATCCACCAAGCTTGTCCATGCTCCCAGCACTGCCCCTCGGGCCCGACCTCTGCAGGGCCTGCGCTGGGTGTGCCAGTGACCCCCGAGACAAGTCGCCTGGACCTGGCTACAGCGCATGACAGTCCCCTCCTATCTCAACCTCTCCCTGCTGGGGGTTGACTGGGCTGGGCCAGGTGGGTCTTGCCCAAGTCCTGTCCTGTGGCTGCATTGGAGGTGGCCAGGGTTGGGGTCATGTTAGAGACATCGTCAGGCGCTGGCCTGGTGCCTGGGCTGGGGAAACGGCCAGGGCCTCTTGGGCATCTCCCCCTTTTTTGGCATTTCCAGGACGGTTCCGCTAGGACAGCCGGGGTCTCGTGGCCACCGTCTCAGAGTAGGTGGAAAGTGGGCACCCTCGAGCACTCCCGGCTCCTTGGCTGGTTCAGGGTGAGCAGTGAGGCCCGTCGTCAAGAGTGGGGAGTCAGTCCTCACCACTCAGTGGGCCAAGGGCCAGAGAACCCCTAAAGCCACTGCAGGATGACAGGCTAGTGTGGAGTCCCCTGGGGCCTCTGGGTGGCCTGGAGCGAGTGCAGGCTCTGGTGGGTGTGTCCCCTCAGGCTCAGGGCTGCTCCTCGCAGAGGACCCTGAGCGTGGCCTGCGGAAGCACAGCCGGGTTCTGGAGCCAAGGGCCGGGTCAGGCGGGAGCTCGCCCTGTGGGCCTGTCCCGGGTCTGGTGGCCTGTGTGGCCCAGTTCACTCACTTCGCAGGGTGGTGTCCTCGGTTCCTCGTGGTGAGCATCAAAGTTCCCTTCCTGAGTCAGTGTCTCCACCTGCTGTCCTGCGTGGTTTGTCACATGCTCACCTGTGGTGCCACCCTGGCTGCCCCGCGTCTGGCACTGTGCGCTGAGCCGCAGGCCTCAACCCTGTCCTGGGTCCTGGGTGGACTGTGGACGTGCAGCTGCTGGTCCCTGTGACTATCTTAGAGGTGACGAGCAGCGGTGCTGTCCCCATGGTGGCCGTGCCCATGTCCACTCCTGTGCTGTTGCATCTAGGGTTCTGTTTACGTTTATCCTTATCAGATACATTATCGGCAAGTATTTTCCCGGATCTGCGAGTCGCCTTTTCTTCTGTCGACATCGCCCCGGACGTCCTCCCCTTTATCCCCGGATGGCCAAGGCATGCTTCTCCCTTTGCCCTGTGCAGACAACCCCAGGCTGCCTTTCACGTACCCAGAGAACTCCTGTCCCCCCTTGAAAACCCTTCTCAGCCTTGGCTGGCAAAGCCCTTACTTCCCCCAAAGTAGGTAAATGAAGGTGGGAGTAAAACACGGGCCACCTGCCAGGCCCAAGGGTGCCCCTGTCGTCCTAGTGACTTGGTTGCTTGAGGCAGGAGCATCACGAGTTCAAAGCCAGCCTCAGAAACTTCTTAGCGAGGCCCTGAGCAGCTCAGCGAGATGCTGTCTCTAAATAAAACACAGAATGGGCTGGGGGTGGGGCCCAGTGGTCAGTGCCCCTGGGTTCGATCCCCTGGACCCGAAAAAGAAAAAGAAAGCTTGGGTGACCCCTTTCTGTCCCCCACACGAGGCTCTGTGCCAGGCGGCTTCCCCGTCCTCTGTCCGAGGCCCTGTGACTCTTTGTGAATACACTGACCCTGTGATCTCCAGCGGGCAGAAGGGGCCTGGCCCAGCACAGGCTCCAGCAGGTGCTGAGTGACCGATTGTGGGGTGGCCCGGCCAGGGGAGGCGCCCCGGCTGCTTCCCTGGCCTCCCACGGGCCACCACCCTCCAGCTGGGCAGAGCCACTGCTGCTGGCCCCCCTACAGCTCACTGCTTAGACTGACCCAGTTGATGACCAGGCAGGATTCTGTCCCCTGGTTGGGTAGCTGGGTTCTGTCCCCTGGTTGGGTAGCTGATAAGACGGGGACTTGGTGACTGCCAGAGTTCAAGAGTGTGGCGGGAACAATGGGAGAGCTTTGTCCCCGTGGGGCCAATGGCCCAGGTGCCCTGCCAGGCCTCCCAGGCACCCCTGGCGCTGGGCGGGCTGGTTCCTGGAGGGGCTCGGTCTCCTGGGTGGTCCTCCCTCCTGCAGCGGCCCTGCCAGGGGCCTCCTCGCCTGCTGTGACCCGGGGTGACGGGCGGGCAGCACGGAGCCCCCTGACCTGCTCATGGCTTCCAGAGCCAGCGCAGAGGCTGTGTCGTTGTGTGGGGTCAAAGGGACCTGACCTGGTACTCTCAGGTCCCCATTGGGCACCTCCTGTCTGTGGGGCCTTTGGCTGAGAGTCTACTAGCCCTCAGCCGGGCTCCAGGGCCAGTTGGAGTGGGCTGTGGGGCCCAGTACTGTTTGTGTCCCCTCTCCTGGTGACAGGCCTGCCCTGGGCCTTGGCAGCATCTGCTCCCCCAGGGACACAGCTCTCGGCCAGACTTTGGCTCAGGGACCCCCTGGGCGGCCTGCGGGGCAGGCAGGATGCAGAAGCCTTGGAACCTGGGTCCTAGATCCATAGGACTATCTAGGTCCTGGCTGCCATCAGAGTCCCCGGGACTTACCATGTAGCCTCCTGGACCTGCTGTTGGGGGTGTCACCTCTGAGCCTCAGGAGTGTGGTGCAGGCCCCGGGGGTCACCAGGCAGGTGGTGGCAGCCTCTGGCCTGCGGGTGGGCACAGTGGGTAGGGATGCCAAATGAGGGGCAGGTCACGGGCCACTCCACAGCTGGGACTCATCACCTTATGGTGACTTCCCTCCACCTGCCCGGCTCTGCCCTTGGGGTTTCACACTCAGGCCTGAGCCCCGAGTCGCGGCGTCCTCTCCCCATCTCCCCAGGTGCAGGGCCCTGCCTCCTCCCGCGCTCTGTGTCCCCCTGCCTGCGCAGCCCAGGCCTGGCTGTCACCTTAGGAAGCAAGTTCATGGTTTTGGACCCAAAGTATGGATACACGTCCCCTGTCCCTGTCTGTCCATGTTCTTTGCCGCTGAGGGAGGTGTGTGGGCACCTGGCCCTGATGGTCCCGTGTCAAGGCCGGAGCCCGGTGACCAACTGTCCAGAGACTGAGGACACAGAACTCTCTGCTAAGTCCCAGCTGTTCCTGGGCAACTGAGGGCCAGTTGGTCACCGTGGTCAGCTCTGCACGTGGCCCTCTGGTCTCTGTGCTGGTCATCCTGGGAGCACAGGCCTCCTGCCTTAGACTTTGAGGCAGACAGGACGTGTCCCCACTGTCTGCTGCTGGGACCTGGGGAGAGTCCCCTCTCATCTCTAAAACAGGCTGCTGTAGCAAGGACGCTCCCCAGACCGGCGGCCAGGTGATGCAGGCGCTGCAGGTCCTGGGGCAGCACCTGGAGTATGGCCAGGTCACTTCACTGTGTGCTGGAGGGACCACCCAGAGCCCTGGCACCCCGCAGCCTCTGTTCTCCATCAAACTGCTCCGCCAGAGAGACCGCGCCTCCCGAGGTGCAGGCTCCCAAGGGTGGCCAGGCCCTGCCTGCAGCTGGCCGACACCGGGCTCCCCTGGCATGGTGGACTTGAGCGCCTGTTAGAGGCGTGTGTGTCTTAGCACCTGGGGATGCTTGGGCCAGGCTGCGGCCTGCAGGACAGACACAGCCTGTGGCCTTGGGGAGACCACGTTCCTGTGGGGACACTGGGCAGGAAGTGCATGGGCTGTGGCTTCAGATGGCAGCATGTTCTGTCGAGGGTCCCAGGAGGGGTGGGTGGTGAGGGGCTGGCCTCTGCCTAGCTGGCCACGACGGGGGAGGCCCTAAACCTGGACAGGCCTGGACCTGGGCAGAAGGGAGAGGCAGAGGGCTGTGCCCACAGGCCCACTGTGCACAGGGGAGTGTCGCTTTGGGTCTTTGTGCAGGGACAAGGAGCGTCTGGGCAAGGGAGGAACGTGGGGCCTGTAGCGAGGCCCCCTGGCTGGGGAGGAGACCCCACCAGCAAGAGGGGAGGCCACTGCACATGCGGGGCTGGTGGGCAGGACTGGACGTGCCTGGAGGTGGATAGGCTGGGGTAGGTTTGGGGCTGAGCTAGCAGGGTCGTGATAGGAGGCAGGAAGAAGGGGGTCAGGATGTTGTCCTGCGTCCCGCCTGAGTGGTGACCCTGGGCCCCGAGGGTGTGCTGACCACTTGTGCCCTGTCAGGAGCCAGTGGCCACCGTGTGTTCTGGGAGCCTCGTCTGAATCTGCTCTGATCTCCTTCTGTGACTTCCTGGGCTGGGGCTCCCTGTGACTGCACCATCTCCCGGGGACCTTCCCTCTGGCCTCACTGTTGACTGGTGCTTGCTGTCCCCATGGTCCCCTGTCCTCTGCACGGTGAATGGCAGAGGGAGAAGGTGTGGTCCAGCGCCTGGCCCGGGTCTCCTGGGCTCCCGCCTGCCTGCCAGCTCCAGCCACCCAGGCGTCTGGGGAGTGGGCTCCGAGTGCCCGGCTGGCGGGTGTGGACTTGGTGGCCCCAGCCCAGCCCCCTTCCTGCTCCCTCCCGGTTCCTTCCTAAGTGGATTAGGGCTTTGCAGGAAGGAGCCGGTGCAGTCTGGGCGACCGGAGGCTGGGGGAGGCCAGGGCCAGTGTCTGGGCTGCTGCTCGGGCTGCTGCTCGGCCTGATTCGATTTGGGCCTTGGCAGCGGGAAGCGGCAACCGGAGGCTGGGCTGGGAACCGCCCGGGTGATGGGGGACAGCAGCAGGGCCATCAGCTCCCAGCTGTGCCCGCTGCCTCAGTGAGGGTCCTGGGGGCTATCCACACAGCAGACCCCTGGGGGGACATCATGCCACAGATTGCCCCAGGAGGTGGCTGGGGCACAAGTCGTCTGTGGGCTTCTGTCACCTACAGCCTGTCAGCCGTCAGCACCCCTTCATTCCCCAGATCTCCAGGTTCTAAGATGAAATGCCGTCTGCAAACATTCAGAAGCAGAGCGTGCGTGCGTGCGTGTGTTTGTTATAATAATAATAGTGATTTTTTTAATTAAAATATTAATTTTTAGTTGTAGTTGGACACAATACCTTTATTTCACTTATTTATGTTTATGTGGTGCTGAGGATCGAACCCAGGGTCTCACAAGTGCGAGGAGAGCGTTCTACCACTGAGCCACAACCCCAGCCCCAATAATAGTAACTATAATAATAATAATAATTATTATTATTTTGGTGCCGAGGTTTCAACCCAGGGGTACTTAACCATTGAGCCACATCCCCAGCCCTTTTTAATATTTTATTTAGAGACAGGGTCTCACTGAGTTGCTTAGGGCCTTGGTAAGTTGCTGAGGCTGGCCTTGAACTGGCGATCCTCCTGCCTCAGCCTCCCAAGCTGCTGGGATTAAGGGGTGTGCCTCTGCATCCGGCTCCAATACATGTTTTGACCAAATGCCAGGCTGGCCGGTTGCCGAGGTCAGTCTTCAGCCCCAGCCAAAGGGCTGATCTGAACCAGAACTAAGGCCGGAGCTCCGCTGCAAGCCCAGTTAGATCCTCGGGATGTTTCTGTCACTGGGGTGTCACTTCTTACCCCCTTGTGTGCGATGGCCTCTGACACCTTCTGCTGTCTGTTGGGACCATCCACCTTTGCCTGTCACATACGGGGGCATTGAGGTGGCCCTGGGGCAGGCAGACCTGGTTTTGCCCTTGCCGAGCTTATCTTCCAGAGGGACCGTGGTGGCCTGTTTCCCTAGGAAGCAGGACGTGAGGACCTCCAGCCTGCTGTGCCCTGAACTGGCCACTGACCCCCAGCCAGGGAGCAGGCACAGCCCTGGGCTGAGGCCAGGGAGGGAAACCCTGGGTCACCGCTGTGCTCTCTTCCACTTGCCTTGGGGACGGGGCAGGAGCTGCCCTGGGCAGCCGGTGGGGCCTCCATCTGATTCCCGGGGTCAGGAAAGGGAGAGCAGAGCCGGGGGAGGCCCAGCTGGTGGGGGAGGCCTCCCCTGGTCCGAAGGCAGCAGGATGGGGACACGCACCTCTGCCTCCAGGAGCCCCGTAATGACAGGACAAAGTCCTGCCCAGGCTGGTGGAGGGGCCTCTGCCCTGCCCTGCCTGCCTACGCCCTGAGGCCCTGAGGCGGAGCCCCACAGCGGGAGTAGATGGAGGCCCAGAGGCAGGGGCAGTAGCCTTGCCCTGGGGACATGTGGCTTGCTACAGAGAGGCCAGCCAGGGCACCCAGCCAGATAGGCTGGCAGTAGGGTTGTCCCCGCCTTCGTTGGACTGAGGCCAGGGGACCCAAACCTGCGAAGGCAGCTTGGAAGGACACTGGTGTATTTAGGGGGAAGGACACTGGTGTATTTAGGGGCAGAGAGACCTGCAGCCTAAGCTGTGTGTGTGTGTGTGGGCGCTGGCCAGGAAGCCAGAACACCAGGAGTTGAGCTCTCAGGGGCAGTAGGGAGCCATGGAGGGTGTGTGAGCAGGGGCAAGGCCGTGGCCAGAGATGTGTACACATGGAACGGTGGGATTTGGGCTGATCTGACAGAGCAGGCATGGTACTGGGCTTGGCCCAGGGCTGGTGGTGCCATGAGATGCCCCTCCCAGTGATGTCCTGGGCCCGCACCGTGCAGGCCTGTGCGTGAGCCGCTGTCCAGGGCTCAGATTCCTGAGGCACGCAAGGCCTTGGTCTGCCGCAGCTGGAAGTCGAGGCGGCCTTAGGGGTCCGGGGATTGGGGTGGTGGCCGCCCTGCGTGCCCTCCCCCAGGGCCTGGTGCCCACCGTCCTGTCTCTCCCCTCCTCCTCCAGGTGACCATGGCCTTGCTGGGGAAGCGCTGTGACCTCCCCGCCAACGGCTGCGGGCCTGACCGCTGGAGCTCCGCCTTCGCCCGCAAGGACGAGATCATCACCAGCCTCGTGTCGGCCCTGGACTCCATGGTGAGCGCCCACCCTGCCCACCCGGCGCCTGCGCCCCTGAGCGCCGTCCTGCCTCAGCGCGGTCGCAGGGTCCAGCCAGGTCAAGTCCATAGCCTTGGGATGAACGCTGGTGCCTGGGCCTCGTGCCCTTGTCCCCCCACTCCTTGTCCTCCTAGGTCACCTCTTGCCATTCACATCCCGCGCCCGGGATGAGCCACAGTCTCTCCTGGAGGTTAGGACGGAATACTGTCCTTTTCCTTGGAGAAGCTTCTGTGCCGGGAGCTGGCAGGTGTTCAGGAGGTCTCTCTGGCATCTCTTAGCTGTACCCCTGGGTCTTAGGATGATGAAGCTGAAGCTCAGAGAGGGCAGAACAGAGCCTGGAGTCACAGGAAGATAAAAAGCAGCATTTATCATGCGCCAACTGCATACCACAGGTTTATAGACAGGGTTTTCCTATTGAGATGCTGGTATCTGACTGTAGGGACCCTCTGTGCCGAGGAGCTACCAGCTTAACTCTGGGGCGGTGGACCCACAGAGGTGGCCCAGTCTAGAGATGGCTTCCTTCCCGCCCCTGGTCTTCATTCAAGCTCTAGGTGTGGGCTTCTGTCCCCAGCTCTGTACATGGGCCAGTGGAGCCCAGTGGGCTGTGTCCTCCCCCGTGCCCTGACCAGAGGTGCCAACATGGAAGCCCAGGTCCCCTGGGGCTGAGGCAGGAGGCCCCTCTAGATCTAGGAGGACCTCAGAGGGAGGAGCAGAAGGTGCATCTCTTCTCCCGGCCCCGTGGCCAGTCTCTGGGGGCCTGTCACTTGTCCCCACTGCGGATTCGAAGACGGAGGACGGTGGAGGGGTGGCCTCTCCCCTGCGCTGGGTCCCTGCAGCCTGAGCGGACCCCTGTGCCCCCGCCCCACCCGCAGTGCTCAGCGCTGTCCAAGCTGAACGCCGAGGTGGCCTGCGTGGCCGTGCACGACGAGAGCGCCTTCGTGGTGGGCACCGAGAAGGGCCGAGTGTTCCTCAGCGCCCGCAAGGAGCTGCAGGCCGACTTCCTCAGGTTCTGCCGTGAGTACCGCGTTCCCCACCGCCCCGGCCCTCCCCGTGTCTGCTCACCCTCCGCGGAGTTGGCCGGACATCCGGCAGCCTGTCTAGTGGCCCTAGTCCCCAGTGGCTGGATGCGTGAGCGTGACTGAGCCACTGCCATCTGCCCACTTTCAGGCAAGGACACTGAGCCTAGTGTTTTCACCTAGGTCCTCTCAGCCGCATGTCCCCTGAGCCTGGGCCAAGGGCCCTTGTCCAGCTGAGGTGGGTGGACACGTGTGCCACAAGCCCCTCCCAGTGAGCTGTCTGCCCCGGCCTCCGCCCTGGGGTGGGCACTGTCACTATTAGAGCCGAAATCATTTCAGCTCCCTCCTGGGGGCTCGTGGGGACAGGGCCATGTGCTGCCCACTGGGACATGCTCGGCAGGGGTGGCCCTCGGTGGCCAGGGTGTGCTAGGTGCCCAGCAGGCTCCAGAACGTCCCCTCAGCTCACAGAGAAGGGTCGAGGCCTGGAGGGTACATGCCCCCCGTCCCCCTGGCGTGTGGTGAGATGGTGGTAGCCCCAGCTGTGGCCCTGTCTGCTGCCTCGTCTGCAGGTCAGTGGGCCCCAGGCCCCGCCCGTCCTGATGCAACCTTGAAAATCAGGCACATGCACAGCTGGCACCCAGGGCCCAGGTCCCCTCCAAAGGACCAGCTCTCCCTCTGTGAGTGAGGGTCCCGAGCAGAGGGGACTTCTGTAGTCCTGGTGCCTTCCTGTGCCCCTAGGCCCAGGCCTGGCCTCTGCCGCCCCTCTGGACCCCGGTCCCAGGTGTCCTCTCTCCTCTGCCTTGGCCCCTGCTGCTGCCCCTCTGGAAGGACCTGGCGCCTCCCCCTGCCTGGAAGACATGTCCCAGCCTCAGAGTCGTTCCGTCCTCCTTCCCCGTGCGCCCCCACCTGGGCCCACACCCGCACCCCGTGCGCCCCTCGCCTCCCAGCCTGCGCAGTGGCCCCGGCACCCCGCGCCCTGACTCCCTGTCCATGTGCTGGTGCCTCCACCTCCTGAGGAGGTCAGCTTCTCCTTGATGTGACCTTGATGGACTGGGACCAGCAGGGAGGGACCCTGTAGGATGAGGCCCCAGTCCAGCCGGAAGGCCAGCAGCCGTGGGCCACACGGCTCAGCCCCCGGGGTCTGCCTCGGGGTCTGGTGAAGGTCCAGGCGCACAGGCCTGAGTGGGTGGCCTGGCCACCAGCCCCAAGCCGCCTGGTGCAGGGAAAGTACCTGTGGTTCAGAACCCGCCGCAGAGGCTCTGAAACCTGCAGCTTTTGAGTATCCTGTGTCACGGTGGGAAATTCCTCACCTGCCGGTGACAGGTCAGGGTCACAAGCCCAAGACCAGGACACCCACCAGAGGCCGTGCATGCGGCAGGGTGAAACCTGGGTCAGACACGGGTCCCTCCCCAGGTGTGTCGTGTATTCGCATGGATTTCAAAATGGGTGAACCCCAACTTTACGACTCCACTGCCCCATGGTGAAGGATGCTCATCCGGGGCCCTGAGGGCCTCAAGCTGCTCGTCTGTGAGGGGGCCCGTGGGTGAGCGGTTGCTGTGGCCGCACTCAGAACAGAGCCTGCACGTTGTCCCCCGTGGCTCCAGCTGTAGGGCCACTGTCCTGAGCATTCCCGATCACGAGGGCTACTCCCGAGGGCAGCGTGTGGGCCCTGGGCACCCCCGGCTAGGCACACCGTTGTGGGGCTTCTCCTGCCAGCACCCCTGTCCTGCTCAGCCTAGAGCCCGGGCCTTCCCGAGGTCAGGGTGGGTGCTGGGCTGAGGTGCGGCAGGCTTCCAGGGCCCCAGGTGGCCATCCCGTGGGGCTGGGGCCGCAAGGGTGTACCTGACCTCCTGGAGCCGGGGGCCACGGGACCCTCCCTGTCCCCTGCTGGTGTGGCTCTGGCACATTCCCCAGGATCCAGTCACACCCCCAGGCCCAGCCCGGCAGGAATCTGCCTCCTTGCAGGCTGATGGTCCCCTGACGGGGTCTCTGTCCTCTCCACCTCTGGCCAGTAGGAAATGGGGGGCCAGGGTGCTAAGATGGAGTGTGTTAGGGTCAGAGGACAGTGCAGTGGGCGGAATGGGTGCCATGGAGCCCCCGTGATTGTCCAGCACTCAGACTCAGAGGGAAGGGACTTACTGAGGTCACACAGTGAGGTGGGGGTGGCCAGGGAGGAGGCCACAGCTGGGCCGGCCCTCCAGGTGGCCGGGCAGGTCTGGGGCACTGTGCAGAGCCAGGTCCCAGCCTGAGGTTGATCTGGGGCCATGGGCTCACCGTGACCTCATGCTCTGTCCCACAGGAGGACCCCTGTGGAAGGACCCAGAAGGCGAGCACCCCAAGAAGGTGCAGCGGGGCGAGGGGGGCTGCCGGGGCACCCCACGGTCCTCCCTGGAGCGCGGCTCCGACGTGTACCTGCTGCGGAAGATGGTAGAGGAGGTTTTCGACGTCCTCTATAGTAAGACCCTCCTCCTCGCACCTGGGCCTGCGGGCGTGGGGGTCCCTGGCTACCCCAGCTCCGCACCCAGGGCTTGGTGTCCTGCCCGCCCTTTCCTGAGCTGCCACCCGTCTCCACTGTCACTCAGGCCACTGCCACTCTGCCCTGGAAATGACCTTGGTGTGGGGGGTCCTCGGCACAGTCTGGTCTCAAGTGCTCCCTGGCTTGGGGCTGACATCTAGGGGCCCACCGCTGCTCTCCCTCCCCCTCCCACAGCCCTGTCTCCATGCTCCGCTACACCAGTGTCCTGAGCCACATTGCAGAGCCCCTCCTGTCCCCAACACGCCCTTGCACTACTGTGTCATGGGCCATTGCCTTCCCCATCCCTGTCTGGGGGACTCCTGTGTCACTCTCTGAGGCCTGGCCTCAGGAAGCCCTCTCCTCCTGGGATAGGGCCTCTCTGGCACCCACTGTCCCCTCACCAGGGGTGGTGCTTGCCCTTCTGGCTGTCCCCAGCCTGGGAGTTCAGGGCCCAGCACCGCAGGGGCTCAGAGTGTTTGTTGAATGACTGAATGAACCCTGTCCTGTGGAGGTGGGGAGGAGGCCTGGCTTGGCCTCTCTTGGGGAGTGTCAGGTTACAGGAAGTCTCTGGGCCCCAGCAGTGATCTTTACACTCCCTGGATGACCTTGGGCCTGTCCCTGAGGACCCCACCTCGTCCATTAGGAACCTTTTTATCTGTTCTGTATGCAGCTCTGGGTTCTGAAACAGACCTGAGGAAACCCGCTGGTTTGAGATGAGGAGAAGGCCAAGGGGACCTAGGGCCCCGGAGGCCCTGGGTGGAGGGCTTGTCACGCACACTGACTGGGGCGCGCTGGTCACCTTTGCCAGCCACGGGGACATGCCAAGCCCTGCTGCACCCCTGCCCATCCAGCTTCAGTCCCCCTTGCTCACCTCCAGGGTCAGGTGGCTGAAGGGTGCAGACCTCTTTCTGGCTCTGGGTAGGGACAGTGGTACAGGGGTGACCAAAGGTGTCCCTAAGCCTCGGGCCCTCTGTCCCCAGCCCTTCCTCCCTCTCAGCCCTCTTCCTTTCCCATGCCCCTCTTCCAAGTCTGTTTCTTCTTGCTCTCCTCCCTTTTCCTGGGTCCCCTCCTTGTGGGTGTGTGTGCCAGGGACAGAGCCCAGGGCCCTTTACCGTGAGCCACATCCCAGCCCTTTTATTTTACATTTTGAGATAGCATCTTGCTAAGTTGCTGAGGCTGGCCTCAAAACTTGCGATCCTCCTGCCTCGGCCTCCTGAGTAGCTGGGATGCAGGCGTGCCCCACCACATGTGGCCGAGTCCTCCCTTCTTTCCCTCTCTGTGTCTTCTCTTGCTTTCTCTCATCCTCTCCCTTCATCCTGGGCCCTCTGGCGTGCCAGTCCCTTCTTCATCCCTGCCCTCCCTTCTCTCTCACCCCTGGCCCTGGCCCTGCCCCAAGCCCTGCCTGTAGCCCCTACCCCGGGGCTTGAGTGCAGGGGAGAAGCTGTCCCGGGAACAGGTGGCTCCCCACCAGGGCGCCCGCCCTCGGGTGCAGACAGCGGGGTCCCTGGCCTCAGCCCCTCAGGGTTTCCTGGGCTGGGTCTGCAGCCGGGGGCCTATGGGGGTCCCTTGGATCTCCTGGTCCCAGCCTGGCGGCCCCCTGCTGACCCTCCTGCTCTCTCCCTGACAGGTGAGGCCCTGGGCAGGGCCAGCGTGGTGCCCCTGCCCTACGAGAGGCTGCTCAGGGAGCCCGGGCTGCTGGCCGTGCAGGGCCTGCCCGAGGGCCTGGCCTTCCGGAGGCCGGCAGAGTACGACCCCGAGGCCCTGATGGCCATCCTGGAGCACAGCCACCGCATCCGCTTCAAGCTCAAGAGGTGAGCGGGGCACGGCCTGGGCGCAGGCCTGAGGCCACTGACCGCCAGGGGCGGGGCTGGAGAGGCCCAGGACCTGGTTGTGAAAGCCCCCTGAGCTGAGGCTGAAGGCCAGGCTCAGAGCAGGACCGCAGCCAGGGCTTGGGCCGGGGGAGACTTCCCAGGGGACTTGTGTCGCAGTGACAGGAGAAGGGCTGCCCCGGTGGTGTCCCGGGGTCAGGGACAGTGCGCAGCAGTGGAGGTGGGGCCTCATGTGCGAGGATGGGCTGGGGTCAGAGTTGGTCATCAGGAGCTCCCGGGAGAGGGGTGGCTCGGGCTGGGAGGCAGGTGGGCTTCACCTTGTACCCAAGAGCCGCCACCCGCACCCTTCCCAAGCAGAGGAAGGAAGCAGCCAGCAGCCACCGTGACCAGGAGCCTGGAGCCCAGAGGCCCGGAGCCGGCTACAGGCTCCAGAGGCCCAGTGGTGTGGCTCTGGGCGCCCCCCAGCCCTGGCCTGCAGCCCCACCCACAGAACAGGGGCTGCTCCTGGCTGCCCAGGGTGCAGGGGGCTGTCGAGGGACAGAACAGGACAAGGACAGTGTATGAACGCCCCGCGTCCTCTGCCTCACCCAGGCCCCTCGAGGATGGCGGGCGGGACTCGAAGGCCCTGGTGGAGCTGAACGGCATCTCCCTGCTGCCCAGGGGGTCTCGGGACTGCAGCCTGCACGGCCAGGTCCCCAAGGCCGCCCCCCAGGACCTGCCCCCCACGGCCACCTCCTCCTCCATGGCCAGCTTCCTGTACACCACGGCGCTCCCAGTGCACACCCTCCGCGAACTCAAGCAGGAACCGCCCTCCTGCCCGCTGGCCCCCGGCGACCTGGGCCTGGGCCGGCCCGGGCCTGAGCCCAAGGCCCCCGGAGCCCAGGACTTCTCCGACTGCTGTGGTAACACTGCTGCTGGGACCTGCAGGTTGGGGTGGGACACGGGTCGCACACGTGGGTCGCACACATGGGTCATTGTCTCAGGCGGCCAGCTCAGGCCCTGCCCATGGCTGGTAGGAGGCGTGTCTGGGCTGAGAGCCAGTGGGACCCGGGCCTCTGCTCAGCCCCCTGACACCAGGTGATGCCTGAGGGGACTCCTCGAGGAGTCTGAACATTTAATGAGCACCTAGTACATACCCAGCCTGGTCAGGGCCCTGGGGAGAACAGGAGGAAGACTTGGGTTCCTACCCTGGCTCTTCTGCCCAGTGGCTGTGTAGGTCTGAGCCTCAGTTTCCTCACCTATAAAATGGGGTGCTTGTACATATTGTAGCCCTTCTCCAGAATTCTTAGGGCCAGAACAAAGCAGAAGTTTCAGATTTTCCCCCTGGTTTTGGAACATTTGCATATGCATAATGAGGTATTTGGGGGGTATCTAAACATGAAATCCTTTCCTCTTTCATCTATACCTTATATGCATAGTCCAAGTGTCATCTTGTACTTTGTTTTTTGGTACCAGGGGTTGAACCCAGGGGTACTCTTTCTCTGAGCCACATCTCCAGCCTTTTTATTTTGAGATAGGACCTCACTAAGTTTTAGGGCCTTGCTAAGTTGCTGAGGCTGGCCTCTAACTTGCAATCCTCCTGCCTCCGCCTCCAAATTGCTGGGATCCCAGGTGTGCCCAGCTTTAAATAACACTCTCCGCTCGCCTGCTCTGTGAGCTGGACCTGTGCCATGAGGCTAGGTGTGGAATTTTCCACTTGTAACTTAGTGTCAGCGCTGGGCAGGGCGGTTGCCATGGTTGAGCGACAGGGCTGCGGCTCCAGCAGCTCTAGATAGAGCTGGTTGGAAGTGCGGCTTCCTGAGCCGGGGTGCCGCCTTCCTGAGCCGGGGTGCCGCTGGGTGGCGAGTCCCCTGCCAGGACAAGGCCCTGGGCTCTATCCTTAGCACTGCAAAAAGAGAAAGGCAGGTCTCAGGATGGTCCTCAGGGCCGCATTGCTGCTCTGGGAGGGGCTGGCCGACTGAGTCTGCGAGGAGTGCCTGTGCTCAAGTGTGAAGCACATAGTAGGAGCTTTTAGTGATATTGCTATTAAGGGAAGGAGAGCAAAAGACTGAGCCCTCCCCAGGCGTGTGGGCTGAACAGAGGGGGGCTCACACCTGACCGTCCCCACCTAGACAAAGTGACCTAGTGACCTTCCACATTTGCTCTTGTGGCATTTGGATAGTAGATTCTGGTACAGGATGACATGGGACCCTGGTCCTAGATTGGCCTTGGTTCGCGGTCACAGACCACTGTTCTGGGGTCTCCCAGTCAGGCGAGGCTGTTAGCCCAGGCCTGAGGCCACAGCCAGAGCTGGGTACGACCCCCTTGAACCTGTACCTTCTCTCCCTTGTCCAGGACAGAAGCCCCCGGGGCCTGGAGGGCCTCTCATCCAGAACGTCCACGCCTCCAAGCGCATTCTCTTCTCCATCGTCCACGACAAGTCAGGTAGGGCAGTGCCCACAGTGGCACGGGGGCAGAGCGGGCATCCGGTGGACGGTGTGGCCGAAATAGAAACGTGCCCACCGGGTCTCTGTGGGAGAAGGAGGAACATCTCTTCTCTAGGGGCCGAGTTAGCATCGGGTGTAACAGTAACCTGTGCTGCGTAACAAAGTGCCCCAAGATGTAGCTCAAGGAGCACGGGTTGCTCACAGTCTGAGGGTCAGGAGTTTAGGAACGGCAGGTGTGTCAGGTGGTTCTGGCTCAGGGTCTTCAATGCTGCATTTACAATGTCAGCCGGGGCTGCTGTTTCATCTGAAGCCTTGACTGGAGCTGGAGGCTCCCTGCCCAGGCTGCTCCTATGGCTGTAGACAGCAGGCCTTGGCTCCTCCCCACGTGGGCTGGTCTCCAGGACTGCTTGAGCTTCCTTCCCACATGGCAACCGGTTCCCCGAGTCAGTGACCCGAGAGAGTGGGGAAGGCACGTCCTTGATGTCTTTGCCTCAGAAATTGCTGTCACTTTCCCCACATCCTATCGTGAGAACCTGAAATTTGGTCCATCCAACACTCAGAGAAGGGTCACACTCCACCTCTTGCAAGGAGTATTTAGAAAGAAAAATAAAATAGAAATGCAGGGCCAGGGTGTGCTCTCGCCGCGCATGCTCCAGGCCTGGGTTACATTCTGCAAGATAAATAAACAAAAGCAGAATATCTGTAGGTGACCTTCCACATTTGCTCTTGTGGCATTTGGATAGTAGATTCTGGTACAGGATGACGTGGGACCCCTGGTCCTGGACTGGCCTTGGTTCGCGGTCACAGACCACTGTTCTGGGGTCTCCCAGTCAGGTGAGGCTGTTACCCCAGGCCCGAGGCCACAGCCGGAGCTGAGTACCTCCTTGAACCTGTACCCTTGTCTCCCTTTGTAAGAACCACACAGAGGGACCGAGAGCAGGAGAGCTATGGTTACACCAACCTCAGCAGGTTTGCTCAGAGGGTCTTCAGCTCTGCTGAGAGGCTCTTTAAGAAAACCCAGTCCCCTGGGACCACCCTACCCCCAATCAAGGTCCAGGTCCGGAAGAGCAGGAGGTTGGCTGTCCAGGTGGAGGAGCGTGGTGGGAGGCAGGTCAGGGGCACACTGGGGACCTCACAAGGGTCTCTCGCAGGGTTCTCAGCTCCAGTCTTCCCGTGTACAACATGGGAGTGATGTCAGTGTCTGAAAGTTCCCAGGAGCTAGGCACGGTGGCGCAAACCTATAATTCTAGCAACTTGGGAGGCTGAGGCAGGAGAATTGCAAGTTTGAGGCCAGCCTCAGCAACTTAGCGAGACCCTGTCTCAGAATGAAAAACAAGGGGCTGGGGAGTAGCTCAGTGGTCAAGTGTCCCAGGTTCAACCCAGCACTTGGGGGAAAGAAATTTCCTCAGGGAGACCCCCCCAACCACCTGCATCCCCGGGGCAGGAAAGGCCAGGCTGGCCAGGCCTGAGCTGCACAGCACGCAGGCCTCATGGGGACAGGAGGGAGCCCGGGGGGAGCCCGTGTGCTGCAGGAGGCCCTCTGAGCACCAGGATGGGTGTCGCGGGATGGTGTGGGAAGGTGGCTCTGGAGGAGGAAGCCCGCCCGGGCCATGGACTGGCACCACTGTCGTGGGGTGCGGGCCCAGCCGGGAGGCCAGGGGCAGCAGGGAGTCGGGGCTCCTGGGGGCCGCGCCCTGACGGTGCCCCCTGGGTTCTGATAGAGAAGTGGGACGCCTTCATCAGGGAGACGGAGGACATCAACACGCTGCGGGAGTGTGTGCAGATCCTCTTCAACAGCAGATACGGTGAGTGGGCGGCGGCCGTCACTCTGTTCCCCAACACGGCGGCGGGAGCCATATGCCAGCACCCGCCACCGGCCACGCTGCGCCAGCCGGCTGGGTGGGGGCGGCTGTGTCAATATTTCCCTTGCAGACTCCTGGGGGCGGAGCGGATGGCAGCCCTGGACCCGGTCTCCTGGGGAGAGGCAGGCAGCGCCAGCCTGGGGGACACTGAGGCCAAGACACTTGTGGCCTCCTACTGGCAGGTCCCAGGTGCCTCGCCCTGCCCTGTCCTGCCCGCGGCCTGGCCTGCCCTGTCCTGCCTGCGACCTGCACGTTTGGGGCATAAACACCTAAATCCTTTTCACAATTCAGCGTGGGGGACCCCCTCCAGGTCCCTGGGTGTCCAGCCCTGAGGGTTCCCCGTCCTGCGTGAGCTGTGCACCTTGCCTGTCACCTGCCCTGCCAGTCCCCAACACCAGGACAGGCCCAAGGCAGATGCCAGCCCTCCAAATCTAAGCTGAGACACTCCCGCTACAGGTCCTGGGGACCCCCGTCCTCCTCGGGTCCTCTGGTCCCCACTGCCGCACCCACTTGCTCAGCCTTTCCTGAGCCCTATCCATAGCCACATGCTGTGTGTCCCTGCTGAGCCAGTAGCTTTCAGGCACTGGGAGGTGACACAGGCCCAGGGATCACTCTGTGACCAGGTGGGGTGTCACGATCACCTGCCTCACGCTGACCTGCACTTCAGGCTTGTCCCTCGTGTGACAGTGCCCAGAGAGCAGAGGGAGGGGACCCCCAGGACCAGGAGGCCACAGGCTGGGGATTCAGCAGGCGCTGGCCTGGGGCCTCCAGCCAGGCCCTTTGCCCCCAGCCTGCGCGGCCTCCGCCCTCTCCCTTGCGAGCCTTTGGTCTCCTGTTCCCCGTCCTCTCCTGCCTGTCCCCTCCCTCCAGTCCTCCCACACGGTCGCTGGCCTCCTCACTGGCCAGTCCTGCACAGAGCCCCCACCCTGAGCCAGGGACCATGATGGGGTGATGTGGCTGACTGTAGTCTCAGGGGCTTCGGCAAGTGGCTGGAGGTGCTGCAGTGGTATGCAGTGGTGCTCCGTGTATGCAGTGGTGCTTGGTAGTGCACAATGGCTGGGGTTGGTAGGGTAGAACAGCTGGAGGAAGCTGAGGTGGGACAGGCCACAGGCGCAGAGTGGACTCAGTGCCCTTTGATCTGGGCTGCACCAGGCAGGCTGGGCCTGGGCCTGGGCCGGGAGGCTGGCAGAGCCAGGCGTGGGCGTGGGTGGCCTGGTGCCTTTGATGTGGGCACCCTGGCCCACCGGCTCCTCCTGGGCCTCGGGCTCCTGCTGTGGAGGGCTCGTCTGCCCAGTCTGCACCTGAGTCAGCCGCACCCAGGCAGGTGTGAGCCCGACCGTGGGCGGGGGACGGAGTCGGCTCTGTCTGCCCAGGCAGGCTCGGCCCCGCCAGGCTGGCCCTGGAGGCTGCGGTCAGGCCCAGGCGCCACCAGGCCTGACATGGTCTGCACTCTAGGACGCGGAGCCTTCCCAGGCGGAGCACTGGGGCCGGATCCTGGGGGTGTGGAGCCTGGCTCTGGCTTGGGGCCCCCCGGGGAGGAGGCAGCGCCCACCATGCTGGGCCCGTGGAGGGGGTGCTGTCAGGCAGCCGAGGTGTGCGTCCCCCAGACCCCGGGTGACCAGCAAATCTGGGCAGAGTGAGCCCGAGATTGGGGTGTGGGGCAAAAGAATGAGGTACGCCCCAACCTTCAGGGACTCTCAAGGACAAGAGGGACATTGTCACTTGGGAAGATGCTGAGACCAGAGGATGCTTTGGGCCGTGCACACAGACTCTTCCCAGGGGCAGGGTGGGGGCTGGTGGGGTTGCTCCTCCGTCCGCCGAACCCCTCATCCCGAGGAGTTGGCGCACCAGGCAGAGGAGCCCAGCTGGAGACGTCATCACCATGCAGGGGGCTGGGGGCCGGCGACGCGGGGGGCGGGGAAGACACATGACAGCTGTTGAGATTTCAAGGGTTTAATTTGACAACGAGCTAAGTGTGACTTCACAGCGGGAACTGGCTGCCGAAGCCACCCACGCGGACCTGGGCCACATCAACAGAGAAATAGCGTCAACAGGGAGGGAGGGGGACGGGCGCAGAGCTAGGGACAACTCTGGGAAGCAGACAGCACTGTGAGGACACGGCTGCGGGGACAGTGAGAGCTTAGTGTGCCTGGGCCCGTCCCCAGGCACATGGACCCCCAGCCAGCTCGTCCTCGGGGGCCCGGGGCCCGGCACGTGTGGGTGCTGGAGGTGTTTGGGTGAATGAGTGAGGATGGTGGGCAGGAGTGGCCCTGGGCACGGCCAGGCCCAGCTGTGGGAGACAGGGCAGGGAGCCGCGCCAGGCCCAGACCCTGAGCACCTGCTGTGGCCGAGCACCAGCCTTTGGAAAGATGAGTGAAAGGAGACGACACACTTGTGCACACCTGCACACACCTGCGTGCAGTCCTCCCGCAGGGCTGACCTGGAGCCCATGCTTTCTTCAGGCTTTCACTCAGCTGTGGTGCAGGAGGCACACTCTGTGCCCAGCCCTGGCTGGATCCCAGGGGTGGACACCTGAGAGGAGGGAGGGAGGCCAGGGCGGATGGAAGAGCCCATGCAAAGGTCCTGAGGTGGCTGGAGGCTGGGAGACACGAGGCTTCAGAGAGCCAGGCTGAGGAAGCCCAGGACTAGAAAGTGGCAGGCGAGGTCAGGGGTGATGGCGGCTCATGAGCTCATGGCAGGACTTCGCCTGTCACTGGGGTGGGAGCCCCTGGAGATCTCTTAAAGAGCAAGGGGCGTGATTTGATGTCTGCCGCCGCACCGACCTGGAGGGTGCTGGGTGCTGGGCGACCATGAGCTTGGCCCCGCCCCGTGCGTCCTGCGGCCTTGATTGCGCTCAGCCTTGCCATTGCCCTTGCAGCGGAAGCCCTGGGCCTGGACCACATGGTCCCCGTCCCCTACAGGAAGATCGCCTGCGACCCCGAGGCTGTGGAAATCGTGGGCATCCCCGACAAGATCCCCTTCAAGCGCCCCTGCACGTATGGGGTCCCCAAGCTGAAGCGGATCCTGGAGGAGAGACACAGCATCCACTTCATCATCAAGAGGTATGGGCTTGTCTGGGGTGGGCCTCTGCTGAGCAGGGATTGGGCAGGCCTGGAGAGCA
Organism: Urocitellus parryii; assembly: GCF_045843805.1. Taxonomy (NCBI): domain Eukaryota; kingdom Metazoa; phylum Chordata; class Mammalia; order Rodentia; family Sciuridae; genus Urocitellus; species Urocitellus parryii. The sequence goes on along the minus strand of NC_135539.1, from coordinate 26,762,367 downwards.
GCCTTGCTGGGTAGCCTCCCTTTCTGGGCCTCTTGGAGGATCAGGTAGAGGCACAGTGCCCAACCTGAGCAGCTGTGCTCTTCCCCCTAAAGGAGACCAGAGGTCTTGCCCTCACTGGCCGGCCTGCGCTCTGCCTGGCTGGGCCAGCCGCCCCTTCACACTCTCTCCTTGGGCTGCCCCGCCTGCCCTCTCGGCTTGCCCATGTTCCCCAGCCCAGGTGGGTGGGAGGACTCAGCTGCAGCCCCTGGGAGCCCCCGGCTGCCCCTCCCAGAGCTGCCTCCTGCCCAGCGAGAGCCAGCCCTCCTGTGACCCCTCCTATGTGGGAAGGAATGGAAGGGCGGCCTTGGACACAGCGTCCAACCCCCTGCCCCTGGCCACTTCCTGGCGTCTGTCTGGGAGGTCCTGCGGCCCGGGGGTGTGTTCCACGTGCACCTCCACATGGCCTGGTCACACCACGGAGCTGGGCCGGGCCATGGTGCTCCTTGCTGATCCCCAGTGCCCAGCATGTCCCCTGGCATCACAGTGCCCAGTGGGTGCTGGGGGAATGAGTGAGCGCTGGCCTCCCAGAAGTAAGCCGGGCGGGGCTGGCTGCGGTCAGCGCGGGCACTTCCCTGCCCAGGTGGGCGAGGCGGGTTCCATCCGAGCAGGGGAGAAAGCAGAAATCAACAGGGTAATAACGGGCGAAGGACGGGCACCAGGGCACCACACAGGGTGGCCGGGCACCTGTGAGAAGGTCCCTGTGTCGGCCAGAGCTGAGCAGGGCAGGGTCCAGGCCGAGGGGTGGTGTGCAGCCCACAGGGAGCAGGGAGAGGACCGCTGGGGTCAGCTCTGTGACGCCCCCACCCGCTGGAAGGGCCATGGCAGGGACTGGGGTCTGACCTGCCCTCTGGCTGCTGGGCAAAGGCAGGTCCTGGGCAGCAGGAGCCCGGGGTCCCCAGGGGGCCAAGGCCAGCGATGGGGGGGCTGGCCAGGCCCATGAGGGTGAGGCAGAGGTGGCCGGTTTGCCACACGGTGTGGGGGGTTAGGGACGTGAGCGGCGGGCACTGCGGTCTCCCTGGCTTCAGCCTTCCTCCCACAGGGGCAGAGGCAGCCCCTGCCCAGCGTCCTGCTCCCCACATCTGTGTGTGTCCGGCCTCCAACATGGGAGGAGCTGGTGTGAACAGGCCCGTGTCAGCGGCTTTGCTTGGCCGTGGGGACAGGGACACCGGGCGTTTAGGGCACGGGGAGCCGGCTGCCGTCCTTCCCGTACCTTCCTCTCTCCTGTCCTGGGGCACCGGGTCGGCCCCGCCCCGCGTGCTGGACGAGCGCCCACCCGCAGCCCCTAGCTCTCATACTCGCTGACCCAAGTTCTGGACCTGGGGGCTGCTCAGGGCGCTGGCCATGATTGGAGCGAGCAGGGCCGTGCCCGCGGCCAGCTGCTCAGGGGCAGGGGCTCCCAAGTTGCCGAATGCCAATGTCTCGGCTTGGCACTGAATCACGAACCACCACACAGCTTTGTAGGTTCAAACAGCAATTCTTTATTCCCGATCTCACACCAGCCTCCACACGTGTTCAGGGGCAATCCCTAATATGCCCGTCCCCAAATCCTACTCCACGAGGCTTTTTCAAAATCCCATTTTAATCTCATGAGAACTCAACGGGAACAAGCAGCAGGAACACCCTAATCCCAGCAGCCATAATCTTCAACCTCAACTTCCCTAAAACCCAAGGACGGGGATACTTCCTCAAACCTGCAGGATACTTCCTCAAACCTGGATCCACCCTCGATCACCTTGAGCAGGGTCATCTTACTAAAGCATACATGCAATGTCCCATCGAATGTCCTAAGCAGCATGGGGTATGCTGGCAAGGAGATTTTGACGCGTCATTCCTACTTGGTAATGGCCCTCAGCACCAAGTCAAGGTCACTTGTCAGGGACTTGGGACAGAAGCCTGGCTTAGTGAGGAAACCCGTCCCTCAGCAAGGCCTGGGAGAGACCCAGGCGAACAGCGGTCAGAGGGACAGCCCCTGGGGTCCCGTGAGGCTAGGGGACAAGGCAGCCACCAGGAAGCCAGCTCAGTCCCGGCTGCCTCAGTACAGCCGTGCCCCAGCACCGGGTGCAGCCTGGCAGCGGGTCTGCAGCCCCTGCCCGCGCCTCCTTCCCAGTCCTGGGCGGGGTGTGGCACGAGCTGGTCACCCGGTCTTCGGGCCTTCGGGCCTTCCCTCTGTCCCTGCCCGAGTCCCACCGGTCTCTCTTCAAGGCTCACTCTCCTCTGCCTCTAAAAGCCCTCGCTGGCCTCATTCAGAAAGAAGCTGACCTCCGTCGGCAGGTGGCCCCCACCACCACCTTAGCAGACTCCTCCTGGGGCTGGGACGTGTCTGGGCCATCTCTTGGGCCCTCCCAGCGGGACTGTGGGTCCCCACTGCAGATCGATTCTGGAGGCGAATTGCGTTCTGTAGACTTTCTGTCAGGCAGTGCTTCCTTAGGGCTAGCTTCAGTTTCTCTTGTTGCCACCAAGTCCTTTTCTCTCTGTTGACTCCTGCTGGGAGGTTTGGGGAGGAGAAGGCAGCAAGGGGAGTCCTGTGTCCCCTGATGTGCCTCTCCATGGGTTTAGGCCCTGGCTGAGACTGGACCCGAGCACCCTGTTCTTTGATCCAAACTGTAGCCCACTCAGTCCTTCACCAATATGGGCCCCCCACTGAAGCCACGGGCCTTCCCTGGGCAGTGCCAATGACATCACAGGGCGGCAGACTCAGTCCCCTCCTGCCCACAGTGGCCCTCGGGGGGCCAACACCCAGGGATTGAGTCAAGGATGCATCAGCCTCACAGGCCCTGGGTGGCACCTGCCCAGGAAGCTGGTGAGGCCTTCCCGAGGAGGAGGCCAGAGCCCCTGGGGCACAGCAGGGACTGTCTAAAGCTAGGGGTGGGGGGCCGGCACCTGTGGTCCCAGCGACTCGGGAGGCTGAGGCAGGAGGAGGCTGAGGCAGGAGGAGCCCGAGCTCAAGGCCACCCTGGGCAGCTCAGGGAGACCTGGGAGTGCCACTCAGTGGTAGAGCCCCCGGGTTCAACCCTCAGAGTGTCAGAAAAACCACCTGGTGACTGTCCCGTGCCTCCTGGGACGCTGTGACGGGTGCGGGAGGTGCTGCTGCGTCTTGGGCCCCGCCCACTGTGCTCTGACCCCCACCTGACGCGCCAGTGAACAGTCGATGGTCCTGGCAGAGGCGAGTGGGCAGCGGGCGCTCAGGACGCAGCTGGCGGGAGTCCCTACCCGGCCCAGGCCTGTTTTCGGCATGAGAGGTCCGGGTGCTCTTGAGGGGACCCCTGAACTTGGCCTGGTTATGAGTCTCACCCTGGACCCCAGCTCGGGCCGGGCCCCGGCCTCCCCATGCCCAGGACTGTGTTTCTGACCCAGAGCGAGCACCCAGTTCACAGCTCGAGCCGGACGTGCTCCCGGAGGCAGACGTGGGAAAAGATTCCAGAACTCAGGGCTGCAGCAGCCCTCAGCCCATGTCCCCTGAGCGGGCCTGGCCATCCAGCCGCCCAGGAGGGCTCTGACCAGGGAGCTGCGGGCGCTGCTCTGCCGTCCCGCCCCCCTGCCCCCGCCCTGCGCTCCCTGATTAATAAATAACCCCTCAGATGACGAAGCCCCCTGGGTGCTGTGGCCGCTCCCCCTGGGTGGGGTTGAGGCGGCCTCAGGAAGGGGGCCCTGAGTGACTGCCATGGGGCCTGTGGGTGCAGACGGGTGTGTCCCAGGAGCCCCAGGGAACCAGCCTGGCCTCCACCTCTCAGGAAAGGTGCAGGAGGCCGCACCTGGACTCCACAGGGCCTCCCTGGCTGGGCCTCCAGGGCTGACTTATTTTCACCTCCTGGGGACGCAGACCAGTGCTGAGCTTGGACATCCTTCACTTGTCCCGTGTCACCTGGAGCCTGAGTGACCAAGGGAGGCTCTGATGCAGGCCTCCCTCCTGCCAGCCCTGCCACCCTGGTGAGGGCCCAGGGTAGGACAGTGGGAGCACAGGTGTGTGCAGGTGACGAGCCCCACCCCCACCGGCCTTTACTCCACTTGGCTGGGTTTCCGGCATCTTATCTGCTGACCGAGCCGCCCTGGCTGGTCCTCTGTAACCAGTCCACCTGTGTCTGACCCTGTGGGTCCCTGGGGCCCGGTGTCCCCAAGGGGGAGGCCTGGCCTGCGTCCTGCCCTGTCTCCGGCCTCACCCGCGGGCCCCACCCTCTCACCCAAGCTCAGGCCCTTCCTCGGGTCCCAATCACCCGCCCCCTGCTTGGGTCCCCTTGGCTTCTGAGACACAGCTGAGGCCCTGCAGGTCACCCCACGTGACCGCGGTCCCTCCCCAGGCCTGGTGGGGTCCCTGAGAGGCAGGTGGTGTCAGAAGCTCGTAGGATAAGCAAACAAAGGGTTTGTAATGGGGGGTCCCTGGGAAAGGGACTTTGGAGCCAGGCGCAGTGGCACATCCCAGTGGCTAGGAGGCTGAGTCAGGATGATCACGAGTTCAAAGCCAGCCTCAGCAACAGCGAGGCCCCAAGCAGCTCAGTGAGACCCTGACTCTAATAAAATACAAAACAGGGCTGGAGTGTGGCTCCTGGTGGAGTGGCCCTGAGTTCAATCCCCGCTAGCAGGAAAAAAAAAGAAAGAAAGAAAGAAACAAAGGGACTTTGGAGTCATTCACTTGTGGCCAAGGAGAGCTGGGGGCTGGCGGAGGCCCTGGCACTGCCGTGAGCCCTCCAGGGGCACCAGGGGCTGGCCCAGCTGTCCGTGGCCATGGAGAAACAGTGGAAGGTGTCTGAGGTCTGGGCTGTGCCCTCACCGACCCCGGTGCCCAGCCTGAGGCTGGGGAGGTGCAGGTGGGACCCAGTGGCCATCCCCTGGCACCCTCTGCGCCCCAGAGAGCCCTCGACGACCCCCCTCACCCGTCTCTCCTCTCTCCCCAGGATGTTTGATGAGCGGATCTTCACAGGTAAGGGACACTCTCTGGACCCTTCTAGAGCCCCTGAGTTGACCCGAGCTGAGCTTATTCTGCATCCCGTTCTCTTGGGCTGTGGCTTCTGCGTCCTAGGACCACTGTGGGCCCCGGGCTCTCAGGTGCCAACCATCTGAAACCCCTGTGCGTGGGGCCCGGTGGGGCCAGGTGGTGCTTGCTGGGCACTAACAGCTGCCAGCCGTCCCGGGAGGTGGCCTTGCTGCTGTCCCACGTGCTGCTGTCCCACGTATGGAAGAGGGGCCTGGCTCTCATGCGCCTCAGCAACTCAGAGCCCAGACGCCTCTCGGGAGGAGGGACAGGCTCTGCCCAGGCCACACGGGTGTCGGAGTGCAGCCCCCCACCAGCATGTGACCTCCGTTTTCTCTTGGAGGGATGATGAGAAGACCCCCTCCCTCCTTCCCGCCATAGCTGAAGGGACGGCGTGGTCCTGGGCGCAGCCTGGGGAGCCCCCTTTCTCCAGGGCTCCCGATGAGCAAGTTCTCTGGGTCATAGAGCCTCCAGAGAGGGACGGGTGCCCGAGCTGGACCTCTGTCTCCTCTGCCCTCTGACCTATCCTGGCACTGGGCCACTGTCCCTGCTCCCAGGGGAGATGCCTCTCCCTAGGACCCTTGTAGGCTGTTGACTGGACACAAAGACCACGAAGAGGGACAGAGGCCAGACCCCCCCACATCAGGGCTTCCCACGGGAGCTTCGAACAGAGGCTGCCAGGTGACCCCAGCCTTTCCCTCCAGGGAACAAGTTTACCAAAGACCCCACGAAGCTGGAGCCTGCCAGCCCACCAGAGGACACCTCGGCAGAGGTCCCCAGGGCCACCATGCTTGACCTGGCTGCGACTGCCCGGTGAGCCCCCTCCCCCTTCCCCCAGCTCTGGGCTGGGCCTGGGGAGGCTCCACCAGCCAACGTCCCCCAGCAGGCCCGCAGGTCACCTCAGGCCACAGACCCCGCACACACCCTCCGCAGGCCAGAGAGCGTCCATGGGGGGGCAGAGGAGACGGACCCCCTGCTCCCTTCCACCTGGAGACTGCACATCCCTGAGGACGAGCCGAGTGTCACCGTCTCAGCCACCTCCCCTGAATACCCACCCTGGGGCGGCCACCTGTCCTGAATGCCAAGGCCAGTCTGCACTCTGCACGGCCTGGTCCTCACCCCCAGGCCCCAGCCCTGAGCTCCAGGGGAAACAGAGTGGGCAGGAATCCACGTGTCCAGCCCGGGTCACCGCCAGCCATCCAGCCCTGTACAGCTGGGCCTGAGGCCTCCACCCTGGCCGGTCCTGGGCCCTGGACCTGGAGCTTCCGCTGGTGGGAGGGGAACAGGGGCTCAGCAGGACTGTGGTCGGAGCACGATGCAGGGAGCCTGGCTGTCATGGGGTGGGGAGCGCCAGGGTGACGTGGCTGGGGGTGCTTTGAAGAGGTGTCCACTGTGGGCTCCTGACAGGCAGGAGGGTCCTGCCCAAGGCTGACACCTGGTCATTTCCTGGCTTTTTCCCCAGGTCAGACAAAGGCAGCGTCTCAGAAGACTGTGGGCCAGGTGAGAAGGGCGGGGCCCTGGGTGGGTCCTGGGCCTGCAGTCATGGAGGGTGGCACAGCCCCAGCAGCAGCCCTGGGGACAGCAGTCCAGATGAGCCCGGGCAGCTGGGATGCACCTTGCCCACTCTGCAGAAGCAGCGCATGCTGGGAGGTCCAGGGAGGGCTGGAGACCGGGGTCCGGCCCCTGTGTCCGAGAACAGGCAGCTCCGTCTGCGGACCTCATTGCCAGGTCTGAGACCTGGGGACGCCAGTCAGGCCTGAGGCCTGCCAGCCCTCCATTCCTGGTCTTGAGCAGGAGCCAGGGCACAGGCAGAACATTCCCCAGGGCTCATTAGCAAGTCAGACGTAAGAAGGTTCTGGAACGACCCTCCCTGCCTGCCGGGCTCATACCCAGACCTGACTGGTCCCCCATTTCCTCCTCGCAGGAACCTCTGGGGAGCTGGGCATCCTGAGGCCCATCAAGATTGAGCCCGAGGATCTGGACATCATTCAGGTCACTGTCCCAGGTGAGGCCCCGAGGTCAGTGCCGTGCCTGCTGGACCTGCCAAGCCAAGCTGCTGGCATCACAGTCCCCAGGCCACTCTCCAGCATCCATCCTGATGGCCGTCAGGGTGTCTGGGAAGCTTGGCCAGCCCCCGGCCATGGGGACTCTCCTGAAGGTCACCCTGACCTTTGCCAGGCTGCCCTGGCTCCTGGCACTTGGGAGGCTGGACAAGGAGGAAGAAGGGGGTGCACTCTGAGCCTCACCCCCTTTCTGTGAGGCAGGGTGTGCGTGGCCTCCAGGGGTGGCATGGTGCCCAGCCACTGGGACCTGCCCAGCCTGGGCACCACTGGTCCTCGCACTCCAGGGCGTGGCTTCCTCCACGTGTCCTGGTCTGTGGTCCCTGAGGGTCTCTGACAGGCGGAGCAGGCGGAAGACGCCCTTGTTGTTTGGGATTCTCTCTGCAGACCCTTCACCCACCTCTGAAGAAATGACGGACTCCATGCCTGGGCACCTGCCCTCGGAGGACTCTGGTTATGGGATGGAGATGCTGACCGGTAAGCGGATGGTGGCCAGTGGGCGCACCCGAGGGAGGCTGTCCCGGGCACCTTTAGAGGCCACCCAGTCAGGCTGAGACGCTCGGACCACGCATGACAGATGTATATGTTCAACTTTGAAATATCTGACATAATGGTGAGACCTTGAACCTGAGCCTGAGGACAGAGCTGACCTTACACAGAGTCCGAGGTGGTTTTGACAGTTTTTGTCTTTATTCGTTTGTTTTCTGTGGTTCTGGGAACTTGACCCAGGGCTGCTCTCTGAACTACACCCTGAGCACTTTTTTTTTTTTTTTTTTTTTTTTTTTTTTTGTGGTTGTAGATGGACAGCATATCTTTATTTTCTTTGTTTAGTTTTGTGTGGTGCTGAGGATGGGACCCAGTGCCCCACACGGGCTAGGCAAGTGCTCTGCCCCTGAGCTACAGCCCCAGCCCACCCTGAGCCCTTTTTATTTTTTACTTTGAGACAAGATCTCACCAAGTTGCTGAGGCTGACTTCAAAATTGTGATCTTCTGGCCTCAGCCTCCCAGATCATTGGGATTACAGGTGTGTGCCAGTGTGCCCAGCTGTATGTATATATATACATACATATATTTTTTTTAGCCACCCAAAACTGTTTTATTTATTTTTTTATTGATTTTTTAAAAAAATAAATGACAGCAGAATGCATTACAATTCTTACTACATATATGTAGCACAATTTTCCATATTTCTGATTGTATATAAAGTCTGTTGACACTGTGTTTATATTTTAAATAATTCTGTGGATGAAGCAGTTTCGTGGTGTGGAGTCTCCCCCGTGGCATCCTGTGGGGTGCAAGGTTTGGGGATTTGGAGCTTTTGGATTAGGAGTGTGTGACTGTGTGTGTCGGCTCCTGTCCGGGTCCTTCCAGGAAACCTGAAGCAGGTTTGGTTCATAAAGTCTTTCCTCTTTCTCTGGAAGCCTTATGTGGGTGACCCACTTGTTCACTCAACCGTTGCTTATTGAGTACCTACTACATACCAGGTCCTGTGCAGAGGACAGGGGACACAGCAATCAGACAGACAGAATCCCAGATAGCAAGTTACCTAGTAAGGCGAGGGGCAGATACCATGCGTCCCAGAGGGGCACAAAGCCAGACAGGCAAGTGTCAGGGGCAAGAGGCGGTAGTTGCTCTCAGATTAGGACTAGGGTTAGGTCAGAATGGAGCTCCCTGAGACATCAGAGCAAGACTGGAAGGAGGTCCCTGTGGATATCAGGAAGAGCTTCCCAGAGGGAACAGTGAGTGCAAAGGCCCTGAGGTACCTGTGCCCATCGTGTCCCCAAGAGCAAAGACCCAGCGAGCCGGAGCCAGGTGGGCAGGGTGTCGAGTCAGAAGTGATGGGTGGGTTTACCCAGAGCAAGAACCTCTAAGAAAGGATGGTGCTGAAATGGGTGGTATTACTGGGGGGTTAGTGGGTAGCAGAGCCCTTGTTCAGCATGCACCAGGCCCTGGGTTCTGTCCCCAGCACCAGAAAAAAAAGAGAGAGAAATGAATAGTGAGTACAATTGGTTTTTTGGTACCAGAGATTGAACCCAAGGGCACTCAACCACCGAGCCACATCCCCGGCCCTTTTTATATATTTTATTTAGAGACAGGGCCCTGCTAAGTTGCTTTGGGCCTCACTAAATTGCTGAGACTGGCCTTGAATTTACAATCCTCCTGCCTCAGCCTCCCGGGCTACTGGGATTACAGGCGTGTGCTGCCGCGCCCAGATAGCACAAAGAATTCTCAAAGCCCTAATATAATGGGGGGAAAAAATAAGTGAAGACGGAATCAAGACATTCTGGGAACATCAACCCAGTGTCGTGTGGTGCTGGGGCAGGGACGGGGCTACATCCAGCCAAAACAGAGCCGCACCCGGGCATCCCTTACCTGAAGTGCTGGGACAAGAAGTATTGCGGATTCTGCGTAATTTTCAGATTTGGGATATTAGCGCAGCACAGCGATCCCGGGGCTGGGCCCCTCCGCCCTGCACACAGCCTGAAGCATTCTTACACTGTTTTCTGGCTACTGGCCTTCTGGCCTGTCCCCTCAGGTGGACTTTTCTGCCCGGTGGCATCACGTCCACGCTCGAAAAGACTCCGCTTCTGGACCTTTTGGATTTGGGGTTTTCCGATTCAGGCTGCTCAGGCTGAAATGTGGCCCAGGGCCAGCGCTTCCCTCCGTCAGCAGGGCCCTGGGTTCCGTGCCCAAGAGCAGAGGAGGGGCTCAGCCTGCCTCTCCCTAGGGAGCAGCTAGGGCAAGAAGGCTGGAAGTGACACAGGGGACCACCCAGGCTCAGAGGTGGCGCCGGCTTGCATTTTGTGGGTGGAGGGTGGAGGGTGTGCAGGGCCTGGGGACAGCATCCCGGGCGCTGCTCTGCGTGTTCCGTTTCTTCTCTACCAAAAATGAACAGGTGACCGGAAAAAGAAATGGTGCACCCCGGGGGTGACACTGTGCTCACTGGGGACGGGTTAGGGTGGGACGTCTCTCCTCCTCGATGGCCATGGGCTGGCGGTGAGGGACAAGGGCCCGGGGAGGAGGAGTCTGGGAGATACGGAAGCCCAAACAGCAGAGAACGTCGGGGCATCTGCAGGGGAGGGCCTGGCTCTGAGGAGGTGCCCGCAGGTGACCCGTCCAGGGTCCTGCAGTGGCACGGCGACGGCGGAGGGCCGGCCTCTGGAGGGGGTGCATGTTACCAATGGGCCTGAGCCTTTCTTGGCTTGGGTCTGGAGCAGATCCCAGAAAGCGTCTCGAAGGGACCCCGAGTGGTATCACCAGGGGAGTTAGTGGACTCCAGGCAGAGCTGGGGAAGCCGGGTGGCTGGTGGACCCCAGCTCCCGGGAGAGGCTCCCATGGCCTCCCAGGGGCCGGGATCTGGCCTTCCCTGGAGAGGGTGCTGAGGCCCGCAGTGCAGGTTCCTCCAGGGCCTGGTTGAGCACCAGGGTCTTATTCTGGAACACGCGACAAGCGTGTTCTGAGGACAGCCTGGGATAGGCGCTCTGCCATGGTACACATTAGGGACTGCTCTTGACCTTGACCCCTGTGGCCACGAGGGCTGGGAGAAGCCGAGCCAGGAAGCAGCCCCAGCAGCCTTCCCCTCCAGGAGCTCCGGGTCCCTGGAGTCATGCTGAGGAGGACTGAGGGGTCCTGGCCGTTCTGTCCCACCTCAGTCCACAGGGAAGGCCTGCTCTGGGAAGGAGTGACCTCTGCAGAGGTCCCTCCCCGTGGCTGGGGACAAGCGCTTCCTTGCTCAGGGATCTGGACGGTGCTTCTGAAGTTCCACCACAGCCAGAGTAAGATGCCACAGCAAAGGAGAGCAACAAACGGGCACCCGAAAGGAGGCACCACAGGGGGACATGCGCTCTTGGAGACACTGGCATCCGAGCACCTGGGGATGGGAGGAGGCGAATTCCGCAAGATGGTTTTGGAGGAAACTCGTCACCTTGAAGAGCCATCAAAATGAGCATCCTCTGGTGGCTCCAGGAATCCAGTCCCAGGAAGTGACATCTACAGCCGTGGGCAGCGTTTTCACACAAAGGTGTCAGTGGCAGTGTTGATGGTGACAGTGACGTATGAGGAAAAGCCTGTCCAGCTGTCAGAGGACCATTAACAGTCCCCTGGTGGACACTGACACGGCCACTGCGAGCAGCCCCGGGAGCCCACTCAGTGCCTGTGGAGGGAGAGGAAGGGCCTCGTGGGTTTTCCTCGAAGGTTGCTCGGGCATCCCCACGCAGGAAGGAACAAGAGGTACTGGAACCGGACCACCCTGAGTCCAGGGCTCCCCTGCGCCTCTCCTTACCGCTGGGACATTTGAGTACCTTGGGAACGGAGGCAACAAGACTTGTCCAGGTGCAAGTTGGGCATGACCAGACTCGACAGCTGCCCGGGGTGGAGCCACGTGGGGACATCGGTAGACCCTGAGACAGAGCAAGCTGCCAGGGTAGCCTCGCCGCTGAGAGGTCACAGGACACCTGGCTGAGACCACAGAAGGCTGTGGGGGCTCTGCTGGGCAGAGCCCGATGCCTGCGGCCCCCGTAGAGACACTCAATGCCTTTCCCGAGGCAAAGCCCCCCTTTGGCTTGGCAGGGCAGACACGGTGTCAGCGAGGCTGATGGGCTCCCCTACCGCTTCCCTGAGCCTGAGCCCTGGACTGGAACCCAGGTTTGCAGTCCCTCCATTTCCAGAGCTCATTCCAAGGCGCCCCTTCAAAACTGACCACGACGGTCCACTTTCCGTCACCATAACAAGTACGTGAGATTGCTTGGGTGGTTCTGCACGCCCAGGCTCCTGGCTACTCGGGAGGCCAAGTTGGGAGGATCGTAGTTCACGGCCAGCCTGGGCAACTTACAGAGACCCTGTCTTAAAATAAACATCATGAAAGAGCTGAGGATTTAGCTTAGTAGCCAAGGCCCTGGGTCACTTGTGTGTCCTGGGGCCTCCAGGGCCACAGCCAAGCTTGGGTGGACTTGGGACTGTGGGTGTCGTGGGCCTCAGGGTGAGAGCAGCTGAGCAGGCGGGAGCCGGGACACTGTCCCTGAGAGCACTTCCCGGGGTGTCGTCTCCTGCAGCCAGAGTTGGCCCAGGCAGGGGCAGCTGGGCACAGCCCCCGCCTGCAGGGTGCCAGTTTCCTGGAGGAAGGTGCAGCCCTCAAACACAGCCTGGCCCTTCCACCTTTCTCGGCTGCTGACTGAGACAGACCAGACCCTCCAGAACCTTCTGGCGTGCTCTAGGCTCAGATTTGCTCAGTGGTCCAGGCAGTGTGCTCAGCCCCCTTGGTCAGTGGGGAGCAGGTCTTGACCTGCCCGCTCTCCCGGGATCCTCCTCCTCCTCCCCAAGGAGCGTCCTCCGGGCCAGGAGTCCTGAGGCTGTGCCTCCCTGAGTTCCCAGCCTGGCCCACCCCCCCAGCTCAGGTGCAGTGGTGGCTGCCAAGGGCCCCTGAGGGTGGGAGCAGCTTGTGCACCGCCGGCCACGCCATCCCCCACGTGATGACAGCCCTTCCAGCCCCCAGCTCGGCCCTGGAGAGGAGGCCAGGAGCCCAGCCTCCCAGCTTGTCCTCTGGGCCGCTCCCCTCTGCACACTGGTCCACCCCAGGTCCCCTCCCTCAGGAAGCCTCCTTCCCAGCCCCCCAGGGCCAGCAGGGGACCCTCACCCACGCCAACATGGCGCTCACCTCCGGCCCTCACTGATGATGGGCAGCGTCCAGGGACGAGGTGGGTCCCTTGCTGCATAGGGGTGAAGGGGACTTCCCTTCCGCCCTGAGGGTGCGGTGATGGCAGGTCCTAAAGCAAAATGACAGACGGGGAATAGGAGAAAGCCGCCCTCTTCAGAGGGACAGGGAGATGGGCTGTGCATACAGAGAGGAAGGGGTGGGCCAAGGCACAAGGGACACCCTGCGGCCCTCTGGCTCCCTGTGCCGTCCTCTCCTGCGGGCTGACCCGCCCTGTTGAATGAGATGGGGAGAGGCCCCAGAGGGTCCTCTGAGGAGTCAGCAGGGACGTTCGGAGGAAGCCCTGCCCTGCACTGCAGGAGAGAGGAACTGGAGGGACAGGGACAGAGACCTTGGGTCCAGGGTGCCCAGCGGGACAGGCGCTGCTTCCTGGGTCAGTTCCTGAGCCCCAGCAGCTGCAGGGCCGCCTTGTCAGGCCCCTGGGCCCCGCCTCCCCTCACTGTCCCTGTCTCATGCTGTCTCTGGCACACCAGGAGGATGGGACGTTTTTTCCTGTATATGCTCACCCCTGGGACACGGTGGCTCAGGGGTGGCCCCTGGGGATGCACGTCCAGCAGTCCCTGCCTCCCTTCTAAGGCTCCCTGAGTGGAGCAGGGCACTGGTCCCCTCTGGGGGTATCGTGACCTGCCTTTGGCCATGCAGGAACCAGGAGGTGACAGGCGCGGCTCCCCGTGTCCTCTTTGCTCTGATTTTTCTCTTTTGTCTGATTTTTTAGTATTATTATTTTATTTGTCTCTCTGTTCTCTTCTAGAGAAAGGCCCCAGCGAGGACCCGCGACCAGAAGAGAGGCCCGTGGAGGGTGAGGCCCTGTGCACCTCCCACGGTACCCATCCCCACGCGACCCCTCTCCTTCCCTTGTCCCTGGCTCTGCTCTGCACCCCATCTCTTGGACATCCCCCTTTGGGGGTGCTGGTGGGCTGAGCTCATAGACCTGCCCAGAGGCCCTCTGCTGCTTCCTGTAAGGGCAGTCAGGGTCATGGTCACAGTGTTCTTTCCCGAATTGCGCCACACACCGCCCTGAGGCTGGGCAGGGGGAGTGGGGTTCAGGCCTGAAATCACCGGTTTGGCTTTGAGGCCGGTAGACACTGAGGGAAGGCAGCTGAGATGGGGCAGGACAGGAGGGAGGCCACAGGGAGAGGGGTCTGTTTTATCTCTGGGGTGCCTGCCCGTGGAGTGGGTGAGTGACAGAAGCCTCAGTCCCCAAACCCAGCCTGGCTGGGGAGCCCTGAAGTAGCCACAGAGGCCCACTGCCCCCTGGTGGCGTCGGGCTCAAATTGCAGGCTTACTCCACACAGTGCCCAGCTGGTCTCTCGCTGCGCTGCCTCCCTAGAGAGGCCCAGTGCTGTTCCTAGTCCACTCGGGCTGATTTCGCCATCAGGTGGGCAAGCTCAGGAGTGGACCCGCTGCCCAGGAGCAACCACTTCTGAGCACATAGATTGCCCGCCCCACCCCCACTTCCCTGCTCCAGGGTCCCCGCAGGGTGGCGCCTGGTGACTGCAGAGCTGGGGCAGAGGCAGTGAGGCTCATGAAGCTCCTCTCCCCCCTGCAGACAGCCCCGGGGACGTCATCCGGCCACTGCGGAAACAGGTGGAGCTGCTCTTCAACTCTCGATATGGTGAGCAAGGGTGAGCGAGGGCGGCCAGGCTGGGACCTGCCACCGAGAGGGGCCACCTGCCATGTCCCCATCTCCAGATATCCCACCCTCTGCCATGCTGCCCATTGGCCTGGTGGCTGACCCCTGTCCTCATGGACAGACCCTCCTCAAGTGCTCCAAGGGGCTCACAGCAAGAACCTGCCCCGCTGCTGCCCGGGAGGCGGGCGGGGAGAAGGCACCTCTCTGTCCAGCTCCACCAGGCACTGGGCGAGTGGCTGCTTCACATCCACACAACAGCCCTGTGTCCCGAGATCCATTTCACAGATGGAAAAATGAGGCCAGGCAGTGGTGCACCTTTTCAGAGGCACGTGGCTTGGGCCTGAGGTCCAGCTCATTCTGTTTATTTTTTTCTTTTGTACCAGGGATTGAACCCAGGGGCGCTTACTCACTGAGCCACAGCCCCAGCCTGTTTTTTATTTAGAGACAGGGTCTCACTGAGTTTCTTAGGGCCTCACTAAGTTGCTGAGGCTGGTCTCAAACTTGCGATCCTCCTGCCTCATCCTCCTGAGCCACTGGGACTGCAGGCCTACACCACGGCGCCCGGCTCTAGCTCATTCCTAGCTTGGTGTTTGGCCACACGAGTTTGGGGTTTTGGGCCTCAGGGAGACCCTGAGGAGGGCCCCACTGGAAGCACAAAGACCAGTGGACTTGGGTGCATTCGACCCCAAATCTTAGAAGCCAGTGGGGGCCTCTGCACAGCCTGGTATGAGGCCTGGTCCCCGCCATGTACTCTGGGGGTTCCCTGGCTTGGGCGCATGTCACTGTCCCTGCTGCTCTGGCCTCAGACAAGCCATGTTCCTTTGCAGCCCCAGGCCCCTGACCTGCAGGCCAGGGTGCTGCTCCTCCCCCGGGCAGGTCCACAGGGTCACTGAGCGCTGGGCTAAAGGGCTCTGGCCACCGGCGCCCCCCACAGGCGTGGGGGACAGGGGCTGAGGCTCGTGGCCCTGTGGCCCTGGGTGCCCCTACAGCAGCCGTGTCTCTGCAGCCAAGGCCATTGGCATCTCGGAGCCCGTCAAGGTGCCCTACTCCAAGTTCCTGATGCACCCCGAGGAGCTGTTTGTGGTGGGGCTGCCTGAAGGCATCTCCCTCCGCAGGCCCAACTGCTTCGGGATCGCCAAGCTCCGCAAGATTCTGGAGGCCAGCAACAGCATCCAGTTCGTCATCAAGAGGTAAGGCCTCCTGTGCCCGGGGACACCACCCGGCACCCAGCGCCCAGCAGCAGTACCAAGCACCTCCCTCTGCAGATTGGCAAAGACTCCCCCCTTTGTTTTCAAACAAGTGGTCATTAAAGGCGTTAAAGGGGTCCAGCCATCATCGGGCAGGCACCAGGTGCCCCCGCCCAGCCTGTTGCTGTGGCCAGACTGACCCCTGTCCCAGCCTCAGGCAGGCAGGCCCAGGTGGCCCAGCTGGGGACGGGAATGTGCCTGCTGGCTTACCCGCCCTCTGGGACAAGGGGGCATTGCTGTGTGTCAGGGTTGGAGAGTCTGGTGTCTTCTGGGTCCTGTGCCTCGGGCACCCCATTTTTGTCTGCAAAGCACCCACCAATTCGTCCTGTGTCCCTGCAGGGGTCAGTGTCCCTCTGGAAGGGGCAGTGGCTGCTACAGAGTGAGCGGGGGTGGGGGGGAGGTCCCTGTCCCTCCTGGGTGTTGTTCAGGCTGGTTTGGCAGAGTGGTGAGGGGAGTCCCGAGGCCGAGTTCGCAGGCAGCGGGGCCCTGGCCGGGAGCCTCGGCCTCATTCACGTCAAATGGCAGGCTGGGGGCCTTGGGCAGGGTCCTGTGGGGCTGGGGTCCACCCAGCTGGGCGCTTCAGAAGATGCAAGCAGCAGACATGGGGTCCTGACCTTCAGCCAAAGTCCTGAGCACCCACAGGTGCTGGCCACAACCCAGCAGGGACAGCCACCAACTCCTGCCAGCCAGTGGCCTATCCACTGCCAAACCACGGCCTAAGCCTGGCGCAGTAGCGCACACCTATAATCCCAGCAGCTCAGGACGCTGAGGCCTCAGCAAAAGGAGGCCCCAAGCAACTCAGTGAGACCCTGTCTCTTAGTAAAATATAAAACAGGGCCGGAGGTGTGGCTCAGTGGCTGAGTGACCCTGGGTTCAATCCCCAGTACCCCAAAACCCCTAGCATAGTGCCAGGCAAAGCTGAATACAGGGAAGGGGTGTGGCTCAGGGTGGGAGGCAGAGGGGACCTGGGAACCCTCCAGGTAGGCAGCCTGGGGCAGAGACCTGACGTGTTGCTGGAGGGGTGGGGGCCTTCCGGGAGGGAAGGCGGCTGGGGAACGGACTCGCAGGCCAGAGGCAGGCAGAAGAGGTTGTGGGTGCCGCTCGGTGGTGCAGCGCCCTGGCTTCAGTCCCCAGTGCTGCACAGAATAAAAATAAACAGGAGAAAATTAAGAAGAAAAATCCTGACTGGGGAGGTGGCAAACGCCTGGATTCCAGTGGCTAGGAGGCTGCGGCGGGAGGATAACAGCTTAGCAGCCTCTCAGAAGATAAGGGGCTGGGATGGAGCTCAGCGGTGGAGCTTGAGTAACCTGCCTGTGGCCTGCCCGCCCTCTGTTTGGAAAGGGAGGCCGCTTAGCTGGTGGCTGTGCAGGCTGGAGAGGCAGCCTTCTGGGGTTAAGGCCGCCCTCAGTCCTTGGGGCCTCTGGCAGGTTGCTCAGCTGCTTGGTGGGGACCCAGGTGGCCCTGGCCCAGGAACCCTGGCCAGCGGCCATCTCCCTGAGGCCCCCGGAGCCATCAGTCTCCCCCTGAAGAGAAGAGGCCCCAGTGGAGGGCCCTCTCCAGCTCCCTAGGCTGCAGTCCTCATTCCTACCAGCCCTGGCCCCGAGAGCCCAGGTGTGTGATGGACACTGGCCGGTGCCCAGGAGGTGCCCACGGCCAGAGGGTGCCAAATCCTCACTCCTGGGCACCCCTGTGGCAGAAAGCAGGCAGGTCCTACCCTGACACGTCCCTGCACCACCAGGCCCCGTCCCCAGCCCTGCCCGCAATCCCGCGGTGCCCAAAGCCCACCCTCCATGCAGGCCAGCTGGGCTGGACCCAGGCTGTGCTGGACTCCCACATTGGGCATCAGAACCCCCCACCCCGGCTGCTTGCTCCAGCCCTTGGCTGTGGCGATTAAGTGACGTCCTGGATCCCCCAGGTGAGGGTGTCACCCACCAGGGCAGGACCCTAGAGGGTCTTGTCCCCCACTGGCTCCTCAGTGCCTGGCGTGGCCCCCAGATCACCCATAGGTCAGCAGGACCCAGTGCACAGATGTGGAGACCGAGGCCCAGGGAGGGTGGGCTGCCCTGGGTGCGGGGGGCCCGGGTGACGGCTGTGCTTGTGTCTTCCAGGCCTGAGCTGCTCACGGAGGGCGTCAAGGAGCCTGTGGTGGACAGCCAAGGTACCCGTCCTGGGCGAGGCGCGGGCTGTGTGGGTGGGCCCAAGCCTCTGCCAGGCCACCTCCTGCTTCCTCTGTCCCGTCCTCCTCCCCGGGACCCCCCATGGGGCTTGCCCTGCTGGCAGTGCCACCTCAGGTCCCAGAGCCTTCTCCTCACCCTGGCTTCTCTCCCCCGCCCCCAGAGAGGGACCCCGGGGACCCCCTTGTGGACGAGAGCCTGAAGAGACAGGGCTTTCAAGGTAAGGTTGAGGTCAGCTGGCCAGGCACCGTGACCTTGACCGGGTGGGGGGCTAGGCTGGGGGACCAAGCGAGCCGGGCTGGCCTCTGGGCCAGACTGTCACCTGCCAGCTCCAGCTAGATTCCGCAGGCAGGTCTGGGGAAGGCCAGGCACAGGGTGCATGGTGGCCACCCCTGGCTGGGCCCGAGCCACTGCCCCGTCCCCAGCGGTCACCATGTCCTCCAGGCTTTGAAGTAGGGAGAGGTTCCAAGATAGGGAGGCCCCCCTGGAGGAGGAGGGCTGGGCCGGGCTGGGCCTCAGCATGAGGAAGGAGGGCCAGGGTGGCCGGGGCACTGGCACAAAGGCTCAGGTAGGGCCATGGGAGCCGAAAGGGGCCAGGGTCCTGGGGAGACAGGCCGTGACCCAGGGAGGCCCAGCCTGAGGGGGGCCCATCCCTGCCATGGTGACAATGGCTGGAAATCGCTGTCCACATCCCTGTGTCCAAGCAACTCCAAGGAACTAGCAGTGTGGCTGTGAGTCCCCAGGGGTGGGTGTCCCCAGGTGACCTGGTGTGGTCTCCATGCCTCTGAGCAGCGAGTGGTCAGCGGGGTCAGTGCTGATGGGGCGGGGGCAGGGAGGCCCAGATCACAGGGATGCTGCTTGTTGCCCTGGTCACTGCCTACCAGAGCATCTGGGACATTCTGTGACAAGGGGATCTCGTGTTCTTGCCTCACCCCTTGGCCCCACACTGAACCTGGCCAGGGTCCCCCCAAGCACAGAGGTCCCTTCTTTGTCCTCCCCACACCCCGCCACTCTGTACCTGCTGGCACAGGGAGGTCCTCCAGGGACACTGCAGGGAGTGAATGGTCACCAGGGTCGCCAGGCGGCCTCCTGCCTCTTGGGCCCCGTCCCACACCAGTCAGGGGTCTTGAGTCAGCTGAGCTCGTGTCCCCTCCCGTCTGCGCGCGGGAGAGGAGACCCGGAACCCACCTCTGGCGTGTTTATGTGTTTGGTTTTTCAAATGTCAGCAATTAGCTAATCTCCGGCTTCGCTGCTGTTGTCCCAACAGCCTGCGTCCTCGGAGCACTCGCGTCGCCACCAAGGCGCTAATGCCAAGGGCTCCCGGGCGCTCCCGAGGACCTGCTAATGGCCCTGGAAGCAGCGCCCCTAATTAGAAAATCGCATTCCTTAAACGCCGCCAAGTGCCTTCCCTCCAGCAGCCTCAATCCATAATTGTCTTTGCTTTGCAGAAAATTTCGACGCCAGGCTCTCGCGGATCGACATCGCCAACACGCTGCGGGAGCAAGTGCAGGACCTGTTCAACAAGAAGTACGGTGAGCGCCCCAGCCCCGCCTGCACCGGACAGTGAGGGATGGACAGTGAGGAACCGACAAGAGCTCTGCAGAAAAAGCAGGCTGCTCAAGAGAACGGGTGCTCACCTTAGGCTGGGTACAGCTCATGAAAGGGGCGCAGCTCAGGGGCTAGCACTTGCCATGTGCACAAGGCCTGGGCCTGGGCTTGACTCCCAGCACCTCACACATGCGGAAACGCACGCATGCACGCACACACGCAGACCCGCCCAAGTTCAAGTGGAAAGCCACAGGCTCCAGTTCTGCATGGAGAAGTATCAGTGCAACATTAAGAGGAGCGTGTGACGCGGGAGAAGTATTGGTGCAGCTGTCTATGGACAGTACAGCTGGCCATTGGTCATGCCATAGGAAGTACAGTGGGAGGGTAGCCTTCAGCTGGATTCAGCAGCTCAGGCATGCCCTAGCTGTCTGTTTCTGTGGTGTGGACGTAGCCTCAGGCCGGCAGAATGGCTACAGCAGCTCCAGGCATCTATTCTGCATGCTTGGGAAGGAGAGGGCTGGGTCTTCCTTGTTTCTCAGGGAACTAGGTCATTTATTTCCTAGAATTCCCTGAAAGCCCTCCCCTTGTTTCTCATTGGTCCCTTTTGAGTCACATGTCTGTTCCTTACCCAATTTCTGCGTCAGGGACATGGTCAGTGCCCCTTGACCCAGGCACGGGTTACCTGACCTGTCATTGTGGAGAGGGGGAAGGCAGATGGTGTGGACACTCCAGCTGTTAGCCAGGGAGAAGGGGCTGAGCCTAACCCAGGAGGGAAGTCGGGACACAGGTGACGGGCTCCCCTTAGGGGAGGAGATTGAAGGGCGAGGCACGCTCGGGCAGTTGACGAAGGAGTCTGCTGTCGAAAAGCGGCCTCTGGGACGGCCTAGGAGCCACCCATGGGCAGTGAAGCCCTCTGTGTGACACCGCAGTGCCGCCACACGCTCACATTTGCTGTAGGTACCTCACACGTTCCAATCCTCGGAATCTGTGATGGCACGAGCACCCGGGTGACTGACAACTTGTGGTGACAGAAATATGGGGACTTTTTTTTTTTTTTTTTTTTTAATTTAATGTGGTGCTGGGGAGCCCAGGGTCTCCCACAGGCCGGGCCAGCCCCGAGTGGTCATGATGTGTCCGCGTAGGTTCATCCATCCGTCATCACAGAGGTGCCGCTGTGACACAGAAGCCCTTCCTTGGGGATGCTCTGCATGGGGTCAGGGTAGTGGGGCTCTCTGTTCTCTACTCTCAATTTTACTGTGAATCTAAAACTGCTGTAAAATAATAGTCTTTGTTTAAAAAAAAAAAAAGGATGGAGGAGAAGGCGGGGCTGGGTGGGGTGCTGCCCTTTGGAGACAGAATGTTCTGGATTGAGATATGGTAGAAATAGTCTCGAACCTGATGACTGATAAACCACTGGAGGATCCACTTTAAAATGGCGGATTTTGTGGTTCACCAGCTACACCTCCATCATAGGACCCTGCATCTGGGCAGTGGCGGTTATCCAGGATGCACGAAGACGGGATTCGTGCTCACCAGGTGCAGCGTGCACCTTGGCCTCTGAGCTTCCTGGAGGCCAGAGCAAAAGGAGACTCAGGGTCTGCAGTTCCCAGTGTCCATGAGATGAAAATTAGCTCATTGCACCAAAAATCTCATCTGTCCTATCCCGTAGTCCCTCTCCCCGTTGGCCCGGCCCTGTCCTGCAGTGCTGGGGGTGGTGCTTTCAGTGAGCTCCTGCCCTGGGGGAGGGGATTCCTGAGGTGGCCAGGTGCGGCTGAGCCCTGAATGTGCAGGTTGGCTGCGGGGTGTTCAGCACTGAGAACCCACACTTGCCCCCGGTGGGGAGCACCTCGGCCCCCAGTGGGTTGGGGACACACCGAGGCACCAGTCCAGCTGTGAGGAAAGGCTGGCTGGAGTGGAGAGCATTTGTGATGAGAAACTAGGTACAGCCGGAGTGCACAGGACCCAGCCTGCTGGCGGCACCCTAGCTGGCTGGGCCTGGTGGAATGTGCCTGCTAGAACCAGGGCAGAGCCGCGTCTCTGTCATAGGCAGCCAGGCCACAGGCACACTTCTCCCAGTGGGGCTCGCAGATCTCGGCTCCGAGGCTGAGAAAGCCCCCGGCTCCCCTCCCGTCACCCAAGGGCCCTCTCCACCCTCTGTACACCTCCACCACCTCCTTCCTGATGGTCAGGACTGTCCCTCTCGCCCGCAGGGGAGGCCCTGGGCATCAAGTACCCCGTCCAGGTGCCCTACAAGCGCATCAAGAGCAACCCTGGCTCCGTGATCATTGAGGGGCTGCCTCCGGGAATCCCGTTCCGGAAACCCTGCACCTTCGGTTCCCAGAACCTGGAGAGGATCCTTGCTGTGGCTGACAAGATCAAGTTCACCGTCACCAGGTGCCGGGGGAGGGGGGACACAGGGTTGGCCAGGGTGGGGCCTTTCCCCGGATCCTGCTTCACTGCTGGTTGGGGGCCTTCCCCGCACCATCCTGGGGGACTGGAGATGGACCACTGGCCTTTCCCTAAACTGGCCACCCCACTACCACTCCAAAGTAGGGGTGACCTCTGAGCACCTTCTGCTCAGCACCGCCCATTGACACTCATCCCTGCTCCCTAGCCCTGAGGAGAGGACTTCATCCCACGCACCCAGTCACCTGGGGTCCTTGATGAGATGCGGGCTGTGCCACAGGAGGCCTGAGGTGGCCCCAGAGTTCCTAGCCCACACAGGCGTGGCCAGTGCCTCTGTGTTCCAGTGGCTCCCTGCTGTCCACCCGCCCCCACCCTGAGCCCCCTCTCTTTCTCTTCCAGGCCCTTTCAAGGACTCATCCCCAAGCCTGGTAAGAGGCCTGCCGGGAGGGGTGCTGGGCGTGGGGGGCTGGCCCTGTCCTGGGGCTAGAGGTTGGAGCCGAGTCCACTGTGGGACGTGGGTTTTGGGCTCTGGACCAGAGCCGGGCCGCAGTCCTGCCTCAACTGACTATGGGGACTCCAGCTTGGTGGTGAGAGGGGGGAGCCAGCTGCCTGGATGACGAGGCCCCTGCTGACCCCTTCAGTACACCATGCCCTCCGCAGGTGGACGGGTAGTGATGTGACAGCTCCTGTCAGCACAGGGACCCCAACGAGGGGCAAGGGAGAGGGGAGTTCTGGCAGAGAGGGCACGGGGAGGCTGAGCCGCTCCAGGGGCTCCCCAGAGCCCGGCTGTGTCTCCAGAGCCCTCGGATGGAGAGGGTCAGGAAGGTGGTGGTGGGTGGGCAGCTTGAGTAGCAGCTGTGGCCCGAGTGCCCAAGGTCCAGAGCTCCCTGACCTCTACCATGGGCACATTTACACCTCTTTGGAGAACTTGGAGGGCCGGGCCATGTTCTGGGCTTGGAGTGACCATGGTGGGCAGAGAGGAGGCCTCTTCGGGACCCCTCAGACTGCGGAGGGGAGACTGGGCTCTCAATCGCAGCCAGTCCCCTGTCGCAGCGTGGCTATGCCGGCGCCAGCCTGCTGAGGCCTGGGCAGTCCAGAGCGGAGCCCGAGGCAGTCAGGCCGCCCCAGCGGAAATGAGCGTTTCCCCAGGAAGCAGGATGGGGACAGCAGGACAGGGCCGGGAAGTGACCGTCACGGGATCTTGACGGCATCACGGGGTGCACTTGCAGAGCCTCCTGTGCACCAGCCAGGGTCCCGGACATGCCTCCCAGGGCTTCCCGGGGACCCTCCTGCCGGAGACCGCGTGATCTCTGTGCTCTCTGTCCTCCTAACTTGGGGCTTTGGGGCTCGCATCACGGCCCAGCGCTGGCCGGCCCCTGCAGGGTGTCGCCTTGTGGGGCTCAGCCCCGGTGGCGTTAGCTCTGCTGCACGGGCAGCTGGGAGGATGGCCAGGCCTCCCTCTGCAGGTGAGAGCGGGGAGTGGGGCACCACCGGCCAGTCTGCTCCCTTCTGCAGGAGGAGAGGTCCCAGCTGGGCTGCCCTGGGCTGTGCCCATTTTTCAGTGGGTTTGGCAACAGGAAAGGAAGGGTCATGCTCGCCCCGGTGGCAGGTTCAGCCCTTGGCCCTGTTCTATGGGGCAGAGGAAGCCTGAGAGCCCTCACCCCGTGCACCCTATAGCCTCTGTCCTGCATTCCCGTGGGAAGGCACCGGGAGTGTGGACGGCAGGTTGTTCAGAGGAGCCCCTTGGAGTGACCAGCAGGCTTTGGGGAGCAGCCAGGGAGAGGGCTCCCGACAGCCCCTCATCTGGCCTCTAGGTCCCTCTGTGCCCATTGAGCCCTCTGAAGGTCCAGGGCAGGGCGGGAGGGTGGAGCCAGGGGGCCAGGGGTGTGCTTGGGCAGGGTGCTAGGGTGAGGTGTGGGGAGCGGGGACTTCCCCTTGGGTGGTAGAAGGACACTATTAAGAATGGCTCAGGAGCCAGGTGCAGTGGCCCTGTAATCCCGGCAGCTCAGGAGGCTGAGGCAGGAGGATCCTGAGTTCAAAGCCCCAGCAACTTAGAGAGGCCCTCAGCACCTGAGTGAGACCCTGCCTCTAAATAAAAAAATAAAAAGGGTGGGTGTGGCTCAGTGATAGAGCACCCTGGGTTCAGTCCCCAGTGCTGAAGAAAGACATCCTGAGCACTAGAGGAACAGAGTCCCCATGTGGTGGGGACAACGAGGAGCAGATCTGAGTGGCAGGCAGCGAGGCCTGCAAACCAGGGACCGTCCGCCCGAGACACATGGCTGGCAGCCATCATAGCTAGTGAACTTGGCTCATGAACCTGGTTGAACGTGGGGTGTGTGAGCCACAGTCCAAGCCTGCGCCCTGGGACCTCCAGCGCCTGGGTGTGGAGAGAGGGGACCTCCTAGGCCTGAAGCCCAAGGGGATGCTGCCACCGGGGAGGCCATGATGCCTGGGACCACGGGGGGCAGCTCACAGGTAGGGGAGGCCTGGGTCACTGTGCGGCAGTGTCCTGCGGGTGGGGGTGGGAGAGGAGCCACCGAGCTGCAGAGGGCCTTTAGCCAGGGCGGGAGGGAGCGATGGCGACTAGGGATAGTGGGGAGGCTGGGGGTGGCAGGAGGAGCCGCCCACTAGGGGCGGGGGCAGGGGCCTGCCATCTCTCCCAGGAAGGGTCACCAGACCGTGGACAGAGGGCTAGAAAGAAGCAAAGGGCCTGGGAAGTTTGACTGCTGGTCACCAAGAGTCGAGGAGGGGTCCGGGCCACCCAGGCCTGTCTGTCTGCAGCTGAAGTCCCCAGAAGGGGCAGAAGCAGGTTGGTCTCTACACGAGGGTGAGGCCACCTGCCAGGTTAGGCCGCCTGCTGCAGAGACCAGCCGTCTCCCCTGCACTGGGGCCAGGGAAGGTCTGGGCTGTCACCTCCCAGGGCCAGCCGCCCACATCCTGGCAGGGAGAGCTCCCTCCCTGGCTGCCCCACACTTGCCGGGTGCCTGGGTGCCAGGCCTGGGGCTGCCCGTCTCCCCCAGACTCCAGCTGCCCTGGGAGGGAGGGAGGTGCTGTCAAGGGTCCCATCTGTAGCTGAGCAAACCAAGCCCCAGCGAGGCAGAGTCTCCATGGCCTGTGCCTGGGCGCTGGGGACCTGGGGCAGCAGGGGGCGGAGTTAGCAGAGCTGCGGCCAGAATCACACGGGCCTTGACGGGAAGGCCAGGCCGGCCAGGCTGACAACAGGCTTGATTTTGTGGCATTGAGGGTTTTTTCAGCCACCCACATGACATCAGGAGGTTTTCATGGTCTTGCGGTTACCATGGTGACACAGTTCCACTGCCCGCCCGGGGTAGGCTAGAGAAGGAAGAGCTGGGCACTGGAGCCAAGGGAGGGTGGTGGGCAGCGGCAGCGAGCAGCAGGTCTCTGGTGAGGGGAAGCCAGACGTGAGGAAGGTGGAAACTTCCAGAAGGGTGAAGGTGGTACTGGTCCCCAAGGCAGGGTCTGCAGGCCTGGGAGACACCTGGGGACATGGGTGCAGCTGGTGGGGTCCGAGTGGTGGTTGACGCAAGCAGGGTGGCCTTGGGGTGGGGGCAGTGGCCACCCTGAGGAACAGAGCCAGTGCAGGAGCAGAGCAGAGCCAGCCACAGAGTTTGTGGGTCAGGAGAACCGAGCCAAGAACATGGGGGTAGCCAGACGCAGGGGGCGCTCATCTGTGATCCTTGCGGCTGGGGAGGCCAAGGCAGGAGGACTGGGAGGTCAAAGCCAGCCTCAGCAGCTCAGCTAAAGAAGATGCAGAGAGGTCTGGGATGTGGCTCAGCAGTAGAGCACCCTGTATCAAAAACAATTCTTTTTTAATTAAAAAAAAAAAAAAAAAAAACTTTTTTAAAAGCCATGAAAGATAGTGAGCTCCCTGTCGCTCAAGGCATTTAAGCCAAGCTGGGGCAGGCACTCACTAGGGAGGCCATTTCCGGCAGGGCTCCCTGCAGGTGGGGACAGAAGGGCTCTTCCTGCCTGTGTCTGAGCCTGAGGTCCCTACCCATGGTGGCTCTTCTCGGGCCAGTCTGGGGGAAGGGCTAGGGTGGGACCCACTCCCCCTGCAGTGGCAGGCCGCTCCTCCCCTGTTTGGGAACCTGCTAGCCTGAGTGACAGTCTCAGGAAGCCCCTCCCAGCACACGGGGACCTCAGAGGCAGAGCAGAGCTGCCGACTTGCTGTGTGACTCCGGCAAGTCAGTTTGCCTGCCTGAGCCTCTGCGACCTCGTCAGACAGTGGGGGACACTGCGGGAACCCCGTGCCCACCCCAGGGCCTCCCTGGGCTCCCTTCATGGCCAGAGGGGCAGGGGCAGTGGCGCTCAGCAGGTGGGAGGCGAGAGGCGGCCAGGCTGAGCGTGGAGGGCCTGGAAGGCCCGGCTTTGCAGCGTGGACTGGACCCTGCAGACCCGGCCTTGGCAAGCTCTTGCGCTGACGTCCCCGCAGCCCCCCAAACCTGAGCAGCCCGCGGGCCCCAGCTTGATTGAGGTTGTCCCTGTGGTCCACTCGGAACGTCCTACTTAGTTTCAGTTGAAGGCAATGTCAGGTCAGGAGCTGCTGGGAAGATGGACACTTGACTCTGCGCAGCGAGGGCTGTGGTCCTGGGACCCAGGTGGACAGGGCCCCAGAGATGCTGCTAGGCCTCTCTCTGTGGGTCTCCTGTCATCCGCAGGAGCTGGGCCAGGGTGCCCTGATGGGAAAGGCACTAGGGGTGCAGAGAGAGGGGTTGGACAGTGTCAGCAGCAGGAACAGGTCACTTTTGCCCCCTCAGGACTTTTTTCTGCCATTTCTGGCCTGTATGATCTTGGATAAGTTGACTTACTGCCTGTGAGTATGGATAAGTTAACTTACTAGCTATGATCTTGGATAGTTAACTTACTGTCTCTGATCTTGGATAAGTTAATTCCACTGGGCCTCCATTTCCTCAGGGTCTCCTGGAACAGGAGCACCCTCTGTGATTCCTCCCACCTCTCTCCTGTTGTTCGAAACCCGAGTCCTTTCCATGTCCCTAGTCACTGGGGCACTCACCCCTCAGGGCCTGCCTCCCTTCCCCGCCGTCCCCACCCCTCTCCACCCTTGCAACTCTGTCATCTTGAGAGCTCAAAATAAAACCGTCCTTCCTCGGGTTTCTAAAGATACCCGGCTCCAGCGCCAGCCGTGTTTCTCTACTTAATTATCTCTGCTGTGCTTTGTTAATTAGGCCCCGGTAATGATCCCCTTCTGCCTTCCCAGGGAAAGCTGGCATCTGCGGGCAGGGCTGAGAGGCCTCTGTGGGCAGACACGCCCTGCCCTGCATAGAGTGGGCGCTGTGGTTGGATCCTGGGGACGCGGGGGAGGGTGCTCAGCTAGTGCCGTGCCAGCCCCATCCTGCCCTGGACAGGCGCCCTGGACAGGCAGTGAGGGTGGTCCAGGCCCCCGGAGGGAGCAGTGTGGGGAGGGGGCTCCAGAAAGCCCTGGATGAGGCCACCCAGGCCACCGGAACAGCCTGGTCCTTCCATCTGGGCTGGGCTGTACTGAGGTCAGCGCGTGGCAGGGCGGTCACCAGGCACCTGGCCTGTGCAGGTCTTGTCAAATGGTGGACGTGTCTTTGAGTCACAGAGGCAGAGGGCTGGGCGGGAAGCCAGGCTCCGCCTGGGTTTTGCTGGATGGCTTGGGTCTTTCCAGCCCATGGGGTGGGGTGGGGGACACTCAGGTGGCAGAACGGGAGGTAGGGATGGGGACACAGCCCAATATCTATAAGTGTCATGGGGACTGGCCAGTGGGGCCAGCAGGGGGCCAGCACAGGCACAGTCACACTGTGAGCGACGGAGACACTGGGCCAGGTCCTGGTGTCCCGGGCTGGCCTCTTGATCAACAATGATTTAAAAAAAAAAAAAAAAAGAAAAGAAAAAAAGAAAGAAAGAAAAGTAAAAATCTGCGTCACGGGGCTCACCTCCTGATGGGGACATAAAGGGACACTCTGGAAAGCCGGAAGTGCTGTGGACATGCTTGGATGAGGGCGGGGCTTGAGGCGCTCTGTCTCCCCGCAGCACTGGGTCGAACCCGGGGCCTCATACATGTGCTCTACACGGCGCCGAACCCCAGGCCTAGGCAGGTGGTGGCCCAGGAGTGGCCCCAGAGTAGAGGCCTGAAGGAGGCAGCGCTGACCAGGGAGCAGGGAAAAGCATTGCAGGTGGAGAGGGCTCCTCTGCAAAGGCCCGGGGGTCACCTGCCGAGTGTTAAGAAAGAGCAGGGGAAATTGCCAGAGGGGAGGCAGGAGCTGGAGGGAAGATGGCGCGTGAGCCGAGGAAGGGCCAGTGCAGCTCTGGGCAGGGGGGCAGGCTCCCCCACTCAGGGTTGAGAGGAGCTCCCTGGCTGCCAGGCCCAGGACAGGCAGGGCTGGGATGGCGGGAGGCTGAGAAGGCCCAGGCTGTCAGGCGGTCCCCGACTCTGGGTGTCTTTTGTAGCTAAAGCCCAAAGAATTTGCTGATGCAGGCTGTGGGGGCGGCCGGGGCCAGCGCGCTTCTGGCCGCAGGAGGTGCTGTTGACTGAGCCAGAGGAGGTGCCAGGCCTTGGGTGGGTGGGACCCTGTCTGGGCCTTCGGCTCTCAGGGCAGACTGGGGTCCAGGGGAGCAGCCACAGCCCGAGGTGTAATTAGTGATTCCCGAGCTCCGACCTGGTGTTTAAAGCCCTGGGACAGTAAGGTCACCCAGGAATGTCCCAGTCGGCTTTTTCACACTGTAACTGAAAGACACAACAAGAACAATTAGAGGAAAGGACGTTTTGGGTGGGGGCTCAGGGCTTGAGAGGTCTCCGTCCATGTACCGCCAGGTCCGTTGTCTGGGCCCAGGGTGAGGTGAGGCAGGGCAAGGCCACCCCCAGGGGCCACCTCCAGCCATACCCCACCTGCTCCAGTCACCACCCAGTTAGGACTCTCCACTGTCCCACGGGGGCTTCTAGGCCACCGCACCTCTAAACCGTGACGGAGTATGTAAGGCTGGTTAGTGTCCTACAGGTCAGTGGGTGCAGCTCCTTGGTGATAGAAGACGCAGTCCCCTTGCCTAGGGCTACCGCTGCCACACAAGGTGGAGAGGGACAGAGATACCCTCTGTGCCCCGTGAAGTCAGGGCACCCCAAGTCCCCATTATTGGCCCCTGAAGCTGAGTTTTCCGTGACCTTTCTGCGGGGACTGGGACAGGACAGGGAAGGCCAGAAGGAATTGGGCAGACAACATGTGGACGCCTTGGCCAGGGTGGGGCTCCTCGCCTTCCGGCCCAGTTCTTCAGGAGGCTGAGGCAGGAGGGGGGCTTGAGCCGGGCGTCGGGGCTGGCCTAGGCACATAGGGAGACCCCGCCGCAGGGAGGAGAGTGGGAAACTGGTCCCTCAGCAGGGCCCTGTTCGGGAGGGGGTGAGCTTTGCCCCCTAAACGTCAGGGCCCTCAGTGGACTTCAGCAAGGGGACGCCGAGCCGGGTGGATGCGCCGAGAGCTGTTTGGCAGGCGGTGGGCGCAGGGAGGCTGGGCTGTAGGCTGGACCTTCGGGACGATTCTCTGTGAAAGTGGCCCATTGTGGCTGACTGGACTTAGTGGTTTAAGACATCAGTGTGCTACCTTCAGGTTCAGAGGCCAGAAGTCCAGCGCGAGTCTCAGGAGGCTGAAGTCAGGCTGGGCTGCCTCCTCCTGGTGGATGGGGGCGGGGGGTGGTCTATGTCCTTTCCTTGTCCAGCTTTAGAGGCCTCCTCCTTCTGGCCTCCATCTTAGAAGTAGCTGCCTCCAAACTCTGCCCGCTGAGGTCTCTGGAGTGACCAGTGAGAGCAGGAGCAGGGACCCAGGAGAGGCGCAGGGAGGAAGGAGGTGTGCAGAGTCCTGGCACAGGCTGGCTGTGTGCGTGTGCACAGAGACCCTCAGCCCAAGCAGGGCCACCCGTCACTCTCTCCCCACGTGGGGCTCGCCAGCGCACACCCAGACGGCCACCCTGTGCACACACCTGCTCCCTGGGCCCCGGGTCCCAGCAGAACAGCCGCGATGCTGGCTTCCAGTCCACCCGAGCCCGAGACCTCACGCGTCACCCCCCGAGGCCTGCCCAGGCTCCACCTCAGTGCCTGTGTCCTGCTGGAGGGTGAGTGTCAGTCTGCTGACCCGTCTCCCAGCTGGACACCACACCCCAAAGTTCCCTTTGGACTTAGCAGAGGCCTCTCATGTAGAAGGTTCTCTGAGGCTGAATAAGCTGGGCCCGTGGTGCACGCCTGTCACCATCTGTCCGGTGGGGCGGGTGGCCTGTCCTTATGGGTGGTCAGGAGTCTGAAGGCATGTTGTGTAACCCTGATTTGCAAACATCACAGGTCACTTGGGCATGGGGACCATAATGGGGTCTTCAGGCCCTGGACTCCCCAAGGGCTGGGGACAGCAGCGCCCCCTGGTGGTGCTCCTGATCCTGCCTGCACCACCCACTGTGGAGTCAGAACTGGCAGATCCCCTGGTGTCCAAAGGACAGCGAGGCCCAGCGGGTGGTCGTGAGCCACATCCCAAGTGCCCGGGGCTCTGCCCAGTGTGTGGCAGCCCCTGTCCTGGGATCTGTGCCCTCTCCTGTCCCCACCACACAGGAAGGAACAGCTCAGAAAACCAGAGCAGACCCTAGTCCTCCCGGGCTGGCTGGCCTCACTCCTGTGGGCAGAGGCTGCAGGCCAGGTGACACGGTGCCCACAGCTTCCCTGGGGTTGCTGTTTGGCGGTGGGCACCATCAGGCGACCAGGACGGGGGGCCAGGTGTCTCACATGTGGCCTCCGATCGTCCTGAGCCCCACCCAAGGAGAGGTGGGGCCCAGGGCTGAGCCACCCTCTGGTGCCTCATCTCGTTGGCACCCCAGCCCCAGGCAGGAAGGCCCCTGGGAGACCGTGGGCTGTGTGTGAGCATGGGGGGTACCAGGACCCGCTCCTGCCTGTCCTGGCTCTGCGCCGGCCCCCCACAGACCTTTAAGTGCTCTGTGAAAGGGCAACATGAGTGCCACCCGGCAGCCCCCCATTACAGTCTTGGATTTGGGGGCTTGATAGCTCTGGTGTGTCTGGGCCCTGAGAGATTGAGAAGAGCCCTGGGGACCCAGAGAAGGGACAGTTTCAAGGGACTTGGTGGAAGGCTCTCAGGAGCAGGTCTGAGAACCCCTCCCCCCCAGTGCACGGTGAGCAGGGGGTGCGTGGTGAGCAGGGGGCACGCGGTGCATCTTGACGTCTATCCAGACAGTCTATCCAGGGAGCTTGAGAGCGAACTTCAGAGGCCTAGAAAGTTTTCATTTGTGAAATTTAGCTTCCTGGGACTATAGAAGGATTGAAGCCTGGAGCTAAGGACAGCAGGGACATCCTGACTGGTGGCAGGGATCTGAAACTTTCGTAGTGCTCTTCTGCGTGTGATATTAGATCCTGCAACGGGCCAGGATTCCCCCTGGAAGATGTGGACACTGAGGCCCAGAGAGGTTGAGTGACCTTCCAAGTCCCACTCAGCATTAGGGTTAGACTCAGGGTCGTCTTGCTGTCTCTCCTGGGCCAGGGACCCTCCTCATCGCTGGCCCTGAAGACCCCCTTCAGGCAGGCCCCCCCCTTGACCTAGGCCTGCTGATGTGCCTGGACTAGCGGCCACTGCTGCCCTGACCTACCGGCTGGGCATTTCTGTGCCTGCTCGTGGGCCCTGCTGCTGTCACTGCTACAGACAGGACTGCGAGAGGGACTTGCCCAGGGTCACAGCTGAGGACAGAGGCAGGATTTGAACCTGGGCAGGCAGAGTCTCTGAAGCCCTTGGGCTGTGGCCACCCTGCGGCATCCGCAGCAGGTCCTGGGTTCCCTGATGTTTGTCTTGCCCGTGAGCAGACCCAGAGGCACAGCCTGCCCAAGTCCTGGCTACTGCTGCCCACAACAGCCCCGGGCTCCCTGGTAATGGCCATATTCCAGACAGTGGGTGTGCGAGGGCTTGATTGTGGGGAAGGGCCACTCTCGGCCGCACAACCCACTGGCTGGGCCATCTGGATCTGCAGGGATCTTGGCTCCTCTTGTGGGCTGACCAGGGCGTGGGGGCAAACCACCTCCGTCATAGGCAGTGGCCACAGTTCACGTCAGGAAAGGCCACGCTGCTGGGCACCTCCCTTCCCCAAGTTGCCCTCCCCCCTGTTCAGCAGGGAGGGCGGGTCCCGGGGCTGGAGAGGGCGCCCATCTGTGGTCAGGGTTCCTCCCAGAGCTGCTCCCTCCTTTGCCCGCACTGCCCAAGGAGTGGCCTCAAGTTCCCAGAGGGCAGGGTCTCCTCCCCGCCTCCAGCCTTCCCTGCCCCATTTCACTCCAAAACTCACCCCTTAAGAGAAATCTTGCTGGGCTCAGTGGCTCCGCCTGTGATCCCAGCACCTTGGGAGGCTGAGACAGGAGGCTCCCAGGTTCACGGCCAGCGGGGGCCCCTGCGTGCTAAGCGAGCGCTCAGCCCAGCCCAGGGCCAGGCCCCCCCAGGGAGCAGAGGAGGTTCCCTCTGGGGAATCTTGAGCCAAGCACCCACGGGACCCCGGGGCTCCTGGTGTCTCTTGTCCCTCACACCCGCTTCCACAGTCCCAGTGAGGAGTCTCAGCGTGCGGTGAGGCTGCAGCCCAGTTCCTCGGGTCCCTGGTGGCTGTCACCTCTGGGGACCCATCTCTGGCCCCCAGCTGGGTCAGGCCCCTGCCACCTGCTCCTGTCGGCCACCGAGTGGCAGTTGGCAGACTTGACTGCCATCTCCTAAGGCAACTAGGTGTCCCACAGTACGCAAGGGCAGGGCTGGGTGCTGGGCAATTGGGGTCAGCTTTTCCATCACCGGGACCAAAAGGCCTGACGAGGACAATTTTGGAGGAGGAAAAGTTCACTCGGGGCTCACGGTGCCCGATGTTGAAGTTGCCCTAAGCTAAAGAGCAAAGAAAAAGCTTTATTTCTGAGCACTTTGGGAACAAGCAGGGGAATGTACGGTACTGAAATATCTTCCAAGTAGGTACAATCAGATTCACTGGTGCTGGGCAGAATACTCCATCCACACACAGGACTGGCCCCAGCGCACTGGCCTCGAGGTCAGAAGGAACATTGTGGCAGAAGAGGGTGGCAGAGGGGAGCAGCTGGGAACGTGGCATCAGGAAGCAGAGGGACAGGGCTCCTCCGGCCACACCCCCGTCTGCAGTCACCACCAGCTAATCCCCCACAGGCTTGACACACTGAGGGGCCAAGGATGTCACCACCCAGTGGCTCACCTCTGAACTTTCTTGCACTGTCTCCCACAGGAGCTTTGGGGTCACCTCACATCACGTCCCCTGCTAGGTCCCCAGGGACAGCACCCTGTCCAGCTTGAATGAAGCTCTAGAAACATCCCTGGGGAATGACATGGGCCAGCTCTGACTGAGTCCTGGCCCTCCACAGCTGGGTGTCCAGCCCAGGACAGTGCGGCTCAGGTCTCCATCTCAACCTCTCTGTCCACACTGCCCTCGGGCCACAGGGCCAGGTCAGGTCTGCTGCACCCTGTGTGCACAAGGCAGCCACCCCTGTCCTTGCTTGGTGACCTCAGAGGGCCCTGAATTAGGGGTCCCACCCAATTCCTTTCGAGGTCAAGCTGTGGGTGGTGGGCAGGGATCACAGGACACCCCCACAGACCACGCCTCTCCATGGGGAAGAAGACTCCTGGGACCCAAGGATTGTGAGGGAGTGGAAAGACCAGGACCGAGGTCAGGCAGATGGACTGGCACTGTCACTTTGTAGCTGGGTGACCTTGGGCCAGTCCACATCACTGAGCCCATTTCCTCGGCTGTGATGAAGGTGCCCGTGACCACCTTGGCACACATTGGTTTGCAGTCCCGGCCATCTTTCCCTGTCCTGTGTGGGTGCTGCCGTGTCTGCCACCCCGGGGATCCTCGGTGGCAGGGGACGGGAGGAAAGGCTCTGCTACAGGCCCTTCACCCAGAGCCCCTCTGGTCCCTGCCTGGGTCTGGGGGAGGGTCAGCTGGTTCTTACCATATCAGGGTCCTGAAGGCCATTGGGAGGGGGGCCTGGGGTGCTGAGCCAGGGGTCTTGGTGCATCTGAGGAGGACATAGTCCTCTGAGGTGGGGACATGGGGAGGGGTTGTCTGGGACAACTGACACTTATAATAGGTGTTGGGGACTCAGCAGCCACTGAGGGGACTCTGGGAAGGGGGGTCAGGCCAAGCCGATGCCCAGCGCCATGCGGGAAGCCCCCCAAGGGGGAGTGCGTGTGGACAGACCAGGCCCCCACGCGGGTCTGACAGGCAAGTGGAGCCCTGCCTGGGACCCACAGCCTGGGTCAGCTCCTCAACAGAACTGGGTCCCCAAGGTCAGAGCAGGAGTTGTCTCCCTGCAGAGGCCCGCCTGTCCCTCTGTCCCCATGGCCAGGACCCTGGCCCAACACCAGGGACTCCTCTAGGACAAGGAGCACAGGAAGGGCACGTCCAGGCAGCCAGGAGGGGCTGCGCAAGGACCTTGTGGAGACCCCAGAGGCGGCTCCCACTCAGGCCTGGGCAAGATGGCCGGGGTGCCCATGCCCATCTCCAGGACGTTCGCAGGTGTCACCAGGCGCTGGCCCAGGCTGGGCTATTGGGCACCTCCCCGTGGGCCACTCCAGGTCAGGGTTGCCCTTCAGCCTCTCCCCACCCACCCTGACAGTCCTGGGGGCCACCTCAGACCTGCAGTAGGGACGGTCACCCCAATTCCCTTCCTATGTCACCTCCTAAGGGTCTCTGTTGCCCCTGGAGAGGCTGTGACTAGTGACACCCCTGGTGTCACCCTGGGCTGTGCCTCCTCTGACCTGAGGGTGCTGCTTGGGAAGTGTGGGGTGCATGGGGCGGGGGGAGCCCAGAGACACAGGCCAGGGGCCCCTCGAAGGAGAGGCCTGTGGGGACCCTCAAGCCCCTGTCTTCCTCGGCAGATGAGGACGACGCCAACAGGCTCGGGGAGAAGGTGATCCTCCGGGAGCAGGTGAAGGAGCTCTTCAACGAGAAGTACGGTCAGTGTCCCCTGTGGCCGCACGGGTCTGCGGGCCAGCCCTGGGACCCCCCTACAGCCCACCCGTACAGGGCTGCCCTCATTGGCCCCGCAGATTTATTGACTGTGACACCTTCCTGGGGTGAGATGGCAGCTGAGCCTTCCCCCTAGAGGTGTGACCAGGGACCACTGTCCCCCTCACCCTCCAGGGGAGGCCCTCGGGCTGAACCGCCCGGTGCTGGTTCCTTACAAGCTGATCCGGGACAGCCCAGACGCCGTGGAGGTCACGGGCCTGCCCGATGACATCCCTTTCCGGAACCCCAACACCTATGACATCCACCGGCTGGAGAAGATCCTGAAGGCCCGGGAACATGTGCGCATGGTCATCATCAACCAGCTCCAGTGAGTGACGGGCACCAGGGGCCGCGGGAGAGGGGACTCGTGGACACCAGCCCCGCCAGGGTTGGGGGTCCCTGATCAAAAGGCCAGAAGCCAAAAATCATTTATTTGACAGTTTTCAGATTTAAAAGCAGTACATGCCACCAGGTGCGGTGGCGCACACCTGTAATGCCAGTGACCTCAGAGGCTGAGGCAGGAGGATCGCAAGTTCAAGGCCAGCCTCAGCAACTTAGCGAGGCCTAAGAAACTTAGTTAGACCCTGTCTCAAAATTAAAAATGTAAGGGGCTGGGGGCGTGGCTCAGGGGTAGATACCCAGGGCCAAAAATAAATACCTGCACGCACAGGTGGCCAAGTTGAGGATTAGAACAAGGAAACAGAGACCTACAGTTTTCCTAGCATGAGCAACAAACACTGTGGTACATTTTGCGGGTGAGCATGTTGGGTTTTGGTGTTTTTGTGGTACTGAGGATTGAATGTTGGGGTGCTCTGCTGCTGAGCTACATGCCAGCTGTTTTCTATTGTTGTTTTTATAATTTTGAGACACAGCCTTGCTAAGTTGCTGAGGCTGGCCTTGAACTTGGGATCCTCCTGCTTCAGCCTCCCAAGACCTCTGGGATGACAGGCGTGCGCCAGTGCTCCCGCTGGCTCAGGGTTTTAGAGATTGCAGCCCCTGGTCACTTGGGCCTGTGGCAGCACATGACAGTCCAGCAAGCTCGAGTGTGAGGACTGCAGAGACATCTCGTCCCAAGGCGGTAGCTCATGTTCAGGGAGGAGGAGGAGCCTCATTTCTGACCCCACCTCATCCCTTTCTTTTCCAGGCCTTTTGCAGAACTCTGCAACGATGCCAAGGTGCCAGGTGAGTTGGAGGCTGAGGCGGCCACCCTTCTGCCTCAGGGGGACCAGAGTCCAGAGAACTTAGTTGTCTGCCAGCAGACACAGGTGGCAGTATCTAGGCCATGATAGGGGAGCTGCTCTCAGGCAGAGGCAGTGCCACAGGAGGGCGTGGTGGCCTGGGGAGGGATCTTTAGGCCACCGGTGCCACTACACCGAGAGACCCACGGTGGCACCTGAGATTTTCCCACCTCCGTAATCCCAGTGACTGTATCCGGAGGCCGAGTCAGGAGGATCACAAATTCAAAGCCGTCCTCAGTGGTTCAGCCAGGCCCTGTCTCAAAACATAAAAAGACTGAGGACGTGGCTCAGTGATTAAGAGCACCTGGGTTCCAACCCCTGTGCAGCCTTAGGTTCCCACGCGGTTAAGCCCAAAACGAGAATTCTGTAGCACACAGGACCGTGCTCAGGGGTACAGTCCTGTCCCACAGCACAAGGCCGGCCTCAATCCTTAGCCTGGCAATAAAAGAAAGGAAGATAAAAGACTCCAGTAGCACACAGGTACAAAGCTCTGCTGTGAGTCTCGTACGTGCATATCCACTTACCCAGCAGCATCGAAATACCTAGAGTCCTACTGTGTGCTAGCCTTGTGTTTTCCCCCATCCTGTTTTCCCCCATTTTGGCTCAGAGCAGTTGATACATTAGGCTTCTGTGCCCCAGAGTTTCTTTCTACTGGGGTGCACCTGTTGTGCAGAGGAGCTTTCAGCTCAGAAGTCACACAATTAGGACCTGTTCCCAGTCTCTGAGCATTGGCTGGGTGCCAGACACTGTGCCAAGAGCCGTGCACAAGCCAGGCACCGTGGCGCACGCCTGTGATCACAGCTGCTCAGGAGCTGAGGCAAGAGGATCATGAGTTCAAAGCCAGCCTCAACAACTTAGCAAGGCGCTAAGCAACTCAGTGAGACCCTGTCTAATAAAATACAGAAAAGGGCTGGGGATAGGGCTCAGAGGTCAAGTGCCCCTGAATTCAATCCCTGGTACCAAAAAAAATAAAAATAAAAAAGATGGGATGTGGCCCAGTGGGAGAGAGTGCCCTGGGTTCAGTCCCCAAAAATACACACACACAGAAAAAAAAAAAAAAAACAGGCGGTGGGGGAGAGCTTTGTGCAGTATCTCATGGGTCTTGCAGCAAGATGCAGACTGGCCCTGAACTCCTGGGCTCAAGAAATCCTCCTGCCTCAGCCTCCCGAACAGCTGTGACTCTAGGCATGTGCCACCAGGCCCAGCTGCCTGCAAGACCTATTCATACCGCACTCCCAAGGCTGCGGGCAGGACGGGTACTGGCCCCAGGAAAGGAGCTGGGCATTCTGAGGAGCAGGAGGGGGAACAAGGCCCGCACTGAGCCTCTGGGGAGGTCGACCTGGAAGCCGCCAATGCAGGGTGAGCCAGGCAGGCAGGTGGTGGGAGCCGGAGCCAGAGCGGGAATGAGTGGCCCTGGGTGGGTCTGCAGAGGAGGACAGTCTTGACCACCAGGCGGGCTGATGTCTGCAGTGCTGACCCTGACCCTGAAAGCCCGGCCTCCTGCAGGGAGCTCCCAGGCTGAGAGAAGCCCCCTTCCCCGAACCATCCCCCCTCAGCAGCCTTTCTCCCCCCAGCCAAAGACAGCAACGTCCCCAAGCGCAAGAGAAAGCGGGTCTCAGAAGGCAACTCCGTCTCCTCCTCCTCGTCCTCCTCCTCCTCGTCCTCCAACCCGGAGTCTGTGGCCCCCACCAACCAGATCTCACTCGTGGTAAAGTTGCACAGACCTGGACTCCGCCAAGCTTCTCTCTGGCCTCTGCCCCTCGCTCGGGCGGGGCTGCCTGCTCCAGGAGGTGGGGTGGGGCCTCGAGGAGGCTCTGGGCTCTGAGCAGGCCCTCCAGCCGCCCGGTGCAGCTGCCTCGGCCTGTCCCTCAATGAGATAGCCCCTCCTGCCGGTGCTCCCAGACAGGACCCGGGGTCTGTCCGAGCCTCAGCGGGCTCCTCGAGGTGGGGGTGTCACCCCGCTGTGTAGAAGAAGACAGCAGGATTCAAGGGTGGACCAACCCATGCTGGATGGAGAGCCCAGCTCCAGAATTCCATCAGTGCCACTGTGTTACGCGCATCCGTCTCTCCTGTCCAAGGGAAAATCCCATTAGGGACACACCTGGTTTAGCAACCCTGAGTCCAGCCAGGCATGGTGGCGCAGGCCTGTAGTCCCAGAGACTCAGGAGGCTGAGGCAGGAAGATCACAAGTTTGAGGCCAGCCTCTGCAACTTGGCAAGACCCTCAAAACAAAATCAAAAGGGCTGGGATGCAGCTCAGGGGTAGAGCACCCTGGGTTCAATCCCCAGTTCCAGGGGAAAAAAATAAATCTTGAGTCCTAATGGGGGGATATTTGAGCACATTTGAAAATGACCTTAGGACCTCTTGGTTCCATGACCACACTGTCTCCCCCAACCCTTCACTGGAGCCCCCAAAGTCCAGAATTTGACCTTGTCCCTGCCTGAGTGTCCGGATGCTCATAGAGGATTCCCACCTCCACACACAGCCCAGGGACAGGAGAGCTTCCTCAGCCCCCTGCCACCATGCCCCTGACTGTCCACACAAGGAGTCTCTGGGACACAGGTGGGAAGTCACAGGTCCCCAGCCCATCCTTCTCAGCTACTGCTAAACTGTGTGACCTTGGAGAGGTCACATCCCCTCTCTGGGCTTCAATGGCCCCAAAATAAATCGGGCGTAGGAAGCCCTTGACGGAGCAGAGCTCAGTGTCTGGTGTCCTCTCTGTGTCACCTGGAGTCCTAACCCGGTACATTTGTCCCCTCTCTCTAGCAATGGCCAATGTACATGGTGGACTATGCCGGCCTCAACACGCAGCTCCCGGGACCTCTTAATTACTAGACCTCAGAGCTGACCCAGGACCTCACTCAGAAAGACTAAAGGAAATGTAATTTATGTACAAAGTGTATATTCGGATATGTATCGATGCCTTTTAGTTTTTCCAATGATTTTTACACTATATTCCTGCCGCGAAGGCCTTTTTAAATAAGTAAAAAAAAAAAAAAAAAAAGTTGGCTTTGCTCTTCGCTGTGTGTGTTCTCTTCTGGAATTGTGACTGCCACTGGGGACAGGCAGAGGAGGCCCAGTTCAGGTGGCCTGCCCAGGCCCCACTGTCTGGGGACAGACATCATTCATTTCTTTGCCACCAGGGGAATGGGACCTGAGGACAAGAAGCCACAGGAGACAGAAGAGCCACCCACAGGCCTCCACCAGGCAGTGGCCTGAGCCACAAGTCTTGGGTCTTCTGCCAGTTACATGAAGCCACCTCCCCACCCTACAGCCTGCCTGTGAGCTGGGACCTGGGGGGGGTCCCTCATCCTTCCTGCTTGGGGCTGAGCTAGCACAGGCAGGAGTAACAGCAGGGACCCCCTGGGCCCAGGACCTAGGTGAAGTCTGGGTGTCGAGGCATGAGCCCATAATCCCAGCTACTCAGAGGTTCAAGGCCAGCCTGGATGACACAGCAAGACCCTGTCTCGGGAGGCCTGGTGTGGTGGGGCACGTCTGTAGGCCCAGCAGCTCTGGAGGCTGAGACAGGAGGATGGCAAGTTCAAAGCCAGCCTCAGCAAAAAGCGAGGCACTAAGCAACTCAGTGAGGCCCTGTCTCTAAAATACAAAATAGAGCTGGGGAGGTGGCTCAGTGGTTGAGTGCCCCTGAGTTCAACCCCTGGTACCAAAAAAAAAAAAAACCCTGTGGGGGGTGGGGAAGGTGCTGGGGAAGTGGCTCAGGTAGAGCACAAACTCAGGGGGAAAGGTGCTGATGATCCTTGTGTTAAGTACACATCCAGTGGGTCACCCTGGCTGGATGGAGACCTCTTGGGCGAGGCTTTGGGGTGGACCTTGAGGCAGGGGGGGATCTTTTTTATTTTTTTGGGGGGGGGGTGCTGGGGATTAAGCCCAGGGCCTTGTGCCTGAGGTGGATGCTCCACCAACTGGAGATCTGTAGGGTCTCAGCTGCCTCTCACAGCATTTTGGTAGCAGGTGAAAAGTTAGGGAGAGGACAGGGCTGGGGACAGGAAGAGGGGTCACAGAGCCTGTAGCACAGGATCCTCCACTCCCATCACAGGTGGAGAGGACAGGCCCTGGGGCAGAGGTCCCTGGGGCACAAAGCAGGGTGACCTCACCTTGAGCGAAGTCAGGACACTTCAAGCTGAGGCTTGGGAGGAGGCCCAGTGCACAGGTGGGGACATCTGCACTGTCCAGGAATAAGGAGGGTCTGCAGGAGCAAGAGGCTGTGCCTGGAGGTGGCATGAAGGGCTGGGTGGGGACTAGGGTCGCCTGCACGTGCTGAACTGGGTATCTCCTGGGCAGTGCACTGCAGGCCCTCTCCCTGTAGCCCCAGTGTGCCTGTGCAAGGCGACTTCCGGAGAGAAAATGAGAGTGACAATGGGGGCAGGGGGCTGCCCTTTGGGAGTGTGTTGTGTCTGGAGAAAGCAGCAGAGGTGGGGTGTGAGGGGAAGGGCATTGCAAGGCCCCACACTGGTCCTCACAGGGAGAGACTCAAGGAGGGGGGGGACAGCAGCCTTTAGGGAGGCGTGGGGTGGGGCGACTGGAGAGCAGGGCTCAAGGTGACCCTGGGGTCTGGCTCTAACAGTAGGCAGAGTGGCCCTCGGCTCAAGTTGGCCCAGGAGCCCCTGCCACCCTGTGGGTCTCCTGGGCCCAGCTTCTGGCCTGGGATTCCTCCTGGAAAGACTTGAAACACCGCCCGGGGCCCAGCCGGGCCAGACTGTCCCTCTCTGCTGGTGCCACCCCAGCCAGTCAGCTGCCAGCAGGCCTCCTCCTCTCCAGACGGGCCGCAGGAGCCACGGACCTCCACTCCTGCCCACCGCCGGGCCTCCTTTCCTCTCCAGGATCCTGGTGGCCTCCCTCAGGGGCCGCCCTCCCCCTGCCTGTGAAACCCCGCAGACTGGCTGGCCGCAGCCACCTGGCCTCCGCCCCTCCCCTGCGACAGTCCCCGGGACTCCGGATTCAAGAAACCAAACCCACTGCGGCGGCTTCCCGGCACCGCCAGGGACAAAGACGAGCCGCCGGGGCCTCCCCTTCCCGGGCGGCCCCTCCCGGTCTCTCGCGCCACCCCCAGGCTGGAGCCCGGGCGGCCACTTGGCGCCCCCGCCACCGCTGGCGCCGCTGGGCCGTCTACACCGCCCGCCCAGCCCGGCGCGCTCAAGCTTTGCAGCCCGCGCCGGAAGCGGCTCCTGGCGGGCCTGGGCGGAGGGCGCGGCGGTGCGGCCCCAGCTGGGCAGCGCGGTGCGCCGGCCGCGGCTGGCAAGGCCTCCCTGGGCTCCGGGTCGCGCCCCCCGGGCAGGCGCGGGCGATGAAGCGGGTCGGGGCGGCCAGCAGCGCGCGATCCAGGG
Source organism: Urocitellus parryii (assembly GCF_045843805.1). NCBI lineage: Eukaryota > Metazoa > Chordata > Mammalia > Rodentia > Sciuridae > Urocitellus > Urocitellus parryii. The sequence goes on along the minus strand of NC_135539.1, from coordinate 26,720,963 downwards.
ACGGGAGACCACCCTCCCCGCCCGCCGAGGCCACCTGCGGGGCCTTCCCAGTCCCAGGCCCTGCGCGCTGGGAGGTGGACCCGGCCGAGGCGGCGCGGGCATCGCCGGGCGGCACAGCCCGGTCCCCAGCCCTTCGCGCAGCTGCTGCCGCTGCAGCCCCCCGCGCCCCGCACCGAGCTCTTCGCAGGGACTTGATTCCGAGCTCTCAGTCTTTAATTAAACTTCATTTACCGCCATCTGTCGCCGCTCAAAATGGCTCCGTGTTTTGCAACTCTGAATGAGAATTGTTATTGGATTTGTAAACACATTCCCCCCGACAAAAAAGAAAACCCACAAAACACTTTCAAAAGTAATAGACGAGCTGCATCTGCAACGGCCTAATTGCCGGGACGCAGTCTGCGGGGCGCGCAATCATTTTATATACAGATTCTTTGTATAAAAATCTGGTATCAATGAAAAGATCAAGATTATAGAAAATGCTGGAATTATATCAGACTGAAAACAGTAATAAAGCAATCATCAGCCCAGAGACAAAGACGGAGGCGGGGGAGGGAAGAAGGGGATCTGGGCTCAGCCTCACCCCCTCCCCCAGGCACCTCCCTCCCGGCCCAGGTGGCTCCCTGGGGGCTCAGCCAGGAAGGTGAGCTTCCCAACAACCCTGCCCGGTCTCATCCTTTAAGGAATTAAAGCTTTATTAATGGTGCTGGGTGAGGGGCACACACCTGGAATCCCAGTGGCTCAGGAGGCTGAGGCAGGAATACCAAGGGTTCAAGGCCAGCCTCAGCAATTTAGCGGGGACCTCAGCAACTCAGCAAGATCCTGTCTCTAAATAAAAATATTAAAAGGGCTGGGGATGTAGCTCGGTGGTTGAGTGCTCCCAGGTTCAATCCCCAGTACTCCCTTCTCCCCTCCAAAAGCTGATTAATGGTATGTATAGGGCTAGGGGGCAGGTCTCAGGTGGAGAAGGGGAGTCCCTCTTTTTTTTTTTTTTTTTTTTTAGAGAGAATTTTTTTTTTTTTAAATATTTTACTTTTTTTTAGTTCTCGGCGGACACAACATCTTTGTTGGTATGTGGTGCTGGGGATCGAACCCGGGCCGCACGCATGCCAGGCGAGCGCGCTACCGCTTGAGCCACATCCCCAGCCCCTAGAGAGAATTTTTTAATATTTATTTTTTAGTTTTCGGCGGACACAACATCTTTATTTTATTTTTATGTGGTGCTGAGGATTGAACCCAGCGCCCCGCACATGCCACCGCTTGAGCCACATCCCCAACCCCAGGGAGTCCCTCTTCTAAATCATTCATGTAGTAGCTCCTTGAAAGCAGAATGTTGCTTAGGAAAATAATACGCATAATTTTTCAGTGGGGACACTGAACCTTGGAGGCAAGAGACCTGCAGGAATCAAAGTCAGTGGGTCAATCTCAGGAGTCAATCTCCAGTACCAAAAGGTAAACTAAAAAAAAAAAAAAAAACCTGGGGTGTGGAATATAGCTCAGTTGGTAGAGGGCCTGCCTGGCATGCACAAAGCCCTAGGTTCAAACCCCAGCACCCCCAGGAAAAAAAAAAAAAAAAAGCTGGTGAAGGACTCTCAATCTCTGTGATTTGGTCCCCATCACAGGATTCTCTGATTCTTTCTTTGAGGCTGGCCTTGAACTTGCAATCCTCCTGCCTCAGCCTCCTGAATCACCAGGATCACAGGGATGGGCCATCTTCCCGGCTCCGGTCTCATCTTCAAGGTTGTTTCTGCAGTTCGACCCATCTGTCCCAGGAGGCTGAGGACCCTTTTCTCATTGTCTCCACCCCTCTGCACCTGTCCAGTTCTGCTTGTGGCTCCTTCCAGTTTTACCCTTCACTGGTCTCCGCTCCTCAAAGATAGATGCCTTTGTAGACCCCGATCTAAAGAAGGTATCTCCCACCTCAGAATTTGCTTTTTCAGTTCTGAGGTCTCATGCAGTCTGGCGAGTGCTCTACCACTGAGCCACATCCCCAGCCCCCTCTTCATGATTTTTAGATTTCAACTCCTTTTTCACAATCCCATTGCCAAGTGCGGTGGCGCACGCCTGTAATACCAGCAGTTCGGGAGGCTGAGGCAGAACAATCATGAGTTCAAAGCCAGCCTCAGCAAAAAGTGAGACACTAAGCAACTCAGTGAGACCCTGTCCCTAAATAAAATACAAAATAGAGCTGGGGATGTGGCTTAGTGGTCGAGGGCCCCTGAGTTCAATCCCCAGTACCTCCCCCCCCCCCAAAAAAAAAATCACATTATCGCTGAATGCATTGTGCACACCTGTAATTCCAGAAGCTCTGGAGGCTGATAGGAGGATTGAAAGTTCAAAATCAGTCTCAGCAATTTAGCAAGATCCTAAGCAACTTAGTGAGATCCTGTTTCAAAATAAAAATGGCTGGGGATGTGGCTCAGTGGTTAAGCACCCCTGGGGTCAATCCTCAGTACCAAAAAAGAATTTTTTTTGGGGGGAAGGGGTACTGGGGATTGAACTCAGGGACACTCAACCACTAAGCCACAACCCCAGCCCTATTTTGTATTTTATTTAGGGACAGGGTCTCACTGAGTTGCTTAGTGCCTCACTTTTGCTGAGGCTGGCTGTGAACTCTCCATCCTCCTACCTCAGCCTCCAGAGCTGCTGGGATTACAAGCGTGCGGCACCAAACCTAGCCCAAAAAAGAATTTTTAAAAATCACATTATTACTACCAGTTGTAAGAACTATGTCATTGTTTTCTGCTGGTTTACCCTGTTTCAGGCTTGATGATGGCAGGCACTGGGTCTATCCCATTCACCAGTACCTTCTAGCACCTTCCACAGAGCTGGGGACTTAAAGGGACTCACTAAATGTGAGAGAAATGAATGAACAAACCACAGTCTCCCTGAGAAGCAGAAAATTAGACATCTCTTTTCTGTTGTTTTGTTCTTGCTTTTGTTTCTGCGGAGCTGCAGGTGAAACCGGAGGCCTCAGGCATGTTGGGGAGCCCAGAGCTATCACTGCAGCCTGAGGCTTTAAAGAGCTAAGAGCTCCCTCAGGGCCTGGGAGCAGCTCAGGGGCAGATGGCTTGTCCAGCATGCAGGAGGGCCTGGTTGGAACCCCAGCCCTGCAAAAGTGAAAAAGTAAAAACTAAGACCACAATATTCTAAAAATCTACTAAAGCTCTACTGTCACTCGATTCTGCAAGGTCTCCTCTGTGCTCTGCGAATTCTCAAAACAAGGCTAAGTCAGTATTTCTTCATTTCACAGATGAAGAGTCTGAGGTTCAGGAAGGCAGGGCTTGTGTCTTGGCTTATAGAACTAAGGTTCAGCACCAAGCCAGGATTCAGAATGGGGCCACCCAGCACTGCCCCAGGGAGCACCCTCCTCACTGCAGCAGGCACTGTGAAGGGGTGGACCAGCAGCCTGGGGCTGGGGACCAACATTTCCCCCTCCCATAATGGAAAGAGAGGAGTAAGGAACATTTGAAAACAGGCACAGAGCTTAGCGCTGGCCCCAGAATCTGGGTTCCATCCACAGCACCACAGGAAGAAAGGGAGGGATGAAAGGAGAGAAAGACAGAGAAAGACATCCTGCCACTGGGGTCCTGACAGTCCTGACAGCCTGTCCCCACCTAGTGCAGCTCTGCTGGCCTTGCCTGCCCCCAAGAGGCCCAACAGTGCCCTCCTGAACCTCCCAGCATTCCTCAGACTCTGGCCTCCACTGTGGTCAGAAAGTTCTAGAGCCCCTCTGGCCTCCATGCCTCCGCCTGGGAAGGCCCTTCCCTTCCCTTCCCTTTGCCTAAGTTCTGTTCCTGCTTCCTGCTCCTACTGAAGTGTCTCCTGTACAGAGACTCAGAGAGGTCCAGGCCCCGCAGCGCTCTGGGGACCCTTAACACAGTGGGTTCATGTGCCCTGCAAAATTAGCCCAGGCCTGTGACACCCACCTGCAATCCCCGTGACCTGGGAGGCTGAGGCAGAAGGATCATAAGTTCAAGGCCAGCCTCAGCAATTAGCAAGACCCAGTCTCAAAATTAAAAAGGCTGGGAGGGTCGCTCAGTGGTCAGGACCCCCCCCCTTTGAAGAAAGTTCAAAGGGAACATGATGTCATATATATTTTACTCCAATTAAAAATGTCCGTGCCCAGCTGCAAGGTGGGGGGTGGCGACCCCGGTGGCCCTGGCCCTCAGGATCACAGGGGCACCCTCGCCCACCCTGCGACGACCCCGCCTGGGCGGGTTCCGGGCGCCCAGGTGCTCCGAGCCTCCTGAGCCCGTCGGGGGCGTCCGATCCCCGCGCTCGCCTCCACTCGCCCCGACCGGGCAGCTCCAGGGCGACCCGGGGCCGCCCCACGCCCTCTGCTCGCGGCGTCCACCTTCTCCATTTTGGAACCTGCCGCCGAGGGTTCCGCGGAGTCGGGGACAGGGACAGCGCCGCGGGCTGCCAGGCGGCAGCGCCACCTGCCGGCGGCCCGCAGATCGCAGCGGCGCGGAGAGAGGCAGGTGCGGGCGGCGGCGCAGGGACCCCGGGCCGCGGAGCAGTGGCGACCTGTCCAGGGCCAGTGCGGGCGCTGGGAACAGTGCCACGTGCTGACCAGAGCTGGCAGCACCCGGGACCCCGGGGAGGTCCTGCCGCAGCCTGGAGACCGCGGAAGTGGCGGCCGAGCCAGCTTGGCACCTGGGGACCCTCCCGCGGTCCCCCTCCCGGGGAGCCTCGGGGCCCAGCCACGCCCAGGCCCTCGGAGGGGTTAGTGCCTTTCCTTTGTCTCCTTCCCACTCCCTCCTCCTGCTGGGAAATCTGATGAGCTCGGAAAGCTGAGCCCTGGTGGACCCGTGGCCAGATTCTGCATCAGAGAACAGAGGCCACGTCCCCAAGGGGGCCACTCCACCACCAGCCGGCCTTCCGCGAAAGCAATCCTTGGAGCGCCATTTAGACTAAAAAGAGAAGAAAAAAAAATGTGTTGTTCATCTGAAGCTCGCGCGGCCCTACCTTAGGGACCACCGTGCTCCTTCCTGCAGACTGAGCCCAGGGCACTCACTGCACGGGGTCCACCTGATGCTCTGAACCCAGTCCCTGCTGCCCCGCCAGCCACTGTGACTTTTTTTTAAAAACGGACTTGTTTCTTTCACTTCCCCTCCCTGTCCTCCCCAGTCTCAGGGGAAAAAGGATCACCTTTCTTCTGTCCTGAGCACCACCCATCACGAAGTCATCCAGACTTGGGGATGGCACCAGAAGATCTCAGAAATGACCCTCTCCTAAATTAGTAAGTGAATTACAGCTCAGACCTAGAACACGTGGAAGGTGGCCTTTGAATCACCTCGTTAAAAGCCCCCTTGTTCCTGCTCATGGGCAGAATCCCAGCCTCTGGGACAGCAGTCCCCTGTGTTTCTCCTTTGCTAGCAAAGCAATAAACCTTGTTTTTCCTTTTTGTCAAAACTGTGTCCTCATTATTGGATTGACACCAGGGACAAGGACCAAGCTTTTGGTAACACTACCACCCAGCTATTCCCTAGGCCTTCTATTTTTTATTTTAAAACAGAGTCTCACTAGATTACCCAGGCTGGCCTCAAATTTATAATCCTCCTGCTTCAGCCTCCTGAGTCGCTGGGATTACAGCTGTGATTACAGGCTGGTGTCACTGTGCCCAGTTAAGGGCCATGACTTTTCTCAGTTCCATTTGTCCCTGGACAGAAACTGCATTGAGAGATTCTGAGGAATGAAATAAATTTATCTAAATCCACGTAGGAATATGTCACACAGATCCCACTTTTATATATAATTAATTTATTTAAAAATAAACTGGGTGAGATGTTGCACGCCTGTAATCCTAGCTGCTCAGGAGGCTGAGGCAGGAGGATAGAGAGTTCCAAAGCCAGCCTCAGCAATTTAGCAAGGCCCTAAGCATCTTAGCAAGACCCTGTCTCAAAGTGAAAAATAAAAAGGTCTGGGGATGTGGCTCAGTGGTTAAGTGCCCTGGATTCAATCTTTGCTGCTAAAAAATAAGAAGTCGGCTAGGCACAGAGGCACCCGCCTGTAATCCCAGCTGCTGGGGAGGCTGAGATAGGAGGATCATGAGTTCAAAGCCAGCCTCAGCAATTTAGTGAGGCGCTAAGCAACGCAGTGAGACCCTGTCTCTAAATAAAATACAAAATGGGGCTGGTGATGTGGCTCAGTGGTTGAGTGTCCCTGAGTTCCATCTCTGGTACCTAAATTAATTAATTAATTAATTAAACAATAAAAATAGAAGGAAGACCCAGTACCCAGCAGAGTAGAACAAGGAGGCCAGGGGAAGGGAGGCCTGGAGGTACTAAGAAATGAGATTGATAAAGTTATGTTCCGTGTACATAATGAATCCCACTTTGATGCGCCAATAAAAAAGAGAATTTTTTTCAAAAGGCCTCATTCAGGAAGGAGGGAGGGGGAGGAGGAAAATGCAGTCGGATGGGGATTCTGGGAAACAGTGGCCTCCCTCCCCAGACCCCAGCCCCTGGGGCCCTGTGAAGCTGAATGGCCACTTCTCTGCAGGATCCCAGCCAAGTTCTGCAAAAGCAGAAATGACCCAGGCACCTGCCTGAGAAGAGCCTTGCTTGAGGAAGCCACCCAGACAGCAGAGAAGACAAGACCGGAGCGCCAGCGCCACAGGAAGCAGGAACAGAGGGGCCTGGCAGGCATTGTCGCCCCATGCCACCCCCAGGGTGCCTGCAGAGGGCTCCCCCACCCCCTGCCCCGCTGCGCAGGGCCTGCTGGAGCCAGGCGGGCCCCTAGGGAGCCCTGGTCCTGAGCCCAGTGGGCTGCCTCTTGGTGCCAGCCACAGGGCCCCCCTTGTGTGCAGCTCCCTGTGTGGTGGTCCAATCCCAGAGCAGGGGGCCTGGGACCTACCCTTGAATGGGGACCAGTGCTACCTACCACTGCTGTCCTTCCTCTGACTGACTGGCCTAGGCCCCAGGACCACGGCCTGCCCTACCTCCCCTTGCCCTGACCACCTCCCTCCCCTGCTAGGCTGCAGGGCCCCTCTGGGTCTCGTGTCCCCAGCAGAGGCTGTCCCTGTTGAGCTGGGCTGGCAGGCTGGGGCCAGACCCTCCACACACTGTGCACAGAGCAACTCACACTGCAGAACCGGAGGCCACCTCTGCCTGTCCTCTCCTCTGCCTCCCAGGCCTGGTTCCCTGAGACTCCCCCCGGCACACCCCGAGCCAGGACAGCCTGGGTATCAGGCCCGGGGCCTTACACATGCTGGGAAGGTGATCTAACACAGAGCAAAGTCCCAGCCTCCTCTCCTCTCCCTCTCTCTCTCTCCAGTATTGAGGACTGAACCCAGGGCCCCTCTCCAACTGAGCCACATCCCCAGCCCTTTTTATTTTTTATTTTGAGACAGGATCTCCCTAAGTTGCCCAGGCTGGCTTTGAACTTGCAACCCTCCTGCCTCAACTTCCTGAGTACCCAGGGTTACAGGTGTGTACACTCATACCTGACTTTTTTTTTTTTTTTGGGGGGGGGCGGGGGGTGTACTAGAGATTGAACTCAGGGGCACTCGACCCCTGAGCCACATCCCCAGCCCTATTTTGGATTTTATTTAAAGACGGAGTCTCACTGAGTTGCTTAGAGCCTTGCCAAATTGCTGAGGCTGGCTTTGAACTCCCGGTCCTCCTGCCTCAGCCTCCTTGAGCCACTGGGAATACAGGTGTGTGCCATTGCACCCGGCTACACCTGGCTTTTTATATGTTTCTTTTTTTTTTTTTTTTTAAAGAGAGAGTGAGGAGAGAGAGAGAATTTTTAATATTTATTTTTTAGTTCTCGGTGGACACAACATCTTTGTTGGTATGTGGCACTGAGGATCGAACCCGGGCTGCACGCATGCCAGGCAAGCGCGCTACCACTTGAGCCACATCCCCAGCCCTACACCTGGCTTTTTAATAAATCTTTTTTTTTAATATTTATTTTTCAGGTGGACACAGTATCTTTATTTTATTTATTTTTATGTGGTTCTGAGGATCAAACCCAGGTCCTCGCACATGCCAGTCCAGCACTCTACCGCTGAGCCACAACCCCAGCCCTTTAATAAAGCTTTTAGACCTTATTGTATTTTACCACTACTGGTAGATGTTTGATCCCACAATATGAACCACATAAATGCGAACTTCATATTCTGTGGCCCGCAGCCTTCACCCTTGGTGTGAATTGTCACTGTTCCTGGGATGATCTGTGCTCTTCAGCACCTTCATGCTCCTGAAACTAATCACAAACGTGCACACATGTCAATTTTTTGCCCTCTGTTCCTTTAAATTAAAACCACCCAGCATAGGTTACTGAGGCAGGATTGCATTCAGCGCCTACCAGCAGCGCCTTAAATAAGAAATGAGGCCCATTGTTCTCGGATGACAGTTCAGGGTTAGGTGGTGCCAACTGCTGCCATTGCACTAGCACACGCTGCCCCTCTTTTAATTATTTAGTTATTTATTTTTGTACCAGGGATTGAACCCAGGGGTGCTTTGCTACTGAGCCACATCCCCAGCCCTTTTTATTTTGCTGAGGCTGGACTTGAACTTGCCATCCTCCTGCTTCAGCCTCCTGAATCGCTGGGATTACAGGTGTGCACCACTTTGCCTGGTAGGAGGAATAATCTCTAATGCTTCAGAGAACAGCGGAATAAGTACGGTTGACAAGAATTAATTGCGCTTTTCAAAATAGCTAGTAGAAGCCAGGTGCCGTGGCACACGCCTGTCATTCCACTAGCTCCGGAGGCTAAGGCAGGAGGATCAGGAGTTCAAAACCAGCCTCAGCAATGGTAAGGTGCTAAGCAACTCAGTGAGACTCTGTCTCTAAATAAAATACAAAATAGGGCTGGGGTGTGCCCCTGAGTTCAATCCCCAGTACAAAAAAAAAGAAAGAGAGCTAGCAGAGGGGATGTGCCCAACACAAAGAAATGAGATACGTGTTTAAGGCAATGGGTCCAGCAAGTATCCTGATCTGATCATTCCAAACATAAATGTTTGGAAATATTGCACTGGAAACCATAAATGTATACACTCACCATGTGTGGATTAAAAATTGAAGAGGACCCGGAGCTGTAGCTCAGTGGTAGAGCACTTGCCTCGCACATGTGAGGCACTGGGTTTGATTCTCAGCACCACAAAAAAAAAAAAAAAAAAAACAAGCAAACAAACAAACACAAGAGTGGGTTGTTATAAAATAGGTTGTTCACAGGGCTGGGGTTGCAGCTCATTGGTAGGGCGCTTGCTTAGCTGTGTGAGGCTCTGAATTCGGTTCTCAGCACCACATGTAAATAAATAAAGGTCCATCAACAACTAATAATTTTTTTCAAATGGGTTGTTCCCTTTATCTTCTCCTTTCTTCTGCAAATTTCCCTTCCACTTTCCACCATTAGTTGAAGCACCACAAAGCTCACCAGAAGCTAAGCAGGTACTAGTGCCATTCTCTTGAACTTTCCAACCTCCAGAACCCTGAGCCAAGATCAACCTCTATTCTTTATAAACCATCCAGTCTCAGGGTATTCTGCTATAGCATCTGAAAATGGACTAAGGCAAATAGTATCACCTCAAAGGGGCATTGTGAACATTAAATGAGTTTATATTTATCAAGCATGTAGAACAGTACCAGGCCCAGAGCGGGCATGAATGCCTGCGACCACTTTCTGATTTGTAACTGTCCGTGCCCAGTCACCCTGACAGACTGGCTTCTTGAGGGGAAGACAGGGCTTGTTCATCTCCACTTTTCTGGTGAAACACACAGCAGGGCTCATTCATGAAGGAGACATCTGAAAACTTATTTGCCACATACATATTATCACAGTCATGATCTTGGATGAATGTGTAGGTGTCCAAGCCATGGCCCTTGGCTGTCCTACCTCCGTGGGTCCAGTCCAGCCCCAACATGTCCACATGTCCCAGATGTAGGGAGTGTAGACTCAGTCACCCTCAGGTGGGCAGCATGGACAAGGGCGAGTCTGCAGCCCAGAGCAGAACCAGTGACTTGCCCAAGACAGTAACTGATCCTCCGGAATCCAGCACCTAGAGTAGGGCTCTGGGGTTTTTATGTTCATATGTCATTTAAATATTCTTTAATTTTGGGGAGGGGGTACTGGGGATTGAACTCAGGGGCACTGGACCTCTGAGCTACATCCCAGCCCTGTTTTGTATTTTATTTAGAGACAGGGTCTCACTGAGTTGCTTAGCACTTCACTTTTGCTGAGGCTGGCTTTGAACTTGAGATCCTCCTGTCTCAGCCTCCAGAGCTGCTGGGATGACACCCGGCTCATCTCTTGATTTCTAAACCCATTGTTCTGGTTTTCTTAACATTTTCAAGGGCTGGGGATGTGGCTCAAGCGGTAGCGCGCTTGCCTGGCATGCGTGTGGCCAGGGTTCGATCCCCAGCACCACATGCAAGCAAAGATGTTGTGTCCGCTGATAACTAAGAAATAAAATGTTTAAAAAAAAAAAAAAAAAAAAAACATTTTCAAACTGGCCTACAATCATATAAAACTGCCATTTGTAGGCCAGAGATTCCCAGGGGCTTAGGTCCAAGGGCACATAACAACAGGGTGGCAGGAATGTGAGAAAGACCCAGAAAAAAAAATGCAAACATGGATTCTTGCCTAAGCTGGAAATTTATAGGAGTTTTCCATGAGGTGGCAGCAGTTCTTCAAGTAGTTGTGGAAAAGATCTTGCTTTAAATTAAATTTTTTTTTTTTTTTTTTGGCTACTAAAGAGGCCTTGTTCAGACACTTGAACTTTGCCTGACTTTAAAACCCACGATTTAAAAATGTTGAAACTCTTTTCAAGAGTCACTGTTTTCTTGACAATATTATTTTCTACCACTGAGCTTCTCCTACCTTTCAAGGTCATTTCCAAAGGATTTAATAAAAGATGCAAAATCCAATTCCCACCGCAGCTACTGGAAAGCAGTGTTTAATTTTAGCGCTGCCAGCAAAATGGAGCCAGCGGTAAGTGATTTTGGCATCTGGAAGCGTTTCATGCTCCAGCACCGACCGGCTCGTCCCTCCTTCTCCTCTCCCAGACTGGCTGCCCTGTTAAATTCCATTTTCTCAAGAATTACCCTGATCTCCATTTACAGAGTGAGGAAGGGGAAGAATGAGGAAGTCACCGAGCTAGCTGGATTGCTCAGAGGACCCAGGGCAGCTGGATGGGCACTTCCAGAAGGGAACTGTTTAGTGTCTGGGAACAAAGGGCTGCATGGAGGAGGCCAGAGGGAGCCTGGGTCCCCGCGGGGGGGCCCCTCACCTGATCTCTCTCAGCCTCTGTTTTCAACAATAACCACAGTGACAACCACACCCGCTCAAAGGCCTGCAAGAACCGCCAGGGAGACTCTTGAAAAACTTTCTTTTTCTTTTTGTTTTTGAACAGTGTCTTGCTGAATCTGCCAGGCTGGTCTCCCACTCTGATCCTCCGGCCTCAGCCTCCCGAGGAGCCAGGGTAACCCTGGGGCACCACCGTTGTTTCTAGCCTGAAGCCCCTTTGTGCTCTGCAGTGAGGCATCCCCAGTTTAAATCCAATCAATCTTTTTTTCCACCTTCGCCTGCCTTTCCCACCAGAGAGACAAAGGAAGTGGAAGTGGGTCTTTCTCCTCTTCTGCACCAGCTCCAGGACCTCATCTCAGATTCCCCAGGGAGCCCTCCCCCCACTGGGGGCTGTCGCCCTGGTCGCTCTGGGGTGGGGGCGTGAACTGGAAGCAGCCACTGGCTCAGCCCTCTGACCGCCCTTGAAGGGACTCTGCCGGTCCCTGGGTGGTCACGTGGAGTTCTAGCTGGGGACACTGCCAGCCGAGAAACCAAAGCTTTGGCTTTGGTCTGCTAAACACCAACTTCCAATTCGACCTAAGGGATCCCCAGGGTGGGAGGCCGCAGGGCCTGGTGGAGTGAAATGAGCTGACTGTCACTCTGGTCCTAGGACACCATTTTTACTTCATCTTTGTTGTTTATTTTATTTTATTTGTTTTTAGTTTGGGGTACCAGGGTTTGAACCCCTGGGGGGGGGGCTACCCCTGAGCCACAACCTCAGCCCTTTTTTTTTTTTTTTTTTTTTTTTTTTTTTAGAGAGAGTGAGAGAGGAGAGAGAGAGAGAGAGAGAGAGAGAGAGAGAGAGAGAGAGAGAGAGAGAGAGAGAATTTTTAATATTTATTTTTTAGTTCTCGGCAGACACAACATCTTTGTTGGTATGTGGTGCTGAGGATCGAACCCGGGCCGCACGCATGCCAGGCGAGCGCTCTACCGCCTGAGCCACATCTCCAGCCCAACCTCAGCCCTTTTTATATTTTTATTTTTATTTTTTTGAGATAAGGTCTTGCTAACTTGCTTAGGCCCTCCCTGAATTGCTGAGGCTGGCTTTGAACTTGAGATCCTCCTGCCTCCGCTGCCTCCTGAGTCACTGGGACTATATAGGCATGTGTCACCACCCCACCCGGTTTAACTGCATGTTTGTACAAGTGCCCCACAGGGCAAGTGGTTATCTGTGACCCATAATTTGTGAGATCTTTAATTTAATATAATTATAAGGATACTCCTAAAATTCACGTCCAAATAACTGAAGGCTCCTCCAGATGACTGCTCAAGTACATCTCTTCCTCCTCCTTTCTCTTTCATGTCTCTTCCCCTAAATGATGCTTCAACCCAGAATTTACACACACACACACACACACACACACACACACACTGTTTTTTTTTTTAGCAGTGCCAGGGATAGAACAAGGCTTGCTGGGCAAGTGTTCTACCACAGAGATACACCCCATTGGTTTTATTATTGTTTTTTTATTTTTTTCTTTTTTTACTAATTTATTTGTTGCAGTGGGGCTTATTAAGCCTCGATAATGAAAACATCAGTAGGTTTTAGGTCAAAGTCATTCATTAGTATGGCATCTTCAGATGGGAATAGCATGTCAAGGAATTTCCCCGCAGCTGCTGGGGTCAGCATTTGAGTGACATCCCCTCCCACCTCCTCCCCCTGGACTCAAGCAGGAATCTGACCCCTAAGTCATATGTTAATGGATGGAGAGGGGGGAGGTCTGGCCTGGAGTTGGGAGGGAGGAGGTCTGACCACCCGGCTGTTTAGAGGTGAGGCCTTTGGGAGTAGTTAGGTTTAGTGGAGGTCTTTGGGGTTCAGCCCCAGGCTTGGATCCTGGTGGCTTTGCAGAGACCGGACCCACGGGTGGCACGGTGGTGTGGGTCCTGTCTCTGTCTTGTGATGCTCCCTGCCACCTTGGGACTCTGCCAGCAAGGAGGACATCTCTATAATCAAGAATGCCCTTGCCCTGCCCTTGAACTTCCAGAAGTGTGTGCTAAATAAAGTTCTCTTCTTTATGGAGTTAGCCTCACTGAGGTCTTTGGCAGGATTTTTTGTTTGTTTGTTTGTTTGTTTTTTAAGCATATTAAGCAGGGGGGTTTATTTAAAAAGGGGTAACATAGACTTGTCCCGGGAGGGAGAAGGGGGCCAGGGCTGGTATCCTGGTATCCGGAGAAGGAAAACCAGGGTGTTCTGACTTTTTATAGGTTTCCTTTGTTCTCCTGCTCTCTCCCCCAATCTCTCTCCTTCCTGCCGGGTGACTAGGCCCAGGAATGCTCAGTGGGAAGGCCAAAAGGTGGGGAGGCATTTGGTTTGTTGTTATTGTTGTTGTTTTGCTGCTGGGGATTAAACCAGGGGAGCCTGACCACAGAGCAACATCCCCAGCACACACACCCCGCCTTTCTTTTTGAGACAGGGTCTCACTAAATTGCTGAGGCTGGCCTGGAACTTGGGATCCTCCTGCCTCAGCCTCCGAGTCACTGGGATTACAGGGGTGGGCCATCGGGCCCAGTAGGCCTTCTGTTAGAATAATGAACACATACACCATCCCATCAAGAATGGTCTTCTGGGGCTGGGTCTGCCCCCTCCCCACTGAGCTCTGCAGACACAGCACAGGGCTAGTGAGAGCAGGACCGGCCACTTTGGGCCTCACTGAGGAAAAGAACATGGGCAAAGGAGGTCCTAAGAAGCCCAGAGGCAAAGGCCCGCAGGTGCATTCTTTGCGCAAACTTGCCGGGAGGAGCCCGAGGAGAAGCACCCAGATGCTCCCGTCAAGTTCCCAGAGTTTCTAAGACGTGCTCAGAGAGGGGGGCAGATCATGTCTGCTGAGGACACGGCCCGGTGGAGAGCCATCTGTGAACTGCGTGTGGACCCAACCGGCATCGCAGCCGGTGAAGAGGGAAGTCTGGAATCTGGGGACTTTAAGGAGGGGCACTCCTGCAGGCGACACCGCCCAGAGGCAGGTGAGCTCCTGCCAGGTCCCACACAGCTCAGCCACAGAGCCCCGCAGCCTCTCAGAGATGGGTGTGGCCTGCCAAGATGCCAATCAACCTGCCGACTGCAAGACCTCACGGCGAGACGCCGCCCCTGAAACCTCATCCCTGCCTCTGATGGCCCTGGAGTGAGCCACCAGAGCCATTTCCAACGGTTCTGTTCCTGCTCCTACCAGGACTGAAGCAGCCGTCAGACGCTCTGCTTTAAAACGGATTCTGACTTTCTCTTAGGTCTTCGACTGGGTTTTTCTCGGGTGGCTTATCCCCTCCTGAGCAGGAAAAATTACCCTGGCAAAGTGCTGGCCATCTCGCTATACTGCCCGTGATGAAAGAGGAACGAGAACTACGTCCCTCCTAAAGGGGAAGCAAAAAGAGGTTCAAGGATCTCATGCACCCAAGAGACCTCCATCAGCCACCTTCTTGTTCTGTTCTGAGTATCGCCCCCAAATCAAAGGAGAACATTCCAGCTTATCCATGAGTGATTTGCAAAGAAACTGGGAGAGATGTGGAGCCGGGCGCGGTGGGTGGGGCACACATCTGTGATCCCAGAAGCTCAGGAGGCTGAGGCAGGAGGATCTCTGAGCTCCAAGCCAGCCTCAGCAAAAAGTGAGATGCTAAGCAACTCCATGAGACCCTGACTCTAAATAAAATACAAAATAGGGCTGGGGACATAGCTCAGTGGTCGAGTGCCCCTGAGCTCAATCCCTGGTACAAAAAAAAATGAGTTGTAAATGGGGACAGTAGTGTTCATCTTCAGTTGTCTCTGATGGAGTTTATACAAAATAATTGTTAACTGGATACCACTCTGTAAATGAAAAAAAAAAAAGTTGCAGCTGTTTTGTTGACATTCTAAATGCTTCTAAGTAAATACAATTAAAAATAAAAAAAGGAGTTTCCTGTGGCTGAGGACACAGCTCATTTGCAGAGTACTTGGCTGGCAAGTGCAAGGCCCAGGGCGCAATCCATCCGCAAAAAAAAAAAAAAAAAAAAAAAAGATTTTTATTGTGGTAAAACACACATAAAAATTGTCACTGTGAGCATTTTCCCTTTTCTCTTTTTCGTGTGCATGATCTGGAGAGGGAAGTCAGGCCTCCTGTGAGCATGCCAAGTACTCCCTAAGTACTCCCTCCACCAGGGAGTTCCCCCTCTGGCCCATCTCACCCCTGTGGGGGGTACAGCAGTGCTAAGTACAGGGCTGGGGGGCTGGGGGCAAAGCCTGGCTTGGCAGGTGGGAAGCCCTGGGTTCCGACCCTAGCATGTGAAAACAATGAAAGGAGGATGGGGGCTAAGGGGCATGCCTGCCATCCCGGCCACTCGGAGGCTGAGGCAGGAAGATTGCAAGTTGGAGGCCAGCCTCAGCAACTTAGTGAGGCCCAGAGCAACTTGTGAGAGCCTGGATCTAAATAAAAAATAAAGAAAAAGGCTGGGGCTGGGACTGGGGCTCAGTGGTTAACTGCCCCTGCCCTCAATCCCAATCCCCAGTTCAAACAAAAGGGTCCTACTCATCCTGCAGCCCACCTGGAGCCCACTGAGCCACTCCCTGTCCTGAGTGCAGCTGCTACACGGGCTGCAGATGAGAGTGGAGGGATTTTTTTTTTTTTTTTTTTTTTGATACCAGGGATTGAACTCAGGGGACCGAAACCACTGAGCCACATCCCCAACCCTATTTTGTATTTTATTTAGAGACAGGGTCTGAGTTGCTTACTGCCTCATCTTTGTTGAGGCTGGCTTTGAACTCCTGATCTTCCTGCCTCAGCCTCCCAAAGCCGCTGGGATTACAGGCCTGTGCCACCATGCCCGGTTTGCAAGCAAAATTTTTTTTTTAAACTTTTTTAGTTGTAGATGGACACCGCCAACAAAAAATAATAATAGGGCTGGGGATGTGGCTCAAGCGGTAGCGCGCTCGCCTGGCATGCGTGTGGCCCGGGTTCGATCCTCAGCACCACATACCAACAAAGATGTTGTGTCCGCCGAGAACTAAAAAAATAAATAATAATAATAATAATACCTTTATTTTATTTATTTTTATGTGGTGCTGAGGATTGGACCCAGTGCCTCACACATGCCAGGCAAGCGCTCTACCACTGAGCCACACACCTAGCCCCGTGCAAACAATTTTTAACCACAGTTTCTTCATGGGAAATTCGTGGCCAGAAAGCAGGAGATCTGGAAACTTGAACTTTACACATTACACATAAGTGGATAAAATGCACTCATATATGCACACACACACACAGAGACACTCCCACATACACACACCCACACAAACATGTTTTCACACACACACACAAAAAAAACAGGAAAATGTACCTATACAATGCTCAAATGCTCATAGACACAAATCTTCAATGACACACACACATACATGTTCATCATAATGCATGGCCCCATGTATGCACACACACACATGCCCTCCACAACACACACACACACACACACAGACATGGCCATACACATACACACGCTCACACATACACAGAGGTTTATGTACGTACAGCTGGACAGATATGCGCACGCATCCACACACTCACACTCATGCTGGCATACACGCCATGCTCACAGTTATGCATAACAGTTGTGCGCGCACACACACACACACACACATACACCCTTTGACCTCTCCTGCACACCCACAAACACACCATGTTCACACTCCACCGTATAGCACGCTCACTCACATACCCAGATTCACACACACGTACATTCACACTGACACACAAGCATACACACTTGCTCACTAACTCACATCCATACACATACTCGCACATCTTCACCTATAAATATGTACGTACCCTCTCACACACACACCTACACGAATTCACTTACACAGCACAAACACCTGGGCCATCATAGACACGCGCACGGGTGCACTCTCGCATGTGCCATATATACACACATGCACACACACCCACACACACTCTCACACATGTGCCACATATGCACACCTGTGCTTCTTCCCGAGCTGAGCCTGGCTGGGCCCCTGTGGGCCACTTCAGACCTGTCTCCACAGCCTGCCGCCCAGGTCTGCTCTGGTGAGCAGCAGGGGCTGGTGGCACTGGGAAGGACAGGTCCTGGGGTTGCATTGGAGGGATGTGCAAGAGGCTGCTCAGGGCACGACGTGGAGCCCAGGAGGGACCTGGAGCTTCCAGAGGGTCCAGCAGCCGCCTCTGAGACCAGAGCCTGGCCAGGTGTGCAAAGAGGCCCGCGCTCAGCGCTCCAGCCCCTCCAGCCCAGCCCGGGATGCTCAGGAGAGGCTGGGCCGGCTCTGCAGGTCTGGCTGGAGGTGTGTCCTGCCTGTGCCTCCCCAGGATTATCCCCACACCCGCCCCTAGGCTTGGCCAGGCCCAGGGCTGGCTGGATCTGGGAGGGAAGGAGAGCAGGTGCCCTGAGGGCTGGGGCAGGAAGCCAGTCAGCCTCAGCTCCAGTCTCTGGCTGGAACCGCTGTGCTCTGTTCTGGAAGCTTTGCTGCCAGTGTCTCTGGCTGCCTGCTGGTGGCCTGGCCCGCCTGGGGACCTCAGCTGGAAGCCTGGGTGTGGTGTGCCACCTGAGGATACTGTACAACTGAGGTCTGACCTTGGTTTCTCCCAGGCCTGCCCCCTTTGTTCGTGGTGTCAGGACATCAGGAATGTGCATGGGAGGACACATGCTCCCCTTAGTTCCCTGCTGTGCTGTTGATCTGGGCGGCTCAAGGGCCCTTCTACACCCAGGAGCTTGCAGGAAACAGGTGCCTGTGGAGCTGCAGGTCTTTGCAGGCCCCACCGCACTCCCTAGGGGACCGCCTTCCCCAGGGGCTCAGGCTGGGGAGAATTGATCATCCCAACCAACCTGTAGGGCGCCCTCAGCCTTCCCAGGACTGGAGGCACCTGTGGGTTTTTTTTTTTTAAACAGGGTTTCTGGGGTCCCTGTGATATTGAATGTGGCCTTGGGCTGGCATGGAGATAGGAGTGGGTGGATAGGCAAAGTGGGGCATCCTACCCAGGTCCCTTGCCTCCTCCCCTCCACAGGGCACCTGGCTCCTTTCTCCTTCTCTCATTTTTCCACTGGCCAAAGGAAACTGAATCCAAGTCAGCCTCTCTCTCTCTCTCTCTCTTTCTCTGGGGATCAAACCCAGGCCCCCACGGAGCCACACACCCAGCCTGCCAATTTTAAAAAAGTTGAACATAAAGACCCACCAATTCCACTCCCAGCTGCCAAGAAAGTGCAAGACACCCACACAGAGATTAACATGAAAACATTCACAGCAGCTTTAGCCACAAAAATCTCTAACTAGTCAGGGACCGCGGCGCATGCCTGGAATCCCCGTGGCTTGGGAGGCTGAGGCAGGAGGATAGCAATTTCAAAGCCAGTTTCAGCAAATTAGTAAAGCTCTAAGCAACTTCACAAGGCCCTGTCTCTAAATAAAATACAAAAAAAGGCTGGGGATGTGGCTCAGTGGTTAAGCCACCCTGGGTTCACTTCCAGGTACCAAAAAAAAAAAAAAAAAAAGCCAAGTTAGACAGAGTGACATAGTCGCCCCACACAGTTCTAGAGGAGGCCAAGTAGTGACAGAAAGCTGATCAGAGATGGCCAGGGCCTGAGGCAGATAGAGGAGGTTACTGGAGGGAGGGGTCAGGAAACGTGAGTGCCACATGGCGGTGGGGCTACCTGAGAGAACCCTGGATAAGGCCTGGCATAGGAGGCACATGGAAACAAATGCATTTTATTGTGTCAATAAAATACTTGAATAAACCTGTTTATGAAAATAGAGCCAGCTCCGCTCCTCCCACCCCCTAGTGGGTGCCAGCAGGAACGGGAGGCTGGAGCCAGAGGTGCCCTGAGCAAGTGTCCTGCACAAACCACTGGGCAGGCCCGCAAGGCCACTGAGATCCAGCCAGAGATTCGGCAGGCCGAGGTGGGGCCGGGTTCAGCAGCTCACCCACGCGGGGCCAGCACAGCCGTTCCCTTGACGTGTGCGCACTCGGACATGTCTGTGTCCCTGCGCACCTCTGCCCCCTGTGCCTCCTCTCCAGCCCCATCCATCTTCCTGTTAGGAAAGGTCTGTGCATCGTTAGAGGGCTGTTTAAATGTCCCCTCCCCAGCTCCTGGGGACTTTTTATATTTCCCGCTGCTGGAGGGAGACAACTCAGGACTTCCAGCCTGTGTTCTCCCAGGCGGCCCTGGCCAGCGGTCACTCCTGCCCCTGTCGCACCATACCGTACTCCTGACCAACTGTCCCCTTGGCCACATGGTGACTCCCTGGGACCAAGGTCAGTGCAAAGCACTCAGCACACTCCTAAATATCTCTCGAGGTGGGTTGGCCGCCCTTGGCCCCCGAGAAACCTCCCCAATTTGCGTAGGCGACTTGCGACAGGGCTGGTGTCTCCAGATGTGGGTGTGGGGGCAGGCTCCTAGCCTGAGCTCCTGGCTCTGGGGTGTGTCCTGAGGTCCCCCCACCTACGCTGAGCACGGCTCTGGGCTGGGAGCCCCCGCCTCCCCGGAGCCCCCCGGGCTGAGTGGGACAGAGGCACAGGTGGCTGCCGGAGCCAAGGGGCGCCTGCTGCCCGGCCGCCCTCCACTCTGCAAGGCCTTGTTCCAGTTTGGGCGGCCGGTGTCCACCCCTTGCTTTGTCCCCTTCCACTCTGCAGGGACCCAATCCCTGCAAGCTTAGCACAGCCCACCTGGAGGATGGAGGTGGCCCAGGAGGTCGGTTGCTCTGGATCTGAGAGATGAGTTTGGCCAGTGGATTTGGACTCCTTTGATGAACTTAGAGTCCCGGCTGTTTTGTGTTTTACTATATAAATCTGGTTAACTTTATCAACGAGGCTTATGTTGGCAGTGGTTGATATTCTTGCTTGAATTTGGCTTTGGAATCCCATGGTCCCTGTACACACATTTGTGTCCCTGTGTCCCTGTCATTTATAAATGGAACCACTTTGTGGCTCCCTGATGCCTAGAACAATGCTGGAACTGGATAAAAGTTCAGAATAACTTTTGTCCATTTTGTTTTCAGAAACTTGATTTTTTTTTTTTTTTCCCCAGTACTAGAGAGAGGACTGGGAGCTTCACATGTGCTAGGCAAGAGCTCTACCCCTGGGCTTCATCCCCAGCCCTTTTTAAAACTTTCTTTTCTTTTTGGTACTGGAGATCGAACCCAGGGGAGTTTAACTACTGAGCTACACCCCAACCCTTTGTATTTTTTTCTAATTTTGAAACAGGGTCTCACTAAATTACTGAAGCTGGCCTTGAACTTGTGATCTTCCTGCCTCAGCCTCCAAGTTGTTGGAATTATGGTCAAGGGCCACAGTGCCTGAAGGGAAGGGAAACTTGATTTTGAGACAATGAACTTTCCTAATTAGGTTTTATTTGTTATTATTATTATTATTATTATTATTATTATTATTTTTGGTGCTGGGGATTGAACCCTAGGCAAACACTCTACCAACTGAGCTATATCCCCAGCCCCAAGGTTTTATTTTTTTAAATCTTAAATGTCCTGGGGCTGGGGATGTGGCTCAGCGGTAGCGCGCTCGCCTGGCATGCGTGCGGCCTGGGTTCGATCCTCAGCACCACATACCAACAAAGATGTTGTGTCCGCCGAGAACTAAAAAATAAATATTAAAAAATTCTCTCTCTCTCTCTCCTCTCTCACTCTCTCTTTAAAAAAAAAAAAAAAAAAAAGAAAAAAAATAAATCTTAAATGTCCTGTCTGTAGGATACCTCACTGATCATTTCACTTTACCTGGAAACAAAATATAACCTTTTATCTGGAGCCAAATAACCCTTATTTTCTTCTCATTTTCAATTCATTGGTACAGCAGACAAAATTGGGCCATATATTTTATTTCACGGTATACCACCTAAAACAGTAGGACCTAGCATTAGTGCCTATGTTTTACTCTAAGTTTTTATAAGAATTAGAACTGGGCTGGGGTTCTATCCTCAGCACCACATAAAAATAAATAAGTGAAATAAAGGTATTGTGTCCAACTACAACTAAAAAAAACAAACAAACAAAAAACAACAACAAAAAATTAGAACTAACATCTAAACAGGATGTATCCAAATCATTTGCTGTTTGTAACAATAAGAATGAATCTTAAACATAAACAGGGTTGAAAGAGAAAAAAAAACTTAAGTTCAGAAAAATACAGTGGATTTGTGCTGAAGGAAGTCAGTATTCAGGTTATCCCAATGGGTAGACTGCAAGGGCGACGGGGGCTTCTGCTACGTTGTCATTGTTTAATTTCCGGAACTGGGCTGGATGCGGAAAAATATTTGCTTTGAAAAGGAAAACAAAAAAAAATTTTATTTGGCAGCACTGGAGACTGAACCAGGGGCCCTCCACTCCTGAGCCACATCCCTAACCCTTTTTATATTTTATTTAGAGACAGGGCCTTGCTAAATTGCTGAGGCTGGCTTTGAACTTGTGATCCTCCTGCCTCAGCCTCCCAAGCCGCTGAGATCACAGGTGCGTGTCAACACACCTGCCACTTTGAAAATTTATAGAGCTATTCACTATTTGCACTCTTTCTTACATGCATGGTGAATAATACATACACACACACACAACAAACAAAAACCCACAATGAAACCAAATTTTAGTGTCTTTTCCAGAGACAATTAGGGATTTTTATTCCTTTGCCCTTTATCTTCTGTAAACCAGCAAGTAGTAACACTGGGAAAGAATGAGTTTTTAGTTTTTTTTTTTTTAATATTTATTTTTTTAGTTGTACTTAGACACAATACCTTTATTTACTTATTTTTATGTAGTGCTGAGGATTCAACCCAGGGCCTCGCATGTGCTAGGTGAGTGCTCTACCACTGAGCCACAACCCCAACCCCTTAGTTTTTAATTCTCTATTGTTGAATGAGGGGTTTCATTTATTTTTTAATTTTTATTTATTTTTTTAATATTTATTTTTTAGTTTTCGGTGGACACAACATCTTTATTTGTATGTGGTGCTGAGGATCGAACCCGGGTGAGCGTTCTACCGCTTGAGCCACATCCCCAGCCCAGGTTTCATTTATTTTAGTTAATGTTTTAGAACTGTTGTTGTAAAATCTACAAAATTACCTGCATCTGTTTTAATTGATAATTGATGACTTAGGACTCTTCTCAGTATGATTATTTCAGTTTGCTCTGAGATTCTTGTTTAACAGAGAAATACTTACTGGACACAGTGGCACTCACCTCTAATCCTAGCAACTCAGGAGGCTGAGGCAGGAGGATCCCAAGTTCAAGGCCAGCCTCAGCAACTTAGTGAGGCCCTAAGCAACTTATTGACACCCTGCCTCAAAATAAAACATAAAAAAGGCTGGGGATGTGGTTCCGTGGTTCAGCACCCCTGAGTTCAATCCCCAGTACCTAAATAAATAAATAAATAAAGGCTGGGGATGTGGCTCAGTGCTAAAGCACCCAGTTTAAAATCCCCAGTACCGTGAAGAGATCAGAATATGCTTCCCCCAAATATGCCAGTTTGGCCTGGGGATTAGCTTGAGCTGAAGGCAACCAAAGAAAAGCAAACACAGAGAAAGCTCTCTGCCTGACCTCTATCTGCCCTGAAGCAGGACATAAATTTATGAACATGTCTGCTCCCCTCCCCCACCAGGAAGGACAAAGGTTTGTCACCAGATGTGACTTTAGGCCCTTATCAGCCTGGAGAGAGAGCAAGAGGTATCCACATAAGTTGTGTGAACTAACCTTTATCTGCCCTCGGGTTCCCATATATTTGCCTTCCCATAATTTGCTGCCCCAAGAGGCTCAAAGTCCTTTTCCTGTCACATTTCTGAAAATTTGTTTGCTTAGTTTTAATTTTTCTTTCTTTCTGTGAAATATGCTATACGAGGCAGAGTTCTAAGCAAGCTCTTTGAGGGTCACTCTTTTTTTTTAAAGAGAGAGAGAGAGACAGAAAGAGAGAATTTTTAATATTTATTTTAGTTTTCGGTGGACACAACATCTTTGTTGGTATGTGGTGCTGAGGATCGAACCCGGGCCGCACGCATGCCAGGCGAGCGCGCTACCGCTTGAGCCACATCCCCAGCCCAGAGGGTCACTCTTTCCTGGAGTTTTCTCCTGTGCATATATGAAATGCACATGTTAATAAACTTGCTTTTCTCTTATTAATTTGTCTTGTGTTACCGTGGGGTCCCAGCGAAGAACTCAGGAAGGCAGATGGACCATTATTTTTTCCCCTCTACATTATCACTACTACGCAAAGTGATGCATAGATTCAGCACAATCTCTATCAAAATCCCAGTGATTGCCGCACATGCCTATAATCCTGGCAGTTTGGGAGGCTGAGGCAGGAGGATTAGATCCTGAGTTTGAAGCCAGCCTCAGCAACTTAGTGAGGCCCTAAGCAACTTGGAGAGACCTTGTCTGTAAATAAAATGTAAAAAAAAGGGCTAGGGATGTGGCTCAGTGGTTAACCACCCCTGGATTCAATCTCCAGTACCAAAAAATAAAACATAAAAAAATCCCAATGGTGGGGCTAGAGCTGTAGCTCAGTGCTAGAGTGACCCTGAGTTCAATAACAGTCCCACAAAAAAAAAAGCAAAAAATATTTGCAAATCATATTTCTGGTAAGAATGTATAAAGTGCAAAAGTCTCTGAGAGAAAGGGAACTCGATTTTCAAAATGGACAAAGAATTTGATGGACATTTCCCCAAAGATATACAATAACCAATAAGCACAGAAAAAGATGTCCCACACCATTAGTCCCCAGGAGAAGGCAAGTCAAAACCTGCACCTACATGAGACCTATCCCCTTCACCCTGTGTGAGACAGTTACCATTTTGGAAAGAAAACAAAACACACAGGGGCTGGGGATGTGGCTCAAGCGGTAGCGCACTCGCCTGGCATGCGTGCGACCCGGGGCTGATCCTCAGCACCACATACAAAGATGTTGTCTGCCGAAAACTAAAAAAATAAATAAATATTAAAAAATTCTCTCTCTTTAAAAAAAAAAATTCTTATTTTTGACTGGACTCAGACTTAGAAGTAGAAGCTCTCAGAGAAGACAGCCTACGTCTCTTGGTAATCTGTTTCTGGTGTTTTTCTTTGGCTTCTTTCATTCTCTTGGCCAAAAGTTTGGCATATTCTGCAGCCTCTTCTTTATTCTTCTTAGTACACTGTTTCTTCAGAGCAATATGCTGGCGCTTGTGTTGCAGGACACGTGGAGTAACAAGACGCTGAATCTTTGGTGCTTTGGTCCTGGGTTTTTTACCTTCCTTGTTTAAGGGTTTTCTGACAACCTATTGGCGGACATCATCTTCCTTAGAGAGATTGAACAGTTTGCGGATTCTACTAGCTCTTTTGGGTCCCAGTCTTCGAGGTACAGTCGTATCAGTAAGTCCAGGAATATCCTTCTCTCCTTTTTTTACAATACCAAGTTGAGAACCCTCAGATTGGCATCCACAATGCAACCTCGAACAGATTTGCGCTTTCTCTCTCCAGTTCGCCTGGGTCTATAACATGAGTGCCCCTTACTCAGTAGTAGGCGAACACCTACTGGCCATGGGTCAAGACACCCTGCTTCATGGGGAAACCTTGTTTGTCGTTCCCACCACTGATTCGGACCACATAACCCTTCCATTCTTCACCCAGAGCATCCGCAGCAACTTCTGTGGCCATACGCTTCTCATAAAAAGTACGAAGTTTGCGTTCATTGTCCACTTCAATGAGTTTCTGACAGCCAGTGGCTGGGAAGGAGATATTCAGCTTCATCTTGGAGCAGCCCCCACAAGGGGGCATGAAAAAGGGGCCCGACTTCCGCTTAACCCAGGTCACATGAGCCAAGATTTAAACCAAGTCTTTTTTTTTTTTTTTAAGAGAGAGAGAGAGATTTTTTTTTAAATAAAGACTTTTTTTTTTTTTTTTAAAGAGAGAGTGAGAGAATTTTAATATTTATTCTTTAGTTTTCGGCGGACACAACATCTTTGTGGCGCGGAGGATCGAACCTGGGCTGCAGGCATGCCAGGCAAGTGCTCTACCACTTGAGCCACATCCCCAGCCCCTCGTGTGTCAACTTTCAAAGCAGCATGGTTCACAACAGGCCAGAGGCAGAAACACCTGAAGGGTCTGTCCAGGGATGAATGGGAACTAGATCCAGCATATACACCCGATGGAATATTAGTCACCCCTATAAAGGAATGACATTCTGCCGCACACTAAAACATATGGCATTACAAACATTAAACTAGCTGGGATAGTGACCCACACCATAGTCCTGGCAACTCTGGAAGCTGAGGCAGGAGGATCACAAAGTTCCAGGCTAGCTTGGGCAACTTCGTGAGACCCTGTCTCAGAAGAAAAACTGAAAAGAGTTGGAGATATAGCTCAGTGGTAGAGTGCATCTGGCGAGATGGTGCACACCTGTAATCCCAAAGGTTTAGGAGGTTGAGGCAGGAGGATCTAGAGTTCAAAGCCAGCCTCAGCAAAAGTGAGGTGCTAAGTAACTCAGTGAGACCCTGTTCTCTAAATACAATATAAAATAGGGCTGGGGATGTGGCTCAGTGGTCCAGTGCCCCTGAATCCAATCCCTGGTACCCCCCAAAAAACAAACAAACAAACAAAAACAAAAAAAAAGGAAAATTTCTTTCCCATCTAAAAGGCTTACACAGGAGAATAAGGAAAAAAAGCCAAGACTTAATTGTGAAAATGCAAAAGATGTGAATGTTGTTTGCAGAAACAGAAATGCAAGTTGCTAATAGAAATATGGAAAGGTGCTCAGCCTGGCTGTGATTCCTGTGCCCTCAGCACAGCCTGAAGTTGCTCTCCACCAGGAGGGCAGGGATGGGGCGTGTCCCTACCCTGTCCAGGGCAAACACACAGTCTGGGTGCATAGAGGTGCATCTCTGCGGGGCAAATTGGCAGTGTGGGTCAAAGTTCCTGCTACCAAAAAAATAATAAACACCAGCGGGGCAGGTGATCTATACCTTTGATCTTTTAAAGTGATAATTTTGCTGCTAAGAATTTGCTTTAGCCAGGCCTGGTGGCTCAGGCCTGTAATCCCCAGGATTTCAGGGGCTGAGGTAGGACAAGTTCAAGGCCAGTCCCTGCAATTTATTGAGGACCTAAGCAACTTGGCAAAACTCTGTCTCAAAAGAAAAGAAAAAGTATACAAAGGGCTGGGGATGTGGCTCAGTGATTAAGTGACCCTGGCACCAATATATATATATATATATAATCACTGTCACGTCTGCAATCTAATCTTGGCTCCTTATCTCTATACTTCTTTTTTTTTTTTAACAGGGAGAGAGAGAGAGAGAGAGAGAGAGAATTTTAATATTTATTTATTTTTTTAGTTTTTGGCGGACACAACATCTTTGTTTGTGTGTGGTGCTGAGGATCGAACCCCGGGCCGCACGCATGGCAGGCAAGCGCGCTACCGCTTGAGCCACATCCCCAGCCCATCTCTATCCTTCTTGTGTTGTCCACTGGAGGAGTATACAGAGTGTCAGATTCCCTTATCAGGTCTGCTTGGATGGGATGTAGTCTCCATTTGTCTTGGTGACATTCAGGCTTTAGGGGCTGGGTGTAGCTCCTGTAGAGCTCTTGCCTAGTGTGTAAGGCCCCCAGTGCCGTCCTGAGCAGCACCAAGGAAAACAACAACAACAAACCCAACCCTCCAGTCTGTGCATGGCATGCCCAGGACAGATCAGGGACTGGTTTTGCCCTCAGTCTCTCAGGTGAAGTCACTTAGCCTCTGCCTGCCCTGCAGCCTGGGGGCTGGTTTCCAGCACTTCCCACAGGTGGTCAGCCAGGCCAGGAGCATTCCCCTGTGGTTCCCTTCCTCCCTGTGTGAACTCCACTGTGTGAACCCCAAGGCCAGGTCCCTCCCCAGGGTGGCTGATATAATACTTTCTCAGTGCCTGAAAAACAATGGCGACTGTTCTAAGCAAAGCCCAGGGCTAAGTGCACTAGAGTACAATACCGTGCTTATTGTTTCCCCCACCCCCAATCCCTTGTTTAAAAAGTCCCTTTTTTCTTACCTGAAAACTTTACCCATGTATCTACCTTATAAATAATAAACACAAGCAGGTTGGATGCTGTATACCTTTGATCCCAGGGACTCCAGAAGCTGAGACTGGAGGATCCCAAGTTCAAGGCCAGCCTGGGCAATGAGCAAGACTGAGTCCAAATAAATCAAAAGTGCTGGGGAGGCTGGCTTAGTGGGAGAGCACCCCTGGCTTCAATTCCCAGTCCTGCAATTAATAAATCACAAATAATAAATAAGATAATACAAATATTAATAAACACAAGGTTAAAGGGGTTTAAAAAAATTGCTATGGAGCAGGGACAAGTGGTGCATGTCTATAATCCCAGCGACCTGGGAGGCTGAGGCAGGAGGATCATAAGTTTGAGGCCAGCCTCAACAATTTAGCCATGTCGTAAACAACTTAGGGAGACCCTGCGTCAAAAAATAAAATAAAATAAAAAGAGCTAGGGTAGAGCAGAGCACCCCTGGTTCAATTCCCTGTACCAAATAAATGAGTAAATAAAATCAAGATGAAAAGGTTGCGGGCTGGGGATGTGGCTCAAGCGGTAGCACATCTCCCCTGGCATGCGTGCGGCCCGGGTTCGATCCTCAGCACCATATACAAAAAAAGATGTTGTGTCCGCCGAAAACTGAAAAATAAAAATAAAAATTCTCTCTTTCTCTCTCTCTCTCTTAAAAAAAAAAAGATGAAAAGGTTGCTATGATTCACTAGAAAAAGAGGAAAGGTTTAATAAATAACAAAGGTGAGGAGGGTAAAGGGAAAGAGAATCAACAAACTGGACACTAAGGGGAGGAGGAGGAGGAATGCGGATATTTGTTCAGTTCTCAACCAAGATTTTCCTTCTCTTGATCTTAGGAATGATATCTTGCAAGAGTAGAGGTCAAGTGTTTTATTTGGAAAGTTTTTCTTGACTCCATTTTTCTAATCTATGAAAATGAAAATGTTTCCCTGAAAGAACACCATGCAATGTTCTTGACCGAGGCAGCCTCCGAAAAGATGGGCTGCTGGGATTCCTTATTCCTCGTTGACCAGCAGCATTCTTGATCAGATGATGTAACAAGTCCAACTTTCACCCATGATAAGTATCAGTCTGTGAACGGAAATTCTTGGAGAGAAGCTGTATCTGTGCTGAGGATCTCTGCAGACTCACTTTGATCTTGGATGACTAGGACATCTCAACTGCAGAGCCATGGAATGCTGTGGGTCAAGAACCAAACTTATCTGGGGCTATCTTAGCCCTTTAGGAACCAATTACCTTAACTTGTATCTGGCCTGACATTCTCCTGGCTAACAGATAAAATTCTGGGGATGTGTCTCTCAGCTTAGCAGAACTCTAGCCTCCACTACCTGAAGCCAAGAGTGCTGGGTCCCTGAACCCTCCAGAAGAGGTGCCCCTGACTAGCTGTGGCCCCAATCTGATGCTCTCACCGGTGGAACTGGTAACGTATTCATTGAGCCTTTTCTTGGTTCTGTGACTGTGAAAGCTCATGTGACTTCTTCCACAGTGGAGCATGCCATTCAGGGTAACCTGATGGATTTGTGTTCCTGGGTCTTTCATATTTGGCTCAGGATAAACTATTTTCTTTCTTCCATCCTTTCTTTCTTTTTGCCACTTTTTAAAAAAATTTTTTTTTGAGACAGGGCTTTGCTAAGTTGCTGAGAGTCTCACTGAATTGCTGGAGTCCCTGGGACTACAGGCATGGGCCATCATACTGGGCTTCACAATAAGCTCTTTTCTTATTTCCTTAAAGCAGAGTTGTTATTCTCTAGTGACAAAAGAATCATGAGCATTTTATTCATAATTTATGTATTTACTGATACAGGGTATTGAATTCAGGGGTGCTTAACTGCTAAGACATATCCCCAGCCTTTTTTGGGGGGCAGATACCAGGGATTGAACTCAGGGGCACTCCACCACTGAGTCATATCCCCAGCCCTATTTTGTGTTTTATTTACAGACAAGATCTCACTGAGTTGCTTAGCACCTCGGAGTTGCTTAGACTGGCTTTGAACTCTTGATCCTCCTGTCTCAGCCTCCCAAGCTGCTGGGATTACAGGCATGCACCACCATGCCCGGCTTCATAACATATTTTAAAATGATGTTTCAAATGTTGAATAGTATTATCTATTATCCCCATAACACTTAATTGGGACTGAGGGAGTAGCTCAGTGGTACAGTGTTAGCCTAGCATATGGGAGGCCTAGGGTGGGATTCCCAGATCTCAAAAAAGAGTTTTGTTTTTTTTGCACAGTTTAAAATATATGACAGAGTCACAGAAAATTTATTCAGTTTGGGTCCAAATGAGCGTCTTTAAAAAGTCCACCCGCAATATAATTCTACCTAAGCTTCACAAAGTGGTGCAGGCACATGGGGTTTCCTACCCCAGCTCTCATGGTCACTTGCTATTTGAAAGCAGTGACCAAGGCCAGACTCTGAGTCTCTGAAGATGCGTGTGTGAGCTGGTGGAAGAGGTCACATTTGGACCACCTCTGGTTCGGCCACAGTCTGTTCGGCTTGGGGCTGCCTCACACAGCACAGAAGATGGGAGATGTTACATCATATGGACACTTCCCTGCAGGACTGCACACATCAGGCTAAACTTCAGAAAAAGAGACTAGCAGGCGGGCGCGGTGGTGCACACCTGTAATCCCAGCGGCTCAGGGGGCAAAACCAGCCTCAGCAAAAGCAAGGTGCTAAGCAACTCAGGGAGACCCTGTCTCTCAACAAAATACATAATAGGGCTGGGGATGGGGCTCAGTGGCCCTGAATTCAATCCCTGGTACAAAGGTTGGGCCGGGTGGGGCTCAATGGTGGCACCTGCCCACTGTGTGTTCAGCTGGGGGTTTGCTCCCCAGCACCTTCCCTGCTTTTCCTGCCCTCTCAGTTGGGTGTACCTGACTTAGAACCTACATCCTGCTGACTCTAGTGTTCAAGGAAGACTCAATATCACACCATTCCTAGACAAAACTATAATTTTTCATCTGTTGTTCAAACCAAAACACAGCAATCTGATTCTAGTTTGGAAAAAACCTGGCTGTATAGAGGGATGTTTTCCAGAGTAGCTTACAGAATGGCCCCAAGAATGTGGCACTTGAACCAGTGAGGTGAGGGAGACATGGTCAAGGAGCAGCTACAGTGTTCCGGCAACTGTCCTGGGGAGCTGGGTCTTAGTGAAGGCTGAAGAACCCTGGAATTGATGATTGTGCAACATGACTTTGAAGGTTACAAGCTTCAGTGGCAGAGCTTTGAGAAAAAGACATCGTCTCTACAAAGTCAACGTTCATTGACACAAAAGGACACCTTTTTCATTATAAGTGATTTAAACCCTGCTAATGTTGATTTAACAGTTTTGGGAATGGCTTCAACCTTAAAGAAGTTGGAAGCCAAGTGGGGTGGTGTAAACCTGTAATCTCAGAGACACGGGAGGTTGGGGAAGGGGAATTGCAAGTTCTAGACCAGCCTCAGCAACTTAGGGAGACTCTCAGCAACTCAGTGAGATCCTGTCTTAAAATTAAAAAGAGCTGGGGGATTGTGGATGTAGCTCAGTTGGTAGAGTGCTTGCCTCACAGGCACAAGGCCTTGGGTTCAATCCCCAGCACCCCCCTCAAAAAAAAGGACTGGGGACGTGGCTCAGTGATTAAAGTGCCTCTAGATTCAATCCCCAGTACCAAAAAATACATAAATAAACTGCATAAATAAATAAAGAAGAAGTTGGAGCTGTTTATGAAGACGCAGAAAAATTCCACTCTGAACAGTTAAGCAAAGTATTCATGGAAGAAAGAGACTATCTTCTAAGCAAGTTTTCTTTTCTTTTCTTTTTTTTTTTAAAGAGAGAGTGAGAGAGGAGAGAGAGAGAGAGAGAGAGAGAGAGAGAGAGAGAGAGAGAGAATTTTTAATATTTATTTTTTAGTTCTCGGCAGACACAGCATCTTTGTTGGTATGTGGTGCTGAGGATCGAACCCGGGCCGCACGCATGCCAGGTGAGCGTGCTACTGCTTGAGCCACATCCCCAGCCCCTAAGCAAGTTTTCATGACAAAGGTCATCTTAACTAAATGGACTTCTGACTCACTAACTTTCCACACACTCCCAAATGCTACTCTGTAACTCCATCATCTCCTGTGAACTCTCCTTTCACTTGACCTCAACCTGAAGGCACCAATCCAGAAATGATCCTCTCTGTAAAATATACACACTGACATCCGAAAGGGCTGAATGTTTGCATCCAGTAAGCTGGGTGCTCTAACAAATGGAGCTGTGGACTTCTCAAAAGTTATGTTTTTCCTAGATATGTCAGCTGCATGTAGTACAGTAGCTGCTCCCTTTTTGGAGGCTCCCTTAAAATGTTCATGGTTTCGAGTAGCTTGAATACTATCTAGTTCCAACACACCCGGACATAACCGTGTCTTTGTTCAGTGTATCCACCTTGTATATGCTACCTGCCCTCTGGTCAGCAGTTGTCTCAGTTATTAGATATTTTGTTGGGAGTCATGGTTTCTCAATAGGCACATTCAAGTAACTCTTATTTCACTTTTTTTTCCCCCCTTCAGTACTGAGGATTAAGTACTTTTGTATAGGGCTTTGAGCTTGTTAGGCAAGTTCTCTACTATTGAGCTATATACATTCCCAGCATTTTTCCTTTTATTTTGGGACAGGGACTTTTTTGTGTGTGTGTTTGTGTTTTGTGTGTGTGGGGGGGTTACCAGGGATTGAATTCAGGGGCGCTCCACCACTGGGTCACGTCCTCAGCCCATTTATGCATTTTATTTAGAGACAGGGTCTCACTGAGTTGCTTAGTGCTTCTCATTGCTAAGGCTGCCTTAGAACTCTTGATCCTCATCTCAGCCTCCCCAATTGCTGGGATTACAGGCCTGCGCCACTTCGCTGGGCTGGGACAGGGTCTCCCTAAGAGGCCAAGCTTGCCCTTGAACTTGCAATCTTCCTGTCTCAGTCACCCAAGTGGTTGGAATTACAGAGATAAGCAAATGCACTAGGCCTTATTTTACTTTTAACAATGGCGCCCAAGCTCAAGAGCTCTCAAGCCGGTAATGTGGATGCACCCAAGAGGAGCCGAAAAGTGCTGCCGCTGAGCGAAAAGGTGAAGGTTCTGGACTTGGTCAGGAAGGAGCAGAAGTCCTACGCGGAGGTGGCCAAGATCTTCGGTAAGAACGAATCCTCCATCCGGGAAATCGTGAAGAAGGAGAAGGAGATCCGGGCCAGCTTCGCCGTGGCCCCCCAGAACGCCAAGGTCACGGCCACCGTGCGGGACAAGTGCTTGGTGAAGATGGAGAAGGCGCTGAGCCTGTGGGTGGAGGACATGAACAGCCGGCGCGTGGCTGTGGACGGCAGCGCCCTGCGCCAGAAGGCGCTGAGCCTGTACCAGGACCTGAGCCAGGCGTCCCCCCAGAGGCGCGACGGCAGGCTGGAGAGGAGGCCGTTCACGGCCAGCAAGGGCTGGCTGCACAGGTTCAGGAACAGGTTCGGACTGAAAGGCCCAAAGGGTGTGTCTGCCCAGGAGCAAGCTGCTGGCCTATTCCCTGCAGAGGGGGAAAAGTTGGTTAAGGATAGAGGATGCCACCCAAAGCCAGTCTCCCGCTGTGATGAGAGCAGGCAGAAGAAGGGTGAGTACAGTGCCCCAGGTGTGCTGAGAGGAGTGGCTGGTCCACGTGGCTGCTTGCTGTGGACTGACCGGGTTAGCCTCCTGCTGTGCCCAGTTCCTGCCTCAAGTAGGTTTGCTGAGTAGGAGGAATCAGGGGGGCTTGGTACCCGGGGAAGGCAGATGCAGGCCTCTCTGGGGGTCCTGGCGCGCACCCCTGTTGATAAGGGCGACTCTTGTAATGCAAATATGGGATTGAACTAAATATGACAGAATGCATGTGAAGTCTGAGTGCAAAAGTAAAGTTCTTTTTATGAAAACTTGTAGAAAGGCTCCGAATGGAGTAACAAAATTTTACTCACGAATGAATTAGGCAAGGTCAAAATGACTGTGATTGCGAGGGCGGGGGTCCTAAGCATGTAGATAGCCTCTGCTATCCCAGGGATCTTTAAATTCTTCATATTTCAAAGAAATCCAACATGGAGATCCGGAGGTGGCTTCCTGGGTGCGGTCCATGCAAGAGTGGAAAAGGGAACGGCAATCCGCGGACCCAGATCCAAAGGCAGGGTTTGGACCAACATCAAAAGACTGGCTGCTCGGAAAGTTTTCCAGAGAGCCAGCGACAAAGAGGCTGGAAGGCTGGCCGGAGCCTCTGGTCGCCCCCTACCGAGGAGCGGGCTGGAGGGCGGCGGGCGCGTGGGGGGCGCGGAAACACCCCGAGAATCGCTGCATCTAGCGCTGTCCGCGACCGTCTAGTCTTCCAACTCGAGCCAGTTTGTTGTTTAACTTTGGAGTGTAACTTGGGTGAACAGTAAGATCTCACATTTTGAAAATATGCTGAATTCAGAAAAGTTGAGAAACAAAAAATAATGGGGAGGGGGGCGTGGATCATGAGATTTGAGTTAATTTGCTTTGCTGCTGACCGAACAAACGGGGCCCCAGAGTCAGGTTTTCCGCTCCCACTCTGGCTTTTCGACTTTCCTTCCAAACGCTGAGCTATGCAGAGGAAAGGGATGGGGAGGGGGCAGCTAGAAACTCGAACAGTGTTTTCCCCTCGCCTGCCCCAAGTTGGGGCAAGTCATTCTTAGCCGCCTTTGAGGCAAGTTTTGAAAAACCCTAACAGGACTCCTTTGTGTCCCGGAGGGTGGTGCAGGGCGGAGGGGCTCCCTTGGCGGAGCGGAGAGGGCGCAGGCCATCCCGGGCTCCCCGGCCTATTCCGCGTGCCGGGCTTGCAATCTGCAGGGAATCGCAGTGCAAGAATGAGGTTGGAGCCTTGCTCGGCTGCGGAGGACGGTTGGGGCGCGGCTGTGCGGACGCCCTGGCCACGGCCGGTCTACATTTCTGTTCCTTCGCCCTAGCTCCCCTCCCCCACCCGGGCAGCCGCGCAGGCCCCAGGTGCAGCCATGTTCTTGCTCCCACCACCCGCGCCTCCATTGACAGCCCTTGCCGGAGAGGGCCGGGCACCGCGGCGCTCGCCTCGTCCTCGGGTTCGGGGCTCCCCTCCGCGGAACCTTCTGGGAGTTGTAGTCCACAAAGCCCGCCGCCGCGTTGGCGGGGGCCAATCAGGAACTACAATTCCCGCTCGGCTGTGCTGCGGATGCGCACGCGCAGGGAGCATTCGAGGAACAAAAAAAAAAAAAAAAAAAAAAAAAAGGAGGAGGAGGAGGGTGAGAGAGAAGCTCGGAGAGCAGAGAAAAGGGGCCACCCGGTCGCCCCCCCCCCCGCTTCCCCGCACGCGCTCTCCAGCCGGGCCGCCCTCCTGCAGCAGTTACCCCGGCCTTTCCCCTCTGTCCCCCGAGAGCGGAACGAGGCGCTGAGTGAGGCCCTGCCGGGGCGGCCATGCGGCGGTGACAGGAGCGCGGCCGAGACGCACTGGCCCCTCGCCCTCACCTCCCGCCCGCTCACAGCTCCCTCAGCCGAGGCTGCTCCGCGGCGGCCTCAGCGCGCGCGGCCCCCACTCGCGCCCTTCGTACTCCGGCCCCGCGCTGCCCGGAGGCGGCTGCACTCGGGTGAGTCCCCTCGCCGCACGCCTGGACCCCCGCCCCCGCCTCGGGTGCCATGGCGAGCAGGGCCTTTATTCGAGACTTTGCCCCGTTGGGGCCTGCGACTGGGGCGCCGGGGGCGTGCGGCCCGACGGCCTTCGGGGCGCACGGCCGCCCCCCAGCGCGGCGGACCCGGGCCGGACGGCCTCGGTGGCCGTGCGGCGGGGCGTGGGGGTGGGGCGGCCGCGGTCGCGGGGGACGGCGGTTGCACGCGCGCGCCGGGCCGCCGTGGGGGATGGGCGCGCGCCCGCCGGCGTGGGGGGGCGCCTCGCGCGTGCGGCCCCGCGCGTGAGCGAGCGCGCGGGCCTCACAGCGCTGATTGGCCCGCCGGCGGTGCGGGGGCGCGCGCGGTGCCAGGCCCGAGCCGTGGGGTCGCGCCCGTCGGGTGTCTCTGGGGCTCCTGCGCCGGGGCAGCAGACGCGGGGGATTGGCCGGCGGGCGCGGGGGCGGCGCCGCGCTGCCTAGCAACTGCAGCGGGGTCGGGCGCCGCGGGCGGGTTCCCGAGCGGTGGCCCAGCGCGCCGCGCCCCGCCCCGCTCCCAGGTGCAGCCCGCAGTGGGCTTTGTCCCGGGCCGGCCGGGCGCGGCGCCCCGGAGGACCCGTCGGATTTTGGGGGGTGGTGGAAATACACACAATGACCGGAAGGAAGACCGCGGCCGAAAGGCCCTGAGCATAAGGCCGCTTGGCTCCGCCAGCACCCGGACGGCGGGGTGCAGAGCGCCTGGCGGAGGAGGAGCGCGGTGCCCTCTGGTCCCTGCACTTTTCTTTGGGAAGTTCTGCCTTTTCTCAAGCCGCCGCCCCCGCGTTCGGCTTTTGCGCTCCTCTGCGGCCGAGAGCGGGACGCGGGGTCCGGTGGAGCGACGCTCCTCCCGAGCGCGACGGGAGCCGCTTCGCAGTGCCACCGCGCTGCAGACAATGGCCGGCCAGGCCCGCAGGGCGCCCGAGTGAGGGGAGTTGGGTTGCAGTGCGGACGCAGGTAGAGTGCCCCGCGAGGCCGGCTCCCGACTCCAGGAGCTGAGTTTTCTTTCTTTTTGCCTTTCGATGGCGAGCATTGCCTGGGCTCCCGTGCCGCCTGCTTTCCCGGTCTGGGTTCGCACCGTTAGACAGCGTTGACTTTGCTTCTGTCGAGGCCGGGAAAACTTCCTTGCCCTCGCTTCTGGGAGGCCTCCTTTCAGTGTCCGGTGAGGACGCGCCGCTGCATCGCGCCCCTGTTCACTTGTCCGCCTCTCCTCCGCGGGGGTCTGGCCCAGCCGCCGGTGTGCGGTGCCCTTTCGTCTCTTCCTTTCTCCCCCGGTTCTGCCCGAGTGTCTAACGCGTACTTGTAACAACCACAGCTAACGACCTCGTGCGTCTCCTGTGCCAGAGATGTTGTGTCGTAATAACCCTGAAATTCCACTCTGTGGATGAGGAGCGGGCCAGGAGAAGTGGCAGTTTGCACTTGCTTGCCCTGCAGGTGAACGCGGTGGGCTGGGCTGCGCGGCTTGCAGACGGGCTTGGGGTGATGCCTGGGAATTCGCGTTTCCACTCGTTACCAGGTGGTGCTGTGGACTGCTTTTCCCGGGTTTGCGCTGGGGAACCGTTCACGGTGGTGCAGAGTTAAGTGAGGTAAATCTATTCTAGATGTTTGCTCTTCCTTACTTTAAACTTAGATCTTAACCAAAAATAAGTTGAGCGGCTTACTGTAGATTGCTTGGAAAACTGGTTCAGAGTTAAAGAATTTTTTTGTTAGTCGTGATTACATTAATCTCCAGTTTAAGGAGGCGCTATGGATTTAAGTGCAGAATTAAACTAATTAACCTCCAGTTTCAAAGGGGGGTAATGGATTTAAATGCAGAATTAAATTGGAGATCTAAATAGTTGATTAATTTTCCCACTCATTTTTTATTAATTTATCCATGGTACAAGCTTTTTTTTTTTTTTTTTTTTTTTGGGTACTGCGGAGGGGACCCTTGAGCCTCCCCCTAAGACACTTGTTTTATTATTTTCTCCCTCCCCCTAAGACACTTGTTTTATTATTTTCTCCCTCTCACCCTCCTCAGAGTCTCAGGTCTGGGTGGCCCTGCAGAGCTTGGCCCTGACACTGGAAGTGTGAAGGGTGTACTTTGATCTTCATTCTCTATTTTTTGTCCTTCTGTCTTTCCCCGTTTCCCTCTTCACCTCTGCTGCAGTTTTTGTGTTTCTTCTTGCAGTCTGTGTCTTAGTGTCCCCTGCCTGTGTCTGGCCCTCCTTGTCTGCTCCCCCCCCCCCCCCACTGCGAGTAAGTAGTCGGATACAGCCAGAGAATGTCAGAGTTGCTGGAGGACTGGCTTCGCTGTCCTGGATTCTAACTTCATTAAGAACTATATACAGGGCCCCACGCGGAGCACAGGCCTGGAATCCCAGCTGGGGGATCCCGAGTTCAAAGCCAGCCTCAGCAATTTAGGGAGGCTGCTAAGCAAGCAGCTCAGTGAGACCCTGTCTCTAATAAAATACAAAACAGGGCTTGGGATGTGGCTCAGTGGTCTAGTGGCCCTGAGTTCAATCTCCAGAACACCCCCCCCCCAAAAAAATTTGACTATATATAGGTTCTCTTTTTTGGGGGATCTTGGGACTAGACCCCATTGTGTTCCACTGCTGAGCTCATACCCAGCCCTTTAATGTTTTTTGAAATTAATTTTTGGTACTGGGGATTGAACCCAGGGGCTCTTTACCCCCAAGTTAAATACTCAGATTTTATTTATTTATTTAATTTTGAAGCAGGATCTCCCTAAGTTGCTGAGGGAGGGCCTTGATAACTGGCTGAGATTGGCCTTGAACTTGTGATCCTCCTACCTTAGCCTCCCAAATTACTTGGATTACTATGTGCCATCACATGTGGTTTGAGCCCTTTGTTTATTTTTCAGCAGTGATTTGCTTGGTTGCCCAGGCTGGCCTCGAATTTGCCATTGTCTTGCTGCTGCTGCAGCCTCCTGAAGTTGTTGGGATTATAGGCATGGTGGTGTAGGTGGCTTTCAAATAATTTTGTTCACTCAAACTGTGTTACAGGAGGCCAACGTTTACAGTAGCTATGAAAATACATGCTGGATACTTTAGCAAATTAAACTTATTGAGGAAGTAAAAATTAGTAGCCAGTAATAACTTCTAACATTGAGTACAGTGTTGATCTCTAATGAAACTCTAAGGACAAGGGCGTAGTTCTTCATGGGCTTCTCCCTTTGTGAATATGACATCATGTGTACAGTGGCTAAGGAGAACATTTCTGTTGTTGTGGTGGTGGGGACTGAACCCAGGGCATCACAGATGGTAGGCAAGTGTTCAAACACTGAACTATATTCTCAGCCCTGAAATATTTTTTTTAAATTTAGTTGTAGGGCTGGGGATGTGGCTCAAGCGGTAGCGCGCTTGCCTGGCATGCGTGCGGCCCGGATTCGATCCTCAGCACCATATACAAACAAAGATGTTATGTCCTCGGAAAACTAAAAAATAAATATTAAAATTCTCAAAAAAAAAATTTAGTTGTAGATGAACACACAGTATCTTTATTTTTGTGGTGCTGAGGATTGAACCCAGTGCCTCACACATTCAAAACAAGCACTTTGTCACTGAGTTACAGTCTCAGCCCTCTGAAATTATTTTTGAAAGAAGCACAGTATGTGAACATAGTAGGGTATAATTGAGGAAGCAGAGAGTAGTGGAGTGTGATCCTATTTAGAGTAGCTAGTTGAAATGACATCTGGTTAGTTAGGTTAGAGCTGATATATTTGTATAATGGGGACTAATCATGTCTATTTTGTAAATAGTGAATTTACAATCGAAAACTAGCTTTCTGGAGCTAGTTGCCTAACACATAAGTTCACTCCTATTTTTATCTTACGCTGTCATAAGTCTTAAAGGTAGTGCCTTCTTTCTCCATTGGGAATCTTCATATATTTGAAATAGAAATTAGAGTAAGGGAGTTAGGAATAATTGAAGATTTTTTTGCCTTAATTAAGGAAGTAAGAAAAGTTACCTTATTTGTGATCAGGCCCCACTGTTTTATTAGAAATTTGACAGTTTTGGGCTGGGGATGTGACTCAAGTGGTAGCACTCGACTAGCAAGCGTGAGGCACTGGGTTCGAATCTCGGCACTACATAAAAACAAAATGAAGGGCTGGGGATGTGGCTCAAGGAGTATCGCGCTCGCCTGGCATGCATGCGGTCTGGGTTTGATCCTCAGTACCATATACAAATAAAGATGTTGTGTCTGCCGAAAACTAAAAAATAAAATAAAAAACAACAAAGTGAAGATATTGTGTCCACTTATAACTGAAAAACAATACTAAAAAAAGAAATTTGGGGCTGGAGTTGTGGCTCAGCGGTAGAGCGCCCGCCTCGCTCATGTGCGACCCTGGGTTCGATCCTCAGCACCGCATAAATATAAATAAAATAAAGATATTGTGCCCACGTATAACTAAGAAAATATATATATATAAAGAAATTTGATAGTTTGATTAATGAAACTGAGAAAATGTTGCTTAATACATTGTTGTAAATAACTTGCTCTATGTGGGTACAGGCCTTACTATTTACTCTCATGTAAATGTGAATAGAGCTTATCTATAGATTGTTCTCAGATCAAAAGTTGTTTTCAATGAGAAAATGAAATATTGGAACTGAACTAGAATGAATAACTGCTCTTGGTTGTAGACTTTTGTAAATTGGTACTGGGGATTGATTCATTGAGCTATATCCCCAGCCCTTTTTAAAAAATTTGAGACAGGGTCTCACTAAGTTGCTGAGGATCTCCCTAAATTGGTGAGAGTGGCCTTGAAATTGTGATATTCTTGCCTCAGCTTCCCAGATCGTTGGGATCACAGGTGTGTATCACCAGGCTGTCTTAGTCTTTTTACTTTATTTTTTGCCATGCCTGGGAATGGAACCCAGGGTTTTGCACACACTAGGCAAGCACTCTACCACTGAGCTACAACCCCCACTCTGGTCTTAAGACTTTAAAACACTGAATTACATTTCATTATCTCATTTATGAAATGATTTGACAAAGGAGGATGACAGATGGCCCATATTATATCTACAAGGGGAAATGGCAGAGAAATTGATCTTACAAGGAGATTTGTCAGCTTCCTTCCTTCCACCTGTTCTTTCATTGTTTTCTTTCTTCCACTTTTCCTTCCTTCTTTCCTAATAAGCATTTTAAAATGTGCAGTTCAGTAGCGTTAATTCCATTCACACCTCTATTTCTAGAACTTTTTTATCACCCCAAAAAGAGAACTCCCTGTACCCATGGAATAAAAATGCCTCATTCCTTTTTCTAGCCCCTGGTAACTGCTAATCTGTTTTCTGATTTTATGAGTTTGCCTATTTTATTTTTCTCTTTTGCAGAGCCTCATGGTGCTGGGCAAGTGCTCTGCTACTGAGCTACACCCCAGTCCTTCCTACACATTTCTTTTTTGGTCATGAAGATTGAACCTAGGGGTGCTCTATGCTGAGCTACATCTGCAGCCCTTCTTAATTTTTATTTTGAGATCTGTTCTAACTAAGTTACCTAGGTGAGTGTGGAATTTGCCATCCTCAGTCTCCCGAGTAGCTGGGATTACAGCCATCCTGGCTTAGATATTTCACATAATTGGAATCACAGTAATTGTGCTTTTGTGTCTGGCTTATTTTACTTAACATAATGTTTTTGTTGCTTTAAGTTATAGAATGTTCTAGAACGCCAGTCCTTTTTAAGGCTGAGTAATGTTCTGTTATTGGTCTCTCCCGTCTGTGGATGGACACCTGGATTGTTTCCACCTTCTGGCAGCTGTGCATAAGAATTTTGCATTGTCTGGTGTCATTGGAGTCCTTGTTTTCACATCTTTCTTACCTACACCTGGGAGCAAGAGTTGCTGTCATTGTGTGTGTGCGTGTGTGTGTGTGTTTAAAAGAGAGAGAATTTTATAGTATTTAGTTTTTGGTGGACACAATATCTTTTTTTTTTTTTTTAATGTGGTGCTGAGGGGCTGGGGATGTGGCTCAAGCGGTAGCGCGCTCGCCTGGCATGTGTGCAGCCCGGGTTCGATCCTCAGCACCACATACAAACAAAGATGTTGTGCCCGCCGAAAAAACTAAAAAATAAATATTAAAAAAATTCTCTCACTCTCTCTTTAAAAAAAAAATAATAATAATGTGGTGCTGAGGATCATGCCAGGCGAGTGTGCTACCCCTTGAGCCACATCCCCAGCCCTTGTATGTGTGTTTAACCCTTCTTTGTGGCAGAAGAATATGGATGGCTCTGCACACATCTCTCACTAGCATAGAGAAGCATGTGAGAGGAGTTTGCACCTGCCTTTTCCATCATCAACACTTCCACTCCGTTTCTTTTTTCCAAGTGGTCTCTTCTTTTTGCAGTGCTGGGAATTGAACCCAGGCCCTCACACATGCTAATAAACATTAAGTGGTTTCTTGGGAGTGATTTAAAAAAAAATATTAAAGCATGTATAGTATAAACTTTTTTTTTTTTTTTTTTGGTGTTGGGGTTGAGCCCATGGTCTCATACATGGTAAGCTAGAGCTGTACCGTTAAGCTACATCCCCCAACCCCCCCTTTTTTTTTGGTACCAGGGATTAAACCCAGGGGTGCTTTACCACTGAGCCACACCTCCAGCCCTTTTTATTATTTTTTGGAATTTTGAGATCGGATCTTGCTGAGTTGCTTAGGGCCTAAGATGCAGAGGCTGGCTTTGAACTTGTGATCCTTCTGCCTCAGCCTCCCAGAGCAGCTGATGTTACAGGTGTGTGTCACCACACTCAGCTTGCTGAGTGTTTTATGAAGCGCTTTATCAAGTACCTATCTACCTTCTGGTAACACCCTTATGTGGTAAGGACATAGTTTATGGTCATTTTTAGTAAATTTAGGATTGAAATGGATAGTATTTGGAGACAGGACACCAGTTCTGGCAAAACACCTTTTTCCTATCACCTGCCTTCTGTGAAGAATACATTTTAAAAAATAAAGTGAACTTATACATGATAGGGACTTGGTTTTCATTTCCTCTTTCAAATGATTTTTAAATCTGGAGTAAGGTCAAAGGGACACATTCTTTGTGTGTTGGCAGAACAAGCTGCTGTACTTGGAATTCTGAACTGTCAGTTTAAAAGTTTAATGAATGCCTAGAAACGTTTTCTCTTAAACTTTTGTGCCAGAAAAAGTGGTAGGTTCTCCTGAATGGCTGATGAGATTTTTCTTCTATTTTGTTTTTATTTATGTATGGTACTGGTGATGGAACCCAATCCAGGCCTCCTACATGCTGGACAGGTGCTGTACCAGGGAACTACATCCCCAGCCCGTTTTTTTCCCCTTCCCTTCTCCTCTCCCACCTTTCCTCTGCTGATTTTTGATTTTTCACGAGACACTCCTCCACACCTTTTTGTTCCTCTTTCCTTCCTATCCCCCAGACTTCACATGAGAGAAAACATGACTTATTTCACTTAACATGTCCTCTCAAGTTTCATCCACTGTGCTGCAAATGACACACTTTCATTCTTTTTTTGGGGGGAGGGGAAAGCCAGGGATCAAACCCTGGGGTGTTGTCACTGAGCCAAATCCCCAGCCCTTTCTAGTTTTTATTTTTGAGACAGGGTCTCACTGAGTTGCTTAGGGCTTCACAAAGCTGCAGAGGCTGGCTTTGAGCTGTGATCCTCCTGCCTCAGCCTCTTGAGTCACTGGGATTATAGGCGTGTGCCACTGCTCCTGGTTTAATTGTTTT
The DNA here is from genome assembly GCF_045843805.1 of Urocitellus parryii. NCBI lineage: Eukaryota > Metazoa > Chordata > Mammalia > Rodentia > Sciuridae > Urocitellus > Urocitellus parryii. The sequence goes on along the minus strand of NC_135539.1, from coordinate 26,678,339 downwards.
TTCTTTCTGAATCATTGTGTATCTGTACCACATTTTCTTTATCCCATCTTGCATTGATGAACCCCTAGGCTGGTTCCATAGTTTGGTTATTATTGATTGTGCTGCTATAAACAGCGTATATCTATTGTGTGCATATATCTATTCATATCTATCTATCATTATTATTATTTGGTATCAGGGATTGAACTCAAGGGCACTCAATCACTGAGCCACATCCCCAGCCCTATTTGTATTTTATTTAGAGCCTGGGTCTCACTGAGTTGCTTAGGGCCTTGCTTTTGCTGTAGCTGGCTTTGAACTACTGGCTTTTTTCCTCCTATCTCAGCTTCCCGAGCTGCTGGGATGTGTGCAACCATGCCTGGCTCTATTATTATTACTGGGTATTTTAACCTAGTAGTGCTTTACCACTGAAATATACCCCCAGCCCTTTTTATTTTGAGACTTACTGAGTTGCTCAGGGCCTTGCACTTGTGATTCTCCTGCCTCAGCCCCCCAAGTATCTGGGATGACAGGGATGTCCTACCAGTCTCAGCCTAAAAATTTCAGAATCTTGATTTAAAAATCTGTCTTCATCAAAGGGTTTGGCTTAGGGATATCTAATTTTTATTTTAAAGCACTTGCTGTCGTTAAATGTTTATTTTCTAAAGATTAAATGAACTAAAGTGGATTCGTTTGTTCAGTTTATGCTGTCCACTGAAGTGGATATATTAGTGTAAGTAGTGATACTTCCTACCTTCCTATTACACATATGTAACATATGTAAGACAGACTCTCTGAGTGAAATACCAACCTGATTTATTTCATGTGGGAAGTACCTGTTAACCCTTTGGAGATGAGCTCTTAGGAATGTGGATTCCAATGATCCTCTGGGTTAAATAAGCAAAGAATGTAGAAATCCTGGGAGCTACAGGTCCAGATATGGTCTCTGGTGGATTGAGCTTACACAGTCAGACTCAGAGTGCCCAGAGGGTAGCCAGGCTGGGCAGGGTTTGAGAATCAAGTTACAGGTGGATCTTGGTGCACTATTGAGTGCTTAGTTTGGTGAAGTGAAAGTAGTGCATTTAAAGAACTTTTTTGGAAGTCTCTTCCTCAGAGGCAGAAGTGACAGATTTTGATTGATTACAAGAACTAATTTTAAACTAGTCCAAAAATAGAAAAATAATACTTTAAAAGTAACCAGGTCTCTGTGGGAGGATGTGGGAGCTGGAGAGGGGAGTGTGGGGCTGGAGTCCCCTGCAGAGGTAATGATTCTGAGGGTCCTGAGGTTGCTGTTCCAGTGCTCACAGCAGTCTGTGGGGAAGGTGGGCACTGTGTGCATCTCGAGATTGAGGAAAGCAAGGCTGACCGAGCTCAGGGGACAGTTCCCACACAGTGCTAGGCTCCTGTGTGTTTTTATTTTATTTTTTTGGGAGGAGGTACTGGAGATTAAACCCAGGGATGCTTTACCACTGAGCCATATGCCCAACCCTTTCTGTTTTTTATTTTGAGACAGGGCCTCCTCACTAAATTGCTGAACCTGGCTTTGAACTTGCAACTCTCCTGCCTTAGCCTCACTGGGATTACAGGTGTGCACCACTGCACCTGGCTGTAGTTCTTAAAATGCAAGAAAAAAAATCCCAGCCCATTTCCAGCTTTTTTATGTAGCCAATACAGATAAAATGTAACCAGTCAAAGCCCTGGGAGCACCTGTTGAGCTGTACCCCCAGCCCTTGAAGGATTTTTTTTTTGGGGGGGGGGCTGGCTGGCTGGCTGGCTTCTGGGGATTGATCTCAGGGGCACTCAACCACTGAGCTACATCCCCAGCCTTATTATGTATTTTATTTAGAGACAGGGTCTCACTGAGTTGCTTAGCGCCTTTCTGTTGCTGAGGCTGGCTTTGAGCTTGCAATCCTCTTGTCTCAGCCTCCAGAGCTGTTGGGATTACAGGTGTGCACCACTGTGTCTGGCTCCTTGGAGAAAATTTTAATTAGCTTGACACATATGTACTTAGTGTTTTAAAAATTGTTATTTTTTTGTGGTGCTGGGAATCAAACCCTGAGCCTAGTGTATCCTGAGCACTTGCTCTCCCACTGAACTACATCCCCTTTCCTTAAAAATTATTTTGAAACTTTTTTTAAACTTGCAAAACAGAGACCAGAACAGCAAAGGAATAAAAATTGCCCATACATCCTTGAGAGCTTCCCACTGGGCTTTCCAGATGTCTGTGCACAACAGTGGAGGAGTCCAGGCCAGGAGGGGTCTCCACCTAGCCTTCCTATTTCTCTGTGTGCTTTATTGTTCCTGTGTTTCTTTAGCAGTTCTGCGTACTGAAGTCACTGCCCTGTCTCCAGTCCTTATTTTTTTAAGTTTTGAGACAAGGGTCTCAGTAAGTTGACCTGCGTGGCTTTGAATTTGGGATCTCCTGCATCAGCTTTGAGTAGTACCTTTCGCACCTGGCTGATGTGCCCCCCCCCCCCCCCATTTAGGGGTACCAGGGATTGAACTCGGGGCACTCAGCCACTGAGCCACATCCCCAGCCCTTTTTTGTATTTATTTTGACACAGGGTCTCACAGTGTTGCTTAGCACCTCATTAAGTTGCTGAGGCTGGCTTTGAACTTGGGATCCTCCTGCCTCAGCCTCCCAAGCCACTGGGATTACAGGTGTGTGCTGTCTTGCCCATCCTGAGGTGCTTTTTTATTTCTGTTTCTATTTTAGAATAGTTCTTCAGGCTTTGGTTTCATGCTCTGGACCTCTGAAGGTTATTGGGCAGGACTTAATAGATTGGCCCTTAACTTGGATTTGTCCATTTCTTATGATTAGACTCTGCTGAAGCATTTTGGGGTGGGATTATTAGTGTTTTCCTTTAGTCTGGGGTAGGACACAATATCTGCTGTGTGGAGACTTCAGTTAGCATGGCTCCTCAGTTAAGATAGGGTGTCGTGTTGCCCTTTGTTAATGAGTATTTTGTGTGGTGATACACAAAGTGAAATGTCTCTTGTGATTTGTTCCTTATTAGAATTGAGGAATTCTACTTCTTTTTCTCTGAGAGCAGGGAATTTGGGGGGATGGTGGTGAAAGTCAGTGCCCGGACTTAATGGATTTAACCATTATGGTTATTGTCGGAGTCCTAGAGAGCCTTCCTGTTTTTCTGAAACTTAAGTATTGTAGATGATGAGATTTGAAAAAATGTCTAAAATGGGATTGAATTTTACAACCTGGTTTGGCCTTGAAAGTGCTTGAGGAATTGAGCATCTAGTGAGGTAGATCCAGATTCTTTTTATTTTTTATTTTTTTTAATAAAAAGAGTCCCTTAACCCCCCAGTGTTTGTTTTCATCTGGTAATAAAGGTAATCAAAATGGGTAATCAAAACAGATGTTTTAGAACTGTATTCCCAGCAAAGAACACCTTAAAAAGATGGTAGCTTTCTCTGTAAATTTCTCACTTTATTGATCATTTCTAGTGGTTCCATTCCCAGAACCACTTTGTAACAGAGTAATATTATCTCCTTTTAACATGATCCAACCTAGTTGTTTTATTGCCTTTAAGAATGAATCTCCCAGCAGCTCAGAGGCGGAGGCAGGAAGATGGTGGGTTCAAAGCCAGCCTCAGCAATTTAGTGAGGTGCTAAGAAATTTAGTGAGCCCCTATCTCTAATAAAAAAAAATACAAAATAGGGCTGGGGATGTGACTCAGTGGTGGAGTGCCCCTGAGTTCAATCCCTGGCACCCCTCCCCCCAAAAAAATCTCTTCTGTATCATCTAATACAAGGTTCACATATTTATCAAAACCAATAGTATAGGGCTAGGGATGTAGCTCAGTTGGTAGAGTGCTTGCCTCACATGCACAAGGCCCTAGGTTCAAGCCCCAGCACCACACGCACACCCAAAAAATAAAAAAAACAGTACTGCACATATCACATTTATGTGGTGCTGAGGTTCGAACCCAGTGCCTTTTGCATGCTGGGTAAGCGCTCTACCACTGAGCCACAACCCCAGCCCCTCTGTCCTCATATTCTATTGCTCATAGAGCCATACCTGAATCTGGGATCTGTGTTACAAGTATCTGAAGATGAGGTTGGTAGAATTTCTGGCCTTGGCCACTATGTGCTGTAGTGGACTCTCACAAGACCACACACACCAACCAGCAAGTTTCCTAAGATAGCACCTTCTAGAATCGATAGATAATGGATTCTGAAGAGTTCTCTGGCTGGGAAGTAGCTCAGTGATAGAGCCCTTGCCTGGTGTGCACAAGGCCCAGGGTTCCATTCCCAGAACCACAAGAAAGAAAAAGGAATTCTGTGATTTTTGGACGATTGCAATATCAAGTTTTTTTTTCTTTGTTTGTTTGTTTTTGCTGTGGTCCTGGTAGCTGCGCCCAGGATGTGTGTGCTGGCGAGAGCTCGAGCAGAGCTGTAGCCTTATCCTCGTGGTTATTCTTATGGGGAAAGAAAAGTCTGTCTTGCACATTGTCAAGCGGATGTCAGTCTTCTGTAAACATGAAGAGAGTAGGTTAATTTCTTTCCTATCACTCAAAAGACAAACCAGTAGGATCAATGAACTACCTTAAACATTTCAAAATTTAAAAAATTGTTTAAAAACATTCTACAAAATTACCAAATGGACACTGAAGAAATGGAAGTATATTAACTAATGTTTTAAGGATGAATAAGTTTCCTTTTGAAAAAAAAAATTTTTGGCCTTTAGTACTTTGTACCTATAAAGGTAGAACATGGAGCTAGCTATTAAGTACCATTAATTTTAGAGGGAAATGTTTTCAGCACCCTAAAAGATTGCTAGAATATAGTATTACAGGTTAATTTAAACTAATTTTAATGAGCAGGGCACAGTGGTGCTTGTCTATAATCCCAGCTACTCCTGAAGCTGAGGTAGGAGGAGGATTACCAGCTCAAAGCCAGCCTCAGTAACTTACCAAATTCCTGTCTCTAAATAAAATATAAATGCTGAGGATGTGGCTCAGAGGTTAAGTGCCCCTGGATTCAATTCCTGGTACTAAAAAACAAACACTCCTCCCAAAAACCCCCACAAATTTTAATGAAACTGAGACCTTTTTAGGATAATGTCAGCTGAGTGGAGTTAGATCCTTTTCATTTTAGGCACCATCTTAGGAAAAAATATGGAGCATTGTAGATGAAGATTAAGATTTTCTTTGGGTGCTCATCATTTTGAAGAAATGACTTTCTTTTATAAATAAAGGTTTAAAAATTTTAAAGCTTAAAATTCCATTTGACTTTACTGTAGAATTAAGTGATATTTGAAGTTATTTTATTCTCACTAGTGATGTTTCTGTTAGTGGAGACAATTCAAGAATATTTTTGTTGAAACTTGGCGTTAGTGATTCTTAATATAAATTGAATTGGTAAAATTTAAGTTTTATAGTTTTGCAAAACGTAACTAGAGACGAGACCTTGAAGAAGGAAGACAACTTGAGGATACCAGAAAACCAAGGCATTGTGGCCTGCCTTCCATATTGGCCAGGAGGAAGGTATTGCCAGCACAGGAATATCATGCGACATTTTTTTGGAGTAGAAGTCAGAACCTTAAATTTGAATGAGATTTTTCTGGCAGAAATCTCCTCTCCCCATTTTTTTAAAACCTTAAACCTGTTGAATTATTTATGGATTTATGAATATCATACCAGTCTTTTTTTAATATACTTTTTTAGTTGTTGATGGACCTTTATTTTATTTGCTTATTTATATGTGGTGCTGGGAATCAAATCCAGTTCCTCACACGTAGGAGGCAAGTACTCTACCACTAGCTACAACTCCAGACCTCATCACCTGTCTTAAACAGTGTCTTTTGTCTTCCTTCTGTGGACAGTATCTTAGTGGTAGTTATTTTAACTAATTTTGAAGATTTTGTCAGTGTTAATTGAGAAAAGCATCGGGTTCTGATATTGTTCTAGTGCAAAACATTGAATTAGGATATTTATGATTTTTATAGTGTTGAAGTTTATCTCTCCACATTTAAGTAAATATGCAGGATAGATCTTAATTGCTTATAATAAGTAAAAATAACAGAAAACGTAGCAGTCTGCAGAACTTTGTGTAGAAGAAAATGAAATCACGGTGTTTGTGAGCTATTTAAATGCATTTCCTACTAGTTAGAGTGGGTCTTCAGTTTAGGTGGTGAGTATAATATTTTACTAATTTAAATGACTGTTTAAACTCATGGCTGTTTTTATTAAAGGGCATAATGTTGCCTGACAGTTGCCTGTGTTTTACGACATACATGTTCATATATGTGATTGGGCTGACATTCCTAATTTTGTCTTCGAACCAAATTCCTTTTTCTTAAAAATTCTTTTTAGATAAATATGGCTGTAGAGTGTATTTTGGCATATGTACATAGACTATAACTTATTCTAAGTTTGTTATCTTTATACAACATGATTTATGTTGATTTATTAAAGCACTCTGCATTGCCCACTGTAATATTTGCCTTATGGACAAAAAGGAAATGAACTTTGTTGCAATCTGATGAGTTGCCATGAATTTAGTATTACATTTCTAGTCACTATAAATTATTCACCTCAGGTTCATTATTTTTTAAAAAACTGACTTTTATTATTATGCATGGCAATTTGGAAATGGACATAGATTCTGTCTGATTTCATTTTATAAAATCAAGTATATGTAATGTAGCATGTTAATATGTAACAGTAAGATTTTCTGGACTGGGCTTGCTTATTTATAAAATACTAGAACAAAGAGGTTGATTTATGATTGTTGTAAATCTGAAATGGAAAAATGTTTGTTGAAAATAATATATGCCAAAGAAATACAGCATGAATGTTTAAGGAATTAAAAAAAAAATCAGTGTCATGGTACCTCCTCATTTACCAGTCTAATGTGAAACTTGTTTTGAGGCAGAAATATATTGAAAATTAGAAGTATTTTAGAGAACAGCATGTTCACAAATATTAAGAACCTCAGCTTCTGTTAGTTATGACGGTGTGTGAAAAATCTTCAAGAGTGCTCTCCTTTCACTCATTATAAAATACTTTTTTTTTTTTTTGGTGTTGTTCGGTATTAACAGCAAGGATTGATAAATTAAAACAGAAGTATAGTCAGACAAAAAAATCTATATGGAATTAATTATGGACTTGTTTTGAGGTACAACAGATCAGATCAGCAAGGACACAATAAACCTAATCCCTGGAATGGATCTCCAACGAGAAACCCAGGAAGGTCTTGGAGAATGGCCGGAGTCTGTTTCAGAGATAGAAGAAGTCACCACATCTATTAAACACTAGCCACCAGCAGAAGAACCAGCAGAAGATGAAGAATGGCGCTGCTGCAGGCCAACCAGGCTCATCTTTAAAACTCATAAAGGAGAATTAAAATCAAAGCAGGGAAAGAAAACGTGGAGGAAAAATAATGGGTAATGGAAAAACAGAGGCAATTGAATAACCGGGACAGGCGGCGCTGGGACTGAGGGCGCCGTCCTGCCCCAAGTCCCAGGGACCCGCGGGCCAGCTATGGCCTGGACTTGTTAAATGGAAGATTTCAGAAGGAGTCCGTTGTTAAGTCTGGCCTCTGGTGCAGCGGTGGGTGTTGGGAGGCAGCCCTGGCCCACCTGGGGCGGCGCCACCGCCTGGGCCCCTGTCCAGTGTCACCCAGGTGTCGCCGGCCTTGTGTTCCAGTAATTCTCCTTCACTTTTAACGATGCCGCCCAAGCTCAAGAGCTCTCAAGCCGGTAATGTGGATGCACCCAAGAGGAGCCGAAAAGTGCTGCCGCTGAGCGAAAAGGTGAAGGTTCTGGACTTGGTCAGGAAGGAGCAGAAGTCCTACGCGGAGGTGGCCAAGATCTTCGGTAAGAACGAATCCTCCATCCGGGAAATCGTGAAGAAGGAGAAGGAGATCCGGGCCAGCTTCGCCGTGGCCCCCCAGAACGCCAAGGTCACGGCCACCGTGCGGGACAAGTGCTTGGTGAAGATGGAGAAGGCGCTGAGCCTGTGGGTGGAGGACATGAACAGCCGGCGCGTGGCTGTGGACGGCAGCGCCCTGCGCCAGAAGGCGCTGAGCCTGTACCAGGACCTGAGCCAGGCGTCCCCCCAGAGGCGCGACGGCAGGCTGGAGAGGAGGCCGTTCACGGCCAGCAAGGGCTGGCTGCACAGGTTCAGGAACAGGTTCGGACTGAAAGGCCCAAAGGGTGTGTCTGCCCAGGAGCAAGCTGCTGGCCTATTCCCTGCAGAGGGGGAAAAGTTGGTTAAGGATAGAGGATGCCACCCAAAGCCAGTCTCCCGCTGTGATGAGAGCAGGCAGAAGAAGGGTGAGTACAGTGCCCCAGGTGTGCTGAGAGGAGTGGCTGGTCCACGTGGCTGCTTGCTGTGGACTGACCGGGTTAGCCTCCTGCTGTGCCCAGTTCCTGCCTCACAGTAGGTATGCTGAGTAAGAGGAAACAGGGGGGACTTGATGCAGATGCAGGCCTCTCTGGGGGTCCTGGCGCACACCCCTGTTGATAAGGGGTGACTTATGGTGTTTTTTTGGGTGCCTATAAACGATTTTTCATCCCTTTTCCTCTTGATAGCAGTGGCCTGCTCTGCCTTCCTAGTCCACAGGGCTTTAGCTAGCCTGTCAATCACAGCATATCCTATGCAGTCTTGTTGTGACTAGCTACTGGTAATTGGGATTTAGGTAGGCTCAAGACACAAATGTCCAGATCTGTTGTAGAAAATTTAGCAGGAAGATGTAGTAGTCTTTTGCCTGGAATCGCAGTACAGTAAACTTAAAGATGCATGCGGATGTCACATGTCATGACTGGTGACATCTGCAGAAGTGAGGCCCTGTGGGGAAGGAGTGGAGAAGAGTCTAATGATATATTTTTGTTCTTGGATCAAGCTGTGTGTGGGGTCAGTGCAGCCTTTAGATATAATTAAATGAAGTAATAAAAATTCCCTTTTTCACCTGAGTTGGCTTGAAATGGGAATATATAATCCTGTAATCCAAGATTGATAGTTCCAATTCATAGTGTGTTATGGATAAAGAAAATGGAAGGCAAGGTTCTCAGAGTTGTTGGGGACAGTCATTCTTACTGAAATAATAACTAAGAGTATTCTAAAATTCTAAAACAGGGCTGGGGATGTGGCTCAAGTGGTAGCGCGCTCGCCTGGTATGCGTGCGGCCCGGGTTCGATCCTCAGCACCACATACAGACAAAGATGCTGTGTCCGCCAAATACTGAAAAAAATAAATATTAAAGTTCTCTCTCTCTCTCCCTCTTTCTCACTCTCTCTCACTCTTTCTAAAAAAATAAAAAAAATAAAAAAATAAAATTCTAAAACAAAATTTGTGTGCAATTACCAAATAATCGACAAGACAGGAATTTTGAAGGAAAGGTTGGTAGTAAAAGGAAAATGAGCTGGGTGCTGTGGCACATGCCTGTGACATGGGCGACTTGGGAGGCTGAGGCAGGAGGATTGCAAGTTCAAAGCCAGCCTCAGCAACTTAGCAAAGCCTGGAGCAATTGTGAGATCCTGTCTGAAATAAAAAATAAAAAGAACTGGGGATGTGGTTCAGTAGTTGAGTGACCCCGGGTCCAATCCCTAGTACCAAAAAGTAATATTAAAAAAAAAGAGAGAGGGCTGGGGATGTGGCTCAAGCGGTAGCGCGCTCGCCTGGCATGCGTGCGGCCCGGGTTCGATCCTCAGCACCACATACCAACAAAGATGTTGTGTCCGCCGAGAACTAAAAAATAAATATTAAAAATTCTCTCTCTCTCTCTCTCTCTCTCTCTCTCTCTCTCTCTCTCCTCTCTCCTCTCTCCTCTCTCACTCTCTCTTAAAAAAAAAAAAGAGAGAGAAAGGAAAAAATGGAAACATACCTCAGTGGAAAGCATGTGCTTAGAATGCACAGGACTCTATGCAGACCCACAAGAGAGAATGGGAATTCAAATAATGGAAACGGGAATTACTTTTACATGTTCACGTGAACTTGTTTTGAAAGCTTTTTCGGGTGAGAGGCTCAAAGCTTAGAGCCTGCACAAAACTCATGGGTCAAATAGAAGTATCTTCTCTTCAACCAGATGAGACCCTAGAGAAGCATATCAGCTTCATCCTGTTTGTGGTGTGGGACAGCAGCTCCTGAGTGCCACGGGGGCTGGGATCATGGTGGAGATTCCAGGTTGGTGGTGGTCTCACACCTGGATGACCTTCTTTCCTTCCAGACATTTTATTTTTCCTGTGCTGGGGATCAAACCCCGGGCCTCACGTGCATGCCAGGCAGGCATTGTATCACTGAGTTAAAGCCACATATGTGTGTGTGTGTGTGTATGCGCGCGCGCGTGTATGTGTGTGTGTGTGTATGTATATAGGCACATGGTAATCCACAAGTAATCCACATAATCCACAAGTGTGCACACAACATTTGTGTGTGTGTGTATATATATAATTCTTTTTTTTTAAATTTAAAATGATCACACAGAATTGAATTGGAAAATATAGGCATACATGGGAATAAGTACTGGGAATAAGTACTGGGAACCACCCAAAGCAGCAGAAGTGGACCTACAAAGACTTGAGATTTTGGAATTACCGGAGACTATAATTAACCTTATTTATGTTTGAAGAAATGGGACAGGTTTGAAAATCTTAAGGGAGTAGCAAACTATGATATATGATGTGTCAGCAAACAGAAATCTTGTAAATGAAAATTAGAAGCAAAATTAAAAACCTAATGGTTGATTTTTTTTAAAATATTTATTTATTTTTTGGCGGACACAACATCTTTGTATGTGGTGCTGAAGATCGAACCCGGGCCGCACGCATGCCAGGCGAGCGCGCTACTGCTTGAGCCACATCCCCAGCCCCCTAATGGTTGATTTTTAACTACGGAGTAATAAAGATGAAGAAAGAAGGGCTGAGATTGTGGCTCAGCGGTAGAGCGCTCGCCTAGTACGTGTGAGGCCCTGGGTTCGATCCTCAGCACCATGTAAAAAAAATAAATAAAATAAAGATGTTGTGTCCAAGTAAAAAAAAATTTTTTTCTTAAATAAGATGAAGAGAGAATTAGTGAAATGGAAGTTAGAAGAAACATGGTTCACTGTAGAGAAGAAAACATGAGAGACGGAAGAGGGTAAGAGACTTAAAGGGAGAACTGACATTTAATCGAGTCTCGTAGGTCAGGTAGTAGAAAACGGGAGGTCTCTGTAGAGCGGATAGTTGGTGTGTCATACTTGATGAAGGGCAGTAATATTGAATAAGAAGAAATCCACACCTCGACACACAACGCAGCTGTATAAAACCAAACACAACGAAAGCATCTTAAAAATAATAGCAATGAGTTCTATTGGGAAGGCTGAGGCAGAAGGGACTTGTCAGTGGCAACAGTAGAAGCCAGAGCACACTGGCCAGAGACATGGACGAACCACTGTACTGAGAGGAAGTAGTTGCCAACCAGGTTCCTATTCAAGAAAAGAATCTTTAGCAAACAAAAATAGAGTGTCACCAGGAGGAAATTCTAAAGAGTAAGCTTCAGGCAGAAGGGGTATCTGAAATACAAGAAAGAACAAGCAAAGAATGTCATAAATGTTTTAAAATCTTAAAATCAAATTGTTTAAAAAAACAGTGTTTCATTAAAATACATATACACAAAACTGAGTAATTGAGTTATATCCACTAATAACTATTAGGATCAAAAGAAGGAACAAGGATTGGAATTTGAGAGTCATCATCAGACATCAGTTTGGTAATGGACTTAGGACCTAAGTAGCAGATGAATTGTCCAAGAAGAAATGCAAATATGAAAAAGAGATTCATGTCATTAGTAATGAGGCATTCATAGTGATTAGGTCATAGCTCTGCAAAATGTTGGGGAGACTGATGGAATCAATATGAACCAATATGTTTAATCATTTCTGCTGGCAATATAAAATTTTTGGCATCTCTTGAATTATGAAGATGTGCATGCTTTTATGTATTGAGAATTTTAAAAATATGGAAATAAAAAGGCCAAGGTAACTTCACTGAGGTGTTGGGAGACTGGTATAGTCCCATTTTGTTAGGTGGTGTGGAGATATGTAAGTGGTGCTTTTCTGGGAGGAAGAAATCTATAATCCCGCAGGTAGCAGGTGTAGTGGATCCTGGAGGCCTGCTCCTGACACTGAGAGTGTTTGGGTTCCTTGAGATTTTATTAATTTATATTGAGAATCTGTGTCCCTGGTGTCGCATGTGGATTTCCTCCTTAGCATACTGTGAGACATTTGTTCCTTTTCTCAAGGAGCCTGCCCACCAGGTCTTTTTCCCGTAGGTGCACTCTTGGACCAGGAATCCCTGGAGGTTTTATGGGAAGAATTCATGGGAGCTGGGCTGGACTCTGCTGGCTTGTATGCCCTTGTTTGACTGATCCTTTCACGACAACTGCCACCACGATGGCTCTCGGGTCATGAGGATTTTTATAAATGTATTTGATAAAGTTTAATCTCTGTAGTAGTCCAATAGAGCTTCTTGTGGTGACGAGAGTGTTCTATATATAGGTACATGTGGCTTCTGAACACTGAAACTGGCCAGTGCCACTGAGGAACTGAACTGTCATTTAATCTTAATTACTGAAGTGGCTGTCAGCTGACATGTCTGATGGCTCATCTCTGGACCGGATACTCTGGGTTGTTTGTTGATGACTGATTTTCTGCCTTACACAGTGAGATCACCCCCTCTCCCTCACCACCTCTCCATTGTCAAGCTGCGCAGTGGGACAGTGAGTACCTTGTGTTAAGTACTGAGGAGCTGAAAGCCTGATGCTGTGCTTACCTGTGAACCATCTTGGCTCAGTTTCCCTTTCTATATTTATTTATTTTTTGGTACAAGAGATTGAACTCAGGATCACTTAACCACTGAGCCACATTCCCAGTCACCCCCCTCCACCCCCCTTTTTAATATTTGTTTTTTTTTAGTTGTAGTTGAATACAATATCTTTATTTTATTTATCTGTGTGGAGCTCAGGATCGAACCCAGGGCCTAAAATGTGCTAGGCGTGCGCTGTACCACTGAGGCACAACCCCAGCCCCCCTTTCTATATTTAAAAGACAGCATTGCCTGGAACTTTCCATCCTCCTGCCTCAAGTCTACCAGTAGCTGGGATCACAGATTACGGGCCACCGTGCCTGGCTGGGATCCATCTTTTTGTATTTAAGGTTTTATGGAGTCCACAACAGTTTCATTGATTTTTTTTTTTTTTCCTTTTTGTTCCAAGGAGTTGTTGAAGTTCAGAAATAAAAATCATGCTAGCTGCATTTCTTCTGAGTGCAGAACAAAATGCCCCATTTTTCTTGCTTTAAATTTTTGTTTCATGGCTCTTCTTTGATTTTTGGCAGACCCAGAGCCTTTAGGTGCTAGGCAGGTACTCTACTGCATTCTTAGCCCTTTTTATTTATTTTGTTTTGAGACAGGGCCTCACTGAATTGCCCAGTCTGGACTCCAGTTTGCCTCAGTCTCCTGAATTGCTGGGGTTACAGCTGTGTGCCTCCTTGTGTGGCTAGCCTCTTGTTTTCCACCACTGAGCTACATTCTCAGCCCAGACCTTTCCTTTCCTCCTTTGCTGTGCTAGGGATGGAGCCCAGGCCTTGTGCCTGCTGGGCAGACACTGTGCTACTGAGCCATACCCCAGTCCTTTTTGTTTTGAGACGGCAAGTTGCCCAGGCTGGCCTCAAACTTATTTTTTTATTTTTTTTTTAAAGAGAGGGGGGGGGAGAGAGAGAGAGAGAGAGAGAGAGAGAGAGAGAGAGAGAGAGAGAGAGAATTTTTAATATTTATTTTTTTAGTTGTCGGTGGACACAACATCCTTGTTTGTATGTGGTGCTGAGGATTGAACCCGGGCTGCACGCATGCCAGGCGAGCGCACCACCGCTTGAGCCACATCCGCAGCCCCTGGCCTCAAACTTATGATCTTACAGATGTGTGTGCCACCATGAGGCTTTCCTCTTGTATGTGAAGTCGAGAGAACATTCGTAAAAGGTGAGAGGTGAAAGGAACTTTCCTGGTAAGTGCTCGATCAGGTATTTGTCTACACAAGAGTCAGTGAGCGCAGCCCCTGCGGTTGAGCTGCAGCTGGTGGTGTGGTGAGCTCAGAACCAGCTCTATGGCTTTGGTTCTGGGAGGACCAGAGCATTGTGCTTGCCTGCTGTGCCCTCTGGGGAGTCCTGGCTGGCAGATTCTGGGAAAGAGAGAGGGGAAATATAGTTAGCTGCCAGTGCTCCATGCATGGTCCCAACTGAGCCCTCTCCAGGGAGGTGGCCTCTTGGGATCGGCCAAGAGTAGCCCAGTGAGATTCTGTTGTCACCCGGTGCACCATGAGGAGAGTGGACAGCTCTGAGCAACAGGCCGCCTCCCCTGTCCCCACTGAGCTGGCACCTCCAAGATGCTTTCTTTCTTGCTTTGACTTGGCCATCTGGCCCCAGGAGTTCCAGTGATGGAGCTGGACTGCCTGTGTGTGCCCTGAGAGAAGGGAGACAACAGTCAGCAGAAAGTTGTCTGGTTTCATGTGTTGACTCTGGTAGTGGCTCTGTGACTTGGAGAATCACTGCATTTGTAAAATGGGAACACATCTCTCTTTTCTCTTGCTGGGAAATTAGAGGAAAAGTGAGAATATGAATAAATATGTGTTTTCAGAAATAATGACAGTATATTCTAACAAGTGTCTTATTGAAAAGTAATAGGCCTTTGCTGTCTGTTTTGACTAAACCATATTTTAATACAATTCACTGAGGCTTCCTTATCCAAGAGAAAAGAAAGCGGCTTTCCGGGATCCAGCACTTGCCTGTCTGAAGCATTGTCTGATTCTCTCTAGTCATCCAGTGCACCCATTTCCAGAAAGCAGAATCTTGTTTTGAGAAACAAAATTACTTCTATTTGTCCACAGATATGGGGGAATAAGTGTCAGTTGATTTTTATTTGTTTATTTGTTATACTGGGGATTGAACCTACTGGGACTCCACTGTTGAGGTACACCCGCAGTTTTAATTTTTTCTCAAAAGACAGGGTCTTGTTATGCATTCAAAGCTATCCTTGAACTTGAGATCCTCCTATTTCAGCCTCCCAGGTCACTGGGATTATAGGTGTGTGTCACTGCACCTGATTTTTATTTTAAAGATATATTTCCTAAGTATGTATTCTTCATTATTTGTTGAGGCCTAAAGTCTGGCTTGGCAGTTGCTTCTTTTGGTAACAGGTGTTAAATCTGGATTGCAGACTTCATGGAAACAGTTTGTCCTCGTGGGATGTTTGACATGTTTTTAGGCCAAGGTGTATGCCCGCTCCCAGCTCTGCCAGTGCTTGTCAGGGTCCTCTGAATATTGAGGTTTGGTGTCAGATATTCAGGAGTTTCCAGTGAGCTAATGTACATGCAGAGATGTTTTTAGATTCCCATTATGTTTCTAGTCTTTTAATTTTTCCATCATCCTTGTATATTGTTTTATTTTATTACTTGATCTGGAAAATTGGTTAATTTAATTAAATTGCAAGAAATAGTTTTAACAAGCGTCTAATTTACATACTATTTATAGGAAACCAGATTTTAAAAATTGTTTCAGATTTTGCCTTTGAGTGTGTTTATGTAGGTTTTTAATTTTACTTTGGTTAAATATACATATTGTAAAAGTTTGTGTGTTCACTATTAGTGATCGAACAGTTCACTGGCATTGAGTGTATTCATGTTGCTAGGGAGCTGTCACCACTGTCTTATCTCAGAAGATTTTCATGGGGCTGGGCTGGGGCTCAGTGGTAGAGCACTCTCCCAACATGTACAGAGCGCTGGTTCCATCCTCAGCACCACATTTAAAAAAAAAAAAAAAGCTTTTCATCATTCCCGACTGCTCTGCCCCTGTTAATCAATAACTCCCCTTTACTGCCTCTTTCACCTGCTGGCACCCACCATTGTTTTGGAGTGGGTTACGGGGAATTGAACTCAGGGGTACTTGACCACTTGAGCCGCATCCCAGCCCTATTTTGTATTTTATTTAGAGGCAGGTTCTCACTGAGCTGCTTAGTGTCTCACCATTGCTGAGGCTGGCTTTGAACTCGCCATCTTCTCTGCTTCTGCCTCCTGAGCCACTGGGATCACAGGTGTTTGCCACTGCGCCCAGCTAACCCCCTACCCACCGTTCTTTGAATTTGAGTCTTCCAGTCACCACACATATAGAAGCTGTCCTGTGTCTGACTTAATCTACTCACTAGTGCAGCGCTCCCAGGACTTACTGTGTGGAAGGCTGTGTCAGACTGCCTTTTGAAGGCTGAGAGTAGTGCTTCATATCTGCACACGGCACATTTGTTTATTCATCTCTGGTTGGACTTCTGGGTTGTTTCACCTTCTGATGGTTGTGAAAATGCTGCTGTGAACGTAGGTGCATGTAGGTGCTGGAGCCCCGGGTGTTCAGTTCTTGTGTGTGTATCCAGAAGTGAAGTTGCTGGATGATGTGATGATCCTCTCCATCTTTGTAGGAACTGCTAAATTGTTTCCCCAGCAGCTATGCACCCTTTACATTGCAAGCAATATGCATGAAGGTTCCCATTCCTGCATGTCTTTGCAACAGTTATATATTTTTTTAATATGTTGTGTTTATGGTGTTTGACATTTATCAGAGGATTTTTGCTAATACAAAAGTATCAGAAAATGTTTCCTAATGAGAAAAATAATCTTTATGGTAGAAGACACTTAGAGTTCCCTGAGGCCCTGTGGATTCTTTCTTTTTCTAGTAAAAATTTCACCAGACTAGCCACTTCACCCACTCCTGTGCACTGCAGGAGGGGAGGGCAGGACAGAACTTTGTGTCTCTTGCTGTTTGGATCGTGGTAGAGTGTCCCCGTGTGGGAAGTTTCACCTCCTCTTTTTTCTCCCACTGGGAGAATTTTAACCAGTTCTGAGCACCTTCTGTTTTTTTTTTTTGTTTGTTTGTTTGTTTTAATTAGTTATATGTGACAGTAGAGTGCATTTATGCACTTTGATATTTACAAATTTTGTTGGTCCTGGGGGATTGAACGCAGAGCCTTGCACATGGAGGCTGGTGCTCTGCCTGTCACTGAGCTGCACCCCAGCCCAGCTGGGCGTCCTCTGGATTTAGTCTGGGTGTGATGCCAAGCTGAGTTCATGGAAATAATTAATGGTAGATGGGATGTGAAGAGGAAGGGTCTCTTTGAGGTAAAAGCTTTGGGGAAAGTAGATGACTGAAGAAGGGAAACTAAGCAATCGGTGGCCACCTCACGGCTCTGAAGTGTGCTGAGACCCTGGTTTCTGTCACTCATGTCCATGTTGCTTCTTTTGCACAGGGATCATGGCCCAGGTAGCAATGTCTACCCTGCCCGTTGAAGATGAGGAGTCTTCGGAGAGCAGGATGGTGGTGACCTTCCTCATGTCTGCCCTCGAGTCCATGGTGAGGTGGTCTGTGATTCTGCCATAGTTGGATAGGATTGGTCTGTTGGATAAGGTGGATTTGTTTTCTATAAAACATTAAATTTGATTTTAAAAAGAATAGTTTTTTTTTTTACTTGTTATAAATTTAAGCTTTTGAAACTACATTTTATTACCGAGCTTTAGAATGACCTTGAATATTTAATTGTTTACATTTATTGCCAGTTTTTGTGGACAGTCCATTGTTTTGCAAAGTGTTAACTTTGAATTTATTCATAATATTTGAAATTGTTCCAAATAAGTCATGGCGTGTGCTGCTGGTGTTTCATTGCACCTGTGTGTGGGTCACTCGGATCTTGGGCCATAAGGCCCGTAGCTCTTCTCTGTCTCATCATCTTGGTTATTATGCATTTACACAGTTGTTTCTGTTCTGCCACTGTCTATTAAATTTTGTACTGTGTGCTTTTTTTTTTTAGGGTGGTGGTGGTGGTAGTGGTAGTGGTGGTGATGTGGGGATTAAACCCAGGACCTCATGCATGCTAGGCAAACACTCTACCACTGAGCCACATTCCCAGCTCATGTGTTAACTCTTTACTCAGGTTTTTTTTCTACCACACACAATTATAATGAAATTTTATATTCTTGCTGGGTTTTTATATTTTTAGGACAGTAGATGTACATGTACTATTTGTTTATTATGTTTTTATAGGCTTATAGCTGGAGATAAAATATTTGATTCAAAAAACATCAGACTTAGGTATTTCTGACAAACTAGAATGAAATATTCCAAGCTGGAAGAAGTTGTGCATTTTCCCTGTTTTAAGTGGCTGACCACCACCAGATACCTCACAGGGCTCAGTTGATAGTGTTGGTGTATCATTTTTTTTTTTTTTTTTTGGTACTGGGGATTGAACTCAGGGGTGCTTAACCACTGAGCCACATCCCAGCCCCTTTTTAAATATGTTATTTAGGGACAGGGTCTCACTAAGTTGCTAAGGCTGCCTTTGAACTTGTGATTCTACTGCCTCAGCTTCCTGAGCTGTTGTGATTATAGGCTGCGCCATTGCCTCCTGCTGGTAGATTCTCTTTTGTTTTCCATTAGGGCATTGTTTTCTTCCTTTACTGTTTTTTTTTTAACCGCAGGGCCTCATGTGTGCTAGGCAAGCACTTTACCACTGGACAGATCCCTAGCCCATTCTGGCTGGAGGTGTATTTTAGTGGTAGAGTACTCACCTAGCATGGGCGATGCCCTAGGACTGATCCCCAGCACCACAAGGAAAAAATTAAAGTTACCTCTTGAAGAAAAGTAAGAATGATGAATAGTCATATGCTGTAACTTCATGAACATCACTCCCCAATTTTTTTTTCTTCTTTGTGGTAAGGTTTCTTTCTGGATTTTAACCCTTCATCAGTTCCCTTAAACTACCCCTCCAGCTAAAGCACTCAGTTCTTTATACCCAGCTGTTTTAGTAAGTTCTTTTTTTCGGGGGTAGTGGTAGTAAGGATTGAACCCAGGGACACCTTACCACTGAGCCATATTCCCAGCCTTTTTTTTTTTTTTTTTTTTAACTTTTGAGACCTGGGCTCACTAAGTTGCTTAGGGCATTGCTAAATTGCTGAGGCTGGCTTTGAATTTGGCAATCCTCCTGCTTCAGCCTCTTCAGCTGCTGGGATTATAGGTGTGTGCCACTGCACCTGGCTGAACTAAGTATTATGTAGAAATTACTTCCACTTAGAAAATTAGAGATTAATTATTGTATAAACCAAAAACAGAAGAAAGCTAGTTTTTAATAAATGATACTGAAACAATAAGCTATTACGGAAAAAAGCTTCAGTTTATGGAATCATCATGTTCCAAGGTAAATTCTAGACTGAAAAATAATTACTCTAAGACAAATTTTGAAATCCTGATACTGTAGAAAGATGGGCAAAGAAAGGATATGATAGTTTGTAGAAAATTAGACCACAATACTCATTAGTTTTATTACCAACCAGAGGAGTATTGGTTATGATATTAGGATTTTTAGCATAGTTGCACACTGGCATTTGGTAGAATGAGGTGAACCTTCTTAGAAAGCAGATTTCAGTAGATGGTAAGAATCCTGACAGTGTTTATGCTTCCAGTGTTAGTTCTTGCTCTCTTTCATGCCACTGATTTTTTTTTTTTTTTTTTTTTGGTACCAGGGATTGGACTTGGACACATAACATCCCCAGCCCTATTTTGTGTTTTATTTAGAGACGGGGTCTCACAGAGTTTTCTAGCGCCTTGCTTTTGCTGAGGCTGGTTTTGAACTCATGATCCTTCTTCCTCAGCCTCCCAGCCACCAGGATGACAGGTGTGGGCCACCATGCCCAGCAGTAGCACTGATTCTTGAGGAAATTTTTCAAGTTGCATATGAATGTTTTCTTACCAGATTATTATTGCAGTATTATTTTTAGGAGAGAAAATGGAATCTAGCTGCCTTTTCAGTAATGTTAGCACTAAATGAATCATGATACATCTGTAAAATGGGCTTTTTTTGTGTGCTTTTTGAGACGGATGTTGCTGTGTTGTCCAGGCTGGCCTTGAACACTTGGGCTCAAGTCAAGAGAGTCTCTTGCTTCAGCCTCCCAAATTGCCTTGATCACAGGTACCACCACCAGACCCTGCGTATAAAGGGTGCATATGAAGTTAGTAGGTAGCATACCCACCTCGCTGTGGTTTCAGTTGCGTATGCACTCCTAAAAATTTCTGGAGGTGAAATTCTGTAGTGCGTGTTAATGGGGTGGGATTTAGAACCCCTGGCTTCCTATTTCAGGGCTGATGTCATTAAATTCTCACAGTTGCATTTAGCTTTAGAGTCCCCTTCCTCATCTCAGCCCTTGTCTTGATAGGATACCCCAGCTCCCAAACTCCTCCATGGCTATTCCTTCATAGCTCTACCCACTCCTGCCTCTCCTGTACCTCTCAGATGTGATGGAGAGAATTCCCCAGCAAGAATGTATGCAAATCTCTTTTTTAAAGAATCTCATCTATAGCAGTTTGCAGAATATTTCTGCTTTTTTCCTTAAAAATTCTTGTGTTTTCTTCTGCTTGGAACTAGTTATGAAAATTACCTATAAAGATAGGTACATTAAAATGGAGACACTTCTGTATGTGATTTTAGAGAGGAATTTCCCTGAGTCCCGATTATGCATTAAGAGTTTTTAAGATGGTTGTGGTGGCACCTGTAATCCCAGCAACACGTGAGGCTGAGACAGGAGGATTGCAGGGTCAAGGCCAGCCTGGGCAACTTGGCAAGGTCCTGTCTTAATAAGAAAAATAGAAAAGAAACCTGGGAATTGTAGGTCAGTGTTAGGGTACCCTGGGTGCCATCCCCCTCACAGGGCGGAGGACAGTTTCTAGCACGAGGTCCTTGTGTCCAGCCTGCAGACACTGTGCTCCAACAGCTCTTGACGTACAGCGTTCGCTGCTTGTGTTGCAGTGTAAGGAGCTGGCCAAGTCCAAGGCGGAAGTGGCCTGCATCGCGGTATACGAGACAGACGTGTTTGTGGTCGGAACCGAGAGGGGTCGTGCTTTCGTCAACTCCAGAAAGGATTTCCAGAAAGATTTTGTAAAATACTGTAAGCAATGTCTTTTTTTTTTTTTCTTTAGTATCTTGTAAATTTTAAATATACTTATAGGTAAGACATCATATTTTCTTTCTAATGCAGAAAGAGATTCATACTAAAAAAGCAAAACCAAAACAAAACCTTCCTGACATGTTTATGGAAACATTTCAAGATGCTCAAACTGAATCACTGACATGGTAATATATTGGTGCAAATACTGAAGAGTTTAAGAAAAATGGTAATTGTTTGATGTACTATGTTCCTAGTGAGGCATTACTCTGGATTGTGAGAACACATTAGAAAGAAGATGAAGTTCTGAATTGGTTAAGTCTTTTTTTTTTTTTTAGTGGGGTTTTTTTTTTTTTTTTTGAGTTTTAGTGGGGGACACAATATCTTTTATTTTATATTTATGTGGTGCTGAGGATCGGACCTAGTACTTCATTCATGCTAGGCGAGTGCTCTGCCACTGAGCCATGACCCTGGCGGTTAAGTCTTATTCAGATAAGCAGGTCCTCCCTTCCTCCCTCCTCGCCCCACTCCCTAGACCCAGGGCCTGGCTGGTTCCTGGTGAGCTCTGCTGCTCAGCCACTGCTCAGTGTAAGGGGCTTGTTCTGCTCAGCTCTGAGGTTCAGGCCTGTGCCAAGATGTGGCCTTCCTTTGGCCCTTCCTGCTATGGTAAATGCCTGGTGTGTGGGAAACAAGTGTCTCAATGGAGTTGAGCCTGAGCGTGGAGCAGAGTGAAGCCGGGCTCCCCACACTGCCCACGTCCCCTGGTGGGCGCTCCTGACTGTGTCTTCATGGAGTTTGTCGTCTTTCCTTCAGGGGCCTCAGGGAGCTTGTTTGACCGTGGAGTGAGAACAGTAGCAAAAGTTGTCAGAGGTGTTAATCCTCGCACACTTGCACAGCGTGAGTGTTGTATTAGTGTTCAGCCTGCACCCACTCGGCGTGACAGCGTGTCTTAAACATAGAAGGAGGAGAGGAAAGGAGGGAGTGCTCACAGCCAAGCACAGGCTCTGAGATCCAATCCACAACACCTGTGGAAGATCAGGAATGAATACAAACAGGTTTAATTCGTTAACTTAGGTGCTCAATTGCATTTTTAATCCTTTTCAAAAGTCCAAGGAGTGTAGCCCAGTGGTGGAACGGAACACTTGCCTGGTATGTGGGAGGCCCTGGGTTCAATCTCCCATATCACCCCCTCCCTCCAAGAAAGATGTGTCTAGGGCTGGGGATGAGACTCAGTGGTAGAGCTTTCCCCTGGCACGCATAAGGCCCTGGGTTTGAACCCTGGCAAGCCCTAGGGGGGAAAGCATACAGCCCACCACTATGTATTTTCACTCCCAGTTGTAATTCTGATCTATCTATTTTTGACACCAGGGATTGAACTCAGGGGCAGTAGACCACTGAGCCACATCCCTAGTCCTATTTAGTATTTTATTTAGAGACAGGGTCTTGCTGAGTTGCTTTATTAGCACCTCGTTTTTGCTGATACTGGCTTTGAACTCAAGATCTTCTTGCCTCAGCCTCCTGAGCTGCTAGGATTATAGGCGTGCGCCACTGCGCCTGGCAGTAGTGATTTATTTTTAAAAAATTGTCAATATTTTTTATATTTTGAGAAACATTAAGGGCTCGATTTTATTTATCTATTTAAGTTTGTACTGATGATGCTGTTTTGATTGGTGCTCCTCAGCTGCCGTCTGCCCATGAGTGCTCTGATCTCACTGCAGCTGTGCATGTACTCTCTTCTGCATACATCCTTATTCGGACGGTGCTTCAGGGGCTAGCTGAGGATTAGGGTTATCTGCAGCCCTTTGGTGTTCGCACCACTGAGGACATCCTGGACATCTTTGGTCCCCTCCCTCTCATTTCCTGACCCCAGATCAGAGGATGATAAGGACCCAGGACTGTCTTCACCTCCTGATTGCTTCCCAGAGTAAAGAGACAGGATGCTATCATGCTTTTTTGAATGTTCTGAAGTAGATGACATCATGTTTCCCAGTGACATCATTATACTTCTTTTTTTTTTTTATTTTTTTGAGACAGTCTCATTAAGTTGCTTAGGGTCTTGCTAACTTTTCAAGGCTGTCCTTGAACTTGATCTTCCTGCCTGCAGTTACAGGTATGCCCCAATACACCCATGATCTAACCTCTGCCCTTCCCCAATATTTTCTGGCAAATTTTCTTTGGATGTCATTCTTAAGTTCCTAATGCAGGCGGTCTTTTTCAATTTAGGATGGAGTTATGTCCCATTAATCCCATCATAAATTGAATGTATTGTTAAGTCCAAACTGTGTCTAATACTCACTACACACCCAATTAGTCCAGCCTGCCTTAGATATGCCTGGGCACTTAGCTTGCCCAGGCCACCCCACTGGGCAAAATCCCCTCACACCAAGCCTGTCTTAACACGAAGCGTGATGTATTCATGTCATTTATTAAACACTGTATTGAAAATGAGAACTGGAGTGGTGGTTTGGGTACACTTCCGTGCCCTTAGAAAGGTGAGGAGTGGAACACCAGGAGTCTGCGTTTGTTTTTGTAACTGGGTTTTGCAGATAAGGAGCAACTGAGGTCTTCTGAAACCTAATAAATAGGACAAGGAGTCAGTGTTAGAAATTCTTCAGGAGAGTTGAGTCCCTTTCCTAGTATTTAGAGAAGTGATGTCCAAATAAATATATGTCACATAATTTTAGTTTTGTAGGGGTGACATTAAAATTAAGAACTGAAATTCATTTTAGTGATTTTTAAACTAATTTTTTTAGTTATAGATGGACACAATACCTTTATTTTCTTTATTTTTATGTGGCCAAGGATCAAACCCAGTGCCTCATACATTCTAGGCAAGTGCTCCACCACTGAGCCACACAGCCCCACATTTTTGTGATTTTTTTTAAAATGTAATTTTACTATCTAAAGTATTATTTCAACATGGAGTGGAATCTAGACCTCTTGAGGAGGTGCTCTCGCTGCAGCTGAAGGCTGGAGCTGGGGTGCGTGCTGGCAGGCCTGCCTCCCCCGCTGGGCACCAGCCCATGTCTCTGAGACCTGCTGTCCTGGCGCTCACCACACACCCTGGTCTCGCCTGCCACATCCTCAGTGCCACGGTATCTAGTGGACTTGAGTTTGACTTTGCACATCTAGAATTTTTTTGTGATGATTTAGATTTTTTAACTAATAAATTATTTATCTTTTTTGTTTAAACCGCTAGTAGCTAATGTGTAGTATTTTTAGTTTACACTTACATCAGAGTTGTTTGCCATTTCATATGAATTTCATGCAAGTCTTCTAGGTTTTTATTTTAAACGTTTCCTCTTTATCCTTGTCTTCATCGTAAATGTTAGAATACAGGAAAAATATTCCTACTAGCAGCCAGATAGTGGGATGAGAGAGTCATGGCCTTCACGTCGCCCATTGTTTTCCAGGTGTTGAAGAAGAAGAAAAGGCAGCCGAGATGCATAAGATGAAGTCCACACCTCAGGCCAGCCGGATGAGTGTGGATGCCGTAGAGATCGAGACGCTCAGGAAAACAGTTGAGGACTATTTCTGCTTTTGCTATGGTAAAAGCCATGCCCCTTGATTTTGTAAGATACATCATGTGGGAGTTTTCTAAATGTTAGATGTTGTCCTTGGCTCAGCACTTCTTGCACACATTCTTATAGATTGAACAGGTTGATTCTCAGATAACGGGGTGATAGTAGAAACAGCATTTCTTTGCATCTCCATTTCCCTGGGTGTGCAGTGCTGGGGACAGACTGGGCACGCCAGGGAGGTGCCATACGTACCACTGAGTCACATCTTAGCTCTCCATTTTCTTTTTGGTACTGGGGGTTGGACCCAGGGGTACTTACCCACTGAGTCACATCCCCAGCCTTGTTTTTACTTTTTATTTTGAGAAAGGGTCTTGCTAAGTTACTCAGGGCCCCACTAAGTTGCTGAGGCTGGCTTTGAACTTGTGATCTTTCTGCCTCTGCCTCCCAGGCCACTGGAACCTCTGTTTCCATTTTCAAGGAACCCAGAATCAGGTGTAGCTTTTAGAGTTGTTCCTTTTTGACAGTAATGCTGATCTCCCCAATTTCCTGCAAAATCGCCTTCTGTTAATCATGTGTTCTGCAAAGCCTGTCAAAGGAAATAGTCAGAGGTGGCGGGGGGGTGTCGGCAAAGCTGCTGCAGATTGAGTCTTCAGTCTGGGACTCATCACCGGTCAGCACAGACAGGCTGACAGATACACCTTCTCGGGGCCAAAGTTTTATTTACCTACTTAAGTGTTCAGAATATTAGCTGAAATTTTCAAGTTATCTTATGGAAATAGTTGGATTTGTCAGGTTTTTATGTCCTGAAACTGAGTTACATATGACCAGAATGTGTTAAACCAGCATGGACCATCTTATGACAGATATTGCAAGAAATCATTTTTGCTCTCCTTTTGTGTAAATTTTAGGGTTAAATTTCGACCCTTTGGATCTGTATCATATTTAAAACTAACAGGACTAAGACCCTGTAGTATTTCAAAGTGGTGCTGAGAATGGAACCCAGTTCCCGCCCCTGGTGATAAGCTTTTGATAGTTTCTTACTCTTAGTCATTTAATGATGCTTATTTTCTTTACTTCTTCCTCAGGGAAAGCCTTAGGCAAATCCACGGTGGTGCCTGTCCCGTATGAGAAGATGCTTAGAGACCAGTCGGCTGTGGTAGTGCAGGGCCTTCCAGAGGGAGTCGCCTTCAAACACCCTGAAAATTATGACCTTGCAACCCTGAAATGGATTTTGGAGAACAAAGCAGGGATTTCCTTTATCATCAAGAGGTGATGTGCTTTCCTCCTTCTGGCCCATCAACAGTTTATTCACATAAAGTTGAATATTCACTTCATTTTAATAGTTTTTAAATTGTTTACTGCAGATGTCTATATTTGTGCTTTATAAGCCTCTTGTGTGCTCATACATGGTTTGTGTTTTGTTCTAATGCAGACCCTTCCTAGAGCCAAGGAAACACCTGGGTAAGTGACTGCTTGGTTCACACGACAGTCGACTGGGTCTCTAGGTCCCCTTTGCCAGATCTTGATACATCATGATGCTTTCTCCCTTATTCTCTTTGAGGCTGTGGTTTAGGACACTTGGGAGTGGTGTCTTCTGAGTAAACAGTGAAAGATTCATGAGCTGAAAAAGTAGAGGCTAGTTTTTTATTTTCTGCTCATTGCTCTGTGCTGGACCCAGGTTTTATGTTGGCAGTGGGTAAGATCGTCTACTGGCTCTGTTCCTCTTGCTCGGAATGTGAGTGGGACTTAAATTTACCTTATGTTCATTGAAATGGCAACGCATCACTGGGCACCAAATTGGACGGCAAGGAAGACACAATTGCGTACAGCATTAAAGCTTTTGAGTGCTTGGGATTGGGTTGTAGCTCAGTGTTAGTGCACTTGCCTAGCATGTGTGAGGCACTGGGTTCGATTCTTGGCACCACATATAAATAAATGAAAAAAATAAAGATCCATCAACATCTAAAAAGAAAATTAAAAAAAAGAAAAAAAACTTTTGAGTGCTTATCATCTGCTGGAGGGACACATCCAGGTAGGTGACAATTGTGGTGAGAAATAACATCCCCACCAGGTGCCGGTCTAAAGGAGCATACCAGAGGCAGGATCCCTCACAGTTCAGCAAGGGCTTCAGTGAGGGCGGGAAGACATGCCTGGGAGAACAGCAGGACTTCCTTTAGGAGCATGTGGCCATTGCCTTTGAAGAGAGAATCTTCTTGCCTCAGCTCCTTGAGTTTCTGGGATTATAGGCGTGGGCTGTGGGGCCAGTTATTTGAGACTTTTCAAAAGTTAGATAACCTGGGGCTGGGGATGTGGCTCAGGTGGTAGCGCGCTCGCCTAGTATGCATGAGGCACTGGGTTCGATTCTCAGCACCACATAAAAATAAAATAAAGATATTAAAAAAAAAAAGATAACCAGTATCACTGGAAAGCTCTAACAGAATGCAAAGAAAGAGTCATGTGTGTACACACTCACACATGTATTTTGTTCTCTGTTATACGATCTTTTAAAATATTTTTATAATGGTGAAAAAATGATTAATTTCGCAGTACTAGGGATTGAACCTGGTGGCACCTGACCACAGCCCTTAGTGTTTGTTACTTTGAGATAAGGTCTTGCTGAATTGCCCAGGCTGGCCTTGAACTTATGATCCTCTTACCTCAGCCTCTCCAGTAGCTGGAGTTATGGGTGTGTACTACTGTGTCTGCTATCTTTATTAAGGTGTAGTTGGAAACTCAGTCATTTCAAATGTAGAATTCCATGGTGTTAGTTTGCAGTCTTTAAAATTTTAAAACAGGGATGGGGGTGTTGCTCAGTGACCGACCAGTGCTTGGCTACCATGTGTGAGGCCCTAACACCCCAAGAAAAGGAAAACAAAGACAGCGCACACTAGGTGGGGTGTTCACACCTGTAATTCCCGCTCCTCAGGAGGCCAAGGCCTGGGTGACTAAGTGAAACCCCATCTTTAAAAAATAAAAAATAGAAAGGGCTGGGGCTGGGGCTCAGAGTGTGCCTGAGTAGAATGGTTGTGCAATATCAACGTATATCCTTTTTTGGGGGGTGTAGGGGGGGTACTGAGGATTGAACCCAGGCTCTCTCAACACTGAGCCCCACCCCCAGCACTATTTTGTATTTTATTTAGAGACAGTGTCTCACTGAGCTGCTTAGCACTTTGCTTTTGCTGAGGCTGGTTTTGAACTCACCATCTTCCAGCCTTAATCTCTTGAGCCACTGGGATTACAGGCGGGCACCACCATGTCCAGCTCAACATATATCCTTTTGAGATGAGCTTTTTCTTTCTTTAAACTGAGTTTAATTACCTTGAGAGTCAGTAGTATATCAACTGTCCCTTGAATGTAGTAGTGAACCTCCTATTTATCCATTCTCTCTTTGAAAGACATTCCAGTTGTTCACACTATTAGCATTGATGCTGCTATAAACATACTGGAGCCCGTTTTAGTCTGGACATGTACCTTTATTTCTCTTGTAGAGATATTTGTAGGACTGGAACTGCTGGATCTTAGGGTAAAATTGCATTTCACTTGCAAGTAAATGCCAAGCTTTTTACCCATGTGGCTTCACCATTTTACGTTTCTACCAATAGTGTGGACGTGCCAGGTTCCCCATGTCCCTGCTGGCTTGTTTTGTATTTTGGCCATTCTGATGGGTGTGAAGTATTATCTCATCTTGGCTTTGATTTGCATTTGGTGATGGTGATGGTGGTGGTGGTGGTGAACCCAGAGGCACTCTCCATTACTGTGCTACACTCTCAGCCCTTTTTATATTTTATTTAGAGACAGGATCTTGTTGAGTTGCTTAGGGCCTTGCTAAGTTGCTGAGGCTGGCTTTGAACTCCTGATCCTCCTGCCTCAGCCTCCTGAGCCACTGGTATTACAGGCATGTGCTGCCTGTAAGGTTTTTGGACCGACCTTTAGATCAGTCTTTTTTTTCTTTGCCTGGGGATTGAAACTGGGACCTCACCCATACCAGGCAAGCACTCTTGTTTTGAGCTGCACTCCAGCCCCAGTCTGTCGACTCTTGGTTTAATGTGTGCATGTGACATGAGGGGGTGGTGTTAATCAGTCTTTTTTTGAGTGTATCCAGTTATTTCAGAATAAGTTAGTGGAAAGACTGTCCTTTCTCCCTGGGTTGCCTTGGCAACTTGGTTGGAAGTCAGCTGACCCTGACTCTATTTCTGGGCTTTCTATAGAGAACTGTGCTATATGAGCATCAAGATAATTCACCTCTTCTTTGCAGTCTGAGTGCCTTTATTTCTTACTTATTGCCTTGGCTGGACTCATATCAAACAATAATGGTGACAGTAGAAGTCTTGTTCTTTGTATCAGCAGGAATGCTGTCAGTTTTTATCATTAGGTTGGCAGTTAACTGGCCTCTCTATTTTTCTGTATGACCTCTTAAGATTGAGAAAGATGAGTTATTGTCATACTTCAGTTAAAATTCAGATTTAAAATTTTTTGGTTTTGTAGTACTGACAATTGAATCCAGGGCCTTGGTAATGGTAGGCAAGTGGTATAAATTGAGCAGTACCCCCCCACACACTTTTTTTTGGTACCTGGGATTGAACCTGTGGTTGCTTAACCACTGAGCCACATCTCTTGCCCTTTTGCATTTTTTATTTAGAGACAGAGTCTCTAAAGTTGCCTAGGGCCTTGCTAAGTTGCTGAGGCTGGCCTCAAACTTATGATCCTCCTGCCTCAGTCTCCCAAACCAGTGGGATTATGGGCTTGTGCCACTGCACCTGGCTCAGATCTACTTTTCTTTTTTTTCCTCAGATGTTTATGTAGCTTTATTTTATTCTTTATTGATGTGGTGCACAGAATTGAGCCCAGTGCCTCACGCATGCTATACAAGTGCTCTACCCCAGCTCCAGCCCCTCAGACCCATTCTTAATAACAGTGTACATCATCATCATTCCTTATACACCCACAGGCTTTTCCTGGCCTCCTCAATAAGTGGTATATTTTAGTATTAACTTCACTGACAAAAATAGGAGTGTTTTCATAAAAAGAAAGGTGGTGGTGGTTTGGGGTTGCAAGGTGTTAGAGGACTGCCATCTCTATGTTCATATGGAAGCCCAGATACACTTTTGTGTTGTTACTGTACTATTTACTAATCCAGCCCTCCCCCAGATTATTCAGTATTTAAAGCCTTTGGAAGTATTAGTCATGTTGCAAGTATAAAACCTCTCAAAGGGGGCTGGGGATGTGGTTCAAGCGGTAGCGCGCTCGCCTGGCATGCGTGCGGCCCGGGTTCGATCCTCAGCACCACATACCAACAAGAATGTTGTGTCTGCTGAGAACTAGAAAATAAATATTGAAAATTCTCTCTCTCTCTCCTCTCTCTTTTAAAAAAAAAAAAAAAAAACCTCAAAGGGTTGGGAGACCTAAATTTAGGTTCTTTCTTGTTCATAGGTGGTCGTGTGATGGTAACAGATGCTGAAAGGTCCCTGTTGTCTCCAGGTGGAAGGTAAAGCATAATTTGGTCATTGCTATTAAACTACTGTACTTGTTGCAGTCACTAGAATATTAAAACAGCTCAAAGTTCAGTATGCAGTCATGTCACCCGGGGATCTTGAGGAAATGCTTCTTTTGACTTGGGAGTTGTGAATCGTAGTGCCACTATGAACGCAGTGTATGTGGTTGTCACTACTGCACAGCTTGATCACGTTTCCTCCTCCTTTCAGTTGTGGCCCCATCAAAGTGAAAACGGAGCCCACAGAAGATTCTGGTATGTAATAGTGCTTTTGGAATTAATTATAAAGTAAAGATGAATGTTCCTTAATTTACAAGTTTATATTTGAATGATAAATTACTGTATTTTGATGTGTAATGGGCATTCCCTATAAATATCTTTCAACTGTGACAGTGTTTTTTGATGTTGTCCTGTTACACCAAGATCCGCAAAGAACTTGTTAATAGTGGTAGCCAGACGTTCATTGCTTGTTACCCATTTGATAATAAAAATTTTATTTTTCAGTGACACAGGCATATAAAATGTCAACTGGTTATACAGTGTTTTTTGTAGAAATTAATATAATACCCTTACTCTCTTTCCTTTGTTCTCCCATTTTATACTTGCAAAAGAACCATTTTTATCTGTAAACTTGGGTATTTACTTGCTTAATTTAAGATACTATGCTTATACTCTTTCAGTGGTTTTTTTTTTTCTTAATGGACACAATACCTTTATTTAAAAAATTTTTTTTTTAGTTGTTGATAGGTATTTATTTATTTATTTATTTATATGTGGTGCTGAGGATTGAACCCAATGCCTCACACATACCAACCAAGTAAGAGCTCTGCCTCTGAGCCACAGCCCCAGCCCTGCAAGTATTGTTTTGTAGTTCTATTTTTTTTTTTTTTTTTGATGGTATGTGGATGGAACTCCGTCCGGGTCTCATGGTTGCTAGGCAAATGCTTTTAATTTGAGATGGTTCTTATTGAGTTGCTGGGGCGGATCCTCCTGCCTCAGCCTCCCAAGTAGCTGGGATTACATTTGTTTGCCACCATGCCTGGCTCAAATGTGTTTCATTTTGATGAAATTTATTTTTCAAGTTTTTCTTTCATTCATTGCTTATGTTGTGGCCGTATGCAGAAAATGCTTCCCAGCCTGAGGTCACAAATACTTAAGCTTTGTTCCTTCATGAAGTTTTATCATTTTAGTTTTTATATAAGTCTTGAGATCCACTGTACATCAGTGGTGGTTGTGGAGGGAGCATGTGGATTCCTGGTTCTGCATGTGGAGGACCAGCTCCCTGTTAAAAGACCTTCTGTCTCCACGCATCTTGCTCATGCCTTCTCCTTCCCACCCTCCATCGGGTTTCTAGGACTGTGATGCTGGCATTTCCACTCCCACAGCTCTGCCTTTCGTGGAGGCTTAAAGTTCAATTTTTTTTATTTACGATGTTAGAGAAATGAAGATGTAAGTATGCTGCTTCTTTGCTTTTCTGGCTTTTTCCATGTGGTTGAGTTGAGTTTTGCAGTTCATGTTTCAGATCCGAGTCTGATCTCTGTCATGTTATTATTACCTGCTTTCTTGCCTTGGTCCATTTCTAGGGCAAAGGCATTTTTGATTATTTAGATGATAGCTCTTCCTGATTTGATTTCAGTTTTGTTGGAACCATGTTTTGTTTTTCCACATCTGTGCTAATTTTCTTCAATTTCAAAGTCAAGCAACTTCAACTTTTAAATATAATTTTCACTTAGAAACCTAGTGTATCGTCACTAGAAACCTAGTGTATCGTCACTGGCAGTGTGGTCTGCACCGTGCGTGGCATCTGGGAAGCACCAAAGTGCATGCACGAGGTTTGCTTATTAAGGAAACTGAGTAGACTGCCATGGGGTGTGAGTGGGCACAGACTCTTCAGTTGTATAAAGCACAGTCTTCCTGTCTTAGCACAGTAGTGGCCTTCCTGGGTTTGACCCCTTGCAGGTGATGGGAAGCAGTTGTCACTTTTTTCTCAGTCTTTAGTGTTGCAGAGCCTGCCTGTGGATCTTTTACTCTGCTTTCAGATCACTCAACAAATATCTTAAATAGTTAACTTCATATTTAATATTCCATCAGGCCAGGTGTGGCAGACACCTGTAATCCCAGTGGCTCCAGAGGCTAAGGTAGAAGGATCGAAAGTTCAAGGCCAGCCTCAGCAACTTAGCAAGGCTAAGTCTTAATATAAAAAGGGCTGGGGATGTGGCTTAGTGGTAGTGCACCCTTGGGTTCTGCCCCCTCCCCCTTTTTGGTACTGGGGATTGAACCCAGAGGCACCTAACCACTGAACCATACATCCAGTCCTTTTTATTTTTTACTTTGAGACACAACCTCACTTATTTGCCAAGGCTGACTTTGAACTTGCTATGCTCCTGCCGTAGCCTTCTGAAGCTCCGGCATTGTGTGTGTGCCATCCGCTGGGCTTGGCTTTAATTTTGACTTCTAAGTTGGTGTATCTTCCTGGCACTGGTACCTGGGGCCTTTTTTAAAATTGTTGTGGTGCTGGGGATTGCATCCACACCTGGTGCGTGCTGCACAAGTGTCCCACTGTGAGCCATTCCCTAGCCCCGATGGCCTCATGGACCGTTTCCAGGGTATTGGTGGAAACCTGGAGGCCTGGGCCTGGCATTTGCAACCAGAAGGGCCTGCTTGTTGCAGTGTTGCAGGCGTGTGTGGAGGAGTGAGCTTGACAGAAACAGCAAGCAGACTCGGAGCCAGAGGAAAGTCCACATCCCTTCATCCCTTCATCCCTTCTCCTCTGGCCTGCCAGCTCCCTGCTGTGTTCCTGTGTGGCAGATGCCTTTGCAGGGCAGGGCACTTTTACACTGTGGTTCCACATACATGGTTAGTTGCCAGCACTGGAGCTGGGAGTTTCCCCTCCCCAGGCCAGATGGGATCTGCCCAGCGGAGAAGGGTGCGGTGACATCGTTCCCTTGGAGGACAGGCTTCTTGAATGAGTGCTCAGTGCTTGAACCTGTTTGAATATGGTTCCTTTTGTCCAGCATTTGCTCTGAGAACCCAGTAAAGTCTGAGCAGGGTGGATGCGCTCCTGTGACTAGGTCCTTCTGGGTGCACTCCAACACGTCACCACAGTTAAAATCTGGGGGTCCCCAAGTGCATGTTCCCATCCAAGAGACTGCTCCTGATTGCCTGCCGTGGCTCCTTGTGTCCCTTTGTCAGTCTTCTTTATTTTGAGACTAGGTCTCTCTAAGTTGCTGAGGGTCTAGCTAAATTGGCCAGGCTGTCCTTGACACTGTGATCCTGGTGCCTCGACCCGCTGAGTTGCCAGGATGACAGGTGTGTGTCACCAGGCCTGGCACACTTGCTTGATGGTTTTAGCAACAGATTTCTTTTGCCTATTTTGGACATTCCTATTAATGGAATGATGAAATATGTAATCTTTGGTCTGGTCCTAAATATGTGCTTTGAATTAAGTGTCTCAATTGTAAGTGGACCAATATTCTTCAATTTCAAAGTCAAGAATTCATGGGGAAAAATTACAGAAAAGACTCTCAGAATATTAATAATTGTTAAAACTTCGGTTTGATTTTCTTTCCTACCCTGCTGTCTCTTAACCTTTTGTTCTTTCAGAATCGTTGAGTCATATCTGTGTTGTGCGCAGTCTGGCTGACGCCCTGACGTTAGCCCTGGAATGTCATTTGCTTTTATAGGCATTTCTCTGGAAATGGCAGCTGTGACGGTCAAGGAGGAGTCAGAAGACCCTGACTACTATCAGTACAACGTCCAAGGTAATGCCTGTGCGCAGCTCTGCTTCCTGGATGTTACTAGTGGTTAAAAATCAGTTTATTTTGTACTGAAATTTCTTAAAAAATTTTTTTTTTTATTGATTGGTGCTTCATTGGCATATGCACTTGTAATTCATCACAGGAATAAAACAGCCAGAAAATGGGTTGTAAAATAATCTGTAAGGAAAATTTAATAGCTAATAACATTCTTAAGTGGACGAGCAAAAATTGTGGTAAAGTTAGGGCTCAGTTTGTTTTCAGTGATATTTATAAAATGTGTGGAAAATATTGAAAGTGTGAACTTTTTGTTGGTGTTATGAGGAGCCTCCTCAGAAACCACCTCACTGCAACCAGTTAGTGAGATGTCCATCACCCCTTGAGTTTTGTCCTTCTGTTGTGTCCTTCTGTAATCTGTCCTTTCCCGTCCTCAGGCAGCCACCACGTTTTCTGTCATTCAGTTTATATTTTCTCAGCATTTACACAAATGGCATCTTAAAACAAAACACATGGTGCACCTTGGCCTGGGGACAGCGTGGACTTGCCCCTTCCCCAGAGTCACGGGCAGTGCTGTGGGGTCAGATGCCACTGCGCTGTGGAACGTCACACTGCCATGTGCCTGGACCAGCTTGGCATCCTTTTGTCTCTGGGAGGCCATTTGGTTTTTCCACTTCGAAGTCACCACAAGTACAGCTGCTGGGAACCTTTGCTTCAGGTCTTGGCTCGGCCTTCCCTGCTCTCCAGCAGATTCCTCGGGATGGGTAGCTGGGTAGCTGGAAGGTATTTTAAGATTTTCAGCAGGTGCCAGACTTCTCCAGAGTGCTTTGTGGGCTTTACATTCTAGTCAGGAGCATATGGAGTCACAGTCACTGCGCGTCCTTGCCAGCACTTGGGTGGTGCTTGTTAGTGTCGGTCACTTTCAGTGGGTGTGTTACGATTCACCATTGTGGTTCTACTTTGTATTTGCCTAATATGTGTATTTTATTTAAATGATACATCTTAGTTCTGGAGCATTTATAAAGCATTCGGAATAAATTTAGTATGTGAATATCTGTATGCCTGTATTAGATTGTGTCATGGTGGCAGGCGCTGTGGTGCATACTTGAAATCCCAGCTCCTTGGGAGGCTGAGGCAGGAGGCTTAGGAGTTTGAGGCCAGCCTCAGCAATTTAGGGAGACCCTTTCTCAAAAAATAAAAAGGGCTGGAATGAAGCTTAGAGTGGTAAAATACCCCCGAGTTCAGCCCTCAGTATGCAGGCTAGGGGGAGATCATGTCTTAGTGAATGTCGTTGTTTTTCTTTTCTTTCTTTCTTTTCCTTTTTTTATTGAAATGGTACTAAGGATTGAACCCAGAGCCTCACACATGCTAGGCAGGTGCTCCTCCGCTTTACATTTTGTTCTTAACAGTCAGTTCTGAACAGTTTACTGTCATTGGCAGTAAACTGAGTGAATTCTGACGACTTCTTTATTTCCTTTTTTTAATGGTACTTGTGATTGATCCCAGGGGCATTCTACCACTCATCTGCACCCTCAGCCCTGGATTTTTTTTTTTAAATAATGAAGTTATTGAATAGAAGCCCTTTGTCATGTGATTTGCAAGTAGTTTAATTGGTGAAATCCAGTTTATTGAGGTATTTTTCTCCTTGAATGAATTGTGCTTAAGTGTCATCTAAGAGATCTTTTTCTAACCTAAAAGTGACAGTGATTTTCTTCTGTTTCGAAAAATTCTGTATTTCTAAATTTAGGTGCGTTTCCATTTTTTCAGTGAATTTTTGCACAGTGACATCCCGTGTTTTATGGCACCACCTTTTGAAAAAATTGTCTTCCCCTTGGGTTCTTTTTGCATCTGTCAGTTTCTAGAGCATATTCTGTTACCCTGATCTACTTGTCCATTCTCTGCTGATGTCACGTTGCCTTTTGAGTTCTGGGTGTACAGTGGTTCTTGGATGGAATCAGGTCACAAGCATCCTCCAACTTCATTATTCTTTTTTACAACTATTTTTTAATGTAAATTTAAAAACATTCAGCTGTGAGTTCATTGGCAGAGCCCGTGGGCCTCTTGACGGAGACTGTGCTGAGTCTGGAGTGGTCTGGCTCTAGCCTAGTAACTCTGTGTCTTGCTGTCCGACTCTTCCTCCTGGCCTTTGGTCAGCACTTGGGGTTTTCAGTGTTCAGATCTTGTACGTGGTTTGTAAGATCTATGCTTTTCATGGGCTTTGGTGTTAGCATACAGGGTGCTTTTTAAATTTTTATTTTAACTTCTATTTATTGCTAGTGCATGTGCTTACAGTTTATTTTTACATACTTTCTATCTTGTGATCTGGCTAACTTCACTTATTTTAGTGACTTTTTGGTGAAATCTCTGGGATTTTCTTGTGTAGATACTTGCATTCTCTGCGACTTGGGACAGTTTTATTCCTCCTTTTTTCTGTGTGTTTACCTTTTCCTCTCCTGGGGTTGGAGCAGTGGGGGGGAGCAGTGGCGGGAATCTGCTTGATCCCATCTTGGCAGTTGGAGGAGCAAGTGGCTCAGCTTGACGCCTGAGTTCCTCCCCGGTGCTTCATCAGGCTGGGAAAGTTCTTGGGTGTTTATATTTTAAGATTTTCAAGAAGCTTAAATGTGAACAGACTTTTGCGTCTGTTGAGGTGATTCGATGGTTTTTCCTGTGCGTTAGTTTGCAAATGTTGAACAGCCCCACCTGGCCGAGAAGCAGTGTTGGGATCATGGTTGATGCGTGGGCTCACTCTGTGGGTCTTGAGCAGGCCAGGCAAGAGCCCTCCTGCTGAGCACATCCACAGCCCCTTCTGTTTCTTGAGACAGGGTCTTGCTAAGGTGCGGAAGCTGGGCTTAAATGTGCACTATGTGCTCAGCCAGACATTCAGATTTTAGGTCACAGAGTTTGGCAAAACATTCTTTGTCCCCCCCTCCCCCCCCCACGTTGTAAAGCTCCAGCTTTGTGCCGAACTCGGGCCCGGTGTTGGTGGTGCCCTCACCTGGAGTGGCTCCTGTCTCGTGAGTCTGAGGCTGTGCAGTGGTGTGTTTGGTCACCTCCTGGCCTCCACGCACATGCTCCAGAGCATCCTCAGTGGTTAAAATAAAAAAGGTCTCCACGGTCCTCACGTGGCTCACTGGACGGTGTCACCTCAGTCCTTGGCCCAGAGAAACTCGTTAACGCTCTTTCTCTCCTTAGGGAGCAGCTTTGACTTTCGCTGATGGTATTTCTTGCCTTCTGCAGGTGAATTTTGTTTCTATTTTAGTTTTTAAGGTGAGAGATTAAACTCTTTTTTTAATGCCACCATTGTCCTCACAGCCCCGCTTCAGCTGCCCTGCAGACTCCCTTCCTGTGCCTGGTCCGACCCTGGGCCCACTGGGCCAGTGCTCTGCGGCCGACGGGCACTGCTGCCCCACAGAATTTGATTTGTCATTATTTTCATCCTATTAAAGTAACTAATTTGCTGTGGCTGCTCCTTGTCCTGTGGGTCACTTAGGAATGACATCCATATGTTTGTGTATTTTTCAGATCTTGTTCCGCCACTCGCTTGGGGGCTTCTGTTATGTCATCTGTGTGAACGCGCTTGCTCTAACTTTGATTTGTGCCCAGAATGCAGTCTTGATGATGCCACCTGTGAGCTGGGGCAGACATGCAGTCCAGCGAAGTCCAGTGCTGTGGGGATTCCCTGCAGTGACAGGTCGGGTGAGGATGGGTGAAGGCCCAGGTTCCCTGCGTCCTGAGGTTTCAGTCTCCTTCTGTCACTTACTATGAAGAGAGAGTTGGGAGTTTTCCGTTTTTCTCTATGGATTTGTATTTTTCTTAGGTACTGGAGATTGAATCTAGGGCACTCAACCATTAAGCTATATCCCCAGTCCTTGTTATTTTTTTATTTTGAGACAGTGTCTTGCTAAGTTGCTGAGGCTGACCTTAAACTTGCCATCCTCCTGCCTCAGCCTCCCAAGTCACTCGGATTACAGGCATGTGCCACTGCGCCCGGCAGTAGATTTGCATTTCTGGTTTTGATATATATCAGTTTCCCATCATGGGTTTTGTAGAACTTTGGTCAGTGTTGGGCGTGCTCTGTGGTGGGCCTCCTCCCTGCTGGTGGCCCGAGGCCGTTGTGCATATGTGTACCGCTCCCGTGGGTTGTCCTGGCTCTCAGTGAGCTGTGGAACCCTGCTCACCTAGGCCACCAGCCTAGGTTGGTGACGCTGAGGTCTGGGCTGCTCCGTCCTCGAGGAAACCATTCAGCCCTGTTGCTAGAGCCAAGCCTGGGCGCTCCACATCCTGCTTTTCTCCTGATTCCTCTTCAGCCACTGTTCTGAAAACCAAGGATGGTGCATCCTGAAGACTTCCCTGCATGTGCATTTCCACCGTGTGTATGTGTGAGTGTATGTGTGTGCGTGCGTGCGTGCGTGCATCCTTTTGCTAATCTCTTAAGTTTACCATAGTGGTTGGCCTGTGTGTGCTATTGTGTGGTTGTCCAGTGTGCTGTCAAGGTTTTCATTTTTGTTACCAGTAGAGTAGTATTACCATGGTCACTGCTCTGCTGTACTGTGTGCTTTTGTAGGATCACGTTGGTGTTTTCTTGGCAAACCTTTGCTGTCCACCACAATGCCCTAGGAGATGTCTGTGTTCTCTGCAGGTTCTGCAGGCAGCACTCCAGCATGAGGGTTGGGGGTGCTTCCATTTCTGTGGTGGTTGGTGGGCACCTCTAGCCTTGCAAGGGTAAGAGTGAAGGGTGCTACTGAGTAGCATGGATTTGAAAGTATAACCTTTTATGAAGGTATGCTGGGAGAAGGGCACCGAAACCAGAAATCCTACTTTGGCAATCTCCTGCCCCCTCCCTTTTTGTGGGGGTACTTGGGATGGAACCCAGGGGAACGTTACCACTCAGCCACATCCCATCCCTTGTTATTTTTTACTTTTGAGATGGGGTCTCCCTCAGCTGCTCAGGCTGTCCTTGAATTTGTGATCCTACCGCCTTAGCTTCCCAAACTGCTGGGATTGCAGGTGTGCACCACTGTGCCTGGCTTTAGTTTAGCAATATTAATTTGAAGCAAAAAGGTGGGGATAAAGGGTGAGATTATTTAACGTACGAAAGGAAAAACATAAGAAATAAGTCACTGCATTGATATTCAAACCATTAATAATTTTTTGGGGGGAGTACTGGAGATTGAAGGGTCTCACTGAGTTGCTCAGGCTTGCTTTGAATTTGCCATCCTCCCGAGCCACTGGAATTACAGCCATGCACCACTGCACCCCCCCGTGTATCCAATAAGTAAAGTAAAAAATTAATTATGATAATTTTATAAACATGTCTGCATGTAATTACGTGGAAAATATAGCAAGTTGATGAATGCTTACAAATGTGAAATAGATATTTTATCTCTAGCTAATAAAGGTAAGCTAATTGATATATATATAGAAAATTCTGTACCCAGTAAATAATTATTATTTATAAAATGTGGATCATTTATAAAGATAAACTTTGTACTTATCCACAGATGGCCTTAACAGCTTACCTGAACCTGATGCATTCATTAAACTAGAAACCCCAGTGTTGGACAGAAAAGCTCTATGCTGGGACTCCCAGGAGATATGCTGATGACTAAGGATGACCTTCTTAAAAATACTCAAGGCAGGGCTGGGTTCCAGCTCCAAGGTGGAGGCCTGGGCTCCCACCTCCCACCCCTAAATTTGAGGATAGAATCTGGAGAAAGCCACATGGCTGACGTCTTGCCCTGGAGCTATAGTAGTACTTGGAAGTCATTTGCCACACTTGACTGTTGTCTCTTGTTTTTCTTTTCCCCTTACCTTCTGTGTTGCAGTTGGAACCCAGGCCTGTGCCTGCCTCCCTGCCCTGCCACCCCCAACCCAAGTGTTTCCATCATTCTTTTTTTTCTTTTGTCCTGGGATTGAGGTGCCTAACCACTGAGCCACATCCCCAGCCCTTCTTTGTACTTGTTTTTTTTTTTTTTTTTTAAGGAAGAAGTAGGTATTGGCCGGCAAGACTTTTTAGAGAGAAGAGAGAGAGAGAATTTTTTCAAAAATAGTTATTTTTTAATTTTCGGTGGACACAACATCTTTATTTTTATGTGGTGCTGAGGATCGAACCCGGTGCACTGCGCATGCCAGGCAAGTGTGCTACCGCTTTAGCCACATCCCCAGACCACCTTCTTTGTACTTGTGTAGAATCAGGGTCTCGCCGCGTTGCTCAGTGCCTTGCTGATCTGCTGAGGCTGACTTTGAACTCGCCATCTTCTTACCTCAGCCTCCCAGGC
Organism: Urocitellus parryii; assembly: GCF_045843805.1. Lineage (NCBI taxonomy): Eukaryota > Metazoa > Chordata > Mammalia > Rodentia > Sciuridae > Urocitellus > Urocitellus parryii. Next base: position 26,638,358 of record NC_135539.1, on the reverse strand, counting down.
TGCTGAGATCACAGCGGGTCCCATTGTGCCTGGCGGTGCACCATTCTTCTTCTTCTTTTTTTTTTTTTAAACATTTGTTCTAATTAGTTATACATGATAGCAGACTGCATTTTGATTCATCTTACACAAATCGAGCACAACTTTTCATTTCTCTGGTTCATTCTTCTTCTTTTTTTTTTGTCCCAATTTCTTTTTAGTTGTCTATGGAAGGTTGTTTTATTAATTTATATGCGGTACTGGGAATTGAACCCAGTGCCTCACTCATGCTAGTTAAGCACTCTTGCCACTGAGCCCCAGCCCCATGAGCATCATTCTTGATGAGAATTCTGTTTTGTATCCAGGTTGCATGACTAGGAAGGGGTGGGTGTGGTGTTTGATCTCAGAGTCTTGATCTTAGTTGAGATTTTATTTCTTGCTGTGCTGCAGATGGCTCCCCAGGCCTCGTGCCTGCTGTGCAACACCATACCCCTGAAGTACCCCTCTCAGCCCCACAGTCGTTTTGGTCAGCTTTCTCATGCCTGTGACTTAAAAGACCTGACAAAAACAATTGTAAAGGAGGAAAAGTTTATTTAGGGGCTCACAGTCTCAGAGGTCTCAGTCCGTAGACAGCCAGCTCCCTTCCTCAGAGCTTGTGGTGAGGCAGTGGAGTGTGGCAGCATGAAGCAGCTCACATGATGATCAGACAACAGAGAGAGACTCCATTCCCAAGTACAAAATATTTAAATATCCCAGAGACTACACCCCCAGTTATCACCTCCTCTAACCACAGCCTACCTGCCTTCAGCTCGCATTGAGTTAATCCCATCACAGAATCGATGCACTGATTTGTTAGGCTCTCGCAACCCAATCACTTCTCCTTTGAACCTTCTGGCATTGTCACACTAGCCTTTGGAAGACACCTCACATCCACACCATAACAGTAGTTTTTCTTTCACGCTATGTCCTTTGCTTGTAATGTGAAGTTTTATGCAACTTTGTGCATTAATAAAGCCTTTCAGATGTCTTAGAATGTTTACCAAATGATAATTAGACATAGCTGGTTTGTGTACACATCAGTGAAAGAATACATTTTATGTTAAGTGGAAATTGGGGGCTGGGGTTGTAGCTCAGTGGTAGAGCGCTTGCCTGGCATGTGTTGAGGCACTGCATTGAATCATCAGCGCCACATAAAAATAAATAAAATAAAGATGTTGTCCATTTACAACTAAAGAATGTTTAAAAAAAAGAAATAGACATTGAGCCGAGCTAGATGGTGCCAACAGTTTGGGAGGTGAGACAGGAGGATTAGGAGTTCAAAGCCAGCCTCACCAACTTAGTGAGCCCCTAATCAATTTAGTGAGACCCTGCTTCTAAATATAATACCAAAAAGGTTTGGAGATGTGGTTCAGTGGTTGAGCCTCCTAGGTTCAATCCCAAGTACCCCCCCACCCCCGCCGGCATTCCCAAAAAGTAAGCATTGAAAATACAATTTTTGTTTCTTTTAAATTGATCACTAAAAAACTTGTTGATAAACAGAAATGTGTCTTCAAAGTCTCTGTAGTGTTTTGTGAAGGCTTCCAAAGTATTTTCTACTGATAATTGGAAGGAACCTTTTCCACTCATGAAGAAGTGCTTATGATGGGGGAGTGGCAGAGGGGGATCTGAATTAATACCTGTTAGTTGTTCATTTATTTCAATGGTTATTTAAGTTCACTGGTAGTTCCATCGTGTTGTGATTCCAAGGAAGGTATACCAATTTGGTTTTGCATCTTTCATAAATAATAGAAAAAATAAATATATGTACCAGATAAACCTGCATTTGTAATCCATGTGGGGTGGAAGTTACAGTTTACTGTGTTGAATATTTTGCTGTTTAAAAAAAAAAAAACATTCCCACCACTTCAGACATACCATTGTCATCCAGCCTATGTGTCTGGCCATTTCAGAATCTTTCTTGACTGTCTATGCATGAATCCACCTGGACATGCCCTCCCACCCACTGAGACCACATGTCAACACCGCTCATTGTGTTAGTCGGGTTTTTTTATTTAGTTTTTTTCTGTTAGTTTTTTTTTTTTTTTGACCTTTTTTTACTTGTAAAAAGGCCATTATTTCCCATATCTCACCAAACTCTTTCATCAAAGTGACCCAAAATATATTTTGGGGATTACTTTTGAAGTATTATTTTTGTCCCCAAAGCAGGCCCTTCTGAAACTGATGATGTCGATGAAAAACTGCCCCTTTCGAAGTCTTTGCAAGGTATAAACTTTTCACTTCCATTCTCCCATATCCTGTTGGTATTTGATGTTGCTTTATATTGGACAGACTGTTTTGTTATTTATAACTATATTATTACTTTTCCAAATGGAAAAGGAAAAATGTTTTGGCCTTTTTTTTTTTTAAACATATAAATGAACTTCACAAGCAACAATTTTTCAAAACCAATTTTCCCTTTTGTGAATCTAGTAATGAATCTCGAAATGGGTACATGACACACTTTCCTATTTAAGGTAAAGTACACATTTATACCTTATATCAGAATAGTCAGAATAAGGTTGTTATTGTATAAAGTCAGTGATGTAAATATTGATAAGGTCATACTGATACTTAGTTTTTGAAAGGATTGTAAAATATCACTCATCTCTGGGTTTATTAATTGCCTTTTTGGAATTGTCGTGTAGTGGTCCCAAGTTGACAATCATAGGCTGTAGTGATGGCTTTTATTTCTGTCTGTCTGGGCTTTGGGAGTTTAAGATTGACTTTGTTAGATGTCCTCTGTTGTGTGAGTGTCACTGTCTAAGATTTAACAGAGCATAGAGGACACGGCCTGGTCTACATAGCCACCACCCTGGCCGGCCTCGCTCTTGACCCATGCTCTCCTTTGACTCCTGGACTCTGCTCCACTGCCTCTCCTCCTTTTGACTTGACCTCTTTGTTTCCTTTGACTTTTGCAGTCAAAGAACTTAAGAGTCCCAAGTCGCAAACGTGAGGGTAAAAGCCAAGCGAAGGAGTGGGTATGAGAGGTATTTTATTCAGTTGGAATAGCTGAGTGGTGTAGATTTGCCTGTAGTTGTGAGTTCAGATAAGTTCACGGGATAAAGTAGAAAAGAACCTCAAGATAATTATGGCTTGTTAAAGCCAGAGAAAAAAACCCAGCAGTTTGACCTAGAACACAGCTTCATGGCCATTGTGAGGCTACAGTTAATCAAGATGAATGTTTTCCTAGCTGAGGCCTTTGTTTAGTAAGCTCATGACTGAATTGAGTCACCAGTAGATGGGACAGGTGGATGGCTTGCTCTCTCCCCCTCTGCAACTCCGTCTTGCTGGTGTCTTTTGCCCTCACTAGAAGGCAGTACTTCAGCACCTGTCCCTTGCTGGTGGCATAGGTGTTCAGGAGCTGGGGCACTCACCTCGTGGCTCTCTGGCATCTGAGGTCCTTTCTTTCCTAGGATGAGCCTGTTTACCGTGACTGCCTAACCTGACCTGTTGTTTATGTTCCAGTGTTTAGACGCAGGCAGATTATATTACCTGAATTAGAATGCTTTTGAGACTCAAGGTAGTATCTTAAATTTTAACTTCTGAGTTTCCTGAAGTGCAACTACAGTCAGGTGGTGGGGAAGGTGCTTCGTTAGCCTCTGTGGTAGTGAGTGGAGGGCTGCACACGCGAGGCCAGCCCCGCGCTCAGTCTTTGAGCGAACAGGGTCTCCTGGGTTTGTCTTCCTGTTGCTGTTGTGGGTTGTTGACAGATGGGCACGGGACCCGAAGCCACTGTGCTTCTCAGACCCCAGCACCTACCAGAGATCGCAGTGCACAATCTGGAACAAGTGATGTTAAGCCCCTAAGCCCCCTAGCTTCATCTATGTGTTTGTATTTTCCAAAAAAGTTAGCTTCCAAGTAGAAGTGTTGTATGTTTTTCTGAATTAGAGAACATTGTTTGAAATAATTACTAAGAGTTAAGAATGGTTTGTGTGTGTTCATTATGTGTTAAATTGCTTGTGCTGTTACCTAGTTCTTCATTCTTCTGTGTGGGTTTTGGTTGGTCTAGTACATATTGTTTATTTTCTTTTTAGGAAGCCATCACTCTTCGGAAGGCAACGAGGGAACAGAAATGGAGGTGCCTGCAGAAGGTTAGGGGAAGGATTTTTAATTTTACTATAGTTGTATGTTGTATTTTATAGATGATTCCATCCTTAAAATACTGTCTTGGAGATAAAAAAAAAGACAATTGTGCCGTCTGCCTTCCCGGCCAGCAGTTTTCTTTTTAGAGACCTAGGACCGGCCATTCCCTCTCTGTGTGGCCAGCAGAGCAGGTGGGCTGGCCGCCCTGTGGTGAGTACCGCTCCTCTCACCCCGTGTGCACGGGGTGGTGCTGTTCTCTTCTGGTTTTTCTGTGCCATGTTAAAAATTTGTCAAGGGGAAATAACTTCAAGTGTTTTAGAAATAAAATCAGAACTGGCTGTGTCAATATTCATTTTAAAATGTCCTATTGAATACTTTACAGTTTACAGTTGGGTGACATACTATAAATATATTAATGAAGGAGTTTGTCTCTTATTTTTATACCCATGAGTGCCTCCTGAGCCACGTTACCAGTGTCCCGGCTGTATTGGCTTGGAACTGGGGACTCAGCATTGCAGTGTGCTGCAGCTTTTACCTGTAGACTCGGGGGTGAGCTGGGGCCAGGTGGGATGGCTTCCTGCAGCTAGACTAAGTGGTTCTCCAGGAGGCTGATAGGTCGCTCACGGAGGGCGCCTGGTAAGGGTTCAGAGCGCTCTGATCACAGGTCATATTGTGCATTATTTTTCTCAGATAAAAAGGGAATCTGTTCTGTGGCTTTATGTTTATTTTTAAAAATCAAGAATTTGACCTTTTGCCTTCCTGGAGTGAAGGAGACAACAACTTCAAGTTTCTGAACTGTAGGCCAGTCTTTCCAAATTCAGGCGCAGACTGACAGTTTCTAATTGGAATCCATTCTCTCAGAAGTGTTGATGTGCTAATTTCAAACTCTGTACTGGTTGTTTGGGGGGCAGTCAGCCCATGTTTTGATGTCGGAGGTGATTTGATACTCTCTCTGCCTCAAAACTGTGGTTTTGGAAGGGCAGCCTCCCCGCTGCAGCGACCTGGACAGAGACTGCGAGGTGCAGGGCTACAGGCAGTAGGGCAGGGCTCACAGGTATGGGACTTGCCCCAGGTGCTAGGCTTTGAAAGACTTTGTTTTGGGGATATTTTTATCATCATATTCTACTCTTAGCAGAATTGTATTGAACCTGGGTTCTGGTCTTTACTCCTTTACTAACAAGTAATCATAATCTCTGGCAAATCAATTAATCTCTCACCTCTGCAAAATGAAGGCAAGCTACTGAAAACACCCTATAGCTGAGCTTGTGGCACTAACATTCCAACAGACATTTGCTGAATACAATGAGACACTTACTTAGCGCTGAAAGTCCTTGCCACAGAGTGAAAGGGTCTAGCCATGTATGCAGCTGCCCCAATCGTTTCCTTGAGATGAGGGGGTCTCCATCACAAGAGATGGATTGTGGTTTTACTTAACAGTTACAAACCCCCATAGGGTGCTTACAAGGAGAGGAGAGATGGAATCTCAAGTGTGAAGCGTTTATTTTTATCCTGGCATTTTCTAGTTATAGCAGGAAAACAAGTGTGAATTTGTTGTAATTTTATGCTTCCAAGAAATATTTTTTTTTCTTTTGAGTTCTTAATTAATGCAGATAACTTTGTTTTATTTAATAGTTTTAGAGTTTTTCTAGTTTCGTTTCTTTTATCCCTATTTATAACCAACAGGGTCAAATATTTTTAACATATGAAATGAATTAAAATGCCAGTTACATTTTATTGTAGGCTGCTTTTGGATATCAAATCAGTAAAATGTTGGAACATATGGAAAATGCTTAATAATGAATGTCATTTTAGAATTTTATTTTTTTCAAGATTCTACTCAACATGTCCCTTCAGAAACAAGTGAGGACCCTGAAGTTGAGGTGACTATTGAAGGTTAGTTGTCTAAAAGCCTTGATTCCAAAGGTTGACTTCTGGTCATAAAATGTGTCACATTCACATTGCTAAGTATGCATTTCATTCATTCTTAAAGGAAACCTTATAAACAATATAAAGGAAACTTTATATTGAAATGAGTTGATACATATATACGTATATGTATGTGTGTTGGTGTGACCAGGCAGCCCACTTCCAGCCATGCACCCGGTGCTTTGGGAGTTTTGGACAGCAGAGTTGAGCCGTAGAAGATAGCGTTGGCCCACAGTTGACCAGAGCACACCCTCTGTCCGTGGGAACGAGGACATTATGGCCAGACTTGGTGCCTATAGAAGCAGCCTGTGACCTGTTGGGTGTGGTAGAGGCACGATAGAGCTGGAACCCTTGGTATCTCATAAGGCACAGTGTAGGAGAAGGTACTGAGTCTCCCTTCAGTGTTTGGTTTTGTTTTGGGGGCAAGGGTCTCCCTCTGTGGCCCAGGGTGGCCTGGAGCTGCTGGACTGGCCATGCTCCTGAGGAGCTGGAGCTGAGCATGCCCACCATTCCTGGCCTGTCAGTAGTGTTTTTCTGAGAAGGGGCTTCACTCTGTTCCCACGCTGCTCTTGCTCTCCCGGGCTCCAGCGAGCGCCCCTCCTCAGCTTTGCACCTGGCCCACCCTGCAGGTGCGGGCCCCTGCTCTTCCAGTCAGTAATCTTTAAAGCTGCTGCCTACCCCTTGAAATGCTGCTTAGTGATTTACCTGGGATTTGTTCTTTAAGCTGTTTTTAAGCAATAGCTACAAGTTTATTTGAAAATATCTCTATAGCTGAAGTTGCTTTGAACCTAATTTTTTCTTCAAAGGTAGGCAGAGCACGGATGAGCCAGTTTGTAATGAAGGTGACAGTGTGTCTTTTCATGTTAGATAATTATTAAATGTGGATTGGATCGTTTTCCTTTTAAATAGTGTCTCACAGTGCTCACGCACGATCTCCCCCATCAGTGCAACCCTTTCCTCTAGCGCGGTGTCGCAGCTGTGTAGGAGTTGTGCTCCCCTCACCCCGTTCTGCCTTGGGCTCGGGAGCAGGCAGCAGGGCGTGGTTTGTGTGTGGCGGTCTGTGTGTGCGTGTGGTTTTGTGAAAGTACACAGAGGCTGTTTGCATGCATTGTAACAGATTCCCCTCAGGCTCCCCGTAGCGCCCACCCCTGGGACCACCCATTTGGGTACTCACTTCTTTCCTCCTAACTGCTGCACGAACTTTTCTTGTCTCAGGGGCTTGGATGTCCCTCCCCTTCCCCGTTGTCCCTGTACTTTGCTGGTGTCACTTGGGAATGGGGGTGTCTGGCCACTCCAGGCTGCTCCAGACGGTTGCTTTTCCTCCTCTAAAGCGTAAGCTGGTTGCAGTTTCTGTCCAGGGTGGGAAATCCTTTCACATTTAACGTGCTTATCTCAGTTGATTACTGTACAGATTTCTTTTCTCATTAACAGAATTTTACTAACCTGAAGGGTACTTTATATTGTTTGTAGTCTCCCATTAAATAATTGAAATATTATTACTTTATAAAGACCTCATTAAGTGTCAGAGGAGAACATTTATAAGAGCATATAAATAGCACAACTTTGTTTTATTTACAGAAATGATAAAAGTGGGTGGTTATTAAAATTATACAAGTGAAACTTTGGGATAAGACTAATAATCAAGTTGATATATCAAAATTTAGAGCATAGGCTGTTTCAAAAATTTAGAAAACACTTTTTTAAGACTCCACGAGATGTTATAAAAACCAGGAAATAAATAACTGAAATCTAAAGCATTTACCAGTCATTTCAACTTTAATCTTTAAGGGGGAGTGATGAATCTCATTTCTTTTAAACTAAACACGGTAAAATAAATCTTATTTACCATCCAAATTTGTGATTGGAGAGTCGAGTTTTACTGTATAGGCTGATTCTTCACATTCAAAAAACCAGTGAAACACAAGGGACATTTTCCTGGTCTCTGTATGCAGTTTCCGTGTAAACTCTATGTGGGCTGTTTGTCACCTCGCCAGCCATTTTTCAGCCAGCCATTGAGGAAGGTAAAACTTAAGTGTTAATGTTAACAGGGAAGGTCAGATAAGAACTTGCTGTGACATCTGGTTGGTATGTATATTTATTCTTTCTGGAAAGATGACTGCAGAATGGTAGATGCCATTTAATAGCCACAGAAAATTAAATTTGGGGGGCTGGGGTTGTGGCTCAGTTAGTAGAGTGCTCTTACCCTCTGCTGGGTGTGCTCTTTGTGCTGACCCACCCAAATCTGGAGTCAGTGGTAGCCTTGAAAACATGGCAGCTCAAGCTTGGACCCCTGGGGGCAGGACGACTGCAAGCCTCAATTTCATAAGCATCATTGTGATTGCTATCAGTTCTGATATCTGTGATATGTGATGAGAAAATCTTAGCATTTAAAAAAAAATATTTATTTTTATGTGGTGCTGAGGATGAAACCCAGGGCCTTGAACAGGCTAGGCCAGTGCTCTACTGCTGAGCCACAACCCCAGACTCAAATTTTATTACTTTTTAGGGCTTGTTACCATATACTTACTCTAGGTTCAGCTAATAGAGGGGACTTTTTGGTTTCAAAGGGGTTTCCTTATTGCACAGTTTGTTTTTAATAATCCTGAGTCATTCAAGTGCGTTCATTTTGCTATGGCCTAATCCAGGTCATGATTTTCTTTCACTGTTTTCTTTAAGTGATTTTAAGTAAATTTATTTTTTTAATTATTTTGCATCTCTCTATGTCAACTTCTCTATGTCAACTATTTTTTAAATTTTTATTTTTAGTCTATTTTAAAGGTGTACGTAAGAGGTAGGGGAGTGGCTCATTGATGGATTGCTTGCTTGGCAGGCACCAGGTCCTGGTATTATACTGGTACTGTGTACGTACATCCTTCCTTATGTATTTGATTACATGTCCTACAGTTATTACAATAGCAATCAGAGAATCTGTGATTAAACTTAACATTTGAAAATTTTTGTTCTTTTTATACCTGCTAGACAGTCACTTAATGAAGACCCAATTGTTTATACACAGATGAGTGTTTTAGAGAAGCTGCATACAACAAATTGGGTCACTGTTGTATTAGAGTTTTGATATCATGGTGGATTTACAATTGACAGTGGGTATGTGTCATTCTCTGGTAACTTTTTGTGGAATTCATTCTTTGGCAATGTCAAAGAATTAGTGCTGCATATAAATAAGCCCTATACTAGGCATGTTCACTTAAATTTTCCACAAATATTGGGGACCTTGTATGTGCCAAGTAGTGTACTGGGTGCTGAAGATTTAACAGTGGGCAAAACAGGTGGATCAGTTGGCATGCTTTGAAGAGGAATGACGGGACCTGCTGCTTATTTCAAGAAACATAGCCACAGTGTTGAAGGCACTCAGAATAACTTACAGTAGAAAGAGAACTCGTTCAGGGGGCCATGGCATTCACGCAGGGCACAGAGAGAAGTGCTCCCAGCAGGCGGGGGCAGTAGAGGTAGGAGTGAGTGTGTCTGGGTGGGTTTGAAAGAGAGCGCGTACCTTGCTAGTTCTAGGTAGGTTGGTTACTGTGCTTCTCAGGAGTGCTACTGGGGTAGATTGCGTAGGTCAGCATTTTAAAAGTTTGTGTTGTAAATTTTTATAGCTTTTAAATAGTTGGTGAATACATAATTGTTTATGTAAAAATGTGGATTTAGGTGAATTACTTTAAATTGGATGCTTGTGTGAAGAAATGGGATCTGTTTATTTGAACTGTGCAGTGTAATTAGTGGCTCTAACTTTTTCAAAAGACACAGTATACCCATTTTTTTTTAAACTTTGAACGGATGTAAGTTTGGATGTTAAAAAATTGACAATTTGATTATGATGAAAGTCTACCCTGGATGGCCAGCTTGAGGCCAGCCTCAGCAGTGAAGGATATCCTGTCTCAGAATAAAAAATGACAAGATCTGGGGAGTCCAGTCCAGTGAGAGTGTCCCTGGGTCAAATCCCTAGTATGGGGGGCGGGGAAGGCCATCAAAGTCCTGTCACACACTGTTTAGCAAGCGCTGGCCAAACACAGACATGGTGGCTGAGCGCCTGCTCTGAACCGAGGTGTGCAAGTGGCTTGTAGAAAGGAAAACAGGTTTCCTCTCGAAATTTCAAGTAAGGGACCCTGTGGCCTGAATTTTCAAAGTATAATTTGAGAGTTAAACTTAAAAATAATACCCAGTATATTTGCCATTATATTTTCACTTAATCTATTTATATCACCTTTGACTATTTGAAATCCTTACAGTAGTTTATAAACTGAGGTGATGTAGACAGTCTGGTCTTACTTTACTGAGGGTTTGTAATTTTTAAGTTATTTTCAGATTTCTTTCCTTGATTTTCCTTGAAACAGGGTTTCTAAAATGGCTTCACCACAACAAGGTGTTTAGAATGTTGGAAATTATTAATATGTTTTCCTGAAATAAAAGTATCATCCTCAAAAAGCAGTTTCATCTTGCCAGACACATAATTAGGTTCCAGTGGGGTTTTATCTGGTGCCTGTTGGGTTGGTACCGTTTTTTTACTGTAACAGCTGCCAGATACTCTCAGGTGACTTTGGCATTACAGGGAGGCCTGGTGGCAGCGAGCAGGACAGTAGTGTCGTCTGTGTTCCCTGCTGCCGTAGGGCAAGGAGGTGCCAGAATTTTCAGCTCCACTCAAAGGTTCCCCTTCAGATCCAGCACTTGGTTGGGTGCACCTGCATGCCTGTGGCAGGAAGAGCCAAGTTCAAGGCCAGCCTCAGCAACTTGGTGAGACCCTGTCTCAAAATAATAGATAAAAAGAGCTGGGGAATGTGACTCAGTGGTAGAGTGACTCTGTGTTCAATCCTTTTCACCACTGAGGGGGAAAAGCTCTCCCGTGGCAAGAGAGATTTAAAAAGACAGACAGACAGACAGTACTGCAGCTGGCCTGCCGCTGTGCCAGGCAACATGGTACATGGAGCTAGATGGGCAGGTTTTTCCTTGCAGTACTGGGGATGGACCCCAGGGGCACTCTGCCCCCAGATACACCCCCAGCCCTTCATACATTTTTTTATTTTGAGACAGGGTCTTATTAAGTGGCCCAGGCTGGCTTCAAACTTGGAATCCTTTTGACTTCAGCCTCCGACGAGTTGCTGGGATTTACAGGTGTGTGGCGCTGTGCCCTGCTTCAGATGTGCATTCCTTCCATTTCTGAGAGTTGACCTCGTGGTTAGTGGACAGTAACTACCCCAGAGTGTGGTCCTGGCTGCACTGTGTGTGCAGTGGTGGGATGTGATCAGATCACCCCACAGTCTCTGCACCCATGTAGTTGTGAAGCGAGAGCAAATTCATCTGCCCTAAAGCAGTTTCTTGCCGCATTTGACCGTCTTGTCATTGCTATTGTCTTTTTAAACAGCAATTGTTTTTCACTTTATACATACGATATTTGTTATTAAAATGGTATTTTTCACAATTTACAGATGATGTTAAATAGAACTCCGAGTGGCATGGGTTGCCTGGGGTTCTTAGGGAGGACTCTGGTATTGCAGACATAGTCTGCAGGAAATTAGCATGGGCCTCCAACAGGTGTCTTCAGCCGTCTGTGTGCAGATCTGATGGCCCATTTATGCATGTGTCCTTTGTTGCGTGAACCAGCATTTGTTTCATAAGTAATATGGCCCTGTTTCTTTCATCCTGTAAATTTTGTGTTTGATATACAGTTAATCCACCCTCCCTTGTTGATACATGCTTGGGTTTTCTATAAACTCAATGTGAGTATTTTTCATTCGAGCCTTATTTTTCCTCCTGCTGTGTTTGGATAAATTTAGGTGAATGTCTCTGTTAGAACTTGTTCTTGAAAAATCTAGAGTAAGATTCTAGGCAGCCATTTGAAAAATACTTGAGGAGATGGAAGAATTTTATAACGTGGCATCTCAGATGGAGTGAACTAAAAACACTAGCGAGGCAGAGGAGCAGGCTGCAGCCGTTCACTTGCCAGAGGAGTGGGAGGTGGCGGCCTGGCCTGGAAAACTGTAGTGGCAGGGGTCCTAGGAGTGGTTCTTGATGCCCCTTGTGCCTTTGGTGCTGAGAGGTTGACAGGCCTGGGCTGTCACTCCTGTACCCTGTTCCTCTAGTAATGACAGTTTTCTTTCTCAAGATGATGATTACTCTCCACCCACCAAGAGACCAAAGAGCAACGAGCCTCCACAGCCGCCTGTTGCAGAGCCTGCAAATGCCGGGAAGCGGAAAGTGAGGGAGTTCAACTTCGGTAAGTTCCCGTGGAGCAGGGCCTCTCCAGCTCTGTGCTGTGGTGACAGGCGGAGGCCCTCAGCAGGGACAGCAGCGCTGTGGTCTCTTCTGGAAAGTGGGCCCAGTCAGTTGGGTTCGCTGAAGCCTTAAGAATGTAGCTTCTGGCGTTAAGCACAGCGAGCGGACTCTGTTGATGACTTAGCAATTATTTCTCTTAGCATTAAAATCTCCTTTTATTTAAGGACTGTTTGACTTCTTGATTTTCATTTTTGTTTTGTGTGACTGCCACCTGCTAATACACCAGCCCCCAGTTCCCAGTCAGTAGATTAAGGGACTAAATAAAATATCCATGGTGAATTGTATGTGTGAGCCGTTCTTCCAATAAAGAGAATGCTTATCTCATTTATGTTTGAAAATAACATTTTATTCATTCATTCATTTGTTTCTCTATCTTTCTATTTATTTATTTGTGGTGCTGGGGATTGAGCCCAGGGCTTTGCCCATGCTGGGGAGGTGCTCGACACGGAGTCACGGCCCCAGCCCTGGAGGCAGTGTCTTTAATATCCTCCCTTGTTAAAGTCACAACTACTCGATGGAGATTGAATTTTTGTCTACACAAATTTATTCACGCTTATGTTCTTTAAGACTCTGTGAAGTCGCAGCTACGCACTTGTCAAATCTTATTTCCGCCTAGCTAGCACCCGCCCTGGAGGATTCCTGAGTCCCCTGAAGGCCCTGCTCTCTTGCCCTTGTCTTGTGGTGTTTAACTGGACTGTTCCTCTCTGACCACCTCCTTGTCAGAAACTGAAAGGCTTTAAAACAGGGAGGTAGTCATTGGGAAGGGGTTTGAAAATAAACTTCAAAACGTTCCTTATAATCTCCTTTTGAAATCATTCTAAGAACCACAAAAGGGGGAGAAGCCCTGGGAAAGCAGTGCAGCCCGAGGGACTGGTGAGACTCGGGCTCTGGGGTGGGCTCAGAGCAGGCGATGTGGGTCATGGAGGGCACAGCGACACCCGCCTGCACATCTGATACTGACCGGTCCTCTCAATTTTCAGAGAAATGGAATGCGCGAATTACTGATCTACGTAAACAAGTTGAAGAGTTGTTTGAAAGAAAATACGGTATGTCTAAATGGAAGAATTCTTTTAATTCTTGGTTGGAAGAATTTAAACAGTGGAGTTAGTGTTCACCATCGCAGGTTGAGGAGCGCATGGCCAGGGCTGTCCTGGAGCCGTGCCTCCCTCACACACTGTCCCCAACAAGGTCATTTACAGAGGTCACTTTCAGAGGCTGGATAGTGGAAACTTTATTTTTTAATTTCTTTAAATGTCTATTAACATTTCTTTTAAATGTTGAGTATCCACATTTGTGGATATCTTTACATATCATGACAAAGTCTTGGATTTTAAAAGTTACTTGAAGATGGTTTTCCTGAGCTGCTTCTGGTCTGCTGTGTAATAAGTTCATTATTCATTGAGATGCCTGTATTTTCTGTTGTTGATAATTAAATAAGTTTGTTAGATTTCAGAATCTTTACTTCTTTACTTTCCTGCTTTATCCTGTAGTTATTCTATGTAATGGTGAAAGAAAAGCGATTTGTTATCACCAGATGGTATATATCAAATGCTCATCTAAAAAAAGCAATAATCATTGAAAAATGTCATGTGTTTTATTTTTTCCCCCTAGTCCTTGGGATTGAACCCAGGGTTGTATTCATGCCAGACAAGGGCTCTTGCCTCCTATGAGGCAGGCTGCAAAATTCTGTAATACAGTTGGTTTTCTTCTTGTTGTTTTATTTTGAGCAGGGGTCTTATAAAGTTGCCTGGGCTGATCTCAAACTTTTGGGCTCGAGCAATTTTCCTGCCTCCGACTCCCAAGTAGATGGTACTCTACAGGTGTGCACCGTTGCACCCAGCTCAATATATTGAAATTTAGCTTGCAAATCTATTATAATGTTTTCCTGCATCATTTAATTTCTTATTTCTTTTTTGTCTTGGTAATTGAACCCAGGAGTAATCTACTACAGAGTTATATCCCTAGCCCTTTTTTTTTTTCCTATTTTGAGACAGATCTCTGTTAAGTTGCTGAGGCTGGCTTTGAAGTTGTGATCTTCCTGCTTCAGTCTGCCTACTTGCTGGGATTACAGGCCTGCACCATGGCGTCCAGCTGGCATTGAATTTCTTTATGTGAAGTTTTGTAACATTAGAACTTATATTACTGTTATTTACCTTAAGAAACTTGAACATAGTTTTTCTTGAATCCAGCAGTGCTTAGCCACTGAGCCATATCCCTGGCCCTTTTTTGTCTTTTTATTTTGAGACAGAGTCTCTGTAAGTTGCTGAGAGGTTGGCCCTGACTTTGATCCTCCTGCCTCAGCTTCCTGAGCCACTGGTATTACAGGCGTCCCCCACCATGCCTGGCTCAACATTTGTTTCTTTAATTTTTTTTTTTTTGTTGTTGTTGTTGATAGACCCTTTTCTTATTCATTTATTTGATTGTGGTGCTGAGGATCAAACCCAGTGCCTCACACATTGAACCACCATCCCAGCCCCAACATTTGTTTCTTTGTCAGGGCAACAAACCAATTGCTCAGTGAAAATCTAGAATTAAGAGTAAGTTTGCTAACTTTTCTGAAATGCTTTCAGTTATTTCCTTAAGGTTCTTTTAGTTTCCTCCCACTTTGTCAAGAGTTTCAAGCCTGTTTTTGTATGTGCTTTTAATTGCTCCATTTCAAAGCAGAATGCACCTGACATACTTTGTGTGGAAGCCATGTGACATAGTGACATAGCCAAACAAAACAGCTCCTCAGGAAAAACCCTCAGAGCCCAACTGCCACCACCGGCTTCCACAAGCCTCTCTCCACACCAACCACACCACCTCCCACAATCCTCCTGCTCTTGAGGCCGATTGGCTGGGTCGCGTGGGCGGAGCCAAAGAAGTCCCCCAATGAGCAGTTCCGTAGTCTGAAGGGCAGGGAAACAGCCCAATGAACATCACCGCAGAGGAGCCAATCAGCTAGATGTTGCTGGGCCGCTGTGAGCCAATCATCAGCCGGCAGCTGGAAGTTTGCTAGGGCCCCTTTGGCTGTGGCTCTCAACATCTAGGCTATGGGGACGGAGTGCCTGAGTGTGTCTCTGCCCTCTGAACTTTCTGTGAAGGGAGAAGGCACACCTGCCCTGCAGGTCTGAGGCCGCAGAGTGCTGCACATGGCACCTGCCCAGAAGCCCATGACCCGCGCCCTGCCCTGCTCTCACGCTCGGTTCTGGCTGTTCTGGGTAGAATGGCTTGGTGCTGACATGACGTTATTGATTTCCGCTCCCATAAAGTGTAGCGGGGTTACGTTTTTGAGCTTTTGTTATGAATATGATTTATTCATTTATTTTGCATAGAGCAAGGAAAATAATTGTTTACTAAATCTTGTGAAATTGCAATCACAATCTTCACATCTTAAAATTTCAAAGCCACCTTAATGGCAGTTTCTTTAGGGCAGACGTTTTCACAGGTCTGTAATTGTGTTTTTTAGATTCAGCATATCAGCAAAGGAGGGGCTGTGCATCTCCCTTGGCACTCATGTGTGACATGGCACTTGAAAGTTAATGTTCAATAAATAGATTTCTGTTCAGAATACCAGTAAAAAATGAGACTTAATGGGGAGGGCAAGCTATATCTGATTATTCCTATTTCCCAGGATTTGGACATTTCATAACTCTTGTATTATTTTACTGTTGAATAAATAAGTATTAGCAGAAATTTTTCATTTCATAAGTTTCCCCTCCTGTTATATAAAAGAAATCCTTTGTGAACCCACAGCATTTAGACCAAGTGTGTCTTCTACACGCTGCTGTTGTTCCCGGCACAGCCACCCCGGGAGCGGGTGGTGCTCCTTTCCCTTTCACACTCTGCCTCCATTTTCAGCAGAAAGTCTGGCTCCGTCTGCAGTGCCTTAGGTTAGGGTTAGGGGGACAGAATATGGGTTCCTGGGTGTTCTTTTAGTTCTCATGGACTTTTTTTTTTCTGATTCAGTTTTACTAACAGGAATAAGATAAAATGATAGGCACCCAAGAACAGTGTGTGTTTGATTATTACTTTCTACAGCGTGCTCAGATCCCTGTCTTGTAATGACACGATCCCTTTCTCTTTTTATCGTTAAAGCTCAAGCAATAAAAGCCAAAGGTCCGGTGACGATCCCATACCCTCTTTTCCAGTCTCATGTTGAAGATCTTTATGTAGAGGGACTTCCCGAAGGAATTCCTTTTAGAAGGCCGTCTACGTATGGAATTCCTCGACTCGAGAGGATATTGCTTGCAAAGGAAAGGATTCGTTTTGTGATCAAGAAGTAAGACGCGTGCACTTCACCATTTCTTGCCTTTGTTCTCATTAGGACGTGATCGACACTCATGAGCCACGAGGGTTGTATAAATGTTTGGGTTACTATATGTAATTTTATCTTCCACTTTTAAGTTGGTCTGCATGAAGAATTGCCTCAGTATGCTACAATTGACTTTTAAACTTCAAACACTTGCCTCTAACCAGTGGGCCTATAATTGTCCTTTTCCTTCCATTTTTTGCTAGGTATACTAATGTATGTCTTAGTTTTAGTTCTAAAAATTTCAAAGCATATGTGTAAATATATAAGTGTAAAATATAAAATAAACGAAATAGTAGAAGTAAGAATGAAAAGGAAAACTAGGGCTAGGTATGTGGTGGTGCACACCTGGGAGGCTGAGGCAGGAGGATGGCAAGTTTGAGGCTAGCCTGTGAAATTTAGTGAGGCCCTAAGCAACTCAGTGAGATCCTGTCTCAAATAAACAACAAAAAAAGGGCTGTGGGTATAGCTCATGGTAAAGCGCCCTGGTTTTAATCCCTAATAACGAAAAAGAAAAGCTCTAAATTTTTTAGCATTGACTTTAAAAGTGTAGGATTTTTTTAATCTCAGAATTTAGTAAATGTTTTGTTTCACAGTTTATTAATATTATTCAGACACTATGAATTTTGCTGACATCATTCTATATGAATTTCTGACATATTTAGAATTTTAGTTACCAGTTGTTAGGTGTTGGGAAGTAGATAGTCTTGAAAATAATATAAAATTAAAGGATCTCAACAGGCGCCGTGGCGCACGCATATAATCCCAGTGGGTGGGGAGGCTGGGGCAGGAGGATTGTGAGTTCAAAGCCAGCCTCAGCAATGGTGAAATGCTAAGCAACTCAGTAAAAACCTCTCTCTAAATAAAATAGGGTGAGGGACATGGCTTAGTGGTCGGGTGCCCTGAGTTCGACTCTTGGTCGCACCCCCCTCCCCCAAATTAAATAATCTCACCTAAAATTTTTGTAATATGTTTATTAAAATGCCTTTGGGTTGCGAAGGTGCCTGTTTTCCTGAGAGGACACAAGATCCCCAAGGCACCTTAGGAGACTTTACAGTTACCGTTCTGTTCACACTGTAGATACCCCAGAAACTTAGGTTTACTGTGCCCCAGAGTCCAGGAGGTCTTTTCTTCTTGACACCAGCCTTCGTGGCGTCAGTATGTACTCGGGTTCCCATCTCGCCACCTGCTTCTGGTAGTCCTCACTGCTCACTCTGCCTTTCAGACACGAGCTCCTGAACTCCACGCGGGAAGACCTGCAGCTCGACAAGCCCGCGTCCGGAGGTGGGTCTCCAATCTTGGCAACAGCAGAAGGCTGTGTGCCTTGGTCTCTCCTTTGAGCCACCTGTGGGGAAGGAAGGTACCATGGCCACTGGCGGGGTGCCACCGCAGGCACAAGTGTTTCAGAGTCCTCCAGCACCATAGCTCTCTTTCTCAATGGTGGCCCATCGTGAATAGTGGGGAGGGACATCCTGTTACTGGGTAGGCAGAACTGAAGGAACCCTGCGTGTTCTACTTTTGAGAGGCAGAGTTTTGCTTCATCACCATTTTTTTAGTTGGACTGGTCTCTCCTGGTCCCTGGGCCCCTCATTGAAGGGCTGGGTGTGGTGACCGCTCCTGGGCCTGGGGGCTGGCTTTTCAGAGCAGGTGGCTGCAGCCCTGTGAGTGAGTCCTTCTTTGCAAGAAGTACAGTGTATTTCTTTATGTTTGTGTTTGCCTTTGTCTGGAGTGGAGGGGGGCAGGGGTGGAAGATGGAAGCCACACGGCTGGAGCTGGTGTCATGGAAGTATTCTGCCTGTGCGGTCACACCCCTGGACTTTCATTGCAGAATAAAGCTTGTTCTCGAGTAAACCAGTTTTTTCCTGGCTTTATTGAACTTGGTTTCATTGGTTCTTTTTTTTGCTCAGTCAGCATCTCTTTAGTAATGAAGCACTCTGACATCTTAGAAATGGCTTAGTCACAAAAAGGAAAAAAATGTCATTTTATGATCATGATATGTCACAGTCTGAGCCCTTAAAGCCACGAAATTGAGAAAATTTATGTACTGATTCTTACAGTCAAAGAAGAGTGGTATGCCAGAATCACTAAGCTAAGAAAGATGGTAGATCAACTTTTCTGCAAAAAGTTTGGTAAGTCTGTTTTTTTCCAACTGAAGCATATTATACAATTTTTTTTTTTTTAATTTTAGGAAAGTAAGATGAATCTGACTCACCTTCAGATTTTTCATAGCATATTTGAAGATCTTTTTAGTTGTAGATGGACGCAATACCTTTATTTAATGTGGTGCTGGGGGTCAAATCCAATGCCTCACACGTGCAAGATGAGCACTCTAGCACTGAGCCACAACTCCAGCCCTAGGATTTTTTATTTTATTTTATTTTAATTTTGTTTGGCTTGTTGTGCTGAGGATCAAGCCCCAGGTCTCGAGCCTGCAAGGCACACATAAAGCCCCATCCTAGCCTGAGTGACTGCTTTATTTGTGCTGGTAATTTGATGAAAGAAATTTAAGTCAGGCCAAGAACAAAGAAATGCAGTGAGCCCCTGTGTAAACTACCAGGTGCAGAAAATTCAATGTCACGTGCAGGGAGGGCCATATGTACTGGTGTTATGTAAATCCTTTGAATTTTTTAGAGCTCTGGACATGGTTTCAGAGCGGGGATTAATAAATTCAGTTTTATGCTTTTTAGTTGTAATTTTATGCTATTCAAAAGTAGAGAGAAATAGCACAGTGATCCCCAGATTCCCATTAGTCCAGTCCCACCGATCCTTGAGATTCTGTCACATCTCCTTCTCTTGTCCCAGGTTCCTCTTCTTCTGTCTTTGCATGAATATTACAGAGCAGATCACTGGCATCCTGTCACTTAGCCATTCTGCGTGTGTGCCTACGCAGCATGGACATTTCCTCATGTCACATCTGACAAAACCAAGAGCTGTTTCAGGCATTGGAATTGCAGGTTGGAGGCCCATCTGAGTGACAGAGAGAGGACAGCTCTGGATGTGGCTCAGTGGTAGAGTGCCCCAGGCCCAGTCCCCGTCCTGCTCCCACCCCCAGATTAAAACAATTTCCTGTATCAGCTCATCCAATCTTTAATTGAGTTTTTTTTTATTTATCTGGAAAATAGCTTAAATATTTTTGCTTTGAATTTGGATCTAAACAAGGGTCATGCTTAAACTTGTTTTGTGCCTCTTTTAATCTAAAACAGTCTCAGTTTAGTGTTTTTATTTTTCATCCCATCAGTTCTTAGCTGAAAATTCTTTTCTTTTTTTCTTCCTCCTTTTCTTCAGTTTTCCTTCCTCTTACCTCTCCACATTCAACTTTCCTTTATGCTTATTTTTGGTCTTGTTAGGGCAGACCTGCAATCCCAGCTGCTGGGAAAGCTGAGAAATGATCACAAGTTGGAGGCTTTGTCTCACAATAAAAATAAAAACCGCTGGGGGTATAGCTCAGTGGTAGAGCACTTGCCTAGTATATGTGAGGGAGGCCCTTGTTTCAGATCCTGCTAAGATAGAAAATACATATACTGTATTAAAATATGACTTCCACACAAACTTAGTTTCCTGCATTGCTTTAATTTTCTTCAGCTGAGGCCTTGGGGAGCACTGAAGCCAAGGCTGTACCGTACCAAAAATTTGAGGCGCATCCTAATGACCTCTATGTGGAAGGGCTACCAGAAAACATTCCTTTTAGAAGTCCCTCTTGGTATGGAATTCCAAGGCTGGAGAAAATCATTCAAGTGGGAAATCGGATAAAATTTGTTATTAAAAGGTAAGATTATCATCTGCAGAAACAGGTTTTTAAAGTGTTTCCTAAGACGCATTTGATGAAGATGGGACCTTGTTTTCCTTTCAGTAGAACTCTTTCTCTATATATTTAAAACCAGAAAACGACGTTTAGCTTCATCTTTAGCAGGTGTTGGTGCAAGATGTACAGAACTGGGTCTGTCCTGCCCTTGATAGGCGTATGCACACAACAGAGTGCTCAGTGTCCCTGAGCATGGTCAGGGGAGTCGGTGAGGACAGCAGCACCTCCAGGTGCATACAGAATAGAAGAAGGGTGTTTCAGACACCAGACGGCATAAGGAGACGGGAGGTGTCAGCTTGCTTGCATGTCTCTACATGGAGCCGTCCTGCATGGAAGGAGTGATGCCTGGCACCAAGGGCGTGGTGTAGTGGACACTGGGATCCATACTCAGGCGATAAGCATAGGGAAGCCAACAGATGCAGTGACAGTCAATGAAAGGTCTAGAACAGATTCTTCTTGTCATTGCTTGGGTCTGCACTTTGGAAAGAGAATTCTGGTTTGATAGATGAGGGTTAGTTTGGCTCATCTTTACTCACAGAAGGACTGTGCAATGGTAGACTGTCGCTTGTTGGTAGTTGTGTGTATTTATTGGGACTGAGAGTTAGAAGGGAGAAACTGTTTTGTGGTATAGCTCCTTGAAGATTTAGAAATAGCAGTCTGCCTTGGTTTGGAGGAAAGCAATTATTTTGCACATTTAAGCATAGAGTGCCTTTAAAGACCTCCGTGTAATTCCATGTGAGTGTGTGAAGATTGCTATTTTCAAAATGAACTAGTAGCTGGACACAGTGACGCTTGCCTGTAATCCCAGAAGCTCTGGAGGCTGAGGCAAGAGGATCAAGAGTTCAAAGCCAGACTCAGCAATTCAGTGAGACACTGTCTCTAAATAAAATACAAAAAAGGGCTGGGGATGTGGCTCAACAGTCAAGTGCCCCCGAGTTCAATTTCCAGTACCAAAAAAAAACAACAACAACAAAAAAAAACCCCCAAGAAAAACTAGGCACCCAAATGGTTTTATTTCACTGCAAAGACATATTTTAAAATAATTCGCAGTGTACAGCTACCTGAGAAAGGTCTTCAAATTGTTCCTAAATGCTCTGTCATAACATGATTCGTACTTTGACAGACCAGAACTGCTGACTCATAGTACAACTGAAGTCACTCAGCCAAGAACCAACACTCCAGGTAAGAGAGTGTGGAGTCCGTCCCTCTCCTTCCCTCAGACTCCGTCTTGGAGAGCCATGGAGCCCTCCTTCCTGCCTCCCTGCCCACGCCTCTTGTGAAGCTGGGCACAGGCACAGGCAGTGTGGACAGCTGGGCACTGCTGTAGCCTGATGCTGTCTGGCAGCCACCTGTGCATCTGCCAGTGCATTCTGTGCTTCCCTGTAGCTAGATTGGTGTGTTTCCCTCTGTAATCTCCACTTGGAACGTGTGTCCTCTGACAGTCTGGGGTCTTTTACACTTGGAGCCTGTCTTGGTTCTAGCTGGACACAGTGCATCTGTGCAACAGGCCCACATGGCCAGTAACTTTTCATGTTAGACCAAACACACACAGAATTGTATCCCACTCCTCGGGCCCTGTTGTTAGTGAGCTCCCCCGGTGCCCGCCCTGCGCAGGGCTGAGGCCAGGCCCCAGTGGAGGAAGTGTGTTTTTCCTTCCCATCTTCTTGTTTATTGTTGCCCAGTGTCAGCAAAGGGGGAATGGTACTTTATAGATCTTTTGTGGTTTGGGGACACCAATTGTCAAGGATCTGTAAATAGCCATGTGCAGTCTTCTGTGGCGTTCCATGTGCCAGGAAAGGAATGTGGACAGCAAGGTAAATCCCAAGTTTGCCTTAGGTGTCCCTGAATTTTTGAAATCATCTTTGTGAATACCAAGGTGACCAGCGTGAGAGTCGGGTATATCTTGTACGTGTCCTGATGCAGCACCAAGAAGGGATTTAAGAAAACCATGAGTTTTGAGCGCTCTTGCAAGAATAGGTTTTTCATCATTTACAACATAAATTTAAATTTGAATTCTCCTTCCTGCATCACTTCTCATGTTTGACAAATACAAGAAAGCCTTCTTTTCCTTACTACCCAGGATTTTTGATTTTAAACCAAAATTAAGGGCATCAATGGAAACAAATTATCTCCATTCCTGTGTCTACATCTAATCTAATTGATTAGATCTAATTTTTTTTCCCCAGTCAAAGAAGATTGGAATGTTAGAATTACCAAGCTACGGAAGCAAGTAGAAGAAATTTTTAATTTGAAATTTGGTAAGTAGAACACATTGGTTATGTCTTCCTGAGCTTAAAAACAAATGAAGGCCATGTTCTGAATGAATTAAAAGTTCAGGACCTACAGAAAGTTCCAGAAGTTTGTGATAGTGTTTATTTCTCCTCTAAACTTGGTACATAAACCAAACAAATCATTATTTCTTTTGGCTGCAGTGTTCTTGAATGTTACTGTGGGAGAGAAGGGAGGAGTGGGGGAATCTCAGATCCATTGTCTCTACTTCTGATCTGGCTAACACCTGCGTGGCAAATAGGTCTCCTCATTTGTTTCAACTTAGATTTGTTGACAGCGGTTTCCTGGTGCGCTGTCTTGAAGGATTCTGAGGAGGCTCAGCAAGAAAGAGTGTTCAGTTGATTGGGTCTGTCTGTCATGGAGAAGGAAGTAAGGAATGGGGAGCTAGAGTGTCCTGGGCGTTCCTGTCCATCATGTAATACCTAGTGTTGGCTGTGTCCTTGAGGAGGAGCCTTGTGTCCTCTGCTTCTGGCCACTCGGCTGTGAGTGCTGCACAAATGTGACCTGAACTTCTTGTGTGCTTCAGTAGCCAGCTTCCACCTGGAGGACAGTCCTGAGACGGGGGTGCCGCTGCTGGGCCCAGAGCACAGAGGCCATTTTGATTGACAGCACAACTGTGGGCCTCCTTTTGATTTAGAGTGTTAAAATGCTTCTCTAGAAAGTACGTAGGTTTTAGGATGATTCTCAGATTTCATAGCATACTAAGCCTATTGCCTTCAGTCTTAAGGGGGATGTGAGTAGATTGTAGGGACATATTTGTGGCGACTTAAATATGTGCAGAACATAGTAAGTCGCCACAAATAAAACAAGGTGAGGTTTTTTTCCACCACAAGTAACGTTCTCCTACTCTTTTCAGCTCAAGCTCTTGGACTTACAGAGGCAGTGAAAGTACCATACCCTGTGTTCGAATCCAACCCGGAGTTCCTCTATGTGGAGGGTTTGCCAGAAGGAATTCCCTTCCGAAGCCCCACCTGGTTTGGAATTCCTCGACTTGAAAGGATTGTCCGTGGGAGCAATAAAATTAAGTTTGTTGTTAAAAAGTAAGTCATTGGCTACCTCAGCCCTTTTTGGAATTGGTGGAGTATTTCTTTTTTTTTTTTTTTTAATATTTATTTTTTAGTATTTGGCGGACACAACATCTTTGTATGTGGTGCTGAGGATCGAACCCGGGCCACACGCATGCCAGGCCAGCACGCTACCACTTGAGCCACATCCCCAGCCCTGGAATTGGTGGAGTATTTCTACTTAACTTTTTTTCTTAGAAGTGTGGGATTTTGAAGTCCCTGCTGGGAAAGCCTGGCTCTGGGCTGAAATCCTGTCGTTATCCATTTCCTCTGCAAATCTTCTTTTTCTTTTTCTTTTTCTTTTTTTTTTTTTTGGTACTGAGGATTGAACTCAGGAGCACTTGACCACTGAGCCACATCCCCACCCCTATTTTTTTTTTTAATTTAAGAGAGAGAATCTTTTAATATTTATTTTTTAGTTTTCGGTGGACACAATATCTTTATTTTATTTTTATGTGGTGTTGAGGATCGAACCCAGCACCCTCTGCATGCCAGGTGAGCACGCTACTGCTTGAGCCACATCCTCAGCCCCTATTTTTGTATTTGAGACAGAGTCTCACTGATTTGCTTAGGGCTTCACTTTTGTTGAGACTGGCTGTGAACTTGCGATCCTCCTGCTTTCTCTCCTAATATGCTGGGATTATAGGCGTGCACCTGTCTGTAAATCTTTTTTTTTTTCTCCTTCTGTTTTGAAAATTGGAGGCCAGCCTTGGGCCTGTGGTTGCTGGGGAGGTGACAGGTGTGTCCCACTGCCTGGTATGGATGCCATATGCTGTGTTGTTCCTGATACATCTTATGATGGCTGAACATTGTTGACCCAAGTTCTTCTTTACCTTCTTGCAGAGCTACAGTGGTTGAAGAAACTAATTTAGTTTTAAATTTTATTTTTCAAAAACACTGATTGTGGGCTGGGGCTGTAGCTTAGTTTATCGGGTGCTTTCCTTGCATGCCCAAGGCCCTGTTCAGTCCCCAGCACCAGTCACACACGAATACACATAGCCAGAACCACTGGTCGTGGTCATTTACACTAACTGTGGCCCACCATCCGACTCTGTGTCCTGATTCTGACTTTTCTTTCCAGACCTGAGCTGGTCGTTTCCTACCTGCCTCCTGGAATGGCCGGCAAAGTAAATACTAAAGGTAAGAGGCGTGTGGCTCTTTCCCGCGCTCAGTGCTCTGGAACCTTCCTTGTCAAGTTCCTTATGTCAGACTTGAGCATGCACCGTCTTGTGGGGTTTGGTTTATTTGTCATTTAGGTATTTTATTTAATGTTCCTCTTGTTCTTTCTCTCTCTCTCTCTTTTTCTTTTTTCTTTACATTTCATTGAAAATGTCATGTTTGCAATCCTCCTTCATTCGTGTTTCCACAGCTTTGTTGAGACTCAATGGAGGATTACACTACCAGTTTAATTCTTCAGGTTTCTTTGAAAAGAACCAAACTGTATGAATTTTAATACTCTGCTTTTATAAAGCATCCCCTTCTATAATTTTTTTAAACAATTTACAAAAGTAATCGTGTCTTATTTTACAGCATTGCAGTCCCCCAAAAGACCACGGAGCCCTGGGAGTAACTCAAAGGTTCCTGAAATTGAGGTCACGGTGGAAGGTAAGGCCATTCCTTGGCACGTTCTGTTGATTCTGAAGTGTACTAGTTATGTGAGTTCACTAGTTGTAGTTTTATGCAAATGAGTTTTTATAGACCTGGTCAATTTCAGAATTTTTTAATTAAAATAAAAAATGGAGAAAGTAGCACATGGAGTTTTTCCCTTATCTTTTTCACCCTCTTTCTGCCTTTTTTTTTGGGGGGGGGGAATTTAGGGATGGTTTAAGTAGTAGTGCTTTGGTTTAAAATAGTTTTTACTATGCCCTCAAGTTGCCTGTCTTCTCTCTGCTCCAACTGGGTCTCTTGTCTTCTCATTTCCATGGTGTTAAAATACTCAACAAAATACTCACCGTACGTGTTCCTCAGCCGCTGCTATGCGGGAGTGTTGCCTGCTGCCTCTGCATTAATGAGAAGGAAATAACTGCATTGGGAGGATTCTTTTTGTCCTGGGTTTGATCCCAGGGGCATTAACCACTGAGCCACATCCCAGACCTGTTTTGTATTTTATTCAGAGACAGGGTCACACTGAGTGCTTCACGCCTCTCTTTTCGCTGAAGCTGGCTTTGAACTTGTGATCCTCCTGCCTCAGCCTCCTGAGCTGCTGGATTACAGACGTGTACCCCTGCACCAGGCCTGAGTTTTCAGTTTTGCATTAAGAAATTGCTGCGTGGAGCTGGGGTTTGGCTCAGTGGGAGAGTGCTTGGCTAGCATGCTTAAGGCACTGAGTTTGATCCTCAGCACCACATAAATGAAAAATAAAGGTATTGTGTCCACTTAAAAAACTAATAATAATT
Source organism: Urocitellus parryii (assembly GCF_045843805.1). NCBI lineage: Eukaryota > Metazoa > Chordata > Mammalia > Rodentia > Sciuridae > Urocitellus > Urocitellus parryii. The sequence goes on along the minus strand of NC_135539.1, from coordinate 26,612,204 downwards.
TTTTTAAAAAAAGTGCTGCTATTTTCACTGGGATTGTGACTTGGTAGTAGAGCACTTCCCACGCATGTGTAGGGCCCTGGGTTTGATCCTCAGCACCACATAAAATTACATAACGGTATTTTGTCCATCCACAACTACAGATATTTTAAAAAAAGAAAGTGCTGCTATCAAGCGGAGCATGGGTCCCCGTTTAGGTCTCCAGCACACTGAGGACCTGTTTTCTCACGTGAAGGACATCAGGCATCCTGCATAGTTCATTCGTGTTCGCCATTACCAGATTAAAAATTTGTGTTCACAAATGCCAAGAATCACAAATAGACTCAGTCCTCTTTCTCCCTTTGGATCAATCTGAGGGCGATCTCTCCTGCACACACGACCTTTCTTTCCCTGAAGGAACTCGTGACTGCTTTGAAAGTGCATGTGCTGTTCCTTATTAAAGTGACACACTCAGCCGCCAGGCAGACCTAGGCCTGAGTTCACCAGGGCTTGTGTTCTGTGAGCCGTGACAGTGCCTCGGGGAACACAAGTGCACAGGGAGACAGGAGAGGATTATCACCAGGCAGGGCACACAGCAGGTCTTCCTTGGAGGGAAGTGCCAATGGCCAGGTCCACAGTCCTGCTCCCTGCTCTGGGAGCATGCGCATGTGCTGTTCCAGCTGTGCTCACTATCTCAGTCAGTGCCTGTGCCTGCGCCTGCGGGCCTGGACCATCTGGCTCCAGGTCACAGCACGAGGGCCTCTGAGACGACTGGTCCCTGTCGTGTACCAGTGATGTGTTGGTGAGGAAGGCCACTGAAGGAGGCTTAGATTAGTGGTTACAATGAGGAAAAGAGAAGAAACGGAGGAGGACAGGTGAGGTGGTGAGTGCAGCTACAGGCCTGGCGTTCGAGTGGGGACACATCCCTGGGGACAAGGCAAGGGTGCTCTACAAGAGCAGAAAGGGCAGAAATACAAACAGCCATGTGTATTTCTCAAGCAATGAGAGATCGAGTCCATGAGCCCTAAGTGAGTTAAAAAGTCTCATTTAAAAACACTGAGAACACCAAGAAAGGCTCAGGACAGGGAGGACAGCTGCCCTCAAGGGCATTCCAGTTCACCATTTGTTTCTGTCCCTCTGGCTCCAGTGTAAAGTCACTGGGTGCTGTGCTGGTGCCATGGCTCGAATGGATTAACCTCTGGGTGTTAAATATAAGTTTGGGAAAAAGTGAAGCAGGCTGTGGACATGCCCCCATGTGTAGGCACTGCCTGGGGAAATAGGTTGATTCATAGCCGGGCGCAGAGGCGCACGCCTGTAATCCCAATGGCTCTGCAGGCTGAGGCAGGAGGATTGTGAGTTCAAAGCCAGCCTCAGCACCTTGGCAGGCCCTAAGCAACTCTGACACGTTCTCTAAATAAAAAAATAAAAAATAGGACTGGGGTGTGGCTCAGTGCTTCGTAGGTAGGCTTCTGGATGTCACTCTGGCGTGTGGTTTTTAGCTTTTGTCTGTTCATGCTGTTGAAACAAAGCTTACTTAATTGTAAACTCTCAGACAGAAAAATAGAGAAACACAGCTTGTGGAACATGACAGGGGCAGGGCTGCGCCACCCCGGCTCCCAGGGCAGCAGTTTTGTGTCCCTGGCAGGCGGTGTTGACTTTAGCAGGAGCGTTTGTTTTCCTCACATTAAGATGATTCTGAAGGCAGGCTTGTCCCAATGTGGGCTCTGTAGCTGGAAGAAGATAAAGGATTTCTCTGGGATTCACTTGGCCTCCCTTCCTGTGTGCATTAGAACCCTGGTGCTCCTGTCCTCTTGTCTGTATCCATGTAGGACACGTGTGAGGAGCGGAGGGGCCGCATCCACCCAGCCCGCACCCTCCGTCAAGAGCTCCTAGCGGGGTGGACATCCTCGGGGTAGCGCAGTGCTGGGCGTGGAGACAGGGCTTCTCAGGGGCTCAGGCTGGCTTTGACTGGGACACTCTGCTTCAGCCTGTTGAGTCGCCAGGATTCCCAGCTTGTGCCCTGATGCCCAGCTTCATAACAGATTTTAGCCCGAGTATTATAGTTCAAAGGAAAAAAAAAGAACTGAAAATAATGAAATGAAATATATAGAGATTGAATTCAGACCTGGGATTCTCTGGAGAATTATTTAAACTCAATTTTTCGTGCTCTGTAAAACAGGACTAAGCATAGTGTTTAATGCTTCGGGTTTTTAAAAAATTGAGATGGCATTTGTTTGCTGTGAAGTCTCCCTGTTCGGTGGTTCGAGTGGGCCAATTATGTGTCATCTCACTCTGACTCCAGAGCTGGCTCCAGGGGCCTCTGACCACTCCACTGGCTGTCCCTCCTCACTTTCTGCACAGCCGCCAGCCACCGGCTGTTCTTTTATTTTCTATCTGATGTTCCGAGTGGATGGACCTGAGCAGCATGTCTCTGGCCCAGGGTTTGGCCTCCTGTTTGGAGGCTCTTCTGGGCAGGGCTGTCTGCCTGTCCTCCATTTTTCTTCCTCCGTTTAAAAAAAAAAAAATTGTGGTGATCAATACACAGCACAGAGCTTACCAGTGTGGCCACTTCTCCAAGCGTGTACTTCTGCAGCATTCAGTACGTTCATGTCATTGTGTCGTTGTCGTCATTGCCAGAGCACCTGACCTCACCCAGCTGAACCTTGGCCTGTGACATCAACTCCAACTCCCCGCCTGAGCCCTGACCCTGACAAGGGTTGTGAGCACTGTGCTGTGGTACTGTCTCATCATGGGGAACACTGGGCCGCAAAATGAGTGAAGTCCTGCCATGCGCAGTGACGAGGAGGAGTGGAATTCCTCTTGTTGGGCAAAACAGGCCACGTGCAGGAGGGGAGCGCCTCGTGTCCTCGCTGTGTGGAAGGGAGGTGCTGGCCGCCGGCCTCAGTACGAGCATTAAAGTGGTGAGAGGAGACCTGGGTTCTGTGTTCTGTAGCAGGACAGCGTGGCTGTGGGGCGGCTTGAACCAGGCCTCGCGCACACTAGGCAAGTCCCCTGCTGCTGAGCCTCCGCCCAGTCCAGTGGGTAATGCTTGGTGAGAAGAATCCAGGGCGTGTTTCAGGATTGTATTTTAGGCTGGGGTATTGGGACGCTCCCCACAGAAGACCCCTTCCCAGGAGCTAGAGGTGCTGTGCCCTGGCTGGGTTTTCCACACCGTGTCCCTGTCACCTGGCTGCACCCCACACACAAATATTATGTCTCAGAAATTCCATAAATACCAAACATTAATAAAGAATAGCAAATATACAAAATAACTTGCTTTTTTTCAGAACAAGTAAGACTAGACATGAGAGGTTGGGACCCAAGCAAGAGAGAAAGTGCAGGCAGTGGTGACGCCCACCGTGCGCGGCCCTACTGTGCTCCTCTGCCGGCCCCTCTGGCTCTGTGCCTCTGAGAGACATGGCTGGAAAAGTGGTCCCCAGGGACCACGTGGCCAGTACCTGGTTTCGTAGATGACCGTGCTACACCGCGCGGGTCTGTCCTGCATAGCTGTTCTCCTTGCGGTTTTTCTTTACTCAGTTTCTGTTACCTATGGTTAACCACGGTCCAAAAATATTAACTGGAAAATTCCAGAAAGAAACAGTTTACAAGTTTAAAAAAAAAGCTGCCGTGCACCGAGGTGTACAAAGCCCTGTTTTGCTTCCTGTTCTGGTCCTACCATCAGTTCTCTGGTAACGTGGCCAGAGGTAGACGGGCGTCCTTGGTAAGTTCTGCATTTTTCAAGGACTTACAGCGTCAGCTGCACCTCTTCTGTGCCCACCTGTGGTACGTAGGGACCCTGCTTCTGCATCTCCTCGGCGCTCTTTGCTGTGTGTTGGTGCCTGGTGGCAGACACTCCTCCAGGGAGCGCCACTGTGTGCGTGCACCACACATAGCCTGTCAGACACTTCACTCCCACTCCTTCCTGAGCTGGGGCTCACAGGATCCCCCTGCCTCAGCCTCCTGAGCAGGGACACGTGGGTGAGCTGGGCAGTGTCTGAGTAGATGTCTGAGAAGTGCCAGGTGATAGGGAGGGAGCAGAGATGGGATATGACCAGCGGGCATGGCCATTGTCGTCCAGACTTGGCTGTTTCTGGCACAGGCTGGACTGGACCAGAGGTACTACATAGTAGGATTAATCAGATGCCAGTCATGGTTTTTCTTGACTTTCCTTCAGGCTCTAACAACAATAACCCTCAGACCTCCGCCGTTCGAACTCCCACCCAGACTAATGGCTCCAATGTTCCCTTCAAGCCTCGTGGGAGAGAGTTTTCCTTTGGTAAGTGTGTCGTGGGTTTTCTCACTTCACCGCATTACACAAAGGAATGCCTCTTGGTCCAGGTGACCCACTGCTTTTTCTGTTAAGTTGGCACCGGCCGTGACAAAGGTTGCCAACTGTCTGACCTATGTGTGAGCTCACACTGCTCATCACCCCCATGTCTAGTCTGGCCTTAAAGGACACGTGTCAGGCAGCAGGTGAGGCCCTTATGATGGCAGTAGGGCTGCACCTTCTCAGTTGCTGTGATCTTAAACCGCCTCCAAGTTGAGCAGCGGGAAGGGCTGGAACTTGGCTGTCTGCAGCTAGCTTTCTGGGCCTCCGCTTCTCGGGTGCCATTTGTAAAACAGAGACAGCACTGCCTTCCCACGTTGGAGTTGTGAGGACCATCAGCGTCAGCTCCTCACCTGTGCTCGATAGATGCTGTATTGGGAATGGGTTCATTTCTTGTTTATTTCAGTGCATGTCATTTCAGCCAGGGTGTCAGTATTGTACTCAAACACTTCTGTAGTGTAGCAGGGTGGGTGTGCTGCCAGCCCGGGACGTGTTAGAAACTGAGGACTGTTTACTTTGTGCCTCCTAAAGCTGCACAGTGAAAGGTGAGCAACCCTGTCTGTGACCGTCAACGACACTCTAACCACGTGTTTCTCTGCAGAGGCCTGGAACGCCAAGATCACGGACCTGAAGCAGAAAGTCGAGAATCTTTTCAATGAAAAATGCGGTAGGTTTATTTTGAAACCTTACTGAAATATAAAGTAGCTTTCAATAAAAGACAGGGAGCAGAGTTATTAAGAGTTATTAAGTGTTATTATCTCAGAGTTATTAAGTGTTATTATCTCTGGAAATCTGTGGGTTTTTCAAGTTTCAGTTTCTAACATTTTACTGGGCACCTTGCAAGACATCAAAGGATGCTTTCTAAAACTAAGTTGTGTTTTTGAGTAAAGATGGCTTCAGTGTCTGTGAAATGCTCACAGTGCATCCCTAGAGCTGAAGGTGAATAGTGTGCAGGGGGAAAGGCGCGAACTGTCTTTCGTGTGCGTCCCACAGGTGAAGCTCTTGGCCTTAAGCAGGCGGTGAAGGTGCCATTTGCATTGTTCGAGTCTTTCCCGGAGGACTTCTATGTGGAAGGCCTACCCGAGGGCGTGCCCTTCCGAAGGCCCTCTACCTTTGGCATTCCGAGGCTGGAGAAGATACTGCGCAACAAGGCCAAGATCAAATTCATCATTAAGAAGTAAGCGAGTACAGTGAAGCCAGGGACAGGCACATGGTTTCCCCTTTGTGCTGGGACTCTGATACCAAGGTCAAAATAGTCCTCCTTTCATGCAGTTTGCCTTTTTCTTAGTGAGTTACCAAGGTACATAGAGGGAGCAGGTCCTCTACCAGAAGGTGCTCACACTCAGGTTTCTATGGGGTGGTGCTGCTAACTCTTACCAGTGGTTCAGTTTTTCAAAGGTCTTTTTTCCCCCTGCAACTTAAACAGTATTTTTAACTTCACCTATGTTTGCCTGACCATCTATGAATTAATTAGGCTAATTGAAATAAATGGGAATAATTGGAATTATTGATGTACATTTATATAACAGCCTCCCCAGCAGCTTGAGAGGCTGAGGCAGGAGGATCATTAATTCAAAGCCAGCTTCAGCAAAAGTGAGGCGCTAAGCAACTCAGCAAGACCCTGTCTCTAAATAAAATACAAAATAGGGCTGGGGGTGTGGCTCAGTGGTTGAGTGCCCCTGAGTTTAGTCCCAAAAATGAAGTTCTACTCGGTAGGAGTGTACTTTTGGGCAACATGGTTTTGCCATGTCAATCAGAGCTGGCGTTGCCACACTTCATGACTGTTCGCTGCCCTTTAGGCCCTGTCCTAGAGGTTTGGCAGTAAGGCTGCTGCTTCCCAAGTGGATATGCAGGGCTCGGGTCCAAGGTTATCGGTGTCTCTAGGCTGCACACTTGGGGCTTTTCCTGTTTTCATTCTCGCATCTTGCCCTGATTCTCTCATGGACATGCCCCCAGCATGGAAGAATGCAAAGTCAAACTAGGACACTAATGGGTTTGAGCAGAGGGATGGGCGGTGTCAACTCAGGTGTCATTGGGCTTTTTGAGATGTGTTCTTCATGGAACCACATTGTTTCTGTTTATGGTTAGGAGCTGAATATGCTTGCACAGGGCTTCTAAAATCTTATTTATTTAATCGTCGGTGATGACTTTTACCCTGGGTTAGCCATGTTTTCTCTCTTGCTTGTAGACCAGAGATGTTTGAGACGGCGATCAAGGAGAGTACCTCCTCCTCCAAGAGCCCGCCCAGTGAGTGTCCCCGGGACGGCCGCAGTGCTCTCCCCACAGGGCGGGTATTGGTTTCCGGGTCTTTTGGATCAAGTGCTGAGTGGCAGTGCTCGCAAGGAGAACAGGCCTTAGTGGGAATGGTCAAACCCGGGTGGAACCCAGAGTGTGGCTGGAGGGGAGGAATCTTCCCTGAGGCCCGAGGCCCTGTGCCATCTGCTGGAGGGGAGCTCCTCACCTTCAGGTCCCTAGAGAAAACGTTGGTGCTGTTTGTTCTCCTTAATCTCTAATCTTAAATTTTTAACCTAAGGAAAAATAAATTCGTCGCCCAATGTTAACACAACTGCGTCAGGTGTGGAGGATCTGAACATCATTCAAGTGACAATTCCAGGTATCCTTTCTCTGCCTTCATCGTGGTTTGTGGGTCTCTGTGGCTTTTCCGGGTCTCTGAGCGCAGGTTACTGGGACTTGTCTAGTCACTCAGGGAGGTCCCACATCCTACAGGTCGCCCTGTGTCCCTGGGTCCCGCAGAGGCCCTCAACCAGTACTGTGCTCTGTGCTTTGCCTGCCTGCCCCAGCTCCCGCCTCTCAGTCAAAAAATGATCTTCTATTAGATGAAAGTGTACTTTTGGGCCATGTGGCATTGCCATGCATCATGACCACCTGTGGCCCTTCAGGCCATGTCTAGAGGCTTGGCGGTAAGGCTGCTGCTTCCCAAGAGGAGGTCCAGGGCTCGGGTCCCGTGGCTTGTTGGTGCTTCTAGGCTGCACACTTGGGGCTTTTCCTGTGTCCCTCTGCCCTGCACAGCACCTGTCGTCATTGGAACAGGGACGCAGCACTTTCAGTTATTTTCAGTTCGGGTTGTAACTTGTTCACAGGACTGAAGTGCTCCAGAGACTAACAGAGCTGCTCGTGATCTACTTGAAATTAAAAGTGCATTTTTAAGTTTTGAGTTTTCTCTGGACTGTTTTCAGATGATGACAATGAGAGACTGTCAAAAGTTGAGAAAGCAAGACAGCTGCGCGAGCAAGTGAACGACCTCTTCAGTCGGAAATTCGGTGGGTGTTGTATTGTGAGATAGTTTGCAGTAAACCAGGGATCCCCCTTCCTCCCAACCCCACTGGAGATTGAACCCCAGGGTGCTCTCCCCTGAGCTACTCCCCAGTCTGGAGGTTGTGTTTTAAGAAGGTCTGTTCAGTAGACCATTGTCATGTAGTCATAACCTCCTGATGGAAAAGAAGTAAAATTTTAAAAATTGCTCCAATAAGAAAATTTTTATTGTGTTGTTCTATTAATGGTCTGTATCAAAGTTAATAACCCCAAGACTCCTGTTTGTTTGCTGAATACAGAGAACTTAGTTAGCAGACAGGGTGGCCTTGGCAGCGCATGCTACTTTGTGCTCTTAAAGTCGGCGTCAGGTATGAGGTCCTCTGCTTCTTGCTGCCTCGTTACAGGCGAAGCTATCGGCATGGGCTTCCCTGTGAAGGTGCCCTACAGGAAGATCACCATCAACCCTGGGTGCGTGGTGGTGGATGGCATGCCCCCCGGGGTGTCCTTCAAAGCCCCCAGCTACCTGGAGATAAGCTCCATGAGGAGGATCTTAGATTCTGCTGAGTTCATCAAGTTCACAGTCATTAGGTAAGTGGGGTCCCTGCTTAGTCACAGGGGCAAGTCTAGAGATGGCCAGGCTGAGACATACCCCTGCCCCATGAGTTGTGTGGGGTCCTGAGTGAGGAGCGACGGGTGTTTGTTTTGTTCAGTGCTGGGCATCAATCCCAGAGCCTCAAGCAGGCAGACCGGTGCCCTGTCCCTGCGCTGGCTTCCTCTCCAGTTCTTAGGCAAGCCATTGGCCGATCATGGGAGGCCTGTAGCCCCCATCCCGCCTGCCAGCTCTGACTGCGTGCCCTCTGTCTGCTCTCCGGCTACAGTGGGAAGTGTGCGTAGCTGGCAGGGAGACACTGGGGCCCACGAGGCCTGCAGTGTCACCATCTTGGCGTGTCCTTGTGGGCTTCACGGCACACAGTCTGGGCTCAAACCAGCCATTTGTAGCCACGTCACTTCTGTTTCTCCCCCTGCGAGATGGAGTGATGTCGTCCCTTCTAGAACACCAGCTCCTTGTACCCCACAGTGACCCCCTCCCTCCTAGCCACCTCAGCCCATCACTTACTGCCACGGCCCTGTCTCTGGCAACGCAGGTTCCTCAGGGCAGGCCCCAGGCACCCCGGGCCTTTTTTCGTGCACTCATGTCCTCAGCAGCCAGAGACTGAGCAACGCCTTCCCAGTAGCCATCACTGGGTTCTCTGTTCCTGTCTCTGCTCATATTTTTGCTGTCTCCACTTAAGTGGAGCATTTTATGACAGTGGTGTGTGTGTTCCTGCACACATATGCCTGATACACGTGCGCACGTACATGCTTCTTTTTTTTTTGGTTAAACTAGGCATTGGAACCCAAGGGTGCTTTGCCACTGAGCCACGTCCCCTGTCCTTTTTATTTTCTATTTTGAGACAGGGCCTCACGAAGTTACTGAGGCTGGCCTTGAACTTGTGATCCTCCTGCCTCAGCCTCAGGAGTCATTGGCATTGTGCCTGTCACACCCATCTCTTCTAAAAGATTATAAAGTAGTGGATAATTAGTGACACAGGTTAAGTGTTAGTTGAATGTACAGGTATTCTTGTACTGTTAAAATGTGATTTGTTTCTCTCTTTAGGCCATTTCCCGGACTCGTGATTAATAACCGTGAGTATCTCACAGATTCTGGTGGTATGTTGCTGGGATCCCGGAGTTGGTGGTGGGTGGTGGGTGGTGGGTGCTCATTGGGGGGCGTATCTTACTGTTTTAACCCTCGGCAAGCTTGGTCATGAGTGATAGGATAGACCCCATTTTGGATGTTTCAGATTTAAATGACTTATTTATGGTATGTAAACAATTTAAAGTGGGTCAGCGAGCCTGCGTGGTTCGGCCGTGTTGGGCACCCCCATGGTGGGTGCAGAGCTGAGCGGGCGCAGCAGGGCGGTGTGGCCCGACTGTTCACTGACTGGCTCCATGAGGAAAGCTTTGCAGCGGAGGCCATAAGTAGGTGCCCGATCCTCAGCTTCTGTGTGTGGTGTCACAGACCGAAGGGCAGGATGTCACTGACTGCATAGGCCACAAACTGTGATTTGTCTTGCCCACGTGGGCTCGCATGCTGCTCAGTAGACAAATGTGGGTGTCCTCCCAGTGCCCTATGTCCATGTCATCAGGAGTGCTCGGAGCACTGTGGTTCTGCTGGTCTGTTCTGCGCTGTGCTGTTGACTTCATCGCTGCAGGTTGTGAACATGGTGCCCATTCTTTTCTGAGACCCTTCAGAGTTTCTCCATCTTTTCTGATTAGAGTCGCTGTTCTCTCCCGAACTCCATCTGCTCTGTGTTCACTCCCTAGAAGCCAGCCACCCCAGGGCTGCGCTCTGTGGGTCCCCGTCACCCGGAAACTGAGCAGCTGGGGCTGTTGCACCTGCTTTGCAGAGTGGCCTCCCCTGGTGGGGGCATGGGTTCTGGCTCTTCGCCTTCCGGGTTTTGAGTGTGACTTAGTCATAATGTCCTCGCTGGCTCCTGATGGAAGCCCCAGCTCCTCTCCTGTCAAGGCCCCCTCAGTGTGCCTTCTACTGGGCAGTGTTAGTATGTGGTGATGGCAGTCACTCAGAAGAGGCCACCCTGCCTTCTTGACCTCAGCTCTGGTCACACTGGGACTCTTGCCATTTGAGGGAATCCCACAGTGATTTCCCCTTTGATTCTTTTTATGGATCTCAGTTCATCTGACCCTCATGATGTTTAAGAGCCAAGGAGCAGCATGTCTCTAGCTGCCTGCCCCAACTGGGTTGAAAGGGCATGGTTCTGAGCTCATCCTCGTACAGCAGTGGGCACTGGAGTTCTGTGGTCGTTACTGTGACATTCATGGTTTGGTGGAATATACCGGAATCCTTAATCACTGTTCTTTCTCGTCATGTGGCAGAGTTGTACCCGTGGACCCGTCAGATGTGACTGGATGTTACTAAGTTGTTGTCTGAACTCTCTGCTTTTTTTTTTTTTTTTTTTTTTCCCCAGAGTTGGTTGATCAGAACGAGTCAGAAGGCCCTGTGATCCAAGGTAAGAGGAGCCGCAGGACAGAACGTCCCCCGCCCGGGCAGCTCCCTGAGCTGCGGCCTACTGTCAGTTCTGCAGTGTGACACAAACACCGTCTGGGTTTTCTGGACACCTGTGTTTGGAAGCCCACAGCATTTTCACAGCTGGGGCTGGGGCTCAGGCTCAGGGACAGAGTGCTCACCAAGTGTGTGTGAAAAACACACACACATACATTCTCTTCTCTCTCTTCTCTCTCTTCTCTCTCCTCTCCTCTCCTCTCCTCTCCTCTCCTCTCCCTCTCCTCTCCCTCTCCTCTCCCTCTCCCTCTCCCTCTCCCTCTCCCTCTCCCTCTCCCTCTCCCTCTCCTCTCCCTCTCCTCTCCCTCTCCTCTCCCTCTCCTCTCCCTCTCCTCTCCCTCTCCTCTCCCTCTCCTCTCCTCTCCCTCTCCTCTCCCTCTCCTCTCCCTCTCCTCTCCCTCTCCTCTCCCTCTCCTCTCCTCTCCTCTCCTCTCCCTCTCCTCTCCCTCTCCTCTCCCTCTCCTCTCCTCTCCTCTCCTCTCCCTCTCCTCTCCCTCTCCTCTCCCTCTCCCTCTCCCTCTCCCTCTCCCTCTCCCTCTCCCTCTCCCTCTCCTCTCCCTCTCCTCTCCCTCTCCTCTCCCTCTCCTCTCCCTCTCCTCTCCCTCTCCTCTCCTCTCCCTCTCCTCTCCCTCTCCTCTCCCTCTCCTCTCCCTCTCCTCTCCCTCTCCTCTCCTCTCCTCTCCTCTCCCTCTCCTCTCCCTCTCCTCTCCCTCTCCCTCTCCCTCTCCCTCTCCTCTCCCTCTCCACTAATTGAAGCTGTGGGTCCTGACTGAAAACTGGGGGCCACAAATCGTTTGAGCCCACTGCCCTGGGTCAGGTGCAAGGTCAGGAACCGCAAGGTGTGGGGAGTGGAAGGAAATGACAGGGTGAAAGACTCGTCTTTTTACTTAGGCTGTCCTGGAGCTTGAGATGCCCCTCCCAAAGTCTCCCAAGTCAATGGAGTCACAGGCATGTGCCACCTACCTGTCTCCTGCTGGCACTTTCTGGCACTTGCTGCAAATCAGTGAGCCAGCTTGTGTTGGGTAGGAGTTGTCTTTTTGGATTTCCTCAAAAATGGGGAATGGCTGCTAGTGTTAAGATTGTTGAAAGTAATGAAAAGCTTTTATTGAAGGCAACCCAGGGAAGAATTGATGGAAAACAGAAGGAGCTTCCTGCTCCCTGTTCACAGCCACATCAAGATTGGTGACCAGCTGGGCTCCGGGGCAGGACGCTTGCCTAGCAGGTGTGAGGCACTAGGTTCCATCCTCAGCACCGCATACAAATAAGTACATAAATTAAATACAGGTATTGTGTCCATCTACAACTAGAAATTAAAAAGAAAGAATTAAAAAAAAAAAATCTCGAGTTCAAAGACAGCGTCAGCAGCGGCAGGGCACTAAGCAACTCATTGAGACCCAGTCTCTAAATAAAATACAAAATAGGGCTGAGCATGTGGTTCGGCAGTTGAGTGCCCCTAAGTTCAATCCCCGGTACCAAAAAAAAAAAGATTGTTACTTGGAGCTGGGCGCGGTGGCCCTTCTTTATGATCCCAGCTGCTCAGAAGGCTGAGGCTGGAGGACACCAAGTTCAAGGACAGCTGCAGCAACTTTAGGGAAACCTTAACTCAAAAAATAGGAAGGGCTGGGGATGTAGCCCAGTTGTAGAGCACCCCTGGATTTAATCCACAGTACTGCAAAAATTAAAAAATAAAAATAAAAAAAGATTGTTATTTACTTGTGGGGGCATTGCTCGGGTGCGTGCTTAGCATGTATGAGGCCCTGGGCTCCGTTCACAGCACACTCGTTGTGGCTCGTTGGCAGAGCACTTGGCTAGCATGTGTGAGGCTATGGGTTCAATTCTCAGCACCACATCTAAATAAATGAATAAAATAAAGGTCCATCAACATCTAAAAAAATATTTTTAAAAAAATGCTTCTGAAGGGCTGGGTTGTGGCTCAGCACTTGCCTAGCCTGCGTGAGCCCCTGGGTTCGATTCTCATCACCAGAATAAAATAGATGAATAAAATAAAGATCCATCAACATTTAAAAAAAAAAAAATTGTTACCGAAGACTTCATTTGTTTGGTTGTATATTCTCACTTATTAACACGTCTCAGAAAAGTACGAATTTGAAAATGTTGTTGAATAATTTTAGGAGGAATCCCCAGACACTGGTTATGGTTTCTTCTTGGGCTTGTGGTTTGCTTACAAAGATTAGAAGGTTTCTCCCTTGTCCTCCTTCCAGATTCTTAAATAATTGAAAGCATCCTTTGAACACTATTAAAATGTCTTCATGTATTTCTCTTTAGAATCAGCTGAGCCAAGCCAGTTGGAAGTACCAGCAACGGAAGGTAAAAGGGTGGTCGTGGTCCACTTGGGAAAGTCTGAAGATTCTGAAGGCTTTTATTAGGACAGATGATAAATTGTTTATAAAACTGTGTGGTGGTTTTGTTCTTTTGTTTGTGAGTGAACTAGAGTCATAGTTTATGCCAGGAGACATTTAGAGCTGACCCATGGCTGCTATTCCTTTGTTTTCCTAGATACTTTGGTAAATTCTAGAGCAGTTGAATAACTGCTCTGTAACTGAGGTGGTGCTTAATGGTCGTCATTGAGTGCATAGACATAATCAGATGTTTCTCTTTGAAAACACGAGTAACAAGGGCTTGTTGATGTTGCTCAGTGGTAGAGGGTTTACCTAGCATGCAAAGGCCCTGGGTTCAATCCCAAGCCCTGCAAAAAAAAGTAGAGAAAACACAAATAATAAAATATACAATTTAACTCATGTCAGTTGTGAATGGATGGGTAATTGGCAGGCTTTCATTAGCAAGTGATTGATCAGCACCCTTTTATTGTTCCTGATAGAAATTAAGGAGACTGACGGAAACTCTCAGATCAAGCAAGAACCAGATCCCACGTGGTAGACCTCTTCCCTCCCAGGGTGAGTTGCCACTGTGTCCCCTCTGCTGTTCCCTGTCCATTCAGACCAGCTGCATGTCCATCTGCCCATCAGCATCCTTCCTTCTCCTGGGAGATGGGGCACCACCTTCAGGGATGCAGGGCCATGTGCAAGGTCTGCAGGATTGTTTGAGCTAGGAGCTTAAAGCAGAGGTTTTCCTTGTATCGATATCCCTCTCCGAGTCAAAGAGGTAAAGGCTGCATTTGCCCCCAGCCACTGGAATTCCTCTGAGGCATTATCACTGGACTTCTGTCCTGTAGTAATAGTCAACCGGGCACATGGCACACGCCTGTCATCCCCGCAGCTCAGGAGGCTGAGTTAGGAGGATCTCCAGTTCAAAGCCAGCCTCAGCCACTTATTGAGGCCCTAAGCACCCTAGCAAGACCTTGTCTCTAAATAAAATATAGAAAGAGCTGGGGATGTCGCTCGGTGGTTAAGTGCCCCTGGGTTTAATTCCTGATGCCAAAAAAAATACCAAACAGTTTTTGCAGAGTGTGGTGGAGCCTCAGGTGCATTCTTAGTTCTGCATGTTGAGTTACAAGTCCAGTTTTACTGTTCCAGGTGTAGATTAGACCAAGAGTCAGGAAAATGGGAGTCTCCTCCTGGACCCCTGAACCACCTCTGTCCATGCGCTGGTGGCTACCGGAAACAGCTGGTTCTGATGTGCAGACCCTGACTGTGGCTTGTTGGATCCAGCCACTTGATTGAAATTTGTCTTTTGTTGCCAATTCATAGATTTCAGGTCTCATGTCACCTCATAAGTGCATTTCAGTCCAAGTAATTGTAATCAAAAATTGCAGTTCTGTGTTCTAATATGTATGAATGTGAAATTTCTTTTAATCAAATTAACCTGTCTTCTTGTTTATTCTTTCTCATTTTAGCTTAAGGTGTCAGTGGTTGAGAAGAGCTTTTTGGACCTGTTACTGCCCCAAGCTGTGTAATATACTTGTATAACAGAAATACCTTCTATACAAACCTTTTTTTCTACTTTTAGATAGAAATGTCTACTTTTTCAGCAGTTCTGTGAATTGAATTAAAGAGCAGAGTGACTGTAGATTTGGAATGGCTGGTTTACTTTGGAATGTATATTAAGGATTTCAGCAATGCTGGGAACACGACAGGGAAATGACAGGGACGACTCTCAGCAGATGTTTGGACGTATCCAGCAGAGCCTTCGGCGTGGTGTGTATTTTCCAGTTGAGAGAAGATATCTCCTACGGGAACATCTCAGCTTCTGCATCGAAGAAAATTCCTGTGATAGTCAGTTCTTTAGTTTTTCTATTGGAAGAATCATTTAAATGCTCCTTGTTCACCGCTGTCCTTGAAGGCCGAGTGAATAGTAGTCATCTGTACATTTGACTAGACCTTTTCCTAAGCTATCTATCATGGTTCCTGCGTTTTTATCAGAATGAAGAGAACCACCGTGTGGACGCCTGACGGTCGGTGAGAGGCCCGGCGTGGGTGGACGGCCTGCAGATCCCTCTTCCACCTCTACGCTTCGTCCAAAGCGTAGCCTGGGAGTCAGGGTTGGGTCTGAGCGCTCAGGCAAGCTGCGCCTCGGAATCTGTGGCGTGGGCTGTCACCGTCTGTCATTTTCTAATTCTGCGTGGGACACTGAGGCACCAGTGGGCAGCAGGGCCAGCAGGTTGATTGATTCTGCACCCTTGCTATTCTGCGCCATACATAGGAGAGTCCTGGTGTGTGGGGAGTTCAGACTGTGGGTCTCGATGCCGGCTGTGGAGCTGGAGGCGGGGAGGCATAGCGCTCTCTTTACTTATCACGATGTTCACATGGAGAATCATATACACGGTAGCAAAATAGGCATTTTTATGTGTTACTTATATTTTACCTCAAATTAAATTGTAGATATAGGGTAATAAATAAAATCCATCCATGCCTTTCACTCACCCCTTCATTTCTTTCTGAGGTGTCTTCCTGAGTGTCTGGGAGCCCAGTGGGTGAGGTCGTGGCAGGTGATCTATGGACGAGGGCCAGGTTGGTGCTGCCCAGAGCCTGTGGTACCTGGTGGGTGGACACAGCTGTCCCTCGTGTTCCTGAGGCCTCTGTCACACCAGTCCTCCTCCAGTCTCCCTGGGGTGTGCCAGCCGTGGGGGAAGAAGCGTAGTTTAGGTAGATGTGCTCAGGTTCCTTTGGGTTTTTTTGTTTTGTTTTTTGAGGCAGGGTCTCACTGTTGCCTCTGCTGGTCTTGAAATGACATGCTCTTCCTGCTCCAGCCTCCCAAGTGGTGGGGTTCCAGGTGGAGCCCCTGCGCATTGAGCGCTTCGTAGGCCAGACCCCTCTCTGCAGAGGGAGGGCACTGCCAGCCGCATGGGGAGGCCAGCTGCTCTGGGAGGATCTCAGCTTCCCTGTGCCCAGCTCTGCCGCCCCGCCCCACAACGGGGCAGCCTCCCTGTGAGACCAGAGGTCTGCCCCTGTGTGCTTTATGCACAGGCCCCCGTTAGGGTTTAGTGACAGGTGTCTCCTGAGCAGTCTGCCCAGGCTCAGGCCGCTGGTCTTCAGGTGTGAGGAGCGCCTCCAACCTCCTGCATGTTCTGTGACCTGGACAGGCGTGGAGGGGCAGGCCTGCCCAGCTCCCTTCCTGGCCGTCTGTGTGTCCCGGGGTGGCCACCTTACCAGGCTGCCCCTCAGCAGCAACACTGTGCTGGCTTTCTGTTTCCATAACAAAATACTGAAGATGATCAGCTTGGAAGGAGAAGGGTTTATCTGGTGGTTCCAAAGGTTTCCATCTAACCCAGTTAGTTGCTGCTGGTCAGGCCATGAGGCCACACCTGGCTGGTGGGCTGGGGGAGGAAGCTGCCCTCGTGGACTCTGGGAAGCACAAGGGACGGGAAGAGGCAGGGGTCCCAGTATTCCCTAAAGGACACAGCCCCGGTGGCCAACTCCACTCTGGGGCCCCACCTCCTTAAGGACCCACCTCAACAGCACCATGGCCTTCGGGGGCACTTGCCCAAGCCACAGCACATGGCAGAGTGGCCAGGCCTGTTTAAGATGGTGACAGTGAAGCTGTGGCCTGATTGGAGCCCAGCAGCCCCCACAGAGGCCTGGCCCCCCTGTTGAGAAGGCCGGTGGGAAGGAGCACGGTTATTTAGGAGGTGGGAGGGTGAGATTTGCCCATTAGCCTTTAGGTCTGAATTTGAAAAAAAAAAACGTGTCTGGGATCTGAGGTAGATCTGACGTGTTCCTGTTCGTGGGACAACGTGATTCCGTGGTAGTTCAAGGTGGGATGGGATGACCAGCCAGTGTGGTCAGGTGACTCGGGACAAGGCTTTGGGACCCTTGCAGACCCCACTCCTAGAGCAGGTCTGTGTCCCTGGACGGTAGGAATTCAGTCCTGTTGGCCAAGTAGGGTAAATCTCACTGCCCCCAAGCCCTGGGGGAGAGCCTGAGGGTCAAGCTCTGTCCTGGAGTGGCCTTTGCCTAGGGCCTTCAGGGCAGCCAGCCACCTGGCACCAGAAACAACTGCCCTTGCCCCCAGCCACAGCACACAGGCGGGCGTTGGCAACTGCACAAACTGTCCTATGCAGTGAGGTCCAGGGCTCTGGAGGAAGCTGACGCCCCACCCTACACAAGCCTGAGTCTGGGCCTGCGCAGCCTTGGGGCCCGGGTGGCACTCCTCCTCCATTCCCTCGGACGGAGGTGCTGGTTCTGGGCCTCCTCAGCCCCCACATCTGCCTCCTGCCCCAGAAGCCAGCAGGTCTGTATGGGAGGAAGACAGTATGAGCCAGCCCTGGCCACACCCATGCAGCGCCCAGCCCCGGCCATGTCCACACGGCGACCAGCTCTGGCATTTGCTGACTCTTAGTGGGCAGATGATTGTCACCAAGTGTGCACCTCCGGACACTCAGGGTCCAGCAGTCACCCCCCTGGAAGGGAGCCCCAGTTTCTGGACTTGGGGTGCATGCTTTGAAGATGTCATGTGCTCCCAGGGAGGAGGGGACCCTTCAGGCATCTGTTTCTAGTGTGGACTCCGCTGCCCTGCTCCCTTATCCCGGGGTTCGCCTCTGCTCCGGGTTTGATTCATGGCAGGTGCTGTGGGCCTAGCCAGCCGGCTCCTTCCCTCTGCACACTGGCCAAAACCAAGGGCTGTCTGGCTGCGGTGCTCCCTCTGTGCCTGAGGCCACTGTACCTTGCTGGTGGTCTGGTTTTGGGGAAGTGACACAGGCGGTGACACAACACCTGTTTGTGGAAGGTGCTTCCTGCCTCGTTGGTTACAGAGGAAGAGGGCTGCGTTACTGGGGCTTCTGCTGTGCAGTGGCGGCCCCTCTAGGAGCCAGGACCTAAGTGTGCCACAGGCAGGTTTCCAAAAGGTCTGGTTGGCAGGACACCCTGGTGTGCGTCCCTCAAAGCCACATATGCCCTGCGCCAGCTGCGCCCTGGGTCTCCCTGGGTAGTGACAGGCTGCATCCCACCACTGCTGGCTCTGCACTCTTGGGGACAACTGCAAAAGTGGCCAACCCACCCTGAAGACTGGACCCTGGGCTCACACTCAGCCCTGGGTGGTACCGAGCTGCTGGGCTGGCTGGGAGTGCTGCCGCAGGGCAGCGGGAAGGGCAAGGGGAGCCAGGTTTTGGGTGGGGCTGCCTGGAGAGTCCCCATCTCTCCCACAGGTATTTCCAGAGGACAGAAGCGCAGTGGGATAGGCGTGGCCAGGGCAGCCTCCAGACTACCTCCACCACCAGCCTGGCCTTTGGCCCAGGAAGCCTGGGCAGATCTGCCCCACCGCAGGTGCTGCTGCCCCGCCGGCTGAACCTGAAACGGGCCCACGTTCTGCAGCAAGACCCCCTGAGCCCTGGCCTGGAACTGCCCCTCCCCTTGCGTCCCTGCACCACGGAGGCAGCCCTGGCACCTCACCTTGTTTAGTCCTCACAGGAGCCCAGGAGGTGGGCACAGTTGTGCATAGTTGCCCTTGTACAGTTGGCAAAACTGAGGCCCAGAGGGCTTAAGCAGACTGGCCAGGGATTGTCAGGACCAGCCTCAGGGTCGGAGTGCTCACAGCCCAGCAATGTGTCCTCCCCACTGGGCCTGTCGGGGGCCTGGGTCCCCCTCCCTCCAGTGCCCCTGAACAGAGACCCAAGGAGACCGTGAGCTGCCCTAGAGAAGAGTCCCATGCAGCGGGGCCAGTGGCGTGGCCTGAGCCTGTGTCCTCTGTGCAGTGGCCAGGTGTCTATCCCTGCTCAGTAGGGCACCCCCCACATGATTGTGCTGAAGGGAAACTGGGGTCCCTGGGAGGCGGAGCCCCTATGAGTAACCTGGAGAAACCTCTTGCCCTTGCGACCTGGCCCCACAGAGCCAGTGTCCCGCCAAGCAGTTGGCTCTGGGGCCCCTCCTGCTGCTCTGGGCCTGTCTAGAACTGTTCTGTGGGCTGGCCAAGGGCTGTCCCAGTGGCCTGACAGAGGATCAGGATGTCGAGACCCTAAGAAGGGCACCAGAAGGGTCTTAGGCCTCAAAAGAACTGTCCCGCCACAAAGATCACCTCCCCTGGCACAAGATCCCAGAGGGCCCTGCTTGGGCCTGGTTTCCAGACGTGAAGCCCCTTTCCACACTGTCCACGGGCCCAGTCTCGGGGATTTCCTGGGTAAGGAAATGACCAGACCAGCCCATTTGGGGAAAGCCGAGTGGCCTGAGGGAAGCCAAGGTCCTCCCTGCCTCCCCTCCCGTCTGGCCTGGTGTGAGAAGTTCCCTCCTTCCTGCAGGCTGGCTGGGAGGGGGCTGTGGGGTTGGAGGACGGGCCTGGGTTCCAGTTCTGGCTCTGCTTGCCAGCTGGGCCACCTTGTGACCCCTCCCCCTTGCCTCTCCCATCTGTGAAGTGCAGCACTAAGGGTCCTGGAGAGACGCTGTTATCACAGTGCGAAACACTGCACCTGACCCGGAATCCTTCCTGCTGGGGACCTAGGGATTTGGGGAACTCGGGTATTGCTTCATTGCCCAGGTGACAGCTCCCTGGATGTCTGTAGCAGTCATAATTCATACTGCTTAGCTAAACTGCAGTTTTCTACATATTTCACATTTTTTAAATGACTTTATGTGGTGCAGGGGACGGAGCCCAGGGCCTCACACACTAGGTAAGAGCCCTGCCGCTGAGCCGCGCCCTAGCCCTATTTCACAATTTTTTAAAGTTTTTAAAAATTTTATCTCCTCCCCCACAAAAAGTCTGTATTCATCATCTCCTTCCCTATTTGTTCATCCCTCTTTGTGGGGCAGGGAAGGGGTTCACCCACTGTACTGGGGCTCCGAGCCAGGGCCCAGCATGTCCTCAGTGCACACTGTACCACTGGACTACATCCCGGGCCTTCAGTTCCTTAAAAAAATAATAATAATCTGGTCACCAAAGTGCTCCATCTGTGCGTTCACATGAATCCCATGTCACCCTGACAAAGGCCTAGGGCCTGCTCACAGAGGTCACTACAAGGTCAAATGTTCTTGGCACTACCTGGCCTGTGCCAGGGGTTACATAGGCACAAGGCCAGGTCTCCGGAGGCTGCAGAAGGGTGGCAGCTGAGCCAGGCCTGGTGTCCCCAGGACCCAAAGGCCTGGCTGGGCAGTTACTCAAGAGTAGGAAGCCTGGGAGGGGAAGGAAGTGCTGAGGCCAGAGGCCAGTTGCAGCAGTCCTGTGCCTAGGTCCTTCTAGGCCACGGCACCTGCGACGGGACCAGAGGGGACGCGGAGCTGAGGTGGCAGGAGGAAAGCCACCAGCCTGGGGTCTGCTCAGTCTCCCATTTGTTTTCAACCTCTGTTTTTTTGTGTTTTTTTTTTTGGGGGGGGGGGCAGTAACCAGGGATTGAACTCAGGGGCACTGACCACAGAGCCATGTCCCAAGCCCTATTTTGCATTTTTATTCAGAGACAGGTTTCACAGAGCTGCTTAGGGCCTCGATATTGCTAAGGCTGGCCTTGAACTCACATCCTCCTCCCTCAGCCTCCCCAGCCCCTGGGACTACAGGCGTGGGCCACGGAACCTGTTTTCAACCTCTTACAGAAGGACAGCTGTGACCTTACTCGAAGTTCAGACAATGAGTTCACTCAGGGAACCAGGATCCCTCTCAAGGAAGGGCGCATTGTCCAGCCCCTGCTGCTGTCCCCGCCCCAGAGCCAGAGGTCACCTGGCTCCCAGCACCTCAGGCTGGCCTAGGTGGTTTCCAGGCCAGGCCTTGAGTGCTACAGGGGGTGCCTTCACCTCCGGACCCCCGAGTGCTCCAGGAAGCTGCTCTTCCATGTGGCGGGACCTGCCTACCCAGGTGCCAGGATCCCCGGCACACCGGCACACCCAGAGAAGGGACACAGGAAACTGCTCACAAGGACAGATTCCCTAATCAGAACTTGGGCTTCACTCAGAGCTGTGCCAGACATGTCCCGGCTGTGACAGTCCCACATGCTCCTCAGGGGACGTGTGCACATGCACTCCAAGGAGAGGCTCAGTCACTCAGCAGCAGGGGGTCACAGCCCAGGAACTGCAGGGCCCTCTGTGCATAGGGGTGGGACCAGAGCCCTTGACTGAGGGGCCAGGGCCTGCCCTCCAGGACGCACGCTCTGGCCAGCAGAGAAGTGAAGTTGGTGACACATCAGGATGGGCGCTGGGGACAACAGTAGAGCAGGAAGGTGGGGGGCGAAGCGTCCTGTTCTGTGTGACATTATCAAGGAAGGCCTCTCAGTGGAGGTGACATTGGCCAACGTGCAGGAAATGAGGATAGGGTCACAGATGTGGGAAGATGAAACCAGGTTGTCACAGTGCCAGGGCCCTGAGGTGGGAGCAGTGGGTGTCCCCAGGAGACAGGCCCTGGGATGGGCCACATGGGCACCAGGGCCACCTGTGGGCCTCCCTGGGAGGTCGGGGAGGTCGAGCCATCCTGCTGCGAGTGCCTGGCCCATGCCCTGTGGCTGCCCATCTCTGTCCCCGTCCCCTTACCCCCCTGTCGGAGCTTCAAAAAATTCCCTAGAAACTGAAAGAAGCAGCGAAGCCCTTCCTGCGCCCTCCCCGTCCCCGCCCAGTGGGGACAGTCGCCACCAACTTCCTCTTTCCAGCACATTTAAGGCCCAGCCTGGGCGGCTCCTGGGGAGGCCAAGCCTGCACCGCTGACAGCCATGGGGGACACCTTCATCCGCCACGTTGCCCTCCTGGGCTTCGAGAAGCGCTTCGTCCCCAGCCAGCACTACGTGAGTACCCAGCAGCACTGCGCGTGACCACTTGGTGGGCGGCCGTGGGGGACGGTGATGTCACCTCGCCACACAGGGGCCACCTGGACTGGTGAGGATGGGGTCTCAGGGTCTTGGGCTGGTGGTCATGGTCGGCCAGGTCGTGGTGGACATGGGCTGTCCTGGCTGCAGACACTCCCGCCCGCCACTGTCCTGCAGCCTGGCACCCGGTGGCCCCCAGCCAGGCTGTCCCAGCTGCTCCTGGTGTCAGTTACATACAGTCTAACTCCTCAGGGCCACACCAACAGGGGGAGCAAAAATGTCCCTGTCCTGCCCAGACATGCCACCTTGTCACTGGGTCCCCAAGCCCAGAGGAGTCAGGGAGGTCCCCTGCTTAGTAGATTGTGACCCTTGTGTCAGCTTAGCACAGGGGCCAAGACCACGACTCTTCCTCCCGCACCCTCCTCCTCCCCGGCCTCTGAGCCCAGATTATCTGAGTTATCTCAGGGTGGCCATGAACTCTAGGTGCCCCGTGTTACATGACGACGGTGGCCGCCAGCCAAAGTCAAGGAATCGGTGTTGACAGGCTCCAGTCCCCAGGCCACAGACTGCATGCAGGTGTCCTCCGTGTTAGTGTCTTCAGGCTCAGCACGACGTCTGTGACCAATCAGCCATCACCGTCTTCTTTAATCTGGATCATTCTTTTGGGGGGTGGGGACCAAACCCTGTGCATCGAGGTGGCCACTTGGCCAATGGAGCAGATCCCCAGAGCCTTCTTCACAGGTCTTTGTCCTTCTCAACTTTGGCACTTTGGAGAGGGCAGGCCAGGTGCTCTGTGGAATGTCCGTCTGGGTTCATCAAAAGCCTCCATGAGATTGGCTTGGACGGCCTGGGCAGGGACGTCTTGGAGGCCACTCCAGGCTCCTTCGACCTGGCAGGTGCCTGCAGTTTCAGCTGGTCCCACTTTTGGACTTTTGGCTCCAGCTCTGGGCTGTCTTCCAAGGTCGTCTGTGGTCGAGCTTCTGTTTTCCCCTTTGTCATTGGTAGCCAACCTCTGGAGAGAGTGTCAGAAATGATGGGACTGTCCTGTTCCCGAGGACCCTTGCCCGAATGACGGGAGCCCTCCTGAGAGTGATTTCATAAACGGCCATTCTGTCTGCACTTGACTGTCAAGATCTCCCTCCTCATTTGTTTGCTCACTTATGTCCACATGGGCACCTAGGTTCCTGGTTCACCCAGTGGGTTACAACTACTTTCATTACGCAAGTCTCCTTTAGTCCTTTGGGATGGATTCCAGGACCCCCAGGGGACACCTGAAATTTGGGGACAGAACAGAACCTGACGTGTCCTATACGTACATACCTATGATATAAAGCTTGACATATGAGTTAGGCCCAGTAAGAGATTAACAGTCATGAGTAATAAGATACAACAATTAGCCAGGCCGAGTGGTGCACGCCTGTAGTCTCAGCAACTCCAGAGGCCAAGACAGGAAGATCACAAGTTTGAGGCCAGCCTTGGCAATTTAGCAAGAACCTCTCAAAAAAAAAAAATTTTTTTTAAAGCCAGGCATGGGGGCGCTGTGGACATCGAGTGTGTGTGTGTATGTGTGTGTGTGTGTGTGTGTGTATTCACAATTTTTGCTTTTTTTTTTGGTACTGGGGATTGAACCTAGGGGTGCCTAATCGCTGAGCCGCATCCCCAGCCCCCTTTTTTATACTTTATTTAGAGACAGGTCTTGCTGAGTTTCTTAGGTCCTCACTAAATGAAAGCTGCCATTTCAACCATCTTTAAGGGCACAGCTCCCAGGGTTGAGCGCACTCTCTTGTTCCCTCTCCCCCGGGGCCACCACCCGTCTACAGAGGCTTTCATTATCTTAGGTTGAACCTCCACACAGTAAAGAGCACCTCCTGGTGTCCCCCTCTGGCCCCACAGCCACCACCTATAGCTTGCGGCCTGCCTTTGGCCACTGTTAGGAACCTGGCGTGAGCGGAAGTGTGCGGTCCTGACTTCCAGCGCCTGGCTGCCTCCTCTGCATGCCGGCCCCCAGGTCCATCTGCTTTGTGACATGGGGCAGAATTTCCTTTCTTGTCATGGTCGAATAACTTTCCATTATGCGCCTGGACCACATTTTGTTTACCCACATAAATATTTTAGACATTTGGGTCCCTTCTATCTCCCTGCTGTTGACATATGAAAGTTCGTGTGCAAACACCCATTGAAGCTGGGTTCAGGGTCGTACTGCTGTGCACCTGTGGTCCCAGCTGCTTGGAGACTGAGGCAGGAGGATTGCTTTTTGGAGTCCAGGAGTTCAAGACCACGCCCGGAGCCTGGGCAACACAGCCAGACCCGGCTCAAAAATCAATAGCAACAGGGGCTGGGGCTCAGGGGTTGAACACCCCAGGTTCAATCCCTGGTATCAAAAAAAAAAAAAAATACACACACACGCACACACACACGTGAATACTTTCCTGTGCTGGTTTTATCATCCTGTGTACACTTTTTTTCTTTTCGGTGCCTGGGGATGGAGCCCAGGGCTTCCTGAGGGCTGAACCAGGGCTCCACATCTGAGTGACACCCCATTTCTGTCTGTTCATTTTATTTTTGGTGCATTTCAAAGTCCATCGCAAACACCATCGGCTTTGTCCTGGATCCCTCAGCACGTCACTAACCACAGCTCAGTATTCTAGTTTTTTCTGTTCTGATCCCAAATTTACATCAAGTGAAATCCACCAATCTCCAAGGTGCCTCTGCTGGGTTTGGAGAGGGCTGGTCTCTGTGTGACCAGAAGGTGCTTCACTCCCCATCTCTCCCCACCCCAGCGGCCATCCCTGTCCTTACTTCCTGCCCTTCCCGGCAGCCCTGCTGATGCAGGACATCCTAGATGTGGGATCAGACAGCCAGCGGTGGCCTTTCGTGCCTGGCACAGTGACTTGCAGACCCCGCCACACTGTGACACACATCATTGATTTGCTCCTTGGCACGCTGAAGAATGTCCTCCTAACATTTTGCAGAGTTGTGTTCTTATACTGAATTGTTTTGTGAATGGTTTTATGGAGCTGTAACTCACAGGCACCCAATCTGACGGTTTCAAGTGTGTTCGCAGTTGTGCAATCGTTGCCCAAGTCAACTTGAAACCTCTCCGCCACACCTCCCTCCAGAAGAGTCTGCACCTGTTGGCAGCCACTCCCCCCAGCCCAGCCCCATCGACCACACACGCCTCTCCTGTCTGTCTCTCTGGATCTGTCTGGTCTGGACATTTCGTAGGAATGCAGTTGTACATCATCTTACTGAGTTCTTCCACGGCTGAGGCACACCCCTTTTCGTTCCCAACTTCGTGTGACACCCACACCAGCTTTAGGGGTGAGGGCCTACTTTTCTCTCTAATTTATAAGACGAGGAATCCGAATTAATGTCAGAGACACTATATCTGTTCATTTGTCATTACTAGAACAAAATGCCTGAGGCTGGGTAGTTAGGAAGAAGAGGGATTAGCTGAGCTCTCAGGTGAGGAGGCTGAAAGTCCAAACATCTTGGCGTAGACTCTGGGGAGGGTGTCATGGCGGATGGCACCACAGTGGTTGCAGCGCCAGAGAGAGGAGAGAGGTCATATGGCAGGACAAGAAGCCAGAGAACGACCTCAGTCTTACAAGAACTAATCAAAAGGTCCCACAAGAACCATCTTCATCCTTTCCCAGTGCCTACGCCCTCCTACGAGCCTCCACCTCTTAAGGGTCCCACCAGCTCCTGACACCCTCACACTGGGGACTGAGCCCTCGGGGACAGGCCACATCCTAACCCCAGAGGGAGCTGCCTGTCTTGCCTCATGGGTCAGTAGCTTCTTGTCACTGTGACCAAGAGGGAGGAGAGGTTTATCTGGGGCTCCTGGTTTCGGAGGTTCGGTCCCCGATTGGCAGACGCCATGACCCTCGTCCTGGGGTGAGGCAGGCCATCGTGGCAGAAGGACGCGGCAGAGCCAAGCGGCTGTGCTCCTGGCGCTGGGAAGCAGGGCGGAAACCCAAGAGAGCCAGGGACAGGACATGGTCCCCAGGGGCGTGGCCCACGGACCCGCTCCCAGCCGTTCCCGACAGCCTGCAGTTCCCACCAACAGGGGACTCCATCCAGCTGTCGGGTCAGTCCACCGAGGACATCAGGGCCCTCGTGATCCAATTGCTCCACCCCAGGACAGTGCTGCATGGGGACCAAGCCTTCTGCCTGAGATTTGGAGGAATATTCTGGAATATTCTGGAACATTCCCCGTCCCAGCTCTGGAGAGTGACACTCCTCCGTCCACGAGGCTGTGCTTCTGTGGCCCAGGCCCCCAGGGCACCCACACCCCAACCTTCAGCTTCCTCCAGGGCTCAGGGCAGCCCCACCCGGGAGGCTGAGTGAGGTGACTGTCCCCATTGTCCCCGCAGGTGTACATGTTCCTGGTGAAGTGGCAGGACCTGTCTGAGAAGGTGGTGTACCGGCGCTTCACCGAGATCTACGAGTTCCACGTGAGTGTGGGGTGGGCAGGGGACACTGGTCCGCCCGGCTCTGTCCTTGGGAGGGTCCTGCCCGCCGTCCTGGGGAACAAGGGAACCCAGGTCCCTGACCCACAGTTTCGGGTGTCGAAATGTTAGCCACTGCGTGTCCCCACTGCGGGGAGCACTCACAGCACGGGCGGGTGGGTGGGAGAGAGAAGGAGGAGGGGTGTAGGTCGCATGGCCAGGTGCCCTGACCGGGGCCAGCACAGCCGGGGGTGGAGGGAAAGGATTCCCTGGTGACCTGGGGGAGGGCAGGCGAGGAGGAGGGATCCAGGCCTGGGCGTCCCTGGCCCGAGGGGTCCAAGGGGGC
The DNA here is from genome assembly GCF_045843805.1 of Urocitellus parryii. Taxonomy (NCBI): domain Eukaryota; kingdom Metazoa; phylum Chordata; class Mammalia; order Rodentia; family Sciuridae; genus Urocitellus; species Urocitellus parryii. The sequence goes on along the minus strand of NC_135539.1, from coordinate 26,585,582 downwards.
CAGGTCCTCGGCATCTTCCCTTCTTCTTCTAGAAATTGTTAAAAGAAATGTTCCCCATCGAGGCCGGAGAGATCAACCCCGAGAACAGGATCATCCCCCACCTCCCAGGTGAGGGCGCTGGCCACCGCCCGGCCCCTGCCCCCCTCCACGGCCCCTGCCCGCACTCCCCTTGGACTTGACCTTGTGGGTGCGCTCACGCCTTTGGTCTCTCGCCCCTCCGGCCAGCTCCCAGGTGGTTTGACGGCCAGCGGGCGGCGGAGAGCCGCCAGGGCACGCTCACCGAGTACTGCAACGCGCTCATGGGGCTGCCCGCCAAGATCTCCCGCTGCCCACACCTCCTGGACTTCTTCAAGGTGCGCCCGGATGACCTCAAGCTCCCCTCGGACAGCCAGTAAGTGGCCGCCTCCGCCCACCAGGCAGGAGCGGGAAGGCGGGAGTGGGCCTGGAGGGCAGTGGGGTCTGCCCCATTTTACAGATCAGAAGCTCCAAGCTCAGAGAGGGCAAGTGACCTGTCCCAGTCACACAGCTGGAAAGGAGGAGGCAGGTGCCAACCCAGGTGGTGTCATCTGGCCTGGGACTCCTCTGAGCCCCTGGTGCTGAGGGAAGCCCAAAGTCCTAGGTCTCGTCCTGACCCTGCGGCCTGTGGACCAGGAGTGGCCCCTCCACCCTCTGAATGCATTCGTGATGGGGGGTGAGGATGGAGGGATGGGTGTCATGCCAGGTGCAGTGACAGCATATCTCCAGTGTCCTTCAGGGATGCAGGGTGCTGAGCGGGTCTTGGGCTCCTGTACCCAGGTCCTGCATGGAGCCACCTGGGAGGCTGAGTGAGTTCCAAGCAGCTGGGGCGAGGGGCCTCTACCAGTCTCTCTCTGATCACCAAACTCAGGGACGGGCCTGGAGGACAGGTCTGTCTCTAAAGGGAGGCAGAGCCTGATGGCACTGCCCCAGACTGCACTTGTTGACCTTGAACTTGCGGCTTGGTCCAAGGGAGGGCAGCTCCATGGCGGGAGGAGGTGATAGGAACGAGGAGGCTCTTGAGGCCCCAGGGGAAGGGCACCTGCAGCCACCAGTGTGTGGGGTCACCCAGCCGGGAGAGGAGGGCCTCTGCCTCCCTGGGGCTGCCAGCCCTCTGCGCGCCCCTCCCTTGGGCTGACCCAGCAGAAGCCCTGGTGGTTCCCCAAGGCCTCCCTCCCGGATCTAGCCTCTACTGTTCCCTGCGTTGACAATTCCCCTCATTTCTTAGCTCCTGGGAAGTCCTCCTGCAGGTCTGCCCAGAGCCTTCCCTTCCCCAGTGGGAGGCCCAGGGTCTGACCCAGACTGTTCTCTTCTTAGGGTGAAGAAGCCAGAGACATACCTGATGCCCAAAGATGGCAAGAGTAACGCGGCAGGTGAGAGGGCGGGGTCAGGAGCAGGGGTACCTGGGTACTGCCCACGTGGTCAGGGACCCAGAGCTTGGGGCCGGCAGGGGAGACAGCAGCTGGGGAGAGTGGGCTGTGCCGGCTCGTGTTGTCCCATGGAAGAGTTGGGTCTCAGGGGGACACTGTGCAGGTGGTGGTGTGTCTCCACCCCGTGGCTGCAGAGCCCCGCACAGCCCCTGCTCCCAGCAGCCTGGGGGACACGTGTGACTGAGTGAATGAACAGGTGTTGGGAGCCAAAGTGGCCTTCAGGGGTGACACAAGGGTGTGACCGTTTCTAGTCTGGATTGTTGAGTGGGGGCGCACGTGACCTCGGGGGTTCAAGGGCAGCCTAGGCAATGTGATGAGATCCCGTCTTGAAAGAAAGAACAAGAGAAAAGAATACCAGCCAAGTCACCACCTCTGTAGGGACAGGAGGTGGGAACGGCTGTGCCATTGAGTCTGACGTGACTTCAGACTCCTGCCCAGGCCACCCATCCGTGCAGTGGGACTTGGGCTCCTGAGTGTGGCCTGGGCAGCTCAGCCTTGGAGCATCCTCAGCCGAGCGAGGCCTCCACGAGGCCCGGAGACCAGTGGTGCCTGTTGGCTGTGACACGAGGCACCGTGGCCCGAGGGACGTGCACAGCAGGAGTGGACTTTCTCCCGGTTCCGAGGCTGGAGGCCGAGGGTCAAGGGGTCAGCAGGCTGGTCTCCTGGGGGCTCTGCGTAGCTTGCTGGGCCCCCTCCGGCCTTCCCTGGGCTCCCTACACATCCGGGCATCTTTCCTTGCAAGGACGCGGGTGGACTGCGGCAGGTCCACCCTGTGGCCTCATTTTAGTTTGGCCCCATGTCCACACATGTTGCATTCTGAGGCCCAGAGTTAAAATTTGGGGGAGGGCTGAGCTCCTAGCAAGCAGCAGCGGGGGCAGCGTCTGGGGCTGGCTGATGTGGGGACTGAAGTCCCTGCAGAGGCACCTGACCTGCAAGGTCCCAGGGGACCCCAGTGGACCCTGGTTCATGCTGGAGGAGGCCACTGGGGGTCACCTCCAGCAGCTGAGAAGGGCCCCGGGGGATGGGCCGGTGTCGGGAAGGCGGGTCCCTGGGTGACGCAGGGCTGCCAGGCTCTCTGTCCACCTCCACCCGCCTGGTAGCCTGGCATTGCCGGGTGGGGGGCGGACTGTGCGGCCCTGGCGACCTGTGCGGAGGACACCTTCCCTGCTCCTCACCCCACCCTCCCCTGCCCCAGATATCACGAGCCCCATCATCCTGCAGACGTACCGGGCCATCGCCGACCACGGGAAGAACTCGGCCTCTGAGATGGCCGTGGCCACAGGGGACATCGTGGAGGTCGTGGAGAAGAGCGAGAGCGGTCAGCTCCCCACCCTGCTGCAGGCCTCAGGCCCCGCAGCCACCACCCCACCAAGGCCGGGCAGCCTGGGGCCCCCGGGCCTGGCCCCTGCCATGTCCACGCCCATGTTCCACGGGGGGCCACAGGGGCCGTATATGGGGGACACAGCTCATTTGAAGGGGGCTCGGCGCTGTCACGCGGAGCCTGTGGGCATGGAGGTGACACTGCGGGATCTGTGCACTGGGTGTCTGTGGGTCTGTGTCCTCACCCTGATGGCCGAGGCAGGCTGCGTCCCCACCTCTTACCTCCCCATGTCCCTGGCACAGGCTGGTGGTTCTGCCAAATGAAGGCCAAGCGTGGCTGGGTGCCAGCGTCCTTCCTGGAGCCCCTGGACAGTCCCGATGAGGCAGAGGACCCAGAGCCCAACTATGCAGGTGACCGCCAGGCCACGGGACTGCCGGAGGAAGGGGCGGGAGGGCCCGGGATGTGCAGAGGCCAGGGGTGGGAGGGCCCGGGATGTGCAGAGGCCAGGGTGACTGCTTTGGGTTTGGGCCCGATTGCCAGGTGGGCAGAGGCGGAGGCCCATCCTCTGGCTCGGGGCCTCATGGATCATGGTGTCCTTGGCCGAGACAGGGGACCTGGGAGGAGGTCAGCCAGGGTCACAGTGGCGCAGGTCTGTAATCCCAGCGGCTCCGGAGGCTGAGGCAGGAGGATCTCAAGTTCAAAGCCAGCCTCAGCAACTCAGTGAGACCCTGTCTCTAAATACAATACAAAATAGGACTGGGGATGGGGCTCAGTGGTTGAGTGTCCCTGGGTTCAATCCCTGGTACCCCCCGCCAAAAAAAAAAAAAAAAACAACCCAATGCCTAGCAAAGGCCTGCCGGCCGCAGGTGCCAACCCTGGGCCAGCGCTGCATGGTTCTGAGTGCCACGGGCATGGGTGCTCCCCTACCCATTTTTCACATCTGGGTGCCTGGCCAGGCCTTGGTAGCTATGAGACTCCTCATCTCTGGTGTGGGTGGTGGTGGGTGGGAAGCAATTCACTGGGCATAGTGGGCAGAGGGCTGAAGGCCAGAGTGGACCCCAGCAGTGGGTGGCAGGAGGCACCTACAGAGGGAGACCAAGAAGGAGCAGGGTGTAGGAGTGAGGACAGGGATGGTGATCCTCATGCTGGGCGGACCTCATATCATGTCCTGTGGCCCTGTCACCCACCAGGTGAGCCCTACATCACCATCAAAGCCTACACTGCCGTAGAGGAGGACGAGATGTCTCTGTCCCAGGGGGAAACCATCGAGGTCATTCATAAGCTCCTGGACGGCTGGTGGGTGGTCAGGTAGGAGAGCACCTCCCCACTGCAGTGCCTACCTGAGTCAGTTCTGGCCTGGGCATAACCTGCGTGGGCTCTGAGCTGGCTTGGCTGAGTGACTCTGGGTGAGCCACCACCCCTCTCTGGGCTGTTTTCATCACAGAAGCCAGGGCTGGGGGATGAGCTCATCCTGCCTGTCCTGTGGGGTTCACTGTACTGGTCCAAAGGGGTACACGTCCCTTTGTGACTTGGGGTCTTTTCCTGGCTGGTCCACCAGTTTTTCTTCCTCTAGCAGCACAGCTGTTTGTGTCATGTGTGACAAAGGCACAGATGATCAAGTCATTCCTCTTGCTTTGAAGACTTTCATTGGATTCCTCTCCAGGCTTCTCCTAAGGAATGTCAATAGTATTTTTTCTGGTTCTGAGGAAAACAGACTCTCTGGAACCAGGGGGCCTCCCAGAGCCTGTGTTTTCAGAGCCCTGGGCCACCTGGGCTCAAGGCTGTGGTCACAACACACATCCGAACCTGGCCCTGGGCTGGGGGCTCGTTTTGAGGCAGCATTTCTCCAGTTAACACCCCAGCTCGCACCCCAGGAGTCTTCCTGTGAGTCTCTCCCCAGCAAGAAGGGTTAGGCTTCACCTGGATCTTCTGTGCTGTGCAGAGTTTTGCTTTCACTCCCAAATCCAGTATTGGGGGTGGAGAGGAAGCCCTACCAGGAACCTGTAGGAACAGCTGGATAGACCTATGGGGAGAGGCAGGAAAGCCGAGACCCCGCCTCACATGATCACGTTCATTTTGAACGGATCACAAGGTTTCACCCAGGGTAAAACCTAAAAGCTGGCAGAGAAGAATGTGACTTTCATAGGACACAAAAGGTCATCACCACAAAAGGAAACGCTGACCATACAGTTCTGCAGATGTCCTATAGCGAGCGCCAGACCCTTGGGGGACCAGCACCCTCCCTTAACGTCGTTCCCCTTCCCCGTTGGAAGAAGAGCTGGAGGGGGCTGCGCAGCGCGGGTGGGGAAACGGGCCGGGGCCCTGGGTTGCCCGCAGCCTCCTAAACCGCCTTCCCGGAGCCCCCCACCTCTGCCCCGGCCTCAAGGGCTGCCTCTGTTGCAGGAAGGAGGATGTCACTGGCTACTTCCCGTCCATGTACCTGCAGAAGTCGGGACAGGACCCCGCCCAGGCCCAGCGCCAGATCAAGGGCCGAGGGGCGCCGCCCCGCAGGTGTGCGAGGATCGTGGGGCTGGGCGGGGCAGGCACGGGGAGGGCCCCGGGAACTTGAGATAGAGGCGACGTCGCTGATGTTCACTGGCCTTAGGGGTGGTCGGTGAACACGGGGAAGCCCCGGAGGGCTTCCCGGGGAAGGGGAAGGCCAGCAAGGTGCGTGGGAGGTGGCCTGGGCTCTGCAGCGGGTCAGGGCTAAGTGTTCAAGACCCAGGCAGGTGCATGTCCCCGCCCGGGCCGTGCGGGACCTCCAGCCGCTCCCCACTCCTTCCAGCCAGTCTTTGGACCCCGGGGCGGGGAGGTGCCCACTAGGTGTCCCTGGCAGCAGGGACACGGGCGCGGCGGGGCCAGCGTTCTGACGACGCCCCCTCCTGCTGGGCCAGGTCGACCATCCGCAACGCGCACAGTATCCACCAGCGGTCGCGGAAGCGCCTCAGCCAGGACTCCTATCGTCGCAACAGCGTCCGTTTCCTGCAGCAGCGTCGCCGCTTGGCGCAACCAGGGCCGCAGAGTGCAGGGAGCCCTCGGGGTGAGTTTGGGGCGGCGCGAGCCATGGGCGGGGCCAGACAGGGCGGGGCTAGAGGGCGGAGCGAGCTCTACAGGACGAGGCGGGGCTAGGGGCGTGGCCCGAGGGCGCGATAGGCGGGGCGACCCAGGGGGCGGAGCCAAATGGAGTGTGGGGGCGAGAAGGCGGGAGCGGAGGGAGGGCGAAGCCAAGGGCTGGGAGGCAGGGCGGGGCCTCTGACCCGCCTGAGGTCCTCCTGCAGGGGAGAATCCGCAGAGTCAGCGTGCGAAGCCGCAGCCCGCAGTGCCCCCGCGACCCAGCGCCGACCTCATCCTGCACCGCTGCAGCGAGAGCACCAAGAGGAAGCTGGCGTCCGCCGTCTGAGGCGGGGCAGCCGTCCCGTACCCTGTCTGTGTGTGTACATAGCCTGGTGTCTGCTGGGGCAGCCCTGGCCCCCTCCCCACGTGGCTATCCGCCATCCTGCATGAATGTTGCTTAGAGTGGACCGAGGCTCCGAAGAGATAGGCTCCGCCCCAAGGGTGTTTCTAGGACGCGGAGAGGAGGCAGTGAGTTCTGCTGGGTGGAAGTTTCAAGAGCCAAGGGCCCACTGCCTTGGCCTTGGCCAAGAACAGGTCTGCAGAAGGCCAAATGCAAGAGGAACCCTGAGTCCCTCGCTGATCTTTTGCCTGTACAGAAACCTCCCGTTCTGACTCTAGTTACACACAGAACAGTCCTAAAGGTGGGTGGATGCAGCCCCGCTTCGAGACAGGATAAGGGTTGCAGCCCAGGGTGAAGTGTGCCTATGCAGACCCGGGACAAAAAAAAAAAAGGTGATTTAGGAATGGAGGCTCCTCCGATGATTCCTGAGACGGGTCCCAGTTAAGAGGGTGTAACAGAAGGCTAAATTCATTAATGAACACGGCCTCACCACTTCCCCAAACACTGCTGCTGGCCCACGGCCTCCAGGTCTCTCCTGGTGGGTCCTTCCCCAAATGCAAAGCCACCGTGGGGCCGAGTGGAGTTGCAAATCTTGCATAAGATTCTCTTGTCCAGAGGCCATGGGGTGTGTGGAGAGCTGCTCCTCCTACATGGGCAGTGGCTACTTGAGGAGGGGCAAAGCTGGTCCCCTTGGAGATGAGCGTGCACGAAGGACAAATCTTTCTAGAACCATTCGACCATCAAAGGATTGACAGAGGCCTTGGGAAAGCCACCGGAGCCCCTACCTGGTTAGGAATTTTGCAGATCTTATTTGCTGGAAAAGTCTGGCTTCAATCACTATCACACGCACTGTGGGAGATCCAACGGCAGCCCCAACCCCTGCTTGTTCAGTGGCTCTTATCTTTTTATTAAATATATCTTACTTATTTTCATCCTTTTTAAGTTTCATAGTAGACCCCCTAAGTTGAAATCCTGATTAAACATTGACCTCATCTCTTCCATACTTCTGGCCCCCTCCAAGTAACATGTCAGCAGTAGCATTCTGTGTGTGTGGGGTGGTCAGGGAGTCACCCGCAAGCCTGCACTTGCATCCTATAAGGGCCCGCTCCAGTCGGGCCTGCACTATCTGTCGGCCAACGATTTCCTCAAAGCTGAATGCAGTGCTGGGCTCATTTCAGCATCTCTAGTTCTGAGAACAACCTGGCAGGTGGGTATTTTATAGATGAGGGAACTGAAGCTAGGAAATGCAGGCGAGTCAGGCCTTGTGGTGGGCACTGGGCTAGGGAAGCTGGGGGAGGTGGCCTGGCCCTCATGGCCCTCTGAAGACCCCTAGTCCTAGGGCCTGTGTTGGAGGCGTGACTAGCTCTTTTCTCTGCCCATCCCATTTTCCCATGAGGACAGGCACTGGGTTCCATTGGGAGCAGGTGCAGTGTGGGGCGTGGTCTCTCCTTCCAGCTCCTGCCTTGTCTCTGTCAAAGCCCGATCTGCACAGCTTCCCCAGGCGGCCATCAGGCTGGGGGCCCCCCTTACTCAAGTGCCTTCCTCCGGATCTGGAGAGTTCTGAGTTTGGGGTCGCTAATTCCAGTGATTAATAGAGACTCTGGACACAGATGCACGCCTACCTACCTACCTACCTGACTTCGAAGGTCAACGCCAGGAGGAAAGTGCTGTAAAGGAAAGGTGGTCACCCGGTTAACAGATGGACCCGGAGGATCGTGGAGAGCTGGATAAAATGCTACCCCAATGTTCAACCTACTGACCTCGGTCTCCCAATTATGGTTATATAAGTGGACACTGTTATTTTTAGAAAATGTTCCCTGAAGTATTTAGGGATAAATGATGTATGTAACCTTTTCTCAAATGGCTTAGTTAAAAATGCGTGTTTGTGCAGGCACAGTCACTCCTCCTGCTGACAGGCACCAATTGTAGATGAGTGGAAGGGGGGGGACCCCGGGCTGAGAGGCTCACTGTGGGCTGCCGCTAATGTGGGTGCGAGAGTGTTCTTCATGCTATTTTTATTTTTGAAACTTTTCCATAAATCTGAAATTATTCAAAATAAAGTCCTTTTTTTCTTTTCTCTCTCTCTCTCTCTCTCTCTCTCTCTCTCTCTCTCTCTCTTTTTAAAAAAAAAAAAAAAACAAAAAACAACCTCCAAAGCTCAGCTTATTTTGCCTTGGCTATGGGTGTTACTGGTTTGGACAGTTTCCATTTTAAGCCTGACCTTTCTTGCTTCACAGAGGCATCCTGCACAGGAGGGCTATACTCTGTAATTAGGTCACCAGCCGTCCTCCTGATGCCTGGGAATGTGTCAGGCCACGTGGGACACCATGCAAACAGGCAGGATGACCAGTGGATGTGCAAGTAGCCTCAGCAGGTCACCCATTCCTCTACCTGTTGACTCTCTGAGGCTTGAAGATGCCGACCACAGTGCCTGGGGGGAAGGGCAGGTCAGGCTCGTGGGTGAAGCAGGCCAGGCCAGTGGAGTCACTGAGCAGAAATTCAGTAAAACTTGGTTGGCTTTTACTCAACTACAGGGAAGCATAAAATGCCGTACAAACAGGTATGATGCTGCAAATTACACTTCCATTTCAAAGTGGAAAAGAAAAAAACCTGGAATAATCAAAATGCTTAATAGTTCATATCCTCGTCTTCCAGTCCAGGGCCAGGGACATCCTAAGCTTCCTGCCCTGGGGCCTGGCCAGCAGCTGTCCCTTCCTCAGGAAGCCACGTGGAGCACGGGGTCCCACTGCGAGCCCTTCAGCTGGGAGCAGTGCTTGGTCTTGCTCAGCTTCATGATGGAGAAGAGCTGCTCGCAGACATAGGTGCTGCCGAACATGGAGAGGACCCTGGCACAGTGGCTGCGGTACCTGGGGTAGGTGCTCCAGAGGTGCCTGTAGAATTCGGGGACGCCCACCTCGTCGTACTTGGCCTTCAGTGCCGAGTTGCACTGCAGGTCGATCACCTCCAGCTGCAGCTCCTCGCGCACGCTCTCAATCCCGGTGGAGAACGGGGCGCTGAAGAGCCTCAGCTCGCTCTCGTAGCACTCGAAGTCGGACAGTCGTTTCTGGAACTCCGTCTTCAGCTCCGCGATCCTGGGGACGTAGTTGAGGCCGTCGCCTTGGTGTCTGGCCACGGACTTCAGTGTGGGGAAGTGGGCCAGGTTGTTCCTGGCCAGGTGCATTTCCCAGAGGCACAGCTTGGCCAGGAAGGCGCGCAGTAGATCGTACATCTGCGTGACGACTTGCGAATGGCCCTGGAGGGAGACGTTCAGGGTGTTCAGGTGCATGGTCACGTCCACCAGGAAGGCCAGGTCCCGGATCCAGTCTTTGGAGCTCAGCTGGGGCACCGGCTTCCCTCGGGAGGACATGAAGGAGTCGATTTCCTCCAGAGACTCAAAGAACCTCTTGAGCACCAGCCCGCGGCTGAGCCACTTAATGCCGGTGTGGTAGAGGAGGCTGCCGTACTGGCTGTCCAGCTCGTAGAGCAGCGTAGTGAACTCGCCATGGTTCAGCCCCCGGGAGCAGACCCAGTTCACCGAGTCCACCACCACGTCCATGACGTGGTCCATCTTTAGCTTTTGGGCACAGACGGACTCCGGGTGGATGATGCAGCGGATTGATTTCAGATCCGAGCCCTTGCACAGCGTGGCCACCTTGGATTTCAGTTTGGTGACGAGGCCGCTGTTGGCATCCACCATGGCGGGGGTGCCCGTGGAGGCCACGCTCACTAGTTTCGACCAGTCAATGTTGAACTTCTTGAGACTCTTCTCCACGCGCGAGAAGACCTCATTGGCGGACTTGGTACCCGTCAAGGGCACCGTATCCAGGAGCTCCTCCGACACGTCAAAGCCCGCATCCACCCCGCGGATGAAGATGGCCAGCTGCGTGGTGTTGTTGATGTCCGTGATCTCGTCGATGGCCAGGGAGTAGGCCACGAACGAGCGCAGCTTCTCACGCAGCTTCCCCCACAAGCTGCCGGCCACGTCCTCAGCAGGCTGCTCGGTCGCACTGTCGAGGCGCCCTGCGCTGGGCAGCACCTGCTTCTGCTCAGTGGCGCCGGCCTCGGGGGAGCCCAGGAGGTATCTGCGCAGCCCCCTCTTGAGCTCACGGAGCTTTTGGTCACGCATGTGCTCCGTGTACTGGTCGTAGTGCTTGCTGTGGTTGGTCTGGTAGTGTCGCCGCAGGTTGTACTCCTTGGACACCGACATGCTCTGCTTACAGATGAGGCACGTGGGGATGCTCTGCTCCTCCACAAAGAAGTAGGCGCGCTCCCACTTCTCCTGGAACACGCGGCCCTCTTGGTCGATCTTCCGCTTTCCCACTTCCCGGGAGACAGGGGGTGGGGGGAAGAAAACTAGGTCACCCTTTGACTTCGTGGTACCACCGGGATCAAAGCACAATGGTGAACCGAGAGACACAGGGGCTGGGGCAGGAATGGCCCCTGCAGAGGGGACGTGCACACTGTTGCCCAGTGGACATCGCCCGCTGTGGTCGGAGGGGTCACGTCTCAAGAAAACCTGGGGAAGGATTTTTGTGAGACTTTCTTTGTGTGTGGTGTTAAGGATGAAATACGGTTCCACCCGCGCTGCACCATGACCTATAACTTCCATTTTAAAAGGTAGATGTGGCTGGGGCTGGGACTGGGGCAGGGGCTGGGGCAGGGGCTGGTGTGAGACTGGGCCTGGGCAGGGGCTGGGGCAGGGTCAGGGGCTGGTCTGGGGAGGGCTCGCCTGGCATGCGAGACACTGGGCTGGATCCTCAGCACCGAGTGAAAATAAACAAATGAAATAAAGGCAGGCTGCCCATGAGTAAATACAAAACAAAACATAAAAAGGCATATGGGCCAAAATTAGGAGCTGGGGCGGAGCTGTGGAAGAGGGCAGGCTTAGCACGTGTGAGACCCTGGGTTCACTCCCCAGCACCACACACAAAATCTTTGTTCAGAGCATAGCTGTGTTTGCTACACCTGCTTCAAACAGGATGAACTGGAGTATTATGTCTACATTTTAACCTTTTTGTAGTGCTGGAGATTGAACCAGGGATGATTTACCATTGAGCTGCGTCCCTAGTTCTTTTTATTTTGAGACAGGGTCCTGCTAAGTTGCTAAGGGATCTTGCTAAGTTGCTAAGGCTGACCTCAAATTTGCAATCCTCCTGCTCACCCTCCCAAATTGCTGGGATCTCGGGTGTGCCCCACGACAAGTGGCCCATTTTTTTTTTTAATACAAGGTTTTGCTAAATTGCTAAGGCTGACCTTGATCTTGTGATCCTCCTGCTACAGCCTCCCAAGTAGCTGGGATTAGGGGCACGTGCCACTGTGCCTTTTTTTTTTTTTAATTTTTTTAATATTTATTTTTTAGTTCTCGGCGGACACAACATCTTTGTTGGTATGTGGTGCTGAGGATCGAACCCAGGCCGAACGCATGCCAGGCGAGCACGCTACTGCTTGAGCCACATCCCCAGCCCCCACTGTGCCTTCTTGTTTGCATTTCAACATATGCTTTCTCATTTGAACCCCAAGAGAACTTTGAAGTAAGGAGCATTGAGTGCAGAAGGCCGATTACCAGAGGGCCCCAGACCTGCAGGGCTCATGCATGTACACCTGTTCCCTGTGTCGGTGTTTAGATCTAGGAGCCTGGCCCTGGGCAGGTCAGCAAGGTGCTTCCAGAGGGCACAAGGGAAGGGTTCACTGACAGAAGCCCAGCAAGTTACAGGACAGAAATCAAGTGTTGGTGGCTTAGGGCTGGGGACGGAGAGGGGAAATGACTGAAAGTGGGAGGGACGCATGGGCTGGGGGATGGGGGGACGTTCTGATGTTGGGTGTGGTGACCTTCGCACAACTCTGGAGATGCACCCAAAGTGGTGGAGCCTCGCCTCCGAATGCTCCCGTGGGAGAGCAGCAGCAGCTCAGCTGTCAACGTGAGGGATGAAGGAATTCCCTTAATACAAGTGGATTTTGGGGTGGTGCTGGGGTCTGAAGCCAGGGCCTTGCACAGCCTGGGAAAGTGCTTGACCACTGAGTCCACGTGATGAAGTGTAAATGGTTCCTCAGTAAAGTGAGGACATCTTTTGGCTGCCAGATGAGTTTAAGGAATAGGAACATTTAAACACACGGCCTAGTTTTCAAATTTTAAATCAGAAGGTTCCCCAGTGACCAGAGAGCTGGGGAATATCACTACACCTCCTGCTTGATCACTCTATAGGACACGGACTTCCTTGCCAGGGCTGCAGGGGACATTAAAAATATTTAGCAAGTAGGACTGGGGTCTGTGTGCCACGCCCTGTGCTGCAAACACATAAAAAAATTTAAGCACTAGCGTCTAGAAGCTTGTGCCAGGAAAAGTGAAGTACGATCCGAGGCTCTAGCCTCCAAAAGCAAAGGCCCCGCGTGAGTCTCTGCCACCCAGCCAGGGCACCCTGGCGCGGCATGTCCCCTCATGCAGATACTCACCATTGCTGAGCTCGAGGCCTGGAAGCGGTCTGGGGGGAGAGAGAGAGAGAGAGAGAGAGTGTTAGTGAAGGCCACTGAGCTTGCAGTCCCCCATTAGGGCGCAGCCCGGGCAGAGGGCGGGAAGCTGAGGTGGGCTGCAGGCCAGGGCAGAGAGGCTGGCACGAGCTCACACCTCAAAGAGCAGGTGGCAAGATGCCAGCCTGGCCTGGAATCCCAGCAGCCCCCGGGCCACCCTCGGACAGAGCTCCCTGGGCTGCCCCTTGGGTTCCGCACAGTCCCTGCCACGGTGGAGACTTCGCTCACCTAATGACTGTGAATTTGATGAAGTCTGCAGCCTCCAGGATCCTTCTCATGGAGGTGATCTCTAGGTAGCCAGGGGCTTTGAACACCACACCCGGGGGCATGCCGTCGATCACCACACAGCCCGGGTTGAAGGTGATTTTCCTGTAGGGAACTTTCACAGGGAAGTCCACGCCAATCGCTTCACCTGGGACACAATGAGCAACATAAAAAGCTGAGCCTCATCTACTCTTCCCAAACCATGTTTACTCTCTTTTTTTTTTTTTGGTGGGGGGTACTGGGGATTGAATGTGGAGGCACTCTATCACCAAGCTGCATCCCCAGTACTTTAAAAAAAAAATTATTATTTATTTTTAGATGTAGATGGACACAACACAATGCCTTTATTTTTATGTGCTGCCGAGAATCGAACCCGGGTCCTACCCATGCTAGGTGAGTGCTCAACCGCTGAGCCACAATCCCAGCCCTAGAACTTTTTATTTACTTTTTTAGACAAGGTCTAAATTGCTGAGGCTGGCCTCCAACTTGCAATCCTCCTGCAGTAGCCTCTCCTGTTGCTGGGATTACAGGCATATGCCAAGGTGCTTGGCACCATCCTTTATCTTTAATGTCAGGATTTAAAACTCATCCTCCTCGAATGAGACCCTGGGTGACTAGCTATTGCTACTTTATTCTCCAGTGGTACATGGAAAAGCTCTTTGGTTACAAATACACACTGACAGGCTGGGATGTAGCTCGATGCACAGTGTGCACAGGTCCCTGTTCCCAATCCCCAGCATACAAAAAAGACACCGTCAACAACAAAAGAGAATACTGACTGATTCCGATCACAGCTTTTTCACAGATCAATTTCTTATAAGACATTCTTTTAAAAAGAAGCATTTCAAGCATATAAATATTCTATACAAAAACTTACCAAATTTTCGGCTAAAGAGGTCATTGACTTGTTCTCGTAGCTGTTTAGTCTTTTCAATGTTTGATAATTTTTCTTTCTCGTTATCTAAAAATAATTAAGTACATAAATAAGCCAGGGTTATTAGTGTATTTTTCCCCCAAGAAAGCTGCTGAGAAAATGCTCATTAGCACTTCACCTGATTTATTGATCAGTTTACTTTCATAAGTAATCAGGCATTTTGGAAATTTGTAAATAAAGTCATTATAGACAATAGAGAATTTTCCAGACTATAATCCTATATAAATACACTCCATACTACTTTTAGGGAACATTTTCAATATCACACAAGACAAGGATGTGAACTCTAACACGCTTCAATAATTAGAAATCTTAATTAGTAGAAATTGTAGCCAAAGCAATACAACAAGAAAAAGGAATAAGAGATAGTAGGACTAGAAGGAACTATTTCTCAATATGTTAACATTTTATTCTATTTGATTTTGAATAACTAAAGCAATCAAATGGTTTAAATTGTATGCTATTTTAAAACAGCATATAGAAATCCCTACCTCAGCTCTCAGTTTCTTACCCTAGAGGAACTATCTTATTAGATTCTTTGCTATCTTTTCAGATACATCTTACAACACATTTAGAACAAAAGATTATTTAATGATGGGCAGTAAATAAATTACACCTCTGTGGCCAATTCCAATTCAATGACAGCTGCTACTTGAAGTTCCTACCCTACCCTGGTGAAACTATAGTCCCAGTAATCATGATAATAGGAGTGCACTTGGTGTGTGGTGACCTGCACTATTTTATATTCCTGAATTGTTGTTCCTTAGAGGTCAGGGTGAACTAATAAGCAAATATCAACAGCTCCAAAAGACCAACCTGTGTCATAAAACAGTGAAGACAGAATGGAAGGTACAGTACAAATTATGATAAAGTGAGATCAGTGTCCTTACCTGGAATTGCCACCTGTACAATCTTAAGATCTTCAACACCAGCTGCAGAATTTGTAATACTGAATGAATTTGTGTTTCCTTAAAAAAGAAATCATAAAAAAATAATGCCATTTTGACTCTTTTTTAATATACCTTTTTAAAGTTGTAGATGGATGGACACAATAGCCTTATTTTATTTATTTATTTGATGTGGTGCTGAAGATTGAACCCAGTGCCTCAAGGCAGCAGGTGCCCCATCACTGAGCCACAACTCCAGCCCAATAAGGACTCCCTGAGCTGACCGCTCACCTGCCTTAGAGGCTAGTTTACAACTCATTGGGCTCCACAGACCATGAGTCACCAGCATGATCCTTGTCAGACAGAGGACAAGAGCCCACGTACAGATGGACTTCCCAGTGCTCCAACCCTCCACAGACGTATGCTCAATAGGGGCTAAGTTATTCAGCAAATAACTCATGGCTAGTTCTTATTAAAAAAAAAAAAAAAAAAAAAACCGCAAGCACCTCCTGTCTGTCTAGCACGTGCTGAGGCCTGTGCTCGCTGTACAGCTGCGATGCCCCCGAGGGCCAAAGCCTAGCACACAGCCGCCTTGGAGAATGTTTCCACGGGCCTCCACTTAAGTTAGTGCTGGGAGCTGTGATGCAGTTCAGTGGTCAGCACTTGCTTAGCAGGTGCAAAGCCCTGGGTTCCGCCCCCATTGAGTGTAAAGAAATGAAAAATCATGAATAAATACGTAAGTGTGGGACTTGGATCTTGACATTCAATTTTGTTCCTTCCGTTCTTAAAAGTACATTGAGGAAAACACCCATGTGTCCACCAAAAGGTGTGGGGGCCAACTGTGATGTATCAGCCTTAAAAAGGAAAGAAGCTAAAAAAATAAAATAAAAAGGTGGGGGAGGGAAAAAGTTTGACACATGGTACCACGTGGATGAACCGTGAGGACAGACATTAGTGACAGCAGACAGACACGCTGCTTAGTCACATTTACATGGGAAATCTAGGACAGCGCGGTTCAGAGCGAGGGAACCCGAGCTGGAGGCCAGGAGGGGCTGGCCAGGGGAACGGGCAGCTGCTTCATGGCGTGTCTTGGGGTGATGAAGAGGTTCCCCTTCTTCCTTTTGAGGTGCTGGGGTGAAACCCAGGGCGTTGAGCATGGTGAGGGCAGCGGATCTCAAGGCACCGGTGGGTAGGAAGCTCGTGGGTCACGTGGACACCTTGCAGTGCCTGAGACTGGGCCCCTGATGCTCTGGGTCACCAGCCGACCGACTCGGGCCCGGTGACACCGAGCGCCAGTGCGCTAGCAGCACAGTCCCCCAGTGGAAACCGCAGGGGTCCCGGTGGCTGGGATAGGAAGCAGCCCCCATGCTCTGGAGGAATCTGACCCCGAGACACTCCGCCCAACCCCCGCCCTCTCGCCTGCACCTGGCCCCCAGCCGTCCTCCCTGCCCAGGGCTGGTGCCACTGTGCGTGGCCTGGCTGTGCTGCCCACAGTGCCTGGGGGCTCCGGGTGGGCTGCCTGGACACGCCCCGTCTCGGTGTCCTCCAGTCTTCCCTGGAAGCCCTTTGGGAAGAATGAAGACCACGTGTGGCCACGACGAGGCTTCTCACCTTCGACCTTCACGTGGCCTTTGGGGTCCTCATTTGTGTCTGCACAGACCAGCTGGGCAGACTCTGGAAAGGAAAATGTCTAAAATGACCTTCACTATTTAGTGACCTCCAGGTGTCCCCATGGTCCCGGCTCCCTGAGCAACACGGGGCTGATCCCGGCATCTAGAGTGTCTTCCATGCATCGTCCACATGGGGAGATGGGATCCCCTTCTAAGGGCTCATCTTATAAAGGGACTGTCCCCCCAGTCCTCCTGAGCAGAAGGCGGATAAAATCCTTACCTGGCTAGACATTAGACACTAGCTCCCCAAACTCAGGCTCTTCTAGCAGGACTGGCCTAAAATTATACTAATTCTTACTAAAGACAGAAAGGCTAGCACTCAACACAAGTGCCACGGACTTGGCACTGTACTGTAGGTATGTAGCACGTCACCTCTGGGGGAAATGCACGAAGGGACCTGGGACCTCAATGGGGAAGGAGGAGGGGGAGGGAGGAGGGGAGGGAGGACTTTAAAAAAAAGAAAATGCTTCATTTTTCTAACCTTCCATTGGTAATTCCGTTTCCATTTCTTCATTGCTTGTGGAAGAACAGTCTCCTTCTGAAAGGAAAAAAGAAAACTATGACCAAGGGAGAGATGCGAATTTAAAAAGAAGCCATCGGCCAGGTGGGGTGGTGCACAGTGGTGATCCCAGAGGCTCGGGAGGCTGAGGCAGGAGGATCACAAGTTCAAGGCCTGCCTCAGCAACTTAGTGAGACTTGTCTCCAAATTAAAAAAATAAAAAGAGCTGGGGATGTGACAAAAAAGAGAGAGAGAGAGAGAGGATTGAGTGGTGATGTGGGAAGTATTTTGGAACACAGAGAATATTTCACAATGAGCTCAAGCGAAATGCCCTGAGGCACCTCCATGCTGTACACTTAGGGGAAATCAGGCCCATCTTTGAAGTCAGGCTATTCACCCGAGTGGCCGCATGCTGGGTCCTAGGTCAGCAAACACAGGCCTCCATTCCTCTGCCTGCCGTTCAGAGGGGGCAATTACGATTCACCACCTCACCCAGCGGTCGGTACCTGGCACTCGGTGCTGGCAGTAGCAGGGGTCCTCCGACTCCTTCTTGACGGACACAGCTTCTGTCTTCAGGGAAATCCCTGTAAGTGCAAGGAGACCTAAGGTTAGGTGGGGGTCAAGGCCACCGGGTAACTCCACACTGTGGGGGACCCGCTGGAGGGCACTTGTCTACGCACACAGCATCATTTGTTGGGCCTTCAGTTTTGAAGGCTCCTGGTGCTGAGTAACTTTGTGTTTTTCTCGTGTTAATCTGTCTTCTGTTACTGAAGCTTCCACCATGAACCTAGTGACGGGAAGGTGTTTCTTCCCTTGCTGGCATTTTAGCCTGAATGGTTTTCATTTCAAACATGCACAGTATTTGTAATAAACTTTTTAAAATATTTTTTTTAGATGTTGATGGACCTTTATTTTACTCATTTATTTACCCAGGGCCTCACACGTGCTAGGCAAGTGCTCTGCCACTGAGCCACGACCCCGGCCCAGGTAGTAAACTTTTTAAAGTTCCAAGTTATCAGACACTTTTATTAGACAATTCTAATAAAAGCAATCAATAAACCTGTGTGTTCTAGCTCTGCTGCCAAGAAAAATTCCTTTCTAATTGACCCAGAGCACTGAAACCCGCTTGACAGTGAGTGTCTGAGATGCTGACAGGAACAAGCTCATTCAGCCAAGAGAGGAAGGGAAGGGAGGAGGGCAGGAGGGAGGGGAATGCAAAACTGTAGCTGCCAAAGCCTTTGCACAAATGTCCCAGAGGGAAAGACTGAGGCCTGCTCTCGGATCCACTCTCGCTGCACCGTGGAACCCTCGGTGGAAAGTCAGATGATACTGACAGGGAACGGAATTTGCTCAGTCGAACCACATCTCTAAGGAGAGGCCTCGACCAAGGAGGCCCACGTCCAGGCAGGTGGGGAGGAGGAGGCAGCAGAGCTGGGGCCAGGGTCCCTCAGGGCCTGGGGAGACGCCGACTGTGGGGAGCAGGGTCTGAGACTAGGGTCTCGGATGACCTCATGCCTGCGGCATGCTTGGTGCCCAGGGAAAGTCTCTGTGCAAGAGTGCAGGGTGCCGAGCTGCTGTGGCCATGGCCTGTAGGAGGAGGCTCTGGCTGGAGTCTCATCAGCGGGACCTTGATCTCAGGCGCAGCTCCTGGGAACGGAGGGACTTCCTGCTCGTCAACCACAGTGCTTCACCAGCTCCCTGCTCCTGAACCTGCCCGCATGGCAGTAACTCCAACAATGGGCTTCCTTGAGAGGCGCACAAGCTCCGGACATTGCACACTTGCGACTGTCCACGCAGATGGGACAAGCAGCCCACTGTTGCTAGCTCTGTAGCTTTCGTGACGCTAGACAGTCAGTCTTCTAGCTGATGGTGAGACACACATGACGGCTGGTGTCACCCTGAGGCTGGCTTCTCCAGCAGCGCAGCACTCAGCTCCGCCTGAGCCCAGCTGTCATCTGCGCCTGAGAGTCTCTATTTCCTTGTGCCCCTTCTCCCCTTGCTGGAATCTGCTAGTGGCCACGTTGTTCGCTGCAGCTGACAGGCCCCACTCCCACTGCGGGTCCTCCTGGATCTCAGAGGAGCCTGTCCCGCTCTCAGGTTGGGACTGGCCGAGTGCTGCCCAGCCACTGTGCTCGCCTGGGTCCCTCCATGTCCCTCCGCTGACCTCACCCAGAGCCCCTGCTGCGCTTGGGTCTCCAATGTCCTCCAAAGCCCAGTGTCAAAGGCTTGGCCTGAGAGGAGCCACTGGAGATGGAGGCCCTGGAGCCACCTGGGAGGCCTTTGGATGCCTGCGGTGCCCCAGGAGGCCGTGGGCTGGGCTCTGTCCTCCTCCAGTTCCCTGCTTCCTGGCCACAGGACGAGCCACGTCTCCCCACCACACTCCACGCTGGGCCGCCTTGCCACAGGCCCAAGAAATGGGGCCAAGGGATCATGAACCCAAATCCTCAGAACTGTGCACCCCGTAAGTCTCTTCTCAGGAACTGATGACCTCAGGCCTCTGTCATGACAAAGGCTCTCACAGCCACCAGCGGGACCCATGCCTGTTTCCAGACCCAGGTGAAGAGGGAGCTCAGCCCAGGCTACGTGTGGACAGGACACGAGGGCCCCCTCACGGAGAAAGGACGCTTGGTGATGACAGACGGGGAGCCTGGCCAGGGATGCTGGCCACTCTGTCCCTCTCAGGGACACACCTGTCCTCTGGGGGAGGCTGGAGTGCTGACTTCTCATTTAGAACCACTGAGGCCTCCATTCTCCTGTTTTCTCCTCCTCCCCCTCCTTTATTTATTTTTTTATTTTGGGGGGAGCACAAGGGTTTGAACCCAGGGCACTGGACCACTGAGCTACACCCTAGGCCTTTTTACATTTTATTTAGAGACAGGGTCTCACTGAGTTGCTTGGGATTTCACTAAATTGTCGAGGCTGGCTTTGAACTCGTGATCCTCCTGCCTCGGCCTCCCAAGCCCCTGGGATGACAGGCGTGCGTCACCAGGCCTGGCCCTTTTTGAGATTTTGGTCTAAGTTTTCTGACTCCCATGTTTAAGGCGTTCCGTGCTTTCCCACCCTTGGACTGAACACTGGGTTCTTAACAAGTCTCCCTTCTGTCTTTAACATGTTCCTGTAACTTGTGCTGACTGTCTTTTCCTGAGGAGCTGGGGGCATCTCCTCGTCCATCAGAGGGGCTTTGCCACTATACACACAGGCACTAGAACGTTCCGTGCTCCTACGTCACAGAACACTTGGAGATGCCAGGCCTGCGAGGCAGACAAGATGCTTCCAGAAATGGATGCTGCTCCCGGTCGGTCAGGCTGGGGTTCCCAGCGCCTGCTCAGGGCTCCACTCACTCCCCACTCAGGCTTCATCTAAGTAGAGACAAAATAAGACTCTGTCCCCAGACACACCTGCTCAAGGACACCTGAGTGGCTGCGTCTACTGACCTTGAAGGCGCTCTTCCAGATATTTGGGTCAAATATGATCACAGGTTAAACATCCAACTCTGAAAAGCTCCAGAATCCAGAGGATTTTGAGCGCTGACATGAGCTCCCTGGTGGCAGATTCCACACGCAACCCCACGTGATGGCAACACGCGAAACACAGGCGTGCCGGAGACACCACGTAAAACCACCTCGGCTACACGCAAAGATGTTCTTAAAACGGAAGCGCCTTTCCTGTTTCACCTCTGCTCCTGTCCCCGAGATATCTCTTCTCTGTCTCAGCTTGCGTGCATGTACACACACACACAGACACAGACACACAAACACACACACACACAGTCATACACACATATTCTAAAATCCCACAAAATCTAAAGTCGGAAACATCTGTGGTCCCAGCATGTCCAGTAAGGGACACTCCACCTGGATCCTTCAAACAGGGCCTCGGTCGAGGCTGATGAGTGTCCAGCCCCCTCCTCTTTTTAAAGTAAAACCAAAGAGAGTCCAGTGGTCACACATGATTCTAAAGACCTACCAGAATCGTCCATGGGTTCGGTTTTCACGCTGATGGCACCACAGCTGAAAGGAGAAGGGGTCTGGTCAAAACAGGCCACGTGAGGACTGGCCACAGGCTCCTGGGCCCACAGAGCCCCAGCGCCCTGGATCCCCAGCCCCCAGGTCCGACCGACCCTGAATGCGGAACTGCCTTAACACAAACATGCTGGTGACCCGCTGCAGAGTCAGAGGTGCCCGTTACCTAGCCTGGATGAAACCACTCAGAATAAAACTAGCGACACAGCCCTTCGTATTGGACTGGAAATGTTATGACTTCTAAAAAGTTACCACTTTGTGGCTGGATATGGATGCCATTTGTCCCTTACCTTTCCTTTGGTGACAGTACTGCTCTCTCAGAGTCTGCTACCGTCCCATGGGCACCTGTGCAAGAATAAAAAGACCTGCTGGTCCCTCTCAGCCCTGGAACTGTGACCAGGGTTCAGAGCTCTGTCACCTGGGCTGGGTGGGGCTCAGTGGTGGGCACTTGCCTCGCATGTGTAGGGCACTGGGTTTGATTCTCAGAACCATATAAAGTAAAATAAAGGCATGTGTCCACGATAACTGAAAAATAAATATTAAAAAAAAAGAGGGCTGGGGATGTGGCTCAAGCGGTAGCGCGCTCGCCTGGCGTGCGTGTGGCCCGGGTTCGATCCTCAGCACCACATACAAACAAAGATGTTGTGTCCACCGAATATTTAAAAATAAATATTAAAATTCTCTCTCTCTCTCTCTAAAAAAAAAAAAAAGACACAGGGCTGAGGCTGGGCTGAGTGAAGAGCACTTGCCTAGTAAGTGTGAGGCCCTGGGTTCGATCCTCAGCACCACATAAAGAAAATAAAACAAAATAAAGGTCTGTGTACATCTACAACTAAAAAAAATTTTAAAAATATATTGTGTCCTAAAAATATTAAAAAAACCCCCAAAAAACAAAAAACAGTCCTATCAATGAAAGCAAATGCAGGAGAACAGAACACTCCTGGCTCAAGTCATCATGGGAGGGCGGCGGGGAAGGAGGCCCCCTCGGGTCAGACCCTGTGTCCAGGACCACGGACTTGGGCAGAGGCTCTGGGGCGAGAGGGACAGATGGGCTGGCCTCACCCTTCGCCACTGGGTGCTCGGACAAGGCCCTGAACTTCCCCTTTGCCTCCTGGGGAAAATGGTGGTTGTGGAGGCTGATCACATTCAGCCCTCGAGGCCACGGGCTCCAGACCCATCGCTGTGGATTCGGCAGCAGACAGGCCCAGACTTGGGTCGTCACAGCAGAGCCACCACCTGCACTGCCCAGGGTGGCCGTGAGCACCAGGGGGTTCTCTGCAGACACTGCCTGGGGAAGAGCTGAGCTTCTGCAGGGCTTCTCTGGCAGAGGGTCCTGGCACCATCCCTCACGGACCCCAGGGCACCCTATGTACGTGAAGGGACTTACAGTGCCCAGCCACTAAGCTCTGGTATTGTCCTGCAATGAAGATCCGAGCTGCCCGGGAGGCTGGTCACCTGGTCACCTGCCACCCCTCGTCCAGCCCTATTCTAGCATGAGCTAGCAGGACGCACGATGGCCCCGACATGCTGTCCGTGGCTCAGGGGAGGAGAGCCAACCTGGCTGGCCTGTCCTGCCTTGGTGGAGGCTGTGTGGCGCCCTTTTCAGTCCTGGTCCTCCGTGACAGCCCCAGGTCAAGGGCTTCGACTATGCCCCGGAAGGACAGTGTGAGGAACTGGGAGGTGGCCAAGTGCGGCCTGGAGCTGCTCGGGCACATGGTCCCCTCCTCAGCCTGAGGCCGAGGAGCCGTTTGGGGCCTGGTGCCAGTGGGTGCTAGGCACCCACACAGTTTTCTGGCTGGTTTGTGGGTGGCTTCCCTCGAGAACCGACCTGTGCAGCCCCGGCTTATCGAAGGGGCCAGGGCCAGGGCCAGCTCCTCTCCAGCCCCTCCTGGCACAGAGGCTGTCCCTGGCTCAGCTAGGTGGTTGCACTCCTCTGGACCACAGCAGCACACCTAGGTCCCCTCTGGAAGCCAGCAGTGCCAATATGGGGGTGCCTGCGCCACACGCTTCTGTGGACAGGGAAGAGGTGGCCTTACTGCCCTCTGGGAAGGCAAGCGGGGACCTGTGGGCAGGGTCACAGCTCTCCTGGTTGCACATGTCCTTCCCTAAGCTCAAGTCCCTACAGACGGCGCCCTGACCCTGCTCGCCGAGGAGGAAGCACAAGATGTGCCCAGGTGCAAGTTTTAAGGAGAAGCAGAAGGTGCTCGGCCGGTCAGTGCAGCCAAGCCAAGGGACAGTAGCTGTCACTTACCCAGCTGGCTCTCGGGACCTAGGAAAGGTCTGCAAGAAAACCAACACCGGTTACCCGACCGCAGCACACCAGCACGTCGCACCGCGGACGGTCCCCTCGTCAGGGCCACAGGACACTCAACAGCCAGTCAGCGAAGCCATCCAGGCAGCTCTAAGTGCACCGCGGGGAGGGCACGGGCGGGTCACCTGTGTATGACGAACGAGATCCCCGCTCTGTCCTCCAGGATGCGCTTGAGGGTGGCGAGGTCATAATTCTCGGGGTGCTGAAAGGCGAGCCCCTCTGGGAGGCCCTGCACCTCCACAGCCGCCTGGTCGCGCAGCATCTGCTCATAGGGGACGGGCACCATCGCCGTGGTCCCCAGCGCCTTCCCTAGAGGGCAAGCCGTGGACGGCGTGAGGACGCTACCCGCGGCTGGACTTGGTGTAACCAGTGAGCCCAGCTGGTGGCACTGGCTTTGATCACACATCAAAAGCAGAAAGCCCCTGTCCCTCTCCCTCCCGAGTGCTTTACCCTCAGCCTTCACCTCCGGGAGGCGCCCAGCTGGGGTGGTGTCGGACTCCGAAGGGGCGGTGAGCCCCCAGGCATGAAGCCCCATTCCTCAGAGAGATGTCACCTGAGACCCCTCATAGAGGGATGTCACCTGGAGGACCCCAAAGTTGAATGTCCAGACCCCTGCAGGGGACGGACATGCTGAGGTCTTTGGAGGAGGAACGAGGCCCTGGGGTGCTGGGGGTCACGGAGGTGAGCTGCGGGGGCGCCTGCCGAGGGTTCTCCCTGTGTGCTGGGGGCTGAGCCCAGGGCCTCCTGCAGGCACTGCTGGGCTGTCCTAAGGACCCTGGGGGGCACGGGAGGTACAGAGACAGCGGGGGGAGAGGGGCCCTGGACCCAGTCTTGCTGGGGGCTCTGCGAGGGGACCAGGGCAGGAAACCAGGGCAGGAAGCCCGGTCAGCACAGAGGGGCTGGATTGAGACAGATGCTGCCGAAGGACACTCAGCCAGGACCTGATTAGAAAGTGGGTTTAAAATGCCCACAACGCCCTGGGAGCCATGCTGGTGGCTGTCACACCCTATCCCTTAGTGACCAGAGGGCTCGTGCTCGAGGCGGGCTTTACCGTAACAGAGGCAGAAGTGGTCCCCGACTGCTTTCCTGAGCGTCTCTGCTTCTCCTGGGGACGCCTGTGGCCCGCAGGCAGGGCGGGGGGGCTTCGCCTCACTCGGCTCCTCCACGAGGCCTGCCGCAGACCATGGGCAAGGTCAGCACACGGGGCCACCGGCTCCCTGCCGTGGGCCCCACTGCACCCACCCCACAGTCCCCACTGCGCCCACCCCACAGTCCCCTCTGCGCCCACCCCACAGTCCCCTCTGTGCCCACCCTACAGTCCCCACTCCACCCACCCTACAGTCCCCACTGCGCCCACCTACAGTCCCCCCCCCCCCGTGGGTGTTCAAAGAAAGCTGGAAAGGAACAAACAAAACCAGGAAAGAAAGAAAGAAAAGAGCGAGCCGGGTGCAGAAATGCACACCTGCAATCACAGGGACTGGGAGGCTGAGGCAGGAGGATCCCAAGTTCAAGACCAGCCTCAGCAACTCAGTGAGACCCTCCCTCAAAAAATAAAAAGGGCTGGGATGTGGCTTGGAGTTAAGAGCCCCTGGGTTCAATCCCTGGTACCAAAACAAAACAACAACAACAAAAAAACTAGTGTAGACTTTTATGAACAGGACACAGCGCACGCTGCAATGAATCTGCTGATACAGAGACCTGTAAATCCAACCTGGAAAGACAGACTAGAGTTTGAAGACATTTTCATCCCAGAAATTTGTTTACCATGCTGTGGAAAGTGGCGGTCACTGTGAGGCAGACCACCCCTCTGAACATCTGGGCCTCCAGCCACCGCTGCTCCACAAGTTTACAGCTGGTTGTTTTAATCAAGATGAAGTCAGGGGGTGGAAACTGCGAAATCATTTGGGCAGGGAAAGCTTAAAAGGATGATCAACTAGTGATAAGAAATCAGTGCCAAGGGGTGACAAGAGTGAGGGACAGTCATGGCAGCTGAGGGCGCAGCTGGGAGGCTGCCTGGGCAGCTAGCTCTGTGCTGCAGGGATTTTCGGGGAGGCCCGCTCTGGAGTGCCTGGGGATCCTGAGATGTGAGGGGGGCCGGCTGGGAACCCGCAGAAGCTGCAGGAAGGCCCCGCAGAGCCCTGGGAGGGGAGTGCCACCGGGCATCCCAGATGCTAGTGTCACTGTGCGCCTTGTAATCCCAGCTGCTGGAGAAGCTGAGTCAGGAGGAGCACAAATTTGAGGCCAGTCTCAGCAACCTAGTGAGACCCTGTCTCAAAGAATAAAAAGGGCTGGGAGGTGTGGCTCAGTGACTAAGCATTCCTGGGTTCAATCCCTGGTACCAAACCAAACCAAACCAAAAGGAAGTTATTCCAGTGCAAGAAGTATCAAAATTTTCAGTATTTGGGACACCTATTGTACCCCTACCTCTACGTGGTGGAGTACAGAACAATTGGAGGACCCCACCCCAGTAATGAAGCTCCTTCCTTGGGACAGAAGTGAAAGAAGGGATTATGTACCCAGAGTTCTGGTCTGTCTGGGATCTGCCTGAGGCACTGGTTTAGATTTATACTGATGAGGTTTGCACCAGAGTTTGAAGCCACTGAAAACAGAACATGCAGAATGTTAAAGCAGCAGTTCCACCATCTGGTGATAGGGAGAGCAAGGTCAAATAAGGTTTGAGAGGTCCTGGAACCTCCAGCCAGGCTAACTGGTGAAGCCTTCCCTACACAAAGTCCACATGCAAAGACTGAAACAAGTTGATGTTTTTTAAAATGTCTAAACACCAGAACAACAAGAAATAATTGATAAGCTATACAAAGAAACAAGGAAACATGGCCCAAAATAATGACATAAAATTTCAGAACTAGATCCAAAAGAAATGCAGATCTATGAGCTGCCTGACAAAGAAATGAGAATAATTATCATAATGATGCTAGATGAGCTAAGAGTACAGATAAACAAACAGAAACAGGTAAATAATGCATGAAAAAAATAGAACACCAAGAAAGAGAATTTATAAAAAGAATCAAACACAAACTCTAGAGTTAAAAAATACAGTAACTGAACTGAATAATTCATCAGAAGTATTCAACAGCAGACACGACCGGTCCAAAGAAACAAGGGGGAGCATGAAGGAGACAGGCTGTTGGAAATCATCGAGTAACGGAGCAAAAGAAGGAGAGAAAGGAAAGGGAGATTAAGGGGGTTGAGAAATTCTATTAAGCAGACCAGCACATGCACAATGGGAATTCCAAAAGAAGAAAAGGACAGAGTTTATTTGAAGAAATAATGGCCCCAAGCTTCCCAAATCTGAGGAGGAAAATCAGATATTTTTTTTTTCAAATTCAAGAAGCTCCATGAACTCCAGTGGGGATGAACCCAAGAGCCCCTCCCCGGTGCACTGGAGAGCCCCGCCTGAACTCAAAGGCACAGGAGAGGGCGGAGGCGGGAGAGGAAGGCGGTTTAGCACACACAGGAGATTCCATAAGACCAGCAGCAGCTTCTCAGCGGAATTCTGCAGGCCAACAAGAACAGGCTGATGTTTTCAAAGTGCCAAAAGAAGAAGAAAAAAATAAAACAAACCTAGTATTTGGAAAAACTACCCTTCAAAAGTTAGGGTTCTACCTAGTGTATGATTCTGTTGTATGAGATGTCAAAATAGCAGAACTCACAGGAATGGGGAGCGGGCTGGGAGCCGGCAGGCCTGGGGGCGCTAGGAAGAGGGGTAGTTTACTGGGTATGAGGTTCAGACTTGCAAGATTCAGAGATCAGAGATCTGTTTCACAACAATGGAAACATGCGTGATCCTGAGTAGCTGGATTGTAGGTAGGCGCCACACACCCAGGTTAGAGATTTTAATCCTCCCTTGGTCAGGAACAGAATAAGTAGGCAAAAACCAGAAAGAGTGCAGAACAATGTTCGACAACTGACCTGTTTGGCCCATTAACTGCACAAGCCAATGTTCTTTAAAGTGCACATGAAATGTCTGCCAATACAAATGATATGCTGAGCCAGACCTCAGGTTTTGATAAATTCAAAAGAACTGAAATCACCTGAAGCACCTTTTTAGACTACAGTGGAATTTAATTAGAAATCAATCCTGAAGAAAGGCCCCATGTAGTCAGAAATGAAGCAAAATGCTTCTAGGTCAAGTCAAAAAGGAAGACTCCTCTTGCCCACGGCCTGTGAGGGCTATGGATTTTGGGTTCCCCTTGTGGGAAGTGTACCAGTTGAGAAACACGGCGAAAATCACAGACCCAGAAAGTAATTCTCAAAAAGTGGGGGCAGGACGGCTCTAGGACCTAGCGTCCTGCTTCAAACGGGAAGGAGAGAGAGAAGAGCCTGCATTTGCTTTATTTATACAAGGGGGCTTCAAGGGATTTTCACAGAATGTTCTTTTGCCAAATAAGATAGAAGGAGGGCCGTCCACGCCCAGCAGTAACACCGGGGTCCAGAGCTAAGAGCAGCCTCTCTAGCCGAGGGAAGACTGAGGTCACCATGTGCTTTGCATGATCCATTAAGTGAAAGAAGCCACAAAATGACCTGCCATGCCTGGCCAAGATCTCCCAGGCCCCGAGGCCGAGTAGAGGTTTCCAGTAGCTCAGGGGTGCCCCCACCCCCAGAGTGTGAAGGTCAGAAAATATTTTTAGCTACCTGATCACGAAAACCTATCCCAAGTGGAAGGCAGCTAAAACATTACCTCGAGGGAAAATCCTAACTTTAAACACATGAAATGGGAAAAAGTCAGTGACCTAAGCTACCAAACCAAGAAAAGAAAAGCAATTGAACCCAATTAAAAATACAGTATGTCAGTAACAAAGAGGAGAATAGACATAACAAGGAATAGAGAGAAATAAACAAGCCAAACATTGGCTATTGGAGAGCCAGGTGGTTAGATCTTTTGCAAGATGTATTTAGGAAAAAAAGGGAAACAAATTATTAATATCGAAACAAAAGTGGAAATATTGATATGTATCTCCAACATACAGGCATTAAAACAAGACAGCAGAGATATTACGAAACACGGAGACACAACACAGACAGGATGTCTTAGATGAATAGATAAGTGTTTTGCAGTAAAATCGTACACACATACCCCTGGCCAACCTTTGGAGGCAGCTATATGAACTGCACAGATGTGCAAACACACACACTCACCCTATGACCTCTGACAAAACTGATGAATATTTTTCCTTTTTGTGCACCAGGGATTGAACCCAGGGGTGCTTAGCCACTGAGCCACATCCTGAGCCCTTATTTCACTTTTTATTTGAGACAGCGTCTTGGTAAGCTGCTTAGGGCCTTACCAAATTGCTGAGGCTGGCTTTGAGCTCACCGTCCTCCTGCCTCAGCCTCCTGAGCCACAGGGATTACAGGCGTGCGCCACCACACCTGGGTTTTTCCTTTTTTGATTCCAAGGAATACCGACCTGCCAACTCGACCCTCCCTCCTCCTAGAGATGGCCACTGCATAGGTGTCAGCTCTCATCTCACACCTGAAGTCGTCCTGACAAGGGCCACAAGTGCTCACTAATTCCCCAGGCACTTGAATACGCCGTGGCCTGCTCAAGGCCCTGAAAGTCCCAAAGAGCCGATGCGGTGGCGCACACCTGTAATCAAAGTGACCCAGGAGGCTGAGGCAGGATGGTTGCAAGTTCCACGCCAGCCTCAGCAACTTAGCAAGACCCCATCTCAAATAAAACAAATAAAAGGGCTGGGGGAGTGGCTCCGTGGTAGCGCAGCCCTGGGTCCGTCCCGAGCACCACAACACTACACAAACACAACATAACATGACACAACACAACATGACACAACATGACACAACACGACAACAAACATGCTTAGGACAACACGTGAAGCTCAGAAGATCGTAAGACACAGCCTGGCCCCCACGCATGTTCAGGTCTGGGAAACACGAGGGGGAGCGTGAACACCTACAGTATCTGGCGAAGTCCTTCTGCAGATCCTTCCTGGTGTTGACGAAGGCGCATCCCCTCTCGGTGCCCACCACGAACACGTCTGTCTCGTACACGGCGATGCAGGCCACCTCCACCTTGGACTTGGCCAGCTCCTTACACTGCAAGAGAAGCAGCGAATGGCGTTGTCCAGACACGGGCAGATCTGGAGTTCAGGAGAGGAACCAAAAGTAGGTAAAGGAAGGAGTATCTGAGCCGGGCGCGGTGCCCACTCCTGTGACCCCAGAGGCTCGGGAGGCTGAGGCAGGAGGATCGTCAGTTCTAAGCCAGCCTCAGCAACAGTGAGGCCCTAAGCAACTCAGGGAGACTCTGTCTCTAAATAAAACACAAATAGGGCTGGGGGTGTAGCTCAGTGGCCAAGTGTCCCTGAGTTCAACCCCTGGTCACTGCCTCCCTCCAAGAGGAATATCTGTTTGGAAAGAGAAAAATCACCATGAAAAAAATTATGGAGCAAATACCATGTCACGAAAGCCGGAAAGGAAGGTACATTAAGGTGCTACGCGTCCCTCCGTCAGGGCTTCTCCTGACCCTCTGGACGCAGACTCTTGCTTTAACAACAATTTCACAACATCATTTTGCATGGACGGTGGAGAGAGCACCTACTATTCCAACATGGCCCAACACGCTAATCATTCACAACCCAGACGCCAGGTGTGAGAATTCAGACAGACACGCTCGATGTTTGGGGCAGTGCTGCAGGTTCCTGTCCCAACAGACACAAGAATCCCCAGAGATTCTACAGATCCTCCACCTGCAGATACTTTATCTTAGGGGCTGGAGAATCTTCTGGGCCAGCTTCGGCCTCTGTGCATCGGAAACCTCCTTGATCCTCTACACTCCATACCCTGTAGCTGGGCATGGTGGTGCACACCCAAAATCCCAGCAACCCGGGTGGGAGGCCAAGGCAGGAGGATCTCAAGTTGGAGGCCAGCCTCAGCAACTTAGGGAAACACTATCTCAAAATAAAACACTAATAGGGCTGGGTGGGGATGTAGCACAGTAGTAGCGCACCCCTGGGTTCAATCCCTGGTACAGACACAGCTAAGTGCATGGCAGAAAAATCACCTGTAAACCCTTTACCAAGAGGAGCCACCACACACACCTGGGAACATGCACACATGCAGAGATGCGAGTTTGTTTTGAGATGGGACCACACTGTGTTGCCCAGGCTGGTCAAGAACAGCATACACATGTTTAAAAACAAAATCGGGATTGTACTACTGAACATAGGCTGGTGTTCAGATTTATTACCTTGACATTATTTTTTTAATATTTATTTTTTAGTTTTAGGTGGACACAATATTTCATTTTTATGTGGTGCTGAGGATCAAACCCAGTGCCCTGCGCATGCCAGGAGCGCGCTACCGCTTGAGCCACGTCCCCAGCCAACATTAATTTTTGAGCATTTCTCAAAATACAACTAAATGATCCTGAAAAAAATGACCTTTAAGTGAATACATGATATTCTACGCCACGCACACCCTGGCTTAGCCGTAACATCATTGAGGGGTTTTGTTCCTGTTATAAATAACAGCGCTACGACCAAGGGCCGTGACGGTAAATACTCTGGGCATGTTTGGTCATTTCCAGGAGACAGACTCTCCCCGGCAGGACACCTGCACACAAAGGTTCTTGAAACACACTGCTGACAGCACTCTGGAGAGTGACTCCTGCCAACACCGGGGAGAGGCTGCGTTAGTCAGCTCTGCTGTCACTCCGACCAGATCACTGACAAGGGCGGTGGAGAGGAGGAGCTCTCGGGCCTCGGCAACCAGGGGGCAGAGAGCTCTGCTCCCAGGGACAAAATGTAGACCACAAAGCCAGTGGCCCCCCACCCCGCCCATGACCTCCTCCCCGTCTCTGCCTCCTATAGTTACCACCCTAATAAACCCCCAAGGTGGACAGTGGCTTTGTCTACTGAATAGGTCGCATCTCTTGTGACCTGATCATTTCACCTCTGAACGTTTCTGTTTTTGGGGTGAGGGGGTACCAGGGATTGAACTCAGGGGCACTGACCACTGAGCCACGCCCCCCCCAGCTCTATTTTGTAATTTATTTTGGGGGGGGGGGTCTCACTGAGTTGCTTAGGGCCTCGCTTTTGCTGAGACTGGCTTTGAACTCACCATCCTCCTGCCTCAGCCTCCTGAGCTGCTGGGATCACAGGTGTGCGCCACCGCACCCGGCTGAACATTCTTACACCGGCTCACATCTGAGCTTCTGGAGGGTGCCTCACATCCCAATCACAGACCTGCCACCTTGCGGTCACCAGCACTGAGATCCAGTACTTGTGGGCCAAGAACAGAACATGGAAAGAGAAGACCAGCAGCTTCCGTGAAGAAAGGTGCAGGCAGACAGATGGACGGGAGCCCTGAAAGGTGCGCAGACATCCCTGCCCCATCTCCCAGCGTCAGGATGGTGTGGGGGCGGCTTTGGGTCCTGTCTTCTCTCCGGCTGGTGAGAGGCAGGGCCCTCCTCTCCTGCAAAGCTGGGCAGGACCAGCCTCCTGATCCCCAGGGCACGACCTGCGCCCACCGTGTAGGTGCGGCCTGGCAGAAACGACCCTAGGTTAGGTGAGTGCAGGGCAGCTCTGACTCACAGCCGGGGGCGGGGCTGGGGCCACAGGCTAGGGATCTGCTGTCCAGGGCTGCTTGGCCAAGCGCAGGCCAGTGTGTGGCTCGGAGGCCTGAGAGCTGGACAGCCCGCGTGTGGAGGCCAGCCTGGGTCCGGAGGCTTGAGGACCAGGAGCGCCTAGGGCAGGAGCCAATGCACAACTGCCCCTCCTGGGGGTGGACTTTGTGCCTAGGAAGAGGACGTCCTGGAGATGGATGAGGTGACCGCATGGTGGAGGCCCCAAAGCCGCTAAACTGCAGTCTTAAAATGGCAACTTGTGTGTATGTCTATTACCCAATGTTAGGATGAACTACAGAATCACCAACAGTCGCCTCTGCAGTTTCCATCACCCCAGCCACCCAGTCCCCACATGAACTGCGGTCAGTCTGCCCCCGGCCTCCCTGCCTCTGGGCCCCTGGACTTCCTTCACCCAACTTCCCGGGGCTTCGCATCACACACCCAGAGCTTGGCGATCGGCCACCATGCACCTCCCAAGCCTGTCCTGACCACTTCCCTCGCTCTGCTGCAGCTGGCTGACCTTCTCCATGTCCTTTCCAGCTCGGGCCTCAGGCGGCCGTCCCCTGCTCTACCCCACCGTGGTGGCCTGGCTGCCCCTCCCCTGAGCCTGTCCCTGCCTCTCCTGGGTAACACACACACACAGAGCTGATCACTGTCCCCTTCCCACACAGAAGCCAAGATCTGGGAGGGCCTCGCCGTCCTCTCAAGTGCTGCAGGACCATCCCTGCGGGGGCCTGGCCAGGGCAGCGGAGCCCGGGATGGGAGCAGGGGCCAGTCCTGCTTGGCGCCTGTCGGGCACCTCTGGCCCTCTGGGAACAGGGCCCAGGAGCTCGCCCCTCGGGTGTCAAATAAGCCCTCGGCCAATCCCGAGGGTCCCCACTCCAGATCCTTAACTGGTCACATCTGTGAAGTGCCTGTGGCCAGGGGAGGGGACATTCATGGGACCTGGCGACGAGCACCTGGTGGTTATCTCTGGGGCCATAGGTCAGTCCACTGAAGGTTGCTTCTGAGGCCTTAATTTGATTTTAGCAGATTAAAGATGACGGGTCTGGGTGTGTGTGTGTGTGTGTGTGTGTGTGTGTGTGTGTGGGAGTGTGCACGCACGTGCGCACACCTGTGGACATGGGAGTTCCATATTTGGTATTTTGCCAACTGACCCACCGATGTCCCTAATGGATAAGGAAAGTGTATGTACATACATTAAAGTCAGCATTTTTTTCTGTTTTCTGAACTCAGTATTTTGGCCCAGGATCCAGTCCAGGCCACACTTCCTGTCTGGCTGTCCCCTTTCAGCCCCCTGGGACCCGGGCAGCTCTCTTCTCTCCGTCTGTCCTGCGGACCCTGGGACTCTGTGGGACGCCCCTCAGTCGGGCTGATAAGAGGCCTCCTGGTCAGGTCCCTGCTGCTGCAGAAACCACGGCAGTGCTTCTCCCCTTAGGTGCACCAGCTTAGGAGGCAGCTGGTGTCCCTGTCCCTCTGTCCCAGCACTGCAGACCTCTGATCCCTGCCTAGGTGGTGGCTGTCAGGTTTCTCAACTGTGAGCTCTTGACTCTGCCTTTTAAATCAGTGTCTCTGTCAGACGCGGAGGTTTATAAATTCCTCATCCAATTTTAACCACCCAGGCAAAGTTATGTCGTATTTATTTATTTTGCAATACTGGGGATTGAATCCAGGGGCGCTCTGCCACTGAGACACACCCCCAGCTTTCTTTATTTCTTATTTTGAGACAGGGTCCCCCTAAATTGCTGAGGCTGGCCTTAAACTTCTGATTCTCCTGCCTCAGCCTCCCAAGTCGCTGGGATGACAGGCATGTGCCATGGCACTTGGCATCAATTTTGCTCTGAATTTAGACAAGAAAAATATTTTTCAAAAGATAAGAACCCTGGTACGGTGGCGCACACCTATGATCCCAGGGTTCAGGAGGCTGAGGAAGGAGATTGTGAGTTCAAATCCAACCTCAGCAACTTAGTGAGGTACTTTGCATCTCACCAAGACGCTGTCTCTAAATAAAATATTAAAGAAAGGGTGGGGATGTGGCTCAGTGGTTAAGAATCCCTGGGTGCAATCCTCAGAACCAAAATACAAAAAAAGTCAACAAAAGTACATCTCCCGTCCAGAAAGCCCACACGTATACGATCACACCCACGTTCACAAGTCGCAATCTGACAGCCTGCCGTCCTCTGCGGAGAACAGCCTTTCACACACAAAATGTAAACACTGGGTCAGAATTCCGTCTTCAGAAGTTGGCTGGATTATACTTTTCAGCAAAAGAGACAGAAACAGGTCAACATCAAAAGTGACACGGGCCGGGTTGGTGCACAACTGTGATCCCAGGGGCTGGGGAGGCTGAGGCAGGAGGATCGCAAGTTCAAAGCCAGCCTCAGCAACAGCAAAGTGCTAAGCAGCTCAGTGAGACCCTGTCTTTAAATAAGATACAAAATAGGGCTGGGGGTGGGGCTCAGTAGCTGAGTGCCCCTGAGTCCAATCCTTGGTGCCCCCCCCTGCAAAAATAAATGACAGGAAAGTGCCCCTCAATTCTGTGTCAATAAGGACCCACTAAGGGACGTGGCAGAAACACAGACCACCTCACCATGGACTCAAGGGCAGACATGAGGAAGGTCACCACCATCCTGCTCTCCGAAGACTCCTCATCTTCAACGGGCAGGGTAGACATCGCTACCTGGGCCATGATCCCTGTGCAAAAGAAGCAACAAGGACATGAGTGACAGAAACCAGGGACTCAGCACACTTCAGAGCCGTGAGGCGGCCACCAAGGTGGCCCAAACCATCCTTCTGCACTGAGAAGCTCACCCTTGCAGAGCGCAGAGAGCCTGGCTGAGACCCTGAATGGGAAGGCTCCTAGGGAGCACCTGATACCTGTTTCAGGGACAGCATTTTTCTTCTATGATCCTTAATTGTTCAGAGAGGTTTTTCTAGCCCTTTATCAGTAAATACAACTTGTCATCATTGTGCATTTTTCCAGATAAACTAGTTAAACTAGTTCTGAAATCTGTTAACCACCTGAATTAGGTCGTTTCCTGTTACTATAACAAAATAACTGAGGCTGGATATTTCATTTTTAAAAAAAGAGGTTTATTTAGTTCATATTTTTAGAGGTTGAAAGTCCACGATCAGGTGGCCCCATCGCTTCAGTCTCTGATGAGGGCCTCATGGCGAATGGTAATCACAATGGTGGGAGCATAAGCAGAGGATTGAGTGGGAAGACAGGAAGTGGGAAGCAGGGAGAGGGTGGCCTTGCTCCTTTAATAACCACCTGTTTTGTAGGAACCAAGTGAGTTCCTGAGAACACAAAGGGAGTCCTCCTGAGGGCAGCGCCCTGCAGACCTCCCACCTCCACTACAGCCCCCTCCTAGGGTCCCACCATCACGGGCAGCCCGGCCTCCAGCGGGGGGGTCTTGGGGGCAAGACACACCCTGCTCAGCACCGGTGTAGGCTGCTGAGCTGCCTTTGCCAGACACCTGTCCCTGCTGGGCGGCTGGAGAGGCAGCTGGCTCTTCTCTAAGACCTTTGCTGGATTTTTGATTGGGGGTTTAATTTTCTGTCTGTTTTTGGTGCTGGATGGAAGCCAGGCCTTGGGCATGCTGAGCACACACCCCCCCCCAAAGAGCCGCACCCCAGCCTCTCTTGGACTGGTGTCACTGACAGAAGCGCCCCTAGAGTTCACCTGCAAGGTGACTCGGACACTTTTCAGGCTCCCTGAAACCTCGTCACATACTTGGCTGGTGGCCTCAGAGGTCCTGGGCTGCTAGACGCCACAGCCTGACCACCAGTTGTTGCCGATGTGAGCCTGCGTCCACAGCAACCCCAGAGCCAGCCCTGCTGCCACACTGACCCAGCGGGGTCTCCCACTCCTCATCCGGGCAGGGTGTCAGGAGCTGCAATGCGTGAAGCCCGGGAGGACTGAGACCATCAAGGGAATGGCATGTCCCAGGCCCCACTCACCCTGCCCTGAGTAAGCTGTGCCTGAGGCTGAAGGTGGGAACCGCCCACAGGGTGGACATAGCCTTTTCTCCTCGCCTCTGCAGGTGACCATGGCTTAACAGCTGTGTGGTGGGGCGCCTGTCGAACTCAGCAAAGCCTTCCTCTGAGACACAGAGGGAAGCTGCTTGATGGACACCTGCTGGCAGCAGAGGAAGGACCCCACTTTCTGCTAATGATATCACAGTGATCCCTAAGAGGACTGTGGCTGGGCTCAGTGTAAGAGCAGCTCCCAGCAGGTGCAAGGCCCTGGGTTCCAAACCCAGCAGGCAAGCAACATATAGTCATGGTGGCACAAGCTCATCCCAGTGTCTCAGGAGGCTGAGGCAGGAGGCTCTCAAGTTGGAGGCCAGTCTCAACAACTTAGTGAGATCCTCAACAGTTCAGTGAGATCCTGTCTCAAAAAATAAAAAGGACTGAGGGTGCTGCTCAGTGGAAAAGTGCCCCTGGTTTCAATATCCAGTAGCAAAAATAAAAATCCTTGAAAGAGAGAGAGAGAGAGAGAGAGAGAGAGAGAGAGAGAAAAGCAGAGGGCTAGGGGTGTGGCTCAGTGGTAGTGGTCTTGCCTGGCACGCACCAGGCCCTGGGTTCCAACCCCAGTACCACAAAACAAACCATGCAAGGTGGCACACACCTGCAGGCCCAGCACTGAGAAGCCAAGGCAGGAGGACTGCAAGTTCAAGTTCAAGACCAGTTTGGGCAACTTGGTGAGACCCTGTCTCAAAAATAAAATAAAAAAGGGCTGGGTCACTTTATCAGTGAAAAAGTACCCCAGGTTCAATCCCAGCAGGGCAATAAATAAATAAGTAACAAGTGTGCTCTAATCCCTGGGGTTTACTGCAGTCTTAGCAGAGCCACAAGTGGAGGGAAGCCCATCTCTTCTGTTCTGATGAGGCACACGCCAGGCCTGACAGAGCTCGGAGACAATGACATGACTGAAGGGAGCTAATGCCCATCCCAAGAACATTCTCCCAAGAAGCAGTCCCCACATTCTAATCAGGCTAAAGACTGCAGGGAATGAGTCTGTACTCCAGCATAAAATCTGCTGGAGGCTACGGTGGTGACCTCCTTTCCTATCACCTCTAAGGTACCAGTGCATTTATTTAGATCACAGATTTTATATAGTAATTAACTTCTGCTTTTTTAAAAATATTTTTTAGTTGTTGATGGATCTTTATTTGGTGTATATGTATGTGGTGCTGAGAATCGAACCCAGTGCCTCTTGCATACTAGGCAAGCGCTCTACCACTGAGCCCTAGCCCAACTTCTGCTCTTCTAAAACTGGAAATGTAAACTAAAACTAAAACTAAATAAAAATAAAAATAAACAGAACCCAAACTCGCCAGCCCCCTGGACATCCCAGCTGTCCCAGGACTCCCTCCTCCTCTGTGCGATACTTCACTGGAGCAAAGCAAACCTCCAGAACAGGGTCAGCCCTCCGCAGCATGGGGGTCAAATCAGGAGGCCGCCTGGTTCTGTGAATAAAATGTCACTAGAACACGGCCACACTCACTCCTTTGCCTTCCTGCAGCCATGTGTCAAGGACCCCATGGCCCGAGGTCAAAAGTACTGACAGTTCACACAAACTGAGTTTGTCACTTACCCCTGGAAGGTCATCTGCTCCATCTAGTAAATCTCTGAGATCTTGAAAGAGAAGCCTGGTTGAGTCTTTAACATTTATTTCAATGTTTTCTTTTCCAAAGCTCCATTCTTCGGGTTTCTGAGGGCTTGGTTTTAGCTACCAAGTTCTGGAGGTGCCTTCTCCCACTCAGCTCAGGTCTACAGGGTATGAAGCTACAAACTCAAGTGCACCTGTTCACCACTCGATTAAAATGGGTGACAACTTACACTGGGTGCACGAAGGGGACTCAAGACACAAAGGAGGATAGAATCCAACTCCTGTGCTCTCGAGCGAGGCAGGCTGCATACCCAGGGCAGAATCACAGGCAACAGAGGCAAGAGAGAGCGGGACACCCCGTCCAGGGCACATGGGGACAGTGAGCAACTGTGGGGGGCGAGGGAAATGAAGGCACCTTCCAAGCTCTGCAGCCCGAGGAGGAGGGAAGGGACTGTGCAGGCTGAGGCCCTGGGCTCAGGGCAGCAGACCTCAGGGGCTAAGCAACACACAGGAAGGGCAGGGCAGGGTGCAGCTCAGCAGGGGAGTGCCTGCTGGGCCTGCCCAAGGCCCTGGGTTCAATCCCAGCACTTGGGGGAAAAAAATCAGGAAGGCCGGAAGAACCAGGATGCACTCTGAATTGTTTATCACTGCAAATCACCACCAAGAAAAAAGGAAAAAGTCTGCTCAAGTCGTTCAGCTGCAGCTGTGAGCTGTCTCTAACTGGCCAATTTCCAATTTCATACCCAGACATCTGTTTAACTTTAAAATTATCAGCACAAAAATAAAACATCTTTTTTTTTCCTTAAAACACACAAAGGTCGACTCACATGCTTTTATAGAATGGCTATTATCAAAAAGACAAAAATAGCTAGGCTTGTAATCCCAGCTACTTGGGAGGCTGAGGCAGGACTGAAAGTTGGAGGTCAGCTTGGGCAAAGGAGGAAGAAGCGCTTCCAAAATAAAATTACAAAGAAAGGGCTGGGAGTGGCGCTCAGTGGTGGAGCGTTTGCTTAGCACGTGTGAGGCACT
This sequence comes from Urocitellus parryii, assembly GCF_045843805.1. Taxonomy (NCBI): domain Eukaryota; kingdom Metazoa; phylum Chordata; class Mammalia; order Rodentia; family Sciuridae; genus Urocitellus; species Urocitellus parryii. Next base: position 26,547,002 of record NC_135539.1, on the reverse strand, counting down.
GGGTTCCACCCCAGGACACACATACGTTTTAAAAAAGAAGAAAAATGTACAATGCTGGTAGGAATTCCAAAAGAGGGGAACGCATACACTGTTGGTGGGATTGTGAAGTAGTACAGCCACTGTGGGAAACAGTATGGAGGCTCCCCCCAAATCTGGAAACAGAAACCCGATATGGTCCATATGCTCCAGCAATCCTACTGCTCGGTGCACATCCGAAAGATCAGAATCTGCACTTGTATTGCAATTCTACAGCACCGCTGGCAATAACTGGAATAAGGAACCCTTCCAGATGTGGAACAGGAGATGGTGGATAAAGGAAATGGGCACATATACACACTGGAATATTATTCAGTCATGAGGAAGGACGTTCCATCACTTGCAGCACCACGGATGGAATTGGAAGACTATGTTAAGTGAAATGGGCCAAGCACGGAAAGGAATGTTCTTAGATTTCACAGTAGACAGCAGAGGCTGGCAAGAGTGTGGGAGGAGGGACAGAGGGACGGCCAACAGTAGGTGGATGTAAGGAATAACTTCCAATGCTCTGTAGCACAGAAGCTTAATTACGGTTGACAACAGCTGTGTATTTTAAAACAGCAGAGAATCCCGAATGTTCCTAATACAGAAAGGATAAGTACTTGGGGTGAAGTCATTCACCCTGATCTGGTCATCACCACACTCTGCAGACACGTATGAAAAGGTCACACTGTACCCCTAAACAAATACAATTATGCGTCAATTAAGAACAGGGCTGGGGATACAGCGCAGCTGGTAGAGCGCCTGCCCCGCAGGCACAGGCCTTGGTTCCGTCCCCAGCACCACAAAACAAACAAAAGGAACACAAAGGACAAACAGCATGGGCTTGGAGCGGACAACACAGCCCCGGAGGCTTCTGTCCCCCTGAAACTCGAAGCCGGAACCGCTCCTGGCTTGAGCCTTTCCCTTCCCGGGTCGGCCCAGGCTCGCGGCCGTCAACCAGCTCCCCGGTCGACCGGCGTGCAGCAGACCCAGACAAAACCACCTGGGAGCAACTGACGCCGGGGGCGGAGCCCGAGCAACGACGACGGCCCCGCCTCCCCATCCGGCCAATCAGGCGCGTCGGCACGCAGCGCAGGCGCCCCTCGTACGCCAGGCGGAGCGTGACCTCGCGCGCACCGCGGCCTGGCGAGTCTCTACCCCCACCCCCGCCCTCGCCCAGCCAATCAGAGAGGAGAGGGCCGCGCGCTGCGTGCGTGCGTGCGTGCGGCCGCGTCCCCGCCGCAGGGCTCCCGCCCCACCCCCACTCCCGGCCTGCCTGCGGGGATGGGGTTCGGGGCGCGCCTGGGGGCCGGGGCGGCCGAGGGCTCGCGCCCGCCGTGCGCTGACCTCCCCCGCCTTCGGGAGCGGGACTGAGGCGGGCGCGCGCTCCGCGGCGGCGGCGAGGCTGGATACGCACCTGGGGACGCGGGATGCGCGCTGCCGCGGGGTCCTGAACCGGGGGCGGCGGCCGGCAGGCGTGCGGGCGGCGGCCCTGGCTCGCGCTGCTGTGCGCGTCCGTCCCCTTCCCCGCGCCCCTTTTTGTTTGCGTCCGGAGGCGGCCTTGCGCGCGTGTCCGCAGCGCCCCAAGTGGGCGGCGCCGCTTCCGGTGCTCGCGTCCCGCCAGCTGCCCGACCGCGCTGCCTGGCGCCCGGCCGCAAACCCTGAGGAAGGCCGCCGGTTGTCGGTCTCGGCCCGGGCGTGCCCGCCAGGCCTCGGCCGCCCGCCAGGCCCCTCCGCTCGACGTCGCAGTCGCGGCGTTCGGATTAGGTTGCGGTCCCCGAGGGTCGGCGGGCCGTTTACCCGTTGCCTAGATGTAACGTCGCGCCTCGTTGACACTTTCAGGAAACCTCACGATGCGTGCACAGCTGAACGGAACTGTCCCCCCCAAATGAGAGATGGGGTCTTCCTGTGCGGCTCCGGTGGCCTCAAGCCATCCTCCCGCCGCAGCCTGCCGAGGGGCCAGGACCGCAGGCGTCCCCCCAGGCCGTGCGACGACGCTCCTCCTGTCCTCGTCCCTGGCGGCAGCTTCCCAGGTCCACGTGCACGTGCTAAGGTGCATGTTTCTTTTGCAAAGAGACAGGGGCTCCCGCATTGCTAGCATTTCTTTCTAGTGGCTGTCGAGGATTTATTTACTAGAAGATGCCCTCCCCCCCCCCAAAAAAAAAAGTTATTTCAAAGCAAAGACAACAACCGAGCAGTTTGTCGGGGAAGGTGTCTGCTCTTTATGCATTTTAACAAGAGCTGTTTGCAAAGCTTTTATTAGTTACAGTCCATCCTGATTCACAGCTGTTCCCTGAAGTCCTGGGACCCTTGCTCCTAAAGATCTGGGCGTCAGATCTGGATGGGGCCTTTCTGTGAACCTGCTAATACATGTGTTTGTGGGTTTCTATGGAAGGACTCTAGTCGATGTGCATTGTTGACCCTGAACTTAGAGCCCAAAGCACTGTAATTCATGCCACATCCAGTCCATCTCTTTCTCGGTAGGCGGTAGGCCACATCGCAGCAAAGCCCTGAAATCTGTCTGTCTCTGTCACACACACATACACGCAAGAAAAGTATGTGGGAAAATGTAACATTAACTAGACCAAGAAGCAAATCTTGTTTGTAGTTTACAGGAAGACAGAGCCTCGCCTCTGTGACCTCTGCTGCGCACCTGCAAGGCGAGCACCTCACCCCTGGGCAGGTCTTCGAATGCCTGGGGAAGCACCAATAAACTGTAGGCAAACCCATCAATGCAGAATTCAGGAATAATGAGGATGAACTGTATTGCCAAAAGTTATGAGAGGACAAAACTCTTATATTTCTCTACTTAGACCTGGACGTGATGGCCTAATGTGCCTTAAAATCTACATGATAACCCATTCATTAAAAAGAAAAAAAAAAAAAAACATGTTTTCTGAGTGGTTAGAATCTCTAATTGGTGCCAGGAAGGTAGTGTGTGCACACGACCTCGACTTCCTGTCTTTCTCATGAGCTCACTCGAGTTAATCCCCACCACTTGGGTAACAGTCTCCCAGGGTCACAAGGGCCACCTATTGTAAATCCTGTAGTCTGAGTCTTCTGTGAGTCACTTTGTCTGTTGTGTAACCCATGGCTCCAGCTCCATCCTCTCTGGAACGCTTGTGGCTTTCTTTCTTTCTTTTTTTTTTTTTTTTTTTGTGGTGCCTCGTTGCCACCTCCTTCAGAGGGGAGAAATGCTGTGTGCTCACGTGGAGAAGGAATGGAGGTGCAGAAAAGGGGGTGACTCCCTCCATCAAGACCCTGTAGAGGGACATTTGCATTGGTCCATTTTCTGTTGTGCCGGTCAGCTCCTCATCACTCTAACCAAAATACCTGATAAGAGCAACTTAAATGGAGAAAAGTTTATTTGGTTCATGGTTTCGGAGGTTTAGTCCCCAGCTCTCTGCTTCCGTGACTGGGCAGAACATCGTGGTGCAAGGGTGTTATGGGGGAGCGGGAGTGCTGCTGGCCTCGTGGCAGCCGGGAGCAGAGAGACCGGAGGGGGCTGCAGGGAAGATGCGCCCCTACTGGGCAGCCCCCGAGACCCTCCCCTCCAGCACCCCACCTGCCTACAGTTACTGCAGTCAATTCATTAAAACTAGGATGGGTGGTCAGGCCACAGCTCTCAGTCCAGTGACTTCACCTCTGAACACTTCGGCATTAACAGAGGAGCTCTGGGGAGACACCTCCTGTCCAAACCGTCACACGTGCGTGGAGGAATTTACAAAGAAAAAGGTTATTTTGACTCATATTTATGGTCCAAGGAGAGGGCTCACATCTGGGAATGGCTTTCTTTCTTTTTTTTTTTTTTTTTTTTGTACCAGGACTGCACTCGGGCTCTCAACCACTGAGCCACATCCCCAGCCCTATTTTTTGTATTTTATTAGAGACAGGGTCTCACTGAGTTGTTTGGCACCTCGCTGTTGCTGACACTGGTTTTGAACTCTTGGTCCTCCTGCCTCAGCCTCCCGAGCTGCTGGAGTTACAGGTGTGGGCCACCATGCCCAGCTGGGGATGGCTTTCTTAATGGTAGAGTCCCAAGGTGGAGCAGATCATCCCGTTTCAAGAGACAGAGTGCATGAATGTCTCTCTTCTAGTCTCTCTCCCTCTTCTTAGGAAGCCACCAGTATTTAGTCAAGGGGCTCCACCCTAGTGACATCATCTAGCCCTCCCCAAAGCCCCACCTCAGATCAAGTTTCCTCTTTTTTTTTTTTTTTTTGGTAACAGGGATTGAATTCAGGGGCTGTCTACCACTGAGCCACATCCCCAGCCCTTTGTTTAATATTTTATTTAGAGACAGGGTCTCCCTGAGTTGCTTAGGGCCTTGCTAAGTTGCTGAGACTAGTCTTGAACTGTGATCCTCCTGCCTCAGCCTCCCGAGTCCCTGGGATTACAGGTGTGTGCCACCGTGCTTGGGAACCACTGCTATTTTTAATGAGCACAAATGGTTTTTAAATAACAAAACATTTGTCTAAAAAAAAGTATTGTTGATTCTTACCTCATTATATAAGTTTTTAAAACTTTTCATAAAGTACGTATTTATATCAATATGTATGTTTTTTCATGCTTACAAATTTCACTCATATGGATATGTAATCAAAATAATTTGGAGACCACTGCCCTGAAAAGTGGGGATCTCAAAAAGTATGTTCTCAACAGTGCACAGTATCATCCACACGCAGAGGGCTGGCTCCGTTCAGTGACAGAAGCCAGCGGTAATGATAGAGAGTACCACCTTCATGGATAGGAAGACTTGCCATTGTAAATGTCACTTCTCCTCATTGATTTCTCTGAATTAGCTCATTAATTTAATGCAGTTTCACTCAAAATCCCAGTGGGATTTTTTATGCTGCCTGACAAGGCAATTTTTAAAATTTATATAGCAGTAAATGTTATGAATCGCAAAGTCAATTTTGTAAAAAGAACAGGGAAGAAATGCAAAGAGAATTGATTGAACAAAAATCAGAGCAGATCGTGAAGCCACCACAGGTGAGACATTGTCACAGCAGAGCAAGAACAGGGCAGGAGGAGCAAGGAGCTTCCAGAAACCGACCAGAGAATTTATGGAAATTTATCATATATTCTAAAAAGAGTTTTCTAAAAACAACATTTCCAATCCTCAGATAATGTCCATGCTAGCCAAAAAAATATTTAAGGATAATCAGCAATTTCTCTGGAAAAAAAATACCTATAAATATGTAGTCTGGCTTCAACCACTCAAAAATCAACTTAAATATAAAACCTAAAGAGTTAATATGAAATGAATATAAAACAAAAAGAAAAGAGTTACATTAAATGTTTTACATTGTATAAAACACTGTACCTTGGGTAAAGATAGTATTCCTAAACAAGGCAGAATACAGAAGTTCCTTGTGCTCCACATGTGTAATAAGAATTGTAATGCCTTCCGCTGTCATATGTAAATTAAAAAACAAACAAAAAAAACCCAGAAGTTCCAATAGATATGATTAGTAAAACAGGCTACATCAAAATAATTTTTTTTTGCAGGGGGGGGATTACTGGAGATTGAACTACTCAGGGGCCCTCGACCACTGAGCCACACCCCCAACCCTATTTTGTATTTTATTTAGAGACAGGGTCTCACTGAGTTGCTTAGCATCTCACTTTTGCTGAGGCTGCCTTTGAACTTGTAATCCTCCTGCCTCAGCCTCCTGAGCCACTAGGATTATAGGCGTGTCCCACCGTGCCCTGCAAATCTTATTGTATTGATGTATTTCATGTAAAACAAATTGAAGGTGTCTATTAAGAATTTCTAAAACTAACCTTTTCTATAAACCTGAATTACTATTTATCAACATCAACCCAAGAGATGTTCTCACAGAGATGCACAGGGAATCATGTTCAAGCACATTCACTGTGAGGCTGGGGCTGCAGCTCTGGGGCAGAGGCTTGCCTGGCATGCACAAGGTCCTGGGTTCAATGCCAGCACAGAAAAAACAAAAACAAAACTGCTGTATTGGACATTTATCATAAATTCAGACAACCTTTTTTTTTTTTTTTGGTATCTGGGGTTGAATTCAGGGGCATTTGACCACTGAGTCACATCCCCAGCGTATTTTTTGTATTTTATTTAGAGACAGGGTCTCACTAAATTGCTTAGTGCCTCACTGTTGTTGAGGCTGGCTTTGAACTTCTGATCCTTCGAGCCACTGGGATTACAGGGTGCGCCTTAGCGCCTGGCTCCTCAGACAACCTCTGGAATTATCAATAAATATGTAGCCTGGCCTCACACCACTCATACACAAACCAAATGTTCACCAAAACAATGGCTAAATGAGACGCGGTTAGCTCAGGGCTAAGGGTGCAGCTCAGTCCTAAAGTGCGAGCCTCGGATGTGCAAGACCCTGGGTTCCCCAGTACCCCTCGTCCCCCCCAAAAAGTGGTTAATTTACATTAATGTGCAAAAATGTGAGAGCTGGGGACAGGTCCAAAGGAACAGTTAGGGAAGTGTCTCCAAGTTAATTTGGAGTTAAAAGAAACTGCAATATGGGATACATATTACAACATTTTCTTTAAACACACGACAAAAATAATGTTTTTCCATGGTAATGCATATGTGGAGTTACATGAGTAAAGGGGCTTTTGGTCTTATCCATATTTTTTTTTAACAAAGGAACTGTTAGTTTACCAGTGGTATAATTAAAGTTAATGAATAAAAAGTAAAACATGGGGCTGGGGATACAGCTCAGTTGGTAGAGTGCTCGCCTCGCATGCACAAGGCCCTGGGTTCAATCCCCAGTAAACCATGAAAACACGTAAGGTTAATTAAGTTCCCTCTTTGGGAGACTAAAGAATTTCAACTGCCTCAAAATATCAGAGTGGTAGGAGCCTTTGGTCCTAGCTGCTTGGGAGGCTGAGGCAGGGGGATTCCTTGTGTCCAGGAGCTGGAGACCAGCCTTGAGCAACATCGGGAGACCCCATCTCAACAAAGCAAAGCAAAACAGACCACAAATACAAATAAAATAAATTAAAAAATAGAAAACGTACAAGAAAAAGTCCCTTCGGTGTGGGAGGTAAAATTTAGCTTGGGTGACATTAGCAGACATTTCGAAATCTGATGTTTTGCTGTGGAATCAACTTTTCCAAGCAAAATTTTAGACAAAGATGGAAGTCCCTGCCCCCCATAGAGCGTCTATAAAGCCAACAAGAGTTTTAAATTTATTTATTTATTTAGACATACGGGGGATCAACCCACTAAGTTTCAATAGTAAATATAAAATCCGGGCTGTGACTACCAATCTCAACTGGCCCCAGACTTTTGATCCTTTCCACAGAATCCGCAGGCACACACTGCCACCTGGTGGCTGGGGCTCACATTGCAGTTTGTCCTTTAGTCCTCAAATCTTACTAAACCAAGGCTTTCTTGTTTGGATATTCCTTAAAAGCAAAATGTTTTAGAAATTTGGAAGTCTTATCTAGGGCTGTTGATTTTAAATTTTGACAAAGATTTTTCAAAAAGCTTACTATTTTCCATCATTTCCAGTTTTGTGAAGGAACAGACATTTAAGACCAAATGAATCAGAAAAAACATAAGCACAGATAAAAGGACAGTCCTGCTCCCAAAGGACCATGAAGAATTGCCCAGGCATGGTGGTGCCGCCTGTAATCCCAGCTCCTCGGGAGGCTGAGGCAGGAGGATCACAAGTTGGAGACCAGCCTCAGTAACTTAGTGAGACCCTAGCTGGGTGTGGTGGTGCCTGAAATCCCCAGCAGCTAGGGAGGCTGAGGCAGGAGGATCACAGTTCAAAGCCAGCCTCAGCAACAGTGAGGTGCTAAGCAACTCAGTGAGACCGTCTCTCAATAAAATACAAAATAGGGCTGAGGGCAGGGCTCAGTGGTCCAGTGCCCCTGAATTCAATCCCTGGTACCAAAAAAAAACAAAAAAACAAAAAAACAAAAAACCCAAACAAACTTAGTGAGGCCCTAAGCAACTTAGTGAGACCCTGCTTCAAAAATTAGAAGGAGTGGGGATGTGGCTCAGTGGATAAGTGCCCCTGGGCCCCGGGGTCAATACCCAGGACCGAAAAAATCACAGGTTGGGGGGCTCTACGGGAGAGGCTCGCCTGGTGTGTGGGGGGCCCTGGGTTCCAACATACACTTAATAAACATGTATGTTCCATAGCCCTGTTCACAGTCTCCCTTATCCACATGTCCCAGAGCCAGGGACCAGGTCCTGCCTACAGTCTTGAGAGGTGGGTCACGTTCTGAGAAAGGCTTGATTCTGTTGTGGTGGCACCAAAGCAGGTACTTGGATAAAGCCAGAGTCACAGCCCGCTGTGCTCCAAGAGGGCTTTCAGCACCCTTACCCTCTAATGGGACTTCTTTCGCAGAAGAGACTTTTTTTTTTTTTTTTTTTTTTTTTTGCTACGGGTGACTGAACCCAGGGGTGCTTAACTACAGAGCTGCATCCCCAGTCTTTTTAAAAATGTTTTGAGACAGGTCCTCTCTAAGTTGCTGAGGCTGACTTTGAACTTGCCATCCTCCTGCCTCGGCCTCCCGAGTCCCTGCGCCCGGCTCGGCTGAGCTTTCTATCTTGCATTAACAGTGAAAACCGTGACGCTTGTCCCCGCTGGCTTGTCACCTGAGGTCTGAGCCCCACTGAGGTGGCTCATGCTTCACAGGAGGAGTACAAGGAGCATCCCCGCACAGGGGAATCCTTTTAACTGGCCTTGGGAGCACATTGACCCTGGGTGAATTCCAGGACCAGCAACAGACAGAAAGCGAGATAAGGGCTGGGCTCGGTGGCGCAGCGCACACCAGGACCCGCCGGCCTCCGCCCCGCCGGCCTCCAGTCTCGGACTCCAGGCTGCACCGCCGCGGCCCGCGCAGTCGGTGCAGTTTTTCAGCCTCTCATTTTAAAGGTGAGAGCCTGAGAAGAGCGACGGGAGTGGGGACGGCTGCAAGGAGCCAGCTGAGAAAGGACGAGGGGCAGGGAGCCCAGGAGGCAGGACGAGCCGCCCGGAGCAGTACGAGACGGATGAGTGGCCCTGGGCCCTGGGTTCAAGAACTGGTCCGCTTCGCCGCCTTCCGCCAGCAGCAAACATGGCGGCGGCCGCTTCCGCCCACACGGGAAGTCAAGGGTGACGCAAGATGGCGGCGCCCGCCGGCGGCTGAGGCGTGAAGCGAAGCATGGCGTCGGCGGCGCTGGTTCGGCTGGGGCGGCGGCTGACGGGCCCGGGGCAGGGGCGCGGGCACTGGACGGCGGCCGGGCGCTCCCGGAGCCGGCGCGAGGCGGCCGAGGCCGAGGCCGAGGCGCCGGTGCTGCAGTATGTGGGCGAGCGCGCGGCCCGAGCGGATCGCGTCTTCGTGTGGGGCTTCAGCTTCTCGGGGGCGCTAGGCGTGCCCAGCTTCGTGCTGCCCAGACTCGCGCCTGCCACGCGCGGCCGCCCTCCGCGCCGGAGAGTGCAGCCGCTGCCCTACCGCTTGGAGCTGCCGCAGAGGGTGCGCGGGGCGCCCGGGGAGTGAGGCGGGTGGGGGGGGCAGGAGAGGGAGGCTGGGGAGGGAGGTAGGAAAGGGAAGGAGAGGCCGAGGAGGAGGAGGGAGAGGGAGGCCGAGGAGGAGGGAGAGGGAGACTGGGGAGGGAGGAAAAACTGGAGGGGGAGGCGGGGGAGAAGGAGTGAGGAAGGGAGGAGGCCGGGGAGGTCAGGGAGGACCGGGAGGCGTGCAGCACGGATTGCTGGGGGCAGGCTGGGGACTCCTTAGGGACAAGGCATTAAGAAGGAGCGAGCCCAGCGGGACGGTGGAATGACTGACCTGGGAAGGAGGCAGGTCCTAGATTTGGAGGGGTGGCAGCCAGAGGACCCTGAAGCTGACATGAGGTTGGGCCTGCCTGTGTGGCTGTGGAGGCCCTGGTAGGCCATGAAAAGGAGGCACCTTGTCCAGTTGGGCTTCTGACTTCTCTGCCAAGTCCGCCAGTGAGCTCTGGACCAGAAACGGGGGACGGAGAAAGGGGGACTTCTGTTCCAACCCGGTGAAAAGCCAGGGGCTGGGGATGGGAGCTGAGCCAAGCTCGGGCTGGCTGGAACCTGCAGTCCTCCTGCCTCAGCCTCCCCACTTGACCCCCTGGCGAATTGGCCATGTTGAGTCCTCAGTCCTGGGCCCTGGGCACGGGACCGCAGGGTTCTCCTGGCTTTTCCTGGGCAGCGCTTGTTTTCTGGGCAGTGTCTTGAGGAGCGGATGTTTTCCATCTTGATGAATTTCCTCAACCGGTTTTTCTGCTGCAGGTTGTGCTTTAGTGGCTCATCCAAGGGATCTGCCAGACCCAAGTTTGTGCCCTTGTTCACTGGGTGGCTTTGGCTCTTGTATTTAAGTCTCTGAGCCCCTGTGAGCTGCTTTGGGCCTGTGGGGTGAGGCAGGGTCCGAGGTCTCTTGTCCAAGCAACCGTACCTGCCCTTCCCTTGGTGGGAAACGGGGTGACCTGAAGGCAAGGATTGACTTCTGGACTCCCAGCTGTCTTCATGAAGCTGTGTCCACCCTCACGTCAGAATGACCCGTCTTGGTCACTGTCTGGATGGCTATGGCTTGTGGTGAGCTTTGCAGTCAGGAGGCCGCCCTCAGACTCTTTGGAGGTGGGAGCTCTGCCCAGCCCTGTCCTCCCCGTGTGTGGGGGACAGGGACGGAGCTCAGGGCCACCCTACCACTGAGTTGTACCCTCTGCCCTTCTGAGGCAGGTTCTCACTAGGCTCCTGAGGCTGGCCTTGGACTTGTGATCCTCCTGCCTCAGCCCCCGAGTAGCTGAGGTTATAGCATGTGCCACTGGGCCTGGTCCTTGTCCTTTTAAAAAAATGATCTGCCTCCTCTGGGTCCTTTGAATTTTAGGCTTGGCTTGTCCGTTTCTGCAGAAATCCCTTCTGGGGTTCTTAGGTATTTTTATGGTGCTTGGGGTTGAACCGGGCCTCGTGCCTGCTGGGCAGGTGCTGACCGTGGGCTCCAGCCAGCCCTGTGTGTCTTGCTGTGCTGGGGATGGGACCCGGGCACTTGACCCTGGGCCACATCCCTCCACAGCCTTCTCACTGGGGCTTTGAGGGGGTTCAGTGTGCGGAGTTGCCGTGGAAACTGTTGTGCTCCTCCCCTCAGTGGGCGGGACTGTCTCCCATTTGTTTGGATCTTGTCTTCTCTGTCCCTGTGACACCCTGGGGCAGCCTCCCCTCTGCTCATCTGGGGTCGCAGCACAGCCTAGGGCGAGGGGCAGCCTCCAGGGGCCCAATCCTGAGGGCCTCGGTCACCTGTGTGCCCCATGGTTGAGGAGGTGCTGTCGCTGCGGGACCCTAGTTGCTGTGGCACCTGTCTTCAGGGCCACCCAGCGGACACCTGCTTCCGGAGTCCCTGGAGAGGCAGCGTCCCCCCGGCCACACAGATGGCAGGCCGAGAGCAGGCCGAGGCCTCTAATGGCCTTGGGTGGGATGGGAGTGCTGGTTTGTGGGTGACTCGGGGGTGAACGAGGTGCAGTGCCGGTCAAATGGTTGTGGTTTGTCACCACTCTGCGCTCGGGGCTTCTTTCAGATCTCCTCTGCGGCCTGTGGCTATGGATTCACACTGCTGTCCTCCAGGACCAAGGATGTCACCAAGGTGTGGGGCATGGGACTCAACAAGGACTCCCAGCTCGGGTTTCAGAGGAGCCGGAGGGACAAAGGTGCGGGGCCACAGGAGCCTGCGCTGGCGTGGGCACCTCTGGCCGGAGTGGGACTGAGAGGCTGGCTCGTGACCCCGGCCAGCTGGAGCTCACCCTGGTCAGCAGCAGCGGGGACCCTCGGCAGTAGGGTGGGCACCGGGGTGGGCAATGGCCGCTCCCGCTTGGCCCCGGGTGCCCATGCCTGGACGTGGCCTGGGAGGAGACCAGTGGGCCCTCCAGACCCCGGGCTTGTCCCCGCGTTTGGGGCTTCAGATGTAAAGGGTCAGGAACGGCCGACGAGGACGTTTAGGAAGCAGGCCTTGTCACGAGAGCCACAGGAACCAAGGTGGCTGTGAGCTGAGGTGCCACTACAGAGCAGATTTACTCTTTTTTTTTTTTTTTTTTTTTTTTTTTTTAAAGAGAGAGAGAGAGAGAGAGAGAGAGAGGAGAGAAAGAATTTTAACATTTATTTTTTAGTTTTCGGCGGACACAACATCTTTGTTTGTATGTGGTGCTGAGGATCGAACCCGGGCCACACGCATGCCAGGCGAGCGCGCTACCGCTTGAGCCACATCCCCAGCCCCAGATTTACTCTTAAGACAGGAGCCATCAGCCCGACGCCAGCGGGCAGGCCTCCCACGTCCCGAGTCCCTGTCCACCTATACAGCAGGCGGCCTCCCGTGTCCCCGTCTACCTGCAGTCTGTTTCTGCCTGGGTCAGAGCGCACTTGTGTTTTGTCTTGGGCTGTTTTAGACTCTGTATCAGAGAAGCTTGGCATCAGGGTCGGGCCTCATTGGCCCTGAGAGGCCGCCCTCCATGTTTCTGGCCCACTAGGCCTTGAACGGCGCTGGGGGGACCCCAGGCCTGGCGCATGCAGAGCAGGTGCCACCCTGAGCCTCCCCACCCTAAGTTTCCCTTAGCGGATCACTGACTTGTCCAGACCGGCCGCAGCCTCTGGAGCCCCAGGAGATTCCCAAGGAGGCCCAGCGTGTGGTTCAGTGACCACTGGGTTCCTGGCCCCGACGGGCACTGGGAGCTTCCCGCCTGACTCTGTGGGGAACGGGGTGGACAGCGGTTCCTGCTGCCGGAGGTGGCCTTGGCCGCTGCCTCGCTCTGACCTGCGGTCCTCTGCAGCCAGGGGCTACGAGTACGTCCTGGAGCCGTCGCCCATCCCGCTGCCCCTGGACAGGCCTCAGGAGACCCGGGTGCTGCAGGTGTCCTGTGGCAGGGCGCACTCCCTGGTCCTGACAGACAGCGAGGGAGGTGAGTGCCCTCCCTGCGGGAGGGCCATTGGTGGGCTTGCTGAGCTCCTCGGGAGGTCTCTGCACTGGGCTGTGTGCACGCACAAAGGGTCTGTTTGCTTGCACCTCCCCTAGTGTGGCCTCTCAGGCCAAGGTCCCTGTGCCTGAGGTCCCTCTGCAGAGGGCTTGTGTCCAGGGAGAGGCAGCAAAGCCGCTTTGTTCCCGCTTCTCTTCCTGGCCAAGGTGCCTGATGGGGGAAGGCAGAAGTGGCCTTAGGAGGCCCTCACCAGGGCCTTTGGTGTCCGTGCAGCCTGGCCACAGGCACATGGACGGGGACTTGCCCACATTGTGGAATTCCCAGGAGGTGGGACCAGGGCACGGGGACCCAGAAGGCCTGAGGTGTCCCTGGAGGCGGGTGTTGCAGGAGGGAGCCCGTGGCAGTCGGGATGGGCAGCTGTGGGGGATGGCTCCGGAGACCCTGGTGGCCCTGGCCTGCTGGGATCCCATGAGCCTGCGCAGTGGATTGTGGCCTGGGTGGACTGGGTCGGCTGTGTCCCTTCCAGTGTTCAGCATGGGGAACAACTCGTATGGGCAGTGTGGCCGGAAGGTCGTGGAGAATGAAGTGTACAGGTGCGTGCCGAGCTCTGCCCCCAGACCTGAGTGGCCGCAGGGTGAGAGCCGGGGCTCCGTACCCCTGGGGGGAGCCCTGGGGCGGTTCTGCTGGGGGTGGGCTCAGCCATGAGCTTGGGGGTGAGGGGTGAGCCTTGGTCGTCATGTGTACAAACCTTTTGAACTAATTTTTTGAGGAGTACTGGGGATTGAACTCAGGGGCACTGACCACTGAGCCCCATCCCCATCCCTGTTTTGAATTTTGTTAGAGACAGGGTCTCACGGAATTGCTCAGCACCTGGCTAAATTGCTGAGGCTGGATTTGAACTCCTGATTCTCCTGTCTCAGCCTCCTGAGCCTCTAGGATCACAGGCGTGCCCGGCCGAATTAATTTTTATAACCTTTTTACTTTAAATGAAGGGGAATTATTTAAATTAACCACGTTTTCAAATTGGTTAACTTAAAAAGTTCACCTTCATTTCAGTTTTTTCATTTTGTATTAAAAAAGAAAAAATTCCACTAGTTCCTTGCTTGATGCTGGTGGCCTGAGTGCTAGTCTCTGGCCTCATAAAAAAGTCATGTCGAGGTCTGGGCTGTGACTCAGGGGCAGAGCGTTGTCCAGCACAGGTGAGGCATTGGGTTTGATCCTCAGCACCACATAAAAAAATAAGTAAAATTAAATTATTGTCCAACAACTAAAAATATTTAAAAAACCTCACATCAAGCTGGTGCGGTGGCCACGCCTGTAACCCCAGCTGTGTGGGAGGCTGAGGCAGGAGGAGCGCAAGCTGGAGGCCAGCCTTGGCAACCTAGCGATACCTGGTTTCGGAATAAATAACTAAATGAAGGGGCTCAGTGGCAGAGTGCCCCTGGGTCAGTCCTCAGTACCGCGGGGAGGAAGAGACGCCTTGAGTTTCGTTGTGTGGGTTGTCCCCCCCAGGCCTGCTGTGCTCTGAAGGTGGCCCTGTGCACATGGGGTTGGGCTATCGGCCAGGGTGAAGGGGCCCGGCCTGTGCAGGGCTGATGGCCACGTCTCCTCTTCTTGGCTCTAGTGAAAGTCACAAGATCCACAGGATGCAGGACTTTGATGGGCAGGTGGTCCAGGTAAGAGACGGGCTCCTCCTGTCCCCGGATGCTTTGGAAGGATCGACACTGGGCGGGGTGCTGGCAGGCGGTTAGGGGAACTTCCTGAAGGGTCAGGTTACTCTGGTCAGGACTCCTGGCCTGCGCTGGAGACCAGGCTCCTGCTGAACCCTGGGATGGGGGTCTAGAAGAGTTGGGGCGGGGGTGAGGCTCCCGTGGAGACCAGGCTGCCTGCTCAGCTGTGTCCACCTGGAGTGGGGGCCTGTGGGGCGGTACCCAGGCACCCGATGGCCACTTAGGATAAACACTTAGCCTCGGGTGTTCCTGCTGAGGCTGGGGTGCTGCCCAGCAGGAGGGGAGGGGCATCCTGGAGGCCCAAGCAGGCCTGGGGTGTGGCTGGTGGTCACTGCTGTGCTCGTGGTAGTGCGCTCTGCAGCGGTCAGGAGGGCAGGCGGGAGTGGATGACGCACAGTCTGGGCACTGGTGGGGAGTGGAGCCCTGAGGGCCTCGTCCTTGGGCAGTGGGCTGTGAGGTTTTCAGCAGGGCGGGGGGTGCGTGGTGTGTGCCAGGCCCAGGTCCATGTCCAGCGTCTCCGAAGGAATGTGTTCCAGGGGAGGTGGCTGCCGAGTCGTGACCTTCCAGAAAGACGACTTAGCCCTGGTGGGAAGTAGAGGGGAGAGGCGTGGAGGCCAGGAGGGGAGTCTGGGAGGGTGGGGGCATAGACCCCCAGGACAGCCAGGCTTCGGGGTCAGGAGAGGAGCAGGGAGGGCACCCTGGGATCCAGAGTGACTGGCCAGCAGAATGGGGGACGCGGGGCTTGGTCAGGGGTCACGGGAGAGGCAGAGCCTCCTGCGCAGCCCCAGGTGCCTGTGGGCTCAAGTCCCCGTCCTCCACCCATGGATGAGTGGCTTCGGGTGTCACCAGACCTCCTGAGTCTGTCCTGGGTGGTCCTGCTGTGGCCTGCTTCTCCTGAGGCAGTTAGAGACCAGGTCTGGAGACCAGCGTGGGGTGGCAGTGGGCCTTGGGAATAGAGCAGCCAGGTGTGGGGAGAGGGAGAGGCAGGAGGCCCAGGACAGGCTCGGGCTCCAGCGGTGAAGGGGATGAAGGGGACTGGGGCTGAGGCTGAGCTGGAGCTGGCCAGGGTGGGGCGTGGTGGTGGTGGGGGGGACGCAGGGGTGGGGTGGGGGGTGGGGTGAGGGTGGGCCCTCCCTGGCCCCCTCTCTGGCCCCCTCCCTGGCCCCCTCCCTGGCCCCTCTCCCTGCCCCCTCTCGCCCCCTCCCTGGCCCTCCCTCATCCCCTCCCTGCCCCCCTGCCCCTTCCTGGCCCCCTCCTGGCCTCAGGAGCTGCTGCTCTGGCTGCGCAGAGGGGAGAGCAGGCCTGGGAACTCTCTGAGAGAGGGTCTCCTCTGCCCACTGGTGTCCTCCAGGTGGCCTGCGGACAGGATCACAGCCTGTTCCTCACGGATCGAGGCGAGGTCTACTCCTGTGGATGGGGTGCCGATGGGCAGACAGGTGCGTGATGCGAGGCCGTGGTGTGGCCCTGGGGGCCAGGACCGCCTCCCACTGGGCTCCATCCCCCTTGCTCCTGGGGAGTGCTGTCCCCTGACTTGCCTGTGACCCCCTTGCTCCTGGGGAGTGCTGTCCCCTGCACTTGCCTGTGACCCCCTTTCTGCTGCCTGTGACCATGGACATGCAGCCTGCAGCTGGCCAGCCCTGACCCCCACTGCTGGTCCTGCTCTGGGCCTGCAGGGCGACTCGCTCCTGAGGCCCCGACTTGTGTGTGGAGGCTCCCTTCCTTAGGTGTTTAGTAATGTTAATTTTTCTGAATTTCCTTTTTCATGTTTTTGCTTCACTAGGATCTAAACCAGGGTTCTTTACTACGGGCCAATCCCAGCCTCTGCTCTTACGTGTATCTGTGTGTGTCTGTGTGTATCTGGGGCACCAGGCATTGAACCCAGGGCCACCGAACCACGGAGCCACATCCCAAGCCCTTTTTCTTTTCTTTACGTCTTTTTAGAGACAGGGTCTTGCTGAGTTGCTTAGGGCTTCCCTAAGTCGGCTGGCTCCGACTCCCCATCCTCCTGCCTCAGCCCCCTGAGTCGCTGGGATCACAGGCGTGGGCCACTTGCCCGGTGCTTATCTTACAAAATTTCTAACTTGATTCTGACCTAAAAAATTCCAGGGTCCCTAAAAACATGCCTTTTGGGTCTTTTTTTTTTTTTTTTTTTTTTTAAATGAATTTTTAAATATTTATTTATTTTTTAGTTTTCAGCGGACACAACATCTTTGTTTGTATGTGGTGCTGAGGATCGAACCCGGGCCGCACACATGCCAGGCGAGTGCGCTACCGCTTGAGCCACATCCCCAGCCCCGCCTTTTGGGTCTTAAGAATATGCCATTTGTGGGGCTGGGGTTGTGGCTCAGTGGTAGAGTGCTGGCCTCCTACGTGTGAGGCACCAGGTTCCATTCCCAGCACCTCATATAGATAAGCAAATAAAGTAAAGTTCCATCACCTGAAAAATATTAAAAAGAAATCAGAAAAAAGAAGAATAGCTGTGTGTGACGAGTCCTCCCTCGTGGGAGCAGGGGTGCGGCCAGCAGGGCAGGCCAGGCTTTCTGTGCGGGTGCTGTTGGGGCCAGCGTTGTGCTTGGCGAGTAACTGAAGGTGCGCGTTTCCCTTGCCAGGTCTCGGTCACTACGATGTCACCAGCGTACCCACCAAGCTGGGAGGGGACCTTGCCGGAGTGAAGGTCGTGCAGGTCGCCACCTATGGGGACTGCTGCCTGGCTGTGTCAGCGGACGGAGGCCTCTTTGGTTGGGGGAACTCGGAGTACCTGCAGCTGGCCTCCGTCACCGAGTCCACTCAGGTGCGTGCGGGGGGGGGGGGGGGGGCTGGAACAGCAGGAGACCTGGTCACCAAGCCGCCTTACAAGTGGCTGAGACAACTTGTACTTATTTATTTGTGTCAGCCCCCGAGGGGCTGCCCTGGGGCTGGCTCCCCTCGACCTCAGTGCACCTGCTGGGTCCTGTCCACTCTGTGCCTGTCCTCCCTCCCTCCCTCCCTCCCTCCTTCCCTCTGGCCTGCCCTTCCCAGGGGGCCTCTCAGCCATGCTTGCATCCTGTCCCCATGTCTTTGTCCCCGAGTTCTCAACCTTGTCCCCAAGTTCTCGACCCAGTCCATTGTAGTCTGCCTCTGCCTGTCAGCTTGTCCATGGCTCCCGTGAGGGCCACCAGCGACCTCCCTGGGGCCAGAGGCACTAGGAGGGCACTGGACAGCCTTTTCCCGCCTCATCTCTGACCTTGGCCGTGGCGCTGCTGGGACGCACTCCTTCCCGGCTGTCCTCGTGCCCCTGCCCTCCCCATCCTCCCTGGTCTGGCCCCTGCTCTTCCTCCCCCGCTGGCCCTTTGAGGTGTGGGCGCCCCTCCTGGCCTCTGCGTCTCCCACTAGATGATCTCTCCTGTGGCTTCAGTGTTTCTGCCGCTCACCTGCCCCTGACCCCGGGCTCCTGAGTGCTGCTCTCCCTGGCCTCCCCAGGGCTCCCTGGGCTCCTCCAGCGCTGCCTGTGCACTCTCCAGAGGACGGCCTGTGCAGAGTGCCTCTCCTCGGCCACCCGTGCCACTCACGGCCGTGGGCCCTTTGTTCTGGCCTCCCGTGAGCTCCTCGTGGCTTCACGCCCAGCTGTCCTCTCCTGCCTCAGCTGGACGCCCTGCTCCCCGCTTCGCCCTGGCCTGGTTGGTTCCTGCCTCTCCTCAGGCCTCAGGCACGGATGCCCCCCTGGCTGCCTCTCCCCCGCCTGCCCAGCTCTGCCACTCAGACTCCTGGATCCCCCTTGCGTTTTGCTCGTGAGGTCTGAGGTTGACCTTGACTGCTGCCCCTGGGCCAGCCAGTGCTCTTTGAGGGTGGGCTGGTCCTGTAGCCCCTGTGCATCCAGGTCCCTAGGTCCCGGCTTCGTGCCTGTGCGGTACTCAGGAGATGGCCCTGGAGTAGACAGAGAGCTTGTGTGGCCCTGCCCACGGCCCACTCCCCACGTAGCCTGTCCTACTTGGAGCCCTTTCTCGCTGCAGGTGAACGTCCCTCGGTGCCTGCCCTTCTCAGGAGTGGGGACTGTGAAGCAGGCGGCCTGCGGGGGCACCGGCTGTGCCTTACTGAACGGTGAGACCCCCTTGGGTAGTCATTGGGGACTGGTGGGCATGTCCACCAGGCTGTCAGGTTCACGTGGCCATGGGATGATCCGCTGGACTGAGCCTGGTGAATTTTGTGACACATGTGGCCAGAGAGCTGCTCAGCCTGTCACTCCAGCAGACCTCGAGGGTGCAGGGTCCCTGTTCCCTCATCCCGGCCAGATCCCCTCTCCGGCCAGGAAGTAAATACAGAGTAGGCACTACCACTGTGTGCCCTGTGAAAGAGTGTGTGGCACACTGAGGTCCCTGCCCTGCGAGT
Source organism: Urocitellus parryii (assembly GCF_045843805.1). NCBI lineage: Eukaryota > Metazoa > Chordata > Mammalia > Rodentia > Sciuridae > Urocitellus > Urocitellus parryii. The sequence goes on along the minus strand of NC_135539.1, from coordinate 26,527,979 downwards.
GAGTGTGTGGCACACCAGGGTCCGTGCCCTGAGAGTGAGCGTGTGGCACACAAGGTCCGTGCCCTGCGAGTGAGCGTGTGGCACACCGAGATCCATGCCCTGCGAGTGAGTGTGTCGCACACCGAGGTCTGTGCCCTGAGAGTGAGTGTGTGGCACACCGAGGAGCACCAACCTTGGCATGGGTATCAGGGCTGGAACCTGGGGCCTCGCTTGTGCCGTGCACTCTCCGAGCTGCACCCCAGCTGCAGGCCTGAGGGGCGCTTGCCTGGCCTGAGCCATCGGTTCTCAGCATCTGGGGAGAAAAGCAAGAACTTGGTGTCAGAAAACCATATCCAGGCAGAAGCAGGAGCATCCCAGGCTCAAGGCGGCCTCAGCGACTTTGCAAGACCGCAGAGGACCTGGAGAGTGCCCATCTCAGGGGACGTGGCTCCATGGGGGCGCACCCCTGGGTTTGATTCCTGGTACCAACAAAAACGTTTTTTCCTTAAAGTTTAAGGGTCTGGCCAGGAATTGTCTGTGTTATGTGTCTGCTCAGCGAGGACCTGGGTCCGTTAGTAGGGACAGCTGTCTCCAAGCTTCAGGAGGCCATGTGGGCTTCCTGGGTCATTTAGGGGCTGCCCCCGCCCAGGTTGCCGCATGACATGGGCTCTGGGCTCCGAGGGTGGCCAGCAGTTGGGCGGATGCCGAGGCAGGAACTGAAGCCAGGACAGGAGGAGTGTTTTCAGCCTTTTCTTGCCACCAGGGAGGCTACCCCTGTCCCTGTGGGCACAGTGAGCAGGGTGTGTGGGAGCCTTAACTGGGTGGCCCGCTGACCCTGTCCTGCTGTGCGCAGGGGAAGGACACGTGTTTGTCTGGGGCTATGGAATCCTTGGCAAAGGACCCAGCCTCGCGGAAACTGCCCTTCCGGAGAGGATCCCGCCCACGCTCTTCGGCCTGACTGAGTTCAACCCGGACGTCCAGGTCTCCCTCATCCGCTGTGGGCTCAGCCACTTTGCTGCCCTTTCTAGTAAGTGGCCGGCTGGCAGGACCCAGGTGCTCCCCCGCATGCTCCCTTCCCTCTGTGTGCCCGTGGTGCCTTGGTGGGCTGACCAGGACGGGATGACCGGGAACAGCTAGCAGCCGTCCGTGGCTTGCGGGTGAACAACCTCGTCTCTTCCTCCCCTGGAACTGGGCTCGGTTTCTGTGGTTTGTGGTGAGGCTGATGTTTGGGTGACTCTCGAGGGCACCAGTTGGCTGTGCGAGAAACCCTGGCAGAGGTGGGCGAGTCCATGGAGAGTGTGGGTGGGCCACCCCCGCAGGCCAAGACCCCGCTCGGCCCTGGGCACGCAGTGGCCAGAGGCAGTTTGGAGACCCCTGTGGTTTCTGGAGGTGGAGCTCTCCTTGCTCCAAAGTGCTGGGGGCCATCACAGGATGGCCTGGCCAGATGACAAGCTGTCAGAGACGAGTTTTCCCACGGGCCTCCGGGCTGGCACAGCCCATGGCCTCTGGGTGCCCCGGTTGTGGGTTTCCCTGGGCAGTATGACTGCACCAGGCGGCTCACTTGTCGATGACCCCTGTGTTCAGTCCTCTCCTGGGAAAGGCCCCTTTTCCTCAGGGAGGTGCCATCAGGTGCTTCACGCTGAGCTGCACCCCGTCCTTTGGGTTTTTATTTAGAGGCAGGGGGTCTCACTACGTCACTGCGGCCTCGCTAAGTGGCTGAGGCTGGCCTTGGACTCGTGCTCTCCCTGCTCAGCCTCCCGAGCCACAGGACCCCAGGCCTGGGCAGTTTCCTTTGTCCTTCTTTCTTTGCTCCCAGTGGCAGCATGACCTGAGAGTGGCCGTGAGCATGAGTGCTGGGCAGGACAGGTGGCTCCCGGCGCCACGCAGAGCCAGACCCGGGGGCTTTCCCTGGCTTGGCACTGTCACTTGGCAGAAGGCGGGTCCCTGAGACCCTGGCGGGGCACACGCGGGGAACGGCCTGAGTCCGTCTGTGGCAGCCCTCGTGGGAGCTCCACCAGCCCCTTATGAGGCCAGGCCCTGGTGACCGCCTGCTCCTTCCGGGCCCCTCCACTGTCCTCACCATTACCCTGGGGGACCAGGTGTCCACCACATGGATTTGGGGGACAAACTGTATTTGAGCAGTACACGGGTCCCTTCCGTGGACTGCGTCCCTGTCCTTTGTGGCCTCTGTGGTTTGCAGTCATGGGTGGGTTGGGCGGTTTAGTTCTAGCTCTTCATCTAGGTCGGGTCCCATCACTGTGTCCTGTCACCGCCCTGTCCCCAGGTCACAGCACATGGGCCCAGGCCTGGCTCAGGCAGGCCCCGGGGGACCCAGAAAGAGCAGCCTCTCTGTGGCTTAGGAAGCCAGGAGTGGCCTGGGTGTGTGGCAGGGTCACCAGGGCCCGGCAGGGCTGGGCAGGGCCACATACCCCTCAGACTTGCCTCCCGGGGGTCAGACGGCAGGGTGGGGACGGTGCCTAAGACACTGGCTTCTCCCTTCCCAGGAAGCACTGAGGGAACGAGGTGGGGACAGGCCATCTGTGCCTGATTGCAGAAGGTCTGTCCTCGAGGCCGGGCTCCTGGGACGGGCTCTTTGCCAGCTGCCAGCTCCTGCCAAGCTGCTGTCCTCTTCCTCTAGACAAGGGCGAGCTGTTCGTATGGGGCAAGAACCTCCGCGGGTGCCTGGGGATCGGCCGCCTGGAGGACCAGTACTTCCCCTGGAGGGTAAGGCCGGGCGGGGAGCAGCCTCGGTGCCGCCGGTGCCTGGTGCCTGGTGCCTGGTGCCTGAGCCGGTGCCTGCCCAGCATGCAGAGGGGCTGGGCCTGGAGCAGGGCAGGGCTGGGCTGGGGGCTGTCCCCCCTGCTGCAGTGAAGGGGTAGCTGGGGCCAGGCCAGGCTCCCAGATTTCAGGGCTCGCTGTCCTCGGCTCCCGTGAGGTCAGCTCTCTGTGGGGGCCTGGTGAGGGCACGGCTGGAGGGAGTGGCCCTGCGGGTGTTCCTGTCCCTGCAAGAATCTCCGTCAGAGCCTGTCCTGGGCAGGGGAGCTACCAGGCCTGGAGCAGGTCCTCACCCGTGGCCCCGGGAGTGCGCTCTAGGTGGTCCAAGAGGGTCAACGGCCTGTCCACAGCTGCTGGGGGCATCCAGGCTCTGTAGTGGGGATGCAGCAGGCAGGAGGCGTTTTCAAATCTTAAGGGGCGGGGGTCCTTCTTCAGTTGTAGCTTGTCTCATTGTGGCTCACGGCCAGCTTAGGAGGTGTCCTCGAAAGTCACTACAGCCGCGCTGTGGAGGGCGGCCTCCTGCGCCACCCCCCATCCGCACAGTGGCCCGTATTGGTGTCTCCCGTTCCCTCTGGGAGTCTCTGCAGAGCTGTGTGCATGTGTGCGTATGTGTGTGTGCATGTGTGTGTGCGTGTGTGCACGTATGCACATGTGTTGCGTGTGTACCCTGAAGGTACCTGTGAGTAGGACAGCCTGTGTCTGCAGTGGGGTCGCTGGGTGGAGTGGCTGGCGGGGCTGCCCCAGACTGGACTCACAGGGTAGGAGCGAGGGCCTCTTGAGCTGCTCTGATAGGACAGACATGACACCGGCCTGAGGGCCGCAGCCTCTGGGATGCACATGTGCAGGACACGTCTCGCTTCCCCAGAGGTGTCCCAGGTGTGGACGTGAGCTGCGATGGCCGCCCTTGTGGGCAGGGTGCAGTGAGGGAGTGGCCTCCCGAGAGGCTGACAAGGCTGGTGGCCCTGCTGCCGCTGCCCACATTGAAGGGTGTCTTGCTCTTGTTCCTTCAGGTGACGATGCCCGGTGAGCCCGTGGACATGGCCTGTGGTGTGGACCACATGGTGACCCTGGCCAAGTCTTTCATCTGACCTCCTGCCTGACCCTCCCAGGGCTGTCGGAGGCAGCCCAGCAGGGTGGGGACACAGTGCCTGGTAGGGCTCTTGAATGATGTTGAACCACTGCCCTTTGTAGGCCACGCTCCCGAGGGGTCCTGGCCAGGGTGTGGGGCGACTGTTGGCACACCCACCTATTCAGGGCTCCGGGGCCCGGTTGGCCCAGGACGGCTGTCCAGGGAGGCTCAGCCTCAGGATGTGTCTGGTCTCAGGCGGTGGCCTGCCAGGACACAGCGACCAGGGGCTCTGGGTGTGTCCTAGTGACCCAGGTAAGCCTCGGTTAGGTCGTAAGCCAGGCGGGCTCCTGTGAAACTTGTGCTGGATGACCCCGTGCACACAGCCACCTGCCCGCTGCCACACTGAGCCCGAGGACAGTGAGCAGCCTCCAAGACCCCGCGCTCACCGCCTGCTGGAGGAGACTCGGGGGGCTCAGCCTGGCTGGAGGCCAGCGGACGAGGATCTGAAGTCACGGCCATGTCCGCCCTGGTCACTGTTGGCCTTTTCCCTTAGAACAGTATTTACAGATATTTTTGGAATAAAGTCTATTTTCTGCCTCTTGAGGTCTCCTAGGGGTCTCTCTTACCGCCAAGAGGTCAGCGGTGACGAGCAGGACTTGGGTCAAGAGGCAGATGGAAGCCAGCGGACAGGCCTGTGGACGGCCCTGCCTGGGACATTCCGAGCCAGTCCTGCTCCCAGGTCCTGGGGCCGTGGTCAGGTGGGGACCCACCACCACCCGCGACGCCCGGCTGCTGCTGTAACTCGCTGCGCAGATACTTGTGGCAAGTCCTCTGTGACCCGGCCATTGTGCTCTGGGACACGTGCCGATGGGAGCCTTACCTTGAGAGGGGACCAGGGACGGGAGCAGCGGGGAGGAGGGGACGGGTGGGAGGGTTGCAGGTGGAAGTAGAGTGTCACTGTCACCGGGCAGCTTATTCCTGGCCTCACCCAGGGTACATGAGAACCAGCTGGTTAGTGTGTGGGGAGTGCCCAGCGCAGCTTCAGGGACCTCCTTGGCCGAGCTGCCCCTGCTGTCTGGGGACTGGGAAGCCCGTGGTAGTGGTGTGACTCTCTGCGCTGATGCCCTGCTGGTTTGGCTCAGGTTGCTGCAGTGACAGGCAGGCGCTCGGTGGTGACACAGGCTGGCGGCACATCTGGAGGGCAGGGCCTGGAGGGTCCCAAGGGTGGCCAGGTGAGCGCTAGAGTCAGGAAGGCTCCTGAGCATGACCTTGGCTGCAGCCCCAGTGTATGGTGGCCCCCCGGGTCTCCTGAGCCCAGGGTATCAGGGTCTCTGGGCAGCCCTGCCCTGGTGGGTTGGGCCTCCTCTGCGGGGAGCCAGGCCCTGCCCCACTGTTGTCTGCCCCGCTCTGGCGTTGCCCTCCCTCCCATCCCCTCCCACACTGGAGGCACCCTCCGCCATGCCCCTGGGCGGTTGCTGTGATCTCCTTTGTTCCTGCTACAACCTCCTGTCAGTGAGCAAGGGAAGGACACTGGGGGACCCGGAGGTCAGTGAGCAATGGAAGGACACCTGGGGGACCCAGCCACGTGCCGGCCCTGTGCCCTCTGGCCGCTCTAGGGCCAGACTGTCCTTCCTTTGTGGCCAGCAGCCAGGGGGGAGCTGGAATGGGGGCTGCAGTGTGTCCTGCTTCAGCTGCTCAGGGCCACTGTCATCCCTCCTGGGCAGAGTGGCTCCTGGGCGTCTGGTCTCCCCCTCAGGCCAGCGCTATGCTGGCCCTGCTCCACGCGGGCGACACTGAAATCAGCTCACAGAGCCCCTCCCGCAGGGGCCAGGGGGCAGCCTCCGAGGCTCTTGTGTCTGGAGTGTCGCTGGCGTGTGTGTTCTGCTTTGGGTCCTGGGGTTGAACCCGTCCCCAGGTCCCAGCTTCTCCCCCGCAGCCCCATGTGACAGGCCCTTTCAGATGGCCTTGGGGGACCACCCAGCACTGGCACAGCCCTGAGGCGGCCCTCTGTGCCAGGAGCATGCCCTGCCCAGGACCCCATGTTGCCCCCTCCTCTCGAGGTGCGTTTCCCGGCCCCCTCGGTGACTCGTGCTGCACCCATGAAGGAACTCCAGTCTGGGCCCTGCTGCTCAGGGGCTGGCAGGGGTGCTTAAAAAGGGCTGGGTGTAGCTCAGTGGCAAAGTGTCCCTGGGTTCAGTCCCCAGTCCCGCCCTTGCACAAAGATTCCAGACTCCTTACAAGCTGGCTTAACGGGATCAGCAGCGGCCAAGTGGACTCTGCTGGGGACAGCACTGGACCTCCCTGGCCACACCCCTCTTGGTCTGGGCGCACCAACGTGCCCGCTCAGCTGTCTGGTTGAGGTGATGTTTTTGGCCGGGAGACTGACCCTGGGCTGCTTCACCACCAGCACATCCACAGCCCTTTTTATTTTATTTTTGTAATCTTGAGACAGGGCCTTGCTAAGTTGCAGAGGCTGGCCTTGATTTCGGCATCCTCCTGCCTTAGCCTCCCGAGTTGCTGGGATTATGGGGTGCGCCACGGCACCTGGCTCAGTAGTCAGGTTTAAAAGGGTGAGCCCAGACCCTTGGTCACCTCTGACCAGGCCTTGGCCATCCTGCTGGTAAGGCACAGTCCAGGTGTCCCTGGTGGGGGACACTCCTGGTGACCATCGAGGGTCCTGCTGGGGCTCTGGTAGGGAGCATGGCAGCCAATGCCAGGAATCCAGCAGAGCTCACCTGGAACCTCGCCCATCTTGGAAGGGCCCTCATTGCGTCCCCTTTGGTGACAACTGGACAAGGTGAGGTTGATGGTTACAAGCTGGTTCTAGAGCTGCAGCAGCCAGACCTCAACCCAGTGGGAGGACCCCCAAGGTGAAGTGGATGGATGCCCCGCGTGCTTCCAGGGGGTGGGCAGCCGCCCGTCTTGGGAGCCCACACGCTGGGTGGCTGGCCTCTGACCAGCCGGCCTCCTGCCCTGGGAGCGGCCACGGGAACGGTGTGCACAGCGGTGCCCTGGGGCGCCTCGGGCAGAGTGTGCCCATGAACCCTGGGTGCTCACCCCTGCTGCGCGCTGGCACCAGACCATCTGGTGACAGGACGTCTGGGAGCTCCTCTGTCGTTCGTCCCTTAGTGGAGAGTCGGGTCCCTTCCAGCTGTGGTGACATGGACAGTGCCACGCGCCCCTGTCTGTGTCACACTGGCTGAGCGCTCAGCACCTGTTTTGGGCATTTTTTCCCAGTGTCAGGGATGGCACCCAGGGCCTTGTGCCTGCCTGGCAAGGGACCTGCCACTCAGCCACCCCCCCACCCTGCCCATTGGGTCACACAGGTTTCGTGTGACCTGTTTCCCACTCTGGTGCACCAAGAGGGCAACTGCTGGGCCCCTTGTCTGTCCCTGAAGTTTTGACATCTGCCTCTGGGGTCCACAGCGCTCCGGCCCCCCCTGACTGCAGCCCCGGCTGTCCCGACGGCTGGCGGGAGACTGCCTGCCCCTGCCTCCACGCCAGGCCCCGTGGTGACCAGGAGGTGCCCAGGTCACGTGGGAGCTCCCGGCAGGGCTTCCCGTGGGCGGAGATGCCCCTGGACAGCTGCTGGCTGCGTCCCCTGTAGTCGGTGGAGTCCTGGGGACCGTCTAAGATGTGATGTCCCTCCACCAACCGCTGTAGGGCTCCTCCATCTTTCCGTCCCGTTCTGCGCTGCCCTCCCCTCGCTGTGTCCCTAATAGGACAACCCTGCTTTCTAGACCGCCCCCATGCCGCATGTCCAGGCCTGTTGTTCTCCCTACACAGCCCTTTGTTGAGATGTTGAGATGTGGCCACATAAGGCCATGTAACAGCAAAAGATCCAGACGACGCCCTCCTGCCGTGGCCTCAGCTTCCTGTTTCTGAGAGAAGTTGGGGAGCTTTAAACACTGGGTTGAAACCAAGGCCAGCAGATCTGGTCTCTGGTTGGTTCCAGCACAGGGTCTCTTGACCACTGAGCCACGTCCCCAGCCCTGTTTTGTGTTCTACTTAGAGACAGGGTCTCACTGAGTTGCTTAGCGCCTCGCTATTGCCGAGGCTGGCTTTGAACTTCGCCATCCTCCTGCCTCAGCCTCCGAGCCCCTGGGATGACAGGCGTGGGCCACCGTGCCTGGCCTCCCCAGGGATTCTGACATGAGCTGTGGCTGAGCCCCTGCCAAGGAGCAGCCAAGGCTCCATCCCAGAGTTCACCCCACCCAGGGAGGGAAGCACAAATAATGGTTCTGAGCGGCTGGCTGGACGCCCGCTGGTCTTCTGCCTCCAGAACAGGCCCTGCCACCCCTGACCTGCATTGGGAAGGGCCAGGAGATGACCCTGAGCCAGTCGGAGCCTGTCTCCTGAGAAATGAGGCAGGACGCCGGACCTGGACATCCCACTTTCCCCCTCATCCGTCTCAGCAACCTGGAACCCACTGTTCTGCACAGAAGCCTGAGGAGGTCAGCTGGCTGGGTCACCCCCTGGATGCCAGTCTCGGCCTCGCCCAGCCTCTCTGTCTCCCCACCCCCCACTTCTTCCCCCAGCCCTGGCTCCCTCTGCTTCTGAGCCTCTGCGCTCCGGTCCATCTTCCTGGGTCCCTCTGGTCCATCTTCCTGGGTCCCTCTGGTCCATCTTCCTGGGTCCCTCTGGTCCATCTTCCCGGGTCCCTCTGGTCCATCTTCCTGGGTCCCTCTGGTCCATCTTCCTGGGTCCCTCTGGTCCATCTTCCTGGGTCCCTCTGGTCCATTTTCTGGGTCCCTCTGGTCCATCTTCCTGGGTCCCTCTGGTCCATCTTCCCGGGTCCCTCTGGTCCATCTTCCTGGGTCCCTCTGGTCCATCTTCCCGGGTCCCTCTGGTCCATCTTCCTGGGTCCCTCTGGTCCATCTTCCTGGGTCCCTCTGGTCCATCTTCCTGGGTCCCTCTGGTCCATCTTCCTGGGTCCCTCTGGTCCATTTTCTGGGTCCCTCTGGTCCATCTTCCTGGGTCCCTCTGGTCCATCTTCCTGGGTCCCTCTGGTCCATCTTTCTGGGTCCCTCTGGTCCATCTTCCTGGGTCCCTCTGGTCCAACCAGGCTCCTCCCCATGCCCTGGCTTCTTGAGGTCTGTCCCCCGCTGCTGGGCAGGTGCAGAGCACCCCCTTGTGGTCTGTCCTGGCTCTGCACTCCCTCTGGTGGCTGGTGCCCATGGCTTCAGGCCCAGATGTGGAGGCCATGGTGGGTCCCTGGGTCCCCAGAACCCAGCACAGTGGGCTGAGTGTGCGGTGGGAAGTGGGAGCTAAGCTCTGGGGGCCTTGGGGCTGTTTAGAAGGCTTTGAAGTGATTGAGTCCCCATGGGTGTCTCGTCCTTGCTGGGCCACTTCCAGGGCTGACCTTGTCTGCAGACCCCAGAAGGGAATCTCCCCATGGAGCCGGGCGCGCCTGGTGTGGGCTGGTTGGTGCTTCGCGGTCTGCCCCCATCTCCTGCAGCGAGGGGGCCTGGAGTGAGCCCCGGCCTAGCTCCACCTGGCCCCATGGAGGACAGCAGAGAGGAGCAGGGCCAAGGGCATTCAAGGTCAGAACCTGCAGCCAAACCCATCTTCTCTTCTTTTTTCCTTTTTTTGGTTAAGGTCTTGCTGTGTTGCCCAGGCTGGCCTCCATCTCACAATCCTCCTGTCTCAGCCTCCACAGGAGCTAGGACTACGGGTGCCGGCCACCACACTGGCTCCAGCCCTGCTTCTTGCCCGGGCAGCCCTATGGCGCCAACCTAGGAGGGCAGGAGCCAAAGGCCCGAGAGCCTGTGGGAGGGGTGCCTGGGTAGCTCTGCAGGCACCCGTCCTGGAGCCGAGCCCAGAGCAGGCTTCATGCTCAGGGCAGAAGCTCCATGGCCAGGAGGGGACGGCGGGCACCTGGCTGGCCTGTAGGATGGCCTCAGGAGTCCCCAGCCCCGGGCCTCCAGCTCCTGTGCATTTCCTCCCTTGACTCAGAGCTGGACTGCGGCCGCAGCGTGGTGGCCGCAGCGTGGCGAAGGCAGGGTGTGTCGCCTCTGCGTGGCCCTGGACTCTCCTGCTTAGAAGGCTACTCGAGCAGCCCCGGGAGCCCGCGGGCTGAACCGAGGCCCTGCCAACAGCCAGGCCCGGGATAACCCCCCGTGGAAGCAGTGCCCCCTCAGTGGAGGGGTCCCCAGTGTGGTGATGTGGGGAGGCTGCAGCAGGTGGAGCCCCAGAGGAAGGAGGTTGGGTCGCAGGCGCTGTCCTGATAAAGTGCACTTCTCAGGACCCTTGTTAGTTTAGCCACTTTGCTTCTGCCTGGCCCTTGAGTCCCTCTGGCTTCCCGTCCTGCCATATGATTGCTCCCGCTTGCACGTGCCATGTGGTGATGTAGCCAGAAGGCCCTCACCAGAGCCAAGCAGATGGGTTGTCCATTCTTGGGCTTGCAGTCTTCAAAATTGTAACTCATGAACCCTTTTATTTGTAAAGCACTTAGCCTCAGGTATTTTGTTACAGCAACAGAAAACAGACTAAGACACCAAGACTGGAGGTAACTGTTGTCTTACAGGGACTCAGCCAGCACTGCTGAGCCAAGTACCTTCAGATTCCTGACCCAGAAACCATGATGTATCTTCTGTTTTAGGACAACTTGTCATGGTCATCAGGTAACTAATACACGCTGGGGGCAGTTTCTCAAGAGTTGGGGTGTAATACCCAAAGGGTTGTTCTGCCCTCTAGCCCGACTGTGTCCCCTGACCCAATATGGAGAAAGGGGAAGAGATGAGACACGGACCTGGACGTTGTTTTTTCCCTTCATTTAATTAACACTTTACAAAGTACAAAATATACTGTCTTTTGGGGAACATTAGGTACTCTTTTCTCTCCGCCATACAGTACATGAATCTCGAGGGTTTTGTGTTTCTTTGACAAAGAAAGTAAGCGTGAGGCCCCAGGGCTGGGGCGGGGCTTCCAGTTCTCCCCTCCGCCCAGGCCTCTGGGTGGACAAAGTGCCACTGCTGGTAACCCGGGCACAACAGGCCAGGTGCAGCCCAGAAGGGGCTGTGGGCAGGACGCCCAGCTCCCCAGCGAGGCTCCCCAGTGAGGCCCGGGGTGGAGGCCAGCAGCGCCCCCCCCATGCCCACTCGCCCACCTCAAGGTAACGGAAATGGTTTGGCATAGCGCAGGAGGGCCGGTCCTCTGTGGGCAGCCCCTGCCATGTGACGCCTGCTCTTCCTGGGTGTCTTCTGAACGCAGGGAAACCAAGGCAGGGAGGAGGCCACTGTCCGGATGTCTCCGTGTGGCCTTCCGGCACCCCTGTCCCCACCGGGCCTTGAACCTCACTGGACCCTCTCCTAGGACGAGCCCCATGGTGAGGGGAAATACCCCTGCCTCCCTGTGGACACCGTCTGCAGGTCCTGATGACGCAGGGTCCAGTTCAGGCCAGCTGCACGGATGGCCTGAGGGACGCCCGGTTCCCTGCAGAGTGGTCTCAATACCAGGGCCAGGGAGTCCTGCTTCCGCTCCCGCCCGGAGCTTGGGCCCATGGGGGGCTGCTGCCCTCCTGCCTCTGCACATGGCCCTGGGCAGGGACGCTTGGGGCCCGGTACTGCCCGAGCCAGAGCCTGGCTGGGACCTGGGCCCCGTCCACGGGCGCACAGGGCTCCCACGCGACACGCCCACACACATGCACGAAGGGTCACACACAGGACAGTCCCCACAAGCCACCAGCTGCCCCCCAGGCTGCTCAGGGGACCCCAGTGCAGGCACACCTGGTGCCCTGGCCCAGGACATGCCACGGCCTCGGCTGGCGACTCCGCCTTTGCCTTCCCAAGGACAGCAGCCCTCATAGGAAGGCCACCCCTTGGCCTCCTCCCCGCCCGTGGAAAGAGGTCACAGGGACATCACTTCTAACTTGAAAGTGGAAGAAGAGCTGGATGAGCCTCCGAGGCAGGAGAGGTCATCCAGCAGCCAGGGCCCCCCCCCCCCCCGCCTGTCCTGGGGCCACCTCGGGCCACCGGCAGCCACCCTGGCTATCTCCCCTCCAGGCTGAGCCTACTCCCGCCACAGCACCCTGACACCTTCAGGGGCCCCAGGGCAGCCTCTGCGTGGGCGCCGGGTGCCCTGTCTGCCCACCTGCCCGCTGTGGACGCTGTTGCATGTGGCCCCTCTTCCCACCCCCCGCTCTGGGCCTCACCATGCAAGGGCCCTCCACCCCTGGCCACTGGGCCAGGGTGCTCCATGCTCCCCAAGAGTCCTTCAGACCTTGTCCCCATGTCCAATCTAGAGGCTCAGAAGGACCCAGGTGGCCCTGGACTCCTAACGGTTGCCTGGGGAACGCGGTCAGCAGGGGCTGGTGGCTCAGTGCCCTGGCCCTCCCTACCTTCCCCGAGTCCTCTCTCCTGACCCCCAGGTGTCCTCTGATGCCCCCAACATGGCAGTGTGGGGTCAGCTCTTTCCCTTCCCACCAGGGTTGCCTGCTGGGAATTGGGGGTTCGGGAAGCCCTGGGTCCCTGAATTTGGGACAGGGCTGTTACAGGGTCAACTCTCCAGTTCCGCAAAGGCGAGCAGAGGGCAGGACGGTGGGCAGGCAGCGCCTCTCAGGGGGCTGGAGACCCCCATGGAGGAAGGGGAGGGCTGGCCAGGCCCATTGTCCGCAGGGCCAGGACGGGGCTGGGGGCAAAGGGGCTTGGTGGGAAGTGGGGCAGCCCCATGTTGGGGACTGAGCTGGAGGGCGTTCTGTCCCCAGGGGAGGTGGTCCCTGCTCCCCCACGGTCTGTGGTTCAGGGATCAGGCAGGGGTGGGCCAAGGCCAGCGGCATTGGGCAGCACTGGGCACTAGGTGGCCTCCTGGGGCACGGACACTCGTGGAGCTGGGGTGGTGGGTCTGGGCCTGTTCACCTGCTGCGTGGCCGCCTTGCCCGGGTGGCCGGGCTGCATTCCTAGAGCCCCATGGGCTGGAGCTAAGCGGACCTGGTGCTGACCAGCAGGCTCCTCAGGCTGCCCGAGGCTGGGCCGGCGGAGGCTGGCAGTGGGCAGGGAGCTCAGGCATGTGGGCCCCCAGAAACGCGTGGCCCTCCAGGTGGGGTCTGGAGAGACCTCACACCAGCAGACCAGGAGAGGTGGTGGCCATGGGAAAGGACAAGGGCAGACGGGACAGACGGTCACCGGGAATGGCACCCATCCACCAGAGCAAGAGACCACTTCACACCCTCGTCACACACGGACACAAGCAGGACTATGGGGGACAAGGGGCCACTGCGGCCAGGCAGCAGGGCTCCTGGGGAGGCGGCTGGAGGGTACTGCCTTCGCCCCTCCCTGGACACAAGGCCGCCCGTGCTTCTCTGGGACAGAAGGGGCCGGTTCCCAGGGGACACCTGGGAGAAGAACCTGAGATTGCTAAGCTTGAATCAGGCAGCCGCCTGCACAAGAGCCGTCCAGAGAGGGACCCAGGAAGGCACAGTGTGACCCGTCCACTGGCCTCCGTCTTCAGGGTGACACTGGGGAGGGGCCATTCTCTTAAAAAGCAAGGAATCCAACTCCTCCTCTGCCTCTGGACCTGTGTCCCCGGAGCCAATCAGGGTGTCCAGGGCCCTTGGCTGTGGGATTTGGGTCAGGGACCACTAGTGACCAGGGCCACCCCCGCAGCCGTCCCTGGCTCTGCCGGCTGCTGGTTCTGCCTTCCTGGAGACGGCAACTCCCTGTCGCGCTGCCCTATGTACTGGGGTTAAGATACACGGAGGCCCAGGCGGGCAGGGTGGGGCCCTCGTGTCCGTGCCCACGGCCGCACAGAGAATCTGTTACGTGATATTGCTGCAGTCTATGTGCCAGGTACAGTCCGGACCTCTACCGACAGAACACAGGTATCTATAGGGGGAACACGGACGGTCCTGGGCCGGGCCACACACCCGCACGCAGGAGGGGCCCGGGGAGAGGACCCAGGAAGCAGACAGGCAGGGGAGTGCACCACGGAGAACCAGGCCTTCCAGGGACAGGAGGGGACTCGGGCCTTGACCCTGGCCCTGACGCCTGGCCGCCTCCCTCTTGGGACCAGCCATTTACAAGATCTGGTTGTTTTGTGCAAAATGACTTAACTTCAAAAAACAGGGTGTTTCTAATCGTGTGCTGGCCCCGCCCTGGGCGTCCACCCGGGTTCCAGAACTTCCTCCATGATTGGGGGTGGGTTCTGGGATCACAGAAGCAGGGAGCAGGGTCCACACCACCCCTTGTCAGGACACGCTGACGTCCTGCTCCTGGCCTGCTTGGGAACAGCACTGACAGCCAAGCCCCAGCGAGCCTGGGGTCCTGCTGGCCCTGCCCCTGGGACGCGGCTGCCCTCGGGTCCCCCTGCCCCCTGGATGCCCAGACAGAGCTGCGCTGGCTGGAGGCCCTGATGGGCGCCATGGGGCGCGGTGTCTTGAACCAGGGCCCAGCTCCCGCTCAGCAGGCAGCGCCTGGCATTCACCCTGTCCCTGGCCTCAGACCCGACAGGACGCACACAGGCCCCGTCTCTGGATGGACCCTACACGACAGCAGCCCGGGCGCAAATACATTAAATAAAACTAAAACAAAGCACGGCTTCTCTATTAAGGCTCAGTTGCGTTGCCTCCCGGGTCAAGTACTTAGGGCGCCGCCATCCACCCAGGGGCGGGCGGGCAGCCAGGCCCCCAGGAGTGGGCAGGGGAGCAGGGAGGACACCGGGAGCCCTGTGCTGGTCTAGTCGGCTGCTGGGGAGGTGGGCGACTCCGGGAGCCCCAGGCCCCACCTGCCCAGGCCGGGTGCAGGGAGGGCAGGGCGGCGGCTGGTGGTCTCGGGACCCCTCCTCCCCAGGAGGGAGTGCTTGTGGGGCCGGGGCCCCTCTTGGCAGTCGCGCTGGGCGTTGGGCGCAGGCCCTGTGTTGGCAGGCGGGTCCGGGCGGCTCGGGTCCCCCCAGGCTCGGCCTGCTCCTGCCCGAGCCTCTCCGGCCGCTGGGCCACAGGTGTCCATCTGAGGGAACCAGCCCTGAGCTCACGACCAGGGACCAGCGGCCAGGACACCTGTCCCCGTCCCCTGGGGTCTCCCCGAGCTGCGCACACTCAGCCGCGCTCCCCCCGCCCCCACGGCGACTCTGGGGATGGGACACCCGCACCCCCTAGGACATGCTGGCTTCCTCGGGCGCCTGCCCCAGGCCCTGTGAGGCCACATGCGCAGTGGGTCACGTCCAGGTCCCTGGGCCTCAGAAACCATTTTCTGGGGTGGGGCTGGGGGCAGGAGGCCGGTCATTCCTGGCAGGGCTGGGGGCTCCGGGAGGCAGGAGGGGTTGGCAATGAGGGTGTCCAGAGGCCCCGTGCTCAGGGTCCAGGCAAGTCCGTGGAGAAATACTGCAGAACAATCTTCAGGGAGGGGCTGGCTGGCCCGGCGGCCGCAGGGCAGGAGCCCTTAGTGCTTCTCCGCCTGACTGACCTTCAGGGCGCTGATGACCCCGGTGATGTTCTCTTCTGGAACCTGCAGGCCACAAGCAAAGGCCTGAGGTTCCAGGAACCTGCCCCCCACCCCCCGCCGGCCCTGGTCCTGGGGCCCCCTCTCACCAGCGCGTGGTCGAACTTGAAGGTGCTGATGTAGTAGGCAGGGATGTCCGCCGCGGCCAGGGGCTCGGAGATCTGGGCCACGATGCCACATTCATCTGGGGAGAAGGCCTGTGCTCAGCCTCCGGGAGGCCACTGCAGGGAGGCTCCAGCCCACGCCCTGGGGCCGGGCTCCCAGCGCCTCCGCCAAGGGGCTCCCCGTGGCCGGTTCTGCCTGCTCTGACCACCCGGCCCATGCTGAGCCGCCCCCACCACGGTCTTCCCAGCCAAGCCGCGAGCTCTCTGCAGACACCCTGGGGCGACCACGGCCTCGTCCTCTCCTCGACTCTGTTCCCACCATGATGTGAGGATCCCACCGGAGGACCCCCTATAGGAGGCCTCCAGGACCCGGGGCCGCTCTCCTGGACGATCCCCCAGAACCCCGCTGTGGTCAACCGGGGCAGCCTGCTTCTTCAGCAGGTGGGGGCAGGTCTGGCCACAAGGTCCCCACAGATCCTGAAGCCCCATCTGGGAACGGACCTGGGACCCACCCCTGTGGCCCTGGCCACGTCCCTGACTCTGCATCCTCAGCTCATGCCTGACTGGGGCAGGAAGGGCCGGGCAAGTCCCCTGCGTTCTGCTTGATCTGTGCAGGTGGGGGGCTCCTGCTAAACCCAGAGCCCCTGGCCCTGTGCAGGCCTCGGCCCGTGTGTCTGGTGACCGTCCACTCCTCCTGCGGTGCAGCCTGGCTGGGTCCTGAGACACCTTCAGCTGCAGACACGGCGCCTCCTATCAACAGCGGGCAGTGGATTAAGGCCCAGGAGGGTTCTTTTTGGTGCTGGGGACTGAACCCAGGAGTGCTTTGCCACCGAGCCACGTCACTAGACAGGGCCTGGCTAAGTGGCTGAGGCTGGCCTCGAACGTGTCAACCTCCTGCCTCAGCCTCCCAAGTTGCTGGGATCATGGGCATGTGCCACCACCCTAGGCTTAGCTCCTTCTGAACTGTGGGCCGTGACGTAGCCGGGAAGGTTGGTGACCAGCGTGTACACGTGGCACAGACCAGGGAAAGGCCGAGGCTCCGGAGGCAGGAGGAGCGTGGTCTTGTGGAGCCTGTCCAGCCATGTGTTGGTGACCACGGCTCCAGATGGCTCCTGCAGCTGGGCCAGAGCGCAGAGACCACAGGTGGGGGGCACCGCCAGCTCATGGCCGCAGGGGACCAGCCTTGACACCAGACCAAGGGCCCCCACAGCTTGCCCTCCATAGGGGGCAGCAGCAGCACATGGGCGGGGAGGTAGCCCGGGCAGGGGGCAGGACAGGGTGCTGTGCTCAGCTGTCCAGCCCGGTCGCCAGAGGCTCTCCACACCCTGCCCGCGGCATGGGAGGCGCAGAGCCAGGAAGTCGGTGGAGGGCGAGGAGGAGGGCGGCTGGCAGAGCCGGAGCTGGGCCTCGCGGCCCCGTGGCCCCGTCCACACTTGGCTGCTCCTTTGGGTGGCCCAGGGCGGGGCGAGGAGAGGGCCACAAGGAACCCCAGCTCTGGCCCTCGCGTCACATCACCACCCAGCAGCCACACCACGGCTCGGACCAGAGGTGGTGGCCGGGGACTGGCCAGAGCAGGGGCAGTTCCCAGCCTCCCACCACCCACCCCCACCCACCCCCAGGACCCTGTGTGAGCCCGGCAGTGCCCGCCCCGCCCCGTGCCGCCCGGGAGGCTCACCGAATCCCAGGGGCTGCCCTCCGATGCGCACCATCTTCCAGAGCTCCCCGGAGGCGCTTGTGAAGAGCAGGTTACTAGGAAACCTAGGGGACAGGAGGCCGGCGGGCATCACCGGCTCAGACCTTCCCTGCCCACTGGCAGCCATAAGGAAGGGGCAGGGCAGGCGGGGACAGTCCCCCCAGGGTCCTCGACCTGTTGCTCGCGCCCTCCTCCTTTTGGGGGGGGGTCGTGCAGGGTGGGCGAGGGTGGAGCAGAGGCACCGCCGCGGCTCAGGTCCCCACTGTGGCGCCTGCCAGGCACCTGGGACGAGGGGCTGCCCCGGGAGGCTGCAGCAGGGACAGCGGGAGCCCCCGTGCTGACCGTCTGCCCCGCCGGCTCACCTCTGCTGGGTCTGCACGTCCATCACGAGGGAGATGTAGCCCTCGATGAGGGAGAAGGAGAAGAAGCGGATGTGGCCTCCGTCGTCACCGGCAGCCATGGGGTCCTTCACTCTGGGGACGGGGAGCTGTGAGCGGGGTCCTGCTGCCCCCCCCCTACCCAGCAGCCCCCGCCCAGGCGGGGGGAGCTCAGCCTGGGAAACCGGGGCCCCCACACTCCCACCCTTCCTCACATCTGCCAGGGCCTGGGAGGCCTCGCTGCATTCACAGAGGCGGGCACCTCACTGCACGGTGCTGGAGGCCAGCCGGCCCTCGACGCGGGCCACGGGTGTCCTGCGTAGGCTTCTCTGCCCGTGTCACAGGCTGCCCAGGGCACAGGCCAGGGCCACTGCCAACCCACCAGACCCTGCCCCACCTGCCTTGACCTGAGCAAAACACTCTGAGGAAGGACGCAGAGTCTCGCCCACGTCCTCGGCCTGCCCTGCTGTGGCGCCCCCCACTGGGCACCTTGGACAACCCCTGCCCTTGCGCCACAGCCTCCCGGAACTCTGCGTCTCCCACGGTCTGCCAGCAGCGCGCCCCGGGGACCTACCCGTTGGAGTAGAACATGACGTCCATGAGGAGGGTGGCCACGGTGGGCAGCGTGTCGGGGTCCAGGCTGGTGACGCAGAACCTGTTGCTTGGGCTGGTCAGCGGGTGGATGACCGGCCTCTGGACTGTGAGGACACCAAGACATGATGCTAAGGCGTATGGACGGTGGGGGCTCAGGGAGAGGGCAGCTGCTGTGGGAGGCCCTGCAGCCTCTCCAGCCTCCACTACCACCCGAGCTGCCAGTTCTCCATGCTTGACCCCGGCCTCAGGGCCTTTGTACATGCTTCTCCAGCTGTGGAATGGCCGTCCCAACCTTCACGCTGGCTCAGCTTTCCTTTGTGCCCAAGCCTCTGCCCCACAGTTCTGGACCCAGGGAAGTCCCTCTGATATCCTAGGCCAGGGTAGAAGTGGCCTTTGGCCACCTCGCCTGCATCCAGGGCCACCACCTCTGCTAGACCTCAGCAGCAAGGTATGACCAGGACCGGCCCACGTCACGCCTGGCGCCCACGGAAGCCCATGCACTCTGAGTGGGGCTGGTGGGAAGTAGGACTGGGACATCCCCAGGCACAGCCCCGGCCGGACTCACCCATCTTGGGCTTCACGAAGCCATTGGTGATGCCGAGGTCGTCGGCGGCCACGGTCTCGCCATTGACCACCCGCAGGATAGTGAACTCGGTGGACAGGGTGTGGGTGACGAAGGGCAGGTCTCGCTCGCGCACCTGGGGATGGGAGGCGGGGCCCTGAGTCCCTGGAAGCCCTGGGCCGTGGGCCGAGACCCTGCCCCAGAGCCAGCTCCCTCCCTCTCCGGGTGGCCTCTGGGGGGGGACCTGGAGAGGACAGGGGGGTGGGCTGCACCAGGTGCTGGGGCGTGGGCAGCTGCCTGTGGCTGCCCGGCAGGCCTGGCCGCGGCTCACCAGGATGAAGTCCGTCTGGTAGGTGGACAGCATGAACACGGAGATGTTCTGGTCGGCCAGCGGGGCGATGACGGACTTGGCGATCTTGGTCACTCCGATGGGCTGGGAGCTGGAGAAGCTGCCGCCACCGGACACCACATTCAGAGCCAGCCAGGTGGCATCTGCCACACTCAGGTGCTCCGAGGAGGGCAGCTCTGTGGGGATAGAGGGCAGCCTGTGACCCTGCGCCTCCGCAGCTCCCTCTAGGCCTTGGCCAGCTCTGCCCCCCTCTGGGCCTCCCCACTGGTCAACAGAATGGGATGTGCCTCTGAGGTCCCTCCAGGGAGGACCGGGCAGCTCTGCGGGCAAGAGGTCATCTGTGGGCACCCTGGTTTCCTTGGCTGTCACGTGGGCAGGGACACCTCGGCCTTCCCCCAGTTCTCTGTCCTGCCAGGTGCTGTCACACCATCTTCCCTGTCCCCAGGGTAACTCGCCCAGGTTTTCAAACTGAGTTCCAGGGGGCCTTGCAATGGACCCTGGGCAGGTGGGGGCCTGGCGCAGGGCGGGCGGGGGTCCTGCAGGCTACCCCTGCTGCCAGGCCTCCCCTGGGCTCCCCAGGAAGAGCACGCAGCCCCGGGAGGCTCAGGGTGACTCTGGCATGGGCGGGGGGACAGCTCTGACAGCAGGAGTCACCACGTCCATGTGTCTAGCCTGCGGAGACCTGGAATCCAGATGCCAGGGCCACCCTGCTGGTCCTGCAGACAGCACCCAGAGACCCTGCACATGGGGTGTGGCACAGGCGTTGTCTCCAGGACACAGACTCACAGGCCCTGGGATCAGAGGGGGGACAGGCACCTGGAGGCGGCCTCTGCGCCCTGCAAGGCCCTGCAGTGGGGACAGGTCATTCTCACTGGACATCCCCCAATGCAGAAGCTCTGCGAGGGTCGGGGACTTGTCCAAGGTCACCGAGGTGGGGACGAACAGCACCAGGCCTCACACTTGGGCCTGGGCACCTGTGAGAAGAAGGACCAGGTCCCCAGGAAGATGGGGCTCAGAGACTGGCCAGTGAAGGGGGCTGTGCTGGGCTCAGGCAAGAGGCCCGCCAGCCCAGCTCTGGTTGCTATGGTGACCGCAGCCCGGGAGCCCCCCTGGTCCTGCTGGCTGGGAAGGGCCAGCGGCCAGCCTCCGTGGGGAGGAGCGCAGGGGCTTGGCGGTGGCCTACAGGGCCCTCTGTCCTGGTGAGGGACACCTCACCTGCTCTCTAGGACCAGAGCCAGAGCCTCATCTCAGGGTGGGACCCCGAGGGGCCTGAACCTGGCCACGGAGGCACTTGGTGTGGGTACTGGGGGCCCCTTGCCATCTCAGCCGTGCACAAGGACAAAGGCCTGGGACCTGGGCTGCCCTGACGCTGGCCCACAGCTGGCCCTCTGCTCCTGGGCCAACCCCGACTCTCCTGCGGGGGGCGAGTCACCGACAGATGCCATGTCAACATATTTGATGGAGTCAAAAAGTGTCCCTCTCCGCGAGCACAGGGCACTCAGGGCCTTCCTGGGACAATCCTGGTGTGGCTCTTCACACCTCGAGGCCACGTCCATGCTGGCCAGTCCCTCTATGGTTGTCCTGTCAGTTCCAAGTCCCAGACTGACCAGCTGCTCCGTCTCCTTCCAAGTGGAAACCAAGGTCCACAGAAGTGCTGCCCAGGGCTGCCCGGGGAGCTTTCTGTGGCCATACCTCCTGAGCCTGGCAGGCTGGGGTCAGGGGTGACATCCAAGCCACACCACTCTGGGTCTGGCAGTTGACCCAGGCCACCTTCTCTGAGTTCTCCACCCACAGGGAGGGCAGGGGGAACGTCACCCTCTGCTTACGGGTGAGCTGATGGCCCCGAGAAGCCGCTCCTTCCCGGTGTCACAGAACAGGCCAGAGGCAGGCTGACCGGCTACAGGTCATGGCACAGGTGAGGGGGTCCCCCAGGCACCGAGGACAGCCCTCCCTGCCCACCTTGGCTGCCAGCCTGCGGTGGGGGCTGAGCTCCAGAACTGAGGGGGAGGTCAGCTTGGACACCTGTGGATGGCCCCTCCCCAGGCCTGCACGGCCCGTCCACGCTCAGCCAGAGACCACTCACAGCTGGGTGTCTCCCCGTACCCCAGGGTGCGGGGGCAGGGCGACAACCCAGGCCATGGGCTTTAACGGTGTGGCCCTGGCTGCCCTCCCCACAGAGGCCCCCAGAGGCTGCTGCTTCCTAGACGGGAGGACATGTCATCTGTGGAGATGCTGCTGTCACTGAGGTGCCACTAGTTTCCTGGGCCTGGAGGAGTCGCGGGGGGGGGGTCTCTAGGGGAAGTCCAAGCCAGAGACAGCCAGAAATGGGGACACAGGGTTCGGGGTGACGTCTGGCAGCCCACAGGGGGACACTGCCAGGAAGAGCTCAGACCAAGCCAGCAGCTGCCATCTGAAAGGCCTGCCATCCGGCGGGCACTGCCCACCTTGCTCTCAGCCTCAGCCCAGGTGACACCACTGAGCTCCTTCAGGTGACAGGCACAGAGACCCTGGGCTTCGCTGCCCCCACCTGAACACTGCCTGGCCCTGGGGAGGGGAGGTCCTCCTGTGCCCCCTCCTCACCCCGGGCCAAGCCTCAGGGCGCCCACGGTGTCACTCTGGGGCCTTGGGGATAAGCCACAGCCAGCCAGGCCTCCTGCGGGGAGCAGACCACTCCAAGGCCAAGTGCATTCTTCCTGCCGCTTCCCGTCATCCAGGACCCCAAAGTAACCTCCCGGGGCCGAGGCCTCTCCCCATCTTGCCCTGGCCCCGGGACTGTGGCTCGGAGTGTAGGGTGCACCCTGAGGTCAGGCGGGTGGGCTGAATCCAGCTGTGTGACATGGCCAGGTCCCCGCCCCGGGTTCCTTTGTGTTCAACGTGAGGGGCTGAGGGCAGAGGGCACCGAGAGTCCCTCAGCTGATCTAAGTGCCGTCACCCCAGGGCTCAGCCAGCACCACAGAGCTTCTGTGACCTCGTGGCTTCTGCCCGCCTTGCTGGTTCCGGTGCCCGGGTGCCCAGGTGCCATCAGGGTCTCGAGGGCTCATTCTGTGGGGTGCGGATCGCGGGCAGGAGCACGCGGCCCAGAGGGCTTCCAACAGACACCCGGGCAGAATGCCATGCGTGGGTCAAAACATGCACCAAACATCTCTTTAGACAACAGAGAAAACCCGAGTGTCACGTTCATGTCAGAGGTGACGTTCTGACGTCTCGGTGGGGGACCCTAGCCCTGTGCTCAGGGTGACCTGCCTGTGTCCTAGGGCTCAGTGTTTATGGAGGAGAGGGAGGACCTGTCCTCGGAGGTGAGCAGCGAGTCCCGCCTCGGGGAGGCTGCGCGGCTGTCCCTACGGTGGGCCTGACCTCTCTGCAAGTCTGAGCCCTGACCCTGGGGCCACTCCAGCCAGCACCACATGGTGACAGAGGACGAGTGAAGGTGGGGTGGCTCAGGGACAGCCGTCCATAAAGCCACCCTGGGGAGGCCCGCAGGGGAGCGGGTGGGTGGGAGCCGGGTGTCCCGGTCCTCAGGTCCACCCCTCCTGTCCCTCGCTGTCCTCCAGCCGCTGCCCACTCTGGGCAGCGCAGCCTCAGCTCTGGGCCAAGCTGCTCTGTTAAAGTCTGGGGTACGGGACGTGTGTGAGGGTGCACGGTGCCTGGGCCGCCTGCCGTGCGGGGACAGCGGGAAGAACGTGCCCCGAGGCTGGGCCTCTACCTTAACCAGGACACCAGCTCCTCCACTGTGCTGGACGGGGGGCGAAGGTGACTCCCCGCTGGGGGACCCCTCTGCCCCTTGGCTCACGGAGACGGCAAACTGCGCACTGAGCCGGGAAGGAGACGGCAGGAGCCAAGGCTCTGCTGCTGACTGGGCAGGTGCGCAACAGACAGCGCCCAGGGACCCTGCGGACCTCGGGCTAGGGGGCCGTCACTGGCTCCATGCTGCTGGGCAGCTCGTCCCCGGTCAGGAGCACGGCAGAGCCTGGGTGACCCGGCTGGGTGGGAGGCAGGAGTCACGGCTGCCGTTGATTTTTGAGGTGCTGGGTGGAACCCAAGGTCTTGTTCCCGCTAAGCAGCACCCTCCCAGGAGGCCGCACCTGACCCGCAGGTGACTCCTTGAGCCAGGGTCTCCCTCTGCTGCCCAGGCTGGCCTCAGACTCCTGAGGCTCAAGCGATCCTCTAGTGTCAGGCTCCTGAGTAGCTGGGATTACGGTTGTGTGCCACCGCGTCCGGCAGGAGTTGAAGCTCAGTGTCCTCCTTCCTCCTACTTTTGTCTGACCTCCACCCACTGACCACTCCCTGGCCATGTGTGCTACGGGTCACGTGGACACCACTGCTCGGTGATGGGTGAAGCCAGCTCGGCACCTGGCCCCGTAGCACCTGGCCTAGGGGTGCCCCCAGCCGGGGGCTGCTTCTGCTCTAGTGGTCCCTGAGGACGCACAGCACGTGGCCAGCGCCTGCTAGACACAGAGAAGATCAGGTGCGCACAGCTCACCCGCCGTTTGCCACCCAGCCCACACGCGCCCACCTGAGCCAGGAGCCCCTACGACTTCCAGGTCACAAAGAACCGCGCTGGTTCCTGCTGCCACCATCTGAGCCCCTCCGGGGGCTCAGCGACCTGCGTACTGCGACCTGCAGACGGCGGCTGGCTTCTGCCGAGACAGCTGTCGGTCACCAGATGCTCTGGCCAACGGCAAGAGGGGCCAAGGTGGCCCTGGGTGACAACCAAAGCTCTCGGAGCTGGGGGTGCCCCACTCTGTCTCTCGGCAGCACAGCGGGGCCACCACTGCCCCTGGTCCCTCGGGGCGGCCACCAGGCCAGAACCCTCACCCACAGACACTCCCCTCAGTCCTTCCAGAACCTTCCACCGTACCCAGGAACACCAGCCACCCCTGCCCCCAGGTGCTCTGGAGCCTCGGTCTGTAGGTGCCACACTGCCCCATGGCTGCCCCCCGGGACCCCAGGGAAGCTCACCTGAGCGATGGGCTGGCCCCAGGTGGCTTCCCAGCTCTCTTGGTGGCGGTCACTGGGCGCCTGTTCCTCATACTTCCCCCACCTGTGGCTCCTTGGTGACGGTGCCAGGGACATTTATGACTTAAACACACCCAGTGTCTTTTCTCAGGTGGTCACGGACACCCTCGCGGCCCAGCAATTGTGGCCTGGACAGGAGGCCATCACCCAGGGCTGGCCCTTCCCGGCCCCCGCGGGGCACGCCTCGCCTGCTTGCCCTCTGTCTTGCCTTCTCTGAGAGAGCACTGAGCCCAGGCCCCATGTCGTCCCCACTCTGCTCCGGCCACCGGGATGGGCCCGGGGCCCGCAAGGCTGCTCAGGGAGCCCCTGGGTCAGTTCTGGGGTCGAACCAGGGCCGCAGAGGAGTAAGGCCAGGCCTACAGGACCTGCGCCCGGGGCCTTCAGGGCACCCTTATGGCTCTGGGGAGAGGCCGTGGTGGAGGAGCTGCGGGGCTCCCTCTGTGGGCAGTGAGGAGCCTCAGAGGGGCCTGAGGCCTCAGAGTGGACACAGCCCGCTGGACACCTGCAGGAGACCTCTGAGCAAGCGCAGCCCCAGGGGCGGCTGGAGCACTCGGCCAGCTGCAGAGTCCCACCGACTCACACGACTCCCCCTCCCCTTCCCCGGCCTCCCAGCCCTCCAGGGCCAGCAAAAGTGCCCCCTCCTCCAGATGTCCTCCCTGACCGTGGGTCCACTGGAAGCAGCCTTCCTAGCCCCCAGAAAGGGCCAGGGAAGACACTGCTCTCCCACACCCCAGCGAGCTCGGGCGGGGGCTGCTGCTGGCCAGGCGGAGAGGTCAGGGAAAGCCTCCAGGCGAACGCAGACCTGGACACCCTCTCCTCCTCCGCGCAGGCCGCCAGCACCACGAGGATCCTTTCCCGGGCACAGGGGCGCACACCTGTGATCCCAGCTATTTGGGAGGCCGAGACTGGAGGATCTCAAGTTCAAGGCCATCCTCAGCAACTCCGTGAGGCCCTAAGCAACTCAGCAAGAGCCTGTCTCAAAATAAAAAGTAAAAAGGGCTGGGACGTGGCTCAGTGGTCAAGCGCCCTGGGGTTCAGTGCCCAGCGCCGAGGGCCAGGGAATCCTCTGATGGCTCAGAATAAAGGCCCCCCACTCCCTGGCCCCAGCCTTCCTGGCCTCAGCTGTCCCTCTCTTCTTCCTGCCAGGTTCCCTGGGGCTGCCGGCCAGCCCCCCGTCTCTGGAAGCCCAGGACTGTCTGGAGAGCCCCTCCGAGTGGCACCCCTGCAGGGCTCACTGTGGACTGCTCCCTCCAGGAAGCCCTCTGGGACTGCACCCTTGCCCTCTGACGCAATCATCGGTTGGCTGTTCCCAAGTCTCTTAGAGGCCGAGGCTGGACCCCTTACCTCTCCTCTCTGCCCAGGGCTTGGCCCACGGAAGCATCTAGACTCAGGTGTGAGGCCCTGGGCAAGCTGTGACCTTCCGGGCCTCGGTACCCTCCTCCACACAGCTGGGTGACAAGAGCCATTCCAGGCGTCTGCAGAGGGCAGCGTGCCAGGCTGGAGAGAGGTGGACATTTGGGGACATTGCTCCCGGTTCTGACTCCACCGAGGTGGGAAGCACCTCCCTGGCTGCTCAGGTCAGCACTGTGTCCACTGGACGCCAAGGCGCTCGACGCTTAGCACGAAACAGGCTTGGGTTGGGGACTCTGCCCAGCGGCAGGCTGGCTCAGTCACCCTGGTCTTGGGGACCGTGGGCCCTGCTGGCTGCCCCGCTGGGGACGTGCGCTGTGTCCACTTACGACAGGGTTCTGGGGCGGTCCCTTCGGAGGGAACGAGAACCCGGGTGTGACTTTCCTCCTCCAGATCCCGGGCCCCTCCTGTGGTCCCCTGCACAGGGACCCCTGTGGGGAGTTCTTGTGGCTCAGGGACTCTGTGCACTTGGCCGGCGGCCTGTGGAGCTGGGCTGGACCCTCCCCTCCCTGGTCTGGTCCAGGGCTGGGCACAGCAGCTGTCAGTAAACGCTGCCTCTATCTTGTGAGGCCAGTGGCCTCGGGTGAGCAGCGCCTTGGCCACAGGACATCTTCTCGGCCACAGATGGTCCCTGGAATGTGGCCCCCGGGGGGGGGGAGCCTCCCTGTCTCCCTGCTCCTCTGGCCTCTCACCCCCACTGCCTGGCCCCATCTTGGGGGTGGACTAAAATGACCATCTACTCCAGGGAGCCGAGGCCCCGCCACTTCCCTCTGCCTCTGGGGTGCTGCGAGCTGCAGCTCTGGGTAGAAAGGTCCGTGAGTGGCGGAAGAAATGGGACTGTTGGGGTCCACATAAACAACGGAACATTACTCGGTCATGAAGAAGAATGAAATCATGGCATTTGCTGGTAAATGGCTGGATCTGGAGATGACCGTGCAGGCGTGGCACTGACAGACAGGTTCATCTTGTCACGCTAAGTGAATAAGCCAAGCCCCCCCAAACCAAAGGCCAAACGTTCTCTCTGATACGCGGGTGCTAATCCACAACCGGGGGTGAAGGGGAAAGAAGTTCACTGGATTAGACAAAGGGGAGGGAGGTGGGACTGGGAAAGACGGTGGATGAACTGGACACCACTTTCCTGTGTTCACACGTGACCGGTGACACTCCACGTCACTACAACCACAGGGTGGGATCCTGATTAGAATATGTCATACTCCACGTGTGCACAATACGTTAGGCACACTCCACGGTCACGTCACGTGAATAAATCAAACAAATGAGAATGCGTCTGAGCTGCCGGGCTCGGGATTCCCAGGGCACAGGGTCCCCAGGGCGCGCTCTGTGGTCAACCCGGGAGCTCCTGTTTCCTCTGCTCGGAAACAACGACCGGGAGTGGGCGGCGGGTGCCCGATTGCCCTCTGCACACACACGCCCCTCCCTGCGGAGCAGGAGGCCCTGGCCCTGCCCTGGCCACGCACTGCCCCCTGCAGGTGGCCAGGGACACTGCGCCCGAGATGGGGAAGTGGGCCGGGTTCCCTGCCCTGGCTTCCAGCCTCTGAAGGACCCAGGGGGGGAAATGGCCTGTCCCCTCCTGTGACCGTCACCCTCTCATCAGTGGCGCGAGGCTGCACTGCTGCCCCGAGGCCCCACCAGACGGCCACGCAGCCAGCTTCCCATGGGCGCCCTTTCTGGTGCCGTTCTGGGGCCCGGCTGAGTGGCTTCGTGTGCTGAGGTGGGTTCCTCGGTCCACCCGGGGGTCAGCAGGGACTGACCACAGGGCCTGGCGCCAGAGGCAGCTCCTCTCCAGTCTGAGAGCAGCCACCTGGGCCCGGACACGGAAGGCGAGGCCACTCGTCCCTCTGGGCCAGCCTGCGGACTCTCGGACGTCCACTGGCCACGTTTCCTGCAGCGTCCACGGGCCTGGGGGACCGGGCCCTCGCCTTGCTGCTGGGCTGCACCGGCCCCTCCACAGCGTGGGGGTGAGTAGCTGGGGGTCCCTGCAGGGGTCCAGCCCCCGCCCGTGGGAAGGCACAGGCTGCCCTCTGCCTGTCACTGCAGGGTAGAAGGTGACAAAGTGAACTCGCCCGTCGGTGTCCTGCCTGCAGCCGAGAGCTGGGCGCAGCCTAGGCTTTCAGAGCACAGCTCGAGGGACCTGGGGACAGGGAGTGGGGACCGGGCGTCCTGGGGAGGGGGCGAGGCCTGGAATCAGATCGAGTGACAGGCACACACCGCACAAAGGTGACCCTGGGGCTGGGGTGCCACTCGGGCGAGGTGCCTACCGGGGGCTTCAGGACACAGCGACACCCCTCTCAAAGGACGGAAATGAGAACGACGGGGGACGGAGGGCGTCCTCCACGGAGCCAGGTCACGCTCACCAGGGCCACGCTGCTCCTCCCCCCAGGTCCCCGACCTCAGGGCCCCTCAGGGGCAGGGGACGGGGTGGGCGGCCACTCACCCAGGAAGCCCTCCTCATCCACGATGATGGTGTAGTCCTCCGGTGTCTCCGTCAGACTGAAGAACTTGCACCTGGGGACAGACAGGGACACGGTGGTCAGTCCTGGCTGGACCCAGTGGGGTGCGACTCTGTTTCCCCAGAGCCCCGACCCTGGGCTGTGGGGACTCGCACCCTCCATGTCCCCACGGACCCCCAGTACTGGCTGGGGGTGGTCACAGAGAGGCCTACAGATGCTGAATGTCCCCTGGCCTCCCCGGTCCTTGAGAACCCGAGCCAGACCCTGTGGTCCTCTGGGCCACATCCCGTGGCACCTTCCACAGGGCCCTAGAGGCCTCTGGTGGCTCCTGGAGGCCCAGCGGTCCAGCCGCCAGGCCGCCACCTGCTCAGGACAGAAGCTCCGCACCAGGACGTGCGCACGTGTCTCCTGACCGCCTCTCGTGGCCCGAGCTGCAGAGGCCCCGCGACCCTCCTTCCACGCAACGTGCAGGAGGGCTAGTGACCCTGCGCCCCTGTGGGGTCACACACTGGGAGTCTGTCCTCGTGACTTCTGGAAGAGGACAGGCCAGCGAGCCTTTGTGGGGCCGGGACGGCTCCATTGCTCCAGGGTGGCCGCTGGCAAGACCCTGTTGTCCATCAGGTCAAAGGAGGCCCTGAGCCACGCCTGGGAGCCCGACCCCGGGGAGGCCGGGCGGAGCCTCCACTCCCTAAAGCAGCCTCCCCCCAGGTCCAGGCCAATCGCCGTGGCTGCCTGGACAGGTGGTAGCCCTCACGGCTCCTGGACAACAGCCAGGGGTCACAGTTGTAAGTGGCCACCAGGGGCCCGGCCTGGCCCTCCCGGGGACCCCTCATGCTGCGAGGAGCCTCCCGCCGTCCCAGAGCCCCAGGAAGGAGAAGGGACCCCGTGGTTGCTCCTGTCACCCTCGTGGCTGGGGACACTCCAGAAAGAGACCATGCAGATGGCTCCGCGGGACACAGACTGCGGCAGAAGGCCACCAGGCCCCTGCACTCAGGGTTGAATAAAGAAGGCGTTGGGTGAGCCGACCGGGCAGTGCCCGCGGCCTGCCTGCTGTGGGACACCCGCCTCAGGGACAGGTGGCAGCCCCGGAGGGCAGAGCAGTGGAGGGACCAGCTGCATCACCCGGGTGACCAGACTCGGCTCTCGGACGGGCTCTCCACGTCCCCGTGACCCTGGGTCCCCGAGCTCTGCTCCCCCGGCGCGGCTCTGGCTGGAGGCTGCGTCGGCCTCCTGCCCGGTCCTGCCCGGTCCTGCCCCTGTCCTGGCCCGTCCTGCCCTGGCTCCTGGCGCGCCGTCCATGCTCCGCCCGCCTCCAGGGTTGGCAAGGGCTCCTTCCACTGACCGGCACGTCCTCCTCTCCTCCTTGGCTGCCGACTCCCTGCCCAGCCTCCGGGAACAGTCCCAGCCTCTCCTCAGGAAAATCCCTTCCCAGTCAGCGCCAGCCACTTTCTCCCTCAGCTACCCCAGAGTGGTCCTCCTGGAGGCCAAAGCCTCAGGTTCTCGCCCCTGTCCTGGAGGGGACGTCTAGGACACTATGGATGGCTTAGAGTTGCTTCCCAACTCTAAGAGTTCATTCTCCTCATGGTCTACATGAAATACGCCCTGACAGCTGGGCAGTACACAACCCGGGCAACTGCACATAACAGTTCCGAGTGCTGTCCACAACTTATTACAGACACTTTGTAGGAGAAGGGGGGTCTGCTTCTCCCAGGAGGCTGTAAGCTCTCAGAGGCTAGGGCAGTGGGTCCTCTGGACACACATCCAGAACCCACCCCTGGCTGGTATAAAATCAGCACTTGGTGACTGCTAAGCTAAGGGTCACACACTGCTGGGTTTTTTTTTTTTTTTTGTACTGGAGATTGAACCCAGGGTCCCTCGACCACTGAGCCCCATCCCCAGCCCTATTTTGGGTTTTATTTAGAGACAGGGTCTCACTGAGTTGCTTAGCGTCTCACCATGGCTGAGGCTGGCTCTGAACTCGCGATCCTCCTGCCTCAGCCTCCTGAGCTGCGGGGATCCCAGGCGGGCCCGGCCCACACCTACCTTGGCAGCTGGAGAAGCCGTGGCCTGCACCAGCTCTGCCCGTCCCCGGGTGGCACTGTCTGCATGGACCCCTCTCCTCTGGGGGAGGCCACAGTCTCCAGTCCCTACTCTGCCCTCTCTCAAGCCACGGCTGGACGCACAGCCCAGTGTGGGTGGCCACGGGTCCCTGACTACAGAGAGCTGAGGGGCAAGACCTGTCACCAGGCCTGGTGCTCGGGGCTGCAGGAGACCTGCCTCATCCTGCACCACGAGGGACAGGCCCAGGGTGGCCCAGGTGCTGTCCAGCTCCAGCCTGGGCAGTGCCCAGCCTTCAGGGACCCTGCCAGCCCCCCAGCAGGCAGACCCCCAGCCCTGGCCACTGGGGGGGACCAGACAGGTCATCCCAGAACCAGCCAGTCTGTCCGGAAAACTCCCAAGAACAGGAAAATCCCCCAACCAGTGCTGATCCAGTCCCAGGAAACTGGACTGGACGAGTGACAGAC
Source organism: Urocitellus parryii (assembly GCF_045843805.1). NCBI lineage: Eukaryota > Metazoa > Chordata > Mammalia > Rodentia > Sciuridae > Urocitellus > Urocitellus parryii. The sequence continues at coordinate 26,497,623 of NC_135539.1, read as the reverse complement.
CTGTTCCCACACGACGGGACGGGGGCGCAGCCCGACTCTGGAGGGGAGGGCACTGTCATGTCTCAGTGGAGAGTGTCCTTCGTGTGGGGCAGTACACACCCCGTGCAACTGTGTGTGACGGTCACTTGGCAGGTTCCGCAGAAGCAGTCAGGTCGACGCGAACCCAAGAGCCCCGAGCAACGAGAGGGAGACCACGGTGACAGCAGCTGTGGCTCACTGTGGTTCAGGGCACACCCCAAGAATCAGGGTCCCCTGCTCAGGGGCACCACAGCACCCTGGGGTTCTAGGAAGAGAACACGGGTCCTGGGGGAGGGCAGGTAGCTCGAGGAAGCCCAGGTCTGTTCAGGGCATCACAGTCAACACAGAGCATGCCCAGGGGGGCCGAAGGGACCCTATACTGTGTCCCCACCAGCCTGGGGGAGGCTCCAGTCACACCGTGGACTCTCTGAAGGGACCATGGGACGCCAGCTGTGTGACTTCAGGCACGTTTCCCGCCCTCTCCTCTCCCTGGGTCCAGGGGGTGAGGGCTGTGCCACGTGCTCCTGCCTGACCACAGGCTGGGAGCAACAGGCCCAAAGGACCATGGACTGAACCTCTGAAAACACAAGTCCCAACAGACCTTCCCTCTTTTTAAGCTGATGGTCTCAGGTGTTTCGTAACAGTAACAGAAGCTGACCCCACAGCTGGCTTGGAGGTGGAGTCGTCCACTCTAAGCCCTGGGTAGGCGAGCTGCAGATTCCAGGGAGGACGGATGGGTTAAGCCACCTCCATGCCTGGTGGACAAGGGTTTTTAATTCTCTTCTTTTTCATGCTAGGGATGGAACCCAGGGCCTCGCGGATGTGATGAAACACTGCACCACCGAGCACCCACCACCCTCTATTCCTTAAACACCCACCTCTCCCGAGCTGCCCCGAGCTGCCCCGAGCACACCCTTCAGCTGCAAGGTGCCTGTTCACCTTCCAGCTGCCCCCAGGTGGCTGGGGATAGGACAGGGACGCTCCTTTATAACAGAACAGGAACCGAGCCAAACCCGCAGTCCGGAGCATGACCCAGGCTGGTCCCTGGCTCCCGACAGCTGTGGCCAAGACCTCAGGAAGTCGTCAGCCTCTCGGCAGGACTGAGCAGAGCTAGGCAGGTGGCCTGAGAGCACCGCAGGGCTTGATGCGCCCCCCCCCCCCAATGCTGCAAAGAGCAGGGCTCAGGGAGGGTGGCTGGGTGGAGCCCAGGGCCTGGACGCGGCTCTGCCAACGACCCACGCAGGTCCCGGCCCGGTGCAGAGTCGGGGCTTCTTACCAAGCGCGGCCCCTGCAGTCTGAAAGAAGGGCTTCAGCCACATCTCTGCAGCCACCAGGGAGGGACCAGCTGAGCCTCCTCCGGGGACACACTGCCCCTGCTGGCCACTCAGGCCGCCAGGTCGCTGGGGTACAGAGGGGCCCTGATTGGCCATGTCCACAGGGCCTCCTGTGCCAGGCAGAGTCTGGCGGGTGGCAGGCGGGCTCTGCTCTTGGCGGGCGTAGCCCCTCCCCACCGCCTCCCGCGTCCCTGACACCTCATCTCAGCACCTGGCCACGGGAGGCGCAGGGGGCAGCTCGAGCCGTGGCCGAGCCCGAGCCCTGCCCGGCTTTTGCCAGCCAAAGGGTGGACCCGACGGGCACTGCCTTCTCTGTAAGATGGAAGACAGACCCTGCTGTGTCACGGGGGCCATTGGGGGATCAGTGAAGGCACGTGGCCACCTGGGGAGACCTGCAGGGGCAGGACCGCGGATGGCAGAAGGGACAGGAAGATCTGGAAATGCCCGGGGACCCAGCTGGCCCACTCCCACCCTGTGGGGGCCCCGGGTCTCTGGTGGCGTCTCTGGTGCCAGGTGCTCGCTGACTTGGGGGCTCCCAGGCCACTCGCCATCCCCCTCCCCATGAGCGCCCGCGCCTGCCAGCGGTCACCTCCCTGTGAGGAGCTCCGTCACCGTGCTGAGGTCACAGTTCCAGGGCTGCCTTTGCCACGGCCTCTCCTCTCTCAGCCCGGCCCCCAGTGCCCCGACGCCACACAGCACCTGGCACAGGGTCCGTTACACAAGGAAGGCGTAGAATGGCAGTCCCCTGGGAGACTGGTCATGGGACCCTCGCGGACACCCAAGTCCTTCGATGCTCAAGAGCCCTCCACAGAGTGGCTTGGCACCCGTGCTGAGTCTGCGCCCATCTCGCTTCACGCTGTCTCTGGACACCGGAGGACATCCCCTGGGCGCACGGTGGCACACGGTGGCCTCCTCACTTGCACGACACCCGCAGCACTAGGTGCACAGCAGGTTCAAGTCTTGCTCTGGGGACTTCTGGGTCCCTCCCTGCCCTGTTCCTGCCACAGATGGGCATATGGACAGCAGCTTAGGCGGCCAACCCCGACCTTGCCTCCCATGGGGGCTCCGTGAGCCTCCGTCCAGGGGCGTCCACCCTCTCACTGATGTAACGGGAGGCAGGAGGAGGACGGTCCCAACGGCCTGTTCTCAGTAACGACCACCTGGCTGCAGGCCAGAGGCCCATGGCAGGAGAGGTGAACGACGGCAGAGGGACATCACTGCCCAGGTGACAGGGAGGCCGCCTCAGCAGCATCCTGCGAGGACAGGGGACCGTCCCCAGGGTTCTGTGCACACAGAGCCTGCAGGGTTAAGGCAGCTGAAAAACGCCCCTGAGGGTCCCTCTAGTCACTGTCCCCGAGGGACCGAGATCACAGTCACCCTGGGTGGGAGGTGACCACAGGGCCCTGGACACCGGCCGGTGATGGGCAGGCTGCTGAGTGGACCCTCCCTCCTCTCTGGCCCCGCAGACACTGATCGTACCCCTAACACCTGCCCTTAGCTGAAGGACCAGGAGGCCGTGCGAGGACCCAGCTGGAACCACGGCCTGCCTGGTCCCCTGGGGAGCCTGGAGGGGCAGGCGGTGGCCCTGGGGTCTGGCAGAGGGCGGGGAGGGCTGGGCCACAGAACCAGGGCTGCTGCCGGCTGCAGAGGAGACAAGGCACTGGCCACCAGAGGGCAGGCCAGAGGGACAGGGTCAGGAGGACCCCGGGCGGACAAGGCCACAGCCCCCACCCAGGCCCACGGGGTCTGGGTCACTCTTTCCAGCCAGGGCTGGGCAGCGACGTGGGTGTTCACTGTGGCTCCACAGATGGACCTACAGCCCCTAACTTGGTCCCCTGGACCAGTTTCCAGCCCCGACGTGGCTCTGGTGGAGGTGCCAGCCCAGCCTGTGCCCATTTTCCAAGAGGGGCATGTCCCTCCCTCAGGGGAGCTGGTCCTGTCAACAGGACCACCAGGTGCCCGTGGCAGCCACCTCTGGTCTCCTCCTGACACTGGGAGCCCATCCACTGCCCAAGTCCTGTAACCAGAACACATAAGCTGGACACCTGGTCTAAAGCCTCTTGTGCCCAAGTCCCCTGAGTGTGTCACTGCAAGGCCTCAGGGCCCAGTGGGGACATCACCTGGAGGTGTTGTCCTGTTGCCTGGCGATCCAGGGCCCCGGCCACCCCAACCCCTCCGTCTATGGGGCAGGGTGTCCTTGGCAGCCCCACGGCTGACCCCATCCTCAGATGCCCCTGAAGAAATGACCTCCAGCCTGGCAACGTCCTGGACACGACTCTGGCCACTCTCCCCCAGGCCTCTCCTGTCCCCGGCCGGCTGGCCCAGGGCCCGGGCTCCCTAAGGAGCCGGCGAGGGCCGTCCTCAGACGTCCAAGGGCCATGTCCCCGCCCCGTCCTGGCCTCAGGAAGCCGGGTCCTCACAGGGCCTTCCTTCCTGTCTTGCCCTCGCCTCTCTGAGGCCACTGTCACCTCAGCTTCTCTCACAGGCTCAAGTTTCCTCCCCCCCCGTCGCCCTCTGCCGGCCCAGCACTGCCCTGGCTGCTCCACCAGCCAGACCTGGGGGCAGGACCCTGGCCGGCGGCTGGTCCTTGCTGCCATCGCTCTGCTTCCTGCAGGGACTCCTCCAGCGGTGGCCGCTCTCGAGGGCACCCAGGCCTGCCTGGCCCCACGGACTCCACTCCCCCTCCAGGTCCAGCCTCCCCCAGCCTCGCCTTCCTCACAGCCCTGCTCCGAGATGGGAACTGCTTCTCCCCATTCCCTAGACGAGGACACCGAGGCCTAGGGAGACTGAGTGACCAGACGGGTCCAGCTGCAGCGGGCCCCAAGGGTGGCTTGTCCCTGTCCCCAGAGGATGAGGTGGAGCCACATGCCCACTGCCACCCTAGAATCCTGTCCTGCCTCCCTGGGGTTGGATCAGGGCCCACGGCCAGGGCAGAGCCAAGGCCTGGGACTGCCCTGTGCAGGCCTGGAAGCTGAGTCACCTCCAAGAAGCACAGTGCCATCTGCAGGCGCGCTGGCCGCTGGGCGGCACCAGAAACCCGATCTGTTTACTCTGAGTTCCCGACTCTGCAGGGCAGGCCCTCGGCGGCCTCCCCTGGGCACCGGGGCCATAAGCCCCGGCCAGCCCGAGCCCCGGCCAGCAACACCCCTTCACCAGGAGTGGAGCAGAGGGCAGCTGAAGGGGAGCTGGTCAGGCCAGGCCCACAGCTGAGACTTGGGGTTTATGGACCAGATAAAATCAGCAGGGCCAGGGAGAGGCAGGGCTGGGAGGCCAGCTGTGCCATCTTCCAGACCCTGGAGGCTGGTGAGGCTGCACTCAGACCCCAGGAGGCCAGCGTCCCCTCCGTGAGGTGACCCTTCCTTTCTGGGGCAGCTGATTCTAGACGCTCCACCAATGAGGCCTCCTGTAAGGGTTCACCTGGCTCATCTTCATTCTGTCCTTCGGGGCCCCCGATGCTCACCTGAACGTGGGTGTCGCAGCTGGGAGGGTGGCGGAGAGCTCGGCGGGGCCACTTCTGGGATGGCCCCTCACTCTGCTCCCCGCCTGGGATGTTCCGCCCTGCGCTCCTCAAACTTCACGTTTCAGGTGGACCCTGCCGTGGGCCGCCCTCTGTTCCATGGGAAGCCCTCTCAGTGCCGCCCATACCTCCCCTCCTGATGGCCAGCGCCTGCTCAGTGAGTGGGATGCGCAGAACGAGAGCCCGTTCTGCTGAGTTTACTGCCCCTGCCCCGATACTGGGTGCTTACATGGGTGGGGACCAAGGCTGCTTCACCACTGCAACCCCCACTCACAGCTCCAAGGGTCCAGAGGGCTGCGGCAACATCCCACCGAGTCCACCACGGGAGGAGGGCAGAGTCGAAAAGCTTGTAAATCTTAGGTTGCACGACATTCTGAGTAGCATGATGCTATCCCATGCTGTCCCCCTGTGTCCTACCCTGGATGTGAATCGTCCCGTCCAGTGTATCCATGCTGTCTATACAACCTGCCTGTTAGTCACCTGGCTAGTCTTAGTGGCCGTCTGTGTCATCAGATACACTGCTGTCCTTGTTACAGTTCAAGTAACCCCTATGTTACTCACTAATGGTTTTGAAGAACCACAGGAGCGACGCTGGCAATTTCATTACAGTCGATTGCTATATTTGTTTACTTTTATTAGTGGTTATTGTCATCTGTTGCTAGCTTATAAATAAAACCTTATCATATCTAAGAAAACTGTGTCCATTTAAACTGGTTCTCTCCATGGTTTCAAGCATCCAATGGGGGGCCTGGAACTCGATCCCCATGGACGTGTGGGGGCTGTGGTGTGGAGGATTTGGCAGAGTCAGGCAGGTGCCTTCACGGCCCCCGGAGCCTGTGGGTTCCACTACCTCCAACTCAGCAAGCCTGGTGAGGTCTTGTTGGTGGTCGAGTCACCAAGGTGTGGCTGGGAGCCACATTAAGCCCGGGGAAAAGGACTCAGGTGGAATCGCACACAGGCCAGGGTGGGGGAGGAGAGACGGGCCTCGTTCTCTGGCAGGTCTTGTCTGTGTGCTGGCTCCCTGTGCTGAGCCCTGGACCACCCACCACGTCACCTGCCTGCCCCCTGGGAATGAAGATGAAGGCTGCAGGGTCACGGTCCCCGGGTCTTCCTCCTTCTCTCGGGGCTCCTCTGGGCCTCAGCCAGACTCGTCGAGCAGTCCTCTGCTGGTGGCCATGTGGCTCGGGCTCCAGGGTGGGCCCTGAGGGTCCCCAGAAGCCAAGGCTGAGGGGAGAGGGGCCTGGAGTTGACCGGGGCTGGAGAAGGAAGGACTGCGCCATCACCACGCCATGCCCGGCGCTGACCCCAGGTGGCGCTCTTCGTCGCAGGTGAGAAACGTTTTGAAGGTGCTGGCACCCAAGCCTGGGTCCTGGGTCCCCGCGTCCCCTGCACTGACACGGAGTCGTCTTCCCTACTTGACGCATCCTGCAAGTCCTGGTGTGACACTGCACTGTAGGGGACCAGAACCAACCCGGGTTCCACGTGGACTCCACACCTCTTCCAGGGACTTCAGGATCTGGTATCCTGCGGGTCCTGGGACCAACTCCCCAGGGACACTAGGAAGGTCTATAAGTTTTTTTAAATCCAAAATTCATCTTTAAAAACTGGGCCATAACTTATTAGAATAAAGAGGGCAGGGTCTGGGAGGACGACCTGGAATCCTGGTGCAGAAACACGCCAACGTCAGCCCCGGCCTGGGAAGAGGTGGGGCGCAGCCACCATTGCAGGGGGCCGGCCTCTCACCCCTCTCCCATCGACCGGAGGTGACCGCTGCTCTGCTGTCTCCCCAGATTCTCTTCTTTTAAAATTTTTAAGCTTTGTTCTGATTGGATGTACGTGACGGCAGAAGGCACTTGGCTACCACACGGGTGGAGCAGGGTCTCTCCTTCTTCTGATAGCACATGATATAGAATCCCCCTGGTTGTGCAGTCACCAGCAGAGTGTGGAAGCCCTTCACTCCCCTCGGCCTGATCCAGAGCAGCTCTATTCTTTCCTAGTGCCCTCCACCATTGTGAATTAGCGTCCTCATATCTGGCCTTTGGTTTTTTAGTTACTTTGTTTAGCATAATATTCTCCAGCTCCATCCATTTACCAGCAATTGCTAGCACTTCATTCTTCTTTAAGGCTGAGTAATATTCCAATGTGTGTGTGTGTGTGTGTGTGTGTGTAATATATCCATTCACCCACCTAGGTTGGCTCCACAATCCTTTGGGTATATACCGAGGAGAGGGATAGCTGGGTCAAACGGTGATTCCATTTCCAGGTTTCCAAGGAATCTCCAAACTGCTTTCCATATTGGCTGCACCAATTTTCAGTCCCACCAGCAGTGTACGGTGTACCCTTTTCCCCACATCCTCGCCAACACTTGTTGTTGTTGGTCTTCATGATAGCTGCCATTCTGACTGGAGTGAGATGATAGATGGTTCTGATTGGCTTTTCTCTGATCGCTGGCGATGATGAGCATTTTTTCATGTATTCGTTGACCGACTCTGTCCTGTGAAGGTCTTTTCCCGCTCCAGGGCCACGGCGTCACACAGGTGAGCTCCTGTTTCTGGCCTTTCCTGCTCGGTGCGCCGTTTCCGAGGCGCTCCTCTCATTCCGTGCCACTTGCCGCCATCCTCGATGCTGGACACGCCCCTCCACACCGTCACCATAGGTGCACCTGTTTGTCCTTCCTTTGGTGGCCTACAGTTTGGGACCATCATGAGGAAAACCACGGCGATGACCTTAAACCCCCCGGCCGTTTCCTTCGCCCCAAATTCCCGTAATTCCACCCGAGTGGCCCATGCTCACTGCAGAACTGTGTGCTGCCCCGGGGTTCGCAGGCCACCGGAGCCCCGTCCCCCTGTGCGGACGCTGGATTCCAGGGGAGCCAGGAAGCGGCCCTCAGGCTGGGCTGGGCCAACAAGCTGGGGAGAGAGCTGTGGTTCCAGTGTCCCCTCCAAGAGAGACGCTGACGTGGGGGACCTTCACGAGGTGACAGGTCACGAGGTGACAAGTCACTAGGGCTCTGTCCCTTGCACGGATTAATGCCTTTACCTCAGGGGGCTGTTCCTGACAAAAGGGGTGGGCGGCCCAGCTTCTCCTGCGGCAGACCAGAGCTCGCCACATTCTCAGGCAGCGCCCATGACTGCCCTCGGGCCTCCCAGCCTCCAGCCCTCAGGCTTCCCAGCCTTCAGCCCCAAGGCCTCCCAGCCTCTCAGCCTCCAGCCCTGAGCCCAAGAAACTCCCTCGGTGTGTACACTCCCCATCTGAGGCATGAAGACAGAGGGCTGGGGGGCGGGGGACGGCAGGCCGCCCTGGGACAGTGTCCAGGGAAGGGCTCAGAGGAGGGACTGAAAGCCCAGGCCTGAACCAAGAGGCCCCCAGAGCGGCACCTGGTAGAAGAGGGTCCCTGAGCCAAGGATGAGGACTCCTCTGCCATGGTGAGTCAGGGTGTCGGGCCCCGCGGACAAGGAGCGTGGGCTACACTGTGTCCTGTGATGTGGAGTGGAGAGTCTCCAAGGAACAAAACCATTCACAAACATCCAGGGACAAGCGATTTCTGTCCTGTCAAGGTAGCCACCAGGGACATTGTCACTCCAACAAATAGAGTCAGAGCAGGATTAACAACTGCCAAGGATCACGATGGCAAGTGCGTCACTGTGCACCTGAGCACGCTGGAGCGCGGGATGAGACCTGCGTGTGTGTGGCTGGTGCTGCTGGGGACCGAACCCGGGGACTGAACCCAGGGCCTCGCGTGTACCCCGAGTTCCACCCAGCCCTGGGGGTGAGTCATATGTGCACGTTTACATATGCAAATATGTCTCATTACATTTATTCCCTGGTACCAGGGACTGGGGGGGGCACTGAGCCACAGAGCCACACCCTGCCCTTTTTATTGTCTTATTTTGAGACCAGGCCTGGCTACGTTGCGGAGGCTGGCCTTAAACCTGTCATCCTCCCGCCTCAGCCTCCCAGCGCTGGGATTTCAGGCGTGTGCCTTGGTGCCCAGCCTGACCTGTACTTTGTAAGCAGCTTGCCCTGGCTGCGTGGAGGAGTTGCCCCTGGCCGCAGAGGAGGACACGCTGTTCCGTCTCTGGGCAGCCCTCTCCGCTCCTGCCTGGGCCCATCTTCTTTCAGGCTGGGCACTGGTCAGGGCTCTCCAGGGCCAGAGCCCACAGGATGGATGATCAACAGAGCTGCTGACTGAGCCGAGAGGGTTTGTGAAGGGAACTGGCTCCCGGGCTGGTGGCCCCGAGGGTTCCCATGGTGAGCTTCTGCAGGATGAGGACCCAGGGAAGCTGGGGGTGGAACTTGAGTCCAGGCTGAAGGCTGAGGACCTGGGGCCACTGGCGTGAGTCCTGAAGTCCAAGGGCCAGGCAGCCTGGAGCTCCATCACCAAGGGTGGAGAGCCCCACTCCAGGACAGGAGGGCTGTGGCTGCACCTGCTCTCTGTCCTCTGCCCCCTCCAGGCCTCGGCTGACTGGATGGGGGCTGGCCATGCTGAGATGGACATTCCTACACAGTCTGCTGATGTGAACGCCCTGACACGCCCAAAAAACCGGGCTAGCCCAACACCCGCGATCCCCACCACAGGCCCCACCCACTGCCTCGCAGGACCAGCAACGGAGGCCTATGTCTTGTCACGTTGGAGGGGCCCCTCCTGAGAGGACCTCAGGAGCACCGAGAGGAACTGTCACCGTCACTTCTCTCAGTCCCAGTGTCTGCTAGAGTCGGGAGGCGAACGTGTCCTTCCTGGAAGGACCCAGTCCGGGAAGAACTTGGGGATGGTCATAGCAGGGCGTAGCGCTCACTGCAGGGACAGACGGGATAAGGGACACTCCAGGCCCACGACACACTCTGTCCCCCAAACACCGGGAAGACTCTTCCCCTCCACCAAGGAACCCCGGGCCTCCAGTCCCTTCCCTCCCTGCCCTCCTGGGACACTGTAACAGGGACACGTTTTCCTGTACCCGAGAAGTCAGCCAGTACCAGCCTCAGCTGGGGGACACTGGGAGGGGAAGGGACGGCGGTGCCTGGGGAGCCCCCGTCCCAGCCAGGACAGCCGCTGTGTGGGCCTGGACAGCAGGACCGTCCCATGATGTTTCATAAAAGATGGAGGCCGGTTCTGTGGCTGCCCTCCTGTTCAAATGCTGATGAGGTTTTGAACCCACTGGGTGGACCCGGGGACACGCGGCCTCCTGGTGCCCCGCTTTCCTTCCCTGGACCCCAGAGGGGCTCTGCTGGCTTTAGGAGCAACTTCCTGGGGGCAAAGCAGCTGTGTGACTGCTTAGGGGACAGCGTCAGCAGCACCAGGGGACCTAAGCCGTGGCCTGCAGAACCCCAGGGTCCTGTGTTGCCTGCTGGTGGGGGTCAGGAAAGGGCTGACCAGAAAGACTTCAGTGGCCCGCGTCCACCTGTCTGCACCGCAGGTGGATGAGGCCAGCCGCCAGCTAGGACCTGCAGGGCTACTTCCGGAACCCTCCGGCAGGCAAGCCAGGAGCCTGGGCAGCAGCGCCCAGCAGTGTCCATGCCCGGGCAAGCTGCCCCCCAGGCCCTTCCTGGAAGCAGCTTCCCAGGAGTCTGGGAAGGGGGGGAGTGTCCCTGCCGCTCCTGGCGAGCCAGGGCTTGTCCTGCGCTCCAGGCCACTTCTGTGGCAGGACAGTGTCCAGCTCTGGGCTGGCTGGGGATGCAGGTGTGGTGATGAGAGGAGGCGGGATGGGAAGGCACCTGGAGGTGGGGCGCTGGGCTGGGGTGGACAGCCAGCCCGAGGGCCAGGGCTTCACATGGCAGCCTGCTGGCAACTCCTGTGGGCACAGGCCACCTCACCACCCCGCACCTGACGGCTCTGCCCAAAGGAACCCAGGTGCACCCGTGGGCCCCTGTCCCACCCATCCCTGAGCCCGGACAGCTCAAGTGGACCTTCTGGAAGGTCACGTGTGCACTCACACTGTCCAGTACGAGTGCTGGCTGCTGAGGCGGAGCCAGCGTGGCCAGGGAAGGGGGTCTGAAATCTTGATTAATTCAAATACAAACAGCGGCCCGTGACTCGAGGCTGCCAGGGCGGACAGTGCGGTTCTAGAACTTTCCAACCCACGGTTCCAGCTTAGGCAGCCTCCGTCTGAGTCGAAGCCCAGATGTCCCTGCCCCCATCACTGTGGTGTCAAGAGAGCACAGGTGACAAGAGAAGCCGGGTCCCGTCCCAAGCCATCGCCAGCAGCTCCAGATCCCTTGCCATGGCCACAGGTCCCTCCTCACAGAGCAAAGTCCCCACCACCAGACACCACCGTGGGTGGACACCACCACCAGGCCCTGGGCCCCACGTGGACCAGGGCCCGGCCCAGGGCCTTGGAGAGTCCCTTCCTCTTTTGATCCTAATCCATGAAAGAAAAATGCTGGTTTTTATTTCGGGCTCAGTCCAGCCCGCAGTGGACAAGTACTGGGCATTTATTTAATTTTGAGGTACTGGTGCCGGGGAGGAAATCCAGGGCCTTGTGCACACCAGGCAAGGGCCTGCCCCTGAGCCAGTGTGGTGGCACCCGGCCCGAGCATGCGGTGTTGGTGACGGGGTAGGCGAGGCTTGCTCGCCCCCAGTGACCAGGGTCCTGTTACAGGCCTCAGGGCCAGGCCTCCTGCCACCGCTAGCCTGGTGCCTCCTCCTCTTCCTCAAGTCCCCAGGGCTGGGCCCCAGCTGCCCCTGCCTCCCAGGCCACAGTGGGCTCCTGGCAGCAGGGCTCTGCTTACTGGCCAGGGGGAGGTCACCTGCTGGCCTGGGGTGAAGCTATGGCTGAGACCCACTGTCCTGTGGTCCAGGACTCCTGGCCACGGTGGCCTCAGCTGCCTGGAGCAGGGGACTCACACCTAAAGTCAACACGGCTGCCTGCTGGCTGAGTCCGCGTCTCATGACCCAGTGTCCCCTCCAGCACCTCCCAGCTGGCTTACACCTGTCGTCCCCTCGAGCTGCCCAAGCAGCCTGGTGGAGCTCTGCCCGCAGGGAGGAGGTCCAGGAGGCCAGACAGCAAGTCCGTCTTATGAAGTGTCCCCTGCCCGTGGCCAGCACCCCGGGCCTCACCCAGGGCCACCACGTTCCCCAGACAGGAAAGGCGAGAGGAAGGGAAACACAGGGGCAGATGAAGTCACCAGCCTAGAACCACAGATGAGGTTCTGCCAGCCCGGCCAAGCCGGTGTCACTGTCCCTTTTACAGATGAAGAAACCGAGGCCTGAGAGCCCAACTCTCTGCGAAGGGCCACAAGCTGCCCGGCAGGAAGGACGTACCTCGTGTGACTGGCCAGCGGAAGGGTCAGTGAGTCTCCTGGCCCCTGCTGGGCAGGCGAGGGTGTCCTTCTCACCCCCACGGGAGGTGGGGGACCTCAGGGTAAGGCACCCTTGGCAGCACTGGGTCAGAGCGGACAGGAGGCCGGGTGGAGTGGAGGCCACAGTACCCCTCAGCCCACTGTGACCTGAGCCGGGAGCCACGTGGTTACCAGTCCCCTCCTCTCACACCTATGTCCAGCCCCGAGTGGCCACAGGGGCTTCCCTGGTGCTGCACCTGTCCCTCCTCTGAATGGACACGGCCCTCCTGTCTGGCTTCAAGCCTGGCTCTACCTCCTTGAACCTGGACACCGTCCCCGTGCCACCTAGACCTCCTCCTAGAAGCCTCTTCACCTCCTGCCACATCCTGAGGCCTGGGGAGCTGCCCTCCTCTCAGGCAGCAGGGTCCAGGCCCCACGGACACCAGCGCCCAGCACAGGGTGGGCATCCAGACAGGCCTGCACCAGGGGAAGTCAGACAGAAAGACGGAGCTCCGCCCCGGGCAGCCGGCCCGCCCAACCCAGCCCAGGTGAGGGACCAGCCCAGGTGAGGGACAGCCTGGTAGGCCAGGCCATGCCGGGGCCTGAACCCTGGGCACTCCCTGACCCGTCCCCACCCTCTGTGGGAGAGGGGACAAGGCTGATGTGGATGTGTGTAGCAGGCCTAGAGGGACTTGGGGACCTTTGTCCCAGCCAGGAGTCAGGGTCCCATCTCTTGGGAACAGTGCTCCTCCAGGTGGTGACCAAGGGGCTCTGACGGCCAGCTCTACTCGGGACACTTCAGGAGCACAGCTGGCCAGCTGTGGTCTCTGTCCCCCTGTAGGGCGAGAGGGGCACGGGGCTCCTAAGGCAGACTGCTCCTCCTCTTGCCAGGTGCACGGCCGGTCCCTCCCCTTGGGGCCCCAGCTCCCGTCTGTGCAGTGGGGAGGTGACATGGCACCTCAGCTGAGAACCTGTCTGAAGCGCCTGGCACAGGCTGGCCTGTGGCCTGAGCAGGCTGAGCCACCCTCACAGCGAGGACCAGGGAGGGCAGGGGGTTCAGGGACGCTGAGGCTCTGCTCCCGGGATCCGCAGTCAGGGGTGCCTCCCTGAGTGCGGAGATGGTGGCCGGCCTGCCATTCTCTGTCACCGGCACTTGAGTTCTCCCAGGACACTGTGGCTGAGCCCCAGATCCGACTGGGGCTGGTGACCTGGGCTCCCGTTCCCAGCTGGTTCCCCAGTATGGCCAACTCACCCTGCTGGCCTGAGGTCACGCTGCCTCACTCACCTCCTCGCGGGGCCCCGGACCCTGCCATTCCCCAGGCTCCAGGGTCGTGGAGTGGGGCAGCCGCCCTCCCGCCTGGGGCCAGTCATCTCTATGGGCTCGGGGCGAGGGCCCAGTCTGAGGGCCCCGAGGGCCCACTGTGTGAGGGTCTGCGTCCCCTTCCAGCGCCCTCCTTGGTCCTCGGGACGTCCATTGTGGATGAGGGCTGGGTTGCCTGTCCCACGAGCCAGTCCTGCGCAGGTGCCTAGAAGGGACAGTCCCCAAGCTTCAGGGCCACAGGTTTCCTTGTAAGTGGGCCCCTGTGCCTCTGGGAGCTGCATTAGGGGGTTCCCCCTCTGGGGAGGGGTGGTGGCGGGTGACACTGCCAGTGAGTAAGGGCACTGCAGGGGGAGAAGAGGCAGAAACAAGAAGGCCGAGGAGGCTAAGGGCAGAGGGCAGGGCCATGGGGTCCCACAGGAGTCTAGTCCCCAGACTGGGGGCCCTCAGTTGGGAAGGCTCCCAGGCCCCATGGGCTTCCAAGTTCCTGGTGGTCCTGGCTTAGCGCAAGGGCTGTGAACCAGAGATGTGGGTTCAAATCCACACTCCTTGGGCACGTGGGACTCTGTGGAAAACAGGATGCTCAGTTCCTCAAAATTTAAACAGAATTACCACACATGACCCAGCAGTGCCATGTGCATGTGTGCAAGAGAAAGACAAAGTGTGTCCACCCAAAAACCTGTCCATGGCCATTCACAGCACAACAGCTCACAGGTGGAAACAATCTAAATATCCACCAGTGGATAAGCAGAACGTGGTATATCCACGTAATGGAGTAGTATGTAACTATAAAAAGTACTGCCACATGCCACAACATGGACAAACTTTGAGGACACCCTGCCAAGGGAAAGAGGTCAGCCACAAAAGACCACATCTGATAGAGTTCCACCCACGTGAAGTTTCCAGAATGGGTGAGCCCAGAGAGACAGGAAGTGGATGGGCGCTGCTGGGTTGGGGAGAGGAGATGGGGAATGGCTGCTCCCTGGGTATGTTCCTTTTTGGGTGGTGAGAATGTTCTGGAATTAGACATGGAGCTGGTTGTGCAGCACTGACTGCTGGGAGCCACGAGTCAGACTTGAAAAGGCTGAGAGGCAGGGGACGCGGCGGCAACTTGTACCTCGTAAAGCTGTTACAGGAACGTCTTTCCTCCTCTTACCGGGTTCTGGGATCTCGGACAAGTTGTCAAAGCATGTGGTGCCTCGGTTTCCCTGAGGTGACGCAGGGCAGGTCACCGTGCGTACTTGGCACGCCCAGGGCTCCGGCCTCACCGGGCAACCCCTGGCTCCATCTGCGGTGGCCACACGGCCCTTTGGCTCTGCCCGCCTGCCAGGCTCCCTTTTGCGCTGTTCTCAAAATCGAGGCAAAGTGTGCGGAGCAGAGATACCCGCCATCGTGAGGGCACCGCCATAGTTGCCACCCTGAGGGACGTGAAGCCCTTCACACCGCTGGGCAGCTGTGGCTGCCGTGTCTCTGGGGCTCTTCCGTCTTAGGAAACTGAAGCTCCACGCGGCTCTGCGACCCGGGCACCGCCACCTGCTTCCATTTCTGTGGATCCGACCGCTCTGAGGCCCCCACAACCGTGGAACCGGGCATCGCGTCCTTCAGTGCCTGGCACAGTGTCCTCAGGGATTGTCCCGACGTGGCCCAGGTCAGCAGGTCCTCTTCAAGGCTGGATGATCCTCGGGTGCACGGGGACCGCCCGCTGAGGATCCGCTTGTCGCCGAGGGATGGCGGGGAGCCTTGGCTCTGGCTGCTGTGCGTGTCCTGCCAGGGCATGGGTGTGCCCGGGGCTTTCGAGGCCGCCTCCTGGTTTGGGGTCACGTTCACGCGTGGAAGGAGCTGCTGGACCCCACGTCGGTCTACCCTCAGCTTCGAGGGGAGCTGTCGTGCTGTTCTTGCGGCGGGTGGGCCAGTCACGCCCCCGGCCCTGCTCCCCACCAGCACAGGCTATTGTGTCGGGCAGCAGTTGTCCTGACCCGGGAGGAGGCTCCCGCCTCTGTGCTGGCCGTTACCTTTCCCCTGCATCTTCATGGCCAGCTCCTGCTTGTCACCTGGGAAGTTCACAGACCACTGCAGGTGGCCCGGAGGTCCAGCAGCAACCAGCTGCTTCCCAACCCTGGTACTCGCTGCTGCAGTGACGTCAGGGCACTTGGCCACTGCCTGAGGTTCCCTGATCTGTCCACTATCTTAGGCAAGAAGAAGACAAGCCCCGTAAACTCAGGAACTGTGACCTGGTTCCTTCTGGTATCCACTGGGGCCAGGACAGTGCCTGGTCCTTGTGTCTCAGCAAACCTCAGATGAAGGGCGAGGCTGGCAGTGCCAGGACGTCCCCCTGAGCATGTCTAGACCCAGAGCTCTTGTGGGTCTCAAAGTGTTGATAGCTGCAAGTTGCAGCCCTTCCTTGCGGCAGCAGAAGCCAGGGCAGCCCCTCGACAGCGGGGGGAGGAAAACGCAGGAACCACTGTCCTCTGGGGCCACCGATACAGTGGCGAGGAACCCGTGCACCTCAGCCCTGGGACGCACCCATAAAATGGCATTCAATAGCCGCACAGTGGGTACACCTGGATCCTAGCGCTCAGGAGGCCAAGGCAGGAGGACCCCAAGTCCAACACCAGCCTCAGCAAAAGTGAGGCCCTTAGCAGCTCAGTGAGACCCTGTCTCTAAATAAAATTCAAAATAGGGCTGGGGGTGGGGCTCAGTGGTCGAGGGCCCCTGGGTTCATCCCTGGTACCACCCCCCCCAAAACTGGTGTTCAATGAACACTCATTTAAAAAATTAATTTCTGAGCTGGGGATGTGGCTCAAGCGGTAGCGCGCTCGCCTGGCATGCGTGCGGCTCGGGTTCGATCCTCAGCACCACATACCAACAAAGATGTTGTGTCCGCCGAAAACTGGAAAATAAATATTAAAAAGTTCTCTCTCTCTCTCTCTCTTAAAATAAAATTCTCTCTCTAAAAAAAATAAAATAAAAAATTAATTTCTTATTTTTAAAAAAAATGATGGTAAAACGCATAGGCGCTAATCCCCTTGCTGTCGAGGCGTCCAGTGCTGTGGACCCAGAAGTCTGCACTGCCAAGGAACGTCACTACCACTGTCTCCAGGCCCCTCCTGCCAGGCACTGCTGTAGGCCCACGCAGCTGGACGGTCGGTGGCCCCGAAGTCCCATCTCTGCACTCGGACTCCTCGGGCCCTCGTGGTAGGTGTGGTAGGTGCAGGCGTGTCCTGGCCCTCGTGGGTCAGGTGCTCAAGTCATGGCACACGGAGGGCCATTCTGTCTCTTGGTCCCCGTGACTAAAGTAATGCTGATAACGTGGCTGCAGAACAGGACCCGCGGGGCCAGTGAGCCCAGGGCTCAGGCCTGCCCAGTGTCAGCTGGAGGACGAGCGTGACTGCCGAGGCCCGTGTCTCCTCCAATACAAACTGAGTGGCCACAGAGATGGGTGGGCAGTTTCTGTGGGCCTCGGCGGCCCATCTTCTGTGCCAAGGTGTGGTGCTGGGCCACCGCAGAAGGTTAGCCTGGGGACATCAAGAAGCTGACTGCTCTGGTGCTACAGAAACCAGCGGAAGAGACCTCGCAGCCTTTACGGTGACCGCTCTGGATCCCTGGGAGATGATACCACGGAACACCAGTCCTGGGCCTGGACAGGAACCTGGGTGAGGATGGAATGGGACTAGCTGTCCCAGCTTACATTCTGAGCATTATGGTCCCCACCCCGAATGGCTTCCCTGGAGTAAGTGACTCTCTCTTTTTTAAAAAATATTTACTTTTTAGTTTTCGGTGGACACAACATCTTTGTTTGTATGTGGTGCTGAGGATCGAACCCAGTGCCCTGCGCATGCCAGGTGAGTGCGCTACCACTTGAGCCACATCCCCAGCCCCAGAGTAGGTGACTCTTTAAGCGTCAGGACTCCAGGGGACCAGGGGGATGGATGGTGGGGCCAGGACACGTTCTGGCTTGCCCTGTTGTCCGTCCGGGGCAGTTATTGTTATTGTCTGCTGCTCTTGAAATGGCCCCATTTGAAAGAGGAATGACACAGTCACTTCCTGAGTTATCTACTGCGACATAACAAACTGTCCTGAATCTCAGTGCTGGAAACAACAGGTTTTTTAATCTCTCAATTCCTAGGCGTAAGGAGTTTGGGCGTGACTCAGTGGGGGAAGTTCTGGTCTAGGATCCCTCTGGAGGTTACAGTCAAGGCCGATGGGGCTGCATGATCCACCGAGGGCCTGCCTGGGGCAGCAGCCTGGGCCTCTCCACAGGGCTGCTTGAGCATCCTCACAGCATGGCGGCTGCTTCCTATAGGACAAGGGACAGAGAGACAGAGAGCACCAGGCGGAGCCACCGGGGACTGTGGGTATCACTCTGCCACCTTCTCCTGTTATAAGAGTCACTGAGGCAGACATTTAAGGTGGGAGGGGAAAAGGAGGGGTCTAGCTTTAAAGGCAACATTGGCAGAATTTGGGGTATTTTAAAACTCCCACGGTTGTCCTAAAATGAGGCACGTTCTGGGGGAGGGGCAGGATAAGGCCAGAGAAGACAGAAGACATCACGTCAAGAACATTCACATGCCACGCAGGGCTGCAACCCAGGAGCAGTGGCGGCCTGAGGATGGGAGCAAGGCAGCGATGCGGCCAGGGAGCTGGACAGAGTACAGAAGCCCGGTCCCGCACCACCTCCGTGTGGGCCGCCCTGCCCTGCCCTGCCGGGCCCTGCCCTCAGAGTGCCTCCCCTGGGTGTCTGCTCCCCTCCCCTGGTGGGATCACACGTCTTCTCTGCCTCCTGGACAGGAACTCATTCTGCACACAGCAAGCAGCCACCTGCGGGTCTCTTCCTGAATGAACATTCCATCTGCACCAACCCTGGGCTGGCCACCTGTCCCCCACAGGCCCCTTCTTTCCAGCGTCCAGACCTTTGCTCACGATGCTCTTCCCATCACAAGGATCCGGTGGGCTGACCAGACAGCCACCCCATGTGGGACCAGCCTCATGCTCTCCCATCTGCACCCCTGCCTGGGCCCTCCCAGCCCACCCCTCCAACCCCCTCCCTCCAACCCCCTGCAGGCCTGTCTCCCTTCACCCCCGCACCCTGATGTCTTCCCATCCCAACGCGAGCTCGGCTCAGTTGGCGCCACCTCCTCTAGGAAGCCTTTCCTGCTGGCAGCGCTGAGGTCCCAGAGCATTTTGGTGCCCCTCTGCTTAAAAATGAGCCTGTCCTCCCAGGGAAGGGACAGAATGTCTACCTCCTAGAATCAGAACGTGGCATCAGCTCTGCCCCCTAGACTGGCGCCAGCCAGCTGAGCCGGGACGTTTCTCTCTGGGCCATCTCTAACTGGAGCACACAGCAGCAGGTGCCACCCCACGCGGTCGATGGGCTGCACCTCATCAAATCCCCGGGGCACGGTCACCATCCCTGTGCTATAGGTAGCTGAACACACAGAGAGGACGGGTAACTGGCTCAAGGTCCAGTGCCGGGATGCGGCAGCGCTGGTTCCCCGGAAGTCTCCCTGGAGCCCAAATCCCTGTCAGCTCGTCTTTCCCTCAACAGCCATCAAACGGTGGCTGGTGGCCTTGGCCTGTGCACCTGGGGAAGCAAGGAGCATCTGGGAAAACTCTCCGCAGCTTTCAGCTTCTCTCCCACAAAGGCCTCGTTAGTAGCCAGCGCTCACTCTGGCTTGAGGGCACAATGGGGCGCAGGAGCCACAGGGGGCACAAGCTCAGGCCGCAATAGACAGGAGCCCATGCGAGGGGCTCGCAGGGCACAGCTCCCTGCACAGCCGCCCACCTGCCTTTCCTGCCAATCAAGTGTGACACACTTTCTAGGATGGGACTGGAGGTGACAGTCTCCCCAGCCACACTGCCATGGCTTCTCCACAACACTCCGTCAAGAGGCTCCTGGACGGGAGTCCAGTCCACTCTGCTTGGACGCTGGGCCGAATGGTCCTGGGGCAGGTCCTGAGCCAGGCTTCCTTCCAGGGATCAAGTCTCAGTCCTGCCACATCCGGGTGCCCTTGGGCCCTTGACTCTCTCGGTTTCCTCATCTGTAAAGTGGGACCCCCACTCTATGGGCTGCTGTAAAGATTAAAGGAGCAACAGAGTAGCGCCCAGCTGAACTAAGTGCCTGTCATTGCTGTGTCTTGTCACCTGTCCTCACACCTGCCTCATGGGGTACAGAGAGCACTTCCAATTCCAGAGAGCCTTACTCCACATGAAGACTGAGTGGGCCTGGCATCCAGGCTGAACATCTCCAGTCCCTCCAGCGGGTCCCCAGGCTCTGAGGCCCTCCCTGTGGTGGCTGGACTTGCAGGCCTGGGTGAGGCTGGGGTCCAGGAAGTGAGGCAGAGGGGCGGCACTGTGGGCCCACCTTGGTCAGGAGCTCGCATGCCGCCTGAGTGTGGAGGCTTCTCTGTGCCAGCACTCGGGCTCGGCCTCAATGGGACGGGGTCTCTGTCACGGGGGCACACACAGCCCGCCTCAGCCACAGCGGCACACACAGCCCGCCTCAGCCACAGCCACAGAGGTTCCCAGGAGCAGCCCCCCCTTCAGCAGGGAACCCTGATTGGCCCACGATGGTCTCATTCCCTGTGCCAGTGATTGGCTGAGGCGAGTTCACATGACCTGGTTCCAACCAATGAGCAAGGAAGCCTGGGCAGGACAGGGCCCCTGGAGAGGTTTTCTCAGGGGCAGCAGCCCTTGCCCTGGTGGGGCTTCCTCCCGATGGTCCCTGACGCCACAGGCTGCTCCAGTTGTGACCCCAGAGCTCGGCTGCCATGTCAAGGTTGGCCAAGTGGAGAGGTGGGAAGATCCAAGCCATGGCCCCCAGGACAGCCTGGCTCTCGGTGTCTCATCTGTCACTCGAGGTTCCAACTTCTTTTTAGGTCAGTCCAGCCAGGGCCTCCCACTGAGGTTCCGAGACTGCCTTTCATCTTCCAGAGATGGAGCCGGGTCCGCGGTGTGCAGGGGACCTCCTAGAGGAAGGGGCTACCCGGGACCTGAAGGACGAGCAGGCAGGCCGAGGGGGTGCGCGAGGAGCACAGTGTCCGGCACAGGAGGCAGATGGGATGGAGGCCTGAAGGCCACAGAGGTTGGACTCTGCGGATCCATGGCTCTGAGCACAATCGTGGGGCTGGAGAGCCCAGCAGGGAGGGCCACAGAGGGCCACTGAGGGCAAGGGGGCCATCTGGGGACGGCTCTGCTTTCCCTCCCCTGGTCTCCACCCCTAACTTCAGGCCAAGAGTGAGTGCACCCAGCGACCATGACGGTGGGCCAGCTGTCCAGAGTGGGGCAGGGCGGGGAGTGCTCCCGAGGTGACCTGCCTTAAGGGGGCTTCCAGCCCTGGGCACTCATAAGAGACTCCGGCAAATACTTGGCTGAGACCAGGGTCCCTGGGTGTGAGCTGGAACCCCCCAGGCACTCACTAAGTGCCCACAAAGCCCGGTGCCTGGGCAGTGGAGGAGGGCCGGGTTCAAATCCCACTTCTGCTTCTCCCCAGCCCTGAGACCTTGAGCAGTGGTTCTCCTCCCGACCTAGTGTCCTCACCTCCGTGGACGGCACAGCAAAGTGGGTAGCCCCCATCATCGCCCACCACGGAGGGGGAGTGGACAATGAGGCACATCTCAGGGGGAGGATAAGACAACCAGGCGACACACGCCCAGGGCCGGAGCTGGGGAGCGAGGCAGGGGCAAGAGAGGTCCTGCGTCTACCTGCAGGTGACGAGAGACCAGCCCTGTGGGTGCTGGGGCTAGGAAACAGAGGAGGGTCAGCTCCTCAAGTCTGCGCTCCTTAATCTTTCAAAACTGTGCACTGCAAACAGAGGGACTGGCCATCACTGCCTGGGTGCCACCTGCAACTTTCAATTATGAAAACTTTGCGCTTGAGCCACCTGGATGCAGGTTGAGTCCCGGGCTCTATGGCTTGTTATGTGACCTTGGGTGAGTTACGTAACTTTGAGCCCCAGGTCCCTTCTTTGAAAAGCAGGTATCACACCTCTTTCACCGACTGTCCTGCCCTGGGCATGCTGGACCAAACCCTTTGCCACCTGGCTAATCTCAATGAAAGCCCTTCAGTCCAGATTCAGGCTCAGCTGTCTCCAGGAAGCCTCCCAGGCTCCTCCCAACCCTGCTAGGCCCCGCCCCCAACCCCACTCTACTGCAGGGCCTAGTTCTTTCTTTGAACCAGGCTCTGGGTCTTGCAGAGGCAGGGGCAGGATAGCTCAGCATCTCAAGGACCCAGCTGTACCCCAGCACAAAGTGGGGTCCCCCATGCCGTTTTCCTCCCCATTGGGCAGACTCCAGAGGGGGGAGGGATCAGGAAGGTGACAGTGTGCTAGATCTTAAGGGTTGAAACAGGAAGAGAAGAAAGATGTTCAGGTGTGAAGCATGGAAGTGTGAAGGGAAAGGAAGTGAATTGTGGGTCACTGGAGTATTTGCTGGGGGGTGGCTAAAGTCAAGGATTGAAGATCCAGATTCCCAAAGGCCTTGAGTGCCACGCTGAGGGTTTGATCCTATAGAGAGTGACTGAAATTTTTTCTTTTCTTTTTCTTTTTTGCAGTACTGGGGATCAAACCCATGGGTGATTACCACTGAGACACATCCCAGCACTTGTCTTTTTTTTTTTTTATTCTCAGACAGGGTCTTGCTAAGTTGCTGAGGCTGGCCTTGAATTTGCTATCCTCCTGCTTGGGTCTCCAGTAGCGGGATTACAGGTGTGTGCCACAGCACCTAGCTTGAAAAATTTTAAACA
Source organism: Urocitellus parryii (assembly GCF_045843805.1). NCBI lineage: Eukaryota > Metazoa > Chordata > Mammalia > Rodentia > Sciuridae > Urocitellus > Urocitellus parryii. Next base: position 26,475,422 of record NC_135539.1, on the reverse strand, counting down.
TGCAGCTCAGAGATCTCAGTGGATGCTGTACTAATTCGGGCTAAAAAGGTTTTGAGGAGTGGGGTGGTGACAGGGTTCTGGGCCACCGTGTGGGGACAGGCACTGTGGGAAGACTCACAGGGAACAAAAGTAGTACCTGGGTGGCTGATCACTGGAAACAGTTCAGTTAATAGGTCCAAACCCCAGCACCCCTTTTACATTCACTAAGAAGCCATTTAAAGAGCCCTCCAGAGCAGCTCTGTGGAAACTAGTGGACCCAGAGAGACAAAGCGAGAGCCAAAGAAAGAGAAAGACCTGGCCTCGGCCACTCGGCAGGGAGGGCTGGCCACAAGCTTGAAGCCACGCCTGGGTTCAGAGTGCGAGCGTTGGCAGGTCCTCAGTCATTTGACAAGTGTGCTCAGCACCTTCTAGAGCCAGACCCGGGAGACCCGAAGATGACCTTTGACCTCTGAGTCATCTAGAGACCAGACCCTTCACCTGGGCCTCCTCTGCCTGCCTGCCTCTGGAAGGAGAGGGAGAAGGAGGACCCAGGGAGGGAAGGTCTCTTTGTGGTCAGACAGGCCAGTGAGGCTCACCCTGGGCAAGGCCTATTTTTGAGTCCTCCAAACTGGACCCCGTGTGGGGGAGTGATGGACCGGGCCAGTCCCTCCACAAAGGGAAAGGGACAGGAGGGAGCCCACCTTTTGTTGCTCCCAAGTGCCCCTCCTCCCAGCACCCAGGCCTGGATACCATCCCCCCTTTAGAATGGTGGCCAGGAAATCAGCCAGGAGGCTACTGGGGTGCGGGGGGTGGGGGGGACATGGGGTTTGGGGAAGGAGTTGAAAAAACAAAGATTTCTTGGACCTTCAAGACTGGCCAGGAGTGGGGGACACAGGGCAGGTAGATGCGGGATCCAAACAGCCAAAGGGGGCTTTGTGTGCTGGGGGGGTGTGTGGAGTCTGAGCTGCAGGCTTTTGTTTTCAAATGACCTGTTTAATGATTACCTTTTGCAATCAAAGAAGCCAGCCTCTCCACAGGCAAAGGGCTCCCAAACCTCAGACCCCACCAAGGAGGCAGCCCAGTAGAAAGTAAACAGGGCCCCGGGCAGATCTGGCTCTGTCTCCCAAACAATGGCCGGCCTGGGCTCCGGGCTCAGTCACATCAAAGTGAGATTTTCAAGCAAGAACTTTAACAGGCAAATAACAGGATTGGAATGAATTATTTCCCTGTGTCCCCTGAGCTCAGTGCCAAAGGGGACAGCCGGGGGAGGGGGGTGCAGGGGGGGGGGAGCTGTCATTTCAACTTAACCTTGACCTGTAACGTATTCATTCATTTTGCAGAGAGGGAGAACCATCTCTGCCCCCAAACCCCTCCCCTGCCCAAATAACAAACAAACAAACAAAACAGCAACAACTTCATTATCCCTTTTAACTGTCACAATGGTAGGCAAACAAGAGACTTAAGTTACAGCAGCTAGCTGGCACTCCACCGGGCTCAGACTCCTAGGGGGAAAAAAAAACACCAAAAAACCAAAAACAACAGAAAAACAAAAACCCTGATCCGAAGCCCTGTGGGGGCTCACCAAGCCAACCCTCGGCCAGCCCTGGAGAATCGGTCTTCCCATTTCCTCCTTATACCTCCCAGGCCTTCAACTGTCTTCCCCCTGCAGCCTCCAAGCCCAGCCTCGAGGCTGATCCATAAACACGCCAGCTCCTCCCCTTTCGCGGCTCGACCCCCCACTTCCCTGGACCCCAAGGAGAAAGGATCGCCGCGACCCTCGCCGGCAGCCCCTCCCCGGCCCTGCCCCCCGGCGCGCGACCCTCGCCGGCACCTGGGGACGAGCGTCCACTAAGGATTTCTCGGTTTTCTGCCCCGGTGGCCGCGCTCAGCGCACGCCTCCCCGGCCGCGGCGACAGGGGCCGGGCCCGGGCCGAGCCGGTCCCCCGGCCCCGTCCCCACACCTGTTTTCCATTCATTCGTTCGTGCGCTCGCTCATTCATTCCGCCCGGTCCCTGCGTCCCTGGGCCCGGGTCTCGGAGAGGGGGCCGAGGCCGGGGACGACAGCGGCGGGGACCCGCGGGGACCCGCGGGGCCGGCGGGCGGGCGCCGGCGGGGGGGCGCTCGGGGCCGAAGTTGTTTTGCAGCGCGGCGGCGAGGACAGCGCCGGGAGCGCCCCTTTGTCTGTCCCCGGCCGGCGCCGCGTCCCCGCGCGCTCACCTGGTCTTGGAGGACAGGAAGGCAAGTTTGATGAGGCCGTAGGTGAAGAGCGGGATACTCTCCTTGGCGACGCTGGCAACTTGCAGCCGATGCTCCAGGATGTGGAGTTCCATCGTCCGCCCGCGCTCCGCGGCGGCTCATCGGCGGGGGGCGAGCCGCGGCCCCCGCCCCCTCCGCGCCCAGCCGGCACCGAGCCGCCGCGGGCAGCCGGCCCGGGGACCGCGAGCTCGGCGCCGGGCCCGGCCGCGTCCCGGGCAGGGAGGCCGCCAAGTTGCGAGGGGCCGCGAGCGGCGGCGGCGGCGGGCGAAGGAGGCAGCGCCGGCGGAGCGGCCGAGCGGCGGAGCGGCGGGGCAGCGGCGCGCGGCGCCCGGCGCAGGCAGCAGCTGGTGCTCGCTGTAACAAACAACTTGCCACTCAAACGCAGGTCCGCTGCGCATGCGCCGCCGCGCGCGGCCTGCCGGGACTTGTAGTCCTCGCTCCGCGGCTGCGGCTGTCTGGAGCTGGGCGGCTGCGCCACCGGTGCACGGGAAATGCAGCAGCGCGGGGTCCCCTAGGGCCGCAGAGGAGGCCGAGGGGAGCCACCCGGCTTTTGGAGCCCGCCCGAGCCTGGGTGCACGCTCTGTCACTCACTCGGGCTCCGGGCTAAAGCGCTTTGGGGTACCCAGCGAGTGTCCCCCAAACAACTCCAGCGCCTAGTGGAGGCCTGAGTCTGGGAGGCGAGAGGTTTAGGGAAATAGGTAATTACAGTGCAGGGAAGTCCAACGGAAGGAGGGTGTGGAGCACAGAGAGGTGGTCGTGGGGTCTCAGAGGGCAGCCCCGGCAGAGGACAGGCAGGCTGGATTTTGAAGGGTGAATGGGAGCCCGCAGGAAGCGGGTGGGGGCGCGCGGGTGGAGGGCAGCGGCCTTGCAGGCAGAAGGAACAGCGTGTCCAAAGGCACGGAAGCGTGAAAGCCCCCACGACGCTGTGTTTGGCTTTGTTGCAGCGGAAAATCTGAGGCAGGAGAGGCGAGAGATAAGGCAGGCACAGTAACCAGGACTCGGGTCGGGAGGGTCATGTGTGCAGAGCTAATGAGGTGGCCATTTATCCCCCGGGAGAAGGGGTGATGGCGACCACGAACGCTGAGTGGGGGAAAAAAAACATGAACCACATCGGAAGTGCTTCCAACCCCAGGGCCAGTGTGCTGGACCCTATCCCGCAACATTCCCCGCGGCATGGCCGATTTTGAAATTTCCTAGGTTAAAGTTACTGGTGCTTTGCCCTTTGGCACAGTGATTTGGGGACATGATGGGTCAGGTCCACTTGCTGGGGCAGGCTGGGAGCTTTTTGAGGAAAATCTGGGCTATTCTCTTCCACACTCCCAAGCCTCTTCTGCTTAGATAGGAACATATCAGGTGGTTTCTACTCCACAAAAAGTATGAACCAAGCCTGTGGTCTGGGGTAGATCTCTGGGCATGTCTATTTTCACTAAGGAATTTATCAATCCCTAATACAAAATTCATTTATTTGTCCGTTTACTGATTTATTTATTGACTTGTCTGGCTCCCCCCTTACCCCAAATCTCAACTCCATAGACAGTGATTTTGGTCCTCTGCTGTGTTCTCCTTATCAGCCATAGCCACCCTCCACAAGAGGCACTCGTTCAATATTCGGGGAATGCATCCATCCATGCTTTAGAATGTATAGATTCTGGAAGGACCAAATAGAAACTCCAGACCAGTCACAGACAGATGTGTGAAGCAGTTGGGTGTTAGTCAGTCAGAATGTTATAGGAGAAAAGAAGCCCGTCTGAAGTCACAGCATTTGAGGCCTGAAGGAAAAGGAGAAGAAGAAGTCAAACCCAGGTGACGAAACAAAAAACAAGGCTACAGGCAAAAAGTGGCCAGTTTTCTGACCTCTGCCCAAGTCAGTACTTTCCAGACTGCAGGCTACAACCCATGAATGGGCCAGCAGTAAAACAAATGCAAAAAGCACAGAGCATTGCATATAAGGAAATGGGACTATTCTCTTTTCTGTGTCTCAAGAGACTTTTGTTTGGACCCTGGGGGAGTGTGTGCACATGCATGTAGGTGTATGTCTGAACTCGGGGTGTCTACTGAATTGTGATATAAAGGTATTTCATGAGTCTGGGTCAAAAATATTTGAAAACACTGTGGGCTTTATCAGTATGTAGCAACTCAGTGCCTCAGAGAGTTTGCAAATTTAGACCCTACTGCTTTGACTTGCAGAATTGCACTCATGGAGTTGTATTGGGTGGTTAAGGTTTCTCTGAAACTAGTTACTGAAATTAATATTCAGATTTTAAAGGAACTGTCTTTCAGGTTCCTAAGTCCTGAGAGTGGGTTCAGGCTGGGATTAAGTGAGGCCTGTGGGGTGCCCTGGGCCCTGGACCCTGCGAGTGCTGGGTAGCTGATATCCCAGAATTCCCTTCTCTCTTGGTCCCCTCTTCTGGTCCTTCTCTGGTTTCTGGATTCCTAACTGGTTTCTTCTCTGCCAAACTCCAAGATGAATGAAAGCCCACCTGGTGTTCCTTCCCATGGTATATAGTTATGGCTCCAGATCCGTCCTCCCACACTGATTCTGCTTTTAACCTTGTGGCTTTCATGGGTTTGGCCAATGAAATATCAGAATATGTGCTTGGAAGTCCTGTGCCTTGGAACATGCCCTCTTGAAATGCTGTCCTGAGACACATATGCTGTCAAGAAGTCTGGGTGGAAGGCCATGTAGAGAAGGAAAGTAGGTCAAAGGGACCCAGCTGGACCCAGCCCCTGCCAACAGCTAGCACCAACTGTCAGAAATGTGAGTGAGGCCATCTTGGACTTTCCAGCTGGCAACTGCACGAACGTGTACCCTGCTGTCTTAGGACATTTTCTGTTGCTGTATCAAAATAACCTGAAGCTAGGTCACGGATAGAGAAAAGAGGTTCATTTAGCTCACAGTTTTGGAAGGTGAAAGTCCAAGATTGAGCAGCCCCCTTGGTTTGGCCTCTGCTGAGGGCCTCTTGGGGGATGGCATTGCAATGGAAGGAGTAGGTATAGAAGAGATCAGATGGTGAGACAGGAAGCCAGAGACAGGGAGGAACCATCTTGCTCTTTTATAACAACTCGGTCTGGCAGGAGCTGACCAAGGTCCAGAGAGAATGATATCAACCCCTTTCCAGGGTGATGCCCCCAATGAGTTAACCACCCAGCAGAGGCCACCTCTTAGAAGTCCTACCACGGCTTCACCACCTGAGGTGCCAACTGGGAGCCAGCAGTGCCAGATGAGGAGTGGGGACACGCTCATCTCACCATAGACACTGAGCAAGAGACACCGGAGCCTCACAGACCTCAGAGCCCCAGGAAAGAATAATAATGATTGCTGTGTTAAGCCACCACATTCTGGGGTGTTAAGTAGCAGTCAACAAACTGAGCACCTTCAGAGCAGCTTGGTGGTGGCGGTGAGGGTATCCGAAGTCCCCTGCTACCTCTTGCTTCCTGGGCCCCTGAGTCTATTCAGTCTTCAGGTCTTAATGACTTATCCACTGTACATCTCTGGTCTGTCTCTCCACCTTGACCACCACAGTCCCATATCAGGGCATAATTCTCCTGTCCTAGATGGTTACCGTGGCCTCCAAGTGCCTGCTCCATCTCCTTTGTGTCACCAGGGTAGCTCTTGAATACTGTGGCCCTACCCACAACTCTCTGCCCGTTTCCCCAGGAGACAAAACATCATCTCAAGAAAACCAAGCTCAACACAGCACAGTGGCATGTGCCTGTAATCCCATTGACTCAGGAGGCTGGGGCAGGAGGATTGCAAGTTTGAGGCCAGCCTGGGCAACTTAGGGAGACCCTGTCTGTCTCAAAATTTTAAAAAGTGCCGGGGATGCATGCACCTCAGTGGTGGAGTGCCACAGGGTTCAATCCCCAGCACCACGAACACAAACTAAAACCAAGCCCAGATCCTCCCAGGTTGTGTCAAAAGACGGGGCTTCCTGGCTCCAAGAGCCACTGTCTCCAATATGGTAGCCATTACACAAATAAGGCTGCTGAGTGCTTCAGATATAGCTAGTGCCATGAGCAATGGACATTTAAACTTTGCTTCATTTTTATTAACTTATGTTAGAACCTGATATAAAATTCAGGTACCAGAAAATGTCCAAGTGTGTTTGGAAGGAAGCCACCAAATGTCCTGGTTTTCCTGGGACCGAGGGGGTCCCACCTGTCCGCAGTGGTTACCCAGCACTTATAGTGGTGATTCCCACGCATGAGACCTGCCTTTGCAAGAATAATAATGATTGCTGTGTTAAGCCACCACATTCTGGGGTGTTAAGTAGCAGTCAACAAACTGAGCACCTTCAGAGTAGCTTGGTGGTGGTGGTGAGGGTATCCAGAGTCCCCTGCTACCTCTTGCTTCCTGGGCCCCCGAGTCTATTCAGTCCCCTGGGGCTGAGATGCAGGACTCAGGGTCAAGAGTGAACGCAGGGTGTGTGTGGCCCCAGAGTGCTGGGCTTCCAGAGGAGGCAGTAAGAATTCGCTGTGGTGGCTATTACCAAGTAACACGCAGCCCACGTGTAGAGGAGTCAAGTGACATTTAAAAAAAAAAAAAAATTCACTCATGAATTCTGCAGGTCGTGGGTTCAGAGAGGGCCCGTGGGGACAGTTTGTCTTGGCCCCGTGGTGGCTGGCCTTTGCCTGGTGAGATGTGAAGGCTGGGGGAGGTTTGAACACTGGGACTGGAATCGTCTGGAGACTTCTCTGCTTGTGTGACTAGAGCCTGGTAGGACTGAGCTGGGACTGGGACTGGTGTGCCTCTCCATGTGGCCTGGGCTTCTCGTGGTGGCTGGATTCCAGAGCGGGCACGGCAAAGAGGGTCCAGGAGCAAGGGTTCCAAGTGGGCCAGCTGTGAGAGCCGCAGGGCCTTTTATGACCTAACCTCAGAAATCACAAGGGCGTGGCTTCCATGGTAATCTCTTGGTGGGAGTGGTCACGTGCCTAGCTTGTGTCAAGGAGTGGGGTCATGGCCTCCATCCCCTGACAGAGGCGTGGCAAAGTCCCCTTTGGGACTGTTGGGAGCTGTTGGGAGCAGTGACTCTTGTAGCCAGTTCTGGAAGTCATGTGCGGGCCTTAGAGGGTGGGGCCTGTTGAAGCTGAGGAACTTCCTTTTCTCATCAGACCAGAGCTGCCCTGTGCTGGGTGAGGGTCTGGAAGTGTAAGCCAGGACCCATTCCTCCAGCCTCCCCAAGATTTGCTCTCCACTTAGTCTTTCTAAAGGAAGCTTTTCGTCTTGAGATGACTGTGGCTCCCAGGCAGCCGGCCCTGGATCCTGCGCCCAGTTTTCCTGGGGTGACCACTTCTAAGACCAGAGTCTAACCTCGCAACCTGCACGTTTTCTTGGGTTACCATTCACTGAGCTTTTTCATATTTTTGTCAATTCTGTAATTGTGAGTTCGTACGTGCTTAGTTCTTCGCCATTTACCTCCACTGTTTTAAAAATATGCTCTTCATTCGGGAAGTTTTCCATTTACAGAGAGGTTGTGAAGAGTCCCAGAGACCCTGCCCTCAGTTTTCCCTATAATTAACATCTGACAGTATTCCACATGGGTTCCATTTGAGGAGCTAAAATCGATACATTGTTATTAACTGAAGGGCATGCTTTATCCGCGTCCCTTAGTTTTTATCTTACGTCCTTTGGCTGTCCCCTGATCCCACCCATGACACCCGGTGTCATTTCGTTGTCACATCTCCTTGGGCTTCTCTTTGGCCGTGATGGTTAATTCAATATTTTAAAAAGAAATTCCTTTTCTGTGTAAACGGAAGAGAGTGGAGTCTGTTGCTTGTAACTAAGGTCCATAATGGAAGCACTTGGCATTCAGAGCTCGCCTGTGGCCTGGGCTCTGTTTACACGCCGTCCATCTGCCGTCCCCTCCCCCAGCCAGAAGGTCCCCTCCTCTGCCTTGCACACCCCCCCCCTACTTCACCGTGTCCCCTGGGAAGCCTTCTGTGTCCTTCTCTGCATGACCGTGCTCTGCAAGCCAGGGCTGTGTGACCGCTCATGAAGAATGCGGTCTCTGATGGCAGACTCCACTCATCTGAGCTCTGGCTCCGTCTCCTTCCAGCCGTGTGGTCTGGGGCAGATTGTTGGGTATCTCTGGGTGCCCGTTGCCCTCTGTGCAAAGTAGGATCAGGAGAGTTCCTCGATCCTGGGTTGTCACCGGGACTGCACGTAACCCTGGGAATCACGCACGCCATGCAGGACCCCGAGTAGGCCCGAGGCACGTCAGCTGAGACCTTCCCACCGCCAGGCCCCGGAGCCTTACCTGCCGTCATCTGTGGGGTTGGAGTTGCCTGACTCCAGGGGACACCACAGTGCCCCTTCATCTCCACTCGCTGGTTTGCTCCGGGAGGGGGCCAGGGCCACCTCCTCTTGATCTCTGGGTTCTCAAAGTTGACCCGACGGTCCAAGTGGGCTCCAGTCTCCTAAGCGGATCACCCCCGCCATCTCTCATACGTTCCTGCCACCTGGGTCCACATGAGGGTCTTCTTTCAGAGTCCCGTGCTGGGGAAGCTTTGCTTCCTCGGAGGCTAAGTTTTCTCCTTGGGGACAGTTAGGACAACGCATCTCCAGGAGTCTGTTCTCTCAGCCCATGGGGTTGCAGGAAGGCTCTGATGTCTGGAGCCATCGCTTAGGTGTCCCATGCGGCTCGCTGCTTGCAAGCTGAGTGAACTCTAGGTTGTCTGCTCCTCTGGGCCTGGTTTCCTCCCCTGTCAGATTGGCCTGACATTCAGGACTGGCTGCAAAAGGAAACCTGAGGACCCTCTTTGGAAAGTTATTAAGGATTTCAAAATGGCCACAGGAGAGCGCTGTAAGGTGAGTGACTGGCCGGGTCACCTGCCTGGGAGGTGCTGGGTTTGTCTGTCTTGCACAGGGGGCTGGAGCCCAGCGCCTAGTTCACAGATACGGCCTCAGTGAATGCTTATGGAATGGAGAGATGATTGGAGGTGGCAGAAGGAGCCGGCAGGGGTGGAGCGGGGGGAGGACGCCCATCTCTACAACTCTCCTCTCTGAGACCCATTTTCCCCACCCCTGGATGACCTCGAACCCTCCTTCCAGGTCTACAGTTTCGCATCCCTATTGCTCAAAACTAATCTGAGCTCCATTCTGGGGATTTGCCTTTGGAATCAGAAATACTTTATTTTGACTTTTCTTCACCTCTTGTGCAAATTTACAAAACAGACAGACAGAACAGAAAGGCCGGTGAGTTCTGCTGGTGTGGGAGAGCTGGACTGCGTTGGCATGTGGCACCAGGTCAGGGCGGAGGTGTGTGGCCACCCTGGTGAAACACAAGTGTAGGTGGACACCTTTTGGATGGAGTCTGCCGTCCTGGGTGAGAAGGTCGCTCTGGGAGGCAGGAGGAAGGCTGGAGCCGAGAGGTCCTGCTGGGGCTCTAGGAGAGCAAGATTGACAGTTCAGCCGGGGCCGGGGATGGTCCAGAAGGCCGTAAAGACAGATGCGGGCTCTGAAGACATCGACAGGGTGCTGTGAGGTCAGGTGGGTGGAGGAGGCCACATTGGAGCTGAGACCCCCTGCAGAGGTCTAGAAGAAGAGTCTGCAGGTAGACAGAGTGGTGAGCCCCGGACCCCCTTCTGAGGTAGTGAGCTCCCCGTGGCCCGGAGGATGCCACGGAAGCTGAATGGTGGCCAGCAAGCAGAGTGGGTCTCCAGCAGGAGGGGGATGGAGCCAAGTTGTGTGTCCTTAGGGTCTAGTTTGGGCTTTGCCTGGGATTGAAGATCCCCAGACCCCCGGGCTCCTGGGAAGGGCTGGGTGAGGAGGCATCGGCTGATCAGGTGGGCACAGAAGAGGAGAGGAGGGTCAGGAGGACTCTGTGTGGCCAAGGGGTGTCTTTTTCTGGGGCTCGGTTTTTTCTGGATCCTCCTCTAGTCCGTCGATGAGCTCCTTCCCTGGGTTTGGTCAATGCCGAGCACCACGGGAGTCCTGGTCTTCAGCAGAGGAGAGACCAGCTGAACGGATGCCCCTCTGTCCCCTCGGAGGGAGCCCAGGCCTCAGCCACCTCCCCTCCCCACACTTTTCTCCAGGGCCGCAGAAAGTAGTCGTTTCTCTGATGACACCCCTTTGCTTCCCCCTGGGGGAAGGATTACTGGTTCTCAAAGTGCAGTGGACTGGATTCGGGTCAATAGGCCCGGCCTAATCCACACCAGAGGGGCGTGTCCAGGGGCTTCTCCTTGCTGCCCACTTATGCAACGTCACATCTGATCCCCTGGAGGGTGGGGATTCACACACCCTTCCTACAGATGTGGAAACCAGAGCTGGGGGCTGGAGGAAGAGGGGCCGGTGCACACAGGTCTGCCCTGGGGTCTCCCAAAGGCCTGCTCCAGAGCCACGCCACGGACGCACTGAAGGAGCACCGGGAGGAATCCAACCTGAGCACTGTGCAGTGAGTGCCGGAGCCCCAGCCTCCTTCTTGGGCCATCCCTGGGCTGGGCGATGGCAGGACAAGAGGCCACCATGTTCCCTTCCTCTTGCCCTCTCTGCCTGTGGCCTTACCTGCCTCATGCTGTGACCTCAGCCTGTGACCTTCTGCCCTGTCCCCTTCCTTTTGGTCATCATCTATAACCGAGGGTTAAGACTGCAAAACTTTTAAGGACCAACATGTTGACACGGTGGATGACAGGGGCTGTGGGGCCTCCTCGCCACTCTCTGGGACCCCGTGCCTCAGTCCTGGGGCTGTCGTAAGGATGTGAGGTGATAGGCCAAGTACAGGCCTGGCCAGTGGGAAGAGCCCCACAGAGGTGACTGCTGTTGTAGTCATTTTGCCTGTTGCAGAGGCTGACTCCAATCTGGGAGAGGGCAGGGCCGAGACTCCAAGGGAGTGATTTTGGGTAAATTGGGCTTTGATTTTGTGGTCAGTACCACGCAGGTCTCTGCATGTCTGCCCACCAGGAAGGTGGTAAGATGCTGGTCATTGAAATCATGAGGACAGGAGAATCAGAAAGGAGTCCTGTGAGCTTGTCAGCCAGGGAGAGCAGGACCGGGGTGACGTATGACGGTCTCCATCCATTTTGTGTCACTCTAGTAAAACGCGTGAGGCTGGCACCTTATAAAGAAAACAGGTTTCTGTTGGCTCATGGTTTGGGAGGCTGAGGAGTCCAAGGGCAGGCTGCCTCCTCTGGCGAAGGCTCGTGTTGCACCCTGACACCTGTGAAAGCGGCTGGGGTGGGTGTGGAGAGGCCCCACTTCATAACAACCCACCTTGAAGGCTCCCAGGCTAGCCCTCCTCTGGATCAGTCCAGAAGGATTCACTCTTTCAAGAAAAGTATGGGGGCTGGGGATGTGGCTCAAGCGGTAGCGCGCTCGTCTGGCATGCGTGCGGCCCGGGTTCGATCCTCAGCACCACATACCAACAAAGATGTTGTGTCCGCCGAGAACTAAAAAATAAATGTTAAAAATTCTCTCTCTCTCTCTCAAAAACCATAAAATAACTTCCTCTCCTCATAGTCCTGATCTCTTAAAAAAAATAAATAAAAGAAAAGTATTGATTTCTCTCAAAGGCCCCGCACCTCCCAGCACTGTTATTTGGGGAGAGGCTGCAACGTGAGTTTTTTTTTTTTTTGAGGGGGGCATAATATTCAAACCAAAGCTGTGGTTTCCCCCCCAAATGTTAGTTTTTTAGTTTAGTTTATTTTTTTTTTTTTTTTTGGTGCTGGGGATGGGCCCCGGGGCCTGGCAAGCGCTGTGCCCCTGAGCCGCATTCCCAGCCCCTAGGCTACTCACTGGAGGCTTGTGGAAGGACTTTGGTGACCGGCCACTGGGGAGTCTCCTGAGGCTCCGACAACCCCAGGTCAACGCGTCTCGGGGACCTTCTGGGGCGGGGGTGGGCGGTCTCTGCAGAGGAAAGTGACTCAGGGCATCTTTTGGGTGTTGAAAAGGTGATTTTTTTTTTTCTATTCTCTCAAAATCCTTTGTGACGAGGTAGACAACCTCTGCCTGGTGCAGCTGGGATCGCTCAGGGGACAAAGCCACCTCATGGTGAAGAGGGACGTTCCTCCCGGCCACGGGGGACATTCCAGGACGGCATGGCGGTCGGTACCAGGGCCGTCCCAGAGCTCCTTATTCCACTCCCCAGTGACGTCACTGTTCCACTTCCAGGCCCAGGGAGCCAGTCGGTGACATGCTCGCCCCAGGCCCTGGGGCGCAGGTGGCCCTGTCGTCCGTGACCTCGGCTCGCCTGTCACCCTTGCAAGCTGACCCCCGGGGGGGGGGCATCTCGTGGGGCCACCTCCTTCCCTTCCGTTTTGCCCCCCACCTCGAGTCCCGGTCCCTGCAATTCTCCCCGAGGCCTGGAGCAGGTGGGAAGAGAAAAGTCCTTCCAAGAGACCAAGGGAGACTCTTCAGTGTCCAAAGATGTCCCAGCGAGGCTCCTCTTCAGAGACCACCGAGAGGGGCCTCGGGTGACTTTGATCTGGATCACTCTCAGCCCGAGGACACTCCCCAGGGGCCGGTCTCCCTCTGCGTGTGGCCTTAAGGGAACACCGCTGTGGGGCAGGACACAGCTCTGGCTTCTCCCCCCACCCCTCAAAATCCAGGTGGCAGCTTGTCCGCAGGACGGCATGCTGGGGACCGGAGGACGGAGCTTTGGGCTGGCCATCCTGCAGGAAGGACGGTGGCCCCCCCAGGAGCAGGAGTGCCCACCACGGGAATGGTCTCAAGGGCAGAGCGCTCCTTCCCCAAGGTCACGTCCCACCTCATTGTCCTGGCCCACTCAGGACACCTGAAGGGACTGTCCCCACCCTGGTTCTGCTTCTGGGGTCCGTGGAGACCCGCCTCCCCTGCTCCCTCTGGCTTCCTGTCCTGCTGCTCCCAGGAGCACGTCCCTGCCCCTGCCCCCCCTCCTGCTCGCCACCTCCTCCTTCTTCTTTTTTAATTAAAAACATCTTAATTGATTCATGTGTGAATATTTATGGGGGACGCTGTGACAACGCACTGCGTGTGGACGACGTGTGGCGATAAAACGGGGTCATCAGCCTTCTGTCGGCTTAATGATTGTGTGTGTGTGTGACCGTGTGTGTGCATGTGTGTGTGTATGTGTGTGTGTACATGTGTGTGTGCATGTTGTATGTGTGTGTGCGGGTGTACGTGCGTGTGTGTGCGTGTGTACCTGCGTGTGTGTGCGTGTGTACGTGCGTGTGTATGTGTATGTGTGTGTACATGTGTGTGTGCATGTTGTATGTGTGTGTGCGGGTGTACGTGCGTGTGTGTGTGTGTGTGTGTGTGTGTGTGTGTGTGTGTGTGCTGGAGACCTTTGAACGCCTCTGTTCTAGGTTTTTTTATAAAATGCAGTTGCCCCGTGGCCTTTACCGTCTGTTTGGACCTCGGTGTCGGTCCTCCCACCTCCCTCTCTGCCCCTGCCCAGCCTCCAGTGACCACAATTCCACACTGTCCTGCCACAGAGCGATGCTTTCCACTTCCACGTGAGAACAGGAAGTATTCATCTTTCTCTGCTGGGCTTATTTCACTTAATGTCCTCAAATCCTACCTGTGTTGTCTCAATGATGGGATTTCTTTCTTTCTTGTCGGTCCTCGGGGTTGAACCCAGGGACGTTTTGCCACATGCTCAGCTCTTCTTATCTTGAGACAGGGCCTTGCTAAGTTGCTTCAGACCTTACTAAGTTTTGAGGCTGGCCTTGAACTTGGGATCCTCGTTCCTCAGCCTTTCAGACTGGGATGAGATGATAACTCTTTGTAGTTTTGATTGGCATTTTCCCTGGCTAATAATATTGAGCACTTTTTCTACATATTTCTTGGCTATTTGTGTATGTCTTCTTTTGAAAAATTTATAGTCAGATCATCTGCCCATTTATCATCATCATCATCATCATCATCATCATCAGTGCTGGGGATTGAACCCAAGGCCTTGGGCATGCTAGGCAATTGTTCTACCATTGAGCTGCATTCCCAGCCTCTCTTTATTTATTTAAAAAATCATATTATTATTATTTCTATTTTTTTGCTGTTGGGTTCCTTTTATATTCTAGATATTAATCTCTTGTCTGAATAATAGCTTTCAAATAATTTCTCCCATTCTGCTATTTTCTCTTTATTCTGATGATCTTTTCATTTCTTGGTAAATACTCTATGTGGAATCCATCTCACTCCCTGCTTTGCGGGGACAGGTGTTAATGACAATCACATCAACTTAGAACGGCTGAAATATTTTTTAAAAATTTGAATAATTTCATCTGTCTAGATTCTCCTTCTTTTTCTCCCCAGCAGTCAAAGTCCTATCGTGTTCTTAGGGTTTGGAACTTTATGAACCAGGAATAGATTCACACCTACATGGTCAAAATTGCAAAAGCAACTCAATAGAGAAAGGTAGCCATTGCAATAAATGGTGCTAGAATGACTGACATTAAAAAAGGGGAAAAAAAAGAAATCAATAAGGAAAAAAGAATGTTGATCTCCTAATCCTCACAATTTATACAAACAATTACCTCAAATGGATCCCAGACTTAAGTGCAAACCCTAAAATTAAAATACTTCCAGAAGGAAAGGAGAAAAATCTTTGTGACTTTAGATCTGGCAAAAGTTTCTTATATATAGCATCATCTATATCCATGAGCTATAAATGCAAAAAATATGCTAAATCAGATTTTGTCAAAATGAAAAACATCTTGTGAAAATAGAAAGACAAGCTGCAGATTGGGAGAAAATATTTGCAAAACACATATGTGATAAAGGATTTGTATCCAAAATACAAAGAAGAATCTGGAAAACTTAATAATAAGACAACAAATAATCCTAAATTAGAAATGGCCAATGGACCAAAGAACTCTATAACTAAGAAGACGCATGGAAGGGGCAAACGAACACAGGAAAGGTTGCTTAGCATCGGGACTTTATTATTAGAGAAATGCAAACTGAAACCACAGTCAGAAGCCACTAGATACCCTCTACAGTGACTTAAAAAACAAACTTGACAATATCAAGTGCTAGGGAACATGCAGAGCCAAGTAGCACTCTCCTACAGGGCTCAGACAATTTGGAAAATGCTTTGGTATTTCTGATAAAAGTAAACATACATTTACCCCATGACCTTGCAATTCCACTTCTATAAGTTTACCCAGGAGAAAGGGAGATTTGTATTTATAGAGAAAGGTAAACAGTAGCCCACAAATGTTTACAGCAGATGAAGCTCCTTGATTATGTATAGTTGTAGATTATGTATGTATATTATGTATAGTTGAACATAATACAACTAGTGAGTGGAAAGGTTAGCATTCATATGTCCATATAATGGAACACTATTCAGCCATTAAAAATGAATGAATCTCAAAGCCACTATGCTAAATGGCAGAAGAGACTCAAGAGGCCATGCGTGGTATGATTATGCACGCTATGGTGGAGAGGGGGGAGAAACTGACTACAAAGAGGCACCAGGGACTTGGGGTGGGCGATGGAACCATTCTGCATGGATTGTAATGATGACTGCACAATATACATTTGCCAAAACTCATAGAACTGGACCCCACGGTGGGTACATTTTACTCTCTGCCAATTACACCTCAAAAAGCCAGACCTTAAATAAATGGAATCACAACATGTTGTCTGACTGCCATCATCACATCCTTCTGCTGTGGGCTTTGGGGGCTCACCATGAAGCTTTCAAAGGTTCAAGTTGATACTGTGTGGAGGACAAGTATCGTTATGGGGTGGAGCCCTGGTTCATGCATTTCAGCTGCTACAACTGTATACATTGTATCTTAACCTGCTCCTCCAGTCTCCTGATGGTCGTTCACTCCTGTTCCTTGCTATTTTAAACAAGGCTGCAATAAACAGACTGGCGACCTGTTCTACCCGCCTCGCTGGGATTTCTCTGGTGGGTATTTAACTGAGGCTGGAGCAGAGATGGAGACGGCTTGCTTGCGCTGCCAGCCCCTGAGCATCTCGGCTGCACATCCTGTCCACTGTGGGTACCAGCAGGCGGGTTGGCCCCGCGGATGGCTGGAAGAGTCTGGTTCATGGCTGTTCTATTTTGTGACTTCCTGGTTAGCTGTGAAGTTGGGCCCCAACCCTATGGGTCTTTCCTTGGGGAGGCAACCTGTTCCTCTTCTTGCCTGATTTTTTTTCCCTTCCTCTTTTGAGTTATATATTTTCTTTGATTTTTACGAGCTCCCTCCTCCCCTCCTCTGCTTCTGAATTATTGGGCTCTTGATAGAGATTGGTAGCTTTACTGTGATTGGATTTAGTAGGTGTTTTTTTTTTTTTTCTTTACAATTTGTTCTTTTACTATTATTTATTTATTTTTGTCACATTTCCCCCCTGTGGTTCTGGGGACCAAACCCAGTGTACTTCTGTGTCCTAAGAAATCCTCTTTTTTTTTTTTTTTTTTTTTTGCTACAAGGTCATAAAGTATATTTCCCTATGAACTTTTAAAATTGCTGAGGCTGGCCTCTAATTTGCAATCCTCCTACCTTAACCTCCTGAGCTGCTGGGATTACAGGCACGTACTGTGCCTGTTGAAAGTATATTGCTTTTCAAATACTTAACTCTTTATGCAGAACTGATCTTTCTGTATGATGTACATTTTATTTTTCCATATGTGTAGTTCCATATCATTTATTGAAAATCCCATCCTTTCTCCACTGACTTATATGAGCTTGAATCTGTTTGGGGCTCTATTCTATTTTTATTGGTCTACTGATCTTTCTTATATCTATTGTATACTTCTTATTTTTATTGTAAATCTTTATCCAGTAAATCTGTCTGGGCTTATTCTTGGCTCTTTGTTCTTCTAAATAAATCTTAGAGGCAGTTCATCAAGTTCCCAAAAGAGACCTTTGGATTTTTAAAAATTCTATTTAATTTGTAGACAAACTTGGATAGAACTGGCACTTTTGTCACATCAGAGTCTCCTGTCCCTGGCATCTCTTTATTGACTCAGAGGGTTTTCTGAATCTTTCAGAGTATTGTGTCAATTGCATTAGAAAAGCCTGTGTAACTTCTGCTGGTTTCACTTTAAGCACCTTATTGTTTTAAATTTGATATTATTACTTTTGCTATGGCGAATGGAATTAAAAAGAAAACGCAGCATGCTGTAGTTATTAGTGGTACATAGGGATGCCATTGCTTTTTACCTGCCAGTCTGTGTACAGCTGTCTTGCTGGTGACAAGTTTATGTGTAGATTCTCTCAGATTTTCTGTGTAGACAAATATACTTTCAACGGGCGCAGTGGCACATACCTGTAATCCCAGCAGCTCAGGAGGTTAAGGCAGGAGGATTGCAAATTAGAGGCTAGCCTCAGCAATTTAGCCAGACCCTAGGCAACTCAGTAAGACCCTGTCTCAAAAAATAAAAAGGGCTGGGGATGTGGTTCAGTGGTTAAGCACCCCTGGGTTCAATTCCTGGTACCAAAATAACCAAACAATTATCCCTCAAAAAACAAAACAAACAAACAAACAAACAAACAACAACAAAAACAGACTTTCTTTGGATACAGGGAATTTTATCTTCTCTGTGCTCAGTGTCTTTCTTGCCTTATTTCGTTGGTGAGGTGCTTTGGTCTAATACTAAAAGGTGTGGATTCTCTTGATGACTCTGAGTGTAATGAGTTGCCTCTAAATTTTATTCTAGAATATAATATTTGCAGTGAGTTCTGAACAAATACCCTTTATCACGGGAAGGACATTCTTCTCTATTTCTAGATCGCTCTTTCTCCCTTTAACGGTGTAAATGAGGGTAACATTTTATCAAATGCTTTTCCTGTAGCTAAGACGGAGAGAGCAGAGAGCCCTGTGGTTCCAGCCGACCAGTGGCCTTGTTTCAGTGCGGCTGCCCCAACAAACAGGCCCAGTGTCGCTCAGAGAAGTGCAAACATCTGTTGAGGTTGCTGTCACCCAGGTCCCCTCTGTCCTTCTCTGCCCAGTCACCCTGGTCTACCTCCATCACGCCTGCATCCAGCCAGCAGAATTGAGGGAGGGAAGGGAAACTCACTCTAAAGCCTGGACCCCGAGTGGCAGGAGGATTACGCTCACACCTGTGTCTCTCGTCTGGCTGCGGGGTGACTGGGTGGCCACCCCCCCCAAGGGTCTATTGCTTTGTGGGTAAGAAGAAAATGAAAACTGCAGACAACAGCAACTGTTGCCATAAGCTTTTAAAAAATTTTTCCTTCTTATTTTTTCTTTTCTAACTTGTTATTCGGATCCATCTTTATTATTTCCATCTTTGAATATTCTATCTCCTTTTTATAGCTCCAATATCTGATCATGTAACTCATGTTTAATTCATTGAGCCCTCTCTTGCTTTTTCAATACATGCGTGAAAGGCTACACATTGACCTCTAAAAACGGTGCTGGCTGCGTCACACAGGACCGAGCCGACTCTCATTTAATTATAAAAATCATACTTGCAATTCCAAGTATGATTTCCTCTTCACCTGGGAGCTATTCAGGATGAAGTTTTAGGTTTCCAAACTTTGAAGAAAAAAACAACTTTCTATTGTTGAGATCCATTTTAATTCAATCGTGGTCAGAGAACCTGGTCTGTAGGATACACACTTTTGAACTTTGTCACACCTCCCTTTGTGACCTAATGCATGATTTATTTTATAGGTCTTTAATGTATATGTGAAGATGATGAGTATTCTTAATTTTCAGGATAGCACATCATATATATGATAAAATATATTAATTGTGAAGTTCATATGACATATTACTATTTGAAATGCATTTAGATGTACTATACTATCTCCTTGTATGTTTTTTATTCACATTATTTTTTTCTCCTTCCTTTTATCTTCTCTGTCTTCTGTCAGCTCTGGATATATTTACACACACTTTTTTTTTTTTTTTAATATATTGGGGATTAAACCATGGGTGCTTACCACTGAGCCACATCCCCAGCTCTTCCCCCTTTAAATATATATTTTATTTAGAGACATGCTGTCACTAAGTTATTTTACGGCCTCACTAAGTTATTTTAGGGCCTCACTAAATTGCTGAGGCTGGCTTTGAACTTGCGATCCTCTTGCCTCAGCCTCCCGAGCTGCTGGGATTACAGGTGTGCACCACCACATCAGGCTACACACACATATTTTGAAATCTACTTAACCTTTGCTGGTTTGGAAGATTTAGATCGTATCTCTCTTATTTTGTGGGTATGCCTTATTTTGGATGACTTTGAAGATTTCCGTTTTGCCCTGGATTTGACATGGTTGAGCAGTGACGGGCCTTACATTCATGTGACAGCGCTCTCTGTTCTAGGGCCACTTGGTGGGAGGACTCTTGGAGGGAGGACTCCCGTCTCTCTGGTTCTTGGAGACACTTGCTGGCTCTCCTGCTCCCGTTGCTGCCGACCTTCCTCCTTCCTCTTGGTCTGGAACCCGTGTTACCGTGATAGGGACCCCCCGGGACCCCCACCCTCCCCCCTTCTCCTCCTTGGGCTCTTGCATAGTTCATCACTCAGTTCTTGAAGTGCCTCTTGTAGGTCAGGACCTCTCTGGCACAGAGAGGGTCCATCTGAATGGGGTCCGCAGGGGTTTCTCTCGGGGACTGACGTCAGCCTGGCCATCTGAAGCATGGTGGGAGGGGTGAGGGAGGCTGGGGCTCAGCTGCCACTTGGAGGGGGGAGGTTGGGGCGCAAATCCTTGTCTCGCTTATCCTTGTCCAGTGCGATGGCCCTGCCCAGGACTGCCCCTCCTGGGCCAGGTCAGGTGGACTCCTGGGGACCCTTTTCAGTCGGAGACCTGGAGAAGCCTGTGACCTGCACCTCTGACTTCCCCTCTGACCCGTGTTGAGCAGATCCTTCTGGGTTTCTGCTGCAGCCCTGATGAATGCTGTGGTTCCACCTCAGTTCCGAGCCCTGCCTGGGTGCCCAGGTCCACCCTGACCCCTCTCCCAGGGCTGGACCCTGACTCCGTATCCTCAGGTCCTTCTCTAGCCTGGACAGGCCGCCCAGAGTACAGTCCAGCTGCTCTGCTCCCTGGAGACTGCTGCTGGGTGCAGCCCCCACCCGTCCACCTGATGTCACCTCCAGCCCACTGCCGCCAGGCTCCTGCATCCCTGCACCCCCACCCTGACCCCAGGCGGGACAGTGGAGGTGGCCAGTGGTGGCCCGGCAGCTCTCAGGTTTCTCTTTTTCCCACAGCCTGGTTGGGTCCCTCCCAGGATCCCCAGTGAGGCAGCCTAGAGCCCCAGGTGGGGGGGGGACAGGAGCCATGCCCAGCAAGTGCCAGGAGGCGGCTGAGCTTAAACCGTGGGGACTTCCAGGACACTGCAGGTGGCAGGGCCCCGAGTTGTCCCACCTGTGGGCTGGAGTGGCTCCGTCAGTGCTCAGAGTTGCCATTCTCATCAGTCATCGGTAAGGGTGACCCCAGGAGTGGGAGGCCTTAGTTCTGGGGTGCTTGTTCCTGCTCTGCGGGCGGAGGCTACTGCCAGCTGTGAGGCTGGCCTGGAGGGTGGCCCAGGCTCCGGTCGTGACCCAGACGCTGGTGCTCCATTTGCAAAGCAGGGACAATGCTCCAGGCCGATAGCGTAGCCTGGGGGCCCTACAGTTTTGGGGAGCAGGGACCTCCTCGAGGTGAGGCTGGGGGCCCCGGGCACTGTGCAAACAAGCCCCAGATACCTGCAGCAGTGGGCCAGCGCTGACCCACCTCGTTTGGCACCCCCCGTCCTCCCAGCTCTGGCCACTGGTTCCTACTGATGTGACGTTCTGGTTCTAAAAACAGACATGTAACACCTCGGGCAGATTCGCGGTCTCCTGCCATCGGCTGTCTGGCACATTCAGGGCCTCTGCCAGGGCACAGTGAGGGCAGGTCCCCAGGCTGCTCCAGATGGGGCAGAATGTCCCCACCCCCACCCTGCAGCCGAGGGAGGCTCCTGGGGTCACACCTGGAGTCACAGTTGTTTGTCCTGGAGCTCTGGTGACAGATCCCTGGGCCACCTCTGCCATCGTCACCTCTTCCTCCCACGACTGTCTCAGGAGACAACCTAGAACTGCTGAGGCTGGGGGCTTCCTGTCCAGGGATGCGGGGACCCCTGGCAGCCAGGAGGACACGGGGCCCAGGAATGTCACCCACAAACCGTGAAGCTGGGCAGCAGGCCAGGAGTGGCTCTCGATGGGGAAGCTCAGGCGATGCTGTCCTTGGCTCTCAAGGGTGCCCTGCCACCGGGCCACTCTGTCCCTGGTGCTCTGGGTCCTTTGCAGCTGGGGTCACTGAGGCCTTTCTGCTGGGAGTGCTGCACCAGCCCTGGCCTGGGTGGAGCGCTGGGCAGCAGCCTCAGCTCCCCAAGAAGCCAGTGCTGGTCCTGGTCTCCTGACCTCAGGTGCAGTGGCCAGTGGGCCTGCGGGGTCCTGGCACCCGTGAACCCCCCTTCCCCTGGCGGCCTGGGGAGCAGCTCTGGCCTCAGCTTGCCCTTTGGTGGTCTGGCTTCCCCCGGTGCTGCCGCCCTCCTGCCATCTGGGAGACTTGGCGGGCTCCCTTCCCTGTGGCCACTTGCTCGGGGCCTCTACCCCTGACCCTCAGGTTCCTTAGCTGATGCTAGTGTGGCCCCCACAGAGATGAGGGGGTGCCCCGGAGGCCTACAGGCCTCTGACTCCTGCCCTGCGGGGACAAATGCTCAGTGGGAGGTGGCGGCAGCTGTCCCCACTGTTAGTCCCAGACTTCTCTGTCTGTCCAGCTCCCCCTGCCTTGGAGAGGCCGCTGCTGTGACCCCCACGTTTAGACTCCTGAGAGCGGCGCTGACCCATCGAGCTGCGGGTAGTGAGGGGAACGCTCTCTGCTCTGCTGTCCGCTAGGCTGGCCACGCGAGCTTGGTGGCCAGGCCCCCCGGCCAGGGGTGACTGGGTGGCTGTAACGGAATATCTCAGATGGGGTGACGGCAAAAATACACATTTGTTCTTAGGCTCCTGGAGGTTGGGGTGCCAGGGCCCAGGTGCCAGCAGACCCAGTCTGAAGAGGGCTTGATTCTTGGTCTGCAGGTGGCCAGCATCTCGCTGTGTCCTCACATGGTCAGGGAGAGAGGAGAACAAGCCCTCTAGGTCATAGGATGTCATTCCCACGATGGGAATCCACCCTCATGGCCTCAGCGAGGCCTCAGTGTCTCCCTGGGCTCCCGATCGACCTGTGCACCTGGACCCTCTCAGGCTACCTGTGCACCCGGACTCTCCTGCATTGGAGGCTTGGTCTTCAGTGTGGTCTGTTCAAAGTTGGTAGAGACTTTCGGAGGCTGGGCCTCGTGGAGGCCTCAGATCACGGGGGGCAGGACTTTGAAGGGGCCCTGGGACCCCGAGTCCCATCTCTTCCTTCCCCTTGGCTCCCAGCCCGCTCAACAACCCAGGGACAATGGGGCCAAGCTCCATGGACTGAAACCTCTGAAACCGTGAGCCCAGGTCCACCTTTCCTCTGAAGTACTGTAGCTTAGTACTTCAAGATGTCAATTTTGGGGAGATGCAGTTGAGCCCCTAAAAGCCTTAAATCAATGGGTGTCCATGCACCTCTCTAAAACAACGTTAAGTGACATGGGACTTCAGCTACTGGGTCTGCAGCTCTCCGTGGTCACGAGTGGTAGCACCTGCCCTGAAGGGTTTTGTGGCCACACAGGGGCGTTTTGCTGGCCAGAGAGGCCCGCTGTTCCAACCAGGCCTGGGGGTGAGCCCATCTGGCTTTGCTTTCCGCATGATAACTAACACTTAATCAAGAACAAAAGGAATTTTTATCCCAATTCTTCCATAGTTCTTTGCTCTTGAGAGACTCCCCTCTTTTTAAATCTTTCTAGTGATTCATTTTAATCAACATTTTGTTTTACAAAACACCTGGATTTTTGAATGATTCTTTTTTTTTTTTTTTTGGTAAGAGTATTTTTATTTTTTAAAAGTTTTTTTTCTATTTAGTTATACATAAAGAATGCATTTCAATTCATTGTCCGCAAATGGAGCACAACTTTTCATTTCTCTGGTTGTGCACGATGCAGCGTCACACCACGTGTGCAGTCACACCTGTCCCTGGGGTAATGACATCCATCTCATTCCGCCATCTTTCCTGCCCCCTGCCCCCCATTAGGGAGCAGCACCCACTTATCAGGGAGAACTTTTGGCCCTTGTTTTTTTTTTTTTTTAGGATTCGTCTTTTTAGTATGGTAGCAGGAGTAGGGCAATGACATTGTCCTGTTTAAGCTAACTTAATGCTGCAGGAAAATGTCTGATTTTTAAACGATAAGCAAGATGAGGCTGCATAGTTATGAACAGTAAAATGGGTAAAAAGGACATTTTTCATCTGTGGCCGTTCATTATTTTGCTTTTTGGAAATCGACCGCTTTGAGTTTCAACTGTTCTGGTTGAGCTAGTCCTCTAGTTGCTGAACTAAGTGACTCTGAAGAATCCAGGTGGCCACAGCCCTTGAGGGCTCCCCAGGGAAGTCTTCTTTGAAGGTGGGGACCTGCTCATAGCCCCACAGCACGGGTTCCACCTGTGCCCACTGCCCGTTGTCCTCCCGACGTCCCCACCTCCAACAGGGCCTGACCATAGGAGATGTCAGCGGATGCATCAGTGTGAGGATCACCATCTGCTTGTTTAGGGCAACTGGCGGTGAGGATGCCCAACTGCTTGGAGCCATGGCTAAAGCCCTCACCTGTCTGTCCTGGGAGCAGGTGGCTCATGATCACGCCCACTGGGCTCCGCCATTGTTATTGAGAGTCTCTTTATCTCTTTGGGTGCAAAAGAGCTTCCAGCACACGGCCGGCCGATGGTCCCCAGGCATTCGAGCACTTGACAGCTCCCTGGGTTGGTGGTGGACTTTACCATTTCCATATGCACAACCGATCGCCTGCTTAGTTATTTATTTATTTTTATCATGGTAAAGAATACGTAATGTGACAACATTTTATGTGTACGACAGGGTGTTCTTAACTCTATGTGCATTGCTGTAAAAACGATGGGGCTTTAGGATTTTTTTCCCCCTGGTGCTGGGGATGGGGGTCAGGGCCTTGTGCAGCTAGGAAAGGGTTGACCACTGAACTATACCCTCAGCCTGCGACCTCTGGAACTTAGAAAGAAGAGATTGAATTGATGAATAGATCATATAGATTCATGGGGTACAATATGCTGCTTTGATATATGTAGCCAATGCACCAAGAGGAAGTAGACTGGACTAGCATTCCATCACCACGCTCATTAATTCTGTGGGGAGAATACTTACAATCTACTTCTGCGGCAGTTTTGAAATATGTGATATATTATTGTTAACCGTATTCACCATGTTGTGCAAAAGGTCCCCAGAAGTTATTCCTCCTGTCAGTGGAAACTTCATTTACCCTTTGGCCAACATCACCCCGTGCAGCCCACCCCAGGCCTGGGCTCTGGGAGCCCGCAGTATACTCTCCACCTCCAAGTTCAACGCGTTTGGACCCCATGTGTAACAGCAAAGGCACGGCTTGTCCCCTGGGCCTGGGTCATTCCACTTAGCATGTCCTCCATTCTCACCTACACTGCCATCACACATGCAGAGTGCTTTTCTTCTGTAGAGACTGACCAGATCCCCCATGTCTATGTCTGCCATGTTTTCTTTCTCCACTCATTATTGATGGACTTCCAGGTTGCTTCCGTCTCTCAGCTACTGTGAATAATGCTGAGGTCAACCTGGGAGCACAGAGATCTCTTCCACACACTGGTGTCATTTCCTTGAAGATTGAACTCGGGGCGCTCCATCACTGAGCCATACCCCCTACCCTTTTTTGTATTTTATTTAGAGACAGGGTGTCACTGAGTTGCTTAGGGCTTTGCCGTTGCTGAGGCTGGCTTTGAACTTGCAATCCTCCTGCCTCAGCCTCCTGAGATGCTGGGATTATAGGTGTGAGCCACAGCACCCAACTAGGACCCATTTTTAAGCAGTCAATTTGTGATAAACATTAAATATAAAATCAAGCTCTAAATTTTAACCGTGGGGGTATCCCAGAGCTGTGTGTATGGATGATGTCACTGCAGGTGAACTAAACCCACTGAGGGTTTGTGTTGGTTGTGTTAGACCAGAACTGTGGCCCAGAGGTCACTGACAATGTGCATGGGACAGGAATGTACTAGAACTGGAGATATTAAGTTCTAGTATGTGTTTATTAAGTGCATCACACCAAGAAGGCCTGAGGTACTGTTGCTCAGATCTGCAGGTTCTGCGGCTGTGGATTCTACCAATTGCAGATCAAAAACATTTTTAAACCCAGTTGCATCTGCACTGAACATGGACAGACCCCTTTGTTGTCCTTATTCCCTAAACAATACCTGTAACAACTATTTACAAAGCATTTACATTGTATCAGGTATCATAAGTCACCAAGAGAGGATTAAAGTACACTGGAGGAAGTGCCTGCATCTGGCCTTTGGTGTCCAGTGGATACGAGGGATGACTGCCTTAGGTTCTGATGTCAGTGGCTCTGTGTATACATTTAGTTCTATTGCAACAAAGTAGCTTGTACATTTTAACATTTAAAACCAAACATCTTCTTCTTTTCTAGCGAAAGGAAAAGAAAAATATCCCTCCTGCCTTTTTTTTTTTTTTTAAACTGGGATCTCACTATGCTGCCCAGGCTGGTCTTGAACTCCTGGGGTCCAGATGTCCTCCTGCCTCAGCCTCCCTGGCAGCTGGAACTCTCGGTGCCTGCAGTGGCCACTGCACCCTGCTAAAAGTCTTCTATAATGGAAAACAATTTTTTAAACATTCATAAAAGTTGAGAGAAGAGTACAATTAACCCCCAAAGGCCCATTATCCAGCTTAAATACTGGGGAGCATTTTGCCAAGCACTTCATCTATGTCCCTCCACCGACATTTCTTGGCTGGGACGGTTTAAAGCAAATTGCAGACATATCATAAGAAAAAAATTTAAAAATAAAACAGTACGACAATGACAATATGGAATGCCATTTCCAAATGATTGACCTCCTTTGTGTTCTGCTGGGCTCCCACCAGAGACGGGGCTCCGGCCTTCCTTAGAAGGTGGTCTTTCCCTTTCATCCCAGGGCTGGGGATGAAGCCCAGGGCCCCAGGCTTGTTAAGCAAGTGCCCAGACTCAGAGCCCCACCCTGAGCCCCGAGGATTTTAAAGTGGCAGTTCAACTTGCAAAGGGCATCTTTTGAACCTCACCCATTCTGTGCTGTCCAAAGACCCACTTAACCTTCTCACCCATCTCCACTCCTCTTCTCTGATCGTCTCTAATCCAGCTTTTGTCCTTGCTTTGGGTTTGTGCGTGTTGGAGAATGCCTGCTGTCCATGTGCTCATGGATGCAGACACAGGGGAAGAAGGAGCTGGAATTCTGCCTGTGTCCACTCCCGGGCCTGGCCGCCTCCAGGGGGCCAGCAGGGTGACCAGGGGAGTGGAAATTGTCTCTCCCGGCTTCCACGGGGAGTGTGGGTTCTGTAAAGTTTTTTGTTGAGGGAGGAAGGGATTGAAAAAAAGAAAATGGGCCAGAAAATGCATCCCCCTTCCAAATAAAATGAATATCAGGATATAAAAAGAGCACCAGGTGCCTAACCAAAAGGAACAGGCCACGCCCACTGCCTGATGGGAAGGTTGATTAGAAAGGAAAGATTGGAGCTGGGCATGCCTGGAATCCCAGCAGCTCTGGAGGCTGAGGCAGGAGGATCGAGAGTTCAAAATCAGCCTCAGCAACTACTGTTCTTGTTTTGCGCACGACTGGGTAGGTCAGGGATTGGAGGAGGGCTGAGCTGGGCCTCTCTTGCTTGGCCTCTCCCCTCCACATCAACTTGGGGTTGACATGGGCTGGGAAGGGGTCATCCAAGATGGCGCACCCACACGGTTGGCAGTCGATGCTGATTGGCTGTAGGCTGCTACGGATGACCTCTCCAGTGTGCCAGTCTTCGTGGGGCCAGTTTTTGCCTAGTAGATAGTTTCCCTGGGGTTGAGCGTCCATGAAAGCCAGGAGGAAGCTGCATGGCGTTTTC
Organism: Urocitellus parryii; assembly: GCF_045843805.1. Taxonomy (NCBI): domain Eukaryota; kingdom Metazoa; phylum Chordata; class Mammalia; order Rodentia; family Sciuridae; genus Urocitellus; species Urocitellus parryii. Next base: position 26,448,287 of record NC_135539.1, on the reverse strand, counting down.
TGACTCACCCTTGGAGGGTCACAGTCACTTCCACCACGCTCTATTGGCGGACCCCATTTCCTGGTGGGGGAGGCGGGAGAGGTCATCATGGCCATCTTTGGAAAATGCAATACGTCTCACTTCCCACAGCAGCTCTGCGGTGGACGTGGCCAGATGTCATCTCTTCTGGCCTGACGTGTCTGCACCTGCTTTGGTGGCACTGGCCGGAGAAATCTTCAGCTTCTTCATGCTGCCTCCTGATGGCTTTCTTCACCCCCCCCCCGACTGGGGCGTTTGGCTAAGTTCTTCCCCGATTTCCATTGGTTTGAGTGGCTTTGTTCTCTGGTGAGGACTCCCTGGCCATCCTACAACATGGTGGACGGCATCCCATAAGGAGAGGGGAAGCGAGAGCCCAGGGAAGGGGCCAGACTTGCTCCTTTGCAACAACCGGATCTTGCAGGAACTCATCCTCACCTGCCCATGAGAACAGCATGAGTCCCTTTAGAAGGCCCCAAGGCCTGTCAAGGTCACCACCTTGCAACACCATCCCTTTGACGACCCAGCCCTGACGTGAGTTTTGGTGGGGACGAACCACACTAACCACAGGCGTCATGATGTGTGATTATTTTTATACAGTTTGGAGGATCTGACTTGCTCACATTTTGTTGAGGATCTTTGCATTTGTGTTTATGAGATGGGGGGCTTCTACTTCCTCTTTCTTGCCTGTCTTGGCTTGTTTGATTTGGTATTAGGGGAGCGCTGCCCTCATAAACGGAGTATTTCCTCTGCTTCTGTTTCCTCGAAGAGATGGTAGAGAATCGGCATCATCTCCTCCTTCAATGTTTGTGGCTCCATCTGGGTGCGCTGGGCTCTGTTTTAGAACATTATTAATTATTGGTGAATCTCTCCAGCAGGGGCGTATTCAGATGATCTGTCCCTCCTTATGTGAGTTTGGAGACTCTCAGGGAATCTGCCCACTTCATCGATGACACCAGATCTGGGGGCATGGCTTGTGCACGATGTCCTTTTAGTTCCCATTCCGTGCCCCTGAGACGGGTACTCGGCCTCTTTCATTGCTGATACCGGGACTCTGTGTCTTCTTGCTTTTTGACTTAGCTCACCTGGCCAGAGCTTTATCAATTTTGTTTTCATTTCAGAGAAACAACTTTTGATCTCATTGATGTTTCTCTGTTGATTTTGTTTTCCATTTAATTTTTGCTACCCCAATTTTTATTATTATTTTTTTTCTTATGTTCCCTTTGTGTTTAATTTATCCTTCTTTCTCTAATTTACTAAGTGCAAGCATACATGATTAGTTTTAGATCTTTTTTCTTTCCTAATATATGCATTTAATACTACAAATTTCCCTGTAAGTACTTCTCTTACTGCATCCCACAAATTTTGATAGTTTTCATTGGCATTTAGCCCATATATAAAAATAAAAATATTATATATGCATATAATATATGTGTGTGTGTGTGTGTGTGTGTTTACATATATGCATATGTAAATTTGGTGCTAGAGATTGAACCCAGGGGTACTTTACCACTGAGTTACATCTTGACCTCTTTTTATTTTATTTAAAGATAGGGCCTGGCCAAGTTGTTGAGGCTGGCCTTGAACTTGTGATCCTCCTGCCTCAGCCTCCAGAGTCACTGGGATTTTAATGACTATAGTCATGCCTGGCTTAGCTCAAAATATTTTCAGATTTTTTTTTTAAGACTTCTTCTTTGACCTGTGTGTTATTTACTTTTTTTGAAGTGTGTTTGTTTTTTTGTTGTTGTTGTTGTTTTGTTCTGTTGGGGGTTTCTAACTGTCTTTCTGCTATCGTTTCTAGTTTCGCTTTATGGTGGTCTGGGAGCATACTTTGTCAAGTGTGTTTCCTGGCTTGGGGTGTGTCCTGGCTTGCTGAACACGTGGTGTGAGCTTGAGAGGAACATGTGGTCCCCTTCTGTTGGATGGAGTGTTCGGTGATAGCCATTAGATCCAGCTAATTCACAGAGCTGCTAGGTCTGACCGTGTTGTTTTCCTGCCTCAGCCTTTTTGCTGAGGAGGAGAAGCTAGCTTCCTGGTACCATGTTCCCAGTGGCTTTCCTGCTCCACACCCTTCCGCCATGGTGGTCTGCCTCACCGCCAGCCCTAAGGCCGGCCTTCAGTGGACTGAGACCTCTGAACCATGAGTCTCAAATTTGACTCTTCCTTTTCCAATTGTTCTTATCAGGTTTTTCAGTCACAGCAGCAAAGAAGCTGACCTCAACAGCAATATTCAAGTGCTTATATAGGTGTATCTCACATTTTGCTTCTTTCTTTGCCACTGAGGGACCCTTGATTTGCTTCTACCTGTTGGCTATGGTGAGTGAGTTGATATGAACCTGGGGGCACAGATATCTTCAGGAGCCTGCCCTCTGTTACTTGGGCATCCATCCAGAATGGAAAGGAGTTATCTGATCACACAGTGATCTGTCTCTAATGTTTTGAAGACTGTCCTTCTGTTTCCCGGACTATTTTACATTCCCACCAACAAGGTGCCAGGGTCCTAGTATCGCCACATCTTTGCCAAGACTTGGTTGACAGGAGCTCTCCGGATGGCCGTGAGGTGGTATCTCATTGTGACTTTGAAGGCATTTGCTAATCAAGAGTTTATATCTTGATCACTGAGTGTCTTCCTTGGAGAATTGTCTGTCCCAAGCCCTTTGCCCATTTAAAATCAGATGACTCGTTTCTTTGTGGTCCGTTATAGGAGTTCTTTGTGTATTTTTAATATCCATCCTAATATGGTGTGCTCTGCAAATATTCTCTCCTATTCTGTTGGTGGCACTTTCATTGTGTGGGTTGTGATTTTGGCTACACAGGCGAACTTTTAAAAAATTATAAGATCTTTTTTTTTTTAAAACAGACATTGATTCATTCACATCTCATGTAATTCACCTATTTAAAGTGTACAAGGCTGCTGGCTGTGAATGTGGTCAAGGAGTTGTGTGACCATGTCCACGGTCCATCTTAGGACATTGTCATCACCCCAGAGAGAACTTCCGTGGCCACTGGTAGCGATGCCCACTGGACATTGTCATCTTGATGTGGTCCAGTTTATCTTTTGCATTTTCTTGTGCTCTTCTCGGTATCATGTTCCAGAAGGGATCGCCAAATCCAACATAAGGAATCTTCCCCGCTATGATCTGGAGTTTTCTAGTTTGGGTCTGGCACCGAGGGCTGTGGACCCTATTGAGTTCATTTTTATTTGTTCTAAGGCAAGGGTCTGCTTCATTCTTTTGCATGTGGACATGGAATTTCCACAAGGCCATGTTTGAAGACTGTCCTTTCCCCTTTGTAAAATGTCCAGCTCCTGTATAAGGTCAGGGCTCTTTTCCGGGCGCTCCCTCCCCGTTCGGCTGGTCCACGGTCGGTCTTTATGCCATCACCATGCCGTCTCGATGGCTGGCGACCTGTCCTGCGTTTCCAGTTCACCCCGTAGGGGGATTTCCAGGCTTGATCTTCTCTTTCAAGATCAGTTTGGCGATGGGGAGTCCCCTGAGATCCCATGTGAATTTCCGGATAGTGTTTTCTATTTCTGTAACCGATACCCTCGAGACTTGGGTAGAGAATATATGGACTATGCGGATCACCCCGGGTAGTCCTTCTTTTACTTTAAAAAAAAATGATAAAAATTTTTTTTGATGGACACAGAGTGTTTGTGGACATTCTCTGAAGCAAAATAAATCAGGCACAGAAAGACCAACACTGCACGATCTCACTTACAAGCAGAATCTAAAAACGTGGGTCTCATAGAGGTTGAGAGTAGAATAGTGGTTACGGGGGGTGGGGGTGGTGGTGTGGGGAGGGGAAGAGGTCAACCCATGCAGATCCCCTTTCACCTCTGCCTTTCTTCTTCTTCTTTTCTTTTTCAGTACTGGGGTCGGGGCCCAGGGTCTCACGCAGGCAAGGAAAGCCCTTTACCGCTGAGCCACGCTCCCAGCTCCTCGTGTGTGTCTTCATGGTTGAAGTGGGTTTCTTTTAGAGTCGGTCTATATTTAGAATGCACCCGCAGCCTCTGTTTTTAATTGGAGTATTGAGATCACGGATGTGGAAAGCGATCAGTGACGTCATGGCGTTAATGTCTACCATATTTGCATTGTTTTCTACTCCTTTGTTGGCCTCTTCTTTCTTTGTCCTCGTGGTGGGGAAGGGCAGGAAGAAGGTGGGCACTGCCCAGGCCACACAGGACCCTGGGAACTGTGTCTCCACTCTGCTTGAGATCCCACCTCTACGAAGGAAGTTGGGTGCACATGTGTCTTTTGCATTCAATATTTTCTTTGATCCTTACGAGATCCGGTGGGCGGGGCGGGGGGGGGGACCAGTGCTGTCCTCGCTTGAAAGGCCTTGAAAGGCGAGCTCGCGGAGGCTGGAGAAGCTGCCCAGCACTGTGCACACTGTATGTCTAAAGAAGATTCCAAATAGGAATAAAAAAATTTCCCAGTCTCTTAATTTGCAGTAGAGTCCTGTGAGTTATCGGTTGTTGACTTTTGTTTTTTAAGAGGTGAAATACCACACAGCTGGGTAAAATGATGTTTGCAGATCCTTCCTAATGTCCTTGAGCTCACATACAATTGGCTGTCCGCTAAGTTGGCTTGGGAGGTGAGAGATTGGCAAGGCGGGTTCTGGAGGTCTGATGGTGCCTGATGTTTGGCTCTCAGGAGTATTGGGGCTCCCGAAAGCTCAGCAGCCCTTGGAGGCCAGGCCTGTCACAGGCTCTGCCCAGACTCCTGAGAGGGAGGAGTGGAATAAAGGGCGCAGGTGGCATTGAGGAAGGAAGGGCGCAGGTGACATTCGAGGCTGGGGAAGACCAGGTAGCAACTGTCTCGGGAGCTTGAGGAAGAACCAGCCTGTTGACCTCTCGACGTGGTGAGCTGGTGAGATGAACTTGGGACAGTGACCTTCGGTGCTGTTGGGTGATAAATTTGAATGTGCATATTGTTTTGTATTGAGGTCAATTTTATAGACCATGGAAGTCATTTGAGAGTGCACGGTTTAGCGAGTACATTCACCATGTTGTGCAATCACAACAGATAAAACAATCCCACATGATATCATTATTTATGAAACACAGACTCCTCTTTTATTCGTTCCTTTATCAGCTGACGGATGTCAGGGCTGGTTCCACGTTTTGGCTATTGTCCGAGTGAACACGAGGGGACAAGTGTTTTTTGAATATGTTTTCAATTCTAACTGGTGTTGCTGAGGCCACCGACTTGGTCAGCAGTTGTCACAGCAGCAGTGGGAAACGAATTCAGGCACTGAACTGAGCAGGGAGGCCACCGACCAGTCTGGACGTGCGGCTGGGCTCTGGTTCTCCTGACGGCTCAGAGCTGACTGGGCTGGGAGAGCCCTGCTCCCCAGCAGGCTGGCCCTGGTCCTCCCAGGAAGGTGGAGGCTGAGACCCACAGAAGAGAAACCCAGCCCCGGGGGCGGGGAGAGCTGGGGGCTGGCCGTGGCCTGCTGAGGGCCCTCCCTGCCCTGGCCTTCCCTGGCCTCTGTGGGGCTGCCTTCACAGGCCCTCAGCAGCCTCCAGCCCGTGGGGCTCTCCTTTGTGGTCAGCCAGGGGTCAGTCTGCTTTCCTGCAGGTTGGAGCCTGAAGGCCTGTCCTGTCCCCCTTCCAACTAGGCCTGACAGAGCCCAGCGCACCACTGACCAGGCCCCTTTCCCAGCAGAAGGCACGGATTTTACCTCATGGGTCAAAGACCTTGACCTCGTCTTGGTTTTTTCCAAAGACATGGCAGCATGGACGCTGACCCGCGGCTGGCCGGGGGTAGGCTTTCCCTGCCCGCCCCCATTGCAGCCTCTCTCCTCACTACACGGCCTCCCCCCGGGCAGCGCAGACCCTGCACAGCTCGTTAACCTACTTTTCTTTCCAGAGCCACAAAACCAGCTTGGCGATTCTGCCCTCATGGCTCATCACCCCAGCACGTCACCCCAGCATGTCACCTGAGCTTGTCACCCCAGCTTGTCACCCCAGCACATCATCCCAGCATGTCACCTCAGCTCGTCACCAGAGCTTGTCACTCCAGCACATCACTCCAGCTCGTCACCCCAGCACGACACCCCAGCACACTACAACCCTCTGTCTTCCTGCAGGACTCCCCCACCATGCTCCTTGTCTCTGAGGCCCAGGATCCCAGGATCCATAATGGTTCAAAATTCTCTCTGGCATTGAAGGAGGACCTTCTTCTCTCGCGTGTGAATCCAAGACTCTTGAATTCAAAACAAAAGTCAGGTTCAAACCCAGCTCTGGTGTGACCTCGGGGAGCGTTTTGCTACTGACTGCTGCTTCAGCGAACCACCCCAAAACTTAGTGGCATAAAGTGGGCCACCCCAAACTTATGACTTCCTGATTTCGATGGGTCAGGGACTCTGGAAGTGCTTAGCTGGGCAGTTCTGCTGGAGATCGCTCTTCCTGTTGCAGGCAGGTGCTGTGTGGGGTGAGGGTCCCAGGGGGCTGAAACTATGCAGTGGGGAACCGAGTGACTGCAGGGACTGGGGATGGCTGAAGGGGGTGTCTTTGTGGAGCGTCAGGGCACAGGGCATCACGTGGGGAGACAGGGAACTCACCAACAGGACGCCGGAGGGAACCCATCAGCCCACCAATCACACTCGAGAATAACGGGCTCCTGACAGCAGGACCCTGGTGGCCCCTTAGAGGCCCCGCCTCTTTTTAAAATTTTGTTCCCAGGGATTGAACTCAGGGGCCCTTGACCACTGAGCCCCATCCCCAGCCCTATTTTGTATTTTATTTAGAGACAGGGCCTCAATGAGTTGCTTAGGGCCTCACTTTCACTGAGGCTGGCTTTGACCTGGGGATCCTCCCGCCTCAGCCTCCCCAGCCCCTGGGATTACAGGCTGGTGCCATGGCCCTAGCAAGGCCCCGCCTCTGACTGTCCCTTAATGAGCAGTAAATGCCAACGTCTGTCAGCATCTGGCTCCTTGAATTTCCATCTTCCCCTCTGGTCACTTCCCTTTCCCAGACTGAGCTTCAAGAGACTCTGCCCTGTCCTCTGCCTGGTCACCTGCTCTTTCATGTCCAGGGGACTCTGCCCACCAGGGTCCTGTGCCCGAGAAGCACAGCCTTCTCTCTAGGCCTTGGGGAATTCAGGGTCATCCTCGCAGGCCCCCTCCAGGAAGCCCTCCCTTCCCTCCCTAGCGCCGCCCCCTGCCCCAGGGTCACCAGGAGGGTCTGCTTCCTTCACCCCTCAGCCCTTCCCAGCCTCCCTAGCCCCCAAGTCCCAATGCCAAAATGCTCCAGAATCTGAGGCTTTCCGAGGACCCACGTGACATCAATGCCACTCCTGATGGCAGGTGATGGTCACGGTCTCAATGCAGACACTGAAAATACTGCGTAAGATCATCCTCAGGCTGCGTGGGTGAGGGGGCTACGGAACATGAGTGAATGCTGTACTGGGACTTGGGCCCCAAGACGTTCCACTGCCTATAAGTAAATATTTCAAAATCCAAAAAAGATCTGCAATCAGAGCCACTTCTGGACCCAACTATTTGGAATAAGAAATAATCAGTTAAAACTCTTTACTCCATGGGATGATTATCATCCTCATCCAAAGACACTTAAAGCAGAAAAGAAAAAGCATCAACATTGCCCTAATCCTACCCCATGCCCCAATCCCTCCCCAGGCCCCAGTCCCTCCCTATGACCTATCCCTCCCCAGGCCCCAATCCTTCCTCATGCCCCAATCCCACACCAGCCATATCCCCCCCAGGCCCCAATCCCTCTCCATGCCCCAATCCTACCCCATGTCCGAATCCCACCCCAGGCCCCAATCCCTCCCCATGCCCCAATCCCACCCTAGGCCCCAGTCCCACCCCAGGCCCCAATCCCTCCCCATGCCCCAATCCCACCCTAGGCCCCAGTCCCACCCCAGGCCCCAATCCCTCCCCGGGCCCCCCCAGTCCCTCCCCAGGCCCCAATCCCTCCCCAGGCCCCAGTCCCACCCCAGGCCCCAATCCCTCCCCGGGCCCCCCCAGTCTCTCCCCAGGCCCCAATCCCACCCCAGGCCCCAATCCCACCCCAGGCCCCAGTCCCTCCCCAGGCCCCAGTCCCACCCCAGGCCCCAGTCCCTCCCCAGGCCCCAATCCCACCCCAGGCCCCAATCCCTCCCCATGCCCCAATTCCTCCCAGGCCCCAATCCCTCCCCATGCCCCAATTCCTCCCAGGCCCCAATCCTTCCCCAGGCCCCAATCCCACCCCAGGCCCAAATCCCTCCCCATGCCCAGAGATACCAATGCTTATGTTCATATTTTGAAGTATATTCTTTTGGATTTTTCTGTCTCCTCCCACCACACTCTTTCTAAAACCCTATAAAGTAGATTTGACTTGATCTGGAAGCTTTCTTTCGTAGTCTGTTCTCACTTGGCCGTGTGTAAAGAGAGGGTTCTTTAAGCCCTTAACTGGCTCTTCTGACATTTCTTGTTATTTTCCTTGCTTTTCTCTTTCCCTATGGGGTATATGCCCCCTTAGCCTCTTCTTTTCCTGGTGTCTTATCACTGTGTGCCGTAGCAGCTTGTCACACACACACATGGAATCTGATGTGCTCCGTTTCCATCCTGGGCCCCCTCCCTCCCCTCCCTTCCCCATCCCCCTCTCCCTGCTGGCCTTCCTGGCACTCACTGGTAAGTTTAATGGGTGCTAAAGACATGCATAAAGGTGGGGCCCACTGTGGCGTATTTATACCAGCACATACCTGACGCTGTCAAGTCCACCCTGCATCCCCCCATCTCCCGTCCCTCCCCCCTCCCTCTCAATCTCCTTCTGCTCAGCTGACCTTCCCTGTCTCTGTGTTCACGGTCCCCGTCCTGCTCTTCTTGAGGTGTAGCTTCTGCATACCAGGGAGAGCATTTGGCCTCTGACGCCCTGAGCCTGGCTTGTTTCACTTAGCGTGATGATCTCTAGTTCCCTCCATGTACCAGCCAACGCCATGAGGATTTCATCCTTCTTTATGGCTGAGTAGAACTCCACGGTGTAGATATACCATCTTCCTTCCCTCCTTCCTTCCTCTCTCTCTCACACTCTCTCTCTTTTTGTGAGTGTAAGAGGATTCATTGAAGAATACACCCAGGACCAGACCTCCTGAGGTGCACGAGAGGACCCCCAGCAGGTTTTCTCCTATATCACACTTTCTTCATCCACTCATCTGTGGATTGTGCCCTTGTACATTTTATTGACTTTCGGTGCTGGGGTTGGCACCCTGCGCCTTGTGGGTGGTGAGTGGGCCCTCTGCGCTGGGCCACACCCAGGCCCTGTTCTGTGTGTGTCATTGACATACCCCCTGGTGGCCTACAGTGTGGCCTCTGTGGTTTTAGAATCCTGGTTGGCTTGTCTCACTTCAAAGTCCCAAGTGAAGCTCATCTATGGACTCTAATAACAGAAGGGCTTTATTTCCTTCCTCCTCCGTTATTACCCAGCTTTTTTGATTGAGCCCAGGTTCTAAAATGAATAAGAAAACCAGATCCAGTCACCCCGTCTGTATTTCCCTACTCAAGGATCTTGAAATTCATGCTGTTTTCGTCACCACATGGACGGGGCCTCTCGGGGTCCCGGGTCTCCTCTCTGTGGCTCCTGCTTGGGCTCTTCAGCTTCTTTTACATCATATTGTGTCTTTGATGGACAGAGGGTGCCCGTGGGCGGTTTTGCTCCGCAGAGGTCTCCCTGGGACTCCTGTCTCTTTTTCTTTCCTCCCCTGGACCTCAGTTTCCTGGTGTGGGTGCTGGGTGTGTGGTATATGCTCCCCTGGTCAGGAGAGTGAGCTTGTCCCCGCAGGCAGTTCCTTCCAGCCTGCTTCCTATCGTCCCTCACTTGCTCTCTTCTCCCTCCCTCCCTCCTTCTTTCCTCCCTCCCTCCCTTCCTTCTGCAGGAAGAGGCCTGAGAATTTCTCTCAGTAAATTTCCTCAGACATCTTTCTGTGGCTCCTGAACCCTTGATATTTTTCAAACAGTCCTGGAAAAGTCACTCTGAGCTCCGTGGCACAAGGGAACAGAGATGTGAAAAACCAAATAAAAATGGCTCAAAACAGGACAAGAGTCCCCAGAGCACCCGGCTGCTGAGGCCTGAGCCAGCCACCATGTCTGACCCAGGGGTGGGCTGCTCCTTCTCTTTCTGAGGTCAAGGAAGGGGCTCCGGTGAGCTCGACCTGGGGGAACTGGGTGATTGGCCCTCGGGCACTGGGCAGGACTGACGGACCCCAGTTTCAGCCCCTGTCCCAGGTCTGGACTGACCTGTGCTCACAGTGGGCAGAGGTGGGTTATGTGGGGACTTACTCCAGGCAATGGGGCGTGTCTTGGGGGTGGTACTTGTTCCCATAACAAACCACCATCGACTTGGTGGCCTCAAGCCACAGAAATGTACTCTGTCATAGCTCCTACAGCTGGGAGCCCAAAGCCAGGGCCAGCAGGGCCAGCAGGGCCAGCAGGGTCTTGCTCCCTCTGAAGGCTCCACAGAGGGAACCTTTGCCTCTTCCTTCCTTCTGGTGGCAGCTGGAAATCCTCGACGTCCCTTGGCTTGTGGCTCATCACCCCAGTCTCTGCCTCGATGGTCACTTGGTGTTCTCCCTGAGTTCATCTGGCCTCCTCTCCTCTTCTTACAAGGACACTGGACTTAGGGTCCACCCCCACCCAGCGTGACCTCAGTCAACTCAATCACATCTACAAAGACACTATTTCCAAACACGGTCCCGGTCACAGGTACCAGGAGTCAGGGCCGCTGCGTGTTTTACTGGGGAACGCGACTCTATGCACAGCGGGGACCATCTCAGAACCGTCTCCACTGTGGAGGGCGACGCGGGTTTAGTGCTTTTCAAACGGGGACCCCAGAGGGGTCAGGTGTACCCCAGAAGGCAGGTGAGTCTGAGCAGAGGAGGCTTTGGGAAGCCACTTCCCGGGGTGCAGCCACTTTGAGCTATTATGCATGATTTGTGCGGTTTACAGGTCCCCCGCACGTGGCCAGGTCCTGAAGGGACAGGTCCCGGAGCTGGGACCCTGAGCCCTGCACACGTTCCAGAGTCCGGGGGCTGCACCCTGCTCCTCAGCCTCCCCCAGCTCCTGGGCAACCTTCCAGCCCTGAGGCCTCCCCACACCTGGATAAGGGAGCCTTGGTGAACAGTAAACAGCGGCATTATTAACAGTAGTCACTGTGTCGTACACTAGACTCCTTAGAACTGGAGGTTTGTGTCCTTTGTGAAGTTTATACCATCACCTCTCCATGGCACTCCTCCCCGAGTTTCTGCCAACACCCTTTGATTTGCTTTTGTGAGTCATCCTGTCTATCTATTTATCTATCTACCTATCACCAGGGATTGAACCCAGAGGTGCTTAACCCTGAGCCACATCCCCAGCCCTTTTTATTTTTTAAATTTTGAGACAGGGGTCTCATTAAATTGTTTAGGGCCTCACTCAGTTGCTGAGACTGGCCTCAAACTTGTGATCCTCCTGCCTCAGCCTCCTGAACCACTGAGATTGCTGGCATGGGGGCACTGCAGCTGGCCATGAGATGGTTTGAAGGAGTCCACGTACAAGGGAGATCTTGCGGTGTTTGTCATCCTGTGCCTGGCTTGTTTCACTCAGCATAGTACACGTCATGTTTTCTTCATCTGTTCATCTGCTGTTGGAGACAGGTTGTTCCCGTGTCTCGCCCACTGAGACGGGTACAATGGATGTGGAGGGCAGATGTCTCTTTGAGATCCTGATTTTCCCCTCCTGGGGGTAGGTGCCCAGAAGTGGGGTGGCTGGATCACACGGTGGCTCTGTTGGAAGGTTTCTGAGGAACCGTCGCTGGGTTTTCTGGAATAGCTGAACAATCTCCATCCCAGCCACGGTGAACCAGGTCACTTCCCCACACCCTCCTCAACAGTCGTCTCTCATCTTTTTGACAGCATCCCTCCTACCAGGTGCCAGGCGCTGTCTGGTGGTTCTGATTTGCATTTCCCTGATGGCTGGTGACGCTGAGCCGGTGACATCTTCCCATTGGGCCGTTCAGGAACCTTCTGTTGGTTGGGAAGTGTCTCTTCAGATCATTTGCTCATCTTGAAACAGGTTTGTTTGTTCTCTGCTTTTGCTAAGGAGCTGGGTTCCTTATATACTCTGAATAGCAACCTCTCATCCGATGAATAGTGTGCCAACATGATGGCTTCCTTTGTGATGCTAAAGCTTCCTCCTTTAATACGACCCCGTTTCCTATTTTTGCTTTTGTTGTTTTGGGTTCTCAGCCAAAACACCTTTGCCCACCCTGGTCTCGATATGTTTCCTCCATGCTTTCTCCTGAGTTTCACAATTTTAGGTCTCAGGCCTCGCTAAGTTGCAGAGGCTGGCTTTGATCTTACAGTCCTCTTGCCTTGGCCTCCAAGCGGCAGGGATTACAGGTGTGCACCACTCGGTGCCTGGCTGTGTTTCTCCCGGTGGCCTTTTTCTGGCTTTGGTATGGCAGGAACGATGGCCTTGGTAAAAAGAGTTTGGAAGAGTTCCCTTTTCTCCAAGTTTCTGGAAGAGTTTGAGTTGGATGGATGTCAACTCTCTAAATGCCTGGCGGAGTCTACCTGAGGAGCCACCTGGTCCCGGGGCTTTCCTCTGTTGGGAAGTGTTTGATCCCTGCTCCCATCTCCCGACTCCTCACGGCTCTCTTCAGATCATCTGTTTCCTGGTGATTTGGTCTTGGCAGGTTGTTCGTAGGAATTTGTTAATGTCTCCTAAGCTGCCCACTTTATTGGCACGTAATTGTCGTAGTAATCTCTTAGGATCCTTCACTCTTGTGGCATGTCTATTGTAAGTCTCTTCTTTCATTTAAAATTTTATTTGAGTTTTCTCTTTTTCCTTCACTCTTCCAAAGACTTCTTAATTTTTTTTTTAAATCCACCCTTGATTTCATTGATCTTTGCTATTGTCTTTCTAATCTCTAGTTCATTGATTTCCTTGCTTCTGCTAAGGTAGGGCTCAGCTCTTTCTTCTTTCCCCAGTTTCTGGGTGTGTAAAGTCATCCTGTTTACTGGAGAACTTTCCTTTTTTAACTCTAGGTGCGTATCACGGCAGACGCCCTCTTAGAACCGTCTCATGGGTTTGATGTGCGTGTTTTCTGTCTTCATTTGTCTCAGACACTTTTTGATTTCCTCTCTTCTTTGATCCACTGGGTTTTCAGGAGTATGTTGTTCAAATTCCGTGCACGTGTGGATTTTCCATTTTTTCCCTCATGTTACTGTTTTATAGTTTCACACCATCGTGGTTGGAAAAGAGACTTGCTATGATTTCAGTTTCCTAAATTTGTTAAGTCTTCTTTTGTGGTCCAATTGATGTATAATATAACCTGGAGGGTGTTCCATATGCATCTGACAAGAACACGTGTTTTGCTACTGTTGGGTGGAATGTTCTGTATTTGGCTAGATCCTCTTAGCCTTAATGTTTCCCTATTAATTTCTTTTTTTTTGGGGGGGGGTACCAGGGATTGAACTCAGGTGCACTCGACCATTGAGCCACATCCCCAGCCCTATTTTGTATTTTATTTGGGGACAGAGTCTCATTGAGTTGCTTAGCACCTCGCTGTTGCTGAGGCTGGCTTTGAACTTGGTAATCCTCCTGCCTTGGCCTCCAGAGCTGCTGGAATTACAGGTGTGCGCCACCACACCTGGCTTCTCCATTAATTTCAGCGTGGATGATCCATCCATGGTTGAAAGTGTAATGTAGATATCCTCTACTGTTATAAATTTAGGTCTTCAATGCTAATTGATTGCATGCTTATAATTGTTATATTCTTTTGATTGATTGAACCCTTTATCATTGTATAGTGACCATTATTATGTCTGTGACAGATTTGACTGGTGGTCCCTTTTTTCCTGATATGAATGTCATCATTACTGCTCTTTTTGGTTTCCATCTGCATGAAATGTGTTTTTGTACCTTCACTCTCACCCTGTGTATGTCCTTAAAGTTAAGACGGGTCTCTTGTAGGCATTATATTGTTGGATCTAGTCTTTATTTTTATATTTGGAAAATCATTCAGCCATTCTATCTTTTAGAGAATTTAATCCATTTACATTTAAGATAATCATCAGCAGTAAGGACTTAGTGTGGCCATTTTGCTAATTGTTTCTGGCTATTTCATAGTCCCCTTGATCCTTTCCTCTTTTGCTACCTTCCTTTGTGATTTATTCTTTTTTTTTTTTTTTGGTGGTTAGTGCTATGCTCTTATTCCTGTCCCTCTGTATTTTATGTATCTACTACAAGATTTTTCTTTGTTGTTAGTATAAGGTGTATATAAAATATACTGCAGTTATAACAGTCTGTTTTAAGTCGATAACAACTTAAGTCCCATTGCATATAAAAACCCCACACTGATTTTTTCTCCTCTGTATCATATTGTTGGTGTCACACTGTGATCTTTGCAGGTTGTGTGTCCGTGAACATATTATTGTAGCTAAGGTTATTTTTAATAGTCTTGTCTTTTAACTTTTATACTTGAATTAAAAGTGATCTATACACCACCATTATAGTAGTAGAGTATTTTGAATTTGTCTCGTGTTTACTTACAAAAACATATTTTAACTCACATGTAGTTTTGTGTCGTTCCTGAGGGTCCATTGGTTCCAACTTGAAAAACTCCTCTTGGCATTTCTTGCAGGGCAGGTATAATGAGGACGAACTCCTTCAACTTCTGACTGATGGTGATGTCTGTCTCTCCTTCACTTCTGACGTAGAGCTTCTCCAGGGCTGGCAGTATTTTTTTTTTTTTTTTGGCACTTTGAAAAATATCAACCTACTTCCTTCTGTTTTTCAGATTTCTGCTGAGAAATAAGCTGAGAGCCTTGTGGTATTTCCCTTGTATGTGAGAAGCCACTCTTGCTACCTTAATTCTCTTTGTCTCTGACTTTTGTCAATTTGGCAAAATATTTTTATTAGATATTCTTCTTTGGGTTTGTCTTGCTTTTGAACTTCGTGAATCTGGATGTCCATATTCTTCCTAGATTTAGGAAGTTTTTAGCTATTATTCTTTTAAAATTTTTGTTCTTTTCTTTCTGAGACTTCCATAATGAGTATATTCATTCACTTGATGGTCCTACATGCCCCATATACTTTCTTCACTTTATTTCATTCTTTCCCCCTCAAAAATGGACTAATTTCAGATGAGCTGTCTTTTGAGTCGGTTAATTCTTCTGCTTGATTGCGTCCGTTGTTGATCTCTCTATGGAATTTTCCAGTTCTATCATTGTATTATTCAGCTCCAGGATTTCTGTATTGTGAGATCTCTCTCTCTCTCTCTCTCTCTCTCTTTTTCTTTTCTCTTTCTTTATTATACTTTTCACTTTGTTTATGTATTGTTCTCCTGATTTTCTTTAGTTCTTTTTCTGGGTTATCTTGTATAACATTGAACTTCTTTAAGATAATTATTTTGAATTCTTTTTCAGGCAACCTCATTTCTTCAAGGTCAGGTACTGGTGCTTTACTATTTTCCTTTGGTGCTATGTTTGCTTGATTCTTTGAGTTCTGTGTAGCCTTGTATTTGTGTTTGTGTCTATAAAGGAGGAAAAATCTTTTTCCAGTCTTTAGAGTCTGTTTTCACCAGTTGAAGATCTGGGTTGAAGGGATTGCCTCTGATACTGCAAATGGGTGAAGTTGGAATCAGGTCATGTGACTGCTGCATTGTCTGCAATAGGGGCTGTTATCAGGAGTTCCAGTGGGCATCCATTCTTCTGGGCCCTGGACTACCTCCAGGAACATGGTGAGTAGGGAGGGTTCTAGAACAAGGGTCTATTTCAGGGTCTGTATTTGGGTCTGAAGATGTTCAACTGTTTCCAGCTGTTCAGATGGTTTGCTTCCCACCAGGTTCCTGGGAGAGTCCTGGATTGGCAGTCAGGTCACTGGGCTGGCAGGTCTAGCCACATAACTGAGTCAGATCTGACTCGGGGTCCACAGCTGAAGCTGAAGTATGCATACCTGCCTTTGAGGAACCAACAGATGGGCCTGCGAGGTTCCTGGACAGACAGGACATCCCTCAGACAGTGGCTGAGTGGGGACCGATTCAGATCATGAAGCTGCTTTAAAATCTATAGTCAGACCAGGCAGGAAAGATGATGGAATGAGATGAACATCACTGCCCTAGGTACAAATGTACGTGGTGTGACTCTATGTCATGTACAACCGGAGAAATGGAAAGTTGTGCTGCATTTGTCATCATGCATAGAAATAGAAATCCATTCTGTTAGCATGCATAGCTAATTATAACAAAGAAAATCTATAGTCAGACCAAGGTTGGCAGGCCTGCTGCCAGGCATGGGCAGATGTGTCTCCTGGCAGGTATCTGGGTGGGCAGGACACTCCTGACCCATGGCTGAGAGGGTCTGGAGTTGAATTACTGGGCTGTTTCAGGATCTTCTGGACCATTGAGATCAGTGGGCCTCTAACCTGAGGCACGACTCTTCCTGGGCCCCTTGGTCGATGGTTCTGGTTGCCATATCAAGGCTGAGTGGGGCTATGGTGGGGAGTTGGGGTGGGGTCTGTATCCAGGACCCTAGCTGGCACCTAGGTGTGACCTGCCCTCTCAAAATGGCTCTCCTTAGTCTTGGGCTCCACTGGGGTTCCCATCTCACCTGGATCCCAAGGTATGTTACCTGTGGCTTGCTGTAAGTTTCTGTGTGTGTGTGTGTGTGGGGGGGGTGCAGGTGGCAGACCTCCCAGCTGCTGTCTTGCTGGTATCACTTCTTGTTCTGCTCCAATCTGGGAGTGAGGGAAGGATGTGAGGCTCCAATCTCTCATCCCCCAGGGGCGTCTGGATCATTAGAAGTTTGCATGTGGCAGAGGCTTGCTTACAGGTCAGCTAGTCTTGGAGATATAAGAAAAAGAGGTATAAAGGCTCTAAAACTCTGTCATTTGTAGACAAAGCCCAGCAAGCTGGTGATACATCGGGATATTGGGTTGGTGAGCAGAGGGGAGCAGGCTCGTTCACACCAGTGCACGCTGCTGCAAAGACTAGGATCAGCGACCGGGCAGAAGCCACTTGAATTAAAAGTGCCCGTGCCACTTGACCCAGCAGCTCAATTTCTGGGGCTTTCTAACATCGATGTCCAGAAACACATTTGGATGTAGAAGGTATTGCTTATAATAGTTGAAAGAAAAAAATACCCAACCACCCAAATCTCCATTCGGAGGAGAGATGCCAATTCTGGATTCCCCCTGGGATCACCTACTTCCATGGGTCTTGTTAGGTTGAGTCTCATTAAATGTCTTTATCAAATCCATACTTTCCTTCTGTGTGTCTTTTCCACCCCCACCCCCTGTTTTTTTTTTTTTTAGCTCTGAGCATCCCAGTGGGTGTACGCCCAAGTTGATGACTCTCGTTCTGTCTCTCAAGCTCAGGACCATCTCCTTATTGTGATGACCTATGGGTTCTTCAAACTCAGTGCATCCCATATTTTGTTTTTGAACAAGAGATGGGGGCTCTCACTATATTGCCCAGGCTAGTCTAAATGCCTGCTTCAGCCTCCCGCGTGGCTGGGACTGCAGGTGGGGGCCACTCTGTGTGGCTCAACACAGCCTCTTCTGATCTCCTCCCTCCCTGCCTAAATCTACATTTTAAATCCGTGTTTCCTACCAGGTAGTGCTCCCACCTTCCACCTGGTTCCTTAATTCAGATACCTGGGGGTCATCCTTGACCCTTGCCTCTCTCGGAGGTCACTGATCTCCAGGTCTTATTGAGCTGATCTAAGCCAGTGGCTCCCAGATTTCAGCATGCCTCAACCTCCACAGGAGAGCCATGTTGCTGAGCTCCCTGAGTTTCTGATTCAGCGTGTCCTGGGAGGGGGCCGAGAATTGGCAACCTTTGCTGGTTTCTGGGTGTTGCTGCTACTGCTCTAGGGACCCCCTTTTGAGAACCACCCCCCTCTGACACTGTGTCTTACTCTGTGCTTCTGTTCAGGCCCACATTTCTCTGCCTCTGCTACAAGTCCTCCCTGAGTCTTCTCCCAGCCTCCAGAGCAATCCGTCTAAAACCCGACCACGGCATTTCTTCCCTTAAACCTTCAATGGCTCCTCCCTGCCCCCAGGGTGCAGCCCAAGCTCTTTCCCGTGATGAGAAAGTTTGGGGTGGCCTGACCTCTCCCTCCTCCAGTTCCTGAGAACCTCAGCCCTACCAGGCACCTGCTGGGCTTATGGAGTGTCAGCCTCCTAAAGACCCTCTTTCTGGTCCCAAATCTTGCTCTTACTCCTCCGATCTCTTCTTTGAAGGGCTACAGATCTCCCCACGGTTCCTTGGCCCTGAAATTGGAGCCTCCTCCTCTGGATGCCCCCAGACTTCCCAGGGCTAGATGTTCTTGTTTTATGATGGTGATTTTCTCCAGCAGGCAGTTTCTGTTGCCTTGCTTGAGGACCCTAGGAGGTCACTTGATTCAACTCCCTTGGCCGGTTGGATTCTTCCTTAGAAGGATGCTGCTCCACATTTGCCTGCCCTGTTCTGCGGGTGGCCACCCTGGGCATCGGGCCATCATAGTCACGTGGGGGCCACTGATGCGTATGGAAAAAGCCTTCCTGTTTGGATCCCTCTTTTCAAGAGGACTCTTGGTGGCTTGGCTTGAGACCTTTTATGGGAGATGCTAGATCCTTGAAAAGAGCTAGTTTAGTTTTAACTTATACCCATTTGTTTCTGTCTCAGACCCTGGCATGAGTCTGGGGACGTCGGGGGGGGGGGCAGATTTAGCCAATAGATTGTGGTACACTCAGAAGTAACACATATGTTGCTGTCTAAGGCTTTGTTGTTGGGACAAAGGAGCATCCGTTGTCTTTCCTCCTAGTGTGGATTGTCCCCTGGGAGGGCTTTTTGGGCCCTCGCTTTCCGTTACACTCGAGAGCTTGGAGGGCACTGTGGCTTCTCACAGGGCTCACTTGGTTTTCCTACCAAAACAGATCTCAGAGCAGAGAATTTGCCTCCTGAGGGAATCGGGTGGTTCGTGGGGTGCATTATCTGAAATGGTCTAGCCCAATAGGGACATTTATTGGGTGTTTGGTGTTTTCTGCAAAAGAAACCACAGACATTTTCCATGTTACCCGACACTCTATCCAGCCTTGCTTTGTAAAGAAATACTATTTAAATGCTGCTACTGGAAGTGTGGCCCACCAACCGGGAGCCTGGGCACATTTGGGAGCTTGTGAAAAATGCAGAATCTCCCATCCTGTCCCAGCCTGGGCCACGGACAGGCTCAGCTCTGGGTCGGGCTGGCTTCTTTCCCCTGGGGGAGGGGATTTGCAGGGAGGGATCCTGTGGCCTATCCTGCCAGCTAACAGATGTCCCTGCACTTGTGACTCTGAGAAGCACTTAGGAGTGACTCTTCCCTGAGTGTGATCGGGAGGGGGTACCCTCTTGACCTGGGGGTACCAGGTTCCTGGGCTTCCCGGGTCCCAGTGGGGGAGACAGTGGCCTAGTGAAGGTGGCCACCATTTCCTGCTGGGAAGTGGGTCACCCTCTTCTGACTGGCCTTTCGGGTGGGTGGATCAAGCACTGGAAACCCTAGCAATTGCAGCACTGCGCCTCACCAGGTGTCGGGCTCCGAGGGCTCGACCCAGCGGCTCTTTTCATCCTCACACCCAGCCCATCTTACGGGAGAGGAAACTGATGTCTGCAGAGATCAATCACCTGCCAGCTCACAGAGCTAGAGATGACAGAGCCACACCTAGATTCAGGGAGGCCTGGCCATGGGGAGTCGCCTGATCCTGAAGTCCAGCTGAGGGGCACTTAGAGGTGGCCCAGGCAAGTCCTTCAGCCCAGCACCGAGGCCAGCAGCACCCACATCCCCCAGGAACCGGTCAATAATCCAGATCCCAGGGACCCTGGTCTCTGGGGGTGGGTCTGCGTTTTGATGAGTCCTCCAGGGAATTCCGATGCTGGCTGAGGCTTGAGAACCACGGGTCTAGCCCACGGCTTTCGTTTTATATCTTGGGAAACCAGGACCCCAAGCCCAGGAGGGGCCTCCTCACAGATGGAAGACCCCACAACACTCATCCCCTGGCCCCTGCTTCGTCCACCAACACACCTGAGCTCACCACGTTCACGCTGGGGTCTGAACAGGTCAGATCCAAGAGGGTCTTCACCCCTCCGGGGAGTCCCCTGTGAGGGTATGGTCCTGTGGCCTGCACATTTGTTCTTCACACTGTGACAGGTCCTAGGATCCTTGGAATCTCCAACGAGCTGTCATTGTGAATGCTAATGAGTTGACCTCGGCTGGCAACCCCTAATGGCTTTCAGTGGGAAAGACAAGTCCGGAGGGGAGAGGGGCTGTGGGGCGAGCTGATCGTCCATGGCTGAGGACGAAATCAACGCAGACTCCCTGAAACCCAAAAGGAGTTTCTGGAAGCGGAACTCGGGACGGTTCCTGGAGGGTGGGTGCGCCCCTTCCTCTGTACCCCTGGTGGCCGCCTTTATCACAGGCCAGCAGAGGGGAGTTGGCGCTTTGCTGAGTTCCGCGGGCAGCTTGAGCAAATCCATGCCCCCTGAGGAGGGGCTCTGGGACCCTGGGTCTCCAGCGGGTCAGAAGCACAGGCAGAACCACCCAGGGCCAGGCCAGGGACTGAGCCCTCTGCCTGTGGGAGCTGACCGCCTGGGCAGACAACGTCCGAGCTGGATTGGACTCGGGGGGCCCCCTGCTTGCCTGCCGCGGGGAGAAGCCCTGCAGCTTTGGAGGTGATGCGGGTCTCACAGACGAGCTGTGAGGCACCCAGGACCGGTTTGCTTTTCCCACGGTGAGGGCTTGAGGAGGTAGAAAGCGGCCATTTCCCAGTCAGGCCACACACTGTCTCTTGCAGGAGCTCTGCCCCTCCCGAGGCTCCTTCTAGAACATTCTTTCCCTGTGGGGTGGGAAAGCCCATGATCAGGGGTCAGGTTTGGGTTCTCACCTTGGCTTCCTGGTTTGGGAGCTGAGAGACAGGTCACCTGAATCTCATGGGCCTTGACCCCTGGATTAGGATTGGGGTGTTCTTCTCCTGCCTGGTGCATCCCGGGGCTGATGGAGTGAATGCTACCCAGCACAGAGCTGGTCCACGGACACCGGCTCCTCCCTCCTTGCTAGGGCAGACCTGCCTTCTCTGACCAGATCTTTTTTTTTTTCTTTTCTTTCCTTCTCTCTCTCTCTCTCTCTTTCTTTCTCTCTCTCTCTTTTTTTTTTCTTGGTACTGGAGATTGAACTCAGGGGCACTGACCACTGAGCCCCATCCCCAGCCCTATTTTGAACTTTATTTAGAGACAGGGTCTCACTGAGTTGCTTAGGGCCTCACTTATGCTGAGGCTGGCTTTGAACTCCTGATCCTCCTGCCTCAGCCTCCTGAGCTGCTGGGATTTCTGTGCCACCGCCGCGCCCGGCGGCTCTGACCAGTTCTCGAAGGAGAGAAAAGAGAAGTCTGAATTCCTTGCCTGGGAGGTGGGTCCCGAGCAAGAGAAGACCAGGCAGTGGCCGCCGTGGGCACAAGCAGGCCTTGCTGTAAGGATTTCCAGCAGCCGAGGAGCAGAAGTTGAGGTCAACAGAGAGGAGGGCCAGGGGTCCATCCACCCGCCACGGTCAGGGACCAGTCCTGCAGCTTGGCCTTGTCCTCCCAGGAAAACGCGTGCTGGCTTTCATCTTCCCAAAGTGTGGGTTTGGGGAAGCACGTGGAGACCCTGGACACATGCACCTTGGCTACTGCTCTGGCTGCGGAAGCCACTGCGTTTGGCTGACCTTGGGGACCGCGTGACCCTTGTGCAGAGCTCCTTGTGGGAGTGGGGGCTACTGCTGCCATTTTGTGGAGGGGAGAAGGGAAGACCCTCAGGGTGAGCGGTGTGCTCCTGGGGGCACAGTGACAAGGAGGATTCTGTCCTGCTGGAAGGTGGAGATTTTCTGAGAGCAGGAGATGGTCCCGTGGAGGCCCGAACCTCAGAGCACAGCCCAGGGATGTGTGGGGGGGTCCTCTTGCTTGGCTTCCAGCTTCCCCTCTGAGATGCCGCTGAGCTCAACAGGGAGGAGCCTTGAGGGTCCGTCTGCTTTCCGGTTTCCCCACATCCCCACTGCCTGCTCATATAATTTCCTTGGCTCTGGTGTATCCTTGGCCACCACTTCTGATACCCAATATGTCCCTCCCTGGCGATAGCAAGACTTAGCAGGATGAACAGAGCCCTTAGAGGCAGGCAGACTAGGTTGGAATCTTGGCTCCCCACTTCACTAGCTGTGTGACATTGGGAAAGTCGCTTAACCTCTCTGATCTTCAGGTCCCGATCTGCACAATTGGGAACAAGGGTAGGTAAGAATTGTTGTGTGGATTAGAGGGGACAGTGTATGCCAACCCTTGGCGCAAGGTCTGGCCTGTGGTGATGGAGGTAAGGGCGAGGGTGAGGGACAGGGGTGGTGATTCCAGGCCCTGGTCCCAGCTTGACCCTCTGGTGGGGCCTTACCCAGGGACATGCCCCCACTCGACTTCCCTCCTCACGTCCAGCTTCTGGGCCATCCTGCCTCTGTGCCCCACCCTGCACCCCCTTTCCCTGGCACGATCCTGTCCAGCACCCTGCCTGGCCTAGAGGTCGCATCCCTGACCTATTTTCCCTGGGGAGGCAAGGCTCATCCGGGGTCTTCGAAGAGGGAGACGCTGGGGGAGATGAAGCCCGCAGGACAGCGAGGGGACAGACGCAGGGCCAGGGAAACAGGGACACAGGCTTACGTGGGCACACCTTTTTACGTGGGCACACCCCTTGACGAGGGCACTGGGCACACCCCCGCTAGCGTGGGCCCACAGCCCCTTCCTTCCTGGACACACACCCCCTTCGTGGGCACAACCCCTTTACGTGGGCACACTCTCCTTATGCAGGCGCTCACCTCCTTACGTAGGCTCACCCCCATTCAGGCGCACACTCCTTTACGTGGGACACCCCCCCATGTGGGCACACACCCCTTTCGTGAGCACACCCCCCTTACGTGAGCACACACCCCCTTACGAGCACACCCCCTTATGCGGGTGCACACCCCCTTATGCGGGTGCACACCCCCTTACGCGGGCACACCCCCATTCAGGCGCACACCCAGACACATGCCCACACACACACAGGACAGACACTCGCAGAGACAGAGAAGAGACCACTTTTGCGGAGTTTGCCCATAATTTTGCCATCAGAAAATTGAGAAAGATGACTGCTCTAATTCCGGCCTCCGTGTGAGCATTTGTCGTGAATTGCCTGGTGACAGGCTGGGACGGTGGCGCGCATCAGTGAGTCCAATGTTTAGAGCTTCCAAAGATCCTGATGTGGCCCTGGGGATGGAAGGGGCGGGGGAGGGGGACTGAGAGGACCTGGGTCAGCTGGTGGACAGACAGGGCCGGGGCCAATGGCAGGCTGTTGCTGGGGAAACGCGGCTCCACGCCATCACCGGGACCGGGCACAGCCCCCTGCCCGCCCTCTGTCTCATTCTCAGCCTCCCCGGGTCCAGGCCCCCTCTCTTTCTCTGTGTCCTTCATGAAGAGGAGCCACCCCTCGGACGAGGGACATGAGACGGCACTGGCCAGAGGAGGACGTGGGTCTGCGATGGGGACAGGACTGAGCCAGGAAGGCAAACGCAGCAGATTTTTATGACCGCTAGCGCCCCTCCGGGGTGAATTCAGCATCACCCCATCCTAGGTGGGTGGCCAGTTCTGTCCAGCATTTCCCAGGACCTTTGCCAGGGGCCCAGCGCCAGGCGACCCTGGGCGAGATCGGGAGCAGCCCATTGGCCACGAGCTGCCCATCTGATCTGCCCTGCCCAGCCGGCCGACCCCACTGGGCTTTGGCAGCCGCGTTTCCCCAGCTGACGCACGGGCCCGTGCTCCCGGGCCAAGCTTGCAACATCTTTCCACAATAAAACCTCGATGGAGGTTAATCGCCTGCATCGCTCTGCAATTGAACAGGCCCATAAAATCTTTATTAGGTGCCAGCGCAGGGGCTGAGCCGGTGGCCAGTTGCTTGGCTTTGGTGCCAGCTCACAGCTGGGAGGGGGTCCTCAGGAGGGGCACCGAGCGGAGGGTTTCGGGTGGAGCATTCCATGCACTCTTTGGGAGCTGTTCCAAAGGATTTAGAGCAGACTCCGCCCATCCGTCGGGGACCTTGCTGGTGGTTCTGGAGGCTGCCAGAGCCTCGCTGCCTGTCCACAGTGTTTCAGAGAGTTTGTCAAACCGCCTGCTGTGTCCCTGCGTCTTCAGGGTGAGCGCCACCGACCAAGGCATTACAACAGCCTTGACCTTCCGTGGCTTAGACAGCACAGGTCGACTCCTCCCTGGGTTCTCGATCCTTGTGCCAGGACGGCAGGAGCCTGTCTCTGCTCCATACAGTCCCCAGGGATCCATCCAGGCTGAAGGAGACTTGGGTCTGTGTCACCTCTGAGGTCCCTGTGGGAGGGGAAGACAGGCAGGACCAGGTTTCCACCTGGAAGTGACACATGCCATTATGTCTCTTAATTTGTTGGTCAAAACTAGTGGCATGGTTTCAGGGGAGGCTGAGAGCTGCAGGGACTCCGGGGGTGTGTTCGGTGAGTCCTGACGTCTCCGGGCACCAGGTGTCCCTGCTTTGTGTGTTCTGAGAGGTGGCAGCAGGTGGTCATGGTGGGTACCCTGTTCTTTGGTATGGGGCTGGGGCGTGTGTCCACCGTTGGCCTGCAGGGTCGGCCACCTTTGGAAGGGAATGATGGGTGTTAATACAAGAGCAGACCCGGGGGCTCCCTGGGGAGTCACTCCTCTCAGGCTGACTCCACCAGACCCATCCTCCCTGAGCGAATAGTAGCGGCTCTGTGCTGTCCCCAGGTGGGACGTCAGACTCACGGGGGAAACTCTGCTGTCTGTGGCACCTGAGCCTGGAGACTGGCGGGGGCTACATGGTGAATCCGAGAGCCAGCTCTGCAAGATTTCTAGGGAGTGGCAGTGCAGCCTGTCCCTGCAAACCATGAGGGGAAGACTTTTTTCTTTTTCTTGGTTCTGATTGAACGGGGGGGGGGGGGATTTATCACTGTGCCACACCCCCAGCCCTCTTCAACTTTTCTTTATTTTTTAATTTAATTTAATTTTATTTTTTTAAAAGAGAGTGAGAGAGGAGAGAGAGAGAGAGAGAGAATATTTTTTAATATTTATTTTTTAGTTCTCGGCAGACACAACATCTTTGTTGGTATGTGGTGCTGAGGATCGAACCCAGGCCGCACACATGCCAGGCGAGCGCGCTACCGCTGGAGCCACATCCCCAGCCCCTTCACCTTTTCTTTAGACACAGGGTCTCACTGAACTGATTAGGACGTTGCTCAGTGGCGGAGGCTGGCCTTGAACTTGGGATCCTCCTGCCTCAGCCTCACGGGTGGCTGGGATCCCAGGCGCGTCCCCCGGTGGCCGCTTTACAAAGCACTTTTGAGGACGTTGATGGGCTTTGCCCAGGTGCCTGCTGTTTTCCGGGGCCTCAGTTGCTCTCAGAGGCAAGACCTAAATCCTGGTTCTCATCACGAGGGCAAGCGTGCGGCCCACGTTTCACAGGCGAGGCAGGGTGAAGTGGGAAGCCGAAATCCGTGACACCAGTGACCTCGCTGGGTCTTCTGTCTCCCAACTCTGTGTCCAGGAGACTCTCCATCATGGCCGCCTCTGATCTGGTTCCCACTTCCCAGGGTAACTCGCCTGCCCTTTCCTGCTCCCCTGATTCGCATTCCCCTCCAGCTCATCTTGGTCCCATGGGGTGAGTTAATGAGGAGGGAGGGGACACTCAGGGTCTCTTCTCACATACCACGGCTGGGATGTCCTAGGGGCTCCCTTTCTACTTCATCAAAGCAAATTGAAGTGGAGAAATCATCTAATTCGGACATTGCTCAGCAGAGGACCTTGTATGAGGACACAAGTCATAACCGGAGACAGGGTCGACTCAGACATTTATTGGGACAGGCTTTAAACAGAGAGTGACAAAGTCCTTGGTCATAATAATAATAATAAAAAAATCAGACTGTACATCTTGGGCTAAAAATGCCCGTGACTACAGCGAGAGCCAGACTGAAGAGCCGGATTCTGCTGGAAGGAGGTTTGTGCAGAGCAGGCCACGGGGTCTGTTCCTATTGTTCATTTAGTGGGAGCCAGGAGGTTCCTCGGTGCCCAGGTCCTCGTGTGGCTCGGTTCGCAGACTGACTGGGAGCCCCGGGCTTGGAACCAGGGCCAGGCATCTAGTCCAAATACAGTGAGACCCCGGGCTGCCACCATAAAGCTGTTCTCTGTCCGTGAATGTCGTCTGATCGTCGGGCAGCCCTGGAATTCTCTGAGTCGGTTCTGGTTCCGAGGTCTGCCTGGTTCTAGAATCATGAACAAGAGCCGTTCAAGGTCTTCAAACGAAATTGGTGGCGATGTTTGTCTTTCGACGTATTGAGTTCTAGAACAGATAAAGCCCTTCTCTAGTGGTAAGGGACCAGATCTGTGGAGGCTTCTGGGGGAGAGGTTATAGGCCTTGGAATGTTCTGGATCTTGGTAGAGAGGCAGACCCCGTGGGGATTTTGCTGGTCAAAATGGATGAGATCATCTGAGTAAGACCTCTGCATTTGGCTGTAAGACAATGCTCTCTGAAAAACAGAAGTCGACTGACTGATAGAACATTCTGGAAGATGGAAGGTAGTGAGCTGACTCAAGAGTTGCTATTCTAACTCGTGCAAAGCGCTGTGAGGTTTTCATCACTGGGAACAAAATGCCTGCTAAAAACAACTTAAAGGAGAAAAGGTCTGTTTTGGCTCAGGGTTTCAGAGCTTCCGCCCGGGGGTGGCTGGCGTCACTGTTTCTGGGCTGAGGTGAGACAGAGCATCATGGCGGCAGGGCGTGGCCCAGGAGAGCTGTTCAGCCCGTGGCAGCAGACAGAGTGATAGGAAGGGACTGGGGACAAGAGATACCCTCAGTGACCCGCTTCCCCCAGCCAGGCCCTGCCCCTGACAGTCCATCAGGTTTTGGATCCATTGATGGGTGGATCCACTGAGGAGGATGGAGCCCTCGGGAGCCGGTCACTCCCCAGCCTCACCTCGGCACACTGCTGCCCTGGGGTCCACGCCTTCAGCACCCAGCCTCTGGGGACATTCCAGGTCCAAACCTTGAGAGACCTGTGGAGGCTGCAGGCCCTACAGGAAGTGACGAGGAAGGGCAGCAGCGGGGGGCGGGGGAGGGGGTGGTGGTGCCAGGTTTTCAAGACTGAACAAGTCCGGGGTGTGTGAATCAAGAAGACGCCTCAAAAGGCAGTCAGAAGGCGGCAGTGGCTCTCCCTGGGCCCTTCTGCCATGGTGCTCTGCCTCACCAGAGCTGTGGGGCTGGAACCTCTGTGATCGCGAACCAAAATAGAGCTTTCCTCCCTAAAAGGAAGTGAGTCGTGGCAAGAGTAGAGGATGAGTCTCCAGCCAAACAAGGGCCCTAGTCTCTGCATAACCCTACAAGGAAGACCCCCATAACCCTACAAGGAAGACCCCCATAACCCTACAAGGAAGACCCCCATAACCCTACAAGGAAGACCCCCATAACCCTACAAGGAAGATCCCCATAATCCTATCAGGAACACTCCCCATAACCCTACGAGGAAGACCCCATGACCCTACGAGGAAGACCCCCATAACCCCGACCTTAAGCCCTCCTAGTCCTGGTCTACCTTAGGACTAACCCTGACCATGACCTTGAACTTCGCCCAGGTCCTGACCTTAACTTAGCGCTCGCCTCACTCCAGCCCTACTCCTGCGATCTCTTCCCTCACCCCAAACCCAATTCCAACCCTAAAAACAACCCCAACTCTAACCCCGAATTCACCACCTAGCCTGACCCTGGCCCTGAAGATAATGTCAAGTTCCCAGTGAAGCTGACCCTAAACTGTCCTATATTATTCTGCTGCCCCAGGCCCAGTGAGATCAGAGGGGTTGGAAACCATAGGGTGGGTGGGGGGCAAAATCTCAGCATCAGCTACAGAGGAGACCTGGGCGTCAATCACTGCCGACGTCTAACCCAGAGTCTAAATGCAACCCAAATGCGATAAGGGAGGGTGCTCAGCCTTGTTCCCAGTGACACTTTGGAAATGGAGGCCAGGGTCACAAACGTCAGGGCTGTTGGGACATTCCTCAAAGATCCTCATTTGACAGATGGGAGACAGGGAACCTGTTATGGATACGAGGTGCCCCACAGAAGCTCATCTGGGAGACACGCAGACATCTTCAGAGGTGAAATGACTGGGTTAGGAGACCTTAACCTAACTGGTGGATTAATCCACTCCTATGGATTAGCTGGGAGGTAACTGTAGGCAGGTGGGGTGTGGCCGGAGGAGGTGGGTTTGTGGGATGTGACTCTGGGGTATACATTTGTCGCTGGTGAGCATTGCTCTCTGCTTCCTGATGGCCCTGTCCTGAGCTGCTTTCCTTCTCCATGCCCTTCCGCCATGATGCTCTGCTTCACCTTGGGCCCGGAGCTGTGGAGCTGGGCAACCACAGACTGAACCACTGGAATCATGAGCCCAACAAACCTTTCTTGCTCTAATTATTCTTGTGAGGTCTTTTGGTCACAGCCATGTAAGAGCTGACAGTGCCAGAGAGGGGTAGTGAGGTGCCCGGGGTCTAGGGAGGGGGCCACAGCAACACCAGCTCTGGCCTTGGTCAGTGGCACAGCAGGACCTGTGTCAGTGAGCAGTTAAGATCTTCAGACCAAATGGGCTGTGAATTTGTTTTGTGATACCTTTAACTTCTAGGAAGGGTAAAACCAATCTCTAGGGACAGCGATCAGACTGTGGGGGCTGCAGGGGTAATAGTTATAGATCACATTTGAGGTGAGAGAATGCTTTTTGGAGTCCTGGTGGAGATACAGATGATGCTGGCTTTGTTGGAGGGTTTGTGCGAGGCTCTGGGATGTGCACCCTGAAGAGCAGGTGCCATGCTGTGAGGAAGCCCACAGGCACAGGAAGGCCCTGGGATGTGCATCCTGAAGAGCAGGTGCCATGCTGTGAGGAAGCCCACAGGCACAGGAAGGCCTGGGATGTGCCTCCTGAAGAGCAGCTGCCATGTTGTGAGGAAGCCCACAGGCACAGGAAGGCCCTGGGATGTGCATCCTGAAGAGCAGGTGCCATGCTGTGAGGAAGCCCACAGGCACAGGAAGACTTCACACAGGTTTTTGGGGCAGAGCCCAGTTGAGTGCCCAGCTGGCAGCCAGTGCCAACAATAGATATAGGTACATCAGCCTCTGGAGGAGTCCAGCCCCAGCCTTCAAGTAGCCCAACAGACCAATGGAGCAGAAATTAGGTATTCTGACCAAACCCAGTTGCCAATCCATGAGAAGTAACAAGAAGAAATTATTCTAGCACTAAGTTTGGTTCGAGATGCAGCAGGCTCCTCCTGTGAATCACCCAGGGAGCCAGCTTCTCTTTGTTTCCTTTTCCCGAATCCCATCCAGCTCCCAGCTTTGTTCTTAGGGGCCCACAGGTTTCCACCTTGTCATGTCATTTTAAACCCAAGAGAGCACAGCAGGCTCCTCTGGTCGGGTTCTGGAATCTGTAGTTTTCCCAAGCTGTGGCTCCACCCTGACCACAAGGGGACGCCTTTGTTCATTTTTTATTACTGTCGTGCAAATGCCTGGATACGTGTGAAGAAAAGAGGTTTTTTTTTGCTCCCAGTTTTAGAGGCGGCAAGTCCAAGCAGCATGGCGCGGGCTCTGGTGAGGGCCCTTGGCTCTGTCACTTCATGGAACATGGCCTTGTAGTGGGAGTGCACGCAGCAAGGAGAACCCGTCGCAAACCTGGGGAAACCCAGGGGCAGCTGGGAGGGGCCCAAAAGGACCCCTTGGAAGACCCCTCCTCTTAAAAGTGCCACCACTTTTCACATTGCCCCCCTGGGGACCAACTCCCAATGCATGAACCATGGGCAATGCTCAAGCCACACCCAAAGCACAGCAGTGGGGTGGGCTTCAGCTCCACGTGTCCGGAGGTCTCACGTGTTCCTTATGCTGCAGGACAGGAGAAAGGACACTAGTCCCCAGCCACAGCTTCTGAGCATCTTCCTGATGGCAAGCCTCCTCGTCCTTGGCTCTGCATATCCCCGAGATGCCGAAGTCCTAAAGCTTCTGTAAACACCTACCTGAGAGAACTGAGCCAGCGAACACCCCGAGTAAAGCATGAATGTCACAGGAAATGGGGACTCGCATGCCAGAGACTCACACCTGGCTCTGGGCACATGTGGTAAATTCCGAGTGCTAAGCACAGCAACGGGGCTGTAGTTATTTAAGTCCCAGCAATCACCAGGTGAGGCTCAGCTTCCGCCAGATTTGAGAGGGACACAGGTGGCCCGTCTTTCAGGCTGGCTGCTTGCCTACTTTGCCTTTTAATGGGACGTTACTTGAAGTGTGTTTATAATTCTTTAGTTATAAAATTTTATTTTTGCATCAAAACAAAAAAACACAGCCACGAAAAGAAAACCCACTGTAAGCCTTGCTGCACAAGAGGAATTTGGTTTTTAAATGAAGGTGGTGGTCCCCAGGCAAACGTTTTCATGCAGTCTGGCGGGGGGTACCCTCTGCTCACCACAGCAGGCTGGAGAATCTCTGGCCAGAGGAATTGCTTGGTACCTTGCTGTGTCAGTCAGCTTTCCAGAGCTGTAACAGAATGCCTGAGGCAGGCTACTAATCAAGGAAGGAAAGGGTTATTTTGGTTCATGGTTCTGGAGGATCAAGTCTCAGATCAGGCAGCGCCATGGATTTGGACACAACATGATGAAAGTGTGTGTGGGACTGGGACTGCACATGTCTCAGTCTCTCCAGGGCGCCGGTGCTACTTTATTTAAAAGGATTCTAAGGGAGAAGCGAGGGTTGAGGGATGGCACAGACGGCCAGGGCACAGGAAGGAAAGAGGCACAGACAGAACTCGGGTCCTTTGTGTTTGAAACCAAGCTCATTCCCTTCCCACGGCACCTTGGTGTGTTTCAGGTGCTGCGAATGAAATTGCATGCAATATTTAAAAATAGCTTTCTTTCTCCTTTGGAACACTTTCCTTAGGTCAAAATCCTAGAAGCTGGGCTGCGGTGTGAAGATGTGAGCATGTCTGGGTTGAGATGCCTTCTCCAGCGCCTTGCATGGGGGCAGTTTGAAGCTGTCCTGTTGTCACCCTCCCAACAAGCCAGGGAACAGCACCTTTTTCTGCACTAACATCCCTGGGGAGATGACAGATGACAACTTGCTCAGCTCATTTCTCAATGTAGTTTAAATTTGCATTTCTTTGGTAACTGTGAGGTCGAACCCTTTTAAAGGAGCCATTTCCTGTCGTGTGAATTGTGGCTCCTCTTTGAGCAGCTCACGCCTCCAGTGTTTGCCACCTCCCCCCTCAAAACACACGTTTGCCCTTTTCTGAGACTTGGAGATGAACATGTCGTGCTTGAGCGGTGCTTTCCCCCAGTAGGTTCCTTTTAGTTCCAATTGTAGTACTTTCAGGACTTTTCTGTGTTTTCAACTGAAGATCTCATTTGTGATTTCTTGTATTTCTTCAAAGCTTGGAAAGTCAAATGCCATGCATCCAAGAATCCAGAATAACTCCATTTTATTATCTGATGTCCATCACATGACTTTTTTGTATTTAGCTCCTTAACATAAAGGGAGGACAAATACTGTATTTCTGGCTAGGTTTTAAGGATTTTAAGAAGGGTATATTATTATTCACGTGATACTAAAGGCATAACAAATACCATGTAAATTTCCAATATCATGCCAATCAAAATCTCCAATGACATTTTTTGTGGATTTTTTTTTTTTTTTTGTCAAAAGGATGTTAAGCCGGGGGTGGTGGCACACACCTGTGATCTCAGTGACTTGGAGGCTGGGGCAGGAGGATCACAAGTTTGAGGACAGCCTGAATAACTTAATGTGACCCTGTTTCAAAATAAAAAACAAAAATGGGCTGGGATGTAGCTCTGTAGTTATGCCCCTGTGGGTTGAATCCCCAGTACCCCACCAAACCAACCAAACAAACCCTCCAAACCCCAAACCAAAAACCATCAACCAATCCACAACCAACCCATTAAATTTAAACTTTACCTGCAAGAATGTGGGGGATCCTACTCTGGATCCTGGCAAAGTGTCACTCCATTCTGAAACAGAACCACACATCCTGTTCCCAGGTGCCGTGCCTGCCTCTTGTGGGGGAATATGCATATGCGTGGACACTAGGACGAGGGTGTGGCTGGCTTGGCCAATGGTATGTCAGTGGACAGGTAAACAGAGGCTTTACCAGGCACTGTGGGCCTCACAGCACCTGACATCTGCTTCTCTTTTGTGAGGACAGCATTTCTCAGATACAGCTGATTTGTTCAGTTGTAAGTCACTGAGATGTGGGGCTATTTGTTATTGCAGCACAAACTAGTAAAAGCTGACTACTACACTGAATAAGAAGTCTAGAAGATAAAATAATATTTTAAGAAAATAAGATAACTGGAGATGGGAAACATATTAGACCCAATAGCTAAGACTCAAATTATAGGGCTGGGGTTGTGGCTCAGTGGTAGAGCACTGACCTAGCATGCATGAGGCACCGGGCTCGATCCTCAGCACCACATAAAAATAAATAAAATAAAGACATTGTTTCCATCTACAATTAAGAAATATTTAAAAAAAACCTTAGAGGTGAAATTAGGAATGTGGAATAATATGTACATATTTGTAACATCTATAAAAATAACTGAAAAAAACTTTGAGATGAGTAACATGGGGTTTTATCATCAACACCTTAGGAGGTTTGGAATTGTCTCAGGATAATGCTTAGCACATGGTACTCAGGACATATTTATGGCATCACTAGTCATGCTCAGTAAATATATTTTAAACAAAAACTAGAGTTTTTTTTCTACCTTTCTTAGGAAAAGGTTTAACCTTTGAAAGCACTTAATGTCTCCCCAGAGAGGACAATTAAAATTATTTTCTACATACTTCCTTTCCTCTAGTGTTTTCCAAGGGACTTTGGGTGATTCATTTTGTCCAGAAAATAGCATCAAGTTCAAAGTCAGGGCCTGTATCAGTCAGCGCTGAGTGGCTATAACAAAACACTGGAGGCAACTAAGAGCTGGTTTATTTAGATCACTGCTTGGGAGGCTCACATCTAACTATTACTGTGTTAGTAGTTTGGGCCTCTGGTGGGGGGGCTCTAGGTGGCACTGGCAGGAAGTGTGTGTAGGAGTGAGCAGCCACATCTTAAACCAGGAGGCAGAGAAAGAGGAGAAGACTCACCATCTCCTTCAAAGACACCTCCCCCAATGACCTAAGGCCCTCTCAATAGGCCCCACTTCTTAAAGGTCCACGCCACCTCCCAACACTGCCAAGCTGGGGATCAAGCCACTGATTCAAATGATTGCGAAGCCATTTTCCTCTTAGGTAACCCAGTTTTGTTACACTTGGCTGACATACCCAACTTTTCAGCATTTCAAGCAGAAAGGCATTTAGCACAAGTAACTAAGTGCTTACAAAACTCTTGGAAGGATTGGAAGAAAGGAATCCAGGGAGCTGTCATTGCAGCTGTGACAGCTTAAAGGTCAGACAACTGCTGCTGTCCTGGGTCGTGGAGCTGCAGGGGACATCAGCGACCACTGCTGAGGTCACAGCCATGAGCAGGTGACTCGAGGGTGACTCGGGGAGTCCAGGCATTACAAACCTTCTTGTCAGCTGGAGTGCGAATGTCAGGCCGTTGGAGCCTCCCTCTGCCTCTCTTCCGCCTTCCAGATCTTTCCTGATCTCATACATCATGTTTCATTAGCTGAACATGAAATGCATACAGAACCTTAGCAGCAAAAGGACCTTGGCAAGCAGATTTTAGCCTTCTGTCCCTGTGCGTGGGGGGCGGGAGGGATGTAGAATAAAGGAGGTTGGAGATGGACGCGCAGGGCAAATGCAAATCCCCAAGCGCACTCTAAGCCACCACAGCCCTAGCGTCTCTCTTCTGGCCTCCAGGACAGCCCTGACCCGCAGAGGCCGGCTGGGCCAGGGGGAAGTTGGGCAGGTCTGTGTCTCCCTCTGCAAATATCACTTTCATGCTTTCTTATCTGGAAGCAGCGGCACAGACGCACACCCTTATTAAGGGACTCGCGGTGGACACTGGCGCCAACCTCATGGGTTGGACTTGGAGCTGTCCTCACCGTGCTAGTTTGCCAGGGCCACCGTGATGAAGAGCCAGGGGCTGGATGGCCTGATCAGTGAGCTGGAGGCTGGAGCCCGAGCTCTGGGTGGCTTCTCCCCAGATGGCTTTGCTGGCTCGTCACCGCTGTCCTTCTCCCGGGTCTCCGCGTTGTCTTCCGTGGGCCTCCCGCTGTGAGCTACAAGGAGTTGACATGGGCAGGGTCTCCACCAAAGCCTGACCCCACCTCCTCCTGTGGCCTGTGCATTAGTGGCATCAGCCTGTCGGGATCAGAGGTGATTTATGTAAACTCCTTGGCACGGACCATCGGCCCGTCGGATCTGCAGGTTCCGCATCTGAGGATTCAACCAAACCTGGATCGAACAAAGCAAATCATTTTCTGTCTTCTTTTTTGGTGCTGAGGATGGATCCCTGGTGTCTGAGGATTTACTGCACGAGGGCCCCGTGATTGGTGGCTGGCCAACCCCGGTGGTTAAATACCTCGAATCCTCCTCTGGGATAAAGGCACAATTTATTGTCATCTTACAGATGCAGGAAGTGAGGGCACAGAGAAGTTGAGTGACTGGCCTAAGATCACACAGGCAGAAGTAGAAGGGCCAGGACCGGAATTCAGGTAACCTGGTCCCAGGGCCAGTGCTGTTCCCCGTTGTACCACCCAGACCCAGAAGAGGGACTCCATTCAGAGGAGCCGCAGGTGGAGGCCAGTGGGTTGGGCTTTGAAGCACCTAGGACTGTTCTCAGTTTGGATCAGGGAAGGTCCAACTGTCCCTGAAGGCTGCGGGATCCTGCGACGTCCCCCTGTGGAGGAGCTGCTGTGTGCTCAATCCCTGCTCAGAAACCTCGAGGGGTGCTGTCCAGCCTGAAGTGTGGGCTGGGGACTTGGACTCCTGGGCTGTCTCTGCCACTCTTTGTCCCTCCCTGGGAACTTGTCACTCCAGGGGAGGCAGGCCCTGTGCCTCAGCCTGCGGGACGGTGGCAGGCTCAGCCTCCTCCTGAGGAAGGCCAGCTCCAGCTGGGCTCTGCTGAGGGGCTCCGGTGGCCGCCTCTGGCCTGGGACGTGGTCTGGGCCTCACAGTCGGGGAGTCTGTGAGCCCTACAGGGGGGTGGTGGCTTCAGGCTGGTGCTGGGTCCTGACAGTGCCAGGCCCTGGGTGACTCACGGGCCAGCAGGTCTCGCCACTGGTCCCCACTGCTCTTCCTTGGGTCTTGCCAACCTTGGATCTGGACTCTGCTGGGCTTTCAGTTGTTGACTGAGAAACTCAAAGAGGTTAAGGCCCAAGTGAGATCGCATTGGTTTGGGAAGAGCAGAATCTCACGACGGGAATTCACAAGCCGTGGTGAGTTACGCGTGCTCAGAGCGCCGGGGCCAGGGCCTGGGCCAGGGCTGGGGCCAGGGCTGGGGCCAGTTTTCAAAGGCAACAAATCAGAATGATTTCACAAGATATTTTGACCACAGGGATTAATAACAAGGGTGATGTCAGCCCAGGGCTGAAGGGACAGTTGTCTGTCTGGTGCAGTTACTGTTCGGCAATCGTGTGTGAGAACCCCCCACTGCGTCTCCCTGGCTTTATTTGTTTGATGGGGTGAACGTCAGTGACGCCATTTTGATTTTGACTATTTCCATGGGGCCAGACTTCTCCAGTGGCCGGAGTGGGCAGCTGAGTGGCTGCGCTGGGCTCCGGACTGTGGGTGGGGCTACCTGGGTGGCTCTGGGTGCAGATGGATGCACGGGTCCTTCCCATCCTTGGGTGAGCTGGCCCCTGGTCTGTCTCTGAGCTGCGGCAGGGACTTGGCTCTCTGGGCTGGGCTGTTTGGGTGCCTGAGCTGGGACGGGCTCTCTTCTGGACAGAGATGGCTTCTGGGCTCTGACCGAGCTCCCGGCTGAACCAGGAGGTGCTTTTCCTGTACCGAGACTCGGTTCCAGAGCCACGGGCTCAGGTTTCAGGTTCAAACACCATGTCCTGGGGGAGTGGACATGTTCTCACTTGGCCTACGATGTCCTGTGAGATCAGGGACCATCCCACACGTGCCCCTTCCCAGATGGGCTGCCCAGATCCCTAAAGGACAGTGGGGCAGTGGCAGGGCTCCATGTCATGCTTCCTGCCCAGGGTGGGGCCGCAGGTGGCAGCTGGCATCTTGGGTGACTTTTGCTTGTGACAAGGGGTGTGTGTGAGGAGCCCTGAGCACTGGGGTTCAGGTCTCCAAGGGCTAATGAGCCCCTTCCAGGCTGGCCCCGGAGCTGCTGCGACTGGGGCAGGGCGAGTCCCTGTGTGAGAGGCCACCCAGAGCCACTGTGTCCTCCCCGGAGAGCTGTGGCTTCTGCAGAGTCCCAGTGGTCAGAGGCTGTGCCCACTCACATGTGGTGGCAACGAGCAGCTTCTGCTGAGGAAGATGTAGAGGTGACACAGACTTTGGTGCCACTTGCTATCTTCAAACACGAGGAGTCCCCAGAGCTCAGGTGTGAGGCAGGAATGCTCAGGGTGAGACCATCAGACCCGACCCCCCAGCAGTGGATTAATCCATTTGATGGATCAGGCAGTCGGAAGGACTAGTACTGGGCGGTGAGTGTGGGCGGGTGGGGTGTGGCTGGTGGAGTAGGTCACGGGGTTGAGCCTTTGGGTGGCATGTTTTGTCCCTGGAGAACTGAGTCGCTCCCTGGCTGTCATGGGCTGAGAGCTGCCCTCTCCTGCCAGGCTCCTCTGCCGTGATGTCCTGCCTCATCCGGGGCCCAGAGCTATGGAGTCCCCGGACCACAGACGGAGCCTCGGAATCCAGGAGCCAAGGTAACCTGTTCTTCCTCCAGGTGGTTCTGATCAGGTCACAGTGACAAAAACACCCAGGCTTTCTGTCACAGTACGGGCATCCCACCCACCAGAACAAGGTACCGCGGTCCCCGCGGGTGACAGCCCAACCTGAGAACCTGCCTGGAGCAGCCCCCAGGCTCAGCCCCACTGGGTCCCCGCAGGGAGCCGGTCTCTCTGAACATAGTGAATCACAAAGCCATCGAGAACCGGATTTTAAGATGGCTTATGTGCTCTGCGTGGCCTCTGGGTTCAGGCCCAAGACATGATGCACAGGGCCCTGGAAACAGACAGGGTGAGAGCAGGTGGGTGACCAAAACCTCGGGAGGGCTCAGAGAGCACCAGGCACTCACCTGTGCTTCCCCAGTGAGACCCCCTCAGGTGCTGTGTGGTTTCCGACAGTTCCTGGGGCAGGTGGAGCTGAGGGGTTCGTGGTCCTGAAGACTTAAGCTGGTGGACAAGTCGAGCATTTGCCAGGAAGGCCGGTGGTTCTTATTTCCAGGACCAGGTTTTTAACTATTTTTTTTTTTTTAAATCAGGGATTGAACCCAGTGGTGCTGAACCACGGAGCCGCATCCTCAGCCCCCTTAGTGAGAGGGGGTCTCACTAAGTTGCTTAGGGTCTTGCTAAGTTGCTGAGGCTGGCCTCCAACTTGCAATCCTCCTGCCTCAGCCTCCCAAGTTGCTGGCCAGCCTGGCAACTTAGCGAGACCCTGTTTTAAAATAAAAAATGAAAAGGGCTGGAGATGCACCTGGTGAATTTTAGCCATTTCAATGCAGCTAGAATCTTGTGTGACCTCATCACCATCCAACTCAGGGCCTTTTTTTTTTTTTTTTTTTTTTTTTTTACAAATCTGCAACTGTGCTCCCGCCAAGCCCACCCGCTCCTGCTCCCTCCGCCCCTGGCCACCCCGGTCCCTTTTCTTTCTATCTCTGTGATTTTGACTTCTTGAAGAGCTGCATCTGAGTGGATCATCAGCCTTTGTGTTTTGTCTGACTTTATTCTTTGGACAAAGACTGACAGATGATGCTCTGCAGCTCCGCGGATTTTATTATATCCTAAAGTATTTTTCCCCACAGAAAGAAAAACATGTTTGAAAAGAAAACTCTTTGATTTGGGTTTTGAAAAGATCACTGCAGGATGGAGGAGGAAATGCCACCGGCGCAGGGAAGAGCTGGCCCCAGGCCTGTGGCCGCGGAGCCCACCTTGGGCCGGGAGGCAGGCGGGTCGGCAGGGGTGGCGGAGCTGCGGAGCAGGAGAGCTGGCACTCGACTGCGGGCAATGGCGCTGAGCGCAGCCTCCCCTCGCCTGGGGGGGAGGCCCGAGTCTCCTGGCAGCCTCCAGAGCCGGCAGAGCAGAGGACGAGGCGGAAGAGCAGCCCCTGGGCAGCCCTGGGCAGTGGGGCACCTGTGCGTGGACTCTTCTGCCAGCTGTGGCAGATGGCAGGTGCTGTGACCTTGGAGACATTCCAGGGTGGCTGGGACACATGGGAGCCAAGCACCTGATAGCCCAGAGGACGATACAGTCACAGGGAGGTCATTGGCCAGCGGCTGTCCTCATCCACTCGGGACGGGCGGGCACGGCTCTCAGCACTTTGTTCGTTCCCGGCACATCGCACCCCCCACTCCTCAACACTTCTTCTCCATTCCCCTGGGACTGGGGACTGAGCCCAGGGCCGCTCTGCCCCAGCCGCATCTCCAGCCCTTTTCATCTTTTAAGACAGGGTCTCGCTAAGTTGCCAGGCTGGCCTTGAACTTGAAACCTCCTGCCTCAGCCTCCTAAGCTGCTGCTAAGCCACCAGGCTGCGGTCTTTGCCGCGGCGTCCCCGCTGTCTGCGGCGTGGGCACCGCCAGGCTCTCGGAGGGGGACGTGAACGTGGGCGTTGGAGCTGCAGGGCCAGGCTGTGCCACGCCCGGCTCTCCTGGCCCCGGGGGCATCACAGGGCTCACTCAGGGCTCACTCACCTGCTGCCAGACAGGCGGGTGCCAGGCCCATGGCACCTGCCGCCCAAGACACCCAGAGTGGGGACTTTGCAGTGCTGTCTTTGAGCTTCCTGGCAGAGGTAGCAGTGGGGACAGGCACCGCTCTCCTGTAGCCCCTCCAGCACCAGGTGTTCCTGAAGCCCCCCCCCCCCCCATCTGGACCACGAGGTCATGGGCGGGCCCTGTGGGTGCTGGGCGGGACTTCTGGGTGCTGGGTAGGCCGTGAAGAGCCTGGTGCCGAGGCCCCATGTCCTGCTAGAGCTGCAGGACCTGCTGTTCCCCAGCAGGCAGGAGCCATGGGCTGGGGCTGTGCTGAGATGGGCCTCCCAGCTCTGTGACGGTGACAGGGTGGGACATCCCTCTGCCCTGTGAACTCCATGCTCATGGGCATTGTTGCTTCCCCGTCCCCTGCCTTGGAGGATGCAGGGCAGCGAGAGAGAAATCACAGCTGTTCTCCAGGGCCCCAGGGAGAGGAGTGTCAATCACAGCTGGCAGGTGCCTTGTGTTCCCCTCCCCCACAGCTTGGCTCCAACACTTCCCTACCCAGTCGCCCCCAGCCTTTCGGTCATTGCAGGATGACACGTGGTTATAGCCCCTGCCCCATCTTACCAATAACAAAATTGGGCTGAGAGAGGTTGATACACTCATCCAAGGTCACCCAGGGGGCTAGTGGCATGGCTGGACCCAGAATACAACCAAAGTTAGAACTAAATGACAGTTTGGGACTGGCTTATGGCACTGGTCCTGGTCATGTGGCAAGCTGGGCAGGAGGAGGTCACCGTCCCACTGACAGAGGGGAGGGGCAGTGAGGAGGGGTGAACTGTGTCTCTCCCTCCACCTGGCTTTGCCAGCCTGACCATTCACATGGTTCTGGTCCTGCAGTCCCTGGGGGGCACCCAGCCAGGAGGTAGACACCCAGGGCCTGGCCAGACTGTGCACAATAACTGAAATCATTTCACAATTGTCTTTGTCACAACAGCATAAACAATGCAATAACAGTGGAATCCAGCGATAATATGAAGTGTATTGTGCCACAGGACTATGTCAAGGCCAGCTGTGGACGTCCAGCCACACGTTGGTGGCGGTAGGTCCATGTCTTCCTGTTGACCTCGGGAGGGCTGCTGCAGACACACTGCCCGCCGCCCCTGCACCTGCGGCCATGCTTACCAACAGGACACCCTCGGGAGAGAGAAGTGCACTTACCAGGACATTCAGCCCTGATCCAACGTGTCACTTAACCGATGGGTGGAATTCCCAGGCTCAGGTTGTCCCTATTGCCATCCGCCCGGGAGGCTTTCTGTCCCCATGGCCTAGTATTCACTCCGCGTGGTCCCAGCTGCAGTGGCCGTCTCTCCTCTGATACAAGGTGAGTTGTCCCATGGTGTCCCTCAATCTAGCCTTGCCAGCTGTTTTCTTTTTCCCTTTATTTATGTTTTCTGTGCTGGGGATGGAACCCAGGGGCGCTCAACTCTGAGCCACAGCCTGGCCCTTTTGATATTTTATTTAGAGAGAGAGTCTTGCTGAGTTGCTTAGGGCCTCGCGAAGTTGCTGAGGCTGGCTTTGAATCTGTGATCCTCCTACCTCAGCCTCCTGAGCTGCTGGGATTATAGGCGTGCGCCGCGGTGCCTGGCTTGCCTGCTGTTTTTGAAAGCTGGGTGTGCGTTCCCGGTGGAGTGAATCCTGAGGTCTGTGTCTTTTGCTTGAATCTTTGAAAAACAAAAAAAAACCCCAAACCCCAAAACTAATCGCAAAGATTAAAACCTGAGCGATTGTACTGCTTGTCTTGACTTCTGTGTCTTCTCATGGACAGAGAGCTCTGCCCTGGGCCCCTGGGCTGGGATCCTGCAGGGAATGGTCCTGTAGCTGGGTGGTGGGTGTCTGAGGTGGGGCAGGCGTGACTGGTGCCGTTCCCCCTCATCAGGGTGAGTCCTCCTGGACATGTAGGTGTTGATTGTGCAATTCTCCCTGAGTCTGATCCACCCAATTCAGAGGCCATTTTAGAGCCCCTGGGAGGCGGGGGAGTGGCCTGTGGGTGCACAGCTGGTCCATTCACCCTGGGGCTTGGCCTGTCTCCATTTTGTTAGTGGGGTAACAAGGGGCTGGGCTCACGTCTTAACAAGTTGTTCTCAACACCTGGCCAGAAATCGGGCGTGGTCTATTTTGGGGCAGTGGCACCTGCTGGTGTGTAATTCAGAGAGCTGTCTCTGGGCCTGGGTGCCTCTGTCTGGAGAGCTCCCCAGGTGGCCCGTCCACCTGCAGCCTCAGGTCCCTGCTGTTCACCCCTGTGAACACTAGGTGGCAGTGGTGCCCTGCTAATAACCCAGAGTCTGGACAGCTGGGCAGAGCAGAGGCCACCGTTCATTCCAGGTCACCCCAGGGCTCTGCTCTGTGGGTGGAAGGGGCGACACCCCCCGTGGTAGGGGAGGGGACTCTCCTATGACTCTGAGCAGGGACGAACTGTACTTTCTCACATTGTGCAGACAGCTGGGGCCAGCCTCCCACCTTGGAGTGCCACAGTGTCCACTCAGCCCCTCTCCAGGTCTGTGGGTTCTGGTGACAGGGAAGGAGCCGTGCTCCAGGTGGACAGCTTCCCACCTTCTGCCACCCCATTCCAGTTCCCTGTGGCCCTGTCACCATGGGAAAGGACACAAGAGGGGATGAGCCAGGACTTGCTCAGAGGCCCCCTGGGGAGTGGCCCCCACACCCATGACTACAGTTTGCATTTGGAACATCCCTGGAAGGCCCAAGTGCCACAGGCTTGGTCGCTGGCCACGGCACGACTGGGAGGTCACTGGACCTCTGAGATGCGGGGCGTGGTGGAGGGAAGTTAGGGCCATGGGCATGCCCTGGGGAGGGACAGCGGGAAGCCAGCCCCTCTTCTCTTCTCCTTCTCTTCCTGGCTGCTGCGAGGTGGGTGACTTCTCCCTCCTGTGCCCCCATCATGGTGTTTTATTACAGTCACGGCTTTCCCGGGTGGCGCTGTCTGAGTGCAGCCCCAGGCTCCTGGGGAGCACTGTGAGGACCCGTGTGCCTCCCCATAAAGTCAGGATGGCGATCACTGCCCTGCCCACCTCAGTGGGTCACAGGAGGGACTCACAGCTAGGGTGGGTGCCTACAGGAGGTCCCACTGTGGCTGTCACAGTCCTGGGACACAGACCAGCCTGTCCACGGGAGCATCCCTGCCCATACAGGGAAGAATCTGGGTCCCCTTAGGGCATGCAGGAGGCAGAACATGGCCCTGGGGTGTCCTCAGGAGTCTCTGGAGCCCGTGGACAGGGCAGTCTACACAGGATGGTGCAGGAATGTTGATGTTGAGGACCTTGAAATGCGGATGTCACCTTGGGCTGTCCAGGGGCGCAGTCCTGGGTCCTGATAAGGGAGTGAAGCAGGCGGATGGCAGTGTGGGGATGGACAGTGAGAGGCAGAGCTGAAGGTGACCTGTGGACAGCAGGTGTGGGGATGGCAGTGTGGGGATGGACAGTGAGAGGCAGAGCTGAAGGTGACCTGTGGACAGCCCTGAAGGTGGAGGAGGACCGTGAGCCGGGGAACGCCAACTACCTACAGAAGCTGGAAAATGGACAGAAATGGATTCTCTCGCCAAGTCCCCAAAGGAATCCAGCCTTGCTGGCACCTTGGTTCTAGAACTTCTGCTCTTCGTAACTGTTGGAGAATGGATTTGTGCTATGTTAAGCTGTGATTTGTTACAGCAGCGACAGGAAGCAGATACCTTGCATTTCTCTTCCCGCAGCCCCTCCTCTCACGTGCTCCCTCTCTGCAGGTCTCAGGTGGAAGGCGCCTTCCTCAGGAGAGTCTCCCCCACCTCGCTGTGCTCTTACAACAGGGTGGCAGCACTGTTGTGCCTTGACGGGCTGAAGTTTGTCTCCCAGTTCCAGCATCAGCCCCAAGCGCACACACCGGGGCTCTCCACAGAGGGTCTCCAGCAGGCAGCACAGTGCTAGCCTTGGAGAGGCTCAAAGAACGTGTGTAAAGCACACTAAGAATCCAGCTTCCAGTGGGGCCCGCCCTCACCGCGGGCCAGGCACGGCTGGGAGTGGGGACTGCGTGTGGGGTCCCACGGCCACTTTTGGGAGCCAGGATCTCCAGGGAGGCCCTACCGGGAGGCAGAGAAAGCTTTAAGAGGCGAGGCCTGTTGGGAGGCCTTTTCTTTCCTTTTCTTTTCTTTTTTCCTTGGTATTGGGGGTTGAATCCAGGGGCACTTCACCAATGAGTCACATTGCAGCTCTTTTTATTTATTTTTTAAATTTTGAGGCAAGATCTCACTGAGTTGCTGAGCCTGGCCTCAAACTCACAATCCTCCTGCCTCAGCCTTCTGAGTGGCTGGGGTTACAGGTACACCTGGCCAGTGGGAGGTCTTTAGGTCACCGGGGGAGTGTCCTTGAGGGGAACGATGGGCCCTGTCCTCCCTGTGTCCTGGTCACCATGAGCGCTGGCGTTTGCCATCTGCCCCCAACCCACTACTAAGCGAGAGTCTGTCCGACTGTGACCGAACCTCTAACACCAGGAGCCCAAAGAGCCGGTTTCCCTGTAGGAGCTAATTAGCTGAGGGAGGTTATGATAGAGACGGAAAGTCGATAGGTGTGGGGGTCCCGCCCAGCAGGACTCCCAGAGGTCCTCAGAGAGGAGGGCTGAGCCCCGTAGCTGGGCCAGGGGTGGGGTCCAGGGACGGGAGTGCTTCTGACAGCCACTGGTGTCCCTCTTGGTTCATGGAAACATCGTGGGGCTCCTGAGCCTGAGCCTGGCCGTCCCCAGGGGCCTTCCGGGTCCCATGGAGCGGCTCTGCAGTGGGCACCTCGTGGGTGTGGTTCTGGTGTTCTCACGATGGCCTGGCCAGGCCCTGCTCTCTGCTTGGCTGGGCAGCTCAGCCCGGAGTCCCCTAGCAGGGGAGCAGCGCCAGCCTTTCCCGCCAGCCTTTCGCGTCAGCGTCCTGCGTCAGCGGGGTCTGGGTGGCTGGCCTGACCCCTGGCTTCAGGATTGGGGTGGGCCAGGTGTGAGCAGGCCCCGCACATCGCCAAGGCTGGTCCCAGAAGCGGGCGGAACCGTTGTCGTCTGAACGTCACAAAGCTGCAGGGGCTGCAGGGGCACCTCCGGCTCGTGGGGAACATGAACTG
Source organism: Urocitellus parryii (assembly GCF_045843805.1). NCBI lineage: Eukaryota > Metazoa > Chordata > Mammalia > Rodentia > Sciuridae > Urocitellus > Urocitellus parryii. The sequence continues at coordinate 26,404,265 of NC_135539.1, read as the reverse complement.
CGGAAAGCAAGGGTCTTTCTGGTACACGGACGATCAAAAATTATAAATGACTGACCCGCAGAGGGAAGCAGGCTGTGGTTTTCAGTGTCACTGAGACGGGGTGTCCTCTGTGCCACCTGGAGCTCGGCCCCTCCCAGCCCTTCTCCCCACCCCACCATCCTCACCAGGACCGCCAGCGGGAGGGAGCTGGAGACCCCGGCCTGCCACCTCCGCCTCTTCTGTCCCCTACCTCTCTCTGCCGCTGCCCAGCTCCGGGCCAGGATGGGGAGGTGGTGCTGTCCCCTTCTGCTCTAGAAGGACTGGGCTCTGCCCCTGCTGGACAGACGGCCCAGCAGGCGGTGCATGTTCAGCCAACATGGCTCTGGCCAGGGGACCCAGCTGTACAGACTTGGGCAGCTGTGGAGCTGCAGCCGGTGGGCGCCAGTCCCTCTCCGGATCTCGCCTGCTCCATTTGTCGCTCCGATCATTGGAAGATGGGGAGCATTTTCAAGAACCTGCGTCTGTGCAGAACAGGAGCCGCGTCTTCCTGGCCATTTCCTCCTGAGCGTCACAGCTGCCATTCACATGGCCTTTACCCAAGTCCTCTGCAGACCGCTGGCCACGGCAGGAGGGCGTGCCCAGGCCACATGCAAACACGCCGCGGACTTGGGGACATGTGGGGGAGGGGTCCCGAAATCAACACCCCGGAACACGGAGGGGCCACCACGTGTCCCACGGGTGGCTGACGGGCCAGCGTGTTTCAGGTGGACGGTCCTGAGCTGGGGGACCTGATGGGGAGGAAGGCCGGGGCTCCCGAGACGGGGCAGGAGGGGGTGAGGTTCCCTGTGGGACCTGGGGGAGGAGCCTGGTCATGTGGGGACCTGGGGGGGCAGGAGGGACACACGTGTAAAGCCCCGAGGCGGGAGGAGCCCGGTGGATGGGGGCAGGGCTAGGAGGCGGCACGGGCTGACTGTGCGTGCGCAGACTTGTCCCCTCTGAGCCTCCGTCCTACCCCTGACCCCTCTGAGCCTCTGTCCTACCCTGTCCCCCTCTGAGCCTCTGTCCTACCCTGTCCCCCTCTGAGCCTCTGTCCTACCCCTGACCCCTCTGAGCCTCTGTCTTACCCTGTCCCCCTCTGAGCCTCTGTCCTACCCCTGACCCCTCTGAGCCTCTGTCTTACCCTGTCCCCCTCTGAGCCTCTGTCCTACCCCTGACCCCTCTGAGCCTCTGTCTTACCCTGTCCCCCTCTGAGCCTCTGTCCTACCCCTGACCCCTCTGAGCCTCTGTCTTACCCTGTCCCCCTCTGAGCCTCTGTCCTACCCTGTCCCCCTCTGAGCCTCTGTCTTACCTTGTCCCCCTCTGAGCCTCTGTCCTACCCTGTCCCACTCTGAGCCTCTGTCCTACCCTGTCCCCCTCTGAGCCTCTGTCCTACCCCTGACCCCTCTGAGCCTCTGTCTTACCCTGTCCCCCTCTGAGCCTCTGTCCTACCCTGTCCCCCTCTGAGCCTCTGTCTTACCCTGTCCCCCTCTGAGCCTCTGTCCTACCCTGTCCCCCTCTGAGCCTCTGTCCTACCCTGTCCCCCTCTGAGCCTCTGTCCTACCCTGTCCCCACTGAGCCCCCTGACTCAACAGCACAGCCCACCCCTGGCTAGAGGACCCTGCTTTCCTGCCGCCTCGGCCCACTCTTGTCTGCGTCCTGGGAGGGTCTGGTGTTTCTGGGACCCTCTGGCTGCCTGCACCGTGGGTTTCTGACTGGCCTGGGGCTGGGAGCTTCGGGGCTGGGGCGAGGCCTGGTGCTGGGCTGGGCTTTCCCTCGGGCCTCGCCTGGTTTCCCACAGGGAGCCTCTTTTGTCCTCCCCGTGACCTTGACCAGTTGGTGCCTTTATTTTCTGCGGTCTTTGTGGGCAGGTGGCTGACCCCTGGGGAGGGGTCAGGGGAGGTGGACAACGTGCCCTTGGCCTGTGGGCGCACGTGTGTGAGTCTACATATGACGTGGTGCACAGTGTGGCCCTGTGTCCTCGTAAGGCTGTGTGCACATGTGCGTGTGACGTGGGGGTGGAGTGGGCCTCCTGCAGGGCGCAGGGAGCTCAGGGCACCTGCAAACTCACCTGAGTGCCCAGAACCGTCTCCAGGTGGAGTCTGTCCCTTGCATCCCCTGGGGGCTTCAGTTGGCTGATGGCCGCCTCCGGGTCTTACTCCGTAGGAAAGATGAAGCTTGGACTCTGAGATCGGGCACTTGGAGGGCACCGATTTGGGAGGAGCACTGTGTGCCTGGGGCGAGGGAAGGGCGGTCGCCTGTTCCCGGCCTGGCCTGTCGGGACGTGCTGCCGTCTGGGGGGCCTGCTCTTCCCAGGATCCCCCTGCTGCCTGGTGTCTGCCCTCTAGCTCTGGGGCCCTGGGTGGCCCAGGGTGTGCACAGCGGGGGCCCTGGGTGCAGAGGCTCCTGAGACAAGGCTCCAGGAAGCAGCCAGAGCCGTTTCACAGTAGGGACAACCATCACCTGTGGGTGGCAGGGCTCTGCGTGTGGCTCAGAGCTTGCAAACACCACGGGCGGAGGCCACCCGTCCCCAGGGAAATCAGGACACGGCTAAGTCAGTTTTCCGCAGACCCCATTCACAGTCGGCCTGAGGTGGGGAGTGCCGACCTCTCACTTGGGGTGGCTGAATGTCACCTATCTGCTTCCCTCTGTGGCGACTGTGACTTTTGCCACTGTGGCCTTCATGGGTGACACTTCCTCTCCCAACCACCTGCTCTGCAGTTACCTCAGTCGGCGGTGGAGTTGAGGGCCCGGAGCTCCAGGGCTGCTGTTCCTGTTGTGTGTCCCCCCCGGGGGGCGGAGAGGACCCCAGCGTCTGTCCCCCTGGACGGGCTGCCTGCACTGGAGCTCCTGATCTATAAAGCTGCTGTCACCATGGGGTTGGACCACAAGTCGGTCACGTGGGCCTCGTGACAGGTAAGTGACTTAGTGCAGGAGAGGACATGGCCATTGTCGTCCACAGACAGAAGGCTTTGGGGTGCTGAGAGAGAGAGAGAGAGAGGGAGAGAGAGAGAGAGACAAAGGAGAGACAGAGAGAGAGACAGAGAGAGAGACAGAGAGACAGAGAGAGAGAGACAAAGGAGAGACAGAGAGAGAGAGACAAAGGAGAGACAGAGAGAGAGACAGAGAGAGACAGAGAGACAGAGACAGAGAGAGAGAGACAAAGGAGAGACAGGGAGAGACAGAGAGAGAGAGACAGAAGGAGGGGGTCAGGTATATCCCTAGAGGGAAAATAAAAGCGGAAGAGAAAGGGAGAGGGGAGGGACAGGGATCGTGGTCTCTGGGAAAGGCCCGGGCCTGATGTGACGGCCGCCTCGTGGTGGCTTGACTGTGATCTCCCGGCTTTAGGACGTGCCCGAGTCAGCCACTCAGTAGAGACTGAACTTTGGATTTCGTCTTCTCCTGGGCTGGGACACAGGCACACCCTCTCTGCGAGGCTGAGCGGTGGCAGGGACAACACAGGGAGGAGACGCGATTGAGACTCCCCGAGTTGCCAGGTGAGGCGCGTCCCTTGAGATCAACGCAGGACATGTGTCGGGAGGTGACCCCCTCCTACGTCAAGGGCAGGACACTGCAGAGTGGACTGCGAGTGTCCTAGTGGCCGTGCCTGTGGGTGGGAGGATTTAGGTCCCCTGCGAGGACACTCAGCAGAGGCAGGCTCAGCCCCTGGCTCTGGGTTTGGAGACGGTTCTGCTGTCTCCTGTGCTGGCCACCCCTTGTGACCTCCTGGCTGACAGCTTCTTTCCTTCAGTGGCAGAGGCCACACTGGGCTGTCTCAGGGCTACAGGTGGTGGCCAGCGTGGACCCAGCCATGAGGACAGAGGCGGCGGCTGGCCTGTCCCCAAAAAGCAGGGACCCCAGGGAGCGACCCCCACCACGTGGAGCCCCCGGGTTCAGTGGGGCGTGTCCACAGGGCCGGGAAGGCCTGAGCTCGTGGGCCAGGCTTCTTTTACTTTGTTAGAAGGAGCTTTATTGAGAGAAATTTCCTGCCACTTGGAGTGGAGTCGTCCGGTGGCGTCTGGGGCAGGTGGAGCCGATGGAGCCGACTTCTGACTCCGGCTTTGTGGTGGCGAACATGTGCCTCTGTTCTGTTCCTCGCTCTCAGCATGACGTTCCATGGATTTTATGAGACAGTCAGGGCTGTGGTCTAGCTAAGGCTTCGTGCTGACGTCTGCCCAGCCGTGGGCTCTCTGGGCGGGGAAGGCCAAGCCATGACAGGGCCAAGCCATGTCAGGGACCGGGGAGGGTGGTCAGTGAATTTCCAGCTTACTGTGGGTTTACCCGAGGCAGCCCATCATGAGAGGTGGTAGTCTGTGTGGTGACAGCCCTGTGTGCAGATCAGCACAATCTGTTTTAAAACATCCCTGTCACTCCCCCAAAGCCACCTCCTGCCCCTCTCATTCTCCTTCTGCCCACATTTTCTCAGCCCTGGTCACCACCAAGCATCTGCTTTCTTACCTTATGGTTTCCTGGCCAGGACATCCCACCAAGACATGGGGTGACGGAGTGCGCGGTGTCTGGCTTCTCTAATGGAGCAGAATTTCCCAGGCTTGCCATGTTGCATCAGAGTGTCCTTCCTTTTCATGGTTGAGTAATATTCCACTACAGAAGGTGCCATTTATCCACTGATGGGCATTGGGGTTGCTTCTTCCTCTTGGTTGTAGGGAACATGCTCTGCTTGTTGGAGGTGGCCCTGGGGTGGCCTGCTGGCACCCATAGGCTCATCTTTCACATCACCACATTTACACACTGCTTCTCCTTGAGACTTGATTGACAGGGCTTTGTGTCCAGCCTGTTAATTTGCCCAGGGAGGTTAATTATAGCCACAGGAGGGTTTGCCCTCAGCCGAGCCTCTGGTTGGCCCACCTGACTTTAGGGACAGCAGGCCTGTTGTGCCCAGCCACACAGGATTCCCTCCTGGCTCTGGGCACCCAGTTCCATTCCGTTAGTGCCTCCCACCCTGCTCCGGCTCCGCTGTGTGCGAAGGAGGGGGCTGCAGCCAGGTCAGGGAATCCCGGGGACCACGGCGCGAGCAGCAGGGACGTCCACTGATCGTGTGCACCCAGGAGTTGGCAGCTTGGCAATTCCAGGGTTCATGTGGAAGGTGGACACCCATCAGGGAGAGAGGCCCTTCTGTCCACCCACCCCTTGGTGTGTTGGCCCTTTACCCTCCATTGTGCCCAGGAAAGGGGCGAGTTTCTCGCTAACATGCCGTCTGTCCTGGTTCCTGGACACGATACCCGAGGCCAGGCACCTTATAGAGGATGGACTTTTGTTTGGCTCCTGGTTCTGGCGGCTGCTCAGTGTCTGGTGCGATGGCTTCTCTGTCAGGCTCCAGGTCTGAGCAGGGCCTCTGCAGTGGACAGGGGGAGAGGGCGAGCACCCTGCAGCCCTGCCAGGTCCCGAGGCACTGTCTGTGCCCCTCCCTCAGTGCACACAGCTCGCCTCTCCCACGCAGAGGGCGAGTCCTGGCGTGTTACCCAGCTTCCCATCACTGTGGCCAAGAGCAACTAGAGGGGAGGGGCAGATCCCGGGGGCCCTGGGTCCTTCCCAAGACCCTCCTGGAAGCAGAGGCCAAGTGGCCCCGTTGCTCCGTCCCCGCTCTCAGCTCCTGGCCCTGCACACGGCAGGCGTCCTGGTCTGCTCAGGCTGCCCCGTGGTCCCCACCCCCAGGAGGCCTCCCCCAGGGACTCCTCGTCCTCACCAGATGGAGGCTAGGAGTCCGAGATCCGGGGGTCTGTCTCCTCTCCCCCAGTCTCTGGCCTTGCAGATGGCTGTGTCCTTGCTGTGTCCTTACCTTGCTGTCCTAGGTCACCTGCTGTCCCTTGTGTGTCTGAGTCTCCTCTTCTTCTTTTTTTAAAAAAAATATATATTTAGTCGTAGATGGACACAAGACCTTTATTTCTTTTATTTATCTCTACACGGTGCTGGGGATGGAACCCAGGGCCTCACACGGGCCAGGCAAACGCTCACCTCTGAGCCAAAACTCAACTCAAAATGGATCAAGGACCTAGGAATTAAACCAGGGTCTCTGGTTTAATTCCTAGGTCCTTGATCCATTTTGGGTTGAGTTTTTAATACAAGAAAAAGTAGGCCCTAATCGCCATCATGTGGGATTAGGCCCCAACTTCCTTAATAAGACTCCTGTGGCACAAGATTTAAAACCAAGAATCAATAAATGGGATGGACTCAAACTAAAAAGCTTCTTCTCAGCAAAAGAAACAATCAGTGAGGTGAACAGACAGCCTACATCTTGGGAGCAAATCTTTACCCCTCACACATCAGATAGAGCACTAATCACTAGGGTATATATAATCAGTCAAAAAGCTAAACACCAGGGGCTGGGGATGTGGCTCAAGCGGTAATGCGCTCACCTGGTATGTGTGGGGCGCTGGGTTCGATCCTCAGCACCACATAAAGATAAAGATGTGTCCACCGAAAACTAAAAAATATCAAAAAAACCCCTAAACACCAAAAATACAAATAACCCAATCAATAAATGGGCCAAGGAACTGAAGAGACACTTCTCAGAAGATGATGTACAATCAATCAACAAATACATGAAAAAAATGTTCATCATCACTAGCAATTAGAGAAATGCAAGTCAAAACCACTCTAATATTTCATCTCACTCCAGTCAGAATGGCAGCTATTATGAAGACAAACAACAATAAGTGTTGGTGAGGATGTGGGGAAAAGGTACACCCATTCATTGCTGGTGGGGCTGCAAATTGGTGCAGGCAATATGGAAAGCAGTACGGAGATTCCTTGGAAATCTGGGAATGGAACCACCATTTGACCCAGCTATCCCTCTCCTCGGACTATACCCAAAGGACTTAAAAACAGCATACTACAGGGACACAGCCACATCAATGTTTATAGCAGCACAATTCACAGTAGCTAAACTGTGGAGCCAACCTAGATGCCCTTCAGTGGATGAATGGATAAAAAAATGTGGCATTTATACACAATGGAATATTACTCAGCAATAAGAGAGAATAAAATCATGGCATTTCCAGGTAAATGGATGGAGTTGGAGAAGATATGCTAAGTGAAGTCAGCCAATCCCCCAAAACAAATGCTGAATGTTTCCTTTGATATAAGGAGGCTGACTCATAGTGGGGTAGGGAGCGGGAGCATGGGAGGAATAGATGAACTCTAGATAGGGCAGAGGGGTGGGAGGGAAGGGGGGGCAGGGGGTAATTAATGATGGTGGAATGTGATGACCATTACTATCCAAGGTACAGGTATGAAGACACAAATTGGTGTGAATACACTGTGGGTACAACCAGGGATGTGAACAATTGTGCTCTGTATGCGTAATAAGGATTGTAATGCATTCTGCTGTCATATTTATATACTAAATAAAAAATAAGACTCAGAGGCACTTTAGAGGCAGAGCGGGGTCTTGGAGCGTGGAGGGTGCAAGCCAGGGGGGCCCGGGCGTCTCTGGGTGGACAGGAGGCACTGGGCCGTGGCAGCCCGAGGTGGCTCTCCGGGGTCCTGCTTGCGAGGGGCTCTTCGCTGTGGCTCCTTCTGTCGGACGTGACACCCCACCGAGAGCAGGAGAAGGCTGTGCCCCGCTGTGCGCCCTGGTACCTGTCAATGCCAATGACACGTGAGCCCTGGTGGTGACATTGATTCCTCTTGAGAAAGGGGACAGGGGAGGGGATCACAGCCGCGGCTTCCCTTTTGCTAGGAGTGACAGGGTACAGGGTGGATTGGGCTTAATCCTCAGCAGCAGGCAGGAAGGGCACGTTCCTTAAGAAGCTTATCCAGGGGCCCGAGCGGGTGGCAGTAGGTCTGCCTCTGCAGCTGCGTCTTTTTCTTTCTATTCCTTTCCTTAAAAAATAAAAAACAAAAAACGGATGGGAAAGGGTTTCTTTTACTTCATAGAACGATGTTTCCACTGAGATGAGAAATTGAAAGAGGAGGCTGAGCCCGGAGGCTGGTCGGGAGAGGCGCCTGGAGTCTGTGCAGTAACTCCAGCCTCAACGGTCCCCCTCTGGGGCCAGAAAATGGCTCTCAGTGATCCTTGCTCCAAACCCTTGTGTAATGTGGGAAGCCACAGCGGCGTCTCGGGAGGGAGGCCTTTCTGATAAAGCTGGTGGCCAAGGACGAGGCTGCTGAGGAGAAACCGCCTGGTCACTTCCCAGGTGTCGCCCAGGACACTGCAGGTGCGCACAGCCGGTCACGGAAGTGGACCCTGCGTGGGCTCACGGGGGACTGGCTGTTTCTTTTGGACACCGTAGGATGTGGAAGAACTATGGATGGTCGTGGAGGTGACGAGCGGCTTACGAGCGGCTTGAGGCACTTGAACCCCCTCTGTGCCAGGGGATTGAATGAACAGACTCAGCAGGAGATGGCGGAAAGAAGGCTGAATCAGCTGAGGGGCAGCACAGACCCGAGAAAGGTCAAAGGGGAGGACTATTTACTGGACAGAGAGGCCTCAGGGAGGCCATCCAGGCCCTAGAGGTGCTGACGGGAGGAAGCCATAGGCAGGTCTGCCATGTATGGTTGTGTGGTTTGTGCACTGAACCAAGGCAACAGGTGCAAAGAGTGGACGAGGCTTGCTGGCCAGGCTGTGTGCTGTGACATGGGCTTGCTTCTACCCAGAGAAAAGGAGACGTTTTTCTTTGTATGGAGGTGATTTTTGTCCCCAGACTATGTATACATAGAGCTGAGTCGGCCAAGGGACCTTGTGCAGAATCTGGGGCAGGCCAGACAAAGAAAGCACTTGAGCTCTGGGCGTGGAGGGAGAGATGGCCACATCCCACGTCCACACAGTGCCTCGCTCCTCTGAGGTGGCAACAGCCCTCCTCCTTGAGTGGACACCAAGGCTGCCCTGAAGGGAGCCGTGAGATTGGGTTTCAGGGCTCCTGTCTTCTGGGGTATCCCCCCAGGGTACTGCCCCAGGCGATGCCGTGGGTCAGGTTGGGGAGCCCTGGCTGGAGGTGTGCGCAGGCCCCTGCAGGTGGCAGGAGGCGGCTGAGAGCAGAGCCTCGGCAGCCTGTAAAGGTGTCCCAGGAGAGGTGACTGCACTAGGACACAGGAGGCAAAGGACTTGAGGGGACTCCTTCCTGCCCCTGCCCCACGACCCCCACTCACCGTTCCCACACATGGTTCAACACGGGGTCCCGTGGAGCCGCCGTCCTGCAGAGCCTGCTAGAGACGGGACGCCTGGGTCCCCTCTCGGGGCCCAGGATCCTGGGGCCAGCCACCCGCATTTCTGGAGTCTTTCCTGTGTGCTGATGGCCCTTGGGTGGAGCGCACTAGAGGCCATCGGGGTCAGGACTCCCCACAGGACCCATGACGTTTTATCCTGAACCACTCTGCAGTGCTGGCCACAGGGATGGGCAGAGGAAGGGGCTGGCTCACCCGGGACTGCGTGCCCAGCTGGGGACCTGGACCCCTGGCCTCTCAGAGCCACTCTCCGGGCACCACTGCAGCTACTGTCCCTCCTCCCCTTTCCCCGTCCCGTGCTCTGAGCAACTGATGGGAAGTCGGCCTCCTCCCTCCTCGGAGGGTCCTAACGACCCGGCAGGAAGCAAAGTGGCCCCCAGGAGCGCTCTGCTCACAGGAAGCGTCTTTCTTGTGGATTCTGCTCTTAACACTTCATGGGGGTTGGCTCTGGGGGATCTGTCAGGAGCAGGTCTTCCTTGGAATCCATCTTCCGGGGCGAGGGCTGTCGCTGGCTGGGCGTGGACCTGTCTGGGCCACACCCTCACCCCACGGAGCTATGGTCTGCAGACTGCTAAGGACGTGCAGAAAGAGGAGGCAGGTGTCAGGGGGACTTGTCCACTGGGGAAAGGTAAAGGGGCCGAGGTTCTCCCTCAGTGACCAGCCTGGTCCTGGTCACATCTCTTCTCGTCTTTCTGTTTCTTGGGGAGGCCGAGGTGGGGGAGGAGGAGCAGGGGAGGCCCTGGGGGAGGAGGCTCTGAACATCTTGGACTGGGTGGGGCTTTCTCCTCCGTGGCCTGGATGTGCCCACCTCATGCTCTTTGCTCCTGACGATGCCCCTGGGCTGGGCTGCCCACTCTCCACTCAGTCTGACACCAGCTGCCTGGAATTAGGGTTAGTGGACCCCAGTAGTAAAGGGCTCACGAGGTGCCCCTGCCCCTGCGTCAGACACCCGCCCAGCCCTGGGGGTGGCCCCCCGCTGCTCAGACTCCTGCCTGGTCAGCTACCTGGCCAGCTACTGGCTCAGGGGCTCCCGTCCTTCCCCGAGGCTTGGATGTTTGCCAACACAGCTTGCAGAACTCAGGACGACCGATAACCACAGTTTGATCATGGAGCACACAACTCCCCAAAGGCTAGCACAGAGCTTCGTGTCCCCTCCTGGCTCAGAAGGGCTTCCTATGGACATCAAAGGAACCTATGGACCTCTCTCTCCAGATCCTTGGGGTTTTTGAAGCTCTGTGACAGGACCCAGGACAAGCACCAAGCCCATGTTCTGTTGGGCCAGGTTCTTCCTAGCAAGGTGGTGACTTATTCCCAGAGGACGCTCATCTTCATTGTCACCAACTCATGGAGACCCACAGGTGTGGCTTTCCAGACAGCGGGGCCATGAAATCCCTGATGTGGCCTTACCAGGTGGGCATTACATGCATTTTATAGGGAGGGGACCTGAGGCACAGTGACTTTCTCAAGGTCACATAACCGATGACAGATGGAGCTGAGTGGGGTTATTTGAGTTCAGAGCCCAAATTCTTCACCCCTGTACATCCTGCTTCCTGCTTCCTGCTTCAAGGTGACTGGAGCCCTTCAGATGGATTCTGGATTCTTCACATGGGTTTTCCTGATTCACCTCCAGAGCTGCCAAGCAGGGATGAAGCAGGACTGGAGATACGAGCAAGGACACCTCTCCAGGTTGGGTACAGAGAGCTCCTGGCTCCTCAGGGTGTTGGTGGGTGAGGAAGCCAATCCTGCGTTAAGGAAGGGGGAGACAGAGGCACAGAGGGTGTCGGTATTTGTCGGGGTTTTTAGCCCCTGTTTCCAGGACGAGCCAGGAAAGGTAAAGGTCGACTGGCCGCCCACCCCAGCCCTCCCTCGCTGGAGGACAATCAGATGCGCCAGGGAGACAACTCAAAGCAGGATCTCGCTTATTGAGGAAGCACACACAGCTGATGTACTGCATAGGAGCCAATCAGGATAAAGGTCAGAAGGGTGGAGCCAGTTCACCTGTACACCCATCCCATATTCCGTCAGGGAAGGCATGAGCTGTCCACGAGGGCGGAAGAGTCCCAGACCTATCCTGGAGGTAGTCCGCCTTTTCTGTCACCACCCACAGCACCGCCTCCTGGCTGGTGGCCGGGAGCCATCCCAGCCACATGTACGGCCCCAAGACCGGAAGCGGGCAGCAAGTCATGCCCTACAGGTGTTAAGCAGCTGGGTTGGGATTTGTCTGTGTGGACTGTCTTGCTTTCCAGTCTTTTTTTTCTTATATTTATTTTTTAGTTATAACTAGACACAACATCTTTTATTTATTCGTTTTTATGTGGTGCTGAGGACTGAACCCAGGGCCTCACACGTGCTAGACGAGCGCTCTGCCACTGAGCCACAACCCCAGCCCCTGGCTTTCCAGTCTTGAGAGTGTACACACGAGGTCAAGGAAAGCTCCTCAGTTTTCACCCCTGTCCAGGGGGACCACTGGTGCCCACCGCACAGGCTCATGGACGAGATTAAGAGTCAAGGCAGAGCCCCGAGGGTGTTTCTGAGAAAGGCTGGCCACCCCCTCATACCCCCACCCTTAACTGCCCACACAGGACCCGACAGGCTCTGATTCCTGAGCCGCCCCCACAGAAGTCCCGGAACCCCAAGCCTGTGTTGCCCTCCCTGTCTATGGAGAGAGGGCCTTTCTGTTAACTCTGACAAATAACCTCTGTGCATCTCTGCCTGGTCTCTCATTTCTCATTTACCCGTCTCTTGCTCCTCGCTTTCCCTTCAGCGCCCATCTCCTCTACTTCTGGGCTGCTGCGTTTGGACCGTGGGCTGTCTGAGCTGATGGACAGGTGCCGGCACACACTGAGTGTCTTGAATCGGTGGCATTGCACTGAGAGTTCTCAGAAGATCACCGCCCCTGCCCTTGAGATGGCTCAAGCAAACCCATAAGCCCTTCATGGCCCAACAGGTTTTAGAGCCCAGCTGCACCCAGGCCTGGTGAGCGTGTCCCGTCTTGCCTGCTGTCTGTGGTCGATTGGTAGTGGCTGACCAGGGCACTGTGCTGAGTGTGGTTCTGAGGCCAGCCCTTGGATCAGAGGGAAGGCTTCCTGGGATGGATTAGTGATGTCTGCCTTGGGCATAGTCGTAGATACGATGACCAGAGGGCAGCATTCATCATCCCACAAAACATGTTATGGATCTAGATGGAACAGGTCACTAAGAGGCTTGAAGTCAGATTAGAAAAAAACACAAAAGGAAAAATGCTGCCCAAACAGCTGGAAAGGGGCAGGACAGCCAGCTCCACAGCAGCCAGGAGGGCAGGGCTCCATCTCCCGTAACCACGGGGCTCCGCACTCCTCTGACGGCACAGAGCCATGGGCCCAGAGAAGTCCAGGGCCACCTCCTAAATGTTAAATGAGCGTAGGGGTGGATTTGTTCATGGATGTGGACACAGTTGTGCCTTGGTTAGTGAGGGAGACGCCTTCTGAGGCCACTTTGTCACTGGACCCCACAGACGGTACCTACACAAACTAGAAGGCAGAGCCCACTCCACTCCTGGGCAACATGGTGCAACTATTTTAAAATAAGTATTATTCCTATTATTACTTTACTTTTCAAACTTTTTGCTAAAGCCTAAGATACACGCACGCTCTTCAGCCCACGTGACCTGACATCGCCACCTTCCACCTGCATGTCTCGTCCCACTGGAAGGCCTCCAGGAGACGCATACGGGGCTGTCACTCCTGTGGTGACAACACATTCTTATGCACCTCTTGAAGGACCTGCCTTTTAAAAGAGTTGTCTTTTTAAAAACATAAAGAGGAGAATGCTTTAAAATGACCATAAAAACCTAGCCCCGTGGATACCCAGCAGCCGTCCGTGATCTGACCAGGTTACGTACTGTACACCACTGCAGGTGATATGTCACGTGGGACTGCGTGGTTATGTGACCTGCAGCTCAGCAGGTGTGCTTATGCCAATGTCACCACAGACGTGAGTGGTACTTTGCCCTGTGGTGCCATAATGGCCGTGACAGCCCCAGATGGCAGAAACGTTGCAGTTCCATTATAATCTCTCTCTCTCTCTCTCTTTTTTTTGGAGGGGGTACTGGGGACTTGACCACTGAGCCACATCCCCAGCCCTATTCAGAGACAGGGTCTCACTGAGTGGCTAAGCACTTCACCATTGTTGAAGCTGGCTTTGAACTCATGATCCTCCTGTTTCTGCTTCCTGAGCCCCTGGGATTACAGGCGTGAGCCACTGTGCACAGATCTCCACTATAATCTTGAGGGACCACAGCTGCGGATGTGGCTCAGTGTGGACTAACACATCATTTTGTGGTGCAGGACTGGATGTAATTTTGAACTTGCCTCCAGGGAGGACAGAGTGGTAGGTGACCAGTCAATAGTCTTGCTAAGAACAAGAGAGGTCAGAAACACCACCACCACCATGTCTGTAGCCTCGGGAGAGGAGGTGGAGGTGAGCAGATGATGGATGATCAGCAGCGGGCTTCTCTCTGGGCCAGTTCTGATTCATGCAAGAGGCTGGTGGAGGTGACAAGCTAAGGTCCAGCTCCCTCCTCTATCTACAAAGCCATTTCTTCCCAGATCCAAGGGATAGTGACTTGCCTGGGATTTTCCCAGTGACAGCACCTAGTAGGCTCACAGCACCTGATGAAATCCTGGAGTTCAGACCCGTGTCTGCTGGGGTCTTTTTATTTCTTTTCGATTTTACTTCCCTTCAAACTTTGGAATTTTTTTTTCTTAAAAAAGTGCTTTGTGTGATCTGATTTTTTTTAATAGTTAAAATGTATTAAAGATTCATGTTGTTTAGAACTAGAGTATTTTGAAAATTTCACAACATCCCCAGGAGATAATTGGTGTCTCTCCAGGGAATCTTCGGGCGGAGGCTGGGAATGATGGTGTAAATCACTTGAGTGCCAGCAGCAGTTTTAATTAAGTTTTTCCAAAATCAGATGCTTATTTCACTGAAATATGCTGGGCTTTGTTGACAAGTGACACATAGCATTTCATTGTCTAGTTTTTTTTTTAAAACATCCAAAAACGTCCTTGTGGGGACCTGGACTCCATATTAATTAATCTACAGTCAGTCAGAGCCTGGTTCTCAGCCTTCAGGGGATTCAGAGAAGGCGAGCGCTGACCTTGGCCTCCAGGAGAGACAGGGAGCAAGAGGCTCCTCACTTTTGACAGGCTGATGCTGTCTGTGCTGGCTCTTACAGATGTCACTGCCTTGCTGGGTGCCTCTGCCCCGGGAGGGAGGCACCACCATCCCCATTTTGTAGATGAAGAGACTGAGGCTCCAGAATCCCCAGAAATCAGGATGCTCTCACACAGCTTGTAAACTCCACAGTGGGCACCAAACCTGCTTCTTCTTGCTTCCTGGGACATCCTTGTCCCATAGTCCCATGGCCACTCTGGGCTGTGCAGGGTTTCCAATCTAAGAGGAGAGAACAGGCTCTATAGGGCAGAAATAAGCAGTGATGGCCCTGGATTATAAAGGGACTTGATCCCCTAATTTCGGGAGCTGTGCTGAGCTCGGATCCCCACAGGGAAGGGAAAGGGAAGCCACCACTCCGCTTAAACTGGGAAGGTAAAGTTCAGGAAAGGGAAGGAAATGAGGCAGGAGCGGCCACTTTTGCTGTCCTCTCTCTTTTGCTGGCTGGTTAGCTAGGAAGGCACTGGGGAGGGATTCTGGACCGACCTTAGCCTTGACCTTGGCAGGATGGCAGCTAGGCCCCTTCTCATCTCTGGATCTCTGGAGTGGGGTCTGGTGGGGGCTGCTTCACGCCGCGCGGGCTCCTGGAGAAGACGGGCCACCTCCTCCTTAGGTCAGCCCTGCCCTCACGAGTCACAAGCCTGGAAACTGCCCAGGACCGCAGGAGGGGATGGCGGTCCTGCTCCTGGTTTCATCACTGGCTTCTTGGGTCTCCAAAGGCCACTCCAACATCGGGCTCCTCCGTAGGTTCCCGTGGGACTAAACCCTTCGCCCTCCACCGCCTCACTGCCTGTGCCAGCCACGCAGGAACACGTGATCCAAGTTCAGCCAATCACGGCGCTCCCTCCCTCCCTCCTCAGCAGTGATTGGCCCAGGAAGAGCCAATCAGGGTGCTCCCTGCAGACGGAGCTCCCCACTGGCTGAGCAGCCTGCAGATAGAGCTCCCAAACTCCCCGCTGGCTGAGCGCCCTGACCTGTTCTCTTTCCCTTTCTTTTTCGGGAGTTGTTCACGTGGGATGAAGGTACTGTCACTTCATCGTCCCTGCCCAAATGGGAAAAGTGAGTCTGTAGAGTAGGAGACACACAGACCTGGAGAATGGGGACCCAGAGGCTTCGGCCCAATACTTTGAGCTCATTGACCTCGGTCCCTGAAGTCAGTGGCAGCCTTTCATGGCCCGGTCCCCTGTCCTAGGAAATGAAGTCGTCACCCGCCACAGGAGGAGCCTCCTTTCCCCATTCTCCCACCACCACCCCGCGGGGCCCTGCACTCTAAGGGGCTTCTAGATATTTCTGTCGGCCCTTCCCCCAGAGCTGGCTTAGGGCTTTCTTGCCACAGAGCATCGTTCAAGCCCCTGCTACGTGTCCCCTTCGTCCGTCCTGCCTTGGAAACTCAATTTCCAACTGACTACCATGCAGGGTGGGGCCTTAAGAGCTGGCTTGCTGCAGGACCTGAGTTCTTGGCCCTGGGTAATGGATTAGTGCCATTATTGTGGGAGTGGGTTAATTACCGTGGGAGTGGGCTCCTGATCAAAGGGTAAGTTGGTCCCTGCCCCTCCACCGCTCTCAGGCCCCGTGGTCTGTCATCAGTGAGGCTCGCAACCTTGGACTTCCCAGCCTTCAGCACTGGAGGAAACAGACTCCTGTTCTTTATAAATTACCCAGTCGAAGGCGTTCTGTTAGGGCAGACCAAAATGGGCCGGGAGCCCCCAGATGTTCATAGCAAAAGTGCTGATAATGGAACAGCTTTCCAAGAGGAAAAGAGCCTCCATTTCCCAGAAAGGGTTGGGGAGGGCTGCATGCTGACGGGGCGAGGGAGGTAAATTACCGTGTGCTTTCTGCAGAGCCGGGGCTGGGCTGTGAAGAGGGCCGCCTGCCTCCCTGGTGCTGCTCTCCTGAGCTGGAGGCTCTTCCAGCAGGGCCAGCTTCCAGGCAGGCGACAGTCAGATGCAAATCATTTCTGTCCCCCACCTCGGCAGTGCCTGGCGCCTGCTGGCGTCGGAGCACAGCCGCTGTTTCTCTGGGAGACCTCTGCTCAGCACAGCCAGGGCCTGTACTGTTGTCATTAGGAGGTATAAAATCCTAATTTATATTGCTGGGAGGGTAATTTATACACTAATGTAAATTTCTTTTACTGCTGATTTTTGAGCAACCGATGTGCAATTATTTCCAGCTCCCCTTCCAAGGCAATTCTAGAACGACGGCTGCTAATACCTTAATATTCTTTATGATTGCCAGAGATGATATTTTTCCCGGATCAAATGTATCCAGTGGGGTTTGACATAATTGGGTTAAAGATTTCTCTCTCTGTGGCTATGAGACGTGTTAGGCTCATCCGGGCTGGGGCGGATGATGGCGACCGTCTTTTGTTTCTATTTTGTTGCTGCTGCAGGCTGGCCCCCTCTCCTTTATTGAGTTGTAGGTCTTTCCCGCATGCCTACTGTGTGCTCAGCTCCAAAGGGTGCTTGTTACATGGAGAAGAAAGCAAATTGTATAAAAGGCCCCCTGAGAAGTACCTCTTGGAGGAAAATAGTTTTTGCCTTAGGAATAATACATGGGGGCCTGGTGGGCTGGCTGGCTTTGTCCCCTGAACGTGAAACTTGAATGGAGGACACTTGAGAGGCTGTTTCTACCTCTAGAGCAAGAGACGATGCATCTCTCTCTCTGACCTTGCTATGGGCAGGTGAGAGCTGGCCAGAGAGGGCCATGGGCCCTGAGCAGTCATCTCCAAGCTGTGCTCTGTCATGCTCCACATCCTGCCCCCCTTCCAAATAATTGGCACCAATCCTCAGGCCAGGCTGTGGGATGTCCTTAACCCCACGGTGATGATATCGGGAGGTGGGGCTTTGGGAAGTGATTCGGTCATGGGGCAGAGCCCTCACAAACAGGGTTAATGACCTTACAGAGAGGCCCCGGAGAGACCCCAGCCCTCCCATCACACAAGGTGAGGGATGCTGTATTGAAGGAGCAGGCCCTCGTGGGACAGTGAATCTGCCAGCACCTTGGCTGTAAATTTCCCATACTCCAGAAATGTGAGAAAGAGATAAATTTTCTGTGACATGTGAGCTCAGGGGCAGTGGCTGGATTTGACCCTCAACGTAACAGCTGTTATGAAGAAAGCTGGAAGAGGAGACGCCACCTCCAAGCTTGCGTTCCTCATGTGAGGGCTGCCACAGTCCGACCACAACCAAACAAACAACCTGATTAAAAAAGTGGGCAAAGAAATTAGAAATGAAAAGACATTTCTCCAAAGAAGATGCTCACATGGCCGGCAGACACCCAGAGACAGGCCCAGCCCACTAATCAGAAGGGACATGCCAATCAAAACTGCCCTGCAGAACTACCTCCCGCCCTGTAGGTTGGTCACCATCTACACGCCTGCGAGGTACAGTGGGTGGACATGCAGGATCTGGGAGCTTCAGGAACCGCTGGTGGGGATATAAGATGGTGCAGCTGTTTTGGAAAACAATATGGCAGATCCTCAAAAAATTAAAGGTAGAATTGCCACATGGTTTTGTGCCCTAAGGAAAAAGCAAGGTATCAAAGGTAGATCACGGCAGCACTGTTCACAGCGGCTAAAACATAAGGCAACCTGCGTCCTTGGATAGAGGGACATGAGCAAAGTGTGGTGGGTGCGTATAGTGGTTGTTCTGGGCAGAGATCAGGGGTCCAGTGGCTGTGTGGGGCCCTGATTAGTTCCCTGGTTCTGTTTAGAGTGCAGAGGAAAAGATTCTGAACTACGTGGTAGACGTGAGACCAAAGGGCTTTAAAATCAAAGTCCCTTCCATTTTCTATTGATGATAATATTATGAAATGAGATGGTATTTCCCCTGATTTAGCAGACCTTTGCTGATGAATTTTCCCTAGAAGTCTGAACAGTGGAGGGGGACAGAGACCAAGCCCCTTGTGTCTGCAGGCAAGCTCTGTGGACACACCCGCCTTCCTGGGGAGGGCTCTCAGGTCTGAGATGATGGACAGCGGGGAGACCCAATCACAGCCCTCCCTGGCTCACTGGGCCCTACGAGGGAGACTTCATCTAGTCTCTGATAAGACTATAACCAAGTGGCACGTGTGAATAGTTCTCCAAGCTAAAGAGCAAGATAAGGAATTACACGAAGCATTTATGCTTCCATTTTCTTTCCTCAACTAGAATCCAGGGCGTCCTGCAGCCCCCAAGGCTTTGGGTACCAAGGCTGGGGAGCTTCGGTACCCACCCAAGCACCTCCCTTCCTATAAGAAAACCGATGCTTCATGTCCAAGCCCCCAAGGGCAGAGATGCAGGGTTCTCCAAGTGTCTCTGGCACTAGCAGAGGCTGTTGTCCCCGTTTGGTGGATTAGGAGACTGAAGCCCCATCAGGTTAGTTGGGTTACCAGGGTCACGTGTCTGTGAGCTGAGTGCTGACCGCTGTCTGTCCCCAGAGCTTGCATTTCACGGCCTTCTAACGGAACAGCTGCATGAAGTACCCAACTCGGGCTTTTCCATTCTATACTTGAGGGTGGTTTATTAGGGCTTAAAAATGAACAGAGAGTTACAATAAATCACACAGCCTGCCTAAGTCAGAGATGGCCACTCACGCAGCCAGAGGCTCAGCACACCGTCCTTGGGATTGTGCCACAGTAGCTCTGGGGCAGGGCAAGAGAGGTTGGGGTGTGTCACAGGTGTGGACCTGGGTGGACACAGGAGGAGGGTATGGGTCTCAGTGGAGGAGGCTGGCCTCATGGCCTCCCTCCCTCCATGGAGACCCTGTCCATTTCCCAGCCCCAGCTCAGGGTTATGGGGACCTGAAATGCTCTGGACCCATGTCCCTTCTGCCAGGGGTCCCCCTCCCAGGATACTGTCCTGCTTTTGAAGAGCAGGGCACCTACCCAGGAGTACCTCTGGGTGCTCATCCCTGGTCCCAGGGCTGTCCCATAGTCCAGTGTGGGAGTCAATACGAGGCTCAAAGCAATCCATTCTGTGGTATAGACAAGGTACTCTACTGAGGAAGATTCTGGAGAGGCCCTGCAAGCTCTGAGGGAGGCCTGTCCCTGTATCTTGCTCCGTTGTGTGACTTTGGCCCTCTTTGAGCCTCGGCTGCCAAGTGAGAGTCAATATCTTTATAATACACAAAATGAATCAGTGAACGTCCACAGGTCACCTGGTGCAGCTCTGAGCATGGGATCTGCACCTTGAGCCTCAGTGCCTTTTGCAGGGGGCCATTTTTATGATGCAGGCGGGACGCACAGGTGGACGTTTCCCAGCCTCCCTTACAGGTAGCGCAACCGTGCTGCAGCCAGTGATGTGGGGCGGGACCAATGAGTGTCCATCAGCTCCTCTCCTAACCCTCGGCTTCTGACATTCTCCTGGAGAGAATTTTGTCACACAGTCATAACCAACTGCAAGGGGTTATGTCCACCTAAAGGGGACAGTAGATTTTGATGCATATTAAGCAGTCTCACCACACACTCTTCAAAGAAATGGGTATGTGCTGGCTTTGCTTTTTCTGCCTCCGCTTTGACTCAGATGCAGATAGAATGGCAGGAGCTGAGGTAGCTGTTTTGGACCCAGAGAGAGAAGCTGCATGTTGAGGGTGGCAGAATTCCTTTTCTAGCCCTGAGCTGTCTCAGGATTGTTGGTAGAGATGACTGATGCTTCTAATTTGCTTGATCATGCATTGTTGGGCCTTTTTGTTATGGCAGATTGGACTGCTCTGGACAGACGTATAAGACCAGGAGCTCATACTTAGTCACCTTCTTACTCGAGGTGCCCCCAGAGCTGGGAGGATACCCGGTCTCCAACGTGAAGGGAGTCCCAACCTCATGCCAGATCCTCTTCACGGTCTCTCCTGGGAACCCGGGGCAGCTCCTCCTCCATGGCTTTCCTGAAGTCACACATAAAGCAACCAGGAGGACAGAACGGCACGCCAGGGGCTCTTCTCAGTCCGAGACCTGCGCCTGGTGTCCATCCTGCATGATGGTGCAGAGCTGTAACCTCACAAGTGGGTTAATCCATTTAATCCACTTAATGGATTAATTATTTGTACGGACTGCTAGGTGTGCAGGTGGCTGGAGGAATTAGGTCATTATGGGTGCACCCCTGGGGACTCTATCTTGTTCCTGGCTCCTTCTCCCCGCCCCCTCCTTTTTCTTCTTCTCCTTCTCTCCCTTCCTCTTTCTTCCACCACGATGAGCTTCACCTCACTCCCACACCAACAGATCCACCCACCACTGACTGGCCTCTGAACCTGCGAGCCCCAAATGAGCTTCTCCTCATTGTTCTTGTGAGGCATTTTGGTCACAACCATGAACGGCTGACTAACACATCCATGTTGTCACCAAGAACAGAATTTCATCCTCCTTATTCACTTTGGGTTGGCAGTTTGGCCCTCATGTCTGTCCCTGGAGGAATTTTCTTAGAGTGGGGTCACTCCTGGTGGGTGCTGTTCTTGTGGGAAGTTCAGGGAGGTAGGAGTCAGAGGTGGGCCTGGGGTTCGGGTGTCTCCAGGGCTGTCCCCGTCTGTGTGTGGGTTCTCCTCCTGTCGACCTATGACTAGGGCCAGTGGCTTTCTCAGAGACCCAAGACGATCAGGGTGGACGGTGGAGTGAACCAGGACTCACGCTGCCCCGAGACGTCACCCACCAGTGACTTCCTTACAGTCCCAGCCACCAACTCTGCGCAGTGCTCTCTGGGCTTCCTGCAGGCTGGGCCTCTGGTCAGACACAGTAGCTGGCCGAGGAGTACTGGTGGCCCCTCTGCCCAGCAGAGAGGCTGCGTGACCTGTGACTGCAAGGCTCTGCCTTTCTGTCAGTCTTTGTGGACTGTGTCCCTTAGCTGCCCTGGGTGACCCTGCACGCCAGTTGCACTGAGGGCTTCCTGTGACCGCCCAATGGCTCTCATAGGACACGAGTCTTGCTTTTGGACGAGGCCCTCCCTCCTGCCACTGGAGCCCGTCAAACCCTTGGGCTGGTGGAGCCAGCCTGGCCCGACCTCCCCACATCTCTGTCCTTGCTCAGAGGACTCTGAGCCTCCAAAGGCCAGTGGCCTCAGGCTGCCCACCTCGTTCCTTTAGCACCTCCGGAGCGGGTCTGAGGCCACTCACGACTCAGCCACAAGGCACCACGACGCCGTGCTCAGCGCCAGTCTCTCTTAATTAGCTCTAATGACTCTGTCATCACAAATGGACTGACATCAAAGCCTTCAGGTTCCTTTAGGCAGCTGGCAGTCACCGGCCTCATTAATCTTGCGGAGTCTATCCACTGAGGCTCGCCGGCTTCCGCATGCAGGGTCTGGCCTGCTCCAGCGCCACCTCCTCCTCTCCTCTGTCCCCAGCTCTGCAGCGGGGGTGACCAGGAGCCCTGGAGCTTGCCAGACTCACAATTCTTGTTCCCTCATCTGAAGTCTGCCCACAGGAGGCCAGGAGGGCTGGCTTCAGGCTGTGGTGACATCACCGAGTGAAGGCCAGGAGCAGAGGTCATCCTGATTCCCTGGGTGCTGGGTGGCCCTCTCCTCAGCACTGACTCTCAGGCCCTCTCCCTGCTCCCTCCAGGCTGCTCCTCCACCCGGCTGGGCCTCCACCTCCGCCTCACCTTCCTCTTTACAGGGTTTTTGCTATCAGGGTCAGGTCAGGCAGTGAGGCGGCAGCTCTGGAACCAGGGTGACTGGGCATCGTGCCCGCAGCGGGAGATGGAGGCAGTGTGGAGGAGAGGCCGGGACCAGCTGGGCAGAGGGGGCCTGAGGCCAGGCTGGGGAGGCCCACTCAGCCTCCACCTGCGGGACAAGCTGAGGCTGGAGGAAGTGTGGGCGGGGACTCCTGTGCCCACATGTGCAATGGTGTCCATGCATGTATGTGTGAGCACAAGTGTGTTGTGTTGTGTATGTGGGAGTGTGAGTGTGCATGCTTGTATGTGAGCGCCATTTCTCAGGTTCCTGATCCAGGAGAATGGGTGAGGCCCGGCAGGGGCTCTGCTGTGTCCTGGTGTGGGGGTGGAGGTCCTCAGGGAAGGGCTGCTCCTTGGCCCTGTCCTTGGGCCAGCATCCTAGGCCCTGCTCCTGGCCTGGCCCTGCAGAGGACAGCGCCCCCTCATGGCCAGCCGGGGACCTCCAAGGTGAACCGTTGGCCTTTGTTCCTGTGCACGCTGCTCCGTGGCAGGTGTTCATAAACCGGGAGACCTGGGCTCCAGTCTTGGGGAGAAAACCCTGGGCGGCTGGGGGCAGTGGCATGGGGTCAGGGTGTCCCCTTCAGGGCCCGCTCTCTGGAACTCCCTCCCTGCCTGCCTCCGGATCCTCTGTGGGCTCGGGCAGTGGCTGACAGAGTGGATTACGGCCTGTGAGGGATGACATAATTCAGGGCCCCTCAGGAGAGATGCTATCAGGGCCCCCCCTCTTTAAAAAAAAAGGAAAAAATATATAATATACTGGTTGAACAGGGCTATCTTTCTTCCTGGAAGAGCAGTTATTAATCTCTTCCTAGTACATTTTCATATCATTTTGGACATTTATTTCTAGGCTGTGATATTATAAAACCAGGCTCGGGTGTCAGTTTTGATGCGGTGGAACACGCCGGAACATGAAGAGGCGTAATTACCGCGCGGCCACTGGAATTGCTAACGAGAGCCTGACATTTCCAAATCGGACCCAGTTCTCAGTGATCTGGAAGCCAGCCCCGCGGCTCCCCGGCTGCATGTCAATGAGGCCACTCGGCTCGGAGGCCAGAGGGAGGGCGGGCAGGCTGGGCCACGAAGGAATGTCCTCTGGGCTGAGCCCCGTGGGGAGTGCGGGGCATCAGGGGGGTGCAGGGATGGACTCAGCCTCCACGCCACCTTTTGTCACAAAGGAGAGGGGTTTGTCTTGGGCTTTGGGGCCTTCATTTTTTTATACGTTGTCCCTTCTTATCTCTGGGGATGATGCTCTCAGACCCCTCAGGGATGGCTGAGCCTGGGGTGCATCAACCCTGTGGCTTTCCTGGACACACACCCACAAAAATATCCAATGCACAGCTTAGACCCAGGATGGCACCAAGGGTGAAGGTCAACCGAGAGGATCACAACCGTGTCCTCCAATAGAGTGGGGCGGTCTCTGCCGGGGTCTCCTCGTCCGCCTCCTGAGGCACTCACAGGTCGGACCCCAGTGGACTCCGGAGGATCAGGTGGTTAACCGAGGATCAGGTGGTTAACTGAGGTCAACTGAAATACTGGCTGTGGGGACAGACGGACCGAGGCCGGCCGCGTGGGTCAGCTCCACACGTCTCTGTGGCAGTCCTACCGCGGGGCCTGGTGCTGGGCAGGGGCAGAGGGCACGACGGCAGTTCCTCTGGGGTCGACCGCCTGCTCCGCTGCCCCTCCTCTAGGCCCCCAGCCGCCGTCCCAGAAGCTCCTGGGACTTGTCAGCGACGCAGACTCCTGGGCCGTGACCCAGACCTGGGGACCGACCTGGGGGGGCTGTTTAAGGAGCCCTCCTGGGGACTTCGGTGGCCTGTCATTCCAGGATTTTTGCCTCCTACCTTGTTTCTTCTGTCCTAGGTGGGGAGTGCCACCTGTCCCTCTGCCCACCTGTCCCTCTGTCCTGCTGGCCCTCCTGTAGTTTTTGAGCCAGCATGTCCTCCCCCCACCCTTTTCTGACCCACTGGCACCCACTCAGCATGCCCAGGCTGCGGGCTGGGCAGGGGAGAAGTCCCGGGTGCAGGCTGCTCACCCCCAGCCGCGGGAGGGTGTCTGGCCAAGCCTCCCCTCCTCCACCCACCCCCTCCAGGGTCCCCCAGGGCCTTTCTCACCCCATGCCCCCCCACCTGAAATTTCACTTCTTTCCTAAACCCCTGGGGTGACCTCTGTCCCCTGCCTCACCGGAGGGCCTGCTTCCCACTGGCTCCAGAGTCACGCCTAACTCCTTCTCTGTCAATGCTACTCTTCTGTCCCCCACCCTGGGGGCCAGAACCCACCTTCACCTGCTGGCAACTGTCCCCCCTGGCCAGGACTCCTGCATTTGCCAAAGACGGCCACAGCAGTGCTCCTGCTTCTACCCGCTCAACCCGCCAGACCCTTCCCAACCCCCGTCTAGAGACACCTCTGCCCCACCTCACCCTGAGGCGTGCCCAGGTGACCGCCCAGGTGAGAGTGGGGAGTGGCGGTGCTGAGTCCAGGGCCAGGTCACAAGTGAGGGCAACACACCCTGGTTCTGTTCCCCCCTGTGCAGAGCCCCCGTGGACAGGCCGACCCAGGGCCCTCTGCAAGGTGTGCAGAAGACCTTCTGGGTGAGAGCGGGTGCTGTCTGAGCAGATGCGGGAGAGGAGGTGACCACTCATTTGAAACTGGGACCGACTGGAGGGAATTCTTTGGTTTAATGTCGGCAGAGAATCATCAAAAGGTTCGATCCTATCTGTAGAATGAGCTCCATCACGTTACGCAGCGCGGGGGTTGGGGTGGGGGACAGGGAGCAGTGGGGTCCCTGGGTGGCTGAGTGTGTCCGGGGAGGGACCTGGGGGCTGGAGCTGTGGACTGGGCACTAATGCTGTGGCCTGTGCAGTTGTGGCCTTTGCTGAGACCCCGGGCCCTCTCCTTCCTCCCTGCCCCTGGATCGGGAGCTTTCCATTCCCAGCTTGTGATGAGATGCCAGGGACCTCGCAGGCTGTTTTGAGCCAAGAGTCACCTGGTTCTTGGGAGTGAACTCTGTGGGAGTGGACACTCCTGCCAGGCCTGGCTAGGCCCTGGGCGGTGGGGCAGACCCACAGCTGCCTCGGAGCCATGAGGCCTCAGAAGGCCATGGCAGCCCCACCTGGCCCTACCCAGGCACCATTGCGAGTGCGAGCCTCTCTCAGGAACAGAAATGACCCCAAAATGTGAACACAGGCAACACAGTTCCAGTCCCTTGCAGCAGGTGACAGGAGCTCCTGACCTTTCCTGTCTGCCCCTCATCCTCCTGCCCAGCCCACTTTCCGTTGTCTGTTCCACTCTTCTGTAGCCAGGCTCTCTGGCACTTTTAACTCCCTCCCCGCCTCAGGGACTTTGCACATACCTCCCTGCTCAGGAGACCTCTGCCCCAGGTCTTTGCCCCTTCATCTCCTCATCTCCACTCAGGCTTAAGCTTCTGCTTCTGGGCAGAAAGTTCTCCTGGCCCATGGCCTTCCATTCCTCCCTTTTCATCGACCTTGCAGTCATCCGATGTCAAATATTTATTTATTTATGCTTTTGTTTCACTGAAATAAAACGTTTCCAGTGGCAGAGAGTCTGATTCATCCCAGAATCCCCAGCTCCAGGGCAGAGGAAGCTCTCAATCATCAGTTGCTGAATCAATCAATCCCCTGCCTCTTTCCACTCCCCAAGAGAGTGCCCCCTGCCGTTCCTAGCGCCCACTAGGAGCAGCACTCTGTCCCCCGTGACCCCTGCATTCCCCTGAGGGCTTGACCTGCTGGAAAGTGACAGTGGCAGCCCCGGGCACAGCATTTAAGGAGCCCAAAACCACAAGCCAGGAAAGGGCCCGAACCGTCTGGGAGGCTGTGTCTTGGCCCGGCTTTTCCTAGCAGGACGGCCCCTCTCAGCGGCCTGGTGCTCCTGTGGGAAGCGCAGAAGCAGCGGCACAGTGGCGGGCGGGCAGGTAACAAGGTGACCTTAAGGAATGAGCGGGGGGCGCTCATCTGGCTTCCGGATACACGGCGGCCTTAAGAAGGCGCTGGTCCTGGTGGTCCATGGGGCCAAGGAAGAGAGGCCACAGAGAGGAGGTGGGGAACGGAATCAGAGGGGACGCACTGGAGGGCCCAGCTGCGCGGGGCGGGGCTTGGCGCTTCCCACACCTGCGTGTCCCTTGGCCACTGGCCTTGGCTCGATGGCTCAGGCGCCTTGGTGAGGGGGCTGAGGCCCGGCTGGGCCAATGCCCCTCCGCTGCAGAGCTGGCCAGCCAGGGAAATGGCCTCTGGGTGCCCATGTCACAAGTCTGGCACACAGCGGGTGCTCGTTAGGGCTTGACTGAAGGGCTCTTCTCTTGCACCCTTGATGTCCCTTAGATTTTGTCCCCCAGCTTTTGAGTTTCATATTCAAGATGGGACATCAGGCTCTTGGCCTCAGGCCAACGGCTCCTCCCCAGGTACAGTTTTGAGCTGGGATGGAGGGAGTTCCCCATGCCACCTCCCCTGTGCCAGTGCACTGGGCACAGCCACCCACCCCACAGGCACGGCCCATCCTGCTCACATTTCTGCCTTTGGAGTTATGCTAAATGTCACAGGAAGCGGTGTGCAGTTGAGAACATAATGATTGGCAGGGATTTGGACAAGACACCAATAACTGCCCTCTTGGAGAAATCTATAGCTCGTGGGTGTCAAAAAACAGGCCATTTTGCTGCAAAGAAATCAAATCCAGTTCTTTCTTTCCCTAGAAGGTTCATGCTGGAAGGCAGAGCAGCAATAACCAATCCATCAGAAAAGACTTGTTTCTCTGCATCTTTCTCCCTTGGTCTTCATCCATCCATCCACCCACCCACCCACCATCCGTCCGTCTGTCCCTCTATCCACCTGTGCATCTCTCTACCTACGCATCCCTGGCCTAACAGAGGAGTTAAGGTGAAGATAAACCTCACCGAGGCCTGAGTTCCCCAAGGCCGACTCTGGCTGTGTGACCACTGCCAGATCTCCAGATCCAACTTGCCAAGCCAGGGCTCGTCTTCCCATCTACAAAGTGGTGAAACTGGACCAGATGACCCCACAGGTCCATTTGACCTTGAGTGTCCTAGGAGTCTATGCCACCTCCTGAACGACGGGCCCTGGTGGAGGTTCCAGGTCCCTTTCCTGCCTGCAAACCTGTTTTGCAGCTACAGATGGTCCCTGGGGCAGCAGGGGAGCTGGGAGCTAGGGGGGGGGGAGGGGAGGGGAGCTAGCCATCCTTCGAGGGTGCTTTGTGGGGCCTGGGGCAGCAGGGCGGGGCTTCCCGGGGCTGCAGCTCCTCTGACATCTGCTGTTTTCCACTCCAGTGAGACAGAGGCTCCAGATGGGCCTGCAGGCCATTCTCGCTGTGCTGGGACGCGTGATTCTCGCTGTGCTGGGACGCGTGGCGGCTGGCGGCCTTTCATCTGAGACCTTTGGGACAGCAGCACATGCCAATTGCGGGAACCAGGGGCCAGGAGTCTACCAGAGGCCCCGTGCCAAGCACCCCCTTGAGCAGGAGACTCTCATTCCCCGAGCTGCTTCCCTTACTTCAGAGAGGTGCATGCCCTTGGCCTTGCAGAGGGAGGAGTGGCTGGCTTGGTGGCCTGGGCACGGCCCTGCTCCCAGCCAAGGGGAAGGGCCGTTTTCTTGGGTTAGCGGGCTCTTTGGAGTCTGTGACTGCCCAGCTAAGCTGGAATCGTGTCCTGGGTCCCCCTTCATTCTGGCCAGCCTGGGCCTTGGGGGTCATCAAATGTGACACTTGGAGGGTGGTCACATGGCACCAGCTGTGTTCTTGATTCTCTTGGAAGCCAGCATGGGGCCTGAGCCATGATGCAGCTCGGGTGCCCATCCCTCACCAGCTCACCGGCTTCTCTGCCTCCCAGCCAGGGGTGCATCTGGCTCTTTGAGGGACCCCAGCTGCTCCTGCACATCAGCCCTGTCACGGAAGGTGGGGACTTGCAGACACTGAGACCAGGGCAGCTCCAGCGCTTCCCTACAGATCACAGACTGGTTCACTCTCCCTTCCTGGCACCTGCCCCGTGGACTTCAGGCTCTGGAACCAGACACAGGGGCAGCAGCCCCACACGGGCCGAGCCAGCGATTCCCACTATGGCACAGGGTGACGCCCACATTGAGTCACTGCGCACAGCTTAGTGCTGTTGCTCTGATCCACTACGGGAGCTGAGAGGGAAGGAGCAAGAGAAGGAAGTGGTGGGGTTAGGATGATGGTAGGCTCAGTGAGACTGGAGCTGGAGCGAGCGGCTGTGGAGGCCGTGTGGGCCGTGGAGGACGGGTGGCCGTGTGGCCGTGGGAAGGAAGGCCAGGCAAGGTGGGGCGCAGGAGCCCAGCAGGCGCTGATGCCGGGAGATGTTGGAGATGGAAACAAATTGTAGTTGGTCTGAGAAGGTCACGACTGGACCCAAGCCTCTCCCAGGGCGCTCCTCATCCCCCCAGCCCTAGGCAGGGGTTCTCCACTGTGAAGAATCACTGGGGACCTTGTAAAAACACGGGTGCCCAGGCCCATGCTGGGGATGCCAGGACATGGGATCTCGGGAGATGGGGCAGGCGCTGGCTTCCTGAAGTGTCCCCCACGTGATCCGAATGTGTGGCCAGGCAGGAGGTGGCTGCACCTGGTGGAGCACGTACCCTGGGTGATGCCCATGGGCGCCCTGTGTAACTCCCTCCCCGAGGGCTGGTGAGACCTGTAACCTGCTTCTTGCCAGCAGCGTGTGGTGAGGATAGTGGCTGCCACCCCCTGGACACTGCGTCAGCTTTTTGTTGCTGTGACCAAAATATGTGACAAGAACACCTTAGAGCAGGTTCAGTCCATGGCTGAGTGGCCACTGTTCTGGGCCTGAGGTGGGCAGAGCATCATGGTGGGAAGGTCTGGTGGAGGTGGGCAGTGAGCTCACGGCATCCAGGCAGGAAGGAGAGGAGAGGGACAGAGAGGGAGAGGAAGCAGGCCCCTGGCAGAATATGATTCCCCAAGGGCACACCCCAGTGACCCACTTCCTCCAGCCAGACCCCACCTGCCCACAGTTCCCACCTAGTCATCCATTCAGATGGTCAGTCCATCAGTGGGTCAGTCCCTGATGAGTTCGGAGCTCTCACAACCTGACCACTAATCTCTGGCCACTCCTGCATGGTCACAGGAGCTTTGGGAGGCCACCCCGTATCTAAACTGTAACAAGTAAGTTGAGAGAGTGGGAGTGGGGACTGACAGGTAGACACCTCGGCTCCCTGTCCCCATAGACAATCCTTGGCATGCTGGGCATTTCTCATAGGACCAAATGGACAGTGTGTCTGTGCGGGACAGGATGTGTTCAGCTGGGCTGGAGGCGGGGCTCTGAGTTCTCCGCAGGACACTGGAGCACATGCTGCCTCTGAGGCGGCACAGTGTGGTGGCCCTGCTCATGCAAACCTCTTGGGTCCTCCTGTCTTCTAATCTCACCTCCTATGGCCTGTCCTTGCTTCCTGGGTCACCTTGGCCAGCTCCTGAGGCTCTGCTTGTTGGGGGAGCCAGACTCTCTGGAGGCCCCACAGGAGAGGCCGCCATGGTCAGAGGATGGGCCTCCATAGGAGTTGCTCCCTCTGGGCCACGTGTCCAGTCCACATCCCAGGGAGACTATGAAGGTTGGCTGTTCTGGAGTGTGCAGAGAGGACAGTGGGGACAGAGTCACAGATGAGCACCTCTGACTCCCCGTTGGCCACGTCACTCCACAGCTTACTCCATAAAGTGGTGAGGGGACCCTGCCCGTTCTGCAGCCACGGCCTCCCCTCCCTTGGCCTCTTCTCCCTGACAGTTTGTTCTCTTTGGCCCCCTCAGGTTCTGCAGTCACTGAACCATCACAAGATTTATATTTTGTGGCCAAGAACCCAATTTGGGGTCTTGGGGACAGTCCTGGATCGTGGCCCTGCTCTCTTCTGAAGGCAAGTGTGGTAGAGGAGAGAGATATTAGACTCTTGATGCTCTGACTCTGCAGCTTATGAGCTGTGTGTCTTTGGGAAACACACACTACCTCTCTGGGTTTTGAGCCCTTCATCCTAAACACGGGGATAATATCTACCTTACAGGTGCGTTGAAGGTTCTGTGACCACCTGGCTGTCAAAGTGTTTTGAAAACACTTGTCTAGAGACAGGAGGGCACAGCATGGCCTCAGACACCAGACTCTCCACTCCTGAGTTCCAGATTACTTTTACAGATTCTCCCAGGGGAACAGCTTCAGAGGAGAAGCTAGTTTTCAATGAGATGGAGGACGAAGGAGATGGTGAATGGCTGACCTCTAGGTGGTTGGTGTGAGGCAGCCCCCAGCAAGAGTCCAGGGGCAGACAGGGACTGGGACCTTGGGCACTTGGCATCCCCCAGGATGATAATGCTGGGGGATGAGACGGGAGGTCCTGCTGCAAAGTCAGTGTCAGGAACAAGGCTGCTGCTGGGGTCACCGTATGGAAGGAAGGAGGCCCAGGGTGACGAGGACAGATGACACACAGGGATCCACTGGAGCGGCTGGGGCAGAGGCCAGGGGGACACCTACAAAGAGAAACCTTGGAGGAGCAGGTCCAGCAATGCCCGGGCAGGGCTTCCAGGCAGGGACTCCACAGGACAAGGTGCAGGGGTGGGGTCAGTTCTCTGCCACTCGCTGCCCCTCGAGAGCAGAGACCTTGCTGAGGGGTCAAGGGCTCTGGGGAGCACACCCTCGGGTCATGTCTGGAGAAGGGGAGAAGGAAAGGGGTTAGTTGAGGGTGGTGACTGGGATCCAAGGGTGAGAGCCAAAGAGAGGGTTCAGGGTGAAGTCCAGAGGTGGAGTCGGCTGGGTCACCCCCTCAGGGGAGGAAAGACTTATTCTGGCTCACGGTTTCCAAGGTTCAGTCCGCAGTCACTTGACCCCATTGCTACAGCCCGTGGTGAGGAGAACAAGATGGCGGAAGGAGGTGGTGGGGCAAAATGCTTACCTTGTGGCATGACAGCCAGAAATCAGGGGTGGGGGGAGAGGGAGAGGGAGAGAGGGCAAGACAGAGTCCCCAAGGGCATGCCCCCGAGGACCCACCTCCTCCAAATGGATCCCAGCTCCACAGTACCCACCGCCTCCCAGCAGCCCAACTGGCTACGAGTCCCTCAATGGATCAATCCACTGATGAGTCACAGCCCTCAGGACCCAATCCCCCCCAAGCGCCACCTCTGAACCTTGCTGTGTTGTGCACCAAGTCTCCCCCACGGGGACCTGGGGACCTTCCCGATGCAGGCCACAAGACCCCTTTGTCTTCCTTGTCCCACTGTGGCATGAGCTCCTTCTCCTCAAGACACCTTCTCCTCCACTTCTTGATGTCCTCTCTGGGGTCGGCTGAGCCACGCTCGCTCTTCCACGGGCCCCTCCTGGGCAGCTCCCTGGCCTCAGCACCACATCTGCAACCTGCTCTTGTTTCCTCCTCGTGCCCGTCTGCCCTGGGTGGTCAAGTGTGTTCCAATCATCAAGGTTGGTTCGCTCTGCATTTGGCCTTCATCTGCAAGTGTATGCAGCAGTGACGTGGCCACTCGTCATTCTTCTCTCAGGATCTGATCTTTAGGCCAGCACTGTGCCCGTGCCTTTTAAGTTGATCTACAAAGTCCCTCAAGCAGGTGCGTGGCCTCTTTGTACCTGTGGATGCTGCTTCTGTGGATTCAACCAACCGTGGGTTGAAAATGTTTAAAAACACTGTAGCCCTCGAGGGTACGGGGGTCCACGGCACCACTGTTACGGCTGCTAGTTGGGGAAATCGAGGTCTATTACTTGTCCCCTAGAGTCAAGTCCCTGGTCCTTGCCTCTTTAGATCTCTGAGTCCTTCTGTCTCCACCTATGCCACCTGTGGTCAGGCCCTTGGCGTCTCCCCTCTTGACAGCTACTGCTTCTTCCTAACACCCCCCATCTCCGGCTGCGGGTGCCTGGTGAGCCTCCTCCCCACCTGCAGTGGCCTTTGTAAAATTCAACGCTGCTAGGCCTGCCCGCCCAGGGCTGGAATGTGAGATGAAGGCGCTCGTCCTCGCAGGCCACATGGTCCACAAAGCACTGCTTGCTTGAGCTTCGCGGTGAGGCCACCTACCAGCCACCTTTGCTGGGGACTCCTCTGAGAGGAGGTGGGAGCTCCTGTCCAGTGCAGGCCTGGGCCCTCCTGGCCCCGGGCATACCTGGAGCAGACAGACCCCTCCCACTGGAGTCCGGACACCATTCTTCTGCAGTGATTTACACTTGGCTGGGATTAAAACTGTCCTATATCTTTATCCCTGGTCCCCGCTGAGCAGCAGGTCTGGTTTCAAGGAGGGTGCTCCAGGTCATGCGTCTCGCAGAAACAGAGGGGTCAGTGTGCACATGGCCAGGCGAGGCCATTCAGCCTTGGATGGGGAGGTCATGGTCTGGGGCAACGTGACGTGACGGTCCTCCAATGCTGGTTGGTTCACATGCCCTGTGGTTCCTGCTAGGACTTGGGGCCTGGCAGGGGAGGTGGCTGGGGACAAGGCAGGCTGGCCATTACATGTCAGAGAATGAGCAGGCCAGGCCCCAGGCTGACAGGCAAGTCCTGGGGAGCTGGACTTTGTGGAGCATTCCTGGTGAAACTAGAACAGCATGTGTCCTTGGAAGCAGCACGGGGCAGCCACTAGTCCCTGGCATTTGCTCAGAGGTCGAGGGACCAGGTGGCTTTGTTCCATTTAGTGGATGGCCTGTGCTGACAGTGCTGACGGCCATGAGCTGGCCCAGGCCGGCTGTAAATCACAGGGTAGGACCGTCCCAGGAGAGACAGAGCTTCAGCTTTCTGCCAAGAGTCAGTAAATGTCTTCCAGAAACTTCAGGCTCTGAAAAGTGGTCACGTGGCTTCCTCCCCAGTCCACGGGGGAACTCGGAGCAAGAGGAGCAGAGAAGATGCTGTTTCATCTTTTGGGAGGTGCATGGTCCTAAGAACCAGATCCCTCAACATGTCCAAACCCTTGAGCCCCTGGATGGTTCCAGGGGTGTGTCTCCAAGAAATCATCAGAAAAGAATGGTTGACATTTACGCACATACCTGCTGACCCAGTTTTTCTTTTTTTTTAATTTTTCAGTTGTAAATGGATCTTTTATTTTATTTATGTATTTATATGCGGTGCTGAGGCTTGAACCCAGGACCTCACACATGCCAGGCAAGTGCTCAACCACTGAGCCCCAGCCCCAGCCCCCTGACCCAGGGTTTTTATAATAGCAAAACAAAGTACCCAAGCAACACATGCGCGTGCACTCTCTCTCTCTCTCTCTCACACACACACACCCCTTAAATGTCCAATGATCAGGACTAAGTTAATTTAGGTACACTCTCATTGAACTCTGTTCAGTCATTTAAAAAGCATATTTTCTCCAAATTTGACAGACTTAGAAAAAGCTTATACCACAATATTAATCAGATGAAGCAAAAATAGATGAAAAGAAGAAAAATTGAGAAGAAATATCCCCATGTATTAATAATCCCCCTGAGAAATGAGGTTTTGAGTGATTCCTACATTATTCTTTATGCTTTTACATGCGTCCAGATATTTCCACCTGCACATGCTGAGGTGGTGGCCCATTAAAAAAGAGCATTTGAGACAAGAAAAGCCGCAGCAGGGTGGTCTGTCCATGGCGTGGGGTTGAGGAGACGAGACTTGCTGTATGGGTCCCGTGTGTACTAACCCTTTTTGGGGACAAGAGGCAGGTGGACGGGGCAGAGGGCCAGGAGGTTCATGCAGATGGCCCGGCAGAAGCCCATGTTACTACTACTGTCTCTGGACATTTAAATGGGATCAGGGTGTGAGGTGTAACCCAGGCCAGGTCAGCACTGTCCAAAGGGGACAGAGGGGCTCCACGTTCCCCCCTCGTGCCCGTGCCTGCTGGGCTCAGCAGCTGAAGCACAGGGAGAAGGGCACCGCCCCAGCCAGGAATCAGGCTCATCTTGGTGGACTCCTCTCCAACGCAGTTGTATGAATGTCCCAGGAAAGCCGTCTTCGTCCACAGGGCTCTGTTCAGGTCGCCCTGTCTCTGACAGGCTGCTGAAAAGGTTCCTCGGTGGCCCTCTTTCCTGGGAGCCTGACGCCATAGCCACCTGCTCTTACTGGAATTCGGACCTTCCCCTGGGACGCTCTTGATGAAAGCCCCTCCGTGGTCTCCATTGCTTTCAAGATTAGATCAAAACCCTTAGGCTGGTTTCCAAAGGGCTCCCCACTCTGCCTGTGACCCACTTTCCCAGTCTTGCCTCTCCATTCTTGGCCTATGTCCCTTGCTCCTTGCCTCTCGAGCCTACTCACTGATCCCTGAAGTTGCCAGACTGTTGCTGGGTCCCCAGGCTCCCCCCGCCACTACCTTCCTGTTCCCCACCAGGCAGAGAGCATCCAGCCCCCCTGCATTTCCTTAGAACCCTGTGACCCTCCCATCTCGTCCCCTGGGAGGGTGCGGATCTCCATTAGAGCAAGTGCGACCCTGCAAGGGCCAATTCCCTTTGCCTTCTACAGACTGCGGCCTGGTGCCCAGCGCACGCTGGTGCTTATAACTGTTGAGTGGATGAATGAAGGAAAGGAGAGCAGGACCATGCGCCATCATACAGGAGACTCCTTTAGTCAGCTCCAGGCTCAGGTTAACTTCCAGCAACAACTCGTACCAGTTGTCAGCTGCTTCCCTACCTGCTCGGTTTAGAAGGGATCTGAGGGTGCTTCTCAGGTAGGGAGGAAAGATCAGCTATTTCAATTACTACTGTAGTGTAACAAATCACCCCCAAATCTAAAAGCTTAATGATGATAAATATTGATCTTGCTCATGCAGGACGTTGTGGAGATGGCTTATGTACGCATCCACTGGAGGAGGAACTGGGTGACCAGCAGGGGATCCACTTCTAAGATGGTGCGCTCATGTGGCTGACAAGCTGGTACTGGCTGGCTGTCGGCTGGGAACTGCTAATGTGGTCACCGGGAGCCTTGGTTTCTCTCTGTATGGGCATCTTGATGTGCTCTTGGACTTTCTCCCAGGTGATGGCTGGGTTCCTACGTATTTCTAGGTTCTGGATGGAAGCCACTGCGGCCACATTTTACTGATCAGCAAACCATCATAAAACCAGCACAGACCCCAAGAGAAAGGACTTACCTTCTACCTCTCAGTGGGAGAAGCAGCAAAAGATTTGCTTTAGGCGACAGAGGAGGATGGAAGTGGCACAAATGATGCTTATTTTCCAGTTTTATTTTAACCAACAGAAGTAATCCCACATGGGACCCATGGATGAAGCTGGGATTGCAGAAAAGTCCTAAAACCCAATTGCTGGATCTGGTGCTTGGAACAAGCTTCCTGGGAAGACAGGCAGCTTCCCACCAGGAGAGGTGTTCCAATGTGTTTGGCAACCACTTTTAGAGCTGTTATGGAGACAGCCAAGGGTCGGGATTGGGTAGAAGCAGCAGAAACATATTCTACTTATTGATCATCTCACCATAATTGTGTATTGTCACAGCATTAGCCTGCTCTTCCTGACGCCAACCATCAGGCTCTGGGACCAAGGAAGCTGGTGGTGGGTGGTAATGAAGATGAGGGGGTTGATGCTGGTGGAGATGCTCATGAGGGTGACGATGGTGACAGTGATGGGGGTGACGATGTCAGTCAATGGCGATGGTGATGATGTCAATGGCAATGTTGGTGACACTGTCAATGACGATGGTGGTGATGATGTCAACAGTGATGGTGAAGATGCTGATGAGGGTGACAGTGTGGCATGACAATGGTGCTGCTGACGATGGTACTGATCCCAGGTATGTCACGTGCTCTATGTTAACTCCTTTAGTCCTTATGACGGTCCTACAGGTTAAGGGTCATCATGATGCTTATTTAAAGGGTCAACAAACGGAGGCAGAGGCAGGTCACAGACAGGGTCAGCTGGTGGTTGGTGGAGCTGGCTGGCCAGCAGGTGGATATGCTGGGAAGACTTCCCGCCCCGCACAGGATGTTCCTCCAGTCCCTGTACTTCATTCTGTCCTCATGACCCTGCTCCGATCTCCCTCCATCAGGACCCTGCCCAGCGAGTGTCTGGCCTGAATGCAGAGGCACCAGGGTCAGGCCTGGTGGGAGAGGACTTTCAGGCCTCCTCGGACCTTCCCATGAAGGCAGCTGGCTCACGTGGCTTCCAGGGCCTCTCCTTTCGCTGTGTCCACATGGCTAACTGCAGGAGGAGCAAGGACTCTGGCACCAGAGGGCGTCTCCAACTACCCTCTCGACCCACGTGTCACCTGAAAGCCTGAGCGATGCCCATTCCAACCAACATGTCAGAAAACACTGCAGAAGTCAACCTACGCGGCTGCATGTGCACGCAGTGACAGGCACCTGTTTAATCACACAGCCTGATGAGTTTGACCACAGACGTGTGGGTCTTGGTAGCCGAGTCGCCATCAGGACACGGACTGTTTCCATCGCTCTCCAGCTTTCACCTGCCCCCAGCCCTGGGCAGGGGCTGCTCTGCTCCTCCTCCCTGCTGCCACCTCACGTCAGGGACTCACGGTTCACCTCCTTCTCACCTGGCTTCTGTAGCGCAGCACAAAGATCTGGGGATTCTTCTGTGCTGTGGGTGGTCAGTTCGCCCCTTATTTCTAGTAGAAAACGCAGTCGGGCAGTGTGCCACTCACCTGCCCACGGCACCTGGGTTGGAATAGCAGGTTTGAGGACACACATAGGCAGCATTTCAGGTGTAGGGGATGGGCAGATGGCAGGGGGCTGTGGCCTGCTGAGGTCTGTCCCCCGAAGCTCAAGCTCACGTCCAGCTTCAATTCTTCCCTGTGGAGGCTTTAGCAGGAGGGGCCCTTGGGAGGCGACCTGATCATGGGTGCTCCGCCCTCATGGAGGGACTAGTGCCTTTCTCAAGTGACTGAGTTGAGACTGGGTGAGGTCTTATAGGAGTGAGCTGGGTCTCATGGGACTGAGTTACTTCAAGAGCAAATTGCTATACAGCAAAGTCACTGAACATGCATCTCTTCTTCTGTCTCCAAATGTTTCCCCATCATGAGTCTTTGTAACCGGAGGCCCTTACCAAAAGCCGAGCAGATGCTGGTGCCATGTTCTCAGACATCCAGCCTCCAGAACTTCAAGACATACGAAAACCTTTTTTCATTATAACCTACACAGCCTCAAGGATTTTGTTTTAGCAAAGAAAATGGAGGAAGACACAGGGTGCTAGAATAAAATAGAGAATGATTTTTCTGAGAGTCCTAAGGCAGGACACACCACCTTGGGAGGGAGTGAGTTCCCAGGCCCAGAGATGGGAAACAACTGGCAGGGATGTTATTTAAAAAAATTCCAGCATCAGATGAGGAAGTGAGTCTTAAAAACCCCTCCTGGGCAGAGGTCAGCAGGGTTACAGCTGGTCCGGGTGCTAATATTTGTGCCTACGTGTGAACTCTCTTCTGCACAAACCTTGCTGGCCCTGGAGCTTTGATCTTGATGCAACACAACCACAATAGCTATGCTTTGCTTGATGTCAGGTCCCACTGCTGGGGGGCGTTTCCTCTCTTCAAGGGACCATGACTGTTTTTAAACTGTATTTGATGTGAGCACCTTAAGCAATAGCTGGTTTTTGAAAACTTGCAGGATCTAGACTTCTTTGGTTCTCCAGCTGGAGTGTCCATCAGGATCACAGAATCCTGTTGACACAGAGCCCAGAGTGTCTGTGACTCCAGGATGTTCCCTCCCCAGGTTCCAAGGAGGCGTTGCTGAGGCTGGTTGGGGCCACTTGTCCACTGCTGGGGACGGGAATTCACACCCCAGGCCCATCTGAGCTGCCTCTGAGCGTTTCCATCTTTCCTTTTTAGAATCCACCAAATCTCTGTGCTGTGGTTGGAATCCATCCGTATGCTGCTCGACTTCTGTTTTTAATAATGACTCTGGGAAACAGAAATGTATCTCGTTGTGGAAAATGTTACCTCCATATCAAACAAATGCCGAGCACCAGAGCGCTTGAGTTACGCTCTCATCTTTCCATTTATTAAAAACAGCACTAAATGATTTGATTTATTAGCAGCAGTCTGGAGAGGGGGAGGAGACCCAGAGAAAACCCGCAAATGTGTGGCACCCGGTGTTCCAGCGTGTGCGGAGCGAGTGCAGGAATTTTTCCTTTTCTTCTCTTTGATGGACGGGTAGTAATTGTACTTCTTAATGGGGTTCAGGGTGATATTTCAACACACGTGGACGGCCTGCTCTGATCAAATCTGAGTAATTAGCGTTTGCTCTCCTTTTCAGGTTTTTTTTTTTTTTGTGCCTGGAGGCTTTAAGCTTCTTTCTTTCGGATCTTCATAAAATACATGCTGTTATGGGGAACCGTGGACATTCCTCTGCCTGCAGAACCCCCAAATTTATTCCTTTTACCTGGATTTAGGACCTTTGTTTCCTTCTTGCCTTCTCAGCCTCTAGAAGTCATATTGTACATTGAGGTTCCCTTTATTTTTATTTATTTTTTATTGCAAGTGGAAGTATTTCTTTTGGGGAATGCATTTCGTCTAAAATGTACAAGACATGAGAAATGTGAATAAATATAAACACTGTTGTTTAAAAATTCTTTTCAGGAACTGTGAAGTAGTAAGTTGGAGGTTTAAATGTGGAGGACATCAGGCTGGAAGATGGGAAGAGGGAAATGATTCTCCAGGATGTGAAACCAGCCGCAGAGATATCTCTGCAGAGAGTCTTACAGGACTCCTGGCTCAGGAAAATATGGCGGGGCCTGAGAAAGAGGAGATGCATTCACGGGAAGGGAGGTTCATGCAGAAATTAACCATCTCATAAGAGACAGCCAAACCCCAGCCGCTCAGCATTAGATGCGCTGACTCTCATTTCTGCATGTCTGCCTGTTTCTTCCCCTTCTTCCATCTTCCTCTGGGGCTTCCTCTTGCACATGGCCCAGAGTGGCTGCTCCTTCGCATTCACTCTCTACTTGATCTTTCCATTCCACTATTTTCCATTGATTGCAGTCTCTTATTTCAAATTCTTGGGAGGGAGGATTTGAGAGGACCCTGGGTGCTAAGGGCCTGCGGCCATGTGTGCATAGGCACTGCGCGTGCCTTTCGAGGGTGGATGGGGAAGAGGTGCAGAGGTGCCTGGCAAGCTTGGGCTGCTGGGGCTGTAGGAGGGGAGATTCGTTGAGAAGGAGGTCGGGTGAGCAGGGATCCCACAGACCCCGAGGATCCACTCTGGGGCCGGCCTCGCCCTGAGGCTGCTCCCTGGCAGCCTCCAAGCTGGCCCATACCGCTTCTCGCCACTGCTCGGTCTGGGTGGCCTGTGCCCTCAAGGTCCTGGGAGGGAGATCCGCGGTTATGCAGGAGTCACAGGCGCCCGCTGGAGACTTTACCCGCGGCCTCCCACGCGCGGCCTCCACCTGCTCTTCCTCTCACTGTGGCCGCCCGAGCTCCATGGCTGCTCGGCCTACGGCCCTGGTCCTCCTTGGTCCCCCTCCGTGGGACACCAATGACCTCCAGCAATGCCAAGGCTGGCTGCACCCGAATCCGGCCCCTTGTCGCCGTCTGCGCCGCTGCCGCTCCAGCTGTGCTCCTTCTGCAGCCTCCTGACTGTCCCGCCACATAGGCCGCGACCCTGAGGTCCGCCCTCAGCGCGCCTGGAATGTACTCACTCACCACCTCACAGGTGAGTCGCCACGTCCACAGAACCCTGTGGGGGTCCCCCTTCCACCAGATTGGAAGGCAAAGTCAATTCAGTGGCCTTCAAATCCCGCAAAGGGAGCCCATCCTCTGCGTCTTTGCTCTTTCTTGGCTTGCTCTCTTCCAGCTATTAAACTGAATTAGATTTGGCCTAAAGCAGCCACCATACATATGTTAAGTTTGGCCTACCGGTCCTCCGTATGCAGTGCACTGTAACCTAACTTGATGGATAAACAGACTTTTAATCCAACCCGGAAGTGTGCCCTCAGAACCAGCCCTGAGTCTCAGCCAATCGCAACCGCTGAACCTCCAGCCAATCAGAGGTTGAGAGCTGCTGAAACATGACCATATAAGGCAAACCCGGAGAGCAGCCAATCAAATTGTTTGTGTGTGTCACGTCCTGTCTGTTGCCTATAAATAGACTTTGCGAGGGGGTTTGGTGTAGCGTTTTGAATCTGTGTAATCTGTGATCTCAGTGGGTTCTCGAGTCATTTCTTTGCTCAAGTGAATTCTTGCTAAATTTGTTTCAGTTCCTTCATTTGGTACTCCTCCCTCCCCGGATCCTCAGGGTTCCCTAGACGTGGCAAGCACAGTCCTATCTGGGCCTTTGGCACCTGCTATTCTGGCGGCGGACTCGCCAGGGTGCCCGTGCCTCAATCTCCCCAGGCCTTCCCCCAACACCCAGTATTAAGTGGCACCCACTCTGACCCTTCCTGCTGCCTTTGGTGGCCCGGTGTTTTCCTTAAGTCCTAACACGCTGTATCATTCATTTATATACTTGATTTCTTCTACTAGAAGTGCAAAGCCAGGAAGCTGTATCTTTCATCGTTACCGCAGAGATTAGCGCCTGCCACTGAACAACATGTACTGCAAACAATGAGGAAATCCAGGGAAAACGAATAAGTGAATTTGGAGACTCATAACTCTTCATATTCTAAGCCAATAATACAGTTTGCTTACTGAGAAAACAGCAGCATAAACACGCACCACCTAGACCTGTAAACATCTGTTTCTGTCTTCATTCTTTCTCCCCGTCCCCTTGGAGCAGACTGCTGAGTTCCAGTCTGGAACCTGGCTATGGGACTTTCTGCTTCTCCGAGAGTCACCTGGCTGCGGGGCCTGGGGACAGGGTCCTGCCCCCTCCCCCTCTTACTGCAGGGCAAGCTCCCTGCTGACCAAGAGGGGCCTGAGGGCCTTTCCTCTTTTACCTGGTGGTTTGTCCTCGGTTCCTAGAATTCCCACGTGGGAATCAGGATCAGTCTCCAGGGTCTCCTTTGCATGAGGCAGGAAGGTCGGTGGTTCCTGGGAAGGAGCCCCTAGGAGGCTTTTCAAAACGGTGCGGCGGGCGCGGTGCCCGACTTCCGCCAGAGGATGGCACTGTGGGTGTTTGCAAGAGGCAGCGGAGTCCTTCTGAAAGCAATTTCCAAATGGCAGTAACAGCTGCACTTCCAACCCTGCAGGGAGCAGAGAGCCTTGGAAAATGTTAACCCCTGAGTGGTGGGAAGCAGGGACTCTGGGGCAGCCTGGGGGGCTCTTGACCTGGAGGCAGGGCAGGGGCCAGACGGAATGAGACAAGGGAACCGCAGGGCCACCAAGGTGCCCGTGGGATCCTGGCCGGGAGGCTCCCTGGGTTGGGGGTGGGTCTGCAGAGCCCAGGTCCCTGGGGGAGCGGGCAGCGGTGGTGGGGTCTGCCTGGTCTCTCCTTCCGTGCCTCTCGGGCCAGCGAAAGATGCGCCTGCCACTCCCTGAGGGTGGGGTGCTGGACACAAGGAGAGAGTTTTGGAATAAGAACATGAGTGACTGGTTTCATTTTTTGCAAAAGCGGGGTTGGGGGGGGGGGAGAAAAGAAAAAGGAGATTCTCCCTAGTTTCTCTTGGGTGTGACCGTGGTTACTACTATCTTTGAGATACCAGCCTTTGCCTGTGTGCGAAGGGCTCCCTCTCCGTGTCCCTGTGTGACCATCTGTCCATCTCAGCCCCTCCTCATTCCCTAGATCCTTAGGGAACCCTTCCTCTTAGTAACCCACCTCCATCTCATTCCCCTTGGGTTAGGAGGATTCAGGGACATGTCCCTCCTCCCAACTAGAGGAGGTTATTCGAGAGTGTCACTTATGTCACCTGAGCAATCTTATAGCCATGTGGCACTTAGTCCTCACCGGGCTCTCCAAGGAGGGTGTCATGGAAAATGATCCTTTCCCAAGATGACTCCAATATGTGCCTCATGCCAGGCTCTTCTTGTCATGTGATGTTGACAGTCATCCACCAGGAGGTGGGGTCTGTGTCCCTTGAAACAGGGTGGACCTTCCACTGCTTAGTGGAATGTTGCCGAGTGATGTAGGTGACCTCCAGGTGGGTGGTCCAAGGCCATAAACAGCCTCCCCTTCCCACCTTCTGCTCTTCCTTCCTTTCCCGGGGGACCAGGCATGCCAGGTTTGGGAACCCCAAAGTCCTATGCAGAAGAGGTGGCCAGAAGACCCCACACAGAGCCAGAGTGCTGGAGAAGCCCAGCTGCCCTGCTCAGCTGTTGGGTCTCCCAGCCAGGCCCCAGCTCCCGGGGACAGTCTGTCTTGCCCTGCCTCACGGGATCTGTACACTGTTTGATGGGTCTTAACCGCGAAGTGCTGTGCAGATTCATGGCACAGCTGTGGTTACTGATCACGTCACTGCCTGCGCCTGTCCTAGGGGAGCGAGTGGAGGCCTGACAAGCTGTGGGGTGGCCCTGGGCCTGTGCTGTGATTTAAACCTGCAGAGTATTTTCCTTCCCCTGATGTTCCTTTTAGTTGTCAGATTGGAGCTGGGTTCTGTTAGGGTTCATGGAAGGCTGGAGGTGTCTCTTGTTTTGTTCATACATCAGCAAAAGAGGGACCCGGGGTCGGGGTGACTTGGGTACCAGCAGATGACAGTAGAGCTTAGCGTCTGGAATCCAGGACAACTTACAATTGCGTTCTTAGACTAGTGGCCTCGTGAACATCGGCCAGGGCCCAGACCCTCCGCAGGCTGCCTAGCCCTGAAAACTGACCAGCAACTGGCTCATGAGGAGTGCATCCTGTTGGCACGGTAACGAGGGGTTAATGGATGTCTTCACAGTGGGCCATGTTAGAGGCCCCAGGAGCAGGGAAAGCAGGGGAAACGGAATGCCCCACGATGTCACTTCTATTTCGTTAGTGTCATTGCTGTTCACTCGCCTTGGCCACCCACGCTCCTCTCAGGAGCCTCCCAAGGCCACGTAATCTGGTGGCCTGGCAACCTCAGGATGGTCCCGTCAGTGAGTGCTCTTGCTGAGGTTGAGTTTGGATGCCCCACATTTCCTGTTTGGGGACCACACACACTCAGTGGGTCTGGATAACCAGCCAGCAGGTGTCCCTTCTCCGAGACCAACAGAGAAGTCTCAGGATGAGCTTGGGGGCTGTTGACAGGGAGGCTCCCTGACGACAGTCTTGATTCCCATGTTGATCTCAGCACTGTTGAGACGATGTCACAGGCACTTGGCCAATGCCACAGCCATGGGGAGCTTTGTGGCAAGAAGTCCTGGGGTGTAGATTGCCTGGAGAAGTCCCCTCCCCAAGCCCACTGTGGAACCCACTTCTGGGGGGAGCTGAGAAGATGAGGTTGAGCTCCATAGAGAAACCATGAATCTCGTGGCATCTTCTGGGGTTCGTGGTGATGGTACCTGCAGGTAACCATGACCTCGTTTGTACAATGACAACATGTGGGTGTCATTTCTGGAGGCTGAAATGCCTGTGACTTGTGTTGATCGTGACCTTGGGCTGTTTGGAAGCCCCATGCTGCTAGGATGTGTGGTCCCTTTAATGTTCCGCTCCCTGGAGGTGGTGATGTTCATATGATGCTGGTGGCAAATGCTCTGGTTCATGCTCAGTATTAGCACCATCAGGACAGCCAGCCCCCTTCCATTCTGGACAGTTCCACCCCGTGCCTCTCAGGCTTTAGGGAGCATCTCGGTTCCTGGGATCTTGCTTTGTTGCAGGTTCTGTTTCAGCCATGCTGGTGGAGGGTGGTGGGAGGTTCTGCATTTGCGATGAGCTCCCCGGGAGGCTGGTATTGCTGGTCCATGGACCACATTCTGAGAAGCCAGCCTTGTCCAGGCCTGTGCTACCCAGTGGAAATCTCTGCAATGACAGGAACATTCTGCTTTTGCATTGTCCAAGATGGTAGCCACTGGGCACATGAGGCTGGTGAGCACTTGGTATGTCTTTGATTTTAGCTGATCTAAACAGCCACATCGTTGCTCACTAGATAGGATACCCTTTAAACTGTGCGAGTTTTCCTTAAATGCTAGCGTGTATCCGAATCCCGTGAGAGGTTTGCTAAAACACAGATTCCTGCACATTACCTGCCACTAGTCTGGATTGGGGTCTGGGAATTTGCATCTCTTATGAGTTCCCTGGTGGTCCCGAAGCTGTGTGTTTGGGGGCCACACTTTGAGAACCTCGTCATCTGATAACCATCCCCATTTCTGAAAGACCCTGCCTCGGTCCGTTTTTTTGTTGCTGTAACAGAATACCCGAGATTGAGTCATCTATAGAGGAAAGAAGTTGATTTGAGCTTGTGGCTTTGGAGGTGAGAAAGCCCAAGAGCCTAGTGCAGTGTCTGCTTGGACTCTGCTGAGGGCCTCGGGTGCTTCAACCCATGGTATAAAGCTGAAGGGCAAGCAGGCAGATGCAGAGGAGGGAGCACTCTCTAGTCACCATTCCAAACAGCAAGAATCCATCTAGCTCCCCCAGCCCCACCTCTCAGCACTGCTGGGGAAATCGAGGCCCAGCCTGGTCAACTGTGAAAGGTGCTGCTTACCCCTAGCTCTAGAACCCTGGGTCCCGATTCCTAGGGCAGGGG
Organism: Urocitellus parryii; assembly: GCF_045843805.1. Taxonomy (NCBI): domain Eukaryota; kingdom Metazoa; phylum Chordata; class Mammalia; order Rodentia; family Sciuridae; genus Urocitellus; species Urocitellus parryii. The sequence continues at coordinate 26,359,753 of NC_135539.1, read as the reverse complement.
CCTCTGCTCCACTCTGCCTGTGTGCAAGGACTGGGGCTTGTGGTAGGAGCTGACTTCAGGGAAGGCTTCTCTTCAGGAGACGATGGGGCCCTTGATGCCCAATTCTTCTGGAAGCCATCTTGGTCCAGTCCCTCCTCACCACCCAGAGGCTCCAGCCCCTCTGATTATTTAATTCTCCTCCTTTCCTATCTCTGACAGTGACTTGATCAGTAGTTAGCAGCTTAGGTTAAAAAAAAAATAAAAGAAAGAAAAAGCCACTGGAGAGGATCAAATCATGGGTAGAAATACTGTTTTGAGGGCCTTACGCACATATTTCAATAATCTATGCCGTGGCTGGTCCCTGCACAGAGCGTGTGAGGACAGATGGACCATGGTGACATAAAATTGCTGCCATTTATCAAGCACCCGCTGTGAGCCAGACACGGGATCAGGTCCTTTCTATTCCCGATCTCATTAAACCGTCACAGAAAGCCTAGGTGGTGGATGTTATTATTACCAGTTTTCAGATGGGAAAGGGAAGCCAGCCAGACACTGAGTGGAAGGCTGGAGGTTTGCATACCGTCCCTCCGACACCCAATTCTGGGTATTTCTCTTTGGGAGGTGCTGTGAGCTCCCCGGCCCTGCTTTGGTGGGACTGATGCTTGTGAGAGGTGTTGTCCTCAATGGGGCCACCTGCCCGAATCAGCTGTGTCTGCTCAGTGTCCAGGACTGAAGGCAGGACTCCTGCAGAGGGCCTAACCCTAACCCTAACCCTAACCCCAGCCTGATCCTGAGCCAGTGAACCAGGGGAGGCGAACGTCAGAAGGATTTTGATTTTAAGTAACCGAAACCTGAATTAAAAGAAAAGAAGATAGCTGTTGTCTCCTGCTCCAGGGAAATATGAGGGACATCAGTATGGTCTTCAGGTATTTCTAGAACCTGGGTTTCACTGTCATCAGAGAGTTTTGTTCATTTTCTGGCTCTTTTTCTCTGAGTGAGCTTCATTCTCGGACAGACTCCTGTATGCTGGGGAGGATGGACACCAATAGCTTCTGACTCTCACTGTCCTCAGAGGGTGCAACTCCAAAGAAGAGAGAGCACCACCCCCCAACCCCTAGCTCCAGCCAAAATCCCAGGGATGACTCCCATTGGCTCACCTTTGCTCATGTGACCTGCCCTGCTGACCAATCACTGATGCAAGGAGGAGGGACCAGTCTAATGATACAGAGCTGAGCGCTGTACCTACCCCTGAAGATGGAATGAGAGCCATAGCATCTGGGTGTTTCTTTGAAAGCACAATATATTCTATTATCAGAAGAAAGCTCAGTCAAAACAAAACGAAACAAAAAGTCCCCCCAGACCCTATTGCTACCACCATCTGCTAAATTGGTCTAGACAGTAAATTGAAGGCCCTGCTAATGGAGTAGCCTGAAATTAGCTTGTTCCATGCACTGTGTTAATTCTGAACCACTCCTTGGTCATCAGCTCCCTATTTAACCCTGTTGCAACTCCTCAAAGTTCATAAGTTGTGCCGTAACTTCCAGCGAGATGGTACTTGGAGCTGGGACCTCTGGGAGGTAATTAGGTCGAGGTGAGGTCATTGGGTGGAACTGCCCGTGTTGGTATTGGCATCCTGATAAGAAAAGGAGGAGAGCAGAACTCTCTCCCTCCACCACGTGAGGATACAGTCAGAACATGGCCACCCACAATCCGGAAGTGGGCCTTTGCTGGAACCCAACCAAGCTGGCACTCTGACCTTGAACTTCCCGGCCTCCAGAGTGCCTGCTGTTTAAGCCTCCCAGTTTGGTAATTTATGACCTACCCAGCGCTGGCATTTTGTCCTGGCAGCCCAAGCTCCGACAAGTCCCCCAATCGCACCGGGCATCCTCTGGCTTCCCACACGGGTCTCACCAGGTGGCGTGGAGCTCTCCACACCCCGTGGAGCTGGCCTCCTGGCCTCCCGCTTCTCAAGGTGCCCTTGGTGATGTAGCCCTCCCAAGACCCCACTTTCCCCATGTCCGTCTAACAAGTGAGACCCCTTCCAACCACGGCTTTTTATCAGGAAGCAGGTCATTGGAGGAACATGACCTTCACATTGCGAAGTTCCTGGGTAACAACTGGGTGATTGTAAACGTGTCTATGTTGTTCAGAGGCAGAAACTGTCTGCTTGGGTCTGGAAGATCCAGGACTTTGGCAATACATTCATTGGCTCAGTCATTTGTTTGTTTTCCCCAGCAGAGATTGTCCCCGAGCTCCACCGACTGGCAGATGGCCTGGCCCCACTGGGGAAAAGCCAGCCTTCACCGTGACCTTTGTCTCCAAGCCCTGGCTGCTCCACCCTTGAGACCACCCTTGGACAAGCTTCCTGAATCCTGGCTTTCTTCTGTCTCGCCGGTGATGAGCCTGGCTCTGGTTTCATGTGTCCTGCTACCAAAGTGTCCTGACTTGGGACAGGGATGATTAGCACTTTGTCAGTCTGCTGGGACCAAAATCGGTACAAGAACAATGCAGAGGAGGAAACATTGATTTGGGGCTCACAGTTTCAGAGGTTCAGTCTGTGGTTGGCCAACTCCATTGCTCAGGGCCTGGAGAGAGGCAGAGCATCATGGCGGAAGGGTGTGGTGGAGGAGGGCTCTTTAGCTCCTGGCAGCTGGGAAGGAGGGCAGGGGAAGGAGCTGGGGACAGATATAGTGACCAAGTCCATGTCCCTAGTGACCTATCTCCTGCAGCCATGTCCCCCCCTGCCTACATTCAACATCTAGTAGTCCATTCAAATGATCAATCCATCCAATGGATTAATCCACTGATGAAGTCAGAAATCCATTCAAACCATCAATTCATCAAATGGATTAATCCACTTGTGAGGTCAGAGCCCTCACAATCCAATCACTGCCTAAAATCCCCACCTCTGAACCTTGATGCAGTGGGGACCACCCTTGAGCTTTTGGGGGGACATTCCACATGTAAACCATAACGGCCCCCCAGGGGATGCCAAGCAGGGGAGTGAGCGCTCCCCACCACAGGCTCTTGACCAGGAGCAGAAGGCCCGCAAGAGAGGCGGTGGGTCAGCCTGTGGCGGGCAGCTGCTGTCCCGTGAAGGGCCCTGGCTTCCATCCCTGTACCCCAAACACGGAGAGGCTAGGCGAGCTGGGACAGGCTCCTTAGAGAAGCTGCTTCTTGTGGATTTTGAAGACATGTGGCGTGTGAAGGGGAGTCCCTTCCAGTGGGTGCACCCCTGGGCTCAGCCCTCCCTGGTCGGCAGTGCTGGGAGCCTGCCCCTCAAGGCCACCTGCCTGCCGTCCCTTGGCTTTGGTTCTCCTCATCCTCTTATTCAAAAGTTGCCGTCGACCATTATGTGCCAGAGGCTGGACCTGAACCCAGGTCTGTCTGACTCTCAAGCCAAAGGCGTTTCCACGCACACGTGGTGGGAAGGTAACGGTGACCCAGGACGGGAGGGCTGGGGAGCATCCTCAGTCGCTGGGTGGGACGGGGGAAGGAAGCCCCAAGAGAAGGCCCTGAGGTGGCCGGCAGGACCCTTAGGGTGGCCCCGGTAGGTGGGTTCCGAAGGGGGCCTGGGGTCAGGGAGTTTGGATTTGACATTGCAGGCCCTAGGGAGCCCCGGGGACTTCCTGTCGGGGAGCGAGTGCTGGTCACTCGTGGCGTTTGAGAAGAATTATTTATGGCACCAGCACAAGGTGGCATTTGAAGGAGAGGAGGAGATGGGAGGGCCCTAGAAGCCATTCCCCAGGCCTCTCCATTTCCCCCAGCCTGGCCTTGCCGCCTGTGGAACGTGGCTTTGTCCCCCCGGCCTCCTGGTGGGTCTCCAGGAGAGGCCCAGGCCCAGGAGGCCCTGAAGGCAGACTTTGAGGCTCCCCTGGCAGAGGGTCCACAGGGGCGGTGACACCTGGCTCTCTGCTCCGAGCCTCCCGGGGAGCAGGAGCCGCCCGCACCGTCTGGCTACCGCTTCTGCACGAGTATTTATGAGCTGCGAGACTCGAGATCATAAGGCTCCCATATTTTTCTCTTTTTTAAAGGCCAATAACTTAAGAAAATGTTTTTGCCAGAAGAGAAACTTCAAAGATCCCGGAGAATAACACGCTGGGAATGATTGAAAGGTGGCCCCGCGCACATCTTGAATTTCAGCACAAAAGAATGTGCCCGGCCGGGCGGGCCTCTCCACAGTTTAAGCTTCTCTTTGTTTTTCTCCATCGTTTGCAATCAGATGCAGAAGGGAGGCTGTTAGGCATTTGGCCGCGGCCATCTGGAGGGCAGGCTGGCCAGATTCTTTTTCATCCCGAGGAGAAGGCTCCCAGAGCTATTGAAAACATCTCCTTCACTTTAAAAAGCAGAAATTTAAAATCTCCGGGCTGCTGTTGAGGGGCGAGGCGGCCCCCTGATCTTTTTTTTTTTTTTACTGAGCATGTGGAAGTTATTGAAGGCAATTATCTAGCACCATAGAGAGTGGACACCCCGGGAGCCTGGGCCTGCAGATACTAGACGGGCTGACTCTGGCCAAGTGGTTTAAAGTGGCCGAGCCTCAGCTTATCACTCATTCTTTGGGATAACATGGGCCTAGGCTGTTTCACTGGGCTGTTGAGAAGATCAAATGAGATCATGTTGACATTCCTTTGGGTGTGTTCTGTGTCCACCCTCATTCTTGCTTTAGAGACAAGATTTCTGATTTTCTCATTACTTACTTTCAAGGGAGAAGAAGGGCCCATCTGTGGATGAGAGCTGGGCAGCTGTGGGCAGAGGCTGAATGACCAGTGTGCTCACCTGTGCTCTGCTCCTAATGGAGCGGCTGCCTGATGGGTCCAGGAGGCCCTAGTGGACCATAACACATGGCCGGCTGAGGGAGCCTTGGTGTAGGGTCTGTAGGCTGTCACACAGCTGTGGCTGAGTGTCTTAGTCCCTTTTCTGTTGCTATAACAGAACACTTGAGACTGGCTAATTTATAAAGAAAAATGATTGCTTAGCTCAGGTTCTGGAAGTCCTAGAGCGTATGGTGCCAGCATTCTCTCAGCTGCTGATGAGGGCCCTGCATGGTGGAAGGTAAGCTGCGGGGGGCAGCCGTCTGTCTCCCCTTCCCATGTGCGTGCCTGAGGATGAGGCTTGGCAGGGGGAGCCCCTACTGTCAAGAACTCTCTAGAACAAGGACAGGCTCATTGGAAGCACCAAGAAGGGTGAGGTTCAAGATACCCAGAAGTCTTTGCCGACCAGGGGTCAGTCCTGGGGTGGGCGAGGACCCAGGCTGCCCCGTATGAGCGCAGCCCTCATGCCCTCCTTATAAGAAGGGCTCCTAGATGTGCATTCCAAGGTGCATAATGGTTGTACAAGTGTCTCAGACACCTGAAATGAACATCAGTTATTCCGTTTAGGTTTTGCAGGGACCAATTTGGGGCAAGTCATTTCACTGCTCTGGGCTCAGGTGACCCATCTGCCTAGTGGGGAGATGGCCGGGTCCTGGCCAGTGGCCAGTTGCAGTGACCCTGTCAGTTGCCAAGGCGCTTCCCCTGCCGTGCGGCTCTACCTCCTCTGCTCACCAGAGCTCTGTGGGTTGCCGACGTCCTGTACTTGCGGAAGGTGCAGGCCCGGGGCTCAGGGACGGTCAGCCGTGTCTCCAGGACGAGAGGTGAGTGTGCTCGGGGCTCCGAGCTGGAACAGAGAGCCTCTGGATGACCACGGCCTTGCTGCCTCTCCAGACACGAAGACTCGACGTACACTGGCGTCCAGAAGCCCTGACCTCTGTGCTGTCAACCAGGGCCACATCCCCGCCACCCAGTGCTCTACAGAGGTGGGCGCTGGGCTCCTGCTCTGGGTTTGCTCTAATGGAGGCCAAGGGCACCGAGGCCCAGCTCCCCGCTGCCGGGGACTCTGGGGAGAGGCACAGGAGACCTGGTCCTCAGCGTCCCCCTTATGGGGCCTGCGCCTGTAGCTGCTGGGGTCTTGGGCCACCTGGAGGCAGCCTGGTGTGTCATCTTTGCTTCTGATGCTTTTGATGCACCTGTGTGTGTGCACACACACTCACGCATACGCACACGCACACGTGCACCCGCGTGGCCTTGTCTTTTGCTGCTGCGGCAGCCTCCAGCCCCTCCTGGTGGCGGCACGTGTGAGTGGGAGCTTTGATGAAGGAGTTCCGTGCAGCGGTGACAAGATTGATTTCCAATTTCCTGCAGAATGACTCTGTCATCCCTGGTGACTCAGGCGGTGTAGCTCACGTGGCAGGCCTGCCTGGGGTGACAGATCATACTGACGGCTTCCCCGACACGCAGGGGACATTGTGACAAGACGAGGAGGAAGGCATCTTCAAGGGATTTTGCGTGGGGCGTGGGCAGGAGACGACGGCTGCCCAGGGCTTCAGGCCCCGCGGGTGCCGTGTTTGGAGCAGGACACGACTTTGCCACACGAGGGAGGCCAGAGTGGGTTCTGGCTCCTGTGGCTGCCCGGGAAAGCCTCTGTCCCCCTCCAGGGACTGTTTGGTGGGGCTCAGCATGAGCACAGTCAAAGGCTCGGCCAAAGGACAGAGGGGATCAATTTCCAATTGTCTCCTCACACAATTCTCCTGGGTGGCATCCAGGAGGCAAAACAAGGTTTGCAACAGTGTGGATTTCAGGGAGGCCATCGGGGCCAGTGGAACACGCCTGGAAGGACTGAGTGGGCTTTGGTTTTCTTTTCCCCCCGCTTACCTGCTGTGTGACCTTGGGTGCCTCCTTGAACCTCTCTGAGCTTCATTGATTTATTTGTTAATGGACACATCATATTATTTTGTGGGTTTCTGGGGAAGGGGGTGACATGACATAATATGTAGGGGCTCAAAATTAGTTGACGGAGACTCTCTTTTCTCATTGGATTCTTTTCTTTGTTGAACAACAGCCCACGAGCACTCATGGGTCCCTGCCTGGTGTTGGAGATAACAGAGGTGTCCCTGTCTGTTTGTAACAAAATGCCACAGGCTGTGATTCATAAAGAACAGAAATTCACCTGCTCCAGGTCTGGAGGCTGGAAGTCCAGGGTCAAGGCCTGAGCAGCGTGGTGCAGGGCGAGGGCCCAGCGGCTGCTCCCTAGGTGGCTCCTTGCTGCCGTCTGGCTGCTGGTTTGGCAGCATCCTCTGGGGCACTGGACAGAAGGTGAGGGCAGGAGAGTCCTCCCTTCACCCTGAGTGCCCTTGTGGGGTGGGGGTCCCCTTCACGAGGGCAGAGCCCTCTGACTTGGTCACTTCCCCGAGGCCCCGCCTCCTGATCCCACCACAGCGGGGACTGGGGTTCAGCTCCTGAACTCTGGAGGAGCATCTGTCAGACCACAGCCGGAGGCGCTGGAGAGACGGGCGGCCCAGGGAGTCAGCATCGTCCTCAGCAGTGGACAGCTCTTCCCTGCACCCTGGCCAGCTGGGAGCGCTGCTCTGGACCCACACGCCTTGGGTTCCCTGTCCCTGCACTGACCCACTCTGGGTTCTGCTGGCTGGGCCCCAGCGTGGAGGGCACTTGGAAGGGAGGGAGGACGCTGCTCGCTGACCGTGGTGTCCGCAGCATCTGGCGCACAGTCCAGGACACAGTGGGGCTGCCAGGGTGTGGCCAAGGCCCCCTGCTTGAATTCATCCCTGACCTGGGTGCTCCTGAGCTCCCCAACTCGATGGGATCCTGCTGTCCACCCATGCAAGCCTGGGGTCACTCACCCTGGTGCCCACGTTTGTTTCTTTGTAAAATAAAGTTAGTCCCTGATGTATTTATCAATATTATCAATTTGATAATCATCAATATTGTTAACTATTGATGATTATCAATATGATTAGAGGATTGATTGACTTAAGTAATGTATAGGAAATAATTAATAAAGCATGAAAAAGGGAGAAGAAAACCAGTGTTCTACCTGCTGGGTGGCAGGTAAAGGAGGGTGTTCTTCTGTGGTCGCGGGCTCTTCGTTGCTGTGACCCAGATACCCGACATAAACAACTGAGAGGGGCAAAGATTTATTGGGGCTCCTGGTTCCAGAGGATTCAGTCCGTGGTTGTCTGGCTGCATTCCTTTGGGCCTGACGTGAAGCAGAGCGTCACGGTGGTGCTCAGTCACGCAGCTGGGAAGGAGGGAGGGGGAGGGAGCGAGAGCCAGCAGATAAACCTTCCAGGGCACCCTGAGTGACGTCCTTCAGCTAGGTCCCACCTCCCCGCAGTCCATTCTGCTATCAGTGGGTGACTCCATCAAGTGGATGAGGTCAGAGCCCCGTGGTCCACTCATTGCCCAATAGCCCCACCTCTGCACCTGGCTGCCTTGGGGACCAGGCCGTCCACACTTGAGATTTGGGGGGAAGTTCCACACTCACAACCTTCTCCTTTCAGAAGGTTCAACGCACACGCTGGTCTATCCTTCCTCGGGGCTCCGGGGCGGCAGGCGTATTTTCAGCCTTCACCGACTCATCCGTTTTTGTCCCCTGGCTGTGGGGCTGGCACGTGGCCAGAAGGACTCCGTTTCCAGAGGCTGCATTTTGAAAGGGACCGTGCTGTGCCTCCCTGAGGCTCCAAGCCATGCTGGGCACAGCTATGTGGGGACCAGCAGGCCCTGGGTGCAGTGATGCAGGAACAGACCTGATCCAGCCATCGTCAGGGTGACCCTGGGAGGTGGCGTCACCATCTCTAGTTTGCAGAAGGGAAACCGAGGCGCGGAGGTGGAGTGACTTGCCCAGGTCACATGTGCACAGCAGGGCCGAAGGTTGGACTGGGGCCGGGGAACGCTCTGCCCTGGGCCAGCGCCGATGCTGGGTGGGTGGGACGCGCCTGCACTGGACCCTCTGACCCTCCGTGAGGCGGCCTATGGACCCCCAGCTGACTCTCATTGCCTGTGCAAGTGCGTCACCAAAGCCTTTTGCAGTGTAGGCTGCAGCAGCTGGAGACCCAGGAGGGACCATGCTGGGGCCCGTGTGCAAGGTGAAGGGGACACTGTGCCCACAGGCAGAGCCCGGCACTCAGCCTCCACTGCGTCTGTTAGAACCTCGTGGAGCTTCCTGCTGAACCCGAGGAGCTCGCCCCAGGCGATGGCATTGGTGGCCTCTCCAACATCCAATCTCAGCACCATTGTCCTGGGCAGACTGGCGCATGGGCTCGCCCCGCTTTTTTCCTGGTGGGACGGCCCCTGTTGCCCCTGAGTGCCCTGTCCACTGCTGTGCTGGTCAGCACTAGCCGGGCACTGCTCCAGACCTGCTTGCCTTCCCGCCTTGGGTCCTGGGAGCTGGGAGGCCGCCTCCATCAGAGGCCCCGCAGTGAACCGTCTCCTGCCCCCCATCATCAGCGTCATTTCCTAAGTGGCCTTGAAGGGTGTTGCTCCCCAACAAAGAGGAAAGACACCTCACGGGCCATGATGCCCGGCCGCAGGCCGAACCCTGTCCCTCCCCACGGCCTGCTGTGGAGTCACCACCTCCCGGGGGAGGCCCAGGGACATAGAAGTTGGCAAGTGCAGGGCTCCGAGGCTCCAATTAGGCTCATCTTTAATGGTGGCACCTGAGACTCCGGGAATGGGGCAGTCAGGGAGGGAAACAGGAAGCCTTGGACCACCGGTGGCTCCAGGGGGACCGTGGCCTTCAGTTTCTCAGGGGCTGCGGAGGGTGAGCTTGTGGAGGGTCCCCCCTCCCCTCTGAAAGCCCTGGCAGCTGTCCTGCTTGGGGCCCTCGGTGCCCTCTGCCCAGCTGGCAGGCTCCCTCCTGAGAGCCGCAGGCTCCACCGTGGCCCCCTCCGTGCCTCCCTGAATGCCAGGCCTGCAAGGAGTGGTCATCAGGAGCTGGGGGCTGGGGGTCAGTGGAGTTCCTTCCTTTTCTGGGAGAAGTCAGAGATTTGAAGGGGACCTGCGCAGACAGTTCAGACAAATGGATCTTTATTTATTTACTTTTGGTACCAGGGACTGAACTCGGGGGGCCTCCACCACTGAGCCACGTCCCAGCCCTATTTGGTATTTTATTAGAGACAGAGACTCCCTGAATTGTGTTGCGCCTTGCCTTTGCTGAGGCTGGCTTTGAAGTCTCCATCCTCCTGCCTCAGCCTCCCCATCTGCTGGGATTACAGGTGTGCACACTGCCCCCGGCTGACAAAGGAATCTTTAATTGCTGACTTCTTAAAAAAGGATGTGCGTGGTTTAAGGAAAAAATAATGTGAGGCTACCTGAAGACAGGACCAAAGGAAGGTGTCAGACTGTGTGTGCATGTGTGTGTGTGTGTGTGTGTGTGTGTGTGTGCGCGCGCGCGCGCGTGTGAGATCTCCAGGTAGATGGGTACCTACCCACCTGACTCAAATCTGGGAGGGCAGCCAACCAAAATCAAAATTGATGGATCAATTAATCATCAATTTATCAGTTCGTTGATCGGCGATAATGAATCCCCTGTCCTTGTCGCCCGTCGTGTGGACATCGATCTTACTGACACTGATCAGGTGGGTTTATAATTGCAGTTTTAAGTAGTGACCAGAACTGTTTGTCACTCAGAGGGTGCAGCTATATTAAAACAATCAGGAGATCATGACCCAGAGTTCACATGTCCTTTATTATCATTAAGAATGAAAGTGCAGGTCGTCTTAGACGTAAGTGATGGGGACAGTTTATCCAGCAGGCTGGGACCCAGGGGGTCCGCCTTCTGTGTGACCTTGGGTGGTGACTTTGTTGTTTTGAGTCTCATTTTGCACCTGTGAAATGGGTATAAGAAAGACAGAGGTCACTAGACGAGGTGGACGAGGTGCCAACACAGGAGAGGACGCAAAGGCCCTCATCAAAAGGTGGCTGTGTCTCTCTTGTCATTTCAGTAGGATTAGTGAGAGCCACAGAAGGGTCCCTCTGGGCTCTGTTAACCAGGGGCAGGCGTGACCTTCCTACAGCACGGCTCGACACACCAAGCCGATTGGCGGAGCCAGGGACGGCTCTGAGGCCCCTTCTCTATCCAGTGTGCCCAGAAATCCTGAGAGGCTGGCACTTCTCAGGGAGAACACGCTTTCTCCGAAGGCCTGCTGTCAATCTGTTTTCCTGGGGAATTCGGCCTTCTGTGGGGAGGTGTCATTTGCAGGGACGTTTGGTGTGACAATAGTCGTGCTAAGAAAATCCCGTCGCTAAATCCCATGCCTGCAGCCTGGGTCCCTGTCCCTGTCGTGCTTGCTGGGGACCCCCTGTGATTCCCAGCTAATCAGCCAGCCTGGAGGAGAGGGAGAGGTCTTTGAAGTAAAAGGCCCTTGAACAATGGCGTGATCCCCCTGCACAACTGTTTGCTCTGAGATGGCGGACCCCCGCGAGGACGCCCCGTAAGTAGCCAGGCTTTGCTTAGTAAGTGATCACGGGGAACAGGAAGCCACGAGGCGCCGGCGCGTTGACAGAAGAGGACACCCTCCTCCTGCCCTTCCTCTGACCACCCCGCCCCCCCCCCCAATCCCCAGCCTGGCAGCAGAGACCCTGCGTGGGCCCCACGGTGTCCTCTGACCTTCTTGGAGAGCTTCTGGCACTCAAAGGCAATTTTGAGAAACGCCGCTGGAGAGTTTGCCGAGAAATTCATTTCCCATAAGGACAGCAGGACCTTGAGGCTGTGTCGTTCATGTAATGAAGGCTGGGAGTCTCCCACTCGGGAGGTCCTCCTGCAGCCCGCCCTCCCCCACACTTCAGGCCCAGCTGGGCCTCCCCCTTCCTCCGCCCCTCCCAGGCTCCCTGTGAGATCCTGCCATTGGCCCTGGGCCCTGCAGCTGGCCCCCAGCCTCCACTCGAGAGCGAGTTAATTGAGATACATATTACAGTATTAACTTTTAAAATATCGCATTAGCGCTCCATTAGGATAAATGAGGTGCGTAGAAGAACCGCAACAGAGCATTAATCTCGGCCTCCACTTAGCGCGTTGATTATGTCCAGATGAGATCCCCAGAGTCAAACGGGAGGGGAGGACAGAGGTGGAGGTGACAGAGCAGAGGGGGCAGGGAAGAGATGAGCCTTGGGTGGCGGGGGCCTGGGCCATCCACCTTCTCCTGGGTTCCTCCCAGTTTCCTCTGGGACCCTTTCAGGCACCCTGGCACAGGGCCAGTGACAATCGTGACTGATGATAGCTCCCGTCTCCTGAGTTTCTAGAGAGGATGTGTCCTCTGCAAACCTTCTCATTTCAGCCTCATCCCAGCGTCAGGAAAAGGGGGACGGGGAGGGAAGGAAAGCCCGAGGTCTCCAAAGACATCTTCCACCTGGGGAGGGACTCCAAACCCAGGCTTGCTGCCAGCATCTGAGGCCCCAGGGTCCAGCCCGGCCGCCTGTGGTCACGCCGTGCACAAGCACCTGTGTGAGAAGGCCCATGGAGGCAGGAATGTTGATGCTGGGGATCCGTCTCTGGGTGACATATGACTCCATTAAAAGAGGCAGCAGGCGGGCTGGGGCGTAGCTCAGCGGCAGAGCACTTGCCTAGTATGCAGAAGGCCCTGGGTTCCCTCCCTAGGACTGCAAAGAGTCCAAAAGCTTGGCCTGGTGGTGCACGCCTGTGATCCCAGCAGCTCGGGAGGCCGAGGCAGGAGGATCTCAAGTTCAGAGCCAGCCTCAGGAATGGCAAGGCGCTCAGTAACTCAGGGAGACCCTGTCTGTAAATAAAATACAAAATATGGCTGGGGACGTGGCTCCGTGGTTGAGTGCCCCCGAGTGAAATCCCTGGCACCCCACCGCCCTGCCCCACAGACGAGGCCTGTAGGCAGGCCAGAGGCCGATTCCTGAGGAGAGGAGGTGAAGGTGTCATTTCTCCCCTGGCTCTCGGCTGCCTGGGATTTAAATCTTGAATTTGCTGTGACACCTTCCGTAAATTAATCTCCTAGGATTTCATTTCTCATCTGCAAAATGGGTCTGGTCACCTATTTGGCAGGATCCATGAGATGGTCCAGGTTCGCGTGCTTGGCACAGTGCCCACGCGCTGCCCAGGAACAGCAGCTGCTCTCTACCTATGGTCATTCTCACCGAGAGAGAGAGAGAGAGAGAGAGAGAGAGAGAGAGAGAGAGTTGAGCGTCTGGCACCAGACCCTCCCGGGTTCCGCGGGTGGAAAGAGAAAGTCACGACAAATATAGTGGTGACTCTAGAACTGGGCAGCAGCCCGACCTAAGATGGTTCCTGAGGCCACGCACCGCCACCTGGGCAGGTGTGCCTGTGGGCCACAGGACAGGAAGTGACATTGAGGAGGGGCAGTGATGTGCAGCGTTCTGAATGGCCACTGCCTCGTCTGTCTGTCTTGAGCATGGTTTGACTCGCCATAGTTCTGACCCACGGTGGGTTGAAGCCACACACATGGAGCCCACAGGGGGAGAAGGTCAGGCAGGCTTCCTGAAGGAGGGTCCTGAGCTGTCCTGGAGGGCTGGAGCTGCTCTGGGGTGTCAGGTTCTGGTTGAGGGCCGCGAGATCAGGACGGCTGCAGAGGGAGCTGGGGGGCCAGGCTGGCTGGGGGCAGTGTGAGTGTCCCATGTGAGCAGCAGGTGCAGGGCCTCGGGGAATGGCAGGCGCTGGCCCTCCTTGTGGTGGCCCAGAGAGATGCAGGTTTCAGAGGTGACGGACGCCCCCAGGGGGTTTTGGAAGGCTGACCTTGTGGGGTTGTGCAGGACACAGGCATGGGTGGGTGGTGTCTGGAAGCCGCTGTGGGCTGAGTGCCCAGAGCCAGCGTGCCCTCTAGTGTCACAGAGCCACCCCCAGCTCTCGTCTGAGCTGAGCCTGGGCGAGGGCAGCCCTGCCTTGTTGCCTACTGGTGGTCACTCACACAAAGTCACCCGTTGTGCCCTGTCGTGAGTCATTCTCAGAGGCTTTTGTGCCAGCGAATAGAATATTTTATCTGGGTCCCAAGGAACCCGGGGACCCCTTGGAAGCAGGAGGTGGCTTTGAATTTACAGTCAGTGAGATCCTCAAGCTCTCGAGTTGGTGGATCCAGGCAGAAGCTGTGGCCTGTGGACTCCGTGGGCAGAGTCCTTGTGGTGCAGATGAACTCTCAGCAAGAAGCCGTGCGAGTGAGCCTGGCTGGGCACTCAGGGCCTGTGCCAGCCTCGTGCACAGGGCAAGGCAAAAGAGAGAAGAAACAGGGCACTGGGGTTCATGGACCATCGTGGTCACAGACGCCCTGGGTGACCTTGGGAAGTCAGGATTCAAAGATGTTGAGCCCTGCTGGACACTTCCACGTGATATGCATTCTTAATTCTTTATCCACCCAGGAAGCAATTTATTAATGAGAAACTCAGGGACGTGCTTCCCAGACACTTTCAATGAATATCCGAATGTCCAGCTGCTGACACAGATATCAGTGGACAGTCCTCAGTCACGAGCCCTGCTCAGAGGGCCTCCTCAGCTGGTCAAGTCCATCCCTGGTGACCTACTTCCAGTGACTGATCAAGATGGGGATGCCCAGAACAAGCCATCTGAGTCCAATTCAGGGCAATTTTGAAAGGTTCGTCATCCCTTTGTCAGAGTATCCACTCTGTATATGCTACCTTCCTGTCAGTCACCCCACAGTGCTAATGCCAAGTCACAATGCCTGTGTCGTTTATTCACCTCCCTTCAACTCACCACATAGGTGCTGTATCATCTCAGATCGTGACAAGAAGGGTAAATACAGCATAATGAGACATTTTGAGAGCCAGAAACCCCATTCACATCACTTTTATTAGAGAACATTGTTATAATTGTTCTATTTTATTATTAGTTATTGCTGTTGGTCTCTTACTGTGTGTGTTACAAGTTAAACTTTATCGTATGCACATATAGGAAAAAAACCCAAAAAACCACAGGATATACAGGCTTTGGTCACAGCTACAGCATTGACTGGTGTCTTGAAGTGTCTTCCCTGAGCATAAGAGGGAACTACTGGATGCTGAACGACAACTTAGAACCTGCTTCCTGGCGGGTCCAACCTCTCACAAGCCGCAAGAAAATTCCAGAGGCTGGAGTTGGTCATTAGCTCTCTGGGCCCCAGGGTCTTCATCTGCAAACGGAAACTAGTGCATTCAATCAGCAGTTCCCAAAGAGTGGCCCAGGGAACCCCGAGGGTGCCTGAGATGCTGTCAGGACATTCACAGAGTCAAACCACCTCAACGAGCGTTCTAGCACGTTATTGACTGTGTTCACTAAGTTTACGTTTGTACCTCATGATACAGACGAGGGTGCTAACTCGGCATCTGACTGCACGGGTCTCACTGCGTTCTTTACCACCAGGCGCCAGTAGGGAATGACCAGGCCAGTTTCACTTAAGAGTGTCCCGAGGAGGCCATTCAGTTTACTGACTTGATTAATCTTGACCTTGGGTGCATGTGCACCTACTCTTCAGAGTGACCAAACGTCCACTGAAGCAAGCAGTCACGTTGAGGAGCCACACAGGTGTAGTGGCTTGAGCTGTGGCTAAACTAGAAAAAAAGATTTTTTTTTTTTTTGAATTTGTGGAACCCATTTTAAATGGAAAGAGCAACTGCCGGAGAAGTTGTGGCACCATTTCCTCGGAAATGAGCAGCGTGATCTGTCACTTCAAGCACAACCATCCACAGGATTCCTCACCAATGCTAATATTCAGGCTTTTCAGGGAATATCAGGCTTTTGGGAAACTTGTATCGGCTGCCACGAGATTGGCAGCTTCTCCACACGGAACAGCTTTTCTGACGAGACTGGCGATGAGATTAACAGATATGGTTTTTGGGTAACCGTATTCTTTAACCACAGGGTGGTCAATATTTGGAAGACCAAAGCGCCACAGTACGGATTCCTGGTCCGAGAGCAGATGCGGTCAGCGTGCAGTGGACTTCCGTGCCAAGCCCACTTGTGTTTGGCCGCCCTCAATGCCTCCCGCCTTTACCAAGGACCCCACGTCCCCTTCTGCGGTGGTGACAGAGCATCTGCATTGGTCTGCCAAGGCCCGTGGACACATAAGGGAAGACGTCTCCAGAGTGGTGGACACGGGCTGTGCCCAGGTGTCCTGGAGCAGAGAAGAGTGTCCCCATGGAGCCCCGCCCAACTGCAGGTCCAAAATAAGTGGCGGCAGGGGTTCAGGGAGAGGCGACTCGGGGGGGGGGTGTGGGGGGGGCGGGGGTGTGTGAGGAGCTGATGTCTGCCACCTCCCTGGCTGATCTGTTCCTGGAGAAGGCCACCCTGGAGGATGCACCGTGTCCCCAACACTCCACTCTGCTCAGCAGGTGTCCCCCATTTGGAGATGAGCGTCAGACGTCCCTTCCCGCCTAAGAACCGCACACCTGGCTGACACTCTCGGCTGAGTTATGTCTTCCTCATTAGCCCAGTAAGTAGTAGGAACAATCCATAATCACCAGATCCATCACGGAGATGTACGACTGCCATTTGTGAACGAGGAGATTTATGGCACGAGGTTTACCTCCGCAGTGTCCTTTCTAATAAGGCAAAGGAGAGCGGCGACGCGCGAGCTTTATGTGCTTTGTGAGACTCGAGTCTGGGTTTCAGGGGAATCTCGGTGTCTGTGCTCAGCTTGCAGAGAAGAGGCTGTTTGCCACATACAGCCGGGTCCTGGTTGGGGAGCGGGCCCATCTGAGGGAGCCGAGGGCAGCTGGCTGAGGGGAGGTGACCAGGAAGGTGGCAGGTGAGGGCTGTTCAAGGGTCTTCAGTTACTACGATCCCCCAGGAGACTCAGAGCTGGGGTGTTAGGGTTGCAGGGGTCCCATGTGCTGCCTCCAAGGAGATCCTGGGCAGGGTCCAGGAGGCCCTGGGACTTGGCCAAGCACAGCTGGAAGCCTCTGCTACGGTGAAGGGCTTCAGAGCCGAGCGTGGCTCAGCTCACACTATTCCCCCTGGGGAGGATGGAGCTGGACTCCTGAGCTCAGGGTTCCCAAGGGCTTCTGATCTCCTGTGGGTGACTTAAATTCGTTGAACCTCAATTTTCATCTGGGGAATGGGCGCATCGCAAGTGCCGAGCAACAAGATGAAGCAAAGAAGAATCCTATCGACCTGGGCTTCCCCGATGCTTGGAGGCCGACCCCTCCCCAGACCTCGTGGCATCTTAGCCGTCTCTCTCTGGACCCCTCACTCTTCCTTCTCCTGGCCTCATGGTCATGCCCATGGGTGGCTGCCCCTTGGCTCTATTGACCAGCGTGCGGAGCAGTAGGCAGGTGGCCAGGTGGGTCGGTGTCCAGCAGTGTCCCGACTCCTAGGTTGTTTTGTGGGTGTGTTTGTTTGACTCGGGATCCAGTTAATTCCCAGTCACATAGGTTGCTGCTGTGGCTTGGTGGGGTCCCTGAAGTTCATGTCCTGGAAACTTAGCCCCAAATTCCTGGGTCAACGGCTTTTGGAGGCGGGTCCTCTGGGAGGTGATTGGGATTGGATGAGGTCCTGAGGCCAGGGGCCCCTAAGATAGGATGATTGGCTGCTATCAGTCGAATCTGAAATGTCCCCAAAGGACCATGGGTTAAAGAGGCTTGCTCCCCAGAGCAGTGGTTTTGGGAAGTGGTAGAAGCTTTGAGAGTTGAAGCCTGCTGGGGGATCTGGCCATTGAGTTGTGCCCTCGAAAGAGGTATTGGGGCCTTGGTCCCTTTCTCCTTCTCTTTCTGTATTCCACCACGGGAGGAGCAGGTTTGTGCTCCCACCATGATGTGTTGCACCCCCATCAGGATCTGAAAAGCAGCAGGTCCAACCAAGGTAAGATTGAGACCTCTGAAACTGTGAACCAAAACAAACCCTTCCTGGTTATCAGTTGTTACCTCAAGTATTTTGTTACAGTAACCGAAAGCTGACGAATGCAGTGGCTTTTTAAAAAGAGAGTCCAAGTCAGGCATGGTGGCTCATGCCTGTAATCCCAGCAGCTTGGGTGGCTGAGGTAGGAGAATCACAAGTTCAAAGCCAGCTTCAGTAACTTAGCAAGGCCCTAAGCAATTTAGGAAGACCCTGTCTCAAAACAAAAAATAAAAAAGGCTGAGGATGTGGCTCAGTGGCTAAGCACCCCTGGGTTCAATCCCTGGTCTTAAGCTAGCGTGCCTGCTCTATGTTGCCGTGTGCTGCTTGCTCTTTGCTATGATGTGATGCAGCAAGAAGCACCCCCACCCCCCAGGGGCCCCACGGACACTGCACCAAGACGCTGCTCTTGGGCTTCCCAGCCTCCAAAACCATGAGCAAAATAAACCTCTATTTTTTTTTATAAATGATTCAGTCTCAAGTGTTTGGTTATAGTAGCAGAAAATGGACTGAGACAGTTATTGTAAATCATAGTTTCTCTCCTACTTCCTTTTGGTTTTCCTTGCAATTTATTTGTTGGAGAAAATGGATCATGGGTGCTCTGTCATTTCTCATATTGTGTTTTCTTGTCAGTTTTCACTGTTCAACAGCCTACACTGAAGCAGAATTGAACAAGGGTTTTCAGTGGAGATACACGTGTTTCCCCACCGTGTATCGTCCGGACTCCTCCGTCTGATGGCACTGGGCCGAGACCTTCTGGTCTGGAGCAGTTTATCACACTGCTCTGAGCCTTGGCTTCTCATCTGTATGATGGGCTCATTGCAAGTGCTGAACATCAAGATGAAGCAAAAATAAAACCTTCTTCCAGCTGCTTGGGCCAAACACATCAGAGTTGATCTTTACTTCTCTCTCATGCACCCAGGTTAGAGGTAGCTCAGGGCTGCAGGATTTGGTCAGGCATCTCCTTAAACATAGGCAATCCCTAAATAATTGGAAGAGCCAACATCTATTGATCTTGCGCTCTCTATCAGGCAGTGTCAGGCTCCAACTTCAAAGTTGCTACCACCTCCCAAAACTACTGCTCTGGGGAGCAAGCCTGCTTAACCCATGGTCCTTTGGGGACATTTCTCTATCAGGCAGTGTAGCCCATAACTCCTTTCAGCCTGGTAAGCGCCCCCTGAGCTGGGGGTTAGGAATCACACTCTCATTTTTACAAACCAGGAAAAATTAAGTGCTGTGCCCAAGGTTGCACACCAGAGTGGCGGTGTCTGGATTTGAACCCAGGCTGTCAGAGGGCTGCTGAGCCCTCCTGGGCAGCTCCATCCCCGGGGAGCTGTTAAACATCTTGAATTCCAGACCCCACCCCACCCAGCTGGAGTCAGAATGTCCAGGGATTGGAGGCTTCGGCACGTCTCAACGTCACCGAGCTGGCCGTGAGCAGGACCCGTGTCCACGACTGCGCTCCCAGAGTCCGCTGGCCCTCAGGTCTCTGCTCTTAGGTGTCCTTGGATGCTGCTCTTCTTTTACGGAGTGGCGCTAAAAGATACCTGTGCATCTGTGACTCCAGGCAGCTCTCGGCTCTCCCAAGTGACCTGGGAGCCCGAGGTCAGGCTGAGTGGCCAGGGCTATGGCCACTTTGTCAGCGGCAACATAAAGACTCATCACGAGCCTTGGCAGGGCCTGTCACATCCGGAATGAAATACATACGCCTGTCAGTCACCTTTATGTGCTTCTCGGGCCAGTAGAGGTGACAAATGTGCAGGCTTTGAACCATCCAAAGAGCGCTTTCTCAGCTGTCAGCAACTGAGCGCACCCACCACCAGATTCATAGTGACCCATAGATCCTGTCACTTACAGCAGTTCCTCACCCGTCCCGGAGATTGACAGCCCTGTCTTGTCAGTTTGTCAGATCGGATGACTTTCTCCCCAGACTGGGCTCTGTGTGGACAAGAGCAGCTGTCACAGAAAACTTGTTGCCGGGGATGAGCTGGCGGCAGCTCACGGCAGCTATGCATCAGGAGAGCCGGGCGAGGGGCGCCCTGCATGGTTAATACCAGAAGGCTCTCACATCGCGGCTTGTCAGTCTCCTCAAAGCCACTCCATGATCATCCAAGTTTACGTGCTGACATACAAAGCTGGAGTCTGCAACAGGAGAGGGGAATCACACTGACCTCAGTAAGCAGCACACAATGGAGATACAGCAAACTTTCAAGATTGGTGGCTAACAGAAAAAAAGAAGAGTTGAATTTGGAGGCTGGGTTACTCCATTTTTCATTACTATAATGAAATGCCAGAGGCAAGCTAGCTTTAAAATGAAAAGAGTTTTTTTTTTTTTTTTGTTTAGCTCACAATTTCAGAGACTGCCCATCCAACCAGCACGGTGCCAGCTCTGGCAAGTGCCCCATGCCGGATGGAAATGGCAGGAGCTTGTGCGGAAGGAGACTTTGCATTCCAAAATGGGAAGCCAGAGAGAGACAGAGAGATGGGTCCCACAGTCCCTTCTGAGGACAAGTCTCAGTTGAACTAAGGACCCCTCACTGGGCCCCACTTCTGAAAGAATGTCAGAAATCTGCATACAGGTGTCACATTTTGCTTGGGAAGCATTTATTATGCAAATGTATGGATCTTTGGATGCACTGGGTTGTGGTGTAAGGTGTATTATTTTTATGGTAAGAAATGATCAAGAAATCTTGAAAACCAGTGTCCTCGGGAATTCATGGGGAGGGGAGGGAATCCTGCTCGTTTGTCCTCACGGGCGGGCGGATAGGAAGAGCTACAACTTTGGGTTTTAACCATGCTCCAGGCATTGCTCTGAGCACTCAAGAAACAGTAAGTCATTTTGTCCTCGAGACCACCCTGTGAAGCAGAGGGCTTGGTACCCACCCCCGTCACGGATGAGGAAACCGAGGCCTAAGGAGAAGAACCGTGGAGCCCAGCGCCGACCCTCAAAGATGCCCACAGCCTCTGGCCCTTTCCATTGAATTGTCTCCACTTGCTAAAGCCTACACTGAAGGTGTCTGATCCTCCTGCTCCCCAGACAGTGCTCGGCTCTCCTACGAGCCTGCTGGTCAGGGAGTGGGGACGTCCACCTCCAGCAGGGGAGGACTGTGGGCGTCCATCATGCTTCTGATTTTGCTCATCCTGGCTGGGTGCTAGAGCCGAGTGATCCTCATCTGCTGGGTGATTCCAGGAAGGCCTCACTGGGGTCTGATGAGCCGTCGGGAGCTGCAGGGACCCCTCTCCGATTCCACTGGCCCCTCCTTGGGGGGGGGTCTGCATTTGGAGGTGTGGCCTTTGCCAGTGGAGCCCCGTGTGGCCTACCAGACAGTGGCCCTGACTGGACTGTACTGGGCCTTCCTCACGGTCTGCCTCTGGAGATGAGGGTTTTGTTACCGCTGTTGACCGGTGACGAGTTCTTGCTCCCCGATGTTGAAGAATAACACCAAAGAAGCACGCCGAGGCAAGGTCAGAGTAGAGATTAGAAATTTATTAAAGGACAGCAGAAAAGACTTCTCCCGGAGGAAGAAGGGGACCCAGAAGGTGGAATCCGTGGAAGTGCAGTTGTCTCCCCTTTTTATAGTTCTTTCAGTGATGGAATGTAGGTTGGAAGGCCCGAGGGGTGGGACACAGGTGGACATAATTATCATCTTTTGGGATGGGATTATCACTTCTCTGAGATGGGCTATCTCCAGATCTGTTGGGGCTGTTGGTTAATACTTCTTCCAGGTGGACTTTGGCCTAGGGCCTTTTCGGAACTTCATTAACATTCCATGAGTTGTCCTGTTTTCCCTGAGTCATTCCCAGCATGGCCTCCATTTTAGATTTCACTCGGTATTAGACCCGATTTACCTAACTACACTGACTACCTAACTTTAAATCTGGCTTCATTCCCCCCTCTAATTTGGGGAGCTCCTTACTGCTGTAAGGAAAGGGGGCGAAGAAGATCTTTCTGGCTTCTTCAGGCTGACAAAAGGGGCGATGTTGGGGCAAGCAGTTTGGAGTCCCCTTTAAAAATCGGGTCTATCGAGTGGTCCATGATAGGCTGGAGGGCCATTTGAGTGATGGGTGGTCTATAAGAGAAACAAGAATTCATTAGTACTGGAACCATATTGATGCAGCAATAAATGCCATAGCACAGGAATATGCCAATGAGTATGATGGCAAAGACAAACACTAACAATGTTTTCCACCAGGAAGTACCAAGAACCAGGAGCTAAGATATTGTTTCCATGACAAAGTTGCTGAGGACATAGCTTCTATCTGAGCATGTAAATCTTTAAGGATATTTGTCACATTACCAGAAATGTCAGCGATGTAAACACAACATTTAACTTTTAGGGTTACAGTTGTCCTTTTCCTTAAGGTACAGTTCAATAATAATTTAATGTCATCTGATCCTGCAAAATCCTTTTACTAGTATGACCTGTGTCTAATAGAGAAATCTTTAATTCTGTTACTTAGGGCTGGATACTCATACTAGCAAACACTAAGCCTACCTGTGTAGGTTAGGAATATCTGTGGGCCTTAAACTAAAACTACTCTAACAGTCCCTTTGACAGTTATCAGGCATTTCTGTCTAAGAATCTCTTTTGTAGCCTCCAGTCTACTTATTCTTGGAAGTTACATTTAACTATTATTATCATTTAAAATGTCCAGGAATAGCTGTGTTTTGGCTCTTTAACTGTCTTTGCTAAGTGTTTAAGATGAAGTAAGTCAAACTGACTTTGTTTCCATCTATTGTTAATAGTCAGCTGAGTCTCTCCTGGGAGTCCTCGGGAACTTCACAGCAGCTTCTCAGTTCTGCTAGTGCCATTTGCGCTGGGATGGGTCCAGGCCTTGCTTGACCACGTGGCTTCCCTCGGAAGCATCAGGGATGTCTCCCCTCTTTGATGACCCTCCTCTTTACAGCAAATGCACTGATTGGCTTTCTGTCCTCCACTGGTCTCATTAATCTCCCTGATCGGGAGGTTATGTGGCCTAGAGTTGCAGAGCTCTTTGGAGAAGTACCCTATCCCTGATTCAGACTGACTCAGAGGGCAAGAGCCAAATATTGGTTTTCTTGGCCCTTTAATTTAACTTTAATTTTAAAACTTAATCTTAAACATCTAGCAAATAAGTTTTAACAGCCTTATACTAAGTACTGGGCTTTAGTACCTATCTCTCTATCCTGTAGGTGATAACTCCTTATCTTAAGTTAACCCAGGTTGTGAGTTCTTAAAGGAGTACCTCTTTAAAACATTAACAGGCAATCCTTAGACCATCTAAAAGCAAATTACAAAACAAAACTAACTAGGATAAAAACATTTAGTTTATGTAATAGCTACCTTGAATTTTGGCAAAGTTATACATTATAATCCCCTGTTTGATGTCCTGGCAATCGTGACAAAAACCAACTTTTGGACACAACCTTAAATGCACTGAAATCTAGTCTACTTCTTTCATAGTCACTTTCACATAAGATGGGACATAGAGCCTTATCTCAAGTAAGGCAGGGCTCATCATAAGTCTTAAATGCTATAGCTCTGAAGCTGATCTTTGCTTTTTGGACATCATTTTACAAAGCCTACATAAATTGTTGTGAACTTGAGCAAACACAACATAATATCACATCTAAAACAAGAATTAAAGAAAGGCTGAAAGCTTTTAACCCTTTGTAGAAAAGTAGCAAAGTACTTTTGTGTTTTGCAATAAAACTTTTACATAGATTAGGCTCTCATTAACTTAAAAATACATTTAAATTGTATCTCAGTGTAAAAAGTAACATGGAACTTTACATAACTTATTGATAACAAGTTCAGTTATAGAACACAAATGATATAAATAAACTTCCAACACGTTTTTTTAAGCCTAAAATTACCATACAATTTTAGAACACCAGTTTGATATAATGCTCTTTCTAAAGCTTCTACCTTACAGACTTGTATACCTGGAAGATATGAACACAAAAATGGCACCAATTACATTGATGTTTTTATATTAACCAAGTTTAGCTTTTAAAGAAATAACATAGCACAATTCTCTAAAACAACAGCACTTGTTTAACCAGTTGTTTAATTTCTTTAAGATTACTTGCTCAAAAACTTACACTTATAACCAACTTGCACAGACCTTTCCTTATCACTTACTTAAACCCTCTTAATTGCTTAATCATATAGACTCTTATCCAGAAACACACTTTCCCTCTATTAAATCCATACCTAGAACCTTCTAGTTTCTCTTTTATCTATTAACCTCCTTCTGTTCACATTTTGAAACAATACCTGTAAACTTTTGAATCTAAGCAGATTACTTCATAGACATCAACATCTTATTAGGGTCTTTCTGAACACCTAGAAAAACTTATAAGCTTAATTTAAGACCTCCTTACTTTCATCTGTTTACCAAATTTAAATTGAGCCATTTGAATCATGTGAATCAAAGATATTTGGATCCATTTTTAATTTTTCATGAGCGCTCCTCATCTGTCATTTGTCTGTCAATCACTGCATGATATATGGACATACACATACAGACATATCGACATACAACACGTAACACAAGTGTAACACATAGCACAATGGTGAAGGCCTTGTAGATTTCTCAGGTGAAATCTCATTGCAATGTAAAAAAAAATCCAGTTGATCAAAAATAGAACTTATCAGAAAAACATTAACTTGTCTGTAGGAACAAAATCATGAGCTCAAAAAACATAGAATCTAAGAAAAGGCAAAAGTCCTAGAAAAAATTGACCGGCCAGTAATTAGTAAATGCCATACAATTTACTTCTTGATTTGGTCTAGTTTGAGTTCAGGTAAAAGACACTTTTACCCCTTTTTTTTTCTTGGGCCTGAGCTCCAAGCTGCTTTTGTTTGCATACCAACTTAAGTCCTGGCTGAGGTCTGGAAGGACCTGGGGAAACCGGAATTCTGACCAGAAACTACATGCCTGAGGCACTTTAACCATAAGTCACAATTTATCTTCCTATGCTAGAAAAACTTGCTCACACAAAACTGAAAATAGGATCTTTTCTTGATAATATAAAAGCCACCATCAGAAGAAGTTCCTTCAGGATCATTAAGCTACTTTCTTTGTCCTGAAGTTCCTAAAGTAGTATTAAGTTACATTAAATCACCTGAAAAATGAGAACCACACACTACCATGTATATCTAAATTAAGCTTTGAAAATTCCCAAGACTGTTGCTAATTAATGTCATTTCAATAAGCCAGACCAACGTTTTAATTCAACACTTTTTCCTAAATCTTATACACTGAGAGAAACAGATACCAAATCATAATTTACTATCCTTGCCCAAATCAATGCACTGTATACCTTGTGAAATCTCCTTAGGCTACCCAGTTCAAAGATTGATAAAAAATAAAACTGAATGATTGGGAGTTACTTGCCAACTTGGAAGTAGAGTTCTTTTAATTTTCTATCCTAAGTATTTAAGTTCTCTGGCATGAACTATCTGAAATCACAAACTAAACAGTTACCTAACCCTAACTTTTAACTGCAAGATTATGCAATGCTTCAAACTCATTTAGATACCAGATGAAATATCTTTTAGACACACATTTAGCCTAGATTATCCCCAAGAAACAATCTATAATAACCTTTAAAATAGACCAGATAAGAAAATACCTCTCTAGGTTTTGAACTTCCATTTAATTATGACTCCTATCAGTGGCACCTTAGATTTTCCCATGAGTGGACCAGATGTTCTCACATAGGGGCAACTATAAGTGTAAAATCAAGGGTCTCAGTGTGACTGACTTTACTGCATTTGGGTGGAGTAATCCTTACAGTGCAGAGAAAGAATGAGGAAATTTCCCCAAAGCGAAAAAGGCTCTGGCAGCTGCTGGGAATTCCTCAGTTTCCCTTTCACTTGCAAGATTAGCTCCTTTGGATAGATCCAATCCTAGGCAATCTGCATATCTCCTAACCTTCCAGTAGAGTCAGTTTTTATCTGCCTAAAGTCTTGAAGGGGGAAGGGTGTATGTACTTTGATCAGCCCAAATTTTCTGATTCTTTTTCCTCAGTGAGTCCAAGATATCATAGCTAAGTCTACTTTACATTGTTGGCAAAATTTAGGGTTTTCCCTTAGAGCAAAAAAATCTGAACATACAGCACCTCACACCATTTCCCTTTCTTTTTGTAAAATTTATCAAACTGTAAAAAGATATCTTCCTCTGGTGGCCAGGTTTCTCCATCAGAGAGTTTGTATTGAGGCCAGGCCAAGAAAATGAGGCGCTTTTTCTTGAGTGTTTGAGGGTCAAATTTATCCCAATTTTTCAATACGCAGGCTAGTGGTGCACCTGGCGTATTGGAGAGAGAAGCTCCTGTCTGAGTGAGAAGAAAACAGGACTCAGGCGCCCATGCTGCGCCGGAGAAAACTGTTTTCCTTAGGGACGTCTCCCTAACCTTGAGCTTCCTAAACGGTCCAGAAAACCCGTCTCTCACCTGGCTTTGCCAAGGGGTTTCTGGTCCCCTTTAGCAAAGTGCTAGGGTCTCAGTTTGCCCTGTGCCAGAGACCCTGGGAGGATTCAGACTTAAGGGCCTTACTGCTTTCCTCCCGACCACTAAAATCCCTTTGAATCGTGTGCTCTTTGTTGCCTGTGCTCTGTAGACTAGCAGATTACCGGAGGAGTTGATTCTAAAAAATGCTTCTCTTAGCAGCTTAAGGACCACAGCACATTTTAAACATTGGGTGGTAAAACAGACTATTGAAAGTTACCTATGCACCTTAGGGAACCTGGGCAGATCTTACTAATTATCCCATGCCTTTTTCTCAGCCTTACAACCTGAATTGCTAACATTTCTGACCTATGAAGGAAGGGGAACATCCAGGAGGGACTGGATGCGGGGTTGGGAGTGTTGCATGGCCCATACGGAGGCAAATGTGATTGGGGCTTTCCCTCAATGCCGTTCATCTACCGATCACCCTAGATACCCCTGGGGGCTGTCGGAAGGGGGCTCAAGAGAAAGGAACCTTTGGAAACGTCTGAGAGTAGCCCAGACCGGGATTCCGCAGTTGTTCCAAACTCCTTCCTCCACCTCCACGCATCCGAGGCAGACCGGGATTCCGGACACTGTGTACTCACGCCAATTGCTCTCCGGGCCTCAGACAGAAAAGTTGGAAGCGGCTTTGACAGAACCCAATATGCCTGCTCTGTACCCAACAGGTGATTGAGAGCTGCCTAGGCCGAGAAACCTCTCACCCGAGTCTTGTAGAGCGGCGGCTGCACTAGTTGCGTTTAAGTAGCCGACGGGTGCCCACCTTACCCTCCAGAAAGAAAGAGAGAAAGATGCACCTCAAACAGACATGGGGTGCGTGCACTTACCTCGGTGTAGAATCTCGGTATGGGACCTCCAATATGTTACCGCTGTTGACCGGTGACGAGTTCTTGCTCCCCGATGTTGAAGAATAACACCAAAGAAGCACGCCGAGGCAAGGTCAGAGTAGAGATTAGAAATTTATTAAAGGACAGAAGAAAAGACTTCTCCCGGGAGGAAGAAGGGGACCCAGAAGGTGGAATCCGTGGAAGTGCAGTTGTCTCCCCTTTTTATAGTTCTTTCAGTGATGGAATGTAGGTTGGAAGGCCCGAGGGGTGGGACACAGGTGGACATAATTATCATCTTTTGGGATGGGATTATCACTTCTCTGAGATGGGCTATCTCCAGATCTGTTGGGGCTGTTGGTTAATACTTCTTCCAGGTGGACTTTGGCCTAGGGCCTTTTCGGAACTTCATTAACATTCCATGAGTTGTCCTGTTTTCCCTGAGTCATTCCCAGCATGGCCTCCATTTTAGATTTCACTCGGTATTAGACCCGATTTACCTAACTACACTGACTACCTAACTTTAAATCTGGCTTCATTTTTCCCGAAGCCTTGGGGAAACACAGAGACAGGCTTCCATCACCACAGGGAGATCAGCAGGTCCGTAGTTGGAGCGTCAGAATCCCCTGGAAGGCCCGTGCAGACACAGTGCTCATCCCCACCGAGGCTCTGACTCCGCAGGACCGGGGAATCCACAGCTTTTACAAGTTGCCAGGTGGTTCTGCTGGGCCGCCCCGAGGACTGCACTCTGGGGACCTCTGACCAGGGTCCAGCAGCCCCCGGCCTGCCAGGTGGTTTCCTGACGGCACCGAGGTCTTGCCATGTGGATGCATGGGAGGGATGGATTCCTGAAGAGAGAAGATAATCAGGAGAGAAACAGAAATAAGGCGTCTTACAGTTCGGGAGGCTGGAGGCCCAGATCCAGGTTGGCTTCCCCGGGGCCTCTCTCCCGGGCCTGCAGACGGCTGTCCTCCCCTGGCTGCCTGGGTGTCTGTGCCCAAATCTCCTCTCCTCACCAGGTATCAGTCATGTCGGGGAGGGCCTACCGACACGGCCCTGGTTTATTTCTGCACGGTGTCTCCAGACAGTCACACTTGGAGGCACGGAGGTTGGGACTCCACACGGGCGTCTCGAAGGACACACTAAAGGCCGTGACCCGGTGCCTGGGGTCCAGTGAGGTTCAGGCTCGGTAGGAAAACGTCTTGGAACCCAGCACGTCAGGACTCAGGTGTCTCTCTCCTCCCTCCTAGGACACGGGGTAAGAGCGTCAGTCAGCTCCTCACGGCTGTGACCAAAATTCCTGATAACAACTTAAAGGAGGAAAAGCTTATTTTTGGCTCACAGTTTCAGAGGTTCAGTTTACGGCTGGCCAACTCCATGGCTCTGGGCCCAAGGGGAGGCAGAGCATCATGGCCGAGGAGAGTCGCTCAGCCACAAGGCTGCTGGGGAGGAGGGGGGGAGAGAGAGAGAGAGAGAGAGAGAGAGAGAGAGAGAGAGAGAGAGAGAGAGAGAGAGGAAGGGAGGGAGAGAGGGAGAGAGAGGGGGAGAGAGAGAGAGAGGGAGGGAGGGAAGGAGAGAGAGGGGGAGAGAGAGAGGGAGGGAGGGAGGGAGAGAGAGAGAGAGGGAGGGAGGGAGAGAGAGAGAGAGGGAGGGAGGGAGAGAGAGAGGGAGGGAGGGAGAGAGAGAGAGAAAAGGAGACAGAGAGAGGGAGGGAGAGAGAGATAGAGAGAGGGGGAGAGAGAGAGGGAGGGAGGGAGGGAGGGAGGGGAAGGGAGGGAGAGAGGGAGAGAGGGAGGGAGGGAGAGAGAGAGGGAGGGAGGGAGAGAGAGAGGGAGGGAGGGAGAGAGAGAGGGAGGGAGGGAGAGAGAGAGAGGGAGGGAGGGAGAGAGATAGAGAGGGAGGGAGAGAGAGAGAGAAAAGGAGACAGAGAGAGGGAGGGAGAGAGAGATAGAGAGAGGGGGGAGAGAGAGAGGGAGAGAGAGAGAGAGAGAGAGGGAGGGAGAGAGAGAGAAAAGGAGACAGAGAGAGGGAGGGAGAGAGAGATAGAGAGAGGGGGGAGAGAGAGAGGGAGAGAGAGGGAGGGAGAGAGAGAGAGAAAAGGAGACAGAGAGAGGGAGGGAGAGAGAGATAGAGAGAGGGGGGGAGAGAGAGAGGGAGAGAGAGAGAGAGAGAAAGGGAGGGAGGGAGGTGTTAGAGACAAAATACCATCCCCAAGGGCATGTCCCCAGTGACCCTCCTCCTCCAGCCACAGCACCTGCTGACCATTACCCCCCAGTAACCCATCCCTATGACCCTCCGCCCAGGAGGTCACAGCTCTCCTAACCTGGTCACCTCTCCTCTGAACACCCCTGTGTTGTCTCACACACGAGCTTCTCCAGAGACACCTCACACCAAACCTCAACACGCTCAAGTCACTCAGGTCACCCCTGCTCTTCCAATGTCCTCAGCTTAAAAGACGGGTGGTTGCTGACCTGGCAGGTGTCTGTGGCCCTGTGGGAAAAACAGGGAGGACAGCAGTGACGTTGACCCAAAGCCCTGAACTCCCCGAGCGGCCATCAGACCTCTGCTGGGTGGGAGGCCGATGTCCACTGAGCAGCTCCCCCTCTCCCCTGCTTCCCCGAGTGCCGCCCGGGCTTCTCAGGAGAATGCAGATGACGAGGACAGAAAACGAGGGAGGGTCCCGCCCGCGGCAGGTGCCTGGCAAGGGCGGCTCTTTCTGTGCTGGGCATTTGGAGGCAGCCCCTCCTGTCCTCCTGGAGGCCTGCTGATCCCCTCATCAGGGAATTTGGAGGCCACTTCCAGTGTGCGCGTGGCTGGATGGTTATTTTTCTTCCCTAACTAGTAGCAGGTGTTTGGCTGTGTCCATTAAAAGTCATTCTGTGTTCCCCCGACAAATGAGTTTTTTATTTAGTGGCGTAGGATCAATAATGCGGCATCTCAGGCGAACTATTAAAATGGAAAATGTCTGTTGGGCTGACGATCGTGTTATCGATACGTACTGAGCAATAAATTATGTGAAACAAAATGGAACAGCCGGCCTTATGAAAGGCTTGTCTGGGGCACGCTGGCTCTGTGTCAGCTGCAGCCGCAGCTTGCCGAGGAGGTTGCCTTTGGAAAGTGCTGGACGGATCCTGGGCCCTCGATGGGGGACGTGGCTGCGGCTGCCTGGGCCCTTCAGAGCCTGTTTGGAGTAAGAACTTCTCTTCCTCTTCTCAGGCAGGGCCATCTTGGCATCTCAGGGTCCCATCCTGTCGTCATGGGAGTCACCGTGGGTGTCACCTCCCACTCTGCGCCTTCCACGCGGTCTGCTACCTACCCAGCTCCTAACCCGCAGGCTGCTCTCCCGTTTCCATGGACAACAGAGGACGGACGGCTTGTCTAGGTTTCTCCTTTGGACCCAGTTACCCTGGCCTCCGCCCGCTGCGTCGTGACCCCTAGTGATCTTCCTGATCCTCAGTCAAGGTCATCTCCCCTGAAATACTCCCACCGACTGAAGGGGTTTCTGCTCTGACCATCTTTATTTCCTTTGGACCTTGCCCTGGGGCCACTGCTCCTGGGGAGTGCATCACAAAGCCTGCTGGGACTTCTTAACAGCAGCGTGGGGGGCAGGCAAGGTGGACACGGCACCTGACATGGCTGTCGGGCTGCCCCCAGGGGAAGTGGACACGTCAGTGACCCTGACTCACTGACAGTGGGACTTGAGTTGAATGGGGTGGGCGAGCCGCCGGGAAGTGGGCTGTAGGGGCCCCAGCCCCATCAGGGACGGTCCGCTCTTTCTCAGCGCGAGGGACTTCAGTCCTGCTGAGGCTTGAATCTGGGCTGGCCTGAGTGACTTCCTAAGACAGTAGAATGCATCAGAGTAGCTTTTGGGGTTTCTGAGGCTAGGTCCCAAGAAGCCTGGTGGTCGTTTGGAGTACCTCTTCTTAGGACTCAGATGCCAGGCCTACGACGATGAGCCGAGCTAAACGCAGAAGCCACACGCAGGTACCCTGCTCCCTTTGATCTCCCAGTCCATAGCCAGCAACAGTGGCCAGCCAGGAGCACAGGTCAGCTCAGACACTGAACCCAGGCGGGCGCTCAGGTCCTGAGCTGCTCTGAATACAACCCCAGAGACGCCCTGCCAGAGACCCGACCGTTGATCCCACCCGTGCAACAGCACCAGGAGACTGGACAGAAGGGGCCGTCACAAGCCCCTAAGGCTTGGGATGGTTGGTTAAGTAGCGAGCAATGGATGCCCATAGCGGCCAATATTGTCACAGGAGTTACAATTTAGGATGATATCTGCTAACTGGATGAAAGAGAACAAGAGGGAATTCAAAAGGAAAGGTGACATTGTGGATACTGGTTTGCTTGCTGCGGAAATCCTGGTTGATCCAGAGTGGCCTTGATTGACGTCCATGGGATGAAGCTGGCACACAGTGACCTCAGCTGACTCCTCGCTGTTCCCCGGAGTCACTTCTAAGCCCCCGTGCCATGCTCTTGGCTGAGAGGGAAGGTCAGAATCCTCCGGGTCCATCATCCTGAGTCCATCCGGGTCCATCATCTCTGTAGTAAGGCCCTTCCTCTCGCCTTTAAGCAAGGCTACCCTGGAGCAGCCTGTTCCCAGGCCTGCCGGGCAGCCCACCCCAGACAGCACCCTGTTCCTTCCCGACAGAGACCGACTGGTCATCCCAGAGGAACTCCTGGTCTCGGGGATCTCAGCTAAGCTCCTGATACGCCCTCCAGAGAGTTCCGCAGGGCTCAGTGGAGCACCTTCCCCAGGGGGGTGGGGGCTCTTGCTTACCCTCGGCAGAGAGCAACCACCTGAGGAACTTGAAAGAAGTCCCACACCATCGGGAATGACTCCAGTGCGACGTCACCAGCGCTGCCTGGCGGTCATTCCCCCACGGCCTACCTGCTTTTCTCCCACCTCTCCCGACACCCACGTCACCCTCCTCAGCCAGGGACTGCCTGACACCCATGCAGCACTGGGCTTAATGTCTCCCCTCCATCCCCACGTGTTGAAAGGGATAATTGGGAGGTAATTACGTGACCGCACAGTTTGTAGTTAACCTTCTACTTTGGCTTTTAGTGTGCGTGTCTTTGCTCCGGGAGGACATTAAGGGTAATTATGGGCAATTCACTGCCAGATCCAGAAAAGGGTTGTGCGGCGGGCACAGGAGCCTGCCAGGAAGGAGGGAGGGGCGGGCGAAGCTGGCCTTGAAGAGCATCCAAAACTGTAAATGAATTAAGGTCAACCTGACATGAACTTTGGCCAAGAAGAGCAAGGAAATTTGAGTCCATCAAAGTCCTGTCTTGAGAATGTCCGTCTTGTAACAGACCCAGAGGAACTGTCGCATGGTCATTTATTCAGCCGCTAGAGCCCGCGCTCCTTCTCTCTGCCGAGCCTCCGGTTGGGGGCAGGCGCTGCTAACAAGGTTCGCGGGCACCTGTCACGGGCACCTGTCACGGGCTGACATGTGTCAAGCCACCTCCATGAAAGAATCTCTAAGACAGGCCCCTGGTTCTGGCGTGATGTATCTTAACCTGAACAACATTTAAGAAATAAAACTTAGTCATCTCCCCGATGGGTGTTTAGGAGAAATCAATTATTTCCTGCAATCGTGGATAAACCCCTAGAAAAATGAGCATTTATGTGCAATTCCGCTTTCTCCCATCTCCAGTGCAATGAAAGAGAAAGAAAATCTCCAGCCGGGTGCAGGGGTGCACACCTGTCATCCAGTGTCTCGGGAGGCTGAGGAAGAGGATTGCGAGTTCAAAGCCAGCCTCAGCAACTTAGTGAGGCGCTAGGCAACTCAGTGAGACCCTCTCTCTAGATAAAATATAAAAAAGGGCTGGGGATGGGGCTCAGTGGTTAAGCACCCCGGGGTTCAATCCCCAATTACCACCCACCCCCCCCCAAAAAAAAAGGAAAATTAAAAATTTCTGGCTGCCCACAGGCAAACGGAGAATGGATATTTCTCTGTGGATCAGCGAGGTTCATGAGGTTCACTTCCGTGGTTTGCCGGCACCCCTTTAGATCAAGCTGAGAGGTCCCTTGGCCCCTCAACCCCAGGAGGGCCGAGGGGTGAGCAGGCAGAGGGCATTGACTGGGGGTTTTCTTTGTAGCAATAGCTCTGCTCCAGACGCTATTGATGAGGATTAATGATCCTGTAAATAGGTGTTTAAAATAAATAAAGAGACGCAAACAGGGATTAGGAAGAAAATACAGTGGGTTAATAAACGAGGTGTTCCGCTGCAAGTTCCTACAAGATTATTTCAGCAATTAGTGGGACTCGTTTTGTCACAAACAAAATAAATCTGCAATCAGAAAATAATTTGCAATCAACTTTGAAAGTGAAATTGCATGTTCCCATCAGTCGAAGGCGTTTTGAGAATTAAAGGATCACGTCAAGAGTGATGCTTTCCGGAGGTAAATGGTTAGAACCGATGGTTCTCTTGGTCATTAGTCAACCGTGAGCGTCCACCAGGGAGCAATTCCACAGAAAGCTTTTCCTGGGAAGGAGCCGTCCACCTGCCCAAGAGCAGAAACACCACGGGGCCAGAGGTGGAGGGTCCCTTCCTGGAACTCAGCAAATGCACAGGAAAAGTGCTAGGCAAGGTGCTGAGGGGGCTGTGGCCCTCCAGTGGACGTGACCTCCGGCCACACCGCATGCATTGCTCCGTGTGACTAACAAAGGCCTCAGTCATTTCCAGGGAGCATGGTCTTCATGCATTTATAGATTTCTTTGGAGACCAAAAGAAGGGTGGAAAGTGGTTTCTGCAGATGATCAGTCCTTCAAGCAATTAGCGGTCCACCCGGAGAAACCGTAGGCAAGTTATCAACAATTTGCTTCATTTTTACTACTGACCGTGAAGACTCAGTTCAGAGGGAACTTAACAAGCACATTTCAAGCAGGGACTTTCTCTTTTTAAATCTGGCAATAAAACAGAAAATGCAAATCCAAAAGGACACACAGGCTCCCAGGGATGCAAATTTTCCCTCCAAGGAAGGGCCCAATTTGTGTCCCAAAGGCAAGAAGATTCAAAGGCAGCTCTCAGTAGAGCTCCATCTGATGACTGGTGGCTACCAGCATTTTCTGGCCTAATTTTTTCTCTTAAATACTTATAAAACTTTTGCTTAGGCTGCACGGATCCAAGAAATAAAATAGAATTATCTTAATAAAGAAAATGTTGGGACATGTCATTGTGATTTAGAAAGCCCATTTCATGGCGTGGGTTGGAACAAGAAATAATCAATTTGCAAAGTCCTTGATCTCTAGCTGCTCTGCATTGAGGGTGTTGTAATATTAAATATAATAGCATTTCACATCCATTATCCTTGGGTTCGTCCAGAGCCTTGTCTTCATGGCACGAACCGTGTCCAGGCTGCCGATGATTAAAGCACAAAAAATCGCAACTGAAAGGGGTAATGGTGGGAAGCTATTTACCTTGGATCTCAGCCACGTCTCAGCTCAGATACCTCTTTCTCTTCTCATTTTCAAAGAGCTAGACTTCCTCGTTCTCGCCGTTCACGAACTTTATTACTTGGTCAATTGTGAATTTATGTTCTACCCAAAGTCAATAAAAGCAAACTCGTCCCATGGAACTCGAGAACTAATTCCTCTCATTGAACTCCGTCTCGGTAGCCAGAGCCTACAGCAATTTATTATCTATTTCAAAATAAGTAGGAGGGAAGAGTTAGAAGGCTCCCGACACATAGAAATGATGAATGTTGAAGGAGGTGGAAATGCTAATTACTCTGATTTGATCATTACCTATGGCAGGCATATATTAAATGACCCCACTATGCCCCATAAATAAGTGCGAATATCGAATGTCCATTAAGGGGAAAAAGGGCAGGTCCGTTCATGCTCACACAGTTCCATGGTGGGTGCTTATTATAGTTTGGACCCAGAATGTCTCCGAAAGGCTCATGTGTTGAAAGCTTAGTGTCCCCAACTCTGGTGCCCTAGGGAGGTGGCAGTCCCTCATTGGAGGAGGGAGTTTGCTGGGTCATGTCCTTGAAGGGTGCATCTTGTCCCTGATCCCTTCCCTCTCTCTTTCTTTCCTTCTGCTTTCTGACTGTCATGAGCTGAGCTGCTTCCCTCCCCCACCCCCTTCTGCCATGATGTTCTGCCTCATCTCAGGCTCAGAGCCATGGCATTGGCCGACCATGAACTGGCACCTCTCTAACTGTGAGCCCAAATCAGTCTTTGTTCCTTGAACTCGTTTTCCTTGGGTAGTTTGTCACAGCAAGGGAAAGCTGACTAACTAACACAACTAACACAGTGTTTTTCTTGATCCCGCCTCCTTTGGGTGTCCCAGGGGAGGATGGGCAGAGCAATGCCACTGGGAGCCACCCACATCACTATTGGACCAGACCAAGGGTGGTGTTTAAGGGGCCGGTGTTGAGCTCCCTCTCTGGCTTTGTGTGTCCCATGAACCTGTGAGTGACAGCTCATCCTTGTCTAGGGGGTCATCTTCCAGTACTGCTGGGACACCAGGATCCCCTAATGGTTTCCTTTCACCACAGGGGACCTACCTAATACTGCTAGAACCGCCACTCCAAACCTCTGGCCAATTTCTGGGCACTTCCCTTTCCATCCTCGTGCTTGGTTCTTGGATGAAGCCACCATATTGTCCCCTGGGACCATCCTCTGGTTTCCCTAGAGGATGCTCTGTGTGTACAGAAACGCCTTCCCTGGAGACATGGGCAGAGCAGCACCCACAGAGGGACCAGAAGCCCACACAGGTGGGACCACCATGTGGAGTCCCTGGCCTGGATCGACTGGAAACCTGAGGGGCGCAGCCTCCCAGCCAGCTCTGCCCACCATAGTTGGAGCTGCTGCCGAACCTCCCTGGGTGAGGGACTGGCAGAGCCAGAGCTGTGACCCAGCCACGTCTGCCTCCCTGAGCCCCCAGCATCTCCAGCTGCTGATGAGTGATGTTCAGAGTCCATCTCCCAGGCTCCGTCTGTCTTTCAGAGCCTGTCGTCTGTCATTTCAGCTGCCCCCGACACTGGCTGATCTCCAAACCTGCCCCCAAGCTGCTTCCTCCGCCTAGGTGTCCCCCACTCCTGGCCTGTTGAACTTGCATCCACCGCAGATCCAACACTTTGATGAATCCTTTCTCGGTCTCCCTGCTGAATGCTCTGATTCCCAACACATCTGTCTATTTTCCAGGCATCTCTTTGTTATTGATTTTTGCGGTTTGCAGATGGTTCCGGGGCTGCTGCCTCATGGCCTCCCTGTGGCCGGTATTGGTACACGTCTGTGGGTTCCCTTGGATGTGGTGGTCTGTATGTGTGCTTTTCACCGAGTGGGCTATTTGTCTGGCTCAAGTCTGACTCGTGTGTAGATTGTTCATCAAGTTCTGAAAGAGGTGTGTGAGTGTGTTCCCAAATGGTGGTGGATTTCTTAGCTTCCACTTGTAGTTCTATTAAAATTTTCTTTTATACCCATTTATTTATTTTATGTTTTTGACTTTCCAGCAAGAAGACCGTCTCCATATTGAAGCCCCTAGGCTTTGGGTCTCCAGAATATGAAGCAAAGTATCCGTCCTGTGTAGTAGCCTGCTTCCGTTGTTATATCATGGTGAATCCCAGCACTTCTGACTTTCCCTGGGTCAGGCTCGGTCTCATGGCTCTGCCTGTGTTCAGGGGCTGGGGAATGTATGGCAGCTCACGACCACCTGGTGACCACCGAAAGTTCTGCCCAGGCAGAAAAGAGACTCAACATTGGCTTCCCTCAGAAGCTATTAAATTAAATTTATAATTCAGAATGACTTACTTGTGTACCTTACTCTTGATTTTAATGAAAGACGCACTTGCCTGTGGAGGTTACCTACATGGCTTGAGTATAGGGAGGCACATTAGAGCTCACTTCTAGACCCTCCTCTGGCCTGTGAACCCATGGGTTCCAACCAAGAAGGACGAGGAATTCTAATTCGAATCACCCCGAAGGTCCACAGTCCCTCTAGGTGGGCAAGGGAAACCGCTGTGGGAACAGGAGGTCTCCTGACTTCTCTCAGGTCCCCTCCTGTCTGGAAGGAGACTCTGAAACCGTTTTCAGTTCTGAGACCAGATCTTGGCTTCCATATTCTCTCTCTGCCTACCCCACCTCATCATGTTGGGGAATTTGGGGGAAATGACAAATATTCATTGCTATGGTTTAAATATCCCCCCCCCCAAACTCATATTGAATTTTGTTTATTTGGAAATAAATTTTTAAAAGACCTTGGAGTCGCACATGATCATTTACGTATTTCATGTTGGAATTTAACTGTGGTTGTAACAATATTAAAGGGTGGGACATTTAGAGGTGGCCGGGTCATGAGGCTCTGTCCACATGAATGGATTCGTGCCAATATCTTGGGAGGGGTTAGTTTTCAGGAGGATGCTCCTGAGAAAAGAGTCAGTCTGGCTCCTGTGGGCACTTCCCGTTCACTCTTCGTCTCCCGCTAGCCCTTCCGCCACGTGATGACAGCCTGTCACTCCCGACCAGAGCCAGTACCATGTTCTTAGACTTCCCAGCCTCAGAACCATGAGCCAAATGAACTCTACTGATTGCTAGAAAATGAGGAAGGTAAGATCTGAACGCAAAGGAGGTGGAATTTGAATTGTGTCCTGAAGTGGTAGGGTTTCAGTTGTCTATTGACCCCAAATTGCCATGTCCCAAGCCACAGAAGTCGCTAGTGAAGGCAAACAGTTAGTCTCATAGATCTGTGGGTCAGCTTGGGGCTGGGTGATGTAGACTGAGCCTCGCTGGGCTCCTGGGGCTTCCTGGGTGGGCTGGGGGCTGGACGGTGGAGGCTGAGCTCAAGAGACTCCACTTTCCTGGGCCCAGCGGGTTGACTGGGACCTGTTCCTTTTATATTGATGACAAAGACCCAGGAAGACAAGAGCAGATTCACGAGGTGTCTTGTGTCCTTGGCTTGGAGCTGGACGCAACATCTTCTACCGTGTTCTTTTGACCAAGGCAAGTCCCGATGGCCAAAACCAACATCAGGATAGGGAAAGGTGCTGGCCATTTCCGTGGGGGAACAGTGCAAGTCACGTGGGGAGGAATGTGGCTGCAGATGGGGAGGGGCTGGTGCCCAGGCAGCTGGCATCTGCAGCGGCTTTCCAAGAAGCTCAGAGGTGGAGGGCGTGGGCAGAGGCCAGGCCAGGCAGGGGGGACATGTGGAGCGGGCGTCGTGCGGACCACCCCTCTAGAACGGCTTTCCTGTATTCGACACAGTCTCTGTCACCACCTTGCTAAATAATTCTGAGCCTCTCCTTTTTGGAGACAAAAAGCCACAATTCAGAGGGGTGAAGACACTGTCCCCGGCTACTTATGGCTCTCTGCAGAGCCAGGAGTTGAGTCAGCTCCGATTTTGCGTTTCTGCCTTTGCCTCTGAAACACGGGGTCAGGAACTTTGTTTCTGCAAAGAGCCAGAAAGCGACGCTTGTTGGTTTGGCAGGAGCCCGCGCCGCGCTCGGAATAGCTGCTGGGCCCCGATGCGGCGCATGCAGCAGCCGCAGACAATACATCAACAAATGTGCGTGGACGTCATCCAGCAAAACGTGATTTACAAAAGCAGGAGGGAGACTGTGGCCACAGGCTGCAGTTTTGATGGCGTCTGCTCTGCCACGTCCTCCTGTCGGGGGGTCTGCTCTATTCCTGGAGAGGACGCTGGGAGACGTGGGCACGGGAGAAGTCGTGATGACTTTGAAGGAGGAAAAACAACACAGATGGTGTTCCTTGGAGGTATGGGAACTGCCACGGTTTAGATCAGAGGTGTCCCCACAAAGCTCACGTGTGAGACATTGTACAATTTTTTTCAGAGGTGACATGGCTGGATTTTGAGGTTTGACCTAATCAGGGGACTCACCCACTGGTCTGAACCAGCTGGGGGGCGACTGGAGTGGTAGGGAAAAGAGGAGGCTGGGCTGTGCCTTTGGAGTTTATGTTTTGCTCCCCCGTGGGCAGAGCTCTCTGTCTGCTCCCTGGCTGCCGTGTCCTGAGCTGCTTTGGTGCCCCCGCGCCCTTCAGCCAGGATGTCCTCCTCACCCCAGGCCAGGAGCCACGGAGCCGGCTGTCCATGGACTGAACCTCTGAGACTTCGAGCCCCCGACAGACTCTCCTCCTCTAATTGTCCTTGTTGTGTCTTTTGGTCACAGTGATGGGAAGCCTGACTATAACCGGGGTTGAAGGGACAGAAAGTGCCAAGGTCATAGACTTCTACCATGCAGTAAGCCCTTCACCAGATTCTAGAAGCATCTAACCCGGGGGACGGTGGTAGGGGGGAAGGCAGCCCTTGTCTTTGGAAGAGGTGACCTTTTGGAAGAGAAGGGAGACAGATGGACAGACACCTGGGAAGAGAGGACAGAGAGTAGGGGTGGTGAGCCTGAGTCCCTGCTATGGTTTGAATCTAGAATGTTCCCCGAGGGGGACCATGGGATGAGGCTTGGTTCCCAGCTTGGTGCTCTCGGGAGGTGGTGGCAGTTTTAAGAGCCGGGACCTTGTTGGACGTCTTCCAACCGCACAAGGCTGTGTGGCCCCTCAGCTTTCTCTTCCTTCCTGGTCCATAAGTCCCCCCCACGATGGCTGCCTTGTCACATGCCCAAAGGCCCCCCGGGTGATGAACTGCAGGTGGAAACCTTCCCAATGGTGGCCCCAAATGCCCCTTCCCTCTTAAGGGGATTATCTCAGTCATTTTGTCACCGGGATGGGATGCTGACAAACCACGTCCCACGCGGGGACACCAGATTGACGTTCTATCCCCAGAGTGTTCTCAAAGGCTTTCCCTGGTCTGGAGCCAGGAAGACTGAGGCTGAGACCGAGGGTTGCTTATGGAGCAAAGAATCAGAATCCATGGAACAAGTCCCCGCTGCCCCTCACCGAGGTCCCTGGAGAACTCCTTCTGTGGACGGGGCTTTGGAGGCCGAGCCTGGTTCTCCTGCGGGAGGAGTGGATGCTCTCTCTCCACTTGGAAGGAAAAGGCAGCCATGTGGCGGCAGAGGATCTGTTCTCTTCTCTGGGTGGCAGCCATAGGATTCCTCGCCAATTAGTAGCATCTGGTCCTCATAGAAGATGCCACCCTGGCGGAGCTGGCAGGTACCTCTGGATGTGATGCTCTGTGAAGTTCCTGATGGCCCATCTGTGCCGAGTTCCCTTCCCAGACACCGCAGCCTCCCCGCCCCCTCCCCAGCCACGCTGCCTTTCATCTGAAATATTTTTAAACACTTAGAACCCCAAAAGCAGGACAGCCTCCAGTATTATTATTATTATTTTTTTTTAAATAGAGATGAGAGTGAGATTCTGAGAAGTCGTTTTCCAAATTTAATAAAAAGGGGGCTGTTGTGACAGGAATAGTGATGACTCATTGGGCTGCGTAATGCGGAGACCCCTGCGCCACGTCTGACAATGCATTGTGTCACTTAATCGCCAAAGCAACTGGGCGAGGATGCGGGGGGCCGCCAGGATTCCAATGCGCAGAGGAGTATCCCGGATCCAGGGAGGCCAGCTGCCCTTGGTCAAGGTCACCCAGTGTTTCCGCCAGGATTCCAACTCTGTGGTGTCTGGGTCCACAGCTCAGGCTGATGTCCAACATATGGGGACATCCAAAACGGAGCCGCGCAGAGGCAGGTGTTTATGTGGTGACATTTTGGAGAAGAAAATACTTTTTATTCGCGCCCACCTGCCACCGCTTCTGGGTGAAATTGGACCCCAACCTTCTGAGGCATGTTTCTGTTTTTGGTAACAATATCCCTAATGGCCGCACGTGCTGCCTCATGGTTGCTTTTCCCTGAAGGTGCTCTTGACAGTTACTAAAGGACATGGAGAAGCTGGTCTTTGCTCCGGGAGCCCCGAGTCTCTCTGGTTTTACTCAATCCCTGCAGCTCGTCTTCTCCTTCTTGCCAAACTGTCTCAGGAACCCCAGCCCTTCACTTCCCTTCTAAAGAGCTAATTCAGCAGCCTGTTTCCCAAATGGCCTCAGCTGCGTGGGTAGGAAGAGAATGAGGCTCAGCCTGCGACTCAGACACGTGGTCTTCATTCATCAGGAAGGAAAAGGCCCGGGTCTTCGTGGAAAATCAAGAATTCCACAGACGCACCCTTCCCTTTCCTGTCAAAGGCTCAGACTGAGGAGTCAGAGCTGCCCAGTTTGGGGTGTTTTATTTTAAGCAAGAGGTCCAGGCAGTGGTTGTCTTCCTCATAGGACAATGCAGCTGGTGACCTCACCGTCTTTCCGTCGCAAATGCGATTTGTCCAAAGCCTCCAATTTAAAACACATAGTTCTTTTCTAAACAGAATCACAGTCCGCCCAGCTCTCCACTGAGGAGACCAAGGCCAGGCACGTGTGCAAATGCGGATGTGTGTGTGCACGTGTGTGTGCCCACAGCACCCCCCAACACACACACAGTGTGCCCGGGGAACAGATCGGGGCTGACGGGCAGAGAGGTATTCCGACTGGTAATTGGATTTAAATCTCTTTCATCTCCACTGGGGAATTGGGATCTGATGAAATTATCAGCAGGTGCTCTGGGCTTGGCCTGGCATGATTTAGATATAAACCAAGAGGTGAGTGAGGCTGGGGGCCCTGGAGGCCAGCAGTCCTGGGTGGACCTCTGCTGTCCTCTCTTTGCACCCCGCCCTGCCCCAGCCTCAAGGCCTGTTGCACACCGAGGAGTCACTTCTGGCCTTTCTAGCTGGTTCTGGCCTCCAGCATTGCCCTCTGCACCCCATGCATAAGCTTCTATCTGCCAGTAGATCCCCCCACCCCAACATACACCTGTGCAGATCATTTTCCTGCTCAGAAACCTTCCTGGGCTTCTCATTGCTGCTGCTATTGGTGGAGACTCCTCAGGTCAACGGCAAACCCCTCCCACGTGCACCACCGCTGAAGGGGGTCCCCTTCCCATTCCTTGCAGGCCCCTTCCAGGATAGGCCCCAAGGTGCCCTTGGCCTTGACCTTATTCATGGAGGTCCGGCTTGCAGAATGGTCTTTCCCTCCTCTCACCCTCCTCCTCGTGCTGAGAGGAAGCACTTCTCTGTTTGGGGATGGCCAAGCCCAGCATGTGGAGGAATTCTTTGGAAGGATTCTTTGAAGTTGGGAAATTCAATTTCTATGGAAATGCTGCTTTCTCCTCGCTAAGCCTCCTGCAAGAGGCTGCTCGATTGTTGCTTCCTCTGGGACCTCGAACTCTCCTGGCAGGCCATAGCTGCTCAATAAATGTGCAATGAATTAGTGCTTGAGCCAGTGGGTGGGTGCAAGGGCAGAAGGTCTTTTCCTTCTCTTTTGCTCGTGGCTGTGGAGTGGCAAATTCAGGTTCTTCTCTCAGAATTAAGATGAGGTGATCCAACTTCAGACTGGGAGGGAGGGCAGGTGACTTACTCAAGGTCACCCTGCCAGTCAGGCCAAAGCAAGACTGGAACACAGGGTTCCCGATCCTGAGCCCAAAGCTTGCACTTGGCTCCTGGGTCAGTTGTCTGTGTCCACCTGACTCCGGGGCAGTCAGAGCTGGCTGGCTGGGGGATCCCCTCCTCCCTGTCACTTCCCAACACCTTCAGAAGAGGCAGCAAATTCACAACCTGTCCTCACCGTTTTCTGTAATTATAACAAGATTTCTGAATCTGAGTAATGGATAAGGAAAATAGGTTTTCTTCTTGATTCTGGTGGTCGGGAAGCCTAGACCTCTGCTGAGCCCCTGGCGAGGGTCCTCTTGCTGCATCAGGACATGGCAGAGGGGGTCCCATCAGCCCGGTCTCTCTTCCTTTTCTCATGAAGCCACAGACACCATCACAGAATCCCGACCTCACAGCCTCCTGTGATCCCGGTGACCCTGTAAAGGCTCCACCTCGAATGCCGTTCACACGCGGATTTGGGGATCAGGTTTCTGACACAAGGTGTTCTGGGGCACAGAAGCCTGGCACCCCATTCCACAGACCCGACTGACTTAACGTGTGGGGGTTCAAGGAGACACCGTCTGGACCCCCGAGGAGCCCAGACTGGACTGAGGCACAGAGAAGGTGTGAGAGGGACCCAAGCAGGAGGCAGCAACCTCCAGCGTGTGCAGGAGCGAGAGGCCTGGGAGTGGTCCTGCAGGGAGTGACACATGGATTGAGTCTGGGGACAGTGAAACGAGGGGTGAGGGCCGGGAGAGTGACCCCCGCCCAGGGAGAAGGTTGCGTGCTGAGAACGATAGCCTGCCTGGGGGGGGGTGCCCGGGGAGGGCGGGTGGCAGGACGTAGGTGTAGCTGGGACAGGCTCCCAAGGGCAGCATGGGTCAGCTGGGGGGGGTGACCCTGTGTCCTATCAGGTAGGGTGACGTGTTGGTCTATGGGGATTGCCGTGACAGAGCACTGCAGGGTGGATTTTTCTTCACAATCCTGAAGCCTGGAAGTTCAAGGTCAGGGTTGGTTGTGGGTCGGTTCCCACGGTGGCCTGGCTCCTGTCCCAGAGCTGTCTGTCTCTCCCTGTCTCCTCCTGGCCTTTTCTCCTGTGTGTCTGTCCACTCTTCTCTTGTCGTAAGGACACCACTCCGATTGGACAAGGGCCTACCCGTCTCCCGAGCTTTACCTAAGTGACCTGTTCAAAGGCCTCCTGTGCCCGTCATCCCACCCGCTGAGATCCTGGGGGCAGACCCCACAGAGGAGTCCTGGGGAAGACACACTCAGCCCTTAGTGGGGGACCCGTGAAGGTGGGGGTTGGTTCATTTTTTTTCCGTTTGGAACCCTCGACTCTCATTTTCCTGGCCTGTGACGTGTGCTTAATAGCACTAATTCTTGCTCGGAAGGGCCTC
This sequence comes from Urocitellus parryii, assembly GCF_045843805.1. NCBI lineage: Eukaryota > Metazoa > Chordata > Mammalia > Rodentia > Sciuridae > Urocitellus > Urocitellus parryii. The sequence continues at coordinate 26,316,057 of NC_135539.1, read as the reverse complement.
TAAATATAGGCACCATCTGCTGCCAGGCAATATGTTCTCACTGATCACACCCTGAACAATCGCTGCTCCACAGGCACCGAGGGGAGGGCTGGGGGGCACGCGCTCCCTACCCCGCTGCCAGCGAGAAGCCAGAGACAGCCCCCTGGCCAGGTCAGCCTCCGGAACCTTCGGGAAGGAGGCCCAGGTGCCCGGAGTCTGCAGTTCTTGACCAGCTGGCTACCTGCGTCTCGCTCACCGACTCAGAAGGACGGGCAGGCACTGCTCATTAAACAAAGAGAGACGCCAAGTGTCACCTGCCAGCCCTGGTTGATGGCATCTCCTCCTTGATTAAGGGGAACACTCATCACGCAGCTGCTCTCCAACGTCTGCTCGGAAGACGGCGTCCCCAGCCCTCCCGCCCCCGGCTGGTCGGGCCCTGTACTCTGGCTGTGAAGGACAATTTGGCCTTCCCGCTAATTACTTTTAAAGTTCTAGATTCCAATTAGGGAGTTAATTACTTCTTGCCGTCTCGCCCCCGTCAAAGACATTCCCTTCATTAAGTCAATTTGTGAGGATGGAAGAGCCAGGCCAAGATGGAGGACTCGTGGCCCCAGGACCCTCTCGCTGTCACTCCCCTCGCTCCCTGCTTTGAGGGGATGGAGTCAAAAGCCTCGTTTTTGGAGTGTTTCTCGCATTCATTTGGCAAATCTCCAGGAAACACTTTGCATTCGGTGCTGGGCCAGACTCGAGGGACCCAGCAGAGAGAAATCAGAGATAAATCAGACGTCGTCTGTGTCACAGGGAGTTGAGAAGGAGTAGACAAGGAATCCGTTCAGTCGGACCCCTGAGTGCCACACGCCAGGCATGTAGACAATGTTGCCGGAGCACAGAGGAGGAGAGGGCGATAATTTGGGAAGCGGATGCAGCTTGTAGGAGATTCTGTAGGGCTCTGTGGGATGCATAGGAGTTCGCCAGCCACAAAAGAATGGTGTTAGAGATGGGGTCACGTCCTGGTAAGTGCACTGCAAATTGGAAATATTGTAAGTTGAAGGTGCATCGAGGACTCCTGACCTGCCTGCCATTGAGGGGAGTGACACAGGGCACTGGGGAGTGTTGGTTTCCTCTCTCCAGGGTTGTGTGTCTGCCTGGGGGCTGCAACTCACCACCTGGAACCTAGGGAGTATCCTCGTGCGCATTGCTAGCCTGGGAGAAGATCCGGGCTCAAAATGCAAAGCCCAGTTCCTACCCAGTGCCTGTCATTTTTGCAATATTGCAAAGTTAAAACATTCTAATTCAAGGACCATTTAGACTCAAGGATCAGCTGTTTCCCAGGACTGCTGTAACCAGGCACCACAAACCGAATGGTTCAAACATCAGAGCATGCTCTTGTCTCACAGCTCTGGGGGCTGGAAGCCCGAGATGGAACTTGTCGGCCCAGCCCTTCCCTCCAAAGGTGCCGGCAAAGTCCCCTGTTGGCCTCCCGCCCCCAGCTCCGGGCACCTCCTTGGCCTGTGGTGGTGGAACTTCCCCTTCACGTCCCTAAACTTCCCCTCCCCCCTCCCCTCAGTTTGTGCCTGTCTCTGTGCCCCTGCCCCCCTTTTCTGTGGATGTTAGTCACATTGGCTTTGGGTCCTAGTGACCTAGCTTGATCCTGATGGCCTCTGTAAAGACCTTACTTCCAAATTAAGTTGCATCCTGAGGTCCAGGGATCGGGGGACAGAACTTCAACCTAGGGATTCTTGGGGACACAATTCCACGGATGACATCACCCACGGTGCAGGATGACAAGGGAAGGATCAGCCGATTGGGAGCCAGAGATTAACATCCCTAACCTGCAGGGAGCTCCATGTGGGGTTTCTGAGAAGGGATGTTCCGGGATGTTCCAGGAGCCTGGGTAATTTTAACCCTGAGCCTTACCTTTCCTTTGCAGTCTTCACATGTCCTCATGAGCACACGACCCTGCAGACTGCGTTCTTCCAGCCTGGCCCCTGGGTTTCCACCCTGCTGGCCTCTGCTCCCACCCACCCCTCCCACATGCTCAGCCACCAATCCACATCCATTCTCCTGGGGGTTTCCTGTTCTTGTAAATTCCCGAGGGTTCTGTGCATCCTGTAGACATCACCTGTGTCCAGCATCTGGGCTGCACACACCTTTTCCAGATTGGTCACTTCTCTCCTCCTGGGCACTGAAGATTCTGGTTTACCTGGTTCAACGTGTGCATCTTTAGGTCATGGGCTGGGGCTGCCGATTTTCTCCAACTCCTAAACGGCTCCTGAACTCGCCCAGATTTTCTTGCCAGGTTTTGATTTTACTTTTAATATTTATGTTTTGAGCACACCTGGGGGAGTGTGGTTGCTGGTGTTTTGTGGAGGAAGAGGCGTCTCAGCTTTAACAGTGTGTTTTCCAGGTTGATAATGAATTTGCCTGCACAGTTTATCAGTGATGCACTTGTTTCTCTTTGAATTAAACTGCTACCACGTCAAAATCAATCTCTCCTATGCAAAGGCATCTAATTCTGAGTTCTGTAGTTCACTGGTTTATTTGTTCCTTGACCCCAACAGCACCGATTGACCATCTTTAAAAACACACGTGTATTTCCAAAGACTCAAACAAACAGACCCACAAAGACCTGGTCAGGATTCTATGCTGAGCGGCATTAAAATAATATGGTAGATTTTGGGGACATCGAATATACCATATTTTTATATTTGCTAGGAATTTGTTTTATGTGTTTTAATAAACATTTATAGCTTTCCTTTTCCTTCATAAATGCATTCATAAGTACTTTAAGGTTTCTGACACGACCATAAAAGGGTGTGGCAGGCAGTGCTGGGGTCTCCGTGATTGAGGGGACACCCCACAAAAGCCATCGTGGTGACACTAATATACCCTAGGGCCACCTGCTGGCAAGAGGACCCCAGCAGCAAGAGGATGGGGGTGGCACATCTGGGAGAGCCGAGTCCTTCCCACCCCAAGCCTCTGAGTGACCGTCTCAGCTAGAAGGAGACCTAGAGCATCCAGCACAGAGGCCTGCGAGTTGGGCGGGTGACCGCTGGACAGGGGTGAGCTGTCCCACCACGTGAAGCTGAGGCAGAAAGTGTGAAATGAAACCACATGATGCTGAAAGAGTAGCCGACACCCCCGGGGGACAGAGCCTGGGCGATCAGTGAACTACAGAGGAAAAAAATGTCGTACGTATATTAGTTTGGGCTGCCTGGAGGAAATGCAGCTGGGTGTCCCTTGGAGATGGCATACATTGTAGGAAAGGTGTCACGAGGCCATTGCACGATCACAGCGTCATGACTGAGGTCCTCAGGCAAACTAAGGTGCTATGCTGTCCCCGGGTGATGTGACACTTGCACCACCACGGTACGCACAGTCCACTACTGAGTGAGGTGCTGCTGCCTGTGTGCGACTGACCAGGCGGAGAGGCTTAAATGGAGAAGTGGGTCCCCTCCATTATGGAGGCAGGAAAGGCCCCCAGGCTGGGCTCTGGCGAGGATGCTCTTCCCGGCCGGTGCATGGCCTTCTCGCTGGCCACACGTGGAGAGGACAGAGCTTTTTCTCTCCTCATTTAACCTTAATCACCTCCTAAACACCCCCTGCCCATCTGCAGTCACGTGGGGGGTGAGAGCCCAGCGTATGACAGTTTTTGGGGCGAGGAATGCAGTCTCGTCCAGAGCAGCTCATGAATTGGGTTCCTGGCTGAACTGGCCACAGCTGAGAGAGGGGGGGATTCTGACACCTACTGGTATCGCAGTGTAGGATTCACGGTCCCAAACTTTGTAAGGCAGGAAGAAATAAGTCTAAGGGACAGAGTGACAGTTGATGGCATCTACATTTTGAGGCAGGGCTCAAGCTTTAGTCACATAGGGAAGATTAAGTAGTGACCTCTCTCTCTCTCTCTCTCTCTCTCTCTCTCTCTCTCTCTCTCTCTCTGTCTCTCTCGGTCTTCAGCGGTCAGGTCCAGGATGACAGGGCCTGGCATGGGAGATGGTCCTCTCCCGTGTCCTCTCTCCTGGCTGACATGACTGGTCAGTCCTGGCACAGTTCCATGATGAGGTCACTTGGTCTCAGGTGCGGAAACCAGACAGACCCTGCAGTCCTGGGGTCTCCCCCAAGAGGGGAAACTGGAAAGATGGGCAGGGTCTGAAGAAGTGGCTGCTGAACCTCAGTGGCCAAGGAGCTGTAGAGAACGTGTCTCGGCCAGGCCCTGGAGTCCGGCCCGTGGGGCTCGGTTCGGCCTGCATGGGGGCAGCGTGGGATTCCTCACTCTTCATGTTCCTCAGGCAACTTGGGTCCCTGTAGATGAGGGACAGAGTGGAGGGGGTCAGAAGAAGGCTCTGGAGAGAAGCGCTGTGGTTTGGGTCTGAAATGTCCCCAAAGCTCCTGGGTGGCAGGCTTGGTTCCCAAGGGAGCAGTGTTCAGAGGCGGGTCTTGGGAGGCCCGTGGATGCCCTGATTCTGCTGCCTCAGTGGATTTATGACTTGATGGGCTCTGGGCAGGTGTCGGGAAATGAAGAGACGGGGCCTGGTTGGAGGAAGTAGGCCCCTGGGGGTGGACCCTGAGGGCCTTTCATCCCTGTCCCCTTCCCCATCGCTTGGCTTCCTGGTGAGCTACTTTGCCTCCCCATGTGCTCCTGCCCTAATGTTCTGCCTTGACACAGGCCCATAGCCATAGGGTCAGGCAACCACAGATGGAGACCTGTGAAACCGTGAGCCAAAATAAATAGACCAACCTTTCCTCCTGTTCAGCTATTTTCCTCAGTTATTTTGTCACAGTGACGGAAACCTGACCAACAGGAAGGAAGGAGCAGAGCTGCATGTGGGGTCCTGGGTTGCCCTAGAGAACCCCTGGGTCCTCCAAGGCAGGCAGGAAAGGGAGAACTGGCGGTGGTCAAGTCTGGAGGTCAACTGTGCAGACGCAAGAGGGCCAGCAGTACGGCTGTGGTACCAGCGGCTCCCAGAACACCCTGGGCAGTGATTTCAGCAAAGTGAGGGGTGGGGTGGGCTCAGTGTACCCAGCCGACACGGCAGCTGCCCCGCGGGCCTCTGAAAAATGCTGTTGTGCCAAGGGGCTTCCCCCTAGAGGATGGTTGGGCAATGGCTGGATATCCTGCTCCTCCGGTCTCTGCTGATTAGTTTATGTATTAAACATTTCCTAACTGTTGCTTCTTTCCTGTATTTAACAGAAATCATAGAAGTGACCACAGGGATGGAAGCTCCCCTCCTGTACCCACCCTGCTCCATGCACAGCGCTGGTTCCTTGCAAACCTTGAGTCTTTCCATAGGCCCTGGAGAGTGGTACGATCGATCACGGCCCCCACACCCAAACACGCTGCTCAGAATAGGAAGCCGAGGCCCAGGGAGCCTCTTGGCACTTGAGAGTGGGCACAGTTGGAATCCAATGGCCTGCCTGATCCACTTGGCCCTCCCCTGGTCTTCCCAAACTTGGATGGCTGTCAGGGGTCCACTTAGACTGCGGGGTCTTAGGCTGTGGGGTCCTGGTGTCTCACTGCATTGGCATGTTGGTGATGACCTGCCCATGTCACCCCCAACCCTCTGGCAACTTTCAGAGCTACATTGGAAACAGGGGGTAAACGCTGAATCGCGTCCTAGCCGGTGGAGATGAAGAGTGCAGTCATCTGGCATTAAGATGAAAGGAACTTCACGGGCCCAGCCAGAGGGTGGAGAGACCCCAAGCAGTTGAGTGACGTGAAGGATGACGTAGGAGCTGACCTGGAGAGAGCAGGCTCTGGAGGAGACAGACCCCGGCTCCGGCCCTGACCACTCGGTTACTTGTCCGCTTTGGATGCGTAACGCAGCCTCCCTGAAACTCAGCTCAGCTGTCCAGTGGACCTAAGTCCCCTGCCTCTTAAGGACCCCGGGAGGATAAACAGCCCAGGTGGCCCTGTGCTTGGACACAGAGGCCTGCAGCAGACACAGGCTTTCTGCCCCATCCAGCGGTGGACGGGCAGGGACTTCTGCTCCTGGGTGGGGCAGAGAGGAGGAGACCTTCTGCTGTTTGGGGCCAGGTTGGTTGGGGACTTGGAGCACTCACCAGGCTTTGCACTAGAGGCGGGAGTGACAGGAGGCAGGGAGGCCCCGGAGGCTGGGGGACGTGGAGACCTCTCAGTGGAGGCCCTCAGTGGCCGTGTTTTTCCCACTGGTGTTGAGAGGGCAGGCAGCATGCACCCCACCGGGAGGGTGCTGGGAAGGGCTGGGCAGGAAGGCTGACAGAGAACCAGAACCCAAGGGTAAGTAGGGATCCATGGCAGGAGCCAGGAGAGGAGGGGGCGAGGCTAAAGGGCAAAGTCAACTCTAGGAGGGCAGGAGGGGAAGGGTCAGTCCCCTTCACCAAGGAGACCAGCAGCGGCCATCTCCATCACAATGAGTAACAAGGGGAAGGCAGGAGGGGACCTGGGGATGGCCTTGACACCTGTGGTGTCCCCCAAGCCACCTCTCAGGAAGGCCACGGGGATCCTGGAAGGACGGCCCCATCTGAACCCAGAGGATGCTCTGGCCCAGGCAAGATCTGTCTCGACCCTGGAGGGTGGGACAAGTAGAGCGGGGAGCCAAGCAGACCTGGGTTCAAATCCTGACTCCCCATCCCCAGCTGTGTGATTTCTGGAGTCCTCTGAGCTCACCCTCCTCATCTGTAAAATGAGGGACAAGTCTCTTCTGGTCACTGTGAGAAATAGACGTCAAGATGTCCCAAGGTGTGGGGCCCGTGGCAGGCTCTTCCTAAGTGCTAGGTCCCCACGCTTCAGAGAAGTGGGGACCGTGGGTTAAAGACGACCACGCATTCTGTGCAGCTCTTCCCATTGGGAGGTGGGCCCCTCTGCTTGTCCCTGGAGGGCTCAGTGACTCCTCGGGCAGCGGAATGTGTGGACGTGAGGCTGGGCTTGTTTCTGGGACCAGTCTTAAGAGCACGGCAGCGTTTATTCCTTGCTCTTAAAATACTTGGTTTGCTCCGGGCCAACGCTCTTTGAGGGAGTCCCAAAAGCCCCATGGGAAAGGAACCGAGGCCCTCAGGTAAAAGCACTAGGCGAGCTGCCTGCCCATAGCCAGCACCACCTCGCCAGCCAGATGAGGGCGCCATCTTGGAACGGGATCCTGCAGCACCTATGGAACGGCGCCATCATACACGGGGCCCTCGGAGCCATCCCTCCCAGTCCTGTCCAAGGGAGCCCTTGTGAGCAAAGTCATGATGATTGTTTCTGTCTTGCCTTTGCCTATTTTGTGTTTCTATGGCGAAATACACGTGGTTGGGAACTTTATAAAGAAAAGAGGTGATTTGGCCTATGAACCTGGTGACTGGGAGGTCCAAACAGCTCCATGCTGGCACCCTGGTAAGAGACACCTGGTTGCATGACCAGATGGATGCCAAGCAGAGAGGGAAAGGGCTGTGGGACACGGGTTCCGGGCTCTGGCGGCTTGGCTTTGTGACAATCTGCTCTTACAGGCACCATCCACTCCTGCCAGACCCAGTCTACTCTGTGCCCCCAGCATTGACCCAATCATGAGGACGGAGGCCCCTGTGACTTACTACCTTCCACCAGGCCCCACCTCTTCCAGGTGCCACAGCCTGGCACCGTCACGCTGGGGGCCAAGCTTCCTGCCTGTGAGCCTTGCAGGGACCGACCCCAGCTAAGCCCTATGGAGCCTCTTCATCTTGGGACAGTTGCTGCAGAGCCACAGCCACTAGAACAAGTGCCAACTGCGGGCCCAGCTGTGTGCTACTGTCAGGAAGGTCATTGAAGGGACATACATAGGCGGTGATGCACGTCAGTCCCCAAGGCTGCCACCTGTCGCTGTGAGACTCTTGCACCATCTCTGGTCACTTGGCCCACAGACGGCCCCCTCCCTCCCAGGCCAAGTCGTGTCTCCCCTCTCTGTAGACAGAGGAGGGCTTCAGGCCTCTCAGTCCCAGGCAGCGCCCACCCCAGACCGGGGGACAGGCCGGGTTTCCAGACGGGGCAGGTGCCACGGGCTCTGGGCCAAGCAGGGAGCAAGACGCCCCGGCTGCCGTCCTCCTGGGACCAGGTGGAGTGTTCTGTCCTTATAATTAGAGCCACAGAACACCCTTGGGCTGTGGTGTCCCCATAAAGGGCTCCGAGAGCACAGAGGAGCTGTTGACGATGACAAGACAGATGGTGCGGTGGCGACTGGAGGTGCTTGCCCGAGGGGTCACATTACCTCCCAGAACGGGTCGTAAACAACGAGCGCGATGCCACCCTCCACCTCCCAAATTAGCTGCAGAAATGAAAAGAGTTGCGCCTCCCTGTTCCCACGGCCCCCGAGGAGGAGGCAGCGGTGATCTGTCACAGGCAGCCCTCGTCCTGCCCGGCTCGGGAGCCCTGCTGATGAGTGGCGGGGAGCATTATTAACGCCACTTTGCCGAAAAGGCTGCACACTCAGACTAATGCCTTATGGCGGGTGCCGATTTCCCGGGGCTCCAAAGATGGAGAGAGGCCTGAAATAGCAACTCGGAGCTGGTCGTCAAGGCAACAGGATCCATCCGGAGGTGCCATCAGGTGCTGCGCCCGGCACGGCGAGGGATGGGGTAAAAGAAGCTGCCGCGCGGACACCCTGCCCTCCGCCAGCCTACACTCTGGGCAGACGGGGCTCTGGCCCGTGAGCTGGGAGGGTGGTGCCTCCCCACCCCAGGGGGACGGGGCTCGGCCGCAGCAAGACGGGAGCCAGCATCAGTCGGAAGGGGTCCTGTGGACGAGGACAGATGAGTTTTGCAGAAAGCACACTGGGCACAACACAGCCGGACCTTGCTGGGCCTCCGGGAGTCCCTGCTGAGTTCATGGGCCTCAGGGTTCAAGAGGGAGATGTCCACGGGGACTCTGGCTCACAGAGCATTTCAGGGACTAGTGAACTGCCCAGTGGCGTGGGGGACCCTGAATGAGGAAGTAAGATAAAGCAGTGTGTCCCGGGGTTCCCAGGGTAGCTGCAGGAGCTGGGGAGCCGACTTCAGAGCAGGGGTTCGGTGCTGGTCTGGAAGAGGCAGAGGCTTCCTGGGGGACGGAGCTGAGCTGTCCTGCAGATTCAGAGTGGCCGGTGAGAGGAGAGAGCCAGCTTCCTTTTAGAGTGTGGGTGGTCCTGGGAGGAGAGACCACGGTGGGGGTGGTCCAGGGATGCATGTGGCTCAACAGCTCACGTCCACCTCACGGGTCCATCAGGAATTAGAGGAGGTGACACTATGTGCTGGTCTCTTCCTGGCACGAGCTTCCCGTCTTGTTTGCACAGATCAGTGTCTTTGATGGGACCTTCCATTACCACCTCCTCCCAGAAGCCTCCCCTGATGCCCTGGAGTGAATTAAGTCTTGTCAACTCTGCTTATGTTTTTTTTTTTTTTTGGGGGGGGTACTGGGGATCAAACTCAGAGGCACTAGACCACTAAGCCACGTCCCCAGCCCGATTTTGTATTTTATTTAGAGACAGGGTCTCACTGAGCTGATTAGCACCTCGCTGTTGCTGAGGCTGGCTTTGAACTCACAACCCTCCTTCCTCAGCCTCCCCAGCCGGTGGGATTCCAGGCATGCACCCGGCTCAACTCTGATCTACTCTTCAAAAAAAAAAAAAATACTTTTAATATCCAGCACTGAAATTCTGCAATTGCCAAGGTCCTCCATCCACAGACCTCTGATGTCTTTTTCTTTGGTCTTTGGTATATTTTTTGGTGAAAAATACACATAACATTGTCACACACGCCATCTTTAACTGTGTGATTCAGTGGTATTTAGTACATTTGAAATGTTGTGCAACTGTCACTGTTGTTTGGTTCCAAAATTTCTCTTCAACCCAAACAGAAACTCTGTACCCCTTGGCAGAAGCTTCCCGGTCTCCCGCCCCCGGGGAAACTCCAACCTTCTTCCTGCCTGGGTGAATTTGCCTTTTCTAGACATTTCATAGATAGAATGATGGGATATTTGCCCTTTGGTGGCTGACTTGTGTCGTCCAGTGTCTTCAGGGCTCATTCACGCACACGGAGCAGCGTCTCGTTCATTCTGATGCGGAAATAGCGCGGCCTGCTCTGCACGGGCCACTCGGGTGACCCGCTCACTCGCTGGTGGTCCCTGTGCTGTCGTAAAAATGCTGCTTTTCACTTGGGGTCTGAGCACCTTGTCTGGTCTGCTCCTAAGCAAGTCCCGGCCCCTTTCCCAGCAGTGACGGTGACGGTGGATTTCCCTAGTGGAACATGAACTTCTCAGTTAGCAAGGATCTGTTGACCACCCGTGTGGCGTGGTCAGCAAAGAAGGTAGCGCTCTGTCTCTGGGGACCACCTAAGATGGCCCCGCCCACCTGGCTTTCCGGGTCGGTGTGCAGGACGTGGTGGGATATTGGCTAAGGCCCTCTGAGTGTGTTTCCCACGGAGCTGAGGGGTGGAGGGGCGGCCCTGAGCAGGAGCTGGGCAGGACTGAGCCGCTCCAGCATCGTGTGGCTCAGAGCTAGCGTCCTTGTCCTAAGTGAAGGAGGCGGTGGCCATCTCTAAACCCTGCTCCCCGTTGTACTTTGTAAACGGAGATGCTCTGCGTCCCCCCTGATTAGCCTGGGGCTGTGTCTGTCACCCTTTTTTTTCTCTCTCTGTTCCTCTGAGTTCATTGGGATCGAAGGCTATTAGACTTTGACAGGGGTTTTTAATGGTCTTGTCCTTAGCTTGGCTCTGCCTGAAGCCACTCGTGGGCAGGGGACCGGCAGGGAGGATGTTCTGTTCAGGTTCTCCCAGCCCAGGCACCTGCTTGGGAGGAGCCCTTGTAGGCAAAGCCAGGGGAGCGGCTCTGTGGTCCTGAGAGTCAGCAATGGCTGTTTGGTGACCGTCCCCCACTGGCTCAGTCACTGGAGCCCTGTGCAGACACTGGGTTGAGTCTCGGCTCTTGTACTGCTGGCCATCTGGGGCCACCTCCCTCTCTCAGCCTTGGGCTCCTCGTCTGCAAAATGGGAATGACAGTGAAGTCTATCTCATTGGACGTACTTAGCCCCGTGGCCTGGTTGACACTAGATGTCACCCCTGTGATTGTTATTAGAAGAGCGGCCACACACCAGCTCCTGGGCCCCAGCCACCGTGGGGAAGAGACAAGTCCGCAGCGGACACAGTTGGGCTCGGGAGCCCCGTGTTCCCTGCTGTGAAGATTCTGTCTGGAGCAGAGCCTGCTGCTCGCCCAGGAGCTGGGCCAATGGGGGAAACATGCAAAATTGCTTCAAGAGTCCAGGCTGCTGCAGGAAAGTTGGGCGGTACTTATGCAGGGTTTTTAATTTTTTAAAATTTTTGGTATGGGGGGTTGAGCCTAGGGGTGCTTAACCACTGAGCCACTTTAATTATCTGGACCATGCCACTGTATGGAAACATGGCCCGAGGAGTGGGCATGACGTGGTCCCTGAAAGGTGCCCTTGGGGCTCCCGGGGGCGATGTGCATCATTACAACCTATCTGTGAAGCCACGTGGTCAGAGGTACCTGTCCAGAGGGCTTGTCCACCCAATGCTGCACCACTCCACAAGATTCAGTGACATCTCCAAGGGCTGCCCTCACCTTCCGCAATCCCTCAAGCTCTACAGCACTCCACATGCCGCCCTCTGGTGAGGGTGGGTGGAGAAATAATAATTAAAACTCTTAAGTTGGGCAACGTGGTGCCCACCTATAAATCTCAGCGGCTCAGGAGGCTGAGGCAGGAGGATGGCAAGTTGGAGGTCAGTCTCAGCGACTTAGTGAGGGCCTAAACAACTTAGCAAGACCCTGTCTCTAAATAAAACTTGAAGAGGGCTGGAGACGTGGCTCAGTGGTTAAGCACCCCTGGGTTCAATCCCCAGACACCCCTCACCCCATGGCTTTGGAGGGTCCATGGTGTGTGTCTTCCCAGCTCCGGGGTGAAGGACCTCACGTGGGTAGCTTGGAATTTACGTGTGGCAGGTGTCCCTTGCTGAGACCCAGGACTCCTCTTCCCCAGCCTGCTGTCACGCACTGAGTGCTGCCTGGCGGCCCACCGTTCCCCATGCTCTGTGCAGCGGTGTCCCCCATCCCTGCTGCTCTGGGGGTCCCCAGCCGTGAAGCAGCACTGAGCGTGGGGGCCCTGGTGTCTGCCTCAGTCCCTCGGCATCTCTGTGGAGGTGGCAACATGGGGACACTTGTTCCTTCCTCTCCCCGCTCAGGCCTCGTCCCTGAAAGACAAGCTGTACCGTAAACCCTTTGTGTCCCTCTGTGGAAAGGCCCCTGCCCAGGACAGAACCCACAAACCACAACGTGGCACAACACCACAAGGACGTGGGCACATATCCAACTCTAAAGCAGGGTGGGCAGGACTTTTCCAAATTCCACCTCAAGAAATTTTTGGACACGCGGTTAGATATGGACGTTTCTTACTTTGGTGTAGAAAGACACCCCAAATCTTGAAGCCTGGACTCCAGTCCTGGCTCCTTCATTGGCTTGTGGTGTACCTGTGGGTGTGTTGGTTGAGGGTGAGCCACCTGACCCACTGTGTGCTCTTGGGTATATTGGGCCCACTGTGTGCATCTTGGGTATACTAGTCAGGGTTGGACGAGCTAACCCACTGTGTGTTCTTGGGATAGATTAGTTAAGTGTAGATAAACTGACCCACTCTGTGCTTTGGGTATTAGACACACTGTGTGCCCTTGGGCAGAGTAGACTTGCTGCATGTTCTTGGGTATCTTAGTCAAGGGTGGGCCAACTGCCTTACTGTGTGACCATGATGTACCGCCCAAGGGTGGGCCACTTGGCTCACTCTGTGCCCCCGGGTAAGCTCTGAGATTGGTCCAGGGTAGGCGTGTGGACCCCCAGCGTGCCGCTAGGTGTGTTAGAGTAGTGTGACTGCCAGAGCAGCCATCAAACTTGGAGCTGAATTCAATGTGTCTATTTCCTGCTCACACAGCTGTCCGTTCTGGTGGTCGGGAAGTCAAGTGAGGACCGGTTGTGGACAGGCTTCCTAAAAGAACCCCGGGGACAGTCACCACCTTCCTTAGTACTCCAGACCAGGATCTAGTCACATGGTCACAGTGCCAATCTCCTGGCTGCGGGAGGAGGCAGGAAGAGATCTTTGGACATCCACCCCTCCGCCAGGTTGGGAAGCCCTTGCCCCTCTGGGTACCCGGGAGGGTGTGTGGCTGACCCGGGAGGCCCGCTCTGCGGGATCCGAGAGGCTTCTTCTCCCACTGAGGTCCACGAGCCTCTGGCCTTGCTGAGCGAGCGTGATTTCCCAAGCAGATGGGGTCTGCTCCTTCTTCTTGGCTGACTCCCCGACGTCTCTCAATGTGGGTAGAGCCAGCCCTTCACCACGAATCTGCTCAAAATGCTAATCAAACTATTAGTGCCCATCATCGTCTCTCTCCGAACAACGTCCAGAAACATCCTTCTCCTTCGAGGTCTTCTGAGAGTCCAAATTTGAACTCATTTCATCCAGGCCAAATGTCAATCATAAGAAGAAATCTATATGAAATTTTAATTGCAAGATGTTCGGTGCAGATTTAATGAGTGAAATAAGAGATCTGAGAATTCCTGCGTCCTCGGTTCATGCATAATGTTGACTTAAATTGGCTCTCCGGAGGTGGAGAGGAGTGCGTTTTAGAATTTACACACCGAGAGAGCAAATGGGTGGACCCTGAAGGTTAAGGTCATAAATCGGAATCATTTAACCGGCTTTGAGTGATTGCTTTAGACTGTAATGGAGAGCCGTCCACGGCCACAAGTGATTGCTCTGCGTCCGATTATTGAAATGCTGCTCAATATTCATAAATCAGCGGCCATTAATCCCCCAAATAGGACCTGTCGGCTTTCTAAATAAATTTCCAACCTGCTAATGGAGATTCAAAGAGGCTGATGGGCAGCAGCTCAAAATTGAAACAAATGAGAGCGTCCCTCCACCGACAGACCTGGAAGAGTGTCTTCTTGGATTGGAAAGTCACCGGGGCGGGGGGTTAGGAAGTCCTGGCAGAAGCTGCATTTTTACCAAAAAAAAAGGGCCTTTTTTCCTCCGGCGGCTTCTCCCAACACGAGTGGTTTCTGTAGATGACAGCCTTGAGGTTTATGTTTCAATCTCTAAAATTTTTGCTTGGGACCAAATCAAATGAGCTCAAAGCTTCCGTTCAATTGCTTACTCATCCCTGTTTACCAACGGTAATTGGAAAATAAGTGCACAGCCCAGGGAAAGGCTGTGGCATTTACAGGATGGCAGGGGGGACCGGCGGCGGGGGGAAGGAGATGGTAATTGGCGCGTCTGTCACTGGGGTGACACATTGGGGAAGAAATCGAGAAATGAAAATGAGCATGAACTCGGAGGGACGTGGGGCCCCCAAAGCGATTTCATTACCACGGACGCTTCAAGTCCAGGTTCATTTTCTCTGCGTCTTGTTTCTGGGTTGGATTCATAAATTATAGAGGACGGTGGCCAGGCGTCTGGGTAGGGGCCTCACGTTGACTCGAGCGATCGGTGCCACGCAGCGGCCCGGCGTCCTCCCTCGGACAGGAAATGGGATTTGCACGTGGGTGTGGCGGGGAGAAGTCCCCGGGGGGAGAGTCCCCTCTGGCCCGCGTTCACCTTGAAAAAAATGGAGCCCGGGAGGAGAAGTAGAAAAATACAAGTGGCTTTCGAGTGTAATCGCTCAGAATAACAGCACGGATCGGCTGGATTCCTGATTGATTGGAAGAGACACCAACAGTGCAGTGGCTGATGCGCCCCTCCCTCCCCATCAGGTTCCCCATCAGGTGAGGAAGCCAGAGGCAGAGGAGAAGGAGGTGCTCGCCCCCTCCCGGGTGGGGCAGGTCCAGCAAAGAAATCCAGGCCACTTGCAGGTATCTTCTGGAGGGAGGGGGAAACGGAAGCACCTGTGTCCAGAAGCCACTGGGCCACGTGAAGAATGGTAAAAATGTCCCCGATCCCTCGCTCCTTTGAGATGAACTCCCCGGGGGTTAAGGGAGCTCTGGGTTCATGGGCGATCCGGGTGCCATTTGATGTGGTGCTTTGGAGAGTCGATGCTGACCGACCCCAGGGAAATGTTTAGCATGAGTGCAAAAAGCAGACTCCAAATAGGTGCCCCCAGGTGTTCACTGCTGTGTCCAAGATGAGCAGCTCGATCAACTGGGAAGAGGTGACGGTTTCCTCTGGGGATGAGGTTTTAACATCCTGGTGGATGGATTTTGTTTAAAACTGGGAAAAGATATTTCCAACCTGATATTCTTCAATGACAAGAAGAGGTCATGTCAGCCGTGAGAAGTTTTTTTGTTGCAAATCCATAAAATCTATTTTCCAAAAATACATGAAATGGCAAAATTGATTTAGCAACAGGACAACGGATATAGAAAACAGGAGAACAGGAAAAGGGGGGTTCATCCAGTCTCTCACCTGCCAAAGAGAAGAGGCAAGACCAAGACAACCCACGGTCAGGAGATGCTTTGACCCCGAGAGCCTTCTCTGCTGTGAGCCATCGGCCACGGTACTGCCCAAGTGGTCTTTCCCCACAACGGCTGTGGACTCCGATTCTCAGAGAGTGGAGTCCAGAGCCGTCAGTGACCGATGTTCACATGGCTGCAGCGACAGGGGACGCCCAACCCTGATCTTGGCCTCCTGATGAGCTCCTCTTGGTCCATCAGGACCCCACTCAAATAGCGCCCCCTGGGTGATGCCCTTGCTAATCTCCTCCAGGCAGAGTGAGTCGGTTTCCCTTTGTGTTCTCGAGTCCTTCTTATTCATTGTTCTGTGCCACACTTCCCGTGTGGCATTATGTTTATCCAACTTGTCTCCTGGACCACAGCTCCAGGGCTTGGGAACCATGAAGACCCTTCCCTGTGTTCCTGGCACACAGCCCAATACCCAGCTCATCATAGGGGCACAAACACGGCTAATTTTATTTTATTTTATTTTTGTTTCTCTGACCAGCTGCATCAATGTGTAACTTTTGGAGTAGGTTTTGTGAATATTCTGACCACGGAAGCCCAGTGTGTCCATAGGAGGGAGTAGAGAAGCATAAGGAATGAAGCAAAACTGGCCTGTGGGTCTGGGGCCCAGAGGTGACCACGGTGGCGTTTCCTTGTGTGGCTTTTGTGGCTGCATGGCAATCCTATGTCACGGTGGACCCGGGGGTTGCAGGTTTGCAACTGTGCACAAGGATTCGGCGGATGCCTCAGTCCTGTTTCTGAGCGTGGGATGGTGTCCACACAGACAGGCTCCCTAAGACAGGACCCTCGCTGCTCATCTCCTGGGGGCGCAGAGGAGAGAGAGGAAGCGCAGGGAGGACGCCCCTTCCCCCGTGGCCCCAGTGATGCACCTCCTCCAGCCGCCCCACTTCCCTGCAGGGACCACCCAGCCAGTCACAACTGTCCCAATCCCGTCATTTTGCCTCAGCACCAGCACAGTAGCCCTTGGGGGTCGCCTTACATTCAAACCCTAGCGGACAGCACTCTAAAAAGGGTCATCATCAACCCTGATGAGTAGCCTGCGGTTCTCATGAGCATCTCTGTCTCCAAATCTCTAGGGACAACTTGGTGACCTTTGCAACCCCAGGCCCAAGGTCACAGCAGACCCACGGGAAGAGCTGAGAGTTTTGTCACTGTGCATGACAAATCGAGGTGGGATTAAGGCCTGGCCACGCGGCCTGCTCTTCCTTCGTAGAAACCAAGGGGACCGTGTCCAAAGGAAGCCTTAGCTGCCTTCAGGCCCCGGGTGGCAGAACAGGGAGTGGGGATGTCCCTGCAGCAGGACAGGAGGCCTGGGGGGACCTCAAAGGGCAGCCGGGCACCTGGGTGGAGAGGTGGAGGCTGGTGTCTCTCCCAGCAGACAGGTCGCCCCTGGCATGAGCTGAAGCCCCAGGGTCGAGCCAGGTCCGTGGGGCTCAGCGTAGTCGCATCTGAACGCGGAGACTTTCTCCCTATTGTAGCTCACACGGGCCGGGTCCTCAGACCTCACGCACGGGGTCGATCCGACATTGACTTTCTTGTTTTCGACTCCGTTTCATAAAACCTGTGTTGAATCGATGCTGTTGCCTTTAGCGATGAGATTTTCTGAGCAAAGCAGCACGTTATTAGACAGACTTCATCCTGGGAAACGGGGGCTCCCAGACGCCGAGAGGCACCACCTCCGTGGGAGAGAAGCAGGGAGATTAAAGAGGACAAGGCCCCATTTTTCATGAACCACGTCCCCTCCTATATTTTGAACCTCGTTGGCCCCCGTATCCTGTACCCACACTCCCACTGGCCTGGCCAGGGACCCCGCTGACCACCCAGACACTCAGATTCCCAACAAGAGCACGGCATTGCCCACTGCCCAGAGCTGCTCAGGCTGGTTCCTCAATTTCCCCTTCTTTTTTTTTTTCTTCTGTTTGTGCCCACTTGAGTCTGGGCTCTAAGTAGCCACAGCTGGGATAATTAGTCCCTTTAGAGGGGCGTCCTGGGCAAGGCCAAGCGTCTCACCCCCATTCCTTAGCATTCATTCCTGTTTTGGTTGCTGTGAACAGAAGACTCCACCGTTCTAGGCCCCAGTGAGGCAGAGCATCGTGGGGACAAGGTGTGGAGGTGGACAGCAGCTCAGGCATGGCCACTAGGAGGCAGAGAGAGAGAGCCCTGCTCCCCAGGAACAAAACATAAACCCCCAAGGCTGACCCCCGATGACCACCTCTTCCAGCCAGTTTCCTCCCAGTGAGTCCCTGTCAGTGGGTTAATCCGCTGTTCAGCTCACGGCTCTCAGACTCTGACCGTCTCACCTCTGAACCTTCTAGAATTGTCTCACCCTGGAGCTCCGGGGGCACCTCACGGCCAAACCACAACATTCCCATTGCTGTTTACTGACCTCTTACTGTGTGGACAGGGAGGTACCCCACCAGGGAAATTCAGCCGTGGATGAGAGGTGCTGACCACGGGGGGAGAGGTGAAGAAAGCTGTCCAACAATCTATTGGACAATTAATCGTTTGACTCCTGAGGGGCAAAGGGAGCCCTTTCCAGCTGCTGGGGGTAGTGGTCAGATGCTCAGACTCTACCAGCTGTAGGCCCCTTGGAAGGCCATCTTGAGAACTGCCTGGGGGATTTTCATTAAGCGTTCTGCCTGGTGCATTCAGTTGGCAGACACTTAATAACTGTGAGCCATTATTAAAACCTGGGTGTGGGGGAGGGGCTCTTTAGACCCCAAACAATATTGAATAGACGTTCTGGGACCACAGCTGCGGGGGCTGTGAGCAGGTGGCTCCTGTTGGGTCCTGGGTCTCTGGGTCCTCGGCCCATCTTAGAGCACGGAGCCCGGGGACTGGCTTCCTTCAGCCTCTGCTGGGGAGTGGGCACCACCTGTGTGCACCCTAGTCTAAGACACCGGAGGGTACCTGCTTAACCCCTTGTGGGTGCTGGGGGCTTTTCAATGGGGAGACTCAGGAACGTGCTTGGCTTGCTGCCCCAAGTGTGGAGGAGTAAGGTGTGGGTGACCTTGGGAAGTGTCCCCCAGAGTCCCAGGAAGATGTAAATGCAGCGAGGACGGCAGCAGAGCAAGCTGACCCTCCACGAGCTGCTACAAAGGGCTTGGGCTCCCCACAGGCCATGGGGACCCCGAGCAGATGGGGTGAGGCGACTGGGAAAGATCTGAAGTAGGAGGGGGGGGGCCAGGAGATCCCGGGAAAGAAGACATAGTTGTCATGTGTTAAGTCCCGGGATGTGCACGTGTCAGGCAGTGAGACAAGGCTCAGAGGGAAAGATGGAGGGCGTGGACTGTATCAGTGGTGTAATCCATTTGACAGATTAATCATTTGAATAGACCTACTGGGAGGTGGGACATGGCCAGAGGAAGGAGGTCACTGGGGGCCGTGGCCTTGGGGACTCTATCTGTCCCCGCTCCCCAGTGGCCACGAGCTGAGCAGCTCTGTGCCCTTCTGCCTGGAGTTGGCCCAGCATGGACTGGACCTCGGAACCCATGAGAGAGAATAAAAATCTCCCCCTCCAAGGTGTTTGTCAGGTGTGTTGGTCACCGTGATGGAAGCCAAAGGCCGTCCCGCCAGACACAGGGGCCAGGGTGGAGTAGGAGGCTGTGTTTGGAACGGGCATGGCCTACATCAGCCAGGGAGACCGTGGAGGGCTCTGCTGGAGCTCTGAGAACCCACACAGCGGCCACTGCAAGAGCCACCAGTGGACCCCGGTCGTGACGGTGGCCAGAGTCAGGAGCACTCCCTGCAGCCTCCGGGTGGCTCTGGGGTCTCTGCTCTCTGTGTGTCCTCCCAGCCCACAGCTCTGGCTTGAGAGCAGGTCCCCGTCCTCTCCCCCAGCACCTCCCTTCCCCCACCCGTCGCCTGGGGCTCCTCCAGTGCAGCAGCAGCTCCACCATTAGACCCGGGGGGCCGATGCCCGCGTCTCAAGGGGTCTCATGCGATGGAGTGAGCGCCCGCCTGGGGATCACTGGTCTCTCTCTGGTACTGGGGATGCCTGAGCCCGGACCTGTCTCAGGGAGCCTGGTCACTGGGAAGCCCTCACTGGACATTTCCCAGGTGTCTTTTCTGCTGCTGGGTCTGGCCAGGGCCAGCAGTGTGTACAGATGGGATGTCCAGGTTGCGACGAGGCCTTGTGTGGACCCCAGACCCTGCCCCTCCCAGTGGGGTGTGTTCTGACCCTCTGTCTCACACAGAGGGTTGACCAGATGCCTGGAGAAAGCCTGAGGGTCATTTCTGGGTGTCACCTGGGACCCCTCGGCCAGACCCCTGACAAGCTTGCCCTCGTGATAGAGTGCAGGGTTTCTTCCGTGGGACTGCACAAGGTCGGGCTGTGACATCGGGGCTCTGTGGCGATTGGGGTGACTCTCATATCTAACAAGGAAAGAGTTGAGCTCAGGGCTCTGGGCTGCCAATGACCCCCTAGCCCTGGGCTTGAGCCCCACGTGGGCCCGACGTGGACACTCATTGGTCTTTGTTCTGAATGCGGCTCCACGTTAGGCCTCCAGCACCCACAGGTGGGGGAGCAGGTGTCTTTGGATCCTGCCCTGGAGCCCAGGGCTCTGCCCAGGTGTCACGCTTCTGGGGCTGTATCCCCCACACCCCGAGGGTCCTGAGACTGGATCATGATAGTCCTGTCCATGGCAGCCTGTCCGAGCTGTGTCCTCTCCCTCCCTGCTGCTTCGGACCCAGAGGGATGGGAAGTGAGGACAGGAGGAGGTGGGATGAGGACATAGGAATGAACTGCCGCTCACCGCCGTCCAGCACACACCAGTCACTCCCGACAGCTGGCCAGGCAGGCGGACAGGAGCAGGTCTGAGTGGACGCTCTGGAGTGATTGCAATTATGGGATTGCCCCTCAGATAAGACACCTTAATGGTCCAGGTGATACTTCCTGTTCCTGGCTGCGTCTTATATGGTGACGGGGTGGCCGTCATGACACCAGAGCCTGTGACAAGGGCCCATAAGGTACCCACAGACCACACAGGGCTATTTACACTCAAGAAAACTGTACACGATACATTCAGTTAATGCATGTTCCACGAGCCACATGTCAAGGTCTCCATGGTCACACATGGCCAGCGGCTACCCTGCTGGACACAGCGGATACAGAGCATTTTCACCCTTGCAGAAAATTCTACCGGACAGTACTGTGGGAGAGAGTGGTCTGGAAGGTTCCATGGGAGACTCTGGGAAGCCGGTTTCTGTTCCATTTGGTGAGTCTGGATTGCTCAGTGCCCCTTGGTGTCAATATTCCACCGGGCTGTGTTCCAGCATCCTCATGGCACCTGCCAACCCACTTGGGCATGATGTGCAGAGTCGGCTCCCGAGACCTGGTACCGCCCTGCTCTTGCACCACGGGTTTTATATAATAGTCATCACACTGCTAAATAAAGCAAAAAAGTTTGAACAAAAGATACATGAGCATATATTCTCTTTCCTGTGAGTGAAAACGTCGTCTGTCATTTAACCCCTGGAAATCAGCAGTAGGTACTCACAAGGGCAAGAGTGAGAAAGTGGTTTTATTTTTTTTTAACATTAAGTGTACAATTTGGTGACATTTGATACGTAAACAACCATGGAACAGCTCTATTCAAGGTCATGAACGCACCCACCACCCGCAAAAGTCTTACAAGCCCCCCCCCGCCCCCGGTTAATCTTCTATCCTCAGACGACCACGGGTAAACCTTATCACTGAAGATTAATTTGAATTTTCCTGAATCGTATAAAAATGGAATCATGCCATGTGTACTTTTTTTTGGTCTTCTTTGACTCATTATTTGGAGATTCGTCTGCGTTTCTATCAGTTATTCATTCATTTTTTTTTTTTTTTTATTGCTGATTCCCGTGTATGGGTATCTCAGAATGTGTTCATCCATTGAAATGCTGATGAACACTTGGGTTATTTCCTGTTTTGGGGCTATTGCAAGTAAAAGAGCTGGAACATTTAAAAAATAGATTATGGGAAAATCATTTTTAAGAGCGCAAGCTGGGGGGTGCTGAGGTGCAGAGGGGGGGCCCTGGGGGGGTGCAGTTCCCTGCGGTGCTGGGGGCAGGGATGGCCAGTGCTGTCCTTCCAGCGGGGATGGGCTGCAGGTGTGTGCCTTGGACCCTGCGCCACGGTGTTCTGTGTCACCTTGGGCCCAGAGCAATGGAGAGGTCCGACCACGGACGGAGCCCCCTGAAGCCCTGAGCCTGCGTTGTTCTTACCAGGTCCCTAGGACACAGCGACGCACAGCTGACCGACACAGGAGCAGCCCTACATGGTCAAGAGCACGTGCAGGAAGTGGACAGCCACCGATGGCCCCAGCCCACTGCTTGACCTTGACCAGTCACCTAACCCTGCAGGGCCAGCTTCCCAGTTTGCAGGACGGACCAGGTGGTGCCCCCGAGTGCTTCTTGGCAGTGCCTTGGAGAGCGACGTGGCCCCTGTCCTCTCCTCTGGGAGCGGTGAGCTGGGGAGGGGACGTGAGCGCCGGTTTCTCCTATTTCAAGAGTGATAGAATCCTGGGACGCAAAACTGCCGGTCTCCTTGGAAACAAAAGAAGAGGAGACTTTGGGTTTTTCACTTTCCACCCCTTTGAGCGGATACCTACATGTGTGCAACCACTTCTGCATTTTGACACTCTTTCCTGGCACCTACGGATCGCATAAAGCAAAGATCTATGCCCGAAACCCTCCTGTCTACAAAGTGAAAAACGCACCGGCCTGTCCACTCACAGCAGAATCTTATTACGGCTTTTATGTGCACCTTTCCATTTAAAAGATTGACAATCTGCAATTCAGCAGAGATGAGGTGCAGCTGGAGGGTTGAGGACGTTCTCTGGACTCAGAGGCACATTCTGGTGGCCTAACAAACACAAGCTGCCCGATGGCTATAGTTCCCATACAGCATGCCCTGCTCTGGGAGTCTCAGATGCCCCCAAAATTCCAGCGTTCCTGGGGAGTGTCCAGTCCCTGACACACAGTTCTGGTGTCTCTGCGTCCCCTCTGCTGCCTCGCTCTTGCTTACTGCCCCTGTGTCCTGCCGGGCGTGGGGCAGCCTGGCTGGTGCTCTCCTCGGTCCATGGTAGGTTTTGGATCTGAAGTGTCTCCCCAGAGCTCACATGTTGGGACCTCGGTCCCCAAGGCAGCATTTCCAGAGGTGGAGCCGTTGGGTGGCGAGGGCTCTGACCTCGTCTGTGGGTTAATCCACTGGTGGGTTTGTAGGTGGTGGGGACTCAGGAGATGGGGCCCAGCTATAGGGTTTCTCTTGTCCCCAGCCCCCTGCCCTCTCCCTGCTTCTTGGTCACCACGAGGCGAGCAGTTCTGCTCTGCCACATGCTCCCAGCCATGAGGCGCTGTCTCTCTCCAGAAATAGCAGAGCCCACGACCAGGGACCGAGCCTCCGACTGTGACCCCAGCACCTCTCAGGCGACCTCCCAGGTGCCTTGTGACAGAGACGGAAGGTGGACCCACACAGTATCCGCTTCACCCTGCACCTGGGGTCTCAGCTCCGGGGGCCCCAGTTCTGTCCTCTCCAGCCTCCAAAATGACTCTTGGAGCCTCCACCAGAACCCACTCTCCTACGAGACCTTGGGGCACCCACACATCTGCCTCTGGATCTTTCTCTGTGCTGGGAACACTCTCTCTCCAACCTCCTGGGGGTGAGGTAGACCATCTAGACGGTGGGACGGTGGCTTTCAGAGGAACAGGGACCACTGGTCAAGGTGCACAGGGTCATCTGGGCTTGAAGCTGAAGTCAAGGTGGGCCACGGAGGAGGGAATATGGAGAGGTGCCCTGGTCCCTGTGGAGCAGAGCCCTGGTCCCTGACAGACATCCTGGGGACGCGCTCCAGGAACACAAAGAAAATACCTGGCAAGGATCAGGCTGTTTTCCATGAAATCACCACACGACTCAGCAGTTCCACTCCTGGATCTACACCCCAAATAATTGAAAACAGATGTTCGAACAAAAACTCAAACACAAATGTTCAAAGCATCACTATTTACAACGACCCAGAGGTGGAAGCAACCCAGATGTCCTGCAGCGGATGAGGGCATAAATCCAACATGGAACACCCAGGCCATGGGAGGTGGAATATTAGTCAGCCATTAAAAGGAGTGTGGCACTGCCTCGTGGCTGAAGTTTGGAACCTGAGATGACTGACAGAAGCCAGATACAAAAGCAAGACGCATTGTGTGATTTCATTGATACAGCATTCCCAGAAAAGGCAAATCATAGAGACAGGAAGTGGACGAGAGATGGTCTGGGATGGATGACGAGGGGGAATGGGAGGGACTGCTAATGTGTTCAGGGCTTCTTTGTGGGAGGGTGAAGATATCTGGGAACCAGACGGCAGCGATGGAGACACAACTTTGGAATCTACTCAATGACCCTAAGTTATACCCTTAAAAGTGGGTGGTTCATTTTATGTTATGTTACCTTTATTGAAAAACAAAAAGCCACACTTTAGTCTGCACGGAAATGTGCCCTGAGAAAATGGCCACACTGCCCAAATGAGAACCTCAAACGAGGATGGCATCAGGACTGGTTTTGGCTTCATAAATAATAGAAACTGTATCTACAATAGCTTAAATAAATACGTTTCTCACTCAGAGGCTGGGGATTGGTGGCCCCGGAAGGATTTGGTGGTTCTATGTTAGGAGCCACAGCAAAAATATTGATATAGGCACCTTTGGATTTAATGACTGCCAGCCAGCAATTCACATTCATATGGTAATTGGACTCATGCTGTTCAGCTGGGCCCATTTCAAGACTCAGGTTACTCATGTCACTCTTGTAATGGGAGAGTTCCCATTGGTTGGAAAAGGATGGTAGGAGGGTGTTCCGGGGGAAGTGGAACCCCCCCCCCCCCCCCCCCCCCCCCCCCGGCTCAGGTAGAACACACACGTGGCGGACCCACTTGTTAGGGGACGCACACGGCCTCTCTCTAAATAAAACTTTGTCTCAGTTTGACTGGCTTGTGTTTTTGTGCCCAACCGGGTTGCAAGATTGCAAGCCCTGACAGATTGCAAGCACTGACAGCTCAGCAGGGAATCGCTCAGCAGGGGTGCGGCAGGCAGGGCTCGGCGATAGAGGCGGCAGGAGCGGAACTCAGCCGACCCGGGCCGGGCAGCCTGCGGCAGTTCTACAATGAAATTAGGGACCTGGGCTCTTACTTGTCTGCTCCATCGTCCTTAGTGTGTGGGCTTTTGAGCTCATTCTTGTTGTCTCATAGTCACCAAGTGGCTGCTATGGTCCTAGCCACCACATCCCTGTTCCAGGAGGCTCATGGCAGGAAACAGTCTCTGCGATCAGAGAGAAGCCGTGTCCTGTGACTGGAAAACACACCAGGCCTGCAGTGACCGAGGCAGGCAGACCTGGCTGGGACCCCAGGAGATGGCGGGAGGAGCACAGGAAGTGCACAGCAGACGGACCCCACCCCTTTGGTGCATCAGGGGAGGCATTACTGCCTGGGAATCCAATTTCAGGACTCACTGAGGACTTTTTAAAAACCCAAAAGAGCTCTAGAATAATAAATGCATTGACTTTTATGTTTCAGTCAAAGATGAAATTTTGAAGATTGATGGGTACCTTGGACAACCTGAGAATCGAAAGTTTTCGCTTGGCAAATTACCGCCATAAACCAGAAAGACAGCTTAGCATGAATCAGGGCTTCTCTTTGCAACCCATATTGTTGATGATCTTAATATATCAAGAGCGTTTACAAATCAATAAAATAACACGGTGGGTGGAAGACATAAATGGTCATTCACAAAAGAAGATAGATAGGTGGAGGGCCAAGAACCACGAAGACACGTTTCTAATGACGGAAATAAAAACTCAAGCAACCGAGGCGATGTTTTTTTACTTTAAAACCGGCATAAAGAAAATGCCAGTGATCCAGGCTTTTCCTGATCAGTCTGAGGACACGGGCACTTGCAGGTGCTGCTTTAGCTTGGCACGAGTGGGTCCAGTGTGGTTTGGAGTGGGATCGATTTTAGCACTACGTGCACACAGAATAAAGCTGGCGACCTTTGGGTTTGATGAGTAACTTTTATCTCTTCCTGAGTGTCTGTGTTTTATATGTGATATAAAGTATCATCAGAAATATGACCTTATGCTCGATGGGGTTCCCATTCCTGATACGTTGCCCCCGTCAGCAGATTTCCTATGATGTTACGCACATGAGCAGAATCAGAAGTCATTTAACTAAAAAAAAAAAAAAGACCCTCCACACTCTTTCCTATCTGCATTATCTTTGGCAAGTTACTTAAAGGCTCCGAGCCTCAGTTTTTACATCTGCAAAATTTGCATGATAATATCCACCTCTTAGAACCCTGGCGCAGATGAAACTGGATCATGTGTGTGCAAAGCTCCTAATCCATATTAATCACTCAATAAACGCAACGCCCTTTCTCTTCTCTGGTACCGAATCTCTCCCGAGGTCATCGGCTCTAATATTGTGCTGTTGTATTTGACAGTGAATTCAAATGAGTGTCTTTTTCTTTTTCTTTTTCTCCCCGGATGGATGTCATTCTGAGTCTGTGGGGTTTTGGATATCCAAGGGAAGATCTGTTCCTATAGCTTTCTATTTAAGGCATCGTTGTGGTCTTCTTCCAATTTGTGGACAAACTGAAGTCAATGGCTCGAGATTTTCTCAGTTTTAATTTTTCTGCTCCAAACATCGCACCAGAAACTTGTTCTGCCATATCCGTCTCTCGCCACCACCATGATCGTGGCGGACACTTGTGCGGATGAGGATGTGAGCTGGGGGAGTCGAATTGGGTGAGTGGAACACGCTAGGGCCTCTGCAGAGCCTCGCTGCCTGGAGCAGGTGTTCCCCAAACACCTCATCAGACGGAGCCTCTGGAGGGCGGAGGTGGGAGGTCCCAGCTTCCCCAGGTGAGGCAGGTGCAGCCGGAGGGCGTGGTCAGTACCTGTTGTGACAGTCAGGTCCCTTAGCACCAGCCTGCCCATCCCGCCTGGCAACAGCAGCCAGCGAGCCTCCTGGGAATGGGGCATCTTGTGCACGAGGAGCCGTGTCATGGGCCCTGTGCTCTGGGCCAAGAACCTTACCCAGAGAAATCAGCAGCCCCGTCTTTCAACTGAGCAACCATCCCTGGCAGAAATAAGACCAAACCCACAATTCCTGTCGGCTCCTTCCTGGGAAACAGGACAGCTCTCTCCTTTGGTCTATTTAAAAATTGCCCATCGCCAGCTTCCCCCCCACCCCACCGCCCCACCCCAGGGCTGGTTAATAAGCTCATCCTGGTGCTGGTCAGGCCGTGGTCCCCCAGGCCCGGCTCGGCCACGAACCTCATTAGAATCCAGGCCCGTGTCCCTGGCAAACGGTTGCTTCTTGCACTCGAACACTGACGGAGAGAAAAATGGTCCCCGCCGTTCCTATCAGCCTGGAACAGAAACATCTGCTCCACGGGAGCCTTTTGCTGGCTGGGTTTGCAGGGAACGCGTTCCAGGCAGGCGCTGCCTCCCGCGAGTGGTGACATCAGCCAGAGGGGGGGGGTGCCGCAGGGGACGCGGGGCCTGGGGAGAGTCTGCCTGCCAGGAGAGCCAAGCCGGAGCTGCACACTTTACAGAGCTCTAAAAGCACAAATCCTCTCTTAAAAGGGGGACTATTGCCAGGTGGTGAGGAGTGTTCCCGAAGAAAAAGAACATAATGTAAAGAGAAGCTGATTGAATCCAGGGGTCCTGGGCCTTTTGTTCTTCAAAGCCCAGCCACGAGGGAGCTTCCTGGTGCCCAGGCCGCCGTCCTCCGAGACCCACGCCCTCCTTCCCTGCCCCTCTCCTGCTCTGAGCACATCTGTTTCCAGGCACAGATTAAATACGAGGACACAGCTAAGAGGCCAGGGCCCGGGTCACTCCTTGCTCATCTTCTCCAACAGAACAGGCTCCGGAACCCTCCCTCCTTCAGATGGGAGGACATCCAGCCGTGGAACCCGGGGGCTTGTTGGACGTTCCTGTCCACAGCGTGGCTGGTTCCCGTGGCCTTGGCTTAAGGAGCACAGATCAGGGTGTCGTCATAAAGAACAGGACCCCACCCACCCCTGCTCCTGGCCTCTGCCCTGGTGGCTTCGTCCCTTGGCCAGGGTGGGGGGCGGGGGCTCAAAGCTTCTGGTCACCTGTAGGGAGGCAAACCTCCCAGGGTCACTCTAAAGCTACAAAACAGAAGTGCAGTCCCACGGGATAATCCAAATTCTGTCTGATGGAAACCTGATCAAGCCTCAGGCTTGGCTGGGTGCAGACGGGGAATGTGGACAGGGTGGCTGTGGGACGGGCCGGTGGCTAAACTTTCTTTCTCCTCCTCCTGCTCCTCCTCCTCCTCCCCCGGATCTTGCACCTGGAGTTTCTGATGCTGCAGGGTTGGGGTCTGGGGAAAAAGGACAGAGAAAGAGGCCACCATCTCTGGGCCGGGTGTGGCAGGGCTATGGTGCCCAATCTTTCTTTTGAGGGCACTGAGTGGGCTCTTTGTCTGGTCTCTGAGGACTCCTCCCTCAGTCTGCTGGCTCTGAGGCCAGTTTCCTCTTGGACCTTTCTCACTCTCTATCTGGCCCCGGAGCCTGCAGGGCCACCTCTGGCTTCTCTCTGCCATGGTCCGTTGCCCCTCCACGGACCGTCCTGGGTAGGGGGCCTAACGCCAGGTCTGGCCCACGGGAGACAAACACACAGGCCTAGTCCCCTCTCCTACACGTGGCCCATCACAGATGAGCTGGCCCCCCTCCCACCTTTTATAGTCCTCAAATAGGAAACGGAGACCGGTGCTTCATGTGCTCCGACAGAGAGCCATGCACTTAACCCTTCCAGGGTTCAGGTTGAAGCCCGAATCCCGTCCCTCTAAGCTGAAGGGAGGCGCCGTCCTGTGGCCACCCTTGCCCTTGGGAGGGGAGGGTTTGAAGCACAGCCATGGCAAGTCCTGGAGCCCTTGGCTTCCCGGAGTCTCTGACGCTAGGTGTTATGGTGTGGATGTGAGGTGGCCCCCAAAAGCTCACATGTGAATCCAATCAGTGAATTAATCCTCGGATGGATGGATGGGGATTAGCTGGGTGGTAACTGAAGGTGGGTGTGTGGTTGGAGGTGGGCTTGGGGGCGTGGCTTTGGGGTAAACATTTGGCGCCTGGCCAGTGGAGTCCCACTGCTGGTGTGGGGAGCTATGTGGGACACTGAGCCGAGGTGGGCTCTCTGGTAACCTGCAGGTGCGCTGGGTCCCCGGTGGGCCAGGCTCTCTGCTGTCTCAGCCAATGCTCTGACTGCGTTGTGAGCCCATCTTCCCTGTTGCTTCTGGGCCCTGGGAGGGGAGGTGCAGCTCTGTTGCTCCTGCGCTGGGTGGTGAGCCCGTGGTCAGTGCCTGAGAGCTTCCTGCAGAGCCAGTGATCAAGGGCCAATGTTCCTTTTCACTGAACAACCAGCAGATGGGATTATGGGACACTGGCCCTGCTGGCAGGCAGAGGGGCAGTGGTGACGCCCAGCCGGGCAGTTCAGACTGCACCCATGCCAGGCAGGGGCCTGGGCTCTCGGGTGTGGAAGCGAAGGCTGCTGGTTCCAGGGCAGCAGAGCACAGGATGAGCCCAGGATATGCCCAGATGCTAAAAAATGAGGAATTACTGACCAATCGGGACCCAGGAAACAGCATGAAACAGCTACCAGGGACCAAATCAGGGGACAAGTTGAGCCACAAAATAATCACTCCAAGTG
Source organism: Urocitellus parryii (assembly GCF_045843805.1). Taxonomy (NCBI): domain Eukaryota; kingdom Metazoa; phylum Chordata; class Mammalia; order Rodentia; family Sciuridae; genus Urocitellus; species Urocitellus parryii. The sequence continues at coordinate 26,286,970 of NC_135539.1, read as the reverse complement.
CAAGGAGGGGACACGGGCCTCGTTTTCCCAAGCAATGGCTCAAGAGCCATCGTGTCTTGCTTCATGGAGTTCCATCTCCCTCTTGAAACCTGTCTTTTTTTTTTTTTTTTTCTTTTGAGTTTTGCAAGCATCACAGCTGAACCAAGGGCCTCATCTCCACACTCCCTGTTGGGAGCGCCTCAGACGCTGCCGTTGCTCTTCGCGGCCACATGGTGGCGCTGTTGGCACTCTGTCCGGCCGGACCGCCGGGGGCTGGGAAGGTTGGGATCCCGCAGCCCCAGGGAGTGTCTGAGGACAAGCCCTGGTCTCCCGCTGGCAGAGGGAGCCTCAGGCTGCGCTCTCAGTGCTCCTCATTTTTAGGGTTCATCCCTTTCAGCTCACATGGCTAGCCTCCTCGTAGGGCCGGGCCCACCCTGCAAAGCCTGGCTCTGGGTTGGTACTGGCATCTCCCATCTCCTGGTCGGCCACCTTCTCCCACGGGCTGCATCCCTTTAAAATTCTCCAGCCAAGGGACTTCCTGCTCCTCCTCCGGACTCCCAGGGAGGACAGGCATGTGGACATCCAAGGGTTGCCCCTTGGAATTCCACAGTGCGGACACTACGTTCTGAGAGAGGGTGGCCAGTCCAGTGTGACTTTCTGGCCTCTCATTGGATGAAGGCCTGAGTCCTGCAGCCCTTTACTGAGTCACCTTCTCCAACCAATCCTTGTCATGTGCCTGTTGGTGCTGGGCTCTGTCCCAGGGTCACAGGGATGGGCCTGCGGGACAACTGAGGCAGCACCCAGACCCGCCTTTCAAGACAGAGTGTAGGAACGGAGTCAGGAAGAGTTCAGACATGTCACTCAGAGTAAGAGGCATGAGCTTATTGAAGGCACAGGAAGCACTCTCTTAAGGGAGAGAGTGGGTCCCATCCAAGAGAAGAGGGACAGTGTGCCCCTCCTGCCTTCCAGTTTTGTTGGGGATCTCAGAGAAGTTTCCAGAGAGTCCTGCCCAGGTCCACATCTCAACTTTTGACAGCAAGATGCTGTCACACTTTTAGGTCTTCCCTGTCATGACAACTCTAGGTCACGGTGGCCCATGCTGACCAGTTCTAATTGGATTCTTAGGCATGCATTTTTGCAGATTTTATGGTTAAGAGGAATTATCCTCATCTCCTTGAGTTTTAGGATCTGGTGGATGAAAAGGGTCACAGATGGCTCCCCCTTCAGGGTCACTTGGGTTCCTGTAATTGACATTATCCGGGGCCTGCATTTCTCCTGCAGTTGACGGGCTGTGTGCTGAGGAATGGGACATAGTCTGTCCACTTAAGCCAGGCAGGGCTGCAGGAAAATTGCTTCTTGGGAAAGACAGCATGGGTGGTCAGCCCAGTGGACCCAGTTTATAGATTAATCCCTTGACCCCGTGTTCCCACCGTCTGCCGCTGCATGTCCCCTGACACTGGGGTTAGTGCAAAGCGAGGCAGGGTTCTTGGCTGCAAATCTGAAGGCAGAGGTGCAGGGAACTCAAGAGAAAGAAGCCTTTTGGAGCCCAGGACACCATGTAGGGGTGTAGCCTGCTGGCCGCGTCACGAAGGAGAGTGCTTGTGCCGAGTCCTGGACACAGGAAGTACCAGCTGATGTATGGGGCGGGGGCAAATGTGAGCATCCCCAAGTCTGAACTAGGGCACCCGCCGTGTTCCTCTAATGCACCTCTAGTATTTGGCTTCAAGGTATTTGCTCTCTGTGTTGTTTTCCTACATCTGAGCTCCAGGTGGACAAACTCCTGGCCTGAAATGCCACTGTCTACCTAGTGCCTGGAGAGAGGCTCAGTTTAAACAACTGGCAACTTCATGGGACAGCTTGGTATTTGAGTAGCAATGCAAGTGGCGGCTGGAATGGTGCATTCAGGGCCACAATTGCCCGACGCTGCCGTTCCCTACAGGAAGGCTTAGCAGCGCATGGGCTTATTTGCAGGGAGAGTTTGGTTCTGCAATGGATGCCACCTGTCTGTGGACGTCCCCGATGGAGCGCCAGGCGGTGCACAGGTGGTGCAGGTGTGGAGGTGCTAGGGAGGCGTGGCTGGTGGGGGAGACACGGGTTTCTCAGGCTGTAGCTAGAGGGAGCACACAGGTCTGAAGGAGGCACAGAGGGAGGATGTAGAGGGGATGGGAACTTGGGATGGAGCCACCAGATCACCAACAGGAGACAGAGGGAAAAACAACCCTGAAGAGAGAGACTCAGGGAAAGCAGGAGGCTGGAGCTGCAGAACGTGAAGCAGACGTTTCCAGGGGTCAGCGGTCCACAGGGCTGCAAGATCCAACCCAAACCTGGGTGCCGTGGCACATGCCTTTAATCCAAGCAGCTCGGGAGGCTGAGGCAGGAGGGTCAGGAGTTCAAGGCCAGCCTCAGAAATTTAGCAAAACCCTAAGCAACTCAGTGAGACCCTGTCTCTAAATAAAATATTTAAAAAAGGGCTGAGGAGGTGGCTCAGTGGTCAAATGCCCCTGCGTTCAATCCCTGGTACCAAAAAACAAAAATAAAATAACCCCAAACCCCAAACATCCAACCAAAAGACTGGGCACTGTCCAGAGGTCTGGCTGCCAGTCTGCAGTGCTGGTGGCGATGTGGGGTTGGTGGGGGTGGGAAGAGGGTGGAGGAGGGGAGGTGGTGCCTGCCCCACATCTCTTGCAGCCCTCTCACCGCCCCCACCTTGCATTTCTGCGGCTGCGTCTGTGCACGGGCAGCACGGTGGCTCCTCCCACCTCTGCGTCCACCCAGGTCCAGCTCCAGGCTCAGCTCTTCCACAAGCCACCTCCGAGGCAGAATTATCTGTGCCCCTAAGACCGTCCCTATGCCTCCCAGGACACTGTCTTCTCTGCCAGAGCAACTCGTGAGGTGAGCTGTTAGCTCCTGGCCCACCCATCGTCCCTCTGTTGATACCTGATGACCACTATGTCTTTCCCACCTTCTCTCCTACGCGAGCGCCCAGGGATCCCCATCCTCCTCCCTCCCATGGGGTGGAGCAGAAGCAGAGGCACCTGGGAGATGCCTTTGTGGGCAGGAGAGACTATCCTGGGGGAGTCCTCAGGGCTGTGTCCTGTTGTGTGGACGGGGTCACGCTGGGTCCCGGGCGAGGGAGGGAAGGAGGGCGTGGGAGGGCCAGGTGGTGCAGGGCAGTGGTTAGTCCTGGCCATCTGTGAGGGCCCTGGACAGTGGGTGGAGGCTTAATGCCTAGTGTTTGATGGAAGCATCAAGAGAGGCCCTTGGGCCAGGCCGGGTGGCCACGCCTTTGATCCCAGCTTGGCTTGGGAAGCTGAGGCAGGAGGATCGAGAGTTCAAAGCCAGCCTTGGCAATGATGAGGCTCTAAGCTACTCAGTGAGACCTTGTCTCCAAATAAAATAAAATAAAAATAGGGCTGGGATGTGGCTCAGTGGTCAAGTGTCCCTGAATTCAGTCCTGGTACCCTCCCCCCACCCCTCCCTCCCCGTGCAGCCAGGCACAGCACTGGGGATTTTCTCCGGAGGGGGCACTTGAGGCCCTCTGTCAACAAGATGCTCTTGCTTAGTGGGTCAAACTCTCTAGAGGGCAGAGGCTGAGCCTGGCCACCCGGCCACCTGTCCCTCCAGCTCCCAACAGGACATTTGTTCCTGAGGAACTTTGTGAGAGGCAGAGCTGAGTGCAGGGGCTGGGATGGGTGGGCTCCTCGCCCCTCTCCTCTTCCTTGAGCCCACAGGGAGGGTGTCGGGCACCTGAAAGGCCTCTAGTGGGGGTATGTGCACCGGGGCCAGCTGAGCTCAGCGGCCAGCATTGCCTGATGCAGGGGGCTCTCCTCTGAGCGCCGTCAGTCAGCGTGACATCCCCGCCGCCATTGATTTCTATGTCTTTCTACACTAATTAGACATGTTATTACTAATCTTTGGTAATCACCACAAGGGGCTTGTGGAAAGTCTCTGAGATTTCAATCTAGATTAAAAATAAGAACGATTATCACCTCTGGGAAAATGCAAAGAAAGCACATGTTATTTTAATGTTTAAATCAATAAAACTGTCCTGCTTCTGTTTTGTGCGAGTATTGATGAAATTTATAAAAATCCCGTTTACACTTCTCTCTGTCCGTCTCATCCCTGCAGGGGTGTGTGATTGATTTCTCAGAGGGCATCTGACAGGGGCTACGTGGAGAGGTTGTCAAAGACCCCGCGTGCATCCGGGGGAGGCCCGGGGACGGGAGGGGCTGCCAGCACCTAGTTCCCGCTCCTTGTGTTTTGATTTCCACTGATTCTTCTTATTAAAGAAGGCTTTGATGCCACGAGAGAGAAAGGGAGGAAAATCCTTTCTTTCTTAATGAATCTCACTTCCAATTGTTAGATTGCAAACTTTGATAGTAAAACAACCTTCCTGCCCCAGGCAGACGGAATCACGTGGGGGCCAGTGGGGAGGGAGGCGCACATTTTAAGCAGGAGCCCTGTCATTGGAGAGGGGAGAAATTATCTTCAAATGAAGAGAACGCAATTTAGCACCATCTTGCAAACAATTGAGACTAATGTGTTGACACGGAGAGAGAGAGAGAGGAGCCGATTTTAAGGTTCTGCGCAGACAGACTGTAATTTGTATCATCTCTGATCAGAGATGAAGGTGGCATATGGACTTAAAGTGAAATAAAGCACAGTTAACTTTTGCCAGGCCTGGTGGCGAGGGAGGAGGGGACCAGACACATTTCCATCGCCTGGGCGATGCTGGCATCCGCGATGGGGACAGCTTGTGTACCCAGAAGGAGGCCGCGGTGCAGCGCCACTTGGGAGGCAGGCTGTGTTTGTGCATCTCCTGTGTGTGGAGAAATGTGCTCAGCTGGTCGTGAGGCCCGGGGAGGGGGCAGGACACACTCCTCAGGCCACCGTCCTGCTGGGGACAACGGGCTCCAGGTTTGGTGGCACCTCCTCCCCCGCCTCCTGAGGCAGCAGAAGAGCTTGATGGTTTTGGTATGAGCCCAGTTTTCTCCTGGGGGAGTATTTCTGAAACCCTCAGTGCCGCTGAAGTACCCAGCAGGCTTCTGACCCCAGGCCCGTTCATTATTTGTGCATCTCTCTCCCTCATTGGATTGCAAGCTCCTTGAGGGCAGAGGTTGCAGGATCCTGGGACCCAAGTATGGGCCCCAAGGTTCTCGGGTTGGAAACTCGAGCCCAGTTCATGAGTTAAGGGCAGTTGGAGGTGTGGGCAAGTGGAGTCCAGGGCCTGGGTGTCCTGAACAAAGAATTGAGCAAGACACACACAGGGAAAGCCCGGATTTATTGAAGGTCAAGGTGGACGTAGCACTGGGTGAGGTCGAGCCGAGAGGGCTGAGCCGGAGACAGGCTCAAGGCCCCACATCTGGAAATCAGGGTCTGTGAGGTGTCTCTTTCCTCCATGGACCAGACTGAAGACCTCACTCCATTTGCTCCCATTGGTTAGCTTCTGATCCCTGATTAGAATATTCTCGGATCCCCACTCCCATTGGTTACTTTAGAAAGCCTAATTAGAATACCATCCACTTTACCCCATTGGTCATTGAAGAATATTGAACCTGTGGCAGGAGTTGTCCAGGTGATAAGTCCTCAGTGGCATGGTAAAGGGGCTTGCCATAAACAAGACCCGACTCCTCTCCCTGTTTTCATACCCCGCCTCCGCCATCTTGGTGCCCTCAACTACCTAACACTGCGATGGCATTAGTGGCTTTATCAAAAGAGGGGGACGGGAGCTGGCATGCTTGCTCTGTAGACCATGTGGAGTCTCTGCCCTATTGGTGCAGCAAGAAGACCCTCACCAGACACCAAGCCAACGCCAGCATCGGCTCTTGGGCTTCCCAACCTCCAAACTGTGGTTTAAGTAAACCTCTATTCTTTCCAAATTATCTGATCTCAGGTATGTTGTTATAGTCACAGAAAATGGATTATGGCCTGTGATGAATGATGCTGGGCATAACCGTGATGATGACGACGACGACATTTACCATGTACCTAGCATGGGTCATGTGCCAGCTCCTGTGGGGCACCTTCCTTACATCTTCAACCCATTCAGTATCTCAACAGGCTAAGCATTGTTATTCTCATTTTACTAATAAACAAATTGAAGTGAAGAGAGAGCCAGTGACTTTCCTGAGGCCGCTCCATCCTTGGTGGCAGAGTTGGAAATGAATCCCAAGCATTCCTCCTCCCACGCCAGCCCTCTTCCCTCCAGGTCACTCTGTCTCCTGGGCTGCACTGGTGGCCAGCGATGTTGGCTGAAAGATGTGGTGTCACTCGGCCACACCACCCCGAACGTGCCCCATCTCCTGTGCGTCTGTGACTTTTGACAGCTTGTGATTTGACCTTTCGGAACATCCAACTTCAGTGACCTTCTGCCTGATGGAAGACAGCAGTGACCCGTCTCCTGACCTTTCAGTGAACTTTAGTCTCGTTGGAGACTTGAGCTTCATTACCACGGTTCACAAAGAAAGGCAGGGAGCAGTCGTCGGACTCACTGAGAGGCAGGCAGTTAGCATATTTTATTGTATTTATCTTTCTGTCATCATCGTGACCGATTTTTACAGATGAGGAAATATTCTCAGGAAGGTCAAGTGAAAAATTTGCTCAGAGTCTTGCAGCTGATACGCAGCCACACTGAGATGGCACCCCAGGCTGCCTTATGATTTGACATCCTGGCCTTTACCGGTTGAGGGGCGTCTTGTGAGAGGTCAGGGACTCCAGGATCAACAAACCCAGAAAAATACCACCCCCCTCCATGTAAGTTCTTGAACAGAAAGTCCTGCATTTCTGTTTCTCTCCTGGACAATCTAGTGGCACCTCAAACTCAAAATGCAGACAGATGGTCACGTGTTTTAGTCTGTTTTCCACCCCTGTGTCAGATTGCCACAAACTGGCTACCTTATAAGGAACAGAGGTTTATTTAGCTCATGATTTTGAAGACTGGCAAGTCCAAGAGCCCTGGCACTTACTGGGCATCTGGTGAGGGCCCCTTGTTGCGTCATAGTATGGCCAAGGGCATGGTGGGATGGAGCACGTGGGTGTCAGTTCCCGTCTCCCTTGCTCTTTTTATAGTGTCACTAGTGCTGTTACAGGGGCCCCACCCTTGTGACTTCCCAAAGCCCCCTTCAACCTGTGAATTTGGTGATTAAGCTTCCAACACATGAATGTTGGGGGACACATTCAAACCGTGGCATCATGGAACTAGCTCAGCCACCAGGAAGTGGTCAGCAGTAAGTGCAACCTACAGCACTTTGCCTGGAAGCCCCATATCCTAGTCCAGTGGCTCAAATACAGGCCAAGGTAGACATGCCCCGACTTCAAACCCAAGAATGCAGTTAAGGCCTGGGTCCTGCCCGGACCTCCTGGTGCACATCCTGTTCCGGAGGAAACAGATGCACTTCTGTCTCATCAAAGCCTCAGAATTTAGGGGTTTCTTCAAAGAGCAGTTTGATTGTCTCCTTTCCTTATCCCCCACCCCCATTTTTTGCTGATGGCTCCACTCAGGCTTAAACCTCGTGGTCACCTTCGACATGTCCCATCTCTCTACCCTGGACCCCCCTAGGTAACCTCAAAGCACTAGATATGCGCTTGGAAAATAGAATCATCCAGAAAGCGAAGGCGATTCCCATCTCAATGCACAGAAAGAAACCTAGATGCGTTGACTACAAATTTCAGACATTTTAACGAATCCCATGGTTAATCTTGCCAGTTCTCTGAGTTAAAATTTTCAATGATCTTTGAAGGAAGTTCACTGTTGGCTCGCTCAGAGACTCCTTGAATGGGGCAGGACATAGGACAGTGTCACACAGATGCAAGGAATCCCAGACTCCTATTGTGAGGGCACACCCTTGCATGGTCATTGCTCTGCTCACTGCCCCGCCACGCCCACTGCCCCTGCATTACCACGCCCACTGCCCCTCCCCTTCCCCGCCCACAGTCCCTGCATTGCCCCTCCCACCCCTTCCCCTGCCCCACCCACTGTCCCTCCACTGCCCCGCCCACTGCCCCTCTCCACCCCCGCCCACTGCTCCTGCCCCGCCCCTGTTGCAACGCACCCCCAGGCCCTTGCAGGCCCCTGCCTGGCAGCATCCACTCTACTGGACAGCAACGTTTCCACCACAGATTCTTCCGCAGTGCCTTCAGCATGGCTGATTTGGTCTTGTGCTTTTGACTCGGTGGGACCGGTAGACCGGACTGAGCCGGACGGTCACTGTGGCGGTGGCCTTTCCACCCCATGCTCCGCTGCGACCTCTGTGAGCGGAGCCTTATCTGATTGGTGGCTTTGTGTGGGTCCCCAGCAGTTCCTGGCATCTGAAAGGCTCTCTGTGACTAGTGAATGCCATCTAAATCCTAGCCATGGTCATAGGCGGTCAGCCGGATTGTCCCCTCGTGTAATGAGACGATGTGGTGGTGAGAGATCCCGACTGGTCCAGAGCAAAGGTCTCTGGACGGCCGATGCGCAGGTCCGTGCTCTTTCACTTCCAGCAGCCTCTTGGAATCCCCACCAGAGAGGGATTTGCTCTCGCAGGAAGGGATTGTCTGGATTAAACGTGTCTAGACATCTCTCTCATCTTAATGCGGATTTATTCAGAGCAAGTCAACATCTTGCAGGCGGCAGGAAAATGAAATCACAGCGCCAACATCTGCCTTCCAGCGTCCTCCTCTGTGCTGGCCACGGTTCTCCTGGGTTCTAGAAACAGCCCTGAAACCCCTTCCCTCCTACCTTCCCTCCCCTCCTTCCAGCAGAACACAGAACTGGGTTTCTCTCTCTGCCGTTTCCCCTGGGGAGGAAGGGTTTATTTGGGGTCGTTGGCAGTGGGAAGGCCTCTTGCTGTGGCCTCTGTCTTGATGGTATCTGAGCTGCACCCCATGCACCAGCAGGGGGGCCTGAGGCTAGTTTTCAGCTCTGTTGGTGGGGGCCTGGAAATCAGGAGGGCTCCCCACTCAGTCAGACCCTCCTTTCCTAGGCTGATGCTTCTCCCAGTTTTGTGGGGACCCGTGCATCCAACCTGAGTGTCCAGCCTGCTTTTGAGCACCCAGGAAGGTGCTTGCTGGTGAATCTAAGCTTTGCCTGCTGTCCCCACCCTCTTCCCCACCACTCTAGCTTTGTCCTGTGGCCCTGCTGGACTCCAGTATTGGGCCTGTGGCACCACTGATGAGGTAGAAGGGAGACTGTCAGCAAAGGAAGCTGCTCGGTGGCCCTCAGCAGACCAGATGGCACAAGTGTCTCTGGGGACAACTGTCACACCTGTGAGCTCTCTGCTCCGTGCTAGTCTCTTGTCAAGTTGGGATATGAAGTGTCCCCCCAAAGCTTGTGTGTTAGGAGGTGGCGAGTGTTCAGAGGTGAAATGACTGGATCGTAAGAGTTGTCCCCTTGTCCGTGGACTAGTGTGTTTGATGGGTTAAGATTGAAGGCATGCTGGGTGGGAAATGCAGGCAGATAGGGCATGACCGGAGGTTACCAGGATGCGTGCCCTGGAGACTGTATCTTGTCCCTGGCTCTGGCTCCTGTCTCTCCCTCTTTCCTTTTCCCAGCTGCCCTGAGCTGAGCAGCTTTCCGCTGCCGTGCCCTCTGCCACCATATCATGGAGTCGGCCAACCATGGACTGAGACTCTGAAACTCTGAGCCCAAATCGACTTTCCTCCTCTATGTTGTTCTTGTCGATATGCTGGTCACGGTGATGAAAATCCAACTAACACAGCTATGGTAAGCTCTGTGGAGACAAGAGCCTTGTCCTACCAGTGACTGGTTTGGGTCCCCAGCATGGTTCCAGGCACATGGAAGGGCATCGTGGACCCTCGATGGCAGCTGCAGTCTTAACAGTAGTCGTGTGAGGTGGATATGATCGGTCCCCTTATATGTTGGCACTTGAACCGTGCGTGGCATTTGGGGAGGGAAGGAAGAGGAAACTGATTCTAAGAAATGCACAAAAGACTTTGCATTTTGTCCTAGGGTACATCTAAGCAGATTATAATATTAAAACAGCATTTTAAAAGAATAGCTATGCTTCTGTGTGCCAAGCTGTACCCTAGTCAACGCTAAATCCTCCCGGAGAAGGTAATGTGCTGATCTATGTTTTAAAAACCAGGAAAGTGAGGGAGAGAGAGGCTCCCAGTTGCTCAGCTCTCGGTGGCCAAGCTGGGATTGGAAACCTGCTCTGCCTGATTGCACAACCATGAGCTTCTTCTGCAGATTCCCTGCTCTGCTTACAGGAAGGGTGTCTCCAGAGCCCTGGAGCTGGCCCTGGGCCTGGGCCCTGAACCGAGCTCTCTGTGAGCATGTGCATCCCCGTGCAGGCAGCAAAGGCTCTTCCAGAGCATGTGCTGTTGCGAAATTTATTCTGGTGCCAAAAGTGGGGTTGAGTGAGACCTAAAGACCCAGTGCGCCAGCTCACACGCTCCACTGATAAGCCCGACTGTGAATGGCGACATATGCAGCCTGTAATGAATAAGAGAGAGATTTATTAGAGGATGTCATATTTGGTTAAGTACTTTATATGTAGGACGAGAGCTTCCCTTGTACATATTACATTTTCAAAGGGTTTCCAACCATTTTCAATCCATTATTTTTAACTCCTTGCATTATATTGATGGTAAATTAATGACAACAATTACAAGTCAAAAACCTCATATTGTCCAATTATAATTTAATTCATTTTAGCTGCTCTCTTTGAGTCTGGATAAAAAGCGGAAGCACTTTAGACAATGTTGTAATTTCCTCTAAAATCCTGTCTTTGTGTTCCATGCTTCTCTGGTGGCTCGAGGACAGAATGGAGATTCAGCTGTGGGTCTGGCTGCCTCCCAGGTGACACTCCTCAGGACAGCCGGTAGGCCTGGGCTCGGGGCCAGATTCCACACTCTGCTAGCTGTTGTGACCTTGGACAGGTACATAATCTTCCTGTGCCCGTTTCCTCCTCTGTAGGGTGGTGTTAGTGACAGAATTCCTACTTCCGGGGGCCAGGCTGGAGATTAAATGAGTTAGCATAGCTGGTAACCCTAGAATTCACAGTGGGTCCCCCAGAGGTGTGGGCTGCAGGAGAAGAAGGGCAGGTGGGCTGCTTTCATGACCCCATTCCAGTAATGTTTTCCTGGGGCACAGTGTGAAAACACACCCCAAGACCCAGTCTGAGCTCAGCATAGAGAGTGCAGGGATTGATTAGTGATGTCTGCCACGGCCACAACTGTTGGGAGAGGGGCGAGTGAGGACGCAGCGCTGTGAGGGCTGAGGTCATGCTTGCCGGATCCCCCTATACTTGCAGCTCGGCATTTGGGCCCTGTGAAACTATGTTACAGTGGCGGTGATGTCCTGGCAGTTGCCACGTCTGGGGCCAGTCCTGTCCTAGCCTCCTCCTCCGTCATATAGCCAACAAATACCCCTGCTTTCTGCATCAGCTGGTTTGGCCTGGGTTTTCTGCTGTGGGGCCTAAAATGTTCTTAACTGGTCCCATCAGGAGCCATGTCCTCATGAGGGGCTTGGTCTAGACCATCTCCGTGGCTGGCAGCCTCAGGGCGGGACAGCCTGATGCACGGCTCTGCTCTTGGAAACAAGGTCCCCAGACCAACATGTCCAATCCATTATGTCTTCAGCTCAGAGAAGCTCAGAAGAAGGCTGCGAAGGTCTTCCTGGTCGCTTGCTGGGGTATTGTTAATGTCATTGGCTGCCTTTCAGGGAAGCCGTCCCTAGCCCTGGAGGGTCCCCTCCCACAGCCAGGGACCACCCTAGTCTTTGTCTCTCTGGGGCCATGTCAGTCTCCTGCCCTCACCTTGCATGTGCTGGGGACATTGACTGCTACCATGAGCCGAGGTCTCCCTTCCAAGTCAGGGCCATGTCTTACCATGGCTTGGTGCCCGGCTCCCATAGATCCTGGGTAAAATGACCCCAACGCAGGGTGATGAAGTTCTTTAAGGATCTGGTGCCTTGTTTCCCAGGTCCATCTCTTCAGGCTCACTGGGTCAGGTGGTAACCTGTGATCCTCTGTCTCTTTTTCTAGCACACGGGTTGTATTCAGACCCCCCTCCTTTCTCCTGCAGTTCTTTTCCCCTGGAATCTCTTCTGTTCTCCCACCTGCTCCACTGCCACCGGCCTTCCGACCCAGCTCTTGCCGAGGGTGGGTTCTGACCTCATGGTGCATCCTCACATGGGCCCTGTCCTTGAGACTTCCCAGGAGTGAAACCTCCCTAAGGCCCACCAGGTCTCTTATCCATCCCTGTAGCTCTTGAACCTCGGATGGGGAGATGTCAGCCAGGCATTGTTGGGGAGCCCCTGGCCACAAGCAGAGAGCTCCGTGGGGCCGAGGTGTCCTGTGTTTTCCTGAGCGGGGGGGCCCCCCCTCCTCCTCTCTCTGACTGGGACTTGCTGGGCGCCTGGTTGTGCTCACGGCTGGACTGAGTCATTTTCCTGCAGGTTGACACTAATGAGAACAGCCAGGCTGCTGGAGCGCTGTGTCCCAGGCTGGGCTCTTAATCTCCCTATTGTGCCTGGCTCAGCATGGTGGGGACAGGGAACTCGCTGGCCCGGGGCCAGGGGACTGTCAGCAGGAAGACCAACAGGATGGAATTAAACCCCATGATTATTTTTTTTTCCTCTCTTCTTGCCCAGCGTGGCCAGCAGATGGAGGCGGCTCCCATTGTTTCCCTTTCTCTTTTATTTTGGCAGGAGGCTGCTTTTCCCACCAGATCCCCAGCCAAGACGAGCAAGAGGAAAAACAGACCCGCAGAGGAAGGAGGACAGGAGCCGAGGACCCGGGAGAAAGACCCAAGAGCAGGGACAAGGGGTGGAGGGCTTCTGGGCCAGGCGGGGAGGAGGGTGCTTATTTATGGGGCGCCTGCTCCCAGGGTTGATTGGACCACGACATCCACCAACTGCAAAGAAACATCTTGTGTTAGGGGCTGGGGCTGGGGCTGAGCGACAGAGCGCTCGTCTAGCACGTGCGAGGCCCTGGGTTCGATCCTCAGCACCACATAAAAATAAATAAATAAAATAAAGGTATTGTGTCCACCTACAACTAAAAAAAATATTTTTTAAAAAAGGAGCATCTTGTGCTAGTCTGCCTGGCCCCTGGGGAGGGCACCACTGTCAGGCCTCCCTGGAGGTGCGTTTGGCTCCCCCAACCTGCGGAGGTGACCTGTGGACATGTACCTCAGCTTCCTTGAGGGTGACGTGTGCAGGGACAAAGCCAATACCTGTGCCGCTTGAGTGCTGCTCTTGTGGTTCGGAAGCAGCATTTTCCAGGGCAGCGTCTGCATGGTGCAAGTTTCAGGCAAGGGAGTCGGTTTGCTTTGGGATCAATAGGTGTGGCCTCCACGGGCAGGGAACTCAGGGCTTCCTTTTGAATTCCAGAGGACACAGGACAGCTCCATCTCTAAAGGCCCAGCCCAATGGAACATGGCAGCTGGGCAGGGGTTTTGCTTCTAGGCTGATTGTTTTTGCTCCAGGAATAATAAAGACCTTCTCGATGCGAAACAGCTCAGTGTTAATCTTGCAGAAATACGGGGGATCTGAATTGTGGTTCCAGCTGCCTTGGCTGCTTCCTCCGCTGGTCAATTCCTGGTCACCGTATGAAGTCCAGAAGGGCCACTCTTAAGGTCTGGACCAGGAATGTCCCCCCAAAAGCTCATGGGTGGAAAGCATGGTCCCCAGTGCAGCAAGATGCAGAGGTGGGGCTTTTAGGCAATGATTGGATTGTGAGGGCTCTGACTTCATCAGTGGATTAATCCATTAAGTGGATTAATCCATTAAGTGGATTAATTAATCCATTAATCCATTGATAGCTGACTGGACTGCTGGGAGGTGGGCCCTAGTTGGAGCATGCAGGTCACTGGGGGTGTGTCCTGTAAGGGTCTATTTTTTCCCCTAACCTCCCCCACTTTTGCTGGCTGCCATGAGCCGAGACACTTTACTCTGCCATGATGTTTTCTGCAATGCAATCAGCTGTCCGTGGCCTGCGACCTCTGAAATGATGAGCCAGAATTAATCTTTCCTCCTCTCAGTTGTTCCTGTCACGTAAGTTGATCCCAGCAATGAAACCCTGACTAACACGGCCGTCCTCCACTGCCCGGGGGGAGCCCCGTCCTTTGTGTATCTGGCCACCCACACCCCGTGCCTCCCGGAGAGGACAGTGCGGTGCTGAGCCACAGCGCCTGTCCTGTATTTCTGTGTCCCTTTGGTCACTGGAAGTGTCCAGCAGAGATCTCTTAAGGACTCTACGGGTTCTGAACAAAACGGCTCTGTGTGGAAAGTCAGAGGTTAAGGACACATGGAAGTTAAAGAGAGAGCTCTGCAGGATGGTTTCTGCCCAAACATGGACTTAAACAATCGATGGTGGATCCTGGATGACTCTGCCCCCTCCTGCTGACCTCACCCACGCGCCCAGGTGTTCATCACCTACGCAGGCATCCAGTGGTCTGCCTTTGGTGGCTTACAGTGGTCTCTAATGACATGTGCTCAAGACCAAGTGGTGCACACAGGAGGAAGAGAAGTAAATGCTGCCCTCCACCCTGAGACCAATGTTCAGCCTCTCTATTTTAAAAACTTTTAATGAGGGCGTTATAGTTATCTATAATGTTAGGCTCATTTTGACATAATTATCCAAGCATGGAATTTAATCTGCTCCAATTCAGTCCCCAGTATTTCCCCTTCCTCCTTGTTCTCTTTCCTGTATTCTCCTGGTATTTCTTCTGTTTATTTTTGGGTTTAAAATTAGGGCATTACAGATGTACATTAAGGTGAAATTCACTGTGGTTTGGTCAGTTTGGTTCCAAGGTTGCTCCTTTCAATCCCTCTTTTGATGGACTTGGGGATCAGAGGGCAAGTGTTCACAGAGTGTCTTCTCTGGCTGGCTCTGACCTGGTCGTAGAGAAAGCACTCATGCACACTCACCAGGCACAGTCTGTGGCTTCCAGAACAAGGGAGCTGGAGAGAGAGAGGCTCTGTTTGGAGAGCCCTGGAGCAGATCTCCTTCCATTTCTCCTGGAGAAATGCACCAGGAGAGGGCAAGCCAGGTGACAGGGAGCCTCTGGAAAAGGAGCCACACACACTGGGCACGCAGGAACAAAGACATCCCAAGATAGTCATGGGAAGGGATGGAGAGGTTTGTGGGAGAGGAGGTGTTTTATCCATCTGGTGGGAAAGATGTAATTTTATATCCCCATGAAAGAGTCATTTCAAAGGATAGAATGGGAAAAGTATTCAGGAATGAAAAGTGAATATTGTTCCTATCTGCATCCTGAAGTCCACAGGGCAGACTCCACTGATATTCAGTTTCTGGCTTTTCTCTTGGTGACCACCATAAGCCTGCATGAAATCCCTGGGTCTGTGGGAGCTTGGTCCCAGGACCTCCCCTGGAATGCACTTTGCTCAGGCTCTTGTATAAAATTAGATAGTATTTGCACACCACGACCCTCCATGAACTTTAAATCATTTTTAGATGACTAATCATCCCCACAATGTCAATAGCTGTTCAATTGTATTGTTTGTGGAAAAAAACAAGGAGAAAATTCTGTGCACGTTCAGTATAGACACAGTGCTTTTCCCTTGGGACTATTTTTGGTCAGCAGTTGACTTGAATTGAAGATACAGAACCCATGGACACAGAGGGCTGACTACTCCACAGCTAATTCTGGATCCACAAGTTCATGTGGTGAATGCCAATGCCTCCCCTGGGATTAGGCCCAAGGGACACACACATGACCTTGTCATTAGGGTTGGCAAAAGTCAATGAGGAACAGGAATCGAGGGTGGCAGGGTCAAGCCAATTCCAGGTTGTGAGGAGCTGTGCAGAGGCCCAAGGACACATGTCTCACCACAGAGTCAAGGTTGTTATTTGGCCGTGGTAGAAAAATAGTAGATATCCATTTTTCTCTATTTTTTCTGAATGGTAGCATTTATTTATTTTTTTTTTCAGGTGGCCACTAAACATTAAGGTGGTTAGGTCTAACCAAACAGGATGTTCTTTTTGGCCTAGTAAAAAAGTTACCAAGTCATTAAAATGACACGAATTTGGAAAGTCTGGGAACTCCTGGCATGACCTCTATTCTAGAAACTCCTTCTGGCTCTGTGTAGGGAGATGGGCAGGCAGAAGCAGTGAGATGGGACAGGAGATCATTGAAGTAGGTCCCCTGAGCCACAGTGGTGGCAAATGACCAGGGAGGGGACCCAAGAAATGTGGAGAAGTGAACTACTCTCCGGCGTGGGCAGAGAGCCACAGAGGCTGCTGCTGTTGGAGGGGAGCTTGGAGAGCTGGGTGGAGGTTGACGCCGTCTGCCGAGGTGGCCTGAGAAGGAAAAGTGTGCAGGGCTCAACCCCTGGGGGGTGTTTGGCTGCAAGGAACAGAAAGCCCTGACTCTGCTTGGTTCAAACCACGATTTGGAGCAGAGGAAAGGGATGGGTGGGGAGGGAGGAGGGATGGGAAAGAGAGAAATGGTGGCATAACGCTGACCCGAGTCTGCTCTATACGTGTACAAACATACCGCAATGGATCTCAACACCCCTGTATCCATAATGCACTGATTAGAAAACACATAGAAGAAAGATCAGTAGAGTAGGGTCCATAGAGGAAGGGGACAGAGGAGGGGGCCAGGGAGGGAAAGAATTGGGGACTGAATTGGAGAGAATTGTACTCCATGCTTGTATGATTATATATTAAAAAACCACAATTTATTCTTGCTTAATAAAGCTTGGCCCTGGAGGTGGTCATCAACTCATGTGGCAATTTCCTTGTTGGGTGGATTCTCCCAGGATCCTCTGGGGTGTTGGTGTGGACGCAGGGAAAGCTGGTAGAGCCATTTGGCTCTCCAGGGTACTGAGGCCAGGATATGCAAGGTCATTCTTAAGGCTTTTTGACTAGCTGACGGTGCCGACAGATGCTTCAGGAACCACCCATAACAGTGGATTTCAGCCCTGGGTCCACACCAGAAGTTTTAAAATACACTGGTGCTGGTGTCTCATTACTAGTGATTCTGAATGGATAGTTCTGGGAGTGATTTGGGCACTGGGAATTTTAAAAGCTCCCCAAAGCTGGGGAATCACTGAACTGAGAGAGAACCACTCAGAACTCCATGCTGCTGCGGGCAAGAGGCCGTGAAGATGGAGTGTTTCTAGTCCCCGGGTGCACACTCCTGCTGAGGGCTGCCACCCGCGAAAGGCCGAGGCCTGCGTCTTGGTGCCAAGTGCCAGCTCATCGGTGAGCTCCGTTTTAGCTCTGGACTTGCATTTTGAAAGTCCAGCCAGTCGAGCACAAAAACGTAAATCAGAATCTGTTCTTTCTTACAATAAAGTGTTATTTTTTTCTCCTTAGCTAAAAGAAAAAAAATTGGTTCTACATCACTTTTAGACTATACTGACTCAGATAATGAAATTTCGACTAAAGTCAAATTGCTTAATTAGACAATAATATCAGAGAAATTGACCATTATAACTGGTTACTGACTTTTCAGATGGCCTGTATTACCATTTATATTCTTTCTACTTGGGATTTTAAGCATGAAAATAATTTATTGAGAGATTGTTCTTAGAAGCTATTTTAAATAGCCTAATGGCTTTTTAATTTCCAAATCGTTTATATTCATCAGTCAGAGCTGAGAAAGGACACAGATTGAGTCCCATTGTGTGGTTGGTTCTTCCTCTTCCATTATTAATTGGCTATACTTGGAGGTAAAGCTGTGGGGAGCAGGATTTCCCCTCATTTCTGATGTCAGAATTACACCATGGAGGAAATGAACTGGAAGCCATAAAAATAACATAAAAATGCTGTTTATTGGGTGGGTACTCTGTGCTGGGTCATTCATGGACCCCACGTCTAACCCTCTCAACAGCCTTATAACGTTGGTATTATCATTTTCACTGAGCAGACAGGGGTGTGTGGCTCAGGACATTGTCAACGTCATTGTGGCTGATGCACGTTGACAGGAGGCCATACATTGAAGTTTATGCTGTGTCTCTGTGTAATTTTAAACAATGTTCCCTTTTCTTTTTTAAGTGACCCTAGGAAAGGCAATGGACTAAGTGGTCACTTAGTAGACATTTTCCAGGTGCCACGCCCTGTGCCAAGCACTTCATATACACTTCACATTTGAACCTGACAGTGGCCAATGGTACTTTAATTTTCCTTCCTTGGGAGATGAGGAAATTGAGGCATTAAGAGTCAAGTTCAAGGTCAGTTATGTGTATAAAATCACAGAACTGATTAATGATAGAACTGGGCTTGAGCCCGGGCAGCATCATCCCTGGTCCATTCTTTTTCTGCTACACTGAGCTGAATATCAATCAATGTTATGATTTCAAAAATCTGGACCAAGAAATTTCCACAAGATGAGTTATTGGGTGAAAATAGCCAAAACACTATTATAACTACAGGAACATTGAATTGTTTTGTTGTTGTGGGAACTTTGTTATCATGAATAAGCTGCAAGAAATCACATTTTTCAGTTGTTAGGTTTTTGTAGAGGAAACACCGACTTTTATATTGAGTTAGCAAGGAGAACTCTGCTTTGAAAGCCAAGGGGCACCTGAACAGGATGTGTGTAGACCTCTCAGCTTGTACAAGCTCAGTTAGAGAAACTTGTTGATTGTCAACAGCTGTGACTATTTCTGGGAACCCACACAGCCTTAATATGAACAGAGCACCCCAAGAAAGGAAGGCTGAGTCTCCTGGATGCTATGTACAGGCAATCACAACTGGTATGCTGTGTTCAGCTTGGGGTCCTCACTCTAAAGGAGCCATGGATGAGGTGGAATATGTTTGGGAGAGAGTGACCCGCTTGTGAAGGGGCTAAAAGCCATGTCCCCCAGGAAAGCCTGGGGATTTAGGGCTGTTAGGTTAGGGGAGGAGGAGAATCAGAGCAGGAGATGGAGGTGGAAACTCAGGAAGCAGAGGGACTTCCTTTGTGTGACCTTGGGGCTATCACTGATGAGGAGATGACAGATGGAGGGAACAGTATCATCTCCATCTCTGCAGATGGGCAGGATAGAGTCTGGATATCTTCTGGGAAAGGGGTTTGGTGGATAACTGGCTGGATTGAACGACCCATGGTGGCTTGCCTCCCCCCCAGATGGTGTAAAAAATCTGTATTCCTTAGATACCATTGGCCATTGGTAGGAGTCTCCAGCCTTTGAGACTAGAGAAGATTGGTTCAGCCCCCATTTGTCTATTGTGACTGTACATAGTGATTGCTAAGATTTTTGCAAGCTTATAGATGCTTGCATCATTATGCTTTCCTTTGGATGTGACATCTTCTTTCATGCAATGGCTGGGCCACCTTTGGTCTCTCTTGCTCTCTGTTCTGCATGTACCAGAATTAGCCCCAATCAATAGTTATGTTACTTAAACACACAGATGACCTGTTACTTGCAGAATGAGGCTTATTTTTGTTTCCTTTTTATTTTTTATTGGTGCATTATAATTATACAAAATATTGGGATTCATTACTTGCATATGCAAGTAACATAATTTGATTGAACAGGGTCTCACCATGTTTCCCAGGCTGCTCTTGAACTCCCGGGCTTCAGCCATCCTCCTGCCCCAGTCTCCCAAGTAGCTTGGACAGTGGGTGTGCTCCTTTGCATCCAGCTCAGAAAGGGTTTATGTGTATGTGCTGGTCAAGGAAGGACTGAGTGTGGTTTAGTGGGCTTTAGAAGTCTTTCTTATTTCTTCAGAACAACCTCAAATTGAGCATCAGGCATCTCATTCTTAAAATGTCCTTGATGACCCACTATGAGGGAACTTTCATAACCTTTGATCCTAGATCACTCACTTTCTTTTTTCTCTCTTCCCCTCCCCCACCCAACTTACTTTTTCCATGTTGATTTTGGGAGCAAATTTCTTATATAGGACACTTTAGCCAATTCCCTCATTGCTTTATTTTGTGCTGAACTCCAGATTCTAGGACAGCAGTCTTCGAATGCTTTGACAGTGACCCACAGTGAGAAGCCATAGGATGCTGTGGCTCAGACACTCCTATGGGGCTGATTCTTAAACCTCAGAGGGACCACATCTGTTTTCTATTCTGTATGGTGTCATGCTGTGCAGTGCTGTCCCCTCTCACGCCATTCCATTTGTTTCTAAATTTTAGTCATGTTTCACTAAATCAATTACAACCATCAGACCTATTAAAACTTGAAAATTTCAAGGCCCTGTTCCTGCCTTTCTAAAGTGACTTGCCACCTACTTTTCTCTCACCATGTTGCTTTTGTGAGTCCTGGACCACAAATGGTTCAAGGGCAAGGTCTTGCTTTTCAGTTCCCCACAATAACTCCCTCAGTCCTAAGCACTTAGCTGGGCCAAAGAGATATTGAGGAGAGATGGTACTTATTGATCAATGGAATTATGGGGGCTCTCTGAACTACATTGAAAGCCAAAGGTGGCTGTCTCACAGCAAGAAACGCTGGGATCAACTCCATCTGTAGCCACATTACGGGATGAGCAGATAATCCCTTTGTAAATGGTGATGTATTCCTTAGACACCAGTTCATTCAGCCAGGTGCAGTGGTCTACACCTGTAATCCCAGCTGCTCAGGAAGCCGAGGCAGAAGGATTGCATGCTCAAGGCCAGCCTCAGCAATGTAGCAAGGCCCTCAGCAAGCTAGAGAAAGCCTATCTCCAAAATAAAATGGGCTGGGGATGTGGCTTAGAGACTAAGTGCCCCTGGGTTCAATCCCTAGTGCCAAAAAACTGAGTTCCCAAAAAACCAAACCAAACCAAACCAACAAAACACACCAGGTCATTCAAAAACATCTGTTACAGAATTTGTGCCAAACTTTTTCCTGTAGTCTTTTCTGTAGAAGTTAGAAACACAAGGCATACTCTTGTCCTTGAGGAGCTCAGGAATTGACAAAGAATGAATTCATAATGCAGTAGATGCTTTTGTCAGGCAATGTGAAACTGGTGTGGTGCTAGAAGCATGAATAGGGTAAAATGGGGACCCGTGGGTGAGGTGGCAGGGAGCAGGTGCTATTTGGACTTGGTTCTGTAGGTGGACTCAGGACTAAAAGGAGGAGCAGAGCCATGGGTCCTGTGAGCAGTGTGTCTGGGGACGGGGATTAGTTCCACACAGCTGCAGTATGGCTCGTGATGCACAGTGGTGGAGATGAGCGATGGGGTCCGATTGTCTGGGACTTTGAACTGGGGCAGGAAGTCAGCCATAGTTGTAAGCAAAGGGATGTGGAGGATGGACCACAGGCAGTGAGGGGGTCTTGGGGACAGCAGCAGGGTGGGAGGAGAGAGAATTTCACCTTCTCATCTGCTCCAGCGAGGCAGTGACATTGGGGCATGGCTGTCTTGTTTGTAGAGGGATCAGGTAGTTTCCATGGTCACCCTCAGGGTTGCACCCTTTAGCCAGCGAGGCCTTGATCTGGCAGACTCCTCGGAGGTCTCAGCTAGGAGTAGAAGGGCCCTGCCTGGCCTCTGTCAATTCTCCCAAGAGGGAGGAGCAGGGAGAGGCCACGCAGCAAGGTGCTTTGGCTGAGACGGAGCAGACATCAGACTGCGGCTCGGTGTGGAAGGCGTGGCTGACGATACCCCTGCCTGGATGATCGGGGGGACACTTACAAACAGCCATCTGGACGTGGCCACACGCAGCTTGGTCGTGCCAAGTGAGGGATTTGTGGGATCTCAGTGTGACATTGGAGAAACAGGAGGAATCATGAGTCCAATTGTCCTCAACCTCCATCACTGGACATTTTTTTTTAGTTAGTCCATGGAAAGTGAGAAAAAATAACATTCATTAGACATAATACCACGTGGTATTATAGGACATGTTATACAAGATATTACCATTAATACAGGCCACCCTTTCCCTCCTGTCCTGACCCTGGCTTTCCTGAGTGGGTCTCCGTCCACCCGCAGGGTCTGCGGCTCAGGCTTCCTGCCCCTGATTTCCACAGCAGCACAGAGGGAGCAGCGGGGCCACAGGATGCTGCAGCCAAGCCCCTGCTGTGGCATGTCACCAGATTTGGCAATGTGGCACTGCCTTGGGATCTCTACTGTGACTCTTGCTGTAGGCACCTGGGTGAGGCTTGTTGAGTCACTGTGCCCCGTGGTCCAAGGTGATGCAGGAAATGGGGAGAGGATGGGCTGTGACCCTTCACCCAGAGACTTCCCATGCTCTTGATCCCATGCCGACCTGGGACTTTGCAACCTTCACACATGAGCCAGTGGCCTACCTCCTCCCTGGCAGGGACAGATGCTGTCCCTCTTAAAATCGCCCTTGTTGGTCTGTTAACTGGGAGGGGAATGGGGGTGGGGGTGGAGAATACCCTGGGTGATTGGGTCTCGTTGGGCTTTTCCTTGGGCAGACAAGGGGATTTTCTGGCACCGTTTCCGTTAGGAGAGAAGTCTTTTCCTCACTGTCCCCCTCTCCCACGGCTGCCCTGTCCTTGTCACTGGCTCTCACAGGCCCAAACCACACAGTGCCACTCTCATGGAGTCCTACCTCAACATCTGCACGGCCCACCTCAGGCCACTGGCTAGGGGCTCTGTCTCGGGAAGGCCTCACTTTGATGAAACGATGGGGCCATGTTCTGCCACATTCTTCCCTCTCTACCTTTAGAGAAGAGGGGACCGACACCAGAAGCTACATGGCTGGTCAGTCCCTGGAGATTGACAGGAAGCTGGCTCACCGTGTCTTTATGACTAATGTGAAGAAGCATGAGTTGTGTTGCGTCTCAAACTGCCCTTTCTTGGGCCACTTCTCCCTGGGAGTGGTGAAGAGCGTGGTGCTAACAGTAATCCCCGAATGGCCATTCTCTGCCACCACCCACCCCATGGGTGGGACCTTTGATGGCTCCCCAGGAGAATGGTGAGCCCACGGAGGGCGTCTTTGTGCACACGAGTACCACGAGCCACCTGCCAATGTCCTTCCTCCTGCTTCCGCCAGCTTGGGCGAGAGGTGGCAGGTATGTGGCTGATGAGGACCCAAGGGTCCTCCTCTCTGGCTACTGCCTAGTGGTCAGTACGTCCCATTGCAGTTTAGTGCTCACTCTCAACTCTTCTTGTTGGCACAACATGACCCTCAATAAATCAGGTCCTTTCCCTGGGAACCTTATTTGGAAAATGGATATGTGCAGATGTGATTTAATTAAGGATCTTGGGTGAGACTGTAGTGGATTATCAAGTGGACTCAAGTGTAGATACACGTAACCTCAGAAGAGGGAGGTGAAGGGAAATTTGGCACTCAGAGAAGGCTCTATGAAGAGGGGGCAGTGGAGTCCAAGGAGGCTGGCCTCAAATTCTGGCACGACGCTACTTTTAGCTGAAAAGTGCCGTCAGCCAACTCGAGCCAGAGGAGGGGAAGAGGAAGGGGCTCGCTCTCCCCTAGAGCTCTGGAGGGAGCGTGGCCCTGCTTGATTTTGTTCCGATGATACTGATTTTGAGCTTCCGGCCTCCAGCACTGTAGGAGAATACATTTCTTCTATTTGAAACCATCCAGTTTGTGTTGATGTGTCACAGTGGGCTTTGGAAACAAATGTCTTAACAACTCTCTGCCCTGGGGATGCCAAGACCAAAGTCCAGGCTCAGGTTTTAGATGCCTGGGCTAGGGTCTTTCCCAGGCAGCATCCACGGCTCCTGGTTGTCTTGAAGACAGAGGACTCGGATCCTTTGGCCACCAGATTTACTAGTAGATTTGACGATCTACAGACCAGGGTCAATGGCAGACAGAGCTGGGCCGGGCGGTGAGCACTCTGACCAGGGATGGTGAGAAGAGACGCCCTGCTCCAGCAAGCAACAGCCCACACCCTCCTGACACCCTCAGCCAAGTGAGGGAGACCCCCTGATCAGGAGAAGGAGCCGTGAGCCTGCCTTGCAGCATGACCTCACCCAGCAGGCCTGCCCGGGAAGGCTCTCGGTCTCGGGTGTGCCGGATCCTGACACCCAGCCTGACTGTGGCTCAGTTGTGTCCTCCCCCAGGGCCAGCAGCTATCATCAGCAAGGAGGCAGCACTAGGCAGAACTTGGAGGCCAAGGCAGGGAGAGGTGCAGTAGCTTTGGTGATGTGGGTGGAGAAGAATGTGCCTTGGTCAGGGAGAAGGGGTCCTTCCTGACTCCAGGGTGGGCTGGCCAGTGTCTATTGGCCTTTCAACTGCAACCCCCTCCCCGCTTAGGACAGAGGCAAGAGCCAGCAGGGCCCTGTGTGGAGGCCCATCAGAGTGACAGATGTCCCCACCTCTGAACCCATCAGTGCCCTGGAGTCGGCTTCTGCAGTCCTCTCCCAGGTGGCTTCTCCTAAGAGCCCTCCATGTGTCGTCCTTGAATGTCCTGGGCTGTGGCTCAAGCTGGGATCCTTCTTTGGCATCTTAGAGACGATCTGAAGTTCTGGCTCTACAAATGGCTGCCGCTTGGGAAGTCCACCTGATGCTCAGACCACGTTCCAGTTTTACCGACGGTGCCAGTCCCATTTTTGAAGCCAGAACCCTGCGGGCACAGACAGGCTGGGTCCCTTAAGTCTCCTTCCGCTGGGGATGGCTCTTCGCCGTCTTTCTGGGACTCCCATGGAAGTTGACACTTTGACCCCATCCCATCCTCAGACTTTGGTTGTGGTGAGAAAATCTGAATCCTGCTCCTCGTGAGCGACTGGGGGAAGCCCTGCTCTGGGAGTCGGGTGCTGGCTTTGGTCACTGGGAATCCAGCAACTTCTTTTGCTCCGTCGGTGGCTCCCTTGTCATGCTGTCCCTATGGACGGCATTTATTCCCAGTGAGATCCCCAGGGTCTCCAGGGCCTGTCTGGAGACCCTTCATCTCCTGGCCTGTCCAGCACAGAGGAGCTGCCATTATGGAACATGTCGTCCGTGTCCCTGTAGCGTCCAGGGACAGTGCATCCTTCCTCGGAGGCTGCTCTCTCTTTTCACATCACAGATACCGGCAGCCGCCTCGGCTTCCTCCTCCTCAATATCATGAAATTTTGGCTCATCATAGGAGCGCGTGGGCCCTTCTGAACTTTCGCCCTTCCATCTGCTGGACCCTCCTTCTTTCTTGTCTTCCCTCCTCCGGCATCATCTCTGTACTCTGTAGATAGGCCGCGCAGGTTTCCAAGATAACGGACAGATGTGCATGACAAACAGATGAATCTTAACATATGATCTTCTGCACATCAGCTTCTGTATCTGTAAAATTGGCCCATTTTGGGTCTTTCCTCTCGAGATGGCCAGTGCTGGCCCATGCCCAGCACAAGTCCAGAGAGAGTGGTCCTGTGCCACTCGACGGCCACAGCGTGGGCCTTCAGCCTCACTTGCCTGATACCCGATACAGCTGGGGAGTGAGTAAGTTGTTCCCCAGCTGAGGCAGGATTGTGATCAAGTGGCCATCACCAGGGGACTGCGTCTTTCCCTTACGGGCATCTGCTCTCAGGGAACCTGTCACCAAGCTGCTCCACCTGGGGCACTTGTTTTGTGAGTCTTGTGGGAGGCCAGAGTTTACTCTCTGCCCAGTCAGGAGCGGGCGGAGGTGATGGACAGACCACACTGTCCATCAGGTCTGTCTGTCAGACAAGACTGTCACCCAAGCACAGCCAACATTTTCTTCCACAGAACTCCAAATGCCACACATTCTGCCACTCAGGGCCTCCTCCCCAGTGGCAGAGATGCAGGGTGCCATCACCATGAACTTGGGATATCTGCCTTACTTCTCTCTCACCCTTGAAAGTGTCTGGAGATATATGTCATGGCTAACTCAGAGGCCAGGCCCCGGGTAAGCTAAGGTGGACACCAGGCAGACACATCAAAGCTCCATGCTGGATCCACCTGTGGACTAGGAGTGCCAGGCCAGCTGTCCCCGACCTGCCAACAACACAGGACAGACAGCTGGACATAGCCAGGGCAACCAGACCCAGACAGGGGTGGGAATAGGGTCGTGAGGGAGGGTGTACTAGCTTCTGGTGGCTGCTGTAACAAATCACCTCAGCCTGCATGGTTTAAACCGCAGGTACTTACGCCCTCACAGTTCTTGAGGCTAGGAGTCTGGAGCTGAGGTGTCGGTAGGGCCATGCTCCCTCTGGGGTCCTGGAGAGAAGCTGTCCTTACCTCTCCCAGCTCAAGTGGCTCCAGGCAGTCCTTGACATGTGGTTACATCCCTCCATTGACCACCGTTCTCTGTGCTTGTGGTCACACTGTCTCCCATTCTGCGTTAGTCCCCCAGCCCCTTTGCATCTTTCTTTTTCATGGAGAGATGTTCAGGAAAAGGCATTGAGTGTCTGCATAACCTAGGACGAGGCGCTTTTCAGGTCCTGAACTTAAATAGGTTGTTTTCCACATAAGGTACTATTCACAGTTCTGGGGATCAGGACATGGCTTTATTTTTTTTTTGGGGGGGGGGCGCACCATGCAGCCCCTATGGAAAGGGAGTCTCAAATCTTGTTGACCAAAGACAATCATGAAGGTAAGAGGAGAATGGGACAAGCATCCCTGGTTTAACATGGTCCTATTTCAAGGGTTCCTTTCAGGAAGTGCCTTCGACTCTCCAATATAAATTAATGTTCAGGAAATAAGCAATTGCATTAGATTTGGTAAGGACAGTAGGTGGTGGAAAAACGATAGAAACAGTCCCCGTGATTTATTGAAGATTCTGACATCCCTAACCATCGTTAAAATCATGCCGTCCGAAATGATAAAGTTCACTATTTTGACCAGTATTTACTGCGCATGTCTGGCAGTACCACCAGCCACATGATTAAGCAATTCTATTTGTTCTGGACTCATTCAGAGTAGGAATCGGTGTCAGGCTTGCTCTTTGACCACAGCTTGGACTTTTTCTTAGTTATGCCGTAGCCAGCACGGGTTGTCCACCCCTGGGCTCCAGGAGAGCTTGCTTGCTTTTGTGCAAACCTCACCTCCCAAGTCATCCCTGCTGCTTCTCTCAAAAGTACATTTGGTCATAGGTCCATGACTTGTCCAGTCAGATGGCTTGTATTTAAGTGATCAGTTTGTCGAAAAATCATGCTTTGTTTTTGCTTCAAACTTTCAGACTTTTTAAAACAGGAAAAGCATGTGTGATTGGTATTTAGATTCTTAAAAGTACCTGTTGACTGCGTTTATTTCATATATGTATACACACATATAACTGTAAAAACATATGTGTGTGTATAGAAACATTTCATTCATTCATATATATATATATATATATATATATATATATATATATATTTTTTTTTTTTTTTTAAGTAGAAGATTCTCAAACTGTGCCAGGGAAGTGGCCAGAGTGGGCAGTATCATCCCAGTTTTCAGGTGGGAATCTGGTGCTCTAGAAGCTCATGGGCCTGGCCCCCACAGGTCGCAATGGCCTTTAGTGGCTGAGGTGGGCCTGGGATTTGGCCTTCTTGACCTCAGTCTCATGTAAGATTCTGAGGGTTTGGGGACACCTCGGAGAGCTCACTCTTGGCTCTTTGCAGGGCTGGACAAAGAGCAGAGAGATCTTCCTGAGCATCCACTGAGAGAGAGAGAGAGAGAGAGAGAGAGAGAGAGAGAGAGAGAGAGATTTCCTCTCTGGTCCCAGCACTGACAGGCTCTTTCCTCTCTGGACTCATGTTAATTGATAACATCTGCCCGGCTCCTGCTTCCTGGTACCCTTGGCCTCGGTGTGCGTGCAATGGGGGACATGTGAATCAGTGGATAGAGTGCCCTCTGGGGGACTGGGGACCAGCCCACCCTCTCTCAGCCTGGCTTCACCCTGCTCTGGTCGATGTGGCTGAATTATTAGCTCCGTGCTGACTTGTAAGTGGAAATCCATATCTCGCCCGGTTCTGCCTGGGCCACCCTGGTCTTCCCACCTTGTGAATATTGATTGCGTTTAAACAGGCTCTGTGCCCCAGGCCTGGTCACGGCAGCAATTAGAGGCTGGCTCTCCCACGGCTTGCGCAGGGCCGCATGTGGTTGTGAACACGGGGCCTGGCTCCAACGGGCAGCCCTTTCTGGAAAGGAAAGATGCTTCCTCCTGAATAATTTATGGGAAACCCATTTCTAACACAGAAACAAGAGCTGAGTGAGCTCACCCAGATGAAAAAGCAATTCATCAGAACATCTTAACTTGTCATCCCTGATCCCATTCTGTCTCCTCTCCCAGGCCCATTTTTGCTTAATGAAATAAATCACTTTTTTTTTTGGTCTGGGGGGAGCTGGGGTGGAGAGGTTTTCTCAGGTGACGCTCCAAGTTCCCAGCAGAAATGTGGAGGCTTTGATTCAGTTGGATGAAATCAATGGCTGAGCAGACATTTGGTGGGCATAGGAGGGCTTCTCTGGCTTGGCTTCTTGTACTTATTCTAAGCTTGTGAACTTTAAAAAGCAAAAAAAAAAAAAAAAAAAAAAAAAAAAAACCCAAAATTTAAAAACCTGCAGAGGGCTGGTGTGTGGCTCAGTGGCAGACAGCTTGCCTAGCATGTGCGAGGGGGGGCTGGATTCGATACCCAGTACGGCCCTAACCCCAAAAAGCCAAATGTGTTTTTAAAACTTTCCTTTTGGCTATTTTAAAATTCAGGAATATTAAATATTAAAGATTAAGAAAACATAGAGGATAATTTAACAAATAATGATTCACCCACAACCCATAATCAACAGATCTCACCATAATTTTTTTTTTTTTTTAGATATTAAAACCAGGACCAAAAAAATGTAGATTTGAAGGGTGAGGGTATCAGCATCCCTCCCTGATATCACTGCCCTTCTGGAGCAGGGGTGCGTCTCTTAGAGAACCTCCTCTCACTTCCTGCCCCCCCCCTCCCCCCGTCAGGATTCTGTGTCTGCAGATTCTGTACCAGCAGATTCGACCAATCTTGGACCAAAAAAATATTGGAAAAAATTATGTCTGTACTGAACATGTGCAGATTTTTTTCTTCTTGTTGTTTTTTTGTCTAACTAATACAACGTTGCGACTTTTTACGTCCCAGGGACATTGTATCAGGTGTAGTAAGCAGTCTCCAGGTGATTTGAAGTATACCCATTTCTCAGAAGGAGACCCACTGGGACAGCAGGGTGTGATGGTGAAACCTGAACGCAGTTTTCAGATTCACCACGAGAACTCTAACCACCAAGGAACTGGACACTTCGTAGACCTCCAGGGTGACATGCTCTCCCTGAAAGCAAGCTCTGTGGGAAGCCAGACACTCGTGGTGACGTCTCCGACTGAGCGTAGACTCTAAGCAAAGAGTTTTTTAATGATCTTGAGAGTTCAAGGGCTACAGAGTCCCACAGCTTGCTGAGCCCATGTCTGTCACGGGGACTCCTTGGCTAGTGGGACCATCTCTGAAAGCTCATTGGACCAGGCCTCCCGTGCTGCAGATGGAGCTCGGGTATCATCGCCAACGCTTGCTCCTGCAGGTCCTGCATGGAGACAGGGGTGTCACGGGCCTGGCCCTTATCTTCAGGACACCAGGCCTGTCTCTTAGGCTCCTGGAGCGTGGTTTTCCTAAAGAGAACCTGGTGTTCCTCTCCGCCCATTGTCAGACTGGTTTGTCCAACGCCTGGTGAGTGGAAGGGGCCCTCGCCCAGTCTCGCGATGCCTGTAGCTGCTCTCCACTGTGTGCGCGGGCAGGGCTGGTCAGTGGTTAGGCTTTGAGGATTGAGACCACCTGCATACACACAGCTCGACGGTGGACGGAGAGGGGAGACCACCTGTGTGTCAATATGACTTTATTAAATTGGTCCAGGAAATCTTTGCTCAGAAAGATAAGACGGCAGACCGCAAATATCTTCACTGCTCAGATCAGAACGTTTCTAAAAGCCAATTTATTCTGGCTCTCGTTTGCTCCTCTGGGAAAACAGCTCAATGATCAAACAACCCCATGCCCACCCAGACTGTGTGCATGGACCCCGCACTATCATAGCATGAATCTAGCCCAGGCCATTCAGAGGGCCACACAGAAGGCCTGTTGCCAGAGCCCAGACCCCCAAATTTTATACAGTCATCTCCTGGAATCTCTGGGTTTCACATCTGCAGATTCAGCCAACCTCAGCACAAAAATAAAATCTTCAGTGGCTGTATCTGCACTCAGACTGGGCAGACCTTTATGTTGTCATTCCTCAAACATTATAAAGGTGACTAAAAGGAGGATGCACATAGGTTACATGCAAATACTATGGCGTTTCTCACAAGGGACTTGAGCATGTTTGGATTTTAGTATCCACCGGGGGTCCTGGAACCAAAGCCCATGGAAACTGAGGACAACTGTGTCTGTCTGGGACATCCCTCTGTTATGCTTCTGGGATGAGGTCCTGAAATGTGATGTCATTTGTCATATCGCTCTCACCAGAGTTCAGCCAATGCGAGTGCCAAGTCCTTTTGACCTGTTTGCTCAATAAATCTATTTCTTTTAAGCCATAACCTACCTCAGGTGTTTCATTATAGTAACTGTAAATGAATAATCAGGGGCATATTGGGCACCCTAGGGGGAGGGACTGGGGGTTGGGATAAGGATACATAGGAAAACCAGATCAGCAGGAGGCAGGAGCAGAGCAAGCTGAAGGCTTTTTGAACTCTTCGTGAAGATAACTTGAGAGGAGGTGAACTGAGCCCGCTGCAGCTTCTGTGTCTCTTCATACTTAGCATTAGTGACCCAGATTTCGAGAGCTGGACTGATGTGGCAGGGTGGTGATTGTCCTGCGAGGGCCTGAAGGTCAGACCCATCCTTGGATGCTGTTGAGCTCCTTCAAAGGAAATTGATGGCCCCAACTTCAATCATCCTGGGAAGAGACTGGCAGCTCGGGGTTGGAAATGAAGAGTTAGAAGACAGACCTGATATCTAAAGGAGAAAGGGTCTTCTTTCATCTAGGGCCAGAAGTAAGCTTGGCCTGACCCCCAGGACATTGAGAGGACTCTGCGCACATTCCACAAATGGGGTGGAGTGCCCCGGTCAGATGTCAGGTAGCAAGCTAGGGACAAGTCAGGGTGGGTCTGGACACTCGCGGTACCTGCCGCTCTCCTTCTGCGTCATCCTGAGTGTCATGAAGCCCAGCCTCAGCTTGACTGTAGCGAGTTCTGCAAGAGCCTCTTCCACATGTGGGAGAAAGTGGCACAGTGCAGGAGGCAGTGTCTCCCGAGGCCACAGCCCCGATGGCAGCCACAGCACTGGGGCAGCCTGCTGTGCCCTGCAGCCTCGCAGGAGCTTTGGCAGCTGCAGTGTGGGGGCTCACATGCCCACAGCAGGGTGGCCCCAGGAGGGTCACAAGTACATGTGGGGGCTCCAGTAAGGTCCCCAAGCATGTGGTTAGAAGCCCTGTCCCTGTCTGTGTCCCCAATTCCTCCACGCCGCAGCTGGACGGAGGGCCAGTGGTGAACCTGCAGGTGTTGGTCACCCCTTCTATAGATCTCCTGCCACGGGTGGACTTTTCCTCCTTGGTGGCACCAGGGACCAGGGAAGCTTTCTAGACTATTTTTGCTTTTTGGTATCAAGCCTGGCCATGTCAGAAAAGCCATTGTGGCGGACACCAGGGACTGAGTACCAGAGCTCCCTTCGTGTCCCCTGCTTCCTGGTCCCTGATTGTTTCAGGTGGCATTTTCCTGGGTGGAAACCCAGTAGCCCAGCCTTGCTGTCTGGCCAGTGAGACAGGGTGCGGGGGGCGGGGGTCTGCTGCTGGGGGTGTCCATCCTTCTCTTCCCATGATTCTTCTTGCCTTCGAGTTATGGTGTTGGAATTCAGGTCAGCGTGTTCGCTGTTCTCAGGGGGATCCACTTATTCAACAGATATCCTCTGGGTGCCCAGGAAGTGCCAAGCACCAGACCCTATCTCCACATGCAGCCCTTCTGAGGTGCTCCAGGGGCCACAGCTTTGGCATGGTGAGTTTTTAAAGGGACAAAAGTCAGCCCCCACCGCTGGAAGGAAGACACCTGATGGCGACAAGTCAGAGCAGGTTTGGAGCTGATGGTGCAGGGGGTCAGTGAGGACCCTCCTGAAGAGACCCTGGGAGTCTGTAGGGAAAGGAGGAGGGTAGTGGCAGGAACCTCACTGGACACGCGGGGGCAGAGCAGATCCCTGAAACCAGAGTGATCTCTGTGTGTTCCAGGCAGTGCATCCTGAGGACATTGTCATTTGGTGAGCCAGGAGCCATGATGGAGTGAGTACCGGGTGCTTTGACAAAATGGAGGGGACAGTGGCTGCATCTGCCTGGGTCATTGGTTTTGAAGGCTCAGGTCTCCTGAGGACCCTTGGGTGCTGTTTGTAAGAGTCAGGCTACGACGGCTGCCCTGCCTCCTTCTGCACTGCACCGAGGAGCTGCTTGTCAGAGGGGCCCATTCTGGCAAGGTCTCTGCTGGCCTTGTCTATGCGCCCAGCTAGAGAAAGGCTCTCCCTGCTCCCCTCCTCCCCTTCCTAAAGGCTCACGGTCTTATCAGCCTGTGACGGTCAGGGTCCTGTCCAGCGTCTCCTGTAGTCTGACCGCCCTTTTGCATGACTGATTCTTGCACTTTATTTACTTCCTTCAACCCTAAGTTCCTACGCCCTCCTGACCCTCTGTGTGATACCCCTAGCTAGAGCATCTCACAATTGCCCTTGGAGAGGACCTGAGTCCACAGTCAGGGGAAATTTCTGGACGCATGTCTGAGGTCACAGATCCATATTGTCATTTGGACAAAGATGGAGACACAGAAGTTGAATGATGCAGATGGATCAGGGTCACCTATCCTGGGTTGGGTGCTGGGTTGAGCAGTCACACCAGGGCCAACTTGGATCTGAGGGCAAATCTGTTTCTGTGAATAGTCTGACTGGAGCGTGGCTGTGCCCACCCACGTACCCGTGCCCTGCGGCTGCTTCTACTGCCAGTGTAGCAGCACAAGTCATCGAGAGCGGATGGTGCAGAAAGCCTAGAATATTGTCGGTTCCGCCTTTTGTAGAGAAATCTGCTGATGCCTGGGTTATAGGACTGAACTTCCCAGACCCCTCTCACGGCCCCATGGAGTGACAACGTCAGGATATCCACTCTACAGAGAAGGATCAGAGGTTCAGAGATGCATGTGGTCACGTAGCCAGGCTGTGTGACTGGAGTGTTTCCACTGGTGACCTGCAGACAGGACCAGGCACCAGCCTGGGGTTAGGGAAGGTGCCAGGAGTCAGAGGCCTTAGCCGTGGACTCTCCGTCAGGTCTTGGGCCTGGGGTTGCTGGGCAGTGTGACTCTGCTGCCCTCGTCCACACAGGTGGACCTCTACTGTGGTTGGCCCAGTCCTGCCCTTGCCTGCGGGCATGGTGGATGCTCAGTCCAGAACACACCTACAGATTGAATGACAGCTCCCGTTTTTGTCTTGGCCAGTGCCCTTCCTGACTGGCCACCGATACTTTCCGGAGGAAGGGCAAATCCAGGGATGTGTTCTCATTCCCAAGAGATTTCTTAAGACAGGGAAGGGTCAGGCTGGAGGGATCTTCTGGGGTGGTGGGAGCCTCCAGCAGGTCCCCCGAGGTTTCCTTCCTGCCCTGGACCCTTGGCTTCTTTTGCAATGACCACCCTTGGGCAAGTCTGAGGCCAGGCTTCTGTCCCGGCCATGCAGGAGAAATGCATGCTACCCCTCAGGCGGAACCTCTGACCCTGGGGCGTCACTGGTCAGGACCAGTGGCCACCCCAGTGCACTGGCCACCTGGAGAGACCCAGTGAATGAACGAAAGGCCAAGATGCACCGATGACTCTGGATACACCACCCTCCCGGGGGTGGGGGCTGCTGTGGACGCCCTGAGCACCCAGGGCCCAGCCAGGCCGTGACCTCTCCATCACCCCCAGCCCCCTGTGTCCTCCTGAAGCACTGCCCACCACTCCTCCGTCCTGCAGAGCCATGTGAGCTGAGTGTATGTGTCCACAAGGTTCCTGTGCTCTTCTCACCCGCTCTGGAAAGCGCCAGCCGCACCTGTGCGGGGGACGCGACCACACATGTGGCTGTCACCGCGAGGTGCTTTCTTATTCTTTTAATTTTTGAGTGCATTTTTTTTAAAAAGCTAAAATTTTAGACTTTTCACAAGGTATCAAGTTAAATAGGTGTTGTCTCCCTGGATGGGCAGTGGAGGTACCCAGCGTTCAAGAGAATCGCACCAACAAGGACCTGCTTTGATGAGAGATGCTTATTTATTCCAAAGCTGGTATTCAGATGGAAACATGAACGTGGTTGTTTTTGGTCTCCTGAAATCTCTGTTATGACTCTTGGGTGTTTTACCTAAGAAACATGAGAATGTATTTACCAAGAAAGATGTGGTAGAGTCAATCAAATTATTTAAAATTGGGATTTGTTTCTTTTTCTTACTGATGAGAATTAGTTAACTTCTGTGGAATAGAGTGTACTACCTCAGGTGGGCTGGTCAGAGGTCCTTCAACTCTGTGAGCAAAAGACCCGACAAGAACAACGTAGAGGTAGGAAAGTCTATTGTGGCTCATGGTTTCAGAGGTCTCAGTCCATGGTCAGCCGACTCCATAGCTCTGGGCCCAGGTGAGGCAGAGCATCATGGCAGAGAGAAGCAGCTCAGGACAGGGCACAAAGGCATGCTGCCAGTGACCTCCTCCTCCAGCCACACCCCACCCACCTGCAGTCATCACCAGCTAATCCCCATCAGTGGATTAATTCACTGATTGGACCAAGGCTCTCAAAACCCAATCATTTCGCTTCTGAACTTTCTTGCAGTGTCTCACACATGAGCTTTTGGGGGACACCTCACATCTAAAGCATAACGATCAAGTACAGTTGGTTCTAATGTAAATTCCTTCAGGGTGGTGTGGTAGATTTTGCAATCGCAAAAATGGCTGCAAATTCTTCCCATCCCTGCATCCACTGCTCCCTTGGAGACTCTGTGATTCTCTTTTTTGATCAATGGGATATTGGCAAAGGAAAAGAAAACAGAAGCTAGAACAGCGTTTTACACCTGGATTTGCCCTCTCTTGGAAAACTGGGACCATCACCTGTAAAGAAGCCCTGGATGAACCATTGAATGTTGAGAGATGGCACATAGTGCTCTTGCTGTGTCACCCTAGCAGATAGCCAGACAGCTGTCAGACATGCTAGTGAGACTATCATTGGTAAATTGAACTTAGAGGCATAAATGAGCTCATGCAAGATTAGCAGAAGAGGAGACTCTTAATGTCTCCTGGAAACTTAGAGGTAATGTAGCAGGTAGAGCAGCCACATTGTGTCCATGAGGCAAGAAGTACTCACTAAGGGAAAACTGAGAAGGAATAGAAGCAGAAACCGGGTCTCTGATGGCCATGGATTTATAGCACCAGTCCTGGAAAGCTTACCTCTGGATTTCTTCTTTCGTGAAAAAAGAAAATTCTATTTTGTTCAGCTGGTGTAGGTTGGGTCTCTGTTTATAGCCAGCCAATATTATTTCTAACTGAAAAATTGGTTGATTAGAAATACAATTTTCCCTGAAGTACTTTATGCTCTTCCTTACCTCCCCCCCATTAATCTGGACAAGGAAAAGGAGATTGGGGGCCTTGGGGACTTACAAAAGACAGAGAGGCTTTCTGGGTTGATCAATAAAATCAAAGCAGCTTTCAGGGTTGAGCAGAAATCCAATCATGAGAAAGTGAGTTCTTTTACACTGGTAACCAAAACAAAAACCCAGAATCTGCTAATGCAGATTCAGATGCAGAAGCAGAAGCAGGGCCTAGAGAAAGGCAGTGAGAAACACCTGGAAGAGGTATTCTACTGATCAAGGTGTCTTGGTTTGATTTCTATTGCTGTAACAAAGTACCCGAGGCCAAGTGATTTACAGACAATAAAAGTTTATTTGGTGTATGGTTACAGAGGCGGAGGTGTCCAAGAACATGGTGGAGCCACCTGCTCTGGTGAGGGCCTTCTTGCTCCATTACAACATGGCGGAGGGCATCACAAGGAGAGACAGAGCTTGGTTTCTCTCCTCTCCTTCTAAAGCCATTAATGTCACCCTGGGAGAACCCACCCTCATGATTTCATCAAATTCCAACTACTTCTCAAAGGCCTCACCTCCCAACACCATTAAGTTGACTCTGGGGATTAGTAGCCAACACCTTCGTGGGGGCGGGGAGGCAACTTCAAACCACAGCTCAAGGTGACAGGGCTTTTGAGTGATGAGACAGTAAGTGGAGACCTACAGACTGAGGTGGCCGGGGGTCTGCTAGACTCTCCTCGTTCATGGAGTGGATGCATGTCCCCCAGCTGGGGAGCTCCAGGCCTGACCAAGTGGCGCTCAGTTTTCTTGGGAAGAGGAACACCCCCTGGTTGCTCAGAATCAGCCTGGGGTCCAGGATGCATGGTCCCCCACACCAGAGCCGCTGGGCTCTGCCTGTCCTCCCTCCTCTCTGTCTGCCTTCGAAGTGGCAGGTGCTTTCTTTCCCATTTTGTTTTGTGACATAGGTCTCACTTCACTGCCGAGCCTCTGAGACTTAGTGCGTGGGAACGTCATGGTGGCGCTAGAGAGACATGCTGCATTTTCAAACCTGGTGCAGGAGGAGCCGTAAAAGCAAGTCCCCAAAGTCAGACTCTTGACTGAGAGTTCAACTGCAGATAAGACTGTCTCAATCTGAGCTCGTGGATACCAGGAAGGTTGAACGTGTGTGATCCGCAAACTCATGTTTCCACCTCTCTCGAGTGCACAGGTACCCGTGGAAGCTGCGTGGAGGTGACAGAGGTCTGAACTTGGGGGTGGGTGGAGTGGAGTGGGAGATTCCAGGGTCCAGCTCGCTGGCAGGTTGCCTTTAGGGAAATGGGAAGTTCTTCTGATGTTGCTTCTGATTAAAGGAACTCAGCAGGCTAAGGGGTGAGCTTGAAGGTGCTGAAGGAAAGTGGAGCATTCTGGAAGGAATGGGAGGGAGTCCAGATTCAAAGGACTGGTCTTGACGTTGTCACTGACGAACTGTGGGAATCTTACCTAAGGACATGAATGGTCTCTTGACCTACACAGGGAGGTGGGCTATGTGACATGGAGAGCCTTATTCACTCATGTAGGAAAGACAGAGAGGTTAGGAAGAAGAGGCAGTGGGAATAGAAAGTATTTCAGATCCATGAAGGGGAGCGGAGAGTGGGCCATGAGATGGAGGGGGACGAGGAGTCAGGGATAGGGTGGCTGAAATATGGACACTCATAAAGCCCCTGCTTCAGAATTGAAGAATCACAAACATAGAGGGTGATTGTGGTAGTAAAGTCCTTGAGTGGGAGAAAGGGGACAGAATGGGATGCCCAGGTGGACTTCGATAGGACGAGGGTACTGCATCCCCTGCACCTAGATGGAGGGCTGAGTGCACGCACAAGAATGTTGGGGGCAGCTGGGCTTGATGGCCGCTGAGGAAGTACTTCTCACTCCATAGGCCACACTGTCCACCCCCAAGGTGGGGAAGTGCTTTGGACAGGAGAGAAGTGGTGGCAACTCAGAAAGTGAGATGGCGAAATTGCCGGGGTTAGCAAAGGTTGTTGGCCAGGGTGGAGCACTGATTTGAGACACATGGTCACGGATTTGCAGTGAGACCTGGTGGCATGATTGTGGGACTCCTTTTCTAGTGGTGGTTCAGCTACCTGGGTGCAGGCGCAGAGGAGGTGGATAGTTGGGCTGGGTATGGGATGAAATTTCCCAGATGCACAGCTTGTAGGGAGAAATGGGCAGAAAAGACATTTGTAAACGGGCCACTAAAGGCTTGTTCCCTAGCGTGATGTTACAGGGAGGGGGCAGGAACATTAGGAGGGGCTAGTAGGAGGTCTTCTGGTTATTAGGTGGTGCCCCTGAAAGGGATGGTGGGACCCCAGCACGGCCTCTTTCTCTGTTTCTGGGCCCTGGCCCGGAGGCATGTAGCTCTGCTCCACACAGGTTCTGTCACCATGTGCTGCCTCACCATAGGCCTGGGGCAGTCATGGGCAGAACCTCCGCAACTGTTGACAAAAAGGACCCTTTTCTCTTTACAAGTACTTTAAAAAAAAATCTCAGGTACTTGTTACAGGAACAGAAAACTGACTCACACACCCAGCCTGAAGTTACATCCTTCTTTTTTGACTTTTATTTCTCTGATTACTAATAGGTCTAAGCACTTTATTTTTTCATATTTATGGGCCCTTTGATTCTACTTCTTTTGTGAATTATCCATACATGTTTTTGGCTCTTTTTTTTTCCTACCAGGTTACTTACATTTTGTCTGCTGATTTTTGGAAATCATTTGCATAAGCTTATTGACAGTCTTTTTAATCTACAGAGCTCATTTCTTCTGCCTGGGTGGCTTTAGCTTTGTTTAGGGTGTCTCACAAAACAGTCTGAAACATTAATGAGATCAAATCTCTCCAAGATTTCGGTTGTGATTTTTTTTTGTTTTTGAGACTAATTAAGAAATCCTTTCCTACTCTAAGAACATAGAATTTTAAAAGAAAACAAAATTTAAATTTCACTGTCATGGGATAATTTTCTTATTGCCTTATGATGCAGCTTGTGGCCTGTTTCAAGTTCTTCATGCAGAGGTTTGCTTATGAGCTATTTTCCTGCTTATGATCAATATTTTATATACCAGCAAGCATTCTTTCAACATTTTGGTATCTTGATCTCTCCATCACCAAATATTATACCTGATTTCCACTGTGTCTCCCGCCCCCCATGCTGACACCAAACCCCGAGCCTTGCGCCTGCTCCACCTGCTGCCTCTTGTGTCCCTTCTTAACCTACCAGAACAAGTGACATGGTGGATTATGAGTCCCCTTTAAAGCCCTTTCCTCAGTGGGATTCCACAGGATGGAGCTCCCCCGAATCTGTCTCAGTGGTTCCCTCTCCTCTGCTTACAGCAGGACTGGGTTCCTTTGCCCAACCGCCTCCTGTTTCAGAGACCCAGGGCCCCCTCTTCAGATCTCCTCTTTTTTATCTGGACTTTCTTGCAGCCTTCTGATCACATTCTGTGCAATGGCTTAGAAACAACACACACACACACACACACACACACACACACACACACATGGAATCGAGCAAGGTGACACACGCCTCTGAAC
This sequence comes from Urocitellus parryii, assembly GCF_045843805.1. Taxonomy (NCBI): domain Eukaryota; kingdom Metazoa; phylum Chordata; class Mammalia; order Rodentia; family Sciuridae; genus Urocitellus; species Urocitellus parryii. The sequence continues at coordinate 26,248,118 of NC_135539.1, read as the reverse complement.
TTAGCAACTCAGGAGGCTGAGGCAGGGGGATTGCAAGTTCAAAGCCAGCCTTAGCAACTTAGCCAGACCTGGTCTCAAAATAAGAAATAAAAAGGGCTGGGGATGTGGCTCAGTGGTTAAGCACCCCTGGGTTCAACCACACCTAGTTGGCCCCTGGGCACTGTCCTCCTTGGGTCTGACCTGCTGGGTGCCTAACATCTTCCTGCAGTTGGCACTGTGGTAGCCTCCTTCCTGATTCCTCCTCCTCCCTCCTCTTCCCACTTCCTTCCTCCTCTTCCTACCTCCTTCCTCCTCCTCTCCCCTCCTCTCCTTCCCCCTCCTCCTTCCAGTTCCTTCTCCACCCTCTTGCCCCCTCCTCTCCTTCCTCACCCACTCCCTCCTCTCCCTCCCCACTCCTCCTTCTCCCCCTCCCCCCCTCCCTCCTCGGAAGCGGAAGCGGAAGTGCAGGTCCCTCCAGGGAAGCCGTTGGCCTGGGGCGTGGCGCCCAGCACCTCCCAGCTGGGACTCAAAGGTGGTTGACCCTCTCAGGGAGGAGGTGACTGGGAACCTGGGGACACTTAACACTGGACTGTGACAGGCGAAAACAACCCGAGCCTGTGGTCATCCTGGCGGAGGAGGAGCGCTCCTGGGGAGGCGGCGAGGGTCAGGACTCCAGGAAAGGGCGGCGCTGGCGGGTGGATTGGACCCGTGCTGCCCAGAGAGGCTGCGACGGGAGGGGTGGCGCCCCGAGGCCACCGCCAGGGAGAGGGCACCGTGCCACCCCAGCAGGGGCGACCCGAGCCCCACATGGCCATGGCCTCTCCAGCTTGCACCGCGGAGCCCCTGCAGCTGACCGGAATCCCCTGGGGGCACCTGAACCGGAGGTGGCAGTAGGCACAAAGGCCACATGCTGGCGCTCAGGCCCGTGTCCAGGGAGGAAGGGCCAGTGGCCGGCGCTGCAGCGGGGCCGCACAGGACGCCCGAGCTCCTCCTCCACTGGGCGAGGTGTCCCTGAGGCTCCGCCCTGGGCCCACGACGGGTTTCATCAGAGACCCTCGAGTCCCCGAAGCCCCGCAGAGAGGGCACCCAGTCCAGCAGGGGTGAGGAACAGTCCCCAAGCCCACCCCGAGGGCCAAGTTCAGTTCAGACTAGGCCGCAATGCCTGAGGTCTCCCATGGGAACTCTGCAGCCTCCGCCAGAGAAGCACCGTTGGTCTACACCCGCATTGTGCTGCTCCACCACGTGTGCCCAGACCCATGCTGAGTTCTTCTGCAACCAGCCGTGTCCCCAGCCAAGAAGGCAGCAGGGGATAAAGGAGTACAACCCCCAACCTGACCCAGGGGTCCTAGGGCCCGACTCAGACACCAGGCCCACGGCCACCCTTGCCAAATGTTGGTCACCTCAGTGGAAGTAAGCCCTTTGTTTCTCACTAAGATTTTGATTGATATTCTAATTACCTTTTGCTTTTTCCCATTGTTCATGATTGTTTTTGGTGCCTGTGTGTGTGTAAAGGGGTGTGTATGTGCTCACTGTGCAGTTAGGTCTGAAAGATATATATGTATATCATATAATTTTACTTTCACCTAATTGCTTTCTTCTGCACCTGTTTGGTACTTAGCCCTGATTGGCCTTGGGTGGGTTTAATTATACATGGGTTTGAGCTGTGTTAACTTTACAGTTGTTAGTTTGTCTATACTTTGGTTCTTTTCCATCTTATCTCCCCTCATCACACTCTTTCCCCACTAACAGCCAAATTTTCCCGTTCCCACATCCTCCTTTTGATTACTTCCTGTAAATCTTTTATTCCTTTTACACAGCTGACATCTGCCAGCTACCACCTGCCTCTCCTTTGATCACTTTTTAAAAATGCTTCTAACATTCTCTCACCTTCCCACGCTATTTTCTCTTTGCTTAAGAAACTGTAATTCCCCTAACTAAAAGAAAGACACAGTTTACGTAACTCATACCCCATTCATGTCATGGTTGTTAACACCGTGGGCAGCATAGGAGACACCTGATGTTGAATATCTGAGCTCGTCCATGGTTTGGTATTGCTGATGTGAAGTGCTGACACCACCATTTCTATACAGGTGACAATTAGTGTTACAGATGTCAAAGTAGACACTGGATAGTCATCTCAAACTACACGTCTGCAACTGACATTGGTGCTACTCCTGGCTGGCCCTTCCTCTAAGAGGGGCCGGAGGTGACTGGACACTTCAGGACCCCAGAGTAGAGATCCTGATACTGAGAAATACTGAAAACTCAGCCAAGCAACAGTGACTCTCACCCTCCACATGATTTAATGCCCCTCCCAGCCCAAATAGTACTTCAACTTACAGAACTGGGGAGACAAAATCCCAAACCAAAAACCAGGCCCCCAGGAGGAACAACTGGAGGGAACTTCAGGTTCATCACGACTGTACTCATATACCCCAAACACAGAGAACTTCTGGAATAAAAAGCAACCACATACATAAAGGCATGTTTATAAAATAGGAAGGGAAATCCATCTCAACTCATGCACAAGTCTAGGACCTCTGAAAATGCGGAAACAGGCAAATTAACCTCTCCCCCCAATTCACAATCGCCCAACAAAGGGTCCCACAGATAGAGAAGAGATTGAAATTCCAGAGAAAAATTATTTAAAAAATCATTAAAATGTTCAATGAATTAAAGACGATCTAAAGAATGAATTGAGAGCAAATACAGGACACGAAAAGAACGTTTCAGTAAAGAAATAGGTATTGAAAAGCACCCAATCCGAACACCTGGAAGTGAAAGATAACAGTGAATCAAATTAAAAGTTCACTTGGGAGCATCACCAACAGCTTCAATTGCATAGAAAATAGAACTTCAGTGCTTGCTTGAAGGCAGAGCCTAAGGACTTGAAGACGGAGACATGAGTTTGAGTATACAGAATACAATAAAGAAAAAAATGGAACAGGGTTAGGATCTACAAGAATCCTGGGACAACATCAAGAGACCAGACATGAGAATCACTGGGATAGAAGACAACAGCTAAAGGGATTGTGAACATTTTCAATGATAAAGTCAGAGAAAACTTTACCTCACATTAGAAATGAGATAGGCATTCATACACAGGAGGTGTATATGACCCCCTATATACCTAATCAGAAGAGAAGTTCTCAAGACATATGTAATCAAATGCCTAACCTAAAGATAAAGAAAGAATATTATAACCTGCAAGAGAGAAACATCAAGCCATGTTTAGAGGCAAACCAATAAGGCTCACTTTGAATTTCTCAACTCAGACACCTTTCAAAGTAAAGGGGGCTTGGAATGAGATATTTCAAGTTCTAAAAAGAACTGCTGCCAGGCACAGTGTTGTGCACCTGTCATCCCAGCAGCTCAGAGAGGCTGAGACAGGAGAATCGTGAGTTCAAGCCAGTCTCAGCAATGGTGAGGCACTAAGCAATTCAGTGAGACCCTGTCTCTAAATAATATACAGAACACAGGGCTGGGGACGTGGCTTAGTGGTTGAGTGCCCCTGAGTTCAATTCCTGGTACCAAAAAAAGCCAACCATGATTGCTCTACTCAACAAAACTCTCCCCTCTCCCTCATATTCAACGGGGGTGGGGTGGGGGATAAAAACCCTTCCATTACAAGAATAAACTAAAAGAATTAATGACAACAAATCCAACACTATAATGAATTTTCAAAGATGAACTGCACACAAAGGAACCCAAAAACAAATCCCCAAACTCCCAAATAAATGAAGATCAGTATAAGACTAATTATCTAAAAGAGAATTAAAACATAACAAAATCAAAATGGAAGTAAACCAAAAATCCATTTCCATAATAACACTGAATATAAATGGTCTCAATTCCCCAATTAAAAGACATAGATTAGTAGAATGGATCGAAAACCCATCCAACTGTATGCTGTCTGCAAGAGACTCAGCTCCTAGACAAGGACACAGGCTGAGGGTAAAAGGATGAAAACAATGTTCTTTGCAAACAGAGCCCATAACAACCTGGAGAAGCCACAGTGGCTCTGCTCCCCGAGCTCGCTCATCCCAGGCTCTGCCCTGGTTTCTGGGGATTACTTCCCCAAATCAATTACCTGGGCGTAGGCCCTCACCTCATGCTCTGCCGTCTGGGAGAATCCAGGCTAAGACACCTGTCCAAGTTCATCAGGAGACTGGATGGTTCCACATGAGTAGGTAAGAGCTTAAGTAGATAGATGAAGGTTTAAGTGCTAACGGTAATGGGAGGACATTTGTAGAGATGAGCTAGTGAAACCAAGGCCGTTTAGTTTGCAGACCTCTTCATAATTTATACCATATCCTTTCCCAAAGAGGATATGAGATGTCTTTATAGATAAAAAGGATAGTTAAAAATCATTTAAATTACATAAGCTTACAACCAACACCACATATAAAGCCTGGAATTTGCCACATTGGTTGCGCTGGGATCTACTGAGTGACTGGAAATCTGTAACTGGGGACCCCTTGAAGGAAGGCCTTGAAGAGGCAGCCGTGCTGTGTTCCAGCACATGATAGATATTAGGAGCGTATCTCCCCATACCTGCCCTTCCCGTGCCCCGAGGAAGTATAATTTGAGCTCCCTGCAGTTACCCTGATGTGGTCATGATGAGGACAGTCAGCTGGGGGCTGGCTTTGCACTCACCTCCTGATTTCTGGTAATCGGAGGAACATTTATCTCACTTGCCTGGGTGACCAATAAGTAAGTGGCCGGGTCTTCTCCATCTCAGCCCCCACAAAGAAACTGGCTGTAATCGCAATGTTAAAAACCGGACATTGGGATCTGATAATCACCTTCTGACATTGTGTTCTGGGCTGTGCTGTGCAGATCAGAGGCCAGATGGTGATGGTTATGCTAAAGCCAGAACAGGGCTGTTCCAGGGTCTCTGAGAGGCTGCCCAGCTGTGGGCGACCCCCACACTGCTCCAGTTATAACCGGCTGAACTTGGCGCAGAAGTAATAGCTCTCCTCTTGTTTCAGGGCCCAGTGGGTGGAATTTCCATTTGACAAAAATTATATAAAGGAAGAGTCAATCTGCATGAGCTGGAGGGGAGGAAGGGGGTCGAACACTGACCTGTTTAAATCAGCAGCCCATTTACAGTGCCCCAGTGGACGTGAGCTTGAGCAGACTGCTCGGCGCGGGACAAAGCGATCACAGATGAGAGCCCAGAGTGGCGAGGGCAGCTCTAGGGGAAGACAATGGTGCTTCAGTCCTGCAAAAACCCGTGTCACTGAACACGAGATCAGAGTACATAGAACAGGAACAGCAGTCAGAAATCACAGGATGAAATGCTTCTGTGCTGGAGCAAGACCCACATCTGCAGATCAGAAGTGTCGCCAGGCAGCTGGTGAAGGGAGGAAAACAGATCAACACCGGGAAATTCTCCAGTGAAATTCGCAAACTTCAAGGACAAAGAAATAATCACCCACGCACACTCCTGAAGAACAGACTGAGGACGAAAGATGAGTTCAGCTTACCTCGGTGTTGTTCAGCTCTAAACAGGAGTCAATGTAGACAAGAGAGGGTGTTTTATAAAGGGAAAAGGAGTTGGACATGATTCTGCTCACATGGGAAGGCACAAGGAAGGCATCCTTAGGTAAATAACTCAGAAACTCCAGCAATCACTAACCCACGCTCAGGAAGCACACAAAGAGGCCAGGCACAGTAGTGGACACCTGTAACCCCAGGGACTCATGAGGCGGAGGCAGGAGGATTGTAAGTTGGAGGCCAGCCTCAGCTATTTAGTGAAGCCCCAAATAACCTAGCGAGACCCTATCTCAAACTAAATTGAAAAGGGCTGGGGATGCATTCAGTGTTAGAGTGCCCCTGGGTTCAACTCCAGTACCAAAAACCAAACCAAACCAACCGAACACTAACAAAGAGTCATTTCCAGTCACTCAAAGGATGATTCATGGTAAAGGATCCACAAATAACCAAATTAGACATAAAGAAAATGACAGCAAGCACTGAAGTCATTTAAATGACTACCATAAATGTGTTTTGAAAGCAGAGTGCAAATGTCATTAGTTCTGGAACAAGAAGCTGTTAAAAATAAGTGGCCCCAAGTTTCAAGCTGTGCCTATGACAACCAGGAGGTGGGAAGGGAGCGCTGATTTTCCACCTTGGATAGCAGTATTGGTGACCTTTGTGGGGCCTGAGGGAAAGCGAGGAACGAGAGATGGAGACCAGGCAGAGATACACACGAGAGTTTATTGTCAGAGCTGAGAAATAAAGGCCATCTCTCCACAGGAGAGAGAGGCAGAACAGGCTTGGGGTTGTGGGAATTTTATGGGGGAGGCTCAGAAATGGGAGCTGGAGGGTCCTAATGTGGGTGGTTAAGGGTGGGGTTGGTATGAGGGAGTGGTGAGCCTTTCTCAGAAACTCCCTTGGGTGGGAAAGCCATACTTTTTCCTTAAAATGGCAGCTGTCACTTAAGGCCATCCAGATGCTAAGCAAGGATCTCATAGGGCCAGACATCTGTAATGAGGATGAGGGCACCTGCTGTCCTGCTGATGGGGACAGTTCCACTCCTTCCATTTATGTCTGCCTTGCTCAGTGGATGCTATGGTTTGGATATGAGGTGTCCCCCCAAAGCTCATGTGTGAGATAATACAAAAAAGTTCAGAGGTGAAAAGATCAGCTTATGAGTGTCATAAACTAATCAGTGGACTAACCCACTTGAATGGATTAACTGGGTGGTAACTGGAAGCAGGTAGGGTATGGCTGGAGGGGGTGAGTCACTGGGGATGTGCCTTTGGGTTTATAATTTGTCCCTGGTTAGTGGAGAGTGCACGTGCACATGTGCACTCATTCTCATTCTCCCTCTCTCTCTCCTTCCCTCCCTCCCTCCCTCCCCCTCTCCCTCTCCCTCTCCCTCTCCCTCCCCCTCCCTCCCTCTCCCTCTCTCTCTTTCTGCCTGGTTGCCACACCTGAGCTTCTTCCCTCAGCCACACCTTCCGCCATGATGTTCTGCCTTACTTCTGCCCCAGAGCTATAGAGTGGGCCAACCGTGCATTGAACCTTGGAATCTGAGAGCCGAAATAAGCTTTTTCTTCCCTACATTCTTCTTGTTGGGTGTTTTGTTCACAGCAATGAAAAATCTGAGTGAAACAGCTTTTTTTTGCCCTCATCTCCACATTGCAATTCCAAGTGTCGATGCTCCATTGGGAGAAGTGGAGCGGGACTTGATAAGAATCCTGGACTATTGCAGCCAGTTGTTGCAGGGTGGGTGGGCTGTGCTTTGGACAGCTTCACCTTCATCTCTTCCTGCTGCCTGCTTCCCATTCCCACATCTTCTCCCCCACCCTCAGGTCCAGCTCCAGCTCCAGATAGTCTGGAAGAGGAGACATTGGGTTTACAATCCGTCATCTTCCTCTGGCATCTGGAATCTTTGTTTTCATTCCATGACAGGCTGCAAGAGGCAGGATGCCCTTCAGGGTAAGGGTGTTCACAAGGGATATTTGTCAGGGAAGGCTGTTCCCAAAACAGCCACCACCTCTATAGTTTGCGACAACCATGATTGTCACACTGGTTTCCATGACCTTTTATACTGTGTTGTGCAGCATATGCAACGAGACAGACACATAAGAAATGGTTTGCCACAAAGCCCCCACTGTACACCCTGCCTGGGCCCAGAGGAACAGCTTTCTCAGTGCCCAGAGGGCAGCTTGCGTCTTTTCCCAAGACCCACACCCTCCCCCACAGAAGTGCCACCTGACTTTGTTAGGAGTCTCTTACTTGCTTCTCTTCAGAATTTCACTACTTAAACATGCACCATCAAACTTGAGTTTGACCTTGAACTTTATGTAGCTGAAGCTGTAGACTGTGTGTTTATTTGAGGGCCCAGCAATTTTGCTAGATGTGGCCTGTGTGATTCATTCATGCTGAGCACCCAGCCGGAGCTCATCTGCCTGGCTCGCTGTGTGGCACTCCATTGTGCACACCATCACAGGGTTGCCAAGTCCACTGCTGATGGACGTGTGGGCTGTGTACAAGTTTTGGTTATTAGAAGCAATACTGCTATGAACAGTTCTGTTCTGGTCTCCTGGTGCTCATATGCCTGCACATGTGCTAGATGAGTCTCCTTGAGCAACAGTGCAGCATACCGAATGGTTTTATTGCTTTTCACTTCTGCAGCTAAGTTGTTGATATGAGGAGGTGTTTTTTAGCCTTGGCACTTGCATCTTGACTTACGAATGCTTGAGTGACATTGTTACAGGACATAAGAGGCATTTAAAATTGCAACATTAGTAAATGTTGAAATAATATGATAGGCATCCAACTCATGGGTAGCGGTTTTCATGTATACAAACTGTAGTGGGGCTTAAATAGCTTGCCCCATGCACTGGTGATTGTTGCAGTTGACCAGGTGAAGTCAGTGATCTTGAGGCAACAGTGTGAATACACTTGTCTTCTTGGCATACCAGTTTGAACTTTTGTGGTTTTTAAATTTTCTTTTTGTTTTCAATTTGACCTGATATTTATTTATTTATCTATTTATTGTGCATAAAGCGAGGCTTTATTAAGATCATACATTTAAAGTGATGTTATAAAATTTTCAAGGCCTGAATAATTCAGAAACACATTAAAAAACAACTGTGCTGTACCTCTGGGTGGCTACTTCCTCAGCCACACAGATACTCAGCAAAAGGTCAAGACTGAATCATGAAGAAACAGTTATGAACACACGAAAGACAAGTAAGGAGATGGGAGGAGAAACTGGAAACCTCTCCCACAAAAGAGGAGCCCAGGTCAAATGTGTTCATGGGTGAATTCTACCAAATGTTTAAAGAAGAATTAATGCCCAGACTTCTCAGACTGTTCCAGAAAGTTGAAGAGGAGGGAACACTTCCAACATTTCCTTCATATCATAGCTACAAAATGACACTACAAGAGTAGAAAACGCTGGTCAATACCCCCGATGATCATAGATGCAAAAATTCTAAAAATAAAATAAAATAAACCTAGCAAACTGAATCCAACATCGTACTAAAAGGATAATACACTACGATCCAGTAGCCCTTATCCCTGGTATGTAAGGGTGGTTCAGCATGTGCAAATCTGTAAGTATGAAGTACCATATTAATAGAAAAATCATACAATTATCCCAATAGATGTAGAAAAATCTTTAGCAAAATTCAATATCTCTTCTTGGTAAAAGCTCTCTCAACAAATTAGGAATAGAAGGACTATATCTCACTGTAATAAAGGTCATTTATGACAAGCCTGTAGCTAACATCCTACTAAATGGTGAAAAGCTGGAAGCTTTTCCTCAAGGATCAGGAGAAAGACAAGGCCACCCACACTCATTATTTCTATTCAATATATTATTGGCAGTTCTAACCAGAGCAATTAAGCAAGGAAAAGAAGAAGAAAAAAAGCATCCAAATAGAAGAGAAAGAAGTCAAATTGTCTCTGCAGATAAAATAATCTTATGTATAGAAAATTCTAAAGATCCAACCAGAAAGTGATTAAATTTAGTAAATTGATTCAGCAAAGCTGCAGGATACAAAATCAAGACATAATCAATTGCATTTCTATACACTAATGATGAGGTATGTGTAAAAGGAAATAAAGAAACAAACCTCATTTGTATTAGCATTAAAAAAACAGTATATAAATGTAGCCAAGGAAATGAAAGATGTGTGTGATGAAAGCCATAAAAACATTGATAAAATAAATTGAAGAAGACAGTTGTTGGAAAGATATCCTATGTTCATGGATTGGAAGAATTAATAATGTTAAAATGTCCATACTGGGCTAGGCTTGTGGCTCAGTGGTAGAGTGCTTATCTTGCATGTGTGAGGCACTGGGTTCGATCCTCAGCACCACATAAATAAAAGTATTGTGCCCATCTACAACTCAAAATATTTTTTAAAAAATGTTCATACTACCCCAAATGATCCTTGAGTTCAATGCAATTCCTATCACAATTCCAATAGCATTTTGTAGGTAAATAGAAAAGGCATTCCTAAACTTTTTATGAAACTAGACAGATCCAGAATAGTCAAAGCAATCTTGAGAAAGAGCAAAGCAGGAGACATCAGTCTTCCTAATTTCAAAATATACTGTAAAATGATAGTAATCAAAAAACTATGGACTGGCATAAAAACAGAGTAGAGATCCCAGAAGTGAACCCACTTGTGTGAGGCCAGTAATCTTTGACAGGCCACCAAGAATACACAATGGGAAAGGACAGTCTCTTCAAGAAATGGCTGGGAAAACTGAAAATCCACATGCAAAAGAATGAAATTGGTCTTTTATACCATATACAAGAATTAATGCAAAGTGGATTCGAGGCTTAAGCTTAGGACTTGAAACTGTGAAACACCTGGAAGAAAACAAAGGGAAGAACCTTCTTGATTATTGGTCTTGAGAATGACTTTTTGGATATGACACAAAATCATAAATAAACAACAAATGGGACTACATAAAACCAAGAAGCTTCTACACAACCCTGGAAATAACCAACAATATTTAAAAGGCAACCTTTGGAATGGGAGGAAATGTTCTGTAAACCATATATTGATAAGTGGTTAATGTAAAAAAGTTATGAAACTCATACAACTTGGTAGCAACACACCAAATACCCCAATTAAGAAATGGAGATTTTCCCAAAGAAGACATATACAAATGGCCAACAGGTACATGAACAGGTGCCCAACATCACTAATGATCAGAGAAACATGAGTCAAAACCTAATGAGCCTGTAATCCTAGTAGCTTGGGAGGCCGAGGAAGGAGGATCAAGATCAAAGCCAGCCTCAGCAAAAGTGAGGCACTAAGCAACTCAGTGAGATCCTGTCTCTAAATAAAATATAAAATAGAGCTGGGGATGGGGCTCGGTGGCCAAGTGCCCCCGTTTAGTCCTTGGTACCACCCCCTAAATAAAAAGCCTAATGAGATGCTATCTCACTGCTGTTAGGATGGTTACTGTAAGAAGAAGGTGTTGGTGTTCCTGTTCCTGTGGGTGTGAAGGTGAGTGTGCACAGTCTCTATGGAGGTCAGGAACCTCTTGTTCCTCGCAGCCTTATTCACAATATCCAAGATATGAAAACAAACTAAGTGCCCACAAACAGATGGAGGGGCAAAGAAGTTGTGGTTGTGTACACAATGGATATTATTCAGTCATAGAACAGAAGGAGACTTTGCCCTCTGTGAAAACCCGGGTGAAACTGGAGGGCATTATGCCAGAGACAGAAAGAAGACACTGTGTGATCTCAAGAAATCAGAGTCTCAACACAGAAGCCCACAGAAGGGAGTGGAATGGGGTCTCCTTGGGGAGGCGGGTTTGGCGAGGAGGAGAGGTTGGTCCAAGGGTTCACAATTAGGCTGTCTAAGGTAAGTAGATTCTGGGACACTGATTTATGGTATGGTCACTATAGCTAATAATACTGCCTGTAGTTGTTTTCACTACACACACACACACACACACACACACACACAAATGCACAGAGACGAGAAAATCAAGTGAGGTGACAGACATGCTGATTTGCTGGGCTGTGGTCTGGTCATTTGACAGTCTAAACCCAATCATTACACCTTAAATGGGAACAATTTTTATTTTTCAGTTCTATCCTAACAAAGTTGAAAAAGAAATTACCCTTTGGTAGTGACTCAATTACATTTGGATCCAAGGGCTATTTTGGTTCACAATTGATTTTGGAGAACTTGGGTGGTGGGAAAGAAATGGAGGATATTTTATTCTTTTGGTAAATACATAAGTGAAAACACTAATTAAAGCTTTGCTGTATATATTTATATATAATTGGGAATAAATATAATATTGGAAGGAATGAACCAAAATGTTTTCTGGGCTGTTGGGTGTGAGGGAGAGGTGATATGGTATGAGACTTTTTTTTCTTTGCTTTCTGTTGTTTGCCTAAATTTCTGAATTAAGTATGCTGACTTTCTAACTAGAAAAACACTTCAAAAATATCATCAAAAGATGAAGCCATAAAGATAAAAAAAACTATAAAAAGGGTAGGACATGGTTTTACTGGAAATACAAGGCTACATGCTCACTGTGGTTGAGCGTGAAATTCAGCTCTCAACTCTGTGGCAGCTGAGGTCACCTGAAAATCTCCAGTAATGTGTGAACCTCGTCATCTAATAGAGGAGACAACCCCTCCTCTAGGAAGCACATGTTTTCTCCCAGTCATGATTTGCACAGGGATTTTTTAGGCAGTTGGGTATTTTCTCAGGGATATTGAATCGCTAATGGATGGTGCTCAACAGTAGCATTTCATCTCCCAGATGGTGACCCTCACACTCAAAGACCTGGGCATGAAATTTTCTTTCAGGGAACATGTTGAATGAGTGTCAGTTAACCTCATAGGGTTTCCTTATTTCTGTTGCCTCCCTTGGATCAAGGATGGAAATGAGGAACCTTGAAAATTATTGGCATGTCCCCAAGCATGGTCGACAGTGTGATTTCTACAGAGTAACTGCTGCTTCTCTCTGTCATATCTAACCCATGGCAGTGCCTTGCTCTGCTTCCTGTGAGGGGAGGATACCTTCTACCCCATCTACATCAAACCTGGCCCTGTACCTGTTAAGGGCAACAGAATGTGACCCAAGTGGTGAGTGCCATATCCAATTAGAAATGTTAAAGAACATGGTGAGGTTTGGCCCCGCTCTTGCTCCTGCAGTCAGACCAGTATGTCCAGAGAGGGGCTGTGCTCTTGGTGTGGGGCCTGAATGAATAAGGAAAACAGCAGATGAACAGGAAATGCATGAAGGACAAGTAACCCAACCCAAGAAGAGGCCCATGTTGGCAAGAGCCCCAGAGCCATGTGGGCTGCTTGTTACCATGTGTGACAGAGCCAGAGCTGACCAAAACACAGGTGGCTCATGTTGACCAGCTCACTGACTGAATCCTTTAGTAAGTTCTTGCAGTGTGGATATAATCTGTTCATTAAAGCAAAATTCATCAAATAATGGCATAGCAGATACTGGATGTGAAAGCTTTGAAACGGATGCTTGTGTGTGGAAGTCCCCTGACTGTGCTCACCTTGAGGGGGTCCTTACAAGAGGGTTTATTTTTCCTTTCAAAGAAGTCTATCTGTCTTGGGGTCTGGACAAGTATGTTTCTGACATGGGGAAGCCCCATGGAATGCTTCTGGCCTGGAAAATTTCAGGGCAGGTGCCATCATCCACCCAAATCACAAAGGAATACGACTTCTGCCAAACAGAAAGCTGGCTTCTGGTGGGAATCCCAGAAGGAGTGAGTTGTACGTTTGGGTCTCAGGCAGCCGAGCGCATTGGCTTATCAGATGGAGTTGTTTAGACCAATCCATTTCACTTTGAGCGTTGCTATTAATGATCCTCCAGATGCCAATTTCCCAACAAGTTCAGCTGCAGTGACACAGCCACATCCTAACGCAGAGAAGGTGCATGTCCTTAGTGCTGTGCTAGAGGTCATGTATCTTGGTCACCTGTCAGTGCATAAAGCATGCAGCTCTAAGTCCAGCAGGCCCTGTGCTGGTCCACCTTCACCACCAGGCTCAGTTCCTCTCTGCTGGACTCCAGTGGTGATACCTCCTGCGGGATGACAGTGACACTGCACCTTGGTACTCTCTGCTTAGTATGACCCAAGGGAGACTTTGAGTCAGGAAATGATATGCTAGTGACAGATTAATTTAGAGTGCTCAAATTAATAAAAAAAACCACTTAGTTAACTTATTAATAAAAAGAAATACCACACAGCAAAAATCACTAATGTGACTACTGGGCCTACGGCTTGCTCCTCAGGACAACATGGGACTGGTATCCCAGTCTTGTGATTATTCTGAGATGAACACTGATGGAGTTTTTCGAAGAGGAAGACACCAGTTCTGGGCCACTCTGGTAGCTCGTGGTCACCCTTGGAAGGACTGTCACTCCACCTTCCCTTCCTCACAACAAACAGTGGCCCTTGCCCAGTTACTCCAGCGGAGTCTCCGCCCCTCATCCAGGACCCCAGCTGGAAGGAGATATTTGATTGCTGTTAGAGTGAACATGTCTCAGCCGTCCAAGTTCAGGTTTATATGGGGAAAGCTAGGTTGTGATAAAGGAAGACCCTTCTAGGCTCATTAGACTCTTTCCACCAAACTGCCCCTTGGGGACTCCCAGGAAATCCCAACCCCTGCCACCCACAGATACTGGTCTCCCACGTGCCTGTGTTCTTCAACTCCAGGAGGAGGAAGTTCCTCAAACGCAGGTGGCCGTCACCAACACTCTTCTGCTCAACCTGTGTTCTCACTGGTGTTTCATAAAGGAAGCCGAAATCATTAGATGCCTCCTTGAAACCCCCTCTCCAATCCCATCTGGCTCTGTGCTGAGTTCTCCTTCCTTCTTGTTCATGGCTGAGGGCGTCCCCTGTCCAGGCTAAGATCAACACAGCCAGCCCTGGATCTCTTCCCTTTTTTCTGGGACCTTGCTCCTGGGAAACCCTCTCTCTTCCCCTTTCCATCCGGGAAACCTTATTTAGACATGCCCCCAAATCAGAATGCTTCCTCGACTCCAGCTCCCTGTTCTGTATTCCACACATCTTTCTGCTCATCACCAAAATTCTTGGAAGAATGGTCTGTGCTCATTCTCAGCTCCCTGTTAATCCCCTTTCTCCTCAGATCATTGCTCTCGGGTTCTTGCCCATTACCCAAGAGAAACTGCATAAACTGACACCACTAGTGGCTAGTTTCTTGCTAAGTTCAAGGCACTCTTCTCAATCCCTTTTCTTAGAGTTTTCAAATGCATTTGACGTTGTTCACTGACGGCTCAATCTTACTGAAAACAGCCACTTCCCAGTTTTCTGGTTTGTAATTGTGTCACATGTATGTGAATTGCATATATTCTAGAGACCAATTGCCAGCATTCAAATTATGGTTCCAGTCCTTTCTAGCTATGTGCCCATGGGAAAGTTCCATGACTCTCTGTGCTCTGACTTATAGGTTTGTTGTGAGGATTAAATCAATTCAAACATAAACAACTAGAAATAGTGTCTGGCTTAAAACATGTGCTAAATAACTGCTCACTGTTATTATCCCATTTGTATTCTTGTCTTTTACTGCTTTCTCTATCCAGTTTACCATTATCTTCCCTTATCTGTGATTTGTTTTCTGTGGTTTCAGATATTTGAGGTCAGAAAATGTTAGGTGGAAAATTCTGGAAATAAATAATCCATAAGTTTCCAATTGTTGCTGTTCTGTGTAATGACATAAAATTTTGTGTCATTCTGCTTTATACTCCCCCAACACAAATGATCCCTTTCTATGGTGTATCCATGCTGTATATACTACCTTCCCATTAGTTTCTTGGTAGCCATCTTGGTTATGAAATTGGTTATTGCAATGCAGAGTTATATGTGGAATTTGGTACTATCTGGAGTTTCAGGCTCCATGGGTTCTGGGACTGTTATGATTTGGAGGTGAGGTGTCCCCCACAAGCTCACATGTGGCATAATGCAAGAAGGGTCAGAGGAGAAATGATTGGGTTGTGAGAGTCTTAACACAATCAATGATTTAGTCCCCTGATAGGGATTAACTGAAGAGGTGGGGTATGGCTGGGAATTGGGTACGTGGCTTTGGGGTATATATTTGTATCTGGCAAGTAGAGCCTCTCTCTGCTTCCTGATCACCATGTGAATGCTTCCCTCTTCCACACTCTGCTGCCATGATGTCCTGCCTCACCCTGAGCCCCCAGGAATGGAGTCAGCCTCTTATGGACCGAGACCTCTGAAACTAGGAGCCCCGAAATAAACCTTTCCTCCTCTATAGTTGTTCTGGTTGGGTCCTTTAGTCACAGCAGTGAAAAAGCTGACTAAAACAGGGCAAAGATCCCCCATGGATAAGGGGGTTCTACTGCATGTGCTTTCCATGGCTAATCTCATTCACCCTGCAAACCATCTGATCAGCCCCACGGTGTTCACCCAGCTCTCGCCAAAGCCTCAGATGTATATAGCCAGTCAGTCGCCTGCTTCACTCATCTCGGAACGTGTGTAGTTCTATCCCGTTTCCAGATCTGAACTCCATGTTCCCTCTCTCAGCTGTCTTTCTTCCTGTATTCTTTGTTGCAGGAAAGGGAAACACAACCATGACTTTCCAGCTGGATTCTGGAAACAAATTGTCCTCCTCGCCTCTTCTTTCCCCATCCCATGTCCTATCTGTGCTTGTCTTTGATCTCTGTTGTCACTGGTACAAGGAGGGAACCGTCCCCGTTTGCCTGTAAGACTGCAGCAGCCTTTGCCAGCCTGCATACCCTCCGCTTGCCCTGCCCAGCCTCTCTCTGCCATGCCAGGCGATGCTGTGATTTTAGTGTGGCTCCCCCGCTGTGAGCTGAAGACAAGGCCTTTGCTCTCACCTTCAAGGCCACGGGAGCCTCAAGTCCACAGCTTCATACTTTGTAGCCCAGCCACTCTAATTTCCTGTGGAATCTCAACCCTTGTGGGTTCCCTCCTCCTCTGAAGCATTTAAACATGCAACATAACATAGAGATGAAAAATCTCGATCAAAACCCAGACAACTGGCTTAAAACCCTGGCTCCGCTTTTGCAATGATGCGATCCAGGGCAGGTTGCTTAATCTCACTGAGTCTCTTTCCTCACATGTAAAACAAGCTCGGATACAATATTTATCTCATACAGTATTAACAGTGATTTGATGAGATAATATAAATAAAGAGCTATCTAAATGTCTGTTAACTATATCGATTTTCTTCCTACTAGACTGCTTTTTTCCTCTGCTCCTGGCTCCTGGTCATATTTCTGTTGTCAGATGAGACCCTGTTTCTTCCAGGAAGTGTCCTCTGACTGTCCACCTCTGAGATAAGGGATCTCCCAGGTATTCCTAGGACACCATCATTCCTGTTGATCTACTGGTCTATAATGGGTTTGAGGGCAAGGTCTGTGTCTACTCTGCTGGCATCTAACTCTCAGAGCTGGGCCTATCTTGGCACTTAATTAGCAGTTCTGTAATGTGTGACAATGTTGGCAGCAGAAGTACCTGGTCATGCGTAAGGAGCTCTGGGTACACTAGGAAGGCTGTGGTCATCTCATGGGGCTGCAGGTGAAGGATTGGAGATGGCGTCACAGGGCTGGTGCAACAGCAGCCAGTGTTCTGGTGAGGAGTGGGGTTTGGTGAAGCAGAAGGTGGGTCTCACAGGGGAAGGGGCAAGTGAAGGGCCAGAGGCCTGGAGAGAAGGCTTGACCAGTGCTCAGATCAGGGCTCATGGAGAGGAGCCTTGGTGGTCGAGTTCCCATGCATAGTGTGGGGCCAGATGCACAAGGGCCTTGCAGGCCATGCTGCGGAGCCTGGCCGCAAGAGCTTGACTCTGAATCCTTGGTCACACGCATACGTCCACGGTGTGCTCTCTCCCACCCTGTAACCCACCAACTCCCCACAGGGACCCGTGCGCCTGTCTCTGCAGGTCTACTTCACAGCCATGTGGAGCCCTCGTTGGGTCCCTGCTGTGCATTGCTAGAACTTCTTAGGTCTCTGATGATTCCCGTATTAGACGCCCAACTAAGGCTATTCCTAGCTGAAAGCTTTGGTGGAGACTGTGGTCACTGAAGGACGGGGGCATCTGTTGCAGCATGATTCTGGGTCCCCTACTTTGTCTGGGTTTCCCTGGGGGACGTGGCTGGAAAAGCCCCCACCTTGCCTCCTTCCCATTTCCACAGGTCTCCTTGGAAAAATAAACATCAGGAATGAGAGAGAAAGAAGATGATGTGTTCCCACCCCCTGCCCCAAGAATGGGATTTCTCTTGTCAGGAGAAATCCCTGAAGACCTCTCGAGGTGGCCCTCAGGGTGAGTCCACTGGTTCCCTGTGTGAGCCTGTGGGCTGACAAACGCTCACGAATCAGACTCTAGGGATGTCTGCTTCTTCTTCCGGGAGGCTGGATTGCCACAAATCAGGAGCCACTGAAGCAGGAACAAACTTTATTTTTGAACTCCACCAAAACACTTCACACACGATCCTGGGAAATCTGCCGACCGCCACACGGCTCCTCCAGGAACCAGCAGCCAGAAATATCTCCTCCGGAAATCCCTCCTCCTGTACTTCCCCAACCAATGGGAACTCTCCGGGAATCCCTGGGAATCCCCACGAGAACTCCAAAGTAGCCTGAGAACTGCAAAGTAGAGGCCAAGGTGGATAGTAATGCCTCGCCTGTCAATCAATACTATTGGCAAAATGCCAGGGGCCTTTCCGACTCAGCTGTGGCTCTCAGCATGGATAGGAGTCTGGGAGAACCTGGCGGCTAAGATGGGAAGAACTTTGGGATCGCAGAAGTGTCTTTTGTGGAGTAAACGAAGCAATAAGGCATTTAGTCCAGATTTTGGTCATGGTGTTTCTGACTGAAACTCTTTGTCTGCCTTTTCCTATATCCCATTTAAAAGTAAAAATGGGAAGGACATGATAATAACGAGACTAGGCATGCTATAGATGGAAAATCCACAAAGTGGTAAAATAAATCCCTTGTATAATAATACCTAATGAAGCCCATTTTCTATGGCTCTGGTTTGGATTTTAATTGGTCCCCAAAGGCCATTTGTTGAAAGCTTGGCTGTCAGCCTATGGTGCTCTCTGGAGATGGTGGCTTCTAATGGCAGGACGTTAGGTCACTGGGGTGTACCCTTGAAGGGGTACTGGGACACCACCACTAAAACCTCCAAAACCATGAGCCAAATATATCCTTCCGACTTTAAATTGATCATCTCAGGTATTTTGTTACAGCAATGGTAAGCTGATGAGCACACCTGTCTACCAATTTGGCAAAGATTAAAGATAAGGAAATGTCAGCCACTGAGGAGAAAGCATTGAGGTCAACCACTGCTTGTTGTGGTCCAAAAGAGTCACAGGGAGAGAAATGCACCTCTTCTGCCCTGATGTCCACATGCTAATCTCCAGAGCCTGGGGCACTGGCAAGTTAAGGTCACAGAGGGAATAAGACGCTAAAAAGAAGAGCTTAGCTGGACTGTCTGAGTGGATCAGTTACAAGGTCCCTACAAGAGGCAGAGGGAGGCACAAGAGAAGGCCAGAGTGATGGATGGGAGGTGGTCTCAGCCCACCATCACTGGCTTTGCAGATGGAGGAAGAAGCTGAGAGCCAGGGATTGCAGGTGGCCTTGGAGCGCTGAAGGAGGAGGCAAACAGATTCTCCCCGAGAACCTCCAGGAGCGAATGCAGAGCTGTGGACACCCAGAGTCAGCCTAGCGATTTGCATTTTGGACTTTTAATCTGTGGGATTATAAAACAGTAAACTTGCATGGCTCAGTGTGTGGGATTTGTTAAAGAAGCGGTAGAAGATGAAAGCAATCAATGTAATTTTCATGGAATTCGCTTCATTTGCATACTTTAAGAATCAGAAAATGTCTGTTATTTGGCCATTAATGCCATCTTTAAGAAACCACCTTGAGGAACAGCGTCTGTGCTCAAAGATGTACATTGCAGTCATAATCATAGCAAAGAACAGAACCAATCTAAAGGCCAACAATATTGTGCTCAGAAACCTGTGGTACTTCACAGTATGCAACATTATGCAGGCTGTTTTGAGAGAATAATTGAATAGGAAAAAATCATTCTCAAGATAACATGAGAAAGCAGGACCCTAAATGTCACATAACATATGATATTCATTTAATAAAAGCAGATCTGTACACACACGTCAATGAGCAAATGCTACACAGTTATCTTTGGATACCATGATTATGGATATCTTTCTGTTGATTCTTTTAATCTTTCTGTTTCAAACGATCTAAAACAGACATACCCTATTTTTCAACCAAACAAGACCCAGGGAGGAAACTGGGTGGCTGTAAAAAGAACCTGCAAATAACTCGAGCACTTGGAGGGGGTGGGGGCTTGTGGCTGATGGCGGGTGAGGAGGTGAGCTGCATGAGATTGGGCTTTGGGATGCAGCCCTGGCTCCTTTGCATGGCGTTCCTGGACGGAGGTGACTCTGTGTCCCAAAGAAAACAGTGTCTTGGTATCCCGGGTCTCAGGGTAGAAAGGACTTGGGTTGGTCCCCCAGCCGGTGCCATGCTCCAGCTGGAAGCTCCTTCCTTGGGGACCAACACTTTTCTGACGGGAGCATTGGGGGTGAGGATCCTATGCTCATCCTTCCCAGACTCAGGGGACTGCAGGTGGGACATGGCGTGTATGCATGGATGTGTGGGGTAAGACACATCCATGCATACACGTCATGTCCCCCCAGCCCTCACCTCCCGTGCCTTTGGTTCTGCGACATGGGGCTCAGGGAGAAGCAGCTAAAGAGGACCAATTAAGCCTCAGAGTGCTTTCAATAACAAACATGGAAATGAGCAAATTAACCGATGATGCCAAAAGGCAGCATGGCCCGTGGGGATTTGGTGCACCGAGATGACATTAAGGCACGGCTGCCATCGGGAGGCAATCGTGGATGATGAGTGATACTCAGTCCCACTACCTCTGAGGTGTCAGATGGAATAGGAGGAAAATGTCATAAGACGTCAGGAGGCAAAACAAACTGAGGTTAAGAAAGCTCCAGTGGGGGAAGCCGAGCCAGGGAATCGGGGAGAAGGTGCCGTGGGAAAGTGTCGGCTGCACCCAGGAGGACATGTCCCCGCAATATGGCCAACCAGGCTTGGCTGATGTGTGTGCCATGGAGGGAGACGGACTCCCTGTGTGGGAGGTCAGGCTCATCCTGGGAAGGCAGCTCAGCCACTCTTGGAGGGTCTCTGAGGTCCCCATAGGGAGCAGCGAGGACACAGGGTCTTAGTGTCACCACCCTCTAGGGATTTCTTAGAAAATTTTCAGGACCCACCGCAGATCAACTTTGGGGTAGGGGTCCATCCATCTGCGTCTCCGCTGGGATTCCAGGCCGGGCGATTCCGATGCAGGCCCATGTTTGAGCACCCCTGGTCTTGGAATGAGCAGTCTGGGGTCTGGTCCAGACCACGTCGCTTACAAGCTGATCTGATCACTTAACCGCCTACTCTGTTGGCAAGGATAAGAATCCATGCCCAGCCTTCCTCACCCGGCTTCTGTGAGCAGCCCATGAGGTAACTGACATGGTTGGGAACCATGGAGTGACAGGAATGTGATAAATGATGATGACTGCTGCAGAGACAGATGGCCCTGACCCACCGCGTGTCCCCATGTGAGGGTGGAAGAGATGGCACAGGGGTGAAGGAGGATGCTGGCATGAAATTTGACTTCCAAAAGAAGGATCGGTCTTTCCTTCCCAAGCAGAGGGGCTTAAGAAGGTCTGCCAGCTCAGAGACTGCCCTCAGACAGCTCTCTGATGAAGTCAGTGTCAGGTTCCAGCAGCACCTTTAAATTCACAGACACATAAAGATGAAATGACCGGGATTGGAGACAAAAGCTTTGCCAAAGCCCCTCCCAGTTGGAGTGGCCCCAGATACACTGCCTGGCACGTGGGGTTGGGCTCCTCATTCAGGCAAAGGTCAAGTCTGCTGGGAGCCAGCCACAGTGGAAGGTGGTGCCATGTTAGGTCTGCCAAGGTGGTGGCCCTGGGGCTCCTGGGAAGGACGGGATGGGGCCTGGGCAGATGTGAACATGTGCTTCCCTCCCTGCCAGCACGAGCGACTGGAGAGAGGGGAGAAATAAATATCTAAAGTGTTCTTTAAGCAAATGGAAAGCTCAAAAGTAGAATCATAACTTGGTGGCAGGAGGGGAGGAGGACTGGGCAGATTGAGTATTACCATGGCTGGGACCTTGACTGCCCCCTACAGGCCCATATGTTAAAGGCTCGTCCCAACCTGTGGCACTATTAGGAGGTGGTGGAATTTTAGGAGGCGGGGCCTATTGGGAGGAAGTTAGATCATTGGGGGTGGGCCTTCCAGGAGGATACTGAGAACTTGGAGTCTGTTTTTTTTTCTCTTTTTGCTTCCTGGCTGCACTGAGATGAGCAGCTTCCTCTCTTGGGTCCCCACCATGGTGTGCTATCTCACCACAGGTCCAAAGGTGGTGGGGCCAATTGGCCATGGGCTGAAACCTCCAAAATTGTGAGCCCAAATAAACTTTTCCTATGTATAGGTTGATGATCCCAGATGGTTATGAGCTTCAGAGATTTCTTCATTGACCCACTCATCAAAGGATGGTAGAGCTGAGAGGATTTCCGATCCCTCCCGATCTCACTATCTTCCTCCCCTGTACGTGGGGAGACCAGATCTAGGGTGAGAAGCTTCCCGACTTAAACTCCAGTTTTGAAGCTTTTGGCAGAGCTCCCTGGAGGTCAGAGGTGGGGGCTTTCATTCACGTTCTCTAATAATGGGCTCTGAAGGGTGGGGCTTGCAGCAGGTCATGTGGTTAGGTCCAAGTGTCTTGTGAGCAGGATGACTCTGGTCAGGGGTGCCAGTTTCACTGCTGGTGTTTTACCCATGCACCTCTTGGAGGCATGGAGGGTGTGCCCTGCCAAGAAGCATCAGCCCCTGGAGGGGACTTTCACAAACCCTATGGCTTGCTCACTGTCCCTTCCCTTCTCACCCACTTTGCTCTGGATATTAACAAGAGTGGCCCTTGGGTGTGCCAGGGCAGTGTCCCAGTCCATCCCCCAGCACTAAAACAGAACACCACAGCTGTGTCCTTAGAAAGAACCGAAGCTAATTTGGCTCAGAATTATGAAGGCTGGAAAGTCCAAAGACATGGCGTCCACAGGGCAGAGGTGGAAGGGCAAGAGAGCACACATGTGGGACAACCATGGGCTGAACATGTCCTTCTACATGGAGCCCTCGCCCCTGTGAGCCAAGCCACTCCCACAACCCACGGCGTTCATCCGTTCTTGAGGATGGAAACTTGGTGGGCCAGGCACCTCTCCAAGGGCCCACTCTATGCTGTTGCACTGGGGTGAAGTCTCCAACACACACTCTGGGGGACACATTTAAGTCGCAGCTGGTGGGAAAATTGCAGGAACCTGGAAAGCTTATGCACTGAGAGGCCATACCTACGTCACCAAGTCATTTTGGCATCAGTACAAGATATAAAACAATCCATATGGAAATGTAAAGCAAAAATAAGAGATATTACAACAAAATCTCACACCAAGGGGTCCCTTTCCTTTCCCTTTAAACCATCAGCTCTCAACCTGCTGATACCACATCCCCAGCTCCACTCACCTCTCAATTCCTGATGGGCAGCTCCTGCTGAGGGCTGATGGCTTGGCAACAACCCTGTTCCCGAACAATGTCAAGGGCAGGTGAAAAGAGGGGTTGCAACTTCCAAGCTCAAGGACTGTGCTGAGGAACAAGCTACTGAGCCCTGTGAGGTACTAGCTGCATGCCAGTGAGGTGAGCCCAAGGGCCACCTTGGGTAGGGAGAGACATTTCCTCTGGACACCCTGCCCAAGGGATTTACCAAACTAAATGTGCCTAGGAGAAAAATGTCTGGCTTCCTTTGTTTCCTGAATGAATTTCCAGGCTTCTTTACCGACACACAAACACACGCACGTGCCAAGCAGTGTCTTAACCAAGGCCCATCCGTCAGAGCTGGGCATGTTCTTGAGGCCTAATGGACTGTACATAAATTTCCTACTGAAAACGAGAGCAAAAAATGTAGAAGAATGTTTTTTTTTTTTTTTGCAGTGAATAATTAAACTAAAGGATGCCTTTTCAAGGGATGGTAGGCGGCTGGAGGAAGGGCTAAACAGTCCTGTTTCCCAGACGTTATGAGAGATGGATGCAGAGATGTTGGCTCCGAGCTGCTCCAGGTGGGGAACCAAGATTCCAACCATTGCCCTGGGTGGCTGTTTTCAGCGTTTTCATTGCTGTGACCAAAAGACCTGAGGAGAACAGTGCAGAAGAGGAAGAGAGCTCATTTTGGGTCATAGCCGCAGAGGGTCAGTCCACCCTGGGCAGACTTCATAGCGATGGGCCCAAGATGTGGCCTGGGCAGAGCATCCTGGGGGAAGGGCATGGTGGAGGAAAGCAGCCCAGGACCCACAGCCAGGAAGCACGGAGGAGCTCTGTTCATCAGGGATGAAATATAAACCCCTAAGACGCGCCCCCACTCCTCCAGCCACCCGCCACCTGGCTGCAGTTACCGCCCAGGTAATCCCTAGCCGGGGATTAATGCACTGATCAGGTCGGGGCCCTCATAGCCCAATCATTTCACCTCTAAACACCCTTGCAGGGCTGGGGATGTGGCTCAAGCGGTAGCGCGCTCACCTGGCATGCGTGCAGCCCGGGTTCGATCCTCAGCACCACATACCAACAAAGATGTTGTGTCCGCCGAGAACTAAAAAATAAATATTAAAAATTATAAAAAAAATAAAAAAATAAACACCCTTGCAGCATCTCACACATGAGCTTTCAGGGGACACCTCACGTCTAAACCAGAACTTTCTGTTCTGTAGTCCCTAATGTGAGCTCTGGGACCCCGACAAATGGGTTCCGCTCTGTGTGGGGCATCGCCCACCTCCTCTTCCCTCGCCTGTGGTGGGCCTTGGAGCTCTCCTTTGTCCCTGCCTCTGCCCAGGCCGAGTCCCCTCCTCAGCCTCTGTGCTCCTCCTTCCTACTCCAGTCTCATTCTGTCCCTTGCGAGTGTCACACGCTGTGCATCTCCCTCCCCCTCTGACCATGAAGCACTGGAAGATGGCTGTGATTCCTGGTTTCATTGTAACCTTAAGGACTCCATGGGTGACGTCTCATTTGTCTGAAGGTCGATGCCATTTTGTCACGTCCTGGTTATTGTGAAAACTGGACCGAGGCATCCTGGTGTTCTGGCCTTTCAAGGACGGCCACCCCTTCATTCTTCCACTGACTTGGAAAAGATTCCTCAGTTGCTGAGTCTCTTCCTGCTTTGTGCTCAGAGCTGGGTGTGAATTTGTTTGCCAGGGCTGCTCTGGCAGAGGCCCATAGATGGCAGACTGGGTGGCTTAGGGGACAGACCTTGGTGGACTCAGAGCTCTGGGAGCCTGAGGCTAAGATCAAGGAACTGCTGACTTGGTTCCTTCTGAGGGCTCTGGGGAGGGAAGGACCCGCTCCAGGCTTCCACTTGGGTTGTAGGAGGTCGTCTTCCCACCGTGAGGATGTCAGCGTCTCCGAGGGGCATGCGCCCTCCAGAAGGCCCCATCCAGGAAGTCTCCAGTGCTGTCAGTACCAAGATCAGCAGAGAACTGATTACAGTGACCCTCCCTGGCCCTTGAGCTCCTTCATTCCTGCTTGAGAGGAATGGTGTCCTCCTCCCACCCACATACAGACTTGCATTACCTATTGAGAAATGCTTCTTCAGGGATTTCACTGTTGTGCAAACATCATAGAGTGAGCTTAAGCCTAGATGGTTCAGCCCCTTTCACACCTAGGTCATGTGGCATAACGGCTGTTGCACAAGCAGGCTATCACTGACCAGGATGTCATTGACCTTCTGATCCCCGGTACCTTATTTGGTGTCATGATCTTCTTAGACATAATCAAAGTAAGATGCGGTCATTAGGGCTAATCCAATATGACTGGTGTACAGATTTTGGATTTGCCAGTCTCTATGATCACATGAGTATATTCCTTCAAATAAATCTTTCTCTGTACGTACATATCCTGCTTTCTCTGCAAAACCCCCATACACCCAGGAAGACTTAGTCCTTCCCTTGAGTCCCACACCCCTCTGCACGATGGCACTGGGGGCTGGTGGAAACCATCCGTGGGCTTTTTATAGGTCCTCAAGGGTGGGGTGGTCTGTCTTCATGTCGCAGCGCCTGGGATGGTGTTTGGAATCTCGTGGACACAGTAGTACTAAGTCTTTGCCCAGCAGATGGTTGACCTTCAGCAGCAGGAGAGGGTTCTGCTCCAGGAACACCCGTGCTGCCGTCACTGTCCTCCTCTGTGACCCAGGAGGGAAGACGAGGCTCCAACATTGCTGTCAGGGCCAAGACCTGAGATGGTGCAGGAAGAGGGATGCGGGGAGGAGCACTGAGCTGGGGTAGGGAGCCCTTTGAGCAGGTGGAACCGAGGGGTTCCATGTGTTCATCTTCATGAGGCCAGGCCCAGGATGGGACAGCCACTCCTGTACTTACGGACCATTCCTGCTATGCTGTGTCCCAGCAGAGAACCAAACAGACCCCGTTCCTGGCTTAAAGCTGGTAGAGTGGTGTATTTTGAGTAAATAAGATACAAACCCACAGGTACTGGTGAATTACAGAAGACGAAAGAGAGGAGCTGTAAGAATGAACATAGGGAGGGCTGATTTAGAGCCATGGGTTGCTCTGAGGAGGTGGCAGTTAAGAAAAACCGTGTGTTAGCTTTTCATGACTGTGACAAAGTGCTTGACTAAAACCAACTTAAAAAAAAGGAAAGATTTATTTTGGTTCACGGTCTCAGAGGTTTCAGTCCTACCTAGCTGGCTCCATTACCTTGGGCCTTAGGTGCAGCAGAACATCATGCCAGGGGCCTGTGGTGGGCGAGGCTGCTTATTTCATGGTGGCCAGGAAGCAGAGAGGGAGAGAAAGGGGCGGGGACAAGACGTAGCCCCCCAGAGCACACTGTGAAGGACCCGCTCCCTTCAGCTAGGCCCCACCTCCTTCAGCCCCTGCCACCCCAGAAGTCCATTTAGCTGTGGATCCATCCATAGATTCACCCACTGAGGAAGGGGAACCCTGAGGATCCAGTCGCTTCCCCAGGTCCCCACCTCTGTGTATTGCTGCACCCGGGACCAAGCCTTCACACGGGAGCCTTTGGGGCACCTTCCAGACCAAACCACAGCAGATGGGAGGAACCATGATGGAGAGCGCATTACCAGAGAGCCAGCAGGTCGGCCCTGGCCCCGGGGAGTCTTCATCTGAGCCTAAGACTCCACACAGAGCTTCCAGGCTGAGGCACCCCCGATCCTTGGGTTCCACCTCCTCAAAACACCCAAGACCCTGGACATGTCCTCAGCCTGCCCAGAGAGTCCTGACCAAGGGAAGATACCCGTTGGAGGGATCCTTGCAAACTGAGTTTGGCCGCAATGTGATGCTTTTCATCATAGTGAGTGGACTCTCGGGCCACCAAGAGCCGACACGGGCCGGCTCGTCTTTTCCTGGATGTTCTATTCCTCATCCCTCCAGCCTTGTTTCCAGATCTCTGGCTGCTGGAGTCCAACTCCATTCTTTAGAGGGGTTTTTGTCTCCTCTGTGTCTCTTTCTCCTGTTAGAGGTGAGGAAGGGCGGGAGCCACCTGGATTGGAGCAGGGGTGTGTGTGGAGGGGATTCCTGTGCCCCAGGCCTTTCGCGCCAGCCCCTGGCAGCTCCACTTCCACTTAGGTCTTCAGAGAAGAGAGGCAGTGGCCCAGGAGGAGATCCACTCCCAGCCTCCCCAGGGCTTAACCCCTCAGCACCTGCTGAAGTTTCTGGCAGATCTTGAAACAAAGGAACTAAGCGAAGAGTCAGGAAGAAGGAGGGGGCCAGTAGAGCCCCGAGGGAAAGAACTTCAAGAAGAGGGGTTTACGCACATTATTAACAGTCCTCTCTGGGCCGCGTGGCCTCTGGCTTGTTTTGTTTGGAAGCTGCGAGATGAGCTGCAAGCTCCTTTGCCACAGAGAGGAAAGCCTCCCCAGGGAGGTGCAGGCGCTGCTCCTGGACCTCCCCTGGCAGCATCTATGCACCTGGGGCACTTCACCTTGGCGAAGACAGGATACAAGAGAACCAGGTGGCCTTCCCTGCTGCTTCCTCCCCCGGCCTCTACCACAACCTCCCTCCAGGAGAAGAAAGCTGGGCACTTGTGACAGCAGCTCAGACCCATTCAGAGTCCAGCAGCAGGGGAGAGAGACTTCGGTGTCACCCACTTCTGCCCACATGGAAGGGACTTCTCAGAGCTGTGTGGTGCCAAAAGGAGAGGAGGGGAAGGGCCTTGGGTGCTGGTGGGTGTGATAGGCCGCTGAGTTGGCTAACTTGTGTTTGCCTGGAGAGGAAATGCTGCTGAACCGGTTCTTTTTGCCCTTGGTGCAGTCTGCCAACCACCCAAACAGCGAATCTTGCAAAAAGGAATGTTTACTCATGAGGCACCAGTTCCCTGGAGATGGGAGGCAACCTCAAATCCGCCTCCCTGGGGACAAACAGGGACTTAGAGAGGCTGCCTTCACTGGCAGCCATGACTCTTCACTGGGGCCTGCGGCTGCCGGGTGGGTAAGGAACAGGGAGAGAAGCCTGGCCTCTCTGCTTGGGGCTCTGTCTCCTCTTCTACCTCAAACCTAGGGTCAGGCTCCTTCTGAGCTTGGCACGTAGGCTTGCTAATGCAAAATTCATCAGCCCTGGATTGACCTAACCTGTGGGGTCCTCCTTTAAGATGAAGTAGAGAAATTAAGATTTGCAGGGACATTGAACTGTCAGCTTTTACAACACCCTGCCCCAGAGCCCTGGAGGGGTACCTAGAAGTCTAGTCATTGCCCTGCACCTTCTAGGGACTGCACAGCTGAGTTATGGGCTTTCTAAGGTCACGGTCTGATGGTCAGACATTCTGAGCAGCCAAGGAAGATCGCCCTTGCAGTGGTGGGGACCTCTTTGGTCTCTAGAACTGCAGAACCAGAACTGAGATGATGATCAACCAGACCACAGTTTGACCAAGAAACTGCTTTATTGTGTGGACCTCCTGATACGGCCCCAGTTCTTCCTCTAGTTGAACCTAAAGCTCATGCCAATTCTCTGAATACAGGATGGAGACTCTTGATCTTGCTGGCTTCCCAGTATGGCCATCTTGATTCAAGTTCCTCTCCTGCTTTTGCCCTTTCTTTTCTCTTTTGGTTTCTAGGGTGAGTGTCTAGAGCTGGTTTGTTGGGACCCCCAGAGTTGGGGATCTGGCCTTGAACCCAGTGAGAGGGATGGAGTTTAGAGGTCTTTTGGGGTTAAGGAGGCTGGGTGGTCTAAGGCATGAGGAAAGTGATCGGAGTAATGAAGAGGGGAGTCTCTGGTGGTCCGACCTGTGTAGTCAAATGGCCTTAGCTGTTCCCAGGACGCATGTTCAGCCAATGGCATCTTTAGCATTATTTGTGTGGAGCTTTTACTATCTGACCTCAAAAGGTCACCCACAGGACACTAGAATAGGTCCCCATGGACGTGTCAGTGGCTTCAGCTGGTTTGAGCTGGACAAGGCTTCCTCCAAACTGCCGAGAAACAGCGTTAGCAATCTTGACCGTAGTGACCAGAGCTGTTGTCTGCAGTAAGCTAGTGAGGGGTTTGCTCATTCTTTAGCTAAACAACGTCTCAACTCAGCAATAAGAGAATTAACCAGAACAAGGGAAGATGAGGTCCTGTTCAAGTTTTCTCTTGTTGTCAGAAACAAGCGTCTCAGGTTGTCTGTGAGAGGAGAGATCTCTGGAAGAGGGTTCTGAGGAGACGGATGGGGGGCTTGGCTCAGAACCAGAGGGGTCCTCCAGGTACTTGATGGAAAGGAATTTCAGCCCATGTCAAGAGAGGCACAGGTAGACACTTAGTTAGAAAAGCAAGGCACACACCTTCAGGGGAGAGCATGCCCTCTCAAGAGTGAGACATGCTTTTTGGATTCTCTTAAAGAAACTTGGTGAGGGGTGGTCATGGGAAGGTGTGTGAGGTGACATCAGTCTGTCATTCTCAGGATCCTTAGGCTGATGAGGTCCCCTCTATCTGATCTAGTAGATCACCTTGGAAAGTCCCCTGAGTTATAGATTCCTTAGAATATCGTATCTCTCTTCACTTCATCTATTTATTGGTGAATTAACTAATAGTGCACAAAGCAATTTTCACAACTGGGTAATTTAAAGTGACTTTAAGATTTACAGATTTCCCAGAAATTTGGGAGTAACAGGCCTGGGAGAGAGACCAACTTGGGGAGTGACAGGCCTGGAAATATACGCAGAACTTCAGAGTAACATTGTAAAATTCCTTGTCCTTCCTTTATGTCTCCTTTCTACCTATTAAAAAAATTTCTTCTATCCTACCTCAACATCTATAGGACAAGAGGTAGCTTTGCATTTGGAGTAAGGTGTCAGGGGAGTTAGGTTCTTAGCCTCTCACAGGATCTGGGTCACAGAAATACTGTCTCCCTAGATGGTTCCCAGGCTCTTGAGGAGGCGCCTTTGCATTGTAGGAGGTTGACACCTTAGAGGGATGGAGAAAGGATCTATAATTTCAAATTTTCTAAAGCAAATGCTCTGAGGAAAGGTAGGTCATGGCCTGTGGTCTGAATTTGGCTGGAGCAGATGGTGTCTGTTGGCGCTGGGTCTCAGCTTTGCATTGCTAGGACCAGAAGACCCAATAAGAACAACACAGGGGAGGAAAAGGTCATCAGGGGCACACAGTTTCAGAGGTCTCGGTGCATAAATGGCTGGGTCCATAGCTGTGGACCCAAAGTGAGGTAGAACATCATGGTGGAGGTTGAGGCAGAGGAGAGCAGTTCAGGATAGGGCAATCAGGAAGCAGAGAGAGCTCCGCTCACCACCGACAAAATATAAACCCCCAAGGGACATCCCCAGTGACCCACCTCTTCCAGCCACCCCACCTGCCTGCGGTTACCACCCAGTTAATCCATATTACAACTCCATAATCTCACCATCTCACTCTGAACCCTCTTGCATTGCCTCACATGAGCTTGCTGGGGACACCTCGCATCTACATCATGACACATGGATCTTTCTCAGGCAGGCGCTGAAGGGACTGGGTCATCCCAGGAAAATGCCGTGAGTTGCTAGAATCCCTGCTACTGTTTGTTCAGTCCTCTGTGCAGGTTTGTGGGTGGTTGTGGTGGGGGATGTTAAACCAAAAATCTCTCGAGAGCAGGGAGCACTCTCCTAAATAAGTCTGACTGTGCCTGGACTGGCATGGGCTGAGAATCTTTTCTGTCAGGAAAGCCAAGGGCCCCACATGTTCTGAACTGAGGTCCCCCTCTCCAGGAATTCCTCCAGTGGCAAAGCCTCGGTTGAGGGTCTCCAGAGAAGAGAAGCCAGGTCAAGGAGAGAAGATTGTCCCTGTCCATCATCCTCCACCTACAGTTGTGCTCCTGGATCTAGAATGCAAACACAGGCCATGCCATTTATCCTGAACTAGAAAGAAGAAGCAAACCAGATGAGTCTCTCATCTGGAGTCAGAGTAGGGAGAGCTACCAGAGGCCAGACCAGAACACCCTGGAAACATGGTTACATGTCCATGTGGATGAGTTCATCTCACTTTGTGCTTATTGGTGACGTGATTGCTGATGAAGCCTGAGCACAGGTAGATGTGTGCATGTTTCCCAGGGTAACATGCAGACGTCCATGCATGCGTGTTAAGTACCTTTACTAGAGGGTACGTTAGCAGTGCAAAGATCAGCTTTCATAAGAGGGTGAGTTTCCGGAAGAAGAGGCGCTAGGAGCTGTGGAAGGCTGGTCTTCAGTCATAGCCTGGTGAGACAGGGCATGGCCTGGCGGAGGGCCTCTTCCTGGCTTGCTCTCGTCGTGTCAAGTTCTCATGTGGTGGAGGGAGAAGAGGGGCCAGCTCTCGGTACCTCTTCTCATGAGGGCCTCCCTCTCATGACCTCATCGAGACCTAATTACCTCCCAAAGGGCCCCGTCTCCAAACACCATTGCACTGGGGTCAGGGCTTCAATCTATGAATGTGGAGGACGCAATTCAGTCCATAGGATTCTTCCTCAAAATTCATGTCCTTGCATGCAAAATACCGTGTATTCCATGCCAACAGTCCCCAAAGTCTCCACTCAAGCCAGCATCAACTCCAAAGCTAAAGTCCAAAGTCTTCTAGTGTCATCTCAATCAAATGGGTAGAGCTGGGCTCGGTTCACCTTGAGGTGGGATTCCTCCAGTTAGGAGCCTGGGAAGCTAGACAGTTACCTGCCTTCAACGCCCTGTGGGGCAGGCTGAGGAGAGGCACTCCAGTTCCTACGGGAAGAAATGGGGCAGGAGCAGAGGGGGTTGGATCCAGTGTGTCCAAAGCCCTAGCATGAATTCTGCTAAATGTTATTAAAGTTGGATGATAATTTCCTTTGGTTTGATTGTTCCCCAGGCCACTGGGTGGTGTGGCAGGTCTGGAGTCCCCGCAGGGATCCTGTCCCATAGCTCTGTCCAGCACCCCCTCTGAGGCTCTTCGGGGTCGTCTTGCCCTCTGAAGCTCTGGCAGAAGCTTTCTGGCTGTTGGAACCTAGGCTGTGGCCCTGGTGGCCTCTGATTTGCCTTTCAGTTGCTTTTCTCTGCTGAGAGCCATTGCCAAGTAGGTATGATGCATGGCATGATCCAGGTCATTTGCAGTGACATTGAATGTAAGGTGACCTTGGTCAAGGACGGGGTGGATCCGGGTTTAGGGTGGCAGGGTTTAGGGCGGTTCCAGGTTTAAGGTGTACCCTGCTGGGAATAGGGCGTATCCTGCTGCCTCAGGCACGCCCGCCTGCTCCTTGAGTTCCCGTTGAGTTCTCCTTGAGTTCTCATGGGATTCAGAGAGTATTTGGGATTCAGAGCTTGGTGGAGTGTGAATTTTGCCCAGAACGTGGATTTCCCCAGAACGTGTGTGGAGTGCCAGTGTGAGTTCGGGAATAAAGAATTGCTGTTTGAATCTACAAGGCTGTGAGTGGCTTGTGATTTTGTGCCCAGCCAGACTGTGGCATTTCTCCCCCTTAGAGGATGGCCCACGTCTGTAACTGAGCAGGTCCCTAGCATTCCCCTGTCCATCCTGAAGAGCCCGGTAGCCTGTCTGCAGCTTGCCTTCAGTACAAATGGGCAGGGCTTCTTCCTCCAAACCCCATAAGCTCTTTGTGGGGCAACAGGCTGGCCGCCCTGGTGTTGTCAGCTTTATGATTCATGTAGGCTGAGAATTTTCCAGATCTTCAACTCCTGGTCCCCCTGTGCTTCACAACCCCCCTTTTAGCTCATCTCTCTC
The DNA here is from genome assembly GCF_045843805.1 of Urocitellus parryii. Lineage (NCBI taxonomy): Eukaryota > Metazoa > Chordata > Mammalia > Rodentia > Sciuridae > Urocitellus > Urocitellus parryii. Next base: position 26,215,350 of record NC_135539.1, on the reverse strand, counting down.
CTTTCCCAGTTTACTCTAAGCCTCAGGAGGAAGCAAGCCAGTCCTCAGCATTTGGCTTCGAAATCTTCCAGCTAGATACCCACTGGCATCCCTCTCCCTCTCCCTCTCCCTCTCCCTCTCCCTCTCCCTCTCCCTTTCCCTCTCCTTCTCCCTCCCCCTCCCCCTCCCTCCCCCTCCCTCCCCTCCCCTCCCCCTCCCTCCCCCTCCCTCCCCTCCCCTCCCTCCCCTCCCCTCCCCTCCCCTCCCCCCTCCCTCCCCTCTCCCTCCCCTCCCTCCCCTCTCCCTCCCCTCCCCTCCCCCTCTCCCTCCCCTCCCCTCCCCCTCCTCCTCCCCTCCCTTCCTCTCCCCCTCCCCTCCCCTTCCCCCTCTCTCTCCCATAGGCCTTCCCCCCCAGAACACTGTGATAAATTTCAGTCAAGTTCTTTGCCACCTTAAAATGAGGACTGCTCTTCCCCTGTTTTTAATAACATGCTTTTAATTTTTGTCTGAGGATCGCCCTTAGCATTGATATGTCTAGTCTGCACTTCTAAGCCTTCACCTGTGACCCAGTTTCACAGTTGTGTTCACATTTTTAGGTATTTATCACAGCGGCCTTCCACTTCTCTGTTGCCAAAATCAATTTCCGTCTGCTCAGATGCTCATGACAAAATATTAAAGCTTCAACTATGGAAATTTATATGCTCCCTGTTCTGGAAGCTGGAATTCCCAAATCAAGACGTCAACATGGCTGTTTTCAACCATGGCTGGTGAGGTCCTTTTGGGGGGTGGTAGAAAACCACCCTCTCACTGTCTCCACATGACCAGCCAGGTCTCCCATGTCTCAGGAAGGCTGTACCCTTATGACAGCAGCTAAATCTAACCTTCTCCCCCCAAACCCTGCCTCCAAACACCATCAGGTCATGAGAGGTTGGAGCTTCAACATATGAATTTTGGGGGTGCTCTGTTCAGTCCGTAGCACCTGGGTAAGGCTGCTTGGGCCCCAAGCTTATGGAACCCTCTGGAAATCCCTCTGAAATGTGATTGCTTCTTGAATCATGAGATGGAAATCAACATTTATTGACATTCTTTTATATGCAAAAATCATCTTTGGGTTCTTTGCCTGTGTCACCCTGTTGACTGACTGAAGTTCTATATAATGGTACTTGATAATGACAAATGCTAGCATCTCTCACAGACAGACATACAGCAAGCTCCACCCACCCTCCTAGCCGAAGGTCCATGGCTGCCTCATGGGATGAGGTCTGGGGAGGTCCCTAGAAGGGAGAAGGGGCCCTCCATTTGGCCTTGGCAGGTTCTCGAGGTACACCACAGACATGAATTTCAGGACATGTCCAAAGGCACAGATCAAGATTCATTTAGGAAGCCAGACTTAGTCAGGAAGGCGAACAGGGAGGGTGTGTGCCCAGGGAGGGTCACGGGCTCTCGCCAGTGAGACACACCTCGGGGTCTTCCTCTCATAAAGGAAGCCTTCTCCATGGTGAGCACAACAAGCATCGGGGCGGTGTCCGCTGATGGGCTGGGTCCCTTTGACTGCGGAGCACAGAGCAGGGCACGGTGGCCTGGCTCCTCTGGACATCCTCAGGTTGACGCTGTCTAGTTAATGTGTACCACCTGGCCTGTCTCTGTCTCTCGGTCTTTCACAATCTCTGCCTCTCCTTTCCATCACTCTAAACATACATTGGTGAACATTGCACAGTTGCATTCCCTTCCCTTCCCTGCCCGCTGCGGCCTGCTGTCCTGCATCTCTGTCCTGCCTCAGCCTGGCCTCCTGCCCACGCCTGCTGGTCTGCAGCTCCTCACAGTTGCTCCTCCTCAGGCTCGAGCCAGAGCTGCTTTCCTGCTCTGAGGACCAGCAGGAATTCCCCCCAGACCAGAAGGCTCTCTGGTGGTCCCCAGGCCTCTTTCAGGGAGGGGAAAGCACCCCATTAGCCTTGGGTGTTTCAGAGGCTGGAGGGCGGCCCGCTGCTGAGGCCTGGGCTCTTCTTGGATGCTCTGTGAACACCTGCTTCCCACCACTCAGGGAAGAGGGTGGGGTCGTGGCCCCTCTGTGCTAACTGGAGTCTGTCCTTGGGATCTTATCACCACACACACCCTGGGTGACCTCTCAGACGTGGTGGCATGGCATTTTGGAAGGAGTAACTGTCCTAAGTCACATTTCCCTGGGCTCCTAGCTCCTTTCCTGTCTGTTCTGCAACATCTGGAGTCACAGGACCTGCCTTCCCCTCCAGCTTTGGGCAGGACGATGATCCACATAGGAGGGACAGAGAAGAGAGTCTGATTTGGGGGGTTGTTTTAGGGAAATAGAGTGTCTGGGACCCCAAAGGGAAGGACAGCTGGGCAGGAAGGGGCTCTACTGGCAGATGTCTGGGTGCCGGTGGGCTATGGAGGTGGGGAGAGGACAGTTGGTGTCCAGTGCTGGGGAGGCCTGCGTTCTGCTTATCCCCCAGAGCAAAGGCTGTGGCACCCTCACCCTGCAGAGGTCCCCTTCCCATCGCTCTGGCTTGTAGTAGGAGATTGTCCCAGCTCTGGGCTGTCACCCCACTGTGGGAGAACCCCCCGTGCAGGAGTGGGGTGAGACACACCTGGGAGGTGTCCGGTTGAACAGTAGAACGAGGTGGAGTTGGCTTTCCTTATGGGTGACTTGGTGTGACCTGGGGTGACCCTCTGGGAAGGAGACTCTATGGAAATGGTGGCGAGGAGCTGGGAGGACCTGACAGCTTCCCTGGCCACAGCCCAGCTCCTGGCAGGAGGGAGAACGGGCCCTGGGAATCTCATGGGGTCTTCATAATCACTCCCGGGAACTCACTGATCTCCCCCGGGCTCCCTCCAGGACCAGGACGCTTCCTCTTTACTCGGGTGCTTTTTGTGTCCGCCTCACAGGCACCTCTGGGCTCAGAGATCCGCACCAGTTGCCTATAATGAGCAGATGCCGCTTGTTCTGTTTTGTTTCGTTTGCTGCTGTTTGTGGCTCTGGGGGAGTGAGCTAGGGTGCTTCCCACAGAACGCCATCCCCAGCCCTTAAAATTAAAAAAAAAAAAAATATATATATATATATATATTTAGACAGGGTCTCACTAAATTGCTTACGGCCTTGCTAAGTTGCTGAGGCTGGCTTTGAACTTGCAACCCTCCTGCCTCAGCCTCAGGATCTCTGGGATGACAGGCGTGAGCCACGGTACCCAGCTTCACTTGGGCTGTAAAGAGCACCGGGCTGCTGGGATCTTCAACTCCACAAATGACAGCTGTCACACACTATTTTAAATACACTGATTTCCTCCTCAGGAAAATGTGGGGTTTGGGGTTCACCTGACTGAGACTGGGGTTTGGGTGGAGAAGGAGGGGGCATATAACTTACAAAATGTTGAAAACCACTGAAGAATTTTCAGTGACTTTCTCTTACTGCCTGAGAACACTGCAGGGCTCTGGGGCTGGGATCAGATCCCATCTCTGTCACTCCATGGCTGGCTCCTGGCAGGGGCACAACTCAAGATGCTTAAGTGACGGGACTGAGTCCTTGACTCCAGGCTGGAGCCATGTTTTGGGCAAACCCAGAGAATAGCCTGGCAGCCATCTCCAAGGGGCTGGCAACCCAAGGCTTGGGTAGATGTGACTGGCAGGCCATGCCTGAGCACCCAGCACCTTGGCCTTGTGCTGGGGGACCGGTGGGTGCCTCCTCCCTTCTGAACCTCAGAGCCCATTCCTTCCCTTGCTAGCAACTCTCCTCCAAATGCCTGCCTTGGCACATCAGGCTGACGTCCAGCCTTCCCCTGTCCGGGTCCATCCCAGGGCTTCCTGACCCCCATATCTTGGGGGCCTATTTTGAGTTTGGGGTCCTATTGTTGCATGAAAGTGGCTCAGGAGGATTTTCCCCCAGGAGAGCAGGCAGCAGGTATCAGCAAAGTGACAGGGAGCAGAGAAAGGCACAGGCATGTGGAGGAGCAGGTAAGTGTAACTATGGAGAGGCCATTTCATAAAAATACTGCCTTCCTTATTTTTTTTAAGTTACCTATTCTAAAGGTATTAACCTGGATTTTTTTGAGGAGCTGGGTATTGAGCCCTAAGCATGCACTTTGCCACTGCATCACATACACAGCTTTACCCCAGACGTTCTTGACAGCTTCTTTGCCGGCTTCATCGTCCAATTGAAGAGATCTACCAGGCCAGGGCCAAAGGTATGTTCTTAGCTGGTGTCTGGTGCTATGGCTGGAATGTGGTTTGTGCCCTCCAGAATTTATGTTGAAATAATTTGATTTCTAGCTGACAGTGTTGGGGGGGGGACCTTTAAGAAATGTGTTTGGGACCTCAGTGCCGCTCTTGGAGGATTGGGCTAGCTCTGGAGGGGCCAGGTATGTTCTTGCCCTCATGGGACTGGATTAGAGACTGCAGGGTGGGTGGGTTATAAAGTGAGCTGTCCCTCCTGTTCTGCCTCTTCTGCACCTCTCCGCCATGATTTGACACAGCACACGGCCCTCACCAGAAGCAGCACAGATGCTTTATCCCCCGGCCTCCAGAACTGTGAGCTAAGTCAATCAATGTCTTCCCCTCCATGTACCCAGTCTCAGGGGGTCAGTGGGTCTTTGTCCTTCTGACGTTCACACCTGTTCCCGTCTGGGAAGCTGCACACTTAACAAGAGCCAATTATGCTTGTCCCCAAACCTGTTCCTGCATATATATTTCCTGTGGTAATTACAGAATTAGGTAAATACTTCAGCACTGATGGAAAGTGAGCCCGAAAGTAATGGAGTTGCCATTTCTATGAAAATTAAGTCAAATGCTTGGGAGAGACTTAATAAAGGCAAATTGCTTAACAACTGCTGTCAAATTGAGTGCAGGCAAAGCAACGGTGAAATTTGGGGAATGATTATATAAATCTGGAAGGATTCTGGGCTCGGTTGCTTTTCAGTGTCTTTAAGTCCTTACTGCACTTGGAGTAAATAAAACAGATTTACTCCAAGTAGTGAGCAAGTGCCAAGGGATGGTCAAGCATTTATCCATATTTAAGCTAAAATATGGTGTGGCCAGCCGTGTCTTTATCATCTTTCTTTTTTTATTGTTTATTTAGTTGTAGTTGGACACAATATCTTTATTCATTTGTTTTTATGTGGTTCTGAGGATCAAACCCAGGGCCTCACAGGTGAGAGGCAAGTGCTCTGCCACTGAGCTACAGCTGCAGCCCCCTATATCATCCTTTTATGGCCTGACATCGTCACCCTCTTTACCCTAATGGTGGGCCATCGAGTCCCAATCTTGTGGGCTGAGGGGCTTCTGTAACTGGTGTTGCCAGATCATTTCAGGCATTTATTACTTTGGCCCCAAGTCCAGCCCTATAGTCTGAGCTCCGCCAACCCAAGTTCTACTTGTTAACTACGTGGCCAACCATACTAGTCAGGGCTGGACGGACAGACAGACCAATAGGTTGTGTGCGTGTGGGTGGGTGGGGATGGACGTTGTCTATCATCTCTCTATCTAGTTATCTATCTAGATTTGCATGTTAATTTCATCTGAAAACTGCCTACTAAACTACATGTAGCCTAGTGCTTATTCAACAGCTGTCTGCATGGCCTCGCTAAGTTGACCCGTAATGGTGACCGACATATGGCGGTTCAGCCTTGCCCACTCCTCCTCCCTTCCTTGCTGGCTCCTCCTGCACCCCCCCCCCCGTGCCCTTGCTCTTTTGGCTTCCTTCTGCATGGACCTCCTGCCCGTGCTCCCTGCTGGCCAGCATCCCGCCCACTCTTCCCAGCCAGCTGGGCCTTGTTTCCTTCATAAAACTTACCTGGCCCCAGAATGCTGGCTGGCCTTCTCAGATGACCTTATCTGTGTTTTACTAAAGAGACACTTGATTTCCAAGGAAAACTCGTGATTTAGATCATAGAATTGGGGATCCGAGGAAATCTTGCTGTTCACCACCCTAATTTTATAAATGAGAAAACAGGGGTGTGAAGACTGGCTCGAGGTGACACAGTGACACAGATGCCCCCAGCTTACGGGCAGCAAATGGAGGCTGAGAATGCAACCAATGCCCCCCGACCTGCAGAACACAGTAGGTTGCCTGATCGCCTTAAATAAACGCACATGGTAGGGCAAAGCCATATGGTAAGACCAAATTTGTTGAAGACTGTGCTGAAAATGAGAATCCGATTGGTCATCAGGTACATTTCACACCATCATGAAGTCAAAAAAATCACAAGCTGAGCCACCTTTGGTCACAAGGCTCTATTCTCTGCACGGTGCACAGAACAGGTGAGCACCCCTAGTTTTTTTTGAAGATCAGATTTACTTTATTAAAATGCCAAGGCTCTCTTTATCAAATATGTCCATATTATCAAGAAATATATATGTGTGTGTATATATAATATATATGTATTATATATGTTATATATGTATATAAATTGGATAATAAATATATTAATTGGAGAGGATTTGGAAAATACAGGACAGAAGAAGAAGAAAATACATCAACATTTGTCTTGCAATTCAGAGGTAAGGATTTCCAGCATTTAGAATCATTTCCTTTAAATTGGGTTTAAGGAAGAAGGTGTGCAAGAGATCAATACCAGGCGTAGAAAAGGTGCCTGGAGGAGGAGTGTTTCCTGACTGAGTGGAAATGAAGCATCCCACATGGGGTCTCCGACTCCCATCCCACCACCTCTTCCACTTGAGAAATACCAGGCCGGTGGGCAGAGCCTGGGCTTGAGCCCAGGGCCACAGAAAGGAAGTGCACATGGCAGGTCACATGCCCAACACTGCAGAGACCAGCAGAGCAGGCAGAAACGTGGACAGAGCATCACAATGAGGTTGGAGGCAGCATGTAATTACACGCAACATTACGTGACATGGGTTTTATGGCCTCGATGATGTATCATTTCTGTTATCAAATCAAAGCCACACAACAATGACCAGGGAAACGTTCTTTAAAGGTGATTGTTCATAAAGGGGGAATAATTGGAATTTCACAAACTGGTAATTACAAAAGCAGGAAAGGTTACTATGCTGTGTTTTATAACTGTAATCAAAAAACTACAGAGGGACTTTTAAAATGGGCCTCTAATTAACTCCATTAAAGGTGACTATCTGAGAGGGGAGAGAGATCAGCCAGAAAGCACACCTCTTGTGAAGTCAAAGGGACCTGAAGGCGGGTGTTGGCAAGTCGGGCCACTCTGGCACCCAAGTGCTTCTTGTCTCTGTCCTGCACTTATAGTGTGTGATTTGAGGACAGCATTCCATTATTACTGTAATGATCATTATTACTGTAAGATCATCTGCTGTGGGCTCTTATGACTATCGTGGTATTTTGCATCATTGGGCTACTCTGACGTATCCACAAGACCCCGGCAGTCATTCCACCGTCTTATTTTTACTTCAGCCTGTTGGACCCATTTTTCCTGAACTTGATGGCTTCCACCATAGGGAATGCTGCCAGTTGTCAGAGGGAGGCAGTCAGTTGATTGAAGGGAGAGGGGCCCTGGACCTGTGCTTGGGGTCTCTGTTAGACCAGGACGCAAGAAAAGACCACTGACTCCAATTAAAATCAAATTAAAGCAGGCTTATTATTTCGACCGGCCGGGCTGCCTTGCCCCTCAAATCGTGGGAGCCAAGGACAGCCCCGAGGCTTCTTTGTGGCCCAGTTTTATAGCCCAAAAAGTTACACAAAGGGGGGGGTTACAGATAACAACATTCTGAAGAGCATAACACAAGTTTACATTTTGCTGGCCCCAGCATCAGAATTTATGGAGATCTTAGAGACTCAGAGAGGGTCGTTGTCTGGCCAGGGAGGGCCAGAATTTATGAGGCGTCACTAAGGTTTAGGAAAGGGTTGTTATATGGTCAGGGAAAACCGGACCTGGGTGAGTTCAGGGCACGGGCAGGCATTCCAAGTAGGTTCAGAATTTGCAGTAATTTATAGTAAAGCCGAAATTATCTTTTCATGGTTTTATGGCGAGATGCCCAATTTTAAGAAAGGTTGGGTCTATCAGTCTCCCCAGATGGCAGGGAGTTTCAAATGCCCACCAGCTTCTGGGGACGGAAGAGAATAATTGGTCTTGTGGTGATCCCTCGGGCGTCAGGTGTATGTTTTGGTGTCAGCCAGGGAGGCCTGGGGTGGCTTCTCATATGGAGGACAGCAATGGCTTGTTCTTGAAGAAATGCAGCAAGATGGCGGCCGTTGAACTGTGTTGCCTGGGCCTTATGGTGGGAAAGTCACTCCCCTATTCTGGGTCTCAGTTTCCTCATCTGTAAAATGGCAGCATTGGATGAGATGACATCTCTGGCTCTTTCCCGCTCTAAAATCTTGAGAAATATCCTCTGGCGTGGACGTGTCTTGGAAGGTGTGTGTGTGATTTGAGGACAGCATTCAGAGACAGAGACCACCATGGGGTCTGAGCCCCTCTCCTTGCGCTCCACACCAGGAGTGGGTGCCATTCACTTTCTGACCCTGTTGTCTACGTGAGTCGATCCTCTTGCCCTGTCTTCCAGTCCTCCACGCTGATTTCCCTTCAGGCTGCACCCTCCACTCCAGGTGTGGCTTCTGGCCTCTCTGCTGACAAGGCCTCATCCATCCGCTCCTGATTTGTTTCCCTCTTCCCCGAAGTCCAGAGGAGAACACTTTCCCACCCTCCCACCTTGCTGATAGGCTGAGATCAGGTGCCTGAGTCCTGGCTGAATAGGATTGGGGAAGAAGGAAAGTGTGCCCTTTTTTAGTTCTAACTTATAAAAGCCAATGTCACTTTCCTGCTTTCTCTGCCCCTGCTGAGGGGAACTTGAAGCCACTTATTGCTGGGCAGGATCTGGCACTTCACCACACAGAGGCAGAAATATTGGTGGAAAACCCAAGAGATCCTCTAAAAATATCCAGGGTAAGTCTTGGTTTGCTCTCCAAGCTCTGGGTGCTGCCCTTGAACCTGCACACAGGAGGGGATCCTGTGGAATGGCTTGATCGGGAAAGAGCCTACGTATAAATGATCCAGGACAACAGTGTGGCACTTCCCCAATAAGCCAAACACGGAATTCCCGTAAGATCCAGCAATTTCAATCCAAAGAAATGAAAACATTTCTCAAAAATGGATGTCCATTGGGACACTCTTCACAATATTCAAATACTTATCAACAAATAAACAGATGAGAAAAACAGCTGTGGCCATACAACAGAACACGATTCATCTAAAGAAAGGGATGAAGTCTTAATACCTGCTGCGTCCTAAGAACCAAGAAGACATACTAAGTTAAAGGAGCCGGACACCAGAGACTTCACATGTGTGATTTCCTTACCATGAAATATGAACACAGAGACGCAAGCACACTGATGTTGGCAGGGGTTGGAGGAGGGAATGCGGGGAGCGGCAGGGGAGGGTTTCCACGTGGGCTGAGGGGGTAGATAGTGCGGGTGGGCACATGGGCCCTCAGATGTGCTTTTGCCATTGACCTGGACACTTTCTGGTGACGGATGGTAAAAGTTATGTGTCTTTTACTGCAATAAAAATGAAGTAAAAATTAATCCACAAACATTTTGAGTCCAGGAGGAGAGAGAAATACCCAATAAAACTACAGACAAGGTAAGAAGGTTTCAAGGTCAAGGTGAAGAGAAGAGTAGCTCAGTATGGGAGAATGCGGAAGACACAGGCCAGGACCTGGGTGTGCATGGGGCTGCCGAGAGGTGGCCACCCTAGTGGGGAGAGCAGCTGGTTCTGCTCAGATGCTGGGGGGACAGGGAGAGAGTTTCTGAGATCACTGGAGTGCTCTGAGGTCACAGCTGAGGTCACGGTTTCTGAGTCCCCCAAGAACAGAAAGGGAGCGAGGCGTGTTCTCTTTGCTGTCTCTGTTTTGATGAAGCCTTATAAGGATTCTCCAAAGGACCCAGGACTGTACTTGTGCCTGTCTCGGTCCTTGCTATGTAACGTGGTCTGTCCCTCCATTTCTGGGTCCTTTCTCCTCTTCTTCCCACCCTTCCATCGGGTGGGGGGCCCTCTCTCTGTCAAGGAACACACCCAGCCAGTGCCGGCTTTGCTAAACTCAAGGGACCTGGGAGATGCAGAGGCGATGTCATCTCAGCTGGAGTTGGAGGAGGAGTGCAGCTTTACCTAGTGGAGAGGGGAAAGGCCCTTCCAGGGGCGACTGGGAAGGACGCCAGGGAGTTCCCTGGGCAGCACCTCCTCCAGAGGACCCAGGTGGAAGCATGGTACCCGCCTTCCCTGGCCTCATCCTTGAACACAGGATTGGCTGGACTCCGTGGCTTCTGTTCTGGGGATGAGAGTGATGATGCTTCCCATTGTGGTCCTCTGAATTTCAGCCCCGCTCGCCCCAGGCCACAGACACGACACCATGGAGGACCAGCACCCCGGTTTCCGGCCACCTTCTCCTCTCCACTGGGCTTTCTCAGTCTCTCAGACTTGAAGAAGCTCACTCAGGATCTTTACCAAACAAAAGCACTTGATTGCCTCTGATGGGGGCGCTGGACCTTCAAACAGGAAGGCCTGTTTGCACTCAGTGGCTTAGGGAAGAGGGCACACCCAGAGGACAGCTCATCTCTTTGATGTTTTAAACCCAAAACTTTTTCTTCCTTTCTTATTGGACAATAGCACTTGATTGGCTGTCCCCAGGGGGGTCTGATACAGCAGAGGCCTGCCGTCTGCTTCATGTAGGGATCAGGCAGGCTCCCGAGGGCAGCCGAGGGGCTGCTCTCTGCTACTCCTGTGACTGAAGCAGAGATAAAAGCACAGTTTACCTGGCAACAGGAATCCTGCTGTCCCAAGGAGTTTCAAGTTTATCCTGTTAAAAAAAATAGGAAACCATTGAAGACTTTAAATGACCCAAGTGATGTGACCAGAATTGGGCAAGGGAAGTGATTCCAGTGGTCACCTAGAGCAATGGTCAGTGGTCAGTAAATACTTTCTGTAGATGACCTCAGCTTTCCAGTCATAGAGATAGACACATGCACAACTGCTCTCTGCTGCACGGCGTGAAACCAGTGCTGGACAGTGTGGAGCGTGTTCCCTGGGAGTCAGGAATGCAGGCGGTGACTGGGCTTGACCTGAAGGCCCTCGTTCGCAAGCCCTGGTAGAGGAAGCATTCAAGAAAGCTCAGGGACAGGTGGAAAGCCACGCAGAGGCAGGGGAAGACACTGTCCTGTTTTGTCATGGTGGTTTGCACTGTTATGCAGATGGCTCGCTTTCCCCCAGGTGGACTGTGCGCTGTCCTGGTATAGGACCAGTGTAGCTGACTCCCTGTGGACATCCTGGGCTCCCAAACACTCAGGATGCCCACAGAGGGCCCCTACGGCCCTGCATGGACAGAGAAGGCTCCATGTCACCCTTACATGGGATTATTAGAAATATGGCCTCAACTTCCAGTTGCAGATTTGGGGGATCTCAACTATCCATGGGCATGGAAGAAATCACCCAGGAGAGGACGTATTACAGATATTGAATACATGAACATGGAGACTGAATCTGTAGGTAAGGGGTTTACCCCCACAGATTCATCTCTGCAAGGCCATGTCAAATAAGTGGTGAAGCACATCCAGCCAGCGTCTGCATTATACAAGTTAGAGAGGGTCTCCTGCTCCTGCTCATCAAAGGGCGTGAGGAAGAGGGAGAAGAGTGAGCCTTCACCAGGTCACCCACGATGCTTTCCCGGATCCTCTCTCCCTCCCTCCAGTGGGTACCAATAGGTCTCCAACTGCACCGTAAAAACTTCAGTGTGTTGCTCAAAGGGCTTCTAGGAATTTGGTCACGTGATTACCAGGAGAGTAGGGTGGTTCTTTATGGCGCTCTGCTTCCTGGCGTCCTCTGGATTACCGTGATTACCCTGCAGTGTCATGATGGGGAACAGCAAGGTGCTGTGGGTCGGCGAGACCTTTCAGATGCGGCATTCTGCGCTGGCTTCCTGTTGATGTTCTTTCCTTTTTGGAGGTTGGGGTGCTGTGTTTTCACACCGTCCCATGAGGCCCTGACATCTCTCTTGATTCAGCTCCTCGGAGGGAGCAAGCGAACTTCCAGCAAACCTGGATCTTATTTAGGGTTCGCCTTGGGCCTTTGGCTTTTCTTCCTGCAAACCAAGGGCTGTAGCTTAGAGGGGCTGCTGGGCTCCGAGGCTCCAGGGGGGGCACTGGGGCAGCGATGGCTGCACCCAGGGGCTACTTCCTCCTGACTTCCTGTGGGCTGCTCCCGCAACTCCCAGCCCAGTGGTGAGGGAGAAGACCCCGTCCAGGGGCTCCCGGGCTGTGGGCTCAGGAGACCAGCCGGTGGGAGGGGCTGCATGGCCACAAGGCACGGGACGGGACATGCTGCATGGCCAACGGCTTAGCCAGCCCCTCCTGCTACTCCAGGCCTGGGGTGTGGTTGTCTCCTTTTAGCCCCTTGGGTATTCCCACCAAATGTCCTTACCTGTCCAGACCTGAGCTGGGAAGTCTAGATTACCCAAACAGTGGCCTGCTGCCACCATAGCCTTTGTTCTTGTTCTCTTTAAGCCCCACGTGTCACTGACATCTGTGGGGCTTGCTGAGTCCCCGACCTCGGGTCCCTGTTCACACACCTGCTGTGGGGCTTGGGGGCCTCACTACCTGGAGCTTATACCACGTCAAAGGCTTGAGGTGCAGGGGACCTGGCCAACAGGATGATTTTCACAAAATCACATCAAGACCTCATGGGGGCTCCCCAGGGTCTGCAGGACTCAGGACCCTCAGCTTGTCACAGGAAGCCTTCTGCTTTGTCCCACCCTCTGCCCTATCCTGTGGCCGTCCCAAATTCTTTGCAGTTTCTTGGTACTGAGGGCTCTGAAGTCCTTCCTGTCCTCTGTGACTTGGTTGCCTTCCCTCAAGACCAGGGCTCCCCCCTCTTCCCTTTACCATGCCCTGCACCTTCTCCCAAGCCCGTGCCCTGACTGTCTCTAAACCACGGGTCCCAAGCCATGTGACGGCCACATGTTTACCAGCCGTTTTTACTGGACTGTGACGGCCTCGCAGGAGGAGTTGGAGACTTGCCGTCACTCCTCCTGTATCCTGGCACAGCAGTGGCTGGAGTCTGTGCATAGAACAGCCACAGGCCTCCAGGACCCACGGACAGAAAGGCATCCCAGAGCTGGGCGCAGGGGTGTGAGCAGGGCACTGGGTGCAATTTCCTGAGCCTTCCAGAGCTAAAAGAAACCTCAGCTCCAACGCCCCAGCCCTGAAGAACCCGAGGTTCAGAGAGAAAATCACCCACTTGAAGTCACGTTGAGAACTGGTGGCACAGTGGGACAATCAGAACACCCAGGTTCCCTGATTTCCAGTGCAAGTTTTTTTTTTTTTTTTTTAAGAAAAACTCATCAAGCTGGAACTAACAGGCATTTTGATGTTTTCCCGTAAATAATTTAGGGGGAGGGGGAATAAAACAAAACAGAATTTTTCTGCTAAATATTGACGTGGGAGCTGCTACTTAGAGAAGATTGCTTGTGATGGTTTCAATTAGATTCTCTTTATCTGCCTTTAGAAGTTGGGTTTTTAAAAAGCACGGATTGTCATGTGTTATTAGCACTGACAGCTTCAGTGTGCACGTTGTGCTTCTGAAGGCATCAGGGGGAAAGACCCATCTATCAATATCATCCTCGTGCCTTGAGCTGTGCTGGTCCAGGGCGGGCCGTGGGCATGGCTGTGGGCAGCTGGCGAAGCCTGCCCCTGTGCTCTCAAGTGGGGGTCAGGCCATTGTGCTTCCTGGGCCTGTGCGCCTTTCAATGCATGGTGCAATGGGGTCGGAGTGGGCAAAGGTCACTGCCATTGGAGGTGGCTTGTCCCCCAGAAGTTCACAGACCAGAAACCTGGTTTTCAGCATGGAGGTGTTGGGGTGGTGGAACCTCATGGAAGGTAACTAGGTCATGTAGGCTCCATCCTCAGGAAGTGATTAATCCCCTAGCTAGTGAGTTGTTGAAAAGCAAGTCCTCACCACAAGCTTGGCCTCTCCTTCATACAGTCAGTTGCCTTTCCAGCCTCTTGGCCATGTTCTGAGGCAGCCGGTGAGGCTCTCTGTAAACATAGGAACCATGCTGTTTGTACTTTCCAGTTTTCAGAATCATGATCCAAATAAAGCTTTTTTTCTTTATAAGTTACTCGACATCAGGTATTCTGTTGTAGAACAGACTAGGACAGAGTTGGATTTTAGCTGGATGGGTCCAGCAGAATCTTCTTGAAAGTAATTCCAGGCATCAGGAAATCTTGGACTCCCTGGGCTGCAAACCCAACGCACCAAGTGCTTACTATGCGGTAGGTCCCAGGCCTTACCACAGTCGGCTCCCCTGCCATGCCATGTCCACTCTGCTTTCCCCAAGTTGGGTTTTGAAATTGAATGTAGGAGTTAACTTTATTCCTGTCCAATCTCATCACAGTATTATTTATTCATATATCCACCCGCAGCCAACGTGGGAGGGATGGTGCTGTGGTGAGGCTGACCACAGCGTGCACAGGAGCAAAGCACCCAGGAGGCCAGCCAGCGGGTGGAATAAGGTGCTAGGGAAAGGAAGGGGTAGGAGAGCAAGAGATGGCCCGGGAGCAGCTGCTGCAAGGCGACAGGGTCTGCCATTTCTCACGGGAACTTCCTTGCTCGCTCCTATTTCTTGAAGAAGCCGCATTACTGGATGACTCTATAGTGCTTGTATACAATAAAACTTCAATTAACCATTGCTCGGGGGAATGGGGGTGTTGTGGTTAATTGAACTATCTGATTAACTGAAAGTTAATTAGCCAGAAACCCTTTGTAATTCGGAGGCTTGCTGTGAATAGTCCAACACACCCAATTTCCCACCAAGGTTAAGAAGGGAAGGAGCCGGCAGAGGGAAGCCAATGAGCCTTAGGGACCATCTACACTGGCGCGCGGCACTTTACATAAACACCACTGTCTGATTTAATCTTGGTACTATAATGTCAAGCCAGCAGCACCACCCCATTTTGTAGGTAAGGCAATTGGGGAGTATCTCAGATAATATGGAACATTGATTTGCAGATAGAGAGTACCGAAGAGCCTCAGAGACATCTCTGGGGAAACCAAGGGTGCAAGCTGTTCAGGCAGTCATCATCCTGTCCCTGCCCCTGATAAGATGTGTGATCTTGACCCAGCTAAGGGCAGCACATCAAGGTCATGAAGTGTGTGGCATCTGAATAAATCAAGCTGAGTTCTAAGCTGGGGATCTTCAGTGAGCAATGTTCCCTGTTTATATCTCATCTTCTTTATCTGCAAAACATGCCACCACTTACCTCGAGAAGGTGCTATCTCGCAGAGGTGCTGGGGTCAAGGATGGCCCTGCATGAACTGTGGTTTTATTACATCATCATCACTGCCAGGTCCCTTTAGGGGGGCCAAGACACACTGTGAGAAAGATGTAGCAAAGAGACCTCCATCTTCAGATGGCTTCTGACATTCCCTTTAGATTATATCTTACTTTCCCTTCCTTCCTTCCCTCCCCCCCTCCATCTCTCTCTTTCTCTCTTTCTTGTTCTTCTCCATGTGTAATGTGGAAAACCTGTTCCAGCAGGTGCAAGCTTGCTAATTTTGTCATCCTCTGGTTTTCTTGAAACTGCACCTCCAACTGCACAGAAGAGACGCAAGGAGACCCGCGGGCATTGTTACCTACTAAATCAAGACTTGGTTTGGCTAAGTCACCAGCCTCTGCTGCCGTCGTATTTTTAGTGAATGAAAAGAACAGTTCTTTTTGCTCAGAATGCTAGATTTATATTGCTTTCACTTAGCAAGTGAATAATTGATAAGTTGGGGCATATTAACATTGAACAAAAGAGCCCTGTGGTACAAGGGTCCTGGGAAGGCTGCCTAAATCAATATACACTCATGAATTTTGAGTGCAAGAGGTCGAACAGGGAAAGAACACAGATTTAGACCCCCATTAATATTTAAAACACACTCTGCACATGAGAGGCTTGCTATTGCCCAAATGTTAACTGAAGGGGCTTCAGAGAAATGGCTTCTAAACAAATTTGAAAGCAAGAGATTTTCCCCTCCAAAGATTTCATGAGAAAAATCAATCATCTCTGTTTCTGCTGTCAGAAGCCATCTATTAAAAATCTAATTAGAGTTTTTTTTTTTAACCAATTAAACACACCAATGCAACACTTGTCTGACTCAATGTTTGTAATTGCTGGAAAAGCAAACTCTTTGCCCTCTATGACCAACCCAGATAGGGCGAGATATTCCAGCCACTCCTACCGGCTCCGTCCTTCCTGTGCAGAAGCCAGCCTTAGAATTTGATTAATCTAAACATTTTGTAAGGTGTCAAAAGAGGTTTCTTGCCTGATGCCTCATGGTCACCCAAACTGCCAACCTGACTGAGGCCAAAATAACACAATCATTCACAATTTGCTTTGGAAATGCATCCTGCTAGGCCCCCAATTTGAGCTATCAAAGCTGGAAATTTTAAACCAAGTGGGAAAATGCTTTCAATTTTAATGATTCATTGAGCCTGGTTGTCCTGTTGGAAAGTCACACATAGCATCTGATACAGCACCCTGCCACGGCCATTGAAGGGGTTCAATATCTGAGACCGAGTGTGCACTGGGATCCTAATCACCTTGTCAAAGGGCTCATCTTTTAGAAGATACTAAATGGCGTCTCCCAGTTGAAAGGGGCATGGATGATCCTTGAAGCCATTGCTCCAGCCTGAGTCCTGCTTGCTTGCACACTGCTGGTGCAGGTGCACTCACGACCTTGTGGAAGCAGTCTGTTCTGTGCCAGGGGCCCTGACTCTCGGAAGGAGGCTTCTCACATTGGGCTATAACCATCTCCCTGCCTCTGAGGCCCAGGAAGAGCTCCCGGGCCTCACAGATGCCGCTCTGAGCGGCGTCTGGCACCTGACTCGATTGCCAGGACTGCTCTTCTCCCATGAAGCCCTTCCCCTGGAGAATAATTCAGAACATGTGCTCATTACTGGGTCTCGGAGGCTAAAAGAAATATTTGGCCCCTCCACAGTCCAGATGGCACTAGTTCTTTCTCCTGGAACTCTCAGGCTGCCTATCTTAATTAATGAATTAATGAAATCTTCAATGAGGACCTAAGGAGCATTTATTTTTGAAAACTCCCCTTCTGCACATGCTTCCCTGTTTCCCCTCCAAACACCTAAATTAATAAGCAAGGGAAGGTTGAAGTTACAGCCTTTAGACTTTCAGAGATTCTTAAAGGGAAGTCACATTTTAAGATCAACAGCACCTGTCTTGTAATCCCAAAAGGCCTCTTAACTAGGTCCCGGAACATTAGTCACAGAGTACAAGTTGTCCTCTAGTGAGGACATTACTCTGGCCTGGCTTCCCCAGTGCTTTTGAGTGATCCTCTATTATTCTTATCTGGGGATAGAGAAGCTGCTATTGTAGGAAGAAGGCTTGTTTATTCCAACAGAACTCATCCCAAATGGCTTTACCAATTTCCAGCGATGGCAACATGGGCAACTGGTTCAAGACTTATGAATGCGGTTTCCTCTACTGTACAACTGGGATAAAAAGTCCTAGCTCACATAGGTGTTATAAATATAGAATGACAATGTCATCAAGGGCCTTAGTGGTGTTTTGGTTCACTGTTGTGAGCTAACAAAGCACCCCAAACACAAGAAGCTAAAATAACAAAATATTAACGATTGCTCACAGGGTGTGTAGGCTGAGCATTCTGCTAGTCTGGGCCAGGCTGGGCTGCCATTGGCTGGGGCTTGCTCATGGGCTTGTATTGAGCTGAAGGGCCGGCTCAGGATTCGCTGATAGGATGGCCTTATTTGCATGTCTGGCAGTTGGCTGGCAGCTGGAGTTATCAGACTACGTGTCTCTCAGCCACCAGCAGGCTAGCTTGGGCTTCTGCACAGAGCAGGGATCCAAAGCAACAGCAGAAGCACATGTGGCTTTTAAGACTGGAATCACGCCACTTCTGCTGCCTCCTACTGGGAAAAACAGGTCGACTTATTCAAGCAGTGGAAGAACAGGTACCATCTCCTGACAGGAGATGGTGCAAAGCCACCTTTCAAAGCAGCACTTTGCAATGCAGTACCTGGCACAAGTGACTCTAGAAATGATACCTGTTAAAGATGATGCTGTAGACTGCAAATTGCAAAGACTGATTTTGCCTGTAGCCCGTTAATGGAAGCACTTACAAATCACCATTCATTATATTGTTCATTTTAGCAATGCCTCATAGCTAAACCTTCACTAGAATCCACAGAGGGGCATCTGTTCCATGGCAGAAGCCGGACACATTTCCAGGTGGTCCTAAGGGCAGAATGGAGGAGGGTCCCAGTCAGATCTGCATCAGCCCTCACAAGGGAACTACTGCAGGAGGTCCTGGGTTTCCTGACGTGGCAGCTGCTAGCCGCGAGGAGCCTGCTCTAACACTGTGGTCTCCTTTGCCCCAGCACGGGCGGGCGGTGTGCACACTGCTGAGCAGCACCCTGCTCCTGGCCTGGCGCCAGGTTACTACCCTTCATCCGTACCTTGGTCCTCTGGTTTCTCCATTTTTCTGATGTTGAAGTTGAAACTCTGGAAGTTTCATCCAGAGCTGGAGTTGAACCCAGGCAAATGTGGCTGACAGGTCTGGGCTGATCTTACCCCTCCGTCCAACACCCCGAGGGCAGCATCAGGGAGAACAGGGTAAAGGAGGAGGAGGATTCATCCTTAGGCACAGTCTAAGCCTTTCACTTGGTTGTCAGCCTCCAATCCTGACCTTCCTACTACTTTAAGCTCCATTTTACAGAAGAGGAAACATGGGTTCAGAGAGGCTACCAGGAAGTGGTACAAGCTGAGATTAAAGCTGCCTCTCTCTGATTCTTCACTAACACTGTCTTAGAAGATTCCCAAGCTCTGTTGCTGGATAATTTACAAAGTAGAGCCTTATTTGGCTCACAGTTCTGGAGGCTGGGAAGTCCAATATCAAGGCGCCAGCCTCTGGCAAGAGCCTTCATGTTGGACTGGTGTCTGGCAGAAGGCATCGAATGGTGAGACGACAATGTGCTGGCTCTGGTCTCAACAGTGTGCTGGCTCTGATCTCCTCCTGTCCTTGAACAGCCACTGCCGCCATTGTAGAGGTGCTCTACCTCATGACTTTACTAATTCTAATCATCTTTCAAAGACCCACCTTTGAATGCCCATGAATTTGGGAATAAATTTACCAAGACATTAATTTTCAGGTGACACATTCTAACCACCACAACAACGTTGCCGCCAAACCAAATTTACAGCAACAACAGGACAATGTGAGCCAATCCCCTCTTGGGAAAGAGCCCTGCAACGGCCTGACTACCCCCGGTGGGCAGAAGGCCCTCTGAGGTGTGGGAATTGGCCCATAAACACTGTGCTCTGTCTGTGGGGTTCCTGGGCCACCAGGGCTGATTCCAGTTGCCTGGGGTCAGGAGAGGGCAGCTGGATGGAACAAGCCACCCTGTGTTTCCAATCTAGGAGGACTCAGAATAGCAGCACCGAGGACCAATTAAACCAGCCTGCAAAATTGCTCTTGGCTTTGCCGGCCCCTCTCAACACTGCTGCCTTATGGAACTTGTCAGCTCTCAGAGGCAGAGGCTGGGTGGGGGCAGGCATGCCAGGGGGCTCTGCGGGAGCTGTCAGAGGAAGAATGGATTAATTCTGGGGATTCAGTCACGTGCTGTGGGTTTGGTGACAGCAACAAAGGGAGACTGTTGCCTCAAGTCCAAGCTTAATCACACCCGCTGGGCTCCTTGCCACCAGCCAGGCTGCCTCCTGCCGCGTTCCCAGGTGTGGCCACGCCTGGCTCTGTCCAGCTGCTTCCTGCCTCTGCCTCCCCTAGGTCCCTGTCACTCTGGGCACCTCCTTCCCAAGCTGGGGGCCTCCTACCTCTATTCCCTCAAGTGGTGATGGACACTGCCCTGGGCATCTGAACCGAAGTGCCCTCGAGGGTGGCTGTCTTCACTTCTGACCCAGGCCCAAGGCTGACCCTGGGCCTCTGGCTGGGATTCTTCTGACCTAGCTCTGGAAGCTGAGGGGAGGCCTCCGGAGTGGGGCCCCTGTCCCGGGGGAAGGGAGTGCTTCGGGATCGTGCCCTCGTCTTCTGCATAGGGTTTCCTCATATGCCTCCCTGCCGGGGAGCAGCCAGGATCCTTCCTGCCTTCTCCAGCAACCTGCAGCTGTCAGAAGAAGAATGTCCCTGGCCTGTGCACCCTTGGATGCAGGAGCAGTGTCAAGGCTGCTGGCAAGCCCAGTCACCCCCCTGCTGGCCAAACCTCAGAGAATGGGGTGGAAGGGACGCCCTTCCCATCCCTGCCTACTCTCCTCGCCCTGCCCTGGGTGTGCACTCCCCGGAGCTCTGGTTAGAGCTGTGTAAATAGTGACATTGCAGGAGAATGTGGAAGGAGGACGTCATGGGGCTCCAGTTGCGAGCAGCAGCAGGACAACAGTGAGGGATGACTTGAGAAGGGAGGTTGGGACATCAGGGTTGGTGCATGGGCTTTGCAAAGGATGAGGGCGGGGCCCGGGTGGGCAAAAGGCAGAGGGCTTGTGCCTGCCTGGATAGAGGATATGCCCCTGTGGGGGTGGGTCTGTGTGCGAAGAAGAGCCTGCACAGGGCACGTGTGCGCGTTTGTATGTATGCGTGAGCTCATAAATGCACATGTGAGTGTGAGCACGGGTGAGTGTGTGAGTGCGGGTTTGTGTGTGTGGCAGGGTCTGTCATGAGAAACCAGGTTGCTAGGCAGCCAGTTGCCAGAGCTTTGAGTGCCACTGTGAGCTGCCTTGAGTGGCAGCCACAAGCCACCAACAAGCTAAGTGAGCAGCTGCCCCTCCGCATCCCTCTCCAGCCTGGCTGTGCTACCAGGGCCCACAGCGCAGGGCTGGCCATTGAGATCATCTGTGGCCAAATCTTGTGTCCCCACCTGACACCCGCAGGCCAGTGGGAGCCCTGGTAACCTCTGAGTTGCCTCTTGGACCCTTGGGCTCCTCTCCACACGGGTCCTGGCCAGCGGTCCCTCTGCCTTGACCCACACTGCCTTTGCCCTCTCCCCACCCTGCTCTCTGCTGCCTGGCTTTCTCCCGCGGCTGCCCTGCGACCACCCTGAATGGCTGCAGGGTATGGCATTTGCAGCCTCCCTCTGTGCTCTTCCGAGCCTTGCTCCCCCAGCTCCTGTGCTAGGGGCGCTGTCTCCTAGCCCCCTTCCTGCACCTCCTGGAATACCCAGGTTCATTATTTGAGATTGTCCCCTGCATTTTCTTTCCTCACCTTGTAAAATCCTATTATCAGCTCAAAAGTCAGTTCCTCTTCAGCCTCCCCCGCCCTGGCAGCTAAGCAGCTCCCCCCACATCTGGTCTCTGTGGCCAAGGGCAGGTCGACATGGGCTGTGTCTCCCAGCTGGACTGTTGGCTCTGGAAGGCAGGGCCTACCTGCTGATGCCCCCACAGTGTCCGTGGTGGAGGGAAGGGAGACCCTCCAGTCCAGCAGGGGCCCCTCCTGCGCAGTGTCTTCCTGGTGATTGATGGGCACGCAGAGGGCAGCCCTAGCTCTTGGCCGGGCTTCCACTTGGTGGCCGTGTTCATGTTGCGATGGTGGATTTAGCTCACTTGGGCTGCTCCTGGTCCTGCAGGGCTGCTTCGGACTTGGAAACAGCTCTCTGACTTCTTTCTAACCATGGGCAGTTTCTCCAGGGTACCTTTGCCCCTGTCTCCAGTCTGCCTCTGAAGCAGTTCAAGACCACGTTGTCTTCTTGCGGGTGGTTTCAGACACAGCAACCCTCTTCTGGTCTCAGGGTGCAGGAAGCCACGCATCTGGACGGTCCCTGGGGACAGGAGCTCTGGGCATGGCTACCCCAGGCAGGTTGGGCTAGTGGGTGAGGCCCAGGGGCAGAGATAGTGGCAGCACCCATGCTGTGAGAACTTGGCAGGTTGTTGGTCCCTGAATGCCCATTTCCTTGTGCCTGATGGCGTGAACCTGGCATTGAGGGCCGCAGGGGTGATGTAGGCAGCATGCCCGCATCTGGCACAGAGAAGCCACGCTAGCTCTTATGTGAGTGTTGCCTTAGACTTTTCATGTTTCATTGCAGGGTGGCGTTTCAGAGCTGGATGGGGCCAGCAAGAAGATCTGTTCAAACCCTTAAGTCTTGGGGACTGACATTCACAGAGGAAGGGCCTTCCAAGGCCCAGGTCAGGCTGGGAGACCCGGGGGTGGTTCTGGGGTGTGCTGGGGTCTGTGCTGGAGTTCTCCCTTTTCACACAGTGCTGACCCTCTGGACAATGGTGTGCAGAGACCACGGTGGTGGCGTCTGCTCTGCCACGGGGAGGTGGGCACCTGTCACCCTGACTGTCAGCGCTGGGCTGCCTTGCTGCTGCGGCCTGTCCCCTTGAGACGCCCCCCGTGCACGGATTTCAGGTGAGTCTGAGCCCTGCGGGGGTCCCTCCTTTCTTCCACTCTTTGTTCTCCTTAAAGAGCTTCATCACACTATTTGCTGAGTTCAGGAACTTTAGGAAGACTATTAGAAGACCAGGAAATGGGTGCTTGGGCAAGGTCAAGGTCTTGCTCAACATCATGCAGCTATGGGATCCACGCGTCCTACCCTTCAGATCAGCCTCTGCCCTCTTACCTCCCAGCCTCGTGTCTGTCTGAGTTAGCTCTTGTCACCACTCAGGCCAGACCATCCCTTGCAGATTGTGGACTCATCTCTTCTGGATGGACTCTTGCTGCCATCCCTCTCACCTCCTCTTGACCTGGCCGGCTCCCATTCCTCCAGGCATCAGCTGGACTCCACATCTCTGCCCCGAAGCTTTCACCCCTGCATTCCTGAGGCCCTTCAGGAAGGCACCTCTCATGACCCAGTTCTGTTGGAGTGACAGCCAGTGGTCCTGGGTCTGGCTCCATGGTGAGGTTGTGTTCAAGGAGAACCAGAACGGGGAGCAACCAGGAAGAGTCCACTGGCTACATAGGTGGGGCAGAAGTCGGGTGCAGGGGCTGGGTGCACCCATCCCAGCAACACCAAGGCCGGTGGGGAGGAGGGAGGCTGTTTCACAGAGGCCTGGAGTTTTGTAGAAGAGTTCTGCAGTCTCAGAGCTCCAGCGAGCTCACTGCGTCTGCTGGCCACGTTCAGACACCCTGAAGGGATGTCTGTAAAGGCTTTGTGCACTGTAAAGTGTGGCTTTATTTAATTTCAACAAAGTTGTAGTTGCAATTAGATCTGTCCAGATAATTAGCTCCAATTGACTATTTTGCAACTAGTAATTAATTACTAACATCTCCCGCATGAGCCTGGGAAAGGACTCCTGTTCCTCTGAGAGTGGGGCTTTATTTTGAAGGTGGAAACACGGCCACCTTCCGGAACATGCCTTCTGTGGATCTCACTCAAGGTTGCTCGGGAAGTCTCTCCATCTTCCCAGCTCTCAATTTTCATTTCTGGGAATGGGGAGCAGTGTGCTCAAAGCCCCAACATGTCAATTCTCCCTACATCAGTCCTCAAAGGAATTGGCACTTTTTCCACTTCAGAAACCTACACCTAATTGCAGTTTTGCTTCACACTTGATAAATATATATACATTTTCATCAAAAGCTTTGACACTCAACCCTGGAAGCAGGTTACTTTCAGGTACCCCTGTTTTAGTCAGCTTTTTTACTGCTGTGACTAAGGGATCTGGCCAAAACCATTTGAGGGGAGGAAAAGTTTATTTGAGGGCTCGTGGTTTAAGAGGTCTTCTTCCACAGACAGCCAGCTCCATCCCTTGGGGCTCGAGGTGAGGCTGGACATCATGGCAGAAGAGTGTGGCAGAGGGAACCAGGCAACATGAGGATCAGAAAGCAGAGAGACTCCACTCACCAGATACCAAATACACACCTCAAAGCCACACCCCCATCCCACCTCCTCCAGCCATACTCTACCTACCTTCAGTCACCACCCAGTTAATCCCATCAGGGATTAATTCACTGATTGGGTTAAGACTCTCACAACCCAATCATTTCTCCTCTGAACCTTCTTGCATTGTCTCACATGTGAGCCTTTGGGGGACACCTCACATCCAAACCATAACAAACCCCCATCTGAAACCATGAACAGTTAGAGAAATACTAATCATCACTGCAATGAAGTGGGTAGACAGCTGGTCCTTTCCATTCCAGCGTCACCTGGGCCTCCCTATGAAAAGACTGACCCTTGATTCATGCCCCACCCAGTGTCTTCAAACCAGTTCCAATGGGATCATGGACCTAAATAAGGTAGGATAAGCACATAGATTCTGAAAGATAATGAAAAGGATCCTTATGGTGTCGGGTGGGGAAAATTATGTAGGACAAAAAAGAGGGGGGGCTTCCTCTGAATAGGAATAGGAATAGAAACTGGAGCTCACTGAAACGAAGATGTTGTATTCATCAAGAGGCAGGAATTGAGAGGGTAAAAAGGCCAATCACAGAAGAGGGGGAGAAATTAGCGAAGCATGAACCACAAAGGACTCCTCTAGCAAACATATAAAGGACCACAAATCCATACCATGACACTGGCCCCCTGATTTAAAAACTGGGCAAAAGAGGCACCTCGCAGAAGAGTCTATCCAAACACCACAAGTGCCCAACAGGATGAGCCATTGGAATAATGCCAATCAGTACCCTGTCTCCCAACATGGATAAAATGGATGACAAGGTGGAGCCTTGTGCTGTCAGAATTGCTGAAGGGAAAGTCATTGGTTCAAGTCTTTGGGAAAGGTGTTTCCACTTTCTACAGAAGAAGAACCAACAGATAAGCTTTGGGATCCACTCTCCCAGTCCTGGATATGTCTATCCAAGAACATGCATCTGCCTGAGCTCCAAATGACACGCGCAGGGACGTCCGCAGTGGCATCATTCATGAAGCCAGAGGGTGCTCCTTAGGATACTGGGTGGACTGTGGGACGCAGAATGGACAGTGCTGCTGTTCACAGAGCCTGGGATACATTTCACAGACCCCTACGGAGCAAAAGAAGAAGACAAGCATATACCCCATGATTCCATTCTTAGGAAGTTCTGTTACTTATTGCTTCATGCTGATAGCAGAAGTCAGAATTGTGATGACTCTAGGGATGGGAACATAAGAACTGGGTAAATGAGGGAGACTTTTGGAGTGGGGCTGGTCCCCTGTGTATGCACATTTTCTAAAACTTTATACATCGAAGACGTGTGTCATTTTTTTTTTTGTATTATGCTTTTCTTAAAAATAAAAGTTTACTGCAAGCAAATATAGGCCACAATCCTCACCTCAGACTAACTGAATGAAAATGTAGGTGGGGGCCTGGGGCTTGAGGGATGGCACCTCTTGGGCTTTTCTGGTGGCTCTTATACACAGCCAGTTGGGGATCAGGGCCCAACACCAAAAGCCAACATCCTCTGTGGAGTGTTTAACTGCTGCTTTGCTCTATATGCCTCTGGTTTGGGAGCTGCAGTCAGTGGTTGGTCCCTGGAGGGAGAATTACCAGTTTGAGCACTGTGACCTGACCCTGGCACATTCAGGCTTTGATCGGCCAGGCCTTTCTCAGGTCTGGGGTTATTGCTGGGGCCCTTGTACCTGCTTCACCTTCTCCACCACCACTGGATGGTTCCTAGTCATCCTTAGTGTCTTGCCTAAGGTCACGAACAAGAGCTAGGATTTGAACCCAAGCTGCTGACCATTTTGAACCAGAGGATAATAGATCCACAGCTTTATGCAAATGAGAGTCAAAATATTTGAGTAGATAGGAGGGAAAACAATGGGTAAGGAGGGGGTTGAACTCATCTTTCTTACTTGTATCCAATGCAAGATCTTGCTCTTTCGATTTTGATTAGACATTTGGAATGTATATTACGATCATTACGGCTTTCTTTTTTTCCCTTCTCACCTCAAGCAGGGTCTCCGATCAAGCCTGTATCATAACAGTAATTCGCTGGAGGATGCGTCTTGTCTTGTCCGACGCTCTCTACCACTGTTCTTGATCTGCAGCCTGTAGGAGAGCTCCAGACTGGGGATCTTCCTCAGAAAGGTGTTAGGAGTTGAGATTAGTTAGGCAAGTGGCAGAGTGAATGCATAAGTAGTGACTTTGCATAATGAGGCGTGTGAAATCCCACCGGAGGTTGTTAAAACAGCAGACAGACTGCAGTAAACAAGGAGGAAGGTAGGCTTTGAAAACAGATGGCTTTGAAAACCTGGCAAAGCCCTGTTTCAGACTTTTAAAAATTGGTTTCGTTAGTGCAAGCTATTTTTTAAAATTCTGGATGCATATTTTAAAGTTCTGTTTTAATGATAAAGTTCCTTGGGTAATTGAACATCAGTTTATATCCTGCTGTAAACATGCTAACAGCCAGATGTGATGGACAGCTTGCACAGAGACCAGGACTGTTCTCGTACATTTGGATTCAAATACATTATTTGCATTTTAGCTTGGGGTAGTTTTTCTGACTTACAAACGGGGTGGGTATATGGCCATGAACTGTCCCTCCCTGCCAAGGAGGTCACCTGCTGCAAACTCCTTGGCAATATCTGAGCTGCCCTGAAGGCTCTCTCCTACCTCTCCCACATCTGTCCTTATTTTCTCCAGGAAACGGGCCTGACCTCTACTCACCGTCCCCACCGGATCTCTGTTACTCCTGACCTTCTTCCTCATGTTACCCACAACCTGTCTGACCACTTCTGACCTTTGCATTAGACCACTGCCATGTTTCTGGGGTCACCTGACCATAGGGCAGGCTGAACCCTTTGGCCAGTTTCCCCTCTTTTGATGGATCTTAAATTAGTCACTCATCAGAGTTCCATTTCTAGGTGACTCAGCAGGGGAAGGGCCTCACCCAGTCTGAGTTCATACAATCATCTAACCTCTGAATTCGAGGTGGCCTCTCTGCCTTTGTGAATTAGCTTCTAGATGATGTAGACACTCTTTGGGGGGCTCATATAGGCAATCTCTTCCCACCAACTCCACCTAGCTGATTCCCTATATTTAAATGCCTTCTTCTTAATAACAACTGTCCTGTGATTATAGCAAAGACCTTACATAGTACTTAACTACATTCCAGGCACACTCTGAGAACCTCTGCTAACTCATCTAATTTTCACTACAACTCTGTAGACACAGATTTTACAGATGGGAAACTGAGGCATAGTATGGCTAAGTACTTGCCCAAGTTCATACAGTTATTAAGTGGCAGTACATGAACTTGAACCCAGCCACCATCTTGGTTTTAGCCCCTGTGATTTACTGTCTCTTGTGCTTGGGAAACTTACCATCCATATCCTCTGGTCTTTAATGGCTACTGGGTTAGTTTCTACCATGCCCTGAACTACTGCCTGTTTATTACCAGTTATATCTGTGCCAATTTCGCTTATTGTGATACACGATTTAATTATTATATAAAGAGTTGCGGTATGAGTATAAAAAGAAAGGAAATTTGTATATAAATCTCATTTAATATCTGTGAAAGTTTCAATATCATTAAGTTGCTAAAAATACTTTTTTCCAATTAGGACAGCCATAACAACTTTGGAGGATCTTGGGATAATGGGGATGTCTTCTCTGGATGCCTCTGAAGCACTTTAAAGAGACTCTAGGTGGAAATCAGAAGATTGGCCATGAGGAAGCTGACCACGTTGGCTTTTGCTGAGGCCTTGCTAAACTATGAGTGCCCATTTTATACACTGAAGAGCCTGGTCTTCATGAAGAAGTATACATACAGTCACCTTAATTTTGAATATAGTTTAATGCAAAAAATAAAAAAATGAGAAGTAGCAAAATATTCTTCTTCAAACAAAACCCTTGACTATTCATGAAACCCCACTGTCTCATAGTGAGGCATGGACTCACCACAGTCCCTGGAGGCGCTGAACTTCAATGAAGATATGTTCAGGGACTCTGCTTGCTTTCTGATGGGACTGGTTAGGAAGTTCCCTGCTGGTGTGAGGCAAGGAATGAGAGTCTTAAACTTGTTGCACACCAGAGAACACGAGAGGCTTGCATGGAACACAGCCTCAGGACCAAGGACCCTGTCCTGGATCCAACATCCTGTCCACACTTCCACTAACCTGAGTTCCAAGAACACCACGGCAAATGCTGCTTTGGCCCAGTGTATACCCTGTCTGTGGCTCAGGTCTAAGGAGTAAGACTTTGGTATTCATTGACCTGTGGTTTGAACAGGGTGTTGTAATGTTCGTGTGTTCCCAGGTTGTGCATGTTTAACCCCAAGTGTCCAGTGCAATGGTGTTTAGAGGTGGAGCCCATGGACCATGACTACACCATGAGCATCAATTTCTGTGGTTTGTAAGCCACCCAGTCTGTGACACTCGGCACAGCAGGCAAATGGCCTAAGTCATAGGGTCACTGCGGTCACTATCTTAATTCTCTGGTTCTAATCACTATTTCATTCGATCAAATGATTGCTTTGGTCAAAAGTAAGGTTTGTCACATTTATTCATTTTGCTGCACATCAAGGTTCTTTAAGTTGTGAAAAACAGTTTTTTTGCTCAGAGCCGTGACCAGATCCAGATCTTTCTACCCCCAAACCTTCTGCTCCTGCTTTTTCTCCCCACTGAGCTGTATGACCATGAAAAATCCCATGTGTGGTACGTGTCTCTGTCTGGCATCAGAGTTGATCCATCTCTGAGTGGACAGGAGGGAGCTCTGGCTGAGCACCTTCACCTGGCACATGGTCAGACCAACTAGGAGACTTGGCCAGTGCCAGACAATGGAGGCCAGAATGGAGGAGGACTGGGTCTCCATCTTCCCCAGCAGGAAGTCCTCACCCAGATCTGCCTTCTGGGCACCGTGGAAGGCCTCCACTCTGAGTGGTTTTGCTTCCTGAGTTTGTGGCCTGGGATCCCATTCTATGTCTTTATCTTTCAACATTTAAAGCCTTGATTTTCCAGCCAGGTCAATGTCAGATGTTCTTGATACAGGAAGATTGTCCATGGAACTCAGAATCCAAATCCAGAGCCCAGCAGAGAAATCTGCCCTGGTGCCTCTCTGACTCTTATTATCTTGAACAGATCTTTAGATCCCAAGCACAAAACCCCATCAGGCCTTCCCATTCAGCAGGACTGTGGTACGTGTCTCTGTCTGGCATCGTAATTTATCCTTGGAAGGAGACTCAGATCAGCTTGCTTTCAATAAATAGATTTTAGACCAAAATGCTGTGTAATTATGTTTCCTAATAGTATTAACTCACTGCCCATGGGCAAAACACAAAAATCCCTCTGTTGTACCAAAGCAAACCTGTTAAGCTGAACTTCTGGGCAAACAGAATGTGTGGGGTGGATGTCAATTTTGGAAAACAGAGGAGCCCTCCAAAGGGTGATTTGGGGGAGGAGAAAGAATATTTCTGTGATATCTTATAGCTCTGATGTCCTAGACTTCTACTGGCACACTCTTTCCATATATTTGTATGTCTAAGATACTTGTCCTGGCATGTGATTGGGTCAATATTTGTTCTGTTGGGTGGGTGACGTTCTGAACAGTCTCTGGCCTGTACAGTAAATTTCACTTGCGATATTGGCCTGGCAAACATCACTCGAGAGAATTTATCTTCCAGAAAAATGTGGATTAACTTTAAGATTCCATTGAAGATCTATGTTGGGGTTAACCATGGTGTAAGATCCTAGGTGGGGCTCATGTGGAGGTTTCGGGCTGGTCTTGGGCCTGTGTGGGTAGGATCACACTGCTCCTCTTGTCCCTTGGAACCAGGAGAGGGTCCCTAAGCTCAGTAACCCAGTGAGCACCCTCTGCTGAATCTTAATGTTCCTCAGAATACTCTTCTGTAATTGTCTGTAAGCTCACAGAGTTCATTTCTCCAGATCTCTCCAGGCCAGACTCTTCCTTGGAGACCCAAAAGCACCTGGGGATGAACTTAGGTTAGAGGAACCCCCCTTCTGGAAAAAACAAAACAAAACAGGAGGCAAAGATTTGTTTGGATGCTTTATTTCTCAGAGTTTGGCTGTTCGTCTAGATGCTGCATCTCTGGATGGCCTGTCCTGTCGCTTTGTTTTAATTGACCTCCTAACACAGGAATTCTCCTCCTCTTGTTTTCAGACTTAGTTCTGAACACTTCATGCCTTCACTGCCGGCCGTTGTACCTTCTCTTCTCTATCCTCTGACTTCCATTTGGAAGTTCATTCCCTTGTTTTGGTCTTTCTCTTCCCCTTAGGTCTGGGACTTAGCACCCATTTAGCAGCTTTAACCTTGATCCTTCCTCTCCCATGATTCCTCGCTCCCCTCCAGCCAGCATGCTGCAGTTTGCCAAAGGTGAACACTTTCGTGTCTCAATCTCGTGCCTCAACCTTCCACCTCTTCTTCCTCCTTGGACCTGCCCTTTGGGTAGCTCTCCTTCTGGGCTAACCCAGGCCTCTGGGCCTGACCTGGGTGTTAAGAACTCATTTTGGAAACGCTCCTTGTTGATAATCTCTGAGTCAAAGGAGACTCAACCCTGGAGAGAGGCCTGTGGCAATATCCACGGAGAGCCCTGGGATTGAATGGCTGTGTGTGTTGGCGATGTCCCCAACAGCACTTGGAGCCTCTGATGAACCTCTGCATGCTTGGAAGGGCTGCTGCTTGCATTGACTTTTTCTGGTTGACTCGTTCTTCAGTCTGAGAGAAATCATTCGGAATCCCGTCAGTGGTCAGAGTGATACATACAAGGATCAGCACCATCATTAGAGAAGCTGGGTGTGGCTCAGGATGGTGATCACGGGCAGACTTTTATCTTATAGGAAGAATGAATATTGAAGTACTATATAATTTCATGAAGTGCTATATAATTTCACAAACTGGCTACACTCACATAATTGACACCCAGTTCAAGAGGAAGAAGAGCACCAGGTCCCTGGAGCCCCTTTCTCCCTCTTCTAGTCATTGCCCTTATTTCCAGAATAACCACTCTCCTAATTTCTAGCGGCACTGTGCTTCTGCCTGTATTGGGACTTTATATGGACAGGACAGTGTGGTGTATAGCTTTGTGTTTATTTTCTCTCATTTGGCATTATGTTTGTAAAACCCATCCATGTGGTTGAGAATAACAGTAAATAATCCATTTTTTAACCACTTAAACCCAATTCTCTCCTTGGTGACCCACACCCAGTGGATATATGCACTTTTATCTGGAAGCTACCATTTTCTTGGTTGCACAGATTTTGGTTGTAGGAAAATTAGGAAAGATATTTGGGTATTTTCAAATGGTCACACAGTGGTTAAAGTGTACAGGGGGATCAACCAACTGGAGGTTTTTCCCTTAGGAGTGGGAAAGGGACAGGACTCCCCAGTCTCGGTCTCCATGAAGGTCCACTTAGAAGGAAGCAATCAGAACCACCCACTGGATGGTTTGAACTTGGAAGCACATGGACCCCTTCTATGACCTGTCCTTTCCTGACAGAGGCCCCAGAAGGACACCATTGCCATCCCAATGGACAGATGGGAACACTGAGGCCCTGGGAAAGAAGTGGCTTGTCCACAGGATACACATAGCACTCAGTCTAACTCTTCACTCCCAGACATGACACATCCCAGCATCCCCTAAACAGATTGCTGATAAGACCCAGGGATTCTGAGCAGGAAGACTCAACATCCCACAGAGCAGTCAGTGGGTGATGACCCAGGCCCAGGTAGGCACTGGACCCATGGCCAGGTTGAGCAAGTGGGCTCTGGACCCATGGCCAGGTTGAGCAGGTGGGCACAGGGCCTATGGCCAGGTTGAGCAGGTGGGCACGGGGCCTATGGCCAGGTTGAGCAGGTGGGCACGGGGCCTATGGCCAGGTTGTGAAGGTAGGCACTCGGCCTATGGCCAGGTTGAGCAGGTGGGCACAGGGCCCATGGATATGTTGAGCAGGTGGGCTCTGGACCATGCCAGGTTGAGCAGGTGAGCATGGGGCCTATGGCCAGGTTGTGAAGGTGGGCACAGGGTCCATGGCTATGTTGAGCAGGTGGACTCTGGAACATGCCAGGTTGAGCAGGTGGGCACAGGGCCCATGGCCAGGTTGAGCAGGTGAGCTCTGGACCCATGGCCAGGTTGAACAGGTGGGCTCTGGACCCATGGCCCTTGAACAGGTGGGCTCTGGACCCGTGGCCAGGTTGAGCAGGTGGGCAAGGCGCCTGTGGCCAGGTTGAACAGGTGGGCACATGGCCCATGGCCAGGTTGAACAGGTGGGCACAGGGCCTATGGCTAGGTTGAGCAGGTGGGCACAGGGCCCATGGCTAGGTTGAGCAGGTGGGCATGGGACCTATGGCCAGGTTGAGCAGGTGAGCTCTGGACCCATGGCCATGTTGAATATGTGGGCTCTGGACCCTTGGCCAGGTTGAGCAGGTGGGCATGGCGCCCGTGGCCAGGTTGAACAGGTGGGCTCTGTACCATGCCAGGTTGAGCAGGTGAGCATGGGGCCTATGGCCAGGTTGTGAAGGTGGGTACAGGGCCCATGGCTATGTTGAGCAGGTGGGCTCTGGAACATGCCAGGTTGAGCAGGTGGGCATAGGGCCCATGGCCAGGTTGAGCAGGTGAGCTCTGGACCCATGGCCAGGTTGAGCAGGTGAGCTCTGGACCCATGGCCAGGTTGAACAGGTGGGCACATGGCCCATGGCCAGGTTGAACAGGTGGGCACAGGGCCTATGGCTAGGTTGAGCAGGTGGGCACGGGGCCTATGGCCAGGTTGAGCAGGTGAGCTCTGGACCCATGGCCACGTTGAATATGTGGGCTCTGGACCCTTGGCCAGGTTGAGCAGGTGGGCTCTGGACCCGTGGCCAGGTTGAGCAGGTGGGCTCTGGACCTGTGGCCATGTTGAATAGGTAGGCTCTGGACCCAGGGCCAGGTTGAACCAGCTACTGTTGTGCTACAAAGCCTCTGAGTGTCCAGGTGACCATACGCTGGTGAAATGCTCACTGTGTAGGACTTGGAACTGTTACACTTCTGGCAATGGGTTGGAATCCCCTAGAAACATGAATGCAGAAGCCCTGCAGTATTGTCTTCCCCTGGGGCTCCTGGGAGGAGGATGGTGGCAGCTACACCATCTCTAAGACCTAATGATTTTCATTGTGATAATTCTCCAGTCACCTCTTCTCAGCTTTCATTCCATTTGGTCTCTCCTGCCCAACCCCACACCAGCCTGCAGCTGGGCTCTCTGCTTCCAGTCCCCTCCCTCTGATGTACCTGCCCCTGTTGCCCTGGTAAATGTCAGGGCCCTTGTAGCCCCGTGATTCATCCTTCCAGGACGCGTCTGTTGGCTGGCATGCAATGTCCTCTGCAATCCAACCCCTGGTCACTGTGGTGACATCCGCATTTGCCCAAACCCTCCCGATGTCCTGCTGAACACCATCCTGCTCCCCGAGGTGTGTGAGTTCTGCCCGAGGCTCCCAGCTACCTGCTTCTTGGCCGAGTCACTGACACCTCTTTAAAGGTTCAGCTCAGCTGTCACTCTTCAGGGAGGCATTTCCCAACTTTCTGTTGGGTTGGGAGTGGGCCCTCTCTGTGACCTGCAGTACCTGAGCTTCCTTCTGTCCAGTTCTGTGCTGTCAGTTAACCCATCGATTCCTTTCTCCCTCTAGATTATATGATACTGAAGTCTCAGGCTCCCAGCAGAGACCCAGTCTAGTCGGTTTTTTGATCCAAACAACACAAAGACCCCGGGGGAAAGCCATCGGTCATCACAAAGGACAGAGGGGAAGACCCAGGCCCCCAGAGGGAAGTGGCTTGTTTGGATTGTACAGTTAGTACTCAATTTTAACTCTCTCCTGGCCTGAGCAGAGGGGTTGGGAGTCTCCTAGTGGCCAGGGAACAGAACTCAGACCAACTGCCCCACTGCCCCAGAGACTGCTCTGGGCAGAGCCTATGATCCCTAGCAATCTCTCTCACCAGGCTTCAAGATGGCCATCCGGGGGCACGCACAAGCCCTGTGCCTCATCCCGAGATTTTTCCCCTGTCTCTGGGGTTAATGGATCTATTTCCTGTAAATGGAGCTGGGTGTCCAATACACATTGGGGAGAGAAAGAGCCCGTGGGGAGGGAGGGGGAGGATGTGCCATTTGGGTTGGTTAAACAGCCGACAGCTGCACTGACTTAATTGGGTTTTATTCTATTTGATCTTGGATAAAGAGGATTTTTGAGAGTCCATTTTCTCCTTCTTAAGTGTTCTTGCTAAAAAAAAAAAAAAAAAAAAAAAAAAAAAAAAAAAATTGCCAAAGCCTGCTGGGTTGCTTCTGGATCTTGCTGGCCAGGCTTGCACACAAGGGGGCAGTAGCACACCACCAACCTGCTCAGGAGCACCCACGGGAGCCCATGTTCAGATCTGGAGCATTCACCAGGAATTTTAACTCTAGTTAGATATTTTCCATCTCATATATATTGGCGAGAAATATCACTTAAGACAAAGTTGGAAATAAATTAACCGGGGAACCACATAAAGAGGTTTATATTTGCTTTTCTGCCATCATCTGTGAATCTTTATACTTTGAGTATTTTCAGTCTGGATCACAAACCCCCAATCTGAATTTGATGGTGCCATAAGGTGATTCCCCTCCACTTGAGGGTGTTCCTGGGAATCCCAGGTCATGACGGGAAAGCTGTACGTGTCTGCTAAAGGCTTCTGAATGCCTTGGAAGTGCTAGGCACCGTACCGTGGGTGGCTGCATCTGTTCCTCAGGTTAACATTCCAGAAAGTTCACACCATGATCTTTACATACCAGGAGAGGAAGCAGGCTCAGAGGGATAAAGCACATTGCCCAAGGTCATGCGCTCAAGGACATAAAGGAATTTTCCTGTGCACTCTGACAGATGCTACCTGTCTCGTTCACTGACCGTCCATCCTCGGCACCCAGAGCAGTGCCAGGCTGTGTGGTTAGGAAACATGTGTGGACTGAGGCCTGGCTGAGGGCTTGCCAACCCCAGGAGCACCACACTCTGTGCACCCCTCTCTGCTTTCAGAAGGGAGCTGGCCATCCTTCAAGGGCTTTTGCTGAGGCAGCCCCTGGATTCCAGAGGAAAGCCCCTCCCTGAAGGGAATTCTGCAGAAGCAGGAGATCCTGGAGCGAGACCAACCATCCTGCAGGATGACCGCTTGCTGAACACATCTGCTACGGGGCAAAGGAAAGATAATGTCCCAGGCTTCGGGTTTCACCCTGAGTAAGTCGTGGGAAACTGGGAGACGGGGTGCTATTAGGTTACCTATGGTTCCAGCCCCTCTAGACCACAGAAGCACATTGTGGGATGGGCAGGGTGAGGAGAGAACCCCAAGGGACATTCCTGTGTGAGGCAAGGTCCAGCATGATGGGGTGGGGGTCTCTAAAGAGCCAATGAGCTCCACGAGAATGGGGGTCCCACCGTGGCCTCTGGCTGGCCCACCCTGTTCCATCCTGCCTGCCCTCTGCCCCCCTGAGGTTGGAAACCTTGCTGGAGGAGACAGTGTTGCTGGGTGGTCTTCTGAGTGGCAGGTCTGAGGGCTGGGGGCATCTGTCAGCGGGGGGAAAGCCCCCAGCGCTGGGGATGCTGGGAAGAGTCCTGGAAGGTAGGCTGGGAACAGGGTCAAGGACTGCAAGGCTAGGGTCCTCGAAGGGTGTGTGAATTCAATGTGTCTGTCATTCCTCCTGCTGGGCTGTGCCACAGAAAAAGGCTCCAGAGAGGGCCAGTGGGCTTGTCTTGGGGGAGCTGGGTAGACTCTGTCCCGACCACAGGCAGGCTTGGGAAGGACCGGGCTTCCTGGGACAGACAGCACTGGCAGGAGGGGCAGGGCCAGCCCTGGGAAGAGAGGGAATGGTTCCTCTGGGGACCTTCGGCAGGGAGGCACAGGGCTCAGAGTCCCAGCCTGGGTAAGAGACCGGGCTCCTCACCTCCCTCATGGGTGGGCAGAGACTCGCGTCTCCAGGGGCCACGGTGTCTGTCCCCGGTTCTCAGATGAAGCCGAGCTCTTATAACGCGGCAGGTTTCTGGCCATTCCCCGTGGATTCCTGGCACATTCTCCTATTGATAGGAAACAGACCCTCACTCAGGTTTCCTCGGAAGTGGGGCATGTGGCGGTGTTGGGAAGTTCTGTGGGGCCAGCCCTGGGGTGGAGTGGAAACGGCCACACCCTGGATCTTTCTGGTTCCTTCTGTTATGGGTGAGGTTGATTCAGGGTCTCTGCTTCCAAACATCTGCTGCAACCAGCATCGGGTTCCAGGGCTCATCTCTGCATCATGCCATTTTCTCCTTGGCCTGCAGCATCTGTGGGTCTAGCTCACAGCGTTCCCAAGAGTAGGGATCTCACTGCCTCCGGTCATCTTTGTGTATCAAGCCCTCTTCCAGACGCCTGAATGGGTGGCCCTGTGCAGGTGGCTCCTCTGGCCTCACACAGCATGGAGAGGACCTGGACCTCACTCTGCCTCTGCTCCTCTCGCACACCAGCCTTCTTCTCTCTCTCCAGGCCCCATCGACTCCTAGTTCCCGCCCACCACACACTTTTGCTGCCCACAATTCCTACCCCTGGCGCACAGCGTGGTTGCCCAGGCCTTCTGCAGAAGACGACGGAAAGCATCTCCCAGCCAGGCTGAGAATGTGCTTTTGAAGTGACTGAGAAATTTGCCATCTGTCAATCCTGAACATGACATCACTGTGAAGATCTTACATGGAAGTGCACCCAACAGAGAAAAGTCAAGGTTCAGAGAAACCAGCCACTAGACACAGGGGAGGGCTTCACCAACTGGTTGCAGATTCACACAATGCCCTTCTTCCTAAGCCCATTCTACACACCGCGTTAGTTTCCTGATCTGCAAACCTTAGACTCAATCTCAACTCACTCCCCACAGCCACCAATTCCACTAATTCCACGAGGATGCATAACTTATGAGTCAACTTGACTGGGCTATGGCGTGCCCAGATATTTAATTAAGCATTATTCTGGCTGAGTCTGTGAGGATGTTTTTCAGTGAGGTTAACTTCTGACTCAGTAGACTGCGTGAAGCAGATGGCTCTCCCTGACATGGGTGGCCCTCGTCCAATTGGCTAAAGGCCTGAAGATATCAAAAAGACTGACTCTCTGCCTGATGGCTTGGGCTGGGACAAGTCTCTTTCTGCCTTGGGACTCAGAATGAAGTATCAGTTTTCGGGTCTGTAGGCTGCCAGCTCCCTACTGGCACTTCCACCCCATCTACTGGTCCATCTCCAGTTTGCTGCCTACAGGGGTTGGTGATGCTCAGCCTCTAGGACCACAGGAGCCCATTCCTGATAATAAGTCTCTGTATGTCGACATCCTTATCTGTCTACCACTGGTCTGTTTCTCTGGAGAACTTTGACGGTGTCCAGTTTTCAAATGCTTCTTGACAACCTCTTCTTCCTCATCCCCACATCGTAGGCCTCCTGTGAGCAAAAGTGCTTTCCCTCCAGTGGGATGAGGAGCTCATCATCCCACCTGCTGTCCTCCCGGGGAGGACAGCACTTGTTAATGTGTTTGTCCTCAATTTATTCCCTGTGCTGCACATTCCTGGAGAGCCAGGATTCTACTTCTCCAGTGCCTCCAGCATTCCTAACATTTCGCTCACATCACAATTTGAACAATGAATACACTGTGTGTGCTTGGGTATAACTAGATTTTCAAAATATCGGTCAGCAAGACAACCACAGATCCTTTAATCCCAAAGGTTGATCCAGATTATTTGACCTAATTCTTTAATACCCCATCATCAGATAATTCCGTGTGAGCCGACCACCATAATGTCAGCAAGTCCAGGGCTGAATCTCATCTCCACCGCAGTGTGGAGGGCTTGGCGTCCTTTAATGAATGTACATAGAGAGGGATGTCAGAAGATTAGCATTCTTGTAATGAGAAAGAGAGAAACATTCATCAAAATTGCCCAAATGCTATCGGTAGAGCATCTTCCAGCTAAGACCTGCAGTAAATGGCAGTGAGAGATGGCAGATTTCACAGGTTGGTCATGGGGAGGCTTGTTAATTTCACAGTTTATAAAAGATTAATGGTAAAGGAAATAAGCCACAGCTACAGCTATCTAATTGCAGAAAATGCTTTGTGTAAAATACAACCCAGAAGAAAATAGAAAGGAGAATGTGACATTTTCTTTGGAAATAGGCCTTGACCTTTCCATTGACTTTAGAAGCGATGGGAATTCCTAACCAGGGGGACTTTGGCTCCAAGTCAGCAGACCAACGGCTCTCCAAATTATGGGGGTCCCAGGGAGATCCTGCCCTTGAGAGAGTTCTGAACTGAGAAGGTATGAAGTTGACCCCATTCCCTGAAATTGAGGGATGAATTTGGTCACCCTGCTGGTTGTTTATAGATCTGAGCCCTGGGGACTGGCTCCATGGCGGATACTGAGCCTTTTACTTTCCTATTAAAATCAATAGATGACTCCCTCAGTGATGCAGAGAATTCCGGTGCCTCCTGGAGATATCAGCTGAACTCTGTCACCTCCCCTCCCATCCAAAGGACATGTTAGAGTGCTAATCCTTGGTGCTACTCAATGTGACCTGACTTGGGGACAGGGTCTTCATAGGAATAATCAAGTGAAAACGAGGTCCTCAGGGTGGGTTGCTGCAATTGAGTGCCACCGGTGACCTTGTAAAGACAGGAAGCCCTGGCACAAGGACACCCCTGCAGGAAGGGCCCCCACTCCCTGGTTCCCAGTACGGTGGGAACTGCTGCTCTGCTGACCCACGGACAGACTTGGCATGGATATCCCTCTGCTGGGACTCACAGCCCTTCTCAAGTCAAAGGTAAAGGATGAGCCCAATTTTCACTCCCCTGACTATTTTCTTCCAGGTTGTACTTTAGACAAAGCGCTTTCTGCAACTAGATCCGAGCAGGTGGGGGCTGGAGCAACACATCTCCAAGGTGAGGTGCCAGGTGGCCAGCAGCGCCCCAGAATTGAGGAGATAGGCACCAAAGGACTCCCCTCCACAGCCCTCAGTGGCCAGGCCTGCTGTCCCCGTGACTGCGGCCTTTCAGCCCCAGGTCTCTGATCCAGGACATTGCTATTGTCCAAGCTGCCAGGCTGAGGGATTTTGCTGACTCCTTGCAGATTAACACACCACATGCTCTGCCTCTTGATCTGGCTTCTCTGGAGGGTTTCACAGCCTAGAAACAAAGACGGAATGATTCAGCCTGCGACACTGTTTCTGAGTATAAATCATAAAAGTTAAGAACCTAAGAACTCGTGGTCCCCCTGTGCTACGCTGAGGTAGCGTGACTGGGGTGTAAGGAAGACACAAGGAGAAGGGATCGAGGCTCAGATCCAAAAGATGTGGGTTGAAATCCTGACACCTCCATCAGCTGTGTGAACTCAAGCAAACCACTTGATTCTGTAATGCCAGATTTGTGGGACCCCAGTAGACCTCCAGGAGCTGAATCCGATGCAATCACACAAGAGTCTTTATTGCAAGCTTGAGCCTGAATTCACAACCGTTGCCAACGCAGCGGTCCCAGGGAGTGAGTCCCGGTCCTTTGTTCAGTGAGATTTTATAGGTTTTGGGGGGATACACTATGCGTCATAAAATCACACAGCAAATCATTCCACACCGTGGGAAAATCAAACAACAACTCTTAACATTGATTAGCACATTCACTGGTGGGAACAAGTTGGGTAGGGGTGATTGGTTAGTACAAGGGGGGGGATTTGTTTGAACTGATTGGTTTAGATCACGAGGGGTGTACGTGCTAAACTATATGGTTTCCTGACATGTTATCAACCACCATAAACTACTGGGGGGTCCTCTGGCATCCCAGGTATTTTCCCTGTCTCATGCTAATTGGAGGTTGCTAGGGGGTTGCTATGGGTCCTCACCTAGCCTGACTGAGTCAGGGACACCTGGCGCTGCAGATCTCTCCTGTTATTTGCAGACAAACAACTCAGCAGGGTGGGTATGTGCCTAGGAGTGCTTGGTGGGTTTTTCCAAGGACAAGGATCACGCCCTCTTCCTTAGGACAGCCCTTGAGGTAGAAGCTGGTTTCTCAAAAATGGAGTCACATCAGTTTCTCAGTTCCACGGGCCTCGGTTTCCCCATCCATAGGGCTGGGGTACAAGAACACCTTACAAAGGAATTGCCACGAGGAATGAAGGCCTGGGCTAACCACATGGCTCAGAACTGGGCCTCTTTCTGAACTTTTAACAGACTCCAACTTCTCTCTTCAAATAGATCCTGAATCCCTCCAGGGAAGAGGAACACTCGCTCTCCTTTGAATTCAGTTTGGATTGGTGCATATGTGGGGTGCTGAATATGCTCGCATATGAACCCCTTCTTCAGTTCTACAGGATGGATTAGGGTCTCCCTTTCTCTGATTCTTATGTTGAGGTCCTAACTCCCAGTGCTCAGATTGCAGATGTAATCAGGTATTTTAAGATGAGGTCGTACTGGAGTGGGGGCCCCCTAAACGATACCACCTGGGTCCTAATAAATGAGGAGATCTGGAGACAGATAGGCACGCAGCAAGAACAGCAACTGGAGTCAGCTGTCCATGGCCAGTGACTGGGAATGCAGGACAGGTCCTGGCTGGTGCCTTGAGAAGGTGCCTGACCCGACCAACGCCTTTGAGAAGGCTGGCCAAGCTTTCCACAAAACTGCTTGAGCAGAGTGACCCCGAAGTCTGCACCTGGGGAAAGGCAGACACAGAGCCCTGAAGCTCCTTCACGGTGACAGGATCCTGAAGGGCGGAACTGACTGGCCAAAAGGCAGGAGGTGACAACGTGGGGTCTGTTTCCTTGGCTGCTGTCTTGGTGTGTTTGGGCGACTGTGACAAACTACCACAGAAGGGGTGCTTTATTAACCACAGAGACTTACTTCTCAGTTCGGAAGCCTGGGATGTCCAAGGAGAAGACTGGGCAGATTCTGTGAGTGCAGGGTGCTTCCTGCTTCACAGATAGCATCCTTTAGCTTCACTTCACACTGTCAGGAAGTTCTGTTCTTGGGGAGCAAATCCCATTCATAATGGTTTCACCCTCATGGCCTGATCACGTTCCAAAAGCCTCACCTCTTCCTAGCTCACACTGGGGGTTAGGGTCTGAATATATGGATTTTTTTGGCAGGGGGGCAGAGGCACACACATTCCCAACATGCTAGTGAACCCAATGTGCATTTTACAATATAAGATAAATGTTTTACAAATTATGATATATATTCTGTATCTTAAAATACATCTCTGACTCATTAGTAAGGAGAAGCATGCTTACTAAAATCGAGGGTATCCTTTGTGTCTCTGGGGTGGTCTGAAATCACATGCAGAAAAATCCAGAGTGCTCATGCCGTATGAGCTTGTGGACTTTATAAAATCTGCAACAAAGAATCTATGGTGATGGCTACAGGCTGACACCATCAGCCAGGGAACCCAACTCCCTCCAAGAGGGAAGAGCAGAACATAACATGGGGGACAGGAGCCCGGACTCTGGTGCCCTCTGGCTGTGTCTGATCCTAGCTCTGCAGCCACTTGGCTGGGAGACCTCTGGAAACTCTCCACCTGTTGCCTGGTCTCCTCGTCTGTAAAATGAGAATAACGATCCTGTCCACGGCATAAGACTGCTGTGAAGTTCCGTGACAATCTCGTTGAGGTCCTAGAGGAGTGCCCTGCACGGAGTCCTTGCTCCGTAGGTGTCGGCTGTCTTTGGGTTACTGGTGCAGGGGCTTCCACTCCCCGCCCCCAGAACAGAGGCGTCCTCCTCTCACCTTCTCCACCTGTTAAGGGAGGGGGCCGGTGGATCTGATGGCTGAGACCCAGC
The DNA here is from genome assembly GCF_045843805.1 of Urocitellus parryii. Classification (NCBI taxonomy): domain Eukaryota; kingdom Metazoa; phylum Chordata; class Mammalia; order Rodentia; family Sciuridae; genus Urocitellus; species Urocitellus parryii. The sequence continues at coordinate 26,173,755 of NC_135539.1, read as the reverse complement.
TATCCTTGGGGCCATGTCTTTACCAACGGAGGGAATTTATGCAAAGAGTGGACGCTGTCTGTCCCACATGTCTGGAGCCGTCCCCAGCCTTCCTTGGAGTCAGCGATGGCCAACATGCAGACCAACATGGAGAGCCGAGTCCACATGTTAAAGATGGCAGAACCCTGACACGAAAGGCCTTCGGGTCTCTGAGTGCTGCGCCCCTCCCCTGACTCAGGCAATGGCAAGGCCCTACTGAGGTGGATGGCGCAAGGCGTCCATCCTCTGGAGGAACGCAGTATGTTTCTGGGAATGGGCTGATTTGTTTTTGTATTCCTTTAATAAGTATAGTTGTGATTTCTCATATGACCATTAAGTATGAAGGAAAAATCATGACTTTCCCAATTAATGCAACTACTTCTAAAGCATAGATCTGTTTGCTCTAAATGCAATGATTCAGCTGTGGAGTGTAAATTGTTAATGTCTAATGAAAAACTCCCTGTATTCCTGTCAGGGAAGTTTTTGAGAAATTAAATTAAAATCTAGAGAAGATAGATTAGTGCTTAGTACTGGGCAACTTGTTCTTGTTCCTGTGCACAATGGTTTGTGCTCTTACTTTTGTTTGATTAAAAGTAATAACAAATCAACCACTTGCCGCAACCATGGCACCGGTTCCAGTCAGTAAGTCAAGAAACAATAGTCAAGGTATAGGCCAATAGTTTGGGACATTTGTAACTATTATTAAAAGTTAACTAAGCAGAAACAGCTCAAAGCAAAACTCAACTGAAAGTACAAATGTTTGCTTATGCATAAGTCAAAATACATTCTTCTATTCTAATTGTAACTACGTAATATTTTGTTTCTTTGAATAATGATTACTGTTTTGTAACCACAAAATACTGTAAGCCTGCCAAAATGAAAAGTATATATGATCAACTTCACAAGTAAAGATTGGGATCAACACCTTCACTTTGGTGTCTGTGTTGTTTCTCCACCCCCTCTTTCGCCGACTCCTCACCATCCGTTCGTCTCCTGAGACCCCCTGTTGGAGCTGGTCTCCGACATCTGAGTAACTGTGGGGAAGGCAGCCTGGAGCCCACAATCTGAGAAAGAGATTTTATTTCAGTAGGTTGATCTTCTAAAATTAGGAATTTTCACATTAACAAGAACTTGCTGAACCAATCCAGTGCTGTTTTGGCCCACAATTAGGAAAGACCTTCAGTCTTTCCCTTTTCCATTCGTAAGAGGAGTCATAGATCCTTTCCTGCCCCTGTACCCAGGGTCAGGCCCTGAGGTGTCCTCTGAAGGGAGAGGAGTATTTAATCCAGTGCCTGTGTGCTGCTGGCACCTGCGTTGAAGGGGGAAGCTGCCAACTTCTGTGCTATTCTCCCATTCAGTTTTAGTCACAGCTATGGGTGGGACATTCTTGGTCTAATAACAGCTTCTCTCAAGAACCCACGGTGACCTTCCATTTCCCACCCCCCATGTATCCTTGACATTCCTGACATTGGTGGGAGACAATTCATCAAGCAGGTATGCTGTGTTAGTCAGCTTTCCATTACTGTAACAAAATAACTGAGGTCATTAACTTACAAAGAGGAAAGGTGTATTTTGGTTTACTTGTACTTTGGGAGGTTTCAGTCCATGATCCAATGGACCCATTGCTTTTGGGTCTGTGGTGAGGCAGCTCATCATGGCAGGAAGACACGGCGGAGCAAACTTGTTTACCCCATGGTGGTGAAGTGAAAAATAGAAATAGAGACTGGGTCCCATGATCTCTGTTGAGAATATTCTACCAGTGACCTAAAACCTGCCATTAGGCCCCTACTTCCTAAAGGCCACAACTGAGAGCACCCCCAATTCCTAAAGTCCCTACTACCTCCCAAGAGCACCACCTGGGGAATAAACCATGAGCACGTAGGCCTTTGGGAACCATTTGACATTCAACCGTGCACATGCCTGTCCTGGAGGTGGGTGCTCCCCTCCACCAGGGGCCTTGGGAGTGAGTGGATGCACACTTGCTGATGGGCCCAGGTGGAAATTCAGAGAGCCTGGACGCACAGAGCAGGGAACTCGATTATGTGCCCAGTGTGGGTTTCTCCTGCTCCCCCCCATCACCCGCCTCTCGCTGCTGCTCCTGGAGGTCAGCCCACAAACAGGCTGCCCACACCCCAGACCTGCATTTGGAGAGAATTCAAGTGAAGGCAGGCAGGAACAGCACGTCCTCACTCTGGCCTCCTATCAGCCTTGTCTCAAGTTCAAATGGACTCGTCCTTTGGCAATCCTTGAGGACTTCAATAAAGTGAATTGTCCGCTTCTGTTTGCAGTTCCTCGTTTCTTCCCCATGGCTTAGACTCTGGTGGAGATGGACGGCCAGTTTGTATGCCTCATAATCTCCAACAGATCTTAAGCCCAAGAAAACCCAACGACCACAGCCAAGAGCACCCCGTAAAGAGTTCTAACTCAGTGGTATTTACTTCATTTGAAGGATTTTTGCTATACACTATAGGTGAACCCAAAGAGGTATTCAAATGTATTAAGATACCTCATTGAACTTGAGAATATGACATCTTGACATGCTAATAGGCCAGAGTACCTCATCTCCCTCAGGTCTTTGCAAGATGGTGGCACCGTGTCCCACTGTGCCAGAGAGGTGCTTGTCAATCTAGGTGCTCAGGGTCCATATGGTGTATGTGGGAGTTTGTTCCTTCATTAAAAAATCCTCTTTTGTAATTAATTGGAATAAGAAGTGAACCTTTACCCCATTATTGTCTGTCATGTGCCTCTTGCCAATTAGCATGGTTGCACTTCACAGCTTAATTTAGTATCAGTTGTGAAACTTGAAGAAAGATTGCACCATCTTTGAATATTAATGCGATTTTGTTTCCCCAGGGCATTAAGCTTTCTGACACGCTGGACTCTCTCCACTTGGTAAAGAGTTTTTGGATTCTCAACTCAAATAAAGCTTCACTTACTTGTACCATCTTCCAATTTTATGGTGAAAAAGAGCCTCCATTCTGAACACTGGCCTACTTCTCGTTGAGGAGTAGAGAGACTGCCAAAAATCCTGAGATAAAAATTCTGGGCCGGCTTAACAGCCCTTGGAGTCTTTCCCAGACAGTGCTTCCTGAGATTTCCTGTAAGGTAGACTGATGCATTTTAGAAACTCCTCAGAGTAGAAAGGCCTTAGTGAGATGGAGCCTTTGGCATTGGGTCTGGTACCTGGGAGGGGATCAATGAATTTCTCTTTGGATGTAAGGGGTCTACCCATCGTCATCGGGCAAGGAACTTTAGTGCAAATCTCTGAGAAGTGATTGTGTGATCCCAGAGCTTTCGAGGGCTGGGTTATGGGACCTTCCACCTCTTTGCACCCTGGGAAATCTGTTGACATGGTCCAGTGTTCCTCCATGGGTAGGATGTGGAGGCTCCAAGTGTGCTTGGCAAAGAACCAGAAGTTTCCCAGGAGGCCTGACCATTCACTGACACAAGTTTGCTCTGCAGGAAAATGGCCCTCTCCTTCAACAAGACACCCCACATCTCCCAAAAGAGGAGGGGCCAACCCATCGAAAAGGGCCCTGCGTGATATCCAAGGGGACTTGGTTCTCTCTCCTTGATCATCGAGCTGCTTCTTGCCCATTGGAACCTTCTGGAATGTGCATTCTGGAGATGGTTCCTGTTTGTCTGAGCCCACCCTTTTCGATTCTCTCTCATGCGTGCGCTGTTTGAGCTGACGTGGGTGGTAACCATTCCATATTCTTCCAGGCAGTGTCTTCTGCCAGCATCAGTGGGAATCGCTGGACCTGGCGGCGGGAGTCTCACCGTTGCCTGTTTCTCTCTACCACCTCCTTCTAAACAGCCCTCGTCCACACCAAGTCCACTCACTGGGAAACGTCCACTGCGTTGGAAAGCCCTGCAGGCCACACCAGATGCATCCATAAGTTAAGTCTCCATTTGTTACTGTGACCGAATCCCCAGCCTCCCTTCCTACTGATTCTCAGTCTCTCCCCTGATCCCCTGATCCCCCTCCCACGAGGGCTTATTCACTTGTTTGTTCATCAAACATTTATGGACCACTGGGTTTTGTAGAGTCTGAGATGAATCAGGCAAACATCATGCCCTCAGGAGGTTCATAGACCAGGGAATAAGAAAGGTGCATGAACTGAAAATTATCGTCTGTGTGTTAAGAGCTATAAAAGTGGGAACCCCAGGAGTTATGGGAGGGGAAGAGGGGCTCTGGCCAGGGGTTCAGGGAAGGTCCCTACAGCAAGTGTGATTTTAAGGGCAGAGTATGCAGGGATAGCTAGCAGCAATGGTGGGGTGAGGGAGTGAGTTCCTAGAGCATTTTGTGCCTGTGAGATGTAAGGCTGGGAGATAAGGACAATTCAGATTTGGAGAGTTTGAACTTCATGAAAAGAATCTGCACAGCAGAAGGGACTTGGACAGAACTTTAGCCATTCAAAAGCCCTAGAAAACTCCTTCTCCTCTGGTCTTTGGTCTCTGTTTTGGAGGCCTGATTGGAGGATGTCTTAGTACATTTTGTGTTGCTGTAACAAAAATACTTGAGGATATTTGGTTGGCCCATGATTGTCTCAGCTGGAAAATCCAAACAGCATGGTGCCAGTCTTGGTGAGGGCTCCCTGGCTGTGTCACAGCGTGGTGGAGAGGCAGAAAGAGAACTGGCCCCACATGGCGTGACAGGAAGCACCAGAGCTGGCAGGGTCTTGTGATGATGAGAACGTAAACCAAAGCAGGGGTGGGAAGCCCAACCCAGAAGGTGCTGGCTGAGGATTGACTGGTTGGTCAGATCAGTGGGGTTGTGGGGATCAGCTGAACATGGGGGTGAAGACAACAGTAGATTCTTCATTGGCTCTAAATCGATGTTGGTGGTTGAACCTTAGAGAGCTCGGTACCTCAGGTTCCTTCTGCCTTGGAGGGCAGTTCTCCTCCTCTTCCTCCCACCCCACTGTCAATAAAGCTCGCACGAGCCCCTTTCCCAGGTGAGCCCGCCATCTCCTTGGGCCAGGCTCAGGACTCCTGGGAGCCACCAATGTTACCGTGTCCTTTCTCTAAGGCTCTGGGGCTCACCTTCTGCACAAATATTGATTCTTGGCCTGATTAATACTGCTATTTATATTAACAATGCATTTGTTCACCAAAAAAATAATTAGCACAAGAAGGCTGGATATTATTAGGGGCCTCATTAATTTCACCAAGTTTATTTAAGTGACAGCAGGATGTCAAGTCAATAATGAGTACTAATTAATAAACACATCTGAACACCGTGAAGCACACTCGAGTAGGGGCACAGAAACCTAAATTGGGGTGAGGGGTGATTTCTGAGGAGCACAGGGGATACATCCTCTTTTGAATGGAGGGTCCCAAGTGTGATGACCCAAGGTCTGATGTGCAAGGCAGGTGGCCTTGCTGAGTTATGCAAAGGGCTGACGACGGCCAGTCTGGGGGCTGAAGAGCTAGCATAAGGCCATCAGTGGCCTGAGACTCTGCCTCCTGACAAGATGTCCCCTCCTCTCACTGAGGAAGCATCAAGGACCTGGGTGGCCTTTGGAACCAGACCCTGTTTTGACACAAACCTCACCTTTTAGAAAGGCTGTGGATTGGGCATGAGGGGCTCTATGGGAAGAGCTCGGTGACCTGCAACGTTGGGGGACCTGGAAGTGGCCCCTCTGCTCCCTTTGTGGCCACCTCTGGATAGAGACCAAGTGCGTGGATTCAGTGTGGCACGACCACGGCCATCCTGAGTCTTGGCCACTGTGACTGCCCTGGCATAGCCCTGGCTCTTTCTTCCTGCATAGTCCCCGACAAACTATAAATAGGCAAACTGTGGGAGCGGCATACGTCACTTTAGAACACGGCTCTGACTCAGGGATGAGCCTGCCTCTTAGATGGTAGCTCAAGGTGAAGCCATTTCCGCCCTGGACCCCCAACACACACTGTCTTTCTGACCCGAATGGCAGGATCCATCTGTTCCTGCTGCAGCCCAGGACCTGCTCTGCCAGTCCGTCTGCATTCCTGGGCCTGTCTGCCCCTCTCCTGGGTCTCAGGCCACCGGGGCCAGTCCCCACACACTGGGACCAGGCTGTTGCAGAACACCCAGGGCCCCTTTGCTTCCTTGGCTCAGCAGGGACAGGCCTTGAGCCCTCCGAGGCGCCGAGTCTTCCCTGTATGTGCCTCTCACGTTAAAGCTGCTGTTCAGAAGCCCTGGGAACCTGTAATCGCCTCTCAGAGGTGGTTTTATTCCTTTAGCCTCCTCCCCGCTCCCTACTTAGAAGCAGCGGAGTGCTTCCGGAGCTAACACGATTGGCATGTTTAGGCAGAATCCGCTGGCTTCAAACAAAGCAAGCTGTTCTGAGTACACAGCCCGGAGCCACCGCAGAGGACACCGGAGCTCCAGCTACAAAGGAGCAGGGCTCTGGGGCATCCCGCCTCTGAGAGCCAGGGGCAGCGGGAGCGCTGGGTCTGGGGCAGCTCCAGCCAGTGGCCCCAGGAAGTGTGAACCTGGCTTTCTAGTGCCACCTCCGCCTTCTGTTTGGTTGTTGGGGAAATTGATCTTTCAGGTATTTTAACTGCATGGGTGGAAATCCGCAGGTGCAGTGTCTTGCTAAGACCAAAAGCCTTCAGGGACTGTTTTGGGAGCAAGTCAGAGGCAGACTCCACCCTCCCCAAGGGCCTTCATCTCTGGGCCAGACCTGGGCTGGTGAGGTCTCCTGGACTCCTTGCAGTCACTCTGGGAATTGAGAGCACCCCCATTGTCAGGGTGGGTAAGCTGAAACTCAGGCAAGTTTTGGTGGGCATGCCCGGGATGAGTCAATGGCAGGGGACACTTGTGAGACCCCGATGGTACGCAGGCAGGATGGGGGCTGCCACATAGCTTCTGTGCTGGCCTTTCCTGGTTCCGTTTGCATTCTGGCCCTCCCTCTGTCGGAGAATTAGCGGTACGACATGCTCACTCACGGGGGCCCTGGTGACTAATTGTGAGCCTTGGCATAGAGTGGGGGCCAGTCAGTGCTGCTGATTGGATCAAAGAACGATGACCGCAGGGGTCCCAAGGTCCAGATGTGTCTTTCTAACAGTAGCCCAGAGGCGACTCCTGCCTAAGGACAGCAAGGGCAGCCTGGCAGCCCAAAGTGAGCGTGGGTTGCTGACCCCCACCCCCACATTGCTGAGTGCCTCTGCCCGCAGCCCTGCACTGGGCTCTGGATGCCTGTGGCCTCCGTCTCCCTCACAGCGGGCATGCAGGGAGGGCAGGTTATCAGTGTTTTCAATAAGAGGAACCTGAGACCCTGACAGATCTTGCTGAAATTTATATAGGGAGTGAAAAATGAAGCCATATGTCTTCCCCCAATCCCAAAAGCCAACAAGCCGACTGCAGGCTGAAAAAATCCCAGTGGAAAGAAAATGAATGTCACACACCTAACCTATCAGGCCTCGGAGCTCAGCAGAACAGAACGCGGTGGAGTGTGTGTGCGGTTTCCTTGCGACCGTGGGGTGGACGGGGGCTACAGCTGCCTGTCATCTCCATAGTATCATTCCCTATACAAATACCCTGGGGAAGCAGCCAGGTTCAAAATTCAGATTCCTGATGCCACTGAACGGGGCTGGCTTGCAAACCACCGGGAAGTGGAAAACTTCTGTGAAACCATTGTGAGTTGTGGACTGCTTGTGCCACAGGGAAGGGACAAGTGATGGGACAGGATGGACCAGAGGACAGGGAGGCAGATTCGGGACCTCGTGGGAAAAGAGACTTCTCTCTGGGGAAAGGTGGGGGTGGAGTGTTTCTAGCCGGGGAGGCCTGGATCCAAGCTGGGTGCTGGATCAGACAGGGTGCTGGCAGCTCCAGATGATGTAAAGAGAAGGAACCACGGATTTCTACCGGGAAATACTGGGCTGAGAAGCGAGGTCAGGCTGGAAATAAGTCAGGATGAGTTGAGGGCTCGCGTGGTAGCCAAGCTGGGGAGTGTGGTTGGGTTGGTTGGAAGTTAGCAAGATGGCGGCTCCAGCTCAGGAATGAGTGTGGGAGGATCTGCTCTCCGTCTGTGATGTCCTTCTCTTTGCACAGGGCTCAGTCCAAGGGTCTGGACGAAAGGCAGACAGCACACACTGCTTGGACTCCTCTCTCCCTGGTTTCTCTGACTGTCCCAGGCACCTGGGCTTCAGCCTTCTGCACAGACAAATCACACAAGTAGGCACTTGTGTCATCTCCCACAACCAAATACTGGCACCAGACACTCCCCCATCTGAGGGTCTTTTGAGCATGGGAAGATCTTCACTGACACTCAGGATGAGCTAAGGGACACAGGGAGTTTTGCACCTGGGTAGAAAGAAATCCAGTGGCATATTCAGGGCAGGATAGTGGGAGGGCCCACCACGGATGACAGCAATAAGGGAATTCATTTTTAAATTCATAGAGAATTTAAAAAACCAACAATAAAATTTACAGGAAGTTGGCCAACTTTTTATTGTCACCTTGCATGGGCAATGGTAAATCACGCTGTCAGTGAAAACTTCTGTTGGTCTAATTTCCAGGTCATGGTTCCAGTAACTTCTGAGCTTTAATAATGTGATATGTCAATACGTAATCTGCATATTATTATAATTATCATCATCTATTGCTAAACATTGCTTTCTATGAGGAAGTCACATGAGAGAACTCCGGCTTTGGAGTTTGTTGTGGTTAAGATATGACCTGTTCCCCCAAAAGCTCATGTGGCAAGGCAGGAAAATTCAGAGGTGAAACAGTACAAGAGCCACAACCTAATCAGTGGAGTAATCCATTTGCTGGGTTAATAATTTGAATGGATTACTTAGAGTACTGTAGGTGGGGTGTGGCTGGAGGAAACAGGTGAGGTTGCATGTCCCTGGATTATGTCTTGTCCCGGCTTCTCTCCCCCTCTCTCTGCTTCCTGACTGCCATGAGCTGAGTAGCTTTCTTCCCCCATGATGTTGGGCCTCACCTCAGGCCCAGAGCAATGGAGTCAGCCAGCCACGGACTGAGCCTCTGAAACTGTGAGTCAAAATGAACTTTTCCTCCTCTGAGTTGTTCTTGCTGGGCATTTTGGTCTGTGATGAAAGGCTGACTCACTCTGAGGTGGTCTCAACATAGGGTAAACTCAGCCATCTAATGCTTCTGGGCGTTGAGTTCCCAGGCGAGGAGAGAGGCCTCAGGGGAACCCAGCGCAGCCCCTGCCTTGCTCCCGGACTTCCAGCCTCCAGAACCGTGAGAAAATAATCACGTGGTGTTTGCTCCCCCCAGTCCTGGGTGTTTTGTTACGCCGGCCCGAGCTGACTATTACAAGGTTCCAGGAGCTGTTGGAGGCAGCTGCCAGCTCTGCCAGCTCTGAGCCTGTGGGCAGCTGGCAGGGCTGGGTCCCTGCTGGAATATCAGCTCCGGGAGCACATGCTGGGCCCTCTCTTACCTGATGCCACTCTATCGGCTCCTCGCGGGCTGTGGGGCTTCTTCAGCAGACCCTCGTCCCGCTTAGGGGCTGGGGAGGTCAGTGAGGGTGAGGAGGGGTCTCAGAAGAGAGAACAGGGTGAGGTCAGGGGCATGGCAGGAAAGCTGAGGGCATCTCAGGGGAGTGTTTTAACAGCCTGGACGGGCCAGAGCCTGGCTCTGAATCCAGTGAATCCCAGGCCTCCTGCCCTTCGGGGTCCCACAGGGGCCTCCCCTTTCCACCTGCAAATCTGTGTGAGGCTGGGTTTTCTAAAGACAATTTAACCAAAATAATGTTTTGCAGACTGAGTCAAGAAACAGAGAATATGGAACTCGCTGCCCTCCACCAAGCCAGACACCAGAGACTCTCAAAACCCAAGCAAGGCTGCTCCTCTCACCCGGTTTCTGTTTGGAAAACATGGCTGGTCTGTAGGGAACGCATTATTGATGTGATCATGCCATGGCTCATTGCTATTGAGTTAATAAATTCCTTTCAAATGTCTGTCTTCATCTATAGTGTGGTGCACATCCAAGTTATCACCCACAAAAACAGGAGCGTCTTGGGGTCTTCGATAATTTTTAAAGGTGTAAAGAGACCAAAGACATCTGAGGACTGTTCAGCTGAAATACAGATGATATGTCCCTAGGGGACCAAGGGAGGTTCTGAAATGTGGGTCGGGGACACGCGGCCAGCTGCGTGGACGCCACAGCGATCCTGCACTGCTTTGGGTGGGCAGGAAGGGGTCACCCAGAGGTTCCACACAAGGAAATGATTTGAAGGGAGCCGAGTTTCAGGAAATAGTGGTGGGGACACAAGCAGAGAGAGGGGCCAACTCCTTACTACAGGCAGGATGGGAAGAGACCAGGGCCCACCAGGACGTGTCCCCTTGGTGGCTCCAGGGCAGCAGAGCTCAACGCCAGGAAGTCTGTGGGGGTCTGGGAGGGCAGGCCCCTGTCAACAGCTCATGGCTCTAAGCTAGAGTTTTGAGGATTCCTGAAGGGAATCCTGGGAAGAAGTTCCCATGAAGAGTCGATGTCTGCTGTCCCCTGGATTAGGGACAGAAGTCCAGCTCCCGGAAAAGGGAAGCTCCGGGCCTGGAAAGAACAGAGTCATTGAGAACAGGAAAGAGAAGGAACGAAGGTGTTCTGTGTCTGTTAGCACCTAACCTGTTGGATTGCCGAGAGAGTATGTCTGGTTGCATGCAAGAGTTTAGAGTGATTGCTTTGGGCCCGAAGTCAGTTATTGAGTGACCAAGAGAAGATTTAAGTCCTGACTCTTGGTTATTGAAGTTGAGAGGTTTTGCCCTGGGACACCTTTCTCTCTGCTTTCAGGGAGATGAGCCGAACAGGAACACAGGACAAAACCGGGCAGGTCTTGCTGCGAGCAAATCCAAGGTGACAGGAGGGTGCTCCAATCTGTGTCTGCTCAGGAGGTGGCAGGGGAACCTAAGCAGAGGGGTAAGGAGGGCTGACTGGCTGTCCCGGGGCACGCCTGGTGTTCTGGACTGAGCGCAGTTCCCCACGATTCTGGTATGCCCTGCAGCCGAGGCTGTCCTCTCTCGCTCTTCCTCTAGGCCACCAGGCCCTGTTCTCATTCTTTAGGCTCTGCTGTGGGGGACTTGATGACACCAGGTTCTCAAGGTCCCTTTAGGTCAGGCCCAGGGTTCTGTACATGCATCCTGATGATCAGCTTGTGCAGAGACAGGGAAGTTGCTGTCTCATGGCTTGATCAGGAACAAGGCGCCACCCTGGACATCCACCACCGTGAGCAGAGGTACACGTCCGGCTGCCTGCTGGACATTGTGTCCGGGTGTCTCATGTCTCAGATTGCACACGTCTAAAGGGAAGCCCTGGCCACCCCATTCTGTTCACCTCCATTGCCCTCTGTGAACACCCAAGTCCATCGGCTACCTGCCCAGCCCTCCCCATCTCCATGCACCTACTACTTGAAGCCAACTTATCCTTCCCTCATGGCCATACCCCTCAGCAGCAGGTCCTGCAGGGTCTGTCTCCATGGGCAGCTCCTTGTGCCTCTGTCTCCCCTGTGGCTGCCATTGCACTCATTCGTATTCCCTCACATCTCAGTTACTTCACAACAGTGGTACCCCCACTGGTTTTCCTGTCTCTGATCTTGTCCCTGTCAGACCTGTTTTGTCACATGGATGAGCCTCTTACAATAGGACTTACACTGCACCAGTGCTTTGCTTCAAACCATTCTAAGGCACTTACAGCTTTGTGTCAAACAGCTTGCCCAGCCTGCGGGCACTTGAGGCCTCCTTTGGTGCAGCCTCCCTCCTCTCCTGGCCTTGCTCTCTTTTCTCCCGCCCCGGGGCCTCCTGGTGTTGACTCCTCACATTCCTTCCACACACACGTGCAGAGCTCCCTGACTTACAGGGGTTTGACTTAATGGTTTTTCAACTGTTCAATGTTGCAAAAGCAACACACAAATAGAAACCGTACTTGGAGCCTGGGATCTGATCTTTCCCGCGTGGCACGAGGCTCTCTGGTCACGTGAGCCATGGCTCCAGTTGGCCGCGGTGGAGAACAGACTCCCCAGGCTCCAGGGCTGCTGTGTGGCTCTGCCGCGGGGCTCAGTAGGTTGGTGTCTCTGGGGCGTGCCCAGCTTGCAGTGGGTTCACCAGGCTTCGTGCCAAGGTGAGCTGAAGAGCACCTGCATCTGAATTTGTGGTTCTCTTTGCCTAGAACCTTCTCACCTTCATTTTTTAAAATGGCGACTTCTTCACATCTTAGCACTCAGTTCCAATATTCCTTCCTCAAGGTGGTCTTCCGACCAACATTCTCAAAATGCCCATGCCCCCCTGCTCAGTTATTCCCTATCATCCCACCAAAGCCATTTCTTTCTAGTTTTTCATCACCTGGGATTATCTATTTATGTTTCAGGGTCTGTTTTCCACCCCAAAACTGGAGTGTACTATGTTCTTTGACTGGAAGGACTTTTCACGTGTCTGATGCCCTCCATGGTCTCCGACACACAGCCAACAGTGCCATGAATACTTGTGGAAATAATGAGCCCATAGAAGAATGAATCAAAGGTAAGTAGCTTGTCGTGAGTTGTCAGGAGTTGTGATTTGAGTGGCAGTCTCTGATTGTCCGGTGTCAGGACCACACCCGGGCTGGGAACTCCTTGTGCAAAGGCAGGAGGTGGGACTGCCCAGTTGCTGAGGTGATGCCCTGTTGAAAGGAGGTTCTGTGCTTGCCCCAGGACTGTCAGTCTTGGCCCTGAGTTCAGACACCAGCTGCCAGGGGTAGAGAATTATGAGCACAAAAAAAGTAATTATAACTGGGCTTTGTCCTTCAGCCTGCTTGCTTTGAAGAAACTCTCTCACAGAAAACCCCTTTGATGCTAAAGCCTATATACAGTGATGTGCTGAGCTGACTCTGGGTGGTTCATCCCTCATCAGAGGATGAAGAACCACGGGCCCCAGCTTTTTCTCTCTTTGTATGACTGTTTGTCTCTTCTTCATTCCCCATCGCCCCCTGCTGGTTTCTGCAGGTGGCGGCAGGGCAAAGGAGGGCACTGCAGGGGTCTAGAGGGACTTGGGAAGCTGAGCTTCCAGGCTGTTCTGCAGGAGGTGGGAGCCTCAGACTGCCCACCAGTCCTTCTGGGCGAGTTTCACTGGGTCTGAAACCTGGAGAGGGCAGGCCCAGCTGCAGAGCTCAGAGCACAGGCAGGCAGGGGCAGCAGTTTGATCTGCACTATTTTTCCGGTAGCTTCTCTGCTTCATGTCAATTCTGGTGGGCAGCTGGGTGGTAGACAAGCCCCTTCTTCCTTCATTCTCAATCTGTCTCCCCCCACCCGAGGCACCTCCAGCTGTTAGCTCGTGAGAAGCTCAGAGGGAAGTACCTTCTGGAGGATTCTCTGGGGTCAGATACCGGCTCTGCTTCCTGCTCCAGGTTCTGACAGAACTTTCCTCCAATGTGACATCAGACACCCCTCACCAGTTTTAGGAACCAAAACACCTTCAAGGGGCATCTGTCGGTCCAAAGGGATTGCAAGAAGCACCTGGAAAGCTGTTTTCCAGATCATGTGAGTCTAGAAACCTCTGACAATGACCTTGGGGAGACCCAGGCTCTGGCCACCCAGGACAAAGCTTGCCTGACCCCCCTGGGGTGAGCACCCTTCCACCGTGCGTGGCAAGTGTGAAGTCGGGGCTCCCAGGAAGGAGGAGCAGGGCAGGTGGAGGGCCTGGCTTCTCCTCTCGGTGGCTTTTCTCTGGCTCTGTTCTTAGCTGTCCTTCAGAATCTGCCCAGAGCCCACTTAATGAGCAGCAGACAGCCTCCCCAGCCGGAGCTCAAGTTTCCTTTCGCCTCTGGCAATTTCACCTGCTGGGTTCCCCTGGCTGGAGCCCAGGTAGGAACTAGTGTAAGTCAGAAAAGTTTAATTGGGCCCCAAATGTGATTAACCAAGACCCGCTTAAATATGCTGTGCTGGTGTTTGGCATGCCACAAATTCTAGCATTACCCAGGGGGTCCTAAAAACCATTCTGCTTTTAATGTTCCTTGCCTGGTTTACTCGAGTTGGAATTTAAATCAAAGGGTAACATCTATATTGGGGATAACTTTATAGTTTATCTTAATATAATGGTTAATAAATGTCATGTTTTAAAGGGACTTTTTAAAAACAATGGTTTTAACAGTGTTATATACTTTTAAGGGGATCTGGGAAGCGGTTGACTAAATATGATACCATGTAATTTTAGACATTATAAAAATAGAGCTGCAAGAATGGGAAAGATAAGACTCAAGGGCCCTGAGCCAGAGCCCATTCAAATACTGGGAGGTTTGCAGAAATCAAAACAGAGCCTCCTAGGTCCTCCCACTGAGCTCCTCACACAACCCATTGACAACAGGGTCTGTCACCTTTAACCTGGAGAGAAGTGGAAGAGGGACTCAGGAGTCTTCAATAAACCACAACATCTAGTGTAGCTTTTGGAACAAGACCCTTTTCTGACTTGGTCACATGACATAGAGGGAGACTCCAGTAGCCAGAACAGGGGAAACAGCATGTGGAGGTGTTCTAGTCTGTTTTCTGTTCCTATAACAAAATGCCTGAGGCTGGGAAACTTATACCAATCAAAGTTTATTTGGTTTATGATTTGGAGGCTGGGAAGTCCAAAACGTGGCTCTGAACCTGGCAAGGGCCTTCGTGTGGCATTATGGGGCGGCGGGGGGGGGGGGCGTCTCATGGAGAGACAGGGCATGGGTGCCAGGTTGGGTCTCTCTTTTCCTACAGAGGATGTCATGCGGGCTCCACCCTCATGACCTCATCTGATCCTAAGTACCTTCCAAAGACCCCACCTCCAAAGGCAATAAACATATGCATTTGGAGATGAATGTCTAGTATGTGAGTCTTGGAGGACAGGTTCAGGCCACAGCATTGGCCGCAATCCCTGATCCTGCCTGTGCCTCTGAGGTGACCCCACAGGGCTTGCTGTTCTTCATCTGTGAAAGGAGGGGGTTGTGCTGAGACAGCCTCTTGTGATTTCTGGCTTTGAGATTTCACTTCCTTGACCTCCCGTGGCGCCTTGTCCTTGTGGGGCCTGTGGTGCTCAGTCTGGGCAGGAAAGCCGCTGAGTCAGGTGGAGAGACTCCACCTGCTCTTGAAGAGTCCCTGTCCCGGGCTGTAGAAAGCACCCTGGAGTTTAGTGAGACGCCCCCCCCATCCTTGATTTCTCCTGCCAGTCATTTCCCATCCACTGGCTGTCACCTGGGTGCTTGGCTATTAATCCCCCGAGGTCTTGCAGTGTTTGGAGTTGACAAAGGTCTCTGTTCCCTACTCAGTGCCCCATTGCAGGGGACTTGGGTGAAGCCTTCCTGGACATTTTAAGCATTGAATCATCTCTGTGGTTAACGGTTGGGGTGTCTGTGACTTGGATTGCATCAGCTCTGGACCCCTGACTGTCTCACCGGGGCCCCAGGCACGCACCGAGGCCTTTGTGTTCACCCTCGACTGGCGGATTGGCGATCCGTGGCTGAGGCCAGCTCCCGGCAGCATCCATTTCTCTGGACAGCCATCTGCTGAAGCAAGGGAAGGCGTCGTTCCTAAATCTGAGCGCAGAGGCTGGGTTGCAAACGCCAGGCAGGCAGAGGCAGGGCTGGAGCCTCAGGTCTGTCGGTGTGGAAGGGCCCGGGTAAGATCCTGGGGTCTTCTGCTGGCTGAAGACCCTTCCTTGCCCCCGCCGTGAACTCACTAAGGAGGGCTGGACACTTCAGTGGCTTCTTTGGAAAACCTAGATCTCCCTGAATTGGCTCCTCTAAAACCTCTCCCTACCCTTCACTTGGGTCTCTTCCTCTTTCTTATCACCTCAGTCTTCCCTTCAGTCCTCTTGAGTCCTGAGGTCACCCTTCAAACCTCTACCTCCCCCCTCTTGCCCCCACAAGACCTTTCTCTCCCCGCTCCAGCCCCCTCCAAGCCCCCCGCCACTGAGGCCTCTTAAAGGACTCAGGAACCCCGAATCCCACCCCAAAACAACTACAATCAGGCAAATGAAAATCTCAAAAGCTTCCTCCAGCCCAGTGCTGTGGCACATGCCTGTGATCCCAGCTACCGGGAGGCTGAGGCAGGAGGATTGCAAGGTCAAGGCTGGCCTCTGCAACTTAGTGAGACCATGTCTCAAAATAAAAAGTAAAAAGGGCTGGGGATGTGGCTCAGTGGTAAAGCACCCCTGAGGTTCAGGCCCTGGTACAAAAAACCAAAACAAAAAAACCCCAAATCCCCCAAAGCCAAAAATCCTCCTCAGCAAATGTTGGTAAAACCCTCTATCCTCCCTGGCCCAGGTGAACTATGCACCAGTCAGGAACACGATTTGGACAACTTTAGGAAGAGGACCAGGGAGGGACCCTGTCACTCATGTAACCAGTGAGTTTTGTATGACTGTGTTTACCCAACTCCTGGCTGACGTCCTGTGGGCTGTTCGGGTCGGAACTGTGTGCCCTCCGTCGCTGTCTGTCCTGCTCTGCACCACGCCCACGGCGTCCTTCTGGCTGGTCACAGGATGAGGTCTGTCTCAGCCTCGCTCATCTCTGCTCCTCGCGTTGAAGGTCGTGTTGACCCCTGCTGGCTCCCCAGTGCAGCCCTGGAGTCCCTGGGCGGGGCTAGCTTCTCCTCCAGGGCCCGGAGGGAGTCACGAAGGTCAGGTTCTCAGCTTGTTCCCACTAGCAGTATTTTGTGAATCCTGCAGAAGCAGCCACCTCGTCGTCATCGATGCATGGAATTGCTCCTCCTTGCGGTGAGGGTACAAGCCACGTCATCCCCTCTGGAGCGCGAGGCTGTGTAGGCAGCACAGTGTAGGGTGACGTACACTCTATGGCACTGGGGAGGACATGGATATCCTACAACACCCAGCTGGTAAGGGTCGTGTAGGTCCAGCACTAAAGAGGAACACGTTCTCAGTTGCAGGTGCTGAGGATGGACACAGGAAGCCCCAATAGCTGTGGAAATACTGGACCATCTTTTCAGGGACACTCCTCAGATCTCTGGTGCCCAAAAATGTGTCTGAAACTCTCTCTAGAGGTCCGCTGCCACTGGAGTTGGTCACAGCGCTCGCAGCTTCTGTTTCTAAGGGCTGAGAATGACCAGCAGCTGGGCACAGTGGGGGTGGGGCTGTGACCAATGAGAAGGACTTGGGGGCCTTTCCAAAGCCAGCCTCTGTTTCCAGAAAAGAACAAAACACTGGCCAGAAAGCACGTGCCCCTGACCGACTGGACACCAGGAGCTGGGTGAGTGGGCTGTGTCCCAGCCTCTTTGCTAAATGCCATCTCAGAGGGGGTGGCACGGCTCTCGGTCCAGCCCAGGGGTGTTCAGTCTTCCTTCCTGCAAATGCGATAGGAGACGTCAACTCTTCATCATGCTAGAGGCACACAGAGGCCCAGGACCAAGAAAGAGGAGAGACGAGATGTGGGCGAGGTGAAGATGGTCACAGATTTTGGAAGGGACGTGGCTGCTGCTTTGGCCCTGGGTGCTCACTGCACATGGAGGGATCGGGCAAGATATCCCGCAGCTGTCTGCTTCCGACCAGAAGAGCCCGTCATCGGAACCCAGATGAGCTGGAGCATCTATTGCTATAGCACACGAGGCGGCCACATTTGCTCAACAGGGAAAGGATGGAAAGAAGTGGCCTTTCCTGCAGGACAGAGGTGTCAATGAAGAACTCTGGGGAAGGTGCGTTTCCATGCATGGCTGCAAAACGCCTGCACAGGGGCGGTCCTCCTGCCGAGCATGCTCAGTGGCACTACCCCTAAAGCTGAGCGCCGATGGGAACCTCCTTAGCCTCCTGATTCGAGCTCACCTGCACTGATTTCCTCAGCTGATCCTACCCTCCGCCCCTGCTGCAGACCCCACTGGACGTTCATGGTCAAGACCTTGGTGGATCCCTTGGGCTCTGGGGGATTCATTTTCAAATTTGGCACCTGAGTTAGCTTTCCATCACTATCATGAATACCTGAAAGAAATCAGCTGTTAAAGATCCCAGGTTTCTTTTGTCTCAGTCTCTGAGGTGTTGGGCCATGGTGACTTGGGCTTGTGAGAACAGCATGTGGTGGCAGGAAGCTCTTGGCAGAGGAGGGCTGCTTGCTTCATGGTGGCTGAGAAGCAGAGAGAGGGGAAATGGGCACACGCCATGGACCTAACTTTCTCCAAGGGAGCCCTACCTCTTAAAAAGTCACATCACCTCCCAGCAGGGCCATAGGCTGGGGACCAAGCCCGTAATGCATGCGACTTTGGCAGACATTTCAGATCCAGACTACGCAGCGTCCACTGGGCTTTTATTTCCAATCCTTGGTCTGTAGCTTTAAGAACACTCCGGACTGCACTGCTGGTAGCCCCAAGACCCCCCTTCCTGTGTAACCCCACCCTGCCCCACCCAGCTGCCCTGTCTGCCCTTGGAAAGAGTCAACACTGACCGCAGCAGAGAGGAGGGTTGGGAGGAACCTGGGCCCTTCATTCCATTGTTGAACCTCTGGTCAGACTTGCAGATTTATTTCTGAGCACAGTAATCAATTTCCTCGTTTTATGAAGGCAGTTTAAATCAGGCCTGTCTGTTATGTATGCGCTGCCCAAGTCCTCGGGTCTGACTCCCAGGAGGAGTGTGGTGCCAACCGAGTCCTAAGTCTGACTCCCAGGGAGGAGTGGTGGTTGGTCAGCTCCCACAGCCCCACCTGCTCATCCCACATGGGACTGGCTTGGAAAGGGGTTGAGGAGGAAAGGAGGAGAAGGGGAGAGGAAGTTCAGGGAACAGGTTTCTCACTCTGAGGAGGGACAGAAGGTCACAATGCTACCACCCAGAACAAGTTGCCTAGGAGACACGCATCCCCATGTTATGGTTTAGATATTAGGTGCCCCACAGAAGCTCACAAGTGCAAGAAGGTTTGGAGGTGAAATGATTGGCTTATGAGAGTCTCAGCCCGGTCACTGAGTTATCCCCCATAGGGATTAACGGAGTGGTGACTGTAGGTGGGTGGGGAGTGGCTAGAGGACCTGGGTCACTAGGGGTGTGCTCTTGGGGTAGACAGTTTGGCAGTTTGTCTCCGCCTCCTGGCAATGTCCAGAGCACCTTCCCCCAATACACCCTTCCGCCATGATGTTCTGCCTCACCTTGAGCCCAAGGAAGGGAACCAACTGTTCATGGACTGAGACCTCTGAAACCATGAGCCCAAATAATCTTTTCCTCCTCTAATTGCTCTTGGCAGGTCTTTTGGTGACAGTGGCAAAAGGCCGACTGAAAGACCCCACCAGGATGAGAGGATAAAGGAAGAGCAAGCCAGGGAGACCTGGGAATTGCCTGGGAAGCTGTTGGGCTTCTCCTTCTGCCCTCTGGGAGATGCCAGTTGGATCTATGCCTCCATTGGGGTCTTAATAAGAGAGACAATCAAGGCTGAACAAGAGCGGACTTGTTGTTTTATAAGGGAATAAAATTGGTATCTCCATCTCCCATCCTGTTGGATGGTGTACCAGACCTGCTCTTTGCAGAAGCTGTTAGCCTGTGGCATTGTTCCATGGGACACTATACAGCAGGGTGTTTTGTGCATCTAGGCCACACCAAGATATAAGTAAGCAAATGAATAAGTGAAACTCTGAATAGAAAGATATCTGTTCATTTCCTGTAGATGCTACTGTGACAGAAAATTATTCTTGATGCTGGGTTGGTCCCTCCTTTGACTTCAAGTTACCCATGTTCCCCTTGCAGAGTTCCTGTAGATCTCAGAGTTTCTTTGGATCTCAGCGGAAAAGTCAACTGCAAGACAAGCTTCCTAGGAAGGACTGCAGGCCACATTTCAGTCGTGGGCAGTGGCAAGTCAGGAGAGGAGGAGAAAAGTCGAGAATTAATTCAGAGAGCTGTGGGCAGGTACTGAAGGGAATTTAAAGGACAGAAAATTGATTTGGCAAAAATTATCCAAATGTGCCCGAGGGAAACACCCCCTTGGAGAGGCGAGAAGACTCAGTCCTCCTAGATAATCAAGGACGTGGTGAAGTCTAAGAACAGGAAATGATTCTAAGAAGTCACAGAAACTTTGTTTCTTAAGCAGATTAATCAAAGGTGGAAAAAACAAAAACCTTAAAATCTGTTATCAAGAGTAGATCAGGGGCCCAAGAGAACTTTGTCATTTTAATGGAAAGAAAATAAAAAAACAGTTTTGTATCAGTATTGACAGTACAACTCATAAAAAACAACAAATCCATCTGCTTTTAGTGAGCTTTGAGCAGGTAGGATTCACTTTTTGAGGTTTTCGGCAAACCTTCTTACATCTTTCTATATGCTCCAAAATGGCAAGTTTTCATAAAGGTTTTGGGATTTGGTAATTATGGTTGAAAAGTCCATCATAAAACTTTTATTCCGCCTACGTCAACCTCCTGTACCTGGTGACTTAGAAGAAGGCTGTTTCACTAAACCAACATTCAGCTAATTGTAGTTATTAAAGATTCACCCAAATTATGTGAACTCAAAAAGACCTGGGGTTGGTTTCTGAGAGTTTTAGAAATAAGCACTTGTTTGGCTCTAATCCGTCCTAGCTGGAAAAGGCATGAAGACCCCAAGAGAGGACAACCCTGGGGCCAAATTGAGGCAGATACAAGTCAAAGAAGGTCAACCACGGATGGCAAATATCAGAAGCCAGAAGAGGCTAGGAGGTGTTGTCCCCTGGGACTGTCAGGGAGCACTGTCCTCACAAAACCTCAGTTCTGGGCTACCAGCCTCCAGGGCTATGGGCCGAGACATTTTTATTGCTTTAAGTCCCCTGGTTCATGGATGTCTCTTACAGCCACCTTGGAAACGAACACAGGCCAGCCAGGGAGGAGAGAGGGTGACTGCCTGGACCAAGGGGCCCGTGTGGCCAGCTGAGGAGAGCAAGGGCGGCCAGGGTAGGAAAGTGGGGTGACCCATCTCAGAGAGGCCCAGCGAAGGAGCAGGACGAGATGAGAGGAATTTCTGCACATGGGGAAAGACACCGGAGAGGGAGAGTGGGATGTGGCAACCAGGACAGTGCCAGGGCCTCATGGAGGAGCAACACCCACAGAGGACAAGTGTGAGCCGGCTTCGGCTCCCTGCCCCTCCCCACAGCCCCCTCCTGGGCTGGGACACTCACTCCCCAGGAGCGCTGAGGACCAGACTGCTTTAGATCTGCTGCTGAGCTGCTCCTTTAATTAAGGATATGAAATAAAACAAAAAAACATTTCTTACCGAGGGAAAAAAAAAGTGTTTCACAGCAGCTTGGGGAATAAGATGTTTATTAAAAAGAAGGATAATGCAAAGCAGAGAATAAATGTAACGAAATTACTCAACACGGCAGAGCTCTCGATGAACACAAGAAACCAATGTTTGGCTTCGCTTGGGCTCAAGGGAATGCAAAGGAAAGCAGAGACTCGCTCCTTGTCTGCTACTGACTTGGTGGACTTTGAACCACGCCTGTAATGGCCGGGGGTAGCCAGGTGCGGGTGTGAGTGGGCGACTCTATACCACGGCTGAGAACAACTGTCTTTCTGGGTGATCACCTGATGGTATAGCAAAGTAGCCTTAAAATATGCACAGATGTTGATCCAGACATCAAGGTCTAGATTATCCTTCTAAGGACATTGCTAAGACAATTCACAACACTTTTTGCTAAGCTGGGTGCTCTGGAACATGACTGTAAATCCCAGTGACTTGGGAGGCTGAGGCAGGAGGATCAAAAGTTTGAGGTCAGTCTCAGCAACTTAGTGAGGCTCTGCTCAAAATAAAAAATAAAAAGTAAAAAGGGATGGTAGTTGTGGATCAGTGGTAAAATGCCTCCAGCTTCAATCTTTTTTTTTTTTTCTTAATTCTTTTTGTTGTTGTCAATGGACTTTATTTTGTTTGTTTGTATGTGGTGCTGAGAATTGAACCCAGGGCCTCACACATGCTAGGCAAGCACTCTACCGATGAGCCACAATCCCAGCCCCTCCAGCTTCAATCTTTAGTACCAAAAAATAAATAATAATAATAATAATAAAAGAAAAAAGAAAGACTATGCATTTCAACATTATTAACATTACCAAAAATGAAAATAAATAGATATTCAATAGTACAGAACTGATTCAGTTAGTGATAATGAAACTAAAAATTAAAACAATAATTTAGGCAGCATTTGTAGACAACAAAGATATCCAGGATATGCTAATTATAAATAAAAAGGTATCAGGACAATTTTTATAGAAGCAATAAATCAAACATTTTTGAAGTGCCTGAAAGAAAACCACACCAAATAATCACTGGTATTTAATTTGGAACAGTGAATTAAAGAGTGATTTTAAAGTTTCTTTTTATTTAGTTTTTCTTTTTCTCCCCACAATATGCATGCTTTGGTTATACAGATGTGAGGAGTAGGTGTTATAAACAAGAAGTGGGTCTACTCAAGGTCGCCTCTGAGAAAGAAATGTTGGTGTATTGGCGTTTGACCCCACCCACTTTACTGATGAAGAAATTCGTGGAGGTGAAGAAATCAAGACCCCCTAAGGAAGAGCCAGGCCACACGTGGGAATCCAGTGACGTTCTAGGAACAGGGGCAGCCCTCCTGGGCTCTGAAGACGGCCACGCATGCTGCTTCCTGATGTGGCGGCGGGTCAGGTAAAAATCAAGTTGACTCATGGGATGCCACCGTCTGGACACTGCAGCTGCTCTGTCCTGATTGATGTCCCATGTGGGGGATCTTTATTTTGAAACAAGAATTCTCCATTTCTCAGTCATCATTTTCATTTGGTCCAAACCCATTTCTCAGAGATTTTGAAGAATTATCCTTCCGGACAAATCCAGTATCACAGGTTGGGTGCTACCTGCTTCCTTCTATGACCAGCTGGTCATCGCCACTTGGGGACAAAGGTCTGACTAGGTTCCTTCAACCCAGCTGGCTCTGCCCCACCTGAGCGATGGAGCCCTCCTGGAGGAGCTTGAAGGACACTGGGCGAAGAAGCAGATTCAAGTGCTTCACAAAGGCACTTGGTGACTGGAACAATAAGGAGGAGACCAGGAATGACCGGAGAGTACTGGCCCACACCAGGCAAGGCTGCCCCCAGCTCCACCCCAGCCCCCAGGGGAGGCTGGGTACCTGGCCTGTTTCATCTTATCAAAGACAGCTCCAAAGAGGGGGATGCACACAGGACAGAGTGCTTACATCCATCTTTGGGTTGGTTAATGTGCAATTAGGGTCGCCTCATGATCTATGGGTGCTTGATGCGGTTCCAACTGGCCGCCTCATCTTCCGAACATGATTGCTTGATTATAACTCTGTGAACATGAGCTTCCCTTTAGATCACTATAATCAAATGCAGGAGAAACTCTGAATTATGTTCTCTTCTTTCAGCTGCTTATTAAAAATGTTCACTCCACTTCTTTCACTCCCAGAGGTAGAACTTCGTAAGAATTGCTGTGGTTTGAGACAAATATTTTAGGTCCTATAAAAAGAGATTTTTCCCCCTCTTACAAGATAAGACAAACCACTCTATTTTCTTTTTTTTTTGTTGTTGTTTGTTTGAAATATGTGTTGTAAATATTAGCATCTGCCCAATGATGAATTGCCTCTCCTCTCTGAGTTCAATTGTAAAAACAAACAAACAAACAAAAAAAACTCTTTAAAAAAATGGAAATAGTCTAGGATCATAAGAAACAGAGATCTATCAAAAGTGTTTTTGTTCTCTTCATTTTCTAAATCTTGTACTGTCTGTTATATCTGGGTGTTATCTACATACTAACCCCATCCCTGCGCCTCAAGATGAACGAGCGTCATCCATGGTCTGAATGGCCCAGGGCACAAGAGTGGCCCTTAGGAGAGGGTAGCAGAAGCAAGGCCACCGTCTGGAGCCAGGTCTGAACCAGCTCTGGGGTGGCTTTGTGTCGTGATCCCTGCTGCTGATGCTCTCCTAGTGGAAACAGGGGCCTCTTGTAAACTGCATGTCCATCTCTCTTGCCCAGGGCTTCCATACACAGGTGTGCAGGTTGTATACTGCATAAGGGCACCTGGCTGAGGGTATGCATAGGAGCTAAAATCCAAGCCAGGATCTTTTCCTCCCTCTGGGGAAGGCACTGACCACTGAGAGATAAGCCCTGTGTCCACAGGACTGCGTCTTCCTAGTGGGACCACCTTTATCAGGCTCATGGTAAGACAGCAATTGGGATAAAGTGGTCTGTCTTTATCCGTTTGAATCTTTTTTTCATTTAGTATTTTAAAAGTTCACACAAAATTTGCATGCAATGAAACACTAAGAATATTGCTGCATGAGTTTTGCAATCGAATATGCCATTAGCTAACACGAAAGAACATGACCATCTCCCTAGCAAACTCCCCCCTGTCCTTCCAGTCAATCCTCAACCCCCAAAGTGACCACTAGTCTGATTGTCATCACCATAGATGAGGCTTGCTGATTCTTGAACTTGTATACAGTTGTCCCTCAGGATTGACTGGGAATGGGTTCCAGGACTTCCCAAGGACACCAAAATCTTCAGATCCACAAGTCCCTCATGCAAAATGGTCTAGTATCTGCATATGAAGACCACGCCCACCCTCCAGTGTCATTAAATCAGCTCTGGATTAGGACACTGTCTAATACAATGTAAATGTTTTCTGTAGTTGTTACATTGTATGGTTCAGAGAATAATGGCAAGGAAAAAAGTGTGCAAGTTCACCTTAGATGTGTTGTTTTTCCCAATAGTTTTGATCTGGGGTTGGTTGAATCCACAGATGCAGAATCATGGACACAGAGGCCTGCCTGTACACGGTATCCTGCGGAATGAGATCTACAGCTTATTTTTTAAACTTAACGTTAATATTCACCCACGTAGTTATATGGATCAGGAGCGCATTCTTTATTGTTGAATAATGTATGAAAACCACAATGTTATAACAGTTTTCCTATTGCTGAACACTTGTGTTCGGTTGCTGTCCTGAAGGGAGGGACAGTTTCCAGGGACTGTGGTTTCTTTCTGTCATGACACACCTGTGTTGTTCTGTTATTAGTCCTAGGCCCCAGGCCCTGCTGCAGGTTCCACTACTTACCCCTGAAATAAAAAGGAAAGGCAACAGTGAGAAGCAGAAAAGAAACTCTAGTCCGTGTGGCCATACTGGGAAGGCACAGTGAGTCTCAGCATCTCAGCCCTGCCTTGGGGTGCTGGCAGGAGATTTAGGTTGAAACAAAAAGAACTGAGGTGGGGGCAAGAGGCCCACATGACCAGGAGGCCTCGGTCGAGCTGTGCACTGGCCAATTGCTCTCTCAGTTCTGGGTCTTCCAGGTGGCTCCTCAGAGGTCCTTCTCACTTGAGGGGACAATTTCCACTGGCTGCTCAGCATGTGGGTCTATTGGACCCATGTCCTGGAGGAGATGATGATGGGGACTTCCAGGCACGTCCCCAGGGGCTGAGGCCATACCAGATGACTGTTGGGTGTCCCTGAAAACCTCATCTCAGTCTTGAAGCAGGATGAGATGGGTTGGGTGAATTTAGGGCTAATCAACCTGCTGTCAGTTGTTTTTAGATGAATGCTCTTTAAGTGGTTAACGGTCTACCTGCAGAGCTGAGCCAGTCACACAGCTTAAAGTGACAAAGAACACAGGGTCTAAGGGAAGGCAGAGACGCCAAACTCTGTCCTGCTCCGTTACCTTGGGCATCTGCAGGCCCCAGTCAAGGACCTAAGTCCTTGTTCGACTTCTAGATTTCTATTATCATGAAAAAAAATCTGCTGTGAGCATTCTTGTACACAACTTTCGATAGTCTTATGCTTTAAGGGTAAGTGCCTTTTGGGGGGATAAGTACCTAAGAGTAGGATTGCTGGGTAGGAGCAGGGTGCATGCTGGCTTCAGAAGACACCATTAGGGTTCCCAGCCAGCTGCACCCTATCAGCAACACAATCTCAGTAATGTCTAGGTTGTTCATCTTTATAATCTAACTTTGAATGAGTGTGTAATGGTACCTTCTTTCCATCCTATGGTTCTATGGTTCTATGGTCTTTCATAGAAACTTTCTTTGCAAAATGTCTGTTCAAGGTTTTTTTGTTTTAATTTTTTTTTTGCCTATTTTTTTAAATTGGGTTGTTTTCCTTTTTATGGTTAAGTTCAAAATCACGAGGCAAGAAAGTACGATCTGTCCAATGATGAGGTCATGACAAGGGAATGGCTCTAAAATTCGATTCCAAGGGTGTGAATAATGGGGACTAGTAACTAGATTATTTTAATGTTTTCATATAAACCACACTAAGTAGAGAATTCCCAGATGGACTTCCTGATACAGGGAATGAATATTTATATGATAGGAAGAAAGAAATGCAGGCCCCGGGATTCCCTTCCTTCCAGGGCAGCAAATCAAAGGCAGTATCCTCACCCTGGGGAGGGGCGGAGGTCACCGCCACCACAAGACACTCATTGGAGGCAGGGTGGTGGTCCTTGCACAGCCACGGAATTGTTCTCTGTGCCCCTTACGGAATGTGGACAAACCTTGAAGAACGAGGGAGGTTCATCCTAAACACCAATTAGAAACCCCAATTAAGACTCTTCTCCCCTCTAGAGCAGCTTTTCCAGAGCAAACCAGCAGCTGGTAGGTAGCTGTTGACCAACAACATTTTCTTTTTTCCTATCCTTGTTAGTAAAAATGATGAGCTGATTACTTTACGTGGCAGAGACCCCAGTACACCCTCACGTATTTGCCTCAGGCCTGTTTGACTTGCCTGATCCAGGACACATCAGAGTGGAGAGCTCCCGATTGTCTTGACTATCCCAGAGCACCACATTCCTCTTTTATGTTGATGAGGTTGTGCTAACTGGATGGTGTGAGGAAGAATCAGCAGGCGATGTGAATGAGGGGTGCAGTCATGTTCAAAGTGTCTCCTAGTATTACCTGGGTATGTGTTACAAATGCAAATTATCAGTTCCCTCCTCAGTCTTGTTGCAGGAAATGCTCTTGAGCAGTTGCGGAATCTGGTTTGCCAGGAGTATAATGCGTGCATGATGCCTGGCCAAGTCTGGGGCCCACCTGTCCTGCCCTGCGCAAACGTCCCTGGAGTACAAGAGGGAGCCGAGGTCGGGCGGTCATCAGAAAATGTACCTGTGTTGGTCCTCCTCTGCTCCTCTCCCGATTGTCCCTCTGCCCTTGTCTGCGCAGCTCTGTGTCCTGGGAGGATGATCTCCCGGGAGGTGCCCAGCTTCTGGGGCTGCCAGTGGATTTGGCAGGGGGAAGATGGAGAGGTGAGAGCAGTG
Organism: Urocitellus parryii; assembly: GCF_045843805.1. Lineage (NCBI taxonomy): Eukaryota > Metazoa > Chordata > Mammalia > Rodentia > Sciuridae > Urocitellus > Urocitellus parryii. The sequence continues at coordinate 26,146,618 of NC_135539.1, read as the reverse complement.
AGGGGACAGGGGTTACCTCCCTTTTCCTGTTCCCTGCTGTTGTCCTCCCTGGTCATGCCTCGAGTCTCAGGGTGACTTCTGCCCATGCCTCTGTAATCAGGTTCTTCACTAAACAGTCCTCTTCAGATCCCGGCTGAGTTTTCCATCTCATTGTTACAGCTGTTGACCGGTGACGAGTCCTTGCTCCCCAATGTTGAAGAATAACACCAAAGAAGCACGCCGAGGCAAGGTCAGGGTAGAAATTAGAAATTTATTAAAGGACAGAAGAAAAGACTTCTCCCGGAGGAAGAAGGGGACCCAGAAGGTGGAATCCGTGGAAGTGCAGTTGTCTCCCCTTTTTATAGTTCTTTCAGTGATGGAATGTGGGTTGGAAGGCCCGAGGGGTGGGACACAGGTGGGCCAAACAAGTGGTCTGAGCAGGAAGGACTTCATTATCACTTCTTGGTGATGGGCTATCTCCAAATCTGCTGGGGGCTATTCATTAACACTTCTTCCAGGTGGACTTTGGCCTAGGGCCTCTTTGGGACTTCATTAACATTCCATGAGTTGTCCTGTTTTCCCTGAGTCATTCCCAGCATGGCCTCCATTTTAGATTTCACTCGGTATTAGACCCGATTTACCTAACTACACTGACTACCTAACTTTAAATCTGGCTTCAGTGGTGTAGCCCTACCAAGCGTTATTTGGATTGGGGGCGATATTCATTTAAGGAATCTGTGCCGACTGTCTACAGCGTGCCAAGTCCTGGAAGTGCACGCAGCTGAGGAGAAGTTCAGCCCTTGCGAAGCACCTGGTCCACTGCGAAAGGTGGGGGGCTGCGGCCATCGTGCGGAGCTCCGGAGCTGCAGAACGGGGACGGTGCGTGCGCAGGAGGCGAGGTGGTGCCCCAAGTGCTCCCCGAGCCTTCTGTAGCTGGTTGGTCCTTCTGCTTGTGTTAGTTTCCCTCGCAGGAATATTTCTTCATGCTTTGCTCCTCGCCCTTCATCTCAGGAAGCTGAACCCGATTTGGAAGAGGTTTCCTTCTGAATTTTTAGCCTGTGTATGAGGAATTTTGGCTTTTGAATGTGAGTGTGCCCATGTCCTGAAAGGGTAAAGTTTCTAAGCTGGAAAGCTTGAATGTAAAAGATTAGGTATTATTAAGTTCCTCTGTTACACCCAGATTCCTGAGATAGTTAAGACAACACCCTACTGGCCATTTAGCCTAGGGCCCTGTGCAGTTCGTCACAGGGCCCGGACCAATCAGTTTGAATGTGTAACCCGCTTACGAATGACCAATCACCCCCGCCCAATCTGTTCCCACCAATGAATGTGCCAATCACGTCTCAGAGTTGTTGTTCAATTTCCCCGCACCTCATGATGATTTGTTCTGATGTATGCAAAGCCCACCTCCCTCTCCAGAAAGTGTACTTAAGCTCTGCTTGACCTCTGCTCAGGGCTCTGGGCTGCTCTCCCTTCTTGAGTGAGCACAGAGTCCCAGCGCGCTGGAATGGATCCCCAATAAATCCCCTTTTGCCAATTGCATGGAGTCAGTCTCTTGGGTGGTCTCTCCCTCCGACGTTTCGCCGTACCTTTACAGTCCCATGTCTCTGCCTTTCCTTGGCTGTACCAGGATGGACTCGGCCTGAGGTCAGCAGGACTGAGATGGAAAGAGGAGGCACAGAGGGGTCCCAGATGGGAGGAGACTTAGAAATTTTGTTTTTCTTCTGTCCTGGGGATTGAACCCAGGATACGTTACCACTGAGCTGAGTCCCCAACCTTTTCCGCTTTTCATTTTGAGACAGGATCCAAGTTGCTGAGGCTGGCTTTGAACTTGGAATCCTCATGCCTCAGCCTCCAGAGTCACTGGGATTACAGGCGTGGGCCACTGCCTCCTGGTGAATGTGGGAGCTATGTATGAGGGGGACCTGAGGCCCAGGGAGGGATGGACATGCCCACAGATGCAGATGCTAAAGCCTGGAGGTGAACACACTGGGAATTCGATTTGCTAATCTAGTATCTGTGACCTCGTGTCTGCTGTGACTGCTTTCAGAGGGTCACTGCAGTGACCTTTGTTCTCTGCACAACAAAGGGCTTCTTGGAGAACAGGCCATGCACATTCTAAATCCTGCTCCCCCCACCCCCAAGCCCAGAGAGTTCTCACATTTCCTAGGCTCCATGATTGGGGCTGGGGACCTTTGGTGATTTAATTCATTAGTTTGTGGTGGCTCAGAGCTGTAACCTAAGTCTCTAAAGGGATGAGCCTCATCTCTGCTTTATTAAAAGGAAACCTTCCCTTGGCGTCTCCTCAGCGACTTCTCCAGGTGGAAGAGAGGGACAAAGAGAAAGGGGGAGAGGGCGGGGCTTAAATGCCAGCAACCCAATTAAGGAATGTTTAACCTTTGTAAATAAAGAGGCTGCTGGGCTTCGCCTCCTGTGGGGGAGGAAAGTCAACTGATGTAGTGGGAAGCCCACACTGAGCCCAGAGGACTGTGTTCCTTCCTGGCAGAGGGAGCTCAGCCTGCTGTTAAAAATGCTTCTCTCCATGAGGCCAACTGGCATCCGATGCAGGAAAACAAGCCCGCAAGGCGCGCCTCCTCCTCCATGCCTGTTTACCTAAGTGCTGGGGCCAAGGGGACCTTGGAGGTCCCGGCCAGCTGGTTGACTTCCATTAAGAGCAAGAGAAATAAGTTTTAGAGGAGAACAGCTAACAGTGGGGAAATGAGAATCAAGAAAATAGAATCAAGTCTTCCCCAGACCCTTGGATGGGGGAGACTCCAAGGGTTTAGACTGAAAATTACTTGCCACCCATAGGGCACCAAAAGGTGCTGTTGTTACTGGTAATTAATTCATTCGTTTAACATTTATCTCTGGCAGCTAGAGATACAGGGATCGAAGGCCCAGCCCTGTGGTCGACATGGAATCCATCACCCTCTTCATAACTGGCTGTTTATGTATCTGTGATTGCCGTGGGTCAAGGGCTTCTGTATCCATTTTTGTACATAGTGGTCATTAGGTAAGTGGACAAAGCACTCAGGCACCAATTTACAAAAGAGGAAACCAAATTGGTTAGAAATTAGCATGTACAACCCCTCAATCTTGTTAGTCAGGATTGAAGTGCAGATGAACATGGGGTTGTTTTGTACTATTGAGTGAGCAAATTTATTTTTTTTAATGTTAATCCCCAAAGCTGGCACAGTTGCAGAGAAATAAGTAATGTCACGCTCTCATCAATAAATAAAAGGCCTTTGGGCGGGATTTTGGCCAATATTTACCAAGAGTCTTTAACATGTCCACATTATTTTACAGCAACAGCACAGCTAGGAATCTATATAAAGGAAAATATCAAAGATGCAGGCAAAGATTCAGATATAACAATATTCATATATGTTCTCCTGAAAAAAATCTCTTAGTGCCCAACCAGAGAGAAATGAGCACTTAAGACACATGTGCACAATGATTCATGGGCACATTTTGACCAATACGCAGGACATCAGAACTTTGAAGAATATTTAATGATAATAAAAATGCTCAGGATATAATAATAAATAAAAATGTGGGATACAAACTGTGTAAGCAGGATGATCCCAATTTGGTGGCGGGGGGAGGGGATAAACAACATTTATTCAAAAGTATTTATTAGACTTACTCTAAAATTCCTCCAGTACTAATAAGATATTGATTTTAAATATCATAATACCTATAAAATATGTAACTATTGAAAGCAATTTGATGATGTTAAAGCCAGTATAGATCAATTAAACACACATCTGAATTTTACATCTGTTAAAGTTATAAAAAAAGGAAAATAATGCATATTCTGGGGCAGAAGAAACAGGACATCCTCACATATGAAGCTCAAGAAAGAAAGGGGGGGTGTTGTTCGGGAGGGTTTCCTTATCCGTGGGTGGGGGTGAGTATGCTCTGCCTCACAAATCCCTGGGTTTTTTCCTCTCTGCTAGAGGGGGATGTCAATGCACTGCTCACACCTGGTGGCCACCAGGACGCTGTAAGCACCTTATTATCACTTCAGGCTTCTCAGGATTGAACCCAGGGCCTCCTGCATGCTAGACAAACCATTCCACCACTGAGTTACACCCCACCTCTGAGATTCTGTTGTCAATCAGAAAAGAATCTTGGGAAGATTCCCTGACCCTTCAGGGCTTGGTCAAGGGAAAGACTGGGGAGAGCCGGTCTTTGACAGTCAAGCCGTCTGTGCTGAGTTTCAGGCCTGACAGCACCCAGCAGCCCCAGGCCCAGGTGTGGGTCTCTGTCTGTGGGCAGCCATGTCAGGGCCCTTGATTGACATCTGCCCTGAGAGCACAGGCTCTTTCTTCTGGAGCAGCTGCAGCATTTGGTCAGCAACTCTGGCAGCAGGTAGCAGGACGGAGACTCTCCTTAGCCTCAGATCCTCTCTGCACGCACGGAGGCTGTGGTCAGCTCTATCAGGTGAACACGTGCATGATAGCAGCCCCTGGGACAGACTCCAGTATCAATTACTGTTGGGCACAGAAAGAAAATGGTCCCCAGCATCCTTGTACTGTTCAGGGAGAAGAGGAATCTCAAGAAGATGGCAGGAGTCATCCTGATAGCGAGACCTGAAGAGGCTCTGCTATCTATTTATCTATCTATCATCAGCTAGCTATCTTTCTATTATCTATCTATTTATCATCTATCTATTATCTATCACCTATCTATTATCTATCATCATCATCTAGCTATCTGTCTGCCTGTCTATTATCTATCTATCTATCTATCTATCTATCTATCTATCTATCTATCTATCTATCTATCTATTCTCTATCATTATCCATCTATCTTTCTGTCTGTCTGTCTATCTATCTATATGCCTGCCTATCTATCTGTTTTGCAGATGGACCCCAGGGCTTCCTGCCTACTAGGCAAACCATTCCACCACTGAGTTACACCTCACCTCTGAGATTCTGTTATCAATCAGGAAAGAAAAGCAATGAGAGCCTTATTTATGGTGTGATTGTGGAGTGGGAGCACCCATTATTTTACAATTAACATTTAATGTTTTATAGAAGGAAAAAGAATAAACCTTAAACAATACCCACCACCACCACCCCCCAGGCAAGGTTAAGCAATGCATGGGGCTCTCCTGTGGGAGGCAAGCTTGGGGGCTGGGATTTCCTCCTGTCTGGACACTCAGGTAATCTGGGGGTGGGGGTGGGGGGTGGGGATGCACCTGCAGGGCCCTGCCCTTCTACAGACCCTCCCATTAATTACCTGACAGTGACGGTAGCTGGCACGTCAGCCCCTCCCCCTATCCCTGCAGCTGCCCCCGGGCCTCAGTGGGCATGTCAGCTCCTCTGTCTCATGTGGCAGGTCTGTCACACATCTTCTCCCACCCAGAGACTCAGAGACTGAGTGTTCCTGACACCGATGGGCTGTCTCTGAGCTTCTGGATGGCTTTGAGCACAGAAATCTTAATCCCAGAGCAACAGACACCCTTCTGCACCCCAGGCACTGAATAAATCAGGAGAGAGCTCAGCTCCATAATTCTCACAGAGCCACCTCTGATGGCTGTGGCAATTTGCTCTCGTGGGTTAGCGACCAGCTGTAATTGATGAGAAGACTGACAGCTCTTTGTCCTCCTCGGCTACATCTGTCACTTGGCAGCTGGTTTATTCTTTATCTATTGCCTGGGACTCTCCCTCTCTCCTCTCTCTCTCTCTCTCTCTCTCTCTCTCTCTCTCTCTCTTCTTTCTCTCTCCTCTCTCTGGGCACTTGTGGAGCAGATGTGTCTCCTTCTCTCCCTACAGACAAGATCTATAAAGCCATAACATGTTTTTAATGCAATTCAGCTTTTTGAAAAATGCATAATTGGAGAGTTCCAAAATAATTAGTTTATTATAGTGGGTCTGTAGAAATGAACTTGCATCTCATTTAAGAGCCATTAGATCCCAAGTTCCACAAGCCTGATTGCTATTAATGTCACTGGCATATCATTTAGCATTCTTTATAAAAATATGTCACAATTGAGCTTCTCTCACTCCCAGCCCCCATGGCTGGGGGCAGGGCTGAGGGTTGGTGCTCAGAATTCTTCCTGGGACGAGATCTCCAGCGTGCGCTGTGCCATCCCCGTCCCCACCCCATGTAGCCTGGTGAGTCACGTTGCGAGGTGCCCCTTCCCTGACAGCATCTGACATTCGTCCCATTCCTTCCAGAAGCCGTTGTGCAAAAGAAAAAGGCAAAGCATCACTATGGCTTGAAAGTCCCACCTCGACTCATGCTGAAGTTGGAGTGCCACTGCAGCGGAGCCCAGAAGGGGGACCTCTAGGAAGAAATCAGGCCATGAGGACTCTGCCCGCTTCCGTGGGTCAGTGCCTCGTTGCCAGCGTGGGCCGGTTATTGGGAGTGCGACTGTTATGGAGTGAGCTTGGCCCTGTTCCTTTCACCATGTGACCTCTGCCACAGCTGAAGGCTCTTGCCAGGTGCCCGTGCCCTGTTCTTGGACTTTCTAGCCTTCAGAACTGAGCCCAATCCGTCTCTGCTCTTGATAACTCCGTCTCAGGTGTCATGGCGCCAGGAAAGGGACCAAGCCATGCACAGATGGGAGAATGAGGAAAAAAGAGGAAAAAATCCAGAATGTGGCACAGTCCAAAGGGCTTGGCCATTGTTCCAGGGTAAGAATCCTTTGTACCTTTGTAGGAACGTCCTGAATGTGTTTTAGATAATATGATGAGACTGAAATACCCGCTCATTGTAGGTGTGGGGCTCTCCTTCCACGTGTCTGTTCAGGGCCCAGAGCAGGGAAGGAGGAGCAAGGCACCCAGTTCACTCAAGGCACCCAGTCTGGGAAAGAGGATGAGGATCGTGGAACTTGAGGCAATTGGTTCTTAATAATGGTTTTGTAGCAAAAACTTAAGGAAGAGCCAGAACCTGCTGCTGTCTGGTGTGCGGGGGGCTGTGATCAAGGAGGGCAGCACCGTCCTGGGAGGAGGTGGAGCAGAAGGAGCCCAGCATCAGGACCATGTGCCAGAGCCCCACCTGCCATCTGCCTGTCCCCACCATGGTCCTGCAGAGGCTGGGCATCAGCACTTAGCCATCTCCTTTTCTCCTTGCAAGGATGCCACCAAGAGGGTGGCAGGGAGGTGGCCGAGCCTGTCCCCACAACAAGGTGGCCAGCTTGCCCTCTTTCTTGTGGGCATGTGAAGAGTGAGATATCACTGCAGAGTGAGGGGGTTTGATCCTCCTGGTCCCCATAGAGGGGCAGGTTGGGCTTCGGGATTTGTTGGTCTGGGCTGGACACACAGGTGAGAGAGGAGGTTCCCGTGTTTTGAAGAAGCAGGTTTCAGAGATGAGAGAACTGGGTCATCATAAAGGAGGTCTGCCCGGGCCCCTGGATGTGGGGCCAGAGTGATTCCAGAGGCCAGCGGATAGTTCATTTGGAGGAACCCGACGGTCTGCTCTCCCGTGACACCCGAGATGGGCAGGATCCCTGAGAGGCATGCTGCAGGGACACTTGGGGACTGAATCCTGAGCACCATGGTGGAGGATGCTCCAAGACAGGTGGGATGCGCTCTGTCAGCTGCAAAATCGTCTGGGCTGGGAAATCCACGTGAACTTGAACCAGGAAGGTCCCAGAGCCAGCCAGGGAGGCTGGAGGCCCGAACTCGGGCTTGAGTCTTCTTCTCTGCCATGCCCCTGGAGAACAGGAAGGTGGGTCTACCAAGGGCTGCCATCACCATGGACGCTGTCTTGCCAACCTGACTCCATCAGGGAAGGAAAACCATAGAAGGCATTTACTCCGAGCATTGTGATGTAGACTCCATGGTGCAGACAGAGCTGGAAGGGAAGGTGGCTCCTGAGATTCTAGTGGGAGGTGACCAGGGAACAGGGAAACACTAGCCCAGGACACTATCGGGGAATGCTCATTATACTGGACTTCATATGCTTAAAAATTTTAAATTTTCTCCAAGTTATTTTTTTTTTTGAGATGGGGTCTTACTGTGTTGTCCGGGCTGGACTTGAACCCCTGGGCTCCAGGGATCCTCCTGCCTCCAGAGTTGCTTTACCTTGAGTTATTAACAATGGTTTATGTAAAAACAAGTTATTAAGCACTATAGTGTATTTAAAGGATATTAGGAGTGAGAATGAGGAAGATGAGGAGACCAGGGGAGGAGAGAACAGGCATCACCTGCTGGTGTTGTCCCTTTGTGTAGACACATGATTTCGGAGTCCCTACTTTCCACGTCTGTAACACAAGCAGCGGGGTTGTGCTGTCTTCACTTCCCACAAAATCCTACCCAGAAGCCCAGATAACGCAACAGAGAGCAGCATGGCTGCTTCAGTGGAAGAGGAATGTGGAGTGTGTGTGTGCGTGTGTGTGCATGTACGTGTGCATGTGTGCGGGTATGTGCATGTGTGAGTGTGTGTATGTGCATGTCTGCATGTGTGAGTGTATGTGCATGCGTGTGTGTGCATGTGTGCAAAGACATTCACTCTGTTTTGGGGGCCACTTGGAGCAGCCTGTGTGTCTAGGGGACCTCTCTCCTCTGCATGTTCCAGAAGGGGACTGGCGAGTGGAGAGCACGGAGAGGAAGCAGAGGGACTTGGGGTGGACTGCAGGTGGTTAGGAATCGCCCAGCTGGCCCGGAGCTAGGGTGAAGCAGAAGTGACAGAAACACGGTCCACCCTTCACACTGACATCAGGAGGAAAGTCCCGTTTGATGGAATCCAAAGTGTCTGGCACATTTCCGACTGGGCTGCCAAGATCATTCCCCAGAGGGCAGAAGGCACGGGAGGAAAGTGCTGCTCGGGCTCAGCGCCAGCCGCGCACACAGTGGACTGGGAATAAGGTAGTCTGGGGTTCATGGCAGCTGAGATGGGGACGGGCCTCACCACAGCGAGGGACCTGGTGTCAGCTCTCCTGGGTGTCTGGACGTGCAGGGCAACCTTGCTGGACACTGAGTGGCACAGCATGGCGCCCGGCCCTGGCTGCACCATTTTCTGAGACCCTGAAGAGGAAGGAAGGGGGAAATTCCCGAGAAGACTGTGCTGAGCCCAGGTGCAAGAGCAGCCTCCCTGGGGGAGCTGAGGCCCGTGGGGAGGGTGCATCTCCCAGAGGAAGGGCAGGAAGGTTCCAGCACCACATATCTGCAGGCGGGGGGAAACAGAAGAGGGCTTTCCTGCTGTAATGGCAGCAGATGAAGCATCAGGTATGTGCAGGGCCCCTGCCTAAGGATGGGCGGGAAAGGTTCTCTAAGTGTGATTCCCAGACACCTCATAACATCACTGCGGGGTGGAGTTGCGAATCAGACGCACATTCTGGGCCCCCACTCCAGACCTCCGCATCAGGGAAATCCGAAAGATCCAGCAAGCCCCGTGAACAGCCTTGCAGAGGATCTGATGCCTGCTGTGGTTTGGGAAGCCTGGTCCGTATCCCGTGGCTGTTGGGATGTTGAAATGGGGGGGGGGAGGGGTGGTATGGAAACATCTTTGCAAACGGGAAGCCTTCTCGAAACTCTGCATTTTAGTGCACCAGTGTAAATGTCCTGGCTTAGACGAATCCCATCCCCAGCTTGGATGAGGCTACAAATGAGAGCACAGGTCTGCAGCTGGCAGAACTCTTGCAGACAGGGGCACGTCAGACAATCTCCAGCCCAGCCAGATGGCAGGACTGCAGGAGGAGGCTCTCAGAGCAGTTGGAGTAACCAGAATAGTTCTCTCCCTCTCCAAGTCTTCCCCTAAGCACCTTCTCCTTTCATTTAGCCTGTGTAATAAATATAATTGGAAACGTCCAGCGCTCCCCCATGCAGGGAAGCATCAATTACTCCTCCAGCACTGGAGTTCTAATTTGTAACATAGATTAAATTCGGCTTCGGACTGGGGAGAGATTGCACCTTTAAGATTTGCCACGTTGTTTAGGGAAATCACTCACAATGCACATTAGGATGGATTTAAACGTGTCAGTATTAATACCGGCCATTTCCCTGTTGTCACATGTTGTTAGAAGAACAATTATTTCACGTCTGAGTAGAAATCTTACTTGGAGGCTAAAGTTAATGTAGCATATGGAGCGGCAAAGAAGCAGGCTTGGGCGTCCTGTGCACGCGGGCCGTCGCCCATTACGGCACTGGTTAGCATACTCCTTCCTCCCCATCTGTTTTCCTACGGAGGAGACGATTATTGTTTTGCTTAGAACAGGCTTTGGCCCCTCTGCACTCGGAATGATGGAACGCGGACTCACAGTTTAGAGGGCGAAAGAGGATTGATCTGTGAGCCCTCTCCAATCCCCGGCTCGGCCTCCTGCTCTCCCAAGGATAAATCTCGTTTTCAGATAAATCCAGATTGCTTTTCCAATAGATTGGCTTTTGGCCTCCCCCGCTGAACCGTACTTTGACATAACCCGACAGCCTCCCTGTGGCTGTGAAGAAATCATTCCTAACATTGGAGGTTAATTTGCTAAATGAAGCGTTGGGTTTTCTTTCATGGAAACAAGAAAAATTGTTTGGATGAGGTTAGAAAAGGCAAAGCGGCTCGGAGAACATTCCCTGGGGCTTCATCCCAGCACGAACCTTGATTGGACATTTATTCCAGGGTTAAATGAATAAATAATGGATAGCAGCCCTGTCATTTCTGCATCGGCCTTTACACGTGGCACGATCGTGAGGGACGGACACAGGCTGGAACTGGCCCCATCGGGCAGATGGGTACACCGAGGCCCACCGAGCTGAACCTGGTCTGCCCCTGTCATGCCTCAAGGTTGCCCTACAGGGAGGGACCCTGGTCTCTCTTCCTGTGCCGTGTCCCTTTACCCTTTAGTAGATCAGAATCCAAGTGATTGCAGAAGGGAAAGGGCAAAGAAAGAGACTTGGGATTGCATCATTACCACATCTTTCTCTGCACAGAGGATCCCAGCCGTGGAGACTGGAGGACGGCATCAATCTCTGGTCTCAGGATCCCTGTCAATATCATGTTCTGTAGCCAGGGAACCTCAGGTTGCTTTGTGAGGCCCACCCGGTGGCCAGGACTGACGGAATTGATTGGACTTGTTATTTCATGGTAGGATCTGATGAGAGGTCAGGTCCCTGAGATCTGGGAGGGAGGGGTGTGGGAGGCCAACCTTACGGGTGACTGAGTTACACTCCCCAGCTGGGTGCTGAGGCCCTCAGTCACAGAAATGGGTGTGTCTTGCTAGAGCCCCATGGGTGAAGCTATGCTCACCTGTTCCTTTGTAATATAACCCCTTGCCCTGTTTAGGATAGAATCTTCCATGGAAGTGCCTTGGGTGTGTCCCCTCCTCTTACTGTGCACTTGGGTGTGGCCTACCCAGGTGTCAGTCAACCTGCTGACAGTGGACATCATGAAGATAGACTCAGCCCCCTGAAACCTGACCCCTTGCCTCATTTGAATAGCTTCTCCTCCATAAAAGGGGTCAGCGGGGCGTGCTCTCGCTCTCTCTCTTTCTGGGGACCCTTAAGGTCAGAGGAGCCGTCACAGCGACCCCAAAGAAAAAGGTATTTGTGTCTCTTGTGTGGTTATTTCGTGCAGCCCAGTTAGCCCAGTTTAACTAGAGTGACCCCTGAGCCTTTTAGTCTTGAGAACAGAAACCCGGCAGAGAGGTCAAGGGTGGGGGGCATGTGCAAGGGTCCTGGGACTGAGAGGCTGCTATGGGCATCCTGGCTAATCTGCAGCCTCCAGAGGAGGGTATCTGTGGACTTATGGACTCTGGACTTATGGCCTCCAGACCCCGTAAAAAGTGCGTGTCCCTCCGTGGGAGGTGTCCCGTGTGGCAGCCCTCGCAGGTGAACACAGTAGGTGAAAATAAAAATAGCTGCTGCAGCAGGAGGGGGCCGGACGTCATGCTCCGTGGGAAAGCCAGACTGGATGGTCAAGGCCGGACAGACCTGTTTACATGAAGCCTCAGAATGGTACGTCCACTGTGACGGGAAGCAGGTCGAGGGCTGCCAGGGCCTGGGAGAGGGGGACCAGGCTGTGCTTGCTGCATGGACAGGGGTCCCTGAGGAGAGATGACAGTGCCCCATGACCAGATGGCGGTGAGGGTGGGGTCAGTGAGGGGCTCAGTGCTAGTGCCCTGCCTGCTCGAAAGTGGTGGATTTTGTTATGGGACTTTTATCTCAATTAAAACAAATGAAAAAGGCAGCCCCCTGTGTGTCACCAGAAAGAGGAGACCCGCGGATGCCCTGTCCCGTTCCGAAGCTCGCCTCGAGGGAGCCATAGAGATGAACGTGGAAAGGGAGCAACTCGGGGCCACGGGTCTCCCAGGGATGCGGAGGAGGGAGGAGAGGCGCAGGGGCTGGTCTGCCCAAGTGGCCACGGGCATTGCACAGGGCCCTGCAGAACACAGGGGACAGGAGGGTCCCCAGTGGCTTCCTGTGTTGTGACTGTGCTGAGCTCACAAGAAGATCCACCTGCCCCGAGTCCCTCCACCCCGTCTGGTGAGTCCCAGTGGACACGTGTGCTGGGCTTCGGGGGCATGTTGGAATACCTCTCCTCCCTTGGGAAACTTCCAAGCTTTTGAGACTTGCCTCCCCAAACAGAAGACAGGGACTGTCCCGCAAACGTCCTTGCCTCTAGGGCACAGTGTGACCGCCCAAGAACAATCTAGAAGGTGGTGACGTCAGCATGAGGTTCTTCGTCCTTTGCTCCCGGTGAGAGTGGGAAAGGGCATCCAGCACTCAGGAGCCGTTGACGGAGCCCAGGGTTGAGGTCCTGCACCCCAGGACGCAGGGTCTCAGCAAGGACGCTGGGTCTGGGGCTCTGTGGGGGCTGTTTGTGGGAGAGGAGGCCAGCTCCCCTGCAGCAGCCGGCACTTCCCTCTTCCCCTGAGTTTTCCCCTCCACACCAGGCCCCTCCTGCACAGCACCCAGGGCGACGGGCTCCCTAGAGCAGAGGGGACTGCACCTCTCAGCGCCATGAGTGGTGGAACCTGAGAGCCCAGGTGACATTTGGGGCAAATCTGCCCTCCTCACTGTGCTCAAGAATTCACAGTGCGCCTGCCTGTGTGTCTTGGAGTGGATGTCATCTGGGATACTTCGTTTGCTCCACAGAATGTCACGTGAATGAAGCAGAGACGTTCTACCGCCAAGGGCGATGCTGTGGTTGGATCAGGAGTGTCCCCCGAGAGTCCATGTGTAAAGTCTTGGTCCCCAGCCTGCTGCTCTTGGGAGACGGTGGGACCTTCAGGAGCTGGCCTGGTGGGAGGTCTTTAGGTCACTGCGGGGTGCGCTCAAAGGGGGTGGGTGGGCCTGGTCTCGTCTTCTCTCTCACTTCTGGTTTCTTCCCGGCCAGGAGGTACATGGTCTTGCCAGATGCTCCTGTCATGAAGTGCCTCCTCCCTCAGGCCCAGGGGCAGCAGGGCCAACTGATCATGGACCCCAACCTCCACCACTGTGAGCCGAAGTGACCTTCCACACCTAGCAGGTCACCACGGGGAGGTGCCCAGACTCACACAGGCAGGGGCAGGAGCCACAGAGGTTTGTCACCTTCCCCGTCCAGAGCTCTTCCCACAGGGACGTGTGTGTGTGTCCACGGGTGTGGGTGCACCGTGCCTGGTCAGCCTGGGGAGCCCGGCCACGTGGCCCTCCCTCACCTGCCATTTCACGTTCCTTGGCAACAATTACCCAGGGTCTGAAAATATCACGGTAAATGTTACCAAACTACAGTAAGAAATGAAGATTTTCCTTTTTCTACAGAGAGAGATCATGCTCACAGTGCCCACCCTGGCGTATTGTCCTACTCTTTCGATTGTATCATTGTTATTATTGATCTCTTACTGTGCCTGATTTATCAATTAAACCATCCATGGAATCATAGGAGGTGTAGACCCAGGAAAACCAGAGTGTGTCCCGGGCTTGGTGTGTCTGTGGTTCCAGGTGTCCGTGGGGATCTCAGCACGTGGCCCCCCGTGGATCTCAGCACCACTGCACCGTATGCATTTGAAACAGGCTGAAACCAGCTTGTCACGGACTCCTCCAGCTCCCCCACCCCTGAGGTGCCTTCTCCTCTTTCTATAAATCATAGCCAATTTAGGGTTTTTAGGTGGGGTGGGGGGAGAGGGCAGTGAATGGATACATTCCCCTGTTTTTTTTTTCTTTTGAAAAATTCATTTTTAATTGACAAATGGCGACGTGCATATTTATGGGCTGTGATGTGGTGTCCTGATGGACGTGCTCATGAAAGTGAAATCAGCCAGGCACGGGAAGACAGATGTGACATGATCTTGGCTTGTGTGTGGAATCTCAAGAAGTCGGTCCCACCCAACAACGGAGCACAAAGGTGGTTACCAGATGCGGGAGCGGGGAGCGGGCCAGGGAGGGGAGGACGCTGATCAAAGGGCGTGAAGTTTCAGCTCGACTGACGGCTGAGGTGAGGAATACGTTGATGGGGGACGTTCTGACTGGAGGTATCTTTGTTCTCGTCTCTGTGTCCCCGGCAGTGACAGCTGTTTCCCCTCAACCCCACCTGCATTCAAGATGGCGTCTCTCGGGCACATAAGGGACCAGAGGTCACAGAAGCTAGGCTGGCGTCTAAGCTTTGTGGGCTGGTGACCACGTGGAGGAGGCGGAGGCGGGTCCCACGTGGAGCTCTGTGGAGCTGATGGTTGAGGACCTTCTGTGGGGGAATGAGCCGCCGTGCTGTTCCTCCACCGTGCTCACCCTGTCCCTGCTCCCTAGTGGCAGTTTACCTGCCCACCCAAGCAGGGTCCTGGTTTCCTTCCCTGAAACACCTGGCTGCGTGTGTCTGTCCCCAGCTGTCCTGGATAGAAACAGACACCAGCATTTGGGGAACTGTTGCATCTGGGTTCAGACCACGGGTAGAGATCCAGATGGCTGGGCCTGGGGCTGACATAAAATGCCGGCGAAGAGAGGGGACCAGGCCCTGGTTCTGGGGAATTCTGAAGCCCATCTCCTCTTATTCCAGGCCGGTCCATCCGACCGTCCCTTCCTTTCCTGAGCTGGTGGGGGCTGGGAGGGTGGGGGCCCACAACCCTGGCAGCCGTGCCCAGCCCTCAGGGCCCTGGACCTGTGTCCCCTCTGGGAATCCCACAGTGGAGTGCTTCTTACTGAGCATGCGCCTTGCCTGCTCTCCTCCTGGACTCCTCTCCCTCTCCCTCCTCCCTGCCTCCATTCCCTCATTCATTCACTCAGGAGTAAGTAAACCCTGGGCCTGGCCCTGTGCAGAAGGGGGCAAGTTGCTGTGCTGCTCCCTGCTGAGGGCAGCCTGCGCGGATCAAGGACCAAGAGACTTGGGAAGTCAAACAGGAGACGGATTCCTCCCACGTTCCCGTTGAGATTTCAAGGACTGGAACGAGGTCCTTGGTGTCTTTAGGCCTCAGTTTTCTGGTCTGTGGAATGGGCATGGCAAACCTTCCTGGCTGCCATGCAGCGATTCCGTGAAAGCCCGCGACTGCGTGTCTGGTGCTCCCTGACGCTTAGAGCCCCTCCCTGATGTCGACCCCTCCTGGAGACTCGTCCTCTGTCAGCCCAGGTGCTGTGGCCTGGCTTGTGTCTCATGATGTGACTTCCGAGGGGCCCTGAAGGCAGAGCACCTTCTCAAGAGCTCCCAGGCCAAGTGCTCCTTGAAGCCACGCAGCTGAGACCTCCAGCTCTCTGCTTGCCCAGTCCTGGCCTTCTGGCTGGTCCCTGTGGCCATATATCATGCAGTGATGTCCCCTCCCTGGGACATGAGTGATAATCCCATCGTGGGTAGAGAAGCATGGGCTAGCTTCTCACTGAATATTCCCTTTAGAAAAGCAGCAGAAAACTGTCCCAGGCAGAGCGACTTAGCGACTGACCTTGGGAGAGAACCTGCCCTGTTCAGTGCCATGGGCGGGGGGCGGAAAGGTGGGGCCTCCATGTTTCCTTCTGCTGCCACTGAGTGTTTTCACTTTACAATCACACAAACAGGACAGGCCTGTGACAGGATCATCCCAAGAGACATTTCTTTATTGCCACCAGGGTCTGCTTAGCCACCAGAGGGCAAAGGTGGCATCCGTCGCCAGGCTTCGCACAGAACTTGGCCAAGGTGTCCAAGGTACCCTCGCGCCGCTGGCTTTGTGCACAAGACCATGTGGCTTTCGCACCCATTCTCCAGTTAAATGTGGGGGACATTCTCCAAAGTGGCTGGTTCCGAATATGGCCAGACAGTGTTATTCACATAAATAAAATGAAGCTGACAAATAGATAAAATTAAACTTTAAAAAATGAAATACTCTTCAGACCAGATAGTGGGTTGAGACCCGTGACTGAGCAGGTTAGGTTTGGCAGCTGATTGGAATGGAGAATTGTAAATGGTCTTGTGGGATCAACATCCCGATTCAGCCCTGTACCAAGCATCAGAAGCACAACTGTCACCGCCTCCTGTCAACTTTGGGATGGTCTCAGCTTGGTGCTCAGGCCCTCCCTCAGCCTGTCCATAAGGACCAGACTGTGTTCCCACAAAGCTCCCCAGTCCTGAGATCCAGGAGGCCCCGCTTGATCTCAAAATGAGCTCTCCAGAGATGTATCGCAAAGGCCAAGAGCTGATGGCCCTCTGTGCCAGTCCCCGCTGTGGGGGAGTGGACAGCCCCCGCTGTGTGTGAGGCCGGTGAGACTCCCTGGGGGCCTCGGGTGTGTGTGATGAGGGCTGAGAAGCACCTGCCGCCCTCCTCGCTGTTCCTCATCTCCAAGATCCTGGAGTGGCTTAATTCTAGGAGGCTATGTAGTGGATCCATCTAACTCCATCTAACCCTAACCAAGTCCCAAAGACCTCACCTCCCATTACCACAAGCCTCCGACTTCAAGGATGATGATTCCAGTACATGGACTTTTCAAACCGTAGCACCTTCCCCACCTGGATGGGCCTCATCTACTCCGTCAGAGGCCTTCAGATAAAGACTGACCTCCTTCAAGGAAGAAGTCATTCTGCCCAAAGCAACTCTTGCTCTCAAACTGCAGCGTGGACGCTTCTCGGGGTCTCCAACTGCCAACCTCCTCTGCAGGATGTGAACTCGCCAACTCTACAATTGCACAAGCCGATTCCTCAAACTCTGTGCCCCTTCTGCACTCTATGTATATGTGTGTGTGTGTGTGTGTGTGCATGTGTGTGCACCTGTGCGCAGAATCTTCTTATGGGTCTATGTCTTTGGAGATCCTGAATAATATTAAGAGTTTGGGGCCTCATTTTTCCCAACTGAGTGACCCAAGGGAGGCCCATGGGACTCCACCTTCTGAACCTACCAGCCAGATGACCTACCATCTTTAGTCACCAAGGAGACACCAGCCACACTAGAGTCAATGGCTTCCTTAGTCATCCTGAGTGGGAAGAGAAGGGGTTTCTTGGAACCACATAATGGACACTACAGATTCTTCCCATGAGCATGACTGGGTCCCCTCTGGTCCCATGTCTCCCCTGGCATTACCAGGAGAAACCATGTCCAGAATGACCCTAGCTAAAGGGTCAGCAAACTCCTACCTGAGGACCAAGTGTAGGTCCCCACCTGTTTTCTATGGCCAATGAGCCATAAGCAAATGGACTTCACGTTTCAAGTGGTTGAAAATAATCACAAGAAGAATATTTCATGACCCAGTTTTTTTCATAATGGTTACTTTTATTTTTTAAAAAAATATTGAATTTGTTTTAATTAGTTATACATGATAGTAGAATGTACTTTTGTACACCATGTATAATGAAGTATAATCTCTCATTCTTCTGGTTATACATGACGTAGAATCAAACTGGTCATATTGTTATATATGTATACGGGTAATAATGCCTGATCCATTCTACTACTTTTCCTACTCCTATACACCCCCTCTCCTTTCACTCCCATCTACCTAATCTAAAGTAACTCTATTCTTCCCTAGTCCCCATCTCCTACCCATTGTGAGTTAGCACCCGCATATTAGAGAAACATTCAGCCTTTGTGTTTTTTTAAAATATTTTTTAGTTGTTGATGGACTTTTATTTTATTCAATTTGTATGTGGTGCTGAGAATCAAACCCAGTGCCTCACACATGTAAGGAAGTGCTGTACCACTGAGCTACAACCCCAGCCCTCAGCCTTTGCTTTTCTGGGATTGGCTTATTTCATTTAGCATGATATTCTCCAGCTCCATCCATTACTGGCAAATGCCATAATTTAATCCTTCTTTAAGGCTGAGTAATATTCCATTGTGTATATATACCATATTTTCTTTATCCATGCATATGTTGAAGGGCACCTAGGTTGGTTCCATAGTTTAGCTATTGTGAATTGAGCTACTATAAACATTGATGTGGCTGTGTTCCTGTAGTAGGCTGATTTTAAGTCCATTGAGTATAAAGGGAGAAGTGGAAGAGATGGGACAAAATGGTGGTTCCATTCCATGTTTTCTAAGGAGCCTCCATACCACTGTCTAGATTGGTTTCACCAATTTGCGGTCCTACCAGCAATGTAGGAATAAACCTTTTCCCCACATCCTCATCTACATTTATTGTTGTTTGTGTTGGGAGTTGCCCTGGCTCCAAAGACTAACCTCCCCATTCCCCGAGAAGAGCTGTCCAATGGTGAGCCCTGCTGACTCACATGATCCTTACCCACCAATCAGACTAGCCCTGCTGGCTCACATGATCCTTACCCACCAATCAGACTAGCCCTGCTGGCTCACATGATCCTTACCCACCAATCAGACTAGCCCTGCTGGCTCTCATGATCCTTACCCACCAATCAGACTAGCTCCGCTGGCTCATATGGTCCTTATCCACCAATCAAAAAGCACCCCATGCCAACTGTCAAACTCTTCAACCATTAAACTGTCATAACTGTCAAACCACCCCTGGCTCTATAAATATGCAGAGCTGTTCCTCAATAAACGGGCATTTTCTCCAACGATGAGCCTTGTTAGTTCTTTCATTGGTGCTGAAACCCAGAAGGGTGGAATGCCTCGCTGCTCGAGGGCCTCCTCTCTCAAGGCTTGCTGACCTCGTCCACTCTTTCGAGTGCTGCTGCTACTCACACAACACTGGCTCTTCAGAGGTGAGTTCCCCTATAGGTATCCAACTTCTAGATGAGCTACGCAGGGGCTTTGACCATGATCGTCCAGCAAACCTCTGACACCCAATCTGGAGGAGAGAACGCACCCCACCACGACCTTCACGGTCACAGTGGACTCTCTGGAGCCCAGTTCACGAGTGGGAGGTACTGAGGGGTGGAAGAACAGGCACTCCTCTCTCTCTCTCTCTCTCTCTCTCTCTCTCTTTAACCACGCTTGTCCCTCTTCTGACCTAAAAAAACCCCCAAAATCCTGGTGCCAGGTGGTCCATGACTTCCAGCCTTTCTGGGCCTGCCAACTGGACTCTGAGGTGACGACTCAGCTGTCCTCCTGGCCCTGACTCTCCAGAGTCATATTAGTTGAGCTCTCTTTGCAGGGACACCTGTGAGGAGACTCATCCGATTCTGTTCTGGTCTGGACACCTCCCACCTTCCTACTTCCTTCTTAAGGACCATTAGGGGGCCTCTTCTTCCCTCCCTGCAGACTCCCCCTTAAAATGCCTCCTGGCTAATCTGGATCGGCTATCCCTCACTCCTGATATAAATCCCAAGACTCTCATGAAATTCTGCACCCAAGACTGGCCTTACTATCAATTGGACAATCAAAGAAAATGGCCCCCAGGAGGATCCCTAGATCCCACAATTCTCAGAGATCTGTTTAACTTCTGCAAGCGCTCGAAAAAGTGGAAGGAGATCCCCTATGTTGAGGCCTTTTCTCTTCTTCGTTCTTACCCCGATCTATGCTCTTACCTTAATGACCCTACTGACCCTCCTTTTGATCCAGCAGATGAACCCCCTCCCTACCGACCTCCCCTGTTGGCTCCCCCTGCTCCCCCTGACACCTTTAGTCCCCCCAAACTAGATCCCACTCCCTAGTCCCACAAACCATGGCCCCCTTAAGAGAGGTTGCTGGACCTGAGGGCATTATCCTGGTACATGTCCCATTCTCTATGAATGACCTTATGCAACTCAAGGGAAGGTTGGGCTCATTCACCACAGAAGAGAGTTTCAATGGGTCCTCCAGGCTTACAGCCTCATTTATATGTTATTGGCTAATACTCTCCTTCTGGAGGAACATACCAGAGTCTGGGAACTTTCCAGAGCCCATGCGGATGACTCACCGAGTTAATCCCAATCACCCTCCAGGGCCACTTGCTGCCCCAGATCAAACTCCCGACTAGGATTATACACAAGTTGGCATACAGAGTAGGGACTGATTCTCCGCATGTATTATTGCTGGGCTCAAAAACGCGGCATGTAAGGCTGTCAATTTCCAAAAATTACAAGAGATTATTCAAAAGCCAGAGGAGACCCCATCAGAATTTGTGGATCGGCTTACGAAAGCCCTTCAGCAGTATACTAACCTAGATTCTGAAATCCCAGATGGCCATCATGTCCTTATGACATATTTCCTCTCGCAGAGCTACCCCAACATCTGGGCCAAACTAAAAAGCTTGAACAAAGCCCTGCCACCCCCAAGACTGAGATCTTGGTGGTAGCCTTTAAGGTTTTTCACAATTGGGATGAAGAAATCCAGCGCCACAAGCACGGGGCTAAACACAAGAAATTTCAAATGCTCGCCCAGGTCCTGCAGGGTGCTTCCTTGGGTCACCACCCATCACCACCACCCCCCCCCAACCCAGGGTGCCTACTTCAAGTGTGGCAAGGAGGGACAATGGGCCAAGGCATGCCCCATACCACACACTCCGCGTACCCCGTGCCCTAAATGTCAACAACAAGGTCATTGGGGCTCTGACTGTCCTAGATCCCATAGGAGGCCTATGGCCAGGGAACCCTCCAACCTTCTGGGCATAGATAGCAATCGAAGATTGACAGAGCCTTGGGTCCTTGTCCCTGGCTATAATGATCAATAGACAGGAACCGAGGGTGCGGATTCAGGTGGATAGGTGCAAGGTTGACTTTCTCCTGGACACCGGGGCTACCTTCTCAGTCCTGACAGAATTCTGGGGGCAAACAGTGCCGTCCACCTCTCCTATTGTTGGGGTAGGAGGAAAGACCATCTATCCAAGAAAGACTCCCCTATTACTCTGTTCCATAGACAACTTCCCAACCTCTCAGACGTTCCTACTTATGCCCCAGTGTCCAGTTCCTTGGCTCGGCTGAGATATTCTCTAAATTCAATACAACAGTCAACATCTGGGCTCCTGGCATCAGTCAGCCCCAGAATCAGCCTGTTCATCTTTTCTGGCCCTTTGGCAGAAGACTGGCCATTCTGCCCCACTTGTGAGGCTGACACGAAATACCATACTGACCTGCTTGACCCGATTGTATGGGATACCCTCACCCCCTCCACCGTTTCCTGCCCACCAGTTAACATTGATCTCAAAGATCCTAACACCTTCTCCAATCAGGCTCAATACCCCTGTCCACAAAAGCTCTTCTGGGCCTACAACCTATTATTCAGGACCTTCTTAGCAAGGGGTACCTCTGTCCTGCTCATTCCCCTTACTCCCATACTAGCGGTAAAAAAACCCAATGGGTCCTATCGCTTAGGACATTAGGCTTAGGACATTAGGCCCATACATCCTTTGGTTCCCAACCCATACACCCTGCTGTCTCAGGTCCCCCACTCTGCCACCCACTTCTCGGTCATAGATTTAAAGGATGCTTTCTTCTCCATCCCCCTGGCCGCCGCATCACAAGATCTTTTTGCCTTTACCTGGACAGATCCCACCACCAGACATTCTCGACAACTAACCTGGACTGTCCTTCCTCAGGGATTTCGAGATAGTCCACACCTCTTTGTCAAAACTTGGCCTCCGACCTCCGATCTTTTCACCCCCAGTGCCCCAAATCCACCCTCTTGCAACATGTTGATGATCTTCTCCTCTGTAGCCCGTCCAAAGGGCACTCAACAGATGACACAGTTCTCCTACTTAATTTCTTGGCCTTAAATGGATATCAGGCCTCTCCACAAAAGGCCCAAATAGCATGTAAAGAAGTCACATATCTCTCAAGGGAAAAAGGCCATTACATTAGCAGGAAACAGCTTATTGTGTCTATACCTACACCAAAGACCAAAGATGACATACTCTCCTTCTTGGGTTTGGCTGGGTACTTCAGGGCCTGGATTCCTAATTTCTCCCTCCTTGCCAGGCTGTTATATAATCTGGCCAAGGGCCCCCAAGATGAACCCCTACCCTCAGCGGCAGGGAAGCCCTTTATAATCCTTAAAAAGGCCTTCCTCCAGGCACCCGCCCTGCATCTCCCCGACCTCTCGACCCTTCACCCTCTATGTACATCGAAAACAGGGACAAAGTCTGGGCGTTCTGGGTCAGGAATATGTCCCCACATTTGCACTAGTGGCCTGTCTATCCAGACAGCTCAACCCCAACATCAGGGGCTGGCCCCCATGCCTCAGAGCCCTAGCAGCGGCCCATGACCTCCAGAAAGAAGCACACAAGCTTACCTTTGGCTCCTCGCTAACCATCTCATCTCCTCACCATCTAAAGGATTTCCTCACTTACAAGGGGCTATAGTCACTTCCTCCTTCTAGGGTTCTAAACCCTGCCTCCCTCCCCCATCTTCTCCCTCACAAGATCCCATCCACAAGTGCCTGGAGGTATTAGAGACAATTATACCCTGCCCTACCACCATTTCTGAGGGACCCTGCCCTCTTCGGACCTCGTCTGGTTCTCAGATGGGAGCTCCTTTATACACGAAGAGGTTAAAGTGGCAGGGTATGCTGTCGTTTCCCTCTCATCCATCATAGAGGCAAAACCTCTCCCACCCAATACCACCAACCAACAGGCTGAACTCATAGCTGCCACAGGGGCATGCGAGCTAGCGTAGGGAAAAACCCTCTCCCTATATACAGATTCCAAATATGTCTTCCATATCCTGATCTCCCACGCAGCCATTTGGAAAGAAAGGGGGCTACTGACCACCAGAGGGATGGCAGTCATTAATTCCACACTTATTTCTGGCCTACTGCGAGCCTCCAGGCTGCCTTCCCAACTGGGGATAATCCATTGCAAGGCCCCAAACTGACTCCTCCCTTACTACTATGGGGAATTCCAAGGCCAATCAAGTGGCTCCATCAGCCGCCCTACAGAGCTTTACCTCCTCTCCGCTACTCTTCATTATCACCAGGGATCGGCCCAAAGATCCCCAGCAACTCTTCCAGTTTCTTCACTCTATTCCACAGAGTCTCACTACTTTCTTTCACTCCTTTTTCACCCTTTCCCCATGCGATAAGACCCTCCTACAACAGATCACTTCCGCTTGTCAGATCTGCCAGAGAACCAATATGAATACTCCATTAAAACCTAAACCTTTCCCTTCTCATCAGGCCCGCGGTCATACTCCGGCTGCAGACTGGCAGATTGATTTCACCAACATGCCCCGAGTAAAAAACATAAAATATCTTCTTGTATTGGTAGATACTTTTTCAGGATGGGTTGAAGTCTTTCCCACTTCTAACAAACGGGCCTGTACCGTAGTTGATCTGTTGCTTACTCACATAATCCCTCCTTTTGGGATGCCCACTTCTATCCAATTAGACAATGGTTCAGAATTCACCTCGAAGATAACTCAGGGACTGGCTCACGCGCTATCACTCCCTTGGCATTTCCATTGCCCTTACTGTCCCCAGGCTTCTGGAAAGGTTGAAAGGACCAATCGGTCCCTTAAAGAGACCCTCACCAAGCTCACCATGGAATTCAGCCTGGACTGGGTCAAGGTGCTCCCCTTGGCTTTATTGCACATTAGGGCCTTGCCAAAGAAGCCTTCTAATCTCCCACCTTATGAAGTGATGTATGGCGGTCCCCTCGCTCCTCCCGAACTGCCTACAGAACCCCTAGCCATCTCCAAAACCTGTGCCCTGCCCCTCCTCTTCCATCTACGCTCTGAACCCTGGCGCTATCAAGACTGGCTCCTTCCTGACCCCAGTCTCTCTCAAAACCCTACCTCCTGAACACCTGGTCAACTGTTTACTATTGCCTACCAGGGGAAAAGCCCCCTCTAAAACCAAAATGGGAGGGTCCTGCTCAGGTGATTATGTGCACAAACTCAGAGGCCAAACTCAAACTACCTAATAACCAACTGAACCCAGGGATTCATATTTCCAGGCTTAAGCCCAGGGCTCCTACACCTTCATCAGAAGAGCCAGCGATCGTCACCTGTCATTAAGTACTCTTTGTCAATGCCCCCCCCCTCATTTCTGGCCCCTCTTGGGTCCTCTCTTCGCCCTATGTCTGAAGATTCAAGGCAAGTGACCCTAAGGGCCCCCTCCAGCCAGACCCCCGCCCCCCACTTGCTTGGATCTGGCCGGTAGTGGGACCGCTGTGTGTTGTCCTTCTGACAAACCACTTAGGTGTCCGGAGCATGGTGACCCCTGAATAAGAGTGAACTACCTTTATCATAAGAGAGCACTTTACCAGTTGCCTTCTGGGCCTAAGGAGGAACATGTGTGTTTTGTTGACCCTCCCAGTTTCGTAAAAATTTCAAGTATCAGTATTTAAGGTTGAGATGTTTCACATAAAACCTGGAGAGATCTGACTGCTCTCAGAGGGAAATATGATAACAATGGGCCGCCGTCCTCCCTTGGCCACCTTCGTTCAGAGCGTGGGAGAAGCTGCCTTCTTGGTGTGAAGAGAGACAAAACTAGGGAAAGCTGGGAACAGTGTGGAAGTCAGAGAAGCAAGCTGGTTTGGAAAGCTGGGATATTTCGAGAAAGGTAACGGGAGAAGCCAGCTGGTTTCAGAGACACCCAGGTAGGAGAGAGTTTGAAGAGCAGCCTTAATAGTTTGTGTTATTGATAATTGCCATTGTGACTGGGGTGAGATAAAATCTTATCACGACCCATTTAATTACATGAGATTCAGATTGCTGTGGTCATCTATACAGCTTTACTGAAACACAGCCACACTCTGTTCTTCATGCAGTCTGTTGGTTACTTTCTTGATACGATGTCGGAGTTGATGGGTTGCAACAGAGGCCAGATAAACTACCACCCTGAAATATTGACTCTCTTGGTGCCCACTCATCAGTCTCTCCCCGGCTTCTTTTCCCCTGCCCTCCAGTAACCACTTCTCTATATTTTATATTCCATGAGCTCAGCTTTGCTGTTTTAGATTCTTCATAGGAACGAAACCACAAAGTGTGTGTTTTTCTGTTCCATTTCACCTAACATGCTGACCTCCAGGCCCCTCCGTGTGGCTGTGGATAATAGGATTTCATTCTTTTTACATAGGAGGAACGAGTTCTGGTATACAATTGTGAGGAGGTGAGTATAGTTAACGGTATCGTATTGTGTAACTCAGGGTGGCTAGGAAAGAGGATTTTGATGTTCTCATCACAGGGGACTGATTAAGGCAGGAGATGAGGCATGAACTATAGATTCTGAGTCCTTGATTTCACAGTGTACACAAGTACCAAACTACCACTCGGTGCTATTAATATGTACAATTATCATCTGTCAGTTAAAACATAAATCAATTAAAATACTTACTGTGTAGCCTTTTATAGAAAAAGACTATGTATGCTTAGAACTGGGAATGAGGGGCTGGACGGGTCCAGTGCAGACAGTTTAACAGGATTAAGATTTTTGTCAGGAAGAAAGAAAGGGAGGATTAACACAGTGTAAGAAATCAACACAAAGTGTTCACGACACGTGAGCGAGTCACTCAGCTTCTCAGAGACTCCGTTTCCCCATCCGCAGGTTTGGGTCCCTGAAAAACCCATTTGGGAAGCATGGTTGAAACTCCAGGAGGAGGCAGGGGGCCGTGTCTGACTGGCAGATTCTGGAGTGGGTGGACGGGGAGAAGTCAAAGGTGAGGCTGGGGATGAGGTGGCCCCCACAGGGACAGAGTTCTGGCTTTGTTCTGCAGCCTTCCAGGAGCCTGGGAAATGCTTTGAGCAAGGAGCGACAAGGTGACATTTGCATTTGAGAGAGATAACATGGCATTTTGTGGCTGGCGAGAGCAGAAAGGTCATTTGGTGGGAGAGCAAAAGGAAGGTAATGGAGGGAAGAGAGAAACAGACTGAGAAATCACCAGGCTGATCCCCTTCAGAGACCAGCAGAGACAGCTCTGGGGACGGGCACAGAATGGGGGAGATGCAGGCTCAGGTTGACCCTATGGAAGCCATTCATTGGTCACCCAGTTGTGTCCTGGGAGGTCCTGGCTGGGAAGCGGATGGGGGAGAACACAGGACACAGGTGATCCCAGGAGAGAACTTGGGGTCCCTCCAGGGACTATGGGCCTGACCTGTCCCCACCACTGACTTGCTGTGTGACCTGGGGCCAATAGATCCACCTTTCATCTCACCATCTGCAAAAGAGCTGAGCACAATCTGACTTCTCCAAAGAGACGAGTTCCCTGAAGACACTAGTGAGGTGTCAGGAGCCCGGGAGTGGAACTCAATGAGGATCCCTCTTTCAGGAAAAGAGCACAAAATCGGATAAGGAATTAAATGTGGACTTAGAAAGGGCAAGAAATCCAACAAATCACGCCTCTCTAAAGTGTCAACAAATGCCGTAATGAATGCCATAAATATCACAAAAGTTTAGAATATGATTATTCATGAAACTCTTTGGTAAACCCTGATCATTTCCCCCATATATGAAGCTGGCTTTGAACTTGAAATCCTCCTGCCTCAGCCTCCTGAGCCACTGGGAGGACAGGCGTGCGACACTGACCTGGCTGGACTGCATACTTTTTGCTCAGATCTTCATATGACAATCCTTTTCCATTGCATTTTCTTTCTTTTCTTTTTCTTTTCGTGATGTTGAGGAGTGAGCCCAGGGCATGGGTAGGCCATCAGGCTCTACCAAGGAACCATACCCCATGCCACCTTGATTGTTCCCTTGAAGAGAGGATAGAAAGATAATGCAGGCTTTTAGATCATTTAATAACAGAAATGTTTTTTTTTTAATAACAGAAATGCTGATTTTTATTCATGAGAAGGAAAGTACAAAGTTTTCTCCAGCACGCAGTTTTAAGTACGAAACATGAGCATGAAATAACTCCCTCTCCGTAAGGGGATGCAAGAGCAGAGGGTGGAAGACGTACCCAACCCTGGGTAGTGAATGAAAGGAGTGACTTTGATTGACAGGAGCTGAACAGATGAACCGTAAAATCCCCAATCTGAATTAAAAGAAATCAGAATACAAAAATATATGTATAATTTATTATCATCGTTATATGATTTAAAATTCACAAAGGCAGTCTCTTTTTGACACTGTGGAACAATCCTTGAGAAGAGCCTATGACGTGCTTCACTTCTTTGGAAAAAAAAAGAACTGATTCAAACATAGTGAAAAGTTACACCTATTTAAATTCCGTGATGAGCACAGAGTCGCTGACTTACTATTTTTGCACTTTTCTGTGTGTTGAAATTGCTCAGCAATATCCACACGGATACATGGCAACATGAAGACGTCAACTTCTTCGATTAGGAAAAGGAAGTTGCTGTTAATGACTGCCGTTTCCCTGCCTTCTTGACATCTTTTGATTCTCCTTTGAGATGGGGACCACGTGATGGGTGTCTAGAATTGACGTTTTAGTGAAGAAGTTAGCTGGGAATTGGAGAGTGACGTTGCCTGGGGAATTCTCAGAGCCAGAGCCTGACTTGCTTGGCTTGTGCTATCTGGGTGAGGACAGAGGGTGGCAGTAGGAATGGTTTGTACTTACAGATTTGATCAGGGCAAGACCCACTTGTGTTCTGGGATCCAAGCTGACATCTCCAAAGGTGGCCATAGTGGGTTGGTGGTGATAGTTTTTTAATTTCGCATGTCAACTTGATTGGGTTAAGAGGTGCCCAGATAGCTACTAAAGCATTATATCTGAGTGTGTTTGTGAGGGTGCTTCTGGGTAGATGAGTAGTTGAATCAGTGAGTGAAGAAAATCCACCCTCACCAGTGTGTGTGGCTCCTTTCAGGTCCCCTGAGGGACCAACAGGATGGGAGGGCAGAGGAGGGCTGGGATTTCTCTTACCTGGATCTGAGCCGTGCCTCTTCTGCCCTTGGACACCACAGCTCTCGCTTCTCAATGCTTCAGACTTGGACTGAGTTGTTCTCTTTTCTGACCTGTTTATCTGGCTTTTCATAGAGCAGATCGTGAGACCTTTGACACTTCTTGTATATGTTTCTCTATATACCAGTTGGGGTGTGCTTCCGGAGAACCCTAACATATATTAGTCTCTCTGTGCCCTAATGAACCCCAAGTCTGGAGAACATTGTCTAGCATCAAATAGTTAACACGATGGTTGATTTGAACAGTGTAGGAATCTCCTCCAACTTTGATCCCCACCCCCACCCCCATTTTCTTTTCTTCCCTGATCTCCCTTGATCCTCCCTGCTCACTGTCCTTGCTCTCTGACCTGGGTCAGCTAGTCATGAGTCCCATCCTGGAAGGGCAAGTCCCACTCTTTGACCTTCCCATGAAAAGGTCTGCACCCTTAGAGGCTTTTACAGGATACACAAATATATTTCATGCTAAAGATGCCCGACTCCTGTAGCAGGAGGTAAATGCATTTACCTGCAGAGGTAAATGTGCTAACAGAATTCCCCTTTATTCCCTTTTCCCAGTGGTCTTTTGCAGACAAGCGTGAAGAGACGAAGTGCAGAGAAAACCAAAGGTATAAAGAGAATCTTTTCCTCCCGGAGGTGTTTAACATGAGTCTGGGAGAGCGTGTTGTGTGTTCTTAGCCTGTGGCCCTGCTGCCTTGAATCCTCCAGTGTCTTTTTGCTGCAAGAGAGGGAGCGCTGTTGATTTTTCCCCTGAATTGCCCCTTCCCTTTCAAGAGAGTTCATTATAGGTGAATGCAGAGAGCATCAGCTGGCCTCAGGAACTATCTGACCGAACTCAGGTGCTTTACCTTGGCTTGGAACCTCAGAGCTCCGTGCTTCATGGCTGGGAGGCAGGAACTGTCTTGGGTGAAGATCCCCCGAGTGAAAGGGAGAGGAAGGTGTGGGACCTTATACACTTAGCTTCCTGTGTAGGTAGGAGGTCTAAGGTTTGGAGTGATAATGAGTGTGTGTGTGTGTGGGGGGGGGGTTGGAGTGGCTTCAGGGATGTCAGGATAAGTAACAGACGCTGCTCCAGTGTCCAGAATCCTGCTCCTCCTCCAAGATGTACTTGCCCACTCAGGTTTTATTGATCTTGTTCTTCTCCCAATTGGAGGTTACTATTACAGCTCCCCGAAAGCAATCCAGACTTGTATCGAATATACATCATTTAGGTACTTTCGTATGATTGCTTCAGATTCAGTACAACAGGTCCCAATTGTACCTAGGGTAAATCCCAGCCATGCACGAAGATCCCTCTGTGATGTGATGAGATCCTGGTTTTCTTTGCCTACATCTGACACGGACATGCATGACTCCCCTGTTCAGTGGGTGGGATCACTGCCCTTCAGATCCACTCTTCTTCCCTTGGGGTCCTTCTCTCCTTCTCTGTCCATTCTTATTTCACTCTCATTCCTAGTCCAGCCCTCCTCCTATCTCAATTTCTCCAACTAAATCTTTCCTGACCACTTCCAGAAAAACAAATCTATACTTTACCTCAAAAAATGGTGGTCTTAAGGAGCTTAACTTTTTGGAGTGATGGATGTATTTTCTATATTGATAGTGGTGATTGTAACACAAGTATATGCAACCATTAAAACATCCAGTTGCACACTTGACTAGGTGAATTGTATTATAGGTAAAGTCTATCTCAACGGAGACAGATGAACAACTCACATAATGATGTCACCTACCACGGGCACCACTCCTTTGACGATGAACTTATTCACACTGTGTTGAGACCTCCCCTTCCTGATGTGTCCAGCTGGGAAGCCAAGGGACAGACAACAGAAGTGTGAATCTGGGCAACAACACTGAGGGGTCTTCTGGGAAAAGAATCAGACAGGGTCACTTGTGGGGTCCTCACACCCATAGACCAAGATGGGAAAGGAAGGGTTGAAAGGTGGAGTAGGAAATAGTGTAAATTACAGAGAAGGTCTGCAAGGTGCAAAAGAGCTCTCCACCCAAAGGAAGAATGGATTGGTTTCAATGTGAGACTTGGTGGTGGGGCCTGTGGCTCAGAGGGGAAGGTGGTGCCATGTTTAAACATGGTGGATGCTTCTGGATCCTTTCCCAGCTAACTGCCCTGGCAATGTGGCCTGCGTTCTGTGGGATCATTCCTCTAGCTCACACACAGGGTGGAGGATGAGAACTGCCTATAATTCTGTGTTCTCCACACCCACAGTCCTATGATCTTGCTAGTGAACTGGATACCGAGGTAAAATATTAGTGATTCGTTCATCCATTTCTGAAATAGAGGACTCCCTGATACAGGATAAGTTCACCGAGTCTCCCAAAGCTGTACCATGAAGTGGACAGAAAACACCTGCATTTTCATGCAGGAAAATTATGCAGGACATGGCAGGTAACTCAGGAAGCAGTGAACAGCCTAAAGAAATTACTATGTAAATCTGATGCAACTTGGAAGTCTACCAAGAAATATCGTACTGATCTACTCTCTGAAAGTTTAGTTTTAGGGAATTTTCTTTTTAAAAAATGGAACATTTTTTTTCCCTTTTGGTTATGAGAGAATAAAAGGGAGGATAAAAGGAGAGTTACTTAGGTTTTACAGTCCTAGTTGGTGGTGTCCTTGGGTGTTACTGATCCTCTCCCCAGAGTTTTCATGGCACCCTTGAAGAACAATCAAAACAAAATAGATGCTAATTCACACATAGAATTCTGTTTTGTAGTGTCAGAGTGTTTTCTTCTTTAAAAATTAAGAATTAATTTTATCAAAGTAATGCAGGGATCTAGTTTTTAAAAACCAAACAGTACTAATGGGCTTATAAGGAGAAGCCACAGTCTGTTGGGGGGCCGCCACCCCCGGTCTTGCTCTCTAGAGGCAATCATTGTCAACTCTTTCAGCTCTGTCTTCTATATTTATCTCCATATTTCCAAATAATGTGTGTAACAGGACACAAAATATGTTTTTTTTTGTTGTTGTTGTTGTGCTTTCGTCTCAGAATTGTAGCAATAGCCTAAAAGCTGAAAATAATAGGTGCTAAGAACTCCTTCAGTCTAAAGAGAATTGACAGCATGACAGGATTTGTCTCCCAAGATCTTACTAACACGTAGCAGAAATAATCATCCTAACCTAATCTTACACACTGCTCACCGTTCTCAGGTCCTATTCTAAACTCCTTCGACTTACTTATCATTTAATTATAGTAGTGACCCTGTGAGGGAGAGGTTGAGCATGCCCAAGGTGATGTCACAATGGAAGATTCCACCACACCTGACCTCTTGTGATGGGTTGCAGTGTGAATCTCAGATGCACTAAGCATGTAGTATAAGATTATCCTCAGGCTATGTATATAAGGTACATAATTAACATGAAGGAATTTTATGCTCAGACTTGGGGCCCATCCTAAGATACACAGGATAGCCTGTGACACATGTGCAAATAATCTCAAATCTGAAAAATATCCCAAATCTGAAATTCTCTGGTCCCAAGCATTTCAGATAATACCCAACCTGTACCTCTGTTTTACAAATAAAGTAACTAAAAAATAGAGAAGTTAAGTAGTTTTGCCCGAGGATGGAATCCGAGTTCTATTTTGTGTGGTCTCTGGATAACATGACATTGCTTCTCAATGGCTTTGCTGCCCTCACCTGCCCCTTCTGCTCTGGAAATATCTTGGGAACCATAAGCCCAGAGGGAGAAACTGATGCCTCACCCGGTTGCTTTCTCCTGTGCACTCCCCATGGCAGCTCCAAACCAAAGGGTGGGTTCCTCTGAGAAGGGGAGACCCACCTCTCATTCCTCTGGGGAGGTCTGCCGTGCTGCAGGTGGCTGATTGCCCTTGCTGCCTGTTTCAGCAGGGGAGAAAGGAATGAGAGCAAGGTGGGTGTGGGGGTGTGGCAAGGATGCACAGTTTCTTGTCTAGCAGGGGACACCTGGGAAGTTAGCCATCTGGCGCCATCTTGGAAGGCACACAGTAGCAGGAAGCCAGGGTTTGGGTTGGGTGGGTCAGAAGAGATGACTCCAGTGGTGGAAATGCTCCTGGGGCTCCATCATAAAACTCATGAGTGGTATATGAGCGAGTAAGCCCCAAGGTTCTAGCTGCCTGGTCTAAGACCAGACATCAGCTAAGATGTCGTGAGAGCATAAAGATGTTTGCATTTTTTTTCCCCTGATCCCCACTTCCTGACCAAAATGGAGCCAGGTGAAATTTCCAACATTTCTTCTTGCTCTGGGATCGAGGTTGTGGCAAGCTGGGAGAGGAGAACATTCCGTGAGATCCAAGACTAAAGTTTTAAATGAAGGAAGGTGGGTGGACATATCACACCTTTCTTAGAAAGCTATGGATCTGTCAGAGAAGTTATTAAAAGAAAAACAAAAATTATTTTCCTTCTGTTTTTGATTTCTACTTTTAGTCCATTATGATCAGAGGAGATTTTCATGATTTTCCATCTTCTTAAGTTTTATTGAGAATTGTTGTGTGGCCTAACATATGGTCTATCATAGAGAAGGTTTTATGTGCAGAGAAGAATGTGTGTGTTGCGGGTGGGTTGAGTGTTCTCCAGATATCTGTTATGTCTGGTTGGTTTATAGTCTTCTTCAAGTCTTCTTTTGTCTAGATATTGTTTCCACTACTAATGATAAAGTATTTACCTCTTCTTGTGTTAGTATACTGGGTTTTATAAATGATTCCTTTTATTTTTATTTCAGAGAAATTAAAAAGAAAAACTCCAAATCAACTAATTCGGGTTAATTAGAAACCCTGTAATATTTTATTCTAGAAAAAAATGAAGGAAGTTTTTATGTCTACCATGCATCAGTTTCTTTCACAATTATCTAAATCTTTACAAGATCGTTTAAAATAAGTATTGTGTTCACAATTTTATAGAAGAAGAAATTGAACGCCAAGTTCCTTCAGAAACGTGTCAAGATGACATAATTAGTAAATGGTGGTGCTGAAATTCTAGAGTGAAGGGCTTTGCACAATGTCACAAGCTCTTGAAGTGCTTCGGCTTCCATTTTATCTCATAAGATCATGAGAATCTCTGAGTTATATAAGGTGGGTGTCTTTATATTATTTCTTGATAAATGAGGAAATAAAAAATTTGCATGACATTCTCACACACATAAAGTAGATGATTAGAAAAATCTGAGCCACAACCCAACTTCTTAAGTCTGAATTCCATGGTTTTTGTCTGACGATCCTCAAATCCTTGGTTTGAGGGCAAAGTATTGCCATATAAAAATTTCATGACACATTTACCTATCCCAAATGAATGACCAAATGCAAATCACATGTAATGGCCTGGTAATACAAATTATGATCTCCTTTAAAAAGTGAGTATGTATTTACATAGCAGAAGTGCTGGGTCCCTGATACATTAGCACAGAGGATGTCTGTTTAGCCAGCCCTGTTTCCCCTCCTCACCCCGCATCAGGGATTTCGTGTCTAACAGAACCTAGAAGACCTCCGTAGCAGCTGTCAGCAGCAAGCTTGCTTCCTCTCCTTTTAAACTAACTTTGAGGGGAGTTGTGCTGAGCAAGCAGGGCCGCCTCCACCCTGGCCCCTCTCTCAGTTTATATTGTCACTCCTAATGGGGAAATGATCCATCGCTGCCTTCCTTTGTCTCTTCTGATTAGAATCCCTGATGCCCTTCACAATGGTATCGGGCTCAGTGTGTTCCTGAGCCAGGCCTGACCAGGACCAAGGTTGACCAGCAGCTTCAGCTCTGCCAGGAGGAGAGAACCCTGGCATTTTTCTTCCTGTCTGCTGTTACCTATTGTTACCTGTCCTCTGCTATCACCTGCTGCTAGCCTCCTTCTGGGAATAAGTGTGAGTTCTAGATTTCTGCACTTAACCTTCAGCTCATCATGAAAGTAGAGGTCTGAATTGTGCTCTGACCGGCCCTAGATAGAACACTGTCCCTGAGGATTGAAACCCCCTGGTTCTTATTTGTAGATCCCACAATAATGGGGCCAGGAGGAGGGATGCCTTTTGTATTTTGTGGCAAGCTGACCAGGTTGTTGGTTTGACCTCCTCTGTGTAGACCCTGCTGAGCCAACCTGGAGCTCACCAGTCCCTTCACACTGTGTGTACTAGGTGATCCAGCCAGTCTCAGGTCTGGGCAGGAGGGCCTCTGTCCTGTCTCTCATACTCCAGCAAGAAGCCCACCAGGTCAAAGGGAAGGGCCCATCTGGAACTTCTACCTTCCCTATAAACCATGCTCCAGGTGTCTGAGAAGTGAGAATTCTTTGCCTCAACAGCCCTGATCCTGCTTGGGACCCATGCTGGCCTCCACCTCTGTTGCAGGAGGATGCACAATGGGAGGGGCTGGCTGTGTGCACTGGGTGTGGGAAGAGCTTAGGTGCATACAAATGTGCGAGGCTTTGCCAGGCAGGTTCCAGCCCAGAATGGGGAGGAGAGTCAGGCAGGGGGAGAGAAGGGAGGAGCTCTGGAATGTCACATCCAGTATTGAACCTGAAGAAACTCAAGAGCTCTCAATTCTAAATTGTTTTTTTTTTTTTCCAGGTTGTTTTGAAGTCTGTTTGTCAAGAAAGATGGGTAGAACTTATCTTGCTCAGTAGGCTTTGAACTTAACTTCAATTTGCCTACCTTTAAGGGGTGGTGTCTATTTTCCATTTGTACTTTTACCCCAGACTCCACAGAAGTAGAGGTGGGTCTGGGCTCAGCCCGTGACTCATGGGGTCCCAGTCTCCTCTCCCCACTTGTTCATGTTCTGAGATGCCTCATGTCTCACTCCAGGGTTGAGCCAAAGTGTGACATAAATAGCTCTTCAGGAGGTAGGGAGAAGCCAGGTATGTTCAGAGAAGCTAGAAAATTCTAATATAAATAACAAGACTTTAGAAGCCAGCAACTTGTGCTGACATCCAGCTCAGCTACCAAGTGACCCTCCGGAGGGAGTCTCATTTCCTCCTTTGATCCAGGAGGGAAATGGTCTGTACCTCCAGAAGCCTTAAAGGAAAGGCCCAAGTCACGTTCCTGGCCCACAATCAGCCCTCAGTAGACCTGCCACTTTCTCTTTCTACTTCTGGAAGGTTTCATTCTCCAAGGACAGGGTCTCCCGCCTCTAACTCCCGGCCTCTTCTGGCAGGTTGAATGGAGAAGGCATTTGCCACTGGAACCTGTCATCGGCTCCTTCTGCAGACTTCCCCTGGGTCCTCTGACTCCCTCCTTCACGCCTGTTTCCCAGACTAAGCCTTCTCTTCTGACTGTTTGGCTTTTCCAACCTTGGGGGGCAGCTTCTGTCTTGCTCCACCTTGTTTGGAAGGGTCCAGTGTTAGGTTTAGGTGTGAGACAAGGCAGGGAGGGGCAGAGGTGAAGTGATTAGAGGATGAGAGCTGAAAGCTAGTCAGTGGATGGGTCCATTTGAGGAATTAATAAAGGTCTGCCGTAAGAGGCGGTGACTACAGGCAGGTACTGTGTGGCTGGAAGAAGTAGGTCACTGGGTGCATGCCTTTGACCTTGATGAGGAGAGTGCTCCCTCTCCCTCTCCCTCCCTCTCCCCCCCCCTCTTTCCCTCTCTCTCTCTCTCTCTCTCTCTCTCTCTCTCCCTCTCCCCCCCCCCCGCTCTCCCCCCTTTCCCCCTTTCTCCCTCTCTCTCTCTCTCTCTCTCTCTCCCCCTCTCTCTGCTTCCTGGCTGCCATGAGCTGAGTAGCTTTCTTCACCATGATGTTGGGCCTCACCTCAGGCCCAGAGCAATGGAGTCAGTCAGCCACAGACTGAGCCTCTGAATCCATGAGACAAAATGAACTTTTCCTCCTCTGAGTTGTTCTCATCGGGTTTTTTTGGTCATAGGGATGAAGAGCTGACCAGCACATTCAGTAGTTCGTCTCTGTGGCTGGGCCCTTTCCCCCTTGGCTGTGGACTCTCCCCATAAGCAGTGCAGGAGTAGGTGTTCCAGTGTTTCGGGTCTGACTCCCTCCTTCCTGGCTCTGGCCCTCCCAGAGTGCTGATTGGCCCCCATCTCCCTGGGAAGCAGGACCAGATGGCAGGCGATCACCCAAGGCCAGGAAACAGGGCGGTGGGCGGTGGACAGGCTGAGAGCAGCGAGAGAGGAGCTTCTCACCTCGCAACCTGCCAGGTGCGCTGTGAGCAATCTCTGCAGGTCTTCATGATAACTGGGTTTTCTACAGATTCCCTGGCAAAGTTGAATTCTTAAAAAATTCCACCTTGTTTTAGTTCAACTGAAAGTGAATACATTTTAGTATATAAATAGTGTTGGTAGCCAAACTCTCAGACTGAAGCTGGCTGAGCACATGGAGAAGGTGTTTAAAGGGGTGGAAATTTGGCAGAATATGAATTTAAAATAACTGGAATTATTATGATCGTCCAACTAGGAAATACTTATATAGACTGTGGTCTAACAAATGGCACCCTGTCTGTCCACTGGCACAGAAGAGAAGCCTGGACCTAGCCTAGACTTTGTCTTTCCTAAACCTTCAACAATCATTAAATCCCACACAGGCCTCCCTCAGTGTTCCTGGGGGATTGGATTCAGGGCCCCCAAGGATAACAAAATCCATGGATGCCCAAGTCCCTTACATAAAACGGTGTAGTATTTACATATAAGGTGCACATATTCTCCCATCTACTTAAGCCATCTCTAGATTATTGATAATAGCTAATGCAGTGTGCATATTATATAAATAAATCCACTATATTGTCTTCTATGAAATAATGACAAAAATTCTGAAAATACACACACACACACACACACACACACACACACACAACAGGGATTGAACCCACGGGCCCTTAACCACTGAGCCACATGCCCAGCCCTTTTTTATTTAGAGACAAGGTCTCTCTAAGTTCTTTAGGGCTTTGCTACGTTACTGAGACTGGCTTTGAACTTGTATGAAGTGGTTGGGATTACAGACACATGCCACCGTGCCCAGCTTCCCCAAAACTTCTGTCGGTGGAGGTTGAGACGGGAGCCAGGAGCTGACCTGGACTCAGAGGAGCCAGCCAGTCTGGCAGGTGGGCCTGGAGCGGGGCACAGCTTCCTTGGCTGGGGAGCAGCAGCAGACAGTGCCCAGACCCTGCTTTCTAGAGAGGCAGATACCACTCTGGCTCTCTCAGGCTGGGCTCCATGGCAGTAGGTGGGAGGAGAAGGTGTCCAGCGAGGTGGTCTCCTGGGTTTCCTTATGACCAGGTCCCCAGGAAGCAGTCCCGGAGCTCCTGTATGCATTAGGTGCTTTGCCTGTGTCCTCGTTTACCCTTTGTAATGGTCCTTGATGACATTCTGACATTCCCCTCTTGTGGACGAGGGATGTGAGGCTCAATAAACATGCCCGGGTGACCCAGGATCTCCCACGGGGGTCTCACTCTCGCACATGCCACCTGACTGGCTGGTTCTTGAAGGATCAGGTCAGGGGATCCTTGGAGTTTCTGTTGGGCTGGTCTTTTAGTTTGGTGACATGTTATGTATGATATGCAGCCATCCTGTGGTATAGGGATGAGGGAGATGTAGGGGAGAGGCTCTGGGGCCCTCGTGGATACTCAAACCCAAGAGTGCTCAAGTTCTCTGTGTAAAATGCTCTCATATTTGCACAGAACTTACATAATCCTCTCATATGGTCTGAGTCATCTCTAAATGACTTATAATCACTAATACAGTGTGAATGCTATGTAAACAGTTGTTATACTGTATTCTTAGGGAATAATGCAAGAATAAAAGTCTGTACACGTTTGGTACAGATGGAACTACCACAGGACTGACCCTGTTTTCCATCCAGGGTTGGTTGGATCCGTGGTTGTGGAAGCCCCAGGTAGGGAGGGCTGACTGTCTACACCACCTCACGCCCTCCTGAGCCAACAGGGACTTGCTCAAGGCGGGCTTCAGATAACCCTAGTGAACGTGGTCCGCCCTCCCCCCTTTCCAGCCAAGTCTCCACTAATGTTGATCTGAAGGGTAATTTTCTTGTCAACTGTGTAATTAATGGGCGGCACACTACAGTGGCCCTCTGTTATTCTGCTCCTCGAAGATATATTTCAAAATGAATAGCTGTTTAACCAATCGCTTGGCAGATGTCTTAGCCCTTAGTTGTCTCTGTCTGTCAAGGTTTTCACACATTGTGCCTGAAGTCGGCAGAATCAATTTGGGTATCAGCTGTGGGAAAGGGAAAGCAGTCACCATTTAGAAATTCTTGGGATATCAGAACTCGTCGCCTATTAGCGCTGAACGGTGGCGGATTGCCCTTGCAAGCTCCTTGGCCCCACGCTCCAGAGCTCCGGCATTGTCTGCCACTTTTAATAAAGCAGGAACAGGTCTTTTGTGGTGGCTTTAAGATAATGTCTTGTGTGGCCTGCGTGTCTGTTCTTTCTCAGCAACTGGAGCATTTATTTGGCCGTTTCCTGCACAAAGGCTCAAAGCGGTAGTTTTACAAGAGAACTTCAAAACTACTGACAGCCCAGGGACTGGGAGATCGGAAAGCATATGCATTTATTCAAAAACGAAATTCTGATACATCAGAGAGATGCTCTAGAGGTGACTTTAGTGGGAACAGCGTTTTAACAGAAGCTCATTAATGTGGCAGATCACCAAAGGGATCTGGAAGACGTGGTAGATTATTTGAACTAGTCACTCCAACTGGCCTGGCCTCCTGCCCTGTCCAGTACTGGTTAATGAGGCAGAGATTAATGTAGGAACATCTTTGGTGTCCTGTCCTTGAACTTCATAAGTCACCTGGAGAGGTCTCCACCTGCTGATGGCCTCCTACATGTCGACAAAGGTTGTCTGGTCATCAGACCGTGTGTAGGTCTTGACCTTGTGGACAAGGTGTCTGTGCTAGGGGTCAACTCTCCAGTGGTGACCCACAATTTCCCAGTGAGAGAAGCTGGTGAGTAAGTACTCTGGTTTCCTCTCCTCCATGAAAAGTCAAAAGGTGAATCCACATGAGGTTCCAGAAGTCCCCTGGAGGACAGAGTGCCATTTGTCCATAGCAGGAAGACACGGATGACGCTCCCATCTTGCCTCTATCAAAGCAGAGGTTCCAAAACCACAGAGTCCTTCTTCTACATGCCATTTGCAGAGAGATGGGCCTAACCTCACCTCCCCTGCTCCAGTTTCCCTCCAGCCAGCGCTGCCCCAATCCAGTGTCCCACAGGGGACCTGTGACATGAGCCTCTTTGCACTTGCTTTCTTTCTGTCTCGGGGCCCTGGAGGGGGAACCCCCAGAGTCCACCACACACACACTCCAGTTGTCGGGGATTCTTGCTCTGGGGGTCAGCACTTGCAAATGGAAGTAGAAGCTCCTTGGTATGGGGTGGGGGCTCCCTTTTGTGCTTCACTGGAGGACTTTCTGCACAGAGCTATCAAGCCCCAGGTGGCCCCTGAGAGGACTGTCCCCAAGCTCTCCCCTATGTCCGCTCTCTCCTTTTTTGATCTCATCTTCCCAACCCTACTCTTCATCCCCTAAAACATAGGGTAATAACCGTAACCGGCTGGACACAGTCCCCATCCCAGGTTATACTGTCTGAAGGAATGGAGCCAATGCTTGGCCCAGGTGAGTCTCTAGAAAGCAGAGGATCAGGACGGGATTCGGATATTGACCTCCCCTCAATTGGAAGCAACCATTGCTGGGGTGAGTGGGGCGCTGACCACCCTGGGCCTATAGAAGCCTCATAATGACTGAGACGCTCCTTGATGGTGGAGTGAGATGAGTTTCAATGAAGCTTAAGCCTGGGCGGACCTCCGAGGGGTGCTGAGGAATAGGGCCATTGACTGTAGCCATAGCTGAAGACGTGGAGGAGCCTTTAGAAAATTAGTTGGCAGGAAGACATCAGAGAAAGCCTAAGATACTCTATGCTGAGCTTAGTGGGAGATTCTGGTAGGAGCGCAGAAGACCAGAATGCTATTAGAAATGTAGCAGTGAGGGTCATGCAGGGAAGTTCACCATGAGGATTCTATTGGAATCAGATCCGAGGCTCCATTTGTTATACGGTGGCAAAGAACTTGTGTGCACTCTGCACATGCTGGAAGGCTAAGCGTAAGGCTAAAGCATTCAGGCTGTGGCATGGATACCACTGAGTGATCTTAGCCAAATTCACAGGGAGGATTAAAAGCAAAAAGGGGGCTGAGCATAAGGATTTGACCAATTTGCAGCCTGACCAGGAAAGAAGCCCGTGTACAGGTGCATCTAACCTGGGAGCACCCTAAGGTTGCTAAAGAGATGAAAGACTCATGAGGAGGAGAAGACAGGTCCTTTGCCTTGGGACACTAGGAAAGAGGAAAAGAGGGCCTCTCAGACATCTCCAAGACCATCCCACCCACTGCAGGCTCGAAGGTGGAGAAATGCAAATTCCTTTCAAAGGCTCTCGGGTCAGAGCCCCAGGGTGCCCTGCACACTCACAGCCACCTCAGGATTTACTTCCCCATGTTCAGTTAGATGTCACATCTCTCTAAGACTGCTGCACCTGTGGCCCGGGGACAGCTCATTCAGGTGGTGGCAGACCTTGGCATTAGCCACATCATGCAGGTCTTCCGGGCATGCAGACTGTGAGTGTTATGGAGCTATGGTGGCTTCCACTGAGATTTCAAAGGAATGTTGGGGAGTCCAGGCAGGGGACCATGGAGTCAGAGTCCCTGCACGCCGTGACCAGTGCGGTGGTGCATTGTGGTGCTGGGAGTGCCACTGCCCCCGAGTTCCCAGGAGTGGAGTCCAGGCCCAGCACTGGCAGTGCTCTGAGGCAGCTGAGGGCAGTACACAGAGCCAGCCCAAGAGGGTGATCATGAGGCTCACCTTCTCACCAGAGAAGCAAAGCCTTAGAAGTGGGGCTGCCCAAGCCCCCAGGAGCCTACATGTGCCACAGTGCCCTGAGTGTCACTCTTGGAATTTGAAGATTTAATACTTATTCTGCTGAGTGTCAGTCTTGCTTGAGTGGATCCCTCCTTTCTGTCCCCTGTGACTCCCTTTGAAATGTTTATCGTGTACCTGACTCACCATCGTATGGTACAAGTATGTAAGATTCTTATTCTTTCTTTTTTTTTTTTTTTTTTTTTTGGTAGAGTCTCACAATTGAATTTGGCTCCAGTGTCAGTGGAGAGTTTGGACCTGGACTTCGAGCCATGCTGGAGCGAGTCATACTTTGGGACTCTTGGGATGGAATTAAGGCATTTTGCATTAAGAGAAGCAGGTAAGACTTTGAGGGCCAGGGGTGGGTTCTGTGATTGGAGGATGGAGAACACCACCAAAGCTCCATGTATGAAGACTCCCTCTCTGGGCTGGTGCTACTGAGAGGCCATGAGGACCTTTAGGAGGTGGGGCCTTATGGGAGATCCTTAGGACACCAGGTGTGCCCTGGGAGGGGGCTGCGGGACCCCAGCTCAACCTCT
Source organism: Urocitellus parryii (assembly GCF_045843805.1). Taxonomy (NCBI): domain Eukaryota; kingdom Metazoa; phylum Chordata; class Mammalia; order Rodentia; family Sciuridae; genus Urocitellus; species Urocitellus parryii. The sequence continues at coordinate 26,105,292 of NC_135539.1, read as the reverse complement.
CTCTCCGTCTCTGCTTCCTGGCTCACCATGTGTGCGGTTTGCTCTACACATGCTTCCCACCAATGCCATCCAGCACCCTCAGGAGAAGCCCAACCAATAGAGACACGGACCTTGGGCTAGAACCCAAGGTCAGTAAGTGAAGCACACATTCTTTTCTCTTTCTAGGTTAACTCCTGGAAGACAGAGAACAATGATCGGGGTCTTTATGAAGCTTCTGGAGTGGTCTGGCTTCTGTCAACAGCATTAAAAATACTTGAAGAAACAGGATGAAAGACTCAGATCAGTCAGCTGTCCCCTCAAGGCATGTGACAAACATCAGGTAGCTCCTGTGGAAGCATCCAGAGACCTCCATCTCTCTCAGCTGCTGGACAAAGTGGAGGGAAATCGGGCCTGGGACTTCTTCACGGAGATCAGCGATGGAACACAGTGCAAAAGCCTGGTGCGAATCTTTTGTCAAACTTGGGGTCTTGATAGGGGAAGATGTGCCCAAGGATGGGCATTCACTGGGTATCCTGAGAATCCTGGGACTTGGTTCTGCTGCGGGTCAGGTCGGCAGAGCAGCTCCCCTTGATAAAGAAGAGCTCCCGTCCCTTGTCTGGAGGTCTGCAAAAGACTCACCAAAAGCCACTTCCTAAGAAGGCGTTTGCTCACTGTGTGACCCACCCTCTGTCTCTCACTCCTTCAGACCAGCCACCAAGGTCAGGCTGTAGCTCAACCCTGCCACTCTCTGCTTGGAAGGAAATAGTGAAAGAGTTTCAAAACTTGGCCAGAGAATATACGGAGAGGATCACGGCAGAGGAACTTGCAGCCTTAGACCAGGAGGGGTGGTGGTGACGGTGGGGGCGTCACAGTGCTCAGCTGAGGATTTGTGAATAAGGGAATGCTTTCCCATGGCTTATGGTGAAGGTCCTGGCAAGTCACGCCTCCTAGGCATCCTCGAAGCTTACAGGTGGCGATGGGTCATGGACCTGGAGTTGTCACCACTCCTGCGGCAGAGGATGGAGGTGCAATCAAAGGCCGAGAGAGGCGGCAATGTTGGAGAGATTAATTCTGTGAGACCAGAAAATCCAACCCCTTACGAGAAACTCTTCCCCCCTCATTTCCTTCACTAAGAGTAAGAAATGTGCTGGCGAAGGAAACACCCAGGGTCTGGGGAGGTTTAGTGGCAGCTGAGGTTGGCAGCAGGAAATGCTGCCATGGGACTGAGGCCCTAGTATTAACGAGGGAGGAGGATCTCAGACCTGCAAAGGCCAGAGGGTGACATTTAACTGACAGGGCGTGGCAGAAATAATATAATGGGGAATAAAGCTGGTTTAGCCATCAGTGCACCTGACCTTGAGGGATCTAAGGCAGTGGCTATGACATGCTGTGTTCATCAGCTTTTGTATCGCTGTGACCAGAATTCCCTACAAGAGCACCTTAGAGGAGGGAAAGTTTATGTGGGCTCACAGTTCCAGAGGTCTCCGTCCATAGACGGCTGACTCCATTGCTCTGGGCCCACGGTGAGGCCGCACGTCACAGGGCAGGGACCAGCAGAGGAGAACTGCTCAGCTCCTGAGGGGGTCAGAAAGCAGAGACGGGTGGGGGAAGGGGACCCAGGGAAGTTCCACCTTTCCAGGGCACGCCCCAGTGACCCACCTCCTCCAGCTGTGACCCACCTGCTACAGTGACCACCCAGTCATTCAGAGTAAGAGGGACTGCATAGGTTACAGCTCTTACAATCCGATAACTTTACCTCCGAACATTCCTGCATTAGCACAGGAGATTTCTGGTGGGAGGGACACCTTACATCCAAACCACAGCACATGCCGAGGAAAAAGGTAGATAGAAACTTGTGTAAGGTATCACTCAACTTGCACAACCAGAAAACAAAAGATTAAATAAGAAAAAATAATGACAGCCCGCCCTCAGAAAGCTAATGCCAGCTGCTGGGATTCCAGTGATGGTGACACTCAGATGCCCCACCGACCTTCCTAAAGGCTCTTACCACCACACAGGTCCCAAACCAGCTTGAGTGGTCTGTGGTCCATCCACAGTGTGGACAAGTCCTTCCAGGGCAGACTGTGCAACTCCATCGTGAGTTTACAGAGGATGTCTTCTTCCAAAGGGAGTTCCGAGAGCTGCTGAAGGGACAGGTGTCACTGTCAAGGTCAAGGGGTTAACAGATACAGGTGCAATCCCCATCACCCCTGACAACCCATCAGCAGAAGTCATCTGGATTCTGGTGGGTGACAGTGGCTGTTTCAGCCTCGGCCAGCGCCAGCCCAATTGTACTTGCTGTGCTAAACGTGGAGAGCTCGCTGGAGCAGAGCAAGCATCTGGCATCTTTAAGGAAAACTCAAAGCAGGAAACTTCTACAGAGCAAGGACAGCAATACACACACCACTGGCCCTGGGTTAACTCTCCTCTATGAGAACATAGTCCACGGGGACCTTGATCGTCATGACATTCCCTGGGACACACAGCGGTTCACCCTAGCAATAAAATGGTGCTACATGGACCCACTGATCAGGCGGTGTCGAGTCCTCAGGGTGCTCCAGTATAACGCAGGTTGCTAGAAGACTGGCAGAGAGAGCTTATGGAGAGTCGGGGTTCCGCCACATTCTGTGTGTGGGTTCAGTTGTCTGGAACACAGGGGCTGTTAGCGCACAGCATGGCCCTGGCCATTCAGAAAGAGACAGTGTGCTTGGTGTCTCTGTGGATTTTGGAGACAGCATAAGCTGCAATTGAAAACACCGTCCTGATCCACTTCTTGGGGTCCTAGGGATACTCATGCGGCTGCAAGTCTGAGTGGGGTCAAGAGGAAGGGTGAGCTCTGCTGCAGAGGGAGGCTGGCGGAAGTCACCCTGCGGCTGAGGCCAAGTGCGCCAGCAGATTCCCCAGTGTGGAGGCCCCACAGCTCCCTGGGCAGCTCTCAGTGCAGACTTAGGATCCTGCAGCCAGGCCAGCTGTTCTGTGGCAGAGGACTGATTGCTGTTTAAAAATCACTTCCTAGTGTGTTATTGTGCCTCCATAGAGACCGAACAGCCACGGAATAGCAAGCGGCTCTCCGAGCGAAGTCCCCCCTCGAGGGTTAGATGCTCTGATGCAGAGTCAGTCCTGAGGCTGAGCAGACATGGCAAGGATCGATTACTGTGTGATGGAAGGAGACCGTTTAGAACTGCATGGAACAAAGTCGGAAGGCACAAGTAAGAACCAGGAGCTAGGAGGCTGGACCTTCTTGTCCCCACCTCTCCGTGAACAGACGCTTGTGACGGCATGGACATTCCATCTGGTCACCCAACAGAGGAGAAAGTCAGACGTGGTTCACAGATAGGTTGAGATATTTAATGTTGTTGTTGTGTAATAATCAATCATATCTAGCATCTCCATGCAATTATTTGTACTATTAGCATACGTATTAAAATGTGGTAAAATTATAATATGGTCTGTTTCTGCTCATGGCACTGGACTGGGCTTCACCGCAGTTCCATGCTGGAGGACTCCCAAAGGACCAGGGCTACTTCCAGGGGCCTGCATCCCAGGGTAACTGGCCGTGCCTTAACTCGGGTGCACTCGAGTTCCACTTCCTGATCTGGCCTCTCTGATGCTGCAGCCTGGGACACATGCAGGGATCCTCTGGAGGTGTGAGATCATTGACCCCTTTGCGGCAATCCCTGACCAAGCAGGACGTGGACCCAGGAGTGAGTGGTCTCCCTCTGATCCAGGTGAACAGTTCTGAGGCTCCTCCTGTGGGGCTCTCACAAGTCCCAAAGGGATGGGACCCCCACTTTCCCACTTTGCTTCTATACCAGTTAGATTCTTCTAGATAACAAAATATTTCCAACTTCAGTTGCTGAAGATCACAACCATTTATTTAAATGGCTCCTTCATTTAAATGGCAGTTCTGCTGATCTGGCCAGACTTGGCTGCTCCCAGCTGGGCCTGCTCCTCCACCTGTGGTCAGGTACTGGGTAGGAAGGGTGTAGGGGCTGGGGTGGCCACAGTCAGCCTTTGTTCTGCTTTCTTGGAAGAAAAAAAAAAAACAGGATAAGACAGTTGGCATTTGAAAAACTGGACTCTTTTACATTGTTTCAGTAAAATTCCACGATGAACTTTTCATTGACAAATAAGGGCTTGTTATGGGTAGAGAAGCACAAAATACTGGAGCCAAGCCTGCTTAATGTATGTATGTCCTTGGGGCTTTATTAGAAAATTAAAAACGCAAGGTGTCAGGCTGGGGCTGGGGGTGGGGCTGAGTGGCAGAGCGCTCGCCTAGCACGCATGAGGCACTGGGTTCGATCCTCAGCACCCCATAAAAATAAAGAAATAAAATAGACTCACTGACATTTGTAACCGTGGAAGATGGTATCAATCACTGGGGTTATTCTGACTCCCAGCTGCATGGAGGGTAGGTTTCATACCAACAAATTCTGCTGAATGCCCCCCACATCTCCGTCTGAATCTTGAATCTGGCCTCTTGTCCCCACCTGCTGTCACCCACTGTCATGTCTTACCTGGCCTGCCACGTCCTTCTGACTGGGCTTTGGGCTTTCACCTGGTTGCTCCTTTCCGACTCTCTGTGTCTCAGAAGTCGGAGGGGTCCTGGTAAAACCCAGAGCCGAGCTCCTTCAGCTCACGATCCCACCCAAGCTGAAAGCCAGCGTGCGCTCGCTCTGAGGGCCCAGCGCCCTGGCCTGGTTGCCCCTCTGGTCTCTTCTCCGGTCCTTCCTCCCTCGCTCCAGCAGCTCTGGCCTCTGTGCTCTTCCCAAGTGCCCTGAACCTGCTCGTGGCACAAGCCCTTGCCGTGGGCTCCCTGTGGGAGGGGCTCCCCCCGGGACATCCTCTACCTTGGCCACTGCTTCACGCGCCCGTCTCCAAGAGGCCCCACCTCCCTCATAGCACAGGCCCTGGACACACTGCAGCTGACCCACTCCTTGACCTCCTCAGGGTCCCACATCTGACCAGAGGCTGGCACGTGAGACGCTGGTTCACAGGCTCCATCCCAAGAGATAGTTCTCTGTCTAAAGAAGGAGGGTTGGGCAGCTGATCTCCAGAGAAGGTTTTCACTCGGGTTCCTACATTAACATGGCTCCATGGCATCGTGATGTGCAGATTGATGGATGTGCCCTCGATCCCGCGCCGTGTGGGGCACGGAGCTGGGACTCTCCGCACTCCTCCCAGCCCAGCCCACCCCACCGCCAGCCTCTGCAACACTGGGGCTCAGCAGGAACCGTCCCCTTCGCAGTGATGGGGAAGAGCCATCCCAGCCTGTACTTTGTCACTGTCTCTTATTCAATATTCCCTGGCAGGTGCGGGGAATGGCTCATTCCCCTGCTCCCCGGAAAATGTCCCTTTCATGTTTCATAAACAACAGCTTCGCTGCGCCATTGTCTCTGTTAGTTATTTTCATAATTCATAATTATCTTAGTTCTTAAAATGTAGACGTACATTTAAAAGCATGATCCAATCGCGCTTGATTGCCGCCACATTGTGTTCAAAGTAATTACCATTCATTTGGCTTTTGAAGCTGTTGAATGAATTTTCCACATGAGATTCCTTAATTTGTACATATTTTATTGCTATGAAATAGGTATTGGCAAGCTGCCTAAACTGTAGCGAAGGCCTTTAATTCCTATCACTATGTGATAAAACAAATTGAGTGCAAACTGAGAGGCTTAAGATAGAACACTTGAAACGGATTCCACTCGTTTTTCTAAACCTAGTTTCCCCAGGTGTGAGACACAGGTAAGATTAAGGTAGCTTAGTTCAGGCTGAGAGTTCAGGATTGTTTTAGCATTTGTATAAAAATGATAATGTCCCTCCATAATGGCAAACCTCTCTCTTCCCATGATCTATTATTCCTCTGGGAAGCGCTGTGTGGAGAGAGAACACTGTTATTAACATATTTCATGCATAGCAAGAGAAATTCAGTGTGCACCAAGCAGAACTGGGGAATTCTCGGTTGCAGTAGAGACCTAGGCCAGATGTTCGGAGCCTTGAGGCCAGGGGCTGTGTAGCTTTTGGAAGTCCTTCTACTTCTCTGAACCCAATTTGCTCACTGTAAGATAAAGGGTTGGGGGAAGTGGCTTGTAAATCTGATTACTAATTTGTTGACTGCTGTTGCTAGTATCTTGGTTTTGTTCAAGATCTTTCACTGAGATTTTCTTACCTGAGATTTTTAAAGCTGCATCTATCTGTTTTTTTTTATGCCATGTTCTATGAACCATGCCTGTGATGGCAGAAGATTAAGTTGTAAAAAATCTAGTTGTTGAGTTAGATGACCTTCCAGGGCTGGCCTTTCCTAATCCAGAAGCTGCCTGGTTCTGGGGGGTCAACAGGCCTTCCTGGCTCCTTCAACCAGACACCCCCTCCTCCAACTCGAATCCTTCCCGCCACTCCAGGGCCTCCAGGGACCCATGTCCATCCTATGCATTTCCTGTCCTCCATGGTCCTCTCTTTTCCAAGGTCGTATCCTTTTGCCCAGATTTAAGAAAATTATCTTGAGTTCCTTGGGGTCTTTTCCAATGGTCACTATCCACGGTGCCCAAGGCCTTCACCAGAACACTTAGTTGAATAGTACTCCCTATTGTATTTCTTCAATGTTTAATAGGCCTTTCTCTTCTTGTACAGCATATTCTATGTTATCTGAGAAAAGAGTTGACGGCATCTTTCTTTTTGGTTTCAATCACAGTATGACGTGTCGCTGGCATTTAGCAGATAGTCACTGATTGATAGATCCAACATTTAATTTTTTTAATCATTCATTTATCAAATAATTAATTGGTGTGTTTATTCACCCCAGTCGCCTCCCAGGGATTGGCTGGTCTGGCCTCTTCCATGGACCATACCAGTTTTCTCTTCAATATTCTCTGCCCTGAAGTTTCACGAGCACAGGCACATGATCCCTCCACCAAATTACCTTGAAAATCAACACATGGCCCTACTGAAATGTTTCCTTTGGGTTTTCACTGTTGGGAGTGAATAAGAAGTAGATTGAAAGAAAGAAAATCAAGGTAATCACAAAATCACATCTGCAAGAGATGGAAGATTTTCTAGTCCAAGTCATCCTTAATTTTTCTGCAAATGTGAAGGGGGTGTTTTCTCTTTTCTCATTTGCAGTCAGCAGAATCCACCCTGGCAATTTTGAGTAGGAAAAGGTTAAATAAAGGGTATTAGCTTACAGAGACACTGGCAGGTAAAGCCCTAAGTGACCGAGTGGAGCTTCTTAGGAACACCTAGATCTACACCATGGCCTGGTGGGGAACGCTTGCCAAGTTGGGCTCCTCACCCTCTGCTGCAAAGGGAAGGTTCCAACTGAGCAACCCAGGCTGCTGCCTCCAGCCCCTAGACCCAATTGCTCCATGACCTTGAAGCTGCAGCTGAAGGTCTCCAAATGACCAAACGTCTCTACCATCCTAAAGACCCTAGGCTCTGCCTCTTGGTTACAATGTGTGTGTGTCCTCCTGTGTCCTAGATGAACATCCATTTAGCAGGTCACGAATCCCATCACCTAACTGCAAAAGAATCTTGGAAAATCAGTTTTAGTTTCCTGTCTTTAGAGTTTGGTGTGTGTGGGGGGGGTTCTTGGGGTCAGAGTGGGTGTTGAGTAAACCAACCTGATGCATTGGCCACATTTGGTGATCTCTCTCATTTTTTTTTTTTTTTTAATGGCAATCAACTTTTTCCTAATTGTATTTCCAGGTCCAAGAACATCCTCCCTGGCAGATTTTCGCAGAGATAATCTTTCCCTTCAATGCTCCTAAATGCCGGACCTCATATTCCAGGTAACCAGCCAGATACTCCCTCCATCTTGACCAGGTCAGTATACAGCCTGAAAGTCCTCGTGACTCTTCCTGGCATGTGTCTTCAGCGCCGGGTCCTAAGAGTGCTAGCCTTTCTGACTCTGTTCTCATAGAAGGTCATTGTTTATTTTATACTTGGCCTTGGTCATGAATGCTTGTCATTTGACGGATGCTCCTTTGGGTCTCACCTGTGCCATGGCACTAATTATGTAGGTGTGCAAGAGATGGAAGATTGATAGAAAAATTTGGGGGAGAAATCTCAGTAAATTTGTACATCCTGGAGGATGTTGAGGTTTGGATGATTCATTTGTTCTTCAGCAAATATGTTTTCCTTGAGCTGGAGGATGGAGTCATTTTATGTATTTAGTACGGGGGCTAAAACAGGGAATAAGACAGAGTAGTCCGTGTCCGCACAGAGTTTCAGGAAGCATACGCAGAGCTATCACCACCCATGCAATTGACTTGCATTTTCAAAGGCCCAAGATGGGAGGGAGGCTCTTGTGTTGGGGGCTAGAAAATAACTTGGGTGGATGGAAGAAGTAGGGGACAGGAAGGAAAAAATGGAAAATTCAGATGCTTTCCTTTCAAACAAATGTGCACTAGGACACCCAGAGAGGGAAAGCCATTTGTTAAGAGGTTGACACTTAGCAGCAGCAGCAGTATTTTGTGAACTCAAGTTTGGTCCATTTCTGGAACAGTTCTGTAATTCCTCTTCCGTGTTTACCAGATATTAATCATCTTTAGCATTTTTCCCTGCTGCAGGTGTTTCTGATCGGACTGTGTCTTTAAAGCATCCGTGTTCCCTCTGATCTCTTCCAATCTGGAACTTCCTTCTAGCCAGTGTATGGCATTCACATGGCTTTACCTTAACCTGTTTTGGCTGCTGTAACAAAAACAGCACAGAGGGTAGCGCAGTTCATAACCGCCAAGATATGGAGCCAACCTAGGTGCCCATCAACAGGTGAGTGGAGAAAGACAATGTGGTGTCTGCACACAATGGAGTTCTACTCAGTCCTGAAAAAGAATAAAATTATGTCCTTTGCTGGTAAATGAGTGGGACTGGAGGACATCAGGCTAAACGGAGCCACACTCGGAAAGTCACGGGTTAAAAGTTTTCTTTTACACTTGGAAGTTAAAGAGAAATAAGGCGTAATAAAGAGGGGGCAACTCATGAAAATAGAAGGGAGAACAGTGGAGGAGAGGAGGAGGGCGGAGGGAAGGAGGGGAGAGGGAAAGTGGAGGCGCTGAGGAGCGAACTTGACCAAATCATGCTACCTGCATGTATGAAGGTACCACAGTAAAGTCCACTTTTATATACAACTACAATGCACCAGGGGAGGAGGGCAGGGGGAGGGAGAGGGGAAGGAGTGGGGATAGAAACAGAGCAAATTACGTCCATGCACGGATGAATCCCCTTGTTGTGTATCGCACACCTATAGAAACATAAAGAACAAATGGAACAGCTTAAAAACAGTAGAAATTTATTTCTCCTGATTCTGAAGGTGAAAATCCGAGGTGGAGTTGAGGGCAGATTCGGTACCGGGGAGGGCTGGCTTCCTCCTCCACGGGAGTCCCCTAAGCGGTTTCTTTATCTACAGGAAGGTCAAGGCACTCACTCCACTCACTAGGGTTCTCCCTTCCTGACTTAATCCCCTCTCAAAGGCACCACTTCTTAGTGCTTTCATGAGGGGGGCTGAATCTGGGCCTTTTGCAATTCAGAGTGATACAATGTCAGGTGATAGCATCACCACTGAGTATTATCACCTTAAATCCACTTTCCTAAACCTAGATATGGGCTTCTAGAGGTGCAGGAGCTCAGGAAAGTTCTCCTTTCCTAGTAGAATAGCATGCACCAGTTGCTGTTTTCTGTAAAACACACTCCTTTTGTCACGTCAGGTTGCTGGAGCAATTTTTCGTGACTTGCACCGCAAATCTGATGACATGAACTCAGACATGGGGCAATGCGATGAAACTCTGATGTAGGGTTTTGTTTTGTGGTGACATTCATGAACACATGTCATAAGTAATGAAATCAGTCAAGAGATGTAAAAAATGATTTCAACAGCAAATCCACATATGGCCAATTTAACTTTTAAAATATGATGTTCACTTTCCACATGTTGTGATTTTTTTTCGACCTATTTCTTGTGATCCAGTCTATTGTAAAGAGGCAACCATCAATGGTATTTTAGCAATATTTCATGGCTGAATTAAGAAATCGAGTGATCTTGAGCGACTGCTTCCTGTCTATTTGCCGCTGCAGGTAGGGTCTGCATGGTAAATGGCTGTCTTGGATTTGGAGGTGTTTGCCATTCTGCGCCCCACCCCCCATGGAAAATCCTGTGACATCCATCTTACTTCCATCCAGTGAAGGGGTAGGTGCTCCGCTCAGAGGGCCTTCATCTGTCCTTGTCCTGGTGCTTATTAAAATTTATCTCCAAGGAGAATGAACTAGAAGGGGAAATAACTATGAAATCACAACTGGTTGACATGGAAATCATTTGTGATGGCCACAATTGCCACCAGGACTCAGGGATGGTGTGACAGGAGGAGGTGGGAGAGACGGAGGGTGCCAAGGTTTGCAAGTATTCGGCGTGTCAGCGTCTTGCTCCTTTATTCCCCCCACGGGCAGTAAAAGAAATTCAAGTGTCTGGGGGTGCGGTTATTAGGAAGCCACTGTACCATGCAAAGTCAAGCCATTACTAAATCTCAGCAGTTAGGTCTACTCTGTAGGAATTTGGTTGTTAAACACCACACACCCGGTAATCATCGAGGTGCCGAGCAGCCTGTCTCTTTAACCAAATACCTTAGAAAGGAAGCCAGCTCTTCAAGGTCATGCTGACCTGTCAATCATGTCAATCAGTGGGAAGAGCTCCAGCCCTGGGCCCTGTAAACTGCTGGTCATAGCAGAACAAAATGTTCCCAGATCATATCCTACAGCACCTAACTGGAATCCAGCACTTAGACACTGAGGTGACAAGTGTCTTGGGCCGTATTCCCACTGCAAATGACTCAAGGCTAACTACTGATGTGGGGTTTGTTACTGCAATTGTAAATAACAAGGTAACAGGGATGTCCGTTGGGCTCACCATTTTAACTTTCGTGATTGAACTTTTGTTCTGCAAAACCTTAAGCATTCTTACAGGTGGGAAGAATAGCAAAAAGCCACAGGTAAGAAGGTATGGAATAACAGGCGTCCTGAACTCGGTAGGAGCTACTTGGAGTCGGAGATGAACCTGAATTGTAGGAACACTTTTAAAGTAGAACAATGACCGTGCACCTGTTGGAATGGCTGAATTCCCCAACACTGACAACACTTCATACTGGGGAGGATGCGGGACAGTGGGGACCCTCACGCATAATGGTACATAATGGTACAGCCACTCTGGAGGACAGTTTTGAAGTTCCTTATAAAACTGAACACACACTTGCCAGGTGACTTGGTGATCTTGGCTGTCCTGCTGGTTATCCCTAATGGAAATGACCCAGAATTCTGGCTCCTTGGTATCTACCCAAAGGAGTCGAAAACTTCTGTCCATACAGACACCTACACGCGGGTGTCCATAACAGCTTTACTCATAGTTACTAAAACTCGGAACCAACGGAGATGTCCTTTGGTGGGTGGATGCAGCCACTGTGGCATATCCAGACCAGATTATTTAAATCAGTGCAAAAAAGAAAGCGCTGTCAAGCCATGAAAGATCTGGGGAACTTAAATACCTGTTGCTAAGTGAAAAGAAGAGTGTCTGTAAAAGCGGCTTACTGTACAGATCCAACTGCAGGACATTCTGGAAAAGGCAAAACCACGGAGACGGTAAGAAGATGAAGCATTCATTGCCTGGATCAGAGGAGGAAGGGACACAGGCAAAGTACAGAGAGAGTTCAGGAAGGGGAAACACTGGTTGTGGTGCGACCATAGTGGATATGTGCTACTGTGCATCCATCGGAACTTAACTAGAATGCACAACACCCAGGACGAACCCTGGAGCAAACTGGACTCAGGTAGTAATGATGAGCTGGTGCGGGAGCCTCCATTAAGGCAAATGTGCCACTCACGTGGGGGACTTTGACATTGGGGAGGCAGCGTTTGTGGGTGCAGAAGACACAATGGAAACTGTACTTTCTGCTCAATTTTGCCATTAAATAAAAGGTAAAATCTTGCTTACCCCCCCCACCCCCCCGCCAAAAAAAAGGCAGAGCCAGTTGGAATTGCAGTGGCCTGGGTGGGAGTGTGAGGGGCAAGGCCGGGGCGTGGACTTGAACTGCAGGTGAGGCCTCCCTCTCTGCTGCTTGTCGATGTATCTTCTTTCTGTTGTACAACCACAGACACTTTCACAAATACCAGAAAATTACTGATAATTATCTTAATAGGTGAGCTCCTCCGAAGTACAGGCTTGATCATAAATCACAGAGCAAATGGAGGGGAAGACAAGTACCCTTTAGCTTGTGAGTTCCAGGTCACTAGGTTAGGCCTTGGGAGACCTGGGCCCTGGTAGGATGTCCCCTGGTTAAGGCCACTGGTGCCTGGGCTGGGACAAGCACACGAATGGAGCTGGGATTTGACGGTGTTCCAACAGGGACAGTCCTGCATCCTGGGGCTGGGTCCTGGGCTGGCTGCTCTTCCTTTGGGGGGCAGTCTCGGGGTCACTAAGACTGGTTCTGAGGGACTTAGCATGTTCAAGTGCAGAGAGTACCGGCCACATCCACTGTCCTCCCTGACCTTGGCCTCCTCACCTGCGAAATGGCTTCAGCAGTGGCCATCCTCCCCACCACAGAGCCCTTCTCAGAGCCTGTGGAAGAAGAGCACAGCAGGGGACATTGTCACTGGTTGGCTCAGGCTCTGAGAACACAGAGCTCTGCTTCTGGTCCAGACTATGTTCGGATTTGGCTGAAGAGGACCTATGTGCCCGGGCCTCTTTCTCATCTGTTCATGGAGGTACCTGGACAAGAGACCCCCACCCCTGTCGGTCTAGCACAGATGGTGCCATGAGCCAAACCACACAGGAAGCCTGCTGTTTCTCGCTCAGTGCTTGCTACCCAGTTCTCTCCAAGCGGCTAGTCTAAGCTTTCTCCCTCCACAGTAGAATACGCAGATACACACATCCTCTTCTTTCTGTTTGGAGAATCTTGGTGAAGACACTGTACAATGTAGGACGAAGGGATCTTTATTTCCACCAGCAGTGAAATCGATTGCCAGGCCCTCTCCAGGGTTTGGGGAGCACTGTCCCCAGTATCACCATCACCCCCGTGTAGCCAACTGACCTATGCGCTTCAGGTCTTCCCGGCCAACGCTAAGGAATGCTGAAGCCCCTCTGAGAAGAAAAGAGAGGCGTGACCTGGTGGCCCCCTGCATCAGGAAACCTCCTGTACCTTGTCCAGCCCCACTGCATGGAGTTGGTGGCATGCTTCTCATACAGTCTCCAGAGTGACCAAGCAGAGTGTGAGGTCTGAGTCCCTGACAAGCTCCCTGGTGAGCCCCAGGTTTCTGGTCCATGGAACCCAACTCTGGGGGTCAGATGAACTTGAGCTGGACCCCTGACTTTGGCCCTGGCTGACTCTGGACTACAGGGATGCCATGGGGCCTGAGTGAGCCTGTTCCCTTATTTACCAATTGGGGGTCATAAGGCCTGGCTTGTAAGAGTGCCATGTGTGTCTGTGACATCGTGCCGTGGAGATCCTGGCCCAGGACTGGTGCACAGCTGTCCTTCAGTACCTGTTCCTCTTCTCCTTCCTCCTGCTCCTCTGTGGAGATGCCCTCCCAGGGGATCATGGCAGAGGTTAGTTTGCAGATACGCAGAGGCGTTCGGGGCTCCCTCCCCAGGTTTGAGCCTGTGCTCTTCCTGTTCCCAGTTCCTGGATGCGTGAGGTTGGACTTTGCCCATCCCACATGGGTTTTGTTGGCCCACAGTCATTTCTGCTTTGGAGATGTTTTATCATCCCCTGCCCAGTCCAAGCTGACCTTTGAGATATAACTGCTTGAAAAATGAGCGTTCTTAGGGAATCATTCCCCACAAAGGGCAGCTCCGCCGCACTCCCCAGCGAGGTGGGGGCTGGGGTCCCAGAGAGTGACTTGGCCTCATCTTCCGACGGTGCACTTTTCTCCTGGGGAGAAAGGTCCTGGAATGCAATTTATTGTAAAACACACAGCGGTTACAGAGCGGCCACACTCAATGATACTCCCTTTATTACCACTCAGATGAGAACAGAAAATGACATTGGAAAGCACTGAACTCACCAGAAGGGCAGAGAAAGTCATTAAATCCAACATGCATCATATTTCATAATCAGAACCCTGCAGTCAGCGCTGACACCAGCGGATGAGCTTGTTGCAGTCATGATAATGTAAAACCCACCGCATCTGCTCAACGGGGCTCTTGCTTTTAGGATCCTCGCTGGGGCCGGGCCATTAATCACTGGAGGCCGGGGAAGGTGCAGACCACTGCGCTCTCAATGGCGTAAATTGAAAATACATCAGTGTTAGTGGGGGACACTGTCATTCGCTTGTCTCCGGTTGGGGGCGGTGGCTTTTGAAGGGGTGGGGGTTGCTCCAGTTAAACCACCTAATAAGAGCACCGTCACGGTCAGCTCGAGGGGGGTGCCACCCCTCATGGCCCAGGTAGGGAGTGGAGCCTGTGCCTAGAACTCACAGGGACACAGACGGAGTCTGCAGGTCAACCTCAGTGATGGTTTAGATTTGAGGGTCCCCCCCCCCGAAAGCTCATGGGTGTGACAATGCAAGACAGTTTGGAGGTGAAACAATTGGGTTGTGAGAGTTTTGACCTAATCGGTGCATTAATCTGCTGATGGGTATTAACTGGGTGGTACCTATAGGCAGTAGGATATGGCCCTAAGAGCTGAGTCACCGGGGGTGTGTATTTGGGGTTTATATTTTGTTCAGTGGGGAGGGGATATCTCGCTCTGCTTCCTGGTGCCATGTCCTGAGCTGCTTTCCTCCACCACAACCCTTCTGCCTTGGTCCCCAAGGAATGGAGTTGACTGTCCAGGGACTGAGATGTCTATAATCGTGAGCCCCCCCAATAAACTTTTCCTCTTCTAATTGTTCCCATCAGGTCTTCTGGTCCCAGCGGCAGCAGAAAGCTAACTAAAGACACCTCAGGGAGGCTGATGGCCATTCCCTCCACCTGGCCTGGGCCACCACAGGTGCATGGCAGGTAGGTGCCGGGCTTGTCTTAGAATCTGATTTTTATTTTTGGACTCTTCCATACACTCTATGCATTTGTTTTACTTCTAAAATAGCATTTTGAAAATGCTTTATGTCACCTAATATTAATAATTTAGGGAAAAGTGGAAAGAGCATCTTGAAGCTCCTTGAGCCCCGGGCACACTGACCATGGCACTGGGTATGCACTGAAGAAGTCCATGCCTGAAGAATAAAGTCCTCCACTAAACTCCTCCTACAGAGCCTCCCTGGTCACCCCCTTCCTGGATCTTGTGCCTCAGCACACAAACCCGGTCATCTCCACGGCCACCCTGCTCAACTCTGAGCGCCCGCCTCGCCCTCCTCTAGCTTCTTTTAACCTTTCAAGGAAACCTGCCCGTTTCTTCCTGCTCCCATGGAGCATGTCCTCCTGTATTTGCAATTGTTGGTTTATCCCTTTCTCCTTGACTTTGAGGTCACCTGGGTTTTAAGTGGCAGGGTCAGGATTCAAAGCCAAGTCATCCTCAGCCCTCAAATAGGGCCACTGCTTAGAATTCAGGAGGTGCTTTAAGCAGCTGGGGAAGATGCCGGCCAGGAGGCCATTGATAAAACCACTCAGCCCAAGATGAAAACCGCTGTTGCCAGAATCAGATCATTATCGAAAGAGTAACCAGTGGGACGGCTGTGACAGAACATCGGATTAGCCAAATAAAAGTCAGGATCTAGAAGAAGACACCAGGCCCCCCCAAAAAATAATAGAAAAATAATGCCAGGCGTTGGGCATGGGAGGCAGAGGATACAATTGCAACCCACTGGAGAAGGACTTCCAGACAGGGGGAAGGACAGGGCCATGATGATTTGGAGAGAGAATATTCCCAGGCCAGAGAAAAGGTGCTTTCTGAGCTTCAGGAAGATCAGAGAGGCAGGAGCATCTTATTGATGCTTTTAAACTCATTCCCTTTAACTCAAAAAAGCAAGTCCAGCATATTTAACTTGCAAGGGTGGACTGGAGCAGGGGTGAGACAGAACCCTTGACTGTTTTCATCAGCTGTAAGGGCTGTCGGATCACCTGTCCCGGTGCTCAGAGGACGTCTTGGGCAAAGCCGATAACTTCTTTCGTCATTTTTGATTTCTGAACATCCAGTCCTCTCTAAAGCCTCAACCTGAAAATGGGTTTGACCCTACTGCTTAATTTGCAATTCTCTCTTCAGTGCCTCGACCAGCTCAGAGTGGACAGAAGCCACCTGGCGGTTCTCCTTTCATGATCCAGGTCCTCAGGTGGGTGGAGGGAAGCCAAGGGGCGGAAGGAAATAGTGGCCAGGTCTCAGCGGCTTCCAGGGCCTCCTCTCGGGGCGTTTCTGGTTCCATTGACCGCTGTAGATGCAGTCCGAGGTTTCCACAAGGCCAAGGTTAGCTGCATTTCAGCAAACCCTTCACCGCGGCCTTCCAAGTGGACATCTTCTTTGCCTTCTGATGACCTGGCCATCCCGTCTCTTGAGAAGTAAGGTTAAAAGTGTGTTGGGTGCTCCTACTGCTTCCCGTTTCCTCCTCTGGCCTTTGGGGTCCTTTGGGAGGAGCTGCAGGAACGAGGATGGTCCTCTGACTCCCCCAGAGAATGGGCTTCCTGGGCATGGGTGGCTCACGACGCCCTCCTGTGCCTGGTACACGACCCATTTTCCTCTGTCCTTTAGCTGCAGGGAGCCCCCACCATGAGAAATCCAGGGGACAGGCACGTCTTGGGTTCACACGGGCCCCCAGACTGCATGGACACATGACAGACCCCCCACCAAACTCCCCTTTGTTCTGAGGAGAACCCCTGAGTGACCTGGTGGGTTCCTGAGCTCACCACTCCCCTCCAGAACCCCAGGTGCTGCTTTGGTTTGGACAGGGTTTCACCACTCCCACCCAGGTGCCTCTGCTGGAGGTCTGGTCCCCGACATGATGGAAACTTTAAAAGAAGTTGGGCCTCATGGGAGGTAATTAGGGAGGCCAATAGGTCCTGTGGGCTCCACCTTCAGGAATGGCCCTGCTGTCCCCTGGGAGTAGGTCAGGTCTGGTGGCACTGTGTCAGTTCCCAAGAGAACGGGTTGATATAACCAACCTGGCAGCCTCCTGAATCCCTCTTCCACTGTGATGCCCTCCCCAGAGGCCCTCCCCAGAGCCAAACACAGGCCAGCATGCTCTGATTCTCTAGAACTGGGAGCTAAATAAACCTCTTTCGTCTGTAAAGTACCCAGCCTCTGGAATTTCTTACAGCCATGGGCCACAGACTAAGGCAGAGGCCAAGATCTGATCCTGGCAGGCGCCCAGCAACGCAGGGAGTTTGCCTCCTGGAGTCCCCTGTGGTGCCAGCAACCTTCTGTCTCCTCCCCCAGTGTCCTCCCCTTCAGACTTGGACACGAGTGGATTCTGAGACAGGTGAGGCGGAAGACGGCGTTTGGGTGGAGTGCTCTTCGGCATAGGAGAATGCTGAGGGCATTCTGGCTGACTTCAATCTTGAGCCCAAGTCACTCATTCCAGAGCAAGAGAAAAAAATATCACTCTTCATTATAATGATAAAACATTAACTAGTACATCAGGGTAGAACACTCCCTGGCGATTTCTAGAAAGATAAGATCACTCCCCATATGCATTTTGCTCGTTCACAAATGGCCTCAAAGCTCTTTTCCAGAGCAACTTTCCCACTTTGCTCCCACATGCACAAGAAGAATCCAGACCCTCTTGTGTCAAGGTGAGACCATGTGACCAAATCCATGCTAATGAACTGTGGGCTCAGGAGATGGCAGCCGCCTCAGCAGGCCATGAAAGCCTCGTGCCATCCGTATTCCTATTCCCCATCTACACAGAAGAGCTGAAGACTCCAAGGCACAGGGAAGAGACCAGGCCCCTGAATCCGTGTCTTTAAAGAGCCACCTGATCTGTGGTCTAAACATTGCTTACTCGTCCTCTATGGGTAGACTCTGGAATTCCTACCAATTCTTGAGGGGTTCATCCCATTATACAAAGAATACCTTTGTGTATACAAGAGCATAGTTATGACTACAGGAAGAACTGTTGGGCCAAAAGTTAGATATGAATTTGCTTTGATAAAGTCAAAATCCATCCCTCCAAAATCATCCTTTAAAATTTCTACTTATGACATATGGCAGCACCTGATTTAGCATACCGATTCCATATTCCCTTTCCTATGAATTGCTTACCATACGTTATGTCCATTTTATACTGGGCAATGTTCTCCGTACAGGGTTGTTGCATCTTTATATATTATTTATTTATCAAAATATTATTTTTTAGTTGTAGATGAACACACAGTATCTTTATTTCTATGTGGTGCTGAGGATCGAACCCAGTGCCTCACGCATGTGAGGCAAGTGCTTTACCACTGAGCCCCAGCCCCAGCCCCTATATGTTATTTATTTATCCCAGAACAATTTACTGAGCATCTAGTATATTCCAGTCAACTGCCTATGCTCCACTTCTTCCTCAGAGGGCTTGGGGCTGGGATGAAGGTTTAGGCAAAGCCCTCTGGCCCTGGACCCTCCCCTGATATGGGCTGTGTGTCTGGGGCACTGTGTGCATCTGTCTGGCTCCGGTTCTCGTATATATTCACAGGGCCTCTCTCTCTGAGGAGGCCCTGCTCCCTCCACAGGGTGGACCTTCTGGGATACTCCAGGAGTGGGGCACAGAATGGGTACATCTTAAGGCTCCCAAAGTGATCCTAATATGTACCCAGGGCTGGCAGATAGTCCAACCACACAGAGGTGGTCAGCTTACACAGGGACCTCCAGAGAATGGAACAGAGAGTCTGAGCCTGTTTTGGGTGGACCAGGGGGAGTAAAATGGAAGTGGGGCTCATACAGGGCTCCGTCAGGGGATGGACTGGGAAATGCGGGTGCCATCTCCCCTCTGGGTGTCGTCAGCCATTGGAGCAGTTGACCACTTCACCCTCAGATCACCCAAGTATTTCCACCATTGTAACTCAACTTCTTACCTGAGTTAGTTTTGCTGTCTATAAATATATAGATACATATGTGGCTATTTCTCTCTCTCTCTCTCCCCTTCCTATTGATTTTCTCTGGAAGACCCTAATACACAACAGGTTCATATATTGAGACCAACGATGGTTTGTTCATATCTTTAAAATAATCCCGTGAAGATTTATTTGTTCATTGTTCTCAGTGAAAAAAGTACAGGTCACCCTTCTACTTTCTCAATTCCGACTTAACAAAACCCCCCGGCTTTCTAGAATGTATGTGGCATGTGGCATTGATCTTGACCTGGGGTGGGCAAGGAAGTGGGGGTGGGGAACAAAGGAAAGGGAGGATAAAGATGAAATAAGCAAAAATCCCTCTTCTCAAAGAGCTAGGAAAACCCGGCCACATTTTCAATCCCTCCATGGCAGATTGTATTTTTCTAAAAATAGCAGCAGCAATATTTCCCTCCTTACCCGTTCTTGCCACTTTTTCAACAAAAAGTGGAATCTAATTTCCCCTCCTTTAAATCTGTGCTGGCCTTGACCAGGGGAATGTGCTGATGTGACATTCTGGGACATCCGAGCCGAGGTCACAAGAAGCCTTGCAGATCTCCCTGAGTGGCTGGGAGAGCTTGCTCCCAGGGTGTTACCCATGGGAACCCAGCTGTCCCTCTGTGGGGACTGCAGCCACACAGAGAGGCCACAAGCTGGCACAGTGACCAGTGGCCCCGTTGAGCTCCCAGCCAGTGGGGGTCCCCTCCACGTGAGTGTGCCATCTTGGATGTCCGCCCAGTTACGCGTCAGAGGCCTACAGCCCACAGGAGAGGACAAGCGAGAATCCAATCAGCCCACAGAGTCATGATGATATGAATAATTCACTTTAAGTCCTTGTATTTTAGGGCGACTTTTTAGGTTTTTCGACAGTAATTGAGATCAGAGCGACATATAAATAAAGCAGAATATGGCAAGTCTATGGTGATTTTGAATGTCATGTGGCCTTAGTTAGCACAGAGCATGCACTCCTGGGAGTCAGGGCTCGAGTCAGCTCCTGTCTTAGTTCAACAAGCAGAGCCTGCCCGAGGGGCAAATGGTCAAGTTCAAAGAAACAAGCAAAGGCCGCACAGAGGAACAGGCTCAGGGCCACCTGGGGAGCTCCCGTGGGGAGCTCTTCCTTCACACTGACCCTCAGCAGCCATCCATCCACAGGGTTCAGCCCACATCTCCTTCAGCCCTTTGGCCAGTCAGTGGCCTCTCGCCATGGCCCGCATCTGTCCCTTCTGACCCCTCTCTTCGTCTCGGTTCAGTTCTCCATCCCTTCTGGGTGGGAAATGGTGGTAGTGCTCACATCTGGCTGCCCAATTTCCATCTGTATTTCTCCCAACCCAATTTTCAGCTCACCAGGCAGCCAGAGTGGCGGCGGCTCTAAAATGTGAATCCAGTCATATTCTCTTCCCAGCGATGTTTGTCAAAGGTCCCTCACAAGAAAGCGTTCGATCCTTCTGAGGGCTCAGGAGCAGCGCCTGGTGGGCCATCTTCCTCCCGTCAGCCTCCTCCCCACTGCAGCCCAGCCAGCTGCTGCACGCGCTCTCCTTCACCCACATTTCTCTTCTCAGAATCCCGCCCTCTTCTTCTCATTCTCTTCCAGTCCTTCCTCAAAACTCCTGCCAATCATCACCTTCCTGAAAACACGGGCGTTTATGTTTATTTTCAAAACGCACACCTTTACTTTCTAGAATGTTCTCTCCCCTTTTAAGATGAAGCGAAGCAAGAAAGCAATTAATTCTGTAACTGAATTCAGAAAGGATCCCTCAGTTCATCTGGAGCACAAATGTAAGGAGATATGGTGGGGATGCACTTGAGGGAAGCCTATTTGCAATTCTGATGTGAAGAACATCGTATTCCTTCCACACGAGCACGGAGGCTTTGGTGAAGATTTCTGCTTCGCTGTCTATAAAAGCACCCGCACTTCTGGTGTAATTTGGTGAGGAGTCACTATGAAAGGAACAGCTTAGCAAGAAAATTCAACACCCATCAGCAATCCCTCAGAGTTCCAGCATTTAAACTAAAGTTAATTGGATTTGTTCACAGATCTAAGACTTCGTCCACAATCGTGTTTCCCAAAGGGGATTCCATGGAAGTCTGGTTCTAAGAGAAATAAGTGTCGTGTGAGAGTGTCCTGTGATGTGAGTTAACGAACCGCAGAGGTAAGCAAGATCAAATGATGCTCGATCCTCGCAGGAAACCTCAGAGGCTCCCCATAGGGGAGAGTGGCCTGAGTACCCAGGCTCACTGACCACAGCTCTCCTCCATGAGAGACCATCTCGCACCCCTCGGGTCTGTGGCCTGACCTCCGGAGGAGCGTATTGTCCGGTGAGATGGCAGGATGGCTCAGCTGCCCATGGAGAGCCCCTCAGCCTTAAGAAAAGTAGACTGACCTTCCTGAAGAAGGACACGCGTGCTGACCCACTGCTCTATGCCACAAACAACTTTGTCCCCCGGGACCATCTGCCCCCCCCCCCGATCCCCCGGGAGCCACAGCGGCTGAGATCCTGTCAGGTAGCCGGATGGAATTGACTATGCACCTCTCCGGGCGCCGGTGGGGACACACAACCTCAGGATGTGCCTGACAGGGCTCGGGCTCTCTTGCTCTCCTTTGCCAGATTGTGGCAGGAGGAGTGGGTAGAGAAAGCAGGATGAATGCTGTGTAGACGCTTAGTGCCGGGGTGTGGTGTAGTTGGTGGCCCGAGACAGGAGATGTGGGCAGAGGGCTGGCTGGACGCAGGCGCACACACACACCACACACACACACAGACACACACACACACACACATACCTCTGAAATGTCTGGCCTCAAAACTCTGGCTGATTAGAAAGTTCTGGAAAGTTCTGAGGCCAAACACTCAGGGTAAAATTTTAAAACAGAAGGAAGAATTTCTCCTTAACCCTCCCCTCAACTCAGCCTATAAAATGGGCGTTTTTAAGGAGGGAAAACCCCACCTGCGATCACACTGCACAGTATGTACGTGCACTTTTTCTTTTGTCTCAGATACCGACAAACAAAAAGCCCTGGGAGGCCTGGGGGGCTTGCCTTCGACTGACTTTGGAATGTGCAGCTATGGGCAGGGGTGGCTGCGGGGAGACGCTGGGCACACTTTGGGGACTAATGTCCAAGCCGAGGAATCTGGTGGTGCTGGTAAGTGGGGGCTCTGACTGGGTTCTGCAGCCATTTACGTCCACACTGTGAAGCCCACGCAGATGCCCCAGTGGCGTGGCACACAGGCAGGAGGCAGGCTTCACCTTAATCTGCCGTCCCTGTTGCTCTGGGAGGTCACCTGGGTCGGGGAAGTGCTGCCGGCAAGGGCTCAGCCCCACCAGGAAAGACCTTCACTTGGAGGACTTTGCATATCGGTTGATGACACCTTCTTACATTCAGATGGTGTCTTGCAATTTTCCAGGTACTCCAACGTGTCATTATCTCATTTCCTTTGGACCGCAGCACCATGTGTAAGTAAGCCACCAGGATGCATGATTACATTCATTACAGGACTCTCAGGGACAGAAGGGCCTTCACAATCACTCGTTTGCTAATTCAACAAACATTTATTGATGGTCGTAATAGGAGTGAGACCTGCACCAGGCTCCTGGCCCTTCACAGCCTAGAAGTCCCTGGAAGGTACGCATGCATTTATAGAACTGAGGCAGGATACAGACGCAGATGCAGATGAGCCACAATTCTCACATGGTAACAAGGAATAAAATGGTGTCATGGCTGGAAAAGAAGAGAGGAGGTGGTGGCAACTTCAGAGGGGTGGGTCAGAAAAGATCTTTCTAAAGGGCATAGTGAACTAAAGAAGGAGCAGGAACTAGCTGGTGGTAGATGGTCCCTGAGGGAGTGGCACAGCAAGGGGCACCCTTTTCAGAGGAGGGCTTGTGTTTGTGCAGATGACTCACCTGGTGGTGGCAGTAGGAGCAATGGCAGGAAGTGTCAGAAAGTGAGTATCCTTTGAAGGCAGTTGGGAGGAGACTTACGGAGCCAGGGTGTGAAACAGTGGTGTGCAAGCTGGTGTTAGGATCTCCAGCCTGCACACCTGAGGACTGTGGCCGCCTACTGAAATGTGGAAAGTGAGGACGTTGGCTGAGCAGTCAGAGACCTCAGTGGAGATGTTGAACAGGGAGCTACACAGGACTGGGAATCAGGGGCAGGTCCAGGAGGCAAATGGAAGGTCTTCATCAGTACATAGACAGCGGATAGACCATGAGACTGGGGAAGACCACCCTGGGAATGAAGATCCCTGGAGAAGGACAGAGGTCAGGGACAGAGCCCCGGGGTCCTCCAGTGCCTAGAGATGCAAATGGCAAAGGTGTTTAAGGCCGTGGAGTGGGAAAATGCCGACAGTCCAGCTAGAAAAAGACTGGGCTTTGGTCCAGTTTCACCACATGGAGGTCGGGGATGCCGCTGAGCAGAGGAGCATCTCTGGGGTGGGGGGAGTGGGTTAGGATGGGGGGTGGGCTTAGGGATGAGGAGATGAGAGGCTGTGAGCAGGGTCCACCTCTTCAGGGTTTTGTTGTTAGAAGAACCGTGATACACTTGCTCCTCCCACAGCGGTCAGGTCCTCTCCTGGCCAGATCTTGGGAGGCAGGAAGTCTGGGATGACTGCTCTGTGCGACACTGGCCAGCCCAAGGAGGACCCCAGGGAGGTGAGGGTGCAGTCCGTCTCCATGGGCTTCATGTTGGTGCCTTTTTCTTTTTCTAGAACCTTCTTTTCCTGGGACTGTGCTTCCTCCTGGGGAATCGCCAGGGTCCTTTGGAGCTCTGTCATTTCTGAGTCTAGGGACAAGCCACTGCTAGAGTCTCCCGTGAGGAACTCAGTGTCCCTTCCACCATCAGGGACGTTCTCCTCCCTGAGAGAGGACCCTGGGTAGAGACTGGAAGGAGACAGGGTCAGGAGAAGGTGCCGGAGTGTGGAGTGTTCGGAGCAGAGGGAGCAGGAGTGGGAGAGACCTGGCAGGAGGAGAGAGCCTGCAGGACTCCAGGAAGGGCAAGGAGGCCGGGGGCTGCCCGGAGGGAAGGGGGAGAAGGAGGCCAGGGGGAGGGAGCCGTGGAAGTCGAGGGCAGAGGGAGGTGGAGCAGAGAGGGACGCAGGTGGGGGACCACCTGCCAACTGGCATGACCTAACTTCACTTTGTGTGTGCTTTTGTTTTCTCTCAAGGGTAAATTTTATTTTAGTTTATTTTACTTATAGATGCTTCCTAATGAATTGACTGTCATTATGGTTTGTATTTACAGAGCACAGTGTGTTCATGCAGGACAGGTGTCCAGTGTGCAGTGTCCAGTCAGGCTCATCAGCCTGTTCCTTGCCTACAAAGTTTGTGAGTCCTGGTGTCAGGAGGCACTCAGCTCTGCGCTGCTCCTCCCTCGTCCAGCAGAGTAAGTCGTCCTGGACGCGCTCACCCGACGGGCTCATGGAACAGGGAACTTGGTCCTCCTGCCCGACTGCACTCTCATACCGTCCACCAACCCTCTTCTGTTTCCTCTCCCCCTTTTCAGGATTATATATGTTGTCGTCATGGTCTGACGTCTAATCTGTTGTGATGCTTTCAATTGAATTTTTAATTTGGTTTATTGTTTCCTTTATTTCAAGGGTTTCTGGGGTGTTTTTTAGAACCTCCCCCTCCCTATTGAAGTAAGCTTTTGCTTCCTGTATTTGATCATGTAGCTCTTTGTCAGAATGGTCTTTTGCTGCCTGTATTTGCTTTCTTATATCATCCTTTAGTTCACAGAACATCTTCATCAGGCACATCCTGAACTCCTTCTCTAGCATTCTTCTGCTGTGCTGGCCATGGATTCTAATAACGGGGCACTTTCTTCCCTTGTCTTTTCATATTGCTTGTGAGTCTTCCCTTCTAGCACTGCGGATCCCAGGTGTTACCTATTTTACCCTCTAGGCTTATAGTGTCCCCGTAGGGTTCTGATACCTCTCCTTTGAGGCGAAGGACAATGTTAACAGATCCCAATATAAACAATATACACCCTAAAAAGAAATGTTTGCTAACAAGATGTTTATAGTTTGGTTACGATGTCCAGAAATGGTGAGTTCTATTATCATCTATAATATACTCAGTAGGTCTGTAAAAAGGCTTACAGTGTCTGATGGTGGACAAAGAGCCAGGGGTGAGGAGTGGGATGGTAGGCCGAGGAGGTAGGAGGTGAGGAGACAGAGTTGTCACACCTTAGCAAGTGTGAAAGAGAAATCTAAACAGGAGGGTTAGTAGCAGGAGGAAGGAGAGGAAGGAAATACCTTTGGGTAGACAAGTAAGTGGGAAGACAGTCGAGTACATAACACACACAGATACATCAAGAAAAATAAAAAAAAATGTTAAAATAGCAGAAATTGTTAGGAAAAAAGAAAAAGAAAAAAAATTTAAAAAATAAAAAAGAACAAAACATGATGTAATGTACTATTCAGATGTCCCGGACCTCAAAATCCTAATTCATGCAAAGTACTTGGTTTCACATATGTTGGCAATGAGAGGGAGGAGGGAGGAGGGAGGAGGGAGAGGGGAGAGGGAGAGGGGAGAGGGAGGAGGGAGGAGGGAGGAGGGAGGAGGGAGGAGGGAGGAGGGAGAGGGGAGAGGGAGAGGGGAGAGGGAGAGGGAGAGGGAGAGGGAGAGGGAGAGGGAGGAGGGAGAGGGAGAGGGAGAGGGAGAGGGAGAGGGAGAGGGAGAGGGAGAGGGGAGAGGGAGGAGGGAGGAGGGAGGAGGGAGAGGGAGAGGGAGAGGGAGAGGGAGAGGGAGGAGGGAGAGGGAGAGGGAGAGGGAGAGGGAGAGGGAGAGGGAGGAGGGAGGAGGGAGGAGGGAGAGGGAGAGGGAGAGGGAGAGGGAGAGGGAGAGGGAGAGGGAGAGGGAGAGGGAGAGGGAGAGGGAGAGGGAGAGGGAGAGGGAGAGAACACAAATCTTGAAGGAAGACACAGGCTGGTTTTGGTTGGAGATCAGCAGCATCTTTTCTGCTTCTCTTCTCATCCAATGGGGAGGGTGTCTGTTGTTAGCTGGTGTCTCTGCCCTCAGGATGGTGGAGGTACCCAGGGTGTCACTGTGCCAGGTTTGCGCCCTCTGGGGAGAGGGAGGAGTTAGAAACTGGGTACTGGAAGATGGTGATGAAGGTGGCCCAAGATGGAGGCTCCTGCTTTAATCAGTGGGATTCGGGTTGGGTGGGGGGAGCCTGGCGATGGGGTTGGGTGGTGAGTTCAGCCGGGTTTCTGTGGCTTGCAGAGCCTGTGTGACGTTCCCGGATGTAGACAGGCTACTGCGCATAGGGGACTGAGTCCACTGCTGCAGAGTCCCAAGATGGCGGCGACCGGGGAGCCCTAGGTGGGTAGATGGGGACCACACTGGGGTGGCAGCCAGAGTTCCTACTTGTGGGAAGCTGCTGCGTGTCCTCCATGGGAGTGGCATCCGTGATTTCACCTCAGGTAGGTGGCCGAAAGTTCTGTGCGGGTGCTGTCACCGCTGCCATGGGTCTCCCTCAGAACCTGGTGGTCCTGCCTGGGCCAGTGGTTGGGAGATCTGCTGTGACGCTGAGGCCTGGAGCCTGGACAGGTACAGTGCTTCCTGTGCCGGGGGTTAGGGGGGTAGGGGTGAGGGGGGCACAGGAGTATTGCTGGCTGAGAAGCTGTATCATCACAACTTGTCTCCCAGGTCATGGTGACGTGGAACGCTGCCCACCCCCTGTCCCGCCATCTTGGTTCCCCCCACTTCCTCCTATAGGCTTATAGTGTCTCTGTAGGGTTCCAATCCCTAAGGAAACAGGCTAAAGACGGGCACGAGTAAACTACTGCCATTGTCCAAGCCCAAGAGATAAAGGGAAGGGACTCATCCCAAGTGTCCAGCAGGGACCTGTGGTGACTGGTCCCCAGGGATGGCCCCTGTGACACACACCTCCTGGGAGTCACTGACCACGTCTTCCCCCCCAACACTGACCCCATGCTGGCCCTGCTCATGTTTTCACCAGTGGAAAGCTTTGCGTGCGGCACTCTGACCTCTGAGCCACCAGCCTCCACCTCTGCAATACTGGGCAGCTCTGAGCTGCCACATGGACGTCAAGCTCTGCGTGAAAGGGGCCCCCAGGAGAGATGCCGTGGGGAGAGGAAGCCCTCCTAGTGGCCTCCCATTGATTCCAGGCCCAGCAACCATCCCACTGCACACACACGGAAGACTGCAAGTCAGACCAGCGGAGAACCTCCCAGACAACCACACAACCAAAAATTAACGGGCGACTGTGGTAGTGGTGGTGGTTACTTGGACCACGAGGCTGTGGGGTGGTTTGTTTGCAGCAACAGGCAACTGAAACGGAAATGTAAACACATCACTTCAAATAATTGACTTTATTAATATCACTAATAAATTGGTGTGGCCAGAATCGCACGCAATCATCCAGAGGCCCCTTAGTTCCTGATAAAGCAACTGAAATTTGCAGTGCTTTTACTAGGTAATTTTCCCAGATCTGTGATTCCAGAATGACTATAAACATTATTTGCCCCTTATGCATTGTTTAAAAAACTGGTTCTACTCACATGATTTATGGGCAAACTTCCTTTTTCATCGCGGATACCATATTTCCTGCCGTATGCTTGGTGTTCATTAAACAGATGCTCTGCTCTATATAGAGGGCGAGCAGAGCCAGACTCCAGGGCTGTCTTAAAGGGGCTTGTTACGCTTTGATTTACTGTCTTGAAACCGCGGGCGCTTGGACACTGGTCTTATCATGCTTTCTAGGGGGATGGCACATTGAACACGTGTGTACCTTACTCGGTGCATCTGAGACTTCACTTCATCTATGTTTCACAGGCCGAGTTCTGTCCACACCCCCTCCTTTGATGTCCTATCCCCAGTTCCTCGGACGATAACCATGTTTGGAGATGTCTTTAAAGAGGTGATGAAGATAAAACGAGGATGTTAAGATCGAACCTGATCCAACCTGACTGCAGGTGTCCTGGTAAGCAGAGGGAGTTTGGACACACAGAGGGGACACTGGGGGCAGAAGAAAGGCCATCAAGGACACAGAGAGAAAGTGGCCCTCGGCAAGACAAGAAGAGAGGCCCCAGAGTCAAATCAACTGTGCTGACTCCTTGATTCTGGACGTCCACCTTCAGAACCGTGAGTTGATGTTTTTTGTGTTCAAGTCACCAAGGCCACAGTAATTTGTCATGCAGCCACAGAAACACTACAGAAGAGAAAGTGGGTTTTGTTTTCTTTAAGCAAGGATTGAGCCCAGGGATTCCTAACCACTGAGCCACATCCCCAGTCCTTTTTATTTACTTATTTATTTATTTTAATTTTGAGACTGGGTCTTGCTGGAAAAGGAAGGTTTTAAAGACCCCCCTCTGGTTTTCCATTTCTGTCTAACAAGCTACCCTAAAGCTTAGGAAGGGACCACGATGGTTTTATTTTGCAAATGACCTTGTGTTTCACAAAGAGTCCAAACCAGCGCTTGGTTATTTTCCGTGTTGTTTCGGTTGGAGCTGGGGACCCACCCTTGCTCCCACTCTGCTCCCTGGCATGGCTGCCCGCTCTGCCGGGTGGACTGGGCAGCTCAGCGTGGCCTGATGACTGCAGCCTTTGATTTACTTCCGGGGAGGCTTCTCATGGGCTCCCTGGGTCTCTTCCCAGGATGGTGGCTGGATCCCAAGAGTGGGTGTTCCAGGGGAAAGCAGAGCAGAGCTTCCGTCTCCTGCGGCCTGGGTGTGGAAGGTGGGAGCACGGTGCTTGGGCTCTATTCTAGTGGCCAGCAAAGCCACCAGAGCCAGTTCAGATCCAGGGGAGGGGTGCAGAACCCACCAGGAAATGAGAGGAACGGTGAAGAATTCACGGGCAGCTTTAATCTATTACAGACGGGATCCCACATGTAGGAGGTGATCACAAAATCCCAGGTTTGGAAGATGAAATAAACTCACTGAGAAGACCTGAGAAGTGGACTCTTGAGCACAGAGAGGGGAACCAGTGGAGTCCACCTAATATGCACCATCGCCTCCTCAAATACTCCCGAGTGGAGACCTCACGTCCCTCTGGAACTGGAGACAGAGGTGCAGGGAGAACAGAGATGGGGTGTGAACTGCGATAGGGAAGGACCCCTGCTCCTGGGACCCCCTCCCAGCCCAGGCGGCAGGACGTCCCCCTTAACAGCAAAGGGGGTGCTGACCGACTGGAGAAGGCAGTCCCTAGCATTTGCAGTGGGACCCATGTTCGGGGGCAGGGGTCCTCTGTGGGAGACCTGGTTTAGCTGATCTCACCGCCATCAAATGCTGGGACCCTCCCACCCTGTGCCATCTTTTCCCATGGCCTCGATTTTGCTGGAGCCATGGCAGAAGAGGCAGGGCCCACCCTAGCAGGGAGGGCAGGACTCTCCAGAGCCCCAGGCTGCAGCCCATCTGGCAGAACCCTCAGTGTGAGCCACGCTGGGTGGAGCCACTGGGAGGCGGGAACAGTGTCCCTCCCCGTGGTGCCTGGGGGTGGGCCTGCTCTGTCCCAGTGGCCTACTCTGTCCCAGTGGGCCCAGATGGCAGAGCACAAGCCAAAGAACACCTCTGAACACTTGATGATCCCATAGAGCTGGCCTTTGCTGTTTGGAGCTAGCCAGGGCCCCTGCACCTCTTCCTTCATTTCTATTTCTCCATTGTAGAGTGGAGTTGTGGGTCTTCTGTCTGTCCTGCCGTTGTACTCTTTTTTTTTTTTTTTTTTTTTGTTACTGGGGATTGAGCTCAGGGGCACTCAACCACTGAGCCCCATCCCCAGCCCTATGTTGTATTTTATTTAGAGATAGTGTCTCACTGAGTTGGTTAGCACCTCCTAAGTTGCTGAGGCTGGCTTTGAACTGGTGATCCTCCTGTCTCAGCCTCCTGAGCCGCTGGGATTACAGGTGTGCGCCACGGCACTCGGCTCTGCTGTTGTACTTTTGCTTGTGTGTGTGGTGCTGGGCATTGAACCCAGGGCCTCATGCGTGCAAGACAAGTATCCTACCACGGAGCTACACTCACACTCCCTGTCCCCTTTTTGAGGTGGGTCTCGCTGTGTGGCCCAGGGTGGTCTCAAATGCTGTTCTTCCCCTGGGAGCCGAGACCATAAGCCCGCACCCCACCCTGTCTCACTGTTGTATTTTGGAAGCACTGAGGTGGTTTGGTTTCACAGGGTGGAAGGTGGGGAGGAATCTGATCAGGATGAGTTATTCTCTGAGTCTCACTCATCACTGATTTAGACAACATGCTTGGAATTGGAGTTTAAAATTGAAGCTGGAATGATCTAAGAAATTCGGGGTGGTTGGGACGGAACAAATGTACTTTACATGCAGAAAGGACATGGGGGGGCTGGGTTGGGTTGTAATGGACTGAATATTTGTGTCCCTCAAAATTCATCTCATGTGTTAACATCTGGACCCTCAAACATGATGGTACATGGAGACAAGGGCTTGGGAGACAGTTAGGTTAGGTCATGAGGGTGGGGTCTTTATGGTGGGATCAGTGCCCTTCTAGGAAGAGTGGGGGACATGAGACCTGTCCCTGGCTGCTGGCTGCCACAGGAAGATCCTCACACATCAGGAAGAGTGCCCTCACCAGACCTGGCACCTGCAGTGCCCTGGTCCTGAACGTCTCAGCCTCCAGATCTGTGAGAAAACTTGTTAATTAAGCCACCAGCCTGGTAATTTGTCACCGGAGTCCAAATTAGCCAAGACAACCAGGAAACTCTTTACTACGCTGTTGCTCTCTGGCACTTTATAAAAACTGTTGTTGCCTAAATTTTTTTTTTTGGATGATTTCCTTTAGCAGGAAATGGCTCTGCCCACCTTAGGTTGACCCTGCAGCCTTGGTTTCCCGACCTGCTCTGTCACCCCCTGGGGAAGGCGATGCAGGGGCCGCTGGTCTGGGGAGGGGCTGAGCAATACGATGGCATTGTAACCAGCCCCATCGAGGACCTTCGGGTGCTCCTGGGCCCTTCAGAGAAAGCCCAGCTGCCTTCTGAATCCTGCTGGATGTCACTGTGTGCTGGACACTCTCTGGTCCAAGCTTGACTCGGAAGGAGAGCCGTTCACGGTTTTCTCAGCACTAAAGGGATGTGAATTTGATTCTCTTTTCATCCCATCATCTCAGCAGCAAAAGCACTAGAGGATTTTGTTCTGAGATCCTGCTCTGCATCTTTGGCTCTCTCCCGACCAGGCACAAAACTGCAGTGAGCTGGGTCATGAGACTTAAAAGAGGAAATTAAATGAAGTTTTAAACCCCGAGCGAGTCCTATCTGGGGAATGCTGCGAGATAGCAGAACAATTATTCAGAGCAATGAAGGGACCAAAGGGGCCGTCCTGCAGGTGTTCCCAGGTTGTCCCTGGGCTCTGGGCAGAGAACGGAGGGAAAATGTGGAAAAGTTTTGTCCCTCTTCCTGAACCTGAATGTCGGAGACCCTGTGACATTATTACCCCTCAGGGTGAGTGTGTGCCGGGCATTGTCCTTTTCTGTTGGAATAAGCTCCAGGATTCTCACTGCTACCCTTGGCTCACAGAGGGTCAGCAACTGCTTGGAGCAGAAGGAGATGGGGCGGTGCAGAGAGGGCTTCAGGAACAGCCCGGACCAGGACCAGGAGTGACCGGCACTGGAAACCTCTCTCCTCCTCCTTGGAAGAGACATCTGACTTTTGTCTTTTGAAGTTTGGAGCTGTCTTGTTTAGTTTCTGGCCCTCTGCCTTCTAAAGGCTTCCCACTGTGAGTCTGAGGAGGAGATGGTATCTCCTTTCTCCTTATGAAGGCCAAAGAGAGTGTGTGAGAAGCTTGCTCCCTGCTCCTGGAGGCCCAGGCAGGACACAGGAGGGTCGAGAAAGGGCACGATCCTTGCTTGTCCTATTCACATGACAAAGGCTGCCATTGGCTTAGTGTCTGGGCCCCTGTGTTACGTGTCTTCTCTTCCTCGTGGCCCTCCCTCGCTCCTCACCCAGACAAGAGGCAAGACTGAGCTGATGGATGAGTTTGGAAGTTGAATCTGGGCATGGCTGGCCGGATTCTTTCATCTTCTTCTTTGGCATCTAAGTCCTCGCAAACTCTACCCCTTGGCCTCCTGCCTCGGTGAGCAGGGAGAGAGGGAGGGCCGCACTTGCCCACCTGTGTCTGCCCCTGGGTTGGGTGGGTCTGTCCGGTTCAGGGTGAGATGTTAGCCATGCCACTTAGCTTCAGACCCAAAGCCAGTTATTCCAAGAGTTGTATCAGTAATAAAGAAAAATACTTGGGTCTCCAGCTGCCTGAGTTTTTAGTTTTATTCTTAATTTGTTCCAAAATCTGGAGGGGAAAAAAAAATATTGTTTATTGGTTTTTGAACAAACCTCGTATCTGAATTCACAGAGCTTCGAGATACGGGATTTGTGCAGTGGACAGAGTGAAGCTGGGAACCAACTCGTAGGTGGAAAGTGGGGGGAGTTGCACAGACGTGAAGCCTTCTCGCCTCTGTCCTGAGCCCCTGGTCCACGGCGGGGACTGACCCAGGCAGCTCTCTGCAGGCCTTGTCTAGAGGAAGTTACCGATGCTCTATGGCTGTGGCCGACCTTGCCAAATATGGACCTTGGGCCTTAACAAATCTGGCCCTTTGGGTACACGCTGATATTGCTGATGGCAGCTGACTTCAAGTGAGGCTGAGACAGGACTAAATCATTTTATGAGTTAGTAAGTTGAAAATATCTGGTGTTTACTGTTTTTCTCAGAAAGGACCCATTGAACTCTGAACAAGTGAGTTTCCTTCTAGCACAAACAGAGAACACTGTATCACCTGTGATGAATTCTATTCTCCTCTGGGTATTCTGAATACTATTTAAGGTCAAGAGAGTCACCTTGTCACTGCATAAGGGCTGTTACCTGTCTTGGAGTTGATTCCCCAGAGACCCCAATGTTTGTCAAATTGTCTCTACTTCTCTGAGACAGACTGTCATAGACAGTTTTATGTGGCTCTAACAAAATGCCTCAGGCTGGAAGATTTATCAAGAAAAGAGGTTTGCTTGGCTCCTAGTTTCTGGAGGTCCAAAAGCATGGATCCTCTTTGGCTTCTGGTGAGGGTCTCATGGTGATGGCATCCCAGGGTGGGAAGGCAGGCTGGGGAGTGAGCCGACATATTTGCAGAGGTAACCGTGCTCCCCACCACTTGCTCTCAACAACTAGCCCAGTTCCAGGAGAGCCAGACCACTCCAGTGACACCTCCCTGAGTCTCCAGACAGACATCGAGCCATGCGTGCACGACGGGTTGCTCCCATGTCCTGGTTATCTCTTGAAGGTCCCCCTGCCTCTACCCCACTACCAGGGGAATCAAATCACAACCAGCATTTGGGTGGGAACCACCCACACCCACACCACAGTGTAGACCCCCTCCAGAAAATTCTAGATACTTGTTGGTAAGAAAAACATCGAGAATTCTAATTCCAGGCGAGACCAAGAGCACACATTCCACCGGTTCCTCCCACTGGACACAAACTCAGACCTGGACAGAACGTGCCGAGTGGTTATCAGGAGGCTCCGAGCAGTGAAGGGAACAGGAGAGGACCACGGAGACAGGCCTCCGAGGCAGCTTCACAGTCAGAAGAGCACACTGGTGTGAACAGAGAGAGCGCCTGCCCTCTCTGTCCAGTCCCAGGGTCCAAAGGACGGTGCCTGAGGATTCTCTGCTTTTCTTTCTTTCTGTCTTGACTCTCCACGGCTGCAGCCCAGGTGATCCTTCAGCAGTGGCTGCAGTAAAGGACTGAAGAGGGACCAGGTAGAGACCTTCCGAGAAGAAAACGCTTCTGCCCCCAGGCAGTTCAGTCCAGTCCAGTCCCGTCCCCAGAGGGAGCCCACATCTCCACTGCTGTTTTCTTTTGTCCCGATGCTGCTTGGTTCCAGATAGAGACATAATTGAAGGAGGTAGATGTCCAAGGGAGGCCACAGAAGCCACGCTGTTAACCAGAGAATTGGAAAGGCAAGTGCAATGGTTTCTAAGAGATCACAGAGATCAGAGGGCTCAAGTGAGCATCCTCCTCGGGTCCTGATTGCACTCAATGAAACCAGGAACTTATTGTTGAAAAGATCAATAACATTGATCCATCTCGCCGGGCTGACAAAGAGAGAAGCAGAGAAAACGCAAATTAGCAACATCAGCAACAGAAGAGGAGACACACTTGAGCCGTGCCCCAGAGACCTCAGGAAGGTAACGGGGACTCCACGAACAGTCCACGCGCACAGCTTTGACAGTGTGCAGAATTACTTGAAAGCCACAAACTATAGATGCTGGCTCAAAAAGGACGATGTTAACTGATTTTTTCTTACATCTATTAAGGAGATTGGACTCTTAATAAAATAACAAGCCTTTCAGAAAGAAATCCCCTTGCCGTAGTCCAGACTACGGCATCCCCTGGTCTTGAAATACTTCTGGGCATGGGAATTCTGCCAGACATTTAAAGAAATAACTCCAGTTTTGTATATAATTGCTTCCCAAAGAAGATGAGGTACGAGAAATTCCCAAATCCAGCATTACCCTGGTACAAAACCAGACACGAATGCTCGAGGAAAACCAGAGATTCATATGTTTATAAACATAGAAATAAACAAAAATTCCATCAAATACGGTACTGCCATTTGAACATGGTTTGTCCCCACCAAAACTCATGTTGGGGCTCTGGTCCCAGCGTGAGAGTGTTGAGAGGTGGCAGGGCCTCAGAGGTGAGCGGGTCACGGAGCCCTCTGCCCTCCTGAATGGATGCATATCATTCTCAAGAGTCTGAGTTATTTCTTCAGGGAATGGATTAGTTCTTAAGAACTTGGCCTCTGTTGCTAACATAATTTTTCCTCCCTCACCTACTTCCGCATTCAACTTCTCCACCATGGTGTGATGCCACACAAGGCCCTCACCAGGAGCCAAGAAGATGTTGGCACCTGCTCTTGGACCTCCAGGATGGTGAGCTCAATAAAACTCTTTTCTTTATAAAGTAGCCAGACTTGGGAATTTTGTCGTAGCAGCATCAAATGGAGGAAGACATCTAGGCATATGTAAGAAGAAAAATATATTGCAATCAAATGGGTTTTATCCTGTGAAAGTAATGTTAGAAAGCTGATCTGTCTAATCCACCATTATTAACAGTCTAAATAAACACACACACACACACACACACACACACACACACACACACCATCTTATCCACAGGTGCAGGAAAAACATTAGAAATATTTGATGTCCATTATAAAGATTTTAAGCAACTAGAGTTTAGAAGGAAACTTCAACTTCTTAAAGGGCATTTATACAAAACCTTTTAGCTAAGATTACATTTAGTGGGAAAAGCCTGAACCCTTTTATCTTAAGTTTTGTAAACAGTATGATGCTGTTCATCACTAAATACTATTGGACATAATACTGGGAGGTCAAGCCAGTGTGATAAAGCAAGGGAAATGCACTTAAAATGGAAAGGAAGAGATGAAATTGTCCCCATGAGCAGTTGATATGATTGGGTAGAATCTCTTGAGGAATCTACAAAACATCAACAAAAGCTCCTACAACTAATGAGTTTAGCGTCACAGAAGACACAGAACTCATCACATTTCTATATTCTAGCAATGATTGGAACGAAAGCATAAAGATATTCAAATAGCTCTAAACACTAAGTAATTAGATGTGTTGAAAACTACGAGGCTTCTATCAGTGAAACAAAGAGGATGTGAATCCATAGGGACACAACTTCCCAAGTGACCCAGCAGCCCCACTTCTAGGTACTCATCCTGGAGAAATAAAAATGTATGCTCACACGAAAACCTATATCTTGGGGTTTATAGCAGTCATTATAATAATTGCCAAAAGTAGAAAAAAATCCTCCCAAAGCTTCCGTGGTTTGTGGATGAAACAAATGATGATATATTCCTACAATGGACAGTTAGGGGCTAGGTTACGGGCAAGGGCAGAGGGAACCCTCCAAGGTACTGGGCTGGTCTCAAATGCCACATGAGGTGTGAGTGGGTTCACGCCACATTCTGGGGGAGGCAAACTAGCTCCACAGAGCGTGGATCCCCCAGGGTGATGGTCACGGTGGAGGAGGGTACCCAGGGCAGTGGTGCAGACTAGGGGTCATCGGAACTGTCCTGTCCCTCCTGTGAGGCTCTGGAGACACAAATCTAATTCATTGAAAATGTTTATACCTTTCTCTTAAAAAAATACCAGTTTTCGTGTAGGTTAATTTAAAAACACACACGTGAAACCATCCACGAAAGGAAGCAGAGGCAGAGAAGAGAGGCCCTTGGATTCCTTAACCACGCTCATCCTATGGACCTCAGAGGCGGGGACTAATTGTAAAAGCATGTTTAAATGTCGGAGGCTAAGCTGAGCCTTAAAAGTTGATGGAGAGCAGATGGGGGAAAAAAATCCTCATTTTTGCAATACAAAGAAATGGTACTTGAAACCTGGAATGTTCTTTTTTTCCCCCCATCTTCTTTTCCTTAAGGCGACCAAAGTAAGAGAGATGGCATTTCCTGGGCCCCCAGTGGTGCAGACATCAGACAGATCAAGTTCAGTTTAAATTAAAGGTTCCAGGGAGAGGGATTCTGTCGTCAGGAAAAAAAAAAATCTGGGAACAGAGTAAGACCTTTATGCTCTGTTATTTATGAGGCAGGTTATTTATCCCAGGCAATTCCATATCAAGAGGCACTGACAGTGGCTAATGTAACCCAGAACGGAAAAACCCTGCTCATTAGAAACCACTAGACAAAGGCTGTGCTGATTTCAGTCCCGAGATGCTCAGAAGCCTCTCGGCTCTTAGAGAACAGATTGGCATCAGATGGTTTCGGATGTAAATCCGGAGGAGAAAGCTGTTCTCGTTGCTTTGGGGATGAGGCTGCGCATGCCAGCACTTAAGCTAGCCTTCAAGGTGTGTCTGGGGGCTACGCCCTGAGAGCCCCCACCCCCGTGAGGACCACAGTTAGGAATATGCGGGGGTGTCGGGGACCTCTGCTCGAGAGGAGGTTTCAGGTGCTTGTGCCACAAAAATAAAACGGTGACTACGTGAGGTGACAGGCGTGTTGCTTTTCCTGACTGCGGTAACCATTTCGCTGTGCATACGTGTGTCAAAACACCGTGTCATGTACTTAGGTACGCACGATAAGGAAAAGAAGCCTGGGGTGTATTAAAAGCCACTGTCAGACTTGGAAGACGATAAATATAAAGATTCTATTCCCAGGTGTGTCAAAATACGGTGTAGCCCATAAGACCCAGCTGTTCCACTCCTGATCCTTATTCAAAAGAGCTAAAATCAGCATGCATTTCAGCGTTGACGGCAGCGCGATCCTGGTGCTCAGGTTATGAAATCAGCTGAGATGTCCATCAGTAGGTGAGGGGGTAGAGAAAATGTGGTCTATACACACAGTGAAGTCCTACTCGGCCATGAAGAAGAATGGTATGTCATTTGCTAGTAAATGGGCGAAACTGGAGAACTCGCGCTAAGTAAATAAGCCACTCAGGAAGTCAAGGGTCAAATGTTTTCTGTCATGTGCAGAAGCTATGGGGGATTAAAAAAAAAAGGGGGGAGATCTTGCCAAAGTAGAGATCGGTAGAGAAATGGGGGGGCCGAGGGGGAGGGAAGAGTGGGAGAAGAGAGTGGTACTGGGGATTGAAAGGGAGGAAATGGTCATCTGCATCTGTGAGTGTGTCCAGATGAGCCCCACTGTTACGGGAAAGTATAATGCACTAGCAACAAAAAGGAAAATGCCAAAAAAGCATAGTGTGATAACGAATTTCTTAAAGGGAGATCTTTGTCCTGTTGGGGATTCACAGAGTGTGGGCTCCAGAAAACAGTCATAGACGGGGGTGGGGGGATCACGGCAGAATGACCCAGAACAGGGTGTTCGCTCAGTCCTTTCCCTATTCCATAAACGACCTTGTCTGTGCCCTGCTTTGAGCCAGTCGGTTTTCCATTTGTGACACTCTGTGGCTGTGCTGGATGGCCAGGGACTCCTGCGCCCTGATTCTTTGGGTGCAGCTCTAGCACTGTATTAATCTCAAGTTGTCTGTGTCAGGTTGTGATTTATGGAACTCTCTAGAACTCTTTATGTGTTGATGAGGACATGGAGAACTCGGAACTCAGACTCTGCTGGAGGAACAGAAAATGAAGCAACCACTTTGGAAAAAAACAGTTCAGCACTTCCTGAAGAATTTAACCCTTCCTCTCATGTGGTCCAGCCATCCATTCCTGGTTATTTACCCAAGAGAAGTAGAAGGGTATGTTCCTGCGAAGCCTGAGTTCCATTTTATTTTTGATTGACATCTAGTAATTGCACACACTGACATGGTACAATGTGAAGTTTCCATTCACGTATTACATTGCATGATGATCAAATCAGGGCATGGAACATATCCATCACCTCAAATTGTATCTGTTTCTTTGTAGAGAAATGTTCAAAGCCTCTCTTCCAACTATTTTAAAGTGCACAGGTCATTACTATGGACTGTATTTAGCCCACTGTGCAATAGAATTCCAGAACTTATTCTTCCTCTTGACCAACCTCTCCATTCTTCTTCCCTTGGCCTCTCCTCACCTCTGGAGACTGTACACAAGTGTTGACAACAGCATTATGCCATTGCCATAAAATGGAAATGCCACAAATAGCTGTTAGCCAGCCAGAGGACCCAGGAGCTGAATTACATCCATATAGTGGAATGCTACCCGGCAAGAAAAAACGAACAAACATGCAGCAAAATGGATAGATTTCAAAATTAAGCTGAAGGAGAGAAACCAGACAAAAAGAACTCAGGCTAGGAAATGCAAAATGATCCATAGTAAATGAAGTTGGCGGTTGCTGGGGGGAAAGACTTGGGTAAGCCATAGCAAACCGAGAGGTGGAAAGTTTCGATGATGGACACATTCATTATATGATGTGGTGACGGTTTCACGGGTGTATTTATGGATCAAAATGCCAAATCATGTACTTTGGACATGTACAATTTGCCATAGATCAATTATGCCGCAAGGGAGCTGATAAACATTCCCGTGTGTGGCTGCCTGGGACCAAGTGTCCATCAAGGTCAGGGTTCTGAGGGCAGTGCCGTGCTAGGGCTGGGGTACTAGGTTTCTGTTCTCGTGACTAAAAGGCTCAGGGGTCACTCCAGTTGAACTGGGCTGACTGGGCTGTGCAAAATAAGCACACAAGAGACACAAATACCTTTTTCTTTGGGGTCGCTGTGACGGCTCCTCTGACCTTAAGGGTCCCCAGAAAGAGAGAGAGCGAGAGCACACGCTGACCCCTTTTATGGAGGAGAAACTATTCAAATGAGACAAGGGGTCAGGTTTCAGGGGGCTGAGTCTATCTTCATGATGTCACTGTCAGCAGGTTGACTGACACCTGGGTAGGCCACACCCAAGGGCACAGTAAGAGAAGGGGACACACATAAGGCACTTCCATGGAAGATTCTATCCTAAACAGGGCAAGGGGTTATATTACAAAGGAACAGGAGAGCGTAGCTTCACCCATGGGGCTGTAGCAAGACACACTGACCCTCGAACCCAAGAAGGGTGGGGAAAGCTCTGCCACATTTCTGTGACTGAGCGCCTCAGCACCCAGCCAAGGAGTGTGACCCAGTCACGTGCAAGGTTGGTCTCCCACACTGGGGGATGCTGTAGAGAACGTGAGGAATACAAAGGCCTCAGGGCCCTGGAGCTGCTTCTCACGCCACAGAATCATTTAGAGAAACAATGACAACCTCAGCTTCCCCACATTCTCAGTGCAACTCGCCGGTTGCAAGCCTGGTTCCTGTGGTTACCACACTAAACAATCTCTTGTCTGTTCCAGTCGTGAGGTTGGAGAATCAGAAAAACCACACTCAGTCCCTCACCATCAGGGCTGCCAGGTGGCAGACTCCAGGGTCAGGACGCATCTCCTCCGAAGGCTCTTTAGACAAAGGCCATGTTCCTGTATCCTGGGCTCCGGACAGCCTCCAGGGGTCCACGGCAAAATCAGAACCCGTGTTGATCACGACACACGCACAGACGTGCGTGTGACAGATCATCCTATTGTGCACCTTGAATTTATTGAATCTTTGTCCATTAAATATTTTAAAATGAAAACTACCTTAATTCCTCATACAACCATGAAGAAAGTAAAAAACAAAACAAAACAAACAAACAAACAAAAAACAGGGGCCAAGGATTACACAGAAAATAGAACATTGCTAATTAAACATGGTAAAAATTTGGGATGTACATGCATTCAAGGGCGAAACAGTCAAGGCAGGACCATGATTGTTAACTGAACTCGGTTTATAAATGTGCAGGTCGGAGTCTATAGTCATTGCACCAACTAGAGCGTCTGGACGTAAACCATCTAAAACCTAGCTTTGCTCCTCCCTAGACAATTAAGATTCCAGAAATGACTCAGGATCATGTAGAAGAAGAAGCTAAAATATTCTGGGAGGAAGGGACTAGCTTATCTTTGTAGCCATGATGATTAAGAAGACTCTGCTGCAATTAAAATGATCTTCTTGGTGACAGTAGGGAAGAGGGAAGTTGGGGGAGAGTCCAGCCTGTGCAGGATCAGCAGCACTTGACTTCTCGTGGGGAAGGAGAATACTCACCACTTTAGTAATGTAGTCTCAGTGTCATCTTTTCCCCCAATTCATACGTTGGAACCTGATACCCATTTTTATTGGCAGCGATGGGGATGCCCCTAGGGCCTAGTGCATGCTAGGCCGTTGCTCTAGCACTCAGCTACTTCTCCCTCCCTCCAGACTGAGACTGGTGAATGGTTCCTAACTGGACACTCAATGCTTGCCCTTGAAGCTTCAAGTAGTCATTTTACCTCCACGGCCCATTACAAGCTGGGGAATAGCTAATCCACTTACCCGTAAATCGGCTCTGCCGAGGATAACAAGACTCCAAGGCACTTTCCAGTCCCATGGATCCTGTATGAGCATCAGGAAGACACCTGAAAACCTTTTCAGTTTGGAAGGAGCCGTGCAATAGATGGGAGTGATGTGTGCAATAATCCTCGGGGTGCAGCATTTCCCACGTGTATTTCTACTGTGTGTGGAGCTGGAAGAGAAGAATCTCAGTGTAGGTGCATCACAGGATGAAAAGGGCCCAGGTCATGGTGGTGATGTGTTCAGGAGACACGTCCAATTCATACCAGCCAGAATATGAGGGAGAAATAATTTTCCCTGTGCTCCTCGACTGACAGTGGAAGCTGCAGGCAGCAGCATCTGGTACCAGTTGCCCTGAGTAACCATAAGCATCGTCTTGTAGTGTTTAGGGGACGAGTGTAAGCAGGTCCTACGGCACTGCAGGCTGCATGAGCCAGTGGTGCACACTCCTGGGAGAGCGGCTCCCTGCCCCACCCCTATTTATGGCTTTGGGGGCACTCGTTATATGACCACTAAAAGGCTTTCAAATAAGTTTTCCCTTTCTGCTTAAATTAACCTGAGTCCGATTTTGAAGGACAAAGGGAGGTTTTGCAAAACACAGGCTGCAACCAAGGTGTCATAAATCTTCCCAGAAAACCAACTTGGTCCTTTCCTAATTCTGAAAACAGGAATCATAAAGAATTCGATATATGTGTGCTGTAGATGGTCACCAAAAAATAGAGCCAACGTGTTGGAAAGCGTTTCCAGCTAGTTTGGTCTTCTCGTTGTAGCGGGAGAGACAGGCGCCAACATTATCACCCAGCTCCTCGAGGTTCGTGCCTGAGCAACGGCAACAGGAGCCCGGCTCCCTCGGGTCTCATTACCGGTGGTTTTTATTGCCTGTGGCCCCTGGGGAAGGCAGGAGCTCACGGAGGGCTTCTTCTCCTCCGTCTACTGAAGGCAGATCATGTCCTCAGGGATGACATTCTGGATGCTTCCAGGAGGCGCTGTTTGTCATGGCCGGGTTCCAATGAGAGGAAGCGAGAACAACTGCATAAATACGTTCTGTGGGGGCAATTTGCCCTTCATCAAGCCATAATATTTGAACATTATCACTTTTATTGGAAATTGTGCCTGCAAGGAGAACGTACGATGTTGGAATTTCTGTGATCCTGTTCCAAAACATAACCTGTGACTCCAGGGAAAGTCAAGGCAAGATTCAGAGGAAATGCCCGCTAACTAGCAAGGGTGTCGATTCATTACCCCCTCTGCCGACTCTGGTGCACCTCGGTGTTCTGAATCTCAAGAAGGAGAAACGGGCCTGACGTGCACAGAATGCAAAACAGACAGGCAATTTAACAGAAATTCAGGGATAGAAAAGAAATGGGATGAGACCCTGCCCAGTCTCTTCATTTAACAAGTTGGGAGCTGAGCCTCCAGGAAGATAAATGAATCGGCCGAAGTTGCATCATGGAGTAAGGCCATGCTCATTGCTAGGTTTCATGTGTCAGTTTGCATGAAATTGGAATTCTGTTTTGGAGCATAAAGCAGTGTTCTTCAGTCTTCAGTGTGGTTAGGGATTATGTGGGGGATCTGATTAAAACCAGATCCTGATGGGTATGATTAAGATGTTCCTGGGATCTGCCTTTCTAACCCACCCCTAGACCGATGCTAATGGCTCACAGATATGAACTTGGGTGCACATTGGAATCACCCCAGGAGCTTTAAAGATACTGATTCCTTGGTGTCCATCTGCTCTGGTTTGGATCTATGGTGTCCCCTAAAAGCTCATGTGAGACATTCCTGCAAGAATGTTCCGAGGTGAAATTACTAGGTGATGGGAGTTGTAACCCAATCACTGGATGAATCCACTGGTTCGGATTAACTGGGAAGCAACTGCAGGCAAGTAGGGTGTGGCTAGAGGAAATAGATGGCAGGGGAAGTGCCTTTAGGATTTCTA
The DNA here is from genome assembly GCF_045843805.1 of Urocitellus parryii. Taxonomy (NCBI): domain Eukaryota; kingdom Metazoa; phylum Chordata; class Mammalia; order Rodentia; family Sciuridae; genus Urocitellus; species Urocitellus parryii. Next base: position 26,062,559 of record NC_135539.1, on the reverse strand, counting down.
TTTTGTTCTGGTGAATGAGACGCTGTCTCTTTCTCTCTCCAGCTTCCTGGCTGTCTCTCCTTGGTCACACCCTCCCGCCGTGATGCTCTGCCATGGTCTCAGGCCCAGAGCCACGGAGTTGGCTGACTGTGAACTGAACCTCTGAAACCTGAGCCAGAATGAACTTTCCACTATCTCCGTGGCTCTTGTCAGGTTTTCTGTCATCGTGATGCAAAGCTGTCTAACGTACCATCGATGAATGGAAAAGGAATGGAACACGGTGGGCCATCCTGAAGACGTAAAACATGAGTGAGATCCTGCTATCTATAGCAACACAGATGACCGAGGAGGACATTCCATTAAGAAAGAAGCCAGATGTCGAAAGAAAAGCACGAGAGGCTCCCACTTCCACGTGGGATCTAAAAGTGTTCTGGAACAGTGGTTCCCAGAGGCTGGGAAGGGAGACAGTGACCGGGAACGGTTCCTGGGGACAGAGCTGCCCTGGTGGGGAGAGTAACTTCTAGGGTTCTGTAGCACAATAGGGCAGCTGGGGTCAGCACCATTTAACTGCACATTTCCAAATAACTGATTTTGAGTTTTCCCAACACAAAGAAATGGTAAGTGTCGGAGGTTATAGTTACGTCAGTTATTCTGATCTGTGTTGAAATATCACACTGTAACCCCATAAATATATGCAATCATTATGGGCCAATTAAAAAATCAATAATTTTTTTTTTTTTAAATACTGTTTGCTAGGCCCACTCTTGCTAGAGAGCCTGATTAATCTGCTCTGAGGTACGACCTGGACATTGAGATTCTTAAATGCTCCTCAAATGATTTGAATATGTAGCCAAGTTTGAGTATCGCTGCTGTAGATTACTTTTACTTGGAAAGTAATTATTTATGAGGAGGATGGCATTTAGGACGACGTTTTAGAGAATCTGCACCATCCTTTGGTCCCAGTGAGTTAATGAGAGTCGGTTCAGAGAGGTGAGGCTTGGCAAATTAACTATCACACGGTTGGTGAGGAAGCTGACCCTCGTGGAAAGAAAGCACACTTTCCAACGTGGAGAGAACAATCATCTTGACGAAGGGAGTTTCCTATAACAAACATTATGACCTAATAGAGGTTAGAAGTCAGAAGACATCAGAAATGTTTGTTAAACATCTACTTTAATAGAACAGGAAAACTCTGGTTCTGTTAGTCAACAGATTTAGATCCTCCTTCACCCTAACAAGGTAGGGAAGAAGGAGAGATTTAGGCTGATTTCAATGTCAATGTACACCAAACTGCTAAGATAAAGACATAAAAGTTACTAGCTCAATGCTTTTAGTATTTCAGAGGTGCTCACATCTAAATATTTTTTTTGAGTTTCACTTGAACTGCTTGCCCCCAAATTCACATAACTTCTAATTTTAAATTCAGTTTTAATTAAGGCTGAATTCAAGGTACCCTCGGTTCCCCACGTCTATGGATTCAACCAACTGTTGATCCAAAAAAATTGGCATCTGGGCTGAGTACATTGAGTCCCTCTGCCCTGTCACCCCCGCCCCCAAATCTACAGTGTGACACCTACTTACGTAGCATTTGCATTGTATTAGGAACTATAAAGTATCTGGAGATGAATTAAAGTATATAGAAGAGTAGGCGTATTATATGCAAATGCTGTACCACTTCCTATAAGGACAGAGAGCACCCACAGATTTTGGTATCTGTGGGGAGTTCCTGGGAATCACCTCTGTGGACACCAAGAGGGGACTGCAGTTAGAAGTCACCATAATTTATTTCCACCCCATCACGAGATCTCTGTGCCCAAAGACTTGCCCTTTGCCCCAAGTGTGTGGGATTCCGTTCCCATTCTGAAGGCTGTCCCTCTTCTTTACCAAGTTTCCACACCTGAGTTGGGACACCTGTTTGTCAACTGCCAGTCAATCAACACCAACCCTGAAGGAGAGGAAACAGGAATCCCAGTTTCTCATTCCCCATCCACATGGCTGCCGTATTTTCTGGGATCTTTATCGTTAGATGACCAAGTTTTCTTCCAGAAGGCACTGAGGCCTCGAAAGTGAATCGATTCCAAAGTTTAAAGAGGAAATCATCCGAGAGGAGAAACGCAGGCTTGTCTTGGGTTAGAAACAGAGACCTCTGCTGATCAGCAAGAATCTCTGGGAGGTCATTTTTATGTATTCTGCCTTGGCCAGAAAAAACACTGACCTTGGCAAACAAATCAGAATTCAGATCCCATGAGCTGCTTCTCTTTGGGGTCACCGTCCGCCCTTCAAGCTGGCTTTAAACATCAGACCAAAGTGTTCACTCATCAGAACAGGCGAGCCCGGCTATGGGCTATGGTTTATTACATGTGAAAGTTGCTGCCTAAGACGGTTTAAGCCTTCTTTCCCGGAGCATGCGGCGTATTAGTCACTGGAGTCCATAGAAACAATGCAGAGGGTCTGATTCCCCTGAAAACGTGAGCTCTCTGGGGCATGCTCTAGAAAGACGTGGCAGGAGTGAAGCCCAGCTAAGATGGGCCAGGTGTCATGTGCAGAATAATGGACCCCAAATCCACATGCTGATCCCCAGAAGCTGTGAATGGGTTAGGGTCTGGGGCAAAAGTTGCAGATGGAATTAAGGTTGCTATTCCGCTGACCTTGAGGGGCAGATATTAGCCTGGATTATCTGGGTGGGCCCCACATAATCATGAGGGGCCATAGACATGAAAAAGGAAGCAGAGTGACAGAAACAAAGAGGTGAAGATATGCAAAGGACTTGGCCTAATGGTGCTTGCTTTGAAGATGGATGAACGCTCTTGTCTTAGTTGGTTTTCTGTTGCTATAACTGTATGCTGCAGACAAGGTCATTTATAAAGACTAGAGGTTTAGGTAGCTCACAGTTCTTCTGGAGGCTGGAAAGTCTACCAGCATGGTCCCAGCACCTGATGAGGGCCTTCTTGCTATGGGGGACTGTATGCAGAGTCCCAAGGCACAGGGCATCACCTGGTGAAACAGAAAGTTTGGTCACTTGGGTGTTTCTCTTTTTATAAACTAACGTAACTCTGGGGATCCCCCCTGATGACCTCATCTGATCTGAATTACCTTCCAAAGGCCTCGCCTCCCGATTCCATTAACGCCCCACTTTGGGGATTGAATTTCACCCTGAGCTTTGGAGGGACAAATATCATAGGAAGGCATAAGCCAAGGAGGGCGGTAGGACTCGAAACCCCAAAAGCCCAGGAAACCGATTCTCCCCAGAAAAGGCTGCGTCTGCTGCCTCCTTGGTCGCAGCCCAGTGAGGTTGCTGTGGATTTCTGATTTTCAGAACGGCAGGGTGATAATCTGCACTGTTTTAACTGCTGTGTCTGCAGTCACCTTCTCTAAGAGCAATAGGAAGTGGATCAGCAGGACACCTGAATGGGGCCGCTTCCTGAAGACTTCCCAGAGAATTTAAGGAAAATCGTCTTTTTTCACCTTTACTGAGATGGAAAAATAAAGATGGTACGTGTTTGTATTGTCCTTAAAGAAAAGGGGAACAGTAAACTCCACACACCTCCATGCCCCCCTCAGTTCCCCCAAACGCAGCCCCATTAGGGGTGAGAGCAAGCCTGAGCGTCCAGCTGCTCATTACCCCGAGGGACACTGGGGCTGGGCCAGGGCAGGGCAGGGCAGTGGTGTCTGTAGAGAGCTCCTTCTCATATGTCTGCTCTTAGGACTCTGGTCACTTGGTCCGGCTAAGAGTGGATGCAGATGCTGTTGATGCCTCTGCAGCAGCCTCACGTGCAAGGTGACTGAGGCAGAGCTGAGGGCCTGAGGAAAGGACAACTGTCCCTCCTCCAGCCAGCACCACTGGGCAGAGCACCGAGCGGGAGGGAGGGAGGCCGTGCCTGGCCAAGTGACGAGGAGCAGAGGGGCTCTCCTCCCGCCAGCGTTTCTCCATATGCCGTCTCACATTAACATAGGACTGACTTGTAAATACCCCCCCTTTAATATGATGGCCACTATGACAGTTCTGGGTTCTCTGGGGGCTTTCTTTGATCTCTAGACCACCAGTCCCACTGCCCTGGCACAAGCGGCTGTGGATGTGACAGTACTCCAGGTGAACGATATGAGGCTCTGAGTTAGGTACACATTGTGAGGCGGCCACCACCAATAAGCTACTTGACATTTCCACCTTGGATAGTTACTGTGTGTTGTGGGGGAGGAGAATGCTTAGCATCTGCTTCCTGCAAATTCCAACTGTGGTCCTGTACCCCAGAGTGCTGCTTCGGTCAGTGAGGGACTGAGTGTGCAACGGGGGTCCCCTGTGGCCCAGGTGGCAGCAGACTGCACCATCTAGGTCTGTGCAAGGGTGTTCTGTGAGGTGCACACAGATAAACCGTCTAAGGGCGCGTGGCCCAGAACACACCCCATGGCAGGGGGCACACGGCTGTGCACATGGTTGTTAAGGAACGTCACCCTAAGAACCACTTTTGTCGTAGCCCTCCTGGGTGGACCCTGCCTGCTGTTCAGGGTCTGTGTCCGCTGAGCTCTGCCTCCTGCTGCCTCTCTCCTGCTGCCCGCTTCCTGGGCTGAGCAGCCTGCTGGGAGCTATGGCTGAACACCTGTGGCCCTTTACAGCGCTTGCTATCTCTGGTGGCTGGGAGGGATCAGGGTCTCCGTGGTCCTTAGCACACATGTGTATTAGCACTCCTGGCCAGCGGTGCCCAGATGCCTCCCCTGCCCGTCCTTCTCCCTGCCTTTATCAGGAAGAGGGCTTGTCGCTCTAGGGTGGTTCTGCCTTTGCAGAGGACACTTTGTACTGAGGTCTGCTCTGTGCCAGACGCTGAAAAGCACTTGGGTAATGTTTGCTGCAGAGGTTTTAGGGTAAAGTGTCGGGGCAGTGGAGGTAAAATTGTGATTGACGTTCTCCTTGATCCTGTTGGTGTTCTTTATGTCAGAACTGGGGACAGATGTGACTCAGTCGAGGGAGGAGGTGCTCATCTTGCATATGAGAGCAGGACACAGCCTGGAGGGGCAGCTGGACGCCGGTGCCTGGGTCAGATGGCCTGTGCCAACCCAGAGCCACCACGTCCTGGTCCTATGGGTCTTACGTGCGTTATCATTGGGCATTCAGTTTCCTTACCTGCAAAATGGGGATGATAATAACATAACAGCACAGTGGCTTTTACAAGAAGAAAATGAGATAATTCAGATCTGCTAAAGCACTGCTTCGAATCATCGTTATTATGTTAAATTGTGCTTTCCTTCTGGCCTTCACGGCCAGGCAGCTTAAACTCTGGGTGGTGATCAGTTCTGGAAATGGTCCTCAGGCTGCGGATCTGCCCTCACATCCCCGTTCCTTTCACGGAAGTATTTATTTATTATGTATTTGACTTAAGACTTACTTTGCTCAACGATAAAGAAACGGAGTCACCTGAAGTCTCTCTTGCAAGTAGACGTGATCCCCAATGTGATGGCATCGGTGGTGCCCGGGGGCGGTAACCAGGACGTGAGGGTGGAGCCCTCTTGAGGGGGATTCAGGCCTTTATGGACGAGGTCCCAGACCCTCCCCGCTCCTGTGGTGTGTGGACACAACGAGCAGGTGGCTGCCTGTGGAGGGAGAACTGGGCCCTTACTGGACACAGAACCGGCCAGCACCTTGACCCTGAGCTTCCTGGCCTCCAGAGAGGTGAGAAATAGATTTCTGTTCATCAGCCACACGGCTCGCGGTACTCTGTCCCATCCACCTGAACAGACTACGCAGAACATCAGTGCTCAGAGGGTACGGCCACAAAAAATAACCCACAATGTGGAAGTGGCTTTGGAGCTGGGTGGTGGCCAGGAACTGGGGGGGGGGGGGGAGTTCTGCCATAAATGCACCATGGGGACGATTCTGGTGACAGCCCAGAACTTTTTTAAAAAGCCTCTCTCACCCCGTGCAGCACCTAAGCCACCCTACAGGGTGTTGGGAGGAAGACGAGAACCAGCGAGCTGATGCGCCTCCGACAGACCCGTGGTGGCCTCGGCAAGTCAGGCACGGCTCGGGACAGAGCAGCCAGAGGTCGGCTGCGATGTGTTGTTTCTGTGCCACGGGGAAGGGGGCTTGGGAGCAGTGGCATTGGATATTTGCGTGAGGAAGTCCCTAAGCGAGGTCCTGGAGCAGCAGCCCGACTCCTGACTGCTCAGAGTGAAACAGCAACGGCCTGGAGACCCAGTGGCCCTGCACTGGACGCACTGGACGCAGAACTTGAGCGTCTCCAAGATCCTCGGCCTGTGCAACCTGACCGAGGAGAAGCCTGCTCAGGAGAGTCCACCACGGTGCTGTGGCGTCAGCCTTCTGTGGTGTGGAGCTGGCTACCCAGCAGGACACCCGTCAGATGAACAGCAGGAAGAGCCCGTCCAGCCTCAGTTTGTCAAGATGTGGCTGCCCCCTTCTCCAGGGACAGGGAAGGAGGATCCAGGGGGAGATCAGAGATCCTCAGGCTGCCCCCTTGGTTTCCAGAGAGGTGACCGTTATCTAGCTTTCACAGGCCAGGTGACCTCTGCCCCCCTAGAGGTGCCCAGAGCCGTGGAGGCAGAGCTGCCCAGCAGGTCCTGGGGTGTGCAGTTCTGCTGGGCTGTGCTGTGGGACAGGGCCTCTGCCTCAGTGTGTCCAGGAGGTGGGACCACCACACCAGTGGGCCTGGAAGGCTGTGTGCCGTCAAAGGGGGGTTGGGTTTCCTGGGGCTGCCATCCCTTCCTTCCTTATTTCTCCCTCTTGGAAGGGAGTGTGCCTCGAGTCTGACCCACCCCTGTCCGTGGAAGCACATCACGTGTTTGGTTTTACAGATTCACATCTGGGGAGGGACATGCCTCAGGGCTGGCCTTCGCTTGAGGGTCACCCTATTTGCCATGTTCCATTCAGAGGACATTTCCATAAGACTTGAGCGTTAGACTTTAAAGTTGATGCTGACATGATTTAAGATTTTGGGGGCTGTTGGGATAGAAAAAATAAACATGGCATATGAGAAGGACCTACATTGAGTGGCTGAGGTCAGAATCTCACACTCCAACCCCAGATCCACATGATGAACCCTAAACTGCAGGGCGATGTGTTTGGAAGTGGGTACGTGGAGGTGAGTAAGTCACTAAGTGGGTGGAGAGCAGGATCAGCGTCCTTACCACGAGACTTCAGAGAACTGCCTTGCCCTCGTCTGTCATGGGAGGTCACTGTGAGAAGATGACCACCCACAAACAGGAAGGGGACCCTCACCAGGCTCCGAATCAGTTGGCACCTTGTTCTTGACCTTCCCAGCCTCCAAGAAGTAAGACAGACATTTCTGTTCTTTATAAACATGATAGTTTATGGTGTTTTGTTACCAACAGGCCAAGAAAAATTGCTTTGGAGATAAACTTCCACTTGAAAAGCCTCCAAATGCAAAAATATTTGTGTCAAGTTCATGAGCTAAAGAACATATGTTCGTATTGGTTTGCAAGGGGTACTGTAAGACATGACCAGAGGCAGGATGCGTTAAACAACAGAAATTAACTGTCCATAGTTTTGGGAGACTGGGATTGTGAGGTGAAGGGATCAGCCCAGTGGGCTCTTCTGAGGGCAGACAACTTGGTCCATGCCTGTCCTGGCTTCTGGTGGCCTGTTAGTGACCTGGCCTTCCTTGGCTTACGATGCATCTCCCCTCCCCCCTCTGTCTTCACCTTTACTTGGTGTTCCCCTGTGAGTCTCTCTCTCCACCCATGTTTTTCTTTTCACAGGACACCATCATATTGGATTGGGGTCCTCCCTAATGACCTTGGTATAATGAGGTTCTTTTTCATAAAGATCCTATTACCAATCAGGTCTCAGTCTGAGATGCTAGGGACGGGGAACTCAGCCCGGTTTCTCTGAGGTGCTGCGGCTCTACCCCAACACTGTTCCAGGTCAGAAATGAACATGCGGCTTCTGGAAGGTCAGCTTTGGGCTATTCTAATACACAAAGAGGGCCCGTCATTTGGCCCTTCTGGCCGTTAGCAATAACTGCCCCATCTGGGCTCAGTGTCCTCCTGTGTACTATGGGCTGGGATGAGGTGACCACGGAGCACCTTCCTGCTCTGACTTCTGGTGTCCCTATGGATGCACTGACCTGTCACCCACCTTGGTGACAAGCTTCGGAGGTTGCTAAGCATCCTCAGGGCGGTTACTTCCTCACAAAGCCAGGTTAGGGACCGACGAGCATCTTGTTTTTTAGATGCAGAGAAATAAGCCCCTGGCTCAGGCACTCCTTGCAGGTCACAGCCACGTCCTGAGACCGAGGGCCCAGTGTATCTTCCATAATCAAGTCCAGGTGATGGAAAGTGAAAGGCGGGGTCTTCAAGGACATGAATACCTGGGTCTTGTTGTAGTTGTGAGTGCTGCTTTAAAATCCCCACAGGCCGTGAGAGCCACTGCGGGTTAGGCACCCCAGACGTGGGAGAAACCCAAACCTTTTTGTGACCTTATGACGAAGACGGTAAAAGGTTGAAATGTCACGTGGTGCCATCTCCCAGCCCTACTGCAAAAGTGAATCACAGGGCTATCAGCCATCATCTCCACCATGGAAATAGTTCCTTAGAAAGAGGAAGTTTATCAGGGCACGTGGATTGAAGTATTCAGTTCATTTATTTTTGAGGCTTGAGGAGCCCAGGGCTTTATTTCTACTCAGGAACTAGAAAATGGAAAAAGCTCTCGCGGTGGTGTTTGAGAAGCCTGTTGAGAAAAGCAGGATTGTCAGCTCCAGTGTTGACTCCGTGGAATCTGCCAAGGTCCATTCTACTGGATGCTGTTTAGGAAAAAAGTGGGCCACCAGCTTCCCACCAATGGGACGCGTGTGCCCAGGGTGTTGAATCTCAGCTCTGATCTGAACGATGCTCTTCATCATCAGGAGGCCAGCCCCTGTGAGATGCGTGGTCCACGATGGGCAGAGGTGGGCAGTCCAGGGGCTCCAGCTCCAGAGCTCAGCAATGCAGGGGCCTCTCGTCCACAGAGAGATGCCCGGTCCTGGGAGCCGTCCACTCTGAACAGTGGAGGTCTCCGAAGGGAGAACTTCCTGCGAGCCTCTGGGGTAGGTGCTGAGTTGGCACCGGTGGAGTCACGGTGGAGTGGTTGTTAAAGGACAGGTGCGATTTAGGATCGTTGTAGGGACAGACGAGGCGAGGCACCCCAGAGAGCAGGAAACAGTTTTAATTGGCTGCAGCCAGGTTCAGAGGGTACAGCCTTGGCTGTCATCAATCAATCCCCTGAACCCCGAGTTCAGGGAGTTTCAGAGTTTTAGACCCAGCATGTAAGGGGAGGGGCTCAGAAGTCTGCACAAGTTCACATAAAAGCAGCTTTTTCTTTCACTGTTCTGGACATGTTAACTCTTCACGGGCAACACCTGAGAAGGGGGGAGTTTCTTTCTATCCTCCCCCTGCCAGCTGTTACCATGGAGCCCATTTGTAACTTATCTTAAAAATGTAGACATCTCTGTGAAGCCCCAGCTCCAGGCCAGAGGCCTTGTTTGCGCATTTCTTCAAAGTACTCTACTGGATACGTTTGTGAAAAACTAGTCAGGGGGTGCCCAGCACCTGGAGTGCTGGTATCTTCTCGGCCAGTGGCCAAGTAAACAGGGCGACACGAAAATAGGAAGTTTATCTACAATGAACTCTTTTGCTGACAGTCCTAAAATCAGCCATGGTGAGGAGGGCTTTTCTGTGGAGAAAGGAGGTGCCACTTCAGGATGAGTGGGTGTGCAAAGGATGGGGTGGCTGTCATGTGCTGAGTGCCCGTTGTCCACCAGCATTGAGGATTTGGTGTATTATAGGGGGGCCCTGGGTAGGTCCGAGGCTGGGCCTTGCTGAGGGAGGCTGTGCCTGGGGAGTCCCCTTCTCCTTCTCGCATCCTGACAATAATCACATCATCCCTTGGTATCACAGAGCAGAGGTTCCAGGACCCTGTCTACACCCAAATCTGCAAATGGTCAGGTCCCTTACACAGAATGGCATTAGCCTGCACACCCCCCCCCCCATACTTTAAATCATCTAGGTGACTTGGGACCCCTGAGAGAGTGTCCGTGTTGTGTAAACAGCTGGCCTGTTGAACTGTTTAGGGAATAAGGACAAGAAAAAGGTCTGTGCCTGTTTGTTTGTTACAGATGCAATATTCTTCCTGGGTACTTTCGATGCGGGGTTGGTGGACCCCAGGTTTGGAGCATCTGTGTGCTTAGGAATGGGTGGGAGTGCGTGCATCAGTTACCTGCCCAGGTTGGACAGGTACGCTGAGAGGTACACAGCTGGAGCCAGGTGGCCAGGTGGGAAGGACTCAGGATGGTCTAAACCCCTTTGCCAAAGTGCAGGAAGTCTCTCCCCCAGGGAACCCTCCCCTGAGGTGGGGCATGGTCTGCAGGTCTGGATTCCCATGGAGATGCTTGGGGGGTGGACACTCCTTCCATGTGGGAGCGCTCTGCCCATCCTGTGCATTTCCATGCCTTGGCCACCAAAGAGACTTTTGGTCTATTCCTGTGTCAACCTGATTTCAGGACCCACGCTGGGATTCCACTGTGACAATCATCCCTCTGATTCTTTTATTTAATCTGCACAAAAGTTGTCCTACCCATGGTCTCTGGACAACAGCCAAAGGCCATCAGGAATGTCCTTGTAGTGAGCGAAGCTTTGTCCATGACTTGACACAGCGAGGGAGCCAGTGCGCCCCGGGGACTGTGAGCCGTCTCATAAACGAGGGGTGCTGAGGAAGGGGAGCAGCCAGCGGCTCAGCTTCAGGTCACGGGAGTCCCAGGGACCGACGGCCAAAGCAGCTTGTCTGGGGCCTTATTTTGGAAAGCATCGGTGCCAACGAGCAGGTATCCCGGGTGCAAGGTTGGGTGGGTCACAATGGGCTTATCTTGGTTTATCTGGTGGGTTGTTTGTTCTGTGAGCAGCGGGATCCTTTCTGATGAATGTGGCTGGATTGCCACCTCATTCCCCTTTACTAGCAGCTGTCCCCAGGGCGGCTCTTCACCTTCCTGCTGTTTACTCAGCCACAGAGGCTGGGAGAGGTCAAGTACTTGCTCTGTGACACCTTGCCCCCGGGTCTGGCAAAGGCAGGTCAATGGTGAGTGTGGGAAGGAGAACTGGTCAGAGCTGGAGGGAGCCAGCCTGGAAAGACAGGTGGCCCCTCAGGAGTCTCGGGCCTTTTATTCTGCACGTAATTTCCAGCCTCTGGGGGTGTCTGGGCAGGGCTGGGGCATGGGCAGAGCTGGGAGAAAGAGCTACATATCCCGGGGGCTAAAGGTGTAGTGACCAGGCTGAGGGACAGTTAGAATTTTAACACGTTCTCTGAGGTAGCCGAACTCCATCCTAGAGGGAGGAAAGGGTCATCCAGGACAGAGGTTGAAGACCTAGAGCCCCATCCTCCTGGCTTCTATGTTGTCATTACTGGTGGTCAGTTCTTACCCCATCAGTGGAACTGGTCTGCGATTCTGAAGGCTGGAGGAGTGGTTCTCAAAGTGGGGTCCCTGCACCAGCAGCCTCAGCCTCACCTGGATAGGTAAGCCGTACAGATCCCCAGGCCCCATGCAGACTGGCTGACTCGGGGACTCTGGGATGGGGGCCCCATCATATGTGCTTTAGCAAGTTCTCCATGGCTGCTGACCCATACTGGCTTGAATTTGAGAGGCTGGGTGCCGCAGGACCTCTGCAGGTCCAACAGATGTTGAGCACACAGGAGTCTGGACCAGCATTAAGCTCTTTAAATAAAATGAAACCCCTTCCCGTCTGGGCAAACGGAGCGGTGGTCCTGGCTACTGGGTACCATCTTTGCAGTCCAGCCCCGCCTGGTGTGTGGCTTTAAAGTACCTCTTCCCAAGTCTTCAGGAATGTTGAAGGCCGCTAGGTAAAGTTAGAAAACACCATCTCATAAACTCACAGATCGCAGTTTACGCCTTTCTTCCCTTATTTTATTTTTCAGCACGAGGGACAGAGCAGGGAGGCACCTTGAGGAATTACGTGCATGTTAATTGTGGCCCGTCGCTTCCGGTGACAAGGCTTTTATTTTGCGGCCCTTTACAACCTTTATTAGAAACAGGACCTTTGTGTTACCGTCGGTGGCCCCGGGAGTGTTAAAAGAACTGATTTTCTGTCAGAAAAGATTGGAATCAATTGCGGTCTTTCCTTCTAGATACCGCTAAAACATTTATTTAAGAGTCAAGCCGCTTGCCTGGCCTTATCTGTATTCGGAACAGCTTGTCCAATGGAATAGAATCCGTTCACGCCTTTGCTCTCCGGGTTATTGACAAAGCACACACTCGATGTGACTCACAGCCAGGATCCCGTCTTCTGGGGAAACGTCTCTCTAAACTTGTCTGGAAGAATTATTTTATTACGATTTTTCCAAGCCAGCTCAAGAACACCTGGATGGGAAGTTCCCCGGGTGAGGAGGCAGGAGGCCAGGGACCACCGGTGGCTCCCCAGGGCTGCGGGGCGAAAAGGAGAGGGTCTCCTCCGTCTGGCCTGGATCCTTCAGCAGAGACCGGGGTTAGCTGCGTTCTAGAACCGCGGACTCTGTGTTCCGCCCCTGTAGGAAGCCGGCTGCTCCTTTCACTTACAGAGACAACACCGTGTTGAATACGCGGATTAAAACGCAGACGCTTCCTTTCTTTCTGAAATTACATTAAAATTGACACATGGTGATTGTACATACAAAATAAAAGAGGAAGAAAGTAACCGACATCTCTAAAAACAAGCAGAAAGCGGCCGGCACAGTGGCAGGAGGAAGTCCCTACCTTTCAACCATCACCTGGAACACAGATGGATGGAATTCCTCACTTAAAAGATGTGGAACTGCTGAATGGATTAAAAAATCCAAGATGGAGTTAAGTGGTCCCTGGAGGAGACTCACTCCACTGGAGGACAGGGCCTGGATGTGAAGGGTGGAAAGCGGGTTACTCTGTGCCAAGTCCTTGGCCTTGATTCTAACCCTGAGATCCACCTCAGGCGGTGAATAATCCAAATATAGATCAGGAATCTCAGGGAGGCCCACGGGGACCAGGGACTGACTCGGGAGCCCACCCCTGGTGAGGGGGACGCGAGGTCCGCCTGCCTCTGCCGGCTCCACGCAGCCCTTCCCACGCGCCTCCCCCGAGAGCTCCGTGACTATCAGGAGAGCTGGTCCCTGCCGCCCGCGGTGCCTGGAGCACAGAGGTCCTCGCTCACTCCGAAAATGAATCTCAGGGCAGGTGAGGGCCAGGGCCTGTGGCTTCTCCTGGGGACCCCTCACTCATGGGTGTGACACTAAGGCATGTTCTGGAAAACAAACAAAACAAGAATCGAGTTTAGCAATTTTCTTGAAACGAAGTCTCTGAACAGATATATTTCCTCAAAATGCCCTGCACCTGTACAGTGTGTTTTGAACCAGCCAACAGGGGCCATTACACTGAAGAATGTGAGCAAGCTCACTGAACAAAGGATTGCAGAATGCAGGACCCGGGATAATGGATGCCATGTGTTCGCTGTGTACACAGCTTGTGGAAAAAAGGGTTTCTGAAGAACATTCCAAGAGACGCAAACTGCAAATGGGCCAGGCTGCTAAACATAGCTACAGAAAATTATCAGACAGTCTGCTCGTTCAATAATTAAGTGTTGTTTAGAGATTAAGTGAAGCAGATGGCACCCAGCTAAAGAGCTGATAGAGAACCTACCTTTCCTTGATTTAAAAGAAAGCAGGTGTTCCTGCCCAACATCTTCTCCTTTACCGTCTACTGTCCACCAGTGAAAGGCTGCTAAGATGACCCTGCCAGAGTTCAGAGTCTGCAGACTATTGCTGTGCCATTTATTTCTCTGACACGGCTTTTCTCTGAAGGACTTGGACTTGGTCTCCTTGATGCTCTGACATTCTTGTTTTGCCTGACTGTAACAAAGTGCCAGAGGCTGGGTGACGTAAAAAGAAAAGTTCACTGAACCCACAGTTTTCGGAGTGAAAGTCCAAACAGCTTGGGTCCAGTCGAGTGAGGGCCCCTTGACGGTTACCCATCATGGCAGAGGGCATCACAGTGGCAGCATGTTCAGGAGAGAGAGATCTCGTGATGAGACAGGAAGCCGGAGACTGACTGAGTCACTCCTTCCTCCCTTCCTTCCTGGAGCTGGGGATGGAACGTGGGGCCTCACACACGCTAGACGAGCACCCTACTTCTGGCCCCCAGCCCCCAGCCCAGTCTCTCACGAGGGCCCAGAGGGTCCCATGAGAAGTGCCCCCCGTGACCCAGCTGCCTTCCATGAGGCCCCACCTTGTAAAGGCCCCGTCACCTCTTGTGGCCACACTGAGGACCACACTCCCCGCAGGAGCCCACCCACCCCAAGCCTTTCGCCCACCTCTCACTGACCTTCACCACTGTCTTGGTCCTGGTCCACCCCCAGCTGGCAGCAGACCCCAGGGATGGTCCTGTTCTGGAGGCAGCTCAGATTCTCTCTGAAAGACAAGAAGGGTGACTCCCCACTCCCAGCCCGCGGTGGGCCGTGTCCTCCTGTCCTGTCTTCACAGCAGGCCCCCACTGGCCTGGTCCAAGTCCACAGCAGGCCCTGGGGACCAGGGGCTCCCTGGGGTCCACGGCTCCCTGGGGACCAGGGCTGGGAGCACCTCTCCCCCTTACCTGCAGCTCCAGGGTCTGTCTTCAGGAAATGCTCAGCCATGGAGGGTCTAGTGGGCTCAGAAGTCAGGAAGGGGAGGCTAAGCAGGTCCCTAAAACTCTGAGGTCAGGACAGCTCGGGTGGCAGCGACTGGAATGTTGGACAGAGGCACGTGGGTGGAGAGTGGGAAGCAGGTCTGGGACTCGCTGGAATCGGGCGTGTCTAGGGCAGCAGGGACATGTGCGGTGCGGGTGGGCAGAGCCATGGGTGGGGAGAGCTATGGGTGGGCGCCCATACCCTGAGCGTGTGGCTAGGGATCTCGACCACAGACGTACCTCGTGCAGACACAACGTCGTCACTCTGTCCCCAGCAGTCGGCAAACACGTGCAAAACACCGACAGCAACAACACCCGAAGCAAGCACCTTGCCACACCAGATCTAAGGGCAGGGAAGGGCTGGGAGGGGGTCAGACTTGCTCTCTCCCTCTGGCAACCCTGGGTGCTTCCGTGGAGGGACTGATGGAGCCGCTTGGCCCCTCACAGACGTAGGCAGCTGGAGGACTGTGCTGTCTGAGCAGCCGGGAGGAGGAAGACCTCTGCGTCCCGATGGATCCTGAGGGTTCCAAGCAGGGGCTGTGCGGAGGGTTATGTTTTCAACAAATACGGAAAAGCTAAAAGTGAAAAAAGAAAGGCATGGTGACTGAGACTTCAAGAGTTTTCTAAAGGAAAATATTCATATAATGTGAAAATGATAACTATATTTTATAAAGACCTATGAAAACTCTTCCTAAGGCATCATCAGAAACTGTTTAAATCTTGGTTTTTCCACTTACTCAATGGGTGCTTTGGAAAAAAAAAAATCTCTAGTCTAAGCTCCCGTTTCATTTTCTGGAGAAAAATATGTCCTTCAACTCTGGCCGATAACACAGATGAAATGATAGAGGATGAGCAAGGCCCGGCCTGGCACTTGCTGTGGGTATTGGTCTTCTGGTTGACGTTTTTAAAACTTGTCACGGCTGGTTCTCTTGTGGGGACTGGAGGGTACTGGGGTGGTTGGCACGCGGAGTCCCAGGGAGGGAAGCTGGGTCTCGCCCAGGGCTTAGCTTCTCCTCTGTAGCACCAGACAGCAGAGAAGGGGACAGAGAGCCAGCACCGTCACTGACCCGTGGGCCATCTTGGGCACACCTCAGGGGGAGCAATGCCTTGTATGGTGAGTGGACCTTGGAAGTATCAGGAAAACACGTCTTCACGGGCTGGACCGAAACTGACCCCCTGGACATTAAGGGCAACTTCCTGGATCGGAGAGTCAAGGCTCCTAATGGGTCCTCCCACTGGGGTGGACAGTGCCTGCTGACGGGGGCCTGGACACAGCCTCCGTGTAGCACGGCCCAGAGGATGCTGCATTTGTCCCTTTCCCGCCTCTTGGACCTCTCTGTCCCCTCTTCTCTTATAAAAGCTTTCCTGGCCTTTGAGTTTTCTGAAGATGGTGATTTGAAATAAAAAAATTGCCTGGATCATCTTTCGAAGCCGGCTCCGAATGAACCCATCTTTCCTGCCGATTTGACGTGGCTCTCAGAGTCCACAGGTCTAGCCTCTCCTCTCGCCTCCCGGGGGGTAACAGAGTGACTGTGAGAAAGAACTGTCGTTTAAATCCACAGACACGCAGTGCAGACTGGCTTCCTGGTGTCCTGCCTTCAAGACCAGAGTACCACATGGTCGGAGCCCCCCACCCCAGGGGAGGGCGGTGGTCCCAGTGCTTCTCTCTCTGTTCCCTTTGGCAGCACCATGAAGCAAGTCTCACTTTTGGACAAGGAAGGCCGGGGACTTGCTAGGCAGTGGCTGTGCTCAGGGAACCCGAGCTTCCAGGTCCATAGATGGCTGCGTTCCTCTGCGTTCCTGGACAGGGGCCACCAGGGCAGCCCCGGGCTCAGGAAAGGAAGCTCCCATAGAGAAGGGACTCCCAGGGCTGGGCTGGAGGCAGGTGGATGGTGGAGCGTCCGCCCGCCCCCTTGCTTGGCCCCATTAACACACAGAGACCCAGGGAGACGTGCCCTCCCGTCAGGGCTGGGCCAGCAGAGTGGAGAAGGCTCACCACATCTTGATGTGCATGGGAACCAACGTTCACCAGAAGCCAGGGGACACGTGAAAGATGCAGGTGCCGGTTTAAGGAAATTCCCACTGGCCAAATGTGAAACATTCAAGCCCCCAATTGGTTAAAATCAGAATCCGAGAATCCATAGTGATGATTAACACACAGACGAGAAGATACTGCTTCTCCTTGGAACAGAAATTCTAATAAAGAAAGAAAGGGTGAAAGAGAGAATCATCAGAGTAATAACTGAGCTGTTAAAAATAAACAATGGATGCTAGAAGCAGGCTGGGAGCCTGGGGAGGAGGAAGACACTTGCGTGTCAGCAGCCCTCTGCACCTATGGGCTCTGTGGGCTTGGATTCAGCCAACGGCAGGTCAAAAATATCTGAAAAAAAGTCACAACTCTCGACAGTTTTTCCATTGCCATTCCTGCATATGCCACACAGAATCACACCTGTGGAGGCAGCAGGCACGTTACATACGGCATCCAGAGTGACCCAGGCAGGACCTAAAGTGACAGGAGGGTGTGTGGGTCAAAGGCAAAGCCTGCACCGTTTATACCAGGGACCTGAGAGTTTGCAGATCTGGGAAACCCTAGGGTCCTGGAACCGACCTCCTGTGGGTACCGAGGGGTGGCTGAGCTCTCCAGGTACCTCCTCACAAATACGAAGTCATTAAAATGGAGAAGTAACTAAATTTACAGTCAGTGGGAAAACCTTAGGGAAACCACCTCAAACCAGTGCTTCAAGTTAGCATCATCAGTAAAGGAACGGCTGACTTCATCAGTGGGACAAGGGGCCAAGGAGCTAGGAGGGAACTCACCTGTCGTTGGGGGCTGGGGGACACCTATGCCTGCCCAAGGTCATGTAAGGGACCGGTGAAGCGTTGGAGGAAGAGACCACCAAGAGACCACTCATGGAATTGGCAGAAGGGGATTTATTGATCCAGCATGCTGGGGCTCCGTGCCCACTCAAGGAGAGAGAGAGCAGCCCAGA
This sequence comes from Urocitellus parryii, assembly GCF_045843805.1. NCBI lineage: Eukaryota > Metazoa > Chordata > Mammalia > Rodentia > Sciuridae > Urocitellus > Urocitellus parryii. The sequence continues at coordinate 26,044,912 of NC_135539.1, read as the reverse complement.
GCCCCGGGCAGGGGTTGAGCAGTGCTTAAGTACACTTTTGGGGGAGGGCGGGGATTTTACACACATCACAGTCTCCTTTAACAAATCACCATACACCACGGGGAAAATCAAACAACAATTCTTAGACTTGATTAGTACATTCATTGGCGGGAACAGGGCGGGCAGGGGTGATTGGTCACTCCTAAGCGGGGTACACATTCAAACTGATTGGTTTGGGCCTTGAATGCCTACGTGACTAGCTGCACAGGGTCCTAGGTTATTAAACAACCAGAGGGTCAGGGGGAATATGTACTGGGCAGTTCCGGGCATTGTCCTTACAGCTACAGGAATTTAACCCAGGCTTTGCAGTTTACAAGCAGGTTTACAATGCCTGGTCCTTTACATTTTAACTCAGGCTTTGCAGCTTAGAAACTTTACCCTTTCAGTCACAGAGCTAACATGTAGTCCTGTGAGGTTGAAATTCAGATCTGACTTCAAAGCACAGGACGTTTCTGCTGTGTCATTTCCCCTTATCCTGGGTCCTCATCCTGGGTCCTCAGGGTGTTGCTGGTCTGTCGCTGAAGTGTCCAGAGGATGATTGGACAGGACACACAGGGAAGCAGGAGAGTCATAGTCAGAAGTCGCTGAAGTGCCTTGGAGGGACAGAAGTGACCCCTTGGTCTGAAGGACAGTACAGAGGTGACCTGGCTCCTGGGATGTGGCACTGTCCTCCTCTGTCACCTTTGTCTCCTCGTATCTTCCTGATTCTGAAGGAGATTGTAAAGGAACGTCCTGCCGCTGCATCGGCCCCCAGACGGTGCACTGAGCTGCGAGGAGGATTTGCTGGGGATGCACCAAGGAACAAACTAGATGCAGCGTGAAGGGTGGACAGCTAATTATATGGTCAGTCGCTCATCCACATCCACACTGTGATAGTACAGGGTTATTTTCACCTTGCAAAACAAATCCATTTGGATAAATCAATATTATTTCCCAATACAGTTCCTAATCTCCACTCAGGGAGAAAATACTGAGAGTTAGGCAAATCTAATACTCTCCCAAAAATAATTGGAGAGAATCATACCCAAGAATGGCCCTTAATGAAAAAGTCTGGTTAATAAGTATTTGCTAGCAATCAGAGAAGGCTGCTGAAGATTCTGGAGGGTCCCCAGAGGGAGCGCAGGAATATCCTTAATGGAGTGTGAGTTTTGCTACAGAGAGAGGCCTTCTTGACTGAAAGATTTTACAATTTTTAGTTGCAAATGAAGTCATTCACTTGGGGTAAGCTCAGCAGAGATGCCCAGAGAAGACACATGTCCTCTACACGAGCAAAGCTGAGGACTTCACACTGTCAAAGTGCCTGTGGCCACTCCCCCCACCCCAGAGACACCCCCTTTACTCAGGTGGCTGTAGAAAGAGGTTTACAAAGCACTGTGAGTACTGATCTCAGGATGTGCTACATGCCTTCCTGCCTTCTCCAGCGGAGCTTGCCAGTGGCAATTCTACGCCTTCTTTTTCCTCCAACTCTCTCTCCTTCCCTCTTCTTTCCTTCCCTCCCTCCCTTCCTTCATTACTTCCTGTCTCCCTCCCTTCTGTCTTTTTTACTTCCTGTCTCCTTTCCTCCCTTCATTACTTCCTGTCTCCCTCCCTTCTGTCTTTTTTACTTCCTGTCTCCTTTCCTCCCTTCATTACTTCCTGTCTCCCTCCCTCCCTTCCTTCATTACTTCCTGTCTTCTCCCTCCCTTCCTTCATTACTTCCTATCTCCCTCCCTCCCATCCTTCATTACTTCCTGTATCCCTCCCTGCTGTCCTTTTCTACTTCCTGTCTCCTTTTCTCCCTTCATTACTTCCTGTCTTCGTCCCTCCCATCCTTCATTACTTCCTGCCTTCTTTCCTTCCTTCATTACTTTCTGTATCCCTTCCTTCATTACTTCCTGTATCCCTCCCTGCTGTCCTTCTCTACTTCCTGTCTCCTTTCCTCCCTTCATTACTTCCTGTCTCCCTCCCTCCCTTCCTTCATTACTTCCTATCTCCTTTCCTCCCTTCATTACTTCCTGTCTCCCTCCCTTCATTACTTCCTGTCTCCCTCCCTTCATTACTTCCTGTATCCCTCCCTTCATTACTTCCTGTATCCCTCCCTGCTGTCCTCCTTATTTACTTCCTGGCTCTCTTCCTCCCTCCATCTTCTTTTCTTCCTTCCTCCCTCTTTCCCCACTTTTGTTCCTTCCTGTCTCCCTTCCTTCCTCCCTCCTTCTCTTCTTTCCTCCCTGTCTCCTTTCCTTCCTCCCATCCTTCATAACTTCCTGTCTCCCTCCTCCCCTTTCTCCTTCCCTTCCTCCCTCCTTTTGTTCCTTTCTGTCTTCCTCCTTCCCTTCTTTGGGTCAGACTACAGCTTTTTCAATGGAGATCTTACTGGAGGGGCCGGGACTGTGGTGGGACTCAGTCTGGGACTGGAGTCCTGAGTCAGGGAAAGGTTTACATATGATCAGAGAAACCCCAGGAGGTGCCGTGAGCAGAGGGAAGCAGGGCATACCACGTAAGGAGGTGAGAAACCAGAAGTGTCCCTGACACCCAAGTGCCACAATTCACTACATCTACTGTACCACCTGCGGTTCTGGGCTCCAGGCCATCACAGGTAGTCCAAGGGATTCGGGAAGCTGATTAAGAGCAGAGAGAGATAAATGTCACATGGGTGTTCTAGGGACACAGTTCTTGAAATTTCTACCATGTGAATAGTTTCCTCCCATTTTGGAATTCCTTCTCCATCGACAGTTTAGGACTTGGATGACTCACTTGCTCACACTCTAAGTCCCCTAGTGCTCTTCCCATGCAGATTCTTGTCACTTCCATCCTTCCCCAAGGAGCAGCTTCGAGGCCTTCAACACACCTCCTCCTCAGGTACAGGTACAGGGCAGCCCTCGGGCCTACGCTAGGCTTCTTGGTGCTGGTTTACTCCCCACAATATGCTGCCTCTCAGGTTTCCTGGTTCTCTTTAATGGCAATGCTGGAGGGATTTTCTTCAGTATAAAGAGACATTTGGGCCCAGCCCAAGGCTACTGTAGGGACCATGGTGTATCCAAACCAGGAGGGAACAGATATACCTCAGCAGATGAAAGGACAGGATAAGCAGGGAGAAAGAGATGACCCAAGGTGGAGTGACGAGGTGTCCTGCAGGGAGCATTTCATCAACACTGGGGACTTCTCCTTGGGACCACAGGGAGCCATCCAATGAAGCCACACCTAGGCTCTCTGAGAAAGCCAACGGTAGAACAAAGTTTCATAGCTTCACAAGCTCGTCAGGAGGAGACAAAGAAGAGCTGGAGTCAAGTGACAATGGATTTGCTCTTTTCCAACGCGTTTTCACCTACCTCACCTTCAGTCCCATCCAAACCATAAAGGACCTGAAGGTGGAGGTGCCCGGGATGAGAGAAGGAGCAGGGCAGCTTAAAGACGAAGCCTGAGCTCTGGGAGGTCAGATGCTTAGTGTCCAGTATGAGGTGGGAGTTTTAAAAAGGGGGAACTGGGATTTTCTTGCCTGGATGACTGGAAGTGGTGACATCCATCCGCCATCCTGACTGTAGCTTGGAAAGGAGAGCCCAGGACGATGCAAGCAGCTAGCGACTGGAGGAAAGATTAAACTCATTTTCTTTTTGTAACATCTTAAATTCAACCTGTCCCAGAAACGGGTTATTGGACTGTGGTTTAATTTACCTTTTGGTTTATTTAGAAACAAGAACCATTTAAAACAATAAAAAACAGTCTTGCTAAATCTCGGGAAATTCACAGATGGCCCACGGTACCACACAGATCCACAGAAACTTAGGTTAAAATTTGAATTTTGTCACTTTTCAATTATGTGACCTTGGGAAAAAAATCCTTTAACTCGGGTTAGCTCAATTTCTTTATTTTTTCAAAGAAAATAGTAATACCTATTGCACTGGTCTCTCATGAAAACATCATAGGTACCAAGTGTTCAGTGCCTGCTTATTTATCTTCTTCCCCATAGAAAAATGTATACCACTTGCTAATCATTCAGTAAGTTCTCAGTTACAGAAAAATAAAAACTATAGGAATTGTGTGCATCTCTGTACTTGTGCTGTCTGTGTTTATCATCTTATTTTTTCAAAATACTTTTTTTAGTTGTAGATGGACATAATACCTTTATTTATATATATTTTATGTGGTGCTGAGGATTGAACCCAGTGCCTCACATATACCACTGAGCCCCAGCCCCAACCCCTCATCTTATTTTTAATTGAAATACAACACATATTTAGAAAGTGCCTAATGAACATGTGTATGTACCTGTTGTGGTTATTTGATTATCTATAGCAAAGTAACAAACTACCTCTAGACTTAGTGGCTTAAATCAGCTTCTTATTTTCTCTCAAGTTCCTGTGGGTTGACTGGAGAAAGCCAAATGATGCTGTCCTGTGATTTCTCACTCATTTACAATCCACCTGGGGCTGGGACTACAGTCATCAAGATCTCTATCTTCAGATATCTAGTGTCTGTGTGGTGGTGGCAAGAAAAAATGGAGGTTGCTATGCCTCTCCATTTCCTTCTGAGTTCTCCATGCCGCCATCTTAGTCTTCCTCGTTCAGGTTCTTAGAATAGCCACACTTTACTTTGGGCATTAGTTTTCTCCAGAACAAACACTCCAAGAAACCCAGGTTGAAGTTGCAAGGTCTCAAAAGACCAGAAAGTCAAGTCCATCCAATCTATTGAATGGACAGGTCACTAAGACCAGGCTTCCAATGGGAGGAATAGGGGTAGGCATCTTTAATCCACAATGACACCAGTGTAATCACCCTCCAGATAACAATGTAGAATCTCTCCAGCACCCAGAATGTTTCCTCCTGCCTCTTCCCAGTCAATTTTTCTGTTTCTGCATATTTATTTTTAATAATTATTATCTTAAATGTGTCCTTCTGGTTCTAATAGATGGCTTAAATTTTCCTCTTTCTGGTTCTATGTTAAATAAATTGTGCATAAACTTAAATCAGCACCCTTAAAGTACAATTTATTGATGCCTTTCAACAACTCAAAGTTTTGTTAAGTTCCTTAATAAATATAAAATCAAATCCAAACGTCTTACCATGGTTTGCAAAGTCTTCCATTTGCATGTAGAAAATATTTAAAATATTAATTGATGTACTTCTCTTTTTGCAATTTCTTATACCACCCCTCTATTCAGTCAGGGCTGTATATTGTCTTAAAATAGGGACTGGTAAACTCTTTCTGTTAGGAGCTGATAATAAATATCTCAGGCTTTCTCAGTCATGTGGTCACTGTCCCAAGTACTCAACTGTATGATTGTAAAGTGAAAACAACCATCAACTATTCACAAACAAGTGTGGCCGTGGTCCAACAGAACTTTACTTATGGACACTGAAATTTGAATCACATGTAATTTTCTTGTATCATGAAATATTATGCTTTTGATAATTTCAACTGTTTTGAAAATATAAAGACCTTCTTAATTTGTGGACCATACAAAACACAGGGTGGACAGGATTGGTCTCCCATCCCCCACCTTAGAAGATGGAGAGGAAACCAGACACCCAACACCTGCACTGGAGGAGGAGACCCACCAGGAGAGATGGCCTCTATGCAAGGAGGGTGCAAATGTCTGGAGCACTGGGCAGCCCAGATGATGCCTCCCACTTAAGTGACCGCTAGTCCTCGGCTGTACCAGAAAGTGCTCTAAGCTGCCCTCTCCTTGCCCGAGAGTAGGGCGGTCCCCACAGACAGTGCTGGGGGAGCAGCTGTGGGCAGCCCCAGACCTGGTACCTGGACGTCACTGAGTGGAGAGAGCTGTACCCTCCACTGAGGTGCCATGGAAGATCCTCCCATTTCCTCTCCCTCCCCCTCTGCCATCCTGACAGCCCATCTGCTTGCCATCTGTAGCCCTCGAGCTTTGGCTCATGCCCGGGACACCTTGCTCTCCCCTCCCTGATTACTCCAGCTCTGCTCCTCATCGAGTCCTGGGCAAATCTCCTACCATCTCCCAGGAGACGGTTCTTGGATACCCAGGGTCTAGCGAATCGCAGCTCTTAGCACGTCACTATGCAGTTGGAAACAGATGATGCACTAATCTACCCAGGACGTAAGGCAGATCTCCTCCTAATGACCTTATGGGAGGATAGCACTTCCTGAACAGTGTCCTCCACGGAACCCAGTAATCGACTCCGATTCCTCTCTTCCCCCGCCCTGCCCATGTAAGTTCACCGGTGTCAGAAGATGTCTTTAATTCATCCGTTCCGCTCCATCTCCACTGTATCCAAGCCCACAGTCTCCTCCTTGATCTCTGCCTCTGCCCTCTGGGCCTTGCCGCAGCCTGCGTGAGCTCCTTAATAGGCCCCGCAGAGCAGGACGGCTGGGCCCCTTCCAGCTTTACTCGTCTCTGTCCCTCTCTTCTCTTCCTGCTCTGGCCACAGTGGCCTCTTGGATGTCCAACAGTCCAGCTAGCTTGGCTGACCCTCTGGACCCTTGGCTGTGGGATCGCCTTCTCCTTTTACCCGTCTCAGCCCCCTGCCTGGCAGATGGCACACTACGGGGCAACTCCACAGCGAGGCGCTCCCTGGCTGCCCTCCACCCATCCCCAGGTGTCTTTCCTCCCTCCTGTTTGTTTTCCTAGGACCAGGTTGGTGTTTTCCACTTAGGATTGGTGTCCTTGTGCGTGTATGTCCTTGGAAGAACTCCACATCTCTCCCCCTCATCTCCAGGAGGATGGACACACTGCCCGCCTGCCCTCTGTGCCCAAGTCATTGTGTTCTGAGGTGTGTCAGCTTTTCATGGCTGTGACCAAAATACCTGACCAGAGCCACTTAGAGGAGGAAAGGTTTATTTTGGATTTTGGCTCTGTCCATGGTCAGCTGGGCTCCGTTGCTCTAGGGCTGCGGTGAGGCAGAGCACCAGGGTAGAAGAGTCTTGCAGAGTAGAGCTGCGTGGTTCCACACACAGGAAGGTGGTGGGGACAGATAGTCTCTGAAGCCACAACCCCCAATGACCTTCTTCCTCCCGTCAGGACCTGCCTGGCTGGAGTTTCCACCAACTCCCCGTGGTCCACTGAGATTGTTAATCCATCGAGCAGCTTGATCTGCTAACGGGGTCAGAGCCCTCGAGACCCGCTCTTCCACCCTGAACCCCGCTGTATTGCCTGACACATGAACCTCAGGGAGCCTTTCAGATCTGAGGCACAGCCCGAGGACGCGGCAGGAGTGCAAGTAGCTTTGAGTGAGTGACGGGAATTGGCCTGGGTGGGTGGATGGATGAGTGTGTGGGTGGGTGGATGGACAGGTGGACATTGATCCTCCTAGGGCTAGAAAGGAAAGGGCAATGATGTAAGGTAATGATTCTGCATTAAAGAAATAAGAAAATTGTCTGTTCTAATCCAAATGAGTGATTATGGCCTGGGAAGGTGGATCCCGGTTACCCTGAATGACAAGTTCTTTTGTGGAAAAGGTTGTCTGAAATTCTATAGCCACAGAACAGAGGTCATGACACCTGGGCACTGGGTAGGTAGGCTAGGGTGAAGCGGGCCAGGCTTTTCTATGGGCTTCAGATGTGTCTTGTAGCACCTCGAGCTTTAGGGTGGGTGGACGCTGGGGGGGTCCATAAGCTGGACAATGCACTCCCAGAATTCCATGTAGGCGTCTTGAAGATGTCGGATCAGAACAGAGGTTGAAAGCAAATTACAGGGACTAAGGCAGCTCGAGGTGGTTTTCGTCTCAGCCTCCAACGTCCCCTCTTTCCACAATCACGATGTTCTAACAGCCAGGTTCAGCAGTCACAGGTCTTTGACACAGCTGTGGCTTCTTCAGAGGACATCACTCCCACAGTTGGGATCATTCCAACCTAGAAGCTGGGGAGGAGCCTGGGGAGTGAGACCTGCACCCACTGAGGAAGGGGGTGCTGTCTGGTGCTGACATCCTGGTGGGGGCACAGGGGGAGTCGGGCTAAGGACACAAGTGTCGGAAATATTGATGGCCAGATTCTATCCCTGCTGCCACCGGGGTGAAGAAGCGGGGGGCGGGGGGGGGTGACCGACACTCACTGGAACAGGAAGAAAGACGACACGGGGACACAAATGCCAGCCAGGTTTTCCCCCTGTGGTGTCTCTGGGCTGCTCAGGGTCGAGGTGGTCTTCGGTGATTCGTCCCTGTCCTTCCAGGAAGATGGGAGGGACATGGTACCTTAACTGATTTATGTCTTGCTCTTGGGCAAACAGAGGGAGGCAAAGAGCTTCTCTTGCATCTTGCCCTCCGTCGCCCTCATCTGAAATCACCCTTTTGTCAAACAGCAGATTGGGAGGTGACGCTTTCCTGCTACACTTTAAAATGTCCTAAGAACATCCACCGAGGTACGAAGACCTGCCTTTGAGACATTCTTTAATAATATGTGTGTTCGTCGGCTTTTTGTTACTGTGACTCAAATACCCGATCACAACAACTTCGAGGGAGAAAAAATCATGTTGGGCTCAGGGTTTTAGAGGTTCAGTCCACGGTTGACTGGTCCATTGCTCTGGGTCTGAGTGGGACAGGAACCTTGTGGCAGAAGGTGTGGCAGAGGACAGCTGATCAGCTCGTGGCAGCAGGGATGGAGAGAGAAGGGGGGGGGGAATCCAGGGACAAGATGTAATCCAAGGGCACACCCCCAGTAACCTGCTCCCTCCAGCCGCATCCCATCTGCCTACAGGTGACACCCAGTACTCCATTCAGATCTTAATCCATCAAGTGGATTGATCAATCAAGGAGGCTACAGCTCTTATAACCTAGTCACCTAACGTCGTCTGAACAGCCCCACACTGCCACGTGAACTTCAGGGACGTACAGACCGAGAGAATATGCAACACGGCGTTAATGGAAAGAACAGAGATTCTGGCTACCAAATCGGCCCCATGGAGAAGACCACCGTGGGACCCAGGCATTAGGGCCCAGCCGGCTCTGTCAGCAGAGGTGATGGGTGACAGCCACCTCGGCCACTACTGGGAGCATGTTCTGCACAGGCAGAGACGCAGTCTTGGGCAGGAGAGGGCGGGGACCCCGCAGTAGGGAAACGGTCCCTCACAACCATGGGCAGTTGGGAAGTCCTACTGGTTTTCCAGCTCCGGGAACAGATGGCTCCCAAGGGAAGCAGCCTGTGGTCTGTGCGTGGCGTCTGGCTGCATGTGATGAGGACAGTGGTCCAGGACTCTGGCCTGTGTCCAGTGGGGAGCTGAGTCCTGCAGCACTGACCACAGTGGGTGCAGAAGTCAAGGAAGGGGAGCTTGTCAGAGGAGGCGGGAAGTGGGGGTCCCACAGGCTTCCGTGGGAAGAGAGGGCGGACCCCAGGAAGACAGGCGGGGTGAAGCCAGGTGAGGCAAGGCCCGGAAGCCAAGGTCAACTCCCAGCCACTCCTGGGGAATTTAAAACCCGTCACTAGGTATTTATCGGATCCACCCTGTTCCGTGGGCGCTGTGCTGAGGCTGCGGATGGCTAGGGTGCTTTCAAGAAGTCACACGCTGGCGGGAGAGACGGGGCTGGGACGGAAAGGGGAGAGCAGAGTGGACGCTCTGAGCGGCTGGGAGTTGCCAGCTGGAGCCAAGGAGGCCCGACGAGCAGAGCTGGGGCCCGTGAAGCCTGCGCAGGACAGCTGTTCTTCAGACGGGCGGGTGGCCCCCGCACAGGACCAGGCCCGGGACGTCCTCTGTGCTTCTTGGAACTTAGGCACCGCACGAGCCCGTGGACTTGGCGGGAAGTCCAATAGACCAGACTTTAAAGGGCAGTTCTCTCCTCTGTCACGTGTCCTGTGACCAAGGGTCGTGTCTTCATCTCTCTGTGGCCGCTGATGTCCTATTTGAAAAGTCTCACCCTGAGGTCTTCCAAGATCTCTCCCAGTGTGAGTCGGAACCAGCAATGTATACAGTATACAGTTGTCCCCCATATCCTGTGGGAACTAGCAGTGTATACAGTATATGTCCCCCAGAGTCCCCCCAAAGGTACTCACTAGTATAACCAAACCAGGATTCCCGGTCCATCCCCTGGACGGGGAGAGGGCCTTTGAGGGACGCTTGCATTGTAAGGTGCTGATGTCCACTTGGCTTACTTTTCCCCTAAGAATTTACAAACAGCCCCAGGGAAGTTGGGAAATGTGGCTGCCCTGGGTCTCACTATAATGTAAAGTTTCTGTTACTAAAAGAAGAAAAGAAAAATGGACATGGCGGGCGTGGGCAGCTGACCTCTGTTCTGGTTGAGTTCTGTCCATCCTGATCAGGATGTATTCCAGCTAATAAATTCAGGAAGACTTTGGGAAGGCGTTCATTCATCAGTTGGGAGCGATGGATTTATCTACAGGAAAAGGCACTGGCCAGTGGTCATGGCTAAGCTGTGAGGTGTCCCCCGGAAGCTCATGCAAGAGATAATGCAAGTGTTCAGAGGTGAAATGAAAAAAAGCCAATGAAAAAAATCTAAAAACTGTCATTTGTTATTGCCTGGTATGTGAAAGACACCAGCTGAGAACTTGGTGTCAATGTTTTATTTGTCTCTCATTAGCATATTCTTCTTCTTCTAAAGGAGGCTCAGTGATGGGATCCTTGTTTGGATGTGGGCACATCGCAGAGTTCGAGGGCCCAGAGGCTGTTACTGGGAGGGAATGAAGCAGTTCAGCCGGGGACCCGGCTGCACCACCTGCAGCAGCCTCCGGAGCAGGGGCTGTTCCCATCTCCATTTTACACAAGGATCAGAGAGGTTAAGTAACCTGCCAGTTTGGAGCAGCAGTGGGATCGTACCTGGCACCAGGTGGGCTCCACCTTTTTTACCCATTTGCTCTGCCGCCCCTTGGATCGGCTCCAAGATGGGCTCAGAAGGCCTCTAAGGGCCGGCTGATTTGGAGCTGGTCCCACTTGGCACTTGGCACCACGTTCAGCATGTGGACAGGTGTCAGGTGCAGGCTGGTGGCACTCCCTGCCACAAAGCTTCCCAGGTGGCAGGGCAGGGCATGTCTCAGACATTAACTAATTCCAATTTGTTATTAATAAAAGCAGTTCAAAGAACATTTGGCAACAGACGGCGAGCTCTAGCACCTCTGGTGAGGAGGGTTTGACGGGCGCAGATGGGAGTCCAGGGGCCTCTGCAGAGGGTCTCACGCTGCTTTCCTTTGTCTCTGGATACATGTGGAGGTGCCGCGTGGGAGCACGGGCGGGTGGTTTTGAAGCATGGCTCATTAAAAGCAGACGCTTCCCTAGGGGCTGACTATACAGGAGCAGTGGGATCACCAGGACGGGTCCCTCTTGGGTTGTTCTGTCCCCTCCTAGAGGAGAGGGCCCTCTGGCCGGTCTGCCAAGGTAGCTCCTAACATGTTCCCCGAGGGACTGAACCAGCACTGGAACCCACATCCGGATCCCTGGGTGCAGCCTCTTGTCTGATGGCTGTGGGGCTCCCTGCTCCTTGGCGGTGGTGCAGAGCCAGCCAGGGCCACGGGACCCTCACAGACTGCCCCAGTCCAACCACAGGTGTCCACAGGGATCCCTTTTGGATGGCCCTGGACCTCCAGGGGCACACAGCCCTCCAGGGACCGCCTTTAGGACCTTGGAGGGGCTCTAGGAAAGGAATCCTTTCTTCTCCCGAAGGCAGACCCCTCTCAGCACCTTCCCTTTGCATATGAAAGCCCTGGTAATTACTACTTTCATCTTTAAAGCATGCAAGTGACATGCAAAATTAGCACTTGAGAGGATCCACTTTTAGACCTTGTTGTAAAGCAAAACTTATTATTTGAAGATAAATCAATTTCTGTTGCCTGTATTTGCGGTTTCCCCCAGATGGCTAATTACCAAAGATAAATGTGTATAAACACAAGCCTTCTCCTCTCCATCCATCTTCCCTGCCGCCTGTTTATCCAGAGGTTAATGATTGCAATCCGGCAGTGTATTGCCATAGTAATGGTTTTGATGGGCCCGACAAGTTTACGACCTTTTATTACAAACAGAAGGACACGCGTTTCAAGGAAGGAAGGTCATTTTTCGAGATGAATGTGCAGATAACTAGCCTTATTGAAACAGAGCCAAAAGGAAGAAGAAAATGGAAAACAAAATAAAAAAAAGAAGCCGGGGAGAGGCACACACCCCCACCGCACAAAACCACCGCATAACTGTCCTGGAAATCGGTTTACGGCAAAATTAAATAAGGTTCCTGCAAACATTAATTTTCATATTCTCTGTTTATGCACTGTTAGAATTATGCCTTGGCTTTGATTTACGAGTGAGTCAGACCCTCACCAAATTCAGTTAAGGGCTGCAATGTCCGTTCAGACGCAGCTCGCTTCCTCTCTGGTCAAAAGGGCAGAATGACAGTGAGTGTCTCCCAGGGCAGCTCAGAGCTCTGCGCAGGGGCCGAGGGCCAGCCTCTCTCCCTTCCTCCCTTCCTTTCTCTGTCCTTCTTTCTTCCCTCCTAATTATAAAGTTATCCACCTTCTTTGTCTCAACCAAATAACACTGAGGAGCATCATCTACTCCTTCCCCCTCCTCCATCCCATTCGAGGTTTGTGGGGGCCTGGCTCTAACCTGTCTCTCTCTCTCCTTCTTAGCTCATGATGTGAAGCAGATTTCTCCACCATGTGTTATGCTCAGCAGAGGCCCAAAGTAATGAGGCTGTCTGATCCTGAACTGAAATATTTAGAACTGGGAGACAAACTAAACCTTTTGTCTTTAAAAGTTAATTGCCTCAGGTACTTCATTTTAGTCACGTGAAGACTGACTGATTTAAGCTCTGATGTGTGTGAGAAAATGTTCTAAGTGATTTACAAAATACTAACTTATTTCTTTCTTCATAAAGGCCTTATAGGGAGAGGTTCTATCATTGTCCCTACCTTATGGGTGAGAAAACAAGCTCAGAGAGGTTAAGCCACATGACTGAAACTTCAAAGCAGTAACAGAAAGAGGAGGGAACCGGATCCTTGGCGGTAGATCCTTAGCTAAGACGCCACACTTGATCTAAAGCAAGACCGGTCAGTGCCACTTGCAGCCAGGGACTTTTTCATCCTGATGAGTTCCTGGAGGGCCCTAGACTGACAGCAGAAGCATGCAGTTTCCTGCTTACTGTCCTCCCTGACACTCTGGGTGGTGTCAAAGCAAAATCGAACCCGAAAAGTGTCCACCAAGCAGGAAAGGCTCTGCGGAGGGCCGTTGCAACAGTGGAGAGATATTGAGGTCAACTCTGATCCGAGCAGGAGCAGCTGGGAGTTGAGAGCCAGCGCAGAGGAAGGGAGGCGGCCAATGAGGCATTCCTAAGAGGACCTTGTTCCGGGGGCGAGGGTGGGCTGCTCTTGCTGAACTGCCTTGGCAGAACTCTTGCTGCCCTGGGCTGACAGGCCAAGGAAGGTAGGCGGGGATGAGAAGAGAGCCCAGAGGAGCCAAGCTAATGTTTGGACAGGAAGATGTTGATCCACAGCCCCGGAACCTCAGCAACTCACCGACACAGGAACGCGGCGGGTGGGGCTCAGTTCTGTGCTTTGTGTGAACGGCACCGTGTGACTTTTGCCTGTGTGCGCGTCACCGCTGCTTACATCTCAAACCTTCACAGAACCTTTGGGTTTCAGGGTCCAGGGTGACTCTGGCTTGGCCACCTCCCTTCATTTTAGAAAACAGGGTTTAACACAAGAGTGCAGGACCACCGAGACCCGGGTCTTCTCAACTCCTCCTCCTCCTCCTCCTCCTTCCATCCAAGTTCCTCACTGAACCACATCCCCACTCGGTTCCAACCCAACGAGCCCCGGTGACGGACTCTTTCTGCGAGACTCAAACGTCACAGTGGAATCACTCCTTCTTGACATCTGCGCAGGATTGGAAGCTTGGCTGCCTCCCTTTATCTGTTCCCTCGTCCATCCCCTTTTTAAACCAACTTTAACTTCCTATGAGATCCACGCTAGGTGCCGAGTCACGAGATGGAAGGGGCACTGCTGCCTCTCTGGGGGGGGGGGGCATAACCTGATGGCCACACGCTTGAGAGTAGCCAATGGCCCAGGCCACCGTCCGTCTCCGTGAGAACCAGACAGGTCATAAGGAACACACAGGGGATGTTACAGAGGCTCTGGAACGTTCCAGGACGGACTGGACAGCAGACTGTCACTCACGATTCCCTCCCACGCAGTAAAGGACTGTGTCCGCCTGGGCACAAGGGGCCCGGCCTCAGCAGCCTGTATCAGCTCCAGTGATCCCACTTCCCGCCCATGTCAGCCAGGCCGCAAGTGGACACTCCATCTTCCTTTGAACATTCATATCAGGTCCCCCATCCAGGAAAGCAGGCCTGTGCCCTGCCCCGCAGGACCCTCTTGGGACATGTCTTGACACGGGGGACCTGCTCTGGTCTGGACCTCCATTCCATTAGCCTCTGAAGGCATCTCGGCCTCCAAGGTTCCTTCTAAGGAGCAGCATTACCTGCCCTGGGACCCCCCCTTCCACCCATGGCAGCTAAGATGACAGTTTGATGTCACCCAGGCGAGATGAAAGCCTAGAGTGTGCGCACCAAGGGCTAGCAAAAGGATGACCTCCATACGCAGCAGAGAGACCCAGTGGGTGGCAGGAACTCCCAGAGATGGGGGTCCACGGGCCACCCTCTGGACCACTGCACACACACACACGGGTGGCACCCTGGTGCAGCCCAAGCTGGGGTCAGTGCATGGGGTTCCTAAGCAGGCGGGGGGCTTTGGAGCCCTTCTGTGGCATTTAGAGCCCTATGGCTCCCAAGCCGTGTCTTCCCTGCCCTGCCCTGCCCACTCACTGTCCCCAGAGCTGGCTGCCATCTCCCTGGTGCCCAGATCACCGCTAAAATCCCCATGGCCAGGCCTCAGGGACTGGAAACTCATCAACATGCCTCAGAAACCAGCTTCATGCCAATCTGTGTGCGGAGCCTCAATCACCACCCACCTCTCTGCATTTATCTCACAGTCTTAAATCTTCATCCGCAACCATGGCCTGGGCTGTGGCTTCAAATTTCCATCCTTCACCTTTGCCGCTTTGATCATTATCAGTGCCTGAGACCTCTTTGGCTAGCCTGTGCTCACTGGGCAGTTCCCTGGAGACATGCCAGCCCCGTGCAGTGGTGCACGCCTCGAATCCCAGCAGCTTGGGAGGCTGAGACAGGAGGATCGGGACTTAGCAAGGCTCTAAGCAACACAGTGAGACCCTGTCTTGAAATAAAAAATACAAAGGGCTGGGGATGGGGCTCAGCTGTTAAGTGTCCCTGGGTTTAATCCCTGAATTCATCTCTATGCTTCATTTGGAAAATGGGAAATATAACACATAACCCATAGAATTATTATGGGGATTAAAATGTCCTTGTGCATGAAAAGTACTTAAAACAGCGTTTGAGCTGGGATGGTGCTTCATAAACTTGAGTGGTTATGACAGCAGTGGTCACGGTACTGTCCCCTCCCTCCATGTCCCAGCTCCCTGGACCCCAACCTGTCACTTGGCTGTTTTCTTCTGCTCCCCACGACTCCGTCCTCCACTCCCTCCCTTCCCTCCTGGGGGCATGGCTTCTGAATGGCTGCAGATCTCAGAGTTCAAGTGGACAGAGGCCTGGTGTCCCTCCCATTTGTGAGGAGCTGTTCTGTACCTCTTAGAAGGGCAGTTCTGGGCTCTCATGAGGATGACGTCCTGTGGGAGGTGGCAAATGAGGGAAATCAGCTGTCCCACCAGAGTCAGAACCAAAGGAGGGGACCGCCGTGGGTCCCCTGAACACGTGGGCCCTTGGGAAGGCCTGCGGGGAATGAGCCTTGGCTGGAAAATCAAGCTGTGGTCATCACCAAGAGCTGGGACGGGGCTGTGGTCAGGACGTGTGCAGCCCAAACCATCGACGTTAAGCATTTAGAGAGGAAGGGACCCTCTGTAAAGGGGTCTTGTCATCCCCCAAAGCGACTGAGAAGACGCCAAGCGTATGGAAGTAACAGATGGGCGAGGCTGCCCCGGGCACTACTCTGAACTCCAAGTGCCATCAATGACGAGCGTGACCCACGTTGCAGGGAAATACCTGTGTCCCAGAGCAGGGGGACAGGCGGGAAGCGGGGACACCCGGGCCAGAGCTTCAGGCACCAGGGCTGGAGGGAGAGGGCCTGGGGACTGTGAGGGCCTTCAGGGTTAGGAAGAGGGAGGAAGGGAGGAGGGAAGGAAGGGGGAGGAGGCAGGGAGGGAGGGAGGAGGGAAGGAGGGAGGGAGGGAGGAGGGAGGGAGGGAGGGAGGAGGGAAGGAGGGAGGGAGGAGGGAAAGAGGGAGGGAGGGAAGGAAGGGGGGAGGCTGGTTGGTTCAGTCAGGATGTGAGCGAGGAAGACCCCTCAGAAGCTGACTCACAGACTGATTGGTGTATACAGCTGGCAAATACAGTTGGTGTATACAGTTACAGTCCTACTTTGGCTTTGGGAACCTGATGGGAGCTCTTGTTGCTTCTTCTAAATATCTCCATGGCTGTGCCCTCAGCTTGGGCCAACAGAAGGGGAGCCCCTGTGGACCTAAGCTGAGGTGAGCCCCAGTGGACCCAAGCTGAGGGGGAGCCCCCATGGACCTAAGCTGAGGGGGAGCACCTATGGACCCAAGCTGAGGGGGAGCACCGGTGGACCTAAGCTGGGGGTGTGCGATGTGGCTCAGCAGTGGTCTTTTCCCTGATGGACAGAGATGTGGAGGTGGCTGGCCTTCAGACCCTGGGCTTCTGGGCCGGCTTGCTGCCCAGCCTGGTTGTCCTCTGCCGTAGCCAGCCCCCATGGCAGATTCCCTGTGGTGTGGTCACTGATCTGACGTGCAGGTGGCGCTAGCTGGCTTTTTGGATCTTCCTGCTCCAGGGCCTAACTCAGATCCGGCCGAGAGGCCTCTTTAATTCTTTTCCTGTCAGAAAAATCAGTGGGATGCTATTTCGATTTGGGGTGGGAGGGTTTTTTTGGGTATGAGACTCTGCCAAACACGGCCTGATGCTTTGCACCTGGGCTTCTATCCACTGCCCAGCAGCGACCTCCTCCTGGTTTTGGCCACCTCCCTTTCACGTTCAGGTGCCGCACAGGAGCATGCAGAGCAGCCAAGGGAGGGACGCGCCCTTGCGCTCAGGCTCAGGTTGTCAGGGCTCGGGCAGCTAAGTGGTGAGTCCTCCTGGGAAGAGGGACAGAAGGAGGACACCGTGGCCTCAGCTAAGTCACAAGACTAAACCTTCTTCCTGCCCTGAGCCCCATGTCCACTTGCCCCAGAGCCTGGCTCAGGTCCTGCCAAGTCTTCTGAGCGAGGGGCTCCCACGTCTGCTTAAACGGAGGGCCACTCTGCGCACCTCTGAGGGGCAGAAACCAGAGTTTTCAGAGGGAGAACCTGAGAGGGCACCGCCATCTCAACAAGACAGGCCTGAGGGACACTCTGAACCGCCGGCCAGCCTTTCCCACCCTGCTTCCCTGCCAGGCTCTCAACTGCTCCATCCCAGTGCCCAGGGGAGGGTCGGCATTCCTTCCGCCAAGAAATGGACGAGAGGAGAGAGCCGCAGGCTCCAGCCCCCACTGCCCACAGGAGGTGATCTGAATCTGCACGCACCTCGGGGTGTCCCACAGGGATCTCGGTGGCTCAGAACACACTTGTTCAGACACAGCCCCCGGGGTTTCTTTGCTGAAGACCTCCTTGGAGCTGGTAATAATGCAGGGTAGGCGTCCTGCTGAGGGCCTGGTACCGAGGGCGCTCCAGCAGGGGCTGCTGGGAGGAGCCAGAGTTTCAGGAGAGAAAACAGAGCTTTGCAGATGTGGGGAAATCACCCAGGTCTGTACCTCTAGGCCAGAGCCAAACTCGGCTCCGCCTTCTGCGAGGCCACCTGGGATGCTTAGAATCCTCACTCCCCCATCCACGGGTAGAGCACATGCCATCCACATTACTGATTGACAGGCATACATTCTGAGACCCGTGTCGCCAGGCAGTTCTGACTTGGCAGGAACATCACAGAGTGTACTTAGAGAAACTAGGATGGCCTCCATGCCAATAGGGTCCTGTGACCACCCTTGAATATGCAGCCCACTGCTGATAAAATGTCCCTATGTGGCCCGTGACAGTGTAATACAGTTATTCATTATTATATGTGCACTGGGAGGTGCACTGGGCAGTGTATCCCAAGTGCATTTGGCCACATGGGACTCTTCCGGTTTTCCTGGAAGCAGATTCTGAGATCCCACGACTTGTGTGCAGGAAGTTTCTCGGGCAGGCTTTTGGAATCAACAGCTGTTGAGAAGCCAGACTGAGTCAGGGGAGAAGCTGAGCTGGGTGGACCCTACTGGGGCTCCAGAGGGAGCATGGCCCTTGAGAGCTGTTTAAGAAGAGGACGAGACTGCTGGGCATTTACTATGCCCACTGCCAGCACCAGAGCCACTGCCCAGTGACCATCTGAGGCAGGTTGCTATGGGAAGGAATTTGGATTTGTTTTCTCTAAGTTTGCTTTATTTCAACTGAGCAAAGAACACTTCTCCAAAGGTTCAAACTTTGAGAGTGTTCCAAGGTTGGAGATTTAGAATTAAACAATCACTGGCTGGAATCCTCGGGTCTCACCACATTTATCCATTCAGAGCTTCGACTAGTATGGAACGAAGTTAGTCCACCCAGTTCCTTTTAGGCGTAGTTTAGGTGCAGGCTCTGTATCGTGAGCTAGGAAGATTTGGCTTTGGGATCTAGAACACATGATGTTGAGTATATTAATATTCACCATCCATTAAACCCCAAGTTTTCAATTCTGTGAACATAATAAATATTCAAGTATTCAAAGCTATCATAAGTAGCATATTTGTTGCTCGGTTTAACTGTTCTTAGATGTCCCCTGTCTGGGCTGATGGGACAGAATAGGGTGAGATAGTGGCAGAGCTGGGACAGCACAGCTGCCCTTGCCCTTAGTATTCTCTCCACCGTCTGCCAGCTCTGCGTTCTAGGGACGGGGTGATGAAGAAATTACACTCAGGAATCCCTTAGCCAAAAGGGCAGACGGCCCTGTGATTTGGAAGTTCTATTTTGAGACCAGTTAAAAGAGAGAAAATTCAGTTCATGGCCCAGTTGTCAATCACGGGGTCTGGGATGTCCCCGGGCAATGCTCAGCTAACGCTCCAGCTCCTGTCGACAAGATGACACACGGTATGTTGAAAGGGAGGCATTAAAGACCTCTGACGGCAGGAGGAGAGGGTAACACAGCCTCCCAGGAGTGACAGGAGCAGGAACAAATGTGAGCCCGAGATCAAACGTCAGGCGGCTGCAGCCGAGAAGCCCAGCCGGGGAGGGACGGCAGGCAGCCTCCTCCTCGGGGAGAGCCGGTGCTGCGCAGGATCTGCGCTCCAGAGGGGAGCGCCACTGATCTCCCAAATAAACAGATGGACGATCACAGCCTCGTTTAGGCACTGCTTTGAGAGGACGGCCACTGGGGTTTCGGGGTTTCTTCTATAAGTGGCTCGAAGCTTTGCCGGAATATAAATGGAGCCCACGGAGATGGACAGCTAGATCGGATGAGAAGAGGCAGAAGCCCAGTTTCTCACTTTCTTTTTCAGAAAATGGAAGCCCAGGGTTTTTGGTTGCCTGAGTTGATGAAGCTGGTTAGTGACTGTGCAAGGTGGGAAAATGGGTCTCCGTAGATATTGGGCCTCAGAGGTGGGGTCCCCAGGGTCCAATCCAACAGAGTTGAGGGGGCCCCACTGGGTGGTTTTTAAGAAGTCCTCAATCAGCTGGACAAGGAGAGGTAAAAATAAGGCGAGGGCAGCCCAGGAGGTGGGCACAGATGGCTCTTCCATGATGCTAAGGGATTTGAACAGAGGGCCAGAAGCTGCTGGCCTGTCCAGGGCAAGGGAAGTTTGGGGAGATGGAGCCCTGGGTGTTAGTCCTGGATTGCACCCGGGACGGCCGCTGCAGGTCAGCTGCCACAGCCACACACTCTCGGGGTTCTCCGTGATGATCGCTGGCTGCAAGGAGAATCACCACTGCGTGGCCCGAGCTGCTCAGGCGCCTAGACACATCTACCCACCATGGAGCCCAGACCTCGTCTTCATCCACACCTGCCCTGTCTGCGGGCACTCGGACTCAGCGGTTCTGCTTCTGGCCACGCTCTTGATGGTAGTGCACGTCGTCCTTGGTGACAGCCAAGTACAGCCATGAGTCACTTAGTGATGAGGACGCCTTCTGAAGTGTGTGGTGGGGTGACTCTATCATGGTGTGACCGGCCGAAAGCGATTGTACAAGCTAAGCAGGCTCTGGTGACACTGGGTGATGTCATCTTTGGGGACCATTGTCTCACATTTGGACCACTGTCAGCCTACGGAGGGTGACTGGGTATCAGCCATCCCAGAACCGACAGGAGGGGGGTTAGGCAGGGAGAGTCGCTGTCACAGCTCTGGAGGAGCAGGCCCAGCATAAGCTGGGGAGAGCTGGTTCCAGGTGAGGGCTCTCCTCTGGGATTGTTGATGGCCACTTTCCCACTGTGTCCTCACGTGGCCTTTTCTGTGGTTCGCCTTCTAGTGTCTTCTCCTCCTCCTGTGAGGACCCAGGGTTATTGGTCAGGGCTCATCCCTATTACCTACATTGAACCTTAATCACCTCCCTTAGATCCTTCTTGCCAAACACAGTCCCACGGGGGGTTGGAGCTCCAACCAATGAACTGGAAAGGGAAAGATTCAGTCACAGTCTTCAGAGACCCCACCCAGTAGCAAGGGTTCCTTGTTCCTAGGACGTCAGTTCATGTCGTAGGCAAGTTGTCCCTAACGGGGTCACAACACACATGTGAGAACTTTGATCAACATGGAAATAGCCACGTTCATCCAAGCCGCCAAGACAGTGGCTGTACTAGTGAAGCATGAGCAATGAGAGTGAAAGGCTCTGAAAAGCCATCTCTGGACCTGCTGGTCACCAGGCCATGTGTCCTTCGTGGAGAATCACCAACTGTACAGTCATGACAAGTGCCTTTTGTGTGTGTCCGTTCTGGTGATCTAGTGCTACGCAGCAAATCATTCCAAAATGTGGTGGCGTAAAGGAACAATGACACTGTTTTTTTCCTCCTATGTATCTGTCATTTGGGTGGAGATCCTCTGAGACCCGCTTGTTCCCAATCTTTGCAGTCCACGCTGGCAGAAACTGCCCTGAATCAGGGCCCAGCCTCCCACTGGAACACCCACAGGGGCCTCCTCACATGGCCTGCGTTTCCTCACAACATGGCGGCTTGCCTCCAAGGGCAGGAGTTGGGCGCAAGCTCTACTGCCTTTCATGACCGCACCTCCGGAGTATGCATTGTCCCCAGCCCCGAATGGATATTCATCAGGACAGCCACAAACACCCAGCTAATTTCAGGGTGAGGAAAAAGCAGACTTCATCTCTGGGTGGGTAACGGTAAAGTCCAAAAGAATACATGGGGCCAGATACATTGCCATGGGAAATTTAAGAAAAAATGCTACCTGCTATCATGTTGTGCTTTAGTAAAAAGTTGAAAAGAAAACTTATTTCGATAAAATTGAGAAAAATGGCAGTTTGGGAGGAACAAGTAGAAACATATACAAACCAGATTACCATCAACACATCTATAATCCCCTCACACACTTCAGCCACAGCTTGATCTTCTGAGGAGCTTCCACCATTGTGAACATCTTTGACACCTGACCATCTTGCGTGGAGAAAAAGAGTAAAATAAACAAAGAGCCGACAGCAGCCCCCATTGTGGTGCTAAGGTGGTTATTACTCGGGGCTGCTTGGGACTTGTGTATTTTTTTTTCCAGTCATTTGTAATCATGGTGGGAAAAAAAGAACATTATCTACAAACTAAGAGGCTGCAGTGTGCGGGAAATGGAGCATGAAAAGGATTTGTGCTGTGATGTAGAGATTAGAAAGAACAACCCATGTGAATTCATCAGCAGAATGCAAATGCAGCACACTGGAGTGTAACTTCAGGACAACTTCAAAGGATTTGTTGTGGGAAGAACAACGGATTCTCCAAAGCCGTATTAAATACCCAAATTTTTCCCCCCAGAATGGGGCAGTGATTCTATTGGAGTGATGCAAAAAGAATCTTCAACCCCCCGATGACCTCAGAGCTCACCCTCATGGAGTCATTCAGATGACATTCCTGTTGCCATCGTCCTCTAGATCACGCTCAGACACACATTGGCCCAAACTTACCCAAGGACCAATCCACCTAATCTGGCTTAAAACCCCCTGTGGTCAGGATGTGGAGAAAAGTGTCCCTTGCACACTGTTGATGGGACTGTAACGTCATACCGCCATTATGGAAAACAATACAGAGGTTCCCCAAAAAGTTAGAAGTAGAGCTGCCACATGATCTAGTAGTCCTGCCATTGGGTACATATGTGAGGGAGATGAAATTGGTGTGTGAAAGAGAAATCTGCACCTTACAGTTATTACAGCACTATTCACAGTAGCCAAGATGTGGAATCAATCTAAGTATCCATCAGTGGATAGTGGATAAAAATAAGGTGGATATATGCAGTGGAATATTATTCAGCTGTGAAAAGGGATGAGATTCTGCCATCTGCAACAATATGCATGAACCTGGAAGAAAGGACATTGAGTGGAATGAATCAGAAGGACAAGCCCCGTATGATCTTGCTGGTGTATGGAGTCTAAATAGAAGAGGAGAAGGTAACAGAGGATTCCAGAGACTTGGGAGGGCAAGGATGGGGCACCTCCAGAGGTTGGTCAACTGGTAGAAAGTTGTGATGCTACTTGAAGAATAAGTTCTGACGTCCTGTGATGCAGTGGGGTGAGTGTTCAGACCCAGGTTGTTGTACTCTCAGGAGAAAGCAAGTGTTGCCAAGGTGGATTTAGGTCTTCAGTGTGTTTCTCTTCCTGGGGGTACCCCAGAGTGCCATTGGGTACTGTCCACGTGACTGTCCTTGGGTAGGGCTCTCCCGGGCAGCATGAGGAGATGCGTCATCTCACTGTGCTGCCTGGGGGCCTCTGTGTCCTCATCCTCGTCCCGTCTGACTGATTCTTCTCACTCTGAGAAAGAAGACAGCTGCTGGTGAGTTGAGTGAATTAAAGTGACCCCGCTCCCTCCAAGCTAGCTGCTTCCTGGTGACCCCGGGGTTGTGCCCTCACCGCGTCCTCCCCGCTGCACAATGCGCCCAGGCTCAGGATTGGGCTCTTCTGCTGGAGAAGAGGAATCGCTGGCACTTGACTTTGCCATCTGCCTCGAGGAGGTCAGTGTTTCCTCACCGACTGCTCGTCAATTGCTTCTCTGTCATCTTGTCACCATTACTGGGATGACCTCTCTTCAAGAGCCTTTCCACTTCAAAAACGTACCGCTATGCTTGAGGATGGGGTTAGAGAGGGTCCTTTAATGGATATATAATAAAGCAGCGCTAATGAATGTGGGTGAAACATTGAACACGACCCGTCTTTATCTTTGTGGTCTTGGAGAAAGTTGGAGAAGGCAGATCTGCATGGAGTCCAGAGCCCTTAGCACGGATTGCAGTCTAATTAATTCCTCAGAGATGTGGAGTGATGGCTGTCTATCTTGATTCCGTCTTGCTCAGCGGTGGAAGGTCCCCAGTGTCACCTGCCTCTCTGGGGGGGAGGTTCAACAGGTACAAGGAGAAAGTGCCTGTGCAGAACACGGACTCAGTGCGGCTCAGGTTGTCCTGAATGTTGGGAATACTCTCATCTAGCCAGGAGGCTGAGATGTAAAAACAATAGACCACAAAATGGGAAAAGCTGTCACCGAGGGCCAAACTCCATGTCATGTAAGGTCAAAGGTAAGGGGTGCTCTGCGCACGGACGGTCCCTGCCGGGACGGAGCTGAATTTGCTGTGGGTTGGAAGAAGGGCTGGAGTTTCCATAACGGGGATTCGGTGCGTGGGACGTAGCTGGGAGATCCCTGACCGCCTACGTGAGAGAAGTGTTTCTAGAAGAGATGACGGATACCCTGAGCTGCCTGGGTACACCAGGGATGGCCTCAGGACTCAGAAGCTTCTCTGTCACCCTTTGTCCCAAGAGTTGGAGGAATGGGACATGGTGAGCCACAGCCATCTAAGTGGGGCTGTGACAAGGTCTCAGTTGTAGGGTCGGCAAGATTGATGGCAGCATCTCGAAGACAAGCTGCTCAGGAAGAGTGGGGACTGGGAGGATGAGGAAGCCGTGGGCCGGGGTCAGGCGGACGGGGGCGTCTGCTGGAGCTGGAGTCGGGGGACACGGAGGAGGACATGGCCATGGAGAGTTGCCAAGCCCCAGGCACTTGGGGCTGGCATCTGGCTGGGGGTGCAGGCCTGGGGGAGCTGGCTTGAAATTGGGTCTGTGTCGCCAGTGTGGGGTTCTAGCTGGGTCACATCCTGTTCATTTACAGTTGCCGTGTGAGGGGTCGATGGTCCTCAGACGGGGACAGGGCGAGGCTCCCCTCCCATACCTGTTGGCATTTCACCGACAGGTCACGACGTGGATGTGAATTTGGAACCCAAGTCCTTACCCCTTCCACCTGCCCTAATGATTTCTCCAACTTCCCTTTCCTTCCCTGCAAGAGGAGAACGGATGAGATGTCACCCAGTGTCACTTTGAACGTCATGGATCTGTGGGTGCTATCCCTGTTCTTTTTAGGAATCTTGCCAGTTTTTGTGGGCACCAGAATCTTCAGGCAGCCAAGGGTGGTTGTCTCTGGGGCTCTGAGATGGGTTTTCTAAGCCCGCCTCGTGGAGCTGCATTGGTAGGAACCTCTATTGACCCAGAATTTCTTCTATTTCTCTAGAATTTCTGCTCTTGCAACCGTGCATACAATTGGTCTTTTATTCCAAATTAAATTCCAGCAATTGCCACTTACAATGCCCTAGACCTGTGGCAGTAATATTGAGCCCCTGTTTTTCCCCTGGAGAAGAATGGACCAGATAAGGGAGGTTGGTATTTTGGGCTGAGACTCATAAGGTTCCCAGTCGCAGACTCTGCGCGAGGGTCCCTGCTGTCCTCAGCACCTGCCTTCGCTTCTCAGCTGTCAAGTCCTCGGTGCAGGAAGCCTCCTGCCGTCCGGCAGAAGTTATGGGGCCGCACCGCGTTCTTTAATTCTAGGCTGGGAATGTTGCTGAGAAAAGTTCTGCATTTTAGTCTCCTGAATGTCTGGAGGAGGCAGGGAAAATACGTATCTGTGGATCTCCCTGTAGTATTTTCACTATAAAACAGACACACAGCCGAGTGGGGAGGGGGATCGTCCAGCGACTGTCCCTGAACCTATGGGCTAGGTTCCACCAGCAACACTTAGCATAAAGTAGTCCCTCCCCTACCCATGGGGATGCACGCCAAGACCTGCCGTGGGTCCCTGAAGTCCTGGGCAGTACCACGTCCTGGAGAACCCACTTTTCCTATGCATAAGCGTGGGAAGAGATGGACAGCAATAATTACTAACAAAATGGAGTGATGACGGCAATATGCTATAATCAGATCACCAGCGTCTCGCTTGTGGTGCTCTGGGCCACTATCAAGGAAGGGCTCCTTGGTCCCCAGCACTGCTGTGCCCCGATGGCCCAGCTGGTGACTGAGATGGCCACTGCTCATGTGACTACTGGTCAGCAGCTTTGCAGTGTGCATGCACTGGACACAGGGATCACTCATCTGCAGGACAGGAGAGGGTGGGGTGCCGCAGGATCTCATCCTGTTGCTCAGAACCATGTGCAGTTCAAAACTGAAGAGTTATTTATTCCTGGAGTTCTCCATTTAATATTTTTTGGGTGATCACTGATCATGGACAACTGAAACCCCAGAGGGCAAAACCACAGATAAGGAGGACGGTGCATTATCCCTGCTCCCTTGGTCACCCATCGGTTGATCACTCTCCTGTTGTCAGAACACTTCTGCTAAATGCTCCAAACTTGCTGATTTTAATAACTTACTAATTGATAGTATTCACTGAGACCTTCCTGTATCCCAGGCACTGGGCTAAACACTTTATAGGATATCACCTCGTGTCCTGTTCTCGGTGCTCCAAACATCTGGCTTATCTCCAGCAGCAAGGTGAGGTTTGAAGCCAGGTCGATGCTATAAAACTCCATGCTGGTATTGGACAGTATCACGGGGTAGGGTCAGGCCACGGAGCCCCCAACCAGGTACAGGTTATAGGTAAGAGGCTGACCACCAAGATGACTGAGTGATTCCCCAGGAAGAGACAGCCCAGGCGGGGTTGGAAATGAGGCTCTAATCAAGTGCCAGGATGATGGCAGGACCCAGAGCCCCCAGGAACCGGAGGCCATGATTAGCAGGGACCAGGCAGAGTGGAGACCAGGAACTTAGACATGCACCCTGCCAGGAGAGAGGCAGGCAGGTCCCTCCCCACTGGTCTTGAACTTCCAACAGTCTGAACTAACGTCCGTTTAAAATCTCCCCAACCCAGAGCATCTCTGGTCCCAAGCATTTTGGACGAGGGGTGCTCCACAGTATCAAAGACCCAGAGGGCAGCTGGGTGACCTTCTCCCCGCGGGTTGGCTCCCCCGCAGACTTCTACCTCCACAGCGCCCGCCTCAGACCTCGTCCGTCTTGTTGTAACATAAGGTCCTCTTGTTCTTAGAATAAAAAATACCGTTGCTCACTATCACCCATAAAATATTGCTTCATTAACTTGAAGATGGTAATTAACTGCACATCAGCCTGCTGGCTCCAGGCAAATATCCATAATTCCTTTAGTCTTTCCTCGCAGTGTGCTGCTAACCTGTTAATCATCTTCCTTGCCCTCTCGCCATCGTCAGTAGAAGAGAAAAAGCCCTTTAAATGGAAGCTAATCACACACGGAGCTCTGTTAAGCACTTTACAGATGTCTCCGCGTTCAGCTAAATCAGGGACACACCATCTCACACAGGTGTGCGTGTGTGTGTGTGCGCGCGCGCGTGTGCGCGCGTGCATGCACGCACGAACAGATACCATTTGAAGACAGGCTCACAGTCGCAACGAGAAGGAAAAAGAGGAAGTTATTTATTTCGCAAAAGAGTTAACATGTCATCATTTCAAATGACAAATTCCCTTAGGTGTCTTTAGAAACGAGATTTAATTTATCCTCCTCTAAAAATGCTTACAGCTGTTTATTTTGCCAAGGTGCAAACTCGAATCTGTAGAAAGACTTTTCTGCCCTCTGCAAGATATTTTATGGAATATAATTGTAGCAAACAAACAAAACATAGGGGAAGTAAAAAAGAGGGGGTCCTAGACCCGAGTCTGTGTGGTGTGGTGAGGTCTGTGGGGAGAAGGAGAAATGAAAGCTGCCGTTGGGGAAAGGAGGTGACCCGGTGGCTGGGGAAGGACAGAAGGGGTAAAAGACCGAGAGACCGAGGCAGCCAGGTGGAAGGAGGAAAGGGCACGTAGTGCTGGGCTGTCACCTTCCACTGCCCGGCACAGCATCAGTCAGCCCAAGCTAGTCAGTGCTGCAGTAACAAACCCCTGGGCTGCAGGAGGCTTGGCCCTGCTTGGTGACCAGATCCAAGATCTTGGCGCCCTGGTTCTGGGCAGTGAAGACTCACCTGGTGGGTTTGCTACCACTCCACCCATCCTGATTGGGAGGGTTGGGGTGGCCTCGGTTTGATTGACTGTTCCAGGTACAGAATGATAAGCAGGAGCTGGAACCAACGTTGGGATTGGGCTCAAGGATGCAGTTCTTTTCCTGAGGAAGAAAGAGAGGGTCCCTACAGCACGGGGACAGTGGCACCTGGCAGGACGGTAGTGACTTCAATAGCCACAGTCCTATAAGAATAAGTCTTGTGAAGCAGACAGTACTGCAAGTGGCCCTCTGGGGCGCAGTGGCCCTCTCCACAGGCTGTAAACTCCAGTGGGGTGCAAGCTGGGATGACCCAGGCCTCTGGGATTTCCATGCTCATGGTGCCCCGAGGCACGTGCTCAAACACGGAGGAAGGGAAGCGGGAAGGAAGTCGGAGATGAGGATCTGGGGCGCTGCGGGTGCGGAGAAGGGAGTTTCCTCCACCCCTTCTGGGAGTGGACTAGGCCCCAGGAGTGTTTGGCTTTTGCTTTGTGGTCACCTGTGCCCGCAGGCCTGCAACGGCCAGGAGCAATATCTCTTTCTCAAGGACCAGATCACGTGCCCGCCTCGGGAGGAACATCAGAAAATCGAGTTTTGCCAAATTGCTTGACAATAAGGAGAAAGAAGAGAGTCTGGGGCTGGAGCTCAGCCTGGCGCAGGGCTTGTCTGGCGTGGGTTTGGTGCGGATGCGGTATTTTTTTCCTGAAGATTTTCGATTATGTCTGGTTGAATCTTTGGACCTGGAACCTGCAGGTACCGAGGGGTGAACGTAATTCCATGAAAGATCAGAACCAGAGGTACCATGAGCTGTGACTTTCAACCCCGATGCATGCTCTCTGGTCATCGCTCCAGGTGCGTGCGAGAGCAGAGCCGGGCTGAGCTTCCGCCTGTGCAGAGATGGTTTTTGCCTTCATAGTGCTGACCTCGGTGAGTGCAGAGGTCATTGTGCGGCACACGTAACACCTTGGGGTATTGAAGCTGAGTGTAAGGGAGGAGGCCGTCCTGTCTTGGAGCACACGCCATCCAGCCCTGGGCTCGCACAGCTACTTACTCTTCTCATTTGGGCTTGTTAAGTAATTACTGCGTAAATTATTAGGATAATGTAATATGCATGACTTTAAGGAATGACAAATTGTAGCTAACTTTCTTAATTTGTTGCCATAGCTACATTTCTAGGAGTTCTAAATTGTTCCTCTTCCTCTGTGTAAATTACAGCCACTCTGCTATTTGTTTTGTCTTTTTTTCTCCTTGGTACCAGGGATTGAACCCAGGGCTGTTTTCACTCCTGAGCCACATCCCTACATCCTAGCTACTTTTTTAAAACTATTTTATTTAGAGACAGGGTCTTGCTGAGTTACTTAAGGCCTCACTAAATGGCTGAGGCTGGCTTTGAACCCTCCATCCTCCTTCCCCAGCCTCCAGAGCTGCTGGGATTACAGGCATGCGCCACCGTGCCCAGCCACTTGTTTGGTCTTGATTATGTGGTGGTAAGACGACGCCAAGTCCAGGCCTGGGTTTCTCCTTCCGTGTCAGTGCAGATTCGGGGCTCGGAGTGGCCTCAAACCTCCACTGAAGATGGACCGGGATCAGACAGCCCATCTTCGTCCACTGGTACCTGGCAAGGCCTCTTCCCTTCTGGCTGCCCAGATGGTGTTTCCTAACCAGGAGCAGAAGAACCGTCCCCGCGGCTGGCATGAGAACCAAAGGCCTTCTGGGCCACGCTGGGTGAGTCACAAGGGACGGTGTGACCCTCGATTCTTGCTTCCCATAAAATATTGAAGAACATGTCAGTCACCCCTGTGGCTGGGAGCAGGCCTGCTAGGAGACAAGGGACGCACCAGAACGGGGTTTTCCATCTCACAGGGGACGACAAGATGGGTTTTTATCACCGCGCTTCCTGTGGCCCCATATTTTAAAGGAGGAGCAAAGATAGATGGGGCACAGTGGGGCAGAGGAAGACACAGGATAAGCCAGAATGAGGACTCTTTCAGACAGCAGAGCTCAGGGTGGAAGAAACAGCATCTCTCAAGGAAAAATGCATTAAATAATCAGATAGTTCATTTTGGTAATAATATTCCATAGCCACAAAACGTATAAAAATCACAGCTATTAGGAACAGAAAAAAAAAATACCCGAGAAATAAGCAGTCGGGAGAGAAGACACAGTCTGTGCTTTAATGATGAAATAATCAAATACCAGCACAACTGAGATGGGACCCGTCAGTACCGTCTCTCTCCCATCTCCACGAAGCCGTAAGCTTCCGCCCTTCGCAGAATCCACCTCCTTGCCGAGCACCCCTGGAAGGGCTGGCCATGCACCAGGCTTCGCGGAAAACTTAATAAAATCTCCCCAAAGCAGAAATTGTAGGGTTCATATTTTCTGATCACAAAGCAAAGTCATAATAATGATTATAAACGCTTAAAATACCCACTTGCTTAGAAATTAAAACAAAAACTATAATAAGTTTTTGAGCCTAAGAGGAAATCAGAATCATAATTATAGGCCATTTTAAAAATACCAGCAGAGAAACAATGCCAATCAAATCTTAGGGAGCGCGGTTGAGGAGAAGTGAGGGAGAGACCTGCCCCCGCGCAGGCGCAGATGTTCAGTGGGGAGGCTCAGTGCTCATCCCACCCGGGCCACAGGGTTCTGGGGCAGAGGGAGGGAGGGAGGGAGGGGGAGCCTGGGCAGGAATCTCCCTGCCTTTGGTACTTGGCTGGACCTGTGTGTGAAGGTGGGGCGGGGAGTGGGCTGCAGAATGGAGGCTACTTTGTTCTTGATGTTTGCCCTCCAGATCCCTGAGCCCCCACCCCAAACACATGCTGTGCGACTGGGAATTGATATTTTTTGACCTCATCCTCATGCATTTTCTGTTGCTCATAGCACTATGCCACAGACTGTGTGAGTTATCAAGAAAAGAGGTTTGCTCTGCCTCAAGGTTGTGGTCCAAGGCTGGAGGGCCACATGGGCTGATGGCCTTCTCTCTGCACCGAGAATTCCGAGGTGGGGCAGGGCATCACACTGCAAAGGACGGGGGTTGTGGGGGACTTAGCCACGCGGACTTTCTCAGCAGACCTGCCCGTGAGATCGCTCAGCCTCCCTCTCACCCCTTCGTTGCACGAATGGGCTGGTCTGTTGGAGACGGCA
The DNA here is from genome assembly GCF_045843805.1 of Urocitellus parryii. Taxonomy (NCBI): domain Eukaryota; kingdom Metazoa; phylum Chordata; class Mammalia; order Rodentia; family Sciuridae; genus Urocitellus; species Urocitellus parryii. Next base: position 26,014,328 of record NC_135539.1, on the reverse strand, counting down.
GAGTGTCCGAGAGCTCCCAGCGAGTCCTGCCTCTTAACATCCCATAATACAGGCTAAACTTGAATGTGGGTTCCAGGGTGGACAGACCACACACACTGACCTAAACACAGTGGGCGAAGGTAAGATTAGCCAGAGGGACTCCTCAGGGCCCAGGGTGCTGAGATCCACATTCCAGGACAAACCACGATTATAATGACGCTAACGCCAGGCCTGGTTAATTGACGCCAAGAGGTATCACATCTGGCCTGTGAGCCTTTCCTAAGACCCCAGTGGGTTTAAGTGCATGAATCCACGTGACTGGCCGTGTCTAGTTGGTACATTCCAGGTGCCCGAGCCATGTCAACTATTAGATCCTTTCATGACGTGTCTGTGAGCTCGTAGAAGAACGGTAATGCTGTCATAGCTAATTGTGACTTTTACTGTTAAACACAAGCAGCCTGGGCACATCGAGGCTGGGGGTTGGTGCGACTCTACGGGACGTGCATTCCACACCCTTACATGGGTACGAGCTTGTCCACAGCCTGGGGACTCCTGCCGCACTGGGCCTAGAGGGGCCTGTTCTGTCCCTGCTCCTGGTCTCCTGCTTCTGCTGCCATGGTCATCTGTCACAGGCACCTGCAGCCGCTGCAGGCCTCTGTGTGAGACGCTGGTCAGCAGAGCTGCTGTGGGCTGGCCCGCAGACCCCCCTGCGGGCTCTGAAGCTGCTGACAGTCCATTCTGTATGGCCAGAGCCGGTTGCATGACTCAGCCAGGGCCGGAAACCTTTTAACTCCTTCGAAATAAAAGGTCACGAAGCCCTTTCCGTATTTCTGTGCTCCAACATAAACCCTAGGTGGATTAAAGTGTCAAAAGAGAAAGTGATTCATGATATAGTCAAGTCCGTTAATTGATAGCTTTATGGAAAAAAACTATGATCATCCAAATCTATAGGTTGTATCATGAATATCCCAACCTGGTATTCATACAAAACATCAGGAATGACGGCAAGAAGAATATTAAGGGGAAGGGTTGTCATCGTCACTTAATTTAAAAGGCACTTTTGAATGGATCAGAGACAGAAGATCTCAGTAGAGCCACATTCAAAGGGCATAAGTAGACGGATCAAAAACAAATTGTTAAAAATTCCCAAGCTCATGAGAGTGAACAAAGAGGTGAAAAATCAAAGCAACAGAGGAGACATCTTTTTTCCTATCGAGTGCACGAGGAGGTGAAGTGCTGGTGAGAGTCCCGGGCTCCAATGGTGAGACTGGATTTCTCCAAACAGCAGAGGGGAATATAAATTGATACCGATTCCGAAAAGCTTCCTGGCAATGTGCGTGAGGATCTTTTAAATTGTTTATGTCCTGGCACTGTGATTTAGTGCTGGGGAATCTGTCTTGTGGAAATAACCAGAGGGGCAGACAGAGATGTACGAGCCAGGCCGTTCATATCGCTCCATTATTAATCCACTAGCAGAGAAAATTAAAGGGAGACTAAATGTTCAACGGGAGGGGGCCTGGCTAAGACCAGGCGTGCTCACATAGAGGATTGTCACGCAGGCACCGAGCGTCTGTGGTGACCTGGGGAAATGCCTACATTAAAATAGAGCAAGACGTGCAGTAGCAAAGGACCACGCAGAGCCGTGTGCCCACACACACACTGACACACAGCTATGTACTGGATGTCTGTGTGCTCCCAAGTCCCCGTGTGGAAATGCTACTCCCCATGTGGAAAAGCCACTCCTCATGCAGGGGTATTAAGAGGTGGTACCTTTGGGAAATGATTAGGAGGCCAGGGCTCTGCTCGCGTAATTAGCCCCTCTGCCATGTGAGGATGCTGTCCATCTGGGAAGCATAAAGGGAGCCCCCTCCAGAAACCAGATCTGCTGTCACCTTGATAAGGGACTTTTTAGCCTCCAGAGCCATGAGCAAGGAATTTCTGTTTCTATAAGTGACCCCTGTCTCAGGTGTTTTGTTATAGCAGCTGAACAGACTCATGCACACATACACTCACAGGTGCCTGCACACACGTATACACTTCGGAAGGAAACAACAAACTATTTGGAGAGGGGCTGTTGTTCTGTGGCTGTGGTTTTCAATGGCTTTTCTGCACTGTTTAGCGTTTTGCTCACATTTTACAATGAGAGTAATTACTCCTTCAGTCTCACAAGAGAAGCAGGCATGCTGTAAGTACATGAGGAGTGACCAAGGAAGATTGCAAGATCATTGAACATTTAGTCTCCCTTTAATTTCCTCTACTAGTGTATGAATAATGGAGAAATATGAATGGCCTCATTCATACATCTGTGTTGGGTCAGACTTAGAACAAAATCAATAAGATGACATTCAGATTGCATTGACCCATCACTTCCTGTGCACCAGCCCTTGAGATAGGTTCTCTTCCCTGTGATACCCATTTAACATATCAACCTGCAAGGAACGCATTTCCCTCACTTGCTGTAAGGTAAAGATAGGTTCAGAGAGGGTGAGTGGATTGCTCGGAGACACCAGCATGTGGATGACAGAACCCATCCTCCTGTACTAAACTTGGTGGCTTCCCTGCACAGCATGGATACGTCCATGGGCATTTGTGGGACAGCAGTGGTCAGGTGGCAGCGGGTGTGACTCAACCCAGCGGACAGGAGTGAAATTATTAGCTCAATTGCAAAGAAAAGGTGGCTCGATGAGCACTTTACTGCCAGAAATAAACCAAGTGTTTAGAGCTCGGTTCCACAGACAGTCGTGAACTTGAAAGCCGCCAGCGGCATCGATCTCGCCGATGATGATTTGTAAAGGAGGTGTCGGCTGAAACCTTCACCCTTCAGTCTCTTGGGACTATAAAAACAGAGCCAAAGCCCCGACCTGGCTGTCCAGGAGCAGGGCCTGCAGACGCTGGCCCTCCTGACAGTCCAGCCCTGGATGCAGCATCTGTCCCCATCTCCTGCTGAGCCAAGCCTCCTCTGCTGTCTCTCTTCCATTTTCTGCTCTCACCTTGAGGCCCTGCAGGCCCCTGCTGCCCAGTCAGACACCAGGTGGGAGGAGATCCTCTTGGACCATTCGGGACAGCTTCCTCTCCAGGAAGGGGCCCAGGCCCCCTCCCTTAACCCCAGGCAGGCCTTGGGATCCCATCTGTGAATAGGATGTTGAGGCAGGTGGGCTTCCTGGACAAAAGAAAGACAGAGGAAGAAAGAAAGAGAGGAGGGGAGGGAGGGAGGGGGAGGAGGGAGGGAGGTAGGGAGGGAGAGAGGGAGGGGAAAGGGAGGAGGCTGGGAGAGAGAGAAGGGAGGGAGGGGAGGGTGAAGGAGGGAAGACAAGAAGGAAGGACGGAGGGAAAAATTCAGACATTAAGTGCATCTTTGAAACCCGTGCCACACAGTGTGCCCAAGGAGATCCCGACATACTTGGAAACAATGTGTAGCCAGGGACAAAGCAATGAAGTGATCAAGAGGTTGTGACATGTCATGTGTACATATTTTTGTACATACATGCATACATTAATATTTCATCTGACCATATATTAGCTTCTAAATCCCGCAGAGCTGAGCCCCTGCCCCCAGTTCTCGCCTGCCTAGAGCCTCAGAACCTGGGCTTATTTGTACAGAGATTCTTTGCAGATGTCATGGCTAGGACGTGTCCTACCGGTCCTCCATGTGCTCCTAGATCCTGTGACCGATGTCCCTGTAGGAACAGAAGAGGACACAGAGGGGCACGTGAAGAAGCAGCCAACGTGGGGACACGGGCAGGGACCAGTGATGGAGATGCAGACTAACAAAGGCTGAGGTGGCTGGACCCAGCCAAAGGCAGGACGGCAGCCTGGGGCCCTTCTTCTCAGAGCCACCCGGCCAACAGCTGGACTTTGGACTTCAGCTTGGCAGCCATCTGCCTGCAACCTGGGGAGAGACCCCAGGGAGAACCATCTAGCTGAGCCCGGTCCATCCAAGAATGGCCAGAGAGAGTCACAGATGATTGTCATTGCTTCATGCCACTGAGGTTTGGGATCATTTGTTACAGTTAGAGAAAGCCAAACACCTGGAGTCGCCTCCTACCAACGCTGGCTGGTAACTGAGTCCGGGTGCTTCTCTGCCAATTCAGATCCTTCATCCGGAAGATTCTAATTGTGATGTTAGCTCCCACTAGCTGTTCCAGTGAGGCGCATAGAGATAACATGCGTCAAGAGGTGAACTATCAGAACCCAGTGCAGGTGGCAGGTGTCGGAGCCACGGCACCCACACTTGGGAAGACAGCGCCTCTGTGACAGAGTGCCAGGGATGGGGGCTGGCTGGGCCAGGCAGCATGCCGAGGATGTCCTTTATGGATTTCCCTGACCCAGCTCAGGGACACCCGTGCAGAGCAGCCCTGCAGCTCAATGTGAGAAAACAGTTGTCCCTTGGTGTCCCTGGGGAATTAGTTCCTGGACCCCCAGGACATTGACATTGGAAGATGCTCAAGTCTCTTATGTAAAATGGTGTAGTATCTGCATGAAACCCACAGACAGCTCCTGCATCAGCTCCAGGTGATGTGCAATACCCCCACAGCAAAAAAGCCCTGAGGTTGTTGGCTGTGTTGCTCAGGGAATAATAACAAGAAAAAAAAATCTACACCTGAAAGGCTGCACCTGTTCAGTATGAAGGGAGACCCCACCGCCGGCCACCTGCCTCTTCCCCAGGGAGGGGGAATCTGTGGGTGCAGAGGCCCAACAGCACTTAACCTCCCTTCTCAGAAGATGCATGCTCTCATCCTTCCTACCCAAGTCCAGAGCCTGGGCCTGCAACATCTTCTTCCCTGAAATAACTCTCCCCTGCCATTGCTCATGGGAACTTTCTTCTTATTCGTGTATTTCTGCACGTCCAGGGCCCCGCCAAGTGCATTCCGCTTCTTGGAGTGGGGAGACGCGGGGGGTTCTGCGCAGAGAGCTGAGGCCGCGGCCACCTCTCCAGGTGCACTGTCTGCAGCACAAGTTTGGGCAGGGCTTCAAGGCCTTCCCAGCGATCCTGTCGGGGGTGGGGGGGCAGGGGTGACAGGAGCGCAGCAGGCTCTGGGGGAACTGGAAGCCTGTGGGCTTCCTTTGGGGGTTTCACTGAGTTCTCTTCTCTGAGTCCCTGATCCGCAGTGACCCAGCTGACTGCCTTCTTCCTCCCCTGCCCCTCCGCTCCTCTGGCCCCCAACTCCTGTCTCTATGACCATGGTGGAAGAGACCCGCCAAGCCCCAGGCTAGCGGGTGGAAGACGCAGCCTGTCTGGGTGATTTCTGTGCCTTCCTGATGGGGTCCAGGTTTCAGATTTGGCGGACAGGATTTGCAAAATGAGGCCGGAGGAGGTTGCAGCTGCCTATTAACCCTCCCGTCAAAGGATCCTTCCCCTCTATTTTTCATTCCTTGGGTTCATTTCATCAGATTTAGAAAGGAGGTGGCATCCTGTGCCACTTTCCTTATTTTGGCTCCCTCTCTCCCGCCCTCCATTCTGACCCTTTTCCGTGCCTCCGTAGTTGGTCCAGTCCCCATGGGAGTTCAGCTCCTGCAGAAGGGCACGGGGTGCAGGTCGCTGCTGGTTTCTGCCCACAGCCACCTCCCCAGGTCAGAGAAACCTGATCTAGGAGCTCTTCCCATGTTTGCTACGGCTGGAATGTCCCCTCCAGAACTCATGTTGCAATTTAACTGTCCCTGTGATGGCACTGGGGGCATGGGACCTTGAAAGGTGACGAGATCATGTGTCACCATCTGTCCTAGGGCGACCTAATGGTGGGTTCACAAAATCTGACTAAAACTCAAGAAAACGAACAAGAAAGCACACAACCACACAGAAGTACCTTTTCAATACTCCAGAGACAGCTCTGGGACCTTAAGTGTCCGGGAAAGAGAGCCAGCCACTGGGATTCATGGGAGGTTCCATGGAACATTCTATCCCCAAAGGCAGAAGGGGTAGGATTACAAGGGAACAGGTGAGTGTAGCTCAAGCCCATGGGGCGACGCCTACTCCTGGAGACATGGTGTCCTGCTGCTCACCACGGGCCCCAGTTCTTACTCTGGAGCTAAGCAGAGTAAGTCAAAATGGTCTGTCATGGTGAATCCCTTCATATAGCTAAATAAGTCCCCACGGCCTGAATCGTGTTCCCTGCAAAGACACTGAAACCTGACCCCCCCCACATCACTCTTCAAAATGCACCCTCTTTGGAACAGTGTGGCTGCAGATGTAATCATTAAGATGAGGTCATATGGGAGTAGGACAAGCCCCCCGATCCATTGTGACCCTGGAGAAGCGAAAGCTGTGATGAGGGCCACACAGGAGGGATGCCAGGTGAGGACAGGCCCCCCCACTGGAGTGGCCAGCCATCAGCAGAGAGCACCAGGGTGGGGGAGCTGGAGGAGGACGGCAGGAGTCTCCCCGGGGCTCTGGCAGGACGTGGCCCTGACCCCGCCTCGTTCAGATCTCTGGCCTCCAGGGTGGTAAGAGGACACTTTCTGTTGCTCTGGGCCATGCAGCATGTGGGGCTTGGCTCCAGCAGCCCCAAGACACTGGACCCTCTGCTGGCCTGCCGCTCAGCCTTCCCGCCCCAGGTCTGCCAACCATTTCAAACTGTTTAAAAAATGGACAAAATACAGGACCTTAGAGCGTCTCCACTTGCTTGATTTCTAGATCATTTCTTCATCCAATCATCATTTTCCGGGGGTGTGAAGCCTGGTCCGTGTGGCAGCACCCCCATATCCTGCTCCGTCTGTGCGGGACGGTGGGCTATTCCAAGGCAGGGGTCTGCTCAAGGGGAAGATGCTGGTCTCACCCATGTGTAATTTTTCAGTCTCGCCAGACCAAGTATTGGGGTATAGCCCAAAGGTGGGAGTGTGGATGTGTGGGGGTCACACCCCACTTTCCTCTGAAGCCAGAGAGGCCCCCTAAAGAGAGTGAATGACTTCGCAGGTTCTGCAAGATCCCGGCTGAGAGATCTGGTCTCCTCCAGGCTCATTAGCCAGCTCAGAATGGGATCCACCCTCCCAGAAGGCTGCTCCGTGGCCCACTCCCTCCCAGACTCAGAAGCCAGAAATCAATGAACACCTTTCCATGGGGGACTTACACTGTGGCAGAGAGCAGGGCAGCTGACAAAATTGTCCCCAAAGAGGTGGTGATGAAAGAGATCACTGCCTGGTTTAGAGGTGCTCTGGTCCTCGGAGCCTGACCTTTGAACCTACCGGCTCCTGTGCCAATCCAAAGGGGGCTCCATCAGGGAGGAAGGGGAGGATGAAGTCACAGCCTGCTGATGGGGCATGACGGAAGACCCCTAGAATCTCTTGGGTGTTTGCAATGTACTTGGTTTATTTAACAGGGTACGACCAGAGCAAACCCAGGAGGTGGGGCCCCTCCATGGAGAAGCTAGTCTCTCCGTTAGAACCCACGAGAGAGGAAAGGAACTTCCAAAGCTGGCAGAGTCCCAGAAATGGCCGAGAGCCTGCTAAAAATCTGGATTCCTGGGTTCCAGTCGGAATATGCTGGGTGGGGCTCTGGTATATTGTATTTAGCAAACTCTCCAAAGGATCCTTCTGCAGCCAGCCCCACACAGCTCTGCAGGGAGCATATTTGATTTTTCTAGAAGTAGGCCTAATATTGTACTTACCTGCACGTGATCTCCTCCGAGAACCTAAAAGGCGTGGTGTGCGTTGAACAGCGTCCTGACAGGTGGCTTTCTGGAGGCAGTTTGGGTTTGCAAGGGACTGAGAGACAAAGACAGCGAAGAAAAACCATCCTGGGAGGAGAAGATGAGGGCAGAGGGGGGAGATGGGAGACAGGACCTTGAGTGGGCACAGAGGGGGCTCCGACTGCAGAAGAAACGGAAGGACAAGTCTGTGTCCCGGTGCAGGTCAGCTTCCCAGGGACGTGATGGACCATCCTAAGGTAATCTGTGAGGCCACCCCCCACCCCCTGCGGCTTGTACACACACAGGTGAAGAGTTCTGAATCGCTTTCTCCCTGTCATTCCCGGGAAACATCTTCCCGATGGTCTGTTCTGAACCGTGTCAGTCTGTCTCACCTGTCTCCTTGGACCCTGTCTCCTTTTACTGTCCTAAACCCACACCCTCCACGCCTTCTGGGGGTTTCTGAATGGAGTTAGCCCCCTCTTCATCTGCAGACTCAGCATCCAGATTCAACTGGCCATGGACAGAAAACATGCAGATAGAAAATGATGTCTGGACACACACAGTCTTTATTTCTTCTTATGACCCACTAGACAACACAGCATAATAACGATTTACGTAGCATTTACACCGTGTTTCATATTCTGAGTCATCTAGAGATGCTGTAAAGTCTACAGGAGGATGCTCACAGGTTATATGCAACACTACACTACTCCACACGAGGAGGATGAGCACATGGATCCTGGCATCCGTGGAATGGGGAGGCCGGAAGCAGTACCCACGGACATCGAGGACTGGGTACAAAAGGATTCATCGTTTACTATCCAGACTTTTAACTGCTTCTTAGCTCTGTGAAGCCACAGGAAAGAGAAATTTTTCCTGATGTCATGGGCAGCACAAAGTTCAGGGACCATGTTTCATCCCTGTCCTTTTGAGGACTCCAAATTTGACCCCGAGTGGGCTCATTCAGGCATCCCTTCCATTTAAAAAAAAAAATAGGATCTTCCTAAGAGACATCTGGTAAATAAATTTTTTCCCATGTTTTTATATGTAAAAAGATGATTTTCAGCCTGTGTCTTCGAGATATAACTTTCGGACTTTGGTGGAATGGACGCTGTCGGAGGTTCAACAGAGGCCAGCTGTGTCCGGGAAGAATGGCCAGAGCAGAGGTGGAGCCGGTAGAAGCCACATCACTGGGATTCACTTTCTCTTAGCTCTCTTCTCCTCAGTGGAGAACCCCAGGCCCCCTGCTTCTATCGCAGCCAGAGAACTAAACCCTGGGAGCAGGACAGAAGTCCTGGGGCTCCTGGGAGGAGAAGGCTCCTTCCAAGGCTAAGCGCTCACTCTGTGCTGCTTTCCTACTGCTGCACTAGCAAATTGACAAAGTCTTGGTGAACTGGCACAACGTGAATCTATTACCTTACAGATCTGGAGATGAGAAGCCTGACATGGGTCCTAATGGGCCAAATGAAGGTGTCAGCAGGGCAGTGTTCTTTCTGAAGGCTGGGGGGGGGGTGAATCCATTTTCTTGCCCTTTCCATGTTTAGGATGAGGATGCCTGTAGTCCTTGGTCCACAACCACTTCGTACAAGTCAGCCATGGCTGGTCCAGTCTTGAGATCTCATATCACATCATTCTGATGCTGACTTTCCTCCACATTTAAGGACTCTCCTCCACATTTAAGGGCTCTCTTTGTTATGTTGATCCACCTAGATCAGGCAGCTTAACACCCCTCTCTCAAGATCAGCTGATTAGCAAACAGCTCCATCCGCTACCTGAATTCTCCTTTGCCATGTAATGTTAACATATTCACAGCTTCCAAGGATGAGGTGGTGGACACGGTGGAGGGGGTCATGTTACTCTGCCTACCATGGAATGTGAAGCTACCTTCCTTCCATTCCTCCAGACTTGCCCTGCTTAATATGGCAGCCATGACCTACCTGTGACTGTTGAGCACTAGAAATGGGGCCAGTCCAAACTAAGATGTGATATTGATGCAAAATGCCATGGATTTTGAAGCTCTGGGATGAGCTAAGAACACTAAATATCGCTGACAGGTTTTATATTGGTTATGTGTTGAAATTATAGTGATTTAGATGTACTGGGTGTTTTGACTAGCTTTTCTTTACTGTGACCAAAAGACCCCCCCAAAAAAAAAAGAATTTAAAGGAAGGAAAGTTTTTTGGGCTCATGGTTTCAGAGGTTCATTTAAGTTAACAAACTCCATAGCTCTGGGCTGGGGGTGAAGCAGAGCATCATGGTGGAAGGGTGTGGTGGGGGAAAGATGCTTTGTTGATGACAGTCAGGAAGCACAGGCAGAAAGAGCGAGCTCACCAGGGGCAAAATATAAACCCAAAGGGCACACTCCTAGTGGTCCACCTCCTCCAGTCACACCTGAGCCGCCTGCAATTACCACCCAATTAATCCAAATCAGTGTGCCAACCAACCCATCATGTTAAGGGTCTCATAATCTAGTCATTGCACCCCTGGATCTTCCTGAATTGTCTCATGAGCTTTTGGGAGATACCTCGTACTTAAACCAGATTATTAAAATGAATTCAATCTTTCTTTTATGGCTTTTTGTTAATGTGCGTATTAGAACATTTTAAATTACACGTGTGGCTTGTCTTTTAATTCTATTGGACAACCAATGCTACTCCCGACCATCCATGGATCTGTGACATCTGAACATTGAGCAGATGGTATTTCAGGGAGTGACGGGGTCTTCAGCTGACAGCAGGGGGCGCTGTGAAGAACAGATAACCAGGCTGAGCTCTGTGTGTGTGTGTGTGTGTGTGTGTGTGTGTGAGAGAGAGAGAGAGAGAGAGAGAGAGAGAGAGAGAGAGAGAGTTTGGACATGAGGTGTCCCCAAAAGCTCATGTGTGAGACAATGCAAGGATGTCCAGAGGCCACATGATTGGCTTATGAGAGTGGAGCCCACCAGTTACCAGCACCTGATGAGGACTAACTGGAGGACACCTGTAGGCAGGCCGGTGTGGCTGGGGGAGCAGGTCAATGGAGGCGTTGCTTCTTGGTACCTGTGTTGTCCTGTGAACAGAGCTCTCTCTCTCTCTCTGCTTCCCGGTTGCCGTGACCCGAGCTGCTTCCCCTGCATGTCCTCTGCCATGGTGTGCTGCCTCCCTGGGGCCTGGACCTGTGGAATCGACCGACCACAGACTGAACCTCAGAAATGTGAGCCAAAATAGACGTTTCCTCCTCTAAGTTGTTCCTGTCAGACTGTTTGGTCACGGTGACATAAAAGCTGACTTAACCTGTGTACGTGGGGCGGGGTGGGGGTGTCTCACAGGAGACCTCTAGACGGGCTTCGGGGAAGCGAAACCCTTCCCTGCTCTCTGTCAAGGTCTCCATGGCTTTTCTTCTCAAGCCAGGAGAGTCCATCCTGCAGACTGTCCACTGTGGAAAACTTCAGGTCATGTCTTTGCCAAGTGTCCCTGTAGGATTACCCTGGACGCTATCCTTGCCTCTTCAGAGCACCTCACCTTGACCCCACCCCATCAGCCCGGGTCTCTTTCAGCCCACTTTGCTCTGACCTTCTCTCTCCTTCAACCCGAGTTCCTCTGTTTGTAGAGAACACTTGCTAAGAAACTAAAGCCTTAGGCCAAGCCTGTTGGGTTTTTCCTCAAACATATGACCAGCACTTGGCCAGAATCAGCTTGTACTTTTCCAACTCACTCTACCGACCCCATGGGTACAGACACTCAGGCCAAGGGGTCCCTGCCCTGCACCAGGCTACACTTACATGAATGGGGGCTGACTGGTCCCTAGGAGGCCTGGAGGGAAAACACTTCTGCTTGAACCTAGTTGTACCCAAGGCTTGGGCAGATCCCTAGCTGCCAAAGACAAGACCCCTATCCCTGTTAGGGTGGCAAGCCTGAGACTTCACGGTGGACCCTCCTTATGTCAAATCAGTGTGACACAAAGCCCTTAGCACTGTGCACCACCCCCCTTCCAAGCCCTGTCCTCAAAACCTGGCTGGCTTCAGATCAACTGGCTAATTACTCGTGCTGTAATGATCAACCTGCCTAATTTATCACTTCTTTGAACATTTAATTAGCCAGCAGTGCAAGACAATTAGGTTCTGAATTAGGATAAATTAAACTGCTAGCTTAGCAGCTCTGAGGACATGGAAACTATAACCAATTACATCTACAAAAAGATTTGACAGAACTGTCAAAGGCAAGAGCCTGGCAGGGGCCACCAGCTGGCTGTGCCAAGTGTGCTGGAGAATCTCACGGAGCCAGCGGTTCTACATCAGGAAACAGGGAGGTGGGGGCCCACCTGGGGACGGCAGAGCAGGGCTCTGGTTCTAGGATGCCTGTAGGGCTCCTGACGAATGGCATATTATCTAAACTACCAACTAGAAAAATCCAGTAGAGGAAAGGAAAGGGACCAGGGGATGGGAGAGGGAGGGGAGAGGGGAAATACCAGGAATGATATTGACCAAGTTATATGGTCATACTGTGTGCACGTGTGAGTATGTAACCACAAACCCATCACCATGGACTGCACTGATGAACATGGAGAAAAACATTAATAGGACTGTATGTTTGCATTACAGCATTCACAGTGGTTATATTTAAGATCATCATTTTGCCAGCTCAAAAAATCTGCGTGGTACCAGCCAGGACGTAACTGTGCAGAGGAGAGCCGTATCTCATACAGGTGCTTGATCTTAGTTAACTTGGGACAATTCACACGACCATGTTGTCTGAGGAAGAATATGTAGTAGAGGGCCCCAAACCACGTAGAGTTAGCTTTAGAATGGATGGATATTTTTTAAAGTATTAATTTGGATTTTAAACTCTTGAAAAACGTTTTTCCTGTGGGGCTTCATTTATAGAAAGCGAAATGAGAGCCCAAGAGAAGAGGGGAGAAGAAGGTAGGGAAGGAGGAATATTTCAGGCTTTATTCCTCCTTTTCCAGGATTTTCCAAGAATGTGGGAGGATCTGAGAGGCTGAGGGGTCAAGAGCAAGATAAGCCACAGCTCAAGCCTCCTGCAGCTCTGTCTGTTCCTGGTGGTGTGGCGTGGTGGGGACAGACCCCTGAAGCTCGTGTGGGGAAAGCCTGGTCCCCAGTGCAGCCAGGCTCAGAGGGGGGCTTTGGGGCAGTAGTTAGGGCTCTAACCACCAGTGGGTTAACCCACTCTGAGCTGAGTGGATTGGTGAGTGGTGACTACAGGCAGGTGGGCCGGGGCTGGAGGAAGCTGGTCACTGGGGGCGTGCCCTTGGGAGTGTATTTGTCCCTGTCTCTCTCTGTGATCTGCTTTCCAGCTGCCTTGAGCTGAGCAGCCTTCCTGCCCTGGCCCGTCTGCCATGATGATCTGCCTCACTCAAGTCCAGAGCAAAGGAGTCCAGCTAATCACGGACTGCGCCTCGGAAGCTGGGAGCCAGAATAAACTTTTCTTCCTCTAATTGTTCTTGTTGGGTAGTTTGCTCACAGAGTTGGTGGGCTGACCAGCAGGCCTTGCTGGGGACTTAAAATCATTCGTGAAACCTTGTTCGCACCTTTTGGGTTTGGCTGAGCCGTGCCGTGCGTTATGAGTAGAGAGTGTGTGTGCACCCAGACCTGGTGTTCAAGGACGGCCATGTGCCCCACTCTCCATGGATGTCACGGATCTCCAGTAAAACGAGTTTCAACACAAAAAGAATCAGCAAGGCCCCGTGGCTTGATTTGCAATCTTTCTCCTCAATAAACTTCCTCATCATACAAAACTCGTGTCTAGAACCCAGTGATGATGGACCACAGCAGACCCCACGGACACTCAGGGACATTGCATTTGGTGGAATGAAGAAAACCTACTGGAAGTCATGTAGGTGCATGATTGACAGCAGCTTTCCGCAGCCGTGAGCTCAGGCATGGACCCAGCCAAGCATGGCCACTCTCCACGCACCTGAACAGAGGGACACGGAGACAACAGGTGACGATGTTTTTAGTTCCAAAAGAACAATGGTTTGATCACTTCAGGTAGAAGAGTGGCACGCTGTGTGTGGGGGGGCATGCCAGTGGCAGGTGCAGACAGAACCCACCCAGGTCAGTGAAGAAGCTGATGAGGCAGGGGGCAGCCTGCAAGAGCTGGGCCTGTGTTACCTGGCTGGCTGGCTGCAGCTCGCAGCACATTCCCAGCCTTCAAGGTAAATATATATATATATATATATATATATACACACACACACACACACACACACACACACACACATTTGTTTTGGATTGCATCAAGGAAATCAGCAAGTCAACTATGGTGTACCTGTTGCTGGAGTAAAGTGTCCTGTCCTTCACAAAGTATGTTGGAAGGCAAAGGTTATCCCGGGTGTTAATGGCAGCAAAAGAATTCCTAAAATCTTATGGTAAAGGAGGATCATGGTCATTTGAAATGTCTGGGGACTCAGGATCAAGGAGCAGATGCAGCCTTAGAAAACCGTTCCAGGATCATAGGTCCACGCCAGAGTTCTGAAGCAAATGACACAGACCCAGTGCATCGTCTTCAAGTGCTTGCAAGTGCGCATTTCATGGACATATTTAGAACAAACGAGTGGGTTCCGAATCGCATCTCCAGCTCACATCAGATCATCGCTTCCTTAAAACTGCACCAATTAAGGGAAAGAAAAAAATTCCTTCGGAGAGCGATCTGTACATATTAGTCTGGATGCTTTCAAATTAGAGACCCAGTGGCAAGTCCCTGTTACCATGAGAACCACAGCATTTCTCTGGTGGTTAAAATGATTAACTCGAAGGACATCGCATCTTCTTAGCTCTGCTTTTCCCAGAAGCCCACCCCTTGAAGGTCCCATCACCTCCCAAAGTGAGGAACAGAGAGTCCCTGGGTCCATTTCAAACTATATTGTTTAGCTTTAAAGGCAAAATTCTTAGGAGCTGAGAAAGGCAGCCTGGGGAAGAACAGGGTGAGAAGCTACAAGCCGTCAACCCTGGAATGTAAAAATCCACAGTCCCTTGACAAACAGGAAGGTGCCCCCAACCTGACCCATAGAGACAAACTTCCTCCCGGGGGACTTTCCCACTACAAGAGCGAGAGGCAGGGTAGGGAGGTACAGGTAAGATGCACCCTTCCAGGGCACATCCCCAGGGACCCACCTGTCCAGCCACCCCCACCCACCTACAGTCACCAGCCTATTCACATCAGGATGACCGATTAGGCCACAGCTCTCGTAATCTAATCACTGCACCTCTAAACACTCCTGCATTAGCAGAAGCTTTGGGGGCCACCTGCTATCCAAGCCCTAGCAGCATCTATATCTAGGAGTGGAACTGCTGGACCACAGAAATGTAAATGTCCTGTCAGCTTCAATTGTTTAGTGGTAAAGTCATTTGGGGTTTTGCTCTGCATTTGGGTTACGAGTCCACATTTGTGACTCTTTCTGTGAGTGGTTTGGAAGTGAGTCTGTGTTGTTAGCCACTGGATATTACAGTGGACAGGCTTTTGTCTCAGTGTCTGCTGGAGTCCCCAATCCACAGGAGGCTAGCATCTCACACCCCCGGCCAGTGCTGAACCCTTGGGATGGTCTGGAATTTCAGTGCAGGCGAACAATGGGGCCTTGAGCCTCTCAGCCAGCACTCACATAGGGGTGCCCAGATGGACAGTCCAGCTTGGGGCAGGTGGACATGGGAATAAAAGGAAAGGATCTGAGTCTCAAAGGAAGTGTCCCCATGCCACGGAAATCAGGAAGTGCCCATGAGCCATCTCAGCTCCTGGGTGACCGCCCTGTGGCCCAAGTCTTTGTCCAATGAGATGAGCCAGCACAGGGACAGCCGGTGGGGTCGTGCAGCTCCAGCCAGCTCCAGCCCAGGCCAGCCCCTAACTGCTGCCCCTCTAGAGGCACTGGGCCCAACACAAGGAGGGGCTTCTCTCTCAGGGTAGCCTCAGTTGTCCCTTGAACGTTACCTGCTTCCTAAATAGACCTCGGCCTCCCACCTCATTCAGGCACGTGCCATGAACCCTGCAGCCTGAGTTGAATTTCCCCTTCTCTCTAGGAGCTCCTTGGACCCTTCCCTGGAGACATCCCTTGTCCTGTGACCATGGCCGTGGAGTATCTAGGGATAAGGGCTTCAAGCAGCGGCTCAGCAAGGTCCCCATGGGCTTCCCAGAGCGCATTTGCACAAGTAGCTGAGAGTGAAGCTCTGGTCATGCAGGGAGTTGGCACACCTGTTCTGTGAGCAGCACAAAGGTCCAGGGTTTCCTGGAGTAGGCATGGGTCCTGGGGACAGAAGGTCAAGTTCAGCAGGAAGATGGTGCGGGAGGCCATACCAAGCATGGACGCCATTGATGGCAAGGTTCTCGTACCCGAGCCTCTCATTCAGCAGTGCAGACACTTCAGGGCCGCAGGGAGGAAACAGGGTTCAGGCGCAAGCTCATGGGTGCAGACACCCTCAGCCGGCCTGCTGTGACGGTTCATCTCATGTGACAGTTCAGCTGGTCCACGGCAGAGCCAGATGTGACCGTGGACATTATTTCTGGGTGTGTCTTGTAGAGATCAGCCTTTGATTTGGAGCACGGACCGAGGTACACGGCCCTGCTTCATGTGAGTGGGAGCGTCCACTCTGTCCAGAGCTGAATAGAACAAGGGCCAGGGACTCGCCCCTTTTCCTGCCTCACCTCTTAAGGCAGAACGCCTCCTGCCCTCCTCTCTGGCCCTCGTTCTGGCATTTACACCCTCAGCTCCTCTGGTTCTCGGGTCTCTGAGCTTGCGCTGGATGACCCACAGGCCCCCAGGATCCCCAGCTGGGAGACAGCAGTAGCTGCTGGCCCTTGTCAGCCTCCACAGTTATGAGAGCCAGAATTACATACGTGGGTATCACATAGATGTGTGGCCTTGGGGGTGTGCATGTGACGTAGACACAGGGATCTACTGCTCCTGTTTCTCTGGGGTCCCTGATGACCATGCACGTGTGGTCTGAGTTCCTTGGATGACAGCCAAGAACACTTTCAAGTTGGAGCCTTGAACTTGAGGAAGATGAGCTAGAGTCATAATTCCCAACCTGTGGGTCACAGATCACCAAGACGCTGTGGGGTGTGAGTGTGTGTGTGTGTGTGTGTGTGTGTGTGTGTGTGTGTGTGCGTGCATGTATGTGTGCGGTGGGCTGGGGAGCAGAATTGAGCTCAGAGCTACAGTAAGAAGTCCAGATATTTCCATCCATCTTGTGACCAGGTATTTCCAGGAAACCAGGCTAGTAAAATACGGAATAGCCCACGGCATTCAACCCGTGTGCAATAACCTGCAAGATATTCAAACGCAGTATTGGATTTTTCATAGCACTGTGCTATTATGTGATACCCAATCACAAATATTATCATGCGGGGACCTACACTTTCTCATTTTGCTTTGTTCCTTGAAAGAGAGGTCCTTAAACCAGATAAGAAGACACATGTACCCGGGATCACGGTGCCATTGCATTCACACTCACAGCCATTTAGCCAGCACGCAGGCTGCCAGATAAAACCGCGAGGCACTAGTGGGATGAATTGAAAATTGTCATTCCGTCAAACTTAGTGACAACATTATCTGCAGATCTTAGAAAAATCAGCTCAGAAAAATCCCTGGTTGGTAGTGATCCTCTCAGATAGATTGAAATCTTTCCAGGCTATTCCTCGGGGCTCATCAATCAAGGGCAGTTGTCATGGTGAACAGTGGAATAGATGGTTTCCATTTAATTATCTTCAGCCCTCTAGATATTGAAAGCACTTGGGGACAGCAGGCTTCGCTGGCCCAAGTCCCCTCCGCTGAAATAGCGATAGTGCCTTCCCCACCCCACCTCTGCCTGGAGGCGTTCATTCATTCATTCCTGGATCAATAAATATGCACCAAGATCCTACTGCTGAGGGACACGGGGCTCCTGCTGAGATGCCTCCATGGGAATGGCGGCTGCCAACTCCCACCTCACACCCTGCATGCTGGCTGACCCATCCGCAGTCATGGAGATTGGGACACTGTGCTTTTTGCTGACAGGAGGGTGCTCAGGACTGTGAAGGATCATCGGTGCTGGACAAATGGACGGAGCTTGGAGTTGAGTCTCAGATGGCCGACAGTTCACATAGGGTCTGGCTGAGGGGAGAAATCCCGGCCTGATTCCTTCCAGAGCCCTTGAGGGGGTGTCCACCCCTTTGGGGACAGTAAGTGAAGGAAGTGGGCACCTTCTGATCAAGAGGGGAGACCAGTGGGAAAGAAGCAAGTGGGTCTGAGGAGCAGCAGGCAAAGTGCTTGACCGGGAAGAAAGAAGGCCACTGGGTAGTTCCTGGGGCAGCACTGTGATCTGCATCTCCCATTCAGCAATGTCAAGGTCACGACACAGCAGAGGAAAAGCTTGTCCAAAAGAAGCAGGGTTAGGGTGGAGCCTACTCACAGTGGCTTCCATCCACCCATCCACCCATCCACTCACTCATCCACCCATCCATCCATCCATCTATCCATCCTTCCATCCATCCTTCCATCTACCCAACCACCCATCCATCCACCCATCCACCTATTCACCCACCCATCCATCCACCCACCCACCCACCCACCTATCCACTCATCCATCCATCCATCCACCCATCCATCCATCCATCCAACAACCCAATCACCCACCCATCCACCCATCCACCTATTCATCCATCCATCCACCCATCCACTCACCCATCCACCCAGCCACCCATCCATCCACCTACCCAACCACTCACCCATCCACCCATCCACTCATCCATCCATCCACCCACCCACCCATCCATCCACCCACCCCAACCACCCACCCATTCACCCATCCATCCATTCATCCACCCATCCACCCACCTACCCATCCATTCACCCACTCATCCATCCATCCACCCACCCAACCACCCACCCATCCACCCATCCACTCATCCATCCATCCACCCACCCACCCATCCATCCACCCACCCCAACCACCCACCCATTCACCCATCCATCCATTCATCCACCCATCCACCCACCTACCCATCCATTCACCCACTCATCCATCCATCCACCCACCCAACCACCCACCCATCCACCCATCCATCCATTCATCCACCCATCCATCCACTCACCCACCCACCTACCCATCCATCCACCCATCCACCTATTCATCTACCCATCCATCCATCCACTCACCCATCCAATCACCCATCCACCCATCCACCCACCTACCCATCCATTCATCCACTCATCCATCCATCCATCCACCCACCCAACCACCCACCCATCCACCCATCCATCCATTCGTCCATTCACCCATCCACCCACCCATTTATCCACCCATCCATCCATTCACCCACCTACCCATCCATTCACCCACTCATCCATCCATCCACCCACCCAACCACCCACCCATCCACCCATCCATCCATTCATCCATTCACCCATCCATCCACCCATCCACCCATCCACCCATCCATCCATTCACCCATCCATCCACCCATCCACCCATCCATCCATCCATCCATTCACCCATCCACCCACCCACTCACCCACCCATCTGCTCACCAGCAGGTGTTTCTGGGCACCTGCTGTATGCCTGTCTCACCAGGGACACACACTCAGCAAATAACATCATGAGTTTTTATCCAGCTGTGAATGTGGATCATGCTACCTAGAAAAAGGCCATGCTATGACCCCAAGGTGTCCCTCCAAACCTCAGCTGTCATCAGGGTGACCAAGAAGGGGGATTGTCAGGGATGCTAGGCCATAAAGCTCCTCACTCCTGACAGAGTTGGGTGTCCTTGGAAGAGGCTTGCAGAGGGCGTGCCTCTCTCGCCTCTTCCCTCTGCCACATCAGCGTCTCCTGCCAAGGAGATTCTGTTCCTGCTGGTATCTAGGAAGTCTGCTCTTACCGTGTCCCTGGTGGCCAGTGTGCCCCAGGACAGGACTGCCGATGCCCCACCGCCACGTCCACATCCCTGGATGCTGCTGCCTTTGCAGAGCCATCCAGCAGGTGGCATGAGACGGGAACACCAGGCCCGAGAGCCTCAAGCCATGGGCAGAGGTGAGAACTGGGTCTTGTGCGCCCACTGCTCCCCTTGCTCAGCATTTGCTGCAGACTTAAAAGACACCCCGTTTCCTCGTCTTCATGCTAATTGCCATTCTCCATCCGTCTCCCCCTCCCTCCCTGCTGGCCCTGCATCTCTGCCTGGGCATGGCCTAGGGACAGAGGACTGCCCTCTGGACTCGGCGTCCCCACCCAGGAGCTGTAGGGGAACTCTCTGAGGCCCTTTCCCCTCCTGGGATGGCATCTCAGCCTGCACCTTGCACGTGAAGAATCCGGGGCGGCCTCAGGCCAGGTTTGCCCCAGGGCGCCAGGGACAGTGCAAGATCACTCTCCCAGAGCAGAGCAATGGCCAGGCAGGCAAAAGACCTGGGGCACGATGCCAAGACCAAGGGCACTGCTTGCATAAGCCTGCTTCCTATGTGAGGCACCTGTGTGGACAGGTCTCACCGCCTCTGGCCTGGGCCTGTGGTTCAGTGGGACAGCGCTTGCCTTCCTTGAATGCACAAGGCCCCGGGTTCGAGTCTCGGCACTGAAAAGAAAAGGAAAAAAAGCATCCTGGGAACGGCATCCAGTAAACAGGCATGCACAGCGTCCTTCGCCAGGTGTGGGAGTGGGTTTGCTGCCGCCCTGGAGCTGTGGCCCCCGTCAGCCTCGGAGTCTCCAAACAATTGGCTACGGCTCATCTCGTCTGCCAGGGCACAGTCAGAGTTTGTACCAGCTATCTCCCCATCACATGCACAAGCTTCAGGGAAGCTGGCCCTGTTGCTAGTTGTGAGTTATCCTTTCTCTTTGCCAATAGCTGGTCTCAGAGCGAGGGTGAGCCGAAGGACACCGGGCAGACAGTGGGGGCTCCTGGGCTCGACTTGGCCCCTCCAGTCTCTCCTTCCCCCGGAGTTGTAGAGGCACGTCTGACCCCCTTCCCAAAGTTCACACTCGGAAGCCCCACATCCTGACGCCATGTTTGGAGGTGGGTCTTCGGGAGGTGCTGAGGTCAGGAGGATGGGTCCTCACGACAGGGATGAGTGTCCTCAGGAGAGACAGGACAGAGCTGGCTCCCTCTGCCGTGCCAGGAAGCTGGGAGTGGCCTGGCTGTCCCCAGCCATGCTGTGCCTGGATCTTGGCCTTGCAGCCTCCAGAACTGTGAGAAAGACATGTTTGTTGTTTGGGCCACTTAATCTGTGACAGCCTTGACATCCTGGTGACACCATGCCAGTTCCATCTCAAGAGAAATGGAAGTCAAGAAGGAGCTGAATGCAAACAGGATTTACTGGGGGAAAGTGTCCCCGTCGGGTGAAGGAGGGTGGACCAGGAGTGATGGGGAGAGCCTTCCATTCCCTGGGCAGGTCTGACAGCTGGGAACAGAAATGGGAAGGCAGGGAGAGCCCTGGGGCATGGCACGGCTCTGCAGGAGCATTGGGCAGGCCAGTGGGGAGTCCCTGCATCCATACGGGACATTCAAGATGGCGGCCACAGTGCCTTTGATCTTGCTGCAGAGGTCCCAAGCCATCTTTCTGTACAATTCTACTGGAGCATGGGGGACCCACTGCAGGAGAGTCTATCAGGGTGTGAACCCCAGGAGAAAGAACCTGGTCGTTAGTTATCCCAAAGCTGACTACCTGGCACCCGGAGGAGCCCAAGACAGGCAGAAACAGCCTGGCCCCTGCACCTTGCTCTGCTGGCCGTGAGTATGGGCTCCTGCCCATTTCCTGTGTGGCCTCCATGTGAACGGTGCAGGGGACCTGGGAGGGCTCATGGGGACCTGAGGTTTCACCTCCTGGGCTGGCCGCCAGCCTCCCCGTTCACAGTGAGCTCCAGAAGGCAGGTCTGGGCTGTCACCTCCTGGCTTCCATTCCCTCCATTCCCTCCATACGCAGACCTGAGAGTTTTCATCTCCACCAGCCCAGCTCCCTGAACCCTGGATGTCATGTCAGATTGGAACACGGCCTTGCTCAGACCAGGGAGCAGGAGCACAGAGAGACTCAAGGACTCTCGGGAGAGGACGGGAGCAGGACTGAAGAGTTAGAGTGAAGGCTTCTAAAGGCCAAGTCCAGGGCTTTCTGCTCTGTGCCTGGCAAATCCCCACGAATTCAGCCCTCGGTGTGAGGGGGCTGGGCGAGCGCAGGCCGGATGGCTTGGGCACACCGGTATTACACGGCAGGTTCCTGGGGCTGCACTGTGGCTGCTGTGACAACAGTTTTGGGGTCCTAATTATGCGTTGGTTAGGCTAAAAGTAAAGACCACCCTCCATTCCCCGAGACCCACGAGGAGGGGCAGGAGGGAGGGTTAAGCGCATCCGGCAGGGGTGCCCTCTGCACGTGGGACTGTGGTGGTGCACACCTGTTCTGCGATAGTCTCCACGTCTCTCTTATGGCTGCGAGGCAGATTTTAATGTCCCCACTGTAAAGCTAAAAACGTAGAGAAGTCACATGAAGTATGTCCCAGGGCAGAACTGAGCCCATGGTGCCTGAGCCCAAGTTCATTTCTCTTTCTGCTGTGGGAAGCTACTTTTTGGTTCCAGTGTTTTAGTTTCCTAGTGGCGACTGGGTGGGGGGCAGAAATCCCAGCCAGAAGTGTCTGTTGAAGTTACTGCTGTCCTGGGTCCGGTTAGCAGCTTTGGATCTGCTGTCAGGGTGTCCTAGGTCTCAGGAAGGAATGGGAGTCTCCAGGGACCGGATTCATATTGACTAGACCCACAAGAGACTGATGGGCAAGCTGAAGGGCAGTCTATTCCTTAGCAAGGGAGCGAGCAGGATTCCCAAGTCCATCCTCCAGGCTCTCTGGTTCCTAGAAGTCTGTGAGGTTGAGTTGATGAATATGAAACCAAAACCAGAGTGGCTGGGAGGGGAATTTGAAGAATCTTCCACAGCTCCTCCCCGACGTGGTGGAAGTGTTTCCGTGTTTCTCCTCTTTAAACACAACTGAGTAGGTATCACCAGGTTTTGCTCATTGCCTTGGTTTTTACCAGACTTTTCCTGATACTTTCTCTATATAGAAATGCATTTTCCCTTCAGATGCCTTTCAAAGGCCTTATCAGAATTGCTTTAGGTGAACAATTTCCTCCGATACGTAACCCACCAACTGCAATTTCAGGACCTGCTCTTACTGGTTTAGCCCGGACACTCTCTGTCTTCTAGCTGATTTCACAAACCATTACCTTATCCATTACATGTGGTGTTCTCCGTCTAGTCCCTACAAGACCTCACCTTGTGGGGGTTGTAGATGCTGCCTGACCCCCTGTACACTCTCACTGAAGTGATAAAATCTGTTTTAAACTGCGGCTTCGAAGCAGTCACGGGCCCTAACTTAAGAGCAGCCCATCTGTACACACATCTAGCCTGAACTCCACCTCGAGCGGGAATGGGGAGAGCTTCTCCAAAGGTAACGAGCTCATTCAGGAAGAACCAGTGGACACGCACCTGGGGGTTCATTCAGGTAGGGAGAGGCAGAGAGAGGTAATAATGGTAAAATGAAAAGGGGATTTGCATAGGCTGCTTTGAGACAATGACCTGGGCCGGAGGACCACTGGGGGGTGGTGCAACCGAGGCTGGCCGACGTCTTCATGAGTGTTTCTGTGTATGGCAGCAGTGGCCTCTGTGCCAGGTGGGTTTCTGGCAGGGTCCTGTGTGAGAGCTCTTACTCAGGCACGAGTGCATGAGACCCCTCCTCCATATTTATTTTTGTTAGGGTTTGACATGAGCAACTCCGTTTTCTTTTAAGCGGGATAAGAGTTCAGAGAGATTCTTTTTTTTTTCTTTATTGATTTTAAAAAAATAAATGACAGTGGAATGCATTACAATTCTTATTACATGTATACAGCACAATTTTTCATATCTCTGGTTGTATATAAAGTATGTTGACACCCAAATCGTGTCTTCATACATGTACTTTGGATAATGATGTCTATCACATTCCACCATCCTTGATAATCCCCTGGCCCCTCCCTTCCCCTCCCACCCCTCTGTCCTATCTAGAATTCATCTATTCCTCCCATGCTCCCCCTCCCTACCCCACTATGAGTCAACCTCCTTATATCAGAGAAAACATTCGGCGTTAGTTTTTTGGGGGATTGGCTGACCTCACTTAGCATTATCTTCTCCAACGCCATCCATTTACCTGCAGATGCCATGATTTCATCCTTTTATTGCTGAATAAAATTCCACTGTGTCTATATGCCACATTTTTTTAGTACATTCATCCACTGAAGGGCATCTAGGTTAGCTCCACAGTTTAGCTATCGTAAATTGTGCTGCAATAAACATTAGAGAGATTCTTTCTCTTAGGATTTGGAAGTGAGAAGTAGAGATCAAGGGACCATTCAAGGGACTATTTAAGGGACCATCAAGCTTGGGGGAGCTTGACGGTGACGGGTCAGGAGATGAGGGGATGCTCACTCTCTTGGTCCCCAGGGATGCCGGCACGAGAGCCACAAATGGAGATGAACTGTATCCCAGTCCTGGAGGCCAAGGTGTGGACACAGTGGGCTCCTCTGATGCCTAATCTGCTCCTGGCCTCTCTCCTGGTTTCCGGTGGCCTCAGCCTTCCTCAGCTTCAGGAGGGCTCCTCCTGGAATCTTCCCATGGCTTCCCCTCTATACACACCTGTTTCTGTGTCCGACTTCCCCTTTTTATAAGAATACCAGTCAAATTGGCTCATCTGCCCTAATGACCCCTTTTTATTTTGCTCATCTCTATAAAAGCCTTATTTCCAAATAAGGTCACACTCTGAGGTTCTGAGGGCTAGAACTTCAACACATCTTTGGGAAAAACACAATGCAACTAATAACTCCTCCCTTAGAGCCAAACTCAGAAAGCAAGTCTGGGAGGAGCCCAGGGAAGTGTCTGTGGGTCCATGGGCTTTAGTGACGAGGCCCTCTTGGTCTCAGCATTGGATCTGTCTTTTGACTTACTGTCCTCTCAAGGCAGCCTCAAGATCACGGCCACAGGTACCTCTGTGAAAGCAGCCTCAACTGGGCCATCTGTGGGGGCATAATAAGGCACAACATGGGGAGGGGACTCCCACAATCACCCCTTCTTTCTTAAAGTGACTACGAATTGTTACCTCTCACAATGAAGGGATTTTAGTAAGGTTTCCTTTAGGACCTGGGTTACTGTCGCTGTTCCTTAATAGGGCCAGAGCCCACTGCCCAGGAATCAAGTGCAGGAATAGAAGTTCTGAACTGGCAGTTACATTCTCGTTCTGGCCTCCACACTGCCAGGACTCAGCTGTGTGACCCCGGGCTTCAGTCCCTTCATCTGTCAAACAGGGGCTCTCCCTAGCTATGCAATTCTGTGATTTTATCATAATTGATCAATTAAGCCCAAATAGTCCCTCCAACAGACAGCCTCAAATATGCACTTTAGAAAATGCACTAACTGGGTTAATCATGTGCCCATAAAGTGAGAGTTGATTATCCAGCGCTCTGGGAAGCAGACCAGAATTTCTCTCCCAAACGTGAGATTTACTTTAAGCTTAAGTTATTTTTTAAAAAAGGAGACAAAACAATATCATCCCTGTATTAATTTGTAGAGGTGGAAAAAAAGATTTCTGCCAGTCTTGAGTCTTAGATAAATACCCAAGAATAATACTAACCTCCCTGGAATGGCATTGAGGGGTAGAGACTTGCTGAACAAACCCGATTTATTCCAAGAAAGCTGCTCTCCGGGTCTTTTGATTGTGATGGTGAGTGGCCAGGGGAGGCAATTATGGCTCTTCTTCTATTTTTAGTCTCAAAATACCTTAGAGATCTTGCCATGGTGGCCCAATGGTCAGGAAGAGCCACCTGGCACCAGGTGGGAAGGGCCCCGGGGTAGAGGTCTCTAAAGAAATGAATCTCAGGCAGGCCTGGGTGGGAGGAGGGAGAAGGGAGCTGTCTGTGCCCAGGACCTCCAAGTCCTGCCGTCCCCTTAAGACCGTCATAGCCTAAAGCAGAGGACACCCAGGTAATCAGTGGATACCCAGGTAATCAAATGGTTCCA
Organism: Urocitellus parryii; assembly: GCF_045843805.1. Taxonomy (NCBI): domain Eukaryota; kingdom Metazoa; phylum Chordata; class Mammalia; order Rodentia; family Sciuridae; genus Urocitellus; species Urocitellus parryii. Next base: position 25,988,760 of record NC_135539.1, on the reverse strand, counting down.
GTTGAGTTGTGAGGGTTAGATCTGGAAAGTCCCCCAAAGCTTGTGTGCTGAAGGCCTGGTCCCCAGTGAAGTGACATTCCAAAGTGGGCTGTGGGGAAGCGATTGGATCACAAGGGCTGAGTGTGTCCACCACACCCTTCCTCCATGATGTCCTGCCTCGTCTCAGACCCCGAGCAACGCAGGTGGCCGACCAGGGACTGAAACCAGGAGCCCAAACAAATCCTCCTTCCTTAAGCTGGTTTTTCTCAGGTATATGTTAGTGAGGAAAACCTGATTCCCAGGAGTACACTGGTTTCTGTCAAGTTCACAGCTAACAGCAGGAATGACCGGGTGTGTTAGAGCAAGTCCAGGGAACTGAGCGTCATGCGCCAACTCAACACCACTTCTTGAAAGATATTTAGTTTGTTTTTTTACTCACTATTAAAGGTTAAGTGAAAGGCAGATGCCAAGTCCTATGCAGTGGGCACCCACCGTATAAATGTTACACTACACACAGCACATGCACACGTATATATTCATACAAGTGCCGTAGACTTCTAGAGTTCACGTGTGCACACACGCCCAGAGCGCCACGTCAAAAATAATGATTAATCACACGTGGTGACTGAACCTGTACTACGCAGCTTGAGACATTCCACAGATTGTGCTAAATTCTTTATGCACCATATGCCATTTAAGTCTTTTTTTAAAATGCGAAATAGATCATATGTACAAAACGTGGCTCTAGCATGTCCATGATGTAACTGGTAAACACAAACAGAAACCCATGCCCTTTCCTCCCGGCCTAGGCTGTGACCCCAGCAAATCTCCCACCCTCTGCCTGCCTCAGAATTAGCTGCTGTCCTGAAATCTGCGCTGACAACTATCTTGCACGTGTTGTTTACTTTTAATGTGATCAAACAACACACAACATGAGAGCTACCGTCCTCAAATCCAGGGGTACGCTGCAGTGTCTGGTCTTGGCCCAGGTCGTAGGCAGACCCCTGGGCCCTTTGCATCTTGCAGAATGGACGTTTCCTACCTGTGGACATCTCTGCAGCCCCTCCCCCAGCCTTGGAAGCCACTTCCTGCTTCTGTGGCTTTGACTCCTTTCGATGGCCCGTGGAAGCAGGCTGCGTTGTCCACCCGTAGTTGGTTGGCTTTCTCAGGCGGCATAAGTCTTGGTGTTCCTCCTGCTATCACAAAAGCTAGGACGTCCTATTTAAAGGCAGCATAATGGCCCATTGTGTATTTGCCACACTTGCTTTGTCCACTCATCTGCTGATGGACATCTAAGTTGCTCCTGCATCGATCGCAAACGACATTGCCAAGAACAGAGGGAGACAAATGTCCCTTCAAGATCCTGACATTGTTTCTCCGGGAGGTCTGTCCTGAAGTGGGATGGCAGGGTCACGCACGGGTTCTGGTTCTGATCTGGGGGAAGTTCTGTGCTGTGTCCCACGGCAGCTGGCCCTCTGCGTTCCGACCGACAGGGCATGAGGAGGGCTTCTCCACACCCTCCAGGGCACTTGCCACTTGTTCACATATTTATTTACGATGATGGTGTCAGCCACCTCTCAGAAGCAATCAGATACCTGGGGAAGGGAGAGTGGATTTTGGAGGACACTGGCAAACAGAGAGGAGTCGAGAGCATTGCAGATGGCCCGTAGCTGTGCAGGTGACCACAGCAGGGCCTGGAAACCCTGGCCCCCACACCCTGCCGGAGGTCAGGGAAGACTGGCTGCAGCTGCTATCAGGTGCAGAGTTTGTCTGGATTCTATTCTCTCTTTCCTTGGCTTCCTGGTTATTCCTATTATCATTCCTATGAAATATCTCTTTCCAATTTTTGCTTTTTTCCTATGAGTTACTTTTTCCTCTGAATGGTCACCAGTTCTGAATTCATGTTGAATATGAATTCTTTAAGTTCATGCAAGGCTGACAGCATCTTCCAGGTTGGGGTTTTCCTCTCCGTCTGCTTGTGCTGTGTCTGGAGGAGACGAGGGGGGCCGCACTGGAGTACTGCTGGGCTGGTCCAGTCCTTACTGCATGATGTGGCCCTTTGGGTTCCGGAAAGCTGTTCACCTCTGAGATCACCCACATTGTCTCCTGTATTTAATCCTAAATGTGTTAAAGGTTTGCCCTTTTGCATTGTGATATATATATATATATATATATATATATATATATATATATATGTAAGAATTATATATATAATTTAAAATATCACATAATATATTATAATATTTATATATTATTTTATATAATTATATATAATTACTATGTGATATTTTAAATTATTATATATTATATATTTATATATTACATATGATTTAGCTATACTATATATAATAATTATGCTTTATAAGTATATAATTATAATTATACATTGTAAGGTACTATATATAATTTATATATATAGACATGTGATAATTTAAATTAATTTATATATTATATATAGTTTAACTATGCAGTATATATAATAATAATACTTTATAATTATACATTGTATGGTACTATATATTATGTATAATAATAATATAAGTATTTCATCATATATTGATTTATTGCATACAATTTGGTTTACACACACACATGGCATGAGGTAGGGATCCAGTTCCATATTTCCCCACATGGATAGATGATTGGCATCACTATTTATTGAGCAGTGAACTTTTCCTCATTGTCCTGCAATTTCGATGTTGATGTATAATGATTGTTCCATACACAGGTGTATCCTTTTCTGGGCCTTCCGCTGATCCGTTCTGCTCCATGAGTCTATTCGTCTATTTCTGGGCCAGTTCCACATGGTCTTAATTATCAGAGCCTTAGAAGAAGTATTAAGTTTTGATCCAAGTTCCCCCTCTTATGCATCTTTGTTTTATTTTATTTTGGGAGGAGAATTTCATCCCTTCTTTCTTCCACATTAATTTTCACAAACAGCTTAGCATGTCTGGTATTGGCATTGCATTGAATCTGTAGATCAATGTTGGGAGAATTAAAATCTTCACAATATTGATCTCTAAATATAGCAGATATCTCCCTTTATTTACATCTTTTTAAGGGTTTTCAACTTTTAATGTTTTGTTAGTTTTATTCTTATGGAACACCTTTTATTAGTTTCGTAAATGATATTTTTTCAATTTCACTTCCTGTTTCTTGCTAATATATAGAAGTTCAGTGGACTTTTTTAGTGTTTCTATGTGGAAAACTTGCCAAATTTCCTACCAAATGAATAACTTGCCTATAGGTATTTTAGAGTTACCACAGATAATATTATAAACTTATGACCATCACGAGTTTGAATCTATCTTACTTCCCCATCTTTTTAAAAAACTTATAGAACTGACCCATAAAAACAGAAATGTTAATAATGCAATATCATGCACATTTTAATTCATGTGTATATTGCATAACATTTAAATCATGTTAAACATATTTATATCTTCAAACATTTATCATTTCTTTATGGTGAAAACTTTCAAGATCCTCTATCCTAGCTTTCTGAACCACAGATATAGTCACTCTACTCTACTCTGGCCACCATAGTTTTACTCTCAACTTCTATGACATCAACTTTTTTAGATTCCACATTCGAATGTGTTCGGGCAGTAGTTGTCTCTCTGTGTCTGGCTTGTTTCACTTAATGAAATGATCTCCCATCCCCTCAGTGTTGCTAAAAATGACAGGATTTCATTCTTTTCATGGCTGAATAGAATCCCATGGAACATTGAATGTGGGCCACATTTTCTTTATCCATTCATCTGTTGATGGGCATTTGGGCCATTTCCATTGCTTGTCTCTTGTGAATAGTGCTGTAGAGAACACGGAGCGCAGATGTCTCTTCAACATACTGACTGCACTTCTAATCTTCAGATTTTTTTTTCTTGTCTTATTGCATTGCCTTGGGTCCTTAATATGATGATGACTAAAAGTGATGCTAGCAGATACCCTTGAGTGTGTGTGTGTGTGTGTGTGTGTGTGTGTTCCAGTTGAAGGAAATCTCTCTTTTTAAAAATATCTATTTTTCAGTTTTTGGTGGACACAACATCTTTATTGTATTTTATGTGGTGCTGAGGATCAAACCCAGCGCCCCGAGCATGCCAGGTGAGCGCGCTATCACTTGAGCCACATCCCCAGCCCTGAGGGAAATCTCTTTAATCCTTAATTTCTCAAAGGCTCTGATATGTGATTAGCCTCAGATCCACATATGTATGGCTTTTTCCCATACAATTTTAATATTCTCAAATTCTAGTTGAGATTTGTTTTGAGTCTTTCCGATAATTTTGGAAGTCTCTGTCTTCTCCATTTTGTTTTTGAGTGTATGGAACCTCCTTTGTCTCCGTGATGCTCCTGGTGACTCCAGCTTCTGCACTCCTCCTCGGACTGATTCCAGGCTCATTTCTGTTTCCTCCCCTCACAGTGGCCTGTTACCTCCAGAGATCTGGTGGCTTATTCCAGATTTCAGGCAAGTTCCCTGTGGGAATCATCTTTAACCAAAACTCTTGAGTTTAAATTTTCCAGCATATTCATAATATAATAAGAATGAGGTCCATGTCCTCATTAAATATTTTTCCTTAGGGATTCTCAGGAGATTTCTTTCTTTTTTTTTTTTTTACTCACTCAACCCGGAGTTAAGAAAACCACCAGCAATTTTCCCAACATTGATCTATAGAACAGGATTTCTGTTTAATTTACCCACTGAGGGCTTCACCTCCCAAGGCTCTACCTCTAAGAAGGAGTTTCTTACCTGTCTTTCAATTTAGGCTTTGCTTACATCCTTTGTGTGTGCATTTTGTCGACACACGTGGTAAACTGGTGTGTTCCTGGGCTGGGATTGGGGCTCAGCAGTAGAGCGCTCCCCTAGCACAGTCGGGACCCAGGTTCGATTCTCAGCACCACATAAAAATAAAAGGCATTGGGTTGTGTCCATCTACAAAAAAAGATATTCTCTCTCTCTCTTTCTCTTTAAAAACAAACAAACAAACAACAACAACAACAAACTGGCGTGTTCCTGAAGGGAGAAGCCAGCTTCAGAACAGACGACTTTTCTTGAATCATGCTTTATTACCATTTCTCACCTCCAACTTGCATTCAAGCTCAGCATAATGAAATATGCTTAAAATATATCAGTGTTAATTCTCTGTCACTGTGGCAAAATACCCGAGAAAAATCAATTTAAAGGGGGAAAGATTTATTTTGGTTTACAGATTCAGAGCTTTCAGAGCAAAGTTGGTGGGTTCCTTTGCTTTGGGCCTGTGGGGGGCAGAACATCATGGCAGAAGGGCCTGGTGAAGGGAAGCTTCTCACTAGGAAGCCGAGGGGAAGGGGCTGGGACCCTTCCAGGTATGCATCCGTGACCTGCTTCCTCCAATCCCCCACCTCCTACAGTTTCTGCCAGCTCCCAATAGTGCTTGTTCTTAAAATAACTTTTACTAAGTTCAATGTTGCAAGAATTCTGCAGACATTTCATCAGGCAATATTTGAGAAATACCAGCTCAGACACAGTAAATTTCTGAAAATTTAATGGCATTACGCTATTAATTAATAACAACAATTAACAACTCCTTGATTAACTGAAGTACTAGAATGAAAATCTGGTTATTAATTTGTTGATTGCATCAGACTCCAACAATAGATATTTTTGTTTCAAGTTCAAGTGCAGAAAATATTCCAGCCTGTGGTGAGTCTGGTTTACTCACCACCCCTGTCAGTGCGCTGGCCTAGCACTGGTGTGAGTCGGTCCTTGTGCTAGAGAGGCAATGATGACCTAAGCAACTTACCCTCGAGTTTCAGATCACTGCTTTGGAGGAGACCAACACTAGACACCCCTTTAGGGAGCTCATGAGCTAGGGAAGCGAATTTGAGCTGCATGGTCTCCAAACACCTGGTACCTCAGAGTCTTTGGTTCCACCTGAGCTGCTTCTGGACACAGGGATGTTGACCTCAATGTCAGGTGACAGTTTGGTGCCCAGGAAGGTAAAAGAGCCTGCTATTTAAGTTTGCACGTAGTTCTCAACAATCCAGCAAAAGTGGTGCTCGTAGAAAAAGCGAATTGAGCCCCAGAGTCCTAACACGGGGGTGATGAGGTTGCTGCGTGGAGCTGAGATTCCGCATCCTACTCCGCCATTTCCTTCCAGGGCTTCCAATTAGGTTCTGGAGACCCTTTGCTCCAGGCTGAGGCTCCACCATCACTCCTTGGTGGGGCTCCTCCTCATTGCACATGCCCTCGTCTGTCCGTCTTCCCTGCTCGGAATCTCAGCTCCGGGCTGTGAGCTGTCTGCTGCCACACTCTGACTTCCATGTGCAGGACTGTGCCTGGTGCACACCCTGAGCACGGGATGAATTGTTATGCTTGAATTCGGGACCCCCAAAAGACCACCAGAGACCAAGATCGATGTAAACAGCAAAGAGGTGTTTATTGCGAGCTAGCTCAGTCCTCCGCACACACACAGCAACTGGTGACGCTGAGAGGCCCCGAGCCCAGGGTTTGCAGCAGTTTTATACATTCTTTGGAGAAGTCAGGGACTTCACATACATCATAGCATCCCTTAGCAAATCATCACACACCGCGGGAAAATCAAATAACAACTCTAAAACATGATTAGCACATTCACTGGCAGGAACAAGTTGGGTAGGGATGATTGGTTACTACAAGAGGGGGATTCATTTGAACTGATTGGTTTAAGCCAAGAGGGGTGTACGTGCTGAACTACATGGTTTCCCAACATGTTATCGACCACCATAAACTGCTGGGAGGGTCATCTGGCATCCCAGGTATTTCCTTGTCTCATGCTGATTGGTGGCTACTAGGGGGCTGCTATGGATCCCCATCTAGCCTGACTGAGTCAGGGACACCTGGTGCAGCAGATCTCTCCTGTTATTTGTAGATAAACAACTTAGCAGGGTGGGAATGTGCCTAGGAGTGCTCTGTGGGTCTTTCCAAGGACAAAGATGATGTCGCTTCCTTGGACAGGCTTTGCTCTGAGGTAGAGGCTGGTTTTTCAGAATATCCGTGGAAGGAAAGAATTTCTCTCTGGTCTAAGAATGAGAAAGGAAACCAGCTCAGGGCTAAAAGGCCTAGGAAGGACACAAAGTGCAAAGCATTCTATAGCGGTGGCTCTCAACACTCCCCAGGAAGCCTTGTTAAAATGCAGGCTGCAGGGTGAAGCCCTCATCTTTTATAGTTGGTAGGGATTGGGGGGGGGCACAGAATATATGTTCTAGTAGGTTTTGAAGTGCAGTCTGGGGGCCTCCCTGTAGGAACAAGTGTCTTGCAAGAAACCCTCTTGTATCAAAAAGTCTGTGCCCCCTACGACCCCAATACCACACGCAGATTAGCTTTTCTAGAGCTACATGCTCCTTGACATTTTAGAACAAAGATTGCTACTGTCCCTCCATTTAATTATGTCTTATCATTATTGGAGAGAAAAGAAGCCAGGACGTAACCTTAGAGATGGAGAGATGGCCTAGGAAAGTCAGAAGACTTGTCTAAGGTCACAGAGTCAAGGGCCAAATTGGCACCAATGACCAACGTCCCTTTAACACACCCTTGCTGATCCGTCCCAAAGAGAAAACGACCCTTAAGAGATCTAAACACCAAGGGAACATGCTTCTTTTTAAATCTTTACATTTTTTTGGGGGGGGGGGGGAGTAAGATATACTACAGTGCAATTGAGGGGAAAAAAATGGAGTCCCAATAAAAGTATTTATGATAATGGGAGAGAAACCCATTAAGAATTTTATTAGATAAGGATGACAAAATTAACTTCCCCTGTTTTCATTTTAGAATCACTGAACGCTTGTGTTTCCATAATAAAAGTAGCAATGAAGAGAAAATTGGACACAGGGCATTACCCTTTTCCCTCTGCAGGGTGGAGGGGGAGGATTCCTCCTCCCCTCAAAGACAAGGGAGGCCCGCCCTGGTTTAATTAAGGAGGACGCTACATCGTATGTAGAAGAGTCGTGTTGGATAGAGAAACATATAAAACCCAATGCTAAGCAGAAAGTTCAGCCAGGAGAAAAGCAAAGAAAGAAAAGAGCACCCAAAGCAAAAGGAACAGAGAAAAAAATCATCTTAATGAAGTTAAGAATAATCCAAGGATTCAACTTGTACGTGGGTCCTCCTCGGTGATCCTAGGTGGAGACCGGGCACCTGGGCCCTTGCTCCTGACTCCCTGCTCCTTAATACCCACAGCGAGTTCTTAGTGGTTTGTGAATTTTGTTTGGCTAAAGGCAGGAGATGTGCTTCTGCCCACAGCCTCCTGGGGTAATACTGTGGACACAGGAAAATCAGAGGTCCCAAGGGTGCTGCTTCCTCCATCTGATCCAGAGATAAAGGTGGAGACACCAGAGATGGTCAGTGTGGTCAGTGTACAGAGGGCCATTGGCCACGAGGCTTTGTGACTCTGAGGGCACACACAGGCTCTGGAGCTGGTGGCACAACACCACCGAGCTCTCAGAGAAAGGCTGTTCTTACCTTCCCTGCTCTGTGACAGGCCCCGGGGAACTGGCCCCTGGGCCCAGGACGCGTCTGCACCTCGCTGAGCAGAAGGAGGAATCCTGCTCACCACAGGGATTATTTTATGTTTATTTTTTTAAAAAATCATCAATAGCATATTTATTCTAATGCAGGCCAGCTCTTTGCAATCGCTTCTGGCATGGTCTTCTGTGGCTGTTCCCAGGAAGGAGCAAAGCAATTCTTACTATTAGAACTGGAAAATGTGCAGCTCTGCACTTTCTGTATCAGCAGGTCGAGAACATGAGCTCAGTGACCGATGAGCTCCAGTGACCTCAAAGCTCAGAGGGAGAGGAGAGAGGGGGAGGGAGACGGAGACTGAGATCATTGGAGACACACCATCAGTCCGTGGCCGCCTGTGTCCTGCAACACGGACGGACTCTGAGCTTCTAGAAGACAAACTTCTACTTTCTCATGTGCAGCATTTTCCAGAGGCTGCTTTTGAGGAAACTGATTGGGTTCTAATAGCAGCTGCAGATTTTGAGCGTCTACTATGAACTGGACACTGCTCTGAGGTAATTCATCTGTCCAGTCCTGTCGGGGGCTTGTGGCTGTTACTCCCATTGGGAACGTGAGGAATCTAAGGTTAGGATGGCCTCCATTAAGATGAAGGCCTGGGGAGGGAGAGGAGGGGGTGTGCTGGGTGATTAAAGGGAGCAAATGATCCTATGGATAAGAGTGAAGCGAGGCCTGCTGAGACGGGGAGCTGAGGCTGAATCAGGAGACTGGGTCCAGAGTCTTGATTGAACTGCCCAGGAATGTATAATGGCTCTCCCCCACTCAAGCACATTCACTCCCCCCCCCCATTACTTATGGTTTACTCTGTCTGAAATCCTTAGCTGACTATTGATTTATTTATTTTTAAATTTGTTCTAATTAATTATACATGACAGCAGAATGCATTTCGATTCATTGTACATAAATGGAGCACAGCTTTTCATTTCTCTGGTCGTGCACGATGTAGAGTCGCACCATAGGTGCAGTCGTACGTGAACCTGGGGTAATGATGCTCATCTTATTCTACCATCTTTCCTGGCCCCATGCCCCCACCCCTTCCCTTCCTCCCCTTGGCCCAATCACCGTTCCTCCCTTTTCCCCCACGCCCCACCCCCTTATGGATCAATATCCACTTATCAGCGAGAACATTCGTCCTTTGGTATTTTAGGATTGGCTTACTTCACTTAGCATGATATCCTCCAACTCCATCCATCCATTGACCTCCAGATGCCATACTTTCATTCTCTTTTAATCTCAGCTGACGATTTAACTCGGAGTTTAAAGGGGGCCTCCTGGCTGAGCACAGCCTGCTGGGGAATCTGGGGTGGGCAATGGTCAAGGTGGTCGAAAACCATCAGGGACTCCCGGGACAGAGGGCTGTTTTCAGCTGAAGTGGTCTCTGTGTAGGTGAAGAGAGGGAAGAGGAGGGTAGCCCCAGAGCCCAGTGCAGCAGGCCTGTGGGGTTGCATTCTGGCTTTTCTCCTCCTACAAATCTGGGCAGACACCCCCAGGAATGCAACAGGCAACGCAGAGCCAGATCGGGTATGGAGCTGGAGGGAAGAGGGAGGGAGACGAGCCTGGGCATCCCCTCCCCTCCCGGACTCCTGCTTCCTTGTGAGGACTGAGAGGGAAGCCCTGAGCTGAGGCAGGGGTTGGGCTGGGCCTGGCAAGTGACCATGGCTTCCTGGCAGCTGGATACCTCCATCCAAAGGCAGACTCCACCACCCACGGTTCCGTGAGCTCCACAGTTGATGGACTGGCCTCAGCTTCCTCCCCCTTCGCACCGTCCATGAAGGAGTCATACCCAGGGAGGGTGAGCGCACGGGATAAATAACAAGGCCCCTGAGGGGCACAGCTACATTAAGAGACCCCAGCATCAGAGGTCCTAGGGGAGCTCTCCTGAGCAGTGGAGGAGATGAGAGATGATAAGGCAGAGACACAACACACACACACACACACACACACACACACACAGTGGCCATGCCCAGAACGGAAGTTAAGTCACTGACATAAGGTTTGTACCTATTGTGTGGGGTGGGGTGGGGTGGACACAGCGGAGGGACTTAGTGCTTTGAGACATTGTTCCCCATAGAAAAGGGCAAAGGGAGGGAGACAGACTTTACAGAGAGGAGCCCAGGATGATAGGAAACCCAGGCACAATGAATCAGGCACAGCAGACGGCAAGTTAGGGTTCTATGGTATAGCATGGCAAGCAGGTCAAGGTAATGCACCACGTCAGGAATCAGGCAGTGGTTACATCTGGGGAAGAAGAAGGTGTTGTGACTGAGATTCTGCAGTGTTGATAAGATTATGGCCAAAAGAGTGCTTTGAGGAAAATTCATACTCCAGATATTTAGATGAGTGAAAGAAGGAAAGCTCAAGTGTCCATGTAACCTGTGAAAAGGAAGATATGTGAAGAAAAAAACAACAAATTCAAAACAAGTAAAATAAGAGCATAAAAATAAGATGAAAGGGTGAAATAAGAGCAGAAATTAGAAAATAAGGCTCAAATGGAGATCAACAAATCCAAATTGGGATTATTAAAACAGCCAAACAAAAATCTAATATTAAACAAGAATAAAAGAGACAAGACATGAATAAGCAATAGTGGGAATCAAGGAGTGACCATTATAGATGAGCATTATAGATGATCTTAAGTGCCCCCAAGGCCCTGTGGTAAAGACTCTCAGGGTGGTGCTGTTGGGAATGGTGGAGCCCTCAGGAGGCGGGGCCTAGCGGGAGGTCTTTAGGTCATTGGGGGTGTGTCTTAATAAGGTGCTAAGATCCTGGCCTCTTCCTCTTGTTTTTCCTTCCATTTCGTGGTCAGGAGGTGAGTGGTTTCTCTCTGCCACATGCCCCAGCCCCTGGTGCTGCCTTGCCACAGACCTAAAAGCACTGGCCCAACCCATCATGGATGGCAGGCTCTGAGACTGTGAGCTACTATAAACACTTTTTCTTTATAAGTTGATTCTGTCAGGTACTTGTCATGGTAACAGAAAGCTGACGAGTATAGTCACTTTATAATAGTTTGAATATTGGGTGAAATGAGTACATTGATAGAAAAGTATGACTCACCAAAAGCAAATAAAGAAAAATCAAGTCTGAACATTCATGTGATAAATAAGAAATCAAGTCAGTAGTCAAATGAGTCCAAGGAGATAATGCCAAAATGTTTTCCAAAATTACACTTATTGATACCATCGGCATATAAGAATCCACATCTTATGTGGCTCCCTATTTCTCTGACCCAGTTGCTCTCGGAGCTTTGCATTTCTGTTCCCACATTCCACTTATTACACGCCAGGTTCTTTGGAAGTTCTCATCTAATAAACGTGAACTAATCCTCTGAAGGGACCTGTTCACCTGAACCTTTCTTTGTATTTCTCCAAGCATTCCCACAGCACTTGGTAGAATGCTTTGACATTTGCTAACATGCTGAACACTCAGCACTTGAGATAACCCTAAGGGTAAGGTAAGGAAGCTGAAGCTCATAGCGTTAAAGTCACTTGGAGGACAGAAGGGTTTGTATGTGGGAGAAAGGCTCCACAATGCCAAGATTCCCCTAAGCACATGTCACGTGGGTTTCCTGGGGACAGGTGTTGACACAGGCGTAGGAGAGCAGCAGGCATATTGAGGGGTGATGTCCATGAGACACAGAGAGGGAGGAGGCAGGGTGGGGGAGGGAAGGGCTCTGGCCAGCTGTGGAGGAAAGGGGAGGGGGAGTCGAATGAGGAAGGTCCACCTATGGACCTCTGCCGTCTGCGAGTGTGAAGTCACAGACGCCACCTTCACTCCCTGGGCCAGAATACATGCTCCTTGTTGTATTTGCTGCTCCAGTTGTCCCAGGTTTGGCCACTAGGGGATCCTTCTGGTGGCTCTTGGTGCTCTCTGACACGCTCTGCATGGGTTGGGTGTGGTTAGTCCCCTGGATTAATCCTGAGTTGGAGGCTTGGTCCTGGGGGTGGCGATGTGGAGGTGGTGGCCTTCTAGGAAATGACAAGTCTCGCCCCCTCCCTCGCTCTGGCTTCCTGGGCCACCACGCGGCCTCCCCGTCACATGGGTTCTTGCAGCAGACCTTGGCAGTGTCCCTGTGGGGCAGCTTCGCAGGTGTGCAGAAGGCAAGAGTGCAAGGCTCACGCCGTCTGTCCCAAGGTTTCAGAGGAAAGGCCGGGAGGCCACAGGTCAGCTCCCTGCAGAGAGCCCCAGCAGAGGCACCCAGTGGGGCTGCAGGAGGGGCGCTCCGCAGGGACACTGGAAGGCCAGATGCATGAAGCGCTCAGCCAGGAAAGCTACAGGCATCAATGCTGCCCTGTGAGAGTCACAGAGTGGGCAAAGGCAGGCTCAGGCTGTGTGAGGCCTGGGACCACCCTTCGTCACCCCAGGCACAGCACGCCACGCCCGGGGCTTTAACATGCAATGTCTGCCCCGTTGGGTGTCCGTCTTACTTTAGGGTGGCCTCCACTCCCCTTGTGCTCCCTTGTAGAATAAAAAGGCGCCCATCTTGCCATTGATGCTCAGAAGCAGGTAGCTGGTGATCTGTTCTTTCTTTCTTTTTGATCACATTTTGTCGGCACCCACTGAAGCTGTTTGCCTTGGGTCTGAGCTAAGGCTTTGGACTAGAGCTTTTGAGGGACCCTGGCTTTGAGTTCAGACTTGGGGGTGACTGGGGATGGAGCAAGGCATTTTGCACTTTGAGAAGGGCATGGACGCTGGGAACACCATGTTCAGGTGCAGTTTGTTTTCCAGGAGATTCATGCATTTGTCTTTGGAGTGGTGGGACCTTCGGGGTGGCAGGCCTAGTGGAAGGTGGCAGGACTGGCTCCTCCTCCTGGCTCTGGCTTCCTGTCTCATCACATGGTTTCTCTGTCTGGCACATGCTCCTGCTATCATGGTACCACCCACCGTGAGGTGATGCACACAGCGGGGGCCCTCACCAGAGCTCACGCATGCTGTTTGGACTTCCAGTCTTCAGAACTGTAAGATCAATGAACCCCTTTTGTTCATAAGTATCCAGCCTTGGGAATTTTGTCATAGTGACAGCGAACAGACGCTGCACCCTCCTGCTGCATTTCCTGACCCCTTCTCGCCTTCTGGCTTCATGAAGCCTTCCAGGTTCTTACTATTGCTTTCTTGCTCCATTCCTGGAATCGACCCTCTCTCCAAGTCCTCTGGTTCCTTTCCTGGGAGGAAAGTATATAGGAAACAAGACCTGAGGGCCAGATATGGAAAAAGCCCTGTCAGACCAGGACAGTTTGTGCTCAGAGCTTAGCGTAGTATGTTCCCTGGACTCCAAATAAGCAATTGTTGCTAATATGGCTGACTTCGAATACTAAATGTCACCTAGTGACAAAATGCTTCATCCAGACAGCACAGCGAGTGACCCACTGTTTGCCAGGTACTGAGGGATTTCCTGGGACGTCGTTGGACTTTCAATAGGAAACCAGGAAAGTCGCAGGTCATCTGAGAGGGTTGCTGGCCCTGATGTGGGAGAGGGTGGGCGAGGGAGGGAGGAACCCCACGTGGGTCACATCATCAGGAAGGTGTGGGTGCAGGAGCAGGACTTGGGTCGATCTGGAGCCATTAGGAGAGGCAGCGAAAGCTCTTCCCTCTCGTCGTCACTCATCTGTCACTCTGTCACTCTGGGAGTGGCTTTTGCAGTGTGTGCCTGGGCCCCGGCTCTCGATTCTCTGCTGTCTCTTCTCTGAGCTGTAAATAATAGCTCTGGACTTTAAACACTGCTCAGATAAGCTGTGATTGCAGACGTGTTCTGTGCCAAGGCGACATGTTTCTCTGCCAGTGACATCCTGTTGGAGCAGGAGGTGCGAAGTCCAGATGCACAATTACGACGGGGCTTCCAACAGCCCAACTAAATCAACACTGCTGGCCTCTCACAGCTGCTGCGGCACCTGGGCTGCTCCTACCGAGAGTGTCCCCAGGAGGGCTGGGCAGGAGGTGGAAGGATCAGCACTAGAAAGGTTGAGAGCTGGCTGCATCCCGGGCCTAAGCCGAACCTGTCAATCATCTCGTTAAGCTCTCTGCCTGTGTGCGAAACACGCACGGTCGCCCCCACCGCACAGACTCGGAAACCGAGGCTTTGGAATGATTCCTGGTGGCGCCCAAGCGGCGACACGGTACCTGGTGGAGGAGAAATGAGGCAACTTTTGCCAAAAATACTGCTGATTTTTCCATATGAATACTTTCTTGATTATATTCCCCAAGTCCATCATGCCTGTACTGAGAAGTCCTTCGGGAGCAAAATGTTGACTTAATCTGGATTTTTCCATCTTATTTGAGATGCTTGTTAGGAGACCACAGAGGGCTGAGTCTGAGAAAGTTGTCACTGATGGGAATTTGTGGTTAGAAAACCACTGACGCCATTCAGGTATGGAAACGCTGTGACCACTCACCAGGGGACAGCGTTGTTCCATGGGTCTAGATAAAGATACAGCAGAGTGGTCCCGTGTGCCAGGCAGGGCCGTCTAGACCCCACAGTGGCCTGGGCCCTCCGTGTTGCCACTTGCTACAGTGTGTTTCAGTCTTGTTCACCCGGAGGTGAAGGACGCCGCCCTATGAGGTGTTCCATTAAGAAATTTTAGAGCCCCTTAGCACAAACGTTCAGGTGACAGTGTGAGGTGGGGTGGGGGCTGGAGCCGTGGGGATCGGTGGCATTGGAGGCACCAATGTCAGCACCCCTGACGGTCACGTTGGCAGTGTCCTGCCCATCAGTGAAGAAAAAGAGCCCCCAGAAGAGAAGCGGAGAGGCTGTGTGGGAAGGATGTCCACAGGGAAACTCGACAGCCTCCAGCCCCAGAGGAGAGGCCGAGGCTGAAGGTAACCCAAAGTCAGACAAATGCCAATTCCAGCAGAAGACAGTCACCCCTTCATGCACAGGAGGCCAGGTGGGAATGAGAGTTGGCAGGGACAGGAGCCTGGGGGAGCCACAGGCTCTGCTGGCCAGTGGGAGGGTGGGCTAGCACCTCTTTGATGGAGAGCCATGTGGCATTACTCACACGAATTCCATCTGAGCACGCACGTGGCCAGCAGTCTGTCACCTGGTGTCTGACCCAGGGAGAGACCCTCAGGTTTACCATGGGACAGGTACAAGGGGGTTTCCTGCATTAGTTGGAGGCAACCTGGGGATTCCTCAGTCGATGAGGGGAACAGGCAGGAGTGACGTCCCTGCCAGGCACATTCCAGGGGATGTTTGGCTGCTTCTCCAGCCCCAGCTGATGTCCCTCCATCTTCCCCCATGACCTCCCCAAGGCTGGAAGGCTGCAGCCCTCAAGCCCAGCACTGCAGGGGCCTCTGAGACCCGGCTCTAGCGCCCAGCAGCTGCCTGGCCCGGTCAGGCCTATATTGCTCAAATACAAATATTTTTGGCATTAGCCCTCAGAGAGGCCAGGCAAGATGGATTTGCACCATAACATAATCGGGGGTCATGAGAAGGAATGTGAGTAGGTGCTAGTTTGCGTCTTACCACACCTAAGTCCCATGGAAACAAATTGTTCTTTGGCAATGTCAGTTATGTCGATTAAAAACCAAACACACACAAAATGGAAATGCACGTTGTGTACAACAGATTCACAAGACAAGGCGTGTACACTGTCCATTAAAACCAAGGCCTGGGGCGGGAGAGATGGGGGTGTGCTAAGCCATTAAAGGAACAAATCAACCCTTGAATGAGAGTGGGGCCAGGCCTGCCCAGGCCCGGGTGAAGACACCCAGTGAGACAAGGATATGGGTGATCTGGTCATCTGCCATGTGCAGGGTGGGGACGTCCCAGCCAGGACACAGTGCCGCGGCCAGGCACTCCTGAAGCCCTCTGCGTTAACTCGCTGGACCCTGACAGCAGCCCAAGCCTGTCTACCTCTGTCCAGGCCCCATCTGCCTTTGGGTCCAGGGCTGGCCGTTTGCCTGTCTCTGTCTCCCAGCAATGCTGCGGTGGTGCCGGTGGCTTCCGGGACAGCCAGCACTGATTAGACTCAGGAATCCAGGCAGCCGAGGGAGGAGCGGGCGCTGTGCTGAGGCTGTGCACAGCCCTGGAAGGACACCCGGGGCCCTGGGTAGTTGTCTACTCCTGAAGAAACAAGCACCCTAATGTGGTGGCTCAAAACAGTACAGATGGGTTCTTTTTTAGTTCCTGAGTTCAGAAGTCAGGAACAGGGCTCCTGGGCTAAAATCCAGGTGGGCGACAGGTGGTGTTCCCTCTGCAGGTTCTGGGGGACGGTCTGTTTCCTGGCCTTTCCCAGTTTCTGGAAGCTGCCTACCATCAGGGTCCCTCCTCTGCTCTCGAAGCCAGCCATGCTGTACTCCTGGACCCCTCTGTACTGACAGCCGTCTCTGTCCCTTTCTGACCTCAGCTGGGAGAGTTTCTTCTAAGGATTCATGTGATTATGTCGGGGCCATCTGGATAATCCAGAATGACATCCTGTCCCTGTGCTCCTCTCTCTACCCCTATCTAAGTCCTTGCCCTAAACCACATTGCCAAAGATCCCCCCCCTTTCTCCCCCACAATGTAAGATAACATTCGCAGATTGCAGGGCTTGGGACATAGACATCTTTATGTGGCCGTTTGGCATCTAATGGAAATTCTCTGGGTGGCATGACACCCAAGAGCAGGGTGGGGGGAGAAGGGGGCTTACAGATGACATGGGTGCATATGGACCTCCTATAAAATCCGAATGTCCTGAAATCTGACACTATTCGAGTTACATTTAGAATAGAGACATCTGCAAAGGATCCAGAAAGACTTTGGAAAAAGAATGAGATCATCAAAGGGATTGAGAGACGCAGTCTGCAGGCTCTCAGGGTGATGGTGGGAGGGCATCACGGTGGGGGAAGGGGCAGGAGAGTGAGGACATGGGCTGTTGCAGGCTCTCGGAGGGACTGTGTGGTGGGGGGAGAAGAAAATATCCAGAAAGCACACACGTCCTGGTCTTCCATACAAGAAGGCTAAGAGAGCGACCCGTCTGATCAGAGTGGCTAAAGCGATGGCGGTCGCTATTAGGCAGCTTGGCTGGGGAGAGACGGCTTTGGCAGCAAGAATGTTTTCTGCTTTTGATTTAATTAGGCATCTGGAGCAAAATGGTCTCATAATTCTAAAGACCAAATTGAGAAAGAAATCTGAACAGGTGACTGCTCCTTTATGGTCCCATTGCATTTAAGACACAATGTTACAGTGATTACCATACATCAATAATAATGTTCTAAGGCTACCAAAGTTTTATTCTTTGAAACATTGTAATAAATAAAATTAAGCCCATTGTAAACATATAATAAACAGCAACTGTAGCAAAAGATTTTAACTATACTATATCAATGACAGATTAAGAATACAGAAATTAGATTTGGACATAAATATCAGACACAATGAAAATAAATTAGGCAGAATGAGTAGAATCAAACTTTTTCTTCACTTAACTGAAAATGTACCTCATTTTTTAATACGCTCATGGATTATTTATACAAATAGATTGTGTGATTCACAATAAAGAATGCAAAAATTAAAAAAGGCAACACTTCTTTAAATAAAAATTGTTCAATCTCAGGATTAATATAATGGACTATTCAGAAAATAAACTTATTTTTAATTTAAAAGATCATAGGAATAAATAGATTATGATCAAAGCAGGACTTCAAGATAAATCTATAACTCTCAATGTTTCATAATGAGGTGGAAGGTGAGGATAAACAAAATTCTACAGTTTAAAAGAGAAAAAAAGAAATAAGCATACTACCTGCCAAAGACACAAAGATGAAATCGACGAAGCTGAGCACAAAGTCTAAGATTTATTTTTTTAAAAGAAAACTTTATAGAAAAGAAAAAGCATTGCCAAGTCTCAAAAAGTGAAAGGACCAATACTTAAAATTAGGGGGGCGGGGAATGGATTTCATAATAGAAAATACAAGAGGACAGTCATCTGTCGGTGCCTGCGGGAGGTGGTTCCAGGACCCCCATAGACACCAAATGTGTGGACGTTCAAGTTCCTTGTTCAAGTGGATGCACATTTAAACAGAGCTGCACACTCCTCCTGGGTAACTGAAGTCAGCTCTAAACCACTTAAAAGGGCAGTGCAGGACCCTCACCCGCACACAGCCTAATGAGGAAGGGTCTGCATGGCACATTTTTGTAGGAGAGCCAGGCTGGGAGACCTGGCGCCCCGAACGGCTGGCTCCAGACTGCGTGGTAAAGGGAGGTGGGGGGGGAAGAGGCAGCCAGGACAGGCTTATCGCCACAGAATTTGGTAGTGCCCTGATTAGGGAGGAGTGATGAGAAAAGAGACGTGTTCAGGACGGATCCAAAGTTTACTTAAACTCTTTTCTTTCTGGGGCCGGCTGGATTCTCAGGCGGGGACCCCACAGACCCAGGGCCTGACTGCACCTGCTGACAAGTGAGGTCAGGTGTGATTATGAGCTGCACAAAATCAGACCCTACCAGTGCGGGAGAATCTTCATGAAATAGTTTTTACCTGAATCTACAGTAGGAAAGTGGAATTAAACCAAGTAAGAATGTGAAGTTTTACTAATTGATAAAAAAAACACTCAGAGGCCTTGGGCATGTGGTGCCTCTGCCTGCCTCCCCGGCCTCCTGCCTCCCTGGCCTCCTGCCTCCCCAGGCCTCCTGCCTCCCCTGGGGGGCTGTGGGGTAGACCGTGGAGGTCTGGAGATGGGAAGCACAGTGTGGGTGGGAAGTCAGGGGTGCTCCAGCTGGGTGTTGCTGGGTCCACCAGCCCTCTGCTCACCAGGTCCTCTGGGGCAGTTGAGGTCCACCACTGGGGCCGTGGTGGTGGTCACACAGCCCCCCACATTGGTGCTGGTGTAGCCTTGCCCTGGGGACCACTTCCTCCCACCCTCCTTCCTGCCCCAGAGCTGTGGGCCTCCCCATGGACTCTGATGTTGCTGCCCATGGTCTGATTTCTGTGGTGGTCTTCCCTGCACCACTGGAAGAAGCTGTCTCCTGGGGCTGTCTCCTGGGGCTGTCCTCTGGGGCTGTTCCCTGGGGCTGTTATCCTGGGGCTGTCCCCTGGGGCTGTCCCCTGGGGCTGTTCCCTGGGGCTGTTCTCCTGGGGCTGTTCCCATGGGGTTGTTCTCCTAAGGCTGCTCCCAGGGGCTGTCCCCTGGGGCTGTTCCTGGGGCTGTTCCCTGGGGCCATTTCCTGGGGCGCCACTTCTACCCTCCCCCCAGCCCTCTGTTGCCTTTGCTGGAAAGCCGGCCCCTGGGCCCAAGGAGGTGCCCCTTTCCTGGGGTCATCCTGTTAGCCAGGCCCAGACCTCTGCTTACTCTGTCATGAATTTGAAGGTCAGCTCTCAGCAGCACCGGATAGGCCCTCGGAGAGGTGCTGAGGAGGCGTGGACAAGTCGCAGCTGAGGTATTTTCATTGCTTCCATAATACTTAATTAGCGGCCATCATCATAAAGGGCTACTTCTAAATATTTGCTCAGCAAACTCCCTGGAGGCACCAACCAGGGTCCTCAAGTTCATTGCCTCTATCTGCCGGCAGGTGTCTGAGCCCTCAGCTTCCTGGGCTTCCTGCACATCCCATGGAAGATGGACACACAGGGGCTTGCTTGCCCTTAGGAACTGACAATTCTTTGTGCTCCGTGCTCCAGTGGATCCCAGCGCTCTCTCCGCTGCTCATCATCCTCATCCACACACGTATTTCTACCTGTCACACTCTGTCCAGGCCACTCGCCTTCCCCGGGACCTATGCCTCCCTGTATTCTGCCCGTGGTTCAGATGCTTCCTGAGTGACAGGTGTTTCTCCATGCCTCTGTGAGGCTGGGAACACAGGGACACACCGACAGATCCATGTACTTTCCCTGGGTTCCCTCATCTCTGTCAGCCAGGGGTGCCCCTCCAGCACGCCTGTGGGTACACAACACACGTCTGCACACACGTGTGTGTGTGACTTCGTACCAACCTGCCACCACCGATGCTCTCTCATTGTCCTTCACAATGAGCCTTTGGGTCATTTGTCTTTCATTGCTCCTAACCACACCCTGAGGTACGAGCTGTTATTATTATTATCTATTTCTCAGAAGAGGAAACTGAAATTCAGAGAGATTAAGCAACTGGCTTCTTTCTTCCTTCTTAGAGCTTAACTTACCAGGACTCCAGGGACACATTGCTTTTTTTACCATATTTTTTAATTGGTGCATTAAAATTGTGCAGTGTGGTGGGTGGGACCTGTCATCTTTAGGACCGAGTCTCTTATCCACACATTCCACAAATTGCTGAACTCCATGCCTGCCTATTAAATGAATGAACACATGTGATCAATAAATAAATAAATAGGAAATGCGTGTGAATTCTATTCTCTGATTATCTTGTAAGTCTATTGCCTGGTTGCCTGGCTGCATATGTATATATACATACACACACACATATACACACACACATATAAATATATATATATATATATATATATACATATATATATATCTTGATCCTCTCTCATTATCCTTCACAACGAGCCTTTGGGTCATTTGTCTTTCAATGCTCCTAACTGTGCCCGGAGCTATTTTTTATTATATATATGCATATATATATATATATATATATATATATATATATATAATATATAATGTCAGGGTGGAGTTCCTTGGCTACTAATGCATATTTCATGTGAGGGATAATTTAGAAGTGTGACCACAAGACAGAACATCAGTCCGACTCTGGGTCACTGAGTGTCTCTAATGAAGCAGTGAGAGCCGGGCTTATGGCTGAATACAGGGTGGCTTTGGTGATAACTCAGCAAATCGCCTGTGGTCTCCATTATCTCCTTCGCTGGCATTTCCCTGATGAGTTTATAAATCCTGTGGAATCATGGCCTCCATCTCTTTAATGAGGCCTTTAAAAACAGGGGGAAATTACGGCGGCAGATAAGGATGGCTGTATTGTGTACCCGTGTCCTAAGGTCTCAGCTCCCCCCAGTGAAGTCAATGCCCGTCTTGGAGCCAGTTCGGTTTGGTGTGAGCAGCCTGGGAACATGACAACTTGATTTTTCAAGCAGTAAAAGAATGTTGAGAGCAGTCTGTGCTCCCTGGTGGGTAGACGTGGAGCTATTCCTTCTGCTAATGAGAGGTGGGGTGCACCCGGAGAGCTCAGGTTTCAAAGCCACGGGCCCTGGTAATAACCCCGATGTCTAGTGTTGACAAAGCTCCTACTATGTGCCACAAGTGGGCTGGGAGCTGGGGTCCCAGCCCTGACGAGGGAATATGGGGAAAGCCACACCATCACATGGCACGTCCCAAGAAGCCCAGGTGAACGGGAGGACACGGGACCCCGCTGGGCCAGACCCTGACTTCTAGTTTGTTCTCCCTGGTACTGCAGTGTCCCCCAGTCCCTTGCAGCAGGACACCCTGTTAGAGGAAATAGAAGCCACCCCCTGCCAATGACAGGAGGACCAGGATTTGGTCAGGGATGTCACTGGGCACAGCTACACTGCTGGGGGTGTGGAGGGCAGCTGACCTCTGCCCTGGGTTGCCTCGTTCTGCATCACCTAGGGGTGGACAGGTGTCCTTGGGGCTGGAGCCTTCTCCCTTTTGGACAGAGACAGGTATATTGTTTCTACACCGAGGAGAGCCATAGGTGTGAAGTGGAAGTATGGTGTTTCTCTCTTCATATTTGGAAACTAAATATTACCAATGTGCACACAGGGGAAGAGTCAGAGGCCTGGCCTGTGGCAGGGGTTTGTCTGTCTGCAGTAAGGGCTCTTTTCCTTCTTTCTCTACCCTCCCATCCTGCAAGTGAGGAACCTGGGAGTGGCCCGTCCCCCAGGCCTAGGTCAGCAGCCGTGAGGTGCTCTTAGTCAGCTGCCCTCACAGGTGCGGAAAACCATGCGGCTTCAACAGCAGAGGCTCCTCTGTCACAGTTTTAGAGGCTGAGAAGTTCAAGGTCAAAGTAGCAACCAATTCTGTCCCTAGTAAGGGCTCTCTTCCTGGCTTTCAGATGGCCACAGCCTTCCTGCATCCCCATGAGGACAGAGGTGAGGGAGGGGGTGGAGAGGGAGGAGGGAGGAGAGGGAAAGGAGAGGGAGGGAGAGAGAGGAGGGAGGAGGGAGGGGAGAGAGGAGGGAGAGGAGGGAGGATGGAAAGAGGGAGGAGGGAGAGAGAGGAGGGAGGAGGGAGAGAGAGAGGAGGGAGTTGTTCAGTTGGTTCCATTGCTTTGGGACCTGAGGCAGCAGTACCTCATTGAGGGGAGCGTGGGGTGGAGCAAGCTGCTCACCACATATAGGCTGGGAAGAAAATGGAGAGGAAGAGACCAGGGTCTCACAATACCCCTAGTGACCCCAGGCCTTCGCTGGGACTCATCTCTCAACGTTTCCACCACCTCTGAATAGTGTCACAGATTGGGACCAAGCCTTTCACACAGGGACCTTTGAGGACATTCCAGATTCAAACTAGAGCAGGTCCGTGGACCTGGGGGACCAGGGAAGGCTCCTGGAGTCGGGGAGAGTCAGTGACAGGTCTCTCGTAGGCCCACCAGCATCTCCCAGGCATCTCAAGTGATTCCACTTCGTGCCTGGAGCAGAGCCTGGGCTTCCGGGGCGGGCTCTGACCTGGGTGCTGGCTGGTTTCCTTATGAAAAGACCCCCGTTTCCCTGTCCAAGGAGAATCACACGAAACACTGGCTGCAAAAAGCAAGAGGTTTGTTTATTGGGACACAGGCGCCTGCAGGTGCCCAGCAGAACCTCAGCCGGAGCTTTGGTGAGCTGGCACACCGGGCTTGGGGATACAGATATTTTTATAGGGTAAAGGGGCAGTTTTCGAGCACGGTAAACAATAGGTTTCTTATTAGTTAATTTTAAACCCAGCATATAGGCTACCTAAAGGGCAAAGTTGTTTTTCACTTTATGTTACTGGAAAAGCCACATAAAAGTTACATGTTAGCACTCTGGTCCTCCTGTTGCTGCTCATTCAGGCATGCCTTAGGACCTGGTCCTTTGTGCTTTCTCACCCGGTTACACCTAACTGATTGTCTGAAAAACACCTCTGGTGCCTGCGTAGGTTTGTGACATGCCTCGGTGGTTTTGCAACTAGGCCTGAGGTTGTTGGGCTGGGGTCTTTCACTTACATGCGGTGAGATTGTAGGTGGCTTGTCAAGGGCCTAGGGTGTGAGTTCCCAGTCCACGAAGACGGGGAGAGAAAGAAAGACGGCCATAGGCAGGACTCAGAGCTCAGGATTCAGCAACTTCCGTCTTTCCTTCCAATGTGGTGAAGGAGGCCATGGAGCTGCACGCCCACAGGGCTCTGGAGCCTCCTGCCCTCCTGACAGTGAAGACGCGGCAGAGCAGGGCGCTGGTGGCCGTGCCCACCCCTCCACAGCATGCAACTGCTCAGACGGGAAATACGAAATCCTGGGACAAATGACAGGCTCGGAGACTGTGTTTTGCCGAGGCATGGCACCACCCTGAGGGGCTCACAGCAGTGAGCATTGCCCCTGGCCTGCTGTGCTCAGCTGGGCGCCGGTTTCTTTTTGTCTGAGATGGAGCAGTAGCTCTCAGGGACAGGCTCTTCTCAGGAGAGCCTAATCTCCCGAAGCCTCCAAAGCCACATCTTATGAAGCCATACTGTCCCTCCACTGATGTCCAAGTCCACGTCAATGGGACTTCTTCCTGACCCTGGAAGACCAGGAGAGCCATATTTGCTGACAATAATCTCATGCACCACCCTGTAACCAACCAGACGATTGCCGACTTCTTCTCTCTCTGGGGCTTCCTTTGGATTCTTTGTTGGGCTGGATTTTCTTTTTTTTTTTTTTTTAACTTAATTTCTGCAATTTTCTCTGTATTGCGGGAGAGAAGTCTGGTGATAAATTTCTCAGAATTCTATCTCTGCGTGTTTCCAAGTTAGAGCCTCCCGAAGAGACGGCCCACAAGTACAAATCAAGAGGCAAAAAATAAAGAGAAGCTATTACAGTTATCATTGATGGTAGCTGCAGAGCGTCCACAGGAGGAAGGTGGTGGTGGGAACTGACTTGTCTTGCAGCTGTGGGAAGCTGGGAGGTGGCGTTGCCTCTCTGGGCTTCCTGAGATTTGCTGTGGGAGCTCTTGTTAATTACCTCCTTCTCAACCCTTTCCTGAGAATTGTCCTTGTAGCCCTTCCAAGGGTTATGGAAGCCTTTAATGCCCTTCGTTAAACCCCTTCCTACTCAAAATACCTTGAGTGGCTTCTGTTTGTTGATGAAATCCTGACTCTAAGACTGTAATTGTCAGGTGCCGGCTTTACCCCCGGTGCATTTTTAAACAAAGAACAAAAGTGGAAGAGGTTCTCGATTCAGTTTTTCCTACAATAAATGAGTGGCAAAACGGTGTTTTGAGAATTACTAAATGCATACTTTGCAGAATGAATGACATATCATTTTCTCTAAATATGTATATAAAACAAACCACACAATGAAGATTACAGGGCTCCCGTTCATCCTCAGCAGGAAGTGGGGATACACTTAACCAGTATGGCTGAAGGGCTTATTCCTGCTCAGAACGTGTGTCGGCTCCTTCTGCTGCTGGTGATCCCGGGTGTCCTGCTGTCTGCTCATCCAGACGGGTTGTCCGCTTTGGACACTGTGGGATGCATCTTGAAAAGTTCCCAGTGTTCGCCTAAACTCACCTTGAGCCCTCACCCACCGGGGACCTCTCCTCCTCTGCTTTCCCACCAGGGAGCTCAGGTGTGTGTGATGGATAACCACAAGCCTGGGTCCCCGCCCCCTCACCCGCGGTCCACGGTGGCCTCCTGCTCTTGATCTATGTATTTGTCAATTAGCCGCCTTAAAAATGCAGCCAGAATCTATCAACCCATCGCTCCTCGGTCCCGTGGAACCGAGGACTTGTAAATGATGGGGTTTTTACCCCTGAGCAGGATTTTACCCCTGAGCAAGAATGGAGATGTGACTGTGCAGGGGTCTCTTTAACCTCCTCAATGCCTCCATATCTTAGAGTCTGCAGGGTTTCCCCCCCATTGTGTGAAAATAAGGAATAGACATTTGAAACCCCTTTTGGCAGAAATAAAAATGTCCTCCTAGTAGTCCAAGCTCTAAAGGGATCGGTCTTGGGCAGGAATATAAATGCTGTCATTTCTGTTCTTCCCTCTGCCGTAGCACACGAGGGCATCTCTACCTGGTGCTGTGGCCCGGTGAGGCCACTGGGAAGCCTATTGGATCAACAGAGGACATTACGATTTCAAATAAACATGCTTTTTTTAATAGTATATACTCAAAAGTATTAGATCAATAAGTAAGTGAGTATTATCTGAATTCTTTCAATGTCATGTTTGTTGAACTTTTAAAGGAAATTATATATCAAAGGGATGAGAAAATATGTTTTAAAAATATCTACACCGTGATCTCCCTGGCTCACTGTGAAACTTTCACTGATTTTTTTTTTTTTTTTTTTGGTACCAAGGATTGAACCCAGGGGTGCTTAATCACTAAGTGACATCTCCAGCCCCTTTTTTTATATTTTAGTTAGAGACAGGGTCTCACTGAGTTGCTTAGGGCCTCACTCAGTAGCTGAGGCTGGCTTTGAACTTGTGATCCTCCTGCCTCAGCCTCCCGAGCCGCTGGGATTTCAGGCGTGTACCACCGCACCTTGCCCAAACCTCAACTTTTTAAAAGTATGAGTTTGAACTGAAGGGATCATTAAATATAAAGAAACACAGTTAAATATGCTGTTTTGCTTCCTCCTAAATCAAATGGCAAGTGTGTTAGGTAAAAATAAGATAATGAAATAAAATTTGAGAAATCAAAAGTAAGAGAAAACAACGGTCGATGAAATCATCAAATTGGTTGATATCTAAATTTTAAAAATGTTTTCTGAAATGACTGTCGTGGAGCTGAAAGGGATTCCCCAAAGTGAGCGTGAACCACGGTGCTCACGCGGAGGTCTGCTTCCCGCGAGTTGCCCATTCTCAGACTTAGAAGGCCATTAGCGTGAGAAACCCCATCATTTACTTTCACTTTAATTCAATTTGAGGCAAATGAATAGACTGGTTCTCTGTCAATGCTAAGCCCCTGGAAAGGAATGGTCGAGAAATCTTGTCAAATCTTTTCCTCAAATCCAGGAGTTCTGCACAACTCGGGGAGAGAGGAAGGACTGCCCTCTACCATCCTTAGGGTAGAAGAGGGGGCTCTCGGGGTGCCCTTGACCTCAAGGTTAGCCTCATTTGCAATGGATGCTACTTGGCAGTTTGGAGCCCTCCATCCTCAGCCTGCAAACCTGGGCCTCCCCCCTTCCCGCACGCCAGAGGGTTGTGGAGAGCCACACCCTCCTAGGCCCCACGCAGCCACGAAGCTGGACACGCTTTCCACTTGTCTCACGCCCTTGCCTGCAACAATGGCAGTACTCAAGTTTTTCAAGTAAAGACACAGGGTGGGAATCCAGGCCACCTGGTGCCAGAAGGATGGACCAGGTGGGGTTTGAACTCAAACCTTTCTCCAAGATCCGCGTTCCTCCTGCTGCGCTGGAGGCTGGGCTCCACCATCTTCTCCAATACTCCGACTCCTCCAGGGACGGAGAAGGCAGCCCGGGTGTGCCGGCCCCGGAGACGAGCTGAAGAGTCTCTCCCGTGGCCTTCACATACCGGAGCTGCCCTCGGAAGGTCAAGGAAAGTCATCTTGTGCCTTTCCTCCATGTGACAGGCCTTCAAGTGCGTGAAGACTCCTCCACAGCACCCAGGGTCCTCTTCTGTCCAGGCTGACGTCCCCAGGGCCACAGGTGTGTTTGCTCTCACAGGAGATCCCATATGAGGGCCGAGAAAATGCAGGATTGGTGTGGCCTCAACTGTGCCTTTCGGCAGCTTGGTATCCAGCACCCAGAGCCTGAAAAATCTTTCTCCAGATGCTGGCCATATACATATGCATATATATGTATTATATGATTAATTTATTCATATATGTATACATATATATATGTACATATGTATGTGATTTATTCATTTATTTTGGTGATACCGGGAGTTGACTCTAGGACCTTATATCACTGAGCTATTTCCTCAGCCCTTTGTTATTTTTATTTTGAGACAGAGCCTTGCTGAGTTGCTGAGGCTGGCCTCCAATATACATCCTCCTGCCTCAGCCTTCAGAGTCTTTGAGATTATAGTTGTGCTCCACTGTATCTGGCCTTTTCTTGTTTGTAATAAGGTATCAGCTGAGATCATTTTGCTATGAAAACCAGGCTATAGTGTGACCCATGCCCTAGAAAGGAACTCCCAAACTAGTAAAATAGGATCTCAGAGTTGATACTGGGCTTCCTTTTCTCACTATACCAAGATTTGTAGCATTTATTCATTCAATAGAGTGGCCTCACCTGATCTTCAGGGTCCATGTTCTAAGACCTCCAGAGGATGCCCCAAACCACAGAGAATAGCAAATCCTACTATCCTTTGATTTTGTGATTTTTTTTCCATGTACCCACATACATAAAATAAAGTTTATGTATAAATTAGGCATAATAAAAATAAAGAACAATAACAGATAATAGTAACAGTGTACTATAATGAAAGTTATATTTTAATTCATGATTGCACTATAGTAATATTTTCTGACTTCAATTGACTGAAAACCAAATCCAGCAGAACTGGATGAGGGGGTTTCACGGTACCTATTTACTCTTCATGTGCTGCCTGATGTTCCGAGGCACAGGGAAGAGAGCAGTGAGCTAAGCAGAAGTCCTTCCTCCCTGGAACTTTCCTGTAAAAATAAAATAATTAATTAGGAAAGAGGAGGAGAATTCCAAGGGTGAGAGAAGGTTTTACTGCGGTGACATTTGAACACAGAACTGCAGGGGAGAAGTGGGCTGTGGGGGTGTGTGGGGAGGAGACAGAGCCAGGTGGAGGGTGCAGAGCTGAGCACGAACCTGTGGGTTGGAACAGCAGCACAGGTTTGTGCCTGTGTGTCCCTGAGGGCAGGAGGGTGA
Source organism: Urocitellus parryii (assembly GCF_045843805.1). Lineage (NCBI taxonomy): Eukaryota > Metazoa > Chordata > Mammalia > Rodentia > Sciuridae > Urocitellus > Urocitellus parryii. The sequence goes on along the minus strand of NC_135539.1, from coordinate 25,960,357 downwards.
CTGGGGTCAGACTGCACAGAGCAGAGGTTCTCCACGTGTGGCCCAGGGACCCTGGGGTGCCCAAGACCCTTTCAGGAGACCCAAGACATCCCATCAAAACAAGATGTCAATTGCCTTTTTCAAGTTTGTTCTTTTGCCTCTGTGCGATGGAAATTTCCAGAGACTCTACAATGTATGATATTGTTTCGGGGTGAATGTAGAAGCTGAAATAAGAATCCAGCTGTTTTTCTATTAAACTAGATATTCAAGTATTTTGCAATATATTTGAATGGTGACACATTCGTTGCTATTTCTTGACAGGGTTTGGAATATAATAGCTTTTTTTTTTCCCCATAAAGATGTTATCAATGGTAATGAGCACTTGGCTTCTTATTGCTTTATTTAAATGAACTAATACTTATATTTTAAAGTTCTCAATTTTAGTTTTTTTCTAATATGGCACATGTTGGTAAATAAACAAAATAAATAAATGAATAAAGTAAACAAAATGTCCTTGAGTTCCTCAGTAATTTCCTAGGAGTGTAAAGGGTGCAATAAAAACTTTTGAGAACCAGTGGACCAAGGCGTATTAAGGTCCAGACCTGGAATGTCCCCAGTCTCCTGTGCTGGAGGCTTGGTCCCCAGTGCAGCAGTGTTCAGAGGTAGGGCTACGGGGGAAACAATTGCATCCTGTGAGCTCTGACTTTGTTAGTGGATCCATCCAGTAATGGATTCTTGATTCGAGTAGACTTTTGGGAGGTGGTGGAAAAGAACCCGGGTCCTTGAGCGAGTGCCCTTGGGGACCGTATCTTGTCACCCCTTTGTACCCTTCCCTCTGTTTCCTGACCACCAGGAGGTGAGGGGCTCTGCTCCACCATGCCCTCTCCACCACGGTGTTCTGCCTTGTCTCCGAGCCAGCTGATCATGGGCTGAAACCTCGGGAACTCTGAGCTAAAATAAATCTTTCCACTTTAGGTCGTTCCCTCAGGCATTTTGTCACAGTGACAAAAAAGGCCGACTAACACAGGCATCAGAGTGTTCGGTGACTTTTGTCTCTTAACACTCAAAGAAGGTCTGCCGGGCCCCAGCCCCAGCCCACTCCTTCATTCCATCTGGTCTGTCGGCCATGCAGACAGGAGAGAGAGGGCCATGTGCTCTGGGGAAGGTGGCTGTGTCCCCTTTTGGGCTCAGGACCTTCAACTGGTTGGACGAGGCCCTTCCACCTTATTTCCTTTGCTGGAAGTAAATTGGTTGTAAATGTCATCACATCTCATCACATCGTCAAAACACGTTCACAGCAACCTCTGGACAAGCGTGGCACCAAAGAGCCAGGCACAGCAGTCTGGCCAAGTTGACCCTGGAGGGAGACCATGAAAACCCTGGGGAAGGGGGTCTGTTTTATTTCCAGTAAAGCAAGAGCTGAAGGAAGTGGGGAGCAGCTGTGACATAAGAACTCGAAGGGGGCTGGGGACACAGGTGGAAAGGGGACCCATCCCATAATGCTCAACCTGGACCACTGTCTGCCTTCAGAAGACCAGAAATATGAGACGCTTATCAGACCTTTCCTCTCCAAGGCACTTAAATCATTTCCCTGGCCACAGCAGATCTAAGGGTGTGTTTCAGGATGTAGACAGCCCCCGCCCCCCGCCCCCTGCCCACCGCCGGGGGGACATCTTGTCCAGTGGCTGGATTGTGGGGTTGGACAAAGAAAGCCAGTTCCAGCCCCCTCCAGTGCTGTGGCCTTGAGATGTTTGATCAGCCTGTTGCCAACAAACCTGAGCCAAGTTTCCGGAAACCTGTTCCAAACAGATCCTCTTGTGGGGTCTGACCTGTTTCACCCGTGGGCCTCGTTCTCGGAATCTCCTTCCGCTCACTCTTCTCCTCCTGCCTCTTAAACTCAGATTGGCCTGTCAGATTTCATATTCCTCATTTTGCTCCAAGAGCTGGACAAGAAATTGGGTCAGAGTCTCCTGAGAGCCCACCCTCCTTCTCCCGTGCAGTCAGGGGAGTCGGCTCTCTGGGAACAGACTCCCCCCTGCACCCCAAGGCTCTGGGTGGTGGTGATGCTGTCCACTTGGGCGTGTTCGGGCAGAGGAAAGGTGGCTCTTGATGGCATGTGGTGAGTCCACAAATGCTGGACAGCTGCTAGGGTTTAGATCTGCAATGTGCCCCCAAAGCTCCCGTGTTCAGAGGAGGGGATTTAGGTAATGGCTGGATCGGGAGGGCCCTGACCTCATCAGCTATGGACTACGGGGTCATCTGCATGGACCACTGGGAGGTGGCACAGAGTTGAGGACCACAGTCCCTGGGGGCATGCCCTGGAGGTCTATCTTGTCCCAGTCTTTGCCCCCTGACTGCCAGGGGTTGGCAGCTTCCTTCTGCCACCCTCTTCTGCCATAATTCTTCTGCAGTAGAGTTGACTAACCAAGGACCGAGACCTCTGAAACCACCAGACAAAAGAAATATTTCCTTCTCTAAGTGGCCCTGGCCAGGTACTGTGGCGACGGAGATGGAGAGCTGAGGGGCACAGGGGTGGAGTTACTCTTGATTGAGCACTTACAGGCGGAAGGCTGGAAGCCGCCAATGAATAGATCCAGTTCCAGACATCAATAAGGAGGAGGCGAATCCCATCACCCCAGAGCCTCGGTGAGGCAGGGCAGCCGATCCCAACCACGAAGGGTCTGCAAACACAGCTGGGCCGATAGGAGCCAGGAGGGTGGCGTCCAGGCAGGGGAAGGTTCTGGAAGTAATGATCCTGAAGGAGAGCCACAGGTCAGGATTGAAGAAGCCCAGGCAGTGATCTGCCGCAGAGAGGGGGTGATAGGAAGACACCATGAGAAGCACCGCCTCGCTCCAGACTGCTTTCAAGAGCTCTCCACGTCAGTTCTTACTTGGGGAAGTCCTAAAAGAACATCTAGTACCTGACACGTACAAAGAATTCATCAAAAGGGCACGGGATGGAGCAGGGTTGTTAAGACAGACGCTCATCTTGGAGGTTTCCAAGTGGCCACTCTCACAGACCCTTCTCTTATTGAAAAATGAAAAGCAAGTGTCTTGCACAAAATAGCCTTATCTGCTCAATTCAGAGCTCTGAATATACCAGCAGAAGCTCACAGAAAATAGCTCTGACCGTCGGCCGTTAATTGTGGCAATGAAGGCTCCGTCCTCAGGATTCCTGGGAGCTCTGCAAGTTGAAGTTTGCCAAGGTCCTTTCTGTGCTGATCTTAGCTGGGTTTGGAGCAGTAAAGTGATAGATCTCTTCTCTGGGAGGCCACGAGGAGTCCCCTACTTCCCAGCCCAAAGGTGAGCTGCAGGAATGGAGAGATGCTGGTTCCCACTGGAGCTTGCCGGCCAGGGAAGCACAAGCTGCTCACTGGAATTCTCTAGACTCCAGAGAATTCCAACAGGTATGCTGTTGGCACTTGTGTGTCAGCTGGGATTATCCTTCTTGTTAAACTCTGGGTTTTAAATGGCTGCGCCAGCTGTTCTATAATTGTGGGTAACCCACTGACTCTCCCAAAGACTTTAACGTTGACTCTGAGCTCTGGCATTTACTCTTGCAGGGACACTTCTTGCGTCCTTCCCATCATCCCTTTCCCTCCATTTCCGTCAACCCATTCCCTCCTACACAGACCCCTGAGTATGTCACTCTCTCTGCGGGACATCCAAGGTGAACATGTTTGCCCTGGACACATGCCATCCTGTTCTCCTGGCCAGCGGGACCTTCACGAAGCCGGGTCCTCTTTCTCTTCTCTCCTCCTTTCTCTGTCTCTCCCCTTTGTCAGTTGGCTCTGCGGTGGACAGTTTGTTCCTTGCTTAGCAACGTCTACCAGGTCTTATCTTGTACACAGCATGGCTCATAAAGGTCATTCCCTAAGCAAAGATGACCTTCTCTCTAAAAACCTTCCAACGTACACACTCTTATTTAGACACCCATGGTTCTCATCTTTATTTTATTGTGAATAACTTATGGTAATATGAAAATACATGCATGTCAGAAACGGGTGCAATTCACAGGGACTTCTGGGTGCTCATGTGCACAGGAATTGTGCTAGGAGTTCCCACTCTGGTCATTTCACACATCCCTGCGAAGCTCCTAAACCTGAGGCCCACATCCTAAACCAAATTCCCCTCAGGAGTCTGTCGAGCTGCCTTGGGATCCGTCCACATGATAGACTAAGGTGTTTCTCCATACACAGGGGAGAGCCCTGCAGTGGGGTTCAGGGCCCATGAGCCTGTGCAGGAGAGGAAGGCTGCAGCTTGTTGGCACAGAAAGGCCTCGATCCTAGCGTCCAGCCCAGTCTCTGTGGCCCTCATCCAGACACAGGAAAGAGGGCTGTGGTCCGGCACCGCACTGCTGCCCGCCTCCATGGCCGGGGTAGGAAGATGGGTGGGCATCGCTGCGAAGATGGCGCCTCTGGTGGGCAGCCGTGGCAGGGTCTTCAGCAAACATTGACGGAAGGGTGCTGTGTGGGGACACTGTCTCAGTGGTACTCATTGCCAAGGGTGGCTGCAGGGGCGGTGGGCAGGACGGGGACCTTGCCATAGACCAAGTGACGTCCAGGTGCCTCTGGAGAAGTCCTGGGGCATTTTGTGGAAAGCTAAAGGCGGTGGAGTTCCCACTGATCCTGTGGGAATTGAGCCCCAACAGTACTCAAGTGCTTTTATATGCATGCTGGGCTTTTAAAACCTTATTTAATTTAATGTATTTTTTTTAACTGAATGACAGCGGAATGCATTACGATTCTTATGACATGCATACAGCACTATATTTCATATCTCTGGTTGTATATAAAGTATGTCGACACCAATTCGTGTCTCATCCATGTACTTTGGATGATGATGGCCATCACATTCCACTGTCCTTGCTAACCCCCTGCCCCCTCCCTTTCCCTCCCACCCACCCAGAAGTTTTATATTTCAGGAAACTTGGTACAGAGTTTCCATACATATCACTTTCACTTCCTCTTATTATGAACACTTTACATTAGTGGGGGAAGTGTTTCACAATCAATGAACCAATATTGATCTGTTATTATTAACTCATGTCGGTACAATTTCCGTCATCTTTGCCCGATAGCCACTGGATCTCATCCACCAAGCCACACTGGATTCCATTGTCACGTTTCCCCGAGTTTCTCCCGGCTGTGGCAGGGTCTTGCTTTCCTTTGTCTTTGGTGACCTTGGCAGTTTGGGGGAACTGGTCAGGTAAGCAGTAGGCAGCCCCTCTAATGGAATCTGTCTGGTGCTCGCGACTCCACCAGGGTTATTGTTTGCAGAGGAAGACCACAGAGGTGAGGTGTTATTTTTACCACATCATGTGAAGGGACCTGTTGTCAACATGACTAATGACCGTTGGTGTTGACCTTGGCCACGGAGCTGAGGTCAAGCTGCTCAGATTTGACCTCCCTGAAGTCACTGCTTTCCTCTCTTTGTGGACTGTAATCTTTGGAAGGTCGTCTCTATTTGCAGACCATACCTAAGGATGGGAGGTAACCACCACTTCTTGAAGGTGGAAAACTTACACAACTTATTTGGAATACTTGTCTGTCATAAGAATTTTCTCCCTTTTATTTGCTTATTCAGCCATTTATATTAACAGAAACTCATGATAATTATATGTAAACATGGAAAATATTATATGCAATATATTACACATATATGCAATAATTATATTGCTTATGTAATTATATATTATACATTGCATATAATATATAATTATATATTGCATATATAATTATACATTATAATTGCTTATAATAAATTATACGGAATATATAATACATAGTAATTATAAGCATGTATTGTATATATAATCATGTATGATGATTATATTAATATTATGATACATAATTATAAAAGCAACATAGTATATACTTCTATGAGCAATAGAATAATAACATATATGTGCAACATATTGCATATGACATTTTTTTAACTACTGTTATTTATTTTGTTATTCCCATTGTTCCAACTTTGACTATTGGGAGCATGCTCAGTTAGCTCCTATGTTCTTTGACACATTCCATTGTTCTGTGGGTCTGCATGTGTATTATCTTTTCTTCCTTTTTTCTGCAAAGGGGAGCATTTCTTTTTTTCTGGTCCTAGAAGATACTCCAGGCTCATTTCTGTATTTCCTATTACAGTCCTAAAATCAAGCCATGTCTCCTGGGAGTCTGACTCTTTTTATTGGAGTATGGTATTAAAAACCAAAGTTAGGATTCTAGCTGTACTCACCGTGCTGGGCTCTGCTTGCCTCCTGGCCCTACCAGCCAACGGAGCAGGGGAGTGACAGGGGTTGTAATGGTGGCCAGTGTTGGTCAGCTGTGTTTTTCTGTGTTTCTATAGGTGACCACCTTTATCTCTATGAAGGTAAACGTGAGTTCTCACCATGTCTCCCACCCTAATTCCTTATCTTGTCAATCACTCCAGCCTTCTTTATGTCAGGCTCTCCATTTCTGCCTCATGAGAACTGCGACTCTCGCTACCCACACCGTCCATTTACTTCAGAAAGATCCACCCATGTCCCTTCTTATGCCTTTACTTTCACAGACTCTGTTCATTTCCAGAGTGACTTAGATGGGGACTCCCCACCCTCTTTGGTGAGGCTGACTCATACCTTTGTAATACATTTGTATGGTTTTCATATTCTGAATTGCACACTTGGGTCCCTTGAAAAATCATTTCCTTTATTTAGTGATCCTCTGTAAAGGTTTATTCTTTGTGCTGTAAAGTTCTGTGGGGTTTGATAAGTGCTTAGTGTCTCTTCACCATTTCAGTGTCATGCTGAACAGCTCCACTACCCTGAGAGACCCTCGGTGCTTCATAGATGCAGTCCTCCTCTCTTCCCTAGAACTTCTGCTCCTGATCCACTTTTTCTTCTTTATGATTTTTCTTTGCTGAAGTGTCAGGTAACTGGAATCATATATCATAAAGCTTTAACAGATTCATTTCTTTCACACTGCAATTCATACCTGGTCATGCCTTTTCATGGCTTGATAGCTTATTTGTCTTTATCATTAAAAAACATTGTATGGGTGTCCCTAAGTTGGTCATCCATTCACCCACCTATTGAAGTATATGCCCACACATCTTGTAAATATTGTATTATACTTATTCCAGATATTACATATAAGTATTTCACTTTGAGGGTGCCATTGTAATTAGTATTTATTTTTAAGTTTCAACTTCTAGTTGTTCATGCTTCAAATGGAAAATCCTTTGGTTTTTTTTCCCATCAGCCTGTATGCTGCAGACTAGCTACACTCACTAGGAGATTTTTGGGGGATTCGTGTTTGTTTTCTACCTAGACAGTCACAGAATCTGTAAATAGAGGCAGTCCATTTCTTCCTTTCCAATCTGAATATACTTCATTTCCTTTTCTTGTCTTATTGCACTAGAGAGGATCTCTCGTAAATGTTGGCTGCTGTAACTTGGTAGAATTATGTTAGCTTACAAAATTCTGTTAGATAACAGTGCTATTCCCATTTTACAGGTAAAGAACTTGAGATTTAGAACATATAATTAAGTCAAAAAGGAAACTAGCCTCAATATTCAATATTGAGCTAAGAAAGCACATAGCACAGAGGATAATAGTACTTGTATTTGCCACCTGTGAGATCTTGAACAAGTTGTTTAAGCTATTTTAAGCATCATTTGATAAAAAGCAATTCTTAAATTTAAGCATCAACTGATAAAAACAATTCTTAAATTAAGGTATGAAAAATGGTAAAGCATCTATAATAGCACGTTGTACTAGGTGTTGAAAAAGAAAAGAAACACAACTAAACCCCTAAGGTTTTCCTATTTCAGCATCTGCCTTTGGGCCCATCTTCATCTAAGACTGAAGGATATTAATAGTGTTTCCCAAGTTTATTGAATGGACTAAATGAAATGTTGCCTTGGAAATACCTACTAAAGAGAAAAGTACCAGGTAAATGCTCAACAAATATTGTATAAAGTTGTTAAAATACTCACTCACTTGGAGTATTTTAACAATTCTATACAATAGAATTGTATTTCATGATTACACATGCCCCGGAATGACCATCTGCTCACATATATTTTTCATGACAAGGTTTTTTCCCTGCAGACTGAAATACAAGTAGCACACTTGCTGGCTCAAGGATCATGCACGTGTAAAATTTTAAGAGATACCACACAGATTCTCCTAAGCCCTGTAACCCTGCTAAGCTTCTCACAAACCATGTTTCCTTCACAACTTCACTGGTACAGGGCGTATGAATGCTGTGCATTTCCATCAGTAGATAAGTTGAAGCATTGTATTTTATTTTGCATTTATTAGTTTGTTAGTGACGTGAAGCATGTGCAGCCATTGTTGGACTGACTCCCATTACATACCTTTTTTCCTTAGATCCCCGCCCTCAGTATCTGTAGATGCTTGGGCATGTTTTCTGGGCACTGGAGGATGGCTGTCAATAAAACAGACAGTAACTCTGCTTTGTTGAACTGAATTTGGTCACTGACACTTTCTTATTGATTTATAAAGGCTCACTGTGCATTTAGGAAATTTGTCCTTTTCCTGTAATGTGCTGTAAATTTGGGGAGGGGCGGCTGGGATAGCAGATTTTAAGACAGAGACAGATGCAGGAGTTTTTTTTCTGAATGTGATAAAGTATTCAATTGAAGTCAGAGCAGAGAGGGGTTTTCCAGACAGCAGTCAAGTAAGGGTTAATCATTTTCCTGATGAACTGGTCAAAATCAGATTTCATGTCCCTTCAGACACACTGGATGACAGCCGGCCCGTGGTGGGGACAGAAGAGTCGGGCAGCCCTTGAAATTCCAAATGCCTTGCTTCTCTCTTCTTCTTTGTATTTTTAAAAACTAATGAAACAACACTTAGTGCATGCCTGACAATGGGATCCCAGGCCCAAATCCAAAAGTTACAATTGGAGCAAATTACCTAACGTGGCTGAGTGATAGAGTCACTTGGAAGCTGATTGGAAATCAATAGTTTTTATCTGAGGATGGCGCGCTCTTATTTATGGACACAGTTTGTACCTGATCTGTGCTGGCACCTGGACCTGGACACGCGGGGCGTGGGGCCCTGATGCTGGAGCGGCAGGAGGAGGCTGGCGGGCACCAATCCCACTTACTATGGTCCCCACAGATGGCCTGGGAGGGTGGGGTCCAGCCGAGGCCCCTGGGGACATGGGGACCTCTTCCCGGGTCATCTCTCTGGGTGTTTTCTCCACAGGAGGCCACGTCCACTAGAGAAACCAGGTAAGGGTCTCAAAAGCTGTTGGTGCTGTCACTGGGAGAGAAGGGACACTGAGGACACTCCCACGCACAGACCAACAGGCAGGGTGTGCAGGCCTCTGGCCCAACGGCCCTGCTAACCTGGACACACCTGAGGTGAGCGAGCTTTCAGGTGGCATCTCCCAAAGGTGACCTTCAGGCTGAGCATCGCTTCCTCATGAGAACCAAATGTGACAAATGTGACCTGGTGACTCTCCATGTCACTCATGCGCTGCACACGGGGAGACTCGAGGCCATGTCAGACCAGGGAGTGTTTCTATTCCCCACAGGGTGTCCTAGACAAGGCTCTGCAGCAGACACCTGTGTATTAGAAAGACTGCAGAGTGACCCACGTGAGAGCAGACCAGGATCCAGGTGTCCCACGTCCCAACTCCTCAGGTTTAGGACCTATTATTCTGATTTTAAAATTAAGAATAGATATTATCTATTTAGCTTACACTGTGTACATATAAGGTTCCTTCATTTTGTGTCTACTATGTAGGTCTATGTTATTTATATAAATAGTGTGCATATGTACGCGTGGATTACATATAAAAATAATGTATAAAATATTTGCTCCATATACGAAGTCTCCATATTGCTATTTACACTGGGTACATTGTCTATACACTAGCTCTCCCTTAGCAGAAGGGAATATGTTCCAAGACCCGTGGAGACCTGAAACTTCAGATGCTACCGAACTCTATATACCAGCACTGCCATACTGCTGCCGTCAATCTGATAAACAAGATGGCTCCAAGAGACTGACACGCTGGTAGCGTATACAGAATGGATCCACTGGACAAAAGGATTATTCATGCCCCAGATGGGATGAAGCAGAACAGCATGAGATTTCATCTCCCTAAACTCCAAACAGCACGCAAGGTAAAACTTACAAATTGCTTATTTCTGAAATTCTCCATTTATGATTCCACCCCATAGTTGACTGCATGGAGCAAAGACCAAGGAAAGCCAAACCTCAGAGAAGGGATGGCTATTTTATATGTATTGTAAATATTCATTAATCTTCATAAAGAGAACAAAATAGGGCATTATTACCTGCAGAAATGAAAAAATTGAGTTTCAGCCAGCTTGTTGAATGCCACACCGCTCACGGGAAACTCAACTTTGAAACTCAGGTCTTGCTTCCTCAGCTGCAATATGAATGTTAATAACCATGACAGCTAATGCAAATAGACTGGTAGATTCCCACCCTGTTCCGGACATTGTCAGGGCAGGTGTGGTCCTCAGCCCATTTTATAGATGAGAAGACAAAACCCAGCCACGTCAGGCCAACTGCCCAAAGTCACGTGCTCAATCAGGGCGGAACTGGTCTGGGAACTCAGGAAGCTCGACTCTGCGGCCCAGGGATCTCTCCACTTCATCTTTAACCTATACTTACTCAGGTAGGATTAAGGGTGAAGGAAAACCATGTTTAATTAGTTGCAAGCGTTGCCAAATTGCAAACCCCAGAAGCAAAACGCTAACTACTTGGAAGGTGCAGAATGTGATAGGCGAGTTCTCTGGGAGTCTACAAGTTTTTGGCAGGTGGAGTAGGTAGTTAAAATACCTCTAGTGTCCTTCTTTCTCCCATGGGACAGCTGTACCTGTTTTTGAATGATTGCTTGACTCTCTGAGCACTGGCACGTTTGGGACACATGCATCTCCTTGCCTGGTCCTGTTGACCCGAGGTGCCCCTGACCCAAGCCAGGCCTTATTCAGGGTCCCCGTATTTTAGTTCATTCTTCACCTCGCCCCAGGTTGATCTTGTCAAATAGAATCTACTTGAACTCCCACATGGATTCCTTAGAATCAATGTCCTAGTTTGACTATTTGGCCAGAGAGTGGAATCCACAGCTACCGCTGTGGTATTCCACTTTTAGTTATTGAGGCTCCTCGCCCCTGCCCTCCGTCTTCTGAATTGTAATTTACAACCAAATCACTTGGCTGCTGTTTATTTACAAATGATCCCATTGACAGAAACCTAAAGATTGCCTTGACCCGTCAATTAGGCCCCTCGTCCACTGGGCTTCCGCTTATGGAATCACTGGAAATCCTGGTCAGAAGACGTGGGACTGGGGCTGGGGATGTGGCTCAAGTGGTAGCGCGCTTGCCTGGCGTGCGCGGAGTGCTGGGTTCGATCTCAGCACCACCTAAAATAAAATAAAGATGTTGTGTCCACCAAAACTAAAAAATAAATATTAAAAAGTTCTCTCTCTCTTTCTCTCTCTCTCTTAAAAAAAAAAAAAAAGAAGATGTGGGACTGAGTCCTTTCCAAGGGTGTTATTAAGGCATCAGGACTTTGGAAAAGTTGAGTTGCACCGCCTGGTAAGATTTTCACAAGAACTTCATTTTCTAAACCTTCATCTCCCAACGGTCTATTTAATTCAGTGCTTTGATCTGAAGATACATACGACTGCGATTTTACAACTGTCAAAGATATTACCTGAAAATGAGAGTCAGGCTGCCAACCTCCTGTCTGCGGGCTGGAGACCCTGTCGGGTTGATTCCTGCCTTCCTGTGACCGCCAGCACCTCCCTGCTCCCCTGGCCCGGTGCAGTCATAGCCAGCGAGCCTTTCTTTACACACACATTGACTTATTTGGTGACCATCTTGATTGACAGCCTGACTCAGCGTAGTCTCATTGACTCATCGACACCATCGTAAACATCCCTCCCTCAGACTCTGCCTCTCTGAACTGTCCCTCTCTCCCTCTCTCCCAGCCTTTGCAGATTCTGTAATGTTGCATAAGCGACCATGCTAATTTTTCTCATTCCTCCCCACGTTAACTTCCTACTATATCCATTTTCCTAAAATGCCAAGAGTCACCTAAGTGTCTTTCCACTTGTGACATGTCCAAGGCCTCCAGATATCTGTGGTCTGTGCAAGAGACCTCAGTGATGGGATGTGAGATGCTTAGCCTGGCAGCCACTGGACACCTGGAGCATCCAGGACACAGGGCCACCTGGCGAGAATTAGAAAATGAAGCTATTTTGCAGATTTTTAATTAATATGGGTAGCCACAGAAGGCTCAGGTGGTGCCTACTGAATGCCGTGGCTCTGGGTACTCATGTCCAAGGTGCTTAGTGACGGAGATCTCTGTCACTTGGCTCTGACGGTCTCTTTCTTCTCAGCCACTGCTGTTCCCTGACTCACTCTGCCACGAGCTGTTGCCAACTCCAGCAGCTCTCCAGAGATGTTCTTTCAAGCGATGCTCCCGGGCCTTGTACCAGCTATTCCTGGGGCCTCGTGACCACCTCTCCCGACCTTGTCTAACCGCCTTGCTCCCGAGACCCCATTAAGACCGACCTGAGGTTTATCCCTCCGGGCGCTCCTCCTTGGCCAGTCCACGATATCGACCGCTTTCTTAGATGATCTCTACCTCCTGTATGTACTTTTATTGTTTCACGGATAATTTTAAATTATAATTATTTATGAAGCTGTCAGTTTCTTGAGAACAAATTTGCAACCAATTTTGTTTTTTTCCAGCACCAGCCACATTACCTGGTTATAAAATGGTCATTTAAATGCTGTTCAATTAGATGTCCCTGAATGAGTTAATTGACACCATGGAGACAAAAAAATGGTTATTTCAATGAACTTTTTTTTTTTTTCCTGATTCAGTGAGTACTCTTTGGACTCAGTGTTAAGTAAAACACTCAGAAATCTCATTTCCTGGGATGAAGCGAGATCACTGAATGAAAAGTCAGCCACAAATATTCAGGATCCGGTTTTACCTGTTCACTCAGCTCAGACATTCTGGGAATCAAAGGCCATTAAAATACAAAGCGTCTTTTCAAAAAAGACCTTAGTTGGTTGTAAGATTGTCTCTCTGACAATCACTTGCCAAATTTTAGTTGCATTTGAAATATATGTAGTGTCTCTGTTTTCAGAAACCATGCATAAATTAGATCTGTCTTTTGCAGTTTAAAATATTATAGTAATTTTTCAATAGTGAGGGAAACTGCCTTTTTTTTTTTAAGTGAGCTTATTTCTTTAACAGATGTGCACACAATGAATGGACTCCATATGGGTTTCTATGAACCTGACCTGGAAAACACGTGAACTTCCCTCTCATTTTTCCCTAGCTGCTCTTAAATCTAACACATAATATCGGCCAGCTAAGTTTTGGTGCACACCCAGCTTGAAATGCAGGAACTAAAGTAATAGTGGGTGCCTAATCCAAATGATCCGACAGCCTCCGAGGCACAGAAACTCGGTCAGAAATAAAACCCAGGCCCTCATCTGCATGGCGTTTCACAGAGCACTGAGCACATTTAACCCAACTGTCTCATTTGATTGTTACAAGAACCTTTTGAAGTAAATAGAGCAAAACCCATGGTCTGCATTAGGAGGGAGCCATGGTCCTGTTGCTGATCCGAGTCCAGGTCCTTCCGTGAGCATGGCATGGTGGGACCCCCATGCAGTGTGATCAGAAGTCCAGAGTGGGTTTCCCTCTCCACACTGCTGCGGAGCTCTGGGGCTGGCCATGCTCTGCGGGAACCAGGATCTTGTGTCTGACAGTTGAGATCTTCCAAAATTGCAGGCTCAGAGTGAGAGTGCGCTCTCCATGCCATCCTGTTATTTTTCTTTCTGGAATGTTGCTTCTGGCAAACGAGCAGGAAAATTGCCCGTGACAGCTTGATAACGACCCCAAGCCATGGTCAGTGGAGGTTCCCCTAGCCACTTGGTGGGAAGCCGTCACCATGGAGACCCGGAAGCAGAGCTATTTCTCAAATACCTCTCCATGGCAAGAGTTCAGTTTCGAACTTCGTCAAGAGTTTGGAAGGGCTCAGGTAAACTGACACAAGAGTAACATCTCTGAAAGTGGGAGAGGGCGCTACATCATCCAAAGATGTATTTGTAAAATTGTCTTTTGGTCCCTGAGAGGTCTACATCCCCCCCCACACACACACACGATGTGCACTCCACTTAAATCCCATTGGATACAACACCTCTATTGCCTTGTCTCCTGAATTCAGGATTTTGGTAATACCTTACAGGTATGCTACCAAGAGGTGATTAGGAAATTTCTCCAACAAAACCTTCTTGTGTGGAATCCAAATGGGACCCACTTCATGCTAAATATGACCTGGTGTCACATGTTCATGATGCCATTTCTTGGTGTTTCACAGAATGGATCATCGACTCTACTAAAGACCCTCAGGAAGTAATGAGCTGTGATTGACAGATGCCCTTCACACATGAGAACACAGAGGTCCTTTCTGTTCCTGCCAGGTGTACCTGGAGGAAGAGGGCCACGTCTGGTGACCACATTCTCATGTCGTCCCCACTGGCCTGAACTTCTCAGTGCAGCTCTCTGGACCTCAGATTCTTGTGGAAGGTTCAGTTCTGAATTGTCCTAGAGTTCAGACTCCTTAATGGATATTTTGCTCCACACCAAATAGCGAGTAGGTCATTGGTAAATGTCACACCTTGAATTCAGATGCCCTGGTAGAATGTAAACATGGAAAGACGGAGCAGGATGAGTAAGGAAATAAACTGTTATTGACTCCTGGTCATTCACAGGATTATCCACAACTTGGGACTCTTGCAAGCAGGGAGCCCCTCTCTTTTCTGCTCCCAGGCTGCTCCCCTGAACCAGGAGTTGATGGGAATCCAAACAGATGACAGAATTTTAATCGTAGATAATTGTGAGAGCTTGTATCGGGTACTTATTGCTGTGTAACAAATTACCCCAAAGCACAAAGGCCTTCAGTTTATTACTTCTCAGTTTGGCAGGTCAGCTGGAGTTTCGTCTGCTCCAGACATTGTTGGCTGATGTGAAGTAGGAGCTGTGCTCAGCAGGGAGCTTGACAGGGGCTCCTTCTCATTCTGGGGGCTGAGTTGGCTGGTGGGTGGGGGGGGGTCCGCCTCTTCATCAGGAAGCTGGATCCTTACATTGGGGTTCAAGAGAGTGATCGTGAAAGCAACTAAGACTTTTAGGGGTAGACTCACACCTGGTGCAGTGTGATTCCCACTGCATCCTGTTGGTCTAAGCCATCAAGTTTGACGAGGCAGTGACTTCTTCACAGGGAGAAGCACGTACGCGGGTAGGGATCCAGCGTGGGGGCAGTGGTCTGTGGCCATCTGAGGAGACAACTTACCATCGCCGGCCCTAGAGCCACAATAATTTGACATGTACAAATTTTACCCACCCATCCCAAAGACCTGCAGTCTCATCCAAACAGTGCCCCAGGCTCAGGCCCTAAATCCAAGGTTTAAACCAGGTCTGGGAGTCTCGGTGTGGTGGAAAGTACTCGAGTGGGTTCTTCTTCATCCAGAGACTTGGGAATGGAAACAATGCCCCCAGCAACCTGTTTCAGAGCCACTCCCCGCAGATCCACCCAGCAGAGGTGGTGAGTCAGAGTCAAGTGACCACACACCGTCACCGTCCCCAGTGATGGGTGTGGAAATGCCTCCTGGGGTGGCTCTCTAACCCCCAGTGCTCTGCTCTGGCTCTGTCCCCAGAGCTCTGGGCTCTGCAGGGGCTCCTGATGACAGCTGAGCCACGTCCTCAGCCTGCTTCCTGCCAACATGTAATACTGGGCACCCCGGAGCCTGTTTGCAGCCTGAACTTTTCACTATAGGCCGAGTGGCTAATATAATTATTTTAAAGATTTATGGGGTTTCTGTGAATCTTATGGGGCCATTGACCTCACCCAAACCACAGTATTCTCAGGGAGACATGCTTCTAAGTTGGGTCTGTCGGGCTGAGGCGGGTCAGCACCTTTGAGGTCCTTGGACAGCATGCAGTCTAGCTGGGAAGGTGGACGGCCACATCCTTAATAAGGCTTTAAGGGAGCTCTGGTGACCCTGATCCAAGGAGAACGTCCTAACCCCTTCCTTGGCAGGAGGGTACACAGCTGGAGATGTCCGAGAGGGAGCAATATATCACAGGGCTGAGAGGGAGGCTGGACATCACTTTAGGACCCCAAATAAAACTATTTTAGAGATTAAGAAATCAAGGCTGAAAGAGAACCATGGGAATCACCACAAGCAAGAAGCAAATGGACAGCCACCCAAGGAGAACGCTCATCTCCCAGTGACGTCACCTTTTCTACCATTTTTCCATTGGAAAGAAAAGTGGTTTGAAAACACATCATTAGGCACCTCAAAGATAAAGGGTCTCTGGGCAATTGATCCCCATTGTTCTCTTCCTTCAGTTGGAGGAATATTGTTAACTAGACTGGAAAGAGTTCTGTCCAGGTGGAGCATCCTCACAAAGTGGGAAACCAGTTTCCCGACTCTTGGGAACCCCTGGAGGGACAGGAAGAGGTCATCTGTTGGGGCCTCCTAAGGTTGTTTGGCTTCCCACCCACTCTTCACGCATCCCCATAACCGATGCTTTCCCAGCCCCCTTTCTAGGTCTGACTGCAGTCTGCACAGTGGAGGGGGCCACTGGGACCCTCAAAGGTAGGGCCGTGGCTGTGGATAGAAATATGAAGCTGCAGTGAGGACAGGTGAGCAGCTTTGCCTGGGGAAGCTGACCGGCACCTTGTAGGCGACACAGAAGCCTGCAGGGATTCGTAACCATGGGGGAGACCTGGGGGGTCGGGGACCTCAGCTGGATGTGGCTGGACCTCAGCTGGATGCAGCTAGACCACAGCGTGGATGTCGGACGCTGGCGGGAGGGGACCCAGGGAGGCTGGAGACATCGGGAAGCACGGAGCATTGGATCGGACAAGGGAGCTGTGGAGTTTGTGGCTTCAGAGTAACAGCAGGGGTGGAAGAAACACAGGTGCTTCTCCGTCCATCTCACCAGAGGCCTTGCACCTGGCGTGGGAATGCACAGTGTCGGATTGACTGTTCACAGTGTCGCGTCTGCCCGCCCGGGTTTCCTCATCCTCTTTTGTACCACGACCTGGGAGTGGGCAGCATAGTCCTCTAGAGCTATTTCAGGGAGGCGGCTCCCAGCAATGACAGGTAGCCGCAGAGTTACCTGTGGCCAGCGAAGACACACGGGCGCTGAGGATGTGACTGTGCTGAGTCCCTCTAAATGCTCCCCGTGAGTCTCGCCTTTCACGCAAATGTCCTAAATTTTCTTTTAAATCCCGTCCCTGGGCTCAGGAGACAGTCAGAAGAGAAGTTGTAGAATGTGCTTTAATCAAAATGAGCGAGTGTTGTCTATAAACATCATTCATGTCTAGAGCCTGCATCCCCTTACCCGAATCAACGTTAGAGATGGCTTAGCTGAAAATCTGCCACAAGTTAAAAAAAAAAAAAAAAAAAGCCTAATTCTTGTCTTCCCGGGTCAACCTGGGCAGTGACTCAGCTGACCTTCGTGCCCAGCCTCCCCAGGCTGGCTGTCTGCTGAGCCCCCACCATGGCCTAGACTTGAGGCCTCTGCTCCAAGGAAGGGTTTAACAGAATGAGAGGGGCCTGGGAGAGAGGGACCAGGAGAGAGGCACCCTCGCTGCCTCTTAATCCAGACCTGCTAACACCCAGTTGCATCGACTGTAACCAAATAGAACCGGAGGTTGGGGCAGGGTTCGACATCAAGGTGACAGCAGTGTCCCCAGCTTCTCAGTCCCCTTACTACCAGCCCTCTGCGAGTCCTGGACCAGAGCTTCCACATGCCCCTGGGTCTTCCCCAGGCATCTGCCCAGCTGGGGTGGTGGGGCCCTGATCTGGGGCTTGGGACTCTCCAGTCTCCTCTCCACTTTCCCCCAAGGCCTGGAGTCTTCTGTGCACACGGCCCTCTCGTCTCACGATTATGTAGCCTTGCAGGGAAGCAGGGTGCCCCGCGATGGCTGGGTGCCAAGCTCTGAGATCGTGTTAGAAAATGGCCAGTTTCAATGGCAGATTTTGTCCATTAAAACCTATTACTCGTTCCCTCCTAGAGCCCAGCTGGATCCATTATGGAAAATTGGAGTGAAATGATGTCAGTTCTATGCCATAAAAATGAATAGGAATCTCGCTTTTCATTATTTTAAATTGCAGATTGTTACACTGATATGTATTTATTTTTGTCATTTCTCCCTGGCCTTCGTCGAGGGTCTGACCCTTGAATAATGAATAAACAGAAAGACACATGTTGGCACTTGAGCCCTGCCTGTGTCACCCTGGTTTTTTTTTTTTTCCTTCCCATTTGTGACAAATTCAAAAACTGCAGCACCCTTAAATGGGTTTATCATCTCAACTCTTTTAAACTGTCACTCAATCTCTGTCTCAGAAAATGGGCTATTGGAACGAGGGAGGAAATATTTCATAGCGGCTTTGGTGCTGCTGACTTGTTTCCAGGCTTGGAGGCAACCCTTCGGTGGCTTTCGATTAAAATAAGAACTTGGAGTAATTGTTGCTTATTGAGATAAAGGAGGTTCATTTGGAAATGCCAAATGCACTTTAGCAACCTTAAAAATGATGACTTCTTTTGTTGGGGTGGAATGGAGTTTTCTTTTAGATGTTTCTTTCAGGCCCAGGGATTTTACAGGATGCATCTCAGGAGTGGGTGAAGGGACCACGCAGTGTGAGTGCCACGGTCGGTCATGGCCGTGGGCACATTTTAAAATCTTTCGTTGCTAAAAAGATCTCCGTATCTTGTCAGCCCAGCCCTCGAGTAGCTACTGAGAGCGTCAAGTCCAGAGAATATAACAGGTTCTGGGAGGACTAGAGATTCGAGGAGCAATTGAATTGCTGGGGAGACAAGGCCCTTGGCTTTCAGAAAAATGTACGACTCTCCCTGGCCTTCAGGGGGTCTTAAAAAACAAAGGACAAGGCTGGGGAAGAAGCCTGGCAGACATGGCAGACAGGGAGTAAGCCTTTGAATTTTTAAAATTTTAAATGCTATTGCTTTCCCAGACAGAAAAAAATGCCTCCGCATTTATTTTCTTCTGAGCTTATTGATTAAAGAGTCTCGCTGATTGCAAGGAAGACCGTGGCATGAGGGACAGCCTCAGAAATGGCCCTAAGTCCAGTCTCTGAGTAAATTGGAGTCACGGTCATGCCAACACAGAGCGCACCTGTCCCTGAGGTGCGCCAGCTGCACCCTCAGCCCTGTGGCCAGAGGGTGAGAGCCAGGGCTTCAGAGTGAGGGGTGGTGGAGGAGAGGGCACGGTGGTCCCACTCTCTGCTCACGGGTGCAGAGAAATTCAGTCCTGGTCATTACTGAAGCCCCCTAAATCCATGACTGTGCGAGGGAAATGCAGGGTTTCCAATCTAGAACATTCACAAGGGTTTCCAAATGTGCGTGTCTTCCTGATTCAGCTTTGGGGGTTCTTTCTACAGTGCAGAGTTCCTCGCAGGAGCTCATATCCGTCCCCACGTTCATGGTTCAAATGTGGCTTGCAGAGACTAGGACCCTTCGGGCCTCACGACCTCGACTCAACTCAAGGTCATTTGTCTCTGAAGTCCACCAAGTGGCCAAGGAGTCGAATGGCTGCCCTCTTCCCAGTCCCGGGGACGTCCCTCCTGTCTCTGGTGGGCCTGTCATCATTTCTTCTCCAAGTTCTTCCTCCAGTCTCCCCTTTGTGGTTTTGAGAAATGTAATATCGGCTTTCTCCCCTGCTCAGAAGGAGGTGCTGAAACTCGATCTAGTTTTGAGGCGTTGGCTTAAATTTGAATTTAATTTCCGACTCCATCCTTTACTAGCCCTTGAAGCTTTGGAAAATTAATTGAAGCTCTCGGTGCCTCACAGAAAAAGTGAGTGACCATGGTGCCCGTATAGTAAAGTCACCGTGATGATTAAAAGAAAACCCAGCATGGACGCGTCTCCGCTCGAGAGCCACTCCTAAGGACCATCCCCAGGATGGGGCTGACTGGCCCAAACTTCGGGTCGCATCTGGAGGAATTCTCTCCACCAATGATATTTCTGAAGCCAGTGGGTGACCTGAAGCGGGAGGCGTCCATACCCAGAAGCAGCCTCCTGATGGGGAAGGAGGCCAAGACAGAGGAGCCACGTTCCACAGAGGACTTGTACTCCAGCCAGAGCGCAGATGGGTTGGGCTACAGAGGGGAGATGCGTGGTCCACCTTGAGGCTCCAGATGTGGGTATTTCTCTTTAGCGTAACTACAGGGTCAGAGAGCTACACCGATGTCCAATCTGTCTTCGAGCCTCCGTTCAACATAGAATTTCCCAACTCATGAAGAACCATTTTTTTTTTTTTAAAAAAAACCAAGGTAAAGTCACAATGGATACAGATATTTCTGGGAGAGGTATTTGGAGAAATAATCAGCGTGAGTAGTGGGCTTTGGTGAAATGACCTTTAGCGGGTGTGGTGAGCTAGATAGTGGAGACACACAGATGTGGCATATCCCTGATCCCTGGAATCTGAAAGTATTATGTGATTTGGAAAAAAAAAAAAAAGACTCTTGTTCCAGATACAAAGAAGTTGAAAATTTTTGAGATGGGGAGATAATTATCCTGGACAATTCTGTGGGCCACAAATGCCATCACAAGCATCCTCACAAGAGAAGCAGGGGAAGATTCAACACATCAGGGAGACAGTGAGGCAAAGATGGAGTAGAGAGATGTTGGCCTTTAAGACTGGGGCGAGGAGACCAGGGACAAGGAGTGAGGTGGCCACTAGGAGCTGTCAGGGGGCAAGAAGTGGATCCCTTCCAGAGCCTCCGGAGGGAGCATGGCCCTGCAGACACCTTGCATTTGGTCCAGGGATGCTGATTTTGGACTATGGGGCCTTTAGAATCATGAGAGGTAAATGTCCGTTGGTTTAAGCCACTGTGTTTGTGACTTGTTATAGCAGCTGCCAGGAACTGATACGGTGGGAGAGAAAGAAAGCCCATGACGAGAAGATAGGGAAGATGCTTTGGCAGGGAGGGCAGGAAAACGGTGCTCTACCCTTGGTCAAATTACCATTCGCCTCTTTATGAAATCATGAGCTCTGAGCATGGAATCATGGGTTTTTGAGAGTCCACAGCATAACATTGAAGCTGCAGTGACTTAGGTTCCAGGCCTGGAGCGCACCCCTCCATAAACACAAGAAAGTCTGCTAACACACACGTAGGCCAAAATGAAAGGAATTCCACTGTAGGGAACTGTGTGGCATTATCAGCAAGGACAGGACAGGGCGGCCTGGGGAAGGGAAGAGGTTCTTCTAGTTTCCTCTACAGAGACTAAAATCATGCTTACTTTTGTGTTTTGCTAATGAGACAACAGAGTTCTGTGCCAGGGCTGCCTGCAATGCCTGCTCATGGCATGTGACTACCACCTGCTTTATTTTAACAGATTAAACGAAGTTGAATATTCATGACATTTTTCAGCTGGGTCCTTTGGGTCAACAACAGGAAGTGGCAGAGGATCCACAAAACTGGGATCAGTTAGAAAAATCTGCACATGCCTACCAGGGAGTACCCTCAGTGGCATATCCCCCTTCCCCCCAGAGAACCTCGATTCACAAAACAGAACGAAATTTGGGGAAAAAAAATTCCATTTGAGAAAAAGAGAGAATGCATTGTCCCTTCAATAAAGAGATGAGAGTTTTAAAATATAAAGAAATAAATCCGATAAAAACAAATAAACAGTCTGCAGAGTGAGCTGCAGAACAGATGCTCCAATCTCTATCTGAGAAGTGTCCCCAGAACACGGAAGACCGCTTGCAAAATAATGGAAAAGAATGTGCAGAAAGATAAATGGACATGTTGTCAGAATTCAGTACTTTTATTTTTTACTTTGAAAAGAAAGATATTGGGTACGGACGTTAGAATAAAAAAAAAAGTCAATCTGTCAATAGAAAAGTTTCTTCCCTTCCTCAAGAGGTAACCACTACTGTAAAATAAATAAAAATTAAACAACTAGCTCAAGATTTTATCTTCAAAACACAATAGGAAAGAGAAAACTCTAGGACTTCTAAAAGACCCAAAGATCAGAATTCAATAAGACAAAATAAGTTCCAATAAACAAGACAAATCCCTTGTGAAGGTCTCAAGTTTAAAGGATAAGTAGATAATCCTGGGAGCTCTGAGCAGGACAACCATTTACTTTCAGGAGAGTGAGAACCCAAGTTAGCCTCAGATTTCTTTCTGCCACCATCAGTGGCCATTGTCCATCTGGTCTTAGAGCACTTGCAAATCCCACACAGCCTCAGGGTCTTGGGTTGTATGTTGTTCAATGTGCCTTTTTGTAAACGATCAACATCATCATCATCATCATCAAAATATGTTGCCCAGTGCAGAGTCATGGTTAAAGAATAGGAAGTTCTTGACACCTAGAAAGGATGAATATTTGAGGAAATGGAAGGGCTTATCCCTCCAATTTCATCTTTACACATGGTACATACGTTGTCAAACTGGGGTACCCTGCCCCATCATGATGGGCAACTCTTATCTTGATTAAAAAGAATCATAGAGAAGGTCACTGAGATAGTTTTGAATGGATAATGAGTGACACGGAGCAGAAATAAAATAGGGACTGGGACAGAGGTAACATGAGCATTTCCAAATCCTTCAGTCTGCTATCCTTCAGTATCCAAAATACAGTCACCATCCTACAAATCCAAAGGATGTCCAGGGTCTTCCTGCTCTTGTTTTTCTAGGGGACTTCTGCTGTCCCTGGCCCACTTCAGGACCAGGAAGTGTGAATATGGCCCACGTCACCCATTTCCCAAACAATCACAAACACACACGATGCTGGCGTGTACTTTTAGGAGGTGAGGGATTGTGTGTCCCACGCAACATGGAATCCCCGGGACCCAGAGAGATGTTCAGTGAATGGACAGATGAGGCTCAATCACCAGCGACAAGAATGTTCTGAAGCTTTGACAGTGGAGATGGTTGTTAATGGCGTCAAGCAAGAAATAACTCAAAATTCAGTTCTGCACATCCTTGTTCTGAAAATCCCCTGGCCACCTGTCACTGCCCAGACTTCTCCTCCCAGCAGCCTCTGTTCTTTATTTTAGCTCAAAGGGGCCTCCTGGTTTTATCCTCTGGACCTTCATGGGGAAATCTGTGCAGTATGAAGCACACCTTTGTCTCTACTTGAACAGGCTGTGTTAGCTCAGAACTGATCTCCCATAACCCAAAGACCTTTTGCAACCAGTCTAAAGCAAAGGAAATGTTCCTTCCCTTCCATTTTTTTTTAAATTTTAAAGTTAGGAACTAAAGTTTAAAGAGTAGTGACATTACTTTATACAAATGCCTCTGTGTCCCTAGTCCTATATCATGGGTAATTCAAGATGCTGAAACCAAGAAGAACAAAGTAAAATTAATTCTCCAAATAGGGAAGTCTGGGGTAATGAAAAATCAAAGGAGAAAAAGTAAAATTGAAAATTGAAAAAAAAAAATTGCTTAAAGGGGAGATAAAAGGTATGGGTCTTGAGAACAAGATGTCCAAAGAAGAAAAAAGATCTAGTTCTCCAACAGAGATGCAGTCCTAACAATAAGAATCCAGAGTCTTTACAGCAATGACAGAAACCAAGCAAGGAGTTGCAGTTTCCCAGGTAAATGCAAAGCCAAGTTCAACTGCATTGGCATGGAATGGAAGTGTTTAATCTCACCCATGATGGTCCCGCCTTCAAGCTGCCAGGGCTGCATGATTAGAAGCAAACCTAAATCAGCTATCTCTTAGAAGGGAAAGGAAAGACAGCATCTGCATTCAAATTCCCAGACACTGGGGTGGCTGCCTGAAGAATAGTTTTCTGTCCTATCTGTCTCAGAGTGCTGATGGAGAACTGGCATACTTCAGATGCAAGGGGCTTCTGAGAACAAAGTACAGCTCCAGGGCAGACTACTTGCAGCACTGGAGAACCTGCAGATCTGCAGATAGACACCATAGAAAGCAAGTTATGGCATGAGCTGCTGATCATTCTAACTGGGTCATTATATGCACAAGGCCAGACAGGACTTGTCCCCAGAAAAGATTTGAGAGGCCCCAAGAGTCTTTAGTCAGCCTGATTCCCTATATGAAGCCCATCTATAAAGACTGGGTGAAGTAGTTCTTTTTTTCAAATGCATAAGCCCCAGTCAAAAAATAAAAGACACAGAGAGAAAAGGAAACATGGTCCAATCAAAGACAAAATAAACTCCCAGAGGCTGACCCCAAAGAAACAGAGTTTCACTTAGCAGTTGACACTACTATACTGTACATTTGACAATGATTAAGATGGTAAACTTTATGGAATAAATTTTATACCAAAATAAAAAAATCATTTTAATTTGGTATGATCATACAAATATCAATTGTGAGAAGAATATGAGTTATCGTGAGACAATTGGTAGCACAATTGCAGATAGCTTATTTTTCATGTATTATAAAGCAAATAGTCATTTTAAAAGAATAGGGATGTTTTCATTCATCTGTTTGCTAAGTTTGAGAGAAATACTAAAACAAAACAGAATGGGAAAACTAAATTATGTTTGGTAAATTGCATAAGTGAGAAAGAAGAGAAATCAGTGTTAACAATACTAAAGTCCAGTCAGAGATTCAAAGCAGTCTGTGCTATGCAAGATAATGCACAATTAAAAATTAATAAGTAAGAATTATTGGAAATAAAGTGCAAGAAGCACAGTGTAGTACATGTTTTTAGTTTGTTTTCATCAGCTTGTTAATTAAATGGGAAGAGAAAGTTAAAAGTCAACATATAACATCAGGAAAAAGAGCAAATAAACATGACCATGATTTAGATACCCTCCAAAGGAGACTTTGTTGCTGAGTTGTTAGCTGTAGTGGTCTTCCCCTGACAAAGTACGATAAAACATAATACAGGCTAAAAGAATATAGGAAAAAAGAATCATGAAGTTATGATTTATTATGATTTATTGACAGAGATAGAACTCAAAGACATAATAAATGAAAAGCAAGTTGCAGGGGACATTTTACAGTGTGCTACTGTCATTTGAAGTAGAAAAAAATGAAACAATTATGCTCACACCTAGACACACATGTGCATAGACCACACACACACACACACACACACACACACACACACACCCTGGGCATGAGAAACACCACACTCAGGATGCCTTACTTCCAGCAGTAGGTGGAGAACTTGAGAGCACGAGGCTACTCAGGGCCACCACTGTATTCTCCAGAGCGGCCACTGCCTCTGTGAGACATAACCACAGGACCCACCTGTGCCCCCTGCACCCCAGTGTTTCACACGAGTTTCTTGGTGCCATGGTTTCTCTGGCTTTTGAGTCCCTGCACGTGCCGTGTGCCCTTAGCTGGTGGGAGCCTCATCTTGCAGATCTGAGCTCAGCGGTGCCCTCCCTGGAAGCTGCTCTTCCCTGATGCTGGTGGGCCTCAGCCCCTGCCCTACTCTGCCCGCATCTCCCTGTTCTTCCACCTCTCAGTCTTGTGACCACTCTGTGACCGTCTACTGCCTGTCCTGCAGGAACAATGTGAGGGACTTATCCACAGCTCTGTGCTTGGGAATAGCAAGGAGGCACAGAGTAAATATCCGTGGAACAAAGGATCAAACAGCGAACAAAGCAACAGAGGCCCGGAGGAGTGCCCATGAAACTCCTGCCCTGGGGTGGCCCGTCTCCTGTCCCCACCGATGACCCCAACTGCATGTTCCCGTCTGCCCTCTGCCGTGGTGGCCTTTGTGCTGATGTGGTCATGCCTCTCGGGTGCTTTCTGTGGCACCTGCCACACAACTCCAAGTGCAAGGATCTCCTACTGAATTTAATAGCAGCCCAAACCCACAGGCCCACGACTGTGCTCAAGGCCAGAGCCAGATAGAAATGTAAGCCCTATGAAAGCTGGTGCACTGGGGAAACATCAGCTTATCCTCACTGTAAGGCGGGAAGGAGAATGGCCTTTCTGGGGAAAGCTGGGCCTTGAGCACAGAGGTCTGCCTCCCGAGCACGCTCTCCCTCTGAGCCTGGGAGAAAGCATGCGTCCCCTCAGTGTTCCCTGTCCCTGTCTCTGTCTCCATCCCCCTTCATCTCCAGATCCCACTAAAGGCAAGCTTTCTAGTTCAGAGATAAGAGCGTGCATTAGGAGTTCCCAGGGGGCAGGGCAGAGGGACCCTACGACCTCTTAGGTCAAGTTCAACGTATATGCAGCTTAACGCTTTTGATGGATGGACTGGTTGATTTAACCACGAGCTCTCCTTTGACCTGTAGAAAGGTAATGTGATATACAGAAGGGAGCTTTGGACCAGGAGACAGGAGAACCTGGTTCAGTCCCCCCACTTGCCCTTTTACCAGCTGGTTTACCTTGGACAAGTTAATCTACCCCTCTAGACCACAGATTCAATGACCCTTGAGTAACCCGTTCAGAGTTTCCCAAAGATTGATTCATGTCATTGCAGGCTCCCATCAGAATAGAACTGGGGGAACTCCTTGTTCTAGGTCTCCAGGCCCCTGACCTAAAGATTCTGATTCAGAATCTGCTTTGCAAAAACAAAACAAAACAAACAACTATATATATATATATATATATATATATAATAAATTTAAAATATATATATATATATATATATATATATATATATATATATATATATATATATATATTATTCCCCAGGTTGCCTCCTTTGGATGGTGTAGTTTGTTTCCAGATGTTTGTTATTATTAGCCAAGCCAGTATCAGAGTTCCTTATGGTCTGCATGGGCACCTACTTAAGGAACTCTGGAGGGTAAATATCCCACAGAGAAACGGGTGGGTTGTGGGCTATGTGCATCCCCACATTTTCTAACTATTACCAAATCGTTTTCCAAAGTGATTACCTCAGTTCACTAGCAGTATGTGGAAGTTCTTCTTGTTCTGTAACTATGCTTACACTTCATGTTGCCAGATTTTTATAGTCTAAATATTTTGTGTCAATGCTTTAGATAAAATTCTTCATGGATGAACCCTTCTTAATGTTCTTGATACACAGTATCTTTTCAGTAGTGTGGTGGGTATATGTTCAGTTTGCCTATTATAAAAATACATAGAAAAAAATCATCTGTCCTACTATTCTGTGGGCTCTGTACGTATACAATTTAAACTAAATTTGAGAAGGAGGATCCTATTCTGGTGTCTCTGGTTCCAGTTTATTTGAAGGGGTCAATGTACAGCTGCCATGTAGAAGTCTAGTAGAGCTTACTATGAAATTAATGGGAGTTGATAATAATGATGTTTGTGGTGCTTAGCTCAATTTTAATTGCATTGATAAATGTAACAGTGATTTAGAAAATGATTTTATGTTACTAGATCAATATAAAAGATACACTTTCTCAATGGCTGTGTGGGAATTGCATGCAGCAAGCTGCAGAGTCCCTTCTCGGTGCATGCCTGGGGGTCTGCCTGCACAGGTCTCTAAGGGGCTCCTTCCATGACAGGTCCCTTGAGAATGGCTTCCTTAGTCTCTGGAGACTTTGAGAAGATATCTTCGAAGAAAATAGATGGAAAATGGAGAATAGACCAGCGGTTACACTTGACCACGCAAAGTCAGACCTCAAGTGCTTTTAGAATGAGAAGCAATTTGAAAGGTCAGAACTCACACATATATTAAAATATGAGTTCCAGGACGGATGGTATCCTTCCCTGTCTCCCTCGATCATGGAATATTGAAGGGGTTATTGTGGAGATGCCCAGTGTGGAAAATGTATTGGCAGATC
This sequence comes from Urocitellus parryii, assembly GCF_045843805.1. Taxonomy (NCBI): domain Eukaryota; kingdom Metazoa; phylum Chordata; class Mammalia; order Rodentia; family Sciuridae; genus Urocitellus; species Urocitellus parryii. Next base: position 25,932,616 of record NC_135539.1, on the reverse strand, counting down.
CCCAGTGGCGAGCTCAAAGGGTTCCGGTTCTTAGTGTGAGAGGTCAACACTCTCCTGATCTGGAGTGAAGGTCCTTGGCGGTCACCTCCCTGGGGGGAGGACAGGGTACCCTGGAGAGAGCCAGGTACCAGATGAGAACCAGAGGGTTGGAGTCCTCAGAGTGGGGCAGACGGCGTGGAAGGAGCTTTGGAGGATTCGGAATGGAAGAGGGACTGACAATGAGAAGAATGTGAGTCGAACTCCAGTTGTCCTGTGAGAAACTCAGACGTGTACCGCCAGGTTGAACTGCAGGAATTGCTGACCCGGAGCAAGGTTTATGTGGAAAAGAGACAAAAAATTTTTTTAAAAAAATGGAAAAAAAGAAAAGAAATCGGATGTTTGTTCTGGAAGTTCAAGAGCCGGAACAGTTGCAGCTGTGGGATTAAAACCAGCGCTGTGCTGAGCCGTGGCCGAGGCGAGCCTCCCCGTGCAGGCTGATGATTGTAATTTTCTTATTATAAAAATAAGACATATTTGGGCCAGCCGAAAATGAGCTTTGTCACGATTCTGGATTCTGCTGTGTCTTCGCTTGTTAGTTTCTGCGTATTCTGGGAGTTCTTTGGGGGGAAGACAGACTCTAGGTCACCATGAATATGAGGCTTTTATTGGCCAACGGCGTCCTTGGGCACAAGTGAGCTGTCCTTGGCTTTGAGGACACAGTCAAAGGTAATTTTCTGAGCAGGTCCATTGGGGAAAACAAGGGGTTCCATGGCACTGCTGGAAGGTGGAGCCCCTTTGGAGCTGCCTTTCAGATGGTCCCACGGGTCCTTTTTGGAGTTCCCTGGGGGGGGGGGAGAAGGGGTGCAGGGTTTTGTGGTGGAATCCACCCGTTCTGAGCTCTTTGAACTACAGGAGGATGAAGACAGCTCTGGGGTGTTGGAACTAATTCCTTCTAGTCAATCATGTATCTTAAGTGAGTGATGGCAGGAGTTCATGGGGTTCCAGGAAGATCATTGGTGAGGCGCAGGCGGCCAGCCAGGTGCCCCTGTGCCTTGTTCTATAGTGCTGTGAGCCCTGGTGGTATCCGAAGGGGACCTCATTGAGCCCTCACAATGAGCCTCTCAAGTCGAGTACCATTGTTCTCATTTCACAGATGAGTGAATAGACTTTGAGATGTGACAGGACACTCTCCACGTCCCTGAACAAGAGAGGACCAGATCCAGCCTCCCGGCCCAGGTCGACGCCGGCTCTTCCCTGCGTGGTTGGCACTCGCAGGCGCTCCTCCTACGGGCACAGCGGCACACAGTGGGAACAGGCGCTGCCCACAGCACGACGGGGCTCTCGCTCCATCGTATTTTCTTCTGGAAATAACGTCACACTGCCCAGATCTCTGAATTGGGATAAATGCACGTTTCTTAGTAAATGAGGTCTCCGAAGGGAAGGTCTCTCTTGCCAGGCTTGGTGTTGAGGACGGAACTGATGGAGCTCCTTGTTCTAGGTCTCCAGGCGATTCTGACAAGTGACCGGGAGGAATCGTGACAGATGTGTCTGCTCAGCGCAACCCTGAAGGCTCGGTTGGGGTCATAGGCTTGGGGCGGGGGTGATGTGGGGAAGTTTCCCATCCTCGGCCCTCTGCCCCCTACAGGGTGTGAGGAGGGGGTAGTCGTGTTGGCAGAGGGGTTTGTGCATCCGTGGGCAGGTTGTGGTCGGGGCTGCATGGATTTTTCGTTGTAGGTTGGTGAGTTTATGGGGAACAGAGTGTCAATGTAGAAAGATCTGGTTTTGGTGTCCCAGATAAATGAGAAGTTGGCCCATGAGTTGAGGGCCAGGTGAGGAGCACCTAAGGAGGGTACCTGGAACTGGGTTCCACTGATGATCATGGCTACCTGCCCATTACCTCAGCCGCCACCCTTAGCAGGACAGACCAGCACTTGGGAGGAGGGTGGTCTCCCCGCAGGAGGTGGGTCCCATATGCCTGTGCTCTGAGCAGGATTCGGTGCAGAATCAGGGACAGCCAATTCGATTTCCGACTCTCTGTCTTTCCCTTCTTCTCTCCAGGATTCTTCCATGCGAGCCTCAGAGTTCTGCCCTCCAGCCCTGGAATCCACACCGTGTCCCCTCCATTCCATGTTTTGTTCCTGTGCCATCTGCTTACATGGGGACCTCCCCAGGGAGGTAGGGGAACTCCTCGGGCTCCCATCATCGCGTCCCTTCTTTGGGGATTACAGTCCTGCAGTACTCCTGGTCCCTGTATTTATCTGACTTTCTAGTCAATGAATTCTGGGGTGGAGCTCTGATCCCGTTATTTCTTTGGACCTAGAAGTGAAAGGCTCTTTATCTTTAACACTTGATTCCAGAAAGATTTCCCAACTGTGCCAGTTTTCTTCTCTGTCAGAGGGGGTAATGGCCACTGGACCCCCACTCCTGAGCATGGAAGCCAATTAAAATAACTCTCACCAATGCTGTGTGGAACAACTTGATTCAGATTTACAGCCAGCCCACAGGGCAATTGTCATAGCTCTTTTTCTGTTGCTATAACTAAAATACATATGCAGGGTAGTTTATAAAGAATGAAAAGTAGGTCACAGTTCTGGAGGACAGGACGTCCAAGGGTGTGGCCCTCATACCTGGTGAGAGCGCTCTGCTTGTTTCATCCCAGGGTAGACTGAGCATGCCTGCCAGCTCAGGTCTCTCTTCCTGTCTTATAAAGCCACAAATCCCATCTTGGAGCCCACCCCCACGACCTCATCTGATCCCAATTACCTTCCAAAGGTGCTGCCTTCATACACAATAAGCATGCAGATGTGAGGACTGAGTTTGCATCCTGTGAGTTTAGGGGATACTTTCCAACCACATCAGAAGTGTGGTTGATTTTATTCCCAAGGACTGATTCATGAAGACCAAAATGGAACTTGGGCGCAGGTCCTCTGACTCGTGGTATCACATACCAGGGTAACTTCCAAACACAGAGACGGTCAGGTGGAAGAGCTGAGAGATCAAGACCTAGAAGGAAATGCACGGCTGTCTACTTACACCTGTGTACGAAGGAAAGCTTCAGGTAACCGTGAAATGCTGCCATTGTGGGATCTCCAAGGCCAAGCACACCCCCAAGTGAGCCCTTCCACCCCATCAACATCAACACCCCGTTGAGCACCTTTTTGTATAAAATCTTCCCTCCCTTTCCCATCTTTAATTATTGCTTTAAGATAAGAGTTTTTAGAACCAGAAATCAGGGATGATATTTCTGTATATTATGAATATTCTTTAGAGATATTCCAGGAAACTTGGTTTCCACCAGAGGAATATAAGAATATCCATTCATGACATATTTACTGCAATTCATATCATTATTTTTGTATTTTTGTTAATTTCGTAGGCAAAAAAAAATGGCCTTCTACTTTACTGTATTTTTCCTTACTTTTGGTGTGGTTGTACATTATTATCAAAATTTGTTAGGAACATCCTTGTATTTTTTGTTTTAATGATTTTTCTTTGTCCTGTAGGAGATGATTAAATGTTAAGAATATTCATCACATGCACATATGTGTGTATATACATATGTATGCACATATACCCATGCACACACACAGATACACATAAACATGTATGTGTATCTATTGCAGTGCCGGGGACAGAACTCAGGACCTCAGTGAGGCTCTACCACCTAATTACACTCCCAGTCTTTCCATAACAATTTCAACTACATATTTTTGTGCAAAAACTGGAAGTTGCCTTAGAGAATCCCGGATATTTAAGCGAGCAGATTAGGGGGAAAAATGATCCTAAGCCTGCATGAAATAAACCTCTCTGTTGTCAGCTGAGTGCGTCCACCAAGTCTCCTGTCCTCCAGGTTTTACCCTGCAGGTAACTGGCTTCTCCTTGGCTCAATCACACCCTCCATTGCTGAGTAACTCCTGCTGTTTACTGGGGTTTGAAGCATAAACAAATGGTAACCGTCTCTGTCTCATTGTCATCTCTCTTCCCTCCCCAGCAGACTCCTTGCAGCATCAAGCACAACAACACTCACAGGATGGGCCTGCAAGCCATCTGCCACTGTGCAGAGAGCACCGTTGAGAAGAAATCATGTGTGGATTAAGGGCTGTCTCCTTCTGCCACTTACACAAGCACATCCCAGATTCAGGCTGTAATGTAAATGAGGAGGTAAGCTAAATGCTGGGGCCGTTCAAGTTGCATGAAATTAGTACTGTGTGGTTGCACAATTCCCCCAAAGGGACCAGGAGGAGCAGCTTTGCAATGGAGAGCTCAGTGGAATTTTTTAAATATAGGATGGAGAGGAAGAGCAGGTGCTAGCAGTTAATCAAGGCAGAAAGCTAAACACAGCGAAATAAAAGATGTGTTCAAAATCTGTCTCACATGGCCATATCCTGCCACGTGAAAAAACCATCTGCCCATCCATCAATCCATTTATTCATCCATCCATCCATCCATCCATCCATCCATCCATTTATTTATTTATCCATCCATCCATTTATTTGTCCATCCATCCATCTACTCATCCATCCATCCATTTATTTGTCCATCCATCCATCCATCTACTCATCCATCCATCCATTTATTTGTCCATCCATCCTCCATCCATCCATACATACATCTCTCCATCTATACATCCATCCATTTATTCCTCTATTCATCCATCCATTTCTCCATCCAACCATCCATCCATCCATCCATCCATTTATTTGTCTTTCCACCCACCCATCCATCCATCTCTCCATCCATACATACATCCTTTTATTCATCCATCTGTCCATCCAACCACCCATTGGACACTCATGCATGACATGCTCAGTGGGGAGTAGTGGCCCTGGGGGTGTAGGCACAATGTGGATCCTTCTAGATAAGCAAACAAACCATGTGGCACCATGATGACAACACACGCCCAGCCTTTGCAGCTCATAGCTCAATTTGAATCCTAGACCAGGAAGGTCACAAACCATGTGACCTTGGGCTTTAACTTCTCAAGGCTTATATCTAAAATAAGAATACATCAACGCTGTCTAGGGAGCTCATGTGAGGATTCCCTACACAAGAGAGCAACCTCTGGGCCTGTATTCCATAGGGTGTCGATGAAAACAAAGCCCTGCCCAAAGCACAGTGAAAATTCAGAAAAAGAAGCCATTTGTGAAAGGCCCTGTTTGGATTGGATTTTGAGAGAAATGTAGGAGCAGGAGCTATGAACATGTAGGCAGAGCTGTGAACGTGCACAAAGTCTAAGAGAATGAAAGGGCCAACTGTCTGGGTGGGTGGTTTAAAGAAAGCATGCGGGGAAGGTAAAAGGTCACCAGAGAAGTCTGGTTGATGGGCAGTCCAGAAGGGTGGATGGAGTTAGGGTTCACAAAATTCCCCTCCGGGTGGAGCAAGCCTAGAGAGGGACCACAGAAGGATTGGTCCTTTAGAAAGACTCACACTGACCCAGCTCTTGATAGGCTAATGTATACCATGGACAAGCTTCTCTAGCTGCAGGGATGGGGTACTCACATCAGCATCTCAACACCTTGTCCCACTCAGGTCCCCAGAGGACAGCTTCTCAGGTCCAGTAGCTTGAGGCACACTCACTCATAAGTGCTCTCTCTCCTGGACAGGGGATGCCTCTCAGAATCTTCACCACACCATCCTATAACCGCTCCTTGGGGTTGGAACTGGGATCATGCATCAGTTGATTGATCTTTCCCTAAATGGTTATTAAGCTGGTCAGAAGCCCGTGGGACCCGTGTGTCCTTGCTGTGAGCCTTAGCTCTGCGGAACTTCCCGCATCCTTCCTTCCCAGGGCAGTGCCTGACGTCAGGGGACACACGGCGAGTACTTCTTAAGGATCAACGCGCGAGTAGGCTCACGGTCTTCCTGTTTTCCACCTGACCTTCCTGAAGGCTGCCTCCTGTCCAACTGGACCCTTTTCCTCAATGCACCTCCCACAACCTGGGGACCTAGAACTTAGAGACTGTGGGACCCTGGGGGAGGCTTGGTGGGGAGAAGCTTTGAGCCTGAAATACTTCTGTTTAAGCCAAAGAATAAACACCAGGGGACTAACCTGAGGGGGGTCCCCCTGCTGAAGTAGCCACAGGGGTGCCTCGGGGTACAGTGACGCGACCTTCTGATAAGCCCTTGCAAGCTGAAATCATGGAAAGATGAACATGCTTCCAACACACCTGGCGTCCTAAATGTCACGGTGGGGCCCAGCCGACCTCAGAGGTGCTGGGACTGTGGCCTTGGCCTGCATCGGGGCCAGCCTCCCACACGAAGCCCCTCTTACCCTCAAGGGCCAGATGCATGCTTCATGCACTTGACCCATGCTGAGACTGGAAGGAGGGATGCCCACCTCCTTGCCCCTGCACCACTGGACGGTCAAACAATTTAGATACTTTGGGGACCACTTGTGCCTTCTTCTCTGCCCTGGTTGGGTGATCCCAGCTCCTGCCGGGCACAGCCCTGCCATTCTGGAGAACAGTGGTTCCTCTTGGGTGGTCCCCAGGCCAGCAGCCACAGCCTTCCCTGGGAACTCAACAAATCTTCCAACTCCTGGGCCTTGGAATGGGGAACCCTGCGGGCAGCAGCTATCAGTGTCCTAAGAAGCCCCGAAGGCCACTCAGATGAAGGTGTGATTTTGGTGGGACGGGCTGGAATTTGTCCCAAAGACGTGATGTTGTTCTGAGATGCTAAATGCAGTGGCAAGGGTAACGGCACTATGACTAAACATACACTGACTGGGGTCCCGCCGTGGGCCAGGCCCAGAAGACCCCTGCCTGTCAAGTGGCTGATCTTTACGACGACGGTTCAGATTTTTGGGTTTACACACCAATTTATTGGTTGACCTCGGTTAGACGGGTACACAGTAGGCAATTCACAGGTGTTTATTAACAAGAAAATGAGTGACAGCTGCATCGTTTCTTTTTCTCCCTGAGATTCAGATTTCAAACCGTGAGAAAGAAGGAACTGGACTTGAAAAATTCATCCCCTGGGCCCCCTCTGGGTTATCCCAGCAAGCCGGCTCTGTTATGGGAGGAAAACCCTGCAGGTGGGGTAGCCAAGAAGACACGCGCATCTCCGCCTGCTGCCCGTGGTCACAAATATGCAGAGAATTCTGGGGCACAGCTCCATCCATGAAAAAGGGGGGGGGGTGTTCCCCTGATTGGTGTAGTGATGAGGTCACCAGGGACCATAACAGTCACAGTCACAGTGAGCACTGTGGGCAGGTGGAGCTGGCCACTCTACACAGGCTCTTGGAGAGTGTCTCTGTGATTTCTCTACCAGGACTGAAGGCGCCAGGCCAGAGGTCCATCGAATCGGCTGAGCCCACACACAAGGTAAACAGGCAAACGGGGATTTACACCGGGGTGATCTAAGGCCACGTACGTTTTCACTTCAGCTTTAACTTGAATCCAACATCAAGCAGATAAAAGTAGAAGGAAAACGATGCTCTGTCGTGGCCGGAAGGGGAAGACAGCCCCCTGAGGCTTCTGTGGTTTATTGATAACAGATTCCAGGTGAGGGAGTGGCCTTTCAGGACAGATGCCCTACAGGGAGGGAGCATCCCGAGCAGGTGGACTCCTTGTGCCTTCATGTGTCGGGCCCTAGAGGAGACCCCCATCTACAGGTCAGAGGCCCTGGACAAGCCAATTAACCTTTATGAGCTTTAGGAACATTTGGCCCATGAAATGAGGGTCATACCTTTAATGACCACCTGACATGGCCATTAGGAGGGTCCAGTGGAAAAAGTCATAGCACACCTAAAAAGGTACCTGCAGGAGCTGTTCCCAGGAAGTGGGCTGTTGCTGCCGGCCAGGCAAGCCAGGAAGCTGGCCAGGGATGGTCCCCCAAGGAGACCCTCCAGCCGGACTGGGAAATCCCACCAGTTCTGCAGACAAATGAGAGGGGACACCCCCTGCAGAGTGGGGGACCAGCCCATGCAGGGCAGGAGGCCTGGAGTAGGGTGTCCCCAGCAGTGACTGGCTTGTCCACCTGCTCTGGAGGGTGAGATGTGGCCAGAGGATGAGAAGCAGGTGCAGGGAAGAGAGGAGACCGAGGATGCTTCTGGTATTTTCCATGAGAGTGACAAGTTGGCCTACCTCTACGGAAGTGAAAACAGAAACATGGCCAAGGCAGAAATGGGGACATGTTCTGTGGTCGCCCTGGGCTAGCTGCAGAGCACTGTCCAGACGTAACTCATGGCTGCGGCCACCGGCGCTGTCAAGTCACGGAAATCCAGGGGCCGACCTTAAAGATGGCACGTGGTTTCCAACAGCTGTAGGAAATGCCTTAAAAAAAAAATTAATTAATTAAAAAGCTTATCCGCGGGAGGAGGGAGGCCGTCTCCGTCCGAATGGAGGGTGATTTATTACCATGAGTAATCGATAGTCGTAGGTCCACATCAATTTTATATCTAATTTAAAATTTTTGAGGTCTCCATGTGCTCATTAAAGAATATAATGGATTTACATATTTTAATTATGTTTTATGGATTGTGAACATAATGTAATTAAGAGACTTTTCAGGAGGCGTGATTAATGAACAGGGTGGCCGACATATGGTAGGAGGCACCACACCGAGTGGACTTGGGTGAGAGGAACCCGGCCCACGGCTGACAGCTCGGGCCAGAGCTTCAAGACACCGTTCACGGTGATTGGAGCCTAATGACACTGCAGGGCAGGAGCCAGGGGACCCAGAGAGAGCAAGCCAGGCCAGCAAGAGGTGAGCGCTGTATGGACAGGTGTGTGCGAGCCTGCGGGCGGCTGGATGGCCTCCTCCTGTCCCTGCAGGCCTTTGTACATGACCCTCACCTTCTCATGGCTGCTGCCTTAGTTTGTAGCCCTACTGATTTTTTCATCTTATTTTTAATTGTGCTAAAAAACAACCCAACAGCATAAAATGTACCATCTCAACTCTTTTTACCGTGCATTCAGTGGTGTTAAGTAATTGCACAGGACTGGGCAGTGGGTCTTCCACTTGGCGTCATATCCTTCGGGTTCATTCCCTCCTGTTGCAGGGGATGGCGTCCCCTCCCCTCAGAGGCTGACCAGTGTCCGCTGGGTGTGTGTGCCTCCTCGTTCTTCTCCACTCATTCCCTGGGGACACTTGACAGCCCCTGGGCTCCTCCTACCTCCTCCCTGGCTGGGGCTCAGGACTCTAAGGCACCCCCAGACAGCCTGCAGGAGGGGGGGTCTTTCCACAATCATGTGGCCCTTCCCTGTTTAAAATCTGTCCATCTTCAGACTTTTGTCACTCTCTGGCTGACATCACTCTCACGATCTGGTTCCTATGCCCGCCATTTCCGTTCTTCAGCCTGGGGGTCCATCTGCCCGCTGCTCAGACCTATCTACTTAGCGCTCAGCACTTCCAAAGTCACATGCACCTTGGCACACGGGGCTTCTGGGCCTGGATGGTCTGAGTCCACTCTGTGAGAAGTCTTTCTGGATCCACCGTCCCCTAGGCCATCTCTTAACCAAGTAGAGTCCAGCTCACTGGTTGGATAAATAAAGTTTTATTGGAACCCGGCAACGCCTGCTCTGTATTCCTATATTCCCTGTGGCCACTGTTGCACTACAGCTTAAAGCTCTTTAAAGAAGATGTGTGTTGACCCCTGCTCTAGGCCATCTCTTGTGTTCAAGTTCAACTCTGCTACTCCCTGGCGGTGACCTTGGGTAGGGAACCCAGCATTCCTGGAAGTCACTCAACAGGGGGAGAATGGTAACAGCCCAACATGGGCTTGTGACAAAGACTGAGGTAAGATACCAGCCGTCCTTAGATGGCAGGAGGGTCACAAAGGCCACAAGAGTGTCCAGGTCAGATTGTCAAGCAGACCCAGTACGATCCTATGGCTCCGACTTTTCCCGGTGTGGGATGTGCAGTTCAAAATTTGGGGGGGGGGGCGGTCAAATTCCAGATCACACCTATTTTTTAACATGAAATTGGGGCCTTGATTTTTCCATGTGCAGAATGAGGGAAATGATGGCCGGCCTTGGGTTTATTGTGGGATTAAAAGCAGCAGGCACTGTGGTATGATTCATGGGTTAAAGACATCCTGTCGGCCCAGCAGAAAGCAGACCCTCCGCACAGGGCACTTCCTCTCTCCCTCCCCTGGGTGCGTCTGCTGAGGATGAAAGGCCCTCCTGGGCCCAGGTTCCCAGGAGGTCACCTCTCCTTTCTCGGGGTCCTTGTACTTGCCTTTGACGATCGCTGGGGGCTGGGATGCAGGATTCCCGTCTTCAGATTTCCTAGTGTCCTCTAGGGGGAGCTCAAGACCTCACCATCCTGCAGGCCTGGGCTTAAGGCAAAGAACCAAAACATGCTTAGCAAATATTGGCGTGAAGGGACAGATCCCTGGAGGGGTGGGTGTCAGGGGCAGGGGGACAGACTGGCTACTGTGGCCTTGAAGTCTATTTAAATTCCACACCTGTGGATTCTCTCTCCATTGCTTCCTGTTTGGTTCTGGGGACACGATGTCCCCCTGGCATGGTTGGGGACAAATAGAGCCTGAGCTTCACCCTCGGTCCACACCTGGCGTAGGGTCCAGGCCACTTGCTCCAGGCCCTGCAGAGAGACATTCTTGCCCCCCAAAGTATTTTCCTTCGTTTGTCTTTACCTTGGCTTGAGCTCAGAGCGGGGAGGCCTTCAGAGGCACCATCGGAGTCCTCGGAAAGGGGCCAAGGACGCCACTGAACCTTGGTTCTTTGGGCAAAAACATCCTGGTGACATGGAAAATCTGTGATTTTGTTTATCTGGTGATTGTACAAATATCCAACAAAAGTTCCAAATCAGAATACAACGTTCTCAGCCTAACCCTTCCCTCGGTCCCCTGAGCCTTCACGCCGTGCCATGTGGTGGGTCAAGGAGGCTGGGAATGGGCTTCCAGGAGGGGTGATCTCATCGGCAGGAGGTACCAGGGGACCTCCTCCCAGCAGGAGAAGCCTCATTTGAGTTTTGAGCAGGGAGGCTGGGCGCCATGTACGTGGACGGGACATAAATCCCACCCAGGGAAGGGCCTGTACCTAGGGAGAGAGTCACTACAAAGCCTAGGATCCGGAGCGCTGAGGTTAGAGAGGGCTGAACCTTAGGGTCTAAGGAGGAGAGTTGGAGGATAAGACCCAGAATCAGACGGGCTTCACCTGATGGTGAGTCTGGTCGTCCCTCAGTGGACACTTTTTGAGCATCTGCTCCGCATCCTGTGGCTAGGGCTACGCACCAGTGAACAGACAGACTCCCGGCTTGGCTTTCGGGAGCGTGGATTCAACTGCACAAAGCAGAAACGACTCCACCCACCCCAGGGTATTGGACAGTTATTAGAGGAAATGTCCACGATCCTGATCAGAGCAGGGATTTAGAAACCTTCCTTATGTCAGGGTGCAGGACTAAGGCAGAGTGGGAGAGACGAGCTAGGGAACAGGTTCGGAAGGTGTCTCAGATTGCTATGGGTTGGGTCTGGAATGTTCCTCAAAACCTCATGTGTTGAAGGCACGGTCCCCGGTGCAGCCAGGTTCACAGGTGCCACTTTTAGCTAATGATTGGATTATGAAGGCTCTGACCTGGTAGAGGATTAATCCATTCACAGCAGGATGGACTACTGAGAAGTGGGACCCAGTCAGGGGAAGTGGTTCGCTGTGGGCGTGCCCTAGGAGGACTTACCTTCCCCAGGCTCCTTGCCCTCTGAGTCCTGAGCAGCTGGCCTCTGCCATGATGCTCGGCCTCACCTCAGAGCAATGAGTTGGCTAACTCTGGACCAAGCCTCTGAAATAAATGTATTCTGCTCTAAGTGGCTCCTGTCAGGTATTTGGGTCCCCGTGATGAGAAGCTGAGTAACACACAGATGTAGATTTCAGAGGTGTATCTGAAAGAGGTGGATAATGTTTTGTAGCCAGTTGAATGCAGAGGTTAGGGATGCAGAACTGGTCAGAGTGACAAAGGTGTCGAGTTTTAAGGACTGGCACATGGCACGGTGCACCAAGGCAGACAACATAGAAAGTGGATTCGACTTTCAGTGGGAGGGAGGAGGAGGACCAGGCCAGGGTGCACTGGCCATGCCGATGCACCTGCAGAAATCTGTCTGCAAAACAGCTGGGCGTTGTCTGAGGCCCAAGATGCTCATGTGCAGGGGTGAGAGATACAGATTTGTAAGTCAGAGGGAATTTTCTCCAAGCAGGGTAAGGAAGAAGGGTTAGAAAAGGGAACAGGAAATGTGACTCAGAAAGGGAGGGGTGCGTCTGAGAGTGTACAGTCAGGGAAATGGGAAGTAGAGAAACTTGAAGGAAGGAGCATGCTGTGGTTCGGATCTGGAATGTTCCAAAGACCCATGTGTTGACAGCTGGGTCCCCAGCCCATGGTGCTGTTGGGAGGTGGTGGAAGGAAGGTAGGTCATTGGGTCTGTGTCCTTGAAGGGGACATTGGGACTGTAGCCCCTTCCTGTCTCTCTTTGCTTCCTGAAGGCCACCAGGCAAGCAGCTTTGCCCCACTGCATGCTCCCCACCAATACGTTCTGCCTTACTCAGGCCCAAAGCCATGGAGTCAACTGCCCCTGGAATGGAACTTCTAAGACTGTGAACCCAAACAAACCTTTCCTTCTTTAAGTTGATTGTCTCAGGCGTTTTGTCACAGTGAGGAAAAGCTGACTCACACAGGGTGGTTGAAGGCATCAATTCCATGGAGAGATCTGATCCCAAACCAGAAAGGACATTGGTGGCTGAAGCAAGCTGCCATTGTCATTGATGAGGTGGATACCATATGCCCCACATTGAGGGACAAACAGGAAGGTGTGGAAAACAGGAACTTAGGAGAACCATATAAAAATGTGATGGTGGGGAAGAGGTTTAGGCTGGTTTCTTGAAGGATCAGATGATCATGAATAGGAAATGTGTGTTTTTAATGAAAAGTGAGTTGCTACTGTTAAAACATTTCCAGTACCTCTAGGTAGGAATTTGGACCAAAACACTTGTTTTCTTGGGTACGTCCGCTCAAATACTGGCAAGAAGTGGTGTAAGGTTCTCGACGGGCAACTCTCATCTGCTAACATGTAGACCACATGAATATCTGCAGGCATGCAAATACTCAGAGTGTAGAGTGACCTTTGAAAAACTAATAAATTGTGCCCAGGGATGGCCTTGATTCACTCATGGAGATCAGGGGCAGATGGAAACCCTGCTCCATGACTTTTGTGCCACTTACTGGTTGAGGGACAATGAGACAGCTACTTACCCTGAGTCCCACTTAATTTATAAAACGGCAACAACCATCACATTATGAGGATGTATTTGGAGAATTCCATTCTGCACCATTAATTTCCTCGGAGCCTGGCAGAGTTAGGCCCTCAATAAACGTGAGGCCTCTCTTCCCCGCCCGCCCCCGTCAGCATTTGATTACCCGCATTTGATTACTTTGGCCTGAGCCAACTCCCTCAACAAATGTTTCCACCTTCGATTAAAATTAATTCAAAGACAGGGACCGGCAGGCATCACATCCTGTAAGGGACTAAGAAAATGGCATTAATTTTGTAAATTAATAAATATGCAAATGGAAGCTTTGCACAGAAGAGGCTACCTAAGCAGGAAGTCCATGGCACTGTAAATTATGCGTCACCATATGGAGCAGACACCCTTGACTTAGCATGCAAGACAGGAAGGCTGGCGCAGACCCTGCCCGAGTGGCTTCCGAGAGTGAGTGGCAACCCCTGGTGCTGAGTCACTGCTGAGCCCCGTGGTGAGCAGGCTGCTTCCTGGCCACTGCTGAGAACAGCAGGGGAGGGCCCCCTGAGGCCATCAAGAGGAGGGCCCACCAGGGTCTCCCACCAGGCAGCACCCTGTGCCCTAGGGACCCTGCTCAGGGGGGTCATGGAAAGGGAGGGTTCTCCCCTTCCTACAGCCTGAGCCGGTGTGTGGCTGCAGTTCCAGCTTCCAAGCAGGTGTGACTGGCCCGGGGAAATGTGCACAGCCGCTAGATTGAGTCATCAATCATTAAAGAACAAATAGTCTAAGAACGATGCAGGTGTTCCAAGCTGTGCTAAATAGATGCTGGAGGGCAGCGGTTCCCTGTGATGACTGCTCAGGACCAGAATCTGGGGAACTTTTTAAAAGGTAGATTCCTACCCAGGTGCTGTAGTGCATGCCTGGAATCCCAGTGACTCAGGAGGCTGAGGCAGGAGGATTGCAGGTTGGAGGCCAGCCTCGGGGATTTAGCAAGGCTGAAAGCAACCTAGTGAGACTCTGTCTCAAAAAAAAAAAAGGTTGGGGATGTGGCACCATGGTTTAAGCACCCCTGGGTTCAATCCCTGGTACCAAAAAAGGAAAAAAAAGGCTTTGTCAAGCTGGGGCAATGAGACTAGCCATGCCATGGCTCTCTTTAAAGGGCAGGGGACACTCATGATCCAATCATGCCCCACCTGTCCCTAGAATTGAGGTGACCCCCAGAATTGCATAATCAAACAGGCTCTATGCACAAAGTTGGGGTGCCTGTCGATGCTCCTGGGGAGGTGGAGAGTGCTCACTCCCAGGCTCCTCCTAGGATCTGTCACACCCTGCGCACAGCAGAGGCCTGGGGATCTGCATCCCAAGGCTCCCGCAGGAGGGTCTGGCCTGGCTTCCTGCTTCTGCGGTATGCCCCCAACGGAGGGGTCCTGGACAGCCTTACAGGTGATGGGAAGTCAAGAAACCTCATCAGAAATCAGTTCAAGGGCTGCGGCTTGTGATATAAGCGTGTTGTAAACCCGTCTGACATCGTTGTAACTGTGTGGGCCTCGTGTCACTGTGACGTGCCAATAATTCCCTCCTGCTTCAGGTTCAGTGCTGTACGACCTTGGACATGACCCCTCCAGCCTTGGTTTCTTTATCTCTAAAACGGGAATGATAAGGAAATTGACCTCAGGGCGGCTGTGTGGGGTAAAGGAGGAGGTGCATATTGAAGGCAGAAGGGGCTGCAGGCAGTGACTGGGTGTTCCGGGAGGTGATTAAGAGTTGCCCCAGCCAACAACTCTGTGCCCACAGAAGGTCCGCAGAGTCCGGCTGCTGCGTCTGCCCTCAGAGTCCCCTCGTGCTCCATCTGGCAGACTCCCCGCCCTCTCCACAGCCCGGGATCCTTCCCCCGACGCCTCGTCTCCAGGATAAACATCCCCACGGGCCCCGGGAATTGGCTGTGCCTGCCGTCCCCGGAGATAGCTCATTTTACAGCTGGGCAAACCCAGCATGCAGAGTTCACGTCCTTGTGAAGTCACACAGCTTCAGAAATGTCTCGATGGCAGGTGGCAAAACGGTATTGTTATCACCGATAATCACTCCTCGCACTAATCAGGCTCCGTCTAGCTCCGGCGGTATGACGCACAGGGGCGACACGGAGGCCAGCTGTGGACAGCACACCGTGTGTCTGCGAGCCCTGCTCTACCCGTCCCCTCCAAGGACTTTCTCACGCCCTCAGGAGATGGAAAGGACAGGGACCAGAAGAAGAAACCAGAGACAGCGAGGGCAGGTGCTGGTGAAGGTCCCGTAGTGCCAACCGCACCTGGGAGCCGCCATCTCAGACCCAGGCCCCTCCACACCAGGGCTCCTCCCTGGGTAGGAGATCCCACTCACTCCTTTTCTAAACAGATGGATTTTTTTTTCTTCTTTTCCTTCTAGGAAATGCTCATATAGAACTGGCAAGTGGCAGCGTGAAACTAGCAGATCCAGGAGCAACGCATCCTCATCTGTAAGGATCACACAGTGGCCAGGAGGACCGCTTGTGCCTGAGTCTGGTCGCTGGGTCCTTTGGTCAAGGTCAAGGTACCGCAGAACAGCTGTGTGCCCCCGTTGATCAGCACAGAGTCCAGGAACGTGCAGGCAGGGATCAGGGCAGGCAGGATGGAGACCGAGGCTCAGGACAGCAGCCCAGGCTGCGCACTTTTCCCAAGCAGAAGTCAGGAGGCGGGGTCCCCTGCAGACTTGCTTCCTTTCCCTTCCAGTTGGAGTGGGTTGTCCTCGACCTGTCAGCCTCTCTAGCAACCCCTGATGGGGCGTTGGTTGGCCTAAAATTACCAGAGAAAAAGAAGACACACTAAATCGACTGGGCCTTGTGTGCCTCCGGCACCAGAGAGGAACTGCTCAGGGCTGGGGAAGCGTTGGCCAAGCTGGACAGGGTCGCTGCCCGGGGCCTGGGATAGGGGTGAGGCAAGGTGGCAGGTGGGACCACGGCATTGGGGTCACTGGGTAGGGCCTCTACACGTGGGGAGAGAGGGAGGCAGGAACTTGGGCAGCAGAGTCACAGAATGGGGGGCGAGGTGCAGGGAAGTCTGTGGCTGGTGGAGGCCAAATGTATCTGTTAGGTCGGTGGCGGTGACTTGGTGGCGACTTAGTGACAACTGAGAACAAAGCAGCCCGAGCTGGAAAAGAACATCAATCAGATGCCAGCGGAAACGCCTGTCAATCAGTCAGATCTCCTGACGCCTGTCAATCAGCAGGACCCCCTGGCCCATCCTGGAGTTCAGCCAACTCCCCTGACCAACTCCAAGGGGGCAAGGGACCCTAGGAACACCTTCTCCTGTCCCAAGCCCTTCCCTTCCTGCTGTAAGCCCCATAAAAGTCCAGTCCGGTGGAGCTCCCCCGCGGTTTCTCCTCAGACCCTTCCCCTGTCCCCTCCGTGGGTCTGATGGAGTTCCGCCGGGAGTGACATCTCAATAAAGCCTGTTCAGCGGCCCCTTTAAATCTGCCTCCTCTGGCTGCTCTGACAGCATCTAGGGTCATGACTCCAGGGGCGGCCACGTGGGGAACGCAGCAGGGCCGCCTCCACCAGCCTCTGTCCTTTCTCTTTGTATGAGGTGCTGAGAATCGAACCCAGTGCCTCACGCAGGCTAGGCAAGCTCAGGGAAGGTGCCTGTCGGTCCTACATACCCGAGTGGCCATTTCCTTATATGTTTATGTACACCAGGGATGGAACCCAGGGATGCTTAACTACTGAGCCACGTCTCCAGCCGTTTTTTCATTTTTCATTTGGAGATAGGATGTCACTAAGTTGCTGAGGCTGGCCTCCAACTTGCCATCCTCCCACTTCAGCCTCCCAAGTCACTGGGAGGCCATTTTCTTGGGTTCTTAGAAGCTTTTTGTTTTTGTTGTTCTCCATCATCCCCTTACCTTACGCAGGGGCACACCATCGACAGGCACATACACACAGACACATGATTGACACACACACACACACACACACATACACACACACACATACCAACACACCATGGTTCTCCCCCTTCCCCAAACACAGCTTGAGAACTTTGTTTTATCCAAAGACACTTTTGATGCATTTTCTATTTACATGTTTGTTACAGCGACCTGATTTCCCTCAGGGCACAGTCTTTGATGTGACCCCACCACTGTAAGGTGGATATAACGAGGGTAGAAAAGAAAAGCCGGAAGAAGAGTCTTATAGGCAGAGCTACGTGCCCCCCACCCCACCCCACCCCGAGTTCAGACGTGGAGAGCTTTGCCCCTGATGGGATCCTGATTGGACAGAGGCGGAGACAGGGGCGTCCAGAGGTCGCTGAGGTTCAGTGAAGCCCCGAGGGCTGTCGAGAGTCCAACACTGCGGACGCAATCACTCGAAGAGGAAGAGGCCCGAGGTGTGCGTGCCTGGAGGGAAGACTGAGGACCCAGGAGGGGTGGCCACCTGCCGGTCAGGGAGGGGCCCAGGAGAAACCAGCCCCGCCGCATCCTGCCGTGGGACGTCCAGCTTGTAAAACTGTGAGAGGACACTTAGGTCAGCTCCT
Source organism: Urocitellus parryii (assembly GCF_045843805.1). Classification (NCBI taxonomy): domain Eukaryota; kingdom Metazoa; phylum Chordata; class Mammalia; order Rodentia; family Sciuridae; genus Urocitellus; species Urocitellus parryii. The sequence continues at coordinate 25,914,912 of NC_135539.1, read as the reverse complement.
GCCAGGCAGGGGCATGCAGTGGGGCCCTAGCAGAGCACCGCCAAGAGCATTTTAAGACTTTCATCGCACTCTGTCGGTCACATGGGTTCAGTAGACATTTCCCTCTGTGAGCCTGGGCTGCCCAGGATTACGGAAGTGTTTAAAGAAAGAAAAAAACAAAGGGACCCACACCATGTAAAGGGACCCAGGAGGGACAGCTTTCAGGAGCGGCCTAGCTGAGACCGTCCAGCGGAACAGATGGGAGGTGTGTCTCCACTCCTGGTCTCGCAGAGCCTCCCGGAGGGTCCCCAGCTGCCTCTCCCCTGTGTCTGCCGTGGGTGATAGGCCTCCTCTGTGCCCGCGGCTCTGCAGGGCTGCGTTCTGATCCCACGTAGAGACGGCAGTGTTTTCCGGCTGTCTGTCTCCCCCGCGCCATTGACTTACTATTTGAAAGTTAAATCAGACACCTGGAAGGTGGCCAGGTGTTGGGAGCTCGTCCCCTCTTCCAGCTCCCGGGGTATGTACCTGTTTATTTACTGATAAGTTGACGTGTTCCCCGCTGCACATCACAAATAATCCGGCAAATCCTCGAGATGTATTGCAACGATGGATTAGAAAAGTCAATGTTGTACATGAAGGATTAAAAAAAAGAGATATTTGGAATCTGCTTAAGTATCCCTTATCTCCGAGGCAGTCTCGACTCCCTTAAATCTGTTCTGCCAGAGACACGGCAGGGAGGAGAATCCCACCTTCCACGCTGTGTGGCCCAGATGGCCAAGAGAGCACTGGCCGGCGTCCAAACGACACTGATCCTAACCTGAGTTTACCCACTGATTGGTGGTGTGGCCTCAGTCAAGTTACCTCACGTCCCCCAACCCCAGATTGCTCATTTTTTTATTGTGATAAAAACACAGAATGTAAAATTCCTCCCGTGTATCAGCTGGGGTCTTCCAGAGCAACAGAGACAACTGTTCATGTGCCTCTATCATCATGAAGGGGGATTTGTTGGATTGGCTGACACAGTCGGAAGCTGGGTCCCCACAGTGGCCGTCTGCAGGATGGAGAATTGGAGGAACCAGTAGTTGCTCAGTCCAAGATGCTGGAGCCTCAGAACGAGAGGAGCTGCCCTCCCTAGCTGGGGTGAACCACGCCTGTCCACACACACACACCAGCCCTTCTCTTTCCTCCGGATGGACCAGCCCACAGCACCTGCTGCACGTCGTGTGGTATTTTGAGCTTCTAAGTTTGAAAAAAAAAATGTTCCAGTTGCATATTTAGTATTTGCAGCTGTCTCTTGTCACGCCCTTGATCAAGGGGCACAGTGATAATCGGACAGGCGTTACACTCATGAAACGCCAACTGTGTACGCTCAGCGAGGCCGAACACTGTGGAAGACAGGGGAGAGTGAGCTGAGGTCTGCCACCTGCTCCCCGAAGCCTCCCTGCTCCATGTGGCTTCTGTCCCCCGGAACCTCCTGGCTCCCCATCCCCGTGCCCCCTCCCTGCACGCCATACACCGCCTCCTTCCATGGCACCATCACGGCTCTCCTCGGCAGTCCTGCTTCTTCTCCCTGTGCCTGACCACTTCCTGCCCCGTCCAAGCTCCGGTCTTCTTGAAGGCAGGGGTGCTCCCTGGTTTAACTTTGGGTGACATCTTTCACAGTCTAGCGACTCAACCAATGGTCTGAATTCATAAGAAATCGTTCTTGGTTCCCAGCAGCTTGCCATCCTCTGCTGACTGCAGACCCAAGTCCGGGCTCTCCAGCCCAAACGACAGAGGTTTAGCATTAGGCACCCCTCCCTTCGTCAGCTGGCCTGATTCCTTCACTAGGCGTTAAATATTTCAGGCTCACTCATTTATTTTAAACAGTATTCATCGGCATTAATATTGAACACACATAGAGAACCCACTGCACGCCAGGCTCTCGATGCTCCGGATAACAGATGAAAGGGTTAGCGTCGGTTCCTGCCCTGGGAGAAGGTTCAGGAACCAACCCCGAGAACTAAACCCAGAAGTGCACTCTGGAGAGGCTGCGAGAGAAGACCTAACGGGGGTCGCCCAGTGTTTCCTCTTGTGGGGTGGTTCTTAGGGCCCCTCTGCCTTCACAAGTCCCAGGTGGCTTATAACCCAAGACTGACTCCTGGGACCTCTTCCTGGACTCCTGTGGGCCTGCCTGGTGCTGCAGAACCCTTCACCTGCATGGACTCCAGCCCGCAGGGCTGTTCCCAGCTTGCACACTGCTCCCTGGAACATGAGCTACAGACCGGACAGAGCTGTAGCCACCAGCACCCCCCCCCCCTGTCAGCAGCCTGTAGGCACAAAAGCACGTCCTTCTGGATGGGAGAAGAGTCCCGCCCAGGACCCAAGCCAGGGCAGGATGGCAGTGAGCAGGTGGCAGGGTGCCACAGCCATCTGGCACTCACCCTGACCGGGCTGACTTGGCTCGACTCACCTGGGGGTACCCCCCGTCCCTTCCCTCTCCACAATCCCCGACCGTGGGGACAGGTTGGCGTCAGCTTGTGTTTAACGCACTTGGACCGATGATTCAGGCTCCTCTTGGTGGTGCTCGGAGTCAGGTCCCCGAGGTCCTCACAGGTGCAGCAGGCTCCCTCCTCCTGGGACGACACCCCTCAGCGGGGTCTCGAGGTCTCCAGATGGGCAAGTTTAGGTGGCAGCGGGTGCCTCGTAGCCTGAACGGTCCTGAGGGGCTGGAGGGATGGGAAGGGATGAATGTTTGGGAGGCTATTTTTTTTTTACCTATTAACTGGAATCCTGAGCAGTCCCGTCTGGTAATAAGGCGATTCCCATTTTCACCTAAGGGACATTGAGACACAGGAGAGAGAGGGAAGTTGGCCAGGATCTGACTCTTGGAGGTCATTTGTGTTTTGCTGAGTGATGCTGAAACAGAGTGTGGCCTGCCGTAGAGAAGCGTGCCTGGAGCTACAGCTCTGTGCCCAGAGCCGGCATCAGAACGACCTGGAAGGCTCAGGTGGACAGGTTGTTGGATACCACCTTAGTGTCGGGCCCCCTGGGTCTGGGATGGGGCCTGAAAAATGTCCATTTCGACCGAGTTCCAGAGTCGGGCGGCTGGCCAGGGACCACTCTCCATACAGCAGGGCTTGGCCAGAGGAGAAGGGACTCCCAGTGCTTCAGAGGCAGGTGAGCCGTGGCTTCCTGGGGAAGCGGGCATCTGGGTTGGGCGTGGAAGCCAGTGTAGGAGTCCCCTCCATCGCGCTGGGTCACGGAAGGCAAGACCAAGTAGTCGCTGTGTTCAGACTTACAGGTACCAGGCAGGTTCAGGTGGGGTGGTCAGTGAGCATGTGTGTTGGGGGTGGCTGGGCAGAGCCCACACAGGCTGGGGACTGACTGGTGACTCGGGGGCCAGGTGGAAAGCCACTCTAAAGAGTCCAGACCTCATCCTCTGGGTACCAGGCTTTGAATCAGAAGTGTAATGCAGTCCCCTTTGCCTAATTGTGCACCAGTAGTTTATTCATGAGAGCTAAAAAGGTATGAATCACAAACTGCAGGGAGGAATGTCGGGGTACAGAAAGCTCACTGTACAAATAATAAGGACGAGTGGAATTGGGGGGCAGGCACTTGGGCCAGAGTGGTGGGATTTACCTGCATTTGCTTCCCAATACCCTTTGCCACGGACCTGGCTCTCATCCCATTTTAGAGATGAAGAAACCGAGGTTCAGGAAGGCAAAGACATACTGCTTGATAGTATCCGAGCAGGTTCCAAGGGTAAAAGCTCCTTCGTGTGGCTCTACCCTTGCTGTCCACCATCTCTGAGTTCAGGAACTGAATCTCTCCCTGCCCTTCACCCCATACATGTTGCTGCCCTAGGGACCTGTGCCTGTTGCACCTGACGGAGGCAGCCCAGGCCCTCCCCATGATTCCCCTTCCCTGGCTGGTGCCTTCCCCACAAAGGCACCGGGCCAGCCGGGGCTGCGGCTCATCCTCAGAGGCTCTGTGGTCTGCATGGTGCAGGAATGCCATCCCGAGGTCCCCGTGGGACCCGTCACTGTCAAACCAGAGGCCTTTTTTTAATTCTTGCCAACTCAGGGCTTTTCAGATCTTTAAGGCTGATCAGAGATAGAGTGCAACAATAGCCGGCTTCAATCTCAGCACTCGGGGAGGCCAGGCGCGGCGAGGCAGCATGCGTCAAATAGAGTACACGGTCTCTTTTTGGGAAGATAAAACATAACTCTTGGTCGGCGCCGCACAATGAAAGCCCTTGGAGAGCCGAGGAGATCTTTGTCGGGGATTGTAACTCATTTAGCTCCATTGTCTCACCGAGCTCGCGCAGAATGAAAGCGATTCATCTTGCTTTTGTTTCCGGGTGCCTTTTATTTCCCCGTCTCAGATATTTCTCTTCCATTAGCAGAAGCAGTGCTTCCTCTCCCGTCTCTTCTCCAACGCGACTTTCATCCTCAACGTGTTTATGCTCAGCTTTCGCCGCTCGATTCAGTGATTTTTCTTTTTCTTTCTTTCTTTTTTTTTTTCATTTTGCCAAGTGGTGATTTAGCTGTTACAGGCGACACTGCTGTGAAGTGCATTTTTCAAAAATGTTTTAATGATCCCGTTCCTTGGATGTGTGTGTGTGTGTGTGTGTGTGTGTGTGTGTGCAGATGTGTGACTCTGGTGTGTGTGTGTGTGTGTGTGTGTGTGTGTGTGGTGCATATCAGTCCACAGAGAGCACCATCATTTATTCACTCAGGAAATAACACTTTGAGCTTCTGCCAACAGCATCGCCCTGCCGAGGACATAGCAGTTGCTAAGGGTCTGCCGCTGCCCTGAGCATGCTCACGCACACACAGGCGCACACACAGACGCCACACGCACCTTGATTAATTATGGAGCAGGAGTTAAGGAGCAAAACTGCAAGATAAGAGATGCCCAGGGACAAATTTGGAGGCGCTGTTCCCTGCCTTTGGAGAAGGAAGAAGATTTGTAATGAACATTCATAACTCATTAGGAATTTGATGGGGGGCTGCCTGGAGACACAGGGCTGACGTGCACCTCCTCGGTGGTCCTGCATCTGTACCGGTAGCTCTAGGACATAAGCCTTTGCCTTCAACAGGGTGAGAGGAGCCCAGGTCACAGTAGCTGAGTCACTTTCAAAAAGCTGGGCCACCCCTGTGCGCCAGAGACGGGCTTCGATCCTGGTTCTCTTGACAGTGGAGAATTGCTGGGATTTGGAAGGTGTCCAGGGCTGGGAGGCCAGACCAGATTGGTCACAAGTAAGTGACCAGTGCTTCTTGTATTAAAATCTTCTGGGAGTTTCCCCTGATTCTTGCCCCTTCTGGGACATCTCAGTCCAAGTCCAGCTGTCTGATCTGGATGTTGCACAACCAGCTGGACAAGCTCTTGTGATCCGACCTCCGTGTGAGTGGCATTGGGAAGGGACTATTGGCTACTTTATTCTAAAGGATGAATAGGTTAGCTCTGTGTCATTGTGACTAAAATACTTGCTAAGGACAATTTAGAGGAGGAAAATTCATTTAGGCTCATGGTTTCGAAGGTCAGTCCATGACCAGCTGATTCCATTGCTCTGGGCCCAAGGGGAGGCAGGACACCAAGGTGGAGGGCATGGAAAGGGGAGGTCACCAGCTCATGGTGGCCAGGAAGCAAGGAGGAGCCGGGGACAAGACACAGACCGAGGACAGGCTCCTAGAGAACTACTCCCTCCAGCCACGCTCCGCCTGAGGATAGTTACCAGCCAGTATCTCCTTTCAAATTATCAATCCAGTCAATGGAGTAACCTACCGATGTACTGATCCCATCTACATGAGCTATAGGGGACATTCCAAATCCAACCATGACCATGATGCACTGGGAATGTGTCCATCTGTGTGGATTTCGATGAGGCTGTGGCCTCCCTCATCTGTTACCCCTGCAGAGAGAGGTGGCCCCCAAGCTCCTCTAGCTCTCTCTGCCCAGGTCTCTCGGGCTTTCCATTCCCTGGGCCTCAGGCAGAGAGGTGAGATGGGCCAGGCATCTCAGCAATGCTGTGCCCTAAGTGCCACCAGGGCCATCACATGCATCAGCCTTCCTCCTCCCAACTCCTGCACTCACTGCCTCCTCACTGGCTCTCCTCCAGGGGAAAAGCAGACGCCCCCAGGCCAGGCTCCGATTCTGAGGACTCCCCTCCCCTCCAGGGCTCTGAATGATCAATGTACATTCAACACACCTACACCCTTAAAAATCAGTCATGTGCCGAAGGACACACACCCAGACACACACACAGTACTCAAGGTCACATTCCCACACATGCATTTATCATTCAAGGTCACGCACGTGTACACATACTGTTCATATGTGCACATACAACATTCATGTGCAGTGCAGCCCACACATGCACAGTTTTCGGAATCACGTGCACACATGCACACATACACATGCAGAGACCGTTTGGAGTCATTTATGGACGGATCTCCACGCCCACCACCAGGACATACATTTTGCATTTTTATTTTTACCCTAGATCTCCTCCTCCTCGAGCTCACAAATCCAGCTGCCTAGGCAAATCCACCACAGGGTGCTGAAGAAACACCAGACTCCCAGGACCCACGCAGAACTGTGTTTCCCTCAAAAATATCAGTCTCCCAGAATTTCCGGTTTCCTCCAGATCACCCCAGTGTCTGTGCAGCTGCTCGGCACTCACCCCTCAGTGTCTCCCCTGCCTTGATCCAGCCCTCAGTAACCCCAGCGGCTCCAGTTCCTCCCAGACACATCCGGACCCAGACACCTGTCCCCTGTAACCTGCTGTAACCCTGACCCACAGGCTGGAGGCTGCCCCAGTCTCTTCTGGTCCACGCTCTCCATGCAGGAGAAGGGTCAGGCCCTCCCGTGGGCTTCCACTGAGAGCACAAGGCAAACGCCACCACGGCCCCCTGTCATCTGGTCCTGCTCTGTCTCCCAGCTGGCCTCCCTCATCCCCCACAGCTGGGCGCACATCTGTGCACGGCCTTTCTGCTCCTCCCCATGTCCCGCCCTTGCCTTTCCGAGAGCCTGGGCAGTCAGTCCGTCCTGGGCCTGGAGCACGGTGCAGCTGGCTCACGTCCAGGGCTGGCTCGTGTCCATCTTTCAGACTTCCTCTGAGACACCCTCCGGACCCCAGCGCTGAGCAGCCCCTCCAGCTCTGCGCAGTTCTCTAATCGATCTTGGTCACACTCTTGGGGACCTGAAATGACCTTTTCCACTCATCTCTGAGACCGTCGATTCTCTGTCCATGTTTTCTCCTGAAGCTTTCAGAGTTTGCCCTCCCATGTTTTGGTCTTTCTTCCAGCTTGAATTCACTTCTGTGCATGGTGTGAGGTGAGGGCCATCACCAGCCTTCTGCTGGACGTCCAGACCTCCCCTCAGCTCCCGTTAGAAGGAATCACACTGGACGCTGTACTTGGTCATTCTCCACTGTTCTAACAAGGTACCTCCGTCTGGGCACTTTACCAAGGACAAAGGTTTATTTTGTCCCAATTTTAGAGACTGAAAGTCCAGATTGTATGGTGCCAGCTATGACAAGGACCCCAGCTGCTTCACGTCATGATAAATGCAACCCTAGCAGGAGCACATGGGAAAGGGAGAGGTCACCTGGTCATACAGGAAGGAAGAGGAACCAAGAGGGGGGCAGGGCTGCTCTTTTGATGACCATAAAAGGGGGCCTTATTAGGTTGGCTCACAAGACCGGAAGCTGGACAGTCCACATGGCCTTCTACAGGCCGGAGAGCTGGGAGAGCCCGTAGCTGCGCCGTCCAAGCAACTGGAGTCTCGGGATGGGAAGAAGCCATGCTGCAGGCCCAATCCAGGACTGGGGGCTGCAAACTCGCTGGAGACCACCGGGCATGGCCCCCTTTGGAAGAGAAAGGAGCTGGGGTCTGATGTCCTCAGGCCATTGCAGCAGCCACCAAGAACCCACTCGGGGAGAAGGAGCCGGCGTTGGCCGCGGTTTCCTTGTCCTTCCAACTCTTTGCTCCTGTCCAGGCCTCCCACTAGAAGAAGAGGAAAAGTTAAGTTTTTGAAGTGGTGCTCACTCCTCTGACGTCCCAACTCATACACTCTGATGCAGAGTTAGTGTCACTTTAAGTCCTGACGTCGTCAATCAACGTTGCATCACAGGATGAGTGAAGAACAGGAGAGTGACAAAGTGTCTCCTAATGCCTGTGTGAACACGCTCAGCGTGTCCCTAACAAGATGGACCGCCTCGCTCTGTTATGGCCCCTTCCTCCAAAACTAATCAGGGTCTGATGAGAACTAGCGTGGTCTCTCCGGAAGCAGCACCCAGAGACCACAGACAAGGCTCTACCTGCTAGAGTCACCTGCCACCTCCCAACATGGCCATGCAGGGAAGCAAGCATCATCCGGTGAACCTTTGGGTTGAACCATATCCACACCTAGGGACGGCCTTGGCTCCAGGGCCGAGATCAATGAACTGCACACGAGGCTCACTCCTGGCTTCTCTGTTCCATGGTCTCCAGGCCCTAGGGTTCCCCAGCGCTGGAAGGTAACTTCCTGCTGCAGGAGCTCCTCCTGGCTTCCCGTGGCCCAGCCCCTGGCACAGGGTGGCTCAGTGCCCTTCCAGCAGTGGCCTGGCCCGGCTAGTTCCTAGTTCTCGGATCCCCTGCATGTCCCCGCGCAGCCCATGGCGGGCACGCTGCCTCCCCGGGGGCTGCTTCCTGGGTCCTGCCGTCCTCCTCCAAGCTCACCTCCATGCCAGCTGCTCAGGCTGACCTTGACTGACCTCTGTTGGCTCTGCCTGGAGCTGGGGCTCGGGCGCCCAGCACTTTCTGTCTGCTGTTCCCTTCTTCCAGGTGTCGACCCAGCGGGTCCTTCGATACCGCTGCCAGCCTGTTCCTGTCCTGCTCAGAGCTGCCTGGCAGATCCCCCAAGGACTCCTGCCTGCCTCTGGGATTCCCTTGCTTGATTGGAACCCGGGCCTGTCTGGTGCACAGGAGGACAAAGAAGAGGCCAGCAGGCTCTGTTCCAGCCTTGCCCCACGTTGGAGGCCCTCCTGTTCTTCTTCCAGTCTCATAAATAAGGCCTCAGTCAGGGCAGGAATCAGGGCGGGAATGTGGCAGTACGACATCACGTTCCCATCCCATGCTCAAGGCCGGCCAACTTGGTTAGCTGGCTGGTATTAGCGGTTCCCTCTGTAGAATGCTGGCCGCAGAGATTTCACCCTGAGGAAGGTCACAGAAAGTGAATGGCAGTGTCACGCCACACACAGAGCCACCTGCAAACCCACCCGGAGCTGCGGCTCAGCACCCAACCTGGCTCTCTGGCCAGAGCTTTGCACAGACCTTCCCAGCATTAAGACCAGAGAGGCCAGGAAAGTCCCCTGAGGAAACTCAGCACCTCCCAGACCATCAGACAAGCTAACGTCCCGGTGGGTTAGAGAAGGTGGGAAAGGCTCAGAATAAGCGGGAAGGAGAACAGCCAGGATTAGTGAGAAGTCAAAATGCCACCGTTCCCACCCTGGGTCCCCGGAGCAGGTGTTCCAGTTGAGCAGTCTTTAGAAGTGAACTCGACCAACCTTGTAATTTTACCGATGAGAAAAGCAAGAGCCATTCAGAGTGCGATTGTGTGTTCTAGGTCACAGGACCAATTAGTACGCTTGCAGAGTTACTGCAAATGAGCTCCAAAGCACTTGCAGAACAAGCATCATCATCCAGAGATGGGGGATTTCAAAGCTGCACAGGGTGGGCCTTGAGGAGCTGTGGACGCTCGTGTGTAAGGTGTTCGCATTTGTCTGTGATCTACACAACCCTTCCCCACCTGAGGCAGCATTAGAGTTCCAACAGTGAGTTTCTCATTTATAGTCCCGAGAAGCTTCTGAGTAGATACCAAACATCAGACTGTCCAACTGGATTCCAATGCCAAGGCAGAAACGATGAATTCCACTCCTTTCAAAGCAACTTCTACTCCCTACCCCAGCCTTAGCCCTAAGGTATGTTTGTCATCCCCCTCTTTGGACACAAGAAGAGGAATTCTGTGCACAGAGGCCCCATATCTTGGCTCCCGGAATACACAGAGAACCTGTGTGCAGAATCACCGAGAGCCCATGTGGACGGAGCTGTGTTCCAAATGGCCCAGCGATCTTGCATTTCCTTCAGAAGGACTCAAAAGAGGGCCATCGGCAATAGGACTGAGGAAGAATTGAGGAAGATGAGGTAGGTTGGCATGTAGATAAAGGATAGATAATGAGTGGGTAGATGGATAGGTAGGTGGGTGGGTGGCTATGTGGCTGGATAGATAATGGATGGGTAGATGAATGGATAGATGATGGATGGATAGATGATGGATGGATGGATATGCAGGTGGATTGATGAATGGATGGATGGATAGATAATGGATGGATGGATGAATTAGTGGATACATAGACAATGGATAGATGGATGGATGAATGGATGGATAGATAATGGATAGATGGGTAAGTGGGTGGATTGATGAATGGATGGATGGACAATGGATGGATGGATAGATAATGGATGGATGAATGAGTGAGTGGATAGATAATGGAAGGATGAATGAATGAATGGTTGGATAGGTGAATGGATGGACTGATAGGTAGTGAATGGATGGATGAGTGAGTGGATGGATAGATAATGGATGCGATGGATGGATGGATGAGTGGATGGATAGGTGGGTGGATGGATGGATAGATGGGTAACGGATGGATGGGTGAACAAATAGTATGTACATATATAGCTACCCACAGGCACATGTAGCCTCCCTCACAACACAAAGAGCCATTGTGGTTTTAAGCCACTAACTGGGGTGGCTTGTTAGGCAGCAGGAGCTACTCATGTGCCACTAGAGGAAGATGGAGAGGAAATAAGAGCAGGAGAACCAGCCAGCAGCAGCAAGAGTCGGAGTGACGAAGGCAGATGACACAGGGGCCATCCCATGTCACAAGCCTCCTGGCTTCGACCCTCCCAGGCCAAGCTGACCTTCCCTGTGCTCCCCGCTCCCAGAGCATCACACGTCCATGTTTACACTTCAAGATCCGCCTTTGCCCCCTGCCCCGCCTCCGACTGGGTCCTCACCTACCCCACCTACCAATGCGCTTTTAGACCCTAGCTGAGCTGCGTCATGAACCCCATAACTGTCACCCCTGCTCTGCCTCAGCCCTCCCTGTTCATCTCTTAGATCTCACCTGCCCCACCTCCTTGGTCTGGGGCTGGGTTCCTCCATTCTGTCCCTAGTGTCTGGGCAAGCCCTGTTCCAAAGGAAAGGCACCACCTCGTCTGCAGAGCGTTGGTGCCAGACCAGCCGCGGTGTCCGGTCCTGACCCTCACATCTGGGCACTTCCTGCAGCCCACAGGCCACCTCCAACCCTGCGGAATCCCACCATTTCCCTCTGTGCTCTAACCTGTCCTCTGGCACCTCAGGGCGTCACTCAGAGAGCATGGCAAACTTCCGCCTGCCACCTAGTCACTGCGTGACTCAGCGCCTCTCTCCGCCTGACCCCAGCTAAAGGCATTTTTTCCGAGTCAGCGGCTGCTTCTTGCCAAGGATCACTAAGAACCTTCCCGCCAGGGTAGATGACGCCCAGCTTGTGAATCCTTGGCGCAGGGGGCTGTGCCCGGGACTGTTTTGAAGGAGCCAGGCTGCACTAGAGTCCTGGAGAGGCACTTGGTATCTGAGAAAAAAAAAAAAAATGAATCCCTTTTCTGCACTCCAGTAAATGAAAGGGCCACGCTATTAAATAGCAGTGGAGAAAACTAGCTCTTAGGGGAAAATGGAGACCCGGTGAGACAAAGGCAGGGGGAGGATGATGTCACCACCACAGGACACTCGCGTCCATCAGGAGCCAGGCCTGGAGAGTCTAAGTGCTAGCCAGTCTAGCACCACTTGCCTCCAAACAAAGTGCTTCTGATTCTCAAGCCTGCCCGTCTTTGGGGTGTTTCAAAACTGGGTGTTTAAAGAGACTTCTCTATCCCACAATGTTCACGTAGATCAGCCTGTCGTGTTGTATGCCATGACCACACACGATTCTTATGTGCCAATTAAAATGAATAATAAATAAGATAAAGAGATGGTCTAGAACAGGTCCTGGGATGTTGGCGGGTGTCCCCCTTATAGTTGCCTGGTGTGCAAGGAAGGTCTGTCCTTGGCTTGGAGTCTGCAGTGGTCTCCAGGCTGCGGCGCGCAGGCAGGGTGCATTAAATCCTTCCTGAGCACCCCCCCACACACACACACCCAGGCCCCCATCCCTTGCTGCAGGCAAGCTAGACAATCGCATGTAATGCAAAACTCGAGGGCTCGGGGCAGACATTAGCATGGGGTGTCCCAGGTCAGCCTCACACCAGCTCCATTTCTGCATATGCTGCCACTGTCTTGGGCTCCTGGACATCAGGACCTGATGGATCCCGTCTAGGAAGCACCAGCTGAGCACCCTGAGATGTTTCAAGAAGGATGCAATGTCAGCCTTCCACCCCGAGTCAACAGGAACCGTGAAGGGGCCACGCGCAATCTTTGTTTATACGTACGTCTGATTTACGTTTTTCCTTCATATGATTTTTATGAAAGTTAGTTAACATATAATAAAACACCTTTGTAAGACTTTGGGATCATGTAGGAAGACTTTAATACATTTGATAGAAGATAAGAATAACAACAGTCTAGGCAAGAAAACCATTATGTTTAGCAAATAACAGAAAGTTGTAGGTAGGTGTTTCCAGGGATAGGTATTAACTCGTGATATCAGGGTGCTGGATGGTCACCTCTGGATTCTCTTGGCTTTTCCTCCTGGTCACAAGATGGCTACTGCTGCTCCAAGTATCAAAACCACACACAGGACTTTTAAGTTGGGGAAACAAACAATCTAAATAAAAAATGAATTTTACTTAGCATGTTCTTTTTCTACTCTTCCTCCTCCTTCTGAGTCAGAGAAGGACATTTTCTAAGACTGTTTCCTCTCCTATTTCATTGAGTTGACCTGTGTCACATGCTCATCTCTGTAGGAAAATTTGACATGTTAGAATCTGGTAAAGAAAATTCCATTTATACTAGTTGGTAGCAACAAAGTGCTGGACAAAGGACTTCAAAGTAAAGTACCCCGAAGAATCTAGAAGTTCCATCACTCAGTGGTATAAATGGTGTCTTCTTTTCCAAGGAGACATTTGCAGATGAGCATTTCAGGGTGACAGGACAGTTTGCTCCAGACAGGTGCTGAGGAATCCAGGCCCATGGTTCCTAGAGTTGCTCTGAGCACATGGGCCCTCCTGCCTGGTGTGTAGGGGGGTGATGTGCCCTCCTGCCCAGGGGTTGGGACAGAGTGGAATCCCCGTCCCTGGATCTCTCCTCCAGAGAGTGAGACGGAAGGCACATGCTATACTTTAGTTCAAGTTCCACCGCAGGAACATGTCACATGCCACCCCAGGAGATCAAAGGCTGCACCCCAAATGAAGGTGTTGGGGAGACTTGGCTGTGGTTGGGATAGTTGAAAAAACGATCAAGGCTTGCCGTCGGAGAAAATGCCCGTTTATTGAGGAACAGCTCTGCATATTTATAGAGTTGTGGGTGGTTTGACAGTTATGACAGTTTAATGGTTGAAGGGTTTGACAGTTGGCATGGGGTGCTTTTTGATTGGTGGATAAGGATCATATGAGCCAGCAGAGCTAGTCTGATTGGTGGGTAAGGATCATGTGAGCCAGCAGGGCTAGTCTGATTGGTGGGTAAGGATCATGTGAGCCAGCAGGGCTAGTCTGATTGGTGGGTAAGGATCATGTGAGCCAGCAGGGCTAGTCTGATTGGTGGGTAAGGATCATGTGAGCCAGAAGGGCTCACCATTGGACGGCTCTTCTTGGGGTATGGGGAAAGTTAGTCTTTGGAGCCAGGGCGACTCCCAACAATAGTCGGCCCCCGACACTTTGCATAGACGTGCTCTCACTGTTAACTGACAGCTGTCGAGCCCCTGACACCGCTGGCTGAGGGCAGGGACAGAGGACGGCAGGCTGAGCACACCTGGTGTGTCAGTCACAGCACTGTGGGTCGACACCGGTCTCCTCATCCTCTGTGGCTCCCTCAGCGTCCATGGCCTCCTCAGGCTTGGTGGCCTTCTCAGCCTCCGTGGCCTCCTTAGCCTCCTTGTGTGGGGCTCTTCTGTGTCTGCGTCCACTTCCCCTCTGCTTCTCATTCTCATGTGGCACTTGGCATATTTCTCAGTCTAACTCATTCATGCTGCCAAATCAGCGGCCATCGTCATCTCCCTACTGCCTACTTGAGGATTTGGGGTACTGAAGAATAATTTTGGAATCGTATGTTCCTAGTGAGTTTCTTTGGCTACGTGTTGGGAATGTTGCATGAAAGGACACTTTGCTCAGACTGCCTCCCCCCCCCATCTTCCTGATCTCCAGACACGACTGGCCGATCATATCAACACTGTACCCTGTGCTCTCAGGGGGTGAGCAAGCAGCCTTGGATTCAATGCTGAAACACATGCTTACTAAGCATCTGTTTTGGGCAAGAAGTTCGCCAAGTACTTAGCAGCAGAGACTCCAAGGTCAGTTGACATTGCCTCGCCCTCTTAATTGTAGCAATGTGGGCCTTTGTTCTGGTGAGAGTTGAATTTCAGGGTTAGTGAGATGCTAGAGGGGGGTTTCTATGGAACAGTGAACTTCATGTAATTAGTCGTCTCCAAATGGATGGTGGATGACCACCTGGACAGATAGTGCACAAGAAGGCCAAGGTCCATTTCTGGAAAACAAAGCTTCCCAGATGAGGAGAACCGCTCTCCACAGGGCTGGATCGCACCCTTCCTTGCTCAATCCTTGGCAAAGACCAAGGATTTGAAATAGCAGGAGGTGTTGGAGGTGTTAACAGGGGGTTCTGAGCCTGAGAGGGCTCTAATCCCGGCCAACACCCTAGCCCCTCCCCACGAGGAGTTTCTGAAGGAGGTGTCTTCACCAGGCACAGCACAGGAGAGCAGAGTGACTGCAGTGAGCTGGGCTTGGAGCTTGGGTGGGTTCCCTGGGACCCACGTATCCTATGACGGCACAAACTTGTTTGGATTAGAGTCCAATCCCCTACACCTGCCAGGCCCAGGGACAGCCGGGCATAGGACACACACGGTAAGATTGCCAGCACCCTCTTCACCTGACTGCCTGACACAGTTTGAATAATTGCATCCCTTCCAAAATTCATATGTTGAAACTTAATCCCCATGCACCAGTATTGGGAGGTGTGGCCTCTGGGGGACTGAGTCAGGAGGGTTCCACTTGCACCCCCATGCAGGGGGAGGAGGCTGAGGGGAGCACTGGCCACTCCTCTGCACTCACCTTTGCAGGACGCAGCAGAAAGCCACCATCTTGGAAGCAGAGAGCACCAGGGACAAACCCTACAGATTCTTTGACCTTGGACTTCCAACCTCCAGAACTTTAAGAAACAGGCTTCTCTTGCTTATAAATCATCCAACCTGTGGTATTTTGTTACAGTAGCACAGGGGAAGATACCACCACATGGAGCAGTAGCAAAGCACAGAGGACCCTCTGGGCTCTCTCCCTGCTGAACGCTTCCCATGGAAGGAGGCGAGGTTGGCACTCCTTTCCAGGCTCACGGTTTCCAGAGCGCACATAGGAGACCGTTGTTAAAGGAGAGCGTGGCAGAGACAGTCATAGCCATCTGAGGGGTCTTTTGTGGGCATCAGCAAATGAGATCAATTGGTGGCCTGAAATGTAATTCATCAGGTTCTTTTCCCTGCTCTGGAGGTGGACAGAGAAAAAGGAGCACAAGATAGTGTCTTCGCAGGCTGGGATCAGGGGCCAAATTCACCGAGATGGATGTAGCGGGGATCAATGTAAACTTCTGCACTTGAGCTCCGGAAGCACTGACTGACTTCAAAGTGGGGACTCGGCCTAGACTCTGGGGATTTGGCGGCTCCATGAGGGCTTTTATTGTGATGCTCAGTAGTGGAGACCTTCCTTGCTCTGCTCGGCCCCGACGAGTTCAGTTTTGAATGCCGTGTTCTGCAAGGATCATGGGCAGCCTGCAGATCGCGCAGAGAAAATTAGTAGATGGCATAGGAAATTGAACTGGAGAGTGCTTTATAGAGACACTGTCATCTTCTGCAGTTTCCAGATTCTGAAGGTCCCCAGGAGGTGGCTGAACTCCTGTCACTGGGGTGGACCCTGTGACTGGCACAATTGGATGAGGAAATGCAGGCTCTGAGAGGCAAAGGATTTCCTTACTTCCGACCCCCAACAAAATGGTCCTGGAGCCTTCTTTCTGCCCAGTTCAGAAGTGTGCACTTTCCCTGTGACTTCGGGGGTTGAGTGACCTGTGATTCTAGGATTCTGAGGTTCCAGGATCCTACGGCTGAATGGTCCCCCTGTGGCCATGTTCCAAGACCCCACAGGGTGGCTTTGGGAAAGGCAGGACAGGTTGGAAGCAAAGCAGGATGATGAGCACGAGGGACAGAGAAATCAGGCAGGTGACCCTTCATTTGGTTTCTCCCCCAACAAAACACTCCCGCTGATTTCTCCACGTCTCCAGCAGGCAGGCCTGGGCCCCAGAACAGCTCCCTTGTGAAGCAGGGCTTTTCTCATTTCCTGGCTCCTAATCTAATAGAAATGTCTGAACTAGTTGGCTGGCTCTGCCCGAGGGCGGGGGAGAAAACCCAGGATCAATCAGTGCATCTGAAACCGCCTCTGTCAGGGAGGGTGGGTGAGGGGCCAGTGCTCTGCCAACCCTGGTGCTTCTCCTAGCAACCGCGGGCCGCCTCTTGTCTCTTGGCTATAACCTGAAAAAGTGTCCAGAAGGTCTTTCCAGAGCTGGACCTGGACACGGCACCGCCAGTTCAGCTGACTTGCCTGGCTGGTGTTCGAAGGCCTCACAACTTGATGAAGTGCCCGTCTGCCTCTTGCCAGCCATGACGTCGGGCCAGAGTTTCTAGACTGCAGCCTCCAAAAGGCTCCTTATTAAAGGCATTTAAAAAAGAATACCCTACTGGGGAGCTTCTGGAGATTTCTGAAACTTTACCTGTCCCCCCGGGGACAGCCCATAGTGATTTCCCCCAGTTAGGACCCATCTGAAAGGAGGATAGTCTCAGATATGTTCTCGCAAAGTAGTTCCCCATTGGCCCTCAAAGGGCCTGCGGTCCTCAGGGAGGTGAGGGGACCTGCCCGAGCTCCCACTGCACACGCAGGCCATGGGACTTGTTCATCCTCGGCCACTGGAAGCGCCAGACCCCAGGTGGCAGGTGGACAATGTGAGGTTGGAGCCCAACACAGGAGGCTTCCATGGCGTCCCCACGTGGTGGGGGGTGGTGTGTCATCTTGGTTTTCCTGCTCTCTGGTTGGTGCCTCCAGTCGGTTGAAGACTCAGGGAAATCAACGTGCTTAAGTCCACAGATGTCCCGTCACTCAGCTTTGGAAGAGACCAGGAAGGCCGAGGCCAGGTGAGGGCTACCAGGGACACCAAGATCCTTAGATAAGGACCTAGACCTGGCTCAGGACGTGCTTCAGCCGCTGTGGGACATGAACACAGGCTGCCTGGGTGGCAGTCACCAGGAGGGACTTGGAGGGCTTCTCTGGGGACAGTTTTGTTGAGTCTGCACTGTGCATGAGGGCTCGGGCCAGGCAGGGCTGCGGGAGAACCACCCAGCTGTGTTCCACGTGGCAGAGATGAAACTTTCCAGAAAGGCCTGCAGGTCCAGAGTGGGCAGGGAAGGGTCTGAGAGGTCTCAAGGTG
Source organism: Urocitellus parryii (assembly GCF_045843805.1). Taxonomy (NCBI): domain Eukaryota; kingdom Metazoa; phylum Chordata; class Mammalia; order Rodentia; family Sciuridae; genus Urocitellus; species Urocitellus parryii. The sequence goes on along the minus strand of NC_135539.1, from coordinate 25,897,242 downwards.
CCAGACGCAGGTCTGCTAAAGGGACAAGACGCAGGTCTTCCCTCAGGGACAAGGTGGCCCAGGAGAGGGCAGACTTTGAACCAGGAGCCAAGGGGACAGCTTTAAACAGCTGGGGAGGAGACTGCCCGCTGTCGGGGGAGCTCAGGCAAGAGGTTCCCAGTGACAGAGCAGGACACCCCCAAAGAGCTCCCCAAGGTCCCCATCGTCACCAAGGCAAATCCCACGGCACCTGTCGAGCAAGCCCTGCCTCTCCTCCTAAAGCCTTTCCAACCCGAAGGGCCCAGGGCACAGCCAGAAGGTGACAGACAGAAGCCGAGGAAGGAGATGGCCACTCACAGTCCCCACCCCACAGTGGGATTCCTGCTGGGGACAGGCGGATCCCTGGGGAAGGCAGAGAATGAGTTCGGGGTCTGGATCAGACTCCAGAATGGATCACTTAGAATACCTGTTAAACAGACCCTCTTTACTATTACATCTTTTTTATTTGTTTTTTTTAAACTTGAAAATGACTGGGGAACGTTTTATTGCCATAGAAGGACCAGAAAAGCCGAAGAACTAAGCAGAATTTCATGCAGAATCAGTGGAGGTGAAGGACGACTGCGAGAGTCTGAATTTAAAGCGCGGTGGTCGGTGGAATCTTGACGCTTCCCGTGGATGCCCAGGTCTACTTACTTGGCATTAAAACTGGCGCACGGGCCGGGGCTGTGGCTCAGCGGGAGAGCACTGGCCTGGTACGTGTGAGGCACCGGGTTCAATCCTCAGAGGCACATAAAAATAAGTAAAATAAAGATATTGGGATCATCTACAACAACAAAAAATTAAAAATAAAACAACAAAATAAATTAAAAATTAAACTGGTGTGTGGAGTGGACCTCAAAGGCAGGAGGCTGTGAAAGATAAAATAAGTGCAGTGTCCTTCAAAAGCTGTTAATCACTCGATTGGGACGTGAGACCTGCGGTTTCTATGTAGAGGAGAAACCTCCAGTGGCCGAGGGTGGCCTCTTCCTGCTGCCCAAGGACAGCATGGGTGACCCGGTGGACGGAACGTTCTAGCAGAACCTCTGAGCTGCCTCAGTCACCGTCTCACTCCGTCTCTGTCCAACCCTTAGAATGCTAAATGCCACTGGAAGTGTTCTGTTCAGAGTGCTGCATTCAATATGCTGTCATCGATTTCCCTGAGAAATAGAAACCGGCTTTACAAAGCTCATCAGAGCCTGGCTGTGCCCGGAGAGCGCGGAGACACGGCTTTCCCCACGTCGCTGAGAATTCCTGGAGAAACCGTCTGGCGGAGAGAAGCCGCTTCTTCCTGTCAAGAGATTTTCTGCCTGAAGAGTGTGTCATGCAAATGACAGAGTCTCTTCCAAGGCTCACCTGCTAAGCCCTTGCCCGCCGTCGGGGAGAGGGGTTGCCATTTTTCTCCATCTTGCCCACACGGCTAGCTTACATCACCTCCGGCCCCCCACTCCTTCCTCTTCTCCCTCTGCATGTGGCGGCCTTATGACAAGTTTTCAAACGGGCGGACATTCCACCCATCAGGTCTAACCCCTCCCCCCTCTGGTCCTAGTGATGCACTTGTCACAAAAGTGAGAAGTGATGCTTGGTGACAATTAGGACTGGGCCTCGAAAGGCCACACAGCATCAGTCTGGACGTTGGGAACCCTTGCTCTTGGAACCCAGCTGCCACGCTGGATCTCAGGCCCATGGAGAAACCTCGGGGTGGTGTTGGGCCAACAGCACGACTCAGGCCCTGGCTCACAGGTAGCTTCGATCACCAGCCATTCTATCACTGACCCTAGTGAGACGCGCCCGCTGAACCCAGCATCAATGGTTGATGGCTATTGTTTTATGACACAAAGGACAGAGTGGCTTGGGACACAGCCAGAGATAATCACAACACCCTCAGCAGAGCACCACCCTGCTCCCTGGAGCACTGCCTCCGTTCTGGGAGAGCACCTGTGGTTCAGAGGTCACCGTCTCAGGAGTGACTTCCCTGGAGCTGGCAGCGTCCCAGGATTGCCAGCTTTTATGTCACTGCAAGCTGCTCCTGAGCCTCCGTGGTGGACCCCTGGCCTGTGCCTGCTCCTCTGCTCGCGTGCCCGGGCCTGGCCTGGAGTCGTTCAGCTGTGAAGACACAGAGTTTCCAGGCAGCCTGACGGCTTCAGGATGCACAGATTCCTCCACAGCAGGGAGATTTCTCTGGGGAAATTTGGAAAGTAAGTAGAGATGCTGAAGGAGTTGAGAGGAGATTGTTTTCTGCATGAGCAATTCTGGGTGCAATTAAGTTGTCCCCCAAACTAGATAGGCTAGAAAATATTAGACGGGGGAGATGTGGCTCCCCCCAACACCAGCAGCAGTGTTTCATTTCTGAAAGGAGGAAACCTACCACTGAATTACAGAGTCCTTAGGGGCAGCAAAAGGCCAGAAAGAGCTGCCACCATGCTGAAAAGATGCAGGCGGCTTTGTTCACATTTAGCCTGTGTGCATGGTGGCTCTGGGTTGTGCAGTGTGCAGCTTGCATGACTGTATTCAGAGCTGCTGTTGACTCCAGTCCTTACCGCCACCACCCTTCTCTACATGCAGAGGAAGCCTTTTTAGACAGGAGACAAGTGAGGGAGCAAAGAAGTTGCCTAAAGTCACACAGCTAACCACAGAACCAGACCAAAATCCAGACTCTTGAATTCAGAAAATAGTCTTTCCTTCCTACAATAAAGCCTGGAAGGAATGTTTTCTTACATATAAAGTGGGGAAAATAATAACAATCCCTACCTGTTAGGGTTCTTGTAGAGAGAAATGAATTACTACCTGTACAATGTTTAGGAGAGCGCAGTCATACAGAAAGTACTACATGAGTACTATGTGTGTAATATTACTATTAGCATAACTTGCTCTCAGCATACCCTCTTACCAGTAGCATATAGCATATAGTTATGCTGTTACTACACAGTTAGCAAATGTGGTCCCTTCAGAGGACACATACTTCTTATGAATATTTCCACGTGATCTAGCATGGCTTTGAGAAGGATTCTGTTAAAGTTGTCTGGTGATGAATGGATGGATGGAAGGATGGATGGAGGGTGGATTGGTGGACAGATAGATTGATGGATGGGTGGATGGATAGATGGATAGCATGTATGGATGAACAGATAGATGGAAAGATGGATGATCAAGTGGGTGGATGGACAGATAGATGAAAGATAGATGGGTGGATGATAGGTGGATGGATGGGTGGATAACTAGATGGATAGAATGTATGAATGTATGGTTGAACAGATAGATGGAAAGATGGATGAACAAGTGGATGAATGGATGGAGGATGGGTGGATGGATGAACAGGTAGATGGATGGATGGAGGATGGATGAGTGGATGGATGAACAGGTGAATGGATGATGGAGGATGGGTGGGTGGACGGATGGATGGATAGATGGAGGATGGATGGGTGGATAGGTGGATGGAAGGGTAGAAGGTATGAATGTATGGATGAACAGACAAATGGAAAGATGGATGAACAGGTGTATTGATGGATGGAGGATGGATGGATGGATGAACAGGTGTATGGATAGATGGATGAATTCAAATTCAAGTGATTAAGCAAGCTATTGACTCAGAGAATCAATGAATCAATCTGTCTCACTGGATTCATTTTTATTGGAGAACTTAGAAATGGGGCCAATCACAGGCCATGTCCGTGCTTTGGTGTCATTGCATTCTAAAGCTCTCAGGGCCTTTGACAGCTCACCCAACTCAAATTTCAACCCAGTGCAGAAAATCACATCCTCAGTACCCTGAACACAGAGCCCTGCTGTGGGGAAGTGAAGCCCGTTTCCTGGGCCATCCACAGTTCTGTGCCTGGAATCACTAGCGAGTTCTTCGTGGGTCCATTCTATTACTTCCCCCGAATCCTCAATGACTTGTTTGACTTGAATTTCCCTCCTAGTCTCCCTCTGCTCTCAGACATTTTCCCCCACGACTAAACCAGAAGTACCCAGGACAAGGTCTCCGTGACCTCCAGCTTGCTTTGCTAAGTGTGGGGTGCTCCCCGGTTCTCCTCTTTCTCAGCCCGTCAGCCCTGTTTGAATCCCAGGCTCCTTCTTGGAAGGCTTTCTTCTTGGGTTCCAGAAGGCCAGTCTCCTGGGCTCTTCTCCTGCCTAACTCGGGGACCGTTCTTTCTCACGTCCTCTACCCTGTCCTTCCCGTGCCGTTTTCCTTTCTGACTTTGAACACTGCAGTGCCTGGCTCGGGCCTCACCTGCCTTTCCTCTCAGTCCTCATCCCTCTCCCTCGAGACCTGCAGGCTTCAAATGCCACTACACCCTGGGGACTCTAAGTGCATGACTCAAACCCAGCCCTTGTCCCACACTCCAGGATCACCACGAACATCGATGGGTAGCATTGGCCAAAACCAAGATCTTAAATTTTTCTTCCCAAATTTAACTCCTGTCCCAGTCCATCCCACTCTTGGCCAGTGATATTTCTGGCCTTGACTGGGCCCAGGTCAGCACCCTGGAGACGTTCCTCATTCCTCTCTCTCCTCTGAACAACTAGTGCTTCAGCAAATCTCCACAACTTTTACCAGCACAAAGTCCAGAATCCAGCTGCCTCTCCCTGGTCCACCTCAACCATCCGAGGCCAGGCCATGGGCACTGTTTTGATCGTCCCTCTTACTTCCATGGCTCTCCTGTAGTCTATCCCCAATGCACGAGCCAGTCCAGGCTACTGTCTGACCTCATCTATCACTGCTGTCCCACTTTCTCACCCTGAACCTGGGGTACCCTTCTCTCAACCGTTCCTGGACAAGCCAGCCTCCTCCCCTCTCAAGGCCTATGAAAGGAGATGCTCTCTGAAATGCTGTCCCTAGTTTCAGTTGGTTCCCAGCTTTACTGTGTCCTTCTGCTGATGTGACTGAGACCAGGAAATCCACAGGGGAGTGATGCCAGGGCTCTCCCTCACCCCGAGATCAGGGAGGTGCCATGGGCTTAGTGTCCGTGTGACCCCAAGTACATACATGGCAACGTAATCTCTGGAGCGATGGCATTAGAAGGTGCAGCCTCTGGAGTGATCAGGCCCTGACGGTGGGACTAGTCCCCTTCAAAGGAGATCCCAGGGGGCACCGTGGCCCTTTGGCCACGTGAGAACACAACTTGAAGACGGCGCTCGCGAGCATGGAAGAGTGCCCTTGCCAGGGCCTTGACCTTGGACTTCCAGCCTCCAGAACTTGGAGAAATACATTTCTGTTGTTTCTAAGCTACCCAGCCTACGGAATTTTGTCATAGCAGAATTGGCTGATGTATCCTTAAATCGTGAGAAAGCTCTAGCCACCCACAGAACACAGGCCAGGGTCGTCGTATGGTGATTCAGGTGTCTGGGGCCTAAAATACAACTAAGACTCCGTGAAAGTCCCAAAGGGGTCCAAAACTTGCCCTAACTTGGATCCCCTGTGTTCCTGTTGCTTGCATTTCCTGCGCTCAGAACTTCAAGGGGGAGAACACCTTCTTATTTTCCTTCTTTCTTGTGGTCATTTGTGAACAGAACTTATCGCATGGTCTGGACGTTGAGCATCTCAAAGCTGGGACCGGACGACTTTGTAATCTCTCCTGTTTCGATTACAAAACCCAGTACAGCTCCGGTGCCCACCAATAGCTGGCATCCTGTGGCATCCTGTGCTCCACTGTGTAGGTGTCTGCTAAAGGGTCTGACAGTCTCCCTCTGGGTTAGCATTTCCTCTTCCAGCTGCTGTTGGAGTCACTTACCCAGCCATTGAGTCTGGGTGGCCCTGCGGTTTGCTTTGGCCAACCTAATGTGGTGAACGGGGTGGGCACTGTGCCATACCAACCTTCAGCCTCGAGAGACCTCGCATGCCATTTTTTGGTCCCTGGGAGCCCTGCCCAGGCTCCATTTGGGTAAGTCCAGCTTAGCTTGCTGGAGGGCAGGAGACTGGATGCAGAGGAGCAGAGGCACCTCACCGAGGCCGTCCTAGGTCAGCCAACCTACACTGGCCCAGAAGCTGACTTCAGACCCAGGAGTAGGCCTCGCCAAGTCCAGAAAAGCACAACCTCTGGTCCTCAGCCAAACCCTCAACCCAGAAAACTTTGAAGCGAATCCATGGTTGGTTTAAGTCAACGGTTGGCAAAATGTGGCCCATGGGCCAGATTTGGTTTGTCTCTTGGTTTTGCAAATATGATTTCATTGGAGTAGAACCTATTCCTTCATCTATGCAGTGCTAGAGCTTGAACACGGTTTATCCCCATCAAAACTTGTGTTGAGGCTTGGTCTCCAATGCGGCCATAGTGACAGGTGGGGACTAGTGGGAAGGGTTTGGGTCTTGGGGTGGAGCCTGCATGCATGAATGAGTTCTTGCTCTTCTGGGGCTGGGTCACCTCGAGACGGAGTTGTCACAAAGCAAGGCTACTCCTCTTGTCTGGCCTCTTCAGCTTGTGCTTGCTTGTCCTTCTGCCATGAGGTCCTCCCCAGAATCCGAGCAGATGCCAGCTCTCTTTATGCTCTTGGACTTCCTGACCTCCAGAACCTCATGCCCAAAGAGACTCCCGTTCTGTACGGGTCTGTGTTCCAGCAGGACATGATGGTCCACAGCTGCCCTCATGTGACTACAGCTGAGTAGAGGAGATTCAGCAGACACTGTCACCTGCCAAGCTTAGAATACTTATTATCTGTCCATCTACTAAAAAAAAAATGTTGTAGGTCTTGTTTTAAATTATTAAGTTGGAAAGTGTTTTTAATATCTAGAACCTAAGCCATGCCCTTTAAGTTGTCCTGTTTTAGTTTTAACCAGCAAGGGTTTATCATGCCTGTTTAGAGATGAGGCCTAGGTACTGTCAGGGAGAGTGATGTGTGCGTGGTGGGGTCAGGAGAAAGCCCAAACAGCTGGCCTCACAGCCCTCATGGCATTAGTGTACTGGCTGGACAATGTTGCTACATAGATGGTGCCTGTCCCAGCCAGCACAGGCCTGGATACGCAGTTTGGGGCAGTTCGGAGGAGGAGAGAATGTGGACAAGAACCATCTCTAGGTCAGTGGCGGATGCTTCTGGACACCAATGAAATTTTTGTGTAAAGTTTTGGAAATCTCTGCATTCAGACCTGAAGAGTGACTGACAGGCCTGTTATATATGGGTCCCTGAGGATGACTCAGACATGATGGAATGTATTATGGGGAGAAGAAGGAGAGGAGAGCATACATTCAGAAGAGGAAAAACACGGCCTCAGATCTGCTAAAGCTGTATCATCTTGACAAACATGGTGCCCACGGTGGGACTGGTTGGCCACTGGGGAGGCTCAGGAGACCCTGGCCTGTATGTGTCCAGTACAGCAGAGTGGCCTGGCCAGCCTGCTCATTTCTTAAGAATAGGAACAGGCAGACGGTCCCTTGCCGTACCCCAGACGGAAGGGAACCCTCCCCTGCCTTTCTCAGCGCCCCCTCCCACCCCGAGGATGCCAATGCTATTCAATATAGCACACTGACATTGGGAGGGAAAAATGTAATTGTTAAAGTGTAAATCCCTTTAAATGCTAAGATCAAAAGGAAAGTTTCCATCCAATAACACATAATTAAACCTGCAGACGTGCCCAACTTTGATTCATGAATGCTTATGCTCTTCTAAATTGTTGCCAGGGAGATCAGGGCCTGAGAAAATTAAAACCATTATGCCTCAAAAGGAGACATGATTTTCACAGCTTTCCAGCGTGATTTCCTGTGGTGCAGAACTCGGTGTTTTCCTGGCTTCCCCTCCCGGCCTCGGCAGCAGTGTTCAGGGCCGATCAGAAGCAGCTTGCAAACACCCTTTGGCTGAGAATTCCCACGGCCCCAGCATGATGGGAGCCGAGCAGCAGATAGTCTTTCTGCTCACCCAGAGGACAGCCCTATGCCCCGGGGCAGCGTCCCCTGAGGATGGGCAGAAGGGCCAGCAGCCCTGCAACCCCAGACTGAAGGGCATCTCAGGTGACATCAATTTACGAGAACAATTTACGACTCCTCTATGCCTTAGTGTCTTCAGCTGGGGACCCTGAGAAGTAGACAGAGAGATAAAGGTTTGAGGGCATAAAAACTCAGGAAACCCCAGTAACAAGGTGCCACCATGGACCTTGCTGGTGGGGGTGGGGGGTGGGGTGTGTGTCTGCGAAATGGTGGGGAGACTTGCTTCAAAATTTTCCCCTCCCTCCAAGGGGCAAGGATATTGGGATATTCACTTAATTCCCACCAGCCGCTGGCCCACGGGGTGATAGTTTTCTTTCCTTGGAAGACAGATAGAGAGGAACTTCTTGGTGCCAGAAATAAAAGCCCCCCAGGGAGAGAAATGCAGGTGCTGGCTTCAGAAGTTCAGCCAGAGCCCCTCCAAGTGGTGAACAGGAGCCAGAGGTGGGCACCCAGGTCTCTGCCTCCCCTTCCCCACCTGCATGATTGACAGGTTGACAGCATCTCTCTTCCGAGCTCTGGCAGGAACTCATCAAATTACCGGGCACAGAGGACTCGGGACCACGTGGGGCCAGGATGGCGTCCCACCACCCGGCTTCATTAGGATTTCCATCACTGCTATTGCTTAGGATTGCTCTGAAACAAGAGTCTACCCCCCGACAATGCAGAAGGAAAAGGACGAGGCCACCCAAGTCTGGGGGTTGCCTAGCCTCGGTTTATTCCTCGGAGATGCTCAGAGAACAATCCTGAGCCAGCAGGTATGTTTGACAGATGAAATAAATGCCAGGGTGCGCATGATTCTCACTGTCATCCTCAAAGAGGGAGTGACCCTGAGCCAGAGGGGGCCACCTGTTCTGTGCTCCCCCCCCACATTGGAATCCACCACAGCACCTGCACCAGCTGGGCCTCCAAGGTCTCCGTGGACACTCTCAGCAGGGATGATAACCACTTGACCCTCTTCTCTGTCACATCCACACTTTGGCCCTGGGTCAGTTCCCCGGGATTCCCTTCCAAGGACAGGGTGTGGACCGTCATGTGAAAGAGGAGGAGACTGAGTCTGAAGGAATTCAGGAAGTCTGCTCCCCATCAGGCAGCTGAGTAGCTGGGAACCACAGGAATGTAGCCGGGAACCACAGGAATGTAGCCGGGAACCACAGGAATGTCCATTTTGGGAGGCAGAAGATGCAGCTCATTATAGGCAGAACCTCCTTCATTCAAGGGTCGGGGCCAGGAGTGCTTCAGGTTTGGGGTTTGAGAACATTGGCACCTACATAAGGAGATATCCTGGGGTTGGGACTGGAGTCTAAACACAAAGCATTGACTTTCCACACGCACCTGAACTCAGAGCCTGCGTGTCATTTTCTGTGGTATTTTTAGTACATTGCTGTGATTTGGGCCTGAATCGTCCCCGACGGCTCATGGGTTGAAAGCTCGAACTTCAGGGGGTCACTGCTCAGACCAGGACTTTTGGGAAGTGATTGGACCTGAGAGCTCTGACCTCACAGATGGATTAATCCAGGCTCATCACTGAATGGACTTTTGGGAGGTGTTGGAAACTGCAGGGGGTGAGACCTAGTGGAAGGGAGTAGTCCTTGGGTTGTACCTTTGGGGACTACATCTTGTCCTGACCTCTGCACCCCTCCCCCCTGCTTCCCGGATGACATGAGGTGAGCAGCTGTCCCCCACTAAACCCTTCCCCTAGGATGCTCTGCCCCCCACAGGCCAGGTAACCTTGGACTGAAACCTCTGAAACCATGAACCAAAATAAATACTTCCTCCTCTAAGTTGATCTTCTGGGGTATTTTGTCACAGCAGCAGAATGCTAACACATACACCTGTGCTTTTACTGTGACCTGTCACATTAGGTCAGGTGTGGAATTTTCCACTCTGGGGTCATGTCAGCACTCAATCAAAACATTTTAGATTTGGAGTATTTGGGGTTTTGGACCTTTGGAATGGGGTTGTTCTACATGTAGCTCTATTTCTCTGGAGAACCCCGAGTCCTGCCGCAGTCCAGCTGCAGCAAAATAACCAGGGGGTGACAAGCAACTTGTGTACATTGATACAGCAGGAGTGGGAGCCCTTTATTGTAGGACAGGAGGGGTATATATACATTCCACACAGCTTATCTTAATTAACATAAACTAGATACAGCAGTCAACCAATAAGGAATCTCCACACTTAGTGGCTCGCTGGCGTTACTTCACAAACCATTCCTTCTGGCAAAATGCCAGGCGCCATCCAGACTTGTTTACAGACTCTAACATTTCCCCCTTTTGTTTAATTTAAATAAGGATAATAACCATAGTGGTTTTTACACAAACACCACAAACAATCTGCTACAAGCAGAAGGGGAGGATACAAAATGCCACAATACCAAGCCAATTGATGGCTCCATGCAAGAAGCCCTTGGAAAAATTATACCAGCAATATCACCGTTAGCAAAGATACCGAGTTACAATTTGTTGTAGATTACAGTTTGTTGTCTCAGTCCAGGTAAAGCAGTGTCTCAATAGATTAATTCACAGTCCAGGTAAATCACAGTTCAGGTAAGTTCACAGTCCAGGTAAATTCTGCAGACAGCTAGCTTGATCCGAAGTCTCGTCTGGTTCTCAGCAACACTGGAAATTCTTCCACCCTCATCTTCACCGGCACTGGGAACTCCAGCAACGGCAACGATGGCCAAAGAAAATCCTGCAGCATTCCACTAAGAAAACAACCTTCTGAACAATTTAGTATATTATCTTAAGGTTTTTTTTACATTTGAAATAAGCCTTAATAGCGCTCATTACTCATTAGCTTCCAGGTGTGGGAGAACCATTGTAGTTACTGGCCTTGGAAATGATCAAACTTCAGGGACGTGGGCCGTCTTCTGCCTGCAGCGTCCTGGGCAGCCCCAGATGGCCCCAGGGAGAGTCCAGGGAGTGTTCAGGACTCAAACTGCCACTGGGCACAGGGAGCAAGAGCCTGCGAGACTGTGCCTCCAGGTCAGTTCTGGATTTGGGCTCTCGCAGTGGCAGTGGCGTTCTGCTCCCCGGGCGGGGGGCGGAGAAGAGCCAGCTGCCGCAGCTTGGAAAGTCCTTGCTGCACCGTGACCAGCTTGCGCACGTGGCAGCCGCTGCGCCAATTCACGCACCCTCTGGTAATGAAAAGTATTCAGTAATAGCCTTTTGCTGCAACTTTTTTCCTGATAATCCTTCCTCCTCTGAACTTTCTTCTTTCTGACTAGAGTTCCTGGGCTTCCATCAACACATGCCCTAACTATTCTTGGTTCCACTGGGGTGCCTCTTTCCCTTATCAATTTACCTAACACCCCTTCCATATTTTCATCACAAAGACAATACAATACACCAAGACAAAACAAGACACAAACATGCTGTATCAATCTTCTCCATTTTCTCAAAATGGCCATTTTTCCTCTCACCCTATCTGCCTAGGGACGAGCAGATTTGCTCCTGTCCTATCTATGGATGGGCAGCATTTTTTCCTCGTCACTTACCCCTGAGTTTCCCGGGGCTCCCCAGACGGGCCACCATCTGCCGAAGTCCGGCTGCAGCAAAATAACTGGGGGTGATGAGCAACTTGTGTTCATTGATACAGCAGGAGTGGGAGCCGTTTATTGTAGGACAGGAGGGGTATATATACATTCCACATAGCTTATCTTAATTAACATAAACTAGATACAGCAGTCAACCATTAAGGAATCTCCACACTTAGTGGCTGATGGTGTTACTTCACAAACCACTCCCTCTGGCAAAATGCCAGGCGCCATCTTGACTTGTTTACAGACCCTAACAGAGTCCTACAGACACATACATACACATGTGGGAGGAGCTCTGTGGGACATCTGTAAACTGGGAATTGATGGACTTTGGGAATGTCAGAGAGGGACTGGGATTGGTGGGGGGAAGGAGAGCGGGCTCTAGGGATGCTTTACGCTTTCCTGTAATGTTTTCATTTTTTCTCAGAGAACAACTCTGGAAGCGATATGTTTCTCATGTTAATGAATTTTGAAATGTTGCTGCAGGCAGTGGCCGTACTCCCTGATTGACCAATGACCCTATCCCTGTTTTCTGCCTTCCTAGGTCCCTGTCTTGCCATTTTTGGTCTGCGCATGGCTTCCTTCTGCCTACCTCCATAAATTAATATCTCTGTTTCTCTCCTTGCATGTCCTGGCTGTCCAACCTGGTCCACCACAAGCACCTCTCCTGGACCACCCATCCTCTGCCACCGATCTAGGGAGATGAGCTTTGGAAGGTCAGAGGCCTTTCAAAGGTGAAGAACTGAGACAGTGGCAGCTGAGGGCTGGAACCTTGTCTTGGGATGAACAGGTAAAGACCCTGGAGCTCCTGTGTCTGAAAAAGACGCTCCAAGGGACAGAATGACCATCTCTGCAAATTGTAAGAGCTGTCAGAAGGAGGAAGACTTAGACCTGATCCCTGTGGCACTGACAGTGGCGATAAAGCAAACCCAAACCGTGAAAGGCCCCGGAAGCAGAATCCAGCTCGTCAGGAGGAGGAGGGACTTGTCACCATGGAGCAACTCTGCAGTGCCAGGGGCTGACCCGCCTTGGGCCCACCTTCCCCTTGAGAGAGGGATTCGAGCCAGATCAGAAGTTTCATCTGACATCCCCACACTCAGGGGAAACCAGAATCATCCTGCAAGGACATCTTAATGCGATGATCCTCAGAAAACACGAGTCCTGTAGTTTGGATCACAGCAAGATTTTGGTTAGGCCATTAGCCAATTCTCCACCACTTTAAAAATATCTGAGCTAAGTTGACTTTATAAAAGGAAAGATTGAGGGGCTGAGTTGTGGCTCAGCGGTGCAAGGCCCTGGGTTCGATCCTCAGCACCACATAAAAATAAATAAAATAAAGATATTGTGTCCAACTACAACTAAAAACTGAATATTAAAAAAAAATTAAAAGAAAAGATTGGTTTGGGCACGTGATTTTGGAGGTTTTAGTCCAAGACTGATTGGTGTTATGGGTCTTGGACCCGTGGCCAGACAGCTCCTCATGGTGGGCGGACACAGTGGAGTGAAACCAGTCACCTCAGGAAAGCCAGTGGGCAAAGGAGAGAAGAAGGAGGTGCCAGGCTCCCACTGTCCGGTTTGAGGACATGCTCCCAATGACTGGCAGACCTCCTGCTAGGCCGCGGCCAAGCCATGACAGGGGCATTTGGGGATGGTCCAGCTCTACACCACAGCTCTTGACACTGGCCTCGACTGGAAGCAAAAGACGAGCTGAGGACTGTGGCTGGAGGCCACCAGGAGGGGAGCCGAGGCCCTGGGCACCCCAGCACTGTCTGCCTGAAACGGTTCCTCGTGGGCATGGGGCTGTCGTGGGCATGTGCCTCGGCAGGCTCCCACGGGCACCCCTCTCACGTCGTCTGGGGTAGTCCGTGTGCCTGGTGCCTCTGTTGGAATAAAGGAGGGCACCGGGCCTGGGTCAGGAGTGACCGCCAGGTGCTGGCCCCGAGCTGCTCCTGGGCCATTGTCCCCAGCAGCAAGTTCTGGTGATCCTCAGCGGGGAGGCACTCGTTCCTGCCCAGAGTGAAGTGGGGAGGCCACCACATTCCACGTGAGCAGGAACCAACCCCTCTTGCCTTTCAGGAAGGTCACAGAAGGATGGCCACTGCCTCGTGGGATCATGCCCTCTGCCACCAGCCTGGTCCCCTGGATTCTGTGGTTCCCTGTCTGTGACAGGATCAAACGAAGTGCTGAACATTTTTGCTAAGGACAAAAGGGCCCCAGGGAGAAGGGAGCAGGCAGCCTGGAGCCTCGGTCAGGCATAGCCACCCTGGAAAGCGAGGCCACGGAGCCCCATGGCTCCCACAGTAAGCCCTGGAGCCAGGCAGCTCTGCTGCTGTGGGGGGTGAAAACCTGACAGTGGGACAGACATCGCCTGATCCTGTGTGTTCAGCAGCTGCTGGGACACAAGATCGATGGTTCAATAACCTCAGGGTGACTCAGCAGGTGCCCGTGACCAGGTGACAGAGTCACGGTGGTCAAAGGTGGTCACAGGCGGGTCGGGAGCAGAATCCAGGCCCCTGGGGAAGAGCTCCGCCCTCACCTGGCAGGCGGCAATCTGGATGGCGCAGGTTCCTGGCACCTACCTGCAGGGCTGGGCATGGAGGCTGCGCAGAGAGCCCAGGTGTGCGGTCTGCATCGCTGAGACCCATTGAGTGCAGGGATGACAGGGCTCGGGTCTGTGCACCTGATACCGGGTGGCCCTGTTCCCCAGAGGCAGGGCTCAGGTAGTAGCCATCTGCCCGCCTTGGCCAGGGACATCCTGGAGTCCAGTCAGGGTGAGACTCTAGGGGAGGAACCAGGGACTCCCAGGGAGAGGGGACGAGGATGATGAGATGGCAGAGAAGCCTGGTAAAACGGGGTCATCCTCTAACAGGATGCATCTCTGCCAGAAATGGAGAGTAAAAGTGGTGATACTGACACAGCACCCTGTTTTAGAGAGGTGACTGTGGCTGTTCCTCACGCCAAGCCTGTGGGATTAACTATTAAATGAACACATTGCCAAATAATGATTTTGTTGTAGCGTTTTATTGATAACTAGAAAAGACCAGCTTGCAGACTCCCAGTGTCGATCCAGCAGACAGCCCAACTCCCCACCTCCCACAGGCAATTACCGGCTCCTAATTGGGTCTGAAAGCAGTGGGTTTGTATTTAAAGGTAGGAATACAGAACACTTTGTATTTTTCCAGAGGCTGCAGGCAGAAGAATTTAGTGTCCTGTGAAAAAATGGTGGCTTCCCAAGCCAGAGGACTCCTCCATGAAGCCACGTCCTTCATGCAGAGCTCTGTGACCTTGGGCACAACACGCCACTGCTCCGAGCCTGAGACTCCTCCCTTATAAATATAAATGCGTGGATGGTGCTTATATGAGGGACACAAAATCCACTCCTCCGGGCTCCAACCCACCTGAGGTGCCCAGGGATTGCTGGTGGCACCGGGATCCTCCTCCTCAACATACAGAGAGGTGATCCCACCCCCAGTGCTCTGGTGCATGTCCTCATGGCTACCGCCACCTCTACTCGCAGTCCCTGGCATCGTATTGTATTGTGTTACCCCATCAGGGTTTCAGTACAGCCCCAGCAGCTCCTCATGATGGCAGGAGTGGTCTCCATTTACAAATGGGAGCGTTGAGGTGAGCAGAGCAGAACTTACCCACTGAGTACAGGTTGTGTCTGTCAGCTGCCAGCACTGTGGCAATACGCCTGAGAAATTCAACTTAAAAAAAGAGGAAAGGTTCATTTGGGTTCACAAGGTTTCATTTCAAGGTCACTTGTTCCTATCGCTGTGAGGCCCGTGATAAGGGGGTGTGTAACAATAGAGTGTGTCACAGAGGAGGGAGTGAGGGAGAGAGAGAGGAAGGGGCGAGGTCCCCATATCCTTCCTGGGCCTGTCCCACTGACCTAACTTCCTCCCATTAGCCCTATTCTGGTCTGACCTTGAGGTGCCCTGGAAGCTCCTGTGTATGCAGAGGTGACATGATGGGGTTGCAGATTGGGGACCTAATCCGTCCTTCCTGGTTTGAATGGACTGGGTGGTAACTGTAGGCGGGTGGGGCACGGCTGGAGGGTGGGTCTCAGGGGCTGCCCTGGAAGGGTGCATCTTCCCTGTGCCCCCCCCCCCCCCCCCCCCGCTTCCTGACCCTGTCCTGACTCTGAGCTACTTTCTAGTGCTGGTCCCTCCCCCATGAGGTGCTGCTCACCTGGGCAAAGAGTAATGGAACTGGCCATCTATGGACGGAGACTCTGAAACCCTGAGACCCAAACAAACCTTTCTTCCCCTAAGTCGTCCTTTAAAGGTATTTTGGTCACCCCACCTTCTAAAGGTCCATTGCCTCCCGTAGCCCGCCAGGCTGCAACCAGTCCTTGGCTACTGAGGGGAAACTGCAGACCAAGTGACAACAAAGGTCATGCCCTGTCACAGCAGGGACCAGAAGAAATACACATAGGGAAAGTGTATTAATGTGTTTTTCCTTACTATGATATAATACCTGAGGCTGGGCATGCATCAAGACAAAGGTTTTATTAGCTCACAGTTTTAGAGTTGGAAGTCCAAATTGCCACTCTGACAAGTGCCCCTCACACGCACCACCTCAAGGTGGGTGGCCACGGTGACAGGAGTGCACACCGGAGGGACGTCCCATGGTGAGACCGGAGGCCCGCGAGATGAGGGACCAGTTTTGCTACCTCCCACATGACCTGCCTTTTGAAGGTTGAGCCATCTCTCAAAACTGCCACCCCAGAGAATAAGCTCCCGACCTGTGGACCCTGGGGGACATACTCTGACCACACGGGGACCATCACAGGAGGGAAGTTGGAGGAAAACGAACATGCCTGCTGAGAAGAGCAGAGGGCAGCCAAGGTCCAGTGCTCAGCCGTCCCTGAGCGGGTTAGAAGCAGCAGCAGCAAATTCTGGCCCCCAGGAAGGGGGGATGTGAGGGACACAGGCACTTGCCCGCTGGGGTGCAGCACGGGCTCCCCTTCCAAGGAGACCAGAAGTGGGGGCGGGAACGGAGATGGGCCACCACCTGGCTTTTCCCTGCACACCTGGAGTTGCTGGGGGCTTCAGGAGGACGTGGACCCCTTCTGCTTGGCTGTAGGTCCGGCTGAGATGGGCAAGGGCTCCCTCGGAGTCTGCCCTGGTGCAGCCCCTTCCCTCCCCAATGCTCAGAGGCAGCCTAAGCCGCTCCTGGGCACCTGCCCGGCCACCTCCTGTCTTCCTTCTGGAGTAGTCCCCGTCCCACGTGGCATGAGGCCAACTCACTCTCCGCCGAGTTCTGAAGTCACACGGGGCCTGGATTTGGAAGAAGCACAGCTTTTGTTGCAAACTCAAAATGTCTCCAGTCGCTTTACCTCTCTGCTGAGTTTTCAGCCCTCTCAGCCCAGGCCAGGGTTTCGTTTCCAGTCTGTGAATTCCTGAGGATGAGGGAGGTGGTCCCTGTCACTGGGGGCTGAGTTCCGAGGATGGTCCCCGATGGCCCTTCGTAAACATGGAGAATAAAAAAAACACTGAGCTCTGTCTTCATGCCGTCAGCCCTCAGCCCACTGATTCCTACTGGGTCGGAACCGGGAAGGAACCAGGGATGAGCTGGGCCAAGCCCATCGTCTGGGAGACAGGGAGGCCAGGCCCACCACCAAGGAGCCATCTTGCTCCAGCTCCCACCACCAGCTGGGGCCGGAGTGCAGGGACGCCGGGCACACCCGGGGCTCTTTGGCTGACCATCTGCAGAAAGTGGTCCAGATATAACAGCCTCTCACTCTCCCAGAGCCCTGCCCGGGCCAGAGAGTGGAGCAAAGTGCTCAGGAGCGTCCCAGGACCACGGTGGACTCTCCCTCAGCAGGCGATGCTGGGCCCCGCGGCAGGTCCAGGAGGGGGGCCTGCGAAGCCTCTCCTCTCTGAGCAGCCCCAGGGCAGCCCTCTCACTCTTCAGGGGGTCCCTGGAGCCTCTGGCTCCCTGTTCTGCCCTCAGGGTTCGCCTGTCCTTGAGCCCCCAGGAGCGCATCCTCATCCCTCACCTGGACACCCCAGGAGGAAAGAGGACAAGTTCCGCCAGGCCTTCTCCCCACAGCGAGAGTCAGCATGGGAGCAGTGGCTTTAGGACATCCTAATCCAAAGATGGGTTCTGCCACCCTCCAGCAAAGACACCTTGGGCAAGTTACTGAACTTCTTGAAGTCTCGGTCTCCTCATCTGTAACAGGGCTTAGGGGAGAAAGAAAATAAAACATGTAGAAGTACTAAGCACAGAGCCTGGGGTGAGGTAAGCATTTAACCAGGTGATAATCCCATAGAAGTTGCCTGGTCCTTAGATCCTCTGTAATCAGACCACCTGGGTACAAATCCAGCTCTGAGCCTTGCCAGCTGTGTGCCTAGATGCAAGTTAGTCAACCTCTCTGTGCCTCAACATCGTAACAATAAGCTAACGATGAAAATGGGCTCATTTCACTGGGCCCGTGTCAGACGCAAACGAGTTAATTCACAGAAAGCACTTGGGGCGGCTTCTGGCACATGAGTAGCACTAAATAAACACCAGCAATTCCACTCTTCTTATTATCTGGTTTTAAAAATGAATTTAGGAGAGCCAGCTTCTTGCTACTGAAAGCTTTTGCGTTGACGAGATTAATGCAGGCACCAAGACGTCGGTGCCAACAGCGAGCTTATTGGCTGGTAATCTCATTTGTTCCTCTTGCTGTTTCTCCGCGAGGCCCACGGCTCGCCCAGCAACACGCTTGTCGGATGGTCTCGAGCTCGGCAGGCTGGGCATGACTTCCCCGCTGCATACTGTAAATGCCCGCCAGCAGCGGAATTACATTTGTATTGATCTAAAGAACATTTTATTGATCAAACACAGGGAAAGAAACCTTTGAAACATAAACCCATTATTTCAACAATTTGTGGCCAGGAATCGGAAAGGGCTGCTCTTACGGTCCTCTTTGGTAAGTTGGCTTTCCCAGGACAGCTTCTGGTAATCACGGGGGGCCAGGAGAGCCAGCCCCCTGAGCGGGTGGTCTAGGACCACCCCTCTCTGTCCAGCGGCCAGAGCCTCTTCCTTGAGGCCCATCTGCAGTCCGGCTCTTCTGCCTCCAAACCCCTTCCCCCTTCCCTGGCCTGGCTCCTCTTCACACAGCCTTTAAAACACCTCCCCCACCTCCACGGCCCCATGCAGGTTGGAGGCCCTGCCCTCCTCGTGCTCCGGAGGAGCGGCCATGAGGGTGGGGAGTGGCCGTGAGGGTGCCCGCTGGCCGGGGTCTCCCCATGAAGTCTGGTGGCTGCCCCAGCAGGTCTGGATCACAATGAGCCTTGGTGTGAGCTCCCGGGGAAGAGCAGGGTCTCGGAGGCAAACGCCCCCTGCCATTCCCAGAACAAGGCGATTGGTGTGGCTGTGAACAGCCCCGCACCTGGGCTCTTTGGAAACGCCCAGGATCCGTGTCCAGTCCCTGCCTTTGAGAGGTGGGGACCGGCCTGAGAGAGAGAAACCCACATCAGGGGTGGCTCTTGGGGGAAAGGTTGTAAGACGGGCACACAGATCCATGGGGGAGAATGTTCCCTCCAACAGACGGTGACAAGACAGTGGGACCTCTCCAGGCCACAGCAAGAGGCCTGACCCCTACCTCACACCATCCACAGCAGCCAGCGTGGAAGAGACCCAAGACCTGGGTGTCTAGGACAGCAGAACACCCAGAAAACTAGGGGACGGAGGGGAGGGTGTGGCTGAGGTGGACGTGGGGTTTCCTTTCCGGGCACTGAAAACGTTCTGGAATTAGCAGTGATGGTCACGCATCTTGTACATACAAGAGCTGGATTTTACGCTACGTGGGGTGAATCCTGTGGCCTCTGCATTCCATTTTTAAAAAATGAGTAGCACAGACCCTGGGTGCTCTGGGTGGTCAGTCGAAGGTCAGAGAAGTTAGGCCAGGACCCAGCTGAAGCCGCACTGGAGCAGGTGTCCACTCCCTCTCCCTGTGGTTGCAGATGGGGATAGCGGGTCCCCAAGGTGATCCCCTGACTGAGAGCCCACCAGGGCCACGGCTCTTGGCACACAGAATTCCCAAGCCCCGGCTGCTGGTTTCCTTGAGCAGTTTTCCTGGGATCTTTTTGTTTTCGGGTTTCCATTTCCTCTCGGAGGAGAGAGGCAGAAACTGTTGACACCTCTGAAAATGGGAAATGTAAATGAAAAATGGAGTCCCCGGGGAGAGCCTGGGGACATGGCCTCCCGGCTCCATCATCTTGGACCACAGAGGCTTCGAGGCTCCGGCTCAGGGGCCGTGCAGCAAGACCAGCCTAAACCACTGGCCACCCATCTCCGCGAGGCCGGCAGGCCTGGGGTTGTGCCAGAGGGAGGTGTGGAAGCCACCTCTCCAAGCAGGGAGCCAGGCTCGCCGGCAGGAAAGCGTGACTCTCACCTCACCAGGAGCAGAGCCAGGTTCCGGCAGGTTCCTGGGCCTGGCTGGCAGGTCGTGGCAGAAGAACCCTCAGGAATGGTCAGTGGAGTGGGTTGGTCTGTTTAGCAGCAGCAGGACAGACCCTGTGTGAGCCCTGGGCAGGGTGTGCTGCCCGATGTGTCCCTACAGACCATGTGCCACGCATCTGCACCTTACAGGTACTCCCAGGAGGCAGGGGATTTGGCCAAGGTGACTTGGCCTGTTGCTGGAAAATCCAGGGCTGGAAGGCAGGACACCTGTCTCCCTGTTGGCCCTCTCTTGTCCCTTTAGCTCACTCTGCAGATAGAACAACCAGGAACTCGGGCTCAGCAAACACCTGGGGTCCGGCTGCCACTGGAGACAGAAGTCCTCTTCCTCGTCCCTTCCATCCCTCTCCTTCTTCTCGTCTTCTTCCTGTTCCTGTCTCTTTGTCTCCTTTTCTCTGTCCCCTCCCCTCTTCCTTTCTTCTCTCACTGAGACTCGTCACCTAAAGTCCCAGGAACAAGGAGACCTCCGGAGCACTGGTCCTCAAACACCAGGGAGCATCAGTGTCGGCTGGAGGTTTTGTTAGGGCCGTTGCTGGACCCCGGCTCCGGAGACAGGTCCCGTGCTCCTCGTAGGGAGCCTGAGAACTGGCATTCCTGACGGTTTTCAAGGTGTCCCTGAAGTGGCTTCAGGGACCACACTTGGAGAAGCCCCAGCTCCACAGGGTCAAACATCCACTCTCAGCCTTGCGACAGGACTCTTTAGACACAGTTTCACATAAGTCACCGTCTTGCTTTCACAAGTCTCTGGGAAATGAAATTCCATGGACATACACTATTGAGATCGTCACCTGGGCCTGGCTGACATCTTGTAGCTGCCAGGTGACCTGGTCCCATAGTCAGAAGGCCTTGCTCTCCCCAGGTCTCTGCATTGCCAATCACATTACGGATAAGAAACAGCCTGTTGCTTCTCGCTGCTGCCAGCAGGGCCAGGTGCCACCGAAGCTGGAGAGGCCAAGGGATGATGACCGTGTCATTGGCACCGACAGCTACTCAGTCTTGGCCACTCTAGAGAGGCTCTTGGTTCTCCCACACCATGTCCACTCTCCTTGTGGCCTCCCCTCTCGCTCTTGTTCCCTCTACAACCAGCCTTCATCAGCCCCTGTCAGAGCTGCTGCACCCACTGCAAGATGGGACCCTTCCCTGTCCTGCCTCCTGTGTCACAACCCCCCTCTGGGTGCGTCACGGAGAAGAACACAGGGTGGTTCTGGGCCCTGAAGGACTCCTGGGGCCTGGGTACAGTCTTCCTACTGGAAAGGGCAACTGAGGTTCAAGAGGGTGTAAGTCAAGAAATGAGAAATGGCCATCAGAGGTCTAGATGGCAGCAAGTCTTCTCTCCCGTGAGGCCACAGTCCTGGTGGGGAGGTGGTGGGCAGCAGGCAGCAGGGCTGAGCCGGGGAGCTGGGGTACTGAGGGCCACTCCCGGGGGCTGAAGTCGGCTCCTGGGAGGGAATGTTGCTGGGCATTTCCTCCCTGTCTTAGGTGGACAGCGTGGCCCTCTCTGGTTTGGTAAAGGCCCTCGGGCACTGAGATGAAGGTCCTGGGAGTCACCCCTGCAGGGACACACCTAATGCACCCACAGGCACCGAGAGCATCGGCTACCCCTGGCAGAATGGCGAGGCACCACCCGGAGTGCCAAGGCGGGGCCTGCAAGAACGTGGTGTGAGGGTCTGGAATCGTGAAGCCAAGAGACTGCAGGATGGGGACAGGGACAGCGCCGATAAGTGGGTTGACAGGGCAGATCCCCGAGTCCCTCTGTGACTTGTAGCAGGATCTGCAAGGTCCACAGTGCGTTGCTGGGCAGATGCAGCCAGGTCAGGAAGGAGGGGACCGGGGCTGGAGCTTGGATTTCTGTCCCCAGCTCCTTGCATGCTCTCTCTCTCTCTCTCTCTCTCTCTCTCCCCCACCCCTCCCTCTCTCCCTCTCTCCCTCTCCGCTCCACGCTCCTCCTGTGGGGAGTGCCTCACTCTCCCATCCATGGGCGGCCTTGACCTCCTGTTCCCTCGTCAGGCTTCCCTGCCTGGAGTCGGCATGTCCCCTAAACATGTTTTGCACTCATCACTCTAGATTCTCTGCAGGGGAACCCTAATCTCAGATGCGCTTTAGTGATCTCACCATCAACTGAGAGCCACTCTCGGGGCTACCCCCACCTGGACACTTCCAGCAAGTAATGGGTTCCGTCTTCCCCGGCCACTAGCATTGCCCTCACCCCTCTGCCTGAACTGACACGTTGCTGTTTTCAAGACGCAGGTGTCCCATTCCACGTCACACCTGGAATGCGGGGACCATGTTTTCCCTTCTTTCCATCATCCCACCAACCTCCTTCCATCTAGTAGATATTGAGGGACAGACGAACTGTCACCAAGTGGTTGGCGGGCGTTGTGATTCAGAGAACAGAGCACACGGAGTCTGAGCTTGGATGAGGGTCCCTGTCCTTGAAGACATTACCTGTGTGACCAGAGACAAGTCTCCCAACCTCTCTGGGGCCCAGTTCCCCTTGTGGTAAGTGGAGGTTGGAGTCAATGGCCTCCAGGGCTGTCTGCTCCACCTCTAACAGGAGGCAGCAAGAGCCTTCTGATTGCTTACTAGGCCAACCCGGGGGAAGATGGACCTCCTCCTCCTCCCCCCATATTCTGCTCTTCCTCCCCAAGCGCCCCGAGAGGACAGAAGCACCCCAAAGCCCAGGGGCTGGTGTGTCAGTCAGCCTTTCGTTGCTGTGGCAAAACACCCAAGGAAGAGAGCTTAAAGGACGAGCGGCTCATTTTGGCTCAAGTTTCAGGCTCACTCCTTGTTTGGCTGCTCTCTTGCTTTTGGTGTGAGCTGAAGCAGAACATTGTGGCGGAGGGGCGTGGCGGAGGCCAGCTGCTGACCTCGTGGCACCCAGGAAGGAAGGGGGTGGGAGAAAGAGAGAGAGCATGTAAGGGGCTGGGGATAGGATAAATTTCCCAAGGGCGTGCCCCCAAGGACAACCACTCCAACTCTGCCACCTCCTACACTTTCCACACTTCCCAATAGTCTATTCAGCTGCAGGATGGATCCGCGGCCGAGGTCGGAGCTCATGATCCAGCACCTCCAGAGGCCCCCTGGACAAAGCCTGCGACCCACCAGCCTTTGGGGTGCACTTCAGATCCTTGCCACAGCCCCGGGAAGGGAGGCCTAGAGGCTGGGAGCGGCAATGCCCTTGCTCCGTGAGCCCCAGGCTCGGGAGCTCCCCCGACTCAGCTCTGGCCGCAGGAGAGCCTCTGCCCCCTCCCCCTCCCTAGTTAGTCATGACTCATTAATTGCCACTGGTGAATGAGTCTTATTCTAATTCTTCTGATCTAATTCAGTGATGTATTCAGCTAGAGCTCAGGATATAGGTTTTTGGCTTAGCTAATGAAATAGCTAATGAATTTGCATTAGTGACAATTACAGACAGGACACCTGGAAAGGAAGGGCCAATCGCAGCAGCCCTCGGCTGATGCCACTGGCTAATGGCCCTTTAAGGAGAAAGGTGAAGTCTCTGGGCTCATCTCCTAATTCACAGGGCTGTTCTGGAGACCTGGGCCAGAGGGGTGGATTGAAGATGCAAGAGGTGCTTGTTCTCTCTCTCTCTCTCTCTCTCTCTCTCTCTCTCTCTCTCTCTCTTTTGCTGTACCTTCAAACCAACAGCATGATGTGAAAATGGGCCTTTCAAATGTAAAAATAGCTTCTTCAAAATGGGCTCCATTTTTGACCTTGTATGTAAGTGAGGTTATGTTCATCTAACTAACCAGCAAGCAGAGGTCCTGGACCCTCGATGACGACTCTCCAGGGGTGAGAGATTCCTTCCCTAGTCAGACAGAGTCTGAGACCAAGGGCCATGGGGAGCCAGGGAGTGTTTAGGCTCCTCTTGGAATTCTCACTCCACCCAGTGTAGGAAAAGCTGTGGCTCTACGGCCCCGCCCACCCTGTCCTTGCTTTAGTGACAATATCAACTGAAGGTAGCAAAACCTGGGCATAGAGCTCTGTTAAAGGCACAGAACTAAGTCAGGATGTGCACACCTGTAGTCCTGAATTCTTGAGAGGTTGAGGCAGGAGGATCTCAAGTTCGAGGCCAGCCTGAGCAACTTAGTGAGACCCTGTCTCAAAATTAAAAACAAAAAACAGAAAATTGAGGGTGTAACTCAGGGGTAGAGCACCCCTGGGTTCAATCTCCTGTAGTGAGAGACGAAGAGAGAGAGAGAGAGAGAGAGAGAGAGAGAGAGAGAGAGAGGAAGCATGGAGCCATTTGGTGGCCATTGATGACCTTCACCTGTCCACTGCAAGCCAACTCCTCAACCACAGACCAAAATGGGTCTGAGCAGGGCAAGGCCTAGGACCCAGGGAGGAGAAGCAGCCCCCCGGGCTTAAACCCACACCAGCCTCCCCTCCCCTGGTGCTCCCAGCACCCAAGCATCTCAGGGAGCCTCCAGGGCACCCTCTTCCAGTCGGAGGCCTTGGCCCCGACATGCAGTGACCATGCTGGGTACGGGGGGCGGGGGGGGAATGTGACCATGTCCCTGCTTCCTCCCTCCCTCCCCTCCTCCTGGCTCACCTTGACCTGGTGTCTCATCCTCTCTATTGGCCTCCCTGGCCTTTTCCTGGCTCTATTACTGGATGTTCTCGCCCATTTGAAGGTGACAAATGCTCCCGAGCTCTCCTTAATCTCTGTCTCTCCGAGTGCCCGGTTTGGGCCCGTTCTTCTCAGGAGTCTGACAGCTTTACGCACCCGCTGAGGCTTCCCGCGTGACCCCGGGTGCTTTCCCATGGTCACAGGGAAGTGCTCTTAAATTTAAGAGGTCAGGCTGGCGCAGGAAGGGATGTGGACAGGGTGAAGAGAAAAATCATTCCTCCCTTGGGGCATCCATCACGCGCTTCCCAACCCGCGAGCCAAGGCACCGAGGAGGACGGGCCACATCCTGCCCCTCTGTGTTGCTTGGGCACTTGGTGTCGCCCTGGGTGCGCTGGGGTGGCTGGACGAGTGCTTGGGATGAGTGAATAGGTGAGTGAGCTTCTGACTGCCTTCCCAGGACAGAGGCCGGGTCAGACGGCCATCAAAACAGGCCTCAGTTTGCAGAGGAAGACAGAAGCCGAGTCAGTGACCGGGAGGTTGAACTCGGAGGTGTCAGCGCGACCTTAAGCCATCCACGAAAGAGGGAAGCTGACTGTCCCGGAAAAACCGCCCCCGTTGTCCTCAACAAACCCGTGGCATAACCTCCCCAAGTGCCCCTCTCCCCTGGACGTCCAGTTCTAAGGAGAAGAACAGGCTCAGAAACTCCAGCAAGAAATGGGAGAACCACAAAAAGACCCAGTGGCCTGGGGCCAGTGGTCAGCAGGAGAACGCTTGCCAGGGGGCAGTCTGACCCCCCTGTGGAGTGCACCGGGACAGCTCTGCCTGTGCAGCCACGCCAAGCAGAAGAGGACACAGTGCCACCCTGGGGGACAAGGTGGGGCAGCAGCAGCGCCTCCTGCTGCTGAGTAATGGGCAGGGACCGGGACCAACATGGCTCACCTTCGCACCCACTGCCCGTCCTGCGGGGAGATGCAGAGACCAGTGCAGTACTCAGACAGAGGGTGTGACCTGGACCATCAAATGGTCTGGTCTCAGCCATACAGTCTGCTCAACGAACCTCTTTGACCCTTTCTTACCTCACCCATAAAATAGGAATAAGACTCACACTTGGCTCCTGGGATCGTGGGAGGCAGAAACCAGGTCCTTAGACATTTCATGGGTAGCGTAGGCCAGGAGGTATTCTGATCCCCGGGCATTTGGACCACGACAGACAAGTGCCTGCTCTTGTCGCGCTTGTATCCCAGCAGGAGGCAGCACACAGAGGAACCAGGTGTCTTCAGGCCGGATGCCTGTGGTATGGAAGGAGTGAAGGGCTGACTCAGGGGGAAGCTGATCTGGGTGGGGAAGTGGCCCAGGGAAGACATGAGGTCAGAGTTCAGACACACGGACTGGGAGAGAGAAGGGCTGGGTGTATGCTCAGCCAGAGAGGCCTGCACGGCCCTCCTCAGCCAGGGAGCAGGTGACCACAGGGCGGGATGGGGGGAGCCCCCAGGGAACCCAGGAGGAGGTGGAGGGTTCACATTTTTCCAAAGTCACTCTGGATGGCAGGGTGTGGCATATAAAACAGCTCATGCCTCACGTTCATCAGGTCCACAGTTCTGTGGAGATGATAGGAAAGTCTGCAAGGTGTAGTCAGCAGGGTCGGGCACAGAACAAGTGTTACAAGAGGGGGTTTTTACAGTGCGTGCAATGCGTGTTGGCTCCTCTCTAAAGAGAGTGATCCTAGGCAATGAGGACGGAGGCCTGCTGTAGCCGCTCATAGCCTGGAAGGGACACAGCGGACAGATGATCATAATACACAGAGCTAAGTGCAGAGTCAGTGCGTACTCAGGGGGAAATCTGGTGACTCGAGAGCTGAATGTTAGATGGAGGTGAGGAAGGGCTAGCTGGATGGAAGCCTTGGGGTGCACGGGGTTTCTCATAAGTTCAAACAATTAGATGGGCCTCCAGGGAGCTGGCCACCCAGGGAGCGCTCACGCATGGGGCAGACTTGAGGCCAAGCTAGGAACACTACAGTGTCCTGCTGGTGATGGGAATGGACCACTGGACCGTGGGCACCTTGCCAAGGACCACCTTCACCTGGAGGGTGTTTGAAGAAGACAGAGGAGAGGTGGACTGATCCTGAGCCTTAGGAGGTCCTGACCACTGACCAGGCCTCAGCAGCGCCAAGGGAGAGAGAGCCAGCCCCAGGCTTAAAACACATTTTGGAGGGAAAAAAAATTGTCAAGACTTGACTTTTATTGAGCAAACACTCAATAATTTTTAAAATCACATTGATTAGATGACTGTGGAAGAGTCAGAGGTCAGATGCAAACAAACACTCGATTAAAGCCCATTAGGGCTGTAATTATCCCCAGGTGGAGGGGCGCACTGGCAGAGAAACCCCCTCCAGGAGGCCAGGAGCTGGGGAGACAGCAGGCTGAGGGGCTCGGAGGGGGACTGGAGGGCAGGGACTAGGGTCTGGGCACTGCCGCGGTCTGCGGGGACGGCTGACGCGTGGCCCACAGGGCGCCCTGTTCCCTCCAGTTCTTTGCACACGACTCTCCAGGCCCCACCGGTGGCCAGCATCAGCCGGGCTGAGCAGTTACAGGATAAGGCGACGGATCCCAGGGGTACCCTGGCCACCTTTCCTCAGGAACTGCCCCCGACCAACGCCCTCCTGGGCCTCCAGGGGGTCCCTTGGGGTGGTTCAGGTCCATCTTCCCTTTCGTGTCATCCTGGCCTTCTGAAAGGAATCGGTGCCAGACAGGGGACAGCGAGAAGGCTCCACAGCCCCTCACACCAGCAGCCTCGGCTCTGGGAGCTCAGAGCCCTGAGGCGACGGTGGAGACGTGGCTTCCCGGCCTTTGGGCACCTGCACCGGCCGAGGTGCCATCTTGGTTGACCCTGAGCTCTCCCACGAGTCGGGCAAGGTCTCCACCGTCCCATGATGACCTCCCACGCAAACAGGCCACGGGAGCAAAAGCACCCCGACGAGGGGATGGCCGCTCCCCTCACCACTCCCTGCTCGCGGGCTGGGGATGGCGGTGGAAACCACCACCATGGCCGGCGCGGGCCTGGCCCCTGGGCTTCCAAGATGACTGGACCCTCAGAGGCCTAAGAAGCTCGACTTTGCTTTAACTTGAAATCTAGTTCTCCGCTCGGCCACTGCCCCAGAGCCCGGGGCTGAGGGACTGTCCCAGGTGCCAGTGGTCTGGGTGGGCATTAGGGAGAAGTTCCTGAACACGGGGCCAGCCCCTTGCCGGGCATGGCCTGGCCATCTTCCTGGCTCTGCTGGACAGCATCCTTGGTGGTGCCCACCACCCGCTCGGCCGCTCTGGGGAGAGCAAGCCCCAGCCTCTCCCTCCCATTCCATCCCCTTTGTTTTCTCTCCTTGCAAAAAGAAATGTGCGGCCACTCCATAAGCAAACGGCAGCAAAGGGCCTTGTCTAAGAGAGAATCCCTGCCGTCGTCCACCCCCAGGCACCACGGGACCTTCACTTTAGTTTTCGTGTCGCCCCTGCGGTGGCCTGAATGTTGGTGTCCTGGTGCCAAGTTCAGGCGTTGAGCCTGATTGCCAGGGTGGTGGGGAAGGTGATGTAGGGACCTCGTGAAAGGGACCACTGCCTTCTAAAAGGAGCCCTGGGGCTGCCGTGTCCCTTCTACCACGTGAGGTCACAAGAGGGCCCGTACCAGGGCACATGGAGCCGTCACTCTATCTTGGGCCCCCCCGCCTCCAGAGCTGTAAGAAGCATCCTTCTGTGATTTATAACCCTGCAGGGTCGGCTCTCCTGTTACAGCGCCCCAGGAGGCCCCTGACTGGTTGGAAGACGGCCAGCGAGGCCACTTGCTGAGAGCTGCAGGGCCCCGTGGCCTGGGGTCAGCTTGGGCAGGTGGCTGTGGGAGGGCGGCAAGGTGTGGTACCAGCAGAGGGCAAGCGGATGTCTCTACCTCCATCCCATGTGTCAGAGGGGACGAAACCCAAAGGAGCTGACGTATGGAGTCCCCGGTCACTCAGGGCTTCTCACCATGGATCTTGATGCTTTCCGCCTAGATACTGCCCAGCAAGAGGAAGTAGGGAGCCATGACACTGGTGTCGAATTGCCTGACCGTCCAGGGCACTCTGGCTTTCTGAGCCTGGGCATGGATAGCTGACCTTCCCTCCCCAGCAGCTCTCAGTCACATGACAGGGTATATGTGTTGGTGCCTCTGGGTTCATAGTCCACAGTGGACACAATTGTTGTATCAGTCAGCTTTTTGTTGCTAAAACCAATGATACCTGACGAGAACAACTTAGAAGAGAAAAAGGTTATTTGGGGCTTGCAGTTTCAGAGTTCCAGTCCATGGTCAGCCAACTCCATTGCTCTGGGCCTGGGGTGAGGCAGAGCATCATGGTGATGGGGTGGGGGGAGACAGAGGAAAGCTGCTCAGCTCTGGGGACAGAGAGAGAGAATGGAGGCAGGGACAAAATATTAAACCCAAGGACACTTCCTCCAGACATACCCCACCTGCCGATATTACCACCCAACAATCCTTTCAAATTATTAGTACGTTGAATCAGTATAATAATTAATACATTATAATAATTAGTACATTATAATAATTAATACATTATAATAATTAGTACATTATGTTAATATAGTATAATTATATGACCTAACCTGCTGATCAGGTTCACAGCTCTCATAACCTAATCTTTCACCTCTGAGCATTCCCGTGCCACCCAACATGATTCTCTCGGGGACACCTCAGACCCAGACTCCAACAGCCAGACACAGGGGCCAGCCCTTCCCTCTGCGGGCAGGAAATGGATTCGAGATGGAAAATTCTATATTTGCCTACATAGCCAAGCCAGGTGGACGGGAACCACACATTTGTCTCCACATTTTCTAAAACCCAACTAAAAAATGTCCTTAAAGAAAGTTTTAAGTAAGTGCATAAACCCTCCCCTTGGTCTCTCAGATGGAGGTCCCTGTGCCCAGCACAGCGCAGAGCTGAGCCATGGCGAGGAAGGACCTGTCCCTGTGGGCCTGTCGTCTGAGCCCGACGAGGCGGCCAGGTCTTGCAGCCTTGGGCACAGGGGAGAGTCAGCTGGGGGGAGCCCTCTACCTCTGGAAGGGGGGGGGGCCTCAGCTCACTCATGGATCAGAAAAAGGGTGACACCCACTTGGGAGCCTTCTTTGCTCCTCATCTGCACTGACATTCGTTTCTGGGGAGAGAGCAGCTATCATGAGGAACTGTGAACTGAATTCCTCCCTCGTGGGGGCCACAGTCCCTGAGAGAACGTGGTGGGGCCCCAGCAGCCTCCAGCCCCAGCACCGCCCCCCGCCCACCAGATGCTCTGGGGACCTCTCCGTGAGACTGTGCAGTGTCCTGGTGGTGACCTTCTCTCCACAGCCCCTCTGAGGACGGAAGGAATCATAATCCTCGTGTCCTGGGCATTGCAATCTAATAGAGGAAATCCTTACTCTTCTTTATTATCAACTAAACTAGATTTAAAAACAATAAATTCCCTCCCAGCCTTTCTATGCTGCGAGTTGTGTCTCTCGAGCCATTTGTATAACTGGTAATTAGACAGCATCTCGCCGGCCAACGAGGAATGTTTATGTAGCGTCTGGGTCTGAGCTTATAGGAGCTGTGCTTCTGGTAAAGTCTCCCCTACCTTCCAGAATCTTTAAGTATGAATGCAGTAAGGGACTGTGTGCACACAGGCAAAAAGAACTGCATGGGTCAAGCATCTCCTGGTGACTTGGGACATTCCAGCTGAGCTCATTTGTCTCAAGCATAATGAGGTTTTACTCAAGGCAAAGGGTGCTAACGGACGGGTAAGGAGGGAGGAGGAGGGCAGGGGGCTGGAGGGAGAACCTGCTGACCCAGCCAGGCTCCTGCTCACCACACTTCCCTCCACACTCCCCCGGGCTCTGGCTGCACCTGCCCCAGCGGGCGCCTTTCTGTAATTAAGCACAAAGCTGCAAGTGGCAGACCTGCTCGGCCTGGTGGCTTCGTCTCAGGGTGACATGTCCTGACCAAGACCTTTGGTAGCAGGAGAGAGAGAAAGAGAGAGCAATTCAAAGGACATGTGCCACCACGGCTCTGAAAATGTCTCCAAGCAGGGATGCAGGTGCCACCACCAGATGCTACTGTCACACGGGCGGGCAGGATGGCCCCACCACAGCTCCTCAGCTAAGGAAGGGTGAGAGTCAGGCACCTGTCCCCGCTCCCCACCCACACCACAGCTCCACGGGGCCATTCTCACTGTAAGGACGCCTTAGTTAATGTCTTTGTGTCCCTGATGCTTATATCTTAAGATGGGACATCCCAGGCCACCTAACGGGGCACCAAGACCAGCACAGGCACCAACAGGAGAGGTGATTTCACTCATGGGGCTGGGGTGGGGATGTCAGGAGGAGGGGATGCACCAGGTGAGGGCCCCAGTGCTGTGCCATCCCATGGTGGCAAGCAAGGGCAGGAAGTGCCAGAGGGGACGGAAGGGACAGGAGGGAGAATCCTTTCTTACAGGAGTCCACTCCATGGTGACTAGCCCACTCCCATGGTGACTAGCTCCCTCCCTTGGTGACTAGCTCACTCCATGGTGACTATCCCACTCCATGGTGACTAGCCCATTCCCATGATGACTAGCCCACTCCCATGGTGACTAGCCCACTCCCATGGTGACTAGCTCCCTCCCTTGGTGACTAGCTCACTCCATGGTGACTAGCCCACTCCCTGGGTGACTAGCTCACTCCCATGGTGACTAGCTCCCTCCCATGGTGACTAGCCCACTCCATGGTGACTAGCCCACTCCCATGGTGACTAGCCCACTCCCATGGTGACTAGCCCACTCCATGGTGACTAGCCCACTCCATGGTGACTAGCCCACTCCCATGATGACTACCCCACTTCCTTGGTGACTAGCCCACTCCTTGGGTGACTACCCCACTTCCTTGGTGACTAGCTCCCTCCCATGGTGACTAGCCCACTCCATGGTGACTAGCCCATTCTCATGGTGACTACCCCACTTCCTTGGTGACTAGCCCACTCCCTGGGTGACTACCCCACTTCCTTGGTGACTAGCCCACTCCCTGGGTGACTAGCCCACTCCCTGGGTGACTACCCCACTCCCTTGGTGACTAGGCCCACTCCCATGGTGACTAGCCCACTCCCTGGGTGACTACCCCACTCCCTTGGTGACTAGCCCACTCCCTTGGTGACTAGCCCACTCCATGGTGACTAGCCCATTCTCATGGTGACTACCCCACTTCCTTGGTGACTAGCTCCCTCCCATGGTGACTAGCTCCCTCCCATGGTGACTAGCTCCCTCCCATGGTGACTAGCTCCTTCCCATGGTGACTAGCCCACTCCCTGGGTGACTAGCCCACTCCCATAGTAATGACACTAACTGGTTCATGAGGGTGGAGCCCTCTGCCCTGATCTCCTCCCCAGGGTCCCCTGCCAACATTTGCCCTGGATTAAGTCCCAGCCCGTGAGCTTTGGAGGAGATGCGGAAACCTCGGCGTGATCCACGATCACTAAGGAAAACTCAGAAAATAGGACAAAGCAGCCACTCCACCCCGCTGCCCCTGCCGTGGAGCGCTCTGTGGGGTGGTGGCAGGCTGGGCTTTGGTGGGACTCTCCTCACAGCAGACGTCCCCAAGGTTGCCACAATGACCTGACAATCTGCATTGGACCGTGGATACTTTGATACCATCACGTGTCGTGCATTGCTCCCATTGGCATTTCCTCAGTTTTAATAACTCTGCAATGTCCACCGAGTGCCTTGCAGATAGGGGGCCCTGCAGCATAGCTGGGTGCTCTTGGGTCCTCAGCTTTCACGAGCACAAGTGACACTCTGGTTCTCACTAGGCTCTCCTCTTCAGATAAAACAGTAGGCACGCTGTGACCTGGTGAAAGGCCAGGGCTCTCCTGCGACTCTCAAGAACTGCACTTCAGATCCTCCCTGCTCGGGTCTCTCCACTGATTCATAAATCGGCACTTGCTTGATAGCCATTTCTTGGGTCCCATGGTCCTCCAGATGCTGGGCTGCAACCACGAAGTCATTCAGTGTGGATGGAAATAGTCACATTCCTGAGTCCAGGAACCTTGTAGTCTGGGAATGGAAAATCCCTGGTTGAATAATCAAACAAACGAACATACAGTTTTACGTGGTGGTGACACTAGGGCTTCAGGACAAGATGCTGTGAGAAAATGCTGGGGGGGTGTTCTCAGTGGGATGAGACGCATGTCATTGAAGGCCTCTCTGAGGACACTGTCACTCCAGCTGGGTAAGCCTTTCATCTTTGTGGCCAAAATACCTGAACAGAGCAACTTGGAGGAGGAAGGGTTTATTTTGGCTCTCGGTTTCAGAGGAATCCGTCCATGACTGGCTGCAGCCCCCTGGGCCTGAGGTCCAGCAGATCGTCCAGGCACAGGAATGCAGGCCAGGAAATCTGCCCAGCTGGTGGCATCCAGAAAGCAGAGGGAGGGGTGGGGAGGACCCTTCCTGGCACATCCCCAGGGCTGCATCCATGCTCCAGTTATGTCCCACCTGCCTGTAGCTTCCACCAACTCCCGTAAATCCATTCAGATTACGCATCCATCAGATGGGTTAATACACTGATGATATCAGAGCTGCATGATCCAATCTTTTTGCCTCCGAAGGTTGCTGCAGAGATTTGGCAGGGGGGGGGGTCCAGATCTGAACCATAATATCAGCTAAAACCCAGTGGTGAGCAGGAGTTGGGAAAAATATGAGCAGAGCAAAGCGCTGTACCTGTGTGTGCAAAGGCCCCACGCATTGACAGTGCTTGGTGCATCAGAAGCTGGAAGTAAGCCTCTAAAATCTTCAGGACTCTCCACTTGTGGGCCAGGTCAGCAGAGAGCTCGAAAGAGGCTTTAAGGGTTAGTGAACACTCCAAATGGAAGGTCCAGAGTCACTATGGGAAGGACAATTGTCCAAAGGGGAGTTAACTGGGCGAATGAATTGATCAGAGCTCAGGTGGGTCTTCAGATTAGATATTTACGTCAGCAAGTTCACACATACCCCGGTCCTTAGTTCACAGCTAGGATCTAGCAGAGGCACTTTTCTCTGTACCTCAGTGTAAGGTCCAGGGGAAGCAGTTCACTTCGAGGCAGCAGAGCCAGGAGCATATCTGCGTTGTCCTCTCTCTGGGGCATGGGGTTCTCGAGTCCTGTGTCATAATTCAACTCACAAGGATCGTGGTTGCCTTTTCCTTCCAAAATACATCACCCTGGTCCACTGCTTTGATGACATGACACTGATGGGGCCCAGTGAGTGAGAAGCAGCAACCACTCTAGACTTGTCAGTGTGTGTCATGGGAGGAATAAATCCATGTACAATACAGGGGCCTCTGCCTCAAGTTGCCAGGGGTCCGGTGCTGTGGAGCATACCCATACCCCTTGGTAGCATGATGGATAAATGTTGCATCTCCCTTAACTGGAGAAAAGGCACCTACTGCACTCTCTGGATTTGGAGGGCAAGAGAGGGTGTCTGTGTTACTGCAGGCTCCAGGGACCTGAGAAGGCCGAGTCGGAGTGGGTCCCACCTAGGAGGAGGCCCTCCAACAGGTCCAGGCAGCTGTGCAGGCTGCTGTGATGGTTATGCCACATGCTCCAGCAGCTCCTGCGGTGCTCAGGTGTCAGTGGCCCCTGACGATGCTCTCTAGAGACCTGGGCAGCTCCTACAGGTGAATCCCAGCAGACCACTTTAGGGTTGGGGAGCAAAGCCTGCTGTCCTCTGAGCATAACGAAGCCCCTTTCCAGAGCCAGATTTGTTTTGCTAGAAGGTCTTTGTAGAAACTGGATCCTTCACCAAGGGCCATCAATCTGCCCTGCGACCCGAGCTGCCCTGCAGGAAGTTTTCCGACCCCCCAGCCAAGCAGATG
This sequence comes from Urocitellus parryii, assembly GCF_045843805.1. NCBI lineage: Eukaryota > Metazoa > Chordata > Mammalia > Rodentia > Sciuridae > Urocitellus > Urocitellus parryii. Next base: position 25,862,871 of record NC_135539.1, on the reverse strand, counting down.
AGCACTCACAGCGGCACCCCATCATCCAATGGAGGTAGAGTGTGTGGGATTGAGCCTGAGTGTTCCCTGAAGGCCCAAGTAAGTTGCACCAAGAAGTGGCCCCAATGCCCATGGTCCCCAGGCTGTGACATTTGTCTCCCCACTACTCACAACTAGTTCTCTAGGATCAGTGGACAGAGGGACAGAGACTCGGGCCTGGAATAGAGGTGGTAACGCAAAATATGCAAGAGCCAACCCAAAGTGGACAACTACGGCACGGGAGCCCCCTTCTAGGACATCACTGAAGGACAGTTGGGAAGAGAAATCCCCCCAGTGGGCAGCCCTTCAGGTGGTGCCTTGGCTGTGCACTCTCCTTTGAAAGGGAAATGGCTAAGCATGTGATTTCACGCCCATGCACAGGTCGGAGCCAGGGATTTGGTTGGATGGTCAGGGCCGTCGAGGGAACATAATTGGAAAATGAAGGCAGAAAATTGGGTAAAATGAATGTGGATAGACCTCTCTGAAAAAAGACATGAAGATATTTGTGTCCCATTGAACACTCACCAAAGGGTGACCTCAGCAGAGGAGGACTTTAGAAACCAAGTGGACAGGTGACAGATTCTGTGGCTAGAGGTCCACCTCTTCTCCCAGCATCCCTGACATTGCCCAGTGAGCTCATGAGCAGAAAGACCGGGGTGGCCGGGATGGGGTTGTGCATGGGATCAACAGCGTGGACCTCCAGCCACCAGAGGGGATTTAGATATAGCCCCTGTGAATGCCCAGTCTTCCCACAGAGACACCCACACTGAGCCCCAATATGGCATCCTTCTCTGGGTGACCAGCTAGAGACCTGATGGCAGGTTTATTATGCTGGACTTCTTCCACTGCAGAAGGGACAGCATCATGTTTCTGCTGGGATTGGAACTTGCTCTGGGATGGGTTTCCCTTCTCTGCATTCAACACGTCTGCCCAAACCACATTTGTGGACTTGAGTGGTACCCACCACCACGGTCTCCACACAGTGTGGCTTGGAACCAAGGAATTCACTTCACAGCAAAAAAAAAAAAAAAAAAAAAAAAAAGTGCAGCAGTGGGCACCCGCTGGGAGAACTCACTGGTCTTACCAAGTCCCCGCCATCCTGGAGCCTCTGAAGGGTGGAATGGCTGCTGAGGTGGCCGATACCTTGCAGGACCAGGACAAGGGTGTCCAGGAGGCTGCATGTGATCTGAATCAGTGTCCAATAAATGGAGCTGTTTCTCCCAGTCAAGATTCAAGTATCCAAGAGGTAAGGGAGTGGGACCCGAAGTGGCGCCACTCGCGATTTTCTCTAGGGACCCACCAGCAAGATTTTTGCTTTCTGTTCTTATGACTTTATGTTCTGCTGACCCAGAAGTCCGCGTTCCAGGGTGGGGAGTGCTCCTGCCAGGGGATATGACAATGATTCTATTGAATTGAATTGGAAAAAGGCTGCTGCCCAGTACCCCATACAACAGCACTGTTGAGAGCCGCAGCTGAAGCGGCCCCAGCAAACTTCCAGCTGATTGGCTCACCGTTGCCCCAGCAAACTTCCAGCTGATTGGCTCCTCTGCGGTGATGCTCATTGGGCTGTTCCCCCGCCCTTTCAGACCATGGAGCTGCTCATTGGGGGACTCTTTTGGCTCCGCCCATGCGACCCAGCCAATCAGCCTCAAGAGCGGGGACCTAAGACTTCCGGTTGAGGTGCTCACTGGAAGAGATGGTGGTGGCAGTTGGGCTCTCGGGGAATTCCCGGAGAGCTCGCCTGGTGCGGCCTGCAGTTCAAAAAATAAAGTTCAGTTCCTGCTTGACAAGTGGCTCCTGAATTGTGCCCAGCCAGACTGCGGCACTGCACAATTGCTACATATCAATTTATTTTTGAAAAATAAGAGTTATCAGCTTTAAAGAAACAGGACTGCTGCCCACGTGCCCTATGCTCTTCAAACTGAATCAACAGAGAAGGAGTTACAGCTTGGCTGGGGGTTGGTCAGGACGGCCTGGGAGAACCTGGACTCCTACTCCACCACGGAGGCAGGAAGGTGTGTCTGGGACGCTGGAGACCTCGCAGGGCCCCTCTGATCACCGCCTCCTGAATCGCAGGCAGTGGGAGGTCACAGCGGCACAGTGAGGGTCAGGGTCACCTCACCAGATGGAGACCCACAGCCAGCTGAGATGCCTGCAGAGGGCACAGAGAACATAGAAGGCAAGTAGGGAGGTGGCTTCGAACGTCAGCTGTCACCGGACGATGTGACCCGGAAGTGAGAGCGCCAATCATGGTGAGCATTCCCTCTTTATTTTGCTGTAAATAAAAATGTGAGGTATATCATAAGATATGATATTCATTATTAAATAAAACAGATATAGATCTCTTAAGATATGGGCTGTAATATTCCAGTGCCCGCAAGTACAGGACAGGGTCATGAGAGATGCCCCGAGGGTTGTCCAGGGTTCCATAAGATATGAGATAAATGGGAGATATATATGTGTGTGTGGTGTGTGGCCCCAAAGTATATAATCTCTGTTTTATATATATATATATTATAGAATCTTTGTTTTCTTTCCTCTCATCTTCCCTGTCGCCTAAGACATTGGTTTTCATACCAGTATTTAAGTATTACCCATTTTACCTAGTTATATGGAAGTTAAGATCACTCGAGACCCTCCTGGGCTCAGGAAGGGATCACACCTTCTCAGTTGGGGGGAGGCATCGCTGAGTCATGTCAGGTGACCTTGCTATTGTCTTTATTTAGAGATCAAGTGCAGGTTAAGGAGATGCTTACGGGGACCAAGTGGACGAGGGGTGGACTTCTGCTGGTCAGTGTTTTGTCTTAACGTGACGGAGCCGACGGATGCCCAGAGAGCTGGGGACAGGGTGTGTGGGAGGCTGTTCCTGGCAGAGATCAGCCTGTGGATCGGGAGTCTGAGCAGAGAAGATGAGTGGCACCCATTCCACTGGGGCCTGCGTAGAGCCGCTGGGCACATGAAAGGGGCACCGGGGACTCCTCTGCTGGTCAGGGACAACCATCTCCCTGGGTGCAGACACGGGAGGCCCTTGCTCTCGGTCCCTTACACCTAGACTGCAATTATACCACCGGCTTCCAGGCTTTAGGTTGTGGAAGCCCCAACCTCCCCATTCCTCGTGACAGAGCTCCTTCTGGGTGTCTCTGCCGCGTCCAGCTCCGGCTCTATCCACACCTCCTCCTTGGCTCTGTTTCTCTGGAGAAGGCTGACAAATGCCAGTCTCTGAGACGCAGGGATGGTTGGCCACAGCAAGTAACATGAAGGCACATGGCATTGCTACGGGACACCAGCTGCATGATGACTCCGGTGCACCACCCCACAGATTAGGTGGTGGGGAAAGTCACGTGCTGGGATAAGGGGCCAAGGGGAGGCGGGGGTGGGGGGGCATGGATGAACTTGTAAGCCTGCCCGGGCGGTTATTCTTTGTGTTTTAAGACATGGAGCGCCACCGGCCGTTTTCAAGCAAGAGAGTTGGACTATGGCTGTCAAATATTTCTCCCTGTCTCCCCCACTTTGCTACCTAACCCCATGCTGTGATCACTGTCAGTGTCTAGTAAATATTTAAGGCCGGGCAGCGAGGAGCCGTTTGGAGTCCTATCACCAGTGTCTTCTCAGTTCTGCCTTGAAGACTTTTACTCTTGATTAATTACATCCGTTGCTTTGAGTTGTGGTGACAAGGGAATCTTTCCCGGGCTTCGTTTAGTATCTATAGCTACCTGCTCCCTTTTAACCCTCTTCAAGGGATGCACCAGCCCTCTGCGGCTCTTTGGAAGACGCCCTCAGACAGCTGCAGACTGTGAAATGCAGATCTCTTTATTGACTTCTGTGGAATTCAACCTGCAGGCAGCCAGCCTGGGCCTGCGTGAAGTTTGTGTGTTCTCCTCTTCCTGCCACAACCACTGGAGGCTTTGGAGGCTAGCTTCTTAAAGTGTTAAGTTCAGAGAAGGTTCTAGGGAGGGATGGAAGGCTTTGCATTTTCTGCCTTGTGGCCTTTTCTGTAAACCTCTGCTCCTGATTCATTGTTCAGAGGGAAACCAGTTATGATATCCACCCCACCCATTCTCCCTCTCTCACCGGACTTCCTCGGCCTCCTTTTTTTTTGTGGCTATTTGGCCTTGATGAGATAGTGGGCTCCGGCCTGTGGATGGTATATTTATAGTATCATTTAGTTAAAGAGCAGATCCTCAAGGTAAGCACTTTTGTTTTACGGGGTTCGCCGAGGTCTTCTGTGACCGAGACATTAAAGGTTGACCCTCGGTTCAGACATTAACTCCGGTGTTAATGGTCTGTCCATTGAACCTACCAATGGCTGCCAGTGTTACAAAGGGATGCTAATAAATAAAAACATTATCAGAGAACAATAATTAACCTTGAATGTAAAAGTATTAACCAGAGGCAATCAATCACTTTCCCAGGCTTCGCCAACACTTAGACTGTATTAAGCGTCCCTAAAGGAGCAATTAAGAACTTAGCCCTTCTACTTCAAAAGGCAGCAACAAAGGGTCAAGACAACATGCAAAACCGGTGGTTGCTGCGTGCGTGAGCCTAATGGCAGATATCCCCTCGTGGGTGGGGCTGCAGTATTTCTACTCAGGCAGTTCTCTAAAAGACAAATCAGTCTGCCACTAACTACACGATCCTCCCCTGCGCTGGGTGACTCTCTTAAATTTCATGATGATTGTTATTTTAGTAACAAGAACATGAGAACACATGATCTATCTGGTAAAGTTGCTGACCATGCAGGTGATGAATGTGTTCATGGTATCTGAAAGTATGTGATTATACAGATGTCATTCATCCTGGTTAGGATTGTGAGGTATTATTAGATTAGGTGGCGATTTTAGAATTTTAAGTAAATGTAGGCGTGATAGTAACTACTGTGAAATTCTTGAATTTTATGGAGGTATCAATAGTTCATTCCTCTTTATAACTGAGTAATATTCCATTGTATGGAGTATCACAGTTGCCTATTCATTCACTTGTTACTAAAGACTGACTCAAGCATTGTAGCAACTCTTGGGATTGAATATAAAATACTGAGTTTATTTATAAGTACTCATTTCTACTGAGAGAGGGGTCTATAGCCTAAATATTCGCAGTGGATATACTTCCAATATAATATTTTCATTCTGTTTTTTAATGTAAAAATCTGTTATTACTTTTTAGCATCAAACGAGTTTAGCTTTTTCCATTTGATCCTAATGTGAGAGGCAAAAGTAGTTGTTATTCATTTCTAGCTTGTCCCACTTCATCAGATAAATCTATTCCACAGCAAGACTCTTCCTCCTGTCCTTGTGATCGCGTCCTCCAATCTTGCAGGAAACTTCCGAAGCTCGCTCCTTCTCCACTCTTCATTATGTAGCTAAACCTGCCAGCTTTCATTTCTGCTGCCCTCGTGTCCTGTGAGACTATCCTGAAAACCTAACCCTGCTGTGGAGCCCGTCCTAGACCCAAGCCAGTCTGGCTGAGGCGAGGACCCCAAACCCCTGCTTTAGTCTGGGTGTTTGGTCTCAGCCCTGGCAAAATAAGTAGTGAGTAAAAAAAAAAAAAAACCAATAGAACAGAAAGAGACCTTGTCCAGCCAGGGGACAGGGGCTAGAAGCCATTTTTGCTAGTTGCTACCAAATATTTCTCATTATTCCATAATGTGCTTACAATAATGGATAGTAGCCGACATAGTATTTCCCCTCTTCTCACTTCTCCACATCCCCAAACAACTCCCTGATTTCGGTTGCTAATGGTGCTGCTGGACTAGTCAATCTGTGAATGTCTCAGAGAGAGAATATTAGAATTCCAGCAAAAGGTTTGCAACCTATCTTTCATGAGACTCTTGGGGAAATCCAACCTGGCTCCTAGTGCAGTTAAGTGGATTTGTAGCTTGTAGAACCAGACCCAGTGAATGTTGAATAATGAATTGGTGGTGACCTCAGGAGAGAGATTTAGTGGTGTTCTGTGGAACTCTTATCAATATTTTCTTATAACGAGAGAGCAAGAAAGACCTAGCCTGACAGTGCCGCATGTAAAAAACAAGTTCTTTGTAGATTTCATGATAAAATTAATATGATCTTTGGAAACGCATGTGCACACTTAAACACACACACACACACACACACACACACACACACACCCCTACCAAAGTGGTGACAGGTAAAAGTAGATCAGAAGCAGTTAACCCCTTGATAGGGCTACTAAAATAATCTGCTTGGTGGACATTAGGTGAGGAAATTTTCTTTCAACAAAGAAAAGACTTTGAGATGATTTTCAAAGAACTTTCCATGGAAGACCCATTATGCTGTAATTACACCACTTTGGGAAAGAGTTGGACATTATCTACTATCCATGAAGGTTCTTACACCCAATGCACCAGCCATTCCACTCCCTAACACACATGTGCACACACACACACACACACACACACACACACACACCAACACATCTAGTAATGTGGCTGCATGCACTGGAAGTCTAGGGTGCTCATGGCTGCCTCTGGGGTGGTAGCCCACACTGGAAGTTACCCAAATCTCTCCCAGAATGGCTAAACTCATCACAAAATATTCATAGTGGAATTTCAACAGCAATGAAAATAAATGATGTGTCGCTCGTGCAGCTATAGGGGGGAACCTTGTGACTCTCATGTTGGGCAAACTAAGCCTGACAGTAAGAAGTATGGGTGCCTGATGCTGCTTACATGAGATCCAAGAAAGGAGCAAAACCCCTTACACCTGAGTGTGCTCACGAAGGTGGTAAAGCCATCAGTGTGAGAGCTGGGACCTTTGTTACCTTCGAGGAGCAAGGAGGGGCAGGGGCTGGACCACCACATAAGGCAGGTTCCTCAGTTGTTGGGAGCTGAGTGCAGCTACCAGGTGTTTGTATTTAGATATATCATTGTTATATAGATGTGTTCCGTGTACATTTTCATATAAATGCCATATTTAATACCTTTTAAAAGTTTTTTCTAAGTTCTCCAGATAACGAACTCGGTCCAGAATGGTTTGAGTAGTCATTACACAGTGTGATTTTATTTTTATTTTTGCTCATTTTTAAGGACCCATGAGAACTGGGCCTGCTCATGGGGTAGAGTGTGGTGTTTCGACACGTGCACACACTGTGTAATGACTACTCCATGACTTAGCATATCCATCACCTAGAACAGGGATCATGTTTTGGTGAGAACATTCAAAACTCTCTTCTAGTTATTTAGATACACACTATTGCTCACTGTGGTCACCCTCCTGTGTCCCTGACCACTGGAACGTATTCCTCCATGGTTTTCTCCCTGTGGGCTGATCCTTCCTCAGCCCTGCCTGCCATTCCCAGCCTCTGGGAACCAAATTCCACTCTGTGCTTGTGTGAGATCAGTGTTCTTAGATGGCAATAACAACTTGACCTCCCTCGCTGCCTCCCCCTGGTCCAAGCAGCCCCTGACCACTTGCCTTTGATTCTCCCACGTGCTCCCCTTGGTTCTCAGTGCTCCTAGACCTCCAGCTCAGCGACCCCCCACCCCGCACTCCTGCGTCTCCTGAGCCTCCCCCAGCTTCCGGTCCCCTCTGCAGTGACAATTTGCTTCCTCGCTTTTTGCAGCCCTTCTGTGCAGCTGGGGGTCAGCCTGCCTGCTGGGGATGGGGATCCTCAAGGTGACCTTACACAGGTCCTTTTAAAAAATGGTTGACTGGGGCTGGGGCTGGGGCTCAGAGGCACTTGCCTCGCACATGTGAGGTGCTGGGTTCAATCCTCAGCACCACATAAAAATAAATAAAGAAAATAAAGGTATTGTGTCCACCTACAACTGAAAATATATGTTTTAAAAATCTGATTGACTTCTTATAATCATTTTCTCAAAGCCAACATACACGAACATGATTTAAGGATAAGATGGGAACAAATGTCTGCTGATTTCCTACTCTGTGCTAGACATTGTTTTAGGCCCCTGTGGACCCCCACCCCACGGGATGGGTGGTGTTGCCTCTGGCTTGTGAGAGGAAACTGAGGCCCAGAGAGGGCTGATGATTTGCCTGGACTCACTCAGATATTGATCGAGAGAGAGAGAGAGAGATCTGCTGGGCTTGGCTCCAACACACAGACTCTTTCCACACCATTATGCTGGAGAACTGGGGGGCATGATATATTGAGCGGACCTGGAAAAGTAAATATGTCACACTGTAAACATCAGTAAAGTCAGGTGTTTGTCAAAGCAAACAGACTCTAATGCGAGGTGGCATAGGAGAGCTCACTCCATCTCTTACATCCACACTACCCTCGAGTGAACAAGGTAATTATTGGTCGAGGCAAACTCATGACATCTGCATAACTCATTAGCTCTTATTTGTTTAAAGTCGGATGGTGTATGACAAAAGAATTGGTTCCAGATGTCAAACCAGCACAAGAGAGCTTAATAGCCTGTGTGTTAGAAAAGCCCCATGCAGGCAATCATGGGAGGTCACCGAGGCAAGGAAAGCAGCTCATCCAAGCCAGCGGAGCATCTCAGAGGGTCCCCACTCTAGTACAGGGATGTCTCCACATCCCACTCCCCAGACCACTTTCCTGTCCCACCTCGGCCATAAATTCTTTGCCCACTATTCTGAATAGGTGTGTCTTTTCCATTTACTGAACTTAAGGCATTTGAAAAGACTTTTGAGATAACTTCCTTTTAGGGTTTGATGCTGGAAAAGCATTTTACTGAGAAAAAAATATGTATGTATGTATATATATATATATGTGTGTGTGTGTGTGTGTGTGTGTATGTGTATTTCTTATTAAAGTATGAGAGGTGGAAACCACCACGAATCTCATTTTCATAAGCTTTGGCAGAAAAGAAAATCAAACCTGGGATAATTCTCCAGAAATCACGATCTTTGCTTTTCCAACAACCTTTGTTGAGAGATGAGAAAGTTGTCTGTCCATCATTACGCCATCCCAACCCACCCCCGTGCTCCGCTTCTGTGGCTGTACAGGAACGGTCATCCTGACTTTATGGTTTCAACTGCTCTTTGCCCCATATCATGTCCCAGTGGTCCCCCTCCTTTGAGGTTGACCTTGAACCCGTCTTTACTTTCCCGAGCTCTCCTTGGGACCTCACCTCCTTGGTTTCCTTGCTTGACACTGCTCTCCAGGGAGACTTCAGGGAGGAAGTGCCCATGTGACCCTGCTTGCCCTTCAATGTACTTATCAAATCCCTGCTGTACTAGCTCCAAGAGTCCCATCTCTTGGGTATGTGCAATAATCACAGCTCCTTGAACCCGGAGCCCCTATCTCAACACCTCAGACACCCAGACTCCCACATCTCTCTCCTTTCTCTGTTTGGGTTCAGGGTGGCTGGTAAAGTTTTGGTGTTACTGGGTGTCTCTCATCCCTCACCAGCTTTGTGACTTGACTCTCTTGTCATTCTTATGCTTTTTCCTTGATTTCCCCAATTTTGCCAGAACCAGAAGGGAGATTCTACAAACTATCCTCTCAGCTTGTTAACAACTGCCATGGGGAACCTGGCTTCTTCCATTAATACATAGTTTCTTACACAAAAGAAGTTGGGGCCATTCCCAAGAGTGGGCTGGACAATCACTCTGGGACCTCCCCAGGTCGATTGTCTTTTGCCATCAACATGGACCAAGACTTCAATCCTCCCTGCACCAGGGCTGGCTTTTCCTTCAGCCATCATTGCCCAAAGACTGAAGGTTTAGCAGTTCCTCTTCAAAATACAACCAGCTACTCTGACCTCCTTAGGTGTGGGTGGGCGTGATGGGTGGAAGCCACCTGAGAGCAAGTAGGAAATGGTGGCCTCCCTGTGGGACACACAGCAGTGTCCCTCCCTTATCCTGTGTTCTCTTCTCTCTCCTTGGGAGGGTGGTCATCCAGAGAAGAGAACATGAGATCCTCAAGGCCTGGAGATACTTCCGTTTTCCAAAAAGAACCTAAAATGGCGCACCTCTCATGGAAAGCGATCAATAAATATTCGTGGTTGGAAACGTTCACTTTTAGAAGCATCCGTGATCTTTTTGTCTTTTGGAAGCAGGCGATAAGAGAAGGAAGGGGCAACTATAATGTCAGGATAGCGTAGAACTCAGGTAAGTGGCCACTCCAACAGGATTAGGCCTCCCTGGCTTTCCAGTCCAGTCTTGTTAGAGCTGCCTGCCTCCCTGGGTCTTCCAAAGGTCAGACATTTGCTGACAGAAAAAGGCAGTGACCTCCAACTAGGATCACTCAATACTGCTGAAACGTCAAACGGTTTGTGTCGCTGACCTTCCCCCAATGTCTGTCAGCTCAAATGCTCGTAAATGCCTCCCACCTCTATGGCCCGATTGCCTCCCGACATCTTCCCTCCCATCTCGAATTCTCCAAGCCCAGTCCTCTGAACTCAGCCAGGCCCCAGGATCTCTGTTCTGCTTCAGCTGTCTGAACTTCCTATGCTCAAGGCTGACCCTCCTCTCCTCCATCCTCTCCCTACAATTACTTTTTAAATCAATTCCTTCCTTTGCCAACACCATGCCTTTCTCAGTCAGGTCAAGCTAAATGCTGTAGGGAAAAAGGATCCGTGTCTTAAACCCAAAGAAGTGTTATTCCTCACTCAGATCTCAGCCCGAGGTGGCTTGGTGGGGTCACGTGGGGACCCAGAATCTATTGCCCCCTAGGGCAGTGGAGATTCCATTGGATATTCTGCAGGTGGCCAGACACGGGGGAGGAAAGGGGCCTGGGACACCTTGCAATATCTGCAGTCTCTCCATAGCCCATGCCCCATGTCCAGAGCCAGGCCACAGCCTCGTCACACTGCAAAGGATGGCCACGCAGTTTCCTCTTCCTCTGTGCCTGAGAAAAGGGGATTGACGTACAGACATCTCTGCCAGACCCAAATCATGGGACGTACTGAACAGTAGCTTATATTACTCTTGCAAATTCTGGGATTGTTTCCTATTAGAGGGACTAGGCTAGAGGAAAGAACGGGGCCCATTTGATATTTGGAAGTCCATTACCCAACAGTAGGTTGGTTAGCAGAGATTTAATTGAAAGGTCCAAGTCTTTAACAATACTCATAGTTACCTTTGCTCTGTACCAAGCATGGTTCCAGAGGCTTCTCATTTTATCTCCTCCTCACACACCTCTGAGGGATAGGTACTAGTATTGTCCCTGTTTATAGATGAGCCAAGAAGAAGAGAGAAGTTGGATAACTTTTCCCAGATTGCACAGCTAGTGAATGGCAGAGCTGAGATTCTCCTTTGATAGTTGCACTATTTTGTATATTTTTAGGTTTGTAGTATTTACATTTTGCTGTTTGAAAGTGATGTGCTCTGCAGTATTGACTATCCATGACCTACAATGGTTGAAATCCCAGTGAAACCATCCTCAGTTGGAAACAGAATTGCCCTAACTTTCCCAGTCTCCTACCTTAGCACCACGGTGCGCCCTCTAGTGGCGGAGTGACTTGACAGGGAGCTGTGGCTGCCCTGCTGCTGTTGCGCTGCCCTTGGGGACAGGGTCACACTAAATACCACAGCCCAGGGATGGATCAAAATTCCAAATCCAAAGTATGGTTTCTACTGAACGCAAATGGCTTTCACAGTAAAGTCAAAAGATTGTCAGGTTGAACCATCGTAAATCAGGGCCTCTCTGCAATTAGCAGTTTACAGAAGAGCTAACAACTCCCACTCAGGGAAGTCCACATGCTCCCCAGCTGCTAACATTTCATGGCTTTTCCCATATCTCCATCTTTCCTCTTTCACCTCTCACACTAGTTTTTTCCTCCCTCACTTGAGAGGACCCTCTAGACATGAGACCCTCTCATTTGCTAATACTTGGTGTGTATTCCCTAACCAGCCCTCTTTCCTACTGACCCCTGTGTGGTGAGAGCCTCTCCATCAGGAAGCCGACATTTCTACAATGCTGACTTCCACTTCATAGACCCTATTCTCAACTACATCTTTTTTTCCTTTGGGGCCCAAGATGCCATTCAAGAACACGCACTGTCTCTAGTCTCCTAGTGCCCTCCATCCTGGAAAAGTTCTTCCATCTTCCCTGTCCTCAACCATATTGAAGAGCCCAGGCCTTACATGCTTTGGGACAACTCTCAGTGTGGGTCCCTCTGACAGCTCCCAGTAGCCAGATTTGGATTATATGATCATGGCAGGGATATCACTGAAATAATGCTATATTTCTCTCAGCATCAGGGGCACAGTGTCCACCCATGCCACCCAGCATTGGTGATGCTAATGTCAATCACCAAGTCATGCTGGCATCTCCAGGTTTCTCCACCATAGAACCATCATTTCCCCTTTGCAATTGTTTTTTATTTGGAGGGCACATTCTAAGATCATCTACTACCTACCTCCCTTAGCATGCTTGAATCTAAGCTGAATCAGTGACCATCGTCCACCATGTCCAATGACCCAATGAACACTCTTGTGTTTAGTAGGTGGAATTTAGTGTAAGAAAGGGTCCTTCCTTATTTATTTTTATCAACGTGGACTTAGAGATTCTTAGTTTATTCACTGGGTGAGAACTTACAGCACATAGCTCTTATACTCTGTTTGGAAACCACATTATAACTTTGTCCACGGCCAGATTGATTCCTCGCTTACAGCCACTGTGGCCAGCATCATTTCTTGGTTGGTTGACGTTGATCATCTAGTGTTTCTTTAACAAGACTCCTTGGGATTTGTCTTCTCTAAGTTATCACACACTTTAAAGTGGTTTCCTTTCTTCCCCCTCTAACAGCTTTATTGAGTTAAGATTCACATGGCGTGCAACTCACTTGTTTAAATTGTCCAGTTCAACACTTTGTAGTATATCCAGAGTTGGGCAACGAGGGCCACAATCCATTTTAGGACTTTTTTGCCACTCCAGAAAGGAACCTAGTGTAGAAGCCACTCCCCGGGGCCCTGGCATTCCTCACCCCTAGCTCCAGGCATCTAGATAGATTTTTCTATTCAGGACATTTCATATAAGTAGAATCCTACAATCTACTACCTTTTTTGACTGACATCACTTAGCGTAATGCTCCACAGATTCATCCTATGTTGTAGCAATTATGAGTTTCTTGCTCTTTTACGTGGAATAATATTCCTTGGCACAGATGTGCACAGTTGGTTCACTATCACCTGTTGAGGGACATTTGGGTTTATGCAAATGTCCTCTGCCTTGAGCTCTGGTGTTTTAAAGGGCTTCTTAGACTGTCCCGGGATCAGAAAGACCCTGTTTTCCTCTCTGCCCTTCCCCTTGCCGCCCGCCCTGTGCCGCCCCCTCCTTTATCCTTGAGGAGTTTCTGGGTAGATCCCCGTCTTGGTTTGTTTTATATTACAGTTTGTCTTCAATTGAAATGAGGCTTTTTTCCCCTGGTCATACCATTTATGTCAGCACTCCACGCTGGGAGGGCCGAGCGCTATTCCTCAGGCTGTCATCAGGCCTCGGCTCAGTCTCCCTGCATCTCCACGGAGCTGTCCCCAACTCTGTTGTGGGGTGAGCAGATCCTGACCCCCTGAGTCCAGGGCGCAGGCTCTCCCCCTGCTCACCTGCCCCCTGCCGTTCGGAGGCACCCGTCTTGACTGTTCTTAAGCACAAGGAGGAAGAGACTCTGGCACTGTGGCTCCTGTGGTTGTCTGGGAGGCCTGTGTCCTACGGCGCTTCTGATATGATTCCGTATTGTCATCTTGGACAAAATGCACCTCATTCCCATAATCAGGAAATCAGCACATTTTGTGAAAAGTAGACGGTTTACCTGCCCACAATGATGTGCAAGCCAGACTTGGGTGCAGGGGAGCAGCATCTGGAAGCCAGAGCCTCTGCCGCACTTGACGCCGATCGATCGATCGATAGTGACAAGACAATTGAGGGGCCAGAGGGCTCGGACCTGGCAAGGCAAGAGGAGCCCTGTGGTTAAAGAAATCACCAGATTCAGCTGCAACGATCCGGAAGCCACGCCGGACAGCGAAAATCCCAGACCTCCGTGGGGATTGTTAGAGTGATTATAATCCTCCTGTGAAAGGAAGCGGAGCCCAGAGAGGGTGGGCCCATTGCCTCTGGTCTCTCTATGGTGAAGAGCCGATTGGATCTTGCTCCTGTAATTCCACATCCCAGCCTTCCTGCTTCCTTGTTAGCTCCCCAGCTGGGGTGGCTCCATTTATGGTAATGCTATTAACCAGGAGAGGGAGGACCAAGGAAGGAGAGATAATGAGCTCAGTTTGGGACACAGTGAGTCACTGTGCATGTAGCACTCGAGTCCCGGCCATCAGAGCCGCATGGAGAGAGGAGCATCATTTTCTGTGAAAGTCCCCTGTTCCTGTCACCTCACTCCTGTCAATCAAACGAGGAGAGAAGATAATATTTCTAGAACCCAGCTGGCGGCTGTCTCTCTCCCAGGATGAAACCACCTCGTGCAGACGCCTCTGGGGTCTCAAGGAGACAGGGCCCTGGCAGTGCCTGCTCTGTGTCACATCCGCAGGCTAAATGGCATCAGAGTCATTTCTCGGCTTCGGGAGACTTTCTCAGCATCTGTCCTGCTCTGGGCTCTTGGGTCGGGGGCACTGCAGGCACCTGGTGGGTGGAGGTGGGGTGGGGGAGCGGTGACAACCTTGATGAATTATCCCAGAACTCCAAAGAGTCCCCTTCCCTGATGTGGCCCTGAACGAATGGCCTCAGGGAGCTTTACCAGGGCCAACTTCTCCCCTTAAGGCTGACCAGCACAACATCCAGAATCATTCTCCGTGCACAGACCGTTTTGCCAAGCTCCATCGAGGGAGGGTTCCAACAATAACAACAAAAATCCATCCTGCCAAAATGCACCCCGCATGTGCTAAGCTTTCTGCAGACGAGGCAGGGATGGAAATGCAACCCCACCCTTGCAGCTCGCCTGGATCCCCACAGTGACCACGTGCCTCCTCCTATTTCTTTGATAATTCTTCTTTTAATCGAGACATACGACTTGTCCACCTTTACAGGGAACCGTGTGGTAATTCAATGCCAAGGTAACGTTGAAATCAGGGTAGGAAGCACTTTCCTCTCCTGGAACACGAATCGTTTCTACATGGGGGGGGGACTTTGACTTTCTAGTTATTTTAAAACCTATGATAGATTATGATGAGCAGTACTTACCCCACAGTGCTGTGATGAACAGGGCTGGCTCCTAGGGAACTGGTCTGGGGCTCCTTGCCCAAGCCTCTCCTTATTTCTCTTGGAGACAACAGGATATACCTGTGTCTTGGATGTCTTCATCGTTGTATTCAATCTGGGTTCAAATTCAGACTCTGTCTCTTATCCATTCTGTGCCCTTAGGTTAGTTGGTCTCTGAACCTAGGTTTTTTCCTATGTGAAATGGCACAATGCCAGTGGCTCAGGAGGCTGAGGCAGGAGGATCGTGAGTTCAAAGCCAGCCTCAGCAACTTAGCAAGGCCCTAAGCAATTCACGGAGAACCTGTCTCTAAATAAAATACAAAGAAGGTGGGGAGGGGCTGGGGATGTGGCTCAGTGATTAAGTGCCCTGAGTTCAATCCCCGGTACCAAAAAAAAAAAAAAAAAGGAAAGAAATAAAGAAAAGTTGCAAAGCCATAATACCCATCTCCAGCATTCCCATGAAGGTCCTATTAAATAGGCGATGCATGAAACACATTTCACAGAGCCTGGAATGTAGCAGCCACTACCAATATTCTTCTGCAGAACCACGATGGACACAATTTCCCACAATCCTGCGAATACTGTGCTCCCCCATGAGCCTAAAGTCTTGTACCCAACTCCAGTGCGGTACTAGCTCTTAGGAACGGATGTGGCAGTCAAGATGCATTGTGGCACCTTCTTCGTCTCTTCTCCCCAGCTGTGCAGATAACCCTAACTCTAGCATTTCTGCAAACAGAGCCTGCCAACAGCACAATGCTGATGTGCACAGTGGGAATCCCCCCCCCCCCCCCCGTGGAGCAGAGAGAGCAGACTCCACTAGGTGCCAGCAGCTAGGACACAGCAGCGTCCTAAGGAGGGATGAATCGATCACCTACTACCCACCAAACGCCACGCGAGGGCTTTGCAGCTTTGCTTCCTTTAATTGCTTCCGTTCATTCTTCTCTGCACCCTTGGAAATGTTCTTACCCAAGCCAGCTGAGGCAGGCTGGGCTGTGCCGCAGCCAACACCGTCTTCTTCCCCCTCTCAACTGACTATGTGCCTAACAGTAGCTCAGCCAGCAGCGTAGCTCACGTCTCCATGGCCCATGACCCAGGCCACAGAGCTGGCCCTGTTCAACTTCAGGGTCACGGTGGGGGGCGGGGGTGAGTATATGCATCGCAAACGGGCCACCAGCTGTCATCCAGAGGAGGCAAGGGTCTGGGCGCTCACAGTTCATTGTCCAAGTGTATCACCCAGGCAAGACAAAATCAAAAGAGACAGGACAGGGCGGGCATGTGTGACCCCCGACCAGTGCCCGGAAGTAGGGGTGAACAGCTCTTATTTCCTTACAAGGGAAACGGAACCCTTCAGTACGTAACTCGGCCAGATGATGAGGAGCTGCGTTGGGCTGGCTGACCTCGCTCAGAGCCTCGCCCACATTTGTCTTTTCGGTCTGCTTGTTTCTGGGGTCCCCAGGAGGCCAGGCGTTAGGGGTCTGCAGGAGACCTGCTTTCCCCTGGACTGAGCAAACATAACCAGGTTGCCGTTCGTGTGTCCAATTCCGGTGCGTTGACTTCTAGCCCAGCACTCTCTCTCCAGAACCACAGGAGGAGGTGGTCACCCAGGTCCCAATAACACCAAGAAGCTGGCCTTTGTTACTGGGATGTGGCAGAGATCGCCAGACTGACTATATCCGAGTGCCGAGGATGTCACTGCTGGTTGTCCACGAGGACTTGCTGGCCCAGTTTGCTGGGCAATCTCTGCTCCATCAAGACAGAGCGCTTCCTCGTTGGCTTTTGGGGCGATGATCTGCCTCTTGCGTTTGTTTATGCTGATGTTGGGATTGTCGTGAGGAGGTCATTGAGACCCCATAGCCGAGTCACTTTGACCATAAGAGAGCTCAGGTCGCCTTCCAGCTGCTCTTTCCTGGTACTGGGGGTTCTGATGATTGGGTTGAACTCTCACGTGAGATGAAGTAGCACTTGGTCTCTCAGGAGCTGGGTTCTGCCTCCTGCAGACGACCCGTGGCTTTCCCGCTGCATGGAGAGTGCTCAGGACTTCTTCTCTGACTTCTTCTCTGATTCAGAATCTGGAGAAGGTTTCAGGCAAAGCAGGATGAAAACCTTTCCAGGAAAGGGGAGAGTGAAGCAGGACGCTGGAGTGAGCATTTCCTGCCTCGGTTTCCATTTTGTGACAACTGATGGCATTCTTTTTATATTGAGGGTGACTCAGATCTGCAGATGCAGATATTCCGAAGGAGAAGAAAACCACCATGAGAACACAGGGTGCCCAAAGGGAGGTGGCTGAAGAATACTTCGCAAAGACACCCTTGGGAAGGGCAGCTGCCAGGCTGAGTCCCCTCCCCACCCAGAGGAGGGGAAACACGGAGGGGTTCACAGCGCCACTTGGAGCTTCAAAATGTGTCCCCTGCTTTCAAGAGACACAAGGAAACTCATGTCTGAGAAGGTTCAAGTCAGGCATGGACTGAATCAGACCCCAGCCCAAGGTGCCTCCCTGTGGTGGGGGCTGGGGTCTGCAGGGCCTGGAGACACAGGACCAGATACCCCCCCCCCCATAATTAAGAGCAACCCCCACCATATCTGTAACACATACATTTCTCTTCTTGTCCAAGCGTTTTACACAGGATATTAGCACAAACTTCTGCAGAGGGCATTGGGGTGTGTGGCTTCCTCTTTTTTGTAATTGCCAGGTTTGCAGAAATAAAGCTTGTAAAACCTCTGTCTCATCCAAAAAAAAAAAAAAAGGAACAAAACAGGACTTGTCATGTAAACCTTCAAACCCTCCTCCCACTGGGTATTAAGTTCAAAGAATTTCCAGACTCAAGGTCCAGAGAATGCTTTTTTAGGCAATAGCCCCTCTGGATCTTGCAGCCAATAAACCTGCTTCCTGAACATTCCTCAGCCTCTTCTGTCCTACATCATTTCCATGGAGCCGTGGGGGCTACGCTGCAGGGAGAGGAGCTGTGCTCTGTCCACCAGGCTGCACAGAAGGACAAGGAGACTGCAGCAGGAAGAGGCCAGAGGACAATGGTAGATGTCCAGGGACTGAAGACTAGGAAATCGCAGAGTAGATATATCCACTGGGTCCAGGAAGAGGCATGGTCTTTGAAGACAGGCCACAGGAGAAAGCATCAACTCTAACATCAGGACAGACCTGAGAACGAGTCCAGGGAACACCTGCCCTGCGCCCTCCATCTCCTCTGAGTTGTGCTTCTTCAACAGAACACCGCAGACTGGGCCATCGGTGAACAGACCCACACTGGGCCTCGGGTCCTGGAGGCTGGGAGGGGCAAGCTCAAGGGGCAGCCTCTAGGGAGGGCCTTCTTGCTCATCATCCCATGGTGGAAGGCAGAATGGAAGAGAACACACAGGCAGGAGACAGGAGGGGGGCAGACTCACTCCTTACAACTCGTCCCTTGTGAGGACATCAACCCATTCCCACGAGGGCACATCCCTTGAGACCCGGTCACCTCTTAAAAGTCCTACCTCTCAACACCGCTGCACTGAAGGTAAGTTTCCTACACATGAATTTTGGGAGACACATTCAAACCATGGTGCTCTCCACCTGGAGGCCCCCAGAGGCTGCAAGTGCATGGCTCTGGGAGGAGAGGTGGGAGGGGGTAGAGAGAGGGGGCAGCAGAAAGAGGAGCTTAAGAAAACTGACCAGCCCACCCCTCCTTATTTAGCAGGTTTATAGCCACGTTTGGAGTCTCTTTATACTATGATGTGGACATTCTGATTTCTGAATCTGTTTGTGATTTAAGGTAACTTTGGGATATTCTGTGATGTAAGAGACAGAGGGGATTTGCTGGCAATGACAATCTTCCCCCAGGATAAAGGATCACTTGACGGGACATTTCAAGGGGCATTGGAACACAGAGTAAGGTCGCCATGTGACCGCGAGCCACTTGCTCTACAGGTCACCACAGGGGCTGGAGGGAGGAGGCACAGAATCTGGTATGTGCTTCCTAAATCACCTGTTATGAGTTCCAGATTCTAAAACAGGAAGACCAAGGGAGGGACTTGGCTGACACTTGGAGTAGAACTTGGAAAAGGTGGAGAAGGACCCTGGCACCCTGGAGGGACAGAATCAGCAGGGGTTGGAATGAGGAAACTCCTGAAATGAATTTAGGGCACTGGTCCCCAGATGCAGATCACCTGCTGTGACAAAAACTTGGAGTCCTCACATGCAGGCCCTCGGAGAGATGCCCACCCCAGGAGTCTTACAAAAAGCACAGAAGTCAGTCACCAGATGCAGGCAGGGTTTGGGTGGAGTTTACTTTGGCGGACTCTACCCAGAAAAAGGTTAAACATGGCCACCTGTCATTGCAGGACTATTAACAATGTGCTGTAGGTTCGGCTGGAAAACCAGGCTGAAATACATAAACACTATTAAATCTAGTGGAGTGGAAAACACACCTAGAGGGGAGATTGACTTCAAGAGCCTCCGCTAAACACAGTCCCGCGCCGTGGAATGACATTTGGTCAACCGTGAACCACGTGTGGGAAGGTGGTCCCGTAACCTTATAACGGAGCTTGGAAAGACTCCCGTTGCCTGGAGACGCCCTTGCCCTCCTGTGACCAGGCCTGTGGTGTCTGTGCAGGTTTGCAGCCGGGAGCAGTAGGCCATACCTTGCCGGCCAGCTCTATGGAGGGCAGTGACCCCTAGGTTTCACCTGTGCACTCTCTCGTGTCCACACAACGCAGACATCCACTAGTGGCACATTTCTCAGAATGTATGCCAGTTCAGTGATGCAGGACTGGTGGTTTGCTTGTTTGATGGTTTGTTAGCTTGTTTCAATTATAAGGGGTCATCTTATTCTCCTCTAAAGTGTTCACCCTCTCCAGGCGCAGTGCTGCACACCTATAATCCCAGGAACTTGGGAGGCCGAGGCAGGAGGATTGCAAGTTCAAAGCCAGCCTGGGCAGCTTAGCAAGACCCTAAGGAACTTAGCAAGCCCCTGTCTTAAAAAATAAAAAGAGTTGGGATGTGGCTCAGTGGTTGCGCGCCCCTGGGTTCAATCCTCAATTCCAAAAACAGCAGCAACAACAGAGTTAACTCTCACAACACCGTCAACCTACAGCCTCATCTGGGGGTGATTCGATGTAAGTTTTAAAACAGGTTAATGGTATTGATCGAAAACAGTAATAATGTTGGGTTCACGTAGGCCTGGGGCAGTGGGATGCCCAGACTCACTTCTGGCCTTCAGATTGCAGGTAGCCGGGTCCATCAGGCATGGCACTGACCCCAGAGCTTTGCGCTGCTTCCAGGAACCCCCACTCCACGACTGAGGTCCAGGTTTCAAATCGTGCTTGCTGGGTTCTGGGCAGTTCTGTGGATATCTTCTTAGGTAAAGTGGCTTTGGGACATTGAAAGGACGCTGGGATTGGAATTCACTGAATTTGGTTCAAATTTTGATGGACACAAGCTCCGTGACTTGGGCACCTTGGGGGACGGGGCTGATTTCAGCAGGGCCACTTCTGAATGTTTGTAGACGTACTCTGAGGATGACATGGAGCTACGTGGACCAAACCTCAGGGGCGGGTTTGGTGCTTTGCAGGTCTTCTTCTATAATTGGTCCCTTAAGGTCTGTTTTGATGTTCAAATAAAAAAACAAGAGCCCTGGGATTTCACTACTAAGAATTACTAGCTCACAAAGTCAACCAAAACCATTGTGGTTTTTTTTTGGTTATCAGGGACTAAACCCAGGGGTGCTTAACCACTGAGCCACATACTTAGTCCTTTTTTATTTTAGGACAGGTTTTCACTAAGTTGCTTGGAGCCTCACTAAGTTACTGAGACTGGCTTTGAACCTGAGATCTTCCTGCCTCAGCCTCCCAAACTGCTGAGATTACAGGCCTGTGCCCCTGCACCAGGCTTCAACCAAAATTCTCTAATAGGATTCTGTCGATTCCAAGTGGATGGACAGTCAGTCCCCAGCTTAGGGCAAATCCAGAAAGTATCAGTGGTATCGAGTCCAGTTGCCTTGAGGAGACCTCACATCCACCCCATGTCAGATGGCGTGTGGCGCTGTGTTTATAAACACGAAAACCAAAGAAATAGTTTTGGAAGTTGGGTCTCTACTATTTCACTTCTTCTGCCTGGAAACCAGCCGACTTAAATGCTCTGCTTCTCATTCTCTCATTCCAGCTAAAGGTTCGTCGAGCGAGCCACTGAGTGGGTAAAGTGCAGCTTAATAATGGGATGTTAAAGGAGAAACCGTCGTGGACCTAATGAGCAATGTTGTTGTATGTGAGTTGTATGTTGTATGGATGGACAGTCAGTCCTCAGCTCACGAGAGCAGGGGGCGGGAACCTTCCCGTGGAACCAGCAGCTACTTGGGGACCTGGAGCACCCACCCCCAGGCGGCCTCTCCAATGCAGAGGGTGCATCCTGTGTGCAGTTCTGGAACCCGCTCTGTGGAGGGAGCTCTCCCACGTCCCCCTTGGTGGACACTGGGCTGAATCAGCTTGGCCAGGGTCTCCATGGGCTCCCAGAACCTGGAGGATCTCTGCTGAGCTTTTGTCACCTGTGCAGTCTCTGGTTTGCTTATGTCAACACACCTTTCCTCACAACCTTGAAAGCAGATGGGTATATTTAACCCCCCCCCCAAAACCAACATCTCCTGACTGCCCACCGTATTCCAGACTCCATAATAGAAAGTTTTATTTTTGTTATCTTATTTAATCCTCAAACCAGGAGCCAGCAAACGGCTTCTGTAAAGGGCCAGAGAGGGACTATTTTAGGCTCTGCAGACCATATGGTCTCCGCCGCAGCGACCCAACACTGCCATTTGCAGCCTTAAAAATAGCCGTAGACAATATGTAAATGAGTGCTCCTGGCTGGGTTCCAATAAAACTTTATTTAGGATAATAGGCAGAAGGGTGAGTTTGCCCTCAGGCTGGTACTTGCTGACCCCTGCTGTAAAGGTCCCGTTAAGTAAGGAGCTCTATCACCCATTTTGCAGATGAGACAGTGTAGCCTAGAGGAGAGATTGAGTAACATTCCAAAGCCTGTGGAGGTGGTGGGGGAAATTTAGGTCCGACTTTTAGCCCCTGTAGACAGAAGCCTTTGGAAGCCTCAGGAGGCAGAGATGGAAGGCAGGCACCTTCCCCGAGCCTGCGCCCCCTCCACTGGGACGAGCCTGCCTTGGGTTATGCACCGGCGAGTGACCTCTCCCCTGGGCTGCAGTCCTGCCGGGGGCTGCAGTTGGTCTTGTTGTTCCAACTTGAGTGTCTTTACTAGAAGGTCACCTCTGGAACTTTCTAGAAGAAGACAACAGCTGTTCCGGCTTGGCCAGGCTTTTGGATGATACTCTTGACACATGGTTAGGAGGCACTTACTGATTTGAGTCACTCCAGATGTGTCTGGGTGCACTTGCCCTGAACCCCGCACCAGGGAGCAGAACCAAAGGTCACAGTCACCACCCGGGCCAACGTGCGGAGGAGGGCATCTCACTTCTTCTGTACAGAGGATCTAGTTCTTTCCTGTGCCCTCGGGTCCTCCCTTGCGACCCGAGAGAGCTGTGGTGAACCTCCTTCAAGGGTGAGAAAGCCCAGGATGAGTCACTCCAGGTCAGAGACGGCCACAGAGTGACAGCCTCCGTGGTCAGTCGGGGAGTCCTCATCTCAGGGCCTCTGAGCCCCGGGACTCCACGCCCTTTCCTGCTGCGGGGCTGCTGGGCTGTTCCGGAGCCTCTTTTCCCCCACCGCCTCCACTGGCAGATCCTCGCTTGAACTTGGCTCAACCTGGCTGCCTTCCAGTCTCCGTCAGCTGCCCGACTCCCCTGTTCCCTCTCCCTGGCCTCTCCCGGGTTCTCTCCTTAAGCTCTTACTCTTCTCTGGCAGCCAAATGCCCTCTGTTTTATTTTCTCCCCTGGGCGCACTCACAGGATGGAGCGAAGCCCAGAGATTGTTCACTTTCTTAACAGGAGCCACGCTCAGCTCTGCCCCAGCTGCTACACCTCTCAGGAGTGAGATGGGTCCCCAGGCAGATGGCTCAGCAGAGACTATTTTAAGCCCCAGAGTCACGAGAACAGATCCAGAATAACTCAGTCCAGCCGGGGTCAAATGCAGAGCAGAGCTGCTGGCTGTGAAAGAAACACGACCCTGGATCTGAGGAGTCACCGAGGAAGTCGGCTCCGGGGTTTTCTGGTTAATAAGTCTCCTTCAGCTTGTTTCACAAGTGACTCCGCCACATGATCAGATGCTGCTTCTAAAAAAAAAGAAGAAAAAAATCTTTTTCTAACTTTGCTAATGTCAGAGTTCTTAGTTGACTGTTCCTGTCGGCTACCAGGATCTGTGCCACGGGAATTTCCATTTCCCCTCTGTATCAGTCAGCTTGTTCCAACCGCAGTGCTGTGTAAGAAACCACCCCGAAGCCCAGCAGCTTGCAGTCATCTGTGGACTTTTGCTTTCCTGAACCTGGTTGACCGTGGCCCTGAGTCCCGGGTGGGCTCTCCCTGCTCCCTCTGGCTCTCGTCCTGGCTGCCCCAGCAGCAGGCTGTCCTGGCCATGTTGTAATAGCCGTGGTGGAAATGCAAGAGGCAAGATTCAACCGCACCCTGTGAAGCTTTTGTATACATATCTGCTGAAGGCACATGGTCCAAGCCCAGGAGCCAGGCCTCATAGTAATGGGCAGGAAGAACAGTGACCCCTAGAGGAGGGTGGAGGGGCTGGAAATACCATTGCTGAGGTTGTGGTGGGAAAGGAGTGGAGAATCAGAACAGTGCTGCTACCCATCCTGCCCGGCCTGCAGAGCCCCTGCAGCAGGAGGCTGATGGGGGTCAACAGAGAAATCTGCTTGTTCTTTACCCACTCCCCAGCAGCTGCGGCTGCTCATCGTTTTTCCTCCCCAGGGACAAGTCCAGGCGATGGCCCATAGCCTGGCTTCTCCCCTTGGACTGGCCTAGACTCTCTCTGCTCTCTCATAATGACCGTTTCCTCCTTCTATCTACTGAATGGCTGCGGAATTCTTCAAATTGGGTCCTCAGAGGTTTTGAAGAACTTTAGGAAGTTTGGAATTGGAAACAGAGAGGAGGAACACAGAGTCATTTAAAGTCCAGAGCCCCTTTATTTGCATGTCTCCATCCCTGCACATAAGTGTGCCTTCAGTTTTAGCAAGACCAGAGAGACGGGGCCCTCCTGGGCTTGCTAGGCGTGCCAGCACATGAGATGATTGTGGTCCTGCTCTGGACCATTATAATGTGTCTGGGGGCTGGAGAAGCCCTGTGTGGAGGGATTTTTTTACCTGTAAAGCTTGTATGACACTAGACTACGTAGTTGCTGCCATCACACCAAGCTTTCCACCACCTGCCCCTGTGAAGCTCACTGAGCTGTGGTGACAGGGTGGCCTCCTCAGGGTCATGGACAGCACATCTCCACCACTCTCTCCCCCTTGGCTTCCATAATATGCTCATGCAAACTGATCACCCAATCACACGTCTATGTGCACAGTCATGCATCATTCAGCAACAGGGGCACATTCAGAGAGGCATCATCAGGTGACCCCATCACTACAGGAACACCAGAGCTCACTCCCACAAACCAGGACCGTGAGCCCTTTACTCAACCTGCCTCTTGATGGATCCAGAGATGTAGGAGCACGAGATGCCCGGGGCTGCCACTGGGGAAGGCGGTGTGCACCGTTTCCAGCAAAAGTTCTCCCTGATCAGCAGGAGACACTGGGCCGAGGATGAGAGCCGTATAGAACACACAGCAGCGCTGCTTACCGTCATTGCGGAGCACCGTGCACCTAATCCTAAGTGCCCTGTTTTATGTGACCTCACGTAGGCGCAGTCAGACAAGGGCATCGCCCCACACGCCAGGCGCTGGCTGTGCTACGTCACCGTGGCTACAACTTCCCTGAGCCAGGGGCATTCTTCAGCTCCGCGGGTGAGAACTCCATCCACCCCTCCTAGAGCAGCGTCCCCAGAACCTGGACTTGACCCCTGGAGATTAATCAAACAGGAGATCAGTAGAAGCTTGTTGAGTGAATAAGTGCCCGGGCTTGTCCCACGGTGGGGTGCAGAACAGCCTCCAGTGAGTAAATTCCCCCCCTCCCCTTGGGTGGGGACATCCATCTGTGAATGGAGAGTCCTGGACCGGCACTGTCAACTCCTCTTCCTGAGCATTTGGCATTTAGAGTCAAAGGGCAGCTTTGGAGGGGAAAAAACATGGACTGGGCTCAGTGGAAGAAAGAGGCAGCATTGGACATTTAGATCACCCTAGGTTCACGCACAAGAAAACCCTGGAGAGGGGAGGTGGGCACCATGGGGAGTCGGATGACCTACCTCGGAGGGTGAACTTGAGCAGCCAGCTGTCACGGGCAGAATAAAGGCCCCCCTCCCCATGGCCCTTCCTAACCCCAGGGAATCAAGGTTGCTAAAGGAATTAAGGTCCAAGCAGCTGATCCTGAGATAAGGGGGGCCTACCAGGGAGGGGGCGGCCCAAGAATCAGAGTCCAGGGGATGGTTCGTGGAAGAGACTGCAGTGGCATTGCTGGCTTTGAGGGTACAAGGGCCCGTCGCCACCAGGGAGTGTGACAGCCCTGGGAGCCAGGAAGGGCAAGGGAATGGGGTCTCCCTAGAGCCCTCAGCCCCCAGCTGATGCCCTGGCCCTAGTCCATGTTGGGCTTTAACCTCCAGAACTGTGAGATGACTCTGTCCTGCTGGATGCCACTGAGGTCTTTGTGGCCTTAGTGGCTGCAACAGGCCTCGAACCTACCAATCAGGATGATTTTTGCTTAAAATTTTCAAAACCAAAGGAATTAAGTCAGAGAGCATCGGCCACTTTCAAGTCTTAATTTTATTTTTAGAAAATCTTCATTTTTCTAAACTCCCCAGGAGGTAAGTGACTGAAGCGTAGAGTCAGGCGGACAAGGCGACCTGGGGTCCCCAGCTCACTCAAGGAGGGGCCTGTCACCTCCTTCCCACACCCGGAAGGGTTAGTGCTGGTCTCCCACAGGTCATCCTGTGAAGGCCTCCAGGGAAGGTGAACCCATGTGGCCCCGGGAGGAGGACTGTGTCCCCATCACCACTGAAGAGGAAAGAGCTTCAGACCGTCCTTCAAGGGGAGGACCAGCCGGGGAGGGTTGGCCTGACGTATTTCCAGGGTGCAGCAAGTGTGCGGGGGGGAATGAGGACCCTGATTGGGGTGGGGTCCGAGGAGGACCAGTGGACCTCCGTCACTCAACACGAGCCAGCTGGTCCGTTCCCACGTGTGGCATTGTCTGTGTTTAAGTGCCTGGTTCTCGGTCACTCCCTGTGACACCAGGGAGCCCAGTCTGGCTCCCCGCCCCGGGACGCAGGGAGAACATTTCTGGTTGGAATGTGACAGATGTGACCCAAGCGCCTTCCAGCCCCAAGTCTAGGGGCGGGACAGTGTCCTCTCCTGCTGCTCTTGGGAGTCCTACAACCTCCTCCTTAGGGATCCGCTGTTAATGGCTTTCTGGATGACGAGGACGTGTGGCCCAATGAGTGGGGTGGCTGAGGGGGTTTGCAAACATGAGGCCAGCCCTAGGCAACATGGCTAGACCCTACCTCAGAATTTAAAAAATAATAATGGAAAAGCTGAGGATGTAGCTCAATGGTAGAGAGCCCCTGGGTTGGATCCCTGATGCTATATATATATATAAAAATTATAGTAGCAGCTGAGATGATTAAGAAAAAATCAGCCTGACCTCAAATGACGATTTTACTAATGGTTCCCTGCTGGGAGGGATTTTGCCTTAAAATATGTAGCCTGCAAACGCTGACTGTCACCCTGTCATGGTGAGCAAAACGCACCCTCACCCCCCACCCCGAATGGCCCAAGCCTAGCCCTGGCTGCCGCCCTGGCCCCGCGGGTGTCCTGCCCGAGAGCCAGGGGACAAGCGTTCTGACACAGACCTGGTTCTCCAGTCCCTGTGCAGTTCCCGGGCTGTGGCCGCTCTGGAAACAGAGCTCCCAGGGACATCAAAAGGAATCTTTCTCAAAGTGCCTGGAAACCGCAGGGCGGGCGGCGTGGTTCCCCCGCGGCAGAGAATCGGCCCGATGCATTCGGTGGAGATCAAATCGGGTTAAATGCCCCCTTCCAAGGCAGCCTGAAAAATCGCCCAGAACAAGGTCTTTTCATGCGTTAGACCTCGAACGAAGGGCGAGCCTCAAAGCCTGGCCTAGTTCTAAATTTAGATGAGTAATTTTATCCGAGATGGAAGCAGCGCGTGGTGTCTCTGGTGCGGCTTCTCTTTGAGAGCAGGGGGGGTGGGGGGTGTCCGGGCTGCATTCCTGCCTTGAGGACTCAGAGGGGACGTCATGTGGCCATTGCTCGGTGAAAAGAGCAAAAGGAAGAGGAGACAGGCTTAAAATGTCAAGTCACATTGTTGGCAGGCTCTGCTCTGAATGCCAGCAACGTCACATGTGCTGTGACAACAGTGAGCCCCAGAGCTGGCTGCCGGAGGGACAACCGGAGGGTCCTCCGGCATCTCTTCTCCTGAAAGGGGTGCTTCCTCTCGGGGGCTCAGCTGTCTGTCTGCGATCTCCACACTGGGGGCTGTGATGTGCTCGTGGCTGACATTAAGCCCTGGTATAAGTTGAATGGCCACCGAAGATGTCTTTCCTACATGTGCTGTGACAGCTGGGATCTGGAAGCTTCCTCAGAGGCCCCTGTGAGAAAGGCTTGGTCCCCGACCATGTGCTGTTGAGAGGGGGTGGGGCCTTGAGAGGCAGGGCCCAGTTAAAGGATGTTGAGTCCTTGAAGGGAATCTTGTGACCTCAGCCTCTACTTGTCTCTCTGCTTCCCAGCCACCCAGAGGTGGATGGGCCTCCTCTGTCACACACCCATGCCACAATGCATTTCCACAGGCCCAAGGCCAAAGGGCCAAGTGACGAGGGACAGAAACTGCTAAAACTGTGAGCCAAAGCAAAACTTTTCTCTTAATAAGTTGATGACCTCAGGTATTTTGTTACAGCAACAGAACTGACTCACACACACATGTGCGCAGCTCCCCTCTGATTAAATATCAGGTGTCCCTGGGGGGTAGGATTACCTGGATTCATCCTATTAAATGTGGAAAGACAGCTGATTGGCAGTTGTGTAAGTGTGTTCTTTAGCAGAAAATTAAGACGAAGGTAACATTAGGATCATGAATGCAGTGTGTTTAGGACTCGGGGAAGGTGAGGGCTGCCTGAGGAGCTCCCTAATGGGTCGTGGGAGTGGTGGAGCCAACTGATGAAGAGCCGAGTTCGAAGAGACCATTGTTTCTGCTCTCATTTCCAGCGTAACCTCTGGAGATGGCGCATGTCGAAATGAAGATTTCAGAAGCACCGCACACTCGCGAGGCAGGTCTCGGACTTACCTGCCTCCCTTCTACCCTGAAGAGCGAGGCCTGGGTTTGATTGAATTGCCTAGTAATTCTGTCATGAACCGCACTGCTTTTTTCTCCCTCGAACACATTACGGATGGTAACAAGGGAGTTATTTTCAATCAAGGCATGCTACGACGGGGAGATTTCTCTAACATTGTGATCCCTTCCTTGGAAATCCATTTCAGATTGGCGGATAAAATGTGATTATATTTACACTTCCCTGACACAATTCAGGCAGCAAAATAACAGCCTGCCGGAGACATTTTTCTTCTTCATATTTAGATCTGTCAGTGTTGCCTGCTGGGGGACGGGAGGGGTGGCAGGGGTGGCGGGGCTGGCAATGGGCTCTAGCTGGCGCGCAGACAGAGCCGTTCAGGGAGTCGGGTGCCTGTCCACCTCCTCTCCACCTGGGGTTCCTCGAGCGCCATCCTGAAGGGCTCTCAGTGCCACGACACAGCACACTGACCAGTGGGGCCCTGCAGGTGGAATCTCTCATTTTGGCCTTGACACGGCCCGTCGATGACGCCAACGTGATTCTTTAATTGGTTCATGTTCATGGGGGGATGCCTGATCCCTCTGTACCTGTGTAGGTCTCCGTGGCCATGATCTGGGTGTCTGGATTGCAGGGCTGAGATGGTGGCTGGGAATGGGGACAGGGACCCCCTGCGGCAGAGGCCCCAGAGCCCCGGTGTCCTCATCTGTAAGACCAGTGGGCTGGTGGAGGGGGTCACGCAGGCTCTACGTGTGTGACATTCTGGAGCGGCCGTGTCAAACCCACCTCTGGTCTCCGTGGACAGTGGGAAGTCACTGCTTGGGACAGGGCGTGCTTTCGTTTCCATGGGGCTAGAAAGAGAGGTACGGATCCCACCCAGTAACCCGTGTTTCTGACCAAACACAACACTCTCCCAAAAGGAGGGTCCAAAAGACTCCAGGAGGAAGGGGACCCTCCTCTTTCCAGGTCCCCTCCGAGCTCTTGATCTGGGGAGGATATCATCATCCAGAAACAAAGGACCTGGCACCCCTGTTGCTGGCAGTGCCGCAGAGAGACCACCTGCAGCCAGCTTTCTGTCCCTGTCACAGACACCTGACACATGCAGCTTCTAGAGAGAGAGGAGGTGCCAGCCTGGTGGTTCCCATCCATGGTGGGATGGACCCATTGCTCTCAGGTTCTGGTGGAGGCCCAGATGGCAAGGGGAGCCTGTGGTGCAGAAGAACGGTCACCTCCTGGCCAAGAGCAAAAGGGAAAGAGGAAGGGGCCAGGCCTCCAGTCCCTCTCAGAGCACACTGGCAGTGACCTAAGGTCCTTCCAGCCCAGCCCACCTCCCGAAGTCTCCACTGCCACCCTGCAGACCAAGCCTCAAAATACGGTTCATTCAGGACACTCAAGATCCAAAGATGGCCCTTGAAGGACTGCCTAGTCAGCAGGGAGCCCCCTCACCCCAGGCCCCTGCCCCTCCTGGGCCTGCCCACAACCACAGACTGTGGGTCCTCTCACACCACCTTGGCATGGCCCACGAAGGTCACCTTGAACATTCCTCAGAGGCTCGGCTGTGGCCCCTGTCACAACTGCACAGCTTGGGGTCTCAGTGTTGATTCTTCGCTGTCCTTTCCTTCCATGTGGATCCCAAGGGTGCTTCCTGTAAACCTCTTAACGCTGCTCTTAGGGCCTGCTTCCCGGGGAGCCCAATCAGATCCGTGATGAAACCTGCTTCTTCCAGGAAAATCTAAAGTCTTTCCTTAGTTCATACTGCGTGGACCCCAGACCCAAGGTCTGCAGGTTTAAAGGAATATAGAAAAAATACCTTAAAATGTTTCATCAAGCTGGATGTGGTGGCGCCCACCTATAATCCCAGCAGCTCGGGAGGCTGAGGCAGGAGGATCGTCAGTTCAAAGTCAGCCTCGGCAACAGTGAGGCTCTAAGCAACTAAATGAGACCCTGACTCTAAATAAAATACAACATAGGGCTGGGGACATGGCTCAGTGATCAAGTGCCCCTGAGTTCAATCCCTGGTCACCGCCCCCCAATAATATTTCATCAATATTTTATGTGTCAAGTAAAAGATTAAAAATTTAAAAAAAGGAAAAGAAATTATCACATAAATCCAACCCATAGAATTTTTTATTATTTGGAAAAACGAGAAGTTCTCCTAAAACTGAGAGAATTACAACAATCCACGGAGTCTGAGTAGCCCTCTGTCCCCTTGGGACAGCGCCCATCTCTGACTCCTCGTGTTGGCCACGTTCCCCTCGATTCTTATAACTCATGGAGGCAAAGCTGTGCTCCATCGGGGATCTAGCACCGTATCATGGTATTTACAGAATTTCTTTTATTTGGTAGGAGGTTGGAGGTTGGAGGGGATGCAGAATACGAGCACGTGGATCTGCAGAAGTGGAAAACCCGTTCTTGCCGTGGCTGACTCACTCTTCCTCGTTACCTGTGCAGCCCCTCCAGGGCTCAGACCTCAACACTCCTGGCTCTGAGGTCTCAGCCATCAACTGACCTTCAACTTCTTTTCCTCGTGAATCTCGTCTGTGTGCCTTTCCCAGTCGTAATGAGAAGAGGGAGAAATAAAGGCGGAGAAAGAGAAGAAGATAAAAGAAGAATACCTCCCTGGGATCTTTATGAACCTTCAAATGTACTCTCCATCCTTCCTTTTTTTGGAGGGTTACCGGGATTGAACTCAGGGGTTCCCGACCACTGAGCCACATCCCCAGCCCTATTTTGTACTTTATTTAGAGACTGGGATTACAGGTGTGTGCCACCATGCCTGGCTTCCATCCTTCTCGATGGAATCTTTGGAAGTTCCCATGTTCTCACCCTCCTTCACTGTTCCTGTATTGACATTATTCTACTAAAACTGCACCTAGAAAAATGACTACTGCAACAGGCTACTTTGGTGGCTTTAAAACATGGTTGGAAATTCCTAGGCCAGCAATAGGTGGTCAGTCACCTCTCCTTGAAACTTTGGCCAAACAATGGTTTGGGGTGGAATCGGGCCAGTGATCTTGTTCTGTTGAACGGTTAAGGGGTGTGTGTTGATGGGGTATGGAAGAATCTACCTCATAGCCTTGAGCTCTGTCTCTGGTCTCTTTGAACCTGTCCCACCTGCTCTTAATAGAACATGTACCAATCCCTGCAGTGGATTACGGCAGAAGCCAAGTTGGCTCCATGGAACTTCCAAGGTTAGGTTAAGACAGGCCACGAAGGTGTCTCCTTTTTAGCAAAATATTCACTCCTGAAGCCCAGAGCCACTGTGTCCCCCAAAGTCTCATGTGGGAGATGCTGCAAGAAAGCTCAGAGGTGAAGTGGTTACGTTACCTTGACCTGAGGGCATTAGTCCACTGATATGGATTAACTAAGGTTAGCTGTGGGCAGGTGGGGAGAGGCTGGAGGAGGTGGGTCACTAAGTTGTGCATGCAGAGTTCACTTTTGTCCCCGGTGAGCAGAGCTCTCGCTCCACTTCCTGGTTGCCATGTCCCGAGCTGCTGTCCTCTGCCAGGTCCTTCCGCCATGTTGTCCTTGTGTCACTCAAGGCCCAGAGCTATGACATTGACCCACCATGGGTGGAGCATTTGAAA
Organism: Urocitellus parryii; assembly: GCF_045843805.1. Taxonomy (NCBI): domain Eukaryota; kingdom Metazoa; phylum Chordata; class Mammalia; order Rodentia; family Sciuridae; genus Urocitellus; species Urocitellus parryii. Next base: position 25,830,842 of record NC_135539.1, on the reverse strand, counting down.
CTGTGGGCCAAAATACACTTTTCCTCTTCTCATTGTTCTTTCTAGGTCATTTGGTCACAGCAACAAAAAAAGCTGAATTGAGCCTCCACCTGGTAAGAATCCTGACCACCCTGAGACTTCCCTGCTGTGGAAAAGCCTTGGCCACCGAGGGCCATGGGTCAGTGCTCTGGTTAATGGTCTCAGCCAAGCCCAAGCTCTGAGGTTCCAGGCCCAGCCGTTCCAGTTTTCCTAAAAGGTGCTCCGTGTCCATGACACAGACAGGCTGTCCCTGCTGGCCCTTGTCTACACACCCAAACACAGGGTCTTTGAGTATACTAAAGTGGTGGCTGTCTTGCTCTGCTATTATAAAGCCAGTTGTTTGGCAGCAATGGATAACTGGAACTCATGCCATATAATTTATTGCTGAAGACAAGACACTTTGGAAGTGACATTGTAAATACAGCAGGACAGCAGATACTGCTCAGGACGGTCTGCGGCAAACCAAAATATACACTTTCTCTGCCAGTTTGCTCCAAGTGTCAGATGCTGTGGGTCCTTTCCAGCCCTCACCCCATTTAGCTCTCCAAAGTATTTGACATGGTTAACCACACGATCTGGGAGCACTTTATAACAATGTTTTCTAAAGGGTTTCCACTTTTTTCTCTGCTTCTCTGAGAATTCTTTCAATCTTTTTCTCTCCACAAAATTTGTTGAAGCCAAAACCAAGAGAGAGAGGGAGAGAAAGGGGTAGAGGGAGAGAAAGGGGGAGGAAGGGAGAGAGAGAGAGAGAGAGAGAGAGAGAGAGAGAGAGGGAGGGAGGGAGGGAGGGAGGGAGGGAGGGAGGGAGGGAGGGAAGGAAGGGAAATGACAACTCAGAGAAAAACATATATGTAAGTAGAGTTTTTAGAATTTTCATGGTGCTAGAAAAACAAAATTGGACTTTAGGAAGAGCCAAAAAGTGGACTGAAGGCTCATGGGTGTGTTTGACAGCTCTAAAGAGTTATGCCCCAAGACTGGGTAGGTATGTACCAAAAATAGACAGGCCCATTCAACCCCTCCAACTGGATGAGGGAATTTCTACCTTATAACCAGAATCATTATAGGTGGGAGAATATAGCATCATCCAGAACCTTACAATTTTCATACCAAATATATGGCATTCAATACAAAAGATTGTCATGCATGCCCCAAGACAGGAACAAGGGACCTAATGCCAAGGAGCACATGTAACACAGAAGAAAGGAACAGACCTACATGTGATATAGATATTAAGGCAATGACCTAAAACGAGCTGTGATGATGATGTGGAAGAGACTAAATGACAAGACAGAGAATTGGAATCCATGAAAACGACCAAATAAAAATAGTAGAACAAACAAATCATCTCAACGACTAACATTAAATAGACGAGATTAGACATAGCAGTAGATTAGACATAGCAAAAGAGAAAATTAGTCCTCTGGAAGATAGCTTTGTAAAACAACATACAGACTGAGGCACAAAGAAATAGGCTGAACCTTCCATAAAGAAGTGGGTGGGACATGTGAGAAGTTCATGTGCTGGGATCTTGGACCCCAGGGCAGTGGTGTTGAGTGGGTGGAACCTGTAAAAAGTGAGTTCCAGTGCAAGATAACTAGGCCTTGGAGGCAGCAACCTCAGAAGAAATTAATACACATCTTATGGACTGTATTAGTTTTTCTAAGAATGTGCTCTTTCTTGCAAGCTTCCTGGTTTCTCTCCTGATTTCTTTGTCCACAGGCACATCTTGCCAATCTCATACCTGCTCCAACTATTGGGATACCAACCACGGTCTCTCACCAAAGTCAAGCAGATGCCAGTGTCAAACTCTAGAACACCCAGGACTGTAAGCCTAATAACACTTTTCTTTATAAAGTACCAGCATCAAGTGTTATCATAGCAACAGAAAGTCAATGAAGTCAGCCCCCAACAGGATAAATACAAAAAAATGCCGTGTATGGACAAACCATAATAAAACCTCCAAAAGCTATAGAAAACTCTCAAAAGCAGAGAAACAAGATATATTAACTTCAAAGGTATACTTTAAAAAGAAAAAATAAATGGGAAGAAGGAAAGCCAGCCAGCCTGAGACCTATTATTTTTCAACAGAAATTATTGCTGCTGAGAAACAATGGAATGTTCCCTTTAAAGGTCCAAAAGAAATTGATGTCTAACCTAGAATGATATACCCGAGTGATATACGATTTTGCAAGTAAAAGACATTTTCAGGCAAACAAAAACTGAAAAGAATTTGTTCCCACTAAGGGCTCACTAAAGGAGATTCTCATCTGGGAGATTTCTTCAGGCAGATATCGAATGCCTCACAGCTGTGTGCACAGAAGAAAGAAACAGACCTACATGTGATAGAGATATTATCACAGGTGTTGATATGATCTTTCAAAGATATTATGGCAAAGGTGAATACTTCAGAAAACCTCATAAACATTTTAAAAAGTGAATTTGTAATTTAGATAGCAATTCAAAGGGCAGAGAATAGCCAAGGCGATCCCGAAGAAGAAGAAAGAAATCCAGCAAGATGACTGGCTGGTGTAAAAATTTATCATAAAACTGTGCTAAGAAAATTGGTGTGAGCACAAGGTTAGACTAAAAATAGACCAAAGGGATATAATGGAGAGCCCAGAAGAGCAATTCTCCTCTATTCGTCACATGACAATAGAGCTGGCAAAGTGCTACCGCAAGATGTTTGAGAAGGTCGGTCACCAATCTGGATGGCCCGTCATGAGATAAGAAGTTGTTCGACCTCACTGGGGGACAAGGACGTGTATCTTAGCACCATGAGACACATACCATACCTAGTTCCATGGTTAAAATCTGGTAGAATGTGGCATTGCCGCACTTGGTTAGGATTCAGAGCAACAGGAATTCCCACCGTCTGCTGGAGAGCGCCTAGTTTGGTTCAACCACTCAGACATCTTGGCGTCCGGTGTGGGGAAGAGGGCAAGTTCAAAGGTGATGGTGGAGATGGCCGTGGTGCTGGGTTCCAACCCAGACAGTCTGCCCAGCACCAAGAGTGAAGGATTCCACTTCACAGGGAAAGCTTTAGGGAGGGGGAAGAACCATCCTCCTACTCCCTCTCCACCAGCTCATATCTGAGGTCGGGTAAATCTCCATCACTAATCTTATGAAGAAGCATCTGATTTTCAGGGAGTTACATTTCTCTCTTTAGAGTTTTGTCTGCTGACTACCACGTAGAATTTTCCACTGGCAATTTGCTGCTCTTTTCATGAGAGCATGAGGCCGGATCTACTTGACAGCTACACGGTGGCCAGTTCTGGCTGCTTGTCCAGGGACTTCGGTCCTGCCTGTCCATCCTATCCCCAGGCTCAGTTCTAAAGTACCAGGAACAAGGAAACTCCCCGGCTGTCTCTTCAAAGCTAGTTTGTGGGCTTGGGCCAGCCTTTGCTACCCAGCACCAGTCCTGCCCATGTCCCCGTCACCTTGAGAAGTATGAATTTGGGGGAGATGCAAACATTCAGATCATAGCACTCTGGTTCCTGGGCTTTCCTTCTGACCTGCTAGGATAAAAGCTCAACCTAAATTTCACTGTTCAGCAGAATCCCTAGCAATCTTGCCCGGTCTCTTTCAGCACATTCTAGATGTTGCTTTTGATATAGTCCAGCTATTGTTGGGCTTGTTTCCCACATAAACCTGGAGAGAGGATTCCACCCCATAGCCAGGCAAGTCCAATCACCCCAGCGAAACCCCTATCCCTACATTCAGATTAGGCTCTCCCAAGCCCCAAACTTATCTGCCCCACAGCCAGCTACCTGTCCCCATGTCCCCACGTGTTCCCGTGTCCCCGTGTCCCCTTACCCTTTCTCAGCCTCTCCTAGTGCATCTCTAGCACACACCATGGCTCCAGCCTGTTGTTGAAAGTCACATGGGCTTGTCTGGAAGAAATTGAACATTCAGAGGCTTTGGGGAAGATGGTGTCAGGATGGAGGATACTTAATATAATAGATTCACAGCCCCCCGGTCCTGTGTAACCCTCCTTGGTTATTAGATCTGTAAATTGTTACTTTAAGATAAAATTTTCAGCCTGATTTAGTTGGAACTTTGCCTCTGAGAATCACACATATTCCCAGAGGCCACAGGGCAGTCGGTACAGCGTGAACAGACGGGGCTTGTTTGAATCCATCAGTAAATGCACACGTCACCGCCCACTTGTGCAAACGGCCCCCACACAAGGCCTAAGCGAGGCTCCGGAATGACCAACAAGCTTCATGGGATATTGGTGGGGGATAAGGTGAAGTGGAGCCCGGGCTACCTGTGAGATGACAGGTGAAGCCCACATGAAAGAGGCAGCGTCCTGCCGGGAGGACCTTGGAGCACAGTGGGCGGGCTCATTTGTGGGAATTTATAGGCACCAGTCACAGCAGAATTGCCCGTGATTGATTCCCCTGTGAACACTCAGACTACACAACCACTAAGCATTTCCGTGCCCACTTTTTGCCATAGAGATTATCCCCCATGGGGCAGCGGAGGATGTGATTGGGGGCCACAGATGGCTCTTGGTCAGGCTGCTGGGTTTCAAACCCTGGTTACATTGTCTAATTGCTGCACAATATTAGATAAACTACTAAACTGTCTCTGTTAGGAATCTCAGTCCATAAAACAGGGACAATTATACAATGAGCAGGTTGAATGTCTGAAAATGTATGCTATCACAGAAAGCACCCAGATGGTGCCAAAACTTAGTAGGTGCTCAATAAACACCAGCCATTATTATAATGCACGTGTTATCATGGGGATGCTTCGAGAAAACAGTAGAAAGAGATATTTCTGCTCATTGGAATCTTACCACTTCACTGCAAAAGAAGATCGAAATGCAAATACCAATCTGAGTACAGACTATTTATGGAAACATTTTCTGTTTTCCCCCCCAAACCAAGCAAAATAATCTGGAATATGGTGGTTTCTTAATATGTGTTTAATGAATCCATCAATTATTTAACATAAGGGCTAAGCTGTGTGGTATTTAATTAAAGTGATGACATGTTTAAAATAAAGCAGTCTGCAACGATGTGTGGAAGGAAGGTGGAACAGAACCAGACCTTGGAGGACGTGGTCGGATTTTGATTAGCCTGACGAAGGAGAAGGCCCTTCATTTGGAGATAGCGCTTGATGAATGGTGGAAGAGAAGAGGAAAAGCACTCAGCACTCAGCACTGGAGGAGCCCAGCCCAGCTGCAGAGGAAGGAACCGGATTCCCTGACCATGGTTGGCACAAGCTGCCAATTTCTATACCACTTTAGAGATGGAGGAACAATTTATTCCAAAGAAATACCGGATTTCTGTCTCTTCCCCCAAAAAAGAAAAAAAAAAATCTACTTACTAAACATCTGCTTTCAACATCACCAGGTGTTTCATTGTGCTCACCTGGGCATTTGTGAACAAATTCCCCCAAATAACATTGCTCCTTCCTGAGGCAACTATAAAATCCATTATTCTGCTCTTGGGGAAACGCCGTGGAAGGGTGATGATTTGGGGTTCACCTTCCGGAACCAGCATCGCAAGCCAGTCAGACTTCTTAGCAAAGCGTTTGAACAGCTGCCCCCACAGAATGTGCAGCCATGGGTTAGAACTGCATTTGATATTCAAATACATTGAAAACATGCCCATATGAAAACCTGCGTATGAGTGTTAATTTAAAATTGTCAGAAAACTCCAGGCAACTAAGATACCCTTCAATGGGTGAATGGATAAACAAATTGTAGTACACTCCATAATAAACCGTGATTCAGAAACTAGAAGGAGCAGTCTTTCAAGTCCTAAACAGGCACCGGTGGATCTTAAATGCACATGGCTAAGTGAAAAAAAAAAAAAAAAACAGTTTGGGAAGTGGCATTCTGGCTGGTCCCATTTATATGACATTCTGGAACGGGCAGGACTCTAGTTTGTAAACACAGAAGTGATCGCTAGGGACGTGGGGGAGGAAGGAAAGCTGGAGAGGTGGAGACACGGGGTATTTTATGGCAGATTTGGGAATGGTGGCGCCAAGGAACTGTGCATTTAACAAAATGCACAGAACTTTACAACTCACAGAATGAACCGGAAAGTTCGCACACAGACCAAGATTTAGGGGGCTGGAGGCTCCAGGACAGAAAGCAGGATGGGACCTAACAATCCCGATGAGTTGTAACCCCCTAAAAGGACCTCAAAAAAGGTGAGACATTGAGACATTCTGGACAGGGGTGGACACCACGCCTAGCAACAGTGCAGTTGGCCCCGGCCCCCAGTGCTGCTGGGTGGGTGGTCAGAGCCACGCCTGGCCCCATGGGGAAGCTCCCCAGCTCTCTCTGGGGTAACCTGTGCCATGTCAGTTGGCACTCGCTCCAGGCGGGCCAGGTTCTCTGTCTGCACAGGAGGCACATCGTAAGCCTCTCTGGTAATGCCAGCTGTGGAGGTTCATCCAGACCACAGGCACCCCAAGGAGTCCTGGGGTCACCACCTATGGGCCCTCCAACAAGGTGGGCTGGGAAGCCAAGGTCACATACAGCATAAGGTGGGGCATTAAAACCAAGTGCGCCCGTGGACGGTGGCTTCTCTCTGAGCCTGTGTCCACTGTGGGAATCCAGGTACTGAGCCAAGAGCAGTTGAGAGGCAGATCCTAAAGTCTGTCAACCCAGCCAGGTTCCTGTCTGTGCCGCTGGCTGGAGACGCGCCCAGGACTTGCTCTACTCGGGTGTGGGAAGATGGCGACACAAAGATAACCACCCCAAAAAAGTTCATCATCTGGAGTTGCCAAGAGGAAGGGCACACCGAGCCACGCAGGGCCACCTAGAGAAGCACTGGGGTCATTCGGGAAGGAGAAGGAGAGAGGGAACACACGTGAGCCCTTTATCACTAAAGCAATGAAGTCATTTATGAGAAGGTCCCCTGGCGAGGGGAAGCTCAACACGGACCTGGGTCTTGTGGTTGGAGGGTTTGTCATTGGATCCAGTGCACCTGCCACTGGGCGGGTACCAAGGTCATAGATGTAAACAGTTCAGGGCCGTGGGGTTGGTCTGTGCTTTCAAAATACCAAATCACTAATTATAGGATATTAAAAACTGATATCACAAGGGGATCCTGAAGAAAAACAAAGGAGGGGAGAGAGGCAGGTAAAAATTAAGGACACCTGAAAAATGAAAATATTGCTGATGTCTCTCAGGCATCAGGGTTGACGCATCAACTGTGACAGACGCACCATGATCACCTGATGGGGACCTGCAGGAGGGGCATGGGGACTTCGCCTCTTTATGACTTTCCTGTAAACCTACATCAAATATAAGAGCTTATTTCATATGATGAACTCTGAGAGCAGGGTTGTTTAGCTTTAGGACAAGGGTTCTCCTGGTGTCCCCAGGTGAGGGATGCCTGTGTCCTTGGGAAAGCAGAAAGAAGGGGGTCCATGCACCTGTCTGCCTCCACGCAGCCAGAAGGGCGACCGAGCAGCTTTCCTGCGTCTCTGTCCCTGAGCCAGGTTGTGCCAGATGGAAGGAAGGAGGGACGGAGAGAAGGAAGCGGGGGAGGAAGGGAGGAGGGAAGAAGGGAAGGAAGGGAGGGAGGGAGGGAGGAAGGGAGGAAGGAAGGAAGCGGGGAAGGAAGGCCTGCTCTTGAGAAAACCCCAGGTCAACCGAAGGCACAGACTCCAACCCCGGGTGCGTGGAGGATGGATCCTAGCAGAGCTGCCATTAATGGTGCGTCAGAGACAAAGGCGCAGGGAGCAGGGGCCTGTGTGACGGTGTTGGGCAGGAACATGGCACACGGCCGGGAGGGGTGGGGCGAGGAGCTGTGGAGCTCAGCCCCAGGAGGCCTGGGAAGCGCTGACCCCTGGACTGAGTGACAGAAGTGATAGCAAAGCAGACAGTCCCCAGCTAGCCTCGAGTCCAGACGGTTCACAGGCAGCAGGGGCCACCAGAGGAGCCAGATGAGGCAAGGGGCCTGACGTCCTGGTGGCTGGACCCTCACCACCCCAGGGACCAGGGGGAGCACCGTCCCTGGAGAGAGGGAGCCTGTGAGGCCAGGACCTGCGGCACATCGAGGTCCCCAGGAGATTTATGGGCACAGAAAGTTCCAGAAGAGCCGTCTTAGAAAGACTGTCTGTGGGTGAGGGAAAAATACAGATGCTGTCATCTGGATCTTAAGCCTCCCTCCCAGGCCCATGTGTCCCTCAAAGGGCAGGGTCCCCAGCCTGGGGCTGCCCTGGGGAGGCAGCGGGGCCTCTAGCAGTGGGGCTCCGCAGGTGGCTTTAGGTCACTGGGGCAAACACGAAGGGCGTTGTGGGACCCCAGCCCAAGGTGAGCAGGATCGCCCCTGTACACTCTTCCTCATGGTGTGTTGCTCCCGCCCCCAGAAGAGGGCTGTTTGGTGAGAGGCTGATCTGAATCTGCAGCTCGAGGGGCCTTGCGTCTGTCAGGGAGGGTGTTTCTGGGGATGATTGGCACATGCCACAGCAAGCTGGGGCAGACCCCACCCCAACTGTGGGCTGCTCAGTCCAGTAGGTGGAGGCCTGGACACACGTGAACCCTTGCAGGTTCAGGCAAGCTCAAGTCCTCCTGCGCAGGGGCTGCCATGGCCCAAGGACCTCAGGACCCAGCCCCTTCCTGCTCCAAAGCCGACTCTGACCAGCGTCCCTCCAGGCGGTCTGCAAGCCTTGGGCCACTGGTCCCTGGGTCCTTCTCCCAAAGCACCAACTTCCTGGACTCGGCAGCCACTGGTTCCTGCAGCTCTCGTACCTGCGGGCGGCCACTGGGGACCATCCAGTGAAGGACAGCTGGGTAAGCCAATCAGGCCATCAAGCCCCTTTTGTGATCACACGTGTGTGCATGTAGATGGGCTGAGGCCACCCACCCTCTGCCTCCCTCTGCAAGCGCTTCCCTCTGTGGTGCACACAGCGGGAGGGAGAGAGGGCAGAGAGGAAAGCAGGGGAGGACAGGCGCCCCTCAGAGGGCGTGGAGAAGCTGCTCCTCCCTGCTGCTTTCCTCCCCAGGACCCATCTTGGAAAGCCACGTCCCCTCCATTAGGAGACTTCCGATCCCGCCAGCCTCCAGCGGAGGGGCATGTGGGTGCTCCCTGACAGGCAGCCTGAAATTGAGGAGGGAGGGGAAGGGGAGATGAATGGATGGCTGGTGACAGAGTAGCAGGCCCACTGGTGACTCTCGTCCCCTCAGCCAGCAGATGACATGTGCACTTGCTTCCCAGGAGCGGGGCTGCGGGGCAGCAGCTGAGGGATGTCAAAGGCTCAGCGGGCCCCCCTAATTCACACTCATTTGTGCAGCCTGAGCGGATGACGGGATGGCAGGGTGAAATCGTCCCCAGCTCTCGAGAGCGCACTGCTGTGCCGAGGCCCACCCAGCCCTCTGTCTGTCTCGGCATGCACGCCCAGGGCAGCCAAAATCTGGGTTCGTGCAGGGAAAATCAGTTGGAAAGCCCTGCTCTGCGCATGCCCGGGCTGCTGAGGCAGCTGAGCCGGCCCGTGACCCACTTCCACCATCCCATCTGTATTGTGTGTGCCCCTGGGCGTCCTCCTCCGAGTGCTGTGCGCCGCCGTCTATTATATTTACCCACAGAAGCAGAATTTACTTCTGAGGAGCCACACGTGATAATGACATCCCTGCCTCGAAGACTTCTTATTTGAGATGAAAGACCAACAGAGCCGGCCCGTCTGATTGGCGCCTTGCGTTCTGTGATTATTCCCGGAACACAGGCAGGGCCGTGTGAGGAGCCTTGCTTTTCCCTCCCCTCCACGATCGGGTGCAGCTCCCACCCCAGGGGGGGCTGGGCACGGCAGTGGCCCCGAGTCAGGCAAGTTCACCTACTTATTTCTTACAGTTCCTCAAGGGCGCACTGTGGGATGTTCTATCCCCTTCCTGTTTTACAGACAGGGAAACTGAGGCTCTCCAGCACATTGTGGGAATTCTATCTTAAAAATCTGCACCATTTGTTGCTATGGTCACTGAGGGGCAGAACCCTTTAGAAGCCCCCATCCAGTGACCCTGAAATAGTGTTCTCCGTCATGTCTGTCCCACCCCTGTGATGATCAGTCCATCTGTCAAATTGCCTGAGCTATGGAATTTCCAGAGAGAGGCCTAAGTGTTCTTTCTGGGTATATCTAGGAGGGATTAGCATTGGGTCCCATGGACTTGGTCCACGTGGCCTTCCCTGAGCCCAGTGGGAGAGCTTCATCAGTCCACGTGGACCTGACGCAGAGCAGGAGTGCAGAGGAGGGTGGACTTAACTCTGCTGGGTACCTGAACAGGGTGGTCCATCTCCCACCTTCACCTGCCTGGGGTGCCGTTGGCCATAAGAGTCACAGTGATGACTTTCCCAGGGGTCCAGCCTGCAGACAGCAAACCAGGAGGCAGTGCTGCCTCCTAAGGTGCGTGAGCCGGGACCTCCTCGTATCTGCACGTGTTCCTCCTGTTGTTTCTCTCAAAAGTCTTGACAAATGAAACACCAAATAGCAAGAACATCAATACCTCAAACACATTAGAGCTTTGCACTTTGGGGCTCCTTATTCACATCTTATCTCATTTAATGCTCAAGAACCGAATGCAAAGACCTGAAGAGGCAGGTTGGTATTTCCAGTTGTTGGGAGGAAGGGAGCAAGCCCCATGAGCAGGAGCAGCTGCAATGTGAGGAGGGGAGGGAGCCAGAAGGACCTGGTGGGCTCACTTCCCACCTGCATGCTGGCACACCACCTCACCTCCCAGAAACTGGAATTCGTTGCTTGGGGTTGATGAAGAGGAATGGAAAAAAATGGTTGCTGCCTTTGAAATGTTGAAAATTGCCATGAGTGTGTGTGTGTGTGTGTGTGTGTGTGTGTGTGTGTGTGTGTGTGTCCAGAACGTGAGAGGGTCCAGCTGCTAACTATGTTCCCAGTGAATCCCGTCACCTCCCAGCCCAGTTAGTGGTTAACCTCCATTAGGTGTGGACGTCTGCGTGGGCATATTGTGAGATCTGGGAGCTATCGGAGGTGCCACTGCCTGGAGGTCCCATAAGCTCTGTGGGTGGAGTGTGAGGTGCCCCTGGACCATGATCCTCCAAGGCTGACCAAGCGAGTAACCGAGAACCGGGCCCAGCCTCCCGCCCTGGAGAACACGCTGGAGGTGCCAGGCACTCAGTCTTGAGGTGAGGGCTGGTCACCAGCACAGAGGAGCCCTTTCTAACCTGCTGTCAGGTTCCTTGTCTTAAAACCTCCCCTTCAGGGAGCTGACCCAACTCTAAAGAGAGTGACTGCCAGATGCCGAGAAACTCAGAGCCCTGCCCAGATGGAGTGCAAGGTACAAAGTCCACGGCTGGGCCAGGGCCACTCCTTGCCAGGGTGACTAATGGGCGGGCACAGAGTGGCTGCAGGATGCAAGCACAAGCAGCACCAACCCAGTCCCCATGGTGGCAGCCCTGGCATGACCCTGCACTGGCAAAGAAAGGGAGAAGGGAAGGGGCACCATGTCAATGTCCAGCTAAGACACCGGAGCAGCTGAGGAGGGAGGAGTGGGCGAGGCTGGGAGCTGGGCAGAGCTCAGCAGGGGCAGCAGAGGAGAACCCTGGTGGTCTCTGAGAGGGAGCGCCAGGCGCCCCCAGAAGGTAGTTGTCGTGGGAGCTCTGGGAGCTGAGAAGCTCGCTCTGATCACACCTCAGACAACCTTTACAACCCAGCTCCAAGGAGACTTCTCAGTTTTCTTTTTTTGGAAGTTTTGGAAGTGGGCCATCCTCCTCCAGCCCCGGCCCCAGAGCGCTTGGCCTCGTTGCACTGTGTTCTGCGTCTCCTCCTGGGTTGTCTGTGGTCCGCTCGCCCCAGCTGAGTTTTCTAGAGCAGGAGAAGCTGCTCGTGTTCCTCCTCCTCTGTTCTCTGAACACCTCCTTCTTAGAGCCTGCAGCCATCGGGGGAAGGCAGACCCTGTCTCTGAGTCTGCCCTGCCACCCACCAGGGTGCTTCCCGCGTTATTGACAGGGCGTCTTGTTTCCCAATGCCCGACTTCATGCCCAATGACGGAGGAAAGATGGAGATGGGCTGGGGAGGGGGACAGGGTGCCTACGGGTCCCCTGGGAAGGAAATCACTGTGGCCTTGGCTCCACCGGTTGCTCCTTTCCCCAGAGGAGTTCAAGGTTGTGCTCACAGCGGGTGAAGCAGACCAGGACGGAAGGAATGGTCCACCCCCAGGCCTCAGCCCACCTCAGAGGGGTGCCCTTGACAGGGTCAGCCTGTGCCCACCTGGGGACAGCCCTGGGCACACGATGCCGTGTTCCAGCTGCACCCCCAAGAATCAGAGGCAGGAGCGACGGGGAGAGAGGCTCCTCCCGGGGCTGGTGGACGGGGAGGAAGGCAGGGCGCTGGGGGCAGAGACGGCACCTCGCCTGACTAATTAACCCCTCTGGTCGGTCACTGCCCCCAAAGCCCAAGCACCTCATCGCTGCTGAATCAGCTCCCTGCCACGGCCAGGCGCACACTCTCTTTTTTCCTGCTTGATTTGCCTAATGGAAGCTGACAGTCAAGTTCAACCCTGATTGTCAGATTTCAGTGGGAACCTCACAGGTCGGGGGGAGAGGAAGGCAGACATTCGAGGAGTAAAAATAGCACACATAATCAGTTCCTGAAGCACGCCTTTAGTGACTCAACCCCCACAGCTCATGCACGTGCACACACACGCACACGCACACACACGCCCAGGAGCACACCAAGGTCTGATTCTCCCATAGGCTGCAGACCTGGCCAAGGTCCTGTGAAAAGCCAGATGAGGACTTCATCCTGGTCAACAGGGAGTCTGCAGAAGTGGACATCACTGGATGGTGAGGCCGGGAGGTGCCCCCAAGTTCTCTCGGGGGCCTTGAGCAAATCCATTTCCCAGATGGTGACCCGTAAAGTTGGGCTGGTCCCCCCAAACCAAATACATGCACAGGCACCTGGTGATCTTGGATAGGTCCTTGCTTTTGACAGATTGAAAAATGTGAGGTTTGGTTCCATCCTCCAGGCCAGCACCCCTCCTGGGGAGGGTAGAGCAGGAGCGTGAGGCTCTTAAGAACAGGAGGAGGAGACGAGGGGCCCAGGTGGAGCTCACAGGCCACCTGTCACACAGTATAAGCACAAAGCATGTCAGTACTTTGCTTTTTGGGGGACGGTAATGGTCTGTAATTTCATGGGGTTCACCCCTAGATCCTGAGGGGTGGAGCTAGAGGTCCAGCTCTTACAGGTCCAGCTCTGGAGGCTGGATCCAGAGACAGGCAGCTGACATTGCCGTGTGCTGGGCAGTGTCTCAGGGCTGTGTGTCCATGAATTTCTGTACCCCGTCACAGCCCTCCAAGTCTGCTGTCCCACTTCACAGGTGAGTCAACAGAGGCACGGAGGAGCTAACTACCAGGCCCCGGGTCACCACAGTTGGTCAATGCTGAGACACGAATTTGTCCTCAAATTGCTTTAAAGAGTCAAATAAATAGAAGACACTCTGGAAATGGGTTGGTCTTAGGTCCTTTTGTACGTGGAAGTCCATAAGAGGGACATCTTATAAACAAAATTAAGAACAAAACCCTGCAGGTGCTGAGGGGGAGGGGGATTCATGTGTCCTAGGCGGGGGGGGGGGGATGCCAACCCAGACCAGGGTGTGACCCTGAGAATCGGCACCTCCTAAGGTCTCTGTCCCCAAATCCCTCTCTCACCTGGTTCTACCCCCAGACACGTGAGGGAAAGTCACTGGTGGAAACAGGCAGTCTGGGCTCTGCAGGTGCAGCTAAGCTAAGGCCACCCAAGACAGTCACCTGGAGAGGCCCACAGGGCGGGGGCAGGCCAAGTCCAGCCATGCCTGGGCAGAGGAGCAGGCCACAGCGGACGAGGAGGTGGCTCTGGGGAACAAACACGAGGCAGGGAGGCATCTCCAGCTCCTGGCATCTGCAGAGGGCCTCCCTGATGAATCCTCACATGGAGGAAAAGTGGAAAGCAAAGTAGCTGAGCAGGTGTGGAGCTCCCCTTCAGGGGTTTCGATCCCACTCATGAGGGAGGCACCTTAGGGCAGAGTCACCTCTCAAAGGCCCCACTGAGTCCCTCTCAAGGAGAACACGCTCCAGCCAAACATCATGGATGGAGACCTTGCCTGCCCCCTGCCTTATTTTCCTTTCTTTTCTTCTCCCACTAAAACAAAACACTGTCGGTTGCCATTTTAAGAGGCAGTCATTTCCCCTCTTCCCTCATTTAATCCCTGTCCCTTGTTTCAGATATCAGGGACCTGCCACATGGTGAACTTATGCAAGTGGCCCAAGATGGAATAGCTCATGAAGGTCAAAGAAGACACCAACCGTGAGTCCCACACCTTACCTGCTTCCCCTTAGATGCTAAGAAAAGAAAGGGCTTCTCTCCTCCTAACACGGCGAATCAAAATGCAATTACCAGGTGTTCTGTGGACACGTGTGGAGTGTCCTGTGAGCTCATTCAGTTCTGACTGTAGCTGGGGTTAATGCAGACCCCACAGCTAAGAGCTCAGCCTGCAAGACCATCCCACCTCAGACCCCTGCCACAGGCACCTGTGTCCATGTTGCCCATGATCCATCTCACCTGGCCAGACGGGGGCAGGGGCGGGTCTCAGACCCTCCTCGTGTTCAATAATTTGCTGTAACCGTTCTTAGAACCTATGGAAACACTTGACTTACACTTTTCAGGTTTTTAAAAATAGACAATATTATAAAGAATGCAGATGAACAGCCAAATGAAGGGGTGAAGGCAGGTCAAGTTCCACTGGGTTCTGGGCACAGGGGCTTCCTTCCCATGGACTTGGGCTTCACCAACTGCCCAGTGTGAGGGTGTGTTCATCAGTCCAGGGGCTCTCTGAATCCATACTTTAGGGATTTTTATGGAGGATTCAACTTAGAGTTGAGCTCCTTCACTCACCTCCCCAGGTAATAGGGATGGAGCTTATTTCCAAGCTTCCAACCATACCCTAGTTTTCCAGGTGGCCAAATCCTCATCCTGATGGTACCCAGGATCCAACCAAGAGTTGTCCCATTGGACCAAAAGATGCTTCTAATACCCAGGAAATTCTATGAACATAGGAGTTTTGCCTAAGCTGTTCCCATCCCCCCACCACTCAGGAAATGACAAGGGTTTGGGGAGCTCTGTGTCAGGAACTGTGCCAGACAGTAAATGCTTATTTCTAAATGTGTCGCAGTGCTCAGCGTAGAACCCTAGTGCCACAACCAGCATGGCCAAGCTTGCAGGTTCCCACAAGGGGCAATGGGGGATTAGAAAAATAAAGACTCACACACATAGATTTTAAAGATAAAGCTGGGATCAGGTGGAGTGCTGCTCTCTGATGGAGAAGCAGATCTCAAGAGTTACACCAGCAATCTTTATATCTCTCATTATCAGGTTAAAAACTATGCAAGTATTATTCTTTGTACTCAGAAAGTCACCCGTCTAGAAACATTTATATAGGTTTTCGCATTTGCAATCTACAGTTGCAATGTGCAAAGTTTGGAGCTTTGTGCAGCTCTCATAAAAGTCCATTGTATAAAGTTACTGTTAAGCAGGCAGCTGGAAGTAGCGGAGCTGGTGAAACACTGTGGTTGATGAGCAGGAGAGTTCCTCTATTCCCAGGAGCGAGGTTCCTGAAATCAAGGTCCAGGCTGATAAGACTCTAGCACAGAGCCTCCTCACGCAGGGCATGGCCACAGCAGCTAGGCATCCTGCACCCTTGCACAGGAACATTCTAGGCACTAGGCTTGCCACAGCCATGATGTCATCAGAGACCCCAATCTCAGACACTGCTCTCCCAATCACTGCACTCCACACCCTAGGCACCGTTGAAGCAAGGATGCACTAAAGAGGAAACTCAGTCAGTGGCTCCAGGGACTTGGAACTCAACTCTCTGCTGACCTTTATCTTCCCCTGCCCGTGTACAGAGGCCCCATCACTAGCAGATGGACACCTGCTGTGTGTTTCCCTTGGTTTCTCCTCCCTGGATGCATCTCCACTTTGATTTTCAAGAATCTGCACAGCAAAGTGGCCCTGAGCAACCCATCCTCTTCTTTCTTCCCCACCCTTCAGAAAGGACTTCTTTATGCAAATATACATTTGTTAATGTCAAGCAAGACTGTAGACCTGAGTTCCGCTCATTGCTATGCAAAGCCACAAGGCTGGCCACTTTGTCAGGTGCTTCCAAGTGACTTTTAATTAACACAAATATTTAATTGTACTTCCAGTAGGCAGGCATGACTTTTATTAATTACCAGTTCCTCATTGTCAGTGGAATATAAACTGAGACGATAGAACTAATAATAATAATCCTGGCAGGTAGAATTCC
Organism: Urocitellus parryii; assembly: GCF_045843805.1. Classification (NCBI taxonomy): domain Eukaryota; kingdom Metazoa; phylum Chordata; class Mammalia; order Rodentia; family Sciuridae; genus Urocitellus; species Urocitellus parryii. The sequence continues at coordinate 25,814,554 of NC_135539.1, read as the reverse complement.
CCAACCTTTGCTCACTTCTGGTTTCACCGGTTGCACTCTCCAAGTGACCAAAAATCAGCCAGACAAGGTCGGGGGGCAAGACAGCATCAGCAATAGGAGTCCAAGATCAAGGGACTCGTGCAGGACGCCCTCAGTTCCCCCACCTGCTGAGCTCATCCACGGCTACTCAACCCCTGCCATGGGCTTCTGGTTTCTCCCAACCCGGAAGATGAATTCTCCATCACCACCTTTGCCCATGGGGTCTCATAGGAATGCAAGTCAAAAATAAAAAGAAGATCCACTTGAACGGCAAGAAGGTGCATGGTGAGGAAGGCCGACCTTGGTGGCTGGTGGATCTCAGCAGACGGTAAGAAGGTAAAAGAAGATGAAGGATGGATAACTGAAGGTTCGGACAGAAAATAGACCTCAGCCCAGAATAGAGCTTAAGAAGGGCCACAGGGTGTGAGAGGGGGTCTCCTGAGAGTACCTCAGATAGACTCTGGGTCAGCTTGGCAGGGAGAGGAGGAGAGGAAACAGGACTTCACTAAAGTTCCTGAACAGGATTCCCCTGAACCCTCCCTCCACGCTGGGCCTGGTAGAGGAGAGACACGGGCAGCTCCAGGAAGGAGGCCCGCAGCAGCTCGACGGAGGCCGGAAAATAATTTATGGAGGTTCCAAGAAGTGTGATTCCGGAAGACGAGCAGGCTGCAGGCTGAAAACTGGACAGTTAGGGTCAGGGAGTGGACACGGGAGGGACACTGGAGGGGGGACAGGGGAGAGTAAGTGACGTTTCTCCCTCCTCTATTGACAGTGATGATGGATAAATCATGGAATGCTGGCTTATTTTTTGGAAGAAAAATGGACACAGGAGGAGTCCAAAGCTGCCGCCTCTGTGGTTAGGAATGTGGATCGGGTGTGGAGGAGGGGAACCTGCTTCTTTTTTGTTAAAGAGTTTTTGCATTACTTGATTTTATTTATAAACGTGTCTAGTATTTTGATTGAAATTTATGTTTAAAGATCATTCCAGCAAACAAAGAAAAATAACTCGATTCTAGAGTCACAGTCTCTCCTGGGAAACTGTGAATCAGCTCAAAATAACAGATTTGTTTGTTTTAGACCAAATCTGGGAATCTTATATTTTGCCTATGACATGAATATTTGTACATCAAAGAGAATGCAGGGACACTTGGACTTTACTTTTAACCTCTGTCCCACTCTATGGATCACAAACTCTTATGGGATCTTCCCTTCAATGGTCCAGAGCACCGTGCAATCAGCCTATTAAATAGCCTCCAATATGGCCCCCATCATACGTCACACCCAGAGCCCATCGATTAGGAGAAGGTCATTTTCCACTTCTCTTCCTTTCCCATGTAAGCTGTGGACCATCTGAGTTCATCTCACACAGAGGTCCTCAGTCCACGTGGTGGCCCTCCAGCTCCCCTCCAGCCCAGCTCCCCATGCCTGTCCCCTGCGGCCCACCCCTGAGCCATCATGGGCAGCCTCAACTCTGGCTCCTTTTCCTTCTTTTACTCCCTCCAAGGCTGATCCCCAGGTAGCCCTCAGGGTCTCCTTTAGCAAAGGAGAGTGAGCCTCTGAGAAATCAGGTAAAAGCTTTCACCTGGCCAGTGGCCGACTGTGTGGGAAGAGAAGAGAAGTGGTGTTTATTGACCACTCCAGACTCTGTTCTGGGTGTTTTTATCAGTCAGACACTAAATGCCCACAAGCAATGCAGGGTGCAGATGTTCCTTCCTCTATTATGGGTAAGGAGCCGAGCTTTATAAAAGTTAGGTTCCTATGGGGGACTGCTAAATTTGCTGAGTCCCAATTTGAATTTCAGTCTATCTCACTCCCTGTGACCTTAGAAGACACGTCACAGAGCCTTGACATTGGGGCCAGCTTCCACGTGTGGTGACTTACACTTCATGACAAAATGAAGCTGAGCTTGGCGGTATGCCAGCCCGCTGGGCTGTGGGCCACCCCCAGTACTGGTAGCAGGAACAACCTGGGATTGAGCACCCGAGGATCTGGGATTTGATCTTGGGCCAGTGACCAATTCGCCCTCATTTATATGAGAGTTTCCTTTATAAACTTGTTTATAAATGAGGGTGATTAAACTAAAAGTAAAACCCTCATGTTCAACCACTTAGGTGGTTACTGCTTAGGATGAGGTGTATATGTCCAGTTAGGCTGCATAACAAAATGCCACAGTCCGGGTCGTCTAAATGACAACCTTACTCCTCCCGGATCCTAGGGGCTGTAGAAGCCCAGGATCGGGGGCCATGAGGCAGGCTTCCCTCGGAAACCTCCCCTCTTGGCTGGTGGGTGGCCCATCTCTGTGTGCCCTCAGGGCTTCTTTACGGTGTGCTGGGAGACAGAGTGGGTTCTCTGGGGTCTCTTCTGGAAGGACACTTATCCCATAGGATCAGGGCCTTACTCTATGAGCTCGTTACTCTTAATGACTTCCACAGAGGATCTGCCTCCAAATACAGCCAGCATGTGAATTTTGAGGCCATACAAGCACTCGGTCCATAACATCTCAGTATCAGAAGACAGAGGCACAAGCACCTCGGGTTTGAATTGCCAAGTTATTTCCCCTAAGAAAAGCAAAGAAAATACCCCAGTAGAAATCTTTAAATCAAATAATAAAGAGCAGGGCTTTCTCAAACTCCTGCATGCCTGAGATCACCTGGAGAGACTGTTTAAACATATAATTTAAGAGTAAAATTTGCTCTCTGATCACTTGTGACTCGTACAAAGAAAGAAATTTTGCTGGTTATAGACTTTCCACTGTCCATAAGGAGACGTGATGGGGATTCCTCAGGGGAACTCAATTTTTGCCATCAATTAATTCTAAAACTACTCCACATCTTGATAACAATGAGAAATGAGTGATGTTTTAACGATGTGCTGAAGGTTAGAAGTAGAGCTCTTTCTTACACAGACTCTCAGTAAAAATTGAGACTATAATGTCAAAATCCACTCGATAAAATGATTATGTTGGGATTACACATTGTAGACTATTTCAAGATAAGTGTCACTTTGTTTCTTCCAGATGCGTAGAGTAATTGGAATTGGGTCAACTACACATCACCTCACACAGATTCGCAGGGGATTTGCTTTTGTATAGATGAGACATTTGTGATCAGTATGGCTATTATTTTTTTAAAAGAAAGAATATTTCCGCAAAACTTGAAAAATAGTTGTTTTTTTTCCCCCTTAAGTAGTTTAATCATTCTCCTGGGGCTTGTGTTTACACAATTAATTTGCCAAGAAACTCTTTTCAGTTTTGTAGGCCAATAGGTTTTCCTCTAAAAATAGGGGTGTTAATGAAGGAGTCAGAGGCTGTGTCTTTTACATCCACTTTATGTAATTGGCCTCTCATGTCTGTCTTTATGGTCGATGCACAGGCAGCTGAAGGTCTTGTTGGTAAAATAAAATATCTGTTCCAGGATAAGTGAGAGGACAGATCACTTCGGTAGGGGTAGAGTTCTCTAGTCCCTGGTATTTCTCCCTCACATTGGCTAAAGTGTTCCCAGAGACGTGTTCTGTACTTGGTTTGAGGGGAGAAGGTAGGTGGAAGAAAAGAATAGCCAAGCCCCACAGTCTTTTATTTGTGGAGTCAATCTATTGAGAGACTCTCAGAGGGGCACTTTTTTTGACAAGGCCATGACTGATTAGATAGTAATGAACTACAAAAGAGCCTCCACAGACAACATGGTCATCTTACTACGGCGAGACACGCAGACCCGTGTTAACACAGCACGATTCACAAGAGCCACACAGTGGTGGAAGCAGCCTAGGTGTCCGTTGATGGTGAGCAGGTCATGAAGACGGGGTGCATAGGCACCAGGGAGCTTTATTCAGGCATAAAGAAAATGAAATTGTGGCATTTGCAGGAAAATGAACAGAGGCCATCCCGCTCAGTGAAATCAGTCACACCCAGAAGGTCAGGTCCTGTGTTTTCCCTCATATGCAGAAGCTAGAGAGGAAAAAGGAAAAAAAAAAAAAGGTGGGGGTCGAGCTCCTATAAATCAAAGGGAGATCAGTGGAGGAAAAGGGACCAAGGGGTGGGAGGCTGGGAGGCAGGGTGGACAGGCTGGAGAGGGGCATTGGCCAGATCCTATTGTGTGCCCGTGCAAATGTGCAGCAACAAGTCCCATCATTATGCACGACTCTGATGCACCAAAAAAAAAAAAAGTGGAAAAATAACTGAAAAATGGCACCAAGGTTAGATCTCTGCCGAACTGAAGCTGGTGGCACTTGCATGACATGGCCTCGTGTCAGCCCCACAAAATGTGAATGTTGTCCTTTCCTAGTTTTGATCTAGAATGTCCCCCAAAGGATCGTACGCTAAGATCTTTGGCCCGATCTGTGGCACTATCAAGGTACCCCCAAGAGGGGGGGCTACTGAGAGGAAGGAAGTTAGGTCACGGGACGTGTGCCCTGGATGGAGTACTGAGACCTGGCCATTTCCTGTCTCTCTCTTTGCTCTCTGGGTGCCATGAGCTGGCTTGGGCTCTGCCATGTGCTCCTGCCATGACATACCGCCTTGCTCCAGGCGCCAAAAGTGATAGAATCAACCAGCCATGGACAGAGACCTCTGAAGCTGTGAGACAAAATAAACCTTTCCCCTTTCTAAATTGATTACCCCAGGTATTCTGTCACAGTGATAGAAAACTGACTGATGCACTACTTCCTAAGAGTTAGGATGGAGAGCTAAAAGTGCCAGCAGAGGGGTAGGCTAGTTTTTGTGCTTAGCAATTATGCTACTGTGTAATGTTGACAATTTTAAGCCAAGAAAGTGAGGTACGTGTTACCACCACTTTCCCAGGAGAGATATTTGTGTCTCCCAAACTTCTGCTGTGTGGATAAATATGGTCTTTGAAACGGAAAATGTGCACAGATTATGTTTGTCTCCCATTGAGAATGAATGGCCACAAAGTTTTGAGATGGGTTATAAAAACATACATAGAATCGCATCGTCTGTGTCTGTTTCAGAACCATCTCATTAGGTCACGTCGGTGGAAATCCAATTTGGAATCCAGCGTGTATCAACCACCCTCACTTTTCCAGATACTCCAGAGACCAGGGTATGCTTTTCATCTGTGCTGTGATATCTCTGCTGCCTGCCATCTTTTGATCCATCCATTTATTCAAAAAACATGTAAGCTCTGTGTTGAGTGAAATATGAAACCAAACCCCATCTCATTTGCCCTAACCCTAACCCTACAGGACTCATGTTAGAAGGGAGAGCAGTGTACAGGGAGAAATGATTCTACCACTCAGGGGTCCAGAGGCAATCCCAGAACACGTTTCACATCCAAGAGAATCTTACATACTTACCTGACTTTGGATTTCCCATCAGATGTGGGTCTTTAAATTCCTCCCTGGAAGCTTCTGAGTCATATGATTCTAAACTAGTAGAAAATTATTCCAGACTCAGGGTTTCTGAGGATCAGAGTAATCCAGGATCAAAGAAGCCCAGATGCCCTCTCTGGGGTCACTCTCCATCACCCTTCCTCTCTACCTTCCCTCTCTACCTTCTGTTACCTTCTCATTTATACATCCAGGTCAGAGGGAACCCAAGAGTCTGCCATGTACATAGATGTCAATCACATTGAATCGATCATTGGAATCCGATTATGAAGACGTCAGGTGGCATGGTAACAATACATACCAATATTATCCAAGATCAAACCCTAGATAAAGAAGATCATTTCATACTGATAATGTTGCTTAATTGAATATTTTCAAATTAAAAACCAACAGATAATGTTTGACAAAAATGAATGTAAGTGAACTTCCAATTCTAATAGATGAAATAACAGGATAAATGGAAATAATCAAGGAAAAAAAATCTGGTTCTATGAGACGAAGATAGGGCAATGGCTGTAGCTCAGTGGTAGAACACATGCCTCTAGAGCCCAAGGCCCTGGGTTTGAGCTCCATATGTACACAAAATGATGAAAGTAATTGATAAAACTTTAGCCAGATTGATCAGGAATAAAAAGAAAGTGAGCACAAGAAGAGAGGATTTTACATCTGATGGATGAGACAGATGATATCTGTCTAGAGCCCACAGAAAATAAAAAGATATGACAGTAGTGCCCACAATTTAAATGAAAGAGACCAATTCCTCAAAAGACAAATAACTAAAGTTAATACTCAGGAATAAGTAGAAAACCCGAAGAGTCTTGTGTCTTAAAGAAAATCAGATTTGTAGTTTAAAACCTTCTCACAAAGAAATTTCCAAGTCAAGATTGCTGCTATGGTGAATTCAACCAAACACTTCAAATGGGAAAATGATACTTATTTGACACAAACTCTTGCAGAAAATTGAAGAGACACATAACCCTGAGGCCAGGGTTCTTCTCATGTCAGAACCAGAGAAAGGCTGGCTCAGAACCCAAACAAGATTGGCACCCCAAATCTTAGGTAGGACACTAAAAGTATGAGGTGCCAAAGAAAAACATCCAAAATGAACTGGATAAAACTTGACATGTTTTGTTCTTCAAAAAGCACTGTGATAAGAATGAATAAACAAGCCATAGACCAGGAGAAAATATTTACTAATCAAGTAGACATTGAAAACTCTTATCCAGAAAATACAAAGGACTCTCAGAACTCAAAGAAAAGAATATAAACAACTGGATTAAAATACGAGCCAAAGATCAAGGCAGATGTTGCACAGATACACATGGAAAATAGGCAAAAGTGAGAAAAGATGTTCAGGATTTATAACCACTGGGGAAATTATGGATTTCAGCACAAAAAGATTCCGCTTCACCCTCTGGAATAGCTGAAGTAATCATGAAATGCCAAGGATACCAAATGCCGATTATCATGTTGAGCAACTGGAACTCTCACGCTGCTTGTGGGAAGGTGAGATGGTAAAATGGGAAACAGTACTGCAAGTTCTTGAAAAGTAAAACATTTTCATCACTGTGACCAAAAGACCTGGCAAGAACAACTCAGAGGAGGGAAGTCTATTTGGGTTCACGGTTTCAGAGGCTCAGTCCCTGGTCGGCCAACTCCACTGCTCGGGGTCTGAGGTGAGGCAGAACATCATGGCGGAAGGATATGGTGGAGGAAAGCTGATCAGCTCAGGACAGAAAGGAAGCAAAGAAGGAGAGGAACTGGGGCCAAAATATAATCCCCAAAGCTCCATCTGCATGCCACCTGCCTACAGTTATGCAGTTAATCCATTCAAGTGGATTAGTCCACTGGTTAGGTTACACCCTGATACTTGATGTTTTCACCTCTGAATATTTTTGCATTGTCTCACAGATGAGCTTTTGGGGGACACCTGAAGTCCAAATATCACACATGCCTTAGCATGTGAGCCTCCATTCCACACCTACGGTGTTCACCAAGAGAATCAGTGCTCACGTCCACTGCAAGACCACCCGTGAATGTTCACAGGAACTTAGTTTGTTACAGCTGGACACTGGAAATGGCCTGCATGTCATGCCCAGGTGAAGAGATAAAGAGTGTGCATGGTCACAGTTCTTACAGTGGGACACCACCCTGCCACAGGAAGAAGGGACCTATTGCCTGCAGGCCACACCGTGGATGCACCTCAGGATAGCTGTGCTCAGTGCTGAAGGTAGAAAACACATATGAGTACCTACTGTGTGATCTAGAGTTCATAAAACTCTAGGACATGAAAACTAATCTATAGTGACAGCAGATAAGCAGTTCCCCGGGGTGGGAGTAAGGGAGGGTGATGGGTGGGGTGGATTACAAAGGAACCTAAGCGAACTTTGGGAGGTAATGGAGATGTTCATTATCTGGTTCCACGGACATCAAAATTCACCAAATTTTACACTTACATGTTCATAATGCATGGTATGTCAATTATATATCAATAATGCTGTTTTCATGAGTGAATGTGCTTATCAGGCAGAATATGTGTAGCTGAAAAGATCCCAGGAAATTCATAATTCACCGAGATACCAGCACGGAGCCAGCATCTGACCTTTCATAACTGGAATTCCCATTGTGATCTGTTGAACAGAAGAGCAATACCTGACCAATTTTAGTAATCTAGATTTTTTTTTTATTATTATTTATCCTCTTTGGAAATTGAGGTTTATCCTTCTTAAAAAAATATATTAGCTGAGTTACCTGTGCACATCTGGAGACTTGGCTACAGAAGGTGAGCATCCCTAATCCAAAGATCCCAACTGAGAACCAACCCGACAGCACAGAAGGAAACGTCCCCATCTGACCTCACATTTAGTCCTTGTCTACGTCTGGAGAGCTGGATGACATTTCCAGACCAAAGTAACCTGAGGATGGGTTCAACAGAAGCAGTGTGCGCAGCCCCAAATCCATCCCAGTCCTTCTCTGACTTGGACAGAAAGGAAAACCAATTCCAAGCTCAGAACCAGCTGAACAAGTCCACGTATCCTAACTCCTGCCGGTGACTCGGCCAAGTCCCCAAGGCTGCCATGCCTCCCTCACCGTTGGTCCACCCTCCCTCATGGTCACCCAGCTCCACTCCAGGCTGCTGGGTCCTGGCCCTGTGTTTCCCTCTCTGCTTCAGGCTCTCACATGAGGCTGGGCCTGTCCCTGGTTTCTCCTGACATTAGACGTGACCCTTCCTCAGGCGTCACTCTCTGCCTCCCTTGTTCCTGGAGTCTAGATTCCCACCCCCCAAACCCAGGGAAGCTCAGCGCTGGGCCCCTGCAAAGAGACAGGTGGGCAGGTCCCCCGAGTCCTGCGTGGGTCTGGTCCATGGGAATCCGGGTTGCCGGTTGGGTTCGGAATGCAGAGGATCATTTTCATGCCCATTTAACACAAAAGTCCTCATCTCTGGGGGTAATGTGCCATTTCGTCAATAGTTTTCCTATCGTGTGAAGATCATAACATCCTAATATTCTCAGCTTTGCTCTTCCCCTCCCCAGGGACTCCCCTCTGTCAGGTATTCATCCGGCAGCCAGGCTCATTAATATGATAAGGCGCTCGGTTTTCAACAGCTCCTCAGACCCAAACAGCCCATAACTGAATGCAAGATTTAATTGTGTTTTTTCTCAGCAAACAATCAGGCCGGGAGGACAAGGACACAGCAGACAAAGCACCTCCCCCCAGCTCAGGAATGAAAGGCGTGTGTTTCCATTCACTAATAGGCAGAGATGTCACCGGATTTCAGCAAGGCTGACGGGGGGCTCTGCTGGAGCAGAGAGCTATTGAATTCCCCCTTCAGGCTGGCAGACAGCTCTGCCACTGGGCTCTCTCTTCTGCTGTCACTCCTGTTGATCTGCCTTCAAGGTGGCCATTCAGAGGGAGTGAAAGGAAAAGCCACTGTTGGCTGCTGCCAATTCAGGTCCAGAGGCTGGGCTGTGACTCCATCCAGCCCAGGCTTCCAGCTCCGCAGCTCGGCCCCAGGACCCCAGCCAGAGGGTTGCTCACCGTGGCTTGGTGAGGTCTTTTGTTCCCATTAAGTGGGATTTTCTCGAAAAAGGAACATAATCTCCTCCCCTCGAAATAAGCCGCAATCAGGGACACAGATTTCATGGAACAGTGACTGGCCCTGGATCAGCAAATCGCATTTTCTTCTCTGCATCCACTCAGTGAATCATGTTCCCCCCAACCTGACGCACAGGGCCTGCTCTGCTTCTTACCCAACGTCCCACTCCATTCTCTGCCTTTATTGTCACCTCATTTCCGGACTGGGCTGCACTGAAGCCGGAACAACGTGGCAAGAGCAAGACTTCCTACTCTTTAACTTGTGTTTGTTGGTTCTGAGAAAATGGGAGAGGGCACACCTGTCTGCTGTCTATCACCATTTTGAAAGACGGAGAGTCACAGAACGAGGTTTTAACAATGGCTTCAGGGGAGACAGGGCCACAGAGCAGAGAGAGAGGTGTGACCAGACCTCCTGGTTGTTGGAAAGGAATCCCAGAGAATCTCGCACAAATCTAGATCCATGGTGCACAGAGGAAACTTCCCTATAAAGCTGATCTTGTCGTGAACCATACTCAGATCCATCATGGTCACTCATCAAGATAAAGCAATTTTCCTTGTTGAAGTGTGACCAGAGCTGCTGGGCTTTTTACCACAGCCTGTGCAGGGCCATCTCCTCTGCACGCCCCGTGCTTAGCCGTCACACAGGGCCCTGACACGTTCCCACGCTGCACTCCTTCCACACCTCTTGGTCAGAGCTCTAGTCACCAATCTTTCAGGTTTTGCATCTGCCAATTTCTGATAACCCCTTAGCCACTGCTCATGAATCAGGATACAGTTGTCCCTTGGTTTCCAAAAGAAGTTGATTCCAGGACCTCACTTCCCCCCAGGATACCAACATGTGAGGTTGCTCAAGTCCCTTGTATAAAATGATGCAGTTTTTGCATATCTCCTATGCACACCTTCTTGTGTTCTTTAAATCATCTCTAGATTAACTGTAACACCCAGTGCATTGGAAATGCTAGGGAAACAGCTGTTATACTATGTTGTTAGGGAATAAAGAGATAATATATGTATTCAGAATGGACATAATTTTTTCCCAATATTTTGGATCCATGGTTGGTTGAAACTTTGCTCAAATCCTGTCTCAAGATACAACTCTGGAAGAACCCAGGCCATGGCCTGACAGCTCAGATGACATGGCTATTGGATGGCAGGGACTCAGTTTCTTTGTCAGGCACAAGTCAGAAGCTTTATCTTTATAAAAAGGAATGTGTATATGAAAAAGTATCCCCGGCTTTGCTCCAAACATCTGTCTGCACCTAGCTGACTGCGTCTTCCCTCTGCCTTGGAGTTCAGGACGGAAACAAATCTCAATTCTAGTCAATGGAATGTGGCCGAAAGGAGTGTGCTGCTTCCAAACCTAAAGAGGGAGAGTTAAAATAGCAAAAGCCTTCCACCAGGCGGGGGGTGCACCCCTGCGACCCCAGTGACTCTGGAGGCAGAGGCTGAGGATCACAAGTTCAAGGCCAGCCTTAGCAACTTAGTTAGACCCAGTCTTAAAATAAAAATAAAACAATTAAGAGGGCTGGGGTGTAGCTCAGTGGCAGAGCACACGGGGCTTCAATCCCCAGTGATGAAAAAAAATGTGGGGGGCTTTGCTTGGACTCGGTTTCCCTCCATGCTGCACACAAAGACACAGGAAGAAGAGTCAGGCTCATCAGCCTGGCTGCCTGAATGGCCACAGGGGGACAAAACGCTGCCCTTCCCACGCCCCGGAGCGCCACGAGACGGTTGTGTGAGTAAAGAGGACATTTCCTCGAGTCACTTGTGTAACTGTCTTGGTCTGATGGTGGTGTGACCTACCTTCACTGATGTATGCAGACCTCAACATTCCGAACCCTCAATTGTCTCCACATTGAAGCCACTGAAAATGAGACAGAAGCAAGGTATGAAAGTTCATCCGGCTTCACCCCGTCAGCACCCACTGCTTATTCCCGAGGTCAGAGAGTCGCTTTCCCTTCTCGGAGGACAGCGGCTCACCCACAGTCCCCGACCTCACCAAGAGCAGGTCTTCACTCTGTGCCCCAAAGCGTCCTGCTGAATTGCTTTCCTTCTGGAAGATGTATTTTCTGGTCCTCTCTAGAGGTTTGTTCTCTTCCAATATTCTACTGTTTCACTCCCCCAGGGGGCTGCCCATACTGCCTCTGATGGGTTCGAATCATAGGTGGGGATTCTCCAGATAAATAAGTGGATGAAAGGGCTGGGGTGTAGCTCAGTGGTAGAGCACTTCCCCATCACCCACAAGGCCCTGGGTCCAATCCCCAGAACCAGGGGGAAAAAAAAAGTAAAGATACAGAAAATAAGAGTGCCAATTTGCAATACGAATTTGTATGATTCTGGGTAGAAATGGAAGGAATTGGACTCTTGAATGAGAGAAACCCCAGGGTGAGAGCTACTCTCCCACGTTTCCCCGGGGCTCTCCCAGGGCCCCCAGGGTAGACTGCTACATTCCAACAGAAATGCACCACCCTGTGAGTCTGAGGTGTCGGGTCGTGAGGTTTCCAAAACAGCTCGAAAGCAAGAAAGAAGGAGCCACAGAGAGAGGGAGGTCCCCAGATCTGCCTATGAACTCCCCTCAAATACCCGATTGACATCCGAGCTATGCTTCTGTTGGGGAGATGCCAAGAAACTCAGCAGAGAGAAACAGCTGGGAATTTGGAGAGACTTGAGCAAGAACTCCATCCTTGGCCTCCTTGAGGAGAGAGAGTGGTCAGGGTTTGATGTCGATTAAGTTTAAAGGATTTCAATCAATATTTAGGACTTCTTATTGATTTCTAGTTTCCCATTAGTAAGCATTCACCCAAGGACCAAAAGAAAAACTGATAGGGAATCCACCCTAGCCAAGGATAAAATGAAAGATCCAATTGTTGAAAGTAATTATCCAGTTATGAAGATCACTCATTAGAGCAAAGAAACAAGTCATCACTGAAAACTGTAGATTCTGATGTTTCTGTAGCATGACTCCCAGTGTCCAGGGCCTGACTCACAATTCTTGGACACAGACAGAACAGTGGACTGTGACCTGTAGTCAGGAGAAAAGTCAGTCTATTGATGAAGAGTGAAGGTAACCTCAGTGTTGTAATTAGCCAACAAGGACCATCGACTCTGAAAATGTGATCAAGGATGCAAAGTAAAAGTTGGACAGGGAGGAAGGGGAACTATGAAAAGATCAAACTTAACTCCCCCAAAATTAAAAATAAAAAGAAATACAAATTCCACTGAATGGGCTTAACAGTGGATTAGATACAGGGAAAGAAAATCACCTTGACATTGAAAAAGAATAAAAGATGGAAGGAAATGGAACCGATTCTCAGAAACATTGGAAACAATATCAGGTATCCTAATATATGGATAACCGAGGGGCCACATTGAAGGAATAGAGATAAATGGACAAGAAAAAAATATTTGAAGAAGTAATTGTTAACTTCCCCAAATTTGCTGGAAAAAACCTCAACTCAGACATCCAAGAAACCCAGAGAACCTCCAACAAGATAAATATAAAGAACATCATGAATGCATCATCACGGCTATGCGCTGGGAAACCAAAGATACAAAGAATATCTTGAAATCAGCCAAAGAGAAATGACACATTATATACAGGGGAACAATGATACTATTTATGTCTGATTTCTCTTTTGAACAACGAAAAGCCAAGAAACAATAGAACTGCCTACACAGGATCCTACGTCTAGGAAAACCATCCCTCAGATGGGCAAGCAAAATATAGACATTCCAGATGAACAAACTTGGAGAGAATTCGTTGCCAGCCGATCTGCTTCAAAAGAAACACTAAAGAAATTTCTTCAACTTGAAAGTCATTGGAACCAAATAGAATCGACAGACAAAAACAAAAACAAAAACAAAAACAATGAAGATCATCAGAAATGATAAACATGGTTGTTCTGGTTTGGATATGAGGTGACCTCCAGACTTCCTATGTTAATGCAGGAATATAGTCAGAGGTGGAATGAGGGGACTGTGAGAGCTGTCACCTAATCAGCCCAGGCTAATTTGCATGGGCTGGATGGGGACAGGTGGTAGGTGGGACATGAGTGAAGGGGAGAAGGTGAGTCACTGGGGCATGCCTGGGAAGGGCTCCTCTTCCCTGTGGCCCCGCCCCCTCCCACTCCCTGCTTCCTGGCTGACATGAATGGAGCAGCATCCTCCACCCCGCCGTTCTGCTATGATGTTCTGCTCACCAATGGGGTCAGCCTACCATGGACTGGACCGCTGAAACCTTGAGCCCCAGATAAATTTTTCCTGCTCTAAGTTGTGCTGGTCATGCATTTTGGTCACAGAGACAAAAAGCTAACAGTGCAGTCCGTCTTCCTGACGTGTGGTTTTCTTATTTGAGAATTCGCCTGCTCATTAAAGTCTGTTTGAACCCTCCAGTGGACATCTGTGGTCCTTGGGCAGCCATGCACAGTGTGATAAAATCTCTGCATTGCCCGATGCCCCTGTTCCCAGCTGAGACCGAGCAAGCCACACTCCACCTTTGTGTTTCAGCTTTCACACTGTGAACAAGTGGCAGTCTTGCTGCTCTCCTTAATGCCACTTTGTCCATATTTCTGTGCGGCATGTGTGTGAGACTACATTTAAAATGGCCCTAGAGGTAGTGCTACAACACTGCCTGGCACTTCTAAGACGCACCTATGCAGTGAACTCGATATATGATAAATATCATTCATAACACCTCTATCCTTGAGTTCGGTGTTGATGAATCAACTCAGCATTAAAAGAGAATAAAATTACGGCATTCGCAGGTAAATGGATGGAGTTGGAGAATGTCTTGCTAAGCAAAATAAGCCAATTCCAAAAAACCAAAGGCGGAACGTTCTCTCTGATAAGTGGATGCTGATCCATAATGGGGAGGGGAGGGGCATGGGAAAAATGGAAGAACTTTAATTGGGCAAAGGGGAGAAAGGGGTGGGGAGGGTAACTGGGAGCAGGAAAGATGATGGAATGAGGTGGACATCATTATCCTAGGTACATGTATGACTGCACATGTGGTGTGACGCTACATCACATACAACCATAGAAATGCTGCAATTGTGTACAATGAATCAAAGTGCATTCTGCTGTCCTATATATCTAGTTTTAATTAATTAATTAGAAAACACACATATGGACAAATGTCTTTAGACATAAATACACAAGAAATAAGGTTAGATATCGATATTTGATGAAAACTTTGTGATCAGAGCTCATGGAACCCTACCTTTTGTTTCCTTGTGTCAGAGACATTCACTAATTCAGTGTTCATAATAACTTTAGAATATTGCTATAAATAATGGTAGCTGACTATCTGGGTAAATGGAAAAGTCCATCTTTTTTGTACAGTTCTGTAAAGGCACCTGACAATTTAATGCAAAACGTTAGCACTACCATGTTTGTTTATAAAGTGTGTGGATGTGAAATACAGAGCAGCAATCATACAACAATGAGGGCAGCAGTTATGCTGTGCCGTTGTGGAATTGTTTCTCTTCATATGGAGACACACAATGCCAAGTCTGAGTAGATGGAGACGATGCCTAGTATAACCCTTAGAGCAACTACCAAAAGGAGGAAAAAAAAATATGTCTTGAAAGTCTGTTGAGTGGTTTAGGGTAGAATATTATTAGATATTTGACTAGTTCAAAAGGACTCAGGAAAGAAGGAAGAGAGAGAGAGAAACAAAACAAAACAAAAACCCAGATGGAACAGATACAAAACAAAGAGCAAAATGGCGGCCCTAAGTACAACCCAAAGCCACCATGCGTGCCCTGCGGGTAAACCAACAAAGAAACCCACTCAGATTAAAAAGAAAAGAATGTCAGACTGGATAAACAGAAGGATGAATAAATGAACCAATGATTTTGGGAAAATCAATCAACTGGGCTTAGTAAGTGATTTTCCATTACTGGGAACACCCAAGGAACCTTTATCCCCGTTCTCAGGGGGGTGTAATCCCACCCCTGGCTCTCAAGAAGGTCACGTGACTCAGACCTGAGCTGGCAGCACAGCCTCTCCCTCCTATCAGGGATTGATTTAATAAACAGGCATGTCGTTCAAACTATACCAACGAGACTCAGAGCCAAAGCTTTCCTTGGAGTATTGGGAGGAAGAGACTTCTCAAATTATCATTTTTTTGTACTTTTTTTATTGGTTCTTTTTAGTTTGTTTGTAACAGTAGAATTCATTTTGACATAGTTATAAAAGCATGGAATACAACTTTCTCTGATTCCATCACTAGTCCCTTCCCCTCCACTCCCCAACCCCTCACCCCTGATTCCTTCCCTCCACGGATCTTTCTGCCGTTAGTCATAGGTTTTGTGGGGATTTTTTAAAAATTTGATTCTTCTTCTCACATGTTTCTAAGCTCATAAAGTATAAACCTGTGCTGGTGGCCTTCTTCGACCACTTGATGGTGACAACAGTAGAGAAAAAGCAGAATTGAAACATATAAACACAACGTCACCATTTTAGCCGTTGGATCCAGCCATGCCTGAAGCCACAGAAACTCTGCCTTTTCAGTTGTTGAAGCAAATACTGAATAAAGAGAAGGAGGGGAAGAAAAGAATCAATCTGTCTATCTCCTTTTCCCCCTTTTCGGTTCTGTCATCTGTAGCCATAAAGTCAGGACTGACACACGGAGCCAACAGATCATTTTTCAAACAATAATCTCACTTGAGATCCATTGAATGAGTTTCTAGATTCTAACCCATTTTCTTCACCCATGAGAAGTCCTTGCAAACTCACAAACCAGAAATGAGATAGAGAGCTGGCTTTGACCCTGTGTGACTGATGGGTGTCCCCATGAAGACACGGTGCCCTCTGGTCTCCTGTGGCCATCAGCAGGGCCCAGGCTGGGCTCTTGGCCAGCACTTGCTCCCTCCTGACTGTGCTCCTCTGTGTTTCCCGGACTATCCACACAACGTCCATGGCTGAGGACCTCGGTACAGGAGCACCTACCACCACTTCTTCTGTCCAGGAGACGTGGAGTATTTATGTACTCAGAAACAAAAGCAAGATGGACCTCACATAGATTCTGTTGACCTGTCATTCCTGTTTTGAGGAATTTGACAAAAATCACGAATTCGTATCACAAGAAATTATTCCCTAATCTTCAAATATCACTTCCCAAATAATTGATTTTTTCATCTCTTTATGCTTCCCAGTGAACGGCTGTGTTTGGATGGGTGTGCAAAATCAGCCTGTCGGTGTTTTAGGGTCTTCTGTGCATCTCAGATTTGGGTGAAATGAGCAGAACCCAATGTTCTCTGGAACTGGATCTTGTCCTGGATGCAAGCAGATATAATGCCGTGTCCCTGATGAGGACATGCGGGAGAAGGCAAGACCTGTGGAAATGTTGAGGGGGGGTGGTTACAGATAAAAGAAAAGGGGCCAGGCTGCCTGGTGCTTCCCACGTGGCACAGCACGCGTTCCACACGTCTGCTGGACTGGACAGGAAACAGGCTGGAGTGCGATCGTGTCCAGAGCTAGGTAGGAAATGACCTCCAGAGTCCTGAAATCTAAAAACGAGGGCGTTACTCTCCCTGCCTTAGTGCAGTCGGGTGCCAGGGGGCTGCACCAGGCTGGAGTGGGGGTGGGGAGGGGAACGGGGCCGGGCGGTGGCCCCACTGCTGAGGGGCAACTTAAGGAGGTGCGTACCTCTCAGGCGTTCACACCACCCCAAGACAGGAGTGAACGCTCGCATGCTCTGGTGTCTCCTGTCTGCTGGCCCCGTCCTGGTGCTGAGTGGGGAGTGCACACAGCAGGCAAAGAAGGGAGGAGAGCGTTCAGGGCACAGGAACCAGAGGAGGGAGAGCAGAAGTCCCTTCAGTGACAGCGAAGGATGGAGGGGCAGGGACGGAAGGAAAAGCTGAGCCCAGCAGGGTGACGCTGCTGCCCGGTGGGGAAGGTCTCCTGTGCACCATCGAAGCACTTTGACTGTTCATCGTGGACCTCGGGGAACCAGTACCACCTTCAAGATCAGGGTCATGTCTGAAGAGTCCCTGCATTACATCAGTGTGGGGGTGACTTGGAAGAGAAAGACCAAAGCAAGAGTGAGCCAGGAGCTGACGGGCCATCCCGTGTCTTGGAGGAGCAGGCTGGACCTCCGCAGGTGGGCACGGCTGCATCTGGGGAGTCCGCCTGTCACCCGGTGGTCTCGCAGCCGGCCAGGCGGGCAGCTGCAGCTGGGGAAGCCAAGAGTAAGGGCCCATTAAGGGAGCAAGCAGGCGGTCTTTAATTCGGGACAGGTTCTAAAACACTGAAATATGGGAGCTCGGAAAAAAATGTATTAAGCTGCCCAGAAAACTGATCCGGGTTCTTTGGCACCGCTTCAACACAGGGAGCCGAGCTGTCCTTAATCTACTTCCCACATCCTCACAGCTGGCCACTAGGACTGGGGACAAATGTGACCTCATCATTGACTTGGACGGCTTTAGCTCAGGAAGTGTGTATATTTATATATATTTTTAAAAATGCAATTCCCAGTGTTACTTTGCAAAACACAAGCAAGCTTGTCCTGCAAGCCAGGCAGGACAAGCCCTGCCCTCCTGGTGCCTCACGGCCCCAGCTGACAAGCTCCTGGCTTTGGAAATCCGTGTAAAGTGTCTCCGGGGCCTTATCATTTTTTATAACCTTTACTTTCACATCAGCCCCTTGTGTCCAATCCCCAAGGCCTCCACCACAGAAAGGTGGATGTACCTTAGAACAAAGGCTTGTGTGAACAATGCATCCTACTCTCCATGTTAGTCAAATGTCAGAGTCTCTTACTGCCTATTTCCAAGATTAACCTTTTATCTCAGCCCGAGCCTCCCCAAATGACTCTCTCCGCATTTGAATATATGTATGTCCATATATATGCATGTACATAAGAATGCATTTGGATAATTATATTCACATATATTTGTATGTATCTATCTATATACATGTAAGTCCCTTATATGTATTTTATATATAGGGGGTGATACGTAAAATAAGACTTATAATCTCTGATATGTATAGACTTTATAGATGTATACATGCATATATAGGATAGCTCTAAATATCTTGGATCTCCAGATTGATATGAAGGCCTAATGTGGTTCAGGGTTGATTTCAAAAGCTCTAGACTGAAATCTAACTATTTTTGTTTTTCTCGTTTCCCTTGTTTGCAGAAAACACCAAGAGGAATTTCATTCTCCACTATTGGCTTAGTCAGCTTTCTCACGGCCGTGACCAAAAGACCTGACAAGAACAATTTTCGAGGAGGGAAAATGAACTGGGGGCTCATGGTTGAGAGGTCTCTGTCCATAGATGGCTGATGTCATTGCTCTGGGCCCAGGGGATGCAGAACATCATGGTGGAAGAGTGCAGTGGAGGAAGGTGGCTCGGGACACGGCCACCAGGAAACAGAGACCCTGCAGACCAGGATCAAATATCTACCCCAAAGGGATGCCCCCGAGACCCTCCTCCTCCAGCCACGCTCCGCCTGCCTGGAATCATCACCCAGCTGACCCTCAGGGGATGAATGCCTGAGTCGGCCACAGCTCCCCGAGCCCAAACGTTCACCTCTAACTTTCCTGCACTGTGTCACACAGGAGCTTTGGGGGACACCTCACAGCTGAACTGTAACAACCGTGAGCCTTACCCAGAGGTAGCCCCCCTTCCTCCTCCAGCCCACACAGACTGGGCAGGGCCTGGTCTCGCAGCCGCGTGCACGCAGCCGCTCTGAGCACCTGTGATGGCTGCCTTCCTCTCCGGCTGTCCTTGAGAAGGGGACCTGTGGAGGACAGAGACTGGGACTGTTCGCCTCCAGAACTTCAGGCAGGCACAGGTGCCTCCTCCACGAGCACCTGCTGACTCACGAGTGTGTGAGGGATGGACGGGCACCGGGGGCTGCAGGAGGGTCCTGCTCCTGAACAGTGACGTGCTGCTATTGCAGAACTTCTGTCTCAGCAATGACAAAGGCCCTGCCCTCCTGGTGCCCCTGCCTGCAGGACCACAGGTGAGGGTGGGCCTGCCTTTTGAGACCCATGCAGAGCCCAGGCCATGGTTTCCTGGAGAAGGAATGCAGGCCCTGGCCTCACCGGCACTGAGCGAGACGGCGGGCGTCATGCTGGCTCACTCAATGGGCCCTCTCAAGGCACTCCCGGGAGGCCTTCCAAAGCCTGGGTCCTTGACCTTTGAACGTTTGCTGTTTGCTCTGTGTGTGTGGCTGACCCTCACTGTTCTAGTTTATGGACATCTGTTCTTATTTGGGCATTCGTGTTCTCACACCTTCAGTCAACAAACACTGCCAAAGGTCTACTTGGGCCAGGTCCACCTCGTACCACTCCCTCGATGACGTTTTCCCCGACTTCATCAGTCTGAATGGACAACGTGGCTGTGGCCTGTTTCCGACTCACATGATGAGGTCCTTTTGGCTTTCACTTCCTCTGTCAGGGAGACGCTCAAGGAGCCACGAGGCTTGCAGGTGTCTGTATCCACCGGGCTGAGTGTGTCCACTGAGGCATGTGGGAGGGTGGTGTCTGGAAGTGCCCCCGCTAGGGTTTCAGTGTGTCTCCCAAAGGTCATGTGTTGGAGATTCAGTCCCTGAATTGAGAGTGGGACCTTTAATAGATGATTCAAGGGCTCTGTCCTCGGTACCAGACCACTGCTGCTATCACGGCTGCGGGTCCCTTACCACAGGAGTGGGTCTGTTATTAAAATGAGCCTGACTCTCTCTCCCCCTCTCTCATGCTCTCTTGCCCTTCTGCCTTCCACCATGGGATAACACACCAAGAATCCCCTCACCAGATGCAGACCCCTCAATCTTGGACTCTTCAGTCTTTGAAACTATATAAAATGAACCTATTCTTTATTACCCAGGCCCGGGTATTCCATTATAGGAACACAACATAAAGAACACCCCTTTTCAAAAGCAGACATTTTAAAGAGATAATACTATATCTTATCCTCTGAGTTTTGAATAATGCACACATATTGCCTGTTATTTTCTCTTGACACTAATAAGTGGCTTCCTGGTGACCAGCCCTGATCTGCACCTCTGTATAAACTGGATCTCAGACCACAGCCTCTATGACCATAAAATAATTTTGGCTGGAGATTTATAAGTATTGGGTCCCAGAAACAAAACAAATAATAATAATAAGAAGAATTTTTTTAAAAGGGGGTGAGGGAAGAAACACTACTTCCTGAGAATACTTAAGGATTAAATCTGGAATCCACAAGAATTTCCAGACCCTACAGACGAACCCATAGTTCCAAGTCTGTGACTAAGTCAGATGTGACTTTGGAATACTCTGAGTTTATAAATTGAGTCATGGCCTTGCCAGACAAGTGCCAGGAGGGCTATAAATTATTAATTAAGCTTGAGATTGAGCGTGCCCAAGAAGGTCCACTGTAGGCCAACACCATCCTCCAAATGGGGCTCAGAATTGTAGCCCCGTGTTTTATAAGGTCTCTTGCAAATACAGACATGTTTTCACCTGCAAAGTATGCAGTCAGTGGGTCTCGGCCAGTGGCCCACGTGGGTGTTCCACAGAGATGCCGTGGGGCGGGGGAGAGGCAGGAGAGGAGAAAGGCAAGGAGGAATTGGAGAAGGCAGGAGAGACTAAAAGTGATTCCTCTTTAGTTATCATTGTGAGGTCAGAAGGAAGAACAAATACGTTGACGAAACACAGAGTGGTCTAAAGGAATGCTGGGGGCTTCTCCCACTTTCCTCCTGGTTTCAGAACTGCTGTCTTTGCTGAACGTAACCTCGGGGAGGCCACTCCGATTGGGTGGGCTCATGCTCCCAGTTATGAGATGATAAGGCTCAGCAGCTGTCTAGCCCTGGGCTGGTGTGTAGTAGGTGCTTAGGAAACGGAGAGGTGATTCTGAGTGTCAGTGAGGGTCTGAACAGCAAAACACATCTCCTTGGGTACCAAAGGGGTTCAGAGTAGGGAACTGAGACACAGGAAAGGGGTTCAGAATCTAAACCGGGATGATGAAATGAATGATGGCAAGGGTCCACGGCCTCCGTGAAGCCAGCAGTGGTCACAGGAGCCCAGAGGGGCTGGGATCATGGTCATGCCGTTCCAGGGCCACGAGGTCTTGAAGGAAATGCTGCTGTAACTGGGAGGTGAGGTGCCCACAGGGTGACTCTCTGGCTTCTCCAGTTTCCCGTGTATCCCGAGCGAGGAGAGAGCAAGGCCTGGCCCTTGAGAGGCGTTCAGGCTGGGCAGGCAAGGCAGGCTCTGAGTTCCAGAGGCCTGCAGTGACCACAGCAGCTCAGGAGCCTGCACCACTGAGCAGGTTGTCACACCAAGGGCCACGTGTGCCACGGGCAAGGATCTGAGCCTTGTAGGGAGCCACGGCCACAAACCAGCTCCTGAGGGTATTTGTTCAGTTCTGTTAGAGCAATGCAGAGGTAACCACGGCGCCTGGCTAGTCCTCTTCCCCCGTGGACAAACAGCGGGGGTCCTGAGGGGCAGGCTGGCCTCCTGTGAGACTTCTCCTAAGCAGAGGCCTCCAATGACCCAGAGGGGAAACTGCGGAGCTGAGAGTCATTAGACCCAGTTAGACTGACAGTATCATCACCACCTGGCAGGTTCTCCTGGGTGTCCACAGGATACGGTGTCTTGTATCCCCCTCCCAGTGCGGATGCCAGGGTGTAGGGAGGCCGAGGAGGGGCTTTCACTTCCTTTCCTTTCTGTTTACAGACCCTTCTCCCTGGCCGTGCAAATGGGGCGGCGTCAAGGGCTATGGGCACCAGGCACGTTGGAGGCTACTCAGCCCTGCCCTCAGCTCAGGGAGCTCCTCACCCTGGACACTGCCCTCACAGGGTCAAGGCTTTTAGACCTGGCAAAGAGTCAACCGCTGGGCCATTTGGTTTAGGGGATCTGGGTGTAAATCTTGACTCCACCAATTCATTTGTTAAATAACTGCAAGGGAGGTGACATGAACCTTCTAGGTGTTAGGATTCTTCTCTGGGAATACAGTTCCTCCCAGTGTCCTTGGGAAGACCTAAGGACTAGGACACTGGAAATGTGTAAGAGCTAAGTAAATTCACATGCGTGTGTCATTAACTTTCAGAGAATGGAGTTGTGGTGGGTATTCTTCACCTGAGTCAAAATGATGGTGAGGGTGATGGTGAAGATGGTGGTAATGGTGATGGTGAAGATGGTGGTGATGACATGATGGTTATAATGATGAAGATGAAGATGATGGTGGTGATGATGATGGTGATGGTGATGATGGTGGTGATGGTGGTGATGATGATGGTGATGGTGGTGATGGTGGTGATGATAGTATGGGTGAAAATGGTGGTGGTGATGATGATGGAGATGGTGATGATGGTGATAAGTGGTGATTATGATAATGGTGGTGATTGTGATGATGATGGTGATGGGAAAGATGGTCCACTTGTGTCCATGTCTCCTGCCTCCACACTGATCCAAGCCACTGCTGGACCACTGCTATGCCCTTCTCGCTGGTCTAGGTTGTCTCCTGTCGTCCTCGTCCTCTGTTCCCCACACTGCCGCCAGAGTGAGCTTCTGAAAGCACAAATCAGTCGCTATTCCCCCACTCAGAGTTGTCTAAAGGCTCCTCATTGGAGAATCGACAGCAGAGTTCTCAATATGGCTTCCATATCATTCAGTGTCTGGTTGACGCCCCTCTCTCTATCTCCGCAGGCTCCTGTACATGCCAGCTGCATGGCCATCTATTGGATGTGCCAGGTTTTGCCCCTCGGGGTCTCGGCATCTGCTCTTCTCTCACCTGGAAAGCTCTTCCCAGCCTCCCCACCTCCCTTCCCCTTGGAAATGCCAACTCATCAGAGCTCAGCTCATCTGCTTCTTCCTCAGGGAGGCGAGGTCCTCCTCCGGAGACGTGCACCCCCCCGCCAGCCTCCTTATGAGCAGTTAAAGACCCCTCTTCCTGGCTCACCAGCCGGTTCCTTTCCTCCATCGCACTTTATATGGCTATATTTACTTGGGATCTTTGATATCTTCAGGAATGCAGGAGTCTACTCTGTCCTTCTCTTTGTTATGAATGGTCTGTGAGGTGTCCCCTCAAAGCTCATGTGTGTCACTGTGCAAGAAAGTGTAGAGGTGAAATGATTGGGCTATGGGAGCCTTAATGAGTGCATTCATCCCCTGATAGGGATTAACTGCAGGCAGGTGGGGTGTGGCTGGAGGAGGAGGATCACTGGGGACCTGACTCTGTGAGCTTCAAATAAACTTTCCCTCCTCCGATTGTCCTTGTTAGGTCTTCTGGTCACAGAGATGAAGAGGCTGACTAAGACACTCCTGTATCTCCAAGGACCACAGAGTGCTTCGTGCATGGTCGACCCTCACTCAACATTCGCTGGGTAGGTGAGTGCATAAGTGGACAAGGGAGGGAGTGAACGGTGTGTGGCAAAAGCAATTATCCTATCTGGGCCTTAGTCACACTTTCTGTAAAGTGGAGAAGTTACTGTCCTCACCCCTGCCTGTCTAGAGGCGTAGTATGGGATTCCACACTCCACCAAATGGAATCCCCTTCACCCCCCAGTCAAGAGGCATCTGCCTGAGGGCTCTCTGTGCCCACCTTCCTCCCAAACTTGCCTTCCATGAACCACAAGCTGGAAATCGGGCCACGTGCTGGTATCCCATGCCTGGGACCAGTTTGGGGATCAATCATTATGACTGAGAAAATCTTCAGGGCCTCCCTTCAACCCCTGTCCACCCCTCCACTCATCACCCAGAGTCTCAGCGTGTCCGTCTCATGGTCAAGGCTCAGCCCACCTTGCATCAGGAGCAGGAGTGCAGGAGGCCGGCAGGCTCCCATCGGTGATGGTCTCCCCAGGCCCCACTAGTACCCCAGCCCCGGCAGCGGCTGGGCCATGGGTCCCCCACACTTGGTGGTCTGGCTCTAGCATGCTGGCCATCCCTCAGACTCACTCTGGAAAGGCCTGAGCTGGTCTGAACCCAGACTCTCGGCCACTCCAGGGCTACAAAACAGAGAACTGGACTTCAAGCCCCGTGGCCTCTCCGGCCCCAGGAAATCATACAGGAACTTTCTCATTTGAACTCTGGGCCAGTTTTTGTCCTTAATTATGCAATTTGAAAGTCAACCATGACCACACTTACTGGGCATCGGGAATGGAAACATCCTTCTTTGCCAGTGAAGGCCAATTTGACTTTTCTATCTATGGCATTTAAACCCTTGTGTTTGTGTTTTCTTGTAAGCAGCTCTGGAGCTCCGAAGCAGCCGTTCAAGATGTGCAAATTGGTGGGAATGTGCTTGGCAGTCATCTTGAGATGCTGAGTTTACAAATCTGTCTTTCCAGTCATCTGAATTCAGCGTGATACCTTTTGGCCCAACTCCAACAAATGCTGTGAACGCATGTGCTTAGAGATCAGAGAGTCTACACGGCTCAGTTAGATGTGGATCAAAGGAACCAGATGTTTGCGTTAGAATTTGACGTAGGATCGTCCCCTAAACATGATTGACGTCTGTTTCCAACATATCAACTGCCATTGGAACCTACGTTTCTATGTGGCATTCCCTCTGATTTCACAGACTAATTTAAACTAGGAATGAGTTTAATCCTGGCCCACAGGAAATCTGTGCAACTTGAAAATTATTATGAGGAATAATTGAGATCTGGTTTTGTGCCAAGGACTGTGTTAATGTCCCTTGATGTGTAAATAGTGTTAAGCTATTTCTGCTTCATTCTCTAGTGGGAGAAACAGAAAAACTGTTCTAGTAGAATGATCACATTGTGTGTGTGTGTGTGTGTGTGTGTGTGTGTGTGTGTGTTCAGCCATAGGAAATCTCTCATACACACACACACACACACACACACACACACACACACACACACAGGCAAAGGGAAGGCTTCAGAGAGCTGGTGACATCTGAGTTGAGTCCCACGTGAACACCAGGCCCAGGGATGCTAGGTCAGGAAGGCAGGGTCAGGAGACAAGGGGGGCAAAGGACGTAAACAGGAAATTAACAGAGTGGATTTTAAAGCCCGGGAACATCCGCTGACATGTTCAAAATTGTGGTAATTAATTCCTACCAGACTGGAAAATTGAGAGGCCGCGGTAGTGCCAAGTGTTCCTGAGCCCTGAGGCCGTGGGCGCTGATGCAGCCGCGCTCAAGAGCAAGCTGCCAGTCCTCGCCCGCGGCAGGTGGTCACCTCCTCTGCCCAGCAATGCGGGGACTTTCTCTAGCAGCTTAAGGACACCGTCATTGGAGACGCCGGCAGCTGGAGGCCTCCATCGCCCGGTGACAGCGTGCAGTGGACTGAGCATGCAATGAGGGGGTCTAGACCCCAGGCTGTGGGAGGAGGGACACAGAGCGACGCAGGGGCCGAGAAGCTGTGGGAGGAGGCACTGGGGCCGGGGCAGAGGGCTGCTCCCTTGTGCAGCCGGAGGTCACACTGCTGCCACCCTGGGCGGGGAGAGCAGTGGGAAGCCCTGGGTCCTGTGCAGGGCAATGGGAAGGGCCCTGTGGGTCCTCTGAAGCCACAGCTGGTTCGTTCTATAGGCAGCGGGTCACCAAGGGGAGCTGCCTGCGTGCACAGAGATGTGACTAGGTTTGAGTTTTAAAGTTGACCCATTGAGCGGCAGCTCCAGGGAGGAGCCAGAAGGAAGTGCTGAGTGCCAGCGGGGTCCTGGGAGCAGGCAACAGGTTCTCCCACGTTGTCTACATTTGTCCTCCACAGGTAAGAAAGTGGAATCTGAATGTGTCACCAGAGCCTCCTGTGTCGGTCCCAGGGCATCTCCTGTACCTTCTGCACAGCATGCAGCTGTCCCCAAAGTCCACCCTCCCTCTTCTCAGCACCTCTGAACTGGACCAGTGCCGGCAGGGCCCAGAGGCTGACCCGAAGCTCGGCTTGATGTTCCCCTCAGAGTCAAGGTTTTGTCCTCCCACCTGGGCTTGCCCTGGTTCACACCCCAAGAGGGATCCCGACTTATCTTGGGAGAAGGAGAAGACCTCCCAGGGACGTCTTGGAACTCAACGTCAGAGAATCAAGTCACGTGAGTCACCGTATGACCAAGCCCGAGGAAAAATCATGCACACTCCTCAATGGATGTGGAAAAAAACCTGTGACAAAAGCCTGATATCCAGTGTAAATAGCGACTCTCCCCCACGTCGGAGTGGAGGGGACTTGTGGGCTGCAGGAGCACATCTGAACAGAACCACAGCAGCAGGATTCCCCTGGGGAGAGGTGGACGCTGCCCCCAGACGAGGAAGAAGACAGCCGTGTGGCCTCTCAGCAGAGGGTCAGCTGTGCGACAGGAAGGAGTGGAGACGCCAGGCTAGAGAAGGAAGTGAAATCGTCCACCTCACGGACGGCGCGGTGGGTTTGTGGAAGGTGGAGCAGCCAACACACCCCGAGTGAAGGTGTGAGTTAGCACAGGACAGTGCACCAAGATCAATCGAAGCTTAGACACCTTACATCCATAACGGAAGCTTGAAATCAAATTTATGAAAAATCCCTCATTAAGCATCAAAATAAATGACCCAGAGGAAATAACGTCAAAAGAAAGATGTTTATGTAAAAGACTAAAAAAAACCTTTACTGAGATGAATTAAAGAAGACTGACATGAAGAACTGTTCCATGTTTACGGATCAGAACCCTAGACATCAGTAAAGTGCAGTTCTCCCCAACTGACCCACACGGTTCAGACAATCTTAGCTGAACCCCTGATAGGTATTTTTTTTTTTTGGTAGAAATTGACAAACTGATTCTAAAATCCACAAGGAAAGGCAAAACACCAGGGTAACCAAATAGCTTAGATAAAGGCAAATAAAGCTGGAGGACTTGCATTATTTGATTTCAAGACTTATTTTAAAGCTACAGTGATCATGATAGTGTGGAACCAATATAAAAATAGGCAGATAGAGGCTGGACCATGACAGTGCGTCCAGATATAGACAAACACTGTGTGGACAACCAGTGTGTAAAGAAAAGGGAGGAGATACTACTAAAAGGGAAAATGATAGTCTTACCAAAAAACAGTTCTGGAGCAAGAGTGCACACATGCATACACACACATATGTGCTCACACACACATGCACAAACACACACACGCACACATACACGCACACACACACACACACATGCATCCCTACCTCACACCATACAGAAGAGTGTATTCAGAATGGGTGGTTCTGTGGCAGGTCAGAATGGCACGTCGGCAGCTTCAGCGCCAACAGGCGGGTCTGCGGGCCGACCCACAGCAGCTCTGCTGACCAGTGTGTCACACAGAGGCCTGCAGTGGCTGCAGGTACCTGTGACAGATGACCACGGCAGCAGAAGCAGAAGACGAGGAGCAGGGACAACAGGTCCCTTTAGGCCCAGTGCAGCAGGAGTCCCCAGGCTGTGTGAGCTCTGTCCCCAGGCTGTTGACAAGCTCATACCCATGTAAGGGACACGGAATGCACCTCCCATAGAGTCCCACAGGTCCCTTTAGGCCCAGTGCAGCAGGAGTCCCCAGGCTGTGTGAGCTCTGTCCCCAGGCTGTTGACAAGCTCATACCCATGTAAGGGACACGGAATGCACCTCCCATAGAGTCCCACCAACCCCCTGGCCTCGATGAGCCCAAACCTGCTTGTGTTTAACAGTAAAAGCCCTGCTGCGCTCGGGGCTCCAACTTTGGGGATTATCCCTCTGGGCCGTGGCACCACCAATACAGTGTCTACCTATTAAAAAAAAAAGCACTACCTATGAAAGACCACATTAATAAACTGATCTTCACCCAAATCACAATCTGCTTTTCAATATCACTATCCAAACAAAGTAACCTCTGGTGGACACAGCAATAAGGACGAACCTCCCACTGCCCCAGAGGGAGAGCAGCACGTGCTGTGTCAAAGTCCATCATGCAGGACAAAGGTGACGCTGAGCCCGTCCCCAGCCCAGGAGCAGAGAGCAGAACAGGGCAGGTCTGGGTGGTGTGTGGGTGGAGGATGGAGACACACACACACACACACACACACACACACACACACACACACCTCCGGGGGCTGTATGTTCATTACCTATGTTGGGGAGACGGTTTCTCAGGTGCACTCTTATGCCAAATTGTAGGAAATTGTGCACTTTAAACACCGGAAGCTGATGATGCCAATCATACCTCAATAGACACGCTCGAAATACATGTTAAAATGGTTTAAAATGGAAAAGTCACAGAGAAGTTAAGGGAAGGACTAGAGGAGGCTGGTAAAAACTTAAGCAAAGCTAGTATCTCAGGGAGGAGAGAGGTCGGGAGTTGGAAGGTAGAAAAAGGGCTGAGGGAGATGAGGAAAGCCAATGTCCACGTGTGTAAAATGAGGCCCACAAGAGCATCTCTCTCACAGGCTCTTGTGAGGTTTAACCTTAACTCAATGTGAAGGGCAGCAATTAGAATATGCCATAAATCAGCAGTAGTCTTTAGCACTGATGCAAGCAATGCTACAGTAGCATGATGCTACTGAGTTAATGCTGTGATGACTCAGAACATAGAATCATTTTCAGCTGGGTGGAGGGGAAATCTAGGCTGGCCTCCTGGAGGAGGTCCTCTTCTGTTGAAGGAATAAAGGACCCGAGGCACTCTTATTCAAATGTTTATATCCCTATGACCAACACATCTCTGTCACCCAGTGTCCTCTCTTTCTGTATCTCCCCTCAATACCCAGCAGAGTGAACCCAGACACACAGAGTCGTGGAATGTGAGACCTGGAAGGAACCAGAGGGATCAGCTCTCTGACTTCCCATTTCACTAGTCAGGGAAAGGATTTTAAAGGCAGCTGTGCATAAAGGAGCCACTGATGTGGAGGGCAAGTCTTTGACCTTGAGGAGGCTTCCAGGGAGCCTCTTCAGCTCTGTGGTCATCTGGTGTTTTCCACGTAAATCGAGGGCAAACTTAACGGCCTGGGAATGGGGGGGGGTGACCCCATAACTCCCTTCCCCAAGGGGTCCACACAAATTCCTTTATATTCCTCCTTTTAAAGCGTGAAGAACATTGGAGATTTAGAATGCAGTTTGCTTAATCTAATTGTCCAGACGAAAAGAAAAAGAGACTTGGAGAAACACACTGGATTTGGGCCCTTCTGGGGACTTCACATCAAAGCCAGCTTCTGTAGGAGAATTGAGGGTGACCGAGAGGGTGTCTTGAGGCTGAAGCCTCTGAAGAAGCCACATCTGTGTTCAGGCTTTACAGACGGCTGAGCAGATCCTCGTGGCACAGAGGCCTGGGTGTTGCAGGTGGACAGAATTAAGTCAGCTTGGGCCACCTTAGGCCCTTTCAGAAGAGCTGTTTAATGTTTTTTTTTTTTTCTTTTAGAGAACCACCTCGAGGGCTCAGAATCCCCTGCCTCAGCCTCTGAGTAGCTGTGTCTAGAGGCAGGTGCCATGGTGCTGTGCCAGCCAAGCCACTTACTTTGAACCTTTGTGTCTGACCAGACGTTCTCATGGCTCTCGGGTCAGCCTCTCAGAGTGTATCGCTAAGTCTGCAGGATCTCCAGCCTCCACCGACCTGAGGGCTGGGATGATTGGCACCTGATATCTCAGGGAAGATCGCCCCTCCTTGCTGGAGCCCTCCAAACTAAGGATCCCACCCATGTATTTGTTAAATGGATTGATTTATGACTCCGCTGGTTTTAAAATTTTATGTAACCGACCTCTTTCACCGCAGAACACATCACTTGGGGTAACTCAAATCTGTTTTCCTGGGGCCAGGGTCATTCATATTTGGCTCAGAAGAAACTATTTCCTTATTTTCCATTAAAGCAGAGCTGCTATCATTCATCAGCCATGTCAGCACTCTGAAGCACATGGCTCCCTAACTGGGTATCTTCACAAGCAGATCCTAAGATAGCAAGAGAAGCATCTTGTCCTCACCGGCTCAGAGGAGCAGATGCTCAGAAGTGAATCAGTAAGCAGGCGTGGAGCCGCAGGCCTGTGATCCCAGCAACTCCGAGGCAGGGACTGGAGGATCAGGTTCAAGTTCAAGTTCAAGGCCAGCCTGGACAACATAGTGAGACCCTGTCTCAAAACATAAAATAAGGTCTGGGGATGTAGCTTAGGAGTAGAGCGCTTGTCTTATATGTGCATGGCCTGGGTTCAGCCCCCCCCCCCCCCAAATATATATATGGAGAGAGAGAGAGAGAGAGAGAGTTGCTGTTTCCTGTGTAGCATCTCGGACTGTTCACAGAACACTACAAACAATTCTTGTTCTTTGCACTAGTTGTCCACAGTCCCCAAAGTGTAAAACCACTGCTCCCAGGGGAAATAGGGGGCCAGGTCCCCGTGGGCTCTGACCACATTTCCATCAATGGATCAATATGCAATCCTGTATTTCTGTTTTAAAACACCTCATTTCATATGAACTGCTGCTTCATTGACGTCAAAGATGTTACTGGAGTCCTAGGCCAGAGGCCTGGCTCCTGGGGATCCCAACAGACCAGGTCCAGCTGCTTCACCCTGAAGATACAAATGGAGAGAGACCGTGGTGACGAAGGAGGGAAGGGGTTTATTTCAGGGTGACCAGCCCTGGGAAGGACAGGGGCACTCCCACCCCCAGCGCTGTCTGCAAAGTGCTGGACCCGGTTGGAGCCTAACATGGGGGCAGAAGGTGGGCAGGCCAGGAGCAGGCCAGATGGCCAGGCAGGCCTTGGGGATCTTGGTCTGGTCATGCAGGGTCCTGCTGGTGCTGGGGCATCACTACTGCGTGAGGGGGAATCCAGGTTCAAACCCTGGGGGATGGCCTGCGAGGCTCCCCCTTCCTGGGACTCAGAGAAGCCCGGGAGAGGAATGGCGAGCAGAGACAGAAGGTCAGAGGGACCAAGTGGAGCTGGCTCTGGCAACAACGGGCCCTGTTTCAACCTCATGGGCAGCTGTCCATGGTTCATGTGGAGTGCAGCCCATCTAACACACGCATTTCCCCCATCAGGCCTATCAGAGCTTTCCTGTGCTTGGGGACACTGGAGAGAGCCAATCCTGTCCAACTTCTGTTGGGGACCTTCAGCATCAGCATCAAAATCTGGGGTCACTCCGACCGTCCACCGTTGTCACATACGCAGGATCCCGAGAAAGAAGGCACCTCCAGTAAGGATTTGCAGACAAATGTTAGTGCGCAGGCAGGTTTGCAAATGGAACATCTGTGCCTGGTGACGAACCCCTGTGGCTCTGGGCCCCCACGCCTCGGCTTCCTAACCTCCCTTCCGTACTGCAGCTGCTCGGAGCCTGGAAATTACATTTCTTCGGCCTTTCTGCCAGGGGAAATCTTATTTGGATTCTGCCCACAACAAGAATTTGCTTTGGCTCGTGAAAGTGGGAGAGAGAGTTAGGAGCAGTTGGGGTCCTTGGATGAGGCCGGGGGATGCACGGTGTGGGCAGAGGGCTGGGGGACCCTCTGCCACGCTTCCCGGGTGTTCTCTGTGAGTCACTGGCTGCCTGCTTTCCTGAGGTCACCTGTGGTTGCCTCTACGTTTGCACGTTAGCTTTGCCCAGAATCCTGTGCCTGGCCCCTTCTTCAAGTCCCTCCTGATAACAACTGGGAAGGCAGCAAGCCTGCATCTGAGTGTTTAAATGTCTTTTCACTCAGGGAGACTGGTGTATTTCAAATAGCACATCTGGGGACCCATGTTCCAGTTGATCTGCCCACAAACAGCCTTCTCACCGTCCCAGTGTGCGCCCCTGGGTGGCTGTGCATTGAAGAGCACATCGAATGCTTCGCATCATTCCATATTCAGACAGAACTAATATTTATATGTGGCTTATTAGGTTCCAGGCGTGATGCAAGGTGCTGAAGAAAAATATTCTGTTCTGATCCTTACGGCAGCCCGACGGGGAAGGCAATATTAGCTCTCACCAAATGAGACTCATCGACGTTTAATTCCTCAACCAGGGTCATAAAAACAGTAAATGGTAGAAGCGTAATTCAGCACAACACTCCCACGAAGCCCCCCTGCTGCTTTCTCCAACTGAATCCTTCCAGATAATTCCGTATCTCCTCCTTGCCTCCCACACCCTCCATCTTGCATCAACCTATGTTTTTTTTTTTTTTTTCCAATTTGCAGGAGGCGGAGGGAAACATTTGAATGAAGTCGGATTTGGGTCCTAAGAAAGAATATTTTGCGTATTTTACATTTTATTTGACACCCGTGATGAACGGCAAGGACTCATTTTCTCAATCACGAGGGCAATTATGAAACCGAGACGCCGCGCTGGCTGCACCCCCACCTGGCGCTGGGAGGAGACGGGCGCCTTTTCAGCCCTCGACGTGCAGGTGGACGAGTGCCTCTCCACGGCCCTTGCCGGCTCTGTAATTGGAAACACTTGTCGACGGCGTCTCCAGACGCTCCAGGCTCTGAGGCGGTGCCAGCGTGTGGCTCTTCGCTTAGTCACTGTGTCACTTGAGCCTTAAGAGTCAAAGCGAGTTTATGGGCTGAATGCCACATATTCACCTCGTAAATATTTATGAGCGCCAACTCTGTGACGGGCACGATGCTAACACGTAGATGTGCTCTCATCTGGGCAAAGCCCTGAGCTTTCTTTCTTCCCTTTTTTTATTTTTTGGTACCAGGGATTGAGCCCAGCGGTGCTTAACCACTGAGCCACATCCCCAGCCCTTTTTATTTTTTATTATGAGTCAGGTCTCACCAAGTTCCTTGGGGACTTGCCTAGTTGCTAAGGCTACCCTCGAACCTGCCAAGTTGCTGAGGCTGGCCTCAAACTTGGGATCCCCCTGTCTCAGTCTCGGGAGTCACTGGATTATAGGCAGGTGCCACTGCATCCAGCAAAGAGCCCTGTCCATGGCCAGGTGTGTTCGCATCCTTAACGTCGTCCGATGTGCACTCGGACAGAATCAGAGTCTTCATGGGAGTCAATGAGTGACACTCTGTTCTCTTAGGATGAATGGAAAGGCTATGGTTACAGACTCGATGCTTCTGAATCCCCCAAACTGACATGCTGAAGCCTCACTTCCAGTGCGATTGTCCCTAGTCACCCTTGACCTTCCCCACTTCTCCCCCTCCCTGCCTCCTGGCTGCCATGATTGGGGCAGCTGTCCTCCTCCGCCAGGCTCTCCCGCCATGATGCTGCCTCACCTGGACCCAGACCAATGCAGTCAGCCCGCCAGGGACTGAACTTCTGACCCCAAGAGCCAGAATAAACTTCTCCTCCTCTAAGTTGTTCCTGCCGGGTATTTTGATGACATCGATGACAGCCAGGCGGAAGGAGCCCTCAGATCTGGAGAATCCTGTTTCAGCCTCCCACGGAGACCAACGCCACCGCTGCCCACGCGGAAACCAGCCCAGGCCACTGCCAACCACAGCACCCACAGGCGTGGCCCGCCCAGGTCTGCTCCTGGTAGGAAGGGGGCTCTAAGGACATCTCTGTCCTCTGCCACCTCCCTCAGGCAGCAGCACCAGCCTCGGGCTTCCTGGGAAGAGAGAGAGGAGAACGTCATGACAAATGTCAATGCAGAGTCCCTGCGGGGTTTGTAAGGGAGGAGGTGGCCCGGATGCCCCAGGCAGGAGCAGGTCCGGGGCACAGTTTGGTTGACTCTCTGGCCGAGTGGATGAGGTTGGCTGGAAAGTGGGAGGAGAGCCCGCTGCTCCTCAGGGCTCGGAGTCCATCCCTCGCTCTCTGCCTGGACCTTCTGCAGGACAGTTGACGTCCTGGCCTCCTGACCCCCCACTCCTCCTCAGCAGGAGCAAAGCCCGTTTATCTGTCAAAAGTCCAAGTGCAACGGTGTCTCCTCCAACCTCTCTGCCACTTTCTGCTTTAACTGTCCCCTAATCGTGGCTCAAGAGTCCCTGAGCAAGTGACACCCAGGGCTCCCTGCAGTCGGTGTGAGGAGAACAAAGACCGGCCAGACACCCTTTGTGATAACCCAGCCTTTGCTTTCTCTCCACCCTCTCTGCGTCCACAAAGGTCGGATTTGCAATATCAACATCAAGTGCACTGGCATTTCAGCCGGGAGAAGGGGCACCGTCTTCTGAGTCATTTACTGATTTGAATCTCTTCCTGCTCAATTATCTAGGGTGGTTCGGGATTTCCTGACCCAAACCAATGGAGTGAGAGAGATGTATTCCAAAAGAGTGAATTTGGGGGTCTGTGGACTTCAGGATTTGCTCCTTTGTGTGTGAGCCAGGAACCCTTAGGGTCTGCCTTTAAGGAAATCAGTCTGTTCATTTGATCTCCATTTCCCCAGATCTGTGACCTTTGAGATTTGTGCTACCCCCTAGAGTAGCCACTAGCCACTTGTGGCAATTTAAATGAATTGAATTAAAAATTCACTTCCCAGATTGGACACATTCACATTCACATTCTCAGGGTTCAATAGCTCAGGCTGCTGGTGGCTGCCATGTTGGTCAATACAGGTGAAGGATATTCCCAACACGACAGGAAGGTTCCTAGGACAGCTCCAGGGCTCGGGTAGGACATAGCAAAGAGGAGAGGCCCAGAGACCGAGGCAGTTTGCCCAGAGATTCAGAGCATAGGTTTGGGATTAGACAAGCCTGGGTTAATATTGCAGATCTGTCCCATTCTCTCCTGCTGTGCAACCCTGGACTGTTACTTAACTTCTCTGGGCTTCAAGGTCCTCATCTAGCACGTGGGGATAATAACATCCTCAGGGTGAACTGTGAAAGTTCAGTGACACTGAATGAGACGAGGTATGTCAAGTGCTAACCTCGGAAATGGACGTTGTTCTTACTTGAGCATCGAGAAATAGGTAAAGGAGTCATTTTGCTCAGGCTGCCACGCTGGTGGCTGAATGTACAGGACTTACCCGAGCTGCTTGTCCAGTCCAGGAGGACCTGACCCGCTCTGGTGTTTAGCAACGGGATTTCCCATCTGGCCGGCATCCTGGGCAACTCAATTTGTGACCTTTCCTTTCTGAAAGGTAAACAGCACAGAGGTCGCGAGCTTGGCAATGGCTTTATCTTTGTAGAAATGCCCATGGACCCCAGTGCCGGCAGGATATCAAGCGCATGAGAAAGCTGTCACTAAAAACATGCCTTTGATCTGTAGCGCCCGTGTCCCTTCCAAGCCCACCCACCTGGGAGGATTTTCATGAATCACTCATTCACTCTGTGGCCATTCGTAGGAGTTACGTGGCTCTGCACGTGTGACGGTGTTTGTGGAGGAGCATGGGAGAGGCCTGGGGAGCGGGCAGTGGGTCTGATGGTGAGGGGGTTCAGAAGGTGAAGTTCCGGCACCCGGCTGTCACCCAGATGGAGTGTCCTCACCCTGTGCTGACTTGCAATATAAGATGTCAGAAGTCTCCATGTCACATGCTGGTGCTTAGCATCGGGCCGGAGCCCTGGGTGGGAGTCAGCAGACCTGGGTTTTGCTCTCTGGATGACGACATGTTACCCCAGTGTCCCCAGAATATCGTCACTGAGCCTCCTGGTGCCTCAATCTTACAGATAATGGCCCCTATGAATAGTGTCCAGTGACACCTGCCGTAGGTTTGCCTTGAGACTCACAGGAAGTCATGCACGTGGGGTGGCCTGTGGCTATGCCATCCCTCCTGCACCTCTTGCCCAGGACCTCCATTGTCCTCCCCGGCCCTTGGAAAGATCCTAAAGCCCCCAGCAGCCGTGGCAAGTCTGCTTTTCCTGACGGCACGGTGTGGACTGTGACTTGGTAATGATTTGCTCAAGCATTCGGCCCCTGTCTGCCTTGGCCACGAGATAAGTTCCCCAAAGGCAAATATCCCAAATCTTTCATTTAGTATTTTTGCAAATACTCTTTATTTATCCAATGTCATTATCTTTCTGCCCTCCCCAACAGAAGCTCAGGATGCAGCCTAACAGATCAAAGCCAACCTCGACAGCCCTGTCTCCTGCCCAGGATCCCTTGTCCCTTGGGAGTGCCTTTGTCCTAACCAATGGGATATAAGGGAGAATTTCTTAGAAGTGAGTGATGCAGGAAAATCTTATGCTTCTGTAATTAAGATATTCTAAACCGCTGACACTTCTTTTTAAACTGGAAGTTACGGCTGGAGCCACAGCAGCTGTCTTGAGATCATGAGGCGTCTCAGAGACTGGCAGAAATAGATTCCAAGTATCATAGGCCCTATTAACTAATATTAATTGCTAAATCATTACTCAGATCTTCTTGTTATATAAGAAAAACAAAGTATTCATCTATTGAAGCCACTCTCGGGCTCCCTGTTACTTGGAGTACAGTATTAATTGACCTATAGATCCAACTCGGGCATCTGAGGGCACTTGGTCAATAGCTGGTGCTCAGAAATGCCCGTTGAGTGAATGGCCAGGCAGAGCCATGAGTGAATGAACAGATCACCTATCCTTATGCCCCCTGCAGTGCTCAGCTCAAAGCCTGACATCTAGCAGGCGCTTGATCAATATTTGTTCAACTCAACTAAAGAGGGGCCAGAAACACCTCGCGGAAATACCCTCCTTCCCATGTAAATAGCAGAGCAAAACCTGGCAGGTATCTGAGTCGAGGGAAAGCAGACATTGAGAACACCCAGTACCCAGAAGCAGTGCTCCAAATTAGAACGCTCAAAATAATACCTTCATTGCTCACGTCTTCTGGCAAAGTACAAAGGAGTGGCTCGGAAAATTCCTTCAGCTTGAGGATGACACACACGCGCCTAAATAGGAAAAGCCCCTGTGACCTGCGAGGCCCATTTCCCAGGGAGAGGACCCAGACCCCCAGTGCAGAGCAGCATCCCCCAAGCCACAGAGGCAGGTCCCCGACAGCACCCCAGCTGCCAGGGCCCACCGCCAGCAGGAAGGACCCCAGCCCCCCAAGTCCTCCAGGAGCTCTGCAGGTGCCCTGCCTTCCCTGCGGGGACACGTCACCTCTGGTCTCCTCGGGCCCCAGCCAGCAATGAGGAGGGAAACACGAGGCAGAGTACTGACCGTGAATTCTTCATTCTTATCAGCATATAAAAGGCCCTGGGTGGCGAGCTCTGCCACTGTACTGCTTGTGGCAAAAAGACCGCATGCCCAGGGCCAGCTCGGCTCCCAGGCAGGGGAGGCAAGCACATGTTCAAATGTGCCAGCCGTGAGCACTGCCACCCTGCAGCCTCAGCCGGCCAGGCTCCCTCAGTGGGTTCAGCGGCTCCAAGCCCACCCTGAGAGGAGAATACCAAGTCCAGATGCCCTGGACACCCCCTGCTCAAACATCCGGGCCACACTACAGGGCGCAGGGGGTCAGCCCTTGGCTCTGAGGGGGCGGGGCGAGGCTGTCCAGCATCATGGTCGAGGATGCTCCTGCCAGGTGCCCAG
Source organism: Urocitellus parryii (assembly GCF_045843805.1). Taxonomy (NCBI): domain Eukaryota; kingdom Metazoa; phylum Chordata; class Mammalia; order Rodentia; family Sciuridae; genus Urocitellus; species Urocitellus parryii. The sequence goes on along the minus strand of NC_135539.1, from coordinate 25,776,900 downwards.
CCCTGACCTGGGAAAGGGTCCAAATCCTAGCTCCTAAGTACAGTGGCTGCTAAGCACGGATTAGTTTGGTGCCATCGTAAAGTTGCATGATCGTATAAGTCCAGCCCCACTAAGTCCAGGACAGTCTGGATTCATGGACAGAGGCACAGACAGCAGTGGGCAGTGGTGTAGCAGTCACGTGGTCAGGTCCTGAGGCTGGCTTGACCTCCTCTGAGCCTCGGTCTCCTCATCTGCACAATGGACTTAGTGACATTTAAGGAAATGGTGCAGACATCGCTTTTCAGCATCCTGGCTACCTGTGTGCGTGGGGAACCCAGCCAGGGCCCCGCTGCTCCTGCTCTGCTCATGGTGATACTCCTCGTGGGGGACACTGAGGCTCGGCGGGAAGGGGCCAGGGGTGGAGTGTCCAGCATTCGGAGCTGGAACTGGAGCAGGGCTCCCTGACCTCACGGCTGAGCTCCCTCCCCATCCTGATCTCAGGACACGGGAGCTGAGTGACAACGGGGCAGAGAAGGTGCCACACAGACTCAGAAACCCCTCTCCAGTCCTCCGTCTCTCCCTCTGTGGCCACCCAGAACTCAGAGCTCACGTTGGGACACCTGGGACCCAGGATGCTCTGCTCCTCTGAGATCTTCAGGGTGAGGGAGCTGGCCAAGCCAGATCAAGTGGGAATCAAAAAGGGCCCCCGGGACCGCAGGTCCAGGCTTCATCCAGACCTAATGAAAACCTGCCCGAGGCCGAGCACAGGTGCTCAGGAGCTTTTCCTGCCCCCCGTGGCCGCCCTGTCAAGGATCCACTGCAGCCTGGAAATCAACCACCAGGGGCGAGGCTGGGCTGCCGCTGTGCCTCCCCGACCGTGAGGGGCTGGAGGTTTTCCGTGGATTCCAGGAACATCCGGAGCCAACATTGACACCCACCGGGGGACAGGCGGCCTCTGCACACATCCGAGAATGGCTGAAAGGACCCACGGAGGCTGCAGGTGCCTGTGGGGGGATGGCCCTTCAGCCAGGAGACCACAGGCCAGGGGACAGGTGGCATCTGAGCGATGTGAATGTTCTCTGCACCCTGGACAGAGGACGGAGCCGGTGGGCGTGGACAGGGAGATGGTGGGAGGGGGTGGTAGGAGGCAGCCTGCTCGTGACCCACTCACTCTAACCTCAGCTCACGATGGCACCATGCCACCCCCACCCAGCCCCACGGCCACCCCCACCAAGAGACAAGAGCCTGCCCAGCACCTGGCGCTTCTTAGACCAAGCCCACGTAGTGGGCGTCTGCAGGGTTCGGGGTGCTCGGAGTCTGCTTCACCTTTGATGTTGATTGGCATCTTGGTTTCTTTATGGAAAATTCTCTCCCACAAGACAGAGTCTGCAGCAGCCCAGGAGCAGAGGTGTGGTGAGGAGGAGGGCACAGACTCGCTTATCCCAGCCACTGTGCCCTAGGGGACCCTAGGGACTCAGGCCACCTTGATCCTGGGCGCCCTTAGCCCTGGCTGTCCTTGGCTCTGTTCTTCAGCATTTCTCCAGATGGTCATCAACAAGGGTAAGGGCAGCACATACACTGGGTGGGATTCCGTGGGAGGGCTGCCATGGCCGCAGTGTGTGGGGACTCAGAAGGAGCTGGGACTTGGACTCTGATGATGAGGATACTCTAGCAACCGTACACGCCCACCACTGAGGAACCTCCTGACAGTGAGATGGACAGACGGACCTCTTCTTCCACACCCCTCTCTTTCCTCTGCAAATACCCAAGTACACAGGGAGGGATGCAGTGGGGGCCACAGACAGGCTGGGAAACATGGCCTGCCACACCTGCCATCGCTCTAGGCTGACCAGGGTGCTGATGCCAGTGATCAGCGGGGACACGGCGGAGGGATGGTACCTCATGAAGGTCATCCAGCCACCCGGTGGCAGGTTGATCACCCCGGGACACTCCCGTGACAGAGGGCTCCACCCTTGGTCCTTGCTGGAACAAACCTTTACTCTGGGTTGGCTTTTGCTTCAACTTCCTGGCCTGTCAGGCCTCGCCCACCACGTCACCTGTCAAGTCACTGAACGTGTTATCTACCACCTCTGACCAAAGAACGGACCCCCAGCAGGGAAGCAAGGCAGTGACCTGAGGCCGAGTGTCCAGTCTTATCACGAATCCTGACGCTCAGTAGCATCTGCCTTCACAGATTGGAGGGCTGCCCCTCTGGTGGCTCAGTTACAGCGACAGCTGGGTGGCACTGCCTACCAGAGGCTGCATCTGAGGGTCCGGGGAGGGCCTGTGTCCCCAGAGCTGGAACCTGTGGATCCAGGACTGAGGAGGGGCAGGAGAGGAGGACACCACTCAGGAACTCCCCCAGTGTTCTGAAAGGAAGCCAGAGAGACCTGCTAGAGGATCTGAGGTGGCATGAGAAAGAGGTGGGTGGAGGTTGCCCCCAGGGCTCTGGCCTAAGCAACTGGAAGATGGTGTGGGCTCTAGGGTCAGAGCCGTGGTGGAGCGTGAACACATGGAGTAAGTGAGGGGCTGGTGGGTAGAAAGAAGGAGGCCTGTGGCATTTCAGTTAATCCACGCCCCCTCCTCTGGCTGCCCACATTGCACCAGGCTGACGGGCGGTAGGCAAACGGCGGTGAGTCCACAGGCTGCAGAGCGCACCGTGGGCGGGGCGGGGGAAGCCAAGGAAACATCCGGCAGGTTCCCCGTATGGAGCTCCCTGATCCCTGGAGGTTTAATTTGCTCTTTTCCATAAAGAGGCAGGAGCATTGCCACCCGTGGCTGGAATCTTGAGTTATGTGAAGGTATCCGGGGACAGGAGTGTGACCTTCAGGCCGCAGTTCGATGAACAATTTCCAGCTTCACAGAGATGTTCCTCCTGTGCTTTCCTCTGCAGAACCACCATCCCCAAGTTCAGGATCTCAGATTTGCCCTCTGAATGACAAGGATCCTCAGCTGCCACCTTGGAGGACCTTCACCTTGCTCCCCAACCTGCCCTTTGAAGAGGAGGATTGGAAGCGCAGGTGAGACCCTGTCCACAGCCTGCCCGGCCTCCACCTGGCGCGGAGCATCGGCCTGGCCTCTTGGCCCTGATCTGGTCTGTCCTTGGCTTCTCCCCACAGACGGAGGTCCCCTCCTTGAACGTGGCCCAGGTGACCGGGGTCCTTTTCCCCTAGTGGAGCATGCCCATCCAGCCCGTTAAGCAGGACCCTGGACTCTGTTCTCCTTTGTTGTAACTCACTTTCTTGCAAGAGTCCCAAAGGATCAGGGTGAGACGAGGAACCAAAAGTGGGTGCCAGGACAGAGTCAGGCTGGCCGGAGGCTGAGCCCTGAGAAACTAGCTCCATCGTGAAAGCAAAGTTGGCCTGAGTGGGCACCAGGAATCAACAAATGGCCACAGAGCCCAGAGATCTGGGGAGCTGTATCAGGAGCCCCCAGGACAAATGGGCAATGAGAAAACAAGCGGGAGGCGGCAGCAGTCAGGGATGGCACCTGGGGGTCTGTGCTGCTCTCTGACAGGGTCCAGGGTCGTCTCTGATGGAAGCCTGGAGCAGCGTCCTATTCAGCGTCTCCCATACTGACACCTACAATAGAACTTACCATGCTCTCATCAGGCAGGGCTTTGGAACCAAGGCCCCTGCTGCGGGCAGGACCTCCCTGTCCCTGGGCTATCCTGGCCCCAGCTCAGTGCCCCACTGACGGTCCTCTCCCTTATCACCTTGGAAATGAGCCCTTGCTGTCAATTTCCTGTCCAGAGTGACTTTCAGAGATGTGCTGAGAAGCATTTTATTGAAGTTGGGAAATTGGAAAGCATCTCAATTTCTTTTGCACCAGGATTTTATTATTTCCTTTGAAGTGAATTTTCAATACAGCAGCCAAGACTACGCTCAAGTGGAAATAAGAAAGTACATGTACAAATCAAAAAGAGGAGGTTGCCAGTTGTCTCCAATTTTGTATTCTCCATGCCCTTGTTTGCCTGCCTTGCGTGGGTTAACGGAGAGATCACCTCCGCACACCCACAGGCAGGTGACCAAACAGCCCCCAACCCCAGGGGAAAGTGGCTGTGAGGCTTTAACGGTCTTATTCCTTCCATTCCTCTGAGCTATCTGTACTTTGCAGACAGTTGTCACCCTCACAAAATGCTGCGTATTTTAAGGAATATATTTCTGTCTATTATGTGATGAGCCTGTGTTACATTTATAATCAAATATAGTAAGCTGTTTTAATTACATTCTATAGGACTGTTATGTAGAATAGATTAATAGGTTTTTTGGTTATTTTTTTTTAAGTGATCTGACTTGGAAGTGACATCTACCTTCTACCCGCGACCCCTGGGGACCCTCTGCAGGAGGGTCTGGGGGTCAGACGAGGGAGATCTGCACTTGCTTTTACTGCTCTCTGGTTCTGGAGAGCAAAATGTCTCCATGAAACGTTGGCCAGAGGCATCACCCTGTGTTGGTCTTCCCTCCACCTCCAGGGCCTGGGTGCTGAGGGACTCCTCAGGGAAGCCAAGGCAGGTCCACATCTGACCCATGTCCCTCGACAGCCCGACTCTGTGCTTGGTAGGACTTGGAACTGGGTGCTCATCCTCGGAAGGAGTGAGTCCCTGTCACCTGAGTAGCCTGGAAGCCATGAAGTCAGATATGCCCACCCTGTTCTGCATCCCTAGGCCAAGCCCTGGCTGCTGCCCTGAACCACTATGTTCTCACCGGTCACTCTGTCTTGGACCTTGGCTTTTTCTGGGGTCTGGGCCTTGCCCTGCCTACTGGCCCATAGAGATAAGATCTTGATTCCTTGGGCTCTTGGAGCCTTAGCAGTGCCCCATCCTGACTTTTCCTGGAAGTTTGCTGAGCCCTGCTCTGAATGGAGGGAGCTCGCCTAGTCTGGCCCAGATCCACCTACTCTCCCTGCCTATCATGGCCCCGTCCAGAAGATGGTACAGGTGCACTGGCACAGATACCGCCTGAACCACACCGGGGCCTACCCGTTAATACTGCATCTCAAGCAGCCAACACTGAATCCATTTCTATGACTCAGTGACCAATTTTGACCTTGTCCTTCTCATGACTGACTCTGTGTGACATGCCTGTAGTGACATTCACATCTGCCCAAGTTGCCTGCCTCAGACATCCCCCCCTCTGCCGCAGCTGTTGGTACATGTGTGATCTGGGAGGCTGACCTCCCCCTGGGTGACAAAACATGCAACTCCTCAGGTCTTTGCAGACAAAATTCTGGTCCAGCCTGGTGAGTAACTGCTCGGTACTGACCCTGGACAGCGGCATTTAGTGCATCTCCAGCTCCATTGGTTCATACATGGGGAGCAATCACTTGAAGGTCTGGGAGGGCTCATTCCTTAGCTCCCTCCATGCCTGACTGGAATGGGAACTGTCCACATCAGGCCTGCTGACGTCCGAGCCTTTGGCCTGGCTGGCTGGCTCTCTTTCTAGGTCATTTGTTGCTGTCCAGTTCCTTCCTCAGCTCACCTGTCATTACTTCTCAGCTTGTCCCCTCTCTCAGTAAGTAGGAAAGGCCAACTAGCGGGAGACAGGAAGCTTCCTCACATTCTGAGAACCAGGGCTCTTTGCTCCCCAGTAAGTAATCCAGCTCAAAGAAAATTCATGGAGGAATGTCAGAGGGAATTGCTTTCAGGCACTGGAAAAGGATCCAAATGGCGCTTTCTCTTTAGACGAGGTGGTCTAGCTGATGAGATGTCAGGAAAATGCAGACAGCCTTCCTCGGCTCTCACCTGGAGGAAGTGGGCCATGATGTTCCTGGGGAGAGAAGGAGCTCATGTGCCTTCTCCAGAAGGAAGCTGCAATTCAAGTCCCTGTGGGATCAATGTCTTCCAGTCTCCACAGCCGACACGTTCTATCAACAGAGAATGAGGGCTCAGCTCCCAGGTGGGCAAACATACAGATTCGCCAAGGTGCACCCAAGAGCCAGCCCGTGGGGGTCGGGAGACCAGAACAGTCCGTTTCAGGGAAGCAGAAGCCATTAAGCACTCCCATCCCAGTTTCCTGCGTGACTTATGAGCACAGGCACTCACCACCAGAATTGGCCATTATCCTGTAAGTGAAATGCTTTCAAAGCGAATATTTTATATTTTTATCTCTACCCTATCCAGTGTATCTGCCTGGTCTCTGTGATAGCATCTCAACCTTTATTTCTACCTAATAGGTCCCCTTGAATCTCATTAGCAGGGGTTTGATTTAAGGGAGAGTGAGTGGAAAGCCTAATAAATGGATCTGATGGAAAACATCTGCACAGAACTGACCAGTGCTAAGTATCTCCTCCAACCTCAGGCCCACCCGCCGGCTGGGACCAGAATTTCCCAACACCCCCATGACTTGTATTTTGAAGCCTCTGATAGTTGATTGACACAAACTCTTCTTCCTTCTGAGAAATAGGTTCCCTGTTTTACCCCTCCTCCCCTCCCATCCCCCCTCACAGTGTCCCTTCTCTGAAGCCCAGCTAGGTGGCTTAAGAAGTGACATTTGTGTACTTCTGAGGGCCTTGCCTTCACACGTTCCCCTTTCTCTGCCCGTAGCTGTTGGCATGTGGGTGCACGCCCATCTGGGCTGAGTGCAGGACTGAGCCAGAGGCTGGGTCCCTCCTTGGTGGCAAATCCATAGGCCAACTGAAAAGCCGGAGCCAGCTTTCCCACCAGGAGGAGACAGGCAGCCCAAGAGAACAGAAACGACTAACCAAGAGCATCAGAGATGGGGTGTGCGCAAGGTGAGTGGCTCCCTGAGATCCTTAAGCCACTTGATTCGGTTGCATTTGTGACTGGCTCTGCCTGTCACCACTCTGTGAGCCTGCCTATGAATTCCCATTTTCCAAAGCCACGGGAGTTGGTGTTTCAGCCACTTGCAACCAAAATAATCCCAGTGGATGCAAATGGCAGGAGCCGTCCCGGGCACTGCCCGGGTGAGCACTCGCCTCTGAGGGTTCACCCCTCATCTCTAACTTGTAGACTCCGACCTTTCTTCCAAGATGGAGCTCAAACACCAAAGCCGGAATTAAAAGCTGGATGCCCATGCTCTTCTGTTCCACTGTGATGGCCCTGCTTGCCGGCACTGGGGGTCTCCCTCATGGCAGATCAAGAGAGAGTCCCTGACTTGGGGTGGCCCAACTTAAGATCTGTGGATGGCGCCACTTTGCACTTCCAAGATGTACTTGGTAAATTGCACGGATGGTAACCCCTTCCTGGAGAGACAGGGGTAAATGACCTCCCACAATTGTCTGCTGAGGTCCGAGTCCTCGGCGTTTTGAAGGTTGGTAGGAGAAGGCGCTGGTGTCTGCTAGGTGCGCTGCGTCCATGAATTTTCACCTTACGCATCAACGGGCTTCCCCGGCATCAGCTCCTTGAAAGACGAGGAGAGTTTCCATGTGCCCTTGACAAATCTTGCCTGGGATCCTCCATTTATTGTAAGATTGTCTAAGGGCAGAGATTCAACAACCTAAGTTGGCTATGAGTTCCCCCAGAACATCCGCCCTGGACTGTCCTGTGAGAAGAGACACCCGGTCAGCTTCCTCTCGATTCCTCTAAGCATGGGGGAAGGAGTGATGTGCCCGAGTGAAGCCACTTCCCACGCACAGCACTGTGTTCGGAGCACGTCTAGAACTGAGCGCGGGCCCCTGGGGACAGACGCTTCGCCCACAGTGATGTTGCATTTAGAAGTGGCATTTACGCTCGCTCAGGGTTTTATAATTCTGTGGCTGGTAGCACCTGGGTGTACCCCAGTCAGGACTGTGCACTTGAAGCAGAGGCTGAGTTCCTCCTGGGAGGCAAATCTGGGAGGTGTACCAACAGGAAAGCCGGAGCTGGGTTTCCTCCCAGGAGGAGGCGGGCAGCTGGTGCACACCTGTAATCCCAGTGGCTCGGGAGGCTGAGGCAAGAGGATTGTAAGTTCAAGGCCAGCCTCAGCAACTTAGCAAGCCCCTAAGCAGCTAAGGGAGACCCTATGTCTAAATAAAATATAAAAAGGGCTGGGGATGTGGCTCAGTGGTTGGGCACCCCTGGGTTCCATCCTGAGTACCCCCCTCCCATAAAGCGTCACTTGGGTACTTACTCTTGAAATAGCCCTCGCAGCCCTTCTTCCCTGACCGCTGGTCTGTCTAATCTTTCTGGGCTCCCCTGGGCGTCCCGTCTGCCCACACTGGTGCTCTTTTTACCTTTCCTGCCCCTCTCCTCTGCCCCTTGGTGGCTCTCCCCCTGCTGCTTTGCCTGGGTCCTTCTGACGTCAGCTCCCTGAGGCTGCCCCTCCTGGTGCCCGACTTCCCAGCATGGCGTCTGGCATAGATTAGGCGCTCAGTCAATATTTATTGTTGGCATCATCCCATAATTAGATAATGACAACAGGAAATATTTATCTTCCTGCATCTAGGTGAGACTGGAGCTGACTGAGCCAGGCAGATAGGCGTCCGGGCAGCTCCGGTGGCATTCCAGCCGAGGAACAAGTCACAACTTATCTCCGCAAACACTCGGAACTCGGACGCAGTTTGTTCAGGGATGATAAATATGTTTGCCTTGACGCTTTGTCTTTCATCTGTTTGTTCCCCTTCGCTGGATCGCAAAACCCTCGAGCAGAGAGACACTGTTGCCTTTCTTTATGACCTTCCCTGCATCCAGCGTAAGATAATGAAGACAGTGGACGAGTCATAAATGATTGACTAATCAATCGACTCAGTTAATACACATTTCCTCGGCTTTCACTGTGTGCCCAAGATACATAAACCAGGACGCGTTCTCGGTTCCATTAAGGAGAGAGCACATCTTATCATCGCTGGGTGTCTATGAATCTGAGTCACAATGGAAACATGTACTGGGCCCATACAGGAGCATAGTGACGGACCCCGGTTCTCCTCCAGGGGCTGCTTCCCAGAGGACGAGGGCTCAGAGATGCATTTTACAGGAGAATCAGCCACTTTGATCTCAAAAGGTCTCCCGTCTCGTGGTCCCCTGTGAAGACACCATAATATGATGCCCGGATACAGCAGGGTCATGCTCGCCTGTCCAGACCCACCCATAGGGTCACCCTTGTGCTGCTCCCTGGGCCTCACTGACACTGGACACAAAGACCCCAGAGGCTGGTGGCAACAGATGCAAAGCTTTGGATGCTGGATTCTATCCCCACAGCCCAACTGCAATCAGGTCTCATCCTCTCTCAGAGCCTCAGTTTCCTCATCTGTAAAATAGACATGATGAAAATTCAAGGAGGGAAGTCTTCTGGAACCTTCTTGACCCTCCTCCATGAGATTCTTTCCTTTGGTGCAAATATTCTCCTGTAACTTCAGGCTTATCCTGATGGATCACGTCTCTCTCCCTGTCTTCCTCTCTTCCAAAGACCTGATTGCTTGGCTTTCAGATTGAAAGACACGCAGCAGCCCCCCTGCACCCCAGACTAACCCAGACAGGAGTGGACAGGACAACGCTACGGAAGAAGCAGTTCCAATATAAAATAATAGCGAGGGCCGAAATTGCCCCTGACTGCCCACTGCTGCTCCCGTTTTTATAGTCCATTAAAACCTACAATCACTGTAATGTTTATGCATTATTGGGGAGATAAATTGCATAATTTTCATTTTGCAATTTAAATGTAATTATGATCTTACTAATGACTAAAACCTGAATTTGCTAGACTATCAGTTTTTCTAACCCTTGCCAAAATTATAGGTAATTACTTAAGGCTTACAATAATTATAAGTCCATCTCTTAAATAATTAATGTGCACTTTCATGGTACAAAACAGCTAGTAATCAAACGACCTCCGCTTGTATGCCGAAGCCGTGCAATTAGGGCTATTGTGTCGGGCTGTGGAAATCTACCCATTTGCAGGCATGCCCGTGAAGGCAAGCGCCCGAGAAGGAGGAGGTGTTTGATAGCATCTAATAAGGCAGACTTCCCTGCTGCCAAAGGCCAGGGAAAGAGAGTGAGCCACGGAGCAGCTGGAAATTCAATATTAGTCTACGGAGCAGTATTGCAGCTGGCGGGGGTCTGCGGCAGGCAGGAGGGGAGCCCGCTCCTGGCTGCAGGCTCCAGGGGAACGGGGATGGGTCCAGTGCTCACTAGGAACAGAGAGAGGCTGGGAGCAGAGCTGACCACCTGCCTTTGGCTCTTTTCCTTTTTTTTTTTTTTTCCAGGGACAGGTCAGGGGACAGGCAAGTGAAAATTAAAAGACACTCCAATGAGTGCCATGGTTTTCTGCAAAATGGTGTTGGCTGATGGACAGGCCCCGGGCACTATTTATTACCCAGCCACTTGTGAGTCCACGCAAGGGACCTTCTGAAGTTTCTTGAGGCTAGAGTTGGCTGGGAAGGAGTATTGTGAGCCCTGCACATGCACGTACATGCCCACACACACACTCAGTGATCCCGCTGGTCCACGAGGCCAAGTGCTCCTGCATAGGAGGGTTCTGGGAGGCAGGTTCTCCCTCCTGCATTTGGGACGCTCCCTTGGCCTCTGCAGCACTTTGGATCTGATCCCATCCATCATCGCAGGCGAGCTCCACTCCCATCTCCCCCAGGAAGCCTCTCCACATCCACAGAGGACCCAGCGCTTCCCTCTCGACCAGAACGTATTACTGGAAGGATGATGTAGGTAATTCTACGGGTCACCTCCACGGCTCCAGGGCCATATGCACAGTCAAACTTAATTTTCTCAGAGGTTCCATAGAGACATGATCTGCGGGGCTAAAAATCAACCCGGCCACCGTGGTTAGGCTCAACACGGTGACAACACTTCTCAGTGCCAAGGTCTCAGCGCACCTCTGCCTTCACCAAGACCTCCCTCCTTCAAATCACTAAGTCCCAGCCCAACTGAGATCATCAAAGAAAGGCCTGGAACTTCAGCCAAGGACCCTCCTTCCCACAAAGACTGTCTTCTCTGCCTTGTCATCTGCCCACCCCACGCCCACCTTGCTGTGGGCCAAGTAGACATCACCCACGGAAGACCGGCCGGCCCTGTTGGGGCAGGAGTAATGAGGGCCACTGTCCTGTACGTGGACAATGCAGTTCTCTCTCTGGACTCTGGCAGCTCGGATTCCCCCACCGAATTCACACGTCTTCAAAAGGAGGCAGCACAGGCCACGGTAGCCAAGCTACAGAACCAGCACTGAGCAAATTAATAACCAAATTATTTTTTCTGATATTACAGCACTGGGGATGGGACCCAGGAGCTTTCTACCTCTGAGCTACTTCCAAGCCCTTTTTAAAAAAATTTTATGTTGAAGGCAGGGTCTTGTTAAGTGGCCCAGGCTGTCCTCGAACTTGCAATCCTCCTTCCTCGGCCTCCAAGTCACTGGGATGACAGGGGTGCGCCATCACGCCCGGCACAAATGGATTTTCATTTTGAAGATTCTCCTCTCCCATCTGCCAGCCACAGGCCGTCGCAGGACCCAGGTGACGACACTCCTGGGGGCTTCCTCTTGTTAGAGTGGGAAGTCCTGGCGCTGAGCTCACTCAGGAGTGGAGTCGGGTCGGGGGAAGTGCTGTCCCTGGACTATCCTGGTGAGCCCGACACTGCCTTCTAGAGTGAGAAAGATGTCCCTTCAGACCTCAGAGGTGACCCCTGGGGGCAAGGAGAGGACCTAGGACAGGAGGCTCCTTCCCAGGGTGCCTAAGTTCAGAGGCAGTAAACAGTAAAATCGAGGACCCTGCATGGAAGGGATCAACTGTGGACCACAGATCAAAGGCATCCGCACCCCTGCCTCACCTTCCCCACTTGGTGACTTCAGGGTGAGTTCAGGGGTGATGGAGCTCTTGGTGGGATGAGCCTGGGCGGAGGGACCCTCTCTTTTCTACAGAGGAGACCATTCACTCACCTGACCTCCCAAGAACAGCCACTTTCCCTTTGAGCCTCACCTTGGCAAAAGAAGGCATTAAAAGGCTTTGTTCCTGGGAAACCGACTCCACGCTCTGACTCTTCACTAGGACCTCCCTGGTGAAGGGGAGCGAGTCGCATTTCTTCGGGATCATCGGTCGTTGGTGGAACACTGGGTTTTGCAGCGGAGATGCTCCGTGGCGCCCCCTCGCTATATGAGGATCTGCTGAGGGCATCTCAAAGCCCTGCCTGGAGGCTCTGATTTCAGGGAGGCCAGCTGATACAGCCTAGAAATCTCCAGAAGTCCTGCTGGTTGTATCCCCATCTTGTCCCACGCAAAGGAGCCCCACACCAGCCGGTCCCAGATGCTTGACAGACCCCCTCTCTGCCTGGGCCTCACTGGGGCTCAGGAATCTGTGGATGGAAGCCAGATGCATGCTGTCACCTTCACACCTCGTTGCTGACTATGGCAGGGAACTGTTCCCTGAGACAGGCTGAACTTCCCGTCACTCAGCATGTCACTCCACAGTGGGTATCGACTCCTAGAGCCCCTGAGTGGTGGCAGATCGGGACGCATGGAGCGTCTCCTTCCTGATTTAGAGGGATGGAACCATCAGCCCTTGGTGGCTCCAGTGTGACTGGAACTGGTACCTAAGACTCAGAAACCACTAGGTTCACCACCCAGTCCCTTGTCAATGGCAGCCTGGCTTGAGAGCAGGAAATGGGGTCTGGGAGGAGCTGGAGGACCCTGAGCTGCGAAGGCCTTGGCCATGTCCTTACACCCGACTTCCTGAGTGGGTGGTCACCCCACATGGGCAAAATGGAGCATCACTCTTGACCTTGGGCAAGTCAGTGGACTTGTCCATGAAGGACAGAGTCATCAGGAAGAGTGAGCTCTGGAATCCGAAGTGTTTGGTTCTCATTGCTGCTCGACACGTCCCATAGGCAAGTCACCCAACCATTCCATGCCTCAGCTTCTCACTGTGAGGGGTTTGAGGATAACCTCCTGGTTCTGTGTGAGGAGGATCAGAAATAGTGCTTCAGAGGTGCTGGGTCTGTGCGTAGCAGGGACTCAATACACGGCAGGTGCTCCTATACTACTTATAAGAACTGGTGCTTCTGGGACTCTGGTGAAGTTCTCCCTCCTGACCATCAAGCAAAACTTCTGTGTCCATCTCACGTCCTCTCAGGGACTTGACACAACTTACGTGTGACGTTCGTCCCCCGGACCAGTGCCTTGGTGGGTTTAGCCTGGTCACATCTCAACCCCAGGCTCACCTTCCTGGAGCCCAACTCCAGAACCTGCAGGCCAGGTGCCCTCACCCAGCCAACCCTGGCTCTCAGAACCCCATCCATCAAGACCTGGCCCCCACTCTGGATCCTCTTTCCAGGTTTGGAGCTGTTGGGAGGGGCCCAGACTTGGATCCCCATCCCCTTGGACAAGATCAGGCCATCTTTTACCAGCCAGTTCTCCAGGAGACACCAGCCAACAGCCTTTACCCTCTGCCAAGTCTCTTGGCCCAAACCAGACACAGACTCTTGCCTGACATCAACCAAATACCACAAACCAAGGTGATCTCTGCATCAAGGACCCTCGACTACAGCAGGACCGATAAACTTTCTTCCCCTCTTTCTCTTTCTTCCTCTCTCTCTCTCTCTCTCTCTCTCTCTCTCTCTCTCTCTCTCGTTAGATTTGCTCCATCTCCCCTCTCCTTAAACCTGGAATGTGCTGAGGTTGCATTTCCTATCTGCAAGCCGCGTGGAACAGGACATCCCTGCAGCACCACAAAAAAGCAGCCATGATTTCCCACCAGGACAGGCCAGTGGTCCACCCACGCGGGGTTCTGCATGAAGAGCTGATGACTTCACTGTGCACCTCTGCTTATTTTATAAAAGAGGGCACAGTGGACGGACTGGGGAGATGTCACAGAACAGACTACTCATTAAACAAATGGGTAAGATTCTTTTCTTTTTTTTTAACATTTTTTTTTAAAGAGAGAGTGAGAGAGGAGAGAGAGAGAGAGAGAGAGAGAGAATTTTTAATATTTATTTTTTTTAGTTCTCGGCAGACACAACATCTTTGTTGGTATGTGGTACTGAGGATCGAACCCGGGTCGCACGCATGCAAGGCGAGCGCGCTACCGCTTGAGCCACATCCCCAGCCGGGTAAGATTCTTTTCATGCATATGGCTGGAAAACATGTCTCATCTGTTACAAAAATTGTAATCCAAATCACAACGTTCTCTGAGAAATCCTGGCATGGGTCTTCATAGAATAAGGAAAGGTTTCCAGGGACATTTACTCCAGAGCCTCTGCAAAAGAACCAGTCACTAAAGAGTATATTTGGGTAACAAGAGTGAAGAAATAGCCGGTTCTCCTGCCCAGTACCCTCAGCCCTGCATGGGTAGAGATGCAGAGAGATGCAAACCCATTTTACTCCCCATCGAAGGCAGCTGGGGTGCAAGAGAGCATTTAGAGAATACTTTTAAAAATAAATGGATCATGGGCACTGAAGACAACTTTGTTCTCCAACTCATTCCAGTGGGTGCTCTGCTGTGGCCGACTCACCCAGGCAAACAGCTTCGTAATGAGCTCCTTCTTTGCAGTGCTGTGGCAAGCACTGATGGGCGTGGTGGCATCCCCTTCTCGAGCCTCCGAGCCCTCTTGGTAGAGTAATACAGAGCCCCCGTTTCACTTCACCAGGAGAAAAACCTTTCAGTCCGTGGTGGCCACCATGATAGGCTCCACTTCCCAGGAACACTGGCTGTCAGCAGCTTGTGCAGAGACGCTCAGATTTCCTGGAAGATGGAGACGTGGTTTCCAGGGTGCTGGTGCTGAGATCAGCTCTGATTCCGCGCTGTACACCACCAACCCATCTCCACAGCATTTCCCCTTCTTCTCCCAACACAAGAAAGATGGGAACATTGATTAAATCAGCTCACATTAGCAAGCCAAGCCACTGACTGCCTTCCTGCCTTCCAGAGCCTAAATGTAGCTACCGCCTGGCCACGATCCCACCGCTCCAGCCCGCACGGTGTTCTCACTCCAAGGAAGATAATGTGGAGACTCAGGATTGCATTAGTGAGCTTCCTGCTCTTGTAAGAAAAATACCTGCGATAACTAACTTATAAAGATAAAAGGTTTATTCTGGCTTACCGTTTGGGAAGTTCCAATCCTGGGTGTCTCTGAACCTGTGAAGAGGTGACACCTTATGGCAGGAGCGTGTGGCAAAGCAGAGCCACCCAATCATGGCCCGGATCAGAAGAGAGGAAGAGTAAGAGTCCAGGGACCTACTATCCCCTTTAAGGACAAGCCCCGAGGCCTCAGTGTACCCAACAGAGCCACCCTGAGGACTGGCCTTCGGCACACGGGCCTGTGGGGAACATTCCAGATCCAAGCCCATGGCTGGTGTCAGTGAGCTTATCTATTTGTATGGTGCCCCGCTGGTGTGTGGGAGGCTCTGTGTGCGGGGACAGGAGCGGTCATTATCACAAGCCTGTCCCTGGCTCAGTGCTGCAGGGGGGCCTTCCTGCCAGGAACTTGTTGGTTTCTGAGCTGGGTTGGCAGGACCATGCCCGATGAAAGGCACGGCCATGGGGCTACCACAGGGACGGCTGGGAGAGGACAGTGACGGACAGGCCCCAGTCCCCAACCTCAACCAGGACCAAGTGTCACATTCTATCGCATTTAATTAAACTTAGCTCTTCATTCTGTTTCTGAATTATGGCATTTAAAATTTTAGACTAGATGTACAACATTTTCATTTTGTCATAAAAAGCGTCAATCTTTATAAGAAATAGAAACATTGCCCCCACCACCACCCTCCCCAAGAACTCTGTAACTGTCCCTTTAATTAGCCACTCATTAATAAATCTATCTTGTTCTCAAATCCCCACGCACTTGGTACAGTAGTTCATTAGCACAGGAAGAGGCAATTTAGATTTCCTCAGATAATAGCATCTGTCGCTAATCAAATTAGGGCAGGAAGTGCAAATGGTCCAAAGCTGGACAAGCTTGAGTTGGGCGGTGGGGGCGGGGGTGAGGGGAGGGTCAGGGCGGGAAGATCAGCTTTAAAACCGCAGTCCCACGTCCCAGGACACACGGCCGTCCTGATGGAGCCTCTTGATTTATTTCCCAATGGAAAGACTTTTATTGGTCAGAACACATATGCTCATATTGTCAACTTGTCACCACCTCAAAGCCAGGGAAGTTCATGGCCAGCGGCTCATCCGCCCCATTCATGCACGAAGTGTTGATTAGACTCCCATCCCATGGCCTGGAGCCGGACCTTGGAGGTGGTGAGGGGAGGAAAGGCATGGGATTCTGCGTCCTTGGCACCAGGACAGGTGGGGCTACACGCATGCACGCAGGCACCCGCTCCTGATGCGCCCACAGCCACCCCGCGCACACGGCTCAGTCCTCTGTTCCTCTGTGCACTTGCTCACTCTGGGAGCACACGCTGTGACCAGGAGTGGAGTTCTGGGGGACCCCCACTCTACACCACTAGGATGGTAGGCCAGGGAGGTGTGCTGGACTGACCGGACCAGGAGGTCCGGGAAGAAGCCTTTGGCCAGGTGGCCTTTAAGTAGAGACCAGACTCAAGTCAAGGAGTGAGGCAGGCGACCTGCGGCCATGCAAAGATGTGCAGGGAGAGCCGTCACTACCAAGCCATCACACTCAAGCCGTCACTCCCAAGCTGTCACACTCAAGCCGTCACACTCAAGCCAGGACCAGGCGATCTGGCTTTGGGGTCTGGACTACTAATAACCGGCTGAGGTCACTGAGGAACCAGCAGAGAACAGTGACCCAGGACTTCAGTGGACACGTAGGCAGGAGTAGGGGGCCTACATGCTGGTGGCCTTGGGGTTGAAGGGACAAGAGCAAGATTCCTGCCAACTTTGGGCAAAAGCAGTCTCCATGGGTGAACAGAAAGCCCGGGGTGGCGGTGGCTTGAAGAGAAGCCATGAGACACTTTGGTGAGATGACAACGTGGATGACTGTGGCTGTGAGGAGGCAGAGCATGGGGTGGTGAGGAAGAACAGCACTGGCCCCAGGTGGCATGTTTACAACCCGGCCAGCTCCAGCAGAGAAGCTGCTCAGGGGCAGAGCCCTGGCCACCACACATAAGGCCCAGGGTTTGTCCCCATCAAGGAAAAAAATGAAACAAAATGAAAAGTATGTGAGGCATGACATCCGCGTAAGCTGGCAGAAATGGCTCTGGAAAGAGGGAGAAGGCCAGCGGCAGAGAGCACAGGGCGCCTTCAGGAGGGATGTGCTCAAGGGGTGGCCTCCAACTCAGACCTGCTCACCCACTTCATAAGGAATCCAAGCAGGGACAGACGTACACACAGCCAGGTCAGTGACCAGAGGGCGGCGGCCGGCCACTTCTTCCACTGCCTCTGTGTTCTCAATGAAAGAAGAGGGTGGACCAGTGGGAGGACAGGGCTCTGGGAGGCCCAAGGGGCCGAGGTGCTGACTTGAAGTGAAATGAGGGCGCTGCGCGGTGCTGAGGTCCAGCTGGAAACCGCAGACCTGATTTACAGGGAGACCTGTCCACCCGGTGGCCTGGCCACCTCCAGCCATGTCCGCTGCCGGCTGAAAGTCGAACTGTTTTCCCAGACAGCTGGGAAGGGAGGTGGGGTCAGGGCTCTCGGGATGTGTGAGGGGCAGCGTGGGGGTGAGCCGGGGAGCCACGCTGGCCCAGGAAGGGCGAGAGCACGCTGCAGGTACACTAGAAAGTGGCCACGCCGAGGGACGGGCGGAGCCAGCGTTGCCAAAACAGGGGTGCGAGGGGAAGTGAGCTGCAGGCTACATGGTGACAGTTGCCACGGCGACGGTTACCGTGGCGATGGTTACCCTGCTGATGGTTTCCTTTTGCAGGAAGTCGCGGCAGCTGAGTGGTAATACTGAGGCCTGTCATCGCCTTGTCCATGCACCCGGGCTGGGTGGAGACGAGGCCTGGACCTAGGACGGATGAAGGCCTGAGAAGTCCCTGGGTAAGGGGGACCTCAGCAGGCCAGAGTCGAAGGATTCCCATGAAGAATAGGGATAAAAGTCAAACAGGCTGAGCAGGGACAGTGCAGGGGTCGGGGGCAACCCGTTGGGCCACAGGAGAAGCAGGAGTGGACCCACAGCAGGGAGCCAGAGCCGGGGGTCGGCAGGTGCCCCAAGCAGTGAGGAGCGAAGCTCAGGGGTCTTCTGAGCATGATGGCTTCCTTGCTGGGTCCCCACCCAGGAGGCTCTGCCCTCGGCTCTGAAGCATGCGGGGTGACAGGTGTCACAGCCTGCGGGTGGTGGACATCTTGATGGAGTAGGGGACAGTGGAACACCAGGCCAGCGCCCCGGGCAGGGCCACCTGGGCTACGTAGCTGGTGGGTTGGTGACCATTTCTGGGGTTCCAGTGGGAAACACGGCCTGTGACAGCCCTCCCCCCACTCAGTGTGCAGGACAGCGGGGTGGGGTGACCAGCCCTCCCAGGCAGGGAGGAGCAGCCCCTCGTTCTGCCCCAACCTGATGAATTATCATTAATCACTGAGCTTTGGCAGACCCAGGGACTGCAGGAGAATGCTGGGAAACATTATTTTGGTCCAGAACAGTTTTGGGGTTTTGTTTGTTTGTTTTAATGTTAGTGGACGTAAGAATGACCAGGAAGGTGATTAAAGTCCCAAACCCTGGCCCCGTGCTTCTGAGACTCGCAGCAGGAGGGGCCCAGCCAGCTCCAGGGGATGGGTTGGGGCGGCTGCACCCTGGCCCACTCGGGGACAGGAGGAACAGGGAGGGACAAAGGACCCAGAAACACAAGGGGACACAGAGAGGCTACAAAAGAGGAGTCGGGGAGGCTGGGTTCTCAGCTGGTCTTTGAAGGGACAAGAGCAAGATTCCTGCCAAGGGAGGCCGCCCTTTGGGCATGAAGGCGGGCTCCAGTCAGGAGGCCTCCAGCCAGACCCCACGGTGACCTGTTGACACGGCTTCCTGCAGCGAGGGTCTGGAGAGAAGCGCGGACAGAATGAGAACAATGTTTCAGGAACGTCATTTTGGCAGCACTTTGCAGGGAAGGCTGCCGCCGTCGTCACAGAGACTCTAATGAAGGCCATTACTCACGGGGAGGAAATGAAGACATGGGGTTGGGGACAGCGCCAGCTCCGAGCAGTGGCCCATGGGCTGGAGGACACAGGTAGCGGGGAGCTGACGGCCGTCCAGGGCCTTCTTGACCTTTCCAGGTTTCCTCTGTGGGACAGGATCAGAGACAAATCACCGGAAACAGATCTTCCTCTATTTGGGCATGAAAGGAAATTGAGGGAGTCTTAACTCTGAAAAGAAAAACCAGAGGCAAGAATCGAAGTGACGTTCGTTTTCAAAGAGCTTCTGACGTATCAATCAGACTTGGGAAAACACAGTGGGGAGTCCAGCCAAACCCCAGAGATGACCAAATGAGTCTGGGCGTGGGGGTGTCCCTTTCTCACGGGACCCTCTCCCCATTCTTAGACCCAGGACTGTGCAAGTCAGACCTGAGCTGGCTTGATTGGCAGTCTGGGGCCCCCAGGGGTTCCCGAGGGCAGCCTTGGGCTCTTTTGAATTGCAAAGGGCCGTTGGGGGGTTCGGTTGGCTCCGGTTTGTTCTCTGAGGTGGCCTTGATGTGAGTGGTGGCTCACAGGGGCACAGACAGGGTCTGCCTTCTTTGCCCCCCAGACACTCTTGTTGTAAGGACAGTGAAGGAGGTTGGTGACACGGGGCTGGGAGCCAGGAGAACTCACTGATCACGGGACATGGAGTCATTGGCTGTGGCCCTCAGGCCCCGGATAACCAGGGAATTAGCCCTAGAAGTTCCCAGGTGCACGTGGTGCACAGAAGAGGAAATAGAGCCCGAGTCCCAGCAGTCAAGTCCCCCCAGACAGAGCCCGTCTCCCAGACCCACCTCGCCCTGGACGTGGAGGGTTCCCGGGTGCCAAACTCCTCCCTCCCTCCCCTCCCCTCCTCCCCTCCCCTTCCTCTCCTTCCCTCTCCTCTCCTCCTCTGCCTCTCTCTTCCTCACCCTCCGTTCCTCTCTTCCCGGGAGCCCACTCCCCCTCTCCTGCCTCCTCCACCCACTCAGGGTCTCTCTAGTTCCCCCCTCTTCACCCAAACAGCACAGATCCACCTGCGTGTGCACCCAAGAGGGCCTCACGTCGGAACTCGTCCTCGATACATCAGCTGCCGGTGGGGGAAGATCCCTTTCCAGGTGCGTCCTTCGACATGGAGGCGAGGTCTGCAGCAGCCCCCCGTGAACTCACAAGTGACAGCTCAAAGTCGCAGTCGTCCTGTGGCACCAGCCCACCCCCCCGGACCCTCAGTCACCTCAAGGACGAGGCGTCGGGAGGCAGAGGAGAGGAGAGCTGCTGGGGACTGGCAGGGACGAGCTCCACAGGGCAGGCCCTGGGCTTCCACCAGCCCCCGAGGTGACAAGAGCCACTGTCCTCTAGCCTCCTTCGTCCCCTCTCTCTACAGCCTGAACTTCCTGGGTCACCCCCACCACAAGGCACTGCCCAGGGCCAGCGAGGGGAAGAGCCGGTCACCCAGAGGTTGACAGACCAAGAGTCCAGAGCGGCACCGAGCGTCCCCCTTACCCGGTGGTAGCCCCCGTTGCTCTTGAAAGGGTCACAGTTTGGATCAAAAATCATTCTCTCCTCCAGTCACAGTGAAGGGGTCCCAGGGCCACAGAGGAGCAGGGCATCCTGACTCCACAGACCTGGGCCTGTCCCAGCTGCTTTCTCCCCAGGTGTGGCCCCCGGGCCAGTCCCCCCAATGTGACAAGCGCTAGTGAGCAGGGGCAGCCTCACCTGGGTCAGAGCTTCAAAGGCACCCTCACACCCGGAAGCTCATGTTCTGGGACTTGTCACGGACCCCAGGCCACATAACCCTAGAAACACCCAGAGCAAAACTGCCTTGTGCTTCGTGGCCAATAGGATGAAATCGACTTCCACTGAAGAGGCTTCAAACAGAAAGAGACGGAAAGGTCGCCAACCCCAGGTGCTGTCGCAGGAAGTTCCGATGGACATTTAGGGACGTTTCACCTGGGCACTTGGTGACTGTCATCTGTGGGGTTGCTGATTCCCCTCCTGCAGCGAGAAGCGTGATCCCCAGCCAGCCACTGGCCAGTGAACAGGCGTCCTGCCCCTGCCTCCCACTCTGAGGAATTCTCTTCCCCGTAAGACAATCGTTCCTCATGGCAGCTCTGCAAGGCCTCCGTGGGATGAGCTCCTGGAGGCTCAGAGCAGCTATCCACCATCCCAGACAGCCTGTGCGTCCTCCCCGCGGGGTGTCCCTGCCCATTTATACACGGGCTTTACTGTGACCATTTTGTAAGACCCAGACAGAGAGGGCTCCCGGGAGCCTCTTAGGAGTGGCCTAGTGGCAGTCTTCTCAGCAGGCCACCCACAGGGACCTCTCCTCTCCTCTCCCCACTCAGCCCACTCAAGCTGGGGCATTAGAAGGACCAGGACCTCTGTGTTGACAAGCCACAGCCAAAGGGCAGACAGTGTGGCCCCCAAAGAGCCCCCATTGCCTGGAAGCCAAGAGACTGCAGATGTGATGAGCTAAAGACCTCAAGATGGGAATGAGGGGCACTGGAGACAGGAGACGGATTTCACCCCACGGGCAGAGACAGGCAGGTCCTGTGGTTTCAGCCACAAACCAGGGAATGCCAACGGGCACCTGAAGGTGCACAGCTGGGAACAGATCCCCTGGAACCGCAGAGCCCTGCTGACAGCCCATGCCACCCATGCTGATTTTGGAATCCTGGCCCCATAACTATAAGGGGGTGGGTGCAGGGTGGTACGCCCCCCTCTGTGGCCATCTATTCCAACAGCCACGGGCCCCCGTGCCGTCCCTCCAGTGCAGACATACAGAATCAGCAGGGCCAGGACTGGAGAGCCGCGGGCGGCAGTGCCAGGGAAGGACTGGGCAGCCAGTGAAGGGAGCAGACAGCGGCTCCCCCAGAGAGCATGGAAGGAGAGTCAGGGCCACACCTGCGTCACCACAGGCGTTTCTGAGCCTCGGTACCAAATCTTTGAAAAGAAAAAAACCGATATCCAACGTTCAGCATTGTAGTGAGAAACACAGGAGCTGATACGATGAAAACGGTCTCACACATAGTAGGTGCTTTTTTCCATAGCAGTGACTCAGGAGGCCAAGACCGAAGGATGGCAAGTTGGAGGCCAGCCACGGCAACTTAGTGAGACCCTGTCTCTAAATAAAAAATAAAAAGGCCAGGGGATGTGGCTCAGTGGTTAAGCACTGGGTTCCATCCCTGGTACCTCAAATAAATAATAATAATATCATAATAATAAATAAGCAAATCGATAACAATGACTATGGCATAAGAAAGAATGAACTCGTCTTTAAAGACCAGCAGCATGATCCATCTTAGGGAAAGAAGTGATTTTGCTCAGAAAAAATACTTAAATTCTTTGACGTCTTCTGTGGACACTACGGTGTCCTCCCCTCTGCCCCTCCCCATCGCTGCCCCCACCCCACATACTCTACACAGATCCCAAAAGGCTGATAGGAAACATAGTCAACTGGACTCCTCAGCCCTCAGCAAGGTAGAACTCGAAGTTGCCAACGATGAGGGGACGTGCTGGGCTTGATTCCATTCCACAATATATGTGTGCGGGTCCTGACCCCCAGGACTTGTGGCCATGGCCTTAATTGGAAATAAGGAGCTCACTGTGAGGAAACAGGCAGGATTGGGACACTGCCCCTGCACCCCGAGGGACATCAAGGGTGGATGGCCACCAGCAGCAGCCAGGAAGAGTTCAAGAAGGGTTCTCCTCTACAGGGCTCAAGGGGGATGGGTGGTCCTAATGACACCATGGTTTGGACTTCTCACCTTCACAACAGGCAGACAAAACTTTCTGCTGATTAAAGCCCCCCAGCTTGGGGTACTTTGTTATAGCAGCACTAGGAAGTAATACAGGGAATAGGCACTCTGGGACGTGAGACCAGAAAGCACGGGGCACAACCTGCCCAAGCAGGTGAGCCACTGTCCACATAGAGCGGCTCCATAATCCACTAGAGATATGCCCCAAGACCCCCAGTGGTTTCCTGAACCTACAAATAGCACCAAACACTAGTTATCACTTTTCCTGAATGTTTATACCTCCTCACACCCTGTAGCTGTGGTGTTTGCAGTTTGACGTACAACAGCAAAATTAATAAGAATTTTCTTCGTCTTCACAATTTCCCAAATAGATCTTAGCAACTTTGGCATACCTTTTTAAAAAATTTTTCTTATTAAGTGATGAAACTTCATCTTTCACTTCAAGGAAGCACCTTCTGAAATATCTGAATCATCAACATTGTTACCCTTGTGCTTTGATTATTAGGTAAAATAAGGGATAGTAGAACACAAGCATGATCTGATAACCCAGACAACTCCTAAGTGACTCACGGGTGGGTAACATATACAGCATGGATACACTGAGTCCTGTCCCAGGTGTGAAGCTGTGAGACAGCACAAGCTTCCATCATACACTCAGAATGGTGCACACTTCAAGACTTATGGATTATCCTCTGTTTCCGGGATTTTGCCCTTCAACATTTTGGACTATGGCCAACTCTGTGGCTAACTGAAATGGCAAAAAGCCAAACCACAGATAAGGGAAGGATTTTCTGTGAGATGAACTGTAAATCTTGTTCCGTGAGAACACCGCTGGATACTTTTGTATTGAAATAGACCACTTTGTTGCCTATTTGCTCACTCTGGGCAGGGAAAAGAGAACACTCACTGATGTGAGCCAGGCCAGACAGGAACAGGAAGGGACAGGAAGGGACAGCGGGGACAGGAAGTCTGAACAAGTGGCAGCCGAAGAACATCTGCTGCCGCGTCAGAGTCCCAGGGCTTTTGGAAGAGAACTATTTTGTTTCCCTCCTCAAGGAAAAGGTAGCTCAATAGGGCAGGCAGACTCGGGTGCCCCATGTGACGGGCAGCGTGGGATCTGTTCTTGTCAACCTACGAATCAAAACAGGAGTCAAAACCACAGGTGGTGACACAAGGAGCAGAGCAAGGGCTTATTGTTGCCAGCTCCACCCGACCCTGGCCGCCTGGATGGCTTAAGATGGCACGATCCGCTGGACACAGAAGCACATACCGTAGTCCCAGAGGCTGGGGAGGCCGAGGCAGGAGGATCACAAGTTCAAAGCCAGCCTTCAGCAGCGACATTGCAAGGCCCTGAGCAACCCAGCAAGACCCTGTCTCTATATAAAGGGCTGGGGACGGGGCTCAGTGGTGAAGCACCCTGGGTTCAATCCCCAGTACCAAAAAAATAAAAGTCCTGGTGCCAACTACCCTGGTCTGATCCTCACACACTGTATACGTGCTGCAAAGTCTCACAGCACCCTATAAATAGGTGCGATTATCATGTCAGCTAATATTATGTCTATTTAAAGAAAAAGTCCTGATGTTCCCAGCTCCGGCCTGCAGAAACCAGCTCGCCTGGCTCAAGGGTTCCCGCAGGCCTGTCCCCGCTCTGGAGAGCCGCACTGCTCCCCAGGGGATGCTGGCCTCCCCGTGTCCTTCCCGAAGTCCCCAGCACTGGTGCCTAACCTTGGCAGCACTCAGGGGAACGTGAGATCAAAGGAATGAAGTGCTCCTTTCTGGTACTTCAATCAGGGAGAGAAGCAATTAAAATATGAATTAATCTAAGTGAGAGGAAGATGCAGATGTACAAGAGCAAGCCTCTCACCTTGAACCTGCCTGCGCTCGAACCGCTCCGATTAAAGACGTTTCCGTGCCATGAAGACCCTTCTCTTCTCATGTGAAGGCCCCGCGTCTGTCAAACCCAGGAGCAGCCCCCGTGTGGCCACGCTCCCTGGGCAGGTCCTTGACCCCTCAGAGCTCTGAAAGGAGCCGGCTTAGAGCAAGTGCAGCCCTGGTAAACGCAAAGACCAGCTTCATTTTCTCCTGTGAACGGATCCTGCATCCCCGTCCACTCCACTGTGCAGGGGGGCCAGGCTGGCAGGGCTGCCCCGTGGGGCCACCAGGGTGGAGCAGGGACACCCAGCCAGGAGCACGTTCTGGTTTCCCGACTGTTTCTTTGAAGTGACAGCTAACGGCGGCCTGTCCCTCCAGAGGTTGGTTCTGCTTCTCTGTGGCCCTGGGGGCACTGGCTGACCCTCTGCAGTGGACAGGCAGAGTCAGTGATGTCAGAGGAAGAGAGACAGTGAGGGACCGTCACCAGGCCCTAGAACCAGTGGGCCTTCCAAGCCAGCCACCGGGCCCTGGTCCTGGGTCTGAGACCGCTGTCGCCCCATGCCCTACCAGTGACCTTGGCCTTCCTCCTGTTTCTGGTGATGTGCTGTCCCCTGGCCGTTGCCCACACGCCCGTCCCCTCAGGTTCGCAGCTTGGACTTTGGGAGAACTCGTTCTGAAGTCCCTTTGTCAGTTGCCAAACCCGAACTCCTGGCTCTCCCCAGCCCCGGGGACCTGGCCCATCCTCCTCTGGACCCCGGGGGTTCTGTCTGTCTGACTCTCTCTCCTGACCACCTAACCACTGCAGTGGACCCAGGTGGCAAAGCACAGCCTGCTGGAACGCCAGCCCCAGGGGTCAGAGGGAAGATGACCCTGGAGGTCGTGAGGTCTAACGAGGCACGGCGGTGGCCCTCTGGCCATCAGCATGCGAGAATGACCGCCAGCCCAGCTTCTGGCCATCTTGGGAAGTTCCCATTGAGACTGTCATCGGACAGACCCAGAGACTCCTGCTTGGTCAACTGGGGCTTCTTGCTCTGGGCCCTTTAGAAAGGCCCCCACGCTCTTCAGCTGCCCAGGGCAGGGCTCCTGCCGACGAGTCCCGTCCCTCAAACCAACATTCCAAATGCCACCCTCGATTTCCGCATGTTCTGCCATGGCCTGGGCCGTGCCAGCCCCTCTCAGGTCCCCTCTGCCCCTCCACGGTACGAATGCAGGACACGCACCTGGGCTGGGACGGCTGGCTTTGGCCACCTCTTGCTGACGGCACGGTCCCCACCCAGGCTCCTCCTCCTGCAGCCACAGCCTCCGAGCGCCTTCAGCACCTGGAGAGGGAGCCCACGGTGCCCCTGTGCCTCCAGAGGAGCCCCGTGCAGCCTGCCGGCTCCCTCTGGCCTCTCCACACTCAGCCTGACCTGGGCCTCGGGGAGACGAGGGGCACCAGGAGGCGACCAGGGAAGGGCAGCCTGGTGTCCAGGTGCTAGGAGGGCGGGGCAGGCGGCATCCCGGGAGCTGCTGCAGCTCCAGGAAGCAGGGCCCTGAGAGGCTCCCGGGCTCCTTCCTGACGTCCCTGCCCCCGATCCCCCCCCTCGGCCATTCCGCGGCCTCCCAGCAGCGAGGACAGAGCCCACCGGCCTTCGTCCCCCACGCTCTGCCCGTGGCTCCCCAACCTCCCCGCCTTGACGTCACGTCATGCTCAGTGCCTTCGAAGGCCACCAGGTGTGATCGTGACAAAGACATCAAGTGTCAACTCCAGTCCCCACGCCATCGGTCACAACGTCGTGTGCCATTAGCATGAAGTGATGATACCTGTGCCCAGCTTAAAAGGTCGCCGTGGAGATTAAATCAGGCAACACAGCGTCTCAGACCACGCCCCAACAGAGTGGGCTTCAGAAGGTGCTCGACACCATGTCCCTGTTGCCCTTCTAGATCTTTCTCCCGTGGCCAGGGCCCCATCCTGGGCAATGAGTCCTCCTTCTCTCCAGGACTCCGTCTCTGTCTCAGCTCCCGTGGGTGTGGGGGGGTCTCCCTATGCTCCCACTTTCTGTGCACGGCCCTCCCCGGCGGCTGGGCTCCCTCGCCCAGGGCGCCCGAGGCCTGTCACTCACCCCACAGGCGATGCCACCATCCTCACTGCTAGAAAGCGGCGTCATGAAGTGCCCTGCCCACTCGCTTCAGTCCTTCTCGCCCTCTGCCCCAGGTGGTCATCAGGGGGCCTGGAGACCCTCCCCTCTCCCTGGTGCAGGAGCCCTGCAGAGCTCATTTCCTTCTAAACCGGGGCCTGAGCTTGCTCCCCTCCTTCCCCATGTCCCTGAGGCCCAGGAAGGAAGAGGGCTTCTCGGGAGTGCAGGACGGGCACTCTGGGAACTCGGGGTCCCACGTGTGGGAGAGCAGCAGGTCCCCCTCCTGGCTCGGCCTCCACTGGAATCCCACAGTGCACAACGCCGGCCGCTGCTCCCCAACAGGCTCGTGGGCACATGGGCCCTGTGCATGTGCCACCCCAAAACAAGCGTGTCTCGTGGTCAGCGAGATGGATTGGGCCAGGGTGGGTTTTCCATAGACAAACGCCTCACGTGAGCACTGACTGCATATCCACCCCCACCTGCCCCCTGGACAGGCATCCTCGAGCAGTGTGCAACCTGTGCAACTGTACACGGTGGCCCTGGGAGAGAACCACAGATGTAGCTCACTGCACTGGGAGGTTTTAGTTGCTGACCTCATTTCACAAACAAGGACAGCTGAGGGAGATTATCCACTGTCCATGTAAATGTAGGCTGAGCTAGGATTCTAGCCTGGCTATCAGATCCAAGCTGTCTCCTAATTCACAACAGAATGCGAGCTCATTTGATGAGCCTGGGAATCCTTTTTCCAGGGATAAAGGAGGAACTGGAAGAGTATGGGCCTCAAAGCTTTGGAGGTGCTATTGGAAATGGGGAGCACCTGTCACCAGGGGCACCCTCAGCTTCTGCTACAAATACCACGTTGATAGGAGGCAGCATAGTCTTGTCCTCAAGATGGAAACATTCTCCTGTTGACCCAGAGGGACGAGGACACTGGTGTCTGGACCAACGGAGGGCAGTCCCTGTTCAACAGGACCCACGGGCAAAGCCGGAGGACGAGGAACAGGAGCGAGCTGCTTTGTCCCTGGGAAGTCCTTGTTCTGCCATCTTTCAGAGCTGCAAGACCCTGGCCGGGGACTCGGGGGGCGGGGGGAGGTGAATATGTGGCACTTTTAACAAAGCCAAATTGATCCCATGGAAGGGATTGTCCTTCAGGCTGAGATTAAACCTCTCTGACGGCTTTGTTTTAAAAAATGCACTTTGTTAAATTAAATGAGTTAATATTGTGTGTATACATCAACATAAAAAGTGTGTGTGTGTGTGTGTGTGTGTGTGTGTGCACGCATATCCGTGTTTTGAGTTTGCAGATCTGTGATCCCAACATCAGGGTGTCATTGCCTTAGAGTGGAGAACTGCCATCTCCTGAGGCCAGGGGTCTCTTGTTGCCCTGACACCCTCTGTTCGGGAGGTGCTCTTGTCCCCAATGCTCACAGCTCAGAAGTGGAAGAGGAAACCTGGCTCTCCATGGCCAAAGCTCACAGAGGGGACAGGAGGTCTACGAGGGGCCCAGGAGGTCCACAGAGGGGCCAAGGGAGGTTCACAGAGGGCCCAGGAGGTCCACAGAGGGCCCAGTAGCCTTCACTCAAGGAGGCCACCCACCGCCGGGCACCGTGAGGCCTTCACACAGAGTGGCCAGACCTCGCGGTGACCCCACTATGAAGACACTATTATGTCCTGCTCTCCAGGTGATGAAATTGATGCCCAGAGAGGGGAAGAGCTGCCCAGGGCCCAAGCCAGGGAGTGTCCTGCACATTCAGTCTTCCTGGAGCCAGCCCTGTGCTCTCCCAGCGTGACAGGCCCCCTACACGGAAAGCCTGTGTCACAGAGTCTAGGAGACCCGTCAGTCCTGATGTGCATCCACTGGGGACACCCCAAACAAATATCCAAGGGAGCAAGAAAGGAGACGTGGGGGCACCGCTGTTAGGATTCCTGAATTTAAACCTGTTTCCCTCGTGGTTTCTTCGAAGCCCTCAGTGACCCCAGCCGGGTTCAGCCGTGCCCATGGATGGAGGCAAGGGACTGGCACCCTTCGGGACCTGCCTGGGTGACAGGCTCAGCCCAGGAGGGACGGATCCGCCCTCGGCAGGTCTGGCTCTCGGGAGGGAGGCTGGGATCACCCTCCTCATGAGCAGCCATGCCCTAAGCTCAGGTCTAGTGGCCAGAGAGCTCCGCCCACTGGGGTGAGGCCCGCAGAGGCTGGACTCGGGGGACTTTCGACGAGGAGTTCTTTCCCACTGTAGCCTCTGGGAGCTAAGTCCTTGTCCCTGGAGATGACGGTGGCACAGGGAGGCCGGGTGGCAGGCCCCGTGGAGACCATGGGGAATGCCGGAGCTCATTCTCACCCAGATCTGCTGGGGCTTGGATGTGGATTGGCCCCAAGGGTTCGGGCACTGGAGGCCTGGTGCTCAGGTGGCAGTGTTGGGGTGGAGTGGACCCTTCAGAAGTGGACCTGGTGGGAGGTCCTTAGGTCACTGGAGAAGCTGCCCTCAGAGGGACTGGGTAGTTCTTGTGGCACCCTGAGTTGGTTCCCCTGGGACTGAGTCGTTGTAAGAGCCAAGCTGAGCCCTGGACCCCCCTGGCTGGCTGTCCTGCAGGGGGCTCTCCGGCTCTCACAAGCTGTGTCTGCCATGAGGTTCCCACAGCACCCAGCTGATGCTGGTCCCAAGCTCTTGAGCCTCCAGAACTATGAACAAAATCAACCTCTTTTCTTTATAAGGTGATTCAGCCTCAGGTATTTCATTATATTAACAAAAGTGGGCTAACAGAAGACCCAGTGGAAAAGCAAGTTGACGTGATCGGAGTAAACACGGTGAACACCGTAGGCTGACTGAGAATAGGTGAGCAGAGACTTTCACTGGGCTCCTGACTCCCGACCCAGTTAACCTAGATAAACTGTCAAGAGCTGTGGGTTGGAGCTGGAACGTCCCTCCAGAAGCTCGGGTGTTGAAAGCATCGTCCCCAAAGAAACACGGTTCAGAGATGAGGGTTTCAGCCATCGCTGGATCACGAGGGCCCTGACCCACCAGTGGAATGATCTTGTTGATCCATCTAGTGGATTAATCCACTGAGTGGAGAGAACTCCTGGGAGGTGGGACCTGGGTGGGGAGAGGTGCCCTGGAAGGGGGGTGGTCTTCTCCCTGGCCCCTTCCGGGCCCCGCCCCCGCTCCCCTTCCTGGGGACACCAGCTGAGCAGCTCCTCCGTCCCACCCTCCACCGTGAGCTCTCCCTCTCCTCAGGCCCAGAGCAAGAGGCAGCTGACCTCAGACTGAGCCTCTGAAACCATGAGCCAAGCTGTTCACAGTGAAGAACGCCGACCAGCACCTAAGGGCTACAAGGCCACTCCCAAGGACACTTCAGGCTTCCTAAGGGGCCAGCTGTTCTAGTCCAGGCTGGTCAAGAATCGGGCCGGGTTACAGAAGCAGGTCCTGAGCCCAGGGCCCTCGGCAAGGGCAGGGCCCGGGCAGGCAGCAGCCAGTGGGTGCCGGGCTCTTCCAAGGCCTCAGGCCGCACCTCCCCAGGGAGCACCCTTGCTGCTGGGGTCCACGTGCACCCAGGGCGGGAGAGGGAGACCACGAGAGATGGCGGCCAGCGGGCCCAGAGGACGAGCTCGTTCCACTCGGCACACTCGACAGTCCACGGCCCCTCTCTCTGTCCACGCCTTGAGGAAGAGGCACAGGCTTAGGCCCTCGGGGCCCCATGTGCTCTGGGGACAGGGGGTCTCCTGGCAGCAGCTCTTTCATTGAGGAAAAAAGATTCCACAGAGACACAAATCGAGCCCTCAGCCAAGGCTGGGTTCTGGTCTGAGCAGATCTGGCTGCAGACTTTAAAATACGTCTATACAGAGTTAAAATTTTCAAATACACCAAAGTGGATACAATAGGGCCACAAAGCGCTGTGAGCTGAGCAGACGTCACCTGTCCCAGTCCTTCTCCCTCCGTCCCACCACATTATTATCACAATATTTTAATCATTCTTTCCTTTGTGCCTTCAAAAATGCCTCCCGGTGGGGACACTGCAATGGAGCAGTTGACTCTTGTTTAAAGCAGCGATGATTGTTTGTAGTTTAGGGAGCAAGGAGGGGGTGGGCAACGCCATCTGCTCGGGACACCTCCAGGGAATGCAATCTCAGATCCCGTCGGTGCAGAGGGGGACGCATGTCCGCCCGCCCTGCCCGGCACGTGGACAGCGGTCTCCCTCCCTCGCTGGGACGCTGGCTCCCTGGGACCTGCTGGCCCGCGCTGTGTCCCCGAGGTCCTGGGGTCTTGCACATTCGTTTCACGAGGGTAGTTCTGGCTCTGACGCAGAGCGGTGCTGGGTAAATGAGAGGCCACCTGAGAAGCAATTAAAGTAAACCAGGAAATCTTTGCTCTTGGCTTCGTCTTGTGCTGAAACAGTTTACATGTCAACTGGCCTGGGAAGAAGTCCTGGTGGTTTACGGACATTGCCCCAGTTGGGGTCAGCGCCTAATGAGTTGGGTACTTATCTGTGACCCCGACAAGATGGCTACTTATCTGTGACCCCGACAAGATGGCTGTAAGTGAGCAGATAAGAGGAGCGAGGGGACCACTTCTCAAAGCTGCCCACAGAATCGCAATCACAGAAGGCAGTGGAGCTGGGGAGACCAAGGAGCAGGAGCGGGTGGAGTTGGGAAAGTTGAATTCCCGGGGCTTTGGGGTGAGAACAATAAGGTGTTTATTCTAAGGGCTTGGTCAGGGACACGATGCACTTTCCACGTCTGTCCTCTGTCTCCTGGTACCATGCTTGTTCCTTGGCCTTCATGACATCTTGCAAAATTCCAGTTCCCATCACATGGGTCTGCTGACGTCCCTGTCCTCGGTTGTCACAGAAGATGCATGTGTCAACAGGCTCAGGATGCACTGCCCCCAAATCCGGCCCCTCGGCATGTTAAGTATGTTGGTCTGCAGGAGTTTGAGAAGTAGCAGGTGCAGGAAGATCTTCTGGAACTTTCTCTCTAGAGGTCAGGAGAGCCTCGGGTGAGAGGTGCCGTCGTACTGAGAGCGGCAGAGGCCGCGGATCTTGCCCGTTCCCAGCTCCCAGCCGCAGCCCGGAGGCTCTTGGTCATCCGGGCTTCTGCCACTCTCCTGGGTTCATCCTACCTTGTATACGAATTTTCCAGTTTAAATGTCTCTGAAGGTTTTCATTTCCTACCGAGACCCCTGTGCCCAGCCAAGCTTCTGCTACACACATTTGTGTACTTGCCTTTGCAAATCTGTCTTTTGTTCTAGGGATCCTGGCTGAGAGCTTTCAAGGGCAGGAGGAAAAGGTACCTATCCTTCCCTTGACACATCATTGTCACTCTAGAGGAATGGACCACCAACAAGTGTCATCTCAGAAGCACACTGAAAAAGGCAGACCAGGAAAGAAGCCTTAGTTAATCCACTAAGAGGGTACAGATGTGTCTTAGGGCGTCATCAAACTGCTCTGCAGTGGGACCCCTGGAGCAGGTGACCTTGTCTTCCCACCCAGGGCTGCGCTGGCCAGGCTTCGTCCATGGTAATGGTGCATAATGGGCGATGGGGTGCTGGGGCCGGCAGCAGAGCACATGCGTTTCAGACTTGGAGTTGGAGTCTGGCTGAGGTTCAGTCCATCTTGGCTGGAAAAGCTGGGCTAAGACAGAGCCAGGTCTGTTGCCTGTGTTGTCATCTTAAGACCCAATCCTGATGCCTGGGGCGCACTCTTCTCATTGTAGAGGGAAGAAGCTGAACAGGGATGGAGGAAATTCACCGGCTCCCTTAATTCTCAGTTGGCATTGGCACTCTGTCACTTCTACCCATGCTCCAGTTGAATTGCACGGTCAAGTCCAAAGATGAGTAGTCCTCCCCTTATCCACAGTTTCACTTTCTGTGGTTTCAGTTACCCACAGGCAGTCACAGTCCAAATAGGTTAAATGAACAATTCCAGAAAAAAGACATAAGGTTTAAAATGTGCACTCTTTTGAGTGTCATGATGAAATCTTACATGAGTTCATTCCATCCTGCTCAGGACATGAATCTTCACTTTGTCAGTGTATCCATGGTATATAGGCTACCCTCCCCTTGGTCATTTAGTAGCCACCTCAGTTATAAGGTTGACAGTCATCACAGTGCTTATGGTGACATAACTCTTATTATATTTACTAATGGCCTTGAAGCACAAGAGTGCCGAAGCTGGTGACTTGAATATGCCAAAGAGAAGCTGTCAAGTGCTTTCTTTCAGTGAAAATTCTAAACTTCACAAGAAAATAAAAAAGCACACACTGAGTTTCCTTAGGTCTACAGTAACAAGAACTTTCTATTTGTGAAATAATTGTGAAGTATAAAGAAATCCCTGCTAGTTTTAGTGCCATACCTCAGAATACGAAAATTATGAGCATAGTGTGTGTTAAGGTATGGGGGCAGAGGAAGAACCGTAGTACAGTCGTGCCTGGGTGTGTGGGAACTGGTTCCAGGACCTCCCCTCCCAGTGGGTACCCAAATCCATGGATGCTCAGGTTCCCTATATAAAATGGCATGGAATCGCTAGACCCTCTGCACAGCTCTCTGGATTATTCCTAAAATGTATTAAAAGGTAAATAGCATGTAAATAGTCATGATAGTGTATGGTTCAGGGGATGATGACAAGGAAAAAAGTGAGTGTGTTCAGTTAGCCATGATTATTTTTGCAAATATTTTCCATCTGCAGTTGATTGAGGCTGCAGATATGGAACCCCTGGCTGGGGAGGGCTGACTCTGTGTGTGTCAGTGTGTGTATGTGTGTGGTTTGATACTGTGTGTGAGTGTGTGTGTATGAGTGTGCGTGTGTGTAGTTTGATACTATCTACATCAGGCATGCCATGGGGGCCTTGGGCAGTGTCCCCAGGGACAAAGGAGGACTACAGTCCTCCCTTACTGTCTCCAGGGCTAGAAGGGCTGAGTCAGTGAGAGGGGCCAGAGGATAGAGATTCTTTTCTGGGAGGAGGATTGGATGCGCATTTCTACCACCCCCAAAATTTGAGTCACCATCTGCAGACTTCAGTCCCTTTTGCGTGACAGAAGCCCTCGACTTCCCGGGGGCCTCAGCCCTGTCCCCTTGGATGCTGTCTCCCACCCTCTAGGCGCACACTAGCAGTGTGGCGCGGGTGCCCTGGGTGTCCTGTCCTCACACGAGATGTCCCCTGTTCCACTCATGGGAAGGGTGAGCCAGGGAGCCAGCAGCTTGGGCAGCAGGGCCGCCCTGTCTGGTCCAAAGGAGTGACCTGCGCTGGCATGAACTGCCCTCAATGTTTCAACAGAAAAACTGTCTTTTTGCCACAAGAGGTTGAAATGAAGAGTTGGGCTCCTTTGACAGTTAATTTTCAAGATTGATCATTGTCTCTTTCTGGAAACGTCCGGTAGCCTTGACGCGAGGGACGGAACCCTCCCTCCCTCCTTGTCACACGTGGTGTCCATCAGGGAGAGGACAGGGAGAGGGTGGACCACGTGGAGAGCTGGCAGCCATTGCCAGCCCTCTGCCACCACCGGGTGACCTACGTGGCATGAGCCCCCAGACTCAGAAGCCTCGAGACGCTTGACCACTGGGGGACGCATGGGGCTGGCTGGCGGGGGGTCAGGAATCCACCTCAGGCATGAGGACGGGCCGCGCCTGGCCCTGGCCTTGGCGTCAGAGGCTTGGGGACAAGAGCGTGGTGCAGCCCAGGACCCTGTGAACGGTACGGGCCTGGCTTAATTAGTTGCAGGCCACTTGGCCAACAAGCACCTGTGTTGCCAGGTATCGCAAGTCCCCCAGGGAAGCCAGAAGTGGGGACGAGAGCTCTGATTGTGAAATGTTCACAGGAATAAATTCAGAAAGAAAGAATGAATGGAAAAGAGGGAGGAAGGAGGGAGGTAGGAGGGAAATGAAGGAGGAGAGGAGAAATCAGTGGAAGAGGGCAGAATCAATCGCAGTGCAGGCCACAGAGGTGGAGGAGCAGAGGCCATCCCAGGCCGTGGGGGTCTGTGTGTGTCTCCTGCGGGGAGCAGGGCACAGCAGGACTCAGGGCAGGGGACACACTGACTGCCCCTTCGCAGACCCCATACCGTGTCCTCATTTTGCAAGAAGTGAGAGGAGCCCCATGAAGAGCAAGCCACCCCCAGCATAAACCCAGGCATCCATGTTTGAAGCAAGGCCCAAGGACTGGGCTGGGGTCATTCCTCAGATGACCATGGATGACCCCAGGAGTGTGGATCCCAGAGATTAATACCAATACTTAGTTAATAAGAAGAATGAGTGCTGTGTGTGGGCCGTGCACTGCGGCTCCATGCTGGGTGGAGAGCAGGGGAGGTGCTGGCTGAGCTGGGCCCCAGTTGGGCAGGGAGACAGCTGTCGAGTGCTCCAGCCTCTCCTGCCTGGCAGACTGTGTGCCCCACGCAGCAGACCTGTCTCCTACACGGGCCTTTCTTCACAGAGAGACGGGTACCACCAGGTTTGCAGGAAGGATCCATGATAATATATATACACGTATGTATTGGGGTTGTTTTTGTTTTTGTTTTTGTTTCAGTGCTGGGCCTGAACCTAGGGCCTTGCACGTGCTGGGCAAGTGCTCCACCACTGAGTGGCCACCCCAGCTCTGTGACTCTGTGATAGTGTCTCGAGTGTACCTGAAGTCCCACGTTCAAATGCCTGATGCCTCTTAGATGTTGGGGAATTTTGATAGCAATTCTGTGCCTCAGTTTCCTCTTTTCTACATGGGGATGGTAATAGTTTCTAGCTTCAAAATCAATATGAGGATTAAGTAAGAAAATGTGCTTAGAATAAAACCTGGCGCTCTCTCTCTCTCTCTCTCTCTCTCTCTCTCTCTCTCTCTCTCTCAGTATGTGTGTGTGTGTGTGTGTGTGAATCTTGGCTGTTGGCTTCCAGTGCTTTCCTTTCTATAATCTATATTTCTTAATGGAAAAAAAAGACCTGGTGTCCTGCCCTGAGGCCTCCACCCTCGTGAAGATTCTCCATCAACAGAAACGCCCTTCACTGGTCGGGGGGCCTCCTGGACCTTCAGCTCACACCTGTCCCTTAGGTGGAGTCGCGATTAGATATTTGGGCTAAAAAGGGAAAAGGAGACCGCCCCTGCAGGCCTCCTCTGTACTGGCATCACCGCGGCCACAGCTGGGCTCCGGGTGGCTGTGAGGTCCCCCCCGCTCTGTGCAGAGGCAGACCTTGAGCTGGGGTGGAGACCAGCCCAGAGAGGAGCATCTGGCCTCCACTCACCCTTCCACCCAGCTCTCCGCTGAGTGGCCTCAGGGCTTCTCCAGCTCCTGCCCTGGGTGAGGGGTGACGTGGGGCAGTCCAGGGAAGGAAGTGTCCAGAAGACGGTGAAGTCTGTCACTGTGTGGACCTCACTTTGCACCCTTTCTTTTCCTTGGAAGGAGCGAAATGAGGAAGGGCTGGATCCCGGCAGCCATCCCTCTGTGTCTGAGGACACGGCTTCGCCCCCGCCTTCCTGTCTTCCCCTTTGCAGGGATAACATCTCCCTGTCTGAAAGCCCCCGGGGGATGCTGATGACCAAGGTGTTCCTGTGAAAGCCGGGGTTCTCTCACCCTTCAGGGCTCTATTGCCAGCATCCAGATGGCCCGGGCCACAGAGATCTGGAGGATGTGGCCTGCAGGAGCTGGAGAGGGGGGAGCGGGCCCTGGGGCTGCCCGGGAAGGACGGGCAGGATGGTGGCTGGCGGGAGGTTGCTGGGGGCAGCCTCCTCTCGGAGGGAAGCTGGCAGCAAGCTGGGTCTGCTGTGAGCAGAGGCCCCGAGCAGCTCGCGGACCGAGAGGCTGGTTGCCGAGCTCGGTGTGGGGGAGGCTGGGCAGAGAAGCGGGGAAGCCATCTGCCACCTGCTCCCTGTCACCTGGCTGGGAAGGGCACCCCATGGTGCACAGCCTGTCCTGGGCCTGGAGTCACGAGGAGCAGCGTGAGACACTGTCCTCCAGCATCAGGTTGACTTCTTTACCCAGGCGCCCCAAACTGCCACCTGCCACGGAGGTGACGCCACAGGGCCTGCAGGTGGAGGTGGGGAGAGTGGGCTGCCGGGCGGCTGGGGGCCGCTGAGAGGACACTGGGACCTGCAGAGAGTATCCAGGTCAGCGAGCACAAAGCCAGCAAGAGTGAGCCGGATGCTGTGTCGGATCCCAAACCAGGCACCCCCCACACACACCCAGCAGGTGCAGCAACCCAGACACATGTGCGCACAGATCAGGGACACACACGTGGGGACGGAGCTGCGGAAGGCTGTGTGTGGGGACGGGCAGTGAATTGCCAGGTTGCAGTATTTGCACAACACACTGCTATTCAGTCAGTTTTAGGAACATAAAAAATACGCTCTGGGTGGAAATTAGACGGGGATCTCCCGATCCAGGCACCTGGGCCGCAGCCAGAACCCAGTGTCTACAGTGGACACGCGAGGGCACGGGAAGGGACGAGAGGAGACGGAGGGGCTGAGGAGGGTCCTGAAGGTCAAGTTTCTCCTTTCCTCTTCACCGGCCGTGGAGAATTCAGTCTCCTTCCACGGGGATATTGAAATGGGAGACCCAGGATGGCTGGGCCAGGCGGGGCCGAGCCTTGGAGTTTCCTTGTGTTTGGGTGAGCGGAGAGGGCAGTGGGTCAGATCTTCAGGGTGACCAGCTCCCTTCCAGTGACCAGCCACAGGCGTGTCTCGGAGGAGGTAGCTTTGGGGGGCATTCCTCAATCTCCCCGTTTGCAGGCAAGACACTGGGAGGCCGAGTGGGAGGCCCAAGTGGGTTCCCAGCATGAGGAGGACTACGTCCTGGGTCCGGAGGTCAAGAGCCTGGGGGCGGAGCTGGCCCAGAGCCGGAGGCAGGGTGTGGCCGGGTCCAGAAGGCCTCCTCTGTCATCGATCCTTCCTTCTTGGTGGTCCTTCCTTGCTCTTTGCGCAGGCTCTTTGTTTATTTTTCACATCTCAGTATCTCCCTCCTGTGCTAAGAAAGACAAGAGGACGACACGCGTGTCCACTCAGATACGCAAAAGCCCAGGGTGGGGGGAGGCCCCGTGGGGACGTGGGGGGGTCCTCCTGCAGGAGCTGAACCTTGCAGGGCTGTCCCTCCTCGCTCCACAGGGGGTCTCGGGAAAGGGAAGGTCCAGGCCAGGTCGGCCTCGGAGTCAGCAGCCCTGCTGTCTAGCCCAACACCGGCCGCGAGGCGCAGGTACCCCAGAAGGCGCCTCCCTCCAGAGGCCACAAAGCCAAGGTCCTCGGCATGTGGGGCCTCGGGACACAGGCCCCTCTGCGACTTGGAGCCAACAGAGAAAAATCCAGGAATATTTTCCAGGAAGCCCGAAGCCCAGCCTCTGCCAGCTTCTTCCTGGTCCCTGGGGAGCACCTGTTTCCAAGGCAACCACGAGGAGGAGAGTGCCGTCTTCCAGTGCACTCTCCCAGGAACACACGCGTCCGGCTGTCAACCCTGGAGGAGCAGAGAGCGAGTCACAGCCCCCCCCCCCCCCGTGGCTGCAAGGCTGAGGTCTCCCCGGTGACATCCCATCAAGCTCCCGCCAGCGCACAGCCTCGCCAAACTGACACCTCATCCTGCCAGCTGCACCCGACAGTGATGACCACGGTGACGATGGTGACAATGGTGATGGCAGTGACAACGATGATAATGACAGTGATGGCGATGACGCCGAGGGAGAAAATAACAGTCGTCATAACAGACGTGCACATGGCTGCTAAGTGCTAAGTGCTGCAGGCTCTTATTTGTCTCCAAAAAACCCAGTGAGGGCAGGCTCTTCTGGGCCCATTTTACTGATGGAAATTAAAAAAAACCCAGAAGCTCAGAGAGGTTCAATAACCTCTCTGGAGGCACACAGCTGGCAAGAGGGTCCTGGTACCCACTCTGTGGTACACCAAAGTTGTTTCTTTCAGCTGCAGGGTGGCTTAAAAAAATCAGATTCTGCAATGGATTGCTTCATTCAGTGTTGACTCATCCCTACCTGCTGTGCCAACCCACATGCCAACCTCTGTGAGACTCCTGTGCATACAACGCCCCCTGGCACCTTGTCTACATGCACTCTCCATGGAGGGCTGCTGAGGCCTGAGAACCTGCATTTCTGACAAGATCCCCATTGCTGCTGGGGCTGCGGGTCCAGTTGGCAAAACCGATTCACCTGGGGTGGTGATGTGGTAAGCACTGCAGAGCCGCTGGTGTCCCTGAAGCTGCTATTACTTGAGCCTCACCTGCCACACCCCTGTCCTGGACCATGCGGCCACCTCACCCCTGGAGAAGCCTCCCCCTGAGCCCCTCTGCTGCCCACCCTGCCCTCCCAGGCTGGACCCCTGTGGTTAAGGTTAGCCTTGGTCAGACAGATGCTTCGAGGCCAGGGGAGGCTGTGTCCGCATCCTCTGTGACTGTCCTCCACCCCTGACCTGCCCCTGCTGGGTCTAGCACCCAGCCACAACATGACCTCAAAGGCAGACATCCAGGCAAAACCTATTTCAAATCACTTTTATACACAAATGAACCATTGTTTGCCAAACATCCTCCCCCTCCTCCTCCTCCTCCTCCTCCTCCTCCTCCTCCTCCTCTTCTTCTTCTTCTTCTTCCTCTCTTCTGTGAAGCATTTCAGCTTAGTTTTTGTGCACAGACGTAAAGACAGTAGAAACCCAGCACTGCTGTCAGCGTGCATGGGCTTGTCCTCGGTCACTTTGCGTTGCTGCGACCCAAGACCTGCAGCTGCATATTTATGAAGATAAGACGTTTGCTTCTTGAGAGGGCAGGAGAGTGTGCTTGGGGTCTCTCTCCCCACAGCCTGCACCAGCCTCACCTGACCCTGTCACTCCCGAGAGCCCCACCCATAGTCCCATCAGCATATGAACCTGGAGGTTAAGTTCCTAACACAGGAAGAGTGGAAGGACTCACGGAGACCACGGGGGATCATCCCTGTGAGAATTCCCCGTTGATACCTATGTAGAGTGATTCACTGAGCACCTTCTAAAAGCCCACAGAGGAATCCACTCCTGTCTTTTCCAACTTCTCGAGGAGGCCGGCATTCCCTGGCTTGTGGTCCCTCCCTCCATCTTTAAAACCAGCAGCGCAGCATCTCCAAAGCTCTGATGCCCCTGCTCTCCTAGTCGAGCCTCCCCCTCTGACTTCCGAGCCTCCCTACCAGATGAACTCTTGATATTAGATTAGACTCACAGATAATTCCGCCCCCAAGACTGCCTTCTGGGAAACTCAACCTGAAGTAGTGCTGCTTAGACATGCGGCTCCTGAAGCTGGACTTATCTCACCTCTGGGTTACGCTCACTGACAGAGCATCCACACAGATTCCTAAGCATTCAAGAGTCCAAACAATGAATCTTCAGACCCAAAGACATTTTGCAGAGTTGGCTTTTGAGATTCTACACATGTCTGTCTATATAGCAAAGAATCAATGTTAGCTTTCTCCAAAGAGAGGCCTGGCCTTTGCCCTGAGCTCCCATCACTAAGCCCTTGCAGTGACCTGTCTGATAAGAGTATATTTGTTTGTCTGGGGACCCCGGGCCACAACACTGAGCAGTTGACTGTATTTCACTGCATGATTATCACAGAAAGCATGATATCTTTTTTTTATTTTTTGCAAAAATGCAGGGTACAACCTTTATGTAAAACTCCCTATTATGGTTTAGACAAGAAATATCTCCTGGAAGCTCACGTGTCAGATGATGCAACAAGGCTTAAAGTAGAAATGATTGGGTTAAAAGAGCCCTAACCTAATAGGTGAATTAATCCCCTGATAGGGATTAGCTGGGTGGTAACTGTAGGCAGGGGGGGTGTGGCTGGAGGAGGTGGGTCATTGAGGGACCTGCTTTGGGGTATACATTTTGTCCTTGGTGAGCAGAGCTCTCTCTGCTTCCTGGTGCCATGTCCTGAGCTGCTTTCCTCCTCCGTCGTCTTCTACCATGGGCCCCAAAGAATGGAGTCAGCCATCTAGGGACGGAGACCTCTGAAACCATAGCCCCAGATAAACTTTTCCTCTTCTAAATGTTCTTGTCCGGTCTTTTTGTCACAGCAACAAAAAAGAAAACAGTTGATTAAAACATTTGCTTTTCTAAGTAAAATTCTGCTGGTATTCCTTAAAAATCCTTTATTACTAAACCATCTTCATTGCAATATTAGGATGCAAGGAACACTCATGAATATATGTGAAAATTGAATTATCTGAGTTAAAAAACACCATTTTTTCATGAAAGTTTAGCAAACATTTTTTTCCTGGTCTGAAAAATGTGGACATATTAGTTGTGATGGGTTTGTGCCTTCGGGTCAACATAGGCTACCAGGTGAAGGCCGACCTACAACATGGAATCCTCTGTGTCCAAAGATCCTGCTCCTCGGTCGCTGGTTATCTGATGACGTCCTCGGTGTCAATCACGTAAGACTGTTGCTGTTAGCACTGCGGCCTCCAAACAAAGCACAGGGGCAGCTTTAGGAACCACCCAACCCCTGTGCATTGGCTGGGAATTCCAGGCTCCGGGCTTAAGGGGCACAAGAAGGCAACTGTGCCTCCATCAGCCTGGGGCGGATGCGTTGCTGCTCTGTCGACCTTTCAAGCTGCACAAGGGACAGAATCACACCAACACAAGGCTATAAACCAATTTTTGGGTTGAAAAAAACCAAGGTGTGGTCATTTTGTGGTGCTGAGGAATATGCAGTGACATATGGTAATGACTTGGGGTCCTGATTTGAGGTCACGTGTTATCAACTCAAACTCCAAAGGAGCTCCAGTCTGAGGACGGTGACGGGGAGGTGCACCTGCCCAGGTGATGCAACCCTGGTGAAAACGGAACACACCGCTTCCGGGAATTTCATGGGGTCACAAGGCCCCTTGCATTAAGTCACAGATGGCAGAAGGCGGCGCTGCCCACGGATCCAGGGGAGAGCAGGACGGGAAGTCCAGGGTGGAAGTCCCCCAGCCTATTCTCCGGGCATCTCCTCCTTTGGCCCATTTTAATTTGTATCCTCCTGTTGTAACCAAAGGTGACTTTGAGTCTAACAGCTTTCCAAGAGTCTGTGCATCTTTGTAGCAATCCTGGGGACACTCTCTGAAATGAACTTCCAGTTGACATCTCAAGGGATGGTGGCCTTGGGAAGCCGCACACACTTATTCAGGAAATGTCTCCAGAAACACTTCTGCCACAAGAACTTGAGGTCTTCCTTGACTGCCCATCCTAATTGCTTGATCAGCTACTCTCCGCTTCTCTCTTCAGGTAGGGACAAATGGCTGTCCTCTGGCTGGTCCCAAGGATAGCTCAAAACAAAAACAAACAAACAAACACAACTCGAGTCATTGTCCTAGCCTTCCTGGGAACTGTGAGGACAGAGAAGCACCTTGACTCACGAGTCGAGACACAAGGTGTATTAAAGGTCAGAAAGAGTCCAGCTCCACCTAGTTTTGTTGTGCTGCTCTCATAACTGGAAATGCAGAGAGGAGAAGCACTGCATTTACACACGAAGCCCACAGGAAGGGGACAGATCTGAGCGGCCGTGTGGACGATCTACCCCTCCAGGTGCTGGATCCAACAGGGAGGGCTGTGCACTGGTCTCTGCGGCACCTGCCAGTCAGCTCAGAAGAAAACTCACGTCACCTGCAGGTACCTCCCAGTCAGGGCAGCCTCTGCCCCTCTTCTTGGCCCTGTTATCTATAAGGGGTGCATTCCAAGACCCTGCCGATGCTGAGACCACGGGCAGTACCCAACTCTGTGCCCACCATGGTTTCCTACACACTTCCCTGGGATAAAGTTTAATTCCTTAATTAGGCACAGTAAGAGATTAACAGTAGCTAACAATAAGATGAATACTTGTTACAATATTCTCCAACAAAAGTTATTTCACTTTTCTGGAATATTCCATTTGCTATCTGGGGATTTTGCAAGGTTAACTAAAACCATGAAAACCAAAGCCAGGGATCAGGGGAGCTGAGGGTGTAGCCCTATTTCAACAAGTTCAATGTGAGTGTATTCCTCTCACAT
This sequence comes from Urocitellus parryii, assembly GCF_045843805.1. Taxonomy (NCBI): domain Eukaryota; kingdom Metazoa; phylum Chordata; class Mammalia; order Rodentia; family Sciuridae; genus Urocitellus; species Urocitellus parryii. The sequence continues at coordinate 25,734,301 of NC_135539.1, read as the reverse complement.
TTGGCCAGCAGGGCAGAACCAGATCAGTTGGGCACGGCTCTCAGCATACTGACCTCTGCTCCCTTGGGCTATCGGGTTTGCCTGCTCTTTGTTTCCGTATGATTTAGTTTTAACAGTGCATTAAGCACCTATAAACTCACTCTTAAACTAAAGCCAGAACTTACATGATACACTTATTCATTATTCCAAAACAGGTGCAGGAATTTCTGCTTCTTGCCCCTGAGCTAAGCAGGCATGGTGGTAGCTTCATCCCAGCTACTCTGGAGGCTGAGGCAAGAGGGTCCCATGAGCCCAGGAGTTCAAGGCCAGCCTGGGTAACACAGCAAGACCCCTTCTCAAAAAACCTTTTTAAAAGTTTTTTCTAAGAATAAAATTATTATGCTATTATTCAGGGAAAACTTCGAAAGCTGCAAACTATAGATGAGCATAAAGAGAAAAATGTCATCTGCAATCCGTCCCCTCGTTCCTGCCATGTTAACATCAGTTAATATTCCATTCTGGCATTTTGACATTTAAATATTTTCTATAGTTTTAAGTTACAACATATGGAAAGTCCCACATTCTGTTTGTTTTTTTAATTGTCATTATGTGTGAAACACTTCACTTAAATATTTCACTTGACATTATGTATTTGATTCTATTTTATTACTTTTGACATTGAAAGTTATAAGCTATATTTGGATGGTACTGCAATAATTTAACAATCCACTTATTGTTAGACCCTTGTGCTATATGATTTTTAGGGGGCATTAGAGGGAGGATAATAAATAACGTTACCAAACGATATTTTATACATAAGTATTTTTCATGCTTTAGTTCATTTTTCTGAATATAGAAGTAAAACCAGAAGAGCCGGACCAGGGATGAGGGGACATGACTATATCTTTAATAACTTTGGTTATGAATGAATTCTTTTAAAGCTCTTTCATTTGGACCTCAGCTGTACAGAATGAGATGGAAGTCTGGGTCAAAAGATCTGAGTATTTTAAACTTGTTGAAGCACGTTGTGAGATTTTTCTAGAAAGATTGCACCTGCTAGTACTGGCTATGTCCAGAAGGACCCCTGCCCTGGTCCCACACTTTGCTGGTCCCCTCTCTGGCCTTCAGGGTCATGGCACTTCCTAGGGTCAAGGGTCAAGAAAATAAGCACCATGGGAACTATGTCTGCCTCCCAGGTCTCAGAGCCTCTTCCCTGGAGCCGTATCTCAAGCTGGACCTCAGCAGTGGTGTGCATAGCCCCTGGCCCATGTGTGGGGTGGGCACTTTGAAGGACCCTGGATTTTAGCTGGGTCTCCACATGCCCATGCAGAAAGCCTGTAGCAGTGTAGATGAGCTAGGGGTGGGCAGGAGTGACCGCCTGGGCTCATTGTCCCCCTACCACCAAGTTTAGCAAAGAACTCCCAGGAATCCAGGTCACTGTGAAAGTGTGCTAGTCAAGGTTGGGAGATTAAAAACATTTAACTTTGTGTTTGTGAGCTTTGTTCAAAGCTTTCACATATTTAGACAGACAGTACATGTCCTCCGCTGTCCTAGGTCCTGTGCTTTTTCGGGGAGGAGCTCCCACCAGCATCTTGGAAGGGTCCGGTCCTCCAGCATCCCAGACCATGATCTGCCTTTGCTAACTCGGTGGTGAAGAGCAATGTATCAGGCTCGCTTCAATCTGCACTCTCAAAATCGTCATTCAGATTTTTGTTTTCCTACTGGTTTATGAAAACTCTCTCAGGACAGTAACCTCCACATAGGTCCCAATAAACCGAAGCTGGAAATGTGGTTCTGTCTAATTTCCTACCACAGGGAAAAGAAAGGCCTGTCTAGCCGGTTAGAAGATGGAACCAGTCCAGGGCTCTGCCTGCTTGTGACATCAGGTGGGCCACTAAAGCAATGAGGGGATCCGAATAAACTGAGCCCCAGGAGGACCAGGGCCAGGAAAAGCAGACCAGCCCACAGCACTGGGAAGCCCACCACCTGAGTCTGGGTTTGCCATTTACAGATTCCTGAACTGGTCAGGACCAGAGGGACCCTGCTGTAGACTGAGCACCCTTTATCCCAAATTGCTTGAATTTGGATTTTCTTTTTTTTTTTTTTTTTTATATTTGTATACATGTAATGAGATCTCTTGGGAGCGGGCAGAGTCTAAGCATGACACTCATTTCTGTTTCATATACATCTCATACACAGCCTGGAGCTAATTTATATAATGGTTTTTTAAATTAGCACAGGAGACAAAGTGTCACAGCTTAGAATACTCTGTCTGTGGCGTCATGCTGACATTCAAAGAGCTTTGCATTTTGGAGCATTTGGGATTTCAGATTTTAGAATAGGGAGCTCTACCTGTATCAGGTGTGTATCGGCATCCAACAACTGCATGAAGAATTCTTGAACTAACCCTGAGACTAACTGACCTGAATATCCCAAGGGAAGCCATGCCCTCACCTGAAGTCACCTGCAATCAACAGGCAGTTGGTTGATGGAGTGAAACCACCAAGGGCCCAGCCACAAGCTCAGGGGCCATTGTCCCATTATTTCCTTGAACACCCAAACCAGAGTCCCTTCATTTCTTTCAGAGAGTTGGCCAATAAGTGCTTTAATTACACGTTGAAAGGAATAAAATAAAATCATCTGTTGGAATGGTTTTAATTAGAATTTAGTGAGTCGGGTAAGCAATTAGTGCATGTAAGAATGGCGACTATATACACATATTTGTCTCCGTTGAGCTTCACTGATTTAAATGAACATTTGACTCAGAGTCCTCAAGTTAAACAAAGGGCCAAGTAGTGGTAATGATAATGTAGCCTCAGCTAATAGGAAATTGGAAATGCTATTGCTCTGTGTCCTCGCAGATCCCACGGATTGGACTTCCTGGCAATACCACCAGCCCCAGTTTTAGGAAAGACAGGATGCAAAATTAAAAAATAGTAACTAATTTTGCATTTACCTTTAGGGAGAAGAGGGGATAGTTGAGAAAAGATAGGAGAACACTGGGGTTGCAGCAGCCACTGTCACTAAATCCTGCCCAGGTAACTCACATTTCTCTCCCTTGCCCCTTGTAGCCACCGTGGGGAGAGAGCAGCTGCCCACGCAATTCAACAAAACTGAGGTTCAGAGATGCAAAGTCATTGTCAAGCTTGGCTGGCCAATAAGGGCAGAACCCTGGTCAGTGGGATGTCCAAGTTTTTGCTCTTTCCAAGGAACTTGGAATCCCATCAATATAGGAGTTATTTGAATTCCAAAAAGACGCAGTGGGATTTGCTCTGGGAGAGCCTGGAGTGATCTCAGGGTCCCCTGGGACAGAGAGCTAGGGGAGCCCTGGGAGTGCCAGCTCCTCCCTGGGAGTGCCAGGCTCCCAGGCTGGGAGACCTGATGGCACTGGGCTGGGGTGCAGCCTGTGTCAGGCCGTTGTCCCTCAAGCTTGCGGGTGATGCTGACCCACAGCCGAGACCGAGGACCACTGAGTGGCAGGCACATGATGCCGGCGTGAGGCCCACTGAAGACAGAAAATGTCACCTCCCAAGCTCTGCAGAGCGGTGCCCAAGGTATCCCCCAGCCCTGGTCCATCCCTGCACTTTGCCAAGAGTCAACAGAGTGAAGGAACCAGGTGGCGACGGTCACTCCCTGGCCGCTGGCACTGTGATGTTGGCCAGGAAAGTCAGCTGGGTCATAGCTGCCCGCAGAGCCAAGACAAGGGGAAGGACAAAGATGAGCTGGAAGAAGACAGGCCGTGTCTCACTCCTCCCTGTCCAGCTCCTCCCTGTCCAGCCAGGCATGCTTTCCACCTGGGGAGCAGGACTTGTGCCCGCTGAGAGGTCCCTGGAGGCAGAGACAACACTAGTTTGAGCCTCTCCATCTGAGGAACCTAGAATACTGTACAGACTCAGTTTGTCCCTAACTGAAGCCACTGTCCCTGAATATTCCTTTCCCTGGGCCACTGCATAAAATGGACTCCTGCCTTGAACCCCCTAAATGTAATAAATATCATTATTGCTCAACATCGCCTTGGCCCAGTGCTTCCTTGTCCACAGAGAACTCAAGTGAATAGATGGGGATAGGTCGTGGCTCAGAGCCTCCCTTCTGCGGGGCTGCACAGGATATTAGCCTAGCCAACCCTTTAAAAACTGCTGCAGCAATAAAATATGCTTAACGCCGTGTACACCAGCACATTCCAAAGTATATTACTCCAAAAGCATATTTGATGGAACGATTTCAATGTTTTCCAGAGACACAAAACCAATTGGAAGGATAGGTAGGTGACAGATAGATGAGAGGCCACTGGTCAGGGGAGGCGGTGCACACTGTGATGGAGTCTGCAAAGTTCCACGATAGGCTGGTGGCAAGCTGCAGATCCAGAAAAGCCAGCCCAAGTTCAAGGCCTCGGACTCAGGGAAGCTGATTGAAGGTGTAACTCTCAGTCCAAGGCCAAAGGCCTGAGGACCTGGGGTGCTACTGGGGCAAGTCCCAATTCCCAAAGCCAGCAAAAGACAAAAGTCCCGATTTCCCTTCCTCTCTTCTGTTCTATCCAGGTCCTCAGCAGGTGGCAAGGTGCCCATTCGCACAGGGCGAGATGGGGTCATCCTTACGCATTCCATGGGTACCATGCCCATCTCTTCTGAGGACACTCACACACATGCCCCCAAATAATGCCCTCTCAGCCCTCTGCGTGCACCTTAACCTAGCCACTCTGATACCCAGGTTACCCATCCCAGGGTCCACTGAAACCTTCTACAGGACAGACAGGCTGGGGAGCCTCATCCCAGCTTAAACCGTGATGTAAAATCATGTCCACTGGAAAGAGACCAAAATAACGGCCCCTTGGACAAGATGCTGGAGGAGTCTGTGATGTGGGAAAGTGTGGCCACCTGCTCCCGACTTGAGCCAGTGGGTTTTATCAGTTCACCTGCAGATCAGCTTTCTACAGGCAACAGATTCACCAATGTGGAAAGGAAAAGAAACTATTTGGCCAAGTGGGATGAAATTTGATGAATGCACAAAAACTATTTTGATTCTGATTAAGTTAATCAAGTTCTACTTAGACACCTCCCCGCAGACTGAGACTAACAGAGCAAGTCAGCACACAAGTCTTAGTTTAAAAACTGTGGAAGCCATTGGTGCTTTCACCAAACCCTCCCCACTCTGCCTTCTGAGAACAAGGTGGATAGTAGGGTCCTGGGCCCTGCAGCTGGGCAGGAGGGGACCATGTGGCTTCCCTTCAGTGAGCTGTGAAGGGAACTCAGCTTGTGTCATTCCCAGGCCAGAGCTGCATTATCACTCCCGTGGTCTTTCCAGAGCCCTCTTTATCTAGCATGGAGCCACCAATGGCTTCAAGATGGAGCCACCTGCCTGAATCCCACAATAAGCAGAGCCCACCTGCTGCCCTGCAGTGGACACGTCATGTGAGCTAGAAATAACTTCCGTTGTTTGAGCCACTGATGTTTAGAAGTTGCGTGTTATTGCCCCACAACTTAATCTGTCAGGTGGGTCACATCTATGTCTGTTTCAGTTCCTGGCTTCTAGTAGTGCTCACTAAATGTTAGCTCTCCCCTCTCCAAAAGGGGAGGGAGATCCTCTCTCTAAATGACACACACCAGAAATTAGAACACAAGCCACTTCCACCTGGGTAGTGGGTGCCCTCAGGAAGACAAATACACAGCAAAAAGTCTGTGCCTTGCTTTAGAATGGAGCTAGTTGGGGTTATTTATATTTTGGCAGTTGCTTGTTTGGGTTATTTTCTTTTCTCCTCCTCCCCTCCTCCTCCTCTTCCTCCTCCTCCTCCTCCTCCTCCTCCTCCTCCTTGTTTCTAATGCACAAGAGGCTTCCAGATATTGGTTGACAAGCTGAACCGAATCGCATACCCTGGGCATCAGTTAAGTGTACATTGATGTGCATACCTAAGACATCAGTTAAGTGTACATTGAATTGCATATCAGGGATTTAGCCAAGTGTTCTGTTTCTCAGAATGGAGTGAAAAAAGAATACAGGTGGACCTCAGAGGCCCTGAGTTGCAGAGAAGACCTCTGACTCCTGATGCCACCCTCTCCCTGTCACGAAGCCTCCTCTCTCCATCCCTCACCATCTTAATGGTTCTGGATTTAGCACCTTGTCTGGTTTTACATAATCAGCTGCATCTTACCTCTCCTAGGGATGAGCCCGGCCCTCGTTTGCAAGAGCTCATAAACACTGAGTGGCAATGTCTCCCATTAGCAGGCTCCTGGGGGGCTGGAGAAAGGTGAGCTCAGCGAGGGGTCGGGAGCACTGCCGGGTTCTGTCTGCAGGACTTGCATCCTTTTCCCAAGGGGCTGAAAGCAAGCCTTTGTTTTCTTAAGGGAAAGCACAGGCTGCCTGCCCAGTAGCCAGGCCTGGTCCACCTCCCAGCCCTCCTCTCCCTGCGGCTGGGTCCCAGATACCCAACTGCAGCTCCAGCTCAGCTGCAGGCGACTCTGGGATGAGGGAAGACCAGGAGCAGAGGACAGTGGGCTCCCTGCTCCTAGGATGCTGAGCCAGTCCCTCCCTCGGGTCCCTGACCTGTGGGCTTTACGGAGGGTCCAGCCTCATCCATCCTAGTTTCTGTTCTAGAAACAGGGTCTAGGCCTCCTTCTGTCACACTGAGTGTCCCTGTCACACTGAGTGTCCAAGCACTCTTCACTATGCCCTGTGCTGCCATGGTCCACCCCTCCTGGGGACCTGAACCCATGAGAAATATTACAATTAAAGGCATCGATTCATGTCCCTCAGAGGACACCTCCCCACCCCTCCCTGCAGGCTGACCACAGAACTCCCTGTGAACGGCCTCCACTCATCCTCCAGGGAGGTCTACCATCTTGTGCCTCATCTTGGACCAATGGTCACCCAACAATTGTGATTCTGGGGTTTTCCTGACAGATCCTACCGCCTGCCTGGGTCAGCTTCACCCTAGTGGGACAGGATTGGTCCAGTAGCCAGGCCCTGCTGGACGACAGCATCCCACCCCTCTCCTGTGTTTGACAAAGCCGAGCCTGAGCAAGATGGCCAACTGGTATAAACAGTAACAAGAGCGACAGTGTGATGGTTAATCTTATGTGTCACCCTGCCTGGCCTAGGCGGTGCACAGACTGCGGGTTCAACACGGGTGTGTCTTAGAGGGGATTTCAGAAATGATTAGCGTCTGACTAGGTAAAGAGGACCCGCCCTCTGCAACCAGGATGAGTACCAGCTCTCCACGGAGAGCCCAAAATGGAACCAAGGGATGGAGGAGGGGAATTCATTCTCTTGCAGTCAGGAATCTGTCACCTGTGCCACCTGTGTCCCTGTCACACTGAGTGTCCAAGCAGAGCGTCGGATACAACTGGTCGATCGGCACCTTCTCCCAGGCCTGAGCTCCACGGCATTGTGAGCCCAGAATGAAATCATCTTCCACAGGGTAAGGGATTCCCAGGCAGGGGATTGTGTAGGCTTTTCCCAGGAGGCCAAGCGTCTGGTAGCCAGGTGTGCCCTCTGCCTGCAAGTGAGCCCACCTCCGGGCTGAGCCAGATGAGGACGTGGTGTCGGAGCCTCGTGCGGCGCTGGCTGCTGCAACCCGGCCGGTTCTGCAGCAATCATGTCTGAGTTAGCTAATGGCTGGGTAGGAGGCCCTCCTACTGGGATTCCATTACCTTGTAATCTTCAGCTTGTTCACTGCTGCAATAAAGCCCCTCCGTCTTATAATTCCCCGGCATTCACGTCTCATCTTCTCGAGAACTGAAGGGTGTGAGATGCTTTCTGCTGGGGATTCATTGAGATAAGTTATTGAAGTCAAGCAGAGAGGCGGCTTCCAGCGCTCTGCTGTTCATCTCGGAATTTATGTCCCCGCTTGCCTTTGAAGGTCTAATGTAATCACAAACAATGGGCCTTCTAGATGTTTAAAAATTCATACGTTTCCTGTACAGCGAAGGCAGAGGCACGAGGAGCCCCCGCTCGTGGGGCTCATTAGCTACAGGGGGCTGCTGCCGCCGGCCGGGTTCTGATGTGATTTCCGTGGGGCTGAGATGCTGCAGCCATTCAAAGCCATTCAGCTGGGAGGAGTGACAACATCTCCAGGAACTTGTGAACCTGGCCCAGAGTCCGGCTGCGTGCTCCACCAGGCGATGGGTTTCTTTCTGCCATGCCCAGGATGCTAAGCCACACCCCTCCTCGGCTTTGTGTGCATGGCCCCACCCCAGTTCTGAGCCTCAGGAGTCCATCTCCCTGCCTGTGGGGGCCCCTTTCCACCCAACTCCCCTGCACCTTTGGATCCTTCTAGAGCACAGCTGTCAGGGCTGCCGTCGGCAGGAGGCCCCGCTCTGCCTCGAAACTGGCCAGGAGAGAATCACAGCCAAGCATCTCGGGGGCGCTGGAGGCCCAACCACACCTGCTCCTCTGGAAACCCAGCAGCAGAGCTGCCATTGAGGGGTCTCGAGGCTCCTTGGGCTGATGACCTCGGATCCACGGCTCCCCTCCGGCTGCGAAGCTTCCTGCCAAGGCTTGGGTAGGTGGGATGAAGTGCAGACTACACCAGGTGCTGCCCGGTGATATGTGGAGGCCACACCTTTGGACCTGACTCTAGAGGGGCTCATGACTGCTTTGGCTGCCAGATGGCAAGAGTCACCCTATGTGTCCCCTGGTGCCTCTGGTTTGCTCTTAGAACTCCGGGCTCCATGTGAGAAACCTGATCACCAGGAGCCACATGTTAGGAGCAGCCCAGGCCATACAGAGAGGCCACAGAGATACCCCTGTGGGCAGCCTCGGCAGAGCCTTGCCTCTGAGCCACACTGTCCAGCCCCTGATTTGCAGGTGGAGAAGGTTCTAGATGATTCCAGCTAGAGCCAGGAGTGTTCTCAGCCATTTGAACCTTCTCCTATGGTCCTGGGCGGTACAGAGCCAGCAACGGTCCTCCTTGTGCAGATCCAAACTCCTGCCCCACAGGATGATAAAAGTCTGTGAATTTAGCCCAGTGAATCTGAGTGGCCCAGCATGCAGCAGTGTCCCCCCAACAGGTCCCCAACCTGTGTTCTGCAGGCCTGAAAAAGCAGCATCCTCCCCAAGCATCCCATGGGAGGAAAGCTCTGAAATCTTCTTGCTCACGTGGTTTTTCTCCTTGGCAGGGAGGAGAGGCCTCGGTGCACATAGAGATTAATGAATGAAGGGACGGCCCGTAGCATGTTGCAGGCCCAGTGAACTCTGGTGACTGTTGAGAGCTCTGGGCGGCCCATCAGCTCATGCTGCGGCAGAACGACCCAGCAGCGGAGAGAGCCAGGAAGGAGCGTCGAGGAAGCCCAGGTCAGGACGCCAAACACACCTGGCTCTGGGTGTAAAACATCTAAATCTACACAGAGTCTGTTTTCCACTGGGATCCATTCACCTCACAGGTCCCCAGCACTTACCCAGCAGGAGGGAAGGCCTGGGAGGGAAGGCCCCCTCAGGGTGGTCCCAGTCTTGGGAGATCCTCTCCCTCCTCTCTCCTTGGAAAACCCTTCGGCTCTCCACAATCACACTGGACACCTTTGCAGGACCCCGGCCTTGAAAGGCCAAGGCATGTCCTGCTTCAGGTTTCCATGGACAGCAGGGACTCGCCTGGACAGGGAGGGCCAGGCTCTCTTCTCCCTGCATGGAGCCCAGAGGAGAGCAGGGGGCTCTGAGCACTGCTCAGACCTCGGAGGGAAGCCCCAGCAGCACCCTCGCGGATCCCGCTGCTTTGCCAGCCGTCTGCAGAGGGGAGCCTGGAAAGCCCCCTTGAGCCGCACAAAGCCAGCCTAAGCAGTGACACAGCGGACTGCAGCCGCGGGCCAGCCCACTGGGGCTGACTGCTCGCTCGCGATCCCGGCACCTGCAGCCGCAACTGAGGTCACAGCCTGGGGAGCTGCAGATCTGATTCCTGCAGATCCCATTTCCACCTCAGGATTCTCAGAGTCACCAGCAGGTCCACCTGTGGCCCACCTGCCCAGAGGGTCCCAGCCGCAGCTTCCAGGACCCCTGCCACTTCTCAGTCATGCACATGCTCCTTCAGTACCCAGGCCCCTCACCCCAGGGCAGCTTCACCCCAGCCAGACCCCAGGGGGCCTACGCAGAAGCCAAGCAGGCTCTGTCGGGCCTCACCGGGCCTCGCCTCGCCGGTCTCCCAGGGAGTCTGTTTTCATTGTGCGGGGGCGGGGGGGGGGGTCCCCAAAAGATGTATTTTGAAAAGCTCCCTGATGGAGCTGGCGCAGGGCAAGGTCAGCAACTGCCTGGAGTCGGGTATCGGGCAGTGAGGTGAGGGTCAAAGGTCACCAAGGAACTTCGTGAAGTACGGTGGACGTGCTCCCTGCCACAGGGGTGGTGAGGTCACGAGTGTATCAGATCGTCCCACTAGGCCACCCCACCCCCGGGAACGCACCACGAAATAACGATACTTCCCACAAACGAATGCTTCGTCAAAACTCATCCAAATGGGCACGTTCGTTATTTATGATCAGGACCTTGATGAATGAGTCCTACAACTTGAAGATCCCACTGTCCCCTGCTGCAGGACTGGCCACCTGCCTGCTCGGCCTCCCAGCAGAAGCACACAGGACGTGGTCTGGGAGGAGGAGGGGGGTGAGCTGGCCCAGAGAGTGTCCAGAAAGGCCTCCGACCTCTGGGCAGTGAGGAGCGGGGCCTGCGGCAGGGCGGACGTGCTCTCCCACCGAGAGGGGAACTCGCAGCTGCTTCCTAGCTTCACGGAGATACGAGCCCCGCGTGTTGGAGGTGATGACCAGACGGTGGCCACACATCTGCACTGGACTCGATCCCCACGGTCAACACAGCTGCTGCCTTTGCGGACTCCCTGGTCCCTTCCTTCCCTCCCTTCCCTCTGTCCCCTGCCTGGCGTGGATGCTCCGTCCACCCTCCTGGGCGGTTCACCTCGGCAGCACTTTGCCGTCAGAGGCGAGGGATACGCCGGTGGGCCTAAGCTGTCGTCGCCCAGCCGCACAAACGTGACACCATCCAGGCTCGTCCCTTCAGTGGGCACCAGGTGTATTTGTCAATCAGACCTCCATGAAGCTGAGACAAAGACCCACCGACTCCCTGACCTGACTCCCCGTCTACCCAGCAGGCCTAGGGGGGGGGGTCCAGGCTGGCCTCAGTTTACCCTCCAGCCTACACTGCACTGGAGACTGGAGTGATGTCCCCCAGGGCCAGCTCCAAAGCAGGCCCTGCCACCGAGCTAGCATCCAGCATCCCGGAGCCCCTCACCCCATCCAGTGCATGAAGAAAGGCCTCTGTGGCCAGTCATTCCGACTCACGGTGCAGCCTGTTTCCCAGGGATGCCCTCTGTGATGCTGTCCTCTCCTTTTTAAAAAAATCACATGAAGATTACAAGCAAATCAGACCCAATCACCCGAGGAGCAGGAACCACACATTGCTGCGCAGAGAGGAAGAGCGAGCGTGCGCTCTCCGTCTCCCAGGGTCCTGGGAGGATCAGAGGAGTGTGCGTGAGTCAGCAGACCTGGGGGTGGCCGTGGAGCCCCATGCTCAAGTTCACTGGGTGGTTTTAGGAACAGCACATCGGGACGGTTCTACCGCGAAGAGGCGTCTGCTGGAGGTTTTCTGTGTGCGAAGCGGCAGAGGCAGGAAGGACCGGACAAGGGAGGGAAGCCGGAGAACCAAGCCTGTGTCCACCTGCTCTGCCCACCTGTGACCTGGCACTTCCTGACACACCTACAAACTGTCGGTGGCTCTTACATCCCCAAGAGAGCTTGGCAACAAGCACAACCAGTTAGGGGGCTCCAAAGACAGAGGAAGAGGAGGAGAGAACCCCAAGATAAAGGGATCCAACCTCATGTCCCAGCGGGACGGCTTTCTAAGGAAATGTGATAATAATGCACGTGGGTGCATGTGCCTGCTGCTCTCGGGGTGAAGGCAATCTCCTTGCCCTGGCCTGTCTGGGCAGGCCCCACCTTCCTCTCCCATCCCACCTCTTACCTCATTCCGCTCCCTCTGTCCTTATCAGGCAAGTGGACCTTTCAGGCCCCACCCCCCAGGGCCACAGGGCCATTGCACAAGACACTCCGGGCACCTGGGATTCTCTTTTTAATTGGACTTTTTAATTAGTAGACTTAATTAAAGTCCACTCCTCCTCGAGATGACAACCCAAGCACCCTTTCTTCCTGGGAAAGCGTCCTCTGATCTTTCTGCCTCCAAATCTTCTTACAAGGACTCACAAATTACACAACCCCTTTATATCAGTGAGTGTGACTGCGATCTCCCAGTTGCACATGGGCTTCTCGGGCAAAGCAGTTTCTTATTTACTGCTGTAAAGAACCTCTGTACCTGTGCGGTGCCTGGCCCATAGGTACTCAAAACTACATGTGAGAGATAAAATTAGAAGGAGTGGTCATCCGGTGCCATCTCCCACCTGGCAGATGAGGAGACCAAGCCCGGGGAGCGGGAGCCACTGCAAGCTAGTAACCGAGTCCAGGCCAGGGCTTCCCACCTGTCACCACCTGTCACCACCATCCCTGCTAGGGGAAGTGATAACTCAGTTGGAAAAATAAAAGTGAAAGGGAGCAAAGGACATTCAGAGAAGGGACCAGAGCACAAAGGAAATCATGAAGAGAAGAAGGGAGATGATAAGTCGAGCACGGGCTATGAATGATAATGAACCACGTGTTTCTGCTTATTGTTTATCCAATTTTGAATTTTAATGAATAGCAGGGTGGTAATTACTCAATTCCTATGTTTATATAAAACCAACCCACGAAACCTCACGGTTCGATATTTATGAAGTGTCAGGTTCTCTTAAATACTCAGCTTTGCAATTAGAAAAGGAGCTATTCATTAACACTTTAAACTAGATAAATAAAGAATAGAGTTGTTATTTATTCATTAAAATTTTTTAAACTGGAAATTATGCACTCATCTTTTGGGTGTATCCATATGATTTAATCAGCTGTGAGTCAAAATGCTACTAAGAGGCGTGGATCTGCACACCTAGGAACGCGAGTGGACGGGTGGAATGATTGGCCAGGTTGGCATTTCCGAGTCGGCTCCCATTCGTGCCGAGGGCTTGTCACCGGGCGGGCACCTGATGATTTGGAAGGGGCGCTGTGTCAGACACAGACAGAGCCAAGGTGAGTCCTTCTTCTTCTGGGTGGCCTTGAGCAACAGCTCAGCCATCTTGGCCCACCCATAAAGCCGCATGGTGGCCTTGTTCCCAAGGCTGCTGGGAGCCAGTGGCCAGCTCAGGCCTGACGGCACTCTGGCCCCGCCCTGTGGACAGAGCATCTGGCTTCCAACAAGCTGTTATCCTGGGCCCCAGGGGAGGGCCAGCATATCAACGGTGGTCACCCTTATCCTGGAGCATTTGAGGACGATGGGGCAGGGGCAGGAATTCGGGGGGTGGGTGGGAAGAGAGAGAGAGAGAGAGAGAGACTTTCAAAGGAACCACCCAGGAGGCACCTAGATGAAGAAATGTCCTCGGGAACAATTTTAACTCCTGAGTGACAGGCCCTTGGTTGTGCCCTTGACCCATGCCCTTGAAAAATGAGGGCATTATGGAGTGCAGGCTCTGCCCTTGCTCCACCTCCAGCCCCACACCCAGGGGTCACAGTCCCCCCTCAGAGGGCACATTCCTTGCTTCACCCCAGAGGCCTGTCTCCTGAGGTGACCATTCTCCTGAAGGTGCATAGACTTTCCACACAGACCTGCCTGTCCCTTCCTCTGGGATGGAGTGGCTCCAGCCAGCCCTGCTTACCTCAGCCAAGCGGAGCTTTTCCTGTGCCCTCACTACCCAGAGTCTCTGCCGGGCTCACCAGCCTGCGCCTCTGCCCCCAGAGCTCGGGCCCTCGGCTCCCAGCCAGCTCAGGCTCCGCAGTCGCAGGTCCACCAGCCCCACATGGGGCTCCCCAGGACGGGGAAGCAAGGCCTGCAGTCACCTCTCTGAAGAGTGACCTGGCTCCCTGACCCATGGCTCCTACCCCGGGAACTGGCGTGTGACATCCATGAGCACTGAAGGGCCCCGAGATGTTGTGGCCTCGCTCCCATTTCCTGGGGGTCTCTACACTGGCCTGGATGGCTGCAGGGTGGATTTAAGAATAGCAGAATGGATCCCACATACACCAAATAACACATTCCCTTCCTTGGCTCACTGCCTTCTGATCTCTGTACCAGGTGAGAAAACCGAGCTCCAAAATGCATCCATGATTTACCCCAAACCCACTGCCAGAGATTGGAACCGAGGTCCCCAGGCCCTGGGCCAGGGTGCCTGGTGGACCGCAGGCTTTGGAGCTGGTGCAAGTGTGTGACTGACATCGCCTCCCCCAACTCACGTTGACATTTGAACCCCCGTCACTCAGAAGGTGGCCATGTTTGGAGACAGAGTCTTTAGGAGTTAATGAATTAAAACGAGGTCATTAGGTGAGGCTCTCATCCAAGGTGGCAGGTGTCCTTAGAAGAGGAGATGAGGACACCTATGCCAAGGAGGCCCAGGGGGCTCAGCAGTAGCCAACCTTGTGAGATCCAGACCTCGAACTCCCAGCCTCCAGAACAGGAAGAAAATTAATCTCTGCTGTTGAAGCCACCTGCTACATGGTGTTTCCTTGTAGCAGCCCAATAAACCAAATCAGGGCCGTTCTCCTGCTTTCAGAACGGGCTCCAGGCCCGGGGCTGAGGCTCAGTGACAGAGCGCTCGCCTCGAACGTGTGAGGCACTGGGTTCCATCCTCAGCACCACATAAAAATGAAAAATAGTGTCCACCTACAACCAAAAAATAAATATTAAAAAAAAGAGAAAGGGCTCTATAGCACAGTGGAATGAATACACTTGATTTTTCTTTTCCTTTTTCTTCTTTTTATCCAGGCCACCAAAAGACAAGCTTAAAGCCCCAAATGGATGTAGGTAGCGGTGACAAGGGCAGTTGCCACATCAAAACATGGGAATAAATAGCATCTGTCTGAGCACCGGCCACAGAGACTCTTATCTCCCGCGGAGCTCCCCACACCGTCTCCATCAAAGGTGGTTTTGAAATGTAGAAATCCTGAGTCATCCCCAACCCCAAACCCTAATCGTCCCCGTCATGCTGGAGCTGTGCTGGCGGATCAAGGAGAGCTAAGGAGTCAGCCAAAGCTTTGAGGTCCATGAAAATAAGGCCATCAGCCTTGCAGAACTCTGGGGTCTTGCAATGTGGCAGAGAATAAGAAAGGGCTTGCCCTCCCTCTCGGAAGTGTGCAGAGTTATTGGGGAGAGAAGCCTGGGTACAGGTAGGGACAGATTGTGGCCTCCCTCCACGAGGTCAAGGCCAGATGCTTTAGGGTTTCATTCGTTCGTGCTGTCTACGTGAATTTAAATATCACCCTGATCCCATTGCTACGTAAATTAATAACTGTCAATCAAAGGTTTAAAAACATACATTTCCTCCATGAAAGGGAAAAACAGAATCATTTGAAGAAATCTCCAAATCCAAGATGGCGACTCCTTGAGACTAAACATGATGAAGACCTGACAAGCTACTCTGCGTGGCAGGTCAGGGACTGGGAATGAAAAGCCCTGGGCCCCACAAGGAAGCAATTTGTTCTCCTCAAACACCTGCCTTCTGGCCTAAAGAGTCAGAACCCTCTCCACACCAATCACTCACACTGCTGAGAGGCTCGAACGGCTGATCACTGTGGAGGCAGGATTCTAAGCCAAGGCACAGGGAGCCTCCTTGCTCATAGCTGAGTGCACACCTATAGTCCCAGAGACTGGGAGGTTGAGGTAGGAGGATGGCAAGCTCGAGGCCAGCCTCAGCAACTTCGTGAGACCCTGTCTCGAATATATATATTTTTTACAAAAGGGGCTGGGGACTTGGCTCAGTGCTGGAGTGCCTTTGGGTCCAATCCCTGATACCAAAACAAAAAGGAGATCATGTCTTTTTCTGTCAGCGGGATCATCACAACTGGAGCATTTACAATCACACACAAAATTTTCCAGCACGACTTTCATGCTCTATTTTAGCTTTAAGTTTTCATTTTAAGATACTTTTAGACACAGAGGACAGCACTGCACAGCACGTGTGCAGCATCTCCTGAGGATAACACTTTACATAACCAGGGAAAATCACCAGAGCAAAAGCACTCAGCTCAGGACAGCACTGTCCAAGCTACCGAGCTCACCCTTCCTGCATAGACCCCAGGCCCCCCACTAACTCCACCACTGCGCCGTCTGAACTCGTGGATACTGTGTTAGGCATTGGGTTTTAATCCAGATCCGGGTGTGGCCCTGGGACCTGCTGCAACACTGGTTTCTGTTCCCTCTCTACAAGACCCATCTGGTCTTCTTTCTGTCTGTTTAGAAGGCCAGGCGGGTTTACTTTGTGTTGAGCATTTCCTTGCATTCTGGAAACACAAGACACTCGGGGGTGATGGTGCATTTTTCCTACAATCAACCACTACCTCACATGGCCGACACTTTATCAAGGAGCCACTTTGGGGAGGGGAGCATTTTAAGCTTTGGAAGATAAAATGTGCATCTCGTTGGTTTTGTAGCTTCCCTGACCATTACTACTTTCTCCCACCTAGGAAGGACCATGTCATCTCATTAAGAAGCAGGTACTGGGCAGGACCTGGCTTCACCAAGAATGTCATCTTGCCATTCCCTGAATTCAAGGAGCTCTCAGGTCCAGAAGGAGGTGACTTTAGTAGTTGTGCTCTGAATGCATCAGTAATCACTGTATCTCAAACATTTATGTTTATGCCTACTTGGCCCATGGAGAAAGTGAACTTGCTTTAGATCCTGTACTGTAAGATGTTAACTGGGCACATGAGATGGGCTGAATGATCATCACCCCCAAAGATGCCCACAGCTTAATCCCTGAAACCTATAAATAAGTCCCCTTATTTGGCAAAGAGGGTCTTTGCAGATGTGGTTAAGCTAAAGATCTTGAAATGGGGAGATTGTTTTGGATCATGCTGGTGGGCCCAATATAATCACAATGGACCTTACAAGAGTAGGAGAAGCAATGAGATGAAGGAGACCATGATGGGGGGCCCTGGGTCTAGGAATGTAAGCAGTTTCCTGAAACTGAGAAAGGTACAACAACAAATTCTCCCCTAGAGCTTCCAGAAGGAATAGAATCCTGCTGACCCATTTAACTTTCTGACCTGCAGAACTGGAAGAGAAAAAAAAAATCTGTGTGGTCTTAAGTTCCCAAATTTGTGACCTTTTGTCGTAGCAGCAGGAGGAAACTAATACAGCCTGTGAGCTCCATGACCACTGACGACCACAATCCTTTGCTCATGTGTTATTGCAGATTTAAAAGTGATTCTCTGCCATCAGGGAGACATGGATGGTAAGGTCAGCACCAAGAAGACAGACAGCCCATTCATAATGGCCTCCTATGGAAATAGGGTGGGCCATCTCAAATATACCCTGGACCACATCCAGGGGAATGTCTAGGAGTTGTGAAGATGGGCAGCTTTGTTCTGCTCATAACATCTCACTCCTAACACCTTGCCCTTCACAGCACACAGGGCCTGTGCTGCAGGCTGCCCGGCCCCGGGCCGAGCGGACTGGCTGAGCTCTGCTCCTGCCGCTGCGCTGCAGCACTGCCTGCCGCACCCCTGCTGAGCGCTTCCCTGCTGGGCTGTCAGTGCACGCCGGCTTGCAATCTTGCAACCTGGTTGGGCACAAAAACACAAGCCAGTCAAACTGAGACAAAGTTTTATTTTGTGAGAGGCCGTGTGCGTCCCCTAACAAGTGGGTCCACCACGTGTGTTCTACCTGAGCCGGGGGCACTCCACTTCCCCCGGAACACCCTCCTACCATCCTTTCCCAACCAATGGGAACTCTCCCATTACAAGAGTGACATGAGTAACCTGAGTCCCGAAACGGGCCCAGGTAAACAGCAGGAGACAATTACCATAATAATGTAACTTAACATAATCATAATTTGAATGGCTGGCTGGCAGTCACTAAACCCAAAGGTGCCTGTATCAATATTTTTGCTGTGGCTCCTAGCAGGCCTGCAGGCAGCATCAGAGGAGGAAAGTTTAATCAAATACCAGGCAAGACTGGAAGGTGGACTATCTACTCTTTCCCCCCTTTACCAGGGCTCCCTTCACAAGGTGTGTTGGTCAGCTTTTAATCATTGTGACCAAAATACCTGAGACCAGGAACTCAGAGGAGGAAAGGTTCACTTTGGCTCACAGTTTCAGACGTTTGGTCCATGGTCAGCTGGCTCCATGGCTCTGGGCCTGAACGGAGAGAGAACAACATGGCAGGGCGGTGGGGCAGAGGAAAGCAGCTCAGCCCATGGCATCTGGGAAGCAGAGAGAGGGAACGAGAGTAAGAGACCAGGAATAAGATAGAGACCCCAGCACCAGCCAAGGGCCTACATCCTCCCACTGTGCCCCTGTCTACAGCTTCTACCTTCTCCCTGTTAGTTACAATCTGCTCAAATTATTAATCCATCAGAGGACTTGATCCACTGATGCTGTCAGAGCCTCATGACCCAACCCTTCCCAAGCTCCTCCTCTGGACATTGCTGCACGGGGGACTAAGCCTGCAACGTGTGAGCTTTTAGGGGACAGATATCCCTGATCCACCCATAACACAGAGCAAGAATAAAACCCTGCATGGAGCTAAAACAGCAGAGGATGTCTTCAAAGACTCCCCATCCTTCGAACCAGTCCCCTGACAGCCATTCAACCCTGGGTACCCCCTCCTGACACCCAGACGGCGTGAAGAGCCAGTTGGCCTCATGGGGTGGCTGCGTGCCTGACACACACCTGTGCCCTTTGCTGGCTTCACAGGTAGAGCCTGAGTGGCTCTGATTCGCATCTGCACGCCACCAGACCTAGTAGGCACACTCCCCGGGGGAATGAGAATAAATTAAGAAACCCAGAGATGCTTCTGTGCCCTCAAATACATCCCACTCTCAGGCTGCGTGCTACTCTCAAAATGATGGGAAACTGCGGAGAGTTTCCAACCTCAGCAGTCTGGATTGGATCCATCTCCCCTGGATCCTTCTGGAGTGGGCCTGCGTGAAGGCCAGCTTTCCAAAGAGCCACGCGGCTAGCTGGTCTGCTTGAGCTGGAGACCTGGTCAATTGGAAAAGGTTTTGTTTCTTCAAAATGTCCTCAAGTCAAACCCAAAGCAAAAGGTATCCATTTGGGGTTCTGCTGATTTGTTTTTCTTTCTTTCCTATCAAGAGACAGAGGGTAGGGCTGGGGTCGTGGCTCCGTGGTAGAGCGCTTGCCAAGCACATGTGAGGCCCTGGGTTTGAGCCCAGCATCACCTAAAAATAAATAAATAAAATAAAAGTGCTGTGTCCATCTGCAACTAAAAAAAGATTTTAAAAAAAGAAGAAGGAGGAGAGAGAGAGAGACAGAGGGGCCAGCACTTACTAAGAGGTTCCACACCCTGGGCTGGTATCTTGCCCTTTCTATCCCATGTCCTCCTCCAGGTACAAGACCAGCCTGCCCTTCTTCCTGCTTGTAGGGTGAGAAATTAGGGGGGCTCAGCCCTGCTTAAGGAACTGCTGTGGTTCTTCCAAAGAACCAGGACTGAAGTCCAGATGAGTCAAGATAGTGCACTGTGATCAAGACAAGAGGTGCTTCAGAACTGGACCAGAATCTCTGCACAGCCCTCTTCAGCCCCATGACTTGAGCAAGTTCTCTCTGAACTATTCGTTTATCAAACAGACACAGCAGCACCCAATTTGTAGGGTTCTGGCAGCACATGTGTGCACAAAAGTGTGTATGTCTGTGTGTGCATGTTTGTGTATTCACACATACACCTACGTTGTGTCAGGACACAATAGGTGCTCCGTAAGCAATACATAATATCATTCCATCCATAACCGATTATTAGCCACCTCATGATTGGCAGGAGCTCTGCCAGGCACCGTTCCTCATGGTGAACAATGGCTGCCATTTACAATGGTTTTTCTCCCCTAGAGCAACACAACAGATTTGTCCATTTGTAGAACCTTCTTTGTATGAAAGCAGGTATGTGTTAAGCACTGTAGCAGACGGGAGGGGATCCTGAGATCCTGAGATCTCCTCATGGTCAAAGGCTCAGGGTCCATAATGACCTTATAATTGGTAAGGCAGATACTACAGGAAAAAACATCAACAGATCATTTGGTAAGTCTGCTAAATAAAACACAGGTGACCCTGAGGGTGCCCACAGACTCTCCCAGGCCTCGGCATGTGCGGCTTTCCTCTGTCCTCTGTATTCTTTGCTAAAACTGTCTTGCCCGAAACCTACCCGTAGCCGAGGCAGCGTGGACCCTCAGCCCTCAGTCTTCTTCAAACCATCTTCCCATTTTACAAAAGGTCCCCATGCACACTGCTGTATGGTGCTCCACAGAGGGAATAAGAGCCCTCTGGGTTCTGAACAAAGGAGAAATTCAAGTGTTGATCTTGAGGATGAGGATGCATCATCCCTGACCACTGAGTGACAAGTCCTGTCACAATCACCAGCTGCAGTGTCTCAGTCAGCTCCACCACCACTGTGACCAAAGGACCTGACAAGAACAGACAGAGGAGGGAGGTTTATTTGGGACTCACAGTTTCACCTCATGATCAAACCATCACACAGTGTATACAGTGGACCACCAAAATTGTTTTTGAAGGCTACGTCAACATGAATGGTTCACAGGGTAAGCTCACACATGAGGGTGCCACTGTTTTGATTTTTTTTTCAATTCTGCTCCCTTCTCCTTTGATGAGGTGAGTTTTTCTCAGCACTTAAATAAATCAAAACAGAAAATAGGAATAAAATGTATACGGACTCTTTTCATTGACGGAATAAGCAACATGCATTCATAGATGCATGACCTCAATGAAAACTTTCCTTTTGGACTCAAGAGATGAGCTTTCTAATAAACTTTCATGTCCAGTAGTGATCACAATGTTTTAGATCTTTGCATTGTTTGGGAAAACTGGATATAATTATTATCAGACTGGAGCTCAGCCCATATTTTGAAAAATGAATCTTAGATCATAGAAAATTTAAAACAATTTCGATTCATGGGCTGAGAACTGGCCTGCCTCCAACAGGGAAGCCTTGGAGCTTGTTTGGTGCTGGCCTGCTGGTCACAGCTGGACCCTGATGTCCTCTGGCTGGATCTCAGCCATCATCGAACAGAGCACCGGCATCAGACGGGGACTCTGCCGTCCTGTGGCCACTGTGCAGAGAGAAAAAATAGCAACTGCAGCCAGCGAACAGCTCCAGACCCTCCCCGATGCACGGCCCAGACAGAGCTGTGGTTACCAAACCACCGAAGTGCTCAACGGCACCCTTTCCCAGCGGGTGTGGGTCACCCTTGCTCTTCCTCAAGGCCAGTCCTGTGCCCCATAAGCCAATGTCGGTCCGTGATGGACCACAGTCACAGGCGGTGCTGTGGCCACCCTAGCTGGAGGACGTAAGCTGTGTGACGCCCACATGAGGACAGAATGGCCCAACAGCACAGCTCTCAGAATGCATCTCCTCCATCAAACCACACAGGACTCTCTAGCTCTGACCGTCCTCTGCCCTGGTCTTGCCTCCATCCAGGAAGACCAGCGAGGCAGCTGACTGGAGAGTCGCCCCTCCTCCCGACGACATGGCGTCCAGCAGAGCGCTCTGCATCTCCGCCCTCGCCAGCATGGCCTCCGTGTCCAAGCCCCTCCCACACCCTGGCCAGTGCTCTTCCTGAGTGCCCCATAGGTCCCCACGCTGTGCTCCCCACACTGTGCCGAGCAATGAGCCCAAGTTCGTCAACCCCAGGTGTGTCCCCAGTAGGCTTTGCTGGAGGACACTGGCAGAAAGAGCTGTGTCACCAAGGTCCCACTGTCACCTGAAACTGAGACCTGGACCTGTGATCATTGTTCACACCCGAGACGCTCTGTGTCTAGCTGTTTGAGAGGCCCCTGCGTGTGCCTGGGGTGTAGGTTCACGCCCAGGCCAGCCCCAGTGCCTGTCCAGCACCCAGCATCGGGTTTATCTCGGGTTCCTGGGAACTCGTTCTGTTCTGGCGTTTTTATCCACCTGATCAGGTTTACCTTGTTCTTTGGTGCGACTGTTTCCTAGTCATCTGACACCTGTTCCTGGGCTCTGTCTGCTTGTCTGTCTTGAGTGTCGCTTTTCTGTCATGGAAAACTCCACAGGGAGCTGTGGACACAGGAGGCGCTACAGAGACTGAGAGACTCTTTGCCATTAATCGGTTTAGGCGATGGTGGGGCTCACCAGAGGCCAAAGCCTGGGGCTGCCCATCTTGGGCAGGAATCTCCTGAGCTAAAGGAACCTTCCCTCTTCTAAGTGAATTGCCTCCGGCATTGTATTGTAGTAACATGGCCGACTGACATGATGTTTCAGTCAGGTTTTTCACTGCTGTGACCACAAGACCCAACAGGAACAATTACAGGAGAAAAACATTTATTTGGGGCTCATGGTTTTGGAAACCTCAGTCCAGAGAAGGTGGACTTCATTCTTGGGGGCTGGAGGTGAGGTAGAACATCATGGCGGAAGGCTGTGGGCAGTTGAAAGCTGCTCAAGCCAACACAAGGCTCACCAGAAACAAAATGTATTCCCCAAGGTCACACCCCCAGGGACCCACCTCTACCTGCCTACAGTCCCCACCTGGTTAGTTCTGACAAGGGAATTCACGCACTGATGGGATTTAGGCTCTCATAAAACAGTCCTCTCTCCTCTGAACCTTCTCGCAATGTCTCACGCATGAGCTGCAGGGAGACGCCTCCTGTCTACACCACAACAAGTGGTGTCCTACGATGTCTGCTTATCTCGTCTCCCTGTTGGTGATGTGGGGCTCTGGTCAGGATCTGGAGGCAGGAGTAAACACAGGGACCCCCCAGAGTTCACACAGGGACCACCCAAAGTTCCCGGCTGTTCTCACGGGTGTCCTTGGCCACAGCGGTGCCCTTTTGGAGCCAGTCCCCACCATCCGTCTCCTGTCCACACGATGACAGTCATGGGTTGCTTCTCTCTTTAACTGGGCAGGTTCACCAGGGACAGTTTTAATTGGCCAGGGCCACTTTAGGGAGTTTTGATAGCAACAAGATGCTTCATGGAAAAGGTATCTTTGAACTAAAAGAGAATAAATCCTCAGGAGGGGACATTTTGTCT
This sequence comes from Urocitellus parryii, assembly GCF_045843805.1. Classification (NCBI taxonomy): domain Eukaryota; kingdom Metazoa; phylum Chordata; class Mammalia; order Rodentia; family Sciuridae; genus Urocitellus; species Urocitellus parryii. The sequence continues at coordinate 25,711,255 of NC_135539.1, read as the reverse complement.
TATTTGTCTAGAAGAGAGATCATTTTGTCCAACCCAGGAGTCACCAGCCCCTTTGCTTCAGTACCTGGGAATTCATAATCGCTGACTTTTTAATTGCTTGGGCTGATAAAACTGTCTAAAAAGAACAATTGATATCAAAACCAGCTGCGTGTCGTTTTTCTTTTGTGTGTATATATGTCAAGGTTTGTTTTTATATGTCTAAATTTTCTGTCTTTATAGAGAAAACATCATTAGCCTTTTGTGGGGATATTTCATACCTTCATGAAGCTGGTGGCCTCCTATTCCTTTATATTTTTTTCCTGTTCCTCTCCCTTATTCCCTCTATTGAGGAAAGAAAGGTTAAAGGTTTTTTGTTTTGTTTTTAATTTTTAAAATTGTTCAACTGTTGTGTTCACACCATAAGTTCCTAAGCAGTGTGTCCTTTTCTGAGAAGTACACTTATATCACAGACGTGGTCCCTAGAGCTATGAGGTGAGAGGGAGGCTTGAGCTCCAAGACAAAGCCAGGGTTTGGGGCAACTTCTGTCCTTAAGACTCACTTTACCCTGTGAAAAAACTGGTGGGCATGGAATGTCATTTGTGTGAATGGAGAGTTCACGGTTTCCAATTTAAACTTTCTAAATGGCTGGCATTTGGTTTGTGGGTCACTTGCCTTATCACTGTCTCCATAGGTTGTTTAAAATTTTACAAAATTGCACATATAAATTATATTCCATATATGAAACGCTCATAATGGATGTTTCCTTAAAGGGTTGGATGATATGAAACGTTCTTGTGCTGCTACGAGTCAAAAGGGTACAATGTGTCAGTGGGATAAGAACTTTCTGAACCACAACTTGCTTGAAGACCTCAGAACAAATACTTAATTAGTCAGCGATCTCAAGGTCAGTGATGTCAGGGTCAGTGATGTCAGGGTCAGTGATCTCAAGGTCAGTGATCTCAGGGTGAGTGATCTCAGGGTCAATGATCTCAAGGTCAGTGATCTCAAGGTCAGTGATCTCAGGGTCAGTAATCTCAGGGTGAGCGATCTCAGGGTCAGTGATCTCAGAGTCAATGATCTCAAGGTCAGTGATCTCAGGGTCAGTGATCTCAAGGTCAGTGATCTCAAGGTCAGTGATCTCAGGGTGAGTGAGTGATCTCAAGGTCAGTGATCTCAGGGTCAGTGATCTCAGGGTGAGTGATCTCAGGGTCAGTGATCTCAAGGTCAGCGATCTCAGGCTCAATGATCTCAAGGTCAGTGATCTCGGGGTGCCTGGACAACATCCAAGTGAAAACCAGACTCAAAACGTTGGTCACTACGTCTAAGTTAGCCCTACTTCTTAAAATGGTGACAGATAGGCAGATCGTTCGGTTGTGTTGGATGATATTGTAGATTCATATTTATTCATTTAACTTTTTTCTCATCCAAATCTTAAGTGATATGAGTGTTCATTGAAAAAAAAAATGAGCTAAAGAGTTCTTGATTTTCCATCATCTGGCTTCCTCTTCTGTTTGGGGAAAAGCAACTTCTGTTAGGGAACTATTCTTGCCTTTTTCAGACATTCTAGAGACTTCCTGAAATGTTCCTGATTTAATTATTCTCATTGATGGTCCAAACTGAAAAAAGAAGGAAAAAGTTAAAAATTACCCAGATGCTCTGCTAGACAGGCTAACTTTACCCTCAAACTGCAGGCTTCTCGTAGAAATCAAGGCAGTTTAGAGGGCGAGAGGAATCGCTGTCACCCAGGCCCTCCGACACACAAATACAAAGGACAGTATTGACAACACAGAGGAGAGCAGCTTGGCCTTACTCCATGACTTTAAATTACTTTAAAACAAAAAGATTTCCTGACCACTACAGAAAGCCCTGTAAACGAACACCACACTGGTTCAATCCTGTGGTGATAGATGATATTTACATACCCCACAGGGCCTGTGTGCCCCTGCCGCAGTCTGGCTGGGCACAAATCACGAGCCTCTCAAGCAGGAACAAACTTTATTTCAGAACTCCTGCGAACGCCATGCGTGCGGCCTTCTCCCGGGGTACACCACACACCAACCGGAAATCCCTCCTCCGGCACTTCCCCAACCAATGGGAACTCTCCAGGAATCCCCGTGAGAGCTCCAAAGTAGCAGGCCCAGGCGGACAGCAGGGGTCTAATATACAATTGAATACACAGCTTACATCATCATCTCAATGGCTTGCTGGTGTCACCTCTCAACCACTCCATTCTGGCAAAAATGCCATGCGTCATCATTTGGACTCATCTATGGCTCTCAGCATGCCCCCAGGATCCTTCCTAAGCAAATAACGGACCTCCACCTTCCCGTTTATACCAGCATATCCTGTGGGGGGGACTCCTGGTCATTTAAAACCCAAGGGGGACACGCCTGGAAGCCCATGCCCTCATCATGCAGTGACCTGAAGCTTGCCCCTGACCTTAGCAGGTGCCATAAAGAAGACAGTGTCCGCCCTGGGAGCCAAGGGACTGGTGTAAACACATTGGCCGGAGCTGCCTGTACCATCGCCTGGCTCGCAGCAATTCCTCTGCACTCCCTGAACCTCCGTAGACAGCACAGAGCAAACAAAATCCATCAGGACTAGAGGAGGAGAGAAAGCTACCAGGGTCTCTCCAACAGTCCCAGGTAGAGTCTGGGGCATGTTTTCAAGACAGGAGTTTGATAGAGGAGGCCTCGTGCTCTGAGACCAGTTCCAAGGACTAATGTCTTGTGGTTAGCTGCCTGTGTTACTGCTGCCCACGGACCCAGGTTCTTCATGCTACTGCAGAGCAACCGGCAAGTTCAGTGATTCTGCGACTCATTGCCAGTGGCAGCAGGAGGAGAGTGTGACCCTACTCTACCAGCAGACGAGGTTCAGAGAAACACTCCAGCTCTCGATCAGCAGAACCCCACAATCTGGACAGCATGGATCAATGTCCTGTGGCCCGAGGGTGGCCCTAACAACGTAGAGGAGGACCGGCGGGTTCTGGCTCACAGTCTCCAAGGTTTCAGTTCATGGTCAGCTGCCTACATTACTTTGGGCCTGAGCTGAGGCAAAACATCATGGTGGAAGGTCCTGGTGGAGGGAAGCTTCTGGGCTCCTGGACAAGGCATAGTCCCCCAGGCCATAACCCAAGTGACTTACTTTCTCCAACTACGCCCCACCCTTGTTGTCACCTCCTTCCTATAGTTCATATGAGTCATGCATGGGTTTTACGGATTAACCCACCGATGAGGTCACAGCCTCCTCACCAATCACTCCCCACTGCCGGCCTCTGAATATTTTTGCACTGGGGACAAAGTCTCCAACACAGCAGATTTTGGGGGGACATCCGAGATACAAACCATAACACCAAGAATGAGGACAGCATCCCTTGCTCTGCAAGGACAGCAGGCCGTGGAGTGTCCAGGATCGGCTCTCTCTTAGGACTGGACTGTGGTGTTCTGCTGGGGGTGAACCATGTCGCAGAGCAGTTCCACTGTCATGACGGAGTCACACGGACTCAGGCCACCTCGCAGTCCTGACCAGTGGGGATGGGGAGTCCCAGTGGCTGGCCACTCCAGCACACACCCAGGACGGGTGACTTACGACGACTGAGGGTCATCTTGACCACGGTTTCAGCAGCCTCAGTCCGTGGGCTGTGGGTCCCAGAGCCTTCAGAGCTCCCACGATCACCCTCCAGGGCGGCACCTTTGGTGACACAGCCCTCCCATCAGGCCTCCCCACGAAAAGGCTCCCCCCCAGCAGCACCCCTCTGAGGACCAAGCCTTCCCCACAGGGACCGTGGAGAGTGTCACCGACCAGGCCACGACTCCGTGCAAGCCACAAGGCAGCCTCCTCCCCACCTAGGGTGCTGGTCCTCCTCTCCCTCAGGATGGACGAAGACAGCTGTCCTGCTCAGGCTGTTGTCTGGAGGACCACAGACCAGAGGACACGCCTCCTGGGAGGCTGAGGAGTCCGCGAGGGAGGGCTGGCACGTCTGGTGACAGCTGTCCCCCTGGTGGCACACGGCCACACTCTCTTTGTGTCCTCATGAGGGAGAGGGGGAGGCAGCAGGGAGAGAGCTTCCTTGGACGATCTGATCCATTCACCAGGGCTCCACCTTCTTCCTCATCATCTTCCAAAGGCCTCCAGATATGTCACGAAGGGGAGGCTTCTGAATTTTGACCCCAAGGGGGACACACACATTCAGCTCACTGCAGTGGCCCATCGTAGAGTCCCCCTGACCTCCTGGTGGCCTGCGCCTGAGAGCAATGCCCAGTGTCCACAAAATCCCTGAGGGGGAGGCCACGCCCTAACACTTTTATGGAGATGCCCCAGGTGAGGTCAGGGGATGGGGACGCGGCCTCCTAGTGCTTCACGATTGTCTTAGGCCTGAAGACCCTCTTATGTGGTGTCAGCTCTGTTTCAACTGCCACTGGGGGCCCAGGTCAGGGTGGCGTCTGGAATGAGAGTCCCTCCCCGGTGCAGGGGGATGGATGGGCCACAGTGATGCGCAGAGGAGATGGACGGATCCCCCAGTGCTGGAGGAATTAAAAAGGAGCGGGGCAGAGGTGTCAGGAGGTGATGGGGTCTGGGAGCTGCCAATGCAGAGATGGCGTAGGAAAGGACAACCGGAACCAGGGAAAACCATCTTTCCCACCAAGTGAAATCGGGGCACTGTGTTGGCTGGCGACCTCCTTGGAAAAGGTACCTCTGCTTACTCTTTCCAAATTCTCAGGCTCTACCCCCAAGGCCTATCCTCTCTTTAATGCCATCAAAACAAGACTTTTGTCCTCATGGGAACAGCTTGTCCGGGACCCAACGCCTCTTTTCTGCTCCTTGTATGATTTTTCTATTAGTGATTTCATCTTTTCTCCTGGTGGCCGAAAACACTTCCAAACAGTGCCACCTCCTAGATTCATGACTACTTCCTGGACATTTCCTCTCAACTCCAGGTTGATGACCATCTATTCCCTTGGCACCTCTACTCGTTTGCCCCATTGACACAGCTCAAACTCACGTGCCTAACACGTAACAACTCCTAGTTTCTTTATTTCCCCGTCCCTCCAACCTCCTTTCCCACCATCTTTCTGGCTTAAGTAAAGGCCAGCTCTATCCCGATTGCTCAGGCCAACCATCTGACACTTCGTCAAGACCTCTCTCTCTCTCTCTCTCTCTCTCTCTCTCTTCCCAAGTGACACCTTCATGGAGTGCTATTGGCCTTATCTTGATAATATGTGCAAAACCCCGACTTTTTAAAACACTTCCTCAACTCCCATCTTGTTCCGAGCTACAAAAGTCCCCTGAGTTTTCTCCCTGCTCTGCCTTTGTCCTGCATCTCACCCAGGAAGAGCTAAAACTGGCTGAGAGTCTAATAACCCCAAATGTCAGTGGCTTTGTACAGACAACGGGATCTTGCTTTCTGCTCCTGTCTCTGTCGGCTGTGGTCCAGCTCCAGCTGGAGGAGTGGCTCTAGAGGCGGGTTGTTCCATCTTGCGGTGATTCTCCTGGGACCCCCAGGTCTCCCTGGTCCAGTAACAGGCGGGGGGAGGGATCGGTGAAGAGAGCCTGGAGAAGGGTCACCCCTACTGAAACCCCTGCTCTTCAGCAATGAGCGTCCTTCTCACGTTCTATTGGCCAAGCCAAATCACATGGCCAGTCCACGGCAAGGAAGGCTGGAAAACAAAGAGGCGGGTGGAGGCTCCCAGTGGGCTCTAGGGCTCCCTCCTGCCCCTCTGCAACACAGTCCCTCCTGAAAGCCAAAAGGGATGCAGGTGCCTTCTCAGATGCTAGTGCCCATCCAGCACGCAGGTCTGCAGGCAGAGGTCAGGCTCCCGCCAGCTGCCGCCCTGCTGCTCCTGGACTGAACCCGTCCACTACCTTGGTGGCACCCTCGGGAGCAGACCTTGTCGATTGGCCTCGCTCTTTCTCTTCCCCTTATTTAGTAATAGTATCTCGATTCTCCTTCAGTGTCCTATGCTCTCTTACCCTCTGTCTTAGGACCTCGGGGCACCATATACTATATCCCTGTCCCCTAACTTCATCGGGGACATGGCTCTTGGTCCCCACAGAGTGCGTGCCTACTGTGCTTTGCCAGTTCAGCGTCTGACCACAGTTCCTAATTTTTCTTGGGAAGCAGACCCTTCCATAGTTAGCCACATGAACTAGCTGGAATTGATCCCAGCCCTGGCTTTAAGATTGGGCACGAGAGCCCCAAAGAAATCTTTTACCATACATTCAACAGATATCATTGAGCACCTACTATGTGCTAGGCAATGTCCTGAGTTCTAGGGATATAGCAAAAAACAGCAGAGATAAAGAACACCCTAACTTCTCATGGGAGGTGTCAGGATGTGTGTGTGTGTATGTGTGTGTGTGTGTGTGTGTGTGTGTGTGTGTGTGTTACTTTACCCTTTGTGGGTGATATTACCAGAAATTGGGTCAACAAATAGGTTGAGATTCCCAGGGAGACCAGTTCTGAGCAACTGATTTCAGCAGCTCTAAAGCTCCATGTACCTCTAGGGTCTCCCACTGTGAGAATGTTAATGCCATTTTTCTCAAATCAATTTGTGTTGGTCTCTGTCCTTTGCAAAAGTCCGGACTCCGTGCTGCCCGTTAGAGATGACGTACAATTGCAGGAAATCCTGCCTTTAAAGTTGGCCATGCAGGCTAGCTGCCAGGACAGCCCTCTTTTGTGCAATGGGGTAAATGTGGGGAAATTTCTCCTGCTGGCTATGATCAGGAGGAGATAGAAAGAGAACCCTCTTTGAATTTTAACTAACAGCCTCCAAAATCTGCCCAAACCACCACTTCGCAGAAATGGCAAGACAGACCTCCATTAACTCCAACATTGAACAAGAAACTTGGGGTATAAATACCACAAAACAGACACGGCCCGTCTTAGACCAGGAAGCTGCCTCCTAGACAGTGTGCAGAGAGATTCCTTGGTGCTCCGTACTTAGGAAGCCTCGATACCCACGCTGTGAACTACTTGCCAAGGATTTTAATTTGCATCTCGAAGGTGATCACTTCTTGCCGGATCTAGCAAATGTGACGAGGTTGAACATTTCATCTCCACATCCAACTGTGCGTCAGCCACCTGCTCTTCAGGACTCAGAGCATCCTCCTGGGGGTCCATGAAGGAGAGGCCTGACCAGCACTTAGGCTCGAGACTCTTTTGATGAAGTTATTTGTCCTCAACTCCTAACCACAGTCCTTAATTAAAATGTACAACTGTCACCAGAAGGGATCCACTTCTCAGAGTCACTCTCAGGAATGTACATCCACATTCTTGTCAAGCAAGCGTGTCTCAGCCACTCCGAGTTCATAAATCACAAAGAACACGATCTGGAGATGCATCTGGTTGTTTGTCAGCTCTGTGGGTTAGACACAGGGGCCTCCTCTATCCGCTAGACCCACACCCTCATGTTGACAGTAGACAGGTGGATGGCAATCGGCCCTACCCCCTTGACCACAGCAGATCCAGCCACGTGGTCAACAGGATGGCCACCCAGGCTGAACTGTGAACAGTTACTGGTTACACATGGGACCACTGACCCAGGGATCGTGGACACATCTTAGCCTTGAAGAATCAACATGCTTCTGAGACACCCAGAGATCAAATGAAGATCCGGGACAGGGGTGACAAAATCTCTGAGAAGGTGGGACACTGGCAAGGCAGCCATTTGGACCAGCCCTGCTGACCAGGGTCAGGAACTGGCCAGAGCCAGGCACTGTGGGAGACCCGGGGAGCCTGAATTCCTCTCAGGTGTGATTATAGACATGCTAATGTGCAAGGTCAGGTGCCAGTGAGCGGGACGTCACACCACATCACACCACATCACAAAGAAAAGTGAGTTTTGTCACGTCGTCACCCTTATGGCCGGCGCAGGATGGCCACAGAGGCACCTCCCGGTCTGCCGTGGGCCCCCGTAATTAAAAGGTTGAATTAGTCATGTAAACAAATTATTGTGAACAAAGGGGTTTACAAATGCTGGCTAATTAGTTTAAATTCCCCAAAGCTTTCCACTGTTTTTAATTCAATAACACAGTGTAAATTCTCCAGTTAAAAAAAGTCTAATAGGAATTGGCAGAAAACTAAATAATTGATATTGTCAGCAATTGCAGCAGTGAGCCTGCTAGTGTCGGTTTGCAGTGATTTCCAGAGAGGATAAAGCATGAAGTTTAATGAATTAACAATATAAGCCGTCGACGGCTGCAGCTCCACGGCCTCTCCACAGGCTCTCCCCTGGTCTAGACGAATGCTGAAGTACATATAAATAGACATCCCTCTGCCTTGGATTATAATAAAGCATATCATAGCAACCAGCACGCTAACGAAGGGCAGGCTCAGACACCGTAATGAGGGAGCTGTGTGGCACCAGCCGGCCGCTTACCATCCCTGAGCCCTAGAGATGCTCGCATGCACTACCATTCCGTTAAAAATTCAATTTATTTTTAATTGACACGTCATAATCATACATGTGCATAGGGTAGAGAGTGATATCTCCATACACGTGTGTAATATGTGATGAGCAGACAGGGGTAGTCGGCCTGTCTGCTACTTCAAACATGTATCGCTGCTTTATATTGGAAAGGATTAAGATCCTCTTCATTAGCTATTTTGAGACATACCATTAATTATGGCCAGCCCTGGCATCGTACCTTGTGGTAGAGCACTAGAAGCTAGGCCTTTTATTCTGTTGTACCCCGGTGCTCATTCATCATTCATATTTAAGTTTCACCTTAAATGTTCTGCAGTAATAAAAGTTGGTTATAAAAGTCATATAAAAATTAAAGGCTGGTGCTAAAACAGCAGATTCCCACCCGACGCAAGAGAGGCCACCGTGTTCCATACTTCCAGCTACTTTCTCCACTAATCCCATTTTTGCTAAATAAGACCTAGCTACCCCCAGATCCGTTAGTTCATCTTAAGACATAGGAACTTCCAGTTTTGACAGATGAGGACTTGGGTTTTCCTTCCTGTCTTATCTTCCCGAGGCACTTAGGTACTAGGGATTTTACTCAATCTGCCTTCAGCACGTTTTCCACTGGGGCTTGGCACACTATAGTCACCACTACGGGGCTCAGTCGCACACTGACCGGCCACCTTTCCTCAAAGGAGGCGTCCTCCTCTGCATTTAGCACCTGGCCTCCACTGGCCTGATTCTTTCATTGAGCTGGGACCGTCCACACTCCACCACACCTGGCATGTGCCTCCCACAGAGCAGTAGGGCTTCCTAGTCTCCTGGTGTGTTTTATGGATTTCCACCTCTGGTCCCTTCCCCTTCCCAGTCATTGTCATTGGACTCACCTTGCAGTCCTGGAAACCCTTTACTTCCCTCATATTAAATATATTGTTGTCGTCGGTAGCTGGAAAATAGTTTGGCTCCCATGTGGGATTCCAGGTCGGATACCATTTTCCTACCCAGTTTCTGGCGGGATGACTCCACGGTCTTTCGGCTTCCAATGTTCCTTCCATTTTAGAAACTGGGTGCCTTTGGGTATTCTTGGACCTCTGTTTTGCTCTCTGGAAGCTTTGGAAATCATTCCTCCTTGTCCCTCTGTGCTGGATCTTCATGGTCACTTGCACGACTGGTCCTTTTATTCTGGAAATTCCCTACAGTACTTCTTTGTTTACTTCCTCAGCCCCATTTTCTTTGTTCCGTCTTTCCTGAATTCCTGGGATTGGTCCCTCACTTTCTGACATTTTAGTTCCTATTTTCCATGTCGCCATCTTTCTTTTTGCCTTTCTGGGATTATCCATACTGCAACATCCATTATTTTTTTTTTTATCAGAATTTTAAGTCTGATGATGTTTTTAATCTCTAAGAGCTCCTTCTTGCTTCTGTGTCCTTTTTAGAGCATCTGGTGGTGTCCCAGGACCCTGTGTCTTACCACCTCATTGGGGATCAAAGGTACAGCTGGTCCTCCGTAGCTGTGGGTTCCACATCCATGGTTCCAAGCAAGTGAGGATCAAAGATATTTGGGAGAAAAAAACTGCATCTGCCTGAACATTGTTCTTATGTTTATTCCCTAACCATACAGCTATTGACACAGCACTTACAGCATGTAGGCATCATAAGTCATCTAGAGGTCATTTAAAATACACGGGAGGGTGCACACAGCTTATGCCACATACTTCAGGGACATGAGCCTCCACAGACTGTAGCATGCCAGAGGGTCCTGGAACAAGTCCCCTTCAGATATCAAGGGACAGTACTCTACAGTCTTTTTGGAATTTTCTGCTCCCTTCATTTTGTTCCTAATTTCTTCCTTCTTTTTCCAATTTGTTCTTTTGCATGTCAGAAACTTTCCCTAAAACCCAATTGATCCTTGACCCTCTGGATGAGACCCTGAAAATAGGGTTGAGTTCTTCGTTCATAGATGAAGCTCATCTACCAACTGACTTCACTACCGAGGGGCAGCTGAATTTCTGCTGGGAAATCTCTCCCGTCCCCATCGCCATTTTTTTTTTCTCTGGAAAAAAAAATCAGTGTCTTTGGGGAAAGAGGCTCAGTGCTGTTGCTTGGGGTCTTAATGCCTGGCTGTAGCATCCTAAAGACACTGAGGGAAAATGCTGGATTTATTTGGAGAGATCTCACTTCATTCTCCCTCCTCTGGAATAGCTGCTTCTAGTCCAGAAACATCCATCGTTACATTTCTCCAGAGAAGCTGGTCCTGTCCTGTGGGATGGGGAGCCCACACTCCTCCAGGATTGCTGGAGAGGAGGGGATTCTGAGGTGTCTGGTGCTCTCAGATCCCAAGTCCTTGTGGTGCCCATCAGGAAGGACTGGCTTGCTTCTATAGATACGCCCTCTCAGTTCTCACAGGTGTTCCCTCCTGCAAGAATGCAGATTTAACTTCCACAATCCTGTCACCTCTACTCCTCTGCTTTCTCATCTGAACATCCTGTGCTTACAGGACCCGGGTGACTTCACACCTCCTCTAGCATTTGTCCCTCTTGCACACACAATCAATTAAATAGAGACACACATTTAAGTACCTGAGTTGGCTGCTGGTTAAGTTGACTGAGCGAGCCTACGAGATTTGAGATGATAAAGGATATTCAAGTTCAGAGGCATTTTTCCAGGATGTGTGTCTGTAAATTTAAAGATTTGGGAACACTATGCAATCATTCAATGTTATCTGAAATATTGCAAAAAAAGGAAATAGAACTTTGGAATTGCTCACAATATTGTCACTTGTCCCTATTGGAGCAACATGGAGAGGGGAGATGGCTTGCTATTAAATCTGTGAGTACTGTGAGGACACAGAGATCACTTGCGTGAATGAGAGGGAGTGTTGGTTTTAAGCAGCTCAATGGAGCGGTTTTCCTCATCTTTCAAGCCAGGCTTGGACCATCATTAAAGGTGCGCTCATCAGTAGCGTAGTTCTGCGGAAACAGATGGAAAACAGTTACGCTCCGTTAATGGGTCAGCAGAACGGACACCTGCTCAATCAACAACAAGAGCTAATCATCCCTTTGATTTGTCTGAATTCCATCAATGGCTGTGCAGATGCCAGGCAGGAGGACAGAACCAAATGACCCCTCCCCAGCTCTCACTCCAAAGCTCTTTCTATTTTTGACTCAGGCAAGAAATGGCAGATCTGTTTTAAAAAGGAAGAGCTAAAGGAACCCTCGATGTCTAAGATTCAGTTTAGCTCAAATGTCTAATTAAGATGGTGGTGTCTTGATTTAACACATCCAAAAGCGGTGCTTCCTTACTGCAGCTGACGGCAGTTCAAGGCCTGCTAGCCAAGCATGAAGTTTTGTTAATGAGAATTAGAAGCTTATAGTCAGGCCTCTGGATACTGCTATTAAAATGTAGGTAATCATGTTCTGGAAGCAGCACTGGATAATCACAATGAACTGGCTTTTCACTGAGGCTGTGAGCCTTTCCATGTGATAGATTCGTTCACAAGTGATTTAATTCTGAGTTAATTGATACGAGACATCACTGTCACCAAACTTTATCAGGAAAATGAACTCGAAGCGTTAAATAGTTTTTCCTAAGAACTGACTCTGCATAAAGTTAAGGTGATTTTTTTTCCCCCAAACTGTAGTAGATGATTGGCCTCTGAGGCACTGAATATAGACAGACTCTTCCTGTGAACGCGACGCAGGCTCTTCTAGCTGGGAGCTGACCAGTGGTGTTGCTTCTTGGTCCTCTTCACCATCTCTGCTGGATCCCATGGGAGCACTCAACTGGCCCCTGCTCCCCCACATGAAGTGTGAAGGGTTCAGAGGGGACATTGCGAGCCACTGATGACAGAGAGCTATGGAGGGAGAAGCCAGGCCAGGGGATAGGAAGAAACATGGAAGTCACCCAGAGCAAGGCACAGGCCAAGGACCCCCAAGCCCTTGGCAGAACCAGGGCCTTTGGAATGTGAGAGTTTCTAACCGAGCTGCAATATGACAGCTTAGATACGGGGATGCAGGGGACCGGGAAGGTGACGATTTTGGTTGCACCTTCTAGAGTCACTAGCGGATTCCATTTAAAATGTCCCGTAACTTGGAGGACATTTGTCGACAACCAGTGCTATGGTTTGAACGTACCCAAAGTTCATGAGCTGGGAATGATCTCCAAAGCTGGTGTGTTGGGAGTGGTAAGCCCGGCCTTGTGAGGGAACGGCCGCTGCATGGAGGCGGTGGGTTAGTCCTCACAGGGAGGATGGGTGTTGCACCCTACCCCTGTCTTGCATGCCCTCATTTGTCTCTTGCCATGGGACAATGCAGCAAGAAGGCCCTCGCCAGACTTTGGACTCTCAACCTCCAGAACTGTAAGAAATAAATCTTTGTTCCTTATAAATTAACCAGTCCTGGGGACTCTGTCACAGCAGCACAAAACAGACTGAGACACTCAATAAGCCAAGTGAGATTATCTGACTCAGGATGAAGCAGATATTAGAAAGATCCGCAGGAGTGATATTGACCCCAATCAGGATGAAGCCATCGCCGGAGGGTGCCGTGTGGCAGGTGTGCAAGGTTTACTTGGAGAGTCGGGTCTACTGTATGAGAAAAGAGCTGAATTTTAAGACTTCTTTCCTAAACAAACTGTGGTTTCATTGATCCATTCTGCAAACATTAATCGAAAATCTATTCTGCGCCTGTCACTGATCACGGGCTGGCCATGCACAGGTGCACAAGATGGAGTCTAGGCCTCTCTGAAATCGCAGTCTGGTCAGGAGGCAGAGAAGCACAGCAGAGCTGTAGGAGTGTGTGCAGTGGCAGCTGACACACGCTAGTGCTTGCTCTCTGGCGGGCACTTCGAGAGCATTTTAAATGCAAACCTCAATCTGCTCAACCGCCCCGGAAAGAAGGCTTCTTGATGGACCCTATGGTACCCAAGAAAAGAAGAGGAATAGCTTGTCCCCAAACTGCATGGCTTGTGCAGAACTTGAACCCAGGCTCTCTGTTAAAAACCCTATGCAGTTTTTACAACAGCAGAGAATGGCTTCCTCCTCCTTTTGTCCTCTGTTTTTTCATCTGTCACACAGGCTGGATCAAAATGCCTTCCTCCCAGGGCGGCTGTGCAGATGGAGGTTTGGGCACTGAGTGTGCACAGGAGCTTCGGGAGCTGCGGTGGCGTCTTTGGGGAAGTGCAAAGAGTGCGGCTGGGTCCGTTTCCTTCCCCGGGTTCTTCCCCTTCCCTCCCCTCTACCTTCCCCTCCACCTGCTACCTCTGCTGTGCTGATCCCCGTCCCACTTCCCTCTCCAGCTACGGTGGAACAGTCGTGTGCATCATACACGAGTGCCATATGTGTATGACGTAACAGTGTGATCATGAAATGTAGACATACAACTCGGGGGGGGGGGACCCCGGGAGTAGAGGGACAGTGAGGGTAAGGGAGAGGAAGGGAAAGTCCTGGGGATGACATGGGACCACCATGTGCATGTAGGACTAGGTCACGGAGAACTCACTGACATCATTGTAACGCACCAGTAAAAACCACTTAAAAATAAACACTTATTAAAAAGTAAGGTGACAATTTGGTGTGTCTTGATTGTTGAATAAATAAATTAGGGCAGAAACGTCAGAGCGTGTGAGAGGAAGAGCTGGAAGGACCGAGAGCAAGTCCCTACCTGGCCACGGCCCAACGCCTTGCCACGGGGTTTGGGAGGTAGAGCCAAGGAACTCTCCGCTGAGGGACAACAGTGCATTTTTTTTAAGTCGCCTGGGAGCTGGGACAGGAAGGGGGACAGCAGGAAGCCAGGAGTAGGTCTGCCACACAGCTGGGGAGCAAGGAAGCTGAGACAGTGACACCTGAGCCTTGGGCCACCTGCACCGGCCTCCAGGTGAGGGAGGGACCAGGAGGGGCTCAGAGGCCTGGACCACCAGAGTCCTGGCTCCTTCTGGTTTGTTTTAGGAGGAACTCATCAGGGCACAGCAAAGATCAAGAAGCCTGCGGGAGTGGACAGACCAGTGAGTGGAGACCTCCCCTGGGCCCCTATGGAAAGTCCCCTCCGGAACCCAGGCACAAATCAAGGAGGCGACGTTGACGCTCAATACTCACAGAAGGTGTCACCTCTGTGATGGCCGATGCCCTCCCGGGATGTCGAGTCTCCGTCACGCACAGCTCCAAGGAAAGCTCGGGCTGTGCAGGGAGCCAGGGTCACAGGGGTCGGACACTCAGCTGCAGGGGAACTGGTGTCCTCCAGGGCCCCCGCCGTTGGGATTCCTGAGGGGTTGGGCGTCAAGGGGAAGAGTGGATGAGCAGAGCCGGGGTCACCAAGGGGGCTGCCCAGCTCTGCAGCTGGCCATTTCTAGGAGCTAGTAAGGTCCCTCTGGGACACAGCTGCCTCACTCCCTTGTGCTTTGCCCTAGTTATCTGAGCTGCTATAACAAAAACACCTCAAACCAGGTGGCTGACAGAGGACAGAAATCTTTTGTTATTCCTTACAGTTCCTGAGGCTGGGAAGTTCAAAGTCAAGGTGAAGGAGATTCAGGGCCTGGGAAGCCTTCTCCTTTGGCTCAGAGAGGGCACCTCTACGTACCCTCTAGGTACCTAGTTCTCGGGTCTCTTTCACATGGGCACTAATCCCATGGTTAGTGGGGGGATAGGATCAGCTCTGCCTCGGGACCTAATCACACCCAAAGGTCCCACCTCCTGGTACCGTCACATTGAAGCTGGGGTTTCAGCATCAGGGTGCTGGGGGGACACCAGCCTGCAGTGCACTATCAGCCCTTTGCCTGGGTCGCCGGCCCTGGCTCTGTGTCCTCAGCAGCCTGTTCCCATGCTCTTGCCTCCCTAGCGGGGCTGCCTGCTGTCCTAGGCTGGCTCTTCTCATCACTCAGAGATGACATGAGGCTTAGACTCTGAATTTTAGCCATCAGAGAAACCAGAGGGATCTCTTGTCTGTACAAAAGGCCACTGTTAACCTCCACCTTCAAATTCTCTGCTGCTCACTGAAGTGTTTTGATGTTCAGCCCGGGCATCTTCAGCCTGAGCCTTGAACTTCCCCTGTGGGCCACCTGGGCCTTGCTTCTCTCCAGTTTTAGTTTTGAAATTCTATCACTGGTCCTCAGAGGAGAGGGCACTTTACCACCAAGGCTTGAAGATTTCTTGTGCCGTGTTTTAGAACACAGCATACAATGTGGAGGCTTCTTCAGATCTACCTGAAGCCCCAGGCCCTGGGAGTCCCAACCTTACCCAACTACCATTCCTTCCTGGTATCCTTATTATTATCCCTGTTCATTAGAGCATGATTTCAGTGAGCTTTGCCCCTTGGTAAATTCGCTAACTTGGCTTATTGTCCGAGGCCAGGGGTCTCTAAGTTATGCAAGACATACCGAGATATGCTCATAAAAAATCGAACCTTTTATTTATATGTTTGTTTTTAGCTCACCCCTCATTTACCTTGCATTTGTTTTAAAAGTGCACACAAGATATTAATACCATAATGTGTGTATGTGCCTAATGCATGCTTCATTTTTTACCATGCTAAGTATTTATAGATGGCTGCTGCTGTCTGAAACATTGGCCGGGCCTATGGCGTATTGATTCATTCCTATACCCCAATCATTCTTTCTGTCATTCATGTGTTCTAGAAATATTTCTCAGGTGCCTTGCTGCGGCAGACACATGTGCTACAGATACGTGATAAACCAACAACAGCCTAGTCCTCACCCAGGAATAGTCTGGTGGAAGCAGCAGAGATTCCAACAAACCCGCCGTGTGCACAAAGGTAAGCGCTAACCTCCAGCTCGCGCTCTCAGCAACCAGGCAGGCGCTGAAGGGGCAGGGCCAGCCAGGTATTCATGTTGGTGACACTGTGAAGAGGCAGTCCTTTCAGGCAGAAGAAGGACAAAGGCACAGAGGTGCTGAGAGCAGGTGGCTTGGTAGGGTAGCCACTCGACAGCACAAGTGTTTTGAAGTGTGTGAGCGACACAGTGCCATGTGAGAAGGTGCGAAGGGTGGCGGAGAAATAGCAGCTGGAGAATGGTAGAGGCTGGGCTGGCTCAGAGCACCTGCCTCTATGTCTGTAAGTACACACTTGCATCTCACCTCCCGGGTCCCCTCCACTCATGCTGTGACCCCCAGGCCCGAGCCTCTCAGAGCTCATTAGGAACACAGACTCTCAGCCACACGCTGGCTCGCACATTTTAACAAGCACCCAATTCAAAATCTGCACGTTAACAAGGTCTCCAGGTGATTCATGTTCATTTTTATTGCAAAGTGAAGGTATAGTACATGCAAAGCAGGGGCCTGGGAGGTGAAGAATCGGGGTGTAAACGGGACAGTGCCAGCTGGGTGGCCTTTGGCGGGTTTCTTAACCCCTGTGCCTCACTTGCCTCCTTTGAACATCACCCTAACGGAGGGCGATCAAGAGGAAATGAGCAACCCACGGAAACCCAACCCAAGTCCTGGCACCATATTTTCCTCACCATAGAAATCACACCTATTCTTCCTAGAATTCTTAGAAATACAAAATATAGATATTAAAAAATAAAAGAGCAATTGCATCATCTACTTCCTTCTGCCATCTTTTATGTGAATGTGCTTGTAGCTTTGTAGGGTTAAATCAAACTGTGGGTGACTTCATACTTCTCAATGAAGATTACATCCCAAGTGTTTTCCCAACAGAAAGTTCTTGGCAAATAGAATGTTTAATGGGTTTATAAAACACATCATATTTACCTTCTTTTCCTCTTCTGTTTGACATTGAGTTTCTTTCCAAATTGTCTCTTAATGAAACGACTTTGTAACACATTATATATCAAACAGCATCATAAGCTGCACAAGTCTCAGAAATTATTTGTAAACAGCCACTCCTTACTTCTAGATTTATTTTATTTAATTTCATTATTGAACCCAGGGCCTCGTGCTGGCTGAGCACGTGTTTAACCACTGAGCTACGCCCCTGCTGTACTTTTTAGATCTTTTAAGAAGACAAAAAAATAGACCAAAAAAAAAATGGTGTCTTGTAGCTCAGAATTTACATAAAACTTATTGAAATAAATTCAATAGATAATCGTTCAGAATTTAAATAAAAATATGAGCGTTCCATGGCTAGTTTGACTTTCCCCTCCTTCCACTCTCCACTTTGGGTACTCAGGAATAAAGTCACTACCAAGGGCCTGAGGTTCCTCATGCAGCCTGATTGACAGCCTGTTGGTCTGAGTCCCCTGTCACCATCCCTGAGAAGTCTCTTGACTCACACCAGCAAGACTCACACACGGTTTCCTCCTAGGACTTTATGGGCCAGCGAGCATCAATCACACAGACTGGTAATTGCCTTAATTCTTAGTCTTTTATTGTTTCCTTGGTTGTAAACAACAGAAATCAATACTGGGTAACTTTTGCAGAAAAGGAATTTATGGGGGCAATAAACTCAAAAGGCAGGAGGTAAAAGCACATGGCCAAGGGAACACCTCGCCTGGCAGTTCAATCAGGGGGAGGCTGGTGACTCCGCCGCTGGACCCTTGCCACTACGGCTCTGCTCCCACTCTCACCACCCCCTGGAACATTCTTTGTCCCATGTACTGTCATCTGGACCTGGGATTTCCCTCTCCAGAGGCCCAAGTGGTCTTCGAGGCTCAGCCCCGTGCATGGCGCTCTGGGGGTGGCAGAACCTCTGGGAGGCGGGGCCCAGGGAGAGGAGTTGGGGAGGAGTGGACGCGCCTCAGAGGGGACTGTGGGACCCCAGCCCCTTCTCCCTTTCTTCCCGGCTCTCATGGCATAAGCAGCTATGCTCCTGCCAGGATGAGCTGCTTTGCTACAGGCTCCAAAGCAACTGGCCAGCCGACGCTCTGGCACACACCTGTGATCCCAGCGGCTCAGGAGGCTGAGGCAGGAGAACTGCGAGTTCAAAGCCAGCCTCAGCAATGGCGAGGCACTAAGCAATTCAGTGAGACCCTGTCTCTAAGTAGAGTACAAAATAGGGCTGAGGATGTGGTCGAGTGCCCCTGAGTTCAATCCCTGGTGTAAAACAAAAAAAGCAACTGGCCAGTCCATGGCTGAAACCTCCAAAACCATGTGCCAAAGTCAACCTTTCCTCTTTTAAGTTGATATATTTTTTCATGATAGCAGGAAGCTGATGAGCACATGATGTGCTTCACACAGCACTCTGTCAAGAGTCCTCCTGTGATTTGCAGGGTGAGGAAGAAACCCGGGGTTGAGTGACCAGACATGTCCCTTGAGGTCACCCCCTTGTTCACCTAGTGCCAACCTAGCCATTCTTCCCATGATTAGACATCCTGTGTGCAAAATGCATTCACATTTGCTCCAAACCCACCAACAGAGGGAAGTCCCTTCCAGGGTGTATCCTCAGCGTTGCTGTAAAGACCTGAGGTCAGATTCCCCTTCACAGGCAAACCAGCCATTCGGTCCTTGCAATTCCTGGGACCTCCATCACCTTCAGAAAACTGGAAAATGGAACGTTTCTTTACCTTGGGGAGATCTGAAGCCTCATTCCTAGGACATCTAAGTCATTGGTGGCCTTCTTTGAACGGAGACGCGACGGCCCCGGGAGTACACCAGTGTGCAGTGCACACCAGCCCTCAGGAGGGCTCCTCCTGCATCAGCAGCCACAGCAGCCCTGTTCTGCTGGACAAATAGGTCAAGGCACAGCTTGTTGCAAAGAACTGTCTCCAAGATAGTGTCATAACTGCGTCCTGACAGGCCACCCCACTGCTCCACTGGGCTTGCTCCTGGCTTCTTTCACACAAAACGTACCTGTTCCAGAGCAACATCAACGGAGCAGCCTGGTGGGCGTCTGGGAAGCCCACAGAGGCTCTGGCTGGAGAAAGTGTAATGGAGAAGGAAAAAGATCTGCCTTCAGAAGAAGTCTCTATCCCAGGAAGGAAGTCTGCACTCCACTTTAGGATGACCATCCGGTTCAGTAAAACCACACACCAGTAGGTTAGTGGTGGCTGTCCCCCACCAGGTTGTCATACTAGGACTCGGTGTTGAGAAATTGGGCAATTCACAAGCAGAGAGGCTGAGTTCCAGTTCTTAGGGTACAGGCCATGCCGGGGCCTCTGGGGACACTTGCTCCTGAGCTCACCAAGGAGGAAGATGGCTGGCATCTCCCTAGTTACTGAGAGCTGCACAGTGAAGGCCTTCTGTGGGCTCCCACGGGGGACACCTGCGTTCTCTATATTCCAGGCCCGTTCCTGGAGACCCACTCCCAGGACAGCCCCCAGCTCCTGGGCAGGGCTATTCTCATCTGCCCACAGAGTCCCAAAGCCCCTTAAGAGCCACTTCTTAGAATGGCAGGATAAGAAATGTCGCTTGGTGTCCCACTGTCTGGGGAGATTCTCCTTCTCCACGGAGAGTGTGGATTCAGGCATGGGTCAGGGCCATGGGATCTCAAGAGCCCTTTGACATCAGCGACTCTGGTGGCGGCTGCAGCAAAGCAGGCCAAAGCCACACAGTAGGGAAGAGAACTGGTGCAGGGCTTGGACAGGGCTGGCTCCTTCTAGATCCCTGGAGCCTGTGCGGGCGCTTTTTTCCTGAGATTTTCCAGGGTCCCCCCTCAGGTCACCACATGTCCTTAAGCAATTGAATGAAGCTTCGAATGGGATGATGGCCCTATGGAACTTCCCCTCTGTCACGATGTCTCGAGATCCTTCTGTTTTTTTTGGAGAACCTCCTGGCTCACCAGAAAGGACCATGATAAAAACCGACACGGCTGCATCACCGAGGTAATGACAGATGGCACTGGCCCCAAAGTCCCTCCAAGAGCTCGGAATCACTCCCGACGATGTCCCAGGAGCTCCCACGCAACCCTCCAGGTTCCATGATCCTGATTCCCACCTGAGAAGGTAGAATTCAGAGCCCGACCCGTGACCCGGAGGCTAGTCCCAATGAGACAGCGAGAGCTGATGAAGTCACCCCGGGTAGATCCGGGTGCCTAAGGAACCCAGTTTGTTCGAGGGGGAAACTTCTCACTTGGACTCCAGAAGTTCCTACCCGCCTGGTGGGGTTGGGGGTGGCGTATCAGGTCCCCTGGTATCAGACGCGTTTTGTCTCTGGTAGGCCTCAAAGAGCCTGGGCACTCTTCCAGGGTACAGTTACGCAGGAGAGGGAGCTCTGCTTCAGGAAGCACTTGCAGGCAGGAGGGGAGAGGGGCAGGTGAGGAGGAGGCGGGTGTCCAGGGGGCAGGCCTCTCCAGGGCTCCAGGCTCCCCTCAATCCATGCCTCCAGGTCTGAACGGGCTTAGGCGGGGAAACCTCTGTGAAGGTTCTCACCAAATCTAGTTGGTCGCTGATAATTCAGCTGAACCCAGGCCTGAGCCGGTCTCCTGCAGGCTTCCCCCTCGGGAATAGCACGGTTAACTGTCAAAACAGAGACCTGCAGGGAGGGAGCCTTCCTGCCAGCACAGCAATCTCGACCACCCTGCCTCTGACGGCCATCCGTGGCCCCACACGGGCCCATCGTCCGCCCTGGCCCACCTGGGCCACCGCTGCCAGGCATCTCAAAGCTGCTGGAATTCCCTCCCCGAGCAGTTGGTATCAGAAGTGCCCCTTGCTTCCATTTGTGTAAGTCTTGACTCGTCTGAGTAGTCAACCAGTTGGGAAGATAATTAATGTGTCTGAAGAATAAATTGTGTGGCACGGATTCGGATAAGTGATTGAAACCCGAGGCAAGATTATGACAAAGTACTAATGACTCTAACCAGAGGAAGAAATCTGCTTTTGATGGACTTAATGAGATAAAGATAGAATCATTGTCACACCAATGCCAATCTACCCAGACGACCACATCGGCACCCGCAACCACAATTGGAAGGACCATCTGCTTCAATTTACAGTCATCGAGTGTCATTCCCTGAGACCTGTCCATCCCTAGCAGGTGCCAAGCCCCCACTGTCCCATAACATCGATAGTGACATTATTCCTTTTGATTTTTCAAGAATGGTTGGCTGTTTGGCTCAGAGGAACTTCAGGGACAACTATTTGGCCCATTCTTCCATTTGCAAAGATAATTATTCTAACACATAAAAATCGGAAAAACAACTTTAGTAAAAAGTCTAGGAACTCAGGGACGTTTGTGAGGAGAGCTGAGTTAAAACTCCAAACTGATTGCAGGATCTGGTGGCGTTGCAGGGTGCTGGGACCGGAGCTAACTCAGAGCCTTGGCTTAGCGAATCCAGACAGCTAGGACATTATTCCTGGTAAATGGCTACAGGTCTTTTGCAGAAGACTTAAAATAAGATTTTTCTTGCTCACATTACTGCTAAGGGAGTGAGTTAGAAGCCATATGATAAATCCACTGCAAAATTCTTATGACCTGAAGTCTTTTACATTATTTCAAGTAATTCCTCACGTCTAAGCCTCACTCAGAGTGGAAAAAATATGGAGCTTATGTTTCAACCAACCAACAAGAACCCCAAATTAACACTACTGCAGGTTTCTTATCTAGAAAACACAATTTAGGATCTCTGAAGTGTCCCCGTGGGGCAGCCCATTCAGATGGTTCTGTTCTCATGGGACACCTCCCGGGTCCAGCTCCTTCAGAGCCCTCTCCATACATTCCCCACTGGCCACTCTGTCCTCCTGGTACTTTGGTGGTCTCATCACCTCACAGCTCTCGTGATCGCCATCCCAGGGTGTGGTGGCATCTGACTGAGAACTCTGAATTACAGTGTCATCATAAATGATCAACTGGCCTCAACAGGCGGAGGAAAGGGCTTTGTCGTGGGCTGGAGGGGACGCGGCCCCTGGGTTTGAAGCACACACATCCCATCCGCAAAGTCCTGGGAATCTTCACACGTGCCCATTGCTCCTGATCTGTGCCCGGACTCTAGAGTGAGAGACCTGGTAAGGCAGCTGACCCTGTTGCTGACGTTCAGCAGCCGAGGGATTCATCTTTGATGGAGTCATTGACCACCTCAGACCCACACCACAGGGGTCTAATGTTTTTGGTTTTTGTGTTTCTTTAACCCAACTGTCACGGGTCCTCATCGTGTCTGTTTATGAACCAAGAATACGGGGACCTGAGCCGGCGGCGGCTGACATTCAGGGGCAAGCTGTCTGTGGAAGCAGCCGTCTTGCCTGAGACCCCGAGTCTCTCGGGTGCTCCATACGGATCCCCTGCAGCTCATCACTAAGTCCCTGGAGGATCTTAGGCCAGGTGACCACAGAGGACCATGTGCCTTGCCATTGCAAGTCATGGATTGCCAGATTCTGACTCCTTGGGCGGACGGATGCAGTTCCAGGGGATCCTGACTACCTAGTACAGAAGGAGAATCCAGAGAGCCTAAGAGGGCCGAGGGAGGACGTGGGCAGAGCTTGGACATCCCGGAGGAGGCAGGGAGGCAGCCACAGGGACACGGGGAGGTCAGGGCCCACCAGGGTTCTCCCAGGAAGGATGTGGCTCGTCTTTGTGTAAACTAATGCAAGTCCCAGATCAACTGCACCGCCCGCCTTGGTTGGCCAAGATGGCAAAACCACTCCTGCTCTCTGCTGCGACACAGAGGACCCCGCTGATGAAGGCACCCAGCCAGGCTCAGTCCCTTTAAATCTGCCCCCAGCTCAGCAGAGCGCCCTGAGCCCGGCATGAAAAGAACGTGTGTAAGTATCTTGCCCAGCTCTGACTCTCTGAACGGAGTTCTTTGCTCTGTGAAGTGGAACTTTGCTCTCTGGTCCCACACTCGCCACACCACCATTTCAAAGCCACGTCCCTTGCTCTAGTATTTTCTGAGGCCTATATGTGGGGCTACAGCAAGCACAGTGGGGTCACAGCTCATTGAAGTGACATGAGAGTGACCCAGAGGTCAGACTGGATGATGTGAGATTCTCAAAGGGCTGTGCAAGGGCCTGGGGACTCAGTGGCACCTTGGTGTGTCCAGGCCTCTCCGTAGGATAGAGATTTAAGCTGCATTTCGTGTCTCAACATCAATCCTGTTCCCAGCCCCTGACTGTTCCCTGTGAGTTACCAAAGCACGACCAGGAAAGGCCCGGAGCCCATCCAGTAGGATTGAAGATGTGGGATTTTGGTTTTTTCTTAAAGCCCCTTAAGTCCCTCTCTTCCCTGAAAGACCCTGCTGGACTGGAGAGAAGAGTTGCAGCAGGAACTTCGAAACTCTTGTCATTCCCAGCTTTGGGGGATTTGCGTCACGATGACATGTTATTCCCTGGCCAGGGAAATTGAGTCTGAGCTGCAAAGATAATGGGGATCAGTTTAGAAGTTCAGTCAAGAAGAGCTCTCTTACCAACAGTCAAGTCTCTTCCTGGGGAACTGCTCCCCTGGAGATGTTCAGCTGCACACTGATTTAATATGGAATGCTCCATGGCGGGCACTGCTGGCAGCCAGGCAGATTGCCAATAGGAGGATCGGACCGTACTAAGTGACAGGCCAAAGGAGAAGAAGCACACCTCGGTCTCATCAATGATCTCCATGCTTATCCTTCTCTGAAGGAGAAATTTCTGTTCTCTAAGGATGCAACAACATTTGTTCCCTTCAATGTTTGAAGCAAAAAATTTCCAAGCAGATAGTCTCCGTATAAAATGTTAATCGGAAAGATCTGTGTTCGCATTTCAATCATTCAACATTGTTACGCGATATTAAAATGGATTGAATTTCCCTCCAAGGGAAGAGAGGGAATTAAGTCACCGATATGAATCCTATCAGGGGTAGGGTGGGCTTTGCCATGGCTCACTGCAGGAGCCATGTCACTCTTCTCGCGATGGCTTTCACCAGCCGCCCTTCCAAATCAGTCTCGCAGGGCAGGGGAGACAGGAAAATATTAGGTATGCTGAGTGCGAGCTGAAGTACAGCCAAATAGCATGCTTCCGAGGTGCCTGTCGCATGCGGGCACTCTGAAAGATGCAATTTCTCCATTTCCAAAACTCAACAATTCTTCAGCTGCACAGCGTCATTCCAATAAAACACTGGTATTTTATTCATCTCTTCCTGAAGTACCATACTTTCATTTTGTAGGCGTCTCTAAATCACATCAATTCACAAAAGACCAATTTCTTGCCGCTGTAGTCAAATCAGATGTTACATGCGCATACACACACGCTGGGGTTTTTTACCTTTCTTCCTTTTGCTAGTTAGTCGTAGATTAGAGATTTGTAGTCTGAGTCACAGAGCTCCCTCAGGCAGGGAACAGGGCTAATGAATGCATGCTACATGCCCACCCTGCTCCACGGGCATCGGCGGTCCCCTCATCCCCTTCCCAGCTCGGGGCTCAGATCACGCCTTCTTCAGGGAGCCTGTCTTTGTTCTGGGAGCCCCTTTATATCTCATCTTTGTAATTATTATTTTACTGAAATGTGAGGATGCTGATATCATCCAAACAGACTCCAAATGTAAGTGTCGTTTGTATTTCCTGGAAAAATCTTAGAAACCGAAAGGACTTCAAAGCCTACAGTCAAGACCAGCGTAGCGCACACCGAGGGAAACTGAGGCTCTGGAGCCTAAGCCAGCACCCACAGAGCCTGGGCTCCCTGCGTTGGATGTGATACCCTTTCCTCTACTGCAGGAGAGCGTTTTCTGTCAAGGGCTGAGTGCTAGATGTTTGGGACTTTGTGGGTTGTACTCAATCCCTGCTGCTTTTTAAAAAGTGATTTTATAACCTTTAAAAATATCAAAACTATTCTTAGATCCAGGGCCTTAAGAAAACAGGATGTAGAATGGATTCAGATCAGGACTATAATTTATCATCCCTTATTCTATTTATTAATCACAAATAAGGAGGGTATATTAGTCAGCAACCATCACACTGTGTAAAAAAGCACCCCAAACTCAGTGACGTGCAACCATGAGTGTGTATTTTCATGCGCACAGTTCTGTGCATTGGCTGGGAGACAATTTAGCACACATCTTATTTGGAGGCCCCAACCCAGGGGCAGTAAGTACTTGGGACCTGTCCTTCTCATGGTACAGGTCCAAAACTCCTAAAAGGGTCCACAGAACATGTGAAGACAAGTAGGAAACAGCTTTTTATCCAGTGCAGACTCATTTCACAGCCAGGGGAGAAAGCAGTTTATCATCAACATGTCCCTCCTCCCACCATCTGAACTCATCCTCTAACAAACACATGTGAACTCGTGTAGTCCTCACAGTATCCTTATGCAGTCGGGTGCTCTAGGAACAGACCATGATGGAGAATTTCATGCAGGAACCTGGGGATACCTGCTGGGGAGCAAAGGTGTTAGGCTGTCGGGGGAGCTGAGCTGGGAGGAAGTTGCAGGAGGGTCTCAGTGTGCTCAGGGGTCTCTAGCGTGAGCAAGGAAGCATTCTCAGAATCGCCTGGCTACAGGCCAGAGAGCTGAACCATTGTGCCCCTGCTTGGACAAGACGCTGTATAAGGACTGCCCTGGGAAAGGGGCATGGCCTGGGGCCATGCAGGCCTATTTGGCGAGGGCAAGTCTCAGGGAGACGCTGCCTGGGATCCATCAGCTGCCAACACCCCCAGCATCTGGGACACAAGTGCTTCAGTCCTGAGGGGAGGTTCTGGGTGACAGGCTATATTATGTGACAGCACTTATCTAGTGAAGTCGGGAAGAAGTGAGATTGGGTTAAAATGGATCCCAACCAGAAGAGCAGAGGCACACAGAGGCAGAGTCACCCACCGGGAGAAGACAGACAGGTGGCAATGCAGGCAGAGGTTGGAATTACCCTCAGCAACCAAGACCCCAGGACTGCCGGCCACCCGGGAACAAAGAACAGGAAGGGCTCTCTCCTGGGGCCGTCAGAGCGAGCCGGCCGGTCTCCCCCTCAGCCCAGCTTCCAGCTTCCAGAGCTCTGAGAACAGCCATGTCTGCAGGGTGGGGCAACCGCGTCCTGGTGACCTGCAAAGGCAATTGAGGAATCCGCAGGGGGGGCTCCTTCCAGAGAGCAGACAGGAGCTGAAGCTGTAACCCCGTCTTTTAGAAAAAGAATCTGTGCTGTGGACGGGCAGCCTCTCTTGTTCCCCAATTTCATCTGGACCTTCTTTCATCTCTGTCACCCTGTTGTCTCTTAGTCCTGATTATCCCCGTCTTGTTCAAGTGGGAAATTCCTCATGGGTGCACTTTTCCCGGAAAGGGGATGAGGTTTAAGAGTCTGTCGGGCCCAGGCGAGCCCAATGGCTTCAGGCCCAACAGAGACCACTTTCACTCATCTATTAACTGCACCCTACAAAGCCCTTTCTGGTCACAGTGGGTGCTCTCAGATGGGCAGAGAGGACTTGGGCTGAGCAGCTGCTGGATGGTTTGACCTTGTCCCGTCCACACAGCCATCAGGAGCCTGGGTGCCCTCTCCCCTTCCTTCCACAAGGATGCTTAAATCATGCCAGTCCGGTGGCTCTCCTTTCCTGTATTGTATGATCCTCGAGGATACCTCACGGGTCCTTGATTTGCCATCCTAGTTGTTCTGGGAGGCTGAACGCCCTGCCACTGTGCCACCTTCCCAGGATGCTCTAACGCATTGCGCATCCCTGGGCCAACAGCGATTCCTCTAGTCGAAGGTGGTGCCTCCAAGTAGACCGTCTAAGTGTTGTCTAGGCGGCTCTGTGTCGGCCAACCTTTGGTGATGCCATAGGAAGACACAGAGCCCCTCCCGTAAGTGTGTCACGGGCATCAATCATACAAATACCCTCTGGGGGATGGACACTCAATGCTGTCCCCTCTTCACTCCGTGCTCACCAACAACCCCTGAAGGACTTAGCACACTTAGTGTCCAACTCAAGTATCTGTGAAGATGTAAGGAGAGGGATATGATTTTCCCCAAAGACACTTCTTAGTGACAGAAAAGAAAGCCATACCTTTACAGTGGAAGATGCCACCTCAACCAAGGGGTAAATCCGTCTTTGGCAGTATGAGATGCACCAGCAGTACCTCCTGATGCAGGGCACTGAGGACACAGTGTCCCTTTTTGTAAAATTTGACACATAATAATTACACATATTTATGGAGTGCACTGGTGTAATTTTACATATCATAACGTGTTGCTTTTGTGACTTACTAAAAATGCATGACCGAATAAAAGCCAGAGCATCGGACACATCCAAATTGAAGGGCATTCTACAAATAACGGCCTCACACTTTTAGAAAATGTCAGGGGCTAAGGGCTGGGGGTGGAGCGCCGTGGTCGAGTGCTTGCTGAGCATGGGCAAGGCCTTGGATTCCAGTTCCAGCTCTGAACACAGTGTTGAGGTTCTGAAAAATAAGGCCAAGGAAATGTTCTTGATGGAAAGAGACGAAGGAATCACTAAATGCAATTATCTTGGTTTAGATCCTAGACCAGAAAGACATGAGTTGGGTAATTCAGAAAATATGAATAAAGTCTAGGAGTTAATCAATAGTATGGTATCCATGTGAATTTAATAGCTTCAACCCTTGTGCTATGGCAGAGTTTTGTTTCTGCTATGATGGGGTACTCCACTGAGGGGGGATACTCCACTGTGGTCCATTCATTCTGCGGAGCTCAACTGTGAAATCTAGCAACACACATACATACACACACCAAAAAAAAAAAAAAAAAAATCTAAGGACCCTGTAAAGTAACCAAAAGCAGGTTGGTAGTGGAGGGGAGAAGACACTTGAAGTGACCCCAGTTACGGAGTAGGGTAGCTGGGACCAATAAAACCCCCAAAGAAACTCTGCCCTGTGGAAGATCTGTTTGTTCACATTCTAAATCTACTTGGTCATGTCTGCACTTTCTCATTTTATACCCATACTCCTATCTTTTTTATTTCCTTAAAAGATATGAATCATGGTAATTCGTATTCTCTGATCATTCTGGCATTGGAATATTGGTGCGTTGGATATTTTTTGCCCGTGGTTTCAGCCAGCTGGACCTTGGTGCCTCCATTTTTATTTTACGAACGTGGACTGTGAGCCAGGATTCCACACCCTCTGGCAGGCGGACTTTTTTTTTTTTTTTTGACGAGACTCTTTTGAAGGCAGTTTCTAAAGGGTGTTTATGTAGGTTTCCATCATAGATCTAGGAGACACCACCAACCCAGGATCTCTTTGAAATACATTCTCAGCTTGGAGGTTTCTGAGCTTGCCAGGTAGGGCCAACCTACACGAAGGCTAATTTGTAATTGCACCTTCAAAGGGAGACGTATCTGTTCCCTCCGCCCAGGGCAAGGGCAAATGCTGGAATCTATGCTGTCCCTTATGTGGGACAGGTTTATTCCCGGTTTATTTTTACAGTGACAGCATAGTCTAGAGATCACAGATCTACGTGGGGGTCTCTATGAGTCCCCCCCATTGAGCCCCGTGAACTCTCTCTTTAGACCCCCATAA
This sequence comes from Urocitellus parryii, assembly GCF_045843805.1. Taxonomy (NCBI): domain Eukaryota; kingdom Metazoa; phylum Chordata; class Mammalia; order Rodentia; family Sciuridae; genus Urocitellus; species Urocitellus parryii. Next base: position 25,682,603 of record NC_135539.1, on the reverse strand, counting down.
CTACAGGAGAATCAAACTGGTTTCTGGCACAGGCCTCCAATGCCAAAGCCAAAACTCCAGCTATTTTATGCTCTTATTGCAACTTTCACTTTATTTTTAGCCTCTGAGATTTCTTAATTTATTGCCAGCTCAGAATTCTTTAAAATGCTCTAATACAGTATTTCTAGTTGTTTTAAACAAGAGGGTTATAAAATCTGCCATGCTGCAAGAAACAGATACAGCTTTATCACTGCTGACTCTGGACTGTATTTCCTGAACGTCCTCCCTGAATCGACAACAGCCAGACCCGATGGCTGGTGTAGGTCGTAGATTCTATTACCCTCATGAAAGCCATGATTTTGATTTGTGGTTTTCCCTAGCCCAACCCAGAACTCTCGCCCAAGACCGACGGCATCCTCGCCTCGGATTCCTGACTGTAGTACTTGCAGGTAGCCTCCTGGCATCCTCTTGAGCTACCCATTTTCAAGATGTCCCACCTGGATTTCTCGGGAGTACCTCACATGAAAGTTCAGCTCAAGGGATGGGGCTGTAGCTCCGTGGTGGAGCGCCTGCCTGCCATGTGTGAGGTGCTGGGTTCGATCCTTAGCACCACATAAAAAACTAATAAATAAAGGCATGCTGTCCATCTACGACTAAAAAAAGAAAACACTTAAGTGCAGTTCAATATCTCCTCCTGAAATGCCTCACATCATCTAGATTCTCTGGACAGTTTCCATTCTTCCCATCTCTGAGTTCCTCATTTCTTGCTGGTATTCTCGAAAACTCCTCCTGAGTGGTCTCCTTGCGCACTGACCTGCCCCTCCAGCCACAACCAAAAAGATCTTTCTCATACTAACATCTAATGACGTCTAGAGCTGTTGCAGATGCGTGTCCTTGCATCAGGCCTACATCGGTGTTGACAATGACCTTCCAGCCAGAGGTGACATGTCACATCCTCCTCTCCTGTTCCTGCTTGGCCCCGGCAGCTGGTTTTCAGCAGTTGGACTTGTCACAGTCTGCCATGATCTGAGTGGTTCAGACATTGGAGGCTTGGTCCTCGGGGTGCCAGTGCTGAGAGGTGGGGACTTTAAAAGGCGGGGCCTAGCGGTGCAGCGAGTTGTCAAGTTACTGATAAGAGCATTGCAGTCAAAGAGCCAGAGAGGCCCTTCCCCACTCGGGCTCTCTGTCTTTCTCACATGCTCTCCACCCCTGTGATGCCATCTGCCGTGAGGTCATCTGCAGAGTTCACTTGATGCCCTTGAACCTCTCAAATGGTGAACTAAACAAACCTGTTTCTTCATGAAGCACCCAGCCTCAGGTGTTTCCTTACAGTAACAGAAAACTGACTAAACAGAACACAAACAGAGGTGATGTGGATGCAGGTGAGAAGAGCTGTTTGAGAAGCCATTGTTCCCTCCGTGTTCTCTGTTCTCAGCAATGTTGATAGAGTCAACCCCACATGTAGGAGGACTATAGATTATGTTTCCACCTGGTCAAAGTATAAGTAAGTTATAACTGACCTATAGAAATTGCATATATTTAAAGTAAACAATTGTTCAACATAGTTAAGTTGATCAACATGTTCATTTCCTCACATGGTGACCTGTTTATGTGTTTGGTGAGAACACTGACAACGCACCCTCTTGGCAGATTCTAAGCACCCAGTTCAGCATCACTGACTGTAGTCACAGTGCTAGGTGTTCTATCTAGAACTCACTCGACTTGCACAACTGAAGTCCTGAGATCTCGTAGCGGAGGAGCAACATCCCTCCACTTACCCTGCACATTTCGCCACGTTAGAGTCCTCGCGTGAGTGACAGCCTGCCATAGTCACCTTCCTGCACGCGGCTTATCACGCTCAGCCTAGTGTCCTCTGGGTCCATCCGTGCTACTGCAAATGGTGTTGCAAATTCTTTTTTGAGACTTAATTATTTTCCATTGTCTATATTTATATGCCACATTTTTATGTTTATCCAACAGTGGGAATTTATGTCATTTCTGTATCTTGGTTCTTGTGAGCAATATTGCTGTGAACATGTGAGCCCACAATTATCTCTTCAAGATGGAAACTTCATTCCCTTTGGATACATACACAAAGGCTGGGTAACTGGATCACAGGTGGTTCTCTCTCTAACCTGCTTTCCATAACAGCTGTAGCAGTCTATATTCCCACCAACTGTTCACATGCTGGCCAACACCTTACCTTTTGCCTTTTGGGTAACAGCCATCCCTACAGGGGTGGAGTGATACATCATAATGGCTTTCATTCCCAGTTCTTTTAATTCCCTTCTCAGTGCAAATGGAAAATTCACCAAGAAGCATCATGTGATGTATCAAGAAGCAACACAAAAAAATGTTTAAATTACTAAAATTATGTAGAGCATTTTGATGACCACAACTGTGTACATTAGAAGTAAATAAATATTAGACATCTAGAAAATGTTTGAACATGCTGGATTTAAGCAAGTGCTTTTGAATAACCTGTGAATCAATAAACAAGTTGTAAGAAAACGACACAATATTTGGGATCAAATGGTAATGAAAACAAGACACATCAACATTCACTGAAATCAAAATAAAAAACAGTTGCTTGAAGGAAATTTATAGCTTTATATGCTTTAGTGTTTTCTTACGTTGGAAAACAAAAATATAGAGAGTAAATAATTTATTCCACCTTCAGAAAGTCCAAAAAAAAGAACAAATTAAACTCAGAGCAAGAAAAAATAATAAAAGCAAAATACCCCAAATACCTGGAAACAAGACAAACGAAAGAGACAATAAAGTCAAAATTGGGATGGGGGGTGGGGTGGGAATTAAATCAGTGTATTAGTATTAAGGAAAATCAAGAAAAAAAGACAGGTTCATTCCCCAATTTCATGGGAGGGAAGGAAGGGAATCAGGAATCATATATGTGGGGGAATGAAGGAAGATAGGAAGGTAGGAAGGAAAAAAGAAAAGAGAAAAAGACAGTTTACACACATGGACTAGCAGGAGAAACATTCCAACAAATCCTGCCGATGATAAAGAGATCATAAAGGAGATAATATCAACAACTTATTGTCAACAAATTTGACCATGGACATAAATGCACAAATTCTTTGAAATATATAACTTGCCCATATTAATACACAATGAAAGAAAAACATAATAATCACCCCTATGACTACTGAAAATATTGACTTTGAAATCAAAACTTTCTCAAAAAGAAGCTCCTGATGTAGGGCTTTACCTGTGAATTCTACCACACATCTAAAGAGAGAAGAGAGGGCGGTGCTGATCCTACACAAACTCTATCACAATGTGGAGCATAAAGGTAAACTTCTAGCTTAGTTTATGAAGTTAACTTATGAAACCCATGTTATACTCACTCCGATCAAGATGGAGATAAAAGAAAATAAAACCACATGCCAATACCCTCCTAAGTCCAGATGCAAAGTCCTTTAGAAAATATTAGCAAACCAAGTCTGTCGACAGGTAAAGGGATAAAACTTCATGATCCCATGAAGCCATCTCGGGACTTGGAAGTTTACTCAATATGTTAAAATCAGTGTCGTTCACCATCAAGAAAATGCATGAGAAAAGCTACAGGGTAACCTCAATATGAAGCAGTAAATCATTGGAGAAAATTTAATGTTCACTTAGCACACCAGGCCCCGACAGGAGCGTCTCGGTATGATACGGGACATCGCAGCAAAATGAAGGTTGGCCTTAGGCTTAGCGTGGAAGGCTGTCATTCCTTCTTCCCTCCCACCTGGAGCAAGAGGACCGTGCCTGCACCCGTCACCTCTATGCAACAGAGCCCTGGACGTCTTACACAGGCAACAGAATAACAAAGAGAAATAAGAGGCATTCAGATTGAAAAGAAAACGTCAAAAATGCTTCAATTTGCAGACGGCATTATTGTGTACCTAGAAAATCATAAGTATGATATTAAAAAGCTACTATCACTGCTAAATGAATTATCAAGATGAGAGAATGCAAAGTCATTATGTAAAAATGAATTTTATTTCTAGAGGCCAGTGAAAAAGTATTGGAAGATTTTTTTTTTAAAAAAAATGTACCATTTATTATAGCATCAAGCAACTCAAAATTTATGGGAATAAATTTTATAAAATGTGCATAAGTACTGTACACTAAAACCACACAGTATTTCTTAAAGAGAATAAAGAAGATTTAAATAAATGGAGATATATATCTTATTCATGGATTGGAAGACTTGATATTATTACAATACCAGTCCTGTCCAGATTGATTGACAGATTCACCTCAATCTCAAACAAAATTCCACGAGGCTTTGATGTAAAAATTGATGAGTTGAACCTAGAATCTGTATGAAAGCATGAAATATCACAAAGAGTCAAAATGATTTTAAAAAGAAAAATTAGTTGGAGGAAGTATGAAACATGATTTTGACCATCACTTAGAGACGTAGTTGTAAAGGAAGTATAGAATTGGTGTATGGATTAATGGAGCAGAATATGGAGTCCAGAAATAGACTCACACATCATAACTAACAGGTTTTTACACAAATGCCCAAGCAATGAAGTGGAGAGAATTCTCACAACTGAATAGAAACACATAAAGAGAAGATTTTTGATGAACAAATATTTGATCATTCTATAAGACACATAAATAGCCAATGAGAAAGTTAGAAGATGCTTGGTGTCTTTCTGATGAGAAAGATCTAAATTTTATTGAATCAATCCAGGTGACCAATAATGGATAAGTCGACAAAGAAAGTGTGGTATATCTACACAATGGAATATTACTCAGCCATAAAAAATGAAATCTTGGCATCTGCAGCAATGCAGATAGAACTAGAGGAAATAAGATAAGGGAAATAAGCCAGATGTACCAAGACAAGGAGTTCTCAATCTCTCTCATTAGAGGGAAAGTTTTTAAAAACTCAACTGGATGCAGAATAATGGTTACCAGAGATGGAGATGGCGTCAGAGGAGGTCAGATAAAGGGAGGCTGGAGGTGGTCAGTGAATGCTGAAGCGTGTTTTGAACAACTTGTTGAGCTTCACTGATGTGAGCAATTAATTTATGTTAATCGAGTTAAAACAAAGTAAATCACAATGAAATATCACTTCATCATCCCCAGAATGGTTAAAAATGAAAGAACTGGATAGACAAGTCTTTCTGTTACACCAAGTGGAATAACAGAGACTCTCTCCTGCTCACAGTGAGGGTTCTTTGGACCACAGTGTAACACACAGACGTGAGTGTCCTGGGCCCACTTCATTTGGCCAGCCGATGTTTGACGACGATAAAAGGTCAACCTGACAGAAAGAGTGTCCCTGTGGCCCGTGGCGTGGCGCTGGAGCAAACAGGAAAACAGGACAGCCACCTGAACAGAAAGGGGCCTCAGGGTCGACCTCACTCCACACACAGGCATGAATCTGAAGGGTCTCAGGGACACCAGCAGAAGGGCCACATCAGGAGGTTCTGAGGAGGAACAGCAGGAGAAGGTCCTCAGAGCCCCCAAGAGCGCCTCACCGACTGCAGAAGCACGTCAGGAAACATGGGCGGGCTGCAGTTCGTCTAATAAAAAACTAAAGCTCCTCAAAGGAGGTCATTAAAAAGGAGGACCTCGACACCGCCTGGGAGAGAATGTGTGCATCACGCAGATCTAGAAAGGTCCCTGTAGGTCGCTGCCCTGGCCTTGCAGTCCTGCTCCTGGGTGTGCACCAGACACGAGGGACACGGCAGGCCTCGAGGGCCTGAGCCACCGCGTCCTGGATAGCATCATCGTCACTCAGGAAAGCCCCAGGGAAACAGCAGCTGTGGTGGGCGGCACTGGGAGGTGGCGGAGGCCTAGTTGGCGGTGACCACGAGGGTCGGGGACGGGTCAGGAAGCGGCTGCTGCAATGACCACATGGAGCTGAGGAGGGCCAGCCGGTGGCCTGCAAGCCCACCCTGGAAGTCCAGCCAGGAGAGGCCACCTGCTCATGGGAAGCAGCAGGTGATTTCCCCCGGGGAAGGGAAGAATGGGAGAGAGGAAGGAGCGGCCCAGAACGGGGCCCAGAACGGGGTCCCGGGGGGACGTGGTGCAGGATGAAGGGCCTGGTTCCTTGTTTGGGATCCAGGACGAGGGTCCCGACGTCTCCGTGAAGCACTGAAGATCGGTGTGGTTTCAGGTGAGTCACAGCAATAAAAATAAATAAGCAAAACCTGAGTTCCCCCAGGTGGCCTGGAGGATGTGCCACCTGGACTTCTCTTGACCTCCCTGGCCTTGTCGTTTGTGGGACTCTGGGCACAGGTTTGTGTCTGTCCACCCCAGGTGCTGGCTCTACAAATGGCCCTGCATGTGCCTCTGGGAAAACCAAATCCGAATTCCACCAGCCCTTCAGGAGCACACCACCAAGACCCCAGACCCCTCTAGGTGGGCCCTTAGTCCCGTCCTCTCTTCTTTCTGTCACTCAGTCAACCTCTGTGGACAGCCACTGTGTGTCAGGTGCTGTTCTAGGCACTGCGTCTACATCATCAAATGAGACAAGCCCTCTGCTCTGCCAGAGCTTGTGATCTAGGGCGAAAGACAGATCAGGAACAGGAAGCAAACTAAAAGAGGCCCCCAGTGAGTGACAGGTTGGCAGGGCAGTGAGTGGCAGGTTGGCAGGGGCACCTGGACAGGGAATTTAGGGAGAGACATTCGGTGAGGGCACCTTCAAGCTATGGAGGGAGCAGTAACAATGTAAAATGCCGGTAATCCCAGAAGCTTTGGGAGGCTGAGGCAGGAGGATCTCAAGTTCAAGGCCAGCCTCAGCAATTTAGCAAGGCTCTAAGCAACTCAGTGAGACCCTGTCTCAAAATAAGCTACAAAAACGGCTGGGGACTGGCTCAGTGGTTTAGCACCCCTGGGTTCAAGAGGGAATTCCTTGCCTAGAAAAAAGAAACTGTTTTGAAGCATGAGAAGAAGAGCAGCAGGAGGCAGGCAGTCAATGACCTGCTGTGGGTCATCCAGAGGTCAAAGACCTGCTGTGGGTCAGCCAGAGGTCAAAGACCTGCTGGGGTCAGCCAGAGGGACGGACAGGCAGCTCAGCAGAGGCAGAGGAGGCTAGATTATGAAGGAGCCCAGGTTTCATTCACTTATAAGCAGAGAAGTGTCCTGATCTGCTTTAGGTTTGAAGTGACCCCTGGCCATCACGTGGGAAGGGCCTCATAAGGGCAGGTGTGGAAGCGATTAGGCTGGGGGGAGGCTCCTGTAGATGTCCAGGTGAGAGCTGATGACAAGCTGGACCCGGAGAAAGCAGTGGGGACGGGAGCCTGTCCACAGAGTTACCAGGTTGAAGAATCTTGGCCACGCCCACACCTCAGACAGTCCATGGACATTGGACATCTAATGGCAGATTCGCCTGACCTTGTTGTTCCTGTTAGCTAGGGTCATGGTCATGCCGTGGCCCTGACTGTGCCTGAGCACAGAGACTACAACAGCAGCCTCTGACCTCACCAGCCCGTTCCTCCTCTGGGCTGGGTTCATGCAACGTGGCTCCCTGTGTACCTGCAGCCCAGCAGTGGGGACACTGAGTGGCCACTCTACCTGAGCTCCACTTGGAGTGACATGGCTCTGTGCCCAGGTCTCCCATTCTCCTCGAGGGACCAGCAGGCCAGCCCGGCCACGTCCTTCCTGTGGGAAAGGCAGGGGTGGACAGCACAAGTCCAACCAGGCGGAGCCCTTAGCAATCTCCCTCCGGGGCCACGTGTGCTAATGACTTTTGGTCAAAGCAAGACCCCAAGTCTACCCTGGAGTCAGGGACCAAGGATCTGTCCTGCCTCTGTACGAAAGGAACTGGAAAGTCACATGGCTAGCCGGTCCCTAGAGGAGAGCAAGAGACTTAGACCAGACCCAAGTCACCCCAGCGGGCTGAGCCTAGACCCGCCACCCGTCTCCTCCAGCTACAGGGTGCCCTGGGGCAGTCTTCCACGCCCACATCCCGGCTCCTGACTTTGGCAACAGTCAATACAGTCGCCGTTCCCGTGTGCTGGACCCTCCCTGCCTCATCAGCTGTTCCATAGAGACAAAAGGCCTTAGCCATTTCACCAGCAGGAGCTCTCCACCAGGTAATGGGAAGGCCACGCCGGGGAGGGTCAGGCCAATAGCAAAGGGATATTTTGGACACTTCCTGCAAATGCGCTAGGAGAGAAAGAAAGTTGGTTTTCTCCTTTGGGGGAAAAAAAAAGCTGTTCCAGTCCTTTATTTGTTTTGATAGCGAATCTATGCACAAAATAACGTGCAAAATGGGTGTTACATAAACAAGTCACAGCAGTGCCGAGTTCCCCCATCGTGAGGCTCACTGAATCAACGAAATGGCCCATGCATTCCCCCGTGGGCCCAGACCAAGTGGAGAAGAGTCCTTGAAACGGTGGCTTCTGTGTGTGCATGAGCGTGTTGATGTGTATATTTAACATTCATCCCACAAACATTTATTATACACTTGTTCTGCGGAAAACATTATGCAAGTGCCGGGCTGCAGAGAGAGGGGGGGAGGACAGCTTCTGCTCTCCTGGGCACTTTCCTTCCTGGGGAGGAAGAAAGCGGTGTAAACAGGTAATTGTGATGCAAGGCCTTGTCCTGTGGGGTGTGTGCCTGTGTGCAGCTCTGCGTGCTTATCTGAGCAGCTCCTGCCTTGCAAACATGCCTTCAAGGTCCTCTGCTCCAAAGCCCCTTGATGCCCAAGCAGTAGAGGTCACTGGGCGACCAGAGCAGTGGGAGCCAGGTGGGCAGGACTTGCAGAGGAGGCTGAGGACAGGGGCCTTCCCGTCCCCACTGGCCCACCTTGCCTTCTGGGGGAGGTGAGTGTGGTCTGGGGAGGAGGCAGGCCAGGGAGTGGGGGCCAGGGAAGGAGTGATAGGAACCAGGGAGCTTCAGGCCCCCCACCCCACCCCCTGCTGGAAATTCGCCTTCAATATCCCAAGCCCTATCAGAAGGTGGGGAGGACAGAACCTCTCGGGATCCGGGTCTGGCTTCACAGAGTTCTGAGCCCGATCTCCAGGTGCCAGGCCACTGCCATGAGGCCCTCAGAGGGCTTTTGAGATGCACCAGCTCCACAGAGCCGTGGACTGTCCCTCGAGCACCTCAGTGCTTCTCGTATTTTCCAAGGCCCTGACCTTCTGGAGTCAAGGTGGAGCCCTGGGCCAAGCCTCCAAAAGTGCTCCAGTATCTCCAAGGTGTCCTGAGAGGCCCGGGAAGAGTCTCCTCCGTTCCTTTCTTAGCTTCTACTGTCCCCGACAGTCGCGGGCTGACGGCAGAATGCTGCAGCTTCTCTGTGTCCTTTCTTTCTGAAAGCATGCTGCCGTCCACACTGGATACACATTTTCCACCCTAATCACTTCATTTTAACGTGGCTGCAGCAGCCAAGACTGTTTCTAAATAAGGTCACATTCACCGTGCAGAGAGTCAGGACTGAAACTTGCTGGTGGAGGGGACACATTTCAACCCAAAGATGGAAAAGGCAGGCTCTGGTTGGTCTTCAAGAGGCGATCACGAATTTGTCTTGAAAGATGAGCCGGACAAGGGAGAAAGGAAACATCCCCAAAGAGGGAACCCAACTGCTCCCGAGTTCAGAGGCGTGAGAGAGAATGTGTTCACCGAGCAGCAGCGGGCAGTGTGGCAGAAGGGCAGGAGTTGCAGCAGTTTGCCTCCAAGACCAATGACGCTCATTCCCAGCTGTAGGCACAGAGGCACCGGCCATTCTCCCATCAAAATGGAGTCCATTTGCTGTGTCTGAAAGCGACCTTCCAAAATCCTAAGTTGAAACCCCATAAGGTGGTTTTAAGACGTGGGACCCGTAGGACATGATGAAGTCCTCAGGAGGGGACACATACCCTTGCAAGAGATGCCCAAGAGAGCTCACTCACCCCTTGCACCAGGTGAGGACAGAGCAGAAGCTGCCGTCTGTCACCAGCAAGCCAGTCCTCCTCAGAACGGCGTCTGCTGGCGCCTCGTTCTTGAACTTCCCATCCTTGAGAACTGTGAGAAACTTGTGTGGCTGCTCAGCTACCCGCTCCATGGTGTTTTGTCACCACATCCAGAATAGACCAAGGCACTCGTCTCCTGGGGTCTGAGTTGGGTTTGGTGACTTGATTTGACTTCTGTGTCTCCTGAATCGACATGGTGATCTTGTTACTCCTACGTGGGTCTTCTGGAACCTGGCTCTGGGAAGCCACTGCCCTCTCCATTACACCTAGACCAGCACCTGCCCAGAGCAGGCTCCCAGTGTTTGTTGAAGAGTCACCTACTTCAGAGACCAAAGAGGTAACAGGGTTTTATCCAGTTTGCAGGATGTGGAAGCCAGCAGTCTTCAGGACCAGGAGTGTGGGAATCCTGGGGGAGAATTTAAGAGATGGAAGTCTCAGCCCAGACCAGTTAGAGAAAGAAGCAGGTTCTACAGGAACCAACAGGGCTGACCCACTGGAGGGACCTGGGAAGTGGTGCTCCCCATGCAAGCAAAAAGAACGCTCAAAGGCAGAGAAGGAGACATTGCTGGAAGAGGAGAGGCTGTGGTCATGCCCTTGAAATGCAGGAGACACTCTGGAGACTGCGGTCCCACCCAGGGAGCTCCAGGCGGACCTCCAGAAACTCCCTCACAACCTATGCGTGTCTCTTCCCTGTCCCCGTTTCTCACTCTGTTATACCCCTCTCCTTTTCTCTCTTTTCCTTTTCAATTTTATTATTGCAAAATAAAATGCAAATGCAGAAAAGTGCACAAAATGTGGTTCAGTGAGAAACCCTGCAACCAGCACCAAGCCAAGGACTCGACCTGGCGCTGGACACAGAGTCGACCCCACACCTTGACATTGTGGACTGTCACCCTGAACCCCACAAACAGGTACAGTTATAGTGTGTGGATTAAAAAGGAAACACAAGCTTATTTCTAGAAAAAAAATAGAAATAAAGGTCAGCACCAGTGTCCCCAATGTCCTCATGTCCCCTCCCAGGGCACTCCCTCCTGCTTCCCAAATGCCTGCCTGGCTTCTCGCCCGATGCTCTTGCTTCATCGTTTACATTCCTTCCTGTTTTATTTTTTTATTCCACCGCACGCTTCTTTCCCTCTTTGTCCAGAGGTCACCTGTAGCAGGTCCTCCAGAGAAGGAGGGAGAGCAATGGCTGACAAGTCTGAGTCACGGGGGGGAGAGAAGGGCTGGCAGTCCCAGCACCGGCAGGAGGCAGTGTGCTGGAGGCCCAGGGAAGCCGTGGTGCCATCCCGTCCCACCAGGTCTCTCATCCCAGCTCCTTCACTTCCATCTTTATTTTCTGTGGAGGTCCCCGTGGATTTGATAAGTCCCATCCTACTAGGCAGAAAGCTCTGCTCCATCTACTAACTGAGATAGCAATCTCCTCCAGAAACACCCCACAGACACACCCAGAACAATGCTCACCAAATATCTGGGCATCTCTGGGCCCAGTCAAGTCAACGCTCCCAATCAGCCACGCGTCCTCCTTCCTGTACTTCCACAGGTACCCCTCTTGGCTGGCCACTAAATGAGGTGGAAAATATACGTTTACTCCCTGAAGATCAAGACTCAAGACTTTCATCTTTCTGTCTAGAAGATAGAACATCTGTATAACATCGCTTTCTGTATACACAGAAAGGAATCAGTGCCTCAGATTCTGGACAATGTTTCCATCCTTCAGTTCTGCTCAGCCCTTCTGTTGCTCATGTGCTCAGGGTCAGCTCTGCCCACATCTGGCTCTTCAGCACTAGCCAGGTATCTCCCCCCCTCCTCTTCCTCCTCCTCCTCCTCCTCCTCCTCCTCCTCCTCCTCCTCCTCCTCCTCTCCACCTCCCCATCTCTCTCCCTCGCTCCCATCAGTTGGACCTGTCAACATGGAATCCAAACATATCCTATAATTAGTTTCATTTTTTTTTCTCATGAGAAAAGACAAGCAAATGATGGTTTAGACATGATTCTAAGTTATCAGCTTGGAATCAGCAGTTTTCTCTCTTGGAGTATTTGATCTGTCCACCAAAGCCATATGTCATGATTTTCTCCCTGTCAACTAAAGGTAAAGAAGAGCTAATGCTCTTGTTCTCTAGCCTCAGCTCTAGGGCCCCAGGGGGTTCTTGGCACTGGGAGCTCCTATTTCCTACACTTTATTCTCAACACTGCAGCCATTTTATATATAAATCTAACCGTGCCACCCCCCAACTCCCTCAATGACTTCTCACGTCACTTATAATGAAACCCAAAGGCTCTTCCACTGCTGAAGGCCCCAGGGACTCTGGCCCACCTTCTTCTCACACCTCGCCCTCCTCCACTCCCCCTGACTGGCTCCACCCTCGCCTCGCCCACCTCTGCCAGCTGGAAACATAGATCAAGGTGGCGTCTCAGAGCCGTGGCACTTGGTATCCAGACTGTTCAGTTTTGAGAACTGAACTTTATTTAAAATCCCATTCTTGACATAATCATTCAACACAGGTAAAACCTGGAAGAAATTCATCTATGCAGACAATCCAATGGACTTTTAGTGAGTCATTAAATTTGTAAAACTACAGAAATAACAAAAATCATGAATTTACTGTCAGGAAGCACACAACCTAGTGGATGAAAGGTTAATAAACAACTAGTGTAGAATAACAGATGCAGCTGCAGGAAGACCATCTCTCTCAGGGAGCACTGCCCCTTGCTGGAGCACTCTCCCTTGCTGGAGCAGTGCCCTTGCTAGAGCACTGTCCCTTGCTGGAGTACTGCCCCTTGCTGAAGCACTGTCCCTTGCTGGAGCACTCCCCTTGCTGCAGCACTACCCCTTTCTGGAGCATTCCCCTTGCTGGAGCACTGGTTGGAGAAGCACATGTGATCTGGAGCCCTGAGTGGCTCTCTCTGGTTGAAAGCAATGTCCACGGCTGGATAATGGCAAAAATGGAACAAGGAGACAAAGGGGTTCCAAAGCCATCCTACAGGATTAAGCAGGCATAGGGGGCTCCACTCCCAGGAAAGACCAGAGCTCGCAGGTCAGCTTCACGGAAGCTGGTATATTTGAGTTCTAGCATTTGGGGTGAATTTTCCATCTGTCTTCTGAAGTCACCTATCTGACCCTGCATGCCATCTACTTTCCCCTCATGTCCTTTACCATGGAAAACAGGTCTTGAGTCCCCTTGCCTGAAAGCTCCGGCACCTTTGTCCTGAGTCCAGTTGTACTGATGGCCTGCCTGCTCTCTCTGCTGGCCTGTTGTTCCTTATCTCACCACAGGCCTGGTAACTGTTAAGACCGGGCATGGTAGGCAGGTCAGCAGGCACCCAGATCAACATTCCTTCTGCTGTGGCTCTGGTGTGGGGTTTGTGCTAATGGGGTCTGGGTTTGAATTCACCACCGTTGCTATGGTTACCGTCCTGCGCTCAGGTTTCAGGTCATCTGGCAGTCTCCAGGGGCAGGATGTGGGCTGGTCTTCAGGTCTCCCTCCATGTCCACCCTCCCCCTGACTTCAGCTCTCCGCACTTGGGGCGGGGGGAAGCCCGTCTCCTCCCTCTCCCACTGCACCCCACTGTGCCTTTATCCTCCTGTTGATTTCTACCCAATCTGTATCAGGACAGTGGGTGGGGGGGCTGCCTGTTCCCTTTGATTCTGATGAAGCCTTGGTTTGGGCCAGGCGCTGAGTCCCAAGAGTATCATTTTTTCCTACTCTCCAAATGGTAGGACCCTATCAATCATTTATTCCTACTCCAAAAGATTGAGCTTTTAAACTCTGTTCCTATTCCTGGCCCCCAGCTACCATGAGTTGCCCTCAGGCCCTTGAGCTAGATTTTTCTAGTCTACCTGATGCCAAAGGATCCTTTTGTTCCTTGGCGGAGGCAGGATGGGTCTGGGTAATCCCCTCTGGCAGCCGTGGTGTTAGGTTTTCTCTCTTCCCTCTCGGTTTCTCCAAGGCCTGTCACTACCTCAACCCACGCAGCAGTCCAGGAAGAAAGAGGAGCTGAGCATCATGATTCTCTCCAAATACTCATCCGGCAAACAGTGCTCCTCCAGTCGTGCTGGTGTGCGAACCTGCTCTGTGGGTGCAGACGGGCCTCAGAGGCTCCCAGGACTTTGTGCTCCGGGGCATTGGTATTTTGGTCACATACCGACATGATAAATCATCTGAACCGGCTTTCTCAGGTGCAATATTTACAGTTTGGTGGGAAGCAAAGAGCCGTCAGAGGCAATGGGTAAAAGCTAATTTACTGTAATGTCACCCTGGATATACAGCAAATAGCTGTAAACAAGTGTGTACAATATAATTAAAAATATGATAACATTATAAAATAGGATGATGGCTAGTTAGAGGGGAAGATCTATCCAGCAGGAAGATGTGTATATCACTTGAAATATTGCCCCAATTACTCCAAGTCATCAGCCCAGGCTCGTCATCTCGAAAACAATCCTTACAAAGGCAGGCTTCAAATGACAAGCTCTGTTGATTTCTGTGCTCGGTTTCCTTCCGCTCCATCTGTGCCCGGGAATTTTCCTTCAGCGTCTGTGGAACAAAGAGCCGCAGGACGAGAAGAAGACTCAGATTTGAAACCCTGCCCTGTCTCCTCCCAGGTCCTCAGTGGACCTCAGCGTGAAGTGAACTGGGGGAGCGTCCCTCAGCCCCTCTGTGCACAGCACCCAGGGAGGCTGGGGGTGGGGGGCAAGAGCAAGAGGAACGGCTCCTTAATAAACACCATCAGCTTCCCCCTCCAGCCCCACAGATAAACGCAAGCCTCTGGCTGCCACCTGCTCAGACAGTCGCCCAGTGGAGTGAAAACCCAAGGCTTCCTTGTGATCCCACAAGAGAATAAAGATGGCCTCCCTGGCCACGTTGTAGGGTTCTGCTTGTCTGTTTCTCAGCCCTGGGTGGCAGCCCTTGCCAGACCGATGCTCCATCTGCGCACAGGGAATCCAAGAACATTCTGCTGTCTGTATAACTGATTAGAACAATTTTAAAAAAACTGACCCGAAGCTAAATAAAAGGCAACTTGACAGTCACCTGCAAGTTCTGAACGGCCCTCCTCACGCCTCTCCCTGTGTTGGACCTCAGGATCCTCCAGCTAGGAGTCTTTCTGACCCCACCGGTCAGGACCTCAACACACGCACAGAGTAGCCTCTACTCAGTTCCCAGTCCCAATAGGGTTCTTCTGACCCATGTGTTTTCACTTTTCTAAAGTGGTTTGTGGAAACACTATTTCCCGATTGATTCGATATCTAGAACTTTCTATCATTCGTTTCCGTCGTATGTAATTTCCCCAAGTAAATTGTATTGGCCCTGGTCCTCCAGGAAAGGCCAGGTCCTCTTGGCCTCCGTGGTTTGCTCATTTGCAAGGTTTCCTGCTCAGCCAGTTTCTTGCTGCGTCCTGACTGCACACAAATCCTGAATGAAAACACAGGATGCATCTTCATCATGACTTACCCAGAATGTTCTTTCACTCACTCCGATGTCACCGGCACTCCCTCTTCCAATCAGATTCACCTCCTCCATGATACCTTCCTCGCTTGCCCTTCTTCAGCTACGTTCATGTTTTCTAGTCATATGCTGCTTAACAATGGGGATACTGGGCTGGAGATGTAGCTCAGTTGGCAGAGGGCTTGCCTCCCATGCACAAGGCCCTGGGCTCAATTCCCAGCACCACAAAATACAAGATAATTATAATAATAACGGGACAACAGTCTGAGAAATGCATCATTGGGTGATTTGTTGTTATGCAAGAATCATAGAATGAACTTACGCAAACTAAGATGTCTACGACCTCACTAGATGGTGTAAGCTTAACCACTGCTTTATGTGCCATCCATAGTGGACAGAAATGTCATTATGTGACAAATGATTGTGATTATAGTCAGAAGCAGCAAGAGCTAAGTTAACAATTGATATTTTTTATATCTTCCCACAAGATTTAACATTTCTTGAGAAAAAAGGATTAATGTTTGTCATCTTAATATCGATATAAGTGTAGGGCCATGATAGACACTTGATATATTCTTGATTGAATAAAGTAGAAACAATGTTTAGCAATTGTTGGATAGATATTCGAAAGCCATGTGAAAAAAAGCTTTCTAGCAATGAATATTAGTTAAAAATAAAAAAGAATGAACATGTGTGTCAACAAGGGTCCAAACCAGGCACCACCAGGAAATGGGCATCCTGTTAACCAAACCCTAGCTTTGGACTGAGGTTTTTAGAATCTATTATTGATGAGAGAGGAAATGATAGACATGGAAATCAGGTAGAGTAGATAAGAAGAACAAGAGCTGATACTCAGTGCATGACACATGCCAGAGAGAATTCAGAGTAGTTTACATGAATTAATTTATTTATTCTTCTGAGGTTTATTACTCAATTTTTAGATAAAGAAATCAAGAGATTATTCAAGTTGTTTAAGATCATGTAGCTCTTAAGTGGTATCTTAGTCCATTTGTGCTACTATAACAAAATAACTGAGACTGGAAGTTTTATGAAGTAGAAAAATTTATGTCTCACAGTTCTGGAGACTCAAAAGCCCAAGTTCAAGATGTCAACAACTTCAGTATTTGGTGAAGGCCATTCTCTCTACTCCTAATATGGCATGTTATTGCTGTGTCTTCCCATGGCAGAAGCAGGGAATGCTTTGTCTTCACATGGTAGAAGGCAGTAGGGTAAAAGGAGACAAACACTGTGTTCTCACTTGGCAGAAGAGATAAACACTTTCTTCTCATATGGCAGAAGAGCAGAAAAGAGGAATGCACTCCCTCAAGTATTTTTATAAGGACCCTAATCCCATCCATAAAGGCCCGAGCCTTATGATTTAATCACATCTAAAGGGCCCCCTCTTGATACTTTCACATTGGCAACTGAGTTTCAACACAAGAATTTGAAGGGACATATACAGATCCTGCATGGCTAGATTGCTTCTCAGCATACATATGACTGATATCCTAAAGAACTAAACAACAGGGCCCCAAATTAAAGGAATAATTCAAGAAAATCTGGGGAATATAAATGATTTGGATTATGTACTAAAAGTATATACCACATTCCTGGGGGTGTGGCGGGGTTAATGCCAAATCAATGTCAGTCAGACAATCAAATTGCAAAACTTCAAAGATAAGAAAAAAAAAAGAAGTAAAATCACAGAGGAAAAGATACTAAGCTTCTCCTATAAAAAGAAAATATGATCTCCTATCGCTCCAAAGTTTGTCACTAGAAAACAGTTAACCAGTAAGAGTAAAGTATCAGTCCCAACTTTTATATCCAACCAAACTGTCATTCAAGTCAAAACGACAAATATAAACAAATACGATAAATCCAGGTTCTGTAAATGTTTGGGTAACGTGTTTCCCCAAAGCTTTTCTTGAAAAATTGTCAAAGCGCAACCTTTAGCCAAGAAACAAATGATGAGATTTTGGCAAAAATACTAGAATTACGCATTAAATGCAATTTACTCCAGGACTAAGTCTTAAGCAATAAAAAAAAGTCACAAACCATGAAAACTTAGGAATACATACTTCACCAAAAATAAAAGCAAAGGAGACATAAATAGGAACAAAATATTGTTACGCTGCTTTATTCACGATTTATACCTGGGGCTCAAATTATATTATTTAAGACTGGTTAATTAAAAGTGCTTTATTTAAAACAAATAACAAAATCATGGGGCGGGGGGGGAATCGGATTCCCATTATTACCACAGATTCAGTCAAGCTGATGGGATTTTCCTGTGAGTTCCTGGAAGAGTTGAGGAAGGGAGAGGTCTGAAGGCCCGAGGCTGCAGGACACGTGTGGGCATCTCCTCCTGGGGGGCCTGGGGACATCTCTTCATGACTCTGCTATGGTTTGGATAAGCCATGTGTCACAGGACTAGTCCCCAGAGTTGTGGGACCTGTGGGGGCAGCCTATGGAAGACACTTGGGACCCTGGCCTCTTACTCATTTTCTTTTATTCCTGACCAAGAAGCAAGTGTTTTTGTGTTTGTTTTGTTTTGTTAGATAACTTCACTCATTTATTAATTTATTTACTTTTATGTGGTGCTGAGGGTGGAACCCAGAGCCTCCCATGTGCTGGGCCCACCCTCTACCACGGAGCCACAGAGAGAGATTTCTGATCCAAGGAAACTGGGCAGTGGCCACCCCACGGTGCCTCATCCCTACGTCTCTCAGCAGCGGAGCCTCTCCCTGTCAGAGTTCCCCTCACGTGACTTAGATGTCATCCCCAGAACTGACACGCTTCAAGCCCAATGGGTTCTCCTGTTTGGGGGGTGAGCACACCGTGGCCATGACCATGGTGAAAGGGAGCAGCTGGCGTGAGCCCGCGTGACAGTGGCACAGGGACAGCAGAGGAGGGCATTTGAATGGGGAAGCTGAATGAGTTTTGAGAGGAGGAGTCTCAGAGCAATACTTGAACCCAAGTAGAAACACCAAGGGGATCTGATCTGCCTTGTGCTCTGGCCATGATGTACTGCTGCTAAAGGCCCAAAGCCCTGGGGCAATCAGTTGGAACCTGTAACTTCCAAAACTGTGAGCCAAAAATGAACCTTCTGTACTTATAAACTAATCCTCTTGGATACTTTGTTATCATGGCGGAAAGCTGACTGACACAGATTTGATTGAAGCTAGAGAACAGTAAGAGAAATCCCCTCACACTTAAATTACAGAACTAGTTGGGAAGTAGGAGCCACCGTATAGGCCCCAAAATAAAGGACAAAAAAAAAGGAGAAAAAGATTAAAGATGCTGACGATGGAAGCATAACAAAATAGATGAATGGAAGACAGGCTAGGAGAAATTTAGATAGAATATGAGCAATTGCAATAGTTTTATAGACAATTCAAATGGCAATTTATAACTTAATAACCTCACACCATTTATCAGAACTTTCTCAAAAGCAGCGCTCTCTCTTGGGTAGCAAAGAGCTACCTAATCTCCTAAAGAAATGTGTCCTGAACTTCAAGGTCCCAACTTCCCACTTCTGTAAGAGATCTCACCTGCAGTCCAGATGATCAAGGATGCTTCTGAGGTCCTTCTGTCTCTACTCTGCTGGAGGCCAAGGGCCCATTACCTTAGCCCACTCTTGACGATGTCCTCTAATCCCTGCCTTCCTGTGCTCCACCTGCCCTGCAGAAGGTTTTGAAGGAAGAGGAGAAGACGTTGAGCACCCAGTATGGAGACGGAGGGAGGCAGCCAACAGACCCGGGTCAGCAGTCCATTCGTACAGACATGGATCCGCGTGGCTAGTCCCGCTGAGCTCGCCGCTTGAATCCAATACTTGAACCCCTTTCCTACCTGGGGATGAACCTGGCCCTGTCATTTACTAGCTGTGTGGACATTTGAGCAAGTCATTTTATCTCCCATTAAAATTAATGTTCATCTCTAAAATGGGAATCATAATAAATTAGCTAAAGTCTCTTCAATCCAAAGAACAAATTGTCCTGTGACCTCAAGTCTGTCCATCTACAGTCCAACATCGCTCCTCCTTTCTATCATCCAGTTTTTCAAATCGCACTTCTCGTTCTCTGCTCTGATCCCTTTACCACTCGTTCACTCAATAAACACCTAAACACCTCCCAAGGTCACGGATGGTCTTAAGTGTCACCTTGAGAGAGACTATTCTTTTTTTCTTTTTTTGGTACCTGGGGTTGAATTCAGGGGCACTGTCCACTCAGCCCCATCCCCAGCCTTATTTTGTACTTTATTTAGAGACAGAGTCTCACGGAGTTGCTTAGCACCTCGCTTTTGCTGAGGCTGACTTTGAACTCATGATCCTCCTGCCTCAGCCTCCTGAGCTGCTGGATTACAGATGTGTGCCACTGTGCCCTGTGAGGCTTTTCTTAATCCTTCAATTTATAAAACCAACCTGCTCCAATTTAAAACAGCAGGCTGCTTCACCCCTGGGCACTCCCATCTCGCTTCGCCCATGAAGCGTCTCCATGACACCTCCAAACTTCTGATAGACCACCCAGTTGCCTCTCCATCTCGCCTGTCAATGCTTCCCTAACGAGAATGTAAGTTCTGGGATGGAATTTTTTTTTCTTTTGGTTTATGCCAACATCATGAAGGCTAATAAGTATCTGTCAAAGGAATCAATGAGCCCCTGCTAATTAGTCCTTGAGCGACGGAGCCTCTGAGCAGGACAAGTTCTCTCCCTGCATGTGGACACATTTGGGAGTGAATTTCTCTTCTTCATCTCTAGATCTCTGGAAACTAGCCAGGGCCTGGCATAGGGTGGATGCTTAGTCCGTAAACGAGTTGTCACATCCTCAGTCTCTGCCCCATTTCCCATCCGTCCTGTCCCTAGAAGCCATCTATGTTGGAGACCCCTATGCTGCAGGAGCCCAGGAGACACCCAGGGTGGGCGGTCCAGGAAGCTTTGATCCCATCGCAGAACAGGTGTCCATCTGTGCGACCCTCAAGGTGGCCCTCTTTTGCTCAGGTTTATTGAATAACTTGGAGACATGTATGAATCAGTAATGGCCAACACCTGAGGGTTTACCACTCTGAAGCCCTCAGCAGACTCTGTGTTAGGTCCAGAGGTTTGCTGGGTGTTGAACACAACCAGACGGCTGGTGTTTGAGGATCTGCAAGTTGCAGATTGCAGGCTCAGTTTTGTGCACAAGACGCAGCCCTGCAGGTCTTCCTTCTCAGGACTGCAGGGGTGTTGTCAGGGTCTCACCGGGCACCGCCGTGTCAGAAGGCATCCTGGGACAAGGCTGGGTCCTCCACTCCTGAGTGATTTCATCTGTGGTCACTGGCATCCTGTTAAGAGATTTATTTCCATGTCATCCTCAGTCACTGAGTCCCATGCAAGGCCAACCCAGGATCGCCTCCCACGCCCGGAATTGCTACGTCTATCCTGGGTCTTGGCACTTTATCCAGTGTCACCCAAGGGGTGCCAGATGACCTTGCTTTCAGATGTCCTTGAACTGTATGTGTCTGTTGCCTGATACCAGGGGTCCTGCCCAGAGCAGAGAGGCCATCGTATACCACACAGGGGACATACTGGTGTCTACCGTCCCCTCCCATGCACCTCGTCTCTCTTCCTGGGAATACACTTGAGCCTTGATTTGGAGGGAAGTGGCTGAGCAGGAATGTCCATCACTCTGGGCCTGGGTCTTCTTGGCCCAGGCTTTAGAGTCAAGAACTAATGAACGTTGGCATCTGCTGTGCCATCCTCCTAGTGCAAATAGGAGGTCACTCCAGCTGATCATCCTCCCTTTGGGTTTGCCAAAAGGGTGGGTAGGACTCGCACTCGTGGCTCAGGTTCATTACAATGAAAGGACACAAAGCGAGAGGCTCCTGGGTGCACCAAGGACACCAGGCCCAAGCTTTCAAGAGTTCTGTGCCAGTGGGGACACAGGGTGCACAAGGTCTAATGGTGCCAGGGAAGACTCATGTCCAGGTCTCCCCGGGGGCTGATCATGTGGGCTTCTGAGTAGCACCTACAGAAACCCATCCTCCCAGGAGGAAAGCCGGTCTTCTGCAGGAGCACCTTGTTTGTAAGAGTGGTTGAAATAGAGTGAGTCACAGGAAGTGGGAGCCCTCCCGAACTCCAAGTTCTCAGAGTCCAGCCAACGGCACACTTTGTAAGCAGGCCTTTCAAAGGGCGGCAGTTAAATCTTTGATGTTAATTCTTCTCTACATACAAACCAAAGGAAAAAGGTCAGGAGTCCAGAAAGTGTTAAATCTGAGGAAGGGGAAGGGAGCGGATAGGCAAGAGATAACCCTCATTTAATACTGCAGAATATTTCCGTGGCGTGGATTTGTTACTCCCATTCTAAGAAGTTAGGTGTCGAGTCTGTTTCAGTTGCTATAACAGGATACCACAAACCACATGATTTATAAACAGTAGAAGTTCATCTGACTCATGGTTCTAAAGGCTGCAAAGTCCAAGAATACAACCTCAGCGTCTGGCAAAGACCTTCGGGCTGTTCCATCCCATGGCGGAAGGTGGAAGGTCAAGTGGGCACAAGAGACAGAGAGAGGAAATTGGGCTGAACTCATCCTTGTATTAGGATCACACTCCTGTGACAATGAAGCCCTCCTGTGATGTGGCATTAATCCAGTCAGCCCTCAGCTGCTATCTTACAGGTCCACCTCTCAACACTTGCAGTAAAATTCAATTGTAACCCAAGTTTTGGAGAAAAATATTCTGACCATAGCATTAAGGGACAACATACAGAGCTGGAAGCTTGTGTTTTAATCTGGGGGGTCTGAATCCAAGTCATGGTGCTAACAGCTCAATTCATTTTCCTCATGCAATGTCCCTCCCCTCTTCTTACCTTGAGTTCCATCCTGAACCACTGAATTGCCTTTGCATACTTTAATCAGGGGAGGGTGAGAGTGTGTGTGTGTGAGTGTGTGTGTGTGTGTGTGTGTGTGAGACAGAGAGAGAGAGAGAGAGAGAGAGAGAGAGAGTCAGACAGACAGACAGACAGAAATGGCAGAAGACGCCTGGCATTCCTGGCCTGCTCCCTCTAGTCCTCCCCAGACCGTGAGCTCCTGGGGGCAGGAATCATGTCATCTTGCTGTCCTCTTAATGCAAATACGTCAGGGTAGCATTGGAGACATGAAAGAACCCAAGGCAGAAGCAAGGTGCCTCTTACAGCACTGGCAACATAAAGGAGCATGCCAGTATGTCCTCGATGCCTAGTGACATCCGGTGATGCTGGTCCTCCCCCTGACTCTACGTCCAACCTCGTCCCTTTGACCCTGGTCCATCTTTCCACGTAAGCCTTCCATCTCTCTCAGAGACCTGTTCCTCTTAAATCAGAACACGATTCCAAACAGCCACACTGCTGCTGGGGCGTGCGGAAAGGGCTCAGGAGAGGGCCCCAGGGAAAGGCTCTTGTGAACAGCAAGCTGCCTGTGATCACTCCCTGCCTGGCCGGGCAGCTGCTGCCGTTAGCACCCTGGGTTCAGAGTCATAATCCACACCAGGGGACATCACCGGGCTGCGCTTGAGAACCCTCAATCACATATTTGCACACAGGTAGCACACAGGGGCCTTGACTTCTCAGCAGAGAAACCAGGAGCAACAGTTTACCTACCCAACCTCTAAGCAGCCTCACACAATGGCACATTATTTGAAGAATAGGCAATCAGTAGATTTAAAGGAAGCATCAGTAATGTATATAGCATGCACCCAGGAGAGGGTGCAAATTGTGGGCTGGAGAATTTTGTTTTTAATTAAACAGGTAATGTATGCTTGCATTCAGTCCTATAAATGAAAATGTATTCACTGCTGAGCCATGAATCCTATCAGCCCTCCTGTACATAAACGACATGGGTGATTACCACTGATTACTGCACTATTAGAGGCCTGTGCGTGGAGTGGCTTGATTGTAGCATGCCCGGCTCTGGAAAGGGCTCCCATGTGCTTTGCCTGGATGGTGGGGGCACAGCGGGGGCTGCAGATTGCCTGGCAATTCAATTGTGGGTTTGCGTACTGTGCTATGGGTTGGGGGTGTGAATGCACAGGAGAAGAGAGCGCTGTCTTTTTTACAGGCTAGAGAGAGGGAAACGGGTCCATGAGGAGAAAGTGGTATTGAGCAGGCCCCAGAAGCCCCTCCTCTTGAGCACAGAGCTGGAGTGCAGGTGCCTGCCCTTGTCCTTGGACGGACGGGACCATCTCACCACGGTTTTTGTCTTTTTCATTAAAATTCAGCACAGTTTGTTCACTCTGAACATTCGCATCTATCTGGAAATCATGAATGGAGCTGGCCTGAATGGATCTCCCTCCACACCCGCTCCTGACCTGCCTACGGGCACCGAGAGCTGCCTCTGACCACAGCGCATCCCACACACTCAGACACTCTGTCTCTTCTTCCCCCCTGACTTCAGCTCTCTGGCCCCCACCTTTCCTTCCATCAGAAACTCTTCAACTACGCCAAAGGCCACCCAGCACGAGAGACTCCCTGCACAGGACAACCCGGACCGGCGGGACCATGAAGGCAGAAAGCCAGGGACTGAGGAGGGGGATATGGCATGACTGGCTGGGGGGCTAAAGGTCTCCCTCAGGGGTGAAGGAATGTTCTGGAACTGGGCATCGGCAATGATACTGCCAGTGTGCTCAAGGCCACTGAACTGTTCACTTGTGAAGGATACAATGAGAATTTCATGCTGTGTATTTTACTGTCGCCACAACAAAAACTTCGTCCTCGAATGAGATTTGCTTATGTGCCAGGAACGGTCAGGAATCAGCTGTATTGTAGTTGGTAAGCCCGTGATCAAGTTCCTCACAGACGGACGGCAAAGAAAGAGCTACTGTTGGGAATCCCAGACCCCAATGGGAGATAGATAGTCCAGAGTCCGCCTTGACCTTGACCTTTCACTCACAGCTCTGTGGAGGGTGACTCTCTGTGGTCCATATGACCTGCACGAGGACCTTCTCTCCCAACCCTCGTGGGCGTGGGCGCGTGTGTGTCTGCATGCACATGTGTGTACATGTGTGTTTCTCTCTCCCCCGGGTCTCTGGGTTGGTTAAAGGAGCGTGGACATAAAAAAATCGTTGCTGGTTAATTCCACAGACTCAAACCCTTGGCCGACCACGTTCTTTCCTGCTGCAGTACTGGGGCGAGTGCCTGTCTGGAGCCCGCCCTGCCTTTCTTGGGCTGAAGCCCCCCCAATACACACACACACACACGCACACACGCACACACGCACACATGCTCGCACACACACAAGCCTCCTCCCCGTCCCCCGCAGACTCACTCCTACCCAAACAGCCCCTTCCTACCTCCCGCTTCCTGTCAGAGCATAATTCCCAAATCATTAAAAACATAATTTTCATACAAATAGATAATGAGTACATGTCAGAGCCTTATGTGATCCACCGAGGAGAGCGGCAGAGTGACAGAAAGGAATCGACAGAGTCGCAGCAACTTGAATTTTCACGATCCATGGGGAATGATGGCTGCCAAGCTGGGGACACACCAGGGACAGCCCTACAGGGCAAGGACAGCTCTGGGGCCATTTTCTTTCCCAAGGAGAAAAAAACAAAGTCATCCCATCTTACCCGTTTCCCACCAAAGACCCTTAACTTCCCAGGACCAGGGGAGGCCTGGATGTTGGTCAGGTCCATTACAGTCCCCAAAGAGGGAAGTGACCGCCTTGTGGACGTATCAGAAAATGCATTGTCGGGTCACTAAAAGGTCCTGTGGGCATCTTTTGCCTTATTTTTTGTCTTATTTCTAAATTTTCTTAAACAAAGCTTCACTGCATTTTTTCTTACATGCCAACTCAGCTGGACTGCAGTCCCCAGACATCCCATCAAAAGCAGCCCTCGGGTTTGCTGTCAAGGTGTTTACAGATGTGATTACAGCCCCTAATCAGTTGGCTTTAAATTGGGGGGTATCATAGACAGCCAGGCTCCAAGTCCCCACAAGTCCCTCTTACACTCCAAGCTGGCTCCACCCCTCCCCGCTTGCCAGGTTGGGGTAACCTGGGTGGGAGGCTTTGACAGAAGGGCTGGGGCGTCCGAGAGAGGAAGAAGTTCCAGGAGAAGAGCAGCTGGCGCTGGGCCCCAAGCGGCCCATCCTACCGCCAAGTCCTATGGATGAGACCTCAGCCAGCCGCCACAGCCACACAGATGCATACCCGAACCAGACAGAGCCACAGGCTCCCTCCTTGATGGCTGTGCCCCTCGGTCGGGCCCTGGCCCATGTGCTCTTCCATTTGTGCTGCAGATCCAGCTTTCTTCTGGGAGCAGATCCCATCTTCCCCAAGTGGGACTGATGGCTTCCCAGGACCAGGTCTTCTTAAAGGGCCCGAGGGCTCGTGCCACCCAGCAGTCGTCCTCCACCACTACGTGCCAACAGATGGCTCTGCTGGTCCCTGGTGAAAAGAGGTGACCAGACGAGAGGAAGGAGGAACAGCTTCCTTCTGAGCAAGAAGGGGGACTGGGTGGCTCCCCTCTCCCTCCCACTCCCCTCAAACCCCGTGAGCTTCCTTCTCCGGGAGGCCTGGTCCTTCACCTTTAGAGCTCGGTTTTAGCAAAGAATCCACCCTGACAGCCACCAGGCTCTTCTTCCTCCACCCCGATACCGAGTCCCGCCCAGCTCCCAGCTGCAGACCCTGTCAAGTTCCTGGCACTGGCTCACCCACCCATTGGCTATCTCGTGTCTCCTCTTCCCTCTGGTGCTCCAGGTCAACCTTCCCCTTATTGTCCGAGCCTTTTCCTTGCCATTTTGATCAGGCATCAGAACCATGTCACTGACACTCATCCATCCCCTGTTTCCTCGAGGTCCCTGTATGTCTCCATCAGAACCAGACGTGTGACATTCTGTAACACCCCGATGCTGGGGGCCCAGAGACAGCTCCTTCATTGTGACAACATGAAGCATGGATTGGCCGTCCCCTTGGCCAGCCCTGCCTGTACCTCAGCTGATACCTTTCAGGAGCCCAGAGCTCAGCATCCTTGTTGGTTTGTCTACCGATGTTGATTCTCGGGGAATTCACCCACGTTTGCTCGCCACATCATCTGCAAAGTGGCTCTCCGTGTCCGTGGTGGGACTGTGTTGGATGTCTTAAAGTAGGTGCGGCTGGACTTGGGTCCTCTCAGCCCCACCTCACCTGCCAGGTCTGTCTCCCATTCTAAGTATCATTCTTAGGAACCTCGTGACTTCAGGATGTTACCATTGCTCAGGGACCTGCTCTGTACCTGCATTTACCTCTGGGGACCTCACCTCTGGAGGTCTGCATGTGAAACCCCCCTCGGAGGGTGCTAAGGCTGGGTTTCCTTCTTCAGGAATGCAGAGGAGAGGATGAGGGAGGCATTGCTTTGAAGGTGGGCAGAATGTCTTGGCCAGGGCATTGGCAAGCCCCCTGTATACAGATGGCTCATCTCCAAAGGCTCCATCCCTGAGCAACATAGAAGTCACCACTGAACACACTTAGAGCTGGGGGACCGCTGCATCCTGTGAAGCGGCTCAGTGACAGTAAGAGTAGATTGATCTGAACCCGCCACCCCCAAAGCTATCTTGCATCACAGCCTTGGCCCCTTGCTCGTCACTCAGGCCCAGAAGACTCGAGAAATGCAAGGCCTCCAGAGACGCAAGAGCCTCCCTGTCACTTCCCATTACCCCTAACAGTCTCTAGGACAGTGACCCTGGAGGCGCTCAGGACTCTGGTAACAACACGCGCAGCCAAGGGCTCAGAGAACGCACCGATCCCCACACAACTGACAGGCCCATCTGTAGACCAGGCAGAAGGTCACGGAGGAGACATGATGCTGACTCAGACTGTAAACACCACGGGCAGCAGCAGTTCCCCTGGCACACAGCGATAGCCCCAGCTCCTGCCTGGACAAGGAGGGTACAGAGTCCAAGTTGATCAGGTGCTTTCAGGTCTTCTCCAAGGCTCTCCTCCCTGGGCTGGAATGGCTCCCCGGGGCCCGGCTAGAGCCACTCTCTAACAAAGGCTGCCCAGGAGGAGTGCAGCCCAGGTGGGCCTGTCCACCCCGCCTGGCCCAGGTGAGGCAGGAGCCAAGCATGGCAAGATGGCAAGGCTCCCTAATTAACCATCTCCACTGCCTTCCACCAACTAAAGCTGTAATTTCCCAAGATGATCCAAGGTGACACAGACTCCTCTTCTAAAGGCATTAATTAGGAACATCTCATTCCCCGTGGCAGGGGTGGAGCAGACCTTTCCAACTGGAGTGTGTATTTATTTAGAGCTATTACCACATAATATTTACAAGATACTTCACGTGCATTAATTACCCTGTAATGAACTCCACGGCTATAATATCCATGTTCTGTCAGGATTTTAAAATGCCCCCCACATGCACACTTTTTTTATTACCTTGGGAAGAGAAAGAAAAATTAAAATTAATTGCGTGCCCATTAAATGCTTATTTTTAATAGAAAATGTGCAAATGAAGTGAAAATTCAAAACAGGGAGCACAGTAAATCAACAGCAGATAACAACACACGCTCCTAGACACACTCTGCTGTTTTTATGAGCATGTTTCTCAATCCCTTCATTACGCTGTCTGTCCTTCTGAAAGCTGGTTATTATATTGCTCATACAGGGAAACATGTGAATGGCTGTTCAACAAGCCATGAAATCAGGACAAAACGGAACATTCCTGCTGTTATTTGAATCTGTCTCCCTCACATCTCCGCCTCGAGAGTTCTTACAGGAGCCCTCTCCACACAACACCCACTCAAAGCTTTGTGTGAGCCAGAGAGAGGGGGAGAGTTTCCTCACCAGCTCAGGAGTCAAGATGGTGTTCCTTAGGCTGAAATGTTTGTGTTCCTGCAAAATTCGCAGGTTGGGGCCTCATCTGCAGAGCAGGGAGGATCCCCTGGAGTGATCATGCCCTGAGAGCAGAGCCTGGGTGAATGAGGGTCAGTGCCTTTGTACAGGAGGCTTGGGGAGCCTGGGTGCCCCTCCTGTCATGTGCAGGCACAGTAAGAAGACACCCTCTATGAGGAACGGGCTTCACCAGCTGCTGAATCTGTTGGGACTTGATCTTAGACTCCACAGCTTCCAGCGGCTGCCAGCAGTAACTTCTGTGGTGTGTAAGTGACCCAGTCTAGGGCATTTTGTTATAGCAGCCTGAATGAACCAAGGCATTTGCCATCCAAGGTGTGGCCCGCAGGCATCCCCTTTCTGTAGAGTTACGATGATGAAGTAGGAAATCAGGGTTGTAGAGAATGAGCTGCCTCATCAGATCACAGGTCACCCCTCTATAATCCTCCTCAAATGTAAGCCATTCTACGATCCAGGGCACATCTCCATACAGGCCGTCTTTCAGTGATGTGGGGAGGAGGAAGGTTAACCTAACCCACTGAGCAGAGTGTCAGTTTTTGGAAAAAAAAAATGTCTTCATTTAAGTCAGAATCAATTCTCTTCCCTTATTCTAATTTGACCACGGGGGCTGCAGATACATAGGAAATACTTCCTCTTTTATTTGACCACCTTCGGTGCATCTGGTAACAGGTGTCCAATTCCTGCAAAGGCTAAACATTTGGGGGTATGAAGAATGTCTTCATCTGGTACCCAGGTCAGGTACCCAGTGAGCAGGTATATATGGAAGTTCATCTCCAGATAAATGCAGAAACCCTCATTTCCAGGCCAGAGTCTTCCCATGGTAGTTCATTGTGCCCCCGCTTTGCTAAGACCCCCTTCCACAGAAGACTGAGCACTCCTCTCCTTTCTAGGCTAAGGAGTGTAAAAGGTTCTCTGTCTTCTGCTTGGTAGCAGTCCAGCTGGGAGTCTCTGCCAACACATTTGTGCATTTCCTAATTACAGTTTCCAGTTTTGTGATAAACGCACAGAGCCTCTTTTACAGAGCTTACAACTCATGACAAGCCTGCAGTAGAAGTATAAAATGAACATCTTATTCCAAGAGGAGGATTACAGTCGAGAGGACTGGTTGACACAAACACGTGTTGGAAATGATCCAGACAAGAGGAAAATTGAATACATTTCCTAGTAATGCCCAAACATTGCTTATTTTATGCTACTAAGATCATGAAAATTATATATTGAATTGTCTCTTACTGGAACAAAGAAATACATTGGTGTAGTATTGACATCTCTTTGGATTATATTTCTTGGAGCATGAAATTGAGAACATTCATTCAAGAAACATATATTGATATGTGCTTTTGCCCAGATACTATGTTAGGGACTGGGGCCAGAAAAATGGAATAAACCTCCCTGGAGATATTCATGAAGCACACAGATGCACAACAATGATTTCAATGTTTTCTGTTCTGTAATGAGTCCATTCTTGAATTGCCAGGAAATCACAGAAGGGAGAATGACCAACATAATCTGGCAGAGTTGAGGAGACCTTCACAGAGGTGAGGATAATCCAGTTGGGTATAAAAGGGCAAATAAGATTATAAAAGGCAAAGGAGGTTAGGAAAGTCATTGCAGGCAGACAAAGCCAATGGTCAAGGTCAGTGCGATGAAAGACATGACAATTCAACAACAATGTTACTTTGTGGTGATTGAAATTTGGGTGCATGTGAAAGGGAGTGACTCAGGAGGCTGAGGCATAAGTTCAGAAGTCTCAGAAGGTTCTGGTAAGGGTCTGAGTAGCAAGCATGGCTGGGGGAATGAGGCAAGAGACAAGCAGAATGAAAGTTGAGTTCTGGACTATCAGTAGATGGGCCAGAGAAGGGCGCAGGAGACTCCTGGATACCTAGGGTCCTCATTAGGGCAATTTAGTGGATGAGACTCCATTAACTAAGATACATGGTGAGCAATATAAAATGTTTCCAATATTGAATATGTCGTATTTTGCTGCTTCCAGGGCATGTACCTGAAGAATTTAGGAAAGGCAATTCTGAACTTCAAGAAAGAGGTCACTGGTAGGTGACACTTGAGAGCATAAAAGTGAACAAGATGAACTAGAAATTAGCAATTTAAACCATATATTGAGAGGGTAGGCAGAAAAGAATGAAACTCCAAAAGACACCAAGAAAGCAATGTTCCAAATGCAGTCAGAGAAGCCAGAAGGTGCTGATATTACCAGGGAAGTAGTCATACTCGGCAAGAGGGCCAAAGAGCTGCAGCTCTGCCAAACCCCACGCACTGCCATCTCCTCATCTCACCCTGACGGTGGCGATTCTCAAATTTCACTGTACTCAAGTCCAACTTCACTTACTTTGGGTCAGAATTACCCTGACGTCTTTTAGGCCTGTGAATTGTCCCCCGAGCCAAAGTATGAACACTGACACAGCCCAGGCTTATTCTCCAGGACCACTGCACCCTCCTGTTTTTTTACCGAGCCTCGGTCCCTGTGCTATGTGCCCACAGGCACATCATCATAAGCCCATGGTTCTCAGAGTATGGTTCTGGGAACCTGCAGTTCTGCATTTATTGTTGAAAACAAAAGCGGCCTCAGGTCAGACCTATGGACATCAGAAATTCTGGGTGTGGATCAGCGATATGGGTTTTAATAAGACCTCCAAGTGATTTTGATATCAGCTCAAATTTGAGAACTATGAAAAAGCTGATCATTGTATCCTTCTAAATATTGCAGATTCCCTAAAAACTGGGCTGAGACTCCTGTCTTTGGTAATGGAGAGATGCAGTTCAGAACGGAAACATTCTGATTTCTTCTTAAATTATACTTCAGTCATACATGGTATTAGGAGTGGAAGCAACATAATGATTGTCACTACGTCTTTGGGTCCTTATTATTAGTTAAATAGGGAAAGACTGGCAGAAGGTACAGTCATCAGCTGTCCAATTATCCGTCATTGTTAAAGGAATGGTAACTAAATGCTAAAGTCATGTAATATGAATCATTTTTTTAATCTTTTGACAAGATGATTGTTCTAATAAGCCTTAACGTTTCTATATTTTCCATGAAGATGTATCATGTACATTTTTAAGTAATTGAACAATCCATATGATACATACTCATTTATTAGTACACAACCTCATTTTGCGAGGAACTGAAACAGTATAAAAATCATACTAAAACAGTAAACTAAAATGTAATATTCAGATGAGATGTAGTGCTAGCACAGAAGTGGGCGGACGTTTCCTACCTGTATCGCCTTGGTAGACAGAGGGCACCTGACCAACAGCAGAGACTGTGGTAGCAGGAAGATATTTGGCAGAGCAGAGACTGCAGGTCATGCTGGGCGAGGGCACCTCATCCCAGAGAAATGTTAAGATTGTCATAATTCCCCGACACCAAGGTCGTCACAATTCCTAAAAATGAGATGATGTATGTTACCTTGTTTGTATCACCTGACTGACCCCACAATGTCATTCCCTCTGTGCTCTACCCAGGAGGCCCCGTGCCTAAACGCAGTCAGCTGGACCCAACAACCTTAAGGTCTTCCTCTTACAAACACGAGTTAGCTAATCAGATCTCCGTACTCACACTGCTTTTTAGCTTTGGCTGGTCCAGTCTCACCAGTCAATCTCCAAGTCCTAACCTCTGGCATGGAGCATTGCAGCCATGATATTTGCTGAGACAATGATGGCATCGAGGAGTGGGAAGGCACAGGGCAGTGGCGGGGAAGACTTTCGGGTGGATAGTTTATTTTGAGTGAATTACTTCATTTCTGCAAGCCTCTGTTTTCTCACCTCTGAAATGAAAACAGATACAAAAGCATCATTATTCTCAGCCTTTACTAC
The DNA here is from genome assembly GCF_045843805.1 of Urocitellus parryii. Taxonomy (NCBI): domain Eukaryota; kingdom Metazoa; phylum Chordata; class Mammalia; order Rodentia; family Sciuridae; genus Urocitellus; species Urocitellus parryii. Next base: position 25,650,587 of record NC_135539.1, on the reverse strand, counting down.
TATGGATTAAGTAAGAAAAGAGAGTTTAAAAAAAAAAAAAAAAAACAACCCTTCCTAACTACCTTTCTGGAAATTTCCCAGGTCTAACCAACAAGCCAGCTACATTCTTCAGAAGTTTCTGGAAGACCCAGGTGGGGGCTCCATTTCAAGGGAGCGGAAGTTGATTTATGATTTAGTCCAAGGGCCATGAGAAACTCAAGGGTCTAAATTGCTGTTTCCTTGAAATCATTCCGTTCCAGTGAACTCAGATGAAATGAGGCAAAGGCCAGCTCTCCTGGAAACCCTGCCGGAGCAGAGCTGCTGACTCTCCTGGGCGGCTCCTGCCCTGACAAATCTGCTGACGGTCAGAAACCAGCCTCTCCCGGGGCTCACAGTGGGCCTCACGGGCAGGAGGATGTGAACCGTCTCCCGACCTGAATTCCAGAAACCAACCCAGGTCATTTTTCTGTCAGTCTTTGAAGACAGACCCAGCGTGATGTCACAGCCTCACGTCAACCTCGGCAAAGAGAGAACCAACGTGCTTAGAAGTCAGGTTGAAGGCTGGGTTGGACTCCATGGCACGGCGGGCAGTCGAGGGTACTTGAGGCCACTGGAGAAGGGGGGCTGTCTTTTGAAGGCCATGGTAATGACCCCCATTTCTGAGAACTTAATGCCGCACAATGACTTACAACATCTCACCTAAATCCACACTCCAGCTTACTTGTTTACAGTTGGGGAAACGGAGGCTTAGGGAGAGCTTAAGTGTTTATCTTCTGCGAGGTTCTCGTTTGGCTGAATTTAATCAAGAGCAGTTGATATCTGTCAGAAAGGAAGTGGTCAAATAATTTGGAGTCAGAGATTTAGTCATTAGGGTAGACAGATGAAAATGCCAGCGATTTTATCCATTCTTTCTTTCCTGTGGATGTGATGGTTTATTCTATGTCACCCCCAATAGGCCATGAAGGGCACAGAGGAAACATACTTTCTAGACACATCTAGAAGAGTGTTTCCAATGGAGATCAGCACGTGAGCCCATGGACATCCCAGTGTGGTTGGGCATCATTCTTTCCATTGAAGGTCTGAATGCAACCATGACAGAGGGAGGAGGAATTTGCCCCTGTTGCCTGCCTGTTTGAACTTGAAATACAACATCTCATCTTCTTTGATTCTCAAACTGGGATTTACCCCATCAGCTTCCCTGGGTCTCAGGCTGAACTGTACCATTAGCTTTCCTGGGTTTGCATTGCAGCTGGCAGAAATGGAACCCCACAAGACTTTTCAGCCTCATAAGCATGTGAGCCCTGATAAATCATATGCATATATGTGTCTGCATATACCTACCTACACACACACACACACACACACACCAGAACCAAAAAGACTTATACAAACGTGTGTGTGCATACCCACACAGAATAGAACCAGGATCATATAAACATATACATATAAACATATATGTATGTGTGAGGATATCTATACACATACATAACAGAATCAATAAGATATAAACTCTCTCGCTCGCGCGTGCGCGCACACATGCATATGTGTGAGCTACTGGTTCTTTCCTCTTTCTCTGGAGAACTCTGATTACACAGTAGCACAGTGAGTGCAATTGTGTTTGCACACTCTCCCATGCAGGTTAGCAACACCTCAACACCATTTCACAAAGACCAGCTGTGTTTGACAGAGGGAAGAAGGACAGAAGACTCAGGCTTCCTGCTGGTGTGTGAACTTGGAAGTGAGATGAGAAATGTGAAGTCTACTTTCAGGAGAGAACGTGTTTTTAACAGAAAGGGACATGGTGGCAAAAATTACGAAAACCTTCTTATTGGACACAGCTTGGGAACCTCAGACTCTAGGAAGGGCCTGAGTCTTTTTGACAATCCACCCACATCTGAAAGAGAATAAGAGGAAATTAAAATGGTGATGTGATATTAAAGCAGGACTTTTATTTTCTGACCTAACAAGTGAGTGTGGGTCAATGAGCTCTTCGGTTTCTGAGGATGACTTCTAGAAGGGAGCACCCCTTCATGCCGGGGCACCATCAGCTCCATCACGTGCCTCACATGCTTCATCCATGAATGGAGGTGAGACTTCCAGGAAGGTGTGTGGGACAGGAGGACTCCCCTCCCTCCTTGCAGGGTTTGGGTAAATCTGGGAGGAGGCTTCGGAGCTACTAACCAGGCTTCCCTTGGGCAATGTCAGTGCAGACAGATGCATCCCCTGGCCACCCTGGGTTCTCGAACGTGGCGCCAGCGGTGACGAATTCAGGGACCTTTGAAAAGCGCAGTGTGTTCTTTGTGAGCCATCAATACTAGTCTGAGACCACCCCCAAAGGACCAGGAGGAAATGGAGGAGGAGAAGAAGGAGAGGAAGAATAAGAGGGTATGCTCACTTTAGCAGGACGAGATGCCCAGGCTGAAATCTGGGGAGAGCAGAAGAGGTCAGGATCTTCTTTCTGTAGGAAGAGGGGGCAGGAGCAAGGCCAGGCTGAGGAATGAAGCTGTAAAGATGGGAGATGCAGATCTAGGGCACAGTGTTACACAAGTCCAACACCAGGGGCCAAGTGCAGTCAAAGGGAGGCTTTGCCTCAGTCCTCCAACTGGACCTTCTTCTTCCAGGAAGCTGCATAGCAAGGATCTGACTTCTGGTGATGACAGTTACCCCTTCAGTGAGCCATGCCCCTACTCATGATTTGGGAATCTACTGCTGTGTGGCATTCCATGCTGAAATGGAAAGGCCCAGAGTAATTGTCTTCTTATTCTGGAGGAGGCTTCTGGTGAGGACCACAGCAGGCACCGGGGAAACTGCTGTGTCTACTCCCCGGTGCTGGGGCCTCAACTAGGAAGACCCAGGTACCTGGCTGCAGGTAGCGTGACATCTGAGGGCTGGGGTCCTCTGGGCTGGAACCTTCTCCAGGCACGTATCTAGTGTCTGGTCTAAGATACGTGACCACTCGGCCTGATCTCAGTGGAAACTGTCTGTCCACACGTACCTTCTCATGTGCAGGGCTTCCTCACGGCGTGGTGACCTCAAGGTAGTCAGTGGTGTTTGGGGATGCAAGATCCATGGTCCCAGCAAACAAGATGGAAATGTGTCCCATGGGATGCAACATTAAACTGTCCCAAGGTGTCTCAACTACTATGTTCTGTGGGTCAAAGACGTCACAGCTCTGACAGATTCAGGAGGGAGCACAGAGTTTATGTGCTCATGGGGGCGGGTGGCTGGCCATGGGGCCACATCTCAACCCTGCCACTCTGGTCTCCTTGGGTGTCTCTTCTCTTGCCTCTACATGTCAAGGTTTCTGACTCCGACTCTTTGTTCTCCTTGGTATCTCTGAATATGCATCTCCCACATTCTCCCAGCTTTGGATATTGTGTTTCCAGCAGCGTAAATGCAAACATTCCCCAGGTTTTGTAGGACGTGGGCTGGCCTCATGGTGAAATGGAGACCTTACAGGTCTGGAGTCAGAGACACCCAAGTTCTGGGGCTTCTCGGGCCCTGTGCTAAGTTCTGTGCATGCATCCCCTTACTGGATCCCATAACAACTCCCTGGGGAAGGTGTAGTTATTTCTCCCACTTAACAAGAAAGGAAACTGAAGCTCAGGAAGTTGAAGTCATTTGCCAAGTTTCCGCAGCTCAGCAGTGGAACCGCAATTCAAACCCGCAGTATTTTTTTTTAATATATAATTTTTTATTTGTTCTAATTAGTTATACATGATAGTAGAATGCACTTTGACACATCATAAACAAATGGAGTGTGACTTCTCATTGTTCTAGTTGTACATGATGTAGAGTTACACAGGTCATGTAATCATCTATGCCCATAGGGTAATAATGTCCAATTCATTCTACTATCCTTCCTACTCCATACCCCTACCCCCTTACTCACTGTGTCCAGTATAAAGTACCTCTATTCTCCCACCATCCATTGTGAATTAGCATCTTCATATCAGAGAAAACATTCAGCTTTTGGTTCTTTGAGATTGGATTATTTCACTTAGTGTAATATTCTCCAGCTCCATCCATTTACCAGCAAATGCCATAAGTTCATTCTTCTTTAAGGCTGAGTAATATTCCATTGTGTATATATGTACCGTAATTTCTTTATCCATTCATCTATTGAAGGGCACCTAGATAAGTTCCATAATCAGCTATTGTAAATTGAGCTGCTATAAACAATAATATGGCTGCATCACAGTTGTGTGGTGATTTCAAGTCCTTGGGTATAAACCTAGGAGTGGGATAACTGGGTCAAATTGTGGTTCCATTCCAAGTTTTCTGAAGAATCACCATACTGCTTTCCAGAGTGGCTGCACCGATTTGCAGTCCCACCAGCAATGTATGAGTGTGCCTTTTCCCACATCCTCGCCAACATTTATTGTTGCTTATATTCTTGACGACTGGAGTGAGATGGAATCTCACTGTAATTTTGACTTGCATTTCTCTAATTGCTAGAGAAGTTGAACATTTTTTCATATATTTGCTGATTGATTGGACATCATCTTCTGTGAAATGTCTGTTCAGTTCCTTGGTCCATTTATTGATTGGGTCATTTGTTTTTTGTGTTATGTTTTTTGAATTCTTATATATCCAGGATATAGATGCCCTATCTGAGGTGCGTGGTAAAGATTTTCTCCCATTCTGTGGGCTCTCTCTTCACGTTATTGTTTCCTTTGCTGAGAAGAAGCTTCTTAGTCCAACCCTCAGTCGTCATCGCCATGCTGAACACCCCTCTTGCTGACATTGCTCGGTGCGTTGTGCTGTCTGTAAAGGGGCAGGCGCGAAGGGGCTCGATGCTTCTGTTGCCTCCACCTTGGCTCTGTGGTTGGTGGGGCCACACAGCCAGTGCTGGCCCTGGACGGGAGTGGAGGCACTGAACACCATTCCTGGGATAAACATTCAACTGCTGCTGCAAAACTCAGCTCCAGCCGGTCTTTTCCCTCTGACACAGAGACTGGCATTATTATTCTCCCTCAGTGCCCAAAGAGCTCCAATGGGCACAGCCCCTGCCAACCCATGGTGGGCAGGTAAAGGGAGAGAAAAGAATGTGTGTGATTTTGAACCATCAAGCTCGGAACGAATCCACAGTATAATCTGGATTATTCTGACTGACCATATCATCTCTTTGATCTTTGGTTTTCTTGGCTGTACAATGAGATAATATTTACTACCCAGGTTGACTTCATGAAAGAGTTGAAAATAATGTATATGTACAAAATACCTAACTCAGTGTTGAACCTAAAATAGGACATAACAACAGAAGGACATCGTCACTGTCACATAGATGGAGGACACAAGGCACTGAGCAGAGTGGGGTTAAGTGAGCACAAAACTGCTCAGAGATCTCTAGGGCTCCCTGGAGTGCCCAGAGCTCACCCCCAGGAGGGTCTCCTTCATTGTAACAAATATTTCTTTGGCATTTTGTTATTCAACTTTCCTTTTGTTATTCAACTTTCCTTTCAAATAACCTGAGATCATTGACTTACAAAGAGAAAAGGTTTATTTTGGCTCACAGTGATGGAGGATCTAGGCTATGACTGATTGGCCCATTGCTTTTAGTCCCAGAGGGAGGCAGCTCATCATGGCAGAAGTGTATTAGAGATAAAAATCCCTCAAATCACCTTGGACACAAAAAGAAAATGAGGAGTGTCCTGGGATCCCCAAGTCCCCTATAAGGATATGCCCCTAATAACCTAAAGTCCTTCCCTTAGGCTCCACCTCTTAAAGGCTCCACCACCACCTGATAGGATCACTCTAGGGATCAAACCTTTAACACAAGGGCCTTTGGGTAATAGTGAGGATCCAAACCATGGTGTCCAGTTTAGGATTTCAGCAGGTGACCTTGGTTGTAGAGCAGTCAGAAAGAAGAAAGGTGAAGAGCAGATAGAAGCAGAGCTGCTCTGGCTACCATGAATATCACGTCCATCCGGATCTTAAATGGGCAGAGGACAAGAGTGAAGCCAGAAGAGGACACAGGAAGAGCGCAGCCACTCACCTACCTCTCTGCCATTTTGCCCTGGTTTAGGTTGCCAGAATAACTTGGTAGATCAGAAGTTCCCAAAATAGATTTCTTTCATAGTCAAATACAACCAGGTATTTAAAAAAAAAAAAATCGTGTTTCAAACGCCGAGCTTCATTTCCCCTTCGCTGAGGAATTCTGAGCACTCTCCCTAGTGGGAACTGAGGAAGTGCCTCTTATTCAAATGATGCCAGTCTATGATTGTCCAATTATTCACTGTGTTCTGTCATTGATGGCCCAGATGTTCTCAATTTCTTGTAATAAGTTCTTTCATCTGAAAAGTCGTTCTACTCAGAGATGCAAAATCCTCTAAAACTCGCCAGCTTTTTCTTTTTTCTTTCTTTCTTTTTTTTTTTTTTTTTGATGAGCTGGTATAATTGGCCTTCAATTTGCTTATTGTTTTGCAATAGAAAGCCCAAGTTTAATTTCATTTCTGTAAACCTGTAGACAAGAGCTGATCATTCACCATTTAAGCCATTCTCATTACGGCCCACTCTGGCTCAGCCCCCCACCCCATCTCCAGCCTCAGGACCAGACTGTGGTAAAACCTTTTATTCCTTCCTTATTTCCTGCTTTTTTTTTATAAAAGAATTTTTTTCCAATAGCCAAACATTTAAATTTGATTTAATAATATTTCTTAAGCACTTCTTCTCAAACAGGGACATACATACTTGCTAGCATATATAGGGGTTGATAAACGGATTGACATTTTTAGTCAATAATCTAACCATATCCATCGATATTTATTGGGTTTCTTCTATTATCCCATAAACTGTGTAGGGTCTGTGGGCGATCCAGATGGGCTCCTTATCATCTCATTGTGCAGGCTGGGCGACATTCGTAATAACAGCATAACAAATCACCAATAGTAGATGATGAAACTCACTCATTCAAAAAGCATTAATTAATTGAACAAACATGGCTTAAATGCTTTCCCATGGCTAAATACTTGAAGATCATTTTTTCCTGTTGTTAAACATCATACTTTTGTGATATTAATGAAAACCCTCTTTTTTGCCTACATGATTTTGAATCTAATGCCACATCCTTTATTAAGGAGATTCGCATAACAGGGTTCAAGAAACTGAACTGTCGGATAGGACTCTGATATGGGCTCTAGCCTGTGGCCTGGGCAGGCAGTGGACGTCCCACGGTTGTCAGGGTAGCGGCTGTGGCGTCAGGCAGCCTGGGGTGGGATCTGGGCTTGAACTGCCTCGCTATGACCCTGGTCAAGGCACAGATCTCGTCGGGCCCCGGATCCTTATCTATCGGGGAATTAAGACCTGGATCCTTAAGTGGAATGATGGAGCCTGCCTAGGGCACACCTGGCACAGGACTCATGGCCACTGGTCCACAGGCTGGGTGCATAGGGGGGGCAGAACGTTCGCGTCTCAACTGCCCACCCACAGCCAGCGCCTCCAAACACAGAGCTGACGCTGCCTTTTGGCACCCGGCTGATGGACTCATTTTCCTCTCTCCTGTGTCTCACTCAGAATCTCATCATCTCCACTCAGTGGAAAATGATTCTGTTAGGTCAGACACAGATTCAAACAGAGAGACTAGAAATAATCAGAAATTACTTATACTAGAGCAATGTCAGGTGAGTCTGCATGGACCATTCTTGCAAGAACATTTTTTTTGGTAATTCTATAGATGAAAGAGAATTGTGAAGGTTTTATAAGCCTTTCTTTTTCTTCCCCTTCTTCTTCCAGATGACAGGAGCCCTCAACAGACCTTTGTCAGAGAATAATTTTCCAAGGCTACCAATTTGGATCTCAAAAGCCCAGACTCAAAGGGATCCTCAGTTTGCTATCTAAAGTAAATGCCTGAATAGCTATCAGTTAAGGTACACAGAGAGCACGCAGGAAATGGATAGCTACATTATAGATGGCTCTGTGGATTCAAGAGGTCTTTGTCTGAGGACAATAGCAATACAAAAAAAAAAAAAATATTCAGGTTTTCAGCTACAGGCCAGACGGAGGATCAAGCAAGAAATCAAATTAAATCTAATTGAATCAGCAGAGCCAGCACCAGTAGTACAAAATGCAGGTGTCCCCTGACATCCTTCCCGGGGTCTCAGCCCGACTCTTGGGAGCGTGGCTGGATGACACCCAGCCTAACACTTCCAGGTATCTTTCTGGTTAAATACGATGAGACTTTATTGTTTCTAATTAAATAGGGTTGATTCACAACCATGAAATTGCTCCCCTGTGCCTTTCACCAATGACACTCCTCTCCAGACGCCAAACATGGCGCCAATAGAAAATGTACTCTATTAGTTATTTGAATGTTACTAAATTTAAGCGCAATGAGCAGATGACCAGAAAAATAATTCATCTGTCATCCATAATTGTGTTGTCAATCAATTTAAATCATTTAACAGTATGGTTTGATTTTACCCATAACTTCTATGGGCTGCATTTTATTCAAAGTGGTGGGGGGGAAACCTGTATCTATGTATCTTTTTTGCTCAGATCTGCTCTCTCTTCGTAAGTCCCATTTCAGTTGAAGGCACCAACGCACAGATCATCCATCATCTTTGACACCTGCTTCTCCCCCTCACTTCCGTGTCTAATCAGTCACAAATCCAGATGATTCCATTTCCCACATAGCTTTCGTATTTGCTCTCTCCTCTCCTTCCTGCTGCCAATGACCCTATTCAAGCAGGAACTGTCATGGCGGACAGCCCCCCACAGAAGGGCATCCTGGGAGGTTCCAGTGGGAAGGGAGGAAGAAATGAAGTGGTAGCTTTGGGAACAGATGTATGTAAAAAGAACAAAACTCTCCAGAGATGGACTGGCCATTTAAGTCTCTTACATCTGCCACAGATGTAAGAGAAATAAATCCAATCCAGATCAGAATGTTTATCTGAATGGTCTAATTTCAGCAGATTGGGCCAGAAAAGAATGCATGATCCTGGACAGTAGTCATGTGCATTAGCTGGAAACCAAAACACTGACCTCAGATGTCCCTGTGTGGATTCAAATACGACTAAGTACTCCAAGTAGGATCAGGCAGTTTTAATACCACCAAGAAAAAGAGCTAGATGTCAAACTGGGATCAAACAACAGTCTCCTCCCTAAGAACAAACCATTTTGTCGGGTTCTAACATATTTAAAATCTGCTGTACACACATAAGCCCCTGATAAACGTCTTAATGGCCATTGTTCCCCAAGGGAAAAAACAATCAGCAAATGTCTGAATGATCTTTCATTTCTAAATTGATTCAAGCAAAACCCTGGGCCTTGGTTTGGACAATTATTGATTATGTATAAGTGGAATTGTATCTAAATTTCTCGTCTCACTCTTATTCCAAGAAGTGCATTCTACGAACACTTGAGTGCTGATAACTATAATCAAGCCATCATAATAATAACAATTACAATAACGATAATGACAATATACTGGTATCACACTTTACAGTTTATAAAATGCATTCCAAGATGCTTTCACATGCATTATCTCTCAGATGGAAGGGTATTTTCCTACATTAACAGACAGTAGGCCCAAGAGTGGAAAGCATACACAGAGCGAGCCATGGTTTTTGAATCGGCGTGGTCTGGTCTTGTGGCCTGGTCTTGGTCTTGTGGCCTGCCCTTCCTGGGCCCACCCCCACCTCTCTGACTTCTGTTACATTCCTGAGCACAGCAGCGTGACCCGGAGGAGTCCGAATCTGGATCTTTGTTGGCTGACCGCCTTGAGCTGCCAGAGCCGGCTCTGCCTGTGGGCAAGTGCCTAGAAATTAACATCTGCCCGGATGTCACAGCCTTAACCCAGGACCGATGGGCTAGGGATATGACCCCAGCTCCTTGACCTCTCTGCCAGGGTATTTCTGAATATGGGTTTTATAACTTTTCCTGAAGCTTCCTGCAGGATCAAGCCTCATTTGCCCCTAAAGGGAGCTGGGATTCAGGGCTGGTCGCCACCTTCCCCTCTCTGACCTCCCCACCACCCTTTCAGGTCTCTGCAAATCCCAAGTAAACAACGCATCTTCCACCCTCACTTCCGAAGCCAAGTCTGGTGTGAACCTGATTAAGTCAGTGAGAAACATAACGATGGCACTGGAATCAACAGATGGTATATGACATACAAAGGACCGACGTCACCCTGAAATGGACCCCCTGAACATCACCTGACTCAGTTTTATTCTTAAGAAGCTCTATGGCTTGTCCATAATAAGGTGGTGTCATTACAGTGCAGTGTTGAACCCTGAGTGGATATGATAGTCTCTGATTAAAACTTAGGCCACTGGCCTTGTCCTTCCAGAGTTCATGTTCTGGTGGTCAGAGATAGTCACCCGGGGGCCTTGGGGAACAGTCTGCAGGGGGACAGAGATCATGAGCTGAGGGTGTGCAAAGACACGGGGACTGATGGCTCCTCATCAATGATTTTCATCTGTGACCACTCAGAAATGCAGAAATAACCAGGCCAGGAGAACAGCCATCTCCCTCCGATGGCATCACAGCCATATCAGACAGGCCAATATCCCTGAGCTTCGTGCATCCGCAGAATGGGTGACGATGAGACATCATCTGACATCCACAACCCAAAGGACAACTAAGGATCTGCTCTGAGCAGGTCCTCAGGGACCTCAGCTTTGGTCACAAGCCCTCTTTGTGTGATCAGGAACATTGGGCCTTGTAACCAGTTCTTGTAAGTGAGATCTGCCTCTGAAGATGGTGGAAACAGATAAGTTACAAGAGTGTTTTGTTGGAAGATAGACACTTTCCACAACAACACACTAAAGAACAAAGAGCAGGGTGCTTCCTGCAATCTGTCTCTGAATCACAGCACAGGCATTAAAATGTTCACTTAAGTGTAAAATCGGCGATCCCCACCCCCTCTTTCCATTTTGAACATGAGCAAGATTGTCTTAGGAGAAAAATATATGGCATCTCTTTATATGGTTGATAACGAACAGATGCAACCTCTTTCTCTAAGAAACTGTACAGAAAAAATGCATAAGATGTTTCCAGAAGAACTGTGATAGTAGTGATGGTGGTCTCTACATTGATTACTAATACATGTGTCTCAGATCAGTCAACCACAGAGGATAAGGGACGAAATTTAAACAGCAGGCTGCAATTCGTAAGAGCTATCTGCTTATTTTCCTGACAGTCACCCTCGGAAAGCCTCTTCTTATGTAGCATGATACCTCTTAGTCCTCAGAATTGTTTTATTATAGACAGAAATAGAGTGCAAGGTTTCAGAAACCAAGCAGCTGGGCATCTCTCCCCTGCCGAAGGGGCTTAGTAACCACCCCCACAAGTTTTCTTGGGCCTGGAAGGACAATGTCCACGTGCCCAGGCATGGCCCCAGACAGGCAGAGAGAAAAGCAATTCCTCAAGATTATGCATATGGAATCAAAGACATTACAAGAAACAAGACTACAGACCACTCTCTCTTATGAATATAAATGCCCAAATTTTCAACACAACGTTCACAGAGTCCAATGGTATATAATGAGAATTATACACCCAAACCAAGTAGGATTCACACCAGTATGAAAGTCTAGTTCAATATTCAAAATTCAATTAGTGTAGCCCACCCCATCAACAGATTCAAGAAGAAAAATAATGTGGTCATAATAATCCAGACAGGAAAGGCATCTGGCAAAATGCAGATTCATTTAAGATGAAAATTCTCAATGTAAAATAAAAGAGGAAATCTCAAGGGAAAAAAATAAACCCTCCTGGAACTGGAGAAGTTAGTATTTACAAAGTTGCAGGATACAAAATTAATGTAAAAAAGCCAATCACCATCCTAGCCACCAGCAAGGAACAGGGGAGCTTGGAGTGAGACCACATTACAGTTTATATAAGCACCCACAATACTTCAGTGCAAGTCTAAGAAAACACGTACAGACCTATATGAGGAAAATTGTAAAACCCCTGTGAAAAATATCAAAGAAGACCTACATACATGGAGTGATACTTCATATCCGTGGAAGAACACAGTACTGTCAGGGGTCAATTCTTCCCAAATGACCTATAGATTTTACACGCAAATCCAATCAAAATCCCAGAAAATTATGTTGTGGATATTGGCAAACCGGTTCCAAGTTTATTTGGACAGGAAAAAGATCCAGAGTAACCAGCTCAGGATTAAAGAAGGACAAGGACAATTTGATGACTTCCTTTGAGGCTGAAAGAATGAACAAGGCTCATCAGAGAAAATGCCCATTTATTGAGGAACAGCTCTTCATATTTATAGAGCCGGGGGTGGTTTGACAGTTATGACAGTTTAATGGTTGAAGGGTTTGACAGTTGGCATGGGGTGCATTCTGATTGGTGGGTAAGGATCATGTGAGTCAGCAGGGCTAGTCTGATTGGTGGGTAAGGATCATGTGAGTCAGCAGGGCTCACCATTGGACAGCTCTTCTAGGGGGATGGGGAAGTTAGTCTTTGGAGCTGGGGTGACTCCCAACAGAGGCCGCAGTAATTGAGACAGTATAGTACAGGCAAAGGACCAAGCAGATCACCATGGCAGGACAGGAAGCCCAGAATGGACCCCCAGAAACTTAGTCAGCTGCTCTTGACAAAGGAGAAAAGGCAGCCCCAGGAAGTAAGGATGTATTAATTAATTATTATGCATTAATGCAGTTAATTAATTATTAACTGCCAGCAAACAGTGCTGTAACAACTGGATGTTCACATGCAAAAGAGCACAGAAAAGAACCTAGACACAGACTCTACACCTTACACACGCACACATGTGCACAGGCACACACACATCTCAAAATGCAACATGTGACTATAAAACTTCTAGAAGATAGCATAGGAGAATACCTAACATAATGACGACTTTTTAGATACAACATCAAAAGCACAATCCATGAAAGACAGAATCATTCAGCTGGACCTTGTTACAATTAAAGTTTTCTTGCAAAGCTCAGCGTCAGGAGAAGAAAAGCCCCAGACCATAAGAAAATATCTGAAAAAAAAAAAAAAAAACATCTCTGGTCAATGCCCATTATCCAGAATGAACAAAGAACACTCCAAACTCAACCATGAGAGATGGAATACCCTGATCTTGAAATTGGTGAGAGACCCGAACAGACACTTCATCAAAGAAAGTATACAGATGGGAAAGAGCCTACGAAAAGATGACCAGCAGCTCGTGCCATGGGAACTTAAAATGAAACTGCAATGGGATGTCACCACATACCTAGGACCATGGCCCAAATCCAAAACCCTGGCACCACCCAATGCTGGGGGGATGTGAAGCAGCAGGAACTCATTCATTGCTCACAGGGATGCAAGATGGTTCAGCCAGTTTGGAAGATGTTTTGACGACTTCTTACGAAACAAGACATTCTCTTACCGTATGACCCAGTAGTCACACCTCATGATGTTTCCCCAAATTAACAGAAAATGCATGTCCACATAAAAATCCACATACAGATGCTTATGGCAGTTTTATTTACAATTGATAAAACAAGGAAGCAACTAAGATGTCCTTCAGTGGGTGAATGGGTGAGTAAATTGTGGTAGATCCAGAGAATGGAGCATTTCTCAGTGCTGACGAGAAGGAGCCACCAGCCACGAAGACACAAGGGAGAAGATGCATATTACAAAGTGAGAGAAGCCCATCTGGAAGTGCTGTCTATACTGTGCATCCCAAGAACATGATGTTCTGGAAGGGGCCAAATCATGCCAATAAAAAAAATGTCAGTGGTTACTAGATGTTGAGATGAAAGAGAGATGAATAGGCAGATCCAAGAGGCACATAGGCAAGCAAAACCACTCTCATGAGACTACAACGATGCCATGTTATTCTTTAACATGTCTGAAAAAACCTATAGAATATACAACTTGAAGAGCCAACTACAGACTGATGCAAACTGTGGACCTCAGTGACAATGGTCTGCCAGTGAATGCTCATTGATCTCAATCTATGTGCCACCGTGAGAGGAGATGATAGTTGTGAGGTCATGCGTACGTGGAACAGCGGGTACATGGGACCTCTGGACCTTCCACTCAGCTCATCATCCTGTTGGACTCCTCTTCTCCTCAAGCTCAGGAGATCACAGTGCCCCAGGTCTCTGTCCTTGGTCTCTGCTCTACCTTCTTTCCCAGCCTCAGAGATTTCAAGACCATATAGACCCACCTCTTCCAATTGCATAGCTCTAACCTGAACTTCTCCCGAGGACGCTGGACTTCTCCATGCAACTGTCACCTGATGTTTCTCCTTGGACGTGTTCACCCTGGAACTTCTGAGTGCCCCTCCTCAGCCATTCCACCTGCTATCCTCCTCGTTTCACTGACTGCATCTGCATGGACCAAGCATCCTGAGCCCCGGGGCTCCTCCTTCTCCTCCCTGTGCAGTTGATCTACCTGTGGGTCCACGGGATCTGCCCTTCGTTAGGTCCAGAGTCTGGCCTGGTCACTTCTCAGCACTGTAACTGGTCTCTGGGCTTCTGCCTTTGTCCCTCCGTTTTACTTTCCAAAGAGAGCAGGAAGTCACTTCTTAAAATAAGAGCCTCAGCATGTTCCAACTGTGGACAGAACTTTCCAATGGCTTCCACTCGACCAGCAGAGAGGCGGAAGTCCCCCGTGTCTGCTTAATCAGAGCCAAAACAGCCACCTGTTGTCCTTTCCGTTTCCTCCCTCCCCTGACTCTGGCCTGCCGATGAGGCTTCCCTTCCGCTTTGAATACACCTGACACATTTCTGCCTGAGGCCATGAACTCGCCCTTGCCTTTGTCCATGACTCTCCACCCCTTGGTTTCTGTGTGGCTGGACACCTCTCTGTAGCCCACCTCCTTCCAGCCTTGGCTTGGCTCTCACCCCCTCCAGGGGCCTATCCTGGCCACTTGTAACCCAGGTATGGGCACCACCTCCCCTCCCTGTTCCGTGTGCTCTTACACCACCTCCCTAGGTGCTCTAGGATCAAGCTATTTATGAAGATTTTCTCATTGTCTGTCTCCCCTTGCTAAGTAGAAGCTCCAGAAGGACAGGGATGTGCTCTTTTGGCGTCACACATCTATCTGATGCTGGTGTCTAGAATAGGAGCAGGCAGTCGCCAGACATTCTGTAGACATTATTGATTTATAAGGGAAAGACTGGAAATGGCTCATTGGCACATAGGAAAGAAACCAAGTAAATGAGATGAAAATGAGATAGTGACCCCAGGGTGGCCTCTATTCCTGTCTTTCCTCAAATCTCTATTTTTCAGCTTTCTCTCGGCTGCCCTGCCTGGGAATCCTGTAAATACATCTCGTACTCCTGTGCAGTTTGAATCAGCTCCATTTCCCACAATCAACACATCCCCAGCCAGAATAATCACCGCATTTCTTCCCAGCCTGTGAGTCCATAAACCCCGATTAAAATTTATTAGCTCAACCTCAAAGACAGCATCCAGATTCAAGGCTCTGTCCCACATGGGTGACTCTTTCTAAATTCTACTGGACCTGCTGGGTTTACCTCTCCAGAGGAAACTTCCCTGAGACCAATGAAACACACTGAAATGAAACACATCATATACTTTCTACTAGATATTTTGGAATTTAATTATATTCCATTTATCCAATGATAAATTTGTGTTTCTACTTAATTGGGAGATTTTGCCTCTCTACAATAAATTTGTAAGTAACTTGAGAGCATGCATAATAACAATAGCTGATATTTACTGAGACATAAAGTCTATATATAGGGTACTGTGCACTGTTTTAAATTCTTACATGTATTGCCTCATTAATCACCACAACAACCCCAACAGAAGATATGTAGTACCGTGTCATTTACCAATGAAGATACCGAGGCCCAGGTTTTACTACCATGCCCAATATTGCAAAGCTAGCCAGCAAATGAATTAGCATTTGAATTTAATGCATTTGAGCTCCTTGTCCCTCAACAATCATAACCACTAGGCCATTTCACATACCAACTGGTGTCTTGCAGTACATTCAGAGATCTGTGGCATTTAAAGTATGTCCCTATCACTTCAGTCTGGTCCATAATAGCTTCACATTCACTGGAATCTTGTTAAAAATGCAGAATCTACTCGCTCCCAGCCACCACCCAACGAGAATCTGCATTTGCACAAGATTCCAAGTGACCAGTAGGCACATCAAAGAAACACTGAGCAACACCAACCCAAATGGTACTGATAATACACACTCAGAAAGAGGAATTAAGGACAGGTCCTAGGGAGGGGCCAGGAATTAGGGTAGAGGGGGAACAAGTCAGGCTTTTGGCTGTCCACCATGGAAGTACTTCAGAATGTCAACAGTAGTACTGGTTGTAGGGACTTATTGGAAGGAAATCAGACCCTGGGCCTATCCAAGTCTGTGGCAATTTGCCATAAACTATCCCTTTAGCCTTCCTATCATGCAAGTGGAGCTTGGAGCCCACAGAGACCCACGGCTTGTGTGTGGAAGCCACTAACAGCTTAAACTACCGCTCCGAGTAGAGCTGTGTCTGATAGTGGATCCCAAACCCCAGAAAACATTGAGCATAGCGCCTCCTACCTGCCATTATTCTCTAAGCACAGCCAACAGGTTTCTCCATATCTTGGACCTCTGTGGTAGAGCCAGCTTCAAGTTGTACCTCACCACCCTAAAGTAGAAGTCTGGGAACTGACTGGTGTCATTGTCTTCCAAATACCCAAGCAGTCAAGTTCATGGGTGAAGTTGTAAAAGTTGGAGTGGAAGAGGCTGCAGGGTCAGCAGGTGCTCCTTGCAGAGCAGCACAGGGAGGGCCCCAACTTGCTGCCTTCACCCAGATCAAAAGCTCTGGCAGTTGTGTTGCCCTTTGAGCAGCACACAGGCTAGCTGCAGGGTGAAAGCTTTAACAATGTGTGAGCTTTCTACTAATTAGAGCATCATCATTATTTTGAAATACTTGATATGAAAACATTCTGTTGGATTTGAAACCCATTTGCATTATCACAAGAAATTTCAACATTGCATTTGACAGTGCAGAGAAAGACGAGCTGTTAGCTCCTTTAAATACACTTCAACTGTTGCAAATTTGTGAATAGTTGTAAAAATGGCTTTAAATTTTTTATCACCTACCAGTATGAATACGTTTTCTTGCCAATGGTGACTATCAAAAATTTGAAAAGATCATCACTGAAAGGTCATAATCAAGAACTGAGGATAGCCTGGTTGAGCATAAAACCTGATGTGAAAATTGATGTCCATGGAGGGAAATAGTGGGGCTTCATCCAAACGGCCCAAGTTATGTGCAGACAGCAAATAAACAGTGGGCATAACACAAATCGGAGTTGTTTTAAGGCCCTGAAGAGTCCAGAGAGGAGGAGTTTTCCTCTGGGGAGTCCATGCCCGGAGGAGGAGGGTCAAGGGGAATGGATAGCTTCTCCTACACAGGTTAGCCTGAAGCCAAACATGGCTGGCAGGGGGCGTGGGGCAGCGGAGGTGCTAGAGGGACAAACCACCGCTTCCATCCACAGGAGCTGTTCCATCTGGTCAAGTGGAGGCTGCCAAAGGCTGGAGATGAAGCCTGAAGTTCTATCTTCCCTGGGTGACCCCTACACCTTGAATGTATGGAGGAGAATTAGAGGAACTCAGGAACATGCCAGAAATCAGAACTGGGGTCAGAAGTGCCACCAGGTGACAGAGGTGACCGTCCAAGTTAATCACCTATCAAAATAAAACCAGCTACCCTCCAGAGAGGAAAAATTAAGTAATACAGTCTCCACAGCCGGATATTTCTAATATCCAGGATATCTGAAAACCAAGCTGATAAATGAGGCAGGAGAAACAGGAATGCTCACATGCTCACTAGGAAGCCCACTGGGCACGTTCCCGCTAACTCTGCTGTGAAGCACGTGTTAGATCCAGCGCAGGGGGACGCACAGCCTGTGTTCCCAGCCATCAGCACCTCTGCACGGAGAGGCAAGCACGGTGGTAACTAAGAGAAAAGTGGGTGGCGAGAAACAGAAAGTGTCCACACGGAACGTTGCATAACTGAAAAACACAATATTTGAAATAAAAAGTCCCCGGGTGGCTTTGTAACGTCATTAATTGGCCAACAAGCCAGTGACTTAGGAAAGGGAACTTGAGGAAAGATCAATAAAAATTTCCCAGTGTGAAGAAAAAAGAGAGAATACTGAAAAGAAATGAAGTGTTTCAAGAACGCATTAAATCCCACGGTGCAGTCTAACACGGGCATAATTGGAGTCCCAAAAGGACAACGGACAACAAATCAGGTAGAAAAGAGGATTTGATCAAAGGATCATCAGATATTCCAAATGTGATGAAGGAGAGAAATGCACAGGTTCAAACCCAGGAGCTTCTGCCACGCAGGATAAAAATGAGAAGCAAACCCCCTGCCCAAAGTCCAAAGTTAAATGAATGAAGAGCGAATAGTGGAAATAGCAAGAAAAAAAAATCAATTCAACTAAAGGAAGATTTGTTGTTAGAAATTTCAAAGGTCGGAGGATAGCAGACCAATCTATTTTCTTTTCTCTTTTTCAGTCTCAAAGTACTGAAAGAAAAAGATGTTAACACAAAATTCTATGTCTAGTAAAATTTTCTTTCTTTCTTTCTTTCTTTTTTTTTTTTTTTTTGGTACCAGGGATTGAACTCAGGGGCACTCGACCACTGAGCCACATCCCCAGCCTTATTTTGCATTTTATTTAAAGACAGGGTCTCACTGAGTTGCTTAGGGCTTTTCTTTGGCTGAGGCTGAATTTGAACTCACGATCCTCCTGCCTCAGCCTCCTGAGCCACTGGGATTACAGGTGTGTGCCACCATGCCCAGCTGGTGAAGTTTCCTTTAAACATGTGGAGGAAGGAAAGTCATAATGAGGCCAATGGAGACTGAGGCACTGTGCTGGCTGCAGCTCTTCAACCAGAGCTAAGAGAAGCTGTGCACACTGGGAGGGGCTGTGCCAGACGGAAACTAGATCCTCAGAAGGAAACGAGGAGCGTTTAAAATAGCAAGAGTCTCAGCAAATATGAAACGGCTTTTGCCTGTTCCCCTCATGATTTCGTTATAATATTCATGAGTCTTTGAGGGAAAAAAATTACAAACCTGTTTTGTGGACTTGGGATGTATCTGAGTAGTGCTAAGGCTGCAGCCAATGTGGACCTACCCCATGGCAAAGTGGATGGGTTTTCCATGAAATGCTCTAAATCATCTGTAAGTTAACTGTTAAAAGTCAAGGATTTTTATTGTAATCTAAATCAATCAATTAGTTGAATGTAATGCAAGAAGTCCTAGGTTCAATCCCCAGCAGGCAGAAAATATCAAGCTGGGGCTGGGGTTGTGGCTCAGTGGAAGAGCACTCACCTAACACGTGCAAGGCGCTGGGTTCGATCCTCAGCACCATATAAAAATAAATAAAATAAAGGTATTGTGTCCAACTACAACTAAATTTTTTTTTTTTACAAATCAAGTTAAATTGCAATAGGAAAATTAAGCTGAAATTCTAAAAGAACTCAAATAATTTTCTGATAATGAAAATTCAACTTAGAAGACTGTTAGGGATGTAGCTTTAATAGCGGTTAGAGGGAATTGTACAGCTTTAAGCTCTCACAAAGATCTAAACTCAGTTCTCTAGGTTCCCAAATTAAAATGAAAAAAAATATACATAAAATTATGCCCAAGGTAACTAACTAACTGTTAATAATTCATAGAGATGAGTGGAGAGAAATCAATGAGATTTTTAAAAAACAAACAATAAGTGAATCGATAAAACCCAATGCTGATTTTTGGGGAAGTTTAATCAAATTGATAAACCTCTATCTTACAAATGAAGGTGAGAGAAAAAGAAAGCATGCAATTGACCAACAGCAGGTATCACTGTAGATCATGTAACAGAAAAAGGAAAATAAGAATAGTGCAGACAACTTTACGTGACACATTCCACACCTTAAATTAAATTGACAAATTCCTTTGCAGATCAAAATTACCAAATCAGACCCAGGAAAAAAAATAACCAACTTGAATAGCATTATACATAGTCAATAAATTGAATTAAAGAAGAAAAAAACTTTCCAAAAGGAAAACCCAGATATATTCTCACTGGTGAATTATATCAAATATATAAGAAAGAAATTATACACAAACTCTTCTCAGAAAGTAGTGGCATTATTTCCCAATTTACTTTATGAACCTACCATTATACTACTAAGAACCATGGAAATGAGTCAGAAGATGCTGGGTGCAATGGCACATGCCTGTAATCCCAGTGGCTTGGGAGGTTGAGACAGGAGAATCACAAGTTCAAAGCCAGCCCCAGTAAAGAGAGGTGCTAAGCAACTCAGTGAGACCCTGTCTCTAAATAAAATTCCATTTGACCCAGCTATTCCCCTTCTCGGTCTATTCCCTAAAGACCTAAAAAGAGCATGCTACAGGGACACTGCTACGTCGATGTTCATAGCAGCACAATCCACGATAGCAAGACTGTGGAACCAACCTAGATGTCCTTCAATAGACGAATGGATAAAAAAAAATGTGGCATTTATACACAATGGAGTATTACTCTGCATTAAAAAATGACAAAATCATAGAATTTGGAGGGAAATGGATGGCATTAGAGCAGATTATGCTAAGTGAAGCTAGCCAATCCCTAAAAAACAAATGCCAAATGTCTTCTTTGTTATAAGGGGAATAACTAAGAACAGAGTAGGGACAAAGAGCATGAGAAGAAGATTAACATCAAACAGGGATGAGAGGTGGGAGGGAAAGGGAGAGAGAAGGGAAATTGCATGGAAATGGAAGGAGACCCTCAGGGTTATACAAAATTACATATAAGAGGAAGTGAGGGAAAAGGGAAAAATAATACAAGGGGGAGAAAGGAATTAAAGTAGAGGGGGTAGAGAGAGAAGAGGGGAGAGGATGGGGGATAGGAGAGGATAGGAGAGGCAGCAGAATACAACAGACACTAGTATGGCAATATGTAAATCAATGGAAGTGTAACTGATGTGATTCTGCAATCTGTATACGGGGTAAAAATGGGAGTTCATAAGCCACTTGAATCAAATTGTGAAATATGATATATCAAGAACCATGTAATGTTTTGAACAACCAACAATAAAAAAAAAGAACAACAACAAAAAAAGAGCTGGGGATGTGGCTCAGTGGTCGAGTGCCCCTGAGGTTCAATCCCCGGCACCAAAAAAATAAAAATAAATCAGAAGAAACTTACCTGTGACACAGTGACAAAAATCAGATCAGTGTTGCCCAGGGTGGGAAGTCAGATTAGGGAATCCTTTGCAAAATAATGAGAGGGAAGCCTGGGACATGTTGAGTTCTTTTGCATCCTGCTCGTCTTGGTAGTTATGGGACTGTAAACAGTTGTCCAAAATAGATGAATTTAAAATAGATGAATTCTATTACATGATAAATTACATCTCGGTGAAACTGGAGAAAAATGTTTTGCAGAGAGAAGCATGCTCAAGCTTCTCATTGTAACCTTTAAAAAGATTATGTTTGGAAGTGTTGCAGGCATTCAATATTAATTAATATTAATAATTACCTAATGTCTTAATGATATGCTATAAAGAAAATACAGTGGGGTGCAGTGGTACACACCTGTAATCCCAGTAGCATGGGAGGCTGAGGCAGAAGGATTGCAAGTTCAAAGCCAGCCTCAGCAACTTACTGAGGCCCTAAGCAGCTTAGCGAGATCCTGTCTCTAAATAAAAAATATAAAAAGGGCTGGGGTATGGCTCAGTGATTAAGCGTGCCTGGATTCAATCCATGGTAACCACCCCCCCCCCAAAAAAAAAAGAAGAAGAAGAAAGAAAGAAAATACAATTATTTTTTTCTGAAGCCCCTTAGGTGCATCCTCAAACCCCTGGTGACTTTAGTGCTCTGTGTGATGGTTGTCACTTTTCTGAGGATGTGAGGACACAGCAACATCTAGGAGCAGTGTCAGCTGCTCACATGAAGGCCCAAGGAACCTAATTCGTAGTAGGGTTTATGAAACACTGGGTGGCAAGGCCTGCTCCTTCCCCACCATTTCAACCAGCCCAGGATCCTGGAGCATGACATGTCCCTCACCAGTACAGGCCCCAAAACGTCTGCATCACTTCAAGAGCAGGCCACCTGCAGGGCTCTTGTTTGGGAGCCTCCACTCTGGCTGGCCTCCCCAGCCCTGGATCCTCTGCCTCTCCACACAGAACCACCCACGAGTGGGCGAACACAGGCTGGTGGCACGGAAGGAACTGTGCTGGGAGTATGGAAACAGCTCTCTGCAAAATGCTCCTCACACCTCTAACAAAAAGATGCAGCACACACCATGGTAACCACTCCAGGATCCTGTCCAAGACGATGGTTTCCTCAGGCACAAAACTGACTGTATCCTAACAAGTCCCGCCCTCAGACAGCCTCACACCTCCGCCAGTTTCAGCATCAGCCAGAGAAGACCTGCAAAGCACACACACACCTCTGCTTCGCTGGACTGAAGGAATAAAGGGGATTTATGGGACAGAATTTGGAAAGCTGGTCACAAAGTCAAATGTCAGACAAACCAGGACTTCCGAGGGGCAAAGGCCTGAAACTCAGTGAAGAGAACTCTCCAGGTATGTCCACTGATGTCCTCCTCAGAACCAGAGTCCCCCTCCACCCAGTGTCTACTGCTAGGAGAGCCTGATGGCCTCACTTGGTCACTTGCGCAGGGACAGGGGCAGCATGGTCAAGTGGTCTACCAGGCCCTCGGAATGACTGAGGGGAGTCTCACTAGGGAAAAGGGGACAGCTACTGGACACCTGGTATTGTGCCTCACAAACTCAGCAGTGGCTGGAATCACATGGTCACAAGCCACAGCAAGGTGGAGGAAATAAGCCTAAATCCAGAGGCTGGTACTTGGGAGAACAACCACGCAAACTGTGCCCAGTGTCCAGGGAACCAGAGATAGAGCAAAACTAGCAACTCCAGGAGCACACATGCTCTCAGCCAGAAGGCGTCTACCAGGGTTTCTGAGGCCACGGTCATTCGACTGAGGATTTAAGGGGACTTGGAAGATGAGACTTCCAACCACTGAAAATGACTGTCCCAGCTGAGTGGCTTTAGTAATCTGGAATGGAAGGAGGAGAAGCCAAGTCAGAGTGTCACGGAAAGAATATGGACTTTGGCTCCATGTGGAGGCACACACCTGTGATCCCAGCGGCTCCGGAGGCTGAGGCAGGAGGATGGTGAGTTCAAAGCCAGCCTCAGCAAAAGTGAGGTGATAAGCGCTCAGTGTGACCCTGTCTTGAAATAAAATATAAAATAGGGCTGGGGATGTGGCTCAGTGGTCGAGTGACCCTGAGTTCAACACCTGGTACCAAAAAAAAAAAAAAAAAAAAAATGGGATATGGACTTTGAAATGGAAAATGGACTTTCCTAAGCATGTGAACTTAGTGAATGAATTATGTGATGACTTTGTGGTCTCTGTCTCCATGTGTTCCACATTTCTGGATTCAACCAACCATGGATCAAAATTAGTCTTTTAAAAACTACCTCTGTACTGAACCCATACAGACGTTTTTCTTGTCTCTCTTCCTAAACAATGCAGTGTGACAACTATTTCATGCATTTTCGTTGCTCTAGGTACCATAGGTGAGGTAGCAACGGCTCGAAGTGTGTGGGAGGATGTGCGTAGGTCTCTGCGCACACTATGTCATTTTATGTAAGAGATTTAAACACCTGTGGGGCTTGGTGTATCATCGGGAGTCCTGGAACGAATCACCCAGAGGACCACGGGAGGCGCGGATCTATTATTATCATCAATAACAAGAATGACCTGGTGATAAATCCTACAGAACAGACCCTGGAGACTGGAATGCATCCCAGAAGTTAATTAAGTAGACTCTGTTCCGGGCCCACCATCGACCACTCTCCACACCCTGGTCATAATCCGAGATGAGCCATGGGGAGGCTGCTTAGTGAAAGTCATGATCAGACAGAAGCCTTTTGGGTAGTGATTTTTTTCCTCTTGTTGGTGGGCTCATGTTTTCTAAGGGAAGCAAACAACTGAGGCCTGGTTTTCACGCTGAAGACCACGTGCTCTTGCCCAGTGTTGCCTGAGAGCTGTGGTTCAGGGGCCACCTCTATGTACCAAAGGTCTACCTGCCCATGTAAGGACAGGTGTGAAAGCAGGCGCACTGCTCCCGCCAAATCCATAACCCTGTGATTTTCTTCTCGTAGGCACAGAGTAAAACTGTTGTCTCGATGTCAGAGTCGATAATGATGTAATTCATGTAGAACACACTGCGCTGGGTGAGAAGCCGGCGATGAGCGCTCTCGGGCCTCCTGGGCGCAGTGACGCGGATGGCTGCACCATGGGTACAGCCTGTGGCTGTGGCAGACACCGCAGGGCAGGGCAGAGTTGAATGACCGTCACTTGCACAGGGTTTGGTAAGCAGAACCTTGATGGGATCCGTTTTATAAAGTCAAGCTCAAAAAGAGGAGAGGGAGAGAGGGCTGTCGGGGAAGAAGAGAGAGAGGAGAGGTCGTTTTCAATCTTTGTCTCATAAAGACCAGAAACTCCCTTCCACAGATGGGTCTACGGTAGATGACTAAAAATGAGAAAATAAATGACTTAAATGTACTGCTTTACTCGATAAAAATTTTAAAGATAGGATTTCCACAACAGAAAATGGCAAAGCATCCTGAGGGGACACAGGATTGGGGGCGGCCGGTGGGCGTCGCCCCTCATTTTTAATTCTGGGACAATGAATCTGAAACTTGCTCTTTGAAACGCTCCCTGAAGGTGCCATTGTTCCTGCTCATTCCTAATTTACTTCCAAGTGTTTAGTACACCCAGGCCTCTGGCAGTGGCGAGGGACCCCCTGTCCGCCTGCGGCCCCACCTGATGGGCCCCTGTTGCACGTACGCCTTTCTCCTCAGAGCTGACCACTGCAGGGCTCTGCATTTCATCTGCTGAGCGCGAGGCCGGCGTCAGGAAGGCGGGATGAGACTCGCCCCCTCCAGGGGAGACGTCTGAACTACACGTTTCTGACTGAGAAGATGCCAGGGACCAGGGGAGCTGCAAGTACAGGGAGGTGCTTCCCGTGGACACTGAGCTCTCCTGAGGCCAGGACCCCGGTGGGGGCTTCCTCCTGACACCATGAAAGAAGATGCGCATTGGCAGAGGATGCAGCCGAGCCCCCCAGATGAAGCCCCCAGGTGACACCAGACTTCCAGGGACCCAGGTCAGGCTCCAGTCTCACAGCACCAACCTCAAAACCCGTGTTTCCCTGCCTTGGCTCGTCTAGGAGGCGCCTTATAAAAGGCAGGTTTTAGCTGCAGGAGACTCTAAACCTGAGTGAATGGCTTTTTTTTTGCGGCCAGAACAGGCGTGGGCATGGACTCAAATGAGAGAGGAAGTCATGGCCTCTCTTCATGGCCTCTCCTGACAGGTGTGTGTGTTCACACGCACGTCCTCGAGCCACTGAACCTTAAGTCCTCCTAATCACCAACAATCGCAACAACAACATCTTGCATACTGATATTTCCAAAATGTTTTCAAAGCATGTTTGTCATCTCATTTTAAGCGCCTAAGATTCTTTCAAGGCAGAAGGGCAAAACGTGCTTATGGCCATGTTGCTGGTGAGCCAATCAATACCCAGTCACACGAAGAATTCAAGGAAAAGGCAGAGCTTAGGCGGGTTTTCCATCTGGTGGTGGGTGTCTTTAGAGCTAAGCCACGTGCACCGCGAGGGAAGGTGAAGTTCGTTAAAATGTGATGTTAAGTGTAAACCGAGACAGCATCTGCTGGAACCACAAAAGGTCATTTAGCCACCTCTTGGCTTTCACACCCGCCCTTTGCATCTTCAAAGTCATGGTTCAGTCACATATTAAGCCAAAAATAAGTTCTCAGATTTTGGTTAAAAGTAATGCATGAGCTATCAAAAGAGATGTCTCAACTAAAATCCTCAAAAATAAAGAATGGGAAAGTATATTTTATTAATTCTTTTTTTTTCAACAAATTTTCAGTGACTAAAGCTAGATCAGAGGCAGCACACTGTGCAGATAGGCTTCTCTGAAATCATTCATCCAAAAACCTAAACAAAGAAACATGTAAACAATAACAGAGACCAAAAAGCCCTGAAAAGGAGGTGGGGAGATCAGTATCCAGAATTGCTGCATGAGCTTCAACAAAAATTATGAGACATGCAAAGAACAGAGAAAGTGCCACCCCTCTGCAGGTGGGAGAAGAGCAGGTGTGGGGTCCCATGGTTCCCCTACTTTCTTCCTCTACCCTCAGCAAAAGTCTCAGAGTTTTCTCAGCTTCTCTGTGGTATAGCCAGTTAGACTGGATCCCAAACCAGGGCCTTGAACCTTTCCCGTCACTGATGCAAGTGTTTAGGTTGTAACCCAAGGCACTTAAAACCCCCAGCCTGGGCCCTGGGCCAGCAGTCCTGAGGCCCTGTGTAAACCCCACACCCCTCCCCCTCATGCACACAAGCCTAGGAAGAGCCTCCCTCGCCCTCATTATGGATCACGAAGAGGACCAGCAGCACTCACCAGGTCCATTCCCCCAGTGATGCTCACCTTGGTGGTTAGTGCTTCTTCTTTCTTTGAAGTTCCAACCCAGTCCCCTTCTCGGGATGGTTTAGGGTACTCTCTTTTCAGAACCACCCTGTTACTGTTCAGGGGGTGACTGAACAGGGTTTGGTTGGATGAAATAGTGGAGAGTAATATAGCCTTTGAGAAGTTCTAGATGTCCCCCCAAAGCTCCTGTGTGAGACAATGCAAGGAAGTTTAGAGGTGAAACGATTGAGTCATGAGAGGCGTAACCTAATCAGTGGTCTAATCCGGTGAACGGGATGAGTTGGGTGGTAACTACAGGCGCTACGATGTGCCTGGAAGAGTTGGGCCACAGGGAGTGTGCCTTTGGGGTCAAGATTGTGTCCATGGTGAGCGGAACTCTTCTGCTTCTTGTTTGCCACAGCCTGAGCTGCTTTCCTCTGCCATGATGTTCTTCCTGACCTGAGGCTCAGAGCAAAGCCGTTGGCCACCGATGGACTGAGACCTCTGAAACCATGAGCCCCCACATAAACGTTTCCTCCTCAAAAATTGTTCTTGCCAGGTCTTTGGGACACACCCATGAAAAAGCTGACTGAAACATAATGGCTGAAACTTCCCAGATTTTGTAGAAAATATTAATCTGTACATCCAAGAAACTCAATGCACTTCCAAAGGAGAAAGTCAAAGAGATCCACACTCAGATATAGAATGGAAAGAGAGAGATAAAATCTTGAAAATACCAAGAAAAAAAAATGAATCATCACTTTCAAGTGAACCTCTAAAAGATTAGCAGATGATTTCTCATCTGGAAGAATGCAGGCCAGGAGACAATGGAATGACACATTCAAAGTACTGAAAGATGAAAATCTGTGAGATAAGAATCTAATATCAGCAAAATTATCAGTTGATAAGGAAGGAAAAACAAAAATAATTCCAAGCATTCAGAAAATTCAGGGAATTTGTTGGACCCCTGTGACACACACACACACAGTTACACACCACCAAGAGCACCTGTCATGAATCACATGGCTATCCGTAAAAGATACTACAATTGCATGCCTCTTTTCTTCTCAATTTTGAAAGCAATTGCAAAAAAATTTTTTTAAAAATTCACATGTAATTGTATTGTTGGTCCTGTAACATAAAGAAATGTTGTTTGCTTATAAAAGCACAGAGGAGGTAAATGAAACAAATCAGTTTTGGAGTAAGAAAAGAACAATAAATGGTAACTCAGATTCACAGAAATATGCAGAGAGATCCATGTGAAGGTTAATGGAGCAAGATATACAGATATATACATTATTTTTTTAACATCTTAAAAAGACCTAAAACCATATAAAACAATAATTATGAGAGTGGATCATATACCTAAATCAATAACAGTACAAAAACAGAAGAGATTTTGTTAAATAAAATTATTTAGGAGGAACATTTCTCCACATCAATTGAGTGTCTGGAGTAGATTCTTATAAGTAAGAAAGTGTCATATGAGACCTACAGGAACTACTGATAAAATAATGGGGTCTAGATGATTTCTTCCCACCTATATTGAGAGAAATTAAACACTGAGGGCAGGAAGTGTCCAGAAAGGCTGGCATGAAGACCTTTGGGCTCAGACTCCAATTTTCGTATTTTAATTTTCATAACATAACTTGATGGCTATCACATCTCTCAGATTGGATGTGCATAGGATTAATGAGCATTCCTAAGGGAGTCCCAGGTGGCTGGTCTATGGACGTTTTCCTTACCAGATATAAAGAAAACTAGTCAGCAACAAAATTAACAGTTGATACAAACAACAACTGAATAAATCCCAAGGAATCATTTGAGTAAAAAAAAAAAAAAAAAAGCCAATTCCAAAATGTTGTCTCCTGTGTAAAATGATTTGCCAGCTGAAGGGTGACATATCCCTTTCCCAGCACTGTGGGTCATAGATCACTGGGCCCGTCAAGTGCAGGGTTTACACAGTCAGCCACAGCCAAGAGAAAGCCAGGTTAAGACAGTTAAGGTATTGGCCAGATTATAGGATGCAGGCTTAGTTGTTAGAGAAATGGCGACTCCAGGGAGCAGAGAGTCGGGAGAGCTTTAACATAACGAGTTGGTATTCTCAACACGAGAGGCACTGGGGGGGAGCCAGGTGAATAAAGTGGCAGGGCAGAAAGTGGTGACACAGGGAGGGAGGCTTGAGTTGGGGATTTCACAGGCAGGGGACACTGGTGTTAAGAAGGAGCGCAGCTGATGCTCGGTTCACTGCAGGGTTGCCTTCTGGTAAGCCCATCATAAATGGAAAATGTCATAAGCTGGAAATTGCACTTCATACACCTGCCAAGCCCCCCAACCTAGCCACCGAGAACACTATAGAGAAAGAGCTGCTTGTCCTTGTGGCCTCGGGCTGACTGGCCACTGTGGCTCGCTGCTCTGACCAGCGTCACGACAGAGGACTGGACCCCATGGCTGGCCTGGTCGCAATTTAAATCTGAAGTGTGGGTCTACCTGATGGGAATCGCTGTCCTACTGTCATAAAGATGAAAACTCCAGAGGGGAACCGTCACAGGCCAGGAGCCATCTGTACACCTGGAAGTGAGCAGCTGCAGAGTGCAGAAGGAAAAGATGGCAGCCCAGGTCCCGACTGTAGGGATGAGAGGGACTCTGCATCAGATCCCAAAGATCTGTGAAGGAGAGGGACGGAGGGGAAGGGCAGTCCTTCTTGGCTATCAGCAGGTGAGTACTCTGATCAGATGGCAAGGGCTTCCCAGGTGACGTGGAGGTGGCCCTGTAGGGTGGGGAAGACTCCGTCCTCCCTGGAATGTCCCACAGAGGGCTCAGCCCCCACTTGACTGAGTGCTCCGCGCTCTGGAGCACAGTTCTGAGAGCTCGGGGAGGCACGGGAAAGGGGGCTGTGAGGGGGGATACGAAAGGACGGGTTTATGGGTTGGCCAGAGTAACACGGAAACAGGAACCAAGAGGCGATGGAGGTAGGGACAGCTTGGGTTTCCAGGGACCCCAGAGATGGGAGGTCAGATGGGCATGATCCTGAGAGGCCCTTTAAGGTGGAGGTCACCAGTACTGGCCACAGTCCCAAGGGTCTGGGGTCCTTCCACATCAAGTCTTCTGAACATACTACCATGTTTTTTTTTTTTTTTTTTTTTTTTTTTTTTTTGTTGTTGTTGTTTATCAAAAAGTACAATTTAGTGTTCCCACAAGTGACTGTGTGAACTGTTAGGGTCTTTCAGAGAGAAAGTGCCCATTCAACGATGGGCACTCTAGCACCAAACAGCCAAGTACAACCCCAGGATCAGGAAGGTGTCTATCGAATGGTGACAAGGCCCAGTTTAAACTCCCCAACGAAACTCTCCACCTAGGAGAGACCCAGCACTTGATAGAGGGTTGAGAATTAATTCGTTGATTAATGAATCCCAGGTGTACTGAAATTCTTAAACTCTGCCTCAAGAGACAGGTTGGGGTTTTAACTCTTATCATAGCACCATCCAGAAAGGAAAGGCCACCAAGGGTAACTGGGGCGGGGTGGCGGGGAGCTGCAGATCTTCTAGGGCCTGGACAGAGTGTGTGGGTTCTCTAGTGTAGTGCCTTGACTCACTGGTTGCTATATTGAGTCTTTGATTTCCCTCAAATATGCCCTGCCACCTTTCAGAAAAATTCCACTATTTCAAAAGCATGTTCAAAGCAAAAGCACTTGAGATTTAATATGTGTGTGTGTGTGTGGCTTGGGATGAAAATCACCCTCCATTGATAATTCCCACCTTCAGCCTGAGTCCACTGAGGGCCATGACTTTCCACATGCCGAATATTTCTTTCCCAGATAAAATGAACATTGCAGGTCCTAAACTGGGCAAGCTCCTGGTGATCTCTTATTATTTTGGTGATGCGGCGTGGAGCGCTCCAAACCAACTTAATTTTCGTCCCATGGAATAAAATACCGCAGCCATGCTGATCTATCAGGAAAAGCGGGAGGTAGCCCAGGATCAAATGGCAATATAGTGCTGCTGCTCTAAAAAAGAATTGTTCCTCTGGAGAATACTCCCTTCCTAAATGGCTATAAAGGCCCCATGCTCCAGAAAAGTCAGAAGAAAAATTACCTCCCAGCTCGTGCATTTATTTTTATGGCTGTAGCTGACTGTTCCTCCCACTCCCGCCTCCGGCATACCCCGGTGCCTGTCAATTCCCAGACCTAATCCTGCACCGGCGTCCAAACTCCCAGGGTACTGGGCCAGGGTACGGAAATGACAGGATACGGTTGGTTTTTGCCAAGCGTCCAAGTCAAGAATTATAAAGGGAAGGAGTCTATCTGTCTTTATAAGTGCATTGTGAACTTTATAGTTTAATATTAAACTTGCTTCATAAAAAATGGCTCATAAATGGCTAATAAAAGCCCAGTTTACAGCTTATAAAGTGCATCAGTACTTTACACGAGTTTGCTTAGGAAGATTTATGTGCAAGCTTTCTTTCTCCTGCTTAAAGATTATCCCCCCAACCCCCCAAAAACATTAGAAATAACTACTGAAAAATGACCCTTTGGTTGAACTCTGCATGGTACCAAGTTTGAGGCCTCCAAAAAATCCAAGTCCAATAGGCTGCTGCTCATTAATGGCAGGAAATGCCTGGGGATCCCTGGCTGGTATGGGCCCCCAGACAGGCTTCTGGTGGGTGGTACCTCCAGGGCCTCTTGGGCGGTTCACACAAGTTGGCAGTCACCTGGAGACCAAAGAAGGTCTACTCCACCCTGGGAATGGAACTCTGTGTTGGCCCCAGTCCTGTGGGCTCGGGCTCATGGAGCTTTGTGAGAGCTGCAGAAATAAATGCCATCCTGCCAATCTCTAAGCCGCAGAGCCGGTGGCCTCCCCCTAAAAGCACCTGGAGACTCCTTTAATGAGCTCTGCAAGAGGCCCCGCTCTCCTCCCGCCTCCGCCTCCCCAGCTTAACGCCTCGGTGATGTATGTGGCTGCAGTTGCTCACCCCCTCTGCCCTATTTCACTTTTTATTACCCATTGCACTACTTTATCCAGGTTTATATACTTCATTATGTTCTCTGCTGTCACTTCTCTTATTTCATTTTTGATTTTTCTTTTAAACTCTGCGGCTGGCAGCTGCACAGCGGCCACCTCCCCCTGCTTCCTGGGGCCCCTCTGTGCTGCCAGAGATCAAGGTCTTCCCTTCGGCATTGACTGCTACCCCCTGACACTTGGCCCACCAGGCAGGGTGCCACGCCCGGGCTGAGCCTGGGGGTGAGAAGCCTGGGTCATGACCCTGGGTAGCTGTTGAGGCTTTGGGACCTGGAGTTGGCTTTTGGACCAATAAAAAGGGAAGTGATGGAGGGGGAAGATCTCCAAGGCGCTCATCTATGAAATGGGATGATGGCTTCTCTGCTTCCCACCCAAGATTTCTATTAGGATGAATGAGATTACAGCAGTCAAAGTGTTGAAAATTATAAATCCCTTTCAAGCCCTACCAGATGGTGTTAGTCATTAAAGGCAATGTCACCATGGTCATCACACCTGATTTTTTTAAACCTTAAGATCAAGTAATCAAGAATTATGCTCCTTCCCATGAGCCTTTCCTTCTTAAGGGACCGTCCCATGTTTTATCAAGAGAGGTGCTCAGTTGTCCCTGTAAGCAGGCGCATTTATAAAGCTGGTTCCAGACGGAGGGGACCAAAGAATTAAGGAGCACCACATGCCCCTGCTCACCTTGCCAGGACCAGGACACGGTGTTGGGCTGGAGAAGCGCCTGGGGGGCCTCCTGGCTGAAGGCAAGTCTTCAGCTGCATTTGGGGGGCAGAAATAGGTTTTCATAATCCTAAAATAACATCAAATGGATTTTTGTGTTAGAGATTTGGAAAGTGAGAAATTCCTCTCTAATGAGGCACTTGAGCTCTGCCCCTATCGGGGACTAGAGCTGTTTGGGCTCCTTAGAGAGCAATAAAAGTGCAGGCCCTCCGCACCGTCCTTTGAAGACGCTGAAGGAAGCCAGATTTCATCGTCATTTGTAGCAGATGCAAAACGAGAGGGCTGCCACTTTTTTTTTTTTGGGGGGGGGGGGTGTTCTCTTTTATTTGAAGAACTTCTCCGTTTCCCAACCAAAAAATAAGACAAGACAAAACAAAAAAACATTGTTGCTCCAATGAAACCCTCAGGACTCCCGCCACCTGGAGAGGACCAAAGGGTGAACCTGGTCCAAGGTGAACCCGTCAACGCCTCTCCTGGGCTTCACTGACTGAGAGTGAGGAGAGAAGCAGAGCTTCCTTCTAAGGCTGATGAAGCCGGAACGATGACAGGGGTGGAAGGAAGGCTTGGCCTGGAGCCCCGACATCTCCAGGCCCCGCGAATCTCCAGCTCTTCCAGATCACAGAACAAAGGGCCCCCCTCTCACTTCAGCCAGGCCGCTGGGTCTTTGGCACTTGGATCAGAAACACCCCTCTCATTGTCATGAGCCAGCGATGTCATTCACATAGACCCAGCACCTTTGTGTCTCTCCACCATGTCAGAATGTGTGGATAACAGTCAAGTCACAGGTTATACCACGTCCTGGGGGTGGCACTTCCAGGATGCTCACAGGTCCCCTGATAGTCATGAGCCGGGCAAGCACAAGTTCTTACCTTCCAATCTTAATTTCTCATATCTGTAACACTCAGGTCACACATTATGCTTGGAACAATGATAGGCACAGGTCACAGAAAGACAGAGAAAGGGTCAAGATAGCCCCAGAGCTTCAGGAGGCTGAGCCAAGAGCATAGGCAAAGAGAGAGAGGCAGAGAGGTGACTGCAGAGCCAGGGTCACTGTGGGTGATGAGATCAGAATTTTAACAAACCACTTCTGCAGAATCGTCAAAGCAGAGGGGTTAAGAGAGCCAGGCAGATAGTTTAAGAGAGCCAGCTTGGCCGGGCGCAGTGGGGCACCTATGATCCCAGCAGCTTGGGAGGCTGAAGCAGGAGGATCGCAAGTTCAAAGCCAGCCTCAGCGTCGGCTGTCTCTAATAAAATATAAGATAGGGCTGGGGATATGGCTCAGTGTTCAAGTGCCCCTGGGTTCAATCCCTGAGACCAGAAAAAGAAAAAATATAAATAAAACAAGAGTGTCAGCCTGGAGTGTGAGCTGCAGAAGTCAGCTCTGAGTAGGTGTGTATGGTCACCACGGGCAGAGGAAAGCGCTCTCTGCTGAAGCCTGAGGACAGAGATTTGTCACTGTGGCCATATTCCTGGGCAAGGCTCCTGACAAGTGACCAGGTGACAGGGTCAAGGTACTACCCTGTTCAGTCTTGGGGATTCTTCCCATTATGGGTCTTAGTTAGGGGTTGCATCTGGGGAGATTGGCAGGCTCCCAAGGCTGGTGTTCCAGACACGATGTGGGACGTCCACGTGTCCAGGTGCTCCTTGATTTAGTCCAGTAAGTCGGCAAGGATAAGGTATTTATCCATCTGTGGCTGTACTGGGCAGAGGGTGGTCATTTACTTGTACAAACAAGGTATTGACACACTCTGCCGTGGCACTTGTATTCAAATAGAGCCGCTCAGGGCAGACTACTGCCTTATAAAAATGGAGAAGCTCAAGTTTAGGCACAGCCTGAAAGCTGGTGTTCTGTCCACCAGGGAGGACCTGAGCAGACGCAGCTTCCACACCGACCTGTCGTGATATCACCGTCCTTCAGGAAAAGCTCTTAGCCCACCCTTCTTGGCCTGCTTTTGGCCACTCCCTCACCTGCCCACCAACCTCACACCTCAGAGAATCGCTGTGCTTCCCCCAACCCACTGGGCCTTTTCCCAAATCCAAACCACTGTGCCTTTTCCCAAATCCACACTCCTCCATGCCTTTTCCCAAATCCATATCTGTGTAGTCTTTTTCCTCTCTCTAGAATATTCTTCCCCGATGGGTCTATCTGGAAGCCCTCATCTGTTCCCTCAAGGCTGGGCTCACACCTTGCTAGAAACCATTGCAGAGACGAGACGATGGTTTAGGTGAACAATGGACATGCTCCACCTGGTGAGATCAGGCCCAGGGACGGAGTGGCAGGCAGGGATTTTTTTAGGATTCACTGGTTTCTGTCATCAAGGAGTTAACTCTCTGACTGAAGAGTAAGATTAATTCCGTGGAACAATGTGAGAGAATGTACAATCAAGCCCCAATTTGGGCAGTGCAGATTTTAAATGCCAAAAGAGTGGAGAAAAAGAGAAGAACCATCACAGCTGATTCTGCAAAATCTCCAACTCGTGGCTCACACGCACAGAGCAGCTGAAAATAGTGCACTCCCACCAATTGTACTGCCACCGGAAATCATTGAAATTTTCCCCCCACCAAGGGAGGGAGGAAGAGAAACTCAGGGAGGGAGAGAAAGTACAGGACTGTAAACATGCCCACCTACATGGGGACACAGAAGAAATGCAAATGAGGTTGACGAAATCCACTTCCCCTGTTCCCCCAGCAACCCCACATCTTGGTGTTTCTCCTGGAGAAATGTCCTGAACACACAAAGAGGCAGCATGATTAGTAAGAGAGGAAAATGCAAACGAGTCCATCAGAGGGAAACCAGTTGGACACCCTTTATGACAGCCATACCACTGGATCCTGCTGCAGTCATTAGAGAGAACGGTGTGTTGCTTTATGTACTGTCATAGAAAGACCATCAACATCTATTATTAAACACAAAAAGGAGCAAGTTGTGGCAGCCTCCCTGTGGTACGATCCAGTTCATACGGAACACAGAAGCCAAAAATGCTCCTCGGGATCACTTGTTCCATTAGTCCTTCACGCGACAGGCGTACCCCATGTTCCCAGGGCCGGCCAGGCCCCAACAGCCTCCGTGTCAGAGAACAGACCATGATCAGAAGGTAAAAGGCCTCACTCTTGCAGAATTTCAATTTCAATAGTGGGAAGAGACAGGCATAAAACTGGTACGTAGCCATCAGCACAGCCAAGGTGTGGCCTGATGGTGGAAGCCACGGAGGAAGGAGAAGACAGGGTGGTGGGGAGGAGGCCCTGTGGCAGAGACACGCACCGCACCGGGTGGCCAGTTTGGCAGACGTCTGAAGGAGGAGAGGGCTATGCTGACATAGGGGGACAAAGCTCCCCAGGTGGAGGGACCACGGGGCGGGGGAGGGGAGGGGCAGAGCAGATGCAAAGCAGCTAGGACAGTGCACAGAGGTGGCCGGGCCACGCAGGGAGAGCTTGGGCGCCATCTGAGGACCTCAGCGTGGGTGTGGGCAGAGACAGGATGAGGAGGGAGTTCTGCATCCCAGGGGCCACTCCCTCCGCTGTGCTGAGAACAGGTTCCTGGGGAGAAAGCTGTTAACCAGATCCAGCGAGAAAGGCTGCTGCCTTGGACCTGGACGATGGCAGGGGGCCAGGGGGTCCTGGCTGCGGGTTCAGGGTAGACCCAACAGTTTTAAAAATGGAGTCATTGTGAGGTGTGCCAGATGCAGATTTTCTCTCTTCAAAGCAACTGAAAGAATAAGATGGTTGCTACCTGGCATGGAGATAACTACAAGAGACACTGGGACAAGGGACCTCTGGGGAGTAAACTGTGGGGAGTCATTGGCCTAAACCCTGAGGACACCTGCCACGGCTCAGCACAGCACAGGACCCACCACAGAGCCCCGTCACAAGGCAGAGTCCTCAAACGTCTGAAATTAAATTTTCTGCCAACTCGACAGAGCCAGCGCTTGGAATCAATATTATACAGAGATAAGGAAAATGAAAAACATGACGTTTCTTGCACATCAGAGTTTGTGAGGTTAGATTGATGCACATCAGATAAGGAAATGCATACTGAAGGATATAAAAGAACACAGTCCAAACTGATGGGGTGGCCCCATCTGGGCTGGCGCACAGGACCCGGTGTATCCAGTGAAGAGGTCCTTTTCCTCTGTACTCTGTGAGTGCTACAGCGTTTGACTGCTTTCCCTCACACGTGTTTGTGGTACGCTATGTGATTCACATTATCTTAAATCTTTACCTCACTTGGAATCCTGGCTGTTGGGAAATGTAAAGATCCCCTTTTCTTTCCTGGAGTCATCCTTCTGCCATCTTTGTTTGCTATATAAACAGTCTTTAGCTCCTGCAGTACTGAGAGATTTTTCAAGAATGAGTATATTTATATTCATTTTTCTTCTAAATGAAAGTATATTTTAAACACACCAGGCAAAATAACTCGACAAAGAAATTTCACTAAGCCACCTGTCAACGGAACCATTATCATGCACACATACCCCCCACAAATCTGATTTGAAAGATCCATCTGCTTTTGTATAGGAGATTATGTTTAAGTACATGATGCTTTCAGACACAGAGATCTATCTCCACGATAGCTCTCATAATGTTGTCTCATTTCAGAGATTAAGAACCCTGAACACGAGAGACAGAGAGTTTGGCCGTGGCTGCTACTGAGAGAGTGCACTCAGGGGTGAATGTCCCTTCCAGTTTCTGCTTTGTCAAGGAAAGGCATGAAGACTGTGATTTCCTTGGGTAATTCAAAGACGGGGTGACAAAGAAACAGCTGTACAGAGTCCTGACAGCTGAATCCATGGTCCTCAGCATGCCCAGAGGGTCCTCAGGCCCACAGACCCCGGTAGAGGATGCTGCAATCCACCAAGACTCCCCAAGCCCACACACAGGCACCAGTAAGGCACACTCGTGCCCCCCTCCGTTGGCTCCTGTGATCAGTAGTCAGATCTGCAAGCTGCTCAGGCTCAGGAAACCATGTGGACCTAATCTAGGAAGCTGCTTTGTGCCTGAGTTGACCTTAATCAAGTTTTCTCCAGAGAAATCTTTCAAGTTACTCCAAAACAAATACATGATCAGGTGCTGCAAACACCTGGCCATCCTAGTAGCTGAGAAATCTCCCTCCTTCCCTGCTATTGACAATGTCCTTCCATGAGGAACTCCAATCTGGTGACTCTCAAAGAGATTAAATCCCTCCTAAAAGAACAAGCGACTTATGTTCCCACTATGGCTACCAAGGGGCACTGTGATCCAACGCCTCCTTCCCTCCATGTTCCCGCAGAACAAACCACTTCCCTTTGCTTCACCTGTTCAAGTAAGAGTGATCAATAAATTCAGCTGCACCCAGTCCTCACTTGACAGCTACCTACAATTTTGTCTGGTGCAAAATAAAAATTTAGAGGACCCTTATTCAAAAATACTTAAAATTCAACATAAATTTTTAAATCATAAATAATTTCAAGACAACATTGTAAGAGCATAGACCAAGCCTTTGTGAGCCAGTAAGAATAGCCAGGTCCTAGGACATGAAGCTGGCCCTGGCCACCTGTTCTAAACAGCACCCAAGGTCAAAGCCTGTTCAGCAACGAGATGAACAATGCTCTCTTGGAGGCCTTCCCAAAAAGATGTGGGCTGTGGGCCAGACCTGAGCAGAGTCACCCAGGCCAGCCCAGGACATAGGCAGTGACAAGAGGCACTGGCGTCACCCTGGGGATCCAACTCTGAGACCAATTGCTAGGAGAGGAACACTGGAGGTCTTAAGGGAGAGAGACTCACTTGGGGAGCTACGGTAGGAGTTCCCAGAGACAGGCCAGGAAAGGGGAATCCTGAGTATCTAGGGGAGGATCCACCTTGCAGAAACTCCTGGATAATTGGATAAATACTCCCTTATGGGCTGGGGATGTGGCTCAAGCGGTATCGCGCTCGCCTGGCATGCATGCGGCCCGGGTTCAATCCTCAGCACCACATACAAACAAAGATGTTGTGTCCCCCAAAAACTAAAAAATAAATATTAAAATTATCTCTCTCTCTCTCTCTCTCTCTCTCTCTCTCATTCTGTCTTTAAAAAAAAAAAAATACTCCCTTATTAGGTACAGTCATGTGACCTTCCAGTCAATAGACCACATACACAGCAGTGGTCTCCCGAGGTTATAAGGGAGTTGGGAAGTTCTTGTTGCCTAGAGAAGTCGGGGCCCTTTCAGTTTGTGTAAGCATGCCCTATGACGTTTGTGCCACCAAACTCCAAACTACCTCCTGGCACAAGACCTCCCCGCCTGGAGTCTGATCATCTGTGACGTCGTCTCGTCAAATCTCACTCTCTACCACCCCTCCCCTGAGGCCTGGGTTCAGCAGGAAGCTTGTGAGTTTGATTTGGCCAGAATCTACCCCTCCCTGGGGTTTCTTCTCAGTAATTTTCCTTCCACTGACACCCCCCCCCCGTTCCTGGCTGTGTGTCACCCCTGCCCACATGGTTTGGAGCTGAGTCCAGGCCTTGACCCCCCCACTGCAAAATCCCATCGTGGTGGTCCCTGAACCTATCACAATGGTCCTTCCCCCTGGAAGAATTTCTTCCCTGCCAGGCCTTAACATGCCTCACTGAGTTGTTTATTTTTTCTTTAACAGCCCCAAACACTAAGATTATGGTCATTATTATTTTCCTTACTTTGCAATTAAAAGAAAACAAGTGACTAGTTGGCTAAGAGAATTGCCCCCAGCTCACATGCCTTGTAAAGAGGTCAACCATGTTTCAAACCCAGAAAGAGTCCTCTCCACAACCATGAACCCCCTGCGCCCTCCTGCTGTCTTTAACTGCATGCTGGACATTGCTGGCCAGGTCAGAGCAGAAGACAGGTAGCAGGCAGCTGCAGAGGGTTCTCTTGCAAGACCAGGCCTGTCAGAGAATAAGCATTGTTCAGCCTACGTCGTCACCAGAGGCAGAAGACCAGTGTTCCAAGTCTCCAGAATGTCCAGGAGTGTTTCCCTGGAGTCTGGGCCTGCATTAAAAAACAGACAGTATTAGAACATAAACATGGTAAGGGTTAAAACCTTGTTAACAGAGGCAAACAGGAACAGATCTCTAAAATGGGCGGGAAAGCTGGTTTTTGGTCTGGAAACTGGCACTAACTGGCTGGCATGGCTGGGTCTCTGGGGCTTGCTACTTCCAATGGTTAAAACGGGCTTAATTGGAGGAAGTAATTTCTGAGGGCCTAATTAAGCTCTCGGGTTTTAGAGTATCCATTATCTAGAGAAGCCCCAGAAAGCTTGCCCTATGGCTTGTCCCTTTGTTTGTTCATTTAGTCATTCATTTGTTTGGTTGGTTGGATTTGAAGGCCTCTGGGCTCACCTTCCTGGGAAATTTCTATGATCCACTGCTAATAGCAAATAAAGACATCCGCCAACTGAAGATGGTTCGTGTACAATGGTTCATGTATAATGCATTCTACGAATGTTCTGCAGGACCGAATGTGGCATTCTAAGGGACTGGGAGCCTCATTTCTGTCCTAAATGTTGCCATTGCAGCTGGCAAGAGCCTTGAAATTAGGCCAACCTGCCATTGCGGCCAGGACTCAGGAACGGACCCCGGCCACCCCAGCACAGTCTGGCCCAGGGTCTGTACTCCAACAGCCGTCCCTGCCCTTCCTCCTCACGGCCCCCTCTTCCACTGCTTTCTCCGTTTGGGGTCAGCAACTCCCGCCCCAGACCATCTCTGGTCCTGAGCACATGTGTGGACCCCGTGTCTCTTGCCCTTGGAGCTGTGTCCTGCACACGGTTTCCTCCTGTCCTCCTGGCTTCACCTGCCTCTGTCACTCCAAGGAGCCACCCACCCACTCAGCCTGAGCAGGACACCCCTCAGCTGAGGCCACGGTGGACCTGGCCTGGCCCATCACCAAGGAGTGTGGAATTACTAGATGTCAGGGGGACTCGGTCTCACTCCTTCATTTTTTTTTTTTTAGAGAGAGAGAGAGAGAGAGAGAGAGAACATCTTTGTTTGTGGTGCTGAGGATGGAACCCGGGCCGCACGCATGCCAGGCAAGAGCGCTACCGCTTGAGCCACATCCCCAGCCCAATCACTCCTTCATTTTGCTTTAGTTTCCTCATGGAAGATCGGAGATCAACTGTTTAGGTTCCACAGATGAGGAACAGGTAAGGCCATGTGCTACCTGTCACTCTGTGCTGGTTTATGTCATTAAACATCATGTCCTCCAAGTCCATCCAGGTTGTCACTAATCATTTCCTAATTCCTGTTCTGTTAATACACCCACTGTTCTTCTCTGGTGGCATGGGGAAAGGTTGGTGTTCGGATACAGTGGCACTATTAGGAGGGATGGGTTCTGGAGTTCTGGTGCACAGTAGGCT
Source organism: Urocitellus parryii (assembly GCF_045843805.1). Classification (NCBI taxonomy): domain Eukaryota; kingdom Metazoa; phylum Chordata; class Mammalia; order Rodentia; family Sciuridae; genus Urocitellus; species Urocitellus parryii. The sequence continues at coordinate 25,610,074 of NC_135539.1, read as the reverse complement.
GGAACGATTAATAACAATGTACTGTATATTTTGAAATAGCTAGAAGGAAAAAAAAAGTTGAATGCTCTATCCACAAATAATTAATAAATGTTTAATGTAATGGTCACACTACTTACCCTGATTTGATCATCATACAATGTATAGGTAAATTGACACATCACATTGTATATAGCCCAGGAATATGTACAAACATTAAGTGTCAATCAAAAATAAATTTAACAATGGGTTGGGAGGCTGAGGCAGGAGGATTGTGAGTTCAAAGCCAGCCTCAGCAATGGTGAGGCACTAAGCAACTCAGTTGAGACCCTGTCTCTAAATAAAATACAAAATAGGACTGAGGATGTGGCTCAGTGGTCACATGCCCCTGAGTTTAATCCCTAGTACCCCCAAAAAAAAGAAAGAAAGAAAGAAGTTTAAAAATTGGAGATCTTAATATACAATATGCCTCAAAAAATTGCAACTCAGGACTAAAATGCCAGTGATTGAAAGTGACAGGAGGAGGTAGGGGGATGGGAAAGAGAGTAAAGAAGGAGTGAACCCAGTCCTAAGAATGAGCATCCATCCAAAAAGTTACCTCATTACCACTGGTACGGAATGAGGCAGCTGAGATCAGTTAAATTTACTGAAACTTGAGATCAGTCATTTCACACAAAATGATTCTGATAAAATTAATTCAATCTGCAATTCTGATTTTTAAGCAGCAATAATGATTCCCTTGGCTAAAATGTCAGGCTTTAGAAAGGGAGGGAGACTTTATTATTACCAAGTGGGGTATCCCCCAAGAGTTCTGACTTTCTGTAGCTGAGCCAAGACATCTGGCAATTGCAGAAATTGAACTTGATCTTTAACAAATATAGACACAAATGTGAAGAACATAAAACCACTCTTCAGAATGAGCCCTAATGGGCTGCGTTGCTTTTCAGAAACATTTTCTAATGAGCCTTCGGACACGAAGTGATTCCAATTTGTGATGCATTTGAGGCAAAACCAAGAGGAGAAATTGCTCTCGCTTTTCCCCACTGGGCTGTTAAGAACCCCAGATTGACAGGCTGGCGTGCTCGATCCTAGGCAAAGCTGTCCCTGGGCAGCTCCTCGCTTGCAGGAGCTGGCACCAGAAGGTCCTGAGCACAAAGGAGCCCTTCAGAGCCGCTGCAGACCAGTCACCCACACGCAGCCCCCAGGGCATGGCGACAGAGGGCCCGTCTGTACCAGGATCCGTGCTTAACCACTGGCTGGAAAAGGATGAGGAATAAAAGACACAGAGGCCAGGAAGACACAGGGGTGGGTGAGACCTTGCCATCCAGAACCCTGCCCTGCAGCCAGCTCGGGGCCTTGCGGTAGCCTCCGGGGCAGCTTCACCCCATTCCTGACCTCCTCAGGTACTCAGCCAGCACCCCCAGGAAAACCAGACGCAGAAGGCCAAGCATCACAGGGTCTCTTTCATATGTGAGATTGTCATCTGCTGCATGCCATGTGAAGACTAGAATTGAGGAACGCAAAGTCTTCCCATGTAAAGAAATGATCAGGAGAGAGGATGCCTGTCACCCCAATCTGACCGGCGGCACACATTGTATTTGCATATAAAAATATCACACTGTACCCCCAAACATGTATGATGATTACATGGTAATTAAATGGAAAAAAAAAGCAGAACTTCAAATCTTAAATAAATAAATATTTAAATAAAGGAAACTTGAATAAATCAACCAAGAAAAACAAAAACCCACCTCCTGGTACTTTCCGAGAGTCTCCAGGAGTTTCAGTCGCCACCCTGACATCTGGGCCGTGGGTTCCTGTTCTGTTAATGCACCCACTTGACATCCACGTGCTGGCATTTACCACCTTCCGGATCTTGGTGCCAATTTAGGTGAGCAAAGCAGACTCTTCCCTGGGATTTTTCATGCATCTTAAAACCTACAGAGACTCGGCACAGGACAGAAAGACTTTAAAATTCAGTCACATTTTAAGTCTCTGTTTTCCCTTCTCCAATTGTTTTTACAGCTGTTCGTAGAAGCCCGGGGCTGGCCCTCGGCCAGGCACTTAAGAAATGAGGAAAGATGGATTGCGCCAAAGATCCAAGGTCAAGGAAAGGGAATTCCCAGGCCTTGGGCATCTCAGTGAGTTTCGGGAGAACAACTCACTGTATTTGGCACTTCTGGACTGAGGGCTAGTCCATAGGATTCCATGATGCAAATTAGAAAAGGTGTCTACTCTTCGTGGATAGAGATCCCAGGATACATGGCTCAGGAAGCCTGTGGTTCTTTAGACTCCATTAGGATGGATGCTGTCCCACAACGAGTATGTGGAACTGGAATTGAGCTCCAGCCCCTCTCACCCCTCAGTCCAGTGCACTGTCCAGGCCACAGCTGTACAGCGGTGCCCAGTAGCCCCATTTCAAAGAGCAGCTGCCCCTCTCACTCCTACCCAGACCCTCTACTGGGCATTTACTCCTGCAAAGTCCACTGGAGGGAGGTCTCCAAACTGACCAGGAACCCTGCTCACCAGTAACCTATGCCTTCCCTGGGCATGCCCACAGGACTTCCAGAAGACCGGTTGCCCTTTGGGAGCCTGCCATGCTCTCTTGCTTCAGTTCCTCTGAGATGCTAATAATTAGTACCTGCAAAGAGTATTAATAATCACCCCTATTAAGAGTGGTGAAGAGTCTTGCTCTGCCACCAGACTCTCTAAATCGCTCCTTGTGCTCTGCCTCTTGCTTAGTTGAAGAAACCTGACCAATTCTCCTGAGCTCTTGGTGCCTCAGTTACCTCCCCATAAAACGAGGTCAGTTATACTGATCACCCAAGTTAGCAGGAGGATTAACTCTATTAGCAAGTAAAAAGCACTTGGAGCCATACCTTTCCCAGGCAATAGTTAGCACCTTTTATGTGCTCATTATGATGATGATGATGGATGATGTTTATGATGATGATCCTCTGATGAAAGTTGTGCGGTAATGTGATACAGTCCTACCATGCTGGTATGCACCCTCCATATTTCTTTGTAGTTGAAAATGGTTCCAAGGAAGGTTTTAGAAGTCACAAAACCAATCCTTAGTGAAGGACATGAGGGAGCCCTCCCTAGTGTGCCTTAGGCTGCAGTAGGGTCATGCATAAAGAGGACAGTGTTGTCCATACATTTATGTACATGTTATGGGTATGCAAACAGAGCCATATTTCTTGTGCTCTAGAAAGTTCCTTTAAGACTCTTCTGAGTCTTGTTCATCTTATTAGTAAAATAAGCAACAACTAGACAAGACGATTCATCTAGAGTGTCCACTGCCCCTTCCCCTCCCACGCTTCTTTCTAGAGCTTTTAGCAAACTCCTGATGAAAGTTGTGTTGAAGGGTGCACACTTCTTTCTAGATCATTCGGTAAACTCTCCGGTCACCTTTGCCACCTGATTTTCCTTCTCTTTCCTCTGTCTCTTCCCAAAGCATCAGGGGAACAGTAGAATTAAAAAGAGATTGCCCATGATCTGCCTCCAAGGGACAGCTAATACGAATACTCTGCTATATTTTCCTCTTGCGCGAGGTAGGGCAGTCCTTCTGGACCCTGGTTTTGTGCCCCATGTAACAGAAATAGACAGAAGCATGCACATTGGCCTGGGAGGGGTGTCGTAAGTATTAGACGAGGTCACACAGATCCGAGTGACTGGTGTCAATTTTACCAAGTGCTATTCTGTCCAAGTCATGGTGCTGCTCAGGATCTTGATCCGAATCGGCTCTTCCCCACAACAAAACTCAGCCACATTGGCCTTTGTATAAACCTTCCCTGTTCAGTGTGATTTTTCTGCCTGGCTTCTGTCCTTTCCCTACCACCCTGTGTTTTGCTGATGGCAAATCAATGGCACATTTTTCTTAAACAGCCGGTACTTGGTATTTTACTACCAACCACGAGGGCCCCCGCCTTTTAATTACTCCTGCTGAGCCCAGCACTATATATAACGCTAATGTTTCTGGGACTGCCAGCAATTAAAACCCAAAATAAATAACACATTACAAGCTGCAGACCCAGCTAGGCCCGGGGAATGCTCGGGATGGATAGGAGGCTTTTTGTGGTTAATTGCTCAGGTTCCTCCAGAGCCTGCCAGGGTATGGGAGCAGAGGGCCTTGACTGGACTCTCTTTTCCCATGTTCTTTCCCTTGCTCGGGGCCCCAGGGAACAGACCCACCTTCTCCTGCCTCAGTGTTTATCTCTGCAAAAGGGAGATGTTCAAGAACAAAGCCGGCTGCTATACACACACGTTTATGAACATGTTGCTCTTGGTCATGTATCGAATCGGAACAAGCTGTATTGATTTTTTTCTGTTGTTTTTGTTTTTGTAGCTTGAATAAAATACTGAGAGGGCAGTTTTGATGTATACTTATCATTCCGTTTATTGAATGTGTGAGTTTAATACCGAGATCGTCCACAGCCAGGAAGAACAATTACAAAATCCAATTGTTAAAGTTCTCATTGAAGCCCAACTTGGAAAAGAGACTTTTTTCAGTTTTCTGCTAAATAAGTCCTGGGTAGCAGCCACAGCAAAGGGTTGGGTTGGCTGAGAGGTGTGGGATGCAAGAGCCTTAGAAGGCCAGGAACAGTCCTGAATGTGGCCCAGCCCTGAGCCTCCCCACTCACCACGCACTGGAAGGAGTTGGAGCTTTGGTTTTTGTTTTCTTGGTTTTCCTAATACACGTGAGATTAAAGGATCAAAAGTCCTGAGTCACTGTAAATGCATCTACTACAGTTTTGCAAAATTGCTCTTTCAAAGATTGCACCAAGGAGCTCATTTTGGAAAGGCCAGGGATGCTCTCCCTGTTAAAGTTTCCTCCCAACACCAAGAGCACTGTGCATTCCAGGGCCGCTCCCTCTCTGCCCCAGCTGGAAGCAGCCTCCTTAGAGATGGCTAAGAGTGCCAGACGGTACGTGCCACTGCCCACCAGGGCCAGGATCAGCACCCTTCACCAGCAGATGGCTGGCTTGTGGTTGAGTCTCTCCCACCCAGTCTGATGACCCAGACAGCCACAGAAGGCGAGACGCAGAACCCACGCCCACCAGGGCAAGCCATGTGCGTTTTCCTGTCCCCGTGATATTGGCAGCTTGGCTGCAGGCAAAGCATCTCCTAAAGCAACAGATCACGAGGCTGACAGCAGCAGGACCCAACTACGCTGACTCCTGAATGCCATCCTTGTTGTCTCCCTGCTATGGCCTGTTCTCTGTTCCCTGCACAGAGAACAAAGCTGATTATTTCTAGGGTGGATTTATGCTGGGGCTTGCGGCTCATGCAGGTAAACAAGTGGAAGGCTGGCAGGGCTGTCAGGGAAGAGCCACCCGAGGACAGAAGCAAGAAGGACCACAGTGACACTGCACATTTGTTCCTACTGCCCCTTGCTTCCCGATGGCTCCCTGCAGGAGGGGGAAGTCTATGAATGGCTTTGGTGTCATGAGGAGTGCCATCCGGTGTCATTCATTAAACTCAAGAACCATCGTGTGTTAACAGCCAACCAGGCAAAAAACAAAACAACACACACAAAAAAAAATACTAGTGCTCTCCTTCAGCATGGATCCCCCTCCCCAGCATCTGTCAAAGCCCTGGGCATCACCCTCCCTGCTCTGGCGGGGGGCTGGGGGTGAGGGCAGGTTCTCAAGGCCCAGCTGTCTTGCAGCCCAGCTGGAAGCTCATGCTCCATGGCTTTTCAAGTCCCATCCATCAACACCCTTTTTCTCCGTGGCGGGTTCCTGGCCCCCACCTCCACCCCAGTCCGCCCTCTGATTGGCCTGCTTTCCTGAACAAATGCTTTATTTCTCGCATGGATGAACGTCTTGGCACCGCAGCCCTGTTATGCACTGGATTGAGCACCATACCCATTGAAAGTGAGGGGTAATCATTTTTCTCTTGTAAATATGGAGCCAGGACGGGTAAGCTTCCTATGCACTGCTCATGGTGCTGTCAGACACATCAGCCCCTGCGAGAAGCATCGAAAGATTTCTTCATGAGAACAGGGAGGTGGCACAGGAGACGCGTGACCGTGAAGATGCCATGTGTCACATCCAGCAGGAGATGCACATGCAAGGTGCCTTCTGGGCTGGACAGAGCACACACAAGTACAGAAAACTGCCCCAGTGCAGACCGGGGAAGGGGCCGTGCACACCCTTTCCAAGGGCATTGAAATTCAAGTTGAAAAATAATTGTTATCCAACGCAAAACAATAACACCACATCCTCAGGACGCTGCAGAGAGGCTGCCAGTTCCTGAACAGTGACAAGCACGAGGTTTAGAGTCAGAGATGCCTGGTATTGATCCCAGCTCTGCCACATTCTGGCCCATTTCCTATTTCTATAATGAAATATCTGAGATTGGTATTTGCAGAGGCAATAAGTTTATCTGGCTCACAGATAGGTTCAAGGGCATGGCCCCAATATCAATAAGCTCAGGAGGCGCCCACAGCAAATGGCATCGTGGTGGGGGCATGTGTGAGAGATCCTGTGGTGGGACAGGAAGTCAGCAACAGACCCAGAAGAACTGGGGTCCCAGTTCAATGACATTAGTCCTTTGCCAGGGCATAGACTCCAGTTATTACAGAACTGGGGCCTTCTGAGAAACTGAGGCAGGATGAAGACCCCCCTTCAAACTCTGATTCTTGCAATTGAGTCAGAAAATTTTCAGACGTGTCACTCATAGTAACTGGAATGAGGTTATTGAAGGGATAAAAGAAGGGGAAGGAGATACTCTTAAGGGAGGGAGTGGGTCGTCTCAGAGCAGAGGAACATCCTGCCTTTCCTGCATCCAGTTTTCTTGGGGATCCCAGAGAAGTTTCCAGAAAGTCCCGCCCAGGTCTACCTCTTGGCTTTTGACTGATAGCAAGATGACTTGGGTACCTATTACCATGACAATTCTAGGTCACCTTGGCCCGTGTTGATGGTTCTAATTGGATTCTTCATCATACATTCTTACAGAGTTTATGGTTAGGAGGAACTATCCTTATCTTCCAGAATCTGGTGTGTGAAAAGGGTCACAAAAGTCTCTTCCTTCAAAGTAACTTGGGTTCTTCTTATCAACCGTGTTTCCTGCCTGCATTTCCTTGCAGATAACAGGTAGTTTGCTGAGGCATGCGACATATCCTGTCCACTTAGGCCAGGCAGGGCTGCAGATAATTTTTTTTTTTTTTTGGCAAAGAAAGCACATGGGGGTCAGCACAGTGGGTCCATTTTATATAATTTTTCTTTAGCCTTGTGTTCCCACCAACCTCATCTGTCTGTCCCCTAACATTAGTGACCTAAGGATCACACATTGGGCTCCATGTCTTCATGTGGCCACACTTCCAACACAGGAACCCTAGGGGGACAATCTGAATCCAAATCTTAGCACTACCTGACCCAGGAATTTCCACATGACCCCTGACCATTCGTTTCCCAGTTACATGAAGTGAACATGGTAATTGACAGCGCCGGTTGGAGGTTACAGGGACGAGCCAGCACGCTGCCTGGCATGCAGGAACTGGTCAGGGCTTGGTCCTTGGCTCTGGAGCCTTCCACAGGCTTCACCTTCACCAGGCAGACAGTGCGAGTTGGGGTTCTTCCTCATCCAATGAACTGGGTCAATGCACCTCTTGTTGAAGCCTCAGGCTGCCCAAAGTCCTCCACCTGTGGACATCTGGTCAGTGAAGGAGCCTCACTCGAAGCCAATGATCCTCCGTGAAGAATTCTTCCAAGTAAGAGACTTGGAAATAGGGGGCTCAGCAGGGTCCCTCATTCGCCCATCCACCCATTCATTCATCCACAGACTCTTACGAAGCACCTGCTAGGTGCGAGACATTGTCACTTGGAGAGAGTTCGGGTCACTTCACTTCCAGTCCAAGCTTATTACAGGCACTTGGGACTGCTCTTCTGGTTTCACTCCGATCTTAGATGCACAGGGAATATCTTTTTTTTTTTTTCTCACCACGCATAAATATTGATCAGATGACTTTTTAAAACATCTAATTGCCTATTGCACATCTGCTGAGAAATGTCCTTTGTCCAATATTCCCTCCAAGCAGCTGCACAGGAACCCGAGCTGTAATTTCCCTAACACATCCGTCAACATTTACGCCCCACTCTATACCACCTACAGAAATGTTCATAGCACTTAAAACCACAGCTGGTTTTCAGCACTCACACTGTAATTCCCCAATTAACAAGGCTTAAAAAATCATTCCAGGGTGGACCAGGAAGTATGCAAGCCACAGATAGAACTGTGATTATACCTGGCCCTTCTGGGTAGCTCTCACCTTAGCCTGCTGGAATCACTCTGCAAATGCTAATTAGTCAGATTCATTCAGGGCCGCCCCTGGGGGATGTGGCAGTCACTTGCCAACTGGAAGAGAAGCCCTGAGCCACTTTCTCCATGGAACTGGTAGGTCAATGGCAGAAATCCAGGTTCCTGCCAGGTGGGGTACCTGAGAACAAACTGAAGCAACCAAAAGAGTTCTGCAAACAGTTGCAGATATCCAGGGGAAAAAAAAAGGGAGAAGGAATGCCTCAGAGTTCCCAAAACTTGGAGAAAGAAGGGGACATTGCAACCGTCCCTCTGGGAGTCGTGCCTGGGAAGGGAGGAGCTGATATTGCAAACTGTTGACCTTACTGCTTTAGGTTACCCAGCAGAGAAAGCAGAGATGGTCATTTAACCCATCTGCCTGCCTCTGGCCTCTCTGGCCTCTCTGCCTCTATAAGCAAATATAGTCAGCTGTTGTCAATCTTCCTCTCACACTTTCAACCAGGTAATTGTCTATTAAGAATCTTGAACACTCCCACAACCCTTCACCTATTTTAGGATAAAAACCACCTGCTGCTGATGTATAATTAAGTTTTATTTGAACACGGCCCACAGCCATTCATTTACAGAGCATCTACGGCTACTCAGCTCTCCGATGGCAGAATGGAGTATGGTCTGCCCTCCTTACCCATGGCTCAGCATCTGCTGCTTCTATCAATAGCAGATCCAAAATGTGTGGGGAAAAAAAGAATGTGAGCTGAACGTGCACACACTTTGTTTTCCTCGTCATTATTTCCTTAAAATACAGTACAGCACCTATTGACATAGTATTTACATGGCATTTGGTATTATGAGTCACCTGGCGATGACTTAAGGAACACAGAAGGATGTGTGTCGGTTCTATGTAGATCCCGCACCACTTTATAAAAAAGGACTTGCATATTCACTGACACTGGAACCAAGGGTTGGTCATTGCCATGGAGATCAGATGACCTACAGCACATAAAATGTTTACCATCCAGTCCACTGGAGAAGCTGTTTGCCAACCTCTCGTCTATGCCAATGCTTTGGACTCATTTCGTGAAAGCACTTCTTCTAACAGAAAAGGATACTCATTGGCCTTTTACAAGTACAAATTTTAAAGTCCCCTGTGGCATCTTAAATCCCTGTGACTCTTGTCCCACAATATGTTTGTCTTAGCATAAATATCACAGCTATTTTGTTTGTCCTGAATCTGCAGGCAAAACGGATGACGCGAGAAAACGTGCAATGGTTAATTTGTGCTCCTGAGGAAGAAGGAATGAATCCCTGCATTAAATTCTAAATGTTTCAGGCTAACATTTGAAGGTCCACAGTCCAGGAAACACAGGAGATACATGGAAATGCATTTAACCAGCGCCCAGGCAGAAAAACAGAAACCACTCCAAGTATCAGAAAAGGAGGGAATTTTATGTGAGAAATTGGATCAGAAGGGGGTGGGAGAGCTGGGGCATCCACGTGGGGGCAGTGAGATGATCGAGAGATAAACCATGATCACCCATTGCCCCATGGCTAGGGAGAGACAGGGTAGAGGTAGGATTGCTGGAACCCAGGAGCTGGGGCCCGTCTCACAGCTAGAACTGTGGTGGGCCGGAGGTGGGGACTGTGCCCTGGTATCCTTCTTAGAAGAGCAATAGTAGCTGCCAAGCCTTCTCCTCTTTTCTGTCCTCCAATCTCTCACCAGAGTCCATCAGGTGCCACTCAGAGGCTAAAAAGGGTGACAGAGTGTCAGTGAGTTCATTACAGTGTGGGGTCTGGTTCTCAGGGTCACAACCCACAACCTCCTTCTAACCACAAATTATTGACTTCTGGAAATGTATTCACTCTGATGAAATTCATCTAAAATTCTCAAATGTATAACACCAGAGGAACCCTCTGGCCGAGGAGACGTTTCTAAAGGCCTTTGACATCATTTCCTGTTCCAGGAAATCCTACTCGTTGGCAGAATCTCTGGGGCATGGACGCAGAATCTGGGGAGCTGGTTTCATGATCGGTTTTCAGCCGTCAGGTCCCCACGGGGTGAATGATCCTCCTGGGCAGTCTACACCTGCCATCTTAAACAGACCCTCTGTCTTGGGTCAAGGTCCCTCTCCGAGGATCTGTGCCTAAGCAATACCAGCATTTGCTCAGTGACTAACCCGTCATGCTTTCATGACTGACTAATGGGCAACTCTTCGTCTGATAAGCTAACACAATCAATCAAGTCTTAATCTGGCCTGGGAGACATTCAGGCTCTCGGAGAAGACCAGACACCTCTCTCGTCTTATGCATTATATGTTGTTAGTGTGACTTAACTCTCAGAAGGTGGTCATTTCCAGAACGTGGGCATGAGGACCCCCCACCTGGCCCTTCTTCAGATGCAGAAGACACTTCAGTGTGCTGGCCACACCCTGTGTTTCCCCAGCTGCAGGCCTGGGTGGATCTTCGTCTCCCACAGACTGCCTGTCCCCAGGTCCCAGCCTGCACTCAGGGTCCATCATCAGTCCGGTCCTGGTTCGTCTTGATCTCCGGGTCAAGCTAACTTGATTGCCCACCCTCAGTGGTCTCAGAGAATCTCCATTTTAATAAATGAAAACTTTGAATAAGATACTCTGAGACCATTATTATGGCTGGAGGTCCCATTTGACTTCAAAAATTCTATACTCAGGACCGAGGACATGTCTTCCTCACCTCCACCACCCGCAGCGTGCTTGATATCTCATAATGTCCCCAGTTACCTGCGGGAATGACTCACAGCTGCCTGGTTTCTCTCTGAGAACAGTTCCCCAGAGCATCCTATTATTAGATATCTCCAGTTTCTAGACGATCTTCCTCCTTTCAGCCTAAATCCTTATGGTTTCCATCTAAGTCTCTTTGAGATTCTATAAAAAAATATCTGAAGAGTAGGAATTCTATAAACAATGGAATTTTTTTTGCTCACAATTCTGGACACTGGGAAGTCCAAGATCAAGCTACCCATAGAAACAGTGTCTGCTGAGGGTCTGCTCCTCATCGATGCCACCTTCTGAGTGTCCTCACGTGGAGAAAGATGACAAACAAGCTCTTTGGGCCTCTTTTATAAGAACACTAGTCCCACTCATGAGGACTTTAATCTCACGTCCTGGTCATCTCCTAAGGGCCCTGCCTCCCATTCCATCACATTGAGATATCAATATGGGAGGGATACAAACGTCCAGTCTGGGACAGGGACCACCTCGATATTAGAAGAGAGCCACTGGGCTGTGCCTGAGACTCCTGCTCTCTCAGCCCCACTCGCTCACGTCACACTCTCTGGTGTCCACTACCTCAGCTCTCTCTCTGAAAAGGGTCCATTCCTGGAACCTACCTTCCACATCGGTTGGACTTCCCATTCAGATCAAACCTCACTGGACATACTCCTGGGTTCTCACGTAAGCTTGATCACTGTCCTCGACCCTTGAAAGCCATTTTAGATAACGTTCTCCACAACCCCCCCCCCCAAAAAAAAAGACAGCTCGGAGCCTCAGAGCCAGGCGCCTCCTTCTAGACCAGCCCTGGAGCATGGCATTCGATCTGCAGATGCTAGAGCTGGCTCTTCTGTTGGGGATTGAGCTGTGCCCCTCTGCCATCCTCTTGGTGGCCACAGAGATCTCAGTTCATATTCACAGTGAGTTATATGCACATGTAAATGAGTCCGACCTTGTCATAATCTCACTTTACAACTTAATCTCAAGCCAGTCCATCGCCCAGAGAGAGAGAGAGAGAGGGAGAGAATCTAGATGTCTCTGGACAGCTAGCCGCCACCTTGCCCAGCCAGCCACCACCTTGTCAAGCTCACCCCTGCTCTCACCAAGCACGTGCAGCTCCCTCCATGTGGCAGCCACAGAGAGCTTCAAGACGTCTCTCACTGAACACACCCAGTGGCTCTCCTCTGTCCTTAGGGGAAAGACCAGAACTCCTGGCAAGGTTTTTGTGGCCATTTGTAGATCCTTCAGAAGCCACTTAACTTCCCCTCCCCTAGACCCAGCCCACGCTGCACCACACAGCCTCGTAGACTGTGTAACACTGTCACGGTCATCTAACTTCAGGTCTACTTGTGTGACGATTGGACTTTCACCTACCTTCCCCTCTGAAGACTAAGCTCACGAAACAGGGACCAGGTCTGTTTCTGCTTCCCACCATGTCCCCGGTATCGGGTACAGGATCTGACACAAAATGTCCTCAAGAAGTGTTTTCAAATGGGAGAACAGGAGGAAGGATGGTGTGGTACCCTGAATGACAGCATCCCCCAAAGATATTCTTAATCCCCAGAACCCAGGAGTGTGACCGGATATGGCAAAGGGGACTTGAGAGTGTGATGATGGTTCTAGAGATAAGGACATGGTCCTGGATGATCTGGGTGAGTCTAAGGTGGTGACAAGGTTCATGTCAGAGAAAGTAGAGGAAGGTCAGTGGAGAGGGTGGGGGACCTAAGGAGGGAAGAGGGGCGGGGGGGGTGATTCCGGGGAGGGGTGATGGGCCAAGTGGCCCAGGGGCCTCCACAAGCCAGAAAGGCAAGGAAGCAGGTTCCCCCCTAAAGGTTCTGGAAGGAGCTGCCTGCCCACACTTGAGCCCAGAGAGCCTGATTTCTGGCCTTTATAACCACAAGAGAATAAATCTGTATTGTTTTAAGCCACAAAATTGGTAGTCATTTGTCGTAGCAGTCAGAGGAATCTAATACAGACCCTGAAAAAATGAGAAGAAACAAGAAGATATTTCTAGGTCTGTTTAATATTTGGGGAAAGGTAAGATGGAACTGAAATGCCTTTGAGGAGAGGTCCTTTCAGAAAGATCGAGTTCATCTACCCAAGAACCGGTCAAAAGAAGCCAAGTCCCTCCCGCCCACGGAGGACCTCCAGCTCCCACCTCCCAGCCTCGCCCTGGATGGCACCACTGCCCTCTGCATTCTCACCTCTGAACTCTGAGGCCCAGGGTCCACATCGCCCTTCCGGCAACTGAAGGCTCCCGTCTCCTGTCCGTGCCTGTCCCCACCCCAGGCTCCCGTCTCTGCCCTGAGAGCTGGGAAAGCCTGAGCAGATCCAGGATGAGCAGCGTGGGAGGAAGGTGAAGCTCATGTCTTCTAGGTCCTTGTCCTGCCCTCTGTCCACCCCTCGTGGGGCCCCTTGCCCACAGTCCAAAAGATCAGGACACTTGGGGCCTCCCTCGAGGGAGATAAAAGCAACGCTTTCTGCCACCCAGAGGGACCCAACATATCTCCATGTGCAGTTCCTGCTCCAATGTATTCCACAGCGGGTCTTTTCTGTGTCATTGGAGGCCCAGGCTTGCCTGGCACGTGTCCTAATTTCCCTCTGCCTCAAAGAAGCCCCCTGACCGAAGGGGGTTGGCCTGCCTTCTCTTCAGAGCACAAGCTCCCTGCTCCAGCAAGTGACATGACATTTGCATAAAGCCTGAATCGAGATGCTCAGGAGTGGGCCATGCATTCAGAGAGCCCCTTGCTCTGTTCCTGTCCATCAGCCTCGGCAGGGATCATCTGCCCCCGGTCTCTGTTTCTGCACAGCCAGCGTCATAGCCAGGCAGTGCAAGGAGGCAGGAACGGAGCCAGCTGCCTGCCGACTTTAATGTTAAAACGTGTTGAACATTCACAGGCCACAGAACTCTGCTAAGTGAACCAAATGGACTCCCTAAAGCCATATGCTCACTCCGCCACAGCCCAGCTGCAGCCCGCCTGCAAGCAGGGAGCAGACTTGCAGGGGAGGGCTGGGGACTGTTTTCTTTTCCCTGTTGAACTGCTAATACCAGATGCTGATGTCACCATCAGAGAACTGGCAGAGAGAAGTCGGCAGCAAGCACAGCATCCCTGGGGAACCAGAATGTGTCCTCCCTAGCCAGCACGTTGGAGAGACTTCTCGAGATGCCTGCGGCCCAGCGTGCTCAGAGGATGAGGCTGGCAGAGGAGCCCTGGCAGAGACACTCCTACTCCTCACCAAGGACTCCTGTTCTCTTGGGCACACAGCTGGGCACATGTGTCAGCCTCCCTTGCACCAAGGTGCAGCTGCTGAGGCTCAAGAGAGGCTACCCCAAAATGAAGGCCTTGGAAGCCAAGTCTCTTGCTGCCTCCTGTCTCAGCCCTTGTGCTCCTTCAAGGAAAGCCGTGGAAACAAGAATTCCTCTTCCTCAAGGTGGGCCACAGAGACTGAACCCTTTCCCCCAAAGAACCATAAAACTTGTCACTATTACTCTAATCTTCTCCTACCTCTGTGTAACAGCTGGCCACAGACATTAGGTTTTCATCTCAGAGGGTCGTTCTTTACTCTCAGAAGGTAAGAAATGCTACCACTGAGGGACAAAGAAACATCTTCACAAAGACCTGGCTGGGTTTCTCTGCTTGGTCTGTTGGATTCTATTCTTATAATGCTGTCCACGCTTCACTAAAACTAAGCCTGACAGTGGATCATTCACTCCAGATCTTGTTAAAACACAGGGGGTGGCTGGGCCCCAGCTCCAGTTTCTGATCTATGTGGGCTGAACAGGGACCACACTTGGAGAACCACTTCTTTGGGTCAATGTCACTCAAACGTTGCTACATTTCAGAGTTTCCGGGACAGTTAAAAAAATATTCCAAACTGTAGCTGATCCCCCAACCAGTCAAACCAGAATCTTCTCTGAGAATAGATTCCCGTCATCAATAGTTCTTGAAATTGGACAGAGGATTCTCATTTTTCAACCCAGCTTGAGAAATGAGGCCCTAGATCAGTGTTTTCAAACACGAATATCCCTGTCAATTACCTGGGTATCTTGTTAAAACGCAAATTTTTATCCTGTTGATCTGGGAAAGGGCCTGGGATTCTGTATCTTTAACAAGCTCCAAGGTCATAACGGAGCTGCCATCTGGGGAGCCACACTTTGAGTGACAAGCCAGTTTTACTCAGCTTTTTTGTTGTTGTTGTGACCAAAAGATGTGACAAGAACAGCATAGAGGAGGAAAAGTTTATTTTGGCTCATGGATGCAGAGGTTAATCCATGGAGGGCCAAGTGCCTAGCTCTGGGCCCTAGGTAAGGCAGAATGTCATGGTAGAAGGGCTCATGGTGGAGGAAAGCAGCTCAGGACATGGCCACCAGGAAAAAGAGAGAGCTTCACTCACCAGGGACAAAATACAAACCCAAAGGCACACCCCTAGCCATCTGCCTCCTCCAGCCACCCTGTGCCTTCCCACAGTTACCACCCAGTTAATCCATTCCCCTGGATTAATCCACTGATTAGGCCACAACTCTCATAATCTGATTGTTTCATCTCTGAATTGTCTTACACACGAGCTGTTGAAGAACACCTCGTATCCAAACCATCACAAAATCTCGGATCAGGCTGGTGTTTCAGAAGCACCTGCAAAACTGTGCTAGAAAACAAAGTTTGCCAGCCCCCGGGTGTCTGAATTTCTGACTCTGAGACTGGGGTTGCATGTTGAACTATTTCCCAAAGGAAGTTCTGGCTGCCATTCCCGACAGAAAAGAAGGAAATGGATTCTGAGCCATGACAGATGTTCGCTACCTGTATACAGATCCTGATCCATTCCGGGAAGCACTCATGCTCCTGGGATTAGCCACAAACACTACCTCTGCCTCCAAGGGATGCTGGGCGGGGCTCACAAGGGCAGCAGTCTTCTCCCTCTCAGTCTGAGCCCCCACCTCCTCGCAGAGGCAGAACCAGGTTAGGTATCTGTTGCTGATAATATTATTGTTGCAAAGACAAGAGCAACAATGTAGCCACTAGTACCATCACTCCCCAAAGATTTCCGCTACTGTAGGTTAACCTGGTGGATGGCTTCCTACACATCAGGCTCTCTCATAAGCACTTGAAATTTTTTCCTGCGACCACCCCCATGAGAGGTGATCTGTTATGACATTTGCATTGTGTCGGAGAGAAAACTGAGGCATTGAAAAGAAAAATAACAGCCCCAAGGTCACAAAACTAGGATTTGAAACCAGACCGTCTGACTGTAATAATTATTACCCTGTGCCATCTCCCTCGGGGCCCAGGAAATAACAACTATGACCTGAAAAGGAAGAGCCAGACAGTGACACTGAAGATAATTATCACTGACATCTTTCATCCTTCCCCAGTCTTATATCTCGAGTGCTCACAAAGGTGAATTATTTACACAGCAAATAGAAAATCACAGAAAGGATGCAGAAGAGTCAGCCGAAAACTGAGGAGGATCCCCCAATTCCTGCTTCCCAGCTGAAGCTCTGGAAAGCCGTGAGTGGCGTGTCTCCAGCCCCGTCCTACAGATGTGTGGTGCAGAGAGTGAAGAGAAGCACTTTGCAGCTGTTCTGTGAATTTGGGTCAGTTGCTGGACCTCACTTATCCTTGGTTTCCTCATCTGCAAAAGGGTCTGGAACAGAGCCTGCCTCACAAGTTACAGGGAGAGGTGACCAAGGTATGGCATCCAGAGGGCTCAGCCCCGCATCTGCCCCAGGTAAGCATGAAAGCTGTGCCAACTAGGAGGAGCTGTTAACATCATCAGTAAACCAAGAAGAGAGAAGTGTAAGAGTCTGCCCACAGGGGCATGAGATGGGTTAGAAATAGTGTGTGAGCCTTGCCTGGCACCAGATCAACACTTAAAAAGCTGGTGCTGTTCCCACGGCAGGCACGCACCGGCTCCCTGTGAGCCAGCCTGTGTTGATGGACACATCATGCATCCGACAACATCCACTTGTCCATCATCTGCTTGTTTTGATGTTCATGGAAAGGGGCTATGTTCTTCGTGTGTTTTAAAAGTGGCACCCACAGGATGGATCAGGGTGGGTGCGAAGGGGTCAAGATGATGGTCCTAGCCAGGGCTGCGAGGCCAGGCGGTGGGGACGGAGTCAGAGAGCGTGAAGCTGGAGGCCTGAACCCAAGATGTCCTGCTGCAGTCTGGCTGGGCACAAATCACGAGCCACTCAAGCAGGAACAAACTTTATTTCCCAACTCACGCGAACGCCACCCACATGGCCCTTCCAGGCACACCACACACCAACCGGGACTCCTTCCCCCGGGCTGCGCGTGCACTCAACTCTCTCGGAATCCATGAGAATTAAACGGGAACTTCAAAGTAGTGGGCACCCGAGGCAGCAAGAGCCGCCCTATACCGGACAGTAAAGTTCTAATATATAATGGAATCAATCCAGCATCATCTTAATGGCTCGCCTCTCAACCAATACTATTGGGAAAATGCTAGGGGCCATTCTGACTCAGCTGTGGCTCTCAGCAATGTCCCTTCTTCCTAAGATGTCCCACGAAGGCAATGGGGGGGGGGGACACTGGGGGTCTACAACAGAGTGCTACCTGAACATGAGCCTGGGTGCCCTGGAACCAGTTTAGATGAAGAAAACGAGGCCTGAACCAAAGCAGGCGTTTGGGGAATTGATAGGAAGGGAGATAAGTGAGAGGCACCGTGGCGTGTTGGTGTGAGCCGTTGGCTTTGGGATGGGAAGGATGAGGCAGGAGGGCAGAGCCCCAGGTTTCTGGCATGGAAGCCAGGGGCAGAGATTGCTGGTTATTAGCCCTCCTTCATTTCCATCAGAAATCCGGCCACTATGTGTTATCTTTAAAAAAACGCAAAAGTCTCCCAGAATGCCTTGCAAGAAAAGGAATCATGTGACATCTAGCCAAAGAGATGAAGAATTGAATGGAGCTTTCTGGGCCACACCCTCTCAGTCACCCTTCTCCCTTCTTCCTACCAGTCAACGAGGGCAGGGTAGAAGCAGGTGTGCAGGGCCATATGGAAACCCTATAGACCTGAGGACCCCATCAGCTCAGGTGCGGGTCCTAGCCAGACCAAGAGGCTGCTGAACGGGAGAAGGTGGGGGAACAGCTACCCCTGTGTGACTCATAATACGTAAGGACAATCCAACGAATTCTACCAAAGGGCCTTTTATTTTGTCTTGAAGCACGTCTGGTCCTGGGTGGAGCAATATGTTATTTTCTTTTGACTTTTCACCACAGAGCAGAACCATAGAATCATTGTCACAGTAAGCCACTCTCCTGCGTCAGGGGGAAATCAGATGATGCAAATGGCACCTGGCAGAGTCACCGAGACTTCAGTCCAGGGTGAAGTTCCCTCTGAGGCTGCAGCCTCTCTGCCTCCAGGGCTCGACTCATCTGCCCTGGCTGCAGGAGACAGCTTCACCCAAGCAGCAATTATAAGGGACAGAGTCCTTTTCTGTGCATTTCATGATGGCTGCCTCAGAGAACATCCACGGGTGTATTTCCATCATGCAACACTGCGAAACTCGTGACCTTAAATGGAGTGACACTGGACTGTGTTCCACCCCGTGGAAACCAGTGGGTTCTCCATGAAGTGTCTTTGTGGGGTGGCCATCATCACCTGGTTCACAAACCACCATCGGGGACCTTGCCTCCATCCGCTCTCTCCCTCTCTGAAAATGTAATGTCACCAGCCCCTCTGTCACCAGCAGATTCCTCTCAGGGAAAACTAACACTGACCAGGCTGACAGGCTTGATGTCTAAGCCCAGACAACAGCTTCTCAGTTTAGAGTGAGGTACAAGTGCCGGGCTGGACCGAAACTTTCATATCCACCCCGACAGGGGTGTCCATGTCCACACCATCGGAAATCCATAAAGAGCGCCAAGTAATGCCGTCCCCACCCCTGCCTGAGGAGACCCCCAGTGCCTCCAGACACTTTCCTGATTGTCAAGGTCTTTCTCTGCATACGTGAATAGCAGAAAGACGAATAGCTAATAAGGGGGCCTTCTGTTCCTCCTGTGTCTTTAAGATGACTTTGCAGGATGGCTGCTCTGATCTATTATGTATCCATATGAAAGTTTAACACTCGGAAGCCATTCTTACTTCTAAGTTCTTAAGGAGTAACTCACTTCAGACCCCAGGACTGTCAGAAGCAATGATTCTGCCTGTGGCACGAGCCCTTCTCACAGCCTCATTGTCTGATGTTCTGTTTAAGCACCAACCACACTTCAAATTCTGGGCCTCGGGGAAATTTTTCAGGAAGGCCCCAGATCGTCCTTTCTGCTTAGAAAATAAGCCACAACTTTCCTAGAAAAGGGCTTTGAGCAGGACCTCTGTGGGATTCCAAGGCTGGCTGGGCATCATTATGCCCCTGTCTATAGGGGCCAGTGCTCGGCTGAATTCACAGGTGAAGCTTACAGGGCACTCACTGGCACTGTCACACAACAATCCCCTACCTGTTGTCCCTGCCGCAGTTCAAGCCCTCTCTTCTCTCCCAGGAAGGCCAGATTAGTCACCCGGCATTTGGAGAGCTGAAGAGGGAGGCCCAGGATAGAAAAGGTTCTCTGGCACCCGAGGCAGGTTCCCAACCCATCCTGAGAGATGTTCCATTTCTCTGGCACTGGCAACTGCCTGCTGCTGACACACAAGCCACCAGATGCAAAAACATATCACTCCAAGTGGCAGTTTGCACCGTGGCTGCGGGGCTTAAAAACAGAGCAGGAACAGGGAGCACGTTGGGTCCCTCCTCCTGCTGAGCTGGCCCCGTCCACTCATAAATAGCACCAAGACAGCCGTTGAGCCCTCCGTGGCCTGGACGTCCAGGCTGGACGTGTAAGAAGGGAACTGGGAGCACCTCTGTTCCCCGGGGATGGGCTGGCGTCCAGTGGGTCCTGGGATGCGCTCTCTGGACGCCTTCTCTAAACGAAGTGGAAACGCTGGTGGGAGTCCAAAGCCCCTTCCGATTCCCACGATCTATTTTAATCAGTGTTTTGTTAATTACAAAAAAAAAAAATTCTACAGCTCTGCAGACACAGAGAAATCAATTCACATTATAATGGGAGGAAAGAAGTAATTCATTTGGGAAATATTTAAGAGCATCTTCCACTACAGGGTGCCCTGCGCGCTCTCCGGTGGCCACTCCATGGCATGAATATGGTCATGCTATTTCCTTCTACCATTTAGTTCAGGTGAGAGCTTGAAGCAGTTAGCCCCAAAAGTCATTAAAATGGCAAGGTTTTATGTTGGTATCTACTTTCCTATGCTGGGCCATCTCACCCTTTACCTCAGCTCTCCCCACCCAGTGGCCTGCACAGGCCCTGTGGAGCTGCCTGCTACCCCCAGCCCAGGAACCTGGGGAGGCCAGAAAGGCACAGTGAGGACCCTGGTGGTCAGGGGCCAATGGGGTTAGAGCCTGGCTTCACGGTGGGGTCCAAGGTCAAGGCCAGACATTGCCCTCTACCAGCTTTGAGTCCTTGAGCCTGTTTCCCTGTGTAAAAGAGAACAGATCGGCCTCTCCTGCCCACTGCAGGATCAGGAAGAAGGCATTGGCTAACCCCCGCCAGGTGCTCTGCACAGTGTAGAGTAGAATAGGAGTTGATTCCAAGACGGCTCTTGCTATCATCAGAGATGAGCGAGACTTCGCAATTTGAATATCATCAAGAAAGCCTGCGTTCAGATGCCAGGGATACAATGCTCGCTGTGTGTATCACAATAGTGGTGTCAAAACAGCCGCATCACACGGCGCTCCTCTATAGAAAGCGCCACCCCTGCTCTCACAAAGCTGGAGATGGGAGACGTCCCTGACAGGGCACTACGACTTGGGAGGCAAAGGCCTCCCAACCCGTGTTCCTGGAGAGCTGTGCACACACAGAGCAGGTGGGGAGCCCCGTGAAGCGCCTTCCTGTGAGGTGTCTCGAAGGCGGGGGAGGGGGGGTGCTCCTGAGGCTTCACTCTCAGGAGCTTCTCCCACTTCCACCTGCAGCTCGACCACTTGGTTTTCTTCAATACGATCCTGTGGGTCCCAGGCACCAGCTTCCTTTATCTGGTCAAGAAAACAATAGAGGCCATGCCTTTGTTTATCCATCCCTCATCCAAGTCCCCCAAAATACTACCGTCCTCACGTCCATATGCCATTTTAATTATTTATCCCCTGTACAATAAGCTTAAAACGAAGGCCCTTCAAAATCAAGCACTAACCTCTCGATTCAAGCGTATTTCCAGGAATTTCCCCTGAGCTCTCCGCTTTTGCCCTTTCAGGGTTTTCTGTCCTGATCTAAATTGAGGTGTCCCCCAGAAACTCGTGTGAGACAACGCAAGTGTGCTGAGAGGTGAGGGGGTGAGCCTCTGAGAGCTACTTCACCATCCATGGTGAGTCCACCTGAATGGATGAACTGGCTGGTGACTCTGGGCGGGAAGGTGTGGCGGGAGGAAGATGTCACTGAGTGTGCCTTTGGGGTTTACCTTTGTCCCTGATGAGCAGAGCTCCCTGTTTCCTGGCTGCCATGTTCCCAGCTGCTTTCCCCCACCAGGATGCTCTACCTCTCCTTGGGCTCAGCGTCCTGGAGCCAGCCAACCACAGACGGAACCTCGAAACCAGGAACCAAACAAACCGAGTCTTCCTGTAATTGTTTTTGTTGGGAATCGTGGTCGCAGTGACACTAAACTGACTGTCCTCTATTCACCCGGTATTTCTTAAGACAAGGTCTCCTGCCCTGGAGACTCCTGCCTTCTCTTTCAGGGACACACTCCTGTTCTGTTTCCAGCCTGTCCTGGTCACTCCATCTGACAGGACCCCCTTTCCCTCCAGGACTGTCACCTACATGCTGCACTGGGCTGCAGGGACAGGCTGCCTGTCGATGCTGGTTGAAGATGTTTCACAAGTGAATGAAAACTCAACATGAAGAGTCTTTTCTCTTTTAACTGGACAGAAAGCACAATCACGCCCTTCCTAATCTCTTGAAGAAGACAAACAGGCATACGACCGCACTCCACAGTCGGAATCGCTCCTGGAGATGTGCGAGTGACGTGTGAAGGAGTGTGTCAGTCAGCTCGGCACCACTGTGACCAGAAGACCTGACAAGAACAATGTGGAGGAGGAAAAGCCTCTTTTGGGTCGTGGTTTCAGAAGTTTTGTCCAGGGTCAGCTGAACTCCACGGCTCTAGGATGGAGTGAGTCAGAACACGGTGTCGGGAAGGCATGGCAGAGGACAACTGATCAGGAAGCAGAGAGAACTCCTCACCCGAGACAAAATGCAAACCCCAAAGACACGTCCCCTGTGACCTACTTCCTTCAGCCACACCCGACCTGCCTATAGTTGGCACCCAGTTAATCCACTCAAGTGGATTAATCCACTGATTAAGCCACACTGTCACCGTCTGGTCATTTCACCTCTAGACATTCTGGCATCATCTCACACATGAGCCTTTGGGGGACCTCTCAAATCCAAACTTAACAGTGGGAAAGGATAAAGCAGATGAGACACTGTACACAGACCCACAACGTGTCCAGGGACCACTACAGACTTCCTGAGGTCTGCATTCTTGGAAACTGGCCACTTGGGAAGCACAGGTGTGTGTTCCTGAAGCCACGTGGCACTGGCTCCTCCCGTCTGTGTGGAGAGGGAAGGTTTGAGGAGGTGAGCATGATGCCTGGAAATGGGTGCCCAGAGGAGCTCCGAGGCCCCATCCAGGGAGGGATGGGGATGGAGCAGAGGCGGGTGTTCACACCATATCACAGATTCGCCTGGCCTGTGCAGTCTGGTCCAGGATCCCCAGCAACACCCAAGGGCGAGGCAGCTGTCAAAGGTCAGAGCAGCAACTCCTGATGTCAGGGGTCAAGCTTGCAGGCCAAGGCAGCAAGACCTCCCTGCAGGCACAGCTGCCCTGGGCATTTCCCTCTGCACCAAAGAGCTGCCTCTGTAGCCGGGGGAAGAACCTCAGGCCTGAGGCCCCAGTGAGGCCATCCCCAGGGCTGCTCTCCCTTTTCTTTCAGGGACACAAAGCAACTCTCAACTTCAAAAGTTAATTTACTAATTAGTTTAAAAATATATGTGTATGGATATGCATGTGTGTGTGCACATGTGTGTGTGTGTATGTATGGATGTGCATGCATGTGTGCGTGTGTGTGCATGTGTGTGTGGGCCTGTGCATGTGTGTGTGTGCGTGAGTGTGCATGTGTGCATGTGTGTGCGTGTGTGCTCGTGTGTGTGCGCACACACCCTCTGAATGCTTCAGTGCCTTCAGTTCCTGACATGCAGCTCCCACAGCAGGTGAATTTGCAGCCATCAGTTCCTGGTACAGCAGGTCCAGTGTCCAGGTTGTCTAACGGACGGATTCTGTGTAACGCTGGCGTCTGGGCCCATCAGCTCTAGATCACATGTAAACCCAGGGAGGCTGGTTTGTGCTTGCTCTAATGCTCACTCTCCCATCAGGTTCCGGACCCCAGCCCTCCACACTGAAGGGGCTTTCCTCTAGATCCTTCCAGGCACACACCTGTAGTGACCCAAGACAGACCCAGTGGGCCCTGCCAGGAGCGGCACGGCCTCCAGCCCAGGAGACTCAGCCTGCCTTGGGGCCGGGATCGGTTCCCTATTTGCTGTGTAACTTTAGACAAGTCACCACCTCGGTTCTCTATGTGTCTTTTCTCATTAATAAAAATAGTGACAACAATAATTGTCCCCACCTTAAAAGCTTGTTGTAAAGATTAGATGAAATATTTGTGAAATTCCTATGTCATTAGCTATTGCTTTTTCTTCTTTTTAAAAAAAGTGTGCACACACTGTACAAAAAATTGGGTTTCTCCAAGCTCACCGTCACGCACTGAGGCCTCTGAGTGGCTGGCGGGGCTCAGCAGAGCACAAACCCAGAGCTCTCCATCCTGTGATGCAGACGCCCACCCACCGCACCCCTGAGCAGAGCCAGCCCTGCCCGGGGCTGGACCCCAGCTCTGCCCACCAGCCTGACTTCTTCCCTTCATTCTCCTCAATGGCAATGCGACTTCTCTACTCCTTGCCTCTATATAAATATCGTTTCTGTTTTCTGTATTTATTACTCAAATTGATGCATTACACCACAAGCTGCATATTTGTCTTCATTCTGAGGAGTAATAGATTTTTTTTTTTTTTTGTAATTCAATAATTTGGTTTTCCATACAAAGCAATTCAGGTCCCTACTCCCGAGGCAAGGGGAAAAAATGAAATAGCAAGTAGTTTGGTAAAGGAAGAAGAAACAGAAAAACAACAACAACAACAACAACAACAACAACAACAGAACAGAACAACCCTGGGCACAGTTTGGTGAGAGCCCTGAGGGAGAGAGAGCAATTTCTAAGTGACCACTCACCTGGGGAACGTCCAAGGTCTTTCCCGCCAATTGAATCCCACAGGGCTTCTGCTGGCTGGCAGGGCCGGAGAGGGCGAGAAGACGGCTGGTGGATCTGAGCAGGTGTCGCAAACAAACCCCTGACTACCACTTGTCCAGATGCTGCGAAAGCCAGGAGAACAAACCTGCCTATAATTCTCCCGGGAGTCGGAGGGCACCAGCAGGGACGGGGCCACTGTACGCAGGAGACCCGGGGAGGTTGTCATCCTTCTCCTGGCCACTGGTTGAGGGAATCTCATGCTTCCCTTTGGGGTTTGTGGGACGGAATTCCAGTCAACCAGATGTCACGGGAGCTCATCTGCTGTGTGGACGCAGGATGCAGTAGAGCCTGGTGGCTCCGGTTCAGGCCCCGGCCTGAGACACTGGGCTCCTGCCCTGGGCTTCCACTTCCCAGCAGGGTGAGGGCTACAGCTTCACTGTGTCCCCCAATACTCACGTGTTAGAATTTGGCTGCTGTCGGGACAGGATTAAGAGGGCAGGAATCCCAAGTTCATGATGCACTCGGGTGCTGCAGGAGCAGGCACTGACCAGCCCGTGTGCGGAAGGACTGGCTCTTGCTCGAAGGTGTTGTCTCTAGCTGTGGGCAGGATTGACTTTGCCTTACACTCATAAGTGACTCCTCAGTGGCCTGGTGACCTCAGGGCTCCAGGAGAGTAAGGAGGAAGCGGTGAGGCCCCCATATGTGTGGCCCTGCTTTGGGGTAACACGTGTTCACTGGGCAATATGTGCCTTTGCCTCCACAGCTTTCCCACGCAGGGTCAGAGACACTGTCAGGCAGCTCCCATGGAGTTCAGTGTTCCCCTGGCTCAGCTTTGGGCAAGGCCTGAGGGCTGTGCCCAGGTGCCCGGGTGGGGCACTTGCAGGAAGGAGGAGGAACAGGAAAGGCTTCAGGAAGCAGCTCCAGGCAGGAAACCCGAGCTTCCCACCTAGCAGAAGACCTTCCGGTGTGGGCGTGGGATTTGGGCTTCAGGAGGCTCAGGAGGACCATGCCTGGCAGCCAGGGAGAGCTGGTCACCAGGGGACGACTCTCGCAGGCCCAGAGCTCAGCCTACGTCAGCCAAGCCCTTTCCTGGGCCTCAGGAAAGAGACACCTTCACCAAAGCTCACGGAGCAAAGCACCAAATGTCCCACATCTTTTTTTTTTTTCTCAACATCTTGATTAAAATGTTTGTGTCTGTGTCTGTGTCTGTCTGTTGGAAGTTTGGCAGACGCTGGGGAGACGTCAAACTGAGTGATGTAATGTAGGCTTTGCACACTTGGGGAATACGCGTGTAGGTTTCTTCTGAGGCTTTACCACAGTGTGAGTCGTGTTGTTCATTCATCAAACATTTGTGAAGCGTACCCAGGTTCAGCCTTCATGCATTCCCTAACATTGCTCACACCCACCCCAGATCATTCATCCATTCAAATGATATCAGCTGAGCTTAGGCGTAGCCACTGGGAATATTAAAGCTGACCGGGCAGCGCTGTCCTTGCCCTGTTGTGCTTCCATTCCCAAGGACACAGACCGCCAACGGTGGGTGGATAGACGTGGTGCTGACGTCAACACCGATGGTGCTGAAGGCTCCAGGGGAAGTGAGCTGCCCACTGAGACCCAGGACGTGCAGGGTGGGCTGGGGAGGCTCCCTGAGGAGGTAGGGGATGTGAGGCCTGTAAGGGACCCACAGGCAAGGAGACAGCTCAGGCAGAGAGCTCAGCATGTATAGTGGCCCAAGGAGGGACAGGCCAGGGCCAGGTTAGAGGCCAGTGAGCAAGGGGAGACCGCTCTGCTGCCAGGAATGAGGACCCTGAGCCTCAACTCTCTACTTTAGGATTTCTTCCTACCCTGGACCTCAACACCCACTCTGAGCCCTAGCCATCCAGGGGCACCTGCCCTGCACCACTCTCCTCCCTACCCCAGTGCCTTTGACTCTGCACTGTGCCCGGAGTGGTGTCACCAGCATCCCACCCTCTAAATCCAATGCTTGGTCTCATTTAAAGTGCACGCAAAGGGCTGCTTTTCAACACCTCTGAGTCTCACCGACACGCTCCAGCCAGAGCCACCTGCCCTCTTCCCCAGGGACGCATAAACACAAATTTAGGTAAAAATCTCTAATAAACGCACACGTGTGTACGTGTATGTCTCTGTCTCCGGATGACATGGTTTGATTACTGAAGAAACTTGAAGAATTACCTGTTTCAGGGCCCTCCGGTTACACATGGGAGGAGCAAGTCCTGAAGCTTTGGCAGACTGGCCTCAGGTAACGAGGGGGAGATCTGGACCCAACAACACACCTGCCACCTGGTCCCTCCAGATGCACCTGGAGGGGAGTCTTACAGAACCAGAAAGACTTACCGCTCAGGAGAGGCCTGTGTGTCGCATGCTCAAGAGGGCTCCCTCCCCACGCTTCCCTCCTCGCCCACTCACACCTGCTGCCCATTCACTTATGTCACCACGTTGGGTGGCTTAGACCTCGCCGTATCCCCACAGCACTCGGAGATGGAAGTGGCTCAATAAATGTTTGTAAATGAGCCAACGGTTGACTGGAACGCGAACAACAGGACTTCGCAGGGCGGTCCGGGGGGAATAAAGATTTACCTAACAATTTATGTTGCTCTTGACATTCTTTGCTTTCTCCCGTGCCCAGGAGGCCGATAACACAAATACATGCCTTGCCATGAAAAATTCACAACCGTGCATTAGTCAGACACCCTGGTGACATCGCTTGCAAACTGGAAAGCCAAGGTCATGGCAAAAGCGACTGTAAATCAAATGTGTCTTACACACAGCCTCTTCCTGTTGGGAAATCTGACTCGCTGGCTGTGTTTCCCCGGGGACAAAGGCTACTTAGCACGCCTACTTAACGACCGAGACCGCTCTGTGCTCAGGCCCCGGAGGCCAACTCTCGGTCCTGGCTGCTGGCTCCCCAGCCTGGATCTCGCCTCCCCCCAGCAGTTCAAAGGCAAATCTTGTCTTCCACACACAGCACTCGGCAATCGGAGAGGATGCGGAAGGCTTTCAAGTAGCATTTCCCAGACAGACTGTTCCACCTGGTATTTCTGGATGTTTGGAAAATAAAAGCATTTCATGGTCACATAATTGGGGAAGTTGTCCGACCATCCATCGCCCATTCTTGAGGGCTTCACAGAACACCTGTGAAAACCCTGCAGGTGGAGAGCCCGTCCGACTTTGCCTAACCAGGGCTCCCCCACCACCTGGACAGCAAGCCCTTTCATACCTGCAGCTCCGTGACAAGTGCTATTTATAACCACAGAGGCCATTCGGGGTCCTTGTGCCAACTGCCCCTCTCATTCCATGGGTCCCCCAGGGATAGAAGATCCCTAGATACGACTGCCCTGGAGAACAGGGATTCGGTTTTGCTTGGCCACAGTGGTCTACTAACGCCCGCAGGGACCTGTCCAGTGCCTGAGGCGTTGAGGGATTATTAAATAGAATAGCAGACGGGGACTTCGTAAGGAACAACAGTGGTCCAAAAGGGAACTGCCAAGTTCATTTTGGGAAGGCACCAGTGCCCAGGCGAGGGAAACCATTGCAACAAAGAGAACGTTGCAGGAGTGAAATCTGCAAGTGTCCAGGAGTCACAGCCCAGGAGGAGTCTCTCAGTCAGCAAAGCTAGACAGAGCAGGTGTGGCAGAGTGGGATGGAAAGGTAGCACAGCTGGACAGAGGACCCCCGTGCACTTACCTGGGGCCAGCCTTCTGTCAGGAGGAGTGTGTGCTGGCTCAGGCTGAGGCTGGAGTTCAGGGCCCTAGGAGGGAGGAAGCCTGGCCCAAGGTCCTTATTCACAAGGATATGGATCTAGCACCAATAATGTCCAGTCACTGACTCTGGCCTGTTCTTTACAGGGCCCCTGCACAGTAAAGGTTAGCTCTTACAAGACCTTCAGTCTTTTGGTGGAATAGGGGTGACATGTACTGCTGCAGGCAGATTTTGTGTGCTAAAACCGCACCGTGTGAAGAGACACCTGGTTACCTAACCAGGGTCAACTCTTCCCCGCCCCCAGCCATAGGACCCCAGTTCCACAGCCTTTCTTATAGCTCTGAGTTACATTCTGATCACTAGAAGTAAGTGGAAAGTACTTCTAGAAAAGGGCAAGATTTCTAGACATGTTCCTTAAATAGGATAGAGACCTGGAAATGCATTTTTGCCTTTCTGTTTTTATTCCTACCTCACTTCAGACTGTGGATGTGATGGCTGGTGCTCCAACCACTACATTGACCTAAGATGAAGCAGAATGTAGAAATCATCCTCTAAGGATGGTAGGAAAAGAAAAGAGAAGAATCCCAACTTCCCACTGATGAGGTGTGCTACCAGCCAGCCCAGAACTATCCACCTCCAGACTTCTGTGTCTTGAGAAAATGAATCGCTTTGTCAATAAACCCTTGTAACTTCTAGTCTATTGGACCAGCCCAGTGCAATTCCTGTTGCACTATTATGGAAACAGAAAGGTACAAACTCTGACTTACGAAGAGCTCTTTCCACTGTTATCCCTGAAAATCTCTCCTTGCACCCCAAGGCCAAGCTCACTAAATACAAAGCTCCCTATGCGTAAAACTCTACCAACACACCCCCTAGAGACCTGTGCAGTGGCCCACAGGGCATGGGCAGGCCCAAGGGCTAAAAACGCCTTTCAAACTCTTTTTACAGGTGCAAAACATGGTTCTAAGGGCTTTGTCTTGCTGCCGCCTCTCAATGCTAGGTTTTCAAATGTGCTGCTTACAGCTGCTGCTCCTGGGGAAAATGAAGAGGAATTCTGGTACAGAGGAGACACTTGGTAGAAATTCCTTCACTCAGAAGGCGGACCATGGCATCCCACAACAGCCAGCCTCAGATAACACAAGTGGGCCCCTTTACCTAGACCTCGGCTTCAGTAGCCCTGTGCATCCTGGCTCTCACAGTAAGCCTCATCACCAGGTGAGCATGACTACATCCGGCAGGAGAGCAGAGCTCCACCCTGGCACCATCTGCCCTGGCACGATCGGTATAAAGCATGGTTTCTGAAGGCAGACAGCTCTCAACCTTCCCCAGAATGGACTGTGCAGGTTCTCTACCTCAGTGGCATCATGACAGTGTCCCTGGGGTGATAATCAGCAGACCTGGGCTTCTTACTGACATTGGAATTAAGTCATTGCACGGCCTGGAGCAACATACATACTCTTGAACTTGTGCGTCTTCAAGGATGTATCAGTATCTTATTAGTGCTGTAACAAACTGTCCCAAACTTACTAACAATACAAAATTATTATCTTTCACTCTGGGAGGTCTGTGTCTGAGACGGGTCAATGGTCCTGTGGTCTTTTGGGAGGGTTTAGGAGTTCTTCCAGAGGCTGCCTTGTCTCATGATCTCCTCCTCCATCTTCAAGGCCAGCAACATGGCATCTGATTTTGGCCCTCACCAGGACCCATATGATATCACTGGGTCCACTCCAATCCAGGACAATCTCCCACGTCTTAAATCCTTAATCACATCTTCAAAGCTCATGCCATTCCCACAGGTTCTGGGGATTGCTATAGATCTCTTTGGGAGCCATTATCCTCCCTACTGTAATGTAGGTAGCGGAAAGGAGATACCCCAAAGCTGCTTCCACGTATTTACACCTTAATCATCATCGTTATTTCTCTTTCGCTGTGGGATTTTAAAAACCTGGCCCAGCACCAGAGACCTGGCAAACAGAAGAAGTCTCAATGAGCTTACTGATCTATTCAACCATTGCTTCAGCAAATAGTCACAGAGCATGTGTGATGTGCCTGGTACCCCACAACGCATGCCCTGTGGATATGCAGAGCTAAATAAGGCATGGCCTCAGGCTCGACGTGGACTTCAGCAGAGCAATTACAAAGAACTAGAGGTCACCTTCTGAACAGCTGTCCATTTCTTTACAGGGGCCTGCATGATGGGGGTGCATCTCCATCTAGCACTTTCTTGCAGTGTGGAGGGAGTATCCCAGGGTCTCACAGGGAGACATTTTAGACAAAATGATTCTTTTCTTGGACTCTGCTGAGAATTGCAGGACATTAAACCTCACCTAATGAGGGTCAGCAGCACCTCGCCCCTCAGTCTGCCTTCTTCCCCCGACGCTGGCATGTGCCCAGGCCACAGCTATGCAACTTGTACTCCTCCTCACCTCCCTTTCTCAGGTTCTCCCCCAGACCCTTCCACCCAGCCGTGCCCATGCACCTTCCAGAGGCCATGCAGACATACGAGGTGGGACTGACAGTCCTGTCCCCTAATAAGCAGGCCTTCCCTTCCACTGACTGGGTCCTTCCCTGCTCACACCTTCATGTGACTCCACACCCCCCCCCCCATTCAATTCCAGCCTGCCACCGTCTGGCCTTCCCCGCCGTCTCCGAGAGTCTACTGAGATGCCACTCGTGGGCATGCAACCCACCTCTCCACCCGCCTAACCTTTCACCCTGATGCTGTTTTGATCTCAATATCACTATAAACTAAAGGTAAGAGTCACTTCTGCCCCCTTGGGGACTGGCCTAAGGAGCAGGATCTGGACAAGGCCTGCAGACAGTTCCTCCCCGTCAGCAGGGGAGCAGGAGCCCGTGTGACCCAGAGAGGTGTCCTTAGCCGGCTCCTGCTTAGATCAGTCTCAGTGGAGGGCACAGGCCCCTGAGTCTACCCTCTGCCCTGACCTTATCACCTGTGTGACCTTGATGCTTTCCTCAACCCTCAGTGCACCAAGCTCCTGGTCTGCACCATGAGGATGATTGTGCAGCCCACTTAGACTGTGCGAGGAAATGAGTCACTGATGCAAGGCGTCAGCACAGGGCCTGGCATGCCTGTGTCCTGGACAAACACGGTGTCATCACTCAGAGACGGCTCACTGGCCTCCTCAGCCCGCCCACACTCCTTGCTCACTCACTTCCCCCGACTGAAAGAACCAGGAGCCACCAGAGGCACCAGTCCCGCTCTGCCTGTGCTGCAGAGGCTCCAGGGAAGGGACGTCGGGGGTGTCCACAGGCTGTGCCTTTCTTGCCTGCAAAGCAGCGTTGACCTAGGTCATCTTCACAAAGAACATTTTCAACTTAAAAGTTCTCATAGTCCCTCCGTGTCCTCAGCCAGGGATGGGAGAGGGAGGCAGAGCACACACACAGATGCTCCACCTGGCTGCCTGACCCCAGATGGGCAGCTGCTGTGTTCTTCCAGGTGCACTGGGGAAAGGGAGGGCACGGGAAGGGAAAGCCACCTACTGGAAGATCTAGCTCCTCAGCACACACAGAGGTCCAAGGGGCTCGCATCCCTGGTGTCCGCGACGCTAAGCTCCGTCGGCGTGGGGTCCAGTCTACAGAGCCTGCTCCCCGGGAGCAGACACAGGCTGGGCACAGGAAGGTTTTCAGCAAATATTTACTGAATAAATGATGCCGGGAGGTGGGCAGGGCTGTCTCACCCTCAGAGCGGTTTGCCAGTCTCCACCACCTGCAGGCCTGACAGGCACCAGAGGCCAGCGGTCCTCCTCCTCATCACTGCCTTTCTTGGTCCACCGGGAGCTTCCAGAGCCCATCTTCTCCAGGGCCAGAGTGCACCTGCCTACAGCATGGGGGAGCAGGAGAACCCTGGACAGGGCCTCAGAAGATCGGTGCTTAGTCTCCATCTCACACCTTGATTTCCCATTGCCCTTTGCTTCCCGGGTCTCATGCAGCTGCTCTAGATCATGAGTTACGCTGCCCCTAAAATGTTAGAGATTGAGGCTGAAAAGAAATACATTAAACTTTTAGCACTGCTTATCTCTCAATGATATAATTCCAGAAGACAGTTAATTTCTTCTTTATGTTTTTTCTCGACTCCTAAATTGTCTAACAATGGACAGATATTTTTGCAGGAAGAAACAATGCGTGTTGTTAAAATGTGAGACAGTTCCAAGCCCTATGCTTTTTATGCTTAACATGATAATAAAAATAACTATCATTTTTGAGTGCTTCCTCTTTTATTTCTAAACCTACCCACATATTCTCACCTTAGAGAGAGGGATCTTTGGTGGATGGTGAAAAGTTGGGCTGTGAGGGACTGGAAATGTCACCAAAAGGCAGTGTGGCATTAGCTAGGCCGTTTATTCTTTCTTAGTCTCATCTCCTCCTTTATAAAGTGAAGGCACTAGATGAAAACTCTCCTGGTTATAAAATTCGCTGCTTCCTTATGCAACCGGCCTGACATACTTTGAGTGACCCCCCAGAGAGATGAGATGCGTAATGTGGGACTGGGAGCAGCTGTGCCACAGAGGCCAGCCTGTCATTTCTGCTCAGGAGCCACCATGTCTTGCAGAGTCCCAGGTCTACTGGGAAGTAAATCAGTTTTATGAAGCCAACTGGGAATCGATATCAGGCACTTAGGTCCTCATCAGACCATCTCGGCCAGGGGAAGAACAGCATCTCCCGAATCAAATCTATAGTGGGCACTTTCCAATCAATTTCTAGAGTTGGTAGCTTGAATAATGACAAAATTATGGATGAAAAAAAAATAAGAAGAGAGAATCTGGGACTTCCTCAGCCACTGCAAACTCAGCCACTGAACCCCTACTTTCCTTGGCAAGTGGGGAAAGAGACCTTGATGAGGAGTGACAAGCTTCCCCTCTTTCTCTGTCCTCCTGTGGCAGTCCCAAGACAGAAGCTGGCGTCCAGCCAGACCACCAGGGAACAGCAGGTGATTTGGGGAAATCACCCAATTCTTGGAGATAACTTCAAAGAGTCTGAGGCCTTTCAAAGGCTCAAATAATTAAATAGCTATTGTCCAAAGAGACTCCTGGGGCCCTGGGAGATCTGAGCGGCTCTTTCCACGCTCCTGTGAAGCCACCCTAAACCAGGAGGGCACTCATCAAAGTTGGAAATCAAATCCAGACGGAAGGATCACCTGAGAAATTCAAAATCCTCATCTGCCCATGAGCGGTCCCTCCTCTCTTCCCTCAAAGTGCAGAGCAGCTTCAACCACTCTCAGGGGACCCACCCTTGGGAACCACTCAGCACCAGAGCAGACCAACTTTTGCTTCGGTGCATCAAATCCTTCAGACACTGACCAGGCACCCACCACACCCAGTCATCAGACAGGCCTAGGAGGAGTTAGCAGAAGGTTGCTAATACCCTGAGCAACCAGGCAAGTCACAAAGAGATGGCAGACAGCAGTGTTCCCTTCCATCCTGTGCCTGAGCCCAGGAGGAGACTGAAGCATGCAGCTGCTGGGTCAGAACCAGAAACCAACAGCGGCTTCTGTGGAGGCTGCGGACGAGGGCCTGGAGACCAGGAGGAAAATGATCCACTCCACCTGGGAAGGTCAGGCCGCGCTCTCTGGTAACCTGACTGCGGCAGAACGGGGCTGGTAGAGACAGGGGCCAGGGCACAGACGTGAACACAGGTGTCTGTGCCAGCACCACCAGCAGATGGTTTTCTGAGGGAACAACAGGAAAGGGAGGCGTCAAGATGAGCCTCCAAGTCAATGTCTTCATAGCTCCATGGAGGTGGCTCCACTTACCACAAAGGCAGGACCAGGCGTGGAGGAGCTCGGCAGCTCAGCCCCTGCACGCCTATGTTCCTTGATAAGAGCCACTGACCTCAGCATCCCAGATGCGTTGAGAGGTTCAGGGGCACATGGGGATCCTCCTGTGTTGGAAGAGGAACTGCAGAAGTTCCAGCAGCTGGTCCTGTGCTCTGGCTGGGCATGAAGGCCCCCTCCCAGAATTCACATACTGATGCCATCCTTCAGTAGGACCCACCCAGGGGACCAGGAGGGTGCTAAGGAACAAAGGAACGACATTGACAGCAACAACAGGGCCCCAGGGAAGAGCTCGCAGTCCTCGCTCTGCCTCCTGCAGGATGCCCGTCTCCCCGCAGTGCCCCCTACTGGTGGAGCTGACATGGAACCCGCTGGCCAACAAATGTGGTAGAGCCCCGTCCCAGCCAAAGCACGACAAAACAGAGTTGCAGGGTTGGTTTGGGGCTGAATGACAAGATCTCAATTGCAAACACACCATTCAGGACCTCTGCACACACCCACTGATACTTTGGTACACACTCTGCAAAGGAACAGGTAGTAGGAGCCATACATGGAGGTGGACATGGAGGGAGAATGGTGCAGATAGAATCATGAGATAGTGATGTCAGCCCCACTTCCTGCTGTCAGCTCCCTCCCTGGCTCACAGCTCTCGGTGACTCCAGTTTTCCTCCCAGGAACTGCCTTTCATAGTGTCCCTGACTCTCAGATGTGGGCTGTTCTTGAGTTGATGGATGCCTAATCCTCGCTCTGTGAATCTCTGACCTTGACCTCTTCCCAAGACCAACCCCACGCTGACCCTCAAGACCTGCCGAAGAGGAAAAGAACCAGGGTTGATGAATAGCCCTGCCCAGAGCCCAGCAGAAATAGTCTGGGCGTGCACCCAATCTCAAGACCAAACCAAGCACCCTCTACTTACTTTCACTGGGAGACAGAAGGTCCCATTAAACGAAAAAGGCTTTGTACCTAAATGTCTAGGCTTTTTCAAGAGAGAATAGGCTGAATGGATGGGAAAATACCAGCACAGAACTGGGGATGCGTCTGCCCACTGTGCCGAATCCTTGAGGTCAGAGGGGATAAAAACAAGCGGCTGTGAGCTGGGGGACACACACTATGGGTGCAAGGACTGTCTGCGCCACGTGTGCACGGGATCCAGGACCATTTCCAGGTAGAGAGAGAGCAGAAGGAGAGGCCCTGGCGCAGACCGGCCCCGCCTCTTTTCTCCTCTGAGATTCTCCTGCAGGACAACCTCCTTCCAGCCCAGGAGGCAGCAGGTGAGTGCAGCTGCCGAGGGGCTCCAGAAGCTACAGGGCTCATTTCAAAACACCCTGAGAACAAGCCCTATTTTATCCAAGTGAATAATATGGTTTCCCTTCTGTAAGCAAAATCATGATATATAGGCAAACTCCACGTTAATTGCATAAACCAGTGGTAAAGCCCCCAAAGAACAATTAACTTTCATGTGAAATACTCCCAGCTGAAATCTTGGAAAACTTGCATGTAATTAGCACTCTCTTCCAGCCTCTGAAGTATAAAATACAATACATTAGGGCTCGCAGCACTAATATCACTGAGAACAGCGCTAACGGGGGAGTTTAATTTGCCACTAATATGCAGATGGCAGGCGAGTTGGTGCTCTCTTTCACCTGTTTGGCTAATTGTTTTCACTGTGATTTAGAAACTCTATAATGCACAATGCATCAGATTGCCACCGCTGGGCGGGGGAAAGTCACACGATTTAGATTTCAGATTCAGAAGCAAACGTAAGAGTTCATCTGGCCGAGTGCCCAAGCCACAGACCTCTTGTGCTGGAATCATCTCTGAACAATTCACAAATGAGAGCTTCTTGGGATGTACCCTTAGAAAATGGGATTCTGTAGGTCATAGCCAGACTTCAGAAATCTCCATTAAAAATAAATACCTTTCTGCTGTCAAATGGTCCCCCATTGAGCTATACCTCAACAAATGCCAAGCTAAATGCCATGCTTGGAAACCACTGATCTCCTGCACCTTTCGTTCAGTGCATGGATTCTCCCTAATTGAGTGACCAGTGGGCATGTGACCTCTGCTTAAACACTCCCAGGTATAGGAGCTCAGTTTCTCAGCTCCAGTCATTGGTGATCACCTGGACTGCATACTAAAAGGGAGGCTTAGTTCATTTTTATTGCTATAATAAAATAACTGAGGCTCTGTAGTTTGTTTAAAAGAAAAAGAGGTTTATTTTGCTTATAACTTTGGAGATCCGAGAGCATGACACTAGCATCCATTCTCTGGACACTGGTAAGGGCCTCCGTTGCTATGACACATGGTGAATGGCCACATGTCAGAAGCATAAGCAAGTAAAACGGCAAGAGAGAAATCGAGAGAGAGGGGCAGGGGTCAGACTCACTCTTTGAGAGCAACTTGCTCTTGTGAGAGCTACACTGACCCCATCTAGGAGCAGGACCCCCAGTGACCTAGTCACTTTCCACTGGGTCCCACCTCTTAAAGGCTTTACCAAGCTTCCAACACAGGGATCTTTGGGGAACACACTCAAATCATATCCAGACCACATCAGGGAGCTTCTAAAGCTGCACTTAGATTTAATAGAAGGGAGGACCAAGTTAACTAGCTGGCTTTGCTCTAGACACAGGTGTATTTGTCACTTCTGATGAGAAACACCTACTTGGAATTTAATTGCATACATTTTAATTTGCAAAGATTGAAAACAAGAGCCTAATTCACACAATAGCCTGATATCCGAGTATTGGAGGGGAAATGACCAGAAGATCAGAATCTGGAAATGTGAATATTGGTTGTGGCTTAAGCCAACCATCATTTCCAGTTCAGATGTCTCCCATGTCCAGCGCCTGCTTGCCAGGGTCAGGCATGGTATCTGTCTGACTTAATGCATGAGACGATTCTGAGAATCAAACAAGCTTATGAATGTGAAGAGGCTTTGGAAATGTTAAAGCTTTATTATTTAAAAAAAAAAAAACAAGTGAAGAACTCTAATTGTCAGTATACTGTCAAACATTAGCAGTGTTTCCCAGGAGAACAGGTGCTTGAGCAGGTAGACAAACATGTACGTGTGGTATTATAGAACTCCAACACTGCGCCTTTCTTCCCATAATGATATCAAGGATTCTTTTGTTATCAGAACAAAGGCTCCTTCACACCCAGAGCCATCAGAAAGCAGGTTTGCCTGGTTTTCAAATAGCTTTTGTAAACATTTTGTAAACACCTACCTCTCTGCTGTTTTATCCCACCTTCAACTACCACTACCAAGCCTGACTGTTGACTGGAATTCAAGGGAGCTGCCAGCGGCCTTCACGCAACAGAACTGGGCAATTCAAATGGTGACTTGAGCTAGTGACCTAGGGACCCCTGTTATTTCAAACTGAAGAAGACTTAATTGGGTAAGTGTTAGATGGCATGGACACTGGCTGGACTGAAAGACATCAGATTGTACAACTAATTGAATGATCGCTCGTTTGCCCAAAGGACGAGGGATAGGTCTTGCTATGGCTCTGTCTCTTGCAGCACTTGGCTTTGTGTTTTGTATCTGCATGAACTCAACACGTGTGTGCTGAGCAAGTGGATATCAGACGGAATGAACATGTGGTTCACATGCAGCTCCCTGCTGGGCCAGGGCTACTTGCTCTGCTCAGGAACTAGGATGAGTGTGTGTGTGTGTGTGTGTGTGTGTGTGTGTGTGTGTGTGTGTGAGAGAGAGAGAGAAAGAGAGAGAGAAACAGAGCCTGTCAGAGATGGTACCTGCTTTAGAACAAAAAGAATTTTATCTTCTCATCTCCAATAGCATCAGGTGATTTCCTCCATTTGTTTAAAAAATAATTCTTTGATCCTTCGAGCTAGTTGTTTGATCTTCTTTTCTGCAAGGTACGTCTGCTAGTATCTCCAGGCGTCACAGGCAGGATGGGCTGGTGGCTATTAGGGCTGCCCCAGAAACTGGCAACTCGGTGTGCATCCCATCTGCACCTGAACCAGCAGTTAAGGAGGTCACTTCTGCACTCCAGTCCTCTCCTTTGCAAAGTGTTAGTCATGTGGTATCTTCACGGTGACCATCAGGGGGCTTACTGCTGAAAGGATTACTTACAGAAGCCAACGCACAGGGAGCGGCAAGACCAGCCCCTGGCAGGGCGTGTGCTCACTAGGAACTTGTGTGCTTAGTGATATTTTGCTAGATAATGCTAACACAGTCATCCACTCAAGTAAAAGCACCAGATTGATTGGCAGGGTTTGTAACCCAACCAAAGCAACCAGTGTTGCTTAGCTGAGAAGTTCTCCACCTGTCACTTCTGGTATTCCATCCTGTCGGATCCACGAGGAAGGGAGAATAGAACAGCTCTGGTAGGAGGTTAACAAACTGTGATTTGTTGAGCCTTCCCACGTGCTGAACCCTCTGCTTGGCGCCCGAAGGCATGGAAGGTTCCATTTAGACTTGCAGCAGCCCTGGGAGGTAGGATCATCCACCCGGCCTTCCCAGTCGGCCAAGGAGCTGGTCCCTGAATGAGGCCCACAGGGCTTGAACGCAGACCTGCATGGGCCTGGAGTCTTCTGTTTGTTTGATAGCTGCTTATCAAACATTTATTATTTGACATTTGCCATGTGAGAGACAGAGGACCAGCAGAACTGCCCCCACCTGCCCGCAAGAACCTTAAATTGTATCCTGTCTTTTCCAACGACAATAAAATGGCCACCTATAGAATAAGTTCATATCTTGCCACATATTTGACATCAGCACAAAAGTAGCCCATGTTGTTAAAGTTTCCAATTCAGTCTGATATGTTTTAAAAGAAAAAAAAAAAAACTCCAACTGAGTTCTACCTATTGTAGGTCTAGAAGGACCAGGAGCACTGGGTTCATATGTGATGCTCTATCTGGTACCAAGGATTTTCGTTCTTAGAGCAATATTCTCAGTTTTAAAAATAAATGACATTGATTTAGCATTAGGGCCCTTTTATATAAGAATTTATCTCAACAGAACTTTTAAAGACATAAAACATACAGTTTATGTAGCCTTAGGTTTCTTAGCGCCAAATCAAACCGAATAATAAAGTAAAACGGAATAATAAAACGATCAAATAGTGTAAGATCGAGTCAGGACTGATTTGGAAGCACCTTTTATAATTACTAGGCTGGAAGCCGTCTCTGTAGATTCGGCAGAACTGAATCATGAAATGAATTAAGACCATACCAAATTATTAATACTTTTCATATGCTGTAAAAAGCCTTCCTTCCTGCCTCTCTGGGAACTGGAGCAAAATGTCTCAGAGAGCAGGCTGAGCAAATAGAGGGAAATTAATAAATAGGATATTGCTTATTGTTCTTTAATATCCACTTGTCTAATCCTTTGAACATTTACGGGTCTTTATTCTTTTCAAATAGCTTTCAGGCGCCTTATCTCCTTTCATCTGAATAACACATCGGTTCCTAAAAGGGGACTCCAGGTAGAGTCAGCTGTTAGGAGCAGCTCAGACCACAGGCTTCTGCCACTGCTAGCCGCAGTCCAGCGTCTTTAACTGATCCCTGCTTCCCGGCCTCACTCCTCTGATGGGGACGACAGGCTCTGGAGGGACAGGAGATACTGCAAAGAGGACCCTGGCTAAGCTGACCGTCTCCAGCTAATAACGCCGTCAGGGTCCGCCTTTGCTTTGGGGCTGGGAGCAGACTATCCTCAGGACAGCTGCTCAGCCACTGGCCAGTGACTGAGCAAAGCAGGGGCACTTGGGCCAGGCCATTTGCACCCATGCTAGGACTTCTGGACTGGGTGGTCCACATTTAGAATTCTCCACTGAGGTGTCAGAGACAGAATTCTGCATGGATCCACAGCTCCCCCACGCCCGCCCAATCCTGCTTCCTCCTCTGCTGTCATTCATAGGTGATATGTCCCAGTAAGACCCCAGAAAGATATCTGCATTCCCAGCTCCCTCTCAGCTCCCTTCAGAGAGACCCAGGTGCCTACCTAATAATGACGCTTACCTGGGCAGGTTGCTGTGAGATAAGGCAGGGGAAGTTCTTGGCCCAGCATGGACCCAGGCTAAGTGCTCCATAAATGCTGGCCATGGCTGGCACTTGGAGGACGGAGGCAGGGCCTGGAGTCATTAGCCAACCCACAGACCTTTGCTCTGCTCAAAAGGATGTCACCTCAACAGAGACAGTGACATCATTTGACCTTGTGCATTATTCATGGCCAGGAAATCACACCTAGGTCACTCTCCGGGGTTGGAGCATTAGGTCTCTGCATCTCTGAGGCAAGCGCCAGGCTGCCCTGGGCATGGGCGTGGGCTGGATCTTCACAGCACCCTGCTCCCTGGGCCCCACAGAGGTGGCAGCGCGGGTAATGCTCTGCAGACTCTCTGCTGGATAATAACCTGTTTGTTGACTTTTTCTGTTAAGTCTCAACTGACTAGCGTGAATCTGTTTACAGCTGTGTCTCAATCAATTGCTTTTATGGCATAGGTTTGGAGGTAACCTCTGAGCAGCACTTGGTGCTTTTCAAAATGTAAAAACAACACTGAAATGGTATGTCTCATTCCTGCTGCCATGTGCCAGTTTGCTTCTGCACGCCTTCTGCTATCTTGAGATGTTAATTGCTCTCAATTCAGGACACAGGTATCGTTCCGGTCTCTTCCTTCCTTTCTGTTTATTAAATGTTTCTCAGATGCCAAGCTCCATGACAATTTGTTTGTACCTTACTTCATTACCCTTCCCTAGACTCTTGAGATCAGTACTGCATAAAGAAACTGAGACCAAAGAAGTTCAGTGTCTTGCCTGAGGTCACCCAGCTGGTAAGTCTGTGTGTCATGAGGACTCACAGCTACAAGCAACCAGAGATGACAGTGTGTGAGCAGCAAAGGGTTTTACTAGAATGACACTGGGGAACAGTTGGGGGAGGTGCTGGGAGACTATGAAGCCACGGAGAAGGCTGAAGAGCCAGGCTTGGGTTGAAGCCACCAGGACAACAGCCTCACACTGCACTTGGAAGTTCCTTCCCTCACTTCTTGTGGTCCCAAACCCAGACCAGTGCAGACACCTCTGACGGGCTAGACTTAGGTGACCAGCCTGGGCCTTGGAAAGCAAATGGCCAGCACTGTTCACCCTTGAAGCAGGAGGTGACCTTTGCATATCTTCAAGTCCCAGAAGTCAGGAGCTTTCTTTAACACAGGTAAGTGTGGAAGGCAGAACAACACCCCTGCAGAGATGCCCAGGGAACCCTGAGTATTGTGGGTTGCCAGGCCAAGGGGGGTTCGGGAAGCAGATGGAATTAAGGTGGCTGATGGTGGAATAAGAAGATCATGTTAGATCATCCAAGTGCTCTCAATGCCATCCACGAGGGTCCTGCTGAACAGAAGAGGAGGAGGATGGCCAGGGTGGGCGAGGCCCTTCCACCTGGATGATGTGAAGGGCTGGGAGCTGCCTCAGGATGCTGGGAGCGGCCAGGAAAGGATCCTCCCTGAGGCCTCCGGGAGGGAACCAGGGGCCAGAGAGACCTGCTTTGGGTTTCTGACCTCCAGAACGGTCAGATATCAGATGTGTGTGGTTTTGAGCCAGTAGATCAGATGGGTGGCAATTGGGACATCTGCAACAGGAAAGTAACCCAGCAGGTGGGGTCCCGGGGAGCAAGACAAGTGTCCACTGAGGTACAGAGTCCAGACGAGAAACCAGGTCCCAGGTCCATCTGTTTCCAAAGCCCATGCCCAGGAGCTCAGTGCCCTAATGACTTGTTCTGAGGGTCACTGGAACGAGGGCACTGAGGGCAGGCACAGAACAGTGCGGCAGAGCTCATGGCACGGAGGTGTGATGCAGTCACCTGAGCGAGACACAGAGAAAATGGAGAGGAAGTCCAGGCCTGCCATCTGGGCTCTGCTGGGAGAAGAGCTGAGCCAGCCGGGGCCTGCCAGCCAGTGTTTTGGCTCAGAGCTGCCACGTAAACCAGCAGCAGGGGGGCTGAGGGCTTGAGGAAGGCGCAGAGAGCGGGGAAGGCTAAATAAAGGTATGCAGAATCTTTACTATCTCAAGCATCCCAAGTTACTGGGGGGCTCCAGTGAGATCCAAGAAGACAGGATTAACAACCGTCGCAAAATGAGAAACACGCTGAACATTTGGAAGGAGGACCAGATTCAGAGTGAGTCTCTTTAGCATGAATGTTAACTGCAGCAAAGCAAAACAAATTTATTCTAGACTGCAAAAAAGGAACAGGGAGCGTGTAAAAAGTTTCTAGGGCACAGAAGGATGGTAACGGGAACTAGTGCCATACCCTGAATTCAGACACTTAAGATTCCATTAGTCTGTTTTGTATTGGGTGTGTTTTTTTTCTTCCTTTTCCTTTCCCCCTTAAACATTTCCAGGGATTTCAGATGTTTGCATCCCTAGTTTTCCCCATGAGATCCTAGGTCCCTTCACTGTAAATCATCAGTGGTGGTGATATTGACAATAGAACAGATAGGAAAAAACGGTTCCTGTAGTTTGGGAGAGACAACTAGCAGTGACTTCTGGAATCTGAGTTCACAGCTATGGACCATGTTTTTGGTTTTGTTTCCATTTCTTTTTTAATTGTAAATTTTTCTTTTTTCTTTTTGTGCAGTGCTGAGCATAGAACCCGGGGCCTCACCCACGCAGGCAAGCACTTTATTTACCACTGAGTTACTTCCCCAGCCCCCTTAACTGTCTATATTTTAAGAGTACAACATGATGTTTTGACGTACACATACCTAATGAAATGGTTACTAGGGTGGTCGATCAAATAAGCAATTCAATCACTGACACAGTTACCTTCCTGTGTGCACATACATGTGTGGTAAGGGCACCTGGAATCCACTTTCCTTGCAGTTTCCCTGCATACAGTCATTCCTTGGTG
Source organism: Urocitellus parryii (assembly GCF_045843805.1). Taxonomy (NCBI): domain Eukaryota; kingdom Metazoa; phylum Chordata; class Mammalia; order Rodentia; family Sciuridae; genus Urocitellus; species Urocitellus parryii. The sequence continues at coordinate 25,567,367 of NC_135539.1, read as the reverse complement.
TCCCCAAGGGACTGGTTTCAAGACCTCCCTCAGACACCAGAACCCACAGGTGCCAGAGTCCCATATATAAAATGGTCAGCACAGCATCTGCATGGGACCTTTCTGCACAGTCCCATATACTTTACATTTCCAAATTGCTCGTGACATCTAAGACAACATAAATGCTATGTAAATAGTTATTGTACTATACTGTTTAAGGAATAACGGCAAGGGTCAGCACAGACATCATTTTTTAAATATATCTTCCACTAGGGTTGGATGATCGATGCGTAGGCAGCTTGCGGATATTACCCAGAGTCTCTGTGGCATGGATGAGAATCCCAGACCTATTCTCTTACTTAGGGGCAGCTTTGCGCCTTGACCTACATCTCTCCATTTTCCCCTGCTGCCCACTCTGGGAGGCCAACATTCTGCGCCCTACTTTATGTATTTGAGGTTTTTTTTTTTCCCCACCTATAAGTGAGATCACACAGTCTATTTCTTTCTACAGTCTGTCTTAGTCAGCTTTTTCACTGCTGTAACCAAAAGACCTGACAAGAACAGTTTTAGAGGAGGAACTGTTTATCTAGCTCTCACAGTTTCAGAGTTCTCTGTCCATAGCCAGCAGACTCCATTCCTCAGGGCCCAGGTGAGGTAGAACATCATGGCAGAAGGATCCAGAGAAAAGGAAACCTGCTCAGGGGATGACAGGACGCAGAGAGAGCTCCACTCACAGGGGACAAAATATAAACCCCTAGGGCACCCCCCCCCCGGGACCCGCCTCCTCTAGCCACACCTGCCTGCAGTTACCACCTGTTAATCCCTATCATCCAGGGACTAGTGCACTAACTAGGTCAAGGCTCTCCTAACCCACTTATGTAACCTCTGAGCTTTCTTGCATTGTCTTAGGCATGAGCTTTGGGTGGACAACTCATATCTAAACCATAACAATGTCCTCCAGATTCGTCCACGTTTTCACAAATGACAGAACGACCTTCTTTGTTAAGATTGCACAACTCCCGTCCTCCACCCCTCCAGCCATCATCCGTGGACACTTCAGCTCTTCTCCTTGGCTGTGGAGGATAACTGCTGCAATGAACATGCCAGGGCAGACACCTCTATGAAATCATGACGTCGTTTCCTTTGGGCATATTCCCAGCATGGGACCATTGGGTAATATGATATTGTATTTTTAATTTTTTTGAGGAATCTCTACAGTGTTTTCCATAATGGTACCAACATGCACCAGTACTCTCTCTCCTCTCTCCACACCCTTGCCAAAACTCATCTCCTGGCTAAGACCTTCTAACGGGTGTGAGATGATGAATCATATGGTTTTAATTTGCAATTCCCTGATGTTTAATGATGCTGACCCCCTTTCATATCTCTGTTGGTCATTTTAAAGTCTTCTTTAGGAAAAAAGAAAAAGTCCCTTCAGTAAACTATGTTTTTTGATCCCCAAATTTCCATATAGAAATTGGCTACGATTCTGAGCCTTTATCTTTTCTGACCTGGCCAAAGAATCTTAGCTCAATCTTAAAATCTTGGATGGCCAAAACCCTTCTGACATCTGTATGCCTCGTTCCATGATCCCTGCTCTGCCCAGGGTTATTTTCCCAGCCTCTGCCTGGCCCCTTTGGACTTCCAGCCTGGACATGGTCCTGGAGCTGGCTCCCAGTCCTGGCCACTCTCTGACCTGACTCCACACCCTGAACCTGGAACTAAGAGTGCCTGCACCCTACTGTAGCCCAAAGGACCAGCGCCAGCAGTCCCCCCTTTCCAGGCCCTCTTACAGATTCTAGGGGTGTCTGAGTTCTGTTTGTCTTCGGCATTTCTAATTCCTTCATCATCCTTTTTTCCGATCTGGTCTTGATTTCTTTCTGTAGTGCTTTCTCCCTGGGGATGTGCATTCAACCCAAGCATCTGCTCACAGCCTCTTTTTGAATACTTGGGAAAATATTCATTGAATTTCTGTTTCATTGTTTTCCTTCTCTCTCAATAAATTATCCTGTCTCGCCTTAAGAGGCCACCGTGTCTCCCTCACTGAACTCCAGGCCCTTCATGCGCATGAAAAATCCCTCTGAATTTATCTTCATCTCTAGTGAAGGCTCACCTTGATTGTTTTCCACCGTCTGCTCATTCTTGCCAGCGTCTGATATTAATGCGGTGAGTGGCGCACAGAGAAGTTTGCTAATTTTGTTTCTTCCCTGTCTGCACGGACTCTTGAGCAAATAAGCTCTAAGGAACAAGATGGCTGCCTGAGCCCCTCAAGCAGTCACAGCCCCCAAAGGCCACACAGCTACCAGTCCAGAGCCCTGGCTCAAAAATGCATCAGCCTGTGTCAGAAAGGGTGACTTCAATGCTGAGCAGAAGGGTGGAAGGGCCCTTGTCAGCCTCAGCTGCCATGTTGGGCCCAGGCCTACACCACTCCATGGGACTTGCCAGTCTCCGGTAGTTCTTGGATGCCTGATGGGAATGCTGTCACCTCTTTACACACTGAGGATCGTTGGGGTTTAACTGCTGAGGGATGTATAAATGCACTTAAAGTAGACCATGAAAATGCAAGCCCCCTACATATGTCAGGCCACCCCATCCACAGTCCATGGGACCCTGCACACTCCAAAAGACATCCAAAGAAGGAATTTCAGTCTTGGCACGTCAACAGGGAGTAAGAATACAGGAAAACTTTCTTACTCCTGCGTTAAAGTGGGGAGAATCTCTCTGTGACATGAACTCAGGGAAACTCTTTCCAGGGTAAACTGGAATAGTGGAGGAGACCCAGGGCCCTTGTGCTTGCAAAAGGCTGTATTAGCTTTTTGTCACTGTGACCAAAATACCTGACAAGAACAACTTAGAGGGGGAAAAGTTTATTTGGGCTCATGGTTTCAGAGGTTCAGTGCACAGCTGGGCAGCTCCGACATCTGGGCCTGCGGTCAGGCAGAACGACAGGGTGGCAGGACGTGGCAGTCAGGAAGCAGCTAGAGAGCTTCTTTCCCGGGGACAAAATACAAGCCCCAAAGACATTCCCAGTGTCGTCTTCTACTTCCTCTAGCCACACCCTACCTGCCCACAGTTACCATCCAGTTAATCTATCCAAGTGAATTAATCCACTGATTAGTCACAGCTCTCATGATCTGATCATTTCACCTCTGAACCTTCTTGCATTATCTCACTTACGAGCTTTTGGGGGACACTACATATCCAAATGATAACAAGGCTCCACCTCTTCTAGCTGCACAGTCTGGGACAAGTTCTTCATTTCCCTAATTCTCCTTGTAGGATGGAGGCAATAGCAGCCTCTTGCATGGGACTTTACAAAGGAAACCAGACAACGTGCCTGATTACAGTGTCAGGTTCTGCTGCAGTGGCAGATCCCAGGTTCTGTGGGACTTCCCCAGGTCTAGAGATCCTCATGGCATCCTGAACTTGGCAAGGCCATCTCCACAAATGGATCCCCAGCACCAGGTGAAGCTCACACCTCTGGAGTAGCAGAGTCTGGGTTCAAATCTTGCTTCTGCCCCTTTGTTGCGGGACAATCTGCATGATCATAGAACCAGTCAGATTCGGTGAGTATTGAAAGAGATAATCCACATAAAATATTATGCAATTAGTTTTAATAAATATGTAGTAATATCCAAGGCCTTGATTATTTTTGACATCTTCTTCCTCAAGTGGGTGAGGATGAGGAACATGGGGTCCAGTTGAGACTATTTTATTTCAAAAAAGAGACTCTGTTAGTGCTTACAGCACCTTTTCATGAGCAGGTTTGTGCACACTGATCCTCAAAATGGAGAAATGAGTAAGGAGATCATTATTGCTCCCATTTTGCCAGGAAGAAATTGAGCCATGAAGAAGTTCAATGGTTTCTCCAAGGTCGCAGGGCCAGTGAGAGCGAGCGCGGGTCCTTTTGACACTTAGCCCAATGATCCATAAGCCACTGAATCTCACAGTGAGGCCCAAGTCCAGGGATGCATGTCCTCGGGCTGAGTTAAGACGATTTCCTTTAGACCTTTAATAAAACCATTTGTTTGCTTTAGTGCCACACGTAGCTTTTCTTCCTCTCTGCCTGCACTTGCCTCTTAGCAAGAAAAGGACATCAAATCGGTTATTCAGCTGGTCCTTGGGATACTGGGCACCAAGCGGAATCACCCTCTGAGGTCAGCCTAGATGGTTATTTGAGGGACTCAATTTCCTTTAGAGGAGGCTCCTTGTCAGTTCAATCTACTGTGGAATTTGTAGTATTAATGAATTGAAGTATACTTTAGGGATTTCTCCCAGATGCTTATTTTAATTTAAGCTCTAGGGGTTTAACTTTCCAAAATACTCAATTTTGTTCATTATGAAAACTAATAACTGGCTTATTTCACTGCTAATTTGGGTACGAAGGTTAATTATCTATAGTGGAGTGGTCTCAAGCTAATCTGAAGTCTACCTGAACACGGCGCTGTGGCTAATTGATTCCCCCATGCACAGAGAAATGAGTATTTCTTTGTGGGGGAAAAAAAGACTCCGTTCTGATGTGAATTCCTTTTGTCTCTGCTCTCTTAAAAGGAGCCATGTCTTCAAGATGGTGGCAGTCTTTCCCCTTTGAGAGCACGGTATCTTCCTTCAACCCAGACACCAGCTCCTGTTTTGTTCAGTGTGAGTTTAGGAACAAGGAAAATATATTTTAAATTGTTCTAGCATGATTATGATCAAATCAGAATGCTCACCTTCTAAAACATGCCCCTGACAACAATATCGACAACCACCACCAATAATAATGTCTTGTTTTCTTTATAGATTTGAAGGGACAAAGGGTTCCACGTGCATTTCCTGTATCTCCCTCAGAGTCTTATGAAATACTTTATTCTGCTCTTTAGCAGATGGAGAAACTGAGGCCCAGGGAGGTCCAGGTACACACAAAAAGGAATTTGAAGAGTGGGAACAGAACATAAGTTTCCCCGATTGCCACTTCTACGCTCTTTCTACTTGCACACACCACCTCCGTTATCTTTAACACAGTCAAAGGCCATGTTATGTGGGGTTATCTGCTATTCAGACTTGCGGTGGCACAAGGCTCTTTCTTGCACTCCAAGAACCCCAGTTTGGTGGGGAGGACCAGCTCTGCCCGTGGGTGCCTCGCCCGTACTCCCTCATCCAGCCATGGTACCTCAGCCTGTGAGTTCGCCCTTCTACCTCTGCTGGCTCTGCTAGCCCCTGGATGGGGGTGAAGGTGTCAGTCTGATTGACAGACCCATTCCTCTCAAAGAACTACTGGAGCCAGCTTTAGCTCTGAACTTCCTATGTACACGTTAGTCTTTAGAGCAATCTTTCTCCATCTACCTCTGATTTATTTAAAAATTACTTTCTAAACCAACTTGAAGCAGCTCAAAATTAATTTAAACTCCCCCAAAACTGAATTTGTCAATGTCCACCATTGTAATTTGTTACGTTGCATTATAACCTGCTACGGCGCCGTGGCGATGTCAGAACTCTGATGATGTAGTGCAGTCTCCACGTATAATATATCATAGGAGCAGTTTCCACTCACATGATAGATGGAGCCAGCCGGGGAGGAATTTAAAAAGAGACCTAAATTTGCAGATTTTTTTTTTATTTCTTTTAAGTGGTTGAAGGCGTTACCCCCAAGAGATTACTGAGAGCCTAAATCATTTTTTTCTCTTTTTTGCTCTGCATCTAACAGAGGCAATTTGCTTTCTCTGTGGCCTGTAGCTTTGGCCGTGACATTGCACTGTTAGTTGGGAAAGAAAAATGAATCTGCTGATGTTTCAGGTGTCAACAAGTAGGTACAACCATGTCCCATCCATCTGTTTGGCAGTCCTCAGAGTAACGTGTCTTCAGTATGGTTTGTCCCCCAAGAGAAGAGAGAGTCACCTACAGTCTCCTGTGCAGGGACCTGGGCTGCTTTGTGAGGCCAATACCTGCCACGCAGCATACTGGCCTCCATTCATCAGTACCAGGCTGAGATGCTCCATCTATGCAGAATAACCTCTCCTTACCAAACACTCTCAAATGCAGTGAGATTCAAACTCTCCACCAAGGAGCAAATGTAGTGCATCCAGATGTGGGTTACATGCTGTCCTACTGTTCCTTAAGATCACCTAAGATTCCTGCAGCCAAATGAGCTCCAAAGTCCTGACCTCTCACTTCTCAGAAGAGGAAATTCAATCCAGCTCAGCCTATCCAGGTCAACAGAGAACCGAGCTTGGGACCTCGAGTACCCTGCATTCTCCATGATGACTACCTATCACACAGCTGCATCCTGATCAATTGTGAGTTCTATTGCAGGAAATTCATTATTAATTACACATTTAAAACTTGGGAATTGCTTTGCCATTTAAGCTATGAATTAAATTAACTATTTCTGGAATGACACCATCACTCCAGTCATCCTTCCTGCGTTCATGAATGAAAGAGATGCGGGAATGGCAACCATCACGTTGAGAATTGTAGGTTCATACTGAAGGGTGAATGGCTTGTAGAAAAGCTCTGTGCGATCTGAAGTGAGAGAGAGTCTCCTGGTCGTTGGGAAGGATCAAGACATAGTTGGGTCACTGAGAATGGTTGCTTGAATGTCATCATTTTGCCGTGAAGATGTCCTTTGACTGATCCAGTTCTCATCTCTGGAGCGGTGCTTGTTCCTATTGACATCAGGATGTAAGCATAGCCCTGAACAATCCCAAACCACCTGCTCACAGAGATGTGCCGAGTCTGCATTCTGCCCCTGCACCGGTTCCCAGCTATGAGTGAGCAGGCTGGAGGGCGTGAGCAGAAGCATGCTCACCACATGCTCCTGGGGAGACTGTGGTCTTCTCGCTCAGGAAGCAGCTTCCAAACAGAAGCATGCCCAAAGGTGGGGAGCAAGGTGCAGGGATGAGATGTCCCTCTGGACCAGCCATCCAGATTTGGCACCCGGGTCTTGTCACTGTTCCTTCCATGGGCAATGGTTCCAGAACTACCCCCCCCACCCCCGCTGGTCCTCCCAAGATCTATCAGTCTGCAGCTGCCCAGGTCTGCAGGGAGCCTGGCTCAGTGTGGAAAGGAGGGTCATCATCAGATCCAGCCACAGCTCTGGGGCATGGCATCTGCACGTGACCTCTGTTGGCCGCTCAGTGTCCCTAATATCAGTGCTCAGCGGCTTCTCTGGATGGTACCCGATCCATGCGATTGCTGAATCCAGGCCAGCTGCAGGTTCACCCCACTTGAAAGGTCCAGATTCTCCCAGCGATGTCTTAGGGCTGAGCTCAACATGATAAAGGCTTGGCTTACTCTTATTGCTTCTAAATCATTGACAACATCTCAGCCCCAAAGAGGCCCACCCAGGGCAAGAGGCGATAATTTCATCCTGGCTGAAGCACTGCTGGAGAATCTACTCTTCTGCTGAGATGATGAATGCTCATTGCCTGAATAGACCAACTGGAATTAATCGCAGCTGTTCTGTTTCTCGGCAACTATTATGCAATTTACCCTTGCCGTGGGCTCCTTTAAAAATGGAAATACTGAGCACCAGCACTGGGAAAAATATCATTTAATGAAGAATCAAAATTTAATCTAAAGCATGGGAGAGAACTTAAAATACCCAGGCTTCAAGAGCTCAATCTGGCATTTCCACAGATTTAAAGAATTTTTTTAAAAAATGAGAAATTAAATATCTCCATCATAGGCTTAATGTCGCCGCTAATCATACCAAAGCACATTTTATCGAGATGAGAACTAAAGTGTGTTTTAGACTATATGCTCCTATGCATACCAAATTCTAGAGCTGAGTTCTATTTGTATGCATTTATCCAAAACCAAAGCCCTGAGTGTGGAGAAACAGCTTCATTATGGCACTTACGAAAACGAGGCAATATTTCCCTGGTTTTACTCCTCAGCGTCTTCTGCATGCCCCGGCGATGTGAAATGTGGCCCCTGAGGAGCACATTGAGCCCCCTCTTCCACATGCTTCTGGCTTCCATTTCTCTTAAGTTCCAATGTCCTGGCTGCTTGGGTAAGACGTTCCCCAGGCTGAGGCCCACCCCTCTCCCAACAGAGCTTTGTCCCTGGGCCCACACTGCCATTCGCAGATTTCCTATTGTGAGTCTTCAAGGGGAATTTTCCTGCCTCTTCTCCTTCTAAAACAAGTGGATAAGTGCTGCGAAGGAGAGCTTTTGTCACTGTGACCAAAATACCGAGGCAAACAACTTGGAGGAGAAAAAATTTCTTTTGATGCATGGGATAAGAGGTCTCAGGCCAAGGTCAACTGGCACACCACGTGGGGCCTGAGTAAAGTAGGCCATCGTGGCAAAAGGGCATGGCAGAGGAAAGTTGCTCAATTTCTGTCAGCCAGGAAGCAGGGCCAGGGGGCAGGGACAAGATAGCTTCCCTAGGGACACACCCCCAGTGACCTGTTTCCTTCCACCACGCTCCACCGGCCTCTAGCTTCTACCACCTCCCAGCCATCCATTCAAATCACTCATCCATCAAAGGGACTACTCCACTGTGAGGTCAGAGCCCTCGTGGTCCAATCAGTTCCTAAGAGCCCCACCTCTGAACATGGCTGTACTGGGGACAAGGTCTTCAACCCACAGAAATGTTGGTGGAAATTCCAAATCCATACCACACCAGCACTTATTCTGCAAAGCCCCCCAGGGATGGGAGGAGAGATTTGAGAAAGGATGGAGAAAACCCTGGATCCTGGAAAATCTAGCCAGTCTCCACAGTCGAATGTGTCTCCACGCATAAGTGCGTTTCTGCCCTAAGTCATCCACCCGTGGCTGCCAGTGCGGCTTGATGCTGGGGACGGGATGGCAGGGCGAAGCTGGGGGTGTCCAAAGAACACCATCTCCATTTCTCCTTCGCTTGCTATTTTGCTCACTCAGGTTACTGGATATTTTAAAATCTATAAGTAGGAGAACAAAAGTGAGTCTCAGCAATAGAAATCACTGTTAGATGTCACAGGATTCTAGGAGAGAGATCGGCAACCTGCCTCCCTGGCCCAAGTCCTGGGGTACAGGAAGGAAAGCAATCAGGAGGTAGATTTGGGGAGTCAGACATCAGAGAACCCTGGGCTGCCTTGTCCCAGGCAGAGCCTAGAAAAGCAGCAGATCCTGGTGCTACCACATGACCGTGGCTGGGTTCCCCAGGGCCTGTTTATTAATGGCTCAGTCCTGAAGAAATTTTCGGGGGCAGGGCCCAGTGGGGGTGCTCCAGTCATGGGGTGCAGGTCTCTGAAGGGGATCGTGGGGTCCTGGCCTGCTTTATCTCACTCTGCTTCCTGGCTAGAGATGTGAGCCCTCACTGCCACACACTCCCACCATAGTGTGCCACTGTCCACCCACCTCACCAAACTCAGACGATGCAAGTGTCATGACTTTAACCCTCCAAAGCTGTAAGCCAAGTGAACCTTCCGTCCTTCATAACTCACTGTTGTAGTCACATGAAACTGACCAATGTACCTAGGAAACAAAGGTCACACCATGCATCTAGCCCATGGGCTGAAGGTAGTTTGGTGTTTTGCTGTATCTCAGGGCATCGTAGGGGAAGAGTAGGTCTCCTGGAGGTCCCATGGCAACACAGAATTGGCACAAAATTCCATGAGAGATGCAGAGGCTGGGCAGGAAAGAGCAAGCGCAGCAGGCCTGAGATGCCGACTGAGACTTGTCTGGAAGACTGGCCTTCACCTCACTGACCACAGTGGCTCTCCGTGCCGAAGCCATCTGCACAGTGCAGTTTGTGCTGAATACCTGCCTTCCCTCTCAGGGTCTGAGATTTTTGTACATGAGAAGCAGAGAGTGTCTACATGACAATTTCCCAGGACACAGCCTCTAAGGAGCCTCCCGGTGGGCAACATTTCCGAGTTGTTTGAAACTATTTGCTGGAGGAATTAAGCATGTCCAATGTGACTCCACTGGGAGAGGACTCTTGGAAATTGGTGGCCCATGTCCTGGGACTTGGCCCACATGCCTTGTCCCTTGATGACGGTGCCATGTGCTACTTCACTGCAATAAGTCATAGGATGACAGTGACCACTGGCCGAGCCCAGCAGGTCCTTCATTCCTTGATTCTGTTTTCTTTTCAGGCAAGTGGTGTGGGCAGGAGACTCATCTTCCTGCCCACCGATGAAGACCTGCCATTAGCACATCTGCATGGACACCCAGAGCCTCCCCGCTCATTCAGTTGAATACTTAAGGAGCTTTGACTGCCTTTCAATCCTCGGGGGCTTTACAAAGCAGCCTTTCAGTGTCTCAGCACGAGGAAGAATCAGCCTTATTTCTCTAACTAAATCCTGGGCCTTCCCTCTCTTTGTCTCCCAGATAGCCTGGAGAAGAGATTAGTCGAAGGAAGTGTGTCCCACTACATATTAAAAAGTAGGTTCCTTTAAAGATTTCCTGTGTTTAAAAAAAAAAATCCTGAGATTTTAAATCTATGAATCAAAGGATTATTTTTTTTTAATTCTCTACTCTGACTAAATTTTAAATGCTGAAACTCAAGAACGTCACGGGTTCTTTCCTATTTTTGAAATCAGCACGCCAGGCCTGCAAGCCCAGGCTCCCACATAACAGGGCCCTCCAGAGACATGGGGCCAGAGGACCCCGTTCTTGACGTCAGTCTCCAAGGTGCTACTCTGAACATTCCTAAGTTCCCCTCAATAGCACGGAGTAGGGCTATTATTATGAGCTTCTCTAAGTCTTTTCTTGGAGTTCTTAACACTTTTAACCTCTAATGGAGTTCTACTTGTCAGATAACTATTAAGTCTGAAGGTGGTTTGGACCTTTTTATAAAGTCCTTATTCAAGGAATTCCATGGCGGGTCTCCACTGGCGTCCAATAACGTCTCCAAGTGCCAAGTCACAAGGATCCTGTTGCTCAGCCCTGGCTGGTTGTCCTCCCTCCTCTCCACTGAGAAGCTTCCACGCCAGGCTTTGTCCATTCTTGAGAGCGGATCCTTCATGGGCTCCCACCTCTGACCCACCTCCCCTACTCCAGCCGAACGTCTCACACCAAGGAAGTTAAAGTGTAGCAGCAGAAGAATTCCTCCTCCCCACTTGGCTCACCGCTGCCGCCCTTGAACCCGACCCAGAACTCCAATCTCACCGCCAGGAGAGCACTCTCCATCCTGAGAGCGCCTTCCTCTCCCAAGGACCCAGACACTCCACACCGCCCAACGCTCTTCATTCCATTCTTTCATGTTAGCAGGGCACTCTTATTTTCTATCCCTTTGAATGCTTTATTTTAATTGCCAGATGGATGTTTTTCTACATGAAAGGGAGCGGGAAAGCAGGCTCCAGCTCCACTTCTTCCAGCAGCACCACTGTGATGAGCTCGCTCACGCTTCACGCAGTCTAATAATGTGTCGTTTGATGTGCACAGAGCACATGTCTTTAAGAGAGTGATATTCTAATAACAAGGACAAATTGTAGACAGAGCTCTACATTTTATAAAGTACTCTTCTGGTCATGATCTCACTCTGTGAAAAGTGAGGGTCACAAGAGAATTATGGTCATTTTGCAGATGAAGAGAACAAGCGAGGTGCCGGGGAGATTCACCACCAGTCTGAGTCTCGGGCTTGTGAGGCTCAGAGGGCCCCTCCCAAGCCTGACCTCAAGTGTGACTTCACACACACACACACACACACACACACACACACACATACACACGTAAAAGTCAAAGCCTTTCAGCCTCTAATGGAGTCCTATTTGCCAGATAACTATTAAGTCTGAGGGTGGTTTGGACCTTTTTATAAAGTCCTTATTCAAGTAATTCCATTGTGGGTCTCCCCTGGCGTCCAATAATGTCTCCAAGTGCCAAGTCACAAGGACCCTGGAAACTGTGCTGACACTGGGTGCAGCAGTCTGCTGAAGTCTTACAAGGCATTGCCACAGGGGAACTGGGTGAAGGCTACACAGACCATCTTTGTCCTATGTTTTGCTTATTTCAAAATAACAACTTAAAGAATTCTAGAACTTTCCAGGTATGGCAGAGGATGCCTGTCATCCCAGGGGCTTTAGAGGCTTAGGCAGGAGGATCTCAAGTTCAAGGCCAACCTCACAACTTAGTGAGGCCCTAAGCAACTTAGCAAGACCCTGACTCAAAATAAAAAATATAAAGGGCTGAGGATGTGGCTCAGTGGCTAAAAGCCCCTGGGTTCAATCCCCAGTACAACAGCTGTAGGATCTTGACTTAACATCTGCGCAGCCATCTTACATGTTAACTGCTTTCCTGTACTTCCTCTTACCCGAACTCCCCCCACCCCATTAGTGACCTACCCCATGGTACCATAACCCTGAGCCAATCCCAGAAGGCATGTCCCCTTGGCTCTGGAAAGCCCCACAGAGCTATGGATCTAGGCCAATCCCATGCTCTTCCCACCCCCCCCAGCTCTGATGCAGCACCCCAGCCTCTCCCATAGCACCACAGCTACACCTCCAAACCCCTACCCCACAAAAGCTAACCCCCCAAACATCTCAGGGCCTCTCTCCACTCTATAGAGGGATGGCCTTTATTTATCAGCTCTGAGGGGTCGACCTCATGTGGCTCTGCCTGGTCTCCGTCCTCCGTTCCTCGCTCTCCCACTCTCCTTTCAGCAGCAACGATGCTAGATCTTCACTGAACCTGGTTTTGGATTCCCTTTATTTCCAGCAGGACGTTTACACCTGTTCTCGATGAAAGAAAAAAGTCATGGGTTACACACGGTGGGGAGCTGATCCATCGCAAGGGGATACCATGGCATGGATGCGTCTCACTTGATGTTAGTTTGCACTGATGACGTCTTAGTGCCATGGTAAACTTCCATCATGAACTATGACGGAAAATTATTTCAGCCGATGGGGCCAGGAGGTGACATCTCATCAAATGTATCAGAGCTGGGTGCAAAGTGGACACAGGTGGACTTAGTGATTGGTGCCACGTGACCCACTGCCCCAGGGAGCTGCCGGCAGGGCCTTTATAGGCCAATGCTCATCCAGCCATGGACAGCCTGCCCCTGCCACGCCAGTCCCGCGGCGCCCACACCACGCTCTCCTCACTGCAGGGCACCACGGTTTGGGAGGGATATCCATTAACAGAAGTTCAAATCCAGGAGAACGACAAGATGTCCCACCATGCGGAAACAGTGAGGAAATATTTAACCTGGAGAAACAGCAACGTCAATGGGGCTTTGGAGCCGTCTTCTCGTATTTCAAGGGCTGTCACAGGGAAGTTAATAAATCAACCTACAGGCATTAAAGCCAAGTTCAGAGATGGAAATTTAATAACAGGAGGTAGTCTGGGAGTCTCAGGACAGACCTGCTTCAAACGTCCCCACCTCAAATGGCCTTCTGTGTGGCTTGAAGTCCCCAAGGTTCCTGTTAACCTTGGAGACGAGGGTGGCTTTGCCTGGGGTTCCTATCAAGGGGTTGCCTAGAGAAGATGACACCTCAAACCATGAGTCCTGCCTACACATTTGCATAGATGAGTCTCACAAATTTGTGTCACCTACGAAAACAAAGAAGAAGCACTTGGGACACTTGACCATACAGCTCAGATGAACATGCAAAGCGGGATAGGTGGGGGAACAGGGTAAGGAGGAAACACCACGCTGGACCACCCAGGGGCAGCTGAAGGCTCTTCCCCAAAGTCCTGTGTGCAGGTCGGGGAAGCTTCCCCCGCGCCCTGCCCCCGAGGGCGGCTGTCTGGAGGACCCGTGACTCCACACACACAGACGTGTGCCTGCAAAGCAGGGCATCTGAGGAAGACCTGCAAGTTATGCAACAGAATAGAGGGGAGCTCGGCGGCGGGAGGCTTTAATTTTCCATTTCTTTACCTTTCAGCAGGATATTGACTTCTTGGACACCATCCTTCAATTGCCCGTTACACACACAAACACTCAGAAGGCTCCGCCCTGCCTTCCAGCAGACAGAGACCAGGCCTGCAGCGGGGGCAGTCCTCAGGTAGCAGGGCCAGAGGTGAGGCAGACGAGAAAAGGAGGAAGAAAGGGAAACTAGAAAAGGAAGAGAGGAAGGCCAGGAAGGGAAGAAGGGCGGAGGAGAGCCAGCGTTTGTCATTCAGAAAGATGAACATTCCACAGCCCTGCTTGCCTGTGTCAAGAACACTTGTGTTTTAATAGTATGCCTACAAGCTTTCAAAACAAGTGTTTACCTGTCACAATAAACAGTTATGAGTGAGGAACACAAAACAGAGGGAACCGGGAGCTGGCAGCTTGCCAGCCCCGCCACGTGCCACTCGGCTCGCGCTCAGCCTGCTACCCAGGCGGCTGCAGCCTGGCGGCTGCCAGCTCCACCCAGGACGGCCCCCATGGCAGGTCACGAGCCAGGGCTAAGGGGAGCCATCCAGGGGCCGAGCAGCTGAACAGACTGGGTCCTTGGAAGACCCAGATGGCAGCCTACAGGAGCCAGTGGGTTCCCAGGGATGGAAACTTCCAGAGGCTTCTGGAAAGACCCTTTGTGTCAAGCGGGCACACAAGGCCCTTGCCCTTCTCATCCTTTCTGTCCTTGAAGCTTCACAACAGGGGCATGTATGAGGCAAATAAAACCGCCCGTGGCATGCCTGTATTCATTATATATTTACAATTTGCTACCAGGAACTGACAGTCCCCTCCAAACCAGCTCTGGAGACCGGGGCAGAGCTCAATGATGGAGCACCTGCCTAGCGTGCTCCAGGCCCTGGGTTCCAGCACCTCTTGTCAGAGGAAGGACTTTCGTAGCCACCTGTTGGATTTAATCTGCACAATAACATCTCAAGATAAATGAGCAAGTATTTCCTCCCAATTCTGAGGATACTGGGTGAGTCATTTCACCTCTGAGCTCTAAGCTCAACTGCTAATAAACAGCCAACCAAGTAGGGTTCAAAAATGCTATCATTCTCCCACCTGGGGGTGCAGAAGAATCTCTCAAGTCACTGCTTTAAATTGTAGATGCCTTACCCAGGGCTTTGGATTCAGTGAGCCAGGGATGAGGTCAGGGGCCGACATTTTTAATCATTCAGGAAGCAGGTGGTCAGGGAAGTACACTTTGAGAAGCACTGTCCCTAGAATCTGAGGAAAACAGATGAAGAGCATGCAGCCCAGCCTCATGCATTTACTGTCTGAGCTGATCTGTTCCACACAGAAGCAACCAGCCCCACGTGACTACTGAGTGCTCAACATGAGCTAGAGACCCATGCCCAAATGATATGAGGTTAAATAAATCTATCATTAAAATTAATTCCATCCTTTAGTTTTCTTACTTTTGTAAATGTAGTTACTGGATAATTAGAATAACCTGCAAGGCGGGCCTCCTATTTCTAAGGACAGTACTGGTCGGTCAGAGCCTCAGCAGGCTATGAAAGGCAAGTTGAGTCTAGTAATTCTGGGAAGAGTCCCACCAGGTGTTCACTCCTGCCTGATCCAGTCCCCAGGATGTGCAAGAACACAGAGGGAGGGTGGGGGACAGGTTGCCATGGAAGGGACTGGAGCAATTCATGATGCATTCAGTTTTTAAACCGTGTGGACTGACTCTGGAGGGAGTGGAGAGAAAGTCAGAAGAGCAAGCTGGAGCCTGGCTATGCAGCGCAATAGCTATGACAAGAAGTCCCAGGACACTCTGGAGCCAACTGGACAGCCATGGAGCCCAGAGAGGGGATAGTAGGAAGTCCAAACTGACACTGAGACCACTGGCCCTCACTGCGTGGGAAGGAGGGATTCAAAGGCAACAAAATTTGTATCCAAAACCCAGTTTGCTGGTGACAACCATAGACTAAGAGTAATAAAGCCTGGTTAGAAAGTTGGAGGGTAAGCTACGAAATCAGGAAATTCAAGAAATTCTTGGGAGATGCAATGGGCAGAGGGCTGGTGGGGTAGCCCAGTGGGAGAACGCATGTTTAACATATGCAAGGCCCTGGTTCCGTCCCCAACACACACGTTCCACGCTAACTGACGGAGTCTGCTGCCAACAAGAGACTTGCCTTAGATCCAAAGACACAAATAGATTGAAAGTGAAAGGATGGAAAAAGATATTTCATGCAGACAGTAACCAAAAGAGAGAAGGTGTAGCTGTATTACTATCAGACAAAATAGATTTTGAACTTTAAAAGTTTACAAGAGACAGAGGAGGACATTTTCTATTAATAAAAAGCTCAATACAAGAAGTTTAAACAATTGCCAACATTATACATCTTAGAAGAGACCATAAATACATAGGAACTGAGAGAACTGAAGGCACATGTAGAACACACAATAATAGACTTCAGTGCCCTCTCTCCATAACATCTAGGACAAGCAGACAGAAGATAGGCAAGGAAACAGTGGACTCGACCCAAAACCCACAAGACCTCACAGACACACAGAACATGCCACCAAACCACAGCAGCGTGTGTGTTCTCAATGCACAGGGACATCTTCCAGGTAGACTTGAATTAAGCCATAAATTAACTCAAAATGTGGTTTTGTGTTCAGCCCTTTCCCATTACCATACAAAATATCAGAGTTAAAACAAACAAAAGAGTTGATTTCAGCTCACAGCTTTGGAGGTCCCAGTGCATGGTCAGGTGGGGACATTGCGTTGGGGCCTGTGGTGAGACAGCACAGCATGGCTATGGACGAGCAGAGCTGCTGGCCTCGTGGCCAGGAGGCAGAGAGGGGAAGAGGACAGAGCTGGGGCCCCGGGGGTCCCGTCCACACACACCACCCAGGGGCCTGGAGCTTCCCGGGAAGCCTCACTTCGTCAAGTTTCCACCACCTCCCAGTGACTCCGAGCTAGGGACGAAACCTGTGTCACGGGGAACTCTGAGGCTGTTTCAGATCCTAATGAGACACATTACTCAGCCTCGACGTAACAGGTGGGACGCAGGCTGCCAGGGTCTGGGGAGGCAGGACTATTGGATGGATGCAAAGCTCCAGTTTCACAAGATGAAAAGAGTCACAGAGGTGGATGGTGGTGATGGGCACAGCCAGTGTGGATGCCCGGAACAGTGCACCTGCAAATGGTCAAGACTGAATTTCATGTTGTGTCCATTTCACCACAACACAAGAATGGGCGGGGGCTGGCCAGAGCTTGGTGATTCATTGGCATGAAAGCACTCCAGGCTTTGGCCGAGGTGAGGGTGGCTGGTGTCCAAGGCTGATCCTGGGTGCCCAGGAGCCAGAAGAGTTGTCTGCTCACCTGGAAGGAGGTGTTTAATACAGTCCTGCACAGGGGTTGCATGGAGGGGGGCCACGTGGCTTCTGAATGGCCAGTTCTGCCTGGGATAAGGGGGTACCGTGCTGGCAGTGCAGAGGAAAGTAGGACGGCATATTGGGGGTTGTCTGTGCAGAGAGTGATCTAAGTCACCAGAGGGGAACGAGAACACAGAGGGAGAACAGGACCTGGAGCCAAGGACAGGTCCTGGGACACAGCGGTGTTTGTCCTGAAACTGAGCTGGTTGGTCTACACATAACACACACTGGCTTGACTCTTGTCTAACCCACACTCCCACCCCTACCCCCACCGCTGAACCGACTGGTTCAGGGGAGCTCATGGACCAGGACAGGAAGCCTCGTCTGAGACCTTCCACATGCTCTTGCTGCAGAAAGAGTTTGCACGTGTAGAAATGCCAGGGCACAGTGGAGAAGGCCCCGGAAAAGACACCCTGCTCCTCTGTGTCCGAAGCGTGTCACGCACTTCTTTCTCCTTGGCTGAACATTTTAGTTGGCTTTTTCGCTGCTGCAACTAAAGGACCCAGCCAGCACAACAAGTTTATTGGGGGCTCACGGTTTCAGAGGTCTCAGTCCATAGTAGGCCGGCTCCATTCCTTGGGGCTCAAGGTGAGGCAGAACGTCATGGAGGGAGAGCCTGGCAGAGGGAAGTGGCTCACAGGGTGATCAGGAAGCAGAGAGAGAGATGCCACTTGCCAGACACAAATATCTACCCCACAGCCTTGCCCCCAGTGAGCCGCTTCCTCCAGCCACACCCCACCTGCCTCCAGTCACCACCCAGTTAATCCCATCAGGGGTTAATTCACTGATTCGGGCTATAACCTGATCTTCTCCTCCAAACCTTCTTGCATTTTCTCACACGTGAGGTTTTCAGGGACACCTCACAGCCCAACCATAACCCTGAAGTTACACAGACACCATACGGAGTTGCTGAGCTCTCTCCTGTGTTTTCAAATATCTTAATAGGGGGCAACTTCCAAAGGACAGAGATACACGTTCAAAGTTCTTTTGCCTCTTCATCCTCAGATTAGCTGAGTCTCAGACACTTACGAAGACAGTTTCTTAAGAGGTAGCTTTCCCTAAATATTTGCTCAAAAAATCTATAAGCCATTAAAACACTGAATTATGACAAATGAATGGGATGACTCTTCTGCTAAGTGGCCTTGGGCTATATCAATAAGTACATTAAAATAGATGCCAATGGTCAGCCTCCTAGGCAAAGCCACCCTGTCCCACAGGTCACATGCCATCTACATGACAGTGACCCCCCAAAACATATTTCCACAATCTCTCCTTTGATTTCCACGTGTGATCCACATGAACGGGAGCAGTGCCCTCAAGAAAGGGGTCCCTGAGAGGAGCTGTCTCGCTGTTCTTCTACCACGTGAGAGAACAGGACCCCTTCAGAGTGTCCTGGCAACCTGACCTCGGACACCAGAACTGTGAGAAACACATTTCTGTTGCCTATAAGTCATCTGGTCTATGGTACTTTCTTATAGCTCCCCAAATAGACCAAGGTCATAGTATATTATCTTTTTGCATGTGTTTGTGCCACGTGTGTGTATGTTTGTGTGTGTGTGTGTATTTGGTTTTGAAAATTGTAAGAAGAATAAATTCCAAACTCATTTAAACAGATACTTATAGGAGATGGAAACAAGATAAAAAGAATAGGGATAGCAATAAACCTTCTTATATAGTTTTGAGTTTAGAATATCCAAATACTGAACACACTTCAAAATAAAAATACATTTAAAAGGACAAATAAAGCACATTCTAAAGCCAAGTTTAAAATAAAAAAAACAAATACAGCTAACTGAGCATTAAATTAATTTGTCAAACCTAACAGCAAGAGAATTAATTCATGTGATCTTGAACGTATATTTTCTTTTCTTATAGAAAGAACGCTAATGTCAGTCACTAAGTGGGTTCGTTTCTGTGAGTAGCGTTAGTCCCCTGGTTGTGACATCATTTGGTAAGAGGTTGATTGTCAGGTTCTCCCAGTGGGACGAGAGAGTGCCAAGGCTAGACTGGGGAACACAAGGAGGAAGGGTGACTTATTGAATGTGAACAAGAAGCACCTGTGCGAATGCATTTTAAATACAGTGTGTGTATATGTGTGTGTGTCTTAGTGTTTTGCACAGAAAGGGCTCTAATGAGGAGACACCTGGTATGCAGGTGTGGGTTTTGAAAGCCGGCCCCCACTGTGCCTGCCAGCTTTCCCCAGCCACCCCAGGTACCTGAGGTAACTTATAAAGGGAAAGTCCTGTTTGGCTCACAGTTTTGGAGGTTCCAGTCCATCATCCGGGGGCCTGTTGCTTTTATGTCTCTGGCCTAAGCGGGGGACCCTCACTCATGACTGTATGTTTCCCTGGGTGCTTTGAGGGACCTGAGAATCTCCCTTGGGAAGAACCTTGTGCTATTTCCTGGTCTGTGGAACCGTCTCCTTGCACGTGGGTATTCTTTCTCAATGAACTTCTCATCTCTCACTGTTCTATTTCCATCTAGTATATACTGTCACCCCCTTGTAGCTCCCCTGAGAGCCCCACACAACTCATGTCATTCGGGGGCCACTGCCACTATCCCTCTGCACTCACTTCCAGCCAAGAGCCTCCCTCCCAGACTCCTCAAGTTCCTGCACTTGTCACAGGGACAAGACTTAGGAGGTTGCCTGGGAACCACTTGCACATCCTTCCGGTGACAGTCGAGTTTCTCAGCAGCAGGAAGTGCCTTCAGTCTTACATTCCCCCAGGGAAAACCTAATAAATGTGCCCATTGCTGCAGAGCACTTAGGAGTTCCCCAGTTAGATCCTCGGGTTCCAATCCTGTCTCTGAGCTTGTCAGCTACTGACCGGGGCAAGACCCTTACGACCTGAATCTTCAGATTTTCCGTCTGCAAAGAGCAGTGAAAAGAGGAGAGAGAACTTCTCCTTTGTTGGTTGTGTTTTGAAGAAACTAAATACACCATGTAAAAGCGGTCAGTGTGACTCAGGAATATCTTATGTGCTCAGTAACTGTTAGTTATCATTGTCATTACTGCAGGGCCAGGAGAAAGAGCACCACTTTGGCATTTTAATTTTGTTTTCATTATTATCATTATTATCATTATTATCATGAAGTATTGTAAAGAACATTCTAGGTGCTGATTACTAACAAAATAGGACCTTCAGCAACCCAAGCAGCTCCTCTGAGCCTCAGTGTCCCTATTTATTCTACACACCTTTTCAGGAGTAAAACAGGATGTCTACTTAAAGTCAATGTCTGGAGAACAGCAGACACCCCGTAATTAGTCAGTTTCTAAATTATCACTCAATAATCAATTAAGTGTTGATCATTATTACTTTTTAGTTAACAATTAAAGCAACTACTTATTGTGATAATGAATAGTCTATAAATCATTTTTTTTTTTGCAGTGCTGAGGATTAAACCCAAGACCTCAAGCGTGCTAGGCTAGCGTTCTGCCACTGAGCTACATCCCCAGCTGAGTATTAATTATTAAAATTATTGATACTCAACAATCAGTCCCTTCCTCCACATTTCTCAGCAACATACTTAGTGTCACAAATAAGCTCAAAAAACAATTACCCCAACAGGCACAGTGGCCTACGCCTATAATCCCAGAGGTTCGGGAGGCTTAGACAGGAGGATGGCGAGTTCAAAGCCAGCCTCAGCAATGGCAAGGCCCTAAGCAACTCAGTGAGACCCTGTCTCTAAATAAAATACAAAATAGGGCTGGGGATGGGGCTCAGTGGTCCAGTGCCCCTGAGTTCAATCCCGGATACCCCCCTAAAAAAAACCCTACTCCACTGACCAGGCCCAAGAGCCAGTCTGCTCTGGGTCAGAGAATGCTCAGGGAATCCGAGTCCTGGAACAGCAGCTGTGACTGGCCACTGTGGATGTTCGTCCAGTGCTGACCACACATTCCGTTCAGCAGCTGGGGGCTTGCCATCTGCTGTGCTGATCCTCCCAGCCTTCTCCCTGCCCTTTGCCTGGATTTCTCTGAAAATCCCACTGCCCGAGTCTGTGGACACAGAGGTCCTGCCAGCTCCCTCAGAAGCTCCCATAGAGGTGAACTCAGTTTCTAAACCTCTCTTCCCGCTGCTTAGTCCAGGGGCCTCGCCTCCGTCTGGCCTGCTGCAGCCCCCTCAGAGACTCGCTGGACCTGGCTCTGAGGAGGACAGCCCTTAGCGTCCACAGGACCTCTAACAAACTATCCAAGGGGAAAATTCCATGGAAGAATCCTAGGGAGATTGCATGGTGTGTCCCCTGGAGAGGGTCCTGCTGTACAGCGAGCTCCCCGGCTCAACATAGCAGCAGAAGGAATGAGCAAAGATGGAACCAACCGGCAGGGCAGGCCCTCGGCAGGCACACGCATTACCAGCCCCGAGCAGCTGTGGCTCTGCTCCCAGGTCATTTCAAAATGCCCATCAAGCCACACAAAGGTTCTGCTTTTAGGAAAGCAGTTGAGACCACATGTCCTCCAAGAGATCAGAGGACACCTTTTAAAAAGAACCCAGAGAACAAACAGCTGTTAATGAATACGGAAAACAACTGGATTCCGCAGCCAGAGACCAGTTACACAGGGCATCATTCCCAGTAGGCTGGCAGTGCCCAGGACCTGGGGAGGCCAGCTGCACGCATGTCTTTAAAGGAACTGGAGTGCAGTCGTCAGCAGGTTGTAAAGTCCAGTTGGCCTTCCATTGTTCTGCCCCTGGTTTCCTGGTTAGAAGTTAACCGTGAACACTGGCATGGTGGAGACAGGTCCCATGTGCTCTGGGACCGGCCAGCTCCCAGCCGTCACTGATGTGCCTGAATGGCTTCCACAGTACCGTCAACAGGCGCATCCCGGGCGTTGGCATCCTGGGCGTTGGCATCGAGGTGTCTGTTCTGTTCCAGACCCAGCTCATCCAAACGGGCAGCTCTGGCAATACTGTGTCTACGGGTGCATTGGGGAGTGAAAAAAGTAATGCAGGTGAATACAGAAAGATGGAGGGAAAGAGGAAGACCACCAATGTGTAAAAAAGGACACAGTGTAATAAAAGCCGCTTAAGCATTGGAGAATTGCTAAGAACTTTATATCAGCTCCGAAGTGCACTCAGTGAGTGGTTCCGCCCCCACCCACGTGCATGAGCCTCCTCCGGCTTCTTGGTCTTTGGCTGTGATGAAGCCAGGCAGGTGCCCACAGGAGACCTCAGAGGTGGACAAAGGGAACAGAGTGGTGGTGAGCCTGGGAAGAGGCCTCAGTGTTTTCCATCACCCCAAAGTTCCAGTAAAGTGTTCTGCATCAAGAGGCCTTTAACCAATGATGGTTCTGGAATTTTCTGGAAGTAGATGGATTCTGCATCAGCAGGTACCTCAGCCCCCATCAGCATGTGCTGGATTCTTCCTTGGCACTGGCCCAGAGCTGGTTGTACGGACCCCTCACCTTTGCTGTTCCTTAAGGGAGCAAAAACAGAGGACTGTCATTAATCTCAGGCAGAAAATAATCCAAATTCCATGAAGCCTGCTCATCTTTATGCCATTAAAAAAAAAAAAAAGTTAGGAGGAAAAGAGAGAGAAGACGTGACGAGGAGGGAGAATCCAGGTAAATACTCTAACCCTAGATCACAGTGCCCGGGTCAGGAAGACCCCTGAGAGGGCACAGGAGCTGCCCAGCCTACCACCCTGTCTCTGGGTGACATTTACTATCCTCACCTTTGGGATTTGCTATGTTCCTTTAAAAAAAAAAAGGAGGCCTTCACTTTCTAAAAACTGAAGGTAACAAAAATAGATTAATTAGGCTGCAGTTATTCACACAGGGAAAAGAGCCCCACCTCTGTGCGAGATTTGACTCTGGGGTTAATTTAAGTAGAGCAACCTCCTTCTGTTTTTCAAATGCGCTTTGATTTACATGCAGCTTCTCTCGGGCAAAATGGAGTACAATCTAACGGGTTTCCCCTAATATCTCTGTTGAAGTTTTACAAGTTGCCAGAATTCATGACCTTCAGGGCTTCAAGGATTCAGACCTTGAGTTGAAGGTGGAGAGAGGACAGGCCCGGGAGGTGAGGAGCGGGGCAGCACCCGCGCACGGGTCCTGGGTGACGGTCAACTCTGCCAGGCGCTTTGTTCCTGGAACGTGCTGGGGAGGCTCCATTTCTCCTGTGGATTCTTCTGGTCTATGAATCAGTGATCAGTCAGCTCCTATCTGTGACTTGCTTTTCTTTTTCCCTTTTTGTTTCTTTCTTGGTTTGCCTGGGTGCAATAGTTGGTGTCTGCAATGTCTTCCAAAGGTCCCTGTGTTAAAAAGACTTGGTTCCTGGCCTCTGGGACACTAGAGATGGTGGAAGAAATGGGGCCTCCGGATGAAGGAGATGTTGGAACACCAGCCCCTCCTCTTTCTTTCTCTTTCACAACTGGTCAGGAGGTGAGCAGCTGGCTCCTCCGACGCCCCCTTCCATTCTGCGCAGCCTCACTCCAAGTCCAACAGACCATGAACTAAAATTTCCAAAACTATGAGCTAAAATAAACCTTTTCTCTTTATAACTTGATTGTCTCAGGTATTTGGTACAGTATCAAAAAGCTGAGGAACACACTTGGATTAATTCAGAAGAAATGATTACGGTCATACACATTTCCATTCAATAAAATTTACCTGCCAGGATCTGCATGATAAGACATGGGGACTACTCCCTGGAAGTGAGGGAATGCAGAAGGCAAGCTAAGGAAAAGACAGAGAAAGGGAAGCTCCCTGGACAGCAGAGTGCATCAGAAAACACCTGAGTCAATTCATGAATCAGGGCTGTCAAGGGAGAGGATAGAAAGGGGCAGAGGGACTTGCCAGAGTCAAGGAGACCATAAACAAGTGTCAGCTCTGCCAGGCGTTGACTAACGCACTGTCCTGGGCAAACGCTTCAGTTTCCCTAAGTGTGACATCAAACCTCCTGATGAATCTTAAGGGAGAAATTCCCACATAAGTGACTACACCGTGGGGAGAGAGGCCGGGAAGTCCTCACATTCCGATGGTAATTCCAATAAACTTTCTCTCGCACACTGAAAGCGTGCACTCCAGGTCTGGGAAGCTAGATTCATTAATTTTAATGAATATCTGTAACCGTGTGAATAAGAGCCCTCGCTAACAAGGCCATGCATCTATCTGAGCAGGAAAAAAAAAATCCCAGGAAAACTAAAAACGCGCATGGCATGTGAAGGCCAAATTGGAGAGAATAAAAGAGAGAGAGAAATCACTTTGGAATCTCTAGTTTTTCAAGTCACAATTTACAATCTACATTTCAAGGTCAATTGAACCACTTGATGACCAATTTGGGGACGAGGAAAGAGTTACATGAGGAATTATAAATGGGCACAAGGGTTTCTGACACCAACCAGACCTGCACACCACACTCCACCGCACCCGTAATGATCTCAGGTCACTCCAGCAGGCTCAGGTCAGAGGGGCCCTGGGGGACTGTTGATTTAACACCCGCCCAGAGACAGGCCTCTGCTCACTCTGTGGGCGGAATTTCAATGTGGAGATGTGGCTCTAATGAGCTGCAAGGGAACAGCAGGGACGTGAAGTGTTGGTAGAAACCCGACCCCTCACAGACGCTCAGGTCTGCCTTTCAATTCTAGAACATTCCTCCTATGTCAGCACCAGTGCTCTTCATGCACTAATGGATCACTCCCAGGAGGGTGGGATTGAGGTAAACCCCTGCATTAGTGGGAAAGTGTCTGGAGACAACTCCATGGGAGGAACCGTCAGTCACAGAGATGGGGAGTCACCTGGGGGAGGACATTAGGGGGAAGTGCTTGAGGGTAGAACTGGTCACTGTGTATATTCAAGCGTAATGATCCTCATGGATAAGGGAAAGCACAACGTCCTGAGAACAGGAAGAAAAACGTACCTACAAGACTAGGCTCAACGCCCACCCAGATACACAAATTCAGATCCATTGGACTAAGCCTAGGAGTGCTACTCAGAAGTCTGTGAACCTTGTCTTTGCAGAACTTGTCTTAAGAGTATAAACTGCTGTGTCAATCACTCCAAACTTTTGCAGAAAGGAGCAGATGCAGCTCTGTCTGACATCGGCCAGGGACATTGGCCAGAAAGATCTCTCCACCCCATTCCAAAGATTTGAGTTCAGCAGATCCTCAGATCCTCACTGTTGGGGGGAAAATACTTTCTTGTCTTTCTTGATAAAGCTCATTAAATTCTCCTGGAGAAGGGCAGGGTGTAAGTGTGTGCATATGGGGACGGGGATCCCAAGCAGCCATGATTGCACCTAGGCTATGCCCGCCAGGCAATGTCCACACCTGTGCTCTCTCCTGTTCCCCTCCATCAGGAGAACTTCCTTCCCCCTAAGTCCTCTGCTTGTCTGGCAGAAACACCAGCTTCCCTGGATGTCACATTGGGCCCTGAAGCCATAGCAGCACATGCGCTTTTGTGTTAAACCTGCAGCTCAACCCCATACTTCAGCAAGGTGCATGCTCAGCCACAGAGCTCACACATGCCCCTAATACATTGTGACACCCTATTACTACAGTGCCTTTATGAGCTTCAAGGGAAATTACATTTTAAATTATAGCATACAAGTATAATGGAAAATCTAATTGTAGCAATGACAGTTTATTTATCAATCATTTATCATTTTGATTTATAAGGTGCCCAGGTTGATTTAAAAGTAGCTAATGTTTAAAAATCTCAAGGCACCCATACAACCAAACACAACTGAAGGCAACAGAGCAAATCACTCCTGCTTCTCTGCATCCCTTTGATCACCTTTCCACACCCAAGGCTGAAGCTAGGAAGCACAATGGGATCTGTGCAGGGACGCCAAGCAGCCTCTTAGAACCTCTTGACATCAAACCTCATTTATTACAGAACTTGGCAGCTGGAAAGTGTCCGTGTTAACATGGAGCCCAGATTCGGTCAGATGGATATTTCTGCATCCCAAGTTCACACAGAGCTTCAGAATACAGAGCCGGGAAGGACCTCCTCAAGTGACTTGATTTCCTTCCCTCCTTCCACCTCCTTGGTTCTAAGGGCTGTACCTTTAAGATTCACCCAGAGGGATCTGCGGGTGTCAATCATTAGCCCTTTAAATGCAACTTGTTGCCTCCTGTCAATCACTGGACACTGGGTATGTTCCCAAGCCTTTCTTCCTAACAATTCTCTGCAGGGTCTGCTGTGAGATTTCAGCAGCTCTTTTTACCTGGGACCTGACAGCTGCTGAGTCTAGCCCTGGCCCTGGCTGTCCCATCTGGGCATAGCAATCACATCCCCCCCAGCAGGGTCTACCCAACGCCTGACTTTGCCATGTCCTGGTTTCCCCTTTGCTACTGCCGTTCCCGCTCAGCAGCTCTGAATGGCCTCATGCATGGTGGCTCCAAGTGAGACTCAGAAGTTCTGAAAAGGGCAAAGACCCAGGACCACTGCCCCAACTGATTCCAAATCGGAGCCCCTGAGGTAGGAACTGCCTGCAGGCCAACTTCAGTGGTCCCAGAGGATGCTCCAGGGCATGGCTCCTAATTCAGCTCAGCCCTCTTTTTTAAACAGCGCGTGTCTCTTATGTGCCAGGCACTGAGCTTCCTGGGACCCTGCCCAGAAGGGACTTCCCCAGGCCCTGAGCTGGTGGAATTCTTCCACCTCCAAGGGTGCACTTGTCCCTCTAGCCTGTCCCTCCACCTCAGTCCATCCTACTTAAATCTGTGTTCCATCAGCTTGTCTGGAAAAGGCCTCAGGTCTGCCCAGCTCCACTGGGGGTGGGGGGGGAACAGAATGCTCATCCTGTGATTTAGGGCTCTGATGTTTGTCTACTAAAGAGGAAAATGATCTGCTTCCAAATCTTAGAACACGGGTTGTTAACAGGAAGTCTAATCTGCAAAGGCCTTGATGACTTCATCATCGTGTCTTGAATTATGCTAAAAGAGTCTGTAAGGGCCTGTCACCTTCCCCCAGAGCTCTGAAAATCACTGATGGCTGAAATATCTACCCTCTTCAGCAGGAGGTGGGTCACTTGGGATGCACCACAAAATCCCCCCCACCCATTTTACTGCTTGAAATAAAAATGTAAAGGGTTTCGCGTTGGCATTTCTCATGCCAAGGTGAAGGCCCAGAGGGTTGGAAAGACCGTTTTTAAGCTGTGATGAGTGGGAACAGGGCTTGACTTCATTCTCTAGGTGGCCTCATTTCTAGGAGGTTGGACCAGGCCCTGGAAACATTCCCTGTGGGATTAGTTTTTAGTTCAGTGTTTGACACAGGGTAAGGCCACCAAAACACGGACTGGTTATTATTATCAGTACTCTTATTATTATGTGTTTAAATCTCTTAATATTGGTCCAGCTGAATGGACTGAGATTATATAAATTTGAGTGGGAACACTGGCCCTTTGTTTTAAGAAGCAATATGATATATATATATATATATTTTTAAAAGTGATCACAGCAACTTGCACCTCTAATGCACCTCAACTCTGCACAGCACTTGAGCGTTCAGGCCGGGTGCAGCTCAGCAGGAGAATAGTGCCCGGCCAGCAGGATGCCCTCCCTGGGCTCCTTCCCCAACAGTGAAAAAAGAATCACAGGAGTCAGCTCAAATTCTAAAACAAGAAGGCAATCCCACTGCCAGGAACACGGAAGTTTTCTTCATCTCCACCCTGCTGGGTTCCCAGGCCAGCGCAGACCAGCTCAGCGTGCAGGGAAGCAAGGAATCCAGCCCCTCAGCCAGGGGGATGGACCTGGCCACACAGGCTGTCAGAGCCCAGCGTCTGTACAGCATGGCACTGAGCTGTCCCCGCTGCCCGTCGCGTTCTCTCTTCAGCAGGCCACCTGTGCCGGGGCTCATGCAGTCATCCTCTGCTGGGGCTGGAAACCTAGCAGAGCTGCAGCCCCTCCTCTTGAGCTTGCTTTCTCTCCCCTTCCTATTCCGATGGCCAGACTGTGTCCTATCTGTCCTCCAGGTGGCCGGTACTGCTCTCCTGCTACTTCCTGCAGTCCACACCACGCTCCGCCCACAGGACTTGATCCCCGAGGACCTGAGTGCAGAGTTAGTGACCTCCACACTCAGTTCCTCATGCCACCTGGACGCTTGCCCTGGGAGTCAGGCTCTCCTCTCCCAGGTAGGATCCGTTACCTCCAGCCTCCCTGTGCTGGCTCTGCCTTCCATCTAGGAGAACCACTGAGGAGCCAGAGGTCTGGTAGCAGCAGCCAAGGGATGCTGAGCCTGAGCCTCCCTCAGCCCGGGAAGCGTGGAGCACAGGCCCACCTTCCTCCACGGCCCAGAGTTTCACCCTTGCCAGGCCCTGGTGCAGGTGGGGGCAGGAGCCAGATCTCAGTGTTGGCGACCCCCCTGCCAGCAAAGGGCTATGAGCATCTCACACAGGAACCAGTGTATAAATGGCAGTATTTGTCCAATGAGAAGCTTATTTTTCTTCTAGCCAGTAAGTTAGCTACACAATATTCCTAACATCTGCCTTAACAAATAGCTCTCCTAACCAACGAAAAACTATTCAAATGTGTTTGTTTTAGGAAACTGAGTTTTGCTCAATTAAGCAATAGGTGAGAAATCCAAATCAAAACCGAAATGAGGTGCCACTTCACACCCGCTAGGATGATTATACTAATTTTTTTTAAAAAGCAGAAAATAAGTAAGGATGGTAAGAGGGTGGAGAAACATGCCCTCTCGTGCACTGCCGTAACCTAATGCAAGGCTCATTTCTCTGTAGCCTACAGTTTGGCAGCTACTCAAAAAGGTAAACCGAACCACCATACGACAGGGCAATTCCACTCCCAGTTATGTTCCTAAAAGAATTGAAAACAGATGCTCAAATAAGTATGCATGTTGATAGCAGCACTGTTCACTCACAGCTTCCCCAAGTTAGAAACAGTCCAGAAAACCACCAATAGGTGAATATAAGCTGGGTTCGGGGGCACACGTCTGTAATCCCTGCTGCTCCGGAGGCTGGGGTAGGAGGATCACAAGTTCAAGGCCAGCCTCAGCAATTTAGTGAGGCCCTAAGCAATTTAGCAAGACCCTATCTTAAAATTAAAAAAAAAGTTAAAATGTTCTGGGGAGGTAACTCAGTGATAAAGTGCCCCTGGGCTCAACCCCTAGTACCAAAAGAAATAAAAAAGAATAGATAAATCAGTTGTGTGTTCACGCAATGAAATACAAAGAAACAAAGTACTCACACATGAAACAACACAGATGAATTTTAAACATTATGCTAAGTGAAAAAGGTCAACCTGTTTGGTCACATATTGTGTGATCTCGTTTATAAGTAATATAGAAAACATAGATCCAGAGAGATGGAACTCACACTGGGAATGGAGGGGACATGGGCAGACTTCTTAATGGACAGATGATTTTACTTTGGAGTAACCAAGATATTTTGGAACTAAATAGAAGTGATAGTTGCACAATATTGTGAATGTTCTAAATGCCATTAAATAGTTCACTTTTAAGTGATTAATTTTATGTTATGTGAAATTCACCTCCATAATTTTTTTTAAATTAAGCAATGGGTAAATCCACTCACCTTATGCTAATGAGCTCCACTACTGGTGTACATTATGTAGATTATTTTACTAGTCTAATTTTTGTCCTATCCTAAAAAGGGGGGGGATCTGTACCAGTTTTTTAATTTTTTCATTTGTGCATAATAATCATACATAGTGGCGGGTTTCATTGTGGCTAATTCGACAGGCACAGGTAGGCCATTTTCACTCCCCGGGGCCTGCCCTTACCCTCCCTCTGCCTCCCACCTTCCTCTGCTATAATACCTTACCAGGTTAGTACCCGGTTATTTAAAAGGCGTTAAGAGTGGTCTAGATAGTGGGGCCCTCCCTCTGCAGACCTTGCTCAAACACAGCTGCTTAGATTGCAACCCTCAGAATTTTCCCCACAACTGACCAAGGGGAGTTGGGGCTCAGCCTGCCCTGGGCCTGCGACTTGGTATCCTAATGGGTGGGGTCCAGGAGGGGGAGGTCAGAGTCAGATGGTCCCATCCTTCACCAAGAGCTGAGATTCTGAAAAAGCTGCCCGTGGGCCCTGGGGACAGCTGTCTCACCTGATGGGGCTTGTTCCAGAGGGCGGGCAGCTCAGGGACTAGGAAAGCAAGCCCACGGCCGGCTGAGGAGGCCCTTTCTGGATGGTAAACCAGAAGAGAAGGCCAGCCACCCTGGAGGATGGAGATGGCATCAGCTATCGTGGCCAGGGAAGGCCTCTCTGAGGAGGTGACATTTGAGCTAGGAAACAAACATGGGGAGAGAATTCCAGGCCATAGGACAGAAAGTGCCAAGCCCCGGACACAGGGTCCGTTTGGGGCAGGTGGCTCCCCAGGTTCCTCTGCCCACTGCCAACCAGCTGCATCTTCCTGCTACTCCTGTCGGCCACACTGCCCCAGAACAGACAGGGCTGAGCCCGACTGACCTTGGACTCGGCCTCATGTGCCCCCCCAGTACTTGCCACGGACTTCAGGACAAAATGCCACGGCTCCTCCTGCTGCTGTGCACCCAGGCTGGCTTTCCAGGCAGCGGGGCCTGCTGGGGAACCAGACAGGGAGCGTGTGGCCTGGGGAGCGCACCCTAGCTGTGCAATGCAGCCAGATCTGCCATGGGCACCTATGCCCTCCCAGCAGGCAGAGCCCATGGCAGCCTAGGGGCACCCCGTGCGGGAGGGCAGAGGTGCAGAAATGGCAGACAGGTGCACGGGGATGAACCAAGCCAGGCTTCCTCGGCAGAAGGAACCCAGCGACCTGAGCTGAGTGGCCTGCACCTAGACCTATCCTACAGGCTGCCCTTAGCCCGCCCACACACGAGCCAGAGAAGGGACAAGAGGAGACTGGGAAGTGCTTCTGAGCACTGCCCTCTCCTCCATGCCCACGATTTTCATTTTCATAGCCACAGTCTAACAGAATCTAGGTCTGCAGCAGCAGCATCGAACCCTGTTTTCCCAAAATTTCATGCCACAGTCTTATTTTAGCCAAATTAGGCCATCTAGTCGGAAATAGCCTCACTTTAACATCTGATCCCTGCTGGAAGGTGTCCACTGTGAGTGGGAGGCACAGAGACTTCTCCCCAGGCTGGTGAGGAGCAGGGAGGGCAGGGCGGAGCAGGGCCTGCCGTGTCCACGTTGGAGCCAGCCCCGGGCTGCCCGCCTGTGTGGACTCACAGAGGCTGCTCTGCTCTGCCCCAGCTCAGGGCCACCACGCCCTGAGGGGCTGCCACCATGGGCTTCAGAAACACCAAAGGGAGTTCAGTCACCAACATGCCTTCCGGGAGCTTCATCTCCTTCACCAGTTCCTATGTCTGTCCACGTGTGGGACTCACTTATGCCAGAAATGCTACCCTGATTCCCCTCTCCACACCACCCATGCCATTAGCCTTGTGCACGCTGCTTCATGGCAGGAGACGTCCTGAGAGCTGTGCGCTGGGGCGGTCCCATCACTCTGCAAACATCCCAGGGTGCACTTGCTGGAACCCAGACACACGGCCTCCTGGTGCAATCAGGGTATACCATAAACACAAGATGCATGTGGCCACCTGGCAGAGAGTTTCACAACAGGAGCACACTCTAAAATAATGACTAGTATGGTAAATACAGTGAATATGTAAACCAGCAATGCGGTCATTTGTGATCCTGATGAGTGTTAGGTCCTGGACGTAACTGTACTGCTGTTCTCTGACATGATGCGCAGTGCAGAGGCTCGGGTACCCCGGCATCACCACGAACACGTGCTTGGTACATGAGCTACAGCCTTCAGTCCATGGCCACGTCCCTGGGCAACAGGAGGGTTTCCAGCCCTGTTAGGTCTCCTGGGCCAGGTGTGTCCCACAGTCCCTCACTGGCTCACGTCATCCCGCAGTGTCTCCGTGCAGCGGACGGGACCAGCTTCCTCGAGTCAACAGTCTTTTGCAATCAACCTACAACCTCCTTTCCACCGGGTCACTCTCACACACATGTGGTGGGGAGAGGGAAGTTCGCCATCAGGTTATTTCTCCAAATTAGAACCTGGAAATTTCTCCAAAGCAAGGAACTCATTTAACCAGCATATATTGAGCCCTTACTTTATATTGGCATATTCACTTTAGTGACCTTATTTAGCCTCCATAGCAGATATTTCTATCAAATTTAAGATAAAGCAACTTGCCCAATGTCACACAGCTGGAAACGCACCATCGGCCTAAAAGCCCCCGTGTTCCGCGGCTCGGCATGGGGTCTGCGCATCTGCCTGGTGTCTCTTGGCCCCACTTGTGTCCCTGCTAAATAAACACTGACTACCTCGATGACCACTGTGGGGAAGACCGTGGAGAGGCTGCTTACAATTTTTGACCTCAGGAAATAGAACCGTTAAATTCCTAAAAGCGACCCCTCCATCTCACCCCACCCCACCAAGGTGGGAGGAGATTTCTGCCATCTGAATTTTCACTGAGTTGACGCTGAAATGTTTAGGTTGGGTAAAAATCGCTCTTCCCCGTGTAGATGACCTGAGAGAGAGAGAGAGATTTCCGCCTGTTTTCAACTCCAGAAAATGAGGAGGGGGCGTCAATACCGTACCCCACAATCCCTAAATAATTTCCCAGAAACCAGGTTCAGGTGAGCTTGGAAACCTTGAGGCCCTCTCCAGGCCTGCAGGGGGCTAGAACCCCAGGAAGGATCCCAGACAAAGCTCCCATGGGTGGCCCAGTTGTGGGGATTCAGGTACTGGTATCTGAGGTCTGGAAGATCTTAGAGGCGGATCTCCAGGGAGCCCCAGGGAAAAGAGCTGAGATGCCAAGTCGAGGGGCACCAAGGCCATTCTGGGTGGTGTCTCCACTGTGCCACACACCATGCTTTATGCAGGGCTGCCTCTGACTAATTGTCCCTCTTACTCATTGGGGCCTCCCTCACCTTGGAGTGGATGGAGCAGGATGGGTTGCTTGCAGGAATTGATGATTCAAGTTGTCCACACCATCCTGAAGTCAGAGAGCCCGCCGTGGCCTGCCGGAAATTCCAAGGAGGAGTCCTCTTTAGGGAAGGCAGAGAGACTGCAGACCAGCTAGGGTACGGCGGCAGCAGCAGCAGCAGAGGCAGGTGTCATTACAAGATAATTGACCAGCAAGAGCAGCCGCAGCCACCCCAAGGTGAAGCACAGGACACTTTACATATCAATAAGGTCAATTATCAGAGGATGTCAGGTTCCTTGGTGCTGTCATTAACCTATATTGCTCTTATTAACCTTTCTGATGAAGAATCTTTCAAAAATAATTATATTAAAGCACAATTCTCAGCAAGTTTAAAATATGTGACTGTTCCATTTCAGTACTCCTGTGTCAGGAGATAATGAACACCTGGTGGTCTGGCTGCCACAGTGAGGTGTTAATCAGACTCCTTTTCCTGGCTCCACTGCCAGCCTGGGGCCAGCTCTGGGAGAAGCAGAGGCTCAGGGAGACCTGTGCAGGGAGGGCTGAGTGGCAGAACAGCAAGCAGGGACACAGGATGGGCAGGAAGGGCTCGGTCTCCTTTGGAGTGGGAGTCCATGGCCACTCATTTGGTTGTGTCCTGGAAGGGACTTGGGAGATACTCCTGCCCAGTGACTGCACCCACACCTTCTGGGACCCATTTCTCCAAAGGACACACTTTGGTCCTACGATATGATGTCAGAAGTCAAGGGCAAGTCCTGAAGAAGAGGACAGACAGCACCCAATGATTCTGAGATCTGCGGCAGAGATGGGATCCCCAGCTGAGCATGGGTGGCTGTGGTCAGATATTACAAAGTCCCCAAGAACCCCAAAGAAGGGTGATGGGGGACCACAAAAGAGTTGACAGGAGCAGAAAAGGAAGAGGGGCAGGGGACAGGCTGGGTTGACCTCGTCCATGGGTGTGACTGAGGGAGCTCCAGGCAGACAGCCCTGGAGCCGGGCAGCCGAGGGCCTGTCACCCCCAGGCACTTTGGCTACTGGAGTCAGAGGACAGAGGCAGGACTCTGGGAGTCCCCACAAGTCAGGTCCAGCTGTCACCCCAAAAAAGAAACAGAAAAGTAATGGTGAAAGCAGAAAAGAATGTTCGTCAGCACAGCTACCTGGGAAGACCAGGGACCTGCCCTTCCAGCCCTGTCTTTGGGCACTGACACAAGCTCCCCCACAAGATGACCAGGAGGACCAGAAGTGAGCACCAACAGCCTGGTCACACCGTGGTCTGGCCGGCCCGTCTGGGGCCAGTCAGCGGGAGCCCTGATGGTTGTCATAAGGTCACTGCTCCCAGCAGGGAGCTGCACGGGTCAGTCAGACCTGTTGATCTAGAATCCAAGGTGACTGGGTTCACCTGTGCAGGCCCTGGGGAGGCGTCCACGTTGCTGGCTAAAGCAGTCTCCAGATCCTCCTTACATTCATTCACCCGCTGTCAGAGGATGGCGGGTGCACAGCAAGCCCTTGCCTTCCTCTGATAGGAAGGGAAGAGGAGCAGGGGGAACTTGAAGGCCGACCCAGGAGCAGATGAGGGTTTGGCCTTTAAACATGAACTCAAGGCAGCTGTTGGCCACTCTCCATTCCGATTCTGCCAACATCCAGTTTACTTCTCAATCTCTCAGAGCTTTTCTTCCATCAGGAAGAGCTGTTTCAAAAATCTGTCACAGGAAGTGAAGGGAGGTGGAATTTCCATCATATTCCACGCATTCTCAGCATTTCGTGAATATTCACTTAAGTTGCAGCTCTAGTGGACTAAATGGGGGAACAATGTGGCCCCTAAGTGCCGGCCAGGAAGATAGGTATGGAACCAGCAAAGCTGACAGCGCTGGGCCTGACCACCCAGCTGAGATGCTGCTGATTTAATAAGGAAACTGAGACACTAGTATAATTTCATCAAGTCTCCCAAAGTTCATGTGTTAATATTTAATCCCCCAGCTGGGCATGGTGGCACATATCTGTCATCCCAGTGGCTTGTGAGGCTGAGGCAGGAGGATGGAGAGTTCAAAGCCAGCCTCAGCCAAAGCGAGGCCCTAAGCAACTCAGTGAGACCCTGTCTCTAAATAAAATACAAAATAGGGCTGGGGATGTGGCTCAGTGGTCCAGTGCCCCTGAGTTCAATCCCTGGTACCAAAAAAAATTTAATCCCCAATAAACAGTGTTGAGCGATGGGACCTTTCAGAGGTGAGAGGATCAATGACAGGATCCTGGGAGTGGGTTCCTGACTGGAGAATGGGTGTGC
This sequence comes from Urocitellus parryii, assembly GCF_045843805.1. Classification (NCBI taxonomy): domain Eukaryota; kingdom Metazoa; phylum Chordata; class Mammalia; order Rodentia; family Sciuridae; genus Urocitellus; species Urocitellus parryii. The sequence goes on along the minus strand of NC_135539.1, from coordinate 25,532,080 downwards.
CCCCTCCCCCGCCCTCTCTCACACGCTCTCTTGCCTTCTGCCTCCCACCGTGAGATGATGCAGGAAGAAGTTCCTCACCAAACTTGGACCCTTCACCCTGAGACTTCCCAGTCTTCAGAACCATAAGAAATAAATCTCTGTTCTTAAGCCTTTCCCAGTCTCTGGCATTCTGTTACAGCCGCACAAAATGAACTAAGAAAAAAGCCACAAAGAGGTTGGAGAGCCTTCCCAAGGTCACGCAGCTGGAAGGAGCAGCATCAGAACTCACATCCAGGCAGCTGGCTCAGACGCTTATCCCTGGGACCTCTGCTTCATGGAGGGGGTGGGCTGAGACTTGAAGCTACAGGTGTGGGCTAGAGAAGAGCACACCGAGCAAGGACTCTCAGGTGAGGTCACAACAGGTCAGGCACTGGGGAAATGCCAGCCTGCCTGCCGCCCCAGACCGACAGCAGAGCTCAGGAAGGGCCTGGGGGCTTAGCAAACTGGGGTCTCCATCCCGGCAGGAGTCATGTGATCTGCAAAAACCCAAAGACCCCCTCTTGCTATAATCTGGATAAGCGTCCCAGAAGGCCCATGTGACAGAGCCCCTGGCAGTGTTGGGCTGGGAGAGCCTAGTGGGGGGAAGGTAAGTCCCTGAAAGCATGGCCCCTCGGAGGGGACACCGGGACCCCAGCCCCTTCCTCTCTCTTTTGCTTCCCAGCCTCGGGCTCCCACCCAGGTGTACCACCTCACTACAGGCCCCCCCGGAGCAATGGAAACCGCCAAAGCTGTGAGGAGCACCCCAAAGTGAGGTGGAGCCGGGGACAGGTCACGTTTAGGACTCACGTGCTCTGCTGCTGCTGCTGTAAAGGGGAGCGGCTTGTGTTAGTTACTGAATTTAGAAGGAATTCTTCCTAAAACTGTATATGAGTGTGGAGAGAGGGAAGGAATCCTGAGGGTGTAAGTAACATTTCAGGAGCAAGAAAAAAAAAGGGTGAGTGGGAGCCAGAGATCATCAAAGAGAAGGAGAGGCTGGGGGAGGGCTGGCCAGATTTCAGGTCAGAGCTCAGAGAGAACCAGGTGAGAGCTCAGGGAGAACCAAGCAGCATTTTTATGTCGTGCTGAGGGTCCAAGCCAGGGGGGGGCTGAGCCACAACCCCAGCCCCTATACACTTGATTTCTGCTGGAATTTTTCTGCCAAACCAATATGAAAAGGCTTTTTCAATAATTGTCAAATTGTCCCTAGTTTTCATGACAAATATTACCTTAGGCCAATCAAGGTCATTGTGGCTTTTATGTAAGATATAAAAAAAAAAAATAAAACAAAACACACAGTGATTTTTCCAAAATGAAAGTCAGGAAAGAAGATTTTTTTCACATTTTGCAAATCAAACCATTTAGTCAAGTAAAGCTCTCTACTTTGTGGTTTTAAAATTAGCATAATTTCAATCATTAGGACGAGAAGCCAATGATTTTTACTTACCGTTATAGTTGAATTCAAAGTCCAAACTACATATTTCCTAATGGGGGGGAAGGGTATTTTGTAGGAAGGGCTCTATGTTCTGTTTGCCTAAGGTTCTTTATTATCAGCTGGTTTTGAAGGCAGAGACATAGATTTTAGGGGGTTCCCCCACGGTCTCCACTCCTTCCAGAGCGCCACTGAGGGCAGCCACGGAGCACTGCCCAGACCCCAGCCAGACCCAACCTGCAGCCATTTGTTAACCCAATTAGAGGTTTTAAATGTCTGGTACCTGTTAGCCTTAGGAGGCTGCCAATGATCTGCCCTCCAGGTGACAAGGGGAAGTTGAGTTATGAACATCAGATAGGTCCATACCCCTCTGCAGATGAACAGGGAGTGCGGCCCAGCTCAGTCGGTGAGCTCACCGTGAACACACTCGGGTTGCAAGTCTGTGCTAAGAGATGAGGGATCCAAGGACAAGGTCAAAGATTCCAGGACCTTCAAACAGCCTTAAAGCTCATCTAGTTCACGCAGTGGCCCGTCTCTGTGTAATTATGGCATCTAATGCTCTGGCCACATTCAAATTCTGAAACCCTTCCCACCCATTAAATTGATACATGTGAGGCTGTATTTTAATCTCTGATTCACTTAATTACCTATTCTGTGCTCAAGATCCAAGACCACAATTACTGTTTCCATGGGGATAAGCTTCACAGTGGCTTTTCCACCCCCTCCACATCCGTTTATCGCTGTCTCCGTCGGCTCTTGGGCACACCCTTCCTCATGGAGCGCCCCTCATGCCAGGCACGAAGCCTCCAGGACGGGCCAGCAGCCCTGGTCACAGAGCTGAGTGCTGCTCCCCCGGGGCTGTGTTCCTGTCCTCGGGGATCAGTGGTGGATAGAAAGAATCCTTGGAAATCCCCCCTCCTGGTCCTCAGCCTTCTGCCTGGGGAAGATCGAGACCTTACAGTCAGCAATGCTCACAGTGCAGGACGGTCAATGACACTGACCGACAGGAGTGATCACCCTCCAGGGACGGGGTGAGGGGGTGAGAGAAGCTCCTTGGGCTAACCCGGCGTGAGAGCTCTGGGTGGGCTGGGAAGGCTTGCAGAGGCCAACTCAGCCGTCGGGGTAGCCTCCAGGATGGACAGCAGACCGTCACAGAGCCGGGCGCTGCTCCCCTGGTTGACCAACAGCCCCAGAGCAGGCGTTGGCAAATGATTTCCTTTCTCCTCCGGGTTCTCCTTCTCTCTGCTCTGTCTCTGTGCGACCCTGGGAGGGTTATTTAACATTTTGGGGTCTGAATTTCCTTCCCCATAAAACTAGGGCCGTTGACACTCTCCTCTCTGAATTCTCTTCCAACACCAACGTGGTGCTATGATTCGGTTGACTGCCAGTCACCCCAGGGATATGGTAATGGGTTACATTCCACAAAGCTTGCTGTAAGATGAGGAGCAGTAATGCAGGCTTCCAGCTAACTCTCCCAGCAGAATCCCCCATTGTTCTGAGCTTCATGAATAATCCAACAGGCCCTGCTCTGCCTGAGCCTGCTGTGTCCACTGGCCAGACACGTGGGGCCAGCCAGAGGCAGCACTGTGAGCTGAGGGAGGATGCCATCCACGCCCCTTCCCTCACGATGCCCTCAGTCCAGGCAGATGCATTCGGTCACCTTGGCATCTCCCACTAGGGTCAGTGCTACCTGGGCAACTCCTCCCACATCGGCCTTGAAATACACCACGCTTTTGTTCTGTCCCCTGGGGACCCACTGTGCTCTCTGCCAGTCTGATGGGATGATTTATGTAAGCACATATCTCCCTGGCTCTAAAAGATACAAAGGTCAGCAAGACTCTGTGCACCTCCCCGAGGAGCCTTCAATCCCGAAGGGAGGCGATCCCAACGTTCAGTTATAACCTGGAAACATTATGTGATGATGTAAAAATAAAATATCACTCTTTCAGAAAAGCAAAAGAACATTACTCCCTGAAGTGAGGAGAGAAAGCTTTCGTGGGAAGTGGCTTTTGAGACATGCATTTGCTAGAGGTAAGATCTGATAGGCAATAATGGAAAATAAAAGCAGTTCGTACAGAGATCAGATGCCATTGAAAATATTGTGAGAGGAAGTACACGGAGAATTGGGGAAACAGAGAATCTGATCTGTCTCGGCTGCTTGAAAAAGAGCAACAAAGCACTGTTGGCACTTTTGGTCAGACCCCCGACAGGAAGTGCCAGGGAGGGCTAATTAAGGTGACCGCACATGGGGGGCGACAGACCACCTCTCTCAGGGCTTTCTGCATGTGCTGCACTGGGGAGCACTGGAGAAGCAGGCAGCTGGCTCAGAGGTCCCCGAAGTGACTGGGAGAGACGGTGAGATGGAAACCCTGGGAGCAGCCAGGGGACAGAGGGAGGCTGTCAACAGGCCCCAGCCGCCAGGACAGACAGGCACTGAGCATAAAAGACCCTGAGAGCAGCAAGCACAGAGAGCCGGAGGTCAGGAAGACGAGGCTGGGTGGGAAGGCCGCTCATGGGTTTGCTGGACGAGGTGAGGATGCCTTTGGTGATCAGGAGAGGTGCCCGAGCCTGAACCCCAGACAGAGGGGGAGCCCACTGAATGGGGCCAGTGGATTGAATGAGTACAGGGGAAGGAAGGAAAGAAGGCAGGGAGGGAAGGAGGGGAAAGACTGAGTGTCCAGAAAGACGGGAGAATGCAGAAGAGGAGGGCGCAGACCCTGGCTGGGGACCCTGACGGCCCTGATGGCCCGGGAGTCACGCCTGGCAGGGGCCGTCGATGGCCAGGTAGGGTCTTCATTTTAACGCTGACCCTGGAACTCCTGGGCTGGGCTGGGGGGACACCGGTTTCAGGACGGGCAGCCCCGTCACTGATCTGGAGGGGCCCAGCCCTGTCCTAGCGCAGGTGACGTCCAGCTTTCCCAGGGCTCTGTCAGCCTCCCACAGGGAAGCTTTGGTGGGTTTAAAGAGAAGGAGACATGTCTGCATGTTTAAAGACAGAACCCTCCCGGGAGAGCACAGCTTCACGGAGTTCCAGGGAGCGGGAGAAGTCTGTGGAGCGTGTCGGTGAGCAGGCCCCAGGACATCCGAGGGGGACGGAAGCTGCTCCAACAATGGGGAGAGGGGGCTGGGGAGTTCCTGAAGACACCTCAGGACTGGAGGCCCAGAAGGGAGTGGGAAGGGGAAAGGGGTCTGCAGGCTGGATAAGGCCCAGCCTGGGGTGGGCAGGGGGTGTACATCAGCGACAAATCCTCTGAAAGGGAAAGGAGGAAAACAACCCCATTTACAATAGCCTCCAAAAATAAAAAAAAATACTTGGCAATCTACCTAACAAAAGAGGTGAGAGACCTGTACAATGAAAACTAGAGGATGTCCAACAAAGAAATTAAAGAAGACCTGAGAAAAGGAAACCGTCTCCCCTAGCTCTTGGATGGACAGAATGACCATACTTCCAAAAGCACTATATATATGAAATGCAATTCCAATCAAAATCCCCATGACATGCCTCATAGAAACAGAAAAAGCAGTCATGAAATTCATCTGGAAAAATAAGAGACCCAGAATAGCTAGAGCAATCCTTAGCAGGAAGAGTGAAGCAGGTGGCATTACTATACCAGACCTTAACCTATACTACAGAGCCATAGTAACAAAAACAGCATGATATTGGCACCCAAATAGATCTGTAGACCAATGGTGCAGAATGTAGGACACAGAGACTAACCCACATAATTACAGTTATATTAGACAAAGGCACCAAAAACATACATTGGAGAAAAGATAGCCTCTTCAACAAATGGTGGTTGGGAAAACTGGAAATCCATATGCAATAAAATGAAATTAAACCCCTATCTGTCACCATGCACAAAACTCAACTCAAAATGGATCAAGGACCTAGGAATTAAACCAGAGACCCTGCGTCTAATACAAGAAAAAAGTAGGCCCAAATCTCCATCATATTGGATTAGGCCCCTACTTCCTTAATAAGATATTTATAGCAAAAGAATTAAAATCAAGAATTAATAAATGGGATGTATTCAAACTAAAAAGCTTCTTCTCAGCAAAAGAAACAATCTGTGAGGTGAACAGACAGCCTACAGAATGGGAACAAATTTTCACCACTTGCACATCAGATAGAGCACTAATCTACAGGGTATATAAAGAACTCAAGAAGCTAAACACCAACACCAACACCAACACACACACACACACACACACACACATAACCCAATCAATAAATGGGCCAAGGACCTGAACAGACATTTCTCAGAAGGTGATATACAATCAATCAACAAATATACAAAAAAATGTTCAACATCTCTAGCAATTAGAGAAGTGCAAATCAAAACCACTCTAAGATTCCATCTCACTCCAGTCAGAATGGCAGCTATTAAGAATACAAACAACAATAAGTGTTGGCAAGGATGTGGGGGGAAAGGGTACACTCATACCTATCTAGTGGGACTGCAAATTAGTACAGCCAATCTGGAAAGCAGTATGGAGATTCCTATGAAACTCCACTTGACCCAGCTATCCCACTCTTTGGTCTATACCCAAAGAACTTAAAACAGCATACTACAGGGACACAGCCACATCAATGTTTATAGCAGCACAATTCACAATAGCTAAACTGTGGAGCCAACCTAGATGTCCTTCAGTGGATGAATGGTTAACGAAAATGTGGTATACATACACAATGGACTATTACTCAGCATTAAAAGAGAATAAAATCATGGCATTTGTAAGTAAATGGATGGAGTTGGAGAAGATAATGCTAAGTTAGCTAATCCTAAACAACCAAATGCTGAATGTTTTCTCTGACATAAGGAGGCTGATTCATAGTGGAGTGAGGAGGGGAGCATGGGAAGAATAGGTGAACTCTAATAGGGCAGAGGGATGGGAAGGCAAGGGAGGGGTCGGGGGGTAGGAAAGACGTAGAATGAGGTGGACTTCACTACCCTAAGTTCATGTATGGAGACAAGAATGGTGTGACTCTGTGTACAACCAGAGATGTGAAAAATTGTGCTCTGTAAGTGTAATATGAATTGCAATGCATGCTACTGTCACATAGAACAAATTAGAATAAAAAATTTAAATAAAAGAACTGATTGTGCATAAAGGAAACTCCCATGCACCTTAAGAATCCAGGCTGGAACAGGCATGCGCTGCATGATTCCAACCACAGGACCTTTGGAAAGAGGCGAAGCTACAGAGACAGGCGAGGGGCTGCTGGGGGTGAGTGGGGAGAGGAGGGTGAGCAGGCGCAACCAGAGGATGTTCAGGGCAGCAAAGACCCCTGATGATTCTGCAGTGAAGAGACTTGTCACCCCGGATCTGGCCACAGAACGTGCAGTACCAGAGTGGCCCCAGGAGACCGGGGACTCGGGAGGGGCCATGTCAACGTGGGCTCTTCCATGGAGCCTGATGCGAGGTGCTGTGCTCTGGCGCAGGGTGTCCAGGGCGAGCCACCATGGGGGTGCCACGTGAGATCTCGGCCCTTGTCACTCAGCGTTGCCATGAGTGTAAAAGTGCCCTAAAAACAGTCTGTTTAAAAGAGGAAGAGGAGAGTTGATGTGGAGTGGCCGGTTCGGCATTTCCACCTGGCTGCCCTCCGAGCCTCTTTTCTTCCTCCTCGGTGCCCCAGGTCCTCTCCCGGGAACACAGTGTACCTAAGTCACGACACCTGGGCCTGCATGGGACTGTATTTCCCTTCTTGCCGTGTGGGAGTCGAAGCTGCAGGTAGAGACGCTCTCTCCACAGAACCAGAGCCCAGAGGCAGAGGGAGGCCGGGAGAGACCACATCAGGGAAGCGACAGAAACTGTGGGGAGTTTCAGGTTTTGCCAGCCTGGAAGCAGGAGGGTAGGCCCCTGTTCAGACCCCAGGCCAGGGGGCTCACTGACAGCCTGCTACGTTGGAAGGCTCCACACAGGCAGGGTCACAGCCGTGCTTTGCAAGTGCAGCTACTGGGAAAACAGGCTGCCAGAGAAACGGGTACCATGGGAACTAGAAATAGATCCCTGTCCAAGCTCCACCATGAACAGGTGCTTGGACCTCCACAGAGTGTTTAGATGGTGTAGCCCACAGCACCCTCTCTGCTCTGAAGTTCTCTCCATTTTTCATTGCTGTCTCAATATGCCTGAGGCTGAGTAACTTTATTTTAAAAAGAGGTTTATTTCGATCATAGCTGTAGAGATTTGAGGGCACAGGGACAGCACGGGCTTGGCTCTGGTGAGGACTTCATGGTGGATGGCATCATAATGACAGTAACTCAGGTGGGGGAAGAGATCACATCAAAAAAACCAGAAAGCCAGACAGCAATTCAGAGGGCGGGCTCACTCTTGTAGCAATTTGCTCTCACAGGAGCTCATGGGTCCCACCAGAACGGCCTGAATGCTTTCTGAGGACAGCTCCCCAATGACCTAAGGACATGAATGATGGTTTGGAGGTGAGGTGACCCTCAAAAGCTCACGTGTGGACAATGCAAGAAGGTTGAGAGGAGACATGATTGGGTGGTGAGAGCCTTAACCCCTGCAGTGAATGACTCCCCTGACGGGGGCTACTGAGCGTAACTGAGGGGGTGGGATGGGACGTGGCTGGGGTCTATATTTGTATCTGGTGAGTGGGGTCCCTGTGCGTCCTGATCATCAGTGAGCTGCTTCCCTCTGCCACAGCCTCCCGCCATGATGCTCAGCCTCACCTCGAGCCTCCAGGAGTGGAGCCAGACCTTATGGACTGAGACCTCTGACACCATGACAATAAACCTGATGAGCTCTTCCTCCCTACAGTGGTTCTGGCTGGGTCCTTTCAGTCACAGCAGTGAGCAAGGTGACTAACACGACCCCCACAGGCCTTGCCTCGTCGAGGTCCTCTGGGTACTGCTATCCAAGCCCCCACACGGGAAGTTTGGGGGAGACACTCAAACCGTATCCAAACCATGCTAGGCTTCTGCCTTTTGTGGCACTTTCAAAAGGGGAAAGAAGAAGGATGGCTATTGTTTATCAGCAAGAGAAGCAGCTCTACTCAGCAGACTTCCCGGCTCCCCTGGTTTGATCACAACATGCCCAGCACGTCCTACCAGGACACAGGGATCGCCAAATAGCTGCCACCAGCCCACCCGCTCTGGAGGCTTCCTGAGCTCCCACACTCCCCCAGGCTGGCCGCGGCACTTACTGGCAGCACCTGGCAGCTGCCCAACAGGGCGGCCAGGGGACAGCACCCAGAGCCGCCTGCTGGGCCCAGAACAGGAGCAGCCGCTAAGCATGTGCATGGTGAAAGGATCTTTGCTGACTGTCGTTAATCCCTCCAGGGCCTCCAGAGGTCAGAGATGTTTAAACAGCAGAGCTGGTTGAACCTGCTCGCCAGCCAGGCTCAGCTAATCTACTCCCCCAGGGCTGCCTGCGTCCTCAGTCATGGCCAAACCACCAGGTGAGCAGAGGTGACCTGCAAGGTGTGCAAATATTTGGCTTCATCCAGGATCAAATAAATCATTTCCCTTTCCCTGAGCTCCAGGAAGACCCGGCAAAGCTCCGGGACCTGCCCAGGAGCAGATTCATGCCCACGCAGCACACCTTGCTCTGAAAGAAATGCGAGCTGTAAAGAAAGCCCACATTCTTACCCACACAAAAACTATGACTGGATTTCAAATCTTCACTTTTCCAGTAGCACATCTGCTCCAGGTCTGCTAGGCTGGGCCGAGTAACAGGCAATATTCTGCATGGAAATAAAATACCTTTACATGATGAGTTAAAATAAGGTCTACCCTTCAAAACCTCTTTCCCGTGATCATCTGGGTCCGTGTCTGCTGCGTAAGGGAAACCACCCAAGGCTGCCATGTTTTCCAGGAAGCCAGGGATCCTGGGTGAGCCACAGTGCAGCACTGTCTTATCCCTTACTCAAAGGAAAACGACAGCCAGCTCTGCTGTCACCTCGGGGAGCAGCCAGGGGACCCCAGTTCTGCTTCCTGTGCAGCATTCTGGGTCCTAGGGCCTATCCTGGTGCCTCTCGAGTGTTAGATCAGCTTCTTAACAAGAAAAACTGCTTTGAGGGTTCAGATTTACTGGGTTCTTAAGATGACTTCCCTTTAAGGACGTTCGACTGTTGCCCACCTCGTGCAACTTTTGACTCCATGGGTTTACATCACACAAGGGCAAAGCCTATATATAGGAATTGGCTGGCTTTGAGAGACTTTAAGAAGCTCAGGTCTTTGTTCTTCCCCAAATTCATGGCACCAGCCTGCTTCACCCTCCCCCACCTCCTTTTCCTCTTGGACTCTTGCAAAGAGAGGAGATCAATGCTAAAGTCCCAGCAGATGCCAAAATATACAGAGTCCAGCAGGTGGTGAGCGCAGCCTCTCGCTCCGCACCAGTGTGGTGCCCTAAGACCACACACCCAGGCAGACTCCCTGGTCACAGGCCCTGCTGTGGTCGCGCACCAGGCCCACCGCCCCGTCTTGGCTGTGGACCGGGAGACAGGTGCCTCTCGTCCGCTTCCTACAGTCTGCTGCATGGGGAATGCGCAACCTACCCCAGGCACAGCGGTCTGCTGGGGACCCCCAAGTGGCTTTACCAGTGGCACGAACATCAGGAAAGCCATGCACGTTGTCTGCCTTTTCACGTAGGTTTAATCGCCCGTTTCTGTGACCAGATGTGTCCCAGAGAGAAAGTCTTCCCTCTAGAACCCAGACGGCTGCCCAGGTCTCACACCAAAGCTGCAGCCCGTGCCTTCTTCCTCGGGCCGCATCCCTGTCCCAAACCCTCAGAACTTACTCCCTGGGTCCGCCTCTGGCAGGCTCCATTCCCCAGCACCAATTCTCTTCCCCTACTACTTTCCCTAAATCCTTATTCTGGTGACCTCAGAACCCTGCGTCAGGCACCTGGGTCTGCCCTCAAGTCACACGGGCCCCCTGGTTTATTCCGCTCGACTTCTTTTTAAAATATGTCCCTGTGAGTTGTTAGGATCATACATAACAGTGAGGTTCACTGGGACAGGTCACCCAGCGTGGAATAGAATCTGCTCCACTTGGATCCCCAGTTCCTCCCTTTTTCCTCCCTCCTCCCTCCCCCTAACCCCTCCCTCTCTCTACTGCTCTTCCTTCTACTCACTTGTTTTTAACTGCTGCATTTTAGATACACCTGAGAGTGGATCTCACTGGGACACACTCAGACATGCATGCAGCATGATTTGGTCAATTTTGCTCCAGGGCTCCTCCCTTTTCCCATCACTCCTCCCTCACCCCATCCTCTTTCTCAATTCCACCATTTTTTCTTTCTAGTTCAGGAGACCCCACCCCTTTTTTAATATTCTGTATCTCTCTGTAGCTTCAGCATAAGAGGAAAACACGTGACCTTGGACTTTCTGACTCTGGCTTATTTCACTTAGAACAACGTTCTCTGGTTCCATCCATTTACCAGCAAATGCCTTGATCTCATTCTTCCTCGTGGCTGAGCAGAACTCCGCGTGGTGCAGGGATGTTCACCACACTTCCTTGCCCATTCGTCTGCTGATGGGCACCTGGACTGGCTCCAATACTTGCCTGTTGGGAATCGCACTGCTGGGACAGATGACCCAATCAGTAAACGGGCAGCGAACTCAACAGATGCTTCTCAGAAGAAGAAATACAAACGGCCAACAAATATGTGAAAGAAAAAGTTCAACACCCCTACACTCAGGCCCATGCGAATCAAAACCACACAGAGCGCCCCTCTGCTCCGGACAGAATGCCAGTCATCAAGAGCATGAATAATAGTAAGTGCTGGCGAGGACGGGGGAGAGGCTCAGCCCCCAACTCCCCTTTAGGTCATTATAAAGCGACCAGCCAACAAAACCCACACTGGCTGCAGCAGACTTTAAAAATGTCCAGCTGCCCCCAAGACGGGCTAGTGAAGCACCCGTGACACATGGGGACGTGCAGCGATGGCCCAGGAAGGGCTGCTGACGGGGGCCGGGGCCAGGGAGCATGAGCACGGCCGGGTGGGGGACAGACAAGGCACATCAGGGAGGGCTTGCCCAGGGGCAGTGACACTCTGCCTGGACCCAGCAGGTGATAGAAGTCACAGTCTGGAGGGGGCAGGAGAGCAAGGGGACTGGGCTCAGAGGGCACAGGCCATGGCCCGAGCACAGCGGCCGGAGAGCCTCTCCCTCCCTCTTCGCCCAGCTCTGCTCTTGGAATCCAGCCAGCCCCGCTGGTTCAGTCACCGCCTCTCACTGGCGACACTGTCTTATCTTCTTCTATAAAAGCAGAAGCTGGCTGAGGCCGTGAGTGCACCCCAAAGACTTTAGCACCAGGCCTTGAAGTCGGTGAGTGAGTGACAGATATCAGGATGGAATAATGGCCGCCCCGGAGCTGATCTCTCCCTGCTGTCCTCAGACACAGACGGGCAAACCCTTTGAAGGAGAAATTAATGACAATATAAAAACAATTAGCAGTCATTTAATGAGTGTTACCAGCTAAAATCTGTGCCAAGTGCTTTTTGTGAATTCCTTTTAATTCTCACAGTACCCTTATGAACTAGATTCCAGAACCATTATAATTAGCCCCATAATAATAACGAGCCCTGGTCAGTGCAGGAGACCGAGGCTCAGCACTGCAGAGTCGCTGACCCCGGGTCACGTGGGCAGTCAGTACTGGGACTCAGATGGAACCCAGGCTGTGGATTCTGCAGCCCCTGTCCTCCCTGCGGCCTCCCGAGCCTCCTCACAACAACTGGAAGGACGCAGACCCAGCAGGGCTGGTGGCTCTGAACAGGACAGGCCACCTGCGCTCTGCGAGCTCCCCAAACCCTTCTCCAGGCAGAAGGTGCTCCCCTGTTATTCTGGAGACCCCAGCTGGGCAGAGCCAGCGGGGACAGGATTGACCCCTGCTTTCTAGCTGTGACTTCCCCAACACAGAACTGTCACCAGCCTCCACAAAGTCCATCTGACTCTGTGACGCCCCTCCTTCAGAAAGTGCTTTGGGGACGGCGAGTCACCGCTGCCGTTCCTTCCAGCAACAGCTACTCAACAGGGCTCCCTACGGGCAGTCCCCAGACACGGGGGCCAGAGATGGCTCAGCACGGAGCCTGCTCTCAAGAACAGGCGACCAAGCAGCAGAGGGGCTGTGGCAGTGCACCCCACACAACACGGGGAGTCAGCGGCTGCCCTGGGAGGGCCTGTCCCAGCCAGGCGCCGTGTCCAACGCTGAGCGGGCACAGGTGGCCCAGCCTGCTGGTTTCACATCTGCAGGTTCCACGGACAGATGCCACCAGCATCAAAACTAGTTATAAGAATGATCTCCTCTGCACGAACATGCTCAGACTTTTCCGTGTCCTTATTCCCTAAACAACACAGCGTAACAGATACGCCCAGAGCGTTTGCTCAGCTGTCTTTGAGCCGTGCAGAGGTCACCTAGCCTGCACAGGAGGAGTCACGGGGTATGTGCACACACTGTGCCGTGTCACACAAGGACTCGAGCATCTGCAGATTCTGGTGCCCACAGGGACTCTGGCAACAATCCCTCAAGGATGGCGAGAAGCGACTGGATGGCCTAAGGCATCCTTCACAGCAACCGTGGGCAGCAAAGACCACGTCTCCAGTCGGCACCTCCGACAGCTTTCATAAAGGCACAGAGAGGTTAAGGAACTGACCAGTGCCACAGTGGACAGCATGATACAGAGAAGACTCCAGGCTGTGTCCTTCTAAGCCAGCTCAGTGAACCTGATGAGCAGGGGCCTGAGGAACTGGAGGCTGCAGCTGGATGTAAGGGATGTGGAGGAAGCTGTCCGGGTACCAAGGGGTTGAGAGACGCCTGACAGGGTGCATCTCTGAGGGCACCGTGGGATCACACCAAAGCCCCAGCAGAGCAGGAGTAGGAGAAGGCCAGAGATGGGAGAGGCCTGGAAGGGTGGAATGGGTGGCTGAGGGGGCTGGAGGGGCAGGAAATGAGGAAGGCTGGGCGGAGGCAGAGCTGGCCGCGTCCACGAGGGCAGAGCAGCGGGGGCCGAGGGCGCCTGGTTTCAGCACCGGGTGACGGCTGTGACCCAGGAAAGCATCAGGATCCCTTTCTGGGAATCCAGCCAGAGATGGCGACAGCGTGGACGGGGGAAGGACCTGGGGGATCCTGGGTGGATCCCAGGTGGTGCAGGACGTGGTGACCCAAGGGCGCTGGGTCCAGGCTTCCCGCCAGGCACAGGGCCAGGGAAGTTCAGGTCCCTGAAGCAGGGCACCGAGGAGGCACGGGGGAGACTGGGTGCCTGGGAGACCCCCGAGGAAGCCACCCTCAGGGACTGAGACTCCAGCTCCAGCCCCGGGTGGGGGTCCGGGCTGCCGATCTGGGAACTGGGCTGCTGATGGCAACTGCCTGTCTCTGTGTCCTCCCTTCCATCTCCAAAATAGCACCCCTGGTTTTCCCAGGGCTGTCCTGAACCCAGACACAAGATGGCATTTCCCAGTCTAAGACCCGGTTCGTGAGACGGAATGAAATGTGGTGAGGGAAACTCCAGGAAGCCTCCCTACCGGATAACTGCTTGCCATCTCCCCCTTTCTGCTGCCCTGGGATGCAGCTACAAGAGCTGGAACCCCAGGGACTCACATTGGACCATGAGGTAGAAGTCAGGCTTTACACCTGGTTGGATGAAGCAGAGGGGTGTCTGCTTGGGACCCTGGTGACGCTGTAGAGTTGGCAGCAGCTCAATCACCCACCGCAAGGACTCGGTGATGTGAGAGAAGAGAAGGTCACCCTTCCTCGCTGGGCCACAGGGACTTGGTGGTTTTCTATGCTGCCAATAGACACCACCAGGCTCTAAACAGGGACGGGGACTTGAGCGTAAGGGACACAAAGGACAGGGAAGGGGAGAAGAGGGCCCTGAGACGCGGGGTGAGGCCGGGCAGACGCCCTGGCGTGGGTCTGCGTCACCTCTGTGCAGGGGCCACAGAGAAGGGAGGGCGGCTCGGACCCCAGCCAGACGCTGCTTCAGGGTCAGCAGCCCTGGGAGCTGGACGCCTCTCCTCACGGGAGGGGAAGGTGCTTCTGACTCCCACCCCCAGCTCCTGGAGACACACTGACGGGGCCAGCCTCCGGCCTCCGACAGCCCTCAAACACACCATCCTCACTCTTCTCTCTGATGAAGACTCTTTTTTTAATTTTTTAATTTTTTTTTATTGGTTGTTCAAAACATGACAAAGATTGCAGAATCACATCGGTTACACATCCACATTTTTACATAATGCCCTATTAGTAAGTGTTGTATTCTGCTACCTTTCCTATCCTCTACTATCCCCCCTCCCCTCCCCTCCCATCTTCTCTCTCTACCCCATCTACTGTAATTCATTTCTCTCCTTGTTTATTTTCCCATTCCCCTCACAACCTCTTATATGTGATTTTGTATAACAATGAGGGTCTCCTTCCATTTCCATGCAATTTCCCTTTTCTCTCCCTTTCCCTCCCACCTCATGACTCTATTTAATGTTAATCTTTTCCTCATGCTCTTCCTCCCTGCTCTGTTCTTGGCTGCTCTCATTATATCAAATAAGACATTTGGCATTTGTTTTTAGGGATTGGCTAGCTTCACTTAGCATAATCTGCTCTAATGCCATCCATTTCCCTGCAAATTCCATGATTTTGTCATTTTTAGTGCTGCATAGTACTCCATTGTGTATAAATGCCACATTTTTTTTTATCCATTCATCTATTGAGGGGCATCGGGGTTGGTTACACAGTCTAGCTATTGTGAATTGTGCTGCTATGAACATCCATGTGGCAGTATCCCTGTAGTGCGCTCTTTAGTCCGAGAAGGGCAATAGCTGGGTCAAATGGTGGTTCCATTCCCAGCTTTCCCAGGAATCTCCATACTGCTTTCTATATTGGCTGCACCAATTGGCAATCCCACCAGCAATGTACAAGCATACCCTTTTCCCCACATCCTCTCCAGCACTTGTTGTTGTTTGACTTCATAATGGCTGCCAATCTTACTGGAGTGAGATGGAATCTTAGGGTGGTTTTGATTTGCATTTCTCTGACTGCTAGAGATGGTGAGCATTTTTTCCTGTACTTGTTGATTGATTGTATGCCCTCCTCTGAGAAGTGTCTGTTCAGGTCTTTGGCCCATTTGTTGATTGGGTTATCTAGGGATAACAGGAACTTACCTCAACATTGTAAAAGCTATCTATGCTAAGCCTCAGGCTAGCATCATTCTAAATGGAAAAAAACTGAAGGCATTCCCTCTAAAATCTGGAACAAGACAGGGATGCCCTCTCTCACCACTTCTATTCAATATAGTTCTTGAAATACTGGCCAGAGCAATTAGACAGACAAAAGAAATTAAAGGCATTAAGATAGGAAAAGAAGAACTTAAATTATCACTATTTGCGGATGATATGATTTTATACCTAGAAGACCCAAAAGGGTCTACAAAGAAACTACTAGAACTAATAAGTGAATTCAGCAAAGTGGCAGGATATAATCAACACGCATAAACCAAAGGCATTCCTGTATATCAGCGACAAATCTTCTGAACTGGAAATGAGGAAAACCACCCCATTCACAATATCCTCAAAAAAAATAAAATACTTGGGAATCAACCTAACAAAAGAGGTGAAAGATTTATACAATGAAAACTACAGAACCCTAAAGAGAGAAATAGATGATCTTAGAAGATGGAAAAATATACCCTGTTCATGGATAGGCAGAACTAACATCATCAAAATGGCGATATTACCAAAAGTTCTCTATAGGTTCAATGCAATGCCAACCAAAATCCCAATGGCATTTCTTGTAGAAATAGATAAAGCAATCATGAAATTCATATGGAAAAATAAAAGACCCAGAATAGCAAAAGCAATTCTAAGCAGGAAGTGTGAATCAGGTAGAATAGCGATACCAGATTTCAAACTATACTACAGAGCAATAGTGACAAAAACAGCATGGTACTGGTACCAAAACAGGCAGGTGGACCAATGGTACAGAATAGAGGACACAGAGACCAATCCACAAAGTTACAACTATCTTATATTTGATAAAGGGGCTAAAAGCATGCAATGGAGGAAGGATAGCATCTTCAACAAATGGTGTTGGGAAAACTGGAAATCCATATGCAACAAAATGAAACTGAATCCCTTTCTCTCGCCATGCACAAAAGTTAACTCAAAATGGATCAAGGAGCTTGATATTAAATCAGAGACACGGCATCTGATAGAAGAAAAAGTTGGCTCCGATCTACATATTGTGGGGTCAGGCTCCAAATTCCTTAATAGGACACCCATAGCACAAGAGTTAATAACAAGAATCAACAAATGGGACTTACTTAAACTAAAAAGTTTTTTCTCAGCAAGAGAAACAATAAGAGAGGTAAACAGGGAGCGTACATCCTGGAAACAATTGTTTACTCCTCACACTTCAGATAGAGCCTTAATATCCAGAGTATACAAAGAACTCAAAAAATTAAACAATATGATGAAGACTCTTAATTAACTCTCAGATATTCATCACACCCCTCTCGTTCCAGATCCTTCCAGTGCTGGTCACCTTTTGCAGACTGGACTTCATTTTGTTGACATGGGCCCAAGGGAGAGCAGAGTGCTCAGTCCTGAAAACAGCGCATCACCTCCCTGGGCTGGCACCTTGCTCCTATTGATACAGCCAGGGCGTCATGGGTTTCCTCAGGAGCTGATTGCCCTGTGGCTGATATTGAGCTTGAGGTTTTTGTCAAGTCAGCTCATCCATCAAGGACAAACATGTTGACATCTTTCTAAATGACATCCAACCTCTCTGCAGAAGTGGGCAGAGAGATTAGATCCCAAAAGGCAGTTCAGAGATGTTCCCTGACAGTGTGAGGTCAGAGATTAATTTCAATCTCCCTCCTAGTATTTCAGGGTGAAGCAGCCCCTGGAATACACCAGCCTCGTTAGCAAAGCAAACGACCCCCCGCCCCCACACACGGCTCTTTCTCCAGGACCAAGGCAATTTGTGTCCAAGAGTTTAAACCAATGGCTGGGGGCCACAGGATGCCGGCTCCCCTCCCTGCCTCCTTTGCAAGCTCAGGAACGAGGAGCAGAAGACACTCTGGAGGTTCGTCCAGGGAGGCTTCGCGAGGCGAGAGGACCACGGCTCCCTGACTCAGAGCTGTGGACGCACGTCCAGGCCTGGCCAGGCCGTGGGCAAGGGCGCTGCCCCGGGGCCACACCTGCAGGGCCTCGTGCTGCTCCCGCTCATCCTGCCCCCCATGGAGCACAGCAGCGGCCGGCTCAGGGCCGAGGGTCAGACGGCTGGAGGATTCCAGGCTGAAACAGCCGAGTCCCCATCACCCGTGAGGCCCCAGGTGGTCGGCAAGTCCCTGGAGATTCTCCTCGACCTGGACCTGGGTTGTCTGTGGAGGAGCCGCAGATGGAGCCGTTCCGTGAGGGGAGGGTCCCAGGGCAGAGGGGGAGCGATTCTGATCGGGGCAGCCACGTGTGCAGGTGGCCACGTGTGCAGGTGGCCGCATGTGCAGGTGGCCGCGTATGCAGGTGTCCTCATGTGCAGGTGGCCTCGTGTGCAGGTGGCCGCGTATGCAGGTGTCCTCATGTGCAGGTGGCCTCGTGTGCAGGTGGCCGCGTATGCAGGTGTCCTCATGTGCAGGTGGCCTCGTGTGCAGGTGGCCGCGTATGCAGGTGGCCTCATGTGCAGGTGGCCGCATGTGCAGGTGGCCGCGTATGCAGGTGTCCTCATGTGCAGGTGGCCTCGTGTGCAGGTGGCCGCGTATGCAGGTGTCCTCATGTGCAGGTGGCCTCGTGTGCAGGTGGCCGCGTATGCAGGTGGCCTCATGTGTACCAACCACCTGGCTCTCCAGAAGGACAGATCTAACAGAAGCCCGTGTCTCCCTCCCCAAGGCCACCCCTGCCCCTGTCTCCTCCCCAAGGCCACCCCTGCCCCTGTCTCCTCCCCAAGGCCACCCCTGCCCCTGTCTCCTCCCCAAGGCCACCCCTGCTCGTGCTTCTGCCCACAGGGCCATCTCCAGTCAATGCCGGGAGCTCTCAGCACCTTGGCCAGCATTTCCACTGGAGTTAAAGCGTGGTTTTCAAGTCCTCTCCTCGGGGACCCTGGAGGGCAAGGACATAAAATGACATCAAGGGAAGGGAGCAGCAAGGGGGTGGGTGTCACGCGGGGAGCCTGGCTGAGGGACAGGGACGCTCAAGACCATTTCCACCAGCAGTGCCCTGGACCTGGCTCACCAGGCCACCCAGGATCCCAGTCTCCTGCCCAGGTGACTTCTTCTATGGAGAGCTAGTGACACTGGCTTCCTGCCTGGGCAGCTCCAGGCTGGTCGTCCTAAAGACAAGAGTGAATTTGATCAAGAACACATTTCATTCTCTACACCCTTAAAATGCCTGACAAGTTCAATGAAATGATCTTTTCTCCCACTCAGTGCAGTGAGAACTCAGACACTCGCCCTCGTGGGGACATCGTTGACCTCAGATCACCCTCAAGGTGCTGGGAAACGAAGGCGGCAGCCGCAGTCAGATATGTGCTTAAAATATAGACAACCCGTCTGGGCGGCCTCTGCCCCACACACGCTGGCGTCCGTGACGTCCCGGCATCCATGCGTCTCTGTTAACGCACAGGGAGCTGCTCTTTCCTACCAGGGGAGGTCTGCGTGCTCAGGGTCAGGGACTGGCCAGGGCCTCATGGTCGCAAGTAGCAGCTCCAAGTCTCAAACTCGACTTTCACAAATACAAATGTGCACATCTGTGTTTCCCGGAGCCAGGGGCACTGCAGAGATTCAGCCACACAGGTGACAATCTGTGATGCTGAGACCCAGGGGCTTGGCCCTGCAGGACAGGTGGGATCAGGCTGCTCCAGGGCAGAGGCCATGTTCTCTGTCCTGTTTAAGATGATTCCATTTAGCGTTTTATATGTGCAACACTGAACCCATCAAAGGGCCAGGAAATGAGTAGGAGAATTCTGCTTTTTCAATTTGAAATGACAGTTTTATAAGCAGAACAATGAAACATTTTCTGAGGTTTAAGTCTACTTCCTTTTCAAGATCAGCTTTAGGAAACGGACCTGTAAGTCTCCCCTTTAGGAACTAATCCATCCCACTGCTTATCATCATCACCAGGTCAGTATTTTATCTGCCAGGGAGCTGCCTTTCTCCCAGTGTCACATCTGGCTTAGCTTTTGTGTTAGTCAGCTTTCTATCACTATGACAGATACCCAAGATGCTCAACTTATAAAGCAAAAAGGTTTATTTTGGCTCACAGTTTGGGAGGCTGCACATCATGGCAGAAGCAAAACTGCTCAGCTTATGGCCAGGGAGCAAACACACCAAGGCTGAGGGGACCAGGGTCCCACACCCCCTCTGAGGGCACAGGTCCAGTGTCCTGAGGACTCACACTGGGTTCACCTCTTTAAGGTCCCAGCAGTTCCCCAAAGCACCAAGCTGCAGACCAAGCTCCTAACACAGGTCTTTAGGGGACCCTGGAGACCCAGCCACAGCAGCCCCCCGGGAGGGTCCCATAGCCATTTGTAGGACCCGCCCTCGGCCACCTCTGACAGGGTGCAGATGGCCAGAACCCACACAGCTCTGCCAGGGCCTCTGGGGGTCTCTGCTCCTCTACGTCTCTGTTTAAAGCCAATCCTCTCAGAAAGCCCACGGTGAGCAGGGGGTTCTGAAAGTCTGTCACCCAGCGGAGCTTCGGCTATGCTACGTCTCAGAGTTTCCATTACTTGCACTTTGGCCATCGGTGTCCATTCTTCTGCCAAAACGGCTTTGGATGATTGGCCTCTGGGCTAGATCTGCTTTCTGGAATCTGGAACGCATGGTCGTGGTTTCCTGGTCAGAGCTGCGCCCTCCCAGGGGGAAGTCACGTGCTTTCTGCCCGGCCTCTCTCCAGCACCACTCTGTCCCTCTCCCCAGACGGGCGACACCCGTAGAAACTTGGACTGAGCCGCACACCCACCACTTACGGCGACTTTGAACTGATTGTTATATTTTTGGAACTATTTTTGTTTTTGAAAAAAGTCATAGATGAATGACTAGTGCCTGGAGAAAAAAAAATGTGCATGTGTGTAACCCTGAGATCACTGCAGAATTCCAGAACTGAACACTTGAGCCTGAACAGGTCAACATACAGCTCCGACAACAGCACAGCAGTTAAAGGAGTCGAGAAGAATAACAGCCAAAGTCTTAGCTTTGGTCCATTCCCCAAAGGCTTCGGGAACAGGGGCTTGCAGGAAGCCTTTCCCCTGGGAAGCCGTCTCAGGAGATGTGACTGAGGTGACACAGGAGAGGAGCCCCGGAGCTGTGTGGCAGTGACCCGGCTGCTGCTGTGGGCAGCCTGGGCTCCGTACACCCTGACCTCCCAGACAGCTTCCGGAACATTCACTGCAACAGGGTAGTTATCTGGGCTGTGACATTTTCTGCCTCACTCCTGTCCTCCTCAGTGGAGGATGGCTCCTGGAGGTGCCAATGCCTGGCATCTGCAGGCTCCCTCACAGACAGGAGCTAGGGTCCCAGGGCCCTGGAGGAAGTCCCAGGGGCACGAGTACAGTTGTGGGTGACCCAGATGGACCAGTGTCATCGCTCGGCACTCACAGGGAACCTCAGATGACTCAGGGAGCTGGGGAGACGTGGGGTGGGGCGCCCGAGCTCCTGTGCAGCTGACCTGGGAGGCTGCACCTGAACAGGATCCTGAAGACCGTGTCAGTTTCCCAGGGTGCTTGGGGCCAATTATCACAAACTCTGCAGCTGCCGACAGTAGAAACTCACCCTCTCGTGGTTCCGGAGGCTGGAGTCGGAAACCAGCTGTCAGATGGGCATCCCTCCAGGCTGCCACTCCTGGTGGCTCTGGGGTGCCCACTGCCTGCTGGCCGCAGCCCTCACTGCAGGCTCTGCCACCCCCCCCACGTGGCCCCTCCTGCACCTGTTCATCTCACCCCCACCCCCTTACCAGGACTTGCCCCTGCCTTCCCTTCCCCTGGGGACCCAGGATAATCTCATCCAGGGTCTCTGATGCCGTTACATTATGTTTAGTGGTGACATCTGCAAAGACCCCGTGCAAATGCAGTCGTGCTCGCGGGGAGCCGTCCTACCCATGGGAGCAGCCTTTCTGTCAGCCACAGACTGCACGTGGGACCGAGGTCCCAGAGGATGACAGCAGAGCTGAAGGCCCTCCTCATCTGGTGGCATTGAGGTTGTCCTGAAGTCCCAGCCCAACACAGTGCTCCCGTGTTTGTGGTGATGCTGGTACAGACAGGCCTGTGTCCTGCCGTCCACCAGAAGTCCAGCAACAATCACGCCCAGGACCTCACACCTGGCAATGACATGACCGCTGGTGGGCCGTGTACCAGCTGCACTGTCCTCCGTCACACACTGAGCGTTTTGGAGAGCGCTCCTACTGCCAAGAGAAGTGTGCATGGACCAGTGCACGCCACCAGCAGCAGTCTCACCTTGCCTTACGGTGCCCTCGATTGCATCAGGAGGTCATGCCAAGGGGTTGACTGCAGCACCCAGGTCTGTGTCGGCACATGCCACGAGGCCAGCACGCGGTGGAACTCATGGGCCATGCACCTCTCGGGATGGGTCCTCGCCTTGGATTAAGGGCACCTGAGTGCCTTCGGGCATGGAAAGAGTTTTTGGAGTGTCACTGTCCACTGCACTCCAGAGGCCACCCACTCAAAAGTCCTAGTTTAGGGTCAGGTGACAGAGGCAGGTTCTAGAGCAGCCTCCGGGCTCCTGGCGTGAGGACTGGATCCACCCAGTGGACACAAGTCGGACATCCTCCACTTCCCAGGTGGCCTCTGGCCCACGTCGAGTCTGTGAGCAAGCGCAATCAGCTCTGTCCTCAAGCCATGCCCGGGGCCGGCCACTTCCCACCCCCACCCACCCCTCGGTCTCCAGCACCACCCTGGACGCTCAAGTCTGGACGGCTCCACCTGCCGCTGCCCCGCTTCTCCACGCGTCCAACTCCGAGCACACGTCCAGGAGGAAAATCAGCGTCCTGCTCAAGCCCGCAGCGGCTTCTCTTCACTCTGAGAGCGGCCTGCAGTCCCCAGGGGCCTCAGTGGGCCCCACCTTCCCAGCCTCAGCCCCCTCCCTACTTCCTCTCCGCCTGCCGGGAACTCTGTCCCCTTCACTGCCCCTGGGACACACTGGGTTCCCTCCTGAAGGTGTTTACACTGCTTCCCTCCCACTGAGAAGAGTCCTCCCCAGATCACAAGGGGACCCGCCTCAAAGGTCACCTCCTCAGAGACCTTTCTGGACCAGCTACCTGAGCCCTTTCCACCCCATCGATCTCTTTCCTGTCATATACAGGGATTTATTCTCTCACGTGGCCCCACGGTCCTTGCCACCACCTGAATTAGCTGATCTGTTGATTGCTCATGGTCTTTGACACTTCCCTCCCCTCTCCAGAACGCTGGAGTAAGCAGGGACTCTGTCCTCGCAGGGTGGCTTGCAGGGTCACAGTGCACGGTGGAGCGATGGACCAGGGGTTCAGCTGTTCGTGGGCGGATTCTAGTCCAGTGTTTAGTGGCTCTATTGGGGGCAGGTCACCTTGGCCTCTCTCTGTGCCCACTGTCCCACCTATAAGACAGAGATAGAAACAGATGCCTCGTGAGGACGTGCTGAAGATCCCGTTCACATATGGAAAGCGTGACACGTGATAAACACTCGGTGCCTTTGTGACTCTTTTATTAACTCAAAAACTCCCTGGCACGTCACGGGCATTTAATACATTTTGATTGAATGAATAAATCAATGAGCACTTCCTAATCCAGTGTGCTTTTCTGGGTATAAATATTTATATGTTAAAAGATAAAAACCAGAGTTAAATATAAAGACTTACAAACACAAAAACAACTTGCTAATCTTTTGTTGGTGCACAAGCCGAGTCCGTAGGGTTGAGGGGGCGGGAGAGAGGGAGAGAGGCTCGGTGGAGGGCACAGGAGGGGGCCGTGGCCCGCCAGCCCCCAGTCATGCAGCAGCCCACCTTCCCCATGGCAACTGTGTTGGGCCCACCCAGGTGTGTTCCCTGGACACTAGAACTAGACTTTAAAAGGCTTAAACCACAAAGATATAACTGCAGAGCTTAAAATTCTGAGCTGAAGCATGTTGCGAGAGCCTCGAGGAATCTTAATTTGAAAAATGAAAACCTGACTTATGCCAGTTAAAAGGGACAAAAGGTGTCAAATGATGATGGTTTGTGTGTTCACGTGATGGGACTTCCCGGTGCCCTCGGGTTCTCGGGCACACGGGGCCTGTGTCCAAGGTAGGGAACCACGCAGAGGGCATGGCCTCCTCTCAGAGACCCCAGCATCCAGCTGCTTCCGTTGCTGGCAAGTGTTCCTGCCATGAATCCTGAGCTCTCCTGGATGGCTCCATTTAGTCTCCCCGAGCCCTGGGGACAGGCAAGACCCCTTATTAGCCCATTTTACAGATGGAACACCCTCGCCCCTCACAGCCGGCCTCCAAGTTCACTTTGTTCTTCTGACAAAGGGAGTAGCTAACCTTTAGGCAGAAGAGGGAAGAGCTGAAGGTGGGGAGATGTGAGAGGCAGGTGCACCCCGGGTGGCCCCAAGGCATCTTCAACACATGTCAGAGCCTCCACTCACTCATCTCTGTGTTCCCAGAGATGACTCAGAAGCAGGAGTTTCCGTGCCTCTGTGGAGGCAGATCCGGAATGAGGCCCACTGCAGGGAGTGGGGGCACAGAAGAGGGTGCCTCACCCAGAGCTCGGTGTCAGGGGAGGCTCCCAGGCTGGCTGCCTCACTGGGGACTAAATTAGCTGTATAAGTACCTTTCTGCTGCTATGACAAAATACCTGAGAACCTCTACTTAATGGGATAAAGATTGGTTTTGGATCATGGTTTCAGAGGTTTCCATCCATAGTCACTGGGCTCTGAGGTTTCTTGGGCCCATGGAGAGGCAGAACATCAAGGCAGAGAGCACAAGGTGGAGCAGATTTGCTCACCTTATGACATCTGGGAAGGGGAGAGAGAGAGAGAGAGAGAGAGAGAGAGAGAAAGGAAGGGGCCAGGAACAAGACACGCCCTTCAAGGACTCACCCCAATGACCTATTTCCACCTTCTAAAGTTTCTGACGCCTCCCAACAGCCCATGCAGCTGTGAATCCATCCATGGATTAATCCACTGTTGAGGCCGGAGCTCTCAAAATCCAACGACCCCCCAGGGCCTCACCTGAACACTGCCACACTGGGGACCCAGACTTCAACACACAAGACCCGGGGAAACGTTTCAGACCCTGATATAACATTAACTGATGCAATGTTCAAATCAGACCTGCATGTGGCTACCGGTGGGTGGACATGCCATAGTCACCCAACACCCAGGTATGAACAGAGAGCCACATGCTCACCTGGTGGCTATTCACCACCCCTGAACCCTAAGTCAACACAGCCCACAACTTTACGTATCTGATGTACCATGTGAACAGGGTTCAGAGACAAGGAGACGAGAAAGGGCATCAGGAGGACGAAAAGATCTGGGAGCACTAGACGGGGCAGTCCAAGGACAGGCGATTTTGCTAAGATGACCCAGGTGTGGACAGCCAGGCAGGCCTCCAGGACCTCCACGCACTTTACCTGGTCCTCTGTAGTTTGAGGACCTCTCTGCAGACCCTCTGGGATTCTGTTAATCTGCACGTGATTCTGTCGCCCAACGCAGGAGAGCACTCATATAACCTATGAACTTGATAATGAACTTGAAAAAGAGAAACGTCCACAGAAGGAGACGATGGGAGGGTCATCTGGTTTTTCTCGGTGACAGTGAAGTGTCCGTGCTCCATGACCACACAGTCTCCTCGGCCCCAGACTTAGTTAATCAGGTTGATGCTGCTCTGACCCTGTCCAGGACTCTTGGTCACTTGTGAGTGAAGGCTCGTTTTCATTGTGTCCAGGGTCCCGCACAGGGTGCAGCCAGCCCCGCCAGCAGATCTAAGTTGCACACAGCAGCAGCTTCTAGACGCACGCGGAGAACCGTTTCTCCTCTCACGTGGAGCCCTCGGAAGGGTGACTAATCCCCTCTGGTAACGCTCCCCTTCTGAGCACGGACTCATGCAGATGCCGAAGACTCCCGCAGCAGAGATGCTGTGAAAATGATTTACTTTTGAAGTAGAGGGTTAGACTGGGCTGGCTCCCCGGAACCCTGCATGTCATTCACACTGAGGATGGCATCGCCGAGTGTAGCCAGTTGCCTCCCGTGAGGCTCCTCTATGGATGCGGACTTTAACCAGAGGTTCAGATCAGAACCACTTGGCTTAGAGGGTTTTTCAAGATCAATGCTCCAGAGCCTACGTGAAACAGTGAATCAAGATCTCCAAGGGTGAGCAGGGGCACGGAGCTCTGCAAGTGGTCACCTAATGATTTCCAAAGGCACCCTGGTTCAGGACTGCTCCTGCAAGAGAGGCCACCCCTGGCTTCTGTCCCTCTAGACGTTACTTGAAAGGAACAGGGAACTTTTCATTAAGCGTGGAGGCAGGACTGCTTGAAACTGAGTGGCGGAGGATCAATTCCCAGGTCCTTCCTCCTGCTGGGAAGTGTCACCTCTTCTTCCCCTGCTCTACTTCTAACATCTCAAATATCCCCAAACCCAAGCCACCGAACAAGACAGAGAGAAACCTGAAAGGAAGACCACCCAGGCACAGAGACGTTTGACGGAGAGCTCCCTGGAGGCTCCCTGAGGTCAGGCGGCCTCCTCTGCATCACCAACAGGCCTCTCTTCTTGCAAGTTCACCGATTAGAGTGACAAGCCCTGCGATGGACATGCAGAACCGTGCACGGAGGAGCAGGACTCTGAAGAGTCTCCAGAGACCTCCTCAAACTACAGAAAATCAAACACCGCGCGGGGAGGTCAAGGTCAGCCAAAGTAGTTCTCCCAAAGCTTATCATCTTAGCAAATTCACGTGCCCTCCGACTGCCCTGTGCGAGCAGCCACCACATTCCAAAGTTCTGTTTTCTTCCAGAGAAATGCAAACAATGTTTTAACACTGAGGGCCACCTGCTGTGTTCTTTCTAAAATGTGACTTGAAACAGTACTGTTCCAAATCGCATGAATCATCTCTAAATTTAGAAGTCAGCTCCTCATAGGCACGGCCTGTTCTGAATCGTAAATAATGGATTCCAGGATTCATGGGGAAATCATTGCCAAGAACCTCTTAACTGGGTGCCTCACACTCCCTGAGAGGTGGACATGAAACTACAAGCTGCACTGGGCAGGCAACAGGCCCCGTCTGCACGCAGCGAGAGAAACGGCGCAGTCAATTACGTGCGAAAAGTAAAAAGAGACCCGCCCTGCCCCCGTCACAGGGACCACTGGTACTGGTCTTGGGGCTGGCTGACGTCATCCTCACTCCTGGATCTGCTTTCTGCCTTCCCCTGGGCCCTCTCCACCTCCCTCACTCCTACCCATGGACCCCAGGACTCTGGCCAAGGGTGTAGAGAAAGCCTCCTAGGAGATCCTGCTGTTTCTTCCACCTCCTGACCACTGATGGGGCAAGCTAGCTTCTCCCTCCCAACTGTTGCTCACCTGGACACTGTCCACACACACACACACACACACACACACACACAGTTTGCTTTTTCTTTTTGGTGATTTTGTCTTTTTTTTTTTTTTTTGCTATTGTTTTGTTTTGTTTTATTTGAACAGAAAACCCAGAGAGAGAACCTAGAGCGATTCTGTTCACACTTCAAGAGCTTCCTTTGGTGCCCCTTGATATAGCCGTCAGCTCTCTGGGATTGAGACAGTGAGCCTGATGACCACAGTGGCTTCAGGTGGCTTCTTAGAACACCCAGCGGGGTCAACGGTGACCCAGGAGGATCCCACCACACCTCCCTCCTGGTCACCTTCCCTGGCAAAGAGTCAGCTAGTGTTAGGGTCTGTAACAAGTCGGGATGGCGCCTGGCATTTTGCCAGAGGGAGGGGTTTGTGAAGTAACACCATCAGCCACTAAGTGTGGAGATTCCTTATTGGTTGACTGCTGTATCGAGTTTATGTTAATTAAGATAAGCTGTGTGGAATGTATATACACCCCTCCTGTCCTACAGTAAACGGCTCCCACTCCTGCTGTATCAATCTACACAAGTTGCTTGTCACCACCCCCCCCCAGGCCGTTATTTTGCTGCAGCCGGAATTCGAGAAGCTAGAACCTGCTGGCCTTCCCCACAGTCACCACATCCCTCAACCCCGTCCCTCCCCAACTCCTACCTCGACCTCCAAGTGACTGGGAGAATCGTAGCTCTCCCACAGAGCCAAGGACCTGCAGAAGTGCTGCGCTCCCTTACCCAGGAAGGCTAAAATGCACACCCAGCCCCGCAGTGCCATGTTGCTTCGGGAGGAGAGGAAACTTCACCCAGGCGAATGAGAGAGGATGCCGCTTCCTAAAAGGTCAGGAAGGTCTTTCCCCACAGGGTTGTGGATATGAAGAGCATGATCCAACAGGCCATCACCCCTTCTCTCCTGGTGCAGCCCCTCGAGCCCTTTTATATTGAAAGCTGACTCTCCCCCACCAGAGGCTGACTGGCCGTGACTGGCAGACACAACCCCTTTGCCCCTGACTTCTAGGAGGAAACTCAACATGAGACACGAGATGCAGACTTTCAGCATAGTTCACAGCTCTTCTATCTGGTATTCTAATGACAGAACAGAGGTGGGGACGTCAGGGATCCTGTAGGTACCAAGGTGCCTCCCAGCCTGTACCCCGAGAGCTCCTTGCTGTCTTACGTTTCTGTCTCTTAGCCATCTAAGAATTCACTCCCTAAAGAACGGGGCCAACCTGATCGAACCAGGAGCAGAAGTCCCATCTCTGACACTCAAAGTACTCAGTAAGTGTAAGCCTCCAGGCCGCACTCAGCAGGCAACAGGCCTGTGCAGTCAGTTCTGTGCGAAAAGCAGAAAGATCCAGCCTGCCCCCCCTCACATGGACCGCTGGTTTTGGACTGGGGATGGGTGACGTCATCCTCACTGCTGGATCTGCTTTCTTCCCTTCCCTGGCTCCTCGACTCATAAATGAATGAATGAGTAGACTGCATGACATGTGAGTGACAGGAGGTGACATGAAGTGACAGGAGGCCGTGATAAGCCACGATAGGATGTCTGTTTGGGTCTGACGATTTTTGCCCTTGGTTTTCTTCCCACTCTTTGGAGCACTCTCAGTTTTTAGCCAACTGCCGCCTGCACTACCCCATATTGTCCCTTGTCATATGGTCTGCCAGCTGGACTCTGCTTTGTCCTCATGGCTGCAGCTGGACCTGGCTCTACCCAGTGTCGGCCTCATCTGGTGAAACCCCTATTGCAAAGGCAGGGTCATCGATGGCCCTTCCAAGGCGGAGTCAAGATTAATGCAACAGTGTCACCAGGGACCATGGCTAAATAACGGGACATCTGACAGGAAAATTGCAGGAAAGAGGTTAAAAGAGATCCAAGAAATGAACAGAAATATGTGTGGGCTCTAGCCACAGACTCCCGAGAGGGCCCCTCGAAGCTTGGGGGTGGAAGAAGGATTTCAAAGCTGACTTTGGAGCCATGGAGATGAGACAAGGGCACCAGGTTCACAGTGAGCCATGTGACCTTGGTTCTGTGGCCAGGTGAGCCATGTGACCTTGGTTCTGTGGCCAGGTGAGCCATGTGACCTTGGTGTCCATGGTCGGCCTTCTAGGCCGGCGCATCATTAAAAGGGACCAAAGTCAAAATGATCGCCTCTTGGGTCTGACCCATCCCTGTGGTTGGGAGGCTGCCTTACCTAGCATGTAATGGCCCTCTGCTTCTTCCCACCTTCTAAAGTGCACACGTGCACACACACACACACACACACACACACACACACACACAGTCCCTACAGTGTCCCCTGGAGCTATGCAATGTTTGGGTTTCCCGAGTTTATCTTGCTCTTCCCCAAGTAAGCCTCAGGGAAATGCCTCTGCTCTCCTCCCCAGCCTCTTGCCTGTCCCAGATCCTGGGCCCCAATGGCAAGGGGCCCAGGGCAGCCCCTCAGGGCCGCTGAACACATCCCCACTCCTGGGCCCCCAGTCAGCCCCACCTGACTGCACACCTGCTCCTGGTGCTGGTCCCCGTCACCAGCCTTCACCAACATCAGCCGCGTTCTCCTTCCTGGCTGAGCCTGCGGGGACACACGCGGCAGGCCGTGGCCTGGCCCAGGCACCCGTGGTCAACACGGGGGAGTCCCCACCGAGACTGCTGGGCGGGGGTTCTGTGTAGGAAAACCAAAAGACAAAAAGAAAGTGGCTTTTCATGTGGAGAGCGTGGTTGTTACCTGATGCTGATACAGCCAGATGGAAATCAGAACTTCCCCCAGTGACGTGCCCTGCTGGGACCAGGGGTCATACAGGGCTAAAAAGAATCAAGGAAAAATGGTGATCAAAAGTGGCCCACTGTCACGAAAGACTGAGGGACAACAGGAGAAGCCACTGGATGGACGGCAGCTGTCATTCAGCACTCGGTGGACTCCTCAGATGACCTTTAACCCAGAAGAAGTCAGTTCTGAGGTTCTGATTCTACAGATAAAAGTGGGCTGAGAGAAATCAAGCCACCTTCCCTGGATGCCACAGTCAGGAAGGGGCCAAACAGAGCCCTGAAACCCCGACCCCCATGATTTGGAGGCAGGCAGAGCAAAAGAAGAAGAAAAGCCTGAGGTCGTACCATCTCCTTCAAGAGCAGATCCCAAACCCTCCCACTAGGCCCGGCCTCTTAGAGCCTCCACACCTCCTACTAACACCAGGCTGGGGACCGCACCTCTACCCTCAGAGCCTTGGGGGACCTTTCAGATCCAGATGAGAGCAGATATTCACATTCTAGTCCCTGGGACCATGACTCCATGACATCACATAGCAAAGGGCACATGGAAGACCCAGAACAAGGCTACTAGTCAGTTGACCTTCAAAAGGACCACCCTGATTTCCTCAGAGAGCCCTTGAGACCAGAGGACCCTTCAATGTGGCAAAGAGAGGCAGAAGAGTTGGAGTCCAGTGCTGGGATGAGGAGAGGCTCCGACAGCCACTGCTGGCTTTGAAGGCAGCAGCAGGAGCCAGGAGGTGCCCAGCTTCCAGGGTTGGAGAAAACTATGGACCGATTCTCCTCCTGAGCCTCCAGGAAAGCAGCACGGCCCTGCCTGGATTTTAGCCTAGTGAATCCATTTCAGACTTCTGACCTCAAGGAGGGTCACCTAATAGATCTGGGCTGTCCTAGGCCACTGAGCTCGTGGTCACTTGTTACAGCAGCAACAAGAAACTAAGATAACCATCTAAGTCCAAATTCTTGCACTGTTCCTTAAACCACTGTTGTATTTCTATTATTGCACAACAAATAACCACAAGTTTAGCATCCTAAAATGTAATGCAAATTTATTTGCTCCCAGTTTTTTTTTATGTCAAAGGTCTGGACACAGCTTGGTTACATTCTCTGCTTGGGGCCTTATAAGGTGTCAGCCAGATGGTGTCCTTTCTGGAAGCTCTGGGGAAGACCCTACTTCCAAGTTCATTCGCCTTGCTAGCTGAACTCAAATTCTTGGGATTGAGGGACTGAAATTCCCCATTTCCTTCCTCGTTGCCCGCCAGAGGCCCCTGAGCTCCTAAAGGCCACTCACAGTCCTTGCCGTGTTCACCTCCATCTCCAACGTCAGCAACAGAGACGTAACATAAGCACGGGGTAGAATCCTCAAACACGGCCCCCTACACACTCAAGGGAGGAAAGTACCCACAGAGCACTGGGAGTCTTGGGGCCACCTTGTAACTCTGCCTACCACAGTGACATCAGCATTTCAATGAGCATGAACCACTCCCCTAGTGTCACGTATTACGCAACCTGTAAGTTCTACTGCCTTTTCTTGAATCCACCTCCCCTCCCCCGCACACACCGTTATGGTTTACACATGAGCTGTCCCCCAAAAGCTCATGTGTGATACTACAAAACCATTCAGGGGTGAAAGGATGGGGTTATGAGAGCCTTGACCTCCCTCATCAGCGCATTAATCCCTGGGTGAAGTGGGCGCTCACCGCAGGCAGGTGGGGTGTGGCTGGAGGAGGTGGGTCATCACTGGAGGCACACCCTTGGGTATGTATTTTACCTGTGGTGAGTGGAACTACCTTCCTCTGCTTCCTGATGCCATGTCCTGAGCCACTGTCTTCCTCTGCACCCTTCCCCCATGATGTGCTGCCTCACCTTGGGGCCAGAGCAATGGGCTGGCCACCTGTGGACTGAGACCTCTGCAACCGTGAGCCCAGAGTGAACTTTTCCTCCTCTAACTGTGCCTGTCAGGTCTTTTGGTCACACACACACACACCACACACACACACACACACATACACACACACACACCCCTTTACAAAAGGCAAGCAAAATACCCTGAGCTCAATACTGGCCTGTCCACCAACTCACCCCCCACACCCCCACAAACCCTCCTCTTATTCTCTCTCTTCACAGCACTTTGTAAGCACCCAGGTAGGAACTAGTGCCGACGAGAGCTCACTTTTATTGACAGATACTGGGCTAAGCCTTCCCACAAGTCAATGAGAAATCCTGGGCACCGAGAGGTTAAGCAGCACAATTGCTCTTGGGTGTGGGTCAGAGCCAAGTTCAAAGGCAGCCCTGTGACTGTGGAGCCAAGCTCTTTACACTCAGTGGAGTTTGAGCATCTAGCCAAAGCCCCTGCCAGGTCAGGAAAGATGCTCTAGAAGGTTCTCTCACTTGTGTATCTGCTTTGACATCACGGAGGATGTAAATGTCTTCAATGTGAATATTTTTTTTTTCCTCCACACAGAAACCAACAATTCACAGTGTGTTCTGACAAGTCCTTGGAGGTGGGAGACATGACACTCAGCCATTTAGCCAAATGCAGAAATCAGAGCTTCCTCCTCCCCGCGGAGTCCGCCCCCGGAGTTTCCATCAGGAGAAGTGCACTCCTACCCGGCCCCAGCTGTGCATGGCATGCACAGGAATCCTGAGTGGGACAGCAAATCAGAGCAGGCAGTTGCCCAGAGAGTGATGCATGTGCCCTACCCTGTGCAGGAGGTGGGAATGGGAACGCATCAGGGGACAGTGACCAGGTGCCTTCTCCGGAAGCTGTGGTGTGGTGATCTTTCACGGGACCTTGGCGTACTTGACATTCGTAGCACATGTTTGGAATCTGATCTTGCACTGTGCAGGTACAACTCTGGTGCTGGGGGACTGGTGCCCTATTCACTTCCCACCTGCTGAGGTCTGGGCGGGGGTTGCCTGTGGGCTACTGTCATGTCCTGCTTTCCTTTTCTTCCTCAGTGTTGGACATAATAGGTGCTCAGTAAAGACTTGTGGTGGGTTGGCATTCTTCCCCCAGGAGCACAGACCCTCCAATGCTGCATGCCTCATTTTTGGCGACTACAATTGTGCCTGTCTAAATACCACCACGAGCTGCTCTGCAGGTTCCCAGAGCCACAGAGCCCACAACTGCCCTCTCCTGTTTGTTATTCTCTGTTCTGGGACAGAAGACATTGTGCTTCCATGTTATGTCTGATCATAATGGCAGGGTCTCGAGGAGGGCGGGGGGACTCTTCTAGCAAACCTTAAAAAATCATAGGTGCCCTTACTCCATTATTTCAGATACAACACAATTTGGGAATTTGATAGAATTTTTCACAATTCATAAGAAGTTCTAGATGATTCTAAGCCATTCCTAGCAGCTTCCCCATTTCCCAGCTTATGTGTGAACACAAACACTTTCAGGTCAGTTATTCTAGAATCAGGCCAATGATCATTAACAAAAAAGGCGAGAGTTGACACTCCTGCTGAGGTCAGAGTGAAAATTAAATTTGGGGATCTGGGTGGCGTCCATCTGCACAAAGCAATTTGAGAGGAAACAGCTGAATTTGCATAGTCTTAAACTACTCTAGGAAACCAGCCTAATTGGTAGCCGGCATTTTGAATTCATTCCATTGTTATTTTTTTAAATGGTAACTTTGTTACTTGGAACTTTTTATCAAAGAAAGCTTAATTTTTTTTTAAGGGGAGCATTTCAATTTCCAGAGTCCAGTTAATATACCACACAACTTTTCCAGCCCCCCCATTCCTGATAGTTAATGTCTTTTACTTTTATTGAATATAATTCACTACTTTTCTCTTTGTTTTAGCCAGCTTTTTCACCGCTATGACCAAAAGAACTAACGAGAACAATTGGAGGAGGAAAAAATTATTTTGAGGCTCATGGTTTCAGAGGTCTCCGTCCACAGACAGCCAACACCATTCCTTGGGGCTCAAGGTGAGGCAGGACATCATGGCAGAAGGAAGCAGCCCAGGACATGGCACCAGGAAGCCAGACAGCTCTCCTCCACAAGGACAAAGTCTAAACCCTCAAGTGACCAGTGACTCACATCTGCCATCCACACCCTGCCTGCCTACACTCACCACCCAGCTAATCCCCATCAGAGGATTAATGTGCTGTTTGGGTTGAGGCCCCCAAAATCCAGTCATTTCACCTCTCAACTTCCTGAGCTTTTGAGGGACACCACTTATCCAAGCCATAACACAGATTGGGTTATCTGTTACTTCCTGGAAGTCGAAGCTGCCAGTTGCCTCCCAACATTCTTTATCTCCTTTTTTCCCCTCAGAATCTATGTGTTAGCAGAGCTGGTTGTGTTATCTGGGATAGAGATGTGATATCTGGGACTCTAGCTGCCGTATGAGAGCGTGAAGGAAAGGGTCGCATACTAGAGATGTCAGTGTGTTGAACCAAAGAGAATGTGGAGCTCAGTGACTGAAGAAGCCACCGCTCTACCTGGTGTGTTTCCTTTTCCTTCAAGAAAAAATACTCTACTCTAGCCACTGTTGCATTACTTTTCTGTTACATGCCACCAATTCTAATCTCAACTGATGAGGCTAAGGACTTAAAATATGCCTTCCAGATTGGGTATCTGGATGCCCAATGTGTTTTTCCTTATCCTTGGCTTATTACCAACTCTAGAGGAAATTAAGTTGTCTTAGCCAGGATGACGCAAGACCAGAGCTGGGGTCTCTTTGATGACTGGTCCTGTGTTTATGCGTGCCTCTTGTCCTGAGAGGCTCCAAATGCCGGCCCACGGACATTACCACTCACCTTGACACCAAGCCCCCTAATGCTTCTGCATTTGGTTTCTTAGAAAAGTAAAGCAATCTCAAAGCTGAGTTGCCACAGCAGTCATCAGGTAGAACAGAGCTAGGAGGTTCCCGTCCCTCGTCCCACTTCCTTGGAACTGCTGTGCACTGATTGCCCAGGCTAGAGAACCGTGACAATCAATAATTTTTTTTCCCCCCAGAGGAATAGCTAGTGTATGAGACTCAACAAATTAGCTTGTTTTCTAGCAGAAAGAAATAAGATGTCAATCAAACCCTTGAAACCTAACCTCGAGTTTAGTGCAGATGCCAATATTGAACAATCGAAGTCACAACTGCCAAAGTCACCCTCAGGGGAGACAAAGGCACAGGTTGGCTGAGCACTGAAGGGCACAGAGCAGAAGAGAGGGCTCTGGCATGTCCTGTCCAGGGAGACCGCCTCTCTTGTAGGGTACTTTAGAGGGACTCCGAGTCCACCTAAAAAGTCCATCCTCTAGTGCTGGACACCACAGGCAGCATACTGAGGATTAGTTCTAAGGAACACATTATCTCAACAATTCGCAGTTTAAATAACCACTACATTTGGCCCACAGTTTTGTGGATCAGGAATCAGAGGAAGTTTCAACTAGAAACCTCTTGCTCGCTGTCCTGAGGTGGCTGCAATCAGATACCACCTGGGTGTACTGTCATGCGGAGGCTGAATTGGGCTGGGCACTCGGACGGCACATCTGTGGGGCTGGTATGGGATGCCATCTTCCCCTGGGAGCACAGTGGGGGCTGTTGACAAAACACCTGCACGTGGCTGCCTCAGCAAGAGGATCTCCACACAACCTGACTTCTCTGCTGACGGATGGCTTCCCTAGAATGAAAAACCCAAAGGAGAGGTGGAGAGCTGGTGGCCTTTGGTGGTCTGGCCTTGAAGTGGTTCATCCTGCCTCCACCCTTGCCTGGGCTGGGGCAGTCTCAATTGAGCCCACTGGTCTGGACTCCAGGGCAGGGCACTGACACCTGATTCTCAATACAGGGAGTGTGCGACTCCGCCATCTTTTTGGAGTTCCTCTGCAGATGGGGAACAGGAGACAGTGGATCCCAAGGCAGAGGCGGAAGGGCACGGGCAGCAGTGTCTGCTGGGCTTCTCACTGGACTCTCTCCTCCCAGCGGCAGGTTCCTTCCTCAGCTCTGCCCTGTCTCCACTCCCTCTGGCGCCTGACCAGCTGGACTTTGATGACCTGCCACGGCTCCCCAAGCCCATCTGCCCACATCACTCATCTTCCATGTGTAGCTCGGTGCCAGCCCCGTGGCTCGAGTCCCGGAGGGACTGCTCTCTTTCAGATGAGCCGGAGTTAGGATGCAGTGTGCCTGAAAGCACCTTCAGAGGAAAAAACGAAGAAGATCCAGAACACAGAGGTGGAGCATCAGGAAGGCTTTTCGAGCCTCAGGAACCAGCCCAAACCTTATTGCTGATAGGTGTCCCGGGTTCACCAGTGACTCTCTGCCACGCAGTGACTCAGGGACCCAGGCTCTTTCTAGCATGTGGTTCAGTTCACATCGCATCCAGTTGGCAGAAAAGGAGAGAGCATACTAGAGAAGGCTCTTCTGTTTCTTAAGGGTTTATAAGTCACCCCTGTGTTGGTGAGAACTCATCACCTGGCCAAATCCAGGCCTCCAGGCTGGGCCATCTTGTCATTCCTGGGAAATCACTTCCCACCATAGCTCTAACCGCTAGTGAGAAACCTGAAACTCCAAACTTCCCTCCAAACTGTCGTGTCTATCTGCAAAACTGCCTTGTCAATATCATATCCCAATGAAATAAAAGTCCAGGAAACATGAACTTCAAGACAAACTCGACTGTGGGGAAGGAGTCACAGGAGTCACATTGTTGGTGCCTCCAGGGTGAATGGAGGAACACGGGGAATTGATGAGCCCTGGTTCAGTGGTAGCTATATGACTGTCCCTCAAGCCTGGCCTCAGTGGAGCCATCATCTCCACTGCTGCTCCCCCAACAGAGTTTTCAAATGCCAGCCACAGAGACGGACTTGGGTCTTGAAGTCTGGGTGGACTCTCCATTCACCCACAAATGCCATTTTCCAGTCCATGTGGCCCCAGACTTGCCCTGTTGGGCAGCATCTGCACTCCAGCACTTTGGAGAGCTGAGGTCTAGAAATCAAGACAGAAGGGACCTTAAGGAAGGTCCAAGGAAGGCATATTTTACTAGGGTACAATCCTATCCGGCTGCCTGCCATCATCCAGTACAGCCGCTTTTAGGAAATTTAGCTCCCTCTTCCTGCTTCAAAAGGGCACTTTCAGAGGACAATGGTCAATTTCTGGGTCATAAAGGATCTTTAAGATCACCTGTCCCAATTATTTTATCTGATAGGTGAAAAAAGCTGAGACTGAGGGTGTGGATGATTTTCTTGAGGTCACACAGTCACAAAGTGGCTGAACCATATGATGAGCAAATATTGGAGGTGACCCGCATGGTGTCATCGCCATCTCCCCGGGGCTGCCCAGGTTTCTCCCTGTCCTACCTCATATCCCTTCTTCTCACGTAGGCTGGCAGCCCGGACCATTTCAGCCCTATCACAGTGTCACTCTGCAGTGTGCCACATGGCCTGTCAAAAGGACTGTGAGACTTTAGTCCAACTCACACATCGCCCTCCTGTTGACTTCCTTGGTAAGGGGAGGACAAAGGAGTCAAGCAGGCTGCACTCTGTCCCTCACTGAGGTTATCTGGGAGGGTCAAATTCAAAGACCTTGCCTGCTGATGGCAGAAGATTCCATGGTTTGGCTGTGCACACCCAGCACCTTTAGCATCCGAGCTGGCGTGGGCAGATG
This sequence comes from Urocitellus parryii, assembly GCF_045843805.1. Taxonomy (NCBI): domain Eukaryota; kingdom Metazoa; phylum Chordata; class Mammalia; order Rodentia; family Sciuridae; genus Urocitellus; species Urocitellus parryii. Next base: position 25,494,763 of record NC_135539.1, on the reverse strand, counting down.
TGACCATGGTCATTGGCGCCCAGAGGACCCTCATGTGTTCCAGCCATTTTCCAGATTAGCCCCAAATTGGAGACCCACTCACGGGGCCACTGCTGAACTAACGAGTCACCCGGAGGAACCCCCGCCAGTTTCATTATGACCACATTTGTGAAGCTCAGAGAGAGGCCAGTGGGGAGGAAAACCAGCAGCTGTTTTTCAAGAAATTAATTTCTATCCCTGCAGTGATCAGTCCTGGTTAAGTGAGAGAATCAAATTATCTAAGTTACTTCTGCTGGGAAGGTTGGCTGCTCTGAATCCTGATGAAAAATAGCACAATGGTGGCATTTAATTTAAAGCCTCCGTCTGCTCTCCTTACGATTCCTAACGATTGTGCTTTGCATTTACATGGTAACCAAGGATCTCAAAGAACTCTGAAGGCACCAGGGATGTCTCCCTGGGGCCCTGCAGAGAAGCAGTACTGGCCCGTCTTGCTCCATGGGGACCGCAAAAAGGGAAGACTGAGCCCAACAACCCAGATTCCCAACTGGCTTTCCAGCCCAAATCAACAACCCTCTCTAGTTATGTAGGACTTGGCACCAATTCTGGGCAGATTAATATATTACACAAACGGACATGATATCAAGAGCATGAAGAGATAAGGAGCTACGGCTTGCAAATGTAAATCAATAAGGACCAAGGGCTTCCAGCTGCTCCTTCCTGGGAAAAAGCTTCTACGGCTTCCAGCAGCTTGCTCCGCATATGGCAGCCCTCTGCGAGGTACCTCAGTGTGGATCTGATAGGTCCGCACGTCAGAAGGACAGAAGGAGACATGTAAAACTATCAACAAGCACGTACCCCACGCTGCGGGTTCTTCATGCACCTTTGCGTCCCTTGCATCCCTATAAAATGGACTTGCTATTCTATCACCCTCTGGGCGAGATGCATTGCTCACCTGTCCCACTGCACTAAACCTGGGTGGCACGGGCCCTGCAGAGACGGCCACTTCACTCCACTTCAGTTATGTCGTCACCATGGGCCCCACTGCTGGCCATCTCAGCCCTTCTCCTTTGTTTTGAGCCAAGAAAAAAATTGGTAATGATATTCATGCCTTGTCCAATACCTACTGGGTAGCTGGCAATTTTTCAGGGGTTCTTAGGCACTGGCCATAATCCTGAATGTAGCATGCAGGAATAATGGAGGCTTAAAATTGCCCAAGGTCAGAGTTTAGTAAAGGGTAGGGCCATAGTAAAGGGTAGGGCCATTCGGCTCTTCCCCAGGCCACAGCCCACCTCCTCGTCCCCAGAATACCAGGATATGACTGGAAAAGCAGCTGGCAGTCACAGACCCAGCCAGCCATTCTCCAGTGCCTGTGCTCCTGTACCCGGACTCTCCCTGCCTGATGTCGGTGACTCTGCAGAAGCCCTGCCCAGGCAATGATAGACTTTGAAACTGATGATATGGCTACATTAACAGGAGCAAAATATCCAGAGTAAGGGAGAAGCCAGTTCCTTGGGAGGCCCACTCTTTGGAACCTAATTTAAAAGATGGAACCTAACTAAGCCCAGTGATCCAGTGGAAGGGACCAGCCTCACCAAGCTGGAACCAACTGTCATGGAGGGCAAGGCCCAAACCGAGTTGTAAGAGAGAATCCGGCAGGCCTGGAATGTCTGTCTCCAACTATTTGACAGGAGCCAGGAGAGAAAGCAGCCCAGTTCTGCTTGTGCCAAGGGATGGAGCTAAGTTGGAAATGACAGGCAGGCTGGTTCAAACCCCTGCAAGCAATGCAACCTCAGGACCAACTGCTACTAATGGGACAGGACACACCCGTCCTCCTAGCTCTGCTGCAAAAATCAGAGAAGGTGTGCCAAGGCTTAGCCTGGTGCCTGAAAAACCATCATCACTCAGGTCATTGCAAGGCAGTATTCTTGGCCCTCAGTGGGGAGAATGGGGGCAATGGTAGAAAAGGGAATTTGTTCTCAGGACTAATTTCAGGACAAGGGTCTTAAAATATAAAAACAAGGCCATCAGATGGCGTAGCCGGGAGGTGATACATTTGGTTCTCCTTCTGCCTGCTCTGCCACCGGCTGGAGAAATGCCTCCCATTTCCTCCGCAGGCCTCTCTCCCTTTAAGTAAGCGCACACTCCTCAGGATGGAGAACCTGGGTCAGGAATCGCTCCGCTCTCACCTGGAGCCTCAGCTGTCTGCTCTACCATCTGCCTAACAGGGACCAGGAGGGAATGGAGCAGCCTGGGTGGTGGGGACCCCTACAACCCAGGACCCCACTCAGCCCAGAGGCGCACCCCCAGTCAGCTTTCAGGGCCCCACTTTCTGGGGTACTTGTTTCTTCTCACCCTAAAAATAAAAGCAATGGAGAAAAGCAGGCAACAGATGTCCCAGGCCCCCAAACAGCATTGCCCTGGCACGCGGCCTGTGTCCCTGCAGGAAGGACGCTGCAGTGACCAGGTGGTGTCTGCTGCTGTGGGCACCAGTGCCAGGTGCCTCCTGTCTGTGGGTCGGACCCAGCCACCCACTAGAATCAAAGCCACTGTGGGGGACTGCCCTTGGCCACAGAGAGACTCCCGCAGAGGGCTGCCAGGGCCACCAGCTTCTACCCCTCAGCTAGGCTGGGAGAAAGAGGGAATGGGCAGAGAGACAGGTGCTGACCGGCGGTCAGCCTGAGGAGAAGCCTGTGTGCCTACATGTCCCCCCAACCACACAGCTCTCTCGCGGTTCCCCCCACACACGGACTGTTCTGCTGGCTCTGGAAGGAGCACCTTGATCCTCTCTCAGCCTGACCTGCTGCTCTTCCCGTGGACTCAAATACCTGGATCTTTCCTTCATAAGACTTTCTTGGATCCCCAAGCAGGAGCGATCATTTCTTCATCTGCAATTCTATGACATTTTGTCCCTATTATATCTGATGGCACCAAGAAAAACATGCTGGGAATGATGATCTACATCTCTTCCATCAGACCCCTATTTCCTTGAGGCCAGAGGCACAGATAAGCTCTGTCTATATCTCTGCTTTTAAGTACTATGACTCGATGTGAATATTTGATTCCTTTCATTCCCCCCCCCCCGTCCCTGTGCCCACAAGAATATAAACTCTATGGAGATGGGGAGCCGCATGAGGTTCTCTGCTTATCCCCAAAACTGAGATAGGACATGGCACGGGGTACGGAAGGATGGATGGATAAAGGAAGCATCGTCCAAATGGGAACAAAAAATGAAAGAGGAAAATCTCGCCACTGACATAAGATGAAGGTCACACCCACTCCCAGGGAGAAAGTGGCACCTGAAGTGAGGCTGTAAGGGCAGGTGGGATTCTGGCAGCCAAAGAAGGAGCAGCAGCAGGAGCCCCAAACAGGGAAGCTGCAGTGGAGGCTGTGCAGAGCAGCGAGGAGCCTCCACAGCTGGAATGGGACACAGGGGAGGCCATGGGTGGGATGAAAGGAGAGTGCAGGCCCCGGGTCATGTGTCAAATAAGTTGCAATGTATCAGCACCCATGGGAGGGGCTCAGGGCTCTCTGGCTTTGTCTGTGCAGGCACTGTGTTTGGAGAAATGCACATTCAGCCTTCTCTCCAGGCTCAGGTGAGCTGCAGGACAGCTGTAGATGACACATTCCCAGCTGTCAGCACCTGCCGTGCCACCAGCTGGGAGACAGAGACAACGCATGGAAGCTCCCAAGGCAGAGGTGACAAAACGAAGGCTGGGTCATGGGTGCTGCAGCCAGTTGTGGGAGGGAGGGTAAGGACAGGGAAAAGACCCTTCAGGGCTCAGGGTGCAGCACGAGGGCGTAAGGCAGCTGTCCCGGTCCTGGCCTATGTGAGAACTGGTAGGCCAGTGATTGAAGGGGACAGCGAGAAGACAGTGGCAGAGGTGGTGGACCAGGTGGGTCTCAGAAGACCTTCACGTCCTTGGCAGCTTATCAAACCCTGACCTATCTGCTTCTCTAAATCATAACCCACACATAGAGTCCAAGGAAAGTCACGTTTGGGACCCAAACGTATTCAAATTGGAGCCATTGCGGGAAAACTTTGCCCCATGTCTTTTACCAGTAGGCTTCATAATTAGCATCAACCTTCCGGAACATTCTCTCATTCCCTCTGGACTGTGCTAACATCTGAGATCTTGTCCTTCATCATTCATCCCCCACGCCAGGCTGTCCGTTCTCATTCAACGTGGTATCAGTCTGTTTTCTGTTACTGTAATGAAATCCCTAAGTTGGGTAACTTATAAAGAAGAGGTTTACTTAGCTCAACTTGGGAGGTTCAAGTGCATGACTCTGGCACAGGTTTGGTTCTGGTAAAGACATTATGGCAGATGGTCATGGTGAGAACATGATCAGGAGAAAGAGATGACAGCAAGACAAGAAGCCAGGGCACGGGAAGGGCAGGAACAATCTCCCATTAGGCTCCACCTCTTGGAGGCCCCACCACCTCTTAACATCGCCACGCTGAGGACCAAGCTTTCAAGATCTACACCCTTAGGGGACACTAAAAGTGCATCCACATAGTACTTAAAACAGTATCAGTACCACCAGGATTGTTTACTTTTTGGTTCAAACCAGTATCACTTAAATTCTCTTTCTAGTTTGGGTGGCATCTGCTCACTGTTCCTGTCCCGGTTAGGGAAGGGCACCAAGGAAACATGATCTTTCCAAACTGGAGACACCCAAGGTCACCTACCTATGCCCTTCTGCCTACAGGTCCCTCCTATGCACCATTTGACACTGTGGTCTCCTCCTAGAGACGGAGCAACTTCACCAAAGGAGGAGGTTTGGGCTGCTAGCTGCTCTTTTTAAGTGAAGAGGTAGATAAGTAACGCCGAGTCTTGCCTTGCCTCCGGCCCCACCTTCTTCCTTTCTCCCTGTCTATTCTACAAGAACTGAGCCCACCTGCCCATCCTCCCCGTGCATGAGCAGCTGAGGGTGCAGCTACATGAGAGCTCTCTCTGCTGCCTGACGGGCCAGTGCACAACACCTCCACCAGCTCCATGCTACCAGAAAAACAAAGGTGAGGCCGTGGGCCACCCTGATCACCCAGTGCTAATTGGGCCACCTCAGGCTGTGGCGTGGCCTTTTCCCTGAAATGAAAGGTCAGGAGCCCTTGCACCTGCCCCACTCCACGTCCCCATCCACTGTTCTCAGGGCTTCCTGCTTGAGGCAGCAGCCTGCACGAAGGCCCCAGGCAGGCAGGTACCTGAAGAAGCTGCCGCTGAGTGGCGCCTTCTGCATCCCTTCTGGTCCAGGCACAGTTCTTGCCCTGGGTCCTGACCTTGGCTTTAAGGTCCCGAGGCTCCTCGGTCTCAGGGTGAGCATGTCTCTCTACGTACATGTACATCAGGTGGGGCTCATTAGCTTTGCAAAGAAGCCCATCGCCTTTTTAGTTTTTAGATGATAAAACCACTGGCCTCAAGGAAAAGCACCTAATTTATCAAGAGTTTCTTTGATTCCTTGAAAGCCCTTGGGAAAGGCACGCTAACAGAAAAGAAGTAAAAGTGGACCATAGATGGAGACGGGGTCTAGAGAACAGAGCTGACACGAAGGGAGGGGCTTAGGAGCAAGACGCCGGCCGTCTGTCCAGCCGGAGCAGCTGCCTTCCAGGAGTTGGTTCACTCCATTCCTATCTTGCCAGGATTGTGAACCTTTTGGTTCAAATTCTAATCATTTTTAAAATTTCTATGTTTTTATTTTTAATTGATCTATTGTGTGTGTGCACACGCTAGGATCTGACCCAGGGCCTCCTGCGTACTAGCCAGGTGCTCACCAGTGAGCTACAGCCCCAACCTAACCCTTTTTAAAAACCTTTAATTTCTTGCCTGGGCTACTATAATACCTCTCATTGGTGTACCTGCATTCACCTTTTTAAGTTTTTATTTAAATTTTAAACAGAAAAATTGAGACAGTCGTGGTGAGACACACCTGTAATCTCAGCAAGTCGGGAGGCTGAGGCAGGAGGATTGCAAGTTCATAGACAGCCTCAGCAGCTTCACAAGGACCTGATCAACTTAGTTTGACCCTGTCTCTACATAAAAAATACAAAGGGCTGCGGATGCGACTCAGTAGTTAAGTGCCCCTGGGTTCAATCTCTGGTACACACCCCCCCCAAAAAAAAGTTTTTAAAATAAATGAAACCATAGAAAAGTTGAAAGAGCTGCCCAGGGACCAGCCATGTAAACTGCCACCTGAAGCTGACAGTGAACCTTATCCCACCCCTGCTCTCCCCCTTCTCCATCCACCATGAACGATTTTTGGTTACATTGCTGGTACGGGACCCACTTCCCTCTGGCCCCCTTCCAATTTAACCCCCACATAAAAGTCATTGATGTTTGGACACAGACTGGATCACATCCCCCAGCCTGCACCGCTCCTGCGCCTGAAGGTGTGACCACAGAAGCCTTTGCCGGGCTCACGCTGAGTCCACTCCTGAAACCGTGATAGGGATGATTGCATTAAATTGAGCGAATAAAGTTTCAGAGACAAGCATCTGTGAAGGGTATTGTTATGCTGTATTAAACCAAAGTGCGTCAAATTGGTTAAAAAGAAAGCTAAGTACACAATGCACACTAATATGACATAAGCCACAGATAAAAAGTCTTTTCAATTAAAACTTCCCTGATTAACAGTTAACGTCTGGGCTTTCATCAGAGTTCCCGCGTTGCCTTACAGACTAAGCACACAAATCCTCGCCTGGCAACTAGAATTCCAGATGTTTCAGATTCAACCAGGAAAAACAAATAAATAAAACCCTCCTCTCTCTGGCCATTGCTTTTAGTGTAAATTGAGCCCAGCTCCGTCATCCTGCCAAGCAGCTCTGCATTCAGGCAAAACAAACCTGTGTCTCCAACACTGGGTTCAGATGAGGTCAGTAAGGACTGAGGCCCCAGAGGTCTCAGCACGAGGGTCAGGAATTCACATCTGGGTGATGCTTCGTCAGTGTGTGCAGAGGTTCAGGATGTGACGCAGTGTAAGTTCCAGCTGAGGTATAGTAACAGGCGAGGGGACCACGCAGGACTTTCTGGAGTATCACTTTATGGCTGTTAAGTTCAGGTGACCCATGGCAGCGCCTGGAAAATGACACACTGCATGTCCAACGCCCCTGAGCACCGCAGAGGGGCTGAGAGTGCAGCAGGCTCGTGATGTGGTAGCTGTGGCCTCGGGAGGTGCCACGCGCTGCTGGTGTGGACGCCCTGCTGCTCTGCCGGCCGGGGAAGAGCAGCACACAGGTGGTCTGCCCATCCGTGTTACTGACCACAAGTGTGAGCAGTGGGTGGTGTTGCGGATCTGTGGACTCACTAGAGTTGGCACTTGTCATTGTCTTAGCGCATGCTCCGACACGTTGACAGAAGACGTCCGAGAAATGGCAGGGCTGTGCCGACAGCCGCTTTGCACTGCATCTCTTGGTTGACGAGGGGCCACTCGGAGTGGTCCACTTCTCTGTCGGGGTTGTGGAAGTGATGATGTCCCTGAGGGTCTGTCCCAGGAGGCATGTCCACCCTTAGGTGGGGAGCGACTGGCTGCTGGTGTTTAGAGAGCTTGGAGAGCCCTCCCACACTGCTCCTGTTCCCAAGGGCCTGGCTGTCCAGTGCCAGCCTGTGCAGTCCATGATGGCTCTCAGCCAAGCCACACAGATGAAGGACAGGCAGCTTGTGCTCAGCCATCGTGGGGGAGGTGGACAGCAGATGGACTTGACGGGGCTGTCCGGGGATGACTCCCGGCGGCTCCAGGTGAGCAGCCACGGCCCTGACCTGCTGTGGACAGGAGTGTCTGGATGCCCACCAGCCCGCAGGCCTCACAGCTACAGCCTCACAGCACGGGGCCAACCTGCATCCAGGTGCTCTGGGCAGGTAAGTCCTGGAACGCAATGGAAGGCTGGTCATTTCCTTTCCCATTGACAGAACTCCAGCTCCAAGGGACAAATTAAAGTCCAAGCTAAAGATGGCTATCCTGTTCTTTGTCACTCTTATGTGATTTCTACTGGCTCCTCCACTGTGGCAAGGGGCCCTGAGACCTGCTCTGTCTCTTGAAACAGAAGGGATGTGCTGGGGGCTCCAGGGAGGATGGTCTTCCATAGCAACAGGAGAACCTGGATTCCCCACCTGGGAGCAGCCGGAGTGGGGACCTGGAGCACGGAGCAGCAGGTCCAACACCTGCAGGACTGGACGAATGACAAGTGGCTACTCTGAGGGTGGCAGAGCAAACAGAGGGGAAGAGTCACGGCTTTCATGGCACTATCCTGACCCTGTGCCCACTATGTGCTGCAACACAGCTAAATCTTTGTGCAGTTGAATCTGCGCCTCAGGTTTCCCGCTACTTGCAGCCCAAAGCATCACTACGTGGTGGAAAGAGCTGAGATTTAGCGCATGGTAGTGCAACCCTAACTTAGCATTTTGCAATGGACTCTTCTAGTGCTCACTTGTATCTGGTTCCCCTCTCCTCCCTGCATGTGGGGGGATTTCTCTTCTCTGACCACTGGAGCTATGTGGTGCCATATGACTATACTGCCCAGGGAGCATGGGTGAGGGACATCTGTCACTCAGCCCAAGCTGAGTCAAAATGGGTTAGTGTCTGTCCTTGTTTTCATTTGCTCATCTCTATATCCAAGTATGGTCACATCCTGAGTACTGGGGCTTAGGTTTACAGCATCAAACCATAGCATCTGTTGTGCTTCGTTTTGCTTTCTCTCTTAGATCAACCATTCTCTTCCTTTAGACTTGGAATGTGTGAGAATGTACTGTTGGGAGCTAAGGCAGCCATCTCGCCACCATGAAGAAGGACAAAATTCACCAATATGCCAAGAGAGCCACTTAAAACACTCTGGAACCGCCTTCCTTCGAACTTGGTGTTAAGTAAGTATTAAATGTTCTTACAGGTTAAGCTGCTACTAAATGAAGTTTTCGCTACTTGCAGCCAAGTTTGTATGAGTTCAGCATATGAACTCATAAGCAGATTAAAATCGGAAGTCCTGAAATAGAGCCCCAAATCTGCCTGCAGCTTTGCAGATAATAATAGTTCTGCCTTGACTACAGAACAGTCTCAACACTTCGTAAGCAAAACTGACACTCCTGGCCTTTTATGAACTTAGAGTGAAGACAGAGAATCAAATGATATAACAGGCAGCCCTGTGAAAACCCAGGAACGTGGTGTTCCTTTCTCCACACATTTCCTGATTAAATACCAAATGCCCCCATTTGTCAGCATCGTGTTAGGTCTAGAATGAGGGACAAAAAAATGGACACGGTCTCTGCTGTCTTGGAGCTTCTGGTCCAATGGGAGAGATCAACACTCATCAAATAAGCTTGCAGGCTGGAAAGGGAAAACTCAGTTTGATCTGGATACTTAAGCACGGCAGCAGCTGGAGAAGAGCACGGAATGGGTCTCCCGTGGAGACCTTGGTAGGACTGTGAAGTTTAGCCTCAGGGCTTCTCTCAAGATGGCTGGGGCTGTGGCTCAGGAGTAGAGCACTTGCCTAGCATGTGTGAGGCTCTGGGTTCAATTCTCAGCACCGCATAAAAAAAATAAGCAAATAAAATAAAGGTATTGTGTCCATCTATTAGTAATAAAAACAAAAAAAAAACACATTCTCATTATGATTCAGTTTTCATGCAACTGGCCATCCCAATGGGTGAGAGATAAGGGGAACATTATTAAACATTTCAGGAAAGGGGGCATCAAGGCGGAAATGTTCCCAAGAAACCAGCCCCCCACCCCCGAACAGCCCCTTTATGATTTGCACAAACCTAAAGATCGGGATATCAGGAACAGGACAAAAAGGAATTCCACGGCAAAAATTCCAGCTCCACAGAACATCTCATTCGGGGGGTGGAATGAGATGAACCTGGAAGTGATTTTTTTTTATATGGTTGAAATGTAGAATCACACACTGAAAAAGAATTTATATTTCATTTTCCTGCAACTTACCTATCCATCAAAACACTTCTGTACCACAGGACGTTTACGGCAAGAAGACACTGACGGGGCCACAGTCTGATGGGCAGTGGCACAGTAGCAAGACACAGACCGTTTGTGCCCAGCTACTCTGGGAAGCAGTGCCCACCCCAGCTGGGTCTTGAAAAGAAACGTAAAGGCTGCGTCCATGTATTAAGGAAGGTTAAAAACTTGGATCAATCAGTTTATTCCACAAAAACCTAAAAGGTTGAAAATGATCAGAGATTGGTTCTAAATACTTAATGCCCACTACAACCGTGAACAGAAATACTTTGCAAGGTATATTTTGAAAATTGCCAGTGAATTGGTCCAAATTATGGAAGGAATTTAAAAATGTGTTTCATGATATTCTCCACCTGTCTCTAAAACCGAGCCCTGTTAGGATGTCTGTGAAGAAGAAATGCAAACAACATGGCTTAGCCCCCCTCTCTCTCCATAGATAGATAGATAGATACATAGATAGATAGATAGATAGATAGATAGATAGATAGATAGATAGATAGATGGATGGATGGATATGGGGTTTGTGTTACAAGTGGGTTTGGGACATTTTGATACAATAGAATTTTTATGAGTCTTTGAGGGTTACCATGTGTCAAATTTGCATGTGCCTCATTTACCTATTTAATTATGTCTAATGTATCAACACCCACATTTATGATTTAGAGTCCATGAGTGTCACTCCCCTGTCTCTTGTCTAAAAGTCTCTCTTCTCCCTTCTTATCCCTCCAACAGCTGCAGATCAGGAGACTGCTGCACTGTTCTGCACTTTGGGCTAAAACTTGAGCATGTTCTGGCTCTGACCATGAGAGTTACTCAGGCACCTGAGTTAACTTCTCTAGATCTCAGCTTCCACGTGTGAAATAGGAGTTACACCAGGTGCCTTGATTAAATGACAAAAACATCATGAAATAGACAAAACACAGCTCCTGGTCCTCAATGAACCTCAATAAATTTGATGACTCCATCCTCTGTCTCCTGCCTGTCTCTGGCCTCAAAACTTCAGTCGACATCTGGGAAAGGTAAAGCCCAGCCTTCATTTTTTGTTTAACAAATGTTTTATTGACATATAACCTAGTGCACAAATCCTTCATTACTGAATGGGCATTTGGAAAGAAAAAGTGCTCATGAAGCAAAGGGTTATCAAGAAACAAACACCCCAGGCCCCAGAATGCACCTGCCGAGGGTGCCTCCTCAACAGTGACAGGGACACTGACTTCTAGAGCCCTCAAGTCTGTGGGATTCACCTCCAAACCTTGGGCAGCATCTGCTCCTTCACATCTGGCCTCCGTCATTTACTGATATCTCATGTCTAGCAATCTTCTCACTCCTGATATTGGTAAGTTGGGGTATCCCTCTTTGATTCTTGAGCAATAGGGGACTTAATAGCATGGGATTCACCTATTTTTTTTCCTGTTATTTCTAGAATTGTCTTTTGGATGCCCTTATCTTCTCTATTGCCTGTTACTTGATGACATCTGTCCTTATCTTTATTATTTCCATCCTTCTGCTTTTGTGGCTTTAGCTTTCTGGTTTTCTAGGTGCAGACTTAAATAACTCATTTTCTATCTCTCCTTTTTTCTAAGTTATGCACGGGAACCTGTCATTTCCCTCTACACATGGCTTTAGCTGCATCCCACAATTCTGTGATATCTCACATTCCTTATTCTTTCATCCAAAATATTTTTCCAACCAAGCAGTTGTAAAGTAGAATGATAATACTTTCCATGAAGTGATATGAGGTAATTTTCAGGATATATTGCCAAGCTAAAAAAGAAAAATGTAGAAGAGAATATATAAAGCTACTTTTGATGTTAGAAGGAAGAACAATCATAATCACATAGATGTGTTTTTTACTTTTAGAAAAGAAATAATTCAGAAGAATAAACCAGAAGCTAATGAAATTGCCTGTGTACAGAAGATGGATTAGTGGGCTGTGAAAGTGAAAAGGAAGGAGGTAATACTTCTTAAACATATGAATTCTTCAAAGATTTTACCTTTGGAAACATGGCAGTGTCATATACATATTTAAAATAAGATGAATCCAACAAAAGTGAAAAGAATAAAAATCCTTAAACTGAAGAGCAAAAAGATGAAGAAAGAAACAAAGAAAAGACTAGTGGGTATTAGTCCACATGAGCTACTATAACAAAATGTCACAAACTAGGTGGCTTGAACAACAAAAATGTATTGCTTACAGTTCTGGAGGCCAGGAAGTCCAAGCTCAAAACGCTAACCATGTAGGTTTCATTCTGAGGCCGCCTAGTTGGCTTGCAGGCTGTGTCACCTCATTGTATGCTCATATGATCCCTTTTTTGTGCACAAGTGGACAGAGAGTGAGCTCTGTGTTGTCATTCTTATATAGACACTTATCCTAGTGTGTCAAGGCATTGTTTTGTGACTGCATTTAACCCTAATCACTCCCTAAAGGCACTATCTTCAACAGCCACATTGTTGAGGGTTTCAAATAAAGATTTTAGAGAGACCCAATTCAGACCACAGCAAATATAACAACTTTTGAAACAACACTGAGCTCTAAAAGTTCAGTCTAACAAAATAAGAACTACAAAGAAGTCTTAAACTCTGCTTAGTAGATTTATAGTGGTTATGGGTTTAGGTATAGCAGTTCTGAAATTATTTTTTATGCCTGTTAGAATTAAATCATTGTTTAAATAGCCAGGTGTTATTAGCAATTGGAATTTTTACTTCTAGAGAAGTAATGATTATATACAAGTATAGACTATAGAATAGCAAAGCTTGGATGGGTTAGAAGTGAAGGTATAAGTACGAATGCATCAAGGGGCCCAGAGGCTGTAACACTGTGGGAGTGATCAGCTCGCATAGCTTCCAAACCATGATATCTAACTACCTTTCCCCAGGAGAAGGAATTGGGGCTTTCTGAAGAAATGGAGTCCTAGAGCACAATGTAAGACGTTCCTAGAACACTTGGTGTGTGTGTGTGTGTGTGTGTGTGTGTGTGTGTGTGTGTGTGTGTGTATGAGAGCGAGAGAGAGAGAGAGAGAGAGAGAGAGAGAGATGTGTACACATAGAGAAAGTAATTAAGTGCTCCTACCCCCAAAATGATGGAGCATGTTAAAAGACACAGGAGGCAACAATGGGAATAACAGTTTACAGCACCATGAGTAAAAGGGAACCCATGAATCTATAATGAGACTAAACATATCAGTGGTAGATGAACAACTGGGTGAATCAAGGGAAGAAATGAAAATGTTTCTTAACAGTCAAAAGCCAACTAATCAATGCACAAAGGATGATAGAAAATCACCATTTTGCAACTATCAGTGTAATAACTGATTCAGGCAAAAATCATAGATGAATTCTAAACACACTGGTAAACATGTTCTAAGGAACAAGGCACTTCCATAGTCTCACAGTATCTCCCGGCAGACGACTTGTTAACTACGAAAGGAAAGGGGCACTTGCTCTATAGTGGCGAGCATGGAGGACACCACCCTAATTTAGCCACAGAAGTTACGTGATCAGTGACAGACAAACTGCAGGATCAGCTTCCTGGTGTGAGACTGAAAAGCACCATCAGTGGTGTGCAGTTTCCCCACCAGAAAGGCATGAGCAGACACGTGGGTCACCCAGGCAAGAAAGTCCCCACCACGTGGCTGGCCATGTGCTTCAAAATGATCATGTGACAAAGACCAAGAAAAATCAAAAAATCATTCCCCACTATGGAAACTACAAAGAAGGTGAATTACATGGAACCCATGTTCCCTAACTGATCCTTGCTTCAGGAAAAAGGAAAGTTGCTATAAAGAAAAACATGGGCACAATGGAAGAATCTGAATCTGAACGATGCATTCCATAATTTTTTTTCTGAATTTTGCATTAATTATGCAAAACAATGACCTTATTATTCTTAAGGGATGTAGAATAATCATCCCCAAATAATCAACCCCAAGTAATCCAGGATTCACCCCTTAAGAATAATAAGGTCATTATCGTGCATAATCATTATAAAATTCAGAAAACATTATTACCATCCAAGTTGACTCATAAAATGGACCATCGAATGTAGCAAAACCTTAACAACTGGTTAATCCAGGTGAAGAGCATCTGATAGTATATTACTTGATCTTGTAACTTCCATCTGGGTTTATGTTTTTCCAAAATTAAAAAAAAATGCCTTCTAATTCTTGTTTGTATTTATTACTGGATTCCTGGGTTATATTGTTAACTTTCCACACATGAAATTGATCTACCTTTTTGTTACTGATTTCTAGTTACAAATTGGAAAATGCCTTAAAGCTAAAAGTCTCAGGAAATAGGTGGCTTACCTGGGTGTGTCTTCATTCCTTCTGGGGCCTAGGCCTTGGGGTCACGGCTTCCCTGTCTCTCTCCCTGCCTGCAAACAGCTGTGGGGTGTTTCCACCACTAGAGCAGTGCCTGAGATGATGGGCTTCTGTCTCCTCGGGGAATTCCCTCCCCTCTGTGACCAGGGGACCCTGATCCTTCTGCCATGAGGCATCTGATGGGGATTCCAGGTGACAACAGCAGGGAATGTGTGGCAGAGAAACAGTTCTCATTTGATGGCCAGGAAGCACAGCGAGAGGGACAAGGGAGCCAGTCCCTCAGTCCCCTCCATGAGTACCTAAAGACCTCCCACTAGGCTCCACCTCTTAAAGGGCCCACTACCTCCCAACAGTGCTACTGTGGGGACCATACCTTTAATGCTGGACCTTTTAGAGACATTTAAGATCCTAACTATAGCAAGAGGCTTTGGAGTGGAAGTTTGGGGATGTGGTATCACTTGTTGTGGTTGATCTCAGCTGGGGGTGCTCTACTATAAGCTCTTCCATCATGGCAGGAATGAAAGTTTGGACAGTCCACAATTCAGCCCCAGGTTCCCAGGAGACTAACCAGCAGAAAGCAACTCCCCAGGGAAAAGGAATTGTCACCCAGAATGTAACCCTAAGGACCCTTTGAGGGAAGACGACTTCTCCAGTTTCTCCCAAGGTCCCCATGAGACAGCAAACCTTTCTGAGAGCCGATGACGTGCTAAGTGTGGGAATAAAGAAAAGAAAGAGGGCGGCCTGGCCTGCCACCCCGAGAGCCAGGGTGCCCTGCTGCACACAGGGTCTTTCTCCTTGGGGAAAAACCAGTAGCCCCCTGTCAGCTAGGATGTGGGCAGGAAGGCCCCGGCCATCGGGAATGACCCAGTACGGGACAGGAGCCTGACCTCATCAGCCGGACCTCACTGTGTGGGCTTCTTCCAATAAAGAACTCATCGCTTTCCAGCAAAGTGCTGCTGCCCTCGTCCACCCCTCTGTCCTGGAGGAAAGGAGCTCGATGTTCTTTCATTCTGTAGCAAAGAATGCAGCACTGGAAACAGCCCAAACATCCGGCGACAGAGGATCGGCCCAGAAAATAAGATAGAGCCGTACAATAAATTATCATTCACTTATTTTAAATGATAATGGGGAATAATATTTAATGACATGATAAGCCATCCGTGATATACTGCCAAAGGAAATAAGCCACTTACAAATAAATGAAGTATGACTGCATTTTTAAAAGGCTGTATATGCATAGAAAAAGGTTCTGAATAGATATCAAAATACTAATAAGGTAATCTTGAGGTGGCAGGATTAGAGCTAATAAAAGTTTTCTTCTTTGGCTTGTCTACAAAGTATCTTTTTTTTAATAAAAATATTACCAGTTATGAATAGTGGTGTTTACAAGTTGTCTCTTGAAGGTTTTCCCTGGAGCATGCTCTCTGGAGAGAAAATGTTCACTTTGGCAGCCCTCCCGGTGGAGCGGGGGTGTTTTAGGAGAGAATGGCGCAGGTGGCCTGGGCCGAGGCAAGGGCTTTGTGAGCACTGGTTAACAATGGTGCTGCTGCCCTTGGCTGGCCAGGCTGCACTGTGGTGGACAGGAAATGTGAGAAGAGAGGAGCCCTGGCCAGAGCAACCTCCCTGCTGAGCCCAGCCCAGGGGGAAACAGGGACAGGAAAAGTCAGCCCCTCTGATGTGGCTCAGGCAGCTAATTGCCTGCAAATGCCATTAGCAATTACCCAGGCCATGAGCAGGCAGGAGGCAGGGTCCAGCTGTGGGCAGCAGCAAACCGCTCCCTGCTGCAACTGCCCAATTGCCTAATGGGCCTTCCTGGCCTCTCTGCAGACACAGTGCTGTACCGTGGCCCCTCAGGGCCACATGGCCTCTCATTGACTACTGCGCTCTGCACAAGCTCGTTTCCCAGGGAATCTACTCTAGAACCACTCAGGAATGGCTCTTTCAAGAAAGTGTGAGACCATTTCAAGAGAGGGCCACTAGGGAGCCAGGACTGCCCACCCCTTCCTGACATCCAGCTTCTCCTTCTCCACCAGCCCCTGCCAAAGATCCTCCCCCACCACAATCCCACCGTCCCTGGAGCAGCCAGCCTTTAGATCCACAGGCTGGGTGAACTCTGACTCCATTCCTTTCTAGCGGTGTGATCTGAGGAAAGTCAACTAACTTCTCTGAGCTCCCTCTGCTGTCTGTAAAACATCAGAGATAATAGCTAACACTTAGAGTGGAATGTTAATATGCAGCTACTGGCTCAATTCTCCCTACGACTCCATGAGGCATTTGCTGTAGCATTTGTCCCACACATGGGTGATGAGCAAGCTGGAGCTCAGGTGTCTAGAATCCCCAACCCACACCTGTTCATTCACACACTGTGCTTGACACCGGATGGGCCCAGGCCAAGCCTGATCTCATAACACTGTGCTGTGTGACCTTTATTCATAAAATAGTGCTTATTGTGGACCACCACTGTGAGAACTGAATAAACACTTGAGAAAGTAGCTGGTAGGGCCTTCATGGAAAATAATTCCTCAATACACACTTGTTAGTACATTTGGATGTGGCTACCTAAGCAACAGGACCAGGGGACTGTAGAACCATCCGGATACCACCCTGTACCAGCTTGAGGCGGCCAGGAAGCACCCCACCTCAGCAGCTCTGGAGGGGCCTCCTACCCCAGGGTGCCCTTGTTGACGTCTCCTCAAACAACTTTTGCATTATTTTGTTGGCTGTGGTTGGGAAAGAGGCCCAGGAATGTCCCCAAGGCCCAGGGGGAAGGGCATGGCCCAGCTTGGTGCTATTGGGAGGTGGTGGAAACTGGGAGAGGTGAGGCCTGGGGGGAGGTGTTCTAGTCTTTGGGAGCACACTTTGGAGGGGATGTTGGGACCCCAGTCCCTCCTCTTCCTCTCTCTCATATCCAGCCAAGAGGCAGCAGCAGGCTCCACCCCAGGCTCCCACCATAATGCCTTGTCTCACCCAGGCCCCAAGCAAGGGGCCCTCAGACCTCAGACTGACACCTCACAAGCTCAGAGTCAAAGAACCCTTTCTTCTTGTCATCCTTCATCATCTCAGGGACAGTAACAGAAAGCTGACTAACACCAAAGGAAAACAAGCCCACAAGAGCTGAGCTAAAAGCTAGGTCTCCCAAAAACCAGCTGCGCTGCTAACTCCTCTGCAGGACCCCAGGTGCACTCCGGGTGGGCCTTATGACGGGGCCATGGCCCTCTGCCCTCTGTCGGCCGTAGGCACAGAGCCAGGACAGCAAGGCTGGGAGCTAGAAGGGCAGTGCGGGGTGCGGGCAGATAGGCCAACAGGAAGGAGGCGCCCAGAGCCCCTGGCTGGAGTGGCTCAGGAGAGAGGCTCCTTGTCACTACTTGTTCTAGGCCTGTGGCTCACAGATGGGTCGCAGTGGAGAAACCAAGGCAGAACACTTGAGGTCCAGGTGGAAACTGAGGAGGCTTATGCTTTGTAACTGGCAAAACCCCACAGAGCAACTACCTGGCCTCAGTCCTAGCAGGAACACTGGCCCTGGCCGCTGGCACCTGGCTGAGGGCTGATGCCCCCAGCTCTGCCTGTGGACCTGGCTAATCCAGGTGATCAAGGGCAGAGCCATCAGCACCTCCCGCTGGGGACCTTGCCTCAGGCTCCCTTTGAAACAGCACATCACTTTTCACAAACTAGTCCGACCTTCATCCTGGTTCAGTAGGGTGCCCAGGGGACCTGGTCAGTCTCCCTTTCCCACAGTGATGACTCAGAAACATCGATGGCAAATTGGAAGCAGGGCTCCTCTGACTGATCTCCTTCCACAGAGCCAGGTCACCCCAGAAGTGCCTGCTGCGCAGACTAATTCTACATTTAGCAAGGCACCAGACCGCATCAGGCTGAAAACACGGTGCAGCTGGGAAGGACCAAGAAGCATGGGCAGAGACATGCCCAGAACCCAGAGGAAAGCAGGCGACACTCAAAACACCCTGACTCTCAGCAGTAGCCCCTGCGGAACCCTCGACGTGCAGGACTCTCCTCAGTCCTCAGCACCTTTACAAGGCCAACAGGACCCCACTTCACAGATGAGCAAAACGAGATGGAGTGCGCTGGGGGACTGGAGCAATGGCACATGGTGGAAGGTGGGGTCCCAGTTTGAATCCCTGCAACGCACACCCAGTGAGCCAAATGCCAAGTCAACCTTCAGTAGATGAATGTGCACTTCAAGGCCCAGCCTGTCCCAGGGAGCCCAGCAGCCTCTGGAGGACATTCCCACAGCGCTCGGTGCCTTATCCCAGAAGCAAGGGCCGAAGCAGCACAGGAGGTAGAGCAAGAGGTGGGAGGTGGAGGAATGGAGGTGGCCCTGAGAGCCCAGTGGAGGAGGCCCAAGGCCATCTGCAGTGACACAAAGTGCCAAGCAAACGCTGCCCTTGGACACAGGTCCCCCAAACACCACGCTGCCCAGCAACCACACTCCAGCCGTCCCCAGGTTCTCCTGCCTCTTGTCCCCTACTGAAGTCACGGAGAGTACAGGGAAGGCAGGGCTGATGACGCTGAGACAGCAGAGTGTCTAGGCAGCTGCACGGACTTGTTTTAGGTATTTGTTTCCATCAGGATCATTAACGGTGACTCAGTAAAGCCAATGGCAGTTTCTACATGGAGGCCTGTCCAAAGGGATGCTGCGCCCAGTCAAGGGTTCTGATCAGAGTCCAAGCCCTGCTCGTGTCTCCTAAAAACATGGAAGGAAGGAAGGAAAGAAGGGGGAGGAGGAGGAGGAGAAGGAGGAGGAAGAGGAAGGAGGAGGAGAAGGAGGAGGAGAAGGAGGAGGAAAGGGAGGGAAGGGGGGCAGCCTCCCTTCTCACCTTCAATTTCCTCAACTACTCAGACCGTCACCCTGGAAAGCAAGGTGACAGCAACAAAGCTTTCCACAGCCACTCTGTCACCCCTTGGTTACCATCTGCACCGACTCCTCTTTGACTGTCCCCTCTGGTACATGCTTAGCAGCAGCAGTCCCCTCTGGGACACTGACACGGTGTCTACTTATTCCAGATTCCATGACTTGAATGTCCCTGCCCCACCTGTTGCACCTTAACCCAAAGGTGACGGTTTAGGAGGTGGAACCTCTGGAAGGTGGTAAGGCCAGGAGGGTAAGGCCAGGAGGGTGGAGCCCTCATCCGTGGGATCGATGCTCCAGATCCCCATGTGAGGACACAGAGAAGGCACTGTCCATGAACCAGGAAGAGGCCCTCACCAGGCATTGAATCTGCCACAACCTTGATCTTAAGACTTACCAGCCTCCAGAACTGTGAGGAAATAAATCCTGTTGTTTGTAAGTTACCAGGGTCCTGGTATTTTGTTACAGTAACAACTAAGATTAAGGCAAAAAAAAAAAAAATGGTACCAAGAATAAGGTGCTGTTGTAACAAATATCTAAAAATATGGAAACTTCCCTAGAACCAGGTAATGGGCAGAGGCTGGAAGAGTTTCAAGGTGCATGCTAGAAAGGGCCCACATGGCCATAAAAGGACCTTAAAGGGAGGTTCTGCTGAGGGCTCAGAAGAGAACAGGAGAGCAGGAGAGAAACCCAAATATCCTTAAAGAACTTCTAAGTGGTTGTGAACAGAAAATTGCAGAAATACGGACAGAAAGTCCACTGTATGAGGTCCGAGGTGGAGGTGAGGCACGTTACTGGACAGTGGAGCAAGGGCCAGGCTTCCTGTAACAGCAAACAGCTTAGGTGAATCGTGTTTGGCTCCAGGGCTCTGTGCAGGAGCGAACCTATGAGCTATGAAATTGAGCATTTGGCTCAGGAAATTTCTAAGCAAAGTGTCAAAGGTGCCATTCAGCTTCAGATGAGAAAAATGACTTCAAGGGGGTGTTGTTAGTCAAAGAGAAGCCAAGGTTAAGCGTTCTCTGGAGAACGTGCAGGCTCTCCACTGGGGAGGGAAAAGGCTTCTCAGAAAAGAACAGGGTGCATCCAGGCTGCCGTTCAATAAGATCAACGTGGACCTTACCCTTGCAAAGCAGTCAGGTGCTGCTCACCAACACGATGAGATTAGCCACCCAGTTACACAGCAGCCAGGGCCTAGCATCCAAGACATCAGAAGAATGACCCTGACTGCCTTCGGAGATGATCCTCTGGTGCCTCCCCTCACCACCCAGAGCACGGAGGTTTGTGAGGCTGACCAAGGCCCCCGTGCCCCGCATGGCCTCACATCAAGGCCTCCTGTTATGGTTTCCATCTGGGGTATCTCACAAAGCTCATGTGTGAGATAATGCAAAGATATTCAGAGCTGAAGTGAGTAGGTTATGAGAGCTGTGGCCTAATCAGTGGGTCAGCCCTGGACAGGGAGTAACTGGGCGGTGACTGCAGGCAGGTGGGGTGTGACTGGAGAAGGTGGGTCACTGGGGCTGAGCCTTTGGGGCTTAGGTTTTATCCCTGGTTCCTGGTGCCGCGTCCCCAGCTGCTCTCCTGCTTTCCCCACCCTCCACCATGATGTTCTGCCTCTCCTCGGATCCAGAGCAAAGGAGTCAGCCCTCTAGGGACTAAGACCTCTGAAACCGTGAGCCAAGTAAACATTTCTTCCTCTAAAACTGTTCTTGTCAGATCTTTGGTCACAGCAGTGACAAAGCTAAGGCAGCTCCCCTTCCAGACTCACGCTGCACTCCTCAGCTGCCAGGTGAGGCTCTGGGGCCTGCCGCTGGGCCTGCTGCGACCCGCCCAGCTGCCAAGGCACAGCCCTTCCACTTAGCTCTTTCAGGATGCCCCAGAGCGCCAAGGGCCAGGCAGAGAACAGGCATCAGGGCAAGGCTGCCGCAGTCTGGCTGGGCACAAATCACGAGCCACTCAAGCAGGAACAAACTTTATTTCTGAACTCTACCAGCACACTCCACACACACTCCCCGGGAACTCTCCCGAACGCCAATCACGCGGCTCCTCCAGGAACCACCAACCGGAAATCCCTCCTCCGGCACTTCCCCAACCCATGAGAACTCTTCAGGAATCCCAGCGAGAGCTCAACCGGAACTCAACAGGAACTCCGTGAGAACTCAAAAGTCATCATCTTAATGGCTTTCTGGCGTCACCTCTCAACCACTACTTCTGGCAAAAATGCCATGCGTCATCCCGACTCGGCTGTGGCCCTCAACACAAGGCCACTGTGAGGAGTCCCCAGCAGGACAACACTCAGCAGAGCCAGGGATCAGGGCCGCCAGGACCCCAAATGGGCTGTGATTCCAGGTTGGAGGGCCACAAGCTCTTGATACCAAGCTGTGAGAACTTGGCATAGGCTACATACAGTGTAGTAGCTACATACAGTACAGAGTTCCCTCTGAAACGGGGTGCCTGTCCCGTGCCCAGGTCACCCCTGTGTTTTGGAAGCACATCACTTGTTGGATTTCAAAAGTTCTTGGCTGGAAGAGAATTTGCCTGGAATGAACCACGTACTGAGTTTCACCCATATCTGGTGGACAGTTTCACCCATATCTGGTGGACAGTTTCACCCATATCTGGTGGACAGTGGACTTCAACTTCTGAGTTGGAGCTGGACGAGTGTAGACTCTGGGGGCCACTGAGGTAGAACCTGAGCACTTCTCTCGTGAGGCAAGCATGAACTGAAGGGGCAGGGGAAGAACTGTGTGGTCTGAATGTCCGAATGTTTGTGTCCCCCCAATTCCTGTCCCCAAACAGACAACAGCGGAGGGGGGGGGCCTCTGGGAGGTGAGGGGTCTTGAGGCAGGGTTCCAGGAGCAGCATTTGCAGCCTTATGAAAAGGACCAAGGGCAACCCTAGCCCTTCCACCTGGTGAGCACTTGGCAAACACCATCTGTGGCTGACGCAGCCTTCCCCAGATCCTGAATCTGACGCTGCAGATCCCCCAGCCTCCAAAACCGTGAGAAATAAATGTCCATATTCGTAGGCCATCCAGTCTGTGGAGTTTTGTTACACAAACAAACAAAAAAAAAATTCAGACACCAGATTTTGATGCACTGAAGCCAAGGAGACCACAGAAAAGAGTAGTATTTCAAAGCCAGCTCAAGTCCAAGGGCACTCCGCACCTCCACGTCCCCTTGCTCCACTCCAAAGAGGTGTGCCCGTCTCCTGCAGGGCTCTGGTTCCCTCACTACCTTGTGTGTGTGCACGCACGTGTGAATTCTCATGGGAAATCTCCACCAAGTGAAATTCTCCATCTCATTCCTGACAGAAATATTCAGATAAGAAGACCCCCCCCAACCACACACAGGCCGGGGTCACACTGGCCAGGAGTGGGTCACTCCAAGGCTCACAGAGCACCAGAAGACCCCGCTCCCTTTAGATGGGCTTGTCCGGGATCTGTGCCCACTGCTTGGATGAATGCTGTGACTACAGGGATCAAATATGAGGACTGGCCTGGCGTGGTGACATTCCCGCCCTGTGACAGGGCATCCCAACCTCACCAGAACCACCACCGTGAGCGCTCCCAGAGAAGGGCGATGTCCAGGGGACGGCCAGGGGACGGGACACAGACACGCAGGACCACACTGGAGTGCCACTTCCCAACCTGGGGCCCAGCAAGGTCAGTTGGTAGGGAGAGGAATGAATCCTCAAGAGCCTGCAGGGTCTGAGAAGCCCTCAAATCCTGCCATGTCCCTCCTCAGGAAATCTCCATGGGATCTCCAGGGACCATTTCCCTGGACAGCTCATCTGCTTTGCCAGAAGTGGAGGCGTCCTCTCTGGTTTGAGCTGACCTGTCCCACTTTATTCTTAGTAAATGGGCAGACATTCTGTTCCGCAGATGGTCTCTGTGCCTGCCACCTCCGAGCAGCCTAACATGCTGCTCTCCACAGCTCTGCCTCCATGGCCAGCCACCCCCTCCTCACCACGCAGGACAGCAGCTTCCCTCTGGGGGACGGCAGGCATGGCTCATAGACGCACCCCTCAGCCAGGGCCCCATTGCCACACCCTCCTCCTCTCTGCCTGTGATGGTGAGAGCCGCCCTCCTGCAATGCTCAGCCACACGTGGACCCTCCACTAGAGCTGTTCCTGCCACGCTGGCCAGAGACTCTCTCTCTCTTCACAAGTCCCAAAGCACCACTTGGTGCCATGTGTCAGGTCGTTGATTAAAACTGAGGTGATGCGCTTAAAGCATCCACACAGGATCTCTCTTTCCTTTTCAGTCATCATAAATAATAATCACCACGGTTGTAATGATGCCAAGTCTCAATTCCCCTGCTAAGCTGGACAGATATTTGTAGAAGGAACCAACTGGTAGGATGAGTGGACGGAAACAGGTGCTAACAGTGGACGGGCTGTTTTCACGTTGGAAGCTTAGGATGAGTGTATGTGTGGGGGTGGGGGTGGGGGGGGTTTGGCAAATCTACCCCATCTGCTAAATGCAAATCCTCAGACGTTTGGGAATACCTCTGCTGGAGACCTCCCGTCTATCAACGCCATTCAATTTATCAATGCACTTTGCTTGTTCCATGAAAAGCAATCACACATCTTTTTAGGTCCTTTTCTTTTTTCCAAAATTACAAAATATTTTAGATCACATGAGCGAGCGTTACTGGTCCAAAATCAAGATAGGAGAGGACAGCAAAGCCCCCAAGGGTGTGCTGCCGGCAGGCCAAGGGTGTTCACCAGCTGGGGAGTCGCTCTTGTCCCGCTGACAGAATGCAGTGCCCACATCCAGGCCTCAGCCTCCACAGAGCCTCGGTCCAGGGGAGAGTGCGCCACGTCCCCAACACCCTCACACAGCGAGAGCCGACTGCCACGTTGTGACCTGGTGAGATACTGCAGGCCCTGGGAAGTGTGGAAAGCACTACCTTAAGTTAAGCGGAGGTCTTTGTCACCAAGTTCTGCCACAGGGGCAGCACGCGGCTCACCCTGAGGGTAAATGTGTGTATTCCATGTAAATGTATATAAACAGAGTGCGGGTATTTGAACATGCTAGAAGCCCCGGACAGCCTCTGATAAGGAACATCTCTTCGTATCTGCAGCACATTGAAAATCCAGGGGTGCCGAAGTCCTTTCCATAAAGTGGTGTAGTGCTGGCCTCTGTCCCCTGCACATCTGCCCGTCCCTCTAGATGTGCCCCGTCAGTACCACACATCATTCCATCCCAGAACGTGGAGGCAGCATGGACTCTGCATTGCCAAATTCTCGCCTCACTTTTTGCAAACTTCTGGCTTGTGCTGCTTCTGGTTCTTGTTGTTGACTGAATCCATGGATGCGGAATTCCAGGATATAGAGAGCCAACCACACAAGTGTGCCTGTGTGTGTGATTGATTTCTTTCTCTCTCTTTTTTTTATTTGTGTGTTTGTGTGTGTGTGTGCGTGCACGCGCACACCAGGATGGAACCCAGGGTGCTTTACCACCCGGCCACATCCCAGCCCTTTTCTATTTTAAATAGGCTCTGATGGGCCTTGAACGTGCCTCTGCCCTGAGTAGCTGCATCGCTGCATAATACCAGCTTGTGTGTGTGATTTCCAACACGTCGGGATTTATTTGAATGCCTTCGACTGTACCTGGGTTGAGGACGTGACCACCTTTGGCTTGCATTCCCGACTTCCCCGAGAACAGCTCTGGAGGTAATGAAGCATTGTCGAGCACACACTGAAGAGTTTTCGCTACCACCAGAAAGCATGAAATATTTATTCAAGTGTCTGCATTTCCATTTCTGAGTAGATGAGAATTAATTTTCGGCCTCTGCAGATTGTGAGCAGCAGCCCTTGGCTAGGAGTCTGGGAGCGGGCTGGCTTTGAGGAGACGAGCTGCATTAAGCACAGACGACCAGCCAGGGAATTGGCTGAGTTGGGGTGGATTAATGCAAGCTGCTAGCATTAACTTTTTACATACTCCTTTCCTGATAATAACAGGGAAGAGCAGACACGGTCTTGAAATTTTTGGCAATAAAATTAGCTTTAACATATGAGTCACATTTTTTTTCTAAACATCTAAGGGGAGGAAGCGAAGCAACCCATAATAATTCAGAACTTCTCCTAACAGGAAACAGAGGGACAGGATTGACTAGCATGTGCCTGCCACTCCAGATCCAGGCCCTTCCCCTCTAAAGTACCACGTGCCCACGGTGGCCATCATACTGCCTTCAATTAGTGACGGTCATGCTATCCCCAACCACACAGACTCTTAAGTGATACAGGGTGTCAATGTCCCAAGTCACCAGGGAGGGAAGTGACGATAGAGCCTGAAACCAGGCTATTCACAGCCCCTGGTACCTTCTGTCCACTTGCCAGTCACTGTCATTCAGAAATGCATAATCCCCAATCTGTGCATTGGGGTAATGACCCCTTCATCATGGGCTGTAAAGACTGAACGATTTCCACCATTCGCAGACCTGTTTCTGTGTCTGGCTCAAAATTGGTGGATACATATCAGATGGTACCTACTGAAATTATAAAGTATTTGACATGAAAACTCACTCTAGGTATTAACTAATATATCACATGAGGCCAAAAGCTCTGGCTGGAAAGGGAGAATTCTGATAGCTGAGTGATTTGGCCTCTTGTGGGTAGAAAATAGCAGCAACTGCCCCCGCACAGCTGGTGGTTGGTCTCAGCCACTCGGGCCCCCGGACTGGCTTACTGACCACCATTTGCCAAGCCCTGGATCTCAGAAGCATTATTAGCTCTGGGTTGGTTCTTGCCAATGCTCTGAGGCGGTGGGTGAGCAGGAGTCTATTGCTCTGGTGGAAATTCAGGGAAGAGCTCTGTCCCTAGGGCTAGGAGGCCTACAGGAGCCGGGCGGGGGGCTTTATGAAGGGAAGTCCTCAAGCTCTCTTCATCTTGGTATTTTCTTGCATTTAAAACAAGTTCTGCAGGAAAGCCTGGTTCCCTGCTCCCTGAGGAGGTAGCCATGGAGGGTTCTATCAGCTTCTCCTTTGATTGTTACACACACGCACACGCACACGCATGCACACACACCCCTACACAAATACACAAACCTAGAAAACTTCTGAGACAGTGTGTATGGAACTGGACGTAAGAAGAACAAGGAGCCACGTGAACTGGACAGTATCAGGGTTACTCCTTCCTTCCCCACCCTGGGGACATGAGCCTTCTGTGCAGCATCTGTTGGATCCAGCTCTCTGTCCATATCTCTGCCACTGCCAGGCCTAGCCTGGTCCTCTCTGTCACTGGTCTGTGACAATGGCCTCTGAATGGTCGCTCTGCTTATGTCTTGTCTTTGACATCTACATCTTCACTGAGCATAAAGTTCCTAAAACAAAAGTTGGACATTTCATTCCCCACTTTTAGAAATCATTGGTGTCCACAGGAAAAGCCTCACACGGCTTAGCCTGGCACTGACAGCGGCTCACACTCGCATCCTCTCCTGCTGCTCGACATGCGTTTACTTTGGCTCCAAATGAGCGGTCCCTAATTTCCTTCTACTCATCTTCCCCTCTACATGTGCAGTATTCATGATCCTTCTTTTCTTTTGGTGTTCAATTCCTACCCGTTCCTGACGTGGCAGCCTTGACCCTTCCCCCACCCCCACCTGAGCTTCCATTTTCTAGCCCTCTCCTCAGAGTACGTGACTAACACGGCCACCTTCCTACAGACAGACACTCCTCCAGCGCACAGCACCAGGGTCTTCATCTTTGTGGCCTCCTGACTCTCCTGTGATGCCCAGGACACGGTGCTGAGCTTAACACACAGAACAACCAGGCCCAGGAAGGAGGAGGAGGAGGAGGATGAAGGAAAAGGAAGAGGAGGAAGAACAGAAAGAAAGAAGAAAGGGAAGGCGGGAGGGAAGGAAGAGAGGGTGGGTAAGGAAAGGTGCTGTGCGTCCAAGGGCTACCTTCACGCATCCAGAGCCTCAGCTCAACCTCCGCTGCCGTGAGAGCCGCAGGGTCAGTGGGAAGCACACCTGGTGCCCGTCCCAGCTCTGCTGCTCGACAAGCCAGGCAGCCCTCTCCAGGCCTCCATTTCCTCATCTGAAAACGGCGATGCCCACCCCACGCAACAGTCATAAGGCCTGCAGGAAACGTGTTCCTGGAGGGTGGAGCTGGAGTTGGCGCACAGCCAGCACAGGGGCTGCCACCAACAGCTGGCCTCAGCATCCTCTGGCAACAGGAAGGGGCCAGAGTTCAAGTGCACCACCTAGACGAGGATCCTTTCCACTGCTTCCCATGTCATCGCATCGTTGCTCCCAGGGGACCCTGCTCTTGCTGGCACCCCACCTAGCTCCTCTGAGCAGCTCCCCATCCCTCACATCTGTTCCCAGGGAAATCCTTATCAAAGGTCAGCAGAAATTAGTTCTCTTAACCGAGAGGGCAAGGCAGCCAAAGGTAGGTGGGAGCTGGATTTCCTAAGCAATCTGAACACCTAACCGTCCTGTCCCTGGACTTCCGAGTGGCGGGAGGTCTGCTTAAACTCCAGCCCCCGTCCCCCTCTGGTGTCACGGAGAGGTCTCACCTGTCCTCCTGCCGGCAGTTCTCCCTCTTGGCACACCCTCAGGAGGGGCACCTGACTCCAGGGCTACCCCGACAGCCGCCTTGCTTCACCACCTTTACTACAAGGGAAGGGAATCTGGTTTGCACAGCTCTTTCCTCTCCTCCCCCACCCTGCCCTGCCTGCTGGTTCCAGGAGGAGGATGAGACCATCAGCCTCCCTCTTCAGTAGGTGTTTGCTGGGTGGGCTGGGCTTTCTGCCTCTCTGAGGCCCTTGGCCGGCTCAGTGTTCAGCAGAGACCCAGACTGTCCCCGTGGCACTTCCTGCTGGGGGTGCGGTGCCTGGGACGCCCTGGAGCCAGCCCCTGGATAAACGTTCCTCTGACAGTGCTGAGCGCCAGTCTCCAGAAGCATCATTCTCTCCCGGCAACTCACAGCCATCCATTTTCTCGCTTGAAATACAATGCCAAGGGAGGACCAGTGAGGAAGAGCTACAGGACGCGACTCATAAGACTCTCTCCTTTTGTATCTCTTGCTCCTTCTGCTTAAGACATCCTTACCCATGATTTGTGTATCGACACCCTCTGGATATGGAAGAGCTCTGGATGTAGGAAGAAAATAGACATTTTGATGGATGTCTTCTTATTTTTCTGTCATTCACTTAATAACATCTTATTCCAAACCATAATAGCAAGCAGTTTTTAGATTGCATCTTGCAAGGGAGAAAATATGTTAGAAATAGTGCTGCTTTGCATAATTTTATCTCTGGTGTTGTTTAGGAGGAAGGAGACTCATGGAGACACCTGGGAGCCAAGGAGAAGGGAGTCTTTCGATAAGGTGTGGGGGTGGGGAGACTAATTGGATTGGAGTTAATTTTCTGAAATGCAAATTGTGGTCATTTCCTATGAAATATGCTGACCCTGCAAATTCCATCCATGTGCAAAATGTTGAACTCAAAGATTTTTTTATGGTTTTCTTATTGATATTTTCCTTCTGCAAAGTATCCTAAATTTGCAAGGACTTCCAAAAAGTGTAATGAGATGTCAAAAGTCGGGCCTTCTGGTCTGTCTTCTTACTTTCATTCACTGAATTCTGTGTGTCTACTTTGAGTTCTAGATGCATGGTCTGGTTTCTGTGTTGGGATAAATACCCTGGTAAACATCTCCCCCACTCCTTCCCTCTTCTGTGCCTCCTTCCTTAATTCATCAAGAATTTATTACAAATGTTACAGTATTTTTGGTTTTAAAAAGAAATGTTCAAGGGCCAGGAAACTTTAAGTGATTGGCATTTGGAGTTACTATTTGTTCCCGGGAATGCTAAGACATTGTTAGAAATTAAAAATCTCTTTCCATTTGCGGCAACATGGATGAAACTGGAGATCATCACACTCCGTGAAATAATTCAGAAGGACAAATACCAGGGCTCCAACTTGTACGTAGAACCTATAACAACTGAATCAGAAGCAAGAGTAAAGGTACCTATGGAGGCTGGGGTTGGGGGCTGGGGAGATGAAGGTCAACAGCATGAAGCTCAGTTAGACAGCAGGAAAACATTTTTTTTTCTTTCATTTCTTTTTCTGAGGTCAATTGCACAGCATGAAGGATATAGCTGATAACTGAATATATTTAAATGTATCGTTGATACTTAATACTTAACTTTTGCTCATAAAGAAACTGTCAAATATTCTGATCACCAAAAAATGTCAAAAAGATTTTAGGCAATGAATATGTTAATTAGCTGGATTTGTTCATTCTGCATTATATTTAAAATCACGACACTGCTTATACCCACATATCTACACAGCTCTGAGCATAGACAGCTATAATCATAGAAAGCCAGCTCTCTTCTCTGACCTCTTGGGCCAGGTTCATGGATGATGGCAGAGGCAGCTGGCCCATTCCCGGTTCTCGCTCTAAGACATGAAATAGCGGCTGATGTTACACTTTTCTGCTTGTCCGAGATACGGTGTTAATTTCCTCCAGCAGACACGGTTGATCAACAGCTGAATCAAGGTTCCAGCACCTGCTTAAGGCTCTTGCTGTCACCAGAAATGCTGCGTCCAACCTCAGCTATTGGATTCAGGACTCCAGGCGATGTTCCCGCCTGCACCCACCCCTGGCCTCAGGTGAAGTTGCCTGGGTACTCTGGGCTGTTCCCCTTCCTCATCTGGTTTCGGATGGGCAAGGCTGCCCTTTTCTTTCTGTTCCATCAGATTTGGGAACAGGTGGGAATAATGGTGTCAAGGGTGACACTCTTCAACCACTGCTTCCTTCCTTGGCTAGGTCCTGTTTGGTAGCATCATAAAAAAATTAAAAAGTGCCAACTTTTCAGCCTAGTGGGCAAATATTAAAACAGACAAAATCTGGATATCTACTCTAGCCATTATCTGTCTCAACTGGTTGCATGAAGAGGAAATTACATGCAATCTTTAACCCAAATTAAAAGGTTTCTCAGCATTATAGTGAATGAGCTGGGAATAGCTTTGAACCTCAGTCTCCATGCGTATTAGCAATCCTTTTGCCAAAACACCCCCTGCCTCCTAGGAGCACACAATTATACCTCTCTGAAGCACCCACAGTAAGGAGCTCTGCTAAGCTATCCTTTCAAATGGTGATCCCTTACAAAACACAGAGGGACACAGGCCTGGACGAAAGGATACTGTCAAATATGATTTTGACTTAGTGGCTCTGATTTTTATCTTTTGTACTGTGCAAAGAAAAAAAAGGCAGTAATGTTTTATCAGCAGCTACATGGGTAAGCATATTGTACCCTTCAATTAGATTCCCTTTATCTAGTGCTTCCTCCTGCATTAAGTGAAAAGCTGTCTCGTGTCTCTCCCATCCCCAGGCAGGCATGCAAGCCCATGTGAGGGTTCCAATATGCTTTATTAAACAGAAAATTAATATAATGTTATTGTGTCAGCTGGCAGCTCCTTGAGAGTTAAAGACCTTGCAGGGTTTTTTTTTAAATTATTATTATTATTATCAGAACCAACTTCCAGCTTCTGGGAACTGGCAAACTGGAGAATTCAATATACATGCTTTCCCCTGGGGGAAGACTGTCCAATCCCCGAGAGAGGCTTTGGAGGCAACCACATGATTCCAGAATGATGAGTAATTACAGGAATTGAGCTAAGCACCTGGCTATTTCCTGGGCAGGAGTAAACCTGGAATTTCTATGGTTCTAACCTGATGTTATCTGGGGACACCGACGTGGTTGCCATCGATTTGCCCAATAACTGTTCACGAGTCCCTGCTTTGCCAGGTTCGAGGGGAGAGCCATGAGTGGCACCCTAGCCTTCAGGGAGCTGACTGTCTGCTAGGGGAGGACGGAGGACAAGATAATGACACATGGCAGGTCCTGTTGCTCTCATCTATCCAGTCCACACTCTGCAGCTCCATTTTCCTGGCTAACAGTGACAACTGTATCTAGTGATGTGCTCGACCCTGAACCCATCTGCCAGCTTCCTTCAAAGGCAGCAGGGCAAGGCCAGGAACAATCCTCTGGACAATGAAGGGTATGCAGAACTCTACCAGGGACTCAGGGAGAGCGCTTGCTCTCTTGGGAAAAGAAAAAGGTGGGAGGACAGAGATAGCCAGTGCTGCCTCCCCTTCCACCTGTCCCACTGAGCAGGGATAAGGCAAGGACATCATTGTGGCTGGGATGGGTGCAGCCATATTGCACTCATGAGGTGACAAGCACGAGCATGACAGCTGATATGCAGAGTAGCAAAACACAAGGTCAGAAAAGCCCTGCCTCCCTGAGGATGGCATTGAGACCCTGAGCCAGAAATCACCCCAAAGCCTTGGTGCTGTTAACTAAGGGGAAAGCTTTATTTTAAATTTTAAATCACTCCTCGTTCAAATTTTCTATTACTAGTGTGGCTGCATCTATACCTAATTACACAAGCACAAGAGCTAACCAAGGCTGCATATAGAATGCAGAGAAAGGTTCCTTTCCAGTGTTGGGAAGGTCAAGGAAGGTCACTGAGATGCTGCACCTCCTCCAGGAACCACATGAGACCAGCTTCAGTGAGAGCACTGGTGTCTTCCTGGGAGGGTGTCAAAAAGGACAGAGGGAGGCTACCAGAGGACCACCAGGTCCAAGGCTCAGGCAGGAGGGCGCCAGGCCCGCTGGGTGTACCTCAGGGGTAAATATAAGGAGGCGAGTGGGGAGAAGAGGGGGCAGAAAAAGAGGGGGCGTGGGAGTGCAGAGCTAGATTCAGAACCCAGAGCAGGCTGGGAGGACAGCCATGTGAGAAGAAGAGAGCTAAGGAGTGTCGTTCAGAGGGACCAATAGGAGCAGGAGAAGGGGGCTCAAGGAAGATCAGCTGGGGTGCAATCTTATAATTATTCAGACTGTTTAAACCCAGAGGCTACTGAGCAGGGTTTGGGGGGTTTTGTTTGGGGCCCGTGGGGGAGGAAGACTTGCATCCTAAGCCCTGTGCAGAGGACATTTTACTTAATTTCTATACAATCCACTGGGTTAGGCTTTATAACCCCATTTTAGAAATGAGGAGACAGCATGGGGACCTTAAGTAGTTACAGACACGAGGTTTGGTTCCCAAGGCCATGTCCACCTGCCACTTCAGCCCCACTCCCATGTAAAAAAGTAGCCTTTACCAAGAACACGCGGGACTGCGTAACCTGGATTCTGATGCAGGGATCTGGAGGTCACACACATGCATACACAGACAAGAAAGTCCTCTCTTGACCATAGGGGAACACCAAGGGGAAGGACGCAGGGGGAATGACCAGGCCTGTACATTGTCAGCAGGCATGGGCCCTGCCAAAAACACACCTCAACAGGAGGTCCGGCTGGGCCCCCTCGCCCACTAGATCACCCATGGGTTTACCCTACCATGGACCAAAAATATTTGGGGGAAAAAAAGAATTACACTGAACACGCACAGACTTTTTTTTTCTTGTCTTATTCCCTACGTGATACTGTGTATACCATTTAAATTGAATTAGGTGTTGTAAGTAGTCTGGAGATGACTTAAAGCACAGGCAGGGTGCGTAGAGGTTCTAGGCAAGCTCTGCTTCCTGTCATGTAGAACACCCTGAGCATCCACAGACTGGGATGCCTCAGGGGGTCCTGGAGCCAATCTCCTCAGAAACCAAAGGACCACCGCACTCAGGTCTGTGGGAATCAGAAAACTTGTCCTCAGATCCCCTAAGACAGATCACCGAGAGACATTTTTTCTTAGTACCAGGGGTTGAACCTAGGGGTGCTTAGCCACTGAGCCATATTCATAGCCCATTTTATTTTTTTATTATGAGGCAGCGTCTCATTTGCTTAGGGTCTTGCTAAGTTGCTGAGGCTGGCCTTTAACTTGTGATCCTTCTGCCTCAGCCTCCAAAGTCGCTGGGATTACAGGTGTGAGCCACCACAAGATAATTTTAAAATACTCCTCAAATGCACACTTTTTAGCCATTTCCTAAGTCGTCGGGGCTGTTCTGATTGCCTGCTGCACATTAGCTCAGTCAACACATGGCTTGGGAAACCTCTGTAGCAGGATGTTGGTGTTCTTGGTAAACCCCGTAGAGGTGGCCACCACAGGGGGAGGGGAGGGAGCAGCTGCCACCTGCATCTGCCATTGAGAACCTCCACAGCAGTGGGCAGGAAACAGGCATTCCCTAAGGGCAGAGCTCCTGGGGAGAGGGCAGGCAGGGAGGGAAGCAGGAACCATCTGGGAAGCTGGCACAGAACTGACTGTGCCTTAAGAAGCCCTGAGCTAATGCCATCAAGGGGGGTATTTAATGGCATCACCCAGGAAGGATGGTGGCCGTCTGCTTCTGCCCAGCAAGGAAATCCATTTTCACTTAGGACATCAACCCAAAGTTCCACAGCCAGCCAGATGAAGCCCATCTGGACAGAGCCCAGGTGAGCGTGCGGATGGCTGACACTTGTCAAGGAGGAACTGCCTGCTCGAGAATTAGCCCAACCACCTCTACCCAGTGGCTGAGCCGGGGCTGCAGGTGCCAGCCACAGTCAGGAGGACGCAGAGCTACCCAACTGGAGGGGCCATTCCTGGGCAGTTACCAGGTCCCATCAAAGCCCTGGACAATCAGGATGGTGCCCAGCAGGCTGGATGCTGGCAGTAGACACCCTCTACAGTTAGTGTGCATTGCCAGTTGAACATCTAGCTGCCCTGCTGGGGAGCAGGCAGCCAGCTGCATGCCAACTGCCTTCCAAGGGTTGTTGGTGGCCCTCCAAGGACACCAACTAAGATCCAGGTCTGGAAGCAAACTTCCAACAAGGGCTTCAGCAAAGACAGAACACCTTTATTTCCTGGTGCTGATTCATTCATTCACTCAACAAGCATATATTGAGCACCCACTGCAAGCCAAGAAATGCTGTAAATGCCTAGAGTTAAGTCAGGTCACAGACATACAGAGATCCCTGCTGCTCATGGAGGTGATGGTGGGAAGGAGACAGAGACGTGAGGCAAGGAAACTAGGTGGGAAGGTGATGCAGGTCACACATGACGGAGCAGGGACAGTGGAGCAAGAGCGGGGGAGTCAGGGCCCAGGGGAGAGGTGACTTTCAAGCCCAGCCTTAGGTGTCAAGTGGGAGCCAGGCAGTTACCTAAAGAGGCCCCTGTGGGTGCCAGGGACACGCCCAGGGCAGGCTGCACTGGTCTAAGGAGTGGTGGGAGGAGAGG
Source organism: Urocitellus parryii (assembly GCF_045843805.1). Lineage (NCBI taxonomy): Eukaryota > Metazoa > Chordata > Mammalia > Rodentia > Sciuridae > Urocitellus > Urocitellus parryii. Next base: position 25,460,479 of record NC_135539.1, on the reverse strand, counting down.
AGAATGCGGCCTGGCAGCAGGGACATGGGGGCGAGAGCCAGAATCCTGGAGTCTCCGGGATCCGTCAGGTGGACGCTCTCCGGGGTTCCCAGCAAGTCCTTAACCCTCGCAGGGCTCTCCTCCCTGGGTCAGCAGATTCACTGTGGCTGCCCTGGGTTCTCCTGAGGAGGTGGTACTCTGGGGTGTGTATCTGTCCTGCAGCAAAAAGCACCCCGGGCACCTGTCTGCCTGCCCCGTGTCTTATTTCATCCTGGATCTGCAGCCCGGGATGAGAACCTGCTAAGCCCTTGGAGGGGCTGTTGGAGAGGGGACTCCTGTGACTCCAGGACTTCAGGGGGCAAGGCATCTGCCGCTTGACTGAGTGACATGTCCCTTCCTTGGAGGGGAGAGTTGGGCCAGGCATCCTCAGACTGCCATCTGTAGAGACAGGGACGAGTACAGATGGATCTGGAAGAACCACCAGAAGCAGATGCTAACCTGAGGGGAACCCGTCCGCCCACTGTGGGGCCCTAAAAGGTTCCTGGGAAGAGATACAATCTGCCCAGGGTCCAGGGTCACTGCCGTCCAGAGAACAAGAGAAACTGGGACTTCTAACCTGGACAACAGGGCCTCCCCGCTCTGAAGCAGGCCCCAGTCCCAGTGCTGGGGTCCACACGGAGTGGCTTCCTGCAGCCTCCTATCGCGTCCAGACCCAGACAGTCCGTGAGGAGCCAGAATTCAGCTCACGCCTCATCCGTGGGGTTTCTCTGTTCCAAGTGGCCAAAAAACAGCAGTTTGGGAGTGTTTTTTGTTTTTTTCTGAAATGCTAGAAATGTGCTTTTCATCCCTCTCTGTGCTCAAATGGCCTGATGGACAGGAGGAAGGCCAAGTAAGGCCTACACTCATCAGGATGCCCCTCCCCACACCCCCAGGGAGGCCCTTTCTGCACAGGCCTCAGGGGCAAGGCTGGCAGGAGGTGCGTCAGGAGCCCCAAGCACTCCGGAGCGCCTGCGCAGACAGCTGTCACTGGCCTCTTGATTTAATCCTCCCCCACCTCCCCCACTTGGTGGTGGACATCGAGCTGATGGACCAGGCACACTCCCATCTGCACACGGGAGCCACACCTCTGACTTTCCATCCCTGTCCTATGCCCGGCACCTTCTCCCCATGTTAATCTCCACTGGCAGCACAGGCCCTCTGCCCTCCGCCCCACCCAGAGGGCCACCTGAGCCACCGAAGCCTCCGGCAGGTCTGCTTTGCCCTCAGGTTCCTCACAGTGGGGAGAAGAGTTCTGGGCTCTGGGCTTTAACTGGAGGCCATGTGGCCACAAGGGTCAGGGAGGGACTCTAAGCAACAGAGCTGCAGGTAGTGTTCTCAGGGGACATGGGGACATTGGAGATGGGCACATACCTCCTGGACATCAGTGCTGCCCTTCCCTGGACATCCCTCCTGACAGAAGGTGGTTGAGGCCTTTAAGGTGTTCAGGGACAGCAACATCCAACCAGGCAGAAGAGGAGTAAGAGGCAGGAGCAGGTGGGCAGGGCCCCCAGCAAACCCTCCCTGGCTGCCACAGGTCCCCTTGGGAAGCCTCTTGTGGCTTGGGCCTTCCCTTGGCTTTCGTCTCACTTAATATGAAGAGCGTCCCTCCTCCCTCATGGCCTGGCCCAGTGTGGCCTCTGGGCTCCGACCTCTGTGCCTGAGCTCTGATCTCGTGTGAACTTCCTCTGGGTCTTGATCTGGCTTTGTCCTAACCCCGTGTTCTGACCCCAGATCTTCCTTGAGCACCACCGTGGGCTCCTGATGTTTCTTCCCTGGGAGGTCAGTGGGATTCCTTCCACCAACGTCTCAGTGGTCTGCTGAACCAAGTACTGGGTCCAGCCCTGTTTGTGCTGGCTTCAGGCCCAGGCTGTGGCCAAGCCCCAGGTCCCTTGCCAACCAGGAGTGCCTGCCCTGTGAAGGACAGGCGAGGAAATCGAGCACACACAGACGCACTCGAAGGGTCGGGAGTCTCCATCTTCACTCTCAGAAGAAAGTTGTCAATGGCGGGTGGAAGTCTTGTCCCTGAACAGCACATCTTTCCTAGGTCGGGACCGCTCTTTCCCACCAGCCTCTCCCTCCTCGACTGGCTATAAGCGCCATCTTCCCATCACCAGAATCTGCATTTAGACAGCGAGGAGGGATCTGTAGGGCTAAGGCCGGATTTCCTTCACATGTTCATCCTGAACACATTCTGGTGCCCTGATGTTGGACAGGTCCCTTGGAGCTGTCTGGTAGTCCCCAGGCCCCTCGGAAGCCAGTAAAGTCTCTCAGGACAGACCCCTTCTGCAGCTGGTGGATTCCATCCACTGTGGCTGATTCAGACAGGCACCTCCTGCTGAAGGACCCTTCCCTCTGAGAGCATTGGTGATGTTTCCTAAGAAATAGACACGTATTGACGAGGCTGCTGTGGATGATGATGATGATGGTGCTGATGATCGATCATGTCGACAGTGACAACAAGATGGCGGTGAAGGTGACCAAGTGATATATATGAAAATGCAAAGTGAGCCACACAGTGTCAAGCTGGATTTATCCAGCTGACCACCTGGGGAAACAGCCAACAGCCCCCCCCCACCACCACCACCACCGCCAGCATTAAAGTTCCTACCTCGTCCAGGGCTGGGCACGTGGCTCAACTTCCAGAAGGAGCTGTCCTCCTGGAAAGTGCAAGTCATGGTCCTTCCCTGTCCCACCAGCAGGGTTAGTGTGGAGCCAGAACATTCTGGAAAGCCATTTGTCCATGTAACATACTGTCCAGGTGTACAGGACGGCTAGATTCATCCAGGAATTTTCAAACATGGGGAGATCATGGAAAAAAAAACCTTTTGTAAAGCAAAAAAGATCCTGTTCCATATACTTTCCTAAGTTCAGAACATGTCAAATTTAAACCTGCTCAATGAACTGGCTGTGAGTCTGCACTGAGGTTAACATCAGTCAATAGCGACTTGTCAAATGAATGAATGAGTGACAGCTGGCGTCAGGAAGACATGGCTGTGTTCTTACCGCCTCACTCCCGTGAGATGTTTTTAAATTCCCCCGTATAATTAGCTCTGTGGACTATCACCAGGCAGCGTAAATCTTTATTGGTACTATTAAGGGTATCTGAATTATTGAAAAATCACTCTTCCTACAAAGTTTTATTAAGAAGTGTGACACATGTTATATGGTGCTTCTGTTAATTGAGCAGCGAGTGAGTGAAATACAGACAAACACAGAGAATCCACTAGGGCTGGTGGTGCGCTGGCTCCCGGTGTGGCCTCGCTGTGGCCCTGGCTTGTCTCCACTCTGTACCTGAGCTCTGAGGGCTAAAGATGACCCTGCCAGACTGCCACAGTCCAGCCACCAGCTCCTCGCTCCACTCAAGGCAACCCCAGCCCTTCTGCCCCTGGCTGCAGCCCCTTCTCCTCCCACTCTGTGGCAAGTCCTAACCACAGGGTAGATGTTGCCCACAGGCCCAGCCACGGCAAGATCCTGGCTGTTCATCTCAGCTGCCAAGGAAGCAGCCGCTGTCTGGTTGGACGCCTGGAATTCTGCTCAGGGCACCTTCCTTGTTCCCCTTTGAGTCCTGCAAAGACATTCCTTCCTGCCCAGAGCTCGGAGCACCCCACGACTGCAGGACCCCCCTGCACCACAGTGCACTGCTCTCAGCACAGACAGAACGTTCCCCCAGTGCGTTCTCTGGCCTGACCTTAACACTGGAAAAATGAATGGACGGGAGATGTGTGCTCACTTCTCAAAGGACTCCTCTTACAAAGCTGCAGCGGGAGGAAGCCCAGTCCGATGGCAAACGTGATGGCTGGCTTGGACGATGACCAATTCAGATAATTGGCCACGGGCCTCTCCTCTCGCCGGCATCCCCCTGCCGCTCGGTGGGGGACCAGCCGATCATTCCATCAATACATTTATTTTGTCAGCTGTCACTGTGTGGCGTCCACACGTCTCAGCTGGGTGACTTAGGCTGAGAAATGGAAACCTGCCAATATCAGAATCACTTCAGCCCATCTCCGGCCTTTCATGTCATATGGATTTTCAATGAATTTCTGCCTGGCTTGGCAAATCTAAGGCACGACCTTGCTTTTAGCTGCTGGGTCCCTTTAATTATGACTATCAATCCCACCCAGCTCGAGTCCCTGCACTTCCAAACCAGGAGCTCAGCAAGTTCCACTGTGAGGTTTTCATACCGTGCTACCCTGCACCCCTGCCCATAAACCACGCAAGCGCGCTCTCTCTCCCTCTCTCACACTCTCTCATACACGCACACTCATCTAAGACCAATTGGAACTACTTCTTTTCCTCAGGGGGACATGTGCAGAACCACACACAGGTTTATGCTCACATGACTTTTCATGCATAACCTTTCCCCAGGATAACTTCACTCCTGTGCTGATAAAAGCCAAAGTAAGTTCTTAGTGATGCTAAAGCACAAAACCATGGCCCACTCAGAACTAAGACTGAGGCTCCCAAACCAGAGCCCTTAGGTTTCTAGCCAAGTGAATCCACCCTGCGGGTGCAGGAGGTGGACAGCAAGACCAGGGAGAGGGAGAGTGAACTCCAAATCAGATGCAGATCCACCCACCAGCTGGAGCACCGTGGGGTCCTGGGCCCTTTCACCACCTGCAGGAGGGCTGTGCTAACTGAGGCTCACCCAGGGAGCCCCAAGAGGGAGCCTCTTCGTTGGTGGTCCCCTGAAAGTCTGCACTGCTCCTGCTACAGCTCACACTCTTACCCCAGTTAATCACTGGGAAAGTAATAAGCAAAATGGCTCAAGCTTATCTGGAAGTGGTCCTTCATCTCCTGACCCCTCTCAAAACCATAACAAAATGGTACAGAGAGGCTACTAATTTCCAACATATACTGTCTTGAAATACTGTCACTGACTTGAAAGATGACATTCTACCACTTTCCTTGCAGCTAGATGTAGGCATAACAAAGTTCTGGTCATTTATATATAAACAAAATGGAGAAACTTTCAGGAAGTATCTCTAAAAGGAGTCAATCCCTCTTTCCTTCTGCTTCCTCCATCTTGTTACCTGGAACACTGGATGTGAAGATAGGTGCTCAGCAGCCATCTTGGATTCTAAGGACAGGTTCACAGTCTAGAACACAGAGCAGGAGTCTGACATCTTTCTGTGATGGCCTCACCAACAGGGGATGCTTATTCCTGAACTTATTTTATATGAGCTGGAAGAGCACTTATTTCCCATCACGTTAAGTTACTTGGGAAATTTGTCTTACAAACAGACAAATCATTTGTGCACCTGCATGCTTCCTTCACTCCTCTCTCCAAATTCCGTTTGAGGACCAGCCAGATTAAGTAAACTCTGGCCAGTCCTCCTCCTCACATGTCACTCGGGATTCAGAGCTCCAGGGTGTACGTTCAATGAACTCAGCTGAGATCAGGTATCCAAGATGGCTCTTCCAGAGAGCAAGGGCATTAAAACGGAAGAAAGGTGTCCCAGATCCTCCTGGGTTAAACACATCTTTGGGATGCAAAAGGGAGTACCCCAGAAAGAAATGGAGGTGCTGCAGACAAGCATGTGTGAAAGAAACTGTCACGCTCCTCCTCCTGCAGGGCAGCGGACACTTGCAGGTCAGGGTGGGAGCAAAGCCATGTGGCTGCCATCAGGAGAGCAGGGTCTCTGGCTGTCAAACAGGGACAACCACAGATCCTCGTGGCACCTGTATGTTTGCAGCACAGAGCAGAGTCGGGGCTGCCTCAGTCAAAGCTGCTGCAAAACCACACGGCCAGGTGGGCCAGCAGCTTCCCATCACCCAGGACACCCAGGCAACCCACTGACAGGAGGAAAGGGTAGAGTGGGCAGAAGTTCCTGCCCATGACCAGAAGGCCCACTCTTAGGGACTCACGCCAGGGACCACAGCAAGAAGGAAGTCGCTCTCCCCATGGAAGGGTGCAAACCAAGGGGGAGACTGGGACCCCACAGTGCCCCTCAAGGGCACCATTGCCAGGGACTAGAGAACCTCCCCCTGGGCCCTGCCTCTCAAAGTCACACCTGCTCCCAGTGACGCCAATTTGGAGGCCTCGACTTTGACACTTGGGCCTTCAGGAGACAGTGCAGATCCAAATTATGTAACCAGGCTAATTCTAGGTGCAAAGATGCACAAATCACAGCCTGTGTGTGTGTGTGTGTGTGGGTGGGTGGTCACACAAGCTCACAGCCTGGTGCATGGCAGGCACCATGCAGAGAGGTGCCTGGGATCTACAGGAGCAACTGAGGGCAGAATGGGGCCTGGGGGAGAGTCTGGGGCGGGGCCTGGAGGGGGAAGGGAAGTCCCCACCCCCCACCATGAGGTTGACCTTCCTTAAGCTTTGAAGCAAAATAAGGGGAAGGGAGGGGAGGGGAGGGGAGGGGAGGGGAGGGGGGATAGTAGAGAATAGGACAGACAGCAGAATACATCAGACAAGAGAAAGGCAATATGTCAATCAATGGAAGGGTAACTGATGTGATACAGCAATCTGTATACGGGGTAAAATTGGGAGTTCATAACCCACTTGAATCAAACTGTGAAATATGATGTATTAAGAACTATGTAATGTTTTGAATGACCAACAATAAAAAAAAATAAATTAATTAAAAAAAAAAATAAAAAAAATAAAAAAATAAATTCCCATGTCACTTAAAAAAAAAAAAAGAGTTGGGCAAAGCAGGAGGGCAAGCAGAGGAGAGGGCAGGTGGGAGGCGACAGATGCTGGAGGGCAGAGCGTCTGGGGAGGGCAGGTCGCACTGCAGGACTCCCTGGAGCCCTGTGGGAGGGAACCTGGGGAGATGGGGCTGCAGCAACCCAGGAGGAGGCCACAGAGGAGCGCATGGGAGGTGGAGCAGGGCTTGGAGTGCACCGTAACCACGGGAGCAGCGCAGGCCTGAGAGGGGGCAAGGAGCACGCATCTCCCTGTGAGGAGAAGACTGCTCGGAGTGGGAATGGATGGAGGGGAGGAGGCAGGAAGAAGCCTCGGTGACCAACCAGGAGCCTGCTGGAGTGACAAGCTCAGGGCATGGCCTTCTGAGCCGAGGAGAACAGTGCTTGGCCAGCAAAGCCCCGCAACGCTCCCCTTCTGGCCAGTTCTTATTTTGTTCCCCCAAAGAAAGCCAAAAACGTGGTGTTAAACCACGTCCCTGTCCAGATCCAAGGGACAGAGGCCAGGCGTGCAGACGCAGGACCTCACTCCACACGGGAGGGAGCATGACAGGAGTCAGCCCTAGCATAGTGCGGCTTCCACCCCTCTCTGGGGTCGCAGTGTCCCCAACCAGCCTAGAGCTGGAAAACTGGCAGAGCAGCAGGCCACACTGGTCACTCTGGTGTTCCCAGGGAGGGACGAAAGCCTGACCGTGCCAATTCATTGCATTTCTGGGTGAGGGTCACCCAACCCCCAGGGTCAAGAGGGGGGAGTTTCCTCCCACTCCCCATCTACGCCCTCTTTTTTAAGTTCTGCCTTAAAGAACTGGAAAGTACCACTGAGCCTCCCCCCCCACCTCCACTCCTCTCCGGCAGCTATCTTCCGTCAGAAATGGCATCTGGGATGGGTGTGAGGCCACCTTAGCTTGGAATTTTCAAGGATCTCATGTTCTTTCACAGACAGTGGAGGTGGATAATTAGGAGGTGTATTTTGGGAAATGCTGACAGGTCACAGGTGGAGCTCGGGTGGTCAATACCTGTTCTATGCAGACCTTTACTGAAGCTCTGAGCACTCCCGGAGCCCCAGGAGGACCAGGCTTCCCAGGTAGGTCCTGGTGGGAGTGAGTCCAGCACAGGACACCCTTGCCAGACGCCTGCAGAGGCAGAGCTGGCGTTTGTGCCGACTGTCCACCATGGGTTTGTTCCCTCTCCATCCTGCTCCGCAGCCTTCTTCCATGTGCTGTGACCAAAATGCCTGTCAAGGATGACAAGGAGGAGGAAAGTTTATTTGGGGCTCGAGGTTTCAGAAGGCTCAGTCCACAGTCAGCCTAACTCCATTGCTCTGGCTCTGAGAGAGGCAGACCGTCATGGTGGAAGGGCACTGTGGGGAAAGACGCTCGGCTCCTGGCAGCTGGCAGAGAGGAAGGTGTCAGGGATGGGTATGTCCCCAAGAGCACACCTCCTGGGCCCCATCTCCTCCAGCCACGCCCCACCCGCCTGCTGTTCCCATCCAGAAGTTCCTTCAATTACGAATCCATCCAGTGGATTAATCCACAATGAGGCCACACCCCACATGAGCCATCATCTCATATCTGAACCCTGCCAGACAGGAGCTTCTGAGGAAATTCCAGAGTCAAATCATAAAAAAGGCAAGTTTCCATGGTGAATTCATGTGCAAGATCATCAAGCAGTTGTTGACCTGGATCTCGTGTTAAGACGATCCTGAGTGCACCTAGCAGGATCTCGCTGCACACCACGGCGACCAGATGCTGTTGTGAGCAGCCTTGGGTGTGGAGTTTCCAAGATGTCGGCAGTGCCCTCCTCACCACCAGGGACCAGGACACTCACAGCGCTTAATCACATGGGACAGCAGCACCAAATGCATTCAGTCAGAAAGCATCTCCCAACAATCTACATCCCTTAGGATGGCTACTAGGAAGGGAGGGAGCAAGAGAAAGAAGGAGAAAGGGAAGAGAGAGGGAAGGAGGGCGCGAGAGAAAGAGAAGGAAGAGAAAGGGAAGAAGGAGAGAGGGAGGCAGAGAAAGAGAAGAAGGGAATAAAGAGAGGAAGGAAAGGAGGGAGGAGGGAGAAGGAGGAAAGAGAGAGAGGGAGGAAGGTGGGGAAAGCAGGCCCCTGGTGCTCCGGGTGGGAATGTAAAGTGGCAGAGCCTCGATGGAGAGCAGTGTGGTGACCCCCCACAAAATTCAAAATGAAAACACCAGGTGGCTCAGCTTTTCCCCTTTGGGCAACACTCAGAAGAACAGAGCAGGGACTCAGAGAGCCTGGGAACACCCACCCTCACACAGCACTCAGCACAATAACCAAAGGCAGCCGTGCCTCCATGGGTGGCGAATGGGTTAAACAAAAGGAACCTTCACACAGGGAACAGCGGTCAGCCACAAAGGGGAGGGAGTTCTGGCCTTGCTACAGCAGGTGAGGACATGACACTAAGTGACATAACAGAAGCCAGACACAGCAGGACCAACATCAGGTGACTCCACTTACAGCTTTACAGACACAGAAAGCAGGGTGGTGGCCGCAGGGCCTGGGGGGTGACAGGGGTGTCTAGTGAGCAGAGTGTCCACATGGCAGAGGGAAGGAGCTCTGGAGATGGGCAGCCACCCTGGGCGCACAGGAGGTGAACACGCTCAGCGCCACCCCAGTGGACCCATAAATGTGGCTGGCACGGTGAATTTACATTCTGTACATTTTACCAGAATTAAAAGGAGAAAGAAAGTATCATGGGTCCACGGGAGAGAGGCAGGGCCAGAGGAGCTGGGCGACATCGCCAACGTGACACCTTCGTCCCCTGCCTGAAAAGCTCACCAAGACCCCACTGCCCAGGAAAGGGTCCTTCCCAGCTTCCCCAGAGGAGGGTCTCCTTCAAATGCAGCCGGAAATTAGATACCTGGCCTGGCCTGGGGTCTGGGGCTGCTCCCCATCTGGCCAGGTGTGACAGGAAGGATGTAGCCATTTCAGAAGAAGGCAGCTAGGGTAGACAGCATCCTCAAGATGACACCCTGGCTCCCGTCCCTCCATCAGTCGAGCATAACCTTGCCGCTTCCACAAAGAGACTTCACAGATGTCCTTGAAGTCCCAAGCCGGTTAAGCTTAAGACACAAAGGTCATCGGGTGGCCTGACCTGTCAGGGGAGCCTGTAAACTCAGGGATCCACCCATGGTGTGCAGCTGAAGGGGACGTCAGGGGGACTCGAAGCTCAAGACCAGCCCTGGGAGTGCAGAGTGACCCCGGCCACAGCCAGAGACCGACGCTGCAGTCCTCAAGATGCAGGGAACACGTCCTCCAACAGCCTGAAGGAGTTCGGCAGCGACTCCCCTTCAGACTCCCATCCGAGCTCCCAGCCTCACTGACAGCTTGGTGTCACCTGTGTGGAACTCTGAGCAGAGATCCAGCCCTGCCCCACCCTGCCAAGTTCTGACCTGAAATACTACAAAACGCTAAGGGGCTGTGGCTTCAAGCCACTGAAGGCACAGAGACTATCACACAGCCCAGGACTTGAGTGACGAAGCTGCCTGAGGCATCTCCATGGGGCAGGGGAGGCAGCCAGGAGGGCTTCCTGGAGGAGAGGGTGTACCCAGTGGACAGTTCCACCCCAGCACGCATGAAGTAGGCCCATTCACTCCAGGCTGCCCTTGGTACTTACTTTCTCCATTTTTATGAGATTCACTTTGAAATTTCATGGAAAGACTTCAAAAAGCACCATTTAAATCATGGTCACTTTTATCCTAATCCAGATAAATTTGTTTTACAATTGCCAAAATCTAATAAACTGTCATATGTTCCAGACAGCATTGAATAGTTGTAATAAGCTTAATAAATTCCACCCCCTGCCTCTATCACCCTCCTCTCTTCTTCCTTCTTCTCCCTCTCTCCTCCTCTCTCTCCTCCCTCCCTCCCTCCCTCCCTCCCTCCCTCCCTCTCTCTCTCTCTCTCTCTCTCTCTCTCTCTCTCCCCCCCCACAACACACACACTCACACATACACACCCAAAACATGTAACCACATTACACATGAATCTCTTAATTGGGAATTTTCACTTAGAAAACAAAGGCATGAGCCAGTGTCCCTCCCATTTGCTAATTCGGATTTGAAAAGATAACCTTTTTGGAATCAGAGCACAATATGAATCCCAGGTGCCTCAATCCGTGGCTGTGGGTATCTGAGTCTTAGTTTCTTCACCTGTCAAACGGGCACAGTAACACCACCTCCTCGACCACATTCCTGGGAGGATTAATTTAAATAATGCCCTTCAAGTTCCTGGCAGCTGCCTGGCACAGGGCCTGTGCTCAGTAAACCAAGGCCTTTGCTACTGTAAAGTTCAGACATGGACATGGACAGACGGGCCTGAGACCCAGCCCAGGCTGTACAGGAGTCTGCTTTGGCAACAGTTTGCCATCAAGCCAGGTCTGAACAAGGACCCTCCCTGTCACCGAGCCTGTGTCTCTGCCACATGAACAGCTGCCTCCTGCTACTGGTTTTCTGAGTCAGCTGCGGTACGTGGTGGGCTAGGAAGCTCCGTGGTGGGCAGCTCTTTTTTAAGTGCCATTTCAGAGGTGAGCAGAGATCCTGAGTGCTCCACCCTCAGCAGCTGGAGGAAGGTCAGCGTGGGATCACTGAAAATGTCAGCAGCAAAACAGGGAGATTACATGGGCACAGAGAAGGGCAGAGTGAGGCGGTAATGACCTTCCCTCAATAAGGAAGCAAGCGCTGGGAAGTGGGGAAACTGTGGACGGAGCTCCACAAACCCTTGGCAGCCTTGGGACCCTGGCCGAGGCTGGGGCGCCGTGGTCTCCTCTCGTTCTGGGTAAGATCTTTCACAGGGAGGGGCCTCCCAGGCAGCAAGGTCACTCTGCACCTCAGGGAGCACCCAGAGCTTCGCCACAGGTGGTCCCCAGGCAGGCTGCACCAGCATCTCCTGCAAACTTGCTAAAAGGCAAACAAACTCTCAGCTCCACCCTAGACCTAGCAAATGCCAGACTCGGGTGCTAGGGTTCACATGTACTTAGCACCTGCTCCTCCTGGGCAGGTGCTTCCCCTCTGACATACACAGGAGGACCTTGTGGGTCTATTTTGCTTTGCTTGGGAAACATTCTCTCCCTCTTCAGCCAAGCCACGCTGGGTCACCACATGAGACACCCCAGGCCACATTCCCACCACTGAGAACACTTCCCCCTTGAGCTTTGGCAAATGCTCATCTTTCCACCAGGAGCACCCTGTCCCACACCACCTGCCTACTCCTCACTCAGCCCAGGGCTGCCTGGACTCCTTGCATACACCTGCAACTTCCAGTGCTCGGAGTCATTTTCACATTCGATTGCCCCTACTCAACACCAAGTTCAAGTACATGGGATCTCCATCAGTCAGGTTTGCATTACTACAACAAAACACCAGAGGTGATTAATGTTAGAGCGACAAGAGTTATTTAGCTCAAAGTCTGAGTGGTTCAAAGTCCAAACAGCTCAGCACAGGCTTGGTGAGGTCCAGCGCTGTCTGCGTCAGCTCCTAGTGCATAAGGCAATGCAGGTCAACCACGTCAGAGCAAACTCTTACGCTCTGACCCAGGAAAAGAGACAAAGAGGAAACAGTTGGGCTCCTCACCCCAGCAGCCCTTCCCAAGGGCACCCCCTCAATGATCTCAGGACCACCCTCTTTAAAGGTCCATGGCCGCTCCACACATCATCACCCTGGAGACCAGCTGTATATATAGACACGCAGATCACACCCAAACCACAGCAGGCTGCAACTCAATGTGGGTAGGAATCTGGGACTGCCATTTTCTAGATTTATTCCTGGGACCACTCCCCCTGAAGAGAAGAACCCTGGGCTTCAGCAACCATGTCAGCTACTCCTCCTCCCTCATGAAGGAGCAGTAAGTGGCTGGTGAAGACTCATGCCGACACTCCCTCTCCCAGTGCAAGGAGAGCAGAAGTCACTCCCTTCTCTGTGATCAGCTGAGACAGTTTGAGATAAAGGGTCTCCCAACAGGACACAAAAAGTTTCAGGATACCAACTATCATCACCTGGACATATCTATGTCATGTCAGTGAATAAGCACTAACTGTTGATGGGATAGGCTTAGTCTACCTAAAGTGCTGAGGTCAAAGGGTATCTAGGCTCAGTACTGAGTCTACATGCCAAGTCTGCACTCAGTCTTGGTGTGATAGCCAAGTCTGTGCTCAGTGTTGGTGGGAAAGGCTAAGGTCCATGTTGAGTGTTGGTGTGAAAGGCCAAGTCTATTCTCAGTGTTCAGATGATAGACTAAGTCTATGCTCAGTGTTGGTAGGAAAGGCTAAGTCTACCCTCAGTGTTGGTGTGATAGGCCAAGTCTGCACTCAGCGTTAGTGGGAAAGGCCAAGTCTGCGCTTAGTATTGGTGGAAAAGGCTAAGGTCCATGTTGAGTGTTGGTGTGAAAGGCCAAGTCTACATTCAGTGTTGGTAGGAAAGGCCAAGTCTGCACTCAGCGTTGGTGGGAAAGGCCAAGTCTGCGCTTAGTATTGGTGGAAAAGGCTAAGGTCCATGTTGAGTGTTGGTGGGAAAGGCCAAGTCTGCACTCAGCGTTGGTGGAAAAGGCCAAGTCTACACTCAGCGTTGGTGGGAAAGGCCAAGTCTACATTCAGTGTTGGTGGGAAAGGCTAAGGTCCATGTTGAGTGTTGGTGTGATAGGCCAAGTCTATGCTCAGTGTTGGTGTGGTAGGCTAAGTCTACACAAAGTGTTGAGGACAAGGTAAGCCTACACTCACTGTTGATGCCCAATGATTGATGGGTGTGATGGTGTGACAGCACAGAGAAGCTGCCCCTGTCAGCCTGGGGACATATGCAGGATTCCTCCAGAAGACCCCAGGCCCAGACTTAAAGAATCATGGGAAGTTCATCAGGTGAAGGAAGGCAGGAACAGCTTCATAGCCATAAAGGAGCGTTTTGATCAGAGACCTGCAGAGGTCAGAGGTCATGGTAGTTTGATTGCTGGGACATAAAATTTGAAAGGCCAAAGTGTAGACTTTCAGGCTGAAGCAGTCACAGAGACCAGATGGCAGGGTGTCTTGCTCTTCATAAGCAGTTCAGAACTTGAGCAGCTGGTGTGGGGGGCGTCATTTCTGTGCCTGCTGTGATCAGGGTCCTTTTACAAAGTCAGCAGTGGCTAGCGTTGGTTGAGCTCCTTCAAGGAGCCAAGCATCTGTCTTTCTACCGTCTACATGTGCTACCTAATGCTTGAAACCCCTGAGGAGGCCACTATCAACCTGCTCGTGTAGGTGGGGAGACCGAGACACAGAGAAATTAAGTAACTCGTCCAACGCTGCATGGCCAGCCAGCGGAAAGCAGAGGATCTGAAGACTCAATCCGGCACGGAAGTCGACATGCTCAACATCATGCATCCCATCATACAGATCACTTCTGTCACTTCAACCTTTCATACTGAGTCAAATTAGGGGGGCCTTGTGAAGGAGGCTGGTAAATTCTTATCAAGGATTTGGAACACATTAGAGGTATCTCTCAATTCAGGTCCTAATCCTGTGCCTTTGATAAAAACTCCACCCTCCAGTTTGGTCTGTGGAACATGGTAAATGGCCATTCCTTGTGGAGTTCTCCAAATGATAAATCTTGCAAAATGCCCCCAGCACACCACCGTGGACAGGGCAGCGGGTGCCTGCCAAGTGTGACTGACCTCCAGGACTGGTCTCACATGGAGTGAAAACACTGCCCCATAGACATCTCAGAAATCTTAAAGGAGGCAGGTATTCGGGGGTTGGATAAGCCTCTGCCCACTGCGAGGTTTCCAATAGCAAACCTCTTTGGAACGTTTAGTTGGGCACGTTGCCTTGTCGATGAAGTAGACTTTGGAAGAAGATGCGTGGATGGGAGAGCAGCCTCCAAGGACCAGTGGCAAAGAGATTCTGGGGCAAGCACAGGCTGCAGACACACAGGGCTCCTTCATTCCTGCCACTCACGGGGACAAAATGACATGCTTATGTCACGAAGAGAAGGCACCACACTGGTCAACCCCCTGCAGATCCATCTCTCTATGAGCTGCTGGGAAAACCTGAGACAGGTTTACCAGAGGACACCAGGGGCATCCCTAAGTGCTGGGAATCAAGTGCTCCCAAGAGAGTGAGTGGGGCCATTCCCTCAGGGACGGAGCTCTTTACCTGGGCCTGGAACCGTCAATTTGGATAGAGAATTGCATCTTTAATTTCCCCTCATCTCTACCGAAACCCACCATTTCCTTCAGTTATGGAGATGGAACAGCAAACTGCAGAATTTACAGTACTTAAGATTTCATCCCTAAGAAAAATCACAAGTATTTTCATATCGCATCACACTTGGGCAGGTTATCACGAAATATCAATTATGTTCATCATGATTTCAGTGAGGCTCATTATTAGGTAGAATCTGTTACCTAATATGTTAATAAAGAAGCAGACCTATGACTAAATCACAAATTGTTTTTACAACAGTGTGATGAGTAGTTCAAATACAACTGATTTTATCTTTCACCTGCATTATGTTATTTTGTTCTTTAGAATACTATTCTGAGAAGGGCCTAAGGGTTCACCAGACTTCCAAGGAGTCCGTGACTTCAGGGGAGTGTAAGGGACCTGCTGCTCAAAGGGCCAAAGCACTGGACCTAGCACTGCAGCACATGCTCTTGATCCTAAAGAGGAAGTATAGACTCTGTCCTGCTGAGAAGAGAGGGATGCTCCATGGGGAAGAGTGGAGGCGTCTTAGACCATTTTCTGCTGCTATAACTGAATACCAAAAACTGGGTGACTTATAAAAAATAAAGGTTTGTTTTGGTACTAGGAGTGGAGAAGTTCAAGATCAGGTGGCTGCATCTGACGAGGTCCTTCTGGTTGGTGCAGAGTCTCAGCATGGCCAGAATACCACATGGCAAGATAGAACACCATGCAGAGAAAACTCACTTTTATAACAAAGCCACTGCCTCAGGAACCCTTGGAACCATGAATGGACTGATCCATTCATGAGGCCAGAGACCCCACGCCCCAGTCACCTCTCCTACCCCACCACTGAATGCCTTACCATGAGGATTAAAGTTCAGCCTTTGGTATATCATATACTGAGCCTACTGAAAATCATCTTGAATGATCCTAACAGAAAACTCATGCGTTGAGAACAACTCCCCACTTTACAGACGAGGAAACTGTGGTTGAGAGCGGCGTGATCACACTGCTAGAGTGAAGGCGCGAGGTCCAACTCAAGCCACTTTGACCAAGGCGGTGACTGTGAGACACTTCCTTGACAGAACTGCTGGACAGTGGGAAGAGGCAAAGGAAGCCACCGAGAAGTCACCTCGGGTGTTCCTGAGGGTGTGCCACCCTGATCTCCCCCAGAAGAACCTGTTGGGAAGTGCCAGCCCCCATTGTTAGCTCCTGGCAGCACTTGCTCTAGCACAGCCTGTGCCCAGCTGTGTACAGCCAGTATCCACCACGTGTGTCCATCAGCTTTTCATCACTGTAACCAAACACTGGACAAGAGAGACTTAGAGGAGGAAAAGCCCATCTGGGCTCATGGTGTCAGAGCCTCAGTCTCTGGTCGGCTGACTCCAGGACAGAAACATCGAGGCAGAAAGGCGGGGAGGAGGAAAACTGTGCAGCTCATGGCAGCCTGGGAGCAAGAGAGAGGAAGAGCAGGGCAGGGACAGACATGGTCCAAAGCCCCCAGTAACCTGCGTCCTCCAGCCGTGCCCATCTGCCTCCAGCTCCCACCCAGGGTCCACTCAACTACCAGGATTCATCCAGCAGCTGGATTCATCCACGTCTGAGTCAGAGCCACATTGTTGCCTAAAGCTCTACCTCTGAACCTGATCGCACTTGGGACCAACCTTTCAACACACAAATTTTTGAGGGGACATCCCAGGTCCAAAACAGCACCAAGAATGTCCAGGCCACTCAACTCAGGCCCTTCCAGCCTCTAACAGGCAGCTGCCTTCCGTGGAAGCTTCTCTCTTCCCTCCTCCTTCCTTCCCCGTCTCCTTGCAAGGGAGCCAGACGGGCACCGCAGTCTGAGGCTCTCCTGGCACATCCCCGCTCATCCTACCTTGCAAATTTTTCCCTCAAAATTCTTGGATGTCTACTTCTATTGCCATGTTTGCTTCTTCTAGGACCCAAAGGGACAGACCACCCGAGCCTGAGAGCAGCTGCTCCCTGCCTGTGATGAGCAGTCAGTAGCAGGTATGTTTCTTGGGACAGTCTCATAGGCTTAGAAGGGAAACCAACCCCATTGTCTAAGGACAGTCACCTGGGTGATGCAGCTTAGCAAAATTGATAGGATGGCCCAGGCAAGGCTGCAAAGGCTTAAAACAGCGGGGCAAATCAAGCAGCAGTCGGGTGATGGCTACGTTTCATTGAGAGTATTCTGTGGGGTGGACAGAAGGAGGAATTTCTAGTAACAACTAAAGCTCTACTAATGTTCTGCCTCATCAGACCCAGGTGCTGACTGAACAGATGTGCTCAGTTGGGGACAATTCATCGAGATGTTCACTTATGATCTTTGCAGTTTTCTTTACATCTTCTTTCCCCTTATTAGAAAGTTAAAAAAAAAAAAAACTAGGTTTCTGGCACCTGTTTCAGTGAGATGGGACCTGAAGGGGTTACTCTTCGCGTTTGCAGGATGCAAGGTAGTAATGAAGGCAGGAGGACCCTCTGCACGTCCACCCAGCACTCCAGAGACCCCTGATGGGAACTTAGCTTCTACAGCTATTTATCTTGGGGTCCTTGAGTTGCCAGCAGAGGTTCTAGACCCATCTGATATACGTGCTCAGTACAGCCAAACTTCAGTGAAATCAATAAACGGCTCCCTCATATCTTGACATTTGGGATATGTCAGAAAGAGAAGAAATAGAGAGTTCTACCATCCTCGGTATTGCCTGTGGCAGGATTCAGTGCTCGACTTTGAAAGCATGATGTGTAGCTCACAGAGAGAATGAATCTGCCCGGGTGGAAAAATGTGGATATATGTTTGACAAATCAATTCCCTTTCTTGGAGGAGGAGAAGGGAGGCGCCCACAGAGGTCAGCCAGCTTAATTCCCAGAGGCCAAGCAGGACGAGGGAGGTTCCTGCCGGATGGAGGGACCCTTCCCACACAGATGCTGGAGCATGCACCTACCAGCCTCACCTGCCCACCTGCAACCACTTGGTGAGCCTTGGAATTAATGATTTCCTCACCTCCGTGTGCAGAGCTGGCCTCTGCTTCCAGGCTCACAGGCTCAGCACACCCCCTGGCCAACAGCCACAGCGCTGGCTGTCTGACCAAGGGGCTCCCTGTGGAGCAGAGGGGTCGGCAGCTCCTGCTCTCTACTGTTCATTCCGAGGGCGCTGTGCCCTCAAGGCACTGTCCTCTTACTGCCCCAGACAAAGGGCTTTTGCCCTTTATGGCTGGCAGATGGAGCTAGCATTTTGTCACCCTGGCAAGTGACAGAAAAAACACACTCACAAATCAACAACAGCACATTAAGATGCAGTCGGCCGTAGAGAGAGCCTGAGTTAAAACCTAACTCTACCTCTCAGCAGAACCAACCAGGCAAGTTTCCTGCCTCAGTTTGCTCATCCCTCAGAACAGCCTAGTCACTGTCGTGCTTACTAGAGGGACAGAAGAACTCAATTAGTCACTCAGGCAGACTGCGTGGATGGCAACCTCTTTGTGGAGGGGAAAATATGTGCTAAAACAGTTTCCTGCTGTGCCCTTGGAGTCAGGTCATGTATTGTAGGTCTAGAGACAGAAGTTGGAGGACAAAATTTGTGTGTTGGTCACTATTGGTTTCATTCAGCCAGATAATATGAAGGGGCAGGGGCAGGGGAGGGCTCAGAAAGTAAGTAGCCAAGTTTGCAAGCAGGGATGAATAGAAAAGCCAAGAGTCCAGAAATGTAGATTTGGGTGAGTAAACATTCAAGACTGAATTGAGGAGTACAAAGGCTAATTAAGCCTTTGCAGCAGGAATCCAATCCACAGTTGGGCCTCATCCATTGTTGAAGTTGCTGAATGTCTTTGCAACTCTGCCTGGAGACTTGGCTCATCCAGGGAGCCCGAAGTGGGTCTGCGCCCTGGGTTCAGAGGGGTTTCTGGATTCCCTGTGACCCCATGACCGACTCTGAGACCCAGGGCTCTCCTTATTCTAGTGACCCATGTCTGGGCCCCTGCCCTAAATGCCCAGCCCCTGTGTTTGGTCTCTGTCATAATGCCAATTGTTTTAGCTCCCTGGAGGGAGTCCGTCTTCTCAGCCCCGGTGCCCATTCTTCTGTATCTGCCAGCCAATTCCAGGCAGTCTGGAAGCTGGCACAGCCCGAAGTCTGGCTGCCTGCTTTTCTGCTTTCTCTAACTACTTGGTGCCAAGAGGGCTGGCCAGTTCCAAAGCCACGACTTAGTCACCAGGAGGTGGTTACCAGTCCAGTGTCTTCAGGAGCCCAAGTCCTGTTCAGCACTGTGCAGATGCTATCCCAGAAGGGCAGTGTGTGGGAGGACCAGGGACAGCCTTCAGTAATGCCACCCGCCCTCACGCCACCACACGCCCAGCCCCAGCTCCCGCCACACCTGCTCATGGACTACCACTCCCTCCTTCATAACTTCTGTCTGCTTCCAAATGTTCCCAGATCCCCTCCACTCCTGGCTTAAATTTTCCCTCTAGTTCCTCTGCTATGACCACAGGCTCCCTTCCAACCCAAATTCTCTGTTCCTTCATAGTATATTCTCTTCCAGCAGATGAAATACCCCAGCCCACATCAACCTGGCCTTGGGTCTCTCTTGGGGTCAACCATATGCACTTGACTTTCCCACTGAGGACACCCCAAATCAGGGGACCTTCCCATACCTGGGCTCAGCATGACCCTATGGTCCCCAACATGCCCAGCTGTCTTTCACTTGAACAGTCTTCACGACCCCAGATCCCTCATCCTGTATCTGAACATGCAATCTGGTGTACCTACATATATGATTTTTAACAACTTATTGTAGAGCCGTTGGGCACAAAATAGGATTAGTTATGATACACTTGCCAATGTTCAGTCTTCTTCTGATTTATCCCATTAGTATTTATTTATCTATTCGTTTTTGTAAAATATAGTGAAGACTTTTTAGCCTATGACTGAACTTCAAAATGCGATTCTTTTTTTATTAGTTGTTCAAAACATTACAAAGCTCTTGACATATCATATTTTATACATTTGATTCAAGTGGGTTATGAACTCCTATTTTTACCCCGTTTACAGATGGCAGAATCACATCGGTCAAAATGAGATTCTTTAAAATAATATTTACAGCCAGACAGAGTAGCAGACATCTGTAATCCCAGCAGCTAGAGAGGCTGAGGCAGTAGGACTACAGGTTCAAGGCCAGCAGCCTAACAAGGCCCTAAGCATCTCACAAGACCACTTCAAAATAAAAACTAAAAAAGTCTGGGGATGTGGCTCAGAGGGTAAGCCCCCCTAGTTCAGTCCCTGGTACCATAATAATAACAATAATGACAACCACAGTCATGTACTTGTGTCCTCCTTCCTCGTCCCACCCCCTGGACCACAGATATTGCCAAGCATTTTTATTGTTTATTTTCTTGGCTAACCCATGCTGCCTTCATCTGACCACTGCTTTCTTCTGGAAGTGTGAACAAATTGCCAGGTGCCTGCCGCATCCTGCCAGGGGATTGCAGCTTCTTGGCCACCCCATGCCAGGGACCTGGGTGCCCTTTCAAAGCTTGGGTGACCAAGGATACATTCCATGCTGGCCTCTGTTCCCTGGGCTTTACTCCAGAATTTCCACAAAACAGGGGTTGCCAACATCCCAGTTGAGAACACTTTCAGTCCTGAGAAGCTCCCACCATTCATTCAGGTCTTTTGAATCTGAAAGTTAGAATGCACACATCTTGTTCCCATCTCTGTGAAGAATTATGGCCAATGCCTCGCTCCTGACATTAAAGCCTACCTGGCTCACCCATCTGCACAACTGGTGATTGTCTAATTTTTCTTCACAATCAATAAGCTTAAAGGAAGGAAAAAAAAAAAGATTTCTTCACATCTACTTGAAGGCTTGAAGGTGACTCATTACAGGAATCTGCACCTGGGCCATGGCCGAGCATTGCCCTGGTTCCCCAGGAAGAGTTCAGAGGGGGCTCTGCACCATCTGTCCACTGGGAACTGAAGCAGGCAAAGCTCTTCCATGTCAGAGGAGAGTGCAGAGGGGGTGGTGCTTGCTTTGGTGCATTTCTAGGGGGAACAAAGCTCATTCTTTATAAGCCATGCTGATAGAGGCAGCATTTAGACATGGAAAAAGGGACAGAGAAAGGCAGAGAGCAAGGGAAGAACGGAGGAATGAAGACGGTGAGGAGCCAAGGAGAGAGAGAGAAGGTGATGGGTGAGGAGGGACCCAAACTAGGGCAGGCAAACTGCCCACTGCACTGCTGAGCCACATGCAGGTACCACAACAGGACAAATGAAAGAAAGATCAGCAGAGGAAGGGGTAGGGCCAGGAAGGAGGGGAGGGAAAGAGGGGGCCACCAGGGACTGAGATGGAGTCAATTAAACCCCATGCACATGTGATTATGTCAAGATGAACCCAACTATTATGTACAAGTATAATGCACCAATAAAATTTTTTTAAAAAAGGAATATGAGATAAAGGGCCCATTTCTGTCATCAAACTGACAATCATGAGGTGGGCAGGAGCCAGGAAGCAAATATTCGTGAACCAATTATAGATTCATTCCAAAGAGCGCAGACCCTTTTGATTGATAAGCCTGCTCATTAATGTGGCCCATAAATATTGGCCACTGTGTACATAATAGAGAAATATGAGTCATGGATCCCATTACGATGCGGGGACACCATACCCACACCATCACGGAGCTGCACATCAGTTTTTGTCCTGGGTGCGATGATGTTATTCCCTGTCATACAGCTGGCCCAGCGTGAGCACCAGCTTTGATCTTAAAGGAGCCAACATAGTCCTTACAATACATGACCTAGAACAACAAGAACATTTCTTCTCTGATTCATGACCACTATATAGGTGTGATTTTAAAAAGGAAAAGTTTCCTGCTTTCCACTGTACAAACCGCCAGCTCCCACCCCCACCCCCATCCTAAAACAACAACAAAAAAATACCTCCAAGCCATCAAGTGAATCAATCACCGAGAAAGTCTGATATTAGCCGAATTATTCTCAATTCTGTCTCCTGCCATCAGGTGGCAATTAATTCGGAAATGCCCTCACCTCTTCCCGCTAACCAGCATGACATCTCACTCAACTCTGGAATCACATCAACACAAACTGCCACAGGAACGTGGAGTAACGCATTGTCATTAAATGCTTTGGAAAATAAAAAGGACCAAGTGTCCGTCTACCAAGGAGTTCAGAAACGCACCAGGCAGGGCTTAGACTGCTAGGAAGGAGAGAGGGGAGCCGAACGGGGCACACTCCGACTCTCCATCGGAGAAGACAACGTCTTGTTAGTTTTTGATGCACCAGAACCGTTGCCCTTAGGTCTCACTGCATTTCTGCTGTTGGGGATTGAAAAGATACAAACCCTATGTCCCAGGGAGCATGGGGTAGGAGGGTGGCCTCTCGTACTTAGCATGAAGACAGCACCCCGCAAGAGAGCTAGGGAGTTGAAAAGTGCGTGCTAGATGCACTGTTTAGTTTCCTGGATAAGAAATACTCACTGGGCACAGTGGTGCACAACCATGATCCCACAACTTGGGAGGCTGGGGCAGGAGGATCACAAGTTCAAAGTCAGTCTCAGCAACTTAGTGAGACCCTGTCTCAAAACAAAAAATAAAAAAGGCTGGGATGTGGCTCAGTGGTTAAGCACTCCTGGGTTCAGTCCCCAGTATCAAACAAAAAAGGAGTATTCACTGCCACATATTATTTGGGGATTTATTTACATATAAGTCCTAGAGCCTAGAAAGACAAAACAGACAGAATCACAAGGCAAAATCTAATAGAGGACTGGTTTTGATGCATTTATTTTTATATGGTGTTATCTCTCCTCTATGTTTGATAAAGAGGTTTTCTGCTTTGTCCTCTTAGCCCTCCTTTTCTTTCCCTCTCTTGTTCTAAACAGGAAGAACAATTCTGATCATTATGAATGAGAATACACAGTCCCTGGTGGGATCAAAACTTCTAATTCTCTTTCATCCCATTCACAAACTTCCTCGTTAGGAGATTGGTTGAATTCTAGGCCTGAATTATTCAGAGGAAACTGCATGGCAATGTCACGTGCAGTAGGAGCCCCTAGAAGACGCCCTTAGTGCTCTTTTAATCTGCTGTCTTGTGTCAAGCCTACCTAATCCCTCTGCCTGGCCCTGGGTCAGTAATCCCTCCAGTGGCACGCGCGTACACATGCATGCACGCACACACACACAC
Source organism: Urocitellus parryii (assembly GCF_045843805.1). Classification (NCBI taxonomy): domain Eukaryota; kingdom Metazoa; phylum Chordata; class Mammalia; order Rodentia; family Sciuridae; genus Urocitellus; species Urocitellus parryii. The sequence continues at coordinate 25,437,443 of NC_135539.1, read as the reverse complement.
ACACACACAGGCACACACGTGCACGCACACACACTCATCCCAAATAATCCCTCATTTCTTCTGTGCCAGAAGGCAATTTTCTTCAACATACTTCATTCTGTAATAAAATCTTTTTTTAAAAGCTGTTTTTAAAATGAACAGTTGCTTTCAAGAAATGCTATAAATAGTACCTCACTAATTGGGACTCAGCCTCAATAATTTTATGCATGTGAGAAGAGTGTAAAAATGTGTATCTGATCCCTTATGAGCACAGATAATTTCAACTGTTATCACAACCATTCCTCCACCCCGAGGGTATGGGTGGCCCATTTCTGAAACAGGTGTATTTAAAAGAGTTTGGTTTAAATGGGACCAGTTTAAAATGAATTGGCAAATGAAATCCAAGGACACATTTAGGCAGGAAAAAAAGAGGGAAAGAACTAAAAATAGGATGATATTGAATTTAGAATGTAAAGTATATTTTTTAATGAAGATAAAAAGATTATTTTGCTTTGTACCTCCCAAGAGTGGGCAATGAACACATCCATTTCCTACTGGGAACCCTTGAAAAAGTATAGGGAAACAATTTGCTTGGAGGAAGGGACAGTGATTAGAAGCTCGTGTTCAGGAATCAAAAAAAACAGAATGTTCTAGTGTTCAGAAATAAAGAAGGCAGAACATTTTAGAACATTTGCATCACTGTGACCAAAGACCTAACAAGAACAACTTAGAAAAGTTTAGTTTAGTTTACAATTTCAGAGGTTCAGCCATGGTCGGCCAACTCTGGGCCCCAGGTGAGGCAGAACATCATGGCCAAAGGACTGGCAGAAGGAAGCAGCTCAGGACGTGGACACCAGGAAGTAGAGCGCGCTCCACTCACCAGGGACAAAGTATAAACCCCAAAGGCACAGCCACTGGGGCCCACCTCCTCCGGCCACACCCTACCTGCCTACAGTTACCATCCAGTTGTGGATGAATTTTAGTGAACAGGTGAATTCTCAGATACAGGCTCCTCCAGGAAGGAGATCAACTGTATTAGCAGAAGGAATGCAGCAATAATGGGTGAAATGATTGTGGACCACAAATATTTGAAAATAAACATGTACAGACCTTTTTTCTCACTATTCTCTAAACAATATAATGTAACAACTATTTACATAGCATTTGCATTGCATTGAGTAGTATAAGTGATCTAGAGATGATTTAAAGTATAAAAGAAGATATGCACAAGATACGTGTAAATGCTACCCCATTTTATATAAGGAACTTGAGCATTCATGGATTTTGATATCTACTCAGTGGAGAGGGGAGTCCTGAAACCAAAACCTTCCAAATATGGTCCAAGGGACCGCCATACTTCTATTCCAGGACCTCCCTTTACAAAACAGGGCAGAGTGGAGTTTGCACTCTTGCTGGCCGTGTCTCTGTCTCTGGTCACAGCTTGGCAGCAGCTGGCTTGGTGGCCCAAGCCACAGGGGTTAAGTGACTTTGCGACTTTGCTGTCTTGTCACAACTTAAACCTTCCATGCAAGGTGTCATTATAGATGATCTACGGATGACTGGCCATTTGCTACTGCCCTGTCCCTCTTTACTTCAGAACTCCTCCGGTGGTGGGTAGAATGTCAGAGCAAGTGTGAACTTTTGTGCTCGTCCCTGAGAAGGAAACTGGGGCTCAGAAATGTGAGTGCTTTGTCTCAGAACCCATTAACGGCAGATCCCTCTACTTCCTGGCGCCGCGTCCAGTAATCATCTGGAGGCGAGCCACTCAGAAGTAAGAGGATTATTGATGCTCTCAGTAGCAACTTTTGTTCCACCATGGCCTTTGGCCAAGACTGTGGCCTCATGAAAACTGGTCCATCCGTGTGACAGCAGCCCCAAGCCAGCGCGGCCTCTTGATCACACACAGTTCTGAAATAAGGCCACAGTTGTCACCATTGGCCTGTCAATCATGAAAAGGAAAAACTGTAGATTTCCCATTTCTGAAAACAGGCAGAAACATAAAGATATGAAGATGAAAAGCCATTTTATTTTCCCCTTAAGATCAAAGAATGTTGGCAGAAATGAGATCTCCTTGAAACAAGGCCGGACCTTGGCCATTCGTTTCCAGCATCCCACGAGGAGGTGGAGCCGGCGGTGTCCACCTTCCCATGGGTTTTAACGTCATGATTTGTGCACATTCATTATTAGTCCATGACGGATCGGGAGAAGGAAGGCCTCTGGAGTTAAAAGGACACTCGATGATAATCTGCCCTCAATGAGCTCTGAGCCTGGCTGAAGACAGTTTGGAACACAGGACAAGGCTAGTGAGGAGGGGCCACTGTGAAGCCTCCTTACAGCAGCTACCAAGGGTCAGGACCCCTCCCCATCTCACAATCTCCCATGCAGACCCAGTCCCCTGCGGGGAAGGCTGCGGCACCATCTCCTTTCTTGTCTGGCCAACAAGGACATTTTGTGCCCATGCAAGTGGCACTTGTGGGGAACATAGGAACAGGTCCTCTTGGAGTCCTGGAAACCGTGACCCGACCCAGCCCTATTTCCCTCTCCAGGCTCATCTTTTGCACTCCCGCCCTTCCTGGGGGCCTTGAAGGGTGGACTCTCCTTTGCCATCGGTGTCTTGCTTCTCACCGTCTCCTGAGTTTCTCCTGCTTCCCCTTCAGGAATCAACCAGGATCGCAGTGCCTTGGGCACTTGTAGCGGAAGCCATAGAAACCCTGGCTCTAATCAAAGAACAACAAAGATACGTTATCTCCCAAAACAGGGAGTCTCAAGAAAAGGGGTTCTGCAGAGTGAATTCAGCTGCTCAAAAATGCCACCAAAGCTGGCTTTCCTATCTTTCTGCCTTGCCATCCTCTGCCTGTCCTCTCAGCTCCTTTGTGGTCATAGATGGCTAATATGTGTCCAGGAAAACATGGTCACAAGCTCCCCTGCGTGTCTCTCTCAAAGAGCCAGGAAACATTTCTCAGGACCCTCCATCAGCCTCTCTCCCAATTCCCAGTGGCCAGCTCTGTGGAACAACCCACATCTGAATCAATCACTAGCAAGAGGGGGCTTGCTGTGGTTGGATTAGCAAAGCATGGGTCACAGAGACACAATGGGTCCACTAGGAATCAGGCTGGTTTGGGCTGGCACCCAGTGCTGTCTTCTGCAGCCCCCGCCCATGCTGCCTCGTGTGACGTGTACAGCCACTGTCCCCTTCTTTTTTTTAAAATCAAAAACCTAGAGCTTCTATATTGGAATGACTATTTGCCTAGACACGCACTTCCTCAAGCTAGGCATGATGACTTACTCCCTGACATATCTTAGAATCCACTCTGTTCTTGGGGTTGGGGAAGGAGTGAAGGCATGAATGACTATATGAGTGACAGCAAGGACAAGGACAACCCTTTAATGCAGGTGTTCTTTCTTCCCTTCTACACCAAGCCACCTCCCCTACAGAGAGAGGAACAGACTTCTCCACCATTGCATGCCAAGGGACTTAAACTAGCTGCAGGTGGAAAGTCGGATTCTTTAGACATGAGCCTATCCACCTCGTGTCCAGGGAGCAACACTGGGAACTTTCAAAAATGACTTACTAGGTGTGACTAAGGAGTGTTTGAAATTTTAACTATAGACAGAGATAATCCAAAGATACTTTTTCTACCTGACTCAAATCTAACTCTGCCTTCAGCTTTTTTCATTTTAGAAACATTTATATAACAAATGGATCCCAATCTTTTGAGGATTCAGTTTGCAATCCTGACAAATTAAGGACCCTGAAGAATCAATTATTTTGACTTATCTCCCAGGCTGAAGGGGAGGGAGCCCTACATTTCTAGAACTTTGGCTTTGAAACCTCTTGAAAGCATTAGAGAAAAGCCAAGGGAATTAGACAATAAGGATTCTTTCAAAACAGTAGGATTTAAAGGATCCTATTACCTACTTTATAATCTTACCTTAAGGCTGTAGAAAGTATTAATTGGAGCAAAGACATCCAAATGGGAACAACTACTGTAAGTCATCGGCATTGTTGAAGTCTGCCTTTTATCTCTTTAATTTGCTACATTGCCTCACCTCAGCATCTCTTGTAGATAAACCCATCCAACTCCTAACTCCCTGGCGTATTTTTATTTTTTTTCTGGGCACAAAGAAAAAAAAAAGAAAGTGAGGCCAAGAGAATCAATGGCACTTTAAATCCCATTTCCTGCCTTGATCAGTAGTTGATCCCTTTCAAGAAAAGTGGGATAAAAAACAGAGTAGGCAGGCTCCAGGCAACTAGAAAAACTCACTCCAAGTATCTCTAGAGGGAGCTTATGTGTGGCCTGCTTCTCAGCGCTCAATTCTTACCAGAAATAGTATACTACTTCTCTGTGGATAGTGGAAAATGCTTTAATATAAATTGGAATGGCTGACAACCCCTCTGCTATAGTTCAGATCTGGAATGTTCCCTAAAGACCTGCGTGGAAAGGGCTTGGTTCCCAGCTTAGTGCTACTGGGAGGTGGTAGAACCTTTAAGAGGCCGGGCCTAATGGGAGAATTTTAGGTCATTGGGGGCGTGGCTCTGAACAGCACTGTGGGACCCATCACTTCCTCTTCCCTTTGGTTTCCAGCCGTGAGGGGAGCAGGCAGGCACTTCCACCTGGTGTGCTGACTCCCCACTGCCCAAACAAATGGGGCTGGTTGTTCATGGATCAAGGCCTCCAAAACTGTGAGCCAAAATAAAACTTTTCCTTTTATAATCTGATTAGCCCAGGTATTTTGCTTCATCAGTGGAATGCTGGCTAACACACCTTCTGATAAACAGGAATGGGATGTGCTAATTGGATCCCATTGCTCTTGAGTGGCCAGGTCTCAGGAATCTCCTGCACTCAAATGTGTTTGTAGTTGGATGAAAACACTTTTTATTTTTAACTTGAATTAATAATCTTTGACAAAAATATCATAATCCCATAGAAAATGGCGGGGAATTGAATCTACAAAAGGGCAACAAAATACAAAATCAGCTCCTATTACGGAAACCTTGGTCTTGGTGTAATTTCTTCTCTGAGTTTTTAGAAGGTTTCTGAATATAACTCTCTCTCTCTCTTTTTTTCATAATTACTACCTTTCTGAGGGCAATCTGGGGTGCTAAAATCTTTCTCAAATAGAAGTTCTGTATCAGTTGGCTCAGGAACTTGCTATCAGTGCAGGTTCCTGTGTCACTTCCAGGTCTACTGACTGTGATCTTTGAAGAACAGAGTTAGAAGTGGAAACGTCTGAAGCCCCTGGGAGGTTCTTGAGCATGCCAACATTGAGGATCACTGGCACAGTGAATAAATTCATGGCTTTGGAGCCAGAAAGAACAGAATTTGAATCCAGTTGCTACCACCAACAATTAACAAGGAGAATCACTCTGATGGGGGGAAAAGGACGTATTTAATATTTCTTGGTTTAATGACAGAAACAAAAGATCTGTATGAAGATCACAGGCTTCAGAATGCTCATTTTACCCAGAATGTATAGATGGTGACCAATCAACTTTATTTAATAAGAAGTCCATTGCCCTTTTAGGACAATGCCTTGCCCAATGTACCTGGCTTGAATAATTCTTGCTTCTGTCCTTCTCAACTCCTGTCATTCTGTCCCAACTTGTGAGCCTGCCTCACCTCTGACTCTCAATGTTCTGCATGTATCTACAAGAGAGACTCCACACAGTATGGCTGTCAGTTAGAGATGACTTGGCTTCAGGCGGTCAACCCCTCTGGCTGTTCTGACACATTTTGACAGCTTAGAAGCTTAGCAACGGCCAAAGAGCTGACCCCAGAAAGCGTGGGATCAGGGTTCTGGCTGCTTTGTGAGGATTCCCCGGTCTTCTTTCTGAATCTGACTGACACTGAGTGGAGCCACAGCCCCGCATCAAGGGCTGGATTGGGTTAAGTCTTGGATCTGTGTGTTTCATAGGCTCACTCTGATTGTCATGATAGAAGATGACCTGAGCAAGCTCAGGAGATGATTGACGATGGTGACAGTGACAAGGACACGGGAATTTCAGAGAATCCAGGGACAAGCTGAGCAACCAAGCCAACAGAAAGAATAGGAAGCCAAGGCTGCTCATGGGTTTTCATCAAGAAAACATAGTAGATCCGTGTTCTAGAGCCTTGATCTTACTTGACTCCACTCCCAACATCCCCAAGGGAGAAGTCAAAGTCATTCTTCCCTGCTTCAGTGAGGCCTGTGGCCAGGAAGCATCACACAGTGAAAGCACCATGGGGGTTCTGGAGGCCTGACCCTGAGAGTGGGTGGCCAGTTCCCAAACAGCCATGCTGGGCAACCCCACTGGCATTTACCATAGTCTAAAACAACAAAAATTAGTGTACTAGAATGTAAATTCCCAGCAGACAGGCATCCTGTTGAGGACATGCCATGCATGCTCCTGGCCCCTCTTTCCTCCCATCTCATAGGGCTCAGTGGTGGACAGCATGACTTTGATCTCATGCAGGTTGTCACTCTTCTTCCTGTCATCTGACTTTGGGCATACCCCTTAGCTCCCAAGCACTGTTGGCTTACCTGTCAAATAAGGACACGTAGGTAGCTAGTAGGAGCCAGTAGGATGTTGCCAGGAGGACATGGGTACACTGGTGCCCATCTAAGGGATGAAGGATTCTACTGCCTCCCCAGCTTTGCCAGGCAAAGGCTCCTCCACAGCCCAGATTGGACAGTATACACTATACACTACACACTGGTTCTCTGGGAACACAAGCTAAATTCCTGGAGCTTTTGGTCACATTTTCATCCACTGATCAATATACAACCTTGTTTTATGCGTGCTTCTGTTAAGACATCTTTTTTAATACCTGTGGCTGACTCATAGCATGGAACTCATGGCCGGCAGCACTGTGCCTCATACCTGCATGAAAGTACCTAACATACATGTGTTCTTCCTGTGGTGCTCCTAGCAGTAGGCCTCCCTCCAGCCCTATGCCTGGGGTCCAATCACCAACAACAAGCATGAAAACAGGGAAACTGCCCCTAAATAAACCATAGGAAATACTCTAGCTCATAGTCTGAGCTGACACAAGAAGGCAGAGTCACCTTGCTTGAACTCAGCTGGGAACCTGCCCTTCGAGCAATTCCAATTTTTTGCAGTTCTGTGCATTATCCACACATGACCATGATTTTAAGGTTACAAATAAATTTTGGGAAGCAGGGACATTCACAAGTACAGAATTTGCTAATAATGAGGACTGACTATAGCTTTTTTGCTGGCTGTACAATCTTGGCAGGACAAACACCTAAGTGCACTCCCTTGCTTGAAAAATAAGGCCAACACCAGCCTGTCACTGACAGCACAGGAAAACAAGGCAAGGACAGCCTTGGGAGGTGGGCTCGGAAGACATGCTGCCCCTTCTCTCTATCCAGGCAAATGCATTATCTCCAACGTTTAATGGCTAAGAAGCCTCAGCAAGGCTAAGTGGGTGCTCTAAAAGCTTCTGATCTGCGACATGCAGAAAGCAGGGCCCATTTTAATGCCTCCCAGCCCACTGCTGCATAACTGCTCTGCAGAATGACTTAGTCGTCCTTATTCTTCTCCTTCTGTTCTCCCTCTCAATTCCTCTTTTCTCTGCCCAAGGAGATTGACTACACAGAGGGAAGAAAAAGAGCCGATTAGTTGAGACGGGGCAAATACCATCACACAGCGAGCGCGCCGGTGGGGAGTTCACGGAGTCAAGTGCAGACCTTGAATCCCTACACGTCACAGCATTGAAGCCATCTTCATCTCTCAGCTTTTTCCAGGCCATTCATTCACCAAATAGACAAATATCTGCATTTTTGTAGATAAAATGAATGCAGAAGGAGCCATTTCCAAAGATAGATGACTGTCCTTTTTCCTTCAGCAAAGTTTAAAAAGGTAAAAATTATCATATTATGGGCACGGTGGTCATGGAGAGAAAATGAGGCCACTGCTCAACAGGGGAAATTGCTCTCCTTGCATGGGAATGTTTTAGCATTAAATTAACTCTCCTATCTCCTGCCTGCTAATAGGAAAGCTTTCACCTCACTGTTTGGCAGGGGATCTGCATTTGCATTTAGATGGAGCTGTTGTAAAGATGGCCCCCGCACAGGGCCTCCATCCCTTATTTACAATAGCAGCTGTGTGATAAAATGATTATCACATAAGTGGCTGTTTTGCTGGTTTGGATGGGGCAGGGACCAAGAATAGGAAAGGCTGTCATCTGAACTAGTCAATGAAAGGAAAGGACAGTTCCTCCTGGAGGCCAGAGCTGAGGCCTCCTAACAAGGTGTTCTGTCTCCCTCCTATCTGCCGGAGCAAGGCGGGCAGGACAGCTGACACTGGCTGAAACAGCCGCGGTGGCAGCAGCTGCTGCACTGTAGACAGACTCCACCTGACAATGTTGCAGGTTGTTTTTGTGCCTCTTTGGAGGTAGATGCAACATGGATTATGGTTCTATTTTTCAGATAAAGAAACTGAGACATGGGGACATGGGTGTGATGATTCCTCTTGGCCCCCTGTGTCAGTTAACTCTTCATGGCTGTGACCAAAATCCCTGACAAGAACGAATTAGGGGAGGAAAAGTTTACGTTGGCTCATGGTTTCGGAAGTTCAGTACCTGGTCAGCTGACTAGACTGCCCTTGGCCTGGGGTGAGGAAGAACACCATGGCGGAAGGTCGAGGTGGAGGAATACTGCTCAGCTCAGGCAGCAGGAAGCAGAGGGAGAGAGATAGGAAGGGCAGCGACACCTACAGTCCCCAAGGCCACGCCTCCACTGACCTGCTTTCTCCCACCTGCTTACCACCACCACCCAGTAGTGCATCCAGCTATCACTGGATTAATTCAGAAAATGGATGAGGTCAGAGCCCCATCCACTGCCTGAAAGTCCTACTCCTGAACCTTCTGCTGGGAATCATGCTCTCAATACACAAGCTGTGGGGGCAGGGGCATTCCAGATCCAACTCACAGAAAAAGGCAGAGCCTAGATGAAATGCTAACTCAACCGGGTACACGGTCACCTCCAACAAGCCTCCTTGTCACCTGCCCACCCTCCCAAACTCTCCTTGAGTTTCAACAGAAAGAACAATGAAATGGGAATTCAAAGAGCTAAAAATCCTTTTCGATTTCTGCACCAACAGGTTAACCTTGGGCAGTTCCCCTTTCCTTTCTTTAGCTCCAAGTTTTTACCTGCAAACATTAAGGACTTGGACAAATGTACTGGTGAGAAAAGCTCATGTCTCTTGTCTGAATGGTCTGGCTGTTTCCAACACCACACATGGGCCTCTCATGTGAGCTGTATGAACAAATATATAGCTACTGCAGTTGTCAAGGAAATCCCTGTGTTCCTGGCTCTGGAGCAGGGTTTCCAGAACTTAGCTGCCCTCAGAATCACCTGGAGGTTTGGCTTGGTAAAGCAGTTTGCTGCGCTCCATCCCCAGAGATTTTGATTCAGTAAATCCAGGGTAGGGGCAGGATTTTGCATTTCTAACAAGTTCTTAGGTGATGCTAATGCTAATGGTCCAGAGATGAGGCCTTGAGAACCCCTTGCTCTAGAGATAAGAAAATTCATAAAAAGGAAGGACTCTTGACACTTCATTTTCAGTGCCATAAATAATAAATAGAACTTTGTCTGGTTTTCTTTTTCTTTTTCTTTTCTTTTCTTTTCTTTTGTTTTTTTTTTTTTTGCCCACCTTTGATGGTATAAACCAAACCAGTGGATTTCTCACCATCCAAATGCCCTTCTTGGTTAGAGGAATAATGGTCATATTAACTGACCAAACCAATACAGAGTCAAGAGAAAGTGACCTTAAAATATGCCAGTGGAAAAATCCCTAAAGAAACTATAAAACCAAGCCATGCAAAGTCTTTGGAGGGCTGGTCAAATTGTATGCCTTGGTTGTATGGTCTGTAACTGGTGATAGATACAAAGACAGACAGATGTGAACCCACATCACCTCAATGAATCCAGAAGAGGAGTACCCAAGGAGCCTGAGGATAACCAGATAAGGGGTGTCGTACCCTTCAGTGCAAATATTATATTGTCCCTGTAGACCCGGAAATAGTCGCGCTACTTGGTTTCTGTCTCACTGCTTGCACAGAAGAATCTACCCACACATCCCAGCCTGGGAGGAGTTATTATTGGAAAGAAAATTCCATGTATCTGTGGCGTGGCCTCAGAAAATCCTAACAGGTAAAGTTAATGAGATGGGTCTCCAAGGCTTCAAATTCTGTTACTGAGCGCCCCAAGGTTTAAGGCAGGCTATTGCTCCAAAGAGATTGTTCCATTGTGTTCTTTATGGATGACAAGACTCTCTTCAGTTAAAAACCAGTTGCTTAGTAAAAACCAGAAAATGTGTGGTTGGCATAGACAAAAGGTGGCTCTGTGTGTGAATTAAATAAAATAGAAAATGAGAGGAGTGAGGTGGGTGGTGGCCATGGTGGTAGCCAAAGAAGCTAGCTTTCCAGGCCTAGGCAGACACTTCTACCTGAGCAGGACATCAGGAAAAACTTCAACAACCACACGAAAATAATAAAAAGCAAAAGCCCAGAATAGCCAAATCTATGCATTTTGGTCTCAGAATGGTGTGCACTCATTTTCTGTCCTACACACACACAGGATGCCTGTGCTCACTCTAGATCTCCCCCAGTCCCCTTGCAATAAAGGATTCAGGTAAGTAAGGAACAATAAAAGGGAGAAACGGGAGGACAAGGGCAAGTCCTGAGGACCAAATGTCCTCATGGGCCAAGCACTCAGCTTACATAACTTTTATAGCTCTGTAGTAGATTTGCTCAGTGTCAATTTAGCCACCAACTCGGTTTTCCATTGCTATGGCAGAACACCTGAGACTGGGTAATTTGTAAAGAAGTTTATTTAGCCTCTGGTTCTGGAAGCTGGGAAATCCAAGGGCACAGCAGCAACATCTGGCAAGGGCATTCATGTTTCATCACAACATGGCGGAAGGTGGAGCCCAGTGAACGTGTGCAAAAGAGGAAGCATAGCTCTCTTGTGACAGCACGTTCCCACAAGGGTCAACCCACTTCCACAAGCATGGCATTAGTGCCTCTTATCAACTCTGTCACCTCTTAAATGCTGCATCTCTCATCACTAGCACAGTGGCAATCAAATGCCAGCATGAATTTCTGAAAGTACAAACCAAGTTCACGTACCACAGCACCTACTCTTGGGGTGGTTTCCCAGAACCCCTGCCTGCATCACTCTGGTCAGCACAGTTACAGAGGATTTGGAATGCGGAGCTCAACAGCAGCCAGAGTCCTTAATCGCTCAGGAGGCTGGTGCTGGCTGCAGGTATCCTGCAGCAGGTGCACGGTCGGTTGCTCATCTCTGGGGCATCTCGGTTGCTCATCTCTGGGGCATCTGCCTGGATGGCATGGTGAGGTAGCCTGCCAGTCACATGGCTGGCCAATGAGGGAGCTGGCACCCCAATCTTCTCCAGGTCTGATTAAACAGACAGCGCAGCTTCAAATCAGAGCAGGAGGAGGTGGGAAAGAGCCTTCTAGAAGTGTGTCATTTTAAACACAAAGAAAAGTTTCCCTCTGTTTTCTGTTCACCCAGATAATATTTAAGATGACCTTAACCCATCACCAACTGTCTACAAATAGGAGCATCTAGCACTTGGGAACGCCTCCCACCTTCCAGAAACCAGAAGCCACAGAGTGTCTCAGAGGTGCCCAGGCTGGATACAGAGCTGACGGAAGGAGGGTGGAGAGATGGCCACCAGCCACTGCTACTCACCTCTGGGCCCTGTTGTGGGGTAATGACCCCTGAGAAAGAAAGCAAAAGACTGGACAGAGTGCAGAGGAGGAATGTAGATGAAAAGAAATCAGAAGGCTTTTTCTTTCATGTTTCAAGTGCCAAATTATGCTTGACATTTGAATTTTCCCCAAGGCTCACTTCCGTAAAATCATGCCAAATTACCCTGGAAGGGTTGGAGCTTCCCAGAGAGACTTTTGACTATAATCAAACAGGTTTTCCACCATTGTTCTGACATTCTGGAAGGGTCTGGGGAGAAAGGGTAGAGGGGTCAGTGAAAGCAGCTGAGGAGTGGCCAGTCGCTCGCTGTGGACCTGAGCACGGAGCGCCTCTCCAAGTGCAGACCTCCCCACGAGCGGAGGGGTGACGGGGCCAGAACACACTCACACGAAGGGCCAGGTAATAATGCCCATGTTGGCTAACATTTATGGAGGTTTATTGCAAGTCAGGCGCTGTGCTGAGAATGTTACTCATTACTTTGAACTTCATCCACAGCCATATAAAAGCAGGTGCTGTTATTATCCTCAGTTTGCAGATGTGAAAGCTGAGACTGGGGAAAATGAAGTAATTTATCCTGGTCTTTCAGGTGCCAGATCCTGAGCGGCAGGCTCTACTGCATTGCCTAATGACCAGGTATCTCACCAGCGTGACAGGGAGAAGAAAGAGCCCATACAACACCAGAACGTCATTGGACATGTGTACTAACTGCTTGATGGGATCAACTTAATCACACAGATTCAAGGCCTGCTAAACAGAGATCATGGATTTTATTATGCTGTTCATCTGCCAGGCCTGCAGAAGGTCACTGCTGAAAGAGGCCCTGGCCCTTTAAAGGAGGTCCCATGTCCTCCTCCGAACGTTACCAATACATCAACCATATGACCCAGCAATCCCACTTCTGGGCTTATATACAAGGGAAATGAGATTAGTATCCCAAAGAGATACCTATACCCTTATGTTCATCACAGCAAAATGTACAATAACCAAGAGAGGGTATTATGGCTTGGATGTGAGGTATCCCCCAAAAGCTCCTTTGTGAGACAATGCAAAAAGGTTTAGAGGATAAATGATTAGGTTTGAGAGCCTTAACCCAATCAGCGAATTAATCCCCTGATGGGATTAATAGTGGTAACTGGAAGCAGGTGGGGTGTGGCTGGAGAAGGTGGGTCCCGGGGGGTGTGCCCTTGGGGTATATATTTGTATTTGGCAAGTGGAGATTTCTCTCTCTCTCTCTCTCTCTCTCTCTCTCTCTCTCCTTACTGATCATCATGTGAGCTGCTTCCCTCCACCACGCTCTTCCACCATGAAGTTCAGCCTCACCTAGAGCCTGCTCTCTATAGACTGAGACCTCTGAAACTGTGAGCCCTCAAATAAACTTTTCCTCCTCTAGAATTATTCTGGTTAGGTCTTTTAGTCACAGCGGTGAAAAAGCTGACTATGATACAGGGAAACAATCTAAGTACCCATCTGTGAGGTAGAAAAATTGTGGCACATACAAAAAAATGGAATATTAGTCATAAAAGAAAAAGAAATTCTGCCATTTGCAGCAACATGGATGAACCTGAAGGAAATAAACCAGATACAGAACAGCTCTCACTTGCAAGTGGAATTTTTAAAAGTTAATTCATACAGGCAGAAAGGAGACAGTGGTTGGCAGGGGCCAGGGGGTGGGGGTAATGGGGAGATTTGGGTCAAAAGGTACCAACTTTCAGTGATAAGATAAATGAGTTCTGGGATCAACCATACACATGGGTAGTCATGGATGTGTTACACACTTGACTGTGGTTGATATTATACCATGAACACATATGCCAAATCTTCACATTGTACACCTTGAATATCTTCAATCTTTATCAATACAATTTTTTCAATTTTTATTTGAAAAGAAAAATGTGGGACTAGGGATTGAACTTAGGGGCTTTCTACCACTGAGCAACATGCCCACCCTTTTTATTTTATTTCATAGACAGTGCTGAACTTTTGATCCTCCTGCCTCAGCCTCCCCAATTGCTTAGTCTTGAAAAGTGCTTTGACAAGTTCCCATCGCAAGTCCTCATGGATTCTTCCTGAGAAGCTGAGCCTGTGTCCTCACGGGCCTTGCTGCCCACCTCCTTGTCCCCACTGTCCTTCGCTCTTTGTTCCCCTCAAAGCCGTGCACTGGCCTCCTGTTCACTGACACCACATCAAGTGAGGTCACCATCATCCTGTCACCTGGATTATTGCTAGAACCTCCTTCCAAGTCCTCGATGGTCTACAATCCCTGCCTCATAGGGATCTTTCTAGAACCAAATGCGGTGGTGCCCATTCCCTGCTCAAAGCCCTCCTGAGGTTTCTGTGGCTCCGGAGATTGAGCCAGGCTCACCCATGACTACATGGAGTCCTTCCAGCTCCGCCTGCCCGGCCTCTCTCCCAGCCCTGTGCTCCATCCTCTGTCAATCATCACCATGTCCTCAACATACCGAGATTTCTTCACCACGAGGCCTGGCGTGCGCCACCCTTACACCCTCAGCCAGATGAAGGCGTGCTGGGGGAGGAAAGGTCTTCCAGGCCAACCTACGCTTGCCCTGCGGCTCTCTAAGGCCACGTGCAGAAATAAGCCTGATTTGAGCATTAACCAGCTCGAACCCACGCTGTGCCCTCCCCCCTCCACCACCCCAGCAGCTCCACGGGATGGACTGAGGTGGCAGAGCAGGAGTTCCAGCCACATGTCCCTACTGGAGGCCACACCAGCACCACACGGAACCAACCACAGAGTACCCAGAGCTGGAGCTCACCACAGGGAAACTCTTCTCCAGCCACCAGAGGAAGAGCTGGCCCTGCTTCCCGAGCGGCAGCATCTGCAGGAGTGGACTTGGGACACCTGTTATACGCTGCCCAAGTTCGGCTTCTTTAGACTCTTCTCAGCTATCACCTTTTAGACTTAGCTGGGCTTCACTCAGAGGCACCCGACGAGGTGGACAGCAAACCTTGTGCCCACCCCCAGCAGGTGGCAGCTGGCATCCTCCTGGGATGGGGGGGTACCCCAGGCTCAGATGCCCCAGTGCAGTCCATCAGTGTGTCGGTGGGGACTTGACACCTGCCTTGCAGACACTAGCCCCTTTATGAGGGCCCGGACCCCCAGTGTTTCCGGCTTTCCTTCCTTTGAAGCACTGTGATGCCCCCTGACTTAGTTACCTGGGCCTTTCAGCCCTGGACTCAATGCTGACCCAATCCTAGGTGTCCATCGCCTTTTGAATACCAAGATCTCAGCTTCCCCTTATCCTTCTTGGCAGCAGGTCCTACTCTGGGGCCTGTCCGTTCCTGACACTCTGCCCTGCCCTATGACTTAAAATGTTTCATTTTAATTAAATTCTCTCTCTCAGAGGGATCACTGAGGCAATTTACAAATGTTAGTGGCACGGCTCGGCTGGGGATTGCCACAGAATAGGTTTCCAATGAATATTTGGTTACAAATGGTTTTAATTCTCAGGCGTGAAATGGTGACCACGAACTGGGGATCATCACCACTCAAAATCCCTAGTCTGCAGTACAGAGGAACAGCGTGGGGAGGTGCTGGGGGTTGAGTTCCCAGGGGAGCAGACTGTGAAGCAGAGAACCAGCCTACTAGGAAGTGCTCTTAGAGGGGACTCTGTGAGCAGGAAAGGAGGTGAGCAGGAGGGGGCAGAGGGAGCAGCTGAACTTGCACTCTCCTGGGCAGTCGGAGAGGGGAGAGGGGTTGGACTCACCATGGCCTGGATATGGTTTATCTCCTAAAGGCTCGGGCACTGGCAGCTGGGTCCCCAGTGGTGGTGTTGAGTGATAGTCCCTTCAGGAAATGAGGCTTAGTGGAAGGGAAGCACATCATGGAGGCTCCACTCCTGTGATGCAAGAATGCTGGAATTGATGTAGGAACTAGCCTTTGAGAGTGGGTGAGTAAAAGTGAGGTGCTTCCTCAAATATCTCTTCCACCATTATGATGCCATTTGCATAAGGCCCTCATCGGGGCTGAGTGGATGCCAGCACCATGCTCTTGAACCTTTAGGGCTATAAACTAAATAAACCTCTTTACTTTAAAAGGTATCCAGCCTTGGCTATTTTGTTACAGCAACACAAAACTGACTAAGACAGGCCTTTATACCCTCGCATCCATCAGTTATGGGATATAGGCTGCCCCTAAAAAGGGAGTATGACCTTGGGCACGGTGTCATTCTTTAATTAAAGCACCTTCTACAGAGAGAAGAAAAGGTTGTCTTCTGGCAGTACTTCTAGCAGCAGAGGAATCAATCCATCACTTTTTATCTCAAGAAGGGACCTAGGCAGTGCTCCACAGTGTCCACCACAGAATTAGACAAAATTAACCCAAACAACCAACTCAGCCAAACCAGCCTAAAGGAGAGTCCCAGCTCTGTCCCCATCCATCCCAAACCACTGTTTGCCACCCTCCCTTCCTGGGCCTCCCCCTTTCCAATGCCCCCATCCAGGCTCTGACTTCACGGCCTCATCCCTTTTGTAACTGAAAGCTCTGTATCAAGACAAAGAACAAGACCACTTTCCCCCTTGGAAGAGCGGCTAAAGAGGGCCAGAGTCTGGGGATGGGGATCCAGGGAAGATGTGTGAAAACCAGGGGACACGGGGCTAGATCAGAGAAGGAGGAGTAGGCACCATCCAGAGGGCAGGGACGGGGGAGGAGGGCCAGAGACCAAGACGGGAGGTTCCTGGATGAGGACGAGAACTGGTGGAAGAGGAAGAGAGCAGGGCAGGGTGTCGCTGGGTCAACCCGATGGCAGCAGGCGAATTGGTCGCCTGGGTCACAGAGCCCGCAGTAGTGGACAAGTTGGCTCATTTCTGCTCCAGGAAAGTGCCTTCTGGCCTGGGGCCCGTGCAGCCTCTCTCTAAACCCCATCCACAAAGGCACCAGCCAAAAACAGTAAAAGCAAGCTGTGTTTGCTAAAATCAAATTTCCTGAAACCAAAATGGCAAGTCAGGAATCAGTGAGCATGTTCAGGCGCCGGCGACTGGGGCCTGGAAAGCAGCCTGGGGAGGGGCAGGCAGCAGGAGGCCCTCCCTGGGAAGGGAAGCAAGAAGCAGCCCCCCTCGCCAGCCTCTCCCAGCAGCTCCAGCTCCTCCGCAGGCGGCAGGCGGCTCCAGCACCCGCTCTCCATCTGTGTGTGTCCAAGGCTCTCTCAGGCCTCGTCCCTGGGGCTCAGGCTTTGCCAGCTCACAGTGGCGCGTAGACCTGGGATGTCAACCCCGGTGAAGCGCATTCAGATGCTCAGGGAAACATGCAAGTGTCCCCTGTGCTCACGCCTGAGCGTTCACACAGTTAACAGGCTGATGAAAAGAGGCACGCACTCGAATTAAAACGTCAGAATGGTTTACCCTGCACTTCGTGGAAACAAAGGGAGAGTGAGGGAGGGAGGGAGGGAGGGGACGTATGTCAGCTAGGAAGAAAGACCACTCATCTTGCAAGAAAGGAGTTGTGGTTCAGGTACAAGAAGTGTGGTTGGAAGAACAGCCCCAATTCCTGCATTCAAAAAGAGGCCGCGGCCTTCGACAGCTGAGTCCCTGCTTGGTAACTGAGCGTGAAGAGGGCACGGGACCTCACCAGCTCCTCCCTCCGGAGATTTCTGTGTGGACAGTCTCTGCCCTGGAGCGCCCACTCAGCTGGCCGAGATGCTCAGAGCAGCCCCAGTGGCTCTCGTCCTGGCCACCATCTCCCCCCTTCCCCTTCTCTTTCCACAGGCCAGCTGAAGTTCGGAAGGCGTCCCCCGTCGACACCACGAGGGTCAGAAGCTCTATCAGCTCCTGCAATCCTTCCTTGGGCAAATCCCTCCCTTGCTTTCTAACAGATGCTCCCTGCTGTATCACCCTCCAGATTAAGACGCTAAGAGCCAGAGAGGCTGAACATCATGCCTTCAGTTGACATGTGAGGAAGCACAGAGTAACAGAAGTCATGTCCCCAGAGGTGAGCAGCACAGCCCAGTGTGGGTTAAGATTCCAGATAAGGGCAATGGATGCCGGACCTGGTGTGGTTTGGGCTGTGCAGACATGAGAACCAGAAGCACTCGGGTCAGTGCCAGGAATCAACCAGCAAGCAGAAGGCCCCGTCTGTCACCCAAGATGAGAGAGTTCACACAGTTATTAGATCCTCGGGACTCACCAAGAAAGAAAGGAATGTTGTGGAAATCCCAGTCCTTAATGATGTCTCCAAATCACAAGGAGACGGAAAAATTAGAAAATGGAACTAGCCACAGACATGCTCCTGATGGGGACCTGGGCTAGGGTCTTTGCCATGGCGGGGGTGGGGCTGCTTTTGAGAAGCATCCTGCCTGAGCCAGTTCCTTCCCTGCGACGCTGCAGTGGCACCACTGACAGATGGGACCTGTAAAAAGCCAATTTCCCTGCATGCCTCGGTTCCTTCCAGCGGAGCAGCAGGGTTCACAAACAATGTGGGTCACTATCGCTGAGCAGACATCTCATGGTCATTTTCCAAGCTGACGGGATTTTCAGAGCCGTGTATCATGGGGAGGCTCCTGTACCAAGCAGACTGGGAAAGGGAGACGGGTTGTTTAAAAAAAAAAACAAACCACTTATTTTTAGTTATAGGTGGGCACAATATCTTTATTGTTTTTTTTTTTTTTTTTTTTTTTTTTTTTTATGTGGTGCTGAGGATGGAACCCAGTGCCTCACGCATGCTAGGCCAGTGCTCTACCTCTGAGCCCCAGCCCCAGGCCCAGGACCGGGAGGCTGGTTCTTAAGAGCGGCACCATCACTGTGTGTCCAGGGGTAGCAATGTCTCAGGGCAGAACCCAGAAAGCCCTCTCCCCACACTGCCATCCTCGGACGGTTTACCTATCATCTGGGGAAGTGAACAACTACTATGAAAGAATTACAATGAATGAGGCCGGTCTTTAAGGTAAGCTTATAATCTCAGTACTTACAAATCCCAGAAAATTCACAGCTAGGGATGAGCCTATGGCATCTGAAACATGTCCCTGACCCTGGACATGATGTTGATGACCCCCATTCCACAGGACAACGATGACAGAGGCTCAGGGCACGAATGAGTCTCTCGGTGAAAAACGAACCACAACCCAGGGATTCTGAGCTCCAAAGTCCAGAGTTCTTTCTGTTCTCCAGAATGACACCAGACAAGGTGTTTTCATTCTTTCTAGTCTCACCTGCACAAGAAAATGGAGCCTCAGTTCTCTTAAATGGTATTATCTGAATCTGAATCAGAAAATGGTCAAATTCCACAAAGGGAAGCCTCCCAAGGTCTCCCACTGCCAACCTCTCCCACTGCCAACCTCTCCCACTGCCCAGCCAGTGCCGGCCCTGTCCTGGCTGCCCTCTGTGTCTGCCTATGGGCTGCCTCCACCCCCACTGCCCCCAGTCAGCTCCAAGTCATCAGTGGTGCCTCTTTCTCTGCACACCCTGGCTCTGATCTGGATATGGTTTGGCTGTGTCCCCAGGGTTCATGTGCTGGCAGCCAGGTCCCCAATGTGGCCACGTGAGAAGCAGCAGAACATTTAAGAGGTGGAAGCGACTGGCTCGCTGGGAGCACTGTCCTCCAAGGAATCGACCTCATTCTATGGACCCCCAGTTAGTTCTCACAAGGGGGCTGTTATAAGAGTGAGACTGGCCCCTTACCTCTCCTGGGCTGCCACTGGGGCCATGGTGTGGCAGAGTAAAGGGGGCTTCACCAGAGGCCTCGCCATGGGGCTGCCTGATCTTGGACTTCCAGCCTCCTTAGCTATGAGCTAAATCAACTTTCTTTATCAGGTTTCCAGCCTCAGGCATTTCATTGCAGCAAGAGAAAATGAACAGTCTCTGTATCCAGCACAGGGAAGAGCTCAACAATGAACTGTGACTATGGAATCAATGATTCTGGGAAGCCAAGGTGGATGGCTTTTCCATGGAAGAGGACAGACACACAGAGTAAAGCCCAGACGCTAATTAAAGGAACCAGGGCAGAGACTCCTGCCTTTTGCACAAACAAAACCAGGAGAACAGACAGAATCCAGACCACAGATCTGTCAGCCCATCGGTGACTACAGACAATAAGAAGCTGATCTTTCTGTGGTCCAAAGCGCAGTGGCTGTTATTTGGAAAATAACAGCAGTAGCAATTTTTTTGAAATGATGTGAAGACCCCCTGCAGTGCAGGCCATGCTTACTAAAATGCCAAACAATGAATGACCAAGTGGGGGTGGGGTGGGTAAGGAATGAGACCGAGGGGCATTTGGGCACCAGGAGGAAAGCAATTCCATCAGCAGGGTCTGTGTGTGGATGCCACAAGCCATTCCGTGTTTTCATTCTGAGCAGAAAGTTCTGATTAATTGCCAGGTTCTCAAGCTCTTTAGAGTCTGTTTTTAAACTCGAGGGTCTGACATTTCAAAGCATAAATGTTATGGGTTTGCGTGTCATCTCCTAGTGGGTTGGGACTGTGGTCGCTCTACACCCCTTAGCAATGCCCCACAAAGGCCCCACTGAGGGACGCCTTTCTGGCCAAGTGATCCCACATTCACAGGCTGCCTTTGAGTCTTCTGAAGGGCCAGGGAGGAGAGGCCACATTGTTCCTGGCTCAGGAAGTCACAGCAGCAAGACTCCTGCCTGGTCCCCGGGGAATCATGGCAGCTGGGCAGAGGCCTCCAGGCCCAGCAGGATAGAAGCCACGGTTGTCTCAAGGCAAGTTGTCACAAGGAAAAGATGCTCTCGTCCGGCGCCCCACAAAGAGATTTTCATGGGGATTACAATTAAACGGCTTAAGCCCAAGTGGAACCACTTCCCCTTAGCTGAGAAGCTTCTGGATGGCTCTCTAAGAAACCCAAGTCCAAGTGACTGACTTTATAGAAATACAGCGACCGGTTATATGGATAATAAAAGAGCTGACATTTATTGACCACTTACCCACGGCTGAATTCCTTCCTTGCTCTCTCAGCTATGTCCTATCCAGAGATGAGCCCATGCCAGAAAGTGCAATAAGGAAACCGAACAGGGGGCTACATGCTAATGTGTGGGGACAAGGAGCGAAACCTTCCCAAAGACCAGCAGCAGCAGGAAGCTGCTGTCCCTTCCATTCACCCCCAGACACACAGAGGTCCCAGGCTGGCCACCATCACCACGCTGGCAAGCCTCTCTTCCCTTCTCCTGGGAAAACCTTGGTCATTGGGGACCCCATCTTCCGCTTTCTGACCCTGACTTAGTGCTATTGCAGCTCTCAGAGAGGTCAAACTAGGTTCCAGTCCAGCATGACGTCTCCCCACCAGAATGGGAGCTGCTAGAAGGAAAGAATCATGAATATTTTATTTATTTTTTAAATTTATATTTATTTCTTTATTTGTTGTGCTGGAGATTGAACCCAGGACCTCACACATGCTAGGCAAATGCTCTTTCCCTGAGCTACACTTTAGCTCAAGGACAGTGAATTAAAGTCATCTTTGATCCTTGATGTGTGCTGCTTTGCACAAAGCAGGTGCTCAGTAAATGGTTGCTGAATGAATTCAGAAACTAATGATAGAATCTGCAATGCCATTCGTTATTTTAGATGTAGAAAAAACCTTCTGATATCCTGTGGGCTCCAAAGCACTACACAATAATATACTAATGAAAGTTTAATGAAATAATGCTGTATTAAAGACTCTGGTTTTCTTTGTGCCCTTCCTCTTCAGAGCCTAAAGAGGTGCAGTTCAGCAATACTTCACACACCAAATTCCTCCTTGATGCTCTTTCTCTTACCTTTGCTATCAGTCAAGTCTTGGGCTATTGATCCACATAAATTTGATTGAAAACTCCAGCCTTCATTGAAATGGGCTGACCGCAATCACCAGCTGATGGTTGTGAGCAGTCTTGAACCAGATTCAGCTCAGGTCTCTGGGTTTCTCTGCCGTCTGAGGGGCATTCTGTTCATATTAAAGGCTGACATAATTATTCACAAATGCAATTCCCCTTCCAAGGGGAAATCCTCCTCTAGAAGTCTTTGCAGCCTGAACATTTGGACCACAAAGTCCGTGGAACACTGGGTGAGAAGGTCCAAGACTGTCTCCCATTCCACATGGCTCTGACGTGGGACGTGCGTTTCAGTATTACTAGAAGTGGGATTCGAGCTCAGCTCTTCCCTGTGTTCACCTTCCCTGTGTTCACCTTCCCCTTCACAAAGACTGTACTGTTCTGATCAGAGAGTATGCTGTAGACACAGCGTGCTTTCCTACAGTAGAGATATGCTGCACAGAAGCACCGGGTCTCCTTCCTCTGGGCCGAGACAGACCAACCCAGGCTCATACAAGGTGGATGTGCTAGTGTGAGACTGGGTTTTCCTGATGGGCTGAGCCAAGGGTCCTGTTGCTCAATCAGCTCATCAGGCATCTTGGGTTTGCTGAGCCAGAGGCACGTGCCCACCCGGCCCAGAGCTGCTCTGGGGCTACCTTCTCCAGTCTTTGTACCCCCACCCTGTCTTCCTGATGACCCCTGATCCCCCTCTGGTTGCCCTCTACCTAGTCCTCCCAGTTTCATGCACTATTTAGCTACCTTCCCAGTTCTGCATGAGGGCAGACTCAGTGGAGCCTTTTCTTTCATGGTTGTGCCTCTGCAGATATAGTGACAAAGAGCAGATTAATACAATCTAAGAAGTACATGAGGCAGGACACCTTTATAAAGAACAGAGATTTCTTTGGCCCACAGTTTTGGAGGCTCAAGGGCATGGCACTGACAATTCTGGTGATGGCTTCTTGCTGGCAGAGTCTCAGGGTGGCACAGAGCATCTCAAGTCAAGAGTCAGAGAGCTCAGGCGTCAATGTCTGAGTATCCAGCCTCTGTCCGTCTTCTTATAAAGACACCAAGGTTCCATCATGGGGCTTCCCCTCTCACAGCCTTACCTAAACCCACTCACTTCCCCAAGGCCTTCCAGACATTGTTGTGGGATCAAGCTCTCGCTCCTTAATACCTTTAACATGTGACTTTGGGATTAAACTCCTGCATGAGTTCTGAGGAACAAACCATATTTAGATTGTGGCATACAGTCCACAACCCCTGTGCCTGCTCTCAGCCTCCACGGCAGCTCACCCAGTCATGCCTCCCTCTCCCCAGCTGCCCCTCTGGCCAGTAGCCCATGGGCAAAACCAGAGAGAGCTGACAGCAACTTCCCAGCATGACTGGACCACCACTCACACAGGTGCTCCTCACAGCGGGTGCACCAATGTTGCCCATCCACAGAGACTCGCTCCTGGCGCACAGAGAGAGGAGGGCAGAAACCCTCAGCAAGACTCTGCATCTGGCCATCCACAGCACAGCAACGCAGAGGCACCCCCGGGCCCAAGCTGCAGGTTCTAAACCAACTGTGTGACTCAGATGAGTCACCGTGGGCTGAGCTGCCCACCATCTGCAACAGGAGGTCCCTTGCCAGAGTCCAGTGGATTGAAAAATCTCTCCAGGTTGGCTCTGGAAGCACCATTCAGGCCCCTACAACCACAATCTCTTGTCTCAGCAGAATGGCGCTACCAAGTACTGCATTCCTATGACTTTCCAGGCAGTGTACTGGACAAATAGATTTTGTCCTCTTAAGTAATGGCACCATCTCCTGCAGGTAAATGCAATCGTGATCCTCATTTCATGATTAACATGGTGGAGTCCCACAGCAGCTTCTTCAAGGTCTTACAGAGGGCCATGCGGTGAATCAGGAATCAGATCCAAACCTGTTTAGATCCAAACTCACGCATTTACTACTGTCCTTCCCCAAGCAGTAGAGCAACGTCCACTGAATCCATGGAGCTGGCAGGAAAGCTCAGAGTATTTCCCTCTAATGAGAAGGAAGTGAGGGGCAGCTCCTCCCCCTGCCTTCCCTACCTGAGCTCCTTACAGTTAGAGCTTGTTATTCCTGATTTAAAAACAATCGTTCCCATGGCAACACCTTGGTGGCTTCTCTTAGCAACCATGGCTATCTTTCATAGTGTTAACAAAGTTGGTTCAAAGATAAATTTGCTTTTTGAAAGAGTTTGCAGAGGCAAACCCAAAATGACCAGTTGACCTGAACTAAACTTTGTATACATACTAACAGAATTGTGGAAGGATGTGGAAACCACTGGGAAATGATTCTGCTAACCTGCCAGAGGAGGAAAACAGAAAAGGCTCACCTTCACGCCCGGGGACACTGTCTCAAATCAAAACCAACAACGATTTATCGATTCGAAAACGCGAATGCTTCCTCTGACTGACAAAAGATTCACAAATTCAAAGTATTTTCTTTTGCACTCTTTTTAAAATTTTTATCAGTGCATTATGAATATACATAATAGTAAGATTCCTTATGCCATAATTCATACACACACATAATTTATCAATCTCACATTTAAGATCTACAGATGGTACTAGTTTTCTATTGCTGCTATGATGAATTACCACCAATTGAGTGGCATAAAAACCATGCATATCTGTCATCCTACAGTTCTGTAGATCAAGCCTGCCATGGGACTCACTATATGAAGGTCAAGGTACTGGCCATGTGCCTTGCTTTCCAGAAGTTCCAGGGGAAGAATCCCTTGCCTTCTCTGTATGAGCTTCTATAAGGCATCATTCCCCTGGCCTTATGGCCCCTTTCTCCTTCTTAAAAGCAGCGAAGTTGAGCCAATTCCTTAGGCCACCATGGCTCCGACATGTCTTTCAATATCCTCTTTTATTTTTAAGGATCTTGGGGTTACTATGGGCTGTGGGATAATCCAGAATCCTCTCCCTACTTTAAGGTCATCTGATTGGCAGCCTTGATTTCCTCTGTACCCTGACCCCCCTTTGTTGTGTAACCTAACACAGTCACAGATTCTAGAGACCTGTGTGTAGACACCTTTGGGGGGCTATCAACTCCCCCTACCACAGTAGATATTGCAGCATAGACTGATGTTCCTAAGGCGGAAGGGAGAGAACATCTCCTTCTTGTGTCTAGAGGCACATCTTCTTGCCTCCAGCTGCTGGGGATCTCTTTGGCCCCTTCTCTTATATGTTCTGGCTGTGTTTAAAATACATCCTTATGGAGGGCAAGATAAACCAAATGTGGCCCTACACCTTTTCCCCACCTTTTCCAAAACAGCTATGGTTTAGGTTGAGCAGCGTCCACAGGACAAGTCCAGGTCACACGAGGAGCTGTTTCAGGAGGTAGAGGTCTGCTGTCAGGGATGCCAACCTAGAAAATCATGCGGCTTCTGAGGAGTGAGTCGAGTTTATCCACCAGAGCAGGAGGAACTAGGGTAGAGCTGGAGGGATCTGAGCCACTGCCATTTGCCAGAGACAAGCGTGATAGATGCTAAACCAAGGGGACTAACTCTGTGAAGGGCCAGCCTTAATATCATACTTTGGCAATTACCCCATGAAGACATTTATATACACGAACAGAAACCAAATCCCTGCAGTAAACAAGCCAAAAGCCATCACTCCCCAGGGAGAAGAGGCTTCAAATGCCAGTTGGACTCCTAAAGAATGTACTAGAACACCCTTGAGTCCTAGGCCCAGCTCTGTGGTGACACCAGAGAAGGATGTGATAAAGAATAGGGCCCTCGGGACCTCACGCCTTAGGTGCAGAGGAGAGGAGTACACTCTGGGGAAGTGACTTACAGTCGCAGACACACCATGTTTGAGGCCAAATCATTGTGAGCTGATTTCCAAAGAGCCAAAGGAGTTTGGAAGAGGCAAAAGTCCCTGTGACCTGGGGAGATGGAAGTGAGGGGTCAACAGAGAAAGGTGACAAAGCAATAAAGTGTCAGGAATGGGCTCAGCCAGTTGCCACTGCGTGGCTCAGGGGCTGTGGCTGGAGTTCCTGGGCCTCAACTTCCCGCCCATGGCCGGCAGCAATGGCAGAGGTCTCCGTCAGCGCGGGCTCTTGTGCTCTATGTGTTCACTTAAGGCCTTATGGGAGAAGCGAGGAGGAAGCTGGGCCTTAAAGGGTTGGAAAGGGAGGAAAGAGGGCCACAAATCAAGGCATGAGACATTCCGGAGCAGGAAAAGCCCAACTTGCCAACAAGGGCCATTCCTGGAGCTCCACTGAGCAAGACACTGGGGTCAGGTCACAAAGTGGTCCCTCAGGCTACCTGAACATTCCCTATAGAGTGCCCAAATGAGTGGACCAAAAGACAGCAGCTGCCATTTTCAGCTTGCACAGAGATATTCTAGAATGTCAGAAGCTCTGGATTCAAATCAGGGCTTCAGGACAATCCCAGCCTGTATCCTCTCTTGTAAAAGAAGGTGAGAGTCACTGTCCCCTGATGGCTGGAGTGAGGACCAGGTAAAGAAAGGTCTCTGAGTGCTCAGCACAATATCTGGGGTCTAGAAAGTTCTTAACTGGCATTGTTCCAAAGGGCATGTGGGCCCCTCTTCAGCAGCTTTCAAAATGTGTTTCTGTTGATTTTAACAATGAAACTTTTTTCCCCAAGTAAACCTCAGATGGTAAAAGAGTTAGGCCTTGTTCATTTGGGGGTTCAGGACCCAGAAACCTTTATGCTGGGCCTTCTCCTTCCCTGAACCCATCCCCGGTGTCTTCCCGAAGAAGAACCATCCATGGTCTGGCCCATGCTCCACTGGGGCATGCCACCCCAGGGCCCAGGCCACGCCTATGTCCTCTCTACCTGGAACCCAGTCTGGTGGCTGAACCACAAGTTCACCAAATGGCCAGTTCACTGAGTCCATTTGATATTGTCCACACATCATGCAACAGTCTACTGAAAGCCAAGCCACCAACTGTATTTTGCACCCTAACACTTTATAACCTAATATTTGGGTTTCCCAAAATCATCATACAAAAAACTTACTGTTTTTACTACTTAAGTTTGCTTCAATTATGATCAGGCTCGTGGGTAGGGATACAGGAAGCCTGGACTCCTTAGCCAGGCAGCTTCTGAAGGGGAGAAAGGAAAAGTCCCTCTTCTTCCCCCAAAGGGCTGGTCATTTGAGTCCACAGGGAGGTGTACAGGAGAAAGGTCTACAGTTTTTTTCTGTGCACATGTGCACAGGAGCCACACAAAATGTGGGACTCCAAGAAATTCCAGGTGGTTCCTGAACACAGCAGCCTTCACTCGAGGAGGGAAAGGGGCTGGGGTTTCTGGGCGGGGGGCAGGTCAGGGGGAGGTGAGGGATGAAATGGGAGGTGAATAGGAATGACCTGTTATACAGACAACGTCTCTCAGGCAGTGCCTCCAGAAGAACCAGAGACAGGCTGCGTCAAGCCCCCTGCTGGGTGGCCTTGCATGCTTTGCCAAGTAGGAGTCAATCCCTGGTTTGAGGGATTCCCGGCAGGAGGACTGCACTCCACCACAGGAAATGCTCTTAGGTAACAGGCACTCGGAGGAAGCCCTCCCTATGCTCTGCAGAGAAAGAGGGGGGAGAGGCCAGCCAAGGGAAGGTCAGAGAGAGACCTGGGCTCTCCTTCAGTCTACAGAACTCAGCAGGCAGAAGCAGAACGCGGTGGGGTACAGTTTCCTGGGCCCCAAGACTCCATGTCCTTGGCAAAGCCCTCAGGTGTCCCTGACACTGACCCCCAGTTCCCACCCTCTCTCTGCCAGTCTGTTCCCTTTCCTCTTAATTCTTCTTCTTATCCTCCAGCTCCTACTCCCCAGTTGATGGATAGGTAAATAGATAGATAGGGAGATAGATAGATAGAGACATAGATATTCTTCATCCTGGTTCCTGGCACAGAGCTTCTGAAGCCCTTGGGGTCAGCTGAGCCATAGGGGTGAGAGGAACATGTTTTTGTCACTGTCATAAGCCCCTTCAACCATATCTGAGTTCATGCTGATGAGATGATTCTTGGAAGGTGGGGCCTTGTGGCCAGAAGAAGCAGCCACATGATTACAGGGTAGGATTTTCCACCAGGAGAAGGGCTGACCGAGCATGGCACCAATGGCCAAGGAGTTAGCCAATCACACCTACATAATGGAACCTCCAACAAAACCCTCAGTGGCAGGGTCTGGACCCTCTGGGTTGATGGAGGTGGTGCACGTGGAGGGCACAGAAGCTCTGAGCCTGCTTGCCATGCCTCACCATGCACCTCTTCTGTCTGTGTCCTCCATGATAGTCTTCATAATAAGCCAACAAATGCTCATGTGTTCAAGGAATCGACTTACAGCAGGAGCGATCCGCCTTGGCCCAGGTGACTATTTCACGGGTGTCCTTCCATGGTCACTAGGTGCCACTGCTGCTGGGCCTGTGGCAAGGCAGAGCCTCATGGCAGGGAGCAAGTAGTGGAGCAGAGCTATTCAGCACATGGCAGCTGGGGAGCAGGGACAAGAGATAAAAGAAGGGGCCAGGGCCCCAACATGCCCCCCAGGGCACACCCCACTGACCTACTTCCCCTAAGGAGCCCCACCTCCTGACGCCTCCACCTCCTCCCTTCAGCACATCAAGTCACTAATTCGCAGATGGATCAAACCACTGATGCCTTCGTGATCCAGTGACCTCCCAAAGGCCCCAACTCTGAACACTGGGCACCCAGCCTTCCACACGAGCTGCTGGCGGACATGTCACATCTAAACAACAAATGGAAGTGACCCGCTTTTCTGACTGCTATGGGCCATTCTGACAGGTTGTCAAACCTCAGAAGAGGTTTGCAGGAACCAGCAATTTGTAACCAGGTCAGACCAGAGTAACCTGGGGACCCAGGACTTCCTCCTGGCACCTGCTGCAGAGGCAGGCTCCTGGGCTGAGCGGGGTCTGCCCAGTTCCACGGAGCCAGAGTGGGGAGGGAATCAAGTTCCCTCCTAGGGTGCCAGAGAGCTAGAGACTGCTGGCTTGGGGTGCCACAGCACTGTGGGTAGGGAAATGTTTCATTGTCAGCCTGGCCCCCGCTCTGCCTCTGGTCTCTGGTAACTCCATTACTAGGCCAGCAGCCCAGGCCCCATGCTCAGCTGACCCCTCTCTCAGCTCGGGCCATGCAGAACTGTGATAGAGGCAAGATGAGCCATTTAAAAATCTTGTTCAAAAGGCAAAAGGAAAGCTGACACCCGAAACTTGGCCAGGATCTTCTAAATGTTTTTGAAAATGTTTCATCTAATGGTTTAAAATAAGCACATTTTAGGTACATTAGTAAATTCTTTGAATGCATTATGTTGGCAAATTGACCACACAGTAAACTATCTTACAACAAAATAGTTTGTCAAAAATTGATTTAAACATGAACTCAGACCCCAGGTTTCCAGTCCAATTCACTGTTCCTGATGTTTGCTTATAAACAGTATGTTTTCTTAGAATAATTGAATTTGGGTTCTTTTCTCTATTTTGGCAACCAATTTTTTTTTTTTTACAAAATGTTTTCCGTTTTTTTTTTTTTACCAACTTGCTTTCTTTTTTAAAATGCAGTATATTTGAGATGTTAATGGCCTCATTTTAATTTGTGCATATTCTTGTTAATAATGAAATCTACTTAATGTGAGTTAAAACTAAAAGCCTGTCAGGGTAATTCACAAACATTTAAAAACTCAGTAGCAATTCTAGGAGGATTCCCTGTTAATATTCTTAAGGACTTTCAACGGGTAGACTAAGTAGGCCTCGGCATTAAGAGAAAGAACAAACAAATTAAAATTGGACTCTCGGTAACAATTGGGGAAATAAATATTCACAGCCTTCTGCATGACACTGAACACATTTGTAAGGGCACCTCCCACACGTTCAAGGAGGGCAGTTTACTCAATAACCACCTTGCTAAGACTCATTCAAGATGGGGTGGGAGGATGCAACCACCTGACTTTGCTGTATTTCTTTCAGGAATGCACCAGAGGCCAACATCAATCAAATTTAAAATAATGCAATCCTCATTTGGCACCGATGGTAGCAGCAATCTCTATTTGTAGCAGAAAGCAAATTTTTGTGTGAGCAAAGTAATTTACAAGGAATGTACATTTTATTAAAATTCCAGCCTCAGAGACATCTTAAAATCCATTCTCAGACCTTTGAGACCATCCCAAAGATCCATGAGAAATGTCTAAATGATCCCCATTTCCACAGTGGATTACAACTTCGAGAACAGTGCCCATCACTGGCGGATAAATCCCTCTTCACATCTAATCTCTTTGAGAATTCAGTTTATATTAAAAGAAAAACACTTTGCTATGTATTTATACATTAAAAGTGGGATTTAAAGTCAAGCTTTCATACATTATCTTGTATAATCTGTGGAGCAATCTTTGGCAGCAGATATTAGTTCCACTCAAAGATTAGGCTCCTGAAGCTCGGAGCGGCTAAGTGACATTTCCAAGTTTGCACAGCTAATGAAAAATAGACGGGCATTCAATTGAAGTCTCCTGGCTCTGAGTCAATCGATAATCAATAAGTTAAACCAACGCATGTGCCCCTTATCATAGGCAGAGACCCTTCTCAAATGGGAGCCTCTGTGGGGACGTGGGAGCCACGCTGACCACAGCCTGCCTTCCTCCCGTCATCTCCCACCAGAGCCATGGCAGCTAACACCTGGCTCTGCCCCATTCCCTGAGGGGTGGTGTCAGTCTCCACCAGCGCCTGAAGACCTGTCACACCCCTGACTGAGACCTCTGGCATGGCTTCCGTCATCCACAGGGACAAAAGACACAGCTTCCCCATCAGGAGCCTTACAGCTTGGCCAGCCTCCCCATTACACATCCTCCTCTCCCAGAGATGGTCTTCCTCTCCTGCCCTGTGGCATCACCCAAGGCCAACTCACAGTTCTCTGTCTAAAACCTTCACTCAGGTCCCACTCACAGTCTCATGCAGAATTTGCCATCTCCCTCCTGCCAAGACAGCACAGCCCCAATATTTCCTAACTAGATCTGCTCCCCATCTCTTGGCTTTGCTCTGAGCTTCCTGCTAAAGAAATTGATACCTTAGGTCTGGGTGTGCGGCTAAGCGGTAGAGCACTTTTATGGTACACACAAGGCCCTGGGTTCCATCCCCAGCATGGAAGGGAGGAAGGAAGGGTGGAAGGGAGGAGGGAGAGAGGGATGGAGGATGGAGGGGTGGGCGGATGGGGAGGAACGGAGGGAGGGAGATTAATAATGATGCACAACAGGGGTCAGCCACCTACATCCCACAGCCCCCCGCCTGACAAATCTGGCCCAGTGCCTGTTTTGGTGAACCAAGTTGTACTGGAACTCGGCCATGCTCATCTGTTTACAGACTGTCTGTGGCTGCTTCGCACTATGGAGACAGAACGAAGCAGTTGCAACAGACTGCACAGCCCACAAAACCGAAAATATTTATGATCTGGATCTTTATAGAAAGGTTTACTATCCCTGTGCTGGAAGTGAAGTCAAGAATTAAAGTCGACTTGTAATCCTGTTGAGTCGGGTGGGGGAAAACTCCAAAAGATCCTAGAGTGTTGGGGCCTGAGTTATAGTCTAAATTCTGGGACACACTTTCTCTTCTACATTGAACAAATCAGTCCCCTCATCTGAACCTCCATTTTCCCATCTGTATGATCAGAAAACAGACCAATGGTTTTTAAATATTTTCTTAGCCCTAGAACCCTCTCCCCAGAAGAGTCTAGTCATTCACCCTTACACACAGATTCACTTTTTTCCATTTCACTTTCATGGTTTCAGTTGGTCAATATGGTCTGAAAAACATTAAATGGAAAGAAATAATTTAGAAGTTTTAAAACGCATGCTGTTCTGAGCAATATGATGAACTCTCACACCATCCCACTCCATCGTGCATGGGCTATGAACATCCCTGTGGCCATGGATCCATGCTGTATATACTACCTGCCTGTTAGTTGCTCAGTAGCCCTCCAAGTTATCATAATGACTGTCATGGTCTCCCAGTTCTTGTGTTCAGATAACCCTTACAGAGTGACCAAATGCTAAGTCACAATCCTCTGGCACTCACCTCACTTCATCTTATCATGGAAGCACTGTATCATCTCACATGGTCACAAGAAGAGTACAATACAATGAGATATTTTGAGAGACCAAACTTAAATATTTAACTTTTATCTAAATTACATCGTTATAATTGCCTATATTATCATTACTTCCTATTGTCTATATCCTACTATACTTCATTTGTAAATTAAACTTTATCATAAGTATTTACAGAAAAAGCATAGCATATAGGGTTTGGTTCTCTACATGGTCAGGCGTACCTTGGGGGTCTGAGAATGTATCTTCCATAAATAATGGGGGGCTCCTGTGTGCACTGAGCTCTAGGCATAGAGCAGATGAGGCCAGAGTAACTTGGACCAGGGCTGCAGTGGAAGGCCCATTGCTGCCCATCATTTCCCATGCTTGCCCTGTCACCAGGGGCCTTGAGGGCTCCCATGGACCCCCAGAGCCCTGAGCATAATGGCCTCTGATCTAACTCTCTTTTAGAGTCCCTTCCACAATCTTGATCCATGATCCTATGTTGAAGGTACCCTGTAAAATTCAGACTTAGAATCATCCAAAATCAAACTCCATCTTCTGGAAATTTTTTTCCTAATCAGGCCATAGCTGAGACAGATGGAAATGGAAAAGGTAAATAAATAAACATCATGAGACACTTTCCCCACTCATCCACAGGACGGCCTGGAGTGCACCTTCGGCTTTCTGGGATGTGCTGGCACTTCCTGTGATCTATCTTGGGCCTTTTAAAGCACAAAGGCAGAGTGTCAGCCTCTGGGAGATGTACAACATGAGGGACTGTCACTCCAGTGACAGAGCACTCTTGGGAGCAGTGCTGCTTCAAAAGGCATCATGCAGGTAATGACATTGCAAGTTATTTGTTGCCAGAGTGAGGAATATTTTGAGCAGCTCATGAGTGCATTGGGGCTGCATCAAAGAATAGATCTGTCCCTAGATAGGGAGCATCTCAGAAAGATGGCTGTCCGAGGTGCTTTGCATTCAGTACACTGGCCAGAAGTCAGGGCGCTGGCAGGCTTCCTCTAAACACTCCCCGTGCACCTGGGACACGCTCCCCAGCTGCTCTGGGGCCCGGTTTCCTATCTGCAAGCTGAGTAGGTCATACTAGATAACTAGAGTCCTCCGTGTGTATGAGGCTCTGTGTCAGGGACTTTTCAAGAAAATATCCCCACTGACGGTCCAACACTCTATAGGTAGGATTCCCATTTTACGAAAAATGTAGAAAACCAAATCTTAGAAACATTATCACCCAGAATCATATATCTGGTCACAGCAAGGCTTTAATTTATGCAAGTATTTAAGACATGGCTGTAAGTCAAATAGCTTCTATTAGAATCCTGATCTTGCCACCGATAGGTATGACCCTAATTTAAATAATTTAATTTCCATTTCTTTAAATACAGAATGGGTTGGAGGACCTGTTTCCACCTACCTGGTAGAGCTGCTTGGACAGTTAGATGAAACAATTTTCATAAACACCTACTGGATTATGAGTCATAATCAACCGTCACTATTATTGTCATCAGCAAAATCCCAACCCTGCATTCAGTCACTCTGTGAAACTCCAGCTTTCCTGCCACCTCTTCTCTGAGGGGATTCTCATAGATGTTGCCCATGGCCAGAGCCCAGGGTGGGTCCTTTGCCTTCATCCTGTCCCCTAACTCTCTGCAGCCCTGGACAGTGCTGAGTGGCCCTCCTTCACAAAGTTTCTTCTCTAGGTTTTGGGACGCCACATTTTCCTGGATGTCTCCTATCTCTTCCTTGTCTGGCCCTTCTCCTCCCCTCGAGTTCCAGAATGCAGAGCCCAAGGTCCTTCTCAAGCTCTTCTCTTCCCCACCAGGGGCTATCCAGTTTCCTATGAGCTGACCACTCTCGCATTTCTCTCCCCACCTGGTCTGTGAGCCGGAACGTCCCAGTGCAGTAGCCCTGAAGTGTGGCACTTGGGCACGCTGAGACTGAAGTGGAGAAGACGGAACAGGAAGACCCCAGAGCAGCCTTGGAAGCAGGTTCTCTCTGACCTTCCCCTGCCTTCCTATCCCTTGTCATTCTCTCCCCACTGAAGCAAGTCAGAGACACCAGAATTTTTCCTCCCCCAGCCTGAGTCATAGGAACTAGACCTCCTCTCCCTCAAAATCAGTCACAAAACCTTGAAATGCTGCTCAAGCTTTCCCTGCCTTTCTGTGGAGCTGGCCATGAAATTCACCAACTACCTGCCTGAGAGTGGATCATAAGACCCACGTCCCAGAGGGAGCCTGCCCCAGTCAAGCCCTGGAGAGGCTGAGAAGAATTTGGACAGACAGGCTTTGTTGGGTCCCCCTCAGCCTAGTACCATGATATCAGACCCATGGTCCAATCACGTCTATAAGTCTGTCCATTCTTCATGGAACCTAAGCATAAAAATAGTTCATCCTGCGTATTTGGGTCTGCATCTCTAGAGGCTCCCATATCATGTAAGACTCTGATTTAAAAACCGTGCTATGCCTCCCCCTGGTTAACGTGTCTTTTGCCACAGGAGGGTTGGCCACACCCAACTATTTGGAGGAAGGTCTCTCACTGGGTAGGGAGGTGTCTTACTCTTTTGGCCTCCGCAGTGGAAACTTGGATGTCTCACAGCTTCTCAAATGGAACATGTCCCAAATAGAACTACTGGCTTCCGCTCTACTGAGATGGCTCTTTCTTCCACCCCACAGCAGCCAATGTCAGCAACCTCTGCCCAGCTGCTCAAGCCACAAACCTGGGTGTCACCTAGCTCCTTTCCTTCTCTCACGCTCCCTTTCAAATCTGACTCTAAGTTCTTTCTGCTGTGCTCCCACCATGTCTGTCACCTCTGGCCTCTTTCAGCATGCTCAAGCTGTTCTAGGCTGGTCCCCACAGCACGGCCTGCTGCCTGGATGGCACTAACAGCACCCTCCTGACCACAGAACTTTAACTCCCATTTTTTCTAAGGACTGTGAGCTCAAGAGCTCTTGACTCGGCCAAATCAAGCTGTCACTTCATTTCCATCTTAAGAACAGAATGAGTTTGGATGGGGTGAATTGGGTCTCTTTTTCCAACTGGAGAAACATCAAGGTCTTTCTGACCTTCTCCTCTTCCTGCCTTCTTCCACCTTCTCCCCCCAGGCCACATGAAAGATTTCTCTGTCCTACTTTCCCCCAAAAGTAGAGCATAAGACCCATATTCCAGGGTAGAACATAAGACCCATCCAGTTAGGTTTCTCCACAGCTGTCTACTCCCTCATCAGCCCTAGCAGAAAAGCAGTTCCACTGGGGTCTGGGTTTTCATTTCCAAAGGCCTCTATGTCATGTAAAACTCCTACTGACTAAACCCACTAGGCTTTCCTCGTACCAATCTGTCTTTCATTATGGGAACCTTGGCGGTGAGTTTTGCAAAGGGTGAGGAAAAGGTGCTGCTTTTCCTCCCTGGGGTGCAGTCTTTTCCACAAGGCTCTGAGGCTGACCTTCCCACCAAAGACAGATTCTAGCATTTAGAAGCTTCAGGCAAGCATTAGAAGAAGGCAGAAACCTATTTTATTATGAAACTGAATGGTGGTGGTTCATTTATTACAGTAATCAATAATACCAGAACAGGGAAGGAAAGGCTCTCTTGGAGAAGAATCAGTACTATTCCATCAGAGCTTGATCGCTGTACCCCTGAGGCGAAGAACCTGCTGTGGATAGGGAGGGTAACGACCAATCTCCAGGGCATCCCTGGAAGTGTACAATTTCTGAAATATTTAAATTAATACCATTTTAGCTTTGGAAATTTAACCTAGGGCAGGCTGAACATTCTTTTGATTTGACAATTTTCCCCATGCAGTTCTTATAATAATGGTGAATTAATTTGGAGATATGGAGTTACTTAAAAAAAAAAACTAATTACTTCTAGCATCTATGTTTTTATAAGGTAAGATGAAAAATCTTTATGATAGTCAGAGAAACTTCTGAAAAATCTAAAATATTGTTATATTATTTTTCTCAGCATAATGTCCAAATTTGGGAAGTATCAAAAAAGACTTCAAAGGAAATTTGGCCCCTTGAGTAAGATGGACTCACGGCTGCCTGGTTAATCAAACAAAATACTATAAAATATTTTACAAGAAAGACTTCAGGGAAACTGAGCTTGTTTACAGTGAAGATTCTTTGTCCTTTGTTATTTTTTAAATAATAAAAAACGGCAAAGTCAACACAAGGCCAGAAAAATAATTTTCTAAAATCTAGGTAGACTATCCACTATCTAGACAGATAAAGACTATAAAATCTATGTATCATTGTTAAAGAGAGAATGGCACATTCCAATTCTGAATTAATATAGCAGTTAGCAGGAGAGGTTTCATGTGGTTTCCATTTTTTACCTCATCTTGTAAATAAATTCAGCAAAACTGACAAAACTTTGCCAAAATGTTAGCCCCTTTGTGTATGTTCATTTCAAGCTGTGGTGTTATAAACCCAAACAAATGAAATGTACTTGCTTTAAACCTCTGCACCTTGCTGGACCTTCTCACTGTGCACTCGTGTTCTGGACCAGCAGTGTTTCAGGACAAATCCAGTCCCTATTTTTCTTGAAACACCAGGTTTGATCCCATGAGTTTGCACACATTGCTTATTTACCTCTGTTGCTCTCCAGTATACCTTTCAGCCTTGACTGTTCTACTATTATTATTTTGCCTTTGGGCACTGGGGATTGAACCCAGCTCCTCAGGCAAGCTAAGAAAGATACTGCTGAGCTACCTCCCCAGCCCTGAGGTCTGGCTGAGATACAATCAAATCCACTCCTCTTGTGCATCCTGGTATTTTTTTCAGTCCTGCAATTCTGTAACATGCAGTCAGCCCACCATCCCCACAATCAAGACGTAATTCTACCAATGATCACCTCCGAATCCCCTGGTTCTCATTATCAATCAGCCCTTCACTCCACCTCCAGTCCAGAAACCACTGGTCAGTTTTCTGACCCTGTAGAGTCTCCTTCTCTAGAATGTCATGCAAATGGCATCCCACAGGACATGGCCTTTCAAGACCAGCTTCTGCCACTTAGCATGAGCATTTGTATAGCTGAGTCTCCACAGTGAGCTCCTTCCTATTGCTGAGTAGGATTTCACTGTTTGGATGCACAACAATTTGTTTATCCATTCACAAATTAGAGTACAGTGTAATTGTTTCCATTTTTGAGCAATTATGAGTAAAATCTTTACAAAAATGTGGGTACCTGGCTTCTCAGGCTTCCATTTCACATGGACATGTCTAGGAATGAGGTTGTAGGCTCCTGGGGCAAGTGAATATTGTGCTACCAAACTATTTCCCATGTGCCCGATTAATTATGCATGGTCACCAGCAACATACAAGGAGGGTTCTAGGACTTTCTCTCTCGACAAGCACCTGGCACGCATCAAGCCCTGTGGCCGTTGGGATTGCTGCTGTTCAAGGATTTGTTGTTGTCACTAGTAGTGGCAGTGGTTTTGCTTGTTTGTCTTTGTACCAGGGATGTGCTACCATTGAGCTATACCCCAGCCCTGCTTTTGTTTTTAATTTTGATACAGGGTCTCACTAATCGGCTGAGGCTGGCCTCAGTGATCCTCCTGCCTCAGCCAGGCCTGTTACAGGTGTGCCCACTACACCCAGCAATAGGGTAGTGGTCTTTATCTATTCCAGTAAGTGTGCAGAGGTATCTCAGTATGGGTTTAAGTTGCATTCCCTAATGATGAGCATCTTGTCATAAGCGGGTTTGCCCTCCATATCTCTTCTTTAATGAAATGATTTTCCATTAAACTTGGGCTGTTCACTTTCCTTTTGTGGAATGTTGATGGTTCTTGACACATTCTGGAGGCAGGGGCCTTACCTGACAGATGTTTAGTAGCATTTCCTCCTCACTGATGACTTGTCTTTACATTCTTTGAATAGCATCTTCTGATACAGTACAATTTATCTGTTTTTTTTTTTTTTTTTTTCTCTGAGGGGCTGTGAGTTTAGTGTTATAGCCAACAAAACATGGCCTCACTCTAGGACAAAGATTTTTCTCCTATGTTTCCCTTTTAGAATTTTTATACTTTGGTCTTTACATTTAGTTCTAGAATCCATTTTCGGGTATGGCTCCAGCTATGAATTAAAGAATCATTCTTTTGCAGGTGGATATCCAACTGCTGAGGCACTTGTTGGAAAGACTACAATTTGTTAATTGTTCCCCGTGTGCCTTTATCAAAACCAGTTGGCCATACATTGCTGGAGACTGTATTTAGACTCAGTCTGCTCCTGGTTGGTATGTCACCCTTTGGCCACCCACACTCCTGATCATGGAGCTTGGTAGGCAGTGTGGCATTTGGTTAGTAAGAATGCTCCAGTTTTGTTCTTTTTAAAGATTATGGCTCTACTATAGATTCGTGGCCTTTCCACATAAATTTTAGAATCAGCTTGATGCTTTCTACAAGGAAGCTGGGGGTGCGCTGCACCGGTAGATCCACTTGGGAAGAATAACATCTTCTAGCCCGTGGGCATGTCCTTGTTTACTGAGGCCATCTTCTATTTTATGGGTCATTTTTCTATAGCTTTCAGCAGAGACATGGTGTACAGAATTTGTTAGATTTATGCCCAAATGCATCATGGTTTGGATACCACTGTAAATGGTAATGGGTTTTCAAATGTCCAAATATTCATTGCCAGTACGTATGAAATACAAATGACTTTTGTATGTTGACCTTGTAGCCTGTACCCTTGGCTAAGCTTGACTGTGGGTTCCAGGATCTTCTCTGTGGATCCTTTGGGATTTTCCAGGTAGACAACCAGGCCATCCAGCAGTGAGCCACTTATGTCTTCCTTTCTAATCTGGGTGCCTTTGTTTCTTCTTGTTGCATTTTCCCTGCCTTGTGGTGCTGACTAGAACCTCCAGAGTGATACTGAAAAGAGACGGTCAGAACATAAAACCCCCACAAGTAATCATAACCAAAATGACTGATTTCTGTTTCACAGAGGGTGAGTGAAAACTCACCATCACACACGAGCAGTTTGGTGGATTGTGAAAGTGCAGTCATTCATAGAGAAGCTTCAGTGTTCATCAACACCCTCAGAGCTGTCTGCACATCTCAATTCTTCTCACTCTCCTAATGCAGGAAAATGAAACAAGTTCCTCCTTGTGACCTGAAAGTTCAGCTCTCCATGGCATATAAAAATAGCAGGTACAGTGCTTAGGAATCAAGGTTAATCAGCGTTTCCCTATTCATTCTCCCTGATATTACCTCCTCAATAATATCAAATTAACTCAACTGAATATTAATTTAAGGTTTCAAATTACCTCAGGATGTTGGAAATTGCACACTCCAAAGCTGATATACTACAAAGCACAAGTACAACAGTTTTCAGAATGACCATTCAATTTAAACAAAATTTACATTTTCATAATCCAAAATGCTGTATAGGAATATCTGTGCATTTTATCAGTAAACCCAGAGGGAAGTCCATGAGAAAAGCAACCAAAATCTCTATACCCTATACCAAGCTTAAATGGGAAGAAATATAGCTACAACTTGTTTTTTAAACCAAAGTTACTGAATTAAAGATTTATCTTAACTAAGTTAACATGGATTCCTATATCAATTCATCTCCTGAACTATCTCATTCAGCAAGATTTTTTTTCTCTAGTACTTTAAAGGAGGTACTTTCCTTATTATTTTTATAAATTTGGAGAATGTAAAACCTACATAAATATCAATTTCTGAAAAGAAATCAGACCAGAATTTCTTTCTTTTAAGACATGCAATAATCTACTTGGGAGGCAAAAAAAAAAAAAAAAATTCACAATTGTACAATGAGATGTCAAGGCTGTTTCTGAAAAATAGACACACATGTCCAGACACAGCTCACAGCTCCAGAATCAAGTTAAAAACAATCCCAGAAACATTCAAAAAAAAAAAAAAAAACTGGTTCAGATCTCAAAGGACTATTCTTCCAGTGAGCATGAAATTCTTAATTGATTTGCACTCACAAATAGAGCAATATGCAAAAAATAGAAAAAGGCTAGCAAAGCAGAATCTTCATCTCACTGGGCAGAGAATAGATCTCCATTGCCCATAGACAAGAGATCACCAAATGGCCACACCATAAAACCAAATCTCCAGTTACTAGGGATCCCAATCGGAATAAAAACACAGAAACGAATCAAAAAGTCATTATATCTAGACACGAAGAAAGAGAGAGAGAACTAAAGAAAGAGAAAGAGAGAGAGAAATCTAGAGAAATATGGAGCCAGTAGTTCTCTTGCCACATGGGACTTAATCTGGAAGCAAAAAAAAAGACACGCCTGGGCTTCAGGGGTCCTCAAGATACACTTCTCAACCAACATCGTTTAATTGGCTTTGTCGGATGAGTCCACTGGGCATCACTGTAAGAGTAACCTACAGAAATCATTATTTTTGAAAAGAGAAGATCCTGACTCTCGCCTAACCATAAAATGAACACCTGTCAAAGATTTTATTCAATTCATTCATCAATGAGAGAAACAGTAGTAGGTTAAGACAGGTTCAAAGAACATTTTAAGAGGGAGGTATTGAAAGATAAATTTACAAAAGAAATGGTAGGATGTGATTTCTCAAATACAGAATGTTTTAAGTCCAACAGGGTAACAAACCTAACCTTTGGGGCCATCAGTTTCAAACAGGAATTACTTGCATCTCTACTAGATAAAAATCTCCAACTTAAGTATAACTTCACATAATCTAACCGTTTAATGAATAATAACCAGAGCGCTGAACAAAACATATCCCCCACGTTGGGTAGGTCTGGGCTTGCGTATGACGCTGAAAGCCCATGGCCCTTACCCATTTGACTTATTTCCAAGTTAGGATAATTTTTCTGAATACAAAAGAAAAAGTCCACCAACTAGGGAGATAAAAGCTTCATGCCTTTGTGTCCTTGGAGGGCAAAATTAGTAAAATTGACTGCTCTTGATTGATTAAAAGGCACCTACTTCCTTTTGTCCAAGGTTACAAAGCTGCTCTGGTCAGGACCAAGGCCAGGACTTTGACTCCCACCATTCCGCAGGCTTTGTTTGAAATACTTCTGAAGTTCCTTAAGTATGGAGACAGTCAGAGAATCAACTAAATGAGGGTTCCAGTTAACCTTCAGGTGCCTGGTGGAGAGAGCAGACTCAGGCTGGGAAGGCCAGGGGCGTGCGCCTCTCTGTGAGGCTGTGTGTCTCGCTCAGCGATCGCCAAAGAAACAGAATCCTAGGATATGAGAGAGGACTTGGGATCTGGCTCACCTGGCTCTGGAGCCGAGACATCCCATCAGAGTTCATCTGCCAGCCGAAGACCCTAGGATGCCAGTGATGTGTCTCGGGCCATGTCCTCCAGCCTGAGAACTTGGGGGGCATTTGTGTTAAGTCCTGTGGTCCAAAGGCGGGAGAGTCCACATGTGCACGGGCAGGGAAATCCTGCCTGGCTCCGGAAGCAGGAGCCCCAACTGCTTTTCTTCTATTTGGGCCCTCACCTGGACGGGGCCTCTCCATGCTGAGGGCATCTTCCCAACAAGGTCACCCAGTTTCCCTGCCACCTCCTCTGGCAGCATCCTCACAGATACACCCAGAGTCATGCCTTGCTAGTTTTCTAGATATTCCTGGGGTCCATCAAGCTGACACCCTAATGAGCCAGCCCGAGGTGAAAGGCCTTCTTAACTTGAGGCTGACAACCCAACACGTATGTGCTCCTTTCTCCCTGCCACCTGCCCCCTTTATGAAAATGTCTCCTTCCAGAGGCACTGTGGGCCCTGGCCTGAGGGTGTCAACTAGCAAAGTCCCCGCCCTGTCCAGTGGTGCAGGAAGACTGCGAGTGGGGGGAGGGAGACTTTAATATTAAAGTGAGACTCCTGATTTTAGTTCTCAAGCCCTCGACACCTGTACTGTACAGCATGGCCAGCTGGATGCTTCTGTTTCCTGTGACCCCCTAAAATCTCCTTTTCATTTTCAGTTCAACCTGCTCTCTGCTTTAAAATGTGGGTATGGCCGTGCATGGTGGTGCATGCCTGTAATCCCAATGACTGTGGGAGCTGAGGCAGGAGGATCACAACCTCAAGGGTAGCCTCAGCACATAGTCAGGCTGGGGTGTAGCCCAGCGGTGGAGAGCCCCAGGGTCTCATCCCCAGTACCACAAAAAACAAAGTGAGAAGGAAGCCACCATACAGACATCCACGCTGTCAGGATGAGGCTCATCAACCTGCTGGAGCCTATATTTCTTAAACTTTATACAGAAAACTAAAACATAGGAACAGATAACCACATAAAACCATGACAGCACTTAGTGATTCTTTCTGGTGTGCGCCTGGTAACCAGCAACAAGGTCAAGAACTATAACTAGGGGTGGGGTTGTGGCTCAGCAGTAGAGCACTGGCCTAGTACATGTGAGGCCCTGGGTTCAATCCTCAGCACCACATTAAAAATAAGTAAACAAAATAAAGTATGTGTCCAACTGCAAATATATAAAACATTTGATAGCCACCACACTAAAGGACATACGCTGCCCACTGCTAGAGGACAGCCGAGGGAGCCGGGCTGGGAGAGGACGCCAGGGTAGTGTTAGCTCCTTGAGTGCAGGGCACTTGGCTCCGCATCACGTGCTTCACACTTTACAATGACTGCCACAGCTTCTGTTCTCACCTATCAGAACATTTTAGAAAACATAAAATATTTTTAAAGAAGATGAAATATCTGTCCATATTATGCAAAAAAAATGAATACGGAATATTATAAAGAAAGCAATTAATCCACACTTAAAACTAATTGCTTAACCCAGTGGGTCTTTAAATTATTCATTAGTGCTATTTAAAAATAATTGCAGTTTATGAGGAAAATCCATTATGGATTTCTTTTAAGAATGAAAAAGAAAGGGTTTCCTTTTCTTTCTTTATTTTCCTCTTCTTTTTTTATTTATCAACTGTTTACAGCTCTTAAAGCCAACCTGTATAGACAAGTTTAATATTTTCATTATCTCCAACCCTGATCTAATCCACTTTATCCTTTGTTATGCCCACACCTCCCTGTAACAGATTCCAAACACCCAAAGAGACAATAACATTGTCCTAAAAGAATATGGAAGATGCATCCGAAAGGGGAAAAAGAAGACTCAGAACGAAGCAGGACACCCCGGCCTAGCTATTAATTCACCTTCAGGGGCATCCCTCTCCGCTTGTCCCCAGCTGAACGGCCTGGGATCTCTTAGTACATTCTGCTCACCTGCGTCAGAACTCCTGAATTCTCACGTACTTCATGCCCCAGCTTTCCAATTTCTGTTTCTCTGCTTCCTCCAGAGAATTATCAGAGCCACAGGCACAAAATGGTAGGACTGGAAGGAACTTTTATCTGGTTTAGGGGTTTCAAAACTGAGTTCACTGGTACCCAGGAGCTTCCAGTGGGACGAGGAGGCTGAGTTGGCATGACTTGGTGATCTCCAACCTCACCCACTCCCCATCTCCAAATCTCATTGGAAGGGTTCACTTTGAGCCTTTTTAAGAAGAAACCAAAATTCAGACCTGACTCTCATGGTATAAATAAGAAAACCAAGGCCCAGAAAGAGGAGATGTGCCCAAGGTGGACCGGCCAGTCACAGAATGGGGAGCACACCCAGGCTCTTGGTTCCAGGCCTAATCATGAACCCCCTTGGTCAGGCCAGGTACATGGAAAAGAGCATCATCCTCAGGGCCAGAATGCTCTGAGTCTAAATCTGATCTCAGCCATTGTCTTGTTATTCGTTAGAGTTATATGTGTTCTTGAGATCTCTGAGCTTCCATCTTTTCATCTGTTAAAAGAGGAGGTACAGATAGCAGCTCCAAAGGACAGGACAAGCTGCTGTACACAAAGACACCTCGAGCATGCTGCACACAAGCTAGTGCTCCCGCGAGAACAGCTTCTGCTCCCCCCTCCCAGGGGTCCTCAATCCACCCATGGAAAATGTGCTCAGGTTGTTCACTTCCCGTCCCTCCCCGAGCACCGCTCACCCTCCCAGGGACATGTACATCAGCACATGCACACACCCTCAACTCCCTTGCCATGGCTGCCCACAGGCAGGAAGGAGACCCTGTGGCCTGCAAGTCCAATGATGGTCCCCTCCAGAAACCGTGCAGATACCTGGATACCCTAACACCCTAGGGTTCTCCTGCCTGCACCCACGGCTCTTCCCTCTAGACCTCATTAAAATCAAACCACCCAGGCAGAATCTGAACTTTTGATAGTTACAATAGCTATCAACTGGAAACAATTAGAAAACAGATGGTTTGGGGGCCAGAGAAGAGATGAAATCTGGTCAAATTAACATCAATGTGAACCTGACCTTATTAACACCTGGGATTTCTGATCCCTTCCTGGGGCAGTGGGGCTTTTTCGGTGGCCTCTTCTCCCCCTCTTCATAGTCATTTGTTTGAAATGGGATTAACTCCACCCCAAGCTGCAGGGGGACATTTGTTATGGTTTGGACTTTAAATGTCCCCTGAAGGCTGTGTTAAAGGCTTGGTCACCAGCCTGTGGTACTGGTGGGAGGTGGGGGACCTTTAAGAAGGGGACCTGGGGGCGAGGAGGGGATAGGAGGACCCAGCCCCCTCTTCCCGGTTCACTCCCCAGCCGGCACAAGGCTAGCAGCTTCCTCCCTCACACTTCCTCTGTGATGTACTGCCCCGTCCATCACAGGACAGACACAAGGAGCCAAGAGACCATAGACTAAAACCTCTGAAACCATGAACCAAAATAAACCTTTTCTCTTGTTACGTTGTTTATTGCAGGCATTTTGTCACAGGAATGGGAGGCTGGCTGACACGGGACCCATTAGTTGAAGCCACTAGCCACGTCCCATTCCTCTGGCCACAGCAATTGATTCTGGCATGAGGACATTACTCAGGGCCACAAGAGCAAAGGGATGTTTGCTGCAACCATTGGGAAAAACCAACTCTGTTTAGCTGGTTTTGACCCTTATTTATTTAAATCTTTGATATTTTGTTCATCACAGATTTTTTTCATTCTTTTTTTTTCTACATATGACAATAACTTTG
The DNA here is from genome assembly GCF_045843805.1 of Urocitellus parryii. Classification (NCBI taxonomy): domain Eukaryota; kingdom Metazoa; phylum Chordata; class Mammalia; order Rodentia; family Sciuridae; genus Urocitellus; species Urocitellus parryii. The sequence goes on along the minus strand of NC_135539.1, from coordinate 25,392,896 downwards.
TCTATCTTGATGCCTGTGTTTGTAGGCTCCCTCTCCCTAAATTTTGTATGTGAAACAAGTATCTCAGTCCCCCCCAACTTCATCCCAGACCCCAGCAGGGGGCGGGGGACACAGGGCTCACAGATGTCACAGCCATTCTTTCCTACCTTAAGGAGAAACTTGGGACAGTTTATAAGGAAGCCACCTTTACATAAGATCAAGAGACGTGAGACTGTCCTGGTTTTTCAAGCTAGGAGAGCAGGTGTGCTTAAAGCTGGCCCTGCCACTTGGTGATCTACAAGAGACAGTGAAGTCTCTTTATTCTGCAAGCCAAATCGGGTTGCTTCCCGCGACTTATGAACAAAATAATGCAAGATGGTACCATGGCCATTTACGTGGGACCAGCCTGCAAGTGCCTTGTTGCAGGGTCTCTAAGTGTCTGAGGATAGAAGCTTCCCGACTTATAGTGGGGCTCCATTCCTGTCAGACCCTGGGAGGCGGAACACCCCACAGACTGCCAGCGTCCCCTGCCGAGCGTCTGAGCTCAGCAGCTCTGGGCACTGGAGAGTGCCAGTTGGTGCCACCCGTGACCTTTTGGGTATCAGGAGCTTCAGCTCATGGCCATTGCCCAGCATCACTGGAGGATCCAAGGGCACATCACCAGGGGGCAGAGATCACAGTTTGAAGTGTGGTTTCTACACAATGTATATTTTCTGCACCATAACACAGTCCAAAATTCCAAAGTCAAAAACTCCTGAATTGAGCCATGGTAAGTCAGAGGGCCAACTGTACTGCGTTGATCGTCGCTCAGTCCACCAGAGCCAGTGTGTCCTGAGGGCTGCGGTCAACGTCCTGCACAGCGGTTTCCACTACCGTAGGAAGTGGAAACCATTCATCGGGCTTCTTTTCTGTGCCGGGCACCATGTTAAACCCCACGTTCACTTCACCTAAAGCCACTGGCATCAGAAGTACTATAATTACTCATATTTTAGAAGAAACACTGAAAGAGGAAACACTGTATGTTCGAGGTCACATGGGCAGTGACAGAGGATAGAGTTGCACCAAATTTGGTAGCACCAGAGCCCGTGTTCTTAACAGCTACCAATTTGGTCTCAAGATTTGAGCTACAGATGCAGGAGAACATCCGCTGTGTAACAGACACTCGGTAGGTATTTGAGAAATTAATGGATGAAGGAATACGGGAACTACTGAAAGGTGAAATGCACGATTTCATTTCATTTTCATTTGCCTTTCTCAACATGCAGTGTGGAAACACCGCATCTCCCAATTACACTTGAATTGACAGAGGTTTTTTTTTTTTTTTTTTTCTGTTCAAGGGCACGGTTCTCAGGGTTGCACATTCTCAACATGACTGAATTCAAATTTTTGAAAAAAAAAAAAAAAGCAATACATGCAGCAAGATGAAACTCTCCATCTAAAGCCATCCCATGGCAAATTTGGTCTCCTGACTTCAAAGGCCTAGGATAGAATCAAAGCAAATCAAGGACTTGAAAATGTTTTGTAAACTGTGAGCAATCTTACAGCTGATTAATAGTATGTTTTTATGCTTCTTTTCTTCATTCAAGGACTTGCCATCCTACAAGCCTAAACTGGATGCTAAATTTCTTTTACTCTAAGACCTAGGGCGATCAGCTGATGAGCACGTTTGTAAGACAAAATCAATACAATGTTAAGCAATAAATTTATCTAACAAAGGTAAACATCACAGTAGAGAGTTCCAGGTTTTCAGCATTCTTAACCAAAGCAATAAATAAATAAACTCCTCCCAAAGTCAAGACAGAAATATAATTATTCAGTCTCTCCATGTTAGATTTGCCCAGAAATTGAAATATTGTTAGCAAACACAGATTTAAATTTTGTGCTCCAATGAATTGGTAGATCTCTTAGTTTATTGTTTTGATTTCTCTGCATTCTACCACAGGGAAATTATGCAGACTCTTACAGTACATGAAAGGAATGCTGATAATTATGGAATTGGTGGCATAGCTTGAAGAGGATTTCATGACTCTCCTGATCCTTTGGCATGTCTACTTCAGGCTATTGTGTGTGGTCATGTGGCTGCTGTTCCTAAGACCCTTGGAATCATGTATGTGCTAAGTTGTTGAAACCATGTGGTGAACTCCAACTGACCATTCAGTGCAGCAAATGAGGGTTAGCCTGGGCAGCGTTCCCCTAAGGAGCTGGTTGCTTACAAGATTTCAATTACCCGAGAGTCCCAAGCTACAGGTCACAGCACAGACTGACCAAACCCCACTTGTAGGTCAGAAGCAAGTTTCATAAAGTGGAAAGCCCAGCATCCCACAACCAGACCCGGAGGACACACATTAGATGCACTTTGGGTGCTTCTGCACAGCCAAGCAGAGGACATGTATGTGTTCCCACCGGCACAGGGGCCAACAGAGGCAAAGATAATTCAATCCTTTATTTTAGCTGCATGACACTTTATAGCACCACTTTCTCTTGTTGTTTGTTTGTTTATTTATTTATTTATTTATTTATTTATTTATCTTACCACAATGCAAGGATCTCACAGAGATACAGGCTTTGCTTGCAAAGAGCACCATGCTTGGGGGTGAGAGAACTGAGAGTCTGAGAGCTTGTGGGGGGCAAGGGTCCCATCTGCATTCTCCGTAGCAGTTCACTCCTGTTAAGGTCCAAAGTCTTCTCTTTGAATAAATAATGAGCCTTGACTTCATGAAGGCAGGGAGTCTTGGTTACAGGCTAAACACCTCCTTTCCCCTCACCATCCAAACACACACAAGAGAAAGGTAATGGGGGCAGTGGAAAATATACAAGTGTTTCATTCTGCATTTCCTGGCTGGCAGGCTTTAGGCACAATGCTGAATCCCACTGATCTCCAAAACAGGACTTAATATGCTACATTCCTACTTCACGAAATTATGAGATTTTATTTCAATTCCATTATAACCCTTGTATAATATATGCACTAAATAAATGGTAGCTATTATGATCATCAATATTATAGATTACAATTCCAGACCTCTGAACACTCTGAATCTTTTGTATTACATGTGGTCTAATCTACCATCTTCTTACTAAAATTGTGAATTTAATTCCAGGTATCATTTTCCCAGGGAAGGGTTAAATACATGCTATTTTGTTTAAGATTAGAGAGGTCACATTCCCCAGATGGTTTTCTCTGAATATTGCAATTATTTTTTTCATGTTAGTAAGGACACAAAGAAACCAATGTGTTTGGGGGAAAGTGACTAAGGAGGTTCTGGAATCCAAGGCAATATCCTATCAGAAATTGTTTTAGAAACTAGATTTCTCACTAGAAAAAGAGAAATCAGGCAGAAAGCATGACAGTTGTCCTCGGATGTTGAATAGCTGGTGCAAAGAGATGTAAGACACTGAGCTTGCCTGAGGGCAGTGAGAACATGGCATCAGAGAGCCCAGACATCTCCAGCTAAGAGGCTAAGGTGTCTTGGAGCTCGGGTCTTCCTTGAATTGTGCATTCTGCTTTAATTCAGCCTAGCAAGAAATATGTGTTAATTTTTAAACTATGGTCTTGCAGTGCTGCCCCTTCTGCATATTCCAAAGCAGCTAGGTCTCTTACTGGGAATGGGTAGCCTGCAAGTTAGACCGGACCCACTGTCATCCACGTGAGGAGAACAGTCCCAAGACACAGATATGTGGAGGCAGAGGCAGATGCCTTTATCAACTATTTAAGGAGTTCTGCCATTGGCAGGTGCCAGGCCCTCCCTGATCTGATCAGAGCTCTCACCCAGGACCCTGATCACCACTAGAAACATGGCGAGGTCCACAAGCAGACAGGCCTGACAGTTCAACATACCTCTGCACTCCAGAGCTAAAAACCAGACCACAGCAAAGCAAGGCCTTCCTAATTAGAAAAGCAGACAATCAAATCCTTAAATTCAGAAAAGAATAGGAAAACAACTGTTTACAAAACTTGATTATCATAATACAGGTTAAGCCTCCTTAATCCAAAAATATGAAATCCAAAATGCTCCAAAATACACAATGAGAGTATCAACATGATGCTATAAGTGGAAAGTTCCACACCTGATCTCCAGCGATAAGCTGTAGTCAAAACACAGGTGCATTAAAAATATTGCATAAATTACCTTTAGGCTATGTGCACAAGGTTTATGTGAAATATACATAAATTTTGTATTGAGACTTGGGACCCATCACCAAGATATTGTATTATGTATTTGCAAATATTCCAAAGTCCAAAAAGTCCAAACTACAAAAGAGTTCTGGTCCCAAGCATCTCAGATCAGGGATTCTCAACCTGTTCAAAGTAAGATCCAGTGGATTAAGAACATGGAAATCTCTACTCTATAAAAAATAATGCAACTTTCGTTTTATTTGATAGTAGTGCCAGTGCATTAAAATACACCCTTTCTAAGAAAATCAAAATCTAATTAATTTATTTAATTCATGCCAAAAAGTAAAGAATTTGGCCAATCTATTGGAAGAAATACAAATGAATTTATACATGAATTTTATGACACTGTGACTCTATCATTCCATTTATTTTTCCAACACAAACCAGTTTGTAGAGGAAGTCTCAGTGGGACACAAAGGGCTTGTACTCCTTGGTCTGGACCTTGCAATGCAAGTGGCAAATCTGACACCCAAACTTGAACCTCCTCCTCCTCCTGTGTGTCAGGCTGAGTATCTTATCCAAAATGCTTGGGACTAGAAATTCAGATTTCAATTTTTTTCAGCTTTTGTAATGTTTGCATGGACATAAAGAGATATGTGGGGATGGGACCCGAATCTGAGCACAAATGCCACGTTTCATATTCACCTGTTACGGTGAAGATGTGAGGTATCCCCAAAGTTCTCACAGTGAGACAGTGCAAGAAGGTTCAGAGGAGACATGATTGGGCTGTGAGAGCCCTGACCCAATCAGTGAATTAATTCCCTGATAGGGATCAACTGGGTGGTAACTGAAGTGAGAGGTGTGGCTGGGGGAGGTGGGAACTGGGACATGGCTCTGGGTATATATTTGTATCTGGGAAGTAGAGTCTCTCTACTCACCACGAAGCCACTTCTCTTTGCCACACTCTTCCGCCATGTTGTTCCTGCCTGCCTCACCTGGAGCCCTGAGGAATGGAGCTGGCTATCTATGGATTGAGACCTCTGAAACTATGAGTCCCCAAATAAACTCTTCCTCCTCTACAGTTGTGCTGGTCAGATCAATTATAGTGACAGCAGCCAAAAAGTTGACTAAAACAACACCTCACGCCTATAACCTGAAGTTACTTTAAGCCATATATTTAATAAGCTTATGCGTGAAACAGATTTGAATGAATTAAACCATTACACTGTGGCATCATGTCAGAGCTCAAGAAGTTTTAGATTTGCATTTAATATCAGGAAGTCTCAAATTATGTAAGAGGCATCCAAAATACCAGCCAAAGGTGGGCCAACCCAAGGCAGTGGGATAACCTGGGGGAAGGTGCTATGTTAAGAGCCAAAATTAGATCAAGTGGAGCCAATGCTACAAGTACAAACTGAAGGCACAAGCTGGGAGAGGGACCCTCACACACCCTTCAGAGCCTGGGTATCAACAAAGTTAACCTCGGTTTCCAAATCTCAGTTTCCAAATTTATACAAGGTTGCAAGTGGGACCTCCATTCATAAGCACCATCACCACTTTGTACAACTCCAAACGACATCATTTACCTAACTTCGATATGGATGGGGGCCTTGGGAGGTATGTGATAGTCCCCTGGGGTGGCTAGCATATCAGCAAATATCTGAGCTAATGAATGAGCCTAGCCCATTGCCTAGCTCTCTATTGCCAGGTGGTCCTGTTGTTTTCCCTATTCAATACTAAATATGTCATGGCACTGTGATATGTAAAATATTTTGAGTCTTTATGGGGAAAAAAAGTAACCCATTTGCAAGTCAATTGCAAATAAGAATAATGGAAATCAAGAGCAAGTGAAAAGAAGTGTAAGGTAAATTCAAGGGTAAGATATCAAATTTGGTAGTGCCTTAGAGTCACAAATACTCAACAAGAATTCAAGAGAAAGTAATTCTGAAACTGTTCAATGAATGTTCCAACAAGAATTTATTTTAATTGCTTTATAAATGGCTTCAATCTCATATTTAGGGAATCATTAGGGGCCTGAAAGGGTCAGTTAAAATTTTTACTTATGCTTAACTAAATTTTATGGAGAAAACTACATGTTTTAATAGTATTCACAGAATTAAGGACTCACAAAGGTCTCAAGATGTGTCCTTCTAAAATAGCAAAGGTCTGTAACTCAATATCACTTAATTTTCACAACAGTCCTGTGAGGTAAGTGCAATCATGCTCATTTTATAGATGAGGCAACCTGCCCCAGAAGAGTCTGAATTACCTGCCAACTAGGCAAACTGAAGGGAGGACTGTCCTGTGCCATCCCTTCTTCATCCCCAGGATCTGGTGCATGGCAAACCTTCAGCATGTCATCCTAGGGCTTCTCCAAGTGTGGTCCTCGGACCAGCAACACAAACACACCTGGGCCAATTCTCAGGCCACCCCAGACCTCCTGACTGAGACGCTCCAGACACAGCTGTTTTCCCACAACTTCCAGAATATTCCAATGCACTCTGAAGTGCGTGAAAATCCCTGTGTTCCATATGTGTTGAATGGAGATTATGCAGGTAGATCAGGAATCTCAAGAGTCCTAAGGCCAAAGTCAAAGGGAAAAGCTAATGTGATAGAGATTCAGATACTAGGTTCTAAAGAGGAGGCTAAGTAACATCCCAGCTACGGAAAGACCTTTAATGGTGTCTCCGTGTCCTGATTCTCAAAGGAGCTTTGTGCCCTCAAACCACCACCTGCCAGGATTCGCAGAGCTGAATGCTTGCATGGTAACTCTGTGGCAGCAGGCATGGAATCTGAGTCCCTTTCCAGCAAAGAATACAATTAGTCAAGTTTCCATTTTTTCCCTTCCTCCCAAATCCCCCAAAGCAAGGGCCACCTGAGGAAAGAAAATTTCATCTTGCACAAAACCAGATTTATCTTCATTCTTTGCACAACAATATGATGAAAGCCCAAATGATTTTTCCACATTTGGTAGCACTTAGAAGCTTTTCATCAGCACAAGAATAAAGAGGAGAACTATTTTCCTCATTTCTGTTTACTGCAGCAATACAGTTGAAAGAAAACAATTTAAATCTATAAACAACTAAGATGTTTTTGACTTAAAACAAGCACCAAAGTCTCAGTCATTATCTCGAATGGCAGCCTGTCTGAGATGAAAGCGACCTGAGAAAGTCGGTGCAAGATGATCTATGATGGGACCCGAGACCATTGCTTTTAAAGAGGAATGTGTGGATTCTAATGTAGAGCAGAGAAAGAAAACAACTTTCACATCAAACTCGTGATTTCTTGAATATGATTGCTTAAGGCAAAGCTCAGATCATTAGTAAGTAAACAAACGAAAGGAAGGTGATTGACAAAAAGAAAAAAAAGTAAGCAATTGCCCAAGTTGTCACTGCAAGGATGACAGAACTCATGCCAATGGGCATAGGGCTGGAGATCAGCCAATGCCTCATCCAGTCCTGGGGGAGAGGGGAATGCACCCCGTCCCTCGTGGTTCCATGAGCAAGCACTGGGGAGCTGTGGGTAGGGCTAAGGAACCAAATGAGGTGGGACACACAGAAACCCACACTGCCCCAGGGCTGAAGGGACCAGGCAAGGAAGCAGTGTGATAGTAGCTATGGAGGACTGGTGGCCTGGCAGGAACCCAGATGGAGAACTGGAGAAAGGGGTATAGAAGACATAGTTTACCCTCCCCTCCTGCTCTCCCTCCCCACCTAACCTCCCATTAGCCAAATTCAACCTAAGTCAGAGGCAGGAAGGCGATGATCTCAATGGTAGAGGCCAGCCTCCAGTAACATGATGAGACCCAGGATGAGTGGGAGGGCGGTCTAGACCAGCCTGCTTCTTCTCTAAGTGCAGGGCCAACTAGCAAGCAAGAGAGACAGGCCACAGAAGCTCCAGCAGACTCAATAGGCTGACCAGAAAGACGTTAGAGGGATTTGTGGATCTCAGAAAAAGCTCCCTGCAGCTCAGTATCATTGTCTGAAAAGTGAGGCTGCTATGAAGGTCGTGAAGTGCATGGAACATTGCTAGCCATCAGTAGGCACCCAATGAAAAGTCATCACCATCATGATATGTAAAGAAGCCATCATCCTGTGGGATTCTCTTTGTAAGAAATATCCAGAACAGACAAATCCACAAAGACAGAAAGCAGATTAGTGGTTGCCAGGGGCTGGGCTGGAGTGGGGTAGGGAGTGACTCCTAGGGTCTGGGGGTGGCTAAGAGTAAGGAGAACGTTGCAGAACTAGACAGATGTTGGTTGTACATTACCATGTACTATAGACAAAGAGATCTGCTCTCTTTAAAATGGCAGTGTTCATTTGCTGGGGCTGCTGTACCCAAATAGCTCCAGCTGGGTGGTCCAAACAATAGAAGTTTACTGTCCCACAGTTCGGAGGACCATAATTTCAGGATCAAGGTGTCTCAGATTGGCTTCATCTGAGGGTGTGAGTGAAAGATGAACTCCAAGATTTTCCTCTCAGTTTGCAAATGGTTCTCTTTTCCTCTTCTCATCTTCTTTCCTCGGTGTGTGTCTCTGTGTCCAAATCCCCTACTTTAAGGGTTATCAGTCATATTAGCTTAGGAGCCCGTCCTCCTGCAGTCTAATCTCATCCTAACCTAACTACATCCACAATGACTCTTTTTTCCAAAAAAGTTCACATTCTGAAATACTCCAGACATCAACACATAAATTTGAGGAAACATAACCCCACCCATGATGATGATTCGTTTTATATTATGTGAATTTCACTTCAATAAAAATGTGAAAAAAATTAATAATTAATTATGATGAGCATTATTCTGAAAGACTGGTCAGTGGTCCACTACCTCAGAAGCCACCCTGGGATAATGTCTTCATGCCACATGAAAGTACCTGTCAAGAATGAAATCGATGTGAGCCCTGATTTATCTTAAACTGAATATCAGTACTCTGACTCTCGTAGGTAATGCCCACCCACCCCAAGTTCATCCAAAAGTACTTGGTGCTGCAGGTTATGAAGATCCTGGGGGGACACAGAGGAGAGAGTGAAAAGATCTGTTGAGGATTACTGAACCTGTCCTCTGGACCAAAAACTACCTAAGGACATCGTGTTGCAGCATGCGTACCCTGACCTCTGGCTGACCTTCACTCCCATTAAGGGCTCAGGGACTAACCAGCTGGGAGTCCCTTGCTCCTGTCCGTGCTGGCCTTGGCTTCACCCTGTACCCACCCAGTCCGTTGAGTGCATTCACTTTTGGTGTCTCTGGGCGATGCCATTGGATGTTGTTATCAGTGTCTGCAGCCAGGCTTGGAGTCCACTGCCAGTGAGCAGGCCTGGCTCCCTCCACATGCTTCTGCAAATGGACTATGCTTGTGTCACTTCTGGACACTGGAGATGGTATTATAGTTTGGAAGTGGTCCCCCCCCCCCCAATGCAAGAAGGTTCAGAGGAGACATGATTGGGTTGTAAGAGTCTTAAGCCAATCAGTGAATTAATCCCCTGATAAGGATTAACTGGGTGACAACTGATCTGGTGGGTGTGCCTGGGGAGGGGGGATGAGGCGTGGCTCTGGGTATATATTTATATCTGGTGAGTGGAGTCTCTTTCTCTGCTTCCTGATCATCAGTGAGCTGCTTCCCTCTGCCACACTCTGCTGCCTTGATGTGGAGCCTCACCTTGAGCCCAGAGGAATGGAGCCAGCCTCTTATGGACTGAAACCTCTGAAATTGGGAGCCCCTAAATAAATCTTTCCTCCTTTACAGTTATTCTGGTTGGGTCCTTTAGTCACAGCAGTGAAACAGCTGACTAAAACAGATGGCACCTCCTGGGCCCCGTAGTCTGCATTCTAAACCCAAGGCTTTGTTGGCACACTCTCTGCCAGCTCCAAACATCTCCCCACGAAACCAAGTCGCTCTCAAGTCCACAGCTTCAGTTGTGCAGTGCCCTCCGTGTGCAGCAAGCCACCAAGCCTGCCCCTGAGGGCAGCACTTCTTGGAGTCCTGTCCACCACCTTGTTCTCCACATAGCAAATGGCATATGAACCCCAGGAGCATGAATTTGCCAGGAGAATAAGTAAATCACCCCCAAACCCAGCATTGCTCATAGTAGCCAAGTGGTGGAAACAGCCAGAGGCCTCCAAATGATGAGTACAAACAAAATGTGCTCTAGCTCTGTCTGCCATGAATATTATTTAGTCATAAAAAGAACTGATAAGCCCAGAAAACAACACCTTATATACAAGCGACCAGATGCAAAAGGCCATCTAATGCACAATTCCATTTATATGAAATGTTCAGAATAGGCAAATCCACACAGACAGGAAGGGGTTGCCAAGGCCTAGGTGGGGCAGGGGTAGTCGGGGAAGGTGGAGATCCATGGCTAATGAGTAGGGATTTCCTTTGGGGGTGAATAAAATGTTCCAGAATTAGAAATGTCCCAGCTGCATGACTTTGTAAATATACCAAATTTTAAAAAACAAACACCCCCGCACTGAATTGTATAGTGAATTTTGTGGTATGTGAATTACATTTCAATTTTAAAAGATCTTTGAGAAACAAGCGACATGAACAGTACCTCTCTGAATTCAGGGACTGAGCAGGTTTTCATAACAACACGTTTTCAGTCTCCATCAAAGCAGACAGCGGGCAATGCTGTGGTGTGGGTGTGCTATGTCCCCCTAGGTTCATGTGCTGGGGGCCTGGTCCCCAGTGAGGCCATGAAGAAACTTAAGAGGTGGGCTTGGTGGAAGGTCATCAGGTCATGGGAGCTCCATCCTCAGGAGGGGATTAATGTCATCCTCAAAAGTGGGTCAGTTCCAGAGGGTGGATTGTTATAAAAGAAAAGCTCTGGTCCTCCCCTGGTTTCTAACTTCCTTGCTTTCCCACCAGTCCCTTCTGCATGTTGTTAACCCCCTTTCCATTTCTCTGCCATGTTGTGACACAACCAGGGGACCCTTCATCAGGACGTCATGTTGTTTGGTGCCTCTTATCCCCAGAATTATGAGCCAAAACACCTATTTACTTGATAAGTGACTCAACTTAATATATTCTATGATAATAACACAAAATAGACTAAGACAGAGATAACCTAACAGATCCAAAAAGTGGTCACTCTGTATTCTGAGTCCGGGTGTCCACGGGATCAATTATCACTTCTCATAACAATTATTCATATGTATTAAGAGGTGGCCATGTGACCAGGGCTGTTCTAAAATCTCACATGTTAAAGCATGTTGATTTTCACAACAACCCTTTAAGGGTTGTACTATCATTAATTCTTCTATCTTAAGAGATGAGGAAACAAAGGCAGAGAAAGTTTAGACTCCCAAATCACAGAATGAGGGGTCCTGAACCAGGGAAGTCTGTGCCCAAAACCTTAGTTCTCATCCCCCACACCAGACTGTCTTTCAACTCAACAAATTCTGTTCCTGTTCCATGAGTGTTTCAAATGTGAACAGTGCTTCACCCTTCACAGGATGCCATAACTGAAGGAGCGTCTTGTGGAATTCAGTGTCTGTAGAGACAGCATCCTGGGCTAAACTGAGATTCAACATTTAAACATTACCAAACGGATTTTAATGTTTTCCCTGCACCCATAATTTCACAAATACAGCTTAAGACAATGACTCCAAGCACAGTGAGTGGAGGGGTGTCTGTAACAACACCTTCTTTCACTCCACATGTTACCGTTTTCAAAACACCTCTGCATATATTTTCATATTTGATCTTTTTTATGAAACTCCTTGAAGTAGAGAAAATAGAAACAGCTGTTTGTATCTCATACGACAAAACCAAGGCTCCAAAAAGTTGAGAGAGAAGTAGACGAAGGTCTTCTGGCTTTTAGCGTCTGCCCCGGTGCCATCTGCCAGCCCTGGAGCCATCTACCAGCTGAGCCACCTGGGGAGGACTAGACTGACCTTCTCTCTGTTGCTCAAGTCAGCACAACATGTGTCCCTGTCTTTGCTACCAACAGAATCCTCAGAAACAAATGCTTCTAAGAATAAGTATGGTTGCTCCAATATTGAAGCAGAACGTTCAGACAACTGACGTCAAGGACACCACGTGGAAGGTAGGAAAGGTGGGAAATGACCCTGACTTTCTTTGGCAGCAACACTCTTCACCTAGTTGGGGGCTGAGTGGCCACAGGGGTGACGGCTGCTCTGTGTCCAGTCCCCAGTAAGCGGCACAGGTGAAGCCAGCAGCTCTGGGGAGCCGCTTTCCTCCTCACCAGGATTACGGGAAGGAAGGAGATGCCAGGTGTGCCACAGACACCCCATCCCAAAGATCACATTGCCCTTTGTGTTTTCACAGCCAGGGAATCCCTCATCAAACCCAAGCAAACCTCCTCCTCCCCTCCGAGCCCTCATCTTGCTCTATGTTCTGTGAGGAGAAACAGCTGGCTGCTCCTGGGGAGCAGCAACCCTGGAAACCTGCCCAGGCTGCCTGCTGGGGATTCCAGATACCTCAGGTCAGACATCTGAGTGTTGACCACCTTCCCAGGGACTGCACACCCAGCTGGCCCAGCTACGCGACGCAGAGAAGGAGAGCCGGGAGCGGCCAGGGCCCAGGGTCCTACCCTCACTCTAGCGTTCTCATGATATCACGCTCTGCTCCTTATAACCGCCCCCCAGTGTTCTACACCCTCCAGACACCCAGGAGGCAGACTCGCCCCTGTCCCCACAGAGCCCAGGGGTGGCCCCTTCTTCCTCTTTCTCAGCCCTCCTCCTACCCCTCCACCCCACCCTTGATCCGCTTATTTCCTCTGGGGGCACTGGAATGTTCTACCTCCCGAAGGCCAAAACTAAAGCCTCTCCATTAGGTCCACGTTTCTTATCTCCTCGCTTGTCCACAGCCCAGGTTTCAGGACAGTGTCGCACAATAAACGCTTTACCCTGCCAACCACAGTATTTTCCCCACAGCTTAGAGTGACTGAGAGAAACCAAATCTGCACCCCTCCTACTGACAGGGAGGCCCAGGGAGGCCAAAGAGTAACTATAAAAACAGAACAGGCACTCCCTGTGGGTTGGCTGCACCCTGGCCAAGACTGTCAAAGCCAACCCGAAGAGCTGGCCTGTCCCACAACCCATGTCACACAATCTACTTTAATTAGGAGGACCTTAAGCTGTAAGCACATTATGAATGTGATCATAATACTACAAATATATCAAAATAAACACATGATCTGATGGTTTAGGATATTTTCTGTTGCTGTAATAAAATCCCCAAGACTGGGTAATTTGTAAAAGATAAGCGTTTTGTTTAACTCACGGTTCTGGAGCCTGCGATGTCCAAGAGTAGGGCAGGGTCATCTGCTCAACACCTAGGGAGGGCCTCAAGCTGCATCATAACAGGGCAGAGGGTGGCACATGGCGAGACAGCAGGCGTGCCAGCTCAGGTCTCCTCCTCTCTTCCTATGAAGCCACCAAGGCCATCATAGGGCCCTCTCTCATGACCTTATATGACTGTAATAGCTTCCCAAGGGCCCCCCTCCAAAAACCATCCATTCACCACTTTGGGGATTAAGTTTTCAACACATAAATTTTGGGGAGATGCATTAAAACCATAACCTATAATGGCACAATAAACATGATGATCTAAGAGACACAGATTGTGCATTTTAAAAGGTAAATTGCCAGAAAGCAGTCCATTAACTAGAGATCCATTAACTAGAGGTCCATTAACTAGAGATCTCTCTGGGCCCCAGACCTTACTGATACTGGAGTGCCAGAGTCTTCTGAGGACTTGAGTCCACCTTACTCTGCTCTCCATGGTCCTCCTGCCTCCCACATGAACCCTAGAAAAATCTACTCACCTCCTCTGCAAACAGAGCAGCACCAGGAATAACAGCTCCTAGTCCCCAGGCTGTCTTTACCTGATGTCCCCTGCATGCCCCAGGAAGACTTTCCCATGAGGGGCCTGGGGCTGGGAACTAGCAAACAGGACTTCTAATAAGGCTTGGATCATTCCATAGACTAGAGGGGGCGTGCTCTTAATGTCATATGCAATCGCTTTAGTGGGGGGAATTCCCCAGCGAGCTACCAAAACCTTTGTATATCACCAACGCGGCCAATTACTTACTATTTTGCAATTAAATCCACTCAGGAAAACAGAATCATTACTGTGAGGAGTAGCTAACCTGCAAAGGGCGGGAGTGTGCTCTCCGCCATATGGCGGGCAATTCCCAGGGATGTCAACAGAACACTGCAGGAGTAACGGAGAGGCAGGATGCACCTGGGAGGGGCACTGAGGCTTTGCTCTCATAAAGGGAGTGGCCAAGTTGGGGAGCCCAGTATGGCTACATGAAGCCACCGTTTCTGTGCAAATACAGGCAGAACCTCTAGGTCAATTTGACCGGTACCACACAGCACACAGAGCTGCGTTTCCCACCCCTTTTTACTAGATGCACTAATAATGTGTGGGTAGATTTTTTTTTTAAGTAAAAATATAGAATAATACTTCAATTGGTGATATTGACATTGTTTTCAATTATCTAACAAACTATGTAATGTCTGTAATTAAAATTGTACTGGAGCTTTGTCCCAGCCCTTACACATATGCATGTGTGCATGCGCGCATGCACACACACACATCAGTCGATGTCCCTTAGAAACAGTTTTCATAAGAACTTTCTTTGTTGCCCAAACTTAAGTGGGACAGAACAGAGTGTCTTTTGCAAAATCTTCAGTTTTTAATTTCTTTTTGCACATAGAGAGTTTGTAAATAGCAAAAGTCAAGAATGAATCAGTGAATAAAGACTCACTCTGCTGAGAATCACGCAGAAGGAGTGCGTGGAGCCCGCCATTAAAGGTCTGCCTTGGAGGTTACTGATGAGATGAGAAGGAGCACAGGGAAAGCCATATTTTCAGACCACTCCTAAGAAGTGCTGTCACTTCTCAGCCAGGAGGCAAAAGACAGCTCAGAGCCAGCCTAGTCATCAGCCCCTTCTCACCTATGGCCTCAAATGTCTAAGGGAGGCAAACTGGCGTCGGGTCACCAGGCAGAGCCAAACAGTCCTGCTGGACCTGCAGGCCTGGCTGCATCCCCACACACATTCTGAGGAACTCACAGTACCCAAATAAGGGCCTGTTCCTATGGCAAACACAACCTGTTTTCATTCATTTGCATAAAATGAAGCCCCTTCCCCTGAGATCTCGTTTTTAAAAGACTGGAAGAGGACATCAACTCAGAGGAAAGACCTTGCACCTTGCTTTTATTTTACTTTTCCTTTTGGCAGTGCTGGGGGTGGAACCCAGGGCCTCAGGCATGCTAGGCAGGCACTCTGTCACTGAGCTACAACCCCAGCCCTTGTTTCACTTGTGTGGGCTTCTGGTATGTGACTGCCCCACCAGCTCCCTGCGGAGGGATGGTAAGGAGGCCAATGCAAGAGATAGCAGTCATTTCAGAGAAGGTGGGAGATGCAGGGTGGTCATTCACTGGTTTGCTGAAGAAAGAATCAAATTGGTTGACTACAGAAAGAATAATCATAATAATAAAAGTAATGGCTAATACAGACTGAGCATGCTCCCAGGTATACCAGACTAAGCCCTTTATGTGCATTATCTTATTATACCCCCTCAATTATCCCACATGAACTTCAACCACCCAGCTTCCCCATAGGGTATATGTCACCAGTAAGCAGCAACCCCTTATCCCAAGGGGATAGGCCCAAGACCCCCAGCAGATGCCTGAAACCACGGGTAGAAGCAAACTTCATATACACTGTTTTCCTATATGTCCTTAAAGGAATCATTTCATGGCTTCTCTTTGGCACATGTGAAATGCCTGCGTCACTTTTTTTGCTCTCTGAGCCATTACAAAGTAAAAGAAGTGTTACTTGAGCACAAACACTGCAGTGCTACATCAACTGATCTGATAACAGTCAACCTGATGGCCCCCTCAGCAGACTACAGAATGACTGATGGATGGGTAGTGTATACAGCATGGACACGCTGAACAAGGGATGATCCACATCCCAGGTTGGGACAAGATTTCATCCTGCCACTCAGAATGGCACACAATTTTAGATTTGGAATTATTTCTGGGATTTTCCATCCTGTATTTTCAGGTGGGATGACTATATTCCCATTTCAGATGAAGAAAATGAGGTTACATAATATAGAAAAAGAACTATAAAGCAAAATGATTAATTACAGAGGGATATGATTGGCCTGGAAGGGTGAAGAATGGTCACGGACTATGTGGAGGAGTCTGGCCAAAATTTCTCACCTAGGCAGATAAGGGGATGAGCCCACAGGTCACCTGAGGCAGATGAGAGAGTTGGGTACCACAGATCCGCACCAGGTAGGTGTAAGGCTTGGGCTGTTTGTTCGTTTTGGTTTCTATGGTGCTAGGGATTGAACCCTGGGCCTCATACATGCTAGGTAAGCACTGAGATGTAACCCTAGCCCAAGGCCTAGGCTAAGCAGACAAATCAGCCAGCCTGGAGGTCCAAGTTAGCAAGCTCTCATCACAGGCCCAGACACAATAGCTACCGAGCAATGACTTCAGCAGTGGCTGCCAAGTTTGACTTTCCTGCGCTCACATCACTGACAATGAGTTGAGGACTGTCAGTCAATGCACATTGAAGGGCACTAGAGGCTTATCAGTGCCTACAGGGCTACACTACCTTGAAATGTTCATGTGTTGACCACATTGGGCATAAACCACAGTCCCAGATCCTGGCACAGATGGTGCGTGTGTCAGCCAGTAAGTGCTTCCGGATGGTCAGCTGGTACTCACAAGAGGGAAGACCATCTCTATGATGGCCTGGACTGCTAGTTCCAGCAGGTGACCTAGGGCAGCAGGAGCATGGAATAGGGATCCCCAGGATCATAGGCATCAACCTAGGGGAAAGACAACTCATAAGCTGACGGGAGTGACTTAGGAGTGCACAGGCCTGTGCCCGGGCCCCGGAGGCAGTGGGTGGCAATGAAGCAAAGCCTGTCCCTCTGTTGGCCCATCACATCCCCAAAAGGCTTGACTGAGCTCCTGAGCAGTGCAATGAGCAACCTGCCAGCAAGAGATGCTGTAGCTAGGAAGAAAGGAGCTCTGTGCAACTCACAAACCCTCTGATGGAGCTCCAGAGGCAGGGACTGTGGAGGTGACTCCTGAGCCTCTTGAATGCTTAGCCCTTCAGATGGCCAAGATCCTCTTAGTCTCCCCCCCCCCAATAACACCATTACACTTAATACGACGTGGTGCTATCCCAGGTCTTTTTCAATGTTCCTTTTTAATTCATCCCAAAACCCCTTCCTGGGGGTCAGCCACTTTGAGGCAGATCCAAAGATCCAGCTCACTGTGCTCTTAAAAGCTTGGCCATGTGTCCCAGCATCTTCTCTGACCTCTGACCTCTGTCTCGCCTGAGATCCAGGTAGGTGCCCCTTGTTAAACTGCCAGGGTTAATGGATAGTCCACTTTCTGACCTCTTTACCAATTAGGGAAGGATCTTCATGCCATCCCTCTTTACTTCCCTGCTCCCGTGCTCTCTTTTCTGCTGAAAGAGATTAAGGTCTAACAATGTTTTAGTGCCACCAAGGATAGAGAGCCCTTTGGTTAATTTTTCTAAAGATAAGAAAGGGGCGTAACTCCAACGAGGGAAGAGAGGTAGCCGCTGGGAAGGTGGCCATGACTGGGAAGCAGTGGGCACCGCGGTGACGTCACTCCCAGCCCACAGCTTCTCCAGGTCGAGGCTTCCGAGGCAGGCTCCTCCGAGAGCATTTGTTCCTTCACAAGAACAGCATGTCTGGAAGCCATAGTCAGACGAGGATGCTAGCCCTGACCTCAGGAGCCGGTGACTGGAGAACACACAGCCTGGTTTAAAATAAGGAGAGAGCAACCGCCATTGCCATGAACACTGCTGGGGATTGGAAAAGGAGTAGACATTAAACTGATGGCCAGTTTTCCAACCTCTGGCCTCTGAAGGCACCAACCCTACTCCACCTCAGTCGGTCATATGTGGGTGTTTCAAAGGCACTTCAGAACCCAGCGTGGCTCAAGGTCTGTACAGAATTCCATTTTCACCAGGGACCTGCCTCTGTACCTGCATCCTTGGTCCTTCTTCAAGCCACATGTCCTCTTGTCACAGGACAGCTCACACCGTTCTATGCTCAGAAGCCTCTAGAGCTTTCCCTTTACCAGTCCAAGCAAGATCCCAGGTCCTGACTGACTGCCAACCCCACCGCCCCTCACCTTGACCTTGTCTCCTGCAACTGTCCACATAGGCCACGATGCAGTCCTCCCTGGCTAATCACCCAGGGCCTCCCGGGACGCCCGCTCCAAACCTCCAGGGATGCCCCACCTGGTTGGATGGTGTAGTCCTCCTGGGGACAGCTGTCTTAACAGAACAGGGACGGACCATCTCCTTCTGCTCTAAGTGTGTCCCATGGGGGCACACTGGATGCACACCTTGCAAGAGGCACAGCTTGCGAAGTGTTTCATGCAAAGCCTGCTCCCTGAGGTGCACAGTGCAGAGTGCTAAGCCTGTCCAGGCCTCAGTTTCCTCCCAGTGCACTGGATTAAACCCATTAGGTGCTTTCTCAGGTGTTTGCAGTTCTGACTGACGATGATTTTTATCAGTCAGAGCACAGTTTAGGGGCATAGCTTTGGGGTATTTTCGGTGTCACCCAATCAAGCCTGTGGCCAAATCACAACCTGCCAAGGAAGCGAGTGTCCCACAAGAACTGAAGGAGACACATCAGGCATGGTGACAGCAGGAGTGGTGTTCTTTCGCAGAGCTAATGGTCTTTAGCTGGTCTCGGAGGTCCCCTGAGTACCGTATTGCTAATTAGGAGCAGTGTGGAGGGAGGCATCCTGTCCCCAGGGCTGCTGCTTCATGATCTCTCATGACTCCTGCTCTCTGTGGCTGGCGCCCGTCCTATTAGTGCACGCTGCTGTCCTTCTCTCTGACTGATGGGAATAAAGTGGGACAAAGGCAGCCCAAGGAGCCAGCAGGCCTGGGTCCCCAGGTAATGCCTCCAGCACCTTCCAGAACCGTGACACTGACTCAGAGCCCCGAACTTGACCCACTTTATTCCCTCAGCTTGTGCAAGGCACCAGGCCCGCATAAGGAGGACCAAACTCATCAAAAGCAGTTAGTGCAGCGTCTTGAGGGCTCCCACGCAAATTCCATAAAGTGCACCCAAAACA
This sequence comes from Urocitellus parryii, assembly GCF_045843805.1. Classification (NCBI taxonomy): domain Eukaryota; kingdom Metazoa; phylum Chordata; class Mammalia; order Rodentia; family Sciuridae; genus Urocitellus; species Urocitellus parryii. Next base: position 25,373,676 of record NC_135539.1, on the reverse strand, counting down.
CCCGCGTGTACTAACTAGTCAAGCTCACTGAGGTAGGGATTTCTACCTGGGGCCAAACGGCCTATCAGAACACTTGACAAGGGCCAGGCCATATCTGTCTCCGCTCCCCAGCACATACTCCAGCATCCCAGTTACCCTTGCAGCCACTTAAACCCCTGCTCTAACAGGCCTAGCTCCTGAGCTCCAGCAAGTGCTAATAATACTGGGTTTGCCATCTCCATTTCCCCTCTAGAACCATCGTCCACCTTCCTCCCCACACCCAGGTCCCAGGAGATGGGTCGCCACAGACTCCATTGGGGTTTCTCTGGCTCTCTTTTAAGTTTGAGCCAGCAGGAAGCACCAGCAGAAGGTTCTAGGGAGGAGGAGACAGAAATCAGAGTATCCCCAACTCCCTCCCTGCTGGGCTGGGGTTAGGGATGCTGGGTTCCTCCACCCAGGGCCCCTCGCATTGAGGGGCTCCTCCTGCAGCACTGGGTCCCATACAGCTAATAGAATGCCCCCTTCGATGGAGCCTTCAGGTACAGGAGTGAACAGCCCAGGCCCTGACTCCCTCCAGGGTCCCCCAGCCCCCCCACATCTGTGTAAACAGCCCTGTCCCACACTCCCTTCAGCTTCCCTTTGGAGTGTGCCATCTGTTTCCTGCCGGGACCCTGACTGAGACAGATGTTTACATAAATACTGTGAGACTAAAGGATTTAGATCAATCCCAGAATTATTTCCCTAGTGAGTACAATATTTTATAGAGGGTCTCATTTGTAAACTTATGAAAGAATTTTATAAATGAATATCTAAGAAATCCTTTCTCAGTATCTTTCCCCCCAGGAGGCTTTCAGGAAACTTAAAATCCCCTGGAACTCGAACTGCCTGGATTTTTGTTTTGGAATCACCACTCAACATTATTTAGTGACTGCAAATCCCACAAAGAACTAGAAAGGAATGTCTCCCCTGGACACTCAGAGCCCACTAGGATTTGGCCCTGACCTGTCCCAGCCTCTTCCGTTATCACCTTGCAGGCTGCACCTCTGCCATCCTAGGGCCCCGGGGTCTGCCTCTGCCCCTCCGTTTGTTCCGGACCCTTTGGCAGCATGCCCCCTCTAAACCATCCATCCCCCACTCCTCCCACGATTGAGTCCTAGTCTCTCTGCAAGGCCCAGTTCAAATCCCATCCCACCTCCCAGTCCCGCCTGATGTTCAGCTCTTCTCTACCTTCAATCCACCTCCTGTTCTTTTCCTTCTCTGAGTTTCCCGAGTATTTTAATTTATTTTTAAAAATTAGTATTTCATAACAGTGCTTTTCTAGGGGGTATACAAATGTATGAACTTTAACACATGCACACATTCGTGTGATTACTACCACTAACAAGAGACAAACCTCAGACTCTTACACTATTCCCCGTAGAGCCATGAATGTGTACAGATGGAGAGAGGGGAACTGACAGACTTATTATAAGGAAGTGGCTCCTGGGATTATGAAAGTAACAAATCCCCAGATAGGAGAGATGAGTCAGCAAGCTGGGGACCCAGCAGATCAATGACAAAGTTCCAGTCCAAGTCTCAAGGCCTGAGAATCAAAAGAAATGATAATGAAGTTCTCAGTCAAAGTCTTAAGGTTCCAGACCCGAGAAGAGCAGATATTCCAGTTCAAATGCAAAAACAGGGTAAGACCCATGTCCCAGCTCTAGCATGCAGGCAGGAGGAAGTCTCACTCCAGGGAAAATCAGCCTTTGTGTTCTACCCAGACAGACGGGATGAGGCCCACGTCCATAGGGAAAGACAGTCTGCTTTACTCACTTTATCAAATGAAACATTTATCTAACCCCAAAACGCACTCACGGAAATACTCAGAATATTGTTTAAGCAAATATCTGTGCAGACTGTGGCCTAGGCAAACTGATGTGTAAATTAACTGTTTTAATCATATAAATCAAATCATAAAGTATGTGTGTTAGGGTCTTTCGGAGGAACAGAAATGATAGGCGAAAAATAACATATATATTATATATGGATTATAAGAGATTATTATATTTGGCCTACACAATCAGAGGCTTGAGAGTCCCACAGTGCAGGCTGGAGAGCTGTGGAAACCAGGAGCTGCCCCATCCAGGAAGCGGGAAGCCTGGGAATGTTGAGAGCAGGAATGATGCCTGGCATTTTGCTAGAGGGAATGGTTGAAAGGTGACCCTGCTCTGGGATTAGGGCAGCTCTGGGATTAGGGTGGATCCTGGGGGCAAGGGGGGGGGGAATAGGGTGGCTCAGGGATTAGGGCAGATCCTGCTGGGATTAGGGCAGATCCTGCTGCCTCAGGCGCCTGCTACTTTGGAGTTCCCATTGAGCGGGTTCCGTGAGAATTGGCGCGCCCAGTGGAGGGAGTGTATTCCGGGGAAGTGGGTGAGAGTTCGGGAATAAAGAGTTGCTGTTTGAACCTGCAAGGCTTTGTGACTCGGTTACTTTGTGCCCAGCCAGACTACGGAATCGGAACAACAGGAAGCAATGGTGCAGCCCCAGCCTGAGGCCAAGGGCCTGTAAGTATCCTGAAGTGGTGCCAGTCACCTTCAGAGACGGAAGCTCCGGAATCTGACGTCCACGAGTGATGGTGGCAGTGACCCTCCACCCATTCCAGAAGAATCAGGTTTGGGCATGTGCCCCCACTTCTTCACTTTTTTGCTCCATTGGGGTTCCAGCCTATTGGATTATGGTGCCCACTTCAAGGTGTGTCTTCTCTACTCAGGTCACTGACCTACGGCATCTCTGGAAACACCCTCACAATTCACCCAGAGGTGTGCTTCCCAATCTTCTAGGTATCACTAATCTAGTCTGCAGCCAAGGTTAACCATCACAGTACATAAACTTCCAAGGCTGACTTCTTTCATGTGATAAGATGCGTCTGAGATCCATTTGAGCGACTGTGCGCATGGATAGCTCATTCTTTTTTTTTTTTTTTTAGAGTAGTATCGATTATGTAGACTCACCACAATGTTTATCCCTTCAGTTACTAAAAGATACTTCTGTTATTTCCAGTTTGGATTACGAATTACAGCTGCTATAAACATCCATGTAGGCTTCTGTGTAAACATACAGTTTTAATTTCTCTAGGACAACCTAAAAGTGAGATGTGTGGACCACATGATAAGTGCATATTTAATTTCATCAGAAACTTTCACAAGGAGCCAAGTTTTCCAGAGTGCTCATGTCATTTTGGATTCTCACAGCACTGCATGAAAATTCTGAGTGCTTCACATCTGGAGTATTGGTACTATCAACAGTGTCCTTTTATGTTCATTTGTAGTAAGTACATAGGGATATCTCATCATGACTTTAATTTGCATTTCCCTAATAATTAATGATGTTGAGCATCTTTTCATGTATTTCTTTGGCTTCCATGTGTCCTTTTTGGTGGGGTATCTGTTCAAGTCTTGTATCTATTTTCTAATTGGGTTTATTTATTTTCTTACTATTGAATTTTGAGAGTTCTTTATATATTCAGGTACAAAACGTTTGTCAAATATGTGGTTTTCAAATATTTTCTTCCAGTCCTTGGCTTATCTTTTCATTCTATTAATGATGTTTTCACAGACTAAATTTCTATTAATGAAATATAGTCTACCCATCTTCTTTTATGGATCTTTGGTTTCTGGATAAAGAACACTTCACCCAACCCCATGTTGTTAAGATTTCCTCCTGCTGGGGGTATAGCTCAAAAGTAAAGTGTTTGCTCAATCTCACTGAAGTCCTGCATTTGATCCTTAGCACTATAAAATAAAATAAAATAAAGGTTTATCCTAAGTTCACTTCTAAAAGTTTTATAGTTTTAAACTTTACTTTATGTTACTAATTTTACCTTTACTCTATTTGAGTCAATTTTGGACAAGGTCTAAAGTTTAGGTCAGAGTTTCTTTGCATACAAATGTTCCATTGTCCCCAAATCATTTATTGAAAAGGACTATTCTTTCTCATTCAATTACCTGTGAGCAGTTGTCAAAAATCAATTGACCATATTTGTGTGAATCTAGTTCTAAACTCTCTGTTCTGTTCCATTAATCAATATATTTGTCCCTTCGCCTAGACCATACTGTATTGATTACTTGAACTTTATGACAAGTCTTTGAATTGGGTAGGATGAACCTGGGGATGTAACCCAGTGGTAGAACACCTGCCTACCTGCAGGACCCCTAGTTTAATCCCCAGTATGGCAATAAATGAGGAAGGAACAAAGGAAAGGACAGAGGGAGGGAGCGAAGGAAGAAGTAAGGAATTCTTCTACTTTATTCTTCTTCAAACTTATTTCAGTTATGTTGATTCCTTTGCCTTCCATATTAACTCAAAAATAAGTTCATCTATATTGACAAAAATGACTTAGACTTTTGGTGAAATTGCTTTAAAACAATAAATCAATGTGGGGAGAAAACTGACATAACATGCCCCTACTTTCATTTGGGCCCATCTTTATTTCATCCATCAGAGTTTTGCTATTTTTCACCATGCAGATTCTGCAATGCTTTGTTAAATGTACACCTAATATTTTCGTGTTGGAGCTATGATAAATTATGTTTTTTTTAATTTCAATTGTTTATTGCTAATATGTAAGAGAAAGGGGTATGTGTGCGTGTTGAACATGCCAATCTCATTTCTTAGTTCTAAGGGGAGGGGGGGTTGTGGATACTTTGAAATTTTTCAATGTAAAAAACTATGCCATCTGTGAGGATAGACCATTTTATCTATTTACTTCTAATCTGTGTATCCCTCTTCTTTCTTTTTCTTATCTTACTGCACTAACCAGAACTTCTAGTATGAAGTTGAATAAGCCTGGAGGAAGTGGGCATCCTTATCTTGCTCCCAATTTTAGAAGATAAGCATTTAGTCTTTCCCTGCTTAAGTGTGACGTAGGCTATAATTTTTATAAAGACCCTTTATCAGACTGAAAAAGTTGCCTTCTTAGTTTGTTGAAAAAAAAGTATTATGAGCAAATATTGAATTTTGTTCAAATGCTTTTTCTGTATTTTAGATACTATGTGATTTTTTTCCTCGTTAGACTATTAACACGGTGGTTTACTCTGATGAATTTTAAATATTGAGCTAGCTTTGCATTCCTAGGAAACAATTCCTCAACTCCACTTGAGCATGCTGTAATTGTTTTTGGTATACTACTGGATCTGATTTGCTAATATTTTCAGAGGCTTTTTACATCTGTTCTCATGAAGGTTTTGTTTTATAGTTCTCCCCCCCCAGTCCCCCATTTATGGTTTCATATATCAAGGTAATCTTGTCTTTATGAAATGACATGGCAAGTGTACCTCTCCTTTATTCTCTAAGAGATTGTGTCAAGTTTAAATGTTTACACTATTCACCAGGGAACTTTTAATGCTGAAGATTTATTTTTCAGGACTGTTTTAAGCTATGAGTTAAATTTCCTTAATAATTAAAAGTTTTTGCTATCTCTTATATCCTGGGTGAATCTGGGTAGTTTTGATGTTTGATATGTTTGAAGATTTAGTCCATTTCCTCTAAGCTGTGTGTTTGTCCCAGATGTGAGGTTTTGGTGGTTGTGTAGCTAAGTTTTGTATACTACCTCTTTGCTCTCAGAATCTCTTGTTTTCTTCTTCCGCATCACTCAATTGTTCTGCTACCTCTTTTTTGGAGGAAAGGGTAGGTAATTTGGGTTGTTATCAGGTCCTCAGAATGTCTGGGTGAATGAATGTTAGCTGATAGTGCTGTGCCCCAATAGACCTTGGGCCCTTAACAGCTTTAATGCCTAAACGTTTGTGGGTTTAGAATTGGTCTAGTTTGTCCTTATTATCTTTATAATAGGGGAAATTCTCTTTCATTCCTAATATAAATGTGTTTCTCTACTCTCTGTCTTGCTAGATTCACAGCATTTGATGTTTCCTCTCTCTTTTTTGCACTGTTGTACCCAAGTGCCATGGAAGCCCTCCTCCCTCCCCAGGTCCTTTTCAGGACCTAGGATGAGCCCACACACACACAGTTGAGTGGATGATCTTTTTCTTTAAGTAAGACAAGTCCCCACGAGCATGTGTCCTCTCTGGGGCAGGTCCCACTTCCTGGGCTGGCTTTCGATGGCACCTCCAGAGTTGCCTCATCCCCCTGGGTAGAAGCAGCCACTGCTGGCTCCTAGGGGAGCTCACTGCTCCTTTCCACCACCCACGCCCACTCCTCCCATAGGAGTTCACAAGTGTGATGGTCAACTACAGTCTTTAGCTCCTCCTTATGCTAGCAATGCAGACTCCCACCCCCTCTGTTTTGGTACTGCATACCCCCACCCCTTATTTATTAAGTCTGGAAAGAAAGGGCAGCTCCTATGTAGGCCTCTGGGTTTTCTGTCTTTTTCTGAGTTCTTCTGGACTCTCATTCTCTCCTCCCACCTCTCTCTGCAGGATGAGGGGTCTGTTCTGGTCTTACCACAAGAGCAAATACTCCCTTGCTTATTTCAGTGACTTGTATTGCTCCCTTACATTGACCTGACTTCAGCCTGTTAGTGACAGAATACAGAGAACCCAACCTCGAGTCATGGGACCTAGAAGAAAGGAGAAGAGGTTAGCCTTGCCTCCATCTCTAGAATCTACCCCTAGGCCAAAACAAAAAACAAAAAACAAAACGACTCTAAGTGATCCTGTTAACACAGGGCTTTGGAACAGAGAGTCTCCTAGGTCCTGGAGCACATGTGTCTCACTCCATGCATATAGCTGAGCCTCAGCATCCTCAGGGGTGGTGCCAGGACTCCTGCAGACACCAAGGGACACTAGAGCTCCCTATAAAACAACAGTGTTACACATAACCTACCCAGTTCTCCCCCAGACTTTACATCACTCTAGATGACTCATGATACCCGCCCAGTGTACATGCTGGGTAAACAGCTGTTACCCAGCACTGTTTATGGAATGATGGCAAAGGGAACGCCTTTTGTGCTCAGCACAGAAGCGCTTTTTTTAATATTCTCTATTTCAGTTGGCTGAATCCATAATGCAGAACCCATGGATGAGGGGGCTGGGTGCACAGGTGCTTCTCAGGGTGTGTTGGGGGAGGCTGACAGGAAAATTCTTGGAGACTTGGGTGCTGAGTGCCTGGCCTTCACTGCAAGATTCCACAGGGATGGGCGTAGTGACGGTGGAGAGGCCACATGGAGACGCCAGGATCTGGGGAGAGACTATGACACGGATGCTCAGCAGACAGAAAGACAAACGCAGCCCTGGTAACAGGCTCCCTGGCATAATTAAAAACCGAGCCTGTTCAGCTAGAGAAGAATTCATCTAAAAATACTTTGGGGGCTTCCAGGGGTTGACTGCATCTATTAAGCAGGCTTTCTGGCCACCAAGCCTATAAATATTGATTTCTAGATAATGTTGAGATCTTCCAAAAGCAATAGCATAGGCTAGATCAAGGCCCAGAGTCTCAGACTCTGACCCCATCCTTGTCCATCCCACCAGCAGGTGCCAAATCCTAAGACTGTTCACACCAGCAAACCACAGACAGTTCAGCCATGCCCCAAATCCTGTTGATCATGAGAGCTGTCATAGAATGGTCAACAAGATCCACAAGCATTTAAATCACTTCTCATCTTAAACTCCATTCAGCATGTCTGAAGGGGAGAGATTAAGTTAAAAGTGAAGGGATAGTCTTGGAAAGCCTCCCTACTGTGCCCTTTCCAAAGACTTAATCAAGATTTATTAAGTTTTAATTACATGTGGAGCGCATAGCTGGATTCTCTGATGAATACAAAACAAGTAACAGGCATGGTCAACCTTGAGAGCATCCTCTCTGTGTAAGGACAATTAGGCTTGGGACAGCACTTAAATCCAGATCTCCCACTTACTGTGAAATTCAGGCCCTAGATTTGTGGACAAATGAGTAAAAAATCTAGGGCTCAAAGAAAAATCTATGAAACTGTAGTAATCACCGTCACTGTTCTGTGAGGGATAAAGTGGTAACTGTGTGAAAGCTATTAACACAGCGTTGGTGCAGGTTGGGCGCCTGGTCAATGTCGGGTGATCCGTGGCTACATGGATGAAGACTTGCACTGCTGAGCTTACTATCTAGTTGGAAAACCGAGAAAAATAGAAGTAAAACCACAAGAAAAGATGATTAGAGTTTGCACTGACAGTCACGTGAACTACATACTTGCAAAATGAGTAGAATGGAGGAAAACAGCATGATTCGGGAAGCACATTTGCCCAAGACACTTGTGGAGAAAGGAAAACTCAATGGGGCCTGAAAAACAGGCATGTCTTGGATCAGTGGGTACAGCAAGAGAGAAGCAGCAGCAGGCAGAAGAACTACTGTGAACAGAAACACAAGGCAACCAGGAAGGGTGGGACAGCATCCACCTCTGTCCACTCGCAAGCCTTGCATGGCCATCACAACTAGATCCTTAGTGAGACCTCTGCACTCTTGGCCTCTAGCTACAAGCCGAGCCCCAGGCCTCATCATGCTCACATGGCCCGTACCCGAGACCCCACATTGGCCTTTCCCTCAATCCCTCTTCAGAATCTCCAGCAGAGCCAGAGCCTCAAGGCAGAACATCCACAGGCATCCACATTCGAGCAACCGGCTTCCTCCACCTCAATGTCTGATGTTCTCCAAGGGAAAGGTTGCACTTTCTCCTCTTCAGTATGGGTAAGGCCAATCCGCCAAGAGAGATGACAGACACAGTGTACATGCCAGTTTCCTTGAGCTTCCGCTTCGTCCAGAAAACACCCCCATTCCACCCTTGGTGTGATGGCTTCCTCACATGCACAAGTGCCTCACTACTTCCGGCAGGAGGAAGGAGGTACCAAACAAGGTCTTGATCAATTCTAGTTGCCAATCGAGGGATCTATTCCTGTGGAGGAGAAGAGTCTCTTCCATTAAAAAGCAGGACAGCAAAGAGTGAACATCTTCAAGAGCATCTACGGCGCTGGATACCAGTTAGCATGAGCCTGCTGTGACCTCCCAGGACTGTGGTGATGCCTGTGTGGGGAGCCAAGCACATCCCTAGTTGTGGTGAAAGAAATCTCACCTAAAGAGAGGAAGTAACTTGCTAAAGATCACAAAGCTGGAAATGATGAAGTCAGAATCTGAATTCAGCCTCCACTGGCTCAAAGGCCTGCTCTGAAAGTGTTAAATGCTGAGACTGATTAAGTGGGAAGAAGTAAGTTCTATTGTAAATCCCTCTTCTACCTACATCCATGCAAGCTGGAGTGGTGATTTGTAAGATATGAAGGGCAAATAAATAAATGAAAATTATGTGCAAATGGAAACGCAGAGAGGTGTGGAGGGAAAGAATTTGATACACACAAGAGGTTTGGTGAAAGGGTTGTGTGATATCGTTACTTAATGTTATTATCATTCATTACTGATGCTTCACAGCCCTAAATTTTATATTTATTTGTGGCTTTTTAAAAAGTCTCTTTTTTATATGAAAGTCATGCTGACAAAACAAGATTGATTAAAGTTTCTAATTATCTGTCATCACAGCATGACCAGTGGAAAATGAAATGCATTTTCTTGTTTCTTCCAGCAAAAATTGAGAGCTCACTAATGCAAGACACAAAGCTCTGCCGGTTCACTCTAGGCTCAGTAAAATCCTGCATAGCAGGACAATAAAAATGGGTGAGCAAAGTCACACAGCCCCCAGCCATGCTAGTTTTCCACTGAAAAGACAATCAACTAAGGACAAAAGTAAAGACCCCAAATTGAGTGAAATTCCATGTGAGTAGATTATTTACAGCAGTGCTAGCTGCTATAACAAATACCTTAAATTACCAGTGGCTTAACACAAAATAAATGTAATTCTTATGCAAGCAAGGCAAATTCAGGTGTTCCTGGTAGGTCAGAAGCCTTCCACCAAGTGACTCAGGGATTCAGTCTCCTGACTGGTGGGTCAGCCCATCCTCTCAGGACCCAGAGTCTTCTCAATCCATCCAGAGAATGGGCAAGGGACGGAGGAAAGGTTCCCCACTTTTTAATCTCTCTAGTCTTTAAGGGGAACTTTACTCAATGGTTCTTTGGCAGGAATCAGTCACATAGACATTAGCAGGACTAGGTAACCATGTCCCTGTAAAATTCTCTTCTCTGGAAGAGCACAGACTTTTGGTGGACAGTCGGGGATGATGTCACCGTTGCTTCTTTTGGCCACCAGTATCTGTGTGCACCTTCTTTCCCACACAGAATACACTCCCGCTGTCATCAGGAGAGACAACCCAGAGTCTTACTGGATATTGCTCCCAGTGCAACCAGAACAGAATGATGACAGCTGGTTTAGAACCATTGTCAGTGATGTGCACTCTGGTATGGTAAGTTTTTCATTTAACAAAAGAAGTCACCTGCCCTCCTTACCCCGGAGAACCACAAAACCCAGAAATAACAAAAAGCACCTCCCTTCTTCTTTTTGCTAAAGGGAAACTCAGCATAACACTGGTAACATCCTGTCTAACTTCTCCCCCTGGAGCTGAGGGCTTCGAGGTATTTAGTATGCCTTCCAAGTTATTATAGACAACATGTATTTTTTTTTCCTTTCTTTTCTAAAATGTTCATTTTTAGTGTGTGCATGTGCATGCAGTACTGGTGACAGAGCCCAGGGCCTCATACATGCTAGGCAAGTACCCTCCCACTGAGTTACACCATCAGTCCTTTTTAATTTGTTTTGAGACAGGGTCTTGCTAAATTGCCCAGGTTGGTCTCAAACTTGTGAACCTCCTGCCTCAACCTCCCAAGTAGCTGTGATTACAGGCATGTGCCACCATATGAGACCCCTATTACAGACAACATCTTTTTAGTTGGCAAATTGTAAGTTTATGGGAGAAAAAGTGATGTCGTGACCTATGTCTACGGTGTGGGTGACTGAACCACAACACGCCACATACCCATGCCCTCCAATCCTTGCCCCTCCTCATGCCTACCTGAGCCTGCCGCCTTCACAGCCTCTGAGCACCACCTTTCTGTTCTCTGATTCTCAGAGTTTGATCTCCTGGATCCTCCATGTAAGGAGAACACACCGCCATAGTCTTTCTGTGCCCAGCTTATTTCAGTCAGCATAGTGCCCCCCCAGAGTCCTTCCTGTCTTTGCTGGGTCCATGTGTGCCCACCAAATAACACAGGTCTGCATTTTTCAGCCTCCATGGTCAGCATCCTAACAACCCGCCCACCCCAACCCTGCTAGGTTGTGCGCCAGGTTCCTCCTAAAGGAAGCACTCCCCGTCAGGTACCTGCAGAAGCAAGCCTGCTTCCACTCTAATGACTCCCAACTGTGTCCCCAGTTGATAGAAAAAGAAAGTCATTCTAGAGATGCTCTGTGTATTGGCAGGCTAAATTTAAAGACTGCTACACAGTGATTTTTATTACTTCTTAAAAACAAGGAACAATGAAACTGTAAGTGTATGGTTTTGTACTTTCATATGCATCCAGGACTGATTATCAACAAATGTGATCCACTTGGTCAAACATCCCAGGCTACATGGGTCCCTATCTTCCCTTCAGAGTAGTCTCATACAGCCACCATTTGCATTCTAACTATGTTCCTGCCCAAAACCCATGTTTAGCACCTGCAAGACTCTTTTGACTTTCTTCACTGTGGCAAAGCTTACAATGGATGATCAGAGTACCGTGTGGGTCAAGAATATGGTACTGTGAATACTGCTGCAGTGGGCACGGAAGTGCGGGTGTCCCTTTGATGCGATGGCCTCATTTCTGTGGCTAGGCACCCCGTAGTGGGGCTGCTGAGTTAGATGGCACATCGGCTTTCCATCTTTTGAGGAACCTCCATGCTGTGTCCACAGTGGCTCTACTAACTGACATCCCACCAATAATAGCATGTTCAAGAGCTACCTTCCTCCACACCCTTGCCAGCACCCATTACTTTTGCCACTCTAACCAGGGGGAGGTGGGATCTCATTGTGATCTTGCATATCCCTGGTGACTGGTGAAGGAGAATATTTTTATATACTTGTTGGTCATTTGTTTGACTTATTTTGAAAAGTGTCTATTCAGATCATTTGCCCATTTTTTAATTGGATTTGGGATTTTTGTTGTTGAGTTAAATTTATAAACACTTCAATGGGGGTACATTTCATCAGAGACACACAGATAATCTGTGCATAAAGTTCACAAATAGTGTGTTAGAAAAACAAGCATCCCCCATAGGAACTTGGGGAGATATACATTTATCATTTCATAAGAAGGATTTAAAGAATGATATAATATATACTTGTAAACTCTCACCCAGTCTAAGAAAGACAGCCTTTATTTTAGTTAACTTTTTCACCTAAAATGCCCTACAAGAATAATGTAAAGGAGAAAAGTGTATTTGGGACTCACAGTTTCAGAAGTCTCCGTCCATGGTCAGCCGACTCCACTGCTCTGGCCTGAGGTGAATCAGAACGTCATGGGGGAAGTGCCCAGAAGAGAAAAGCTGCTCAGCTTGTGGTGCGGTCGGAAGGGGGAGAAGGGTTACAAGGAAGATGTACCCTTCCAGGGCAGCCCCCAGTGATGCACCTCCTCCAGTTACACCCCACCTGTCCAGTTACCACCCAGTTAGCCCATTCAAACCATGATGGACTGATTGGGTTACAGATCTTGCAATCCTTTTACCTCTGAGTATTCCTGCATTAACAGCAACTTCTGGGGGATATCTCACGTCCAAACCATAACAGCCTGCCACTTGAATCTGAAGGTCCCCCTCCCTCCTGTCCAGCATCATACCCACCTCAGGGTCAGTAATGCTGTCCACCTAGGGTTTACCTTTCTCAGTTATCTCTATACATCTCTGCACTCTAACTACATAGGTATTAAAGTGATACATAGCATCATCTTGTTTCTTCTTGAAACTTAAATGACACACTGTAGCCATCCTTGTGCGACTTCTTTCATTAATTCTTGTATTTGTAAGACTTACCCACTTTGACACAGGTAGCTATAGTTCATCCATTTTTAACTTTCCTGGGGTGAGCCACTGTGTGAATACATCTTTTCATTGACATATTGATCTGTCTGTTTTCCTGCTGTTGGATATTCAGTTTCTTTCCAAGATGTCACAATTGTAACCCTATCTGCCCTGACCATTTTTGCACTGGCCTCCTTATGCCCTCTGTGTACTTTAGGAGTCTGGTGTGTGTTCTGCTTATCCAACAAGGGACAAGATCTGTGCTCTAGCTTAGCATTTCTCAAAATGTGGCCCCTGGGCCAGCAGACCTTCCAAGCTCGGGAAAAGAAAGGCACTTTACGAGGCCTACCCCAGATTTACTGAGTCAGAAACTGAGTAGAGGTGGTTCCAGGGCTGGGCAGCCGTATTTTAAGCTTCCCATTTTTTTGGAAGACTGATGTGCACTGACATTTGAGAAGTACTGTTCTAGTCTAGTGTAATGAGGCCCCTTGTTTTACATGCCTTAAAACCCAGATCAAAGTTTCCAAAATATCTGTGCAACAGGCTGCAACTCTCAAACAAATGCAAAAGCTCCCACTGACTGCTTCAAAGCACCCTGAATTTTAATGAAATACAGCAAGGTGTGAAGAAGAGCTTTGAAAATCATAAAGCAGATACAAATTAGTGATAATGAATGTGGCAAGTTTGTTTTAAAGCATAGTTGTATTACATTATAGGTCATGACTGGTGCATCTGAAGACAACAGCTGGAGAACAGAGACACCAGGGCATAAAGTCGTCCTTGTCAAGTGTTAAAAAAAAAAATCAAAAAGCATCTGAGGCATTAAATATGTTTCTGAACGGGCTTCAGTGTCATCACCCACATGGCTCTGAATTGTTTTCTTCTGTGTTCTTGGTTTGGGCTGTCTGAACTCCTTAAAATTCCTTGCTCTTGAAACAAACAAACAAATAAACAGAAAGGTAAATCTCAGAGCTTGCTGATAAGGTCTGGCAGCTCCCTGGAGTAAGGCAGAGCAATAAGTCAGACACCAGGGAAGGGCACCTGCCTTGTGAGTAGCAGAAGGTCAATGTGCCAGGTCAACGTGCCAGGCATGGCCTGGTGCCAAGGAGCTCAGCAATTTCTCACAATTCAGAAGACACCTGATGCCGTGGTCTTCCATGGAACTGGAGTGTCCCAGTACAAATGATAAGCACAGCTTCAGGCCATATTACCAGAACACGGATAGAGAAATCCAAGGCTTGACAATAGTTTTCATGTGGGAATAGGGACTGGTCAAAGGACCAGGCAGGATCTGTCAAGAGTAAAGAAGTCTCCCATTTCTGCAAGGGACTAGGGTTGCTAAAAGGACCAGAGATGAGGAAGGTCAAGTCTAGAAGAGTGGATGGGGGAATCGAGCACAGGAATTCCACTAGCATAGGAGGGATGATGTGACTCTGGATCAAGCAGGAACCAGGGAGGCGACCGGGAGCATCCCTGAAAGGGTCAAGGCTTCTAGAAGACAGCTCCAAAGCAAGTCCTTGGAGGGAAGATGTTAGGTCAGGAATGTGTGCAAGTGGGAACATTACCAAGGACACACAGGAGAAGAAGGCAGACCATGGGAAATGAGGAGGGAGCAACAGAGGAGAGAGGAGGCAAAATAGTCAGACCCCGGATCTGTCGGCTTCAGCTCCTTTCCCAGGGGACTCATTAATAGAGTGGTCCAAAGCCCCTCCCTCGGGGACCAGGGAAATGGAGAGGGCCTGGCTAATGGGCCTCCAGAGCTCAGGTTCCAGGGAAGGACTGGAGCCAGAGAACAGGTACTCAATGTCCCATCAGGCTGATCAAGCTGGGGGCAGCCGGTCAGAGCAGGAGCCAGGCTCAGAGTACAGTGCATCACTGTGCAAGGCGACTGCAGGAAGCCTGGAGCAAACGCAGGATGGGAATGGGAGGGGGTGGGCAAGCTGAGAATGAGAAGCCAGAAAGACCACTGCCAAAGCCAGAGTCCTCAAGGTGAGAGCCAGACAGGACAGATAGTATCCTCTGGAGACATGCAATCAACGTGGAAGGAAGAAATGGCTGTGTGATAAACATCCAGGGCTCAGTGACAGGAGAGAATAGAGAGTCCTTATAAGTCTTCCTGCCCTGCAGGCTGACTGTGGCTCTCAAGTAATCCAGACGATATTGGACCTAGAAAATTGGATACTGCTGAGAAGTCTGACAAGACTAGAAATGCCAGGGTGTCTTTCTCTGAGCCCTAAATAAACAAAGGTCTAACTGGCAAAGCAGGCTCTCGCTCATCTGCAAGGCTAATTTATGCAAATCAGCGAGGGGCCAGAGGTAGATTTTATTACCCAACCCTCAGCCACTTTCCACCAGGACTGCACCAGAATCTTTGGGCTGCTCTGTTTGTTGAACTGAACTGAACTCACAGAAGCTGAATGTGTGTGGAGAACTCTGAGTGCCAGGTCATGTTCTCAGCCCGAGGGAGAACAAGGATGAGTCAGAACTAGCCCCTCACCTGGAGGAGCAGGGCACTGAGCAGGAGAGACCAGTTCCACATAGAGCACTCCCAGTTCATTCACCTGGTCAACCAGGAAGCATTTACAGGAAGGTTGGTCTTCTTCCCACCCCTACACGTAAGGAGCTCAAAACAATTTCACCAAAATGCCACACAGACATTTGAAAGCAGGGCAATTGCAAAAGGCATATTTATTTCTACTCTGGAAGTTAGTGAAACCTTTTTGCTTAAGAACAAAACTGATCATTAAGTTGAGCGCATTACAAACTAGATTTGGTTAGTGAAATACTAAGAGAGCAGCTAACAATTGCATTTTTACCCTGCGCCCTGGACTGGCCCTGGCCCTCTAATCTTCTCCATGACTCAGACTTAGGTTACAAATGTAGGCCCAGAAATGGGAAGACGTTTTGTTCCCTGGGGGGAGAAAAACAAAAGTTTGTTTTGTCAATTCACAGCATTATCTTTAGTGTAGTTCTCTAAAAGCATGCTTAAATTAAAGAGCAATTCTGTGTGGCATTAAGCCAATGGGTATGTGATGGCTGACACGCATGTGCTTCCCATACACATTGCCTAGGTCTCTTGTAGCTATGACAAGAAGCCATGTGAGAACCAAACTCTCTGTGTGTCTGGGGCCATTGCGTAGCTGTGATCCCATGACTCTCACCTTCATTTCACAGTGAAACGAGGACATCTCAAACAGGCAGAAATGATGCACACCCTGGGGTCAGATTTCTGTGCTTCCAAATCCTACAACTGGCTGTCCCCTTGATTCTGAAGGGTGATGTATCCAATAAGTGCAGAGCTGCCCTGAGCAAGGCAGGGTGCACTCCAGCAGACAAACAGAGCCCAGGGTGGGTAAGGAGCAGCTTCCTGAAGTTGCTACAACAAATAACCACAAGCTCTACATCAAAAACAGAAGAAGTTTATTCAGTCTGGGTTCTGGAGGCCACAAGAACCCAGCAGTGTCACCGAGCAATGTCAGGTTACTTGCTCACTCTGGAGGCTCCAGAGGAAGACTGCTCTTCTCTCCCAGCTCTGACAGTGGCGGGCTTCTCCTGTCCTGTGTCTGGGTGGCTCCAGTCCCTGCCTCCACCTTCGCGGCATCTTCTCCTCTATGTCGACTCTCCCTCTGCTTCTCTCCGGTAAGAATGCATGTGTCCATATCCGACCCAATGAGACACTCCGAGATCCTCTCAAGATCTTCAGCCACATCTGCAAAGACCCAATTTCTCAATGAGGAAGGAGTTACAGTTTTGGGGAGGTGAGTCTGACAACCGTGGGCACCCATATTCTGCCTGTCACTAGGGTCCCCTTTGAGATGAGGCTGATGTTGGGACTTCACTTTCTCTGCTTGGCTTCTTTGCTTTCTCTGCCCTGCTTCTGCTGCACCATCATCACTTTCTCCTGGGTGCACATCCTCAGTCAATCATCTCCTGTCTCCAAATTAATTTGGGGGCAACACAACCTAAGACAGTCTCACAGAAGAGGAGGATAATAAATTTATCTTGTGCTGTTTTAAGCCATCAAATTGGTTGTGATTGGTTACAGCAGCAATTTGAAATAAATATACCTGGAGCATAGTTTACTGCAGGGTTTATTGTTCCTTCTCCATGTTGACTATAGAAAGCCTCAGAAGAATATAAACTCTGGGGTAGTTTTTGGTCTGGTGCATCTGGGTGAGGCTGCAGTAGCTCAAGGATAATCAGCTGAAGAAGTTATGGGTTCTAGGGGTCAGGAAGGAAGCTCACAAAACCTAGAGGAAGCCACACAGCCAAAACAGGGCTGCAGGCAGAGCGCCAATGTCACTGGCTACAGGTGCTTCTCCCCCCACCCCCAGGGCCCAGGTCTGCCTGACCATAGAAAGCTCAGCACTGCAGGACTCAGCACCTGTGTCCCCAGCATCAGGATACTCCATGTCAAATGCACCTGCTTTGTGGTATACGTTGTGTTTCACAACAGCTTGTACCAGGCTGGGCTCCTGCCATCTCTCCAGACTGTCCTGTTTCAGGACCAGAAAATGTCACACCTTGGACTCATTTTCAAGGTACTGTATCAAAATACCATAACCTGGTGGCTTAAACAACAGAAATGTACTGCCTTCAGTTCTGGAGGCTGGATATCCAAGACCATGTGTTGGCGGAAGTGGTGTCTTCTGAGGACCATGAGGAAGAACGGGCTGCATTCTTCCATTTTTTTGAAGTCTCTCCCTCAGCTTCAGACAGCTCCTGGCAATCGTTAGTGTTCCTGAGCTTGCAGACTCTGGCTTCATCTTCACACAGGGCTCTCCCATGCTTCCGACCCCAGGGTGGGCGTCGTTTCTGCCTGTTTTCATAAGGCCCCCATGGGGTTGTAGCAGGCACCGTCCTACTCCAGCGAGACTCCACCTTTACCATTCTGTTAGCAACCAGCCTGTTCTCAGATATGTTCACCTTCTGGGTGTTGGGGCCAGAATTCAACCTATAGATTTGGAGGTTATATGACCTAACAGAAGAGGGCCCAAGGGTTTGTTCTCCTGGCATATCTCCTTGGTGCTGTCCGTCTTGGTTTTTGTCCTCCCCAGCTCTGGACACTCTTCCTGTCCTTCTGACTTGGGGAAGCCCTGACATTTGGGGTGGGGTACACAGGTGTAAACTGCTTCCCTGGCCCACCACCAACAGACTATGGCCTTCCCCTTGGGTGCCTTTTTCTGATACTGACCTGGAAAGCGTTCCAGCACTTGACAGCCATCAAGCCAGAACGGTGTAGACATCTGGTAAGTAATCATTCAGTAAATTAACTGATGAACCACCGTCCAACAGGTGGGACGCACCTCCAGCTTCTGACCCACCCAGTCTGCCACAGGGAGATGCCTCTAAGATGCACTCAGCTACATCCTCAAACACAGCATGATCCCACAGTGAGACCCTGGAACTATGGCTAATCATCCATAATTTTGTAACTCCCACCCTGCATACTCAGGTTACATGATGTGGCAAAGAAAGAAACACACATGGCTTTCTGATAAGCCAATAAAGAAATAAACTCACACCAGGTCCCCAACTGTTGCAAATATTCCAGTTAAGGAAAACAGACCCTGTCTCCTCAAAGTTCCCAAGGTTGGAGGTGGAAATAAACCGGAGGAAATAGCTGATTTTCTCCATGAATCATGGAAATAGACATGCCTGTAATCCCAGCTGCCCAGCAAGCTGAGGCAGGAGAGTCACAAGTTCAAGACCAGCCTGGGCAACTTAACAAGACCCTGTCTCAAAAAAATTTTTTTAAAAAGGGCTTGGGTGTTGCTCAGTGTTAGAGACCTTGCTTTGCATGCAGAAGACCCTGGGTTCTACATACTGCAAAATATCGAGCAAGAAATCCTCTGATGCAGGTCCCTGCTGTGGAAGAGAAGGACACAGAGATGTGCTCTAGGTGCCAGCACTCCTGGAGAAGGTGTTCAGAGGCAGACTCCCTGGGATCTTCATTCTCTTATTCAATGAACTGAATGAGCCACCAGGACTTGGAACTCTAATGGGCAAAGCACTCAGGAAAAGGACGACAGGTACTGCCAGGTACTACACCAAGAGGGAAGAGAAGTAACCCAGGGTAAAAACAAAACAAAACAAAAAAAAACAGTGCTAACAGGTAGATCTCTCTGAATTCTCATGCGTTCTCTCTGCCACCCTCTGCCCCAGAATGGACTCTGAAACACAATGCTCTGGAAGTCCACGGGTGAGCACACCCCATTACTCAAGCTCCCCAAACTGGATGCTTGTCGGATTAGAGCCAGCCCCCACCACTGGGCATTCCTAGTTTCAGGTTGCTGAGTTTTGGGTTCATAAAAAGATTCTGAGAAAAATTATTCCAGGACCTCAGAAGGGTTCCCCAGGACTCTTAGGAATTGATCAAAACTTAAAAAAAAAAAAAAAAAAACAAAAAAACAAAAAAACCACTCTAAGATAAAATGAAGTCAAGAGCTATTCCTGAAAGGAGCCCAGAAGATTGAGAGTTCAGGGGAGTGAGGATTTGGGGAAGTCTTCACAAGTCATGCTTTGAAGAATGGCTCTTTTGGGGTGGTAGTGGAATGTCACAAAGGACACATCTTAAGAAAATAAATGGCACTGTGCAGGGGAAGGATGGGGCAGAAAGGAGACAATTCTAAGATGAGTCAGGAAGTGTCAAAAATACAGAGGAAGCGGGGCTGTGTCTTAGCTCTTGGCTTGTCCATGAGCCACACCTTACACACAAAACTACAGAAGTGCAACACCCTCCATCTGCAGCATTCTCCCTGAGCGCTCCACCTGAGCCTCTCCTCATACCTGATTCTAGTCACTCCTCTGAGCCAACCTTGCGGACCGTCCCCAGGCTCCTGCCTTGTTGTGATGCATGCCTCCAACCTCAGCAGTTCTTCATAAAAATTTGAATTAATTGGTTTCAATCTGCCTTGGAAATGTCCCTCCTGGTTTAACTTGGCCCCAAGGCCAGGCTCTCTCGACCCACCCAAGTGAGGAGCAGGCCTCTGGGGCCACACCAAGCCCAGCTGCTGCCCGTCTTCATATTCTCCCCAGTCCCTGCCTTCAATGGTTGTCCCTGCAACTCACATTCTAAAGGCTCATTATCTGCAGTTTTTAATAGAGATGCAAATCTAGATTATACAAAGCAGGGGTAAAAATAGAATGCCTCGGCCTATGGAATAAAGCAGGGAGTGTGTGTGTGTGTGTGTGTGTGTGTGTGTGTGTGTGCGTGCGCGCGCATACACACACATGCTAGTCTGTGAAATGCCTGTTTGTAAACTAGAGTCCTTCAAGCTGTGAATCATACTGGCCTAGAAATGGCACCCCTTTTCTGTGATAGTGGGATAGGGTCAGTGGATAGGGCTGTCATGAGCCTGTTGAGGAGCTGCAGCCCTGCAGGGCGAAGCACATGGTCACTTCCACCTGTCACTAATTTCCCTGGTAAGCAGCAGCCCTCTTAATCGGGAAAGACCTTGGAAGGTTCAGCTTTTTCTCTCCAGATTCAGGTGAGCTCAGGGTGGCTTCAGAGCATGACAGGAGCACCAGCCAGCCAGCCTGCTGCCCCTGCCTGAGAGTGGGTCACTGAATCTGAGTTCAATGTTCCTTGGTCCGAAGAGAAGTGTCTGGCTCTCTTTTTTTTTTTTTCCTTTTCCCCTCTCCCTAAAGAGCGGTGTGATCACTTTATGCCAAGCCACTCAAGGATAATTCAGACTGTCAGGCAACCCTTGTGCTTGCCCATTATCCGACTGTTCTGGGCTCACTTCATATTTCGGAGTGGCGAGATATAATGTAACACGATTTGAAATACTGTAAAGCAATAACCAAAGTAACACAGTTTGACATCTTGAATCTCAGAGGAGACGCACACTGGCTACACTGTATTTCCACTTCCCTGGCCCCTGCTACTTGATATTATTTGACTTTTTAGAGGATTATCTGTTTTTGAATGAAATTAGGAGGGTGAGGTGTTGGCAAAGAAAATTCCTCATGCTTGAGAATAGAAGAATGATCCGCAGCATATCAATCCTCAAATGGAGATCTCCAGGGGAACACCCTGGCCTTCGCAGATGATATGACACAGACTCTGAATAGCCCATGCCCACCAGTGTCACTTGGTGAGACATACTGGCCCTTTATGGGAGCCTCAAAGTTCTTTGTATGTCAACTCATTCAATCAAATGACAATTACCTATTGTTCACCTACTGTGCATAAGGCTCTAGGAGGAAATAGCTGGTGTGCAAACTGGAAATCAGAAACATTGAGGTGGAACCCACCAGTCAGATTAGAGCAAGTGTGGTTTAAAGCTTGAAGAATATTCTGGATCAAGCACCAGGCTCATTGCCCACTTGGTTTGTTTATTCTTTACATGAGCCAAAAGACAGGATGTGGGGCCAAGTGGAGAGCAGCTGCCTGAGCCTCAGCACTGCAGAGCTCAGAAACCAAGAGGATTCGCAGCCTCAGCACTGAGGCCCAGATTTGGCACGGAACCCGTTCCATGGGAAAGAGCAAATTCTTGAAAACAAAACAAAACGAAAAACCCACGATCCTCCCTCCTTCTCATATTATTACCCAATCCATCTATTTTTTTTTTTTCCACTGCAAACAGTTTAATCCAGCAGCTCCTGGTCGGTCCATTTTTTTACCTTTGGTGCTCACATGAGGCCCCTGCATTCCACCTCCTGTCTCCTCAGCCCCACTCTGCCCTCTCTGCACATGACCTCAAGCGTTGATCACTGTGCCCTTCCTATCACAGCCTCAGCACAGCCGGCTCTCCCTCCCCTCCCATATTTCAGACTGCTTGTCCTTGGTCTCCCTTGGGACTGTTTGTTCTCTCCCCAAAGTTCTGCCCTTGGATCTTCTCTTTGTTCCACATGCTAGGGCACATACAGCCAGGTCCCCCTGAGCAGCTGCTGCCCTTGGGTGTGAGACTCTCAAATCCCAACCTTCGTACAAACTTAACTCCCAGTTTCCAGGAGTGGGGTTCTGGCTGCCTATTGGGCAGCCCTGGGTACCTGGTCTCTTTCTATCCTCCTAACAGACATATATAATGGAGGCTTCCAAGCACTAGATGGGGTTGTCCCCTCTGGGCTGTCCTGACCACAGCAGTGAGCCAAGTTGAACAGTTTGTGCATCTCAACACCATTCTCAGCTATGGCTTTTCAACCTTGAGCTCCATCCTCCTGCAGAGTCCCACCCACAGTCTCCACATTCTGTCCTCAAATATCACCTCCCTGTTCAAGGAGTCACACAGCCCCTATGCTTCTTCTGTCTCGTCACTCCTCAAATTCGGTTCTAGGGCGTGGATGTGGTTTGTCTCCCAAAGGTTCATGTGCCTTCCTTGAGCTGAGCATCCAAGGTGGTAGTGTCAAGAGGTGGAGCCCTACAGAGTGGGACCTCTTTAAAGCGGTTGATGCTTCTCTCACAGGTTGATGCTTCTCTCATGTCACAGGAGTCCCACGAGAGCAGGCTGGCCACTCTCCTCAATCTTTCTTGCTTCCTTGCTTGCACATGGGGCCCTTCCTCACACGGTCAGTTCTCTCCCACATCTCTGCCATGCTGCAGATCAGCCAGGGGTTTCCCCCAGGGTGCCAGCACCATGTTGTTTGGACATTCTAGACATGAGGATTGTGAACCAAATAAACCTCTTTATTTAACAAAACACCCACCCACACGTGTGTTGTTACAAAATGGACTTCATGTATTTACCTCTTTGTTATCTACTTTTGTAGACTGTAAACTGCATGAGGGCAGGTACTCTGTTTTGTAAGTTGATTTATTCTCAATACCTATTAGGGAATGGCGAGTGCTCTATGAATATGGTCAATAAGTGCTTGCTCATGACTCTCACACTTTACTTCAGCAGAGGTTCCCTTGAGCTCCACACTGATTTTCTTGTTGCCTCTTGATGAACCACAGATAAGTCAGACATCACATCCAAATCCCAGTCCTGATTTCCTGTTGGAAGACATGCCACATGGAACCACAGCAGGGGTGCCATGTCTTCTCCTAATTCCAAGGGCTCCTGCTGCCTGTCAGATCCTCAGCATAGCACTCAGGGCTCTACCCCATACTGTAGGGCTTATCTGCAGGGGACACTGGTGATGGTCTCCCCCTTCTCAGGGACCCTCCTCACCCCACCATGCTCATCATTCTGCTAACCTCCGCCTCACACTCCTTCAGTCTTGAATCTTCTTCCACCCTTTCCTACCTGCAGGACCTCTTCCACCCTTTCCTACCTGCAGGACCTCAACTCATTTCCAAGCTACTGTAAATGTCATTGTCCCATAAATTCTGTGAAAGCCAAGCCTCTTTCCATAAACTTCAAACGTTTGTGGACATGTTGTATTTTATGACTTGAGCAGCTGAACTGACCCTGTGCTGCATTTAGCATGTGCTGGTCTTTATATTTGGAGGCTAAACACACACCATGCAAATCAGATATGGCCATGCAAACCAGACACGGCCATCCTCAGAATCTATGGGGGGAGGGGGGTTGGTCCCAGGCACCCGAGAATACCAAAGTCAGAGGATGCTAGAGTTCCTGATGGCAAAGAGTGCCAGGTTTGCACTGAGCCTACACACATCCTCCCCTGTGTTTTGAATCACCTCTGGGTTGCTCATAATGCCTGGTACAATGTAAATAGTGGTGACACTATATTGTTTAGGAAATAACAAGAGGAAAGCCTCCACGTGTTCAATACAGATGCATTTTTTTCTAAATATTCATTGAATTCAAGTTGTGGACCCACAGATTCAGAGGGCCAAATGTGAAGTTATTATTCTTACTTCTGCAGAGTAAGAAGCCAAACTTCATTGCATGGACTTATACTTTACCCAGGTTCATGTGCCTTACTTGAGCTTAGCAGCCAGGGTGGCAGTGTCGAGAGGTGGAGCCCTAAAGAGTGGGACCTCTTTAAAGTGGTTGATGTTTCTCTCACAGGTGCGCTTCCTCATGGTCACAGGAGTCCCACAAGAGCAGGCTGGCCACCCTCCTTGTACTTTATGCCTTGCTGGCCAATAGGAGAGCTGCTAGGAAGCTCAGCCAGGTAAGACTGACACCAGAGCCTGTTTTTATTTAAAATACTATTTGGTATGCTCTCAAAAGGCAGAATTCCCACTTGATTTATCTTTAATGCTCCATATCTAGGCTACAGTAGACAATCAATAAGTGTTTGGTGATTGAAGGAGAGAGAATAGAAAATCATCAGACTTCCCAGGGTTCACAAGGGAAGCCAGGAGCCTCCTTGGTAATTTGGCTGAAGTAACTATTCAGTCAACATTGAATCAAATGTGAATTGAATTGAGTTACCCCAAGTAATAGAGCTAGATATGTCTCCCGAATTGAAGACAGAAAACTCCCTTCTATATGACTTTGCAACTTATCACTGTCAGAAAGGCTGAGCAGAGTGAGCTGGGCTGAGCCAGCACACACAGAAGAGTCTGGAAAATAATCAATTGAATTCAAACCTCCATACATCACAGATGTGTAGAGCCAGAAAGGACCTGGGAGGGCATCTGCTTCTCCTCCTTCATTTCACAGAAGAGAAAAACAAGGCCAGCAGGGGACGGGGCATCCCCAAGTCACCCAGGTTGGTGGGACTCCAGGGCAGGGGGCACTCTGGCCCCAGTCCATTTTTCTTCCACAAGCTTGTTCATTGCCAGAATGCAGCCTTCGCTTCCAAATGCCCCCACATCATTCTCTTTCTTTCTAAGTAACTATTAGATAACTATCTAAGGCTTTTCTGTTACCTAGCCTGTAATTGATGAGCATGATGTTTTTCTTTAAAAGGATTGTCTGATTATGTGTTTTGTTTAAATTTTTGCCAAAAAAAAAAAAATGGAGCAAGGGGTCATGTATAGCATCAGCCACCAAGCAAATGCTGTGTCTATGGATTGTCCACCTTCAGATGTGAAATGTGGCCTTTGTGGCCATCGACCCAGCAAAGCCATAACAGGTTCTCTCTGTTAAGATAGGGGGACCCCATCAAGCAGGGGCAGGGGTTGGAGTCGCAGGGTCAGATTAGAAGAGAACCATGTTAAAACAGCTTATCAGCTAGGATGCTCTCAACTGCAGTTCACACAAGACACGGCTCAAAAAATACAGGGAAGAGGCATCAGCTCGTGCAACTGGGACATCCCGTGGGGGGGGGGGGCGGAGTCCCCTGAGGTTTGCTCTGGCAGCACCTCCAGTACAGCCAGGGACTTGGGCTCACTTCTCTTGCCATCAAGGTTTTGAAGGGGAAAGGCATAGGCTGCCGTTCTCAGGGGTTCACTGCCCGCTGAAGGAGGCGCACATCAGAGCCCCTCACAGGAGCAGGAGTCTCTCCCTGCTGGACACCTCTTCACTGCTGCTCAGCCCCCAGCTTTGCAGGAACGAGAGTTGCACAGGAGCTTGAGAGCAGAGAAATGGCCCTCTGGGGTCTGGCATGGAGCTAGGCTTCCTCCTCAAAGAGGTGGGGATATCTGAACCCCTAAAGAAGGAATTAAAATTAGCCAGGGAAGTAAAAAGGGAAGGGGAGCTAGTAAGAAGAGAAGCTGAAAATAGTCTGTGGGTCACAGTAGGGACTCAGGGTGTGCTCAATACCAACAGAATAAGCCGAAAGACGGAAGGAAAGAGACCAAGAAGCACTTGGCCCTGGCTATGGTTTGCATATAGAGTGTCCTCCAAAGGTTCCTGTTAAAGGCTTGGTCCCCAGTCTACAATGCTACTGAGAGGTGGGAGAACTTTTAATAGCCACAAAAGTATTCCCTTTAAAGGAGATGCAGGACTCAGGTCTCTTCCTCTTCCTCTTTCCACTTCCCAGCCAGGAAATGAATGGCTTCCTCTGCTGTGCATTCTGGCCATGATATAATGCCTCCATGCAGCCCAAGGCAGTGGCACCAGCCAACCACGGACTGAAACCTCCAAAATTCTGAGCCAAAATAAACCATTCCTCTTTTTAAGTTGATTATCTCAGGTGTTTTGTTACAGTAATAGAAAACACACCCCAGATGACAGAAGACCTTATACACAGAATGAGGAGACACCACCAAGATGAGGTATTGCTGTCTAGGGACTTAAAGGCAGATTTGAGGTTCTCAGCATATCAGACTTACAAGAGGACAAAGTCACATAGGTGGAATTTATAGAAGAAGAAAAGAAGATGGTAATGATCTGATCCCTGAAAAAGCAAAAAGAAAAGCCATATTTAAGACAGAAACATGGGAGGGAGCCCATGAAGGAAAAGAATAACAAATATCCGCAAGCAATAGTTGTTCCTGAAGATCAAGAGCATCTTAATCATGACCACTTAGGTATGCATGTTTTTATGGAGAAAGGACCCAGATTTTTGGTCAGAAACTGGAAGGTGTCTGTGACCCCCAAATAGAGTAAAAATCACTAGAAAATTTTTCAGAAAGGAAGACACAGCAAACTAGTCACACAAAATGCTTCCACTGGGAAACAAGAGTCACTGGACATCTTAAAAAGATCACGTCAATGATGGGGACAGGGGGAGACCAAGGCTGAAGAGTGAACAGAAGATGAGGCAGTGGAAAGTCTTAGTCAGCTCTTCACCACTGTGACCAAAAGACCTGACAATCAATTAGGGGAGGAAAAGTTTATTTGGGACTCCTGGTTTCAGAGGCCTCAATCCCTAGACAGTCGACTCCATTCCCTGAGACCTGAGGGGAGGCAGAACATCAGGCAGAAGGTTGTGGCCAAGGAGAGCTGCTCCGGACTTGGCAACAGGAAGCAGAGAGCTTTTACCTCCCCAAGGACGACCCTCCTACAGTCTGCCTACAGTTACCACCCAGTTAGTTCCTACCAGTGGATTAACGCACTGATTAGGTTAAGATCACCTCTGGAGTTTCCTGCATCGTCTCACACATGACAACTACCACATGGAGGAAGCATGCCAAGATGATCTTTTTTTTTTTCTAGAAAACTGACCACAAGAAGGAGGAAAAGAGCTGGACAGACGTGAGCCTGGCTATCCAGAAGCTGATGGTCAGAAAGCAGGAAAGTTGGTCATCTTGAAGACGTGAAGCCAAGGAACCAGTGAAGTAAGTACTGGAGGAATGAGTGAGACGGCTTTGGAGGCTCACACACCTGAGCAACCCTGTCTCAGCCCCAAGGTACGAGGGCCTGTCCCATGCGTGGAGGCAAGAATTCCCCTGCCACCGCGTCCACTCATCTCCACATGTCACAGCTCATCGCACGTTAAGAAAGACTTATTACACAGGCCCACGTGGGAAGGCTGTCTGCAACGCCCTGACACCCCTCCACCAGGACAAGGCAACGTGTTACAGAGATCAGAGATCCTCTGTTGGCTGGGCTGTAACCGAGGGGCCACCAGAGTTGTTGTTCCTTAAGTCATACAGAAAACTGTTAGTCAACACTGAAACTTTCAAAATTATTTCTCTGTTTTTGTTTTTTTTGTGTTTTTTTTTTTTTTTTAATGTGGTACTGGGAATTGAATCCAGGGAGTTCTTTTGCTGAGCTATATCCCCAAACCTTTTAATTTTTTTTTTTTTTGAGACAGGCTCTTGTAAAGTCGCTAAACCTGGTCTCAAACTTGCAATCCTCCTGTCTCAGCCTCCTGAGTCACTGGGATTATAGGTGTGTACCACCATGACCAGCTAAAATGCTTTTCTTCTGATACTCCAAAATAAAGCATTTAGCAAATACCAAATTTGCTACCATGTTTGTAATAGTCAGCTATTGTTTCAATGATGCTGTGTAACTAACCATTCCCCAAATCAGTAGCTTATAATAGTAAATATTTATTCTTGCATAAGTTTCTGGAGGTTGACATGGATTGGCTGATTCAGACTGAGCTCAACCAGATTGCCTTTGTCCCAGGCTACAAGTGAGTTTCAAATCTCCTCCATATATACTCTTTTAGGGATGCAGATTGAAGGGAACCCTTCCAATTAATGTCACAAGGAAGGAGCAGAAGTAGCAAGCCTCAGCTCAGAACCGTCAAACTATAACTCTTGCCTATGTTTCATGAGCCAAACCTACGTGACTTCTAACAGAAGATATTGCCAGTGAAACGGCATGGATATAGCATTGTAGTCCAAACAGGGCTGAGTCATTGTGAGTGATGATTCAGCCTGCCCCAGCATGCACTGCAGAGGGCTTGGGAGGAAGAGAGGGTCACAATGCCCCTGCATATTAAAGCCGTCCTTTTGACTTTTTTCAACACCCAGGGCTCAGTCAGAGGGATCAATCATGATGGGCATTCACACACAAACACACACACACACACACACACACACACACACACACACATTCTCTCTCTCTCTCTCTCTCTCTCTCTCTCTCTCTCTCTCTCTCTCTCTCTCTTAATATTATGCTCATGTTCACAATCTTCTCCCTAATATGAAACCAACTTTTAAAGAATGGCTGAGGGACAGAGGAAGAACCTAATGCCAAAAGTCAGAAAATCTGGGTTCTAGTCCTGATGTAGCATCTTTGGTTTCAAACAGAAAGATTAGAGTCAAAAAGCCAAGCTTAGCACTGCCAGGGCTAAGAGGGTTAGATCAGAAACCTTCCCTGCAGCAGTTGGACTCACAGTAGGAATGTATGACGCCACACACTGGGAACCCTAGGTCTTGGCTAAATGATAACAACCCCACCTCCCCAAAGAGAAAGAAAAGGCCTCGCACCTGTGGTTTTCTTGCCCAATGCATGTGCATGAGGAAAGTACTGGTGGTGGGTTTAGAGCACCCAGGACCACATTCTTTGGATACCTAAAACCTAATGCCAACAGGCCCAAGGAGAACCCTGTCTTCCCGCCAGTGAGAAAGACAGCAGGACCTGGCTCAAGCACAGCACATTCACCGGGGCCTTCGGGGAACATGGTCCATGCACTCAGGAACAAACCAGAAAGTGCCAAAGAAACCCCATTAAGGACTTCACAGCACGTCAGAGGGCCCAAATGTGTCTTTGCTGATAATTTCACTCACAATTTCAAGGAAAATCTAGACTTTCAGGGCTGGGGACATCACTCAGTGGTAGAGTGCTTGCCAAGCAAGTATGAGACCCTGGGTTGCATCCCCAGAACTGCAAGAAGAAAAATAAAATTAGACTTTTCTCTTTGCATCCTGTTGCACTCACTTTCAGTCTCTAACAGAAATCCCAACCTGAGCTCCTGGCATCCCAGTAAGGGTGACCCACCTGGCCCAGGGCCCAGCCACGCCACTGTGCTGCTCCTGCAGTGTGCCAGTGTCACCCCTTCCACTTGCATCCCCACATGAAAAAAGTCAAGAAGCACCAGTTCCTGTGCCTAAAGTCTTAGGAGCTTCAAGAGCACATTCTTTCTTTTGCTGAAGAAACTGTATTCCCAGCCTGAGCTCCACAAGAGCTTTCACTCCAAATGCTCCAAGTCGTCCGTTATTTGTAGCACACAAAATTCTCTTCTGATCCTCTAGAAAGGTAGTACTTATGCTCTGCTCTGGGAGGAACTGAGAGAAACAGTCACTCAATTCCGTTCCTGTCTTCCATGGTGCAGATGAGAAGCCCAGCTGGAAATAACTGCATGACCGCATATTGTTCACTTCACTGGATTCTAATTTCATTTTAAGAAAAACAAAAGTAGTTGTTTGGCAAGTAGATGTGTAGCTTAGTTCAAATACCTAATTTAACAAACACCGTGCCAATATAAATACGTGTGGGACTGCACTGAGGCGGTTCTTCTCTTCTGCAGTTAGACACTTCTGCAGATGTTTTCTTTTATATGAAATGGGCAAATGGGACACTTGCATTTTTACAGAAGCAGAAATTGGGGGAGAGTTCTAGAGGCCCTGCTCACCCCAGTGACCTGTTTACTGGAGGGACAAGCTAGGAAGCAGGGTTTCTCCCAGTGGAATACCGTCTTCCTTCCTCTGCTCTTTCTCTGTCAAAAGATGTTTTCTGATTATTTTCTGTGAAGTGCCCTGTTAATGTTGACTCTCTAGAGAGCACTTTTGAACACCCTCGTCCTCGTACCCAATCACTTAGCACTGTGGTTCTGTCAAAGCCTCGGTTTGGAAACCTTCGTGTGGCTCCTAATTATTCTGCTGCTTGGATCCCTGGGATGTGTGCACCTGATAATCAAGAGTTATTCACTGGGAGTCTTCATTACACTGGATGTGGATAATACAAATTTCCTTCATGAAATGCTACTCAGGGTCTCCTTCTGAATGAAGACATTGATCTACTCCCATTTTCAGAACACACACAATAGGCGGAGAATTAAAATAATGGACAACAACTAATAGAAAACAGGTGTGACTCTGAAACTTAAATTGTGCATTCTCCAGTCTTGAAGCAATGCTGGGAGAAGAATGTTTAACACACAATAAAGGAGATAGCGGAAAATAAAATGAAATAAACAATAAATTCTCATTGAATGAGCACAACTCCCCAGCTGGAGCCCGGCGCAGCATCTAGCAGCACAACCAAAAATGAACACAGAGGCTGCTAAAGGAGGCTGGTTTATTTCCCCTCGAGACTGGGAAGAAGATGGCAAGAGTGTAATTTAATTTTTGTAAAAATGTTTTCTAAACAAATTCAGGGACTGTATCTTCTGGGTTGACAAACTGAATACCAGGTCTGAAGTTCGTGTAAAGAGGCAGAGCTGTGACTTCATAAGGGAAGCTCCTCACTCAGATCCACGCCAAGAAGGCAATGAGATTTAAGGGCGATTCGAAAAGAAGGCCGAAGCTCCAGGCCAGCACCTGATGCATGATGTTATTCTGCTGACCTCGATGGTCAGAAAGGCTTGGATGCAAAAAGGACTCAGGAGCACAGTCATCTTGGCATCCTGGCCCCCCTCATGCCCACACACTGACTCAGTTCCTCCAGCACCTTGGGCCGAGTGGGCTCCTGTCAGGAGCACCTCCTCTCCTCCTGTTCCAAGCCCTGGATCCCTCTTCACCAAAGTAGCCCCACTGCATGGTGCACCTCTGCAGATGCCACCGCACAGAGGGACTGCCAGGGGACAAAAGCCAGTCATTTTTCTTTTGAAAGCTGCTCCAGTTTGGCTCTGGATGCTCCCCAAAGACACGTGTATTAAAGGCTGGATTCCCAGCGCAGTGCTATTGGCAGGTGGGGGAACTTACAGAGGCTGAGCCTGGTGGAGGTCTTCTCATCATTTAGGTGCCCCTTCAAAAGCGTTGGTGGGAAATCTTCCCTTCCCCTCTCTCTACTCCCTCCTTTCCCCCTCCCTCCCTCTCCCTCTCTCCCTCCCTCTTCCTACTGCTCTCCCTTTTCTTCTCTCTCTCCCTCCCCTCCCCCCCCTCTCTCTCTCTAGTATATTGGCTGAAAGGTAGAAAGTTTGCTTTACCATGTGCTCCCACCATGCTGTGCCATCACAAACCAAAAGCAATAAAACCAACATGGACTAAAACCTTTAAAACTGTTTACAAGTTGATTGTTTCAGGCATTTTGGTAGAGTAACAGATAGCAGATTAATACAAAGACTGACCTGCTGGGAAAATCCAGGCCTAACCAAGGGTAGAGAAGGAGTGACCAGCTTATAAGACAGAAAAGAAGGGCCTTAAAATCAAAGGTGGTCAAGTGGAGCACATGTAGACCCCATCCATGAAAACTTCCTCCTCCCCAGAGGGATCTAATCACAGCTCCTCAAATGTTTTTCTTCTTTTTTTTTTTATTTTTATTTTTTTAGTATTTGGCGGACACAACATCTTTGTTGGTATGTGGTGCTGAGGATCGAACCCGGGCCGCACGCATGCCAGGCGAGCACGCTACCGCTTGAGCCACATCCCCAGCCCTCCTCAAATGTTTTTCCATGGCCAATTAGAGCCCAAAGTTTAGAAGGAAACTTGGAGTCATCTAATCTAACTCTCTATGCAAGGTGTTATGTACTCCAGCTATGGTGTTCAAAATTTATGAGGAATCTGTTTAAAATGCACATCTCTAAGTCTTGTCCCCAAATATTCTGATTCAGCAGAGCTAAGAATGGGCCTAAGAATCTTCAGAATCAACCAGATCCCAGACAATCCTAAAGGTGGTAATCTGCTGGACACCCCTTGGGAAATGCTCTCCAAAGTTCCCATGCCCCACCAAGGCTCCCAAACCTCTGAAGATGGAGTTTCTACTTCCTGGCAGGCAGACAGAGTTAATCATCAAGGACCTGCTCTTCTTCAGCCCCTGGGGGCCAGAGTTGCCATCTTTAGCCACCTGAAGCAATCCCCCTACTGTCCTTAAAGGTCTTCCAAGATTAGAAGACAGCCACTGGCCCCTCATCATGAACTTGCAAGACCCACCATGACCAGCCAGACCTGCCTCCCGAGCCTCACAGAGCAGGGAGCCTGGGTCACATACGTCAACATTCCAGGCCTCCGTGCACACCTCCTGTATGCATGTCTCTGATGCCTCCTTCTCCACCTTCTTTGTGGTGGTAAGAACACTGAGACCCACCCAGGCCTCTTGGCCTCTGAGAAACCTCTGCCGCCCCTACAGAACAGGCTACATGTGCTATCAAGTGATCTGTACCCCGCACCACCCCAATCTGCACCCCCTATGGCATTGGTCACTTCTGCTTAGGATTATCTGTTTTCTCTCTCCCCTGGGATCCTCAAGGACACAAAGTCTGTCTTATTGACTTTCACGTCCCCCACCAGTGTCCAACCCATAGAAAGTACTCACTGGACGCTTAGTGAGTGAACTGAATCCTCTAAGTCTAAACACATAAGAGACCTCAGGCAAGTGACCTCCCGCTAGTTCCCATCTTCTCAAGGGACAAGCGTATCTGAACACTTACCAGTACTAGCCCCTGGGCTGCCACTACAGAGCACACAGGCATATCACGACGAGCCTGTATGATACAATGTCAAGATGCAGAAGACTGACACCATGTTAGGGAAACAGAATCATTAATGAAGAGAAAAACATTGTTTTTATTCATTCAACAAATATTTATTGAAACAGATCATGTGCCAGTGAAAATTCTAAGCGCCACATAATGCAGCGGCAAATGAAGTAGTGATGAAGCACTTTGATGTCACAACTTTGACCTAGTGATAAAGGCCAATGGAAGACATTAGAGTCAGGAAAGCATAGGGCAAGACATCATTTCAGTGGGGTAGGCAGAGATAGCTCACTCTAGAGTGGCATTTGAGGAATCCCGTGAAGAAGTGAGGGAGCATTTGTGCAGATGTGGGGTCGGTGGCTCAGGCTGGTGGACCTGGCACAACACCTTACAGCAGGAGTGAGCCCTGGGGAGCCCAGGGGCAGCCAGGAGACCAGTCTAGTGGGACAGGGTAAAGATGCCGAAGGAAATAGCTTTGGGGAAACACCATCACTCTGTGTCCCACAGGCAGGTTCCCAACTGCTGTCTAGCCTTGCTGACGCTTGTTTCGGAACACGTCCCAGAACCTAGTCCTATTCTGGCTGGCATCTGTAACGATTCAATGAACCCCTTTATTTGAAAGAAGCCTCAGTCTCAAGAGTTGTGGCTTAACAAGCCCAATTTCATTCACAGACAGAATGAGACCAGAAAGGAGGCGTCCTGCCAAGCACCATGCTGTGGCGGTCCAGAAACCCAGTGTCTGAATCACTGTGTGGTGGACACCATCATGCAGTACCCACAACACAC
This sequence comes from Urocitellus parryii, assembly GCF_045843805.1. Taxonomy (NCBI): domain Eukaryota; kingdom Metazoa; phylum Chordata; class Mammalia; order Rodentia; family Sciuridae; genus Urocitellus; species Urocitellus parryii. The sequence goes on along the minus strand of NC_135539.1, from coordinate 25,340,237 downwards.
CAGCTGCCCATCAGAGGAACACACACTCAACATACGGCTCTCAGAGGCTCCTAGAGTAGGTCAGAGGCCCAGAGGTCAAGTCCTCCTGGCCACATCAGGACCCATATCTGGATCCTGAATGAGGATGGGGACAAAGGGCCTGGACACTCCTGCCTGACATGGGACACTCCGTGGATAGTACCGGCCTTGAGCTCCCACATCGCTCATCAGTGGAGGTTTTGTGAGTCCCTCCATCGTCCCCTTTCCATGGCCCCCTCCTTCCCCTTGTTTTCACAGGGTTCCCTAGGGAGCACCCTGCACCCCAGCCATCTGAGCACCTGCTTCTGGACAGCCAATCTGGGACATAGGCTCTCTACTGCAAATCCACTGTTTACCTCCTGAAGAATCACACCATGCTGAGGGGTTTTAAAGCCTGAGGAACAGACCCTCAACACATCTTTGCCTGAGGCAAGACAGGGCAGAAGATCACAAGGTTTCTATTATGCGGAAATCTCTCCGAGGTAAGCTCTGCGTGTAGGCATCTGAGCCCCTGGAGTTGCTGCGATTTATATTTAATGTGCAAACACTCTGAGAAGGGCTGCCCGTGAAACCAGATCAAAACATTTATCCTCACTGTGTCTTGGGGAAAAAAAAAAAAAACTTATTAGCTGGCAGTATGCTGATATGCCAGAGGAGCAGGAAATGGAGGGAAAGAAAAAAGAAGAGAAAATTTTTTTCTATTGCTACCAGATAAATAGAGAGCCCCTCAGAGAGCTGGGTGGCTGGTGACCAGCATAGCACATTGTTATGCGCAAACCACCAGAGCACTTGGAGAGCAAGCGCAGCATGTCTGACAGCGCCTCCCTGACCTTTTCAACATCGCCCACGCACTGGCACTGTGGAGCTGGTGCTTGGAGGAATTCAAATCGAATGGACTCTGGCGGAAGGGACTTGGCTGTGGGCAAGCCCACGGCCTCTTAGGGCGGGCCCTGCCATGCTCATGTAAACCGCCATGCTTTATTGCCACGGCCAGTCTTCCTCCCAGGTGCAAGACAGTAAGGCCACATGGGCCTGCACTCCCCGGAAAGCCAGGCTATGCTGGTGACCACAGCAGTGCAGATCTGGTCCCCAGACAGAGAGGGAGAGGAACCTGCCAAGACCTCACGAGAAAACACAGAGGGGACTCTGACATCCAGCAAGAAAGGGCAGATGAAGCCTCACCAGTGGTTCTTTGGGAGCCCTCCCTCCTCTTCATCACAGTCCTTGGCAGAGGAGACTCGGTGAGCTTCCCTGGGAGGCAGAGGGAGCCTCAGAGAAGGCTGAGAATCAGTGCCCATGATAAGACCCAATGACCTGGTAAAGGCCCTGCCGTGCAATTCCACCACTGTGGCAACAAAACCTCAGTGGGAATTTGGAAGGAGAGACCCAAACTACACCATGGCTAGGGAGGAGCAGCTGGTGTGCTTTGGAAAACGGAATCAATCAAGATTCAAAGAATCAAGAGAAGGAGATTCAAAGAGTCCTTCAAAGACTATTTCCTTCCCAGGGGCACACCTTCCGAAAGAAGAGCGGCTGAGGTCAGTAACATGGAGAAAAACTAGACTCACCCCTTCCCCAGCACTTCCCAGGGGCAAGTGAGCCTCCTGGGAAAGTGGTCATTTGAAGGGAATCTGTCCAGCCTGGGAGCGCAGGCAGGAGAGAGACCCTTGCCTGCAGGGACTATGCTCTCCATCTCTGTCAGGAATCTGAAGAACAAGTCAAGGTCTGGAGTGAGAACCGTGATGTTGAGGGTCCAGGTCTGATTCCACAAGGAATCTTCTTGTCTGGCCACTAGTCCACATATAACAGGAAACTGGTCATCACCGGGAGACGCACAGCAGCACCAGGCACCTGCAGGAGACCAAGGAAGAGCAGCATGCATCCCTGCCGGGTGGGCTGGGGTCTGCCTAACCAGCAAGGAGCAGAGAGGCCAGGCACGATGACAGAGGCAGCAGCCCAGCAGGGGGACAAGACACAGGAAGACAGAACTTGAGGCCTGACCTCTGCCTGCCCGCCCCAGTCAGGGCTGGCCAAAGAGTAGGGAACCTCATTTGGGTAGGAAAAGTGTCTGACACCCTGTGAGGAACGACCAGGAGGAGGGGTGGAAGGATCCGATCCAACCTGGCGAGTTGAAAGCACAACAGATGGAAGGGCTTCTTCCCCTGGTGAGGCCCTGGAGCTCACTGAGGCTGACACAAGTGACTCCCTGTGCTAGGAAAGAGCGAGCTCATGAGGAGAGCCTTCCAAGACATCAGGAACACTCCGAGAAAACAATATTTTGTCAAGTTAAGGGTAAATTAATAAAAAACACATGGAATGCATTTCTCTAAAAATATACACAACTCTGAAAATCAAGGGGGGAAGGCAGCTGGTGAAATCTGTTTGGGGTCTGGCAGAATCCAATGTGTTTGGGAATGAGGTACAGCTTTGGGAAACAGGTTTTTCCTATTATCTCTCTTTTTCTTCACCCATCTTTCTTGGAATTTAAAATCCTGAAGGGGGTAAAGACCTTAGAAGTCATCTCTCTCATTTAACACACAAGAAAGCCGAGGCTCGGGAGGCCTAGCTATCATGTGGTATTTCACAAATACGCCATGGCAAGCCTTAGCAGTGCCTGAGGAACTTTCCAGAGACCCTCAAAGTCACACTCCTTCTCTTCTCTGCCTTCAGGTGACACAGCCAGGAGCCATTCAAGATCACAGGGTCCACGTACCCCGGGATCTTTTCCCCACACTCAGACCACCCTTACACACTGGGTAAAGAGGAATACAGTGGATCCATCCTGATATTAGGGCTGGGGCAGGCTGGGGGCGCAGGCAGGACAGAGACCCCTGCCTGCGGGTTCGGTGCTCTCCATCTCTATCAGGTCTGGAGTGAGGATTGTCAGAAGTCATTCAGACGCTTACCTGGAGGAGACGGCTTAGATATGAGGTATCCCCCCAAAGCTCCCATGTGAGACAACAGAAGAGCATCCTGAGGTGGAAGTGATGGGGTAATGAAGGCCTCAACCCAGTCAGTGGATTCATCCCCTGATAGGGAGGGGTCAACTCCGTGGTGACTGAGGGGTGGGGCGTGGCTGGAGGAGGCGTGGCTGGAGGAGGTGGATTCATCCCCTGATAGGGAGGGGTCAACTCCGTGGTGACTGAGGGGTGGGGCGTGACCTTTGGAGGTCATGCTTTGTGGGTATAAATTTTGTACCTGGCAAGTGGAGTCTCTCTCTCTTCCTAGTAATGTCCTGAGCTGCTTCCCTCCACCACACTCTTTCACCAGGATGTTCTGACTTGCCTCCAGCCTGAGGAATGGGGACAGCCTAGTATAGGCCAAGACCTCTGAAACCAGGACAAATGCACTTTTCCTCTTCTAATTGTTCTTGTCAGGTCTTTTTATCACAGCAGCATAAAAACTGACTAAAGCAGAGACACATACATAATTCAAGAATGATAAAAGGATCCACCCTCCAAGAAGACCACCATCCTTGAGGCCCAAAATGTGCCAATCAAAACTGCTGGTGTTGAGCAGAAAGCAAGACTAGTTTACAGTTATGGTCAGAGACTTCAACACCCCATTCTCAGCCATCAATCGAACCACTAAATAGAAAATCAGCAAGGATAGAAAAGACTTGAAAAAAGCCACCAACCAGCATGCTCTAGTTGAAATACAGGACACTCTCCCCAACATCCGCAGGACACCCTTACCTCCTCTTCCTTTCTTTCTTTTCTTTTTCTTTCCATTGTGTCCATGTCTTTCCAAAGTATCCACTGCTATGTCTTTGATCTGTTATTTTATTGGTTTCTCTTTTAGTTCCTCAGTTTATCTTCAAATGACATTGAGCCATTTATATAGAGAACTTTATATGGTTCTGGGCCTCCCTCCTGATCTCTGTGCCAATGTTACATACATTTCACGGACGCATACATAATAAACCCTGAAACACATTATTATTCTGGTTTAAATGGTTAGTTATCATTTAAGGAGATTTAAATAATAAGAAAAATTCTTACACATATACCCACGTGGTTACCGTTGCTGGTGTGCACCATTCCTTACACAGATCCCTATTTCAATCAAGCATGATTTCCTTCTGCCGGAGGGACTTCCCTTCTCACATTCTGAGAGCAGGAATGTGCTTTCTGCTTTTGTGTCTCTGAAAACACCTTTATTTTGCCTTGGTTATAATTCTTCCTTGGGTATAGAATCGTAAGTGGACGGATTTTTCTTTCAGTACTTGAAACATGTCCCCCCCCCCCCATCCTCCTGCTTGGCATTATTTCTGATGAGAAATCTGGTGTCACCCTCATTTTTATTTCTCTGTCCGTAGCATATTCTTTCACTCTGGCTGTTTTTTAGGTTCTCCCCTCACCAGTGGCTTCCACAATTCTATCGTACTCTGTGGTAGGGTAGGATTTGGGGGACTTTTGTCTGTCTAGACGTTTCTTGTGCTTAGGGTGCATGGAGCTTCTTACAACTTGGGGTATATTATTTTCAAAGAAAATGAAATTTACTTCTTCACATATTTTACCCCCTCCTCCTCCCCTCCTGTAGGCATGCCTAAGTCACATATATTTAGGCTCAAGTCCATCTCACAACTAATACATGTCCACTTTTTAAAATTTTCTCTTTACTCTGTGATTTCTTTGAATCTTATCTATTGTGTGTCTTCAAGTTCACTAGTCCCCTCTTCTGCCACATCTAATCTTTTGTTAATCCCATTCTTTCTACACATGTATTTTTCACCTTAGACATTATATTTTTCATGCCAGAACTCTAACTTGGAATTTCTGAAATATATTCTATGACTCTACTTAACCTTTTTAACATATGGAACGTAACTATAAAACCCATCTTAATGTCCATGTCTGCTAATTCCAACACATGTGTTAATTGTGAGTTATTTTTGATTGATTGATCTCATTACAGACCATATTTTCCTATTTCTTTGTACACCTCATAATATTTTACTGGATGGCAAACTTTATAAATTTTACCTGGTTGGATGTTAGATTGTTTGGATTCCTATAACTATTTTTGAGTTTTGTTCTGAAACGCAGTTAAGTTACTAAGAAATGGTTTGATTTTGGGGGGGGTTATTTTTATGATTTGTTAGGTGGGTCTGGAACATTATTCAAGAAAATTATTCCACTATTCAAGCAAGACCTTCCTGAGTACTCTACCTCGTGTTCCATGTTTCCAGTCTGGCTGGTACAAGAGGCACTTTCCTGCCCCGCATGAGCTCTGAAGGGTCCAGCACCCTGGCAAACACACTCTCACCAGCACCCTCCAAACACTGAAGGGGAAGCCTCTGCACCTCTCCAGGCCTCCCTTCCCCCTCCAGCTCTCTCCCTCCAGTACTCTGCCCAATGGATTGCAGACACCTAGGTCCCCCTGCACTCTCTCCTCCATCTTTCCAACCCAGGGATATTGCTAGGCTCCTGCTGGGTTTCCCCTCCCTGGGCTGTACCCCAGAAACTCCAGACAATGACAAGCATTTTTCATTACATTCTTAACTCTCAGGAATCACTGTTCTCTTAAAAATATTGCTTTCAGTTTTTTATTTCTGACAGCATGGAAAATCCCATTCCTGTCACTCCTCCTTGGGAAAAAGCAAAAGTCCTGTGGGAATTTAATCTGGGGACACAGTCCAGCTGCAAAGATCTCAACAAAAATGCCACAGCTGGGAGTTCATATAGCATCCAGCAGGAATGTGGTTTCCGGGAGGCGGTCTGGGGGCCCGTGGTCAACAACCTGTCCTTCATTGTTAAATACCAGTGATAACATGAGAATACACTTCAGTGCCTTCCCTTTGTACTCAGAATGGCTAAAGGTGGAGGGGAGAAAAGTTCAAAGTGAGTTTTAATTAACATAGAATTTGCTAATTATTTTTATTATAAACAGCTTATCAATCCAATTTTTAAATTTGCACTAATGGGTATATAAAATGATAACAGCATAGTTTTCAAAATAGCTTTTAAAAATGGTATTAAAAATAACTGAGACTTCCAGGCATGGTGGTACATACCTATAATCCCAGTGACTCCAGAGGCTGAGGCAGGAGGATCACAAGTTTGAGGCCAGCCTGGACAATTCAGCATGACCCTGTCTCAAAATAAAAAATAAAAATAAAAGTCTGGCAGTGTAACTCAGTGGCAGAAGGCCCCTGGGCTCACTCCCTAGTACTACAGAAAGATTTCAAAAATTAACTCAGATATGAAGCCCTTATAATTTGCAAAACAATTTCACATGCATTACCTTTTTAAATCTTTTCTAGCCACCTAGCCACTAAGGTTTTCAATGGTTATTTGGCCTCAAATGTGCTCAGCTGGAGCTATGACTCAAATGCAGATCACTATACAATACTGATGTATGACATGGAGCTAATTATAGATGCTAACTTAAAAAAAATTGATGTCATGTGGACAAAAGTTGGGGTCTGTCCTAAACTAAAGAAGTTCAGAGAGACAAGATAACAAGGTATAAAGTACAACTCTTGATTGGCTCTTGGTTCCAAAAATAGCTACAAATGATATTTGAGGAGAAAATTTTAATATTGATTGAATATTAGATCATATCAGAGAATTATAAGGAATGTCTCAAGTGTGACCATGGTATTGTCTTTGAAGGGGAATTTTTTAATGTTTTATGTATTTATTCAATAGTGATCTTAGGGTATTCTTTTGTAACTTTTTATTGGTGCATTATAATTATTCATAATAATGGGATTCAATGTAATATATTCATATCTGCACATAACACAGTTCAGTGAATTTCCTTTATTCACCTCCCCTTTCCCTCTCCTCCACCCTCCCCCAGTCTTCCTTCTTCTAATTTAGGAGTCTCCTTTATATTTTTATGAGATCCTTTTTCCCCATTTTTCTAGCGTCTACACGTGAGGGAAAACATTCAACTCTGACTTTCTGAGTCTGGCTTATTTCAGTTAACTCGATGTTCTCCAGTTCCTCCCAGTCACAAACACACGCCATAATTTTATTCTTCTTTGTGGCTGAGTAAAAGTCTGCTGTGTATATGAATCACATTTTCTTTATTCAGTCAGCTGTTGCCAGACTCCGAGGCTCATTCCATAAACAGGCCTCTGAGTACTGCACTGCTGTAAACACTGGAGTGCGTGAGTCACTAGAGTGAGCTGACTTCAGTTCTTTGGGATAAATATGCAGGAGTGGCAGAGCCGGGTCAAACGGTGGTTCCATACCTAGTGTTTTGAGAAAGTCCCGTGCTGATATCCATAGTGGTTGGAGTAATTTACAACAGTGTTTAAGTGTCCCCTTTTTGTGGGGGAATTTTTTGTCCCTACCTAGGACATGTATAGTGAAATAATTTTGGGTAAAATGTCATGATCTTTATGACTTACAATTAGTTCAGGAAAAACTATATGAATATATTCATATACATATATAATAAAGGGAATGTGGATCATAACCACTGCTATGTCTAAGTGATGAGTATCCAGGTGCTGGATATATGACTTGCTCAACATTTCTGTGTGTTTAAAAATTTTCATTAAAAAAAAAAAAGATGAGAAAAGGAAATGATGTTAGACTAAGAACAGAAAACAAAATCTATGGAATGAGGAGTGGGTGTGAGCCCAGTGCAGCAGGCAGCAAGGAGTCCAGGACTGGGGGGCTCCTTCCTTATATTGGCCAGGCATGGCATCTTCAATGCAGTTAACTGAGAGGTAAAGTTGTTTTCCTTTCAACCAAAATCCACCTGCATTAAAGTGTTGCTGAAGTGGGTAGCTGGTGTGGCTGAAGTGGGTAAGCTCATGTTGCTAAAGTGGGTAAGCTGGTGTTTGTAGAAATACATTTGAATGCTTTATGTCCTTGTGGCATATCAATAGGAATTCAGTTTTTTTCCTCATTGTAAATACCCACTTCCCAATAGCCAGAAAGTGAGAAAATGAGTTAATAACGATTTTTAAAAGGTAATTATGTGTCAAGATGTACCGTCAGTTCTCATTACTCCTGATGGTTATGTTCTATAAAGTTGCTGGGAACACTGAATTACACATGCTGAACCCCTGCTCCCAGAGGAAATAGGTACCTCTAGATACACAGCCTACATAGATTACAACCTTAAACTCTAAAAACAACTCATTCTAGTAAGCTCCTTTTTTTAATATTAAAAGAAAAAAATGAGGTTTAGAAGTGTTCAATGATGGGACTGAGGCCACCCACTGACAACTGTGGGATCTGGGAATCAAACCTTGTGCAGCTGCCCTGGGGCTACAGCACTTTGCCCTCACTGCCCTGTTCCCTCCCAACTCCCTCCTTGGTCACCTCTGTGAGATGCTGAAACAAGAAGGAACATGGCCTCAGTAGCCCAGCTGGGAACATGGGCATCACCCAACTCTGATTTTTATCACTCTGCACAGGTCTTTAAAGGACCATAAAAGTATAGAAAGTATTCATTTGAGGGATTGCAAATAGATTTTAGCAAGTCAGTGAATTTTCAAAATAAAATTTACAAGTAATGACAGCTGGTATTAATTTACAATCTTGAACCTTTCTACTAAATTGTAATGGGTAGTATCTAGGCTAAACTCATTTTTGTAGTCAACAGTGCTTACCCCAGAGAAACACTATATAAGTAACTGAAAAGATTAAAATTAGCACCTAATTCCCGTTAGGTAGTGGTTTACAAGACCAGTCAAGGGTTACCTCTAATTCCTACTGGGCTTCAACCATCCAAACCAAGGATGGATAAACCCTTGGCAAAAACTCTGAGACTCACGTCATTGCCTCCAAACCCAGGGGAGGAAGGTGGGCAAGAATGCATGTCAAACGGTTGCCTGGAAAGCTGCAGAGCATATACGGATCAAAATTGTGAGTCACTGTTCAAAGATCATGAGAAATCTCCTGTTATAAATGGTGCTTAGTTTCTAGTTCACAAAGTGATCTCTCACTCCAAGTGCCGCTTGCTCCTGCTGCCTGTGAACTGTAAATAAGTGCATCAAAGTCCACATTTTAGCACTGGCTCTTCAGTCTGCAAATCGCATCATCAGTGAACAATCCTGTCTCTGCCTTCAAAGCCTGTTAGTGACCTTCCACTGCCGTCTGTACTCACCTCACACACAAAACCAGCCATATGCGAGGTCACGTTGCCCTGAACCTTCCAGTGACAGACCCTTGTGACATTTCACAGAGGTGGATAAGTGAAAGGCGAGGTAGCCACCAAGAACCAAGGGCAGCTGGGCACCTGGGCACCGGAGCACACGCCTGTAGTCCCAGACATTCAGGGGGCTGAAGCAGGAGGATCTCAAATTCAAGTCCAGTCTCAGCAACTTGGCAAGACCCTGTGTCAAATTTTTGCAAAGTACTTGGCATGAAGTACTTTGTAAGATGTAAGATGGCGGAATAAAGAGATCACTTCCCTAGTGGTTCCATGGCGTGAACCAAGAAAACCAGACAGACAGCTTTCAACAAAGTGGGTGAATGATTAAGAATTAAAGGGACTTTACTGGAATTTAATACTGGATACTCAAAACAGATCAGGGACACAGTAGATCTTGTACAGTAAAATAAGGGGGAAAGAACTCCAGCCCCACAGCCATGACAGTGGCTGGAGTCACAAATCAGAACAGTCTCTACGTGAACACAGTAAAGCAATAGAGGGATTAAAGGGGCCCCATTCTCCAGAAGACTGAGGTGTGTCGGGGTGGGACAATGCTCCAAAAACCAGTGAGCTGTGCTACACACTACCATGTATTATTGGAGGGAAGCCACTATCTCTCTCAACATGCACAGAGGACAGAGGAAGGAACTATTCTGCAGCCACGACATGGGACAGGGGTAGCTGGGGGAGCCCATCACTGGCAGACCCAAGTCTGGCCCAAAAAACAAGCTGGATGACACTGGATGACAGAGAGTGTACCTAAGTGACCAGGAAAAAAAATCAAGCATTGAGAAAGGTTTACATGGGTGGGGGGAAGTAGTTGTGGAAACCTGGCTTCCCCATGCTCCTCCAATCTGGCTGCTTGCAGGTCCAGCTAGAAGAGAGGCACCTGACCAGGAATTCAAAATGGCAGGAGCAGGAGAGAGTGGGGGGCGGGAGAGAGCGAGCTCGTAGACTGAATCACAGACCAGGAGTGATGGGGTCTGCAGGTGAAGTAGTAGGCTAAGAACAGGCTCCTACACCACATGAATGGAACCCAAAGGAGATTCCTGTGGAATTGCAATCCTCCAATCACAGTCTTCCAATGTGGACTGGCAATTGCTGGGCCTTGCAAGTGCATTGACTAACTGGCACTCAGCAAAGAGAAGGGAGCATACCTAAGCCTACACCCTGCCTGCAGGAGCTCCGCCTCCAGAACTAGCCCTCTCACCCTAGTGGAGCAAGCCTCAAATTCCAGACAACCCCACCTAACTGCTGAGAAGGGAAGCTGAGAAACTTTTGAACCCAAAACAGAAACAATTGTTCAATTTTTCATCAAGATCTATTTCTTTTTTCTTTCACATTTATACCATTTTGAAACCAAGTATTTTTCATGCATGAGTTTATCGAGGACTGGGAACTCTGAATAGTATATTACAGTTTTGTTGTTATGTTCTTTTATTTTCATTTTTTCCTATTTTTAACTTTTTTCTTTTTTTTTTAATTTTTATTTTACATGTATTTTTCCTCTCACCTGTTTCCTGGATTCTTTCTCTCTTTTCTCATGTTAACAGCCAATCTCTATTATGTCTTCTTTCAGTCTTCCTATGATTTTTTACTTCTATCTTCTCTCCTTCCTCATAAACATCACATCCTACACCACTTCTGTTCTCTCTTTACCCACCATTTGAAAATTTTGAAACACTTTTGCAAACTTACAGTAGGCAATAATTAAACACATCACTTCTGTTTATTGTGACAAAACTAGACATCTTAATAGGAGCTATTTGGTTAAAGGCTATATATTGTTTGCATTAGGTACTGTTAATATTGGTCTCCCCCTTAATGGTGAGGTTACTGGAGACCTTTGGGGACAATGTGGGTCTACAGGTAGAAACTGTACTGCCTCACATCCATGCTGCTAAATAGGTAGACACACAAACAACATCAAAAAACAAGGGAACAGGGCTGGGGATGTGGCTCAAGCGGTAGTGTGCATGCCTGGCATGCGTGCGGCCCGAGTTTGATCCTCAGCACCACATACAAACAAAGATGTTGTGTCCGCCGAAAACTAAAAAATAAATATTAAAATTCTCTCTCTTTCTCTCTAAAAAAAAAAAAAAAAAAAAAAACAAGGGAACAAATAGCCCCAAACCAAGATGCTTCAATAATAGAATCCAGCTGCAGACGACACTGATACCCCCAGAGGTCTTTATTCTGAGCACAGCAGATGTTAACTCCAACACTACCTCTGAGGTTGCTGCCACTGACTCCTGGAGGTCTCTTCTCCAACTGGCTGATGCATACACTGCTACTGCCAATGCTGCTGCCTCTGATACCGCTGCTGCCACCCCAAGGTCGCCTGGAGGTCCTCTCTCTGGGTGCTGCTATCCATGCAGCTACAGCCACCACTGCTGTGACCACAGACACCACTGCCTCCAACACTTACCACTGCTGCCCCCTGGAGATTACCTGGGTAACTCTGCCCCCACAACCACAGTTGCAGCCGCTGCTGCAGACACTGTTTCAGTACCACTGCTGCTGACCCACTGCCTACTGCCACTAACCACTGCCACTACTGCTGATACCACCACCCAGAGGACTACTCTGGGGAGACTCCAGGCTTGGTTGCCCATGGCCACAACCATCTTGGGGCACCAAACAGAGCCTGGGGCCAGGGTGCCAGCAAGTTTACCACCAAAACAGCTTCTGTCTGGGGATTCCAGCTGGGTCCTACAGGTCCAGTGTGGGGGTGCCTGTGGGCTTGGAGGTGCCTGGGGTCTTCCTGCTGGGAGTGATGGTGACTATTCTCTTGCTTCTGTATCTCAGGGTTGCTCCTTTGCATGAGTGTATGTATCCCTGGTGGTCTCTCTGCAAGTAGGAGCAGCACTGAGATCCTAGAACTGCAGCATGGCCAGGACTCTGATATGCATCAGTATATAGAAGACAATATATAAATGGTGTTTTGCATTTTTGTTGTATTTTTATATATTTATTTTTTTCTCTTTGATCATATTCTTCCTATCACATGTCTGTTTTCTTGGATTCTCTTTCCAAAAAATAAAGGGTTAGGGTTAGGGTTAGGGTCAGGGTCAGGGTTAGGGTTAGGGTTAGGGTTAGGGTTAGGGTTAGAGTTAGGGTTGGTGGGATAGTGACTGGGTCTGCAAGGGCAGATCTGGGCCTGGTGATCCTATGAGAGGTCAGACAGGGCTGAGAAACTATGAATGCTGATGGAGGCAGTTCAACTTTCCATTGAGATTTATTTTATTTTTCTATTCACTAACATCTTTACCATATTTGGATCAGGGTGTTTTTTATGCATCAGTGTATAGAAGACAATATATAAATAGTGTTTTTCATTTTTGTTGTATTTTTATATCTTTAATTTTTTTCTCTTTGTTCATATTCTTCCTATCACATGTCTGTTTTCTTGGATTCTCATTCTAACTTTTCTCCAACCAATAGCCAATCTCTGTCAGCTCCTCTTCCACTCTTCCTGTGAATCTTTGCTTCTAGCTTCTCTCTTCCTCCCTTGAAAATATAGTGTACTACACTACTTCTGTTCTCTCATCCACCATTTGGTTTGATGCAAGAAAGCAGTGGACACCTTAGAGGGAGCTATTAGGTTTAAGGCTAAATATTGTTTATATTGGGTGCTGTAGATATTGGTCTCACCAGTAAAGGCAAGGAGGCACTAGAAATCTTCAGGGACACTATAGGTCTACAGGGTAGAATTTGTGCTGCCTTAGATCCAAACTGCTAGATGGGAAAACACACAAACAACATGAAAAAAACAAAGGAATAAAGCACCCCAAACAACCAAGATGCTCCAATGACAGAAGCCACTGATAACACAGTAAAAGAAATTTCCAAGAAGGAGTTCAGAATGCTCATAGTTAAGTTGATATGTGAAGTAAAGGATAGTATAAGGAGTGAAATCAAAGAAAAAAATACAAAAAGTGAAAGATCACTTCAATAAAGAGTCAGAGATTCTGAAAAGAAATCAAGCAGAAATCCTCAAAGTGAAGGAAACAATAAACCAAATTAAAAATCCAATGAAAAGTAACATCAACAGACTAGGCCACTTGGAAGACAGAACCTCATACAATGAAGAAAAAAATATAATCTTGAAAATAGAGTTGACCATGCAGAGAACATGATAAGAAACTATGAACAGAACTTCCAAGAATTATGGGATAACATGAAAAGACTAAATTTAAGATTTATCAGGATAGATGAAGACACAGAGATACAAACCAAAAGAATCACAATATTTTTAATCAAATAAAATCAGAAAATTTACCAAATCTAAAGAATGAAATGGAAAATGAAATACAAGAAGCTTACAAGACCCCAAATGTACAAAGTTACAACAGACCCATACCGAGACTTATTATAATGAAAACGCCTTACATACAGAATAAGGATAGAATTTTAAAGACAGCAAGAGAAAAATATCAGACCTGAAGTTTCAGATTTGAAAATGAAATAAAAACCTTCCGTGATAAACAAAAGGTAAAAGAATTCACAACTAGAACGCCTCAACATCAGAATGTTCTCAGCAAATTATTCCATGAAGGGATTGGGATTGTGGCTTAGTGGTAGAGTGCTCACCTAACATGCACAAGGCACTGGGTTCGATCCTCAGCACCACATACATGTAAAATAAAGATATTGTGTCCACCTAAAACTAAAAAAATAAATATTTTAAAAAATTATTCCATGAAGATGAAATGAAAAAAAGTGAAAACCAGCAAAAGAAACTGCACTAAAGGAATAGTCAATCAAAGGAGAAACTAACTCAAATTAATAACCAGAAATAAACCCAAATGCCCCCCAAAAAAGATCACATCTCAATAATAACCTTGAACATTAATGGTCTAAACTCATCAATCAAAAGATACAGACTGTCAGATAAAAAAACAAGACCCAACAATATTCTGTCTCTAAGAGACTCACATCATAGGCAAGACATCCATGGATTGCAGGTGAAAAGGTGGGAAAAAACATCTCTCTCACATGGATCGCATAAACAACAGGGGTTTTTATTATCATATCAGATAAAGTAGACTTCAAGCCAAAGTTAATCAGAAGGGACAAAGAAGGACATTTCATACTGCTTAAATAAATTATACATCAACAAGACATAACAACTGTAAAATACGTATGCCCCAAACAATGAGGCATCTATGTACATCAAACAAACCCTTCTCAGTTTCAAGAATCAAATAGACCACAACACAACAATAAGAGTGATTTTAAAACACCTTTCTCACCACTGGATAGATCCTCCAAACAAAAACTAAACAAAGAAACTATAAAACTAAATAATAAAATTAATATTTTAGACTTAACAGACATATATAGAATATTTCATCCATCAATGAATGAATACACTTTTTTTTTAGCAACACACAGATCCTTCTCTAAAACAGACCATATCTTTGGCCACAAAGCAACTCTTGGCAAATACAAAAAAATAGAGATAATGCCCTGCATTCTACCAGACCATAATGTAATGAAATTAGAAATCAACAATAAAATAAAAAATAGAAGCTACTCTAACACCTGGAGACTAAATAATATGATATTGAATGACAAATGGATAGCAGAAGAAATCAGGGATGAAACAAAAGAATACTTAAGAGGCAAATGAGATAACAATACAACATATCAAAATCTCTGGGACACTATGAAGGCAGTGCTGAAGGTAAAGTCCACTGCATTGAGCTCATTCATTAAAAGAATAAAAAGCCAACAAATAAATGACCTAACATTACATCTTAAAACCCCAGAAAAAGAACAAATCAACACCGAAAGCAGTAGAAGACAGGATATAATCAAAACCAGACTTGAAATCAATGAAACTGAAACAAAAGAAACAATCTATAAAATTGACAAAACCAAAACTTAGTTCTTTGAAAAAAATAAATAAAATTTATAAACCCTTAGCCAAGCTAACAAAGAAAGAGAGAAAACTCAAATTACTAAAATTCATGGTCAAAAAGATATATCACAATAACACTACTGAATCAGAAGACAACCAGAAACTATTTTAAAAGTTTACACTTCTGTAAAATAGAAAATCTTGAAGATATCAACAAATTTCTAGAGACATATGATCTACCCAAACTGAATCGGGAGGATATACACAATTTAAACAGACCAATTTCAAGCAATGAAATAGAAGACATCATCAAAAGCCTACCAACAAAGAAAAGCCCAGGACCCAATGGACTCTCAGCTAAGTTCTTTAAGACCTTCAAAGAAGAGTTAACACCAATACTCCTCAAATTATTCCATGAAATAGAAAAGGAGGGAACTATTCCAAATCCATTCTATGAAGCTAGTATCACCCCGATACCAAAATCAGACAAAATCACATCAAAGAAAGAAAACTACAGACCAATATCCCTGATGAACACAGATACAAACATTCTCAATAAAATTCTGGCAAGTCGCATACAAAACCATACTGAAAAGATAGTACACCGCAATCAAGTGGGGTTCATCCCAGGGATACATGGTTAGTTCAGCATATGGAAATCAATAAACATGGTTCAACATATAGAAATCAATAAATGTAATTCACCACATCGACTTAAACACAAGAATCAGATATCATCTCAATAGATACAGAAAGCACTGGACAAAACACAGTACCTCTTCACATTCAAAACACTAGAGAAATTAGGGATAATAGGAACATAGCTCAACATTGTAAAATCTATATATGCTAAATCCAAGGCCAACATCATTCTAAATGGAGAAAAATGCTTCACAATACCAGACCTTAAATTATACTACAGAACTATAGTAACAAATCAGCATGGTATTGGCACCAAAACAGACATGTAGACCAATGGTACAGAATAGAAGACACAGAGACAAACCCATATAAATACAGTTATTACTAAACAAAGGCATCAAAAACATACATTGGAGAAAAGATAGCCTCTTCAACAAATGCCACTGGCAAAACCAGAACTCCATACGTAGAAAAATTAAATTAAACCCCTATCTCTCACTCTGCACAAAATTCAACTCAAAATAGATCAAAGACTTAGACATTAGACCAGAGACCCTGCACCTAATAGAAGAAAAAGCAGGCCCAAATCTCCACAATGTCAGCCTAGGAACTGACTTCGTTAACAAGATTCCTAAAGCACAAAAAGTAAAATCAAGAATCAATAAATGTGATGGAATCAAACAAAAAGCTTCTTCACAACAAACGAAAAACATCAATAACATTAAGAGAGAGCCTACAGAATGGAGATAATCTTTACCACCTGTACCTCAGATACAGCACTAATCTCCAAAATATATGTAAAAAACTCAAAAAACTAAAAAAAAAAAAACAATCAATAATCAATATATGGGCTAAGGAACTGAACAGATACTTCACAGAAGAAACACAATCGATCAACAAATATATGAAAAAATGTTCAATATCTCTGATAATTAGAAAAATGCAAATCACAACTACACTGAGATTTCATGTCACTCCAGTCACAATGGCAATTACAAAGAATATAATCATCAATAAATGTTGGCAAGAATGGGGGAAAGGTTGCTGGTAGGACTGCAAATTGGTTTAACCACTATGAAAAAACAGTTTGGAGATTTGGTAAAGGATAAGTGAGGGGGTAGGAAGAATAGTAGAATGAATCATACATTATTGTCCTGTGTGCATATGGTGTAACTCTACCTCATGTACAACCAGAAGAATGAGAAGCTATACTCCATTTACGTATGATGTGTCAAAGTGCATTCTACTGTCATATTAGCTAATTTGAGCACATTTTTAGAAAAGGACTTGGGATGTGGCTTGATCAGCAGATGCGAGGTTGTACGTTCAATCTCCAGTAAAGGGGGAGGAAACGAAGGAGAAAAAGAAAAAAGAAAGTGCTGTGGAAAATGATAATCATGGAAGTGAAATGTGATTTTAACATAAATGGAGTCATAGAACAAATACCTAACCCACAGGGATGTCGCCAACCTGACTTAGAGATATGCATAAGTAGTCAGAGAAGTTGGCAGAGACAGACAATCAACATAAAAGAGGAAGGATTCAGGCAAAGAATGCAGAGCTCCCAGAGGGAGTGGCACTGGCCCTGCTGATATCAGAAGAGCTCTCAGACACACTGAAAACACAGAGTGAAATGTTCAATGCTGACGCAAACTTGAAAGTATTGCAATGTGCACCAAACTGCTCTCTCCAGGTCATGGCTGATACACTAAGAAGCCAAGCACCGCCCAAACCACTCTTGATAAGTTCCTACAAAGAAGTCACTTTAATTCTCAACATTTCTAAAGTTTTAAGGGATAATATGCCAAAAAAAGTCTTCCTACTTTGTATTTCTCTATGCATTTACAACTAAGAGAAAGTTTTTAAAGTTCTGAAAAGAAAATTAAAGTTCTTTTAAAAAAATCATGATTTTCACCAATGATTCTGAACATCACTTTTCATGGATCCAGCATGATCATTGGACACCTACGATCCCCACTGGCACAAGAACAATGATGCCTGTATTGGAAACAATAAAAAATATTCTCTTCTATTGCAATGCTGGTAATTAAACAAAACAAAATAATGACATAATAAAATAAATCCATTCCTAAAACCTCCTATATTTTTCCATGAAAAAGTTTTGTGCATTCCTAAAAATAAGCAACATACTGATGAAGTTACAAATTAAATTTCGTTTGCAAGTTGTAATTTTCTTAAGTAATTTAAATTCATAGCTCTGATGTCACCATATCATTAGCTTTAATGGAAGGATTGTTTATCTGTTTGCCTTCAGAAAAGAGAGAAACTCCTAAGACACCTGTCAGCCTGGGAATGGAAGCAAGCAGGGGCTCAAAACTGCTCTGACGGTGGAAGCCCCTGCCTCTCCTGGAGGTGCTCAAGGCAGTCCCCTTGGGTGTCAGGATTCCCTCTCAGCCAAGGATTCCCCTCTCAGACCAGCCTATGAATTCCTATGCTTTTCTTTTGTAGCCTTCAGGTACTTAGCCTGGGCAGCTAATAGTTCAATAAATTCCTGTTGATTTATCATAAATCTTAATTTTAAAAAGACACAGTGAATTATGATCAAGAGATCACTCTGTCAGGTCTGGGGTACCCACTGCCAGAGTCACATCTTGGAGGCATGATGCTGTCTCTAAAATCCTGAGACCCCTCACTTTGGAGCAGGGGACATAAAACAAGAGAGGACTTTGAGTGGACAGGGTGGATGGGATTTATTTCAACTGAGAGCCCAGTTCAGCCCCATGGATCTGTCCCGCACCTTCTTCAGGGAAGTGGGCCAGGGGATGGTGGAGCTGTAAACTTGAAGAGGAGGCATGGTGTCGCTCTCCACACAGTGAAAGACAGGACCTGGTTGGCTACACCAGGCAGGACGCTCGCTCAGGGGACAGAGAGATGAAAGAACCTAGACGGTTCTTTCACGCAAGGTGGACATGCATGCCAACGCTTTTGTATCAGGACTAAGGAGGAGAACCCACAGCCTCTGGGGAGCATGTGGATAAGCAGGTCCTTTCTGCAAAGGGAGGTGGGGGAAGGGGACAGAGAAGATGAGGTAGCTTCCTGTTGCCAATGCAGGGGACATCTACGTGCTGCTGGGGCCAGGCTGCCAGGGGGAACAGCTGGAGACAGGCACTAGAAAGCAGGCCGCGGTCATGTTTCCCTAGACCTACTTAATTTTTGGTCAAGGGTGGAGCAGTAGTTCCTTCCAGCAGAGGGGAAGCTGGTCCCCCTCAGGAAATATACCAATGAAGACTTTGGCCCATCTGAGTCCCTTCCTGAACTCAGAGAGGAACACAGAGGGAGGGTAACACAGCTGAAGAGAATGGAGACCATGAGTGTTGTGAGGGCGGTGTCTCCCCAACCGCTACATGGTGCCCCCAGACACTTGGCACCCATGAGTGCACACAAGACTCAGCTAACCAGGGCCTTTTAAGTGAGCTCTGGGTACACAAAAGGGAATCTAGATGGAAGAGGCAGAAATAAGGAGCTTAAGTTTCTTTTCATTACAGGCATTTTCTTTGATGAAGGCATCTTGGCATTTAAAATTATGTGTTTTTAGTGTGAAGAGACTTGAAGTTCGCACTTGGCAGGCCCTGAGAGTTCTACTGAGACTGAGGCGGCTGTAATCACTGGTGCTGGATCTTGGCTCCAGGGAGGATCCCCCACCCCACAAAAGAAACATGTGGCCAAAACCAAGGAGAAATATCCCTTGTAAGGGACTTCCCAGGATGAGAGTTGCCTAAAAAACTTTAGGAACAGCAGGATCTGCTCTCCATTTTTAAGCCATTTCCTGCCCTGTGCTGGCACGTCCCTCTGTTCCCAAGCCCTACTTTCTCTAGTGAAGTCGGCTGTGGGTGTTAAAGGGTGAAGGGAGGCATGTGAGTCTGCTTTCTGCAACTGTGACAAAGCACCTGATAAAATCAGCTTAAAGGAAGAAGAAAGACTATGTGGCTCAGGATTTCAGTCTCTGGCTTGTTGGCTCCACTGTACTTGGGACTGTAGTGAGGCAGAGCACCATGGTGGGGACCCCGGGTGCAGCAGAGCTGCTCTCCTCAGGGCAGCTGGGAAGGGAGAAGTAGAGAGGGGGTGGGTCCTGACGTCTCCTTCAAGGACACGCCCTTAGGCACCCCCCTCCTGATGGTGTCACCTTCTCCCCATTGCACTCCAGGCTGGTGACAAGTTCCTGGGCCTGTGGGGTACAGTTAACATCCAAACCATCACAGGAGCTGACTCTGCATGTTTCAAAATGAAAACAGCAGTACTCGGGGCTGAGACTGTGGCCCAGGGGGAAAGCACTCGCCTGGTATGTGTGAGGCACGGGGTTTGATCCTCAGCACCACATAAAAATAAGTAAAATAAAGGTATTGTGTCCATATACAACTAAAAATTTTAAAAAAACAGCTGCACCGAGATATAATTTATAAGTCATATAATCACCCACTTAAAGTACACGTCCATTGGCTTTCAGTATTTCGATTTTAGAACATTTCATCACCCAGAGAAGAAACTCCATTACCATTTGCAGTCATTCCCTGTCTTCCTCCTCCCTTCCCACCAGTCCTCTCTCCCCCACACCCTGGCCACAGCAATTGCTCCTCTACTTTTTATCTCCATAAATTCACATATTCTGGATGTTTTTAATTCCTCCTACCAACCTGTAATTGTATACCCGCTGACCAACATTTCCTCAGCCCCCTTCCTCCTGACCACGTGAGCCCCTGGTAACCACCGTTCTGCTCTCACCTCTGGGACCAGCTTTCTGGATTCTACATGTGAGGTCATTCAGTAGGTCTTTCTTTGCCTGGCTGGTTCTACAACTTAGGTCCTCCAGGTCCACTCAGATTGTCACAAATGACAGGATTTCATCCTTTTCATGGCTTAAGAGTATTCCACGTGTATATGAACCACATTCCTTTACCCTTTCACACTTTCTTTAGCATAGACACTGGGTTGTCTTTGTGTCTTGGCTATTGTGAATAGTGCCACATTGAACATAGGAAGGCAGACGTCTCTGCAACACACCAATATTGTTTTCTTCAGGGAGTGAGACAGCTAGAGTCCGTGATGTGAAATGAGGAAGGCACAGTAGCCACAGACAACCAGTGACATTCGGAGAGACACGGAATTACACGGAATCAGAACCATCTAGCACGCTCTACAAGGGGAAAAGAAATGCCAGCTTTGCTGCAAGCAGCAGGGTAGTGGCTAAGGCACATTCCTGGCTGACACAGCCAGCGTGCCCTCAGGAGTTCCGAGGATGGCACCCACTCTGCGCTCCCCACACCATGCCTCCCAGCCTTGCTGCATAGTGGCCCGCACACTTCTCCATCGCCTAAGCCCCCATGCACGTGCTGTGCGCCACGGGTACTTCTGACCAGACTCACCCCAGCTTTCTTGCCAGAGCCAACTCTCTCCTTCCTGTCCAGATCCCCTGCTCAGCCACCAAATGGGAAGACTGTTTTCCTTTCTTGGCTCAGGCAAGAACTCACTGATCTGTCTCTCTATCATCAGGCCACAGGAATCCTATGGAATTCAATTCACCACACTCACCCTTTGTGTCCCAGTAAGAAGGCGACATTCTGAAAATCCCACCCAACTTACTCTTTCTCTCTCCTGCTCTTGAAAATCAACAAAATCTTTCTTTCCTCAACAAATTTGTTTCCAATAGGATAAGCAACTTATATTGCCACAAAGGGAGCATGGCAGTCTGAAATGGGAGATTCATTCATTTAGCAAACTTCGCAGGCAGCCACCATGTGCTAAGTGTAGAAGACATAATATTAGTTAAATTAAAAAAAAAAAGAAGAAGAACACGCTTGTGGAGGAGGCACGCATTAGACAAATCATCACGTGGCAGATCTAAGCATGGGTATGAGCATCCTGATCAAAAACTCTGAAATCTGGAATACTTTAAAATCCAAGAATTTTTGAGCACTGACATAACATCACAAGTGGGAAGTTTCATCTGACTTCTTGTGATAGGTCGAAGTCAAAACACTGGTCACTGGAAATACACATTTGTATGATCTTATGGGCTATAGGTACAAAGTGTGTATGAAGCATAAGAGAAGATCACATCTAGACGTGGGTCCTGTCTCCAAGAGGTCTCGGTAAGCATGTACAGGTACCCCAAGATCTGACAGAATCTGAGATCTGAAACACTGTCTGAAACAGGTGACTCTGCGTGGCTTCTGAGCCTGCATCACGAGAAGCATGTGACTTCCTGGTATGGGGGGATCTCGGAGGACTTTCCCCACTCTAGACTGCCACGCCATGGGGAAGCCGAGGTAACCCCAGGGAGAGGCTGGCCTAGCCAGTGGGCCCAGCAGGCCCAGCTGAGGCACTAGGTGCATGAGCCAAGAAGTCATGATGGATATCCACCCCAGGTGAGCCTTAAGACGACCCCAGCCCCAGGTGGTCTTGGATAACCACTGAGCTGAGCCCTGTCCACCAGAGAAACGTAAGAGCCAAATAAATAGTTGCTCTAAAGCCACTAAGTTTGGGGCTTGTTTGTTCTGCAAACAAGAGAAATTGGTGCCTAGATGTTAGTGCTGCCAAAAAAGAAAAAAAAAAAAAAAAAACTAAAACTAGGCTCAAGACCACAGGCATTGCAGGATCCATAGGATTGTCCATCCCATGCCCTGAGTTATAAATGCAGCCAGACCATGTCAAGGCCTGCTGGACAGGAGGCCACCTGTTGAATTCCTCCAGTTTTTAATTTGTTACAGTCATGTGTTTTCTGTTCTGATGTTGATAGCTCAGCATGTCCCACTGGACACTATGTTATAAAACTGTAACCAAGTTGATTAACAAGGTGTCTCTATTTCCCCTCTTTCATTCACTGCCATTTACAAGAAAACAACAAACGTGGGTGGCAAAATATAGCCCTGTCAGGATCCTGTCTTAACAAAAATAAAGAAAAATGTGAAACTGTCAAATCCCAAGTGTTCTATATCCAGAGGAACATTATTGCATCCTCTCTGGCATCCCTCAACATCCCATAATGCTCCTGTCAGTGTGATGTGCAGATGATTCTTTGGAGTTTATCTTCATTTGGTTTGGTGATGACCAGGGTGCTGTTTGAATCCCTGTTTCTCATAGTATTATCTTCCCAGGTGGGCAGAAATGTATTTATTCATCATACCAGATAGATTCACCCAGAAAGATTCACCTTGGTCTATAAAAGAACTTCAGTGCTATTCCTAGAGATCGTACATGTCATTTAATTAGTCTAGTAATCTGCTCTGTTCATTTTTTCATGCCAATATTTTATTGAATGCCTCTCATGAATGAGGCACCATCCATTCCTACTCTACCTTTTTTTCATAACGGCAGGTGTCTCTGTTCTTATCTACAGAGCTAAATTTACTTTGGGGATTCTGGTGAGTTACTACCAATCATAGGTTTGGGCTTGTATTCTATCAGCTTTTGCACTGCTGTGACAAAAATGCCTGACAAGAACAACTTAGAGGAGGAAAAGTCTATTTTGGCTCATGGCTTCAGAGGTCTCAGTCTACAGATGGCCAGTTCCACTGATCTGGGACCAAGGTGAGGCTCAGTTCTTAGCTAGATAGTAAACAGAAAGAGGAGGGAGGGAGAAGGGGTCACAGGGCAGATGGACCCTTCCAGAGCAGACCCTCAGTGACTTACCTCCTCCAGCCATGCTCCACCTGCCTATGTTTACCACCCCATCAGCCCATTCAAACTGGGATGGACTGATTCAGCTACAGCTTCCATGATCCAATCATTTCACCTCTGAGGAAGCCTACATTAACAGGAGCTTTTAAGGGACATCTCATGGCCAAACCATAACAGCATGTGATGGTCCATGTGTTTCAATTGCTCAGATTTCCAGAGTGGTGTTGCTATCTTTCATTTTGAAAGCTAGTTATTCCATTCTTGCTTCAATTCCAAGAAACATTTTCCATGGTCTCAATCAACTCTGCTTTCTGAAATTAACTAGAGTCCATTCCATTTTTGTTGCTGACCACCAAGGAGCACCACCTACTACACTTCTACTTACAGACCATAATGTATGAAGTTTTGCTTCTTCTGGGCGCTCCCCAATCTCAAATTAAGATAAAAATCCCTGTTTTGTGTTGGTCTTAAACCTCCCTGGATTCAATGTCACTTCAATGCAATGGAAACAGTCACTTTGGTCACACAACTTCAAGTATTAAGTAGCTGCTCTATGCCAGGACTACTAAGAAAGTCCAAACTGAAAAATCCAGTTCTGGAAGCTGTGTGTACCCAATGACCCTGCCTTACAGAACTAGAAGATCTTTGTGATGAGAGTCTAGGGTTTGTTCATTTTTGCATCCTTAAAAATAGTAATTTGGGGGCATTTGGTCTTCAAGGACAGAAGACAAGTTTTTCCAAGACTCATCAGAATACAGAGATGGTCCTTGGATGGATGGAATCTTGGAAATGACAGAAAATGGCATCTTGGGAGACTGGAGAGGACTGAAGCATGAAGTCCTAGGTAATGATATCATTTCAGGTAAAGAAAGAGCTGCAAAGAAAATACAGCAGCAGAAGCAGAGAAGAAGTGGCAGCATGTTAGCACACAGCCAGAGCCTGGAGTTCCCAGGACCAGGTGGTGGTTAATAGCACCAAACACTGCAGAGCCCAGGCCAAGTGAGCCCTAGGAAGAGCTCAGAAAAATTGGCACCAAAAAGCCACTGATGACTCAAAAGGTCATTCCCAGCAGAGCTGTGGAAACCAAAGCCAGATTGCACTGTTGGCAAGCCAAATCGGGCATGATGAGGGCTCCTTGTTGTGGTGGTTCAGGGGAAGGAGAAAGAAAGGGCAGTTCCTTGTGGCAAAAACAATATGAAGAGGAACTGGAATAAATTGTTCCATGAATTATTAAACGAGCAGTTATATTTAAAGTGAAGTGTCCTCATGGTTAATTCCCTGAATACAACTAATAATACCAAGTTCTGTTTTAAAATAATAAAAATAATTGGCATTTGTGTAGGACTTTGTAGTTTACAATGCACAGGCAAGTTCTCTTTCTTTCTGATGTTTAAGCAAAACTGATTTGCTCAAAACCCCAAACCTAGAATAGTCTTATGCTGAATTTCAGACAAACTAAGACTCTAAAACCCTTCCTTTGATCAGGGACTGAGAGAACTTGAAGGGAATACCGTGGTAATCCTCCCACTCTGCACCTCAAAAAAAGAGTAACAAGCGCAGATGCAAATAGCAAGCACTCTGTGCTTTGAACTAAAAATCACACAATGCCAGGAGAGCAAGAAAAGTGCCCACATGAAGGTTTTCTCTAATGGAGACAAAGACCAAAACCACTTCGTAACTTGCTCAAAGGGGTTTAGAGAGTAAAGCCAATGCCATGTTCATGCTATTTGCATGTCAATTACCCCTGTAATCATGCATTTCTCTAGGTTTTTCTTTTTTGCTTTTCCTTTTCCGCACTACTAGGCATCAAACCTAGGGTCTCCTGCATGCCGGGCATGTGCTCTACCACTGAGCTATAGCCCAGCCTCTTATTATCTTTTTTATTTTATTTTATTTTTTTTCTATTTTTTTCAGTTTAGTAGATGGATACAATACCTTTATTTATCTGTTTATTTATTTTTATGTCAAGCTGAGGACGAAAACCACTGTTTCATACATGCAAGGCAAGAGGCTGCCACTGAGCCACAATCCCAGCCCCTTTATTATCTTTCTTAAATGCCTCTTAATGTTGTGTGGGAAGAACACAAATCCTCGGTAAATACAATAAAGCAGTTCTGGTGGTCCATGCTGCGTTTCACCCCACTGTCCACCAGTGGGTCAACCTTTCCAGCAAAGGGACTTTGCCCATTTAGTTCATATTATATTCCCATGTCATAATACGGTGCCTAACATGTCATAATTATCTGTTCAGTTGATTAATTGATGCCTTAGCTAAGGACCTCATCATCTCTTTCCTCAACAATTATGTTTCCTAGTAGATATACCTGTTTTATCTTCTCTCCTGACATCAGTTATCTATTGCTATATAAAAAATATAACATAATACAATTTATTTTGCCCTCAATGTGAAACATATGCAGGACTTAGCAAGGTAAGCCCATCTCTGCTCCGTGTGGCATTAGCTGGAGTAGGCTCCACCAGAGGCTAGAGGATTCACTTCCAAGATGGTACATTCCCATGGCTCATAAGTTGATGCCATCTCTATGTGGGGTTCTCAGCTGTGGCTGTCGATTGGGATCCTGAATTCTTCTCCATGTGGATATCTCCATAAATTCTCTGTAATCTGCATAGCATGCTGACTGAATACCAAAAGCAAGCACACCAAAGGCCTAGGTGGAAGCTGTATTGCCTTCTGTGATCTGGCTGGAAAGCCACACAGTACTGTACTGTCCAGATACTCCTCAGTGGAAGGAGTGCCAAGGTCATGCTTAAGAGAAGCCCACAGGGGTGGCTGACACAGATGTACTACTTGTTCAATTTGCCATATTCTTTCCAATCCCCTTTCATAATCTTCTAGATGATTTTCAAAATCTTGTATCTGTCTCAGCTTTAACACATCCAGTGCTCCCTTTACTACACATCCAGTGCTTTCTTCGTGGAGGGTACAAAGTACATGAAGGATATGCCAGCCTCACAGTGTCACCTCTCACCTCGTAGTGTCACAGTGGCACCTCCCCTCACTTGATCTTCCTGCTACCTCCAACAGCTCATCTGTCTCTTCTGTTGGACACATCCTCACCTGGCAGGGGTGAGTACTCATTCCCCTTGTCCTTCCTCTGCCACCATCAGGATTAAGTCACCCTCTGTGGGCCACCCAGAGCAGCCTTCCATTGAACTGAGCATTCTCCACTTGAAGGAATCATTTATTTTTAGTCTGTCCTTGAAAATGACCTTCTAGAAAGAACAAGCCTTGTATTCATGTATACATCCCAGTATGTTGCAATGATATTGAGGGACAAAACAGAGACCCACAAGAGTAACTCACTCAAATACCACTATACATGGTATAGCCAGAATTTTGGTTTAAGTCTTTCGGGTTCTAAAGTGCTCATTCCCCACAGAAAGTAGCCTACCTGTTTCTCAAATGCACTGCTAAGATAACATGAGCAGCGAAACCAGGGTCATAGTTTCTTTAGCTCTCAAAATTGACAAAATCAATTTAAAAATAAATTTAAAGCCACCATAATCTAAAAACAAAAGGACATAAGCTTATGCCATAATCTTTTGTGGAAGTCTAGGAAAAAGTTCTAGAAATTGGCCCATCTTATAGTCATTTTCTCAAAAAAAAAAAAAAAAACAGAATAAAGATGGTCAATGAACAAAGTCCTAAAACATCTCATGAATATCTCAATTTCCAAAGCAGGCCGAGGGGATGTGTGGGTAATCAGGGGAAAAGATGTAGAAAATGCATCAAAACTAAAACCCTCCCCCACAATCTCAATGTTTCACCTTTGCTTTTCCCTGGCTGAGAGGAAAGCTGGAGAGGGAATAGAGAATGATTATAATTGCTCAAAGCTAATTACCTTCAGCAATAACAGGGATTTAGCAATGCAGTAAAGAAAATAAATAAGACAAGATCTCCTGAGAGAGGGAGAGACTTGGAAGGGAAAGGAACACAGAGACCCAGTTTTGTCCTCCTTTCCCACAGTTCAAAACACTGGCCAAAATCCCTAGGTTTCGCCTTCTGCATCTTCCGTGGGCTGGGAATGGCATAAAAACAGCCATCCAGGAGAGATGGGTGAAGTTGGCTGAAACTAAACAGGCGAGGCAGCTGGTCAACATGGAATTCCAGGACCGTTTGGAACTAGGGAAATGGCCCACGGCCCAGGAGCGACCTCAGTGAGAGCCCTAGGACAAGGCCTTTTCACAGACTAGCAAGAAGGAAAGCAGAAGCCTTCCGCCCACCGCAGCGTTCCACACCCAGCCCAGCTCCCCCACCCTTCCTGCTGCTCTCCCTTCACCCTCTCTGGCAAAAAGACAAAGATTCCAGCACCAAGAAGACCATACTCAGAGGCTACTGGAACCAATATCACTGACCTGTTAAACAGGAGCAAAGATACACAGGGAGAAAATAGCATGCAGAACACTGGAAAGACCCGTACGAGGGGCGTCTTTTTCACTATGAAATGGAGAGGTCTGGGATATATTACAGCAAACATACTTCTAAAAGCACAGCAGAATTCACAAGAAACTAATGCAAGTTCCCAGGGATCACAATGCAGTAGAAGCTGAGTGGTAATCACATCCCTGAGCCAAAGCTGCCCTGGGGTGCTGGCGAACTCAGTGTCCTGGACGTCTGCTTTAGTGGCTTGGCAGGGAACAGAAGACCAAGTTTTCCATATGTCCATGGTAAAGAGTTGGATCTAAGACACTCAGATTCTCCACATCCAGCCAGGACTCCAAAATAGCTATACCCATGATGAAAATCTGCACTAGGAAAAAGGAAATCCTCCTGCAAGGAAACCCAAACACATAGGAAATAGGTTTGTCTTGGCCAGGGCAAGGTCAACGTAAGTTACTAGACTCAAGTGGTAGTGTATGGGTAGCATTCTGGCATCACACGGGAAAAAAACACCACAGGGATTCCACTTGACCCATCTGCAGCCTGCTTTCATAACTGCCATGATGGTGCCAAGCAACCCTGTTCTATTTTCCCACAAAGTTCCCAGCACACCATAAACAGACAAAAACCATTAGAGTGGAATATGGGGCTTTGCACCTAGACCCTGGCTCATCAGCAACAGCAAGGGGCCTGATGTCCTTGATACTAGCTTGAGCTGAAACAGGTACGCTTCAGTGGGAATGAAATCACTTCTGAGCTGGC
This sequence comes from Urocitellus parryii, assembly GCF_045843805.1. Taxonomy (NCBI): domain Eukaryota; kingdom Metazoa; phylum Chordata; class Mammalia; order Rodentia; family Sciuridae; genus Urocitellus; species Urocitellus parryii. The sequence continues at coordinate 25,311,789 of NC_135539.1, read as the reverse complement.
CATGACATAAGCCCCCTCCTTCCACCCACATGATGGAGATCCACTGCTTTGCTGCTTCCCAGGACCATGCTCTTTGTCACTGAGGCCCCAGTACACGGCACTCTACAGTCCTGGATTTGCCTGCTGTTTCTCTGTTCTAATGCACCTTGTAACTTGTTCTCTTACCAGGGATTTTTTTTTTTCTGGTACAAACACAAATCCTATTCTGGATTAGAAAAAAAAATCACTCCCACCTCAAGCCCTTCAGAAGTCTCAAAAATAAAAACTAGTTGAATACAAGCTCACAATCAAACCTTACAAGAGATAGGAGGGAAAAGGTCATATTCGTTAAGAGAAGCAAAAACAATAAATAGTGGAGTCCTAAAACTTCAAGTATTAGAACTACTAGATGCATATTACAAAATAGATACACTTGATATATTTGAAGTGATAAAAGACAAAGTAAAAAGTAAGATATTTCCAAAATAAACATGGTGTGGAATTGATACTACAGGAATGAGCACAGGTACCTTCTGAAATAAACATGCAGGTTTAGAAAAAAAAAATAGAACTTCTAAATATGAAAAAAATGGGAAGATATTACCCAAAATGCAGCATAAAAAGATGCAGAGAGGTGGAATTTGAGAAGAGTAGAGAAGAATGACACAGTGTAATATATATCTAATCAAAGTTCTCATAGAAGAAAGTTGACACAATACAGAAAAGGAAATATTAAGAGAAGCAATGGCTGGGCATTTTCCAAGAATAGTGAAAGATATGAATCTGCAGATTTAGAAACTATAACAAATCTAAAGCAAGATCCATAAAAGAGTATTCAAGGGCACAGCAGAGGAAATCCTCAGAAACAAACAAAAAGAAAAAAGAGAAAGAAAATCTTCAAAGTAGCCAGGGAGAAAGGACAGATTGCCTACAAACAGTGGTAATTAAACTCCCTCCAGAATTCCTTAACAACAACCATAAAATCCCAAATAGCACAGAGCAGTAACTTTAGACTGTTCAGAGATCCTCATTTTTATTAATGCCTCAGCCCTGGGGAAGTGTAAGGATCCAAAATACAGACCTGTAATGATGAAATGGGAGACAGCATAGTAAAAACTAGTTTGAGAATTTTTTTTTAAACTAATTCATCAGGATAGGTGCTTAAATTGAAAGTAAATATAAAAATAACAAAATTGTTCTATTGTTACCAAAAAAAAAGTGTTCCAAGAAAATATATCTAAGAAATAACAGTAATTAGAGACAAAATCAAAAAATCCTAATAGGGTCTCTGACCAACAGACCCTCGCTTAAAGGACCACCCAACTGATACACTTCAGGAAAAGGGTGATGATCGACAAGGGAAGTCTAAGGTTCCGAAGGAGCAGTAACCACAGAAAACAAAAACCACATCGCAGACTCTAAGGCATGTGCTGGCAAACTACAGATCACCAGTCAAATCGAAAACCACATTAGAGTGTCTAAAGCTAGTGTTAGCAAACCACAGATCACAGGTCAGATCTGGCCCTTTGCTGTTTATGTAAAAAAGCCTTATTGGAATGGCTCCTCTTATTTGTTTATGGATTTTTCTCTAGCTTTTCTGCAGTAATGGCAAAATTAAGTAAGTATAACATAGACCCCAAGGCCAATAAATCTGGCCCTTCTCAGAAAAAGTTTTCTGACCCTCTGTTTAAAACATTTACAAAGTAAAAGAGACAATATATGGATTAAAATCAGCATAAAACTAAATATTGAGCTATTATAATACATAAGACAGGGGTGAGTGATGGAATTTTAAGTGTTCTATGGTCTATCATTGTTCAGAGAGAGAAGATTCTTTATTGTTCAGACTTCAAGCTGTTTGAGCATATGAAAATTTTAGGAGAAGTAACCAACAGAATAAGATGGAGTGAAGATTTACAAAGCACTAAGAGGGGAAATGAAGTCTACCCAATCAGGCCAAAAGCAGACATAAAAAGAAAATCAATAGAGCACAAAAAAAGGCAGATGAAATAGAGGGTAGAAATCATGCCCAAAATACTAAATTTATCAGTGCTAAGTGTAAACAGGCTAATATTCACCAGTTCGCAGAGAATATAAGATTTAGTTTTTTGCTTTAAAACATAGTGATACACAGGTGCACAAATGAGAATTAAAAGGACAGAAAAGAGTCTGGTGTGGTTTAGTGATATCAGGTAAGATAGATGTAAAGCAAAAGCATTGTTATAAATGGAATGGTGGTGCTTGTTCATGATCAAAGATGTGCTTCACTGGGAAAACAAAATAAGTCTGCACTTGTTATAATTAGTAGGACAGTTTTGTTTGTAAAATCAGAATTATAGAACTCTAAGAGAAGTTGTTAAATTCATCAACAAAGTAAGAGAGTAAAACACATCTTTTCTGGGAATAAATAAAGCAGTCAAGAAATTATGGAGGATTGAACTACGCAATTAACAAGCTTGACCCAATGAATGTGTGTGTCATGTCCGCACCAGAACAGCAGCGCAATCATTTTCTCTCAACTACTCATGAAGAATGTATTAGCACCAACTACACAGTAAGTCAGAGGGTTTTATAAAAATTTTTCATATGACTTCCATCTAGTAGACCACATGGACCAAAATTCAATTAAGTTAGAAATCAGCAAAAAGTAACTTTTCAAAGAATGCATTTAGACATTTCAGAAACACAGTTCTTTAAAAATACCTTACTGTGAAAATTTCTATATGTAAGTATTGTTAATCCTACATTTGCATCCCAAATTTGATTATCAATATCCAACCACATATGTCTTATGTTTAATAAGGAAATACCATAGATTCTGTGCTACCAATAGATTTGAAAACAGAAGAAATGAACTTCATCTTGGAGAAAAACGCTCATCAGAGACAAATGTTCCTAAAAGCACTACAGCAATTGAACCAGTACCATGTCCAGCAACAAAGAAGAAACATATGGGAATGCTCCTCCCAATACATAAGTGCTATGGGTTGAATGTCCCCAAAGTCTCGTGTGAAAAGCACGGTCCCCAGTGCAGAAGGTGCAGAGGTGAGGCTTTTAGACAATGTTTTGGATCACAAAGGCGCTGAGCTCATCAACTGGATTAATCCATTGATAGCTCAATGGACTACCGGGAGGTGAGACCTAGTTGGAGGAAGGTCCCTGAGGTACCCTGGAGGAATTTATCTATTTATCTTCTCTCCAGCCTATATCAGTGTCTCTCTTTCTCTGTGTCTTGCCTCTCTCTGTGTGTGTCTCTCTCTCCCCGCCCCCGCCCCCACCTCTTTTCTATTTCCTGGGTGCCATGAGCTGAGCAGCTTTCCTCTGACACCCTCTCATCAGGATGCTTTGCTTCACCTCAGGCCTACCGCACAGAACTGGTCGACCATAGACTGGGACTGCTGAAGCCATGAGTCAAAATCAATCCTCCCTCCTCTGAGTTGTTTATTCTCAGGTCTCTTAGTCATAGCAATGAAAAGCCAACAACATAGCAGGATTTGGGTTTTATGAGTTCTTCGTTTTTCTTTGGTCTCCATGCGTCACTTACAGTAACGTCATCTGTGTCCTGTAAAGCTACTGTCTTCAGCTACCAAGTCTGATGACCGGCTGGAGATTCAGGGAAACAGTGTAGGCAGATTCTCCATCCACCAAGGGTATCTGTCACAGAACTACACAAACAGAATGTGAGTTCTCCAAACGTCCAGAGCAAGACAATGATGTTGAAGGAGCTTCAAACAAGTTCTTTGTAAAAGCTGTGCCTCACGTTGAAGAGGTATCCAAAGAGCTATCAGGTTTCCCCAATCAGGAATTAAGATATTCTATCTCCTAAATTTTTCCATGAAACCAGAAGTGGACCTAAGAAGTTCCTGAAACTTTATTTGGAATAGATTTTCTATGTCTCAAGCTGCCACATTCATAGTTTTCTGAGCCACAGGTTTCAACCCTCCTTAAGTTAAATTTCCCCATGGAACTCCTGGTGAGCCTCAATTCCAAGTGTGCCCCACCTTCCCCCCGCTGTTTTTTATTTTTTGTTTGTTGGTTGGTTGGTTTTTGGTACCAGGGTTTCCAATTCAGGGGCACTTGACCACTGAGCCACATCCCCCGCCCTATTTTGTATTTTATTTAGAGACTGGGTCTCACTGAGTTGCTTAGCACATAGCTTTTGCTGAAGCTGGCTTTGAACTTGCCATCCTCCTGTCTCAGCCTCCCAAGCTGGTGGGATTACAGGCATGTGCCACTGTAACTGGCCCCTCAGCTGTTTCTGTCCTGAGAAACCTAAAAGAGTTGAGAGTCGGTGACCCTGGGACTGTCAAAAATGAAAATTCACGTGACCCCTGATATGGAAAGGAAAGTGAGTAGAGACAGCTCCTCTGCCATTTAGAGAGGGGATGAGCTGTCCCACCCATTATCCAAGGGCACTTCTAAATGCTGCTGTATCTTGTTACAGCAGAGACCTGGCAGCAGCAGGGGCAGACCCAGAGAGGATGGGAAAGCAATACAGCAATGGCCTTTCCCACCGGCCCCGCCCTGTCCACACCTACCAGGAGCTTATCACTATCCTTACCAGTGAATGCAATTAAACCTCCACGCCTGGTCCACCGGGAGCTTGAAGTGTGGCTTACAAATTGCCCATCCTCCCCAGCCATTACCGAGTCTGTGAAGCCAGCACTGCATGAACACCCAGCGGGAAGTGGCAGAGAAACAACTCTTGGCTGGGTGGGAAACCTGAGCGTTTGGCCTGCGTCACAGGGGCTCACACCTCACAGCTTAGGATGTGCTTCAGCAAAATTTAATTTTAACATATCATTTCAGAAGCTTTAATTAAAAGCCCCAATCCCTGTGGACTTGCTATTTGTCTGAATTTAGTTATGTCCTATCCCAGACCCACAGAATTGACTTGTTTCCTAGCTGAGGCAGCTCTAGCACAATTGGAACTTCCCATAGCTCAGGAAGAAGGACTCTGCTGCTACTGTCACTGGAGCTACAAATAGAGCACCTACAATGACAGGTGCTTCTGGCCCCTCGGTGCACAAGTGAGCATGCCAGACGTGTCCTGCCTACTACCTATGCCTTGTCCCCCGGCACCACATCCATATATTGCTGCTGAGGTCCACAATGCCTCAGGACCCACTAATAAGCACTTAGCTTGGAAACACAGGGCATACTGTGAACAATGGAGCTGCATGTAGATAGACAGATTCTCCCCCTCTTCTCCCTATTGGCAACAGGGCCTCTCTGAAGGTGACCCAAGAGAGGAAGATGTCACTATGGTGAAACTATGCTCCTTCCCACTTGCTTCTTTTCTGCCTCACTCCTGCAATCCTGAGGTTGTGCTCCAATAAAGTGTGAGGCAGCAGCCCTAAGCCTCAGGCTTCATGTTCAAGGGACGCTGGAATGAGCCAGGGTTCTTTACAAGTGGGCTTCATCCTTCCCTCTGTACTTCCACCTCTAGGAGCTGCCCTTTATGGGTTCCAGGCTCAAACCAACACTGACCACTCCCAGGCCACTCCAGCCCTCCCCTCCTCTGGCTTTCACAGGGGATCAACCTATCACAGCACCACCAATAGGTTATGCACAAATGGAAGGTTAAGCTCCAACCCAGCACTTCACACATAGGGCTTTTTTCTGTATCCAGAAAGTAAACCCTGAAGAATCATTTTTCAAGCAAAAATTGGTTCAGTCAAATTTGAAGGGACGGTACTCTTTGTTGTGGTTTAGATATTAGATGCTCCCCAAAAGCTCATATGTGACACAATACAAGAAAGTTTAGAGGTGAAATGCTTCAGTTATGAGAGATTTAACCCAATCAATGCATTAATCCCCTAAGAGGGAATACCTGAGTGGTAACTGTAGGCAGACATGGTGGGATTGGAGGAGTGGGTCACTGCGGGTGTGCCTTCGGGGTACACATGTGGTTCTCGGTGAGCTGAGCTCTCCGTCTCTCTCTTGGTGCTTCCTGGGACCATGTCCTGAGCTGCTTTCCTCCCCACCCTCTTCTGCCGTGATACCTGCCGTATCTTGGGCACAGAGCAATAGAGATAGGTACCTATGGACTGAGACCTCTGGAACCATGAGTGTCAAATAATAATAAACTTTTCGTCCTCTAAAATTGTTCCTGTCAGGTCTTTTGTCATGGCAGTGAAAAAGCTGACGACAACACCATTCTCCAGGACTGACTGCCAATCACAAAACATTTCAGCATCCAGATAGTTAGCTTAACGGTTAGCTTGTCTTCAGACAGTTAGATGACTCCTTAGATTTTACTGACAGAGAAAAAAAATTAATTATATAAAATCAGAATGTTTGAAAGTAATTTATCTAATCACACACAAGAGTAAGATAAAAAGGAGTTATAACAGAAAATTAAACTTTTTGCTAGGCCGTTATGTGTTATGCTACATTCCACATTCCTAAATCACTAGCTTTCAAAATAAACAAATGAAATTATTATTCTAATTTATTTTTGCTATTACTGTGTTAAAATGAAACATTTTTGCATGGAATATTCATTTTTTACAAGTGCTTAGGATTTCAATCAGTGGAGAGAGGGCAGGAGTGTGTCACAGTGCCTGCTGGCTACGCTCTTCTATATCAACTGTTACCCCACTGTGACGGGAGTAGGGAGATTTTGAATGTCCCTGGTCCTCTAATAAACCCTATCTGGAGACAGGAGACTTTCTATGAAAGCATTCAGCCTTTTCACAAGCTATTTTCTTCTTTCAATGATGCTAAATAGAGAGCATCTCTGTCTATAAAAAGTGGAATCTGAGAGGAGTCACATGCTTTACACAAGCAGCCATGCCCACTTGTTGGCTCCTTATCCTACCAAGGACCTGTCTAAGCCATAGTTCAAAACACTTTCAACAGGTTTCATCAGGCATTTGGGACTCACAAGATGATCATGGAAGATTACAGCTAAATGAACATCATGCTGTGTTCTCAATGGGCAGGCAGACAGGCATCCTTCATTCATTCAGAGACAAACAAAAAAATTCATTGATCCCTGCCATCTGTGAGGCACTGGGTTCATCATTTTGAATGCTTTCTCTCTTCTGATTATGCAACAGTAGGGTAACGTCAGCTGCTTTAACAAATAAACCCCCTGAGTCCCAGTGGCTTATCACCCTCTTTTCCTTAATTGTTTCACATAAGTGTTCTTGGTTAACATGTGTCTTTCCTCCATGTAGCGAAGACAAGATTCCACTTCTTCCATCTGGTGACTCCAACACCTATCTCCCAGAATCCTGGAGTCTTCTTCAATATTCTTCCATCTGACAGGCAAGGGAAGGAGTGGGGAAGGTACACAAATTTCTAGTTCACTTCCTGTTACTACAACAAAATGCCTAAGACTGGGTAATTGAATTATAGTTCTGGAGACCAGCAGTCTGGTACCAGAAGACCTCATGCTGATTTGAGTAACAGGGAGGAAAAAAAGTACAGAAGGGCAAGTGGCAGGTACCCTCTCTTCATAACACCCACTATCACAGTAACTGACCCAGTCCCAGCACAGCAGCATTCAGCCCTGCTAAGAACCGGATCATCTGCAGAGGCCCCACCAGCCCACACCACGGCACAGGTGTCAAACTCAGTGTGAGTCTTGGTGGGGACAAACCAGCTCCAGACCACAGCAGCCGATAAGTCCAGATCAGTCTACTCACATTGTGAGACTAGTCCAGGCCTCATGTGCTCACAAGGTCAACAAATGGCACATCCAGCTGGACCCAGAAGCAGCTCCCCACTAGGTAAAAGCAAGCACAAGTTCTAGTGGAAAACAAGCCATCTCTGTCTGCCATAAACTTCCTCCCTCTTCCCCCTCTCTCCTTCCCTCTCCTTCTCCCTCTCTCTCCCTCCGCCCCACCCCCAAAGATAGCTGTGTACACACAAACCCTAGACAATAGGCATATTCCTTCCATTTTACCAGGGATGAAGTGGGCTAAGGAGTTCTCAGGGCAAGTGGATGACAACAGTCCTGGTCCATAAGACTCTGAACCCTACTGGATCCTTCTAACATATCCTGGGATGTGTAACCGGTGGAGAAAGGCAGTGTGCAGCTCCTGCAAAGTACAAAGCACCTGGGGAGAACTGGGAGCTGCCGAGGGACATGACCTGTCCCTCCTCAGTTAAACTCTATGATTATTTTTAAAATTTTATCAGTCAATTTTGAATGGCTGTGTGTGTACCCCAACAGATGTAAATAATGACTTATTTGCTTATTTAGAAGGGCTTTTTGTTCAGACTAATTTAAAGAATAGCAAAATATGTTTATGCTATAATGATTTTTAACATGACAAAACCGTTTTGGTTGTCACTTGAATGGGATAGGGACATTTATGAATTTATAAACAACTTTGATTTGGTTTGTGATTCACTAAAAATAAACAGGATACTCAGAACTCATTCTGCCTGAGTTCAGTAAACTACTGAGGTTGGTTCTGGCTTCTAGTTAAGCTGAATTCTGGTTCCTGGTAAAGCAGAGCTTTATCTCAAGTAAAATAGCTTGTTGGGCCTTTAAAAAAAAAAAAAAAAAAAAAAAACCTTTCAGTGCAGAGCTGCTTCCTTCTCCTTGAGGCAGTAAGCCTCAAGGAGAGGCTCCCCTGTCCTGTGCACCCAACTCTGTCCACCAGTGCGTTCCAGTTCTATCTATCTGTTGCCTTCAGTGGTTTCACTATCTTGGCAATTCAGGATATTGAGAGAGAGCCCCAGGGGAAGGTCAGCATGCAGGCTGTCTCAGCCTTCTACCTCTGTAAAACAGACCAACCCAGAGTTCTGTTTCACAGTAACTACTGTTATGCTCATGGACTCTGGAAGTGTCAGATTTAAGGACACTGGAGAAAAGCTTGTCTCTACACCACAGTATCTGGGACCTTCACTAAAAGACCTGAAGACTGGGGGTGACCTCACACCTGGGGACTAGAGCTCTGACAAGCACCTCAGATGATGCTTTTGGGGGAACATCTGCCTGTACTCTGGGCTTCCTCACAGCCTGGTAGCCAGATTCCAAGAGCAAGTACCCCATGGAGACAAAGCATAAAAAGGGTAGGACATATTTTAATGGCCTCCCTGAGAAATCGCATGGCATCATTTTCACCATGCTCCATTGGTAGAGGTAGCTGCAAAGTTCTGGCCAGGTTCCAGAGCAGGGGACACAGAGCCCACCATGGATGGGAGCTCATCAAGGTCACATGATAAGATATGGAAGATGCTGTTGGAACCATCTTTAGGAAGAGCATCCAGCTAGTACAGGGAGCTTGGAAGCCCACCCCGGGGCAGCAGCTGCTTCCCATGGTTTCTCTAGGCCGCTGTTGCTCCCTGAATCCCTGCAGGCACAGCCAGAACCCACCCCCCCACCTGCCCCATAGGGGAGACCAGACCAGATGAACTCTCAGTGAGCTTTATGAAAGGCTTGGAGTTAATAAAAGGGAATGACAATGTAGATGACTAACTTGATTCTATAGACTACATTTAGCTTCCTCAGATGCACAGCCCTGGTCCCTGAAGAGCAGGACCTTCGTCCCTAAGCTCTGGTGATGCACAGGTGGTAAAGGCCAGCTTTGTCCCACAGCAGCAAGGCCCAGGCACGTGTTGCCTTTATCCAAGGCCCAGGATGCACTTTTCCAAGGCTCAGGTACAGCACGTTCTCCTACCCTCCTCACCCCAGGATTATTGACAATAGAAGAACATACCCATTCAAATAGATGATCTTGCCCTTTAGCACCCCTCCAAAACAACACCAGAAACATTAATCTGATATTAGTTTATTTCCCAGAGTTTAGTGCATTTACTACTGAGTTCATCAAGTCAGGGTTTCCACAGAATAATTCAGGCTAGGTTTCCAACCTTCTGCTTGATGTTATACTCCAGCATGAAGTTATATTGGGTTATCATCCAAAATAAAGGTGGGAATGTCCTTCCTGTGACTTCTGGGTTTAGCTCTCAATTTCCTGTGAGCAAATGCACAACAACGCATATGCACACACAACTTGCAAATATATAATCACATGATACTCAAAGTTACCTGTTGGACTAGGTCTTCATTTTGCACGCAAGGAAACTTAGGCTTAGCAGAAGTGAAGGAGCATGCTCCTGTGTTAAATGAGGATTAACAGCTCTACCTCTGACTCCCAGTAGTTCCTTCCCCTGGACCACAATGGCTGTGCAGATTTAGAAATGCTAATTTGGAGTCTCATGCACATGAGTCAACATGTCCTACTTGATATCAGCTCATTCATCATCTCCTGCACAGGAGCCTTTGCCACAGGTTGTAGGTAGCTCCCCCACCCTGGTTCTCCCTCCTCCTTCCCCATCCTCCCTCTGAGGCCATCAATTTGTTTTCTGTCATTGTCACTTTGGCTTGGATCTGTACCAGTTTTCCCTAAGTGACAGAATACCTCATATCCCAAAGAGAAATGCTGCCACTCTGCAAAGCTAGCCTTTGAGTCTCTTTGTAAAGAGAGTTCCCACAGTGTGGCAGATTTTAATGACCCCCATCTCTCAGGCCTGCGTGGGGTCACCTGAGCCACACAGCTCCAAATGATCTAACCACCTCATAATGCAGGCCCAGGCAGACTAAGGCTCACCGCAGGGCACCGGCCTAATTCATTATGCCACTGGAAACCATAAATCACAGGATTCTCTCCCTTTCCTCTCTTCCTCCCACCAAAAGGAGAGCTCACATGAAATCTATTTACATGAGATGATTATTCAATTAATTTTTTCATTACACTTGCCAGAAAGCACTGCCAGGATTTCTAACGCAGCCCTGTGTGTTTGCATTAATGATGACGGTGGTTCATGATACTTAATTTAGCAATTGTGGCCCACTTGGAGGTCATGCCCAGCCATGTGCACACTGGAGATCACAGAGGGGAGGCAGTCTGGTCAGGAACAGGAGCGCTTGCCATGTGCTCAGGAAAATCACAGAGGCATTAGCCACTCCACATGCTATCCTCATCACCCCATCCCACTGTGGAGCTCTCAACACCAGCTGGGGCCTTGCCCTTCCCATACCTGGAGATTACAAGAGCCCCTGATTGCTTTCCCTGTTCCTTTGACCCCTTCCAATCCACCCTCCATTACAGGTCGCCCAACTGAGCTTTCCAAAGGTAAATGTGACCCTACTAGTCCTTCGTCTCATTCACACCAGCAGTACTTGGACTCCTCCCCAGGATAGAGTGCAAGCTCCCAGCTGGCTTCAAATGAAACACTACCTGGCCAGCCTCAGTTGCTACCTAGAAGTGGTCCACGCCCAGGCCACAGACACACCAAAACACTCACCTGCCTCAAATAAGATCCCTTGTGACCACGTTATTTCCTCTGTTCCAAAATGCCTTTCACCCCCCGTGTAACTGGGAAGTTACAGCCATTATTCAATACTCACATGTCTCCTCATTCAGAAGAGCGCTCACAAGGAGCAGTAGGCCTTCTGAGGGGTCTCTATAGCACATTATGCATGCTTCATTATAGCCCTCACCTTGTATTTTAATGATCTGCTTCCCTGTGAGTTAAAGTCAGAGTTCAGATCATTCTTTCTTCTACCCTTAAGATGAAGACACTCAGTGAGAACTTTTTAAATACAGATTATTGGGAATCCACCTAGACCTAATTAGAATCCCAGAATTGGTATTTTTCGAAGTTTCTAAAGTTGTTTCTTTTGCTTCCAGCCTGGCAAAGTTGGTAGACTCTGAGTTTGGGGCCTACCATCCTACCATGTAGTGTGCCTCATACCAGATATTAGTCTGTTTTCTGTTACTATAACAAAATAACTGAGACTGGGAACTTCATAATGAAAAAGGTTTAGTTAATTCACAGTTCTGGAGGGTCAAGGGCATAGTAGTAGCATAAAGTTGGCTCTGGTAGATATGTGAGAGAAAAGAGATCACATTGTAAGACAGAAAAGCCAGAAGGAAGGGAGGTGCCAGGCTTGTTCTTTTTATAATGATCCTCTTGGGATCCCATGAGCTACCCTTCTGAAGGCTATGCCCTCAAGGACCTCCTACTAGGTTCCGCCTCTTAAAGATCTTAGCAACTGGACAACACCACTCTAGGACCACCCCTTCAACACGTGGTTCCCAGGGGAGAAACCCCACCCAAGCCCTTGAGCAGGTGTTTAAGGACCTCCCTGGACCAACGTAGGAATGAGTACCTTTGGGCCAATAGCAGCACAGACATAGGTACGCTGGTGAGAGTGACCAGAACATGGCTGGTCGTTCTTTCCTCTGACCATTACAGGACAACACTGAGTTCTTCAAGCTCATTTGAAAAGAAATGCATGTGAGATCAATTTGGGTCTCACTTAAATGCACTTTGACCCCTAAGTTCAAAGCACATGTGCCTAGCAGTGGGCTCCAGGTCTGAGAAGAAAAGAGGAACTAATGGGCAATGCATGTGCAACTCTGGCCTTGGGCTGACACAGCACCAGGAGTACTGCCTCTGGAATCCCTAGCCCTCTCTTCATTTGTCCAGACACTAGGAGACCCTCCCAGGTCTACAGGCCATCTGGGCTGGGAACCAGACTTGGGCATGTCACCTCCTGTCCTGCTGCTACAGTCAAGCTCCCTGGTCTGCTTCTGCCTTTCTGGAGGGTCAGGGGGTCTCCAGCCCCATGACTGACTTCTCTCCTGGCTTTCCTCAGAGACAAGAGGCTCATCCTGAAGTAACTGAGTAACCCATCTTAAGACATCAGCTGGCCAGGCCTCTGCCATTGGGCCATCAACATCCACACTGGACATAAATCTTCCCCTGTGAGTCCAGGGAAAGGAGAAGGATGTGTCCCTCATTGTGCCTCTAACAAAGGCAGTCAGTGTTCTGCCCCAGTCATGGGCCAGGAAACAGACTCACCTGGTTGGGTAACTTGCTCAATTGTGCATGGGTGTCAAGGGCAAGACTATCTGACCCCAGAGCCTTTGTTTTTCATTATACAATCCTTTCTCTGAGTAGGAGCCTGAAGAAGAGGTCTTTCCATTTTTGTAAGCCTGGAGTGCATTTTTATTTGGAAAAAAAAATCTATAAAGAAAGATGCAGTTCTTGGCATATTCATTACCAAGGCTCTGGCAGCTTAAGAGCCCAGGGTTCCTAGAAGAGTGGGCTATAGAGGGTTTGAGGGCCAAGGACTCCTTCATTACTGAGCAGAGGAGGCTCAGCTTTCCAGTCCTCTGGGGGTGAGAGCAACAGAGGTGACAAACAGCCAGTCATCTCTTCAGTTCAGAGGTAAAAATAGCCAGCTAGGAAAAGTCAAAAACACACTTTTATTAAGAACACACATACCTGTGCAGGTACTAGGAGACAATAGTACGGGTAGAAATGAAGCAATTCAAAATAATGAGAGGCGGTCCTTAGGAGAGCGGGAAGAGATGCTCACGAACTTGTAATTACAACAAACCCAAGAGCTTCGCAGCACACTGAGAACATGCTTAATGTGGGTGCGTCCCCAAGGGGCAATCGATTCCAGTGGGCAAAAGAGGGGCAAGGAAAGCTGATGTTCAAAGAAGGAAGAGAACTTTCCATCCTGGTGGCCTCAATGACTGGCCTCTAGAGTCATCAATTCCCTCCTGACCACATAAAGGTGGCAGATGATTATTTTGTGTCCTCAGGCAGGAGATTTATTTAACTTCCTTTTGGTGGAGACCTGTAAATGTTATCATAGTCCCTGCTATAAAGTTTTGTAGTCCCTTAAACTCAGGCTCTGGGGCTGGGGCTATAGCTTAGTTGGTAGTGTACTTGTCTTGCTTGCACAAAGCCCTGGGTTCCATCCCCAGCACCAAAAACAAAACAAAACAAAACAAAAAACCACCTCAGGCTCTTAATTCACTTCCTTGCAACTGGGGACAGCCAAGTCCTCTAGGGAAGGGCAGAGTAAGGAAGGAGGTGGGGTTTCCATCACATCCCCTGAGGGATCTTCTCCGGTTCTTCCTTCCTGCTTCCTTCTCTCCCCCCCCAACGCCCCGCCCCCCATTCCTCTCTCCACTTCTCCCCATTCTGTGAAGTTTGGGTGGCAAAGCCAGACAGAAAAGACACAAGATTTCTCTGGAATGCACAAGATGGTTTAAAGAGGGTCCTTCTGTTCTTCTGTTGTCCAACTGCCCAGCACTTTCTCCTCCATCCTCCAGGGCAGCCACAAGTGGCCCTCTTGGCCCCTCAGCCTTAGTGATTTAGCAATCACTGGACTTTTGGATGAGCTCCCTGTTACCAGAGACAACATCAGAAATTTGAATCACCTGGTTTCCTTTCTATTATCTGACTAAACACAAAGTTAACCTATAACTCTTCATCTGAAGCCCACAGGAGCATCTATTGTGGGTAAAGCCAAATGGCTTTCTGCCTGTGCAACCGAAAAGGAAGAAAAAACAAGGTTTTCAGTCCCTTCATGTGATATTTTTAAACTAATATATGGTCTTTTAACAAAAGCTGAAGTATCCTAGAAAGTATTGAAAGAAAGGGAAAAATACCATGATAATCCCACAACTCAGAGATGATCATAGCTAATATTTTGGCACCTTTCCCTACCTACACAAGCACCCATAATTTGCAGTTCTTTTTTCAGCAACTAGCTACACGGAGCCCAACAGCCAGGGCTCTCGGTGGTCAGAGAAAACACAACTCCCAGAGTTGGAGCACAGAAGGGGATCTGTGGGCTCCCCGGCTACAGGCGTGTCTAGCAGACACGGTGGAAGGCAGAGTCAAGGCTCGCCAGTGTCCAGCTCACCCTGGCTGGCTCTCCACGGTGGAAAAGGCAGTTAAGAGCTCTGGGAGTCTCTCCACAGCTTCAATTCGAGGGTCACTAGTTCTGATCCGGCACCTAGGAACCAGTCCCGTGGCTGGAATGGTGCATTTTGATTGGCCAGGCTGCTGGCATAGGCTCCTCCCCTGGAGCCAATAGGAGCAGTTTCCGCCTTCCTGGCGCGGTGGAAGGAGAAGGGGAGGTGTGTGGCTGAGTGGCTGAGTGGCCGAGGTGCCACCAGCAGTGGAGTTAGTGCTTTGGCCCCAGCCATGGGGCACTCCGTGCACTGCTGCTGCCCTGCCCGGTGGGGCACACCTCCATGGTGCTGATGCTGAGCCATGCGGGGCAGAAATGCATCACGTGACTTTGTGTTTAGGAGGACCTGCTTTTTTTTTTTTTTTTAATCATGTGTTTCTAAGACTATGGGTGTTGGAGTACTACTGACTGCTACTTGCAGCCTTGATTCCTGCTTAATTCCACGTTTTGTGAAAGTTTATGAGATCCAGCCCTCAGCCACATCTTCTGGCAGCCTTTGCCCAAAAAAGTCCCTGGTGGGCCACTGTACAATTCCTCCTTGTTCACCCCTCTTCCTATAACCTATTTAGTGGGAGCACAGGACTATAGAGGTAAGATGCTTGTGCCCTTGGAGTCTGTGAGGCTGTGCACATAAGATCTTAAAATTTATAGGTTCTTGATATGTGAAGCCAGTGCCATATGGTACATCAGAGGGCTCCCACAGTAGGCATCAGAAGAAAGGAAAAGGACACTAGAACATAAATAACAATGTGAATGGCCAGCATCACCTCCTGTCCTTAAACATGCTTTCAAAGGATGACTTTTAATCACTATATAATATTCTATCTTGCAACTGTCCCTCAGTATCCTCCCAGGATTGGTTCTAAGATCTTACATGAGTGACACAATCCACAAATGCCCAAGTCCCTTATACAAAATGGAGCAATATTTGCACATAACCTGCACACATCCTCCTATATGTTTTAAGTCATCATTCAATTACACATAATACTTAGTAAAATGTAAATGCTATATAAATAGCTGTTGTTCTATATTGTTAAAGGAAACAAGGAAAAAGTCTGTACGTGTTCAGTAAAGACACGATTTGTGTCTTTTGATTGCAGTTGATTGAATCCACAAATGCAGGACCACAAATACAGAGGTCTGGCGACATAATGTGCCAATCTTTGATATTGTCTACTTTTATATTTGTTTGGCACTGCTATAATATAGCACTGTAAGAAATATCCTTATATATAATTCTTTAGCTGATTCTTTAGTTATTTCTTTGGAATAAATTCCTGGAAGTATTAGATCATAGTTCTTTTTTGTTATTGTTCTAATTAGTTATACATGACAGTAGAATGCATTTCAACTCATTATACACAAATGAAACACAGCTTTTCATTTCTCTGGCCATACATGATGCAGAGTGGCACCATTTGTGCAATCATACATGTACATATAGGTAATAATGAGTAATAATGTCCATCTAGGGTAATAATGTCCATCTCATTCCACCATCTTTCCCACCTCTATAGCCCCTCCCCTTCTCCTCTCCCTTCTGCCCAATTGGATCATAGTTCTTGTTACATTGGTCCCAACTGACCTCCAGAAAAGTATTAGATTGTAGGACAGCCCACCAGCTGTGACCTGGCTCTTATTTGGACCTTACCACACTGAGAGTCTGAATCCTCGTCGTTCATTCAGACAGTCAGACATTCGCTCACCTCTTGCTAACATCGAAGAGAAAGAACACTGGGAGTGGGAGGAAAAGTAAACAGACTAATAGTGACTTCCACCATTCAAACTAGAGAGAGCTAAACCTCATCAAAATAAGAACATGAAGCAGAAAGCTGTCCTCCTGAGTGACAGGGAAGTGACCAAAACTGTCCTGCTGGGTTCCATCTTGACAGGAAGTCACCCCAACATTGATGGAACCATGGGTGTCTGGAAAGCAAGCTAGAAAAATCAGTTTTATTAAAGTCGACTAAATATGTTAATAAAATCTACTTTTCCATCTAATTGTGCAAACTACATGGAAGCAGCTGTTGTTAGTCCATTCGTTCAGCCAACTTCACATTTATTTTCAAGACAATAATATTTGAAGCTACAGAATTTGAAATGAAAGAAACAAGACCACTACTCTCAAATAGCTAAGTGAATCCTCCATATGTACAGGAAGAAATCAGAAATGCAGGCATTATCCTGAGATGAAATGTCTGTTCAATCAAAACTAGACCTGGTGGTAAGTTCACTGATTTTACTAACTTATCCAGAGAAAAAATGTACTAGACACAAGAGGAATGTGATCACAAAACACAGAAAAGGAAAAACAAGAGAGATTCATTTTGGCAGTGCCCACCAAAGCACTCTTTTGATATCCTAAGAAGCCCACAATTTGTCAGATTTCCCTGCCAACATAGATGCATCAGACTATTCAAGGCTGGTATTAAACATTCAAATCTGCCACCAAGGCCCTTTGCTTTGATCTCTTATAATCCCTGCAACCGTCTGATAATTTGGCTTTGTGTGTAGCTCTCTTAGGTGGAGAAAAAGTGCAGATCAGGCAGGTGTGAATGTTTGCTCCTCTTCTAAGTTGTATCTCCCATTGTAAATTAGTGAATTGACATTTTGATTTATATACATGAGATTCTCATGAACTGAGTTAATTTGCACCCTGAGAAACTGTTCCACTTAATATGCTGAGAGAATCAGGCTTCTAAGCCCCAAGGCTGAGGGTTAGAGTCGCCAAGGAAGTACCATCGTGTACAGCCCCTTGATGGCCAGGCCACCTGCACAAGATGGGCCTCATGTGTGGAAGTTATTCAACAAAATCTTCTTGGTATAAATTGAATTGATTTGGTTTAATTAGGGTTGGGAGAGACATAAGTACAGGCTCATGGACTTGGAAGGCACACAGACAGACCAGCCATGGGCAGCTGTGCAAGTGGATGGGATCGTCCAGGAGCCCTGGGGCCTGTGGTGGGAACAGAGCTGGGGGTGCTACCTTAGGGAACACCCATGCGAGAAGACAGGGAAGGAGGAAGAATGGGGGCATTTGAGGTTGAGTCACAGGGGAAGGCTTAAAAGGCTGGAGTGCCCCAGAGTTCTAGTATGCCATTCTCTTTCTCTACTCTTTCTGGGCATTATCTACTGGCTTTAAAGATTATTCAGACAACCCCAATTTTTAACTCACTCCTTGACCTTTTCCCTGGATTTTAAGTCCTTTGTGCAAGTGGCCATTTGCCATCTATGATGAGCTGTCTAACAGGGCTCCCTAATACAGAAGAGCACTATGTAATGACACTTTGGACTATATGTGTGACAGGGGTCCCATGAGACTACAATGAGCTGAAGATTTCCTCTGACCTATGACAGCACCCTGCCCCTGGTGTCTGGTACAGGTTTGTGGCCAAGGAGTAATGGGCCCTGCCAAATGGTGCAGGCGTGTAGCACACTGCACCACCTCGGTGTGTGTAAGCATGCTCTGTGATGGTCACCCAAGGACAGAGCCACCCTAATGACATTACTCACAATGTGTCCCCACCATTGAGTGACATGTGACTGTGTTCTCAAAGCAGAACTCCTGACTTTTCCCCTTGAGCATTCCCTTCTCAGCCTCTCTCTGCATAGTCTGTTCAAGCCAAAGTCAACATGACACCCCTGATCCCAGGCTCTCCGCCCACCCTCTCCCTGTATCAAACCTTTTACTGCCTCCATGGCTCTATCTCAAAAATATGTCTCAAGTTATCATAAAGTTTCCTCAGTTTCCACCACTCTTATTCAAGCCACTGATATTTCCTGCATTCTAGGTGCTTCTCTGGACTACCATTTGCCCCTCCATTATTTTAAAAATGCACATTGGTTCATGTTACTTCTCTGCCTAACGGTATTTAGTAGTTTTTCACCATAACTAGGATAAAACACAAAGTACTCACTACAGCCTAGAAGTCTACAAGAACTAGCCTCAATGGCCTCCGACCCTGCCTCCCGCCACACGCTGCTGTCAGCTACAGTCTCCCAGCCTGGCTGTCTCTCCTCCGTGTGATGTGCTGAGAGCATTCCACCCTCGCGGCCTTGGTATTCACCATCCTCTCTGCCCCAGCGCCCTGCCCCCATCTTCTCAGGACCTTCTGCTATTCTTCAGGTTTGACCTGACATGGACTGTAAGTCTGTGTCCCTCCAAAATGCAAACGCTGAAACCCCAACCTCCAATGTGAGGTGTCAGGGGATGAGCACTCAGGGAGGAAGTGCAAGTCCTGAAGATGGAGCTGTTGGGAACGGTCTTAGCGTTTTTACCAAAAAAGACCCCAGAGTGCTCTCCAGCTCACGTGAAGATACAACCAGAAGTGAGTGCTCCAGCTGGCGGAAGAGGGACTTCACAGGGCTCGACCTCGCTGGCACCTGGTCACTGGCTTCCTGCCTCCAGGTCTGTGTGGAATGCAATTTTGTTGTTTATAAGCCACTCAGTCAACAATACTTTGTTAAAGCAACCTGAACTAAGACATCACTCTTATGTCTGCTAACGTCTCCAGGGCCTGGGCAGGATTACCGGTCTCAGGGGCAGCCATACTGCAGCCCAGCACCTTCTCTCATTTTCTGCGTGGAAAATGTTTACTCATTAACTGTCTTCCTTGCTCCACCTCCTCACCACTCCCCTTCCATGAAAATAGGGACTCCCCCACCCCCATCCTGTGTTCTCCAGGACTGAAAGTCAGCCTAGCACATAGTGGGTGCTCAGTAAACATTTATTCAAGAAAAGATTTGTAGATAGAAGGTAAAAGACCTAAAAGAAACTATGTATGAAAAGGAAGAGGAAATCAGACTGTTCATTTTGGCCAGAATGTTTTTCTCCACCAAGAATCCCCATTAAAGAATCTAGCTAGCTCCACTGACAAGATTTTATTTTGCATTCAAAGACCTAAATTCTTGATCTCTGGCTCCTTCCTCTTAACAGTACCAACAAATATGCCAAAAGAGGGAGGGAAATCCAACCAGCCTGTTTGAATACCAGAAAGATAATTTTCATGCACTCAAACTCAATATTCATATTAAAAGACAGAAATACAATTCTAGAAGAAAAAAAGAACACGATGATACTACTAATTGCAATTTAGCCCCATTTTTTCCCCCACTTTGAGTATGTAAGTTAACCTCTCCAAGACTCACCACCCTTACCAATGTCTGCCTCTTCCTAATGCTCAAGTCTATTTTAACTCATAAAATGACTTAACGTTGGAGAGTTTATAGGTTATAGAGCTTGTGAATTCTTGTCAGCTTTGGAGAAAAGAATAAATTATTATTTTATGGTCATAATTCAGGGTCACTTTGTCACAATGTACAGCTTTGAAAGGAACTGTTCTTTAACCAGGGAAATGACACGTTTATGTGGCCAACTGTTAAACTAGTAAAGGGATCTGCTGCTACAGCATGGATGAGAAGGAGAAGTTGGCCCCTGGAATGGAAAACCCAGTAGTCTTGCTGACACCAAGTGTTGATCGTTGCTGAGCCAAGTCTCAGATGTTGATGCAATGCTGCGACACCTCGGCTGCCAAGTTCTCCTGCAAAGTCCAACTGCCTATCGAAATTCCAAGCAGGCTTCCATTCTTTCTCTGCACATGCATGGTGTTACACTGAATGCTTTCTATCTGTGTTCAACAGGGTGAGATCAATGACTTACAGTTATATAAGTTAAAATTAATTTGTTCTGCAAATACAAAAAAAAAAAAAAAACTTGACTCATGCTAGCTTTGAAATACTGGAACTAATTTGTCTAAACCAACAAGAGTCCCAGGAAAGACAGCCGGATATGGCAGCCATCGGAAGCCAGCAGTGGTGTGCTGACAAGTGTTTAGCCACCCTTCTGACACAGAAGTAACACACCACTGTGAAGTATCTCCACAAGATGCATGAGAGCTCTGAAGCCCTCAAGAGCCCAGACAGCAGCACAGTGTCAGAAGAGTCAGGGAGCTGTGAGTCCGGAGTACTATCTCCATCTGACATGATCTAATTGTGAGTCCACATGGGTGACTTTTAAGAATGGTCGTGCTTCTTAGAACTAGAACAGGCGACTCTCCCAATCTGACCCACACCAGCTGACACACCCTGAACTCGCTCCCCACGTCCTCCTGCTCTGCTGTCCTTCACATACAGACCTGCATCTGCAGGCAGGGTGCCTCATGGTCACAGGAGAGCTACACCCTTATGAACCTCACGAGTGTCAGGCAGTAAAAGGAGAAAGGGACCACACGCATGTCTCAAGCACTGTCTGAGTCCTGTCTTCTGTTGCTGTAATAGAACACTTCAGACTAAGGAACTTATCTTTTCTGTAAAGAAGTTTATTTGGCTCACAATTCTGGAGGGTGAGAAATCCAATGGCACATTGGACCAGCATCTCTGGCCTCTGGCTGAGGCCTGCTTGCTGCTTCGTAACATGGCAGAAGGCAAGAGGGCAAGTGAGCATGTCCGGAAGAGAAGGCCTCTCTAACAAATCACTCCAAGGAGAACTCACTCATGCTAGTGAAATGGGCATCCATTTCTCATCCAGGTGGCCTGCAGGCCTCAACACTGCCCTGTCGGGAATGGAGTTCCTGGCACAGGAACTTTGAGGGAACACATTCAAACCATAGCAAGTGGCATGCGGATTTCCAACAATGCTCCCCCAAAGCCCCAGCAGCCTTCCGCTTATGACCCATCTGGCAGAACTGCATCACATGTGCTGAGCTTCAAGAGGATGAGGCCAAAGGGAATCAGGGAGGATGCGTTGGCCAAACCACAGGTCTGCCAGAATAAAGGTGTGTCTTGGGACTCCAATGTTCCAGGCATAAAGCTCAAGAGAGTGGCTCATGACCCAGCTTGTCCTCCAAGACTCTTGCAAGGTAAGACATGCTCACCTGGAAATACAACCAAGTGCTCCAGGTGGGTCTTCCCTGACAACACACTGAAGGCCATGCATTGGCTCAGAAGCAAGGCTCCTCTGTCATTGGCAGGGGCAGGCATCACCCTGGACTGGGGGGTCTGTTTCAACAGGAGGACTCATCAGCAGAGAGAAGTCAGGTCAAATGAATAGCAGCCAAGAGCCTACAAACTCCACTTTATTTGAATCATTAGTTAGTGGACACAGGCATGACTTCTGCAGACTCCACTATTTCTGTTAGTTTAGCTAACTGCACAGAAGTTTAAATTTATGTTGAAATATGTGGGCAATGATTAAATTCCCCTCTCTCCAAAGACCTACCTGCTTTTCATAGGTAACAGATAATTACCATTTTTCTAAGCTAAGTCCAATACTCTTCAAAGTCCTCTGAAAATACATTTCTGATACTTTTTAAATATTCCATATTTTACAATTCTCTTTCTACCCAAAAAAGACCACCACCACATAGTTAACATCATCATGTTGCCATTTCTGAAAGATAGTCATAATACTGGTTTGAAATTCTGGCCATTTATCTGGAAACTTCTGTACTGCCAAGGTTGAATTAAACTATGCCCATATTTCTTTAAACTTCCCCAATGCCCTTCCGCACCTGGGTAGAACAGGAGACCCCTGCTCTTATCATGCATGAGCTTTGCCTGGATGAACAGGAATGAAGGCTGCTGTAAGTTGCTGAGCTGAACAAGCCTCGGGGGCTGTGGAGTCAGACCATCAATTTTGCCTGATGTAAAAGGTTATTCTCTTACTGCCTTTCAGTTTTGCCCTTTTAGCTCTGTACAGGTCACCACTGAATTCTTGCCTTAAAAATTTTTTTAGCATAATGGCCTGTCTGGCATCATGATAGATCTGGAAAGTTCAGAGAAATTCTTGCTATAAGGTCTTTCAGGACCTGTGATAAGACTTCCCGCTCTCCATGGTACCCTAGGAACTTTTCTTTGCCCATCACCCTGCCTCTCCCCTAATGTGACCCACGTAAAAATGATATATTAATCAGCAATTGCTACATAACAAACATCCCCCCAATACACTGCCTTTCCGTGGCAAGCATTTCTTTTCCTAACTCCCAGGTCTGCAGAGTTTCAGGGATAGGTCTGCCCCAGGCTGTGGCCAGCTCAGTGTGGCAGCAGGCTAGAGTGGAATCAGGGCCACTCCATGTGCCTTTACCTCTCTGGACCAGGAGCTTCCTGGACATGGTCTCTTCATGGCCAACATCAAGATGAAGAAGGCAACAGAAGCACACATAGCCTCTGAGGTCCTCGTGCGACTCAAGGTTGATGTGAATACTCGCTTTCCTTTGGCCAAACCCAAACAGGTGGGGAGGGAAACAGGCAGAAAATTCTTAAAGTCCCACAGCAAAGAATGTCAATGGATAAATCCAGCGCAGAGGGGACTTGAAGAACTGTGGTGGTTCCAGCTTCCATACACGCCCTTTCTGAATCGTCTGTTTCCTCATGAGCAGTCTGTACATCGGTTTGTAAAGATGCTTTTCCAGTGGTGGATTCTGTCCTTTGGTCAACGAGTACAATGTTGAATACCAAGATAGGGACTGCTTGGAAAAAAAATTTTGTCATGGAAACAACTTTACAAACATTCTTTGGTCTGTTGGTTGAAAATACAGAGCAATAAATGATTAGGAGCCAAAGCGGGGAGCAATGGTAAGATCTGACTGGAGTGAGCAAGGATATTTTCCAAAGGAGAAGCACATTTCAGAGTGAAAAGACTCATGTTGAATAGGCATTACCTCAAGCATACATCATCCCAACTTTGTAAGGTGAAGGGTAAGCAACGGTGTGTAGCCAGGCAGCAGGCTGGGGATGTCTGGCCCTCTGCTCTACCTTGCTCTTTAGCTTTCCACCATTTGGCTGGCTAGTCCTAACAACACTTGCAGAGAGATGGAGGACTCCTCAGGATTCCTCAGCAGTACAAATATTCACAGCCCCGATTGATTAGTTTTATAGATCCATGTTTTCTTCTTTCAATTCAGAAACGCCTTCCTGAAGAGACTCATTCTCACTTGTGAGGAAATGACACCTCAGGAACCCAAGCCCTGAGAGATTTCGTTCCAGGCCACAGGGTCACCAGTTCCAGGCTCCGTGCCCATGTCTTAGTGATTCAGCTGCAGTGTGAAGGAAGAGTGCTTTGAGCTGTGCCCACCTTTGACCTCTGGTCCTCTTTTCTGCCCTGGGTTCAGGAGCTCTGGCCTTTAGTCTGTACTGGATTTAGAGAGCTGCGCCTTCTTCCTTCATTTCATAGATGTTGAGATGGTAATAAATCTGAATAAAACCAGGACTGAATTCCACATCTCCTGGCTTTCCAAGTGAAGGCGAGATTCTGCCAGTCACCTGCTGGGGGGTCCCCACTTATGCTCTGAGAGCATGTCCCATAAGCCTTTTTTCTTCACCAGCCTCTGCAACACGGACTCCTCAGAACAGGCTCAGGATCTCGACCTCAGGCAGAAGCACTGATTCAAACCACCATTCTCACTGCTCTGCAGAGTGTCCTTGCACTAACTGCCTGATCTTTCTGGCATGCGTTTCCTCCCCTATAAAGCAGGGCTGCTGGTGTCTAGTGCACAGTGGAGTGGATGGGTAGATGCAGTGCACCCTGCCTGATGTGGAGGAGAGCAACAGATTGTCATTGATGGTGGCAATTACCTGAAGTGCCATGGACTCGGAAGTCCATCTAGAAATGTATCAGTGCAGAACGCCTGGGAGGGGGCTGTGGCCTGGACTTGCCTGAAACTGGGTGGGTTTCTCTGGCTTTCTGCCATGGGATAGCAGGACTCAGGATGCTGAAGGCAAGATGATACGGAGATCCCCATCCCTGCCAGGGACTCTGGACCTTGGGGAAAGCAGTGCTTTTCCTGTGACACCCTCCCACACCCACTACCTGGGGTGTTGCCATTCATTTAATGAGTTAGTCTTAGATAATGTATTACTGGGGTGCAATCAAAGAAAGCAGTAATGGATCTTGACGTTCAGAGATTTCCCGGAGGATCAGGAGGTAGATTTTCCAACAAGTAAATGGAGATGCACCCCATGCAACTAGAGGACTGAGATGCTTGATGAAAAGGGACCTGGAGGCAGGGGACCAGTAAGGAAGAAGAATGTGCCCAAGAGTCCTCTTTGGGGAAGTCTGTCTCCCTGGGGGGCTTCTTCATGGGGAAATGATACATAGCAGCTCTACATTTCTTCCTCTAGTGTGGTGAATTCCCTGAATTAACCCCACATCCACGAGGCCCGAATCCAAGTTGGACTGGTAATGTGATGGGGAACAAGGGATTAAGAATAATGCAAGTGGGACCTGCCTGAATGGCCCTAAAGGCAGAAGCTGGGCCATATAAACATATATGAAGGTAAGATGAACTACCAGCAAAAGTGCTGCTTCAATCAGGAAGAAAGAAGAATCTATTTCCCTGTCTCACCTCATCTCATAAGATACTTGTCTTGTGTGCACAGGAGCCTGTCCTGCACAACCTAATGCAAAGCCTAATGGAAATCGTATCCTTCAGCCCTCTCCTGGCAAGTGCCACCTGCATGACCTGATGGAAATTAGAAAAGGGCCCACAGCTGAGCCATTCGCCTCTCAATGGCCACGAGACCAGAGAGGACCCTAGAATTACTGTTAGGACATCACAACTGTCTCTCTGAAAGACAAGCTACTTTGCAGAACTCAATTTCCTCATCTACAAAGCGGGAACGCCCCGCCCATGCCTCACGTGGCCGTCACTGAACATAGAGGAACAACTTCAATTTTATTGAAGCACTTGGCAAGGTGCTTGGACCAGCTGGGTTAGTACCCCTCTTCCACCTCTCAGCTCTCACTGAGGCCACACCTGGAGGTTTACCTGTGCTGTAGCAGGAGTTCAACGCTGGGGGCCCAGGGAAAGCACTGCAAAAGGGCTCATGTCAAAAGGGACCTGGAGGCAGGGAACCAGTAAGGAAGAAAAATGTGCCCGAGCGTCCTCTTTGAGGAAGTCCGACTCCCTGGGGGGCTTCAAAAAGATGCTCTGCCAGGAGATGCTTTCTAGGAAGAGGGTGAGGTATCACTTCCAGGAAGAAAGAGTGGCCAGGTGGAAACCCCAGGTAGGTGAAAGTGTTTACCCCACAAACTGGGTCCGTTTCTACCCTGGTGCAGCAGTGTGTGTGAAACTTGAAGGTAAATAAAGTTCCAACCTGTCAATCTGAAAGATGTGAGCAAACGGAAAAAGCACAGTCCACTTGGGGGCCTGGGAAAAGGGAGAGTAGGGGACAGGAGGACCTCAGGGGTGGAGTCTCATGTGCAACTTGAGGAGGATATTCACCCACTTCAAGTGTTCTTTATACAAACCGTTTATAAATTAGCAATGATGGTAGAATGTGATGGGCATCATCAACCAAAGTACATGTATGAAGACATGAATTGGTGTGAATATACTTTACATACAAACAGAGATATGAAAAATTGTATTCTCTATTTGTAATAAGAATTGGGATGCATTCCACTGTCATGTATTTAAAAAATAAAAGCAATTAAAAATAAAAAATTTAAAAAAGCAGTTGTCTTGTGCTCTTCAGTTTTAATCACTGTTGATCACATGCCATCAGTTTAGGGGCTCAGGACAGTGACCTCACTCCAGACCACCCACTGCTGCCAGGTTGGACAGGAGGTTCCAGATTCCTAAGGCTCTGGCCTTCAAGTATCTCCTTTCTGCTGGGTTCCCCTGTGGAACTCAGCCTGCTGTCCCCTCCCTCCCTGCAGATCTGCGCAGAATGTCAAAACACCAGCTGGCCCCACTCAGCTGCTGAGTCCAGGAAAGGAAAGGGCTGAGGAGTTATGGACATGGCTTTGAGGGTTTTTCCATCATCTAAGGGTTCAATATTTAGAGCAATATTGATTCGATTTATCTCGTGTTGTAATGTTCCATTGGTTGCTAGGCAACAGAGTTCTTTCTTCTCTGTATTCTGGGTGGCTCATGGGAGTTTGACTACCAAAGAGATTACTTTGTGTATATGAAACTAAATGGACCATAGGTGCCATACACAAGTGCAGGAATACTGTTTTGCTGGGCAGTGTTAAGACCAGGTTTCCATCACATCTCGGTAATTGCAATTCAACCTCCAGAACAACAGGGCCATTCATATTCACATTCCCCTGCAAGATACCCACTGAGAACAATTTAGAACAAAGTTGTGCTGATGCATGAAGCCCTAGTTGTGTGCTCCCCATCCGTCCTCATAAACTTCAGACCTGCTCTGGGACAGGGATGGATTTATTCCTCCCCACTCCAGCCCCCTCCCAACCCCAGAGTAATAACCAAACAGAGCAACATGGATTATTACCAAGGGCAATTTCTGGTTTGCATTTGAGTCCTGGGTCTTTCTTCATTTCCCTTACCCAATATTCTCTGCAACTCACCCCAAAATTTCCCTCTCGTAAGGTTCCTTTCAAAGTCCTTTACACTTATGTTCACTGTTTCTTTAAAACCCCAAGTCAGAAGCAGCAGGCAAATGAGATACTGTCAGCTTGGGCTATATGGTTCAGTGACTTGGCATTGATGACGTTTATTTTGGAACCTGCATGATAGCCTGACCTATTTTAGGATCTCTGCTTTCCCCATGCCGCCCTCCCCTGGTTTTCCAATTGCAAGTGAAAGCAAAGGGGAATGTGGGGCGGTAGGAGAGGAGGAGAGCTCTGGCAGAGCCCAGAACTCACTTCTCCTGGAGTGACATGCTAAGCTGTCCAAGTTGACCTCACATTTTAACCACTGTGATAAAGGCAATCTAAACCCCACTAGAAAAGCAGGGACTTCAGAGGCAATTCTCTGCCCCTTCCTGGTGCAGCCACAGGAAACATATAAACCAAAGGGCACATTTGATATGTTTGGTGTTTTGCTCTATAGGAAGACCTATAGAGGAGAAAAATGATCTTGTTCTTCCAGAGAGAAAAGGTACATTGAGAAGGGAAAAAAGGGGGAGGACAGAGGGAGAAGCGAGCACAGGCAAGTAGCCAGCAACGCGCATTTATGGAGAGCAGAATGTGAAACAGATGTTGTGCAGGAATATAAACCACTGCCCTGGGAGCCCGCCATCAGCCTCTGGAGAGCAAGTTTTCTCAGATCCAGGCAAGTAAGATAGTAAGTCACGGAAAGTTGCATGCTCATCATAACCAGCTCTAAGAAATGGCCCTCCCGGTGCCGGTGCCTTGTCTCCATCTTTCCCACAGCTGTACAGCCCTCAGCCTTCCTCTAAATAGATGCTCTTCAGTCTCTTTAACAGGAATGAGGCTCTTCACTCACTCCAGATTTTCTCACCTAGTAGAAGCAGCAAGACATGGAGCTCCAAGAGGGAGATAATGCCCCTTTATGTTCTGTCCTGGTGACTCAAGTGGAACTTGTTCCTTAAGAGTGGGAGATTCAAGATAGCAAAAGGAGCAAGGCCATCATATTAGCCCATTTTCTGTTGCTGTAACAAAATACCTGAGGCTGGATACCTTATACAGAAAAGAGGTGTACTCAGCTCATACTTTTGCAAGTCTAAAATCCAAGATTGAGTGGCCCCAGTTTGTTTGACCTCTAGTGAGGGATTTCCTGTGTCACACCATAGCACAGAAACAAATAGATCTGGTACTGTGCAGAAGGAGCCAAATGTGTGGAGTAATCTCACTTCACAACAACCTGTTTTCATGAGGGGCAGTCCACTCCAGAAGACCAGCAGTAATTCTGAGGATGGTGCCCGCTGTGATCTTATCACCTCCCATGAGGCACCGCATCTTACAGGTTTTGTCATCTTTGCAATACACCATGCTGTGAAGCATGCTTCCAGCACTTGAACCTTTGGGGGACACACTCAAATGACATCACCTTGCAGCAGCCCTGCCTGGAGCAGTGAGCACAGCAAAGCAGCACTCCTGCAGTAAATTAACAGATCAAGGTCAATGGCACAGTACCCATGGCAGGGGCTGCTGCTGGCACTGCAACAAACATCGCCAGTTACCGAGCTGGGGTACCCATTGGGCCCTGCCAAGGGAAAGGAAGAGATTTAGATGGTGTGGGGTCCTGCTTTGTGTAAGCTGAAGGTGGGAGGTATGACCGTCTCTTCCACCAGGCTTCAGCCCACTGAAGTAGTAAGAGCAAACCTCTACTGCAGGGTCCAAGTACGTGAAGGCCAAGGTGAGGTGCAAGCAGAAAAATAAGGTTAGCAAGCAAGTGTCCATCATGGTAAGTCGCTAAGTGAAGGCAGCAATAACCCAGCAGCAGGATGCTCCTGAGAGCGCAGGCCATGGAGGAGGCCTTAACACTGACGATTTAAACCTCCACTTCTATGAGCTGGGAAACACATTGGCAAAATCAGCAATACTTTTTCTGAGCACTCTTATTCATTGTTTCCTGAGTCTCCTTTTAGAATTTCACATGGCAGGTAGCCATTGAAATATTTTGGGCCCCAAAATATTTGGGGGGGAAAGTAAGCTCAAAATGCCAACCTGCCAGGCATCATCTCAAGTCACTAGCTTGCCTGGTGGCTGCTGGCAGAGGCTGGCCTGAGATTTATCCAGGCATGTTATTTTCTTCCTTTCCTATATATGTCATTTCTTTACCAAGTGTATCTTCCTGGGACTGTGATTCATATATTTATAATTAGAGCAGAAAAATGGGAAGGGAGGTGATTCATGTTCTTCCTCATCCCTAGCAACATTTTAGCCTCTGGAATCTAGTTTAATAGATATGTTTTGAGAGGCTGAAAGAACCAAGGGAGGAGGAAGAGGGATTAAAGGAGTCCAGCGCTGACTATCTCTCTACTTCCCAGACCCAGGGCAGGGAAGCTGAACTTGCTTGCCCCTGTGTAATTTTAGTACCGTGCTAAAAGAACAGGTCTTTTTGTAAGTGGAATCGGATTTAACAGAGGAATTGTGTGCCTTAAAATTAAACAGAGGGCTGGGGATGTGGCTCCAGCGGTAGCGCGCTCGCCTGGCATGCGTGCGGCCCGGGTTCGATCCTCAGCACCACATACAGACAAAGATGCTGTGTCCACCGAGAACTAAAAAATAAATATTAAAAATTCTCTCTCTCTCTCTCTCTCTCTCTCTTTAAAAAAATTAACTAGGGTACATTAATTCCCTAATGAAATAGACCATCAAGCATGAGGAAACTAAGGGTGGAAACATTACTGTGCTGATGAAGAGGAGCCGTGAGAAGGACGTCAGTGCACAGCAGTGAGTGCCGTCTGTATGCACAGAGGCTTTGAAAGAAGCCATAGTTCCGGCACCGGATCACAACCAGTCAGCTTTCTCCGCTTGGCCACGTTCAGCTGGTTTGTTTTGGAAATAGCCCCCTCTGCCCAACAGCATCACTTTTGAACCAGTTTTCTGGGTGCTGCCTTCATGCCTCTGCATGAGTGCAGACAGGGGGATGAATGACAGTCACAAGTTTAAACTGAGATAGGGAAACTGGCTGAAGACGAAGTTAACAGGAAGTCCAGCTGTCAGGGGACAGTCAGACAAGCCATGGAGGTGACAACTAAGTCCACAGAGGGGAAAGAAAAACAGGCAATTCTGAAAAATTCCATCCTAAAACATAGCAAGGGAGCATAGACTTTCCAGGCACCCAGAGCACAGAACCCAGGGGCAATCTGTCCTCTCCCTGTGGCACCTGGCGAGGAGGACTGCCAGGGACACATCAGCACATCAGCCATCTCGGCTTCCACGGTGCCCAAGTGTTCAGGAACACTCCTTCCTGGTGCACTGCTCAGCTGCCCTTTATCCCCAGAGGAGGACCAGGACGTCATAGAGGGCCAGCTGCTTGTCCTCCACAGCAGGAGTGGCGACACACATGTGGGCATCCACTTCTAGACCTCACCACAGCAGCCCAGTGACAGGGGGATGAGTCCTCTCCGATTAGCCAGAGAGGCTCTGAATGAGAAGCCCAGGAGCTCTCTACCCCCATTGTGGCTTGTCATGAGCCCACTCACGCACCCTGGAGAGACAGTGGATGGTGCCCGGTCCTAATCACCTATATGTACTTTTTAAAAATAATATTTTAACACAATATTTGCTGTGCTTTTATTACAGAAGCAGACATATGCATTAAAGTGAACTAAGAGAAATAGTTATGTCAGGCTAACATAACGAAAACAATAGCTACTACACTACTATATCCAGAAATAATCATAGCTCTTAGCTTATTGTTTTATATATTTATACTTAACATACATATTATATTTAAGACATAAATTCAGACCACCTAGTAGAAGGGTACCACAGTAATGTTTCACCTCTCTCTGTAAATGGCTCTCAGCCCTGCCCAGTCCATAACGTCCATCTTTATGAAAGGTACTTATTGTGAAAGACGACACAGAAGAAAACTAGTAAAATTCAACTTCCAAAATTCAAAAATCGCACTGGTCAGTAACCATGTAGTCCTGGGTATCTTAAGAAAGGTTGGCCTAACTCTCCTATCTTCTGTTAACACACCCCAAGACAAATATTTTTGTCATCTGTTATAGGGTGTCATTTATGAGAGGTATAGATAAAGACAAAATCTGATTTGCGACTTTCTAATGTAGATGCACCAACATTCCCTCCTCCAGCCTGATGAATGAAGGTGACTGGGGAGGAGCTTTATAGGTAAACATTGGTAATAAAGGAAATCTGGGGCCCCGATCCTTAGGCAGAACTCTGCCTGCGAGAACTACCCAGCACCATCCTGAGGAGCAGTCACAGTGAGTCAGTGGCTGAACATCAGTCAGACAGGAAGAGGTCCTGAAATTTGGTTCTTCAGAGCTGTCCTGGGCTCCTGGCAGCAAAGACACAGAGCAGAGAGCCAGGTGGACCGACCAGGGAAGCACGGGGCCTTCTGCAAAGCCAGGCCAGGCCCTGGGAACCAGCAGGCTGGAGGGAGAGTAAGGCTAAAGTCATTTTCTGTACAAAGGCATCAACACTGATGTTTTTAATCATGCTGACTCATAATGCTGATTCAGCTCCAGGTCAGTTAGACAATGCCTTCCCCCCAAAAAACCCACTTTTTTCTCCACAAATAACCGGTACATTTCGTAGATCCTTATATTTCCTAGAGTGTTTTGATTCTATTCTCAACCATGAATAGAAATTCAGCCAGCCCCCAAAATCCATGGATCAAAGCACATTTCCCGTGAAAACCCAGAAACAGTGTTGAAAAGTAGGAATCTGAAGCCACCCTGATGTCTTGTCCTCTTGGTGACACTGATTTTGTTTTTTTCTGCCTGGATATTTGCATAATTGTGCGTGTCTTAACTTAGAGCATTTTTTTTGAAAAGGGGTGTTGGGTTTGACTTCAACATACCTTCAATTTGTACATCCTCTTCCCTTAGTTCTGCTTCTTTCCCCAGAAACCATCATCGTTTTTTAAACTGTGTTTTTGTTTTATGTCCTCCATCTCTGTCTGTCTTCTGGCCTTTATTGATCGCTCTTTCCTCTGAATCCTGAGAGCGAGTCTCAAGTCTGTCTCTCACATCATCATACCTTTTCATATGGGAACAATACATGGATTTCCTTGATTTCTTCCATTACTTTCTTTCTTCCTGTCAAATCTGAACCTCATCCTTTGGAGCCTTCGCCTCGATTTCCTCCTCGTGGTCCTGCCGTTCTTTTGCTGAGGCTATGACTTCTTGCAACTATGGGGATCACCAAACCGTTTTCTAAATGCTTCTTTTTGTTTTTACACTAAATATTTCCAAGAACTATATTTTACCACAAATTACGCCAAAAATTTCTCCCTTTTCCTTTTTATGCAGCACTTCTCCACCTACCCTATGTTCTTACTTGAAAATCAAAGTGTACCTATATTTGAGGCCCCTCAACAGATGCAGTGTGAACTTCTTTGATCTTTACCACAAGCACCGTAAGTGCCAGGAGATCCTTTTCTGACCTCTGAAGCACCGGTGGCACACCTCCTCGCCCACGTACTAGGATCTTATATGCACACATCTCACCCTCACTTTGTTTTCTCCCATCTCCACAGCGTTATTGAGAAATTCTGAAAATACATTTATTGGTGATGACTTGGATGCAGTCAAAATGAATGATTCAAATACAGTAGACATGTATCTTTAGTTCACGTAAGACAAACTAGAGTAAAAGTCCTCAAAGAGCCAGCAGTGGGGGCTCAGAATACCCACATCTCCAGCTGGAAGATGGAGAAAAGAGGAGACACATCTCCTCTAAGAAGTCTTGGTTGGGAACTAGCATACATTTCTTTGCAAACAGTACTTCACTATCAGACCTAGCTGGAAGGGAAGCTGAGAAATGCAGCCTAGCAGTGTGTTTAGGGGAACGGGAAGTACACTGAGGTCAACACGTGGCCACAGCCTTGGAAAACAGTCATAGTGGACTTTGTAGACTTACACTGTGTCCCTTATTGGCCCTGCTCTTCTTGGTTGTGACAGACACAAGGCTCAGTACTTGGCTGTGCATTATGACTCCTTTGGCTCCTGATGAAGGCAGTCCACCCATACCAGCCTCAGCCCCGGAAGCGACTCACCAGACCAAGCGGCTTCCATGATCCTAGAAATCAATTGAGAAGACAACAGAGAGAGAAGAAAGAGGCCAACATAAACTAATTCTTTCTCTTTATTTATTTGAGGAAGACTCTTAAGATTTTCTCTGGCAACAGAAATCAAGTAAGTCAACATACCTTTAGCTCAGCAGTTCTCAAAGTGTGGTCCTGGGGCCAGCAGCCTCAGCATCCAGAGTACTTGTTAGAAATGCACATATTCAGGCTCCATTCCAGAAGGCTGAATCAGAAACTCTTGAGGCAGAGCAATCTGTTTTAACAAGTCTTTCAGGAGATTCTGTTTTGCATTAAAGTTTGAGAGCTACTGCTCTAAATAAAGTGTGGCTGTGACATGGGCCACAGCAAGGCACCGTGTCAACTGGTAGTTCATTCCAGCCACAGGCAAAAGGTACGTAGGGAATATCTGAAATCCTAATCCTGCAAAGTAAAAGTACAGAACGATGGCAGTAAAACCCAAGGGTCTATTCTGACTTATTAGGAAAACTTAAAGACTTTAAGTAGGACACCTCTGTCACTCACAAAACTCTGCTTATTTACTTTTTCCCTTTGAGGTTAGTTATCAATTCCCTGTGCTGCATCAACATGACTGCTGGATACACACAGTTGTATAGTGTCTGACAGGGCAGGCAACTCAGAGGCCATCAGATCAACCCACTCACTTTATAAACTGGGAAACTAAAGTTGAGGAGTAAGAGGGCCACCTCTGGCTGGAGGAGAGCCAGGACTAGAACCCGAGACACCTCATCACTGACCCAGCACCCTTCCTGAAAGTGTGATCACACTTGTGAAATCCCCTGAAACCAAATGCAAAGTGGCTGCAGTGTATTAATACTGAATTGGGTTCCGATCATTTGAATTCCAAATCTTAAAGAGCCCAAGTTAAACGTGTGTGCAAATTTGTTCTCTAAGCCCTGACCGAATGCAAATAAAAATGGATGAGCAGTATTGCCTTAGAGTTATAGAATGCTTTGGAACGGTGATGTTGATATTAAGAAATGGAATGGAAGAGCGTCAGGAGGCAGTTCTGATATCTCCTTTTTATGTTTTTCTGTAAAATGTCTGTGGTATCATAGAAATATAAGAAAAACATCCACCGCCTGTAAGACCAATGGACCTGAAGTGAAAAGCAATCTGCAGGTTTCATGTAACTTATTTCACAAAGAGAGAAACCAGGCCTCGTGAAAGAAGACAGGAAGCATCTCCTCCCACCCCACCCCACTCCCGCCCATCTGCCCCAAGAAACTACCACAAAAGAAACCAAAAAAGCAGACAACATGGATGCTCCAGCACAGCAACAAGGAAAGCTGACAACACAGGTGGGAGATGAACTCTTCCCTGCCACTCCCCTGCCTCAGCCTCACCCTGTGATTCAGGAACCCAAGGCTGAGCTGGTCAGAAGACCCTAATTTCTGAATGCAGCGTGGCCATGCATGCAGGGGAAGACCTGCATCCCCTTGCAGATGAGTGCAATCGAGGCAGGGTGGAAGGTTTCCCCGGTGGCCTGCTGCCTAGTTTCTGAGCAGCTGGAACACACGTGGCGGCCCCACTGAACCACATGGCCTTTCCCATGAGGAGTTTTCCCTCTGGTGTATTTTTCAGGGTATGAATTAAAACAGGCTTCTCTCTGCCTTAACTTTCTAACTGGTTTGGCTGGGTCTTTGACTTGGGAATCATTTTCTTAATGGCTTTATTTGTACATAATCCACATTACATACAATTTGCTCTTTTAAATAATCTGAGTCAATATTTTTTAGTATAGTCACAGATAGGTACAACCATTACCACAATTTTGGAACTATTTCATTACCTTGAAAAGAAACCCTGTGTCCTTTAGCTGTTATCCTAAGTCCCTCTCCCTTCTCAGTCCTAAACAATCGCTCATCTCCTTTCTGCCTCAACACATTCCCTGCTGTGGCCATTTCACATGAGTGGGATCACACAGCCTGTGCACTTCTGTAACTGGCCTTTCCCACTCAGCACATGCCAGCAGGTCACTCAAGCTGTAGCAAGTCATCACGACTTCACTCCTTTCTATTGCTGGCTATATTCCTCCATGTGTGGATACTCCACATTCAGGTTGTTCCCATTTTTTGGTTAATATTAATATGAGAACTGGAAATCTTAGAATTGTCATCTAGTCTGAAAAAAAAAGAAAATTCAAATGCCAAAATCCTCTGAATTATCTTTACACTATCTCGTATGTTAATTTAACAAATATGGAGCACCTGCAGAGCACAAGGCCAAAAGTTACTTTGAAGTTAGTTCCTAAGATGGTTTTTAACAATAGTAGTAAGAGGACTCACTTAAGAGCCCTCTGACACTCTCCTGGGTGATCCTTATGATAAGGCTGTGAACCTGACACTAGCCACATTTTGTAGAAAATGTGAACACTAGGAATACAGGATCGTGTGTCCAGTGAGTAGAGCCAACCAGGAAGACCTCTAGTCCAGTCTCTCAGTGAGACAGATTTTTGTATCATTTGTGTAAGAAGGAATCTCTTCGGAAATATTTTCCCCCAACAAGTGAGGATTTTGTGGCTTCAGGTTCTGAATCAGAGGCAAGTGCATTTCCACTCTAAATCCTAACAGCTCTTTTCCTACCTGTTAAATCATCTCACCTTCCCCCTGCTATCCATGGTAGTGTTGTCCCCTCTGCCAACAAGTTCCTAAGAGAAGACTGACAGAAGTCCCTCTGAGATGTCTGCTGGTCCCGAGGGTCTGTGGCATTTACTCAGAGATGTGGAAGACACCCCCTTAACACAGCGCTCATAGTTTTCTCGTTCATGGTTCCCTTTCATTGAGATTGGCAAGACCTGAGAGACATATGGCCACCTGTGTCTATGCTGGGTATGATGCACATCAAGACCTGTTGCACTTTAAAAAGTCTACTTGCCAACATTAAAACTACATTCAAAATAAGTGGACTTTTTCAGCACTCTTGTATTTTCTTTTTTTTTTTTTGGGGGGGGGGTTTATTTTATTTTATTTTTTTTTATTGTTGGTCGCACTCTTGTATTTTCTGTTAGCTCTTTCCTTATCCTTAAAATTTATTAAATGCTCAAAATTCATAAAATGGCCTACTTCAAGGTAATAATATTTATTAGACACCTGCTAGTTGCTAGTTACATGAAATTCTTATTGGAACTTCACAGGAATTCTCAGAACTGCAATATTATTATATCCACTTTAAAAATGAGGCAAGACTTACATATATTAAGAAATTGACCAACAGAAAGCAAACAGCAGAGTTTAGGGCTACCTAACTCTACAGTAGAAGGTACTGCACTGCACTGCTCAACAGAATACAAAAGAACACAAGTCTTAGGAAAAACAATTACGTCAACAAACATAATTCCCATGGTGCTTGTCCCCCAGGGCCATGATGAGAAGGTCCTCAGGAACTCCATTTGGCTTTGACAGAGGTTGTTCAGAACTCATGAATTCCTAAGCACTGAGCTCTTGCCTCTGGGAGCCCAAATGATGGTCCACTTCATGTGTCAGCTTGACCAGGCTAAGGGATGCCCGGACAGCTGGTAAAACTTCACTCCTGGGTTTGTCTATGGGATGCTTCTGGAGACGTGAGTTTTTGAATTAACAAACTGAGCCAAGAAGACTTGTCCTTATACACATTGGTGGAGATCCGCCAGTCCACTGAGGGCCTGAGCTGTACAAAGAGACGAGGAAGGACAAGCTCTCCCCCCACCTGGGCTGGACCGCATCCTCTACCTTCAGACACCAGCACTCTGGGTTCTCAGGCCTCGGGGCTCCAGGACACACGCCAGTGCCTCCCCTGGTTCTGGCCTTTGACCCGGTCAGGAAGCTACATTGTCAGCTCTGCTGGTTCTCGGGGCTTCAGATTCATACTGAATGACTTCACTGGCTCTCCTCCTTCTCTGGCTTGTAGATGTAAATGGTGTCATTTGTCACCCCTGTAATCATGTGTGCCAACTCCTGCTGTGTGTGTGTCACATGTCCTGTTATCCTATGAATTCTGGAGAACCTTGACTACCACAATCAGTACCAGATAATAAGGTGATTTTAAATACATCAGCAAGCTCTGACACCCGTCAGAGAGGCAGAAGCCATGCCCCCTG
Source organism: Urocitellus parryii (assembly GCF_045843805.1). Lineage (NCBI taxonomy): Eukaryota > Metazoa > Chordata > Mammalia > Rodentia > Sciuridae > Urocitellus > Urocitellus parryii. Next base: position 25,274,525 of record NC_135539.1, on the reverse strand, counting down.
AACAGATAGGCACATTGAGAACAACACTGCATGAGGTCCGCAGCTGTCACTGACACGATGCAGCCTCTGTCTTGCTCATGGACGTGCTCAGCACACAGGGGCCCCCATGAGGGGAGAATGCAGGCCATGCAGAGGGGCTCCAACCCTCTGCCTCAGCTGAGAACCAACATGGACACTTAGTAAAGATGTCTCTGTATGCCTGGAGCCTCTGGATTACAAATCACCCCCAGCTAATGAGCCTTTCCAGCTGGGGCCCAGACACCCTGGGTCAAAGATAAGCTATCCCTGTCCAATTCCTGACCACAGAATTCATGAGTATCATAAAATGGCTGCTTGATGCCACTCAATTTGGAGTGGTCCACTTGCAGCTTCTGCAGCCAAAACAGATGCAGACGCCTCTCAGTTCCAACCCCGTCCCATGCCTGCAAAAGCTATCAATTTCTCTGAACTCTTACTAGTTGAATTTGAGCCTTGGGGTTATTTGGACTGGAGTTATTGGATCTAATCATTTTTTCCATAAAGCTAGGACAAGCTGCAAGCTCCCTGAAGGCAGGAACAAATGTATCATTTTGACAATTATAGCTCAGCTCTAGTGACAATGCCTGGAGCTCATGAGTAGGCACTCTTGGTTATCTATCACATCACTGAAGACACCCCAGAAATTAGTGGCTTAACACAAGGGTCAGAAAACCAGCCTGCCAGCTTGTCATGTCAGTAACATTTTATGAGAAACAGCCACATTTATTCATTTACATATTATCTATAGCTGCCTTTGTTCTACAGTGGCAGGGATGAGTAGTTGAAGACCATAATGCCATTCCACAAAGCTGGAACTACTGGCAATCTGGCCCTTTACCAAAGAAGTTTGCTGATCCCTGGCTTAGTGTATTTCACCCATGAGGCTGTATTCATCTGCACCTGGCCAGCACCAGAACACCAGGATATCTCGCTCACAAGTCTGGGCCTTGGTGCAGCTGGCTATGGCATCTGGACCCTCCTCCATGCACTCAGCCAGCGTGTGTGTGTGTGTGTGTGTGTCTCTCTCTCTCTCTCTCTCTCTCTCTCTCTCTCTCTCTCTCCCCCACACCTTCAGCCTTTCATCATTTGTTACCCATCACAAGTTTCCTTATCAAAACTTTCAAGAGAGCAAAAGCAGAAGCAGCCAGGGCTGGTCGTAGGTTAAGGTGCACGTGAGAGGCCCTGGGTTCCATCTCTAACACCACCGAGGGGTTGTTGGGGGACAAGGAAAAAAGGATCAGGAGGAAGAGGAGGAGGAGGAGAAGGAAAAGGAAAAGGAGAAAAAGGGGGGGGGGAGAAACAGCCACACTAATTTTTACAAATTATCTACAGCTGCCTTTGTTCTCCAGTGGCAGAGACGAGTAGTTGAAAACCACAGTGCCCTTCTACTAAACCGGCATTTTACAGAAAAAGTTTGCTGGGAAGGTGAGGAGGCAGAAGAAAGGAGGAAACGGAAGAGGAAAGGAAGAGAAGGAACAGGAGGAAAAGGGGGGAGGGGAGGGAAGGAGGAAGAGGAGGAGGAGGGGGAGCAGTAAGCTTCTCAAGCTCCAGGCCCAGGACCTGCACAGCAGCACTTCAACTCAGACCAAGTCACCACTGGCAAAGACCCAGTCAGAGGGGACGCTCCACTCCTGGTAGGCGGGAGCAGTGCAGACATTCAGAGAGGGCAGAAAGTGTTGGTGGCCATCACTGGCAGCCCTCTGCCACATGGAGCACGCAGTGAGTATTTGTCAGATGAACTCGGGAGGATGTAGAGGCACAGTGTGGAAGAACAGTGAGCAAGGCAAGGCCGTACCTGGACAGATGGGTCCCGGCCTGTCTGCAGGGGAAGCAAGGTCTCCACAAGCTGCCAACACTCAGAGAGGTTCAGGGAGCAGAAGAAGGGCCTAAGAAGGGCCCAAGGAGAAATCAGGAGTGATCAACGAAGCCATTTGGGGATGGGCAGGCAAGACGTAGCAGAGAGAAGATCCTGGATCCACATAGCAGGAGACACCTGATGTCTTCAGAATAAACTTGGAAATCAGATTTTACAAGTTAACATCAGATACGAGTAGGCAGGATTGATGGGGAGGCAAAGCACTGAACTTGTGTAAGAGTCAGCAGCCTGCGATGAAAGCAACCACAGACTTCTCTAGAGTAGGCCGTTTGATGGGCAGCTAGCTTGATGGACGGGACCTCTCCAGCTCATGAGTGCTGTTCTGACAGCGCCTGGACTGAGCCGGTTAGTTAACAGGTTTGGAAACTTAAACAAGCATAATCCAAGAAAGGGGCTAGTTGTCTCTAACAACAAACTACAAAGCATTGCACCCCAATGCTCTCTGCAGGTTGCAATTCACAAGGCAGCACACAGCAGGTGAGTCAACATCTCACTTAATGCTGAAGAAGTTAAGATTTATCCATTTCACAAAGGAGGAAACTGAAGCTTAAAGACATTGAAGAAGAGGCTGGGGCTGGGGCTCAGTGGCAGCACATTTACCTGGCATGTGTGAGGCACTGGGTTCCATTCTCAGCACCGTGTATAAATAAATAAAACAAAGGTCTATCAACAACTAAAAAAATAAATAAATAAAAAGAAACTGCAGAAGTCCCCACATGCGTGCAGCTAGCAGCTGAGGGAGAACTGGACTTGCTTCCGCCCAGTCTGTAACATGTCATCTTGCTCCCCCAAGATGACAATTTCCATAGGAGGAAAAATTAGAATATATGAAGCTTCATTTGTCTGGAACAATGTGTCTCAAAAGGCCCCACACAATACTAGGACTTTGAATCAATGCTCAAAAACAAAGCCATTTTAAAAACCACATAAGCATTTGAATATTTAAACAAAAATCTCTGAAACCAAATCCTTTTTTGCACGTACAGTCTACTAATGTCCTGGAGAGCTGGTGTTCTAAGGAACGTACTTTGGGAAAATATCCAGGAAGATGAAGCAGAGATAGAGAGTATGAGCGGGCACTATTTTTATAATCTCACTGAACAAGTAACCATTAAAAACACACTTTTGGCCACTATGCTAGCTAGTCAGTTTCCCATCTCTATAATAACTTCTAAGACAACCAACTTAAAAAGAGAAAAGGTTTATTTTGGTTCACAGTTTTGATTCCATGAGTGATGGACCCTGTTGCTTTTAGGCCCATGTCATAGCAAGAGTGTGGGCAAGGGCAGAAGCACTCACCTCAGGGACAGCAGTGGGGAGGGGAGAGCAGCTAGTGTCCCACTGCCCCCAGGGAGGTCATGTCCCCAGTGGCCTAAAGCCCTCCCATAGGCCCCATAGCCTACAGACCCCACCCCTCCCAAAAGCATCACTCTAGGGAACAGACTTTACCACGTGGGCCTCTGGGGACATACCAGACCCAGCCTGTAGCAGAAGCCACTAGAATCCAGAGCTAGGGACGAGGCCTGGTTCCTCACAGTCCCAGCTAATTCACCATGACATACAGACTAAAACACTCTGAAAACCACAGCATTCCGTAACAGATTCCTCTGGCTTCCCCATGTGCGAGTGTCAAATAAGAAGCACAGTGTTGCTTTGCAGGCACCTCTGCTCTGGAATTTTGTGGAGACTCATCAGTTTTTTTTGACCCAGCTGACTCGGCCTGTCACCTCTGCCTGTGGGCAGTCTCCTTACTCCTAATCACAAAAGCCACCTGAAGGCCAGCTTCCTCCTGTGGGCCATATGTACATCCTCCCAGCAGCTCAGAATTGGCAGCTCCCTGTGAGGTGCTGGTGGGGATGTAAAGTGGTGCAGCTCTATGGACAACGGTAGAGCAGTTAGGCAAAAAATCACCTGTAAGCCACCAGTTCCACTTGTGGGTACACCCAGAAGAACTGAAAGCAGGAAGCCCAAAGAGAGATTCACACACTATTTTCTCAGCAGCGTTAATCACAGCAGCTAAAACATGGAAGCACCCCAAGCATGGACCAGTGGATGAGGGGATAATTGGTGTTGGGCACATGTATGCACATGAAGTATATGTAAGTGTATACATGTGTGCATGTGTACACACACGTATACATGTATATGTCTAGGTGCACACGCATGTGCATGTATGTGAACATGTGTATATACACATGTATATACACATGTATATACACATGTGTATATACACATGCAGAATATGATACACATATTTTTGGCCAGCTTTTCCATTACTCTAACCAAGGCATCCAAGAACTACTACTCCAAGGAAGAAAAGATTATTTGGGGCTCAGTTTCAGAGATCTCAGTCCATCCATGGCCAAGTCCATTGCTCTGGGCCAGGGACAAGGCAGAGCATCATGGTGGAAGGGCCCACAGGAGGAAAACTGCTCACTTCATGGTGAAGTCAGGAAACAGAGAGGCAGTGAGAGTAGTAGTTACAGGGAAAATGCACCCTTCCAGGGCATACCCCAACTGACCCACCTCTTTCAGCCAGGACCTACCTGCCTACAGCTACTTCCCAGCCAGTGCATTCACACTAGTAGAGAATTATTAGGTCTCAGCCCTCATAAGCCCCATCATTTCACCTCTGAACATTCCTGAATCAACAGGAGCTTTTAGAGGACACCTCACATCTAAACCATAACGTGTAAATGCAAACACATGCATGCACATGCAACCTGTGTACATATATAAAAGAATATTATTCAGCCTTTAAAAAGAAAGGAAATTCTGACCTGTGCTACAAGATGAAAGAATCGTGAAGATGTTATGCCAAGGAATAATCCAGCCACAAAAGACAAAAACCATATGATTCCACTGACATAGGAACCGAGAGTGGTCAGACTTTCAAAGCTGGAAAATAAAAGAGCAGTTACCAGGACTGGAGGAGGGTGGATGGGGAGTGCTGATCAGTGCACACCTGGGTTTCGGTCTGGGATGAAGAGGAGATGGTGGTGGAGTGTCAATGTGTTCAAAGCATTGACACTTAAAATGCTAAAATGGCAAACTATGTTTTGTATATTTTCCAACAACTAAAAAAGAAGAACTGAGATGGAAGTTAGTGCTTTAGTTTGCGCCTACGATGAAGCAGAATACAAACCCTTGCATGTGACCCTATCCTCTGCACTCCTGGGCAGAGTCACACAGGTCAGGGAGCTACACTGTAGAGCTGCTCCTCTCAGGAGGCAGAGCCCTGCATTCAGCAATTGCAGCTGCAACTCGTTAACTGCCTGTCACCCAATCCTTCATTCACACTAGCCTGGGAGTAAGGCTCCCACACGTCTAACTTACCGCAGGCCCTCTGGTCCTCCTCACCCTGCAGAGGCATGGGTGGCAGGTTTCAGGCTTAACAAAAGAATCACTTCAAACTACAACAAAGAATTGCTTCAAGCCTGATGAAAACCAGGATCTGAAAGAACGAGAAGCCTTCCTTCTAGCTTTTGTTTTGGCAGGGCAGGTGAGGAGGGCACCCTCTGGATGGGAAGCAGGCAGCCCTATCATCCTCCGGTTTGTGCTGTGTTCTCTCGCCTCTGTGACAATGGCCCTCACATCCCCTTAAACATCGCACAGTTTGCAGGAGCCTGCCCATCTTCCCACCTGCCACCTGGCCGTCTCCTCACCTCCTCATCTCTGGTTGGACTGGAAATAAACAGCATCTCTGAAGCGGGGAGGGGGGGGGGATATGGGCTGCTAGTGACAGCAACAGCCAAGTGCCGCAGGGAGGGAGCAAGGGAGGATGATTTTAATGAAAATGTGCTGAAACAGGGCTCTCAAGCATCTGCTAACAGCATTTTGCACTGGCACAAATACTCTGTAAGATGTCACATTTTGTGCACTACAAGTTACACAAATAAATATACCTTTAACCCAATAATTCCACTCAAGGGATTCTTTTTCCTAAGGAGATACTTTTAAGATTTAAAAAAAAAAACTATGTGCATTAAAATAAAGAGTTCAGAATTATTTCTAATATTGGGAAATTGCTAACAATCAAAATATCTAAGTTGTGGGAATAGCTAAGTCTGCTATGAGAAATCAGCTTGACGATGTATCACAGGGCCATTAAAATAATGATGAAAACCATATCACATGGAAATTTTCTGGAAAAGCATTAATTAAGAAATGTAGAATATATATATATATATATATATATATATATATATATATACTCTGATTGTAAGTCTATAAAATGTATGAATAGGGACCAACTGGAACAGAATTTAAAAGCAGAAATTGTTACCGTATTATGGTGTTAGAATTATCAGCAGCTTCTTTCCGTTTATATAAGTGTTTGGTTTAAATCTCAAATTAATGACTCAAATAAAATGACTTAAGAGCGAGGAAGCACCACAAAATTTATTATTTTCCATATAAAGCCTAACTGTAAAAGCTTTATAATCAAATCTTTCAATATGTATGAGTGAAAGAGGGGAAAAGGGGTAGGAAGGGAAAAAGATTAGTCAAGCAAATAAATGCCTTTAAGGATGCATGCATAGATTGGTTGATTGGCATTTCATATACCCTGCCCTAGACCGAGGTAAGAAATGAAGCAAGAACCAAAATGTAACCCTAGAGAAAACAGCTGGATGGTTCTTCACTAAACTACCCTTGTATTCCAATAGCTTTTATTCCAGAAGAATGGAAACATGGTCAAGCAACAACTAGTACCCACATGTTCCCAGAGGCACAATTCACCATGGCCAAAAGGCAGAAACAGCTCAGGTGTCCACCTGAAGAGGAATGGATGAACAAGATGGAGTCCATCCATACAATGGTGGAATACTCAGCCTTGGAAAGAAGAAAGCACTGAGACCTGGGAAAACATGCTGAACCTGGAAAGTCTCATGCTAAGGGTAAGAAGCTAGACAGAAAAAGCCACATACTGTGTAATCCTACTTGCATGAAATATCAAAATGGGCAGATCCACAGGTTAGTGGTTACTAGGGGCTGGAAGGACAAAGGAAAACCGTGTGCCTACTTAGTAAGTATGGGATATCCTTGAACAATGATAAAATGGTTTAGAGCTGTGAATGATGGGAGTTGCACAGCACTGTGAATGTGCTGAATGCTCCCACTTTGTTCTTTTAGATGGTTAAAATGGTAAATTTCATGTTATATCTATTTTACCAAAATAAAGAAAACGTGCAGCCCTGGATCAGTGTCCAGGGAGTTCATGACCTCACAGCCTGGAAGTGGCAGCCTGCATAGCTCAAAAGCCAAGCAGCATGTAGGAAACCCAGAGAGCAAGTTGGTACACAGGAAGTCCACAGGAATCAAGAAGGAAGTTCACAGAAAACAGGGAGGAAGTCTATAGAAAACAAGGAAGTCCACAGGACTCAAGGAGGAAAACCAGAGGAAGCAGGGGTTGGGGGGACCCATAGGAATCAGGTAGGAAGCACACAGGAAGGAGCCCATCTCTACTTACTCCTGTCCATGTAGTCTCATGCTAGTCCACCTTGGGCAGAACCCTACAAGGTCAAAAAGGTTTGCAGAGATCTGCTCCAGGATCACAAAGCCTCACTACTGGAGTACACGGCTCCCTGCAGAGTCAGGACCACAGTGGTGAGAGGCCTTCCTGGGGTCATGCAGACAAGCAGGGATCCCATATGATGCACCAGGAGCTGTGTTGAATCTTGCCTCCAATGTGGTATGTGGACCATTACTCAGAAGTCAGGGATGGAAGTCAGTGATTCAATTTAGAGGTAGCTCTTCTCAATTCCAAACAGCATACATTTCCATTTCTGTGGAGCAGGAGGAGTCTTTTATGTTTAATTTTTGTCAAGCTGTGAAATGAAGTTGTAGCTGTAGGTGTCTCACTGATGCCAGCCGTGCTCAGGAGGCTCTGTCTCTCCAGAGTTTTTAAGACCGTTCCCTGCAGTGGCCGCCACAGGCAGGAGCGCACAGCCCAGGTGAGGCAGCAACTTTTTCCTTAGAAGTTTTCTGAGAAGTTTTTTCTCTCCTTGTGATTTTTTTCCCACTTCATTCATCTTATTATCTTGGGAAGCCCCATTCAGTATCAGTGTCACTCACCAAAAGCATGCCTAAATTAACAAAAACCACAGGCAGCCAGCCTGTGTGTGTCGGAGCAAAGGAGAGAGAAATATACAAAGACAAGTTTTCTAGTTTTGTTTCTCCAAGACATCTAAAAAAAAAAATGACTGAAGTTTTTAAAAAGCTAACAAAAAAATGTGTCCTTGGGGACTGGGGACTAGGGCTGTGGCTCAGTGGTAAAGTGCTTGCGTCACGTGTGAGGCACTGGGTTCAATTCTCAGCACCACATACAAATAAGTGAGGAAAATAAAGGTCCAACAACTAAAAAAAAAAAAAAAAAAACTTAAGTGTCCTTGCACATTCCTCTTAAAGCAATAAAGCTGATATGTGTCAACATAACCATGTTCTGTGAGTCCACATCTTAAGTTTGGGTCTAGCATTATGTCCTTTTGGTGTTTGGGACAAGATCTAGGAGAGGGTCAAGTGTCGACCACGCTACAAACAAAGAACACATGAAAAGTGTGGGAAGGACAGGAGTGGAAAGAGTTCTGCTGGTCTCAGCTTTGTAAATAGAAACCAGAGAAGAGGAAGGCCCACCACTGGCCACAGGGCTGCTAAGGGGCTGAGCTGGGCCTAGAGCCCTGTCCTCTAGTTCCCTGGTTGGTGCTGTGTCTGTCACTCCACGTGTATGTGTTCTTCCACATCAGAAAATGCACCAGATGAAGAATACAAAACCCTCACCAGAAATGCCCCTGGGGTCAACAGGTCACATGTGAGGAAGAAATAGTTGATGATTCTTTTAGAACAGTTTTAAATCCAAAAGTCAGGTTCGAGGAATTCAAGATGGTTTCTCAAATTTCTTCAAATAATGGATCTTGATAAATGGACATTTTCTGAGATTTTTTTTTCTTGAGTACAGAAATAAAGTTCAGGCTCAGGAACTGTGACAGAATAGCTTTTCTTAAAAGATTGGTCAGAAAAATGCAATTACACTGGAAGGTTATAGTCCGGGGGGAAGGAAGAAAACCAAGAATGGAACAGGAAGCTTGTGTTGTACCTAGCAAAGGACTGGGTGTGGGGGAGAGTTACCAGCTTTTCCAGATATGGACTTCTGAGAAGGAAAATCACTAACAAGAGTTTCTTAAACTCTTGGCTGAGTGGCACATGATATGAATCCCTATGTCAGGTACGGTAATGTGGTAATTAAGAGATCCTGATGGCTTCTATCCTGTGGATGTGCCAAACCTAAGGCCTTTGCGGTTTTTCTTTCAGCTGGTAGAAAGTAAACAAGACACTGGGGAAGGCACACCACTTTTTAAAAATTATGCTCAGAAATTACATACTTTGGGCTGTGAGCGTAGCTCAGTGGTAGAATACTTGCTTAGCATGCACAAGGCCCCAATCTCCAGGACCACAAAATAAGATAATTAAATAAAGAAATCACTTCACTTCTAACACATAAATTTACCAAGACAAGTCATGTGGGACTTGATGGGTACAAGGAAATTTTAAAGTCAGGTCCTGAAGTGGGATCTAACTATGAAAACAAAGACCAAATTCTGGTACACAGACATCTCAGCAACATACCATCCAATATTCCGCCTCCAAAATCAAAATTCTGAGAAGTTGGATTCTTTTTGAAAGACTTTGAAATTCTGTGACAAGAGTGAGGCAGGAAAATGAACATCCAAAGGGCCATGAATAAAGCAGTGTTTGTGTAGTGGAATTCGACAGGAAGAAGAAGAAACTCTAGTCAAGTTCACCTATGAGTGGAAAGGAGAACGATGAAGAGACTGATATGGGAACTGGCCATTCCTTAATATCTTTAAGTCTTTACAGAAAAGGCCAGAGTCTGAAGATTGTGAAGGTTGTGTTCCACAAATACTTACCGGCACGTGGTAGATTGTACTCCTGGGTCTCTTGTGTTTGAATGGAGTTATGTGATTTGTACTGGCCAGTGAAGTGGAAATAGAAAAGACGTGTATCACTTCCAAGTTGAGCATTGAATTCCTGGTGAAGACCCACCCAGGCCCTCTTTCCTCATAACCTGCAGGTATTCCACCTGCCTATGTCCTTGATGAACTACAATGAACAGAGCAACTCTCTGCTGATCATTAGTGGACAAATTGCAAGGGAGCAATTAATCACTGTTGTTTAAGCCCACTAATATTTAGGTTGTGTTTGTTATTGCAGCATAACCTAACTGATATAAAGACTACAAAGGGACAGTAAAATAGAAATGTGCTCTTTTCACACTAGAAGACAAAGCACAACACAAGAGAGTAGATGAGTGGGCACTCTCCCCAGTTTCATATCAGAACATAAGAACAGCAGAAACTCTGCAGTAGTAAGTTTTGTTACTTTTGGCAGAACCCATTGTGCATCTTAAGATGAAAAGAAAACCATATGTTTAAGGATCAGGAAGTATAAAATAGCCATCTTTGAAGAGGATAATCAGACCTCACTGCTAACTGAGGTCACTGCTGAAGCTACCATTAGAAACCTCCACAGAGGCTTCCAAGCATAAATTCTAATTGGTCCTTATCCTGTTTCACTTCTCAAGGCAAAAACTCAGGAGGAGGCACCCAATGGTCTGATCAGAGGTCACACACCACAGCATGGCCACCAAGGAACCAAGATGGAAGCCTTCATTTTTCTGAAGTTAGCGATCTTCCAACATCAAATGAAGGAGAGAGTTCTCCAACAGGAAATAGGAGTGGATGCCAGAAACCAAAAACAAAGATTGCAAAAACCTCTACAAAGAGATAACAGAGATTTGCTTTGACCTTGACCCTGCCTCTCCCATCCTGCTGTATTTTTTCACAGTTAGAGTTCTCAGCCTCAGAATCTCCTTCTACAGGCTTTTTCTATAACAACTTTTGTAGTTGAAAAGATAATTCTGTATTCACAACCTACCAAGGCAGAAACACAGAAGATCTCTTGACCAAGAGTTAAATGACCTACCTTGAGATAGTACTGTGAGATGCTCACATGGTTACAGTGTTCCAACAGATAAGGGCCTCTCGTTACCAGATGGAGGCCGGGTGCACCACTATAAATTCAATTCCCCCAAATGCAGGACAAGTGATTTTGAGTGAGTCACTTTCTAAGCCCCAGATTGTGGCCTCTCTCAAGTAAGGTTAACAATCCCTGTCTTGTCGAGCTGCTATGTGAAACAAATGCAGTAGCAAGGAAAAAAGATCTGGCAAAATACCTGACGCATACAAAGATCTCGAATATGAGTTTATTTATCTTCTCTTAAAATGTATAAGCTAGTTAGAAAGACCAGACACATCCTTTCAGTGAGCAGAAAATGAGTTTTAAAATAATGCTATCCCGGAGTTTTCAAAATATAAATAGCTGCACAATTTCCCCTTTGCAAACGCATGGTGCTATGACTTGAATGCCCCCCAACCCAAAAATAAAAACTCATGCTGAAATTTAGTTTCCATTTTAAGGTCTTATGAGGTGAGAAATTTAAGAGGTGACTGGGCAAGGAGAGCTCTACCCTCATGAAGAGACTGGCAGTGGGTCTGTGGATTTTCCCAAGAGTGGGGCTACCATAACCACTGGTTTGGGGCTGCTCAAAGGGCCCTCATTCCTGAATACTCTCCCTCCCGCCCCCACAGAAGGTGTGTGATAGTAACTGGGATGCCTCCCAAGTGTCCCTGTGTCAGACCTTTCCACAGAATTGGGAGGTGCCTCGAAACTCAGATCAAAAACCACCATTTACTCCAAACCCTTATTATACAGAGGAGGAAATTTTGAGGGGCAGTGAGAAGTAACTTACTCATAAGAACTTCAGTTCCTCTTCTATCAAAAGTCAGTCATTCTTAGTGCTTAAAACTCATCTTCAAAGTGAGTAGATAGGTACTTACTAACAGAATAAAATGCTAGTGGTAAAATCAAAGTAGTGGGAACATGAGCATCGCTGTAACATTCTTCCAATTTGGCTACAAGTTTGAAATTTTATACAATAGAACACTGGAAAAAATCTTGGGAAGTCTGAGCTTTTGTGGTGAGATGCCAATTATGTTTCTAAAAACTATGAGCTCTCAAGTTTATGATTTACCAACTTAAGATGTTTAAATGTTTATGCCCTTAAATTATGTGATCATGTGTAGGTTAATTTTCTTCTCATCCTATCCAAAAAGATAGTTACCATATGCTAGGCATGGGTTTCTCTGAGACCAAAACTACAAAAGAAATACGGGAATACTTTCAAAAGAGTGAGTCTACACAAAACATCAGCAGCAATTTAGAAAAGCTACAATTCTTGGACAAGACAATCAACTATGCCAGCGCTGTGTCATTTTGATTACTACAACTCTGTAGTACATTGCAAAACATACACATATTAAAACAGCATGTTGCATACCATGATTATAGACAATTTTTATTTGCCAGTTAAAGAATAAAAAATTAAAAATTGCTTTAGAATCTAAAATTGAAAATATATGGGCTGGGGATGTGGCTCAAGCGGTAATGCACTTGCTACCAAGAAACAGGAAGTGGGGCCAAAAGGTAGGGTGGTTAGGTTGTCACTATCACAGGTGGTTAGGAAAGACTTTTTCTGATAAAGTGATGTTTGGATAGACAACAGGGATGGAGGAGCTGAGCCGTGCACATAGTAGGTGGAATACTGTTCTGACAAGCATGAAGAACAGTGAGTAAGGTGGAGCGAGGGAGGAAATGAGGTGCTACAGCAAGATCACACAGCACAGAGGACCATGCATCTCATTCTGAATGAACTGGGGAGATGCAAGAGGAGGAACATAATCGGATTTGCCTTTTAGATGGATCATTCTGGCTGCTGGAGGTGGGGGAAACTGTGCTGCAGGAAGTAAAAGTGGAAATAAGAACACCAGTTAGAAGGGGATGGTAGAGACGGAGAAGCAGGACTGAAGAGTGGTGGTGGTGAACAGGGCACAGACTCAGGATGTATTTGGAAATTAGAGCCAGTAGTACCTGTTGATGGATCGAACACAATGTTACAAGGAAAAGTCCACAGTGGTTCCAAAGTTTGGGGCTAGACAACTGGTGGATTGGGGCCCCTGAGATGGAAAGACAAAAAGATATAAATTGGGAACAATCTTGGCAGAAAAAGAAGAATGGCCAAGTGACTTTAATTGGAGACACCGCTCAACTTTGAAGAGGAGGTAACCAAATGGCTAGATGCACAGGCCTGGACTTCAGGGGAGACTGGGGTAGAGACTGACCATGGGTTCATGATGCATGGAAGCTACTGAGTACTGGGAGAAGCCCAACACCTACTAGTATCACTTGTCAAGACCACTTTAGGAGGAAACAGCCATTCCTTGGTCATCAAAATCCACCGAGGTTCAAATCTCTTATGTAAAATGGCATAGCATTTGCACATAACCTACGAAATGCTCCCATATACTATAAATCATCCCTTGATTAATTATAATACCTAGTACAATGCAAATGCTATGTAAATAGTTGTTTTACTGGAATATGTAGGGAATAATCACCAAAACAGTCTGTACAGGTTCAATATTTTTTCAAAATATTTTCAATCAGAGGTTGATTGAATATGCAGATGTGGAATCCAGGGATACAGAGGGCCAACTATCATGTTGGCCCTACTGTATCAGATCACCCATTAAAAAACGAAATGCACCTAAAATAGGTAATTTAAAAATTGTACGGTGTCCTTTTTTATTTGAAAGGTTAAGAGAGAAGGAAGGAAAAAAAAAAAAACTAAGCTTCCAAGATACAAAAGTTTAACAGTGGAGATCAGGAAGAAGGGAGCCAGTGCCGATTCTCCAACCCACCACCAAACCAGGGCTCAGAACAGAGCTGCCAGTCCAAATGTGTCAAGAACAGAACACACAATTTGATTTAGTTAAATAGGTTTAATTACAAAACAATATTAGGCTGATAGGAAAAGTTTTCTTCCAATTATATTTAAGTGGAAATAGAAAAGCTCCAAGTATTTAACAGAAATAATATTTTTGATGGGAGAAAACAAAGAACTTCATTAAGCAGAAAAGAAGACAGGTTGAAGGAAAAGGATAAATATAACGATTATAACATTAAGCAGTAATAGGCTGCATTCAGCTCCTGGTTTTAAATGTCATGTACTTAGCAGTCCTAAAACAGCCTTTCCCAACTTTTAATTAAAATGCCTTTGAAAACAGAAAAAAAAATCACAACTCCATGAAAAACCAGGATAATCTATTTCTAGAAAGACTAGGGAGATTTTCCTCTAGGAAGCCAATGGAACAGGATGGAAAAATAAGAGTTGAGGGCTTGCCTGGGCTGAACGCAGACACAAACCACTCTCCCTTCTCCAACATCTGCTCTCCAGTTCACGGTCTATGTCATGGGAAACTGGAGCAGCAGAACAACCCCTCTCCTTTAGGAATGCTGGTTTTCAAGGCCATCAGAATCCAAACACTTTCCCCCACAACTCCCCCTCTCCTTGCCCAACTGGGGACTCTTTTTCAACACCCAGTCAGAAACTGCCACTCCCAGAGATGGGCTGAGCTGGTAGCACACAAGTATGATGGACCTGGGAAGGTAAAACTGAAGACAACCCCTGCAGCACTGCACCCCGGGAGCTGGAGGCAGGGTTTCACATCCACAGGCCTCAGCACCTTAGGGCACACAGTGAAAGACCCAATCTCTCCCCAGCGTGAACCTGCCGCACACGCACACTGGGGACCGGTCTCTGGAGCTCCATGCAGCTCTTGGGGACTCTGAGAGGACCATGGCCCAGGGCAGAAGTGCCTGCAGCAGACCAGCACATATCCAGCCATGAGGAAGTGCCACAGCTGGACACAGTTCCCTCCACTGAGGACAAGCAAGGAGACACCACCACCAAATTAATAAATACCAGTAAAAATAATAGAAAGCCCCAAGAAATGCCACTGCAGAACAAGTGGGAGAGAATTTCCCTGCCTAGACTCAGCAGGAGCAAATCACTGACATAAATATTTTAGAAATCGTATTCTTGGTAGGCAACAACCAACCTTTTTGACACAGGAATGGAAAGCCAGGAGAACTGACTGTGATGAAAACATAACAAAATAAGCAAGGAATTAAATGAGAGAAGAAAACATTTCTGAGAAATTAGAAATGTCTTTGGGCAGGGGACACTGCTATTATTCTGCGACATAGCCAGAGCTGAATGAAGGAGCTATGCAGTACCAACCCAGGTTCCACAGGCCTCCAGAGAAAGCACAAGGACCTGCTGCTCCACAGCCCAGGTACGGTGATGCTGCCCTCCCTGTAAAGATGGTCCTCTACTAGGAGGTAATATATTTTAATTCCTGTCCTGATCATCTAATCATAATCTGCTAGGTTATGATTCACTTTATAAATAACCAACAGTTCCCATTTTTGATAAAGTGGACGTAGCTGGGAAAGCAGAACAGCTACCTAACAGAAGAAACTCCATTAGATCATATGGAGAATACTCCCTGACTCTAGACTCATTAGGGTTAGGCCCTAAAGAGCTAAATTAATGGCATTTCTCCAGATTCAGAGCAATATTCAAGGCCACTTAAAACCATTAGGCTCTATACCTCTTCGGATTTGGATACATGTGCACGTGCCTTCCTCCTCTTCAGAGTAACTCCCCATGCTACCATTGTGTCTGCACTACACTAGTTAAAGGGTGCAATAATTGTACAATGCTTCATCCTTCTCAAAGTGTTTTCACATCCATTATGTCATTAGAGCCGGGCAGCAACCCAGGAAGGACCCAGATCAGGTGTCTGCCCATGTCCAAGCCAAAGAGGTGAACTGCAGAAGGAAATAGACTCCTGTGGCTTCCCAGGACATGCAAGGAAAAGGACTCACATCCCTTGGTTCCACTTCTGGCCACTTGTAAACTTCAGGACAGAGTCCCCCAAATCTAACACCCTAGCCATGAAAACATCGGTCAACACACAGAGTGATCCTTGTTGTTCTAGGGGAGGAAGGCATGGAAGGGTGGCTGTGGGCTGCTGCAATGTTCCATTTCTTGACCTGGGTGCTAGAAGTGCTCAAATAGGAGTAGTTCTTGAGATCAGTGTGCTTTTTCTACATGAAGGTTTCAATTCAATAAAATTGAGGTTATGCTGGAAGCACAGGTACCTTTCTAACCCCAGGCTTGCCTTTGCCTCTCTCATGGCCTCTCGGTGTTCTGCATTCTCTCTCTCCTCCCAGGGTGAATCACCCTACTTGTTAAAATTGTACTACAGCAAATGTTAGTAAATGATGTGCCTTGTGGTGGTGATTAAGTCAAATCAAACACATTTGTCACTGAAGAGATGGCCTCCAGCTGTTTATGTGGGAAATATAATTGAATACTAATGGGATAAACACTATAAGTTGCCAGTTTTATTTTCACTAAAGGTGCAGGCTAAAATATTACAGGGGGATTTCTCTAAGTTTAAAACAAAGAGAATATTTGAAATGTGCCATAACTTTTCCAAAGAATTTAACATAGGTGATTTCAAAATCAATTATTCTCCTTCTAGCCAAAGTGGAACAGAAAGGATGCCCTTATTTACATGGTACATTTGGTACTTTATTTTAACCCCAGACTTGCTATGCTTACTTCCAACATACAAATTCACCCCTGCATCTCACCTTGCATTTGGCTGCATTTCCAACTTGTAGAAATGCTGGTCATCTCTTCTTACCCTTGAACCATACTTACTATCAAATAGTAGTTATCAAGATTGGGACAGAAGTGAAAATGGGCTCCAAAAATGTTTGCCTAATGACTTGACAAAGTGGATTTATAACGCAGAAGACTATGATACTACAAATGGAAGTGAGATGTTTGAACAACATCATTTCACTCAAAACAGATGACATTCTACAATACTATTGAAACATCCTAGGCACACTCCAAATTGAACCACACATTCAAGTCCCTCTTTGAGGATGCCTGCTATCTCAGAGAGGTTTAAGACCCTGAAAATATAGCACACACAGACTCAATAAAGACACCAGGACATCAGTTAATTCCTTGACTATCTGGTCCACCTAGCTGCAAAGGTATAAGGTTGAACTTCCTGTCTCCTTCTTGGATAAACCACTGACACAGGGAACAGTCAGGAACCATACTTTAAAGTTCCCAAACCCAGGTTCCCAGAACTGTTTCATGACTGCTGTGAAGACAGAAACCATGCGGATCAAGCATTCACTAGTTACAGGGTAGTGTAAAAAGGAGGCCAAACAAGTCAGTATTGGGGATACTGCCAGAGCCTGAAGTGTTGGGGGTGAACCTGACCAAGAGCCAGGAACAAACAGATCAACAGTGGCAGGGAGAGTTGGAGGGAAATGTGAGGAGGCAGGCGACAGGCTGGAATGCAGGTGGCAATCCATGAGCTACCCTTAAAGGTCCTTTGGAAAGGTGGAGCCCAAGAGCAGGGAAGTCCACCAAGCGGCCAACTTTCAGAGTGAGGCAGAGTGCTGGGCTCAGGATACCTTGAAGGATTCCTAGACCATCCATAGTTGAGATGAAATGACTCCATTACACACAGCACGAGATGCTCACCTCTCTCCCCCACACCTCTCTGCATGTGACGCATCACCTCCCACTTTCCAGAAAGCTGCCCCCATGAAGGCAACACCAGGAAGGCAGAGACAGAAGACAGGGCATCGTTAAGTTCTGCCCCACCCCCTCTGGGGGAAATGCTTGCCTATTCACTGAGCAACAATTTTCAGAGAAATCCGGCCTCCTTGCTTTGGAGCTAGAGAAACACAGATATTTTTTGCACTATCAAGCCATACTTACCTTTCCCCTCAATGATTTTCCCATTCAGAATTCTTTTAAAACACATACAAAGGGGGAAGATTGGGCTGGCATGCACGCTAATGACATTGTGCTCATTTTCCTTGAGCACAGCCTGCTCAGAGAATCGTCCTGTCACACTTTTGTTTTACTCTCTGTTCTGTTCTGTAACGCAGTTGTTATGCTCTCACTTGGCAGGCACAGCAGAACCAAAGGGATTACACACTTAGCATCTGGAAATAGTCCACCATCATCAGAGAGCAAAAGCTGTGCCTGCTCCTTCCCCCTACGCCAAGCAGGTAAAACAAGAGGAGGGAGGTTCATTTACCGCCCAGAGCAACCCCATCAGAGGAAGCCAGCGGGCTAATGGGAATCACATGTTCTAAGAGAGGGTGACTTATTCTGGAAGTGCAGCCCACATGTGGCACATAAGCGAGAGAGAACTTGGAAAGACTTAGGTGATAGGCTTTTAACACTGTCAAGGGAAACATTCACATGCTCAGATTCATGAATTCTATGCCAGCATATCATTTCTCCAAAAAATGAAGCATAACTCCAGACCCTTAATGAGGCAGAGCCAAGCAGAGACTTAGCAAGCAGTGTGCAAACTCTGGGCAGCCTGCTAGGCTCACTGGTGTCTCATTCCTGCCTCTGTGCAATTTCAGCAAGCTAGAATGCTGTAGAGCCAAAGATGATCAAACCCCCAAAAGTGACATTGTCATAGACAAAAATCTTACCATTGTTGGTCTCAATCTTTAATGTGCATCAGAAAGGCCATTGGAGGCTCAAGGGGCCCCATGCAAACCTATCTCAACAGAATGTCTCAAGATGGGACCCGGAGTGTGTGATTGACAATGGTACCAAATGTGAGCTAGCTGTGACCCCACTCAGAACAACAGCTCCTCAACAAATATTGGTTTGCAGATTGATTTATTTTTGCATCTCACTCTACCATCTGTGATTATGGAGAGTGAATGACTTCTACTTTGGAGAGGTTTTCATCACAGAATATTCCATGGGAGGACATTTCATTTGAATTAAAACAGAGAGAAAATGCAGAAGGCAAATCTCCACAGGACCTGTTGGCTCTATTGCCAGTCCTTTCCCACCTCATCTCCACTCCCACCGACCCTCAGCCAATATGGCAAAGGCAACAGCTTTACGAAACCCGGTGTCCAGTTCTCAAGTATTCAAATAAATAGAATGTTCCCTGCTGAAGGAGAGCCAAGATTGCTTTTCACTTGTAAACTATTCACACGTGAGCCCAGGCCAAGTGCAAATCATGCCCTGGCCTTGTTGAAGAGCTGGCTCCCATGCAGGGAAACAGCCCAAGCCAGGCAGTGCAGAGACCCGGAGCAATTTCTGCCTCTGCCACTTAGTAGCATCAGGACTCTGGGCAAGCATCCTCACCTTGAAACAAGGTCATAAGAGAAGTAGATGGCTTTCCCTTGGTGGCATTCACCCACCCACCTTCCCTCCTCCTCACTTTGACCTTCTAATCTGCTCCATTCTTATAGATTAGGGGGCTCAACTGGGAATGTGGGAAGAGTAGTGGGGAAGAGCTTCACCCTTGGTTATTTATGCTTTGCTCTTACTGCCTACTCCAATATCTTGACTCTGTTTCTTTTTTTAAAAAAATATTTTTTAGCTGTAGATGGACATAATACCTTTATGTATTTGTTTATTTTTATGTGGTGCTGGGGATTGAACATAGTGCCACACACATGCTAGGCAAGCGCTCTACCACTGAGCCACAACCCCAGCCCTTGACCCTGTTTCTATTGTCCACAGTGGGTCCTGCTGACCCTAAGCTCTGCTGCTCTGTTTGTTCCCCTCCTGCCAAGGCCACACCTAATGGTACCAAGAGAGCTAACCCCTCCAAGTCAGCATCCTGACGTCTGGCCTCAGCCTCCCACTGCCAAGGCTGCTCTTCCTCCCCTTCTTTGGAACCTATGTTGGTACCTAGATTTGTATCTTATTCCCCCAAAACAGTATCACCCTGGATTCTCACCTTTTTAACTGCTGTTTTAGTACAGTTCTTGGTCACCTATTTGATATTCCAGTTCCATCTTAGACTCAATCCCACCCTAGCCAGTGACTTGGCCTGCTTCATGTTGGCAGCCTGCAGAAATGTCCAGCTGGTTGGCCAACAGCTTCCCAAGTGCCCTGTTACTGGCTACTGCCCATCTACTTATACAGCCTGGGCAGCATCTAGGAATTTCCCCCATTCGCTCTTTATCTGCCCCTGTCATCTCTGCAGCTAGGTGGAAAGCCTGCCCCATCCCCATCCTGGCCTCTTGTCATTCCTTTCCCAAGTCACTGAAGTGTCACCTTTCTTCCTGAGCCTCATCTTCACAACCCGTCATTTCCACCTTTCTTTGATTAGAGGGATGTCCATTCTGCCACCACATGTGTGCCTGGGATTTTGGACAGTCAACCACTCGTTCCTTCCTGGGGTATTTTATACCTTGGGCCCCTGTGTCGGCCTTCTCCTGCTACTATGTTCAGTTATTGTACACTTGGTGGCTTAATGCAAATTTGCTATTTTTATTATAAATAAATCTTCATTAACTGGAGGTTGGAGTCTCACTGGGCTAAAATCAAGTCATTAGCTGGTTCCTTTCAAGGATCTAGAAGAGAATCCATTCCTTGCTTATTTCAGCTTCTAGAGACTGCACATGTTCCTTGGTCCATGGTTCCCGTTCTCCATATAAGGACTCATTTGATTACACTGAGCCCAACTAGGCAATCTAGAATAATCTTCCCATCTCAAAATCCTTAATTTTGTCTGCAAAGTCCCCTTTGCCACACAAAGTAACATATTCACAGTTTGAGAGGAGGCAGAGAGAAGGTCTCTCTGGAGGCCACCATTCTGCGTGCCATAGAGGCCACAGCATTTCTTCCTCTCAATCCATGTTGCCTCTCTGAGCACTCTACCATCCTTTCCCTTTTGGATACTTATTCCCCAGTGATTTTTTAAAATGTTGGTGCTCCCTCCCCATGATTTCACTGGGGTCCCATTTCCCCTGGTCATAGCTCTCTATCTGGGTAGGTGGGAAGACCAGTGGTCCCAGCATGTGGTTAGCCCGGGGGGGAGGCGGGGGGAGGGAAACCCGATGAATTGCAACATCAGGGCCTCAGTAATGGGACCTCTAGGCGATTTTGGTTCCTCTTTGGTTTAATGATCTAAGAGACAAGCTCGTTCTTGCAAGGGAAATAAACAGGCAGAAGGAATAAACATAAACATCTTCAGTATCCTCAACTTACTTTCTTAGCAGATCATCCCAGTTTTCCACAGCATGCTCCCTGGTGTTTTCTTATGGTGGTGGGAGGGACCCCTCAACCTAAACAAGGAAAAAAAATCACATAAGACAATGATGTGAATGGCTCTTACTTACCAAGAACTTGCCAAGAATGGCCTCAAGCACAACATGTGAAGTGTTTCAGCTTATTTAACCCCACAGTGAGCAGGGAAGACAAGGATTCGAGGATTTTAAAAAATATATTTATTTTATAGTTGGACATAATACTTTTGTTTCACTCAATTATTTTTTACGAGGTGCTAAGGATCGAACCCAGGGTCCCATGCATGGGAGACGAACACTCTACCGCTAAGCCACAACCCCAGCCCCGATTCGGAGATTTTTTATATCACCTGAAGAAAGCATAGCCTAGGAGGAAAATGACTCTCCAAATTCATACAGTTCAGTAACAAGCAGAGTCTGAACTTGAACCAGCAGCCCTGTCGATGTCACCAACACTCCATCTGAGAGGAGAGCAAGGACAGTCCTCTAAGGACAAGTGAAAGCCAATGGGAAGTGGCTTCTCCCAGAAGGCAACAGCCCCAAGTTTTCTTCAGGCATAGAGACAAAGGTCCCTGTTCACTGGCACACTTGCCACCATTTCCCAGGCTCTGGGGCCAAATCATCCCATGTACCAGCCCCCAAAGTGTTCAACCCCATCTCCCAGGGAATGCCTGACTGGCCACACCCACCCAACCTGCCCTGGGTAATTCACTCTGTGTTTTAAGTCAACTGTCTCACTGCTGTGCCCAAAAGACGTGACCAGAACTTCAGGGAAGGAAAAGTTTATCCGAAGGTTCAGTTTCAGTCCCCCATTCCCCAGGCTCGAGGTGAGTCAGAACGTCGTGGCAGAAGAGCATGGCAGTGGGAAGCAGCTCACAGGACGCTCAGGGAGCAGAGACCCCAATTCCCAGACAGGAACTGTACACCCACTGCCACGCCCCCAAGGGACACCACCTGCCTCCAGGTTCCAATCAACCCCACCGGGGATTCATTAATGGACTACATCAAGGTTGTAGCCCAATCATTTCTCCTCCAAACTTTCCTGCATCCCCCACGCGAGCTTTTGGGGGACCCTCACATCCAAACCTCAGCACCCTGGTGAGTGGAAGGCACGTCTGTCTGTTGGCTTCAGGAGACCTGAGGCCAAGGGAGCGCACAGCCCAGCGACCCAACTAGGCAGGCCGCCCGGATTCTGCCTGGACCGCTGCCCGGCGGTTCGCTGACCCTCTCGTCTTCCCACTTCTGGGTCCGAGGAGGGGTCTCAGCTGGAGCGCCGGGGGACTCGGCGCTTCCTCGCTTCCACACTTACCTGGTGGACACAGAGCTTCCCACCACCACAGTGAAAACGAGTTCTGAGGTGAAATGCGACTCCCGGCCTCTGAGGCAGGTGGCACGGCCCCCAGTGTGGCAGGAAACCCCAGAAGGCCACCCACAATTCCCTCCTCTGTCAGGGTCCTTGTAGCCTGAATTTGAAAAATGAAATACATAGCCCAAGACAAGCGAGCCTGAGACCAGAATTCACCCAAGAACAGGAACCGGAGTCCCTCCAGACAGGAGAAGACCCGACTGCAACTTTTCTCCCTCAAAATGCGCGGATGCAAGGGTTTATATAACACTTGGCTCGCTGCTATTGGTCCAATCTGATGCTAATGAGGGTTTGAAAGAAGCACCCATGCTGTTGGTCCAAACTTATGCTAATTAGGGTCTGGAAGCACTAACGCTATTGGTCAGCTCCAGTGGGGACTTCCATTCAGGTCTGCCCCGCTTCCACTTCCTCTGCACAGGTTGGGAAGTGGGAGGTTGAGGTCAGTGGATGGTCTTTGCTCTGCCCGGGGCTGCGTGGAGCTACCTTGCCCACGTGGCAGGTGGGCGCCTTGCCCGCAGTCCCTCGGACCCTACGCTTGTATGGCGAGCTCACGTGGATGCAGCCCACCCCATGGCCACTCCACAGCTCGGCTACAGCCTCTCTGCAGGACCTAGTAGACCCACTAGGCCACCCCTAGGAGCTGTGTCAGTGGGTCAAAGGGAGTTGGTAAGCCAACCCCAAAGAGCACTATAAGGGAACATCCTGCAGACCTCTAATGGGGAACAGGAGTACCCAGGCCTGCCCCTCCTCCCAGGTTGTCCCCTTCTCCTGTGTATTAGTTTCTTTTCATAAATGTCAAATCCAATGACTCAGTCTTGTTTTCATCTGTTTGGGCTGTTATGCAAAACACCATAAGCTGGGCAACTGATAAACAGAAATTAATTTTCTACTGTTCTGGAGACTGGAAGTCCTATATCTAGGAGCTGGCAGGGGCTAGTTCCTCATGGAAGGCATCTTTTCCTTGTGTCTCACATGGCAGCAGGATGAAGAATGTCTCTGGGGCCTCTTTGATAGGAGCACCAATTCCATTCCCAGGAGTTCTGCCTCCCTCCTCACCTAATCACTTCCTGCTATGATTGGATGTGAAATGTCCCCCAAAAGCTCACGTGTTGAAGGCTTGGTTCCCATTGCAGTCTTTAGAGTTAGTACCTTCAAAAGGCGATTGGCTCTCATGGACTATACACTCATCAGTGGATGATCCATTGATGGCGCACCACAGGGTTGTGCCTCATCACAAGCCCAGAAACAGTGGCCAAGTGACCATGAACTGAAGCCTCTGAAACTGTGAACCAAAATAAACATTTCCTCCTTTAAGTTGATGGTTTGAGGTAGTCTGTCACAACAACAGGTGACTGACACATGGTCCAAAGGCACCTCCTGGTACCATCATCCCTGGGGTGAGGCTCTCAACATGAATGGGAGAGGCATAAACATTATGTCCATTTCAACTTCCCTCCAACATTGTTTCAAAGGAAAGAGTGAATGAAAGAGAGAGGCAAGGAGAGAATGGAAGGGAGGAAGGGGGGGAGGAGAAGGGAAACAGCCCCCTGCTCTGATTTGGAGAAACATTTTATTTGCAATTTCATTAATTTAAAATTAATTTGGCATATTTAGACATTAAGTATACATTCTCTCATAGGGTTTTCAAATTAAATTTCCAAAAAATTAATCTTGTTCACAAACTCAGTTAAATCCCTTCAAACATTTTATGCAGTGTTGAAAAGTATTTTCCCAAATTTTCAAGTTCTTAAAGAGGAAGATTCACTAATCTAACAAGAAAGGTCACTTGGTCCTTAAGTGACTCACAAATCCAATCAACCAAATTTATAAATATAATGACTCGGAGTTTAAAACATTTGATACAATTTGTGAACATTTATATTCTTCAATTGCTATATTAGAGTCACAAGTCTAACTGCTTTTTAAATTAATAAATAATAATCATTTATAGGGTACAAGATGATGTATTGATATATGTGTACATTGAACAGTGATTAAATCAAGGTAATTAACAGATCCATCACCTCGCATACTTACCATTTAAATGTTCTGTGACAAGAACATTTAAAATATACTCTTTTAGCAATTTTGAAATACGTTGCATTATTAACTATGGTCACCATGCTGTACAATGGATCTGTAAAACCTATAGAATAACATTTTTAAAACTACCCCTCCAGAGAGAGAAGGGAAATTGCATGGAAATGGAAGGAGACCCTCGCTGTTATACAAAATTACATATAAGAGGTTGTGAGGGGAAAGGGGAAAAAAAAACAAGGGAGAGAATTAAATTACAGCAGATGGGGTAGAGAGAGAGGATGGGAGGGGAGGGGCGGGGAGGGGGATAGTAGAGGATAGGAAAGGTAGCAGAATACAACAATTACTAATATGGCATTATGCAAAAATGTGGATGTGTAACCGATGTGATTCTGCAATCTGTATTTGGGGTAAAAATGGGAATTCATAACCCACTTGAATCTAATGTATGAAAGATGATATGTCAAGAGCTTTGTAATGTTTTGAACAACCAATAATAAAAAAAAAAAACTATCCCTCCATACTACTGGAATCTCTGCATATGGATGATCAGGAAGAAAGAAAATTTGAAGCTATGTTTGCTATTCCTTAGCCATGGAGAAGCTTTTGTTCTGAAGAAATTTAAAAAATCAAAGTGCATAGTGATAAGACTCCAAATTCCGGTCTAAGAAGGAAAGGAGGTGAAGGGGGTCCAGTAAGTACCAAGAGGACTGGGCTAGGACATCCAGTGGGCAATTACCAAATTTCAGTGCAAATTGGACCTCTTCCGTTGTGAGCACTGAGCCATTCCACCCCATAGACCAGGTTCCAGTTTGTTTCTCGATAGCTGTCTAGCAGTTCCAGAATGATTTGTGGCAGAAGGAAAATGCGTAATCAGTCTTTCTCTCCTTCCTTCTTTCCTTTATTTCCTTCCTTCGTTCTTTCCATAGGTTAAGCAAAATTTTTGTGATTCCTATGCACGTTTTTTTTTAATTTCAACACAAATAAAATTGCTATTCCTGGCTGGATGTATCCAAAGATATTTTTCCAAATGAAATATGTAAAATAACAAGGGCTAACAACACTAAAACATCACTCATGAACACAACAATTGACCGACTGCCCACTGTCTACCAGCAAGTGAAAGGAGACCAGTTCTCTGGATAAGAATGAAGTGTTGACATGTCCAAGGCCTTCATGGGTGACATCATAAATGACCAAGAATCTCCTCTCCCATTCAGACCAACGTTTCTTCCAGGCCCATGTTTCAGTGCTGAAAGTGGCATTAAGAAGCACTTGAGGAAGAATAAGGGGAGGTATGTAACTGCATATGTTGCCTTCGGTTTGCTAAGTAACATAGTGCCACCAGGCTGTTAGATTTGACCCACTGCCTGGCATATATCAGGTGTTCACTAAAAGAGATCATGTGTGTAAGACAGGGAGCAGGTGTCGGGGAGCAGGTGCTATTTTAAGACAGTCATGAACCTATTTCTTTATTATTGCTTGCATAACACCCCAAACTGAGATTTGGTGAGCAACGATCCCAGAGCAGGCACCGTGAGGTTCACTTTGCAAACATTCCCTCCTTAGAGCTCACGGTGGCCCTTCAGTAGGTCAATTTACAGATGCCTGAGCGGGCACAGACCCATCTTAGTCCCCTTCTCTGTGCTATAAGCGAATACTGTAGACAGTAATTTATGCAGTATAAAGGTCCATTTGGTTTATTTGGCTCATGGTTCTATAGGCTGAGAAGTTGGCTTCCCTGAAAAGTACAGAGTCTCTGGCCCTGAAAATATCAAATGCAAGTGAGAAGCTTTTCCCATTAACAGCAACTCGGAGAGTTTTCTGCTCTTAATGGATGCAGGGTTGAAAAGCAACCTGCATTAAAAAAAAAAAAAAAAAAAAAAAAAAAAAAAAAAAAAAAAACCTGCCAAAAAGAAAAGAGAGGAAAGTTCTGAGGGGGTCAAACAACCATTGGTCTTCCCTGGTGCCAGGGATTTCAGGATGTTGCTTTAGATTTCCTCATTGATTCCTTCCCGGGACAGAGAGAGAAGAGAGGTCATTCAGATAGGACTCTGGTCCCCACTGGCAAATTGGGAGGAAAGGGTAGCAAAAGAAAAACAGCTTGTTTTGTGCCAGGTCCTTGCTGGCGGTTTATGTGCATCATCTCGCTGATCCACCTAATCCTGGTAGGTGGGCACCAAGACTAACCTGCACTGAGCCTGGAGAGGTAAAGGAACTTACTCAGCTGACTCCAGAACCTTGGCTAGAATCTTAGTAGGAGCCTGCTGCTCCTGGGACGTTTGCCCTCCTTCCCTGGTTTAGAATTCTCCACACCCAGGGAGTCGGCCAAGACAGACAAGAGCACTGAGGGCTCAGAAAGGGAAAACAAAGGCACCTGCAGAGTCAATTAGTGAGCTGAAATCCAACTCCCAAACCTCACCCTGGGGTCCTTGAGCTGAAGTCCAGCTCTTTGATCATAGGCTCTAAAGCAGCAGGATCTAACCTGGGCTCCCCGCAGAGAGAGGTAAACATTCTTGTGAAAATGCAAACATATCACTAATGGTCTAAAATGGACTGTCCTGGAGGTATAATTTCTTTTGGAAACAAGCCCCCTACAAGGGTAGGGGTGTTGCAATTGCCACTTGAATGGCTGATCTTTTCCAACTGCAGCCTAAGGCACTTTTCCTCCCAGAGTGACAGAGACTGCAGGGCAGATAAAGGAGAAACACTAATTTCCCCAAGAGAAATCCTGCTTGCTGTGCTTGGGGAGTCAGCCCCTCCCCGACTGGAGGTGAATGTCACCCACCGAAGTTCTTCTTTGAAAGGGAGGTGGATAGATGAGGTTGAGAAGGTATAATTACAGGTGGGCCCTGGAACATCTCGGATTGTGATACCAGGAGAGGCTTTCTCTGCCAGGCACATCCTGAAAGAACCTCCCCCCACCATTATCAAAGCAGCTGTCAGGGGAGCACCCCTGTTATTAAATGCCGCTCAGCACTTCTGCGTGAGAGACATAATCACAGGTGGTAGACCTGGAGGGGAAGCTGTTCAAGGGGAGAAAGGAATGAAAACACAGGGGTGCACTGACTAAAAACACACAAATGAGGTGTAAAAATTCGATTAGAGGCCTCGACAAGCTGGGTGGAGGGGTGGGTGGGTAGGGCACGCTCTCAAGGTTTCTTTAGTTCTTGTGTGTATGGGTCAGAATCTGTGTTTTTCAAACCATAGGGGCGGGGATGTTGGGGGGGGGGTAGAAGTTTCCAGAAAGGTGGAAAATAGAATATGCAGGCCTGGCCTATCTATTTCTCCCTGCAATGAGACAATGGAGTCACAGTTGGGTACACCAGGAAGCTATTGGCAGTCTACCTGACCTGGCCTTTGGCAGATGCATCAGAGACTCCCAACAAGCACAGTCTAGGGAAGGGGAAGCCTAGATAGGACCTACAAGATCCAGGCCTGAGGAAATTGGGACATCTCTCCCAGAGTCACCCTCAAGATGGGCCAGGGAGCAGTTGCTAGGAATATGTGTCTTGGTCACCCCATAATAATGTGGTCTTGGAGCCCTGGACAAGCAGCCCCAGTGCACTGGAGTCACCTGGGAAGCAAGTGGGACCTCACTCCAAGGCAATTAAGGCAGAATCTCTGGGGGTGGAGCCCAGGCACCTCCACGTCTGTCAGAGCTGCCCCAGATGATTCTCATTCCAGCCAGGAAAGACCCACTTCCTGGAGGAAGCGGGGCTCATCTCTGCCACCCAGGAATATCTATCCCCACCTGATCTGGATCCTCCCAGCCTTCCAGGTGCAGGTCAGAGGCCACGGCTGGAAAACAACCATCACTGAGCCCTTAGTGAGCCTAAGTCAAGGGGCTAAATGTTCCAGGGGACACCCTAAGAGTAAGAGCATCTCTGCCCAGTTTACAAATGCAGCAGAGAGGAGGACTGGTATTGGAGGGGAAACTTGATAAATATTTATGAAATAAAAGAATGAATGAATACATAAGTGAATGGCTTGACAATAACAACGAATTAAATACATGAAAAACAAGCAGGGATTCTGCAGAGGACAGAATGACCAATGGGGCAGGGTGAGGAGGTTTTACAAAGGTGGCATCCTGGGAAACACGATGGTAACAGCACTCAGGTGGTGAATATTTTAATGGACATTAACTCATTTGGTGCCTTTCAGTAGCCCTTGGCACTGGCATCTGTTGGTATTCTCAGCTTTATGTGAGAGGTGAGGAAGGTCACAGGATTCTACCAGGGTCTTTAGTTAGTGAGGGAGGTAGCCCACATCCCTCATCTGGAATCCACTGCCCCAGCCTGACCCTGCTGACAGGAGAAGGACATTCCAGATGGAGGAAGCAGTGCCGGAGAGGGTGTCCGTAGATTGTAAGCACGTGGCTTATGCATGGAAGGGGGCATTCTGCAAGAGTCATCCTTTCAGGGAGAGAATCCAAAGGCATCAGGGCTGGGATGTTGATGAAGACGTGACCAGCGACCCTCGAGCCCCAATCCTTAGCACCATGGGGAGTGGTTCTCCTTCTCCTGGCCATGCTTCTTGGATGCCCTTCACTTTGTCTCATCTCTTCTTCTAGCTGATAAGCTCCTAGGCCGGACCCAAGCTACAACTGTCTGAATTCCTCTAAAACCCGGCAGGAGGAATTCGGTTTTGTGGAACCTGAAGTTGATATGATTTGGGAGGCCGCCTTTAGGGAAAGTGATCAGAACTTACAAACATCAGATTAAGTACAAAATGAGCATTTATTTAGAACAAAGGAGCACATGACAAATGACAAATTTACAAAGAGAATCAGGAAAAGCATACATTATTATTCTTTAAATGCCTGACACCACTCTTTAATATCCCTCTATAACCTCCAATTTCTTGCCTATATGATCTTCAATTGCCTTTTGATATGATGAAAATTTTGTAAGACTCAAGATATTCCATGGTAACACAATCTACAGGAGATAGACAACAAAAGATTCTTTAAGTTAAGCTCTTGTAACCGGGTCCACTTTATGCTTTGAATACAGCCCTTGCTGCTCTGACGCCACAACTTATTTTTTAAAAAAATATTTTTTAGTTGTAGATGGACACAATACCTTTATTTTATTTATTTTTTTGTGGTGTTGAGGATTGAACTCACACGTACTAGGCAAGCGCTCTACCACTGAGCCACAACCCCAGGCCCTACAACTTATTTTTAAAAGGGGCATGTCTCCCCCTCCCTAATCTTGGGGAAACAGGATTATTTTTCTCCCCAGCCTAGGCAGAGTTAATCTGTCCTAGAGCATACACCTGCCAAATTCAGACTTGGAGATGGCACCCAGAAATCTCCTGAATTAACAAGTGAATTACAACTCTGGACAGAAAACATGTGGAATGTGGCCTTTGAATCACCTCTTTAAAAGCCCCCTGTTCCCCCTGATGGGCAGAATCACAGCCTCTGGGACACACGTCCCCTGTGTTTCTTTGCTAGCAAAGCAATAAAACTTCTTTTTCCTACTTCTCAAAACAGTGTCCTTTTATTGGGGACAAGGACCAAAATTTCAGTAACCCTCTCAATCCCACAAGCCCTGGCTTGTGATACCAGATTGTGACCTGAACTTCTTACCCACCAACTGTAAATCCCTAGCCCCTCTCAGGTTCCATTAATTTGCTCTAACAGCTCACAGCCCAGGGAAACACTGTGCTCACAGGACCTGTTTATTATAAAGGATATTACAAAGGATACAGATGAGTGTCCAGATAAAAACGGCACAGGGCAGGGCACGTGGGTGCTGAGGCAGAGCTTCTGGGCCTTCTCCCACTCCATTTCCGGGGCACCTCCGCATGCTCAGCTCTCAGGAAGCCCGGATCCCTGTCCTCTTGGAGTTTTTCAGAGGCTGCATTACACAAATTGGTTACACGTTAGCCATCGCTGATCAACTCGACCGATAGCCCCTGTCCCCCCTCTGATGCACGGATGCCCCCCTGGTGACAAACCCCCATCCTGAGGCTTTCTGGCACCCCCAGGAACAGTCATCACCGTCATACAAAGACATATTCCATAGTACTAGCAGCTGTGTGTCAAGACACAGGAAGGAGGGTATCTTATAATAAATCACAATATCACAGTGGCCTTCATTTACCAGTGGGTCACAGGATGCCATCATTATCATGGTGCAGTGTGGTCCATGATCCTATAGGAAGGGCCTTCCATTCTTCCTAGGAAGGGGCAGGAGGACTCCATCCTCCACTCTCTGCTTTACTTATTTGGTACAAGAAGAATTTCCTACACTAGATGTATGACTCCATACACCTCAAATCTTGTTTCTTTCCTATTTCCTGCTCAGTTCTAGTACTGGGTTCTGTGGTATCTGGTCAGATCCTTCCCTGGAAACTCCTGGCCTTGTAGCTTCTTGTCATGTTCTCAGGTAAGTCCGCACCAAGGGGATTAAGGATATTTCCTGAGGCCATACATACACAGGACGGCGGGCAGGATTCAAACTGTACTGCCAGTGAGTCAGTCTGAGATGCGTGCTGCCTGAACTCCCCCCTTCAGAAGGTCCCCCCAGCTGCCCCCACCCTCCAATGACACCCAGTGCAGGCGGAGAGAAGGGCGATGGAGGGGAGTCAGAGCCAGAGGAGACACGATCCTAATCACACCACCTTGGAGTTACAAATTTAGCCAAAAGGTGGGACCGTGCAAACACTGCCAGAGCCCACCCACCACCAAAAGGGGTCTGGGCCAGAGAGGAGCTAGCTCAACGCCTCAGCTTCATGGACTTCTTCAAAGCAGATGCGCCCCGGACACGTTCTGCTGCATCTCAGAGAATATGTGCTGAGTGGACAAAAGTCTTTTTCTCTTGTTGCAGAAAACTGCCTGGGAGCTGAGACTGCAGAACATCCCACCCGGTGGGCAGGACCCACGGGGCTCCCTCGCTTGTTTATACCCCACGATACCAGGTACGGGTCAGAGCAAGGCCAAGACTGAGCGCCGAGTACTCATCCGGGGCGAGCCTGTCGCCTTTCCCCATCAGCCCAGGTGCCTCTAGTAACCTGAACTGAGGCGCCTCCCTCGCTGTGGGTATCCCTTTCCTTCTCGTTGGCAAACCCTCATGCTGTCAACGCATATTGAACTGATAGTCAACTGAAACCCTTGAATTTTTCACACTCTGCTCGACCAGCTCTCTCCCAAGGCTGTAACTGACGGATTTCGAGTGCAAATACACAACTCCATATTGATTCCAATTAAATTCCACAGTTTTATGTTTAGCCCACCGCTCAGGCCTCCCAAGAGGAATCAGATGCTCCAGCACTTCATCCAGGAAAAAGTGCATAGGGTCACCCTTCTCTAAACGCTGACGCCACAGGTTCCAAAACACTCACTGGGAGGTGGCCCTGCCAGCAGACCTGTCGCTCGCCCCCCCCCCCCGAGCCCCGATGCCCAGGTATGAATTCATTAATCAACATCTTCCAGATCCAGATGTTCCATTTCTTATGAATCCATCCGACTGCCATGCCGTACCATCCAACTCTCAAATTTAAAGGACTTCAAATGCCTCAGTAGAATCTAAATATCTTCCATACTTCCACATTTCCACAACACAATAGTTCAGGAATTCTGTCCAAAAAAATGTAAATGAACCTTGGGGCATAACTCAGTGGTCGAGCATGTGCTTAGCAGGTGTGAGTCCAATTCCCCGAGTCCAATCCCTGGCGCCTTAGGAAAAACAGAGTGAAATGGCTTAGATGCCTTTTTTCTTAGTGCTTCTTTTCCCTGTTGACCTTCACTTTTTTTTCCTACGGTCTCAAGAATCTCAAGGCACTGGTATAAAAGCGTCTCACTAGCTCATCTGACTCAGCTCTCTCCAGAGAACAGGACTCCTTTTGACACAGAAGAATACGTCTTCTAGTGCCTTTTGAAGGACACGGATTCCAGAATGTACTTGAAAACAACTATTTATGTCATAATAATACCTTGCACTGACTGGGGAGCTGGAGGGCTTAAAAGGCTCTTTTCTTGAACATTTTCATTTTTTAAAAATGCAAAAATTCTGCTTCATGAAAAAGGATAATGAATTCTAATCATAAATGCCCTATCTAGCCCCTGGACATTCGACTCAGGAAAGTCAGTAAAATCGTCTTTCCAATGGGAGCCTCCTGAAATCCAGGTCACGGGACACCAGGATGCTTGAAGGCTTGATCCCCACGGCATGCTCTTCACAACAGCGAGAAGGACGTTCCTCAGCACACTGATTCCCAGACAGCACGGGCAGCCTCTGTGGTGACAGCCTCTGGGGTGACTGGCCTTTCCCAGGGACCTGCACTTTGGCTGCCTCCAAACAACCATATCAGACTGGACCCAGGATCGGGTGTAGGTTGTAGGCAAGGAAACGGGAAGAGGACAGTGGCATCGTTTATGTTGGAGAGTGAGCCCCTCGGGTCCTACACCTTGAACTTGAACTCTTACTCTTTACCTGGGATAAAATGTAGATGACGGGGGAAGGGGGTGGGGGGAGGGGAGTGCAGAAAATAAATGGGGAACAGTCTCAAAGCAGATACCTGGAGATGTAGAGTGATCTTCGGAAGTGAAGAGCACAGCATTCCCAGAAGGCCTCTACGTTAAGTATTTATTCTTGCGATTCTGAGGGTTGGACCCGGGCCTCACACATTCTGGACAAGCATTCCAACACTGAGCTATGTGCCCAGTCTCCTGCTTCTCCTTTAAGTGGAGGAAGTCAGGTGAAGACAAAAGCCTGGGTTTGACTCAGGTGGCAAGAATTTACATCCAAGCTGTCACTTAGCAGTGCCCACTCCATGGGCCAACCATTTATTGTCTTTGGTTCCACCTGACAGTCAAGTATTCCTTATTCAAAGTGTTTTGGATTTCCGATATTTCCAGATTTTAGAATATTTGCATGTACCTCATGAAATCTCTTGGGGATGGTACCCAAGTCTAAACCTGAATTTCATTTATGTCTCATATTCATCGCACCCAGGCAGCCCGAAGGGGATTTTATACCAGACATTTCATCATTGGTCAAGCTTGCCAGCTGTCGAACATTTCTTAGCATCCTTGACCTATCAGTAGGACCTCGTATCAACTCCAAAACCAACCCCACGGGGAGAAAAAGGTACCACAATCATTTTTTTCTGATGAATCAAGTCCCAGAAGGAACAAGGGACTAATCACCCCCGTGGGTCAGGAAGTCTTGGCCCCATGCGGCTCCAGCTGGGAGGGACCGTCATTCCTAGGACGACCTATGCACCCTCCAGGGCTTCTCCACATGGCTTTGACTTTTTACAATGTGGGGACATCATGGTAGACACACTTCTACGGCAGCAGCAAGAAATGGAAGCTGACAGGCTGGCAAAGGGATGTACGAGGACTGACAGTCACTTGCCTGCATTTTAATCATCGAAGCTGTCACAGGGCCCACCTGGAGTCAAAGGCCTGAATACTCCCTATCCTGATGGGGTGGGGCGAACTTGGGGTGAGAGATTATTCTGGCCACCTTTGCTACCATCAGGACTTGGTTTTCCAGAATCCTATTCCCCTGTGTTTCCCAACAGATGGCACTTCCTGATATGTACCAAATGTAAATGACACACATATACCTTAGCAGAACAGAAGTGCCTCACGCGCAGTTACGCGCGTCCCTTGTATAATGTGTTTTTCTCAGTAAAACAATGAAAATAGAATGCAATTTTTTGGCAATTATAAATTCACAAGTTGATCATAAATATATTTTTTTTAAACCAATAAAACACACATTCAAAATCAGCTCATCTGGGATATGTAGCGATTTTAGGAATATGTTTGCAAATCAAATTATCAATTCCAACAAAATTGGAGGGAGGAATGTTTAATCTTAGTAAGAAAATTAACTCTGAATGTTTGGCAATCACTTTATCAGCATCGTTTGCATGTAAACATTGTGCTCTTATCGATGATTCTTATCTGTTCATTAAAGCAGGCCTTGTTCTTGGCTAAACGCTTGTCATAATTTCACAATTTTCACTCACTGAGGCTGGCCACCCTCCAAGATATTCCAATTAAGAGTTTATTACTCTGTCACACTTTTAAAGGCCCGCGTCGACATATAGTTAAATTCTATCTGGAGGACGCATCCTAGGCTACAGCTGCTCTGCTTCTGTGGGATTTTTTTTTTTTTTGGTCTTGTTTTTCTAATGAAAATAATCTATTGATCCTGTTCATAAGAGGAACACACAGCTCCAAATCATTACCTCCTGGCAGTAACTAATTTTTGAGTCCTATCTGCTTCACCACACTCCTTAATGGCAGTTGAATAAATTTCTAAAATGCAGACTTCTCCATCTTTTCTCAAGGATCATACCTTACGGCAAGGGGGCAGAAATCAATAAGACCAACAAATAGTTACCCAGCATCAAACAATGTGTTGAGCACTCAGCCAGGTGCCTTTGGGGTCTGTGTCCTCACCCAGCCTGCCACGCAGCACAGGGCACAGGAGAGAGCCAGGAGGGTGACTGTGCACCGCCTGGAAATGACCTCCAACCTGCCATTTGACCTCACCTTCACCTTCTCAAATAACAGCTCACATGTGATCCAAAGACAGCCAGTGTGACTTAAGGCTTGGGTGGCTGGCTGAAGCAGAAAAACCAGAATAATCCAACTCTCACCTAAACTGGAGATGGAGGAGTACAAGTCCTTGCCATCAGGGTGGTGAGCACTGGAGCTCAGATGTCGTATATGGGCAGCCAGATTTCAAAAAAGACTAATTACAGAACGGACAGAACCAGGCAGGCCAGCAGCACACGGCCAGATAGAGAAGGACCAAGTAAACCTGCCTGTGATGCCGGTGCCCAGCCGAAGTTCCTATCCGGACACCTGTCCTTGGTCCAGCGAGCTCTCGTTCCAATACAGAACTGCCCCTGGGTTTAGCTGGTTTGACCACATTCTGCACCTTGGAACCCAGAGACACAAAAAAAATCCTTGTATATTTGTGTACCAAGTATGACAGGCACATGCACAGTGTTGGCAATTCATGTGACCAGTGCTCCTCGAACACAGAGGTGGCTCTGGGCTGCAGTCAGCATGAGAATAGAAAAATCCAGCACTGCCTGGAAGGGAGCACGTGAAGATGGCTCTCTCTGTGCCACAAAGCTCTGCTGATCTTAGCCTGTTGCTGTGGCAGGAGCTCCTAGCAAAACCTGCTAGCAGGGGTTCTCTCTAGAGAGCTGGATAGCCAGGGACAGGGGTAGGCAGGAAACTGAACTTAGGCTATGTACCTTTTGCACCTTTTGGATGTTTGTAACATACGCACACTCAAAAACATTAAGTAAGCCACTTGACATTATTTTTTTCATATATGAGCACCTTGGCCTCAGCAAAACATGTTACATTCCTTTGTTTTCCTGAAAATCACATCTGTCCCTGAACGACTTTTTGAGACTTGAGCTGGCTACTGGGTCTACCATCATCTGACTTAACTAACATATTCAAACCCTCTTGCCAATTACTCACCTTCCAGAACTTTCCATCCCAGCAACGTTGGTCTCCAGGTACAAACATTGTCTTTTTCCTTTATTTGTAAAAATAAAAATAATAGTACTCTTTTAATGATCTTTCAATATAATAAATCCATTTGGGGTCAAGAAGTAAATAATTCAAAACACTAGAATCTCAAAGACAACAACCTGATGCCTCCTTTCCCTGCTCTGAGGTGTTGCTTTGGCTGCCCTATGCCCCAAGGAGGCTCCTCATGTCCCCGCCCACCCCATTTCCCTAACGGCTCCTCGGCTCTGCCAGCCCAGCACAGCCCTCCCACATTACTCCAAACTGCTTTCCACCTAAGCTATGGTTTCCACAGGCCACTTGTCATATTTTTTGGAGGGGAGGGGCGGGTATTACTGGTGATTGAACCCATGGGTGATTAACCACTGAGCCACATCCCTAGCCCTTTTATTTTTTTTATTTTGAGTTAGGGCCTCACTACATTACTTAAGGCCTAAGTTGCTGAGGCTGGCCTCTAACTTGGAATCATCCTTCCTCAGCCTCCTGAGTTACAGGGATGACAGGTGTGGCCACCACTGGTGGATGTTTCAAGCCTCCCACTGGTGGATGTTTCAAGCCTCTTCGACTAGATCACTCTCTCACCTCCCCAGCCCAGACTGCCTCACTTCCTGTGCTGTCATGATATCAACATTCCCCATGCAGGACTGAGCCTTCCCAAGCTCTTTAGGGATGGAGCTGGCAGAGAAGTTGTGGTAGCAGGCAGGGGCCAACACGGGTGGACGGGATCTGGAGCGTCACAGACGACAACCCAGACAGCGGGGTGTAGTGAAGAAGCTTAAAAGGAGACCTGGCTGTGCGGATTGAGGGGTCTGGGCCAAGTCATTTAACCTCCACGCCCCCATTTCTACATCAGTGAGAAAGAGGTTCACAAGCCCCGTCTCATGATTGTTGTCAGGAGTACAGGAAACCACAGAGCGAAAGCACCAGGCCTGTGTTGGCCTAGAGGCCCAAAATAAGCACTAGATCATTCCTGGCTCCGATCCTTCTACGAAGTGGCTACCAATTCACTGTTTTGCTATATAACCTCTCATGGGAAGATCTGCTTCCCTAGAGGCCAGGGCCTGTGGCCTCCTTCTCCAAATCCCCTAACTAAAGGGAGAAGGTTCCCCGTAATTATTAATTGATTAATTGAAAGCTATACACTGAAAACTTTTATGAGCACACACATACAAAACCAGAAGACCCACGTGCCCTCTCATCCAGCTACATGAATCATTCACTGTGTTTCCGTAATCTTTTCAAAGAGCCGGGATAGTCAATTTCCAATTATCTGTGTCAGTGGGGAACAGGAATAGACTGAATAATGAAACTCACAAATAATCCATATATTTAATTTTAGTAGTTGCTTCCTGCCAGCATGGAGATTTCCCACTGTGACTATCACTGCTCTTCCTGCCCCTCCTTTCTCTCTGGCAGGGACCAAGTTTGCCAAAGGTGTCATGAGCAGGAGACAGGAAAGCCAGGGTTTGGAGGACCTGAGAATTGGCTGGTTAGCCTGGGAACAGTGAAGCATGAGTGGGTCCCAGGAGGCACTACCTGGTGCGGTGGCAAAGGACAGAGTGGAATTATAGGACCTCATAGCAACAGCCAACCCCTCATGGTCACCAGCTGTGTATGAACCTTGACTAAATCAGCTGACTCTGCAGCCAGCACCTCGTTCTGAGACCCTGGAGCAGATACACAGTCCCAAATCTACTCCATTCAATTCCCAGATACTCCTGAACACGTGGCATGAGCTAGCTATACATACACGTATATGGATGTGTGTATACAGATGGAGTGTGTATGTGTAGTATTCACACCTACCAAGCACTTGCTGTGCCTTCAAAATACTGAATATGCTCAGAAGAAAAGAGGTCTAATTGGAGAACAATTCCATGAGCTATTACTCAGCAGATCTTGCAAGCAAATTTCAGGTGGCTTGCTTGCTTTATCCACCTCCACCCCTTCCTCCTTCTATTCCTCCTTTTTAAAAAAAAAATTTTAAATGGACACATAAAGATTATACACATGTGTCGAATACCGAGTGACGCTTCGATATGCATATTCAATATGAGAGGTTCAGATCAGGGTGAGCTTATCTGTCTCCCTGAACATTTATCATTTCCTGTGTTGAAAACATTCAAAACATTTTCTTTTAGCTTTTATTTTTGAAACATGCAGCACATCATTATCTGCAGCCATCCTACTGTGAAACAGAACACCAGAGATGATTTCTCACATCTAACTATAACTTAGTACCCGCTGACTTCTTTTCTGGAGGGGGGGGGTACCAGGGATTGAACTCAGGAGCACTCAAAAACGGAGCCATATCCCCAGCCCTATTGTGTATTTTATTTAGAGACTGGGTCTCACTGAGTTGCTTAGTGCCTCCATTTTTGCTATCTCCTGCCTCAGCCTCCTGAGCTGCTGGGTTTATAGGCGTGAGCCACCACGCCCAGCATAACTCTCAACTTCTGTTCAATTAACTTTTTAGATTCTACCCATGAGTGAGATTGCTTGGTGCCTGGTTTATTTCACTTAACATAATATCCTTAATTTCCATCCACATTGCTGCAAATAACAGGATTCCATCCTTATTCATGGCTGAATCTTATTCCGCTGTGTATAAATACTTGGGCAACTTTCTTTAATGGTAACTAAAGGGAATTATGTTTATTCAACCCAAGCTTACAAGTTAATAAGCTTTTTTAAAAATACAAAGATTAATTTGTTCTCCTTAATGTCCCTGAGCT
Source organism: Urocitellus parryii (assembly GCF_045843805.1). Taxonomy (NCBI): domain Eukaryota; kingdom Metazoa; phylum Chordata; class Mammalia; order Rodentia; family Sciuridae; genus Urocitellus; species Urocitellus parryii. Next base: position 25,235,868 of record NC_135539.1, on the reverse strand, counting down.
GAGAAATAGTGAACCTGAGATTGCCTGCAGTGCCCGAGGGCTGCCTACAGACCCAGAAGTATCAGGCTTTCCCGATGGTGGTCTCCAGTTGGCCAGCGCCTCCTCCACCCACTACTTCTCCCTGACACTGACGGCCCAGGTGAGCCTCTTTTATCACCTGACACCTTCGCCTCTGCCAATTTAGATTCTCTACCTGGCTTCTCTAGGCATTTGCATTTAGACTCGGTGGCTGACAAATCACAGGAAAATTATCTCCCATCCCACAAGCTCTCCCAGGAGACACTGATGCTCTTCCTGAGGAGACATGGGGTCTATGTTCCTTTCTCTTGTGTTCAGGCACATCTGAGGCTACAGCACAAGTCACACTGTGTGACCTTTAAGGCTGTGTCAGTTTCTACCCAGGGAGGTGCAGCTCTTGAGAGCAGACTGCAAACATCTCTTCCCAATTCTGCATTCAGCAGCCTGAAATCAGCCATGGCAGGAGTATTTACTGCACAGAAATCAATAAACCAGGATCTTCTCCAGCACAGGGGCCAGTTGTCCAGCTCTCCCCACACCCTGCTTCCTGTGGTTCACTTGTGATGCTCAGATCCCAGCCATCATGCCATGAGGAAGCCTCAGCAGCTTGTGGAGAGGCCACAGGAAGGAAGACCACGTCCCCTGGCCATCAGCCCCCAGGAGCTCCAGCTGACACGCAAATAAGGGCACCATCCCAGAGTGGATTCTCCACTCCCAGTTGCCTCCACGTGGAGCAAGGACAAGCCTTTCCCACGGAACCCAGTCCAAGTGCAGATTCATGCTCAATATTGCACACTCACGAGCACCTGTCAAGGATTGGGAGATCCCAAACAGCAGCAGTAATGACCAGAAACTTGCTCCTGGAGGCTTGGAGCAGGCTGGCCCTGCCCTTCAGGGGCCCTTTCACCCCAGACTCCACAGCTTCGCTCCTATCTCTGGTTCCACAACGTTCACATCCAACACGAACTCAGGTGGACTTGGCCATTTCTTTGTATCAAGCCCGACATCCTCCCCTTGGGGAATTCTGGGATCTCTGTCCCTAGCAGCTCACAGCATACAACAGCCTGAGCTGGAGCTCATCTGCAGCTCTGTTCCTGATTCTTTTGCATAGTTCCTATTTGACAGAGCACAGTTCCTAAAAGCTGAGACGTAGGGAGTTCCACTCTTCTGTACCCATCTGTCATCGGGAATGGTTTCTCTCTGGCTGTTGCCAGGTAACTGACACTACAGACAGAACGGAAAATCTCCCTGTTTAGTGCTACCTGAAAAGTCTCTCTCACCGTCGTCAATCACTGGCTGCCATTGATTTCCAATGACTCCCTCTCAGGCATGCCACCTTGTGTGGCAGAGCCTAGCTTTCTAGTCCCCCATCTCCTTCCTACCCAGGGATCTGTTGCATGAATAAGACTCTGTTCTTGCCTTTAAGGATCTTTGTCTACTGGATGGTAGCACTGAGAGAGCTGGAGAAGGCTTCTCTCAATGCCGGTTTCAAAGTTTGAATAAGAGTTTTCTTGGAAGGAAGGAAACAAGGGAAGAAGGAAGGAAGGCATGAGTGAGGGAGGGAGGGAAGGAGGAAGAGAAGCAGTGAGGAGCAAGGAAACGTTAATTGCTTCCAGGTAGAAGGGAAGGTATGGATGGAGACGGGTTTGGGGAAGAGCAAGAGTTTGAATGTTGGAGCAAAGGTGCACAGAGAGTTCAGGAGAAGGCTCGGGGTCAGACAGAACTTGAACTTCGTCCCACGGGCAATGTAGAATTATTGAAAATGAGACCAAATGACATGATCTGATTTACACTTTCTAAAAATAACTCTCTGGTTACAGAGTGTAAATGGCCCAAAAAAGGTGGAGGAGGTCCATCTGAAATCCAGGTTACAAGGACCGGAGTGATGTGGCCACAGTCGGGACGGAGGAGAGGAGCCCACCTGTGGGATCAAAGCACAGCTAAGGGAAGTGTGGAGGGACTGGAGTGTGCAGGAGGAGGGAGGAGGAGGAGGAGGAGGGAGAAGGAGGAAAGGCAGAAGGAGCAAGGGGAGGAATCATAGCAGCCCCTGCAACAGCTAAATGTGCATTAACTTGAGGGCTTTAATATATTATGTCATTTAATCATCACGTCAGTCTTGACAAGGAGATGTCATTAGCATTGTCTCAATTTTGCAGAGGGGGACATTGAGGCACACTGAGGTTAAATCATCAGCTCTAAGTCGCAGGGCTGGGAGGGCAAAGCTGGCCCCTAGTGATGTCCCTGTTCTGGCTCCCAGGAATGGAGCTGGGGAGCGAATGTACTCAGCTTGCTGCCAGAGTGGGGTCATGGCAATGAGGAGGACAAAGTCACGGAACTCACTGACGGGTTCCGTCTGAACCTGTACTTCATGTCCCACACTCAGGCTTCCCAACTTTTCAGAGATAATTGTCCCAAATTCCACATAAAAACTGATGCTGTTGTAGAGCTTTGAGTCAGTCTTGAGAAAAGTCAGGACACCCGTGTGACCTCTACTGCCCTGGAGTCTTAGCGTGAAGCCACTCTTCCATTCCTTGGACCCCGTGTCCCAGCTCCTGTTCTGGATACCCTTCCCCCAGCTCTCTTTGCCAACCAGACCTGGATCCATCCTTTGTGGGGAACCCAACCAGCAGCCATGCATTGGAATTGGCCGTGCATTGCTAAACCCTCCCATGAGGAGGCTCCCAAGAAGGCACACAGGAAAGAAAATTCATTCTCCATGAGGGAGTGCAATGGTGAGGTCGAAACCCCAGTACTATTAAGAAACACCCCAAACAGCCCTTCCCTGGAGACCACAATGCTTTTCCCCTCCCCCCTCCCCCATGCACCCGTGTGCAGACCCAGTCCCAGGCCCTCTCCTCAGCTCTGATCACGATTCCGGTCAATTCCCCCAGGGGATCCAGGGCATGTGTCTGGCTAGAATCTGGCCCACAAGCTCTGGTGCTGTTCTGCAGAAGTCACCTGACCACCCCCAAGCCAGGCCTGAGCCTACCCGCAGCCACACACTGGCTGTCCTGCTGCTGTGATCCCTTATTATGAGAGCCCATCCCATCTAGAGGTAATCGGGAAGCTGTGGGATACCCCCAGGCCTGGTGCCTGCAGGCAGGCCAGCTTTCACCCCCACCCCCTATCCTGAGCTAAGCAGCCACCCTGTGCTCCCCAGCTGCCCCAGTGTTGGTAAAGCTCATCAGGCCTCCAGATACAATAGTGCCACAGCCACAGGAGGAAGGAAAGTGACAGCAGAGTCAGAGCCAGCGGCTGTTCTTGCCTACGAGGAGGAAAAATAACACTGGCAGAAGGGGAGTAGCTGGTAGGGCGTGGAGCGTTTTGTTCCCTTTCTTCTGGGTGGTGAGATCCACAGCATTGCCCTCATGTTGTGCAGGCAGCTGTGCCCATTAAACCATCTGCATCGCAGAATGCCAAGGGACTCACGCAGGGCTCGCATCTGCCGGGGTGGGGAGAGGCTCCCGGTGACTCCAGGCTGCGGCACGACGCTGCTCCTGCTAGCACGCCTTTCCAGCGGGGCCCATTTGCCCCTGCACAGAGCCCACGAGCTGCTGATCTGTGGCCGTGCGTGGGTCGTTTGTGTTCACTAACGAGGATCAGTTGCCACCGAAGGCACCTCTGATTTCCGTAGCCGAACATTATGTCTGCATGGAATTCTCAGTGAATTTCCACAGGGCCTGAGGACATAGGACCCTGGTGAGCAAGATGTAGCTCCTCAATACACCAAGCGTTCTTAAAGTATTCAGGGCATGACAGTCAAGAGCTCAGCCCTGTGGCCTCCAGGGAGGGGCTGTTTGGGGTGGTTTCTTAATGGTACTGAGGTTTCGACCTCACCATTGCACTCCCTCATGGAGGATGAATGTTCCTTCCTGTGTGCCTTCTTGGGAGCCTCCTCGTGGGAGGGTTTAGCAATGCACGGCCAATTCCAGACTATTCTGGACAGTAGCCATTAGCAAGCTAATGCTCATTAACTGTAAGTACAGTGACAGGCCATGTGTATAGGCATGTGGGTAGATGAGCAATCAGACAGATAGATGAGTGGATAGATAGGTAGTTAGGTGGGTAGATAGATAGATAGTATTTTTTTAAAAATCATTATCTGATCTGTCAGACCTCACCCTTTAGGAAAGATAAAACAGGATCACATTATAATGAATTCAAGTTCCCCCAACTTACATGTTATGGTTTAGATATGAGGTATACCCCAAAAGTTCATTGTGTGAGGCAATGCAAGAGAGTCCAGAGGTAAAATGATGGGGTTAGGAGACTCTTAACCTGATAGGTGTATTAATCCCCTGCTGTGGATGAACCGGGTGGTAGCTGTAGGCAGGTGGGGTATGGCTGGAGAAGGTGGGTCACCAGGGTTGTGTTTGGGGGTCTATATTTTGCTCCAGGTAAGCAGAGCTCTCTCTGCTCCCTGTTGCCAGGCCCAGAGCTGCTTTCCACTCCCTTCCACCATGAGGTTCTGCCTTACCTGAGGCCTATAGCCATGGAGTCGGCCATCTATGGATGGAGACCTCTCACACCTTGAGCCAAGTAAGCCTCCTCTAAAGTTTTTGTCAGGTCTTTTGGTCCCAACAACGAAAAAGCTGAATAAAACATTAATCCACAATAAAGATAGCACTTGTCAAAGGGGGCTCTGGTAAGCTCTGACAGCCCTGGAAGGTCCTGGCTCTACTTGGATCCCTCACCTGATATGCCCTTCAAGGGAGCAGCACAGCCGCCCCGGCAGCTGTCCCTATGGGGTAACTGATGTGGGTGCTGAGGGTGTCCCTTTGGGATGCCCCCTCCTCACCATGACCAAAGAGTGCTGGGTGCGACAGAGACTCTCCCCAACTCTGCATAACTAATGGCCCCTGATAGCAATCAGGGACTAGTCCGTTCACTTTGATCTTGCCCCTAAGTGTGTGGTCCACGGACTCCGGATGTTTGCACCACCAGAGATCTTGTTAAACAGGCCCTGGTACCAGATATTTGTAATTTAGTGAGTACAAAATGCAACTGAGACCTCTAGAATTTTCAAAGCTTCCCCAGGAGGTTCTAATGTCTAGCGGAGCCTGAGAACCACTGTCCCAGAGCCGCCATCTTGCTGTTGCTCAGGCTCCAGGGCACCTGGAGAACCAGTTCAGGTTCAGATTCTGAGGTCAGTAGTGAGGCCCGAGATCCAGGCAGGGGCTTATCTCCTTAGTCCCAGAGTGCAGTTTTTCATGGAAAGAATGTTGGGGAGAGTACGAGGCCACTCAAAAGGGACAGGGCAGGGGCCTCCCATCATACCAAGCTGTTCCTCCCCATCTTTCTCCTCCCTGTTTTTCCAAAACATAAAAGGCAAATACCTGAGTATGGAAAAGGGTGGAACGGGGGAGCAGGGATGGCACGTCGGTGACCTGAGGAAGTCCAGAGCTCTATCCAGGGGTCTGTGTTGTGCATGTGGTAGGATGTGGGACAGGCTGTCCACGTGAGCAATGTGTGAGCATCACTGTGAACGGCCCTCTTAAAAAACATGACCCCAAGAAAGAGTGGAGAGAGAGCATGCTCTCACCCTGGTTCAACTAAGTAAAGGACTAAAACAACACTTGCATTTACCCCTAAAATCTCAAAGGAGCTTACAGAAAACTGCAAGAACGTTTAACAGTCCCTAAAGAGGACATTTAAATAAACCATTAAAGACCAGAAGCTTCAACTCGAGCACAATTTGGAGTTGGCCAACTTGTGATGGCTTCTCGGCACAAGGAAAGTCACTATAGGTTTCCAAGGGTACTGTGGGTCTGCCTGGGGGCACAGAACTATCAAGAGCATCAGTCAGGGGCTGTCCCTCACGTCCAGTGACATAAAAGGAGGGCTGCTGTCAGCTCCCCACCCTGTTTCCCTCCAGTCTGTCCTTCAGCCCCTTCCTTCCTGGACTGGTATGCAAGTCCCCCAATGCCTCCCCACCCCAGTCCCTCCTCACCACGGTCCACAGCCACCTCCACACACATGATGCTCTTCACGTTCTGTCCTCACCCAAGTCTCCCCACTTCTTCGTGGCCCCGGAACGAACACAAAGTTCCTCAGCCTGACGCTGTTCTGTAGGTCTGTTTTGTTTGTCTGTCTCGACCCCAAAGGACTATTTCTCCCCCAAATCTCCATCCCTGCTCTGGATGGAGACTACAAGCCCAGGGTCCACACGGGCTTCCTAGCCCTTCCCAAATGCCCCCAGGCTTGGGTTCCTTCTGGTCCTTTCACCTGAAATGCCCTCTATCCCTCCATCTCCTGATTTGTTCTTTTGAACCTGTCAGAGGAATCTTGGTTCCAAAAAAGACAGAATTAACAGCGAATAACAGGAACCAGAGGGGGAGATGCTCCCTGAGCACCTTGGCACACGAAAAGCACACGTCTCTGAGCTGGATGAATTCCAGAGGAACTCTACGAACTTACTAATTAGCGTGCTGAGCCAATAACAAGAGCTGCAAGAGCCGACCTGCAGCTGCACCAGCCAAGCTCCACACCACCAGATACAGAGGTGAGATCCAAATTGATTTGATAACATCAAAGGCAAAGGCACTGGCCAACTGGGTGGCAGCACCGGGTCCAGATTCCTGGAGGCCCCTTGCTGGGCAGAGTATGCCTCTGGTTGCTGGAGCCTGGGGAGGTGACTCAGGGATATCCCTGCTGGACCAGCCTGGTGGATCCAGGAGAGAGCAGGGGAGCATGGATGGTAGTGTGTCAGGGCCCTCCAGGGACTCTGTACTAGCTGGCTCATCCCCTTTGTGAAATCCCCCCAACTCCCACCTCCTGAGAACATGTCTTATTTTTGCCAATTTTCTGAGAAAGAGATCAAAATCCTGCCTCTAAATCCAAGAAAACTCCAAACAAGTGTGCTTCATGTTGACCCAAGAAAGATTCTAGACGTGAAGATGTTAAGTATTTCAGCACTTAAAACAGGAAGCAGTAAGGATTCATCCAGAATTCACTGGGCCAGTTTAGCCTCACATCTGTTTTTCCATCGGATACAGAGTTCTTTGAGGTCATGCCGCACATGGTATTGTGGTTCAGCCTTCCTTCTCGGAGTCTACGTGCTCCCTACCTACTCCTCTCCCTCCCCCAGGCCCCAAGAACAATGCTGCTGCTTTGAGGCACGACCCTCACTTCCTGGGGCTCTTTATTAGGCCATTGGTCAGTCAGCTTTCCATCATTATAACAAAGTACCTGAGATAATTAACTCAGAAGGAGAAAAATATTTGGTTTTTTTTTTGTTTGTTTGTTTTGTTTTTGGCTCAGTTTTGGAAGTTCTAGTCAAAATCAGCCAACCCATTGCTTTAGGCCTCTGGTGGTGAACCAGATAATTAGGGGAAACAAGTGCCCAGGGAGCAAACTGCTCACCTTGTGGCCATGAAATAAAAGAGAAAGAGAGAGGACCATGGTTCCACAATCCCTTCAAGCGAATGCCTCCAAAGACCTAAGGACTCCCCACCAGGTCCCACCTCCTGAAGGCTCTACCACCTCCCAGCAGTCCTACCCTGGGGACCAGACCCTTAACATGTGAACCTTTAGGGTACCATATGCAAACCATGCAGCTGTGGTGGCTCATAATCTGCCCCCAATTCACATCTAAGTTCAGAACGTCACTCTACCCTGTGTTTCAGATGAGGGAGAGGGGTTTCCCTCCTCAACCTGAACACCGCTTCCAGTAAACTCCTGCTCCAAGCTCCCTCAGACTTGGGTCTGTATATTTGCTTTGGCCAGCCTCCTCCCCAAATGCATAAACCCTGACGTTGAACCCCAAATCAACTATCAGGGTTCTGTGGAATGACAGCCCTTGGTCAGTCACCTTCCTGCCAATCTGGGTCCTGCTGTGACAAGGCCCCCAGTTTGCACCATCACCGTGGCCACCTCCTCAGTGATCTGGGCATTCATTACTAACCATTTGCCAGGACTGTGGCCACTAGATTGATGCTTCCTGTGCCAGATCAAAGCTGCCCACAGGTCCCATAGTGGCTCTGTGCCCAGGCGCCAGATCTTGGTCCACCTCTACTCTCTTCTTTAAGTGACCAGGCCAGATGTAGCCAAAACCAGAGAGGGGAGACAGAACAGGGAAATACGGTCTATGCCCCAAGCCTGTCTCTCCTTTTCAGAGAAAGTCTTGATTAGGGAAAATAGAGCCATGAAAACTATAATCCATCAGGTGACCTCCACATCTACCCCCACCCTTTGGATAAGCCCTTCCTCCCCCATAAGGGGCTGTTCCCACCATGTGCTTCCTGAACCTCCTTCCCTTGCTTTTCCTCAGTCCTCACCCCATCAGTGGTCTTCTCAGTACCCTGAACTGCATGCTCCTCCCTGCCCCTTAGTTCTTTGTCTCTGCCCTTAAACAAGTTTAAATGGCTGCCATCTTTTACAATTTGTACTATTTTTAAGGAACTCCCTTCCTGATTATTGGTTCCCTCTTAGCTACTACCACATCTCTCTTCTTCCTTTCAGAGTAAAAGTTCTTTAAGAAGATGTGCAGTCCCTCCTCCATGGTCTCACACCCCACTCATTCTTCAACCCCAATGCCACTAGAATGTTCTGGCGAACATCATCACTGTCTTGTCTTCTGCTAAAGCCAATGAATGCTCTTCATTTTAATTGACCTGTCCTCCTAAAGCCTGTCCTGTCTGCTACCCATGCCTCCTTGCCAGTGTTCTTGACAGAACCCCATCCCCTGCCGTCCTTCTCTTCTTTCTCTAATCAGGAGTTTGCATCCACTCCCGAGGCTTTGAAGACCACCCAGATGTGCTCACAACAATCATATGTCACCTGCAAACCAACACCTCTACCTCTCCTTAGCTCCAGATTCAGATTTCCAACTGTCTGCCCAATGTCTTGAATGACACAGAGAAAGCCCAAATCTAACTTGGCAAAAAGCAAACCATTTAGTTCCACCTCTTACCAAAAGAAAAAATTGCTCCACCCCCAAGGTCTCCCTATCTCAGCAAATAATATTACCATCATCCAAATGCCCATGCCCAGAACCCGGACATATCCTTGATCACTCTCTTTCCTAACACCTAACCCACAAATGTGTCTTAGCCGCTCAACCTCCAAAACCCTCTCTCATTTCCCTGTTACTTCCCTTGTTGAACTACCATCGTCTCTTGCCTGGGCCATTGTTAACAGTGTCCTAATTGGTCTCTCTACCTCTACTTTTGTCCCCCTATAAAACATCCTCCATCAGGCAGCAAATGTGATCTTTCCAAATCATAAAGTGGATCACGTTATGTCCCTGATGAGGCACAACCATAGCTGTTCTGCTGCCTTCTGCACCTGTGGAGATGCCTTCAGGCCCATCCGCTTCTCCCACACCACGTGGTGTTTCTTCAACTCAAACTCACACAGGTCATCCCTTGGGGTTGATAGTTCCTGATTTTGTTTCTGCTGCTATAACAGAATACTACAGCCCAGGTAAATTTATAAACAATAGAAGTTTATTTGGCTCATGATTCTAAATGAGGAGAAGGCCAAGTACTTGGGACCAACATCTGGAGAGAGCCCTCATGGGGTGTCACAACATAGCAGCATGAGACAGAGCTCACAGTGTTAACTAACCCACTCCTACAACAGCATTTGCCCATTAATGATGGTGGAGCTCCCTGGATCCAATCATCTCCTAAAGCCCTCACCAAGCAGGACCATCACAGTGCAGTGAAGTTTCAACATGAGCTCAAACCACCATCTCCTGTGGCCATGGACAAAGTCCCAAGCCCTCAGCCTTTTGTCACCTGGCCTCACCTTCTCCACCATGTTTTACGGTCCTTCCATCTGAAGGGCTTGCGTGATCCCCAGCGGCCCACTCTCTCTTGCCTGAGTCTTTGCCCCCTGCCTGACATGCCATCCATCCTGTGTTTCTGCTCTCCTAAAGTAGGATTCGCTGTGGACACAACCCCTGCAGGGAGCCTCCCTTAAGCTCCAGCCTGTGACCCTAAAACACAGGCCCCTTTTATGATATCCAACGCACTGCGTCACATTTGCCTTTTTATATGTCTGCAGGGCTTCCAAAGGCAGCAACAGAGACTGAAACATCTTTAAACCTTCAGTGCAGAGGACAGAGCTGACACGGGAAGGCATTCAGACGTGCGCAGATTGATGGGTGGAAACTTGTGGGAGCACAGCATACATTTTGGAAAACCTAATAAGGGCTCCAGGCATTTTTGACAGGATAGAGTGATGAACTGGGTTTAACAAGATAAAATTTAATTGGAACAAATGTAAGGTTCTGCCCTTGGGTCCAGAAGGCACAGGTGTGGGAAGAAGGAGCTGTGTGTAGTTGCAGTTTATGTGAAAAGGCTGGGGAGTTGGAGTCGTCGGTAAGCTCAGCGCGGGTCAATAGTGTGATCCGACTGCCAAAAAAATTAATGCGATCTTAGCTGCACTGGAAACACAATTCCTGGAGCCTGAGAGGTGGTACCATAGTCCCGTCAGACCTGCCTGCCGCTCTGGGTTCCTTCTGAGCTTCACACTTTGGGGGCCACCCTGAAAAAGGTGCTAAAGACAAGGCTAGGAGGAGAAGAGACTTGCAGTCAAGTCAGAGGAGAAACAGGGGGAGGAGCAGGTCTCAGGTCCTCAATGCTCATCATGGGACACCTAAAGATATATAGCATTAAGGAGTCAGTTTCTAACCAACAAGACTGTCTAAACACGGACAGGAGGGAGTCTGTGGATGGATTTCAAACCGCAACAGAATGCTCTTTTCAAAACACATATAGTCATCCCTCAATTTCCATGAGGGGACGGTCCCAGGCCCCAACAAATAAATACCAAAGTCCATAGATGCTCAGGTCCCTGTGTACACTGGTATAAGATTTGCATAGACCTTGTACACATCCCCCATATACTTTAAATCATCTCTAAATTACTTACAATACATATTACAATGCAAAATCTATTCAATTCGCTGTTTTATGGTGTTTCATTTTTTTTTAAAAATATTTTTGTGTTTTTTAGGTTGTTGTTTAGGACCTTTATTTTGTTCATCTATTTATATGCAGTGCTGAGAACTAAGCCAGTGCCTCACACCTGCAAGGCAAGCACTCTCACTGAGCCACAACCCCAGCCCTTTGTGTAATTTTTATTTTGATTTTTTTTCTGAATACTTTCCACCTGCAGTTCATTCGATCTGTGGGTGTGGAACCTGAGGATACAGAGGGCCAGCTGTATCTGATTATGTCACAAACACACACACAGGATCCCCAAGCCAAACACCCACCCTGCTCAAATCCCATTCAAACCTCTATGTGAAACCTTTCTAGGGCTCCCCAGTGCCCTTGGACACAAGAGCACCCATCTCCAGGCCCTCGCTGGCCTCACCCAGCTCTAGCCTCTCCTCCTTCTCTCCTGGCTCACCCTACCCCTTTAGGGACCTTGCACCAGACTCTCCTGCCCCAAGACTTTGCCCAACAGGTTGCTTTGCCTGGAAGGCTCTGCCCTCCCTTCCTGTGCTGAGTCAAAATCTGCAGCACATGTCCCCGCCTGCCCCCAGGGCTTGGCACATCTGTATCCCACAGTCAACCCATGACACTGACTGGCCATTTCAATAGGCCACTCCTCACCACATCTGGCTTTTCAATTAGGTAAGCATACTGGCACACACTGTGTCCCATCACATAGGTCAAATCCCACCACAGAAAATGCACAGTGTCTCTGCACCAGCATTGAATTACGTCAACTAGTCTGAAACAGGGAGACAACAGGCACGGCACCTTGAGGCCCTGGTTATGGGGAGATTCTGTTGCTACCCTTTTGGTGAATTTGACCTGCATGTGTTTCATGAGTTTTTAAACTATTCTCCTCCAGGCTGCCAATCACAATTTTCACTCATCTCAAAATCATACACAGTAAATTAAGTTGAACATCACTCACATAATACTTCCCTGTGGGCCTTCCATATTTCACTCCCCCAAATGAAGAAGACCCTATTGAAGATGGAGGTATGAATTTTCTATCCATTCACTCAGAGCCACACAATACATTTCAACTTTATTTTTCTGAATTCCACTTTACTATCTATCTCAAGCCCCCATTGTGTCCTGCAGCTGAAAATCCGATCCTGCCAATACTTTGTTCTTCCTTTCTGCCCCACTCTGGTTCCTGGTGGCATTTCAATTCTGGAGCTCTACTTACGAGATTTGTGAACTCATCTTTTCAGATGGGACATTCTGTCAAACCCCTCTATGCTGACGTCCACTGAGGTGTCCCTGTCCCTGTCTCAATCTTAGATACAGCCTGATATCAGATAGGCCTCCTGACTTCCAGGGAGCTGAATCAGTGGTTCTCCAAGCCTGGTCCTGAGACTAGAGGCATCAGCTCCACCCAGGGAGGTGTGAGAAATGAACACTTTCAGACCCCACCCAAGACTCTAGAATCAGAAACAGAAGGAAGAACAAAGTGTTGGCAGGATCAGGTTTTCAGCTCTAGGGCACAATGGGGGCTTGATGATCTAACATGCTTTCTAGATCATTCTGAGGTTCAGGATTCAGAGGCATTCAAAGGGAGTTGTTTCTTCACAGAACAAGAAGTCTGGGGATGGATGGCTGTCACTGGGTGACATCATGGCTACCCCTGGCTGCAGTGAGAGCTAAGGAAAGACCACTAATCTCTGTGGCCCCTGTGATAAATGGTGGCAGAGGAAATGGAGACAGCCACAGTGGCTGACCCTCTGCCCTGCTGGGACTGCTGTGCTCCACCAGGCAGCATGTCCCTCATGTCCATGAGCCTGGGTCCAGCAACACCCTCCCTCAGCCACCTGCACCCTGCCCTTTGGGCTCCGTAACCTCTGATGCTGTGGTCTTGAGGGTTCTGGCCACAGGATATTTGGTTTCTCTTCCAAGTAGCCCAGACCCCTTTCAGTCATGCCTGGGCCAAGCTAGGGACACCTCTTCAAAACAGTGTCCCACTCTATGCTCCCATATTCAGATCTACGGGGGACCTCTGACATCCACCTCCCTTGGTGAAGGGACATCAGGAGTGTTGAAAGGCAGGAGTTGGGACTGGCACTCCCCTGGTGGCCTGACAAACCATCTTCTTCCCCGTCCCAGGGAGAGGTCCCTCTTAAAACATCTCATCAAAAATGGAAAAAAAAAAAAACAAAAACAAATTCTGGTACAATCTGGACTCCCCCCGAACCTCCCCGCTTGCACCAGGAATACATCTGAAAAGACAAGCACTTGAAGCCTTTTTTCCTCTGACTCTCTTCTGGAAACAACGGAAGCTTCAAATATAGTGTGGTCTGTGGGAGGTGGGGGCGGAGGGAGTGGTGCAGAGCAGGAGAGCACAAGGGCGGGTGGGAGCACCCAGGACGTGACAGTATCCTGCCACATCCAGGATGACTTCATAAACACTAGCTGCTGTTTTCAACACCATCTTTGGAAGGGAACATTGTGCAGATGTTGGCGGGTGTTGGTGGGGGGTGTCTCCCTAATGCTTGTGTCTACGAAGTCCAAAATAGCAGCAGGCAGAGAAGTCTCTCTCCAACCCAGTTATTTTGAGAGAAAACCTGTTGGAGTGGATGGAATGGTGGGGGGGGGGGAAGAAAGGGAAGCATCAGATTCTCTGTCCACATCTGTCACTGTCTAGCTGGGTAGTCACAGCCACGTCACTCGGTCCCTTTGAATCTTGTAATTCTGAATCCTGTGGGAGATGAACCCCTGCCTTGCCAGTGAGTAGGCAAATACCTTCATGCCCATTTTACAGATCGCAGCTACCAAGGGGCTGATGAACCAAGGCACGTAAAAGTGTCTTGAAATTAAGCAGGAAATTATGCAAGGAAAATGTCACATGCCCTTATTGTCTCTCTTACAAATCAAAGGGGGAAATTACTACTTGCCTTAATAGAACCAGGGCTGGTTTTTCCAATTAAATTCTGATCATGTCTCTGAACTGCTCATGGTCGTCTCTACAGACATGTCAAAGAGGTCAGGGAAACTAAATAAAGAGGCGGGGAAATAAGGGATGACAGAAAAGCATGTTTCCTGCACAACCCCAGGGGTGAGTTGAGGTCACGTGTATCCTTACTGATTTTCTGCCTGCTTGATCTATCTGTTACTGAAGAGGAAGGTTGAAGTCCCCACCGCACGGGTGGATTTTCCTCTCTCTCCCAGCAGTTCTATCAGTCTTTGCCTGGTGCCTTCTGACGGGTGGTGGGGTGTATACACGTTTAGACATTTCTGAGGGTTCGACCCTCTTGAAGAACTGGCTTCTTTTCATAATGTCATGCCCCTCTCTATCCCCAATAATTGTCCTTGTTCTGAAGTCTTTGACAGAAATTAACATAGCTACTCCAGCTTTCTTTGGCTAGTGTTATCTAAAGTATTTTTCTCCATGTCCCTATTTATTTTTTTCTTAACTTTTTAATTTTTTTTGTTTATTTTTCAGTTGTAGATGGACACAATATCTTTATTTATTTATTTTTATGTGGTGCTGAGGATTGAACCCAGGGCCTCATGCGTGTGAGGCGGGTGCTTTACCACTGAGTTACAGCCCCAGCCCCTCCATGTCTCTACTTTTATCTAAGTCTTGACATTTAAAACAGAATTCCTTTAGAAAACTTAGAATTGGGTCTTTTTTTTCCCCACGATCTACTCTAACAAATTGTCTTTTAAATTTGTGCACTTAGATCATTCACATTTGAAGTGATCACTGATTTAATTGGATCAATATCCACTGTGTTCATGACTGTTACCTTGTTACACTTATTTTGTCTCGCTGGACTTCAACACATGACTTGCCCTGTAATCTCAGTTCTCTGAGGAGGGGGTTGAAGAAAATTAATCAATTTTCAGCTTTTTTTCTGGGGGTGACGACTTTTGAGCTCTTATATGGAAGCTGAAATCACAAGTCAGCAGATAATTTTACATCGTGGATTACAGTTGTGTTTGCTGATTTTCAAAAGCATCTAGACCTGAGCTCCATCCTACTCTATCCAGCTGGTCACTCTAGAACCAAAGAGAGAGCGCACGTGTCCCAACTCACATGGAAGCAATCCTGCCGGCCCCAGACTGATCTGAGCTGCCCCTTCTGCATAGTGTTTCCTGCACAAACAAGAACAGGTAGGTCCCTGCCCTGTGCTCTTGCAAGCTCAGTGCATCTTTGGTCTCTTCCAGAACCCCTCTTCCACTTTTCACTGCAGAAAACTCAACTGCTCATATGCAAGGATCCAATAGCAGGAGCTCAACTCCAGATATCCACTATTAATTATGCTCTTATCCACCCAACAGCTCACCAGAATTAACCTGCTTTGTCTGAAAAAATTTTTAAATCAAGGATTTGATTATAATATGCACTTTAAAGACACTTAAGCAAATTGTTGGCTTAAAAAAAGAAAAAGAGAAGAACTCTGTCTTCTCCGGAACTCAATCAACCTGAACCCCTAACTGGTGGCTCCACACAATGAGAACCGCTGCTCATTTTGATGACCCTGCAGCGCTGCAAGATCCTGGAGAGCTTCTGAATCACCCAAGAAAGATTAAATTATGTTCAGTAGCGCATTAGTGTCGAGTGCATTTTATCACACACTTCACATCCACGGAATTGGATCATTCACACGAGGCACAAGGTGACTCTCTTATTGTCCAGGACCTAATTCATTTTAGTTCAATTTGAATGACAAAGGTTCACTAAACACCTACTGCTCTTCCTGAGCTATACTGCACCCTAAAAGAGGCATTCCATTTACTCAAGGAGCTCAAAATGTTGTGCTAAATGGAAACAAGCAAACAAGTATTTAAATGAACAAATAAACCACACAAATCATACCCATCTTTTAGGACCTGGCACCCAGCACACACAAAGCCAATTGGAGGAGGGCTTGTTCAATGACAAAGTGCCAGACAGGTCCAGAGATGAGAGTGATTAGAGAATGAGAGGCGAGGAGAAGATATTTCAGTTCCACTCTGGAGGATTCTTGGGATGCCACTATCAATAAAGGGCAAGAAAGTTTTCTACCAAAAGAGAAGTGGTGAGAACATTCTAAAGACAGAGGAAGGCCTAGTATTTCTAGAATCTGTGGGTGGGAAAATGCTAGGAATGGTGCTGGGACTTAGAAATTTGTGTTTTCCTCAAACAACATCAAGTGTTTCCAGCAGAAGAGTGATGGGGTCAGATGGGCTTTAGAAAAGTCTTTCCAGAAACACAGGGGAAGGAGACTTAGGAGGCAAGGGAAAGACGGGAGACACAGAAACTGCTGCATATGTTTAAGCAAGAAATAAGGGATAATGAGAAACAGAAATAGGTGCATGGTTCAAGAGATATGCTATGGCTTGAATGTCCCCTTCTAATCCCCGTTACGACAGTATTAAAGGCAGAGCCTTTAGGAGGTGATTAGGCCAGGTGTTTCTCAGCTTTCTGTTGCTGTGACAAAATACTTAAGGAAATCAACCTAGAGGAGAAAAAAAAATTCTTTTGGCTCATAGTTTTGGAGATTTCAGTCCATAGTTGCTGTGGGCTTCCGGGGGGTGGGGGGCAGAACATCATGGCAGGAAGCAAGTGGCAGAGCAGGCTCCTCACCTCATGGCAATCAGTAAGCCGAGAAAGAGTGGGGCGGGAGGTAGACACAAACTACACCCTTCTATGACACTTTTCTGGTGATCTATTCCCCCAACTAGGCCTCCCCTCCTGCAGTTTCCAACAGTCCATTCAGTGACAAAACCGCACATGATTGTATTAATCCGCAGCTGAGATGAGAGCCCTCGTGATATAATCTCTTCCTAAAGCCCCATCTCTGAGCACAACTGCACTGGGGACCAAACACTCAACATGTAACCCTATGGGGGACATTCTGGATCCAAGCTGGATCAGGCCTCGAGGGCATCCCTGCATGAACAGATCGATGCCATCGGGGTGGGTTATCCCTAGTGTTGCTTCTGTCCTTCGCCCGGGCTCACCTGCCATCCCGCCATGTTATCCTGCAGCCCAGGCAATCTTGCCAGAAGCGCGTGTCACACTCTTGGACTCTTCGGCCTCCGGACTGTGAGAAATAAATGCCTTTTCTTTACAAACTTCCCAGTCCCGGGAATTCTGCCCTAATGGCACAAATGGACTAGGATGAGATGCAGTAGAGGTCGATGCACTCGCACCTGGAGACCAAGGATGCAGGAGGTGGAAGGGTGAAGACCCTCTGGAGTGGTTAGCAAGAGCTGCCCATCCACACCCACCTTATCCAGCTCTGAAACGTGGTTCTGCAGATCCTGTGATCCCAAGATGGAGTCTATGTCTCTACCCACCCTAAAACCGGGTTCTAGCTCAACCCTGCTCGAATCCTGAGCCAATGCTGAACAGTCAGGCTGCTGCCAAGAGAGTCTGGGTTTCCCTAGCAACGGCCCTGAGAGAAGAATTCCAATGGATGTAATTTATTTGGGAGATGATCTCAGGAAGCCCAGAGAGAGACTGGGAGAGAAAGGAAGCCAAAGAGAGGTGTCATCAAGCAAGTCACCACTGGCACAGCTCAAGTCCTGCCCTGCTCAGTGACATGGGAGACATCTCAGAAGCGTCCCACCAGAGCGGGGAGCAGTCTGGTATTGACCCATCAGTCATTGCTTGAGGGTTGCTGGGGAGAGAAGAGAGAATGTCCCACGGCCTGCCTGACACATGGGATGCTGCCTGGGCTGCTTCCACACGGAACAACCCGGACAACCAACAGCAGGTGCTTGCAGTGGGCCAAAGTGCCCAGAAAATGTGCAGAACAAGTAGATCTGGTGGATGCTTGTGGGGTACATCGTGTCTTTCACACCAGACAAGCCTGGGGTTTGGGCAGGGCAGCAGAGGGAGGGGGAGGAGGGAGGAGTCACTGGAAGACACGGTTATGCTGTCCCAAGTCTGAACATGGTGAGCCCCCAGATCCATTCAGGGATCAGACATGAGCATAGGAACCCGAGCACTGGCAGTCACAGTTAGGCACACACGCACAGACACACACACAGCAGAGGTGACGTCTGTGGCTGGTCTTGGTGTCCCAAATCCAGTATGCACATGCTTACCATGTGCCTGTCACCTGCACTCCCACTAATCCCCACTGTCCTTACCCATCGGCACGAGTGGTTCCCATCAGCAACAGGCCTCTTCCATCAGGACCAGACCTCTTAGTCCAGTGGGCTGCTACCCCTCCACTGGGTGACCTAACGGAAGACTTTTCTCTCAAGATGGTAGACTTGAGGCACTAGCACTCCCCTGAGTCTCCACTGGATAGAATTTAAGTAACTGGAAGGTAGCTGCTTATTGAGGTGGCCATGGGAGAACACTGGAGATCAATAGTGGACAGTGTCTTGGGAAAATCCAGAGACTCTGAAGAGTGGGACTGAGGGTGAAGCAGCAGCCCAGCCCGGACCATGTGGGAGCACAACGGGGGAGGAGTGGACCCTTGGCAGGGGCGGAGGTGACAGAGGGAGAGTCTCACTGAAAACCCCTGGCACAGGATTCAGCACCTTTCAGAAGTCCAGGCTAAACAGACAGCCGTCCTAAGACCTGTGTGGTGAAGCAGCTCTGGAGAGTTCTCTGCACTTCCCAGCTTTGCTCACCAGGCAGTCCCTGGGAACCATCTTGAGAAGGGCCCTACTGTCTGCCTTTACTGCCCTTGGAGTCAGAGGTCCCTGCATTTTCCTATCTCTGGAACCCCACAGCAAAATCACTGCTCCGGCTCCATAGGCAGCAATCCATGAGAATCAGTGCTGCCTGGGGAGAGATTCTGACCCAAACCCTGAGGCCTCTATGAAGTGGGAGGCCCAGGCCACAAAGCATGGGGAACGGAAGGCACTTCCCCTCAGAACGGGTGGTTTGACCAACCGGCTGTCAGAGTCCAGGGAAATAGGCAGTCACTTGTGATGGCAGATGGGAGCCAGGTTTGGGAACACCAGCATCATGGGTAACAGATCACACAGAGCTGCCACCAGCCCCCAACACAGATCTTTGAGATTTCACGAACTCTCTTGCCTTCAGGGGGATATAGGGGCACCCCGTAGAGCAGGTGTTTCCCTGTCCTGTGCAGCTCTCCTCCAGAGAGAATCCTCGGAGAGCTCTACAACGTTCCAGCTCTTCAGTACCCACACCATCGTGTCTACCCTGCGCTTAATGGAGGACGCCCAGAGTCCTGGAGAACATAGAAACACAAGGAAAAAAAAAAAAAAAACAAGGCAACATGACACCTCCTAAAGTTTTTAATGTCCTAATAACAGATGCTAAAGATATCAAAATGGATGAGACGCTGGACAAAGAATTCAAACAGATAATTTTTGAAAACTCATGAAATTGAAGTGAACACAAATTGTTAAATGAGTTAATGAAGACAAGACAGGATATGAATGAGCACTTCAATGAAGAAATAGAGATTTTGAAAAACAACCAAGTAGAAATCTTGAAAATGAAAAGCTCAATAAGTCAGATAAAAACAAAGTTGAGGGCTGGGGCTGGGGCTCTGTGGTAAGGCCCTTGCCTAGCATGTGTGGGGCACGGTGTTTGATTCTCGGCACCACATATCAATAAATGGATGAAATAAAGGCCCATGGACATTTTAAAAAAGGGAACAAGGTTGAAAGCCTGAACAATAGACTACATCAAGCAGAAGAGAGAATTTCAGAGGTTTAAGACAACTCTATCAATAGTATTTTCAGACAGCAACAAAGAAAAATATAAGAATGAATGAAGAGAAATTTCTGAGACACCATTAAAAAGAATCAGGCTTCCCAGGCTGGGGTTGTGGCTCAGTGGTAGAGCACTCGCCTAGCATGTGCGTGGCCTTGGGTTCGATCCTCAGCATCTCATGAAAATAAAAAAAAAGGTAAAAAAAAAATCAGACATCCAAATAATCGGCATGTCACAGGGAGAGCTATATGCTGAGGGCATAAAAAACCTATTAAGTGAAATAATAACAGAAAATGTCACACATTTTTGGAAACATGAACATCTAGGTACAGGAGACACTTGGAATCTGAAATAGATAGAACTAGAAAAAAAGTCTCTGCATAAAATAATTACCAGAAGTTCAGAACAAAGAAAAAAATATTATAAACTGTAAGAGAGAAATGCCAAGTTACATTTAAAGGCAAACCCATCAAAAGAATAACAGATTTCTTAGCAGAAACTCCAAAGGCCAAGAAGGTACGGAATGATATCCTGAAAGAAAATGACTACAAAGATCACTATACAGATTATCCTCTGTAATTGAATAAGAAGTAAAGACCTTCCGAAATAAGCATAAATTAAAGGAATTCATGACCACTAGGCCAATATCAGAAGATACTTAAAGTAATTCTGTACAGAAGAGGGAAAAAGATTAACACAATCACTAGAGCCAGGAAAAAATGACCCTCACTAGAAGAATAAACACACAAATGAGAACTAGTAATCAATATAGTAAACCATCAAACATCCAGTTTGAATAAAATTGGAAGAAATGAACAAGTACTATTCAAAACAACCCAAAGAAAATCAACAAAATGGACAGGAATGCAAACTATCTTAATCCCCTAATGAAAAGACTCAGATTGGCTGCTTAATTACAAATATGACCCAACAATATGCTGTCTGCAAAAAACGCACTCCACCTGCAAAGACAAACTGAAAGTGAAAGAATGGGAAATGATATTCCAAACAAATGGACTCTGAAGGCCAGTAGGAGTGGCTATCTGACAAAAATAGACTTTATGCCAAAGTCAATTAAAAGAGACAAAAAAGGTCGCCACATATTTATCAAGGAAGCAATTCACCAAGGAAATACAATGTCATAAATATATGTGCACTGAAGATCAGAGTACCCAAAGTTATGAATCAAACATAGACATAAAGGGAGAGATAGACCTTAAGACAATAACAATGACTTCAATACCCATTCACCAATAGATATGTCATAAAGCAAGTCTGAACAAATTCAAGTTAAAATGATTTGTTGCATCTTATCAGACACAAAGGGATGAAGGCAGAAATCAACATCAAGAGAAATAATAAATTATCCAAATACACGGAGAATGAACAATGCATTGTTGAACAAACAGTGGGTCATTGAAGAAATTAGGAAATTTAAAAATCTGTAGAATCAAATTAAAATGGAAACACAACATACACCAGAAGCTATGGGATACATCAAAGACATCATGAGGGAAGTTGATAACAATGAGTGCCTACATTAGAAAAATAGAGAAAACCAATAACCCAATGGCATGCAATGAGATTGAAGCAGTAATGGTAATAATAAAAAAGGTCCCCTGACAAAGAAAACCCAAGATCTGTAGGACTCACTGGTGAATGTTCCCAGATGTTGAAGAATACCAGTGCTCCTCAAACTGTTCCATAAAATAGGGAAAAAAAAACCTTCCAAACCTATTCTAGAAAACCAGGATCATCCTCTTTCCAGAACTTGATAATGATACAGCAAAAAATAAAAAGAAAACATATGCCCATATCGCTAATGAACATACATGCAAAGTCATCAAAAAATGCTCGCAAATCAAATAAAACAACACGTTAAAAAGATCACCACAATCGTTATTTTCATTCCAGAGATGCAAGGAAGTTTCTAATATGCAAATCAAACAGTGTATGAATAGAATTAAAGATAAAAAATCACATGTTCATCTCAATAGTTACAGAAAAAATTTGATAAAATTCAACATTCTTTCATGATAAAATTCCTAAATAAAATAGATATACAAGGATCATATCTCAATAAAGGCAACATATCACAAACTCATATGCAACACCACACTAAATGTGAAAAACCTGAATGAATTTCCTCTAAGATCAGGAACAAAACATATGTATATAGTCTCACCAATCACAGACAATGCACTACTAGACATTTTAGTCAAAGCAATTAGGCTAGAGGAAAAAATAAAAGAGTTTCAAATAGGAAAGGAGGAAGTCAAATTATCCCCATTTGCTGATAATACAATTCTATACTTAGAAAACCCTAAAGACTCCACCACAAGACTCTTAGAACTGATAAACAAATTTGGCAAAGCAGCAGGATTCAAAGTCAAAATATAAAAATCAGTAACTCTTCTAGACACCAACAGTGAATCCACAGAGAAAGAAACCACTAGAGCAATCCCACTCACAATAGCCTCAAAAAATATGAAGCATCTAGAAATATACCTAACTAAGGAGGCAAAAGACCTCTAAAATGAAATTACTGAACACTGAAGAGAGCCATCAAATAAGACATCAGAAGATGGAAAGGCCCCCACATGCACGTACAGGCAGAATTAATACGGCTAAAATTGTAATATTACCAAAAGTGATTTACAGCGTCAATGAAGTCCCCATCAAAACACCAACAACATTCTTCAAAAAAACTAGAAAAAACAATTCTAAAATGCATAAGGAAGCAAAAAAAGACCCTGAAGAGCCAAAACAATCTTGAATAAAAAGAGCAATGCTAGAGGCATCCCAATACCTGATTTCAAAATATAGTACAGAGCCATGGTAACAAAACCCACAAGGAACTGGCATAAAAGCAGACACACAGACCAATGAAGACTCAGCAATAAGCCTGCTCATCTATAGACCACAGATTCTCAACAAAGGTGCCCAAAACATACACTGGAGAACAGTTAGTCTCTTAACAGATGGCACTGGGCAAAGTGCCCGTAGAAGACTGAAACAAGAACCCTATCTCTCACCAACTCCTAATCAGTTAAAGACCTTAATGTAAGGTTTGAAATTTTAAAACTACTAGAAGAAAACAG
Organism: Urocitellus parryii; assembly: GCF_045843805.1. Classification (NCBI taxonomy): domain Eukaryota; kingdom Metazoa; phylum Chordata; class Mammalia; order Rodentia; family Sciuridae; genus Urocitellus; species Urocitellus parryii. Next base: position 25,213,165 of record NC_135539.1, on the reverse strand, counting down.
AGGGGCAACACTCCAAGATGTTGGCACGGGCATTGATTTCCCAAATAGGACTTCAGTAGCTCAGGAAAGAGAAGCAAGAACTGACAAACAGGACCACAGAACATGAAAAGCCTCCTGGGGAGCAAAGGGGACAGTCAGCAGAGCAGAGAGACAGCTGCAGAATGGGGGAAAGTCTTCTCCAGCTTCTCATCTGAACAGAGGATTCAGATCCAGAATATATAAAGAACTCAAAAAGGCTACCACAAAAGGATAAATAATCCAATAAAAAAATGGGCAAATGATCTGGACAGACACTTCTCAAAAGAACAAGTACAAATGATCTATAAAAATAGGAAAAAAAAATTCTCTATAGCTTTAGGTGTCAGGAAAATGCAAATCAAAACTATATTGAGTTTCTATCTTTCCCCAATCAGAGTGGCAATTATCAAAAATAAAAATAAGCAAATGCTGGCAAGAATGTGAAGGAGGTGAAGAGTTACCACTGCTTGTGGGGATGTAAATTAGTGCAACCACTATGAAAAACAGTATGGAGTTTCCTCAAGAAACTAAAAATAGGATGGCCATATAATCCAGCCATCCCCCACCTGGGTGTATATATATCCAAAGGGAATGAACTCAGCATACCAAAGAGACACTTGCGTACCCACCTTTACTGAAGCACTAGTCACAATCACTAAGACATGGAATCAGCCTAGTGCCCGTCAACGGGTGAATCGATAAAGAAAGTACGATGTATATACACGGGGCATTTTACTGATCCATAAAGAAGAGTGAAATCATATCATGTGCAAGAAAGTGGAGGATCTGATGTTAAGTGCAATAACCAGGCACATAAAGACTAGAGTCACGTTGTCACAAGTTTTCTCTTGTATGTGGACACTAAATGATAATGATAGACTGGAAGTAGAAGAAGGATTTTCAGGAAGAAGAAAGGGATGGAAGGGAGAAGGGAAAGAAAGAAAGGTGGACTTGATTAAGGGATGATATGTGCATGAGAGTCAATGGCGGGGGCTGGGGATGTGGCTCAAGCGGTAGCACGCTCACCTGGCATGCGTGCAGCCCGGGTTCGATCCTCAGCACCACATACCAACAAAGATGTTGTGTCCGCCGAGAACTAAAAAAATAAATATTAAAAAAAATTCTCTCTCTCTCTCTTAAAAAAAAAAGAGAGAGAGAGTCAATGGCATGGTAAAAACCCACTAATTCTGACACTTAATGATACGTGTAAATAATTACAATTTTTAAAAGATTAAATACAAGATGTTAAAAAATACACACATTTGTTTCTTGCTATTCTAAAGGCCAAGAAGTCTCAGATGGAGGCACCAACCCGTCTGGTTCCCGGGAGGCCTCTCTTCCTGGTTTGCAGACTGCTGTCTTCTCATCCCACCAGAGGAAGATGGGTCTCGGGTCTCCTTCTCTTCTTGTGAAGCCACTCCTTCCATCATGAAGGCCCCCCACCATGACCTCATTTAAACCTGAAGACACAATTCCACTGTGGGTGTGGAGGAAGGGTGGACATGACATTCAGTCCATAACAAGACTTCTCCTACAACCAGCTTGGCTGGGTCCTGCCCACCTGGCCTAACTCTTACAGACCTGTTTCTGAGGTCAGGGCCCTGCCTGGAAAGCCTTGGCTACTACCTAGACTACTGCCCAGATGGGATAAGATATTTATAACCAAAGCCTTGCCACCTACCCAACTTTAACACCTGTCACTCTCCAGAGATGCCTTGTGCAAACCAATAATGGCCCTTAGTTTCTTTGGAAATTAGGGGCAGCCTGGGTGGAGCCAGTCCACCTTAGTGCCTTGGGCTGTCCCATCCCCATCAGCCCTTATAGGTTCATTAGTTCTGAGCAGTGCCAGGCCCTGCTCAGAAGAGAGGGAGGGACCGTGCCTACAGGTGCCACCCAGTGCAAAACCCCAGTTGTTAGGAAGAGCAAAGAGTGTGCATAGCCGTGCTTGGTCTGGGGTCACAGACTTGGCAGGTGGAACTGGGCAAGTAGGTCAGTATCCTCACAGAGGAAAATAAAAAAAAAAAAATACAAAGCAAAAGCTTTTTACAGCCCAGGATTGTATGAGGCAAATTGGGGAAAGAGAGCAGCCTTGACTTAATGAAGGTTCTCAGCTCATTAGTGGCTCCAGGGTGACAGGAGGAAGTTAACAGCAGTCCCAGCTCCCACACCCAGGAGCTGGGCACGGTGCACAAGTAGCTCCTCCATGGTGAGGCTCCAGTGACACATTCGCAGCAACTGAGAGGGCTTCAAATGCTCCTCAGAAGAGCTGCCAGGTCTTCCGAAAGAACAGAGTGCTTGGCGCGGGGTGGGGGCCTTTACCCCTCAGGAGCCCCTGAGAGTCACGGACAAGGCCTTTACAGACTTAGAAGACCCCACATGCTCTTCTAAGACCCCACATTTTCTTCTCCCCTGAGAAAAGCAGGAGTTAAAAGATTAATAGGGGAATCCACCCTCCTCCCGATGGTCACCCTCCCAGGCTCTGAGGCCGCCCTCATCCTCATTCACGGCTGAGCAACCAAAGTACGAGGCTCGAGATGGAGAAGGGAGCCCACTGCCAGGATCCCTGCGTGGAAAGAGGGCATTTCCCATGGACCCACAGGCAGACACTGGCCAGAAATCATACCCGTCCCCACAGCCACAGGCAATAACCGTAACACCCACTGGACTCTGATGAGCGCTCCCGCGGCGCTCCACCACCCCGTTAAACCATTATGTTCCAGCGCATGCCACTGGGGTGCAGCTGGCTCTGCAGTTTCTCAAAGCTCTGACTTCTCTGCTTGATGTACCAACCAGGAGCAATCATGTGTCACGTTTGCCTATTTCCCACCAGTGCCCAGGAACAGCCAGACAAAATCAGGTGCCATGTTATAGGCTATAAGTCCTATCTCCTTTGAAGACCCCAACTGTGGCACAACCTCAGAGACCAGAGGAAGCCTCTCCATCCAAGAACCAAATGGGACCTCCTCGACTTATTACATCCGGCAAGGGATGATTGATTACTTTGTTCCCCTGATAGAGGTAGGAACTGAACGGAAGCACAGATCAGTTCTGGTCTTGCCTGACGTCACACAGCCAGCCTAGGGTAGGGCTGGACTCAAATCCCAGCACATGTTTGAGCAGACGGCCCTCCAAGGCTTCCCTGGTCCCTGACCCCTTGACCACAGGAGAGCAACTCCAGGTCCAGCCTCGGATCCTGGCAGGTATTACGACTCTGAGGGTTTCTGAGGGCTTGAGAGACCCAGGCTGCCGAGCCCTCGGAGGGCTGGGATGAAAGGTTGGTGCTAAGCGGGAACATTTTTTCCTTGTTAGATGGGCCATTTTTTCCTTTCAGCACGTTCTTCGTTTCAATCATTCTTCTTCCTTTCCAGACCCCAGGAGCCAGAAATAAACACCCGCAGTCTTGTTATTGATGTAAATAACCCTTGTCTCTATTGAACCCATCTGCTCAGGCTGGGGTGGAAGTCACAGCTCTGGAGGGCTTTCCACCACGCACCCCTGGGGCGTCCGGGAAGTCCAGCCGCCGCCTGGCCTGGGCGCATTTGTTCTGTTCCTTTAAAAGGACCCTCACGGCAGAGCCCTCTGTTCACTTTCCTGGGGTCCTTGGAGCTCTCGAGTCTAGCCATTTTCTCCTCATTAACAACCACTTTCCCTCTCACTTCTTCTCTCCCCTGTCACCCCAGGCTGCTTCCTGCCCCTAGACTGCCTGGCTCCATGGTTCTGTTCTGGAAGCTCAGGTCTGAAGACAGTCAGCCACTGAGTGCAACCTGTGGCTGCAGCCCGGTGTCCACGTGCCCCACCCAGCCCTGCTCCTACGCTGGCTGCACTGCTTCTGCCCCTGGGACCAGGCTCCCTTCCCTCATTATCTCAGTTTACATTAGCAGCTAAATGCACGGGACACTCGTGAAGTGCTAGGTACCGCCTAAGCCTTGTGCAAGTATTGGTTTCACCTTCAACAGGACCCCAGGCAGGCAGGAGTGGGGCTCAGTGGTAGAGCACCTGCCTAGCACATGTGAGGCCCTGGGTCTGATCCTCAGCACCACCTAAAAATAAACAAATAAAATAAAGGTATTTTTTAAAAAAACAACAGGAAACCAAGGCACAGAGAGCAATATGCCCGCGATTGTGCAGCTAGCAGGAGGTAGGACTGGTTCTCCAACCCTAGAAGACTCCAGCTCCAGGACTGGGACTCTGGAATGCCCACAAAACCTTGTCTTGGAAGCAGGCAGTCCCCACCCCGCTGGTGCGGAAGCCTCGGGTGGGAGCCCATGTCTTGGTGTGAGCACGTGGTTGTTTCTGCTTTCCTTGGTTCTGTCCTCTGGTTGATCTGTTCTTTGCTTTCGGGGTTGGTTGGTTTGCTTGCTGCGGCATTTGCCTCTTTCCTGTTTGCTGCATCACCATGAGTGACCAGGTCCTTGACTGGAATCAGTGGCCTTCTCCTTACTTTCCTTTCTCCCTTACCCCCACCCATTCCATCAGCAGCCAGGTCCTGTGGCTTCGTTTGTTTCACATGTATTCAGTGAGTGTCCACTGTGTGCCAAGCACACAGTAGGTGAACAAATCAGATGGAGTCCCTGTGCATGTGACACTTACGTCACCCATTGCCTTTCCCTCCCATGCCCCTGCCAGGCCCAACTTCTATGCTCACATTCCCTGTGCAGTGGCCACGCAGCCCCACTGTGTGTCTTGCCTCAGCTCAGAGCCACCTTTCTCCGGCCTCAAGGAGCCCAGCCCTCCTGTAGTGGCCCTGTCACTCGGCTATAATAAAATACCACAGTCTGGGCGGCTTGTAAACAACAGAAGGTCATTCACAGGGCTCTGGAGGCCAGGAAGTCTAAGGTCCATGTGCCAAGAGATTCGGGGTCTGGGTGGACCCTTCCTGTTCTGTACATGGTGCTTCTCACTGCATCTCCCTGGAAGGGCCAGGGAGGCTCTGGGGCCCTTTCCTAAGGGCACTGATCCCAATCCTGAGGCTCTGCCCTGGTGATCTAACCACCTCCCCAAAGGTCTCACCTTATGATGACATCATCTTGGGGGTGAGGACTTCCACATTTCAAAGGGATACAAGAGTTCAGACCTGGCAACTCCTTGCGAGAGAGCATGCTGGATGTCTGGTCTGGTGCTCTGGGTTCCCTGGACTTGCTGGTCCTGCTTGTTCAGAGGAGGACAGATGACTGTGAGATTTGACCCAGATGTGTCAAAATCCTCACGTCTTCATTAGAGTGCACCTGACCCCACCCTACCTCCCAACTCAGAATCTCTAAGGCAGGGCCCAAGAATATGCCCAGAACCAGTTCCATGGTGATCCCTGTGCACACCACAATCTGATGCCCACTGACCTGGGCGCTGACCACTGACCTAGTCAACATTCCCACAGTCTGGCTTTTCCTGCCAAGCCTCAGCTCTGCTCCACATACTTGCACCTGCAGCGCTAGCCCACAGCCATGTCTCCATGAGATGCTACTGATTGTACCCTCCCTTCTTATGGCTGATGGAAGGTATGGTTACCTTCTGTCTCACACCGTTACCAAGGATGCACCAGCCTCGTCTCCACTGCTGGGCCGTGAACATTCTAAAGACAGGCGCTATCTCTAAGTCAGTGGACCAGCGTGTTCTGGACACAGCAGCTAAAGCAATACTTCAAAATCATAAATTGCACTGTGTCACTCTCCTGCTCAGAGCCCTGGATGGCTCCTCCCCACAGTGAGAGGAAAGGGCAAAGTCCTCAGGACAACCTACAAAGCCCCATGTGGCTTGGTCCTCTTCGCCTCCCCCTCCTGGCTTTTGGTTTCCCCCAGTTGAGGCATATCACCTCCTTGTCAGATCTCAGGCGGAACTGACACCTGAACACAGAAGATGCTCAATAATGTCTTGCTGAGTTAATAAATAAATGAGTGAATGAATGAATCGTAAGTCCTCCGCTATAGCATAATGCTTTGCCCACAGTAGGTGTTTAATTATTGCTGCTTTCTAGGTGACACCTGCCTGCCCTGGACAAACCAGTGTTAGGTGGGACCTCATCCTTCCTGGTTCCATTTCTAGGACCAACCCTCTGAGGTGAAATCAGGATGATGGTGTGTTCCTTGTCCTCATGCCCCTCCAAGCCAGCAGGTAGGCCTCTTCCCTCTCTCCCTGCCCTGTCCTGGACAGCCCTCCCTGCAGACAAAGACTCCAGCTTTCAACCTTCAGGTGAGCCTTGCCCCTTGCATTGCCCTGACTTAGTGACCACACCTCGTGGTGGCTTGATTCCCATGCCCAGTCTCTCGGAGGTGTCCCCTGCTCCTCCCTCCAATCCCCAGCAGCCGCTTCCTGCTGGGCCTCATCCCAGTGCTCCAGGGCTAGATCCTGCCCTTCTCTCCACTGCCTCTGTTTGCCTGGTGACAGGCGCTCACCCATCAAGACCAGTGGTCCCCCAGCTCCAAGGAAGAAGCACGGTGATTTGGCAGGAGGCTCCCTAGGCAAGCTTTGGGAACAGGGGACTCCACAGCTGCCTGCTCTACCCCCAGATCATGTCAAAGCCAGGAGCACAGCTTAGCAGAGTGTCCAGGTCTGGCCTTCCTTCCTCCAGTTACAAGTGATCAGTCCTGGGTCTGCTTTCCAGGCTCACCTTTCTCAGGATTTGCCTCTCTGCGTGCTTCTGCATCTAGAACTCCGGACCTAGCCTGCCAGGTAGATCTCAGATCCCATCAGTGGGACTCTATGCCAATTCTCCTGGTTCTTCTACTGTTTTTCAATGAACAGCATTGCACTGCCTCATGGACCAGGGTCCTGGGAAGCTGGAGGGAGGTGAGGGATGCAGGCACAGGTGGGGCCTGGTCAGATGTTCCTCAGGAGCTCTGGACAGAAGTCAGAGGCTGAAGGCCAGGTGAGGGGGCACATGCCTATAATCCCAGTGGCTGGGGAGGCTGAGATAGGAGGATTGCTAGTACAAAGCCAGCCTCAGCAACAACGAGGTGCTAAGCAACTCAGTGAGACCCTGTCTCTAAATAAAATACAAAAAAAAAAAAAAAATGGGGTTGGGAATGTGGCTCAGCGGTCAAGTGTCCCTGAGTTCAATCCCCAGTACAAAAAAAAAAAAAAAGAAGTCAGAGGCTGAGCCCCAATGGAGTGCCAGGGTATAATGTGAGCCCCGTGTTTACAATTCTGTCTTACAGGGGAGGGAGGAGGAGGGCGGGCCAGGGCCTGAAGCCCATGGTGGCGCCAGAATTCAAACCCAGGCTGTGTGGTTTCCAGCTCCTGTGCAAAGCCCTGGCTGCACTCTTCACTGGAGGACGCCAGGCAAAACCTCCTTCGGACTCTGCCTGGAGGCTGGGCCACAGAGCAGTAAGCAAGGGAACTGAGAGGTGGACTAAGAGGGTCATGCAGAGTCCAGCTAAGGGAATGTTGGTGGCAGGCAGGGGACAGTGGGAGGGGCAACAGTGAAAGCGAGAAAAGATAAATGGGCTGAAGATAGATTTGAGACCTGGGAGGAATCGAGACCGAGCCTAGATCCTGAGCTGGAGCAGCCAGTGGATGCCTTTCCTAAAACAGGAACTGGCTGTGGGATGGAGGGTCCCGGAGCCCAGCACACTTGCCCTTGGGTAGCCTCTGAGCCCCCGTCCAGCCGGCGGCCACACGCACAGGAAAGCTCAGCCCACAGATGCCAAGGTCAGCCTGTGCTGGCGGGCTCATGCCCAGAACCACAAAAGCCTCATTTTATTTAAAACACAGGGCTTGGCTGAATTCCCTACCTAGACAGAAGCGAGCGCATTACTTCATCGCATGAGCCGCCTTACAGCCTCTGGATTCCTGTTCTATTTGCAAGGCCTTTCGGCCGAAAATCCTGCCCACCCATCAATCACCCCTCCCGGAGGCCCACAGGCCAGGCAGTGAAGGGTCCCAGTGGGCATCTGTAGGCATTTCCACACGGGACCAGGTCCCGCAGACACTCCTGTTTATGCATACAGGGCCTTATTGCTTTATATTTTTAATTAAAAGCAGATTTTTATCAATCCCCCCCAAAATCTATTGGGGGAACTATAATTTTGCTTCCAATCTCCCCATTTAATACTCCCCTGGTGCCCATAGAAAGCCTTGGAGTTGCAGTTCATGATTTGAATCTTTACAGATAATTAGCTGGGAGAAGGACTTGGAGCAGGAGGCAGGTACATATTTCACAGCTCGGTCGGGAGTGGGTGGGAAAGTCGTAGGCGAAGCACCCCGGGCTGTCTTGGCTCATCTCCGTTCCCAAAACATAAACATGCAATTCATTGAAAGACGCGTTCATTTAGATTCTTTAATTGCTGCTATAAAAAGTGCTTTCCCTCCTTATTTCTGAGACATCTCATTATAAAGCCACTCGCTTTCCACCATCAGGGTCCCCTTGGTCATCTCACTTCACTTGGTCCCTGAACCTCAGCGGCCCCACCCACTGGCCTCCTGGCCTCCCTCCTGCAGTCTCTGCTGCCTTCTCTTCCTCGCCCGCCCACCCTCCCTGTCTCCCAAACCTCCCTCAGATACAGTTCCCATCGCCGTGAACATGCCCCCTCCCCTGTGGTCGGAAGCTGAGTTTCAAGTGCACTTACCTCGGGCTTCAGAATAATTTTGAGAAATAATGATTTACACACTCACGAACACACCCATCTGCTCTCACCCACACCCACCTCCACCCACATGTCTTTGACATCTGGAGAATCGGAGACCCTCAGGTGTTAAGAAGGTTTGCCTGAGTCCTCTTTCCCCCTCCCTTCCAACTCCTCTTTGTCCTTCATCTCAGTTAAAAATATTTACAAAGATCAGATAGATACACACAGGGACATGTAGACAGAGTGACAGTGCAGAGATGGACAGAGACAAACTGATGACAGAAGGGCAGAAGAGGACAGATAGTAGAAAGACAGGTGGACAGACAGACAGAGACCCAGATAACAGACGGGCAGATGGATGGATGGATGGATGGATGGACAGATGGATGGATGATAGACAGGCAGATGAACAGATAGATCCAAGCGGACGGCAGCAAGTTAGCAAACAGCGACCCTTACCTCCCTCTGCCCTCCGTGCCTCTCCTTGACGCCCTCCCTCTGTGGCACTCTGACTTCACCCTTCACCCCTCCTCCTCCGGGATGCAGACAGATTTGAAAGGCTAAAAACAACACTCAAAGCCCAAGCGTCCATGAGGCCGTGGGTGAGAAGGTGTCTTCCTCCTACACAGGAGGGTTCTCAGAGCAAGGTTCCAGGATCACCCACGAGTCATCAGGGCTCAAGAGGACAGGGGCGGTACCTTATGACAGTGGTTCTCACCATCACCACTGATTTCAGTCACCCAGAGGGCTTCTTCAAACCGTGTTAAACTCTACCCAGGAGTCTCTGATTCCATGAGGCTGGGCAGGGCCTGAAGCTGTTGAAGCTGCTGGTCCAGGACCCTCACCTGGGGAACCACTGCTGTAAAGTACTTTTCAAAGGTAATTTCTGGCTATTAGGATGATGTTCGGTTATATCTCTTTTCATGAAATCATTGTATCTAGAAGATCTGAACAGGAAGGAAACAAAAGCAGTTGTCTCCAAGGGTGGGTCGATGTTTCAGAGGATGACTGGACTCTACGTGACCCAGGAACACTGACTCCATGCTCTCTGAGCTGGGAGCTCTCATTTCCACCTGTCACCATCCCCTGCCCCCCATGGCCGGCCAGTCCTGCACCATGAGAACAAACACCCCGCCATTCAATCTGCATCTGGAATTCCGAGCGTGCATATGTGTGCAGGGACGAATGTAAAAATAGTATGTCTGTGTCTGCTAAACGATTCAAGAAGTGGATAGGTTACCTTATAAAGCCGGAATCTCATAAAATGAGGAGGAGAACAGGCTCAGAGCTCAGATAGATGGAATGATTGTGCCCTTCCAAAATCCACACGTTGAAACCCAATTCCCAATATGCAGGTATTTGGGAGGTGATTAGTCAGGAGGGCAGAGCTACCATGAATGAGACCCTTGTAAAAGTAACCCTAGCTCCTCCGCCTCTCCCACCAGGAGAGCACACAGGGACAGCCAGCTGTCTGTGAGCCAGGAAGTGGCCCTCGTGGCAATCTGGACCTGCTGCCACCTTGACCCTGGACTCCCAGCTTCCAGAACTATGAGAACAGAGTGGGCTGCTTGTTGGTTTCCTAGTCGATGATATTCACCGTAGTGACCAGGATAGACTGAGGCCCAGCTGCTGGGTGTGAAGCAGCCTCCCTGGAAGACCAGCTGTGTTTCTCTGGGCTCTAGCCCTGAGCAGGGAATCCCTGAAATGCCACTCCTCCTCCCCCATCACACGCCCTTCCCTAGCAGAGCCCTGGGTGGTTCACACACCCATTTGAGCATACCTCAAACTAAGCCACCCATCTCCCCTGCCCCATCCACCTTTCCGACGTGCACTAGGAAGAAACCAGGTAGAGCAGAGGAGTCCTTTCCGGATATTGGAAACCCTCACGTTGTTCTTCCACTGACAACTCCCTGCCTACATTTCTGGTTTTCCTTGCTCCGTCCAGATCCTTCAAGCCTCCGTCAAGAGATGGTTTGACTCCCTCACACATACAATGTCCTCTTCAAAATCATTCCTCTCAGTTGGGACAGAACTTGCAGGATCCAGTGCAAAATAAAATATGTGGGGCCTCTTTTCCAAACATCATTAAGAATTTCAAAACCAAGAGCTAAGAATCAATTGGTCCAGTGCAACATCCCAACCAGTGCTGCCAATCGGCGCTGATGGGCCCAGCCTTGAGGAAGCTCTGTCTCGGTCTGTCATTTTGTCGATGGGGTTGAGGAGGGTTCTGGGGTCCACATCCCCCTGGGAGTTCATCACTTCAGTGCAGGTGACCCTCGCCTTGCACTACCCAAAGGCTCTTCTCGGTCCTCACTGATCTGGTGGAAAACTCAAAACAGGCGGACAGCAGGGCCTCTCAGGAAACTGCCCACAGCACCTCCTTCCCCACACTGACCGCTCACTCCCCGGTTCCCCTGGTGCACAGCCACCCACAGAGCACCCAGCACCCAGATGGACTTGGACCGACTTCTACCCAGCCAGATGCCCACAGCGAGACAGGCGTTTCTCTCTGGGAGGACAGGAGTCTTCAGAACCACACCCTGTTTCCAAAAGTGGGTCAGCTTATTGGCAGGCAGTCTCCCAGGCCTCCAGGGCACAAGAAGTCAAATCCCAAATGGCTAGTCACTTCCTGAAGTCTCACACCCGCTGGGGACATCAGAAGTAACTGAAAAAGAGATCTGGCAACTCTGAAGTACCCGAAAGAGTTTCAAGATGAGATCAGCCGCAAGGGAAAGGGCTGTTCCCAGGACAGTGTCTCTCCAGCAGCTTGGAATTCCCAGCCCCCCTGGGGAAAGGCTGTTAAGGAAAATTAAAGAAGGATCTGGAATTTGGGTTGCACATTAAAACCACCTAGGGAGGTCTAAAATGGAAACGAAAACAAAACTGAGTCACAGTCCACTCAGTAAGGATTGTTGCTCCATAATTTTTTGATTTTTTTATATACAGAGATTTTAGGAACGTGCAACCTTGAACAGCACCACGAACCCCCTGTTCCCATCCAGTATCCATAATTAACAATTCAAGGCCAATCTGGTTTAACCTCCTCCCTACCCACCCAAAAAGAATGATTATTTTGAAACAAATCCCAGATATCAGATTTGCTTCACTCAGAATGTATCTCTAAAAAATAAAAACTATTTCTTAACAATAGCCACATTACCATCATCATACAAAAAAAAAATTAGTAAATTCTGGGTGCCCTGGTACACATTTATTGTCAGTCCCAGCGATTGAGGAGGCCAAGGCAGGAGGATCAGTTGAGACCAGCAGTTAGCAGAGCCCCATCTAAAAAAAAATTGATAATAATCCCTCGTTTAATTGAATAATCAATCAAAATCTTATTTCCCCTGATATTTGATGTTTTTAATCATTTGTTTCAGTTGGGATTCAGATAAGGTTTGCATGTTACAATTTTTAATCTATAGGTTTCTGCTCTCTGTCTTGGTGTGTGTGTGTGTGTGTGTGTGTGTGTGTGTGTGTGTGTGTGTATTTTTAAAGAGAAAATGAGGACAAATTCCTGTAGAGTTTCTCACCATCTAGATTCTGCTGATGGACTCCCCATGGTATAGTTGGACATGTTCATCTTTCCCTGTATTCTCTGTAAATTGGTCCTAGATCTGGAGGCCCAATGAACTTCATATCTGAATTATTTGAGGAGATTATTTCATGTTGGCCTTGTCAGTAGCAACTCCATAGAACTCTGATGTACATATTTTCAGGCCCCACTCTTGGTTCCATTTTGCCTTCTAATTTATGCTGTTTTGTTTCTGTATCTTAAGCTGCATTTGCTTTCTCTAGAATAATTAAACAAAGATATAAGTAAGATACTATACATGTATATATTTTTTTGCTCTGATAATTGCATTTTGTGCTTTAAAAATTCTCAAAAACTTAGGAATTTAATTAGAATTTTTGCCATTTATAACATGGTTTTAATATTGTGTAAAAATAAAATGTTATGCAAAGTTTAAAAAAAGACTGCTTCAAAGGCGGTAGTGTGCACTCACATTGAAGGTACTTACTGTCCAGTTGCCTCTGTCTACGACATGGGCGGTCATCCATGATCATTGCCTAGATTCACTAGTCCATTAGGCTTCGGAAGCAATAATATTCCAACTCCATGATTACTTCTTTTGTTAGCCAGGATGCTTCTATAGAAAGAAACCTCCTTTTATCAACTCTGAGGCTTCCAGAGGTATGGTTCAAACAGGAAGAGCAGGTGCTCAACATCTTCCCTTTTCTTACCAGGTTTAAAACTAGGGAGCAGGTTCCCCAGCATCCTGCAGAGTTTCGTAGCTGTTTGAGAGTAGTGATAGAAACTCATGAATCATCTGATGGGCTTCAAGGCTGCTCCATGATCACTCTTGTTCTGGCCCAATCATCCCACGTCTGGCAGTGGGAGCCTATTCATTTGGGCTCCCGAGTCCCTCTGAGACAGTCCTTCTCTGGTCACCATTAATAGCTCCCTTCCTCTGTGTGTTACAAGATGATCCAGGCCCCACATGTGTACTCCTGCCCCAAACCTAGGATCATTCCTTCCCCCCCCGCCCCCCCGAGGCCTGGTACTGCTCTTATGGAAAACACTCCAGGATCTAAGGGCTCACTGCACCTGAGTTGGTGACTCTTTCTGGGCCTTTTTGGTAGACAGAGATAGAAAGTGTTTACTTTTTCCCCCCACACATTTGATTGGTGCCTAATAGTTGTACATACTGAAGGGATCTGTTGGACATATGTATACATGCACACACTATCACAATAGTGTGGCCCATATCACTCCCAGCACCTCCCCCTCCCTCCCCTCCTCCCACTTCTTGGTCCCTTTTCTCTAATGACCTCCCTTTGATTTTTTAGGAGACCCCACCCAACCTTGTTTTTCTTTTTCCTCTCTAGCTCCCGCATATGAGAGAGAACCTACTACCCTTGACCTTCTGAGTTTGACTTATTTCCCTTAACAATATGGTCTCTAGTTCCATCCATTTTCCTGCAAATGCCATAATTTCTTTTTTATTTATGGCTGAATAAAACTCTGTTGTGGGTATATACCACATTTTCTTTATCCATCCATCCGTTGATGGACACCTAGGCTGGGTCCATAGTTTGGCTCTTGTGAACGTTGCTGCTATAAACATGGGTGTGCATGGATCACTGTAGTAAGAGTATTTTAATTCTTCAAGATAAATGTCGAGAAGTGGCATAGCTGTGTCATACGGTGGTCCCATTCCCGGTCTTTTGAGAAGCCTCCATACTGATTTCCATAGTGGTTGTATGTCAGGATTCTCTAGAGAAACAGAATCAACAGGAGCTACGATTAGAAAAGGGCGATTTATTACATCCGCTGACATAACCAGAAGCTGGTCAGCCCACAGTGGCTGTCTGCAGGCTGGAGAGCTGGAGGAACCAGTAGCTGCGCAGTCCAAGACACTGACGCCTCAGAACAAGGGGGATCAATGATGCTACCCTAGTTCAGACTGAAGGCTTCTGGAAACTCCCTGGAGAATCACTGGCAGAGTCCGCTTTGGAAGAGTGAAGCAGCAGGAGTCTGATGTCCTCAGATGATCATCGCAGCAGGCATCAAGAACCCGTCCAAGAAGACTCAAGCTTGTGTCTGCTGCTGCGGGCCTTGCTCTTCTGACTTTTATTCCGTCCAACACTCCTGCCTGTTGGATGGTGCTGCCCACACTTAGAGAGGGTTTCCAATTCAATTCCCTATCCCACATGCCAATCATTCCTGGACACACCCTCACCAGCACCCCCAGAAGCCTCTGAATCTTGGGCATCTCTCAATCCAATCAAGTTGACAATTCAAGTTGACCCTTACAGTGGTTGTACCAATTTACATCCCCACCAACAGTAAGTGTTCCTTTCTCTCCACACAGGCTCCAGCATTTATGATTATTTGTATTCTTGGTGACTGCTGTTCTGACGGGTGTGAGATGAAATCTCACTGTAGTTTTGATTTGCATTTCCCTAATTGCTAATGATGTTGAACAATTTTTCATGTATTTGTTGGCCACTTGTGTTTCTTCTTTTGAGAAGTATAGAGGGTGTTTTACTTTTTAAGAAGAAAATACGAGTTTGTATCATACTTCCAGTTCAAATTCTATGCTAGAGATTGTTTCAACTACTTCATTGGTAACCTCTCCCTCCCAGGTCTTTTAAAAAATTTTTTCCAGTCCTGGGGCTCCTCACATACAAGTGGCATCTAACCCCTGACCCTCTTGTTCATAATGACTCCTTTTCAACCCCATACTACACAGCAATCTCCCAATGACAACAGCTACTATTACCAGTAACAGCATTATAGAAACTACAGCTTGAATTTTCCTAGTGTTTTGTCCCTGGGAGGCCACCAAAGCTGTTTCCACATTATTCCGTATAGTTACTTAGCATCGTTTTGCCAACTAGACACATGTTTTGATGTTTGGGTTCCTTTACTTCACTTCACTTTAATATTTTGGAGCTGCTTTTTATTTAATTTGATTTCATAGCTCTACAAAATATTCATATGGTTCAAAAGTTCAAAAGTCAAGTCTAAAAAATGGTAGGGTCCAAGAAGGTTTGCTTCTGTCTTTATCCCCCACCCCATTCTATTCCCTCTCTTCCTACTGGAACCTTTTCTTCATGTTATAGTTTGTCTTTAAATGTATTTTTATTAATTTTTAAAGTTGGACCACAGTACTTAGAGACGTTTGTAGGGTGCAGTGTGGCATCTCAGCACATAGGAAACAAGGTGACCAGACCGGAGCAATTGGCTTATTTATCATCTCAGACAGATTTCTGATTTTTGTGCTGAGAACATTCAAAATCCTATTCACTATTTTAAAATATACAATTCACTGCTGTCAACCATACATGTGTCCCTGTGCTGTGGAATGGGAGAAGTTATTCCTCCTATGAAACTGCACCCCTGTAGCCATCAGCCATCCCTCTCTACCTCTTCCCCTCACTTCCCAGGTTCTGATGGCCGCTACTCTACTCTCCCCTTCTTTGAATTCAGCTTTAGCTTCCACATATAAAGGAGAACATGCAGTATTTTTGTCGGTGTGCACTCACCTGATTTCCCTTGACATAATGTTCTCAGGACTCATCCATATTTCTGCGAATGGCAGACTTTATTTCATGGTTGACTATGCAATTGTGTATACGTTTCCTTCATCCACACATCCATCAGGGGACACCTAGGTTGATTCCATAACCTGGCTGTTTATATATTTTAATATAAGGAAATAAATGCGAGTGTGTGTGTGTGTGTGTGTGTGTGTGCAGTCACCCCTCACTAACATTAGGGGACTGGTTCTAGGACTCCTCAGAAACACCAACACCCAACCCACACACACTCAAGTCCCTATGTCCCCACAGCACCTACGCACATCCTCTTGCATGCTTCAAATCACCCCCAGATCACTCATAACACCTAATATGATGTAAATAATATGTAAATAGTTATTATAATGTATTGATTAGAAAATAAGGACAAGAACAACAGTCTGTACATATTCCATTCAGTCACAATTTTTTGAATATTTTCAACCAGTGGCTGGTTGGACCTGCAGACTGAGCCCCCGGGTGAGGAGGGCCGGTCACATGGGTTCATGAACACATGTGTTCACGTCTCTTGGCCACGTATGTGTTTATGATACATGTACATGCAACATAGACACACCATCTCCTCCTTTCTTAAACAAAGTGGCAAGGCACACACTGCTTTCTTCCTGGAGACTTCTCGGGTCCTCACTCCTCCCACAGCTGGGCACCCAGGGTCTTGGAGATAGGCCAGAGCATGCTGCACAAATGACCGGCTGTGAATGACTCTTCCTGTTTTTCAGGGTTTTTAGTGAACCCGATCCATAATCAATATTGAGAACTTCTGATCTAGAGAAAAAGCTGGTGGTTGAGAGCCCTAACTTTGATTCCCAGCTCTGCCCTCACTTACTCCTCCTAAAATCTGGATAACAGTTTCTACCTCCTAGATGCATTGGGAGAATTACATGAGATAATAGAAGCGAGTGCCGATGTCAGGTCCAAGCAGTTTTAGGAGTACACGCTGCTGTGGGCGTGCCTTCAGGTTTCTTACTGGGCTTTCCTGCCTCAGCTGCCTCAACTGTCCTAACTCCTCAGCACTTTGGCATGACAAAACTAAGTCATCCATATGAAACTGCTTGAACTCGCTATAATCCCTGAAAATTGAGAGACAGGGCTTTGTTTTCCTCACCGTGAGTAGAGGATGATCCTTTAGGAGACCACCACCGTCAGTTGGTGGGACTCTCACCACTGCAGCCTCTCCACCGTATTTCCCGACTCAACCACATCAACAAGACAACCTGTCAGTTCACTCAACCCGTGAACTTAATTGATTTTTTATTTTCTACTAAATTGAAAGACTGAGTAAATTGATGAAATTGACTGGCTGTTTTGATATCATTTAGACCCAGCTTGAGTGGAGCTAATCATGAAGAGGGAAATAATTGTTATTGACATGGCCACAATGAACAGAGACACCCTGAGCCTGGGCTGACAGAGGAGCCTGGGGTCCCTAGTGTGGAGCGGGTTCAGACCTCCCTGAGCCGAGGTTCAAAGAAAAACCCTGCCAGACCCACCCCGCTGTGCGACCGGGGTGATGGAAACAGAGGACGGGCTCGGAAAACAAGTCGGGAAACAATCATCTGATGGCTGAGGATACAGGCTGGGGTACCCCATGTGCCCACGCTGAGAACTCCAAGAGCCTAGGGACTCTACAAACTCTCCCGCGGCAGGTAGAGAGTGGGCCCAGAGATCTCCCCATGCCAACCCCTGGAACCTGTGGATATGACTTTAGGTGGCCAAAGAGGCTTTGAAGATGCGATTGTGTTAAGGGTCCTGAGAGAGGAGACCTACATTGGCCTCTCTGGGCAGGCCAGGGTCATTGCACACAATGTCCCTAAAGGCAGATTTCACTGCAGATGTGACAATGGAAGAGGCTGGGGTGATACAAAGAGGGGGTCAGGAGCCAGGCAGTGTAAGCAGGCTCCAGATGTTGAAAAAAAAATCAGAAAAGGAATTCTCCCTGGAGCTTCCAGAAGGAAACAGCCCTGCCAGCCCTTGGCCTTAGTCCTGTGAGACTCTGGATTCCAGAACTCCAGGAAAATACATTTGTCTTCAGCCCTCAAGTTTGTGGTGGTTTTCCACAGCAGCAGTAGAATATGAATCCAGCCCCTGCCAGTGGTCTTCCTGCTGTGTTCCAGGGTAGAGACACTTAGGGAGGGAGGGGGATGATGGGTGGGACGGGGAGGAGGCCTTGTGCCCGTTTGTGCTTCAAACAAAGCAAATGCTTAAAGTCGGGGTTCCATGGAAGACTCTATTAGAGAAAAAGGATTCTTCTAAAATGGGGGTGAGCACAGGAGCCAGCTGAACAGAGACTGTAGATACTCCTGTGTCTGTTTCATGAGACACGCCTGGCACAGAGGGCCTGGCAGAACCTGGCAGAGAAAGCATGGCACAGTGCAGGGTGATGGTGGTGCAGCTACCATCTGCTCTGACGCCTTCATGGGACCAATGAGAAACGGCAGCTCTGTCAGCTGAGTGGCTCAGCCAACATCATCCAGAACCAGGGCTAGAACTCAGGTCTTTATGATCCTGGTATCTTCTGCAACCCATACCCTGAATCTTCCTCCAAACCATCATCTGACTGCACCCGGCTTAATTAAACGTGTTACATAAAGGTTATTTTCATGTTACGCCTTTATTACGAAGCCACTACCAAGTTCCAAGGGAATCTGACATGCTGGGAGCTCCGTGATCTTACTGGGCCACTGTACCAACAGGTGAGGTTATACCAGACAATAATACCTGCTTCCAGTCCCTTCTTCATCCGAGAGGTAGGTGGTCATGGCTCAGTCTGTGGAGCATGCTGCCACGGAAATGGCGGGTGGTCTGGGGCAAGACACCTGTGCTTTGGTGTCCCGCGGAGGAGGTGTCCTGTCGGCCAAGCATCAGGTAGAAGGAGCAGGATTGCTGGCCTGCGCTCTTCTGTAACTGTACCTTGCCCCATGGGGGAATGAGAAGGAAGGGGCCCTGGAGGAGCCGGGAGGCACTGCCCTGGGATGGTCCACCTCCCAGACGTCTCGGGGCCTTCACCTGGCTAGAGGCCTGGGCTCCGATCCAAAGAAAGCTCCACACCTGGGCACTGAGAGTCTCAGCTATCCCGTCCCCACTCACTACTCCAAGGCTCCTGTCTACTGGTCAGCTCAAGCCAAAGTGGGTTACTCACTCTCCCCAAAATGCCATTCCATTGGAACACAGGAGTCATGAGGGAAGCGGCTGTACCTTTTCAGTGCTGTCTCCCGGTCCCCACGTGCCAGGCAGTACTCAGTACTCGGTATACTGAGTACTGCTCACTCAATGCCTGCCAGGTACCAAACAGTGCTAGGCAGTCACTGGGTGAGACCCTTGTGTCTGAATCTCATCCACAAGGTCCATAAGTCTAGAAACCAAGGACCATATACAACATATAATCCAATATATATGGACATCTTCTGTCTATAAAAAAAAAATCTGCATTTTCAAATTGTTGAACACCCTATAGAAAATGGGGTTAATAATACATTCATAGGGTTGATGGGAGGATCAAATGAAATACTATACATAAAACACTTAGCTCAGTCCCTGACGCAGAATAGAGCTCCACAGATCATAGCCATCTTTTACTAAGTGGCTGTTATTATAAAATTTGATAAAAGAGCCATCACTGCAAGTCACAGTAAGTAAACCCCTGCAGTCAGACTGAGAGGTGCCTCCACAAATTTATGGACAAAGCCCCGCGCAGTCCCTGAGGCGCCAGGCTAACACTGTATGTGAAGCCAAGGCATCATTGCCTCCAGTAGCATTCTGGTCCAAGTCACCCTCACTTCTCACTCAGGTGGCTTCAGTTGCCTCTGTGTTTGTCACCTGCCCTTGTTTTGTCACCTCCCCCCACCACCCACTCTGTTTCCCACACAGCAGCCAGGGCTCTCAGCAGAAGTTGAATCAGCTCACCTCTCCCCTGTTCAGGCCCCCAGTGGCTCCCCACTTCCCTTGGAGCGGATGACTTCCTGTGGCCTACTGTGATGGTCAACTATCGTGTGAACTTGACTGGACCACGGGGTGTCCTCGTGTGGGGCCAAACATTATTCTGGGGGTCTTTCTGTGAAGGGTGTTGCTGCATGACACTGGATCAGGTCGGGTCTGTGTCAGTGGGCTGAGGCCCTCTGGACATGGGTGGGCCTCACCCGGTGGGGTGAAGACCTCGGCAGAACAAAAGCGCTAAGTAATAAGAACGTCCTCCACCAGACTCCACAAGCCGAGATGTCAGCCTTCCTTCCTTCAGGCTTGGACTGAAACACTGGCCCTTTGGGGTGTTGACCTGCTGCTTTCAGAATAAAACCCTGGCTCTCCTGAGTCAGCCTCTCGCCAACTGCAGATTGGGGTATTGGGACTTCTCGGCCTCCATAATCACATGGGTTAACTCTGTAGCGTGTGTGTGTGTGTGTGTGTGTGTGTGTGTGTGTGTGTGTGTGTGAGCGTGTACACACACACATGTGCGTGTCCTATTGGTCCGCTTCAATGGAGAGCCCTGCCTCCCACACCTATAGGCCCTAGATGATCTGCCTCCCAGCTCAATCCTGTTGCCTTCCCATTAATGCTTTGATTTCAATTCTTCCCACCTTCTTCTCACTTTCTCTGTTGCAGCCAAGTTCACCTCCTTCTTTTTGCCCATAATAAGAAGCCCAGCCAAGACTGAAGACATCAGTGCCTCCCAAGCCAGAGGCCTCATGTGCTCCACCCTTCCAGTATCTAAGGGGCTCGCACCCTCCCTCCTCAGCATCCACCCAAATGCCCTATGATACCGAAGCTTCCCAAACCACCCCTCTGAAACCACATGCACACACACCAGGTGTGTGGACATCAAAACACCCCTCCGAAACCACGTGCACACTCACCAGGCGTGTGGACATCAAACCACCCCTCTGAAACTTTGTGCATACACAGCAGGTGTGTGGACCTGCACACTCACAACTTTTCATTTGCTTCCCCTTAATTTTTCTACAGATTTTGATATGATCTGATGTGTTATGTTTGCTTGTTGAATGTCTGCCTGACTCCTCTAACTAGAATATAAAGCCCTTGAGAGTAGGAATTCTGTCTAGTTCATGCTTCTATTCCCAACACCTTCTCTGTTACCTGGTACACAATAAGTATCTCTGTTGTAGATGTAAATAATGAATAAAATGAAAATTAATCTTGATTTTAGAAGGAGGGAAAGGTATTGTAGATGGATGGCAAAAAAAGGATATGCAGACAAACAAGGTAGAAAACTTAGGTTTTGCTGAGATTTGGTTAAGAATTAAGCAGCAAAGAATTCAGGGTTTTGCCCTCCAACAAGGACCTAGAGGACAGACACTCCATACTGCTGATTAAGGGCTGATCTTTATGCTTTAACAGCCAGCAGAGCACACAGCATGTTTGACATCCTCATCTATAAATTAAGGAGTCCAGCCAGGATAGAAGCTTGAGGTGAACTGAGTGAGTAGCCCCACGCAGGGCCAAGATTCTCCTCGGAAAACAGCTCTGGGTCTGCTCCAACACTGAGATAAATTGGAGACAGAGGCCCTAAAGTTCAATGCCAATGAGAATAGCTGCAATATTTTTCGTTGGAAATAGCCCACCAGAGCCATAAAATCCCAATGAAGAAATCAAACATAGAAGGTCTAGTTTTAAGCAATGTGACATCCTGGTAAAATCTCCAAGAGAAGTTGGTGGTAAAATATTGCCCCTAGTAAGTAAATGAGTTGTCTTGCTATAAATGGTTGTCAGAAGAAAGAAGATGAGAAGGCTAAAGTTGTAATGTGCATCCTGGTCGGGAAGAGAGAGGAAAAGGGCCAGAGGCTAGAACTCAAGAGAGCCAGCTCCAGCCCACAGGGGGATGGTCACCACATGGGGAACTGACCACCTGCTAATGGCCCTCACCCAGGAAATGGGCTGCAAAATGCCCTCTCTTATTGCATAGGGTAACCACAAGAGTCAAATGAGGTCAACTTTACAGAAATGTCTTAGATACATTAGGTCCCATGTAGTGGGAAATAACAGCAATGGACCATGAGCAAGGGGTTTTAAATGAGCTGTGTCGTGGATTTAAGTTAGATAGACAAGGGTCCCTGAAATGGGTTAACTGCTACTTAAGGCAGAAGCCTAACTAACTGATGCTGCTCCTAGGAGACTCTCGCCCGCCTCAGCCCTGATGGAGCCTCCTTCCTTCCTGACTCCTGCCCGTCCCAGCCTTGTTAAAGCTGACAATGTATCTGTCAAGCTGAACATCAACGCCAAGAACTTGCCTCATTGGGAAACCACCTCTTAAGGCCCTGTTGACAGTCGTAATCGGCTGTCACTGATTAAAACAGCCATCCATGTTTGAAATGACACATATTCAGGATTATTCATCACAACACTGTTTACCAAAAAAAAAAAAAAATGATTGAAGACAGCTTATGTGTTAATTTAAGGAAATTGAAATACTTCCAAAGAATGGAACAATTCCTAAACTCTAGGAAGCTTTTGATGTTCTGACATGACATCATTACTGAAATATATTGTTAAGAAAAAAAAAAAAGAAGCAAAATGATGTGCATATAGTCAGACTACTGTGTGCCTAAGAAAATAAGAGAAAGATACACATATGGGGATTTCTGTTTGACTATGCATAGATTATCTCCAGAAGTATATCCATGAAGCCAGTACTGTTAATTGCTTCCAAGGAAAAGAAATAGGTGAAGCTGGGTGTGCTGTGTAATCCCAACTGTAATCCCAGCGACTCAGGAGGCCGAGACAGGAGAATGCCTGATTGCTAGGGACATGGAACATTTTTTTTTTTCATAATAATTTGACCATTTGTATTTCTTGTTTTGAGAAATTTAATGTTTAGTTCTTTTGCCCATTTATTGATTTGGTTATTGGGAGGGGTTTTTTTGGAGATTTTTGAACTCTTTATATATTGTGGATATTAATCTCTTGTCCGAGGAGTAGCTGGCTAAGATCTTCTCTAAGATACAGAGACGGGCTCTCTCTTCATGCCCTCCACGGTTTTCTCTGCTATGCAGAAGCTTTTAAATTTGATGTCACCCCACTTATTGATTCTGGGTTTTATTTCTTGTACTTAAGGGGTCCCTTAGGAAGCTGGCGCCTGGGTCAGTATGTTTAAGTGTCACGCTTCTATTTCCTTCTAGCACTTGCAAAGCTTCTGCCCTAATTCTTAAGTTTTTGAAGCACTTTGATTTGATGTCGGTGCAGGGTGAAAGATACAGATTTAGTTTCATCTTCTACATGTGGATATCCAGTTTTCCCAGCACCATTTGTTTAAAAGGCCATCTTTTCTCCGAATAGGTTTTTGGCACCTTTGTCTAAGCGTCAGAGGACTATATCTATGTGGCTTTGTCCCTGTGCCTTCTATTCTATTCCACTGGCCTTCATGTCCTGTGGATGCCAATGCCATATTACTTTTGTTACTGTAGCTCTGCAGTGTAATTTGAGATCGGGTATTGTGATGCCTCCAGAATTGCTCTTCTTGCTCTGTATGGCTTTGGCTGTTCTGGGTCTTTTATTCTTCCAAATTCATTGTAGGATAGTTTGGTTTTTTTTCTAGTTCTGTGAAGAATGCCATTGGTATTTTGGTGAGAATGGCATTGAATCTGCATAATACCTTTGGTAATATGGCCATCATGACCATGTTAATCCTGCCTGTTCAAGAACCTGCAGGTGTAAGTTATATACATTTGCTGACTGCTTCATAAAAGCACCTTTTCTGGATCCCTGAAAAAGGTTTTCAGAATTGGTAGATATCCAGAGCACCATGAATACTAAGAAGAACACTGTCCCAGGGAATCTAGGACATGACATTGAAAAGGAATACTGTCATCAGGGAAGTCCGTCCAGAGGGGTCAGCACGGAGACACGCCCTAGGAAACTTGCTGGGATTAGATAAAGGCACTTTCATCTGAGCTTTGAGAACTCTTCTATGTAAGAAGCAAATCGGAAGGGCCGCAGCTTTCGCCACAGCAACATTCAATACGCAAAGATCCTGAAGAAATGCCTCCAAATCCCCAAGGATTCCAGGTGGAAACCAAGAATTTTCTGCCTAGTTAAATTATCCTTCAAGGGCAGTACCCCCTTATCTGTGGGGTAGGCCCCCCTGGAACCCTGAAACAGCGGGTATGACCGAACACCTATGGCCTGTTTCTTCCTGTAAGGCCATTTCACTCAGCGTTTGCATCACTGTACAAAATACCCAGCAAGAACAACTTAGAGAGGGAATACATTGTCTAGACTCCTGATTTTAGAGGTCTCAGTCCGTGGATGGCCAACTCTGTTGCTCCTGGCTCAGAGTGAGACAGCTTCGTGTGGGGCCCAGGGAGGAACACTGCGAGATCATGGCAGCCAACAGACAAAGGGCAAGGGGCTGAGGGAGGATGCACCCTCCAGGCAGCCCCCAGTTACCCACCTGCTCCAGCTCGCCCCACCAGCCTGTCCGTGGGTCCCTTCAGTCCACAAGGACGGACTGATCAGGTTATAGCTCCCCTGTCTAACCATTTCACCCTAGAATGTTCCTGCACTAACTTTTGGAGGACACCTCACATCCAGCTAACAACCAACAACAGCAAAACATAGACAGAAGACAGGGAGGAAGCCACAGCATCGGGGTTTCACCTTTGGCCTCATCTGTGACAGACAAGAGTCAGAGGGCATCACTTAGAGCTGACAAAGCAAGAAACCCACGTGCACCAGAAGTAATAAAGCCTATTAACCGTTCAAATAGAGACTGCAAGAAAGATCATGGTATTGACTTTTTTGGAAAACTAAGGGCAGGGAAGGAAGGAAGAACAGGAAGCACATTAAGTTTATAACTGCTTTACTGGGAAACCATTAGACACTGTGTAGAGAAATAGAGATGAAGGGATCATAGGAGCCACAATTAATTTTACCAACAGAGAACAAAAATACCAACCCTCTGATATCAGAACTATACGTACATGGAGCAGAGATCACAGAGGGACACACTTTAAAAGAAGCAACTACAAGAAAGAGTACATATAAAATAATACGAAAAACGAAACTCAAGTCTATATTCCATATGTAAATGGACCTCTGTAAAAGAATATCAGATCGTATCACAAATAAGATCCAAAATGCTTTGCTGCATACAAAATTCATTGTGCAAAACAAAGTCATTTAAAAATGGAAGACTAGACCCAGGTGTACCAGGAAGGCTGAACAAAACGAAAGCAGGCTCATGATATTCATATGAGGCAAGGTGGATCCGAGGCCAAAGAACGAGTAAGCAATACCAAGAAGGGCACTTTGTCATGCTAACGGGAGAATTCACAATTAAGATATAACAGTAATGAATATTTATACACCTGATTACATAGCAGCAATATTCTTAAAGCAGAGATTAACTAGACACAAAGAAAAAAAAAATCTCCCAGCTGCAAAGCCTTTAATTCAATTGTCTCAGTCGAGGGTAGAGCAAGCTGACAGAACCTAAGGAAAATCCTTCTCACCCAGCAGAGCCACCGCTGGGCAGAGGTGGACACAAACAAGCCCCCGGCCGGTGACAGCAAAGGGTCCCGAGTGCGGCTCACTGACACACAGCAGGCAGGGGAGGGCTCTCCACCCAGCCAAGCAGGCTCCTGGAGCAAGCTGTGGGTGAGAACCCAGTGAGCTGCGCCACCCAAAGACCACAGCAAAGGACCGCCCTGCGCGGTGGCAGGGTCCCCGGTAGGTATTGAGTTTAGCAAGGAAAATCAAGGTCCTCAACAGTGTGGCACACCTTGTTCTGTGGGAAAGAGAAACACGAATAGAAATTCGCATTTGCCATGAAAAGACATGGAGGAAACGGAAATGCCTGTTTCTAAATGAAAGAAGCCAGTCCAGAGGAGCTACACAGGGTGGGGTTCCAACTGTGACACTGGGAAAGGACAAAACCAGAGGGACAATAGAAAGATCCCTGAAGGCCAGGAAGGAGGGACAGAACAGGGAAGCAGACAGTCTTAAGGACACTGAAACTACTTTACCCAGCATGGAAACAGTGGTACACATCATTACACACTTGTACGACCCCTGGGACGTGCACACCTAGTGTGGACCCAGGCTCAGCCACAGCCCTGGGAGCGATGAGACGGGAACGCCCCCATCCCCCATCCCCTGGGCCGGGGGCTGTTGATCATGGAAGGGTCCGTGCATGTATGCAGGCAGCAGTTCAGGGAAATCTCGCTACCTTCCTCTCCATTTTGCTGTGAGCATAATACTGCTCAAAAATAATAAAGTACATTTTTAAAAGGAAAGGGGAGAATTGTCATTTGTGAGAGCGAAGAGCCTCTGAAAGCAGACACAAGACCATAGTAACAGCGGTATCATGTGTGGTAGAGGAAGGTGGATTATTTACTTTTTTTGGAACTGGGAATGGAACCCAGGGCCTCCACCACTGAGCTGTGTCCCCAGCCCTGAGGATGCATGGGAAGCGAGCCAACGGGGACAGGAAGGGAAGGGAGACTTCTGCTGTAGACCACACACCCACACAGGTGTGCAGATGAGTGCAATGCTGTTACTCATCTGCAAAAGCAAAACAAAAAATCTACAAACACTATCCCTCACTTGATGAGTTCGGGTATTAATTTTATTTAATATAGAGATAGACACTATTAATTTTTTCATAATAGAATTATGGAAAACCTGTGTGCAAGAAAAAAAAATAAAAAAACCTCAGTCAATCTCTGTCTTTTTCAGACTCAAATAAAAAGTAAAATCTGGTTCCATTATCCCTCAATTTGCCTGAAAACTAACATCAAAAACCTTTTATTTTGCTTGTAAATACTTACTCATTCCCCTTCACACAATGAAACAAAACATAGCAAACAGCTCATTATCTCCCTTTAACCATGCCGTAGAAAGTCAAGTCTTTCTCTCCAAGACCCCAGACAGGAGGGTCGGATGGGCTGCTGAGCCCTTGAAATGTGGCTAGTTCAAGTGGAGACGTGCTGTACGTATAAAGCACACATCAAAGTCCAAAGACATTTCCTGCGGTCTGGACACGAGGTGTCCCCCAGAAGCCCCTGCGTTGATGCAGGAATGTTCCCAGGTGAAACTATGGACTGTGAGAGCTGCAGCCTCCTCAGTCTCTCCTCATGAGAAGGGACTGACTGGGTGGTGACTGGAGGCAGCTGGGGGAGGCATGGCTGGACGAGGTGGGTCACTGGGGACTGCCCTGGAAGGGGGCATTTTCCCTGCACCCCTTCCCTTTTCTATTTCCAGCTGCCATGAGGGAAGTGCTTTTTTCCCCCCGCCTTCCTCCATGATGCTCTGCCTCACCTTGGACCCAGAGCGATGGAGTCAGCCCACCATGGACTGGATCTCTGAAACTGAGCCAAAATAAACTTTCCCTCCTGTAAGTTGTCCTTGTCCGGTATTTTGATCACCGTGAAACAAAAGCTAACTAAAACAACATTGGATGGGGGGAAAAGAGTGTAAAATAGGCCATTAGTAATCTTTAATGTGGACTTCATATTGAAATCATATTGGTCATTATGTTGGGTATGTTAGGTCAGAGTATTAAAATTAACAGGTAAAGTTCATTTCACCTAACTTTTTTAACATGACTACTGAAATACTTTACTTATGGATGTGACTCACATATTCTACTGGACAGGGCTGGCCCTGGGAGGTAGAAACACATGCAGGCTAGACTAGATTGTGCTGCAATAACAAGCAACCCCCAAAACCTCACTGTTTAACAACAGGGGGGATTTCTCATTCAAACTCCGTGAGCGACACAGGTCGAGAGGGGCCAGGTTGATGGAAGCTTCACCCAGCCCAGCCCCAGTCCCTACAGCAACAGGCAGGAAGCAAGAGGAATCGTGCACTGGTTCATCAAGTTCCCTCTCAGACCAAAACACACACAGGCCATGCTCACAGTTCCTTGGTCAAAGTGAATTCCATGGCGATGCTTAATTTTGCAGGATGCAAGAAAGTGCAATCCTCATGCACTCCCCAAAGAAGAAACAACGGAGGTATTTGATGAACAGCACAAGTGACCAGGACATCTCACTTCCATGTCCAATACAAGCTTGATGTCTAAACAGCCACACACCACGACTCCAAGTGACTTGAAGTTAACTATTTTTCAGACTTATCTAGAGTTCACTTATTTCTGGGAGGATAGAGATTTCAGAGTTCGGGGGACACACGATGGTATGAAGCCCCATTTGTTCATCTCATCTGATTTCCATCTGCTGACAGCCAACATTCAAATACTTCTGGTCATTGGATTGCCCGTTCTGCCATAAGTAGACCCATTACCATGCTCCACGACCAAGTTTTATAAGAATTTATGTTGAGTCCAGCACTGCTTTGTGTTTTGCACAGGATACATTTCATGGATCTTTTACCAAAGAGCTTTCAAATGTGTCCTTCCCTGGGACTTCTGCATTCTGGGCTAAATACTTTCAATATTCCTCATGTAAAACGGTGCATATCTCCTTACTATCTTGGTTCTTGCAGTAGCTAGTTGTAGTATTCAAGAGCATATGCTATCACTTCCCAGAAAGGAAAATGTGCATTCATGGGACTTCCCTGGGTTGTCACATTACATCTAAATAGTCATATGAAAGGGGGTTTCAGGGTTCTACTCAGATCACTTGCTCTTCCTCTATGTCAAAAGCATGAGCATATCCCACATTGAGGTGACTCCTTCAGCAGGGGTCCCAGAGTAATAAAATGCAGGGAACAAGGACCTGCAGACCCGCAGCAGTAGCCCACATAAAACCTGAACAAGAAATTATGGTTTCTGTAAGCCAGTGAGTCGTGAGGTTGTTTGTCACTTGGCAAAGCTGGCCAGTACAGAAATAATCCAAGTGTGGCAATTTCAGCAATGTTAGGTTTTTACTATGTGTCCCATTGTCAGGAGGTTTTTCTCCATATGATATTTTGCAGTAGCATACCTAATTACATCCATTTATTTCACAAACACTTATATAGCAGTTACTATATGCCAAGAACTATTCCAAGAGCTCTACAAAAATTTATTTACTCCATCAGCACAAAACCTCTTACGTGTGTCCCTTTGTTAGCCCCTGTCTTAGTCAGCTTTTTTGTCGCTGTGACCAAAATACCTGACAAGAACAATTAAAAGGAGGAAAAGTTTATTTTGGCTCACGGGTTCCGTCAGAGGTTCAGTGCGCTGTCACCTGACTCCCTGGCTCTGGGCCCAAGGGGAGGCAGAGCGTCATGGGGGAAGGGCACTGAGGGGAGCGGCCTAGGATGTGGCATCAGGGAGCAGAGAGAGCTCCGCCTCCAGGGACAAAATAGAAACCCCGAAGGCATGTCCCCAGTGACCCACCTCCTGCAGCCATACCTCCCTGCCTACAGCTAACACCCAGCTAATCCATATCAGTGGATTAATCTGCTGATTAGGTCAGACCCCTCGTCACCCAGTCATTTCACCTCAGAACCTTCTTGCACTGTCTCACACGTGAGCTTTGGGGGACACTTCCTACCCAAACCAAAACAGCCCCATTTTACAGACGAGGTAACTGAGAAAGAAGAAGGTCAAGCATTAGAGTCAAACTTCAAACCCAGAGACTGGCCCCAGAGCCTAGGTCCTCAACCACCATGCTGTGCAGCCAGAATGCCCAGGCAGCCATGGCGTGCAGTGCCTAAGCATGCTCAGTCTTCTAGGGTCCTAGTAAAGACGCCAGGAAGCTGGGGAACGGAGACTCGGAGACCTGCTTACGTTCACCGATCCAGGTTGACACAGTGACCTTGACAACAGCAAAGGTCATGCTCCAGATGAATCCTTTTTCTTTAGATTCAGGGGTCCGAGATGCAGCAACTGTATCTTCCCTCGACTATGTTCCCCAGGATTCTCTGAGTGTGTCGCCGTCACTGTCACTAGTACGTGTTTGGGAGACACTCGTCCACCCCAGGGAGGCTCTGTGCTGGGCTTCCTGCCCGGATTGGGACTGAAGGCTCAGGCCCCAGGATCAGGCCCGCTCTGCGTGGGGCTTGTCCTGCTGAGAGACAGAGCGCATACACCCGGGAGGACAGGGAAGCATCGGCCCCTGGTCAGGTGGCTCTCACTTGGTGACTGCAAGTTTTCACAAGCCTGCCTGGCAGCCAGCTGCCCCAGAAAGTAGCAGGAGCCGAAAACCCAATCTCGCTGTCCTCCTCCTGTTCATCACCGCCAGGGAGGGCGGCAGCATTAGAGCCGCGGTGTGAAATGGCCAATTCACACGTCCTCCACGTTTCTCAACAATGTCGGTCCCTGCTGTTGCCTGGGCCACCAGACTGGTGCTGCTTCGCAGTCTCCGCACAGCGGAAGACAGAGGCGGCTTGCAGCAGGAAGCATGCAGGTGGCAGAGCAGGGGCACGGCTTTCCATGTCATCTCCACTCCCAAGGAATGGTGGGTGGTGTGGCGTGAGTAGGTCCCCCAAAGGCCCAGGGGCTGGAGTTGGACCCCACTGGGGCGATGTTGACGGGACAGGGCCTGGCTGGGGCACTTGGCACCCAGACACAGGCCCTGGGTTCCATCTCCAGTATGGTGGATTACAATAAGGGTGGAACCACGGAGAGCTAAGGAGGTCCACTGGTGCACTGACCAGGAGGGAATTACTGTTGGTCTCACACAGAGTTCTTGTGAGCATGAGTTATGCAGAAGAGAAAGCCTGGTTTGGATCTCACCATGGGATCTCCCCTCTCACACACTCCTGCCATGATGCCACCCACCATGTGGTGACCCAGACCGGGGGGGCCTTTACAGAAGGATTTCCAACCTCCAAAACAGAACCTCTTTTCATTATATTAATCTCCCTGCTTCAGGTGTTTTGTTATAGAACTGAAAATGGACAGATACCACAGGAAAATGGGGAAAAGAGAAAGAAGGCAGGAACATTTAAGAAGGTCTTCCCTTGTAGAGTTGGGAATCTTCAGAAAAGGGGCTAAAGTCCTCAACAGCACAAGACCAATGGCCCCAGATGCGATCTTTCTTCTCCAGCTTCTCCCTCCAGTATCAGACAGACTACTTCTGGAACAGGTGGCACCAGGGCCTCCAGGGCCTTGTCCAGGACACTCACCACATTCCCCCGGGGTGAAGCCAGTGTGATAAAGTTCTGCCCTTACCCTGCCCGTCGAGCCCTCCTCGAATGCCCTGGTCCCAGGTGGAGACTCGGCCCCCTCCGGAGTCTCTAACTGAGGAGAATTAATGAGCTTTGCTTCCATAATCTGAGCAGTCAGCCTGCCGTCAGTCCTGCTGACTGTGTGACCCAGTTCTCACCCCTGAGCTTGTCCCCTGTGGGCACCTGTACCCAACCTCTGCTCTCAGACTCTGTTTGCTAAACTATCCCCTGGTGAGAAGCAGCAGTTCCTTGGCTGGGGCTAGCCTCCCCTTCCAAGGCCAGTCTCCCCTCGTAAAAATCCAGTTTGAGGCTGGAGCCTGGCCTTCTCTTTCTCTAAAGTGTTCACCCACCCACTGGGCCACCAGCAGGGGCCACCATCTTCCTCAGGAGAGAGCCCTGATCACCTTGTGTTGGAATGGTCCTCTCCGGCCTCATCTTACCTTCCTAAGAAACGAGAATCTGGGGTTTACATATCCCCCCACCAGACACACTAGTCCTGGGACAAAGACCATGCAGATACCACATCGATCCATCTGTGTGTCCATAGCACCTGGCCTCAGAGAAGACCTTCAGCCAAGAGCCACAGGGGCTTGGCCTGCACAGCTGGGTGGGCCAGAGGTCATGCAGAGCTGCCTGCAAGAAGCCAGAGGCGCTGGCCTCAGGGCCCAGGGGAAGTTTGGCCTCCTCTGTCTGTTGCCATGGGGATAGACCACCTGCTAGGTGTCAGCATCACACAGGGAGGATTCCTTCTGTGCAGCATCCTGCAGGGGATTCCCGCTGCAGGGCCTGGCCTTTCTCCCCCTGGCAGCAGAAGGTGCCATGAAGATAGGGTCCTCAAGCCCAAAAGGAGGGGCAACCCCACCTCTCCTCCCTCCTCTGACCTCCTCTCCAGCCCAAATGCTCAGGGAGACAAGTGGCCTCTCAGGACCTTCTCATGGAGACACAGCTCTGACCTGTGCAGGGGCGAGTAAGGAAACCGTCTCCAAGTCAAGGGGACAGTCCAAGCAAGAGTCCAAGCAATTCAACTGCTCGACGACCGCGTGGAGTCAATGCTAGTTTAGCTCTTCTAACTGGTAGAAAATAAACACACACACACACACACACACACACACCACAGACACACCGCACACCGGAGGACAGACATCTGAAGGAAAGAAAGGAAGCACTGCCTGGGAACCTACCTTCTGTCAAGCTTTGTACTGGGGCATCTTCTCACCCTGCAGAGCAATTCCAGTGAGGGGCCTTAATCCCTCCGCTGTACAGATGAAGTGACGCAGAGTCACAGCTCTCAGGTCAGGGTCAAGTAAAAGGCCAAGGTTCAAGTTTAACTCAGAATTTCCTGAGTCCCAGGCCATGCGTGCTCTTTCTACTCTCCCTGAGGACCCCCATGAATAACGAGCACATGCCATTCTAACCAAGGTCCCACCTGTCATTTCATCTTCAGTTAAGTCACCTTCAGTTAGGTCTTTGGTCCCTTCTCCCTGTCCCCAGGACAGCCAAAACATGGGGGAGGCAAAATGTGATGAGAAAGAGCAGCCACGCCACACAGTCAGCCCCATGTTGGTTGGTTTGGGGTCCTGTTCTGACCTGCCTGTCACGTCAAAAAGTTCTGAAATGATTTTTGTGATATTGGGAAGTAAATGCTTCTGCAGTCCTCTTCTTTTGTCTCAGGGGACATTCTGCCCTGATGGTCACTGGCCATGCAGTGGTCCCCATTTATCCATCGAGGGCTTGTTACCTAAAACCATGCATAGTGCAGGTCCCTGTATAGACTGGATTTTTTTTTACCCCCATGTGTACATGCCTGTGACAAAGTTTAATTTATAAATTAAGGAGCAATAAGAGATTAACAATGATGAGTGATAAAATCAAACAATTATAACACAATGCTGTAATAAAATTACCAGCATTACTACTCTTGTGATTTGGGGACATTATTAAATAAGAGTTATTTTTATACAAGCACAGCAATACCACAATCTGATAACTGAGAAGGCTACTAAGTGACTGATGGGAGGGTAGCATATACAGCATGAATACACTGGACAAAGGGATGATTCACATCCTGGGTGGAATGGAGGTAGATGGCATGAGACTTGATCACATTACTCAGCCAACTGCACAACTTATTAATAGATTCATTCAGTAATTTTCCATGGGATATAGTCAGACCCCACAGTTGACACAGGAAACTGAAACTGTACAAAGTAAAGCCTAGCAAAAGGGCGAACAATTGTATTGATTTTAAAGCAATGATTCTCAAAGTGGGGTGATTCCAGGTCAGCCAATATCAGCACCTCCTGGGAACTTGTGATTTTTCAGGCCCGAGCCCACAGTCACTAAGCTAAAAACTCTGGAGGTGGCACAGAGTGTAGACCTACTTTTTAACAAGCAACTCCAGCTGCTTTTAAAGCACTCTCAAGTTTGAGAACCTGATTTGAAAGGCCAGTTCTCCTGCTCTCTGAACATACCATGTCCCTCCAGCCCTTTATTTCCCACAGGACTCAACTGGAGAAAGGTGGCATTTCCATGGCAGGTGAGATTTAAACACTGCTACAACTGACATTTCTCTCCATTTCCAGCCCTGTCTGATACCTGATTGCAATCTCATAATAGACCAGAGGTCCCACCCATGGAAAAATCCTGTACAACAGATCACCAAACCTCATCCTCTGAGCTGGAATTTTGTACCCCTTGAGCACCGTCTCCCCTGCCCTACCCACCTCCTCCCACTTGTCCTGAATTAATGCCTAATCTGTGTCAAATGATGAAGATTCCCTGAAACACAGCAAATTTGAGAACACAAAACCACAGGCACGTGGGAGTGGATGCAGTGTCGGGCTGACATGAGGATTAAACTATTTCTTCAACGGGTATATTATCTGAAGTTTGATTTTTTTTTTCCTCCTTTTCCTCTCCACCCCCACCTCCTTCAAGGAAAAAAAAAATACCGGAAGACATGAGCACATTGTCTCCCCTTCTCCCAAATAAAGGTAAACTGACAGCGATTTCAATAAAAGGCTCTGCATGATTGGAATTAAATGTCAAATACGATTTTCTGTTGGCAATTCAGAGTGTTGGTGTCAAAACCAAAACTGACAGTGCGGCTGCAGATTAGTATCTGTCTGGATGGCGGCGTCACACCGCGGGAGGGTTTATGATTTAGTAGATTAACACAGCGCTCTTCACGCTGCCACTTGAGAGATAATTTGTTCAAGCAGGAGACGATTAGACTGTGGCTGCCCAGGAGCAGGAGGCCCTGTCCCCTGAAGTGCTGCCGGGCTTTGATGGCACACCCTGCCCCCTGCGGGGGTCAGCCATCATTACTAGGTGACAGGCAGGAGAGGTGAGCGGGCCACAGCTGCCGGCAGCCCAGCTGTCAGTGGCCACCAGTGCTGTCTGCTGGTGACGTCTCCGGGAAAATGGAGTTCTTATTGATCCGACCAGTATGCAATGGCTCTCCAGGCTGGAGGCTTGATTCATTTAGTTTCAGCTTCGGGGACGGAGGGAGGAGGGGACTTTCTGGCAAGTCACTGAATTGTGTTCTTTATCACTAAGCTTCTTCTGACTCTAGAAAAAGAGGGCAGCCAGGGGTCAGAGAGGTCAAGGAATTTTTCCAAGCTTACAGAGCTCAGGAGGTAGGGAAGGGACCATATGTATAGCTTGAGATTTGCAAAGTGGCAGACACGATGTTGGGCACTTTCATCCCCACTATCTAGTGTGATATTCACAATGACTCTGGTGTTTTGACAGGGCAGACAAAGTGAAGAGTGTTTCATAACTCGCATGAGCTGCAGCGAGTCCACAGAAGAATCGTATGAGAACCAGGTGGCCTAGTCCTGATTCCCTGTTCTCAGCCCCAGAGTGTGAAGCACTCCTAGAATAAATATGCCTTCTGCACAGGAAACAAAAGAACTTTGAAGGACTGGGGCTGTAGCTCAGTGGTAGAGTGCTCACCTAGCACATGTGAGGCACTGGATTTGATTTTCAGCCCACACAAAAAAATAAATAAATGAAATAAAGGTCCATCGACAACTAAAATAATCTTTCTTAAAAAGTAAAAAAGGACTTTGAAAATTATGCTTCTAGCTTGTACAAATTGACAGCCCACAGAACCCAGGCAACAAAACAAATAAAATGGATGCTCTTGGGTCTCTCTCAAGCATACAGTGAAACTGGCCCCAGGCCAGCCTGCTTTCAGAATTTCATCTTGCAAAGACTGTATTTGTTCTGTTTTGTTTTGCTTTTTTCCAACGTGTCCCCACCTCTGGGGACAAAAGGAAAAACGGCAAAAGCAGTTCTTTCGAGGCAGAGGCCCTGTTATTCAGCCACGCAGGCCACAGCAGCGCAGGAGACCCCCAAGATGACGTACGCACTCCGGTGTCAGCACGCTGACTCTCTTCTGGGTGAACTCTGACATCCAGATGCATTACAGCGCTGCCACTTCCAACTCTCACGCCAATCTCCACCCCGTACCATCAGAATGTTAATGCCTGCTTCCCTGTTTGAGTTATGGTAATTTATTGTAATCGTGTATTTTGACCTTTTCAGTATTTTGTATTTTTATTGGATAGCTGTTTCACCTCTTCCCTGGAGGGTTAGCCAGGCTGAAAATGAGAGAGCATGGTAAGACCAACCAATCAAAACACAGAATATTTAAAAGGTCAACACACAAGAGCAAACTACTAATTTGGAAAACACACAGATGCAAAGGGATGAAAGTTCCGAATAGCACATTGGCCACAGCCAGAAGGGCCAGACAGGAAGGACACGGGTCCTCTGGGACCACAGCAGGGCAGTTAGTTCCAAGACCAGAGGTGAACCTGCCTGCAGAAATCAAGGGAAGCAGGGTGGGTGCAAACGCCCAACAGGACAGGTACCCTGGGCCCTTCCTGCTGTGGCCAGACCAACACAGATGGCAGAGACAGGGAGAGGTGGCAAGGTCCCCATCCAGAGAGGCCCTGGGGACTCATGGCTCACATGTGATGTCCCAGAGCAGGCAGAGGGACACCTCAGGAGTTCAGAAGTAATATTCTTTCTCCTGACTGCTGAGAAGCTCTCCAGAACAGGGAATTGCTACATCTTCCCTGCAGGCCCCTCCCAGGTGTGAAGGAGGTGTGAAAGAGCACATGGAGGAGCACGAGGAAGAGTGGCAGAAGCACAAAACTTTGAAGCATGCTCATTCAGGTGGACCCTCCGTCTAGTCCACTGAAGTCATGGTCACCAGGACACCGAGCAGCTCACTGATCAAGCTGCCCTGGTTCCTGCATGGTGTGCAGAAACTCCTAGAGCATTGGTTGTTAACAAGAACCAACCGAGGGCGTGGTGGCTCATGCCGGTAATCCCAGCAGCTCAGGAGGCTGAGACAGTAGGATCACGAGTTCAAAGCCAGCCTCAGCCAAAGTAAGGCATTAAGCAACTCAGTGAGTCCCTGTCTCTAAATAAAATACAAAATAGGACTGGGGGTGTGGCTCAGTGGTTGAGTGCCCCTGAGTCCAATCCCCAGGTACCATCAACCCCCCAAAAAGAACACGTTCAGGTCTGCATCATCTCAGGGTATTTGGCCCCCAAAAGAGATATGTGTAAAACAGGGACCAAAATCTCCATGTAAAAAGTGAAGGTTTTGACTGTGAATCATTTTCAAAATAAAATGGAAATTAATGAAGACAGGCAAGAGGCATAGCTCAGTGACAGAGGGCCTGGGTTCAGTCTGCAGCAGTGGAAGAAAAAGAAAATGTGTGTGTGTGTGTGTGTGTGTGTGTGTGTGTGTGTGTGTGTGAATGAAGATTTGTTTGTGATGTACATTCAATAATATGTAGGTTAAAATTCTAATCAGAGCCAGGCATAGAGGCACACTTCTATAACCCAGCAACCAGGAGGTAGGAGGATCACAAGTTCAAGGCCAACATCAGCAACTCTGGGAGACCCTGTCTCAAAATAAAAACTAAAAAGGGCTGGGGATATGGCTCAGTGGTAGAGCATCCCTGGGTACAATCCCAAGTACCAAAAGAAAAAAAAATCTAAACATATTCTTACATTAAAATAAAAAGGATTTGGGGCTGGGGATGTGGCTCAAGTGGTAGCGTGCTCGCCTGGCATGTGTGTGGCCCGGGTTTGATCCTCAGCACCACATACAAACAATGGTGTTGTGTCCGCCGGTAACTAAAAAATAAATATTAAAATTCTCTCTCTCTCTCTCTCTCCCTCTCTCACTCTCTCTTTAAAAAAAAAATAAAATAAAATAAATAAAAAGGATTTAAGGGTTGACTGGAAGTCAGGGCATAATTTTTTCCAAAAAAATTTGTATGTTGGTACAAGGACCTCACCCTTCACCACACCCTTGATACAATCAGTAAAGTGTAATTTTTACAAAATATTTAGAAGGCCTAAATATCATTCTCTAACTTTTCGTATTTCAGATTTTCCCATTTTAGTGTCTTGATCCTGTTTAATCTTCTGGTACTCAGTTGCCTGAGTTCCTATTATTCATGTTACGTGCCAGATCCTTGTTTGTCAATAGGTTTCAGAGCAATTCGAGCCATTTTACTAGAACACGTTTATCCACTTCGTGAAATCCCTCACTGTTTGCAAAACTTTTGATTTGTGTTTGCTTTTGTTTACACCGTGAAGGCCAGAACCCAAAAATCATCTGCGAGCTGGCTGAACCACGGTTACAATACACATTGGTGTGAAACAGAATTATGTTTGAATAGGGTCTAATTTTAAAAGTTTGCTAGTGAATATTTGATGGCTCTTAATTTCCTATGTAAACTTTTAACTGCAGGGACTCAAATAATGAAAAATCAGACGTGTGGACTGTAGACTTACTAAAGGGCAAAATAGTATTTTCCAATATAAAACCCGCCACAACAGACCTAGAAGTGATTGCTGGAGTGCTTTTAACTCTTACCACTTCCTAGGCTGAACCCTGTGGTCCAGCCATGGCAGGGCATCCGAGGGTAAGCATCTGGGATCAGAAACATAGTGCAGATTCTCCATGACTGTTCTGTAAGAATAATTCACATATAATATACTCACATTACACCATTAAATTTAAAAACACTTCTTAAAAGGCCACACAGCACATGATCCCTGTTTTTAAAAAACTATCCTTGGCTAAGCATTCATTGCTTTGCATTTTATACGCATCACTATTTAATTCTTATCAGAGCCATTAATACGGGCGTGTTAAAATTTTTGTTAGTGAATATTTTAGATAAGTGGTAAAATGAGATATAGAGAGGGTGAGGAACTTGCCTACGATGGACAGCTGACGAGCGGCCAGGCAGGCTCCAAGCCAGGCCTGTGACCCAGCGGTGTGCGCCACCCCACAGCAAGGCACAGAAACACCTTCCAGAAGAACACACAAGATTATGGGTATTTTTATTCACATTTTGTCCTTGTCCATATTTTTCACATTATCTAAATTACACAAGACTGCTTTTATCATTAAAAAAAAAAGGAAAACAATTTTTGCAAGAAGTTAAGGCAAGAGGCTGGAAATCATCATCTGCTTGTGGCTGAGGAAATGCTTCTTGGAGAAAGAGGAGAGAACCCTGCCCCTCTGTAGCTGGAGGGCAGCCTCTGAGCTGGCCAGCAGCCTCCAAGAAGGGTGTGACACATTTCCTGAGAGCTGCCCCTCTGCCCTCTGGGGAGCTTAAAAGAATCACCATGTGTGGCTGTGCATGGGGCACCAACCACAGTGAGAGGAAGTCCTCAGAGACTCCCTGCCAGGGCTTGTCCTCTCTCCACTGGTCCCTGTGCAGCTCAGCCTGGCCTTCAGCTTTCTCTGAGACCAGCTCTGTCCCAAGTCAGGTCCCCCAGCCACGAGGCCTGACCTTCCCACAGTCCTCCTGGATTCTGCCCCCAGCTGTCCCAAGCAACCTGGACCTCCTTTTGCCTGGGGTCAGGCCACCCCAGTCCTGCTCAGGCTGCACCGACTGCACAGCTGGCCACGCCCACACCTCATTGGTGCCCAAAGCCTGAACCCATCCAACCAACCTGGATACACAAACCATCCTCTTGCCGGTCGCCATGGCCTTTTGGACAAAGCTCCCATCGCCTGCCAAAGCCTATTCTCACATGCTTACCCCACGCGTCCATACTGGATTGCAGCGCGGCTGAGCTACCTGACTCCCTCAGCGGCCAAGGTAGCAGGTGGGCCTTCATCACTAGCCCAAGCTAACCCAGTGTGCTCTACAAATGCTTCCACCTTCTATGAATGCAAAACGGACAAGCTAAAGCCGAGGAGTGGTGCCTCTGAAGCACATCTCATTAATTAATTAAGCACATCCATATCATTAATGAGCCTCTCTGATCCGCCGCCTCTTGGTATCCATGGGAAATTGGTCCCAGGACCCTACCCTCACCCTGCAGATACCAGAAATGCTCAAGTGCCCTACATGGAATGACACAGGATTTGCATAGAACCTACCTGTGCCCATCCTCCTGTGTGCTTTAGAGCATCCCTCAATGATGGATAATGCCTACTACAAGGTAGACGCTTCATAAATAGTTGCTTTTGTATTTTTTAAGGAATAATGAAGAGGAAACAGCCCGTATATTTTCAGCTCCGATGCAGCCATCAGAGGCACAACCTTACAGCACATGAGCAGAGTGTGAGGCCAACACCACTCAGAACAAGAAACGAGGTCCACATAGCCTCATTGATGTGGACCCAGCACAGTACTTGGCACACAGCAGAATCAAGTTCCTCTTCTAGGAACTTTCTGGAATTTTTTTTCCCCAAATATTCTGCATGTGCAGTGGGTTGAAGGTGCAGAACTCGCCCCTGCAGATTCAAGGGGCCATTCAATGGCACAGTTAATAGCCCTGTCAGATGCTCTTCTGATGGCTTCCCATTTTCATGGCTCTGCCATGAGTTCCAAGTTCTCTGGCCCCACTTTGTTTCACCTGTAAAACGGGGGTGTCATGGACTGACACTCATGATCCTCGCAAATTCCCGGGCTGAAATCTAATCCCCAGTGAGCTGGTATCTGGAGGTGGGGAGCTGGAAGGCAACTGGGCCCTGAGAGCTCAGCCCTCGTGCATGGGGTGAGGGCCTTCATAGCAGACTGCAGAGCTGGCCCCAGGCTCTCCCCACACCAGGACGCAGAACAAGTGGCCAGTTGACCTGGGAGAGGGCCCTCACCAGGCCCAAGGCGTGTTGGCTTCTTGATTTCAGACTTCCAGCCTCCGGAAGGGAAGAAAATAAAGCTCTTGTTTATATACAACCCAGCTTATGGCAGTTCTTACAGCAGCTCAAGCTCACTCATTAGAGGAATTACCACTGGAATTAGCAGAGCCACCTCTCAGTACATCTCTTCCGGGCATGGCACTCAGTGAGAAAGGGAGATTAAGTTAGAAACAGAAAGGAACATTTTTTTTTCTATAATGATGTTTTCAAGTCTTTAACCTAAAAAGAAAAAAGAAAAAGAAAGTGTTGCAATTTCCAATAGAAGTGGAATAACAGGAGGAAGATTTGGCGCTGGCTGCAGGATGCAGGCTTGCAGAGAAACAGAGCCCAGGAGGGATGGGAGGAATGGTGGAGATGAGCCAGTGAGAAAATCAAGCCCGACAGTAAGAAATCGGCTTCCAGAGAATTGCAGTCCCAGCCTAGGCCCAGAAACATAACTGGGCCTTTCTACATGCCTCTAACCAAGAGCTAATATATAGTATTTACTCAGGGAAGACGGTTCCAGAGAGAGGAATGAGATTTGGTTAGTTACTGTAACACACATTATTTCTTGGAGCTCCCAGTTCCCCTATGAGAAAAGCCATTCTTCTTTTTCAATATATGCCTGATTTTTGTAATCTCCCAGGCTACCATCAAATGGCTTCCATTTATTTCAAAAGACATTTTATCTGCCTGGAGGTTTTACCTACCAGAACTTAGGGCTGGTACCCACCCCTGCTGTTTCACAACATCCACCAGGTTATACACAGCAGTGACAGGCTGAGCCTCCTGTCTTTGCCCAAAACTGGCTTAAAATACCATCTTCCCCTTTGCAGACATCGGTTGAGCTATCATGAAAAACAAGATAAAAATCAAGACTCTTCTCTCTCTGGTGTTCAGACCCTCCCCTCTTTTTTCCTGGCTAAATCACTTGTGATTATTGTTGCCTTCCCTTGACTCCTCTGTGTAACAGATCATCAAATCAACTTTGGTTCTAGGAATTTATTTTGTGGGCTAATTGGTCCTTCCAGGCTCAGAGGTACTAAGCTTGACATCCAGGGCCTTTTTCTTTACATTAATATAGCACCTATCTCTAGAGAGAGCTAAGCATTTGCAAATACCAACTAATTATTCATTGAAGGTATTTCACAGATTTAGAAAGTTGCAAATTATAGAAAAATTAAAATCCACAACTGATTTTTTATATAATTACTGTCCAAGAAGAGCTTATCTTATATATTGGTCATAGTCCAATTATGTTCTGAAGTAACTACTTATCAACCAAGAATTCGTATTTTAATTATATGAGGTTTCAAAAACAGTGTGTTGAGACAAACAGAATAGTCTGAGGATCTACACCACCAGGCAGACTGCTCCACAATTAGCCTCAACCAGGAACACGGGACACTTCCTCTACGCAGAGCTGGTCCCTGCCTTTCTCTTGGCCCCTCTAAAATATAATCTATGCTCCCATGCCCACTCCCCCACCTCCCCTCCCACGCCCACTCCCCCTGACGCAGCCTCAGTGGCTCATGGGCACTCACCCCAAGTGAGCCTGGATGCCACTGTGACCCTCTACACACAGGCATATCCTACAGGCTGCACATGATTCATATTCTTCTCGAACAAACTAAATTGAAGCCCTTAATACAAAGGATGCTTCCTATGTTTTGAACCCTGATCTAGAGAGCCCCCAAGTCAGAGCACAAACATAGTAGGAAATCAATCTTTGTATTTTCTCTATTTACTATTACTAAATTATAGCTGGGCACAGTAGTGAATGCCTGTAAACACAATAATTCAGGAGGCTGTGGCAGGAGGATGCCAAAGTTCCAGGCCAGCCTCGGCATCTGAGCAAGACCCTATCTCAAAATTAAAAAAAAAAAAAAAAAGTTGTGGGGGTGTAGCTAAGTGGTAGAATGTTTGACTAGCATGCTTGAGGGCCTGGCTCAATACCAAGCAACACAAAAAGTTAATGAATTATTAATTGATTTATTGAGAAGACCCTTTCCAAAAATCTAAGTGCCCAGAGCATATACCTCTGTCAATGGCCATGTACACTGGACAGTTATGTCTAAACCAAGACCTAGTCTGCCCCTTTTTTCCCCCTTGCCTTCATTCTTTCTCCTCCCATTCCTTCTAAGTATTGTGATACTCTTTCTTTCCTTCTTTGGATTTCCTTCATAAGACATCTTGGTATTAACAATCAAGAGACACATGGATATGAAATTTGAGGTCAAGTATTCCAGCTAGAAGGGCTCTCTGTACCCAGCTCTGTCTCTTTCTCACCAGAAGTTGGAAGTGGGTATTCTCGAGGACTATATTTTACTCCTGACTCATCCAAAAAGGTGAGAAAGGATGAGCTTTACCTAGTCGGTAAAGAATATCTAGAGAGTTCTACATCTAGCAATATGGCGCTTCAGAGAAATAGCGTCCTACCACCAAACAGATGACAAAAGAAGGGCATTCGACATATCGTGAGCGTTGCTGAGCTTACAGTAGGAAAGCAGAAATTCTCAAGGGGAAAAAGAGGTTTATAACATCAGACTTCCAAGCAAGCACTAAAGGTGGGTGGCCTTGGGAAAATGCTGATTCTAAGGATGTAGAACTGTGAAGATGAATAGCCACACCTAAGAGAATCGAAGACTTGACTCAGTATCTGTGCAAAGCAGGAAGAACCTAAGGATTCTGCAGTGATGAAGTGTCCCCAGGGTCGTGCTCCAGATAAAAGGGAAGGCTGAGAAGTAAAAGAAGACACTAAGACATTAACACCATGTTACCCTTGTAAACTGTTCTCTAGAACACGTGGAATGTTTGCCAAAGTCAACACGCACTAATCCTCAAGAACCCTCAAAATATTTTCAAGGATCAGGTATCATGCTATTTCTCTTCACCCAGGGTGGTTAAAATAAACCTCAATTTTAAAATTTACTTTAAGGGCTAGAGATATATATTGCCTAGTGTGGGTTAAGGCACTGGGTTCATTCCCAGCACAGTGAAGAAATACAATTTATCTTAAAAATTTAATCAATTAGAAATTAAAATATGCATTTCTCCATAATTTATGAATCGATGTGGAAGTTGTAATAGAAATTCTGTAAATACTTAGACATAATAAGTACAACACAAATCATCCCTCAGTAATGGGGAATTGATCCCAGGACCCCTGCTGATCAAGGATGCCCACATAGGATGGCATAGGATTTGCACTGGGACCCACCCACAGCCTCCCATGTGCTGCACTCCGTCCCGAGATAGCTCGTGACACCGGTTACCATGTAGGTGCTATAAAATGACTATGATACTGTAAGACAAGAAAGCAGTCTGCACAGGTTCAAAACATACACAATTTTTAAAAACTGGTTTTGATCCCTGGCTGGTTAAATCTACAGATTTAGAACCTCAGATGTGGAGACGGAACTGTATGTAAAACTTTATGAACCACAGATAAAGGATGCCCTGCGGCCCACACGCCAAGCCACTCGCAACCTCTGCGCATCTGCCGAGCGCCCCCTTCCTGCCACGGGGTCTGTCCTGATCCCATGTTTCCCCAGGTTGACTCCCAGGACCTGAGCTTCTCCCCAATCCCCGAATCCTTCTCTCCTCACCAAGTATCTCCCCCTCCCAGGAGCAGACCCAGTTCCTAGCAATGAGAAAGTGTTGTCATTTGTCATTTAAACGCTCACTTTTGGATAATCCCATTAAGTTAATCTAAGAAAATGACACACCATCTGCACCCAGAGCCCCTGGCCCACTGCCCTTCATCTGTTCTTGGATAAACTCCACCAGCACCCAAAGTTGGAACCCACTGTCTCCGTATCTCTAAGGAACATGACCTCTGATGGGGAAAACAAAAGCGAGAGGGTAAAATAAAGTTTGAATAGGTTCAAATCGACTCAGTCCACAATAAGACGCTGGAGATTCTACACAAGGGGCTTGTTTTGAAAGTAGCTTCCTCAGGAAACCAGAAGTTTCTACCCCTGTCAAACAGACTCCCACTAATCAAAATCACACTCCCCCATGCCGTCCGTCTCTCTCTCTCTCTCTCTCTCTCTCTCTCTCTCTCTCTCTCTCTCTCTCTCGTTGATGAAAACCAACACTGTTTTTGGCAATGCCTGCATCCTCAGGGGGCTCAACACACCCCACCTTCCATGCACAAACTCACCTGTTCTGACATTCATTATCAGGAGGTAATTTTTAATGCTCTTGCAAGGGAAGATACCCTAGATCCCAACCTCAGGCCAGTGCTGACTGCCCACCATTTCCCCTGCCCTGCTGCAGTCCCAAGGGAGCCCCAGGCATTCCAAGTCTCCAGTATCCTCCAGTGTCTTCCCCCTGGGCTCTACCTGCAGCCCCTTCCCCGGCTCTCTAGGGGTGAGGCTGCTTCCCAGCCTAGCGCCTGGGCTCTCTCTTATCCCACCATCTGCCTCACAGGATGGAGAGCCACGCCAGGGCAAATCCAGGGAGGAGGAGGACGTGGCTCTTCGTCCCTCCTTCCCTGGGTCCTTGCGGTCTCCAGTCCATCTTCCACCTGCAGCAGACCTCCACTCCCTCGGGGTCCCGGATCAGTCTGGAGAGGCGACCACGAGGCCACCGTCGCCCTCCTGTTAAACATCAAACAACAAAAGTGATGGAATAAAACCTCCTCCAGCAGAGCTCAAAGGAAGTGGAGAGGAGATTACAAGCACTCGAATCTGTCCGGCTGACGGCTGGCGCTGGTGGTGGCATGCTGCTGTTTACTGATTTATGGAGTGATAAGTAGCAACAGGACGGAATCTG
Source organism: Urocitellus parryii (assembly GCF_045843805.1). Classification (NCBI taxonomy): domain Eukaryota; kingdom Metazoa; phylum Chordata; class Mammalia; order Rodentia; family Sciuridae; genus Urocitellus; species Urocitellus parryii. The sequence goes on along the minus strand of NC_135539.1, from coordinate 25,168,459 downwards.
ACAAGAGCCGGCTATATATACTCCTGCAGCCGCGTTCTCCCCGAGGAGACACTTGAATCACGCCATCTGCACCGTGGGCTGACTCGGATTCTCAGCAACAACTATTTCCAAGGGGACAGAGGCGAGGGTTCCAGATTTGTTGACTCTTGTTGTTCTTAGGGAGGCAGAGAGAGGGAGGGTTCTGTTCCAGAACTCCCCATTGGAGGCTATTTCCAAAGGAACCCAAACCATTTGCCGAAGGCAGGATGTGCGGGTAGTAGTTTGGGGTGAGATGCGGCATATGCCAGGGACTTCCAAGAGGTGTGGGGTCCAACAGAAGGATATACGCCCCAAATGAATTTTTCCTCCTAGCTTATGATAAGAACTAACAGCACTCAGAGATGATTATAACATACTCAAAGATTAATGATGCCCTCTGAGTGCAGGAAGAATTTTTAGCAGAGACGTTCTAGAACAGGACCGTGATATGGGTAAGCAGTGCTGGAATCCCAGGTTCTGAGGATCTCCTTTCTCTGCAGAATAATAAACTCATACTTTCATTCACTGGGTGAGGTGGGATTTGAGGTGAGGGAGGGGTCCCTGGCTGCAGCAATGTCTCCTCCCTGAGTAGAGGGGTGCTTCCACAGGTGCTGGCTTTCTGAGTGCTCCCAGTGCACATGCCCTCCCAGCTGCTAGCTGTCCAAACCAAGCGCGTCCTTCTTGAGGCCAATTACTGTAAAGAACACACGGGTTGGCTGGGTGCAGGGGGGATATCTGTGGTCCCAGCTACTCAGGAGGCTGAGGCAAGAGGATCATAAGTTCAAGGTCAGCCTCAGCAACTTAGCAGGAACCTGTCTAAATGCAGCTCAGTAGCAGAGCACTCCTGGGGTTCCATCTGCACACATAAAAAAAAAATCATACGTACAGATACATAGGTTGGCTCACTTTTCTTCTAGAACTGGCCACTTCCCCAAAATCACAGATCATCCCTTTCAAACATTAGTAGAAGACTCTCAGTTTAACCGCTCACCTCAAGGCTAGTGTCCCTCTGCGACCCTGTCAGTGGAAGCAGAGCCCCGTGCTTAAAGGCCTCCTGGGAAGCCCAGCTTAAGTGACCATGGCTCTCAGGACTTGAATGGAGTTTGGCTTAATCTCCCTGCAGCTTCTGCACATTGGACTCTTCCATCTGGACCCAGGAAGAACAACCCCCACCCCATTTCTAAGACACTAAGCATGTGTCCTAAACCCCCTGCTCCTCCTGGCTGAGGACCAGCTGTTCTTGGGCAAGTTCACCGTGAAGCAAGCACCTGCTGGGAGCTCACCTGCAGCACTGCCCTGGGCCTGGAGCCTTGCATCCACCGTCCGTGGTCTCACTCATCCCTAGAACCTCTCTGCCAGGGTCATCTCGATTTATAGATGGGGAAAACAAAGGTCCGTGACATTAAGCAGCTGGCTTAGAGTTGCTCAGGCAGCTTGGCAGAGTGTGGACCTGAGCCTGGGGCTGTCTGACTCAGTGTCAAGTGCTCTGTCCCGATGGCTCTCCTATACTTCAAGTTCAGTGTGCACATAATATCTGTAGGTCTGACCACCAGTCTACCACTCTCCCTCTCTACGAGTGAGTCCACCTCTGCCCTGCTGTGATGATTTCCATGACAGTTCCTAATAGCATTCACTCTTGGTAGGGAAGGGACTAGCCAAACCATAGAATGAGCATTGATAACAACCAGCAGTGCCCCACAGAAGTGGAGTAAGGACTATCACTTGAACTAGGAAATCGCCTACTATTCTGCCCAACAAAATTTTCAATGCTCCTAGTAGAAAGCACTGAGCCAGGCACAGGGATATAAAGACAACCACCAAACTGGCCATTCCTTCAAGGGAGAGAAGTAAACCAATCACCCTGAGACCTGAAGATGGACCTCTGAAGATGGAGAGCTCTGTGGTGGTGGACTTCATCTGTTTTCTGTTACTATAACAGAATACCTGAGTCTGGATAATTTTACATGAAAATTATTTTAGCTCATGGTTCTTCAGGCTGGGAAGTCCAACATTGGGTAGCCTCACTTGGTGAGGGCCTCCAACGGCTTCAACTCCTGACAAAACATGGAGAGGTAAGCAGGTGCACATGACAGAGACAGAACACAGGGGTGGACTAGCTTTGCACAATCCACTACCATGACAATCAGATCCTTGAAGGGCAAAAACCCACTCATGTGAGAAAGCTGTCAACCCATTCCTGGCTCCTCCCAGGGACCCAGCCCCTCCTGTGAGATCCAGATCTAGCACTGCCGAGTCGGGGACTGCTCGTCAGTGTGAGTTTTGGTGGAGACGAACCGCAGCACGTGGAAAGGTTTTGGCAGGTGCTGGAGTGGGCAGGGAAGTTGGCAAAAACGTACAGAAGAGGGGCTTCGCCACCCTCCTGAGGGACAAAGCCTGCAACAAGACGGCTGGGGCTCAGCAGGAGGCACCCCGCTCTTTCCAGGATGAGCAAAGCCACCGATGCGGAGGGGACCAGAGCCAATCAGGAGCACAGAACGTCCTGGCCACACCAGAAGGAGGGGGATAGAGTATGAGGCGGAAAATTAGCTGTTGGGACAAGGGGGACAAGTAAGCCTTGACGTCTGGCCTGGGGGAACCACTGGGACGTCTGTCCATAAGTAGACCTATGTTTTGGAAAGACATCTCCAGTGACTTCAGTGACTTTGCTGTGGCTTCTAGAACAAGGTCCAACAGGCAGCATGGAACCGCTGTGCCTGTAAATGCCAGTCAGGGTGACACTTCCACTTCATCCAGCCCTATTGCCTGGTTGACTCCCAGTTGACACACCTCGTCACACGCAGGGAAGCCACATGGCTCTGGCCAGGATGAGCAGCTGCACTTGCAACCAATGGCCAGTGGGTCAGTCCAGCTGGACTCACATCCTTCATGGGGCTGGTTTTGGGGACCCCCCAGCAGGCCCAGCAGGCTCGCAGCTTCACACCCCACCTCAACCTAACGAACCTCTTCGTAAATATCCATGCACACCACAGACTGAAAAGAAGGAACCCAAAGCCAGGGCAAAGCTCCAACGTGTGTGCCAGACACTTCCCACCCAGGGACACTGATTTTCAAAGCAGCCCCTTTACAAGGACAGCTCTTTAATCAGCCCCTCTTCCACCTGCCTGTCCTCTTTGGGGCCAGACACCACGCTCGCTGCCTTTCAGCCACCTGGACAAGGCTGACCTCACAAACCTTGCTCCTGGGGAAACTGCGGCAGCCGCTGGCATCTGTGGCCAGCTCTGCCAGTGCTCTGGGGCCAGGCTGTGGTCCTCCAGGGTGCCATCTCCAGTGCCACTTAGAGGAGACGCCTCTTCATTCTGGGTGGGAAATCCAAACTCCACTTGTTCATCTTCTGTTTTCCAAACCACTCATGTTCTCCATAACTCACAAAGATCACCCACAACACCTTGGACCCTCTCGATCGACAGGTGTTGCACGGGGTACAACTTTTGCATCCTAGAATACATCAAAGCTCCACTTCATCCTCTACAAAATGAAGATTTCTTAACACTACCTGAGAGGGTGTTCCGATAATTCAATGGCACAATGCACCAAAAGGAACAGTGTCTAACACATAAGTAAATATTCCCAAGAAACTGTAACAAGCCACCATATTACTTCACTTCCTCCTGAATGTCACGTGAGCATCTTCAGTAAAATTGGCCTAAAAACCCAACTCAGGGGCTGAGATGGTGGCTCAGTGGTGGAGCTCTCACCTTGCACGGGTGGGACCCGGGTTCGATCCTCAGCACCACATAAAAATAAAGGCATTGTGTTGTGTCCATCTACACCTAAAAAATTAAAATTAAAAAAAAAACTCAGCTCTTTTACTGGAAAACTCAAAACCTTCCAGAGCCCTTGACAGGTGCCCACCCTCACCTACGAGGGCAACTGGAGAGTGAACAAGCCCCCTGAGCTAGGTGCAAACACACCCAGAACAAAACAGGAAGGCCGTGGACACTGGGTGGGTGACAAGATCAGCCACAAGGACCCAACACTCATTTAGAGTGGGGACATTCTTATTTTGTGACCCTCCAAACACTTACCAAAATTTCTCACACACCTTTGTGTTCAGAGCAAATGCAATCGCCTGGCCAGTTTGTTGTTGCCGACAAATGGCTCCACAATCAATAACTGTTTTCTGGCCTCTGCTGGGTATATAGGAAGAAAACTGCTGCTAACTACTTTGAAAAAACACCATAGTTTTTGATTCCTTCCATACCCCCAGAACCAGCATTTACCTTTGTTTAGCAAAACCTCTCTCACAGGATGCTACCTGTGTGGTGCACAGGTAGAACCATCCTCCCAGCTTGGAGAAATTCTCATGAAGTCTGTGTTGCTCTGGCCTGCGTGGACAAGGGCTTGCTCTAGGTGTGTTAAGAAGACTTTGTAGCTGGGCACCGTGGTGCACCCCTGTAATCCCAGAGGCTCGGGAGGCTGAGACAAGAGGATAGTGAGTTCAAAGTCAACCTCAGCAACTAAGTGAGGCCCAAACAACTTAGAGAGACCCTGTCTCTAAATAAAATATGAAAAGGGCTGGGGATGTGTCTCAGTAGTTAAGTGCCCCTGGGCTCAATCCCTGGTACAAAAAAAAAAAAGACTTTGTTATAAAGTAATATAGTTAAACATTATTGCATACAGAACATTGAAAGGTGTGAGGCATCCATTATAAATGGTACAGAATTATTAATAATATAAAAACATTTAAGGAAATCCAGACTACAAAGTATACAATGTACAAACACATGATCACTGACCGATACATGTTCTGTGCAAGGGTGTTTTTTTTATAGATAAGTGATGGGTCTAGAGCAGGAATAGGGGTAGAAGTAAACAGAGGTTTAAAAAACATACTCACCAGGTTAGGATTGTGGCTCAGCAATAGAGCGCTCACCTAGCACGTGTGAGGTCCTGGGTTCGATCCTCAGCACCACATAAAAATAAATGAATAAAATAAAAGGTATTGTGTCCAACTACAACTAAAAAGTAAATATTAAAAAAAATACAAAAAAAAATTTTTTCCAGTACTGGGCATGGAACCCAAGGGTGCACTGCCACTGAGCTACATCCCCAGCCCTTTTTATTTTTTTATTTTGAGACAGGGCCTAAGTTGCTGAGACCTTAAAGTTGCGATCCTCTAGCCTCAACCCCCCAGTAGCTGGGGTTACAGGTGTGTGCCACAGCTCCTGACTGATCTACTAAAATCTGGACAGTGATGATCTCTGAGCACAGCATTATGGATGACTTTTATTTTTAGCTCTTTTCTTTTGTTCTTATTGTCTGTATTCACCAAGTTTTCTGAAATGAACCTGCATTATTTCTTCGTAACAAAAATTGTGGTGTTTTGTTTTGTTTTGTTTTAACTTTCAAGAGTTTTAGGAAACAAACCAGCCTTCTCCTGCTTCAAGTGATAATCCAAATACAGCTAGATGGGACACGGACCATCCAACCTAAGTGGCTGCAAACTGGAGAGGCTCTGCTTATGACAGCAGAACCATCTCAAGAGCAGGAGGGAGTCCCAGCTCTCCTACAGTGTGAGAAACACAAGGAGAGAAATAGAAAGACGGTTTGAATTGGAAGCAAGTGATGCACACCGCAGATGGTTTCTTGTGGAGGTTTCCTATCCTCAGAAGTTCCTATTCACCGTGAAGTGTGACCCCCCAAACAATGGGGTTGCTCTCAGGGAGGAACTATCTTCCATGCTCTGAATGCTGCCACCTGTCCTCCAAGGCTCCCAGAGTAAACAAACACTGGAAAGCTCATGGCTCTTCCTCTTTTGTTTCAGTAGCAGAAAGGCTTTAACATCCATTGGGTGACAATGGCCGTGACATTCAAGTGATTCCTGTTTTACATGCCGTGCTGAGCTGAGTGCCTGCTTTATCTCACTGTTCACATGACACAGCAGCCACTTGTCAGTTACAACTGCAGCAGAAAAGACCGGAAAGTCCTAGAGCTGGGGTTCATGGCACCTCGGCTGACAAATCTGGTGTCACCCTGGAGATTAACCCCCGGAATCTCAGCCAAACCATGACCTGCCCCGCAGAAAACAGGCTCCAACAAGTTGCTCCTGGTCTCAGGAGGCGCTGTGATGGAGATTTATAGGTACACTGCTGGAAGTCATGACTCTGAGTTTTAAGGCATCTGCCATCATTCACACCATGACAAGAAATGGAAGAAGGTCAGAACCCATACGCCTGGCCTAGGAGTACGTGTAACAGTGCCAGAGCCCAAGTAGTAAGGAAAGGAGAATCAAAGTCACAGAGCACAACAGAAGGTAGGCATCTAGATTTGGTGCCGGGCTCTGGCATGTAAGACACGTCCTAAGCTGAGGGGGAGAGAGCACAGGTAACTTTGGATTTTGTTCCAAGTTGTCCTGCCCAGACTCTAAGACAGGGAAGGAGATAGCAATTCTGACAGAGGATGCTCAGTCTAGAAATAAAACCAGGGCTCAGGGCTGGGCGGCCATGGAGACTGAGCCTTCCAAGGGGGCAAGGTGCTATAGGAAGGCCAGTCCCAGCTCAGGCCTCCGTGTCACCCAAGAGAACCCAAGAATGGCCTTGCCCACACGGTTCTGAGTTAGGGCTTCCCAGGGAGGCCACCACTGGTGATTTGGAAGGTGACAGCAAGGTAAAGACAATTATTCCGTGAAGGCAGAAGAAGCGAGATATGGGATCAGGCAGGAGGTTCACTGTGGATTCCCAGGGGTCTCTTGTAAATCCCCACCTTGGAACATCAGTACAGAACCACGCATGGTGACTTGCCACCAGTCCACTGAGTCCCACCATCTTCCAATGGCCAAAGAAGTCCTAAATCCCTACTTCAAACCCCCTGTGCGAGGAATGCAGGGCTTAGGTTCTGCTAAACTCCCAGTTTTGCTGACAGAGGTATATTTGAAAGGGCCTTTGAGGTCCATGGTGAAGGTGGAAGCCAGATTTTGAATGTGAGAGTGCCTGGTTAGTGCTGTTCTCTCCAAGTATATAAAACATTTTTTCTGTTATTTACAGCTGACACTTTTCTTTTGCTAAGTAGCAATGTTGTTACATTGTATTGTCTAATTTGGAGAGTGCAAATGTCTTTAAAAAACTTGATAAATTTTAACAGCTTATTTAAACAAAGAACAACTCTAATATCACGTAGGACTCTGAACGAAAAGACTCACAGAGCCCAGCTGCGTGTGGACAGTGAGCACCAGTTCACTTTTATAGGCTGAACTTGAACTAGAGAAATCTGATTGGCTGCAGCGGTGTTTGCCTCATCTGGGCTTAGCAGGGTCAGCTGGCTGCCTACCAGTGGCTAAAGCTCAGCTGCTTGTGATTGGCTGAAACCCAGCTATTTGCTCCCCCAAAGTGTGCTTCTAAGTTAAGTTTGGTTGTGTTTAGGAACTAAGTGAGGCTAAAGTTGGTAAGGTAGTAACTCAGAGAGCAGAGCTGGACCCAGATCTTTGGTGTTCTACTTATTTAATTTACAGATAAATTAGTCCACTAGCAGTCCACTCTCTCCACCTTCAGATCTTGCTGAATGTACGTGAAGACTCCAGGCACAGGTCCTGGGACACAACAGGAGCTCCAGCTATTTTCTTTTCTGTCCTCTCATGCTGAGAATTGACCCGGGGACCTCTCACGTGCTAGGCAAGTGCTGTACCACTGAGCTGCACCCCAGCCCTCAGCAGCCTTCAGGTCCATTGTTACCAAGCATTGGCCTTGTACCTCCACTAGGGGATAATAATCCCGCCTCCAAGGATTTTATAATCTTTCTAAGAAAATAATGTACCAATACCAAAGGAATCATAGAAAATTTAATGGTTCATATGGCAATTCAAGAACTAGCCCAAGGTACTGTGGGATTGATTGTCCAGGAGAAGGTGCTTGCAGCAAGACCACAGGGTGGAGAGGGTATGCCAACACTCCTGTGTCCCCAGGAGAGCCCAGGAACGTGTGCAACAGCTGGTAGGGGAGAGTGAGCCGCAAAAACGGCTCGTGCGCCTTCACACCCTGCTCCAGCGTCTTACCCCAACGGGTTCTTCAGGTTGAACGAAGCCAAATACCTAAGTGGAGTCATTGTTATTTATAACATTTTGGACCATGAAGCTTGGTGGCCTCCCACTACCCTCCCCCCTAGACGAACTGTGCAGCCGTGATAAACAAACAAATGGAATCTGCCTCCACCAAGGACGGGCCGCTGTCCCCAGGCTCGTCAATTAAAGGATAAAACAGTGAATGAACTGGCGGAGTTCGCTCTGATCTTCAGATTCAGACTCCAGGGCTGCTCCGAGAACAGAGCGGGGGGCTCCTGCCTCAGTCTCCTCACCTCCTCCAGGGGAAGCGCAGCAGGAACACCCCGTGGGCACAGACACACACACTCGATCACACTCGTGCAGCCACACCCCACCCGCCTTCTGTCCCCTGGGTTTCTCCTGACAGTAGCCTGGCTTTTTCAGTCAGATAATGAACTTATTAAAATCAGAAGGGAAATGTGTTTGTGTGGGAGGGAAGTGACTAGAAGCTTTCAAAGAGGGGAGTTCTGGTCAACTTTGCCAGTGGCTCCGGCCTGGAGTGAGGCCAAGAGAGGAGGCCAGATGCTCAGAACCAGGAGACACCCAATGGAACATGGCCAGGAACAGGAATAGCGGCCGAGCAGCGCTTCCCACTGCCCGGGACGCCCACCTGGAGGGGTGAAGCCAAGAGGCTGCGTGAAGGGCTCAGCAAAGACTCAGGTGACGACCTGGAGCCCATCTACAATGACACACGGAGGGGCTGTTAGGGGTATCGATCCCTCAGAGTGGTAACTGACATGTATAAAGGCTCCAGCTCTGTGCCATCTGGAGACTGTCCTGTACCTTGGAGGCCCCAGCTGCCCCAGTGGGAAGGCCCCACTCCCTGTTGTTTTATGAAAAGCAGAGCCTCCTCAAGTATCCCGTGAGCTTCCTTCTCTCCCACACAGCCAAGTGCCCGGTGCTCCTGGGCCTGTCATCTTGATTCCTTCTCAAGGAGAGCTCAGGCCACTGCCACGCTGGGTTCAAGTTCTCTGCACCTCCGAGAGGGACCACTGCCAGGGCACACCGCCTGCCAGGGCACACCACCTGGAGCCCCCGGGCCTGGTGGTCAGGAGAACCACAGAGAATGGAACCCCTCCCGAAAGACGGCAGGGTTGAACTTCCCTTCCAACATCGTGGCGACTCCCAGTCCAACAGTGAAGAGATGTGGTTTTTCAATGTCAAGGTCATAGGTCTCTGCTGTTTGAGTCCCTTAGATAAGAGAAGGGACACTGGCCCTGGAAAGAAGGTTGGTCAGGAACAGGTTTGCCTCAAGACAGGGGAAAGAAGGAGTCAATGGCATCCAGAACCCACACCAGACGGGCTTCCTCTGCCCAGAAGCCTTTTGCCAGTTGCAGCTTCGGCTGGAGGTCATTGTTTGGGCAGGGGTCTCAGGGACCCCTCTTTCCCTCCCTCCTCAATCCTTGACACAGGAAGTTGCCTAGCACTTCCTCCTTTGTCCACATTTCCCTTTTAGAGAACCATCCCCTTTCTCCCACCCCCATTCACAAGCCACCGCCAAGGTTGGACATGCGACTACACACCGCTCTCTGGACCTCTCCTGTTGAAAAGATGCTGTTCTAGAGATCCAGATCTGTCGGCCAGCAGCTGGTGCCAGACTCCAAGACAGTATTCAGAGTGGCTCAGAGCACCAGGCTTCACTCCCCAGTTTCACCACGCATTAGCTGTGCAGATTGGGGCCATTACTTTATGCCTCAGTTTCCCGTTTGTGACACTGAGATCTTGACGGTGACTAGTCCACAGGGTTCTTGTGAGACTGAGTCATAGCAAGCATGTGGAACAGACTTCTGGTCTGCACAGGCTCTCCATGGCTGTAGGGTTGTACTGTCGTTTCTATGACCATGACAACACAAAGCCATGGCAAAGCAGAAGTCCCTACAGAACGGCATGGATGAACTTGGGTCTGCCCCAGAGAAACCAGGAAACAATGTGCCACAGAAGGAAGAAGGCAGAGCGAGCTCTCAGCTGCCTTTCAGTTCCCTGGATCCCAACCTCCGTCTGCAGTTGGCTGCCTTGTGATTGTCCTGTATCCTGACCACAAGGACCTGCTTTCTTAAATTAGCATGTGTGACCCCCAGCTGGGCCTCAAGGCCTCCACCCATCGCCCATGCCTCCCATGCCCTGTAGACTCAGTTCTGTCATTCAACCTGCTGTTCCCTGGGGGGAACTCCGCCTCCCCATCCAGGACACTGCAGGAGTGGGATTAGTTGTGGTAAAGATGTGACATCCTGTGACTCTGAGTTCTCAAAGGTTTGCCCTGACTCCTTTACCCACAGCCCTTTCCCCTGCGTGTGTCCCGCCATTTCCAATCTCTTTCTAGCCCATGAGGGCAAACTTGAACTTAGTAAGGGAACCAGAGAAAATAACAGCAGCCACTTGGAGGTCGGCAGGCAGTCTCATCCGTTTCTAGGGAAGTTTCTGGTAGCGGGGGCACTGAGTTCTGACGGTGGCTGAAAGTCTTCACCATGCTCTCCACGTTCCCACATTCTCCTTCCAATTTACAGGTCAACCTCGCACGCTCTCCGTTTCACACAACTAATCCCTGTGCAGCAACTCAGGTTCAAAACACAACCACCAGAGAGGGCTATCACCCCCAAGAGAGGATGACCTCACAGCATGCTTCCAGCCTCTGCAAAAAACATTATCCCAGGGACATGAGGTCATGCTGCATACCAACAACAATCCTAGTTGGGAAGAGAACCAGTGTAGAAAACCTCTTGCTCATCAGCTGTTTCGGATTTCCACAGACACTCTGACACTTCATCCTTGCAACAACCCTCCAAACCTGGGGGGGGGGGGTGCTCTGGTTAATGCTGCAGCATAAAAGTCCCCCCAAAGCTTACTGATGTAACACCAGAATCTGATTTCCTTGTGATTTTGGGAGTCAGGAATCTGGGTTAGCTAAGCTGAACAGTTCTCATTTGGAGGCTCTCACACGGAGGCAGTCAGATGTCAGCTGCACTGCGGTCATCTGAGGGCTCAGCTGGCCTGGCTGTCCTGGATGGCTCACAGATGGCTGGCACTTGATGCTGTTGTCAGCTGGTTGCTCAACAGTGTCTGAGCACAGGGCCTCTCCAGGGTAGTAGCCAGCCCTCTCATGCAGAGAAACGAGAGGTGTCTCCCAGAGTGAGTAGCCCCAGACACCAGGCAGAAGCGGGGCGGCTGTTACAGCCTAGCCTGAGAACCCGCTCAGCCTCACCCCTGCCATATTCTATTGACTGGAACATCCACAAAAAACAACCCAATTTCAGAGGAAGAGACACAGTCCCCTCCCCCTTTCAACTGGAAAAGTATCAAAGAAACCTGAGCCACTTTTCAATTGCCAGTGCATGATTATCTGCAATTAAAACTATTAGTAATCAAAAAAGGATTACTAAATTTTCAAAAGTCAAGTTCCTAAAAAATCAACAGAATGGAGTCTAGGGGTATATCTTAGTGGTCGGTCTAGCACGTGTGAGGCCCTGGGTTTAATCCTTGGTATTGCAAAAATAGATGGGCAACAGAATGGGGATTCGAACTCAGCCCCATTCTAGTCCAAAGCAAATACTCTCTTGGCTGTGACCACCTCGTCAGCTAGAGAAGATCTGTCCTTTGCCTTGTCAATCAGAGGCAGGGGTGGCTGTAGGTCACTCTATCTATAGAAATGTTAGGTCTTCTCCTGCTTGCTCTTTTTGTAAGCACCACTGATCTGGCTACCTCCCTGAGCTCTAAGCCAACAATTGATTCAACCATTCGCATCTCCTTCCCACCTCACTTGAGGCCAGAGAACGTGAAGCAGGGGGAAGCAACATCTTCATACTAGCCGGCAGGACAGAAGGACACTCCCCAACTTGTCACCATCCTCAGCAGATAGATGGTCTTTCCCACCATTTGCTAAGCCACACTGCTCTCTCATCCTAAAAGAACAGGCACAGCCATGAAATGGGAACTTCCAGGCTGTGAGGAAACCTGCACTTCGGTTCCAAGATCATTCGGATGCTTTCAATTGCTCATTACTATTTTGAAGACCCTGAGAGATATTTCCTGCTCGTCCATCCAGGATGACAAGCATGGCCATCATGGGATTGGAACACGAGCACCTACATAACCTGACCACTCCCTGGAAAGAGTTTTCATTTGTGAATGACACTTGGGGCTGTCATGAGAGGTCATAGATTTAATTGCATCCTGTTCATAGCCACTGAATGCTTCAGCTTAGTGGCTTCTGTTGCCAAATTTTTCTCCTCACAGCTGAAGAGTCCATGCCCTCCAGTGCTCAAAAACACTTTCTCCTCCAAGTCCACAAACAGGTGGTGCTGAATGAGCTCTCGGCAGACAGCCGAGCCCTGGATTCCAATCCCATTGCTGCCATGTGTATCAGTCCACGTTTCCCAAGTGCCTTGAGCCCTGGGTATCTACAGATGGAGATAATCAAAGCATCTTTCTCACTTGGGCTGTCGTGAGATCACGCTAAGGGACACTAAGAGGGACTGGGCACCGTGCACCATGCCTATCACCTGGCAGGCATCAGCTACGATTACCCCAGAAATACCTAGATGGTCTGGCGATGATGCAGAAACTCAGGCTAGAAGAAAAAAGGGCTAGTCAGGAATTCAGAGAAATGTGGTGGATATGAGCAATTAAATCCCAGATCCACCAGGGGAGGGAAGATGCCAGGAACCACTTGGGACCTGGCATCTGGAAACTCAGAGAATCAACAAAAGGAACACATCAGCAAAGGCCTTCTGGTACTGTGCTGCGGCTCTTGCCTCTCTCCAAACAATGTTCTGAGAATGGGCAGCTTAACATGCGTACATGAAGAAGGGCTTCTAAGGTCAAGCAATGGCTAATGTCTTTAATAAACACAGTTACAGAAATTATCAAGCATTTATGGAGCAGCTACGTGTGCAAAGCACAGAACAATCACTTTTATGTATAGTCTATCACAGATTCCTTACATTTCACTGCCAAATTAGAACCCTGTCCCCATTTTTTGAAAGGAACAAAGTCTCAGATTGGTGAACAGCCCAGTTCACAGCATCAGGACTCAGTGGAGCTGGAAGTTGAAGGCCAACTGACAATGGAATACGCCATCTTTCCACCCAGTCTTCCAATGACATTCTGAGAACAGCATGTGTTGAAGGGCGTTGGGAGATGGCCCAGTCCTCTGCAGTGAGGAAGCATGAGAGGGAGGTCAAAAGGTTCTCGGTCACAACTGAAATAGCATTTTCTCTTTACTTCTCCCTCCAAAATTCTCCTGTCTGATTTTATTTATCATTTACCTCCAGAAAAGTAGACACACTAGGACTTGACCTTGAGTTCTTACCCTCCTGACCTTGGGCATTCACCTCCTCTGTAATCTTAATTTCCACCCGTCCGTTTGAGCACACTGGAAAGTCATCCGACCTTATTTTAAGTGGTGGGCTCCATAGGAAAGCACTGGGAGCCCCAAACAGAGGCCTTGGTAAAGGAAGAAATGGGATTTTGACAAATGAAAACCTAACTACAAATTGCTCTTCCAGATCTTAACTCGCACACAATAAAATGTACACTAATGCAGCCCACAGAATTGTGAAAACTAGGTCACGGGAATGATATAGAAGTGACCTAAAAACATGGTGTCTTTTCTGCCACACTGAGAAGCCGGTGGCGATTTTCTGTTTCAATTAAGTGGCATTGTTCTAACATTATGTTTAGAACTGCGGTTTGTCCAATCAAATACAACGGAACATTTTGTCCCTTGTACCTGAGGCACACAGTGACAGGGTTTTTGCATGTTCCTCATCCGGCCCGCAATATGGACTCCATCTGGATTTTTTTTTTTTTAAAGAGGATTTGCATTCAGCATTGCATGGGAAACGCCTGTGTGGGGAGCTCAGCCTCATTCCCTGTCAAAACAACACCTCAGGATGCACTCCTGGAGAACAAGTGTCACACGAGCCACAAAAAACGTCCCCCAGATGAGTGCGGGCATGTTTCCTGGGAAGGACTTCATAACACACTTTGATCAGTTTACCTCTGGTGATTGCTTTTCCCTTTCCTGGGTGAAAGACTGGCTTCCCCAGCATTCTGCATTAGCTGCTAAAATTACTTTTCCCTTCCACATCTTTACCAAAGAAACTGAAAGAAAAATATCTGTTTCAGGCATGGTGATAAAACACCAGGAAGGAACTTACCTAGCAAGTCTTCCCTCTTACTCAGCAAAATGGAAGCCCCGAGAGCCACACCGAGGTGGACAGAAGCACATGGGTAGGCCAAGAGCCAAGGGAGGCTCTCTGAGTGACAGGGGAGCCCTGGGGGTGGGCAGGTGCTCACAGGAGACAGTGTGTAATCCCAAGGGTGGAAAGGAAAAGCTAAGATTTTGTCTGGTTTGTATCTAGTTTGATTTGGATAAAAATAAAACAAACAAACAAAAAAAAAGATGGTGGAATGAGATGGACATCATTACCCTAGGTACATGTTCGACTGTACAGATGGTGCAACACTACATTGTGTACAACCAGAGAAATTAAAAGTTGTGCTGCAACTGTGCACAATGAATCAAAATGCATTCTGCTGTCATATAGACCTTAAAATTAGTTAATTATTTTTCACAAAACCCCACAGTTCTTCATATTTAAAAATAAAACCTTTTAAGTGGGCAAGAAAATTGGGATGCTGTTAAGGATGAGGACAGGAATCTCCAATTTTATACCAGCTCAACATTTGAAATTTCAGATGTAGATATTACAAGGCAATATCCCTTAGTATATAATCACCTGAAAGGTCATGTTTGTAAAGTGGTATCTAACTAACAAACGATAAAGGGAATCAATATGAGGCAATTTGGGGGCACCTCATGTAGTTTCTGAGGATGAACCCATCCTGGTGCTTGCCAGGATGGAAGAGGCTCTGGAAAGGAATTCAACAGCCTGAGGGTGGAGTCCAAGGGAGCCGCCCTGGGCCTCCCTGCTGTTGACCCTCCTTGTAGCGAAGGGTTCTGGCAAACCTCCAGGCTGTGGTCATATCCATCACTGTCTCTGTCCTTCCTTTTTTATGGGGAGGGGCACAAGCCAAGCACTTTTGACCAAGAAGGGACCACAATGATCACATACCCACACAGTTTTCCTTTACAGATGAACAAACTGAGATCCAGAAACAATGGCCCATTGAGAGTCAGAGCCCCTCTGGGAGTCTGTTTGCTTCTCCTTCCTTCTCTTTTTGGCCACCGCCCCTCTTCCTGGAACCCTAAGCACTGAGGGACTTAAAAGACAAGGCTTGGTTTTAAGCCCAGGCCCACCCTTTCCAAAGCTGATGTTCTTTCCCCAAGACCTTTCATTTTTCTGTACAAATGACACTGTCGCTCTGCTTTGACTGGTTGTGATTTCTGCAACAACTCAGCATCAGCGCTTTGGGGTGGAAGCACATGGTCAACTCTGCAAAAGGAAGAAAGTGGAAAATAAGATTCCAAACTAAAACTTTCACCCTCGGAAAATGTTGTGAAGATTAAAGGAAGTAACTGGAAACTTAGCTGAAAGTAGGTGACCGGGGGCACTCTGCTCTGCTCTGGGGAGCCCAGCTCTCATCTTCCCATCCGTGTTTGATCTGTGCCCAGCCTTCTTGATCAGGAACTCAGATGACTAGCAACACATACTTTTGCTTCTCAAACCCATGAGTACCTTTGGGGTGTTGGTGTTCCTTTGCCTTCCCTTTTTTCTAAGTGGACCATCCCTGTTTTCTTTTTCTCCACTGCTTCGACTCTTCCCAACCACTCTTCAACATTTTGACATTTATTGCTAATAAAAACAATAATGCGTATCATCTGAAAGTTAGCAGTACAGTTTGAAAGTTTTATGTCCATTATTTTTACTTGGATTTATGTCACCCTCTCCTCTAAGCAAAGAATAAATAAATAAAAGCACTTTATCAAATTTATAACCTACTCAAATTCAGAGATTTCTGAATAAGAAAGAGTCCAGGGACACTTAGCCTGGATTAACTTAACCAGGAAACCAAAACTTTGCACACAGGGCTCTGAAAAAGAAGCTAGCCTTGGAGGACTGCGTCCACACATGAAATGCGAGGTGGACCCCTGAGGCCTGCTAGCTTTACCTGTCCCCAGAAATGCTCAGGTAACAAAGACAAAGGGGATTTTCGAGCCTCAGTTATATCCTAATAATTGTTTCAATTTTCTGCTTCCTTTTGAGTGTGAATATCTGGGCTAAAAGTCTCAAAGAAAAAAAACCTCTGGAAACGTTTCCCAGACGTGAAATAGATTTTACAAAAGAAACTTCTGGCGAATGTAACGTTAAGTAAATCAGAAGCATATGGAGCATGTTTCCCTCCCAATACCCGTAGCTTTGAAAGCCCGGGAAACACATAAAAAATAAGGGAAGCTGTTTTGCAAAGCTGTGCTTACTGGAGAACTGCATGCTGCACCAGAAAGCCTGGCTCCCTTCGCCCCAGGGGGCCGGGCTGGTGCCCAAGCAGCCCACCAGCTTCTCCCCTCGAGCTCGTGGCCTCTTGCTGAAGACGACGTAACCAGCAGCACATGACCCTTAGGGTGGGACTGAGAAAACCACTGCTCAGCGCTTCCCAACCCGAAGACATGACTTCATAGCTCTTTGGCCACCATCTGCAGAGGATGTTTACACAGCCTGTTTCTGTTCTTGAGGGCCCCTCGTGCTAAGTGATGAGGCTGGTGGCCCAAATGCACTTACTGAACGTTTAGCATGGGCCCCGTGGGGACGGATAACAAAGACATGGACCCATCTGCCAGCCCAGAAGGTGAATTATTCAACGCCAATTGGACGGCGATAAAGATTCCTTCCACCCTGTGTGGGAATCCTGGCCACAAGTCCAGATAGTGGGAGAGACGGGTGCAAAATAACTCAAATGGGAAGACCACAGTTTGGAGAGTCAGAAAAACTGAGTTCAATTCCAGCAACATCCTGACTGAAGACCTGCCATTGGACCACTCCAGAGTCTCAGTTTCTATAGCAATTAGAGGGGAATAGAGTCACATCACCAACTGGGGTAGCCAAGGACGCCTCTGTAAATATGATGTCCTCTTCCTCCATCAAGCTTTAGAAAAACAAAACAAAGTGTCTGATGGAGGCCAGGACATTCACCTTTATTCCTGAAAGACGCAAAGTTGGATGACAGATGCTATGGTTTCCAGATGGTTTGTCCTCTCTGAAACTCAGGTTGGAATTCAATGTCCATTTGAGATGTTAAGAGGTAGGACCAGGTAAGACCTCTCAGAGGTGATCAGCAGTCTGCCCCAGTGAATGGATTGCTCTATTCCTGCTATTGATGGATCAGTGGGTTCTCTCTGGTGCGGGAAGGGGGTCTGCTCTGAAAGTCAATCTGTCTTGGTCTCACGTACTCCCTTTCTCTGACCATGTGATGCCCTATACAGCCATCACCAGATGTGACTCCTTGACCTTGGACCAGAACTGTGAGCCAAAATAAACCTCTTTTCTTCATAGCTTATCCAGTCTATGGTATTGTGCTATTAGTAACAGGCAACAGACCAAGACAGGACAGTATAATGAGAGATAAATGGGCCTACCACCTGAACCCCAGAATAAAGCCGATGATTCATTCAGTCCCTGGCAGGATTATAGCCTCATAGGAAAAAAATTAAATGAAGTAAAAAAATCATAAAATATAGTTCTTCCCTCCCCCCCACTTATCTGTAGTTTTGTTTTCTGTGATTTTACTAAGTCAAACATAGTCTAAAAATATTACATGAATATTTCCAGAAATAAACAATTAAAAAGTTTTAAACTGTGAGTGGCTCTGAACAGCAAGATGAAATCTCAGGCTCCACCACTCCTGGATGTGAGTCACTTTTTTGTCCAATGTATCCATGCTGTATATGGTATCCACCTGGTAACCATTTTGGTTATCACGACCGTTGCGGTATCATGGTTCTTATATTCTAGTAATCCTTATTTTACTTAATAATGGCCCCCAAACACAGGTGATGCTGGAAACTTAGATACACCAAAAGAAACCATAAAATGCTTTCTTTCAGGATCATCTCACCTCATCACAGGAAGGGTAAGTATGGTACAGTAGGGTATATGAGAGAGAGACCAAATTTACACAACTTTTATTACAGCTTATTATTATAATGTTCATATTTCATTATTTCTTATTTTTGTTAATCTCTACTGTGCCCAACTTATAAATTTAAAATTTTCAAGGTGTGCATGTATGGGAAAAATTTTTTTATGGAGTTCTGTATTCTGCAGTTGCAGGCATTCATTGGGAATGATGATCCCGCCGGGGTAAGAAGAGGCTACTGTATACTGTAGGCGTGCTAAGACTCAGAGGTCTGCACAGCCTAACAAGAATGCAGAGAAGGGGCAGCAGATTGAATGGACGGCCTCGTAAAGCTGCTTGTGGAAGGGACATTGGATCACTGAGGCTGGAGGAACACCAGTAAGTGGGTCACAGGAGAAGGTGGGGACTAGGGTGGGCAGAAGAGTCCCTCTGGAAGAAGACACAGGGAGAAAAATGGGGCATTTCAGGGAACCGCATGCCATTCTCTGTGACTGGGGAGAGCAGCATCCCAGCATGATGGAGAATAACCAGGAAGAGCTCCGCCCCCTAGGGCTGCAGGGTAGCAGGAGACGAGTCCTGGACCCGGCCCAGCATCACTTCTCAAATGCAGCAAAGGCGAAGGACACAGATAGCACCCAGAAGGAGGGACAGGTATACGCTGACCTGCATGATCCTGGTTTTGTGTTTTATTTGTTAACCGGAATGTTTAAGAAAGGGTGGGCCTGTGTACACGCTCCTGTGAACGCACACACTGTAAGAGAAGGACCGAGGGTTATTGGGAAAAGCTAGCAGCCGCGGTATCTCCCTAGTGGGACTGCTAACTATGGTCTTTTGCTTATCTTTATTTTCTACCATAAATGTTATTTTTATAAAATAACCAGTAAAACTGACCTTGTCGCCAAAGGTTTTCTATGTAGATTCCCATTTCCAGTGGTTGGTTCTCTTGTGTAAATTGCTGGCTCTTTTCAGCAATCAATACTCAGGTCACACGGCCTCAGGTTACACGGGCTCTAATCTGCTTCTCCCTCACCTCAGTTAGGATCTGCCAAAATCTTCCCCGAGAACACGAGGTGAGTGCCCTGGTGGAGCAGCTCCCGTTGCCACCTGCAGAATTCATTCTTTCGAAAGCTCGGGAGAGAGGTCAAGTTCCCTCTCAGCTCTTCCATCCACTCAACAGTACCTACCAAGGTGGGCTCTGTCCTGGGCACTGAGAGGAGAAGAGCAAGCAAACCCAAGTGGACCTCATGTAACTTCCTGAAGCAGAGAGCTATGGAAGTCCATGTTTCACACCCACAGTGAAGAATAAACACTTCCATTTTTGTGTCCCTGGGGTTTCCATGGGGAGATAGGTCTCAATTAGTCCAGATTATTTTTCCTTAAACATGTGAATGATTATTTTGCTTAATATAATACTATAAATTCGATACCCATTCTACTGGGCTTTTTCTTTTATTTAATAACATATCTTGAAGATTGTATCAGTAAATACTGTGTTTTGCAGATGAGCAAGCATAAATACATTCAGAAGGGGAACGTACACGTTTGTGAGTTTGATAAGCATTACTAAATTGCTCTCTAGAAGCATCGTTCCAATTTGCTCTCTCCCAGTACCTACCGTCCAGTGCCCTCGCTGACCCAGCATGGCATTGAATTCTTGATCTTTGCCCGACCATTAGGTAAAAAAAAAAAAAAATGATATCTCGTTTTTAGCTTCATTTGCATTTCTATTGTGAGTGCAGAATATGTTTGAATGGGATTAAAGAGCTATTTTGCTAAAAGCCTGTTTACTGCCAGCAGACGCAATCTCTTTAAGAGACAAGGACTGCAGACTCTCCAGAGAAAAACAGCCATGCAGCAGCAGGCAGCCTTGGTCTGTTATCAGCCACTACTGGGAAGCAACTGACTGCACTTCCTACCTATAACCTGAGTATTTAAAAGCAGCTTTTCTGGACCACAGCAGAGAAATCACAAAGAAGCAAACCAAAGTGCAATCACCTGCTCTCAGCTCTAGCTCTAGATACACCCTCATCCATCACTCCCAATATTTCTAGTCCATGAGGCTCTGAGAGACCAAGTACTTGCCCAGACTCACATGGGTCAGTCATACATGGAAGAGCAAGAATTGCATCCAGGTCTACAACACTCTGATGCCCAGGTTTTGTGTGCTACTCACCCAGCCCCCTGCCGTACTGAAGGGTTTGTGGTCCAGCAGCTTTCATCCTGTGGTCATAAGCCAAAAGGCCATATGTTTAACTTTTTAATCATGACCTTCTATGTAGAAGTGCAGGCATCCCTCAGGATCCCTTGGGGATTGATTCTGGGACCCACCCCCATGAACACCAAAATCTAAAGATGCCTGGGACAGTATTGGCATATAACCCATGAACATCTTTCCATATACTTTAAATCATCCCTAGATAGCTATGACACCTAATCCATGTAGAGGCCTTGGAGTCACTGCCACACTGTCTTGTTTGGGGAGCGTAGCAGAGAAATCTGTTCATGTTCAGTATAGACTCACTTTTTTTTCCCCAATATTTCCTATCCCTGGTTGGTTAAATCCACAGGTGCATCATCCATGGATGTGGATAGCTGTATACTAAAACACCACCTGCCTACTGAGCTTAATAAGGCCTTGATGGGATTTCTCAGGAGCCTGGCTTCACTCAGACTCAGTATCGTATTAACTTTAGGACTGGTTTTAGACATGCCTATGGCATATAGCAGGGATTGCTCGGAGACCTGAACCCTGTCACTAAGACCCCGCCAAGAGAGACTGGGGACTCCGTGTCTGCTGCAGAGCTGTGGCACTCGGCTCAGCAACTTGAGCAGGAGGACTTCCTGGGTGGCATGCTGATGACTCACCATGGGAACAGAGTGCCACCAAGTCCTGCCACAGACCCTGAGGATGGCAGGCTTAGCAACTGTAAAGCCCCACAGGAGGACTGCAGCCAGCGACATTCCACGGCTTCACATCGCGTTCCTGACACCGAGAAGATGCCGAACAACGGGAAAAGCACCTCTTACCCCAGCCTCTGGGTAACAGATCTGTTCAGACAAATCAGTCCCCTCCCCAGGCATGAAGGGACAGAGTCCGTGAAAGGAAACACTGTTTTGAGAAAACATACCTTCCAAAAAACTATACAAGTGAGGTTTGGGGACATCGCTCAGAGGTAGAGCACTTCCTACCTCGCACAAGGCCCTGGGTTCAATCCTCAGCATCAAGAGTGAACTTGCAAGCAACCCTTCAAGGGTGGAGCCCCTAAAAAGGCTACTTATGTTGCAGTCTAAGCACTGCCAGCTGGGACTAAGGGTTTAGAAATTTTTATAGGAATTTGACAGAGTAATTTTAAGCCTGATGAATCTAATAACAAAAATGCAGGTCTTGGAAAAAATTTTTATTATAACCATGAAAGTGAAGGAGTAGTTTGACATGGATGAGTGTTCACACCACAGGGGTCGTAATTACTCAGGACAAGGAAGCCCAGACCTCCTTTTGCACAGTGAAGGACTTCCAAAGGCCCCCACGTGTCTGGGACCCACTATGCGGGGCCCTTCATGGTGGGTCAGTACTGCCGGGGGTCACGATTCCTGCACCTGACGGCCTTTGGCAGACGTTAAGGCCACCACCAGGACTCACAGCGTCACCCTTGGAGGTTGGACTGAAAGTGTACAAAATGGCTTCTTGGGAGAGAATTTTCTTTTCAGGATTTCAAAAGAGACTGAGCAAAAGCTTCTGAGAAAATAATTGAGGAATTATGTCACATACTGCAGAAATCTGTATCCAAAACATTGGAGCAGCCAAATTCCAGAGTGCTGTGGAGAATTC
Source organism: Urocitellus parryii (assembly GCF_045843805.1). Classification (NCBI taxonomy): domain Eukaryota; kingdom Metazoa; phylum Chordata; class Mammalia; order Rodentia; family Sciuridae; genus Urocitellus; species Urocitellus parryii. The sequence goes on along the minus strand of NC_135539.1, from coordinate 25,146,527 downwards.
CTAAGGACATGCTAAGTGAAAGAAACCAGACACAAAAAGACAAGTATTATAGGTTCGTGCAGGCAGGGCCTGGGAGGAGGGGCTGGGGCCTTTGCTCACTGGGTGCCGAGATCCTACTGGGGATGATGATAAAGTTCTGGAAGGGGCTAATGGCAATGTTGTGAAATACTGTAAATATACTTAATGTGTGTGTATTTTACCACTAGAAATAAACAGGGATTACTAAGGCACTCTCTGAGTGATGATTGCTGATTAAAAATAACAAAAACAAATAATAAGACCTACAGGCTCGTCCCACCTGGACACAGGCACAGAACCTGTAAAACCAGGAATACACCTTTTGCTCTTGGGGGTGGGGGAAGCAGTTAGGAACTGGACTAGCGTCAAAACGCCTGTGATTCTGTCATTTGACACCCCCATTGATCATCGGCATCGTATTGAACCTTCCTCACCTCTGCAGGGAACCCTCTCCCCGCTGACTGTCGGAGCTGACTCAGCGCAGGGGAGCAGACTGGCTGGGGGGAGCCCACCGCCGAGCTCACCCTAGATGCTCTGCTGCCGAGGAGGGACCCTTCCACTCCATTCCTCTCTTTCATGGTCTCCAAACAAGCTCTCGGCCATTCTCCTCCATGGAGCCTATGTTCTTCTGGGGCTCTGACCCCTCTCACCCTCCCTCTGGCTCCAATCAGAACAGAGGTTCTTCACATCCCTGCTACAGCTTGCATGGGGTTCAAGTGCGTCCCCCAAACCTTCGTGCGCGGGAAGCTGTGTGGTGGCAGCATTGAGTGGGTGAAGCCTTAAGAGGTGGGGCCTCCTGGAAGCCACGGAGGCTCCGCTGGTCTCTGGGAAGCTGCAGGCATCTGGGGAGTGAGTTCTTGCAAGAGCAGGTTGCAAGACACTCAGCATGACAGCCAGGGGCCCCACCAGGACTCTGGAGCCGGGCTTTTGGATCCTCCAACCACCAGAGTCATGAGCCAAATAAGCCTCTTTACGAGTTCCCAGACTTGGGCGTTTTGTTCCAGTGACCCTAAACAGACCGCTGAGAGAGCCTGCACCAGCCTCTCCTTCTCCTTGTGTATTTAACAACACATTTTTTAGCATTCTTAAACAACTTTTAATTTTCTCATTTTTTATGTGGTGCTGGGGATGGAGCCCAGGGCCTCATGCGTGCCAGGCCAGCACTTTACCACCAAGCCCCAGCCCCAGCCCAGCTTCTCCTTCTCCCTGCATAATCCCTCCTGGGAATCCCACCCCCCCACCTCAGCCTCAGTAACCAATTCTCCCTCATCAAGGTTCTGGCCTCACCCCCGCCAGGCGGAAGCCCCCATCTGCCTGCCTCCTGGGCTCCCAAGGTGTCTGAGCTCAGCAGGATCAAACCTCCCCACAACTTCATGATCCTCCTGTGTTGGTACAAAAGGCTCCACCACCCACCCTGCCAGGAACCCAGGCTTGGAAGCTCTCTTGGACTTCTGTGACACCCTTCTGCATCACCCCCCACCCCCACTTCCCTTCCCACCATCCCTCCAGCAGAAACCCTGGTTAAATCATGCCTAGGCCCATCGGAAGTGTGAGAAGCTGGAGCAACCCTTGATTGATATCTGCAAACACTCAAATACCTGGTCCTAAGAACCTTGCTCACTACAAACCGGAGTGGGCAGACCTTCAGGGATAGGAAGCTGGGAGGTGCCTGGAGTTCAGGAATGCCACCCAGAACATGAGGACACCTTCCTTTTCTGCCACGTCTACAGCTGCACCACCCCCCCTCCAGTGTTCCAGTAGCAGTGGCAATGACAGTACGTTCTCAGGTCAGCACTGTCGTCAGGGACCCTGGAGGAGTTGGAAGCTGGGTAGGGTGCGATGACGGTGGCTGTTCAGTGTCTAATTCAAGCACAAAGCCCTGCTAGGGAGCCAGAGAACCATGCCTTTGAGATACGCCCTTCCCAAAAAGAGACCCAAATTACCATGCAGCGTGGTCTTGCTTCGCTAGAAATCCCCGCAGGACACCGGAGGGCAGCGGAGGGAGCTCCCGCATGGTTTGCATCTGTCTGGGGTGGCAGATTGTGGATGAGGTCACAGCAGCTGGCACGGCTGAAGCCTGAGCTGGGACCGACAGTGTCAGACAAGAGGTTCCCCAGGGAGAAGAGGCTTCCAGGAGGAGGAACCCGTGTGCCAGTTTGATGGCATAAGGAGACCTGGGTTCTTAGGACATAGCTGGTGTTGCATCATGGCCAGGAAGGGAGAGGAGGGAGATAAGATTGGAGAGGCCGTGGAGGCCAGGACCACACAAGAGCTTGCAGAGTGAGCTCACCCAGAGCCTTGGCCTTTGTGACCTCCCAAGCAAGAGTTACAAATCACGGACAATGAACTCTTGAAGGCAGATGTCAATTCACACCTCATCTAATCCAGGCCTCTCATTTCCAAGCCCAGGAGAGGAGCCCGTGAGAGCAAGGAATTCCACAGGCCTCCGGATGACCCTCACATGTCACACCATGTGACGCAGTGAAAACCCACACCCAGGGTCTCACCAAGAGAACCAGCGAGGGGACGGGGTGCCCCGGCACCTGCTCCAGGGGTCCCCTCTTGAAGACAAGCCCATGGAAGAAGTCACCATGTGCAGAGAGAATGGGCTGCACAAGGACTTCATGAGGAAAATAAATCTTCAAAGGCAGGCCCCAGACTGCGTGAGAGTCACCCCAGAATGTGTAACAGTACTTAAGTCCCACGTCCCCAACAAGCGCTCAGATGAACAATTAGCCTCAGTCCTAATCAAGAACAAATGGTTCACTATAAGTATATCACTGCTGATCCCCACACCCTAAAGGGGCACTTGAAACTCTCCTGTTTGTTGTTTATTTCAGAGCAGCAAAAGGGTTCTTAGCTGGTGTGAGCCTCTGAGGGGCTTCTAACCAGGTAGGGAGCCACCCCTGGGGGTGGGGGGGGGAAGCCCTGGCTCTGGATCCAGCTGGAGCAAGGTTTGAATGACAGCTCAGTAAGTGTGACTTATTAAGGGTTTTGAGGGTTGGGTTTTTCCCGTCCCTTTTCCTAGTCTGCATCCCTTTGGCACAAGAGACACATCACTGTAAAAATGGTCCTTCATCGTCTGTAGCACAGTGGTGTCGCCAAGCACTCCTGTCCCTCCGCCACTGCTCACTGTGCAAGTCCTCGAGGGAAACACCAGGCGGTCAAGCCCCGGTCCCACAGAGGAGGGACCACAAGGTCGTCCTTGGTCAGGGCCACTATCCCAAAGGCCGGGACACCCCCCCAGGAGCTGACCCAGGGCCACGGACCTGCACATGCCCCTCTCATGCTGCTGCAGAAGGACACTCCTCCCAGGGGGTGCATGGGGCAGTGGGCAGTGCAGGTGTCCCATGAAGAACACATGCCTCAGCAGAGCCAGGAGGATGTGTCCCCATGGGGACAGCCCCTCCCAGCTGCGAGGACTCCCGTGGCAGTTCCAGCTCCAGGCCCTTTCTTAATTGGTTCTCTCTAGTCACAGCGTTAGGATTCATTCTGAAAAAATCACAAAAGCATGGACTATCATCTGATCTAATGCAGTCCCCGGTCCTCCCACTTTCCTCCCTCCTTTCTCCCCTTCTGCTCTCCTGATCTACCGGCTGTTGACTTTTAGGTTTGTTTGTTTGTTTGTTTGTTTTTAATTAGTGCCTTCTGAGCGTACACAATGGTGAGATTCACCATAGTATATTCATATATGTACCTAGGAAAGGCAGGTAGGATTCATCCCACTGCCTTTCCCCACCCTAGCCCTCCTCCCTCCCCTCCATTCCCCTTTGTCCACTCCACTGATCTGTCTTCTATTTTTTATACACACTACCCCACTTATTATGGATCAGCTTCCACATATCAGCCAGAAGATTTGGCCTTTGGTTTGGGGGCATTGGCTGATTTTATCCAGCCTGATAGTCTCCAGTTCCATCCACTTACCAGCAAACATCATAAGGTCATTCTTCTTTATGGCTGAGTAATACTCCATGATGCATCCATGCCACATTTTCTTGATCTGTTCATCGGTTGAAGGGCACCTCAGTTGGTTCCACAGCTTTGCTACTGTGGATTGAGCTACTGTGAACATTGATGTGGCTGCGTCCACTGTGCTGATTTTAGACGTGTTTCCCATCTCTCCAAGCTTCTCTAAACTGTCTGGCATACTACCAGACACCCAGCGTGGCTGTGGGTTCTCTTTCCACCTGCCATATACCAACATGGGACACCTTCTGCAAAAATGGCCACCATCGTCTCCCTTTCAGGTCCATTCTGACGCTGCCCCAGGTGCCTTGCTCTGAGAAGCGGCGAACTGGGAATGCAACAGAGACCCGAGGAGTGTCTGCACTGGAGCTTCTCCCCATCGGTCTGGGGAATCCTGGATGCCCTGGGACAGCCTGTTGGATGACAAGAAACATGGCCCAAGTACTCCCTGCCCCAGCCGATGTGGAGCCAACCACCAGGCCAGTGAGAGCGTCATCCTGGGTCATCTGGCCTCCACCTGGCCAGCCCCCTCAAAGAGCTACCCTGCCAAAGCAGAGAGCAATGAGAAATAGCACGTTTGCTATTTACGGCGCTGTTGAGAGGGTTTGTTACGCGACCAAGGCTAACGAATGCACTCCTCAAACGCCAGGTCCCTGGTGTATGGCCCAGGCTTCTCCTTGCTCCACGAGGAGATCCGTGCATCAGCATCTAAATGATGATGTGCTGAACCATGGCTCGGCAAAGCCTCCTCGGCTGTCAGAAATTGCAACACATGTCTTTTAGACACCTCAGGTCCAAGACTGACGTGGGAACTCATTATCCCCCCAAAACCAAAACAGAGGTCCTGTTGCCCTCCTCCTGGCGTGAACCACGGAGCTTGCTCTCAACGCTCCCCTCTCCTTTATCAGCCGGTCACAGGCTTCTGTCAGCTTAGCTTCTTGCTCCGTCTTGGCTCCTGTCATGGCTCTTAAACCACGTTATTTCTACCCCGAGAGAATCTCAAAGACTGTCTTACCAAAACCCATGCAGTAGCACCTGACCAAGCTCCTGCCCTCAGATGTCCTCTTGCAATGCAGCTTCTACCCGAGCCAGCTGCTTCCCCACGGGGACGTCTTGCCCGAATGCCTTAACGTGTCACATCAGCCCATTCCCAAGCTGCCCCCTCTGCACTGACATCCGCAGTCTTTAGTCATGCCCGTCTCATGCTGGGAGTTCCCCCAGCACCCTAGCTGCCTCATGCCCCTGGCCCTTGGCACATGTGGTGGGCACAGACAAGACACATCTGTGTTCTCTGTTACCTTTCTGGGTTTCTCACATCCTGTGCACCCAGCACCCTCCCACCCACCCAGGAGAAGCCAATCCCCTCCCCTGAGCTACTGCTGCCCTCCACACAGCCCTTGAATGCAGCAATATCACACTATACTACGGTGATCTGAGCATATTTCTCCCTCTCCCACCATCCCAAGACCTTCCTGCCAATTTTTTTAATTAATTCATTTATTTATTTGTTCAATCTCTACCAAATTTTGAACAAGTTTGCTAACAGAAAAATGTATAAAGTCTTGAGAGTTAAGACTTGTGTTTGGAATGTCCCTTCTGGTGTGAGCCCCTGGTGAACTGCCAGCTGGTGCTGGAAGCAAGGTCACCTACAATCTCAGGAAGAAGTCCTAACCACGAGGAATCCGGTGATTCCCACAGACGATCTCACGCCCGGGCAAGTGTTCTGATCAAGAGGAAGAGTGCCACGGAGACAAGGGGTAGAGAGCACCATAAAGTGTGGAAGACCCCATGACACGTCCCAGGTTCCTTCCCCACTGGGGTGACGCAGTGATGAGAGCACCAACACCAGAGAGGAAAGGACTGAGTCCACGCCACGGGGTTGCTGTGCCACCTCCCAGGCTCTATCACTTCTTGTCTTCAGACCGAGGAGTTGAACCAAAGGGTTTCAAAGTCCTGTTGAATTCCACCATCCACGTTCTCAAGCGCCCAAGGGGAGCTCAAGGCGTCCACAGCTCCCCAGGCCTCCACCCCTTCCTGGAGACCGCCATCGCACCCCACGGATCTCAAGTCTGGAAATGTCATCGCTTGCAAAAGCCCCCCGGGGAGCTCTGATGCAAAACCCATTGGGCAGCTCGGGCACCATAGAGCAACCCTCTGCTGTCTCAGTCCAGCTACGTCGACTACCCACAGAGGAATGGTTTCCGTGGGAATAGATCTCCAATTCCATATCAGCTGCAGCAAACATAGGATCCGATTGACATGAAGTCAGTCAGGGCACTGGCTAGAACACGTCCATTGGCTGGCTTACGGAAATGACCTTTGTAGTCTAATATTTCAACATCTATATTATCACCCTTTTAAGCATGTGATTTGGTATAATCTTGACCCAAATACTTTTATGTAAACCCATCTTAGTTTTTTTGTTTTTTTTTTTAATGAAAGTCAGTAACCAGATAATTATTTCCTGTCTAGGCTTTCACAGCCGGCAGCCGGGAACATCAACTAGAGAGTAAGATACTTATGAGCGACACAAACCAGCAACAGGATAAGCCAAACCACGCACATGGATGTGCCGCTGACCTGGGGGGTGTGTTGAAGCAGATGCTGCAGCCGCCTACCCGCCTCGACGTCTTCCTCACTAGAGCAACCTGCCCATTGCCAAGCAATGGGCTGCAGTGAGTCTACCTGGACAATCCTCTCCCTAGATGAAATGCTACCTTTTGAAGCCCCTCCTGGGTCTAGAGACAGCCATGAGATGTACCACCAGACAATGAAACATGAAAGTCAGATCGTTGGTTCACTCTTGGGAAATAACCACTCCCTGCTTGATAAAAAGAGACTCCTTTTTGCCTCCCAGGTACCAGCCTCCTTTCTTGAAGGCAAAGGGCTACAGCAGCCATTTGGTGATCATGAGGCATTAAACATGCAATCTAAATACTCATACCCAAAACCAGCAGAGTAGAAAATGAGAATGAGCATGGAACTTAGTGGCTTTAGGGAGCCACAGCCCCAACCCCATAACTCCTACCAGCAGACTGTTGGTTATATGATAAAACTATGAATCTTTATTATGAGTTTTTACTGATCCAGCCACTGGAGAGCCTCATTTCCTACCACCTGTGGCCAAAAATATACCCTAAATAAATCTGTTTCTGGTCAAAAGAATAATCTGCAGGAGGCCACAAGGCATGTTTGGAGTTCCGTGCCAGCGAGTAGGGAAATTGCTGTCACCAGGGAAGAGGCCTTTCACCAACTGCCTGAAGGCTGGGAGAGGCTGGGAGAGGCTGGGGAGGGGATGTGGGAGCAGTAACAGCTTTTGTGGAGAAAGCTTGAAATGTGAGAAAGGAACAAAAGGCTCCGAGTTTATCATCTGACACTCTAGCAGGGGAGTCTTTACAATGGAAATGTACAAGGATTTCTTTTCTAAAAATCTAAGTCAAAAAAATCCCAAGAGTCACGGAAACCTGCTTTGCATTCAGCCGTGTTCTCTGATCCGCTCTTTAGCTCTTCAGCGTGGTGGCTCTGTCGGTGATCTCGGGTCCCGCCCCAGGGCCCCGCCCACTGCATGCAGGTCCCATGAGCCCACCCTGGCAACAAGGTCTGCTTTTGGCCACTGGGGTCTTAGCCGCTGTGACTTCAATGGTCTTTCTACAAATAAGTCCATCAAGTCCCCGGGGATTCCAGAGACCGCGCTGGAATAAGATGCTCACATCTGGAAGTGGTTTCTGGAAAACATTAAGAAATTCAACACACACTCCATCTCCTCTCTCTCTCTCTCTCTCTCTCTCTTTCTCTCTCTCTCTCTCTCTCGCTAACACTTAAGGAAATTAAAAAGAACCGATTGGTGTGCAGCACATTGGCACATCAAAGTCCCCAAAGGAAAATATTTGAATTTTTTCCATCTATTTTCCTCTCCCGTTCTTGACGCTTCTCGACGAGAAGAAAGGTAGAGCTTACGTTTTATGTCAACACAAAAGGCCTCTGCTTGTGTGCATTACTTATTAAAGTATTCAGCGATTCAATGTCAAGGTATGTATTATACATACTTTTTTTTCTAGGCCATTATCAGCTTTCTTACAACACTATTATTCTTCAGCCCAGCTAATGCTCCTGTCAAAGATTTAGCAACAAGCATGGAAAATGTCAAACAGTGGGGAAGAAACCAAGCTGTTTCCACAACTGCTCAGAGAGCCGCAGTGTCTTTTATGGAAAGAGGCATCCCTGCCCCACGAGCAAGCGCCAACCATGTGCGCCGGGAAACGGGGAGCGGGAGGGTGTATTTGTTTTCCTCTGCGCACCTGAGCCCATCTCCCTGGAATAAGTTCCCTTTCTTCTGCTGCCAATGTGCTTAATAAAACAGGGCCTGTGTGGCCACCCTTTCGCCCTCTCCCCAGGAGGTGCCTGCTCCGAACGAGACGGAAATCAGCCGGGAGAGCAGCCCGCGCTGTCTGCGGAGAGTGTGGCAAAGATTTAAGGGGCACTAAAAGGCTCCTCTGGAGAAAAATATTTTCCCAACCTGCTTACCAGGGTGCCTGGAATTACAACCCCTCTGCTTTAAGGCATCCAGCACCTCCATTAAAATGCAAATAGGGGAGGTGAGTTATTTTATCAAACTATCACATCCGAGCTGGAGCTGGGTATGATTTAATCCGGACCCCTGAAGCGCTGGGACACAGGGACCACGTCGGGTGTCAGCAAACACGGCACTGAGGTTTTAGGGTTCAAACTGTGTTGTCCAATGCGTAGGCCTAGGGCAGGGATAGAACTCAGTGGCAGAGGTGCCCAGGATGCTCTGAAGGTGCCCTGCGGTCTGGAGTGGGCACACCCAGGCAGAGCCTCCCCGTGCTGCCTGAGCAACAGTCTGTCCCAGGGCCGAAGCTGCCGTCCTGCAGTTGGAGGGGTATCCAGAAGCACCAGTGCACAATTGGCTTCTTTTGTCCCTAATGGACTGACTAGTATGGCCTTGACCCTGTCTGCATCTGATCAGGACTCACCACTCCAGCCCCAGAGAAGTCAGAGGCAGCGTGGCTCTCAACACTACCCTCCAGGATTCCTATTTCCCCCACTGAAATGAGTCACCACCACAACAGGGGACTGGCTTTGGCCAATGACACCCAAGCCAAGTGGCCCACATGCCTCCAGGCCAAAGCACCTGGGTCCCCCACGCTCTCTTCTTCCATTGTGGTGAACCCTGAAGCATGAGGAACTTGAGATAAAGAACTTGAAGGTCAAAGCACTGTGGTGGACACAGAGAGAACACCCAGAGGCAGCTCAGACCCGCCCTTGGCCGTAACTGGGCAGGAATGAACTCCCAGGTGCTGGGCACTGGTACCTTGGGGTCACTACATCAGCACACCCTTGCCTGTCCTGTTGCCCACGGACAGCACCCGTGAAATCCCATCAGGCCCTCACGTCTGAGTGAACTCCATGCACTCCCCATTCAACAAATACTGAGCACCTACTACGCACCATGTAAGAGCACAAGTACCAGAGACTTAGTAGTGACCTTAAAGACAATGTCCTTGGGCTCATAAAGGTCATATTGTAGCCAAAGAAGAAAGATCATAAATAAGTTTATTAGTTAGGGTCAGTTTGGCTGAGTAGAGCAGAAAACCCAGATAACACCTTTTGGGGCAGATTAGATCTAGTTTCCCTCACATAAATCAAGTCTTGGGACTGGACGTCCGGAACCCATACGGGGAATCTATAATGCCATCAGGAACCCAGACTTCTCCTACCTTGGGATCTTCCATACTTAGCAGGCAGCGGTCAGCTTCCAGAGCACCTCGTATTCCAAAATGACTGCCATGGCTCCATTGAGTGTATCCATTTTCTAACCAGAAGGAAAAGAAAGAAGGAACGGCAGGAGGGTGCCCCCAGCTAACTCAGGCCCCTGTAAGGAGCTTTCCCTGGAGCCCGTGCCCACAGGTAACACGTACAACTTACTGACTACTCCTACAACCAAGGGAGACCCGAAGGGAAATGGAATCCCAGTTGGATGTATTTTTGGACCAAAAAAAAAATCAGGTTTTGTGAGTAAAGGAGAGATGAGAATACACATTCAGTAGGCATTTAACAGTCCCTGACCTAAGTAAAAGTGGATTTTAGCTGGTAATAAGAACTTTCCAGGGGGAAATGTGATTAAAAACACATGGAACAACTTTATCTAGGGCAGAGAGGGGAGACTTTCTAAGCAGGTGGCACGGGAACGGGAAGAAGTCCTCCAAGGGCAAGTCTGGGGAAGGGCACCCTAGGCAGAGGAAACGATGAAAGGCAAGGCCTGAAACAGGAACAAAATTTGTGTGACCAAGTGTCTTGGTCCATTCCGTGTTGCTATAACAAAATCCCTGAGGCAGGATAACTTATGAAGAGATCATTGGGCTCATGATTCTGCGGCTGAAAGATCCGAACAGCATGGCTCCAGCAGCCTGGGGGGGGGGGGCCTCCCTGCTACATGCCAACATGGCAGAGGAGCAGAAAGAGGATCAGCCGTCTGCAGAAAGGCATGGGAGGACCTCACTTTATAACAACCCACTCTTGCAAGATCTAGTCCAGTCACACAAGAGCTGACCTACTCCTGTGAGACACCAGTAATTCATCCCTGATGGTGGAGGCCCAGGCCCTGACGACCTTCCACTAGGCCTCACCTCTTAAAGGGTCTCTCCCCTTAAAACTGCCATTCGGGGGACTAAGTTCCAGCACAGGAACCTTGGGGAACACCCAAACCTCAGCCCCAAGGAACAGACAGTCCAAAGTCCCCCAGGGAGGTCCGTGGGTGAGGGGAGCATCCAGGTGATGGACACGCGTGTGTACTTGCGGCCAAACAGAACAAACTTGCACTTGAGACCTGGCATCCACTGAATATGAAGTCTCTTACCTAGGATTTTTGGGAAATAAAAGAAGGACAGAAGGAAGGAAGGAAGGAAGGGAGGGAGGGAAGGAAGAAAGAGAGAGAAAGAAAGATCCCCCAGTGGGTGGGAGTGGAGGGAGGGAGTGGACCTTGGTGGAGGCAGGGAAAAACCGAGTCCTGGAGGACCGTGAGCCAGGGCTTCCCTGCAGGTGCCCGCAAGGAGCGAGCCGAGGAGCAGGATGGAGTGAGGCCACGGGGCTGCTGCTCTGGACACCTTGGGCAGGGGTCTGTAGGACGACAGGGGTGGTGACGGACCAAGAGGCTGCTCCCAGGGAGGAACAGCGGCACAGGTGGGCCAGGCTGAGGAGGCGGTGCAGGTGACGGTCAGCCTAACGGTCACCTGCTGGGAACCCTTCCACCAGAACATGGCTGATCCTCTGCAGGCCCAGACAAAGCTCAGAGATAAGGAGGGCCTCCAGAATTGGAGTCTTTCAAAGAAGATGTGACTGAGTGAGCCGGGGAGGAGAGGCTGAGAAGGAAGGTCACCAGAGACTTTGGCTAGCAAGTCGCTGACATAAAGAACCGTGGACTCCAGGCCAGCCTGGGGGTGGGGTAAGGCAATGACGCAGAGGCTCGCCCTGGCCACAGCGGGCCTCTCCTCCCCAACGTTGCCAATGCCCACTTCCTGTCTCTGCTCAGCTTCTGCACATGGGCACCAGCTGCACCAGCTGCCTGGCCCCTGCTGATCCCCCTCCCAGACCACCTGGACTACCCTGCTGTCACAGTCTGGTCCTGGCCACCTTCAATCACCCGAGGCCCCTGCCCTGGACTGCCACGCATCTGGGAAGAAACAGAGAATTACATACAGCACAGTGTGAAGCTCAGGCGAAGGCCGACCCTGCTCAAAACCAGGCTGCATGGCTTTCCAGCCGCGTCAGGGCGGCGATACTTAACCTTCCTGCGCTCCAACTTCTTCATCTGCAAAGTGAGGATTCTGATCAGAGCGACCTCATCGGGCAAAGGTGGAAATCAAATAAATTATTGAGAATCACTCAGAAGAGCCCGTCACGTGCACCGAGGCTCTCACCTTGCTCCCCGGTGCAGCTGAGGTTTTTATTATCTTCCTGCCTGGCTCAGATGGAAGCTCACCCCCTCCTAAAACACTCCCGGCCTTCATTTATCCACTTTCTCTAAGTAGCTCATACTCACCATTCATGACACACAAGCCACGTCTTACCACACGCTGACCCGCTCTCTAAGTGTTGGAATCCCTCAACTTGGCACCTGAGTCTGCGCTAATTACTGCAGCTGATGCATGAAGTCACGCCTGGCCCCAAGGTCACTGTGTGCACCTCCACTCTGCTCGCCAACCCGGCCAGGAGCCCATCGCAGGGTCTCTCGCACCTTCACGAGACAGCACGGAGCTGACTCGGAAGAGGGACTGCCTAACACCTGGGGACTGACACCGGCCTTCCCTAGGGAGGATGCAAAGAAGTGAACAGAGGTGTCAGACGCTTCAGAACTGAACTAACCGACCTCCATAATCTCCAAGTGAGCCTTGGGCCAGGCCTGCGTATCCTGGAGAGAAGATTGTCCTGCATTTAAAGGTCTCAAAATCCTTCCAAGAGATAGTCAGACTCGTTCAAGACAAACACCCATGACTTTAGCCTGACCCCTAGACCCCTGGGGGTCAGCTGAGGGACTGCTGTCCCTCTAAAAGGATAAGCCCTTAGGCCCATTAGCCCCGGCCCCTCCCAATCTAGGGCCTGCAGAGATGAACCCACCCACGGCTCTGAGGTGACCAAGCAGAGGACACAGCCCACAAATAGCTCCTGCAGGGAGCACAGTGGGCCTGCCTAGCCCCCCAGACCCCCTACACATCCCCTCACACTGCTGGGGGTCGAGCAGAACAGGGGCTCAGAACCCCAAATCTGCTGCCAGACCAGAGGGAGGAACTCAAGCCACAGGCTGTCACTCACCAGCCGGGTGACTCAGTGACTTCACCTCTGTGTCCTCCGGGTCTTCATCTGGGCAGTGGATGAACTAGTACTGGTCCCACAATTCCTGTGTCTCAAGGAGGAAGGGACGTCAAGTGCTCATTCTGCCGAGGGCAGTGCCTGGCTGAATTGTGCTGTGTCGCAGCAGATGAGGGCCACATGGGCCACTTGAGGACATTTCACTCGCCGATGGATGTACTGACCACCAAGGGCTGGTGAGGCTCTGTCACCAGCGATATCTATGAGTGGTGTCTACAGTGTCCTCACACAGAACCACTGGTGATGCATTTCTCAGAAAGCATCCCATCCATCAGTGACATGGGACATGTTCATTCCCCAACATGCACACGTGTGTGTGTGTGTATGTGTGCGCGCACTTGAGTTCTGAACATTTCTAGGAAAGTGCATTTACAGGACTTTGGAAAATAAAGATACTGAGAACGAGTGCTTTCCCTCGGGGACTTGGCTGCCTGTTAGTAGGTAGAAGAGTTCTCACCGAGAGCAGAGGCATCAGGAGCTTGCTGGGCTCCCAGCCTCCCTTGAACTTGAATCACCTAGAGGGCTCCTTAAAACCCAGATTCCCAGGCCCCAGAGAGAGGCTTCTGCTTCTGTCCGTCAGGCGGGGACCTGGCTTCCGCCATGTGAGGGCAGAGGAAGAAGGCCTACACCAGAGGCCGTGCCTTGACCTGGAATTCCCCCCACACCGTAAGGAGCCAGCTCTGCTCTGCTCTGTGTGAATGACCCGGTCCGTGAACCCTGCCACCTCAGCACAGATGGATCCAGATGGCGTGCGTCACCAACATTCACACCCCGGCAGAGCCTGAAGGGAAGGTGTCTGCTGGTCACTGTGGGCTCTCAGGCCATCAGCGGCCCTCCCTGTGCTGCTGCCCCCATCCGACCTCTGTAAACTGCATTTCCCAGCCTCCTTTGCCAATTGGCTTCTGGTGGATTTCCACCAAGGAGAGGCACTGCAGTGCCAGGAGGGAGCAAGAAACACCAGGCAACCCCCTTCCCTCCCCGCCCACCCATCTCCTCCTCCGGTGCCTCCCACTGCAACTGTGCTCCCGGGTCCCCATGGCCACACAGGCTCCTGGGCCCAGCAGCAACCCCCCCCCCCCCCCCCCCCCCCGTCCACGTCCCCTGCAGGTGAACTCTTCCTGGGCTGGCCGGGGTGGGCCGCTCTGTCCTTGCTGGTCTCCGATTGATGAACAGGTGACAATGACTCATCGGCTTCTCTCCTCACCTCCCTTTTCAGGCCTCAGGACTGGAGTCGGGCTGGGATCTCCCAAGCTGCCAGGAACAAAGCCTCCCGTTCAAAAGTTAAGTGGAAAAGTAACTCCTCAGCAGGTGGTGAACACAGATGAAAGCGGGGATAAGTAAACTCTGATGCATGAAGCAACAGAATGATGAATTAGTTCAAATGCTGCTTTTTATGATAAGACCACAAATATAAACAAGCCTCTGACAAATATAATTAAGGGAACATTCTTAATTAGAAATGAGAATGGAGATAGGAAAATTCATAGAAAATAGATTTCTCCCCCAAATCCAAAGAGAATGTTACCACACTTAGAGGTTGATAAACTGAAATCCATGATGAGATGAGTCATTTCTAGAAAGATATAGATTATGAAAAATAATCCAAGAAATATAAGTCTAAAGAGAATAATAACCAAGGAAGAAACAGAAAATGCAGCTAGAAACAAGAATCTTTCTACCCAGGCTATTTCTCTGCTTTTCGGGAACAGCCTCAATGCTGTGCAACACACCTGGAATGAAGGGGATAGGAGCCACTCTGTGCCCGTCAGCAAGCGTGAGCCTCTTCCTACAGCCTGATGAAGACAAAACCCACATAAAGAGAGCTACAGGCAGGGATCACATAGGAATATGAACGGGAAAAGAACACGCTCACCTCTCAGAGAGAGCTTGCCGCCGGCTCTGGAAGCACCAGATGTTTCAGATCCTTAGGGAAGAAAGTTTTGTGTATAGGTTTGCTTTGTTTTCCAGCTTTGCTGAGATATGTCTTTTTTTTTTTTTTTTTTTTTTCCTTAAAGACAGAGCTTTGCGGTGGCTCACAGGCTGGATTCAAGCTCCTGGGCTCCATTGATCCTCCTGCCTCAGCCGTCCAGGTGGCTACGGCTGCGCCTCCAGGCCTGGCTCAGGATGTACCTCTTACTCCATGAAAACACGGAACACTTCACAGATCCGTGTCACCCTTGCAGAGGGGCCCCCTGATGTGCTCTGTCATTCTCTCCCTGACACACGTGCTCCTGGCCTGAGCACAGGAATGACAACTCCACAAGTTGAAAGGAATCACATGGGACAGCCCACACATCACACAAGGAAACAGCCAGGGGACAGAGGACTTCCCACACCTACAATCAAAGGGAAACATTGAGAGGAGATGTTCACAGCAGAATCAGCAACGGGCTGGTGCCTGTGTCCCGTGCCCACTAGGTAAACTGGCCACAAACCTGAGGAGACAATCCCTCCCTAAAAGAGTCTGTTCGTCAACACGCAGGTGTGAAAATGTCCCACTTCAGCCAGGTGTGGTGGCCGCTACCTGTGTCCCAGCTACCTGGGAGGCTGAGGCCCGGAGATCACAAGTTCAAGGCCAGCCTCAGCAACTTGAGAGACTCTGTCTCAGAATTTTAAAAGAAGAAAAAAAAACCATCAAAGGGCACTCGCCTAGCACAGGCCAGGCCCTGGTTCCTCTGAGCAACCCAGTAAAAATAAAAACCATAACAACGTTTAGCTTCACTTGGGATCGGAGAGACGCCTGCTCAAGCGACGCTGTGAGGTACCTTGCACCCTCTGCTCCAGGAGAAGGTTAGACGTTGTCCAGCGTCAGAACCCCGCAGCCCAACTGCTCAGCTCACGCACCCCCGCTGCCCTAGGAGCTGACCAGCACTACCTCTTGGCAACACACACAGACACACCGTCCAGCTTCATAGCAAAACCCCTTTATCCTAAGGACTCTTTCACACAGCGTGGTGGTTGAACCCAGGCCTTGCGTCTTGCTAAACAGGCTTCCACCACCAGCGCCACTCCTGGCCCCCTAAGGAATCTTCAGTGATTAAAAAAATAAAGTTGCATGAGATATTCATTGCAAAGTCATTCTAACAACCACACAAATAAATAGAAACACTCTCACTTCAACAACAGGGCAATGATTAAGGAAGGTTATAAATTACACTTCATAACGATGATAAAAATTACATTTTTTTAAGAACCCTCATGTATCCTTCCTCTTTTAGGCTGCGATCATCCCCTGAGGTAGGTAGGAAATGGCTAAGACTCTGCAGAAAATCCCTTGCACAGTGGCTCTGGAGCACCCAACCCCCAGCCCCAGGCCCTGGGCCTGCTAATGGGGTGGTTATGAATCTGCGCTCTGAGTCTTGGCTTCTTCATCTGCAAAACAAGGATAATTAGAGTCCCCAAAGAGTGGCCCTGAGGATCAAATGAAGCCTCCCCAAGGTCTCTGAGCTCTTGGTAAAGGAGCTAGCACTCAGCACGTTATTAAGAGTAATGACAATGCAAAACTGTGTCTCTTCAGCTGTGTGCACGCTACAACACCACAGTGCACTCTACACCACCACAGTGCACGCTACACCACCACAGTAAACGCCACAACACCACAGTGCCCGCGACCACAGACAGACGGGGACCAGGAGGACAAGAGGTGATGGAAATGGCCCCCAAACAAGACAAACGCATCCCTCGCTTGTAGGAATTATTTTGGTTTTGGTGCAAATGGAAATCCAGAGGGAAACAAAATCTCCTCAACTGGACTTCCACCTCTGGGGGAGGCTGATATTAACCCTGGGACCTCTGTGCCCACAACACTTGGAATAATAAACTCAGCACAGTGCCCCCTGGGGAACCATAGGTGTGTGGCCCCATGGTGGGTGGCACTACTTCGCCTGCCCAAGGGACAGCATTTGTTGGCCTCGGTAATGTCCTAGTGCCTGGCCTTGAAGACCAAGTGTTTTTTTGTTAAAACTGAGACTCAGAATCACCTTAAGAAAACCTCTGGGTAGTTGAGACGCGTATCCAAGTTGGCATCTGCTGAACAGCCTCATCCCCTAGGGGTGCTGGGACCCATGGGCTGGGGAGCACAGGTCCACCCTCTCCAGTCAGGTGGAAAGCTGCCCCTGCCAGCCCCTGCGTGGTCACCGGCCCCGGAGGGCAGGCTGGAATGCACGCAGCTGAGGGACACAAAGGGGCCTGATCCGAGTTGAGCGTGAGAGTGAACAACAGCCTTTCTGACTCAGAAATGTGCAGTCACTGACTAAGCTCCAGTAACAGAAGTGACAAGTTCAGCAAAGGATATAAATTCAGAAGAGAAAAAGCGGAGATGACACAGAATCTACATGACTAGGGGCTGAATCACACTGAGCTTGACTCATGCCCAAATACCTGTTCTGCTGGAGATGAGGAACAGGCCTCTCAAACCCAATGTGCCAAATGCCAAGTGAGCTCTGGGATCTCTGCACTCACCTGCTCTGCTCCCCATCAGGTGGGGGCTGCCCATTCCCTCAGGCCTTTAGCTGGAGTCTCCGACTCCCGCATCTCGCTCACGTCTCCAATCCAATCCATCGGAAAATCCTATTGGCTCCATCTTCAAGGTACACAGAATGCTGGGTATGGTGGTGCAGGCATGTAATCCCAACTCAGGAGGCTGAGGCAGGAGGATCACAAGCTGCAGGCCAGCCTCAGCAATTGAGTGAGGTCCTAAGCAACTTGACAAGACCCTGTCTCAAATTAAAAAATAAAAATAAAATGGCTGGGGATGTAGCTCAATGGTAGAGCAACTGCTTACCTACACAAGGCCCTGGGTTTAATCCCCAATACCACAAAAAAAACCTAAAATTAAAATCACTTATGATACTATATGTTGGCAAGGTTATGGAGGAACTAGATCTCTCATACTGGTAATACTGGAATGATAATAGAAAATCTACCATCTAATTAGAAAATAGTTTGGCCTATATTTACCACAGGATCCAGCCATTCTACTACTAGATATTTACCCCAGAAAAGAAAAGGCCTATGTCTATACAAAGACTCATACATGAGTGTTCACAGCAGCTTAACTTTTAGTAGCCAAGAATCAGTAACAACACAAACATGCAGACTCATGTAATACACAAACTGTGGCATATCCATTCAAAGGAATACTATATGGCCATAAAAAGAATCATTTTCAGATTCATCCAATATGGATGAATCTGAAAATAATCATGCTGAGTGATAGAGATTAAACTGGAAAAAAAGCATACACTGTATGATTCCATTTATGTAGAATCTTAAGAAAGCAAATTAACTTATAGCCATAGAAAGTGGATCAGTGGTTACCCGGGAACACGTAACAGAGAAGAGGAGCACCTGGGGAAATCATTAAGAGGCAGGAGGAAATCTGGGGAGAGCGAAGTGTGCCAACTGTCTTGACAAGGATGATGGCCACAGCCAACCAAAGACCAGACAGAGGAACTGAACTACGGTCGCACACCAACTTAATTCCAGATCAAAAATGCCTGTGCATCGAGGGAGCCAGTCGGAGCAAAGAGGCAAGCTTCTGAATTGGGAAGAAATATTTGTAAATGATATAGACAATAAGGGGTTGATATCCCAAATATAAAGCACACTCCTCCATCTCAGCCACAGCAAAATGCAGACGTCCCAGTTGGAAAATGAGCCAAGGAGAGGAATAGACATCTCTATTGACATATCTCCTAATAGGAGATAAATAAGTGGCCAAGGAGCTCAGGAGAAGGAGCTGCACATCAGCAGCCCTCAGGGGAATGAGGAGAAAGCAGGCCAGGGCTGGGCGCAGCTCGGCCGCAGAGCACTTGCCCAGCCCACGCGAGGCCCAGGGTTCCACCCAGCACCTCACCAGCACGCACACCTATGCACACACACACACACACACACCTGGTGGAATTCCTCCTATCCAAAAAGTAGAGGGAGGAGTGGGAGGAGTGGGTGGGGGGAGAGGAAGAAAGGAAGGGCGGGAGGGAAACTAACACGAGCTAGGGAGGAGGTGAAGGTGAAGAAACAGGAATGCTGTGCTTCTTGGTGGAAATGGAAAATGGTGCAGTTGCTATGGAAAACAGCGTGACGATTCCCCCAAATGCTAAAGATAGAATTAGGATAGGATCCAGCAGTCCCACTCCCAGGTATGCACCCCAAAGAATTAAAAGTAGGGTCTCCAGTAGATGCTCATACGCGCACGTTCACAGTCGCGCTACTCGCAATAACCAGAAGGCAGAAGCAAGCAGGGCCCCTGACAGACAAATGGACTTTTAAATGTGGCGTAGATGTTACAGGGGTATGAACAACAATCCTTTATTCCAATGGAACATAATTCAGCCCTGAAGAGGAAGAGTTCTAGCAAATGCTGCGGCATGGATGGAGTTGAGGCCACTGTGCCAAGCAAAGCAAGCCGGCCACAAAAACAAATCCCCCTGACGCCACTGACACGAGGTAGCCAGGGCCATCAGATTCAGAGAGTAGGATGGTGGCCCCCGGGGGTCAGGGAAGGAAGGGCGCGGAAGCGATTGATGGGTACAAAGTGTCTGTTTTGCAAGATGAAAAGAGTTCTGGAGACTGGTCATCCAGCAAAGGACTGTTTCAACACTAATCAACTATGCACTTAGAAGGGGCAGGATGACATCCTTTAAGTCACGTGAATTTTGCCAAAAGTTTTTGAAATTTTAATGATCAAATTGCAAACCTCTCAGTGGGGTCTTCCCAATGTGCTACTTAAAACTGGGACACCTGTCTACTCCACCAGTCTCCTTCCTGCCTCTCTGCTCGGCTTTCCAACACAGTCCCCACCATGATTCTTGGCTTATTTCTGCCATTTCTGTCTCTCCAAATAGAATTAAGCTCAGAAAGATGAGGAGTGCCTCATTCTCTGGCACAGTGATTATAGCCCCAGCAAGTGGTGCAGGCCTGGCTCAGGGGAGGTGCCTGATGGTTATTCGGGGAGGGAGGGAGGCAGGAAGGCTGGTTCTGACCTTGAACATCAAGTGCAGGGGCCCTATGGAGACACTCAGCCTCGTCTACCAGGAGGACCAGACACTAAGCTTTCTGGAGCAAAAGCCTGTGGACACACCTAGCCCTTGAGACTTCACCCGCGGCTCCCACAGGGAGCAGCCAACCTCCCCTCCCACATGTCAGTGGAGGCTCCAAAAGGTCAACTTGATCCAGTTCACGCCAGCTGCGCACGGCAGAGCCCACGCCTTAGCCAAGACTCTGCCCCTGGCCACCCACTCCCAGGACGCCTGCCCCAGTGCCTGGCTTCTCAAGTCCACATCCTGCGTGTCATTCACAGTGGCACTGATAATAATCAGTTCCATCTGTTGGGTAGTCAGCCCTTGTGCCATGAATGTCCATTTGTCACACCCAGAACCTGGCATCTGGAAGGCCACCTCTGTAGGGTTTAGGAGGGGACTGGTCACTGAGCAGACAGAGAGGAGGCCGACCTCCTGCTCTCTCCCCAACCTGGAGGCAACAAGGAACCACCAGATGCCCTCCTGGAGCAGACACCGAGCAGACAGACACGGAGCAGACAGACGGACGTCAACCCGAGCCACAGGCCTGCATCTCCCGTCCGCCGGGCCGGGGTCCGTTCAGCAGCCCTGCAGTGCCCGGGGCACTCCCCCGCACCGGAGGTGGCCTGCCGTGGGAGCATCCAGAAAAGAGCACACGCAGGCTCCTCTGAGGCTGTAACCTAAGTGACAAAGGCGCTCCCTCAGCCGGGAACGTCCCCGGCGCTGGACCAGTTGCCTTGCCAACGAGCCACGTCTCCACTCTGCGGAATCCAATTTCTGAGCAATGTGACAGTGACAGGCCCAGAGACATGACACACGGTTCCAAGGTGCCTTTGAACACTTGCTGATCCGCTGGGAACAACGTGGTCCCCGGCCGCCCGCAGCAACACGGGCACATGCAGGCCAGCGCGCTCGGGCCCAGTTTGTGCAGTCACCCTCGCGCCCACACAGCACCCTGCAGACCCCCGGGAGCGCGGGGCTGCCTTCTCCCCGCCTCCTTAACAGAACCCCGGCAAACACTCGCAGGGACTCACCCACTCACCAAGTGATTTAACCCTCGCAACAGCCCTGGGAGGCAGGTCTTGATGGTATTTCATTTCAGCTGAGGAAACAGAGACACAGAAAGGGTGAGTGATTTACCTGAAAGCACACAGCTACAGAAAGGAAGGGCCAGGGTTTGAACCTAGACCGCAGGCCCCCAGAGGCCACCCTCTTCCGTTAAAGCCGAGAGGCTGTTCAAGTTATCACTGTGCGCAGCAACCACCCTAAACTTCAGAGTAAAACACCCGTCGATTCTGCTCATGGACACAGTGGCCAGGAACGTGGGCAAGACGCAGGAGGGTCGGCTCCTCTCCGCTCCACGAGTCTCTCTCAGCTAGAGAGGCTCAAAGGCACAGCAACCCAGCTCCTAGGCACCGATGGCGTCTGAAGCTGCTCTCACTCACACACTGGCGGGCGGTGCCAGAGGCCCACTGGGATCCCAGGCAGGTCTGTCTGGTGGGACTCCTGCAGGCCGCCACAACATGTCACCGGGGCTTGCCCTTGGCAAGGTGTCTGGGTCCCAGTGTCCCAAGAGGCAGAAAACTGAACCAGAAAGTGGCACACTGTCACCTCTGCCACTTCTGTGGGTCAAGTATTCAGAGTCTAGACTCAGAGAATTTAGGGGCCATGGTTTTTGTTATTGGCAGCAGTGGGTTTTCTTCTTCCAGAACTGGGGATTTAATCCAGGGGTGCTTAACCACTAAGCAACATCCCCAGCCCTTTCTAGGTTTTTTTTTTTTTTTTTTTATCTTGAGACAGGGTCTCACTGTTTGCTGAGGGTCCTGCTAAGATTCTGAGGCTGGCCTCCAACTTGGGATCCTCCTGCCTCATCCTCCTGAGTTACAGAGATGATAAGCGTGTGCTGGTGGGGTGAGGGGGGCATGCTTTTCACACAGTTAAGGGGATCATTTAATCCAATCTCTTTAAATGCTAGCTGAACAGCCGAAGCTCGGGGAAGTCCAACAACTTGTCCAAGATCACGTAACATGTGAGAGCGTCTGTGGCAGGCGGAGCTGCCCCCTGCCCTGACTGGCACTCTGTGCTGTGCTTCTCTTGGATGCAAGTTGGAATCCCCTGGAGAACTCTTAACAATGCTGATGCCTGAGTCCCCCTGCAGAGACCCTGATTCGCCTTGAGTGTGACCTGGGAAGGGGGATCTTCAGAAGCTCCCAGAGGCTCTCTTGTGCAGGACTGCAGAACATGGTCCACGCAGTATCCCGGGACGTCCCCACACAGGCGAGATCTGCCTGCTTCTCTGCGTCTCAAGATCTGCAGTGGCCCTAAGGACAGTTCCTCTAGTAACAGGCAGCACACCTCCCCCTGGCTCACGCACCTTGTCTGCACCTTTGGCCCTCTTCCTCTCCATATACTTTGGGCGTATCTAGCTCCTGCCCCTCCTTCTCCCCCAGGTGCCCTCAGAACTTCCTCCTTTAACACTCAACTCCTTGACTATTGAACTCACATTCAGCTCTTGGCCATCAACTACCAAACTCCAGAAACTCAGTACTGCCTTTGGGGTCCTCACAGGTGGAGCCCCCAAAACTGTGATCTTTTACCCAGTCTCCCTAGCCCCTGGACAAGCACCATCCTCAGCCCTCACATCCATCCTCCAGCACCACAGAATGTTTTCTGTCTTCTTGAGTATATTAGTCCATTTTCCATTGCTATAACATAATACCCAAAGCTAAGTATTTTATTAAAAAAAAACAGGTTTGTTTAGCTCATGGTTCTGGAGGTTCAAAGCCATGGACTAGCTTCAGGTCTGCTCTACTGAGGAACTGGAAGAGCAAGAGATCACCTGGTGAGACAGGAAGCCAACAACTAGACAGGGGCCAGCGTCACTCTTAAATAGCAGCTCACTATAGCAGAACTAATCGGAGTCCCATTAATTCCTTCCAAGAGTAGCGTCCTTAATGACCCCCTTGGTTCCCAGTAGGTTCATCTTAAGGGTTCCATGGCACCTCTCAACCTCACCCCCTGAAAGCTTCCAATGTAGGAACCCCTGGGGACACAGGCAACCCAGATCCCAAACATGGAACTGAGCCTCAGAGCACTGGGGTGAGAGTCCTGTCTACACTGTGCCTTAACATGTTGGTTTTATGAGGTTGAGGGTCACAGTGCTGGGGAAAGTCGTCATCAGGGTGACTACGTCCTGACATAAGTGGCCAGCGGTGTCATGGGGCACACATCACGGTAAGCTGGTCGAAAGCTTGGCCTACACAGATATTTTTAATAATTTTCCTTAGATTCATAATTGCATGAAGGCCAGATTTTTAAAACACACAAGTAAGGAAGGAGGGTTCTGATATTGCTGTTCTACCAGATTTACTGATTTTTATTAGGTTAGGAGAAGATCTTTATGGTTTTATCATATGTACATATCTCCTGAGAGTAATTTTATAAAATATATTTATTCTTCACTTTACACAAAAACGGAGCCTTTCTAAACTTCCCAGGCAATTACTGCAAATGTTCCCAAGAAGAGGCATTTAAAGGGACTCTTTATCAAGGTTCATTATACTGCGCTCTCTGGCTTTGGATATGTTTGAAAGTTTCCATGAGATTAAGAAGGTGGGGAGACAGGGAAGGAAGAGGGGAAGGGAGGCAGGGAGGGGGGAGGCTGGGCGGCCTCAGGAGACGCTCTCTAATGTGATGCACACGACACCCCCTCTGGAGGCGTAGGGAAAGCAAGCTTGGCTTCTCCTGTATTCTCACCCAACCACCATCAACACAAAACACTTCTGACTCCGAACCCATCAGGGCACCCCACTGTCCAGGAACCAGAGCACCAGCTTCTGCAAGGTCTCCACACCCTGCCCACTGGGATCTGCAGGAGGCCTGTCACAGGGGCATGACTGATGAGGTCATGGGCCCTGGTGCCCAGCTTCACGGCAGCCTTCTCCCTGCCCTGGATGGCAGGGTGGAGAGGGTGCCGCTGAAATCCCATCCCCTAATCCTGCCTTCATCTTCCCAGGAAAGATCCTGAAGGTCCCCAGGGACACCAGCCATTAGCCAACTCACCAGCATCTGAAATAGGCAACTAGATGTTTGGAAATTCCAAGGATTGTAGGAGTTGTGTGCGAGGAAATAGGACGAAGACCAAATATACATTCACAAAATCACACACACACAGCCCAACCCCTGTTTGTTCTCTGTGTTTACAAATTCTGATTTCTCCAGCCCAGGGTGCTGAAAATCTGAAACAGTCATTCTCATAGAGCACTTTTTCCCACTGGTCTTCAGCCTTCTCTCCCTCTCCCCAGGTGGGTCTCGCTGCCGGGCACCTGGAGGGCTCATGTTCATCCCACCCACTTCATGTGCTCACCTATAGACTTTGCCATGGTCAGTGGTGGACACGGCTGCACTGGTGCAGGCTGGACTCCTGCATCCGTCCCTTCCCTCTGCCTGGTCCCCTCCGTAAGTCCCCACCCAACTCTGAAGCGAGGGACAGAGCTCACTGAGTCCTCTTCAGGGCCCCATTCTCCAAATAAACTTTTCAGGCACAGCCTTGGGGATCAGAGTCCCTGGGACTAGAGGGACAGGAAGGGGCAGCCAGGCAGAGGTAGACAGCTGCAGGCTGGGCAGGTTGATCCCCAAGGCAGGAGTGCTCTCAGTGCAGCTACAAGGGCCGGCAGTGCCTCCGGAGCCACCCTGGATCTCCCAGGAGCCTCGAGGGTGGCTCACTCCAGCAGAGGTCTTTAGTGGCCGCTCTCCAGGCCACTCAGCTGGTTCTTATTAAAGCAAAGAGCCTGCGGTTCCCGGGCAGGGTTCTTCTCATCCGGAGCAGGCATGGGAGACCCAGAGGGGATGCTCATTCCTTAGTCCCTGGCCACATTTTCCTCCAGAGTGCACCTGGTCCAGAGGGAACTGGAGGCCTCTGGGCCCCTTGCAGGGCCATGGGAACCTGCGCTTCTCTTTTCTCCAATTCCCCCTCTGCCAGAGGCTTCAGCAGGGTATGGTTGGCAGGCGGCGCCCTGCATCACTCAGCAGTGGGGACACCTTCACAACGGAGGGAGGTGCTCGGCGACCTCAGTGTGCTGAGCCTCCTAAGGTGTGCTTCTCTGCTCTGGCGTGGAATCACCCCACCTGAGCTCCCAGGCTGCCGCGGCCCTCGCACTTTCCCTTTTGCTGTGAACTTTGTTTCTGAGCAGGAGGTGCCCTGAAATACCCGTAAGGGATGACAAAATCAGAGACCAGTGACACAGTCTGGGACCTCAGGATCAAGTATTGGGCGCTGCACACAAGGGTGCTGTGTTTTCAGACCACCAGCACAGAGGGGGCTTGTTCACACGAGTGGCACCAAGACACGTGACTGATGTCTCGTGCCCTGACGTCACCATGGCCAAGAGGCACAGGAGCTCTTAGCTCCACTGACTCTTTTGGGGCCACTGTGGACCCACCTGGGGCCCAGCCTTGACTGAAAGGTCGTCGATTCAGGGCATGGCCATACTTATGGAATAAGGGGATTTTAAAAATCAATCACAAATTTCCATAAGGTAATTCCTAGTGAAACCTTTGGGCAGAAATAGCCATAATCGTAAATGGTGCCAGCGCACACTGTGGAAGGGTCATTTTTATATATAAATATGTAATAGAAAATATCCCATGAAGGATGAGTCATTGGCTTGGTTGAAAGCCAACGTTTAAGTTGACAAAATCATACGAGGGGTGGAGCCATGTTGATGTTGATGAGAGTTGCAGAAAAGACCGACGCGGCTGCGTTTCTTTTAAATGACAGGACCACCACGGGAGCAGGGTAGACACTGGAAGCCCTTTATCCGGAGCTCCTTGTTACCACCCCCCAAGGCGGCTGCCTGAACTAATGCCTGCTATCAGCCCACAGGAGATGGTGTTTCCTGAAAATTGCCTCAATAACACCTTCCATCCCACATGCACTCCTCACAGTGTGATCTCAGGACTCCTCCTGCCATCCCTCTTCCTGTGATCACAGAGACAATGACTCGAGATGACTTCTAAGCCTGGGTCAGCGTGGCTCTGTTGGGATGCTCACTCTTGAGACTTGGTTTTCGTGCTGCGGGGAGGCCCAGGCCACCTCAAGAGGCCACACGTAGGTGTCCCAGCCAACAGCTGCAGCCACCACACAGGCATGCTGCAAGGAAGCCAGAAGGACTGTAGCCCCCCATCCTCTGCTGCAGCCACATGAGAGACCCCAGGAAGAGCCAGCCGGCTGAGCCTAGCCACCCTCCCAAGCCAACCTCTGGACCACTAGAGATAACAACAAAATGATTCTTCTTGTTCTAAGTCGCTACATTTTGGAATCATCCCTTAGCTAGTGATGGCTATCAGGAATACGTCCATTGTTCAATATCATAACACAATTGAGCAGTATGTCTACAACCGTAATATCAGAAGAAAATTTCATTTCATCAAGACCAATTACCTGTCCAGGGACGTATATAATAAAACCTGGGTTCTTCATGTTGTCCAGAGCACCCACACAGGCACCGTCTGTGCTGACTGATCTTGAAGAGCTCACAAGTTTTCTAAGAGCTCAACTTCAAGGGCAGGTCGACTTGGAGTGGTCTCAGCTTCGCCACTCTCTAGCTGCGTGACCTTAAGTATGTCACTCCAAGTCCTCCATTTTTCTCATACATAAAATGGGGATAAGAAAAGTTCTAGTCTCTTGTAGTTTTGGTGTCAAATGGATGATGCATACAAAGAATGGTGCCCAGCACAGATCCTGGGAGGTAGGACCCTTGTTACCCACAATTACTAACACTCACAGTTCAAAATGGTCAGTGCCCTCACCCAAGATCCCACAGCCTGGGGGCAGAAGGAGTGGGAGTGGAAGAAGAGGCATTTAAACCCAAGACTGTCCCAGTCCACCTCTCCCTTTGACAACACCAACCTCCCTACCAAGTGGCTTTTCACCCAGGATTATGTGCTTTCAATAATTCGGGAACCCTCCAGCCACAGAGGCGACCCTAACAATTTGTCTTCCACCAGCTCCGCTATTTATCCCTCTATTGGGCTGGACTCTTGTCTCCAGGTAGCCTCCACCCATTAGCCTGACTGCCCTGCAGGACCACCAGGAACAAAACAATGTGCTCTGTCACATAACAGCCCCTGAATCTTTAAAGACCCTGTCATGTAACCCGCCAAGCCCTTTCTCTCCAGGCCAGCACCCCCGGGTTCCTTAGCCATTCCTCTTCCAACGCATGATTATGAATCCCCTTCCCACCTGGGCCTCCCTCCTGCCTCAGGGCTTGACAAGAGCACACACTATTGATGACCGGAGACGCTTTCATCCTGCCCCCAGAGGCGTGTAATACATTTACGCTTTCTCAGGATGACACACACTCCAGGAGTACTAAGAATTGCTGTCAATCTCCCTGGCATCCTGAAGGACTCTGGCATTTCACCATATAATCATTTTTTTTTCTCCCAAGGGGCTGACTGCTTGAAGAAACTGTCATATTCTCCAGCCAAGGGGAGCCAAAGTGTTCTGAGGCAGATAAGCGCAACTCTGCCGTGTGGTTTCTTCCAGACCTTTTTCTGATGCATCAGCTCAATGGGGGAAAGAGCTAATAACCTGCAGTCAGAGATACGGGGCTCACTGTGGCTCCCTGGCCTCACCCGCCTTCGAGGGGGGTTTTGTCAGGACAGGATAGAGCATGCTACATAACAAGACCATAAACCCCAGCGGCCTCACAATCACAATTCATTTCTCCTTCATGCCAAGTTCACCGTGGATCTGTTAAATCCCCAGGGCGGTTCACTTTCAAAGGGTGACTCATGGGTCCAGACTTACACCTCAGAGCTCCCTGGCCACTGTGGCAAGAGCAGAGCAGCCTCCATACCATCAACCTAAACCCACATCATGGCTCACGAACAGCCCCTGGTCCAGAGGTAGTCACATGGCCCAGCTCAAATGCAACGAGGCTGGGAAATGTGGGTGATTCGTGGGGATATTCAAGGAGCAGTGTTTTGCCACAGAAGAGAAATGACTGAGTGATCCTGACGCAGCTCCCCACACATCTGGGAGAGGCACTGAGATACCCACGTCCCTCCTGAATCCCCAGACACATCGGCAGCCATTCCCGGCAGGTGTTTGGTGGCGGCTGCAGACACTCCTTCCATCTCTCCCTGCTGCCCCGGACTTCCTGGAGGCCCCCCTTCCCTGTTTTCTGGATCTGTGGTCACATGTTCTAAAGTGGTCTCCATTCCTCTGTCTGCCTTACTGCTGTCCATCTCCTTTTTAAAAATCAATCTGAACATACCCTTCCTCTGCTTCAAATTTACATAGCCATAGTGCCCACGGGATAAATCCAATTTCCTTAGATCTACATGAAAAATCTTTTTCTAATCTAGTCCCAAAGAACTTTCGAGCCTCAATTCCCAAAGCACCAATTCTGTATTTGCTGTGGCTCAGGCCACCCCAAACCCACACTCACTCCTCAAGGTGTCAGGGGTGAGACCCAGGGCTTCCTCCAACCCACAGCAGCTGCAGAAGCTCTGTTGGCCCCATACCCATCCCAAGTGTCCACCTTCTACCACCACATCCCCCATCCTCCTCCCTGTCCCCTGCCTGGGCTCCAGATCCCTCTTTGATATGGCTCAGCTGTACTTACTCTCGGCAGGTCCATCTCTTCCCTCGGTGGGTTTCTCATTGTGAGTGGCCATGCTTCGTTCAGCTGGGCCTCTCCAGTAGATAGAAGAATTCCTGGCCCACGGGGAAGTTGAGAGACGGCAGAACCTATAAGAGACAGCTCTTAATGGGGGGTAATAGGTTCTTGAGGGTACTGAGCCCTCAGAATGCTGATCTCATGGAGTGAGTTGTTATAAAGAGGGCTCACCCTGCATGCTTGACTTCTCTGCACCCAGCTGTTTCCCTACCATGTAGTGATACAGCCAAGAGTCCCAGAGGCCAAAAGATGGGACCACCCAATTTTGGATGTTTACCCTCCAAAACTGTGAGCTAAATAAATCTCTTTTCTTTTTAAAGCGCCTAGCCCTGGAGATATATATATATATATATATATATATATATATATATATATATATATATATATATATAAATATATATATGTTGTATTTGGACAAAATACCTTTATTTTATTTATTTATTTTTACATGGTACTAAGGATTGAACCCAGGGCCTCACATGTGCTAGGTGAGCACTCTACTGTTGAGCCACAACCCCAGCCCTACCGCCTGAACATTTTGTTCAGGAAACAGATAGCTTACGAATACAATATATATCAATGAGTATCGAATAAATTCTTGTTGCAAATTGCCCCCGCCCAGCTGATGCTGGGAGGAAGAAGCCACACATCCATACTCTGCTATTTTTTTAATTCCAAAATATTTAGAAAAAATAGGAAATGGAGAGGATAATAATGGAGATCATCACCTGGGATGGGAGGTTTAAAACAAGAGCATGAAAGGGCCTGGGATTTTCCCAGCATCCTGAAAACCAGAAGTTCCAGGAGTACCACTTTGACTTCTGGATCTTTCTAAAGCAGTCCCTCTGCCTCATTTGGAAAATCCTCTGGAGGTGGACTGAAAGTAAATGGGTATGGGATGAGCCCAGTATTGAACTAGTTCAGAGCACGCCCTCCGGAGCACAGCGAGCTGTGCTAAAGGGTGAGTGCATAGGAAAGCCCTGGTTCTTCAGAGGGTGGGGGGAGGCTAAAGCTCCCTCTAGAAAGCCTCAGCCCTGGAACTGCACGTTGGTATTTAGAGCATCCCAGGGTTCAGGAAGCCGTTGGTACTGCCACACTAAAGCTCATTCTAGTTTTAAAGAGAAATATTTGACTTGGAGGAGCGGACCCCATGCTGGCTCCAAGATAAACTTGCCTCGCTCTCTCAGGCCCATTTTAATGCTAAGAGCGGCTCCGTCAGAGCAAAGGTTCATTTCTGAGAGCCAAGCTGTGAATTATGCTACAGGCTGAGCAGAGCAGTTGGTCGTTTGCTGATGAAGCAGAAGCCTGAGCATGATACAGAAGTGGAGGGGGAGGCTTCGGAGGGGGATTATCACAGAAGGTCAGACTAATTAAATCGAGAGAAGTCACCAGAGAGCTGGGGCTCCCACACATGCCATCTTCAAATGCTCCGACACATGCAGGGGTTGATAAGAAAAAGAGGGCCAAACTGCCACCTTCATCTGCCTGGAAGGACAACAGTCAACCAAAGAAAACTTCTGACTATTGGTTTAAACCCAGGTGGGGGGGAGGGACTGAAACTGCTGCCAGTTCCTAATTATGAGGCGGAATCAGAAACAGGGAGAATGAGGAAGGGGGAAAGCCGGCGTCTCATGGTTCAGCCATTTGGGGCATGGTTGCTGCACCCCTCCTCTGTGCCCTGCAGAGCTGGGTGCCAGGGATAAAACCAGAAACATCCCCTGCCCACGGGGGACCTCACAGTTGATCAACATTGATATGAAGATAGCCCACCAGAGATGGACGTGCTCACAGAGTCACAGAAGTTTGCAGGAGCACTGGGCGGTGGAGTGTCTCCAGCTGCCTAAGGAGCCTTGGGTTTCTTACAGAGACAGCACTGAGGGAGCCCCCAAGGGTCAGTAAGACTTCTCCAGCTGGAAGGAAAGCAAGCAAGGCCTCGGCCACGGCACATACCAAGGTCAGGAGCCTCAAAACCATGACATCGGCTGTGGTTCAGAAGCGAAGAGAGTGGATGTAGAAACCAAGCTGAGGAATACCCAAGTGACCCTGAAGGCCTTGAGTGTGGGCAAAATGTTGAATATTCACCTGTAGGTGGCCAGGAGCCATTAAATCCTTTTAGAGGTGGCAAGATCCAAAATGTTTTAGAGAAAGTTCACAAGACCACAGAGGAAGATGGAAGAGACACTCAGAGAAGGCCTCTCTCCAAGGACAACAGACACCAGGGCCGGGGCTCTCAGAGCGCCTTCTCCCTGGCCTCACATTTCCCTGGAGCTCACAGTGGGGACACAGCTGAAGAAGTGATTCCTGAGTGCCTACTGTGCATGCTCAGCCTTGTGCTCTCTGCTGCAGACCCGACAGTGTCCTGAGGCCAGCTCCTGCCAGCTCAAGCCAATCCTGCACATCTTTTTTGGCTTTGGTGATACACCATTGGTAGCTTGAAATTGGCCATGGTGGGCGGTTTAACACCACAGAAATCTGCAAATTCTACAAACCAGGGCTTTTTGTCTTTTCCAGAGAGCCATTTATTAAACATTTTACCAGCACAGCACTTGAGACCCAGTCTTAGCCCTCTGAGAGCTAGGTTTACCTAAAGAGCATGTGCCAACACATGCCAAATGGAACCAGGATGATTCAAGCTAGAATTCAGCACCCATTGGTGATGACAGAGTCTGGAGGCACAGGGCAGAGTGGGCACAGAAGAAAGAAAAGGTCCTGGAGAGCGATGTCCTGGGTGGCCTCATCCCAGACCTGACCATGCTCACCCAAGTGGGGGCTTAATCAATAGGTCCTCTCTGGTCTTAGCTATTCCAAGTCTGGATCTCCAGCTATGCTTTTCAAAGGAGATAGGCTGTCTTCCTGAGCTCTTCGGGAGGTGTTCTGACAGCATTGTCCAGCGGGGCATGGCCTTCCTGTCTGCATTACTCCTGGGAATGCCAGTCAATAGGAAAGGCACGTCACATACTCAGAACGTTAATCAATCCAGATAAAAGCATCACATCAAGAAATGCCCTCGCAGTCTGGGCTCTGCGTCTCCGTGAGGACTCTGGGCCATGGGTCTTGGCTGAGTGTGGGGAACTTGGGAGCAGGCTGGGAACAGCAGCTGAGAGCACCACATGGATAAGAGAGTCCTGAAGGTCACCATCCAAGGACGATGACAGATCCAGACCCAAGCACATGGTCTAAAGTCATGTCAGCCCAAAACACACAGAGCAGAGGAACATGGAAAGGGACAGGTGAAGAAGGAGGAAAAGAGGGTGCAAAGTGGGGGACAACGGGCTCAGCCTCCCACATGTCCCTGGGCCCAAATCACCATGTGTCCGCTGAACATCCAGAGCTTCCCACAGCTCCCCTGAAGGTGGCTCTCAGGGCAAAGGGCATTTTCCTGAAAAATGGAGCTGAAATAGGATCTTTGATGTTCTTCTTTGCCAAAGCAAGAATTTTTTTTTTTTTTTTTTTTTAGTTTTCAGTAGACACAACATCTATTTTATTTTTTTATGTGGTGCTGAGGATCGAACCCAGCGCCCCGCACATGCCAGGTGAGCACACTACCACTTGAGCCACATCCCCAGCCCAAAGCAAGAAATTTTTAAAAATAAAAACATGTAAAAACCTCCCAAAATATAGAAAAAAACCCCAAAAATATAGAAAAAAAAGAATGCGTAGAATAGAGGGCATTCATTTTAACTTGATAGTGCATAACTTCAGGACAAACAAACATAATGAACCACATCGGCCATTACCTTGTTCAGTGTGCCACAGACTGCGGGACTCACCCAGGAGGGAGGAGGCCTGTCTAGACCTGCGGAGCAGCCCAGTTGCTGTGGCCCTATGCCCTTCATCTAGGAGGCCGAAGAGCCGCAGCATCACCACAGGGCATTTTCCACACACCAGGAGTAAGCACATGACAAGCCTCCCAGGATGCCTCTGGCCTCTGCCATTTACAGCGCCTTGAGCCTGTTTCCAGGGTAGCCATGCCATTTGCCACTCATACCTGATGGCCCGATATTAGAAAAAGGAAAAAAAAAAACAACCCTCAGTTCCTTTGCCTTGTGTAAGGCTCTATTTGTTCCTCTGCCCCTAAAGTGCTAGAGAGCTCATTAATGGAGACTCACTGGCTCCCTCTCTCCAGGTCCACGCAATAAATTCATAAAGCGTGACCTCAAGACTGAAAAGGCTCCTATGGCTTTGGGTCGGTGCCATGCTGGTGCTGCAGTTCCAAACTTGATGGAGCTGGGTGTGATGGTGCACCCCTGTAATCCCAGCTACCAGAGAGGCTTAGGCAGGAGGATCACAAGTTCAAGAGCAGGCTGGGCAATTTAGTGATATCATATATAGAAAGAAAGAAAAGAAAGAAAGAAAGAAAGAAAGAAAGAAAGAAAGAAAGAAAGAAAGAAAGAAAGAAAGAAAGAAAGAAAGGGTGGAGGGAGGGAGGGAGGGAGGGAGGGAGGAAGGAAGGAAGGAAGGAAGGAAAAATTAAAAGGGCCAGTGATATCATGGTTGTCTGGCATGTGCAAAGCCCTGGGTTCATCCCCAGCACCAAAAACAAAAAAAAAAAAAAAAAACAAAACAAAAAAAAAAAAAACTTGAGAAGGGAAACATGTGGGAATATGGCCTCCCAGGGCACACAAACAGGCTGCTGGGTTGTAGGGCTGCAGCCCTTTGGAAGCTATCAAGTCTAGAAATGTCAGTTACAAGAGAGCCCTTCGTCTGACCTACAGAACTCACAGATAGGTCTCCTGAGTAGGTGAGGCTGCCGAGCTGGGTGCCGGCTCAGGGAGGAAAGCACTCCGGGCTGGGATCCTGGAGCCTGAGGTGGAATCCAGGGAAGAAAGGCGGCACTCAGGGGACCCAGGCAAACTCCCTGTGGCAATTAGGGAAGCCAAGGCAAAGAAGTGGCTCTCCAAGCCACCCAGCTCCTCAGGGCCTGGCCCCGCTGTCTCCCGTCCACCCCACCTGCTGTCGCAGAGGACCTGGCTCTCTGTTGGGTCCTTATTTATGTCTGTTCACCCACCTGAGCCCTAATGACCCCTTCCAGACCCCCTCTCTCCTCCCCCAGCATGCCGAAGATTCAGACCTACAGTGCCCTGGGCTCTCTGGGCCCCTCGCAGGGAATTCTGCTCCTGGGACTTCCAGCCCTCCCCACTCAAGCCACTGTCTGTGTGGCAGGTTTCCCAGGTGAGGAGCTTACCTCTTTACACCTATGTTGGAACATCCTAGCTTCACTACCATATCTTCACCTTTAGAACACTACCACACTCAACGAGGATAAGCGTTGTAGCTACAGTGGATAATCCTGATCCAAACACCAGAGACCAGGAGTGTTTCAGATTTAAAAATAAATAAATAAATAAATAAATAACATGCGGGGGGAGGGGAGAGGTTGGAATATTTACTTATGCATAATATTCTCCTGGGAATGGAGGCCCACATCTAAAAATGAATTCATTTATGTTTCAGAGATAACTTATACACATAGCCTAAAGGCAACTTTATATGATATTTTTAATGATTTTGTACATGAAATAGTTTCAAGGTTTGGAATTTTCCACCTGTGACGCTCAAAAAGTTTCAGATTTTGGAGTATTTTGGATGTTTGATTTTTTGGATTAGGAACACTCAGCCTCCATTCCTGTATTCATCAATAAGGAGTTCCTTGAGAGAAGCCCTGACAGAGGGCACAAAAATATCATGAAGTAAGAAAGGGACAGAAGGACTTCAGTCTCCTGAGAACCTTTCATAATTGGGGCCTTCAAACCCAAACTATGATTTTTAGATCTAACAAACAAATGTGTTTTATGGGTTCTGGGGGCTGAACCCAGAGTGTTCACCACTGAGCCACATCCCCAGTCCTTTCTAACTTGTTTATTTTGAGACAGGATCTCGCTAAGTTACCCCATTTGGCCTGGAACTTGGGATCCTCCTGCCTCAGCCTCACAAGTTGCTGGGATCAAATGTGTTCTGCAGTCTTTCTGCCACAGAACACTACCCTCACCAATGCTGTTGGAGTCTCCACACAGTGTTCCAGGTCCCTCCTCATCCCTCCCCTCCATTGCAGAGGGCAGTGGTTGGCAAATTCTATTTTCCCAGCAAAACTCTTGGATCCAGTGAAATCTTTCACCAAATCCCAAAGATAAAACTAAAAAAACCAAGACTCTGGGGAAAGGAGGGCACCCAGTACACAGGGCCCCAGCACCTTTTGGCAGCCCCCAACTCACCCGCTGCTCCCCTGGCCCCCAGGTCACCTGGACTTCACATGAGCTTCCCC
Source organism: Urocitellus parryii (assembly GCF_045843805.1). Lineage (NCBI taxonomy): Eukaryota > Metazoa > Chordata > Mammalia > Rodentia > Sciuridae > Urocitellus > Urocitellus parryii. The sequence continues at coordinate 25,111,689 of NC_135539.1, read as the reverse complement.
TGGATTCTCCCTCCACTGTCTTCCCTCCAGCCCCACTCACACCAGGCCGTCAGCCCACCTCTGACTTGGATCTAACCTCACCAGGCCTCAAAGCCTGTCACTCCCTGCTGCCGTCCAGCCCACACCCTTCCTGCTGGCTCCAAGACGGGAGGCATCCTCACACATTAACCCGGGCCCACTGCTCCCCTCCAGCCGCTCTGGCTGCAGTGGGCTCCTGTGGACACACCTCACTCCTGCCTGGCCGCTTTCTCCCATGGGACCTTCTGAGCCTGGAGTGCCTGCTCCTTACCCGTCTTGGCCTATCTTGTTACGCACCCATCTCCAGCTTCTCTGGATCCTGTTGCCTGGCACCCCCTTTCACACATGTCCAAATCCTCCCTCCCCCTGCACTCCCAGTCCTGGGATTAGACCTCATAAGCAGGTCTTGGCCCCAGCCCCTCCTCCTGACTCAGCCTTCATTTGGACTCTCATCAGTTGCAAGGATTCCTGGGAATCCTGATGGGTCCCCCTGCCTCACCAATCCACCTTGTCCAGAAGCTCAGGGCCGACCATCAGAAACTCAGACGGGTCCTGTGGCCACCCTGGCTTAACACCTTCTATGGCAGCCAGAGCTTTGTATCAGCTCCTCGCCCCTTAGCTGAGCATAAAATTAGGCTGGTCATGTTCTGGCTCCCACCTACCTTCCAGCCTCACCTCCTTCCACTCCGGGGCTCAGCCAGTGCAGCCATCACAAATCATGTGGGGTCACTTCTTGCTCAGCTAGGAGCAGACCATTCCAAGGACCTGCCCCAGGATAACAGAATCAGTTGGTTAAAAACAGCTACCCAAGCTCTGAGCACTTCCTGCTACCCCAGCCCTGCCACCCTGTCCCAGCACTCTGGGGTGACTGGCCCAGCAGCAGCTCAGTTGTCAAATACCAAGGCTCTTGCCCCTGCCAGGGGCCAGTCCTTACTCTCTGCCTGGACTGTCCTTCTCCCCAGGCTTCACGACTCCTATGTCCCTACCCCTGCGGGGAGGCAGGGACTTTGCCACCTCACCCAATGACTCCCTTCTCCATGTTCCCATAGAACTCTTCCATTCCTTTATCATCCAACTACTTTTGCTATATCTTGACTTCTTTCCTCTCTCCTGTCCACCAAGAGCTGCTCTGGGGCTGGAGACGCAGCTCATCCACATAACAGCTGCTCAGTAAGAGCTTGGTGAACTTGACTTTTTAGCACTTTTAGGAAAGTCCTAGCCTCTCAAATCCCTCTCATCTTGGGCTGGGGTGTGGCTCAGTGGTAGAGTGCTTGCCAGGCATGTGTGAGGCACTGTGTTCGAGTCTCAGCACCACATAATAAAATAAAGATAGTGTGTCCATCTACAGTTAAAAAAATGTATTTAAAAACAATTTCTCCCATCTCCACTGTCACAGCCTTTCTCACACCTTGAACCCCACTGGGAGCACTCCATGTACAGCTGGGCATACACTAGATGAGTCCCCTCTCCAAGGCTAACACTCCCGCACCTCCTTCCCCTGACATGAGGACACACCAGCCCTCTCAGCCGAAATGAAGGGATACAGCTGAGACCAAGGAAATCAGGAAAACGGCTGCCAAGAAACAGCTAAGCACACTCAGCCACAGGCTGCCAGGCCGGCAAGCCTTGCTCCAGCTCAGCCTTGCAAAGGAGGAACATTTGGCCAGCCCCCTCCGCCGCCCCTGGGCCGTCCCTCCTCCTGCCCAAACAAGGGCCCCAGGCCAGGCCAGAGGAAGATGGAGGGGGTCCAACCACACTCTGCTGTGGGGCATTGGGTGTTGTTTAAAGAACAGGGAAAACAGAATCCAAAGATTGTCTTTTCTCTTTCAGGCAAAGCCCCCCGGGTGGCTGTCCCACCTTCTGCAGGGTTCACCCAAGGCCTCAGAGCACAGGGAGAAAGTGCGGGCACCTCTGGAGGGACAGGAGGGAGGGAGGGATTGTTAACGCAGCCTCAGAGCTGGACAGACGACTCAGCCAAGTGCTTTGCATGCGCCCGCTCCCTGAACCATGAAAACAGCCCTCTGAGCTTGGCATTACTCCTATTGTATGTATTTATTTTATTTCTATTTTAAAGCAGAGGGAACAGGGGCTCGGGGAGTCCATCGGTTCACCCAAGGGCAGAGGGCTAGCACGCAGCAGGGCCACGCTGTGAGTAGGGTGTCTGACAGCCATCCCGCGACCCTCTCTGGGGCTCTGCCTGCCTCCCCTCTGGACTTCCCCAGCCTCCAGCAGGACCAGCCTGGCTTGACGTCCTGCCACTCTCCGGCTTTCTGCTTGGCAAAGCAGGTTCACACCCGCAGGGCTCCTCATCAGGGAGATTTGACTCAGCGCCCGCACGCAAGCATGTGCTTCTCACAAGGTCACAGCTACAGATGAGCTGTGGATGGGGATTACGGATCGCAGACTGCACTGTCCTGGCAAGCTGGAAGCCAGCAGAGCACTGGACTCGCCCCACGTTTGACCATCTGCTCAAAATTTCACCAGGGTGACCAGGACTTCCTTGGCTCTCCCTCTAGTGCTTTCCCAGCCACCCCCTCCCCCTCTCTGTCCTGAGACAGTCCACGGGCCAAGATTTCCCTCCCCTGCCATAGGAGGTAACCGTCTAACCCCACCCACAGGTGGCTCAGGAGCTCCAGATGAGGAGGGTTATACTGAGCATGCTCAGAAGCAGCACATTGCTGGATGACACAGAGGGTAGCCTTGTCCTCTTGGCGGAGGTGAGCGCCTGAGCTACCTGACTGCTCACAAAAAATCTGACACCACTGTGGGGGTTTTCAAATAACACTGGACTGGAAGTTATTTGTCTGAGCAAGCTCCAAGTCACCAGGCCAATGCTCTGTCCACAAGGAATGGAGGTTGACTTAGAGGGGACCTGTCTACCTAACACACCTCCCTACCACAAAATATACCTGGCCAGAGACGCCCGTAAAGTATTTACCTAATGTGAACAATCTCCTGATGGATGTAGAAGAAGCTTCAGTCTAGATTCCAAAGAGCCACAGGGCAAGGGGACCTCTCCAGGAAGCTGCTCACCAGCATGCCCAGGCAGGGGTGGTCCACACTGCCCATGGGATAGAAAGAGACCCTGCCTACACTTTCCCCTGAACCACCTGCTCCCAGTCACAGGCATTTGGCCTCCAATTCAGAGCAGCGTTTGAAAGTGCAATTCCTGGAGCGTTTGGCCAATGCAGATTCCAAAGCCAAGAACTCCTGATTGTGACCTTGAAATATTTCCTGTTGGCCAGATTCTCAGAGAAAGAGAAACCAGAGATGCTGATTAATCCCTGCATGCTTGAGAGGAAGGGTCACCTAAAAGCAGGTCAGAAGCAAGTTAACCCCTGTTCCTTGTAGATAAAGCATCACCCCTGGAGACCTGAAGCTTGCTCACACAAAGAACTTCCAGTCCAATGTTGTTCGAAGAACTCCTTCAGTGATATTTTTTTTTGGAGGAATCAGAAGGCTCACAAACCTCCACCAAGAGGACATCGTCACGGCTCCCACCCACAGTCATCCAGGCAAGATGCTGCTTCCAAGTGTGTTCAACATTTCCTCCCTGGCCGGAGCTCCAAAATCCACGTGAGGATGGGGTTCATCCATGACCCTGGTGGAGAAATCAGGTCAGGCCAACAGGAATGGCCCCTGTCCTTATCTCTGGGGCTGTACAGGGGAAACGCCTTGAAATTCCATCTGGAAAGACCTTGCCCAGCTTCTATTCTCTTCCAAAAGCCAAAAGCTTTGGTGTGGGCAGAAAGCATCCCACAGGGAGGCCTCTCCAGCTCCAACACAACCTCTGCTTTTCAACTTCCCAAGCTGAGTTCTCTTCAAGAGGGGGAGCTAGGCTCAACCCCTCAGCGCTCAGTCATCCCAGCCCTGGTGTACCTGAGACAACATGGAAACTCACAGTGGATGCTAAAGAGACCACAGGCCACCATCACCCCTCCTCCAAAGTCTGTGAGGAAGGAAGAGATGACAACCTCAAGACAGCAAAACTAGTCACCAGTGACAAATCATCAAGGAAGTTGTCTCATGGACAAATTGCCTCATGGCTTAGAAGAGACCCCCCACTCTAGGTTTCCTCCACTGTGGAAACACCTCTCCTCCCCAGAAGGCTCCTGGGGCCCCATCCTGGAAACCCAGGATATGACACACATGCAGCTGGGAGCTGTCACCACAAACACCACTCCTGACCCCCAACCCTGGCTCCTTCGCCCCTGCCAAGTAATTCATCAAGACTGGTAACTGATGCCAAGGCCACTCTAAGTTAATTCTGAATGTACAATGTCCTTTCCGCTGCAACGTCGTGGGAGGAATAGCTCCTGAAGGTGCTTCTTGCAAGTTAGTCATAGACACCCCCATTTCCCATGTAGACTATGCAAAATGGAGCCAATGAAGCCAAAGTAGCTCTTAATTCTCTTCATCCCCTCCCAGGCCCAGGTGCCACGGGGATGGCACTGTTTTTCAAATCTGCACTGCTCTCCAGGCATGGGAACTGTGTCTGGATTCTGTCACTGCCAACCACAGCAACCCCATGCCCTCAGCATTCCTCCTCCTGTTTTCACCTTTCTAGCCAAGAACATGGGGCGTGTGTACCTGCTCCTTGCTAAAGAACGCTTTCCTGAATGTAACTTGACAACCCAATTCAGTTCAATCCACAGGCATTATATTCAACAAATTTATACCTCTCAGTCCACAATTAAGAAGGAAATACGGTCCATGTACCTCCTGTGTGTTGCAGCGGGAAGGAAAATATTGATAGCTGGCTTAAAATGCAAAGTCCCGAAGAGCTAAGGTCCAAACTTCAGATCTCAAGCCGCTCGCCCTTCTCTAAGTGGTTTCCACTCTGGCTAAGAGCACCTTCTTCCTGCTCTTCACGCTAGAACTTCCCAGCCATCTACCTCCCTGGTGACAGGGAAATCCGAGGCCAGAAGTCATCAACTGGCAAGATTTCGTGGCAACCATGGCACCAACTCCAAGACGCTACCTGTCTAAACCGATCACCAGCATCCGAGGGCTTCCCGAAGGCTAACCTCCATCAATCGCTCTTTTGTCTGGGGTTTTGCAAACTCTGCTGCCAAAGATCATTGCCACTGGCAGGTGAGAATAAAAGTAGTGCTGGCTGGCGTTTCTGCCTGCAAGAAGTGCTTGAATGACAGACACCTCCTCTGGCTGTGGTGCAGTCCTCCCCTTCCCCCTCTCCCTTGTCTGGGTCGGGTTTCAAGTGTTTTTGGTTACTGTGGCAGGTTGCCTGTGAATGTGAAATATTCAGCAATCTCTGGGCTCCTTAGTGCTTTTGTGCAGATAGGTTGGCTCTGAGCAAAGAACAAGCTGATTTGGAGGAAAGGGAGCTGCACAGCAAGCGAGCAGAGTCAACAGTTCAAATGAAGCTAAAAAGGAAGAAGGCTGCCTATTCAGCAAGACCAAGGCCTCCAACAGCGCAGCAAGGGGAGGAAGAAGGAGTGGCCTACCGAGGAGCCTGGAGGGATGCTGGGAGACAACTCCACAGGGCCTTAGGCGAACCCGAACCTCTCAGGGTCTTGGTGTCCTCTAACGCAGAGAGCTGGACCAACATTATAGGGATGTCCACAAAGATGAAATGGAATGAGGCGTGTGCTTGGCTCAGCGAATGTGAGCTCTGATTAGCAATCAAAACACACTGCTAGAGGGAGACCTGAAAAAATCAGCTACAGCGAGGCTTCGTCTGCAGATACAGAAATCTGCAAGTTGGAGAAGGGGTGCATGTGTACACGTCCTCTATAGACACACTCACAGAGACTTCTATTCCTTGGACGGAACAATTATTCCCAAAAAAACAGTAATATTGACCTCTGTGCCATGCCCACTGTATGAGGCACTTTATCTACACTCCTTTCTTCTTCAGAATAGCCTTTGAGAGGATAACAAGAGTCCTGTTTCACAGATGGGCATTTGGGACTCCATGAGAAGTTACTTGCCTCTAACCCCATGGTCAGCAGCAGATCCCAGGGACCTTCAGGGCTGCCTGATCCTCCCAGGCAGGCTCGGCCTCCCATGAGAGGGAGAGAAAGCTGCAGAGTGCCCATGGGGAATGTCCATGCAGCGTGGGCCTCCTGCATTCCAGAGCCAAGTTCACGGAAAGCTGCTGAGGTGAGATAGGGTTCAGCTCAGAGAGGAAGCCGTCTCCTCGGCCCTCGGGGCCGGTTGGTGCTGACAGTGAGCACGCTCCCGCAGAGCCACCCCGATCCCCTTCCTCCCCAGAGGTGAAATCCCTTGCCCATGTGGCAGCCCAACAAGCTGCCCAGGGCTCCCTGTCCCAGGGCTCATGACCTCCCCCAGCACAGAGACAGCAAGGGTCCCGTGGGAGCAGCGCATTCTTGCAGTGCAGCCACGTGCCAGCCCTAACTGGCTTACTACCTACCTCCTCCTCCCAGCAGGTCCCTTCCTGCAGCCAAGAGGCTGGGAACTGGGCTGCCAGCATCTCTGCTGTGGCCTCTCAGTGCCTGTTCATGATTAATTTTATAAAGGGCCTTGGCTCCCCGCACTCGCTGCATGTGCCTGACCCAGGTGAGGTCACTACGGTGGTTGCCAAGCCTCCATCCAGTGGAAGAAGCCGGCTGGTGCCAGTATGAGCACACGTGTGCATGTGTGCGTGCACCTGTGCGAGAGAGGCCGGCACGCCAAGGAGCTGACACAAGGGGCTCAGGGCTCAGGCCCTGGCCTGGCCTGATGCTGGACGATCTTACTCAAACTCTCCTCGGCTGGCCCAGACACTGCGCTGGGCATTGAGGATGAAGAAATGACCCCGAAGCATAGTCCCCGTCTTTGAGGGACTCACCACTAAATGAGGAGTCTATGCACGTAAACAATAATGCAGGGGTGGACACCAGGAGAGGCGTCGGCACGAGCTGTTAGGGGAGCCTCCCGAGTCGCTGGGAGGATAGGTGGGCGACACGGCACCCGGCTAAACAGAAATGCATTTTCTCTCAGTTCTGGAGTCTGAATGTCCGAGTCAGAGGACTGGCAGGGCCAGGTTCCTCTGAGGCCCCCTCCATGGCTTGTACATGGCTGCCATCTTATCTAGGACTCACATGGCCTTTCCTCCATGGGTTGAGCACCTTAGCATCCAAATCTCCCCTTCTTAAAAGGACACCTCTTGGACTGGATTAGAGCCCACACTGATGACTCCATTTAATTTAATCACTTCTTAAAGGCTCTGTCCCCAAATACAGTCACATCACAAGACAATAGGCATTAGGACTCCATATGAATCTGAGAGGAGGGGACACATTTCAGCCCATAACCATATTAATTGTGGTTACCTGTTGCTAGAATACTCCCATACCAACTCATAACAAAACCTATCCCACCCCAAGTGACCCTGACCCTCTCCCTGCTACCCAGAATCATCCTGCAACCAGAAGGTTAACGCTGGCTGATGCTGTGTAGACACAGGTAATCCCAGTGACTTGGAAGGCTGAGGCAGGATTGCAAGTTTGAGGCCAGCCTGGGTAAAATAGGAAGACCCAGTCTCAAAGTAAAAAGGGTGGGATGCAGCTTGCCTGTGTACAAAGGCCCTGGGTTCATTCCCAGTACCATAAAAAACAAAAAATAAGGACTGGGGTTGTGGCTCAGTGGTAGAGCATGGGCGTAGCATGTGCAAGACACTAGGTTCGATTCTCAGTACCACATATAAATAAATTAAATAAAGGTCCATCAACAACTAAAAACAATTGGAAAAAAAAAAAACAAAACACAACCTAATGCTAGATTAGTTTTTAAATATTTCTAATATCCTCCCTGGCTTCTATCATAAAATTGTTGTAATTCATTGAGATAATATCTATAAAATTCTTAGTGTAGTGACTGGAACCTAGTACATAATCAATATTCACTCTCATTAAATTATAATTACTACAGCACATTTAGAAACCATGCACTATAAACTGTTTAGAAAGAACCTGATAGTATTTTCTGGAAAAACATTCTCTCCAAACACCATTTAATTCAGTTCAACTTAACTGAGGTCAATGTCCCAAGCCACTTAAGAGACTTACAGCCTAAGACTTTCCGCTTAGGGGAACAATCTGCTGGGATTTGGCAGGACCACTGGCTGCTGGGTATTCTGACAGGTGGAGAGGAGGTCCTGGTGGAGGACACGGCAGCCTGGCCACCAGACTCAAAGCCTGCACTGCGACATGAAACTGACTTGCTTCTCCAGAGCTTTCTGTTCCAGCCTGGCCTTTGTCTATACACAGGGGAAATGTGAAAAATTAAGAATTGATGTAGAACTCACCTGTTTTGCTTCTGCTTTATAAATAGTTCCAGTTAATGGTTTGGGGATTTGTGTTCTTTAGAAAGTGAGAACTTTCTCTTGCCTCCCCAGGCTCTCTGCACACGCCTCACAGGACGCAGTATTGAACAGCATCATCCGAGGTGCTAAGCCTGCTCCCTTGTTTGCCCAAATCATGCCAAAACCCTTAACCTGGTTCAGGGTTCACTCTGAGCCGGTGGTTTTGATGTCCTCCCCCTCCCCCGGCTCTCAGAAGAAGGATTCAGCCTGTGTGTCCAAAAAAAGACCTTGGATTCAAACTGGAATCTGCCCAAATTCATCTTGCTGAAGCTGTGACTTCCAGATTCTCACTCTCTCCCTCTGTGCTGCTGATTAAAATTTTTAAATTCCCACAGGAGGTGAGTCAAATCAGCACGAGGACACATTACAGAAATGATCCCGGAGGGTTTTGCCAGCAGATCTGGCCAACAAAAACCTCCATGTCTGCAAATGCACAGCGTGGCCTTGGGGTAGGAAGAACTAGACCCTCAGGCCTGAGACGCCAGGGGTCTGCCCTGTGCAGCGTGGGGCATAAGGACAGTGGCTGATAAAGGACCAGGGAATCTGGAGTGATCTGATGAGGAGCTGGTCCCACCGCAGAATCTTAAGCAGCAGAAGCATGATCAGAATGGTGAGGGGCTCCAGTTGCCCAGGCTGAGTGGACGGGAGAAGGCGACAGGCAGGGGAGGGACAGTCAGGGCAGACACAGTGATCAATGAGAAGGGAACTGAGCCACCTATGTTGGGTGAGAGGGGGAAACACTGCAGGAGACACTGCAGAGGAGAAGCTAGAGGGAGGGTGGTGGTCTGAATGTGGGATGTGGCAGACACAGCAATCAGTGATAGAATTGCTAGATTTTTCCCCCAGGGACCCCAGAGAGGGCCCCAGCTGGAACTGGGGCTCTGGGAAAACAAGTGAATGCAAAACAGCTGAAGCCTGACATTCCAGAAAAGAAGCAGAGAAGCGCTGTGAACCCAGGCCACTGGGAAGGGCTGGGCTATTCTGTCACCTTTGACGTCTGGTGCAGGGACCTAGTCCAACCCCAGATGTGATACCAGCCAGCAAGGTGATGGAACAAAAGCCAGTCAGTGTGGCCCAAACGTGTCTTAGCATCACTGGGGTGCTGGAGCCAGCTCTTACCCGGAAATGCACACAGTTATTCACAATGAAATGAGGGGCCTGGGTGGGAGGGAGCATCTGCCTTGCATCCACAAGGCCCTTGGTTCAATCTCCAGCACCGCAGAAATATGTAGGTAAATAAATATTAAATTAAACTTACAATTAAATAAACAATGGTGATAAATATTTAAAACTCATCCTTTCTTAATTATTTTACTCTTAGACCATCTCTGCCTTGGGTTGTTTACGTCTGCCGTCTCTGCATTTTGCAAACACTGTAGAAGGACATGCTACTGCACATCTCTTCCCAACTCCGTTCAATGATGTCATGTGAGCTGTCTGCAATCTGATATGGTGAGATGATTCACACCATGGAGACTGGCAGATGCTACAGTGGCTCTTCCAGGTCAGGGCTCTGCAGAGCTGCCTCCTGCCAGAGTGAAAGCAGGTCAGGAGTCGGGTGTTCCTCAACAGCCTGGGCAGCACTTTCCTTCCCTAAGGCACTATGAGCCCTTCACTGCCTCTTTTGTCCACCTGCCTTGTAAACTCTAGCTTCCCCGGTGCCAGGCTTGGGGTGGAATCAGAACTTCGGGTGGCCCCCCAAGACTGTGGGGTCTGCAGGATCTCCAAACCCTGGAACTTTGCTGAGAACAGCAGTATAGTTCCTGCTGCCAACCAGGCTGCTGCAGAGTTGGAAGCACTTGGGTTACTTGGAAGCCAGATATGTCCTGAGGGTGTGCCCTGCAACAGGGACCCCACCCTGTGTGACAGCTCTGCAGCAAAAATTAGGGGGTTTTCCCCCAAGAAGTCTGGAGAAATGATGCTGGAGTCAAAGGAAGTTACCAGAGGTGGCTGGAGCAGCAATCCAGTCCAACCCCAGATGTGATACCAGCCAGCAAGGTGATGGAATAAAAGCCAGTCAGTGTGGCCAAAACATGCCTTAGCCTCACTGGGCTGCATGAGACTATCCTAGCCTCCCAGGAGGGTCCTGGGATGCAAGCTCCTCTCTCCCCTCATCCAGCCCCTGACCTTCGGCCCTTGTCCTATAGCATCTGACCAGTTCTGCTCCCTGCCTCTGGCTTAGTGCCTTCTGCTCACCCATAGTCTCCCCACACCAGTCTTTAAGTGTACATATGGCCTGAGGCCACTGCCCCTCCACACCCCAGGGCTAGAGCACCAGGCCCACCAGACCAGCCTCCATACTCTGTCCAGCCTCACCTCTTACAGCCTCCCCTGCTGCCCTGATTCTTGCCTAATGCCATCCCCCATCTCCCAGGCCCTTTGCACCTGTGGGTTGCTCTCTCCACTGCACACCTCCACCTGGCCAGTCGGGCTGTCTTCAGGACTCAGTTTAGGGGTATCTTCTCCCCCAAGACTGGATTGAGGTCCTCTTTGGGGGCCCTCCAGCATCCTTGGCCTCTCCAGCGGCAGCAACCCACTCTGCCTGGAACCTTTTCATAGTGGAGTTGTAAATGAATTTGTAAGTGTGGCTCACTGTGAGCACTCAGGTAATGGTTCCGGGTTTTTTTCTTTAATTATTATTTTATTTATTTGTTCTTATGAAGTGCTAAGGATGGAACTCAGTGCCTCATACATGCTAGGCAGGCACTCTGCCACTGAGCTACAACCCCAGCCCTGTTTGTTTTTAATTAATTTTTTTTCTTCTCCACCCCACCTCCACAATACTGGGAATTGAACCCAGGGCCTCCATTATGCTAGATGAGAGCTTTACCACTGAGCTACATCCCCAGCCCATTTGATTTTACTTAGAGACTGGGTCTTGCTAAGTTTCCCAGACTGGTCTCAAATTGGCAATCCTCCTGCCTCAGCCTCCCCAGCGAGTAACTGGGATCACAGGTGTGTGCCACTACACTTGGCTTCAGTAAACATCAGAATGAATGCATGATGACCTCGGAGTCCTGGCATGCTACTCTTGTAAGGATGTGGTTCTTCCCTGATACAGCCTATTGCACCCCCAGCCCAAGCCAGGCTGCTTCTCACTCGGGAGGCAGCCCATGTGGGCTGTCCCTTGAATGTGTATCTTCCTTCCTAAATAAACCTCTGCCTAGGCCTTTGTCTGGCTGGTGCTGAAGTCCTTTCCTGTTAGGTATGCCAAGGACCCCTCTGGTCCTGAGTTCCCCCTCTCTTCTGGGAACTCCTCGGATCCTTCTCCAGCAACATCTCTTCTCCTGTGACAAAACCCTGTGTTCTCTGGCATTTCGGATCAGGGAAGTGGAAAGTCAAGATCCGAAGCCCATTCTTAGCCGCTGGGCTGCACTGGACATCAGTGGCCTCGAATGGCGAGAGAGAGCTCAGGAAAGGTGAGCTCCCCAGACAAGGGCACTGGAAATCTCAAAGCTCAGGAAGTTTCCTGCACTTACTGGAGCACTGGCCTGATCCCTCCTTAGCTATGACCCAGAAAACATGTTCAGTTCCTGGGGAAGCTCCCTTTGCTCCAGGCAACATGGTATGGGATGTCACCCATATGACCTCGAACCACACTGAGCAAGGCGAACCTATATCTCTGGAACCCAATTTCCTCTTCTGCAAAACAGGGAGGAAACAAGGGTCTGGACCACCTGGCACCTGTTTTTACGTTCAGTAAGATAAGAAATGTCAAGAGTGGTCTGTAACTCACAGAAGCTGTAAACATACTAGTTCCTAGGGGCAACCAAGGAGGCCGAGTGACAGCTCCAGTGTGGGTGGGCAAGACCGTGCATGCTTCGATTCAGCTAGGACATCGCCTCCCAACGACCCGCTCCTCCTCCCTTCATGCAGCCTGAGCGTGGGCAGAACGGCAGCCTCCAAGTCCACCGCTCAGCACAAACACAACTCAGGATTTCTGGGCTGGGAGCTGTATTATGATTTTTTAAATTGACATGATTTCCAAATAAGATCTCACGTAAATATTTTGGCCTTGACACCAACATGAAAAAAGAACTTCAAAACAACAACCCCGTAGACAGTACACATGCACATGCACACACACACACACACGTGCACACCCACATGCACACACACATGTGCACACACACACCCCTCAAGGCATTCTTCATAGAATTTATTGATGATGATCAGTCTATACTCATTCTGTATAGGATTTTGTTTGTAAAGCAAAACCATCAGCTGCTTGTTTTTTAGAGTTGAATGACTAGCGAAGCTTTACAGGGCAGATCAGGATGGAGCTGGCAGCCTGGCTTCACCAGGCCAGCGTGACTATTGGCATTTTTTGGCTTTTGTATGCTTGTGTTCACAAAGTCCTCACCAAACAAGTTTTTTTGCATTTGAATAGATTACAATGTGTTTATAGGTCTGCTTCCTTCCAAGACAGTAGTTAATTGGCCTCCCCAAGAACAGCAGGAGACTCTCATTATCCAGATGTAACAAAGGAAGAGAAGAAAATCGGGGACTTAATCCAGGCCCTGGTGCTGAGTCCAGTCATCATCATGGTCACGAGCATTGTTGTCATCACCCCTAATGCTACGAGGGCACACTGACACTCTCTCTTCCTCCTGGAGCTGAGATTACAGACCTTTGATGTCACCATTCCTGAAAGAGCTAAGTAGGTCATAAGAGAAATATGTGTTGAGAGTAATCCCCTGATACTTCAGGCCCCATTCTTCATCAGGAGGAGTCAAAGGAACCACACCCCAAACCAGAGGGTGCTCGCCTTTCTGCATCCCACCTCAGTTTCCCCGTCAGTTAGCAAAGAATTGGTACCACCTGACCATGCCCTTGGCCCTGGGATCAGCCAGGATGTTATTAAACAGCTAGCCCCTGACAGTTGGGTCTGGGGGTGGCCCAGGATCAGTCTGCAGGAAATGCTATTTTAACTAAGGATGCTGTAGAGGACAGGTCGAAAGCTTTGGGGCTAAATGTGTCTAAGCTATTATCATTGTCCACTGTGGCCCTCACAGCTGCTGACCCAGAAACACAGCTTATTTTTGGAAATTTGGACAAACTCCCAGCCTGGTGGATCCTTTTTCTCCCTAGTACATAGAAATGACTTAACTAAACCTTAAGTGGACAGTGGCCTGGTCACCTCATCAGGATCACAATGGCCTTTCCCACAGGGCACAGCCTGCCTGCATGTAGTCAGAAGCAGATAAAGATGAGGAACAGCCCAAGTCAGACTGCTTGGGCTCCAAGTGACCTTGGACAAGTTACTGACCTTGCCTGAGCCTCAGTTTCCTTGTCTGTAAAGTGCAAATAACGTACAGCATGGGTGAACCTTAGAATCATTATGCTAACAAGATGCCAGACACAAAAGGTCACATGTTTATAACATGGTTCTATTTATGTGAAGTGTCCAGTGTAAGTGAATCCATAGAGACAGAGAGCAGATTGGTGGTTGCCAGGGTGGGGCGGGGGAGCACGGGAGACAGCTGCTTACTGGGCAGGAGTCTGTCTTTGGGTGATGACGGTATTCTGGATAGTGGGGTTGCTGACACTGTGAATACTAGATGCCACCAAACTATGTGCTTTAAAATAGTTAAAATGATGACTTTTCTGATATGCATATTTTAACACAATTTTTATAAAATGCAGTTAGTGAGGATTTGCCTGCCCATTCTCTACCTGGCAGTGAGGGGGTCAGCATGAAAGAATAAATAGCAGGGTGTCCAGCCTGGGACAGGCAGGAGCCAATATGTCCTCGATCTCATAAGCATCTTAGAGCCAGTCCAATTGCTCGTTAAGCCCATGAGAAAGTCCCTTCCACAGCAGATTCTCCGGGCAGCTGCACACTGCATTCATTCATTCAGTCTTCAGAAACTAAGGCTCATAGGGTCTCAGAATTTATAAGTGATATGATCAGGTTTGAATCCAATTCGGTCTGAGACCAAAACCCCTGGCTCTTTCCAGAGGATAAGCATTTCCCCATCTGAAATGCTTCAGAACAGAAATGTTTCAGATCTTGGAATATCTGCATTTACATACATAATGAGATCTCTGGGGGATGGGGCCCATGTCTAAGCACAAGATACTCTTATTCACTATTTTTATATCTGTAATATGAGGTCCTACATGGAAAGTTCCACTTGGGGTATCATGTTGCTGCTAAAAGCATTTTGGATCTTGGAGCATTTTGGATTTTGGATTTTTGTACTAGGGATGCTTAATGTGTATTATACTATCCCCCAAGAGATTTTGGATTTTTGTACTAGGGATGCTTAATATGTATTATACTATCCCCCAAGAGAAAAGATAGCCACTTTTTATAACTACACATTATATACTTCTTGGACTTTTTAAAAGGCTTTCAGATTCTTTATCTTTATTCTCATATTAACCCTGTGGAATAGGCCATTAGCTCCATTTTGCAGATGAATCAAAGTAACAAAGTAACGTGTTTAACCCAAACTCTCACAGCAACTATTACTTTGTTTTTGTAATCTCTGGATTACTGGATAAATATTTTCCCATCAGATATGGAAATGCCCACACCTTCCCCAGTACCCGCCACGTCCCTAACTGAACTACCACGTCAGCTCAGTTAAATGTGCATTTCCATCCTAAGAAAAAAGTCCATTTAATCTGACACTTCTAGCCTCTGAAAAAGAGCAGAATAAACAAAGGCGAAAGACAAGAAAGTCACATGAAATACGTATTAAGACTTCATTTATTAAACTAATTTACTCAGCATCTACTATGCCCCAAGTATGGCTGTGGACAGATCTAAGATACAATGGTAAACAAGAAGGATATCCCACTTTGAGCAGCTTGCAACTGAATATAGTATTACTGAAACCTGAAGGATCTACAAAATAGCTTTTTAAAATATAGACTCCAGGGCTCCACCCTCCGAGATCTGAAGTGGAGCCCAGGAATCTGGATTGTGGAAAGCTTTCTCAATAGTCCTTCCTAAATTGGCCCAGTCACAGAAGGCACATGGAGCACTTGTTAAGTGTGCAGGTCCCAGGCCTCCTTCCCATCTGGAGTGTGGAATCGGATTGTTGAACAAGCACCTCTGATAGTTCTTGGGACCCAGCAGGTTTGGGAGGCACTGCTCTAAGCAGTTAAAAAAAAAAATCGAACACAAACCAGATCTCACCCCTCGGGTCCTGATCCACTCACACAGGAACAACCCCATAAGACATTTGGGTCACGCACCATGAAAATGAAAATGGTTTCCCACAATGTCAAAGCCACCGCGTAGGAAGCATTCCCTTCTCACAGAATTTCTTCCTCCTTTGGCAAGACTTCAGTAAGAAGACACACTCAGCACGTATTTGTGCCATAAACCATAACCATCAAATCAACTCCAACAGACTCTAATTTCAAAGAAAGTGTTTCTGTGCTAAGACCTTCAATGCCAAGTTAACCAGAAGATATTTCTCCTGTGAAGCCGTGAACCTGCACCTACCTCTAATGGCCTATAAATAAATAATGGACATAAAAATAGCAATAATGAGCTCGGAAAATACTAGCTAATTTACACCATAATAGAAATACCCAGGAATCTTTAACAATTGAAGGACTGACGCCAGCCCCCCTAATAAGTACACCAAACCATATTATTCCACATGTGAGTGTAATTTCTAAATCACAGTGTATAATACAGAAGGGCGTCTGCTCTCTGAAAGGGAAAGAAGTATTTACAGGAGAGCTATTACTCAGCTGCATCGTCCCCTGATGAGAAAAATCAAAGGAATTATTGGAACAATGTATTCTTGGAGGCCCAGGAGCAGAACGCTTCAGGAAAAGGCTATCATTAATCTTTATGCAGTTGCAGAGATAAATCAGAGCTCAGTGCCACGTGAAGCGAACCGAGGTGGAGGCCTTTGTGCGAGCGGCCTCTCTCCTTCCACCCCCAAGAGCCAAGAAAGCTGTGGCTGCCTTTCGTCCGCGTCCCAGCAAAGCCTGCTCTAAGACCACTCACTGGCTGGCTCTGGAACAACAGGGAGAGCCCCTGTGCAGCGACAGATTACCCGTCAGTCAACTCCCCCAAACCTGATCTGATCCCATGTAGCAGTTTGCCGTCACCCTAGAGGATAACATCTAAGCTCCTAATTTGGCACACGAGATCCGTCAAAAGACAGCCCCTGGCCACATCCACCGCCTCTCGCTGAGGCTTTCCTTCTGCTATAGATTGAATTTGTTCCCCAAGTGTCCATGGGGAGGAAGCTTATTTCCCAGGGTATTGGAAGGTGGTGTGGGGCCTACTGAGAGGCCTTTAAGCCCAGTGGGGGCATGTCCTTGGAAGGGGGCATTCAGACTTCCCATTTTTGCAGCATGATCTCTCACTGGCACCCACACTTCCATGAAGGATTTATCCTGCCATGAGGCCTTCCTCAGCTGAGCTAATAGTGGTACCATGCCCTTTAATTGCCAGAACTCTGAGCTAAGTAAATCTCTTTTCGTTATAAAGTGAGCCTGCCTCAAAGGTTTTATTACAGTAACAAAAAATAAACTAATACTCTTCCTCTCCCTCTTTCTGCTTTCTTATGTTACATCATCTTACACCCCCACCCCCGACAATTTTGGAATATTGGAGGTTTCTAAGCATACACTGATGTAGTGGTTTCAAATACCACAGTTTCCTTTGTTCATTTACCCACCCCACAGACATTCAGAAATGCTGGTAGTATTTGGGAGTGTCACAAGTGAAAGTGCTACAAACATCTAGCAGCTACAGGTCAAGAACACTGCTAAACACTGTATAAACAGGGCACTAGACAGTTCCCCACACAAAAAAATAATAATAATAATACAGTCCAAAATGTCTATAGTGTCACTTTGGGTTTTGGGGACTAGGGGTTTCATTTTGTTTTAGTTTTTTAACCAGTACCGCTATGTTGTCCAGGCTGGCCTCAAACACCTGGGCAGAAGAGACCCTCCTGCCTCAGCCTCAGTAGTGTGGACTACAGGCCCATGCCACCATCCCCAGCTGATACTTTTGAAACTCTTCCCACAAAAATTGCATTAATCAGGGCTGGGAATGTGGCTCAGGCGGTAGCGCGCTCGTCTGGCATGCGTGCGGCCAGGGTTCGATCCTCAGCACCACATACAAACAAAGATGTTGTGTCCGCCAAGAACTAAAAAATAAATATTAAAAATTCTCTCTCTCTCTCTCTCTCTCTCTCTCTCTCTCTCTCTCTCTCTCTCTCTCCTCTCTCACCCTCTCTTTAAAAAAAAATTGCATTAATCACCCCAAACCTTTACCTATCCCTACATTTATACACCACTTAACTTTAGAGTGCTCTACCAGCACCCGGGCAGGGCTTCCTCCCTGGCCCTTGACTCTGTGCTTGTCCATGTGGCCTGCTTTGGCCAATAGAATAGGGTGAAATGACGATATGCATTTCCACTTACATGTGCTAGTGCCAGAACAGGCTGGTGGATGAGAAACACGTGGAATGGAGCCAGCCCCCAACGGAGCCCAGCCTAAGTCCAACAGCCAAGCTCATGAAAACTCATGATTGTTGTTTAAGCCACTAAGTTCCAGGGAGATTTGTTACATAGTAATAGCAACGAATCACACACAAAACGCTGCTCCGGGGTTTGATACCTACTGTTCCCCTCCTTTAAAAGACTGCCTCCCTGGCAGGTGCAGTGGTCTTGCCTATAATCCCAGTGACTCAGGAGGCTGGGATAGGAGGATCCAGACAAGTCCAGTCTGAGCAACTTAGCAAGACCTGTCTCAGAAGAAGGGGCTGGCGATGTGGCTCAGTGGTAAAGTGCCCCTGGGTTCAATCCTCAGTGCTGGAAAAAAAAAGGGGGGGGATTCCCACCTCATCCACATCTCACTTAGCAATCTCAACACTCAAAGATCTCCTTTCCTGCTAATTCTGCCCTCATTCCCTACAGAAGGTCGTGGGTCCCTCCTGACCCAGGTACTTTTGCTCTCTGCTCCCACTCCCTGTCTTTATCTCTCCCTAGACAGGGACCCCCCCGAGAGCAGAGAGCTCAGGCCCCCAGCCACAGAGCACCACAGCTACTGGCGTGGAGGCTCAGGAAGTAGCAGTGGAATGCCAAGGGATGGACTGGACATCATGGGAAGGTGATTATCAAGGGCATTTATCAGCTTTGGCTCCCACACTGGAACGGCACCTGGAACCAGGCCCAATTCCTGTGACCAAAAAAAAAAAAGGAACTGTTGGCTCCAGCCTGCAGTCTGGCTTCCCTGCCAATCAAAGTCGTCAGGGAGAGGAACAGCCTTGGCCATTACTCTTTAGCACAATGAGATAGTTTAGAGGAGAGCCTTACCTTCAGGAAATTCCAATGAGCCTGCTTTATTGTTGCCCTCCAACAGTAATGACGCCCGTGGGGTTAAACAGAGTGTGAAATAATTGCTGAGACATCCCTTGCCGCGGACGGAGGAGGCTGCACAAGATGTAATGCTCCCACCTCACTTGGGAGGGATGGGGCTCGCTCACGGATACAAAGTGTGTCATTGGAGCTTTGCAGAGTTGGGAGAGGCAGCCTGGCAGGGAGGGATGGGGCAAGGCAGAGGAAAGAATCCAAGGATTGCAAAGACACCTGCTCCGGTCGCCACCCCCATCACATCACAGGTCACGTTGGGCCTCTTGGTTCCTCTGAAAAACAGGGATATAAAATACTTCCTTCTAAAGAGTTGGGATTATAAAAGAGGTGCTGCATATGGAAATGCCTCGTGCAAGGGAGGGACACGGTGATTTTACTCCCTTTCCTCCTGCGCCAACTTGGAGAAGAAACACATCAGAACAAATGTGTCAAAATTAAGGGACCCAGGCCAAGACAACATAAGCTCCGGAGATAGTCTTTCCAAAAAAACTGAGTAGGAAACAATGCAGCAGGACCCGGAGGACATCAGAAAGCTCCTTGCTACCAGTACAAACGCATGTGGCTGGATCCCAGAACCCACATTTCTCTTGCAGAAATGGCTTCAAAAACCAGTGACCTGTGCAGTCACACTCTATCCTGGTTTAATGCTTTGCTATTCCTATCTTAAAACAATGATTTTCAAGCAAGGACACTTGATGTTGGGCTGGGGATGTGGCTCAAGCGGTAGCGGACTCGCCTGGCATGCATGCAGCCCGGGTTCGATCCTCAGCACCACATACAAACAAAGATGTTGTGTCCGCCGAAAACTAAAAAATAAAATATTTAAAAAATTCTCTCTCTCTATCTCTCTCACTCTCTCTTTAAAAAAAAAAAAAAGGACACTTGATGTTTACTTTGCACCAGGCTGTATGGTAACCAAGCCAGCCCCGCTCTCTTGTTCTTCAGTCCCTACCGGTAAGGGACTGGGCAGCTTCACCCCAAGAACTATCATCTGCTAAAAGATGCATGCATCTCACAGGGGCAAATTCTAGCCTGAAGGTTCTTGGAACCATCATTATTGCATAAAAATTCCTAGGACAAGATGTTCAGGACACAAAATTTTGCAGAGTAAAACTGTTTGATAAGGTATCTTTTTTTTGCGGGGGGGGGGGGGGGCACCCAATCACTGAGCCACATCCCTGGCCCTATTTTGTATTTTATTTAGAGACAAAGTTTCACTGAGGCTGGCTTTGAACTCAAGATCCTCTTGCCTCAGCCTCCCCAGCCACTGGGATTACAGATGTGCACCACCACACCCTGCTTGATAAGGTATCTTTAGCTTTGAGTAAAGAACAGGGGACCATGAGACACTGAGACACTTAGTTAAAGTCAGAGGGCAGCAGAACTAAAATTTGAACCCAGGTAGCACTGATGCTGGGCCTGTGTCACCTCTGCTCTTAGGACATTTTTCCACCCAGCGGTTTCCTCTGAGCCTTGATGAATGAGTGTTAGGTTTTCATGTTAAAATGCAGTTAGGGAAGGTGGTACTGTTATGAGTCACCTTTTGCAGGGGTATGGTATTCTCCTGGGACACAAAGGTCACCTGAGAATTAAATGCCTTGTGGGAAACAGAAACAGTGAAGGACAGACTGAAAGGCCCCATGCAGTTTTTCTACCTTGCAACTTTGTTTCCAAAAAAAATCACAACCAGAGGAGACCAGGAGAGTGGCAACCCAGAGTGTCACTGCCTCACAGATAGTTTTCTTTCAGCTGGCAGAACAAGGGTAGAAATGAAATACAGAATTGTGTTAAGTCATATGAAATTAGGGCAGTATTCAGATCCTGACATGGAACTTTAGATAATAACAGTTTATTGATTTGTGAATTGCTTTCGGTCTGAATTGGGTCTGTCAGCAGAAAGCTGGATTTTGGCAATGCAATTATTTTCATTGACACAGCAGTTGAATATCAATATCAATAACATTTACCTTTTGAGAAGAAAAAAACACCAACTACCAGGGACAGGAGGAATGAAGACCCTTGTGAAGGATTAGGCAGGAGGGCCCAACAGGCACGCAGCCTGGGAACCTGGGGAAAATGCAGACTCGATTCCAGCCATTGTGCACTGCCACTGTCCCCTGAAGAGCCAGCTCCAGCCACACAGCTCTCCAAGGTCAAAGCTGTGCTTCCCCCGCCACCAGTCCTCAACGTAATGAGAAGTCACAGGAAAACCACAAGCCAGGATTTGTAAAGATCAGTGCTTCTGTATCAGTCTGGGTTTTCTGGAGATAGAACCAATAGGAGACAGACAGACACAACATACCACAGTTCAAATCTGAGATGTTCCCCAAAGGCCTGTGTGTGCCCAGGGAGGTGCTACTTAAAGAGGCTTTAAGTGACTGAGGGCATGCCCTGGAGGGGGTTTGGGGACCAAGTTCTCTTCCTTCTCTCCCTTCCTACCAGGGGTGAATGTTTTACTCTCCCACACACTTCTGCCTTGAAGGGCTCACTTGCTACAGGCCCAGAACAATGTGGCTCATTGATCCAAGACTAAAACCTCTAAAACGGTGATCCAAAGAACATCTTTTCTCTTTATGATTATCTCAGGTATTTGTTACAGTAACAGAAAGCTGACTGAGATGATAGATAGATAGGGAGTTTATTAGGGGAATTAGCTCATGTAATGAGGCCAAGAAGTCCCAAACTGGCCATTGCAAGCTGGAGATCCCAGGATGTCAGTAACATGGCTCGGTCCAGGTCCAGAGGCCTCAGAACCAGGTCAGCTGATGGTGTGATTCTTGGTCCAAGACCAAAGGCCTAAGATTTCAGGGAGCTGCTGGTGTGAATCCTAGAGTCCAAAAGTCAGAGAGCATGGAATTCTGATGTCCAAGGGCAAGAGAAGAAGAGTGAGCCCCAGATCTAAGAGACAGAGAGGAAATTCCTCTGTCTTCTTATTCACTCTGGGTCCCTAACTGAGTAGATGGTGTCCATCCATATTGAGAGTGGATCCTCCCCACCCAGACCACTAACCCCATCTCCTCTGAAAACACCCCCACAGATACACCCAGAAGTAATGCCTTGGCAATTCTTCAAGTATTCCTTAGTCCAGTCAAGCTGCAGCTGAAACTAACCACCACACACTGACATCACTCTTCTCTGAATGCCCAACATGGAATTCAACCCGACGCTGTATCTGCTCACTGGGGTGCATATATTCTGTTCCAACCCCGACTGGTACGCTGCAAGCCTCTTGTCATTACTTCCTAGAGTCCATGTAGACCCCCCATGTTGAGGGCTTACTGTCCCACAGGAAGACTGGCCTCACTTTAGAAGCTATGCGTACTTTGGGGATCCCCAGGCCACCCTCACTTCTGAACACCTGGCTGTACATTCAGGGGTTTCCACTACACTCAGTTTTCATAATTTGGCGATACTCACAGAAATGAGGAAAGTTCTACACTTACCCTTATAGCTTTATTATGAAGGATATCAATCTGGACCAAGCAAATGAAAAGAAATGTCAGGCAAGATCTGGAAGCATCTCAAATGCAGAGCTGCCATCCCCTTCCCCACGGAATCTGAATACATCAGCACATCACTGTGTTCACCAACCAGTAAGCTCCACTGAGTTCCAGGGTCCAGAGTTTTTACTGGGCTTTATTATGTGGGCATGATGGGTTGGTTACATCGTTGAACTTAGTCTCTCATCCTGTTACTGCCCTGCCGGCTCAAAGTCTCTACCCTCCAACTACATGGTTGGTCTTTCTGGTGACCAGCCACCAATGTGAAGCTATCTTGGGACTCACTGTGAGTCATAAAACTCACATGAACTCAGGAGGGATCCAAAAGGTTCATGAACAGCATTGACATTCCTATCACTTGATAAATTCCAAGTGTTTTAGAAGTTCTATGCCAGGATCCCAGGCCAAAGGCCAAACAGATTCTTTATTGTGCAATACAAATGCCCTTCTCTTGCCAGCATAAATACAGCAGGACAAGCCAGCCAGAGTCCTTTAGTCTGTCTTTTCCACTGTTAAGAGGAGATACTGAAGGAGCTGGTTACCTTCAGATTGGGGAGAGTTTGTATTTTTTTAATCAATAAACAAATCATCTCAGGGAATTCCTTTTCTTGAAGTTCTAATCCAAAGTCAGCATCATTGAAATTTTACTGTCCAAAATGCCAAACTAAAAATTGTTCCCCACCCAGCCCCAACCTTCTGGTAATGACACATGCCAGCAGCAAACATGAACTACTGTCTTAATGACATTATAAACCCACAGAAATTGTAACACAGGATACTCATTTTGTATTCCCCATAGCCAGCATCTATTAAAATGCCAAGAACTTACCTGGTGCTCAATAAATACTTGTTCAATTTAATTAGCTGGTTAATCTGAGTATTAACTATAATGTATCCAATTCAGAAAACCACAAACATTTAATGAGCACTCTCTGCAAGCCAAGATTTTGAGAAGTAACAATGAATAAAGCATGGTCCCTGGTCCCTAGGAGCTGTATATGGAGAGGGGAAGACAAAATTCTAAATCAATTATTTTATTATAAAATTGAAATTCTATAACAGGAGTAAGAGTAAATTACTATGGGGGACTTAAGTAATGATTTTGTTGTTGTTGCTTTGGGGTACTAGGGATTGAACCCAGAACTTCATGTACACTAAGCATGCACCCTACCACTGAGCTTTATCCCTGCCCCATTAATGATTATTTTTTAGTTAATATGTGTGTTGTGAGTTTGGGAAGTAATAAGGTTAAGAATGGAGTTCACAGAAGAAAAGATGTTTGAGCCACCCTTGTTTGGTGGTTTAGACCTCAGCAAAGGATCATGAGTAAATTCAGGCAAAGTAAAACCGTGAAAATAAAAGAAAGTATGGGTAAGCTACAGAGAGAACACACAGGAGAATATTGGGATGGTGAGATCATTCTGTAGGGTGCTGGTTGGTATGGATACCTTTTTCTAAACATTTGTCAAAACCCATTGAACTTTACATCAAAAGAGCAAACTTCAGTGTATGCAGATTTTTTTTTAAAAAATCAACCAGGAGATGAGAGGATCCCAGCCTGAGATGCAGATCATGACAAAAGAATCTTAATGCTTTACAAGTGTATTAAGCAGATGGTGGGGGAAAGGGGTGCTGATCTAATAATGTTGGAAAACCCAAGGCAAAATGCAGAGGAAAGTCTGCACATCCATGTACTCTAGTCAGTAAAGCTGTTTGTTGCAGGATTATAGGTCAAAAATTCTGAAACTATTTTCTGTGTGTACAGGGGTTGAACAAATAAGTAAACAGTGGACAGGACTGATAAGGGATATCATGGACAAGTAGGAGGGGAAAGCTAGAATGGACTGTGTGGTGCTGGATGAGATTCAGAGACTCAATATGAACTCTTTTTAGCTTAATGAAGATGTAAATGGGTAAATATGGATTATGTGTGTACACACACGTTTCCCAGTTCTGTCAGCTGAGAGGCCTAGAGGCAGGCACAGCCCAGTAGAAATGAGCACAGCAAGCATCTAAATCTTGGTTTCTAATACCATCATCCAATGAAAGGTAGCGCAGCTCCTTGGAGATAAGGCTGATTCTAAGGCTGGTCAGGGAAGACACACGATGAGCCAGGAGTATCTTGTGGTGCCAGAAAGCAAGCAAGGATCAAAAACCAAAAGGATGGGCATGCCAAAGGAATGTAGAAGCCAACCTGGAAGATCCCCAGCGGCAAAGAAGGAATAATTTGAGCAATAAAATAAGTATTGTTGAATTACAGTCCAAAGTACACAATAAGCAACCATGAACTCATATTGATAATATAAGTGATTGAATAAATAAATAACTATGAGCATAGAGACAAATCCTCCTTACAGAAGAATGCTAAATAATTTATGTATATATACTCCCCTTAGAGGAAATGGAAATTAATCTCCTAAATGCTTTCAAACACACACACACACACACACACACACACACCTTGAATGTGGGTAAATTTAGTGACTTTCATTTAAAGAAAAGAGAATAGAAAGAAATAAAGTAATTTTATAGTAAAGAAAACCAGAAAACCACTCTTGAACTAGATGATCAAGTTTAATATCAGTACTGGGCACAGTGGCACAGATCTGTAATCCCACCGACCTGAGAGGCTGAGGTAGGAGAATCATGAGTGCAAAGCCAGCCTCAGTAACTTAGCGAGGCCCTAAGCAGCTCAGTGAGACCCTGTCTCTAAATAAAATATTTTAAAAAAAGGGCTGGGGATGTGGCTCAGTGGTAAAGTGCCCCTGAGTTCAATCCCTGGAACCAAAAAAAAAAAAAAAAAAAAAGTTTAACATCAATGATAAGCCATGGGAACAATTTTGTTGTTGTTGTTATGTGATTATATAAGAAATGGAAATTTGGGGCTAGGGTTGTAGCTCAGTGATGGAAAACTTTCCTGGCATGTGTGAGGCACTGGGTTCAATTCTCAGCACCACATATACATAAATAAAAATAAAGTTCTATCACAACTGAAGACAAAAAAAAAAAAAAAGAAATGGAAAATTTCCAGCCATCTCTAATTTTGGTCCAAAGTGTCCAAAGTTCAATTGACCTCATAGGTGATGAGTGTCATGTATCTTATAATTACTCTTAAATAATGGCTATACAAAGCTATGTAGTTAAAGTGAGTGTAACCATGAAAACAAATTAAAAATCATTTTGACAGGCTTTGGGGATAGAATTAAGTACTCACCCCAAGTTCACCACTGACCATTAGTCATGTTTGCCAATTTACTGAACATTTCACAGCCTCCACTTCCTTGTCTAAAGTTTTAAAAAATAGTGTCTACAATGGAGTATTACTCTGCATTAAAAATGACAAAATCATAGAATTTGGAGGGAAATGGATGGCATTAGAGCAGATTATGCTAAGTGAAGCTAGCCAATCCCTAAAAAACAAA
The DNA here is from genome assembly GCF_045843805.1 of Urocitellus parryii. Taxonomy (NCBI): domain Eukaryota; kingdom Metazoa; phylum Chordata; class Mammalia; order Rodentia; family Sciuridae; genus Urocitellus; species Urocitellus parryii. The sequence continues at coordinate 25,086,061 of NC_135539.1, read as the reverse complement.
TGCCAAATGTCTTCTTTGGTATAAGGAGAGTAACTAAGAACAGAGTAGGGAAGAAGAGCATGAGAAGAAGACTAACATTAAACAGGGATGAGAGGTGGGAGGGAAAGGGAGAGAGAAGGGAAATTGCATGGAAATGGAAGGAGACCCTCAGGGTTATACAAAATTACATACAAGAGGAAGTGAGGGGAAAGGGAAAAATAATACAAGGGGGAGAAATGAATTACAGTAGAGGGGGTAGAGAGAGAAGAGGGGAGGGGAGGGGAGGGGAGGGGGGAGAGTAGAGGATAGGAGAGGCAGCAGAATACAACAGACATGAGTATGTCAATATGTAAATCAATGGAAGTGTAACTGATGTGATTCTGCAATCTGTATACGGGGTAAAAATGGGAGTTCATAACCCACTTGAACCAAAGTGTGAAATATGATATATCAAGAACTATGTAATGTTTTGAACAACCAATAAAAAAAGAAAAAAAAATAGTGTCTAGATATAGTATCCAATAATAGGGTCATTGGTAGAAGTCAATGAGAGAAAATGCCCAGAGCATCCTAAGTATTTGAGTAACTTTTAATCACAGAGGTGGCAATAGAGTAATAATAGTAGGGGTGTTTGCCTACTTAGTTCCACACGTATGGGAATTCTGTACCACTGTTTCTTGAATTACTGCAGAAATGTTTTTAGTCATCCAGTCATCATGGACTTGCCAACACCATGCGATATCTTACAGTCGAGGAAAAAAAAAATGGACAATTTTCCTCCAGGGTTTTGACAGTGGTATGTCCAGGGACTGGGAAGACTTCAGTGACTCTGACTTTCTCTGAGATGTTGGGATTGTATTTACTAGTATTAACAGGGATTTGTAAAGAAGGGAGAGAATATTATCAGTTTAAAATGTGATAAATAAAACATTGAAATGATTAATTGTGTCTCCAGTTTACAACTTTAGGGGAAAAGGAGGCTGGTTTAAAAGAGGAGGGAAAAAAAAGTGAGTTGGTTCTTTTTTTGTTTTGTTTTATTGTTTTTTTTTTTTTTTCAGATGGCTGGCATTTGTAAACCCTCGTTTTGAAAGGAGAAGTCAGTCTCACAGCTGTGATTTTTCCCATCTTTATAGAAAAACATGGCTTTCTTAACATCCAAGAAAGACTCCAAAAGGAAGCGAAGGTGACACACACATGCTGTGAAGTCACAGGCTTGCTGCAGAAACTTGATGAGGGAGCCAGGCCCAACAGAGAAGAATGCTGCAGGCAAGACAGCAGCAGGTGTAAGGTACCGGCAAAAACAAGTCCCAACTCTTTAAAGGGTGACATGTGATGAAAGCACAATGGAACCAGCTCTCTATGCAACAGAAATCTAAACGCAGTTGCCTTGCAGGAAGAGAAAGAAAAGGTAATTAGTGCCAGGGTGGTTGTCCCCTAATGAAGAGACGCAGTGTGCTGCCATTCACCTCATTTGCATTAAATTCAGGAGACACTTCTCATGAAACACACCCATTGCATCCTAGAGTATTACTTAGGTGATGGATTGAAACCATGAAGCTCGCGAACATAGCAAAGAACATTTTCTCCTAGTCCCTCTCACACATACCCAGCTTGGCAACCTGTACGTGGTGCACAGCTGACAGCCATTGATGATCATGACCTTGAAATGGGTAATTGGGAGAGAAATTAATTCTCAATCATGAGTATTAACATAAATATCTTAAATATCATAACTGATTTCACTGAGTGAGGATAAAATAGAGCAAGGATTAAAAGCCTTAACTCAATAGCTTCAACGTGGACGTCTGAGTTGTGTGTCCAATGTCTGCAGAGTGGGGAGGCAAGGGCAGGACCGACCCCATGAGCTTGTTCTGAGCATTAGCGAGGCCATGTCTGTCATACACTTAGCACAGGGACGGAAAAATTGTAAGCGATCAGTAATACAGTCTTTATAGTATTGGTCGTCTTCGTAAAACCATCCTCCTTCAGTTTCCTTGGGGGATTGGTTCCAAGATCCAAGAACATTCTAGTTCTTGATGTAAAATGGTTCAGGGTTTGCACAGAACCTACACATATCCTTCTGTAGAACAACTAAAATAGGTGTGTGGACACAGGGGACACCAATGAACAATAGAGAGGAGAATGTGGACGGGGAGGAGATAAGGAGAGGAGGAAATTCCGGGGACCATAAAAAGAACAAGATGGAACTTCCCCACCTGACTCCCGGCTCCAGGAGCCCTTCTTTCAGGGAGGCCTGTCACTCTCTTTTACAATAAACCTGCTGCTTGCTTGCTGTCTCTGTGTCCTGTTCTTCAATTCTTTGCTGAATGGAAACAATGAACCCAGACCCCTAGGCGGTGACAGGGGCATGCTTTGGTGTGACACTCTGGTGCCCTTCTCTGCCTTCACACACTTGGGGCACAACCTAAGTTAGAGGCAATAATCATACTTAAAATAAGGAGAAGAACAACAGCTTCTGAGGTAGGAACTCTTCCAGTGTCTCTTAGTGGTAGGGAAACGGGGATGTGGAGAGGTTACATGTCTTGCCCAAGGACACCAAGAATCAAAATATTCTTAGAGAGACAGGGTCTCTCCAGGTTGCCCAGGTTGGCCCTGGACTCAAGGGACCCTCCAGCCTCAGCCTCCCGAGCAGCTGGGACTACAAGCCCGTACCACCATGCCCAGGTTAAGAACCAGAACTTGAACCCAATTTGTTCTGATTTTTGAGCAGTTCTTCACACTTGAGTGACTTGAAGGTCACCAAAGATAATGCTTCCTACTTCCCACAAAACTTCCCAGACGGCGAAGGTGTGCTTTGAAATAGATGTCAGGAGGCACTTCAGAGCCCTCCTATGAACTCCTTTTCCACAAAAGAAAGCGGAGAGGATCCCCCATGGGATTAAGGACAAAGCTAAATGACCCCCAGCCCCAAAGATGCACACACAACCAAGGGTACTGCAGCCACCAAGGCCATGACAGAGAAGGGAGGCCTGGAGAGAGGGAAGGGCCATCTCGGGCTGTGCCCACGGCTAGACCGAAGGATATTATTTCACCCTGGGATAATTGTGATACATGAACTTTGTGAAGGGTTTTCCTCAAACCCTATTATTATCTAGTTACAAGAGTAATTCATATTTATTAGAATTGTCTTGAAAAATATACACGAGTGAAAAAAAAGAAAATAAGTCCTCTATAATACCATCGCCAGGCACAACCTCATTTAGCAGTCTGATGTATTGATTCCTGGTTTCCTCTCGATACATTTTAATAGCAAAAACAATGACAATATCCTGCTCGTGCTGTTTTGTAACCTTCTTTTTCAGGTAATCTTTCATCCCTCCACCTTTCCCTCCTAAGCTCCTGACGGCGTATTTAGCACTGCAGGCACGGTGCTTGCCTTTGCCACGCAGCACTGAGGTGTCAAGGGGGAGTCTAGCTTTTTACTGTGGCACACAATGCTTCTTGTACACACATATTTAACGAAATCATGAGACTCTCCCTAACATAAATCCCTAAATTTCCTGCTTCCGTTTAAGGCTTTTTTAAAAAAATATTTATTTTTAGCTGTAGTTTATTTTATTTATTTTTATGTGGTGCTGAGGATCGAACCCAGGCCCTTGCATGTGCTAGGCGAGTGCTCTACCGCTGAGCCACAACCCCAGCCCACGTTTAAGGCTTTTAATGCATACTCCAAAATGTCCTCCGGAAGAGAAGCACTGATTGTACCCCCCGGTGGTGGCCTATGAGGATGCCCTCCTCAGAAACCAGGCAGGAAGGGACCCTCAAGAACTGGATGCAGGGGCTGGGCCTGTAGCTCCGTGGCAGAGCGCCTGCCTAGCACGTGTGAGGCACTGGGTTTGATCCTCAACACCACATAAAAACAGATGAATAAAATAAAGGCATGGTGCCCAGCTACAGCCAAAATTATTAAAAAAATAAATAAATAAAAATAAAAACTGGATCCAAGCAATCTTGCCATTGCGTGGAGCAGCTGAAATGTGACCAGAGAGAGATAGCAAGTGTATTTCTCCTCTCCTAGGGCTTACCTACCTTCCGGGGACCAGCTGGGGGTCTTTTTTCTACCCTCCTTACTTCAAGTAAACAGGCCTCACTGTACCTACCCCACAAGAGTCTAAAATTACTGTGCGTCTATTAAACATAAAACATACTTTTTAAGAAGAAGAGAGAAAGTGAATAGCCTGAAACCTCTTTCATCTATTTATCCAAGAAACACCCAGGTTCACTTCTATAGGTCCCTGGATGCTGCTGAGGTAATCCACTGTTTAGATTTTATCAAATTTTATAAATTCTTAACCTTTTAAAGATGTGATTGCTCTCTGGGTTGCTGGCTCAAGGGAGGTCTCCTGTGAAAGTAAAACATCTGTTAACATATGAAAGGACAGTACACCTGGGCCATCACCCATCTTCTCAGGTGATCTGTCTTCCTGGACAGCTACTTAACCATCTGACACCATATAAAAGCCCACATCTAAAATCCCCACTGCTATGACTTCTTTGGCAGCTTTACTGATAAGAAAGACTCACTGCTTCCCCAAAGCCTAAAAAGCTTAGGATCATAGGAAGAAAAGGTTGGAAGTTACTGAGAAACTAGTTGTTGGAGGTCAGGATCCATCCAGTTCCAGTCCACTGGAGAATAGCTAATTCCTGGCAGAAAAACCATGATTAATTTCAGAGTAAACAATATTATGACTCCAGTGAGTTGTGAGTTACTGGCGGTAGGAGGCACATTTAGCAGAACAAGACCTATTCAGACATGTAATTCCCTCGGCTCGGTAAAGCTAAGTGTGGCAAAAATGCCAGAAAGAGCTTTGCAATTGGAATATGCAATTTAAAATAAGTAAAGATTACTCCCAGGTAGTTTATGGCTTTAACTACATCGAGGCTTGTCCCTGCAGCAGACAGCATAATGACTCTCATTTCATTTTTGGTTTGTGCCAAATATCTTCAGTTAGTTTTGCTTTATTGGCTTCATGCAATTTATTGCAACACTAGAAGGTGATTGTAATGCAACTAGTATTTTAGTTTTATCTTCCCCTGGTAATTTTTCTTCTTTATGGTGACTCTACTGTCTGCATTAATACAAGCCATAGAAATTATACAGTGGGGAACCTTGTTTCAGGCAGCTCCCTTTCTCATGAAGAGCAGAACCGTAAGAGCCAGCTCCCATAACCCAGTGACAGCCAAGCTTGTGCCAGGGGAGAAGCAGCAACATAAATAACAGCATTTACAGCTCAATAAAGTGATTTATTTGATGAAGAATTGCTGGAAAGCCTGATTTTCCCATTGATTCAAAAAGAGGCAAAATGTTATTTAAGATCTTCCAAGCGTTCTTCAAATAAATCCCTGGAATGCAATCCAAGTGCCAAAGGTGGGAGCATCTGGGGAAGACGAGAACCTTCAAGTAGTCTTTGAAAATGTGTTTGTTTAACCTGGTTTGCATTTATTGATTTGACCAACTTCACAACAGCACTGCTGGGAAATTGTTTAACTATTTCCAATTTCATGAAAGTTTCCAAGTGATGTAATAAATATCTTCCTACCTAGAGCCCAGATCAGTGATATGCATCATTTCCTTAGAGGACAGTTTTCTGTGAAAGGAAAAAAGAGAACTTGGTCTTCCAGTCCTGAGAGTGCCTTATTCTACCTTTGCAGAGCTTCTTCTACCTCTTATTGAACCTTTGCAGAACTGATAAAAGAAAGTAAGCAAATTAGATCAGATTAGTCATTTGGGCCCCCCATGAAAGCATACTTCTCAATCTTGTCCTTGTAGCCTGCCTAAATATTTCTATGAGGAACTTATCCTATAGGGTAAAGTATATATCTGTTAAGAGTCTCCTGTTAAAACCCAATGAGGTTTAACTCATCAAACTATCATGTTGCTACTACTGAATAAAAAAGTTCATCAAATTAATGTGCAAATACAGAGCAAAGACACAGTAGAATAACCTACAGCACAGTTATACTCTGATGGCAGAAGGAAAGTTCAAAGCATGACATCTCTGGGCTTGGAGGTGGCTTACCTAGCATGCATGACATCTCTGGGCTTGGAGGTGGCTTACCTAGCATGCATGACACCCTGGGTCTGATCCCTGGCACCTCAAAAAGCTGAGTTCAACACACAATCTTCTCACAATCACAAGGCCGTGGGGTGTGGGAACAGCACTCAAACAGCCAAGGATAGTGAGTACCAGGGGGCTATGCAGACAGGTCACTTGGACCACGAATTCTCCTGCCCCAACCAAGCCTCCAGTGCTAAACCCCAGTCTATTTGCCCTCTTATCTTGCTGTAAATAAAAGTTCATATTGTCAAAATAAGTTCCAGATATTAATTTGTCATAAATAAATTTCAGGAGTCCAAAGGAGTCAAACACAAAACAAAGAAACCCAATTCTTAATGCTTGTAGAGGGACATTAAACATATTCCTGACTCATCCAACAACTCTGAGCCACCAGGAGAACGGTGATCAGGCCTCTTGATTTGAATGCCAAGGGAGAGAACATACAAAATCGATTAAATTAGGGAACTGGCACCACAATCGGACCACACATCAAAAACTACATAGACATTTGTCAAGTTTAAAGACTCAAACAATTTCATTTGCCAAAAATTTACTTTTAATGGAATTTGGATTTGGCCTCCGTAGATTTGGTGGCATTGCTGCCTATGATACAGCTTCTGTAAGGAAGAATAGGAAAAAAAAACACACACACACACACTGACAATTGAGAGATTTGGTCTTTTGGAGCTTAAATCTGAAGACAACTTCTGCCAGGTTCGTAGACCCTGGAATACTCAACAGCTGGGATTAGAAAACTCCTCTATAAGATCTGCCAGCATCTTTAAGACAAACTGTAGCTATTTACTTCAATCCTTACTGAAATTTCTACCAAAAGAAAAGAGACTCTTCAGAGTATGGATGCCTCAGACCTAACAGAAAGTAGAGCTTCTTCCATCTTCAAAAGAGCTTTCTGTCACCCCTTGAAGACCATGGACTCCACTGGTGGACCTGCTCTCGGAACCCCACCTTTCAGCCAGGCATCCTGTCTGAAGAGCAAGAAGGCTTTAAGTTCAATTTATGCACAAGTACAGTTCCACCCCTCTCCCTGCATATGATGCTTCTTGAGCCATTAGTTATGAACAACCTAGGACTTCATAACAAGTTTATGAGTCTATCCCCAGCCCTTGGCTCTGCGGACAGGGACTGTCTCTGCACCGAATTTGATGATCTTGGCAGAAGTCCCAGGTGATTAACATTGCTCAAAACCTGTATTATAATACCCATGCCAGAACCCACATGGCTAGGGAAGATCTTCAGCACAACAAAATTCCATTTCAAAACAGAATAAAACAGCACCTTCTGAGTCCTTCTACATTTGAACTTATACATGGGAAGCACTTAATTCCTATTTTAGATGCATGGGACGCCTGTCCTCCTCCACCTTTAATAGGAAGATGGATGAATATACTGGTAATGCTTTAGAACACCAAGAGCCTTAAGACCCAGCTCAGACTGCTGGCTAATCACTGTCAAGAAGAACAGCTCAAAGTCAACTGTGCCAAAAAGACATGATTGATTTGGGTAGAAATCTGTCAGCGTTCAAATGGACAATACTACAAAGCTCCATCCATCAAGCTAACATAGGCTGGAAGAAGAGGGGAAGATTTTTAGCTAATCCATGCTGGTGAGCCCACCAGGGGGCTGTGTGCTTCCAATGAGGCTTCAGAAGAGACCTCTGGGGCTGGGCTGGCAGCTCAGTCATGGAGCACTTGCCTAGCATGCATGTGGCACTGGGTTTGATCCCCAGCACCACGTAAAAAATACTAAATAAAGGTATCGTGTCTCTCTACAACTAAAAAAAAAAAAAAAATGTTAAAAATAAATAAATAAAAAAGAAGAGACTTCTGGAAGCCAGTCCATGTCATGGAAGCCTTCTGATTCATTGCCAAAATGCTCCCTTCCTGGTTCTGTGATGTGGAATTATAGGATCACAATTAGGCATTCAGGTGTGTTCCTTGCTTCGTTTGGAGGGAAGTGTTGTCTTGTCTATAGTCCCCCGTATAAGTCGGATTCCCACCACTATAACAAAATACCTGAGAAAAGCAATTTAAAAGGAAGAAGGATTCATTTTGGCTCATAGTTTCAGAGCTTTCAGTCCACAGTCCCTTGGCCACATCCTTTCCGGCCTGTGATGAGGCAGAGCATCATGGCAGAGCGAGGCAGTTCACCTCCCAGTGGCCAAGAAGCAGAGAAAGAGGCAGGGGAAGGGGCTCGGGTCCCAGTATATCCTGGAGAGAAGGCCCCAAGAACCTGCTTCCTCAACAGGCCCTACCTGCTGGAGGATTTACCGCCTCCCAATAGCTTGGGACCAAGCTTTAAACCCATGAGCTTCGGGGGATCCTTTAGGATCCAAACCCTAATGTGTCCACTGTGGCTTCCCACCATGCAAAGCTGAGGTTACCCCTGCTGGAGGCAGAAACAAAGCTTTACAACGTTTCCACTGAGGAGAGAGTGATCTTTGTCAACTGAGATCTAAAACATGCGTCTGTTTCTCCACCAAATAACAATGCAGCATATTTCAAGGGTGGGCACCCTTGAAAGCCCACACATACAGCTGGCCAGGCATGATCAGCCAGGGAAGGAGGATCCATTTGCTTGCTGAGGAGGTGTCTGTCTCTCATCTCAAGGATGGTGGGTAACAGCATCGCCATGGGATGGAGAATCAGGCTGAGTGCTCAGTGTCCAGGCAGCTGGGCACCATGCCCAGACCACACCGAGGACGGGATCTGAGGAGGGAACCAGCTCTGAACTCTGCCCCCTGCCACCGTAACACCAGCAACTCTACCACCTTGGCCATCACCACTGTGACACTGAGAGAGCTCCACACCCCTGCCTTGTTGTAACTTAGGGACCAAAGCCAGAATCTGACGTGGATATAAAGTTGGCAGAGCCCGCGTCACATGCCTGAGCCCTGGTTTCCAGGCATAGGAGAGAAAGAAGTACAGAATATTTTTAGGGTTTATGCAGAATAGGTTTTGTCACAAACCATGGGGGGCTTCCTAAGCAAAGAATGAGATTCAGTTGTGACATGGCCATGATGGATGACAAATAACCACTACAACCACCATTCAGCCACCAAACTTCCAAGGTATCTTTTTTTGGGGGGTGGGGAGGCAGTACTGGGGATTGATGCCAAGTGTGCTCTACTACTGACCTACATCCCCAGCCCTTTTTTAATATTTATTTTTTAGTTGTAGTTGAACACAATACCTTTATTTATTTATTTATTTATTTATTTATTTAATGTGGTGCTGAGGATCGAACCTAGGGTCTCTACCACTGAGCCACAACCCCAGCCCCCTAGTCCCTTTTTTTTCAGTTTGAAATAGGGTCTCTCTAAGTTGCCCAGGCTAGCCTCAAATGTGTGATCCTCCAACTCAGCCTCCTGAGCATCTGGGTTTACAGGCATGCATCACGAATTCCAGCTCAAGGTATCATTTTTATGATAACTAGTATTTATGAATGAGAATTTATGCAAAGATCAAGCTAGCCATTCATGTAGGTCAATAATACTAGTGGTTCCAAAACCTGACTATGCATCAGAACAATTAGAGGACCTCTGTTTGGGTCCCCTCTGTGCACCTTCTGTTTCAGTAGTGTTTGGGTCTTAGAATCTGTATTTGTAAAAAAAAAAAAAAAAATCTCCAGGTAACTCAAATGCAACCTGTTTCCAATCATTTGATGATGACTGTTGAAACCCTATCCTTATATTCAGCTGACCAAAAGCCTACTGACCTACTTTAGTTTTGTTTCTAAGGCACAAGAAATGGCTACATAAAAAAACCATTCTCACATTGTATAAATTTACTGTGGGAGAGACCAAGTTTAAGGAAAACCATCAGGTAATGATTAATTTGAGGATGGTTTTTCTATATGTTGAAGTTTTATGCTGAATTTTTAGATGTTTGTTGCAAACAGTTTGTAATGGCACAGAAAAATGTATATTACGAAATATTGAGAGGAAAAAAGCCACGACACCCAATCTTATGTATGTGTGTGTATAACATGCTCTCAGGCATATAAAATAAACACGCTCATAAATGACAAGCACAAGATTTACCATGCGTGTTCCACGCCTTCCCTTCTCCACCCACTGATGGCAGAGGCTGAAAAACTAGGAGAAGGATTTAAGCCAAGAATCCAAGTCTGTCCACATAATAAAGAGCTGGGAAAGGGAGAAATAAAGGAGAAAGACTCTGGTTACAACCGAGAGCAGGAGTCTTCAGAGAAATGGCTTTGACTTCAGACTGGTCCAAACGAGGCCCTTTCAGGGAACTCTGGAAAACAGATAACCAAAAATGTCTCTTGACACTGCCAAATGTCCCCTTGTGGGGGTAAAATCACCCCCAGTTGAGAATCACTGCCTGGAGGTAGCTGAGTGCCAACCTGGCACCGGGACTAGGAAGCCCTCCAGAGAACAGAGCCAACTCTCAGTGAGCAGAACTGAGAGAGGAAAAAAGAGAGTAACAACAGGGTTACATGGTGCCCAGAGAAAGCCTGCCCTGGGGCCAGACTTAACCTTCCCTTCCACAGGAACTCTGAAATCCTCCCCCTTCTGTTTTCAGATTAAGCTGGGTTAAAATGAATCTTTTGCTGTTTGCACCAGAAATCATTGTAATCCTTTCTAAATGTTTTTCAAAAGAATCAAGTGAAGTTTGATGGAGACTTTGGATAAAAGAATCAGAGTCCCTAAAAACATGCTCAGTTGTTTAGAGGGATGGGTCGTCTGCCCAGAGTTCCATGCAGTGAGTCACCTCAAAGAAGTCAAGTTCCAAAGTGGCACCATTTGCTGGAGGAGAGTCCATGCTCAGAACCACCCACAGGATGCAGGAATCGCATACAGAGAATTCATACATGCACGTGCCTGGAACCCATGAGATCTAAAAGGAAACATGGACTCACCCAGTAAGGACATTTCTGAAACTCAGAGCACCTGGGATGCCCAAGGAGAATCCATTTCACCCTTAGCAAAAAATGACTTAACAGATTAAGATCTCATGTTCAACTTATGTTGATAGAGAATTCCAAAATAAGTGAAAAGGTAGCCTTTCAAGCAGAAACTTCAAAGGAGGTGATCCAGTTAGCTAGGCAAGTGGGAGTATAGCTCCATGGTAGAGCACATGCATGTGTGAGGCCCTGGATTCAACCCCCAGCAGCCCCCACCCTGCCCTGAGATTAGGTGACTTTTTTAAATATTTTTTTAAAGAGAGAGAGAGAGAATTTTTTTTAATATTTATTTTTTAGTTACTGGCGGACACAACATCTTTGTTTGTATGTGGTGCTGAGGATCGAACCCGAGCCACACGCATGCCAGGCAAGCGCGCTACCACTTGAGCCACATCCCCAGCCCAAGTGATTAGGTGACTTTTAAAGCCCCACCCCAATCAAGGAAAGGACTCAGATATTTGGTGGAAGTTTTCTTTCAGGTGGGTCATAGTGTGTGAGAACTACCTTACACAACAGGGCAACAGAGAGGAAGTCAAGGGCAGACAGAATGGACTAGTGTCTGACCCCTGCCTGAGTGGGAGAAATCTAACAGGTGAAGTCTGGTAGGCTGTACAGAGGAGCCTGAGGAAAGGCAGCTTTGGGGGTTAGACAGCCCTCCCCATGGATCAGGACAAAGGACACATGTGTTTTCCATGAACTAGACATGAACGAGACATGGCCAAGTGCAAGAGAATTGACATGTGGTTCACCAAGGGTGTGAATAGGCCTCAGCAGAGAGAACCTGAAGGTACCACCAATCCAAGAGCTCTGCAAGGAGCATAAGACAGCAAAGTCACATGTGTCACCCAGATAAAGGGAACGGAAGTCTCAGAAGAACTCACACCACACCTGCATCAGTCAGGGTTCTCAAAGAAGCAGAACTTCCAGGATATCCAGAGATATATAGGTGGGTGTTTATTATGAAGATCAGCTCATACTATCATGCAGGTGAGAAGTCCCTCTGCAAGCTGGAGAGCCAGAAACTGGGGGTGTGATCAGTCCAAGCTCAAAGGGCTGAGCCCAGAGGAGCCAATGTGTAACTCCAAGAATGAGGTCCAAGGCCTGAGAGCAGGGGGGAGGGGGTGCACTGGTGTGAATCCCAGGGTGCAAAGGCTTGAGAACCAGGAACAGCACTGTCCGAGGCAGAAGGTGGCTGCTGCATCAAGAAGAGGAAACAATATACCCTCATCATCATTTTGCCCTATTTTGGCCATCACCGGATTGGACAGAGCCACACTCACTGGCAACAGTACAGCACGCTCTTCCTTCCAATTCAAACACTGATCTCTCTCAGAAACAGCCTCAGTCACACCAGAAATGACATTTTACATGCTCAGCAGGTGTTCCTTAGTCCACTCAAGTTGACATGTAAAATTAACCATCAGGCAAAACACTCATCTAGCATGCTTAAGGCCGCGGGATCAATCCCTAACACAGAAAAATTTTAAAAAGAAAAAAAGAAAAAATATCAGAATGCCCAAAGAAAATGAGTCAACTGCCAGGCATGGTGGCGCACATCTAATAATCCCAGTGGCTCAGGAGGCTGAAGCAGGAGGATCCAAAGTTTGAAGCCAGCCTCAGCAATGGAAAAACACTAAGCAACTCAGTGAGACCCTGTCTCTAAATAAAATACAAAATAAGGCTGGGGATGTGGCTCAGTGGTCGAGGGACCCTGAGTTCAATCCCTGGTACCCCCTGCCAAAAAAAAAAAAAAAGAAAGAAAGAAAATGAGTCAACTTTACACACTTCCAACCAGCACAGGGCCATCTAAGGGCAGTGCCAATCAGTAGGAATGTTCTTCTCCCTTGTCTTTTCTCCAGTCCACGAGGGATCAGAAACCATTGTCATTTAGTTGGTAAAAAAGAACTGGAGAAAGAAAGAGCCCAACTGTTCTCCCATCTTTTCAAGAGAACCTGCTGTAGAAGAGCAACAGAATTTTGCCCTTGAAAGAAAACTTAGGCACTAATTATTACATGGGTGGTGTGTGTGTGTGTGTGTGTGTGTGTGTGTGTGTGTGTGTGTGTGTGTTTGATTCTGTGCCTCTGATGTAAAGTGATTATAGAACTTTTACAGAGTATAAAATGTCATGAGCACCGCACAACTTTTTATCCAAGGGCAATAGAAAAACTAGTCCAACTGAGAAAATGCAAAGGGTGGCAGAAATGAAAGTAAAACTGTTTTCTGATTCCATACCACAGACCATATGTGTTTAGGTGCCTTTACCTTTACAAATCACATGAATCAACTGTCCCAGTGAAAGAGCGAACAGAAACAACAAATGAAGAATGTACCCCCTCCAGAGATTTGAAGAGTAGATCAATCTAAAAACAAATCCTTAAAATAACTATATTTTAACTTTTTAAGATAATAAAATTCATCAAACAAGACAGAATATAATGAAAAAAAAAGAATTTTGGTTCTTTTGGAAACACCTAATCAAATAAAAGTTCAAAAATTAAAAATAAGTCCATGAAATAAAAATAATCAGGAAGTAGGTTAGACAGCAGGGTAGACATAGCAAGGGTCAGGGAGGAGAGTGAGCTGAATGGTAAATGTGAGGGAACCACCCAGAGCTTCTCTCAGCTTTTCAAAGACATGCCGATGTCCCATCATCAGTGTGCTCAGGATCCACTTCCCTGGGTGTCGCCCAGTTCCATCAGCTGTGTGTCAGCTTGCTCTCCCTCACTGTGACAAAATACCTGAGATAATAATAATAAGTTACAAGATGGAAAGGATATATTTGGCTCATAGTTTGAAAGGTTTCAGTGCATGGTCAGTTGGCTCCACTGCTTGTGGGCCTGTACTACATGGTGGAGAAAAGTGACTCACCTTCTGGTCACCAGGAAGCAGAGAGTAAGGTCTGGAGCCCTACAATCTCCTTCAAGAGCACAACCTCATTGATCTACCTGCATCCAACCAGTCTCCAGCTATTCTTTTTTTTTTTTTTTTTTTTTTGAGACAGGATCTGTCTGTTGAACAAGCTGGTTGGAACTCACAAGCATAAGTGACCCTCCGGCCTCAGCTTCCTGAGTAACTGGGACACACCTGAGTAACAAACAACCAACCCTAGGTTCCTTATTCTCATCCTTGCCTGTTTTATTCAAGTTCACCTGAGTAACCTGATTTCGGCTCCGCCTCCTCCCAACAGCACCACAGGCTAGAAGATGAGACTTCAGCATGGGCCTCTGGGGGACATTTCATGTCCAAACTTGGCAACCAGCTCCTGCAATTACACCAGCCAGTGCTTCATCAAAAAATAGAACCACTAGAAATGATCTGGAATACAGGATTTATTACATAATTTTGGAGCTGGTTACACAGTCTATGTATAGCTGTTGCTTCTGCATCTGGTGCTAAGAATGAATTCAGCAGGCAAGAAGTGTGGCCCAGGAGTCACAGAAACTGAAGGGAAAGGTCTGGTCAAAGGAGGAGAAGCTGGGGAAGAGAGGCAGCTTCACACCCACAGGTGGATTGGCAGACCAGCCACAAGAGCAGGTGGGCTGCAAGAACCCCTGGTCCCCTACTCCCCTTCTAAGTGTTAAATACACATGGCTGCCTTCCAAAGCTCGGGGAAATCATGTGGCCCAGACTGTGCAGGAAAGGGACTTCTGAGAAGTTTAGTTCCAGCTCAGCTAAGGTGACATGGAACAAATTCCCCACAGCTCCTAAGGTAGTCAATAAAACCAACCAACCCTATGTTCCTTATTCTCATCCTTGCCTGTTTTATTCAAGTTCACAGTTACTGCATAAGCCAAAACTTCACCCTCCACCCATCTGTTCCTTGGGCCACTTGTCCCCCCTGTCTAGTAACTGTCACGCTCCTGAGGATAGAGGGTTATCACCCCAATTGCCCCCACTGTGGACTCCCTGTTGCCCTCTGACCAGGAGTTGATCCCACTTCCAGAATCCAGCCTGAAGCTCTGATTTTAGACAATCTTGTGCTGATTTCCCCTGGAAAGAGGGACTGAGACAGCCCCAATTTGGGAGGCAATCTAAGGGACAGCTCTGGGAGGGGAGAGGGTCAAACCAATGTGAGGGTGAATCCTTGGGTTCTCGCCTCTGTGGGAAACCGGGGCTCGACCGTGACTTCTGAGAAGCACATAAAATGCACCCGAGAACCCTCCCCTGGAACGATGGACGAAGAGCTTTTTCATGAATAAGGAGGGTCTCCAGCACCTTCTCCCCTTCCACACTGGACAGATCTGCATCCTGGGATGTTAACTGTCTCACTTTCAGGAGGCTTTGTAGGCAGTCCAAAGGTATGACCCAGAGAAGCCTGGACGGAAAGCGAACAGAGAGCCAGAGGCTATCTGGTTTCACCTGCATGGAGCTGGTTGCCACAGCAACGGCCCAAGTGAAAGGTGAGAAGAAAGGATGTGAAATGGGGCACAGGTGAAGTCCAAGACCAGGAGGGCAGGGAGAAGGAGGACAAGGCAGACGAAGAGCAGGACGGAGAAGTACTGAAAGTTCTGGTCCCTCCCGTAAGGCCTGACTAGGGAGAAACTGCAAGCAGAGGGTCAATTTATCAAGAAGTTCCTAGGGACTGTCAGGCTGTCCCAGCTGCTGGCTGAGGGTACATAAGTGGCAGGAGATCGAATTGGTCCACACATGTCCCTTCAAAGATGTCCCCAGGCGAGCTGGCCTTCTTACTTTCCTAAATTTCACCAAACTCATCTGTAGCCCAACTTCAGCTGAAAATGACCCATGTACATAAAGTGTCCTGATGATAAGGGCAGACACCAGATGCCTAAGTGACCCAGTTATATACACTTTTTTGACAGAGGACTGAGAGAAATAATGAGAGACAGGGACCACTCCCTCCTGTGGAGCAAGGGGCAGAGGGCTGGTTCTGTAGAATGGCTCTGAAGAATGACCATCTTAATGACCTGGCCAGTGAATCATGCCAAGAGCACTTCATCACAGCTCAGACTCTTCCTAGTCATGTTCTCATTTTCTGTTTGTCTCTAAAGAGCAGCTGGTTTGACAAAGAGGGAGGCTGAGCATGGGTCTATTTGTGAACGCTGACCTATCACTGCCCGACCCTGGACAGAGTTCCTTTCCTCTCCTCCATCCACTTTAGAAATGCTCCCAGGGAGGGAACCAGCTCCTGTAAGATGTGTGATCCTTATCAATGCAGCAAAGGGGCTATCAAAGCAGAAAAGATCATATGCTGTTAAGATAAAGGTTCAGCTGTTCTGGGGTGGGCTTATCGAGGTTTAGCAGTAAGCGAGTTTTGTTGCTTCGACTGCATTTAAAAAGTTCATTGATTTGCAGCTAATACCAAGTTGTCATAGTTTCATGAGTAACAGCTTGTGGTTTGCAGAATCAAAGCCTTTTCCTGAATCAATAATAGCATATTCTCAGAGGTGGCCTGGGCCTTTGGAGAGAGGGGAGATGCTAAAGGAGACACTGGCAGAGAAAGAGAGTTCATTTGGTCAGAACATAAGTAGGCTATAAAGAGGAAGAATGGCATTCTCTCTCCCCAGACCCTCAAAAGAAGCAGAAACTGAGTTTTTTTTTTTAAAAAAAGTGAAATGATGTATAAAGAGGCATTGTTTGGAAAAAGTATATATAGATTAAATGTGTGCATGTACACAGGTAATAAATTGACTCTACAGGGGGAAAAGGTTAACTTGAATGTTTTAAAAAATCATCAATAGATTTAATCTTCACCAAGACAGCTTCTCCACATCCTGAACTCAGAATAACTGAGTATTTTTTTAAACCTGGCTTCTTGGCAGATCTTGACCTGTGCTTCATTTTCTCCCCTGGGGGAAAGTACATGCAAGCAGGTGCACATGAACATGTATACACATATGCACACATACACTCATGCACACACATGCACCCATTCATTATATTACCTCCAACCCAGCTGGGAAGGTGAATCTCTAACAGTATCTCAGCATGGAGTTGGGCTTTGAGATCATTTCTCAGCCTACTCCATTTGAGATTTGAGCTTCACAGCGTCCCTGTTAGTCCGAGACAGCTTGTATTTTTATCCTCTTTTGCATGAGGAGAACACTGAGTCTTCAAGGGAATCGGAGCATCCTGCCCAACGCTCCTGGTGGTGCCCAGGGCAGGCATCACTAATTGATCAAGACATTCTCTTTCCAGAAGTTCAGAGGAAGCCTCAGAATCCTTCCTTCTGCAGGCTCAGGAAGCCATGAGTACAAGAGGACATGAAACATCAAGCCTATTTGCCACCCTGGAACAGGCGATCTGCCCAGGATCACAGATTGCCGTACTTGGTGGGCCAAAGCTAAAACATGTCAGCGTTGTCTTGTGCAATCTTTGTGGAGTAGAAAGCTTTCACCCCATGAAGGGATCTTGATGTCTGAGCCACAGCCAAACCCACTTCTCCGGGGGTTGAGTTTTTCTCTGCCCACATCTGCCAAATCCCATTTGCACATACTATCCAGGAAACTTAGGACACAACAGAGAGACCCTAGAAATGTTAAATTACATGTGTGGTCCCCAGGGTATCCCATCAGACAGTGTTGCCCTCAGTGGTGGGTAGCTCAGGATCCTTAAAGAACTGGATTATTTCATTTAAATAATTGTTGAGCCAAAATAAGTAACACAATTTCAGAGAGTGACAAATGAAAAAGAAAGAAGAAAGGAAAGATGGAGCAGGTGAGGGCCTAGAGAATGACAACAGGTAGGGACCCGAGATCAGCTAATCAGGGAGGTCCTCTCCGAGGAGGCAACAGCTCTTGTGAGCTCCCCCTGACCCTGAGACTCTCCTAAACCTTCTCTCTCTTCCCTCTCACATGAGGCTCTTTCCTCTCAATCTGGAAGAGCCCGTTTGTCCCCACATGGTAGAAGTTGACCTTAACCTCATGTCTTCCATCCTCTCTCCTCTGGAGCGGAACATAAAAATTCTGGACTCAATTGCCTCCTCAACAATCACAATTCCTTCCTGTTCACCATAAAACCTGTCCCTTTCAAACGAGAAAGGCATGTTTATTTGATGATTTTTCCAAGTTAATCTAGTATGCTAGCAAGGTTATTCCAACACCTTTGCTCTCAGCATCGTCTGTCCTCCCCTGAAGCACGGAGGTTCCTCACCTCTAATGAGTGGGGGGTCCCAGGGTGTTGTGGTCAGGATGTGGTTGTCCCCCAGGGTTCATGTGTGGTTCATGGCGGCAGACTCTGAAGAGGGAGAACCTGAGGGGAAGTCCTTATGTCAATTGGAGGCACACCCATAAAAGAGACTGTGGGACCCCCAGTCCCTTGGCTTTGCTTGGCAACATGATCTCTCTTACTTGCAATACATCTGTGATCCACCATGAGGTGCTCACCAGAGCTGAGCTGAGGACAAAATCATGCCCTGTAACCTCGAGAACGGTAAGCTGAATAAACTTTTTTCTTGATAAAGTTAACCTGCCTCAGGTATTTCATTTTAAAAACACAAAACTGAGCAATACATGGGCAAACCAAATTGCTAAGAATGAAAATACTTGGGATAATCACTACTTGAGCACCAGACTGTCCATCCAACACGTCTACCTGTATGTCACAAAGCCAAGACGAAGTTATATGCTTAAAGTTTATGACCCTCCCATATCCAAATCTGTCCTGTCTCCAATATTCCCTAATCAGGAAAAAGACTCCTCTCCCCATTCAATTGCCGAGTCATGGATCTGGGAAGCACTCCTACTATTAGCCTCTCCCTCAGCCCTCACTCCCAGCTCCCCGGGGAGAACCGGATCCTGCCTGTTCCTTCATTTTCTCTCACTGTATCTACTTCCCTCTTCCCGCCCTACGGCCAATTCCTAGCCGTTGTTCCCTCTTCTCTGGATTACTTCAGTGAGCTTCTAGCTGGTCTCCTTGCTTCTTTTCAGTCCTCTCCCCATAGTCAGCAGGATCTGACAAAGCCCATCAGATCAGGGGAGCATCCTACTCCATCTTTTCACTGGTTTCCCACCGAACTTGCCATACAATGCACAATGCTTGCTGCCCTGTGCTGAGAGCAGTGGCCTAGAGCAGCGGTCTCCCTGGACACGGCTCCTCTGCACCCATGATTGCAGCCCTGTCCTTTCCCTAGACTCCATGTTCCAAGCACATTTATCCCTCTGAGCCTTAACAAACTGCTTATCTCCATCTCTTCAACCCTCATCCCTCTGCTTTCTACTCATCCTTCCACCAAGGATTCCTTAAAAGGGTTTTTCCTGGCAATAAATAAGGAGATAAGATAATAAAAGCTGGGTGGAGGGAGGTGGGTCCTGAACGTTCCAATCCAAATTAAGTCTCCAAGTTTCTCTTAGGGCAATCATTTCTCTCCCTTCACAACGATTTCTACATACAGTCATTTACGAGATCTGCCTGTTGAACATGTGCTTTCTCGCTGTCTGTTGGACTAAGGACAGGGGCCTGTCCACCTTGCTCATCACCCAGCACGATCCCCAGCACATGGCAGGGACTCAGCATTGGCCTAATGAACAAATGTGTGGTCTATGTGGCCCAGCACAGGTAGAATAAAGGAAGAAGAAGGAAGGTGGCACCTCAGGGGGAAACTGTAGAGCCGGCAAAGGACCAGGAGCCGGTAAAGAGACGGCTCAGGAGAGAAGAGGAATCAGAAGCCTCTGTACATTCAAAGGGGCACTTGGGGCTGGGCTGGGGCTCAGTGGCGGAGCACTTGCCTCACATGTGTGAGGCCCTGGGTTCCATCCTCAGCACCACATAAGAATAGAATTAAGGTATTGTGTCCAACTACAACTGAAAAAGGGAGGGTGCTCACCTGGGAAGACAAAGAAAACATCAGTGTGGGTGAGGAAGAGCTGAGACGATCACAGTGTATCAGTGACAGAGACATGTGCAGATGCGCTGCCCCAGCACTCGACACCAGGTTCACACCCAAGACTGTGGGCACACGTGCAATACACAAACACACACGTGCAAGAAGGTTGACTGCAGCACCATTATAGTTCAAAAGCCAATACAGCCCACATGCCCATCCAAGGTAGAATGAGCAAACTGTCAGTGTTCACACCACACAGGAATGGAAATGAGTGAATCATGCCACACACGATGGCTGGGATGCCCTCACTAACTTACCGTGGAGCAAAGCAGTCAAACACAAAAGAATATGCACACTACAATTCCCTTCGCTTAAAGTTCAAAATCAGAATTAACTTACAGTTTTGGAACTCAGAATCGTGGTTACCTTTGGGGAGAGGCGGTGGTGACTGAAATGGGCACAGGTGGGGCTTTGGAGAGCCAGTCTGTTCTGTTCCTTGATCTGGCATGTAATGGCCAGAGGCGCTGAATCTGGGAATAGTCCTTGAGCTGTAGATTCATGACCTGTGCTGTCCCTGCTTGTCACACCTCAATAAAAGTTTACTTAAAAACACAACTTGGTAGCCTTCTATTTAAATTGCTTAGCAGTACCTAAAATAGATTGTCACCGAATCTTTTCAGGAAATAGCAGTGTTGGCGTGTACGCCTCTGAGAGAGTGTCTGTGTGGGTGTTGAACATTGAATAGTCTTCAGGATTGCAGTCAGGTGAAAGGAAACATCCACCTTATTATGCTTCTCTTACATAACCTGACTCGTGCGTCAGAGTGCTCCTAGAGAAGTCTGCTCAGCGAGAGTCGCTCCACTCGGATTCCCAGAGGATCTCGTGCAATCCAACCCCACGCCACAGCTCTCAAATGCCATTTTTATGCTTTCCTTTTATTCAGTAAATCACCCCATCTCTGAGCATTTTCCTCGCAAGGGGTGATGGGGAATCAGAGAAAATTCCATGTACCCCCACTTGTTATCCCCCCATTCTTAGGGTCTGAGGAATTCAGCAGAGCATCTAAACCACGGGAAGAGGATCTGGGGCAAGACCACATGAGGTTTTCACTTAGACTAGGTAGAAATTGTATCATCAAAGGGTCAAAGGAAGCCAGAACCCAGTGTGAGAGAGAACTGGATCCAGGAACCAAGGACGGCAGGCAAACTGAGCTCAGGGAACATGCCGAAGAGAGCAGGGGCAGACCCAGAAGGACACGAAGACGGCCCTAGAGGGGTTGGGGGCGGGGGGTCACGCTGGATGTGCTGAGGAAGGGTGTGTTCTCTCTTGAAATTTAGAAACAATGAGAAACACAAAAAAAAATCTGTCTGCTCTTTTGTTATCCCCAGCTACCAGCAATCCTAAAATCGGATTAGTGGTAAAGCACTCCTGCCTAAGATTGCTTGCAAAGGTAGAGTTTGTAAGGCAAAAAAACCTGAAGGGCAGGTAAATGGATCATGGGGACCCACACAACAGTGAAGAGAGAGGAGCAGCGCTCCCTGTGCCAACCTGGACAACACCAAAGCTTAGCACCGCTAACTGGAGAAGTCTGCGTAGACTACCAAATTTCACAGTTACAGGGGATTGAACCCAGGGGCACTTAACCACTGAGCCACATCCCCAGGCCTTTTTTGTATTTTCTTTAGAGACAGGGTCTCACTGACTTGCTTAGGGCCTTGCTACATTGCTGAGGCTAACTTTGAATTGGTGGTCCTCCTGCCTCAGCCTCCCAAGCCGCTGGGATTACAGGCGCATGCACCAGTGCTCGACCAGAGTTCCAAAACGTATAAACAAAGGTCATGTGTGGATCCCTGCTGTAAAAATCCACAGATGTGTGAGGGCATGACAAACACTGGGGAGAGTGGTACCCCTGTGGGGAAGGAGGATGAAATGGAATTAAAGTGCATACGCAGGGCATCTAATTAAGCCCACGAGTGGAAATCTATACATGCATATTTTACTCTCTCTCCTTTTTCTACATACCAGAAATATTTCCTAATACAAATAAAATTCTGACTTACCATAAAGCATGTCAGGGAGGGCTGGGCCCCCTCTAGCCCTTATAAACTAGTGCAGGTGGATGACTCAGAATAAAGAGAAAAGTGGGGGCATTCATGAAGGCTTTGCGAGCCCATTTCTTTGGTGGCACAAGGTGGACGTGGGGCCAGGCAGCTTGAGAAGGAGGCAGGAGCATGCCCGCAGACGACACAATCTCCACGCTCCTGCAGGGCAGAATAGTACCCATGGAATAACCCGCCTCCAAACACCACGGGCGGACCTGGCTCCTGGCAGCAGAGCCGCTCGAATCTCAAAGTCCACACCTGGGAAACAGCGTGTCTGTGTAACCAGGCACCAGGGCGTCTTGGTCTGTGTGTTGGTGAGGTTCTCCATGCTAAGCAGCGTCACGAGTTGTCATTAGAATCACGTCGGCTCGGCCCTACAGTGAGCGCCCACGTCCACAGAAGATTCTTTCCAAGGAACCTATTGGTTTGCTTTTCTTCTCCTTTGCTCCTCAATAGCAGCCGACAGACAAAGGGGAGCTGGCCTGGGCCTTTGATGCCAATGCCAAGGGAACAACAGCCCTGCTTGTGGCAATCGCCCTCTTTGTGCAGTCAAGAGAATGCTGAGCTGTTGCTCGCTGGATCCAGGGGATGTGGGTGGCCAGAGCAAGGTGCATTTGGCAGCCAGATGTAGATTCTGGGTGGTACAAGCTGACTGTCCACATCGCTAACGCCTGGGACTCGGCTGAACCTCCCCTGACCAGTGCAATCAGGGAGACCAGATGTCCTCGCCAGCTCGTCCTTTGAAAACACGTCCTTTATTTAGCTAAAGGGAGGAGGCAGCCAACCATCTGACCCAGAAAGCATTCCCGGGCAGTCCTTCTCTCACAGCGAGAGAAAGAGAAAGTGCCCTGGAGAAAGGAAATTTAGGGAGATGCTCTGAAAGCCACGGGGGAGGTTGCAAAATCACTCTCGGGAACGGACACCAGAGGCTCTGGGGCAGTTTCACGAAAATGGAGGTGACACCTCAAGGAAGCCACTGCCATACATGTAGGGCCTCTGAGCTGCTTCTGCTGCTGCTATGGCATCTGCTGCACCAGGGCTGCTCCCTGTGGGCCTCCCTCCCCAGGAGGGCGAGTGCCATGGCTGGTGGGCTGGCACAGAGGCTTTGCTTGCTGTGCCCTTGTTGGTTCTGCTCTTGGCGAAGGCACTGAGCTCTTGTCACAGTCCCACGGCGACCCTGCTGTGGGCAAGGTGGGCTGCAGCACAGAGAGTCCCCTCCCTGCCCACATCAAGCCATGGGATTCCTCTGAAAGGCAGTGAGGACCAGCCCCGGGTCTCCCACCGCACGAGTCCATCCAGAATTCAAGCATCCTGTACACCCCGAACTCGGTCCCTCCTTCCCACTTCACTTCATTCCCTCTTTGCCTAATTCCTTCCAGGTAGTCCACCCCGCTGGATGATATTTCCTGTTAGGATTATAAACATATAATTCTATTCCCAGAGAGACCGCTCCAGGGTCCTACTCAGCCAACACCTGTCAGGGTGCCAGTGGGGTCTGGGAGTACAAGGCCAGAGGGCAGGGTTATTCAAGTTGCTCACTGCACAAAGTCCCCCAGCCAAGACAGTAAATATTACATATCTGTCAATGTTATAAAGTTAACAATTTCCATAACTGTCACACAATTTTGTCTGTCAATGAGGATGATAGAATAAATAAGAACAAATATTTTTAGAGTCAATTATATTGAACTCCTTATTCACCATTTCAGGTTCTCCACATCTGTTCCTGTGGATATGAGATGCGATCTGATGGGGTTTCCTACTCCCACAACAGCTTCGTTACTACATGCTCCCTTTGTGCTGTCAAATAATTTTTTCTTTCTTTTCTTTCTTTTTGGTATCCCGGGGATTGAACCCAGGGATGCTCTACCACTGAGCAACATCTCAGCCCTTTCTATTTTTTTTATTTTGAGACAGGGTCTCCATTATGCTGCCAGGCCTGGCCTGGAACTTGCCATCCCACCTCAGTCTCCCAAATTGTTGTGATGACAGGCGTGCACCACCTCACCCCGCTAATTACATTTTTGTACGTTGTAGGTTCAACAATACAATTATATATTGTTCTATGCCATTGCTTTTTAAAATCAATTAAGAGAAGAAAGGAAAACACACTTTTAGAGTGTCTTTTCTAATTACATAATTGCCTTTGCCGGAGTTCTTTCTTTTCTTCTGTGGACTTGAATTACTGTGTGGGGTCACTTGCTTTCAGCTGGAGGAAATTTCTTTAGCAGTTCCTGTCAGGCAGGTCTGCCAGCCACACACTGTCTGGGTCTAGGATATCTGTGGACGGCTCACCTTCATTTGGCTGTGTCTCAGATGCGCAGCTGACGGTGTTTCTCTTTGAGCACATCATTCGCTGCCTTCTGGGTGCCAGAGCTTCTAGTTCGGGCGGATATGAGCAGCTTTTCTCTTGCTGGTTTCTGATCTCTTCTTTGTTTTTCAGTGGTTTAATTCTGATGGGTCTGCTGGGGCTCCTTTTGCACAGGTCCTACTGGGAGTCATTGAGATGAATGGTTTTCCTCAAATCTGGGAAGTTTTCTGCCATTATTTCTTCCAATATTTTTCCAGCTTCTTTCCCATTCTCCTTTCAGGCCCTCTCATCACGTGGTGCACTTAATAGTGTCCCCATTCTCTGACACTATTTCCTCTCTCTCTCTCTGGGGGATTATGTAAACTGTCGATTTGTGCTCAGATTCACAGATTCTTTCTTGTGCCAGTTCAAATCTACCATTGTGTCTGGGAATAGAATTTATTATTTTTTTTTATTTTAGTTATTGTACTTCTTCCGAATTTTCATTGGATTCATTTTTTCCCTTTTCTGTCTCTGTTGGTATTCTCTCTTCAATGAGACATTTTCCTCATACCTTCCCTTCTTCCTTAAGTGGAGTTTGCCTTAGTTACACTTGTATAACGCTGCTTCAGTCTTTGCTAATTTGACATCTGGGCCCTCTCATGAGCAGTTTCTGTCACCTGCTTCTAATACTGCTGTGGATGGATGACACTCTCCTGCTTCTTTGACCCTCTTCTATGGTAGTTTCTTGATAAAAATTGATCATGTTCGTTTACCTATCACAGTAACTCTAGATGCTAAGTCCCCTCATTCATCCTTCCCAGGCCTTGATTTCCTGTTTATTTATTTTATGACTTAGCTGGACTCTGGTAGTGGAAACAGTTTCTCTTAGTGTGCTGCCTCTGATGTTGATGCTCAGCGATTACAGCCTCAGGCACACAAACCCTGCCTAGGGAAGACAGCAGGGCAAATCTCCAAACCCTGGCTCAAGCCCTCCCCTGGGCTGAGCTTCCTCTTGACTCTCCTTGCTGAGACTCTCTGCAGGTTTCACTTCCAACTGTTAATTCCTACTAATGGCCAGATGACTGCTCATCTGTTTTTGGCAATGCCTTAGAGCAATTAAATTCATGTGCCTTTGAAGGGTGGTTTTGAGACAAGTCTTTGAGGTGTGACACTAAGATGACCCTTTTCCTCTGGCTCTCCTGGTGAACACCTAGCTGGCCTGTGGTCTAGCCTGTTCTTGTGAATGGACGAGTGTCCTCTTAATTGCTGGCCACCCAAATCTCCACGCCTTCTCAGTGCCTGCAGACTTGACTCTTGCCACACTCTGTCCTGATGAAGTCAGTTCCCTTGGGCAGAGCTTCAGAGACCTTGTTCTCCTGGCCAGAATTCAGCGCCACTACTGCCTAGGCTGGGCTGGGGGCTGGATGGGGAGAAGTGCAGTGGCCTGCTCCCACCCCAGGGAATGCAGCAGTCCTCAGCTGGGAGTCCAGGAAGGGGATCTCTGTCTTGGCTGCACCCACCCAGAATGGAGCCCCTGTCACAAAGCAGCGGGGGTCAGTAAGGAGGGCAAGGGAGAAGCAGGCTGTAGCTGAAGGCCAGAGGCTCATTGTTCTTATTGCGAGTTAGTAGATTTTCGTGATTCAATGGGTTTTTTCATTCATTGTATGCCTGAGGACAATTTCCAGATACTTCAAGTGGTTGTTTTAAATAATTTGCCACAGTTGCAGTAGCTTCACTAGGGAGAGGGTCCACGGCCATCCTGGAGGCTGTCTCGGGTACACATTGTTTTCAGAGTTGCATAATTTTACATCCTTCTTTTTTCACTTGGCTTAATGCTTTTCTACATTATTACAACCTCTACAAATGTCATTTCTGATTATTGCACAACAGCCTACCAATGTGGGATGGGCCATCCTTTCACAAACTTCATTTTAGAAGAGTTTCAGATTTACAGCAAAGTTGGGGTGACAGTGCAGATTTTCAGTGTATCCTGCACCCAGTATTACCTATTACTAACATCTTACATTAATCCACGGTTTGCTTTTACTTTTTTGCTGTGTTGGGTGATGCTGTGATCATCTTGCTACGTACATGGCTCTTTGTATTGTTGGCTCTTGGGCTAGATTTTTTTCAGAAATAAAATCAACCAATCAAAGCACTTTAGAATACATATGACTATAACTTCAAAGTCTCTTAACATAGGTCTATTGTCAAATTCTGCTTAGTGTCTGAGTGGTCATTTAAGTTATAATTTCTAGCTGGGTGCAGTACGTACACCTATGTGTGGTCCCAGTTTCTCAGGAGGCTGAGGCTGGAGGAACATGAGTTAGAGGCCAGCCCGGATGACTTAGCAAGATCATGCCTCATAAGAAAAAGATTTTTAAAGACTGGAAATGTAGTTCATTGGTAGTGTGCCCCTGGGCTCAATCCCCAGTACTTGAAAAACAAAAACAAAGCTGTGATCTCTAGGTTTGCTCAGGTAAAAGGTGTGCCTCTTCAGCATGGCTTCTAGCAAAAGTTCTGATTGTGGTCCTTTGTATGAGATGATCTTGACAGCACAGGCCAACCTGTTCACGCCTAATCATGCCAGTCACCCTCAGAGATGCAGCAATTCAGACTAAATATATTAAAGGGCATTTTCCAGTTCAACCACAGATAGAACATCAAACAATTTTTATGCCAGTTTAGCTCTCTGTGGTAGAATGTTCATCTACATCAATGAGTCTCGGGTGTGATTCTCCAACCAGCAGAATTTCTGGCCTCAGGAGGTCAGAATGTCAGAGAGCAAGGGCTGATGCTAATGTGCAGGTGTGGAGGTCAAACCTCAAACCATAAAGTCTGATATGCTTAGGAGTCACATGTAGCCCCAGAGCTTGTGTGTGTCTGATGCCAACCTTTTACTTTTTCCCAATGGGTAAGATAAAGAATGAAGAAACGATGTGAGATTCACTTCATGATAATCATTTGGGAGTGATCTGATATAAGAAAAGGATGTAATACATCATTAATGTTACGAAGCCACTTTTTGGTATTCAGGTCCGTCTGCCTCTGACTGCAGGGAGGTTGCTAGGGCTCAGAGCACAGAGCAGGCGAGCTCAATGTACTCTTTGAAATGGGATCTGAGAGCAAGGTCTTGGTACTGCCTCTTCATCTCCTGCCAGGAACAACCCCCGTGAAGTAGAGACAGGCATGCTGGAAGGTCCCTGCCATTCATGTCTTAAACTGGAGAGACCAGAGTAGCCACTGGCCACAGCCCACAGTGGGCGACACTGTGGCGGCAGGGAACTGTGGTTACACATCTTTGAGATGGTGCCTTCCTCCACCCACCCCCCAGCAGTGATAAGACTACAAGGGTAACAGCTTAGCTTGCAGGCCTTCTTATAAGTGCCCGGAGTGCAGTGTAACTCCATGTCTCTGTTACCTTCCGTCTAGATGGCCTGTCCATTGTGGAAGGTAGGGTGTTGGAATCCCCTGTTCTCACGTTGCCCTCTCTTTCCCTTTAGATCTTTGAGTGTTTGCTTTATATGTTTAGGTGCTCCGATGTTGGGTGCATGAGTACTTAAAATTGTCATATTCTGTGGCTGTACTGGCTCCTTTATGACTAGACAATGATCGTCTTTGTGTCTTTTTATAGCTGCTGAGTTAAAGTCTATTTTATCTGATGTTAAGTGTGTTCCTCCTGCGCTTTCCTGGTTTTCATTTGCATGAAATATGCTTCAAAGTGTAAAGGACCAAGCCTAACCCTAACACGTGGGAGCTTCCTTAGAGTTCAAGAGCTCTGCCTTCTCCCTCAAAACGGTCCCTTGAGAGGAGGGATGATGGTTGGCCTGGGGCAGGCAGAACACAGAGGAGGCTGAGCCTGAGCCCCTCAGGGAATCTTCCTCACCCTCCTGAGCTACAGGCTGGGGAGTGGGCAAGAGAGGGGTTGGTCTGGATCTAAAGAGAGGAAATGGGAAGTGAGAGGGGACCATGTCACTTGGAAGAGAAGCCTAGCCAGGCCAGAGAAGGGCCAGGCACCCTTTCCTGAAATAAACTGGAGCCAAATTTCTGATGGGTGGCTAAGGTGAAAGAGGTAAGAATGTAGGTGTCTAGGAGAGCTTGTGTATGGGAACCCCAATTCTGAGTGAGGAGGAACCCCACTCCTGGGTGGGCAAAGAGAACAGAATAGCTTTAACAGGTGTAGCATCCACCCTTACCCCAGAACTTAACAATTACTAGGAACCACCCAAAAAGGGCTTGAAGTTCTTATTGTAATCCAAAGTGCCTTCTGGTGCTTGCCAATGTGGGATAAAAATGGTGCTTCATCAGCAGGTACTACCCTGTGTATCTAGTGATCGAGTGCCAAATCCCCCCTGTGTAGCCATCAGACTCCTGACCCCACAGTGCTGCTCTACCCACTGTGATTCCCTGGAGGGATCAGAAAGTCTTCCAGAGCGCCCCTCAAGGGAGCCTGGCGCACCACCTGAGCCCTCCTCCAAACTGTGTGCTCAGCCCTCCCTGCAGGCCAGAGCCCTGGCAGTCTCCACAGAGGACCATCCATAAGCAAAACTCTTCTGAGACATCCTGTGGCTCCGGCAGAAGAAGCCAGTAGCCCTCTGTCATTGTCTTGCTTTATCTGGAGACCAGAAGAAATTAAGATATTCAGGCAAAAGAGCACTCTGGAGTTCAGAGACCAGACAGGTCAGAATGTATTGTGATCTTATAGACACAAATACGCACCATGCAAACTGGCATTCCTAATAATGTCCTTTGGTAAACAGCAGTGTGCTACGGTGCTCGAGGGGTTCATCGTGGCTTTACAATTAAGACACATAATATAACTTGCACATGCAATTTTTCTATTTTTCCCCTTAGAGCTAATCTTCACAGATTGTCAGAGATGATAATGATTATTGTTCACTCTGGAAGCTTCTGCCTGGGAAAAGACAGCAGAAGGAAACTGCCGAACGTAACATTGGCCCCGTACGTGGGCTCAGGAAGTGCTACCTATGACCAAGGTGGACCATGGTGCAGTGAAGGAAGTGGCTGGTGGAGGAGAGGGTGAGTGAGGAATCATTACTGAAGGGTTATGAGCAGGGCTGGGAAGCTACTAACATTCCTGGAAGAGCAAGATTGATAAAGTCCCATGGTGACATCACTCTACATGGGTAGAGGGGGAGTCACTGGGAATTCAACCCAGGGGTGCTTTACTATATAGCTACATTCCAGCCCTTTTTATACATTTTTTTTTTTGGCAGGGGGTGGTTGCTACTGGGAATTGAATTCAGGGGCACTCTACCACTGAGCCACATCCTCAGCCCTATTTTGTATTTTATTTAGAGACGGGGCCTCACTGAGTTATTTAGTGCCTCATTGTTGCTGAGACTGGCTTTGAACTCTCAATCCTCCTGTCTCAGCCCTCTGAGCCGATGGGATTACAGGTGTGTGCCACTGTGCCTGGCTCCTTTTTTTACTTTTTATTTTGGGACAGGATCTCACTAAGTTGCTTATGGCCCTGCTAGGTTGCTGAGGCTGACCTTGAACTTGCAGTCCTCCTGTCTCAGCCTCCTGAGCCACTGGGATTACAGATGTGTGCCACCCACACCTGGATTACTTTACATTTTTTTAAACTTTATTGAAATTTATTTTTTTGCTTAAAAAAAATAAATGTTTAACGGGCCATGGTTGTGCATGCCTGTAATCTCAGTGACTCAGGAGGCTGAGGCAGGAGGATCACAAGTTCAAAGCCAGCCTCAGCATCTTAGCAAGGCCTTAAGCGACTCAGCAAGACCCTGTCTCTAACAAAATATATAAAGGAGGGGGCAGGGACTATGTCTCAGTGGCTAAGTGCCCCTGGGTTCAATCCCTGGTACAAAAAATACATAAATAAATAAGTATTTAAGCAGGTCAAATAATGCAGGGGCATATCACAGTCATTCCTTTTTTCCTTCCGTATTTTCAGTGTTCTCCAGAGAAACAGAACCATTAGGATGTATGTAGAGACATATGGAAGAGGGCTGGGATGTAGCTCCAGGGTACAGTGCTTGCCTGGCATGCTGGAGGCCTTGGGTTCAGTCCCTAGCACCTCAACAACAACAAAAACACATACATAAAAGCAAAGCTGCTATGGAAACTGACTGCACAAACACAGAGGCTGAAAAGTCCCACCATGCTCCAGCCACACGTGATAGAACCTGAGGGGAGGGTTGTGATTCAGAGCCCAAATGCCTGCGAGTCAGAGCTGGGACCCAAGGCTGAGGACCAGGAGTCTTGATGGCTGAGACAAGAGCAGATGGACGTCCCAGCTCAAGAAGCAAGAGTGAATTTGTCCTCCTCTGCTCTGCGGGGGTGGGGGTAGGGGCCCTCTGTGGATCATATGATGCCCAGCCACGTGGGTGCAGCTGATCTACTGAGTGAGCTGCTAATCTCTTCTAGAAATATCCTCACAGACACACCCCAAAATAATGGTTTACCAGCTATCTGGGCATCTCTTGGCCTCATCAAGGTGACACATACAATTAACTATTTTGAGTTTGCCATTTTCTCTGTGTTTACTTAAACATATCTAATGATATTCAGATAAATGGGAGTTTGTCCAAAAGACAGTTCTGTTCACTGGATACAGGAAAGCACACGTACACCAGTCTTCAGGGCTGTAGCCAATCACTGAAGCTCTCATATCATGCAATCCACTGTTCTCAGCAGCTTAACTGTCGCCTCATCCTTTCTAAGAGCAAACCCATGAGAGTGGCATTATTATCATTCCCACTTTACAAATGAGAAGACTGAGGCTGAGAGCAGTTAAGTGGTTTGCCCTTTAACCATGAGATCTGGGAGGACAGAAACCCCGATGTTTTGTTCATCACAATATCCTCAGTGTCCAACACGGTGTCAGGCACAAGTTGACCCCAATAGATAGATTTTGGCTGTCCAGGTCCACGTGGGTGGCAATGGTCAGGTCAGGTTGGAACCATGTTCTTCTGACCCTTTAGCTAACACACTGCATTGGCAGTGGTACAGAGTTTTGCATTGTGGGGGCTCCCCTGAGCCCATGGGAACCACACTGAAGCTGCTCTCTCTGAGCTTGTTCAGACAGGAGGCTGGTGTCTCCCAGGCAAGGCAGGTAGCCTTAGACCCAGGGTAGAGCTCCATCCTGGCGGAACTGCCGCGGTTTCATTCCCTCTAACATCCTTGTGAAAATGACTTTGTGTTCAGCATGTCTACAAAGGAAGACAGGCAGGAAGGCTTCCAGGAGCCTGGTCAAGGGTCGGTGCTTCATCTTGGCTGACTGAGAAACAATGAACAAATGGATGGAGGAGCGTGTTCCAGGTGCCCGTGGCCAGGACATTCACTGCCGCTCTCAGTTTACTCCCTGAACAACGGCAGGGTGGACTGTAGGAGAGGACAGAGGTGCAGAGACTGTCCGGAGCCGAGCCTGTGTAGTCCGACTGCCAGACCAGAGCCTTTCCCCAGTTAGCACCCCACGAAATTCCTTCCCTCCTACTTACCTGCCCCAGCGTGTGAGCCCACGGGGTCCCCAGGGCCATCTGCTCTGCTGCTAACTCCAGCCCCCGCCTCTTTACATCTCAACCTGAAGCAAAGGCAACCTAAAAAGATAGGAAAGATGCGTGTGGGGAGCTGGTTTCCCAGAATGAGGTTGCTAACGACTGCCCCCAAGGACACGTCTATCTGTATAATTCTTTGTAGCAAAAGTTTTGAGTAAGATGGAAGTCAACTTGGCCCACTGAGCTTAAAGGAGAAGAAAAGGCCAGGCTGGGTGGAGGAGGAGCAGGTACACAGAAGAGCTCCGTGACTGAGGACAAGGGGTGGGGACAGCTGAACACTGAAGGAAGAGACAAAAGCTGTGTCCAGATGGGCTGGGGGCATGGAGGGAGAGTCCTCCCTGAAGGAGAAACTTAGGCACCGGAGGCTGCGCCACATACAGAAATCTGCAGAGGCCCAACAGGAAGAGCACCTCGCAGGTCATGCCAGCGGCCCAGAATGCGAGACGCAGGCAGTCCAGCCATGCAGGTGGCTCTCTGAGAAGTGGGTCGGGAGTGTAAGGCGGGCAGGTGACCATCTGAAACATTCCGGGCAGCAAGATCAGTTAGGAACTTCAGCAAGGGTGGTTATGGGGAAGGTGGCCTTTCCTGAGACAGGTTGGACAACAACAGTTTTATGTTCACATGGACTCACGTTCAGCTATTGCTGCAGGCGGAGGAGCCCAGCCAGGAGGGAAAAGAACACCGTGTACTGTGGGATTCTTTTGTTTGTGTGCTTGTGTTCATTGTACGTGCTGCCTGAAACCCACTCATTAAAAACAACCAACTTCTTCACAGCTGGATTTAACTGAGGGGCCATATTCACTTCTGAGAGAGTGACTTTTTGGGACCTGCTGTACCTTTTGGAAGCCAGACCTCTGACAGTTTCCTTCTTGTCCTTCCCCCACGCCTGCCTGCCCCTCTGGAGCACACGCTGGCACAAGCCCGCATATCCACCCCAGGGTTGCATTGTCTCTTCAAGGCGCTTCCGTGGGCCCTGTCCACGCCGAGGGAACCCAGCCAGCCCTGCAGATGCTCCTCTGCTGCTCCTCCTCAGCAGGAATTAGGCTGCTGATTCTCAGGAGGATTGCCTCTGAAAGCATGTGTCGCCTCCCCGGTATTGTGATGCCGTCCTCCGATTCTCCTGCTGCTGCTCTGAATAATCAGTATTAAAGAAAGAAAAAAGAAATGGTTAACCTCTTCATTGGTCTTCTGCGCAGTGGCTCCAGCGAGCTGTCACGAATAGAGTCCCGTAGCAAATGAGATTATACCTCTCTTCATTATCCACCCTTTTTATCCATGTACAGTAGCAATACCGAGTCTTTCAGGGATCACACCAAGCAAATCCCAAGTTAGAGACGTTTAAATTCAAAAATCCACACTCAGTTGCACCTGTTCTTTCCCGGCTACCGTGGTGAATTTGGGATTTGGATATAACTCCTGGAAAGTGCATTTTTAAAGTAAATGGAAGCTTGTTTTGAGATTGAAAAGTTATTTCAACATGCATCCCAGACAGCGCGGCTGTGGATGGAGTCTAAACGCAACAGGGTCCCAACTTGAGATCTGCGTCTCTGCGCCGCGCATTCAAAGCCATGATCTATGCTGAGCCTTGCCAAGCGGTGAGTGACTATGCTAGGAGGATTAAAGGATTATTTTTTAATCCACTGGAACTCAAGCCACGGCCCCTCTATCAGTAACATTAATAACTATAATGGACTGAATTCTCCTACCTCTTTTCTTCAAGATTCTCCAAATGTTTTTGCCAAATGGAACGAACCAAAGCACAGATTAATTTCTAGAGCTGGAAAGAGACTTAGAGATCAAACAGGCAAACTCCTTATTCAAATATGAATCTTGAAGACCAGAGAAGTTCAGTGATTTGGACCAGGCCTCACAGCCACATACTGGCAAAGCAGAACTTGAACCCAGACCTCCACATTCTTAGCTTTGCACCCTCGTGCACAGCCCGGGAGCTTCCTAGCAAGGCACCCCTGCAGCATCAGACCTTGCATTTGAACAGAACCTTCAGTGTCCTTGTGGCCCTGAAAGCCCGAGAAGCCCTGCTTTGCCCCTTACCACTGTCCCACAGTTCTGTGACCCTTGTGCCCCACACAGTAGCATTTCTGAACATGCCCAAGAAAGTCTCACAAAGTAGGTACAATGATGGTGTAGGGGGCTGGGACGCAGCTCAGCAGCACACACAGGCCCCGGATCATAAAGAAAAGAATAAACAAATAAGTAAATTAAAGATTAATAGTGTGAAAAGAACACTCTCTGCTGAAAGAAAAATGCTATAATACATCTGACTGCGGTGACCGAGGGCAAAGACACAAAGAGGGTACAGTCTGCAGGTTTCATGACGAACGGACACCATACATTTGGAAAAACAGGGCCCCCCCCCTGATTAAACTTATACTCAGGTAGGAAAGAGAAATCTGGTAACCAGGGAACAAAATAGAACCATTAAATTATAAACTGGGCCAATTGTGGTGACACGTGCCTGTCATCACAGCAGTCTGAGGCTGAGGCAGGAGGATCACCAATTCAAAGCCAGCCTCAGCAACTTAGCAAGGCCCTAAGCAACTGGGTGAGCCCCTGTCTCAAAATAGAAAATAAAAAGGGCTGGATGGGGCTCCGTGGTCAAGCACCCTGGGGTCAATTCCCAGCACCACATGCACATACATAAAAAGATCAGAACACAGATACACGCAGAGGGAAGGCCACAGGAAGGCGTGGGGAGAAGGCAGCCACCTCAAGCCAAGAAAGAGCCTCCCGAAGAGACCAACCCTATGACATCTGGATTTCTAGACTTCTCACACCCAGAATTGTGAGAAAATACATTTCTGTTGATCGAGGCACCAACCTAGCACCCTAATACACACACCACGGAAGCACCCTCCAGATCCAGGTTCAAAACACTGCCCTCCAGCATGCTGGCAGAGGGGAGTCTGACTGCAGTGAAAGCTGGAAGCCCTCTGGGCCCCTGAACAGGAGAGTAGGCCAGGCAAGGCAGAGCCTGGAAAGACTGGCAAGGAGCCCCATGGAGCAGCCGAGGAGGAGATGGCCGTGGGGTGTGTTGTGTGAGCAGAGAAGCAACCTCAGGGTTCAGAAGCTCTTGCCAAAATCAAGGTCAGGTAGTGGCGAGAGCATGGTGGTGAAGGGGACTGAAAACGTATTTAGGAGGGAATAGAAAAGCAACAGATGAACAAAGTGAAGAAAAGCAAAGCTGACTCCAGGTTTTTATCCAGGGGACGGCTGTCATTGGAACATGGTTTGCCCCTCCAAAACTCATGGTGAACTTCATTCCCAGAATAAGGGTGCTGATGGGCGGTGGGGCCTCTGAGAGGCGATTTGGTTCTGAAGAGGGGTCGAGTCGAGGAAGCTCTCAGGAGCAGGCTTAATTCCCTTGAAGGGAGGGAAGCAGCTCTCTCACTGAGTTTGGACTCACAAAGAGAGCAGGTGGTGTAAAGCATGGCCACCTCACAAGTTTTCTCCTAGCTTACTCCTGCTTACATGTCCCCTTTCTGCCCTGCACTGAAGGAGCACAAGGCCTTCACCAATCTGCGCCACCCGATGTTAGATTTTCCCCAAATCATGAGCCAAAATAAAACTTCTTTCTTTATAAATTACCTAGTCTCATGCATTTTGTTATAGCATCAGAAAATGGACAATGATAGGGACCAAACTGACTTAAGGGTTGATAATGAATATTGGGTTATCTGAGGAAAAGAGTCAGCTGGGATGGGACATGGTGAGTGCCATTTGAGACATGATAGGTTTGAGGGGATGACATCATGTTCAAGTGCATATGATATAACCAGAAGATGGGAATTCAGTCATGCATCACATAACAAATTTGGTCTAGGACAAACCACAGATACAACAGTGGTTCTATAAAATTATATTTGCCTAGCAACATAATCATCTTGGTTTCTGTATATACACTCTATGATGTTCACTCAATGACAAAATAGCCTAACATGGCAGAATGTATCCCTGTTGTTAAATGACGTATGACCAGCTAGTACACTGTGGTGCACACCTATAACCCAGCTACTCAGGAGGCTGGGACAGGAGGATCCCACCCTGGAGGCCAGCCTGGGCAGCTTAGTGAGATCCTGTCTCACAAAAATAATGATAAAATTTAAAAGGCTGGGGATGTAGCTTGGTGGTAGCATGCCCAGCATTTAACCCCTGTACCTCTCCACCCCACATGCACAAAATGATGTGACCATTTGACTGGAGCCCAAGGCAAAAGAGGGCAGGATAGGTGTCATAAAATACACATGCAGGGGAGGGAAGGAACCAAGGATGGATGGAAACACAGTAACAAAACAGTAACAGCCGTCAACCTGCAACCAGTGCTCACCACCTTGCATGGGCTCTCTCACCTGGTCACCACAACAGTCCTGGACGGCACACTGGGTCATTATCGTCTCTGCCTTACCGAAGAGGAAACAGGCTCACAGAGATTAAGTAGCTTGTGGAAGGATACAGAGCCAATATGCTACGGATTTAGTTTCAAACCCTAACACTCAAGTGGTGAAGAAAGAGGAGTCAGTTCGACAGGAGACTGGTTCAAATGACTGAGCCTGGCACGGTCTGCTGGGTTGGAAGGATAGAGCCAAGCTCTGGGGCTGATGTTTTCAGAACAGAACGAGCCCTCGCCATCAGTAAGTTCCTCCAGTGCTTATTATTAACAGGATTGCGAACCGCCCTTAATTACGTGTGCCACACTTCTCTCTGACCAGCAGCGCAGTAGGTTTGCTTACCCCAGCCTCAGTCGAACACATGAGTACCATGTGCCCTGTGATCTGACCATAGCCTTGAGGCCACTGGGCAATGGGAATTCTCCGGCTCCCCTGTAGTCTTATGGGACCCCCATCATGTGCCCAGTCCGTGATTCAAAAGTTGCTGGATGGCCCACGACTGGACTTCAACATTGAGCGTCTTAGGCTTTCCTTTCATTGCTGGCTTTCAGTCCACTCTCCTCCTTCTCCAGGGTCACTCTTCTGTCTGATACCTCAGGTTTCTTCGTGTCTCTGGCATGAGGAGCCCCAGCACAGCTCATGGCAGCCTCTGGCACTCCGAGTCCCACAGGTCGAGGGGAAGACAAAATTACTTTTCCATGAGTGTGCTTCCAAGCATATTTTGCAATTTCAGAGCTGTCCATATGCCTGAAGAAATGTCTAACACTGAGACAAATAAAAGACATTGACAGGTGCAAAACTCTGCACCACCAGAATTTAGCCACGGGGCCCAAGGCCTTTCTCTCCAGCCTCGTTTCTCCCCCTTGCGTGCTCCAGATTCAACTCTTATTATTTTTATTTTAATTTTTTTCTCTAATTGTGCATTTATAAAATAGCTCCTCATGCACACCAGAAAATGTGCAAACTGTTTCATAACTAAAAGATTCCTATTCTCCTATACTCTAAAACCGGCGTGAGTGGCTGAAACACATGATGCACTTAGTGTTTTAATGGAATGTGTTGCTAAAGTGCCGCGCCCCACTCTGCATCACCAGCTGCAGCAATGCCCAGAGTGTATGCCCACGAGACTTTAAGTCCCCACTGCCACACCAACTTATTATGTTTATTTGTGATCAGGAAATCCCATTCCTTTTAGTGTACAGAAAGATTATTTGGAAAGTCAGAAAACAGACATTTAGAGAAAATAAAATACTGAATCCAGGAACATTCTGGGTTCCTGATGGTTGCCCCCCCACACCCCATGTCATCTGAGAAACAATTCTTATTCCATAATAGCAGGTGTTTGGCCATGAACATCACAACCTAATTGATCACCATGGCTGTTTACAGGTCTGTCTTGCATGTAGAACACTAGTAATTATAACAATTAATATTAACAAGGAGGAACTGCCCATGTCTTGAGCTTTATGATTCACCAAATAATTTCACTTAATTTTATTTCAGATTCTCCCAAGAACCATAGGAGGTCAGCCATGGAGGTTTTGGCATTCCCTTTTTATAGATAAGAAAACTGAAGTACAGAGAGGGAAGGTGAGTTTCCAAATAATCCATGGTTGGAAGGATAGAGCCAAGCAGACCACATTTGCTTAAAGATTGGCAGGAGAATGATATAATCCCAAGAGTTATGATTTATCTACAGCTATCTACAGGGCTGAAGTACTTAACACTGTGAGTATTTACAAAGTCTAGTGGACCATCTCCAGGCTTAGCCCTTTCCTATCTTAAAGGTGGAATCAGTTGGGAAACTGTCCATCATACTTGCTACCTGAAGAATACAAACTGAGCCATCATCGATTAGAGACAACTTGTCTGGTAAGGTTCAATTCTGAAGCTAAAAGCCTTCAACTTTCAGAACATGATAGCAAAACATTTTCGCCTCATTTAGTAATGGTATAAAATGGTCTTAATATATTCCTTCTGTGATAAATGTGGATGACCCAGTTCCTTCATTAGTATCAGAAATTCACATTAACATTTGTACAGCACCTTAGTTTGTCAAAGCATATTCACTTATAATGTCTGATTCTGTCATATTCCCTCTGAGCCAAGTTAGGTGCATGGTAATATTACCATTTTTCAGACAAGGAAACCAAGGTATAGCTAATGAGAAAATATTCAAGGACTTACTGCATGCCCAGTGGTAAGTAGCAGGTCCTATACCAAGGGCTAGGGTACAACAATAAGAAAAAGAAGCCCAAACCTGACTCTCATTTCTCACAGTTGGGTGTAGAGAATAGATAATCAAATAAAAAATTGTGCTAACAAATGTAAAAATCTCAGCTGACTTTTTTTTTTTAAAGAGAGAGAATTTTAATATTTATTTTTTAGTTTTTCAGCGGACACAACATCTTTGTTTGTATGTGGTGCTGAGGATCGAACCCAGGCCGCACGCATGCCAGGCGAGCGCGCCACCGCTTGAGCCACAGCCCCAGCCCTCAGCTGAATTTTATTATTGCTTTCATCTACATTTTTCCATCAAAACATCATACAAGTTGTGTTTTAACCACATATGGCAGGGTTTTGTGCAAAGGAGGGGTATAAATTACTCTGGAAACCTAGAACACAAGAGTCTGGACCTAGCAAGGAGAGCCAGCACAGCTTTCATGGGGAAGTAAAACGATCTGAGGAGCTGGAAGGGAAGTCGATGGAAAGGGAAGGGACCAGGGTGATAAGTAGGGAAAGGCATGTAAAAAGGCCCTATGGTTGGGAGGAACTTTAAATGACCATCAACATGAACACAGTTGGACGGAAGAGCCTAGAGGATGCCAGGCATGGTGGTGCACCCCTGTAGTCCCAGCTACTCAGGAGGCTGAGGCAGGAGGACCGCTTGGGCCCAGGAGTTCTGGGCTGTCATGGACTATGCCGATTGGATGTCCTCACTAAGTTCAGCATCAATGTGGTGACCGCTCAGGAGTAGGGGGCCACCAGGTTGCCTAAGGAGAGGTGAGCCAGCCCAGGTCAGAACAGCCTAGAGGAAAACAGACCAGCATGAAGGTAGAAAAGTAGCTTCTATGTGAAAGGCTTTTAACTTTTATTTAATAGCAATCAGAAGTCACAAGAGAGGTATGAACGCAAAGGAGAAATGGAGAGTGGCAATGGAATGACAGATGGCCCCAACCTGCCAGGCTTGTGCATTGCAGTGGGGCTGGGGCTCAGTGGTAGAGCACTTGCCTAACACGCATGAGGCACTGGGTTCCATCCTCAGCACTGCATGTAAACAAAATAACAGTCCATTGACAACTAAAAAAAAAAAAAAATACAGGCATTTGGTTTTGAAAGTGTTGAGTTTGAAGTCCTTGGAACATCCATGCAGACAGCCAAATACAGTTATAATGGAGGCTGAACACAGAGGTGTAAGGGGAGCCCAGACATAGAGGAGACAGGGGTGCCCTGAGGGAGCTACCTTGCACTGGAAAAGGAGAGGACCTTAGAAAGATCCAACACGGAACAGTCACGTGGAAGAAGAGGAGTCTATGAAGGGGAGGGAGGACGAGTGGCCAGATTGTCAGGAGGAACCCGGAGAATGCCGTTCCATGGAAGAGAGAGGAAGATGTTTTCAAGAACAAAGAAATTGCTATTTGAGTCGAGTGCCGCTGAGAGGTTAAGTAACAAAGGATTGAAAGTACACCCGTTGAATTGAGGGATACACAGGCCACTGGTGACCTGACGAGTGGAACCAGAAGCCAGACGGCCCTGGGTTGAAGAGGTAGAGGGGGAGGTGATATGGAGACTGTGAAGCAGACAGCAGTTTGGTTTTGAAGCACACTTGGATTCTAAGCACATGTAACCAAAGAGCATAGAGTGGACTCTTGGTGTCTGAGGGGCATTGTCTCAAGGACACCCCACGGACACCAGGCTCAGAGGTGTTCAAGTCTCTCACATGCAATGCATAGAGCCTACCCACACCCTCTCGTTTACTTCAAATCATCTCTCAGTTCCTTATAACACCTAATACAACTGTAAATGCTATGTAAACAGCTGTCACACTGTATTTTTTTAGGGAATGATGACAAGTGAAAAAAATCTGTCCATGTTTTGTACACATGTGTTTTTTCCAAATATTATTGATCTGCAGTCATTTGAACCCTGGGATACGGAGCCCACAGACATAGAGGGCAGACTGTCGTATACAGAATAATAAAACGCAAAGGCCAGTTTTTCCTTGGAATGAGAAAATATGCAAGAGGCAAAACCTACCTCACTTTGTGTTTTATCTCACCTTCCCCTTCTGTGCCCACTCCCCTAGCCCTCCATGTGGACTCCGGGTTCTCTGCTCTCTGGCATTCCGTGGCTACTCAGTGTTCAGTACTCCGACTACTTTCAGGCTGGGGAAGGACCTGGTGAACCAATTATCAGCACCTTGAAAATGAATGGGTTTAGAGTTTGCTTTGTCACTGAAGGTGGTCCCTTACCCAGTTGGAGGCACTGAGGACGTGTCAGGAAGGGCAGGTGCGAAGTAGGGAACACTGTGGGGTGGAAATAGCATTAGCTTGCTGGGTGCTCAGAGGACTCTTTTCACCTCGCTGGGACCCCTCTTTTTCATGTATCAAACAGGGTCTGAAACTGGATCTGATCTCCAGGCCCTCCCAGCTCTGGCACTGAGGGTCTCTGTAGCAAACCTGGACCAGTGGATGGCACAGCTCCTTGGAAGGAGAAGAAAAGAAAGAAGGATGCAGAGAGAGATGAGAGAAACAGGCATTTTTCTTGCCTCCAGCAAGATAGTTAAAAGTTAGGTTGAACTAGAATAAATCAGTTGAGGTGTGTAAATCAGATCATATTTCAAGTACTCGGAGAAGCTGCTACTTAAAAAAGAAAAGGAGGGGGGGCGAAGAACTCCTGGAGGCAATCTTCAGAAGAGTCCTTTTGTAGAGGAAGTAAATGCCTCTGGACTCATCCTTCCTTAATCATCTAAATGTTCATCTCTCAGGTTTCCATAAAGCACAAGGTACAGGTGTGCCTAATAAAACCATGCGCTATAGAAGTGGTCGAGATGCTCAGATAACGATGAATGCTTGACTTCCTCTCCGTTCTCTCGCTGGCTGTATTGCCTTTGAAAAGCACTTTTCTCTCTGCACTCCAGCTTCTGAAATCACCCTGACGAAGTCACGTTAGGTAGCAGACAGCGGAGATCTGGGCAGGAGGTGATGGGCCTCCAAAAGCCTGTCTCTAATTAAGAACCCTGGTCTGGAAACCCAGGGGTGAGGAGGAACCGGTGAGCAGCTCGTGCCTGAGCTCCAGCCTAAAGAGAGCACTCCAGGAAGCCAGTGGAGACCACGGAATGATGCTCCTGTTGTTCCCTGCCCCACCCACCTCCCATTTCCAGTCACCCTTCCTGCACTCCAAGAAGACAAGCCATCCAAGTTGATCCACTAGTTGGCCTTCTGCCTTAACACATGGTGCTCCAAGCTTCATTGGTATGGACAAGGTGTTCCTGCCACGGTGTCCCTGCATAGACCATATTG
The DNA here is from genome assembly GCF_045843805.1 of Urocitellus parryii. Taxonomy (NCBI): domain Eukaryota; kingdom Metazoa; phylum Chordata; class Mammalia; order Rodentia; family Sciuridae; genus Urocitellus; species Urocitellus parryii. The sequence goes on along the minus strand of NC_135539.1, from coordinate 25,044,406 downwards.
TGGTGGCGGCCCCAAACAAAGGCCTTCATGCTCTTCACCTTTCCTGCCTCCATCCATGGCCTCTCTTCACTCAATGAACCTGGACAAAGCCTCTGATCTCCTGCCAGCAACCACTTGTGAGCTGATTAATACTTCCGTCTCACTCCATGCCATGCCAAACTGAGCAGTTGGCCTCCTCCTGTGTTTCCTGCCCGTTCTGAAGAGCAAGAGCTCCGCAGCTGGGCAGATCTGTGGACCCGGGGCCGGCACTAGACACGAGATGATTAAGGAAGATAATGATGAATGAAGGGCTCACGGGTGAAAAACGACCTCTTTGGAATCCCTATTGATCTGCCAACTGAGGTCTTTTTTACATGGAACCCAAATTTGACATTTCAAATTGAGCCTGATTCTTGAATAGCTCACATGCAATTTTTAGACCTGGCGGTGATTTTAGGTGGATATTGCCTAGATGGGGAAACTGAGGCTTGAAATATGGAGGTGACTTGCCGAAGGTGTCAATGGCAAAGCCAGGGCTGGGGTGCAGGTCTGACGCTCAGGTCACCACCTCAGGCTGCAGGATTATTTCCTACAGCAGGACCCAGGTGGTGTCAATGAGCTCATGTTGTACCCCTGCCAATGTAAAGAACAAGATCAGGCCACACTGGTCTAATCTGAACCTTGGCTCTAAAAGGACAGTGACAGCAGATGGACAGGAGTGGCACGGTGCTTGAGGAAGTAGTGCTACAGACAGTAGCCAAGACACCGCTCCTCTCTCCTTACATGGGGGTGGGGCAGGCACGAGAAGATGCTTCACAGGTGTCTCCTTCTGGAGAGGGCTCCCTTTTCTAAGAGGCATTTCACTTTGGGATTTATTTCTCAATGGAGTGAAGAATGTGAGGATGGAAGGAATGTCCAGCAAGTGGGCCCTGGCGGTCCAGAAGAAACAGGGGGAGATACTCTCTCTCAATGGGCAAGCCAGGAATTGGAGCTGCGCTGGGAGGGATGCAAATTGCCTGGGAGCCGAGCAAAGCCTGCCCCTCCTACAGAGTGCAGAGGTCCTGACTCCCCAATAAATATGCAAAGCAACCCAAGAGCCCTTCCCAACTTCGTCTCAATAATTAGCTAACATCTTGGCATGCATTATCACAACAGGGTTCCTTGCCTGAAAGTATATGAACAAGAAAGGGGGCTTGGTGGTCGGTCGAGGCTGGTCAAAGACCCCCTCTGCCTGCTTCACATAGCTTCACACAGGTCCCAGACAGTGGAGCAGTGATCCATGGAAAACAAGGCATTGCCTCACTTTCTATACTCAGCAAAGACTCCTGGGTCCCTTGTTAACAAGAAAGGATCTGGGAGGAGACTCGTCAGCCCAGCCCCACAATGCACATTATTTATACATACTTTCAAAACAGCATCTGCTGACTAATGCCACAGCACGCCAAGTACTGTGCTAACTAAGCACTTGGCTTGACAATGACTAAGGTACAGCCGGGCCACCAACATGGGCACCAGCTAGCAGTGAAAAATAGAGGCCCACGCAGCTGACCCCAAGGAAGTAGGAGAAGGGCTACACAAAAGAAAGGGAAAAGAATTAAAATTTCCTACTAACCTACTATGATTCAGTAACTTTATCCCATTCCTTCATTAAGTCATCGAATAGACACTTATTAAGTGTCCATAGGAGTTGTGCTAAGAATACAACGATGAACAGAAAAGGTATTTGCCCTTGAAGGAATCACAGACTTACAAGGGAAAGATGAATAGGTAAACAAGAAAAAAAAAAGTTACTGTTGGTATTTCAGAAGTCTGTGCACAAAAGATATTCAAAGAAGTCAATGCTAAAAAGCATCTCAAAGTATCTTAGGCTTCACACAAAAGAGGCTATTTATATGAAGTTCCAGAACAAGCAGAACTAATCTTCTATGAAGAAATGTGGAACGAGGTTTGCCTGTTGGGGGGATGGTGGCAAGTCCTTATGCTAAAAAAGGCACCTGAGGGCCAGACACTGTGACTCATGTCTATAATCCCATCAATTTAGGAAGCTGAGACAGGAGGATCTCAAGTTCAAGGCTAGCCTCAGCAATTTAGTGAGACCCTATTTCAAAAATAAAAAACAAAATTGGCTGGGGATGTAGCTCAGTGGAGTACCCCTGGGTTCAATTCCCTGTACCAAAACAAAAAGGACAAAAACAACCTGAGCAAACTACCTGGTTTGACAGTAAGTTCATTTATTGTGATAGAGGTTTGATTACAGAGCTATACACATTTGTCAAAACTCATCAAATAGTACACATAAGATGTGCACATTTCATTGTTTATAAATGTCCCCTAAAAAAGGCTCTAAGTACATGTTGGATGCTAGAAAATGATATATAATAGGTGTTTAGAGGGAGGGTTTCTAAAGCCTTCATTTGAATTGCATCAAAAAATTAGATGGGGGGCTGGGGATATGGCTCAAGCGGTAGCATGCTTGCCTGGCATGCGTGCGGCCCTGGTTCGATTCTTAGTACCACATACAAACAAAGATGTTATGTCCGCCGAAAACTAAAAAAAATAAATATTAAAAAAAATTCTCTCTCTTTCTCTCTCTCTCTCTCTCTCTCTCTCTCTCTCTCTCTCTCTCTTTCTCTGTCTTTAAAAATAAAAAAAATAATAAGATGGGGTTGGGGTTTAGATAAGTGGTAGAGTGCTTGCCTGCCATGCACAAGGTCCGGGTTCAACCCCTAGCACTGGAAAAAGAGAAAATAAGAAAGATGGATGGGTAAATGGAGGCAGAGATGCACAGAGATGTGTTAAATCAAATACAGCAAAATGTCAATTGTAAAATCTAGGTAGAAGACATATTATCTTTCCAAAATTTTGATAATTTTCAGAATAAGATAATAGGGAGAAATGGGTGCTAAAATTAAATTGGGTCTAACCTGCCCCATTTCCAACTCTCCAGACTCGTCTACTTCTCCCAACTCCTCCATAAAGCAGCCTGGATGCTAAATATTTACTCGCCTCCCTTGCTGACAGGGCTGACACGTGGCATAGTTGTGGTCAATGAGGTGTTAAGAAAAGTCTGCTGGGTCTTCTGGGAAAGCTTGTGCTTAGGAGGTGCTGTCCCTTCCCAAGTTGAATACCAATGTGTTATCTGGAGCTAAAGCAGCCCTTTGCAACCAGGAAGGAAACCTGCAAGAATCAGACACCCACCCTAACATTATTAAGCCACAGGAACAACATCCACCTCTGCTCAATTCCAGACTTCTTGCTGTGTTAGAAAAACAGTGCCTCATTTGTTTTAGCCACTCAGTCAAGTTTTGCATTAATGGCAGCTCAAACATTCTGAGCATGAGGCAGAGAGGTAAAAAGCCCAGTCTTCGGATAACTGCAAGTCATGTGATGGCTGGAAACACAGTTTAGAGAGGAAAATGTAGAGCAAGGGATGAAACTGCAGAGTGAGGAAGAGGACAGACTCTGAGGGATCTTCATGCCATAGTAATGACTTGGGAGCTGTGGACGCAAGCCTGTGGTAGAGCACTTGCCTGCATGCTTGAAGCCCTGGTTCAAAGAGGACTTAGGATTCTCTGGAGGTAAGGGTGACAGAACATGGGGGAAGCCAGTTCAGATCGCCTTTTAGAGCAGTGATTTTCAAACTTATGATTACTATCATTTGGGGTCAAAAATACAAATTCAAAGCCCACATCCAGAGAGTCTGATTGTGGATCCCATGGCCACACCCGTATCCCCTCTCCTTCTCAGCAACTTCCATGACCAGTTTTGCATACTGACAGATCTGACTGAGGGCTTTCCCTGGACACAGGGTATGCCTCAAGCCTCCTTGCTTATCCCTGAGACATTTCAGAGGGGTGTGCTTCTCGGAAGGGCTCCTGGGGGTGCAGCACTAGTTGCTCAGAGTGGCAAGTAGCCCTCCACCCCGGGCTGCCTTTCCTTCCAGCCCTGTCTCCCTTCCCCAGGCCCCTCTCAGGTGGTATAGCGATCACCTCTCGAACTCCAGGCACTGAAATCCTGTCCTAAGGCTCTGCTGTTGGCAGAGCCCAAACGAGGACACTGATTCAGAACCACAGAGGCTGCACTTATCTTGCCACTCTCTGAGCTGTCAGGCACCAGGCTCAACCTCAGTCCCTCCTCCACAAGCAACTGTCCCTGTTGACACTGTCAGACACATTTGTAGATTAGAGTGAAATTCTTCAGTGGCAAGCAGATTTTTCAGTTGAGTTGAGACCAAGAGATTTAGCAAATTCTCTAGCTAATTCAGTTACTCCATGAAAAGTTTCCAAACATAAGCATTTTCAAAGATAAGGCCTTAACCACAAGGCCCTCAAATCAGCTTATGATGTTGAAAGTAATAATCAGGAGATTGTCCAAACCCCACTACATAAATAAATACATAAGAATAAGCAATCCAACAAATTATTTTATGTCTAAATTTATGAAGACTTAGTATCTATTCTTCAGTTGTTTTGAGGAATTTATCTTTTACAGAAGACAATTAGATCTTATCAGAAACAGTGATTTAAATGTGTATATGGCATGCAAAAGCTGTCTCCTGTGGTTTCAACATTCCCTTACTAGGAAAAGAGACAGCTCAAATATTTTCAGACCATCATTTGCTCTCATATTAGGATTTTTTTTTCCCTCAGTACTGGGGATTGAATTCAGGGGCTCACTTATGCTAGGCAAGTGCTACTTCCCAGTCCTTTGTAAATTTTTTAAATTTTGAGACAGGGTCTCACTAAGTTGCTCAGGCTGGCCTCAAACTTATCATCCTCCCGCCTCAGCCTCCTGAGTAACTGAGCTCATAGGCTCAAGTTAGCATTCTGAAGGGAAGGGTGGGTGGAGAAGAAGACACAGGAGGGGGCCAGAGCAGGAGGAGCTGGGTTCCTCTGATGAGCCAATCTCTAGGGCCAGGAGCATGGGGTCCTCATTTTACAAAACTCAGATAAGCTGACTGCCTAACACCTGTGGCAAACACCCATGGTTCCAGCTACTCAGAAGGCCTGGGGGAGAATCACATAAGCCCAGGAGTTCAAGGCCAGCCTGGGCAACAAAGCAAGACCCTTTCTCAAAGCAATCAAAAAACCCAAGTAAGTTGTCCAAGCAAGAAATAAAGTGTCCTCTGTAACCCCCTAGGAACAATCCTTAGAGATGTGCTCTGAATGTAAAGGGCTAATTGAACATGGTAAAAATAAAGGAAGTGTTCCTCTGAACAAAAAAAAATAGGGAGCTACTGAGCTGGCGACTGTGGTGGAGCGCTGGCCTCAAAGGGGTGAGGCCCTGGGTTTGACTCCCAGCACTGCAAAAAAAAAGGGGGTGGGAGCAGTGGATGATAAAAGGAACACTTTGATGAGTCCTAAATTTAATTTTAAAAGGCTTGAGGATGGGAGGGAGGAATTAATTTTAAAACAGGCTAGAAAAAATGAAAGGTCCTTTTGCCTTCTTGAATGTATACTGAAAACTTACTGCCCATCACTGCCTGCCCCCAGGGGCCCAGGGCCTGTCTGCCTACAAATCATGCACTCTCTTGACCTCTCTTACCTCTAGCCAACATTAGGTTCAATGTCAAGGGAGTCATCCTTCTCCAAAGTCCATAAAAACACTTAGCTCTAGGTCCAGTGGACCTTCTCCATCTGCTGCCTAGCCCTGTGGCTGGCATTCAGAGATTTCTCAGTCTTGAGAGTTTGGATTTAATAATGTCAATTATACCTCAACAAAGCAGTTTTAAAAGTGTGATGAAATATTTAAGAAAATGTAGATTCTTTTAAAAAAGAAAGTGTCTCATTATTGTAAGCTATGGGCTACGGGTTTTTGTTGTTGGTTTGGTCTGGTTTGGTGCTGAAGATTAAGCTCAGCGCCTCAATGCTTGACAAGCACTCTACCCTGTGCTACAACTCCAGTCCTTATGAATTTTTAAAGTAATTTCCAGGAGCTGGGGACATAGTTCAGTGGTAGAGCACTTGCCTAATACACACAAGGCCTTGTATCCAATCTCTAACACCACACACACACACACACACACACACACACACACACACACACAAATTCCCAAGAAGGAAGGCTTTTTGACTTGCACTAAAATATTTGCACGCCAGTAGTGATGTATCCCCCACCTGTCCTGTTCTGCAGGGCTGCCCCATCTCTGTGCCTTTGCTAGGAAATTAGTTTCTCAGTCTCATTACGGTGTTAGACCAAATGCCACTGAAGACAGACAGGATGTTCTGGAAATTTCCCATTAAAATCTTCAAGAGTTAGAGGACTGGCTTCAACCCTTCTAGCCAATATAATTTTACTTGTTGTTCTGGGGAAAATGAAGATGCAAACTGTCAAAAAGTAAGTGTGGGCTGTAGGGAAAGCTGTTGACTGATGGGGAATAAAAGAAGAATGCAAAAATACCACCACATCAGCTTTTCTTTAATCCAAGCAGAAAAGAAGGGAAGGTCTGCATTTCTACGCCCCGGGTTAGTGCTCTTGTGTGTGTATGCATGCGCGTGTATGTTTTCTATACTTGAAAAGTAAGTCTTACTCCACAAAAGCATGCAATGCCACCTGAAAGTCTCACAAGAAAAGCTTAATATTTTGGCATAACAGGCAAATAAGAAAACATACACTGACTTATAAGACTTACAACAACTTACAAACATTCTTTCAGAACCTACCATGTGCCACATGCTTTTCTGAGTTATATGGAGATTCCAAGGAGTAAGGACCTCATCTCAGCCCTGGAGAAATTCATGGTGTAATTGTAGAGAAATGACAAAAACCTAAAAGATAAATAACAGTCTAGTGTGCATGCGCTGCACAATAAACGTCAACAGCATAGTCAATTATATTATTATGAGGGTTCACATAGAAATCACTTCCCCTTCCTTAGGATGTTTTATTTAGTGGGGGTGTAGAGGGAAGGTAGGAACGTAATTGCTTTGAGTAATTTTGATGTTTGCACATAAATGCATAATGATATTATTGATCCTCAATGCAAACTACCAGCAGAAACAGTTAGGAAACCTGCTGGGAGTTTGCACCTGGCAGCCTGGTTTCCCTATTCATCAGGGAGCCATGGAAAGAACCCAAAAGTATCGGCAGCTTCCAGAATGTCACAGCAACCTAGGGTGCTTACTAAGTCAACCTAGGACTTCCAGAAGACCAAGGAAGCTTGAGTGGCAGAATGCAACAGCACCAAATGGGAAAGAGATTGCTCCTCTTATCTCCAGCCACCAAAGTGCTTCACAAATCAATATTAGAAGCTGCATTTATAAATTACACTATCATCGGAGATGGTCTGTGAATCGGCATGAAGATAAAAACAGAAAATTTTATCTTTTTTTTCTTTAAAAATGCTATTCGCTGTGGAATTCAGGAGTTATTATTTGGCCCCCAAATAATAGTCCAGTTAGAGCAATAAGTCATCTACTTATTACTATTATAAGAACACCGTGAGATCTTTTGAGTCTTTTTTTTTTTTAAATATTTTTATTTTTTGGCGGACACAACATCTTTGTTGGTATGTGGTGCTGAGGATCGAACCCGGGCCGCACGCATGCCAGGCGAGCGCGCTACCGCTTGAGCCACATCCCCAGCCCTCTTTTGAGTCTTGATTAAAGTATTTTTCAAGTTTTGATTAAAGTGTTTTTAAAACATTTAAAATAACAATATATCTCAGAAAATAATGAGTTTCCTCCTGTTAGCTGTCGAATTGTTTACTCCCATAACTGAATAATAACAGCACATCAAAGCCAACAGTGGTAATTAAATGATTTGTGAACATAGGTTAACAAATTAGTGCATCATGATGTGTAATTGTCTAATTAGGATAAAAATGCTAGTCCTACCTAAAAGACTGACAAGATAGCAAAGCAGGAAGGAACAGGTAAAAGCATCAGGCAAAACACTGGATGGATATAATGATGTCATTGTTCTGCTCTCAACTTGAGGGGAGCTACAAGCACTTCCAGACCTGACACATCCGAGTTGAGCACACTCCAAGTACGTCAGCCAAAGGAAGAACAAACAAGCAGGAAGCGTGCATTTATTGTTTTCAAGGTGACCTGGCAACGGCCTACATGACCTCCAGTGAATTGTTCGTAGTTTTCATACGACAACTACTAGCTTCCCAGGCCTGTGAAGAAACTTAATGAAAATCCCTTTGAATTCCACCTTAGCCACATAGAAACAAAGAAGGAGAAGAAGAATCAGCAGCAAGAGGAGGAGGAAGAACAAGAGGAGGAGGAGGAGGACAAAAGAAGGATCTCAGAGGAAACGAGGAGGGTTATATTATAATGAGGCCCGAGCCGCTGGGATTACAGGCATGTGCCACCATGCCCAGCAGCATATTTTGATGTGAGCTACATGAGTAAAGGGGGAATTTGGAAGTGATTCAAATGGGAGTCAGAAGGGCTGGGTTGTGGCTTAGTGGTAGAGCGCTTGCCTAGCACATGTGAGGCACTAGGTTGGATCTCCAGGAGAGGTGGCACACACCTCTAATCTCAGTGACTCAGGAGGCTGAGGCAGGGGGATTGCAAATTTGAGGCCAGTCTTGGCAATTTAGCAAGACCTTCAGTAATTTAGCAGAACCCTGTCTCAAAATTAAAAATAAAAAGTGTTGAGGATATCTTTCAGGGGTAAATTCCCCTGGGTTCAATCCCCAGTACCCTACACACACACACACACACACACACACACACACACACACACACACAAAAGTATCTATTCATCCCTCTTACTACACACTTGCTACTTCTCATTCTCTTATTTAATAAGTATTAACTAACCATCTACCGCATGCCAAGTACAGAATTAGATTTTTCTAAGGACATGAAGATGTACCAAAGTTAGATCTTCTCCTACAGAGTTTTCTTTTTGATCAGAGAAATAAGACATGCATATGGCTGTAAACATTGAGTGTGAGACCATGTGCTGTCAGGGTCTGAAGACCAGGAGAGCCAGCCTGCTGCTGGAATCCAAGCTCTGTGGTGTTGCTGCGGTGTGGAGTTTGATCGTTACTGGTGAGGAGTGCTGGTGGTCAAAGAATGCACGCAGAGTAACGGTGTGCACAAAGGCACACATAGCTTATCACTTATTCTGCCACCAGTTTGAGGTTTAATCCTAATTACCTTCCATAAATGAAAGCCAACTCTGCTTATTTCCATTGGCAATGGAGGCTGTTGGACATACAGCTGTTGAAAAAAATCTGCTCTCTCAACAGGCAGCCAGAGACATGGCAGGAGCCTGGGGGCTTCAGAACTCTGAATCCTCAGAGATCATCCAAGCAAATAAGCCCCCTAAATGTACACAAATCTCGTCTGTAAAAGGATTTGAAAAATAGTGCGGCCTGTGAAATGTACACAACTTTCTCTCCTTTCCTTCTCTAAGCCATGCTTGTGAAAGGTAGGACACACAGTCACAGCCACATTCTTGGGACTAGGGAAAGCCTCCTCATTCCTTGGTTGGTTTCCATTCCACTTACCACATCCTCCCTGTAGCCTTGGGAAACAACCTCAAAGTGCTGGTTAAATATGAAGTGAGGATGTGTTGGAGACGTTTCCTGCTTTTTCTGTTGGTTGCAACAATTGACAACATTTGTCAAGCACTGTGGATATGCACATGCACGTGCCTGTGTGTCAATATTGATATGGATATAGATGTTACAGCGCAGATCAAGCTTTGGTTCATAATATAAATCAGGACAAAAAGAAAAAAACTAAGCTGGGCGCGCTTAGGCCTGTAATCAATCCCAGCTATCTAGGAGGCTGAGGCAGGAGGATCATAAGCTTAAAGCTAGTCTGGGCAACTTAGGAAGCCTGACTCAAAATAAAAAATTTAAAAGTTGGTCAGATAGCCTAGTGATAGAGTGATTCTGGATTCAACCCCCCATACCAAAAAGGATAAAAGAAAAAAAAAAAAACTAAATGGAAGCAAAAAGAAATAACTGATTTTTAGACTCCAAAGACAAAAAACTGTTTACTGATATGAGACCTTGTGCTCCATGAGGGACTGCAGGACACTGTCACGTCACACCAGGACCTCCTGACAATGAGCTTTACCAATCAGTCTCAAAGCCTAGACACACTGCCGTTTCAGTTACCTCTCTTCAGTCATTCACACTTGTGTTCCATTATCAAGGTTCATCTCCCACCCTCAGATCACCAGCCAGTGAGAAAACGCTTGGGTACACCTTTAATAGCATATATATAGGTATATATAAGGCAGGGGTGCTGGGATTGAACTCAGGGGCACTCAACCACTGCTACATCCCAGCCCTATTTTGTATTTTATTTATACACAAGGTCTCACTGAGTAGCTTAGTACCTCACTCTTGCTGAGGCTGACTCTGAACCCCCGATCCTCCTGTCTCAGCCTCCTGAGCCGCTGGGATTACAGGCATGCGCCACCAGGCCTGGCAGCATGTATATTTTGAGTGAGCTACATGAGTGAAGGCGGAATTTGAAAGTGATTCAAATGGGAGTCAGGAGGGCTGGGTTGTGGCTCAGTGATAGAGCGCTTGCCTAGCACATGTGAGGCACTAGGTTGGATCCTCAGCACCACGTAAAAAAAAATAAATAAAATAAAGTAATTAAAAAATGGGAGTTGCGAAGGGGTTAAAAGTTTATAAAATGGAAATTTCTTTTGTGTGTGAGAAACTGGCTGAGGAAGACTGGAGGGAAGGAATCTACAAAGGCGTGATCTACCCTGCCTTTCTGGGGTAGGGAGCACCCAGCGCCCGGGTGGGTCCTAGAGTACCTCATTGTGATGGTTCCCAGGGCTGCTGAGAACCGCCCATTCGCCTGGCTTGTTGGGACTCCCAGGCAGCCCTTAAGAAATCAAATGCTCATTTAAAACGGGAGGACCGCTTTCATTCTCCCACCACTACAGGCAGGAATGGTGGGTCACAGCCCTGTTGAGTTTTCAACTTGCTGTGTGAGATCTTGGAAAAGTCGTTTATTTTCCAGAGTCCTCAATTCTCCCTGCTCTAAGTCAGGAGTATTCTAAAAGAGTTTTAAGAAGGGAGACCACACAGGTTCCTGTAGGAGCTAGGCCATGTAGGCCAGGACACATGTTGAGCTGGAGGGAGGCCTGCAGGGCCAGCCAGGGGTCATGGCCATCACCTCAAGAAGCCTTTCCCTCATCAGAGGACATTCCTAGTTCACAGGCTCCCCCAAGCCATCAAAAATGCTCCCAAACTTAACTTGAAAAAAAAAAAAAACACAAAACATAGTAACATAAGAAAAAGTAGCTACTTTGGAAAAGATATCTTACATGCAATTTCACAAAATTTCTTAGAAGTAGGAGGGGAAAGCAATCTGACATCAGAAATTAAGAAGCACTCAAAATAGTTTATGTAGGAAGAGGTATTGAAGTGTCTTGAGATTTTTAAATCTTTTGAGTTTTTTAATATATATATATATATATATATATATATATATATACACAACACAAAGAGGAAAACAAAATCTATCAATATATAATTCTGTTAAACTGCTTCGTACTTAAATATATTTCAAAACAAAGTCAAATTGCTATAATAAACTAAAATGTTGTCAAAGAATAAAGCAAGACTAGCCAAATCACAGTGAATTAGACACTGTATTTATTTTTGTGGCACTGGAGACTGAACCCAGGGGCTCTCTACCACTGCACTCCATCCCCAGCCCTTTTTAGTTTTTATCTTTGAGACAGGGTCTCACTAAGTTCCCCAACCTGGCCTCAAACTTGCAATCCTCCTGCCACAGTCTCCCCCATAGCTGGCATTACAGGCATGTTCCACTTAGACATTTTAAACCCATTTTTTCCAGCAAAATGTCCTATTTTTAGTGCCTAATACAAATTCTAATACTATTAATTCTGACATACCTTGCAGTATCATCTTTCCATAGATCTACTGTGGTAAAGTTGTTGGTTTATGGCTGATTTGGGAGTTTGTTTGGGGGATTTTGCAGTTTTACCTTGGAAGTAGAAAATGTAATGATTTATCTTCTGTACAAATTGTTTTCCTGACACTATTGTTGTTGAAATGAAAGTCCTTCTTTGGAAAAAAAATCCAAAAACAGTCTGTAAGGCTCAGAGTAAGAAAGAACATTATGAGAAACAGAAGTTTCCGTCTGTGAAATAGACCTCTGTAAGGCAGGGAGCTCCCCATCACCACAAGTATTTCAGTATCCCTTAAGGTCACAGGGGAGATAAGTTTTCATCCGATGTCAGGCTGGATGGGTGGCCTCAAGTTACTGGCCAGTTATAAGACTTATGAGTTTTGTGATCCCTGGGTGCATAGGATTGTAGCTGAATCCATAGTTGAAGCATCACCCACCACAGTCCTTTAGAGCAGGGCCTGTTCACACTTGCACCACCACCCCATCACGGGTGTGCCGGTGTTAAATTGCTTTCCTGCTGCTTGGTTGAGAAGGAAGCTGAGTTTTATTTCGACTAAAGCAATTTTAATGCATCTGGGAGAATCAAAAAGCTCTAATAGCACACCTCAGCTTTTCTAAGAGAACACACTGCTTCATTACCAGCCCATGGCAAAAGAGCAACACAGTGACCCATGCAATAAAAATTCTCACTCAAGCTGGGTTTCAGGATGCAAGCCTATAATCCCAGCTACTCCAGAGATAAGGCGGGAGGATCACAAGTTGGAGGTCAGCCTGGACAACTTAGTGAATTCCTTTCTCAAAATATAAATATAAAGGGCTGGGGATGTAGCTCAATGTAGAGCTCTTACCTATTCCCAGTGCCCCCACCCCTCAAAAAAGTCTCTCTCAGTCATTTACTATTTAATGAAAGACTAGAGGAAGTAAAATTAGGCCTAGGTTCATTTCAACACTTGGGTCATCAAAGCGATGTAGGCAAGCGTGAGCGTTTCCATTCACTTACAGGGGTGGGTGTCTAAGGTGTATGTCCTGCCTCTATCAGGCAGGCTAGAAGAAAATGTGCCCTGTGCTTCATAAGTCTCTGGTACCCCTTCTGAGGCAATGATTGACAGGGCACTGCATGCAGCAAACTCCACTTAGAGCTATGTTTCACAGTGAAACTAAGCAGGGAGAGGGAAGCCCTGTGCATGTGGGAGAAGGAACAGGCCACAAGGATTTTAGCAGAGCTGGAATCTTGTAAATAAGTCATATTGCAATCAGTAAAATGTCCTGAACATCCCGAATGTCCTGAACAGATAAACTCAAGGTTGAAGACAAGTATTCTGATTTGTAGGCTTTTGTGGGACTCAATTGGCAAGATATGAAAGTATCCATTGGGCTGGGGCTATAGCCCAGAGGCAGAGCACTTGCTGAGCATATGCGAGGCACTGGGTTCTATCCTTAGTGCTGCATAAAAAACTAAACAAATGGCACGCTGTCCATCTATAACTATAAACAAATTTAAAAATTAACAAAAAGTATCCATTATCAGAGGCACTTCATTACCAAGGCTATGTGCTTGCTTGCTTGCTTGCTTGCTTTCTTTGGTGCTATAGATTTGAACCCAGGGGAACTTAATCTCTGAACCACTGAGCTACATCCCTAGCCCCTTTTATATTTTATTTTGAGGCAGGGCCTCATTAAGTTGTCCAAGCTGGCCTTGAAATTTCCATCCTCCTGCCTCAGCCTCCTGAGTCACTAGGATCATAGGTATGTGGGCCACCATGCCCAGTCATGGCTGTGTCCTTTATAGATAAATCATGGGCCATCACTCAAAGCATCTTGGCCATAATATTAGAGATAGGGGGTCCAAAGACCTAAATTAACATTTAACCTTATATCGTAAATATCTCGGGTAAATCATTTCACCTTTTTTTTTTCCAGTGCTGGGGTCGAACCCAGAGCTTCACACAAACTCAGCAACCACCCTACCCCTGAGCTGCATCCCCAGTCCTTATTTCACCTTCTAATCCTTATCTACAAAATCAAGATAATGAAATCTACTTAACATAGTTACTACAGTGATTAATCTGGTTATCTGAAAATTTTAATGCGCACTTAAAACATGCCAGGCACAAAAGACCTAAGTAGACATCTCTCCAAAGACCTACAAATGGCCAATAAGCACAGGAAAAGGTGTTCAACATCATTAGCCTTCAGTGAAATGCAAATCAAAACCACAGTCAGGCTGGGAGGTAGCTCAGTGGTGGAGCACCTGCTTAGCATATGTGAGGCCCTGAGTTGGATTTCCAGGAATGAAAGAAAGAACAAAGGAAGGAAGGAAGGAAGGAAGGAAGGAAGGAAGGAAGGAAGGAAGGAAGGAAGGAAGGCTGGATGAACGGGCAAGACAATCCACAATCAAAAACCATTCCACATATCCTGGAATGGCTATAAAGAAAAATACAATGAAAGGTGTCAGTAAGGATGTGGAGAAATCAGAATCCTCATAAACTACTGGGGGGAATATAAATGCAGCCACTTGGGAGAAGTCTGACCCTTCCTCAAAAGAGCGAACATGAATATTCCTTATACCGTTCCTCATAATTGCTGGAAGGTGGAAATGATTGAACGTCCATCATTTGATGAAAAGGCAAGTGAAATGTGGTCTATCTCTACAATGAAACATTATTTAGCAATAAAAAGAAATGAAATACTGATTCTTGCCGCAACATGGAAGAGCCTTGAAAGCATTATGCTCAATGAAAGAAGCCAATTACGAAAGACCACCTACCGCATGGTTCCATTGATATGAAGTGTGTGGTGTACAGGGAACTCCAGAGGCAGAAAGCACACAAGTGCTTTTTTGAAACTGAAGGAGGACGGGGTTGGGCAGGTTTGGAATGGTGACGGCTGGGGAGTGCAGAGTATCTTTCCGGGGTGATGAAAATGTCCTAAAATTGATTGTAGTAATGCTTTCACAACACAACTCCGAATATACTCAAAGCCCCTGAATCACACATCTTAAGTGAGTAAATTGTATGGCATATGAATTGTATCTCAATAAAGCTTTTTTTTTTTTTAAGTGTGCCAGGCAATTTGCTAGACACTCGATGCATAATGAATGTGAAATGCACATGTCATGTGCTTAATAAATACAATGCAAACACATAATGCCTCATTTACTTTGAATAAGGGGAAAATACCTTCTAAAAGGAATACAAGTACGTGTGGAATACGGAAGCCTAAATTAATGTGCTAATTAGGAATAAAATAACCATCACTAAGGCATATCAGCATGTAGTATTGTTCTGGGATATCATTAAACTGTACTTGAGTGTACAGTAAGGCAAAGCCTTCGGTAGCAATAATCTTTAGTAATATGCTATTGAGTCATTCTGCTATTTAAACGGAAAGCAAAGGCTCTTATAAACTAGACCTGAGAATCAAAGACAAAGAGATAAAATGACAGTTTGTTGCAAGAGGAGAGATGCAGAGAGGGAACTATATCTCTCATAATATCTGGGCTGTCACGTTCTGAGTGCTCAGGTTCCCACTCTTTCCATCTCCTGCACACACATTCAGTACAAGAAAAGAGAAGCCCTGTTTCTCCCTACCCTGGAATTAAATAACCAAAAGCAGAAAAATAGACCACGGTATCTTGTTTAGTCTTGGCCTCTCCCACTCCCCTGTTAGCCCCAGGAGGCTATCGATTCACAGGCGTCAGAGCAGACACAACCCTCCTGCAGAGTTACTGATGGATGTGGGTCCCATGGAAGAAGTTGCCCTACTCTGGTAAGGTGTGAACGGTCTGAGGACAGATGCTGACACCTACCCCTGCTTTCACTGGCCAGGATCTTACCATTCCTGTCTCGATGTGACATCACACATGGTACTGCATGTTGGGAGTACAGTGACACCAGCAAAAGCAGAGCTCTGGAATGTGTCCAGTGGCATTCAGACATAAGGTGTCCGCGGCTCTAGGGGAAAGAACTGGTGGTGGTGCTCTGACTCCCGTGAGCACCATAGCTCTGGATGGAAGGCATGTGGGCATGTGAAGAGTTTATCAAAAATAAATGGGAGGGGGGCTGGGGATGTGGCTTAAGCGGTAGCACGATCGCCTGGCATGCGTGCGGCCCGGGTTGGATCCTCAGCACCACAAAGATGTTGTGTCCGCCGAAAACTAAAAAATAAATATTAAAAAATTCTTTCTCTCTCTCTCTCTCTCTTAAAAAAATATTAAAATAAATGGGAGGGCAGAGCATTTGCTTAGAATAAGCAAAGTCCTGGGTTTCTTCCTCAGCATAAAAAAAGTAATTAATTTATTTCTAAAAAGAGAAGGAAAAGAGAAGTCACTGTGTGGAGAAGCAACAACAACATATAGAGTTAAGGTTAGAGATAAGCAAGGAAGGGAGAGAGAGAGGGCACAAAGGACAGAGAAAGACTATGACAGAGTCTTTCCATGCATTTATAAATCTGCCAGAGGGCTGGGGTTGTGGGTCAGTGGCAGAGGGCTTGCCTAGCACCGGTGAGGCAGTGGTCAGCACCACATATAAATAAGTAAAATAAAGGTAGCATGTCCATCTACAATTAAAAATATTTTTTAAAAATCTGTCAGAAAGAGAAATGTTAACTTTAAGCACCAAAGAACAAAAAGACCCCTCTTTGGTGGATGCATTTCTACCGTGAGATGGTGGCAGAAGACACTAAAATATATTAAAGATTAATGTATGTTAAGCAGGAAAAAAATAAGGTGGTTAGCAGAGGACAAAGATGGCATGTCAAAGCACTAAAGAGATAATGAGTGGACATAAAATTATTCATATTGATATGACAAGGGGATTGGACTTGTGGGCTAGGACAAGGATGGATGTGCAGCTGTGGGAACAGAGGAGGGCAGAAGGGAACAATGTATTAACAGCTGAGGCCAAAACTGACTGTACAGTGACTCTGGGAAAGTAAAATCAGCCTCAATGACAGAGTGAGATGGAGAGAAGCAGCCATGATACATCCTCAAATAGAAGCAGATTTAAATGAAATTCCAGAGCATTTACTGAAGGGATCACATGAGTCCGAAGAAATGTAAAGCATAAATATTTAGTTGAGGAGAGCAAGAGCTTTAAAATAGAATGCAAATTCTAAGCCTGGAAAGCAAAACACAAAATCGGGTTCACAATTGACAATTAAGTTGTGTTCCTCCTTTTGGTTCACTAATTGTTTTCTTCGGGCTGCTTTGTAACTGAGAAATACTTTCCCACAGTAACACCGTGATAACTGGTGGATAAGTTCCAAAAGAGACCCACAAAAATCTCTTGAGTTATTTAAATCCTACCTTAGCAGTGCTCCACTAGTCTCAGCCTGAGTTCAGGGTCCTGGACATGAGGAGTGTGTTGTCAGCTTTGCGTTACTGACAAGGACCTGAGATGATCAACTTATAAGAGGTTCCAGTCCATGACCAGGATATGCTGCTCGTTGGGCTCTGGTCATGTGCAGCTCATGGTGGCAGGAACCCGAGGCAGCACAGAGCCACTAACCTCGTAGGAGAGATGTGGAAGGAGGAAAGAGAAGAGGGGCTGGGGTCCCAGTGAGCCCTTCAAGGCCACTTCCCCAGTGACTGGAGACCTTCCCTCAGGTGCCACCTCTTAACAGTTCCACCACCTTCCAAAGCTTGAGACCAAGTCTTTTTTTTTTTTTAGTTGGCAATGAATCTTTATTTATTTATATGCGGTACTGAGAATTGATACCTGTGCCCACACATGCTAGGCAAGCGCTCTACCACAGAGCCACAACCCCAGCCCTGGAGACCAAGTCTTCAACTCACAGGGCTTTGGGAAACATTCCAGATCTAAACTATAGAAAAGAGTAACAAAATGCCTGAGAGGACAAGAGGAGAAAAGGAAAGGAAAGGATAAGAAATAAGAGAAAGGTGAAGGAAGGTTTCCTCCTTCTCGAACACTGGGTTTCAGAGGCCTGGCTCCAGTCTCCACAGTTCTGCTCAAGGTTAGAAGTCGCCTAATTCACAGCAAGCTCTAAGCATCCGTGATCATTGTCCATTAGACTTCCTACCAAGGGTCCTTGCTGTTTTATTTTTATTTTTTAAGACAGGGTCTCGTTTGTTACCATGCCTGGTCTTGAACTATCAGGATCAAGAGCTCCTCTTGCCTCAATGTCCCCAGTAGCTGGGAACAGGCGTGCACCACCACACCCAGCTGTTGATTTGGAATTTAGCAAGAATGTTCCAGGACAAGTCTCCCAACCATTCCTATTTCTCCCAGCCTCATTTTTCCTTTGTTCCTCTGAAGCATCCAGGGTTTTGACTTGGGGCTCTGAAGGTTGTAGATACAGAGGGTTGGGTAGTTGTGTTTGGCAGATACAAAGTGTCTATGCAGAAGGCCATTTCTTTAACTGCACCTAGAGAAGTGATATTACAGATTGTAGGTGAAGTATAGAGACTGTTTAAATCTTTTAACACGGGGAAGTATGCCATCATGTAAAACATGTCAAAACTCTGAATCAGCAGGCGAAGACTGTGTGATTACTCAGAGACCCATAAGGGAAGGCAACAATTTAGAGAAATAAATGGATGATAGATAATTCAGGAAAACATGGAAAGTCAACTTGGAAAAACAAGGTTGGAAAGAGAAAGGAGTCAAGTGATTGGAAAGAGAAAGGAGTCAAGCGATTGGAAAGATAGAAAAAGGAAATAGCAAGGAGTCATGATGTTCGCATCAGCAAGGACACAAATAACCAAACACCCGTAGTCAAAGGTGAAAGGCAAGTCACCCTCAGAACAGAAAGAATGCGCAAAGGGTTTACAGAGTTCCCACTGATGAGATGTTTGGAAGAATAGTTCTCAAAGAGGACTGGGACAGGAGGAAATCTTCAGTAGGACAGGAAAATGCTTGAACTATAGAGCTCTGTTCCACACTGGCAGGTGTGTGTAAATACATCTGTGAAAGGATTATTATTAGGGGAGAAGATTTTTTTTTAATGTGTATTTCCAATAAAGAGTCTTCTTACAGCTAATATTTGGGGAGGGGATCTCTCAAGGACAATGAAGGGCACATTTTGATTGTGGGTTGGGTTTCTGTTGTCGTTGTTATTGTTTATTTGTTTTTTACTGTACTGCCTCTACCAGGGCCAATATGCCTCTAAATTGCACAACTAAAGAAAATATCAAAAAGAAAGAAAGAAAATATCAAGGGGCTGCAGTTGTAGCTCAGTGGCAGAGCACTTACCTAGCATGTGTGAGGGACTGGGCTTAATCCTCATCACCACATAAGGATCAATAAATAAAATATTTAAAAAAGAATGCTACGTAAAAAAAGAAAGAAAGAAAAAAAGAAAAGAAAATATCTATACACGATAGCTTTGGCTTTGTACTGTCCCTTCATTTTTGCCCATGCAGAAGTTATTTTTATTCACCTCGTTTCCTAAGAAACTGAAAAATTTTGTGACTTATCATCAACAATACTCCATTGAACACTCTGCACGTCATTGTTAGATGTCGGCATCTGGAAGACAGAGCTGAGAATACAGAATCAGGGCAGCCTAGTTCAAGCCCCAGTCTGTCCCTTACGAATAACCAAGTGAAGTCATCAAACTTCCCTTCCCTCATCTTGTTATGAAAGCCTTGGATGGAAAGAACTTACTGGATCTTGTAGTCCCCTTGTAGTCATGGTATTAGTCCAAAAGATAATCTATGGTAGTCATTATTGTAAGCTTTTCTTCAGGATGGCTTTATAAAATTTATTGATAGCCTGAAATAATCAAACATTTATAGATATATAATAGGTAAGAGGAGAAAGAATAAGTAGATTATGGCTTCAAAGGCAATATTTCTGTCATGATGTAGAGAAAATATTTGGGTTTCATTAAAACTTTTAAATCTGTAACTAGCATGCTGTTATTGTATTAATACACAAGCATGTTGACCATTAATATAGCCTATTAATATATGTAGCTAATTCGTGTTTTAAATAGCCACTTAGTATTAATCACAGCTAATTAAGTGCATGTATGTCAGATGTGAGGTAATCTTCACAATGACACCATGAGATTTATACTACCATTATCCTTATTTTAGAGATGAAACTTTTGTGATGTGGAAATTTTAACTAATCTGTTATCCAACATTGTAAACAGTAGAGCCCATGACTGCTCTCTGCCCAACATGGGGTATCATTGCACATCCTACTTTGTGATTTGTTTTTTACATTTCACATGTCCTAACTTGACTGTTTATACATTCACTTTAACAGCTTCGCTTCTAAAAACTATACGACAGGTATTTTTCAATACCTGGCAGGAACCAGATTTTAGTCACCTCATTTATATTACTGAGTACAAAAATTCCTAATAAATTAATATAGTTTACAACAACAAAAACTACATGATATTCCTACATGTATGCATGTACTACGATTTATTTAAACATTCCCCCATTTAGAGGCATTTATGTTGTTAGCCATTTTTTTTTTACTCTTTGTACCCAAATTTTTGTAAATTTAAAATGGAAAGATTTACATTTTTAGATATTTCTTCAAAAATTTTAGATATATAATTGCTGAGTCACAAGTCACTAGTGTTTTTAAGACTTTACATAGCACCAACTATAAATATTCTTTCTTTTCTTTTTGCAGCACAGGGGATGGAACTTAGGGGTGCTCGGCCACTGAACCACACCCCCAGCTCTTTTTATTTTTTTTTTATTCTAAGACAGGATCTCCCTAAATTGCCCAGACTGGCCTCCAACTTGAACTTGCGGTCCTACTTCAGACTCCCCTATAGCTGGGATTACAGGCTAGTACCACCATGCCCACTATTTAATTCTTTTAAATGTAATGGGCAACCCTTCCAAAGATTGCTAATTAAACTCTTTTGTTGTTTGTCATTAGTAGTTCCTTTTGTTGGTTCTTAGCCTGCCACTTGAAAGAGAAATTCAAGGAGGCAAAGAGATATTTCAGTAGTTCCCAGCAGATGAAAGGATAGGTGGAGAAAATTGTTGTTTTCCTGTTCTTTCTGGAAAATTAAGAAAACTGACAGAGGAAGTGCCAGGAGAGAAATTCATCCCCTCTTCGGGTATGGCCCCGGGCCTGGGCCATCCAAAAGAAAAACCATGCACTGAGCCAAGGGCTTGGGCGCACCACTCTTCTTAGCACGGAGAGGGTGTGGGTGGGCCTTGGATCGAGGTGCACAATGAGGCATCTGGGTGTACCTGGGGATGGTGGGTGGCACCCCAGCACATCCATTCCCCAGTGCCCTTAGTCATCCACGGTCAGCCTCTCCCTTTTGTGTGGCAAGTCCAGCATTTCTGTGTCCGCAGAATCTTTCTGATCACACACCTACAAAACCTGAAAGATTAGAATAGTTCACTTGGGGAAGGACTTGAGTTGGGCTTTAGCTGAGGAGATGAATGGCAGGAGGAACTTCTTGGGAGCTAGAAGTACTGAACATTAGGCAGAAGTGGTTATGTGTGTAGGAATTCATCCAGGTCCTAGTCAAGTGAGAGGACACCTCTGTAATGCCAGCAGCTTGGGACGCTGAGGTAGGAGGATTGCAAGTTTGTGGCCAGCCTGGCAACTTAGTGAGATCCTGCCTCTAAACAAAAATAGGTAAATAAATAAATTAAAAAGAGCTGGGGATGTAGCTCAGTGGTTGAGCACCCTAGGTTCAGTTGATATTGTGTAAACCAGATATCCAGTGTGGACTGGATATTTATTTTTATGTCCTTTTACCATCATTGAAACATTATATATTTGAGTAATAAAAATGATAAATAAAACTCTGGCAAGCTGGCAGACTTATTTTTCCTTTTCTTTTCCTAAATATTTGCTTGATTGAATTACACTTTTTTTTTTTCCAGGACTGGGGATTGGACCCAGGGACACTTTACCACTGAAGTACATCCCCAGCCCTTTTTATTTTGAAACAGGGTCTCACTAAGTTGCTGAGGCAGGTCTAGAACTTGCAATCCTCCTATCTTAGCCTCTGGAATCGCAGGCATACAGGCATGCACCACCGTACCTGGCCCATTTTAACCAATCCCTAGCAGCTGGACATTTAGGTAGCCTCCAATGTTTTGCTATCCTCACTCCTTGTATTTTTTAAAATGTATCTTTAATTATTTACTGAAGATAGATGCTCAGAAAGCTGCTGTCCAATGATCTGAAGAGGAGATGACATTCAAACTCCGTGCCAACATTTATCTAGTAGTCAAATGGAGAACAATGTGTCTCAAAAGAATAAGACTTTAATCAAACTGTGTATAGATCACTTGAACCAAGTTAGAATAAAAGGCTCAGAATGTTGCATTAGCTCATCTTTTAAAAATACTGGCATTTGAAGTAGCCCCAAAGAGAAGAGTGAACACCCAGATAGTTGGATTTTCCTTAGCACACCCAGGTCAAATTTTCCTCTCTAGAAATAGAGTCTTAGTTTTTAAATATTGAAGGATAAAGCCCAAGATTTGGGAACTTTTCCAAAATCTTGGATAATTTAGAAAACATTAACCTAACTTCTGATAAACAGTCATGTGTTGTTATCAGCTCTGTTATTATACATAAATGGGGATCCAAGTTCGTTTCGATTTGTAGTATGTTGTATAGGTAATGTCCCCCCGTCCCCTGCTTTGCTGGGGATGGAAGCCAGGTTCTCTAGGTAAGTGATCTATCACTGAGCAACATCTCCAGCCCTCGCCAATGTTCTTTATGCTGATGAAAATTACTTGGATACAGGTGCCTTTACTTTAACTTCAGGTAGAACTGTTTTCTTTCTGCCCTTCAAGCATCCATTCCTTTTGTTTTCTAGAACATCTATTTTGGTTGGCAGCAGCAAGTAAAACCTCAGCCCCCACTTTCTTTTTCTAATCTCTTAGTGCAATAGTGAGACATTTGTTTGTGAACACAGTGTTGTAGGATATCTGTATTTTTGGTTGGAATCCAGTTCATCTGTTACAGTTTAGTGATGTTCTAAGCTTTCCCTTCCATCTCTTGGACCCTAAAATGACTTCATGTCTTGGCGGAGCTTCACAGTTTCAACATCCACAGACAGATTCAGACTTTTTTATTCACCCTACCATACTGGGCTGTCAGCAGCAGTTTCTAGGACATGAAAAACATCCAAACTGGCAAACTTCAGAAGAGCAGGCATTTTTTTTTCCAAGCATATTTTGCCTCATTGTGACAAAAGGCCAACCTGTTCCCCTGTTTAAAATATGCAATGGAGTTATTTTAGCTTCCGAACTTTTCCATTCGGAACAAGCATTTATATTGAGAAAGAGGCAAAAGAGAGAAGAATCGTATCAACCTGCTTAGCTTAGTGATTGCAAGTGCTCTGAAGCCAACGACATTGGCCTGGATCCTTACAATCTTCCCCTAGACAAGCACTTCAGTGCCAGTGGTCAAGTTTGTATTCCTCTGCTCCCCACAATCAGCCTGGCAGGAGAGGATTCCTGTAGAAACTGAACAGCCCTGGCTGGCCAGCCCCAGGCCCACGCAGGCATTGCAGGCTCCGATCCTGCCTGTGCTCCTTGCCTGCCAACCACTGCTCCACAGCTCCAGGACAAGGGCTTGGCATAAGAGGGCTGTGGGGAGTTCTTGTTTAACAGGTGTAGGTTCTGTTTGGGATGATGAAAAGGTTTTGAAAGTAATGGTAATGGTTGCATAGCATCGTTAATGTACTTAATGACCCTGAATTTTACACTTAGAAATGGATAAAATGGCACATTTATATAACATGTATTTTACCATGATAAAGGAAGAAGTAAGACTTGTAAAAGGACAACAATGTAGTATTCTATTTGGTGTTACCACTACTCTGGGGTTTTTAAGAGTGGCCAGAAGTTATGATTAGCATGGAGTAGCTCCTGTTTTAACTTGCAAAATTTAATACTGGCATTGAGTCAGGCAAAATAATTTTGTAGGTATATGAGCTGTCAGTTGAGACTTCTAGGGAGATACCCTGTCAGGTTATTATGGGGTGGGGAGAAACACTGTGGTTGGTCAGAGAAATCCTGATTTGAAACTTTTTTTTTTTTTTTTTTTTTTTGGTTTTGGGAATTGAACTCAGGGGCATTCAACCACTGAGCCATATCCCCAACCCTATTTTGTATTTTATTTGGAAATAGTCTCACTGAGTTGATTAGTGCCTCATTTTGCTGAGGCTGACTTTGAATCCGTGATCCTCCTGCCTCAGCCTCCTGAGCTGCTGGGATTATAGGCCTGCACCCCTGTTCCCGGCTTCGATTCTAATCATCTTGAATCGCTTTCTAATTCATTGCTTATATTTTCCTAGTCTGTAAAATGAGACAAGTAACAGCTGCTGCGTCAATCTCTCAGAAATGCTGATGTAAAGACACACTGATCACATAGCATACTCACCTTGAAATATATCTTCTGTGACCTCACATCTGATGTCACTGTGTTGGGAACATTCATAAAGAAAATGTTTCTTTCATCCTCTACAGAGAGAAATGGAGGATTGTTTGAGTGGCAAGGGTTCTACTGAGCAGGAGTCAGGATGTTGACTTCCACCGGTTTAGTCTAGTATTCAAAGTGTTTTTCATCAGTCAGTAGTAATCCTATTTCAACCTTATTATTTGGAAAGCTGCTTGGTTATGTAGAGAATCCTTCTTTGAAGTTCTAGTTCGATGACAATCTTCTCAAATTCATTGAGCTTCTGTTTCTTTATCTGTCACATGAGGGTAAAATCTACCTTGTCTACTTGACAGGATTCTTTTGAGGATTCAGCGAGGTCTTTCCATTCATTTTATTCATTCAGTAAATATTCATGGTGTGCATATCACTTATGCTGGAGGATGGGAATGTAATGTTCATCAAAGCAGACAGGTTCCACACCTTCCTATAGACTCCAGTTAAGTGGCATAGACAATGTATGTGAGGCACCTACGATGGTGCCTGGCATGTTTGTAAATGCCAGTAAACATTAGCTTTCTACCTGTGATGTTTAATTGTATGTGTCAACTTGACTGGGCTATGGAATACCCAGACATTTGGCTAAACATTATTTCTAGGAATGTCTGTGAGGGTGCTGCTGGATGAGATTAGCATTTGAAGCTGTGGGTTCAGTAAAGCAAAATGCCTTCCTCAGTGTGGTGGGCCTGCTTCAATCCACTGAGGGCGTGAATGGAAAGGCAGAAAAAGGAGGAATTCTCTTTCTTGACCTGTCTGCTTGAGATGGGAAATGGCCTTCTCCTGTCCTCAGATTAAAACTCACACCATATATGCTCTTGGCTCTAAGGCTCTTGGATTTGGACCTGAGTCTCCAGTTTACAGACAGCAGATTGTGGCACTGATATGCTAACCCTAGAGGTAAGCATCCTCAGAATGACTCGTGAGTATCCAACTCAGTGCCATGGAATCAGGAAGCTGGATCTCAGTTGCAAACTGATTCCCTTACTCGTCGGGTCATGTTGTTCATATTCACGATCCTAAGCTATTGCTACCCATACTGTAAAGAGTCATTCTTCTCCATATAATATGAAATGAGGTGAGGGGCCGGAGAGGGAGAGAACGCTGTCACAGGTCATTCAATTTATCTTCCCTCGAGAGCTGGGAAATGTGATTTTATGTCCAGAGAATAGAGGATTCAAAAGTTTACCAAAGTCCTAGGAACTTAAATTGAAGGCAGGGATAATATTGCTGTTCATCACTGTCTACTTATTTTCTATTTAAAGAGTTCTTCCTAGTAGAAGGGGTTGGTTTAATACAGTGTCAGGGGAAATGTCCAGTGAATGTATTGATTGAATGTATGATGATAAATGTGGCCAACTTACCTCCTAATCTTCCTCTAAGTTTGCCTAGCTGAGGGTGAATGAAATTATTATTTCTTAAATTTTTTTTTAGTTGTAGATGGGCACATTACCTTTATTTTATTTATTATTATGTGGTGCTGAGGATCAAACCCAGTGCCTCATATGTGTGAGGCAAGCGCTCTGCCACTGAGCCACACTCACCACCCGAAATAATTTTTATAGCCATGAAGGTCTTTTTTCTTTGCCTTGGGACTGTGGTACCATATATTATTATTATTATTTTCATTTTTTAATATTTTTTTTAGTTGTCAATGGAGCTTTGTTCATATTCAATGCTGAGAATTGAACCCAGTGCCTCACACATGGTAGGCAAGTGCTCTACCATCACGCTACAATTCCAGCCCAATATTATTATTATTTTTCTTTTGCAAAGAGTAAGAGTTTGGGGCCTGGGATTGTGGCTCAGGTGGTAGTGTGCTTGCCTAGCATGCGTGAGGCACTGGGTTTGATTCTCAGCACCACATAAAAATAAAAAAAAAAAAAGATATTGTGTCCACCTTAAAAAAACTAAAAAAAATAAATATTAAAAAAGAGTAAGAATTTGTAGATTGGCATCAGGTGTAAGATATTTTCATATGTGGCACTATATGCCTGAATATGAAGTTTTAACATTTCAGCTAGGAACAATTAAGTTATGTCAGGATAATACATAAGGAAGGAAATGAAGAATACATACACTGTTCACATGTCAAAAATGTGTCCACATTTTACCAGGGAAGATGGCTATAATACCTGATCCAGAAAAGGGAAGGACATTTATTAACAAGGGAGAGAAAAGGTTTCTAAGGAACTTTACATACTGCATGCAAAACCAAAGCAACCTGGGTGCATAGAAAGAATGAGCCTGGGGGCTGGGGATGTGGCTCAAGTGGTGGTGCGCTTGCCTGGCATGCGTGCAGCCCAGGTTCGATCCTCAGCACCACATACAAACAAAGATGTTGTGTCCGCCGAAAACTAAAAAATAAATATTAAAATTCTCTCTCTCTTAAAAAAACAAAACAAAACATGTCTTTAAAAAAAAAAAAAGAATGAGCCTGTTTAACACAGCAAGTTAATTTTAGTTTTAAGACTCTATTCTCTAATATGCAATATTTCTTAAAAAAAAAAGTTGTATTGAATGTAGCATTCTTGTTGTACATCTCTCTTTGGCTTGCTCAAGACAAATGCAATGCTGAAAAGGTGTTTTTTTTTTTTTTTTTCTGATGATCTAACAAGAAGTGTACTTCTGTCACATCCAGAGTGACTGATAATGCTCAGGCCTATCCATTACTCCATTCAAATAATAGGGTTTGCTTGCTTTTAAGGTCACTTGGGCTATAATGTTGTTATTGTCTTTCCTGCTGTGCTGTAGTCTCATTTTCATGGAGGACTGGTAGAAGAGGTATTGGGCAGCACTCTTCACAGACATAATGCCACTGTCAGACCTCTTTGCCTGCAGTCCTGAATTTCCTTGCATACAACAGGAGTTTTAGTGGCATATGAAACTTGAGTTTCACTATGGATTCAACAATGCAACAACAGAAATCATTCTTGAATATTATTTGTCTTCAAGTTAGAAAGTAGGATGAAAATATGTAACAGTTTGCATCTCAAGAATGCTTTGTGGTGCTTAAAATAAACAAATCATATATTTGAGGCAGGAGGTATAGCTCAGTGGTAGAGATTTGCCTAGTATGTGCAAGACCCTTGATTAGATCAACAGCAGTATAAATAAAATCGTATACTAAGCAGAGTGGTAGGAGGAAAAGGCTTTTAGGTCAGAATTTAACTAAATTTTTGATCATTTGAAGTTCCATTAAATAGCAAACCACATCTTGAACATTATAGTCAAAAACATGCACTCGCATTTTAAATGAGGTCTCATTTTTCTGTAGTGGATATAGACTAATCTGAATTTCTGTCTTGTTGTTTTTATAAAAGGATATACATAACCTCATACTTTTCTCTCTATTTATGTAATTTCCTATTATAGGCTTGACTTTATTAACTTCCAAAAATCTTACATGTTTCAGGTTTTGCTTTGTAGTCTCATTTTCATAGAGGATTGGTAGAAAAAGAGAGAGGAATTGGTAGCACTCGTTCATGCAAAAAGTCCAAACTTTTTATTAAACTGAAATAGCTCAGGAAATTTTAGATTGTTGTTGTTTTATAGAAATAATTGTACATGAGGAAGCCTCAAATGTTAATAGAATACAGGACTCCTGGGTTTGAAATCCAGCTCTATTGTTATGTTGTGTGACATGGGGTGAGGCATATCTCTCTGAGCCTCTGTTTGTACTATAGCATCTCTGATGTCATATTTAACTACATAAATATATGCAATCCTTCCTATGTCTGCAGGGAATTTGTTCCAGGACTTCCTATGGATACCAGAATCTGAGGATGCTCAGGTTCCTTATGTAAAACAGCATAGTGTTTGCATGGAATCTTCACACATCCTCCTGTATGCTTTAAATTCTCTCCGGACCACCACTTATATCTAATACGATGTAAATGTCTCGTAAATAATTTTATACTGGATTTTTTTTTAGGGAATAATGACAAGAAGAAATCTGTACATATTCAGTAAACACAATTCTTTTTTTGGGGGGGTTACTATTTTTGATCTGAGGTTCATTGTGGCTGGAGAGATAGAACCTGTGGATATGGAGGGCCAGCTGCCCATCCTGAAATTTTGAGTCTTCATAGCAATGTTTGTTGTATACCTGGTGCTGACTCTACTCCCTTTGCTCCACAAACTTGGAGACCTCTGTGTTTTCTCAAAGCAAAGCATGTTGGTTTAATGTAGGTAATTAAACCCAGGACTTCTTTCCCTAAGAAATGCTGGACTTTGGTTTAATAGGTTTTCCAAAGCTTTTTTTGGGAAAGTTTTCAAGAGACATTACCGATAGTGAAGATTTTAAGTGATAAGGAACAATAACAAATAATCCAAGTATACGTCTATTTTTATCATGAATAATTTGTTTTCTTTGTGTTTCTCTGATTTATCAGAGTTAATTTACAGCAAAAGCAAATTCTACACCAATGTGTGAACCAGTTTTTAAATAATAGGAAGAACATACTAAGTGTTGCAATAAAGAGAAAACATTCTGCAGAGAAGAGCAAAAGTAAATAATAATAGCAATAATCATGATGATGATAAAGAATGCTAATGAGCTTTGATAAAGGATCTTGTAAAGCTGAGGTAGTCTAATAATAGCACAGTAACCAGAACAGAGTGCATGGAAGGTGGATTGTGCAAATTACATTTTAAGTGGTGAGAATAACCTGGCATAGGAAACAAGGAAAAGAGATGCGAAACGATAGATGGCATGTAATCAATAAAGAAGTCTTGGCAAAGGCATTTTTGCCTTGCAGAATCGCACTAACATATGTCTTCTTTTTGCTATCTTCATGATTCTCTGATTTATCAGATGACTTGAACTCAAAGCAGGGAGAACAGTGTTTTACTATGATGTCAGTATTTTAGGAAAAAGAGCCAGGAATTTGAGAAGTAAGCTTTTTGCAAATACAACGGTGTCATTGTTGCTGCTGTTTGTTGTGCTTTGAGGATAACTGTATGATTGTTAATTATGAAAACACAAATGGTAGATACAATTTTTTCTTAGAACAGGAGTGCTATGCCATTAAAACATGTATAATAGGGATTACAAGATCAACAAAGTGCAGGATTTTATAAAGACTGAATTTTAAATGTAATATAGCCAAAACACACAAAGAAACCAGAATTGTCTCATAAATGAATATTATTATAGCCATGTTTTATTAGCTTTATTTAAAACTATCTACAAATTGAACAACCTTTTTGAGCCCTTTTTAGAAAACACTTTTGCAATTTGCTGGAGCAATGGATTCTTTTCTATTTTTCTTTGAGCTACAGTGGCTAATCTGATTTTGATGTTTCGGTAATTATGTCAATTAATGTGTGCTGAGACTAATTTCATTTGTTGAAATGGATACCAGGTGAATATGTAATTAGAAGGTTGTCTCTTTAAGACCTTGCGTGCAATTTTCTGAGTAGCTGTAACATGGAAGAGGTTAAAATATAAATAATTTCTGATTGGTGACCAAACTAGTATCTAGTTTATTTCTTAACAATTGAAATTAAATTATAATTTCTTGCTGGGCATGATGGCACACATTTATTATTCTAGCTATTTGGGAGGCTGAGACAGTAGGATCACAAGTTGGAGGCCAGCCTTGGCAATTTAGCAAGAGCCTGTCTCCATATAAGAGTAAAAGGGCACCAATGATTTTGGTTTTAGTTATGAAATGTTCAGCATTCTTGGAAAACCATCAGTTATAAGCAAATGGGGACACTTGGTTACTACAATATACACACTTTACTCTTTAAAATAAAACATGATGCTTTATTTATTATCATATTAAATTTATTATAAGAAGGAGCAATTTAAAAATAAATTTCTGGGGCTGGAGTTGTGGCTCAGCGGTAGAGCGCTTGTCTAGCATGTGTGAGGCACTGGGTTCAATCCTCAGCACAACATAAAAATAAATAAAGAAAGGTATTGTGTCCAACTACAACTAAAAAATAAAATACTTAAAAAAATTTCCATTTATATTACCACTAAAACAAACCAAATTTACACATGCAGTTTTGTTTTTTCTACACTTTGTTCTGACAAATAATATACAATTTAACAACTGTAAAAATAATTGTAACCTGAAATCCCAGTGACTCCTGAGTCTGAAAAAGTAGGATTAGAAGTTTGAGAGCAGCTTCAGCAACATGAGGTTTAAATATAAATAGTGAGACTCGGTCTCAAAATAAAAATTAAAAAAAAAAGGGCTAGGGATGTAATTCAGTGGTAAAGCATCCTAGGTTCAATCCCCAGTACCAAAAAAACTCCAAAACAAACAAAAAACAGAACAATTGTAATCAGAGGTATTTACAAATTCTATTTATTAGTTAACAAATACATAGTTTCAAAAAATCATAGCTTTAATAAATTCATTAAATTCTAACATATTTTCATGTTATAAGTTACTTATCCTTCATTTTAGGGCATTTATGTTGTTTTTCAAGTTTTTCCCCAAAATATAGTGTTACAAATGTTTTTGTGTGCATAAATATTCATTTTGTATATATAAAATTCCTCCTTCAAATTTGAACTTTCAGGAAAAACACAACATAGGATAGAACTGTGCTGACAACATATAAACATTTTTCTTTTCATTTAAAAAAGAAAGACTTTAATACATTTATTTGCATTGCATAAACCCATTGTTTTCAAGCTCTGGGTCTTATCTGCAAAGACAGAAAATAGTATAATGTGTTTGTTCTGTTCAACACATAATAAATGTTTACTTTTCTTAGAATATATGTTTTATATATATCTATATATTTTTCTGATAGCTTATCAATTATCCTTCTATGTAACCATTTCATGAAACTTCCTGGTAATATAAATCCATGCTAGGAGTGGGGCAATATATTTATCTGGATGTTTCAAACAACAAAGTATTTGCTTGCTTGTTTGTTCTGAAAGCCAGGATGATTTCATTACAGATAAAAATATTTCCTTTTTTTTTTTTGATTTTGCAAAACAATTAATAGCATTTGAAGAGAGAAATGTGATCACTGGGTAGTCATAATTTCATAAAGAAACAACTATTGTGTTCCAACATTGACAGAGGCATTAAGGAACTCAGGAATACCACAAACTCATTTTTAAGGACCACCCTGCCCCCACTTTTCATTCTGGAGATTGAACCTATGGCTGCTGTACCACAGAGATACATCCCCAACCTTTTTTTTTTTTATTTTGAGATAGGGTCTTACCAAATTACACTGCCTTAGCCTCCAGAGTCACTAGGATTACAGGTGTGTGCCACCGCACCTGCCTGGCTAAGGAGCCCCTTTTAATACTAAGTCTTGAGTTTCCTTCCAACTTATTTTTAGAGTTTCTGAAGGAGAAGTGTGAAAATCTAAAGATTCAAGTCTTCATCTGTACTATAAAACATAGCAGCCTAAGTCTACAAAATCTAAACTCAAATACAGAAAGGATAAGTCTTGAAAATCAGTTAACATTCATTGAGCATTCAGCACTGCCCACCCAGTCCTGTGACAGTTGAGTTACAGAATGTATGTGTAATAACAAAATAAGAGAATAGTGTGGCAAGCACCCATAACAGCAGTATAAACGGAGGGGACCTTGTCTCCTTCTGCACTGTGCTATTTCTAACAAAAATTGTAAGCAATCTAAATTTCTATTGATGAGATAGAAATCAAATAATATGTTGTGGAACGTTCATGTGATGCAATTAGTAGGCAACAGTGAAAGCAATGCCCAGAAACTGTATGTATCAACAGTTCTGACAAATAAAACACTGACTATAACAACAAATTTTAAAAGAATACATATAGACTGATCATGTATGTAGATTAAAACACATGAAAAAGAAATCCTATATATTGCTTAGGGATACTTCCACATGTATCAACAATATAGAAAAATGCATGGAATGGTAAGTGTGGGATTCAGAGTAATGATATCCCCGGGGGGATGGGAAAAGAAGATTTAAGGGGCCTGGGATTGCAGAGATTGGACAGGACTCTAGACAGGTACATAAGAGGGGTTAGGTACTTTGGAAAGGTATATAAACAGTATTCTTCTGGTAGGTAGTTTTTTTTTTAATCAATTATCCTTCAACTTAATTATTTTGTAAATAATGTAAGCCCTTTTAGAAATGGGAAAGTACATGATTTGTCATTATATTACTTCAAAATATTTAACAATACATTGAAATATACATAAGCCCATAAATTAAAGTGCAACATAAGTAGAAAAGAGGGTGATAATTCTAAATGGAAATAGTAAGAATAAGCTTTCTGGATGAGTTGGCTTTGATAGGTGAATGGAAATTCATTAAGTCTGGATGGCAATAAAGGAGATTCTGGACTGATGGATCAGCATGGGCAAGGGTATGGAGTGTTCTAGAAGGAGCTAGCTTAGGATGCACTGAAAAATACATTCTGAAATAAAGGAGTTTGAGAGGCAACAGGAATCAGACCATGAAATGCCTTGAACATGGCAGAAACGCAAACTAATTACTAAGTTTTGTGAATAGGAGGCTTGTAACTGGATCTGGACTAGAATTTGTTATTTTTACTTATTATTATTGTTATTTGAGTGTGTGTATGTGTGTGTGTTGCTGGGAACTGAACCTAGGGCATGTCCCCAGTATCTAGTATATTTTTTATGTAATTCCAGAGGGTGGATACTTTCTTCAACCAGGATGGTATCTTAGCTGGATCTGTTTTAGATCTATATTGCTCTTTAAAAATAAATGTAAAAATCATAATTCATCAGGAGTCATGTATCAAATCCATTAAAAATTGTCACTTGGGTTTACAATCAGTAAAAAAACACCTTGATCTCTCATTGGTTGCTTTAAAGAGTCATTTGAAGTTTTTTCATATGACCTTCCATCAATTTTCACACTTGATCAAGTCACATGAAATTTTGAATTGAAAATATTTCCTGAGAAGAAATAAAGACACAATTTTTTAAAACATAAGGCTTATTAAAATTTTCAGAACCATTTTTTTGCATGAGCATCATTTGGTCACCAGCAGGCATCTTTCATTGGCTTCATATGGCAGAGACTGAAGAATATGGGTTGATCAACATGTCATTCATCAGAGACACCTGCAGAGATGATGAAAGTTTATCGTATAATATTATGGAAAGAGACATAACACTTAGCAGAGTGAACCACCACACATCATCTTCTCTTGTCTTTTTTTCTGAACACTAAAACTGCAGTTTAAAAAAACAACTTCCAATGGAAAAAAAATTAAAACAGCAGGTGATAATTAGGGCAAAGTTACAACAATGTTATTGCTGATGGCCTACCTGTCAGTTAATGCAAGTTATCGCTTCTCCCCAGGAGGAGTTATTATTAAAAACAACTTACTTAACGAGGGTTAAAGAAGAGATATTAAATGTATTAGTTTCCTTATTTGCTAATTTGGAAAGGACATAAAGATAGATCCATTAACTACCTCAGCTGTGTGTCTGGCTTCAACACAGACACACACAGATACACACACACACACACACACACACACACACACACAAACTGAAAGTTATAAATGACCAAAACATAAACCTTAGCTGCCTTCAGTTAAAAATCAATTTTCCTAATAAATTAAATTCAAATATTATATACCAGTATGTAATATCAAGAATGATGTGCTAATAATTGCCATGTTGGCAGAGTGCAAGACAGAAGGATATAAAAATTTAGTAATTTAGAAAACTTGGTACAGAAAATAGCTTTCACTAGAGGAAGGCTTAGAGTTAGGTTGTTGAGCTATGATAGTATTCTCTGACTGGCCAGGGTTGAATGTTCAAAATGTGATTTGAGTGTTAATCATCTATTTGAATAAAATAACTGGAGAGACTGGAGAGACTCTCATGGGTTAAGTAGTTTGTTCCTGAACATGATGTTTCTCCTTTTGTGTATTCTAGAATCATTGGGAGTTTTGCTTGCTAAATAAGCAACTTCTTTTGGATTTTTTTTGTTTTTAGCTTTACTCATTTGTCAATTGTAATCTCTAAGGCAAAGAATTTACCTCAGCTTTGGCTGATATGAATTATGAGCTCATTCATACCACCCATATCAAGTTTTAAGCTTTATCTTTCATTTTATCCTGTAAGAAATCTGATATGCTATGTTTTACATTGGTTTGCTATTTGGTATTCCATCATATCCACACTGTGTAGAACTGTGTGAATCAACCCCAGCTTATTTTTCCATTCTACTGTTGATGAGCATTTGGGTAGTGTCATTAGTACATGAAAAAATGAAATATCATATTGGCACTCGTTTGCATAGACACAGCATTTTAAAGTTTTGTATTGAAGTATAATATAGAGATGAATATATCATAATAACATAACTAGACAAATTTTTACATACCAAACATACCAGAACCAAAAAATAGAACACGACCAGGTTCCCAGAAACCCTCCTTGTGCTCCCTCTCAGTTGTCATCTCCTGTCAAGGGTAAGCACTATCCTGGCCTGTGTGTTTGTTTGTTTGTGTATTTTGTACAAATGGATTCCTACAATACTTATTTTCATGTGTCTCAGTTTTTCCACCTACCATAATTGGGAGATTCATTTGTTATTGTAACTTGAGAAGGTTGCTCATTCTTAATGTCATAGCATATGTTCTGTTGTATGAAGAATCTACACCAATTGTCCATTTAACTGTTGATGAACATTTGGATCTTTTCCAGTTTGGGGGTTATTATGAATAGGGCTGCTATGAGCAGTTTAATATGTATTTTGGTAAACATTTGACATTGGTGCATTCCTAAGAATGGAGTTGCTGGTTCAGTGGGCTTCCATATGTTTAATTTTAGTGGATGTCTCCAGTTTTTTCAAAGTGATTGTACTAAGTACACAGCATTTGACTATTTTTTTTTTTTTAAAAACTGGGGCACTTTACCACTGAACTACATCTCCAAACCTTTATTTATTTTTTTAATTTGGAGACAATGTCTCCCTAAATTGTGCCTGTTGACCTTAAACTTGTGATCCTCCCTCCTCAGCCTCCCCAATCTTAGTGAGATTACAGGAAACTGCTCCTGTGACTGGCAAGCATTTGACTTCTTGAAGAAACATTCTAGGGAAGATGTTTCAGCATAACCACTAATAGAACAAGTTTTGGAGTCACTCAGACCAAATTTAGTCTACCTCTAAACTGCTGTGCCACCTTGGACAAGATACTTAACTTTAAGCCTCAGTTTACTTAACTGTAAAATAAGTGCAGTATAATAAAGTCTTTGTTAAAATCTGTGACAATTGGGATTTAAAAAAAAACCTTTTATTCTATTTATTTATTTTATGTTGTGCTGAGGATTGAACACAGGGCCTCACACGCACTCTACCGCTGAGCTACAACCCCAGCCCCAACAATTGAGATTTTAATGCACTTTGGATAATGCCTAACTCATAGTAAATTCTTAGCTTATAACATGGTAGTTATTAATAATTTGTTAGTGATTCAAACAGACAAAATGGAGAATTAGAAACAAATATTAGCAAACTAATCCACAAATAATTTTAATTCTGATAGAAGACAACTGAAATTCTGACCCAAGAAAGGAATTACCAATTCCAGTGAGTACTACACTTGCACCCTGAAAAAAAATCATTTAAACGTTATCCAAAAATGCATTTGCAAATTACTCTTGCCAGAGGCAAGGTTCTTGGATGCAGAGCATTACCATCCATTTTTTTCTACCAGATATTACTCTTTAAAGCCAGGACTGCCCAGGGCTACTCTGGAAAGTCACTAATATAATACCTTTTATTATATTTGCCAATTTCACACCTTCCTCAGCCTAATCCCCAAAGTTGTTGAAAAGTGACTATAATTGGGCTGTTAGTTCAGTTTTCTTGGAATCTTGTATCTAAGACAACTTTTGGATCCCTAAAAATGAGTCCAAGTCCTTGCTTTAAATGACAAAGAACTTGCCTTTATTTTGTGGGATGAACTTGATGACCTCTTGTTTTCAGCATCCTAGAAGTTAACACAGGTACACTCTGTACAGAGGTCCTGTTTAGCCAATTGCTCCAGGAGCTGCAGGCTCAGTCAGCTTAGGGAGGTAATTTTGGAAGGTGGCATTGTGTTTGTTCCTAACAGATCCCATATACCAGGCACTATTTTTCAAGAAATAAAGCACACGATCTTCTTGAAATTATGTAACTTTTGAGTCAGCCGTGGTAGACCTGAAAGGGCACTTTTTGAACATTTAATTGAAGTTCTTTGATTTACAAGATAGAAAATTAGT
Organism: Urocitellus parryii; assembly: GCF_045843805.1. NCBI lineage: Eukaryota > Metazoa > Chordata > Mammalia > Rodentia > Sciuridae > Urocitellus > Urocitellus parryii. The sequence goes on along the minus strand of NC_135539.1, from coordinate 25,007,921 downwards.
CATTTAGAAGTCTCGCCCAAGGTCAAAGGGTTTCTTCCCTGTACAGGCATAAAACTTGACTTCTAATTCTCAGTCCAGACCATCTCTGCAACTGGTATCTTGAATCCCCTGCACCCTGCATCATTACTTCCACTCCTATTTTAGACAGATGCAGACCTGGGATATAGTGATGGGGAAGCTGGAGTGTAATTTAAATAGGGAATGACAAATCATGAACTTTTTTTTTCCCCCCAGAAGCGCACGAGGAGTGAGGCTAGCGTGCTCCTGGTAGGGTCGGAGAGCTAGGAAGGCCCTCGGGACTCTGTGCACCATGGTAAGCCGGGTTAGTTCTAATCACACTGAAATGGGAAAGGGAGGGGCAGCGTGGGGGATAAAGGAAAAAGAAAAGCAGCCAGTCAGTCCGGGGTGTGTCCGAGAAAACTCGGTCCTCCGCTGTTTCCTTCCACCTCCTTCCCATAGAACTAATGAGACGCCTAAGACGGGATTCTAAATTAAGAAGGGTCCTACACAGAGCCTAGAGACCCGGTCACTTCCCTTCCCGTCTTCCCCGAGTGGGCTGTCCAGGGCGACAGGGTGACGGGCGGTGGGGTTCTGGTCGCAGGGACAATGAGGTGCCAAGGGGCTGGTGACGGCCCGAGGGATCCCAACCCCGTGGACGAGCGGTGGCCCTGCCTCCTTCGGCTCCTCAGGACAACTCTCCACAAGCACCAGCTGCTTTCGGGCGCGGGGACGCGGTGGAAGCCCGCGGCGGCGGCGGCTCTGACGGGTCAAGTTCGCGGCCGCCCGCGCTCCTGGCCGCGCTGGAGGCCGCCCGGCGCGGGGAGGCTCGGCCTCGCGCGGCGGCGCCACGTGGGGAAAAGTTTGCAGGAGCGCTGCGGGGCCTCGAGCGGCCGGACGCCCGCTCCCTCTGCTGCGCCCGGTCACGCCCCGGCCTCGAGCGCCCTGCGGCGTCCCCGCCCCGAGCGTCCTCCTCCGACCCCACGGGTCGCCCGGGGGAAACGCCCTGGGGCTTCTCGGGCGGGTCGAGGAGCAAGTGTCCCGGGAAGGCGCGCGCTGCGCGCAGAGGGTCGGGGACCGCCGGCGGGGCGCTCCCGACGGCCGCCCCCGCGCGCGGCCCCCGCCGCTCGTCCCCTAGACCCCTGCCACTCGCCCCCCGCCCCCTGCGCGGCGCCCCGCTACCCCCAGTGCGCAGGCCCGGCCGCCCCAGCGCGCATGCCCTGGGCTCGCGAGCGCTGCCGGCCCCCAGCCTTCTGCTTTCCACACACTCTACAACTGGGGAGGGGGCGGGGGCGGAGGAGCCCGGCCGCCCACGTGATCCTGTTGGCCGGGAGCGCGCGCCGAGCGGGGCGCGGGGAGGCGGTGGGCGTGAGCGCGCGCGCGGGCGAGGCAGCAAGCGGGCGGGCGGCGCGGGGCTGGGCTGAGGCGGCGGCGGCGGCGGCGGCGGTGGGCCGGCCGCGCAGGGGGAGGAGCGGGAGCGCAGCGAGGCGGGCGGAGGATGGGGCCGTGCCCGGGCTCCCGCTGCAGCCGCCCGGGGACACGCCGTGCACCCTCCGGCTCGGGGCTTCGGCGGCGGCGGCAGCGTTAGCGGCGGCGGTGAGAGCGGCGTTCTTGTCAGCGCTTCTGCCTCGGGCGGTCGGCGCGAGGCGGCGACGGCTCCCCAGCGGCTCCCGGGGAGCTTTCTTTCTGTTCTGCTCTGCTTGTCGACCGCCTGCCTCGCCCTCCCGGTTTTGGGGAAGGGCGCCCTCTTCTCGGGACCGGGACTCTGTTTTGTGGCAGGGGCAACGCGGCGCTCCGCTTCCCTCCGGCAGCCCGGGGCCAAGCGCCACCTCAACTGCCCGGCGAGACTCGCCTGCCGCGCGCAGCGCCCCGGGGCACGGGCCGGGCGTTATTATGCGCCCCGCGCTGGGGAGTCTGGCCGCGCCGCGGCCGCTGCCCGGCCCCGGCCGCCGCCGGCTGCGCGGCTCGGACCTCTTGCGGCCCGGCAGTGAGTTTCCTGCGCGGCGAGCGTGAGCAGCGGCGGGGGCGTTCTCCCGCGCCGGGGCGGGCGAAGTTCCGCGCCCCCACTTTGCCGCGACCTTTGCGGGCCCGCCGGCGGGTGCGGGCGGCGAGCGTCTGCGCGGGGCGGGGGGCGCGGCGGGCCGCGGCCGCGGGGCGGGCTCCCCCGAGCCTCCTCGTCTCCCGATCAAAGCATTCCGCTATTCTGATTTATTGCCTGCTCGGCGAGTTATTTCTCTGCCTCCGGAGGAGACCCGTGTGTGCAGCCATTACTTTGCTCGGCGCCGCTCGCAGGCGTCTCGGCCCTCGGTGCGGCGGGCAGCCCCGCACTTGGGCTCGCGCCCCGCGCCCTCGCCGCGGCGCCCTCCCCTCTCCCCGCCCCTTCCCCTTCTTTCTCCGCGCCTTCCTCCTTCCCTCGCCGCCGGCGCTCGGCCGCCGCCGCCCCCGCGCCCTGCTCGGGGCGGAGGGACGCCGTGCCGCGGGAGGGAGGGCTCCGTGTCAATTTTTTTGTGCGGCCGCGGCCGGAGCCTGTGGCGCGCGGGCGGCCAGCGCGGGGACCCCGGCGTGGCAGAGCCATGGATGGCCCGGCTCGGGGCCATGGACTCCGCAAAAAGCGGCGGTCGCGGTCGCAGCGAGACCGGGAGAGGCGCTCCCGGGGCGGTCTGGGGGCCGGCGCGGCGGGCGGCGGCGGGGCCGGCCGGACCCGGGCGCCCTCGCTCGCCTCGTCGTCGGGCTCCGACAAGGAAGACAATGGGAAGCCCCCGTCCTCCGCCCCGTCCCGGCCCAGACCCCCGCGGAGGAAGCGGCGCGAGTCCACCTCGGCCGAAGAGGACATCATCGATGGGTTTGCCATGACCAGCTTTGTCACTTTTGAAGCGCTGGAGGTAAGCGCCCCCTCCCCCCGTCTGCCTTTATGCGCGGCCCCGTTGGCGGCGCCGGGCTCCCCGCCGGGCTCGCCGCGCTCGGCGCTGTCTGTCGGTCTGTCTGGCCCGCCGGGGCTGCCGCGGGCGGGGGCGCGGGCGGAGCGCCGGCGGCGGACTCGCGGAGCCCTGCCCGCCTGCGGGTCCCTGCCTGGCTCGCCTTCCGCGGCGCCCCCTTCCCGCACCCCTCCACAGCGGATGGGCAGAGAGAAAGGGGTGCGGGGACCACAACAATGCGCCCCCCTCCGCGGAGAGCGCTGCTCCTGCCCCTGCCTCCGCGCCCTCCCCAATCATGGCTTCTTGGCTGGTGAAGTCTCTGCTGGGCTTGGGGCACCTATGGACCGTTCCTGGGTGCTTCTCCAGAGCCGGTGTCCGCGTGTGTCTAGCACACACCTTTCCTGGTGTCCAGGGGCCAGAGACGGAGGGGTTTCGTGGTTTCTTTGCCACCCCCCACCGCATTTTTTTTAAAATTGAAGATGGGGAAGGGGGCGTTTTCTCCTGTTTAGGAGAAAGGAGGGAGGAGGGGAGAGAAGAGGAAAGGATGGAATATTTTTCTGTATTCCGTGTGGAGCTCTGTTACAGCAAGGGTTAATTATAATATTATCTGTACACATACACATGCCCGTGTGTGTGTGTGTGTGTGTGTGTGTGTGTGTGTGTGTGTACATGAGCAATTGAGTTGAAGGACAGAAAAAGGTACACCAGAGGACTGGTAAGAGGAAAGAATAAAATTCTAGCTGGTTGCTGAAGGGCTTGTCTCAATTGTACCTCTCCTTTTCCTTTCTCTTTTTTTTTTTGGTGTGTGTGTGTGTGTGTGTGTGTGTGTATGTATGCTTTTCCTAAGTGATTTGCTGTGTGTGTGTGTGTGTGTGTTTGTGTGTATGTGTATGTGTATGTGTCTTTATTCCTTAGGCACCTGCAAGCATCTTTGGTTTTCAAATGCACATTTTCCTGCCGGTTAAGAGGCTTGGGGTGGTGGTGGTGGTGGTGGTGTTCGGAAGATGGTACTAGATGTGGGGGGTCTGTCTAGGGTTCAGGGGAAACTATATTTGCCTGGACAGATCTAATTTGATGCTAGGATTGAGCATTGGCCTCTATGAATTTTAACTGCCCCCCACATTTCCCTGTCCCTTCCCCCAGTGTTCGTACCACACACACACACACCGAATGCTTTGAGACTGCAGAGTTGGTCCAGCTTTCTTAAGCACAAAACCTTTCTTGCACCTAATGTGAAGGTTTGAGAATCCTGAAGGAAAGTTTTCACTTTAATTTCTTTTTTAGCTGTTATTATGGTATTGTTTCAAAAGCACAAATACAAGCTTTTTCAATGAAGGGTTATGTTTTACATATAGTAACTGTACTTCTGTGTATGTGTTCTGGTGTCAGGTTAAAAAAAATCTTCCTGTTAGCATTGTTCTCTTCTGTGAACTGCTTTTGGTTGAGGTGGTGGTGGATGGTGGACATTCGTTGGGGAGGAAGGGAAGGTGATGATGGTTATTTGGTGGTGACTATAGATTTTGATGTCAGTGATGGAATCAGTTACCCTTTGGTTCTAGAACTGGTGTATTGGCCAAAATTTTGAGTGTTGGGGCTCACCACTTAGGATAATTCTAACCGTGGCTTTAACTTTGCCAAGGTGAATGGGTACTTTGAAGTGTGACTTCTCTTCAAGGTAGAGATTGATATGGCATCATGTATTCCTAAGAGAAAGCATTGCCTAGAATTTGGTTCACCGTTGCTAATTTGTGGTTGGTTCAGGAAAGTACTTGTAAAAGATGGTTACAAGTGGTTCTTCTTTCTTTGTGGTCCCTCTCATTAAGCAAGAATGGCCTCTGGATTCCCATGATCATTTTGGAAGACCAAATAGAGATGGATATAACATGTAATAATTTTTGATTGTCTTATTTTTAGTAAGCTTTCATAGCTAGGCTTATATACTAATGCCAGTTTACAACAATAGCTGTTTGGATTTGTAATATATTTATCAATATGCTTGGCTTTTGAAAGAAAATGTGCTCTTTCCAGTTTATTTTGAGTTTGAAAACTTAATTTTTAAATGACCCCGAATTAAAAATGTACTACTAATACTGTTTCTTTCCTTGCTGTAATTGTTTTCTGGTACTTTTCCAGATTCAAAACTCAGGTTACTTTGGTTAGCTGAGCTCTGTGTCACCTTCATATCTAAATATATATTATCTGTGTAGGTATAACAGGCCTAACTTTTTGAAAAGTTTATTTAAAATTTGGTAGCAAAATGTATACATACACAAAAGTAGACAAGCCGAACATTAATTCTTAATACACCCAACACCAAAGTTCAGTAACTACCAACTCATGTGTTATCACGTTTCTTTCGTGGTCCATGTACTTACTCCCTGCTCTCAGATGTGATATCTCATCTGTAAATATTTGTATATAAATCTCTAAATAATGACTCAAAAACTACAAAACCCCCACAGTATCATTATCATTCCTAAAGAAATTCACCAGTTCCCAAATGTCAGATATGCTATTACTATTTACATTTTCATAGGTCTAACTTTTGTAGGAAAGCTGTTAGTAAACTTTTCATATTAAACATACACTGGGGAAAAACATTTGTCTGGTTCTTTAGCAAAAGGTAGATGTGGTGTCTGCTTGGTATCACACAGTGTCCTTTTTGAATAGTCAGAATATATGTGTAGTGATTGTTAAAATAAAACCTCTCATGTTCCACTAATCGTTTTGGAAGGTTTAGTAAATTATAAACCAGGAAACATGAGGGCTGATTAGGAAATGGGCAACTAAACTATGAACTTGGACCAAAATGTGTGTTAAGACCATGTTTGTAAGTGTTAAGAATTATTATAGAGCCTAAGAGTTACCCTAAATGTATACTGTGTTTTTGAGCCCTGTGTTTAGAACTGAAAACAACTGTTATCACCTCTCACTAAGGCTGCTGCTGGTATGATGCGATGATAAGAAACCAGGAATATTGACTTTCATAGCTAGGCTTATATACTTATGCTAGTTTATAACAATAGCTGTCAGACTCAAGGAACATGCTTCAGGTGTTAATGGACACATTGACTTCATGATTTTGTCTTGAGTAGCTTGATTTTGGGCTCCCTTTTTACAAACTCGTAATGAAATATGTTGACATAAATAATTTCAGTCCAGCTATGATTTTACAGATACTGGAGAGTAAGTAATTAAACTTGTCTAATGAAAGCCTTGATTTTTATGCTGATTAGTTTTACTATTGTTGGAATCTTTTTTTAGATGATGAAAGCTATACGGGTAGTTTGGCAAGTCTCACACCTCATAGACAGTGAAACTGGCTGAGGTAGTTTTATATTCTGCAGGGACATTTCCCTTGAGTAATTGTTCCCTGAAGTTCAAGTGTGTGATTATGAAGAATCTGATGATAGAAGATAAGAGGATAGGTGAGGAGGCTAAAGTTGAACACGGTGTTCTTTTCACTATGTAGTAGAGAAGTGGAATTACCATTTGGTTATGGTATTGTTTAGCTGGAAATTTTTTAAATGACAGAATTAAGAGCGAATATCCCCAGATATGTTTAGTTTTTTTTTTTTTTTACAGTGGGTACAGCTAAGAACTTACAAATGGTGGAAATATTGGGGTCCTAGTACCATCAGTGCATGCTGATGCACCAGATAATAGTAACTTTTTGATGTTTGGCTTTTTGTGTCATCTCTGTTAAGAGGAAGTCATGTGAGCATTATGGCTGAAAATTTGATTTTGCAAATCCACTTCCCCTTTATTCTTTTCAAAGTATTTTTTTAGTTGTAAATGGATACAATACCTTTCTTTTTATGTGGTGCTAAGGATGGAACCTAGTGCCTTCCACATGCGAGGAGAGCATTCAGTCACTGAGCCACAACCTCAGCCCCCCTCCCCTTATTCTTTTTTTGTGCATTGGGTTCTTTGGGAATATTCACTTAGTGTAACTGACATGGAGATGTAAAGATTAAATTGGTGGAATTAGCAGACAAGAGACTTGTTAGAGCCTTGGAATCTTGTGAAAATTAAGGAACACAGTTCTTTCTGGTGGGTATAAGATCATACTGTGGTTTTCATTTCCTATCTGTGTCTCAGGGCTTACCCACACATCAGTGGTCTTAAATAGGATGTACAAAAAAAAAAATTATACTTTTTTTTTAGTTGTAGATGGATACAATAGCTTTGTGTTTGTTTATTTTTTTTATGTGGTGCTGAGGATCAAACCCAATGCCTCATGCATGTGAGGCAAGCACTCAGCTACTGAGCTACAAACCCCAGCCCAGCTGTACAAAATTTGATGTACTTATCATATGCCATGTTTCCAACAGTTTGTTATGGTCAAGACTCAATGAGTTGTTTTAAAAACAACAATAATCATGTTCTTTATTTGAGAGAGCAAATATTTATAGATTGCTTCGTATGTGCAAGGCATTAGAAATATGGAGAAACCTTAAAAAATATATATAGCATCTTGAAGATGTATGCAGTTTAATTGATAAGTTTATCACCTGTAAAATTCTTTTAAACAGGTATTTGAATACATAATAAGTAGACTTAGACATAATAAGTGCAGTAGACTTTCAGAGATAGGCAGAAGTTTTTTTTTTTTAAATATAAGTATTTTTTAGTTGTAGTTGGACACAATACCTTTATTTTATTATTTTTATGTGGTGCTGAGAATTGAACCCTGGGCCTCACGTGTGCTAGATGAGTGCTTTACCACTGAGCCATAACTCCAGCCCCAGGCAGAAGTTTTTGAGGGGTCTTCATGGAGAAGTTTGGTCCTAGAAGGATGAAGTGATTTGCATAGATAGGGTAGGAGTGGAGAACTGGAGAGCATTTTAAATACTGAAGAAGCACATAAAATAGACAAATAAGAAGACATTACGTTATGTGATTAAGACATGGGGGCAATGAAGTGCTGTTAGAATTGAGTGCAACAGTAAGAGTGCTTGTTGCCATATAAACTTTTTAATCCCAGCTAATCAGAAGGCTGAAGCAGGAGAATTTTGAGTTCAAGGCTGATTTCAGCAACTTTAATGAGAGCCTGTTTCAAATTAAATATAAAGCTGATGATGTATCTCCATGGTAGGGCCCCCCTGGGTTCTCAAAAAGAAAAAAGTTACAGGGTCAAGAGACCTGTGGAGACCTATGGTCCAGGCTTATCCCTTTAAACTAATTGTATAGAGATCTTTCTTGGGGAGTTAACTCTATAAAAGTGTCATTTTCTTCATCCATTATTGGAGGGATTTGGGCTAGTTTAGAGCGAAAGAGTCTCAATCTTGAAAGGGAAAATAGCTCTGCAGGATGTTCATAAGTTGTATTTCAGACCAAAACAGAGTAAGCTACACTAAAAACAGATTTTGGATCTTAGAGGGCTAGACAAAATTAAATGAATGACTTATTCTGTCAGAATTAAAAGTCTTCATTAGGTGAAAGTGAATTTTGAATATCAGTGAAGACATGTGACTTGTTTCCTAAATTTATTTGGCCACAGGGTACTTATACTTCAGCATTGTAATCTGTAAACCAATATGGGACATCCTGGACAGTATTCCAAAAAGAAGTCCTTCTAGATCTTGGAATATGGTGATTTCTTGGCAGTCTTGGGTCAATGGGCTGACATTAGACAACTTGGAAAATCAGGCACAGAAGCGTGTAGTTGAGTGGGAAGCTTCGGCTTAAGCAGTTGTGGCAAGGGCAGCCTGAGGCGTACATAGTGAGGGTTATAGCCTACTGTGAGCTTTCTAGCATCCCTACCATGAGGTGAGTATTGGTGAGTGATTCTCATTATTAACCTTTTCATTGTGATAGCAGCCCAATTCTGAGGCCACCAAGCTGCCCTTCAGCCAGTATGTTTTATCCTCCCATGGTCCCTTCCAGTTTCTTGTATTGCTGCTTTTTAGCAACCTGGGGGGCGGGGGGAAGGTTGGATGAGAAAGAAGGTTGACATTGATGATAAAACAAAGGTGTCAGATTAGCTGCCTTTTGCTCATATGTATGAACTGATAATTCAAAAAGGGTCAGAATGTCTCCTCTGCTGTTAACAGAGCCAAAGAAAGCTGTGGAACTGTTTTGGTTGCCTGTTTCACTTTCTGTCTTAGACAGTTTGGCTTGGGACTGCTGAGTAAATGGGTCAGTTCCGAGCATTTCACTTCTGAAAGTGTGTATAGCGTTAGCATCTGAGGAGTTTGTAAAGGATGAGAAGGGTTGGAAGACAGAAGAGTGTGGATAGTGTGTGTGGTTATGAATTCAAGCATTTTACCATACTTACTGAATTTCAGTATTTTATTCTGTAAGGCAGAGTATCACTGGAGGACTATTTATGTGAGATGAGGTTGATGGTTGTGGTAGGATGAGTCCATGTGGCTTGTGTTAACTGGAAATTAACCACTTAAGCTGTTTTTTTGGAAGTAGAGAGGACATAAATGAATCATTAAATTAAAAAAAGGTGATTTTTAGTTTGAGGGAATGTTAGGATTAGAAATAACGACCCCCAAATGGGAAAAAATAGTTGAAGTTTAGCATTTGGACATTTTTGGACAGGAGGGCTGGTAGCACTTGAGGAAGGGAGGGACACGGTGTGTGTGTGTGTGTGTGTGTGTGTGTGTGTGTGTGTGTGTGTTTTCATGGGTATCCATGTAGAGGGTGAATTTTATTTTACCTCTGTGCTGAATAGGAGTTGTAATATACTAAATGTAGTTTTAACCTTATAAAAATTACTAGTTTTTGAAAAAGCTCTGAAAAAAATTTAGATTTGAAAACTCAGATAATTGAGGTTAGGAAGAAAAATATGGCAATTAGTTTGGTAAAATTGGAGACAGGAGAGGATCAGAAACAATTTGGGTACATTATTAGGGGGACAGAACTGTTTCTGATATATAATCTATACCTTTGTTCTGAATGTAGATTTTTTTTTTGTTCCTCTAGAAGGAGAATATAGAATTTGAGGCTGAGACCCAAAGTATCTTCTTTCTTCCAGATATGAGCTCTATTTTTGCTATACTTCTATCAAACTTGTATGATAAGGATTGTTAGTGTTGCATATCTTGGTATTAGTGAATACATATCGTTGTTTTAGTTATTAGTAACTTCTGTCAAACTTGTAGGATAAGGGTTGTTGGTGTTGCATATTTTGGTATTACTGAATACATATCATTGTTTAAGTTATTAGTAACTGAGGAAGGGAAGGGGTAAATTTCATCAAATGCCTTTGCTTTTAAAATGATAAATGCCTTTGCTTGCTTAGGAAGGGAGGGTCTAGGCAAGTGCAGGCTTCTTTGCCTCAGTCTTGTTCAGGTCTTTGATTCCATGCATTTGGGAACTTTGAAGTCTGAAATCATGGGAACTGCTCCCTTATTTTGAAGTGTTTATTTCACACATTAGTGTATGTGGCAATCTCATCTTAGGGTTTAGTTAGATTATCACCCACTTGTTGTCTGCCCTTCTACTTCCCTGTTTTCCCTCCTCCCGTCTCTCTCCTTCCTTTACTGTGAAGCTATCAAAATATTGCAGATAATCCAAGATAATGAATGGATTTAAGAAGTTGTGGATGAAGTGTGAAGACTTCAAAATTTCTGAACTTGCATTATTTGAGGGACTCTGATACTAGCTCTGTATAGGGCAATTGTTTGCTACAATTTTTTAGACTCATCTTTCTAATTTCTCAGTTTATTTCTGAATTCTGTTTGGGGTTTGCCTGAACAAACATGACACTTTACTAACTACATGCAAATATTTAATAAAAAACTTTTCCTGTTGTTTTGGCTTGTGTATACCTCATGGTGCCATACCTCCTTGGTACCTTCAGAGCCCTGGAAAACCCATGTACAGTAAACTTGGAGTCACAGAAGGAGAAAGCCCAGAAGGAGAAAGCCCAGTGAATAAAGTAATGCGAAGTGGCTAACGAAGGTTGGAATTAATTATTTGGCAGAAAATTCTCATATTGTAAGTACCTTTGGGTGCTACTGAGGCACAGCCTGCAAAAGACAGATCGTTACTCTTGATTATATGGATGAAACATAATGTTTTCAAACTGCAACTAAATTCTGAATCTGAGACTTGTCTGTCAGGGTCAAAATGTGATCATAACTGAGGGATGTCATTTTCTTTGTGCTCACATTAACCATTTATTGCAGCTCAGAGCCAAACTCATTTTAGGATTCAGTAAAGTTTCTGATGGCAGTGATATTTAAGAACTTAAAGCTAAGGAATTAAATAGATTATAGCTCAGACTTGCAGTTATCCCTGAGTTGTTATATTGAAGTAGACTTTTTGTTTTTCCTTCTTCTCCTAGGTGTCTTTGTTCACTTGTGCTTGCAGGCTAAAGGTTGAATGGTTTTCCATAGTTAAAAACAAAGTGTTTGTGTGGGAATCCTTAAGAGAATGAAGATGTAGATAACAATAGTTGGAGATTAGATCATCACTTGTTTCCAGCCACAAGAAGAAATTCCAATGACTTCTACCCTCTGACTCTGTACATGTTAAGTTGGAGAAAATAATGATCACCCTGGATTGTGTTTTTCTAAGAAAAATATTTTTTAATAGTTCAAAGTGAATTTATACTTTCATCAGGGTAAAAGACACAAGCATTTGTTATTATGCATTGCTTTGTTTTGCAGTTTGCTCTTTCCTTATTTTTTATGGTGATCACTTTAGTTGCTTGTGAAAATTAGTTTTGAGATTAATGTTCCTTAAGTTTGGACCTACACCTTTTCAGAGAATCCTTTGGATCCATTCCACTCCAACCATTATTAGTGCTTTCTAAGCCTCAGTGGCTTCAGAGATAGAGACCTTATAGTCAGTTATGTATTTCTACTTCTCATTTTGACATGAAAACACAGCTCTGAGGAATTAATTGATCTGTAGATCACTCTGAGAGTTAGAGGCTCTAAGTGTTACTCAGCCAAACTAGGGGACTCTACTTCTCCTTAGTACACAGGAGTTTTGTGGATTGGGAACCTTGAAAGGAAGTGTCTATTTGTTTGTTTATTTATTGCTTCAAATAAGGATGGATACTCATGATTGTAAAGCTTCCAGTTTTTTTTAAGTAATGTTCTGATTATTACTGAATATCAAGAATCTTTAAAAAAATATTTTTCCCAACCTCATAATTCTTCCTCAGCACTTGAATTATCCTTAAATTCATTGACCTTTTTCTCTGTGTACTTAATTAAAAATCTCCCCTACTGTGCTGGGGTTGTGGCTCAGTGGTAGAGCCCCTGCCTAGCAGTGTGAGGCACTAGGTTCGATCCTCAGCACCACATTAAAAAAAAAAAAAAAAAAAAAATCTCCCCTACTGCTAAAGAAGTTAGGGTGGTAATATTTTTTGGGGTTGCTCATTTATCTTAGTGTCCCATGTAAAAATAACTATTTAGTTATAAGATGATCTTAATTTGGGCCATTTTTTTTGAGGGGAGGGCATAATATTTTCTTCAGCCTCGAAATCTAGGGAAACTCAGAACAACTTAACAATATTGTTAGCAGAACACATACTACAAGGGAACTTTGGAGCACATTTGAGTTGAAGACTCAACCAAAATTTTTCTACTGAAGAGACTGAAAATATTAAGTCCTCTGATGTGTTGGCTAAGGCACTTTGTCTGTTCATTGCTGAACCAGAAAATTTATAACAACTATTTGTCATGTGTGTGTATTTATAGCCATTCATATAATGAAGTTTTCATGGGATTGTAATAACATATCAAGATGGGTGTAATTAAAATAGAAGCAGGTTGACACCTAGAATTAAATGCAAATCATAAAGTAGGATACCTGAGCATTGTGCCATACGTATTTGCTCTAGGGGGCAGTCAGCCAAATATGCAAATAAAAAGACATTGATGAATTTCCTTGGGTGTGTATGTGGTTGTAGAGAACCCAACTATTTTATTAATCTTTTATCAATCTTTGTTTAGATTTGCAGCAGCAATGGAAATGTATTAATTTGGCAGACCAAATAGCTTACCACCAGAAAGTAGGAAATAGTAAGGGGAAGACATGATTGATGTACTGTCCTATAAATAACACATGCAACTGACATAGGGGCTGAGTAATCTTTAGATCTTGCTTGATGTCATTAATGGAGTTTTTAAACCAGGATGTTTGAGTTACACTTCAATCATAGAGGCTCTGCCTTCCATTTGAAATGCAGACCTATCTCTAGTTACACTCTGGACTGATACTTTGACAAAACTGGTATAAATCAATTTTTTTTTTTTGGTAATTGGATCAAATGTGCCAGGGAATTTTGCTGTGAAAAATTATGTCTTTTTTTAAAAGACTTTTTTCTTTTAAGTATATATACTTAATTGTAGATAGACACACAATATATTTATTTGTATGTGGTGCTGAGGATCGAACCCAGTGCCTCACACATGCAAGGCAAGTGCTTTACCACTGAGCTAAGTCCCCAGCCCAAATTATGAGTCTTTAAAACAAAACAAAAAACAAACAAGTACAGCACTCCTCTCTGTAGGGAAGCTGGGGTTTTTGTAGAGTGAGAGGGCATAGCTTTTCTTGAGACACATTTCTTCATGTATTCACTGTGCTCCTGGAAGAAGGTGGCTGAAATTTGCATTTTCTGTTCAGGTTTCATACCTCACTTGGTTGGGGCTTCCAGGAATAATTGGTGGTGATTTGAATAAGCCCGCATCATTCAGATTTCAGAGCTAGGTTTTCAAGTGCGTGCTAAGGAGAGCTCCAGGCTATGAATATGGAATATGATTTCCATATCTGTTCCATTGGGGAGTCCAGGCATGTCATAACCACTTCAGAGTCATGATTGTACAGAGACACTCCAGCTATAATTTTTCTATATGACAGTTCAGTTTTAAAATTGTAAAGATGCCAAAAGCAGGGCTGTATTGTTATTAGGGAAGTTGGTGACATCTGTTATATCTTGTTAACCAGGGAAGGAAAATGCTTTAATCAAAACATCTAATTATGCCCTCTCAACTGATGAAACATCCTCTGCTAAATTTTTAGAATTGACCTTAATGGAAGAAGCTGGCCTTTATAGGAACTATGAAGTAAATTTACTGTTTTTATTTTGAAAAATAGTCATTCCTAACCATACTGTGTTTTTTTAAAATATATTTTTTAGTTGTTGATGAACCTATATTTTTATTTATTTATATGTGGTGCTGAGAATCGAACCCAGTGCCTCACACATGCCAGGCAAGCACTCCACCACTGAGCTACAACCCCAGTCCCATAGTGTGTTTTAAAGATATTTCAGAAGTTGTGTGAACCTGGGTGAAGTTTTTGTTTTTGTCTTCCCTCTCACTCCATAGCAGATGAGACCCTCAAAGGTATGTTTGAGGCTCTGAAGATACATGGTAGCTGAGAGCCACCAGGGCAGGGAGCAAATGATAATTGTAGGTGAGAGGTAAGGGGATAATTCAGCCTTGTGTGCTGGGAGGTGTGATTTCACACCTGAATGTTGAAACCTGTGTAAGATAGTTGTGTTGTTTTAAAACATTTTATTAATCTAATATAGCAATGGACCAGATTGTTTCAGGAATATAACTGCTTTTAGATATTGAAGTATAATGTGATTCCAGTAATAATTCCTGTATTAAAAAGTAGTTCTACATAATATCTAAAAATATCAAAAACTTTGTAATGGAGCATTTCTATCCACTGTTACCTCCCTTGATCTCTTTTTAAGAATTGTAAAATATTTTGGTCATGTGGCTCTTTGAGTCACTCAGACTTCAAAACCATGCTTTTATTTGTATTTCATACCCAGAGTTAGTTTTAACTGCAGCTGCTTCTGGTATTTCTCTGGTATTTCATACCCAGAGTTAGTTTTAACTGTCCTGTTTCTGATATCACAGATGATAATAATAATGTTAATCATAGTACATAATTGATAGTCTTAATACTGAGATATGGCTTAGGTCAGAGAATACCTTATTTCTTACTTTTGGGAGCATTTATTTAATCTTTCTGAAATGATTTCCCCATGGATTGAGGTCCTGGGGCCAATGTGAAGGAGATTTTTGAAGTGTTGACCATGATATGATGTGCTTCATTCTTTTCTTTGGCAGCAGGTAGGAAGTTCAAGTGCTATTAGTTTTTTGGGGGGTGGGGTCTGTTATATGTTCTGTTATGGCTTACTCTGTGTCACTTGGGAGTTATGATTGGAATCTAAGAAATGAGAAAGCCAGAGTTTTCTCCCTGTATTTTCTCCTGTGTATTCTTTTAGTTCTCTACATTCTCTGCCTTTAGTCCCTGCTCTCTCCCTACATATATCCTTCAATAAATATTTGAGGACTTTAGAATAATTGCTTTCTTACTCAGTAATCCATGCATAGTATCTGTTCAGTGTTTTTTTTTTTTAAACTGTTGACATATTTCCACAAAAAAATCCACCAAAAGATATTTTTGAACAGGGAGCTGCCATTTACTGTTTGCTCTATGCCAGGCATTGAATGTGCAGTTTTGCATTTATTGTGCATAGAACTACCCTGTGAAAAAAGAAATGATACCTGTTTTTCAGTTGAAGAAAGCTCAGAGAAGATTGTTAACTTGCTCAAGATTGGGAAATGTAAACTTGGACCCTTCATCCCTTTATGCTGTTCTTTTTAATACAGATTCATTTTCTGAAAGCCTCAAATGGGTCTCTATTCCTTATTGCTCCTGAAAATTATCTTCGGTTACAAAAGGTTTTCTAGTTATAAAAATAGGGGGAGAGAAAGGGCTGGGTTTGTGGGTCAGTGGTAGCATGCTCGCCTAGCTTGCATGAGGCACTGGGTTCGAACCTCAGCACCACATAAAAATAAAGACAATAAAGTCCAACAGCATTTAAAAAAAAATAGGAGAGAATACTTTACCACTTTTTGGGAAGTTCGTTCGTTCTTAATATTTTTTTGTAGTTGGACAGCATGATTTTATTTTACTTGTTTATTTTTATGTGGTGCTGAAGATCAAAACCAGTGCCCTACACATGCAAGGCAAGTGTTCTGCTACTAAGCTACAGCCCCAGCCGGTGAATCCTTTCTTAATTTATTTTTTGTGGTGCTGGGAAACGAACTCAAGGCCTTCCACATGATAGATAGGCAAGTACTCTACTATTGCCAATCACATAGTACATCTGTAGCATGATTGTTGTTGCTGCTGTTTTGTTTCTTTCAGTGGCTTTCCTTGTATTAGAATCTGACTTTTCTCAGCATTACTCAGGTAGATTTTAAAATGACAAGAGTTTCAGGCTCATGAATGAGAGGGCTGCTGTGTGCCTGTCCCTATTGTAAACCCCTTGACCTAATTTTCTTAGTGACTTCCTGAAACCAGAGTGTAAAATTGGAGAAAGGATTAGCACCCTTCTTACTTTTCTGTGCATTAAGGAATCTAGTATACTAGAGATTTCTAAGTATTTTGCTGGGAGGTGGCACTTCTCTCAGAAATCTTTTCCACAATAAAAGAGACCTTATTATTGGTGCAACTTTAAAAGAGAACCCAAAAATCTAATAGGCACTCCATTCTACTGGTTAAAGACTATACTAAATATCTCTTTGCTTTTCTTGATATCTATTTCTTGAAGGTACCTAGTGACAAATAGTCCATTATTTCCTCATTATTGTTTCCTTTCATTATTCTAAGGACATTTGCAAATTGTTCTCTTTCATTCCCCATTCTATACTGTTGAGGTTTGTTTATGCTAGAGTATGCTAATGAATGTGGCTATTAGATTTGCTTCATATAGAAATCCCACCTGCTTTAATAGAGTATTGTACATTCTTGAGAAGGCCCCTCCTCATCTTTGCTGGGCTTCATCCTTTAATGCTTAAGGTTTTAGACTTGGCTAGGTGACAGGAAGGTAAGATAACCCCCATCCCCAACAAAGAAGAGCAAAACACACACCCCATGTCCTCTCTGGGACTGAAATTTCAGAAGACTTCTAGGTAAATATGAAGACAAGTCAATTAAACATTTCTCAAAAGAGTCTTTGACTTGAGGAGAGGTGGCAGTTTCTGCTTGGAACCACCATTCTCTGAGACACAGTGTCTTGTCCCTCTTTCCAACTACTTTCCAATACCCAAAGTGAAAATGTGGTAGAGTTCTTTCTTTATGTAATTGTAAGGGAGACCTAAGTCACAGCATTTCCTTTTAAAATTAACTGTAAAAAATTAGTGTAATAGGAGCCATACTTTTCAAGTCCAGTTTTTTTTTAAGTTGTAAATGGACACAATATTTTTAATTTTTATTTGTTTATTTTTATGTGGTGCTGGGGATTGAACCCAGGGCCTCACAGTGTGAGACAAGCTCTCTACCACTGAACTACAACCCCAGTACCTAAGTCCAGGATTTTAAAGACAATTTATTAACGCTTTAATTTTATGGATGTATAAAATATAAATTCTTTATTATGCCTAGGGTTTGACTCAGATTTTAAACTCTTAGTTAGGAACCATGAGTTTTTTTTTTTTTTTTTTTTTTTTTTTGTGTGTGTGTGTGTGTGTGTGTGTGTGTGTGTGTCCTTTCTTGGCTGGCTTGGTGTTTTTTAATACCCCTCTTGTGATGTTTTTTTGATTAAGGACACAGGGTGAAGATGGGCTAGCAGATGATTGCCAGTTTTCCTCAGGCACTTGAGTGTTCTCTTCTTACTGTTTACAGATGGACTTTACTATAGCATTCTTGTAGGTTTCCCCATCTGCTGTCCATATTTTAGCTGTACTCTTATTTTATTTAGTATGATGTACCTGGAATTAGGGACAGAGAAATATGTACACTCAGCCTGATTTGGAAATTATCTTGCTGAAATTCAGTCCATATGGCCATTGTAAAATAGTTAGTATAACAAGTAATTGCTTTTCCAATGATGTTCTTTGTCATTATTTCCATCTTCTAAGAAACACTCCTGTAGCATGCTGACAGCAATGGCATCATTAGAGAACATGTGGACATAGAAAGGCATAAATTTTCTGGCATAAGGATTACAGTGTTAATGGATGGGTCACCATGCTTTTTAAACAGTGACCCTTATTCAGTACTGCTGGACTGGATGATATAGATTTGTAAATGTCCTACTTGTTTGCTGAGTATATTTCATACCTTCCTGCAATTGTGAGATAGTTGTTTAGTTGTGTCTAGGTCCCTATCATAGTATTACAGCCAGTTGACTTCTTAGGAGAGTTCCTTCTGAATGTTGGATGTATTATGCAGTCATCCCCCCTACTGACCCCCAAGACTGTCTCAACCTCTTTTCTTGATTGTGAGCCCCCAACAGGCCATCCTAGGGTTGATTTTATTTGGAGGTCATTTAGACAACTAAGTAATAGAGACAGGAAGCCACAAAGTGGCTGCCATGTTCAGGAATTTATATCCTCCATTGTAGAGCATCTGTCTCTTCAGAAGTTGCAAGTCTGTCACCCCTCTTCCTTTTTCTGTTAGGAGGAGTAAGATTGTTGCAGCCTACATGCTGTGATAGGTCCTGGAGACACAAGGGACCATGTGAAGGGTATTAAAAGATTCAGGCTTATAGTCTGGTTGTAGATTATTTTAGGGGTGCAGCAGTTCTGGAACATGGTATGCTTTGAATTTCCAGGGTCTTTCTTGAGTGCCAATCAGGTGTAGGTAAAATCAGAAAATGGAGTCATTCTTAAATCTCATGTTTCTTTTGGCATCTAACAAATAACGTAGGCTTTTTGATTGGTAAGGGACTTTGGTGATCATCTTGGGTAGTGGCTTTGGGTATCTCAAAAGACACTGAGTCAGCTGGGGGGGGGGGATTCCTGACCAGAAGAACCCTATCTTTTTACCTGTTTTATAAGTGAGTGTAAGAGTCTTTTTTTGTAAGGAAAAAGCGAGTCTGGATTCTTATTCTCTCATTCATAAAGTATTTATTGAGAGTTTCAGTGTGCTAGGCAGGCACAGTTTGAGGTGCAGAGAATACTGTATTAAATAAGAGAAATAAATGTCTATGCTGTAATGGAATTTATATTCTAGCAGGGGTGTAGGGGGCATATTGTAAATCAGCAGGAACATAATGTGTTAGTGACTGGTTTTATAAAGCAGAGTGAAGGGATGGTGTGAATTTAGTGTGTGTATGCTGATGTGCCATTTTATTGTGGTGGCTTAGATAAGGCTTCTTCAAGGAGATGATATTTGAGCAGAAACTTGAAGGAAATGAGTGTGTAAGAAATATGGATAGTCAGGAGAAGAGCATTTAAGGAGAGCTAAAAGGAAGTGTGAGGGCTTTGAGAAAGGAGTGGCTTGTTGTGTCCATTTGTAGGAGGCCATGTGGCTAGAATGAAGCCAGTGAGGAAGAGGGGCAGAGATAGGGCAGAGGCCCAAGAGGACTTTGACTTTTAAAGCCAAGTGATAGAAGAAGCTTAAAAACAGCTAAAACTGTCTGCCAAGCCCTTGTTTTCCAACTGAAAATGTGGTTTTGAATTTCTTCAAAGTCACACACACACACACACACAGCTGGTAGTCAAATAAGTCTAGGTCTAGAGATATTTTTGTATGGTAGCTTCTCATGGTGCCTTGCTGCCACTGTTTTAGGCCATTGGAGGCAGGGGCATCTTTTGGATCAGAGGATTTGTGTTTTTTTTCCCCCCTGTTTATGAGTATGGTGTGAAATATACAGAATTCCAGTGCCTGGTTGCCGTAAATTGGGGAACAGCTTTGCTCTTCAGTGCCTGAATCTTCCACCATTTACATAATAATTTTAACACCATCTTACATTTTCCAAGTGCTTACTGCTTGTTGTGGCATTCCTTATATAGAGAGCTTTACATGCATTATCTCATTTAACCCTCATAACAATGCTGTGAAGTAGGTGATTTTATTCTTATTTTGGAGGAAACTGTGATTCACAGAAGTTAAGTAACTTCCCTGTTGTCTTGTAGATAAAAGTTGTAGAGGAAGGGTTGGGTACAATATTGCACGCCTGTAATCCCAGAAACTCCAGGCAGGAAGATCACAAATTCAAGACTAGTCTAGTGATGTAGTTACAGCCCCTCAAAATAAAAATGAGAAGATGACTAGGGGGTAGAATGCCCCTGGGTTAAATCCCCAGTGTGAGGGTGGAGTGGGTGGGGGGCTAGAGGAAGGAGTAGATCCAGACTACTTCAGGTTCCTGAGCCTGCCCTGCCTCTCTGATGAGAAGAGGAATGGGTTTTTCCCTAGATTAACTTTCTTTGGACTGTGTTCTCATCTTCATTTCAGTGGCTGTAGAGCTGTACCTTTATAGTAGTAATACCTTCTTCTCCCAGATTACTGTGTGATTGCAGATGTTTGGTTATATAAAGGATTTCATAGCCAGGCTGGCTGGGGCTGGAAGCTCTGTTGATTTTAGGTGTTGGTTAAGCAGATACCTTTGGTCTTTCTGAGCTCAGTTTGACTAAACAATTTTTCAAGACCTGTCTGTATAGTGAGTCATAATACAGAATGCAGGTCAGCATTTTCAAGTCAGCTCAATTGAAATGGTCTTGATTTTTTTCCCCCCAGTGAAATAAAACCCCAGACTCCACCAGTCTGTAATCCATAGGAATGTAAATTTATTTCTATTGCTCCCTTCTAGGATCAATTTGCCATGAGCTTATTATAACTATAGTTGTCTAAAAAATGCATGTATGTTGGGTATGGTGGCACATGCCTACTCAGGAGGCTGAGGCAGGAGAATCACAAGTTCAAAGCTAGCTTCAGCAAATTAGCAAGGCCCTGTCTCAAAGTAAATTTAAAAAATGGGGGGGGGGTGCTGGGATTTGGCTCAGTGGTTAAGGGTCCTTGGGTTCAATCTTCAGGACCAAAAAAAAAAAGTGCATATGTATACATGTGTTTATATGACTATCAAATAGTTTACAAATATGGAATTGCACATAATATAACATAACTAACACCTTTGCATCTACCACCAGCTTTAAAAGCCTTACTGTACTTTTTTTTTTAAATTGCACATTATTTTTAGTATCTATATATTGCCTGAGGAGGAACCCAGAGGGTGTCTGATTGTCAAGCCTGGCTACACATTTCAATACTCTGGAGAGTTTTTTTTTTTTTTTTTTAAAGTTCCCATGATCTTGGCAAAGTGGAGGGAGGGCCCCCCTATAATCTAAATGAATGGGTTTAAAAGCTCCCCAGAGGATTCTGGTGTGTATTGGCTAGGTACCCTCTGGAGGATGTGTTAGTTTGTCTTTATTGGGTTTTATCAGATGACTCCTGGCCTTTATATTATATTTTCATTTTTTTCCCATTCCTTTTTTTTTTTCTTTTGCTCTAGGGATTGAACCTAGGGGCGCTTTAGCCACAGCCGTGGCCCTTTTTATTTCCATATTTTGAGACAGGGCCTTGCTAAAGTGCTCAGAGCCTCGCTAAATTGCTGAGGCGAGCCTCACCAACTTGCTGAGGCGAGCCTCACCAACTTGCTGAGGCTGGCCTCAAACTTGTTATCTTCCTGCCTCCGCCTTTCAAGCTGCTGGGATTTCAGGTATGTGCCATCCACCCAGCCTTTGCACTTTATTTTTATTTTTCATTTTTTATAAATATATATATTTTAAGTTGTCCTTAGATCTTTATTTATTTTATTATTATTATATATGGTGCTGGGAATTGAACCCAGTGTCTCACACATGCTAGGCAAGTGCTCTTCCACTAATCCTGCACTTTTTAGTGTGGTTCTGCTTTCCAGGATTCTGAGAGGTAATGTCTCAGGAAGCTTTTTTCCTGATTGTGTATTCTTTCTGCCATTACCTTGTGAAATAAACTGAGTACACATTTACATATTTGTTAGAAACCTTCAGATACTTAGGGACCAGGTGTGAGGCATTAGAAAGGGGACTGAGAAATTCAGAAGTATTGGAGCCCCTGTCTCTTGAAAAGTGTTTGGGGTGAGTGAAGGTTACAGAATTATCTTGGGAATCATGAAGATAGTTTTCATTGAGAAAACCTAGAGTCTCACACATCTTTACAGGAAGGTGTTGAGCTATAGGATGACAGGTGAAGGCTTTTTTTTTTTTTTTGTTTGTTTGTTTGTATAACATCTTTGTAAGTAAAATATGTGGTAAGATGTACAGTGTCATGTGCCCTGCCACCATAATGGTGTTTTAGTCAGCTTTTTCATTGCCAAAAGATTTGACAAGAACAATTAAAGGAGGAAAAGTTCATTTTGTAACTTGCTCTGTCAGAGGTCTTAGTCAGTCCATAAATGGTTGAGTCCATTCTTTGAGGCTCAAAGTCAGTCGAAGGAATATGGTGGAGGAAAGCAGCTAAGGACACTAGGAAGCAGATAGAGAGAAAGCTCCAGTCTCCAGGGATAAAATACCTACCCCAAAGGTGTACTCCCAATAACTCACCTCCAGCCATACCCTGTCTACCTTCAGTTCCTCTAAGCTTTTTTGCAATGTTTTACACATGAACTTTTGGGGGACACCTAACATCTAAACCAAAACAAATGGTCAGTTTGCTCAGGATATATTTGAAACTGGTATCTTTTGAAAGTGCTGTTAGCTGTGGATCATGTAAGGCCTAACTATCTGCTGTGGTCCTTAGCTCCCTGTAGCACCGGTATCTCCTTCATTCAGCTTATGCCTCCATTTAAAAATACAGGTACTATTCTAGGCACTGGTGGTAGAAGAGTGAGCTAAACAAAGCAGTTACTCTCAAGAAATGTCATCCTGGGGCTGGGGTACTGGCTCAGTGGCAGAGCACTCGCCTAACATGCATGAGGTACTGAGTTCAATCCTCAGCACCACATTAAAAAAATAAATAAAGATATTGTTTCGACCTAAAACTAAAAACATTAAAAAAAAAAAAAAGAGAAATGTTATCCTGGAGACGTTGAACATTGTGTTGTTTGGTGTGTCTAACACAGAAAAAGTTGTGGGGTGACTGTTATCCTCCCTTAGAAAAGCTCTAGAGGGATCATTAGGCAGGTAGAGAACTGTTTTTTGCCTAATTTGGCCTAAGTTGTGTTTTTTTTTATCCTGAGGTTTTGATTTTAAGTGCTTTCATGAATATATTTCTTCAAGAGAATTTAAGTGCTGGGACATTAAAGTTTGCAGGAACTTTTGCGATTGGTTCAATTTTATTTTAGCAGCTTCACATGATGAGTTTTGTATATATAGCTAAGGTTCAAGCTTAGGGAAGATGCTAAAGAAATAATAATGCTTGATTCTGTTTGAAGTGGAATTGCCTAATACATCAGTGTGATTGTAAAATTGAGGGAAAGGAAGGCAGAAAACTAAAGTTTATTTTTAAGGCTTTGTACTTGGTCACACTGTCAGGTTATTTTCATTGGAAAGACTTGGGCAGAAATGAAAGCCTAGATCTGTCACAGTCTTCCAAAACAGAGGAATTTGGCATTGATGGAAACCACAGGGCTCCTGAATAGAGGGAATGCCTTTGAGGTAATGTTTGGAGTTAATTGATAAAATGGATCTTGGGAAGAAAATGGAAAGTTTGGGGGGGGGGAATTACTGAAAAACAAATACTAAAGCTTTTGGGTAAAGCGGAGGAAGGATACAGGGGTTGATAGGATTTCCTTTCTGGAGCAGCATCATCATCAGACAGTTGTTGACTAAAGAGGAGAAAGAAATCTCAGCCTGTGAAGAACTCTGTATACCTGTAAGGTTAGAAAGAATCATCTAAAATAACAGAAAAGCAAGAATTTGTTGTTTTATCAGATTTTGGATTCCTAAAGTAGATTTTTGACTTAGAGGTATGGAAAGCCAGGTGGGAAATGAGAGGAGGAGTGGTGTTTTTTATTGAAGGGAATGAAACACACACACACACACACACACACACACACACTCTCTTTCTCTTCACCCATCCTGCTAGGCTTTCCTGGTGGGTTTAGAAATCTGGATTCTTGGGGGCTATGTGTGTGCTGCTAAATAGAGTCTAGTATTTGTGCATTTGCCTAAATCAGTAGGTTTGGGAATAAGGACAAGGACTTCTGAGTTGTCTCAGAAGAGAAGATTGCCCCAGAATTTGTGGAAAAATAGAAGATTTGTGTCTACTTTGAAAAGAATAGGACATGAAGGTACTTGTCGATTTTGTTTTCATCATCAGCTCAGCATGGACATGTGGATGATAATAATATCAACTAGCATTTATTGAGTGCTTACTGTAAGCCAGGTACTGTTCTAAATTGCCAAAGTCAATTCATGCCATCCTCAAATAGTGGTCCCATGAAATAGGTACTATTATGATCCCAATTTTATTGAAGCAGAAATAGGCACAGAGTTTAGGTTCAAGGTCATTCAGTGGGTCTCTGGAGCCTGACTTGAATCACTGCATAATTGAATTAAATGTTAATGCTTCAGAAAGTTTTCTGATGTTTTCCTGGGGCTTTCAATCCTTTGCCCTCACACATTCAGAAGTGATTATGTACTTAAGTCTGGCACCTTATTATAGATGAGAAAATAAAGGTCTAGAAAATTATGTTATATAATTGTTCTGTTTGACCTGGCAAGTTAGTGGCAGGACAAAGATTTGGAACCCAGGTTTCCTAACATGTGGGTCATTGCTTTTCCCACAGCACTGTATTGCTTCCATTAAAAATATCTTAAACATTTAATTGAATAAAAATTTGTGTCACTGGTACTCTTGTGGATAAACTAGATTAAAATGAAACACTGTGTGATTTTTGCCTTACGAAGGAGGTGGTAGACATTATAGAAGCTATCCTTTGTCTTTAGGATTATCTGACCTCCTGCTCAGGATATCTTCCTTACAAGAACCATTCTCAGTTAAATTTTGTAGGATTGTGGGTTCATGGAATGGTGTATTCCCCCCCCCCCCACTTAAATCTTTTTTACTTTAAACCTCAATGGGACACAGCTAAATCTTTAAAAGGTCTGAAAGCAAACTCCCCTTAACTATTTATTGTCTGTCAAATGAGATTTTAAAAGAGGGTAGAAAGAACCACCTTGATTCTTGGTGTGTTAGAGTCTCTTAATTCTGGGTTTTTGTTTTAGTTTTTCTTTGATACCATGATTCCTTTTGTTGTAAGCTCTTTCCTTGGCTAATGCTTTGTTTGAAAACAAGTGTTCTTTTATTCTAAAACAAATTATCCAGCAGGCTTCCTGATTGTACTTGCAGATAAAAGACCCAGGGGTAGTACTTTCAACCTTTGAATTGAGGTTGCCTAGGAGTGCCTGAGAGCAAAATTGTTTGCTGCAAAACTTCAACCCAGAATAAAGTGGTTATCTAAAACTAGAGAATATAAATCTGAAAGGGGAAATGTGGTTTGAATGTAAACCTTCAAAGGGCCCTGATGTGAATCTGGAATATAATGGGTAGTTTTATCGGGGGTTAGAAACTACAGGCTCCAATTTGTCTTTTAGTTTTTAGCTAAATGACTTTGGTCTTGTCATTAAACCTGTGGACATCACAACTTTCACTGACACAGTGATGATAATGAAGACAGGGACAATCTTACAGATTGTGCTGTGGAAAATACATATGCAGATTTTGCCAGTGAGACAGAATCCTATGTGGCTCCAGTCAAGTAATTTGATTTCACAGTTTCTCTTTTTAAATTTGCAGGAGGGGGCTCCCAGTAGGAGTTTACATAGTGATTGTAACATATCAGCTTCCTTTTAGGGAAGATGTAATTATGAGAAAAATATTCAGTGTTTTGTATTTGGTGAGAGTACTCAAGAAAGAATACCTTTTCAGTCACTAAAGCTTTTACACATCTTTCTAGATGTGGGTGACTCATTTTGGGTATGGAGAATGTGGATTGGATGGTTTCAGACTTGGAAATCACAAGTTTTTGCCTTGTGCGGTGGTTTCCAAACCCAGTTGCACATCTGCACATCAGCTTATTAAACACAGATTCCTGGGATAGAGCCTCAGGCATGGCTAGGCAGTTGCTCTACTCCCAGGAGTTCTGTTCTGTCCCCTCTTCTATTATGACCCCAATTTTATTGAACCATCCCACTTCCTTCTCTCTTGGATTGAACAGGGAGCCTTGCACATATTAGACAAACACTGTACCACTAGGCTACATCCACACCCCTTTTAAAAATAAAATAAAAAATAAAAATTTAGTTTTATTTTTTTGTGGTACTGGGAGATTGAATTGAGGGCCTTGCACTTGTTATTAGGCAAATGCTCTTTCACTGAGCTATATCCCCAGCATCCCTAGGCTCCAATTTATGATCCTTCTGTCTCAGCCTCTCAAACAGCTGGGATTATAGTCATGTGCCACTGTGCCTGGCCAAAGAGTCATAGCAAGTCCCTGTACAGAGAAGTTGTGTAATCACTGTTTTGTAAAATAATTTTGAGTGCTACCTTGGGGCAGCAGAATTCATAGTGGCTTAAAATAATTAATTTATATGCCGCCAAGCCCTTTCTGAAATATAAATCACTCATGCATATTTGTTTTTTAAATTTACTTTTTGTGAACTAGAAGACATCCTGAAAAATGTTGCAGCTTGATGAATTATCGCTGAGTGAACTCCCAAGTAACTAGTACCTAAGAAAGAAATAGAATGTTGCCAAAAAAACATTTGGATATGTAATTTCCTCATATTTTTTCTTCTACTCCTCCTTAGACCCCAAGAAATTAGAAATATAAGTAAAAGCTCACAGCATAATAAGGTACAAATGAAAAAAAAAGCAGTCTTTTGTACTGGTATCAGAGATTGAACCCAGGGGCATTCAACACTTGAGTCACATCCCCAGCCCTTTTTATCTTTAATTTAGAAACAGGGTATCGATAAGTTACTTAGAGCCTGACTAAATTGCTCTGGCTGACTTTGAACTTGCTGTCCTCCCATCTCAGTCTCCCGAGGCGCTGGGATTACAGATGTGTGCCATAACGCCTGGCTGTTCTAGGTACTTTTTAATCACTCTCTTATTTCTATGAAGTTTTTGGTGATGTGAAGTTTGTATTATTTTTCTGTGTTTTGATTCTGCCTTGAATTAGTTTCTATAGTCATTATTAATGCTCATGGAATATATAAAAATTAGGCTGTAAGATACTTCTTTTTAGAAATCTTAACTTGCAGAAAATATTCTCATAATCGTTTTGAAAAATGCATAAGGACAAATTACCAGCCCTGGCAGTTGACTCTAGTAAACAAATGAGTTTTGTCATTACTGCCCAGGTAACTTAGTAAACGTGCCTCAGTGGCCAAGTATCTTTATCTGGTACACAGTGAAAGGTTGCTTTTTGGTTAAAAAAATCAAAGAAAATTTCCCCTCCTATCCAACCCGGAATACCTCTCCTTCATTTCCCTTCATTCTGAATATTTTAAAGCCGGAGGTAATGAAGTCTCTCTGAGAGTTTCACCCCAGTTTGTTCTTTTTCCCATTGAAAAATCATTAGATTTTTTTAGTGGGAGAAATTCTGGCGGCATTAATGAGTAGCTCACCTCTTTGTTTTCTTTGGAAAAGGATGGTTTTGGTAAAGGGACTTGGAGTAAACCCTGCACGTGGGTGAAGGGAGAGAGCTGTTCACAGCTACAGGCCTTAATGACTAATAACTGTGTGGCAGCAACTGCATGTGTGTACTTGCTGGCAGTTCTGGGCTCTGAATGTAAGAGTTGCTTCCTTCCCTGGCCTGCCTCACGCTCGCTGGTCTTGGTGATTGCCACTGTCAACTAAACAGGTGACAAGACTCCAATCACCCTGCTCTGAGTGGCTTTCCATCTTTCTAAAAGTACACCAGAGACTTATTTTGTTACAGTACATTGATTAAATAAATATTCCAATGTGCACAAAGGAACTAAAATCTATTATGATACTCTGCAGCTTTCTGTTCCTTAGTATTAGAGAAACTACTGTCTGTTTTCCCCTACCACTTTACTTTTTTTGCACCACACAGATTCTCAAAGGTGCCAGTGACAGATAAATTATCTGACCTCTGCTTTCAGGTTCATGTGAAGCCAAGAGGGTTAGTGTCATGCTCTTTGGTGCTGTGTAACTTTGGGGTAGTGTCCAAGTGTATGGATAATAGAGCAGAATGGTTTAGATTTTTTCTTGTTTTGGGGCTGTCAGGCTTTGTCTCTTCCTTTTAACTCTAAGCAGAAGTGGACTCAGCTCTTTCAAATTAGCTTGCCTCTCTTTTTTTATAGGAAAAGGGTGCTTGCAGTCTTTAAGTAGTTTTGGGTGTCTGATGACAGACATGGAAACCATAGCCTCTGTGAGATATTGTTCTATTGTGTTTATTTACAGATTCCTTTTTGATGTTAGTGTTTGTCCAGAGAGACCTCCATCCTTGGGCAGAATGATAGGATTTTTAGCCAGGGTCATAGTGGGAGGTTTATTTTGTTTTGGGTAGATTATCTGTGTCTCTCTGTGTGTTGGGGATTGAACCTAACACAATCAAGCTAAGCATGCACTTATTTTGGGTGGGGTTGTAGGGCTGGCTAAAAGAAACATGTAGATTAAAAAACATGACTGATTTAGAAAATGTTATTGTAATCCTTTAAGCTGTTAGGGCTGGGGTTGTGGTTCGGTGGTGGAGTGTGTGCCTAGCACTTGTGAGGCACTGGGTTCTATCAGCACCACATAAAAATAAATAACATAAAGGTATTGTGTCCATCTACAACTTAAAAAATATTTAAAAAAAGAGCTGTTAAGCACTTCAATAATAAAGAATGATTTATATACCAAATGTAAAGTGCCCAATACTTTATTTTTCATACAGGGAATTTTAAGATGGTCCTCAACAGGGAGGGGAGTGAGAAGGGGGAGACTTGAATCTCAGAGGAACATAAGAAGTTAGGGCTGTGGAGAAGACACTATGAATATTTTGGTGTGAAGGAAGTAGCATGAAGAGAAGTGTGACAAAGGTAGGTGTTGAAATGTTAGCAGCTACTGACATCTACCCTTTGACAGAAATGAGGTGGGTTACTTTAGAGCATAGCAAGGAGCCTGTCTGGGTGGCAAGTAGATGTACATAGGGAAAACCAGTGGAGTAGGTAATGTGAGATCTCTTAGTGTATGTCTCTCCCAGCTGACTGTGGGTAATTAGTTGGAAATGACATTAACCTGAGCTTAATTGTAGTTTTGCATAGTAACAACATACCAGCTGTTCATTGTATTCTTTTTCTGGTGGTGCAATTTAATTATTATTTTGGGGCTATCTTTTAGGCTCAAATTTTCTATTTTGTTTTCCTTTAACCCCTCCTTATTACTGTGTCCACAGCCCCCTCTGTTTAGCAGTAATGTCATTTCTGTTTAATTCCAGTTCCATGCTGAGGGCTCGGTATGTTTTTAGGTTTGCCAATCACTTGACATTTTATAAAGGAAGCCACATTAGAGAGACACTGAAGATAAGCATGGGTAATTGTAAATTTTGTTGTGTTTTGGGCTCCTCTACAAGGTTTTAGCTTATTATATAAATACTATGGATCAATCTAGGTCTATCAAAGGTGCTCAAAATATCAAGTGAGCAAGCTGAGAGAGACGTTAATTACTGAACAGTGATTGCTCTGATATAACCAATTATTGGATCATTAAATGTTTATTACCTTTTATATGCTCTTTTCCCCCATAAGGGCAGTTTCTTTTTTAAGTCATTACAACAGAAATGGGATCTTAAAAAAACTCTGCTTAAAAATTTTCACAAGACTAAAGTATTAAAAAGGTCTTGTGTGATCTGACAGCTGAATAGCCTGTTTTTCTTTGGTCTGTTGAATTAGTAATTAATGAAATGTATTGCTTGAGCAGAGAAAATAAGATTAGTTTTGCTTAGGAAGAAAACAAAAGCAAAACATTAACCCCCAAATGCAGGTTTAATATTGAAGAGCAATATATAAGAAGCATTAAAAAATTCAAGTTTTCGTGGATGATGGTGCTCAATAGTAATACTCATTTAATCAATTCATTTATAACTTTTTTGAGCACCAACATTATGTTTAGTAGGAATGGGGTTATATAAATGCAGAGGAGGCAAAGGACCCTCCCCTCAATGAGACTTCAGACTAGTAGAGCACTTGAACAGATGCTTTAGTAACCATTAATGAAATATATAAAGTGGTAATATTAATAGGCTCAGGTAAATGTTTGTTGGGAAGGGTGGTTATGGAGTGCTTACTTTTGGAGGCCAAAATATTCTGTGGAATAAGAGCAGGGCAATTTGGGATGGTGGCACATGCCTGAAATCCCAGGGACTTGGGAGACTGAGGCAGGAGGGTTGAAAATTCATGGCCAGCCTAGGCAATTTATCAAGACCCTGTCTACAAAACAAAAGGTTCGGGGCATGTAACCCACTGGTAGAACTTTTGGGTTTAATCCCCAGTACTACAAAAATAAACCAAACAATAACAAAAAAATAGAGGACCTTGGCTATGAAAAGGAATCTTGCTTTTGAAGGACACAGTGCCCATTACTTGGGTTCCTAGCTCAGCTTTGCTACTTAATAGCTATGTGTGCCACTTTTTAAATGTAAATTTTCTTATCTATAAAATAGAATACTAGTAATGCATACTTCCTATGATTTTTTGAGGACTAAATGAGTTATCACATATGAAGTGCTTATGACAGCTTATAGCACATAATGATCATTTTAATAGGTTGTGTTTGCTAATTTTGGTGGGAGCAGTATCCAGTTGGATGCTAAGGATTATAAAAATGTTGCAGGCATTTCTTGCATTGTCATAGCTAACCACTTACTCAATTTATAGTGCCTACAGTAATATGTGCCTATGTAGTGGAATTGTCAAAAGATTACAAAGCACATTTGCAATCATTTATTCTTTGAACAGTCCTCTGAAGCAAGAAGACTTTTCTCTGGAGGTGTGTAAGGCTGCAGAGCCTGTATACCACTAGCATTCTTTAATTGAGGTGGGCTTGAAACATGAGTTTCTTGTGGGTAAATTAGTAACCAGTGGAGAAAGGGAGCTTTTAGAATCTCTTAAATTCTATTGTTAATTCTTAGTTTAAAAAAATTGCATTTGTGGATAAATGTGGTAAATAAATTTTAAAGTTCTTTTTTTGTAATTTTTAGTGGTAGTAATTGTGTTTATTCCTAAGGTATCAGATCACAAACAATTTGAAGGATCAAAGAATTCAAGGGTGTCTATAATAATGGTAATAATAATGAACATTGGAGAATACCCTGTTAATTGTCATAACTCTATGTTGCCACTTATGATCTTAATTTTACAGGCGAGGAAACTGAGGCACTGAGATGTTTTGAGAACTTGCCTGAAATCAAATAGTAGTAATCAAGGACCTAAACACTTGATTGCATTTGCATAAACCATTTCATTCTGATTTGTATGTTTTATAAAAACTCTTGAGAAAGATCAGTCAACTGTATCTCTATTTTATCGGAAGAGGAGGAAGTAGTTTGTGAGAAACTGGTTGGACATTATGGTGAGCTTAGTTTGGACTGACTGAACAATTCTGGTCGCTGTTGTATGGTGTTTTAGTACTAAAACAAGACACTTTACTTTTGGGCCTCAGGATCTACAAGATGCACCATGGACTTACATGGTGTAAAGAGTTTGGAGGAAACTTTGAGTCTATACACTGCAGAATTTTTGTGTAGTTTGGACTTGGACCTGTATGGGAATCTTGGGTCCGCTATTTACCACCTTATTTAACTTTTGCAAGTTTGTTTTATTCTTTGTAATATAGAGCTATAGTTCTCCCTCTCAGGGTTATTTTGAAGAGGGTGCTTGTAAAGTAGTTTATGGGGTGCTGGGGGTTCTCAATTGCAGTATTGTAGTCTTCAGAATTGGTTTAAACTGGAGTTCACACAGGAAGCTAGTCCTGGGTGGAACTCCAGCCTCTCATTTTGCTGGGCCCTGATTCTCAAGGACACTGGCCATGTTGCTGGGGATGAAGAAGGTGTTGTACTGAGATGTGCCCCAACCTCTCTGTAGAGGTTCCAGTCCTACTGCTAGGATGTGGTTCAGTGGTAGAGCACTTGCCTGGTGTGCCCACTGCTTTGGGTTCCATCATCATCACTTAAAAAAGGAAAAAGAAACAAACTACAATCCTGACTCTTTCTCTAGACTTATTAGTCATTTGTTCAGTAAATAATGTCATAAATTTAGTGGATACACTAAGGAATTTGGTGTTTCCATGAAGTCTTAATCCTTAAATAGCCACAGGCAATAGTTATGAGCAGTGCGAGGGCAGGGAACTTGCTGTCTGGGGTGTTCACTTTGTATTGTATAGGATGCTGGGATATCTGGTCACATAGCCAGGAGTTAGGCATCTTTTATTGCATGAAAGAAGAAAGGAATGAACAATCTCATTGGGTTGTACGTAGAAGATAGGGATAAGAAGGAATAGTTTTTATTTTTTGAAACAGGGTCTTGCTACATTGCCCAGACTGTCCTAGAACTCCTGGTTCAAGCAATACTCCTGCCTCAAGCAATACTCCTGCCTCAGCCTTTCTAGTAGCTAGGACTACAAATGCATGCTATTGTGCCTGGCTAGTGAGCATGATTTATAAAATTTCAGTTTTGTTAGAAGGAAGAAGCAGAAGCACCTAATCAGTAAGATTAGTTTCTTAATCTTGAAGCCTTACATATAGGGCAAAATTCATACCCTTGAAATGCATGCCAACAACTCCTGTTGAGAATATATTTTTATTGTGAAATGGTATTATATCCTGGTCAGGGATTTCTTCAGAGTTAGAGTACACTCATTCCTATTTTGGGCTATGAGTCTGTAGAGTGAGAACTTTTCAGGAAGGTTAAGTGAAGCTGTGCTTCTAAGGATATGGAGATGTCACAAGCTGCTGTGGTAAGATATCTGCTGTAAACCAGAGTAAATGTCTGTGAATCATCATGTGACCTTTCAGGGAAAACAAGCAAACCACCAAACACAGGAATCAGATTTTCTTTATTACCAAAAATTTGCACTCTGGTACCTATTGGTTTTTAAGGTGCACTTGGAGCAGTTAAGAAAACTGCCTTTCCCCATTTCTGTTTGAGCAGCACATGAATGCATGTGTCCTTCCTTAGCAACACAGTAGGAATTTTGATTTTTAAAGTTTTAATCTACTGAATTAAAAGTACATTGGTGTTTTCCTAATTATCATGGAACTTTGTAGAGATTCTAGCCCGTCTACTCAGGAGTCTGAGGTGGGAGGATCACTTGAGCTCACAAGTTCACAACCACCCTGGGGAGCATAGCAAGACTCTTTGTCTTGGGTATATTAGAATTGGTTACCCATAGGATCTTGGTTAAGAACTGGGCATAGAAATAAGAATTACAACACAATCCCTGCCCCATGGACTTCACAGTCTGGCAGATAAGGTTGGGTTGTTGGATTTTTTTTTTTTTTGTATTGGGGATTGAACTAGTGCTTTATGACTGATCTACATCCTTAGCCCTTTTAATTTAATTTTTTTCTCCACTGTATGTTTTTGACACCTTTGTTTAGTATGAGATAACTGTATTTATGTGGGTTTGTCTCTGTGTCTTTTATTCTGTACCATTGGTCTACATGTCTATTTTGGTGCCAACACCAATGCCATTTTTATTAACTATAGATTTGTAGTACAGTTTAAGGTCTGGTATGCCTCCTGCTTCACTCTTTTTGCTAAGGATTGCTTTGGCTCTTCTGAGTCTCTTTATTTTTCCAAATGAATTTCGTGATTGCTTTGTCTATTTCTATGGGGAATGACATTGGGATTGCATTGAATCTGTATAGCTCTTTGAATCTGTATAGTGCTTTGGGTAGTATGGATATACATTTGATCAAAAATATATAAAAAATGTTTAACATCTCTAGTAATTAGAGAAATGCAAATCAAAACTATTATAAATTATAAAGAATATAGACAACAATAAATGTTGGCAAGGATGTGGGGAAAAAGGCACACTCATTCATTGTTAGTGGGACTACAAATTGGTGCAACCACTCTGGAAAGCAGTATGGAGATTCCTTAGAAAACTTGGAATGGAACCACCATTTGACCCAGCTATCCCACTCCTCAGTCTGTATCCAAAGGACTTAAAATCAGCCACATTAATGTTCTTAGCACAATTCACAATAGCTAAACTGTGGAACCAACCTAGGTGCACTTCAGTACATGAATGGATAAGAAAACTGTGGTATATATTCACAATGGAATATTATTTAACATTAAAAGAATAAAATTAGGGCATTTGCAGGTAAATGGATGGATTGGAGAATATCATGGTAAATGAAGTAAGCCAATCCCCTAAAACCAAAGGCTGAATGTTCTCTCTGATAAGTGGATGCTGATCCATAACGGGGAGGGAGGTTGCATGGGAAAAATGGAGGAACTCTGGGCAAAGGGCGGGGAGGTGAGGGAGAGTAGAGAGGGTGTATGGGGGTAGGAAAGATGGTAGGATGAGATAGACGACATTACCCTAGGCACATGTAGACCGCACATATGGTGTGAGGCTACATCATGTATGACCATAGAAATGTAAAGTTGTGCTGCAGCTGTGTACAGTGAATCAAAGTGCATTCTGCTGCCATATATACTTAATTAAATACACTAATTAAAAATAATAATTTAAACTATCATAGTGGGGTAGAAATAAATGAATTAGAAGGAAGAAGCACAGACATTTGGGTAATAACAATAACTTTAAAATATGTACATGTGAACAGTAGAGAAGTCAATTACTATTCTCATTACTAATTAAATGAGTTGTTTATTTACTTACTTATATCTATCTATCTATCTATTTATTTGCGACAGTGTCTTGCTAAGTTGCTTAGGGGCTTTCTAAATTGCAGAGGCTAACCTTGAACTTGTGGTCCTCCTGCCTCAGCCTCCTGAGTCCTTGGAGTTACAGATGTGCACCACCATGCCCAAATTTTAACTTTGGGCTGAGCTTTAAAGAATTCATAACCACCTCCCCAAAGTCTGAAGATTTTATGTATGCACATTTTTCTAGCTCTTATCTAGGGGTTCTCTAGGGGGTCAGTGAGCCACAAAAGTTTAAAAACCAATGTCTTGAGCTTGAACAGCTGGTCTGAAAACAGAGGAAGAGGGTAATGTTTCTGTTACCACTTGCAGTGTTTTTGACCTTTTAAGAGGCAATAGTACTTTGAAAACTGCACCTGTTTTCTGCCCCACCGAAACTATTTAAAAAGAAGAAAAAATAGTTCAATATTGGAGCATTGTCAGAACAAGACCAAGAGATGTAGAAAACAGTTATTTGGTGAGCTATATCAAATTTAATATTAAAGAACTGCTAACAGTGAACAGCTCAGTGGTCAGCCTGATGGAAGCACTGTTTAGTTCAGGATAGGCAAGGCATGATATATAGTTAGCCAGATTATGGATAAAATTTTCACACCATGGGTACACATGAAGACTGATTGTCTTATTTTTATTTTTGTTGCATCCTTGGCCCAGCATGGCCATTGAATTGCTTAATTCCAAAGTAACTTTGTCAGCTGTACTGCTGATATATTCTTATCTCCTCCTAAAATCCCTAAATGTCATTGTTCATTACAGAACAGAATTGAATATTAGGGAAAGCCCATTTTTAACTGATGCATAAAGTTTACTTGGTAACATACTAGAGCCTGGTATGTATCATATCCTGATCCCTAAGGATAACTTTGTAATTGAATATCAACGAAGGTCCTTCCCCACCCCCCTAGTTTCACCTCTGTTGTACCTAGAGAATTCATATTTCTTTGGGGAATAAAAATTCTTTAAATACTGTTGCTCCAGTAATGCTAAATTTTAGTGTTGATAGTTGAGAAAAGTAGCAGTCAGTGGCATTAAATGTTAATAGGTAAAATTTTTTCACCCATTTGTTTGGATAAGTTGTGTACTTTGGAGGTAGGAGGAAGTTGGAGGTCTTCATTGTCACTGAATCATGCAACTTTTTTTTTTCTTTTTAAAGATGTTACATTTGTAACACTTATTTTGAACTTTTACATATACCACCCTATATTAATTTTTTTTTTTTGGATTGAACCCAGGGGCACTTAAACACTGAGTTAAATCCCCAGTCCTTTTTATTTTATTTTGAGATAGGGTCTAGCTAAGTTGCTGAGGCTGGCTTTGAA
This sequence comes from Urocitellus parryii, assembly GCF_045843805.1. Taxonomy (NCBI): domain Eukaryota; kingdom Metazoa; phylum Chordata; class Mammalia; order Rodentia; family Sciuridae; genus Urocitellus; species Urocitellus parryii. The sequence continues at coordinate 24,972,071 of NC_135539.1, read as the reverse complement.
CTGCCTTAGCCTCTTGAGTTACTAGGATTACAGGCATGTGTCATCATTCCTGACTCATCCTTTTTTTTTTTTTTTTTAAAGAGAATTTTTAAAATATTTTTTAGTTTTCGGTGGACACAACATCTTTTATTTTTATGTGGTGCTCAGGATCGAACCCAGTGCCCTGCCAGGCGAGCGCGATACTGCTTGAGCCACATCTCCAGCCCTCATCCTTATTTTTAATGTAGATATTTCATCTTCCTAGGCTGATTTTAGGTTTCTAGACAGTATAGGTCTTTGTAGTTTTGCTATTATTTAGCATACTGAACACATAATAGATAACTCAGTAAATATTTGATTAATTAGATGTGTTGATTAGTTCTGTCTTTGTGTCTTGATCCCTAAGAGAGTGAAAGATGGAATAAATCTGAAGTTAGAACTTGACACATGCTTAGAAAGGTAGGAATGTAAAATTGATAATCAGATCTGTCCCTTGGACTTATTCTATATGTGTGTATGTTTTTATTTTATGTTCCCATATAGCTGAGTTTACAGATTTCTAGCCACTTCTTTATGATCTTAAGCATTTAGTATTCCACAGTTAACAAAAAAGAAAATTTTCTGGTAGAGTAACAAAACTTAATTTCATTTAGGAAATGTTAAATAGAGTGAAACTCGAAGTTGTTAGTTGTTACTTTTATTTAAAATATTTTATTGTGTACATTTAGGATGTATGACATTAGGTTATAGGATACCTATAAATACTAAAAGCTCCTATCATGAAGCAAATCAAAATACCTATTGCCGCGTCCCCTCGCCAGCAAAGGAAACACGACACAGGATTCTTCCTTCAGCAGTTTATTCAGGCCTTTGTTTAGACATGTCTTTTAGCTTGTTTCTCTCTCGAACTACTACTACTCCTATTGCTACTCCTACTACTACTCCTACTACTACGTGCCCCAGCCTTAATGAAGCAGATAAAGCCCCAATACACAACTGCCACGTGGATCTTTCTCATAGGGTGTTTTACAGCTACGTGCCAACTCTCCCAAAATAAGGAGTTGTTTATCACAGGCCACAGCGCTTATCAGCGCCATCTTGTAATGGCGGCCACAGTACACAGAATCGGCTCACCACAACCTATCATCCCTGTTATCCCAAATCCCAATACAGTGCAGTTTTATTACTTGTGATCCTCATGTTGCATATTACTCTCTACTTGTTCATCCTACTTATTTTGCATCCTACTGCTATTTTGCATCCTCTGACCTGCATCTCTTCTTTTTTTTAAATGTATATTTTAGTTGTAGATGGACATAATACCTTTATTTCATTAATTTTTATGTGGTGCTGAGGATCAAACCCAGTGCCTCACTCATGCCAGGCAAGCGCTCTACCACTGAACTACAACTCCAGCTCTTCCCCTTTTCTTTCATACCCTACCCCAACCCTGCCCCTAATAATCCCTGTTTTGTTTACTATATTCGATTTTTAAAAAAAAAGATTCCACATTTAAGTGATATTATGTATTTTTCTATTAGTAAATGACTTTCTTTACTTAGCATAGTGTCCTCCATAGTGCTCAACTCATCCAGTTGGTGGTAAATGGCAAGATCTTTTTTTTTTTTTTTTTTTTTTTTAGTGCTTAAAAATACTCCATTGCACACGTCTACCGCAGTTTCTTTATCCAGTCTTCTATCAACAGGTGATTTCCTCATTGTAACCCTGTTAATAATGCTTCAGTATACATGGGAATGCATATATCTTCAGGAAGTAGAGATTTCTTTTCCTTAGGGTTTATGCCTAGAGGAGGGATTGCTAGATCCTAAGGCACTTATATTTTTACTTTCTTTAGAAACCTCCATACTGTTTCCCACAGTGGCTGTGCCAGTAGTGTAACAGTTTCCTTTTCCCCATTCTATCCTATATTTGTTATTCTTTGACTTTTTGATAATAGCAATTCTAATGAATGTGAGTTATATCTCAGTGTTTTTGTTTTTAAGACAATATTTTTATTTCTGGTACTGAGGATGGAACCCCAAGGGTGCTTTACCAGTCAGCTGCATCCCCAGTCCTTTTTAATTTTCAGACAGGGTCTCACTGCGTTGCTTTAGGCCTTGATAATTTGCTGAGGTGGCCTTGAACTTGTGATCCTCCTACCCTTAGCCTCCTAAGTTGCTGAGGGTTACAAGGGGTGTGCCACCATGCCCAGCTTCATAGTGGTTTTTTGATTTGGATTTCCCTGATGATTAATGATGAAGAGCACCCTTTCATATACCTGTTGGTCATTTTTATGTCTTCCTTGAAGAAATTTGTATTGACATAGATTGCCCATTTTAAATCAAGTTATTTGTTTTTCTACTGTTGAGTTATATGAATTGTTTATAAATTTTGGATATTAACCCCTTATCAGATAGATATATGATTTGAAAGTGTTTTTTTTCTAGTCATGCCACCATTTCACTTTCTTGGCTGTTTTCTCTGCTGTGCAGCAGGTTTTTAACTTGATGTGGTTCCATCTATTCATTCATTTATTTATTTTTTGGAGGCCTTTTGGTATAATATTCATTTCTGTTTAGGCCAGTGTTCAGGAGCTTTCCCCTTGTGTTCTCTTCCAGGAATTTTATAGTTCTAAATACTGTTTTTAAAATGAAAGGAGATCTCACTGTGGACTTGATCACAGAATAGATACCTACTAATGAAATAGATGTCACTCTCAATCTGTTCTAATCTAAAATAGTTTTATCAGCTGTATTTGGATAGAGGGAATATTGGAAGCTTTTAATGAATGCCTAACCTTGTTTAGTTATTCTGAGAATCTGGGCTTGAAGACTCAAGGGAGAAGGATCTGAACTGTAAAGGATTCATCATTAATCATGCTGCAAGAAGTGGACCTGGGAATGGTTAGCTTCTGAAAGAGGCAGTTCAGGGAGCTGGATATTGCAGGGTTGCTTTTAGGAAAATAAGTTTAGATACAAGTGGTCATTCCTATTAGAGACATAGTTTGGCATTCTATATTGACAGAATAGTTTTCCAATGTGTTATTGCAGGGTCTTGAATTCAGTGGCTGAAGACATTCAATCAGCCTCACCTATCACCCTCTTGGAAGATTGCAATGGGGATTAACACTCAGTATTAGTGACCTTTGAGGTCTTTTCATCTCAAAGAGACTATGATTATGTGATTTTTCAGAGCATGATGTTCTGAGTACATCTAGTCATAGTTCAAAGTCCAGCTCTACTCCTTATAATTTTTTTTTTCTTTTTTAAGAACTCAGTCTCTGGGGCTGGGGTTGTGGTTAATGGTAGAGCACTTGCCTAGCATGTGTGAGGCCCTGGGTTCGATTTTCAGCACCACAAAAATAAAAAAAGATAAATAAAATAAAGGTATTGTGTTCATATACAACTAAAGAAAAAATTAAAAAAAAAAAAGAACAAAACAAATCTAGTCTCTGGTGTTTCCTTAGTATTTAATCCCATGATCATCATGTGTATTGAATTGGAACAAACTAGGCTTGTTTGATCTTCCAGGTCTCTTCTCATAGCAGATTTCTTCTCATAGCATGAGTTCTTAAGGTCACTTGAAAGTAGCACTTTAACATATTCCTTATTGGAATTTGCCTATGTGTTTGCAAATCAAAATGGGCATTGAGTCCAGTCATTTGTAACTCATTTCAAGTCACTTAAATGGTGTCCATAAGGAACATGTTCATGCTTCAGTGTAGGGCTCCCCTATCTCTTTTCCTTAAAATAAATTAAAGAATTGGGTGCAGTGGTGCAGGCCTGTAATTCCAGCAACTGAGGCAGGAGGCAGGAAGATTATGAGTTCAAAGCCAGCCTCAGCAACTTAGTAAAACCCTAAGTGATGAAGTGAGACCCTGTCTCAAAACAAGAGTTAGGAATGTGGCTCAGTGGGTTAAGCATCCCTGGGCTCAATCTCTGGTACCTAAATAAATAAGTAAATAAAATTAAAAAAAAAAGAAAAAGAAAATCAATGTTTAGTTTTAAGGTTCTGAAAAGGTATTTTTTGATGACTAAAAATAGGTCTGAGAGTAAAAATATGATCTTCTGTTAATCTACCTAGACTGGTGCTGCATCATTATAGTAAATAGATAATTCATAGAGGATTTGGGGAGGGCAGGGATGGGCGTGTATACGTGGGATCAGTGTTACTAGGAAGGCTGAAAAGAATTCTCTAGCCTCACAATACTAGAGGGTACCATGCATTAATGTTCTGGGCTCTAATTCAGTGTCCTGTCTCTAAAGCACTTGGCACTGATTTGTTCGTCTCTGAACTGAAATCTTGAGGATTAAGAGAGAATGGAAATGCATCATTTTCTCTGCCAGAGGAGGTACTTAAACTGGGAAAGGAGGAGGGAACATTAACAAATCAAGCCTTGGCAAGGAAATCTGTCATGAATCAGCAATGACTTGGAAAGCTTCTGTTGCTATATTTTATAAAATGGAACATTTGCTAGTACTGAAATTTTTTCTTAACTTTAGGAACGGCTTCAGGTTGGAGGGAATGAATTTTTTTTTTCCCATTTTGACAACATTAGATAATTAATGTACAACTAGCTCAATTAGACTTCAGCCCATACGGTGTGTGCATGGCCTTTTAAAGAGCCTTTGTTTTGACGCTAATTGAACTGGTTGTAGCAAAGACAGCCAAACAATTTACATTTATCTTTGGCAGAATAGAAAGGCTCTCCCTTGGTATGGACAGCCTCATTTTTTTATTCCTTCTACCAAGTCTAGTCACTACAATGCTATATGCTTATTTTAAACTTATAATTTAAAAACTTTGAAAATGACAAAAGCCACATATGCTTATATAGACAATTTGGAAGATACAAATAAGTGAAAAAAGAAAATTATATGTAAGAAATAAAAATTATAACCAGCATTATACATATATTTTATATGTTTATTTATATAAGAAATAAAAAATTATAACCAGAACTTTGACATTACTGTGAAGTTTCTTAATTATTTGCAACAAATAAATTCATAGATAATTAACTTTGAATGACATATGCATGTATTAAAATTTTTTGATGCATATTGCCAAATCGAACTAGTTTTCATACTCTATAGCAGCATATGAGAACTTTGTTTATTTTTTTTTAATATTTATTTTTTAGGTGTAGATGGACACAACACAATACCTTTATTTTTATGTGGTGCTGAGGATCGAACCCGGGTCCCGCCCATGCTAGGCGAGCTCTCTACAGCTGAGCCACAATCCCAGCCCCATTTGTTTACTTTTGATATTCAAAAGTAAGTATAGGATGTATTGATTCAGAGGTAGGTCATGACATCTTTTTTTTTTCCTTTTTAAAATTTGTTATTTTCAAATATATATGATAGTAGAGTGTATTTTGACATATATATTTATTTCTAAATAGGATCCCATTCTTGGGCTTGTTAAATGTGGAATTTCACTGGTCATGTATTCATATGTGAACATAGGAAAGTTATATCCAATTCATTGTACACTCTTTTCCTTAGATTACATCTTGACCCATGATTTTTCTGTTGCCCTTAAAATTTATGGAAGCCTTATACAACCTCTGTTTCTAATATCAGGTGAAAGAAGGCAGCTTAAGCCATATAGTACAATATGACTTTGCTTATTTTTAGTGGTGATATGTCATTTTGTTTTGAAAAGTTGTAGAACAAAAAAGCACATGGTTGCTTCTTTTTTTTTCTTTTGCCATTTGTGCTTTTTAAAAAAATTTTAATTTTTTATTAGTTGCTCGAGACAATACAATGATCTTGACATAATATGGTTGCTTCTTTAAGACAAGTGTCTTTGTTTTTTCCCAGGGACAATTCTGAGACTGTGTGTGTGTGTAACTAAGAATTCTACCAGCTACATCTCTGCCCTTCTTATTTTTCCTAAACTTTGAGACAGGATCTTGTTACCCAGGCTGTCCTCAAATTTTGTGATCATCCTGCTTCAGCCTCCTAAATAGCTTGGATTACTGGTGTGTGCCACTGCACCTAGTTTGAAGCACAAGATTCAATTGAATATGGGCCAACCCAAAGAAACAGACTAAAATCAAAACAAGAAGTGTATAGTTTTGCCCAGTATATGAGAAAAGAAATGTTTGGACCTTCTTAGGGTGGTAAAATTCATGATTTAGAGCGGTGAGATAATTGGCATCTCCTTCAAGGATGGATTTAGAGAAGCTGTCACAGTGTCTTGTCTATTTCTTTCGAGTACCAATTTTGTTCTCTAATTCTCTTTACTTGTCTAAATAATTAGACTAGATGTCTGAAGAGTTAGTTGAATCTTTTTTTTTTCCCTAGTGTCCGAATGTTACCTGTCGTTCAGATCCAGTTGGAGGGAAAAAGCAGGTTTCATTGTTGATTGAAATGAATAGAATAGATATGCAGGAGAGTGAGATAAAAGAAAAAGATCTTTCATGTCATCTAGTACATGCCACTACCCAAATTTTATGCTTAAGGAAACTGAAGTTCAGAAAGATTGACATCTTGCTCAAAAGCAAATTAATGGACCCAGCAGAAGTTGGTAATTGTCTCTATGTTTTTCCTGGTTTCTTTATTTACTACTACTACTTCTTTTTTTTTTTTTTGTACTTAACCACTGAGCCACATCCTCAGCCCTATCTTTTATTTTATTTAGAAACAGGGTCTCACAGAGTTGCTTAGCACTTTGCTTTTTGCTAAGGCTGACTTTGAACTCTTGATCATCCTGCTTCAGCCTCCTGAGCCACTGTGATTACAGGTGTGTGCCACTCTGCCTGGCTGTATTTCCTAGTTTCTTATAGTACTCAGATTATGTTTTTCCCATGATGGTACTTTATATGATTATATTTTAAAGCAGTAATAAAAATCTCTTATATAGCACAATTTCCCTAATTCCTCTTTTTCTTCTGTGCTTGGAAATAGCCCCAGTTTTTGTGAAAATTCAACAGACTCTTAACTCATATTTCTTTTTTCTTTGCTCTCTATAAAATTTGTACCTATCGAGTTTCCTTCTAAGTGAAAGTTTTAATTTACTTGTAACACTATTGTCTCCTGGATGTGAAAACATTGAATTTATCTCTTATCTGGAGATCCAAGTAAAGGTCTCACCTGCCCAGGAAACAAAGGAGTTAGGAAGGAATTGAGGCAGGTAAAGCAAATGCTTCTTCAATGGGTAGGTGTCGCCTGTGTTTTGATTCATAGTGGAGTTTAGATGTACCTTGTTTTCTTCTGGAAAGGATCTTCTGAATACAGTTTCTGTTTGAAACATTTCAGTTTGTCAGTGTTGTATAATGTCTGAAGTAAAAAGTTGGTATAGGGTAATTAATCCAGAAGGTAAAAGGAATTAAAGAAAAGTTTAAACATTTTTGTATTTTAGTTTTTTTTTCCTGTGACTTTAGTCTTTTCCTCTTCTTAGTTATTATAGAGTTTTATTAAAATGTAAGTTCTGGAATTTAAGCACCATGGTAGGTAGAACAGCATGGTATACTGTACTCTTAGGTTTCATAATATTTCATAGTATATTTCCTTATTTTATGTTTAATGATAGGGAAGTATAACATCATGTACCTAGAGAGTACTTATCTATTTTATGTGCTGTGACATTCAATACTTGATGCAAAAATAAAAGATCTCAATTCAGAAAGAATAAAACTAGTTCAAAGGGAAAGGAGTTAGGTTCATCTTCTGGTGGAAAGTATCTTGTCGATGGCATAATGTTCAGGAAGGAACATTATAGAATTTGAGTGTCTAAGAAGCCTTCATAGTGTCTAGTCTAACCTTCAATAGATGGGGAAAGAACTAATCACTGGTTTAGGGTCATTTGCCAGGTTACAGAAAGATCTGTGGACAGAGCCTATGTCTTAACACCTGCTCTGCTGTGTCTTTTCATTTTCTGATGATAGTTGAAGTTATTTAGTCTAATCTCAAATAGAGAATACTAATTGATGTTCTCCTGGCTTAAAACCTGTTGCTGTGCCCTAGGGCACCTAAAGTCTTTCCTCACTCTTCCTGGTCATTCCTATGCTTCTCTGGTTGCCTATGACTGAAAGGAAAGCTGTGTTTTGACAGAGATTACTTAGAGAATTGTCTCTGATGATCACGACCACTTACCTCTTTAAAAGGGCAGTGAAAAGGCAGTAAGTGGAGTGCTATTTCATAGAACTGGTGACTCTGGGCTGGAAGAACCGCCAGGTGGTGAATGGTCATATCCCTCTGCAGCTGTGATGTCATCTTTGGCATCCCTTGCAGCTTTAGAAATCTTGACAACCTTGGTTCTAAATCTTAACCTAGATTCTAAGAACCTCACCTCTTGGGCATATTTCCTCTTGTAATTAGGGGTTGGGGGCAGTTCAGTTGGATTATTTCTTTTCTTTCTTTCTTTTTTTTTTTTTTTTAGAGAGAGAGAGGGAGAGAGAGAGAGAATTTTTTAATATTTATTGTTTTAGTTTTCAGCAGACACAACATCTTTGTTTGTATATGGTGCTGAGGATCGAACCCGGGCTGCACGCATGCCAGGCGAGCGTGCTACCGCTTGAGCCACATCCCCAGCCCAGGTGGATTATTTCTAAGGCAGCTTCCAGGTCTTGAAATAATTTTATAGCAGTTTTTCATATGATTAAATAATCAAACATGGATTTTTGACAATACATTTTTTTTTACTGTTTTGAATTTTTTTTGGTGGAAATTTGGAAAATATCTACAGACTTTTCTATGATCTAGCTGCCAATAGTTACAGAACACCTACTAGTTCTGAGGTTCTATAAAAGAATAAGTGTTCAGAGTCTCAAGGAGACTAGAAACATTTCTGTATCTCCACTGGGGATGAAGGACATTTTCCCCTTCTACTGGATTAAAGCTTTGTGAATACAGGGGCCTTTTCTCTCTTAAGTAGTACAAGGTTCAGTAAATATTGGTTGCTTGATTAAAAAAAATGAATCTAGTTGTCAGTTTTACTTATATTCATGGAGGATGTACCACTGAGATGTATCTTTTTGTCTCAATCCGTAAACGGGATTTCATTGAATGAATGTCCCAGAAAGTATGTGTTTCTCATCTTCCATAGAAGGATGGGGCCAAGATGCTTTGAGGCAAATGGTGGTGGTGGTGGGGAATATAAATTCTACATTCTTTTTCCTGGAAATTTACTTTAATATTAGCATTTTGGAAACACTGAGTTGTCTGTCTTAATTTGGCTTAATTCACCATTTCCTAAATTTGTTTGACCTCATAATCATGTCCATTCTACTCTCATAGAATAGTTGTTCAGAACTTTCATTCATGAAATAGAAAGGTTGGTATGATAATATACAATAAATAGAAGTAGCAACATTAGTTAAGAATGATTTATTTAAAATTTATGTAGCATATATGTTAAACACTGTTCCTAGAAGCTTTGTGAAATTATGGTAGACCTTTAGTTTTTTTTTTTTTTTAAATTTTTAAGTGCTTGTGCCTCATGACAGATTTAAAGGTAGCTAGTAGAGAGATTACACAAAGTTACAAGTGACCTAATAGCTATTTAATTATGGAAGTTGAATGGTGGAATTTATCTGGTGTCAAGGGCTGCCCTGTCAGGTATCACAGGGAAATAATGGTGAAAGGAAGTCTGTGTCTGTTTCTTCAGGACCTGGCCATCCAGCTGAGGAGACAGATGTGGAAACAGAGTATAGCAATAAAGAATTTAAATGTGTAATGAACAGAAATAGGACATGGGAAGAAATGGTATTTTGTCCCCAATTTAGAACAGGGTTGCTGTTTGTATAATAAGCCAAACCAAACTAAGTAGAAAGCCTTTAGTCTCTAGACAGAATTTTACTCATGCATCAGCATTCAGCTATTTCCTTGATCCTCCAGTAATTGTAGCATCTGTATCCAAGGAGAGTCTTCTTTACACCTCTGTTATAGGGAGGGTACTGTCACAATCTGCTTTGTATGTGAACTACTAGAGGGCAGGGCAAGGTTCTCTAACATCCTGTTTTTGATCTAGAATGCCATAAGAGTACCATAACAAGTTCATATTGGTATTCTGTTTCCCACTAGTGGTTGTGTTTGAGGTTCAAGATCAGGGCATTTATTGATTGATTACATTTTCCATTTTAAGTATTTGGATCCATTTGCTATTTTGGGGTCAGAATGATTCCCAGTGAAGTGCAGGGAATAACTGTACTGGAAGTCAGTCTGACTTGGTTTTGTAGTAAATTTTCTTTGTGACCTTGAGTAAGTCACTTAACCTTCTAGTAGCTGAGGAGGTTGGACCAGAATTAGCACAGTTTTTTCTAAAGCTGGCATTCTGTGACCCTCTGGGGAGGATTCACTTCCATGGAGGAAGTTTTAAAGTGGATACATTTTTAGGTTAAATGGCTTGTTTAGATTTTTCCCTTTTAACATTTTGGAGCAAAAAGATTTTTTTTTTGAGCAAAACTAAAATAAAAGGTTGCAGTTTTTATTTTTATTTTTATTTTTCGGAATGAAAAAGGAAAAAGACAACAAAAGAAGGTTTATTATATCCTTGAGTTAGGACAAATTCATCCCAGTTTTTCTACGTGGTATATATACAGTGAATGACACAAATTCTTAACTAAAAAGGAAATATTTTATTTGGCTGAATCTAGGAAGAACTGTACTTGATTGACAGATTTTGAGCATTTTCATCAAGAATTGAGAAAGGTTTGGGATTGTGGCTCATGGGTACATTGCTTACCTAGCACTCTAGCGAGGCCCTGGGTTCGATCCTCAGCAACACATTAAAAAAAAAAAAAAAGGTAGTACAACTTAAAATAAAAAAAATTGAGACAAAGGCTGGGCATGTGGCTTAGTGCTAGAGTGCTTGTCTGGCAGGTACAAGGCCCTGGATTGATCTACAGGACCCTCAAAAGAAAGAAAAATAAAGGGGGGAGGGGAAGGAGACCAGAAGTTGTCTTGTTTGGAAAGGTAAGGCAACTGTCATCTTCTGTTTTGCTTTTTAGAAACAACTCACAGGTCCATCCTACACCCTGCGCCCCCCCTCGCCCCCTCCCCCCCTCCCCCCAGGACCATTACACAAGGGTCTGGACTGTTTTTAAATCACATATAATTAATTTGTTTATAAAAATTGTTTTATAAATTATTATCAAGTAGTGTGGGACATTTTTTGACCTGGCGCTTAATTGCACTTAGCAGCAAATGCCTATCTACAAGGGAAGGGCTCCCTCACAAGTGACTGAAAAGGATCTTAGAGTTTGGAAAACCCATCCCTTTCAATTTCTGGAGGCTGAGGGCACCCTGTGGAGAGTACAGTCATATGGAAGAGAGGAACCAGGAGGCCTAAATCTTTTATACAAACATCTTCAATAATTTCAAATTTAGACTTGTGAAACCCAGTGAACTGGCAGCTGTCAGACTGATCCAGCAAGGCACATGCTCTTGCTGCATGGAAATACTGTGACTTCTTTTTTGAGAGTCCTAGTGTATCTGTACCAGTGTGGATTGTGTGTGGTATTGAGGGCCGAGTGCTGGGGGAAGGGAGGATCTGAAAAGAGACTTCCAGCCTAGGGCTCCTGCTGTTCTCTTAGGGACTTTAGAGCCTGTAAAAACACATTTCCCTCTCTGAATGGCAAGATAAATAGCAATGGCCCTTAATTGAAAGGGAGGAGACCAAATGGATCAGAGGTCATGACTTGACAGGATGACTAGTGTCCTGGAGGTGTCAGCTGAAATGGTCGGGATTTTTTCCCTCCTTCCCCTTCCCTCTCCCCATTCCTAGGCTTGGGAATCTTGCAAGGGAAGGAGGAGAAATCATGAATGAAACTAAACTGTGGTGTATATTTTATTGATGTGGATGGTTCTTGGGTGGGCTGAAATTTTAGGGTGGGGAAAGGCCCCCCAAGCCTTTTTGTAACTAGTATATTACAACCTGATAGCTGTAGTTTGCCAATTACTCAATTATGACACAGATTCACACATTTTTAAAAAAAGTGCTTCTGTTCTTCCTTATACAAGGACTTTAGTCACTGTACATCTTGTGTCTTTAAATAATGTATTAGGAACATTTTCAAGTCTGTAAGTGCTTTTTTAATGAGAGTGTGAAGATTTTAATGGGACTAGATTGCTTTTCATGACATTTCAGAGTGACTTAATTGTAACAATGTTGAGAGGCTGTATTTTAAAGTTTGCTAAGTATGTCTGTGTGGATTATAGTCAGACACTTAAAAGGACAGATGGTTGGATAGTGGAATCAGATAGCTTTTCCTGATCACTTTCCTACAAATATTAGCTCTTTGCAAATATGGTTATACCAAACCAGGCATAGGTTAGGGTTCTTTTGAAGCTTTTAATTTTCAGATAGAAAGAGAGGATTATAATTGAGACTAATGAAGGCAATTTTAGAGACAAGTTCTTCAAAGTATTTTTGGGCAATGATATTGATTCTAGGGCGTTTCCTCTCTTTTGTAGACCCTCACCTCCCTGGGGAACACTCCTCCTTGAACTTATTTTCCTTGAAAAACTTACTTGCTTGTGTCTCATTTTTGCAGGTATTTGAGGCAGTGTTCTTAAAGTATTGTCATTCTCCAGATAACAGTTTATCTTCTTAATAAAGGGAATTTCAAACTCTTAAGTGAAGCTGTTTTTTTTCTTGCCTTTGAAGCAGTGGGGTTATTCAGAGATCTTTTCCTGCACAAATGTTATTAGAATTCTAGAACTGGTGGCAGACTTTTCAAAAACGGAGCGAATGGTCAGAATTTCAGTACCATCTTAGAAGGGGCTTATATTAGTTTCCTAAGACTGCCCTCACAAAGTACTACAAACTGACGACTTTAAATAACAAACAAACAAACAAACAATAAATAAATAACAATAACAACAACAACCTAAAAAGGTTAGAAGTTGAAATCAAGGTGTTGACAGGACCAGGCTCTCTCTAAAGTCTAGGGTCTTTACATGCAATCTTCTGATAAAGAACGAGTCATGGTAGGTTAGGGTCCCACTCTAATCCATTAGGATTTAATCTTAACTAATTACATCTCCAACAATTCTATTTCCACATAAGGTCATATCATGATACTAAGAGTTACGACTTTAATATGTAGTTTTGGGGGAGCATAATTCAACCCATAACAGAAGTCTACTTTAAAAAGTGTCCATGAGGTTCAGATGCAGCCCTCACAGGTTCCCAAAGCGTATGTTTTTTTGGAAGACATGTATAAGGATATATAAACATGTATCATTTAAAGAATAATGGATCAGAAACTCATTTACTCACCTCCCAGTCTTAAATAAAACATTATCAATATCTTGGAAGGCCCTAGGAGTGTGGTGTGTTTGCTTTAAACACAGATTGTCCTCTAAGGGATTAGGTCTAGGAGACTGGAGAAACAATATTTGTTACAAATAATTCAGTAACTTTTTTTTTTAAATCCCATAGTACATTCTAAAGTCAGTTTTGAAAATTTTGATCTTGAGTGGAGTAGAATTTTTATTTTTTTATTGCAGAATACAAAAGATGGAAGAAAAGTTTTTTAAGAAATATTTTTGTGGGGGCTGGTTGTGGTTCAGCGGAAGAGCATTTGCCTAGCATGTGCGAGATGCTGGGTTTGATCCTCAGCACCACATAAAAATAAATAAAATAAAGGTATTATGTCCAACTACAACTCAAAAAAATTTTAAAAATATTTTTAGTTGTACATGTTCATAATACCATTATTTTGTTTATTTAGGTTTAAATGTGGTACTGGGGATCGAACCCAGTGCCTCCATGCCTGGTAGGCAATCGTTCTACCACTGAGCCATAACCCCAGTCCCTCCAGAAGAAAATGTTTAATAACTTTTTTTTCACAGCGATAGAACACTTATTAGTTCCTCTTTCTTCTGCTTGGGCGTGTTTCCTGAAAACTCTCACTTGTACTTGGTATAATTTTCTGAATTAGTTTAGATCTTTGGCTCAGACTTGCAGTGCTGCACAATTGGATTTCTGTGAGGAAGATGTGTTTGTGTGAAGGTAAGGTGTATTGATTATATACCTTACACTCTTGTCTTTCTCCTGGGAATTTTGTAAAGATTAATATCTGCTAGATAATTTTAAGTTTGTAAAATGCTTTGAGTTCCTTGGGGGAAGCTTTTACATACATGTAAATGAATTATGCAGCACCTGAACTTTCATTGTTCTTCATTTATTTTATAGCTTGTTTTAATTAAGAATTTAGCACTATTTAAGTCAGGTGGCTAGGGAATGGTTTTAATCACTCAGAGATGGTTAAATAAGTAGGCAGAAGCATTATTTTGGTTGGAACCCATGAAGAAATAAATGAACAGGGCATCTTTTGTAGCTCAGTCATTTTTTATGGCATTTGCTGAACTGAGAGCTGTGGGTTAATGTATTTTCCTGTGTATGCACATGGTGGTGTTAGAGAATTAGCTCCCCCCCCCCCTTTTTAAAAAGCTGTTTACACTTTATCTCAGACCTTTCAGATACCTTAGACCTCAGGTTTTCCTGAGTGAGCTGAAAACAAAAAAAAGGGTTTATTCATTTATTTTTAACTAACTTGGTTCTTGGGGAGCCTGGGACACCCAACAAGCCACATTGTTTTTTGTTTGCTGCTCCTCTGTAGCTCATTGAACTGGGTTCCAAACAATTTTACTTTGCCTGCGTTATGGAGCTTTGTGTTTCAGTGGGTGACACCTTTCCAGGTCTATTTAAGACTGAAGAATAGGGGGTTGTAGAAATACTTCATTTATAGAGCACTGGCCCAGCATGTTTGAAGGCTTAAGTTTGATCCCTAGCAAAACACACTTCCACACTCCCACACCCACTGACCCAACACTCAGAGGAAAGATAGTTGTCAATACCGTATGGTTCTGTCTTTATTTACTGTGTTGCCAGAGTCTCACTGTATGATTTTTTTTTTTTTTTGCCTTGTGCTGTAAACACAGTCATATCACCCTACTAGCTATTAATTGTGAGCATCTGTGAATTGTATAGAGTTCTTTGATGCTGGGGAGCTGTTCAGTGGAGGACACAAGCATTTAAAAAAAATGAGATGTCTTCAGAGGCTCATCTCTTTTTTTCTTTCTTTTTTTTTTAAGAGAGAGAGAGAATTTTTTAATATTTATTTTTTAGTTTTCGGCAGACACAACATCTTTGTTTGTATGTGGTGTTGAGGATCGAACCCAGGCTGCATGCATGTCAGGTGAGCACACTACCGCTTGAGCCACATCCCCAGCCTTCATCTCTTTCTTTATGTAGTCAGTACCTATATAAAAATGATCTTAAATAAGTATTGTTATGATCTGTATAAAAATGTAACCAAGATTAGGTTAGGTTCCAGGGAAGGCTGTTGAAGAGTAAAGCTTAGCAAACTCTGGAGAAAATTAGCAAGAAAGGAGAAAGAAAAGAGAACATTGGTTTCTAAGAAGTATACCATGAAATCATTGTTTTTTTTTTTTTTTCTGCTCCCTTTCCTGTCCTTTTCATTTGCCACCCAGATAGTAAGTAGCACATTTTTGTCATCTAAAGTGTAGTAGTTGTTTTGTTAAACTGTGGATGGTTGGAGATTGGAAGTTATGGGAAGGGTTAAGAGTTAAAAGCTGAATATAAATTAGATAAGGTGCACTAAAGTAGTTTTATTGGGATGATTGACTCATTAAATTGTGTTCTTGATATGGTGTTCCTCTCAAAGTGTGCTTTGGTGACCTTTTTGAAGCCTGTTGTCCATAGATCTTGTATATCTGGAGCAGGTTAAGGGCTTGGGAAAGATAACGCTTGCCAAGGAACTCCTCCTGTGCACTCTATCTGTTGGAGATAGCAAAGGGATAAGATCTCTTACTTTTTAGATATAACTTTTCAAACTGCTGGCACCAGAATTGCCAGGATCCTGTTAAAAATGCACTTTCCATAGCTTTGCTATCCCAGACCTGCTGAATTTGAATCTTAATGCTAGGACTTCTGGTTATTGCCAACCTATTGAGAGCCACTTGTATGAAGGTGTGGACCATCTTAAAGAGGAGGAGGACTCAATTATTTCAGTCTTACAGGGCTCCTACTTGTTTTTCTGTCATACTACCAGGACCACTATTTAATCTTGTAGGGCCTAGTGAAAAATGAAAATAGAGCCTCTTATTAAAAAATTTTTTCTTGGGCTGGGATTATGGCTCAGTGGTGGAGCACTCGACTAGCATTGGTGGGACCCGGGTTCGATTCTCAGGACCACATAAAAATAAAGGCATTGTGTTGTGTCCATCTACACCTAAAAAATAAATATTAAAAACAACAATCTATCTATCTATCTATATATATATATATAATTTATTTTAGAAACTTTAGGATGGTGGCAGTAGGGCATTAAACAGAGCACAGTCCCTTATGTGAGTCTGTGTAGGTTGTAAGCCCATGAAGCTGACCCTGCTCACTACTCCTGTTTGCCTTTTTAAAATGGCCAAGCAGTAATGAACTGCTTATTGCTCCGTGTGCACTACATTGTTCTTTGCTTTTGTCCCTTGGGTCTCACTTTATGGAATGTTGTTTTTCATTTCTTGCTTCTCACTGGGCTCCCCCTAGTTGTTGCAGTTACTGTATTAGAACCTGTGTAGGTTGCCACAGTGAGACTGTGTACTTTGAGGGGCCAGGTCTACTCTTCCTCACCTTTGTGTTCCTGCCTTCACTTGAGGTTCTGCCACAGTCTTCTGAGCTGGCTGAGTATGAACCTGAAGACTTTTCATAAAGCCCAATTAGATTGTGGGCTATGCAGGTTTTCTTCAGAATGAGGTGTTGGAGGCATTGTTGTGTGGAGGGTCTAGGGCTTCCAGGGCATGACTGGGGAGAGACAGTGTGAGGAATGAAGTGTGAGACAGACTTTTGACATTTCTGGCAAGTTGTGTATCCTCTGTGATTGTCACCTTTGATAGCTGCTATCCTCCTTCTGATAATCAGTGTGCTCTTTCTGAATCTCTCATTGAGTTCCTGGGAAAAACAGTGTTTTCTGAGCCACAAGTTTAACCTTGCTGTTATCAGAACCCGAGGAAATGTTTCCTGTGGTAGCAAGGTGTCCATTTTGCTCAGTGGTTAGTTTTGAAATGGAGTCAATTCCAAATGTGTTCTGGAAAATTCCCCAGAGCTGACTGCACTGGGTAAATGAAGTTGTGGCTGAGAATTTAGTCCACATAAATACTTTTTTTTTTTTAAGAGATTTTTCTGCTACTAGTTTTGGGAATTATCATTTGGTTTTGACCTGATGGAGTTAATGGAATGAAATACATATGTACCTCCATTTTAAATTGTTTGAAAGAGGAAAAGTGAACAGATTGTCTAAAAACAGTGGCATTTAATTGAAATATGTGAGCCACATATACAATTCATAAGTTTGATAGCTACATTAGAAAGGCAAAGAAACAGGTGAATTTTTTAATAATTTAACCTAATATGTAAAAATTTATTTTAGCATATAGTCAGTATAGGAATATTAATGAGCTATTAACATTTTCCCCACTATTGTAGCTACTATACTGAATAGTACAAAGTCTGTTCTAGATTATGTAGTTTTTTAAGTTAGGATACAAATTTGGTGATTGGTGTGATGCTATGGTATGGGAAATGGACGATATGGGATATAGACTGACTTACATGAAGGAGTTAGGTGAGGTCAAAATCCTCCAACATAGATTTGTTATAGATCTCTGCCTTTGTGGTGAACATCTTGCATAGTGTGTGTAGCATCTTTGGGATACAGAAACCACCTTGTTATTGCTCTGTGGTTGTCAGTTAAGGAGGTTTTCTCTGTTGTTTAGTCAGCCTTTTGTTGACCTGTCCATGACAACAGTTTGCTACTGAATTAGACTCTTGCTCACCTTAGACTCAATTGAGAAGACAGGTTTGGGAATTGAAATTGCTAATGGACATGTGAAATCTTCCTTGTGACATTATATCAAGATCCCTCCTCCCACCTTGAAATATTTGCAGCCTGGTCTGCACAATTCCTAGACAAAGAAAATATATTTGGCCAGGGTCTGATTTGAATGGAAGTTTTTCCTTAATTTTTTAGATCACTGCTCAAAGTCTACTGACAGAATACAGAGAGACAGCCTTGATTAGATTAGACCAGATTAAATCAAATCAAATGGTTAAAGCCTTTGGATCCTCTAGCTTGTAGGAGACATGTGATGGCCTTCATAGTGTCCCTAAATCCTGTTAAGTTAATCTTATTGAAGATTTTATATCTGCATAAAGCACCATTGCCCTTGTACTCTCTATGGTGGTCATTGGCTGCTAAGGTGAGCTGTCATATCACCTTTTTGAAATAGGTTGCTTTTGCAGGTTTAGGGCAAATTATTCTAAATAACATGAAAGGCGATGCCTACAGATGGTAGAGAGAACATTCCAAGTGAAACATAGTCTCCTGACTGCCTTTTGCCTTGGTGCCTGCGAATGTCTCTGCCAGGGATTTTTATTCTAAAAAGTTATGGTTTGGGAACACAGAATTAGGAGAAATATGTGTAAATAGTTGTAAAATGGTCTGCTGTGTTATTGTGGTAGATGGATGGGTAGGACATTTATTTTTGAGCTTTGTGGAATCATCCCTTATAGCCCCTATCCATTTTAGAGTTTGTCATTATGAATCGTGTACTGACCACTTAAAAAATATTAAAATAAATTGAAGAAAGGGTAGACTGGAGGAAAGGGGATCAGGGAGAGGGGAGGAAGAAGGAATAAATTATGTTATGTGTGAATATGTTACATTAACCCCCCCACTATTATGTGTAGCTATAATGCACTAATAAAACCACATACACAATGATTCAGGTACCAAGTCTACTTGAGGCACTTTGCTATATGTTGGGAGTAAAAGTACCCTGGAATTCAGGAACTGAATTTTATGTATTGATAGTTTGATTGTAAGTGCTTTTTGGCTTTTGCCACTTTGTACAGATGCAGTAACCATTTTTCTGAAGCAAAATGTCCTTTTTGTCACAGGCTTTACTCAATTTGTAAATTGGTAAACAAAGTTTTGTAGAGGCATATAAATTATGTCAAATTTTATTATAGACTTAATATCTTTCGGAAAAGGGGGAAAATACAAGAAATTCGAACCATGCAATTTTGAATGTGTGTTTATCGAATCCGTAGTGAGAATTGGAGGAACTTTGAAAAATAATGGTAAATTTGGCTTAGATCTTTGCATAAGATAGTTTGGTTATGTATAAGCCATTGCAAGACCCACACGTGATTATACATACTGGACTAGATCTCAGAGATGTAGGAAGTTTCTTTCTTGGCACTTTAAAAAATGAGGTTTACAGTGCCTTAACTAGGAGGCTGATTGTCCACCATAGAGATCCTGTGAGTTAATTGGTTCACAAGCAAAAAGTGAGCCATCTGATGGTGTATTCAACTACTCTGTAAATGTCTGTGAGAAGGTTCTTGCATCAAAGGGGCTGAGGTAACATTCTATCCTTGAGACTTCAGTGCTCTTGTGGAGTAGGGACTTCCTTCTTCATGGAACCTGATGGAGTTTTTGGCTCTTGATTTATTTTCCCACCTGAACTCTGCCTCTTAATCCTAGGCCAAGAAGTGAGTTAAGCTAAGCTCTTTGTTTGATCTGTGTAGGGAGTGGAGCAGCCATGCATCTTTGTCCTTTCCCCAAAGACTGAAGAGTATTTCAGATGGGGGCCAGACATAGAGCTTGAAGAACAGTTATGATTGATAAATGGCTTTGATTTGCTTTCAGAAAGAAAAGTGCAGCTAGCCCATTGGATGAAGATGGTAATATCTCTCTCCAGTACTCCTTTGTATCAAGTGTATGGTGTTCTCTTCCTGTATAGCACTTGTATTTTCAAGAGCTTAGGGTCATTGACAAGAACACTTCTCACTCTTGAGTTTCAGAGCGTAGCGGAGTGCAAGCCAGAAATGTGTTGTGTTCTGTGTACTCATAGTAAGAATTACTTTAATTCTCCATTTGTGCATGCACATGCTCACACAAGTGCAGCCTCCGCCCCCTCCCATGTAAGCTCCTTGAGTAAGAATAGCCCCTTTTGTACTTTCATTGATTTTTTTTTTTTTATTGCACCCTTCTCAAGATTACCTTTATTAGGAAGCAGCTGCTGAAAGAATGTGTGTTCATCTTGGAACCTTTACTCTCAAGGTCCCTCTGACTGAAGGCTCACCCTGCCTGCCTCCTATCAGCCTAGCTTTGTTCTGTTGGTGTTCCCACTCCATGAAGATGTCTACCTTGCTTCTTTCTGTCAACTTTATAACCATTTCTGCTGAGGCATTTCCAGATGGGCAGAAGTTGGGGGTAGAATATGAATAGGGAGATAAATGGGCCTCATTGGGATTAATTTATAAAACTTCTGTATCCTGTGCCAATAGTTTTAGGCGCTTTGGAATCATAATATTAGACATTGGTTTGGTGACCTTTTAGAGATACTCTTAATACCTGATCCTATCTCTACCATTCCTGCCCAATTTGCCTGGAAGAATCCACCAGTTCTTTATAAGCCCACTCTTTCTCCTCTCTGGTAATGTCTTCTTTATTCATTTCCCACACCAGCAGCTCCTAATCTTGCTTGGTCGTTTGGGGACAGAGGAGAAGCTGTCCTCTCTGTGGGTTGCTGTCATCTCAAGGGGAAAGAGGGCATAGATGCTTACATATTCTGCCCCAGGTCTTTACAGGTTGCTATAATAATGCCTAAAGCTTACTAAGAACTAAAAATGTGACATATTATGCTATTCAAATTGGCCTGATAAAGTTTTTGTACTGTCACTGTCACTGTTATACAGTTGAGGAAATTGATGCCCAGAAAAGTTTAATAACTTGCCTCTATGCAAAGCTGGAGTCCAGTGATGGAATCAAGATTCAAAATGGGGAGGTAGTTCTAGGGCACGTGTCTTAATTGTGAGCTCACAGGCAGGATAGCTGGGCTCCTGGCAGCTTTCTTTATCTGGAATATTTCCTCTTATACATCAATCTAAACACTTTCTGTCTTTATAGTTTCAATTCACTTATTAAGTGGGGTGTTGGGTTGGTTTTTGATTATGGTAACTATGTGTTTTAAAGAATTAGAAGAATGTTAGGGGTAGACTTTTTAACTGTAGTTCCCCTTAATTATGCAATCAAATAACAGGGTTTCTGACAAGGGTATAAGGCCATAAATACTCTTGCTTTGGAAAGAATTGGTATCAGTTGTTTTTCAGTGGTTACTTTGTGTTCCACAGGCAGCAAGTGTGTCCCCCAGCAGTCCTATAAAACAGGGCACACTACAACACTGGCACCAGTTGGTGCACCTGAATAACAATAGGGAAGCTTGTTGGCCATTTGGCAAATCACAACCCAGTAATTCGAAACTGTATAAGAATAATATAGACATGAAGCAAGTCCTCCAGTTTAATGGGGGGGGGTGGGGGGAGCAAAAAACCCTACAATCTGTTTTGTGGCTAGGTGTAAAAATCACAAATGGCTGCTTATACAGCAGAGCAGATTCTTTAGGATTTTGGCAGCTGTTTTGTACATATGAAAAGCTCTAGGTGCTATATTAATTTGGGGGATATAATTTTCTTCAAACAAAAAACCCCTGAAGACAATAATTACCTGATTTCCATTTTTTAAAAATTATTTCAATAGTTGTAAAGTTATGGTCCATATACCAGAAGTGTCAGCATCATCAGGGAACTGGTTAGATTTGCAGATTCTTGGGCCCTTCCTCAGATCTACCAAATCAGAAATTCTGGGAATGGGGCCCTTCAACTATGTTCTGATGTACTCTAAAGTTCGAGGAAACACTAGGGGGTGGATAGAGTAACTCTGAAGAAGGAAAATTGGTGATTCTCTATTAATATCACCAAAAGATGAGCACTAGGCTTCTTTGACTAGTGGTGGAATAGTTGGTTTCAGATGTTGTGTTGAAAACAAATAAAAGCTTCATACTGTGTCAGGAACTTAAAAGGAGTGTCTCAAGAGAGAGAGGCTGGGCTTTCCTGGGGATCTGGCTAGGAAAAGAGACTTGAATAGTAACTTATTACCAACCTTATAGAACCACTTCATTATTTAATTCACCTTTTGGCTGTACTGCAGGATAGTTAGACCTGGCAGTTTTGCATGTTGTACTTCATGAAGGAGAAGAGGCAGGGGTATGAAAGCACTCTCATCTCCCAGGCAGAGTCTTAGCAATGCTATATGTACTGTACTCATCATTGTTAAGAACTGACATTAAAACTTCAAAGTTAAGATGGGTTGGATTTTTTTCTGTTACATCTCTTTTTTCTCTTCCCTATTTTATTTTTCTGTTTCTAGTTATCTTGGCAGATGGGATTTGTTTAATGATTTTCTTGGTGCTTCTTGGTAAATGGCCCCCTTGTCTTTTCTATACTGTGTGGTGACCATAGCAGTGACATAGGTGCATTTCAGAGCCATTAGAAGTCCTTACACAGTTATTGACTAAATCTAGTGGCAAGGCCTCCTAGGGACTTGCCACTAGAGTGAAATGAATTCCACTGGTGTTCCTGTGAAGGCCCAGGTTCCCAAGACTCTTTGCTAGGCAGTCTCTGTTGGGATAAAAACAAACAAAATAAAAAACCCTAATACAAACAAAAATGTATCCTGTGATTTCTTGGTATTTGTACAGATTTGCTAATTTTTCTTACATTTAAAAGTTTGTTTTATTTGCTCACATTTTCCCCCTTTCTTCCAGAAGCATTGGGTTTTCTAATTCCTTGAAAAAAAAATACAGTCCATGTTGGTCATCAAAATTTTCAGTGTATCCTATTCTTTGGTTTGATCACCTAATGTTGCTTGGTGAACTGCAGGAATAAAGAGGTGAGAGACAAAACCCCTGAACTCCCTGACTTTGAGGAGATTGATTTTGGAGGGAAGAAACTCACCAAGAAATGAACCACTCAGATTTGGGTTTACTTACTTTATTCTGTGGGGTTCCGCCCCCCCCCCCAATACCAGGGATAAGTGCCCAGAGATACTTAGCCACTGAACTACATTCTTAGCCCTTTTTTAATTTTGAAACAGGGTCTGGCTAAGTTTCTTGTGGCCTTGCTAAGTTGCTGAGGCTGACTTTGAACCAGTGTTCCTCCTACCTCAGCCTCCCCAGCCACTAGGATTATAGGTGTGCGCCAACATACCCAGCTTACTCTCTGTTTAGGTGGGAGAGCTTGCTTGGGTACCTGAATTTACTATTGTATAACAAGCCCAAACATTAAGGTTTTATGTGGGCATATGTAATTATTTTGGACTTTATTTTATTCTATTGGGTAGGTTTTTAATAGGTGGTAGCTTTGGTTTCTCCTTCTAGGTGATGTTCAGGGCTCATAAAGAAGTTAGAGGCTTACACTGAAGTGTTTACCTGTCTGGACTTAACAGAAAGATGGTCCTTTTATCAGATGAATGGGAGGGTCTAGGCCTGTTAGATTTTTATGAGTGATACCCTTTGTTTTAACAAGAAGACTGACCCACACTCCTCCCCACCTGTCTGTCTGCCCTTCATCTTGCTTTAATTAATTGCACAGCTGATGATGTCAGCTTGCGTCTGGCTCCTTTAGCTTCCCACTCAGAACAAAACATGCGGCAGACAGTTGTGACAATTAAGTCTCAAGACCCAAGCTTTGCTTATTCTGAGGTAATTAAAATTTGCCTAAGCATCTCCAAATGCAGACAAAACAGTGCTGATTAGAGGTGACCCTCTAATAAACCTGATTTGATTAGGCAGAAACAGTGGGGTGCAAGCAAATATTTGAGTCTCTGGTCAAGCTAATTATTCCATTGACCTTTCACTTGAGGAAGAAAAAAACTATTGGATTCTTTCTGTCCCAGAGTACCAAAACTATTACCTGTGACAGCTAAAGAACTTAGGTGAAATAAATAGGTGAGACCTGTGGACTTTTTAAAAGGAATCTTAGTTGCTACTTTAGATGGGCTTGCTTTCTTTCAGATGAGTGGAGAATGTATTATGCTGGAGGTCCTGGCCTGGGATGATAATTAAAAAGGACATTCCAAAATATACCCAGGCACTGTTCTGATAAAGTCTTTGCAGAAGTGAGTGATGAAGATTTTTTTTTTTTAAAGTCGCATTCTCTTTATTAAGGTAGCTTTTAGCAGTTATAGAACAGCCAAACTAGAATTGCTTTCATGTTTATATCAAGTCTACATTGTTCATTTAAGAGAAATTTCCTTAATTATTCCACCTCTGGCTCCTGTAACACTAGGCATAACAATCTTCTTGGCATTTATCATATATATATATATATATATATGTACTATAATTGTTGATTTACCTCCCTTGTTCTGTTGTAGAAAGCAGGAAATTGTCTAATTAGTCTTGATTTCTGACCAAATGACTAAGTAGTCCAGGGCAGATTCAAGGTTTGGCACACTATAACCTGTAGTCCAAACCAGGCTACTTACCTGTTTCTATACATTTGTGAGTTAAGAATGATTTTTACATTTTTATTTATTTTTTATTTTTTTTATTGTTGGTCATTCAAAATATTACATAGTTCTTAATACATCATATTTCACAGTTTGATTCAAGTGGGTTATGAACTCCCAATTTTACCCCGTATACAGATTGCTGTATTACATCAGTTACCCTTCCATTGATTGACATATTGCCTTTCTCGTGTCTGATGTATTCTGCTGTCTGTCCTATTCTCTACTATCCCCCCTCCCCTCCCCTCCCCTCCCTTTTTCTCTCTCTACCCCTTCTACTGTAAATCATTTCTTTCATTTGTATTATCTTGTCTTACCCCTCCTTTCCTCTTATATGTCATTTTTGTATAACCCTGAGGATCACCTTCCATTTCCATGCGATTTCCCTTCTCACTCCCTTTCCCTCCCACCTCTTATCCCTGTTTAATGTAAATCTTCTTCTCAAGCTCTTCGTCCCTACCCTGTCCTTGTTTAGATTTTTACATTTTTAAATGGTTGAAAAGAAATCAAAGGAAGACTACTTTGTGGAATTTAAGTTTCAGTCTTCACAAATAAAGTTTTATTGGAGCACAGTCGTGCTCATTTCACTTGTGTTACTGTCTTTGGCTGCATTGTGTACTACAACAGCAGAATTGAATGATTGCAACAGAGACCATATGGTCTGAACAGCCTAAAATATTTCTATCTGGCACTTTATAGAAGTACTTTGTTGACCATTTTCCTATTTTATGGGAAGCATGTAATTAATGCTTATTGTTTGAGTTATTTCAAATATAAATCTGAGTTTCGAGAAAGTTCTGATCCTAAAAGTGTTCAGTGAATGTTAATTGAATAACTTTATGACCTGTTTCTCTTGTTATCCATTTGTAAACTAAGTTTAGATCTTTGTGGTGCTGCTGCTTTTCTTGGAGCTAAACAATTACATAGTATTTCTCTTTTGAGGAACTTAAAGAGTACTGTTAATTCTTACAACTGAATCTATTTGATGGGCTGTAGAGGCATCAAGAGGTTAAGCTGACCAAGTTTTACACAGTAACTTTACTGACTTCATCAAAGAAGTGACATCATTCTTGGGCTGGGGTTGTGGCTCAGCGGTAGAGCGCTCACCTAGCACATTCGAGGCCCTGGGTTTGATCCTTAGCACCACATAAAAATAAATAAACAAAGGCATATAGGGCCGGGGATGTGGCTCAAGTGGTAGCGTGCTTGCCTGGCATGCGCGCGGCACTGGGTTTGATCCTCAGCACCACATACAAATAAAGATGTTGTGTCCGCCAAAAACTAAAAAGTATTAAAAAAAATTTCTCTCTTTAGAAAAATAAAAAAGGCATATAAAAAAATAGAAGTGACATCATTCTTAATGTGTTTATCTCTTTCTTTCTTTGCTGGGGCCTTTCTTTGTGATGAAAGAGAATTCATATAAAGCTGGGAATATTCATGAGCAAACTATTGTTAAGCTCTACCAAATGCATTATTCCTTATAGAAATTAGTTATCTTTATAGGCTCTTCAGTTCATTACCAGGTGAATTCATTTAAAAAAAAATTCATGGTTCAAAAAGTAAAGACTGCAGAGAATGATAGCAGTTGCCAAATGTCAATGAAGTGGTCATTTAAAACCACTATAAAAGTGTTTAGTGAATTGAATTATTATGCTTTTGATAGTCATATATCCACTTCCATTGACTGTAGAGGGATATACTTCAAGGAAGACATACAGGGAAGGTTATTTTTTTAATATTTATTTTTTAGTTGTATTTGGACACAATACTTTTGCCTTATTTATTTATTTTTATATGGTGCTGAGGATGGAACCCAGGGCTTTGCATGCGCTAGGTGAGCGCTCTACCACTGAGCCCCAGCCTCAGCCCCAGGGAAGGTTATTGTAAAGATACCAACATTCTTAGATTAAAGTGCTCAGAACACCCTGGTTGGAAATTACTTGAAGAGGAAAAGGGATGATCTAGAAGCATAAGGCAGTTATGAAAATGTTAGGATTGGAGTCTTCATTTAGATGTTTGGTATGTTAAAAGTACCTCTCAAGTATCAGTGATATAGGCATATGTAGATTGTTGAAATTCCTATATGATCCATAAATATAATTTTATCTCTTGGCTTCAACCTCCTAACATTAAAAATGTTGGTATGTTATTCTTCCTTTATCAGATCCATAATAAAACATAACCCTAGGGTTCTTTCCCAACCCTCACATGTTATTATTTTAGTTATAACAGACATTTTTAAAAATTATAGAATCTGAGAGTTGAAATTTTACTTGTAATAATTTAGCCCACTTCTTTTAGTTCCATCCAGTGTGATTTCTATACATGGATCAAGCAAGAAAAATATAGTTGCTTTTTACAAGCGGACATTAAATGGTCATATTTAGATAATTTATAATAACATTTTTCTTTCTTTCTTTCTTTTCTTTTTTTTTTTTTTTTTTTTTTTTTTTGGTGGTGCTGGGGTTTGGACCCACGGCTTAATGCATGCAAGGCAAGCACTCTATCAGCTGAGCTATATCCCCATCCCCTGGAATGTATTTGTTAAAAAATGTTTTGTTTTCTTACTGATTGATGGTATTCAAGAACAGACTGCTTGAGCTTGAAATATGCCTATTGTTTGGAGTAAGGCGTTTAAATGTTAATATTTGTTTTAGTATTTCCTTGCCTAAGCTGGTATTATCAAATAGCTTTATGCTGTGCTATCTTAATGAGGGAAATTTTGACTTTCCAGAGTGCCTTTGTTGCTATATTGGTACTAACTAAATTGGTAAGCCTTCTCTTCCAGCTTCTTTTTGAACATAAACGAGAGTAGTTTTTTGGGAGGGGAGGTAAGAGGCATGTGAGAAGGAAATCTAATACTTTTTATAGGTTTATATGCTTCACATGTGATGTGCCCAACCAGAAATAACAAGATACACACCAGATGTGAAAGCATCAGCTAATGTAATTATACTGGGGATCATCTTTACCATTTGATGGCTGAATTACATTGAACTCATTTCTTAGCTGTAACAGGATTTGGTATAGTTGCTTAAATTTGAATTGGGAGCTGAGTGCACTTGGGATTTCACTAGGAGTATTGGGTCCTATGTATTTTGTGTATTGTGAAGCCTGATAACCTGCAAAGCCTGGAATATTTAGATTCATGGCAAGACTTAGCTAGACAGAGAGGCATACTCCAGTGGAAGCTAACACCTTATTATGCTTTCTGTGGGCTCTTGCCTAGAAACTGAACCTGAAGGTATCCTGATCAGACACAATGCTGTTTTTAAGCAGCACTGTGAAAATAATAGGTCTCTTAGCTTGAGCTAGAAAGGTAATTTTGCATGCATTAAATATTTAACAGAGTGCTTGAACTGTGCTTATTTTGGCAAACAAATAGATCCCCAAATGAATCAAACAAATTGTAATATGTAACAAATTGAAATAATTGGATTTGTCTTAGGTAATTGAACTTAATATTTTGTTCTTCCTGTCTTTATCACATGCTCCAAAGAAAAGAATCTTTGGAGATGGCAGTGATTCTGAGCCTGGTCTGTGGACTCTTTTCACTCCCAGCCATGTAATAGCAAAAAGAGAGTACTTCAGGTGTTTATTTCACTCTGAAAGAGTTTTTAATAACAATTTTTAATGAAGCACAGCACATGGCATCATTATCATTTCTAACACAGAGAATTCATTTTCAATTTTGCTATCAAAGAAAAATGACAAATAGAGAATGCAAGAAAAACCAGATGGACTAACTGTATTAGGAGCTTAGTATGCATATTTTGTGTCACATATTAGCATTCATTAAGTCGAAAGGGAAAAAAATGAGTTTTGCATACATGCATTAAACTACCAATAAGGCTGGCAAAGTTCCAAGCTTGCTCTTGTGGATTAATTGTTTTATAACTGTTTTAATTAAAATTGTTCAGTATATGATTAACCTAAAAGTTTTAATTTCTACAAAACTGTTGAACAAATGAGACATTAATATTTTACATTAACTGTGGTGATATTGCTGTGGCTTTCAGAGAGCTTGCTTGCTCAAGTAAAACCTACCAAGTGGTTGGTAGAAAGCCCTCTGTGCTCATGCTGCTACCAAGAAAATCTGCAAATCAGAAACAGATTCTATAGATGAGCATTTATGTAGTCATCTACTTCCCTTTCATTCAGAGTATCAAGTTAGAGCCGGGCATGTGTCACAAATTGTCATGTTAAGGAAATAACATGACAGAAATCAATTCATTATGTTTGTCTCTCCTGTTTGGCTTCATAGTAGTGTTGGTGTAGCACATGAGATCCTTAAATTAGAAGGGATTGGCCATTAGGGACTGTGGAATTATTGATGTTAAATTCTGTGGTTTTATTTTAGAATATATAGGGGACAAATGTTAATTCTGGAGTCAAAGGAAAGGTAAGAAAGGTCTGAATGACCTGTCACTTTTATTTTATATTTTTTAGTTGATATCAGGCTAACAACGACAAAGCCCCATTGCATTTTCCAAATGGTAAAACTGAGGCCCAGTAAAATTTTATTGTCTATAGCTATGGGTAGCTGTGACTCCTTAAATATGCTCATCCCATGCCCCACTTTCCACCTGTACCTTCATCCTCATGTTAATTTATTGTTAGAAGGTTGGGAGGTCCTTATTCTGCTTCTGAGCCTTTTACTCTCACTCTACTCCATGTGTTTGGGTCATGGTACCATAGAAATTCAAGAAAATGGTGGTATTTTCAATCCCATAGAAGTATATTTTAAAAGATAAGGTTTATAATGCTCAGTGAAAAGGATTATGATAAAACTCAAGTTGTCCCAACTCTCTAGATGGTGATAAATTCTTTAGGATACTAGGCTGAGCTCATCTATTAGGTTGTGTGACACACTTGATAGAAGTAGGTTTATATCTGCAGGAATATGGGATGCAGCATCTGAACAACAGAAATACATCTGCTTTGTTCTTACGTAGAGTCTTAGGAGTCACAGCTAGTAATGTTTAAAGTGGGCTAGCCATGATTACTGTTATGATAAAGGGTGTAGAATACTATACATGCAATTTAGAAAGCAAGTTTAATACAACTTGGACTTCCTTGAAAATTATTTGGTGGTGATCACTGGGAATTACTTAAGTACCTTATAACTCACAATGTTTTTCATGATTTGAAATTAAACACACCCAAATGGAAGTCACACTGCCTACATATATCAAAACCAAATAACAAAATAGAGCCATAAAAACTGAAAGAAGCAAAACAAGACAACAACAGAGAATGTCTGGAAGAACCCATTCCACTCCACCATGTGACAGCTACTAAGAGAGTCACCTCACTGGCCCATCTGTTGAATTACACACCATTTAAACATTCATTTGCTGCTTGCCATCAGCTGTCATGCCATCCACTAAAAACAGAACTAATCCTCAGACAAAAGCTGTACTGAATAGTAAAGGATTAATAGAGTAGGAGGTATATTTGCATCAGAAAAACAAATAAGGGAAGTACAGCTGTTTATCTGACAAACAGTAGTACAAGCATAATTTTTGTTGTTTTGTTGTTGTTTTGGTACCGGGGACTGAACAACCCAGAGGTGCTTTACCACCGAACTATGCCCAGTCCTTTTTATTTTGAGATAGGGTCCCACTGAGTTCCTTAAGGGCTAGGGCTGGTCTTGAACTTGGGATCCTCCTGCTTCAGCCTCCCATAAGCATGGTTTTTATGATAGTAGACACGAGATATAGATATGATTAGGAAAATAGCCAGCCTCACAGTCAGGAAGTCCAAGTTGTATTAAACTTGCTTTCTAAATTGCATGTACAGTATTCTACATGCTTTATCATAACAGTAATCATGGGTAGCCCACTTTAAACATTACTAGAAGATAAGAAACTACCTACTATTCCTACACAGTACTTAATGCAGACTAATATATTTAAGCACATGATAATCTTTGTGAAGATATTTTGTCAGTTGAAGTTAAGTAAATATTTCCTATTTTCCATGAACCTAGAAAACAAGTTTCCTCATAGTCTCTTAGAAAAACTATTAAAATGACCTCATGACTGATGGTATTTGGCCTGAAAATTCTACTGGAATTAATCAGTGTTAGCCCTATGTTGTTGATCTTTTTAAAACTTATGGCGAGCCATATGTTTATACCAGATGAAATAGGTGTGATTGGATGCAGGTACTATTTCTGGAAGAAAGACCAAAATTATGTTCTACTAACAAATTAATGTTATTTTTTCTCCCTTCACAAATAGGTAACCTTTTGATATATATAGCAAGAATCTGTCATTTTCTCTCCCTGTTAATATATGCAAAAATCATTTGTTGGTCAGAGTAGAGGCAGGGATGGGGTGGTGTTGAGGAGCCTGTAAGGCAATATAGTATTCTGTTTACTAACAATAATTGTGCTTGCAATAGTGTTCATTATATTATTCTTCTGGGAAATAGAATGCTTTATACACACTTCGGTATGTGAAATATCTCTCTCACACATATCTTTGTTTATTGGAGAAAAATTTTGAAAATAAAAACAAAAAATACAAAATGTTATCTATAACAAAAAATACAAAATGTTATCTATAATCCTATCACTTAGAGTACCCCCCCTTTATTTGGGGGGGTACTAGAGATTGAACCCAAGGGAACTTAACTACTGAGCTACATTTCCCAGCCCTTTTTATTTTATATTTTGAGACAGGATCTTGCTAAATAAGTTGCTTAGGGCCTCACTGAGTTACTGAGGTTGGCTTTGAAATTGCAGTCCTCTTGCCTCAGTTCCTGAGTTGCTAGGGTTACAGACATGAGCCATGTTCCTGGCTAGAAAATCTCTTAAAACAAAAACAAAAACAAAACAACCCACTTATACCTTCCCATTATTTGTGTGTGTGTGTGTGTGTGTGTGTGTATGTGTTTATGTATATGTGTGTGTTTGTGTGCATCAGAATATATGTCCTCTCTTATGAATTCAGTTTTTTTTTGGGTGGTGGGGGTGGGTGGGCACTTGACCACTGAGCCACATCCCCAGTCCTATTTTGTATTTTATTTAGGGACAAGGTCTTAATTAGTTGCTTAGCTCCTTACCTTTGCTGAGGCTGGCTTTGAACTCTTTATCCTCCTGCCTCAGCCTCTCGAACTGCAGGATTACAGATGAGTTCAGATTTTAATTAAACAAATACATTCGTGTGTGTGTGTGTGTGTGTGTGTGTGTGTATGTGTATAAAAATCTGACTTTTAAATTTATTATATTGTATTTTGACATGTTTCAAAATTCTTAATTTTAATAGCTATACAGAGTACCACCATTTGGCATATCATAGTTTATTTTCCTAGTTCTCTCTAATCTTTAACAATTAGTTTTTTTCTAATATTTAAGTATTGTAAATAAACATTATGTTATAGGTATTAAAATTAAATAGGCTATATTGAGCTCCTCTTTAGTATATAGACACTTCATAAAAGTTAAATTTTGATGGGCAAGAGAACTCTGGATTTTGAAACTTCTTAAAAGGTGATTTGTTTTCCTATTAAAGAAAAGAGAAAAAATTTGTTTTTTTCTTATTCATGAAGTAGGTATGTGTTGTTTGTTGCATTTATGTAGGAGATAGCTCTGACATATTCATACTCCACTGTTGGCTTTGAAATTCTTAGTTATTCTATTGTTGAACTCATTTATTAAATACCTTTTATCACATGCTTTGTTACAGATCTGAAGTTACAGAGATGGGAGATCTGGTTTCTCTTTCTACAGTCCAGTGACATAATAGATAGAAGGGTGTAGAGTGTTTCAGCCTATAGACTTGAGATTATAAATTCAAATGTTTCTGCTTAGATGACTGCTGTGACTTACATTATCAAACAGGTGATTTAGGAGCATATATATCAGAGAGGCTTCTTTACTTTCCTTCTCCAACCCCTCCATCATAGATGTTTTTATTCTTCTTTAAAGTTGAGTTCTGGAATTCCAAGCTTTGTGGACAAGACCTGAATAAGGCAGCAAGGGAAGTGTCCTTTTCATGAGAGTACAGCTTGAGCACTTCTGAGGGTCATATGGTGTAGTCACTCTGCTCTGGTATTGCTTTAAGGTCCTTTCCAGCCCTAAAAAATTGTGATTTGCTGATACTCAGGCCTCCAGACAGTCTAGTACTGAAGGTTTCAAACAAGGAAAAGGTTTCAAACATTGAAATTTTAGTAAAGGGGGAAAAATTATATGCCTCCTTTTTGAGATACCAGTTGAAATATAGACTCTAAAATGAAAGGAAGGAGAAAAGTGCATCTACCCATCCTAGGAAATTAGATAGGAATTTAGAGTGCTTCTTCATCTTATGTAAGAAAAAATTAGTCATGGAATGATTATTTTTAATAATTGTTCAAAAAAAAAATTTAGGGCTTCAAATTGGAAAGATATTTCCTGTGGCTCAAACTTCAAGATAGGAGTATTTTGGCATAGAAAGACTCCAGAAAACATTGTTTATTATAAGATGAAAACAAAGGAAAACCATTTTTTTTAAGTGGAACATTGGGTCCTGGGTGAATGGTGGCTATTAAGTTCTTTCTTTTATAAAAAGAAAAGTTTTATGCACAGGAGCCTCCTCCCCAAGGTCCAGAGCATAATTGTAAGCTGTGTGGCTGCCCATTTCTTACTTGATTTGCTTATACTTCACTTTTATCACCTTCTGCATGCATCTCTGGAATGACTGCCTGTGAAGGGACTCTGGTGAAGGAGAAAGTCGATAGTTCTTACTAATTGTGAACATTGAACTATAAGGTGATAAGTATTGAAAAAAGGAATGAGCAGATGTAATGCAGAATATTTTAATTAACTCTTTGGTGGCTATTGCTTCTGCTTTGTGTGTGTGTGTGTATGTATGTGCATGTCAGTTTGTGTGTGCACACCTAGAGGTGTATTTCACTGCTCTCTTGGATTTGGAAGCCTTTTATCTAAGAATATAAGTATGAGATGGATTTCAGGGTTTCTTTTCATTGATTATGACTAGTAGCTATTGAATAGATTTAAAGTCCCAAAGGTGCTGTTGGTTCTTTAGGGATAACTAGATTTGTTCTTCTCCCTTAAGGCCATTGGATGAGGTGCAGTTTACATAGGGAAGATTAATTATTATTATATTTCTTATATTTTATTTCATTTTCTACTGTCATTCAGAACATTCTTAGAACTAGTTTAGAAAATGTGCAGTGTAACAGAATTAAAATAAGCAGATGAGAAACTGGGGTAAGAGGAAACAGGAAAAATAGGATAAAACCATGTTAAGGCTAATGGGCAGAAACACACAGGAGAAAGTCTTATGCAAGAGACAGAAGTGGGTCATGTGTTAAGCTTTCCAGGGGGCAGAACAAAGAGGAAAATGTACAGCTTTTCTTGAGACATCCCCTCAGTGGAGGGGATGAGACCATGAACTCTTTCTTCAATATACCCATAAAAATAATAATAGTGATTTGTGAAACTGTTGTTTTTATACTGTCTAACAATGCAGATTACTAGCTCTGAAATAGAGCATGGTTTCAAAGAAAGAGTAATTATGCAGGGTCAAGATTTTTGTTACATCTAGGCAGCTCTGAAAGGGCTTTCTGGAGCCAAGGACAACATCTAGAACTTGTTGAGGAGAGGATCAGCACACCTGTCCTCAGGCAGTCTTCCGCAAATAATCTCTATCCCAGCTGGAGCTGGCATCATTTCATGAAAGTTTCTAGTGATGTTATGGCCAATTAGTTGGCCAGAATCCTAGACACCCAGGGATGGAGATGTCTATCTTAACTGTCTTCCCTGCTGATCTCTCTTTCTTGGTTCAACAGATCTCTTGCAAGGATTAGGCATGTGAATTGATGTAGTTTTTTGGTTGGAGAGGGCAGTTAAATGCCAATTGTGAGCTTTGGGCTCTGGCTATTCTGGGAACCACTGGAAATTTGCAAACCACCAATAGCTCATTTTGTGTTAGCTACTGGGTAACTGTTCAGTGACTGTTACTTCAATTCATAGCACTGAATGACTGCATTCAAACCAGTCATATTTCTAGAGTTTGTTCCTAGAATCAAATCAAATAGTTGGTAAACACTTTCATTAGATAATTCAGTTTAAGCCCTTGTGCCCACTTTTCTGCTTCTCTGTTGTTACTAGCTCTAGGTACTTAAAAAAAATTCTCAGAAGGGCTGTGTTTTTAAAAACAGGGATTGAATTCTGTATTTTAGTGTGGGACACAGAAGGAGACTGTCTGGTTAAGACAAGAGATTGTGGTACTAAGAAAGGAAATTGGCAGGCCCGTCCCTGGCACTTTTAGTTAAGAAAAGAAAGGGAATGACAGGCTGGCTGGGGATTATATTAAAGGGAACCTTGATCCTCATATGACCTTATTCCCTGAACCTAGAAGGATGGTCTGCCTATGTGGCAGTCAGTCAATTTAGAGAGGTTAAGACAGACTTGTTCTGCTTTCTGCCCCATATATTTAGAGGCCTAATGGAGAGACAGAAACTTGTTAGGGAATAATCATGACTGTTCTGGCTGAGTGCTTCCTTCACTTAGCCAAAAGCCAGCCTCACCAATGCCCATGGCCAAGTTTGTGTCCACACAAGTTGTTTGTAAGGAGAGAAAAGATTCTCATTAAGAACTTGGCTCTAAAATTGCATCAGAGTAAGGCTATGTGTTTCTCTCTATAGCCTTATCAATGGAAGGTCTTGTTTTAATTTTGGAAGGTCTTGTTTTAATTTTAGGGTAACTTTGCCAGGTTTGATATAGATTAGTTACTCCAAAAGTCCAATCAACTTTTTAACATGAGTATCTGTATCAGCATGTGCTCCTCAGACCAAAAGGGGATTGAGGGGACTATTATACCAATCTAATGTCAAAACCTAGAAGTCTGAAATAAGGATTTAACTGATTTTGTTTTGTTTTGTTTAAAGTTTAAAGCATACTTTTTCCTAGTTCCTAAGCAAGTTCACATATTTTTCTAAAATGTGAAATGTTTTCAACATAGTGCAAATTCTTAATTTATATTTTTACCATTTAACAACAGGAGGGTTTGTTCTTATTTTGTAAATAGAGTCAAAAGCACGCTTAGAAAGTGACAGGTCACCCAGTGAGTCCAGGACAAGGTTGAAGACTGCTGTTTTTATACTCTGACCATTATTCTGATCCTATACTTAACAAATTGTTTATGAAATTTCATTGAGTTATTACATAAAAAGCAATTTCAGGAACGATTCTTGGAACAGGTAAATGGATAAAATGTTTCTAGGATAATTTATCTGTAGTTTGTGTGTGTTATCTGGCTGTCACTATTTAGAGGCAGAGTGGCATAGTGGCATAGTAGTTAGGAGCATGAATCCTGGAAATCCACTGTCTGTCTCCAGGTCCTTTTCTGATATCTCGGGTATGTGACCTTCACTCATCTACGAAATGGGGATGACTGGAGTCCCTGTCAGGTTAATGCAGCAACACATCTGAATTCTTTAGAGCACTGCTTGAGACATTGTGAACACTCAGTACATGAGGGTGGTTATTGCCATTTTATATTTATTATTAATACTATCAGATGTGTAGCTTGCCTCAGAGTTCATCACAGGGACATGTGATTAGTGGGTGAGTAGAGGATAAGAACTGAGGAACTTGAATTAACTAATTTTTATTTATTGATTAAAAAGGATGCAAACAACAGTGGAGGGCATAATAAAATTATGGACCACTTATAATGTGCAAGAAAATTGTTCATCTGAGTTCCTCTGGTGTAGCAGGTTAGATGGCTAAGGTAGGAGTAGTGATCTGGATGTTCTGTGGAGTGGCAGTGAGAGACAAGAAGGCAGTCAGGACAGAAGGTGTGCTGGGGGACAGATTCTGATGATTTTTGTTCACCACATTCTGTACGTTGGATTTCACAGTGTATTATTTGGTTTTATTTGTTAGATTAGACTCAGTGTCTTTAACCCTGTGACTGACAGTTAACAGTGGTGTAGGATTATGATAAGAAAAATCTGGTCTGACTATAGTTTTTTCTTTATAATGCTTTCAATTTTGCAAAAAGAGGAAGAAAATTCCTGCTTCTCTATTCTGGGGATCTTACGAAAGCTAATAAGGAGTCTCTGGTGCTCTAAACTCCTTTAAATAGCCCAAAGGTGAGACTTAGACTGTTATATCTGACTGTGTCCTACTTCTTGGATAACAAGCTGTTTAGATGTTAGAACTTTTTTGAATTGCATAAAACTTATATCTTTGTATTTGTTTATATTGCTATTTCAAATAAATAAATAAACCTGACTTGGTGGTGATACATGGCTATAATCCTAACTACTCAGGAGATTGAGGCAGGTGGATTGCAACTGTTTTCTGACTATGTTGCAATTATGGTAGTAAAAGTCTCACTTAGAAGTGAAATTGAGGGCTGGGGATGTGGCTCAAGCAGTAGCGCGCTCACCTGGCATGCGTGTGGCCCGGGTTCGATCCTCCAGCACCACATACAAACAAAGATGTTGTGTCCGCCAATAACTAAAAAATAAATAAATATTTTAAAAAAAAAGAAGTGAAATTGATGTGCGTGTTTTTTTTTTTTTTTAATGTCTAGGTGCTTTTCAAGGACATACAACTTCTCATCTATTTTTAAATGGTAAAATCACAATGTACAGTTTTGTTGTCTTTATTTAACATTCCTTGAGATTATCAGCTGATGGAAAATTCTCCGAGAGATTGAAAGTCTAAACTATTTGAATTCCTTGTTTTGAGTGTGTGTGTGTGTGTGTGTGTGTGTGTGTGTGTGTGTGTATGTAGGGGTTTCTGAAGTCATATAGACCATCAGAGCTGGGAGAGTTTAGAGGGCCTCTCTATTTATAATGTTTTTGTATTATAAATAGGAGCTGGAAGCCCAGACAGGTGAGGTATTTTGCCCAATATTGAGATTTAGTTTGTGGTCCCCTATTGGCCTCCTAGTTGCTTATCACTTTGCTTTGACTAATAGTGATAACTGACATCTCTGACAGTCCAGTGCCCACATTTCCCAGGGTCTTCCCAATCTTCAAAAGAAATCTGCATTGTATTACTAGTTTATGCTGACTACCTTTTATTATGTTTGGATTGTTTGAAAGTTGGTTACTTGTGTACTTTTGTAAAACTAGAGTGCTCAGCTGGAAAACCCAGCATTAACCTAGCCTTTTTTCAGGTAATAGTGAATATATTGCTTTTTATAGAACTAGAATTGAGAGAGCTATTGATTTGAGGAGTGGTGAAAAGAGATGAAATCTTGTCCTCAGCAAGAGGCCCATATGGAAGAAAAGACAAACGGGATCTCACAGTGGCTAGGGAAATGGTAATGCTCAGATGCTGAGCTATCTGATTTTGAGTTTTGTTTTTGAAACCACTGGTTTGTTTTTTATTTTTAAAATTTTTCATATATTCTTAAAGCCTTCCTGGAAAGATTTAGTTTGGAGCCCTTGCTCCTTATTTACTCCTCTAGGTTAAATGTACTAGACCATCTGTTGTTCATTTCATAGTTACATTAAATTCTATGCTTTGCCTGGGTTGTGAGCAACAAAAGCAAACTTAGAAGCGGGAACATTTGCAAGGCACAATAGCATTTAGCCTAAATGGTGGTTTCTAGAAGTGCAACTTTCAAATGAGCTGAGATTTTCTTTTGAGTTTTGTGATCAGTAATTTAAAACTATGGACCTTTGCAGTTCTCGGAGAAACCTCTTTGAGACCTTGGACTGTTTTTATTCCAAAATAAGCTCATGGTTAAGCCAGCAGTAATGCTGATAAATTGCTTTTAATGTACTTGGGACTGATGGATAGTGACAAGTTCTGAGGCTGACCTATGAAATCTGGAAGAGCTCATTGTGGAGACCAGTATTCTTTAGGGGTAGGCACAGGAAAAGTTAGTCCTATTCTTGTACAAGTATTTCTTGGAGGAAGCCAGGCCTATGGATCTAGGGGCCAGAGCAGAGACATGGAGAATAGCACTGCTGGCATTATCAACCTCTGCCAAGGCTGAACTGAACTTTCTGAGGGAGATCTAGAGTTATTCATAGCTGTGTATTATCTTGTGAATTAAGGGTAATGGATGGGACCACTGTATGCAAAAGCACAATTTATATTCTACTTGGGTCTTAGAACTAAGTTGCTCTTTCAAATAATTTTATGGTAAGTAGCGGTCTTTCTGATAGGATTTCTGTTGCAAGTTGAACAAAAAAGATAAGGAAATGGGGTTATTACCTAACCAAATTGCTTCATGTCCAGATACACTGAACTGGCACTTTGGTTGGAGTTGGCCTGGAGTTTTCAGGCACTCACTTGTGTCCTTTGTATGGCTGTGCGTGGGGTTGTATTTCCTATCTCTTCTCTACTTTTGTTCCTTTAAGAAAGGAGGAAGTGGAGCTGTGACAGATATATTGCCAGATAGCACACAATAGCACACAAACTAGAAAGACATGGCATGAGCCATTCACAGAGACAGATTTACACTCTGTGCTGCCCTCAGACTGTAGATCCATCTATTTCAAAGAAACAACCAGCCCACTGTATTATATTTCAGGGAGAGACACAGCTTAAAAGAGAGATGCTGACTCCCCTGTTTAGCTTGTGCCAATAATGCTTCACATTTTGCTGTAGTCTATTACTTTTGTGGGGAGGAGGAAGTTTGTTTGGCAAAATGGAAAGCTTGTTTCTAGAAATGGAAGAAGGGAGATACTAGAAGTAACTGTTTGGCTTTGCTCTCACTTTAGTGAAGTATATATGTGTAGTTTTGCTGGATTTTGTTTCTCTCCAGCTAACTGTGCTATCAGAAATGGAAGTATTATAGTTACTTCATAACAAGAAAAACAAAGCTAGGCAAATTGTGATTGATGTAAGGCCACAGTGTTTGACATTCATGGGTTTTCTGGTTTTCTCCATGGATGTGTTTCCTGACGATAGAGCAGAATTAACATGTGTGTAAGTTTTTTTCATTGACATTACATGGGTAATAGCATTGATAGTGCTTTAGAGTATGGATTCTGGGAACCAGGCTGCCAGGATTTACACCCAGGCTCAAGCTTACCTTTAAAAATGGGGATTACAATTTTGCCATATTTTGAAGCTCTGAGAATTAAGTGTAGTGATTGCATATTAAGACACTTGGAGTTCAGTAAACATTTGCTATTGCATTTTTAAAATGTTTGTTGGTTTATGGAAAATGACATGTGTGATATGGTAGATTATTCTGTGAATATTTCACATATAAAAAATAATTGGTTAAGGGGCTGGGGATGTGGCTCAAGTGGTGGTGCGCTCGCCTGGCATGCGTGTGGCCCGGGTTCGATCCTCAGCACCACATACAAACAAAGATGTTGTGTCCACCAAAAACTGAAAAATAAATATTAAAAACATCTCTCTGTCTCTCTCTCTCAAAAATTGGTTAAAATCTTCCCAGGTTGATAGACTTAAAGAATTAAAAAAAAAAAAAAAAAAAGGGCTAGGATTGTGGCTCAGTGGTAGAATGCTCGCCTAGCACGGGCAGGACCCAGGTTTGATCCTCAGCACCACATAAAAATAAAGGCATTGTGTTGTGTCCATGTACAACAAAAATAAATAAATAAATAAATATTAAAAAATAAAAAAAAAAGCTTTTGAGAGTCATCTGTGTTTGGAAGAAATTGGGAAAACAGAGGACAGTATGTATAGTTTTACAGTTTTACAAGTTGGGCTTGTGAAATATTTGATTATAGTTTTTTTTTTAATATTTATTTTTTAGTTGTAGTTGGATACCTTTATTTGTTGTTATGTGCTGCTGAGGATCAAACCCAGGGCCTCGAGCTTGATAGGTGAACGCACTGCCACTGAGCCACAACGCCAGCCCTTGATTATAGTTTTGTGTTAGGAATAATTAATTTTGAGAAAGTAGTGAATGCTGATTATATATATATCCTATATAGAGTATGTTTTTTTTTTAAATTAATTTTAACTGTTTTAAACAGTTAAGGGTTGCCTTTCTCAGATGAATTTACAGGTAAGAAAAATTATTTTTTTGAAACTAAAGATACTTGAGTAAAATCAGTTATCAGTTTTTGATTAAATAATTTTTCGGTTTACTTTTAACATTGTATATTTGACTACATGAATATTACATTTTTAAGATGTTTCGGGAGAACATTGTTTATTCTGTTATACTTCTGGAAAAGTATAATTGTGTGTTTGTTTTATTTTTGTAATGGAATAGGTTTACGCACACTGTCTTACACTAAGTAGAAATCCTGCAGTGGTTGTTCTTCAGAAGTAGCTAATTGATCGTAGAGGTCTTTCACCTTTTTTGTTAGACTGATTCCCAAGTGCTTTTTTTTCCGCAGGGGTGGGGGGGGAGCGGGAGGCTCTTGTGAATGGCATAGTTTTCCTAATTTCTCTTTCAGTTGATTCATCATTGGTGTATAGAAGTGCAATTGATTTATGGATGTTGATTTTTATATCCTGCCATTTTGCTGAATTTGTTTGAGCTCTAGAAGTTTTCTGGTGGGGTTTTTGGGTCTTCTAAATAAGGATAATGTTGTCAGCATATAGGGATAGTTTGAGCTTTTCCTTTTCTTTTTTTTTTTAATATTTATTTTTTAATTATCGGCAGACACAACATCTTTGTTTGTACGTGGTGCTGAGGATCGAACCCGGGCCGCACGCATGCCAGGCGAGTGTGCTACCGCTTGAGCCACATCCCCAGCCCGAGCTTTTCTTTTTCTATTCATATCTCTTTAATTTCTTTCTTTTGCCTAATTGCTCTGGCTAGAATTTCAAGGAATACATTGATTAGAAATAGTTAAAGGCAGCATCTCTGTCATATTCAGTTTTTAGAGGGAATGCTTTCAGTTTTTCTCCATTTAGAATGATGTTAGCCTTGAATTTACCATATATAGCTTTTACAATGTTGAGGTATATTCCTACTTTTCTAATTTTTCTAGTGCTTTGAAGATAAATGGATATATTTTTGTCAAATGCTTTTTCTGCATCTATTGAGATAACCATGTGATTCTTGTCAAGTCTATTGATGTGGGTGAATTATCTTAGAAGATGGAAAGATCTCCCATGTTCTTGGATAGGCAGAATTAATATTGTCAAAATGGCTATACTACCAAAAGCGCTATGCAGATCTAATACAATTCCTATTAAAATTCCAATGATGTTCTTCATAGAAATAGTAAAGACAGTCATGAAATTCAAGAGGCCCTGAGCATTCCATAGCAAGAAAAGTGAAGCAAGAAGCACCAGAATACCAGACCTTAAATTATACTACAGAGCTACAGTAACAAAAACAGCGTGATATTGGCACCAAAACAGATATGAAGACCAACGGAACGAAGTAGAAAACACAGAGACAAACCCATATCAATACTGTTATTTCATATTAGACAAAGGTGTCATAAACATACATTGTAGAAAAATATAGCATGTTCAACAAATATTGCTGGGAAAACTGGAAATCCCATATGTAACAGTATGAAATTTAACCCTCCTCTCTCTGACCTTGCACAAAACTCACTCAAAGTGGACCAAGGAACTAGGCATTAGACCAGAGATCATGTGTCTTCTGGAAGACAGTGTAGGCCCACTTCTCCATCATATCAGCTTAGGAACCTACTTCCTAAACAAGACTCCTGAAGTGCAAAGTAAAATCAAGAGTCGGTAAATGGGATGTGATCAAATTAAAAAGATCATTCACATCAAAAGAAACAATGAAGAGTATAAATAGAGTGCCTCCAGAATGGGAGAAACCCTTTGCCACCTGCACTTCAGATAGAGCATTTGTCTTCAGGATATGTGAAGAACTAGAAAAACTTAACATCAAAAAAAGTAACCAAATAACCCTTTCGGTAATTGGGCAAAGGAACTAAATAGGCACTTCATAGAAGAAGAAATATAAATGGTCACCAAATATATGAAAAAATGCTCTACATCTCCAGCAATTAAAGAAATGCAAATTAAAACTTTGCTGAGATTTCATTTCACTTCAGTGAGAATGCCAATCAATAATCAAGAATTCAAGCAATAATAAATGTTGCCATTTATGTGGGGGAAAAGGTACACTCATACATTGCTGATGGGAGTGCAAATTTGCACAACCACTCTGGAAGGCAATATGGAGATACCTGAAAAAACTAGGAATAGAACTTCCATTTGACCTGGTTATACCACTCTTTGGTATATATCTAACTGAGTTAAAATCAGCATACTTCAGTGAGGCAGCCACATCAGTGTTTATAGCAGCTTAACTCACATAGCTAAGCTATGGAACCAACAAATCTAGGTGCCCTTCAATAGGTGAATCGGTAAAGAAAATGTGGTGTATATATACACAATGGAATATTACTTGGCCATAAAAGATGACTTTATGACTTGCTGGTAAATGGATGAATCTGGAGATTCTTGTGCTAAGTGAAATAAGCCAATCCCCCAAAGCAGAAAGTCAGATTATCTCTTTGCTTTGTGGATGCTAACACACAACAAGGTGAATGGCAACTGGGGAGAAATAGAAGTTCCATAGATTAGACAAAGTGGAATGAAAGGAAGGAAGAGGAGATAGAAATAGGAAAAACAATGGAATGAATCTGACATAACTTTCTTATTTTCACCTATGAATATACTACAGTGAAACTCCACATTGATATACAACCACAAGAATAAGTTATACTCCATGTGTATATAATATGTCAAAATATACTCTGCTGTCATATATCTAAAAAGAACAACAACAACAAAAAAGTAGTAGTTCATTGATTCAGGTCATTTGTTGATTGGTTTGGAATTACTGAGTATGCCTAGGTAGAGATTTTGAGTTGGCTTTTGAGGATTTTGTTTTGCAGTTGTAGTCTATGTGGCAAATAATTATCTGATTCAGTTCAAGTTTATATAAAACCTTGGGTGAATTTATGTTAAACAGCTATTAGAATGTCTTTTCCCAGGCCTATCATTATTCTTTGTTTGTTGTATGTGCACACATACTCACATGGACACATTTGTATTGAGATTTTTTTTTAAAAAAATATTTTTTAGTTGTAGTTGGACACAATACCTTTATTTTATTCGGTTTTTTTTAACGTGATGCTGAGGATCGAACCCAGGGCCTTGCACATGCTAGGTGAGTGCTCTACCGCTGAGCCACAATCCCAGCCCCTTAAACTGTTTTAAGTGATTAAAAAAAAAAAAAAAAACACACATTGCAAAAGTTATCATCTTAGCCATTTTAAGTGTAGAGTTTTAGTGTTAAGTATATTAATATTTGTCATGCAAAAGGCCTCTAGAACTTTTTTCTCTTGTGAATCTGAAACTTTATACCCATTTAACAACTCTCCATCTGCTGTTCCCCTAGCTTCTGGTCCCCACTGTTCTTTTTTTTTTTTTTTTTCCCATGAATTTATTTCAGTTACATCATCTAAATGAAATTATACAGTAGTAGTCTTCTTTTCTAACTACCTTATTTCACTTGGCCTAATGTCCTCAAGGTCTACCTATGTTGTAGCATGTAAGAGCATTTCCTTCCTACTAGAGCCTGGGAAATATTACCTTGTTTATACCACATTTTTTAATCCACTTATCTTTTGATGGATAGTTGAGTGGCTTCTAACTCTTGGCTAACGTGCATAATACAGTTATGAACATGGTGTGTAAATGTTTCTTCAAGACACTCTTATTCCTCTGGAATGTACCCAGAAATGGAATTGTTACATCATGGCAGTTCTATGTTTTTATTTATTTATTTATTTAATTTCAAGAAACTCCATTACTGGTTTCTATGGTGGGCATACTGTTTTATAGTCTAACAGTGCACAAGATCCCCATGCCTGTCTTTTTTTTTTTTTTTTCTTTTTAGTTGTCAATGGATCTTTATTTTATTTATATGCAGTGCTGAGAATCCAACCCAGTGCCTTGTGTATGCTAGGCAGGCACTCTACCACTGAGCTATGACCCCAGGGCCCCATGCCTGTCTTTTAAACAGCTCTTACCAAACAGGACAGCTGTGAAGGTTAGGGTGATCTCTTTCAAGATTCCTCAGGCTCTTGGAATCAGCCCTCTTCAGTACTGATTAATTATTTTTGTTAAGGTCATATTGGTGGATCAGGGTCTGTATGTAGTTTGTTACTGAATTATGCACAGAATGTTGGCCTGGATGTAGGGAAATACAGGCTGCAATTGTTTTGAGTGATAATAGTCAAGTCACCTCAACGTTTTGCATTTGGATAACTTTAGATTTCTTGAGGATATTGTTTCCTATGTCTTTCTCAGTAGGTGGTAAGGATACACCTATTATATAGATAAAGGGCTGGAGAAAGGGTAGAATAGTGAAGAGGCTGCTGTAATAATGCACACATGAGATGGGCTATCCACTTGTACCTTGGGACAAGTGGTTAGGCCTTTCTCTGAAATGGCAGCCGCTTTTATGCCTTAGGAACAGTGGTGATAAGAGCTGCCCCCAGAGCTTTGAGGGAAGACTTGATGGATCCATTCCTCCTGCTGTTTTTTTTTTTTTTTTTGGCTAGTGCTGTCTTTACACCCTGTTGCCGTTTATGTTTTTTGATGAATGATTAATTAGAAAAATAATCATTTGTAAATTGTGAGTGAACCAGACATTTGGCCCTGCCTGTAGGGAAATGGCGCCTTTGAGCTGGGCGTAACT
The DNA here is from genome assembly GCF_045843805.1 of Urocitellus parryii. Lineage (NCBI taxonomy): Eukaryota > Metazoa > Chordata > Mammalia > Rodentia > Sciuridae > Urocitellus > Urocitellus parryii. The sequence continues at coordinate 24,927,089 of NC_135539.1, read as the reverse complement.
TGCAGCCAGTACATCAGAGCTGCAGTATTCCCAGACCAGTGATGAATTTACATGAAGTTCCTTTTCAGCATGTTAATGACTGTTACAGCTGAGTAATTAGTGAAAAATAATAGCATATGGGAAGAGTTAATATTTAATGCTTCTATATCATGTTTAGCTTAGTGCAAAATATGCATTTTGTAGGAAATGAGAGTCATGTACTTATAGACAAAGTTGGCTGGTCAAAGCTTCAGTTTTTGTTTCTTTTCTTTATACTTCATTAATTAAAAAGATAAAGTGGGTTGTTGCTGAGGTGGATTTCACTAAGGGAGGTTTTTCTGTAAGTTTTAAGTCACAAGACACTTCTTTTCCTGGCAGTTTGAATCTATATGTTTGGTCTACATCATTGATTAAATGCTGGGTGTGCACAAAGGAATATACTCTCTCTCAAATACAGCTTTCATCAAATTATTCTTCTGCTTAAAAACGCCGGTGACTTTCCATTGCTTCTAGGATGAAAGCTGTACTCAACAATCTGGCCTTTAAGGGCCTCTGCTGCGACCCAGCCTCTTTTTACGTTTTATTTCCTAAGAACTCCATGTGGCCCTTTTGCTTAAGCCAGAGTGGTTGATTCCATGTCCCTCTAACATGCTGGAGGTTTTTTCACTTTGTACTTCAGTTCAGGTCATTTTGGGGCATGAAATGACCTTGTTTTTTTCTCTTCCTCTCTCAGTCTCACTCTTCCCCCAAGCCCCTGTTTTAGGAATTTCTTTATCTTCATTGGATGGGAACCAGCTCATTTTGGAATATAGAGGAAACTGAAAGTTCAGCAAATACTAGTAATTTTTTGGAGTGGGCTTTGTTTTATATATAAATATCTGCATTAGTGGTAGGGATTTTGATTATTCTTATTTTGACAATACCACATATGTCTTAAAGTTTCTTTATTGGAAAATTACAGGACAAAATATAAATGCTGGGAATATGCACCACACCAAATTATGAGATTAACCAGATAATCTTCAACAAATCAAATCTATGATAATTTGAAAGCGAATAATTTATATTTCAAAAGCAGGAATAACAGCATTGCAAAATTATAACTGAGTCCACATTGATGTTGCATTGATAATAAATCATCTGGAGAATTGTAAATTCTGAATTCCAACTATTGGTGCTTGTGGGTACACATTACAGTGTATGTGAATGTAGCATTGTACAGTTGCTCAAGTTCTTGGTAGACCAATTCTGAGTTCTTTATATATTCTCCTAACTTGCTGATTTTAACATATCAATAAAGGCTTTTAGGAGTCTATCTTACTTATGAGGCAACCAATAAGTAGTTCTTAGTTACAGTAAAGAAAACAAGTATCTGTGGAATTGTACATGTGGTTGTCAGTGGTTCTAGGATCTTACTTTAAGAGATGTTAGATCAGCTGATAAATGATATTAGACATTTTGAATAGGATTAATATAAGGACACTATCAGAATAATTTCTTTATCTAATTGTATTTTCTCCCCAAACCGTAAGTCTGAAGGCTTCTGATATTCAAATATCATTTTTTAAAATACCCCTTTATTTGCCAACTCCTTTAAACCTGGCCCAGATTTAAGATCAACAGCTGTGTGAATATTTTTTTTTTCCTTTTCTTTTGCTGTGCTGCTTCTATCACATTGAAATACCCTGGCACTTTTTTTTTTTTTTGAAAACACAAAAGAGGATTAGGCCATATAATGGACTATTTATGTGTCAAATTAAATGTTTTATGCTGAGCCTGTTTTTGAGTTATGCAAGCAGTAAAAATATGTATTAAGCTGCCAAGCCTTTTAAAAAATGCATATTATTTAGCTGATAGCTTGCAACAGTCTGATGGACTCATAATGGTGTTTTGAGTAAATATGTATTTGAACAATTTATGAGACTTATGTTTACATGTGTATTAAACAGCTTGAGGAGGGAGTGACCAAAAGTTATTACCAGTTGTCTGGTGACCAATTTGAAATGAATCCATGGATTTCCTTTAGTGTGGAGTAAACAGGTTTCCCTATCACGGGACCAGACTATATAATCAGTGTGTGTTGCTCACCCCCCGAGAGCTGTATTTTGGTTGAATGAGGCAATGGAGTCTCAACTACCTTAGATTCACGTGTATGAGCTATTTTATTTCATTTTGTGCCTGGCAATTATTGTACCTGGAAATGTTCATAGAATACAAGTTGTGCATAACAATACATTCTGCTCTTGGGAATAGGAATTGTGCTTATTTCTTTGGCATCTACCTTCTAGAAAAATGAACTTGAAGTTTTTATGATATATCTTTGTCAATTTTGCGTATTTTCATCTTCACTTACTTTCAAATTATACACACATTTACACATATTAAACTTATCCCCAACTTAGTAAAGTACTGAAATAAAAAATAAGTATACATGGGTGATTTGATTATTTCCTTTTTGAACTTTAAGCCTCTTGGCACCCCCTGCAATGCACAAACCTTGCTTTGAAGATCTCTGCCATTGTTTGGAAACCTTGTGTGGTGGAAGGGGCACCATGGATTGGCAAGTCATTCAACTACCTTGAGCTCTAATTTTATGATTTGTGAAATATGAAGGGGTTCACTTCAGTGCTGGCCAAGTTACTTCTTTAGAAAAACCTTGTTTGACTCATAAAACCCTTTTCTACTCCCTAGTCTGTCTGGTGACCAATTTGAAATGAATCGATGGGTTTCCTTTAGTGTGGAGTAAACAGGTTTCCCTGTCATGGGACCAGATTATATAATCAGTGTGTGGTGCTCACCCCTGGAGAGCTGTATTTTGGTTGAATGAGGCGGTGGAGTCTCAACTACTTTAGAAAACCCTTTTCTACTCCCTAGTCATTCTGTTTTATTCATATTAAAACAACTTCTTGCCATCTTTTTTTTTTAATTTTAATATCTATTTATTTTTTAGTTCTCGGCGGACACAACATCTTTGTTTGTATGTGGTGCTGAGGATCGAACCCGGGCCGCTCGCATGCCAGACAAGCGTGCTACCACTTGAGCCACATCCCCAATCCTTCTTGCCATCTTAATTAATTTTCTTTAAAGTCTGTACTGGATTGGAAGATTTGCATTTTTTTTAAATCTTTTAACTTTTTGGTCTACAGTTTCTGAAACAGTGCATACATGACATGTAATAAGTATTCAATAAAATATTAGTCACTTAGTAGTTGATTAATACATATAGGCTACATATTAATGCTTTCATTGAGTGCTTTGCACATATTTGGTGTTCTGGAATTAAAGGAATAATTTTCATGTATTAATTGTTCTCAGTGTAATTTAAATTAGGTGTTTTTCCGGTATAGAGGGTGGAGTTTTTCTTTGATTACAGCCAGTGTGTGTATCAGGAATGAGAAAATTAGACATAAAGTCTGTAGGCATGAAATCTGAATCAAGTCAGTTGACCCCTGTGTGGTTGAGATGCCTCACCTTGGCCTCTTTAGCTTCCTTTCTTTACTGTGCTGCCTAGCTGGGAACTTCAGTGTGGACAGGGGCCATGTGTATGTGCTTCAGTGGGGGCAGTGGCATCGCCAATGGCCTAGCATGCCAGGTAAACTTCTCTGACCTCGACAATCCATCCCCAACCCAAGGCAGACCCTTGCAGTGTTCTGTATCTATTCTAGGCCTATACCGAGAACCACACAATTTCTTGCATGATAAGAGAGCAAACAGGAGAGGAAATAACCACACCTTTGGAAGACACAGTTTTTGGTATCTCTTTAACATAGGTGTTTCAGAAACACCTGTCATTTTTATGGCTACAGTTCTGATAGGACACATGAATTGTTTAGATAGAATAGTATGTAGGCACCTCATTTGGGTTCTAGCTTTCAAGAGCTCTGTGGGGAATGTGCTTCTTGAAAGAAAGACCTCATTTTGAAAATGATCTTCCTCAAAATTAATTTATAAACATTAGAAGTTTTTGAGAAAAGGATATCTCCAATGGTATTTTAAAGGGTCAGGGTAGCTGGAAATAATGAGGAAAATGTCATCAGAGTGAGAATTTGAAGTTGTATAAAACTTTGTACAAACCCCTATTCTGCCACTGATTATTTGTGTTATTATGAGTGAATTCCTTATGCTTTGTGAGCCTCTGTTTCTTTTTATGTATAGTGAGGATTTTATTTAATGTAGCTATTAGAGATTTGAGAAATAGGATGTGGAAACACTGGCAGTACATGGTGTATTTTGGACATTTAACAAATCTTTGCAGCTCCTTTCTCCTTTTGGTGTAAAGCCACAGGGCATTTTTGGCAAATGATCAAGGTACTTGGTGCCAAAGGGAAATTTATTCTATGACCAGTTTTTTTTTTTTTTTGTATAAGTTTTAAGATTTACATAGGGCTCCCCCTACCCTCTTGGCCATTTAAGTTGGCAGAGCTTTTCACAACAGAAGTGTCATTTGTTGTTGCCCTTTATGTTTGTGTTATTTTTGACTGTTAATGTAACACATTGCTTGTCACAGGAACTGGAGTCTTTCCTCTTACCCTTAAGATGCTTGCAGTTTCATATGTTCATATGGGTAGAATTTGCATTTCATAGAACTAGGTCATATTGAAGGTAGAGGAGACCCTGGTGTAATATTCTCTCAGGAGAAGAGAAAAGTAAAATTTAAAGACTTTTGGGACTTGCTGAAAGTTGTAGAACTAGTTAGTAAGAAGGCTGGAATTCCAGCATTTCTGGCCCTCCCACTCCTTTTTCTTTGGTACCAAGGATTAAATGTAGATATTCCAGCATACTAAGCACACACTCTACTCTTGAGCTGTATTACTAGCCTTGGATTTTTCACATCACCGCTTTAGCCTGGTAGTTCTCAAAGCATGGCTGTCTGTTTAACAGCATCACCTGGGAACTTTTTAGATATGAGAATTATACTCCTAATCCTCCTGCCACCCCTCCAGCACTTTGGTACCTTCCTCCTTCCCCAGGGGTGATTCTGATGCTTGTTAAAGCTTGGGAATCCCTATTCTGGTGTTTACATTTATTTACACTTACTTAGTGTTTACATTATTTACACTACATAGATTTGGTGAATTTCATGGAAACACTAGGACTTGGTTTTATCTTTCAGATGTCTTTCAGCTGCCATTTAGATCTCTACACTTAAAACAACTCCAGCTTGTGGGGATGGCTTCCTTAGACTTGCAGGTGGTTGTTGTTTGAGCAGTTGGATGAAACTGATGTTTGTTAACCATTTATTCCCTGCTGTCAAGTGCTAGATCTGAAATTTGTCCATTAAAGTCAAATAGAGATTTTAAGGTTTTGCTTTTGGAGATTGTGATCCAATGAGATGAGGATGGGGAATCTTTAATTTCTGCAAGCCTTTCAGGTGATTTTGATGATCAGCCATGTTTTGAGAACACTGCATTACAGGCACCAAGAGAAGAACACTGATTAGCCTCTTTAGCTTTTCATAAGTGATGCTGTTTGGCTTCCTTATTCTATATGAGGGTGCTCAGATTACCTAAAATAGGTTATCAAATAGTGACTATAATGACTAGGTTATCTAAAATAAAATAACCTAGTCTATCTAAAATAACCTAGTCATTATAGTTGCAATACCAGTCCTCAAAGTTGAAAATAGATTGAAATTCATTATTTAACAAGGTATCCTTACTATTTGTAGTTTCATTGTAGGCATGGCAGTGAGATAAAGCTTTTTCCTGCTTTGCAAAAAGACAAATGTTTTTGAAATTAAGAGTAAATGGGGTTTTATGGTATTTGTTCTTTGTTTATTTGTTTTTTGGTACCAGGGTTTGAACCCAGGGGTGCTTAACTGCTGAGCCACATCCTCATCCCTTTTTCACATTTTATTTAGGGACAAGGTCTCACTAAGTTGCTAAGTGCCTTGCTAAGTTGCTGAGGCTGGCTTTGAATTCACCATCAGCTTTCCAAGCTGCTGGGATTACAAGTGTGTGCCACTGTGCCTGGCATCAGTTGGGTTTAAAATATACAGTGTAATGTTTAGAAAGCAGGAATATCCTCCTGGAACATTTTTTTTTTTCCAGAACCAGGTATTTATTGCATGGAAGAGAAAGCAGTAGGTCATGTTCTGTCATATCCATTTTTTTGTTTGTTTAATCAAAGGCACAAAATATATTTTAGATGAACAATGTAGATGAAATCCTGTATTATTTTTCAGCTTCATAAAATATATTTTATGCCTGGTGTAGAGTGGTGCATGCCTGTAATCCCAGTGGTTTGGGAGGCTGAGACAGGAGGATTGTGAGTTCATAGCCAGTCTTAGCAAAAGCAAGGTGCTAATAAGCAAATCAATGAGGCCTTGTCTCTAAATAAAATACAAAATAGAGCTGGGGATGAGAATCGATGGCCAAGTGCTCCTGAGTTCAGGCCCCGGTAAATACCCGCCTCCCATTTTTTTCTTTTCTTTTCCTTCCTTCCTTTTTTTTTTTTTTAATTGGTTGTTCAAAACATTACAAAGCTCTTGACATATCATATTTCATACATTAGATTCAAGTTGGTTATGAACTCCTTCCTTCCTTCCTTCCTTCCTTCCTTCCTTCCTATTCCACCATATTAACAGTTTAAAAAAAAAATCCTGATATTTGAGTAGCTGGGTTCTGTCTTGGATAAACTAGCATTTGAGTCAGATTCAACTAAACATCCTACTTGTGAATACTCATTTTAAAAGCATATTAATCAAGGTATCTAACTGGGAAAATATTAACCTCACAACTTAAAAACTGTTCTTTTAAAATTGTATTGATAATAGAGATGTAGACATGATGCTTTTTTGTAATGTTTGTTGTATCTTAATATGATTTTTGAACATTTTTCTTTTAATAATGTATTTTATATACACAGTGAGAATAACTTTAACTACTTGCTTTCTTTCTCCCAAATTGCTCTAATTTTGAGTTTCTTGGAAATGACTAAGGAAATTATTAGATTTAGTTTTTTTTTTTAAAAAAACTTTTAATTTTTAGGGGTGGTTTCTATGCCAGTAGCTTCTGCATTATAGGAGAAATTAATAAGGGACTTTTTGCTTTTCTACAATTGCTTGTTTTCAGTCTGTATTTACAGACCGAATATCTTCCCTGTATAGGAAGAGATCATTGCCGGCATTTTTGTCTTTTGGGCCCTGGATGAAAATGTATTATCATCAAACCAACAGCATTTTTAAAAAAATTGGTTAGGTGATCTTTATTGAATTGATTTATGAAAAAGCTTAAAACTTTTATAAAGTACTGGGGAAGTTTCTACAGTGGGATCAGCATGCCATTTTTCCCCTATTCTCTTCGAGTAGATCAGAAATTTTGTGATAGCACAACAGTTGATGGTGAAGCCTTCTAGATCGTGGGCCTGCTAATTAAGACACTAAGACTTGAGCAAGATGAGGGAGAAAGCAAGGTTTTTTTTGTTTTTTTTTTTTTTAAAGCTCTCATGACCCCAACTTTGGGTAAAGTAATCTGTGGATAACTTTAGTTAAGGATAGAACTGTCCAGGGTAAGTTTTTCTCCCTGGGTGATTGATTAGGTGTGGTCCTACTAGTGTTCCTAAGGAGTATCTTGGACCATTAATAATGGTCCCATAAATTTAAGCACATTGAAATGTGGGTGTGTGCATAAGATACTGAGTGAGAGTAGATAGTGGTTTCTTCTCCTCTACTTGTGAAAACTTTCTATAGAAAAATTGGTGATAGGTTACATTGCATTTCCGATTTTATTGATTTATAGCCTCTGACCTTATTTGCTAACTGTTGATCTAGTAGTAGGAATGCAAATAATTTTTCCTAGATAGCACTTAGGTGAATTGGGCTTTGATGACTTGTCTCCAAGAGTTTTCAGTAGTTCTTAACCTACTGAGTGGCAGCTTCTGTACCAAGTAATGTTACCATCTGTGAGCTTGGAGGGTCCTTCCTGGTAGGATCTAGAGGTGCTCTTTTAAAACACCATTTCACTGGCTGGCTTTGTTATTTTGGCCGCTCTCCTGCAAGATACCATGCAAGTCCTGTGAACTGCTATATGGGCCTGGCAGCATATGTAACCTTAGAATTAGCATAGGAGCATATGTGTGATCCTACTAGAGAGAATGTATTGCTGAGTCAGTTCTGGTCAGCATCTATCAAAGTGTCAAAGTTTTACACTAAAAGCCAGAACCACCTTGTGGTGTATATTGTATTTTGAGTTTTAATTTATGCTTTTGGGTTTACATTTGTTCACAAATAAGTTCTGACTTTTTAGTTGCTTAAACTATTTTTTTCTGTCTTGGGGGAGGGGAAGGTTAAGGATACAAGGATAAGGATACAAGCTTGGATCATCTAACATAGGAGGTTAAGATAGGGTCCCTGATATTATATATAACTTTGACAGTATAGTTTTCTGTTTATATTTTCCTCTATAGGTTAATATTAAATTGTGTTTCCTAAGATCATATAAGGTGAAATCTTTCATAAGAGGTGATAGAAACAAAGCTTGGAGAATGGTCACTGATATTTCCTGAAAAACACAATGTGTACAAAGGTAAAAACCAAAGATTGACCCTATCCTTTGGGGACTGAGAGGCATTTTTGCTGATATTTTCTTGTTACTGTTGCGTATTTCTAAGTATGTGATACATTCATGTAATTCAAAAATCAAAGCTATATAAAATATATTCAGAAATGTCTCACTTTCATCTCAAGACCCACATGCTCTACTCCTTAGCCTTGCTCTTTGTTTTACAGTAGTTAGCATACTATAAAGTGCATCTTGCTCTTTTGTAGATATCAGTACATCTTGGAGATCATTCTTCTTAGTATAGAGAACTTCCTCATTGCCTTTTTAGCTGCACAATATCCCATTGTATAGTATTATAATTTAGCTGACCAGTCAAACACCTGGGATATTTGCAGTCTTTTGCTACTAAGTGTTATTGCAGTGAATAATTTTGGTCATAGAGCATTTCATTCATGATAGGTATATATTCATTTGTGGAATAATTCCCAGAAGTGTAATTGTTAGTCAAAGTACATATGCGTTAGTATTTTTGACATTTATTGCTAAATCCCTTAATAAAGGTTGTATCAAGTTATATTTTCACATGTTTAAGAGTAGGGATTTCGCCATAATGTTGTCAGCTGGCTTTGTTGTTAAACTTGCTATTTTTTGCCATCCCAATAGAAGATTGTATCTCAGAGTGGTTTTAGTTTGCATTTCTTATTATGTAATGTTGAACATTTTTTCTTATGCCTAAGATCTGATAGTATAATCAATAGTTTAGTCTAGCCCTTTCCTGTTTTTTGCTTTTGTATTTTATTTAGAGACGGAGTCTCAATGAGTTGCTTAGCACCTTGCTTTTGCTGAGACTGGCTTTGAACTTGGTATTCTCCTGCCTCAGCCTCATGAGCTGCTTGAATTACAGGCTTAAGCCACCAAGCCTGGACCTTTCCTGTTTATTTGTTGTTTTTTTTTTTTTTTTGTAAGTTTTAAGTAGTCTGCTTTGGGATACTTTTACATTTTCAGAAAACATAATAATTTTACTAAAATATATATTTCCTTTCTGATTCCATTATTAATTCTTTTAATTATGTTAAATGTTTAGGGAAGGACAGTCTTCTGGCAGTGCTTGTCATAGGTATGTCAGCCAAAAGAAGAATGCAGATCCCACTCATGCTGTTTTGACTGCTTCTGGGGGTTATCCAAGTGGAGTGACAGACTCTGGAGATTCTGTGAGCTTCTGACTGTCCTCCATTGTGAGCATATACTTCAGACCCCATCTTCCATTATTCTTCCTTTACGAATATTAATTATTAACTAGAAAAGTTATTGAAGTGAAAACTAGCCTTGAGTTTTTATTTCTTGAGATTTATTTCCAATAATGTGGTTTTCAAGCAACTGAATCTTTTATAGACCAGGTTTTAAGCATATCACCTTTTGGTGGTTTTCCCTCCTTCCCTCCTTCCTTCTGTTACATACTAATTGAGTAGCTGTAATTTTTCTGGAGCTTCATGCTGTCATTCTGTTCTGTGAATTGGTTCCTGGAGTAAGAAGCTAAATTGTGGAGGCCAACCTGCTTTTCACCGATGGAGATGTGCCTTGCAACTTTGTGTCCCTTAAGGGCTCACCTAGCCTGAAAGTAAAGAGCACTGGCCCTGGAATGAGAGACCTCCTGTATTCAAATTCCTAGCTGTGTCTTCTTGGACAGATTATTACTTAACTTTTCTTTTCTTTTTCTTTCTTTCTTTTTTTTTTTTTGTGTGTGTGTTTCACTATCTTATTTGTGGGGATAATAATAGTACCTGCTTCACTGAGTGGTTGTGAGAATTAGTATGGTGGCATGTGTAAAATGCATAGTAAAGGCCTACAACATCATAAGAGCTCAGTAAATAACAATTTAAATGTTACAAAGGCCAGTGGTCTGAAAAGCCCTGAGATAAAATAGTGGGTTTTGTTACATTTGGTTTTGTTTATCAGCCTTTCTTCCTCCTGTATTTTACCTTAGTATCCGTTATCTTGTGAGGAACTTAATTTACTAATTGAAATGCCATCCACCCAGCCATTATTTGTATTAAGAAACTGTCATAGTCTAAACAGGATACTGTGTGTGGTGCTACAAGAAGCTCTGGGAACTTCTAGTCTGATTGGAACCTGAGCACAGTTGCCTGTCCATGAAAGGCTGACTGTCATCCTTGCAATGCCATGTATACTATAAGAATACAAATGGTATAAGGTCACATCCTTTGGGCTGATGAGGGCATGCACTGTAAAGGCATCTGGGGGAACCAACTGAGCTGGGAACCACTTGGTAAATAGGGGAAGGGATATTGATAATTAATATTTCTATAGCATTTTTTTTTGTTTGAGAAACATTCTATATCTATATATTTCATTTTACCTCTGTTCAACCTCTCATAAAACAGTTTTGAGGTTTTTATTATTCACAATTCATAACTCAGGAAAAGGTGGATCAAATAGATTTTCTGATTTTTCTGAAAGTCACACAACTCTTTGTGATGGAGTTGGGGTTTAAATCCATTCTCTTGACTCTGAATCTCTGAATGTTTCATTCTGGTCTCTTGAGAATGGACTAGCACTAGCAAGGGGACTCTCTGAGTGTCAGCAAAAGAGAAACCCAGAGTAGTTCTTATGTATCCCTGAGTTTAGATCCTAAACTTCTAAGGTTTCAGAACTAGAAGGAAGCCTGAGATCAGCGAAATGTCTTTATTTGACTAATGAAATCATTAATGTGCTTGTGAGGGACTTAGATGGGCCAATGTGGTGCTGGAAGACAGCTCTATGGAGATTCAGAATTCCTTTTGGCTATGCAAGGGTGGTCTTCTAGGGATTGATTAGTTATTGGCATGGAGGGAATGAATTTTGGGAAAAATATGTAGATTCAGAAGGGAATTTTTGTAATATGGGAGGTAGTTTTTCTGATACATTTTCCCTTAGTTTAGTATTCAGATGTACTTCTCACTGTGTAAGAATAGGAAAAGGCAGGGTAAGAAGGAAGAAAAATGAGTGATTTGAAAGCAAATCAATAAGAGATCTTTGTGAGTAGGTGTATCCTTAGTGAGGCAGTCATTTGAAATACAGGGGACTTGAATTTGGGAGAACTTCCTGGTAGTTCCCTCACCTTAAGTGGACTGGGTTGCCTTAGGTGTGTGAGAATTTTCATCCCCAGGGTAATGACTACTACATGCCATTTCTCAGGATTGCAATTGGGGAGATTTCTACTTTGGATAGGTGGTTATTCTAGGCAAAGGTAGTGTGGAACATCAACATCCAGCCTTTCCTGGTATCTTACTAGAAGTGCACATTTCCACCCCCACTCCTGATCTACTGAATCAGTCTCCAGGGGGTGGGGACCTAAGAACATATATTTTAACAAGATCTCCAGATCATTTGTTTACATTTTAAGTTTTTGCTTTGTACATAGGCCCTCCAAGGTTTTCCTTGTTATTCTCTGCTTATTAAGTGGTTAATCTGCCATTTACCAATCATTTATTAAATTTCTGTTGTGTAGGCAAACAAGGTCTACTCTAGCATGGGTCTTACTTCTCTGGGAGTTTATAGACTTAGAGGAGAGGGAATTGTTTACACATAACTAGAATGAAGATAGAAAGCATTAAAGGCCAGAAAGAGATGCACAGAGAATGCCTGTGACTGTGTGAAGGATGGAGGGTAGATGGCTCTATAGGTGTATGCAGGGGCATGTGGTGTGCAAAGGAGAGAACCATTATATCAGTGTTAAAACTCCTGGGTGAGTCTGATCTGTAATCTGATGCTTCTGTAGAGTTTCAAAGGATGGCTTGTCTTTGGGCCTGCTCATGGCCATACTAATATATAGCCAGAAGACTATCAGAATTCTACTTGGCATTTCCAGTCACTTGACTGAGTTTGCTTTATTGGCCTATTAAATTATTTAACAACTGTCAGGATTATGAAAATAACTCATGGAAAGACACTCCCAGCATCTCCAGTTGGATTTCCTCTTACCTGCACTGCCTCTGCTTAAAAGCCTGCATCTCCACCATCCTGTAAAAGAAAAAATTGATTTGTCACTGAATTTCCATGCCTCAGCCTGAGAAATGTAAATGTTGTACTGGCCTTTAGTACTCTGGCTTCAAGCTTAGATTTAGAACTGATCATTATACTTTGAGAGTAGATTGAGTATGAAAATTGCAGCAAATTGAAGAGTCAGAGGAAGCTGTTTGCTCTCCTCTCCTGGTTTGGTCAAGGTAGAAGTAGGAATATTAATATGGTCAACTTAAAAAATAAAATAACTCCCAGGGAAGAACTGTTGTCTAAACTTCTTAGCATACTTTATTGAGGCTCTTTACTTTCTCCCTCCAAAATACTAGTTCAGTCTTATTTCCACACTTTTTCTTCTCTTAGCCTAATCCATAGAACAATCTGTTTCCCAATACAAACACACCATAAATAGTAGCAGCCCTACATTGGTGTGTGTGTGTGTGTGTGTGTGTGTGTGTGTGTGTGTGTCTGTCTGTCTGTCTGTCTGTCTGTCTCAAGATCCCTGATTGAGCATTTTGTTTATACTCTTTAAGTTCAGGAACAGAGTTTTGTCATTTGCCTGAGGTCACTTGCATTTTAAGTGTTAGAGCTGGGATTCACATTCATTTATTTACATTTAGAATGTCTTCCTCTCTTTCTTCTCAAGCCTAGAAACTTGTGTTAGCTATTTCTAACAATGTGTTTCCATGGGTCTGTGCCTATGTCAATTATTAGTGTTAGTAGTAAGAACTGTTTCTAGGTCTTAATTTTTCTTTATTTTCTCCCACAAGCAGTAGGTGCTTTGGTTAAGTGATAGGGAATGAATGCATGGATGAATAAGAGGATGATTGGGTAAATGGATAGACAGTTTCAGTGGGTGGATCCTTTTGTGATTTGGAGAAAGTAAGTGTCCCTTGGCCAAAATGAAGACTGAAGAATTTCTTCATGGAAAGAATGTGTATGTGATATTGTAACGAGTGATGGCCCAACAATCAAGAATTAAATATTGACTAATAGTTGGCCTTTCATTTAGGTTCAAATTAAAAATCAGTTGAAGATCTTTCTTTCTTTCTTTCTTTCTTTCTTTCTTTCTTTCTTTCTTTCTTTCTTTCTTTCTTTCTTTCTTTCTCTTTCATTCTCTTTCATTCATTCATTCATCATCTGAGTTGTGTATGTGTTAGTTTGCTAGGGCTGTCATAATAAAGTATAAAGTACCCGAGACCAGGTGACATATGTAATAGAAATTTATTTTCTCGAAAGTTCTGGAGGCTGGAAGTCCTCTATAGCAGGTTCAGTTTCTTCTGAAGCTGATCTCTTTGCCTTGCTGTGTCCTCAGATAATCTTCTCTGTGTGTGGGCGCCTAAATCTATGTTCAGATTTCCACTTCGGCTTATACTAGATTAGGTCCTACCCTAAAGACCTTATTTTAACTTCATCCCCGTTTAAAGATCTTATCTCTAAATATCATTACATTCTGAGAGCACTAGGGGTTAGGTCTTCAACATGAATTTTGAAGGCACACAATCAGTCTGTAACAGTGAATATGGAAAATTCTTGTCCCAACCCTGCCCTGTTCTGCCTTTTCCTTATTTTTCCCCCTTCTTTCCGGCAATTTTCTTTCACCCCAAAGCAGTGTGGCGAAGAAGTAAGATAGAAGACAAAGAAGTTTATTTTGGGTGCAGTTGAGAAGATGGTTCATGAGAGGAGTGATTCAAGCTGAGGGGCAGATTTTGGCATTGCCTGTAGATTTGTATTGTCCTGGCATATATTCTGTTCTGGTTTTCTGGACTGGTGAAAGCTAAACTAGAAAAGTATTCTATTATGAAGTGAAAAGGAAAATTTCTAAGTCTGCAGGTTAAAAACAACAACAACAATGACAACAACAAAACTTATCTGGAAAACTGAGAACTGTCTCTTGAGTTCTTAGGAACTTGATGAGCAGAGACCCGGACTAAGTCTTGGACCCTTTGCTGTAACTAACATCATCAGGCATTACGAAATATTTGTTAAATTGAATTAATTAATTTATTTGGGTCCGATATTTTGTTCTTTTCCAAATATTTTCTGAGGAGTCCCCCCCCCACTTTTGTTAATTCCTATCCTTCTCCCCAGCTATCAATTCTGACTTATGTCTTTTTTTCCCTATTCACTTTGTAATCATCAAGTAATTTATTAAATGAAGACAAGCTTAACTAGACATTAAATAACTGCAGGTGTGCAGAGGAATTGAGGTACTGTCCTTTAACTAGGAACTCATAGCCACTTGTGTAATATTACATGATCACCTCATTTGATTATAGGGCACCTTGTATATTGTAAAGTGAAAGAATGTTGATGCTTCAACTCTAAGCAGCATACAAGGTTGGTATATTCCCAGAAAACCAACATAAAAGGTACTGAGTGTGTGTGTGTGTGTGTGGGGGGGCGTCCAGATCTGGATACTTTGCAATCTTGGATTCTTCTTTTCTGGAACCTCTTAATTTCTTTTGTCTTTTTCTTAATAGGGACTGCCTGAATTGTTTCTCAACTAGGGGCCAGTGTCACATTTTAAAACCTACTTTTGGTCACTTAAACTGCTAAAGCAAATTTAAAAAACTTGTTCCTAGGAGACCTGCAGTGAACAGTTTAGTTCCCTCTGTGCTTTCATTATCAGACCGTATCTATATGCATTGTGCATAAATTTGCCCCACCAATAAGAGTTGTAGTGTTTATAAGTGTAAATTTTAGTCTTAAAATTGTTGTGGTGCAAACTGGTTGATTGAAAAAATGTTCTTTGGTTGGGTTCATTATTTATAATAATTGCAAGGTAGAAATGGTTACATATATAAGTAGAACTTATAATAGGATATTAACAAAGGGTTGATGATTACACCATACAGTAAACCTAAAGGTTATAACAACTAATATGTATGGATCTGCTCTGAGGCGTACAGGTATAAGAAATGTTGGGTCTGGGAATATAGCTCAGTTGGTAGAGTGCTTGCCTTGCATTCAAAAGGCCCTGGGTTCGATCCCCAGCACAAAACAAACAAACCAAAAAAAAATGTCATGCTGCCACTTGTTAGCTGTGTAGTGTTTGGTATGAAACTTGAAATCTTAAAGTGTTTAGTTTCCTCATCTAGTAGTTGTTAGGGTTAAAGGAATTCCATAAGTATTTGAATGCACACTGTTTCAGGCTGCAGTCTACATGCTGAGGATACGTTTGTGAATAAAACAGGCTAAATCCCTACCCTGGGGGATTAACATCTGCATCTGATTTTAGGTGTCAACTGGACAGAGGCCAGTTGGTGGGAGGGCATGATAGCTACTATTTATGAAGAAAAATCTAAAATATTTACCTAGTAACACTTTTGTTTGGAAATTTAAATCCCCTGCCTTGCAGAGTAGGTCCTAGAGTATGTCCCCATACTTGTTCATACCACCAGATGGAATAGCCATCATTTTGAAAAGAAAATGGCTAGAGCCTGTGCATCTGGGCTTTTGGATTTTTGGTCTTGGGGTGCTCACTGTAGAGCCTCCTTCTCTGGGTCACTGCTTTATAGGCTGTTTCTTGAGTTTCTAAAAGGGGTCTGAGAATAAGCTGTGAGTGATATGTTTGATCCTTTGAATCTCTTTGTGAAAGCCTGGTTTGTTCCAGTCAAGTCTAAATGGCTTAGAGAGGACACTGTGGTGTTTATTACCAAGCCCTGTCTGATATCAGTGCTTTGTTGATATATGCAGAAACACAAGCAGAAGAAATATCTCAGGGCATCAGATTCATCTGTTTTCCTAAACTGTTTTTCAGAGGTGACCAAAAGAAACTTTTTGAGACTCTCTACTTTTTGTGGACAACCAATAGGAATGAAAGACACTGACAGTATTCTGATGGTGGGATTCTGGTGTAGGGAAGATATTGTGAAACATTTTCTTTGGGGGAAGCGGTAGTGGTCATCAGTGAATCTGGAGCTGTCTTAAGAGAGGGCATGGATAGGGGTTCTTAAAAGGGCATAGAGTTGTCAGTCATTTTTCTCATGCTGTGCTAAATAAGTTGACATTATTAGAACTATTTTAATCAGGGCTGACACAGTTTATTTTGAGCTATATTTCAGGTCAGAGTTAAGATTTCATTATGTGGTGGCAAGGTACATTCTTGATTTCCTGTGCTTTCTCTTTTGGAGAGAGTAAATTATATGTGATAAAGAAGAAAAGCCTGTTTTGTGTTTTTTTATTGAATTTTGATTCAGGGTACTTTATTTTGTAGATGTTTTTCTGAAGGATGTGAAATTTGCTTTCTGAAAACTCTTTTGAGATACACAATCAGTCCTATATTGAGTTATCTCCATTTATTGCTATCAAGAGATGAACATTTTTGTTGAAGCTTAGGGGGGCATATTACATGGTTGTTTATCAGAGCTACCGAAGTAGCTCAGACATGCATGGTAACTCAGTTAATGTCCTTGCTGTGTAATTGGGTGCTTACGTACTAAGTATGTACTTGGTTTCTTTCTGAGCGCTAAGAATATGCCACAAAGCCTGATTTCTGTAATGAGCAAATTTAGCAGGATTGCATAAGACTGGCTGTTAGCCAGGTTTAGACTGTCTTAGAAGAATTGGCTTGAGGGCAGAAAGGAGAGATTTAGAAAATTCCTTTCTTCCTCTTTGGTGGCATTTATCTTTGAGAAACCAGACTGAGGCTCCTTTGTGCTTTTCCCAGGACTGAGGTAGCATAGTGCATCTGAATTTAAACTACTTGTGACTATCAGGAGGAGAATTTGGGTGGGTGCCCTGTGTAAATCATAAGCCTCCTTTGCTGCTGTCCAGGTAGAATTAATGTTAATACAAGAGGAATGCATAAGTTAGGTTGAGTAGGAGGTGAAAATGGACCGAATAATGCAGTACAACAAGAAATTTTTACTCCATTGTGTTTTTTTACTGTAATTTCTTATCTTCAGAAGTGAGTGAGGCACATCTGACCATTCTGACAGCTCAGGTAAGGTTTGTTTATTGATTGATTGATTTAATTTATTTTTTTATTGGTTGCTCTTGACTATCATATTTAATACATTTGATTCAAGAGGGTTATGAACTCCCATTTTTACCATGTGTACAGATTGCAGGATCATATTGGTTACACCTCCACGTTTGTACATACTGCCATACTAGTGTCTGTTGTATTCTACTGCCTTTCCTATCCCCATCCTATCCCCCCTCCTTTCCCCTCCCCTCCCATCTTCTCTCTCTACCCCATCTACGGTAATTCATTTCTCTCATTTTTTTTCCCTTTCCCCTCACATCCTCTTATATGCAATTTTGTATAACAATGAGGGTCTCCTTCCATTTCCATGCAATTCCCCTTCTCTCTCCCATTCCCTCCCACCTCTCGACCCTGTTTAATGGCAGTCTTCTTCTCATGCTCTTATTCCCTGCTCTGTTTTGAGTTGCCCTCCTTATATCAAAGAAGACATTTGGCATTTGTTTTTTAGGGATTGGCAAGCTTCACTTACATAATCTGCTCTAATGCCATCCATTTCCCTGCAAATGCCATGATTTTGTTGTTTTTTAGTGCTGAGTAATATTCCATTGTGTATAAATGCCACATTTTTTTTTAATACATTCGTCTATTGAAGGGGCATCTATGTTGGTTCCACAGTCTAGCTATTGTGAATTGTGCTGCTATGTACATTGCTGTAGCTGTATCCCTATAGTATGCTCTTTTTAGGTCTTTGGGGAATAGTCTGAGAAGGGGAATAGCTGGGTCGAATGGTGGTTCCATTCCCAGCTTTCCAAGGAATCTACATACTGCTTTCCAGATTGGCTGTACCAATTTGCAGTCCCACCAGCAATGTATAAGTGTACCCTTTTCCCCACATCTTTACCAGCACTTGTTGTTGTTTGACTTCATAATGGCTGCCATTCTTACCGGAGTGAGATGGTATTTTAGAGTGGTTTTAATTTGCATTTCTCTGATTGTTAGAGATGGTGAGCATTTTTTCGTGTATTTGTTGCCAGAAACTCTGCGTCTGATAGAAGAAAAAGTTGGTTCTAATCTCCATCTCGTGGAGTTGGGCTCCAAATTCCTTAATAGGACACCTATAGCACAAGAGTTAAAATTGAGAATCAACAAATGGGACATACTCAAACTAAAAAGTTTTTTCTCAGCAAGAGAAACAGTAAGAGAGGTAAATACGGAGCCTAAATCCCGGGAACAAATTTTTACTCCTCACATTTCAGATAGAGCCCTAATTATCTAGAGTATACAAAGAACTCAAAAAATTAAACAATAAGAAAACAAATAACCCAATCAACAAATGGGCCAAGGACCTGAACAGACACTTCTCAGAGAAGGATATATAATTAATCACAAATATTTATTTATTTTTAAAATAAATAAATAAGTGTGTGTGTGTGTGTGTGTGTGTGTGTGTGTGTGTGTAGTTGTAGATAAACACAATATCTTTATTTATTTTTATGTGGTGCTAAGGATTGAACCCAGTGCCTCACACGTGCAAGCAAGGCAGGTGCTCTACCACTGAGGTACAGCCCCCGCCCCAGTTTAGGTAAGTTTAATGCATGCAGTGTGATCCTCAAAGATGGTGAGTCAGAGACACTTGTGACACCTTAAAAATGACATATACCTGAGTACACAATAGTATGGATAACAAGGTACTTTTGTTCTCTGAGTTTGGGGAGTGGGATTTTCCTTGTATTGAATTTTTTTCACAGTGAGGATTTTGTCCTTTAAAATAAGCCAGAATTGGGATTGGGGTCATGGCTCAGTGGTAGAGTACTCACCTAGGTGTGTGAGGCACTGGGTTTGATTCTTAGCACCACATATAAATAAATTAATCAAATAAAGGTCCATTGACAACTAAAAAATATTTTTAAAAAATGATCCAGAATTGTAAACTATAAAGGGAAGAGTATGGGGGTGTCAGAAATGAGGCAAGATACTATCCCTGTTTCTTAGAAAACATTCCTGCTACCTTCTGAGTAGAGGCTATGTAAAAAAATCAAACTCATTGCTTTAAGAACTTCATACATCTTATTTTCCATTTTAAAAATTCCTGGAAATCGTCAGAACATTCACATGTCAGCTAAATAAACCAACACAGATATTGAGTGACTTGAAGTGACTTAAATAAAGCAAATGATTCCAATTTTACTACTGGGGGGGGATTTCTTCTTGAAGGCCAGTCCTCTAAATTGTGGGAAGATGATTTTCTAGCTCCCTATTGTCGAAAAACAAAGCAAATTCAAATTGAACAAGTCCTCTAACTCCCATAAGTAGTTTCCAAAGTATCCCTTTATATACCTTAACTTGTGTGCCGCTTGCAACTGAATATCACTGTGGAGCTACAGTTTGTCAAAGTTTAGATCTTAATTAGCTCATGAGACTGCATCCTTTTGAAGCTGTGTACCACAAGTTGTTGGCTAGTTTTCCAAAAGCAATTAAAAGGCCCACTGATATAATTAAGCTTGTTACTGGTTGTATGTGCTAGTTATAAAATATATTTGACAATTAAGGAAACGGAGATTGAGGTTTTTGGCTTGGCTTTTTGGGAGGCAGCACACTGGGTCCATCTTAGATTATTAGGAGAATGACTGATATGGGTATGTGGGTACAAGGGGTCATATTGGAGGTCCTTAGTGTATTAGTTGTTAATCCTTGAGTAAGAACAGCTATAGGATTTTATACAAAAGCTAGACGTGAATGTGAGTTCTTGATTATGTTCCACTGGATGTGTAGGAAGTTTCATTTTGAGAAGTTCTTTCTAAGAAGCATTGCCTCCTCTAAGAAGATGGCTTGGTTTTGAGAGTGAAAATTTAATCTGTTCAACTAACACCTTCATTGCTCTGGTTAATTTTCAGTTTGGTTATTGAAGAAGAGGAGTGGGGAGATGTTGCAGTTTCAGCATGTGGTTGTACAGCCTATATAACCATCTCATAGTGGGATTTGTCTGAGCTGGCCTAGGGGAGATGATTTGATTGCCTAGTTTTGATGGCAGATATAGTTCCTAGTGTTTTGCGTATTGCTTATCTTGTATTTTTCCCCCTCCTACTGGCCTTTTGGACTATGTGTGTGTGTGTGTGTGTGTGTGTGTACGTGCGTATACACACACACACACACACGCGAGCATGCATGTGTGGGTACACACGCTTTCACACCAGAATGGCATAATGGCTGAAAACCATGGACTCAGTCATTTAGAGGGCAGGTAGAAACCAGTATTTAAAGTGTGGTTGAGGTTTTCCTGTTTATTTTATTTTGAAATTCCTTTAGTACTCATGAGAGAAAATGGACCACATAGTTTATGTGGTTCCATCCCATTGCTTTGGCTGTTTGTGCCCCCATGCAATTAACATCAAAATGAAAGCTTAAAAATGAGTTTAACATTTAGATCCAGGCAGGAGCAAGGCTGCACAGCATGTTAAAATCAGAGAAAAGGAGAAAAGGGCAGGTGTTGGTAGTTTCATTTGGTTTTGAGGAATGTTTGAAAGATTGGGTTTTATTTTACATTTATTTCTTTCTAGAGTTTTTTTTTTTTTAAGGCTGTGATTAATGATATGAGTTATTTTCTTTATTGGGCAGAGATATTAGAATTATAAGAGGTAGATTTTTTCTTGGGAAAAAGTGTATTTGTAGTTGTCTGGGTATTTGTATGTTAAGTCTATAATATATTACTATAGAATAAATTGAAAAGCTTACTTGTTTTTTATTTTAAAAAATTTCTTTTAGTTGTCAATGGACCTTTATTTATTTTATTTTATACGAGATGCTGAGAATCAAACCCAGTGACTCATACATACTAGGAAAGTGCTCTGCCACTGAGCTACAACCCCAGCCCTTGTTTGGTTTCTTTAAATCCATTTATACAAGCACTTCCTGTGCTTTCTTTGTATCAAGTTTTCCATAATTTATTTCTAGCCTTATAAAAATGGAAGGACAACTGCTGAATTGTTAGTGTGGTTCCTTACTTTTGTTCTGTTTTTCCTATGTACAGAACAAAATAAAACCAGTCATTGCTGCAGTTTTGTGACAAAAGAGTATAGGTTGTGAGTAAATGACTGTCTTCATCAAATGTATGAAATATGATATGTCAAGAGCTTTGTAATGTTTTGAACAGCCAATAATAAAAAATGACTATTTTCAAAGTGCACATTTGCATGTAGTATGTGCTATGTAATATGTGTGCTATTCTGAGGTTCATATACAGCATGATTATAGAATCATTCACCTGAAATGAGATGTGATTATGAGTGACTTTAAAAATAAGCAACAAAATAAACATAATTTCTAATATAATCTTATTTGTAGGTCAGATGTTAGTTTTGATGTCCTTATCTCCATAAAGCCATATGTATCCTCCCAATTCTTTGTGCTCCCAAAGTACTTGATACTTCTTATCATGACATTTCCTGTGCTGTTTTATTTATCTTGAATACTCGATTTAACTGTAAAATTAGATCATGCACAGACAATGCTGTGCTTTTTATTTATTCTTTTATTTACCTTTTTCCCCCTCTGAATTTAGTTTTAAAAACTGAAATACACTTGGTGCACAATACTTCAGATAGTTGTAAGATAATCAACATATTTATCATCCCCAGACTCCTTAAGCCTGTTGGAATACTTCCCTCCTGCTTTTCTCTGTTTCCTACCCTTAGGCAACCAATGTTTTGCTTTTTATCACTGTGTATTGATATTTCCAACAGTTTGGTATAAATAGAATCTGTATATATTATGCATTTTTTCATTTGGTTGGCTTCTTTACGTGTAATTCTTTTAAGATTCCTCCACATAGTAATATATATTAATACTTTTTAATACTGAATAACATTCTTCTGTACAGATTCACCAAAATATATCTGTTCACTTATTTGTGAGCATTTGGGTTATTAGCATCTTTATGTATAAAAGCAAAAAAGCTGCAACAACTATTAGATACAAGTCTTTGTATGAACATGCACTTTTATTTTTCTTGTGTAAGTTGCTGGGGTGGAATGTCTGGGTCATATGGTAGGTATAAGAAAGTTCTAAGTGCCAATTTTCTCAAGGGTTTGTGCCTTCTTATGTTTCCACTAGCAGTGTAGTTTCTTTCAACTACATTTTCTTCTCCCAAGTTTTGGCCAGCACACACTTGTTGTTTTTTTTTTTTTAATTTTAGCCATTCTAATACATATGTGGAGTAATTTCTTTGTGGTTTAAATTGTTTTTCCCTAACGACTAATGATATTGGACATTTTTTTCAAGTGCTTGTCATTTGTATATTAACTTCTGTGAAGCAGTATTGGATGTTTACTGAGTTTCAAGAGTTCTTTATGTGTTCTAGATTGTATTTTAATTATTTTAGAATCTTGGATTGAACCCTGTAGTGCTTAACCACTGAGCCACAACCACAGCCAGCTCTTTTTATTTTTTGGAAAAAAACTTTATAAATTTTTTCTTTTTATTTTGAAACAGGATCTTGCTAAAGTTGCATAGGGCTTCCCTAAGTTGCTGAGGCTGGCTGTGAATTTATGATTGTCTTGCCCAAGCTTCCCCAGGCACTGGAATTACAGGTGTGCACCATCATGCCCAGCCTGTATTTTTATTCTTAACAGTATCTTTTGAAGAGCAGAAGTTTTAAATTTTGATGAAGTTCAAATATTAGGTTTCTTAAAATGAATTATTCTTTGGCATTGTAAGGTAATATAACCTAAAGTTAGAAAGTTTTTTTTTAAAGTTTATAATGCTAGTTTTTACATTTAGGTCTATGATTCATTTCAGTTAATTTTCATATGGATGAAACCCCCCATTCCGTTTTAAGAGACCATTATTTTTCTACTTAATTGTGTTTGCACTTTTATCCAAGATTAGTTATCCATATAGACACAAATATGTGATCTATTTAAAGATCCCCTATGCTGTTACATTGACCCATATATCAATGTGTCTGTCTCTTCCCAAGAAATACAATGTTATATGTACAACCTTTATGTTAAGTCTTCAAATCAAGTAGTGTCTTTCTTTTTCAACCTTGTTTTAATTCTTATCTTTCCTTTGCTTTTTCAGATCAACTTTAGAACTATCTTGTCAATATTTACAAAAATATTTTCTGAGGTCTTCATTGAAATTTCATCAAACGTTTAGATCAATTTGGGGATAATTATTCATTTTGTTGAGTCTTCTTTTTCTAATAAGTTATATATGACATTAGAATGCACTTTGATATATGATATATAGATGAAGTTTAATTTCTCATTCTTCTGGTTGTACATGATGTGGAATCTCACCGGTCACATGTGTACATAGGGTAACAATGTCTGATTCATTCCACTATCCTTCCTACTCCCTCCCCTCTTTTCACTCCCCTCTGCCTAAAATAACTCTGTTCTTCCCTAGTGCCCCCCCCCATTGTGAATTAGCATCCACTTTATTGGGTGTTCTAATCCATTATCATAGAATGTCTCTTATTTTGGCCTTTTAAACATTTTCCTGTGCCATTTTGTACTAATTAACATACTTGTCATATACCTGTTTTATATTGATTTTTAAAATATATCTCCAATTTAAAAGATTGAGATATGTGTATATAACATCTTTCTGTTTACATCTTCACTTGTATTCACTCAGTGTCCTCAGTTGTCACCCTTGCCAAAATTTTTCTGAGGTAGTCAAATTTTATTTGTATGTCAAATCATCACAGGAGGTCATTCAACTATCAAGAACCTTCTTAAAATTTAACATAAAAACTTTGAAGACATTGGTATAGCTCCTTCTTTAGCTTATATGATTTTTTTGAGGCATAAGCAAGCAAGCAAACAAACAAACCCCATTCAAAAGGTTTCAGAAGTGTTCAGAGCAATTGAATCCAACTATGGTTGAAAGGGGAGTTTTAAATGGCTGATAGCTGACCACATGCTGGGCTTAGGGTAGCTGAGAGAGATTTTGTTGGCTCTTGAAGGTCCATCAGTTTTTTCTTAACCAGAAGCAATCAAGGACATATTTGAAGTTTGAAACAGAGATTTCATAGATTGGTGGGTGCTCCAGTGGAAGAGTCCTGTGAAATCCTTAGTTCACAGAAGAGGAAAGTGAAGCGTGAATCGTATTCTTGAGAACTCCTTCTGTAATCCAGCCTGCTCTTACTAGCAGCCACAGACAGACAAACAGACCTTCCCCTTCAGCAGGTTACATGGGGTCAGATTAGGCAGTAGAAATAAAGACACAGGGTAGTCATGAAACTCGAGAGATGAAGATTCTGAGATGCAGCCAGGTATAGATTCTCTCCCATGGACTGTGGAGGGTAAAGTAAGAGAATTTATTTGTGAAACAGGAAGCAGAGCTCCCATAAGGGAAGGCTGCTTGAATGGGATGCCAGCTGAGTAGCTACTGTATCTAGGGGTTTATATGGCATTCCTGGAGGTGGCTTTTAAAGCTGTTGGCTAATGACTTTTTTGGGGGTGGGAGGAGTTCTGTATCCAATCAGAGTGAGACACCTGGTGATCATGTGATGATCTCTGCTGTCTGGACCATGAGATAATTTGTATACAAAACTGTTGTGTGGTCCCCTTCTTTTCTGCCTATTGTATTTTTGGCTTCTTCTCTCCATGTGACCTTAACCAAATGCAGTGGATTCACCCAAGAGGTGCAAAGCCCATCATTACAACCAGATGAAAGAGTGAGGAGAGGTTTATTACTTGCAACAAGGAAGAAGCACACTGAGGGTACCCTAAAGCAGTCTCCTTGTGCAAAAAAAGCAAGGGGCTTTTTTTTTGGGGGGGGGGAGGTGGGGGGGCGGGGTGAAGAATCATAAATAACTATGAGGGAAAGACCTATCGTATGTAGAGGTGGGTACATTCTTTAGCATGCTTAATCCATCATCATGCTTCTTCATGTGTTACATGTTCAAAAAATGGTGGAAAAGGAATGTTCTGGGCAGAGAACTTAGAATTACAATGAACAAACTTTAGGTCACCTCTAAGGGGTAGGGTGGGGTGACTACAGTTTTTGTTAGCTTCTTGTGTGAGTTTCTTTGGAAGGTCTTATCTGAAATGGAAAAACAACTTTAGAGGTAGGTTTATAGTCATTTAAAGGGGGAGTGGCCTTTTCTTCCAAGCATAGGTGATTGTCCCTGAAAGACCTGCCTAGTGGCTAACATGGTCTCACCAGTAGGAGCATTATGGGAATTTCCCAAGGACACATGTGCATGATGATTGCTTACATAAGCTGTTGGAGTGACTGTCTTGCAGTCATATTCTAAGTGATTGTGTGTATGAACTCATTTAATTCTAATAACCTTGGAGATATAGGTATTGTAATAATTCAATATTGTGCATGAGACACAAAGGTACCAAGGATTTTTTCCTAGTAGTTGATGGAGGTAGAAGAGCCCAGACAATGTTGCTCTAGAGCACAGTCTCTTAACCACTTCACTGTCTAACAGTTGACTAAACAGTGTGCCTGTTACAGCAAGATGATCCTTAAATCTTTTTTTATTAGTGTTGGGGACTTTGAGTTTCAGCTTTTAGTTTTAGAAATAAATTGAGATTTATATCAGTGATCAGATTGACTTTTTAAATTTCAGGAGTTCTGACTGTATGGGTTTTCAGAGAGTGAAAATGATAAAATGTTTCATTTCTTTAAAAGCCCATGGCCTCCTATAACTGCATATTATTTATTTTAAATGTTTGTTTCCCAAGCTTTTTGCACTCTAGGAATTCAAGCTGATATCATAATGGACTTGAGGATACCTTTGATTGGCCGTGTGGCAAAAAGAGGCTGTATGGCTGTGTATATTTATATAGTGCCAGGGATAAGTACTTTTCAAGATTCCTAGCTGCTAAAATAAGCAGGTATTGGAAGGGCAGAGGATATAGAGAAGATGTTGGCTCCAGCTGTGAAAGTACTCCGATGGCGTTTGCCGCCATCTTCCTGGGTCAGGACATTAGAGAGTATGGGAGTTGGCATGGTAGGTTCTATGTAGAAACTTCATAATGTTTTAGCTGCTCACACCTCTGCAGGCACAGAACTGTGCTTGCCTATAACTCTTAGAGGAAATGGGCCAGAAAGACAGAGCAGAATCTGAATTGAGTAGAAAATGGAGAAAGAAAGAAAGCGGGGTGGGGGTGTTGGTGGTGGTGGTGATGAGATTGAAAGAAAGAAGAAAGAATACAAGGAAGAAGTGTTTTCTATTGTTTGGAAAACCCTTCCTATAGAAGTAGTACCTGTTCCTTGTGAAGGGAATTGCTTTGGTTTGAGGCCATTCCCCAAAGATGCATGTGCTGAAAGCTCAGTTTCCATTGTATTGGTGATTGTAGTGGGGCCTTTAAGGAATGATTAGACCATTTGGGCACCATCCACGGAAGGAATTAATGTAGTTTTCTCAGATTCAGGTTAATTTCTACCATAATTGGTTGTTATAAAAGTGAACCTTGCTTCCTGTCATGTTTTGTGATCTTTCACTGCCTCCCTCTTGGTGTCTGCTCTCCACCACACATGTTTTTGCTGAATGTTGAGACTAAATGGAAGGCAGTTGAAAGAGTCATTCATTTTTTTGAGCATTGGATAAGATTGTGAAGTGGTAAGACTGTTTACTGGTTACCATGAGACTTTCTCTGGGCCTGCCACCAAAGGATGCCAAAGATGTTATTTCTAATTTAAAACACCAAAGGCTTATTGAGGGTGATTATGTGCCATGCATGTTATATGAACACAAGATATGATACTTGAAGGCTAATTTTAACAGTAATGTTGCCATTTTTGTTGGTCTGGATAGAAACCTCATCTTCTACTAATCTATACTTCTCATATAAAACCAAGATTATCATCAATATAAGATAATTCTTTAAAACAAGTAAGTAAATGTTACCCATCATCTTTGAGAGGGTATGAGCATATAGTAGTGGTTGTATTCATTTCCTATTTGCTGCCATAACAAATTAACATAAATACAGTGATTCAAAATAGCACAGAACAAGCTTATCTTTTTTTAAAAAATATTTATTTTTAGTTGTAGTTGGACACAATATCTTTATTTTATTTATTTTTATGTGGTGAACCCAGGGCCTTGCACGTGCTAGGTGAATTCTCTACTGCTGAGCCACAATCCCAGCCCCCAGGTTACCTTTTTTTTTAAAGTTGATATTGAAAGACAACCCCGTTAATGAAAGACCCCCGTTTCCCTGTCCAAGGAGAATCACACTAAACACTGGCTGCAAAAGCACGAGGGGGTTTATTGGGACACAGGCGCCTGCGGGTGCCCAGTAGAACCTCAGCTGGAGCCTTGGTGAACTGGCACACCGGGCTTGGGGATACAGAGATTTTTATAGGGTTTGGGACAGGTTTCGCTCGCGCGGGAAGCAACAGGTTTCTTATTGGTTTGTTTAAATCTAGCATATAGGCCATCTAGGGGGTACAGGTCTGCATTCCAAAAACCACAGGTCTGCATTCTATTCTTTCTGTTCCTGCTTATCTGTTCCGGTTTATTCATTCATGCCTCAGGATTCGGGTGCTCTGTTCTTCAACCGGTTGTTGTCCGGAAAGCATGCCTGGCGCCTGAACCTGTTTATGGCCTGCCTGATATCTTGGTTTCATATCTTGGCCTTAGGTAACTGGGCTAACTGGGCTAGGGTCTTTCAATATGAAGCACCTTTATTGCACTCATTATAAAACAGCACAACCGCAAATAAACAGGCATTACTCATGAAGCATTGTTTCTCTAAAATGAATTACACTCTAAATTTTTTGAAGTAAATTGCACCAAAAAATTTTCAGTGATACATTCGTTCTCTAAAGAATTAAGTTAGAAACAGCACTAAATGTAAATGTTTCCATGCTTCTTTTAGTTTAACCAAACTGGTCATCTTACAGTTTTGTAGGTTAGAAATCCTTCATGGATGGGTTAAAATTAAGGATCCTTAGGGCTTCATGTGAAATTGCCTTACCCAGCTTTCCAGAAGCTTCTCTGCAGTCCTTGGTGTGTAGGATCCCTTCTTTCATCTTCAAAGCCAGTAGCAACAGATACAGTGGCATCTTTTTGTTTCTCTCTTCCTTAGTCACAGCATCTTCTACTTTTAAGGACCTTTGAGGTTAAAACAGACCCACCCAGATAATCCAGGATAATCCCCTTATTTGAAGGTTAACTGATTAGCATTCTTAATCTCATCTCTACAAAGTTAATTCCTCCTTGCCATATATTCACAGATTCTGAGTGTAAGGTCAGGCAGCAGAGACCAAAAGGAGGCAGATTTAAAAAGGTCCTTGAAGGAGGCTTTATTGAGATTTCGCTCCCTGTTGGACTCTGAGACCAACAGAGTGGGTCTAAGGAGAAGCACAGAGTCTCTACTGGACTGGAATTTTTATTGGGCTTAGGGCAGAAAGGGAGAGCTTGGGACAGGAAAAGTGTTTTGTTTTTTTTTAATATTTATTTTTTTTTATAGTTGTAGTTGGACACAATACCTTTACTTTATTTATTTATATGTGGTGCTGAGGATTGAACCCAGGGCCCTGCATGTGCAAGGCGAGAGCTCTACAACTGAGCCATAACCCCAGCCCCCAGGAAAAGGGGTGTTTAGAGTCCCTTGTCCTACTGGGGTTGGTTGGGGGAGCTGGCTAAAATCCAGGATTGGCCAGGAGACCCCGTTGATTGACAGGCGGTTCCATCAGTGCCTGATTGGTGTTTCTTTCATGGGTGCTGGTTACTTGGTGCTTTGTTCCTCAGCCACCTCCATCGACTGACACGGAGAATTGTATATGAACATTTTTGGGAAGCCATTATTCTGCCTGTTATATAGTGTTATAGTATATGCATGCACAAATATGCAACAAATCACACCATTATGTACAACTGTAATTCACCAATAAAAAATGGGCAAGAGAAAGAATACCCTTCTTTTCTTTACCCCTGCAAGCCTCCTCTTTTTATTATTCAAGATCCAGTCTGTGATGACCATTCCCAGTTTATTTCTAAAAACTCATAGCACTCTGTGCTTTGGTTATCACACTTATCATCATTAGGTAATATAGGACAAGAACTTTGTCCTATGTCACATATTACATAATTCCCAGTTCTCAGCTGACAAGCAAGAGACACCCTAAAAATCCATTCCACTGATTTTTATGGATTCATTGCTAGGAATACAGTAGTAAGCAACATAAAGTGAAAGTAAACAGCCATGAAATTTACTATAAATAGAAAGGGGAGAAATATTTAACAAGTAATGTATGCATAAGGTAGAAATGAATGTAAGGGAAGAAAGTGTGCCTACTTTAGATATGGTGGTCACCACAGGTCTCCCTGATAAGGGAGCTTCTAGCACAAATCTGAATCAACTGAAAGGTAAGAGCATTCCAGTCAGGGTGAAAAGTAAATGTGACAATCTTGGGTAAAAAATGTATGACTGCTGGAGCCCATGAAGAGAACTGGAGGGAATGATAAGAAAGATACAAGTGGGAAAATCCTAAGGAGCTTACATCACATGCAGTCCTCTCCTCAAACCTGGGCAACCACCATGGTGATTGGTACACACCTGTAATCCCTGGATTCTAGAGGCCGAGGTAGGAAGATTGCAAGTAAGGGCCAGCTTCAGCAATTTAGCAAGACCCTGAGCAACTCAGACTATCTGTAAATAAAAGAAAAATTAAGGGGCTGGGGACGTAGCTCAGTGGTAAATTCCCCTTGGGATTTACCATTCAATCTATTGTAGGTGGGTGGTCAGGGCATTATATAATTTTCTTAGAGAGGCAGGGATCAAAAATCTATCAAGACAAATCAAAATGAATCATGGTCACTTTGTTTTCCATCTCTGAGATTGTGTTTTCAGCACGATCTGCTGTATTTCACCTGAACATTTTATTTGATTCATTCTTTCATTTTTAAGATTTTTGTTTAGTTTGTTGTCAAACATTGGGCATTAGTTTTTTAGGGATTGGCTAACTTCACTTGGCATTATATTCTGTCTTCCCCATTGAGTTTCTCACTCATATCCTATACTGACTTTCTTAATTAGCTCTGTGTTCTTAGAATTCATTGATTATTTTTATAATTATTCTTTTGAATTCTTTATCAGATATTTTATCAGTGTCAATATCTTTGGGATCAGTTGTTGAATTATGAACTTGAGGAGGTGTTGTATTACCTCATTTTTTTCAATGTTTCTTGTGTTCCTGTGTTGTTTTGTTTATCTTTTGGAATGGATTTCTCTTCTGTGTGGGCCTTTTTAGAGAACACCCTTCACTTATCAAAAGGTTCTAGAATGATCTAGATTGATACTTCCTTATTGGTTTGGTATCCGCACCTTTGTGTTATTCTGTTTTTGCTATGGAATGTCCATGAGTGGGAAGGATAGCCCACACCTAGCCATTCCTACCTGGGACCTGGTCGTTGGTTTGGATTTGTCCCTTCTGTTATTTGTGTTGAAGTTTAAATGTCATTAATTTGTTTGTGGAGTAAAGTGTTCTGTCTTTTGGCTGAGTGAGTTCAGCAGAAGATTCTCTGCCCTGTGAACTTAGAGTGTCTCTGTAGGACCCCAGCACCTCACACGATAGGCAGAAACCAACAATAGTAACAACTAATGCAAGCACTATACAGCATTAAAATAACTACCTGGTTTCTACTATTATATCAACATTAATTATGCCAAAAAACAGGAAGGTATGATCAGAAATTACGAAAACAAAAAATAATAAATGATTATGTACTAGATCTGACATTAAAGTGAATAGCACATGTCAACTGTCATCCACAGAAGTAATCACATCAACATGAATGTCGAGGGCAGGAGTTATATAAGCCAAATGGTTCTAAATGATTTCAAAAGTAAAGTCCAAAGGAAAATGTGATAGGTTTGTTGAAGAGAGTTTACAATGTTCAAAGAGTGAATAGAGATTTCAGGAGAGGTGTAGCAATTGGTGGTTATAACAAAGGAGGAGAAAAAAATAGAGGAGAAAATAAAGGGAGGGAGAAAGTAAGAACAAGAGAATTTGTTAGCAGGAGAAGAAAGGAGAGAAGAAAAACAAACAAAATGAAAACCAAAAATAAACTAAAACCCTACCCCTTAAAAGACAAGGCAAGGGGCAAGGAAAAAAGAGACAAAAGAAATATGTAAATATGTACGGCCATGAACTAATCAGCACAGCAAGAACACCTCCACCAAAAGAGAAAATATTCTTAATGAAAAATGAAGGTATTGTCTCCACTCAGATGATCAAAAGTTGATGAAAATGGGTGTTCACTGCCTATCCTTGGCTGTCTTTTTTGTTTCTTCTTGGGTGTACCAAGGGAGAGAGCAAAGGCTGGGAGCTGTTAACCCCTTCCTCTTTCTGTGTTACTCTCCAGGCTGCCCCCTGGAGTGGAATAAGACTGAACCTAGTTGAAATTGCTTTCAGCTTCCCTTCTTACCAGTAGGAGGTAGCAAGGAGTGGGAAATGCTGTGGGTTAGAGTTTTGTCTTCACAGACCAGATCCTTGCACTCCAGAGTTCTATGAGGGGAGTTCTAGAGGCTCAAGTCTAATCTGGCCTCAGGGGCCTTATAGGTGGTGTCTGCTCTGGAGAGATTAGATCAACACACCCCACAGCATGGCCATTGCTGATCTTTGCAGGGAGTCTGGAGCCTCCCAGGAATTCTCCTCCAAGGGCAGGGGAGCCAATCCCTCCCCCTTCTGCTGCCCACCAACACAGCCTTCCCAGGCTGAGTCCTGAGTGTTCACACCTGCCTATTCAGATTCCCCACTCACCTTAGCTGGTCACATGAGCTGCCAGACTCAAAGGGAAAACCATTTGGGCTCCCCTTGGCTTTTCTGACTGAACTCCCTTGGTGTAACCTTCTCTGTACATCTTTGGCTCCCATTCTTCTAGGTACATGGTAGGTATTTGCAAGGACAGTGTGGCAATGTTTGCTATGACTTCCCAGCTTTGCAGCAGTAGCTGCATTGTGGCTACCCCCATATGGCTCCGTCTCAGCTCTCTGTGGCCAATGGAGAAACAGCACTTTTCTTTTTTTTTTTTAATCGATAAAAAATTTTTAATTAATTAAAAAAAAAATAAGTGACAGCAGAATGCATTACAATTCTTTTACACATACATACCACAATTTTTCATATCTCTGTTTGGGTGTCAAAATACTTTATATACAATCTGTGTCTTCATACATGTACTTTGGATAATGATGTCTATCACATTCCACCATCCTTGCTAATCCCCTGGCCCCTCCCTTTCCCTCCCATCCCTCTTCCCTATGTAGAATTCATCTATTTCTCCTATGCTCCCCCTCCCTACCTCACTATGAGTTGGCCTCCTTATATCAGAGAAAACATTGGGCATTAGTTTTTTAGGGATTGGCTAACTTCACTTGGCATTATATTCTCCAATGCCATCCATTTACCTGCAAATGTCATGATTTTATTCTCTAGGTTGGCTCCACAGTTTAGCTATTGTGAATTGTGCTGCTATAAACATTGATGCGGCTGTGTCCCTGTAATATGCTGTTTTTAAGTCCTTTGGGTATAGTCTGAGGAGAGGGATAGCTGGGTCAAATGGTGGTTCCATTCACAGATTTCCAAGGAAATCTTCGTTCTGCTGTCCATATTGGCTGCACCAATTTGCAGTCCCACCAGCAGTGTATGAGTGTACCTTTTCCCCACATCTTCGCCAACATTTATTGTTGTCTTCATGATAGCTACTATTCTGACTGGAGTGAGATGATATCTTAGAGTAGTTTTGATTTGCATTTCTCTAATTGCTAGAGTTGATGAGCATTTTTTCATATATTTGTTGATTGATTGTATATCCTCTTTGAAACAACACTTTTCAAACATCATTTTGCTGTGCAGTCTCTGGATCAGCTAAGTTCAGGCTGCTTTTCTGATCTCTGGTTTTTCTGTACCAAATATGTCCATTGTGTTTCTGTGTTCTCCCTCCCCTCTGTGGCAAACCTGTGCTGCTACTGCAGCTGCAGCCCCCTTGGTTCCAAAGTACACTTTTTTTTTTCAATGAACCCCCATTTCTGAGTCTGTAAGACACTGTGAATATTCAACATTGAATTTTAGCGAAATTCTGTTTTTACTGAGAAGCGCTGCTTGAATCCTGAGCCACAGAGGAGCAAGTAGGAATGCAGCCTTCATGTAGCCTGTCATCTTGAATCTGGAAAACAATGATATTCTAGGGTGACAAAATAGAGCTAGTGAATGTAAAGAGATATAGAAATGAGTTTTGTGTTTGAAAGTTATGAAGTGAGTTCAGTCCCCAGACAACATGCATATGGTATGAAGCATGGCCTGGTTTGTGAAGACAGAACTCCTGGGGAGCTAGGAGAATTGTTGGGAAAGACATTTGAAGTACACTGATTGGAAAGTGGTGATCCATAGACTCTTTATGTGCCAATGTCCAAAAAACAGTTCTTAAGGATGAATTATAAGAAGGAAGGATGTAGAGGTGGGATGTAGTGCTGCATTAGATATGACTTTCCCACCCTTGAAATGCATGAGAAATTTTGGGATTCCCACAGTGATGACAACTTCCTTTTGTTTATGGATACTATGCTAGTAGTTTGTTCAGACTGGTCATTTAATTTTTTTTAATACTTATTTTTTAGTTTGCGGCGGATACAACATCTTTGTTTGTATGTGGTGCTGATGATCTAACCCTGGCCGCACGCATGCCAGGCGAGCGCACTACCGCTTGAGCCACATCCCAAGCCCTCATTTAATTTTTCAATAGGAGTAAAGCTGTGTCATTGGAATAGAGGAAGGGAAGGCTATTTTGCTTTTAGATAAAATCTGAAAATTGAATAATTGTCTTAAAAAAGGGATTCTTAGTATGTTAAGCAGCTGTGTGATTGTGGGCAGTTCATTTATCTGTGTTTCAGTTTTAAAGTATGGACTTTGTTGATAAGTTTACATCATTGGTGTCTAAAAGTATGAGAGTTGGGAAATTCTAAGAATATCTTCATTAGAAATATTAGGTAATATTATTTGCTTAACAGAGGTAGATCTAGAAGTGTGTGTGTGTGTTTTGTGTGTTTTGTGTGTTTTCCTTTAGAATATGTTACAACAAAGCATCATTTCCACTTATACCCATTTCCAAGAGGAAAATATGACCATTTCTGTGAGGTGGCCTGTATAGTTTTAAAAGCAACCATTAAGGAGTAGCTTTCAGCTGCTTGTTTTCTAGATGTCAAAACACATTTCATTTTAGCACTTGGTGTGAGAGTTGTCATAGAGTACTGCACAGCAGAAAGGAGGACGGGATTGTGTCCTCTGCTCTGTTACATGTTAATGTGCGGTTTCTAGTAGTTTCTTTTCCAAAAGGCCTTCTGGCACTTTATCCCAGTTAATAATGCCATCTTCATTCATGGCAGCTAGTGTAGGAAACCTCTCCTCCCAATTTAGTCTTGGCCATTTGGAATAGCAGAATTTGGTCAGGTATATATGGAATGTTACATTGGCTTCATGATTATCTGAGATCTCTTTTACTATGTTTGGGTAGCCTTACATATTGGAATTCTTTTTTCTCTCTGAGAAAAGGGAAAGAAAAGGTATGTATTATGAAGATAGCTTAATGGTTCATATTAAGATCTTGAATTCTGACTACTTAGGTTCCAGTTCCAGCTTCACTATTAGTTGCGTGAACAAGTTAGCTTAGTTTCCTCATTTATAAAATGGGGATAATAATACTACCTGTCTGTAGAGTGCTGTGAGGATGAAATATTTAAGTGCTTGTAAGTCACTTAGACCAAAGACTGGCAATATGAGATCTGTAAATGTTAGCCGGTGTTATTCTTAGCTTTCTCACAGCCACTGTCATTTCTAAGGCCTTGCAAGAAAGCCTGTCCATTGGGTGTGGTGGTGCACACACTGAAATTCCATTTACTTGGGAGCATGAAGCAGGAAGATTTTAAGTTTCAGGTCAAGGGGATGTGGCTCATTGGTAGAGCACCTCTGGCTCCAATCCCCAGTACCACAAAAAAAGGAAAGGGAAAAAAAAAAAAAAGACTTGGTGGGCTGGGGTTGTGTGGCTCAGTGGTAGAGCGCCTGCCTAGCACGTATGAGGCACTGTGTTCACATCCTCAGCACCACATGTAAATGAATAAATTAAATAAAGTTATTGGGTCCATCTACAACTTAAAAAAAAAAAACGGACTTGGTGGAACAGTGCTAGAAATGATTCACTGGGTAAGTAATGGACTGTTGAGCTCTTACATTCCAGTTCACTGGCATTATTTAAGAAGCAGCTCATTGCAGTCTAAGGGTCATTTGGTGAAATGGATGAGTGGTCTTGTTCTACCTTCTCAGACAGTGACCGAAAGTCAGGCCAAGCACCCTGGAATCCCTAGGCATCACCTGGACAGAGGGCAAACATCTATAGCACAGTGGTAGGGGAGAAATGAGTGGGGACTAGGCATAAATTGTAGAAGCAGTGTGAATTTGGTGATTATAGCAAATAGGAGGGATCTCTACGTGTAAGCAGAGATTTTGTTAACATGAAGAAAAATCACTAACAATTTAGATGTGATCCCTGACTTGTCACCGATGTCATGTGTTACATCCCTGTGTGTGAGTTGTTTCCTCTCTGATCCCTGTGATGAAAGTTTTTCATTAGCTTTTAGTAACTGAGAGGAAAGGGTTGCAGAACGACCTGCCCTGAGCCTTGGCCAGTACAAATCTTTAGCTTTGCTTTTTAGTTATTTCAAAGAAGTTCTAAAGACTTTGGTTTCATAAGGGAAATGTCTCTTTAATCTATCATGTTTCCTTATTTTCCTATCTATCTAACTATCTATCTATCTATCTATCTATCTATCTATCTATCTATCTATCTATCTATCTATGGGGGGTTGAGGGGCCGGGGATTGAACTTGGGCACTTGACTACTGAGCCATATCCCCGGCCCTGTTTTATATTTTATTTAGGGACAGGGTCTCACTGAGCTGCTTATCACCTCGATTTTGCTGAGGCTAGCTTTGAACTCTGGATTCTTCTGCCTCTGCCTCCCGAGGAGCTGGGATTACAAGCATGCACCACGGGGACTGGCTTTTTTCATTCTTGTTTTCTTTTATAAGTTTTATTTACTTTTTGACTCATCATTCATCCCAGACATTTTGGATGTGATGTAAGAATAAGGGCTCATTCCCCTGGCCTCACGTTCATCTAGTTTTTCTGCCACTATTTGTTAAGTCTTTTCTTTCCCCATTGAACATCCTGGTGGGCACCTTTGTTGAAAATCAGTTGCCTGTTTATGTCTATTTTTGGATGCTCTGTTCTGTTCCTTTGATTGATTGATTTTATTTATTTTGTACCGGAAGCACTTGACCACTGAGCCACATACATCCTCAACCCCCTTTATTTTCTATTTTGAGGTCTCATTTCACTAAGTTGCTGAGTTTGGCTTCGAACCTGGATTCTTCTGTCTGAGCCTCCAGAGGTGCTGGGATTACAGGTGTGAGCCACAATGCCCTATTTGTCTATTCTTATCCTAGTATCACACCACCTTGATTATTTAGCTTTGTAGCAAATCTTGAGGTGCAGTAGTGCGAATTTTCCCACTTTGTTTTTCTTTTTCAAGATTGTCTTTAACTATCTTTGGTCCTTAGATTTTCCATATAAATTTTACAATCAATTTGGCTAATTCTAAAATAGGTACCTGGGTGCTTTACAAAATTCCATTATTACCCAGACCATACTCCTGGAGTCAAATCACAATTTAGATTAACAGAATCTGACTTACAAAACCCACCTATTAAAACTTCCTAGATTATTCTAAGTGTAGCTTAAGTTGAGAATCAATGTGCTAACAGGGTTTTAGTGTGGCACTTAAAACAAAATCTGCCATGCATTCTAGTGGAATATATATATGTGTGTGTAGCAGTTGAAATGGGCCCTCAAGTGCAAGAGCTTTTTGATGCTAATGAAATAGCAGAGTTGAATGAAGAAGACATGCAAGAGGAGTAAAATTAGAATGGTCCAAGAAGGAGAAAGTTCCCTCACCCCAAGGGTAATGAGGTGATGCTTTGTGTGACTGCCTGCCATCCCAATCATTCATTATATTTTCACCTTAAAGCAGACTCAACTCAGTCTACAAACCAGTAACATGAAAAATGAGGAATGCTTTTGGTAAAGCACATAAATGTACTATTTTAGAGACTAGCTTTCCCCTGGATTTGGGAACATTTGTGAAATGTGCATAATAATGAACAGAGAAGGCACATTCTAGAAGTGATTATGTTGGTTTTTTGGCTTTTAAAGTTTTTCTTTCTTAATTAATTTCTTGTCTTTAGACAAACATTGATTCACCCATTCTTCCCATGGGCATGGAGTTCAGTCAGAAATGATGCCTTTCTAAAATAAAGAATGAAGGACAAAAAGTTGTAATCACATGATGTTGTTCTTTGGGAACATACAAACTATGAAGACTATAAATGCTTACTAGTAATGTTCGTTTTAGTTTTGAACTACATTTTCCTTTTTGAAAAGAGGTTGGAACTAGTGAGTGGAGCCCTTTCTGTAATATACGTTCCCTACACAGCTGTAAAGAATTAATTTCAGTCGGTGCTAGCAGAGCTTGAATCTCAACTTTCTGCCTAGTGTTTTGGAAAATCCTCTCTAGAAAATAGTATCTACCAGCTATGATGTTATAACATTTAGATGAACATTGAATTTTTGAGTGTTTTCCTTATAGAAATAGCATGGAAACTCTTTTAGTGAGCTAGATCTTACAGCACATGCAAGGTGCTGGGATTGCAGGTGTGGATCATCATACCACCAGGCAATTTGCATGGAACTTGGGAGTTTTCTGAAACGAATCACAACCCTAACATTGGGGATATATCAGTATGGGAAAAAACTGCGAGTGTGGATATCCATCACAGTGTCTGAGCCATATCTGAGTACTTGGTGAAAACTTTCGGGGGGAGTATATAAAAATAATGATTATAGGAAAAATAAAAACTGGCTGTACAGATAGTGGTTATAAAACATGGTCTTTGACAGAAAGACTTGCTTAATCCAGCTCCTGCTACTTATGTGACTTTGAATGAGTTAATATAACTTATCTCAGCTTGGGTTTTTTTCACTTGTAAAATGGGGATAATATTGTTGAGTGTTTTAATTTAACAAGAAAATGTATGTGAAATGATTATTGTACTGGTTGACTCAGTAAATGCCATGTAAAGCCTAGATGTTATTAGTTTTATTAACAGTTGACATGTTGACATTTGTGTAACATTTATGATCTACAGAGCCCTTTCACATGTTATAGAATGGGTCTTTGAATGTTTCACTGGCTTTTAATTCATTGCCTCGAGATTGTTCCTTTTCAGATACCTGTATAGCTTGTGTATAGTCAGTTGGCATTTGTCATGCACCTTCATGCCAGTGTCTTCTTACCTAAATTAAATTCTAAAATCCACTGTGAATACAAAGGTTATGTCTTTCTTATTCATCTGAGTTGTCTGGAACAGAGTCTGGAGAAGTTGCTATTTGTTATGTGAGTGGTCTTAGGTAAGTGTCTCTCTGGTTTGCCAAGGCTGCCTTTTTTTAATTTGTAAAATGGGCAGCCCTGAGAGGATTACATCTAGTAGTACACTAGGAAGTGCTTCCTATAGTTAATTACAAATGTTTTCTTTTCCCATATCTCACTAGTTTAGCGCCATAGTAGATGCTTGGGAGTATGTATTCACTGGCATTTGGGGCAGGAAGGAATGTTGGGAACCCAAGTCTAGCCTGGGCAATTTAGTGTGAAGCCTTATTTCAAAAACAAACAACAACCAAAAAAACAAAACAAACAAACAAACAAAAAAACCCGTCATGGGGACCAGGGATATATTTTACTTGTAGAGTGCCTGTGGGTTCAGTCCCTTTGTCTGTCTCTCTCACACACATGAGATAAAATAAAGTTAAATGAAAAGTGAACATTATTCTTTGAAGGCCTTTATTATGCTGGATGGTATGCCAGCCTGCTAATAACTTGGTGAGTTGCCTTTATAGTATGTTTGTTGTTGTCATTAAGGTGAGGGATGAAGTATAGGTATTTATGCATAGGTACTCTAAACAGGTCCAGCGATTAAACCCTGTCACGAGGAAGTGAATTTTATATGTAATAAAGTATGGATGGGGGTAGCGGTGGTCTCTGGTTGGTATGGAGGGGTGTGTGCATGAGGAGAGTCACCACGTGGCACACACTAGGATGCTGGCTTTGTGGAAGACTCTTCACTGGATATGCAGTTTACCATTCAATTTCTCTATTTGGTAGCTAAAAGGTGTATTTTTTTGCATGTGCTTGTGTTTCTCAGTTTTGATTTTTTTCCAGTTTGATTTCATATGACAGTAATGAAATATTGGCTATGATTAATTTCAGCAAAGAAGACCCAAATATGAGGTATCCGTTTTTTTATCATGTTATGGAGAATAAAGGCAAAAATATTTAAATTGTTTTCCTCATTTTGGAAAATGATACCTTTGTCAATTCCCTAAGAAGTAATTTATTATATTCTGACAGTACTTTGAATAGTCAAAGCATGATGTCTCAATTTAAATTCCTTCTTCTGGTACAATTTTTATTTCATAAGATTTGTGCCTTTTGAGAGTGGACACTATATTCCCCCAGGGGAGCAGGGTACCTAGTTAGAGTGTTACTTCCTTGACTGTACTTGCATGTTTGATTTCTACCTAAGGGATCTTCAGGAAATAACAGAGTCTGTTTTATTTAGCAGTGTTTTTGCAAATTGTTGCGTGCATGTGTTTTCATTTAGTTTTAGTCTATTCTCTTTTAAGTCCTGTCCATGCTTTGGGATATGAGGAATTGGCTGTAGCTAAGGTGAGGTGTCATTTCTTTCCTAAGAGAGTAGAGGTGCCAGACTTATTTCAGATAGTCAACATTGGTATCTGGACCTGTGAGGCATTCTCCTCTTGAGTCAGTGGGTAGCAAATCCAATGAAAGAGTGGAGAGGGTACTATTTTTTAAACTACAAAACAATCATTATGGGATTAACTATTTGGTAGCCTTGGAAGTAGAGAAGCAATTTGCATTAGGAGCTGAGCATCAAGAGTTTTTGATTTTATGAAATATGACAAAATGATGAAACTTTCCCCTCACATCTGGGACTTCAGTGAGGTTTGAAGATAGTCACCTTCCCTTAAGAAGAAAATAGTCAAGGATATAGCTTGGCACCATTTTAAAAAAGTATTTAGGTAGCAGGAAGAGTACCCCATTGAGTTATCTGTAAAATAAGATGTCAACTTTTGAAGTTTTTGTTATTTTTACAATGCTGGTGGCTCTTGCATTTTGTAAAGGAGTACAAAGAGTTAAACGTTGTGTCTCAAGATAAACTGCTGCTAGCCTTCTCAGCATGGTATATTGTTCTTTTCCTGCCCAAATCAGCAAGGTATTCCTAGACTTTGAAACAGGGAGTCTCCTCATTCAGCAGTGCTAAAACATACTTCCTGTGGATTGTTTATCTTCTTTGGGGTTCCTTAATAGCAGATCACAAATGTCTTTGTACAGAAAACCTTATGTTCTAAGAGGGGCTGTATATTTGTATTAAAGTCAGTGTAGCTCTCCACAGGAAGGCTAGTTTTTAAATGATACTTACTTATTACACCTCTTTTTAGCTGGTATTTCATTGCCACCAAGGATTTACAATGCAGTAGCTCTGAGGTGAAGCTAGTAAGAATGCCAGCGTTGCTAATATTTAGAGTCATAAAATTCTGGATATTGGACAAGCTTTTAATTACTCTGAGTCTGTCTTTGTCTTAATAAAAGTTGGATTGTACCCACTAAAACAAGATGGCTGAGTTTGCATTAATCTCCAAATGTAGGTTAATATCTTTTTAAAAGCTGTCTTTTAGACAAGAGACTTGAAAATTAATTTCCCATTTTCAGCTTAAAATGAAGAGCTCTTCCACATGTGGAGTTTGAACGGCTGCCATTTTTCTGATATTATAGATTCAAGTACCAATAATAACTCTCTATTCCTCTTTACTTTTCTTTTAAAAAAAAGGTAAAGAAAAATCTTTATTGTTTGGTGCTTAGCGACTTACATATATTTAAAAATTTGCTTCAAAGCAAACAGATGAAGAGTGTTTTCTCAGTATTGTTTGGATCACTGGGGATGAGGGGCATGATGATGGCTGGGATGCCCTGGGACTTATTAGCCATGGCTGGAAAAAACCTGGATTTTTGCACATTACA
The DNA here is from genome assembly GCF_045843805.1 of Urocitellus parryii. NCBI lineage: Eukaryota > Metazoa > Chordata > Mammalia > Rodentia > Sciuridae > Urocitellus > Urocitellus parryii. The sequence goes on along the minus strand of NC_135539.1, from coordinate 24,885,475 downwards.
CTACTACCTCTACTACTACCAAGTTAGGTGCTTTGAGATCTATAAATCCACTTTTGATGCCTAAGCATTTGCCTATGGAGGGAGTTCCCCAGAGTGGCGGATTGTTTTTTTATTTTGGTATCAGGGATTGAACCCCAGAACACTTAAACCCTGGAGCACTTAACCACTGAGATACATCTCCAGTCCCCCTTCCTCCTCCTGTTTTTTTATATTTAAAGTTTGAGACAGAGTTTTGCTTTGCTGCTCTGAGGCTGGCTTTGAACTTGTGATCCTCCTGCCTCAACCTCCCAAGTCCCTGGGATTACAACTATATAGCATCACATCCAGAAAGAGTGGTAAATTAAGTGAATTCCTCAAGTGCAAGATAGGAACTTTCTTTTTCTTTCTTGTCTTCAGAGCATCTACTGCTATGTAGCCACTTAACACCTCTAACTCTAGTGTTCATTTCTGTGCTGCAGATGGCCAGTTAGATTATAAGGGCTCTGAAAAGATTTTTATATTGAGTTTTCTCAGTTGAAAGTCTTATCTGGCATACTCCCCACCCTTGCCCAATCCCATCCCAGTTCAAATATATGTGTATCCAGTGCTATATTGATGCAGATTCCACATTGATCAGTGAGACTTTGGCAGGGGGAATTAGATTTAAAGCGGAGAAGTACAAACTAATATAGTAATCAAATGAAAGAGAACCCCATTCATAAACATCTTTCTCTTGCTAAAGCTATATATAGGTGTTAAAAGCATTGTTTCCTTCTATTTCAATCTTGATTTTATACATGTTTTTATGATGAAATATTTGTTAATAATTAATCACTTCAAGCATTTATTAACATAACAAATTTCCAGCCATTTTACCCTGGACATTGTAGGTCGGGAAGATATCTCAGGAATCTAGCCCTTGGGATCAAGCGTATTTGTTATTCAGACAGTTATTTTGTTTCCCCCAGAACCTCCAAGTTTCTTATATAATTTGTAAGATGTATTTGTCTTTTTCTGTGTCAAGTCTCTGACCCAGTATGATTTTGTGAAAGGCATGTCTTAAGTAGAACATTTTTTTCATAGGTTTTATAGGACAATCCCACTGCTGAAATTTACTTAATTACATAGTTTTTGGATTATTAATGGCAAAAGAAGGAATTAATACCTGGATGGTCATTTGCCCAGAAATTGATTACTGTGATTGATGGAGCTGGGGTGTCAGACCTGCTTATTAGAAAGGAGGTAACCTTACCATGTGCTCTCTTTGAATGCTTGCTGGGTTCTCCTTTGGAAGAGGGATCACACTTTGGGTGACATCACAGAGTAGGACTAATAAATGGATGTTGTGGGGGCTGAACATAAAATATGTTTAGCAGGGGACCATTTGATTAGCAGATGTCATGAGATTTAATTATTTTTAGTTTGTGGAATTACTATTGTCCTTTAAAGAAATCTAATTTAGACAATCAATTAATAAGAAGAGTGGAACTGCTTAGAGGTGGTTTGAGGGCACAAGCAGGTTAAGCCTGTCTCTTTCCCAAAGCTGTCAGCCTCTTTTCCAGAAGCCTCAGGCTCCACAAGATGGCCATAGCACCCCTGCAGTGTGGTGAGTCCTCTTCAGTGGAGGTGGCTGCACAGCCCTCTGACATGTATGTAGTCTATGAACTTGGGCCAGTCCTTATCTGAGTCCCTGCTGTAAACAGCCAGTGTAGTGTCTGGCACATAGGGCAGAGCCTAGTGAAATGTTTATTGAATGAAAACTATGGAGGGAATTTATGTCTCACATTCAATGTTGAAAGAATTCTGTGAGGTCCTTTCTAACCTAGACTTTCTAATCTGTATTTGCTTCAGAAAGCAATTTTTAGATCTCATTGTGGAAGGCATGAGTGCGGGATTTGTTTTTCTTTTTATTTTTTTAAGTTGTAGTTGGACACAATGACTTTATTGTATTTATTCATTTTTATGTGGTGCTGAGGTCTAAACCTAGCGTCTTGTGCAAGGTGAGTGCTCCACTGCTGAGCCACGGCCCCAGGCCCATAATTTTTTTTCTTTAGTACTGTATTTCCCTCATTTAGAACAGCACCTGAAATTAATGCTATATTTACAGCATTTAGAGTGGCACCTGGCATTAGTGAATATTTGCTGAATACATGGCATTTGTTGAAGAATGTGAAAATAACATTTAAGATAGTACTTTGTGAACCTTTCCTTTCTTTTTTTTGGGAGAATTTTTGTTTAAGCACTCATCCATCTAGTGATCAATGACTCTTCCTCTCACGAACCACCGATTCTTCCTCTATATCCCTAGTCTCTTCTTTCCCAATACATACTTGTTAATGGGAAATAAAGAGATCAGAGATATCCAGGTAAACCAAAGTCTTCTCAGAAATACAGTAGAATTCCCAAGCACACAAATTGGGAAACCTGTTAGCTGATTTGGTTTGACTCGGATATTTCCTGTGATTTCCAGTGTTATTGTATATTCCTGTTTTAGAGTGAAGTGAGATTTTGTTGTAGGTTTATGACCTAGATTAATTGGGATATTTTGTGAAACCTCTGAAGTATTATCACTTCATCTTTATCCTTGCCTCTTATTCTGCATGAAAAGCATTAGAATTATTTCAGAAAAGATATAAATTGGCGTGTGTTATCCAGTGTCAGCTTAAAGCTGATTAGCATTTTGCATCACCTTTACAACTCACAAATTATCCACTTTCCTTCTCAGCAAGTAGTCTCTATGTCAGCAAGGAAGCACCTGCTACAGCTTCTTGCCCTGTGATTTAGACTCCTGTGGGTCCTTTGTGGGTTTTGGCTTCATCTCTATGGGAAAGGGCTAAAAATTCTTGCTGAATTTTCTCCAAGGATCTCATTCAGTGACTGGTACTACTCAGGAGAGTAGGCAAGGCTGCACTCCTGTTCAACAAATATTTGGGGTTAAATTGATTCAACAGGTTTGGTTCAAAGCCCAGCTTTGTTTAAAAAAAAAAAAAGTAAGAAAATAGGATTTTTTTGAACTATTCATCTTACCCATCTTTTTTTTGCTGCCTTGGTTAAAGGACCTGACTAGGACACTGTAAAGGAAGAAAGGTTTTAAGGGCTTACGGTTTCAGAGGTCTTAGTCCATAGAAGGCTGGCTCCATTCCTTAGGGCTCTGTGATGCTGAATATGATGGCAGAAGAGGCAGCTCATGGTGATCAGAAATCGGAGAGACAGATGCCACTCTCCGGATACAAAATATATACCCTATCCCACTCCCCTAATGAATCACCTCTTCCAGCCACACCTCACCTGCCTCCACTTACCACTCAGTTAATCTCATCAGAGATAATTAAATTGATTAGATTAAGGCTATGGCCCAATATTTCTCCTAACCTCCTTGCGTTGCTTCATACATGAGCTTTTGGAGGACAGCACATCTAAACACTCTGTCCCTGGTCCCCAAAAGCTCACGCTCATCTGACACTGCAAAATACATTAGTCCATTCCCAAGAGTCCCCATAGTTGCAATAGTTCCAACATTGATCAGTCTAAAGTCTGTTCTGAGGCTCAAGATAATCTTGCATTGTGAGCTCCTATAAAATTAAAAGTAATTTACAAATATCCAACTTATAATGGTACAAAGTAAACATTTTCATTCACAAAATTAGGGGCATAGAAAGAAGAGATAAGACCAACGCAAGGCTGAAATCCAGCCATGCAATAAGTCCTATAGCTCCATTTCCAGCGTCTGGGGCATAAGGCATCCTGATGTTCTCTCCAAAGGGCTTGTGTAGCTCTTCTCTCCCCTGTGACTTGTTTGTTGTAGCCCAAGTGGCCTTTCTGTTGGCTTGTCTCTGTTCAGTTCCTGCAGCTTTCTTAGGATGATGTCCCACATTACTGTCATTTCTTAATCTTGGGGGTCTCCATTGCAGCTTCAGCTTCTTCACATCTTCATACTTTGACTTCTGAGAGGGTGCCTGTAGGGTTTTTGATCCTGCTGTGCTTTGCCTGGCCATCTAGGTTTTTCTTTGAAATCTTGGTGGAAGCCTCCATAAACCCTTAACTCCAGTATCCTGCCTTCCTGCAGAACTAGCACCACACAGTTGATGCCAAGGTCTGCCAATATCTTGAGCAGTAGCCAAGCCTCCAGGGACCCTTGCTGCACTAGCCTCTGGGTGGCTGAGCATGTTGAATAAACTTCCTAGGCCCCTTGTGCAAGAAGGGTGTGCCCCTCCTGTGTCTTCTCAAGAGAATTTTCACCTTTACTCTCTTATGCTTTAGGTGAGTGTGGCCCTGTCAGCTCCTGAGATGCTCTCAAGCCATCTTATTGTCTCTGGGCAAAGTCTTTAGCATTTCTTTAGTGGTGGTGATGTCTTTAACAAGGCAGCTTCCAGAGCCCCAGTTGTACTCCTGCCCTCAAGTTTTTCAAATCTTTCTGCTCTGCTTTCTGCTCCTGATTATCACACTGAATTTGGCCTCTACTCCAAATTCCAGTAGCATCCTCCTCTGAACACTCTTGAGCCCTTTCTAAGGCTGAGGCAGGAGGATCTCAAGTTTGAGGCCAGCCTTAGCAACTTGGTGAGGCCCTGTCTCAAAATTAAAAATAAGAGGGACTGGGGATGTAGCTTAGTGGTAGAGAGCCCCCTGGGTTCAATTCTACCTCCTCTCTAAGAAGTATGGTTTGCTACTTTATCATAAAATGACGAATAATATAGAAACAGTTTTGATGCTTCTATAACCAGATGTCAATGCATGAATAAACGAGACAATCTAGTGAATCCCAAATGGCTCAGAAAGACAAATATTAAAAAAAATTATAATTGGCACAGAAACTGGTAGTGTTTTATGGCTGTATTACCAGTAACACAATTGGCAAGATAGCTTCTAAACTCACATAGAATACTCAAAATCCCAATTCTTCAGAAGAAATGTCATGAACCATGTAAACTATAAGATTATTTTCTCTAAGCCCACACAAATATTACTTCCCTCCAAATGTAATTTCTAATTTACAACTCCAAAATATAATCTATATTGGAATTTGCATAAAACTCAACAAACCTCCAGCAAGATATTAAATTTTAAATTTGCATGCAAGAATGGCCAAGTAATATTACTCTAGTCAAGGAGATCATGTCTGTAAACTTGAGAGCTTGCAGATATAATGAGAAGAAAAATTGTACACTTCAGTGAAAGCAAGTTGATTAAAATGCTCTGATGCAGTTGTGACAATGCAAAATAAGGCAAAGTGCATTTCAGATTTCATAACCTAGACACTGATAACATGAGAATCGCAATTCCAATATAGGGCAGTGGAACATACAGGCACAGGCTCCATCTATAAATATTACTACAAAAGTAGTCTTAAGACTTTGAATGTACCTGGCCCTACATTGCCTAAAGAGTCCTTTGTTATGATAAAGGAAATACATTACCAGCAATGGTTTACAGCAACAGGGATATTAATAGCATTGTCCTCACAGGCTTTAGAACCCAGCCTATGCATTAAAAAAATGTTCAATATGTTCAAGAACGGGACCTTGTGGTTCAAAACTCTGCAGCCCAAGGCAAGCAAATGTAGTAGAGCACTTTCACAATAGGCATTGCTTAAGAGCATGAGGATAATAGCCAAAAAGTGACTGTTAGAACTTTCTGAGAAGCCTGTTTACATTGCAAGTATGGCTTGTTTGTAAACATTATAAGCAATATCTTATTTATAAAAAAAAATACTTGTTGTGTGAAAGTGTGAAAATCACTGATTTATTGGAATGGGTCCTAAAATGGAGTGGGTCCATTTATTGGAATGGGTCGGGGGAAGGATAAATCAAATGCTAATCCAGGTCTAGTGCCTGTCTATGATAACCTGGGTTAACTCTGCCCATAAAGATGTATGTTCTTTGAGACTCAATTTCTAGTCCTAAATAGTTATTTAGGAGAAATTAACAAAATACCTAGACAAAGATTTTTACATATATATTATAGCTACTTTACTTTTAACAGTCCCAAATTAGAATCCAACCCAAAAGTTTATTAACAGGAAGACAATGCAAGACACTGTAGTATATCCAACCACAGAGCAATAAACAGAACTAGACTCCTGGTACATACCAACAACATGGATGAACCTCAAAAGAACTATGCTGACTGGAAGAAGCAAGATATAAAAGTGTATTAACATATGATTCTATACATACAAAATCCTAAATAAGAAAACCCTGAACTCATGATCCTCCTGCCTAAGCCTCCCAAGCCACTGGGATTATAGCAATGTGCCACCAAGCCCAGCAAAAATGTTCTATATCTTGATAGTGGCAGTCATTATAGTTCAAGGCTCATAGAACTGTCCAATAAGAATAAATAATTTCATTGTGTGAAAAAAAAATACATGTCCTTCCTAATCCATGGCAATCTTATTAAGAAACAAATGAATTAAGTTATATATGGAAGCTTAATACACAAGTAAAGAACAAAGCCAGAGCAAGCAACACTTTTTTTTTTTTAACTCTGAAAGTCAACAGAACGTAGTTCTGACTATTCACAACAATGATGAAAGCTAAAGTCCTGAGCATTTCCTATGTACCACACAGTGCTCTAAGGTCTCCACATGGTATCAATTCATCAAGTCCTCATAACAACCTTTCCTTTTTATTGGGGGGAGAGTGCAAGGAATTAAACTCAGGGCCTCGCAGATGCTAGGCAAGTGTCCTACCACTAAGCTACATCTGTGCCCTTTCTTTTTCATTTTTTGAGACCCGGTCTCACTAAGTTGCCCAAGCTGGCCTCAAACTTGTAGTCCTTCTGCCTCAGCCTCCCCAGTATCTGAGGTTTTAGGTATGTGCGAACACACCAGGCTAGGAAGGAACTATTGTTAGTCCTATATAACAGATGAGGAAATTGAGGCACTGAAAGGTTGAATAATTTGTCTAAGGCCAGAAGAGTACCTAGAATAAATAGATTTTTAGAGAAATGAAAGAGTCTTACCGGTAGAAAAACACCAGGCCTGAAAAAGTATTTTCCCAGCTAAAGACAAATATCAAATGGATTTGGGGACTAACAAAAACAAACAGCTTAGAACAACAGAAGAAAAACATCATTTCTACATGTCATAAAAGTGGATTACAGGCTAGAATTACCAAAATTAACCATCTACTATTTGAGGCTTTGCTATGTATTCTCATGCAACCTTTGCAATCACTCTGAGAACAGCAAGTATTATGCCTGACTTTTTCATTGGAGAAGAAACTGAGTCTTAGGTAAAATCACTTGCCAAAGGAATATACAAATAGCAAGCAAGACAACCCACAGTTCAATCAACATCTGTCTTCCTTCAAAGTTACACTTACATCTACCTCGACCTCAATCTCAGTGAAATTCAAGTTAAATTGAAAAAAAAAATAAAGGCAATAAAAGAGCAGACATTCCAACCAAATGTAAATTGTCACTGCCTGTTCCAGTCTCTTTCTGAGACAGTAATAGGCACTGTTATTTAATGAGTAAACATACCAGGTATAGTGGGAAAGGTGTTAGATATGAATCTAAGGGGATCTTCACAACCACCCTAAGAGGAAAAAAGATCAAAACAGCTTTCTACCTAGAATTGTATAGTCAAACTACCAAGATGAGGGGCAAAATAAAAATAGTTTGAATGAACAGAAAAAGAACATTCACCACTAAAAGGCCCTCACTAAAGGAAACCTAAAAGGACATACTCTAGGGTAAAAGAAATGGAAAACTGGAAAGAAGGACTGAGATACAACAAAAAAGGATATTGAATAAGAAAATGAAAACATACAGGTAAATTTTCATCTGAAAAGGGGTAATGCTGAAATTGTATGCTTTTTTTTTTTTTTTTTTTTAAAGGCAAGACAAATAGTAGGCTCGACCTAGGCTGGGGATGGGGGTGTGATCAGATATGGGATGATCATCTATATTGTCCAAGGAAGTTAAAAAAACAGATTAAATTTTAGACTTAAAACACTGTGTATGTGGTTTCATTTTAAGGGCCAATACTAAAAGAACACAGTATTTGTCTTCAAAATTAAAGAGGGAGATTACTGTGTAATATAAGAAGGAATGAGGGAAAAAATGGTGAGCCTATTTGCAAAATACAAATACCATGCAGCAAACAATTAGCTCTCGTTATGTGTGTCCTTAGGAAACAAGTCTATAATTTCTGCACGTCATCTTTTCTCAAAGCACATGAAGACTTAAGAGTCGGTCCTTAACCAATCTGATGAGAAATTACCACCATGTGCTCTATGCCTTACATTGTACTCATTGTTGGCCTCTTCGAAGGAAATCTTTCCAAGTAGTTGACAAGTCAACAAAACAGCAAAGAAAATACTTCTATGGCTAAATCTATCCAAGCCCGTTGCCATTTTTAGTTTGGGCTAAAATTTAACAATCCATGTGCAAAAGTTCTGTCACAGTCAGAGGAACAGTAGTAACCTCATACCCAGACTCTTTATAACTCTCCCATAGAAAAACCTTCTTGAATTAAGTGGTTTTTTTTTTTGTCAAGAATCTTTGTTTCACAATTGTGCCTTTATTCCTTTCAATTGCCTAGATTTCAACTGCAATACCTCAAAAAAAATAGATTATAGATAAGCTCTTGTCAATCAAAACTAGCTTCTTTCCCTCAGCCCATCCCTACTCTCTAACTCCTCTGGTGACTAGTTCCAAAAGCTGACAATCAAGAAAAATTCTTGTACAACAGCTGCCATTCATTCATGGCTAAATGATGCTGGTCAGACTTCATTATGAACAGTGTTCTGATCAAAACCTACAGCCAATCATTTCCACTGAACACTGAAGAAGCAGGTGGTCTCATCTAGCTGGAGCCTGGCACAATTCCCATTCCTAAAGGAGGCAAGCAGAACCAGCTACACCTCTGCCAGACCAATAAGGCAGCCAGTCGTATCTTTGGCCTATTTTGGATTGCCCTAAGCCACAAATGCTCTAACTTCACTCCCATCTCGCTGGCCCTCTAAAGATAGTTTTGAACTTTGTTTAAAGTCTTCTTAACCATGAAGATAAGTGGGAGTTCAGCAGTCCTTGCCTTCATTAGCTGGTTATGCCACAAAGGGACTAAAGCCAACCTGCCTGTTTCTGATCCTTCAAACAGCATATTCAACCCTTCTTCCATACACACATATTCCCCAGACACAACAGCCACCATTCCATACTCCCACAGCATCCCATACCCCCCCACAGCATCCCGTTCACTCAAAATAGACCACATATACAATGTCAAAAAATATTCAAAGAATTAACACAGAAATTACAGTTAAAGCCTCAGATTCAACTGTTTCAAGTCAAATACTTATTTTCAACTGTGTTGGAATTGCATTATTGTTAATAACATTATTGAAATGGAAGATATGGATGAAAGATTGAAGGGGGGAGGGGGGACAGGCTTTAAAACACATCAAGAAACAGTGGGACAGAAGTAAGAGCCAAGTTTGGTTCGAGTGCTTTGGGCAGTTGTTTTCTTTTACAAATTCTTTATTTTCTGGTTGGACTATACTGTCTGTCCCTAAGGCAGAGTACAAAGTTCTATACCCAAGATTCACCATACCAGTCATACCCTTAATTCCAGATGTGTGTACCCCTACCAAGAACTTGGCAGTGTCACTATGTGGGTATAAAAGGACTTTAAAGTGGGGCATTCCTACTATAAGAGGCAGTTGCCTGGATTCAAAGTGAATCAGAATTTCAGTTTTTAGTAATAGAAGTGGTTATTTAAATGTATGATTTCATTGTAATTAAAACTACATAGGGGAGAGAATTTGCATGTAGCTGCCTAGGAAATAGTTTATTTTAATATCTGAAAGATATTAGCAAGATAAGATTTTCTAGGCAAGGAAGCGAAGAAGGTCAAAGTGGTAGACTGCTGTTCCCACCCCATCTGAAAGACTGAATTTATATATTCCTCTCAATGCTCTTTAGAAACCTCCACCCATCCAACCAACACCCCTAGACCTGAACCTAAATAAAACATTCTATCTTAGAAAGCTAAAAGTCCAGTATACCTAAGAAAACCAACTCGGGACAAGAAAGAACATATAATATGCACAATAACTACAGGATATCTGATTAGAAGAATGCAAAATGAGAAGCCATTAATAGCATCCCTCATCTCTCTCTCCTCCACAATGATTACCAGAAGAATAGCAGCAGCTGAATCACAACTAAATCCTATTCACAAGAGACCTGGGGCATCAAGAGAAAATAAAATGTTAAAATAGTACTTCTCGGGGGAAACTGCTTTAAGTCATTTTGATTCTGGCGTCAATCATGCCTGCCACAAACCAATAAGCATGTATAACCTAAGCAAAGACTAGATTCCATTTCTTCTCTCCCTCCCGGGGCTTAGTGTAGTGCACCTAGCATACTTAATTTCCCTGCCAACTAAATTGCTACTTGTAAGGCCTCCAGGGGAACTCAGCTCATCCAGAGACATACACAGGCTTAAATGTTTACCCTGAGAGCACAAGCAACACCAGCCTGAAGAAGAACTGCTGGTATCAGGGACACCTACCACCACTCTCACTAAAGCAGAGGAACCACATGATTTTATGCAAATGTTTTACCCTCTCAGTGCCTCAGTTTCTTCATCTGTTAGAATATCTGTCTCCTGGGGTTATGATAAGAAATTAATTTGCATAAAACCGTAGGAAAAGAGCCGACTATTGAGTAAGTACTCCCTGGCACACACATACCCATATACATAGAGAAAAAGGGAAGGAGAAAAGAAGTGGGTGAAAAGGTTAAGGAAGAGGAAAGGGCGGGGGGGAAGGAAGGATCTATGAATGAGGCTAACACCCATGAACTAAACTAACCAATGCCCTGCAGTAAACTTGACCCCACTATAAATCTGTAGGTCCATCCATTTCAAAGGGAAAGCCTCCCTTCCTGGCACATTACACGGAGGAGACCAGAACTGTATCTGATGCAAGGAACCTCAGCAAAATATTACTAGTCTCCATGTCTCCCTAAACCCAGTATTTTAAAAATGGTGAGGGATCAGTGGATCCCCAAACTTTCTGCAAGTCAAAATGAACCTGCTGATAAAGAGCCAATGTTTCCAACTTGATTTGGCAGAATATACCCAGTTAGGATACTCTCCCAATGTAATTAGGAATGCACTATCAATGACCAGTTTAGCTATTGACAATACCTGTTACTATTTAATTTTAAATGTCAATGGCTTGTTTGAGTTCACTGTAACAAGGCTTTTATGCATGACAAATAAGTATCCTAGAACTATAGGATGAATGATCAAAACAAAAGGGTGAAGAAAATCAATTGGCACTGTAGAGGAGGCTGTCTTTCAAATATCCCACAGTGGCTGTGACAGCCATTAGCAAGGCAGACTGCTTCTCCCAAGAACACACTGAGGATTCCAGGAATTTGCTTCAGTCACCCACCTTCTCAACTGATGCCCACTGTTTCTAATGGAATAAGGGTGTGAGCAGGCCAGGGTTACGTGACAGCAAGGCCTAGGCAAAAATGCTGATCAAAGCAGACTTAATTCTGAGTATATCAGGGTACTTTTTTTTTTTTTTTAAAGCAAGGTATTTAACCTCTGTTTGACTCAATTTCTTCACCTATACAATTTGGATAATTGTAAAAACTCCATAAACAATCATATATGTAAGAACTTAGTACAGTCTTTTAAAAACAATTTTTTTTTAGTAGTAAATGGACAAAATACCCTTATTCATTTATATGTGGTGCTGAGGTTCAATTGAACCCAGTGCTTCACACATGCTAGGCAAGTGCTCTACCACTGGGCTACAACCCTAGCCCCTTAGTATGTCTTGATACCTCAATAGCCACTCAATAAATATTAGCCTCCTATTGTTATACAATTGAGTTAAACAGTTGATATTATTGGGGGCAAGGGGGGTGAGGAAAGGAAGGGAGGGAGGGAGAAAGAAAAGGACAATTTATACATTTGCACAATGTAGCAGGGTATCACCATTTCAAGCATCTATAGTGTAATGCCTGGGTAATGCTAACTCACCCCATGGAAAAACCATGGAGAATCTAAAGCAAGATGGAGATTCCAAACCCCTTCTCTGAGCACACTTACTCCTGACATCAACTGGAAACAGACATGGAGCATGGCCTGGTGCTGCCAGGCCTTCTCATTTTCGAAGAATAACTCAAGATTTGAAATTTCCTGGCTTTTCAATGTTGGCAACAGCCTCCAAATTTTTAACCACAAAATAGACCAAATGAATCATAAATGATTTATAAATGACCTGACTTAAAGGACTGAGTCAGAAATCTCCTGTCCAAAGCAATGTTTGGTGTTATTTCTTCTTTCTATGGTGCTGGGATCAAACCAAGAGCCTCACACGTGCTAGGCAAGTGCTCTACCACTGAGCCACACCCACAGCCCTCACAGTAACCCTTGGGACCAAAACAGATGGATGTCTAAGCCCCTCTAAAATTGAGAGCAACTTCCTCATGCTGAGAGTAAAGACTGACAGTGCTACAACCACGTGGCCTGCCCAGGACCAAAGACAGTGAGAATGGAGATCACTATCCTCCCCAGGCCTATGTAGCACAGGCTAAGTAAATCTTCATATTTATATTTCTTGCCTTTGTCTCACTTTACTACCTCTTTAAAAATATTCTCACCCTAAGAGCCTACAGAACATGGTATTTTTAAAAAAGTTTCTTCTATCTTCCTTCCAAGCTGACCTTGAGAGCTGGGGATATAGCTCAGTGGTAGAGTGCTTGACTAACATCAGGTACACTTTTTTTCATCTGTAAAATGGTGACGAAGCATGTAAAATTCATAGGACTTCTATACTGAGAAGAATATAAGGTGACAGCATTGTTTGTTGTTTTCCTGTTCCCTTTATGAATACCCTTTTCTGTTTGGTCTTGTAGATTCGTTTTTGCAGGAAGTTCACGTACTAGTTGGGTAAAACTTTCCTAGATAAGGTGTCCATACAGAAGAATGAAGTAGATGGGAAAGTGGATGTGTGGGGAGACCATATATCTGATTTTGATAGTTTTGAAATATCAAAAGCATTTTGAGATGACCTGCACAGTATACCTAGCCGAGTGCTTAATACTCAGTGCTGAGGCTGATAGATTATGATATACTTCCTAATTACAGATTATATAAAAATTAGATTTAGGGTTGGGGGTATAGCCCAGTTGTAGTTAGCATGAGACCTTGAGTTCAACCCCTAGCACATCCGTCCGCAATCAGATGTGATGGCAATTGTTATAGTTGTAAACTCCCACTTAACCATGGATCAGATGTGTGTCAGCCTCATTTTTTTGAAAATATGGTTCTAAAATTAAAAAAGCCATTGGTTGACAAATAGCTGTCACAAAGCTCTTAGAACTTCATCTAGGTATTAATGGTTTCTAAAGGATCTGGTGAAGCTCCTATATATCCTTACTCATTCAGCTGTTAGAGATTAGAAGACAATTTTTACTGTTCTGAAAATATACATATAATTACAAGGAGCTTTCACTTACTTTTACTGTTAAAAAAAAAAAATGTATGGCACTTGGGTAACCAAACAGGCAGCCTAACCATCCAGAGTCCTTGAGGGCAACACTGTATATAGTGACTCAGGTTCTTAGAAATAAATTGTTCCATCAAAAAGAAGAATAACGGCTTGTTCTTTTGGTATCCTTTAAGAATAGATGCATAACAAAATGCATCAGAAAGCTCTTGGGAGTTTTAATAAAAATCTTCTTAGGGGTAAATTTAAGTTATTTGAATGAAAAAAAATCACCAGTACAGCATAAATACTATGTTCCTCAATGATGAGATTATATGAGTAGGAAGGCAGTGGGGTGGAGAGGTAGAACATGGGTCTTAGAGACAGATATGGGACGGGAAGCAGGTCACCTAAGAAGTCTCTGAGCCCCAGCTTCTCCGTTTGTGGATTAGGAATAGCATTTGAAGGGATGATTGATAGAATTAGAGATGACCTACATGGGCTTAGTGCTAAGGCTGGCATCTGAAGATGATAAAAAGGGCTTCATGATTCATATTTCTATAAGTCTATACTCTCCCCACTCCCAACACTTTTATGAGCTATAATTAATAACAAAATCCACCCACTTAAAGCACATGATTCAGTGGCTTTTAGTGTATTCACAAGAGTTGTGCAGTCATCGCCACTGCTAATTTTAGGGCATTTTTATCACCTAAGAAAGAAATCCATACCTAGGAAAGAAACTACACTCATCTCTAGTGTGCTACTCCTCAATCTTCTTCCCCAACCAGATCTTATAGGACTTACCTTCCTTCCCTCACCTTCTTTTCAGCTGTGGACTAAGCTGGTTTGCCTTTTGCTGGACCATGTGATTAAGATTCTTTGAATTTTTCTATAAATAGCCAATTCAGTATTCCCCCTTTAAGCATTTGTTTCTTTGGGTGCTGAGCAGCTGTTGCAGCCAACACAAGGGCTCACCATTTTGCACTTTGCTGCCGTTCATATGGCAGCTTTATTCAAAACTGCTCCTGCACTGCTAAAGTTATTTGTTTTATACAAAAACATTTCTCCTTGGCTTGCGGCTTCTCTGCTGCCATGTTGACAAATGTTGCTTCTAGTAAAATATACAAAAATAAATAACAGCAAGGGAGAGGGGAGCACAGAGCTAAGTGAATTCATTTTGCCTCTTGAGTGCCATTCTCATTTGTTTTAAAAACCACCCTAGTATTACAGACAGGAAAGGAGGCAGCAGGAGAACTGCAAGAAAGAATGAGCTACATTTATTTTATTTATTTATTTATTTTTTTGGGGGGGGGGATTGGGCTAAAGGGACTGGTTGAACAGACAACTTGAGAAGTATCTGGATTGTAGGGCCTGGGGATGAGATTCTTACAAGGAATCTGAATACCTTGCGGTTATTCAAATTGTGACAATAATCTTCAGAGTTCTAAATTCACTTGTTTTCTTACTCTCTTAATAGGACTCAAGTTTAACTCTTCTGATAGTAGAAAATGACTAGGTTAATTTGTTTGTGTTGGTGTGATAGGGTGTATATTGGGAACTGGGAAAAAGCCAAGGTGTTAGGGGATCCAGGAGTTCTGGGTTTTCAGAATGAAGTGAGAAGACAGAATGCTGACAAGTACTTATTGCTTATTATGAGCCGCATATTTACACATTCATCATTTTACTGTGTAACACACAGGTTGGTGATTTTCATTTTACAGATTAGGGAGAACAAAGATTTGAGGAATTATGGCACTTGTTTGCTGGAGTTCACCAAAAAATTGAGAGAGTAGAATAATGCATGGTAGTGCATGCCTGCAATCTCAGTGACTCAAGAGGCCAAGGCAGGAGGATTGTCAAGTTTGAGATCAGCCTCAGTAACTTGGAGAGGACCTCAGCAACTTAGTGAGACCCCATCTCATAATAAAAAATAAAAAGAACTAGGGATGGTGCTCAGAGGTTAATGCTCCTGGGTTCAATCTCCAGTTAACCCTCATCCCTGTCCCCTCATACCCGCCGCCACAAAAAAAAAAAAAAAAAAAAAAAAGTCAGAAAGAAAGAAAAAGAAAGAAAGAAATAAGATGGAAACCCAATGCTTCTAGACTTCTTTTTCCTCTGTAATAATGATCAATAGAACGTATATATGGAGAAAGATGGGGAGAGGAATAGAAAATAAGAAGTAGGAATAGTAGCAAGCATGAGAGGCTGAAAATATTCTGTTGATAAAAACTAGTTGCACATCTTTTTTGAGAGTTTTTAAATGAATATCACCAGGAAAACTAATATGACTCACAAGTGCACATGAAGCTTTATTTTGAGTGTATGAGTTTCAAATGATAACCAGTCATGGACTAGAAAAAATATTTTCCCTGAGTGTTTCATAAATTGTCTTTAATATGCATATGGGTGAAACACAGTGCCCAATAAATAACAGCCTAATTGGCCATCCGTGGTATGGAAGGTTTGTTTAGCCAGAACTGGGCTTCTATTCTGAGTTGTGCAGATTGATTTCTGTCTATTTACTGAGTGCTTTTTGGTGCTGTTTGTTTTCTAATATTCAGTTTTTTTGGTGGGAGGGTTTGTTGCTAATGAATTATTGTAGAGAGAAGAGATTGAGAAGCAAGAGTGAGGTGGAAGGGACTTTTCCTCGTACTCTCCTTTGTATTTTTGAATTTTGTTTCATGTACTGTTCTATTTGGTAATGGATAGGAAGGAAGGATGTATAGGCAGGTAGAAGGGAAGAAGGAGGGTGAAAATATGGATTATTAGTCTGAACTTCAAGTCTTTACTCATAAGTGATTGAGTTTGTAGGATTGTTTCTTAGCACGTAAACCTCTAGTCACATAAAAATAGACAACTAAGAGGTGTTTGTTCACCTTATTGTATCTTAAAATGAATTGCCAGATGCCATCATGAGGTAGTACAATATTGTGTTTAATATTGCATTTATACACCATGGAGTATTACACAGCACTAAAAAATGACAAAATCATGGAATTTGCAGGGAAATGGATGGCACTAGAGCAGATTATGCTAGGTGAAGCTAGCCAATCCCTAAAAGACAAATGCCAAATGTCTTCTTTGATATAATGAGAGCAACTAAGAACAGAGCAGGGAGGAAGAGCAGGAGGAAAAGATTAACATTAAACAGAGACATGAGGTGGGAGGGAAAGGGAGAGAAAAGGGAAATTGCATGGAAATGGAAGGAGACCCTCATTGTTATACAAAATTACATATAAGAGGTTGTGAGGGGAATGGGAAAATAAACAAGGAGAGAAATGAATTACAGTAGATGGGGTAGAGAGAGAAGATGGGAGGGGAGGGGAGGGGGGATAGTTGAGGATAGGAAAGGTAGCAGAATACAACAGTCACTATTATGGCATTATGTAAAAATGTGGATGTGTAACCAATGTGATTCTGCAATCTGTATTTGGGGTAAAAATGGGAGTTCATAACCCAGTTGAATCAAATGTATGTGTAAAGCCCCTGCTGCAGAAGAGACCTAAACCAGATGAGAAGTATTATTCATCCAGCATATGGGGACCAACCTGTGATGGCCTTGATCGGATTGTCGAGCGCTGTGACCTTCCCGAAATGCATGTGGGTGATTGGATGCTTTTTGAAAACATGGGTGCATACACTGTTGCTGCTGCTTCTACTTTCAATGGATTCCAGAGGCCAACTATCTATTATGTGATGTCAGGACCAACATGGCAGTGCATGCAGCAAATCCAGAACCATGGCTTCCCACCCGAAGTGGAGGAGCAGGACGTTGGCACTCTGCCCGTGTCTTGTGCTCAGGAAAGCAGCATGAAACATCACCCGGCAGCGTGCGCCTCCACTAGTATCAACGTGTAGATGCCGCTCTGTAGCTGTTCACTACAGATTTAGCTTAAGTTAAGGGATCTGGGGGGACCATTTAACTTAATTACTGCTAGTTTTGAAATGTCTTTGTAAGAGTAGGGTTGGCACAGATGCAGCAATACGGACGACTAGAAGATGGGGTCACACTTATCTGTGTTCCTATGGAAACTATTTGAATATTTGTTTTATATGGATTTTTATTCACTTTTCAAACTAAAGAGTGCCCCCTCAGCTGCCCAGCAAGCATTTGTAGCTTGTACAGTGGCAGAATGGGCCAAAAGCTTAAAGTTGTGACCTGTTTTGAAAATAAAGTATCTTGAAATAAAAAAAGTATGAAATATGATATGTCAAGAGCTTTGTAATGTTTTGAACAACTAATAATAAAAAAAAAAGAAAAAAAAAAGAATCTAAAACCCAGACTTCAGGGTTTGAATCCTGTTTCTACCACTTAGTGGCTAGATGTGACAGTGAACCTTATTTAGTCTTTCTAGATCTTTCTTTTGGATCTGTGATATGAATAAGTCATTGTTAAAAAGGTGGTTAGAATAATAAAGAGTTAGAATTAAACATATACTCAGAGTATATGAAATTCTTATAACAATGCCTAATACACAGTTTAGGTGTCCTTGGAGGATTGGTTACAGTACTCACTCACCCAGGGGAAGCAAAATCTATGGATGTTCATCCTTTATGTAATATGTTGTAGTATTTGCATGCATCCTCTTGTATATTTAAATTATCTCTAGATTATTTATAATACCCAATACAATGTAAATGCTATGTAAACAATTATAGTGTATTGTGTATGGAATAATGATGAGAAAAAGATCTATGCATGTTGAATAAAGATAAAATACCCCTCCCCAACATTTTCAATTCCTGGTTGGCTGAGTCCTCAGATACTGAGGACCAACTGTAGTCATTATAAGTAAAATTTTATTATGATGATCATTTCAGGTGCTGATTTGTTTCTCTGCTTCTTCCTTCCTTATGTGTTCAAATTCTCTCTCCAGAAGCTCAGATGGTGTTTCTGTGCTGGCTAAGGAATCGTTCCTCTGACATTAGCAGCTCTACCATTGGCTTCTTTAAGTGTTGTTTCTAGAAAGAGTGGGCTGTTTGGACCGCTGGGAGAGTGAGCATGCTAAGGTGGCCCTGGCTCTGTCTGTAGCAGTGTTCATTCTCCCAATGGGAGGAAACATCACTTGTCAGAACACAGCTTTGGCTTGCCCAGGTTCCTGTTGTGCAGATGGGGCCTGGAGTCTCTCTGGGCCCCTTGTCATGGATCTAAGCCAAGGCTATCACTTGCTGAGCCAGGAATAATACAGGAATTAGTCTTTTTCGTCTTTATACTTAGCACGAATCAATCTACAGTTAATTCTGTATCTAATTTCAGAACCAGAAGACATGAATAACTGACCCTGAATGTGTTTGCCAATAAAAGGATGAGTTTAAGGCTTTTAATCAATGCTGTTTGCACTGAGTATTTAAGATCAGAATCATCTGTAAGACTTATTTTGATCAGGATAATTGTTGGCTTAAAAAAAGAGTGGTTTTTGATATTGTGACACTCATGGTTGACTCGTGGGTAAATTATTCTTTGAGAGAACGGAAAATTGTCAGTTTCATAAAAGGTCTCTTGCTTTCTAGTTGTCTTTCAGATTTCTTAGGGGAAATATGACTTTTAGCCATTCTTTCTCAATGGGAAAGGAGATAATATAAATTTGAAGGAGTTAGTGGTAGAGGGAATGGAAGGAAAATGGGTAAGAAGCTGGGTATTTTGTGTCTGCAGTGAGTTGTAGGGCTGGAGCTGCAACTCTTTTATGTTTTAGGTAATGTTATCTTGTAATTTTGTTTTGCCAGCTTACCTTTATCAAAGGAATTCATGTTTCCTGACAACAGACTATATGTTGCCTAGAATAAAGCAGAGTTTAGAAGCAATTGGAGTTTAGATACTGGCTCCATGGAATTGCCTAGGGAAATTTACTTAACTTCTGGATTCCTAGTTTTTGTAATTATAAAATGGGGAGTGTAATAGTTAATTTGCATTTGGAAAACTTAATTGTGATCACACAAGTGAGAATGTGAAGTGCAGTGCGTGGTACACAAGAGGTTAAAAGAGGAGTCTCTTTCCACTTTGCTACGTTTATGTGACTTTCTATCACATATTTTTCAGGGTACAAGTAAATATATGCAACACGGGAATTTTCCTATCTCATGGAAGTTAGAAATTGTTCATGTTGGCCTGGTTTTTGTTGCTCAGTTAAAAAAAAAAAAAAAAAAAGAGGGAGTTGAGTCCGGAAGCTTTCCAATTCTGGAGAGGCTCAGTGGTAATTCTCTTCATCAGTTGGTCTCTGGCCACTGGCAGTCTGGAATGTAAGAGAATTGGTGGGTCATGGAGATGATATAAGCTCTTCTTCTGTAGCTACTGGGATGTTTCTTATCTTTCTTATGTTTGCTCATCCATAAAATGGAAGTGCTAATAACTTGTGATATTGTGAGTTTCAGTATAGATAATATTCATGAAAGACCTTTGTACATGCTCAGGGATCTCCAGAAATATGTGGCATTTTCATCATCATGAATTGACAATAGTCCTTATCCCAAAGTCGGCTCTGTTTGCCAAATGTTAAAGACTCAGGAAAATACCCTCTAATTCCAGAAAGACTTGTCTCCAGTCTGTAGCTGGAGGAGGTAGTACCTAGAAGCCTAGCCAGCTGGCTCTCTGGACATCTGGCAAAGCTGGCCATCTCCCTGCAGCTCGGTTTCCCAGACCTGCAGGCCAGATTTACAGGTTATAATCACACTGCTGTCGTATAGGTTTTTGCATGCCACAGGTGGTTTTTCTGCTATTCACCTGTAGCTGAACAGTGGTCTGTTTTCCTTTGCCTCAACTGTGACAACCCTTCTCAGTGACCTTTGGGAAAAAAACAGACCTGAGTCTGCCTTGCTTTTTGCTGCCCACTGTGCTGTTCTCTGCAGAGTGCCCTTGCTTTCCTTTTCCTTCTCTGGTGACTTCATAGGTAACTGACCTGGAAGAAGAGGCTGGGCACATACCTGTAATCTCAAGGAGTTGAGAGGCTGAGGCAGGAGGATCAAGTCCAGCCTGGGCAACTTAGACACTACCTCACAGTAAAAAAAAAATTAAAGAAGGAAAGAGCTGGTTGTAGAGCACCCAAATTTTAGTCCCAGTACTACCCACAAACAATCAAAACCCCAAAACAGCACCACCAAAACCTGGAGGAAGAGATTGCAGAAAGTGGGGATCAAGTACCTCCTCCATGCCTCTTCCTACCAAGCCCCAGCACTGTGCATGAAGGGGTGGGTACAGATAGAGGCCACAAGGTGATTATGAGTGAGTAGAGTGTGGTAGGAGATAAGAAATAAAGTCAGCTAGAGGCTTTCTCTGTCTCCATGAGGCTTGAAATTTTAACTCTGTATTTAAGAAAAATAAGTAGTGGGAATGGTATGAAAGATGCATTTTCAGAGGCCCAATTTGCTCATGGTGAAGTGGCAATGGAAGATGGATGTTGAGACTGTAAATAGGAAAGTAGAAGACTACTGCAGTGATTTAGGTAGGAGATTTTGTGGGGCTAATCTAGATCGCGTCAGGGACAAGTTGGAAGAGATTTTATATGTGCAAAGGAAACACATTTGAGTGCTTGCTTTGTGCCAGAAACTTTTCAGTCTGTTGGCTCATCTGATTCTCACAACACTAATGAGAGGAAGGTGGCATTTTTCACCATTTTGTAAATCTAGAAGCTGAAGATCAGAGAATTAAGTATCTTGCCTAAGATCTCTAGACAGCTGCATACTGTAGGGTTGGGATTTAAACCTCTTTAGATACAACTTTAAGTCCTTTCTCTTCTCACTATGCCTCACTCTGGTCCACAGGACACAGCCCCCTGTAGTGGTTTTGCATTAGCAAATAACTTTGCAAGGGCTTATCTATTAATAGTGATCTTCCCATGAGATGAGGGAGCTCAGTAAATTGTTCAGTTGAGGGATTAGAGCCGCCAGGGAGGTTAAGTGACTTGACAGGTCACATATCAAGTGGTTTGGAGGATAATAGGCAGAGGTGGTGCTTGGAGC
The DNA here is from genome assembly GCF_045843805.1 of Urocitellus parryii. Taxonomy (NCBI): domain Eukaryota; kingdom Metazoa; phylum Chordata; class Mammalia; order Rodentia; family Sciuridae; genus Urocitellus; species Urocitellus parryii. Next base: position 24,864,083 of record NC_135539.1, on the reverse strand, counting down.
TGACCATTTGAGCTGATAGCCTTTGAAAGAACAAAAATTTGTCAGCCTCATTTTATTATTCCAACTTTTCTTTTAGTTCATAGAGTAGGAAAACTATCAAAGAGGTGGAATACAAAGTGGGTGCTGGAGGCCAAGATGGCACAAAACATGGTGTTATCTTGGGGTATCATCTCACCAAAAATTTATTTCCTTTGCTGTAAGAATTGAATTGCTGAGCTTAGTACTTTGAGGTCTCACTGTAATCCAGCTTTTTTCTGTTTGATTTTATGAGTCTGATGTTACTGTAGTTTATCCTAGGATTCCTTGGGGGTGTCACAAAGAATAGCATATAAGAGCCAGAGGAAATCCTTATAAATGATATGGTGTCCCTGTTCCTTGTCTTTTATACTCTCTTGGTTATGTTTTTTAATTTATTCTGATTTGTTATACATGATGGCAGAATACAATTCATTTCATATTACACATATAGGGCACAATTTTTCAAGATACAGATTGTACACAAAGTATTTTCACAACATTTGCGTCTTATACATGTACTTGGGGTAATGATGTCTTTCATACTCTCTTGGTTCTGTTTTTTTTTTTTAACTTATTATGATTTGTTATACATGATGGCAGAATACAATTCATTTCATATTACACATATAGGGCCCAATTTTTCAAGATATTGATTGTACACAAAGTATTTTCACAACATTTATGTCTTATACTTGTACTTGGGGTAATGATATATAACTCATTCTACCATCATTCCTACCCCTTGCCCCCTCCTTTCCTCTCCCTCCCCTTTGTCCTATCTAAAGTTCCTCCATTCCTCTGCACCCTCCAACCCCCATTGCCATTATGAGTCAGCATCCTCATATCAAAGAAAACATTTGGCCTTTGGTTTTTTGGGATTGGCTTGCTTCATTTTGCATTATGTTCTCCAACTTCATCCAGTTACCTGCCAATGCCATGATTTTATTCTTTTAATGCTGAGTAATGTTTCATTGTCTATATATGCCAAAGTTTCCCTATCCATTCATCTACTGAAGGGCATTTAGGTTGGTTCCATAATGTAACTATTGTGAATTGTGCTGCTATAGACCTTGATATGGATGTGTTCCTTTAATATTTTGCTGTTTTTAAGTCCTTAGGTATAAACTGAGGAGTGGGATAGCTGGGTCAAATGGTGGTTTCATTCCAAGTTTACTGTGGTATCTCCATACTGCTTTCCAGATTGGCAGCACCAATTTGCAGTCCCATCAGCAGTGTAAGAGTGTGCCTTTTTCCTCACATCCTCGCCAACACTTATTGGTGTTTGTATTCTTGAAAGCTACCATTCTAACTGGAGTGAGATGAAATCTTAGAGTAGTTTTGATTTGCATTTCTCTAATTGCTAGAGATGTTGAACATTTTTTTATATGTTTGTTGATTGATTGTCCATCATCTTCTGAGAAGGTGTCTGTTCAGTTCCTTGGCCCATTTGTTGATTGAGTTATTTGATTTTTTGGTGTTAAAAGTTTTTTAGTGCTTTGTATATCCTAGAGATTAGTGCTGTATCTGATGTGCCTGTGGTAAAGATTTGCTCCCATTCCATAGGCTCTTTATTCACCCCCAGATTGTTACTTTCGCTGAGAAGAAGCCTTTTAGTTTGAGTCCATCCCATTTATTGATTCTTGGTTTTAATTCTTGCACTACAGGAGTTTTTTTTTTTTAATTATTTCAAAAATATTTTTATTGGTGCATAATAATCATAAGGGTTGATCATTTTCAAAGTAGGATATCAGGAAGACTTTATAGGGACATGTGGGTTGGAAGCAAATTTTTTTACTTTATGACTAGGGGACATTCAAAGCTATGACAGGTGTTAGCGTGGGCACTTTTCTGGAAATTAGAGAAAGACACCTCCTTTGAGAAGACATGACTGCACACTTCCTGGCTAGCTGGCAGCGCCTGTGGACGAGACAGAGACAGAAGGTGCTTTTGCTGCCAGGCAGGCGAAGCGATGCCAGGGCGCACAGCTTGGAGAATAGAACAGACCTTGATTTCAGCTCCTCAGTGGAGTGCCCTAACAAAACTTGTATAACCATATGGGATGGCCATGGATCCTGGATAGGCCATCCTTGACTTAAAACCTTGGGGAAAGTGCACCCGTTGTTGTATTTCCTCTCACATTCTCTTATTCTTCTGTTTTTTTTTTTTTTTTTTTTTTATTGGTCGTTCATAACATTACATAGTTCTTAATACATCATATTACACGGTTTGATTCAAGTGGATTATGAACTCCCGCTTTTACCCCGTATACAAATTGCTGTATCACATCAGTTACCCTTCCATTGATTGACATATTGCCTTTCTAGTGTCTGATGTATTCTGCTGTCTGTCCTATTGTCTACTATCCCCCCTCCCCTCCCCTCCCCTCCCCTCCCCTTTTCTCTCTCTACCCCTTCTACTGTAAATCATTTCTTCCATTTGTATTCTCTTGACTTACCCCTCCTTTCCTCTTATATGACATTTACTACAGGAGTTTTATTAAGAAAGTTGGGGCCTAATCTGACATTTTGGAGATTTGGGCCTACTTTTTCTTCCATTAGGTGCAAGGTCTCTGGTTTAATTCCTAGGTCCTTGATCCACTTTGAGTTTTGTACATGGTGACAGGGGTTTAATTTCATTTTGTTACATGTGGATTTCCAATTTTCCCAGCACCATTTGTTAAAGAAGCTATCTTTTCTCCAATATAAGTTTTTGGCACCTTTGTCTAATATAAGATAACTGAAGTTATTTGGGTTATACTCTGTGTCCTCTATTCTGTACCATTGGTCTACACATCTATTTTGTTGCCTGTATACCATGCTATTTTTGTTACTGTTGCTCTGTAGTATAGTTTTAGATCTGAAATAGTAATGTCACCAGTTTCACTCTTCTTGCAAAGGATTGCTTTGGCTATTCGGGGTCTCTTACTTTTCCAGATGAATTTCACGATTGCTTTTTCTATTTCGACAACAAGTGCCATTGGGATCTTGATTGGGATTGAATTGAATCTGTATAGTGCTTTTGGTAGTATGGTCATTTTGACAAAAGTCAATTCTGTCTTATCCAAGAACAAGGTAGATCTTTCTATCTTCTAAGGTCTTATTTCTCTTTTTAGCATGTTGTAGTTTTCAATATAGAGGTCTTTCACCTTTTTGTTAAATTTATTCTCAAGTATTTCATTTTATTTTTTAGGCTATTATAAATGGGGTGGTTTTCCTAGTTTCACTTTGAGTGGATTTGTTACTGATATACAGAAATGCCTTTGATTTATGGGTGTTGATTTTATATCCAGCTACTGTGCTGAATTCATTTATTAGTTCTTGAAGATTTCTGACGGAATGTTTTGGGTCTTCTAGGTATAGAATCATATTGAATGCAAATAGTGATAATTTGAGTTCTTCTTTTTCTATCTGTATCCCTTTAATTTCTTTGATCTGTCTGATTGTTTTGGCTAGAGTTTCAAGAGCTGTGTTAAATAGAATTGGTGACAGAAGGCATCTCTGTCTTTTTCCAGTTTTTAGAGGAAATGCTTTCAATTTTTCTCCACTTATAATGTTGGCCTGGGGCTTAGCATAGACAGCCTTTACAATGTTGAGGTATGTTCCTGTTATCTCTAGTTTTTCAAGCGTTTTGAACATGAAGTGATGCTGTATTTTATCAAATGATGATCATGTGATTTTTATCAGATAAGAATTACATTTATTGATTTCCATATGTTGAACCAACCTTGCATTCCTGGGATGATCTCTACTTGATTATAATGCACTGTATTTTTTATGTGTTTTTGTGTTCAATTTGCTAGAATTTTATTGAGAATTTTTGCATCTACATTTATTAGAGATATTAGTCTGAAGTTTTCTTTCTTTGATGTGTCTTTGTTTGGTTTTGAAATCAGTGTGATATTGGCTTCATAGAATGTTTTTGGAAATATTTCCTCTTTTTGTATTTTATGAAATAGTTTGAGAAGTATTGGTGTTAGTTCTTCTTTAAAGGTCTTGTAGAATTCAGTTGTGTATCCATCGGTCCTGGACTTTTTTTGGTTGGTAGGCTTCTGATGGCGTCCTCTGTTTCCTTGCTTGAAATTGATCTGTTTAAATTGTGTATATCATTCTGATTTAGTTTAGGCATATCATATGCCTCTAAAAATTTGTTGATGTCTTTGATATTTTCTATTTTATTGGAGGACAAATTTTCAAAATAATTTCTAATTATCTTCTGTGTTTCTGTAGTGTCTGTTGTAATATTTCCTTTTTCATCAGGGATGTTAGTAATTTGAGTTTTCTGTCTCCTTCTTTTCATTAGCATGGCTAAATTAGCATGGCTAATGAATGATTTATCAATTTTATTCATTTTTTCAAAGAACCAACTTTTTGTTTTCTCAATTTTTTCACTTGTTTCTTTTGTTTCAGTTTTATTGATTTCAGCTCTAATTTTAAATATTTCCTGTCTCCTGCTTTTGGCTTTGATTTTTTTCTTCTCTTTCTAGCAATTTGAGATGTAATGTTGGGTCATTTATTTTTTGACATTTTCTTCTTTGAAGGAATGAACTTCATGCAATGAACTTTCTTCTTAGCACTGCCTTCATAGTGTCCCAGAGATTTTGATATGTTGTACCTGTGTTCTCACTTCTAAGAAGTTTTTGATCTCCTCCTTGATATCTTTTGCAACCCATTGTTCATTCAGTTGCATATTATTTAGTCTTCAGGTGTTGGGAGTAGCTTTTATTTTTTATTTTATCATTGATTTCTAATTTCATTCCTTTGTGGTCTGATAGAACACAGGGTAGTAGCTCTACTTTTTTATATTTAATAAAATTTTCTTTGTGGCATAACATATGGTCTATTTTAGAGAAGGATCCATTTTCCTGCTGAGAAGAAAGTGTATTTGTTCATTCATGCATAGTATACCCTGCACATGTAAGTTAAGTCTGCGATATTGATTGTATTATTGAGTTCTATAATTTATTTGTTTTTAAATTTTTTTCTTTTTAGTTTTAGATGGACACAATTTATTTTTATTTTATTTTTATGTGGTGCTGGAGATCGAACCCATTGCCTCATGCTAGGCAAATGCTCTACCACTGATCCCCAACCCCAGCCCCATATAGTCTATTTGTTTAGGTTTTGTTTGGTAGATCTATGTAGTGGTGAAAGAGATATGTTAAAGTCACCCAGAATTATTGTGTTGAGATCTATTTGACTATTGAACTTGAGAAGAGTTTGATGAATGTAGATGCTCTATTGTTTGGGGCATATATATTTATAACTGTTATGTCTTGTTGATGTATGGTTTTGTTAAGCAGTGTGAAATATCCATCTTTATCCCTTCTAATTAACTTTGGCTTGAAGTCTACTTTATTGATATAACAATGGAAACCCCTGCTTGGTTATGTAGGCCATGTTAATGGTATATTTTATCCCAACATTTCACTTTCAGTCTGTGGTAATCTTTTCCTATGAGATGAGTTGAAGGCAGCGTATTGTTGGGTCTTTTTTTTTTTTTTAATCCAATCTACCAGCCTCTGTCTTTTGATTGTTGAGTTCAAGCCATTAAATTTTGGGATGTTATTGAGATATGATTTGTATTACCAGTCATTTTTGTTTATTTTTGGTATTTAGCTTGACTTGGTTTCTCGTTTGGTTGGCTTTTCTTTTATTGTAGTTCTTCCCTTTGCAGATTTTTATTGTTGTTTTTCATTTCCTCCTCGAGGAACATTCTGCCAAGAATGTTCTGTTCTGCAGGCTTTCTTGCTATAAATTCTTTTAGCTTTTGTTTATCATGGAAGGTTTTTATTTAATTGTCAAATTTGAAGCTTAATTTTGTCGGATATAAGATTCTTGGTTGGCATCCATTATGTTTTAGAGCTTGGTATACATTGTTCTAGGATCTCCCAGCTTTGAGAGTCTGGGTTATAAAATTTGCTGAGATCCGAATTGGTCTTCCCTCATAGGTAATCTGATTTTTCTGTCTTGAGGCCTTTGAAATTCTATCATTATTCTGTATGCTAGGCATTTTCATTATAATGTATTTTGGTGTAGATCTGTTGTAATTTTGTACATTTGGTGTCTATAGCCTCTTGTATTTGATTTTCCAATTCATTCTTCATGCTTAGGAAATTTTCTCATATTATTTCATTGAAGAGATTGTGCATTCCTTTGATTTGAATATCTGAACCTTCCTCTATCCCAATAAATCTTAAATTTGGTCTTTTGATGGTATTCCATGATTCTTGGATGTTCTGTTTGTGGTTTCTTACCATCTTCACTATAGGGTCAACTTCATTTTTAAGATTGTATATTTGTCTTCATTGTCTGAGGTTCTGTCTTCCAAGTGGTCTAGTGTGTTGGTGATGCTATCTATTGAGTTTTTTAATTGGCTTATTGTTTCTTTCATTTTGAGGACTTCTGTTTTTTTTTTTTTCCCCCAGTATCTCTATCTCTTTCTTGAAGTAATCTCTTGAAATCTGTATTTGCTCTCTTATCTCTTTTTTGGTGTGATTGATGGTTGCCTGAATTTCTTCTCTTATCTCTTTCTTAGAGTGATCGATTTTTGCCTATGTCTGCTCACTTAGGTTGTTCTTTAATTTAAGCTCCTTCTGTGACTTTTCACCTACTACACTGTCTATGGATTGTATTGTTGTAGTGTCTTGGTTTGTTTGGGGCACTTTCCTCCTTTGTTATTCATGATATCTGTGTGTCTTCCTCAGTGTAGATCTGAGGTATTACAGCTTCTGCCCTTCTGTATGTTACCAATACCTCACTTTTAAGGGAGAGATCAATATTATGGCACTCAATATACCCAATGTGCAGCCATAAATCAGTTAGTTTCTATGTTTACCTTTATAGTTTTGTCACTATAAACAGAAATGATGAGTTTGGTTATCTTCAACCATAGAGTCAATAGGTTTGCATAATGATGTACAGTTTCTGATGGTGGAAAGAGGGACTGGGGGGTTGGCTGAGATGTTTATGAGGTAGGATGTGAATTATATGACTATGGAGGTATAATCTATTACCTCCATATTCATTATATGAGGTATATTCATAATATCTAGGTATTAGATTATATGACTAGTGAGAGGATAATCATAAGAAGTTGCCCGTTAGTAGGAGAAACAAGAGAGTGGCAACCCCATGCAAGACTCCCCTTTACTTCAGCAACAGGATAACTGTTAGCACCCCTAGTAGGGAAACCATTGTTGCAGCCAGGCCTCAGGGACTTTGGGGGACACTGGGGACCTTTTACCAGATCCTTATTGTTGTTTCTTGATAGAAGTGGCAATATCCCATTTTCTTGGTGGTGGCAGCCTCAAGCCTGTATGTTTTCTGAGGTTGAGCCGTGGAGCCATGCTTTGGTGAATAAGGAACCCCAGGCCACAGTGGCACAGCATGGGATGGGTGGGTGGATGGGCAGATGGGCAGGCTCTGCCTCCTCCCACATCCCTTTTTTTTCTTTTCAGTTTTTTAACTTGTTCAAGTTAGTTATAAATGACAGTAGAATGTATTTTGATACCTCATAATAAATGGAGTATAAGTTCTCATTGTACATATTGTAGGATTACACCAGTTGTTTAATCATGTATGCACATAGGGTAATAATGTTTGATTCATTCTACTATCCTTCCTGCCCCCATACCCCTCCCCTCCCTTCACTCCCCTCTGTCTAATCCAAAGGAACTCTATTTTTTCCCTAGCACCATCTCTTCCCCTATCCTTGTTACTAACTTTATTTATTTAGTTTCTGGGGGTCCAGGGATTGAGCTCAGGGGCACTCAACCACTGAGCCACATACCTGGCCCTATTTTGTATTTATTTAGAGACAGTGTCTCACTGAGCTGCTTAGCCCCTTGCTGTTGGTGAGGCTGGCTTTGAACTCTGGATCCTCCTGTCTCAGACTCCTGAGCCGCTGGGATTATTACAGCTGTGGGCCACTGAGCCTGACTGCAAACTTTATTTTTGAGAGAGGAATGCACCAGGTAGAATTGGTCCTGAGAATGGGGCTAGAACTTTGCTTTTCACATAGACATTTTGGGCCATGTGGGGATTAAACAGTTCATTAGGTATTTTGTTATGGGAGTCACAGGAACTATATTTGGGAAAGGAGAGAAAGGGCCAAGGATTGGAAAGATTTTGAACTATGAACTTGAATTATTTCTTATTTTGCTAGTGGTTATCCCTGGATGTCATACCTGTTGATGAAGTAATCCATCCTTGCAAACAGAACCACACTTTTGCCAACCCCCAGCCATCCACTGCATTCTCCTCAGAATCCACAGAATAACGATAAATATCAGTGGCATTGTGCATATGTGACTGGTAGGTTTAGGTACCCAAATGGCCACCTGCATCAGTGAAATATTGTATAATATGCTGATAGAGTCATCTGGTTTCTGTAGTCAGGATGCCAAGTATGGGGAAGAAGGAAGTGACAGTCACTTGCAGTGTTGTGTTTAGTTTCTTGCAGATGTACTTACAGTTTTAACAAAGGCGGAAAAGAAATTATAGGGTGGGAAAGAGATGCCTGCAGACAGCCTGATAAAGCCTTGGAAGGAGGAAACTAGTATTTGTGTGTTTTAGTAATGCTAAGCCCTTGCTTACATATCAGCAAGTAAAATATTGGCATTTACTTCTGACTTCAGGAAGGCATCTCTGAAGTCACTAGAAGGAAATGCCTAAATACAGGCTTCCCTCAGAAAGAAAGCAGAGCTGTGGAAATGTTCAGCATTATCTCATAAAAGCCCTTTGTGTATTTAAAGCCTCAAATGAAATCAGCCTTTTTCTGCAGGCCAGACAACTAGTTGTTCTTGTTACTTTTCTTTTTTCATCTTTTATGCTTTTGTCATCTTTGTATATGTTTTTTGCTTTGAGTAATGTAAGTAAAAACTGATGTCTTAATGTAGGGCTGACTTTCTAGTAACTAATAGTTTTGATCAGAAAACAGAGTGAATGCCATCTGATGATGTTGGGTGTGTAAACCTCATTCTGCTCTTTTTACCTGTGTGTAACTTTGGTGCCTGGAACTTGGTAGGCATATGAAATAGTCTGTAGATTTAATAGGGATACATTTGTATCTCAGTGTCCATGGGGGTGGGGGGTTGTTTTTCGGAGTTGCTCTTGGATACCAAAATCTGTAAATGCTCAACTCTCATATATAAAATGGTGTATTGGTAGATGACTTACAACTATGCACATTCTACTGTATAGTTGTAAATCACCTCTAGAATAATTTTAATACCTAAAACAATGTAAATGCTATATAAATAAATAGCTATTATACTGTATTGGAAGGGGATTAATGAAAAAGCCTGTGCATATAATTTAGTAGAGATATGATATTTTTCCAAATACTTTTGATCCATGGTTGTTTTAATTTGCAGATGTGGAATCTGTAGTTACAAGGGGCTGACCATATACCCAAATTTGTGCTTTAAAGGCAATATTTGCTCTAGGTCAATTTAAAAAAAAAGCTTGTTTTCATTGTAAACACCAAAATGGCTTGAATTTGCTGATCACATTGGGAAATGGCTTGAATTTGCTGATCACATTGCAGCTTGTATAATGACCTTCCAACAGAGAACAGTTCTCCCCTTTCCATTTGCTTTCTTTTTCCTTTGTCTTGCTCACTCAGTCATTCCCATTCAACAAATACTTCAGTCTCTGCTATGAGCAAAGCACTGTTGTAAGTGCTAGGGATATTACTATTAAAAAAAAACAGAAAGAAAATAAAAAGAAGTCTTGTTCTCCTGAAGCTTGTGTTTGAGTAGATTAAGTGGCATGATTGACCTGTTGGGACAAGGCTTTTGGAGAAGGGAGGCTGGCGGTTGTGTAGGTGATAGAAGTAACAGCTGCTCCCTTGTGAGGGACTTGCTGGCAAGATAGGCTGTGATTTCACTTCCTTTCTGTTTATATAACCTTCTAAGTCCCAATACAGCGTTTTACCTGATGTGTGAGATTCTGTTTGGGTATGGTTTTTTGTTATCATTTATATCTGCTTTCCTGAAATTGGATTAGATCCCTTTGATTTATTTGGATAGAAATGGGTAATATACACTGGGTTTCTGTTGAGTATTTATTTTTCTGTGATACTGAAAGAGGAGTCTATTGTTGTGCATTTTATATAACATTCTACACTTTGGAAATTGGTAGGTGTTTCTCCATTACCCCTGTTATACTGTTTGTCTCTTGTTTATTAAAAAAAGTTTCATTAATGTTTCTGATACCCCCCTGCTTCAATATAGACTTCAAGAATATTAATGTGAAAGTATACATTTCAACTCTTATGAATCAACTAAAACCCAAGCCTGTGATATTCATTTCATTTTTACAATGTATGAGAAATACAGAAACATAGGTGACATCTCATTGAATAAACAGCAGTGAGCTGTCAGAAGATAAGAGATAATCAGGTAAGCCTTAGTTTATCAGAGAAGGCTTCACTAATGAAGTGAAAACTTTGATCTGGCTCTTGAAGAATGAGAATGTGTTTGACTCCTAGGGGCCACCTCAGTGATAGCTGGATTATTAGTTCTGCTGGTCCTCTACAGTACTGGGCTGGGAGATTGCGGTCTCCTAGCAAGTACATCCTGGATTGATGGATTGATTAATTGGTTAATCTTAAAGATGTCAAAGCAATCAGCATATAAATGAGGTTGACAATAGAACTGTGTCTTTATTTTGTTGTTGCTGTTCTTCATCAGTAGATTTAGATGAATAGGCCTTCAAATTTCATAGTGCTGCATTATAGTATTTTGGATTGGTCATTTGATTGCATCATAACTTTTCTGATTTAGACCCACTTGTTATTGTGTTACTAACTGAATGAGAGATTAAACTGTAAATTCCTCCTTCATTCCCCTTGTCAAGGAATCTGGAGTAAATATAATGGCTAAATCTCTATTCTGACCACGTTGATTCCCATCTCGGAACCATTTGAATAGCCTACATGTCTTCTAGTGAAAATATACTGAAGAAGGCAAGAACAAAGGCTTTCTTTTTAAGAGTTTAGTAATGCTTATTTAACACATTAATTACTGGAAGCCCCAGTAAATTTTCCAACATCTATATTTTCCTTAAAAATTTCAATTTAGTTGTTACAGTTGCAGTAGTCGTTTTATCCTTGAACTCCTTTCTGAGCTCTCTGAGGGATGACACAATAGTTGAGACAGTCTTTCCTTTTCTGCTTTGGGGGACCTCTAGTACAAGATGATCATTAGTGTTACATTCTAATGTAGATAATAGACATGCTGGATGATTTCAGCCCTCTCTTTATTTCTAATTTCAAGCCTGGAATTTAGGGCATTGTACTGTTTCCTTTTACCCCACCCCCTCACCCCCTACACACACAACCTAAACAAATCATCATCAACAAAAAAGCTGGGTGCAGCTGCATGCACCTGTAATCCCAGCAACTCAGGAGGTTGAATCAGAAGGATCAAAAGTTTGAGACCAGCCTCAGCAATTTAATGAGAAGCTGAGCAATGTGGGGAGACTCTGTCTCAAAATATAAAATAAAAAAGGGACTAGGTACAACCAGAGACCCTGCATCTAATAGAAGAAAAAGTAGGCCCTAATCTCCATCATGTGGGATTAGGCCCCAACTTCCTTAATAAGACTCTTGTGGCACAAGAATTAAAATCAAGAATCAATAAATGGGATGGACTCAAACTAAAAAGCTTCTTCTCAGCAAAAGAAACAATCGGTGAGGTGAACAGACAGCCTATATCTTGGGAGCAAATCTTTACCCCTCACACATCAGATAGAGCACTAATCACTAGGGTATATATAATCAGTCAAAAAGCTAAACACCAAAAAAAAAAAAAAAAAAAAACACAAAACAAATAACCCAATCAATAAATGGGCCAAGGACCTCAAGAGAGACTTCTCAGAAGATGATGTACAATCAATACACAAATATATAAATAAACATTCATCATCTCTCACAATTAGAGAAATGCAAATCAAAACCACACTAAGATTTCATCTCAATCCAGTCAGAATGATAGCTATTATGAAGACAGACAACAATAAGTGTTGGCGAGGATGAGGGGAAAAGGGTACACCTATACATTGCTGGTGGAACTGAAAATTGGTGCAGCCGATATGGAAAGCAGTATGGAGATTCCTTGGAAATACCGGAATGGAACCACCATTTGACCCAGCTATCCCTCTCCTTAGGCTATACCCAAAGGACTTAACAGCATACTACAGGGACACAGCCACATCAATGTTTATGGCAGCATAATTCACAATAGCTAAACTGTGGAGACAACCTAGATGCCCTTCAATAGATGAATGGATAAAAAAATGTGGCATATATACACAATGGAATATTACTCAGCAATAAGAGAGAATAAAATCATGGCATTTTCAGGTAAATGGGTGGCGTTAGAGAAGATATGCTAAGTGAAGTCAGCCAATCCCTCCAAACCAAATGCCAAATGTTTTCTTTGATATAAGGAGGCTGATTCATAGTGGGATAGGGAGTGGGAACATGGGAGGAATAGACTTTCTCTAGAAGGGCAGAGGGGTGGGAGGAGAAGGGAAGGGGACATGGAGTAATTAATGATGGTGGAATGGGATGATCATTATTATCCAAAGTACAGGTATGAAGACACGAATTGGTGTGAATATACTATATATACAGCCAGAAATATGAAAATTGTGCTCTATATATGTAATAATAAGTGTAATGCATTCTGCTGTCATATAAACAAAAAAATTACCTAAAAAGTGAAATACTTGCAAATAAGTTTTAGACCTTAAAAAAAAAAAAGGGACTAGGGGTATAGTTCAGTGGAAAGCATCCCTGGGTTCAGTCATGGTTACTATATATACAAAAAAGATAGAGATAATGAATGAGGATGATAATGATTATGATGTTGTAGGAATATTTACTGAGTGTATAATAAGCATCTTATAAGCATTTGTTTATATAACTAATGACAATTCTTTGAAGCACGCATGCTTTGCTTTCTACATTTTAGTTGACAGGAAAACTGAGTCAATGAAAGGTTTAGTTAGTTTGCCTGAGGGTCACACAGCTGTCTGCCTTGGGAATATTTATATTTATTTTCTGTGCTATGGTACTTCCTTCATGAGACAATTTGAGTAAAGTGCCCTGATATTTTATGTTAAGGCTTAAAACAGCTGGATGTCATCCCTAAATATGATACATTTAAAAAAAATTTTTTTGTAGTTGTAGAGACAGAATGCCTTTGTTTGTTTGTTTGTTTATTTATTTTTTTTTTTTTTGTGATGCTAAAGGATGGAACCCAATGCTTGGCAAGTGCTCTGCCACTGAGCTACAACCTCAGCCTCACTGTGGTATGGTTTTTTATTGGGATGTTTGAGCTCCTCAGTGCCTGTGAGCAGGCGTTTTTTTGAGACCCTTTTGTTTGTGATCCTGTTGTATAATGTAGGTTTTAAGACCCTGTTTTATCTACCCCAACCCAATATAAAGATCTGATTTCCAAGATGGGAAGACCTTTTGGAAGCTAAACCTCCCAAGCTGCTGGAATTATGGGCGTGCCACAGTTCCTGTCTTGATACATCCTTAATTGTGCATATATGTAAGGTCCAGCATGATTTTTCAATAAATGTGTACACTGCTATTGTGGAATCAGGGTGATTAGTATATCTATTGCTGCAAATATTTATCATTGCTTTGTGGAGCTATGAAGGTTGTCATATCTTCAATTTTTGTGGTCCTTAAGGCTCATTTTTTTGCTTTTCTGTTTTTGAGAAGATCCCAAACAAGTGAAGACTTCTCATTTCTACTTGCACTTTTGTAGTTTGCTATTTGACTTCTTGCCTGATAAATGAAAGAAAAATGTTTATTTTAATAATAAACTGTAAATGGAAATTAACTTTTTTCATCATGAACTTGGTAATGCTCTTTCATCATGAGCTGTGAATTGTCAATAATAAAAGCTTGGCCAAAATGTGTCTGATGTGAAATCTAATTACCCCAGTACCAGACTTGCCAGAACAGTCTCATTGGGGATGGTTTTTAAAATGAAGGGATCTATAAAGAGTTTCTGCCCATTCAAAATAATTACAAACGACAGGAAAACATCTTCAAAAGATCCTCCTATTTCAGGAGAAAAGTAGGTTTTAAGATGCCAAAATCTCAATTTATAAATCTCTAGTTGTAGTTATTTGGCTTAATACACTTATGACTTTTATCAAACAAGATGATTGCAAATGGACTCCAAGACAGGTAAATTTTGCTAAGGGGCTGCTAGTTTCTTATTTAAATTTGACCAATCACTGATAACAATGCTGAAGAGTTATTTTCCTCTTCTTTTCTGCTGGCTGGGGTCTGTTTGTCATACTGGAGTCCATGGACCAAAATTTATAATTCTTAATAAACGCATGCTTCACTGGGCAGTCACACACACCTGTGATCCCAGCAACTCTGGAGGCTAAGGCAGGAGGATTGCAGGTTTGAGGCTAAACTCAGCAACTTGGCAAGACCCTGTCTCAAAATAAAAAGTGCTTGGGCTTGGCATGGTGGTGCATGTCTGTAATCCCAGCATCTTGGGAGGCTGAGGCAGGAGGGTTGCAAGTTCAAAGCCAGGCTCAGCAGTTTAGCAAGGCCTTAAGCAACTTAGCAAGCCCCTGTTTCAAACAAAACAAAACAACATAAAAAGGGCTGGGGATGTGGCTCAGTGGTTAAGTGTCTCTGGGTTCATTGTTCAGTCCATAGTACCAAAAGAAAAAAAAAAGGAAAAAAGGAAGAACTTCATTCTTTAGCTGCATAGAAATATCCCTATAGTGAGAATTTATTGCCCTGCTCTGAGAGGAGCTATGTCCCAGTTTTGGTATATGACTTGAATTTTCTGGCTAAAGAGAATCCTCTGGGATCCTGTGTGTTCTCACTTGGTGGTGTGTAACTGCATAAATGACATTTACTAACTTTGTCAGATGACATATCTACCCTGGCTGCTGTGGCTGTGATTGGAATTGAAACATACTGCTTGTTATTAAGACAGTGACTGACTCTGGAGGACACTGATTTCTGTTGTTTTTCATTGTTTATTGATTTAGTGAGTTATAGTGCCTTTCCTTTGGTGCTAGTATTAATAGTTCAGTCCCCTTAGCCATTTTGTGAGATTGTCTTACTGTGTGATATTTATTTTATTTACTTATGTAGTAGGGTACAGGGTCAGGGACCGAGGGGAAGGTATAGTTGGCATACAGAAAATAGGAAAGGATGTAAATTAGAAATAAAAAGCAGCTCGGGAACGAAGGATACATCCTTAATTGTGCATATACATAATTGTGTTCTTCTAAAACTCTAAAAAAATTCTTTAAACTCTTAATGAACTTGGGGAAATTCACATGCTCTCACAGTAGGGAATTTAACTGAAATGGTAACTAGAATCAGAAGCAGCAGTTGTGGGTTAAAATTCTCTCTGATAAAGAAAAGTACTTGGGGCTGGGGTGTGGCTCAGTGGTATCGAGCTCGCCTAGCATGCAAGAGGGCACTGGGTTTGATCCTCAGCACCATATAAAAACAAAATAATGTGTCCACCTAAAACTAAAGACACATAAATAAGTGTTTTAAAAAAATAAAAAAAAGAAAAGTACTTGAGGCTTAGCTCTAATCTCATCCTGGGAGATGAGATTATGATGATGAATATATATTTTTAAAATTCACTTTTACTAAGTATAGTGTAGTGCCAGAACCTGTTCTTGGTTTTGGGATCAAAGTGGTAGTCAGGACAAACAAAATTCTTACTTATGGAGTTGACGTTTAAGTTTTAATGTTCATTATTTGAGGGTACTGAAGCTTCAGCTGTTAAAACTATAGTGTATTGGCTTGGGTTAGGAAATGAGACTGGGATTTAAGACCCTACTTACTTTTTCACCTCTAACAGGAAATTAGGTAATTTCATGTAATTATTTCTAAAGTGTTTTCCACTTCTTTCATTTATAGTTCTAAATTTTCCACCCATTTTAGCCTAGTTGCCTTTGATATGAGGTAGTTTTGGGTAGTTGAATTGTATTGGGCAGTGTTTATATGGTTTTTTTAAATTTAATTTTTAATATTATAAATTTGCTTTGGTTTATTTATTTGCTTTTTTGTGGTGCTGGGAATTGAATGAGGGGACTTGTACATGCTTGATAAGCACCATACCAGTGAGCTACATCCCCATCACAAAATTTCAAAGTTTTAATTGATACTTTTTTGTTGTTTTTGGTACTAGGGATTGAACTCAGGGATAGGGTCTCACTGAGTTGTTTTGCACTTTGCTTTTGTAAGGCTGGCTTTGAACTCGTGACCTTCCTGCCTCAGCCTCCCAAGCTTCTGGGATTACAGGCATGCCACAGTGCCTGTCTTGATACATCCTTAATTGTGCATATACATAAGGTCCAGCATGATTTTTCAACAAATGTGTATAGTGCTACTGTGGAATCATGGTGATTAGCATATCTATTGCTGCAAATACTTATTGTTGCTTTGTGTTGGGAATCTTAAATCTTGTCTTCTAGCTGTTTTGACATTATAGTTAATTATCTAACTGTCAACTATAGTTAATCTTACTATGATATAGAACACTAGGACTTAATTCTCCTATTTTTTAACACATAACCCAACCCTACCCTTCTCTGTCTTCCTCTCTTCTTCCTCTTTCTGTGCTTGGCTTTCTTTTACTTAAAGTAATATCCTTCAGGATCAAACATGTTGTTACAAATGACAAGATTTCATTTTTTTATGGCAGAATAATTTTTCATTATATATGTACAAATGCACACCACATTTTCTGCATTTGTTCAACTGTCAGTGGATACTTATATTGAGTCCTTGTCTTGGTGATTATAAATAGTGCCAGAATAAATGAGGTTTGCCTGTTAATTAAAAAAAATGGTAGTACTGAGAAGGAAGTAATTTTTTTTTTGGAAAGTGCATGTACAGATGTTCCAAAGTAATATTCCAAAACATTTTTATTCTCATTACAGTGAAAGTGCAAGACAACATTTATTCTGTGAGGTTTGGTGACACCTAGGTCCGTGGTAATAAACTTACTGTTGAAGCTACAGTGAATGGAGGTCTAGATTTTGAAATAATATTAAATTGAAATAATGTTAAAAGAATGCTATGGAACTTTTAAAAACCATTAAAATGGAGTACCTTCCCAAGTCACAAAAGAAAAGGAAAGGAAATAGCTGAATGCAGTGGCATGTACCTGTTGTCCCAGATACACAGGAAGTTGAAGCAGGAGGATTACAGGAGGATACCCAGCCTTTTTTATTTTGAGATAAGAATCTCACTAAGTTGTCCAGCCTGGCCTCAATCCTTTGATTTTCCTGCCTCAGCTTCCTGAGCAGCTGGGATTGCAGTCCTGCACCACTGTGCCCAGCTCACAGGCTCTTAGTGATAAGAGTTAGTTTACACCATGCATTTAGAACAGTGTTTGGCACGTGCTTTTGCTGTTTTATTAACATTTATTATTTCATTCCCCCCTTGATATGCAGATCATGCTCCTGTTTCAGTATACCAATATATTTAGCTGGCTTCCTTAAATTGTGATGCATTTTTCTGAGCCTGAGAGTCCTTTTCACACCTTACATGATTTTTTTAACATGAGGTAGTAGCCATTGAATGTCTTAGACTGAGTTTATGCAAGATTTGGTTAAGAATTCAAAGCAGTGTATATTCTCTTTCTGACTTTTAGAGCCTTTGAAGTTGGATAAAGGCAGGTCTCATTTGTTTTCTTAACTGCTAAAGTAACTCAAAAGGCCACTTACCCATGGTTACCCAATGGGTGTCCTGACAAGAAGGCTAGTCACTCAAGGCTGCGGACTTTATTCCTTTCTTGCTGATATTACTAGCATAAATGAGATGAGTTTTGATAATTCTTTGAGCAATTTAGGCCAGGTTAATAGTATCCAGTAATTTCCTGAAGTGCCATGATTTGGCAGGGAGGTGATTTATTTAACATTGCCCCCTGTTAGCTGAGATGAACACTGGAGACTCAGCAGTGTCTTGGAATTATGAATAACTGCTAGAGGAACTGCTTTTGTTCCAGAGAGTTGGATGATTTTTTGTTTTAAAATCATTAAGAGGATTCCTGTGGTGACAAATGATGAGGTACAGGGCTGAACTGGCTAGTTATAGATGCCCAGCAAACCTTCAATTTCAACTGGAGGAGGACGTTTTGATTTACTTGAAAGTACTGAATTAAATTATACAATTGATGAGTTTGTGGGGGAAGGGCACGTAATAAAAAAGTGTCACTTGGCATTCCAGGAGATACGTATTTTCTAAGGTAGGGCACTCAACAAATGTAAAATTTGTATGACTTGAGCATGAAAAAAATTGCACTTCACTCATCAGACAAATCCTGTTCACATTAGTAAGTGTGGTTAACATGAGAAGTATGTGATTGTGGGAGCCAGTGTCTGGGAGCTGATGAGTTCTTGACTTCAGGCTCTTGAAGAGAAAGACTGTCTTGAGTGTAATCATGTCCAGTAAAGAAATGGTTGGGGCCTTAAGGCCTTCAGTTTTTAGGGTTCATATCTCCATTTGGGCTTTTGAAACTAGGCCCATGATGGATGGATGAATTGTCCTCCAGAGCTCTTTAGCCCAAACCATGACCAAGTTTCCCCCACTTACTTTATAGTCTGCCTATTAAATATAGTCATACTAGCTCTGAACAATTTAAAGAATTTCCCAGAGGAATCTAAAGAGGATAAAAGGACCTTCTTCATACTTTAGGAATGTTGTCTTTTATCTTGTTTGCATTTGGTTTTACTCCAGGTTTGTTAGTTACCCTCTCATTTCTAGTTGATCGCCCTACCCATACTTTTGATTAGTTTACATGAGGAAAAACAAATTTGAGTTTCAAAAAGTTGTAAGTTGAATGTTTGCAGTCAAAAGAGCTATATTTAAAAACAGTTTACTTATAAAATTTCAAAATTATACCAAAATACACATTACATAAAATTGTAATCATCTTAAAGCATATAGTTAGTTCTGTAGTGCTATGTACATTTATGTTGTTGGGCAACAAATCTTTAGAACTTTTCATTTTTCAGAATAGAAGCTTTGTGCCTATTAAGCTCAGCTTCTTTCCTTAGACCCTGGCAATCACCACTCCTGTTTCTGTTTCTCTCTAAATTTGATTACTCTAAGTATTTCATTAAGGGGAGTAATACAATGTTTGACTTTTTGTGACTGGCTTATTTCATTTAACATAATATTCTATTGGTTTATCCATGTTGTAGCATTGTTATGACTTGTTTTCTATTATAGGCTGAAAACATTTTCCATGTGTGTCTATACCATGTTTTGTTTACCCATTCATTCTTTATTTTACATGTGAGGTGCTTCTGCCTCTTGGCTGTTGTATATATAATGTTGCTATGAACATGGATGTGCAAGTCTCTTTGCAATCCTCTTTTCTGTTTTCTGTGTGTGTGTATGTACATACATAGATATCTATATATGTATATATATATACACATACACAGAAGTAAAATTGCTAGATCATATGATAAGTCTGTTTTTATTTTCAAGGAACTGTTTTCCATAAATAACTAGATTTTAAAGATATGTGTTTAAGGTCATCTTGTTGGTCCTTGATCTCTAGATTGTTTTGAATTGACCCTGAATAAGTCCTCTCAGTCACCTGCTGTAGCATACCTTGAACTTGAACACACCCCCACCACTGTCCATTACTCACTGAGGCCCAGACCCAAATAACAGATTCTCAGGATCCATGACTGGCCAGAGAAGTAAGTTGAGTCTTAGCAAGCCTGAGCTTAAATATTTCTTAATTGTCCAGATCTTTCAGTACCAATTTAAATGTCACTTTGTGAAACTTTCTCAGACCCTCCACTTAGGGCAAGTTTGAAATTGCTTCATCTGTGCCCCACTTGGAGATTACTGTCATCACTGTGTCTCATCAGTTCTATTGTAATTATGCAAGACAATTTTTTTTTAAATCAGACTTTATATTCCTTTGTGTAGGTACCACGATTTAGTTCTATCTCCTCTAAAATCTGCAGAATTTGGTACAATACTCTGTTGGGAATTTTCTAGTGAATGTTTGGTTTATCAGACAAGTGATTGATGGAAAGGTATATGGTAGAATTAGTGTCTTTAATCTTGACCATGGCCCCAGATGGCTGTTTGACCACATCTAAGCTACCAACCCTCTTCTTGTCATGTCAGATTATAAGCTGAAAGAAAGAATGAGCATAGGTTAAAGAACATTTAGCACTTACCTTGTGCTAGGTACTTTGCTAAGCACTTACATTAGCTCATTCCGCTTTACAGTAGTGCAGTGGAATACATTTCACTTTTGTAGGCAATGGAACGATAGAGAAGGGAGACAGTCTGCTCATCTCAAAGAGGTAGACTAGGCACAGGATGTATATTTCTTTTCCACGAGGCTAGTAAACTCATGTTATAGTTATAGCCAGGAGCTAGGATAGTTTCAACACCACCAGCAATGAACTATAAGCTGTAAGGTTTAGAAGAATGAATAGGAAAATCCTGAGGTGGGGTACTGAGACCCTGTATAAAATAACCACATTTTAATTACTAACAGAAATGGAGGGAGTGATCAGTGCAAGTTGAACAGTGGAGAAGTTTATGTGCTATCGGAAAATGTTTGAGAGAGACAGTTGCACTGATTTGGAAGAAGGGGAGTTGAGGGAAAATGAGTTCCAGAGGACGAAATGAGAGGATGAGGTGGCCGGAGAAGATAAGTTCCATCATAGAGGGGCTTGGGTTTTCCAGTCTCCAAGCCAGAACAGGGAAATGTGACCTGATGGCTTAGCTAGTGTCAAGGCTCCAGGTAGCAAGATAGCATCCTTCTTCTTAGATTGGGCCCTCAGCATTCCCACTGTGGAGCATGTGGGGCCGAGTTTCAGCACACATGTTGCACATATTCTCTTCCCCCACTGTGAGTGAAATAGAACATGAAGGAGAAATCAACAAATACTCTGAATCTCTTGACACAGAGAGCAAAACATATTGATGGTGTCCTGCAACTCTTGATAATTTCATTGAACTATATGAAGCTTAAAATTGATAGGTAGGCCTACCCCTGATTAACATTGTTACTGTTATTCTGACTTGAGTGGATAAACTTATATGGAATAATCTATTAAATATGTCACACTTGAACAAGGAATGTAAATCATATTTCATCTATAATTATTTGGGAGACAAAAATCACAAAGAGACGATTTTAGTGAATATGTCTTGGTGTGTACACAGCATCACTAGAATTTTTTTCCTTGTTTCATGGGGAGAAAGAAGTTGATTGCCTTTCAAGAATTGATTGCTGTCCAGGAAATGAGAGGCTGAGGGGTGAATTATGTAATGTTCACAGAGTGGGTTTTATTTATGGATTCAATGAGATTAGCTTCGGTCTTCCTAAAGTTAATGGCACTAGAAATGCACCATTCTGTATTTAGCTGGAAATACCTAACATTCTAAGTTAGAGACCTAATTGCTTCTCAGATTATAATGTATTTGCATTTGTATCTCCTTCTCCTTTCATGGGAGCTGTCTGCTGCTTTTATTGTTTGTGAATTAATGTTGCAAACCAGAGCTTGTGAGTGAAAAGGATGGTATATTTTCAGTTCTTTGGTGCTTTTGTTTCCCAGTCACAGAATAATCTAGAGTGAACCTGATTATTGATAATAAATAAGAGACATAAACCAAAGTAAAAAAGATAAAGACAGTGTGTTTGGAGGGGTCATTGAACCAAACTGTAGCTAGGAAATAAGATTAATTGTAGTTTTTACCTCATATAGTTGTTTTGAAGGGTAAAAACACATGCTAAACCTTTAGAACAACATGTAGAATGTGTTTCAGTGCATTTTATTTGCTTTCATTATTATTAGATATGTAGTTGGCTTTTGTGGTGAATGGTGAGTGTGGTATGAATGTGAGTGTTAAGAGCATAAGTAGGCATGTAACTGATATGTTTATGTCTTTTTCCAGATGGTTGGCATAATGAAACAAAAAGTGACATGGAATTGTTCTTATTTGAGACTAACACATCAGAGAATGTTTTAAGTTGTGGTTTCATTTTGTTTTGTGAGATTTTTCTTGACTGTTGTTGGTTTATAGTATTTTTGGTGCTGGAGGTTGAGCCTGGGACCTTGCACATGGTAAGGATGTGCTCTACCATTAAGCTATACCCTAGCCCCTTTTTGTTGGTTCTTGGCATATTAGTTTGATTTATTTCAGGTGATGTTCTCATAATGTATCAAAACATCTTTTTATACTTTAAAAAATATAAATGAGTACCATACCATCATTTAGAAAATGCCTGTAATACTAGGTACTCAGTATATGTGTGGGAGCATTTTTTAATGAGGATTATGTTTAGAATTTATTGACTCTGTGACACTGCCCTCAGACTTGAGTTATAGGGCTTTCAAAAAATGAGGTGTGAGTGCTGCAGTAGAATCATCCAGGGCTACCTGACGTGTGTTTTTGAGGTGCTAGCCTTTTGCCTCCAGCGTTGTTGGAGCAGGTAGTTGCATCTTGAGTCACCTGGACTATTGGGCATGGGCTGCATGGTTATGCATAGTATAGGATGAGCTACATGGAGTTAGGTGCAGCTGTGGTATTTCACCTAAGTCATAGCTTTTTGTGGAATGCTTCATTACAGAAACTTGGTGGATTTCAGAGATGATGTACTTTATAAACGGAGTCTAGAGACGCCTATGAGAGAATAACAGAAGGCTGACATTTCCCACTCTGGGCCAATTGTTTGTCTCACTGTTTTGCATAATGACTTTCTTTCTCTCCCCTCCCCACCTCTTCTCTCATGCACTTAGAAGGACTTAATGGCATCATTTATAGTTAGAGAATAAATGTAAAATGATTTGTCCAAGAACACCAATAAGTTGCACTTAAAAAAGAAAAGACTCATATAAGGCAGGACAGATTGCTTCTTGAGGGAGCTAATGGCCAGTTTGTTTTAGAGTAGATCACCAAAGGAAATGTAGCTTTACCTGCTGACCCCACAGTTCAAGGAACTGTGTTCACAGTGTTGGAGCACTGTTGGGGGAGGGCTCAGATTTTGCAGCAGAAAGAACTGTGAATGACTAAACTTGCAGTTGCTCTGGCCTCCGCACCCATGACTTTTGTGCATTTCACGTGAAAATTTCACCCCATCCCCCATCTTCTAAAGCCCGGGAGATCTTTCTACACATAGCCACAGGCTTTACCTGGTACCTGGACAAGGGAATGATGAGAAAGGCGATTTGGGATTTTTAGGGGAAAACTACTTGGCTTTGAGAAACTTAATGGAAAATATGTGTTCAGTGCTAGGTTCCAGGCACACACTGGAATAAAGAATTAAGCATTTTTTCATCTCTCAAGAAGTTGTCTAGTGTGAACCATCTGTGTGCAAATAAATGGTTTCAATTACTGTGAAAACAGCAGCAATGAAAGGGGCACAAAGGATGGTGGTAGTATAGAACATGCAGCCAGTGGAAGTGTTCAGGAGGACTTTGATCAAGGTGGGTTTGAAAGACAATGAGAAGCTTGCCAAATAAACAAGAAGGGAGATCACCAGGGCAGAAGAACAATGAATGGTCTGTCTCTTAAGAAGATTTGGAGCTAAGAATCAAATCCAGAGACTGGGTGTATTTTGCTTCAGTTCCACCTTATACCTGCCTGTCATGTGACCTGATTTCTTTGCTTTTACTAAGGGAAAGAAATGGGAATCCCCATGTCTCCCTTTTGTTTGGCATAGAAAGCTGAAATGTCTAAAATTGTGATCTTGGGCTAAGATTATTTAGTAATCATCAGTGGTAGAGTATTTGTCCATCATAAACAAGGCACTGAGTTCCATCCCTGGCAATAGGGGTGGGGTGAGAGAGAATTGTGATTGTGTCTAACTTGGATAATAAAACTTACAGAGCCTAAGATAGATGTACACGATTAGTTTAATGAAAGATACAGGGTCAAATAAGACATTCACATTGGTCTGGTTCCATTTCAGTTGCTCTACATTTGAGTCATTACTCCCCCCCCCCCCCGCCCCTTGCTGGGTTTATTGCTTCTCATTCATTAAGTCAGTGCTTACTGAGTTGGTTCTAAACAGCTGTGCAGTCTAACAGAAGTACAATTTTTTCCTGTCTGGAGCTTAAAGCCTTAAAACGTGAATTAACTTTGAAAATATAGGCTGATATCAGTTTATGAAGAGCTAGTCTAAGAAGTTAGGATTAAATAATTTGCACCTCCCAACCCAGGGAGAATGCCAATGAGTTTTTTGAATTTATAGCCTAAGGCAAATCCTTTTTGATTCCTGTGTTCCTTGACTTTATTTATTACAGGAGGATAATGCCTTAATGTGTTTGAATAAATTTTGAAAATGTATACATAAAGGTAGGTTTATAAGCTTTGCATTGTGTGAGAGAGTAGTTTGTAAAAATGTGGACTCAGGGAGCAAAAGAGCTTGGTTTTGAATTCTATCTCCATTATTTATGAGCTGTGTGATCTTGGACTATTAAACTAGGAGTATCTCCTTATATGGAAAATGATAATTTAAATCATTGTCACATAAAAGTTGCTATAAGGAATAAATGAACAAATTCAAACAAAAGTATACAAGTAGGTCGCCTTACACATAGTATTATCCACAATTGGATTGCCTGGTGAGCCCCTTTAGTGAGTCTGATATTTTCTAATGCCCTAGAACATTGCTGCTGTTTCTGCACATTTGTGCATCAAAATCATTGAGAGGGCATCTTAAAGATATACATCTCTAAGGATTCTAGTTCTGCAAAGAGTGTTAGCCCCATTCTTTCCTTTAAACTTTTTCCCCTTAAGGTCTTTTTCCTTAAACTAAAAACCTTGAACATGACACAACAAAAAGCACATGAAAGGTAGAAAGAATCCAGACTGTCTACCACTTAGGGACTTGAGAAAAGGCATGACGGTGAATCCTCTGGATTTCCTTAATGATGCCTAAGGTCACACAACTCATAAATTGTGTAGTTGTAGAATGGGTGTCGTGGGAACTTCTGGTCAGTAATGGCTGCAGTTATAGGAACTCACCTCCTACCCTGCTCCCCTATCCAAAAAAAAAAGCTTAAATGTCTGTTTCCCTTGCCAAGCTCTGGGAAAGGATGGGTGAATAACAAAACTTTGTTTGACAGTACTCTCTCTACTTTATCCAATACCAAGGGGAAAACCATATCTCATACCCCTAAAGCTACAGCAGGGCAGAGCAAAAAATTTGATCTTCCCACTCTGCTTGTTGGAAGCAGGCAGTGTTCATCAATACTCCTGCCAGGTGGTGTCAACAGCAGGGTGCTGATCTTCCATTCCATGATTGACAGAACTAGGTAGTAGTCTAGAAGAGTACCAGGGAATATAAGTAGGGGTGGGGGGTGGGGGTCCAGGCTGAAACTGAGCTTCCATTCCCATCCTTCTACAACAAAGTGGTAGAATCATCCCTCCTCTCCCCTTCCCCTTGGTGCCAGTGGGGCTGAGAGGAACCTGATCTTACACCCTGAACTGGCGGAAATGAGGCAATGCCAGCGAGTACATATTTTCTTTGGAAAGGTGTCAGCAGGGCCAAGCAGGGAGGTAAATTTGCACCTTGCCATCTGTAACAGGCAGTGAGACTCAGTGCATTCTTTTTCCACTATAGTATTTGGTGGGTCCCAGAGAGAAATAGAATCTACACCCTGCCTCCCCATCCCCCATGCTACATTTCAACATGCCTACTAACTAAAGACATCTGGAATAAAATGAAAAGAATCAGTAAAATAGAACATGAATGAGAATAGCCAGTAGCACATGTCAGCACTGAGATGAATTAGATATCAGAATCATGAGAGGAATTTAAAACTTCAACAAGGAATTTATTTAAACAATTGAAAAACATGAAATCTTAGGAAAAAGTCTTGTGGGCCCAACAGGAGACCAGTTTTGATGTTCACAACATGATGGAGATGTTGTAGATCTTGGTTATGGATACTACACCAAACAGTGTACTCAGAATGGGTATTTTTTTTCCTGGATCTAAAGTTTTAATTTTAAATAACCAAACTTTATAATTTTATACATAATCCAATACAATGCTAATAAAATTAGCATTTCAGCCTCCAAGAATTGGTATGTGACAGGGATAGTCTTGAAACCAGAATGGGTACTTTTATTTGAAGTAAATTACACCTTAATAAAGTTGATTTATAAAAAATACATGGGGCCAGTAATTTCAACTGTGGAGCTTCGGCTCAGTAGTTCTATGACAGAGTCCAAACATATGTATTTTTTATTTTAATTAATTCCCCAGCTGATTTGAAGGCAGCTGGAGGCTCTGAGGAATACAGATTTCTCCAGAGGAATCTAGGCTAGTTGTGAATTCTTTAGAATATAAATCTGTTAGCATTCAGTATAAATAGAAACTTTTTCTGGTAAATTATGAATTACCAGATAAGTACCTGCAGAATAAACAGAATACATAATTACTGTTAAGTGTATTATCCACATAAGGAAGTTATTTTTGTCTGTTTCTTTTATTGGGCAATGTTGTGAAAAATGTTATGTGGTCACTGAATTGGACGGGGGTGGGGGGTGGGGGGTGGGGTGGGGTGGGGGGAGCCAGGGGAAGGAATTTGGGGTGGGAATGGGAAAGACAGTAGAATGAATCGGATATAACTTTCCTATGTTCAGATATGAATACATGACCAGTGTTACTCCACATCAAGTACAACCACAAGAATGGGAAGTTGTACTCCATGTATGTATGATATGTCAAAATACATTCTATTGTCACATATAACTAAAAAGAACAAATAAAAAAAGTTATGTGGTATTCCTGGAAGCTGTCAATTATGGTGCTGGGTCATAAAAAAGCTGCATGTGGTATGTCAGGTGACTAATGAGAGAGGAGATTAAATACAGTTATATATTCTAATCCTATTGGCTTTGTGTTAGGGGAACTATTTGAGGGGGGGAAATAAACATTTGGAATCTTCAGCCTATATTAATAGGTGATAACACTTAAAAATTTGCATATGTATTTGTCTTCAAATCTGTATGATTTCTAAGATGGGGTAGCTTTTTTCTTTCCTAATGTAGAATCATGACTGAATTAGAAGGCAAATACAGTATTATTCTGTTTTAGGAACAGCACTCTGGTAAGATTTTCAAAAATGTAAATAAGTCTTATGTAAGTGAAGGTATTCAAGAAGTTCTGGGTGTGGCACAGAAGGGATGGGTACTGGGGAACCTCTAAGAATGTTTTAAAATTTCATTTTCTGCTGTTCTTTAAAAGACAATAAGCCATGAATATAATTGTGGAACCATAAGAAATACTCATAAAAAGTGATTTCTGCTGGGTGTGGTGGTATACACCTGTAATCCCAGCAGCTCAGGAATCTAAGGCAGGAGGATCGAGAATTCAAAGCTAGACTCAGCAAAAAGCAAGGCACTAAACAACTCAGTGAGACTTTGTCTCTAAATAAAATACAAAATAGGGCTGAGGATGTGGCTCAGCGGTTCAGTGCCCCTGAGTGCAATTCCAGTATCTCCCCTGTCTCCCAAAGTGATTTCTATATGTGCCGGCATCCCTGGCTATGGATCTAATGTGCTTGTTTGTTTAGTAAACCTAGGAGTTAATAGTGAGGAGTCATTTTTGTTTCCTTAGGTGGCTCTGGGATCTATGAGATAACAAGAAATACCATGGTATGTGCTTATCTCTGTGTCTCTTGCCCTTCCCATGGAGATTCCTAAGTTTGCAGGATCCCTGTTACCTGTCTGTGTTTGACAGCGTGATTCTTAACCATGTGTAGTATGTACAGCCACTTTCAGCATCACCATTGTTTGACCTGGGGAGGAACACAGCCAGTTTGCTAATCATTAATCCCTGACTGTGGAAAGCAGTTTACTCAAGAGCGGATCCTGATTCCTACTCGAGATCAAGCTTCTTTAATTGAGAGCAAAAATAAACTCAAAGTGGTTTTTCTTTGGGGGTAGGGGTGGGAGTAGGGTTACCAGGGGTTGAACTCAGGGCCATTCGACCACTGAGTCATATCCCCAGTCCTATTTTGTATTTTTTAAATTTAAATTTTAAAGACAGGGTCTCACTGATCTGCTTGGTGCCTTGCTTTTGCTAAGGCTAGCTTTGAACTCAAAAGTGGTTTTTGAAGTAACCATCATAACCACTTTTCCCGCTTGGTGCCTGTACTTGCCCTTCTATGGTTAGAACAACTTAGTATGTTTGGAAAATAATAAAGGTATTGTATCTAAAGGGAACTTTAGAATTACATGTCTTTCCTTAATTCTTGGGCAGTCTCAGGTTATCCCAGAAAGTGTGGTCACAAGTAAATCAGCGGAGGCTATCATAAACGGAGGAAATCTATCCCATTATGCCTGCCCATTTTCTTATCTATCACCTAATTAGGGTTTCTAGACTACTAAAGTTTTCTGGTTGTATTAATGGAATGGTTGTATTTATTTCAAGCTCTGTTACTTAAGCAGCTTTCTAAAAGTCATTTGTACACTTTGTAGTTCTGAGAACACACTTTGCTTTAATTGAAGGTCTTGTACCCATATTCTGATGGAAGCAGATAATATTTTTTGAGCAATTCCTGTGAATGCTTCCCTTTATGTAGATGATTCTCAGAAAGCTAGGTTTTAGAATAATTCCCTGTAGGTGCTACTATTTTACTCTAAGGCCTTTGAGCTTTGATTTTTTTAAGGTTCCAGGTATTGAACCCAGGGGTGCTTAACCACTGAGCAAGATCCCCAGCTCTTTTTATTTTTTGAGATAGGGTCTCACTAAGTTGCTGAGGCTGGCTTTGAACTTGGAATCCTATTTCAATGGCATGCACCATTGCATCTGGTCTGAGTTTGATTTCTAAGAAATAGTTGAATCTTTAATGAAGTCCAATGAAGTTTTTTTTATTCAATAGATGATTGATTATTGTTGATTTTAATATAAAATCATTTCCCAATAATTTTTCTTTCTTTCTTTTAAAAAACAGACTTTGAAGAAAAATTTCTTCTTCAGGATAATTTTTTCCAAATTTCTTCTTGTAACTCTTGATTAAAGGAAGAGAATTTTTGGATAGTATGGGGACAGCTGACTCCTGTAGGTTTAGAAGGAATTGGCATTTAATCAAGTTTCTGGGGACAGACCACTCATGCCAGTTTATATTGGCATAGAGCCCTCCCTTTTCTCTGTGGAGAATGTGGCTTATGATTCCACATGGAGGCTGGCTGAATGCTAAGCCATTAAATATTAACAAAGCACCTACCTGTGTAAGGCACAGTACTGGCTATAGGGATATTTAGAAGGTTCAGTAGAAGGTTCCGTTTCTTCCTTTGAGGACTTTATTATCTAATTGTAAAGGTAAGATGTAAATGCCTTAAAAATGAATCAACAGTACAGTAATTCTTAAATATTTTTAGGTTTTCTAATGTAGTGGTTCTTGGATGTTAATGAGCGTCAGAATCACTTGGAAGCCTTGCTGAAATACTGATAGTGGCCAGGTGCCGTAGCCCACACTGTAATTCCAGTTACTTAGGAGTAAGAGGCCAAGAGAATCTCAAATTTGAGGCCAGTTTGGGCAACTTAGACCCTGTCCCCTCCCCTCTTTATCTCTCCTCCTTCTTTCTTGTTCTTATCTTTTCTCCTCCCCACCTCCCTTTTGTGGTTCTGGGGATCAAACCCAGGTCCTCTACTAATGAGCTACACCCTGGACTCTGAATTTCTAAGAAGTTCCCAGATGCCACTGGTGTTCCTGGTCCAGAGATCACACTTAATGAAGCGCTAGCCGTCCTTGTGCATTAGACTCACCCAGGGACTTTAAAACATACATATACACACACACACACACACACACACACACACACACACACACACACACTCCAGACCAGGTAAAGGAGGATTGCTGTATGATGGGACCTTCAATGTATTTTTCTTTTATTAAAGCTCTCAGTTATTTGTAGTATGCAGTCAGATTGGGGAGTTACTGGTCTCACATGTAAGGGGCATAATTTTAGATTTAGAGTACATGATATTTCTGAGAAGTTATTGATCCTGATCTTAAAAAATGGTAAGAGAAGAGAAAGGGATGTTTTATGTTCTTATAAAACTAACACTGAGAATAAGTCAACTAGTTTTCTAGTGGTTTCTTGGGGGCAGGCAGAGGGGCTTGTGAGGCAGCAAGGGGCCAGTGGGTAGGATTGAGGTGCATGCTACCACTAGCAGTAAGGAGCATTTGCTAACTGCCTTCTGAACTTCCCCTTAAATAGGCTAGTACTTACCCTAACAGACTTTCTTGTAAGTGCATTTGGAGTGAGGCATGGCTGTGGACTATGAAATAGTGATAGGCTGAACTTTGAAAAATGACTGTCATTTTTACATTTCATTTAAACCTATATTTATTCATGTATAAAATAAGGTACTGCATATAGTTGCTATAGTTCAATGTGTGTGTGTGTAACAATTTTAGAAACATTGTTTTTTACATGTTGTTCCCTTAAGTTCTAGCTGTGGGTCCTACATACAGTGTTTGCTCAATAAATCCATGTTTGTTGAATGAACTGGAAAGGTTATCTTTTCGCATTAAGTGCCCCTACATTAGGAAGGACAGAGAACACTTGTTTCTGAGCTTTACAAAACAAACAAGTCCCTGCCATTTTAGGTTTCCTAACCTAGGCAAGAAGTCTCATAATTAAAGGAAATAATAAATAATGGAAATACATTTTCTCTATGTGTACTAGTCATAAGCTGCCTGTCATCTTTAGAGTTCTTTTCCTTTTCAGTTCCAATTGATATTTAATCATGTAAAATTTAGGTACTATTTTTAGAGTTTGTTTTTGACTTTATTAAGTTAAATTGATTATAAAATAACAGAATATTTTGTGTTTAATTTCTTGGAAATAGAACTTTTGTTATAAATTTCATAGGGCTCAAAACTTACAAAATAAATATTGGAGATTTAGTATTAAAATTTCGACCTTTTCTGTTTAAGTCAGTTGGAATTCTATGGTGAAGTGGCCATCCTGTGTTGGCGGTGATCTGGATTTTTGGCCCAGGGCGAAGAGGAGGAGAGATAGTAAAGAAACCTGATCAGATCATTTGATGCTAATTTCACAGGTGGCTGGTCACTGTGTAGGGCCTGGCTGTGGCTGTTTATAGAGCTGTAAGTGGATGTAGGTACACACTGGGACTTGAAAGGATGGTCTGACTCAGAGTGTAGTGGTAAAAGTGGGAAAGTAGAATCTAGGGATAAATAGTCATTGGTGAGAGTCATTGCTAGAGTTAAATGAGACTCAAGTGGCTGTCATGATTTCCACTCTGAATTCATTGCCATTCTTGAATATCTTTGAAAGCAAACACCAAAACAGACCAAAGCAATCACTGATAGGCTCTGCTTTTAAAAAACATTTTTCGTTGATATTATAATCAGATAGACTTGATTTCAATTTCAATTTAAAGAGCTATCCACAGAGCTATAAATTAATTCAATTTCAAAAGGACTTGATCATTTTCACTGCTTCCCTCTCCGATTTCCTATCTTTCTGATGGGGAAACAGATCTAGCAGGGTCATATAACCAGCTTAGTTTCACAGCATTGAAACTGGAGCAGGAATCTGGATCTTGAACCTCTTAGTTAACTTTTTTCTGTTTCATTCTCCTCCCCATCCTTTTTCTTCCCACTTCTTTGACTGGATATTGAACCCAGGGGTGCTCTACCACTGATATACATCCTCAGCCCTTTTAGTTTATACTTTAAATTTTGAGGTAGGTTCTCATTATGTGGCCCAGGCTGGCCTCCAACTTGGCAATTCTCCTATCCTCCCGCAGCCTTCAGATTCATGCCTGGCTCAGTTTTTTCTTTTTCTACTCTGTTAGTTCTGTAAGATTATCCTTTGGTGTGATATTTTCTCAGAATTATTTCATTAGTTGAAAAATGTCTCTGTTGTTTTTATTTCTTAAAATGAAAAATACAAACTCCTTTAATTGATAATACATCTGCTCAATGCCAGCATTATTAGTAATAGTCACAGTACCTCTTGGGAGAAAAGTGGGGGTTGGCTAGGTATGGGGGCCGGTGAGGAGCACATAGCATTAGTTAGCTGTTATCCATAGCCTGGTGGTACCTGAGATAATGCCTGGAGGGCTAGTTACTTTGAATTACATCTTGGTCTTGATCTCAGATTTGGAGACTAGGTCTCCTAAGAAAACTCTTCTTGTGTTCTGCCTTCAGCAGCCTTACAGAGAAGTAGAATAATTATTGTTTAAATAATTGTTTTTTTTTTAAAGTTTTACTAGCTAGTTCTTCTGCACAGAATTGACAGGCATCTCTGTGAGAGTATTTCTAGTTATTAAAGGCTCTTCACCACATTATTTGTTTGTAATCTAATCTCAGTGTAGAATGTAATGATAGGTTTCTGTTTTTCTCTCCTTCCCTTCCCACTTGTTTCAAAGGCCACACACCAAGCTCTGGAGATGGAGATGCCTGTGGGCTGGGAGTTGGCTGCCCTTACTCTGGCTGGCCATATGTGGCTGCTGAAACAAGTGCCTTTGGGTCATTCATTCTCAGGTCACAAAGTTCTAATGTGAAGGCCTGAACATGGACTCTCTCCTGAATGATTTATTAGTTCCCCATCTGTAATTGGAGGGAAAGAGATGAACTTAGTGTTTCTTGAACTTCAAAATAACCCCAGGGAACTTATTAACAGCACATGCTCCTGGATGCTACCTCTGGGGGTTCAGGTTCAGGTCTAAGATTAGGGCCATATTTTAGAACCATGATTGCTCTGAGTGCTAGGATCTCATTTAGTCCTGATGATTTTTTATCGTACCTACTGGTGGAAGATGGAATTTAGGCCACAGAAAATTTATTTGTAGTTATAGTCAATTCTCAAGGATTTACCTCATAGATGTTTTTAATCCCATAAATCTTTAGCTTGGGAGGGTCCCAGGTTATATTTTCAGGCAACCTTGTTGGTATGTACCCAGATACTGTAAGATAATATATATATTTGCAGAAGAACTAATTTGGATGGGAAATCTGCCATTTGAAAAAAGTTCTACCTTCTGTTACTGTAGTCAAGTACAACTGTTGGCATTCTCTATTGGAAAAGAGCAGTATGATATGTTGCCTTGTGTTTGGGCACTTCATTAGAGTCAGCCAGTATAGTAGCTCTTAACTTTTGTGCCATGTTAAGAGTAAATTTGATTTTTGAAAGGATTTGTTGAGTCCATTTAAATGGACTCTAAATGTGTGTAATTCAGTATTGTTTCTAGTTGGTTAGATTTGTTTTGTATCAGTATTGGCTTAGACTTTTGTTCCTGGCCCTGGATGTTACCTCTTCTCACATCTAAATCCATGCTCTACATGCTGTGGGGCTCCCTGGCATGTCCAGATTTGCCACGTGGGGCAAGGTAATCCCTGCACACCCCCCCCCCCCAATCCCACTTGACATCGCTAAGCCTACTGTGACCTGAAGCACCACTACCCTGGTGGCTCTCTTCTGTGCCTCACTGAGTCTGTTGAAGATTTGAACATTCACCTTAGAGGGAGGAATGATTTTATAGTCATTAGAACTTCTAACAGGCTAGTGGTGACTTTAGGAGGGGTTTCTTCTCTGATCCTGATAACCACACGGTTTATACTTAACTGGACACTGGCTATTTAAATAAATGCTTGGTCTTCAATTATCGAGTAGTTCCCAGTTGGCAGATTTTCAATTGGGATTGAATTTCCTTGGCCGCTGCTGTTTGTTGTGCTCATGCTGGTTTTTGCGGCATCTCTCCAGGCTCTTGAGCCTTTTCTAAGCAGGAGAGATGTCAGAGTGCTTTCTCTCATTCTCTTGGCTATTAGGAAAGGATTTCCTGTAAAATAAATGGAGGGCAAAGGAGAGTATCATGCCTGTGGCATAGAAATGCTGTTAGCAAGCTTGAGGCATATCAGAGAGATAGGTCCTATGAGTAACATTTACTATTGCCTTTCTGCTTTGGAACCTTTCTTTTTTCCTTCCTTTTCCTGTTTCTGAGGCCTGAGATTTATCTTGAATTTAAAAATGGACTGGTTTTGATCACTTGAATAGGCAACACATTCAGCAGGGAATACATGTGAGACTGAGATGTCTCTTAAAGCCAATTTGTAGTATAAAGTCATTTGAAATGGTATTTTGAGTCAGTAATGTATTTCTGCGTCAGAATCTCTGGCTAGATTTATGCATTTATCTCCTGTTTTACTAGGTGATTTGATTTTATTCTGCTAGGAGAGCCCATTCCACCTCCCAAACTTTAAATGTCAATCCAAGACACATGCATGTTTTAATGAGAAGGCATTAAACTACTTCCAAGTGACATCAGACAATAACACCATAAGCTTAGAAACAAGGAGAACCTTGGATTCTTGTTATAATTTTCCAGCAAGCTTGATCAAGTCATTGCAGAAAGGATTATGTGACCCTTAACATGACTTTTGAAGACATTCAGTCAAGTAGGTGGATGAAGTACCAGTGGCAAATCAGTACCCAACTGCCAGTTGGTATGATCTTTCCTCCCACAACTTGGGGTATGCAGCTAGAAGACAGCCTCTTTTTCAGGGTCCAACTACTACTTTGCAGAGGGATACAAATATAAAAAGATGAAACCATTTTCAGTTTTACTGGACTACGTCAAGGTAGAAGCCTCTGGTTTGTTTTGCCTTGCTGCCATTTGCCTTTTCCTTGCTGCTGTTATTCTTTGTGGCCTGAGGAGCTTCTGACTTTAGCTGAAGGAGGGGCATAAGGTCAGAGTGCTTTGATTTCACATCTGTTGTTTTTTCAGAAAGGAAATGAGCAACTGGTAGTTCCAAAACAGTGCCAAAGGGAGCTGGGGAGTTGTTACTTGTAAATGTACTGGAAGAAAGAAACAAGCACTGATAGGTACTGCATGATGTACAGCTTATGCCATCAGAGAATAGGGGCTTGTCTTTCTGTGATTCTCTCATAACCATGTAGGAGGGAAAAGAATGAGGCATATGATTTGTTGGGGTTGAACTTCTGTGCAGCAGTCAGTGTTCTACTCATTTTATCACTAATTTATTAATTTATTTCCCAAATATCTGTTGTGTTCCTAATCTTCTAAGTACTAGGGATAGCAGTAAAGTAGATAAGCAAAAATGGTCCTTGCCATCATGAAGCTTAGACTCAAGTGAGGGGATGCTGCTGAAGATGCATGGTAGTGGTGGTGGTGAATATGATGAAAGGAGAAATAAAACAGCAGAGAAGAGAATGAAATAGTGTGGTATGGAATATCTCCTTATAAATGACCCAAAGATAAATAAGGACCATTAAATAAAATGTGGAGTTTTTATTATCTAAAATTTTTATAACATTTCAGTTGTTCAACTTATTATGGAATATTAGCATGTATAGTGACTTAGAAGATTCATTTTTCCCTTGCAGTATGGCAGTTATCCAAGAACATAGCATTCCTCAGTTAGCTGGACTAGAGTTTATCATCACAGTTGCTTTTAGTGTAGATTGTATATTACTGGGGATTAAACCTAGGGAGCTCTAACAATGAGCTATACCACAACCCCTTTTATTTTTTGAGATAGGGTCTTGCTAAGTTGCTGAGGATGACTTGGAATGTGTGATCCTCCTGCCTTAACCTCCCGAGTTGCTGGGATTATAGGCATGCACCATCATGTCTGGTTTAAGGGCTTGCTTTTTTTTTTTTTTGGGGGGGGGGAGGGTTGTACTGGGAATTGAACCCAGAGCCTTGTGCATTCTAGGTAAGAACGCTACCAGCTGAGATATATACCCTCAGCCCAAGGGCTTACTTTTTATAAAATTGGTATAAAATTATTTTCTGTGATTAAGAGGAGCCTTCCCACTTTAAATAGATGTTTAGTGGTTTTTTTCATTGTCATTTTGTTTTAACAGTAATGAGTAAGCTTAATGCATTATAGTTATATATAAAATTAGAATGCATTGTAGTATATTCACATGTGTACCTAGTATAATTTGATCAACTTTATTTCACAGTTCTTTCATTTCCCCTCCTCTCCTCTTTATTCCTTAATCCCCTGCTTTTACTTCTTTGATCTCACTTCTGTTTTGACAAGATTCCTTCTCTTATTCCTATCTCCTCATGTAATTATGCGCACTTTAGGGCATAAATATTTATTATTCTTATATCTTCTTGTTGGATTAATTTTATTCTCTTTGACAGTATTTAGTGTTCTTCCTTGTCTCTTCTGATTAACTTTTCCTTGCAATCTACTTGGTCAGATATGAGAATAGCTACTTCTGCTTGTGTTCAAACTCCATTTGCATGGAATGGTTTTTAAAATAGCAATTTTGAAGCTATTAGTGATAGCCAGCATTTTATAAAGTGGAATCAAATAAATGATTATCAGAGTATATCACACTTTCTAAGATTGCATATTATTTTAAAAACTTTTTTTAAGGGATGTGTGTACATATCACACATATGGATGGGTATGTGTGTGCATGCCACATCCTGATGATATTTCCATTATATGTCATGCTTAAAAATATTAGAAAAATATGAGCTTACCGATGAATTTGCTGTTATTTAGAGAGGAAGAAACTGAGAGTTGGAAGTCACAGATACTGTCTATGAGAGCTAAAATTTGAATTGCACTCTCTTTGACTTTGCACATTTGATTCAGGATGCTATAGTAAAGCTTCTCATAAGACTTTCCTTCTCTAGTGTATTTCCAAGACTTTGATGTTCAGAGACACTGGTTGGCCTCTGAAAATTGTTCTGAAATTTAAGGCAGGAACATGCCCTCAGACTAACAGACCCAGGTTTGACTAATTTTGTCATACCATCTCTACAAGGTCTGTTTCAGAAAGGGGATGGGATGTGGCTCTAGATAATTCATCTCTTTTGAAAAACAAGGAAAATTTAGAAACTCTTTTCCATTGGCTGAAAGGCAGCCTCATCTTATTAAGTAGGAGAAATGGTCTGGCAGCAAATAACAGAATCTCTAAAATAGTTAATTAAATCTTGTAGTTGGTCAGACTGGTGTTGGTATAGTGAGAGGTTAGGCATAGGAAGAAGGGTCTGTACCCCATGAAGATGTTGGTTTTCAATAGTCAAACATTTTTTGGGTAGACTTTTCTATCATTTATTATAGTAAATATAGGTGTAATGTTTTGTTAACAGTCTTGGCCACTTCCCCCGCCTTCTGGAAATAAGGTGGAAATTTCAGTGTTCTTTTAGGCAGGTATTTTGGCCTTAAAGGTCAGGCTTTCCAGAGGCATTATTTTCACTGGCTTTCTTTCCTTTTTTATGAGACACCCTTGAATGAATTACTGATCCCTTCAGCTAAACTTTTTCTGTTTTGCACAGAATAAATTATTTTTGCTGAAGATTCCAGAGAAACAGAGGGAAAACCTGCTCCCTTCCTGTTTTTCTACTTTGTTAACCTACCCCACCCCAAATCCCCAATATAAAGTGACCTTTTGGCTTAGGGCCCTGAATGTATTTTGTGGCAGTGTCTTCTATGACTAATTCCCAGGATTGTTAATGACTTCCTTTGTTACCCCAGAATAATTGGTAGCAAAGACAGCTGTTGGGGGGGGGGGAGATGGTTCCACTAGCTTGTAGGCTTATTACTTCAGTCTTTGTGGAAGAGGGTGTAAAGGAAAGTGGTGGAAGTTATTTTATCAAGAGTTGGACGGCTGGTGGGTGAGTGTAAAAAGAGATGGTTAATCAAAACTTGCCTGTATAGAATAATCCCATACACCTAGGGAACAAATATTTGGGTTAATTGTCCAATTCATCTCCAATACTGGTGACACTTAGAATTATGGGGGAGATAGAATAGGTAACTTTCTTTTTTCTAAGAACAGGAAACATTAGGTTTCTAAAAAGATAACCAGAGGTTTTCGAGAAAGTTCAGAGGTTTTTTGTTTTTTTTTTTTTTTGCCTAGGACTTTTGGTGTTCACTCCTCGGACATTGAGGATAGAGCCTTAAGGCTACTTTAACACTACATCTAATCATTTCAGGGTTGCATGTGTGACTTCTTATGCATCTGTGTATCTGAAAAACAGAATAGATAATTTCTACTAAAGCAGTGGTTCTCAAACTTTGGTGGAAATTAGAATTATTTAGGGCATTTAAAAGAAATATGAC
The DNA here is from genome assembly GCF_045843805.1 of Urocitellus parryii. Classification (NCBI taxonomy): domain Eukaryota; kingdom Metazoa; phylum Chordata; class Mammalia; order Rodentia; family Sciuridae; genus Urocitellus; species Urocitellus parryii. The sequence continues at coordinate 24,825,948 of NC_135539.1, read as the reverse complement.
TAGAGTGCATCTCAGGCTAATTTAATTAAAATCTCTGGTGGGTCACAGGTATCAATATTTTGAATAACCAATTTCAAAGGTTAATCAGCCTTGGAAGCAGTGTATTAGATGATCTTTTATGTTTATTATCTTAACTACTCCAGTTAAGTATTAGAATGCTGAAGCATTAGAATGCTGTTATTTCACGTTGATAATTTAAGAAGTCCCTGTAGTTTCTATTAGCATACTTTTAGTAACTTTGGGATTTGTATTTCTGCTGGGAATCATGGCTATTTTTATCTTTCTTGACCTTTATGAGTGATATCAGAATCAAAGTAGTTGTGAAGTAACAGTTTATGATCAGCCTTAAAAGACCTCTTCATGGCTGGTAGAGAACCTGGAACATTCCATGAGATAGGGAATGGACTTTTCCCTGACCCTAGATTACTAGTTGAGGTGGGTATACTGGGAATTGAACCGCTGGCCCCAAGCACACTAGGCAAGTGCTCTACATTAAGCTACATCCCCAGCCTAGATCATGTTTTTAAGGGTATATCGAAATTATTCTTGGAGTTCAGAAATCTTTCTGGCCCCTGGATAGGCTGTTGTCTTCGTGAGAATGCCAGTTATTTCTCCACTGAAGCTAGAAGATGTTTATGAATTTCCTTAGTTCTTTTTTGGAAGTTAAAGACACCTGTCATGGTTAGATTTCATGTCTACACTCTGCCCCTTATGAAGTTGCTATGATAGATGATGATCATTTGTTTAAATGAATTTGAGTCTTCTATTTTTCCACTCAGAAAAATGAGTATACTCAAGATGTTGAAACATCAGAGAATCCTTATTTTTATGCAGTCTGTATTTTATCACAGCCTAAATTACGCTTTTGCAATAAATATATGGAATAATGAGAACAGTATGTGTTTGGGGGGATAGGTATGTTAGAGGTGTGTTAAGGGAGATAGGGAGAAAGAAGGAGGAGAGATAATATGCATGAAAATTAACATGATCTGAATCATAGTGAAAGCATATGTTAGAACCAGGTGGCAGTAGTGTTCTGACCAACAGCTACTCTCTGGGTTTGTGATCTTGGGTAAATTGTAACCTTGATTCCTCAGTTCTCTCCTGAAACAATATTATTTGCTTTTTAGGATTTTTATGAAGATTAAATGAGATTTTTTCCTAAAGCACTTTCGAACAGGGTCTGGCGTAGAGTAAGTACTCCTCGAGTGTTTATCAGAGCACAGTGTCACTTTCTTTCACTAAGAATATTCTAAAACTGTAAGGCCAAGATGATCCTTTATATTCTGTAAAGAAAGTTTGTGGACATTCTGGAACATCCTTAAGTTTCCCTTCTTTTTGCTTGTTTCGGAAAATCTTGTTTGCTAATCTAGATTCTTTGTGCTATGCTCCTGAGTGGAGACTTCTTGTGCTCAAAGACCCAGCTGAGTTCTGTCTTCACATAGGTGAAATGCATGTTATTTCTTCTCCAGCCTCTGGTCTGCTAGCTCTGTGGATGACTTCTTGATTCTACTAATCTGAATCCACTCTAGTTTTTCCCTATGCTGTTGAGCAGAGATCTACCTGGGACTTAATTATGATGGGAGGATGATCTCATAGTTTCTGATGCTATCTTCCAATTCTTATAATTCAGTTCTGTACATACTTTTTAAAGATAATGGCCCTAAATTGTGGACATTCTCATCTGTTCAGACTCCTAAAACTTCCTATGCTCCCTCAACTGGATGAGATTTACTTGATCGAGATGCTTTTGTGCGATTTGCTTTTAGGGCACTTAGCAATTGACCTCCAGTAGAGATGTTTGTTCCCTCTGAATAATATGGGTGACAGTTACAAGGGCAATACTGCTATATTGTGTCCAGAGGTTTGGGGCTATAATTCCATAATGAAATTGAAAAACATGAGATTAAAAACTTGAAGACAGCACAGTAATTACAGTTAAGCGTCACAAATTATCTCTCTGTTTTTAGTTAGATGTTTCACATTTGGCCTCTCTTTGTGAAGTATGGTCATGTCATTTCATATGTCTACAAAATGGAATGCTTGTAACTTACCTCTGAAGTGTGGGAATTTCCTTCTCTTAATGGGAAGGTGATGAGAATGCTATTGAAATCAAAGGAGCTGATTTGCTTTATTGATTATAGAGTCAAGATGGAAGGCTGCAGAACAGCTGCCAAGGTAAAGAAATGTTTGGGTCTTTTCATGCTTTAATTCCCAAATTCTGAGACATGAGTACAGTCTATTTAGAAATTCACTGACATAGACTGGCTTAGGAGATTCCTCAGGACTTCAGTGAACAGTGCAGTTGTAAAAATCTGAGGCAGGGTTTCTTATGTAGATGAGCTTATCTGGGCTGTGTTTGCTATAGGTTTAAGTACATGGGTTAGGATGGAGAGTAGGGAGTTAGGCTAAAATTCTTTAAGGTGAAGTAAGAGTGGAAAGCAATAAAAAGTTCACAATACCTCCTTGTCCTTTATTTCTAGGAAACATCAGGTATAAAATGATCACAGAAGGAAATTGTGAAAGGCATAATTATTGTTATTTGTGGATTATCTATTATGAAGCAAATAAGCATTTTAGTTTAGTTATCATTTTTAAATTGCACAGTGGACACTGATTTAGAAAATAGCACTCAAGCTGCTCCCCCACCCCCAAATAATTTCTCTAGATACAGTGCTAGAGATTGTCCCTTCTTCCCCAAAACCTCTCCCTCAGATTGTCTGAGTCTATAAAGCTACCTAACTGAATTGCTTTGAGCCTCTGTTGTTGGTAAAAGTATGGTCCACTGCTCACCAGATTGAAATCAACTGGGGAGCTTGCTACATTCCTAGGCTTCATCAGAGATGCTCTGATTTAGTAATTGAAGGTAGGAAGGATTGTGGTCTAGGTGTCTGCATTTTTGACAAGCCCCCAAGGATACATTATTATTTCTGAGAATCTACTTTGGGGTCTTATCTTCCAGAAGCAGGATTGTTCCAGTAGGCGTGTTAATGTTGAGATTTTTCTCTGTGGAAATAGGAACCTGTTATTTAGTCCCCTGCCTAAGCTCCTTGATCAGTATCTTGGGTGAAAGTGCTACTTTGATTAGTTCTTCTTCCTCAGGATATCAAGAAGAGCTGGACTTTGGTTGCTTTACCCACCTTTAATGGATAGAAAGTGGAGAGGAGAAAAGTTTTAAGTCCAGTGTTTTCACTCCGGGCCTTCTGGGGAAAAGGAGGCCTGCCTCCAGCCATGAATTTATAACCATCTGGGACTATAGTACTTTGTTTCTCATTGAATATTCTACCACTATTCACATTTTTGTCCTCTCAAAACAAAGTATATAAAACTGGTAATTTGGTTCAATTCATCTAACAGTTATTGAGTGCTTCTGAAGCTAAAGTAGTATGACAAGACATAGGTAAGTAAAAGAGGGTCTCCACCTGAGAGGCTGAACTCTAGTTGTGTGTCAGATAGTCCTGACACACAACTGTGGCAAACACCTGTCACCTGCTACGTGCCACACAATAGTCTGTTTCCAAAAAGTGAAGTAAAAACGCAAGACTGTAAGCCGGGTGTGGTGGGGCATGCCTGTTTCCCAGAGGTTTAGCATGCTGAAGCAGGAAGATTGCGAATTGAAAGCCAGCCTCAGCAATTTAGTGAGGCCTGAAGCAAATCAGTGAGACCTTGCTTCTAAATCACAAAGTGCCTGGGGATGTGACTCAGTGGTTAAACGCCCTTGAGTTCAATCCTCAGTACAAAAAAAAAAAAAAAAAAAAAAAAGAAAAGAAAAAAAGGACTATAGGAATGTCTTTTTGAGACATAACTGTTTGGGAACAGTTAAATTAAGGTTACACAAAATGCTGCTTATCTGGGGCATTGGCTCTCAACTGTAGTTATAGTTGTGCTTTTCCTAGGGGGCTTTTTAAAAATTCCCAGAATCTAAACTAAACCCTCCAGTGAGATCAGATTTTCTGGATTTTGGACAAGGAATCAGTAATTTTAAAAAATCTTTTTACATGATTTTACTGTGTAGCTAAGGCTGAGATCCAGTGATATAGAAGGAGGAGTAGGCTGTTACTGAGGTAGGTACAGGCAGAGAAAGAAAAGTGATTCAAACTCATGACAACACCATGAGCAAAGCTCTAAAGACAACCAAATGGAAATTGGTAAGAGAACACTGCTCACAAGGGTGTGGTGAAGTACTGGGCATTTGGGATAAGTATGGAGGAAAATTTGTGCTGATTGGGTAGGCCTGGATTAAAGTATTATGCCAAGGAATCGTAGGACAACGTGTTTTACACCCTCTGGAGAACCCTTTTCACCTTGTATTCAAATGGAAAATGAGGTGGCCCTCAGAACCTCTTCTTGCTCAAAGTAGGGTAAGAAGAGGCACCAGTTCCCTTTGCAAGGCTCTTGCTTTATATGAGCCGCCTCAAGCTTGTGCCAGGCTCAAGACTTAATCTTGGCATTTGTTCTTGAACACTTTCTTTTGCCAAAGCATGCAAAAGTAATTTAGGTCAGGGTGGCAGGAAGATGATTGATGTTAAGCAGGAATATGGCAGTGTTTCTTCTTCTCTTTTTGCTGGGCTCCTGTGAGAATGCTATAGGAGAACTGCTGGGCATACTGGGGGCAGATGTCTGCAGGTAAAAATGTTTATGTTTCTATATTCTTGCTGCTGCATCCATTCTGTGCTTGACTCCACTAAGGACCAGTACTTTATCTGCTTATTTCTTTTTCCAGGAAATTAATTTGCAGGTGCTAAAAATATGTATGGTTCATATGATTCATTTTTTTTCTCCCCTTAAAGCCTCTCCTTAGTCACTTTTCATTTGTCTGTCTGTTGCTTGTATTTGTTCTTGTATCACATTTTGACAGTAACAATAAAAGTAAAGCCATTCAGTTATGTAGGATTTTTTTCTGTGCTTTGGGCAGGTAAAACTGTGCTGCCTAGGAGAGGGTGAGGCATCTCAAAGTCTTTCTGTTAGAGGTAGAAAAATCATATTAGTTCTTGGAAGAGCAAATTTTTCTCCATTATAAGTGTGGAGACTACATTCACAAACATGAACCTTAAAATAATTCATAAAATAGTGCCACCTACATTGTACCCACCATCCATTAATGCATCCATGACATGATCATCTACCTCTTTATCCACTGTATTTCTTTAGAGGAGATACTGTAAAGTAGTAGTGAGGAATACAGATTTTGGAGCTAACACCTGCCTCAGTTCTAATGAGAGCTCTTCCACCTTTTTTTGTTGGTACTGGAATTGAACCCAGAGGTGTTTAACAACTGAGCCACATCACCAGCTCATTTTATTTTGAGTCAGGGTCCCTCTGAGTTGCTTAGGGCCTTGCTAAATTGCTGAGGCTAGCCTGGAACTTGTGATCCTCCCACATCAGCCTCCTGAGTCTCTGGGACAACAGGTGTGATCCACCATACCTGGCTTTTTTATACTTTTAAAACCTTATTTTCTTCCATCTTTTAAATCAATATATTAACAGTGATCTCATAGAGTTGTGTTAAGAGGTTAATGTATTGCTTGGAAAATGCCTGAACACAGGAAGTTAAGCTTGTTGATGTTGTTCTTATGGTTGATACTATTAATCATTAAGATGATGAATCTGGATTAGTTTTGTGACCTAAGAATTTATAGGGGAGGAAACGGGCTTGAAAGGGAGTTCAGACTGGATCACAGAGGGCCTTAATTCCAGATTTTAAGATGTGTAAAGAATGAGAAGTACTTCAGGTTTTTGTCTTGATAAAAGATATGGATCAGAAAGTCATTGTTGCAAAGGCTGGGCATATGGTAGAGTGCTTATCCATAATGCACAAGGCCCTGGGTTCAATCCCTAGCACCACCACCAAACCAAAAAAGAAAGTAAATAAAGCAGGAGACTATTTTAATAGTCCAGATCACAATAAAATCAGGAAATTAATGAGAGTAGTGACAACAAAAATGGAGATTAGCAGCCTGATACAAAAAGTTTGTTCATGAGGTAGCGTCCACTTGAGAAGGAAACATAGGAAACTACTTAGGAACTGAAAATATTTATGTATTAGTCCTCGGCCTCTCCATCCTTGATAAAAGGAAAGTTTTATTTTGTTTGTATCATTACTGGTTATGGGAGATTGAGGAACTAGGGCCAGAACAAGAAGCTTAGGGTTTTTTTTTGTTGTTGTTGTTGTTGTTGTTGGTTCTCTTCTTTTACATGACTCATTAAAAAACAGAATCCAGTTGCTCTTGAGGTATGCCTGCCTGTTCTCTCACCACCTGATTGATTCCGTGAAGCACAAAGTTACCCTGATTAAAAAATAAGTTTGTGGAGATATATACACTACAAACATATTCAAACACTACTTTGGGCTGGTCAGACACTGACTTTCAAGGTATCTCTTATGGATTGAGTACAGTTTTCATATTTTACAGAAAGATGCCTTAAGTTTTTACTCTTGTTCACATCTCATCTTTTTCAACAACCAGTAGACAGTGTGGTGAAAAGATGTAACCTAATTGAAGATGGATGGAGTGGAGGAGAAGGTGAAATGGGAAAGAGACTTCATGATTCTGCAGTGTTTCCCAGAACTGGACATTTTTGTGGTGTAGTCTAGAAGAATAAGAATATTGTTGGCCAAACCTCACTAAATTGGACAATTGTGGGGATGGTATTGACAGATTCGCAGGGTAGCTGGAAAGAAATGAAGTTCTATTATTTTTAGGTATAGTGTGGTAACATGAGCAAGAAAATCAAGTATTGCCTTATAGAACTTTTTTTGGGATTGATCTTCAATCTTAATTAGGAATATCAACCATCAGTGTTAAATACATAAGATTTTTAAAAACTCTCTATGATGTGATTATTTCTTTATAGTCCCATTTATGTTCTTATCTGTTCTATACAGTGTCTGTATGTTTTAGATAAAGCTCGCTTTTGCCTAGTTTGTTACTAGTTTGCTGCATAAGTTTTGATTTAGATAGCCCATGTGAATGTTGGAAGATTTTTATTGGGATGAGGGTACAGTGGAATCACATGGTAAAAAGTGCCTGGAACAGTGGATTTTTATTAATTTTAATCCCTTTTTTCTACTTTGAATGAGAGAATAGCTAAGGTTCACCTTTTAGAGGTTGGGGTGCCTCCAGGATGTAATCTTTTAGGTCTGATATTCTAGAACCTGGAGACTGAGGGGAGGGCTTACTATTATCCAGGGGCTAGGTACTCTTAGGTACTCCTGCCTTCTTGTCTGGCAGTCAGTGTCTCTCAAACTGCCATATGCCTGAGTATGACTGGGGAGACTTTGTTATATTTTCATCCCTGTAAGGGATGGAGTTGGATTCAGTAGATTTGTGGAGCCTGTGTCTTGGGCCAGGATTAGGTAGATGGAAATCCCTGCTATGGCCCTGGCCTTCTGTGTTCCGCCAGTGTGCACTCAGCATTCCTGGGAGTGGTAGGAAGGCACTGGGTCCCCATGTACATATGTGAAACTCTTGGCTCCATTTTTATCCTTTTAAATTCACACTAAAGAGAGTTTTAGGTATGCAGGGAAGTGGGAATGAAGGTGAAAGTGCCTGTCTTCAGGTCCCAAAGAGACAAAGGAAGTGCTTGCACTTGGAGGTCCCTGGGAATGTGTGATGTTGTAGAAGACCTTGCTCTCAGATGTGCCCTTGGCAGCCTCACCCATAGTCACACTGTGATCACTGCTGGGCTCCCTTGTTAGAGATTCTCTTAAATACTTTTTTCTAAAACCATAAGGTCACATCTTTTTCAGTTCCTGAAACTTTAAAAAATGAAACACACGGAGGCAAAACATACCCCAGAATATTTTTTTCTAAATATTACAAATATAAATCATATTTGAGAACAATGAATGGACCATATTTTTTGTCTTCAGAAAACTGAGTCTCTAATGTCTTTAAAAAGTCTGTTGATTTTAGAAAGGAAGGGGACTGCTATCATGGAAGGACCATAGTCTGGGGATCAAAAAACTGCTCTGCTACCAGTGCCTTCATTAGACTCAAGTCTCCCCTTTGAGCCCTTTTTTCTTATCTATAAAATGTGGGACCTTGAAGCTATTGAGTATCTATAAAATTTTTGGCTTCCAGTGATAGGCTCCCTGTCTGTATGATTGGCCATTATTTCTCAGACCTTGTAGGTCTATTTCAAATTTGTGAGGGAATAGCATGCACTACCCACCTGTATCTCATTTTAGGTACCTCTGAATCAGTATTTTGTGAAACACTATGTGTTGGTGCTAGGAGAAATGGAGGAAAACATGTGGTTCATTCCTTAACTATTTTACAGATGAGAAAGATGATACAGTGACTTACCCTAAGGTTGACGTGTAATTAGGACTCTTTTCTCCTTATGATTTGCTTTTTCTTTTAGCATTGTCTAAAAACATTGTATTGCTCCTTCACTAAGTTATGTCCTTTCATTGTTGTTTTCATTTCCCCGGGGAGAATGGAGTATTCAATTGCATTTCTGGTAAAAGTGCTGTAATCATGGTTTCCAAAAAACGTTTTTAAAAAATTGCACATTTCTTCTAGAAAAATAACTTGATCTTGCAATGCTAATATGTTCACTTGTTATATTGATGAATTGTATTAGCAAACACATAAATGTTCAAGTGTGGAGAACAGAAATTTGGGTACTGTTGGTGGGAATGTAAATTGATCCAGCCATTGAGAAAAACAATATGGAAATTCCTCAAAAAATTGAAAATCAAATTACCATATAATCCAGCAATCCCATATCTTGGTTTATATCTGAAGGAAACAAAATTAGTGTCTCAAAGAAAGATATACATTCTCATGGTCATTGCAGCACTATTCATAATAGCTAAGGCATAGACAGGGAAACAGGGCAACTATTTGTAGATGAATGGATTGAGAAAACATGGTGTATGCAAAACACACACATACATACACACACACACACACACACACACACACACACACACACACACAAAATATTATTGTGCCCTAAAAGGAATCCTGCCATTTGCAACAACATGAATTAACTCAGAGGGCAAAAAGGCATCCCTTGTATGTGAAATTTATAAAGTCAACTCCCAGAGTAGAATGATGGTTGCCAGAGAATAAGGGGGTGGAGGAAAATGGTAGAATTGGTCAAAGGTTACAAACTTGGAGTTGTAAATAAGTTATGGGACCTAATGCATATAGCCTAATGACCATTAATAATACTGTATTATATATTTGAAATTTGCTAAGAGAGTAACTTAAAGTTCTCACCACACAAACATAGAAAGGTGACTATGTGAGGTGTTAATTTGAGTTTGGTGATCATTTCACATAGAAGTTGAGTATTCCTTATTTGAAACGCTTGGCACCAGAAGTGTTTCAGTTTTCAGACTTTTTTCAATTTTGAATTATTTTCATATGCATGAGATATCTGGGGGATGGGACCAGAGTCTAAATAGGAAATTGATTTTTTTTTTTTTTACTGAATATATTTTACAACCCCCGCCTTTGTATTGAACCAAAGGTCACTTTACCCCCCTGAGCCACATCCCCAGCTCTTTTTATTTATAATTTTTGTTTTGTTTTGTTTTGAGACAGGATCTTGCTGACTTGCTCAGGGCCTGGCTAAATTGCTGAGGCTGGCTTTGAACTTGCAATCCTCCTACTCCGCCTCCTTTGTCACTGGGATTACAGGCATGCACCATCATGCATTTATAAAATGTTTTTAATAATTTTTGTGTAAAAAAGTTTATGGTTTAGGATTTTCTACTTGTAGCATCATGTTGGCACCCCAAAAAATTCAGATTCTGAAGCACTTCAGATTTGAAAATTTCATATCAGGATGTTCAGCTTTGATGTAGGTATATCAAAGCATCACATAGTACACCTTAAATATATACAGTTTTTGTTTTTCCTTTTTGCATTGCTAAGCATTAAATGCAGGTCCTTGAGCATACTAAGTAAACATTACACCATTGAGTTACATGTATCCCTAGCCTGAATGCATACAATTTTATTCATCAAGTATACCTTAGTAAAGTTAGCGGAGAAAGGAAATTACATAAGGTTGATGTAGGAACTGTAAATGAAAAGTCTGAATTTTTCTTCAGACTTACTGGTGGTGTGAACTTGTTTGAGGAGCTACTGATCCAGACCATTGTAGATTTGTGTTTAGACCTCCAGCTTAAGAATTTTGTGTGGCACTTATAAGTTCTATTTCTGGAACCTCAGCCTGAACCTCAGCCCAGACCCATCGGATGAGAATATTTTCCTGGTGGATCTTTGGAGTCTGTGTTTTCAATCAACTTTACAGGAGACTCCTAGGAACAGTTTTGAGAACCCCTGTTTTTAATAAGCAGGGAAGTGTTGTTTATAAGAGCCTGGGACTTAATTTTTTTTGTATTGGTTCTTTTTAGTTATACATAATGGTAGAATCCATTTTGATAAAATTATACAAGCATGGGATATATCTCATTCTATTTAGAACCCCATTCTTGTGGGTGGGCATGATGCTGGGATTCTCTTAGGTATTTTCATACGTGTACATAGGAAAATTATGTTAGATTTATTCTACTGTCTTTCCTATTCCTATCCTCCCCTTTGATTTTATTCCTTTAATTTCCCTTTTTGTCTAATCTACTGAACTTCTCTTCTTCCCTTCCCGATCTTTATTGTGGTTTAACTGCCAAATATCAGCAAAAACATTCAGTCTTTGGTTGTTTTTGGATTTGGCTTATTTCACTTAGCTAATAATGGATGGATAGTCTCTAATTTCATCCATTTACTAGCAAATGTCATGAAGTCATTCTTATTTATGGCTGAGTAATATTCTATTATACATCTATACCACAATTTCTTTATCCATTCACCTCTTGGATGGGCATCTATGTTGGGTTAGCTATTGTGAATTGTGCTGCTATAAATATTTATGTGGCTGTGTCACCTTATTATGCTGATTTAAAATCCTTTGGATATATGCTAATGAGATAACTGGGTCAAATGGAGCTTCCATTCCTAGTTTTTTGAGGAATCTTCATACTGCTGTCCAGAGTGTTTGTACCAATCTGTAGTTCCACTAACAATGTATGAGTGTTCCCTTTTCTCCATGTTCTCTCCAACATTTGTTGTTACCTGTATTTTTGATAATTGTCATTCTGACAGGAGTGAGATGAAATCTCAAGGTAGTTCTAATTTGTACTTCTCTAAATGCTAGACAGATTGAACACTGTTTCATATATTCATTGATCATTTGTATTTCTTCCTTTGCTCATTTACTAATTGGTTTATTTGTTTTTTTGGTGTTAACCTTTTTGAGTTCTATCCTGGAACTTAATGCGAGATGAGGTATAGGTGGCAAAGATTTTCTCCCATTCTGTAGGTTCTTTCTTCACGCTCTTGATTGCTTTTGCAGTAAAAGAAGCTTTTGGGTTTGATGCCATGCTGTTTATTGATTAATTAATTCATTTTTTATGCTTTAGGAGTCTTATTTGGGAAGTCATTTCCTTTGCCAATATGTTGAAGGGTGGGGCCTAGCTTTCTTATAGTAAGTAGGTGCATGGTTTCTGGTATAATTCCTAGGGAGCCTGGGCCTTTTGATACTGAAGTTTTGCAGATTCCTTGGGGGCTACTGCTTCATTGACAGAGGTTTTAGTTAGCAACTTGGAAATATCAAATGAGTATTTTTCATGTGAATTACAGATGAGGGATTAAAACTGCCTAATCGTACACAGAATGTCTCAAAACTGGGAATTCTCTAGATGGTTTTTTAAAATCTGGAGCTTTGAATATTTGTTATTGTTACCTGCCCCACCCCAGCCACACCTAATTCTTCCCCACTCCTCCCTACACTACTCCTGGAGTGCTTTTCCATTTGTTTATGTTTTTTTCTATCACCACTTCCAACCCCCTTATATTTTTCCTGCCTATTTCCTGCTTATCTTTATTTTTCCTCTTTGCAGTACTGTGGATTGAACCCAGGGGTCTTCTACCACTGAACCAGATGAACTGATGGCCCTTCTCTCCGCTCTCCCTCTTCTCCTCTTTCTCTCCCTCCTCTCCTCCCTTATTTCTTCCTTTCTTCTTCCCCCTCCCCCACTTTGGAGAGGGTGTCATTGTTATGCAGGCCAAGCATGAAATTGTGACACTTCTGCCTCAGACTCCCAAGTAGTTGTAATTATCTACATGTGCCACCACTCCTGGCTCCTACTTGTCTTTTACATGTATCCATATAAGTGACACTTTCTTCTGTTCTTTCTAAAATCTAAAAATAATGAAAAATTAGGTGACCTAATTTACTAAAATAGATTTAAGGGTAATTGTTTTAATCACTTCTACTTGGTGATCTTATATATGTGAGGATATATCAATATTCTGGTTATTTCCATGTACTCTGTGAAACATTGAAATGAAGCCAGTGTAAATAAGGTAAATAGGTGACAGGAAATTTGTTTCTAACTATTCACTCCAGGTCAGCAGGCACCCTGCCACTTTGTATCAGGGTTATCCTCTTTTGGATTAACTTTAGGAGATCTCTAGCATAGGTCATCTGAGAAAATGTGTTGATTAGATGAAATTAATAACACCATGACTGAATGAATGGAAAACAGAGCAACAAGGGAAGCAGTTGAATTGATAGGAATGGGTAAGCCTTAATTATATCTGTAATCACCAGCAGAAATCCAAAAGAATTGATTCTTCCTTTGGTGTCTTCTGTCCCTGGGTTTGGATAGATCTTCCTGACTTTGGGCACACTGTTGGATGAGATTGTGAAGCTGTCCTTTCTCACATCTTATTCTGCTTTAGTATTTTAAAGTACACTCACTTCTTGCCAGCCTTAGTTTATTGTCTTTCAGTCTCTGGCAGTGAGTCTGTCAAAGGTCAGGGCTTCTGGCAGGGTTTGATTCATCTCTATTCCCTTGATAGCAGCTAGCACCAGCCTTGAGGGCACAGAAGCACTTACAGGAACAGATTCAAGTAATATAACTCAGAAGGCCCCATAAGACTGGGGCTCTGCTCATCTCTTCTGCCACAAGTAGATCCTCCGAAGCTCCTCCTTTTACTGTTCCTCCTGGGGGCTGTGGTTTTATTTTTGGGACCTTCTGTTTGTTTATGTTCATTGTGTGGAGTATTACCAACCCCCTCACTTTTTACCTGGCTGATTCCTATGTATCTTTTTGATAAATTCATATCAATGACATATCTTTCACTCTTCCTAAAGTAGGAGAGATGTTCCTGCTTCATTCCTCTTGTGATCCTTTCATTTTCCTTACAATAACTCTTCTAATCGTTTTTAGTCATCCCCTCCAGACTTCCACTCTGCCATTCAAGGGTTCTTGGGGGGTGGGGGTGGGACCGAGGATTGAACTCAGGGGTACTCAGCCACTGAGCCACATACCCAGCCCTTTTTTGTATTTAATTTCCAGACAAGGTCTCACTGAGTTGCTTAGTGCCTCACCTTTGCTGAAGCTGGCTTTGAACTCTCAATCCTCCTTTCTCAGCCTTCCAAGATGCTGGGATTACAGATGTGTGCTGCTGTGCCCCTATATTCAAGGATTCTTGGTTCCCATTGTCTTCTCATTGTTAGGCATAAGATGTGGGGCATTGAAGCTTATCGGTAAATAATTTCTGGCTGACTAAAATAAGTGTGTAATAAAACCATATCAGTTTGTGAGTTGTTATTAAAACAGCTTGATTTAACTGAAAAAGAATGACAAAAATATAAAGGAAAAGGGGGTGGAACTTATGTGTCTGTTGATGACCTAGTATTGGACAAATCTTTCTGCAAATGAATTGCTGTCTTGATGAAGGTATTACTGTCTGGTAATGGTGTTTAGTACATTACATACTGTCTTTACAACACACACACACACACACACACACACCTACCTATTTCACAAGTGGCATTACAGACATGAATTTATTCATTTTTCAACATTCACTCAGTGGTTTTATTTATTATTTGTCTGATATGTGCCAGACACTATTCTAGGAGTTCAACATAAAACAGTGAACAAAACAGCACTCTCTGACCCTTGAGGAACTAAGTTATATTTTTGGAGATAGTCCATAAAGAAGATTTATGTCTAGAATGTAAGAAGCTAATGAATGCTAGGGAGAAAAAGGAGTGACAGAAAGCGTTTGTGTTTGTGCATTGGTGACGGTATTGAGGTGCAATTTAAGATTCAGTGGCCAGTTAAGGAGTTATTGAATAAGAATATCCTTAGTAAAAGGGGTGAGGAAGGAAGCCAGGCAGATAGTTAGGAGAAATGAGGTAGGAATGCCTCATTTTTAGAATGTGCTTCTGATCCTTCGTGTCTGGTCCATTAAACAGAATAGCAGATTGGGCATGAAGTGGCCTGTTTCATCAGAATCTGTAAATGTTTCCTAGCCTAGGAATATACTCAGTAGCTGAACATTGTCTAGTAGTGTGCATGAGGCTCTGCATTGATCCCCAGCACCTCCAAGGAAAAAAAATACTGTAATGTTTCCTGTCTTTGTCTAGCTGCCCAAAGATGTATGTTTAAGGGTAGTGCATTTATTTTACCTTAAAAATTAATTTTTATGGAAAACCTAAGAAGACTCTCTTCTATGAGTCAGAATTTATGTTTTATTATCTTAGCTTATTTTTTAAAAGATTGTTTTTTTAAAGATGGACACAAGGGCTGGAGATGTGGCTCAAGTGGTAGCGCGCTCGCCTGGCATGTGTGCGGCCCGGGTTCGATCCTCAGCACCACATACCAACAAAGATTTTGTGTCCCCCGAGAACTAAAAATAAATATTAAAAATTCTCTCTTTCTCTCTCTCCTCTCTCACTCTCTCTTTAAAAAAAAAAGAAAGATGGACACAATATCTTTATTGATTTTATTTATTTTTATGTGGTTCTTAGGATCGAACCCAGTGCCTCATATGTGCGAGGCAAGCAATCTATCACTGAACTATAACCCCAGCCCCTAAGTTTTATCATAATGTTTCCTGCATGGGGAATTTATTTATTCTGATTGATAATGAAGGCGTGTTTTTGTCTGGCCCCCTTAAAAGCTGGCTAATCTATTTTCTTGTAGCACTGAGTGTGAACTCCTTTCATTACTTAATGAAATTTTATCTTCCATTATTCCTTACTTTGAACAATAGTCTTATTTTTATTTTTATTGTTTTTAAGTAGAGAGGAGCTTAACTTTTTTTTTTTTTTTTGAACCTGAGAATACTGGTTCAGAGTGGGGTATGCTATAGCCATTTTAACCAGTGTTTGAGATGGAACTTGATTCTCCCCTTCTGATTATAGGTAGTGTTTGCATAAGCTGCAGGCTTCTGCAACCTAGAAAGCCTGTTTTAGTGTTAGCAGCTAATCACTGCAGGGCATGCCTGCTGGTATCAGCTCCAAGTGTCCCAGCCTGCAAAGCCAGAGAGTGGCATGTTGCCACTGTGTCCTCCAGTGTTGCAGCATACCCCAACAGCTTACCACCATTTTTTTTTCTTTTTCTTGTGAATTTGAAGAATTAATTCCATAGACTAGGATGAGTGAGTGTAAGAGTAGGATGTTTTCAAGTGTGTATAGAAACAGAACTCCCACAAGGTGAAAGGGAACGTGATGTGGGTGGTGGTGGGGGTGGGGTGGGTGATGGGGGTGGTGTTCCTGCTTGAGTATGCTAGCCTTAGGGTTTATATAGCAATTGGGTCAACACTGGTGGTTCAAATTTATGCTAATTAGGGTTTGGAAAAGTGCCAGTGCTATTGGTTAACCCTTGAATATGAACTTTTGAGTCTGCCTCACTTCCATTTTCCTGCTACTCATATCAGAAAGTGGGAGGTTGAGGTTGGGGAATCATGGATGCTTGGGGCTTCAGGATGGTGGGCTCTGCACAGCCATGGCTCCTATTGCCTTCCAGGCTCCAGCTCTCACTGGCCACCACTCCACTGCTCTTCTTCAGGGACCAGGGTTAGCTTTACCATCATTGCTTTCTGTTGGTCAGCACCTGTGATTTTTTGGTCGAGTCAGCTAACATCTTGATTTTTTTCCAGGGTTTTATTTTTCTTCTTAGGACTCTGAGCATGCTCCTGGATAGCCCTAGGGAACATTATAGTTACTAGTAGAAAAATCCTTTGTGAATTCCTAAATTTTTCAACATGAAGATCTTTGTTACAGAATACTGATACTTCTTCAGAGAATTTTGTGTTGACTCTTCATGGCATAGATACCTTAAGTTAATTGCCCTTTCAAATTTAATTGACATTTTCTTTCTCCCTGGATCATTTCATCAGAAATCCAGTTGTCTACTTCATAGCAAGTACTGCATGCTTCCTGAGAGAATGATAATGTCCAGTTCAGCTGTGAGTATTAGACTAGGTGTTATTGAGTTCCCCTAACAAAGGGCAGTAATCAGATCTGTGTCCAAACAGGATTATAAATGACTACATTTCATGGCTTTTCTTAGGAGCTGCTTTGCTTGGCAAACTGTAGCTTTAACTTCTGTTGTATTGTGCACTGTTTTCTTTTTGGCACTCAACTCTGAATGGCACCAATTGGTGATAACTCTTGAATAAATGCTGCCACAATCACATGTGGTCACCCTCTGGAGACTGTATGTTACCATGGAGTCCCCATGCCCACCAGTATACCAGCACTGCTTCTCTCTGATGACTTCAGATTGCTTTTCTAGAAATCCTTTCCATCTTGGTTCCTGTCCTCTGTTCCTCTGTCCACCTGTTCTTGTGATCGTTAGGAAAACTATAAACTGAAGACTTGTAGTCAAAAAATAAATCCCTGAGCTAGGTGTAGTGACAGACACCCTGAAATCCCAGCTTCTTGTGAGACTGAAAAGAAAGGAGTTTCCTAGTTTGAGGCCAGTCTCAATAAGTTAGCAAGATCCTGTCTCAAAATAAAAAGGGCTGGAGATGTAGCTCAGGGGAAAAGTGCCACTGGGTTCATTCTGCAGGACCTACTTACATTCATCTGTCCATCCTTCCATGTCTTCCCATGCACAGTCAGTACCTTTGTAGATCTAGCAAGTCCCAGTTGTTCTTGGGGAAGAATTAGAACACATTTCTTTTGGGGGCTTAACATTTTTTAGAGGTTTTTAAATCTTTTCCAAGGACACCACACTAAATAAGGAAGTAGGAAGGAAGGAGATAGGGATGTAGCTGGAAGAGTGGGTATGGAAATCACCGTACTTAGGTGTATGCATGCAAACATGCATGCATACTAATTTGTAGTTTACTCCACTTGGATTTTTATAAAGCATAATGTGAAAATTGTGTTGTTGCAGGTATCCTCCACCAGGCAGGCAGAGTTTTCAGTCTTTATTGTGTGAAACTTTTAATAACTTTAATGTTGGATTTGAGTCATTCAGTAGCTTCTACAGCATGTCTGAGAGCTATCTCACTTGATTCCTGGCTCAGGTCTGAAACAGTATAGGGCTTATTGAAGTGTCACTTTGGTCCCCACTTTCTTAGAGTTGGTGAAAGAGTTGCTATAATAATTAATTCTTTGATACCTTGAAAGAAGAGTTCATTCTCTTGATCTGTTTATTTTGTGTGGACAAAAGAGGCAGGACTACAGGATCACAGTTACATGGGTAGTAAAAGACCTGGGTTGTTGTCAAAAGTAGTACAGATTTTTGTCATATTGTTGCTGAAAACTTGGTCCTTGCCCCTGATGTCAATTCAATATGAGGACACAGTTTTGAGAAAAAGAAAAGAAGTTTTATTGCTTTACTAGGAATGGAGAAACACAAGGGGACTCCTGTCCCAAAGGCTATGATTCTGCCCATCAGCAGAAACAAGGGGTTTTTAAAGAGGTGATTCGGAGAAAATGAGATTAGGTAGGAGAGATCAGGAAGGAGAAGATCAGGGAAAAGAACAGGGAGGAGAAGTCACAGAAAAGAAGGTTGGGGACCAAAAAATATCCAAAAAACAAAACAAAACAAAAAAAAATGTAACTTTCAAAGCAACAATGGATATAGTCCAAACATAAAGTGAACTTCTGTTAAAATATTTTTCATTTTAATCTGTAGCATCTCTGGGTTCTACTCTATACCACAGAGAAGTGGTTATCAAAGGGTGTGATCTTCAGAACATCAATTCATCAATGTCATCATCAGCTGGGAATTTGTTTGCAGTGCGTATTTCCAAGGTGCCTTACCCTGCTTTCCTGAATCAGAAACCCTGAGGGTGGAATGTGGGAGAAAACCAGCAATTTGTGTTTGTGAACCCACCCCTGATTCTGTTGTACACTTAGGGTTCAGAATCACTGCACAGATTTACTTTTTACTTTTCTTTCTTTCTTTCTTTCTTTCTTTCTTTCTTTCTTTCTTTCTTTCTTTCTTTCTTTCTTTCTTTCTCTCTCTCTCTTTCTTTCTTTCCTTCTTTCTCTCTTTCTCTCTCTTTCTTTCTTTCTTTCTTTCTTTCTTTCTTTCTTTCTTTCTTTCTTTCTTTCTTTCTCTCTCTTTCTCTCTCTTTCTTTCTTTCCTTCTTTCTCTCTTTCTCTCCTTTCTCTCCTTCTTTCTCCCTCCCTCCCTCCCTCCCTCCCTCCCTTCCTTCCTTCCTTCCTTCCTTCCTTCCTTCCTTCCTTCCTTCCTTCCTTCCCTCCCTCCCTCCCTCCTTCCTTCCTTCCTTTTCCCTTTTAGTCTTGTAAGCTTGCAGCAGTTAGTATTTGTAACTTCTACATTAGGGAGGGCAGTTATGTCTTCTTTTAACTCTTCTTTAGTGAAGTAGATTGTCAAGCGCCATATGCTGATGTGAGTATGGACAGTGCCCATAGTGACACTGTTTAGTCTCATCCCAGTGCCTTGTTGACTTGAGTAGCAGTCTTGATGATGGGAAATAAATCAGCAAAGATATTGGAAGGTGACATGGCAAGACTTTCAGAAAACAACAACCTTACCGTTGCGGCAAGTACTTTGCTCAATGTTGGCTTTTTGGGGAGGGCACCAGGGATTGAACTCAGGCACACTTGACCACTGAGCCACATCCCCAGCCTTATTTTGTATTTTATTTAGAGACAGAGCCTCACTGAGCTGCTTAGCACATAAGTTTCCTGAGCTGCTGAAATTACAGGCATGTGCCATGATGCCTGGCTAATGTTGGCATTTAAAAAAAATATATATATATTTTTAGTTGTATTTGGACATAATACCTTTATTTATTTCTTTTTATGTAGTTCTGAGGATCGAACCCAGGGCCTCATATGTGCTAGGCGGGCACTGTACCGCCGAGCCATAACCCCAGCCCTAATGTTGGCATTTTAAAAGTCACACTTTGATTCTGTCCCTTGCCCAGACATTTCTTTCTATGAACTGTATTTACTTTTCTTTCTTTCTTTCTTTCTTTCTTTCTTTCTTTCTTTCTTTCTTTCTTTCTTTCTTTCTTTCTTTCTTCCTTTCTTCCTTTCTTCCTTTCTTCCCTTTCTTTCCTTTCTTTCCTTTCTTTCCTTTCTTTCCTTTCTTTCCTTTCTTTCCTTTCTTTCCTTTCTTTCCTTTCTTTCCTTTCTTTCCTTTCTTTCCTTTCTTTCCTTTCTTTCCTTTCTTTCCTTTCTTTCCTTTCTTTCCTTTCTTTCCTTTCTTTCCTTTCTTTCCTTTCTTTCCTTTCCTTTCTTTCCTTTCTTTCCTTTCTTTCCTTTCTTTCCTTTCTTTCTTTTCTTTCTTTCTTTCTTTCTTTTCTTTCCTTTCTTTCACTGAGGATTGAACCCTCAGGAGTGCTTAAGCACTGAACCACATCCCCAGCCCTTTTTTTATCCTTTATTTAGTGACAGGGTCTTGCTGAGTTACTAGGTGCCTTGTTGAGTTGCTGAGGCTGGCTTTGAACTCGTGATCCTCCTGTCTCTCTTCTGAGCTGCTGGAATTATAGGCGTATGTCCTGGAGCCCAATAGTATTTGCTTTTTTTAACATATATTTTTTAGTTGTTGATGGACCTTTATTTAATTAATTATTTATTTATGTGTGGTGCTGGGACTCAAACCCAGTGCCTCACACATGATAGGCAAGTGCTTTACCACTGTGCCACAGCCCCTGCCCAGTACTTACTTTTAATAGACCATCATGGTGGAGGATACAAAGAGGAGACAAGTAATAAAAAAAACAGACATTCCTTTTGTTAAGAAAATTCTAATGAAGAATGAAACAGATTTCATATCTTAAATAAGGTAAATGATAACAGTAGATGAGAACAGGAATAGAATACACCTATAGAGAACACCGAACTGACTTGTATAGTAGTCTACACCTATAATTCCAGCTACATGGGAGACTGAAGCAGGAAGATCAGAAGTTGGAGATCAGCTTAGGCAACTTAGCAAAACCCTGTCTCAAAAAACTGAGGGTATAGATCAGTGGTAGAGCACATGCTTAGCATGCCCTCGTGCCTGGATTTGATCCCCAGAATCATGGGGGAAGAGATGATTATGAAGAAAAGGATATGAAAAAGATACAATAGATTTTGTTGATCTATGTAAAGAAGGAACTAAGCAACCTAGATCAGTTCACCCTAATGTTAGGCATTGTCCTAAAAATGACAGTAGCAAGGAGCTCTTTCCTTCTGAAACAAGTGTATGAAACAAAACCAACTTTTTATTTTTCTAAGGAAATGTAGATGTGATGGTCCCAGTGAGCAATAAGTTTATATTAGATAATAGCATTTGAGCAGCAAATTCTCCTGACCGAATCCCACCAAAGTCTTTCATCACCTTCACAATCATAGAAGAAAAGAGAAAGATATGAAGACAAAACTCAAGATTTTTTTCCCTTAGGATATCTAGGTAAAGGTTTAGTAGGAGATTATGTTGAAATGGAATATGATAATTGCCTACATTAGTTGAGGGCTTTCATGTATGAGGTAAATTTCCAAGGACTTTGTATGTGTTGAACCATTTACTCTTTCCACAATCTTACGAGCTAGGCTCCATTTTCCTCATTTTATGGTAGATGAAACTGAGGCTTAGAGACAGAGGTTAAGCATTGTGCTCACAGTTACATAGTAGGTAAGTGGGATTTAAGCCTTAGCAATGTCATCCCAAGCCTCACCTTTAACCATCACACTTGTCTCATTTATATTCTCCTCCTTCCTTGTAATTTCAAGTTACAGTAATTGTCTTAGATTGTCTTTTTTACTATAAGAGAAGTACTTGTTTGTTAGACTCTTCATAATATTTGGTCCTGGCAGAAAAGGTCTCTGTACTTCCTCATAGAGCTATTCTTTTTTTGCATTTATAAATCTCAGTGTAAGGTGAACATAGTGGTATAGGCCTATAATCCAGCTATTCAGGAGGGTGAGGCAGAAGGATGGCACGTTTGAGGCCTGCCTGAGCAACATAGCAAGACCTCGTCTCAAGGGAATGGGGGTGCTGGGGGCATAGTTCAGTGGTAGAGTGCTTGCCTACCATGTGGAAGACCCTGGGTATAATCTCCTGTACTGAAAATGAATAAATAAAATAAAAACCTTACTCTTGTAAAGTGTACTCTTTTGGAGCTCATGTTGCCTCTCTAAAGCTTAAAGGGGATACTGGTTGCACGGGGATATAATGGAAGTGAAATGAATTCTAAGTCTGATTAATTTAAATGAGAAACAATCAAATTTTGCTTTGAGTTGTCATTTTCCTCCTTTTAATAAAGAAGATCAGGCCAAATTGGAAACATCTGGAGTGTGTCAGAATGGGTATTTACTTTTTACTGCATATCTCTGAGACAAAGATTTGAAATGCTGATTTGTAGAGGTGTTAGTTATGGATGGCTATGTAACAAATTGCCACCAAACTTATCTTAATATAACATTTACTATCTCAGTTTCTGTGGATCAAGAATTTCTGAGTGGCTTATCTGGGTCGTGGGTCTTCAGCTTTTTTCTGAGATTGCAATTGAAAATGTTGACTGGAGCTGTCCTCTGAATAGGTGACTTGAGAGTGGAAGGATCTACTTCCAGCTTGGATTATTCACTTGGGTTTTGGCAGAAGAACTCAAGTTACTTACCACATGTCTTTTTTTTTTTATTTTTTTTAAAGAGAGAGTGACAGAGGAGAGAGAGAGATAGAGAGAATTTTTAATATTTATTTTTTAGTTCTCGGCGGACACAACATCTTTGTTGGTATATGGTGCTGAGGATCGAACCCGGGCCGCACGCATGCCAGGCGAGCGCTCTACCGCTTGAGCCACATCCCAGCCCATTACCACATGTCTTTGCCACAGAGTCCTTACAATGTGTCAGCTGGTTTCCCCAGAATAAGTGATGAACAGAGAAGAGAAAGGACTTAATCTTGCAAGTCACATGCTGTCACCTCTGCCACATTCCACTAGTCAGAAGCAAGTCACTAAATACAGCTTGTACTTATAGGGATAAGAATTATGATCCACCTTTTCAAGGAAAGCATATTAAAAAATTAACATTTTGACCACTAAACTAGTCTTGGTTTCTTATCCACTAAATTAGACTGTTTTGCTGTGGTAATCTGCATTTTTAAGACGTCCCTCCCCAATAATTTTTATGCACATTTAAAATATGGAACCACTGTATATCAGGTGATATCCTTACTTGCAACCCACTCTGCAAGTAAGTGGATATCATTCTGGCACTATTCTGATTTGTTGAAGAAGTCAGAAATGTTTGTCATCTATTTTGTGTTCTAAGTATTTGAGGTTTGTGTTTGGGGATGCAGTCAGTAAGGTTCCGACTAGGTAATACAGTAAATTAATTTTCTTAAATTCCCCTTTATGAAGATTGGCCCTTCTTTTCTTCTTTTGTTCAGTCCACCAGATGAGCCCTACTCTAATTTATCCTGTGTTGCCTGATGAGCTACTGTCAGCATTTTTAGCCAAAGTGGGGATTTTAGCTCCCAATTAGAAAGAAGTGAATTATGTGGTTGCACAGGGCAAGCCAAAGGGTATTCTTACCTTTTGTCTCAATATTAAGGGTGAGCTGTGCAAAGTCTAACAATTTTCTTTGACTAATTGGCTCTGCAGCTGCATACTTTGTTAGGGGAGATGAGAGTTCAAAACCAGAAGTTTACAAGGAACCTATCTAACCTGGACATCATACCCTTTCCATGTTAAATGAGGAACTCTTCTCTTGTCTTTGTGTGGCATTTGTTCTTGTCTTATCTTTGCATGCTTTACCTAACCTTTGGGAGCGTTGGGTAGGAAGTTAGTTTCTCTTTCCTCATAGCTATTATTTTTTCCCTTTCTCCTCAGCATTAATTGTGAACCATAAGGAATGCAGTTGGTTATTCTGCATTAGTCAAGTGGAAGCATGACATGGAAATACCTACTATTTAAATCCATACACCAACTACCCGTTCAGTTACCTCTCCCTCTCATCCAAAGGAAGACAGATAAAGATAGGATCTGAGTCTCAAATTTCATGTAGAATTCCATGATTAATAGAAATATGAAATTGCAATTAGGGGATAAAATCCCAGCGAGGCAATAATAATTCTGGCTACTGGAAAGAGAAACTGTCTCAGTGAGAGAGACATTGTACCCAGAGTTTGTGATCACACACTGGAATGACCATGTATTAGAGCTGACATGCCCCAATAGGTACAACAGATTGTTCTGCTTGCAGCTAATCAATACTGCAACTAATAAATATTTATTAAACTAGAAAGCACTGTGATTCACCCTGCCCTCATCAGCTATTTATTAAAATAATGTAAAATCTCCTAACCTGATCATCTTTAGGGCTGCACTGCCCCAATAAGATCAGTTCTGTATATTGAAACCAGAGTGATATTCCTAGAATATTAAAGTTAGGCCAGGTCAGTGACACACTTAAAATGATCTGGCTGATGACATTCAGATAGAGTCTACTCCTTATCAAGACCTAAGATAGAAGTTATACTCTTACCTGCCTCTGCTCCCCTCTTGCTGCTTCTCCATGTAGATTCCAGCTCCCAACACTTCACTTTTCATATTCCCCACCATGCTCTCTGAACTGCATACCCATGGCTAAAGAGTCTTGATTTTGGAACTCGGAAGGCTTTTACTCAAACCCTAACTCTGTGATTTATTCACAATTTGGGGCAATTACTGGACATTACTGAACCTCAAGTTCCAGATAAACAAAAATAAGCCATGAGCCTCACAGGATTATTGTGAGAATTAACTGTGATTATATTAAAATGCTTACCATAGTGCCTGACCCACAATTAAACTGAATAACTATCTATATAATCTTGTATAGTAAGCCCCTGACCCACAGTAGCTGTTTAATACAGCAAATATCATTTCCTCTCTGTGCTTTGGTCTTTTCTTAGAGGACTGATAATTAGAAACACTAGTCTTAACTAATATTCAGAGATTCACGTGGATGTGGGTGGCTTTGGTGCAGGTAGAGAAATAGTATTTTTTTTTTTTTTGGTGAGGGGACATGTGGATGATTAGAAGAGCATAGATGTACAGAGAATTAGAAGTTTCAAAATGTGATTTTTTTCTTCCATTTGAATTTGACTAATAACAGCATTTGTTGTAGAGGAGGGAAAGTTGTGGGCTGAGATTCAGAAGTAACTGACAGTCTGATCTTAGGGAAGACACAACTTTCTGAGACTTCCTTTAGTTCATCTGTAAAGTGAATTTATCATTAGAATTAACTCAGATTTTGCATTTGAGAGCTTTTTGAGGACCAGAAAGCAACATGGTAAAATAAAGTGACAATAGATAGTACATTCCAATCCTGCCGTTAAAGGATGTTCAAAATTTTTTTGAAAGCAACATTTTTACATTTATAATTAGTGCTGAGGTATATACTTCTTAAAGATGGCAGTTGCCAACATAAAGAGAATCACCAGTGCTTAAAGAGCCTCTAAATTTGTCCTTGCCTTCCTTTGCATCTCTTGTTCAAGAAGGGCTCAACTTTCACAGGATTTTCCTAGCCTGAATGTTTTAAAAAATCTGTACTACTCTCTATACCAGTGTGAAAGAGAAATCTGGGTGGGCACAGTGGTGCAGGCCTGTTTTCCCAGTGGCTGGGGTGGGGTGGGGGTGGGGGAAGTGAGACAGGAAGATTGTGAGTTCAAAGCCATCCTCAGCAATGGTGAGCTGCTAAGCAACTTAGATCCTTTCTCTAAATGAAATACAAAAAAGGGCTGGTGATGTGGCTCAGTAGTCCAGTGTTCCCAAGTTTAATCCCTACTACTGCCCATCCCCCAAATAAAAAGAGAAATCTGAAGGACCTCATACAAATTAATGCTGCTTGAAGACTCATGGAGTCAGGAAAGCTAGAACCAATTAAAACTCAATGTTTAGTTTTCTCATCTGTAAACTGAGACTCACGATAGCCACCATATTATATCACTGCGAGGCTTAAAAGCTATGTGTAGATCCCTAACACAGTTGTATCATGTATCAACATAGGATCATCTTCTGTTTTCCTTTGTAGACATCTGGAATGGTTTTCTGGTGCCCCCGAAATACTGAATCCAAAATCTTCATTCAAGGAGGGGATTCCACAGACTGGCTCCAGGTCTCCCTTTCGGATCTTCGTTTCTATGCCATTTCTTTCATGCCCAACTTCCAGTCATAATATTTATTCTCCAAAAAATGCCCTTTGGAGATTCTTCAGTTAGTTATAGCCTTACCTTTTCCTCTGTCTCATGTCTTTTGACCTTGCTGTATCTGCTATAATGGAAATGTTTCCTAGGCTCATGGGACTTTAAGATCCTATTCCCATCATAGCTTTCCTCCAGGCTGCCCCACTCCACCAGGTGGGATAAGTCCTTCATTCCTGATTTCCCCATTGCATATTGTTTTACTTCTATTACAGCTCTTATCATGGTCTGCCTTGTACTATAGTCATTTCTGTGTGTTTTCCCTCTGGATTCAGAGCCCCTGGAGGGCAAAGACTGTTTTATTTTGTGCTGTATTTTCCCACTCCTAC
Source organism: Urocitellus parryii (assembly GCF_045843805.1). Taxonomy (NCBI): domain Eukaryota; kingdom Metazoa; phylum Chordata; class Mammalia; order Rodentia; family Sciuridae; genus Urocitellus; species Urocitellus parryii. The sequence goes on along the minus strand of NC_135539.1, from coordinate 24,800,133 downwards.
AGTTCAGTAGGGTTTTTAGTAAAAACTGCCTGAATCAATGCATGAATGAAATTGCTTCTCTTAAGTTCATTTGCAGTGCTATAATGCAAGCCAGGTGAATGTAGAAGTTTGGCTTACTGGATTTAGTTTAACATAGGGAGGGAGTTTTCCAAGAAGCAGTAGTGACTTTGAAAATAGAAATTGCCTTTAATCTTGTGGAAAACACATGCCAGCCCTCTCCATAATTGTCTCAATTATAGTAGAGCATCATGTTACTGTAAAAACAGAAATGAATAAACCCATGATAATTCTGTGCTTGGGAAATAAAACCACATAAAAGCCATCTTTCCCTAACTCTTCAGTATAATAATTAATAATGGGGCCATTTCTGTGTGGTGGGGGAGACACCAGCAAAGAACAAGTGATATTACCTTTAAACATACTTATTGCTGTTGGAAAGGTGGAAATAGGGAATTATGCATTCTTTGTTTTTTAAACATTTTTTTTAGTTGTAGATGGACACAATACCTTTATTTTATTTTTATGTGGTGCTGAGAATTGAACCCAGTGCCTTCCACATGCAAGGCAAGCATTCTACCACTGAGCTACAACCCTAGCCCAGGAATCAATACTTTATTTATTTTTTTTTTTAAAGAGAGAGAGAGGGAGAGAGAGAGAATTTTAATATTTATTTATTTATTTTTAGTTATTGGCAGACACAACATCTTTGTTTGTTTGTGGTGCTGAGGATCGAACCCGGGCCGCATGCATGCCAGGCGAGCGCGCTACCGCTTGAGCCACATTTTTTTTTTCTATTCAGCAGAAATACCTGGGTTTCTCTCACCTTCTTCCAGATCTGATGCCATGATTGTATTGCATACATTTGGGCTATGATGGTTGTCAAAGATGGGGTAGTACCTGGAGGGCAGGAAATGTCACCCAGAAGATGTTGCTTGAAATGGATTTACTGTGTGCGGCCATACCTCCCTGAACGCACCCGATCTTGTCTGAAATGGATCTACCCACAGTACCTAAAATATCTTTTTTGCAAAACCCCCACCCTCTTTTGGTAAATTTACTTTGGCAGTGGTGGGGCCTCCCACATGGCCGGTAAGCCCTTTACTACTGAACCACATCCCCAACCCCATCTTATATTCTTCCAAGAACTGGGTCTCCTTTGACTCAAGGATATCCTTTGTAAGTCCATCACTGTGGGCTGCAGCTTTCAGCTAGATTTTGTTTATTGTTGGTTATTCAGTGAATGCTTGGCGGTTTCTCACTTTAGGGCTCTGGATCCAGCTTCTTTTGAGGCTAGAGTAGTAGTGAGATGATGCTTTCTTTTCAGTATCAGTTAATAACCACTAAGGGCTAAAGCCAGGCTGAACAGAATCCAGCCACTTCTCTGCACCTTTGTTGCCACCATGCTGGTCTGAACTGCCACCATCTTTTGCACAGGTGGCCTCAGTAGCCTCCAGGCTGATCTCTCTCCTTCTGCTTTGCTTTGCTGCAGTGTTCTTCCCTCAGCCACTGTGGCCCTTTTAAACTATATTTAGATCATATCACTCCTCAGCTCAGAATCCTCTAGAGCACCTCCCATTTCACTAAGCTTACAGTTCAAAGACCTTATTTACCATGGCCTGTATGACCTGTATTCCCTGCTATCCCCTGGATTAATCTTCTCTGACCCTTCAGCTTTCTTGCTGTTCTTGAAGCAAGCCAAGCATTCCCCATCCCAGATCCTTTGCATCATTGTTCTTTTACCCTGGAACATTACCCACTTCATTCAATCCTTTGCTTGAATGTCACCTTGTTAGGGAGGTCCTCTGTACCTGTGTCCTCAATGTTAGGACAACTTCCTGGCATGTGGTAAACACTTTGGAAGCTTTGTTGAAAACATGAATAAGAGCTGACCTGAGGGCTGGGGAAATAACTCAGTTGGTAGAGTGCTTGCCTCCCATGCACAAGGCCCTGGGTTCAATCCCTAGAAGTACGTGTGGCATGTGTGTGCGCGCGCGCACACACACACACACACACACACACATCTGACCTGGAAAGAGGGTGTGAACTGGGAGGACAGTGGCCGTTGGAGTTGTCAGGTCAAACACTGCTGTATTTGCCTGTCACCTATTTGATAGATAATCAACATTGGAAAAATTAACTTCTCTAAGCCTGGTTTCTCTACTAGATCAATGAGAATGGAAATCCTTCCATTCAGGATCAAGAGTAAAATCTGAGGATGACTATAAAGTACCTGGCATTGTGTCTGGAACACATTTGAAGCTTCCTAAATATTAGTTCTCATTTATCCTTCTTCTTAGTCATGGAATAGAATCATGCTATAGGGGAAGGGGGGAACTAAAAATGGTTTGCATCTGGTATGCAATTCTCAAGTCATTGTGAATACGTGCAAGGTACCTAACCCTAGGCTTGCCATGTAATAGGCTTTAATAAATACCCAAGCCTTCCTGCTTTTAATCATTGGACTTAGACTTTGGTGTTAACTGGGGTAGCTCTGAGGACATGTAAAGATTTTGATAAACAGAAAAATGGAAAACTTAGCAGCTGAACTAGGGGTAGTTCACAATCCTGCTTGTGGTTCAACAGGAACTGCATTTATGAAAACAGCAATTGAGTCCAGGACCTATGGGTCTATGGGCTGTGCCAGAAATTGTGGTATTTCCATTTACAGTCCTCGGAGTAAGTACAATTTTACCATTATTCCATTGAGGCTCTCCTTGCCAAGAAAAATCCATGTAAATTTCTTTCTTAAAGATTCCGTAGTTTTAGGGAGTAGTACTTTTTCTTATATTTTGTTGACACCAAATATTTTAAGCCCTCCTGGTCTATCTTGTAAATACTATACCAATGTTGTGAAAAGTTGAAACATATCATTTGTTTTCTTATCTTCCTTATAGGAAATGGTGATGCTTCTGCGTGGGTAATTCCCTTGGGTTTCTGCTCAGGCAGTTTGGAGTGAGAAAGTAAGACTGAGAAAGAAGATAGATTGTCAGCCAAAGATTGAAGTTGTATTCACAAAAGCACTTTGTGGACAGGGTTGAGACAGCCAGAGAAAAGCCTTTAGCTGGCAGGGTGTCTGTGTTAGGCAGACCCATTGTATGGATGGGCCCTTCCCATGGTACCAGTGGTCAGCTCCTAGCAAGGCCACCCTGGTGAGAGGCCTCTGAAGCAGAGAACCCTGTACAGCCTGGAGCTGCTTTAACTCAGTGAACTGAATAGGACTCCAAAGAATAGGAGCTGTGTTTCTTTTGTCACCTGCTTTCTGCTGTACAGTAAATGTGCACTTGGGGGCTGAATTGGCAATTGAAAAAATCTGCAGGAACTTTGTGTGTTCACAGTATGTGCCTAGTGGCATGGGGGAGTGGTGTATCTACTCTGATGTCTGGGGGCTGGGTGCTTAGGGAGGAGGGGCCACCCTCTTTAGGCTACAGGATTTGCCTAGGATGTGCAACTCTTGACAGTGTTGTGGCCAACAGGAAAAACATTCATGGCATCTTAATGAAAGTTCTTGTCCCTGCCCCCCCCCCGAATAATAGGCATTCTTTTCTTGAGTTAGATACCCTTTTAAAGATGGAGAGAGAAGCCAGTTATTTTTTTTGTTTAAAATTTACTTTTTAAATAGTAATACCTCAGTTGGAAATTACCGTGGTTTTGCCATAAAGACATTTAGGACTAGTCTTCTGACTTGGTTTTAAGATGTTATCTTGTAGCATAATCAGATATTGAATATCTGATAAAGCATGAAAGATTTTTATGTTCTAGCTGTGTAGCTCATTTGTTTTCCTTTGTAGCTAGAAAAGGTAGCTAGGATATTTTCTGAAAGTGAATGGTTGTGCATAGTCTAACATGCCTATTTTGTGCATAGTCTAACATGCATATTGTGCATAGTCTAACATGCCTATTTTGTGCATAGTCTAACATGCATATTGTGCATAGTCTAACATGCCTCTTTACTGAAATAGAGGGTTTTTCTCCCCAGGATTTGATAAGGACATATATCTCCTTAAGGGGGAGTTTCATAAGAGAGAAAGTTGTCAAGATGAAAGGACAGAGGTATTCGAAGCACTAATCTGTAAGACATCTTTGGGATGATAGATCTCTGTCTGAAAAAAACAAGACTAGGGTAAATAGTTTTTAGTTGGTTGGAAGAAATGCTCTGCACTGTGTTGCAGCTTCTTCAGACCTCTTTGTGATTGTGTTTTTGAATGCTTAAATTACAAATGGGTTTTATTATCCCTATTCTTTTCGTAGATGAAGAAAGTAAGGTTCAGAGAGATTATTATAAATCCACCATTGTCCAATAATTTGACAAGAGTCAAGATTATAGACTGGAACATTTTGATTCTGTACCTACTGCTCTTCGTACTCCTTTAATACTGCAGCTATCTTCCTGCTCATTCAGTCATTTGTTCTGGAGATATTTGGTGGCGTGGGCTTTTGAAGCCAATTTTTAGGTGCCAGTATCTGCTCACCAGCTTCGTGACCTATGTTGCCTCTTAGAGTGTCAGTTCCCTCAGTCAGCAAAATGGTGATAGTAATAGATCTACCTAGTAAAGCTGTTGCTCTGTATGAAACAATGCTTTGTACATAGCAAACACTCAGAACCAATGTTGCCATTTTTCTTCATCATCATTGACTCACTCTGAGTAGTCACTAGAAAGACAAAGTAGTGACTATAGGGTGTTATTGAGGATTACTTGTTCTGGTATTGGAATATGAACACAGAAAACTAATAATTGTACAGTAAATTAATTACTAAAGTATAAGCAGGGTGCTGGGGAAGCTTAGAGGAAGGAACATCTGTGCTTTTAAATGATAAGAACCCAGCTGTCTTATCAGCTAATCCTGATTGCTTCCACCACCCCCCGCCATGGTAATATTCTTGTCTCCCTCATTCCTTATGAGGTCTTATGAGTCTTTTATACACACCCCTTGTAGGGGAGGAAAAAATAGAATAGAATATGTCTTGCTAAGGCAACCCCCAGTGATCATTTGGGATTATAAAAGCTGTTTCTAACAATTGTGAGAACAAAATGGATTTCAGTGTTGTGGTGTGCAGTGTTTTCTGCAAGGGCCATAGGAAGTCAGATGCCAGTGGCTTCCTGGGTTGCTGAGAGAAGTGGATTTTGTGGGAAAAATAGGCCTGGGGTTGGACCCAGTGGAATTGAGGATTTGGTTGTTTAGCAAAAGGACAGAGAGCCTGAACAGCAGTAGAGTAGTTCATGTTTATTTGGCTGGAGATAAAACCTGGAGAGACCCACAGCAGGGACACCAGGTCTGAGTAGGTCTGTGAGCTGCAGCCTAGCTATAGTCCCTTTGTTGTGAGCTGTTTGCTTGCATTTAGATGCCATTTACATAAGGCGCTGTCAGAGTTGAGTTGGTCCATGATTATTCCTTGATGTTTGTTGGAAAAAATGAAAAGAAACTCTGGATAATGAGGAGCTGGATTCCTTTTCTCCATTGATGACAGCTTCCTTTCTGATCTGTTGGTCCATCAGAAACTAAGGTGGTGTGTGACTGTGGGGTTATGTCCCTGCTGAAGCTGTCTTTCCCTCAGAGTTGTAATTGATGGGGATACCTGTCACTTGTTATGCTGATGCTGTGCAGATTTTTGTACAGCTGCCAGCTAGGAGAGTTTTAGGACAGCATCTGATTGGGTGCAGGTTGTGCCAAAAGTGATAATAAATAGAGAGCTGGTGAGGGTAGATTTTGATTGACCTGAGATTGTATATTATTAAACTGAGTCTACATATACATGTCAGTTTAGAAGAAGCAGACCTGTAATCCAACTTAGGGCTGTGGCAGTTTGGGTTTATTAAATGAACTTTATATCACTGTTAATATTGTGGAGAGGAGTATCTGTAATCTTTTAATCTATGCAATAATGGTTTGGAGGGAGATTACCAGATACATCAGACCATTGTTTGCCTATAATTGTATTCAGAACTCTTTGAGCATTGATTTGTTTTTGGCATATTGATTTGGCTCAACAGTCTCATAAAGATCTTTTATAGTTCTCTTTGCTTTCTATTTTTCAACAATAATTGGAGAATAATAATAATAATGTAGCTGGTGATAAAGAAGAGAGAGTTAAGGTTGAAAGTAAATTTCTTGCCAAGTAGATAGCTATAAACTACTTCTGTACTCATAAGCACCTGGGTCTGTGACCTTTGTGTTTATATTTATCACCTCATGGGCTCTCTGTTTGGGGGGGTTATCACTTCAGTGCCTGTAAAATTTGATTGTGTTTAGTAAGTAAATTTTGAATTTTTGCTCACTAGGAAAAAAATTCCCTTAGTTTTCTGTGGAACAACTCATCAGCCAACAGGGACAGATTTTATAGACGGCAGAAACTGAACACTTGTTTGTGATTAAGTTCTGTGGGAACCATACAGTGGGATCCAGTATAGGCACTTTTTATACTTTAGTGTCTTTAATGGAAATGACTTGGGAATGGAAGGAAATCGGGTAAACATATCTAATAAACCCGAGCAGTGATGATGTTTTTTTCTTTTTAAGTAGAAATAAAAATTTTAATGTAAAATTCAGGGGATCTTTCAGGCATTATTGCCACCTTCTCACCCTTTGTTCCCAAAACAGGCCTGAGAAAGTTCAGTTTCACAGGCTTTATTAAGGAGGTATGATTAAGGGCCACAGAGCACACTTGGCTATTCTCTATCTTCGGCTTTCTTTAAACATTTCTTCAGGAATTTCTAGGCACTCTGTCTACCTGTATCTTTCTTCCAATATTGCTTAATTATTCTGAAACTGTTGGACACATGTGGACCAATGGTGGGTATGCTGGCTTGCCTGTGTGAACTGTTGTCTGCCTGTTTCAGGTGCATACAGTGGGTAGGGGATATATATGGGAATTTACCAAGAAACAAGCATCTTCAGAGAGCTTAGTTATAACTAAAGTATGAGCAGTATTGAGGTGTATAGGACTCACAGAAGCCTATTCTACTTAAAACTAAGTTTCTTGACCTGTGAGGTTAATTTCTGCTACATTTCATGAAGTTGGTGAGGTGTGTTTCCTTCTGCCCTGCTTCAGTCAGACAGTACTACTGGAAGTCATATACACACAGTGATAAAGAGCTGCTCCCACAGGGGCGGTCCACAGCTGACCATGCTTACAGGAGAAGCTCTGGCTGAACTGGCCAGAGGGGTTGGGACAGAAAGGCCATTAGTCAGTCAACAGAGATATTTATTCAACACCCATTCTGTGTTCAGCTTAATGAAATGCAGAAATATGCATTTCAGACTCTGAAGTTGTTTCCTGCAGAAGTTTCCATTATTGATTCTCCACTGTGGTCCCTAGATAAGTAGCATCTTCATTCTCTTGGATTTTTGTTAGAATTGAAGATTGCTGGATATCACCCCAAACTAACAGAAACCCTGGTGTGCAGGGCCAAAAATTGGTTCCCAAACTCTATAGGTAATGCATGTTTATGCTAAAGTTTGACAATCACTGCTTTAAATTGAACTCTTCCAGGATGAAAGTGAGAAAATAAGGCACATAGAATTGAGAGCTTTTTGCAGGTCATGGAAAAGGAAAGAATAAGATATTCTATATCTGGATGATAAATAGAAGTGTTTCCTGTGGGAAAAGAGCAGTGGGTGATCAAGGCCTCATTTCCTGGGAGAGGGGCTGCTGAGCCAGGATTGAAGGAGTGAATAGGAGGGAAAAGGGGAGAGCAGCATGAATGAGGGGAGATATGATGGTGAAGGTTGTGGTCCTTCAAGAGCTTAGTTAGATATGGAGAGAACATAAGCATGGAGAGAACATAAGCAATAGCTAAGAAAAAGATACATAAAACAAGTACAGAGCAACAGTTCTGTGAAGAAGGAAAAATATGTTCCTTGAAAGTTGGATCATAGTGTGAGTTGTCTCTTAATCACCTTTGCCAGGGGTGCAATTAATTGGGGCCAGGGCTCTTGCACCTGGAAGGGCTTAATAAAGTGAGGATCTCAAGAGGAGAGTTTTATTTGCCTTAGGCTACTGCTTTAGGAGTGTGAGGACCATTGCACTCATGACAAATAGGGGTAACTATAAAAAGTGATAAACTGCTTGACATTGGTTCAGTGCCAGGTGTACTACAGTGGGCTATCTCCTTTTCTCACTTGGGTGAATCCAGGGGAGTGGGAGTGTGAGAACATATACAGTGAAATCTCATGAAATTTTGTTTTTCTTTAAAGCCAGAGGGGAGACACTGAATGTTACTAAGCAGGGAAGTAAAAAGATCAAGAGTTGTTTCACGAGTCTAGTTAAACGGGAATCAGTGTCTGGAAGAGTGGGGGAGGCTATTCTACAAAATAGGGGGTGATGGGAGGAAGGGGTATAGATACAACACAGGATTGAACTTAGTGCAATTATAGAAAAATGGTGATATAATCAGCAATAGGGTTACGATACTGAAAAGGGGGAAGGGAAGGAACGTTTGACCTGCCACTATGTTTATGTCTTCCATGTGGGCTATTAGTGAAATCCTTACAACTGTCACCAGTGGAGATTAACCATCACCATGTAGTGACATCGAGGGTGACTTTTATAGGAAGTCCAAAGGTTTTGTGACTAGGAAGTGACACATTCAAGATGTGCCACTTCCACAAATAGAATAATACATGTCGTTTATACTAGGGCAGTTTTGTTTTTGGCAAAGGTCTCAACTACCGGGAAGGATGTGTTATGGGAAAGAGAAACAACAGGATAGGTCCTGAAGGGTCTTTTGGTGAAGCTATGACAGCATAGGACAGATAGACTCTTGCCCCACCCGAGAAGGTGGAGGGATGGAACAAAAGCTATTAGGTTTTCTTTGTTGACCAGTGATCCAGAAATCAGATTTGAAACTCTTCAATCCAAGATCTGCCTAGGGAAACCTTTGAGTCCTGGTGGTATAAGAATATGCATGTGGCTATACCTCTTGTGCTTTGGTGCTGAAGCTGACAATTTTAGAAACAAACATGGAACTTTTGAAGACCCTGTTTATTACTTCAACCCACTTACTGCCAGGTTCTTTACCTTCTGCAAAGGACAAAAATAAATCCAAATGAAATATGAGGGAGAAGAGGGGAGGAAAGGGTACAGCTGAACCAGGTACCTTGAGTCATTTGTTTTAAGCTATTCTTTATCTTCACTTCCTAGCAAGCACATTTGTACTAAGTAGTCATCACCATCTCCATACCTGAATCTTCTATCATACAACTTTTCTTTTTTCCCTCTTTGTTTTATACCTTTTCAGGTGTGATGTCCTGCTATATCTGCCTTGCTCCCTCTCCTGAGTAGAAACTGTAAATTCACTGTTGGGTGTTAGTTACAACTGGAAATTAGATTGTAAAGGACGAATGTGGCTTGGAGGGGACAAGGCTAAATGCCTTATAAAGTCTGAACTTGATTCAGACTCTCAAAGAAGCATGAAGAATTTGTTTGGATAAGGGGTCCTCAAATGGATTCTGCTTGTTGAGCTGTGTACTAAGCAAAAGCAATGACAAAATACCTAAACATTATGTCCCAGGATAATAGTCCATCAGCACTAGGCAAATCACACACTATATTGTTCCTGCTGTATGCTCATGTCTTCCTCAGCTTACTGGTTTTTATACTTAACTATCCAGTGCTCATATTATTAGGGGCAACTAACACATCAAACTAATATTGCTGTGCCAGGCCAGCTGATCAACAGGTTTCCCTTACATTGGGGATCACTTCAGCCCAGGTCACTGAAAGAACGATCAAGGCTTGCCATCGGAGAAAATGCCCGTTTATTGAGGAACAGCTCTGCATATTTATAGAGTTGTGGGTGGTTTGACAGTTATGACAGTTTAATGGTTGAAGGGTTTGACAGTTGGCATGGGGTGCTTTCTGATTGGTAGGTAAGGATCATGTGAGTCAGCAGGGCTAGTCTGATTGGTGGGTAAGGATCATGTGAGCCAGCTGGGCTAGTCTGATTGGTGGGTAAGGATCATGTGAGCCACCATTGTTAGAGTCTGTAAACAAGTCTGGATGGCGCCTGGCATTTTGCCAGAGGGAGTGGTTTGTGAAGTAATGCCAGCGAGCCATTAAGTGTGGAGATTCCTTATTGGTTGTCTGCTATATCTAGTTTATGTTAATTAAGATAAGCTGTGTGGAATGTATAAATACCGCTCCTGTCCTACAATAAAAGGCTTCGACTCCTGCTGTATCAATCTACACAAGTTTTTCGTCCACCCCCCCCCCCTTCCCCCTGCTTTCAGAGGAATTGAAAATGTTGTATTCTGAAGAGAGCTTTTCTTCAAATCCTGGGTGTATGCTTTTGATCAAGGTCAGTTTTTTCATATTTTTTAAATATGAAAATTTCTTCATATTTAAGATAGGGATAATATTATTAGCCTCATTGAAGTACAGTAAAGAATTAGTGATATAGAATATGTGCTGAATGATTAGATTACAGAATATGATATTCAATTGTTGTTATTTATTACCTAATTAATCACCATTGCTATCATTTGTGGGAATTGGCACTCTTTGGTTCTTTGTTAGGGCAGAAGTAGAAATTCTGTAGGAAAAGAAAACGGCCCTAGATTTTTTTTTTTTTTTCCTTGGTTGAGCAGCATTAACTCCCAATAGCTCCATGATATCACAGTACTGGGGAGACCCCCTTCTATTTATTTTTATGTGGTGCTGAGGATCAAACCCAGTGCCTCACATGTGCTAGGCAAGCGCTCTACTACTGAGCCAGAAACCCAGCCTCCATTTGACACATTTAATTGCCATAGTTCTTATTCTGGCTTGAGATTCAGTGTGGTTTGGGGTAGTTATACGTGAAATTGAGTTTTCAATGCTTTGATATATCCGTGTGTCTCCTGATCTGCTTTGGAGGACAACTGAAGATTGCTTGTGTTTTGGAGTTAGTGATTATTACTGGTAAAGTAATAATCTCTCTCTCTCTCTTTCTCTCTCTCTCTCTCTCTCTCTCAAAGGGCCTTTTAATGGTAACTTTAAAAAACAGGATTAGTGAGGTTGAAACTTTAACAGAAATGCTGTACTATTGTGGCTTCTGCTCACTGATTTTGTGTGGATAGTAGCTTAATATCAGGACACACTTTACTAACATTTCTTGGGCAACTCTAGAAACTTCTTTTTATCTAGTAAATGGAGTTTTGTGAGGTTGTGTGCAGTTTTATTTTTAATATTAGCTTTTTTGGGGGGAATCTGTGGGAGGATACAATGTCCTTTAACAGTTTTAGACCCCTTCTGTCCAATGTAATAATTTGTCAGTATGAGACAAAGTTTCCTGAGTCAGAACAGTGGTTTTAACTCTGGGGTTACATTGGGATCACTTAAAGAGTTTTAAAAAATTCCAATGATGGGACACTTAGAGTTATTATGTAGTTGCTGTGGGATGGGGTTCAGGTATAATTGGGTGGAGACCCACTAATCTGAAAAACATGGCATTGATAGTGGAGTCGGAATAATTCTAGATTTTCTCAGTTTATATTCCTATCTTCCATTGCAGGGTTTATTTCTACAACATAATTGTGCAGTTAGTTATACTTGGGCAATAGTTGAAAGGGTAGCAATTTTGTCTTCTGTATCTCTGAATCCTCTGCCTCCAGCCTATTTCCTGATATATACTAGATGCTCAGTAATCCTCTGCCCACCCCCCACCTTCCCCCTTTTATGGTTGAGTAAATAATGAAATTCAGACCAGATTTACCAGCTAGTCATTTTACTTAATCTTGAGTCGTTCTCCTTTAGAAGGGAACATGAGGGAACAGTTCCACAAATGGAGACTTTGTTTCAGGAGAAGGAAGACACCCAGGTTTGAAAGGCTTGGGGCATAAAACTGTTTTGTTTTGTTTTTTGGGGGGGGGTGGTATGATCTACAAAAGCTTGCTTCCTACAACATAAATTTGCAGGTAAAGGGGCAATAAATGTAGTGCCATTTATTACCTCTTGAAGCACAGAGTCCTTGTGAGTGTTGTGGGTTCTGTACACCAAGTGGAGATGGGCTCTTTGTTGCCCTGTTTTGTTTTTAAACACAAAAATGACTTCAGTCAGGAGACTTAGGACTTCTTTTTACTACCCTCCTATCTGCAGCCCGAATTGAACCAGGGTCTGTAGTCACAGTTATTCCTAAAGGGAAAATTCTTTGAACAAAGGGGAGTATAGCCTGGGATTTGACAAACTTCTAGGTTTTGGTTTGTCAGTAGAAAAGTACCAACTTATATTAAATAATAGTAACACCTGCATTCAGTGCTTCTTTAGAATTCATTGTTAAACTTGACACAGTGGCATATGTAATCCCAGCAGCTCCAGAGGCTGAGGCAGGAGGATCCAAAGTTTAAAGAAGTAAGCAACTCTGTGAGACCCTGTCTCTAAACAAGATACAAAATAGGGCTGGGGATGTGGCTCAACTGTCCCTGAGTTCAGTCCTTAGTAAACCCTCCCCACCCCAATTCAATGTTAATTTCTCATCCAGGACACTTTAATCTTCCATATGGTGTGGATTATCAGAGCAAGTAATTATTGTCTCTAGTTTATTGATGAACAAATTCAAGACTCCAGCAAGATTGAGTGAGCTGCCTCAGGTGATTGAGCTGGACCTTGGATATGCAACTTTTGTCTGTAAATCCCTTCAGTACACTGAGCTTTCAGTAGTGCTTTTGCTTGGATTAGAACACAGTATAAATGTGAGTAATGGCTCCTCAAGGTTCTTTTTGTCTGGTTTGAATCCTTGTTTGCCTGGGTGTGAATGCATGCATGAATACATGTGGCTCTCTATCAGTGTGCCGCGTCTTACATTTGCTGTTGCAGAGCCCTGTTGATGCTGGGAGTGCCCCTTTTTTTTGTGGTGAAGAGTGTGTCATCTTTTATTAACAGTTGTAATGTTGCCTCACCAAGGCACCTACTTTAAACTTTTGGTCTATTGTAAGTTTGTCTATTAGTGTATGGAATTTTATTTCTAGTATTTTAACCAGTCTGTGTTGTCTGCCTAGAATGATAGATAATAGTAAAATCTTAATATATTCTGTTCTTGAAGATTAAATATTCCAAAGGTCGTTTGTGGGTTGTCTATCTTACAAATTATGGAGTGTCTATTCTGGGTCTGGTACCCTTTATCTTCACCTCCTTATTAGGGAAGTCTAGAATTAAAAGAAAATTTTACATCTGTTAAGGGAGAAAGTCAGCCTGATTTAGCTTCCATTCTGTCTCTATGGGGCATTTGATTGCTCTGCTGTTTTGACTTCTTAGTTTCTGTGAGAAGCTGTGTGGGTCCCCCCTCCCCCCCTCCCCCCCTTACCTGACAGGCCCAGGCCCAGGGTGGGAAATGTTTTCTTTGTTCTGCGGTAGTATGTCATATAGAGGTGGTTGTAGCTTTGGGAATTTTGGAAAAAACCATACATGGGTTTGTCTGGTCTGTGTGCTTTTTGCTGTCCTGCCTTTTTCTTTCTTCCCCACCTTCACTCAACCTTTAGAAGCAAAGCCTCTTTTTGCTTCCTAGTGTCTGCATCCCAGAGCTGATCTATGTCTGAATATAAGGAAACCAGTGAAAGCTGGAGGTCTCAAATGCAGAAAGGTGTTTTTTGTATGTGAGCACTGCCTCCCTGTGTGTTAGAATGTGAATGGCATATTCACACCCATCCAGGATGAACTTGTCCTATGTAGATGGATCTTTACTATCAAAGAGGGAAGAAAAAAACTAGCAAAACAAACTAACAAACCCTAACCAATGCACACATGCACAACCCCAGGATTCTGAAGATGGCTATAGTAGATGCTCTAATAGAAATCTAAATCCCAAAGTGGATGTTAAAATATCATGAAACTCTTCTTGCTTAAAACATGAGGACTACAAAGGTGGGAGAAAATCACTTATTCATTAAAGGGAAATAAGTAGTTGACATTGCCAACTGTGGTGAAGATTGAAAAAAAAAAAAGCTTATATTTTTTTGTTGGCATTGGGGGGGGGAATTTAGAGTCTCGCATAAGGAAGGGTTGTTCTGTTTTGCATTTATTGTATTTCAGCTAAATCACAGGAATCCTTAATAGAATGTCTCAAAGGTTGCTGATTTCAAGTTGTTGTAGCACTGTGGGCATTGAATATGGCTGGTTCCCACAAAGGAATTCTACAAAGTGGTTTTCTTCCTCTCCTATACTGTTTTGTCTTGTCTCTTGTAGGTGAGGGTGCTGTGTAGTATACCAGTTGTAGAAAGACCCATGCCTTCAGACATGTCATATTCACAAGCTGTGGATAAATGTTCCATGAGGATTTAATCAGGTTTGGAAACCTGGTTCCTTATTGCCTCTGTAGAGTAGATAGCACTTAATCACTGAGCCACATCCCCAACCCTTTTTATTTTTTATTTTGAGACAGGGACTTGCTAAATTGCTCAAGGCCTTGCAGAGTTGCTGAGGCTGGCTTTGAACTTGAGATCCTCTTGCCTCAGCTTCCCAAGTCACTGGGATTACAGGTGTGTACTACCATGTTCGTCTCCAACCATTTATAATATCTCATGTTTTTGATTTTGTTCTCATGTTACTTTTACTAGCATTTCAGTGCACAGTAACAGGCCATCAAGATGAAAATCAGCTATTTAAAAGCTTTGGGGGTGGTTCTAGCTTTTTTTTTTTGCATAAGTATTGAAATCATAAATAATTCCTAAAACTTAGTATTGGGGAAATATTGTTCTTTCCTGATAAACTTCTGTTTCTTATAGTTGAAAAGTGAGAAAATAACCTAATATGTTTTCCCTTTGTCTTATTTTACCAGAATCTCCAAACCAACTATAATATTTACTGGCAGTTCATCTAAATCTCCTAGAATAAATAAACTAATAAAAACAGGAAGAAAAATGTAATTTCAAGTAATTTTTTAGTTGTAGGTGGACACAATATGTATTTTTATGTGGTGCAGAGGATAGAACCCTGTGCCTCATGCATGCAATTTTAATTATGTAAAAGATGGCCAGTAATCTATATCATGTCTTCATTGGAAGTAGTTAATAACAGAGATTGGTGGGGCATTCTTGCTCCAAATAATGCAAATGGCTTCATTCTGGAGACTACAGAATCCAAGAAACACATAAAACAATGGCATTTGAATAACTTAGTTTTCATTTCATTTATTATTTATTTATTTTAGTTGTCAATGAGCATTTTACTTATTTATATGCGGTGCTGAGAATCAAACCCAGTGATTTACACATTGCCACAGTCCTGCTGCAGCAAAATTATCGGGGGTGACGAGCAACTTGTGTACACTGATACAGCCGGAGTGGGAGCCATTTATTGTAGGACAGGAGGGGTATATATACATTCCACACAGCTTATCTTAATTAACATAAACTAAGTACAGCAGTCAACCAATAAGGAATCTCCACACTTAATGGCTCGCTGGCGTTACTTCACAAGCCACTCCTTCTGGCAAAATGCCAGGCGCCATCTTGACTTGTTTGCAGACCCTAACATTTCCCCCTTTTGTTTAAATTAAATAAGGACCATAGTGGTTTTTACACAAACACCATAAATAATCTGCTACAAGCAGAAGGGGAGGATACAAAATGCCACAATACCAAGCCAATTGATGGCTCCATGCAAGAAGCCCTTGGAAAAATTATACCAGCAATGACACTGTTAGCAAAGATACCGAGTTCAATTTGTTGTCGTCTCAGTCCAGGTAAAGCAATGTCAATAGATTAACTCACAGTCCAGGTAAATCACAGTTCAGGTAAGTTCACAGTCCAGGGTAAGTTCAAAGTCCAGGTAAGTTTTGCAGGCAGCTAGCTTAAGTTGTAGCAGCTGAAACAGCAACAGCTCCGAAGTCTAGTTCATTTCTCAGCTGAAGTTTCGTCCGGTCACTGGAAATTCTTCCATCCTCGTTCTCACCAGCACTGGGATGAAGACAGGAACTCCGGCAATGATACTAAAGAAAATCCTGTAGCATTCAACTAAGAAAACAACCTTCTGAACAATTTATTACATTATCTCAAGGTGTTTTTTTACATTTGAAATAAGCCTTCTAGTGCTTATTATTCATTAGCTTCCAGGTGTGGGAGAACCTTTGTAGTTTAGTTATTGGCATTGAAAATGAGCAAACATCAGGGATGCCGATAGCATTTTTCTGCCGGCTGTAGCATCCCGGGCAGCCCCAGATGGCCCTGGGGAGTGTCCTGGACTCAAACTGCCTCCAGGCACTGGGAGCAAGAGCTTGTGAGACTGTGCCTCCGGGTCAGGTCTGGATTTGGCAGTGGCGTCCTGCTCTGCAGGCCGGGGGTGGGGGAAGAGCCAGCTGATGCCGCTTGGAAAGTCCTTGCTGCGCCATGACCGGCTTGCACATGTGGCAGCCACCACACCAATTCACGCACCCTCCGGTAACAAAAAGTATTTAGTAATAGCCTTTTGCTGCAACTTTTTTCCTGATAATTTTTTCTTCTTCTGAACTTTCTTTTTCTTTCTGACTAGAGTTCCCGGGCTTCCATCAACACATGCCCTAACTATTTTTGGTTCCACTGGGGTGCCTCCTTTTTTCAACAATTTACTTAACACCCCTTCCATATTTTCCTCACAAAGACAATACATTTCAAGACAAAACAAGACACAAACATACTGTATTAATCTTCTCCATTTTCTCAAAATGGCCATTTTTCCTCTCACCCTATCTAGGGACGAACAGATTTGCTCCCATCCTATCTATGGACAGGCAGCTTTTCCTCGTTAGCTTACCCCCGAGTGTCCTTGGGCTCCCCATATGGGCCACCATCTGCAGCAGTCCGGCTGCAGCAAAATAACCAGGGGGTGACGAACAACTTGTGTACATTGATACATCAGGAGTGGGAGCCGTTTACTGTAGGACAGGAGGGGTATATATACATTCCACACAGCTTATCTTAATTAACATAAACTAGATACAGCAGTCAACCAATAAGGAATCTCCACACTTAATGGCTCGCTGGTGTTACTTCACAAACCACTCCCTGTGTCAAAATGCCAGGCGCCATCTTGACTTGTTTACAGACCCTAACAACACATGCTAGGCAAATGCTCCAATAGTGAGCTACAACCCCAGCCCCATTAGAATAGCTTCTTGATTGGCTCAGGATTGTTGCCAGGCTTGGTGGGAATCACCTGCTGTTATAGGATCAAATAGTTTGTTCTTCCCAGGATGTCAGAGAATCCTCAAGGGTCCATGTTGCTTTTGTCTCTGTTGTGTCTACTTGGTGACTCTTAGGGTTTATGTTTGAATTGTTCTAGAGTATAGTGTCTTTGTCTGGGCATCAGTTGGATCCCTGATGCTCAGCTTTAAAGCGCCACCTGCATTAACTGGCAGAGAGAAAGTGAAATTATTTATACTGACTGTGAAAAATAAATTCCCAGACTGTTTCCAGTTGTACCCCAAATCTTCTAATTTAGGGTGTTGAGAGAGTGGGATGTAGAATTTGCAGATAAAAAATCCTTCCATCACTTTATTTCATAAATGAAAGGTATTTGCCTTTGGCCCTTGGCATGGTTTAAATGACTGTTGATTTAAATGATGCTTTGTGATGGGCTTAATTTTCGGGATTTTAACTCACTAAGTTGGCTCAGCAGTGCTAAGTAACATGAGGTGTGAAATTTTCAAAAGGTGGTTTGAGACAGTGGTGATCCCTTAGGCAGCAGTGGCTCTACAGCTCTGAGAAGGACTACAGGTGACTGAAGTATATGCTTTCTCTTTTATCAGGGTAAGCTGTGTGTTCAGGTTCTGGAACTGGGTTGAACTCCTGTCATGTTTTAAATCTTTGTTTTCTTGATTCTTAATAACAGTGTTTCTTTCTCTGATCATTCATTGAGAAATGTGGTAAGTACTGGGGGAGTGATGTCTTTGAATATGGGAACTGCATCTGCGGGGATTGGAAATATGGTCCCTAGATCTCGCATGTTGCTCTTAGGCTTTATCTGTCACATGTAAGAGCCTGACTTAAGCAGCATGTTCCAAACCTCTTATAGCTCTAGAGAGTAATGCTGACCTGATGTGGAAAAATGTGGAAAATTATTGCACTGGAAAGAGACTATCTGCACTAGCTACACTTGGAGATGTAGAAGAGCAAGGTTTATTCAGAACTGGTGAGAGCTCAGCAGAGTCTTCTCCTAAAGTTGAGCATAGCCCTTTGTTTTCAGTATCTTATATGGTACAAAGTTTGGGGTTTCAGGACCTCCCCCCGCCTCCTTGCCCCCCGCCATTTCTCTAATCAGCTCTGGATCTGGCTACATCTTCGGAGCAAACATGGTTGCAGAAGCAGAAACTAGCAGATGGCAGCTATTAACAGATATAAAAAGAAACATCTTGGGCAGGGGATATAGCTCTCGGTTGGTAGAGTGCTTGCCTTGTATATACAGGGCCCTGGGTTCAATCCCCAGCATCATCAAAAAGAAGTCTCAGGAAGGAGTTGCTTCTTCAGACCAACTAGTTCAAAGTTGGGTATTTCAGACGCACTTATGTCTCTCTCACCTAAGTCACATGGTGTTGGCTTAGCAAGGGCACTAGTAATTTGTGCTCTTTTTACCTGCTGACATTGTCTTTTGTATTGTACCTATAGAAAGCTAATAAATTTGGGTGATGTAACTTGTAACAACAGGCTTGATGGGTAATGGCAGATCACTACTTAGTGATCTAGTACTTGGTTTTATTCTAAGATCCTTGCCAGAATTTTGTCTTGTGTGAGAGAGATTCCTACCTTTGCTTTTCAGAAAACCCAACAATTATCTACTGCTCACAATTACAAAAAAATAGCTATAAATGCCTCTGTTCCTGAAATGGTGGAGATAAAAGAGGGATTTTAAGAGAAGTCAGTCTTGGTGACTTAATGACTCATTAAATACTAATTAGTTGTCCTTATGAGATGTTACCTGGGAGTGTTTAAGCTTTTGAGAACATATAATTTCTTTCTTGGGTGTCCATAAGGAGATCCTAGAATATTTTATTAAAATGTTAGTAAGTAGTTGTTATTCTTCCTTAGTATCTCTCAAACCATAGCTTTAAACAGAATTTCTTAGAGAGCTTGTTGTAACAGATTGTTGAACTCCACTTTCTAGCAGTTTCTCAAGTGTGAAATACAGCCTGAGAATTTTAATTTCTGACAAGTCCTCAGGTGATATTTTTTTCTGCTGGTCTGGGAACCAGCCCTAAAGAACCACAGTTGTGTCTGATCCTCTGCCTGTCTATGCTCATCTCACATCCATACAGTGATTGTGGGATTGGGTCCCCCAAAGCATTCACCTTCATTGTTGACCTGATTATTATATAATTAGAATTAGATTTTTGATTTTTTGAAAAAAAATTTTAGTTGTATTTGGACACAATGTCTTTATTCCATTCATTCATTTTTATATGGTGCTGAGCAGCGAACCCAGGTCCCTTCAGGTGTTGGGCAAGAGCTCTACGGCTGAGCCGCAACCCCAGTCCCTAGATTTTTGATTTTATTAATGGCTGATGATCTTCGAACTGCAGATTTATTGTAAATCTTAGTGAAAGCTCTACCATATTATCTAGACTTTTGATCCTGAAAAATCTTGAACTTGTCCTAAAATAGCTCTAAAAAGTCCAGATTTGGATATGCACCACAGTAAAATTATATTTAAAAAAGAATTACTCCTCATAAATTTTTATCTACATGCATGATAGAATCATTTGGGAGTTTTTAAAAAAAGTAGTTATATTTGGATCCCATGCCAGACCAACTGTATGAATTTGTGGTATTGAGCACTAAACACATATAGTTCCTGAAATTTCCCAAGGGATTCTAATGGGCAGCTAGATAATAACCCTGGTGTAAACCCTTGGAGAGAAGGGGGGAACACGAGTCTTTTTAAAGTTCTCTATACTTACTTTAACCTGCTGTTCCTTTTCCTCATCACTGTTAAACAGACTTTCCTACCTCACCCTTCTTTTTAAGCTGGATAGCCACTTCACATGGTAGATAACTTTTTCTGGACTTATTTATCAGAGGGCTTATCCAAGTGCATGCAACAAAAGGCCTTTATTCTTAGGGTAAAGACTATTTTAAAATAACTGTTTAGTTTGGTGTCTTGCTAGTCGTCCCATCTGTTCATGAGTTAGAGCTTCTGATTTTGGTGGTATGCCATTTGCCCTTCCCCACTCCCTTTTCTTAGAAAAGGAATAGGTAGATGATATTTCCAGAGCTCCAGAGTGCTAGAGGGAGATTTAGGAAAGAGCCCGCCCAACAGAATGAATGTTAGTGAATCACTTGATCCAAGCTTTGTGAAATAATACACAGGAAGAATTTCTGCCTTATAACCTTAATACGATAAAGTCTTCTTTCTCTGGCCTGTTACGTTCTCTGTGTTCCTCTGCCACCACCAGCATAATCTTAACCTGTGTGTAGCAGCTCTCTTGTAAGACCTGAAACTCAAATCAACCCTTGATGCTGACTTCAAATAAGAACTGCTTTAGAAAGCAGTGTGGTAATGTTATATACACTTAACATTACTGCAGCCAGGTTCTGAAAAAGAACCCAGAAAGTAGAAGATTCTGAAAATCCTGTAAAATTTCCTATTGAGCTTGGGCCTGAAATCACAGAATAAAGCAAAGCCCCAGTGTACCTTTTACTTTCTTATATTTCCTTTCCCTTTTCTCATAAATTTTTATTCTGTTTTCCTTTTTTCCCCTAATATCTTTTCATGCATTTCTCCCTTGCTCTTTTTTTCCCCCTACCATTATGCCCTCTGATGTATTCATTTTAGACAACTAGTTATCTTGTTTGAGAATTAGCCAACTGTTGGGTTTTTATTCAGTGTGGACCTTGGATAGTCTCCTTTATACTTACTTTGTCTCACTAATTTCTGCAACCTATTTGGTGCAAAGAGCAACTATGATTTAGACTCCCATCAAGGGTAGTCAAAAACAAGACAGCGAGAATTAAAATAATATCTTTAGCCCATCTGTGACCTGGGACTTTAGAGATACTGATAGAGAGATGGCCAAACCATGGCATGCCTATGACAATTTTCCTTTTTCATGCCCAAACAAACAAATACATGTCATAAGTATACCTCAGAACTTTAATCTGATTTTTCTTAACCCAGTACTCCAGGGAGAGGCCACTGGACAGAATGCATCCCCATAATATTTAGTGTGAACTTATAGGGAATTTTTGGTGAGGGGAAGATATTAACAGAAATGCTTCTTTTGAGATAGCTCTTTTGATTAGATATTGAAGATTTCTGCTGACAGATTTCAAATCATTATAGATATTACAGCCCTTTCCTTTATAGGATCTGTTAACATAGATATGTAACATCAATAAAATTTCTAGAAACTGCACAGAGGAAGATTGAGTTTGGGAGAGCCCCAAGACTGATTTAAGGTGAAAGATGTATGCTATTCATGAATTTCACTTCAGATCTTCAGTCTTACCAGGTCAGTTTTTGGAGACATGGGTGTCCTAGAATTGTATTTGACATTTTAAGTGTTTAGTGCTGTATACAGCACTCCAAAGGTGGGGAAGATGTTTATCAATTTAGGTCCAGAGGTGTCCATCTGAGGGTGAAAACATTGGATAGTATCAGAATATGGGCACTTTTGATCAGTAGCAGCTCTTTGTCCTGGAATAAATTGCTTCCTGATCATGATTTATGGGCATGCTTGGTAGAAGAGCTTGTTATAAGCAGTCATTTATCTGTTTTGTAAGTTGACCATCAGAAAGGCTTAAATAATTGTGTGTGTGTAGAAATGTCAAACTGATAGACTTGGGTCAAAGGATTGACATTTTTATATGACTACATTTCCCCCTTCTTTTGGGAAACTGACACTTTGTTTTAAATAGTTCTCTGTTAAAGTTCCTGCTTGAATTAGCGGAGAAGGCATATTCCATGTTTTACTTACGTGGATAGGTATAAGTCTGCCAAGTAGGAATTGTTCTCCTGTCTGTAAGTGTAGAGTTAGCTACTTAACTTCTGAAACACTCAGCTGTGTCTACAATAACAGAAATTGTGTATGTACTAAATGTAAAAGTTGAATCTTCATATAACAGTTTTTAATATAACTTCATACGAAAGTTTTATCTTCATAAAAATATTACATTCTGAAGAATTCATATAATTTGAGTTATTTAAACTTGATTTAGGAACATGTATTATAAAGGTAAACTGTAATAAATCCTTTTGTATGGCGATTTTTTCCCCCCTCTCCTGTTTTGCATCTCCATTTGAAAGTACTCAATTTAATCTGTTTGTATAAGGTAGACTCTTTTATGGTTAAATCATTCCAGTTTATACCTATTGAGATCTAAATTACCAGCCTAAGCTCCTTAGGGGTAATGACAAAGAACCTTGCTATAGGTGCTCAGGAAACCTGCATTCACTTTGTGCACACTTGAGCTCTGTCTCAATTAGTCTGAATATTTGGAATCTTAGAAAAAACATTAAAACATTTAAATATAATGATGTTTGTGTTCATTTGTTGCTCAAAAGAAGTGTGGAGTACTCTGGTGTGTCTGGCAGTGAAGGTTGGCAGCAGCTTCAGAGTTGCCCACATTTCCTACTTTGAGCTCATTCTAGTGGGGGCAGCAGACAAGAATACCAGTGGATCAGTCTAACACACAGTAAATGTTAGGTATCTTTGTTCTTGTGAGTGTGTAGAATGTGTTAACTACTATAATATATGGGATGCTATTTGATGATCTACAGGAGGCCTTATTGATTGTGCTTGGGATTATTAAGGAGGGCTTTATGAAATAAGGACAAGATTTGGCCTGAGATGGTGGCTAAGAGGACTGAGGAGTGAGTCTTTTCTATCTGACAGTGGTAATAATCATCTAGGTCCATAGAGTTATTATGAAGATTACATGAAACAAATGTACAAAGTGTGGCAGTCTTGGTAATTGAGAAATCATCAATAATGATAGCTATCTGTGTCATTAATTCTTTGTTTCTTAAAATAACAGTTATTTGAAGACAGTTAAACTTTATTTTGGAGATGCTCAGAGAGGTTAATTTGCCCGGGGTTTTACAGCTACAACTTGATATGGACAAGGCTTTGAATCTAGATGTCTCTCTCCTGGTTACCTTTTGTTCTCTTTATGCTACTGGGGAGGCCCAAGATGATTCCAGCTGCTTCCTGTTTCATTATCCCCTTAAGTGCCCCACTGAGAGAAGTCTACAACTGCCTGCCCCTCCTTTCTCTGCCTCCTAGTCTTGCCATGAGTCACTGCTGAGCCATTTGTGTCAGAGAAGAAAATGGGGGCTTGTTATTCACATGTAGCAGTCTGCTGTGTGTTCTTGCTTATTTGTCTAGGACACCAGCCGAGAAGTGTTCATCAAGAGACATCATATTTGTTAAGGAACCACATGGTGTATTTTAAAAGCTTTTGCCTCTTTCTGGCATCATGGATTGTGCTTTAGCATAAGAAATAAAGTGATACTGAACCTTTTATTAATAATACACATGTTTTGCATTTAACTTAGAACTGGTTAAATCTGGCATAAAATGGAGATTTGCAAACCAGCCTCCCTGGGATGTTTAGATTCTCTTGTGTTATTTATGCTGAGGATCTTTATTGAACAGGACACTTTCAGATAGTCTTCTGCCTGTAGCCTTTGCTTTGAACTAGATTTTCTTCTTTCATTTTCTCTACTGATGGCATAGATTGCTTTGTTTCACAAGGCTCATAGATACATATAAATAACTGGAATGGAAACTGGCAGTGTTTCAAGCTTTTATATTTTGTACATTTGAGAAAACTGAATGGTCAGTATTTGAAGTTTACATGAAGTTCGATAAATCTGGAGCTCTTTGAAGATCACATAGAAATCATAGTTACTTTATAGACAAACAGGCCTAAAGTGGAAGATGATGATGATGAAAGCAGCAATAGTGCTAACACTTTCTCAGCCACTCAGTGTTCAAGGTGCTTTATGTGTTGCCTTGTTTGGTCCTTATAATTGCTTTATTTGGATGTTGATATTAATACTGTTTTCATATCACCGATGAGAAAAGAGAGGCATAGAGAAGTTTAGTTATTTGCCCAGGCCACACAACTGGCAAGTGATAGAGCTCATAGTTGCACACAGGACATCTGACTCCACCCAGAACCTTTGCTTTTCTGTCATGTCACTATGTTGTAGCTTGTCAGGAGTCACAAAGCTGGGCAGGAAGACTGCAGGACCAGAATTCTAGTGTTTTGATGGCTGAACTACATCACTAATATATATATATATATTTTAGCTCTGGAACTCTGCTTTATTTAGTGGATAGCATAACCAAATACAAAAGCAAAAACTGAAGTTTCTGTGGTTTATGTAGGGTAGGAGGGGCTTTGACCATGCATTACGTTTAGTCAGCCTTTGCTGTGGTTTCTGAGAAACCATCATGGGGCTTAGTTTTAAACCCTGGCTTAATTAGGGTTATGAGCTTCAGATTAATATTTACTTGCCAGAATTGAAGTCATCATAGGTAACAGATTATTTTTGGTCATATCTGTCCCATTATCTGTTGCTTTTGTGCCTACTGGATGCAAACAAATGCTCAAATTCTGTTAGCTGCATTATTGTAGGTTTGCAGCATTGCTGGGGGAAATCAGAATTCAGTGTGTGCTGAATAAAGGCCTTCCTGAATACTCCCCCCTCCCCCAGGGGTCACTGAAAACCTCTGGGATGGTATTGGCATTCTGATCTACCCATCTTGAGGACAGTGAATTGCTGACTTTCATTGCCTGTCGCATTGTTTCTGTTGTCAAGTTGTTGTACAGTCAAGCAAATCACCTGTTTAGATCCCTGTGAGCCAGGTCTTGCTGCCCACCCACATAAGAAATAAGCAAACAATGTAAAAAGGAAAATGGATTTAATATGGTTTGATGAGATAGATGAGAAGCAGCTAGATTGTTTGTCAGTCCTACAGAAATGGTTGCAATTTGTAGAAACAAAAGCCAGGCAATACACATATGTTTATTTACCTATGCTGTGATATCAATTTCAGTTTATTTGGTGCTGCTAGAGCCAGGTGGTAATTTTCGATTTTTACTTATTTATTTTTAAGTTTCCAATCTCAGTATGAGGAAATTCAGGAGGTAAAACATTTTTGAACTTTTGATTTCAAAGGAACTGTGTTTTACTTGGCATTTTATAATGTCTAATGATCATCTCTCCCTAGATGATCTAGTTTTTTCTGCAGTTTTGAACTCCATTTCTGTAGCATAGGTAGCTGTAGCTCAATACACATTGGTAGAATTGTTTTGATCACTTTTTAGGGTTCCGGACTGTAGGCATAGATGCATTCGTCAAACGGGTTGAAAGTGACTTGATGTTAGAATAACTTTTAGAGCAATGTTGTCTTTGTCTGTGTCCAAGTCACAGACAGAATAAAGGCATGAAAATTGGTTTAGTTGGTATTCTAGTTTGGTTAAAAAAAATGAACCTGAGGTTCATATTCCTTTTGAAATTTATGGATGAAAATAACAACAAAACCCTCTAGTTTTTAGGAAACCTTCTTCTCCATTAAACACGTTCTTCTTTTGTAAAGATAGTTGGAGAAGTCAAATAGTAGGGGAAATATTCAGGAAAAGCAGGCCTTAAGCAAGAGGAACTGCATCAAGGGCTTAGCTTCTATTTCTCATGGGCTTCAGATTTGTATGTGAAGGAAGTGTGTCAGAAGAGTGCACTGTCTGAGGCCCAGGAGCTTAGAGAGTGAGAAGAGAAGAAGGGAGGCTGGGTGGTGGTGGTGGTGGTGAGTAGGGGGAGAGAAAGTAGGTCTGGGCCAGGGGTTCTTGGTGTGTAAACCTTGGACCACCAGTACCACTTGAGAACTTAATAAAAGTGTCAATTCTCAGGTTTCACCTCAGACCTACTGCATCAGAAACTGTATGGACCAGACCCAGCAGTTGTGTTTTTAGAAATGGCTACTTTGCTAAGCTTTTTTTCATTTTGCTAGCTTGAATATTCTTCTTTGATTCAAGTTTTTGTGGATAACACTTTGATCATGTGTTACTGAGCAGCTCTGTTGAGGAAACATATAGAAATCTTGTATTCTGAAAAGCATTTCTCAGTTAAATGGCATGTTTTATTAGTGTCTGTTGCTTTTGTTCAGATTGAGCTCTGAAATAAAAGTAATATTCTCATGCAGCCTTGAGCTTATTAATAGCCATTTCATTGTTTAGTGGTAATATAAAACATCTGATACCTGAAGAGGAAGTGCTTAAGGAAAACACATAATTGTTGAGTGTTCCAGTAGGACGAACGTTGTGAAGCCTACAGATTACTGAGATTAAGAAAATAAATGTTGAGCCAGGTGTCGTGGTGCATGCCTGTAATCCCAGCAATTTGGAAGGCTGAGGCAAGAGGATGCTGAGTTCAAAGCCAGCCTCAGTAACAGTGAGGTGCTAAGCAACTCATTGAGACCCTGTTTCTAAATAGAAAAAAATAAGGCTCAGGATGTGGCTCAGTGGTTGAGTGCCCCCTGAGTTCAATCCCCAGTACCAAAAACAAACAAACAATGTTGAGTTTTGTGGTGATTTTAAAGAGTCAAAATCTTGGTTTAGTTATGTTATTGATTCAGTTTAAAGAATAGTGGGATATATTCTTAAGCTTTTGGATAATAACTTGACTCATTAAAGCTATGGATTCACAGAGAAGTTTGTAAGTAATTTTTTAGTTTTCTGGCTTATTTTATTCATTTCTGTTTGAAGATGCATTGTCTAGAATTTCTTATTTAGGAACTTGAATGCAGGTTAAGACTACTCTATATGGAAATTGATTGGTATCTCAATATTATTATTCGGATAAAAATTCAGTGGAGGGCTAAGGTTGTGGCTCAGCTGTAGAGCGCTTGCCTAGCACACTCGAGGAACTAGGTTTGGTCCTCAGCACCACATAAAAACAGAAACAAATAAAAATAAAGGTATTGTGTCCAACTACAACTAAAAAAAAATTAAAAAAATCAATGGATTTTCTTTAAAGGTTGGCAAAAGTGAATGGGAATGCTAGCACTAGAGAATGTGATTTTGTAATAAACATGTCACCAAGTCAGCCTGCTTCAATTAATGTGTCTCTCTCCTGAGGACATACCTGAGAGTAGCATGTATATACTGAGCCTGTTATTGCTTAGAACATCCTCTTTGGGAATTTCCCTTGGAGCTTTAGGATGAATTGTTTTTAGAAGTACCCAAGAGTTTTCTGCAGCTTGTTTTGATGTAAGTGATTAAAGTGCATAGTTCATTTTTTTTTTTAATCACAGAAGAGTGAGAGGGAATGATGGGTCCTTTTGTTCCTCTTTGTGGTGTGTGATGTGAGTTGGAGTTTCAAAGCAAGTATTTCAGAAGTAGTTTGCTTTGTTCAAACTCTCCAATCCTAAACCATTGGTAATACCAGTTAGTATTCCTTATTTTTCCTATTTGATTGGGGTGGATATTTTTCCATGGGGCTCTTCCTTTAGTCATTAACCATGATATTAAGTGTTTGAGCTTATAGTCCTATGATCTCAGCAGCAGGCTCGATTCAGATGTTTTGACTTAAACATATGGTCATAGCATCACCCAAAACAGATAAATGGCTGTGAATCCCCAATGGCTGATTCTTCACTGGCTGTCTGTCCCAATTCAGGACTTCAGAAAGGTATAAAACTTCATGGACAGCCAGGCAGAATGGCTAGAGTTTATTCAAGAATTGGTAGGTGCTGGGAGTGGTGCAGTGGTTCACACCTGTAATCCCAGCAGCTTGGGAGGCCAAGGCAGGAGGATCAGGAGTTTAAAGCCAGCCTTAGCAATTTAGTGAGGACCAAAGCAAATCAGTGAGAGCCTGTCTCTAAATAAAAATATTAAAAAGGGGCTGGGGAATGTGTCTTGGTGGTTAAGCACCTCTGGATTCAATCCCTGGTTCAAAAAAGGAAAAAAAAATTGGTGGGGACCTGAGATTAATATTGCTCTGTGTGTAGGCTGATAATGTAGGATATGTCAGGTGGCAGGATGATATCCACGTAGAGTTTGGGTAGCTGGCTACATTTGGTACCCTTCTCACATTCTGTGCAAGGGACTCTGGGCTTTCTGTCTAGGATAAGATGAGACTGGGATTCAATATGTGATCCAGCCCTAGAGGAAAGGTGGTTGGAATAGCATGGTTGGCCTTTAGCTCTTCCAGTGGACCTCAAAGAAATGGTAAATAAATATTTTCTACATGAATTAAATAAGGAATGTTAAGTGATAATATGTTATGAAGTGAACCACATCAAATGGGTTCATGGGTTCAGATCTAGTGGAGAGGCATTTGTGCTGAAATGGAGAATAATGAGGATGGGGGTGGTGTTATACAGGGGATTGTTTTTTGGGCAGAATTCTTCATCAGTAGGTGTCTGTAAGAGGTCAAAGTTTAGGAAATCTGTTAGAGAAGATTATAAACCCACTAGAAAAGGAAACGTTTGTATTGTTCAACACTAAATACTTGATGCAGTACCAGAAAATGGTAATTGTGGTTCAAATATTTGTTGAATGGGCAAAAGCATTGATTAGATGAATTAAGAGAATGTGTGGTGATGATCCAGGACACAGCAGTGACTTGAGGCATTTGTGGAGTGACCAGTTGAAGGTGATAGGTAGGATGTTAATATTTCAGATTCCTTTACAAAGGCAGCTTTCTGAGTTGTTTCCTTTATCAATGAGGGTAGATTCTGATGACTTAGCTCAAAAAGTAATCAGTCAGTATTTGCAGTACTACTTGTGTCCATTTTAGACATGAGGAATCTGAGATTGAGAGGTGAGGTAATTTACATGACAGTTCATAAGCAAGTCCTCAAACTATTGAGTGCCATCTTCTCTTTGTTTCAGCAGTCAATGCTAAGATAGTTTTGTTTTGGATGTGGTTTGTTTAATTATATATATATATATATATATTTTTTTTTTCCTTGTTTGAGTGATTAAGCATGAGAGAAATGAATTGGGGAAAATACACATATTGGCCAATCCTTGGTGCACTACTTAATCCCCTATTTATCATTTGCTAATTTAATTAATAATTAAGATGATAAAACTAATGAGTATAACATTTGTGATTTTAAAAAAAATCCCCATTCTACTTAATGGACTGCAGTTATTAGAAATAAGAACCCCAGTTAATCTTAATATAGGCTATTTATTTAGGAAAGGAGATATTTCAAATGAAATTAGCCTTGGCCCTGTATTGTTTTGCTGGAGACCCAATAGTTAATTGTTATTGCTATAAGGAATGTATCAGAAATGTATCAGTACAATCTTACTAACTGAATGAGAGAAATTAAACAGATATGCACAGATAAACCCAAAATGTGCCTGAGGAGGAAGTGGTCTTAGAGCTTTTAGTCAGTCAGTGAAGTATTTGGTACAGATGGGTTTAGCAGATAAAACTCATGGTTTTCAGAAGTCATCCCAAGACAGCAGAGAGGAAACATGACAGACACTGGAAAGAGACCCTCTCTCAGATGATGAGTAATATATATTTTATACTCATATTAATATTTCATTGGAGAGAAGGTCAAAATCTACATTTAAATGGAAATATTTAAAAAGCAGAAGCATAATATTTGGCTAAGTGAAACACTCAGGGTTTTCAAGAACACAAGCTGTACCCCTGGGACTTCAGTGCTGCAGATCTGATGTTTCTTAGAGCATGCTGGAATGTTTGAATTACTTTAGTCTTGGGAGTAGATCTTAGCCCTGGCACTTGGGAGTCTTAATTCTTCCATTCTGCTTCCATTTGACCCTGAAATTATGCCACATATTACCTAACATCATGTCTTATGAACAGTGATCTCTCTGTCCTATCAGGTTATTTAAATCACTAGTAATTCATTTTCCTCAATCTGTGAAATGGACAAAATAGGATCTGGGGAATGAGCACAGATGCTTTCAGTTTTAAGTAATGGGAAAGCCAGTGTCATGACAAGAACTCAGGAATAGAGGGGGTCTCAGGGTTGATTTCAGAGGCTCAAAGTTTAAAGCTCTGTTTATTCCTTTCCCCCTCTGCCATTTATATAGTGTGTTACATTTTACCCTCAGGCTTGTGAACTGTTGGTTGTAAGATGGATGGCTGTTATTGTTCCAAGAAATAATGTCTTCATGGCATTTAAACAAGGAAGGATGCCAGGAGCAAAAGAATCTTCCTGGTTCTTGTTTTTCTCTTGTTAGGGGGAAGATCTGCCTCAGCCTCCCTCCCCTGTTGAAGTCCATAGAACATTTGCCCTTAAGTCTCATTAAGCAGACCAGGCTTCTGCCCTCATACCACTGTCCTTATCAGTGATGATCAGAGTCAAGGTGACCTTGATTGACTGAGAGTGCTCATGTTTGGTTTCTGCAAACTCAGGGCTCTATTATTAACCAACAATTGAGGGAAAGGGCTTTGCCCTGTCATACTTGATGCACTTGTGGGAGCTGCTGAGTGTGGAATGAAGATGCTAGAAAAGTCTTGTCTTCCTGGTACTTACTGCATGCTGTGTTTTACAAATGATTATAGTGGAAGGAGTCAGATAAGTCTGGAAAAGGAGAGTTAGTGATTTTGGCCTCTTCATAGACAAATCATGGCAGTAAGAAGTTTTATAAATGAAAGGAGGATCCAGTTCCCTAAAGATGTGTTTAGTGAGTGAGCACCAGATAGCGCGGCCTGTGCTAAACCTAGATAGAATTGGATTGAGCTGTTTGTCCAGAACTTTCATGTTCCTTCTTCTGTGAACCTTCCTCTCCTGAATTTTCATCACATGCCTCCTGGGATTCATACTGTGGTTTTGTTCTGACAGTAATTGTGGACAGTTCAGTTTTGGTAGGCACTTGAGACAAAAATATATTATATGACACATGCCGGGTGGGATGGTACCTGCTGGTAATCTCGGTGACTTCGGAGACTGATGCAGGAGGATTGCAATTTCCAGGAGGGTCTTAGCAACATAGCAAGACCCTGTTTCCAAAATAAATAAATAAGTAGATATATAAATAAATAAGTTTTAGGGCTGAGGTTGTGGCTCAGCGGTAGAGCGCTTGCCTAGCATGTGAGAGGCCCTGGGTTCGGTTTGATCCTCAGCATCACATTAAAGTAAAGGTATTGTGTCCAACTACAACTAAAAAAATAAATATTTAAAAAAATAAAATAAAATGTTTTTAAAGGGTTATGGATATAACTCACTGGTAAAGTGTCCTGGGTTTCTATCTCCAGTATGCCTTTTTCCCCAAAAATAAAATACAAAAGACATAGAATTCTTGGCTTTAAGCGTCCCTTGGTGAGGAGCTTCACTATTCTGGGTCCTGTTGCCTCTTGACAGAATGTGGATTTACATTAAGTGAACTCCTTATCATCTCTTATTCTCAAGGGGTCTCTTTCTCTCTTTCCGTTCCTCCCTCCCTCCCTCCCTCCCTCCCTTCCTCCCTTCCTTCCTTCCTTTCTTCCTTCCTTCCTTCCTTCCTTCCTTCCTTCCAAACTGGGGAATAAACTTGGGGGCACTTGACCACTGAGCCACATCCCCAGCCCTATTTTGTATTTACTTTATTTAGACAGAGGGTCTCACTGAGTTGCTTAGGGCCTTGCAGTTGCTGAGGATGGCTTTGAATTTGAGATTCTCCTGTCTCAGCCTCCAGAGCTGCTGGGATTACAGGTGTGTGCCACCATGCCCTGCCTAACTCTCAAGTGTTATGATTTTTTTTTTGTTTTATTTTTGATCAGTGATTTTAAAAAAAAAAAAGTTTTTTTTAAACTTTATTTTATTTATTTATTTGTATGTGGTGCTTAGGATTGAACCTTCTGCCTCACACATGCTAGGCAAGTGCTCTACCACTGAGTCACAACTCTAGCCTGGTCAGTGTCTTTTGTTATCCTATTCAACATACATTTTGCTTCCAGGCAGGCTGTTTTTCACAAAGCTTGCCAGTGTTAAGTATGGTCTAGGGAAAGCATACAGATAAAACCCCAGTGTTAAGTATGGTCTAGGGAAAGCATACAGATAAAACCATAGCTGACAACTCATGATCATTCTGGACTGTAACCTCTCTTAATTGCATTACTTTTGTTTGTTTTGCAGTCAGCTGAGAAAAACATTGCCCAGGGTGGGGGTTAGTGAGTATTGCCCAGGTGTACTTTACCACTGAGATATGTCCCCAGATCTTTTTAACAACTTTTATTTTTCGAAAGGGTCTTCCTAAGTTGCCCAGGCTGGCCTCCAGCGTGGGGATTGAACCCAGGAATGCTTTACAAAAAATGAGCTACAATTCAGCCCTTCTTATTTTAATTTTTAAAATATTTACTTATTTTTTAGGTGTAGATGGACACAACACAATGCCTTTATTTCTATGTGGTGCTGAGAATCAAACCTGGGTCTCGCCCAAGCAAGGCGAGCACTCTACCACTGAGCCACAATCCCAGCCCCTAATTTTTTTTTTTTTTTAATTTTGTAACAGGGTCTCATAATGTTGCTGAGAATCTTGCTGAGTTTCTGAGGCTGGCCTCAAACTTGTGATCCTTCTCCCTCAGCCTCTTGAGTCACTGGAAATACAGGCATGTGCCACCAAGCTTGGAGTCAGATGAAATTTCTGAGAACAGCATTTGAAAGGTGACTTTTAGAGACTTGCATGATTAGACATTTTGTCATGTTCTTCCTTTAGTCAAACACCTCTTCCTTTAATCTGTGCCTGGCAGCAGGCCCAGAATCCACACTGATAACAAATACTAATACCTTTTGAGCATTCACTACTATACAGGTATTCTTTCATTTAATCCCCCATGGATTCTTTCTGATCTAGGCTTTGTTAATTCCCATTTTACAGATGACAAAAGGATAGAGAGGAATCATCTGTCTTGTCTGTCTTGTCTATCAATCAATCAAGCAGTACTAGCTATTGAACCTAGTGCCCTAGGCAAATTAGGCAAGCAGTCTGCCACTGAGCTATATCCTCAGTATTTTTTAAAACAATTTATTTTGGAATAATGCCTTACTAAGTTGCCCAGGATGGCCTTGAACTTGAGATCCCTCTGCCTTAGCTTCCTGAGAAGCTGGGATTACAGGCACTTACCAACATGCCCGGCACAAATTGAGTAATTCGAGCAATATCATCTAATAGTCAAGACAGGACTAGAATCTAGGCAATTGCAGGACAGAGTTTAAGCTCTTAATCCTGCAGCATAACTCATTTTTAATTTCTTCTTCTTTCCCTGACTAGTTGTTTATATAGTTGCTTTAGAATATTATTGCATGATTAGAGTGTACTATGTAGAGATGAAAAGTTATAAAGTATTAGAACCTTAAAACAAGAACTTATCTGTTCATTCTTTATTCATTTATTCAGTCTTTAAGTCATCACACTGAGTGTTAGGGATTCAGAGAGCAGCAGACCTAATGTCCTGAGTTCACCAAGCCATGTGAAAACTGTGTCTGAAATTTTTGGTTCCCAGTAGATTCTATGATTCGTTGTAGGTTGTGGTGAACACTTTGCATTTCATTCTACATGTGATGAGTTCAGAGTGTAACATACTTGGTTCCACCTTGGGCTCAGTACTAATATTGCATTTCTTAAGGATCTACTTTGTCTTCTTTATTCTATTCACTTCCCTGACATTTTTTTAACGCCTTCAAATTTATTGTACAAAAGGGTAGAGCCCCAGAAATGAGAATGTATGAGTTTATTTTTATACTGTGGTCTACGAGATTGGAATTAAAACTACTCTAAGATATCATTTCACTCTAGTCAGAATGGCAGCTATCAAGAATACAAACAACAATAAGTGTTGGTGAGGATGTGGGGAAAAAGGTACACTCATACATTGCTGGTGGGACTGTAAATTGGTGCAACCAATATGGAAAGCAGTATGGAGATTCCTTGGAGATCTGGGAATGGAACTACCATTTGACCCAGCTATCCCTCTCCTCAGACTATATCCAAAGGACTTAAAAACAGCATACTACAGGGACACAGCCACATCAGTGTTTATAGCAGCACAATTCACAATAGCTAAACTGTGGAGCCAACCTAGCCCTTCAGAGGATGAATGGATAAAAAAAAAATGAGGTATATATACACAATGGAATAATCCTCAGCAATAAAAGAGAATGAAATCATGGCATTTTCAGGTAAATGGAATGGTGTTGGAAAAGATAATGCTAAGTGAAGTTAGCCAACCCCCCCCCAAAAAAAAAATGTGGAATGTTTCCTCTGATATAAGGAGGCTGACTTATAGTGGGATAGGGAAGGGGAACATGGGAGGAATAGATGAATTCTAGATAGGGCAGAGGGGAGGGAGGGTAAGGAAGGAGGCAGGGGATTATCAAGGATGATAGAATGTGATGGACATCATTATCCAAAGTATGTAAGAAGACACAAATTGGGTGTCAACCTACTTTATATACAGAGATATAAAAAAATATGGTATATATGTGTAATAAGAATTGTAATGCAAAAAACCAAAAACAAAGTACATGCACAAAGATGAATTGATGTGAACATACTTTATATACAAAGATATGAAAAATTGTGCTCTATATGTGTAATAAGAATTGTAATGCATTCTGCTGTCATATTTTAAAAAAATAAAATCAATAAAAAAGAAAATTTGCATTTAAAAAAAAGGACTTTTCTCTGTATTTTGTGAGAAGCACAACAGAAAGTTGAGCAAAAGATAACTGAATGTGAGAGTGACGAGGGAAGCCACAGAAGAAGGATGTGGACACAGAAGTTGTGGACTCTGAACTTGCAGAGGCCCAACAGAGCTCTTTATTTCTAGCATCTGAAATAGCTCTGCCCCTGCCCTGTTTTCACCCAAGTCCCAAGTGATCCTTTTTCCCTCTTCCCTGTTCTTTCCCTTTTTAATCTAAGGACCTTCCTCCTCCCAGTGATTTATTTTGGAGAGTGAAAGTGTGAAGGTGGCTTTGATTTTACCGACAGAGAAAATGAGGCAAGGAAGAAAAGGAGCGGCCATCTATAAGCCATTATGGATTCTCAGAATTTTGTTATAGATCCTGTGGTTTGGTATAAGTGTCAGGTGCCCCAGTTTCCCCTTCATTGCCCTTGGTTTGGGTATTTTTGCCTGAGAGTGGCAGCTCCAATCCAATGGAAGAGTTCCTTCTAATAGCAGTGAAGCCAGTTACAGTCTATACTGTATTGCCCCTACTCACACCCCATAAGGAATTGTAAATAGTACTGTAATGTTGTCTCAGTCATTTGTTTTGATGTATCTGAGCTTTTAATAAATCTGCCACACAGCTTGCTTAATAGGAATATGAGAGTAGAGCTTACTGCCAGCACCTGCTAGTAAATTATAATGCATTCATCTGTTTTACAAGAGAATTAAATGTTTGTTCTCTTTTAAAGGCTTGTGACTATACAAGGGTGTGTGCATGTGAGAGCGTGTATCATCTTCTGATACCCATGCCCTCCAAAGTTCAGTAACAACCCCAGGTACCTAGGGAACATCTGTAACCAGAGCCATATGAATTAGAGTGCTCCCAGGTAAACCTATCATTATTGGACTCTGCTCTGTGTGCAGTATCCTAAGCAATATTTATTGAATTACATTTTTGCTGCATTCCGGCC
Organism: Urocitellus parryii; assembly: GCF_045843805.1. Lineage (NCBI taxonomy): Eukaryota > Metazoa > Chordata > Mammalia > Rodentia > Sciuridae > Urocitellus > Urocitellus parryii. The sequence continues at coordinate 24,764,640 of NC_135539.1, read as the reverse complement.
GCAGCAAAATAACCGGGGGGTAAATCTCAGTCCAGGTAAGTTCTGTAGGCAGCTAGCTTAAATCACAGTCCAGGTAAGTTTTGCATGCAGCTAGCTCGATCCGAAGTCTCCTCTGGTTCTGAGCAACACTGGGAATTCTTTCACCCTCATCCTCACCGTCACTGGGATGAAGGCAGGAACTCCCACAATGATGCTAAAGAAAATCCTGTAGTATTCCAGCAGGCGCTAAGAAAACAACCTTCTGAACAATTTAGTACATTATCTCAAGGTTTTTTACATTTGAAATAAGCCTTAATGGTGCTCATTATTCATCAGCCTCCAGGTGTGGGAGAACCATTATAGTTTAGTTATTGGCATTGAAAATGATCAAACTTCTTCCCCTGCAGCATCCCTGGCAGCCCCAGATGGCCTGGGGAGAGTCCGGGGAGTGTTCCTGACTCAAACTGCCACTGGGCACAGGGAGCAAGAGCCCTTGAGATGGAGACCTTGCCTCTGGGTCAGGTTTGGATTTGGGCTCTGGCAGTGGAGTCTTGCTGCGCTGTGACTGGGTCGCACGTGGCAGCTGCCTGGCCAATTCAGGCACCCTCCGGTAACAAAAAGTATTCAGTAATACCCTTTTGCTGCAACTTTTTTCCTGATAATCCTCCTTCTTCTGAGCTTTCTTTTTCTTTCTGACTAGAGTTCCTGGGCTCTTATCAACACATGCCCTAACTATTCTTGGTTCCACTGGGGTGCCTCCTTTTTTCAACAATTTACTTAATACCCCTTCCATATTTTCCTCACAAAGACAATACAACATTTCAAGACAAAACAAGACACAAACATACTGTATCAATTGTCTCCATTTTCTCAAAATGGCCATTTTTCTTCTCGCCCTATCTAGGGACGAGCAGATTTGCTCCCGTCCTATCTAGGGACGGGCAGCTTTTTTTCTCCTTTACTTACCCCGAGTGTCCTGGTGCCGGCCCCACCCCCCCGTACGGGCCACCATCTGCAGCAGTCCGGCTGCAGCAAAATAACCAGGGGGTGACGAACAACTTGTGTACATTGATACAGCAGGAGTGGGAGCCATTTATTGTAGGACAGGAGGGGTATATATACATTCCACACAGCTTATCTTAATTAACATAAACTAGATACAGCAGTCAACCATTAAGGAATCTCCACACTTAATGGCTCGCTGGTGTTACTTCACAAACCACTCCCTCTACAAAATGCCAGGCATCATCTTGACTTGTTTACAGACTCTAACACATTTTTCTTTCACTTTGAAGCATTCTGTGAAATACAAGTTCTATTTCTCCCTCCTCTTTTTTTCCCTTAAGACTGTCTACGGAAGGAATATTAGATAAATCATATATCTGGAATGAGTAATGTTTAATTGTGTGCAAAAATGAGTTAGCCTATTTTATTTGACTTTTATGTTTACATTGGAAGTGGACCCCTCTCCTTTTCTACACTGTTGACTTAATTTATTAAATAATCTTAAGAAGAAGAACCTGAGTGCCAATTAACTGTGCTTCAGGAGCTGTAGCGTCCTTGTTTTGTGACTTTGGACAACTTGTGTAGGCTTTTTGAATTTAATTTTTATTTTGAATTTTGAAATAATTGCAGATTTACAAGAGGTAATAAAGATAGTATAGAGAAACTCAGGATGCTCTTTACCTAGTATGATGAATGTGAATATTCAGTCACGGGTAGATTTGTGTAACTGCCACTGCAGTCAAGGTGTAGAATTAATTAGTCTACCAAGATCTCCCTGGTGCTTCCCTTCAAGTAAGTATCTTTCATCTCTTTTTCTTCTCCTCCACTGTCCTTAATTCCTGGGAACTACTAATCTGCATTTTATCTTTATAATTTTTTTCAGAAATTAACACACAAATCATTGCATATTTATTTATAAGTATAAATTATATTTTATTGTATAAATAACAAAAATATTATTGTAGATGAAACATAGTATGTGGCCTTTGAAAATCATGTTTGCTTGTGGAGGAGGTGCTGATTTTGGGTCAGTAAAACTGACTGTTTTACTCAGTGTAATGCCTTTGAGATTCATCAAAGTTAGTGCTTCTACCAATAGTTGATTCCTTTTTATTGGTGAGTAATGATAGTCAGCTTTTCATCTCTGTGACCAAAATACCCAGAAACAACTTCCAGGAGGAAAAGTTTATTTTGGCTCATGGTTTCAGAGGTTTGATCCTTAGTCACAAAGCTAAATTGGTACTCACCTCTGTGACTGAGCATCATGGCTGAACACGTTGTTGAGAAACTACTCCTGGGTGTTGGGAAGCATAGGAGGTGGGGGCTGCCTAAGATGAATCCCTCCAGGGCATGCCCCAGTGACCTATTTTCTCTACCATGTCCCACCTGCCTACAATTACTACCTAATATGCTAGTTCTTTAAATTATTAATTCATCAAATGGATTAATTCATTGATTAGGTTCCTGTTCTCATAATCTATTAATTTTACCTGTGAGCATTCCTGCATTGACACAGAAGCTTCAGGGGGACACTTCATATCTGAACCATGATACTTAACTGAGAAACATTTTGGTTGTTTTCACTTTGGAGCTATTAGAAATCAAGCTGCTAGTGGGAATAGGGGTGTGGTGGCACCTCTAATCCCAGCAGTTTAGGGGATTAAACTAAGGCAGGAAGATCTAGAGTTCAAAGCCAGCCTCAGCAACTTGGGGAGGCCCTAATCAATTTAGTGAGCCCCTGTCTCAAAAAATAAAAAGGGCGGGGGATATGGCTTAATGGTTAACACCCCTAGGCTCAGTCTCCAGAAAAGGAAGAAAGAAAAGAAATTAAGCTGGTATCTTATGAAAAATCCCCTGCTTTCTATGGACATAGTTTTTATTATTATTATTTTTTAATGGAATAAGTGTCTAGAATTGCTTTTTCTGGGTCTTAATGATAAGTATATGTGTAACTTTTAGAAAGTGCTAAACTTTTCCAGAGTTTCTATTACTATACATTCCTAGCAGAAGTATATGAGAGAATCAGTTTCTCAGAATCCTTGCCAGGAAATTTTCTCTTTTCATTTTTTGCACTGTTGGGTATTGAACCTGGGTCCTTGTACATGCTAGGCAAATATGCTACCATTAAGGTATTTTGTAGTGTTTTTCATTCTTTTAAACTTTTCTAATAGGTGTGTACTGATATCTTATTGTGATTAATTCACATTTCCCTAATGGCTTGTGATATTGCATACCTATGTGCTCATTTGTCATGTGTGTATCCTTTTTGGTGAAATGTCCATAAATATCTTTTGCCCACATCTTTGGGATTATTTGCTTTTTACTGTTAAGTTTTCAATATTCTTTATATATTCTATATATGAGTACTTTGTGTTGGTTCTTTCTCTTAATTTGGGTCCTTTACAGAGCAAAAGTTTTAAATTTTGATGAAGTCAAATTTATCAGCATTAAAAAAAATGGATTTTGCTTTTGGTGTGATGTCTAAATCTCTTCACCGAACCTGTGCTACTGAAGATTTGCTCCTATATGTTCGTCTTAAACTTCTATAATTTCAACTTCACATTTAAATGTGGGGTCTATTTGGAATTAAGTTTTGTATAAGCTATGAGATTTAATTGTGGTTAGCATACTGAAAATAATTTTTTTAGCATTTTTTTGCCTATGAATATTGAATTAGTTATTCTAGCACTATTTATTTACTTAAAGAACTTTCTCCATTGATTTGCTTTTGTAGTTTTATAAAAATTGGTTTTAATTGTGTGGATCTCTTTCTCAGTTCTCTAACATATTTATAGTTGTGTTTTCATCATTACTGTTAATTATTATATCTGTAGAATAAATTGTGAAATCATGGAGTGATTCCTCCCACTGCTATTTTGGTTCTTTTCCATGTAAAGCTGTCTTTCCATATGAGTTTTAGAATAGCCTTGTCTACATCTATAACAGTCTTTGGATTTGGTAGGAATTAGGTTAAATCTGAATATCAGTTTTGGGAATGTCAACATTTTAGATTTATTGAGCCTTCTAATCCATGAACACTGTATGCCTCTCCCTTTTAAAAATGATCTTTAATAAGCATTCTGTACTTTTTAGTGTGCAAGTCCTGTATGTATTTTGTTAGATTTTGTCCCTAATTATTTTACTTTTTCTGAGCCATTATAATGATGTTGTGATTTTAATTTTGTTTTCCACATGTTCCTTATTAGCATATTGAAAATCACTTTTGTGTGTTGATATTACACCTTTGACTTAGTAGAACACCCTTCTATATGTTTTTCAGTTAATTTCTTGGGATTTTATATACAAAAGATACTCTTCTCTACAAATGGGGACAGTTTCATTGCTTGTTGATCTCTATGCTGTTTATTCAAAATGTTTTCCTCTGTACAATCAGAGTTACAATGTAAAGATACAAAATTTTCTTTAGTTGTCAAATATAATTTAGAAAATTAAGTGTCTCTCTTGTCTGCTTCTGGTACTTAAAAGATAAGAATATAAGATCTCTTGTCATAGTCCCATATGACCCCGAGGTTCTGTTCATTTTATCCCAACTCTTAATATTTGTAGTTTTATTATTATGGGGCAGACCACTCAGAAAATGTTTCAAGTCAATTTTGTCTGAATTGGAGAGTCTTTATTTAGCTGCCAGAGTGACTGTTCCCTGTGACCCAAACTTGTTTCTGCAAGGAACAGCCATGAGCGTGAGCCTTTCATGGTATTTAAAGGCAAAAACCGCAAAAACTGCATCCATGTTGGCATAACAGCAATCAAGTAAGCAGGGGTACACTAGCTGAATTGAGCCTTCAGAGAAACAATGCAGTGTCCATTATATTTTCATTTTGGGTACATTTGGTATTTTCTATGGGACTTTCCATAATCATAAGCAGAAGGCAAGTGGGCCAGAATGACCCTAATTGAGTATAAGTCAAAGAATGGTTACTAACAACTACAAGGTCAATCTCTGACAAGGTTATATTGTATCAGAATCGCCATTTTGTGTTGCCAAACATGCTGTGCTAAGCAACTATTGATAGGTACAGAGGCGGGGTGTTCCCATGGGATAAGCATTTCTTTATCTATCTATCTATCTCTATCTATCTATCATCTATTCATCTATTTTTAATTATATAACAGCGGGATGCATTACAATTCTTATTGGGATAAGCATTTCTTATATGACATGGAGTCACAGGGTAAAATGGAGTCAGTTTGTCATTGCCCATACAGCCTGACCCATAATATTATTATATATGCTTTAAGTTTTTTATTACTTGGAAGAATTCTATACACAGTTTACCATTTTAATCTTTTTTTGGGGGGGAGGGGTGTTACCCAGGATTGAACTCAGGGCCACTTGACTACTGAGTCACATCCCCAGCGCTATTTTGTATTTTATTTAGAGACAGGATCTCACTGAGTTGCTTACCACCTCACCTTTGCTGAGGCTGGCTTTGAATTCCTGATCCTCCTGCCTCAGCCCCCTGTGCCACTGGGATTATAGGCACGCACCAATACGCCTAGCCATTTTAATCATTTTAAAAGATATGCTCCAGTACCATCAAATTCACAAAGATGTTTAACTATCATCCCTATTTGATGAATTGTCTCATCTGCCCAAACAAGAACTTCATATCCATTAAAGAATAATTCCCCTTCTCCCTTCAGCCCCTGGGAAGCTTTCACATCTATTCTGTTTCTCTAAATTTGTCTTTTTATCCTTTTGTGTCTATCACTTGGTGTTATAGTAATTGCTTGTCACAGTATTATTAAAATTTTCTTTGTTTTTAAGCTTGAGCCAGGTTTGTTTATTCATTCATTTGTTGACAGCACTGGTTGGGGTGAAAGTCCAGACTCCACTGACATAGTGTGGTGGATTTGTGGAACCTTGTTACTTCTAGTTAGAGATGGCAGTCTTGGCTCCCCATTCAGACTTCTGTGACTGAGAAGTGGAAGGTGGTGGGTAGAAATACTGTTCCTAGGTATAGTCTATACTTCTCATTTGTCTTGGCTAGGTGGGGGTTGAGTTTATAGTTTATCAGAGACTTGTGACTTTGGTAGAATAAAGATTTTTGTGTTGTTGCTTGCCGCTTTCCTAGTAGTTTGACTACAGTCCCAAGGCTTTTGTTGGTTTCTCTCTCTTTTTTTTTTAATCCACGGGTTTTCTGGGTTTTCAGCTTCTCTAGCGCTTAATCTGGATTACATCATGCCAAAAGAACAAAAGTACCTTGAATATAATGTCCATAGCAGTCCTGTCTCTTTTCCATCCTCCAGAGTCGTCTTATGTTCATTTAAAAAAATATATTTATTTTTTAGGTGTAGTTGGACACAGCACAATGCCTTTATTTTTATGCAGTGCTAAGGATCAAACCCGGGTCCCGCTCATGCGAGGCGAGTGCTCTACCCCTGATCCACAATCCCAGCCCATGTTTGTTTTTTATATTATGTCCAGTGGTTCCCCCCTTACTTGGAATAGGACAAGTACATTCATTTTTCTAGAACTAGCTCTTTATTTATAAAATAATAATTACTTATATAGCTGGAATCATAATGTTGCTTTGATACTTAAGGGAGATGAAAGTTAAAGAGGATAGAAGTTTAAGTTCTGTTTGAATATCAATATCACTTATACGAAATGGTCTGTAAAAGTCATCTTGCTCCAGAACAAGAATTACTTATTGTCCGAAGTTCCCACATAGGAAAGAAAATCCATTCAGGTTCTCTCTGCTACTACTTCACCTTTTTTTCCCCTCTTCTTTTGGCATATTCTACAAATAAATTTTACCCAGACTTGAGCTTTGCAGTTGCAATACCCTAAGTAACAATTCTAGGTACTGAACCATTTATAAAGTACCTTGTAATTGCCAGGCATTTAGCAAAATGCACTGATTTTCTAAAAATCATTCTGTTAGCCAGCCGTGGTGTCACACACACTGTAATTTCAGTAATTAGAGAGGCTGAGTCAGGAGGATTGCAAGTTGGAGGCCAGCCTCAGCAATTTTGATAAGCCTTGTCTCTTTTAAAAGAAAAAAAAATGAAGTCATTTTGTAAGGTTATAGTGTTATGTAGCTGTAAGGTTATAGTTGTAAGGTTATAGTGTTATGTAGCTGAGGAAATAGAGGCTTAGAGAAATTGAGTAATTTGCTGTGGTCACTTCAGTAACACATACAGAGGTCTTAAAGTTTAAGACCTTTTCCCCATTATGTCTTATACATTATCATGGTTAGTTCTTTAGAGCTTTTTGTTCTGTTGTTTAGGGCCTAGTCAGGGTCCCCAGTCCCCCCATTACCCCACCCCATGATTGAACTCAGAGACATTCTTCCCCTTTTCATTCTTAGTATTTTAAATAAGGGTCTTGCCAAGTTGCCTAGGCTGACTTTGAACTTATATCATCCTCCTGCCTCAGCCTTACTAGTAGCTGGGGTTACATGTATGTACCACTCTGCCTGCCCTAGTCAGAATTCTTAAGCATTTTATTATTATATTTTGTTTTAATAAAAGGTAAAAACCATTAATTGACTTCATCCATGTTACTTTCTTTTATTACCAAAGTGATTTTATCTGCAAGTGTATGTGTATGTTCTTTTAACGTTCTTGATAATTACAATGTGGCCTAGTGACTATATTTTTCCAATTGAATTATCTTTAGTGTCCCTTTAATTTTATTTCTGAAAAAAGTAGTTATTTTTCTCCTCTATTGCAGAGTATTTGACTCATTCAGAAATTATTTATTGAGTGAATACTATGATAATTGTGTCAGATGCTGGATATATTTAGTAATGATATGTTTCTTTGTGATTTTAGATAGATCTTTCTTAGGAATCTTTCAATTCCCAAGTCATCACAAATAAAAGTTTACTGGTTGTTTGAATTTCTAGAAGGTAGTACACTAGGAAACATGCATTTGTAATAATTTAGTTTAATTTTTAGGAAGGATATTGATACTTTCCTTTATTTGGCACAGAGGATTGAACCATGGTTGCTTTACCACTGAGCTACATCCCTAGCCCTTATTTATATATTTAAAAACTTTTGAGACAGGATATTGTGGCTTGCCAACTTGTTGAGGCTGGCTTCAAATTTGCCATCCTCTTGCATCAGCCTGAGTCATCCTGAGTCATCAGGATTACAGGTGTGTACCAGGGTACCTAGGACATTGCTGCTTCTTATTTTAGGTACACTAATGTCTACTATTAATTTCCCAATGTAAATAGAGACCTTATTGATGAATTATTTATTTAGCAAGTTCTTGATTGTTTTGTGATGGGGGAAAAACTGCCAACTGACAATTTTGCTCCTTATGTTGAATATTAAGAAAAGAAAGGTTCTTGTCTGTAACTTGGGACCCTTAGCTACAGGCCTCACCTGATATGTTGGTTTGTATAAAATGAAGTGTCCCAAAACAGAAGAAACTGGTTTCAAGAAGAGATCAAAGCTTACAGTTCATTACACTAAGTACTAAATGGATCTTGTTATGAAATTACTAATTTTTATTTCTAGGGATTTCTAGGGAATTAGAGTTTTGTAATTGGATAGTCCTTTAGAAATCCATTTGTGGAATCCCTACATTTTACAGATAAGAAACCTGACACCTCAACAGGTCAAATGACTCTTGCCAAAAGCTGGGTCCTTGTCCCTGATGCCAATCCAATAAGAAGGACATGGTTTTGAGAAAAAGGAAAAAGAAGGTTTACTGCTTTGGTAGCAGAGGAGAAACACAGGGGACTCCTGTCCCAGTGGCTGTGATTCTGCCCATCAGCAGGAACAAAGGGGCTTTTAAAGAGGTGATTCAAAGTCTACATTCCATGTTTTCTCTGTCTGGAGTTGGAAGTCACTTGTTAGTTTGGAAGTTAGTCATTTCTGAGAACTTATGGTGTCCTTACCAAATTCTGGATGTCTTCATTCCTATGGTGGGTGTGTGCTCAGGACAGATAGCTCTGCCTAGGATAGGGAAGAAAGGTGATCCTGTTTCCCCTGAGACTGGGGAGGGGGAGAAATTAGGGAGGAGCAGGGAGAGGAAGAGAAACATGTCCATTTTTAAAAGTAAGTTGCAGTGGCAGAGCAGCAATGGTTATCATTTAAAGCATAAAGTAGACCCCTGTTAAAGTCACTTGAATCCTCACCATTTAAAATTACCCTCAAGTGTTCCTCTCTGTTCTTGCAGTGGCTTTCTGTGTTTCACCTCTGCATGACTCCTTCCTTTTGGTTTTGACAGGAGATCCTCCAGGTGCTGGGTTGCCCTCATCTTCTAGCTTCCTCTTCTCATTACAGACTCACACTGCAACAGGGATCTGCTTTAGGGTTTCAAAATACCCTTGCTGCTTGGCTACTGCAACATAGTTTAAAAAATGGAAGTGTGTCATTCCCTTCCTCTCTCCCTGCTTCTCCCTAATCTTTCCCAGTCACTAATCTTGGGGAAATAGGATTACCTTTCTTTTCTATTTTAGGCAGAATTATCTGTCCTTGAGCACATATCTGCCCTTTGACAGGAAGAAGTAATTCATAAGGAAGCAACTCAGGCTTTCTTGGGTGGGGAGCAGATGGCATAAGAAAATCTTAAGAAATAAATTATCTCCCAATGAACAAATGAATTACAACTTACCACAGAGAACACTTGGAGTGTAGCATTTCAGTCATCTCTGTAAAATAACGGTTTCCCCTAATGGGCAGAATTATAGCCTCTGGGATAGGAGTCCCTTGTTTCTCTCCCTTATTAACAAAGTGATCATACTTCTTTTTCCTTTTTCTCACAACCATGTCTTAGTTATTGGTTTGGCATTGGAGACAAGGACTGAGCTTTTGGTAACAGCATATCTTTGGACAAGATGTATAAGCATCCTCAGCCTTCATTTTCTCAGTTGTGTAATAGGTCACATTAAACCTACTTCTATAAGATCTCTATGAACTAATGCATGTTGGAGTATTTTGGAAATAATAAGATGTATCTAAATATGATCTCTTTTTGTTGCTGTAACCCTGGTTTCTACAGAATATTTGATTGCATGAGCCATTTGAGTGCTTGCCCTGTAATCTCCAGTGGGTTCCCTAGGGGCTTGTTGCCTCTGAATGATTGTATATTAGGCCATTTGTACACAGTGAAGAAGGCCTAACAAGCATTTGGAGTGGCCACATTTTGTGTTTTCTAGGATCTACTATATTTCTCCAATAAGCCAAAGAAAGGATACATGAGCCCTATTTCCACTATTTTCTGGTAAGCCAGTACAATAAGATTCTAAACTCTTTGCCTAGTTCATCAGTCCTAGGTGTCTTGGAGTTATGGAATTGTGGAGGCAGAAGTGTAGTATATTCAAATGTAAACTTAGAGGGCTCCTGGTCTCTTCCCCCAAGCTAAACAACCGTTTGAAATGTCTAATGAAATCCATGTTCTCCACTAAAGTAAAGCAGGCAGTGCTTTCCTTTTTGGTTTTAAATAGGAGATATTATTTCTACATGTTTGTTGTTTATCTGCTTGTTTTGACAGTGGTGGTTTTGAATAGGAGATATTATTTTTACATGTTTGTTGTTTATTTGCTTGTCTTGACAGTGTTGTTCAAATGAAGATTGTGCTGATACAGCAAAATCATAAGGGAGTTGTCTTTCCTTTCTAACTTTTCCTTCAGAGGTCTGCTGCTAGACTTGCTGCCAAATTCTCTTTGAGACAATGTAGAGACAGAACGTTTTCTTCTTACTGATAATTGGACAGGTTATAGTTGTTTTTACTTATTGCCGTGAAGAGAGGAAAGTAGTGTTGTGATGAGTGCTTGACAATGTTGTTTATTTATTGTGGTAGAAATATAAGTGATTTATTTATTATACAAAATAAATGTAGTAAGTGAAAGTGATTTAATTTTAAGATAGCCACAGAACTGGTATATATTATAGTAATCATGGAATTAAATTTGTAGTTTCAGACTTTTGTTTGATAAGGTATTCTTCTGGGTGATGGATAGTGCCTGTGTGCTAAGAGGTTTTTCTGTCCAGCTTTGTTTAAGGGGATATCAAGCTCCTAACTACAGCAAATTCAAGAGAGAAATATTGGCTGTGGACAGTGATAGCATGTTGAGCATTATTTTCTTGTCATGAGCACAAGTCTCCCAAATGTGGGGTTTCATAAGCCACCTGTTAACAATGCCCCCAAACAGCCTCCTCACAGAGAAGACTGTTTAAGGACCTAGTATATGAATAGACCAGTGAAAGTTTATCATTAGTTCTCGGAAAATAGCTCAGGGTGTTTGTTCTGTGAGTGGTAGTCCAAAAATAGATATCATCTGTATATGTTCAGGGTAGTAGAAGTCTTGGTTGCTGCTGCTGTTCCTGCTGCTGTCTGCTGATGGGATAATCATGTGGATGATACCGGTGCCTTGGGATTATTAATAAGGGTTTTTTATAAAGGAGGTCAGAGCTTAAAATTATAACCAAGACTTTGTTGGTCATATATTGTATCACATTTCAAGTTAAATAGGAGCTACACATAACCTATCAAGACAGTCAATATAGTTAATTCTGCTTGGTCTACCTCAGGTGTAAAAAGAGGCAATTAGGCTGCTGGCCCTTCAGAATCTGTGTGTGTGTCTCACTCCCCACCTCCAACCCCATGTATTATGAAACTCCAAGGTAAATCAGTCCTAAATCTAGTTTTAGCCTTTAATTTCAAGTAGTGCCCTTCCTGAGCTGCCTTAGGATGAGAACAGGATAGATGGAGTTTTTCCTTCTCTTTGCCATGTGCTATTCTGAATGGGTGCAAATGGAAAGGATAGCCAGAAGGGAAGGTGGCTTTGTTAAGAGGGAAGAGAAGAGAAGGTCTTAGGATGGGGCACCTGGAGTGCAGTCCTGGAATCATGATGACCTCACCAAGTGGCCACCAGTCCTGCCTTACTCTCTAGTGTCAGGATGTTTCATGGCTAGGGTATGCCAGGAAAGTGAGGCAGCACAAAGACCCCTCTTCAAGCCTTGATTCTTATGATCAAGTCAGAAGGATTTCAGACATGTTCTCAGAGTAACGGGCATGAGTTTATTGAAGGGGTAGGAAATAGGAAAGAGGGCACTTTTGAGGAAGAGAGTGGGTCCTCTCAAAGTAGAGGAACATTGTGACTCTCCTGCACTCGAGTTTTTTGGGGGACCCCAGAGAAGCTTCCAGAGAGTCCTGCCCAGGTCCACCCTTTGATACGAAGACTTTCAAGTTCCACCATGTCCTACCATGCCAATTCTAATTCACTTTGGCCCATGCCAAACAGTTTTAATTGTATTTTTAACCATAAATTCTTACAGATTTTATGACAAGGAGGAATTAAGATCTAGTGAGTTTTAGGATCTTGTGGATGAAAAGGGTCACAAAAATCTCCTTCTTTATGGTAACTGTGGGTTCTTCTTATTTTGGGACTGCATTTCTGCTGCAGATAATTGATAGTTTGCTGAGTCTATGTAAGTCTATGTAAAATGGGCCCTCAGTGCCAATACCATGTGGGTGTTGGCACAGAGGGCCCATTTTATAGAACTATTTCCTTAAGCTGGGCATGGTGACACATGCTTATAATTCCAACCGCTTGGGAGGCTGAAGCAGGAGGAATTTGATCTCAAAGCCAGCCTTAGCAACTTAAGGAGGCCCTAAGCAATTTAGTAAGACTCTGTCCCTAAATAAAAAATAAAAATGGCTGGGGATATGGTTCAGCGGTTAAGTGCCCTGGGTTCAATCCCGAGTACAAAGAAAAGAAAAGGGGGGAAAAAAAAGTATTTCCTTAATCTCATGTTCACACCATTTTCAGTCTGTCCCTTCTCAAGGAGAGGTTGAGCTAAGAGCTTAGTAGAAGTCCTCTGTGCCCTCTGAGTCTTGAGTTTACTCTTCTTGTCCTAACAGTGCCTGGTAAATGAAGTGGACATTGTGGTAGGCACAAAATATTTCTGCTTTGCTTAAACTTCCTGGAAACCATTGTAGTTGTTGAAGGAACAGGACTGTTATATTAAATGTTATATAGAAAGCGTCCTTGTCTGTAGCATTTTAATTACTCCAAATATTGTGCTTTTTGAAACAAATAACCTTGTCAGGACAGACATTATCAACCTTATTAAATGAAAGTATGTGCTATTAACTGCTGAACAAAGTTTGGAGATATTATGATTTCAAAAGTGGCAAAGGGAGTTTAAAAGTGTTCCAGTGGGAAGTATCTTTAGACTTAAGGATTATTTAAAAACAGAAAGAAATTAGTAGAGGTGGAAAGACAGATTATTTAAGACCATTATGTTTTGGTCATGTTAGGTTCATTTTTGAAACAACAAATTGTTGGCTACTGTGTTTCCTATGTTGTAGATAATTTCCTTTTAATGCATCCTGAAAACTGACCTGAGAATTGTGTGAAATGTTTGTTAGACATTTTGCCAAACTTGAGATAGACTACATTAGTGATTGGCAGAAGACCTTATTCTTAGGCCCATAATCATCCCTTTGTGACTGTTGACTTTATCCTTGTCAAAAACTAAGAATGAAGCCTTAATCTTCTCTGAATGCTTGATTTGTAGATTTAGGAGAAGAATAACATGTAAGCATTCCTGGCTAGCTATCCAAAGAATTTTTCACCAGCTAGTTGAATTCAAGAGCCAGCCAGCTGGGTTGTGTAGCATACTTGTTACTAGATAATTTAACATCAAATAGATAGATGCTCTGATGTTACCCTGTTAAATTCTTATATACTGTTAAGCTTATTGGAGCCAGAGTGAAAAGCGTGCCTTCTCAGGTACCTGAACTTTAAATTTAGAGTTTTAGGGCTAAAAGTGACTTTGAAGGTCTAAGGCAGAGCAACCACACTCATATTTTCTTAGGCTAGGCAGGTAGCATATGTGAATGCTTAAGACAAGTGTAATCTAAAAGGGGCTGGTGTGTGTGTGTGTGTGTGTGTGTGTGTGTGTGTGTGTGTGTTTGTGTGCACGCGCGTGCACAGGGGAGTACTGGTGATGGAGAAGTGTTCAGATTCCAAGAGTTTTAAAGATATTTTTCCTGTGTGACAGACATTTGTGAGGATTGATTAAGCTGCCATTTTGGAAATCCTGGACTCTTTTAAGTATCAGGATGTCTGTCTCCTTTTTAAGGGTGATTGCCCAGAAACAGTAGGGAAAGATGACTAAGGACAGACTGGTATTGAGAGCCAGAGCATATTGCCTGATACTCTGAGGGTTAGTCTGGTATTCTTTTTATAGTAATATAGTGATATCTAAACAAGGCAGGAACACCCTGCTTTTAATTAGAATTTTTTAAAAAAATCTTGTTTGGAACTATTTATTTATTTACAGAGGGATAACTAACATATAATAAAACACACCAATCTTAAGGGATAGTTTGGTGAACTCTTACATGTGTAAACTCCCATGTCACCATTTCCTAGATCACCTCCAGAGTTTTCTCATGCCTTTTTCCATCTCTCTCTTCCTATTCCTACAAATGCGCTGGAATCACAGTTTCCTGGGGAACTATGGCACTTCCCTTTTACTTGCAGAGCTGGTTTATCTGTCTCTAGGCATATTGCTTTTTTTCTTCACCCTTCTCAGATTCAATTGTAAAGAGGTATTTCAAGCACAGGGACACAGGTTGCTTAAAAACATATCCCCTTATAACCTAAAAGTTGGATTCTTTAAAATGAGCTCTGTAATTATGCCAGTGAAGTTGACTCATTGAGCTGGATGTCTGCTTCCACAGGATGTCTCCTTCACAGGGTTCTGAGGATACTACTTCTTGCAATGTCAACTGCTTTATATAAAATCATATTTTGATCCCATCATATGTGCCTAGCTATTAATTATCCACAGGCTGTTCTCTCTTCCAAAAGAACTTCAGATGTCTGAGACCCATATTTCATTGTAATGGGTGTGGGAACTCAAAACCTGGGGTTACCTCACTGAAAATATAACAGGACACCCAAAGCAAAGCCTACCTCATAGGCAGTGCAGCTTCATTTAAAAAAAAAAACAGGCTGATCCAAAGGCTGAAGCTTTTCAGCAGATTGTTATGCAAGGCTTCAAGTTACTAAACAGCAGAACTTAGTCCTTCCCTTTGATTTATAGAGGTAGGCAGTGATGCTGCTGCTTTCACCTCCACTTCAGTATTTTACCATATTCTGAAAGCAGTTCTTGAAGGAACTATAAATGGATTTTGGCTGTCTCCTAGTGCAAGGATTAACATAGAATTACAAGGGTATTGGGAAATAGGGAGGATGTTGTATTCTTTTTTTGGAGAGACAAGGTTCTGTATCTGTGAATGTTCCTTATATAGCAACCTGTCACTTTGAAAAATGCACACACTATACCATCTTGCAGTTATAAAGGTTAAGTAAGCATCTTGAACAGTGCCCCACTGCTTTTATACTTTCCTTAATGTCAGCTGATAAAGGATTATTTAAAAAAGGCTTGTGAGTAGATAAAAGGCTTGCAGGTTGAGGTTGAACAACTGAAATTCCTATTCCCAGTGTAGTAAATTACCAGTGCCAGATTTAATGTTTGTTAATTATCAGAGCAGAGTACTAAGGATTGTTTTCTTTTGCCTAATTAATTACCTCATCTGGAGTGGAATGTTAATTCAGATAAATGATTATTTCTTAATACTTCTGAAGCTTTCCTTAGGGTCTTTTAGAATTTCCAGTCCTGAAGTGTGGCTCTCTCACAGTTTAGGGAAAAATATAGGGTAGGAAACCAGCATGACTACTTTTCTTTTTTTTTTTTTTTTTTCCTATCTCAGAGAATGGCTGGGTACCTTCTTTAGAATTCTGGTAATAGAACTGGTTTGCTCTTTTCTTCCTAGTAGAACTGGAGTTTCCTTCTTTGAATCATGCTTTATAACAAAGTTGTTGAGTTCGTTTCTTCATGTGGTTCTGAATTTACTTTAGATGCTTTTTTAAAAGGACCTTTGGAAGTTGTCAGTTTCTGCCTCTTGGTATATGATCATTAAAGATGGTGTCCTTTGGAAAGGATGCTCTTGTTACCTTCACAGGCTTTTCACCTCTAGTCATTACAACTCCTGATATCTATTTAGAATTCTAGAGACAGGTTTTTATTCTTTCTTGGACCCCAATTATATCACCTCTAATAATTGCACATAGAAAAGGTGTCCCCCACCCCCAAAGGTGATGACTGAACCCAGGGCCTGGCCTCTAATAGGCAAGCACTGTATCACTGAGTCACATCCCCAGTACGAAAAGATAGTATTCAAAAACAGTTGAAGTTATGACTTGGACAGATAAAATATGTTAAAATTGTATTTAGCTTATTTTTAAATGACAGGACCAGGATAAGATTTATAGTAGGTTCAAAGAAATTTTGTGGAGTAATATTGAAAGGAATTTGCAAATGAACAAATTTACAAAACTGACTTTTTTTGGAGGAGGCTAAGACTGTTTTCTTCAGAGGACAAACATCATTGTTACACCTATAGATGGCTTTCAGAGCTGTAAGCTTTACTAGTCACAGGCAAAGGTAAGCATCCCTTAGGGAAGTGACAATTTCCTAAAAGCAGGTCCTGTAATCTGTAACTTATTTCAGAGTCAGAAGCTTCCCCTTGACACACTTTGGTGTGAGAATTTTTTTTTTCTTTTCAGTTTCCGAGAATGACATTATATCTTCAAGGTAGATTAGAGACAAATTATTTGATTTGTTTTTCTTGCTAGAAGGAAGCTTAAAAGATCAATAGGGTGATGAGTAGGTAGATTCAGGCCAGTTGGAGGTGGACTGCAACCCCTGTGATCCAGTAAATTACACTTTCTCTGTTCCTGATAAAGTATTTACTTTAAGAGCGCTCTTTTCATGAAGATATGAAAAGGCAGCAGGATTCTAAGATTATCTGGAGGGCAGAGTCTGGTCCCAGATAGCAAATGGATACTCCTATTTTCTTTTGTTGTTACCAACCTGAGTTGTTTAAAATGATGCTTGGGAAAATAACTCCTAAGCCAGGAAGTTGTCTGATGAGTAAAGGGACTTCTGAGACACTTTACTCAGAGATACCTAATCTTACCACATTCATCAGAGTCTTCCAAAAATATCCGCTTTATTGTGTCTGTTAGATGCTCATATTCTCTGAGTTTGAGAGCAAATGAATTCAATTTTTTTGTTGCTGTTTTCCTCTGCACTGGAGAAGAGATGATGCAGCTCTCTTCAGCACTGTGCTGGGTGTGGTTCTCTTGCCTTCATTTGTCATCTGAAAGCAATTTTGTTCAATTAAAGATCAGAATTAAATTTCAGTTGTAGGGCTTCTGTGCAGAGGGAATAAATCATTAATGAACAAACAGATGTCATCTTCCAGCATGCGGTTTGCACAGTAGTTTCTTCAGGATTCACATAATAAAAGAGGCCACTGCAGCAGGAGCATTATTTACCCATTGGCATACTAGTGTTTATTTGTAAACCATTCATCATTCTTTATACTCAGAGGGAAAACATACTTTATATAAAATATTTGAAATAATGACTCTTAAAATCAGATAATAGGAGCACTAATGCCAGGTATCACACATAATGCTAAGGGGTCAGCACTGATGATATGATTTGTGATGCTAATGATCTATCCAAGTAGATGGGACCTGAGTATAAAAAGAGTATTCCTAGAAAGAGACAAGGCAACTAGAGAATTGAAAGTGTAAAAGAAGAGGGGAAAATGTGTAGGACCATATTTCACTTACTTGAAGACCTATCTGCTTTTATATACACACATTATGTAAGTTTTATTCTATTACAAATATCCTGCGGGGTAGATAAAAAGTTCCTATATCTCCCTTCAACCATTTTTTCACTCAGCATCAGACATGAATGAACAATGTGAAATATTATAGGATGGTAGTCTTTTTTTTTTTTTTGAAAGGGAGTTGTATGCTTAGATTGTGACATTCTGTGCATCGATTTGCTTGAAAGGAGTATTTATCAACTGTGACTTCTAGGGTGGAAAAATTAGCAAGTGCTTTGGAGGAAGAGTTTGGGAGGTGGAAGGTCTTGAGGCAACATTGGTTTGTATGGTGTTTGGGACTGGGCCACACACTTGCTCTTTTGCACTTGTGGTTAATGTGTTTATTTCCAGATAGTATCTAGACTTGTGTCCATTGTGTCCTGAGTCACTATTAGGTGTTTTTGATGCTATAATCTCTGTACTATAGAGAATTTATTAAATGTCTTTCAGATGCAGAGAGCTCTCAATATCAGGTGGCATTCATCCTGAATATTAATGTCAATTCTCATGAAATCTCACTTGAGACCCTCTAATTTACTTGTTCAAGGACTTTCTTTTTTTTCATTTTAATTTGTTATATATGATAGCAGAATGCATTGCAATTCATATTACACATTTAGAGCACAATTTTCTTATCTCTGATTGTATACAACATAGAGTTACACAATTTATGTCTTAATACATATACTTAGGGTAATGATGTCCATCTCATCCCACTGTCTTTCCTACTCTTCAAAGACTCTTTCTCATTTCTTTTTTCTATGACAAAAAGTCAGTATCATATTTGGTATGAATTTGTTTCCTTCCTGTGGCTTCTGGGTCATGTCCTTTTTCTTCTTCTTTACCCATATTGTATTTAAAGACCATTAATCTTTTGGTTTTATTTTCTTTTCTAACCCTTGTATGCACTTTCTTGAGTTCTCTTTTACTGTCTCATATACAGATCACATCAGTGCATATTGTCAGTTATCAAAATTCCAGTGATGTCCTAATTTTTATTTCTAGTCAAAATTTTCTTCTTCAATTCCATTTCCGTATCTCTGTATCTGGAAATTTCATCAAAAGCTTGATGCTTTTGGGGTGGGGGTCAGTGTACTCTCGCCTCAGCTCTTCCTCATTCTTACTTGTACATGTCACCTGCCCAGGATGTACTGTAGCCTCTTAACTAGTCTATTGATAGAGTAACTCTTGTTCCCAAGACTTTATTTAGTTCTCTGTTCATCTAGTTATTTATATGTACTATTCAGGAATGTTCAGTAGTTCCTCATTATTTAATGCGTGAAGTCCACTTTTTAAACCTGGTAATTAAGTAATTTTCCTTCACCACTCAAAAATCTTGCCCCATCCTTTACCAACTTTCTCTCTTTCAGGTGATTCTTCTAGTCTGCTCATTCTCCCATATTTGCCTTTTAGATTTCTGCCCATGTGAAAGCCCAGCTCAGATGTCTCTTTCAAGAAATCTTTCGTAATTGCTTCTTGAAGTATATTTTCTCAATTCAGGTGTAAATGGCACATGTTTCTATTAGGTCATCTGTCATAAAATGTAAAGTAATTATTTGAGGATCTTATCACTCTGTTAGTTTTTTAAAAGAATTTTTAGCTTTTGATGGATCCTTATTTTATTTATATGTGGTGCTGAGAATTGAACCCAGTGTCTCACACATGCTAGGCAAGTGGGCTCAGCTATAGTCCCAGTCCCCTGCTAGTTTATTCTTTTGGTAGGTTTGTATTTTCAACACAGCCTTGTGTTTTAACTTTACATTCAGTACATTGCTGGAAATACTTGTTGGAAAAATAAGTCATAGAGAAAGGCATTTCACAAAAGGATTTCTTTATTTGTAGGAACTGAGGTATCACATTTTTTTAGACCTTCATTTTCCCTGGCCAACACTGATTAGAAAGGTGGAGCACAGGGTCTGGCTTTAACTAGGATGTAAGAACTGAGATAGAATTTATTTCCATCCTCACAGAGGCTTCCTAGGGTGTCTTAGGACTGTGTCCAGCAGTGCTGTAACCGAGGGACATGTGTCTAATGAGTATTCAGAACCCGAGTGTGTAGGCTGGATGGAGTTCAGGACCTCTGACCCTTCTTTCAGCACTTGATGCTTCTGTCAACATGGAAAAGGACTCATGTGTCACTCAAGTGTTCTTCAGACCGTGCAAGATAAAGATGTCCAGGAAGCAGGGGTCTTATGCCAGGTTCAGCCTTCAGCATGTTTGGCCACTGTAGTCTGAGCCCACTCTGGTCTGTATTGAGAAGATGGTGAAGCAGTAGTGGGAACTGTGCTGCCTAACAGGATCCTTTCTTCTGGGATGTTGTGTGGTACCTTCTGCAGTCTGAGGCTCAGGAGATTTTTCTCTGCTATTAAAAGGCAATCCTCACACTTTGAGCTGATTCCTGAGATGGAGTCTAGGAGGAAGGTAGACCATAAGAACCTCATAGGAACTTGTGATTTGGGGCCATTGTTCATAGGCTGCCTAGCTGAGATGATTTCAAGGGCAGATCTTTGAATTGCCTTGTTTGCTCACTTGACTAAAGTGAGTCCCTGAGTGTAGTATACATGTAGATGCTTTAATAAATACATTATATCGAGTCTTATTTAATGAGTAAATAGGGTCACTAACATGAGGGAGTTGTTTGTTTTAAAAAACAATGCCCATGTTTCTGCACTGTAGAAATATCTTTTTCTTTGAATAATTTTCCCTTTTTGGTTTCCCTAGAGAATTGCTGCTCTGGATTTGAGTTTTGGTACATCATTACCTTTCTTGGCATTTGCCTACACCTGAATTCCTTCCACTTCCAGCTTGGGCCCAGGACTGAGATGCTAAAACTAGAGTGACTTTTCCTTATCTTTGTTCCTCTTACTTGATACCACATGATAAAAGCTTTTCTTTGTTTTAGCTAACCACTTATCCTCTACCCTCTTTTTCATGTTCCACCTCTCTGTATCCACTCAATATATTTTTCCCCTAAGTTAAAACAGCAGCAGTCATTTGAAATAGTGACAGCATTGGCAAATAAAAATATAGGCAACCTAGTTATATTTGAATTTAGATGATTGGAAAATCATTTTTAGTGTAAGTATGTTCTATAATATTGTGAAAACTTACACTCAGAATTCATAAATGAAATTCAGATTTAGCTGAGCACCCTGCATTTTATCTGGCAATGGTACATAGGCACATACATGAAAGAAAACATGATGTTTCAGAAAACATTATGAGGAAGGAAATTTATTACATGTTAAATACCCCTAAGGTTTCTTTTGTTGAATAAGGAGAAACTATGGACAAACTGAAGCAGTTATGTGTGAGGTTCATAAGTTAGCTTTTTAACCAGGAATCCCTAGTGGCTTATCCAAGGATTCAGTTTTATCACTTTGCTTCTAGAGAAGATGCTCCTCAGTTTTGAGGAGAAAATATTTACATACTTAAATAGTCCAAGTAGTAGATACTTGTTGCATGTTAAACCAGAAAGCATGGGTTGAATATGAATCTTGAAGTTTTTGATAGTTTTTGTTCATTAAATTGTACCCATTTTCATATTTGAAATAATCTCTTCCTGTATGACAATCCTTACACAAATACTTGGATGACAGAGACATTTGATTCTTGATTGAGCGAAGTTTATATCTGAGAATAGATTTTCTCTGCCACGGGTTATATGTAGAATACAAGCTAATTATGAACCTAAATCTTTCTCAAATCACATAAGGCTATTTTAGGGCTTAATTATGATACTACAACATTTGTTCCACTTTTTGCATTTTATTAAACTTGGGCATACATTCTGATTTAATCTCATGACAGTGTATGAGAGAATAGTGATGATTTCTCTCTGCATTTTATAAATGAGAGATTTGAGTTTTTGATAGGTGAAATAGTTTGCATCAGGTGTAGCAGGACTTAAATCTTGATCTAAGGCCTTCTGTGCCATTGTTCTTTTCAGTACCCATATTGTGACTTTGAATGTAAGTGATTTGGGGGATTAAGCAGTTAAGGAATAATTGCACTAGTGTTCTCCTCTGCTAGCTTGGAAAATGAAGAACCTGTCCTTTTACCTGTGCATTGTGCTGGAAGAGGAATTTGTCTTTGGTTCAGTGCATACCTATAATACACCTTGGCTCCTGTGAAGAACAGCCACTGCTCCTATGCAACCAGCTTTTCTGAATGAAACAGATCAGCCACTATGGACAAATGAGTTTGAATCATTGCACTGTTAATGTTCCAGCAGGAACATTGTTGGAACATGTAGTTCCATTTCTCAATTATCCAAGCAAAAGACTCTGCAAAATGACATTCTGTACAACTACTATAGAGGAAATATTGAGAAACTGACAAGAAAGTCAATTCCATCACCATTTATTGTTCTTTTGGGTTTACTAGATAATGTGGATTAGAAAATGTCTGTTTATACTCTTTGAGGTCGAGAATTATGTCTATCTTAGCTTGCACACTTTGAATCTTAATATAAGAAAAAATGTCCTTGCGACAAGTTTAGTTTATAGGTGTGTACCACCATCCTGCCTTGAAATTGAATACAGCTTTTACTGTAGAAATTGCAATAAGAATTTAGTCCCTCTTTCCAGTGAGTATTGACCTGGAATCCTTGGGGCTGTGGCAACTTTGAAATCCCCCCAAGGAAACAAAGGTCACACAGAGCTATCTGACTATTGCAGTGATGGTGTTGCTGAAAGCTCTGTCCTTGTCCCTGATGCCAATCCAATAAGAAGGACATGGTTTTGAGAAAAAGGAAAAAGAAGGTTTACTGCTTTGGTAGCAGAGGAGAAGCACAGGGGTCTCCTGACCCTGTGGCTGTGATTCTGCCCATCAGCAGGAACAAAGGGGCTTTTAAAGAGGTGATTCAAAGTCTACATTCCATGTTTTCTCTGTCTGGAGTTGGAAGTCACTTGTTAGTTTGGAAGTTAGTCATTTCTGAGATCTTCTGGTGCATTCCCCAAAGTCTGGATGACTTCATTCCTATGGTGGGTGTGTGCTCAGGACAGATAGCTCTGCCTAGGATAGGGAAGAAAGGTGATCCTGTTTCCCCTGAGACTGGGGAGGGGGAGAAATTAGGGAGGAGCAGGGAGAGAGGAAGAGATGGAAACATGTCCATTTAAAAAGTTAATTGCTGTAACAGAGCAGCTAGAGCTGTATTCAAAGAATAGACACTGTTACAATGGGATGCAGTTGGATTTCTTTTATCTCCTGAGAATAAGATGCTGGTTGGCAAGCATTATCATACCTTCCCTTGCTTTACTGTTTCTATGTAGAATTCTATTTAAATAGACAAATACATGAGAGGTTTCAATGAAAAATATATGGGCCATATCAGATGATACTTCGAATGTTTGATGGTTGCCCACTAATTAACTTGGGACTTGTTACCTAGAAGTTCAGTACTACTATGAAGTCTTAATTATGTTGTGAATACCAAAAACGATCATCTGTCAGTTGTTCCAAATGTGTTTTATTTCTTTGAGTTTAATGATATATTTTTCTGCCAAATATTAGGATTTGGTTTTACAGAACACCTTTTTATATCTCCTGAGTATATAGACTGTGACATGTAGTGTCTAGTTATCTTATTGATAATCAATAAGTGGCAATTTTGAGCATTTAGAGCTTTGAGAGTTTAAAGAAGTATAGGAAAAGGTTTCTGCCATCAGGGGGCTTGCTTCTCTCTGTAGTGTAAACCAGAAGTCTTCACACTATTTTCACACTATTGGCAAGATCACTTAGAACAAACACCTGTATTATGCGTATTTGTATTCATGTTACAAGTTAAATATATATTTATATATGTTACTGTACTGTGTTGCACCACTAGTTTAGTTGTGCATGTTTGGGAGGAAATAATCACTCCTGGGGCCTGTGGATAGAAAGAGTTACCTGTGAGACATAATCAACCATAATCAAGAGACATGGTAGAGCATGTGGGAAGACAGTTTGTACCATCAGTTTAGTGCAAGAAGTTGGTAGCCATGGTGTGTCTTATATGGAATCATAAGGTAGAGGAGTACTTGCTAAAGGCAACTGGGCCTCAAAATGGGCTGGGATAGAGGATTCAGGTATAGAGAGCAGTGAGGAGGCCTGTTAGGATCTTCTAGGATCTTGTTCCCTAGGTGGAGGTGAGAATGGCAAGTGGAGGGCCACGGCAGGTAGGTTGAGAGACCAGTTAATATCTAGCAATTTCCCACCTCACCAGCAACATTTTTATAATGATTAGAACTGGTAAGGATCAGGAGAGTCTCGAAGGCTGCTAGGGAACAGTGGTGTGTAGTAGGAGAAGGTGAATTTGGGGAGAGCCCGCCATATCCCCAAACTGCATCTTACCCACTTCCGTTTCAGCTTTTCTGAACTGTGTTGTTCAGGAAATGGCTAATTTATTTCCACACCCTTTTCTTTTAGACTAACAATGAGAGACCTGTGCTCACATTCAGAGTCAATTTTTGTAGAGGTAGAAAATACTTTCTCTGTTTCTTTATCTGCTTCAAATGGGCACTTACTCCCTGGGGGAGTTGATGAATTTACAGTTACTGCCTACACATCCCTGGCCAAAGAGAGGTATCCAGGGTTTTCCAGAGGTCAGTCTGGCATTAGAAGTAGAGAAGCAGCCACATGGCTTCCTCTGAGAGGCTGAATTTCTTCCCTTGGACGGAAGTGGGTAAGATGCAGTTTGGGGATATGGCGGGCTCTCCCCAAATTCACCTTCTCCTACTACACACCACTGTTCCCTTTTAATTGAATCCAAATCATATCTCTCATCCTGTGAATGGTGGGGACAGTACACTTTTAACTAGGAAGAAGATCAATTATGTATCAGACATGATGCTAATTTGCCCTGAGTGTGAGTCTTTGAGCTGGCTTTTCATCTCTACATAGCCACTGATGTCATGCCATTGTGTTCCTTTCCTCAACCAACAGCTCTGAAGATTTTCTAGTTTTGTGTTTTTTTGATGCTATTTTAAAAATATAATCTAAAATATTTGCTCAGATATTTAATGTGCTACTAATGAAAAGAGGATGAGGAAATAGGGATTCCTCTTGCCATGGCTCCTCCTCCCCTGAGCTCCCACCTGAGAGCTGCTTACTTTACATTGCCCTTAGGGATTGCAGACCAGGGCTTGTCCTGTTGTACTTTGAAGCTGCTTCTTTGTTTGCTGTTTTGACTGTATTCCAGGATAATCCCTTGAACTTTCAATTACAGATGTCTTATACTGCAAATGTTTGCCTCCAGAAAATATAGGCAGTTTCTGCTGTTTTTTTTGTTCCTCTTGCTAGTGTAGTCATATTCTCCCTTCCTATAGTAGTAATGTTGCCAAAAGCTCCATCCTTGTCCCCATGCCAATCCGTTAATGAGGATACGGTTTTGAGAAAAAGGAAAAAGAAGGTTTATTGCTTTGCTAGCAAAGGAGAAACAGAGGAGACTCCTGTTTCAAAAATGTGATTCTGCCAATCCGTAGGAACAGGGAGGGGGCTTTTATAGAAGTAATTCAGAGAAAATGAGATCATGGAGAAGTTTTAGGGAGAAGAAGATTGGGAAAAAGAAAAAAAAACATGTATGTTTTTAAGCCACAAGGGATATAGTCAAAGCATCAAGTGAACCCCTGTTTTAGTAATTGTAATGATGGTCAATGTGATCTGAACCCTTCTGAGGTCCTGACTCTCCCTTTTTTCAAAAAAGTTTTTATTTTTTAGTTGTAGGTGGACACAATACCTTTATTTTATTTTATTTTTATGTGGTGCTGAGGATTGAACCCAGTGTCTCACACATGCTAGGATGGAGCTCTACTTCTGAACCAAAATCTTCTAAGCACTATATTAACATTTAAATCTTCACAACATTCCTGTCATCCCTGCTTTACCCAAGAGAAGGGTTCAAATAACTTGTCTCTGGAGCATACCACTGGTCCTGGAGTAGAAACTATCCTGGCCCCTGAGACACCCCCATGAAGCATTAATCCCTGCCTCTTAGTCCCTTTGTATGCAAATGGATTGTGAATAGTACCTGCCCCCTGGATTGTGGTGGTCATAGGAACTCTTAATTAGCATGAGCTACCACTGTGGCACTCCCCACCCCCTTTATTAAAACCATTTATCTGGAGTATTATGAAATGATTCAAACCCCCTACTGACTAAGGCCATCTCCAGGGACAGTTTGCATCAGATGTGAATTCAGTTGTTGAGCTGTATCTGCTTTTCTTTGCAAATACAATGATAGTAAAAGAGGAAAAATGGGAAATGGTGAACCTTTTTAAGATAGAAATCAGACATTTTCAGATGGAGAATTTTTCCATTATGCTCTTATTGAAGGATATGGTTGGTTACCTGTCCTCCTGCCCCCACCCTAAACTTCTCCCATTAACTGGCCCTGCTGCCAAGAGGGCCCACCAAAAGTACCAACTCCTCCCATGACCTGACTCTGCTTTGCCCATATAAAAGCCAGACCCTTGTGGTGGCCTGAGGGAGGCCATCCTCCTCAACCAAGATGTGCCCCTTCAGTGCTGAATAAAGCATCACTGGTTCCATGAGGTCTCTCTCCATTTTATTTTTCTTTTTTATGTTCTCTTTCATGTGCTTTCACTTACACCCATGGCCTTTTCCTAGCTGGCCTCTTGTGGTGAGACAAAGGGAGATGGACTTGAAGGAGATATTTGTAGAATGGTGGTTTTAAAAAAAAAAAAAGTAGCCACCAAATGTACATACAGAAATCACTCCAGCATTTAATTAAAGCGTACAGTTCTTTGCCAGCCAGAAACCCTTCTCACAGTTAGAGGTAGAGAAACTTGTCACTGTCTCTAGAATTATTTGTGTAATTCACCAGCTGTTTCCCTCAGATGCTTTCCACTAGGGTGGGTTATAAAGGCACAGGAGCAGAATCACCAAGGTGCAGACACTTGTGTTCACTGTTCAGCTGAGAGCCACTTAGGCTGTTCTTGTACAAATGCATTAGATTATGGTTAAGCAGCTTATGGACATAAAAACACATTAGAACTTTACAGCACTCTATAAATTACAGTTTTTGCAGCTTCACAGCTACAATGGTAGATAATTACATTCATTAATCTACTACTAAGAGCACATAAAGTTGCCTCCCAAACAGTACTGTATGTGTTGGAGCTCAGCTGGGAAGAAGGGTTTCCCCCACCTCTTTTTTTCCATCTCCCCCTGTTCCTTTGAGCTTTGTGCAGGGAGGTTTTTGGATGTTGCACTGAAGAATTACCTACCAGAGTCTAAAAAACCCTATAGTTTTTTTTAAAGGTTATACTCATGCAGTACGCCTTGTAATTTTTTTTATGTTGAACTATATTTAATAACTATTTTGTGTACATTTATTTTCTTTTTGAAAATGGGCAAATGTCTCATTTGGAAACCCAATAAGGGCTAAAGCAGTTGAAAAAGATTTATGATGGAATCAATAGCAAATACTTTTTCAGGTCTTCTTTTTGCCTGTTTCTGAGAATGGTTAACGTAGTGGTCTTACTCATTTTGGATAAGAGCACAAATAGTTGCTGTCTTCCCAGGTGAAGCTTTCCTGAAGTTTTTACTCTTTCTAATCCACATGGTGATGGGGAGATGCTCTTCTGCTTTTGCTGTGCCTCTTCTTCTTCCTCTTCTTTCTCTTTGTCTTGGTGCTGTCTCTCCATACCATGCCATTGTGTCTATACCATATTTTCTCTATCTTCCTTTGGAGGGATACCTAGGCTATTTCCATAACTTGGTTGTTGTTGTGAATTATAAACATTGCTATAAACATTAGTGTTAATATGTCCTTATAATTTGCTGATTTTACTTTTTTTGGATAAATGCCAAGGAATGGGACGCCTGGGCCATATGTTGGTTCCATTCCTAGTTTTTTTTGTTGTTGTTGTTGTTTGTTTGTTTTTAAAGAAATCTCCATGTTGCTTTCCAAAGAAGTTGCACTGATTTGCAGTCCTACCAACAATCCATGAGTGTATCTTTCCCCCATATCCTCACTGGAACTTATTTATATTCTATGGTTGTATATATGTGGTTGCTATTAACTGGAGTGAGATAAAATCTTAGTGAGCAAGTGTAACCTTTTATAATGATTAACAATTTCCCTTTTGGGGGGGTGGGGGAGGAGTGTACCAGGGATTGAACTCAGGGGCACTGGACCACTGAGTCACTTCCCCAGCCCTATTTTTTATTTTATTTAGAGACAGGGTCTCACTGAATTGCTTAGTGCCTTGTTTTTTTTTTTTTTAATATTTATTTATTTATTTTAGTTCTCGGCAGACACAACATCTTTGTTGGTATGTGGTGCTGAGGATCGAACCCGGGCCGCACGCATTCCAGGCGAGTGCGCTACCGCTTGAGCCATATCCCCAGCCCGCTAGTGCTTTGTTGTTGCAGAGGGTGGCTTGGAACTCTAGATCCTCCTGCTGCAGCCTTCTGAGCTGCTGAGATTACAGGTGTGCACCACCACGCCGGGCTCAGTTTCCCTTTTTAATGACTAGGAACATGATTTTAGTAGTTGGGGAAGAGGCATTTCTCTCTTATCATTTATCTAGTATCCACTTAATGCCAGGAAATGTCCCCCATACTTTTTTTCTTTTAAGATAAACAAGTTTAATACACATTGTTCACATAACCTAGCCTATATATTAAGTTTCTTTCTTTCTTTTTTCTTCTGAAGGATCTTTTGTGTGTTTTTTTTTAATTTATTTTTTTATTAACTACACATGACGTTACAATGATCTTGGCAATTCATACATTTGAATCATTGGGATATAATTTCTCATTTTTCTAATTGTACAGATTGCAGAATCACACTGGTCATAGAGTCACCTATATACATACAGCAATCATAATGTCTATTCTATTCTGCTGCCCTTCCTATCCTACTGCCCTTCCTATCCCCCCTACTCCTCCCCTCCCCTCCCATCATTTCTCTCTATCCAATCTAATGTGACACACTTTTTTTTCTTTTTCTCATCACAACATCATACATGTATTCTGTATAACGATGAGGTTCTCCTTCCATCTTCCGTGCAACTCCCCTTCTTCCTCTTTTTCCCTCCCACCTCTCTTCCCTATTTAGTGGTAGTCTTCTTCTCATGCTCTTCCTCCCTATCCCATTTTGAGACACCTCCCCGCTTATATCAGAGAAGATGTTATGCATTTGTTTTTTAGGTATTGGCTAACTTCACTTAGCATAATCTGCTCTAATGCCCTCCATTTCCCTGCAAATGCCATGATCTTGTTATTTTTTAGTGCTGAATAATATTCCATTGTGTATAAATGCCACATTTTTTAATCCATTCATCTATTGAAGGGCATCTAGGTTGGTTCCACATTCTAGCTATTGTGAATTGTGTTGCTATAAACATTGATGTGGCTGTGTCCCTGTAGTATGCTCTTTTTAGGTCTTTTGGGTATAGTCCTAGAAGGGGAATAGCTGGGTCAAATGGTGGTTCCATTCCCAGCTTTCCAAGAAATCTACATACTGCTTTTCAAATTGACTGCACCAATTTGCAGTCCCACCAGCAATGTATGAGTGTACCTCCCCCACCCCCATCCTTGCCAGCACTTGTTGTTGTTTGACTTCATAATGGCTGCCATTCTTATTGGAGTGAGATGGTGGTATCTTAGAGTAGTTTTAATTTGCATTTCTCTGATTGCTAGAGATGGTGAGCATTTTTTCATGTATTTGTTGATTGATTGTATATCCTCTTCTGAGAAGTATCTGTTCAAGTCCTTGGTCCATTTGTTGATTGGGTTATTTGTTTTTTTGTTGTTTAACTTTTTGAGTTCTTTGTATACTCTAGAGATTAGAGCTCTTGTCCCCCATACTTTTTGACAAATTGAATGCAATTTCACAGCTCTTTTCCTGTATTCCAAGAGAAGAAATGTCACAAAATTACTAAGTGTCAAAGCCAGTCCTCTGAGACAAATATGTAGATGCAAGTGCCACCCAAAAGCCCTTGCTTGTGGCAGGATTAGGTTGAGCAAAGACACATAGGAAGCAATGGGAAACTTGAGCATGGACCACAGTGAAGAACTCGGTTTTCATGGAATAACGTTTCTATTGTGGGGAATAATCTACAAAATTGATAAGATCTCTATCAAGAAAGCATCTGATTGTAAGAAGCTTTGACTTTGTGGACTTAACAGCCTCAGCTTTTGAGTTAGAGTGCAGAGGCTTTTCTTCAATGGACAGATGGCACTCTATTCTCCGAGGAACTGACAACTATTTGGGACTGTCCTTAGCACTAAATGGTGTTGTCAGTTGAGGTGACTGCTGAGAAGAGAAGTGGTACTCTGGTAGAAATCAGTATTCTTAGAGGGGGATGATGACATTACAGGGCAGTGTCAGCCTCAGCATCTTCTTTCGAACGTAGCTTGACCTCCTCTGTATAACAAAGCTGTCATATTGGATGACTATTGAAATCACCAGAACCTGCAGGTACTTGGGCATTATAGGGCCTTTGCCATCTATGGGATAAAGGTTCTTGCAACAAGACAGAAACTGGACAGAGGAAAAAAGAAAGTCTCCCTCAAACATGCTGCCATCTAAGGTGTAGTTTAAAATACAGGCTCATTTTTTGCCCCCAACTGTTTTTCCATCTGCTCAAGTACACACTCTCCTAGCCTCACACAGCAGTCCTGGCCTTTATCATTTCATGTCCCAAAGAGCTCTTCTCGCTCACTGTGTATTGATATCAGCTTTAAGAGCCATCATGTATATTGACTTCCTTACTGATCATGAGTACACATGCTATTGCCAGTTTTTTTAGTGAATGGTTACCTTTCATAAGCAGTGATGGGGATTTCACATTTTGGAGTGTAATTTGCTGAGCTGGGGTGGCATTAGTGAAGCTTCCCAGGATGGGGAAGTGTTGATTTCCCTGTAGCCAGATGACATCGTCCAGCCTTCTCTGCTAGGGACTGAGGGTCAGTGTCATAGCATATGTTTCTGTGCCAGAAAAACAGAAAGAAATTGTTTAAAGTTTGTAATCTGAGGGCACAGTTTCTAAGATGTATACCTGAAAGGATGTATGTTATAGGTATGCTTAAGGGTTGGACAGAATGGCTTATGTACTGAGTAACTAAAAACTTTGCTGAATTCACTGTAGACAGGCTCTGACTGATAAATTAGGGTGCTGCTCCTTAACTCAAGAAGAGATTCTCAATGCTTTCAGCAAGTCTCGGTAGCTTATATTTTTGAAAGTAGTCATTTTCTTAAATCGCACATCCCCTATGGCTTATTATGTAAACACAGGAAAGCATAGATTATGAGTTAAAAGTATTGACAGCATTTCAAGTGCTATCAGAGAACATTTAATTCAGTTTAATTTTGTGATAAATCTTGTGTTTAATCCTTTGGTTACTCTGTAATCATGTCTGTATTGATCTTTTCTGAATGACTGCTTGCAGTTTAATAAACTTTGCCATTAACCCAGAGCTTCTAAAGGGAGGGATTGATTCTATTATCAAATATGATAGAACCAATAAGTACCAAAACATGGCCAAATCTATGTATAGGAAGCCTTGGTATAGAGACAATCTTATGCCTTATTCAAGAAACTGGGTAAAAATCTAGAAATTTGTGTATGATTTAATTGATTCAGAGTTAGCCTCTGACTTGTTTATGCAAACAGACACTTTCTTTCATCTCCCCAATGTAAATTATAGTAGCCAACTGAAAGGACACTTTTCTTTCGACCATAATTGTAGGATCCAATTTTATTTTTCTGCAGAGATACCTTGAAGAATTTATTTAGTCTGTGTCTCAGGCTACTGGGTATATCCTAAGCATTTGGCTACTATGCATACCTGCAGGATAGTTCAGTTATATTTTTATTCATATGATGTTAAAGGAAGAAAATCATATGTATAAATCCTGAAATAGAAGAATGGAGTGGGAGCAGGGGATGAAGTCAGAAAGAGAGAGAACACATGTGCAGAGTCATAGGCTGGCGCTGTGAACAAGCCCTCAGACTTGGGAAACTTTTAGTGAACTCTATATGTGCTTCTCATTTAGTGATAGCATTTATAATACCTGCTAAATAAGCGGGAATTTTTTCATTTTGCACCTATGGGTATTTTAAGTCCTACCCTTATCCATTAATGTTTATTGAGTCACATAAATATTTATGTGAATAAATATTTATGACAGAATATTTATATAGAGTTTGGGGTCTGTAGCATTTGTACAGGGCTGCTTATTTTTTTAAGTTCAGAAAAGGTGTCATTCTTTGCTACTTTTCACCCCTGAAATAAGATGGCATAGATTGTCAGTTTTGAAGAAAAGCCAAAGATTTTATTTCATTGCTGATTTTATCGCTTTTTAAAAAAAGTATCTTTGACATAAAAGGAGTAGCCTTTCATTACTTAGGCTTTGCAGAAGTAGAGGTGCACAGAGGATTTCATAATTAGAAAATACTGAATTGCAATTTAAACAAGAGGCCGTAATTCTGACAGTTACAAATAAGACTATAATGACCTGGTATTAGGGTATAAAAGTAGATTTAAAACCATGGAAACTCAGAGTATGTTGCCAATTGCTGGTTGCCTGATTTTGGGATGTAATTTCTTTATCAGAGTTTGGTTTCTTCACTTATAAAATGAAAACATTGTTGACTACTATATTGAACATACTAGGTAGTCCAATGAAATGATGATTTGAAAAGTTATCATATCCTTTTTAAAGGTTATGGGACACACCTGTCATCCTAGCACCTTTAGCAACTCAGGATGCTGAGGCAGGGGGATTGCAAATTCGAGGCTAGCCTCAGCAATTTAGCCAGGCCCTCAGCAACTCATTGAGACCCTGTATCAATGTAAAATACAAAAAGGACCAGGGATGTAGTTCAGTGGTAAAGGTTCCTAGGTTTAATCCCCCCTATACCCCAAATAAATAAGTAAATATGTAAATAAATAAAAGGTATTAAAACTTTTTCAACTCTGAATTACTTACAAATATTAGTTGTTATGAAAAATCATAAATTACTCACTGTTTTTTATTTAGAAATTATCTGACTTTTTCACTTAATTCATGTACATTTTTCAAATCAAAACCCAGTTAACACAAAAGAAAGTGAAGGCTACACTACATGAGAAAAATCTCACAGAGATGATTAAAAGGATGAAAAATATGATCTGGAAGAAAACCCTGAACCAAATTCACACATAAGCTATATTCATTCAACGTTTTCTGTGTGTGTGCCAAATATCTTACTAAGGATAATAACATTACAGAAGTTGAAGGAATCTAAGTAGAGGACCCTATATTTGTAGATATTGAAATAGATTGGTCTCTGGTTTTGAGAAGTCAATTAAAATCAGTTTGAGACAGCATGTAACACTTGTTCATGGAATAGGAGAAGACCTGTGGCCTGTTTTTTTTATTGCTTCTCTGTTATGATTCTTTCCACAAAAGATTTGGAAAAAGTTACAGAATTCTCATTTAACTCATAAGCATTTTATAGTTCTGTAGAAATTCTGCAGAACCATTTAAAAAACTTGATCCATAAAGGGAGTATCTTTCATCCATATACACTGACCAATGTACTATTTAAAGCTACATTTAAATTCAGCTCCACATCGCACAAATTTTGCCAGCCATTGCTTTTTCCTATCACTGAATATTTCTAAACATTTAATTACCTTTTATAAGATTATTTTCGTCTGAATGTACAGAATGTGCCCCATCCCACACCGTGTGTGTGGGGTTTGTGTGTGTGTGGGGAGAGCTTCCCTCATTTCAGTCATCATGTTTACTTCTAGATCAGTACAACCAAACTCTACTCAGAAGTCAAGTAGTAAGCTATTCTTTTCTTGCTGATTAATACAGATTTGACATCTTAAGAGCCAGAGTCAGGAGGACTTACTGATGATATTCCTTTTTGTCCCCCCATTGAAGATTCTGAAATCATATCAGGGATTTCTTGCCTTTCTTTTTGGGAAGACTAAGGGGAAAAGTGAGAATCATAACTGCTGTAGCATGACAATGAAGAATTAGGATTCCATAGCCCAGAATCCTAATCTTCTTGCTTTCATCTGTGGCCGATTTAATTTCACTTTAATTGACTAGAATGGTCACAGAGATCTTTTCATGTAGGTTCAAGTATCCATATTTTAGATGGGATTCCTGATGAATATCATCTTCTCCATATTTCTCTTCCTAATGGTAATGGAGACCTACAAAAGGTCATCAAAGGAAAACTAGAATTCCTGTCTCTCTTCCAGGACTCGTCCAGAACAGTGAAGTAACCTTTAATACATATCACTTATAATAAGTATAGCACAAGCCAGGCACAGTGGTGCACGCCTTGGGAGGCTAAGGCAGGAGGATCTTGAGTTCAAAGCCATCCTCAGCAAAAGCGAGGTGCTAAAAAACTTAGACCCTGTCTCTACGTTAAATACAAAATAGGACTGGGGTTGTGGTGCAGTGGTTTGGTGCCCCAAGTTTATTCCCTGGTATCCCCCTCCCGCCCCCAAATCAGTAAGCTAATTGACGATTGCTTTTGGAGACATTGTTATTTAAAACGAAGGTGTGTATGAAGTTTTATTCATCCATAAATAGGAATAAATTTATGTCATTTGCAAAAAATTAGATGGAACTTGAGAGACTTAATATTAAGTGACATAAGCTAAACTCAAAGTCAAGGATCATATGTTTCATCTCATATGTGGAAGCAAGAAGGAAAAAGAGGGAAAAAGGTTGTGGCAGGCATCTCATGAAATAGTAGGGAAACCAGAAGAGGAAGGGGATCATGGAAAGGGAGGAGGATAGGATAAGAGGAGGTACTGGGGAACAAAATTGACAAACCTATATTGTTATATGGTGTACATGTATGAATATGTAACACCAAATCCCACTATTATGTGTAATATACTAATAAAAAATTTCAAAAATACAATGAAGGTGTGGTAATATGTAGGTATCTGGGGAAGAAAACAGTGAAAAAAAGAAAATACGTACCTTATTACTAAGTTCATGGATCAAACTTTAGGATATGAAGAGGTTCACCAGTTTTCAAGGTCTTTTATGGAACATTTGGATGATAGCAGTGACCAGTCCTGATTTTTGTTTAAAAAGGGACCATTATTGAGACGTAGCAAATGATAATTTGACCTTGACATAAAAAAGAAAGTATGACATGACGTTTCACTATCTACCCCCTTTTAGTCTTCTCTTGGACTTAGTAAAGTAATTCACGTGCTCTCTAAATACCCTATATGTATTTAGACCTCTTTAACATGTAGGTGAATAGTAAGGGTTTCACTAAAAGGTGGATGTGGGAGCATAATTACTAAGTTTGAAAGTTCTTGCATGGAAATCTGAAAGAGGAAGAAACTTGGAGCATACAGTTGGGTAGCATGGTGGAATAACCTGGAATGAGAGGAAATAGTAATGGTGTCCTATTTCCCTCATTCATTCTTTTCAAAACAGCTTACATCCTAATATTCTTGTTCTTTGCTAGGAAATCTGGAAAATGACAAGCTATGACACTGTCCTCATGGAGGTAATAATGATTGATCCCAGGAACACCTAATTATGTTTGTTTGTTTGTTGTTGTTTTTTTTTTGGCTAAAAGAAGTACATTAACTCTTTTCCCATGTTTGCAAACAAAGTGCCTTGGAAAAAAGTGAATAAAGGCTCTTCCAATTGATGTTTTACTAACAGAAAACCAAGGATTCCCCTTTCTGGTCACTCTTTGCAGAGCTTACAATGCATACCCATTGTAGCAGGTGAAGGATGATATCTCATTGTGGTTTTGATTTGCATATCCGTAAAGATTAGTGATGTTGCACATCTTTAGCCATGTTTGTTGGCCATTTGTATGTTTTTTTTTTTTGTAAAATGTGTACTTAGATCTTATTTATTATAAGTAGAAAAGAATAATGGATAATTGAAGGGGAAGTCACTAGGATTATGTGTCCCCTCAAATATTGTCTTAATGGATTTGATATGAATGGGTGTAAGAGCAATAGAACTTTAAACACTCTGCTTGCCTCTCTTCAGTTGACAAAGCTGACTTTTGCTCTCAGGCTGGAGAATTATGTTTTGTTCTTTCTCTTTTGTCTTCTATTATCTTTTCTTCTGTTGTATGGTTTCTTTCCTCTTTGGACTGGCTTTTGGTGTATTGCCCTTAAGCTCTCATTGATGGGATTTTTCTGCCTCAGTCATGCTGTGTTCAGTGTTCAGAATGTTGCTTGTTATAGAGGAGTTAATGTTTTTTTTTAAGGTTTCCTTTTTGTCATGCTGTATTTCTCAGATTATCTGGAGGGACTCTAATCCAATTTTAGGAATCCTTCAGGACTGAGAGCCTAAACTGTTTTAAGCAATAGCATCTGGTTTCCAGGGACTCAACTACTTTGAGCGTGTTAAGGTCTAACAGCAGCCAACTCTCAATTATCTATAGGAATGAGAGATTGCTAGGACATTTTCAATTCAGAGTGTGCCAAAATCTCACTTAAGCTGATACTTGTGATTTATCGTATAACTGAGTTTAGGAGAGGTTCTTGGTGGCTGCTTTTGTTTTCTCCCCCTTATCCCCCTTTTTTACTCTTTCCCTCTCCTCTGATAATGGCACCACCCATTCGAAAGGTGTTTATATATGCAGACTTTATTTTGTAGTTCAACTTTAAAAAAAAAACAAAACAAAAAATCCTCTCCCTTGTCATTTGGATTTCCTTAAGTTATGTGTACCATCATGTGTTAAATGTATTTTAGTAAAATTCCTTAATTTTTTTGACATACAGAAACAGTAAAATTTATTTGTATTCTTTTTTTGATACCAAGGATTGAACTCAGGGGCACTGAGCCACATGAACAGCCCTATTTTGCATTTTTATTTAGAGACAGGACCTCAGCAGCTTAGTGAGTCCCTCAGCAACTTTTGAGAAACCTTATCTTTAAATAAAATACAAAAAAGGGTTGGGGATATGGCTCAGTGGTTGAGTGCCCCTAGGTTCAATCATCAGTACCTAAGCCAAACAAACAAAAAGAAAGAAAGAAAGAAAGAAACAATCAAACAAAAAACTTTACAAAATGATAGCCTCTGAGCAGTAACTGAGAATTGAATGTTAGAAATAAAGGGAAAAAAAAAGAACTATGAAAACTCTACTTTTTGTTGAAGATGATGTCAATGCTAGTCACTGTTCTTCAGTGTGGCTGAGACATTAGTGTTCACAGCTGACTGGCCTCTGGAAAGTTTCATGGCCACATTTGGCCTAAAGCTAGTTCTTTTAGAGCATTGCTATCCATTTGTTTTATGAATCTGAACAGTTTTCTGTTGACAGACAGGAAATATGGTGTAGTTATTGGTAATGATAATATACAAGTTGAATATGATGGCCAGGATTGCCTTAAAAAAAAAAAAGCTTTATTTGGGTAAAAGTGACATACTAGTAAATTGTGTGAATTAAACTTGTACAGTTTGTGGGGTTGGAGTTGTGGCTCAGTGGCAGAGCACTTGCCTAGAATGAGTCAGGCGCTAGGTTCAATTCTCAGCACCACATATAAATAAATGAATAAAATAAAGGTCCATTAACATCTAAAAAAGTGATAAATTTTGGCATGTATATGTCGTTTTGCCATTGCTACAATCAAGACTAAGAACATGTCTACCATTCCCCAAATTTTCTTTAATTTCTTTCTTTCTTTCTTTTTTTTTTTTTTTGGTGGGGGCAGGTGGTTACCGGGAATTGAACTCAGGGGCACTCGACCACTGAGCTCCATCCCTATCCCTATTTTGTACTTTATTAGAGACAGGGTCTCACTGAGTTGCTAGTGCCTCGCTAAATTACTGAGGCTGGCTATGAACTCATGATCCTCCTGCCTCTGCCTCCTGAGCTGCTTGTATTACAGGTGTGTGCCACTGTGCCTGGCCCCCCAAATTTTCTAATGCCTCTATTAATCACTTCTTCCTATCCCTCCACTAATCTAGTTTCTATCACTATTGGTTAGTTTACATTTCCTAGTTTTTCTGAATTTTCAAAACTTGGCCTAATTATTGAGATTTGTTCAGATTATAGCATGTATCAGTAGGTTGTTCCTTTTTATTATTGAGTACTATTTCAGTGAATGGTTATATGCACAGTTGATCTATCTGTTCATTTGTTGTCATACATTTGGGTTGTGTTTCCAGTTTTATGCTCAGTACTAATCTGATAAATGTCCACCTGCAAGTCTCTGTGTAGCATATATATGTATTTCTCTATTTTACCTGAAAATAGAAGGTTGTATCACATGGTAGCTGTACTTTGAACTTTTATATAAGCCGCCATATTCTTTTTCGAGGTGGTTGTATTTTTTTACATTCCAATGTGGTAGTATATGAAAGTTTCTCTATATCTTTGCTGCCAGTTGGTGTTGGTCATTTCTTTTCATTTCAGCCATTCTAAAACTTTTGTATCTCATTGTGGTTTTAAGTTGCACTTCCTGAATGAACTCTTGATGTTGACCATCTCTTCATAGGCTTAAATGCCACTCAGAAGTCTTGTTCAGTGAGTGTCTGTTCAGATCTTTTTGCAACTATTTTTTTTAATTTATCTTTGAGAACTTTTAATATATTCTTCATACAAACTTTTATCAAGTAAACATTTTGTGATTTTCCCCCTGTAATGTGGTTTATCTTCATTTCTAAATAGTATGTTTTGATCTAAATAGTATGTTTTGATTAAGTATAATTTATCAATTACTTTATGGACTGATGATAGTATTGATACTTTTATGGGTTTATTGCACTCTTGGTTATTTCTTCACAGAATTGCTTTTGTTTAAAATCATTAGTCCAGTTATGTGTGAGTCTCCTTCTGGACTCTGTTCTGTCACATTGATCTGTGTTTCTATCCTTACACCAAAGCAGAAATGTAAGTTTAGTTCAGTGTGAAAGATGGCAGTAGAGAGCATTCTACTTGTTCCTTCTGTAACCTGTTTTACCATACTAGTTGATGAATTTATCTGCTTTCATGATTAAGCAGACTGGGTTGAGAATCTTTTTAGATATTTCCAACAGAAGCAACTTATATGACACATAGTTGGTTTTTTTTTTTAATTTAAAGATGTGAATATTTGAGATTAATTTTTGAGTTCCATACAGAATATTTTGTATATTCCTGTACATAGTCTCCTCTTTTTCCTTAAAAGTTTAGGCCCTAAAAGTCTTGTTATAATTCCATTTTCTCAAAAATCCAATGTAGGTGGGGCACCACTGTGAACAGAGCCAAATAGAGTTAAATTATAAGAGAGCTGCCATAGCCAGGCATGGTGGTACATGCTTGTAATCCCAGTGGCTCCGGAGGCTAAAATAGGAGGATTGCAAGTTCAAAGACAGCTTCAGCAAAAGTGAGGTGCTAAACAACTCAGTGAAACTCTGTCTCTAAATAAAATACAAAAATAGGGCTGGGGATGTGGCTCAGTGGTCGAATGCCCTTAAATTCAATCCCAGGCAACTCCCCCTCACTAAATAAATAAATAGATAGATAGATAGATAGATAGATAGATAGATGGATAGATAAATGAGTTCTATCTATGTTCTCTACTTTTTTTATTATGGGTTTAATGCACTCTTGGTTATTTTTAGTTCGTAGCACAGTGTACCCTTGTACTTGTTTTGCACTGAGGCATTGACGGAATCAGTGTTTGTAAAAATCATTCAAAAACAGGTATAAATGCTGCACAATGAACCAACAAAGGCCCCAACAGACTAAAATGACAGCACACAACCATTATTGTCATTTGGTGGTGACAGGCAGAGCAGTTTTCCTTTTTCTCCTGGCTTATTTGTTATTTTATTTGTAAGTTCCCAAGATCAAATAACTCAAGACATGTTTAAATTGCATCCCTCTCTCACACATGTGAATGTGCAGCAGACACACATAGCACAGATGCTTTGTAAATGATGGTCACCCCCTATTTAGTTTGGTTGGAAAAATCAAATGGAGACTTCTTTCTAAAACCTGTTTCATGCAATGCAGGCAAATTTGTCCTCATTTTCGTTGCCTGTGTCTTCATCTGTAATCAGCCAGTGGAGTCCTGCAGCCTTCATCTGCAATTTGTTGCTCTCTCCTAGTTTGCACAACACTGAACCATCTCATTTTGAAATTCAAGAGTGGCAGAGGAAGTCTTTAGTAGAGGATAGTAATTTGGGAGAAGGGAAAATCAAGAGCAAGATCACCTGTTTTGAAGAGGGCTGATGTTGAAGGAAATTGCTTTGGTTAGTCAGACTCTGAGCCTCTCAGTGGATGTGCTGCTGTGACCTGCCCCTCCATCACCAGTGACCTAAAAATCAAATAATTCCAACCATTCATGAAACTTATTCCCATCTGTGGTGCATGGCTTGTACACTTACCCCCTCTATTGTCAGCAAAAGTGTCTAAATCTTTTCACCTAGCAGGCAATGGACTGGTTTTCTTGCTTTTTTTCCTGGCTGCTTCTGTGATTGTCAAATTAATACCTTCAAGCACTTTTCCAGATCTGTTTCTTACCTGTGTGGCCTCTTACCCTCTCTAGTCCAATACTGTTTAGTACAGGCAGATTTTTGACTCTGTGTTCTTAAGGGCTCTGGCTAGGCCTAGGAATTAAATTGACCCTAAATAGATTAGTAAGAAAGAAGTGTACATATTTTTGCAGGTATGTTGATCCCACCTGAAAGGAAAATAACCTCAAAATGACACAATGTAAATTCTTATTAAGAAGATTGAATTGGAATGGCCTTACATAGAAAAGTAGCGAAAATGTGTGGGGAGGCCAGAGGAAGGGAAGAATTATTTCAGGGAGATGGGTTAGTGCCCCATGGCTTCTAATAGGAAGATGTCCTCTCTCCTTCCTTGGGGTTTCTCTCTTTTATGGATCCTGGTGGAGATGCTGCCTTTTTCCTGGGGCAGCAAAGGCAGAGTATTCCTTTTGTGTCTATTCTTTTTTAAGTGACCTTAACTTAAAATAATCCTTAAACAAGGGGCATTTTTTTCTGGTGGCATATTCTGTCACTCTTCATTTGCAAAATGCTTTCCTTGAATAATATGAAGTGTAGTTGTCTTATTATCAGAAAGTACTACAGGTGGGGTTTCCCTTGGGAACCACTAGCCTATACCATTATAAACTAATGGATCAATAGGCTTTGAAATTGCTATTCATTGATCCCAAAAAGCTATTTTATGAAATGTACATATTTCCTCCCTGTATTTTACTAGTTCTGTCCAAGTTTCTTTAGGGAAATTCTTAAATACCACTACTTGATTGATGGTAGGGGTGTGTGTGTGTGTGTGTGCGCGCGCGCGCACGCGCGCGTGTGTGCGTGTACATACTTATAAAATCACTGTATAACTGTTCTGAACATTGATAGGTTGTTAATTTACTTTAATAACTAATCTTTGTGTGTTTGATTTTTTTCCCCACTCAAGAGTTGGTGATTAAACCCAGTAGTGCTGTACCACTGAGCTATACCCCCCAGCCCTTTTCACTTTTTATTTAGAGACAGGGTCTCAATAAGTTACTGAGGCTGGCCTCAATCTTGTGATCCTCCTGCCTTAAG
This sequence comes from Urocitellus parryii, assembly GCF_045843805.1. Taxonomy (NCBI): domain Eukaryota; kingdom Metazoa; phylum Chordata; class Mammalia; order Rodentia; family Sciuridae; genus Urocitellus; species Urocitellus parryii. Next base: position 24,723,453 of record NC_135539.1, on the reverse strand, counting down.
TTGCTCAAGTTGCTGCTATCATAGGTGTGTGCCATGATGCCTGGTTTATCTTTTGAGTTTTATTGCTTATATGGGACAGTTTTTTGGTCATTTTTTCCCACTGAGACAGTCAAAGGAAACAAATGATTATTTTACTATATACTTCAGAAGCAGTCAAAAACTGTTTAGAGACTCGGAGTGAACAAATGATGGGATGGCCTGGTTTATGCAGGAATTGTTCCAAAGTACTAATATTGTCTATTCAGTAACTTATAAATGGATATGTATCTTTTAAAAATTAAGATAATCTCTACTCTTTGAAAATACAAGCCTCTTAACTATTAAAAATCCTTTCATGACTATTCATTTTTTTTGTATCTCTCAAGTCACCACCTCTATATAAACACTAATCTCCCCCTCTCCAGAGTGGGAAAAATCTCAATACTAATTGAAACTAAGATGATTTTACTGCTGTTGCTGAGATGTTGGCAGGTCTCTTACAAGCTAATGTCACGGCATGGGATCCATTTGCTCTCTGTAGCTATTCTGCAGGGCAGTAAGCGTGCCCTGATTAATATGCTATGTGAAAAAAAATGAATTTGGAAAAAATTATAATATAATCTCATAAATATTAATTCACATTTGTATGAATTGCTCATAATTTTCAATATACTTTTAAGGCACCTTCAGTATGATAAAAGATTTGATCTCTAATGAGATGGGCATAATGTTTTAAAAAGCACAGTTGATACCTTATTAAATATTTTGTGTGTGTGTGTGTGTGTGTGTGTGTGTGTGTGTGTGTGTTTCGGTTCCCGGGGATTGAACTCAGGGGCACTTGACCACTGACCCACATCCCTAGCCCTGTTTTGTATTTTATTTAGAGACAGGATCTCACTGAGTTTCTGAGGAACTCACTAAGTTGCTGAGGCTGGCTTTGAACTCTCTATCCTCCTGCCTCAGCCTCTCAAGCTGCAGGGATTACAGGTGTGCATGACCACACTAACTTATTATTTGTTTATTAATCTGTTATGCTACAAGAAAAAGATTCAGGGCAGTAGGTGGGTTGATGACAATGAAAAGAGGGTTTTTCCCCGCCCCCCTTTTTTTAAACCCTGTAGGTAGTTTTTGTATTTCCTTTAGAAGTAGTCCAATTTAATTGTATTATAAATGAGCAACTCACAATGTAACTCGTCTGCCTCCTTCTGTTGTTGTTGTTATTCCTCAGTATCTTTTCATGAGAGGTAACTCTTTTGTTTAAATGTGAGATTAAACACAGAAAATATTTTGAGCTAAGCAGGTGTTTAACATAACTTATTTGGGTAGTAGATGCTGGACAAAGGAATTCTATTTAGCAGACATTAATTGAATATTTTCATGTGTTAGGTATAGTGTGTAAGATCTGAGACTATGCAGTCAGTGACCATTGCACTTGCATTGATTGCAGCTTGTCCTCTGAAACATTGCTCACTACATCCACATTGCCTCAGGACAGCTACCTCTCAAATAGCATAGGACAGATCATCTAAGAGCTAGAGGTTAGACCCAAAGCCACTCACTTGCCTTAGTGGACGTTTTAATTTTATTTCTTACCCCCACATATAGGCCTTTCCTCGTTTCTGGGGTTTCTTAATATTTGCATATTGCATTATATTTTTATCACATGTTCATCTCAACATCCTTACTTTTGCAAAATGTAAATGACAATATACAGTGCCTACTGGCACTATCAAGCTTTCATAGCTTGCTTTGGTGTATTATAAGCAGTTTAGTATTTTTTAAAATCACTATTATATTTTATCTTTATTGTGCTTAATCACTACTGTACTTTATAGGTTTGGATGTTTTAACTAGTCGTTTACTTATGCATTAAATAAGTATATATTGACCACCAATTATTTTACCTGGCTTATGTAAAACACTTCTTTGATGAAACACTGGGATTGCTGAGGTCCGCTGCTTACTTCCTGCCACTTTTAACCTTTTTTTCAGACACATTATGCTATCAGCTGCTTCAAGGCCTTTGCCCAAGTTGTCTGTGCTCAGCCTTTCAGACTAGGTTATCTTGTTGACCCTAACCCTCTGCCCTGGTCTAGATCATTTCCCCCAGTTTTAATACCTTTTGCCTTTCCTTTTGGGTTATCATTACAGTTGCAGTGATATATTTAGTATGTGGGTATTAAATTTCAAAGGGAGGAAAGAGTGAAATTTTGAGATGGAAAAATAGGTAGAAATAATTTTTTTAACTTTATTTTTGGTAGTACTGGTGACTGAACACACACATGCTAGGAAAATGCTGAACCACTGAGTTATCCCCCTCTACAAACCTTTTTAAAATTTTTATTTTGAGACAAGGGTCTCCTTAAGTTGCTGGGGCTGGCCTTGAACTTGGAAACCTCCTTCCTCAGCCTCTTGAGTAGCTGGATTATAGGTGTGCGCAACCACACTCAGCTTTATTTTGGTTTTATTTTATTTTTCAGTGTGCCATTAGGACCACAGAAACTGAGAAAATGTGGGAAGGAGACTCCATGAAAGAAAATTGTCAGTTTAAGAATTGTATCTCATTTCTTAGGGTTCATATGGCATATATCAGGTGATCTGAGGTTCTGTAAGTTTTGCACATGAGCTCAGAATTTTAGTGACTGACTTCAAGGCTTGAAATGAATGGTGCTAGCGTCTTGACTGAGCCCAGGCCTTCTGATATTCTCAGTATATTGTGAGCTGCCTGTAGGGACATCTGTTTATCAGGTCATGTGGGCTTCAGATTCTGCACTGGGCAATTCCTGTTAGAGGACATTGATTACCCATAAGGATAAATACAAAGTTGTTGCTGTTGATCTTTGTGATTATATTGTCATTTACATTTTGCAAAGACGGTGGAAAGTAAGGATGTTGAGATGAACATGTGATAAAAATATAATGCATTATGGAAACATTCTAATTATATGAATTGATAGTTTTCTTCTTGTTGGCTCTGATATGTTCAGTCTTGTGCCTTTTCTTTTGAACTGGGCATGTACTTAGTATTCGTCTTTGAAACATACAGTCATTGAAGAGTCACTTGAAAAGTAAGAATATTGAGCTTCTTACGGAAATGTCATTATGTGCTGATCCAGCACAGAATGAAACAAAGGCACCAGTGAAATCACTTTCAATGAACAAGTACTTTGTGCTTTATTAAGTTTTCTGTCCAAGAAGATTAGAAAGGGTATATTTGTGATAGCATCAGGGACTCTGAAAAGAGAGCCATGTTTCTCAGTTTTAGGTTATTATATTCTATTTTTCTGTCCCCATCACCTTTTCTAGTAATTTTATTTAACCTTTATTTTGGATATGGCCCTAGATACATACATAACCATCGCTTCCCTTTCCTCCCTTTTTTCCCCCCCCTACAGAAAGATGTAGCACTTAAGCCTCAGGAACGTGTGGAGAAACGCCAGACTCCCTTGACCAAGAAGAAACGAGAAGCACTTACCAATGGCTTATCTTTTCATTCAAAGAAGAGCAGACTCAGCCACCCACACCACTACAGCTCAGACCGAGAAAATGACCGTAATCTCTGCCAGCACCTTGGGAAGAGAAAGAAAATGCCGAAGGGACTCAGACAGGTGAGAAAACTTGGATTTATTTTATTCTGTGAACTTCTATAGATGCCTGCTTCTCTGTGGTTCTTCGCACAGGTGGAGAAGTTATCCTTGGTGGCATCCTGTAACTGCTTGCCGAGCTGTATGCTTGCTTCCAAAGGATTATAATCCCAATCTCATTTTTTTTTTTTCAGTTAGAATTGGTAACTTTGGCTTGGTGCCCTTTCCATTGAATACTCTCTATGCAGCAAAGCTTGATGTGTTTAGGGCAGAGTGGTGTTTAAGGCAGACTGAAGTCTTGACAGTTGTCAAGATGGACTGGTGTGTAGGGAAAAGAACCTTGAAATTAGGACAAAAGGGATAGGGAAATTTAGTGACATACATTGTGTATTTCATGGTGCCAAGGTACTTAAATTGGTTCTTTGAGTAGTGCTTTGCATAAGATTGACATTTTCCAGGGAAGCTCAAGTATTGTGGCATGTGGGAGAGCAGTGACAAAGAAAGGGACTGCCTTCTAGTGCCTTAATTGTTTTCCATAGTCCACAATTGAAGACAGTTTTTGTGATCTGCCAATTGAATACAAGTCAGTAGTGGGGCTCCCTGGCCTGTTAATTAGGTTTCAGTGATCCACAGGCAAATATTGCTCTTGGCATTTGGGGAGAATTTTTGCCTGTGAAATCTGTACATGTGATTGATTGATAAAGAGAGATGAAGTTGTTTGTAACAATTTTTTTTTTCCCTGCAGAAACCCGGAGGCTTTAGTGACTGTAGAGTTACCTGTGTCCTGGGTATGTTTTGTTTTTGGTGAAACCATTGGGTGGGATTGACTATTACTTGAAGGAAGCAGGGGAAGGAATTGTGGTTCACAGAGCAGGTGCTGTTAATCAGAAGCTGAACAGGTAATTTCTAGTTGCAGGTGTTTCTCTGCAGAGGGGAAAGATCTGCAATCATATAAAACAGTGGTTTCAAAACCCACAGACCATTATAATCACATCGTTAGCCCCACTAAATATAAATTTTTGCCCTCTCCCTAGGATCTAATGAAGTTTTTCTTAAAACATATTTTTAATTGTAAATGGACACAATATCTATGTTTTATGTATGTTTGTATGTATGTATGTGGTGCTGAGTATCAATCCCAGTACCTCACACATGCAAGGCAAGCGCTCAACCACTGAGCTACAACCCCAGCCCATAATGTAGATTTTAGCTTAAGAAATTTTTGTTTGATAATGATCATACTGGTTTGGAAGTTATGTTACAAAGCATCTAGAGTGTATTTTGCATGATGAATTTTAGCTTAAAGATCAGAAGGTTCAGAAGCCTCAAGAAAAGGTAATGAGCAGTTTAGTGTCAGAGTTCAGCCTGTGGATAATAAAGGATAGTATACTAAGAACCATCTGGAGTGATGGGTTCAGCATGGACTCCAAAAGCTTCTTGCATGTAATGCCCTTCAGTCTGACACTCAGGGTGGTCTTTCTGAGGGCTAACATAAATCCCCCAATTGAAGTTATAATGGTAATTTACTAACTATAGTCACATACAGTTCTATAATATTTATGCTGTAGACATTCAGTGAGGTAGTTTGCATAGTATAACCTGTAATTCGTACATCAACCCTGCCTAGTAGGAAATTATGGTTACCCTGCTGATGTGGAAACTCATACTTGATCAAATGGCTTGTCTGAGGCCATCTGGCAGTGAGGTTCAGCACAATGATTTAGATCCAAATCTTTTCAGCCAAGAGCCTCCGCTTTCCCCCTGTACCTTCTCTTTGGGTATGCAGAAAAAGCACAGCAGGTCAGAGGATGGGAGGGGTTTACAAATATTTCTAGAAACTAAATGATAGTATGGTCAAACAGACTTTGACTTTGGCCATCAAAATGGTCTTTGAAGGTAAAAGAAAAATCAGAATAAGCTATGAAATTCAGAGGGTAGATCAAGAGCTGGAGAGTTTGAAAGTAACCAAATTTGGATTAAGATTTTTTAATAAGGAGGAAGGGAGAGGGGTGCGAAAGTCAAAATAGAGCTTGCACAGGTTGTCTCCTTAAGGAGCTTTAGTCTCTCATTTGGAGACTAAATTCATTATCACAATGAAACGGCTGAGGAACACAAGAGTGATGTGTTGCCACGTGTACTGGCCAAATTATGACTTCTGAGAAGAATTTTGGGAAAACGTAATTAATCCTTCCCAGAACACTGAGTAAAGTAAAAAAATTTTCAATATATATGTCATTGAGACCACAAGGAATGCTTTAAAAATTTAGTATTTTATATTTTAAAATACAGAGAATGCAAAAGGGTTTCAAAAATAGAGCAGCAATGATAAAATGTTGATGAGAGTTCACATAATTTTCAGGTTTGGCTCCAACTAGATATCCTAAATCTCAGTTTAATTAATTAGATTTTCCTTTCTGTCTGGTTTGAACTGAACCAGAGGAAATAGACCAAAGTGACCTACAAGTCACTTTTAGGATATATTAACTTTTTAAACAGACATCAGGATGTATCATCAAAATAAATCGAGCCTTTCTCCTTAACTGAGATTTAGGTGCCCCAAAGTCATTAAGAGCAGAATTTTGCAGAAAAGAGATAACCTATTGAGATGGTTTCTAGTTGTAGGCAAACACTATTCATGGGGAAAATAAAGGAATTTGGGAATATGTTACCAGTTTAGCAGGTAGACGCTGATCTTGCTGATAAAGATGGTTTATGCTTTATATGATTTAAAAAGCTTTATATAAGTTACTGTATATAGACAATACTTATAAGAAATGGAAATTTGCTTCTCTTTGAAAATCCAGTATGGCCGAGCCAAATTTGGTGGAACATTTATAGTTGACTAAAAAATGTCTGCTGATTTCTAGGAAGAAAAGTCATGGATTCGAGTGCAGTCTTTAAAATTAAAGCTGTTACTCATTCATTTTGGTTAATTAATAATATAGTTAGAGCTGTCCTTGGTGGGTTCATTTTCTTTCTGTACTAGCATTGCACATTGGATGTATTTGGCATAAATGGTGGTGTTGGTGCATGAGGGCCCAGGTGACTAAGCCACCATCTATCTTTCCACCCATCCTGATGAAGCAGTATTTCCCAGTCTGTATTCTTTCCTATTTCAGTTGTTTGGTACCAGTGATTGGTTCTTTAATTTTTTTTAATCTTTATTTTGCTTATTCATTTTTATGTGGTGTTGAGGATTGAACCCCGTGCCTCACATGTGCAAGGCAAGCGCTCTGCCACGGAGCCACAACCCCAGCCCCTGGTTCTGTATTTTAAAGAGACTTATTCATGATGCCTTGGGAACTCTCTGTGACATTTATTATTAGAGAAAGTTATCTTGCAAAGGAGGATTTGTAATGGAAAACTTTGATTAAACAGATCCAGTTCAAGTCACATTTTTGAAAACCTGCTATAATTAGTTTTGGGTGAAAATACAGGCCCAAAATCACCCAGGTATTTATCCAGCTTGACTCTAGAGCCTACAGGCTTCTGGAAGTCAGAGCATTTGAAAAATGAATGTAATTTGTGATTATGCTTTTATAATGAAAACATATGAACTTTGCTGTGTTCTTTCATAATGGTTAAATGCCTGAAGGTATCTTGAACTAGTATCAAGAAATGTGAGCCCCAGTTAAACCATTTTTACCTCATACTTCAGAATTTCAAGTTTAATATGTTAATTGTTTCAAGTTTAATAAGTTTAATTGCTTTTCAAAAATCATGCTGTCATGTGAAGGTCACTAACTATGATATCTAATAAAATTGTTTTTCCTCTGTGAATTTAAGTTACAGTTTACTTTTTTCTCATTGTTCAATTATAAGAATAAAAAGTAAGGAAAGATTGAGAGAATAAAAAATCGGTTTACAGTATCTCTGGGAATTTTGATTGACTTGAATATGGTGCTGACTTTCAGCATTTAGTTATTGAGGATTTTTAATCCAGGCTTGTGTATGTTCAGGAGTTAGTTGTGTGTTATACTGGAGGGATGGCTTTTTTTTTTTTTTTTTTTTTGAGATGGAGGTCTCACTATGATGCCTGGTCTGATCTTAAACTCTTTTTCTTAAGTGATCTTCCCACCTCACTCAGCCTCCTTAATGCTGGAACTACCAGTGTGCTCCACCCCACCCGGTAAATGATTTTTTTTGTTTTTCGTTTTAATTTGGGTTATTTGGAAGCAGTGACCACTTTTTTGTATTCTGGAATTTTTGGCTTTGTCATTATCTAGGATATATTATGTGAATCCTAAATGTTAAAGCAAGTGTAAATATCACATGACTTCATTGAGACAGATCTTCAGAGTGGTGTGGCCAATAATAATTATATCTCAAGTGCATTTTGTAATTTTTAATTAAAATTTTTGGAAAGTGGCTCTATTAAGGGTAGATAGCTGTGTGGTTAGGTCTAAGGCTGGCTTCTGTCCCCATTGGGCTGCTGGAGTGGAACACAGTACCATCTACCGCCCAGGAAGGCTCCAGTAAGGAGCTGGAGGCAAAGCATGTGGAGGTAGAGGCCAAGACTCCAGTCTTAACTGCTGTGTGTGTAATTGAGAGTCCTGGTAGAGTTGGCAGGGAAGCCATTGCTTCAGAGACACCTGGCTAGTGAACTGTGCCTTGGGAAAGAGCTCCAACATGCCTTTGTGCAAGGAGACCCTGACCCCAAAGCAGTGGGCCTGTGAGTGGCAGGAATAAGAGGTCCAGACCTACACATTCATTCAGTTATAAAACCCTCCAAAAATAATTATGAACAGTGTCTAAAAGGGGGTTATGTCATATTTCTGCCACCTCCTCAAATAGAAACTACAGGAAAAAAAGAGTTTGAGAGAAGGAACTGCAATTATAAGAGTGGGTGCTCTTATAATTGTGAGTTATGAAACAATTACTATAGGTAATTGCTTCATAAAACAGTGAATTTTTGAGTTTCCCAAAGTAAGAATTTGAGGTGTATGTTCAAAACTTTATTAATGGTAATTCAGATTCTGTATAGCGTTTGAGAAATAGGAAAAAGAAAGCCACAGAAATGATTCTTAGCTCCAATAAATGTCTACAAGAAAATTCCATTGATAAATTTGTGAACACTGAGGGAACATGTTTTTCTCTTAACAAAGTTTAGCCACAATTTTGATAGAATAGAACTAGCACAGCCATGATAGAATAGAACTCCCTTTATTGAAAAATGTATTTGGGGGCTAATTTAATCCTACATTTTCCCCTCTTCTGATGTTACATTGTATTTGCATGTGATCTGCTCTGCTATAGATCATAAAATAAGCCTCTGCAATTTTTCTGATCTATGTTCACAGCAGTCCCTTCTCTACACAAGTCTGTACATGACAGGTAATGAGTAGGAGGTTCAAGTGGGTGGGTGCCTGTGATTTGCAGTGGTATTGGTGGGAGCTGAACAGATGGTTGTGATAGCCATGTGCTGCGAGATTCCCGTGGGAGTTGATGGCAGTGACAGGCAACTTACAATGTGCTATTTACAGTTTGGGTTTGCAGTCTTTTGGTGACATCTGAATGCTCTTTAGCAACTGCTTTCATTACTGCCTTTCGAGGAGCTGCTAATTGAAAATGAAATTGTGGGTGGGCTTTCAGAGAGCCAGGCACAGGCAACTTTGTGTGGTAAGTGTTATTGGAGATCTATTGGATGTCTTGATGCCCAGTGTGTAATTCTTTTTTTAAAAAAGAGGGGTACAACCAAAGGTAAATTAAAGATTAGGTGCACATAGGTACAGCTGAATGTCATGCCCTGCACAACCAGTCAAATGTACAATAATATTGGGCTGGAATAAACATAGGGAAAAGCTCAGAGATCCAGGCCATCTGCCCATGGCTCATGGGTTCAATGTGCATAACTGTATTAAGTTTTTATTTTAAATCGGTTGACATCTTGCAGTGTTCTTCATGAGTGGAGTTTAGGTCATCATTCTCTTTTCTTCCTCTGTTTATGAAGTTACTATGTAGGGAAAATGGTTATTTTATCTATTGAACTTTGGGATGTTACTGTATATTCAAATTTTTGTCTGTAACTTTTATACCTATAGACATTTTCATATGATACAACTCTGTTGAAGACAGTTGAGGCTCCCAGGCACAGTAAGCAAAGAGGTAGATGTTGAATTTAATAAGACTTTTGGCAGTGGACAGTGAGCTTGAATCTTGTATGGCTTCTATCAACTGCAGAATTGTGCTTTGTTGCTCATCTTTAGAGTTGTCAGCTGTTGCATCAGTACCATTACTGGAATGGTAGCTTTCCTAAGTGTTTGTATGTAGAATTGTTTTATTATCTGTTACCGAAATAGCTTTGTACAGAGAAATCTTTTGGTGAGCAAGGATGACCTCCCTCTAAGAAGTGCTGTTAGCTCTCTTTTTAATTAAATATGAAGATAGATACATTATTGTTGCGTTATTCTTAGCTTTCCCTTGAACATTTCAGTGAATATTATTTGGGACAAAACCATGCTGATATATGTGGTTTGTTTGACTGGGAGTGATGTTTGCTCTTAGGAAGCCCCTGAGGCTTGGGCTGAGGGGACCTTGATGACAACCCCCTTGCTATACTTAACCTTCAGTCCCCATTTCATTTGCTTTGCTACAGAAACCCAGCTGTTTTAAAGCATTTGAGCTACTGCTGGGTCCTAATGATGTTTAAAAGAACCTATTTGGTGTGAATTCGATTTGGTAATGAATTCTGGAGCATTGCCTATTGATGTGAGTGTTGATAAACTTATTGAGAGAGTTCCAGGACTTTTCACACCTAGGGGCCTGTATCCTCACATCAGTGTGCACTCCCAACCCCAGACAAAAGCAGAAACTAAAATAGGTCACAAACACCAGCAAGTCCTGCCAGAGCCTGCTTGATATCTTTCAGGAGGTCCGAAGAGGTGTGCTTCATGGCCTGATTCAACACTTTACCTGCATGAATTGATCAGAGCTCTGCAGAAGCTGCCACTTGTCCTGTGTGTCTGCCTGCAGTGATGCTTATATTGCAGGTCATTCTGTAATCACTGTTTGTACCTGTGTTTGCTTGGGAAGGGCTTGTGTTGTACATTTTGAAATTATGTAATATAAAGCTGGATAGGTCCTGATGGCCAGTGACAGTTCCGAAGAGCTGAGATTGGACTTAATTACATTCAGACACAGTTAACTTTATTTTCTGTGTAGGGAATTCACAGAATGACACTTCTCACACGGTGGTCTAAAGACCACCTACCTATACCAGACCCACTGTGGAACTTTTGTTAAAATGCGGATTCCCACATATAAACTCCTCCCACTAGTGGTGACACCAGAGCAGATGCCCCATGAGTCACACTTAAATAAACTGAATTATACTTACTTTTTATTGAAAAGTAAAATTTTGCTCCATTGTTAAAAGAGCATACAGTGAAACTTAAGTGCATTTTGTATGATGTTAATTTCTTCAATAATAGGATCATATTCTTTTTCTGTACATTTACAAATTTTTTTCCAAAATATTATTAGGAGGAAAGGAACATTTCTGCCACATGTTATAGACTTTATATTTCCCCTTTCTCCCCAAAGGTTTTCAAAACAGCTGCTTCTCTTCTAGAATTTCACTTGAATGGCCCTGGTGGAGTAGTTGTGTTGTATTCTTTTCTCTTTAGGCTCACCAGCTCCTTCATATACACAGCTGTGTATAAGCATGTTGTCTGGGGAGTTGTTCATTTATCTTTTTCTTAGGTCCTACTTACCTCTTTGTTCTTCTATTTGTAGACAGCAAGGTTGAGTCTTAAAATTTCTAAGTTTTATTAATTCCCAAATTATCAAAATTGGCCATGATCATTGACAGTACTAGAGGGCAGGTGTGAATGCAATCTGAAAATATTGACTATATATTAGTGGAGACCAACAGCCATTAACCATTTTCTTTGTAACTAAGAAAGCTACAGTTTAATAAAATATTATGCTTGAATTTGTGGGTTCTACAAATTTAAAAGGAAACATTTTCCTTTCTCAAATAGAATAAACAGAATAAAAGCCCTTAAAGAAGTTTTGGTCAAGTTGCTAAACCTATAATTACAATTTAAAAATTGCTTGAAGTGTGTCAATAGTAGGTACTGTTTGTTTTTTAATACATACCTGTGAGACCAGAAATGCTCTTCCTCTTGAGATTAATGTAATACTGAATGGTTACTCATGGAATTGTCACAGTATATGAGAAAGACTACGAATAATGTCTTTTGATTTTTTAAAAATTCTTTCATAAGATTTCCTTAAATAATAAATAATAATGTGAAAGCTCCCGGGGAGTGGGCCTGATATGCATTCCTGGAAGGTTGAATTGTAGTTTTTGAGACTTCACCAAATTATTTACATAATTTACCATCACCTACCTCCTACCTCCCTGTAATTAAACTCTAAATCTCTATTTCTCAAACAAGGAAAGGTATTGAGGTGGTACAGTTCTATAGTGTGTCAGTTTCTTTACCTTCATCTCATGCTTCATCTTTGCTCCCTCACTTCATCTTCCTTGACCTTCCTCCTTTTCCTCCAACATGCCACATTCTTTCCTACCTTGGGCACTTTACACATGTTGTTTTCTCCATCTGACACAACCTCCCTGTACCTTCTGCTTGGGGCCAAAACCAAAGTGTCATTTCTTTGGGTTTTTTCTGACAACATTGTTTAACTCAAGGTCTTCCAGGAGTTCTTCCTCCTTTGTATTCACCTTGATTTTACTTAACACTTAGCATAGTTTATAATGACAAGTTTTTCTTTTCTGTAGCCTTTCTTCTTCCTGTTCCCTTTGCTAGACTACAGGCTGTCCACAGGAAAGTTACCATATCCATGTTCTACAGCACAGGATATGTAATAATAGCTTGGCACACAGAAGAAGGTGCTCTGCCGCAGTCTGCTTGGGCACAATTCACCAGCCACTTGTCAAGCAGGAATGAACTTTATTTTTAGCACGCACTTGGGACCAAGCCAGCTCTCCAGGAATTCCCCAAGAGCTCAATGGCAACCACCAGCACTCCACCAGCACTTCCAGGTCATTTCCGGCTCTTGAGGCAGACTTCCTGGTCACATGGGCGGAGCCAAAAGAGTCCCCCAATGAGCAGCTCCTTGGTCTGAAAGGGCGGGAAACAGCCCAATGAGGGACACCGCAGAGGAGCCAATCAGCTGGAAGTTTGCTGGGGCCTCTTCGCTGTGGTCCTCAACAGTGCTCAATAAAAGTTCAATAATAATTATTTTTCTAATTGATGGCACTGATTATTCAACACTCTCGTGATATTCCAACTTCAATTGGCTACCAAAAAAAGATGGGAAAAATCAGTATAACATATGACTATGTCTTCCCTCTCTGGAGATATGAAATGTAAAATGAGATACCAGTTTAGTACATGCATTACAAGCAGAAATTTATTCCAAAGAAATTTTTGCCCTTCAGGTAGATGGCACCTGCCCTTCTTCTTCTCTTCAATGTATGGGCAGTTTATCTTCCCAGTGCTGTAGCCTGTCAAGGTAGTAGAATTGGTAGTGCAGTCAAGAAAAGTTGGTCTTGGGAAACCACAGCTACCCATTTTTCAGAAGTCATGATGGTCCAAAAGAGATGGTATAGGCAGCAAAGACAAGAGAAAGACAGGTAGGGCTGAGGTGATTTTACTGAGCACTATTTTACAAGGAAATATTTGCATTTTTACCCTCAAAGGGCAAGCTATTTTTAGTATCAAATTGTAAGTAGTAAGTTTTTTCACTTTAAAAATTACTGTCCTATATGTCCCATGTTTAAACCGTTTTGAACTTTGAAAACATTTTAATTTTATTTCCTTTTTAGGTGGCTTGATTAATTCCTTCTCCCTGTATGTGCTCATGCAGAAACATTTCCTGAACGTGCTTTGAGTACCCTATACAGGAGACTCTGACATCCCTTGATGTGTTTATAGCTTGTGTCTCCTTCATGATATCATGGAGATTTCTTAATGATTAGTGAACCCAAGACTGGCAGATTAAGTACAGTTTACAGGGAGGCATGGTTGACTATCTGTCAGAGAGGAACACCTTCAGGTATATGCACTAAAGTACTTTAAAATTGTTTCTTTCCTACTGTGCCATCTTTTTAAACCCCTGCCTCTTTAAAAAAAAAAAACAAACTTTAGAGAATAGTATTGTATCCTAGTGAAAACAAACTCTTAGAAATGATATTGTGCTGTTGACCAGTTTTCTTGGATGATGGTGATGGTTGATTTTTACAAATACATTTGTTAGGTTTCCCTCATTTTTACTTCACGTACAATTCAGTAAAAATTATGTGGCCAATAAATTTTATCCTTATTATTTGTGGATTAGTAACATTTTAATAGCTTTGCAGTATTTCTAGAAACTTCCAAGTTCTTAGCTTTCATCAAGATGATAGGTATATTTTCTAGAAATGGTTTTGCTTATGGTCACGGAATCAGTTACTGAGAACTCTTACAATAAGAAAATTTATATTGCTGTCCAGAGGAGGAACTTTTTAATGCTAACTAGAAATAGATATCACTTATTTCTGTTTACATGGAAGTAAAAAAAAATTTTTTAATTTAAGTAGAACTTAAGAGTAACAGATGAAAATAATTTAAACTTCAAATTTATAGTGAGAATACTGTTGGAGATTTAACAACTAAGTGATCTCAGGAGGAGAAGCAAGTTATTTCTTTCTGAAGATAATTTGCTATCTTGACTTTGGCAATCCTAATTTTCTTAGAAAGTGTCACAATGGTGATTTCTCAGTGAATTTCTCAAAAAGCCATTTATTCCATAAGATTCACTTCTTCTTCCATACAAATATCTGTCCCTTGACGTGTACTACAATGAAAAGACATTAATTTGAGTATTCACCCTACATTTATTAAAACAAAAACCTAAAATCTCTAGCCTGGAATTTATGTTCTGGTGGCTTCAGTCCTCTCAGCTGTAGACAACTTGTATTTAAATGTCCCATCTAGTGAAATTAAAGCCCTGGGCATTGTGGGGTGAAGGAAAGCTCATCCTAAAATCTGTAAGTCACTCTCCTCTTTCCTTCACCCCACAATGCCCAGGGCTTTAATTTTTGTGCTGTGTATTTCTCTTCTGCCCGTCCTGCTCACTATTGTCTACCTTTGTCCTAGTGCATTAGTTTATCTGCTTCTCTGGGCTTTCTTCTATGATAATAGGTTTTTAAGGGGTTTCTCAGCCTTCCCCCTATTCTTCATTTCATTCCCCAAATTCCATCCAGTGTTCTCTTAAAGACATATAAATCGAATTATGTTACTTGCTTGGAGTGTTTTCACTGACTTTACTTTCTTTATATGGTGTAGAAGCTTTCACATTTTTCTTTCAGTGCTCCCTGACCCCAGGGCTCTTATTAAATTAGTCTTAATTTATTTTCTAAAATTTCCTCCTCCATCCACATCTACAAATCTACTTTCATTTTGCTTGAGAGGGAATTACTTTAATTATATTTAAGAAGCATAGTCTTATTGAGTCAGAATAACACATTTCAACAAGGATGCTTTTTAACCAAGAAAATGTTTAATCTGTTAGAATTTAGGGTGGTATAGGGGAAAAAAGAGAAAAAATTTAGAGGTCTAAGATTTTATTAAAGATTCTTGCAGATTTCTGCAGAAAAGCCCAAAAGCATTAAAAAGAATATAACAAAAAAATTTTTCCCCTTATGGTAGCACTGGGCACTTGTGAATGTATAGCAGTTGGGGATTTTGGAAGACATTTGTGAATAAAAACATTTTTCAGGTCTTAAAGAGTTGTAATTCAAGGACTACTTGTAATAAGCTCTTTGGGGGTATTTTTATCTTTATGAGTTAACTTTGCTTATGAGTATGAGTGAATGCATACTTGTTCAAGCCAAGGAATATTAGACATGATTCAAACCTTGTGTTTCTTCTAAATTAATATTGATATGAAAATTTATTGATGAAAGTACATTTCTGTTACCAGTAAGTTGTGTGACCTTTGTAAGGATTTTGAGATGTGATTTATATGTTTTTTAAAAAATAAACTTCCTAAAAAAGTGAAAAATAGTGATGAAAGTTTTATTTGAGGTATACACAGTATTATAGCTTTCCTTGCACAGTAATTTCATATTTTCCATCAATGAGTCAAGGCACAAAGCAAGGACAATCAAAATGTGTGCTTTGAGCTGGGATCCTAGGATTTTGTTGCTATAATCATTTAGTTGCTCCAGCTTTTATAATCCTTTTTGGAACTTTTTAAAAGTTATTTTTTAGGGTACAGGTGACCTGTTTTAGCAGAGTGAAGCAGTAATTTAAGAGGAAAAATTATTTTCCTGCCTAGTTCTACTCCAGTTCTGAAAGGCTGCTTAATTGGGGCTGGAATACAGCTGTGGATGAAAAGACTGAAGTAAGGAATGCTTTTCTTCCATGTTGTTGTGCTGTGGGTTATCAACCTCTCATATAAGGTCAGCCTAGCTTCTCTTCTTGGTGGGAAGGTAAGACGAGGCACAAAATTGGTTGGGCTGTGATTCAGAGAAAGGGAAACATCCAAAAAAATATGTTGAACACTTTATATTAATGTCTTTCTACACTATTTCTTGATTGTTTGTTTAGACTCTGAAGTATAGTCTGATACTGTAGGTCATTGAGGAGGAGTTGTGACTGTCGTAAGAAATGCTCTTTAGGGTTCTCTTTCAACAGATACTAGAATCTTCTGGACAGTAAAGTAATTCCTCTTGGATGTCTCATGTTGGCAGCTGGAAGAAGAGGAAGCTGTCTTCTCATTGTTTTATGGTCCCTGCTTTGAACTCTCTTAAAGAAATATCTTAATCATTGCAACTGGAATGAGCGGGGGCGGGGGGGGGGGTTTGTTGTGAGAATGTTCAGTGAGGCAAAGGATATCAGTCTGTTGTATTGCTTAGGCGATAGGAAAAATTCATTGGAAGAAAGACTGGGAATGAGGGTTCTTGGGTTACAAGTTCTATCTTGCTACTGTTGCACTTATTCCTTGACTAAATTATTGCCTCCTCTTTGGCCTTCAGTTTCTGGGCACTTGAGTCAGAATGCCTCCATCGTGTAAAAAAGTTATACATGCTAGAATACATCAGATTTCCTTTTCTTTTAGTTTCCCTTCAGCTGTCAAACAGTGGACTGTAAAATAACTTGAACCTTGATAGTATTAATATTTTAAATCAACTTGTACTTAAATATGTAATATATGCAAAGAACAACTCAAAAAAGTTTCTGTTTTACAGTAGACTGATTTTGGTGAAATTATGATGTGCACATGGTTGTTAGATTACCATAGATGTGACAGGTACATTAGATTCAATGGAGTGGGCTCATGCATACTGTTTTTGCAGATGTTAAAAGCCTTGTTGAGAAGAGAGTAATGTGAGATTGGTGCAGTGACTTTGCTTGGGGACCATGCCTATTAGCGGTGATTTGAGGATTGTAATTTTTGGTCTTTCAAAATTGAAATGAAGTCCTAGAAATCTCCTCTTATGAATAATTCTTGGTGAAGAAATATAATTAAATTATTTCTAAATCATGTTTCTTTTAACCACTAACCCAGGGTCCTGATCATGGTTAGTTTTCTAATTTTTCATGAAGTAAATTGTGAAGCGCATGTATTGATTCTTCTCAATACATTTTGGAAAATCCTTCCTCTACTCCATTCATGTAGAGTAAGCGAAATTTATGAGAGAACAGCAGCTCCTTATTGGGACTAATCAACAGTTGTGAGGGAAGTGGTTGCTGTGTTGGGCTCCCTGCCCTTTTTTAGGTGAGTTCTTTCTTCAGTGAATTTCTGTGTTCCTTTCACTTTCCCAAAGCCTTTGTTATTGTGAGATGCATTAGAGAACTGGAAGAAGTGGTTGCTGTTTTCCAGGGCTTTGTCCTTGGGTTACTTAATTGCTTTGGAACAGTTTAAAGTAAATAAGCTGTGAAAAATATTCTTTGAAATGTTGATGAATGATAGATATGCCCTTAGTTTTTCATTAGTCTCCCTTGTGTTTTTTATAATGCCATGTATTTTTCTTGGGAGAGTTTCCCTACAACTGTATTTGTGATCTTGAGCTGGGATTTATGAGCTGCCACTAACTATGGTCTCCCTCTGGGTTTGTCATCAGATATGGAGAGTTTTGTGTGGTTTGTTTTCCTTTTCTTAATATGTAAGAAATTTTCCTAATTCAAATACATGAATCACTATTTTTTCTGATTTTGTTCTTTTGGATTGGGTTATCTTACTAAAATAAATGTATGAATTGTGAAAATTTCTTCTTGAAATTAAGGACAAAATTACTAAAGCAGGATGCATTGTCATTACTTGAAGAAATGTCTAGTATTTTAGTATTTGGACTTGGAGGGTGTTTTGTTGTTGTTGTTTAATTTTAACTGTTATAACTAGGACAAGGGAGAAAGTTAAATGAAATAAAAACAATGTGGTGGGAAATATAGGAGAAAACTTAGGACACAAGACAACCATTCTGAATCTCACTGAAGATACTAATTAAGATTATTAAATGTTAACTGACCCCAAGGATGTTGGAACTGCATTCCATAAGCTGCCTGGCATTTGTATCAGTCTCATACATCAAACTGCATCATCTTTGGCTTTTTGACTATGAAAGGCTTTGGATCTATGGCTAAGCCAGTTCTTGGGGTTAAAGACAAACAATTACCCATTAGTCCTGTCTTCTTCTTACTTCTAGAGAGGTTCTTCTGAGAAATTCAGAACTGTTTTATTGTTATGTATCACTATTTTATCGTTATTGTCACTTACCATAATGCTGTTTTTAAGGAAGACATAACTACTAACAGAGCTCTTTGTGAGACTTTGAGCATGACTTACTTAAGTGTTGCTGCTTTCTTAGCATTTTTACTTTGTAGGCTCTGGTATGTAGTATTGAAACACACAATAAGCATGAATGTAGGAAGAAAAACAATACTGTTTCACTTCTGAATGTGATTTTTGGTTGTGATCAGTTCAGAAACTGACAATTTAATTTAAGATTGTAATAGTGAAATTGTGTTCCTGAGTAATATATATCAGAAAAAGTAATTTCTGTTCGTATAGATTGCTGTACTTCTTCATGAAGGCTGTTTATTTATGGGACGTATACATTATATTAGAATGTTATCTGGGTAGTGGAAAAGGGTATGGTAGCATGGGATAACAATGTTATCTCTCACCTGATATTGTATAGCATTTTGAAATTTTCTGTGTAGTCCCCTTCATTTGGTGTTGGTTTCTTTTTTTAAAAAAAATTATATATAACAGTGGAATGCATTACAATTCTTATTTCATATAGCACAATTTTTCATATCTCTGGATGTATACATAATATATTCACACCAATTTTGTCTTCATATATGTACTTTGGATAATGATCATCACATTCAACCATCATTAATTAACCCCATGAGATTCTTATTTTTATAGCAAAGGAAAACTAATGTTGGTATTGTTTCATTCAACATTTGTATAAGAAAGAAACAAACAAAATGAATGAAGTGAATTATTTTATTTATTAGAGTAAATTAGCCAGGCACAGTGGCACAAGCTTGGAAGGCTGAGGCAGGATGATTGTAAATTCCAGGCCAACCTGGGTAACTTAGTGAGATCCTGTCTCAGAAATAAAAAATTTTAAAAAGGGCTGGCATGAGCTCAGTATAACAGTGCTTGCCTAGTATTTGGGAGTCCCTGTGTTCAGTTTCCAGTATCAGCAACAACAACAAAATAATTATCAACACTTTTGAATGTGCTTAAGCAGTGGTTGGACTGTCTTTGGTCACAGATTGGTATACACAGCAAATTCATACCTTTGAGCTCATTTACATCAACCCGATGATTCAATAATTGGCCACACCACCTCCCATTCCTGCCTTTTCTATCTCTGTTTTTCCCCCAAGTGGTTCTAATTGACATAAACCAAATACTGCTTGAGTTAAATTTTAATATGGTGGTAGATAACAGCTCAAAACTATTTTTTTTTGCATGTGGATTTCTGATTTCTCTTGAAACCATTATTGAAAATGTTAACCATTTTTCTACAGCACATTGCTTGTCCACATATATGCTGGTTTATTTCTATACTGTCTATTCTGTCTCCTTGACCTATTTGACTGTCTCAGTGCCAGTATGGTTTACAGTCAATCTTGAAATCAGGTGCTGGTAGTCCTTTATCTCTGTTCTTCTTTTTTCAAAGTTATTTGGCTTTTCTGTGCCCTTTGCATTTGCATATGAAATTTGAATAAACTTGTCAGATAGTACAGAGCATTGCTGGGGGTGTTTATTGCAGTTATATTGATTCAGTTTATTAATTGGGGGAGAATTGACAGTTTAAAAATATTGTGTTTCTAACTATTAAATAAGGTATATCTCTTCAGGTTTTTTTTTCCAGTAATATTGTGTATTTTTTAGTATATGTCTTTTACATCTTTTGTCAGACTTATTCCTAAATATTTAATTTTTAATGTAGTAATAAATAGTGTTGTTTAAAAGATTGTTTCTAGTTGTTCATTATTAATATGTAGAGATACGCTGGTTTTTGCATATCTGTCATGTATCATACAAACTTACTAATTCTACTTATTAATTCTAGTAGGTGTCCTTTTCTTTTCTTTTTTGTAGGTTGCATTGAATGTTCCATATCATGATTTTAGTGAATATAGATTGTTTCATTTTTTTTCTAATCTGTATATCTTCTTTTTCTTAGCTGACCATAGTGTGTGGAATTTCCATCATCATGTTTAATAGAAATGGAAATAATAGACATCAATTCCTTATTCCTAGTTTTAGAGGGGAAAAGCATCTAGTCTTTCACTGTTACACAATATTTTAGCTGTTAAATTGTTCATAGATGCCCTTTGTTAGGATAATAGTGTTTCATAGATGCACTAACAGGTTGATGATATTCCATTTTGTTTCTAAATGTTGAATTATTTATGCTATTTCTTTTTTATTTAATTTTGTACTTTATGCCTTTTCAATGAATTTGTTCATTTCATCTGATTTGTTCAACTTGACATAGTTATTTATATTATGCTCCCTTATCATTATTCATTATTGTCAGTTTCTGTCTATATCTCCACCTTTCTGTTTTCCCTTCCCATCACCTTTCCTCAAGGAGATCAATAAGACTGGAGGGTTTTAGCAGTTTTACTGACCTGTTCAGAGAGTTAGGTTTGGTTTCATTGATTTTTCTCTGTTGTTTTATATTTCATTGATTTCTTTCTTTCTGCTTACTTTTGGTTTACCTTGCCTTTTTTGTTTTTTTAAAGTGGAAGCTGAGGTCATTGATTTAAGATCTTCCTTTTGTTCTAATATAAGCATTAAATACTATAAATATACCCCAAAATACCACTTTAGCAGCACCCCACAAATTCTAATATATTTTCATTTTCATTCAGTTCAAAATAGTTTCTGACTTCTCTTTGATTTCTTCTTGATTCATGACCCTTTTTGGAGTTTGTTATTTATTTTCCAAATACATAGGGGGATTCTTGAAATATCTTTCTGATACTGATTTCTAATTGAGTTCTGTTGTGACTTAAAAACAAACAAACACATAAACATACTTTGTAGCACTTGATTTTTAAAAAATTTAACAGCGCTCAACTTGTACACTTAGTAAGAATTAATTTTCTTTTGTAATTGTATGGAATATTCAATAATTGCCAGTCAGGTCAAGTTGGTTTATATTGTTGTTCAGTTTTATTACACCCTTACTGATTTTTTTTTTCTATTTGTTCAATTAAGAGTGATAATCAAGTCTCTGAATATCATTGTGGTCTGCCTCTTTCTCCTTATTATCCTGTCACTAATTTGATGCTGTTATTATGTGCATAAGCATTTAGGATTATTATGTTGTCTTGATTGATGGACCCCTTTAATGTTATGAAATAATAAAATGGCCCATGGCTATTAATATTCTTTTCTTTGAAATATACTTTGTCTGATATACATATCAGACATATTGTTTCTGCCTTTTAATTATAATATTTTCCATTGATAATGTTGGCTTTGACCTTGTCATATTGTCTTTGTTTTGTATTGATCATATCTTGGTTTCCTTTACCCCTTTTCCTGCCGTCTTTTGATTGAATAAGATATTTTTTAAGATTCCATTTTATCTCTGTCGTTGGGTTATCAGGTACAGTTTTTTATTTTGTTAGTTTGCTGCTGGTGTGTTAATAAGAACAAAAAATCCACATTTTTCTCTATATGGTTACCATTTCTGTTTCCCTTTATTCCTTTGTGTATGTTTGATTTACTTGTGAACATTTTCTTTTGCCTCAAGTATTTATTTAACATTACCTGTTGAGAGAGTTTACTAGAAAGGAATTCTCACAGCTTTTGTATACATGAACACATTTTTATTTTGCCCTCATTTTTAGAAATATGTTTTGCTGGGTATAGAATTTTATGTGGACTGTATTTTCCTTCTTTCAGTATTTTTAAAGTGTTTGTCTATCATCTTCTCTCATTGTTTGCCTTGAGAATTTTAGTGCCATTGTCAATCTCTCCTAGTAATACATTATATGCATTTTAAAAAATTTGTTTTTCTTTTTAATTTATATTTTCTTTTCTGGCTTAAGCTTTTCTTTGTATGTTGTGCTTTAGATTAGTGTTAATCATGTTTCTTATTCTTTGATCTGTGGGTTTACAGGTTTTAACAAGTTAATAAAATTTGGGTCATTATTTCTTCAAGTGTGTATGTGTGTGTGTGTGAGAGAGAGAGAGAGAGAGAGAGAGAAAGGTTGATTGATTATGAATATGAATATTCCCTATCTCACCTTTGTAGAAATTCAGTTTACTCAGATAGTTCTGTGCCTTCTCATAGTTGACTGGTGCTATTTTTATTTTTTTTCATTATTTTCTTTGTTTAATTTTGCAGAGTTGCTGTGGCTGTGCCTGAGGTTCACCAGTCTTTCTATGTATAAGCTGTTATTAATGCTGTCAAGTGCTGTTCTTCAACATTATGGTTTTCTTTCTAGGGGTGTGGTTTGAGTATTTGTTTTTTTAAATACTTCCATGTCTCTACTTAACTCTCTGAACATACAGAATCGGTAAAATGACTATTTTAGTGTCCTTGTTTGCAATTAAATTCTGTTTCAGTTCTGGGTCAATTCATTTTATTTTCTTTTTTTCTTTTTTTTTTTCCCCATTATGGGTCATGTTTTTCTCTCTCATTGTGTATTTGGTGATTGGATGTGAGATGTGGTAAATTTTACCTTGCTGAATAATAGATGCTTTTGTATTTATGCAAGTCTTATTGTGCTTTGTTCTGGGATTCAGCAAGGTTACTTTCAAATAGTTCAATCCTGTCAATAGTTCCTTCTTTCAGTATTATTGTTAATAATATTCATTACTCTGGGAAAGAGATCAGTCTAGTACATATTTTCCTCCTTATGCTTGCAAGACCTTCCTGAGCTTTTAGTCTAATGCTCTGTGAAATACAGGTTTCCCCTTCTTGCTGGTGGGAGCAGTCATTGGTCACAGTCCAGTGCTGTGTGAATGCCAACTTTCCCAGATCTTGTATAGTTTTCTCCTACTTTAGAGTAGATCTGTACTCTGCTGTCTTTTCTGGGGAACTTTCTTAGCTCTTTGTGGCCTCTTTTGTTTTTTATATTGTGGACTCTAGCTGCCTTATTTCTTTAGACTCAGTTGTGTCCTATCACCTCATGGTTCTGCCTCGTTAAACCTCTTTCAATTGTGTGTGGCAAACTCTCTAGCTTATAAGTTGGGCAGTCATAGCGTTCTCATTTGTTTCCCATCAGTGTTTTTAGTTGTCTCGCCTTCACTGTCTTGAAATCATTGTTCTTAGTTGTTTCAGGCAGCAGTGTGTGTCTACTCTTATTCCATCTTGACTAGAAGTGGTCATCCTGATTTTTGTAAGGATATTACTATCATTCCTCTACTTTCAGCCAATTCCAATCCCATAATTTATTCTTCCCTGCCTTCTCTTTTGGTCCAGTGACTTTTTCTCCAAGTCCAGTTGGTTTTATTGCTTTTTAATATACCCAAGATCTCTTTTTTTAGCTATTGCTATCAGTCTTCCAAGAAACATCATCATTTTGTTATACTCAAAATAATAGGTAAAACTGGAGTATAGGGGATGTTGTCAGGAGAGTTAAAAGTTCTGGTACCCAGCTCTGTGCTGTATGTTAGCTAAATACTCAGAACCTTTTAAAATACATTTTAATTCAGTGTAAAAATTGCTTGTTCTGTTGACTGAGAAAGTTTGCTTTATGATTAGTACATTTGCTTGTTGGTTTGTTTTTGGCATCAGGGGCAAACCCAGGTCCTTGCACACTGAGCCACACTCCCAGCCCTGCTTAGATATTATAAGGAGTAGTTACTATCATTGGGAAAGATAGGTTTTTCTAGACTGAAGCTTAATGTCCCTGCATATTTTGGATTTTGTATTTATTCCCCATTCCCTTCTTTCACCCTCACACATACACTCTTATTTTTTGCTTTTCTTTCCCCCCTACCACTTGGTGTGTTTCTTACAACCAGATTTCCCATTTTTGCATCTCCAGAACATCTTACATTGTCTGGCATAGGCTCAATTAATGTTTGATGATCTGAACTGAGTAGCCTGGGGATTTAAGCTCAGTGTACTTTTAAGACTTTGCCTAGAATCTGCATGACACAGAATCTTAACTGCCTTTATATTATGGTATAAACCACATCAAAATCATTGTAGCTTGTTATTACATGTCTCGGGTTTGTTGTGAAAGAGCTGTCAGAATGATTTCCCTTTATTGCTTGGAATTACTAGTTAACTATTGTTTTTCCACTGACCAGAATGGCTGTTTTCCATTCTGCTATATTTGTTGTGGTATTCTCAGAGGTGTGAGGCTGACAAGACCTCCTTTTGTGACTTTCTGCCTCATTGCCCACTTCAGTGGGCATCAGTCAGTGATTTTTCTATTTTTGTCTTGGCAGTCTTATTTTTTAACATTTGCCACCATCTCTCACTCTGCCTTCTACTTCTCCCTATCTGCATTTTGAACCTAATACCATGTTTTAAAGGGGAAACACCACAGAGTTAGAATGGATTCTGTTTCAGAAATGCTGGAAAGACCTCTTGAAGAATAAAGACTGAAAACTAGAGTGTGCTGATTTGAGTGTTGACTGTTTAGCTTGACTGAGCAATCTTGGAATTGATGATTCCTATTTTAATTCATTCTTTTTTCATCTGATAGGACAAATTGCTTCGTTTTCCTTACAAGATAAATTATATAATGTTTCCTCCTTATATACATGATTCTTTCATGATCTCCTCTGGTCTGAGGGCTATAGATAGGTGTGCGCACTCCCTGTGAGTGCACTGTGTGTGACGTGCATGTATTTTTATTTTTCGCTATCCTTGGATTCATCCAGTTTTAGGCAGACTTATAACTTGCTCACATTGCATGGTTCTGGCTCCCTCTGCAGATCCAAATGTAAAAGTGCTTTGTTTTCCTTTGCAGTTGAAACATCAAGCTGTCAGCCTTCTTTCTGTGAGCAGAGAACTTACAGCCATGTGTGTAGGTGTATATTGGGATTTCAGGCTTAGGAATGCCTTCTTTGGGTGGCAAACTTTATTGAAGATTGAAGTCATGTCCCAGGAGAGCTCCAAGAGGTGAGGAAATGATGAGAAAGGTTGGAGAAAAGCCAAAGGGGAAACACAAATGCAGTTTGCTGAGTAGAAAGTTAATGTACTTATAGGTATTTACTATAAGCATTTGTTAAGATATTGGAGAGCTGCAAATTAAAGTCTTAAAGCCATTTTAGAATTTCCAAGACTACTTTATTGAATCACTTTAAAACCTTAACACACAGCTCACCTTGATGATAAGTGCAAATTGTTCTCTAATATTGGCTTGACTGTTGAATGCTTAGTGTGAGTTTGGCCAGGGCTTGACAGCCAGACTTCAGTTTCTAAATTCTAACCCAGATGTAGGATGGTGGCTTCAAATTAGTTGTTTTTAAAGTACCCTTAAAAATTTAGCTCTCCTCAAAAATCTGGGGTTGCTGTTATGGCAAAATGATCCCTGGCTTCCAGAATAGAAGTTTTGAACACTGCAGTCAACTAGGTTGACCTGCAGTGAATCCAGGATAAGAGGAAAATTTATGGAAACATTTTGCGCCAGTGAAGTGAAATCAGGTACGTTCAAGAGTGGTTTTAGGTGCCAGTACATTCAGTTGTTCGTTTGTCAAATAGGTTTTTCAGTTTGAAAACATTAAAATTCTGTGCATCTTTTAGTTTGCATGTTTTATTTTCATTAGTTTGTCTTTTAAAAAATCTCTTGTAATAATGTTTTTTACAGTATTAATCAGACTCCTGTTTATCTAAGTAATGACTCAAGTATGAATATACATAGATGACTTCTCTGAGGTAGTCACCATAGCAAATCATAGCACATTAAATCTTATCTACATTAAGGAGAAAGTATATGTGTACATACTAGGGTACAGAAGATGATGATAATTTAATAGGATATTAAGATGTTTACCTAAAATTTGATCTTTTTAGAGATTGTATATTCATAAATTAAGTTTCAAAACCTTAAAACACTCCTCAGTTTCTTTCAATTTTCTGTCCTTGACTTGTATAAATTTCATCTTTGTTTTCTTGATACTTGTCTCTCTCCTTGCCATATTATCACAAACCCTTTCTCATGATTAGAAGAATAAAGGTAAGCTGAAAATGTGGTGAATAAGTGTGGAAATTGTATACTAGTTTGTACTATTTACTTTCTAATTTAGCTGTAAAGGTCTAGTTTAGAATTTATTTTTTATGTTTAGATTTAAAAAGAAAACAGCTGCAGAGTTTAATTTTTATCCTGCAGTGAAACTCACATAACCTTGTTGATTTCATTCAGAATTAGCAAACTCAAACTCCTCTTTAGAGGTCTTTCGAAATTGTTTTCCTGGTTTTATGTTGAAAGGACTGTAATCTACAGAAATGGAGGTGACACTAGGGAGGTCAGGGAGTGCCCTTCCAATGAGAGTGCCTGCAGAGCAGCTGACAGAGCTCAGAAGAAAGCAGGAGACTGGGAGATTGTGGGGCAGCGTGTTTTGTTTCGTTGCTCATGTGTAGCAGTCACAGACACTGAACCTGAGACTGCATTTCTTTTTGGAGCAGACATTGATCTCTTCTTCTGGACTGAGACAGTGAAGTGTGTCAGTTTTGGTAACTGATACCTAAATAGGAAACCTAAATTAGTTTGAAGTGGAATTATCCTGATGAAAGAGCAGTTGAAAGCTCTTGACGCTGGACAGAGGATTGTCTAGTGTCTAATCTTGGGTGAAAATGCACCCGACATAATGAGAGTCATTATGAACTGCTGATCTCTTAGCCTTCCCTTGGGCAGACCCCATTAGAGTTGCAAAAGTAGCGAACACTGTGTGTGTTTGGCATGGCGCCTGCTGTGTACTGGAGGAAGAAAGAGGACTTTGTTCACACTCCAACCAGACACTGGTGCATCGTGTTACAGCTCTTCTTGGTTCTGAGCTCCTCTGTTCAATCTTGTCCTGACAGATGCTGTCATTGCCATCTCTTAGCAAGACGAATGCAACCACTCTGTGGGAGTTGGCTTTTGCTCAGCTTTGCTTGCCAGCATCCTAAACTGATATGCTGTGTACCTGTAAAAAGGTGCAGCCTCTGAGTCTTTGTTCTCTGCCATCTTGTGCATTATCTTTTGAGTTTATTATATGCTTAAAAGAAGTTATAGTTTTGTGTGTTCAAATGTGTATTTGAACCCTGAAGTTCTCTTCCTGCTTCTTCCAATAAGACATGTTATTAAGCACTTGCTAAAGATTCTAAAGAAGAGTCCCTGTCACATAGAAGTTGTCTGTCTTTGTAGGTAGAAATATATGGAGACAATCCCATAATCAGAACCTTGACAGCTATGTATGCAGAGGGAAGGAGGGACTTCTGGGAGATAGGTATTGTGGAGAGTCTCTTCAAGGGTGAGCTGTGAAATGAATATTGCTTAGAAGGCTTGTCATCCATTTAGGCTGAGTGGCTTAAAAGGAGCTTTTGTGAACCTAGATTGGGATCTGCTTTTGAAGACTGCTTGCAGTGAGGAATCATCATGGAATCTTAAAGCAGATGGGTAGACTCTTTCCCCAAAAAAAGCATTATCCTAGAAGCTATCTGGAAAATGAGTTTTTATATAAAAAGTGGAAAGAGTTTGAGTGCTATCTTATCAACTTGGTAGAGGGAAGCACAACGTGGAAAGGTTTTGTATGTGGTCTTGAGTTCAAGTTGAGAGAGGACTTAAGGGTAGGAAGTAACTCAGGGAAATTTAGTAATTTTAGAGATAGGACTTAGCTAACGACCATGTATTAAGAGAGTGAGAAGAGAAGTAAAAGAAAGCAAAGAGGAAGGGTCTGTAGTTTTCAGGTAAGACTGCTGAATGAGATTTTTTACAAAGGAAATAGGAAAGGCAGACTGATTTAAGGATGCTGGTTTGAGGGGTGCATAATGCTTTCCGTTTGGTGCTGAGTTTAAAATAGCTGTAGCATGTGTAGACATTAAGGAGTAAATATCAGTGTAAAGATGGGACACAGAGTTAAGAATAGGCAAGGCTTAGCACCAAAGTTTGCAGGATAATTAGATTGTTATTAGTTTTAGTTTGATTGAGCCATTAGATCCATGGGACCCTTTGTGCAAGCTTGGTATCCCATGGCACAGTGCTGATGCAGAATAAGGCTAACATAGACCGGTTGTTACCTGCTAAAAAAAGATATTTAGTATATCTAACTCTTGTCTACCAAGCCATTTCCCAAGAAGGTATCTGAATTTGTGTAACAGGGAGTAATGAAACAGTGGTTTTGTGCTTTTTCTCTAATGAGGAAACTTTCCCACAGGAATACAGTTTGGTAAATTCTTGCCCTCTCCTGACACCAAGCCTTTTTGCAGAGACCTTCATATGGATTTCCTTCATCCCAGTAGATGAAGTATTTAGTATTTTTTTCCATCAGCTTCAGCAAACAGCATACGTTTTGTAGAAAGTAACTCGGAGTTTTCCTCCAAAGCTGTAGGTCTCTTCTCTTTCCGCTCTGGCCCATTTGCGTCAATCTGCCTACCTTTTCCACTTCACTTGCGCCATCTGAACTTCTGTCCTTTTGGACCGCAGATAATTTTTGGCTGCTTAAAGTTTTTGTTTTCTTAGGGGATTTTTGGATCAATTTAAATATTATATCCAACAGGGGGTGAACAATTTATAGAGTATTATTGGTAAGTTCAATAATGTAAGAGTCTAATATGTGCATCAAAGTTCCATTTAAAAGATGTAAATGCATATTCAGTAAAATGGAAATTTATTTTTCTTTTCTCTTCCTCTCTTCCTTCTTTCTCCCTTTCCCATCCTTGCTTCCTCTCTTCTTTTCCCTCTGTCTTCTCTATACCCTATTCCTCTTCCTGAAGTAGAGCTGATATATATGTGAGCAGAATTGTGAAGCATTAGGTAAAATGTGTATTATAGAGACAGATAAATTATTTGACAAGATGTGGAGAAGTGAAGATCTCAAAAAGTCATTCATTCTTCCTTCCTGACCCTGAAGAGTCATCCAGATGTTATTTTTATCTTGGGCTGAAACAAAAAAATAGGGAAGGAAATTGAAGTCAGCTCATTAATTCACTTTCGCCACTCAGGAGACTGTTAGAGATAGAGATTAAAGGTATATATCTGGGAGAGGGGTTTGTTCCTAGATGAAATCATGTTTTTTCAGGCCTTATTATGTCATTAGAAACCAAAGATTTC
Source organism: Urocitellus parryii (assembly GCF_045843805.1). Lineage (NCBI taxonomy): Eukaryota > Metazoa > Chordata > Mammalia > Rodentia > Sciuridae > Urocitellus > Urocitellus parryii. The sequence continues at coordinate 24,694,172 of NC_135539.1, read as the reverse complement.
TTTGTCTCCTTTGCACAAATCCGTGGAATGGCAGAGCTTAGGTGCCTTTCAAATCTTACTTGGCAAGGATGTTGGCAAGGAGACATGGCAGGGTCTTTCTGGAGAATAAGGGAAAGAGAGTGCATAGTGAATCTGTGTACTTTAAACTGGGTCATAGTTTATATAATATCAGTTCTTGAAGGTACTCTTTTTTTTTTTTTTTTTGCAATTGGCAAAAGGGGATTTATTGGGGATCCATTCCAGCGCGCTGGGACTCTGTGCCCACTCAAGAAGGGAGCGCAGCTCAGAGCCTTGAAGGTACTCTTGAGGCCACTTAGATAAGAGGATTCTGAAACTTCCGTCTCTCGGGGGAACTGGGAGTATGAGTTTCCATAGTGAGAAGAGGCGAGAACTCACTCATCATGTTTCATTTCCCTGAATACAGGTTAGGTTATCTTTTTTCTTCAGTTATTTTATATGGTGACAGTGTTCCATGAGGAAGAAGCTTTATTTCTCTAAGAAGAATGCTGTGATGCCGGTATTTAGATGCTTCAGGTTCTCTCTTGCCCACCATTTCTGTGTGCCTTATGTATGCCATGGTGAGGCCCTAGTATCCCCAGCCATGAGGGCTTGTTCTTGTCATCTGTTCCTGTCTTGAGGAACTGCAGCTCTGGGGTATGGCAAGGAGATGCAGTGTGCACTAGAGGAATTCTGGTGTCATAACAAGCTGTGCTGGAGCATGATGTGGAGATGTTTTGGGTTAGGGGGGAAAAAAAAAAAAAATATATATATATATATATATATATATATATATATATATATATTTATTTAGAAATTCTCTTAAAATTTTTTCTGAGCTCATGGAACTATAATGAATACCCACTACTTAATGGATCAAATACTGGAATGTAAAACCTAATTTGTCTTTTAGTCTTATCAGCTAAATCCTTTGTTTTCCAGCATTTGTCCTTCTAGGTAGGGTCTCCTTCCTTAGCTTCCCAAATATCTCTTCCCACTGCTCTTCTTTGTGAAACTTGATATTCAAAGCTTGTATTTTACCATGTACCAGGAAGCTTCTTTGACTCTTAGAGGACATGCAGATCTCTTTTTGTTTTTGCTTTTACTGTTGTTGGGGGAAATATGATTTAAAAAATCACAGTCACTTGTATGGATGAATATGGCTCAGCAAGTTATACATTTGTTCCATGACTGTACTCAGCGCCATGGGAATACCAATACATTTGAAGACTTGACCTTGCCCTTGAAAGTGTCCAGAATTCACTGGAAGACCCAAAACTAAGCACAATTGAAAACATGAGTGAAACTAGAAATAATTGGATAACCTGAGTTCTAGAAAGGAGTGGTGAAATAGGGAGAGAAACAGTTCAACCTGATCCAGGGAACGACAGTGAGCATGGCCTGTGGGAAATAGGGGGACTTGCCAGAGGTGTGGGAAGTGTGTAGGTGGATTCCAGGCTTGAGTGTCTTGGATAGATGGGCTGGAAACAAACTTGACTAAGGCCTGGAAACCCCAAAAGGAGTTTAGGCTGAGCAATGGGGATCAAGGCTGAGTGTGTGGGGTGCATGGAAAAGAGAGTTATAAGACCCATCCAAGAGAGACTGCAGCTGTTCTCACAGTGGAAGAATGATAAATAGTGATTTGGGAAGATGCATTAAAGCAGGAAATGACAGGGCTTGCTGACAGATCAATGCAAGCCTTGTGGGAAGGACTGTTCCGTTTTAAAATGGAACATTATAATGCTACAGGTATGTCTGATTTAAGTAAATCCAATTGATTTAAGTAGTTTCATAGAGAGAAGTAGTCTCTATGAAATATTTGGATTTCATAGAAATATCTCATTCTTTATTTGTCCAACAAACAGTTCTTTTATACACTTTGTATAGCTATCACATCATGTTACCTTCAAAATTCATGTCAACTTTCTTACCTATAAATGCAGGTAGCAGCAAAAAGGCTTAGCTTGTGAATGATGAATCTGGTGGACCATGCGGGAAGGAAATTCTCATTATCTTTTCTTCCATTCCTTTTGAGGATTGGAGTCTGCTTTATAGACGACTTCTTCTTCTTCTTTTTAAGGGTGCCCCTTAAATGCCAAATTCACTTGAGGCTTAAACTGTTTGTTTCATAAAGATCAATGCAATGTCAAAAGTTCAGGAATGCTTCTTTCTATTTGGGTCCTCCTTAGTGCTCCACTCTCTGGTCTTTGCCTGAATTTATGGTCTTGCTGCTGCAGTGACTGGGGGGGCGTTCAAGCCCATTTACACCCTGCCAGGGGATAAACTTGATATCTTTTGCTTTCAAGAAACAGTATCTGTGTGAAGTGAGCTCTTTGATCCATAGTCTTACCTGCTGAATCTAAGGGAGGATTAAGAAACACCTCTGATTGATGAATATTGCATGAGGTTTACATAGTTTAAGATTACATTCCTGTTAACCCTTTGACTCAGTGGAGAGAGACTTGTATAATAAAGGTTCCCTTTAGGTGTGAGTTGCTGTTTTCTCTGGGTGTATCCTTATTGGCTATGTAGAGCAGAACATGGAAATTAAGTTTTCCATTGGTGATTGTTGTTTTCTGTAGTTTCATAAGGAAAAGTAGTCTCAGTACCTTATCATAATCACACTGAGATATGAATGAGTAGGTGCTCTCTAGATAAGGAGTGGTAGGTATGAATATTGCAGCATGTGTGGTAGTGCCGGCAAGGCTGGAGAGAATAGAATGTGGTTATTTTAAGGAACAGTCTGGTGGAGCTCAGTAGAAGGAGTGGAGAGAGTGACAGCATGGTCACAAAGTCACCCAGGCAGAAGCTACATAACAAAATGCTCTACAGTCCCACAGGAAGGATACTAGTCATGGGGGTGCAAAGGATTGAGGGTGGGGGAACATTTTAGGGTTAGAACTGTAGAAGTTACATGATGAGATGTGAAGTGCTGGTTTTTCTTTTTGGTCATTCTGAGGTTCAAACCTAGAGCCTCATGCATGCCCAGCAAGCTACAGTACCAGCCTGAGATGTGACTTTTGAAAAGATACTTCCGAATGCTGGTGTGTCTGTTGACTCACAGAGGGGAAGGTATGTTGCTGAGAAGGCAGTCAGGAAGTGGATCCCCTTATCCAGGTGAGTAAATGATATTTGTAGGGTCAGATAATAGCATTAAGTAACAGAGAAAAGCTTAGGAGCTTACTAGGATGTGGAAAGTAGTTGACTTGGTTGTGGAAGATGATGGGAAGGAAGGAACCATTGACACTGTAAAGAGTAAGAAGAGGGGCTGGGGTTGTGGCTCAGAGGTAGAACGCTCGCCTAGCATGTGCAAGACGCTGGGTTCCATCCTCAGCACCACATAAAAATAAATAAAGGCACTACAACTAAAAAAAAAATTAAAAAAAAAAATGAGTGAGAATAGACTTGCAAACTGAGCAAATGGCCATGAAAAAGTCATCTACAGAGGTGTGTATCTGGTCAAAAGAAGGATTGTTCAAGAGAATATGGATACCTTTGTCCAGTGAGAGGATGGTTCCTGCTAAGAAAAATGGGGATGTGCACACACAAATTTCTTAAAGCTGCTCGCATTCACTACCAGAAGTGTTGTGATTGAGGGTGAGGCCTCCCTAGTTAAGGTCCTTTCAGAACCGAGGTTGTCTTTTCTTGCCTACGGTCCTCTGGGTGTGATGTTACTTGTAAGCACGTGCACCACTGTGCACCACTGTTTACCGCCAGCTCCATGTTTTTATGCAGTCAAAGCATGGACCGATCTAAGATGTCTGGCAACACCACAAAACTGAGAGAGAGAGAGAGAGGTGAATGCCACATCCATAGGAACCTGGAACCTCATTCAAGGTGAAAGTGGTAATTACTCTTGTGGGTCTGTATTCCAGTTTTCTCTCTCTTGAGCTAATGCTGTTCATCTTAAAACATTTTCTCTGTTTAGAGAACCAACCACCTAAACTTCATTCTGATTGCTGCCATTTGTGACTAGCTGTTTTCCACTGAATGTTTGGAAACTGGGCAGGGTGAAATAAGTTCTAAGCAAGAGGGAAGATTTTTTTAAAAATTATATTCTTTTGTAGTTGTACACAGTATCTTCTATCTATCTATCTATCTATCTATCTATCTATTATTTTTATGTGGTGCTGAGGATTGAACCCAGGGCCTTGCACATGCCAGCCGTAATCCCATCCCAGGTGGGAAGATTTTATACTGTAGTCCATATGACAGCAGAAGCTCCAGTCTGGACCATAGACCGTCTGGGAAATTCTGCTGGATGACAGATGACAATTTGTGTTTTGATGTTTCCTCAGACTTTTCAAATAAGTTTATAGCAGCCATTTTAATGTTCATGCTTGAGAGTATTTACTTGCCAGTGGTATGGGGTTAACCTCAGCTATGGCAGAAATTATTTTGGGAGGAGTTAAATGTTGTGTTTCAAAAACTGGGAAATGAAGATCTTCTCCAACATACGAGTTTCTGAAGGGAAAACAGTTGGGCCAGATTAAATGAACTGGTTTGCTTAAATTCAAAAGTGTTTCAAGGCTATAATTTGTGGTTGCTTATTTTATTGTTATTGTTAAAGTATTTAATGTACCATACTTGTCACAGGATAGGATAAGACATTTAGGGAAAGACAATAAGGGAACAGGAAGCATGAACCCTTCATCAGGCATCTGAATAACTGTTGGTAAACATTCTGAGAACATGAAGACAGTTTATATTATAATGTGCTTCATAGTTTTCACAACCCCTCAACTGATGGATTATTTGCTTCTGGTATCCTCACATCAGCATCTGAAGTCAGTTTCATTACTTGTAGTAATCTATCTCCTGCTAGAATATATGGTCTTTAAGAACAGATACATGGTCTCTACTGTATCCCTTGCACTTAGACCAACACCCTACAGGTGGAAGGAACTCAATACATTTGGTTTGAAAAATGAACAAAAAGTTTTAAATTCAGAATACCTGTAATAACCATCTAAATCAGGCCTGGTGTGCTACTATTTATGTATATTTGATCTGGCTTTGTGCCAAGTTTTCACCTAGAATTCATAGTGGATGGTTTTCCTGGGAGAAGTTTTGGGATTTTTTTTTTTCTCTGAAGAGAGTAAATGTTGTTATAATTAAGTTGACTCTTAGGGGTACTCTTACACTTGTCCTGTATCTTATGATTTTTTTTAAAGTATAATTATTATTTCCATGTCTGAGGAAGCATCTTTGACAATCTGCTAGGGCTTGGCAGGGGTGCTGGGCCTCTACAAGATAGTTTTTGTCATCTGCCCTATCCCGGGCTGTGATTTCTGGAGTACAGGAAGCTGAATTATGATAGTAAGGCATCTTGGCAGTGGCAAAAACAACATATTTCAGTTGGTGATTTCTGCATGATTTGTATGAATTTCGGTATGACAGGAGTCACAACAAAACTGTTCCATGACATGTGTCTAAAGCTATCTGTCAATTGGAGCTGTGAACATCAGTTTGCATATGTCGGCAATTTAAACTTCTAAAGTACTTGCCAATGGAAAACAGACACAAGAATTTTTTTTGTTGTTGTGTATTTACTTACTAGAAAGATGTGGTTATCAAGTGCCCTGATTGAAAAATCTTCTGAATCCCAATCTATCTTTTGGAACCATATGTGTTTTTTCTTTTTCCAGCCAAATATAGTTGTACACACATAGAATACAGTTTCATTGATGTGTTTGTGTTATGTGTGTGTATCCATACAGAGCACACATGTGACCGATGAATATTCATGAACTTTTTTTTTAAGAGAGAGAGAGAATTTTTTAATGTTTATTTTTCAGTTTTTGGTGGACATAACATCTTTATTTTATGTGGTGCTGGAGATCGAACCCAGCGCCCCCCGCGCATGCCAGGCGAACACGTTACCGCTTGAGCCATATCCCCAGCCCCGCATATTCATGAACTTTTAATGTGCTTATATGGAGAAAGGTTCCTTATCTGTTAAATGAAAATAACACTATTGCCGGCCTTTCCTAGTAAGGCTTAAATTATTTAGTATGTGTAAAGCCCTTAGAATAACACCCAGCACATAAGGATTTCTCCATAAATATTAGCTTGTTATTTTGGACTATGTCTTCATTCTCTCAGTATCAACATAGAACTACTGGTGTATCACTTTTCACTTTAAAATTTAGCTTCAGAGGCAGGTTGGCATAGTCTCAAAATTATTGCCTAATTGGTGAATTTACAAAAACCCAGAAGTGCCTAGAACCAATTTCATGCCACACACACAAAAAATAACTAATATTTATATTTTTAAAGTTAACACACCATTTGTTAGAGAGCTTAGTAATATCAATTACTGATAAGGAAAATAATTCTTTTTCTAAGTCATCATCGCCTAGAGACTATCAGGGACATGTTTACAAGTAATGTATCATTTTCTTTGTCAGAGTAGAACTAACTTCATTGAGAGTATTAATTCTGGGCTTGAAAGAACAAACTTTTTATTTATTAAGGAAAGAATACTTGAGGATTTTGTTGTTGTTGTTGGAATAGAATGCAAAGGAACATGAAGACTTTTCAAAAAAACAGGTAATATGCACCTAGAAAGGCAATGACAACACCAGAGTACACAGTGATGGTGCTTACTGGGGGAAGAAGTGGTGAATAAGTTGTCAGGAATGGGCGTGTGAGCTGTGATGAGAGAGTGCTGTTACAAGTTGTTTTGAATAATTTAAAAAACTTTTTTTTTTTGAGATAGGGTTTTTATGTTGCCCCTGCTGGCCTTAAGACTCCTGGGCGTGCATTAGAGATCCAACTGCTTCAGCCTCCTAAGTAGCTGGGACCACCAATGTTTACCACAGCACCTAATGAATTGTTTTTTGTTTCAATTTTCATTTGATCTTCTTACCTGTACATGACAGTGGAGTGCATTTTGACATAGCATGTATACATGGAGTAGAACTTAGTCTAATTAGCATCTTCTCTTAGGGTTGTACATGATGTGGAGTTTCACTGGTGTTGTATTCATGAATAAATATAGGAAAGTTAGGTCAGATTCATTCTACTATCTTTCTTGTTTTTATCCTCCCTTTTCTTCCCTTTATTTCCCTTTGTCTAATCTAGTGAACTTCTGTTCTTCCCCTCCCCACTCCCTTGTTGTATGTTGTCATCTACATATGGAAGAGAACACTCAACCTTTGTTGTTTGGGGGAATTGCCTTAGTTTCACTTAGTATGATAGTGTCCAGTTCTACCCATTCACCTGCAAGTTTTATAATGCCATTCTTCTTTATGGCTGAGTAATATTTCACTGTGTATATATACCAAATTTTCTTTATTTATTCAGCTGTTGAAAGGCTCCTATGTTGGTTCCATAACTTAGCTATTGTGAATTGTGCTACTGTAAATATTGATGTGGCTGTGTCACTATAGTATGCTGATTTTAAGTCCTTTGAGTATATTCTGAGGAGTTGGATAACTGGGTGAAAAGGTCATTCTATTCCTAGTTTTTTGAGCAATCTACATACTGCTTTCCATAGTAGTTGCACCAGTTTGCAGTCACACCAGCAATGTTTGAGTGTACCTTTTCCTCCACATCCTTGCCCACATTTATTGTTACTTGTATTCTTGATAATTGCCACTCTGACTCGATAAAATCTCACTCGATAATTTTAATTTGTATTTTTCTAATTGCTAGAAATATTGAATATTCCTTTAAGTATTTATTGGTCATTTGTATTTCTTCCTCTGTGAAGTGCCTGTTTAATTCCTTTGTCCATTTATTGGTTGGGTTATTTATTTGGGTGGGTGTTTCTCTCTCTCTCTCCTTTTTTTTTTTTTTGTGTTAAGCATTTTGAGGTGTTTATATATCCTGAAAGTTAACACCTAATCTAAGGTGCAGGTGGCAAAGAGTTTCTCCCATTCACAATGCTTTTAGTAATATGGTATTTTGACAATATTAATTTGGCCATTCTATAAGCTGTCTCTTCACACTCTTCATTGTTTTCTTTGCTATGAAGAAGCTTTTTAGCTTGATACCATCCATTTATTGTTTCTTCCTCTTTCTCTTTTTTTTGGTACTGTAGATTGAACTCGGGGTCACTTAACCACTGTGCAACATCCCCAGCCTAATATTTTCTTTAGATATAGGGTTTCGCTGATTTGCTTAGGGCCTCACTAAGTTGCTGAGTCTGGCTTTGGACTCATGCTCCCACTTGCCTCAGCCTCCGGGGCTGCTGGGATTATAGGTGTGTGCCACTGCATCCAGCCCATTTATTGATTCTTGATTTACTTCTTGCACTTCAGGATGCATGTTGGGGAAGTTAGTTTTGAAGCTGACAAAATGGAGAGTTGTGACTTCTATTTTCTTGTGGTAGGTACAGGATCGAATACCTAGGTCCTTGATCCACTTTGAGTTTTGTGCAGGGTGAGAGATAGGGGTTCAGTTTCATTCTATTACATATGGATTTCCAGTTTTTTCCAGCACCATTTGTTGAAAAGGCTATCTTTTCTCCAATGTATGTTTTTAGTGGCTTTGTCTAGTATGAGATCATTGTACTTATGTGGGTTTGTCTCTGACTTCTATCTGTTCCATTTGTCTTCCTATCTGTTTTGGTGCCAATACCATGCTGTTTTTGTTACTGTAGCTCTTTAGTGTGATTTAAAGTCTGGTATTGTGATACTTTCTGATTCACTTTTCTCACTAAGGATTGACTATTCTGGGCCTCTTGTTTTTCCAAATGAATTTCATGACTGCTTTTTAAAAAAATTTCTATGAAGAACATCATTATAATTTTAATAGGAATTGCATTAAATCTGCATAGTGCTTTTAGTAATATGGTATTTTGACAATATTAATTTGGCCTATTCAAGAACCCGGGAGTTCTTTTCATCTTCTAAGTTCTTCTTCAATTTCTTTCTTTCATGCTCTGTAGTTTTCATTGTAAATATCTTTCCCTCATTTGTCTTATTGATTCCCAAGTTTTTTCTTTCCTTTTATTTATTTTTTGAGGGTATTATGAGTGTGATAGTTTTGCATATTTCTCTTTCAGCTGTTTCATCACTGGTGTATAGGAACACAATTGATTTACAAGTGTTAATTTTATATCCTGCCACTTTGCTGAATTCCTTCATGAGTTGGAGAAGTTTTCTGGTGGAGTTTTTGGGTTTTCTTAATATAGGACCCTGTTGTTGGCATATAGGGATAGTTTGAGCTCTGCTTTTCCCATTTGTACCTCTTTAGTTTCTTACTTTTATGTGGTTGCTGTGGCAAAAAAAAAAAAAAAAATTAAGGCCTATGTGGAATAGTAGTGGTAAAAGAGGGTGTTCTTCCAGGACCGATGCTGCTGCTTTCCCACATGAGGATATCGTGCAGCATGTGGTCCAGCAGTGTGATCTGTACCCAGACATGCCATGGGCCGTGGGTTTCTTTAATTCCCTACCCCTTCACTTCACTTGTGGAGGGAACTTTTGGCACTAGAAATTTCTTTTTTCCTTTTCTTTCCTTCTCCCTTTCCCTTTCCCTTTCCCTTTCCTTTTTCCCTTTCCTTTATTTCTTTCTTTCTTCTGATTTTTTTATTTTTTAGTTGAACACAGACCTTTATTTTTTAAATTTATTTTTATGTGGTGCTGAGAATCAGACCCAGGGCCTTGCACATACTTGGCAAGCACTCTGCCACGGAGCCCCTGCCCCAGCCTAGGATCCATACTCTTTCTTAGTATCCCAGATACTTTTGAGAAACAGTAGAACATGTGGACAAAGGGAAGGCTACTTAGTGTTTGGAGTCTCTAACGCTTACCTAGTCTACAAAATAAAACTAATGAAATCAGTTTGGAATTTTAAAAAACAGCTTTAATGAGATACATTTTACATACCATAAAATTTACTAATTTAAAGTTTATGGTTCTGCAGTTTTGGTATATTCAGTTATATAGCCATCACCACAATCAATTTTAGAACAATTTATCATCCTGAAAAGAAGCCCTGAAAACTCATGAACACAGTTCCCTCCTATTTCCTCCTTAGTTTTTCCACCTTTAGGAAAGTGATTATTTTCTGTTTGGTTTTGCCTATTTTGGACATTACATATGAAAGGAATCATATATTATGTTAGACTCTGTGACTGCTTCCTTTGAATGTTACGTAATATTTCAACTCTCTCTATATCAGTCGTTCATTCTTCTTTTCCCCTCAGCTTTTTTTTTTTTTTTTTTTTTTAATATTTTTAGTGGGGCTGGGATTGTGGCTCAGCAGTAGAGCACTCGCCTAGCATGGGCGGGACCTGGGTTCGATCCTCAGCACCTCATAAAAAAAAATAAAGGCATTATGTTGTGTCCATCTACACCTAAAAAATTAAATAAATATTTTAAAAATATATTTTTAGTTGTAGAGGGACATGATACCTTTATTTTATTTATTTATGGTTTTTTGTGGTACTGATGATTGAGCACATTTCCTTATAAGTGCAAGCAAGTGCTCTACCACTGAGCTACAACCCATCCCCCCATCTTTATTGAGGTGTAACTGACAAAAATGAAATGTTTTCTATGTGTCTTTATGTGTTTGTGTATGTTTCTCTCTGTGTGTGTATGTATGTATGTATGTAACTTTTTGGTATCTAATAATTGGATATATATATGTACACTGTGAAATGATTAGCAGAATCATGTTAATTAGCTCATCTGCATCCCGTCACCTGGCATAGTTAAAGTTTTGGTTTTGTTATTGTTAGTGGTGTGTATCTATAGAAAGAACTCTTGAAGATCTACATTTTTAGCACATTTCGGGTATAAAATACAATTTTACTGCTAATGGTCACCATTACTGTACATTTGATCAATAGCATTTATTCATCTTATGATTGAAAGATATTTCCCTTTAGACAAAATTCTCCTTATTTCTCCCTCCTGTCCTGGCTCCCTATCTATGGCTATTTTGCTCTCTTAATATATATTCAAACTTTTTTTAGATTGTGTATATAAGTGAGATCATGCAGTTTTTTTTCTTCTGTGTCTGGATACAGAAGACATTATACACCTGCATAATGTCTTTCATGTTCATACATACTGTTGTAAATGGCATTGTTTTTCAGGTTAGGGTAAAAAAAGGCTGATTTGGATTTAAATTGCTTGGTACAGCCTAATGGAAAATAATATGAAGATTCTTCAGTAAAGTAACTATAGAACTATGATGTGCTCCAGTAATTCCACTTCCTGGGTATGTATCTAAAGGAAATTTAGTCAATACCATGAAGAATTACTTATATTCCCATGTACATTGTAAAATTTTTCACCTTACCCAAGACAGAGAAAGAAGTAACTAAGTGTCAATTGACAGAAGAAAGGATAAGGTGTTACATATCTACACATATAATTTGGGGTGTGTGTGTGTGTGTGTGTGTGTCTGTCTGTCTGTCTCTTAAAGGAATTTTATTTAGGCATTATAAAAAAAGTTCTTTCTGCTTTTTGCCAGATAATACTCTTTTTGGGGAACATGGGTACTGAGGATTGAACTCAGGGGCACTCGACCACTGAGCCACATCCCTAGCCCTATTTTATATTCTGTTTAGAGACAGGGTCTCACTGAGTTGCTTAGTGCCTCCTTTTGCAGTTGTTTTTGAACTCACCACCCTCCTGCCTCAGCCTCTAGAGCCACTGGGATTATAGGTGTGTGCCACCACACCCAGCTCAGTAATGTTCTCTTTTAAAGGTATTCCATGTTTTGTGATATATTGCACACAGAAAATATAGGCATCTTTCTTTCTTTCTTTCTTCTTTTTTTTTTTTTTTTAAATCTGCTTTCGGTAGGCTTCTCACCTGAAATTGTAGTAGCCCCTCTTGTGGCAAGGAAATCAGCCACATTGAGTAGACCATCTGTCTGCCAGTTTTCTCATGTTGGTCCTCAAATCATTGAAGTCTGGGGAAAACCAAGATGGTCAACTAGAGGGAGGCCATGTTTCTTGTTGCCCTCTGACTTGGGATTCAAGCAGAGGAAATACTGTTTCTCTTTGAGGTAGAGGAAGCTGCCCATCCATACCCTCATTTGTCCATGGACATTGCCCATGGTCTGTCAGCATCTCACCTCCCTGAGTGCTGCCTGTCCTCCATCAGCTGATTACCCGCTGTTAGCCTACAGACTGCCCGCAGATGACAAGAGGTTCGCCTGCTGCCTGGAAGTTCATTGCCATAGTACCTGCAGGTTTAGTTACACACGGCCCCTGCCATCTTGGGACGCCTGCTAGGGCCTGCAGGTTAGCTTCCACCAATGTGGCCATCTCAGGGCACAGCCCCTTCAGTCTGGGGACACCATCCAGGTCCTGGAGTTATATTGTCAGGGTACCTCCAGGTCTGGTTGCAACTGAGGTCTTTCTGCTGGATGTGCTAGTGGCCACCATCTGGCTGACTCTTTGCAGGGTTGCTCCTTTTTCTGAGTACATCCCTGGTGATCTGTCTGTGAGCTGAAAGGGCATTGAGATCTTGGGACTGCACGGAAGCAGAGTCTGGGGAAGCTGAAGCCCAGGTCTGTCAGATTGCCATTGGTTTTGCATGGGCCAGTCTGGGTCCTGCAAGCCTTTGGGAAGCTGGAGGCTAGGGCAGTTCCCTGTGGGGAGCACAGCTTGGAGAAACTGGAAAAAATAGGTGCTCTCTAGTTCAGTGAGTCCTGAAGTGCACAGGGACAGAAGGGGCCAGCTACAACAGGTGGGAAGATTATGGGCTCGCCCACCCAACTTGTTTGGCACCCACCAGACTGGAGCTACTATCAGATTGCCACCTATGAGTGGAAAAGGGAAGCTGAGAAAATTTTTGAATGTCAGCGGAAGCAAGTGTTTAATTTTCTATTGAGACTTGCCTTATTTTCTCTCTTCTCTCTCATCTCTACCATTTTTCAATCCAAATATTTTTAATACATCAGTTTATTGAGGAATGGGTGTCTGAAGAGCATATTATAGTTTTGTTGTGTATTCTGTGTATTAATTTTTGTTGTTGTTTTAAATCTGTATATATTTTTTCTCTCACCTATTTGTCTCCTGGGATTTTTTTTCTCACTTGTCTTATACTAACAGCCAATCTCTATTAATTTTTCCTTTGCTCTTACTATAAATTTTTACCTGTATCCTTTCTCCTTTTCTCTCACAAACTTCACAACTTACACTACTTCTGTTCCCTCATTGCCTATCATTTGAAATGGTAAATGCTTTCAACAGATTTACTATTTATATTATAGACAATAATTGAACACATTATTTCTGTTTATTGTGACAAAACTGTAGAAGCTTTAATAGGAGCTATTTGGTTTAAAGGTATATAATATTTGCATTGGGTGCTGTCCAGATTCTCCCCCTTAAAGGTGAGGTACTGGAAGCCTTCAGGGACACCATAAGACTACAAGAGTAGAAACTGCACTGCCTCAGATCAATACCACTAGATAGGAAGACACACAAACAACAGGAGAAAACAAAGGAACAAAACACCTTACTCAAACCAAGATGTTCCAATAGTAGAATCCATGGATGACACAGAAGAAGAAATGTCAGAGAAGGAGTTTTAGAAGGTACTTAGTTTAGCTTATCTTTGACATAAAGGATGGTATTGGAGAGAAAATACAAGAAGTGAAAGGTTAATTCAATAAAAAGGCAGAGATTATAAAAAGGAATCAAGCAGAAATCCTTGAAATGAAGGAAATAATAAACCAAATGAAAAATTCAGTGGAAAGTATTACCAACAAACCAGACCACTTAGAAGACAGAACCTGAGACAATGAAAACAAAATATATACTTTTAAAAATAAGGTCAACCACACAGAGAAGATGGTAAGAAACCATGAACAGAACTTCCAAGAAATACAGAATAACATGAAAAGACCAAATTTAAGATTTATTGGAATAGACGAAGACATGGAGATACAAACCAGAGGAATGCACAGTCTTTTCAGTGACATTATCAGAAAATTTTTCATCTGTAAATGAAATGGATTTCAACTGATTTTTTGACCCAGACCCTCCACACCAGGAGGTCGTGAGATAATATGTATCAAGTAATAAAAGAAAGTTGATGCCAGCTGAGAATTTTATATTCAGCAAAATTAAGCTTCAGCTATGAAGATAAAATGAAAAACCTTCCATTATAAACAAAAGTTAAAAGAATTTGCCAACTAGAAAGTTTGCACTACAGAACATCCTCAGTTAAATATTCTGTGAGGAAGAAATGGGAAAACATCAACAAAATGAAAACCAACAAAGGGAGGAACCACAGAAAAGAAAAGGTCAATCAAAGGAAAAGCTAAGTCAAGTTAGAATCCAAAAATAAACAACCAAAATGACTGGAGATACAAATTATATCTCAGTAATAACCCTGAATGTTAATGGCCCAAACTACTCAATCAAAAAACATACACTCGAAGATTGAATTAAAAAAAAAATAGGCTGTTTTCAAGAGACTTATCTTCTAGGAAAAGATATCCACAGACTGGAGACAAAAAGGTGGGGGAAAACACATCATTCACATGGATCTTGTAAACAAGCAGGGTTTTCTATCCTCATATCAGATAAAGTGGATTTCAAGCCAAATTAATCAGAAGGGACAAAGAACATTCTTTGAATGCTTAAAGGAATTATACATCAACAAGATAGAACAATCATAAATATATATGCCCCAAACATGGAGTTTCTTCTTACATCAAACAAACCCTTCTCAATTTCAAGAATCAGATAGACTACAACACAGTAATACTGGGAGACTTTAGCACACCTATCTCACCACTGGATGGATTTTCCAGATAAAAACTAAACAAAGAAACTAGAAGTAAATAATACAATCAATGATTTACATTTAACAGACATATGTAGAGTATTCCACCCATCATCAAGCAAATGCACTTTCTTCTTAGCAGCTCATGGATCCTTCTCTAAAATAGACCATATATTATGCCACACAGCAAGTCTTAGCAAATAGAATATCCTGCATTCTATCAGATCATAATGGAATAAAACTAGAAATTAACAATAAAATTAAAAAATAGAAGCTACTTCCACACCTGAAGACTAAATAGCATGCTATTGAATGATGATTGATAAAGCAGAAGAAGTCGGGGAGAAAATAAAAAGAATACTTAAAGGTAAATGAGAACACTGATTCAACATATCAAAATTGCTGGGACACTATGAAGGCAGTGCTGTGAGGAAAGTTCATTGCATTGAGCTCAAACATTAAAAGAACAAAAAGTCGACAAATATGTGACCTAACATTAGCTCTCAAAGCTCTTGGGAAAAAAAAGAACAAATCAACACTAAATAATGACACTAAATAATGACATATTTAGAAGATCTATTTAGAAGATTTTAAAAATGCCACCAGAAAATTTCTAGAATTAATAAACGAATTCATCAAAGTACTAGGATATAAAATCAATATGCATTAATCAAATGCATTTCTATACATAAGTGATGAATCCACTGCAAGAGAAATTAGGAAAACTACCCCATTCAAGGTAGCCTCAAAATAACATAAAATACTTGGTAATCAACCTAAGAAAGAGGTGAAAGACCTGAACAATGAAAACTACAAAACTCTAAAGAAGGAAATTGAAGACATAGAAGATGGAACGTCTGCCATGCTCTTGAATAGCCAGAATTAATATAGTCAAATTGGCCTTTTTACCAAAACTATTATATAGATTTAATGCAATTCTAATTAAAATTGCAATGACATTGCTCACTGAAAAAGTCAAAGCAATCATGAAATTTATTTGGAAAAATAAGAAACCCAGAATAGCCCAAGCATTCCTTAGCGAGAAGAGTAAAGAAGGAAGCATCAGAATACCAGACCTTAAACTGTACTACAGAGCAATAGTAACAGAAATGACATGCTTTTCATACCAAAATAGACATGTAGACTAATGGTACAAAATAGAAGACACCCAAGAAGTAAAATAAAAAATCAATAAATGGGATGGATTCAAACTAAAAACTGCTTCTCAGCAAAGTAAACAATCTACATGAAAGAGAGCCTACAGACGGAAATAATTCTTTACCACATGTACCTCAGGTAGCACTAATCTCCAGGATATATATGGAAAGCAGTATGGAGATTCCTAGGAAAGCTGGGAATGGAACTGCCATTTGACCCAGCTATCGCCCTTCTCTGTCTATTCCCCGAGGACCTTAAAAGAGCATACTATAGGGATACTGCCACATCAATGATCATAGCAGCACAATTCACAATAGCTAGACTTTGGAATCAACCTAGATGCCCTTCAATAGATGAATGGATTAAAAAACTGTGGCATTTATACACAATGGAGTATTACACAGCACTAAAAAACGACAAAATCATGGATTTTGCAGTGAAATGGATGGCATTAGAGCAGATAATGCTAAGTGAAGCTAGCCAATCCCTAAAAAACAAATGCCAAATGTCTTCTTTGATATAAAGAGAGCAACTAAGATCAGAACAGGGAAGAAGAGCATGAGGAAAAGACTAACATTAAACAGAGACGAGTGGGGTGGGAGTAAGGGAGAGAGAAGGGAAACTGTATGGAAATGGAAGAAGACCCTCATTGTTACACAAAATTAGATATAAGAGTTTGTGAGGGGAAAGGGAAAAAAAACAAGGGAGAGAATTAAACAACAGCAGATGGGGTAGAGAGGGAAAATGAGAGGGAAGGGGAGGGGGGATAGTAGGGGATAGGAAAGGTAGCAGAATACAACAGTCATTAATATGGTATTATGTAAAAATGTGGATGTGTAACCGATGTGATTCTGCAACTTATATTTGGGGTAAAAAATGGGAGTTCATAACCCACTTGAATCAAATGTATGGAAGATGATATGTCATGAGCTTTGTAATGTTTTGAACAACCAATAAAAAAAAAGAACTAAAAAACTTAACACCAAAAAAAAAAAAAGAAAAAAGAAGAACCCAACCAATAAATGGACTAAATAACTGAACAGATAACTTCATGGAAGAAATACAGTCGATCAACCAACATATGAAAAAATGTTCATCATCTCTAGCAGTTAGAGAAATGGAAATCAAAACTATTCTAAAATTTCATCTCACTCCAGCCAGAATGGCAATTATCAAGAATACAGTCAATAATAAGTATTTGTGAAGATGTGGGTGAAAAGGCACACTCATACAAATTGGTGCAATAAGCAGTATTGAGATTCCTCAGTAAACTTGGGATGGAACCACCATTTGACCCAGTTATCCCACCCCTCGGATTATAACTAAAGGTGTTAAAACCAGCATACTACAGTGACACAGCCATATTAATATTATAGTAGCTCAGTTCACAATATGAAAACTAGGGAATCAACCTAGATGCCCTTCAACAAATAAATGGATCAAGAAAATGTGATTATATATATACACACACATACATACACACACACACACACAATGGAATATTACTCAGCCTTAAAGAAGAATGGGATTTTGGCATTTGCAGGTAAATGGATGGAGGTGGAGACTATCATGCTAAGTGAAATAAGCCAATCCTAAAATCCAAGGCCTGAAAATTTTCTCACATAAGTGGATCGTGATCCACAGTGGGAGAGGGGGATGGAAGAATGATGAAACTTTTGGATTGGGCAGAGGAGAGTGAAGAGAGGGATGGAACTGTGGGGATGGGAAGGACAAGAGAATGAGGCAGATGTTATTACTCTGCATTTATGTATGATTACACTGCTATTGTGACTCTGTACCATGTAAAGCCAGAGGAATGAGAAATTGTATTCCATTTGTGCATTCTACTGTCGTGTATAACTAATTAGAACAAATTTTAAAAAATTTAAAAATATCTTGGGTGGGTGCACTCATTTGATGCTTGGATTCAATACTTAGGTTCACACTGCTGTTCTCAGCATGGAGAAATGTTCAGGTGTTACTAGTGGTGTTTCATTTTCATTTTAGATGCTTTATGCTTAACCTGAAGTGCAGGGTGTGAAGGGATTAAAATAGAGTGCAGTTGTGACTTACACAGATGCTGACTAATCTAGTGTGCATTTTCATTCTGAACCTGAGCTGACACTAGTGTCAAGCTATGTGAGAGTTACATTGAATGCAAGAATTGGAGGTAAATAGAGCTTTGGTGATTCAAGGCTTCCAAACTTTACAAAACACAGAAAATTGCTGAGGTGATATATATCAAACAGGTAATTCATATGTATGTATGTGTGTGTGTGTGTGTGTGTATATATATACACACACACACACACATACATACATACATACATATAGGAAAGAAACGTCACTGTTAGTTTTGGTGTAAGAATTTGGGATTTAAAAAAGTTGATTACTAAATGACAGGTAGATTGTTGAAAAAGATGTAAATAATTTTCTAAAACCATTAATGTCTATTGTGGCTGTGTAGGTACCATAGAACTCAAGTTTGAAAGTAGTGTTTTGGGTTGAGAATGTATCTCATGGGTTGATCTCATGCTCAATATGCCTTGAAGGCTCTGGGTTCCATCCCCAGCATTCCCTACTACCTTCCTACTTCCCCAAAGCTAGTTCTTTTGAATTTTATTTGTGTAAGATATTAAAAATAAAATTCTGAATGGGCCCACTAAGCAAATACTACTTTAGTATCTTAAGTTTCATTTGAAGCTACAAAATGGGTTAACATAAAACCTCTGCTGATCATCATTTTAAAGTTATACTTATTGTGTAAGTTTTAAAAGTTTGTTTGCTTTGCTCTCTAAAGATGAAACATTAACAATTGCTTGCATGTATTAAATAATCTATTTTTGCTAGATCCTTTGTATTTGTATGATGGCATTGATCTATGGTCAGTGTAGTCATTAACCCTCTCTTTTAATAGGTGAAGCTACTGAAGCTCCAAGATAAGTAACTGGCCCAATATTACATAGCTTATAATATTACATAGCACTTCTCTGTATTGATTCCCTTTTCAAAAGTTGTATGTTTTAAAGAGTGTTTTAGACATTTGTTAAAAAAAAATCAGCCTTTTAAACGAACCGTAGTGGGAAAACTGGATATGCATATGTAGAAGAATGAAACTAGATCCCTATCTGTCAGCCTGCACAAAAGTCAACTGAAAGTGGAGCAAAGATCTGGGAATTAGACCCCAAACTTTACAACTGCCAGAATATAACAAAGGAACAATACTCCCACACTGATGTGCAGGGACTCCTGGGGTTCTTGGAAATAATACCAAAAATTAATAAATGGGATAGCATCAAATTAAAAAGCTTCTTCATTATAAAGGGAGCAGGAACATGAGAAGAGAACCTGTAGAAAGGAAGAAATCCTTTGCCAGCTACTCGTCTGACAGAAGACTAATATCTAGGGTATATGTCTATTCTCAAAACAAGAATTATAAATTGCCAACAAAAATATGAAAAAAAAAATGCTGGACATCTCTGGCAGTCAGAGAAATGCAAATTAAGACTAAACCAAAATTTCTTGTGCTGGGGATGTGGCTCAAGCGGTAGCGCACTCGCCTGGCATGCGTGCGGCCTGGGTTCGATCCTCAGCACCACATACAAAGATGTTGTGTCCACCGATAACTAAAAAATAAATATTAAAAATTCTCTTTCTCTTTCTCTCACTCTCTCTTAAAAAAAAAAAAAATTATCCTTACTCCAGATAGGATGGAAGTCATCGAGGATACAAGTAATAAAAACACTGATGAGAATGTGAGGAAAAAGAAACTCTTACACTATTTGTGGGATTGTAAATTAGTACAACCATTATGGAAAGCAGGATGTAGATTAATCAAAGACTAGGAATGGAACCACCACATAACCCAGCTATACCATTCCTTGTTGTTTTTTCCAAAAGAATTAAAGTCATATACTATAACAGTATATGAATACCCATGTTTATAAGAGCACAGTTCACCCTAGCCAAGTTATGAAATCAGCCTAGGTGTTCACCAGATGAATACATAAAGAAATGTGGTCCATATTCTCAAAATGTGGTCTGTATTCTCTCCTCTCAAAAGAAGGCGGTTTTTTTTTTTTTTTTTTTTTTGTACCTGATATTGAATCCAAGAGTGCTTAGCCACTTAACTTTATCCCTAGCCCTTTTCATTTTCTATTTTGAGACAGGATCTCACTAAGTTGGTTAGGTCTTTGCTCAGTTGCTGAGTCTATCCTGGAACTTGCAATCATAGAATGAGTTTGGAATGTTCCTTCTTTTTCTATTTCATGAAATAATTCATAGAATATAGGCATTAGTTCTTCTTTGATGGTCTTGTAGAACTCAGCTGTGTATCCATCAGGTCCTGGGTTTTTCTTGGTTGGTAGGCTTCTGCTGGCGTCTTCTATTTCATTGCTTGAAATTGATCTGTTTAACTTGTGGATATCATCCTGATTCAATTGGCTGCAAATCATATGTCTCTAGAAATTTGTTGATGTCTTTGATATTTTCTATTGTATTGGAGTAGAAGTTTTCAAAATAATTTCTAATTATCTTTTGTATCTGTGTCCTGTCATGATATTTCATTTTTCACAGATGTTAGTAATTTGACTTTTCTCTCTCCTTCTCTTTGTTAGCATGGCTGAAGGTTTATCCATTTTATTTATTTTTTTGAAGAACCAACTTTTTGTTTTGTCAACTTTTCAATTATTTCTTTTGGTTTTGATGTGATCTTCTTTTTCTAGGGCTTTGAGATATAATTTTAAGTCACTTATCTGTTGACTTTTTCCTCTTTGAAGGAATGAACTCTATCCAGTGAACTTTCCTCTTTGTATTGCCTTCATAGTGTCTCAGAGATTTTTGACGTTGCACCAGTGTTCTCATTTCCCTATAATAATTTTTTAATCTCCTCTTTGATGTCTTTTGCAATTCATTTTTCATTCAGTAGCATAGTTTTTAGTCTCCAGTTGTCGGAGGAGCTTCTTTTTTTATTTTATCATTGATTTCTATGATGATCTTATAGAATCATAGATGATCTTATAGAATGCAGGGTAGTATCTCTATGATTTTATATTTGCTAATCGTTGCTTTGTTGCAACTTATGTGTTGCTTATATGGTCTATTTTAGAGAAGGTTTCATGTGCTGCTGAGAAGAAAGTTTATTCACTGGTTGATGGATGAAATATTCTATTGTCTGGAGCATATATATTTATAATTGTTATGTTTTATTAATGTATGGCTCCCTTGAGCATTATGAAATGTCCTTGTTTATCCATTTTGATTAACTTTCATTTGAAGTCTACTTTATTTGATATGAGGATAGAAACCCCTGCTTATTTCTGCAGTCCATGTGAGTGGTATATTTTCCTCCAACTTTCACCTCAGTCTGTGGATGTCATCCCATGAGATGATTCTCTTGAAGGCAGCATATTGTTGGGTCTTTTAAAAAATCCGATCTGCCAGTCTGTCTTTTGATTGGTGAGTTTCGGCCGTTAACATTCAGGGTTATTATTGAGACATGGTTTGTATTCCTGGTCATTTTTGTTTATTTTTGGTATTTAAGTTGACTTGGTTAAATATCAAATATGGTTGAGACCAATTTGTTGCTCTTTTGTTTTTTCTCAATTGCAGTGTTTCTGGTCCAATTTCTAGTTTTTTTTTTTAAGTTGTTGATATACTTTTATTTTTATTTATTTATATGCAGTACTGAGAATTGAACCCAGTGCTTCACACATGTCAGGCAAGGGTAGTACCACTGAGCCCCAGTACAAGCCCTAATTCCTAAATTTTTTTAATCTACTTTAAGTTGAGTTTTGTTCATGTTTAGAGATAGGGATCTTAGTTTTATAGATATCCAGTTTTTTTTAATAGATATCCAGTTTTTCCAGCTGTGTTTGTTTAAAAGAGCTTTTTTCTTCAATATTTTGTCATGTATCAGTATTTATGTGGACTTATCCTTGTGTCTTCTATATTTCCCTGGCCTTTGTGTCTATTTATGTGCCAGAATCATGTATTATTATTATTATTATTATTACTGCTATGTATTATAATTTGAGATCAAGTATTGGGATGCTTCCAGCATTGCTCCTCTTTCTCAGTATTGCTCAGACTATTTTGGGGCTTTCATTTTTTCTATATGAATTTTAGGACTTTTTTTCCTAGTTCTCTAAGTAATGCTTTTGATTTTTTGATGGGGGATTAAATTGAATCTGTGGATTGCTTTTGATTGTGTGGGCATTTTGACAGTATTAATTCAGCCTACCTAAGCACTTGGAATGTATTATTTTTCTGTGATTTTCAATTTCTTTCTTAAGTATTTCATAATTTTCACTATACAATTCTTTTACCTCTATAGTTAGATTTATTCCAGAAGATTTTTTTCCCCATACTGAGAATAGAATTACCTTTCTGATTTTTTGCTCAGCACAATCATTATTGAAATATAGGAAAGCTATGGATTTGTGTATGTTTATTTTGTATTCTAGTGCTTTGCTGAAGGTGTTATCAGTTCTAGAAATCTTCTGGATCTTCTAAGTATAGAATTATGGCATCAGCAAATAGGGATAGTTTGACTTTTCCCTTTCCTATTTGTAACCCTTTAATTTCCTTTTCTTGTCTGTGTGTTCTGGCTTGAGTGCCAAGAACCAAATCGAATAGGAATTGTGAATGTGGACATCCTTTACTTGTTCCTGACTTAGTTTAGCTTCCCCCCACCTCTGTTTTGTATGGTAGTTGCTTTGGGTTTGTGGTATAACCTTTATGATTTATGATGTTATTTGATAAGTTCCTCTCTACGTAGTATCTTCAGTTTTTTTTCCCCCCAGTGCTGGGGCTTGATCCCTAGGGCCTTGTGCATGTGAAGCAAGCACTCTACCAACTGCAGTATATCCACAGCCCCCTCTCCAGTGTTTTCATCATGAATGGGTGCTGAATTTTTTCAGAGTTAGCTTTCCTGTATCTATTGAGGTGATCAAGTGATTTTTGTTTTTAACTCTATTTATCAGAAGAATTAAACTTGTTGATGTGTGCTTGTTTGAACCAGCCTTGTATTTCTGGATCATAATGCCCAGTCTTCTTTATATATATATATATATATATATATATATATATATATATATATATATATATATATATATATATATATATAATCTCCACCCAATGGTGTTTTTTTCTTTATCCTTTTTTTATTGATTTTAAAAAAATGACAGTGGAATGCATTACAATTCTTATTGCACATATACAGCACAATTTTTCATCTCTGGTTGTATATAAAGTATGACACCCATTCGAATCTTTATATGTGTACTTTGGATAATGATGTCCATCACATTCCACCATCCTTGCTAATCCCCTGACCCCTCCCTTTTCCTCCCATTCCTCTGCCCTACCTAGAATTCATCTGTTCCTCCCATGTTTCCCCTCCCTATCCCACTATGAGTCAGCCTCCTTATATCAAAGGAAACATTTGGCATTTGTTTTTTGGGGGATTGGCTAACTTCACTTAGCATTATCTTTTCCAACACCATCCCATTTACCTGGAAATTCCTTGATTTCATTCTCTTTTATTGCTGAGTAATTTTCCATTGTGTATATATACCACATTTTTTTTTTATCCATTCATCCACTGAAGGGCATTTGGGTTGGTTCCACAGTTTAGCTATTGTGAATTGTGCTGCTGTAAACATTGATGTGGCTGATTTGCTGTATGCTGTTTTTAAGTCCTTTGGGTATAGAATGAGGAGAGGGATAGCTGGGTCAAATGGTGATTCCATTCCCAGGTTTCCAAGGAGTCTCCATACTGCTTTTCACATTGGCTGTACCAATTTGCAGTCCCACCAGCAGTGTATGAGTGTACCTTTTTTTCCACTTGCCCAATGGTGTTTTATTCAGCCATGAAGAACACAGAAATCACGTCATTTGCAGTAAATGAATGTATCTGGAGAGTATCATTTTGAGCAAAATAAGCCAGACCCAGAAATTCAGGGGTCATATGCTTTATCATATGTAGAAAATAGGGGCAAAAAAATTTAAACAGTGCTTCATGAACATAGAAGAGAAATCAGTAGAGTTGAAAAGGGGCTCATGGGGACTGAAAGGGGAAGGAAGTACTAGGGAACGAAATTGATCATAATCTGTTCTGTCCATATACAAATATGTCAGAATGAATTCCACTGCTTTGTATAATCATTATGCAACAACAAAGTGTTAAAAGTGCTTTAGATTCTCAACATTTCTCAGGTTTTCTTCCTCCAAGTCCTGAATCTACATATAAATAAAAGCAAGTGTGTGACTTAGTCTTTAGAGAGTTGTATACAACTAATATCCTCAAAATTGTAATTATGTTTGGAATAACGGGTTTTAACAGAGACCAACAGGAGCTCAGCTGATGTCTTTAACCTTTGCATAGTCAAGTAGACAAGGATATAAGCAAATGAGGTGTTGGTCACTCAAGGGAGCCTCTACCAGAATAATTCCCATTCGTCTCAGAGTGAACTGCACTTAACCAGATAATGTTGTTTTTAAAGGTACTGTTTTACCCCTTCATCTATCTTCTTGGCAAGCATCTTCCAGAGAATTTAGTCCTATGGACTATGGATGGGAGACAGTTTTCTTAAGTACTAGGAACTTTATTGCTGATCCAAATTAGTAGAAAATACATGTCCAGAATGTGAGTGTACTAGATTGAAACATTTCAACTGTAGTTGTATTTGAGCTTTTTAAAATCCCCTGACAAAATTTCCTAATTCAACAAAAATTTTGAGTCAGGAAAGGGACAGAATTTTTGTTTTCCATCTCACATGAAAGGCTAGACTTTTCATATGCTGTTTATTATCCTAACGTTCTTTTCTTCCTCTGTTATGATTTCCACTTAAAAACAAAGAAATTGAAATTTATTGTGATTGACTACTTTACATCACCAAAGCAAGTCTTCACTGTGTAATTTAAAAGGAAGAGTCAAAAATTTTTTATTTATTTTTTATTTTTTAGTGATACTGAGAATACAATCTCATATATGCTGGGCAAACACTATACCCCTAAGCTACATTCCCATACCCTATTATTTGTTATTATGTTACTGGTCACCATCTTTATTGTAATTTGAACTGTGTACAGTTATAACATCACAAACCAAACTAGGTACAGAATGGACATAATGTAGTGTATTTGTAAATGAACCTGGTAGGGCATACACAAGGATGAATGCAGAATACCTGTAAGACCATTCCCCCTGTCTCTCACCTCCTGGGTGGTAAAATATACTGAGTGCTATGGTGGTCCAGTTAGTGTGTGAAAGCATTGTCACTGATTATCTCAACCAGCTTTTAACAATCATTTTTTCCAGTAGGTGTATTTTATTTACATATTTATAGATAAGGTGGCTGACTTAGATAAGTTAAAACTATCTTGCCTGTGGTTATGGAGCTAGAAATTGGCAAAGTTCTCTCTTATAACAACTGTGCAGTTTGCCACACCTACTAAACTACATCCAAAGGTTTTCTGTTTTTAAAACAAAAACCAAAACTACCTTGCACCTGAAGATACTACCACATTTGTATTCTACACCCTGATTTGATTCTGTTTGGAACCATTGAATGGCTTCTCATGGTATCAGGAAATTCACTGATCATTTTTTGAGACCCCAGTTGAGTGTGATGTTTTCTGAGAGTGTTCTCTGATGCTCTTTTGAATGTCCTTCTGTCACTTTGCTCTTAGTACTCCCCTGCTATGCCTTGGACTTCTTTAGAAACAAGTTCTTTGGTTTAATTATTCGCCTCCCCCCCCCGGCTTATTTTGTTCTTGATGCATAGTAGGTAGTTACAGATGTCTGTTGAATTGGATGCTTAACAAATGTTTGAATTTAATTATGATATTTATTTTCTACTGTGTGCTTCAGGTCCTTGAGGAAAGTCATTACAGTGTTAGGTACTATAGGTACCCTCAACTGTTTGGACTTGGAATTGACAACTTGAAATTCCTGTAAGAGATCAACTGGATGCACAGTTGGGGCTATTGTTTTTCGAAATATTGCTTAAAATACATTGTATTATTTTTATCTTTAAAAATGCCCAGGGATGCTGCCACAGTGAATAGAATAAAGCTGTATATCTGCATTTATGTGATGCTTTTCAGGTAGCACAAGCTCTTTGTATAGTCACTTGTGAGCATCTATGCAGCTAAATATATCGCAAAGCTCAGAAAGTCTGACTTCCCAAGGTATATTTTACTGATTTACATTCCATTGAAAGTATCTTGAGCAAACAGAAAGAATATACATTTTGAATTTAGATAAATGTATTAAATTCTGGTTCAGCCACTGTCTTGTTATATGACTTTGGGCAAGATATTTAACTTTTTTCAATATAGTTTTCTTATTTTTCAATGGAAAAAGAACACATTGACAGATTTGAGGCTTGAGTAATATATTGAAGAAATTGTTGTATTCTCAAAGATCTTTGAGTACTTTGTGATAATTTTTGTCATATTTTCACTTCTATTGAAAAAACTGTTAATTTCATTCTTAAACAGTATAAGCATCTTTATAATAATTTCTCTGATTATTTTGCCATCATTCACAGCTGTGTGACTGTCGATCCAGTGTTCCCTGTGAATGCCAAATATTATAAAAATATGTTCTACATGGATTTTATAAGGAGTTTGAATAAAGAAAAGGTATGGAAACACCCACAGAATAGCAAAGTCTTGCCATGTCAGTAAGTAGTGTATTTACTTAGCTCAAGTTTTAGCTTAGAAGGGGCAGATTTAGGGAAAGTCATATCATTGAATGTAGTGGTAAATTTGTAACTAAGAACTTTTCTTAATTCTAGTAGTAATTGTTTTACATACCTAGGTTGGTGCATATTTCTATATTGTTGCTATTGTACTTACTTATGGAACCTCTTTAAAATGGCATCCTAGGTTTCCTTTGCAGAAGTTAGTTTAGCTAGTGATGAGGTGTGATGATCTAGACCTCCTTCCACTTACTGGCCTGTTTGTTGAACTACCTCTAGTTATGGTTTTAAAGTCATTCAATTCTTTGAGCCATTGTTATGGTACCAGATTTTTTAGGAGCCTCTTACTAGCTGGTGTCAATTTAGAGCTTATCTTGGAACTTCTTGCTTTTCAGAACCTGAATAATATTAACTTCAAGGATTTCTCTATTATCTAAGTTAGCTACTAAGAGTATCATGTGAATGAATGCTTTTCTTGAGTCATTAAGCCATTTTGTCTCTTGCATGGTTTTTAATTTTTTAGTCTTTAGAAAATAGGATCTATTATAGTTTTTGAGTTTGTTGCCTTCTAATTAGGATTGTGCTATCACTCTATGATTTTATTCTCTGAAATTGTAGAGCCAGGTAGAGCAGATGCCACCTGATAAATTATTTTTAACCATCAAGAGCTGAGAGTGGGGTACACTAAGCCTCTTTGATCATCTAGGGAGTGGACAGTAGCCATCATTTTTGCATTTGGTTTCTTTAAGAACTCTGTAAATCCTTAATGTGAATTAAATAAGATAGAGACAACCAGTAGGATAATGAATACTTTCAAGCTTTTAAAAATGATTATGGTGAATCTCATATGAGTAGAGGTGATTCCATTATAGCAACTGGGTTTTCACTTCTTCCTCTGGGATTTACACTGAGAAATATGCTGATTGTCCACCTAAACAGTAATTTATTAGTGATATGCATTAGACAACAAACTATAAGAAGAGGCAATTACTTTAGAGAGGAAAATGTAACTAATTCTTATTTATGCACTGGCTCCATTTGAAGGCCTTTTCCCCAATACAAAAAAAAAGTGTTTTTATTTAATTTAATTTATTTCCCCAGAAAACTGATTTTAACGACCTTGGTATTTTATTTGGAAAGAAGGAAGAATAGATTATTTCACTAACTTTATCTTTTCTATCTTAACTACATTCATACAAAGAGACAGTATTCATAGTTTAATTCCCAATTATCTTATTCATAAATTGCTTTTTCTGCACTTTTATAGCAATTTGGTATTTCTGAGAATTGAGAATATTTATGTAGTTTTTCCCTTAAGGATAACATTTATATTTTTTCCTCTTCCAAAAACTGTTGTGTAAATTTGTATATATGGTGTTTACTTTGTCTTTTAAACATTTTTGTGCTATTCATACTTCTTGGCTTAAAAACAGGAAAATGTCATAAAACAATGATATGGAAGTAATAAATGCTGAGTACTTGCTAAATTATAAAGATGTTTATGTGAGCTGGGTGAGATGGCACATACCTGTATTCCCAGCGACTTGGGTGGCTGAAGCAGGAGGGTAGCAAATTTTGGGTCAGCCTAGGTGATTTACTGAGACACAGTCTCAGAAATAAAAAATGCAATGGGCTGGGGTTGTAGCTCAGTGTAGAGGACCCCTAGATTCAATCCCCAATACCCTCCTCCCAAATTTTAATGTGATTCTAATTGGTGCTTCATTGGTACCTGCTGCTTACTGAAATTTCCTCAAGTATTAGCAAGCTTTGGATAGTGTTTTGGGGGGATGGAATTGATTTTTCAAGAATAACCTGGTTAGCCAGGTGTGGTGGCACACGCCTGTAATCCCAGTGACTTGAAAGGCTGAGACAGGAGGATTGCGAGTTCAAAGCCAGCTCCAGCAAAAGTGAGGCGCTAAGCAACTCAGTGAGACCCTGTATTTAAATAAAATACACAATAGGGCTGGAGATGTGGCTCAGTGGTCAAGTGCCCCTGAGTTCGATCTTTGGTATCCCCACCCCTGCCAGAAAAAGAGAATAACTTGGTTTTGTTTACTTCTGTTATTTGAAACTGAAAATTATTGTAAAGTGCATTGCCTTGAAGTGGGAGTTGCAATATTAGGTTCACTTCTGTGACTTTGGGTGTGAGATTTTGTTTTTCTCAATCATCCAAATTGTTGGATTAGATCATGGTTACCTGTCATGTATATTCTTGGGAAAATTGTTGTATTAGGAGATACATAAGTCACAATATGAATATAGTGGGCATAACTTATATGCCTACTAGAAAAACATTAATTTTGTACTTGAAAGTATATTGAAAGATAAATGGAATTTATGTCTTCATGTGGCATTAAAGATATAATATCAAAACTGAAATATTGTGTTTATAGCAGGCCAGACAAATAAATCTCTTGTCATGGTGGAATGAGATGGACATCATTACACTAAGTACATGCATGAAGAAATGAATGGTGTGATTCTACTTTGTGTACAACCAGAAATATGAAAAATTGTGCTTGTATGTGTAATATGAATTGTAATGCTTTCTGCTGTCATACATAATAAATTTAAATTTAAAAATAAAAAAAACTCAGAAATAAATCTCTTGTTTTTTAGTCACTCTTTTTCTGCCATTGAGGTGCTCTGAAACATTTTTCAAGAAATGTAGAAATTTTGTTCTAATTAATAGTTGTTCATGTTTGTGAAGTACAGTTTGATATTTCAAGATATGTATATGATGTGTTGTGATAAAATCAGGGTAAATAGCATCTCTTCCTTCTTTTGCTTTATCTTTGGAAGCAACACACCCCTTTCCTCCAGGACTTCTCAAATATTTAGCAGGTTATTGTAGTCAGTGTACTGTGCTGTGGAATTCTAGAACTTATTATATAACTTTGTTTTGTTACTCATTATTCAGCTTCCCTCTTGCCCTGTCCCTTTGTGCATTCTAGCCTCCAGTAATCACTATTCTACTTTCTTTAACTTTTTTGCTTCCTGCAGATGAGATAATTATCATTTTGATAGTTATCTTTTTGTGCCTTGTTTTCTTCACATAACATATATTCTCCAGTTCTATCCATTTTGTTGCAAATCTCATGATTTCATCTGTTTAATGGGCGAATGATATGCCATAGCATATACGAAGGACGTTTTGTTTATCCATTTGTCAGGGATGCCTCAGTTGATTCCATTTGTCAGGGATGCCTCAGTTGATTCCATATCTTGGCTGTTGTGAATGGTGCTACAGATCTCTCTTTAGTATGCCAGTTTCATATCTTCTGGATTCATATTCAAAAGTAGGACAGCCATATCATATAAAATATCTACGGTCATTTTTTTTGTTTTTAAAGTAAACTCTATACTGTTTTTCGTAATTGCTGTACTAATTTTCATTTCTATCAGTGGTGTAAAAGAGTTCCCTATTCTTATTTTTGCCAACATTTGTTTTTTGATAATAGTCATTCTGACTGGTGTGTGGTGACATCTCATTTTGGTTTTGTATTCCATTTCCTTTATTGCTAATAGCAATGAGTATTTTTTAAATACTTGTTGTACATTTTTATTTCTTTTTTTGAGGACTGTCTATTCAGATCATTTGTCCGGTTTAGAATTTGACTTTTTTTTTTTTGTGGTTGGGATTTTTGAGTTTTGATAGTTTGGATTTCAGTGCCTTTTCAGATGAATATTTTGCAGATATTTTCTTCCATTTTTTAGGCTTTTTTCTTAATTCTGTTGATCATTTTCCTTGTTGTGCCGAAGTTTCTTTATTTGATATGATCCTGTTTATTTTTGCTTTTGTTGCCTGTGCTTTTGGATTCTTATCTACAGAATCACTGCTTATACCAATATCTTAAAATATTGCCCCTATTTTTCTTGTAATCATTTCAGAATTTCAAATCTTACATGTGGGTCTTTGATCCATATTGAGTTGATTTTTGGATATGATGAAAGGTATCAGTGAAGTTTCATTTTTCTGCACATAAATGTCCAGTTTTTCCAGCACTTACAATTGAAAAGGCTGTCCTTCCACAATGTATGTTTTTGGCACCTTTGTTGAGGATCATTTGGCTGGAGATGCATGAATTTATTTCTGAATTTTTTTTTCCTGTTCAGTTGGTCTGTGTGTTCATTTTATGTTTGTACTGTGATTTCTTGGTTAAGATAGACCTGCAGTGTGTCTTAAGATCAGGTATTGAGTTACTTCCAACTTTTTTTTTTCCCCTCAAGATTGCTTTGCTTTGACTGTTCAGTATTCTTTTGTGCTTCCCATGAATTGATGGTTATTTTTGTGTTTTTGTTTTTCCTATTTGTGTCATGAATTCCATTGGTGTTTTGTTAGGGATTGCAGTGGTTAAATTGCTGTGGTTAGTGTATTAATCAGTTTTACTTCACTATAATGAAATACCTGAAATAATTATCTTAAAAAGAGAGAAGGATTATTTTAGCTCATGATTCTGAAGTCGAATTGTTTTTTGCCTCAGGCAGCACATCCTATTAAGAATGTAGCAAAGTGAAATTGTTCACCTCATTAGCCAGGAAGCAAAGAAGAGTAAGAAGAAGTGGCTGGGCTCCTTTTCTTTCAAGGACATATCTCCCAGTAGGCCTTACCTCCTAAAGATTCTATTACTTCCTAGTAGTGCCACCATAGACTGTAAGCCTGTAACACACAGACCTTTGGGAGAGAGCATTTTAATCACACTAATTCTTCCAGTTCATGAACATGGAAGGTCTTTCAGTTTTTGGGTGTCTTCAATTTCCTTTTTCAGATTTTTGTAATACTTATTTTAGAGGTTTTTCACCTCCTCAGTTAAATTCCTAGGTATTTTATTTTGATTTGTTTTATTTTATAGGTATTGTAAATGAGATTGCTTTCTTTTCAGCAAATTCATTTATGGTGTTTAATAATGCTATTGATTTTTGTGTTGATTTTGTATACTGCAACTTTGTTGAATTTATTTATCAATTCTGTCTTTTGATGGAGTCTTTAGGGTTTTATGGTCTAGAATTTGAGGTCATTGTATTAAATGACAGTTAATATCTTCTTCCTATTCTTAAGTTATGTAACTATGTTTTTTTTTTGGAACAGTTACATTTTGAATATTTCTTATACCTCTTCTAAATCAATGGTATTTTCTTTTTTTATTTTTTAAAAATATTTATTTATTTATGTATCTTTAGTTTTAGGTGGATACATTAGTTTTTATGTGGTGCCTCATGTGTGCTAGGTGTGCACTCTACCACTGAGCCACCACCCCCAGCCCCCTCAATGGTATTTTCTTTTTTTTTTTTTTTTTTTTTCTGTTTTTAAAAAGTTGAAGCATTTCATTTCTTTTTTTTTTTTTTTTTTTTTATTGGTCGTTCATAACATTACATAGTTCTTAATACATCATATTACACGGTTTGATTCAAGTGGATTATGAACTCCCCCTTTTACCCCGTATACAAATTGCTGTATCACATCAGTTACCCTTCCATTGATTGACATATTGCCTTTCTAGTGTCTGATGTATTCTGCTGTCTGTCCTATTCTCTACTATCCCCCCTCCCCTCCCCTTCCCTCCCCTCCCCCCCTCCCCTTTTCTCTCTCTACCCCTTTTACTGTAAATCATTTCTTCCATTTGTATTATCTTGTCTTACCCCTCCATTCCTCTTATATGACATTTTGTATAACCCTGAGGATCGCCTTCCATTTCCATGCACTTTCCCTTCTCACTCCCTTTCCCTCCCACCTCTCATCCCTGTTTAATGTAAATATTCTTCTCAAGCTCTTCGTCCCTACCCTGTCCTTGTTAACTCCCCTTATATCAAAGGAGTCATTTGGTATTTGTTTTTTAAAGATTGACTAGCTTCACTTAGCATAATCTGCTCTAATGCCATCCATTTCCCTCTCTCTCTCTCTCTCTCTCCTCTCTCACTCTCTCTTAAAAAAAAAAAAAGGGCGCTTAGTGTAGGAAGGCGAGAATGGTGATGTCGAGATAAGAGTAATTTCATGAACACACTTGACATATCTCATGTTTATTTCCAGTCTCTGCTTTCACAAGATGATTCTCTATTTCTAATTCCCACCACCAGTGTCCCCCACACCCCTTTCTTCCATTTTAACCTGGAGTCTGGCAGAATGGAAATCCATATTTCTGAATTTAGTATGATTTTTTTTCTTTCTTCTTGTCCTTACAAGAATAAGCAGTCTTGATGGCAGCTGCTGTATTAAGCCGCAGAGCTTAAAAGATTAAAGAAACCACTAACAGCAGCCCAGGAGGAAGTTTAAGGCTCTATTTTTCTGAAGGTTTGCACTTTCTTTCTGATGGTTGAGTAGTAAATTGCAAACAGGTTGTGTTCAGCAGCTGGAATGCTCTCCAATATCTGGGGAAACTCAGCCTTCTGTTCATTTCCCATTTGCTGAAAGGATAGCCAGCTCCTGGTGGAAACTGCAGGCAGAAATATTAGAACTCTTTGTATATAAGTCCTTAAATTTTCTTTGTTAATAGTTGTTTTTGATAGAAATACCCCATTCTTCCATTAACTTTATTGAGCATTGAACTTCAGGTCTGTTGCTGGGGAGAAGCGTGAGTAAGGTCAAATAAAAACCTCCAATGACTTGCCCCCTGAAATAGGAATTATTTTTGCCCACAGTGAATGCCTACTTGGGAACCAAGGACTGCCTCTAAATCTTTGTTTTCCATATTTTTCATGAGTTTTTCTTTTTCTTTGTGTTTTTTTTTTTTTTTTTTGAGAGAGAGAGAGAGTTTTTCTTTTTTTTCCTAGATGGACACAACACAATGCCTTTATTTTTATGTGGTGCTGAGAATCAAACCCTGGTCCCGCCCATGCTAATCGTGCGATCTACCACTGAGCCACAATCTCAGCCCCTGAGTTTTTCTTTTAGGGGATTCATTCTGTGGCTGCCATAATCTTGCAGTCCCTGTCTCCATATTGCTTACTTGGCTTAGCCTCTATTGTGTATTTATTTACCCCTGCTTTCTTCTGATTGCCGTTCCAGAGATTCTGGTAGAGGAAATTCAAAACTTGTTCTCACTTGTTGACTTAAGCACAGTTAGACAGTGTTCTTAACAAAATCAAAATCTTTGAAGTTAGATATGGGCTATTACCTACTTATTTCACCTTCATTTTCCCATTGCAGTCAGAATGTTACAAGTAGTCCCAGAGCTGCTGATGTCTTCATGAACTGGGCAGATGATACATTTGTGTGGTTGTTTCCTGATGAAGAGAGATTGCACCTATGGCAAACTGTAGTATTTGTCCTTTAAGGAAACCAAAATAATTTTTCCCAATTTTACTTAGATATAGTTGACAAATAAAAATTTTATGTATTTGTGACTTGTTGATTTGATATGAGTTTAAAGTATGAAATATTCAATATACTCAAGCTAATTAACATTATTCATCACCTTACTTAATTGTCATTTTTGTGGTGAGAATACTTAAATTCTACATTCTTAGCAAATTTGAATGTGCTAGAGTGTATTGTATAGTTAACAATATTATATACCTTTTTTTTTTAAAAAAATACTGTTCTGGTCAAATAAAACAGGACTGCCAGTTTAGTACTTTTTAAAAAAAAATTTGGAGAAGTTCATTATTTTCTAGATAGGAAAAGAGAAGCTCAGAGGAGTTTTACCTTACCCAAGGTTTAAAAAACTTCAGTGTTTCAACTAGATCTAAAACCTGTGCATATTGGGCTATGTGACAAAAATCAAGAGATTGAAGTTAAATCACTTCTGGTACTTGGGCCTTAAATATTCACTAAGAAGGGCTTTCATATTTGGTGTGTATTATTTTAAGATTATTAAAACTAATTTAGCTTTTGGATAAAACAAGTGGATTGGGGCGGGGGTTGTCTGTAAGAACGTATCATGATGGCTGGAACAGCTAAGTAGAGCTTCTGGACAGATTGATTTGT
The DNA here is from genome assembly GCF_045843805.1 of Urocitellus parryii. Taxonomy (NCBI): domain Eukaryota; kingdom Metazoa; phylum Chordata; class Mammalia; order Rodentia; family Sciuridae; genus Urocitellus; species Urocitellus parryii. The sequence continues at coordinate 24,659,676 of NC_135539.1, read as the reverse complement.
AATTGTTTTGTAACACCATATGGATTTTCTTGGATATGCAAGTAAATACATTTTATATATGCTTTATAAATTGCTAAGGCTAACTTTAGGAATAATAAAACAATGATGTAAGAAGCTAGAAATTAGGTGGGACTGTGTTTTGAAGTGGTATTTTGTTTCTTTGTTTCTTCTTGTATTTTCTACAGCCTAAAGGCTATATATATGCATTGGAGAGTAATTGGAAGGGAGGATCCAATTACAGATTGCTCAACATCTGTGTTTCTTTATAGAACATTATCATTTCTGCTATCAAAGTGTGTTTGCAGGTTAGAATACTTTATGCTCTCTGGCCAGTACATCCTGTTACAATGATCTTTGTGTCTTTAAGCTTTTGTAACAAAATTCTCTGCATCTCTAATTTAAGAGGAAATCACACTGTGGAATTGATGCCTTCTGTGTGCCAGTCAGGAACTGATTTTGAGTAACTCCTGTAACCACCTTATAAGATGATTTTGCTGACATTCCTGAGAGTTTGAATTCCTTACCTAGTACGGTTTTCAAAACATTTTGATCCCAACTCTCACAGTTAGAAATGTGGCTTATGTCATAATCAGGTACACATATTCCACATGCTCAGATGCTCATGCGCATGCTGGCTTACATATACACACACAGGACAGGAACTTAAAGGATGCCCTAACCATAAGCGATGCACTCTGTTAGTTTTCCTTCTGTTCTGCTTCATAAATACACAGAACACCTCTATGCTGAGCCACATCCCCAGCCCTTTTTAAAATATGTATTTTATTTAGAGACAGGGTCTTGCCAAGTTGCTAAGTGCCTCGGTAATCTGTTGAGGCTGGCTTTGAACTCACCACTCTCATGCCTCAGCCTCCCGAGTTGCGGAGATTACAGGTCTGTACCACCATGCCTGGCATTAATGTAGTTTTTAACCCAGTATTGTATGTGTCATATATAGTAGGCACTCAATAAATAATGGTTTAACTGAGTAGGGTTATATAAGAAAAGGACATTCATTCTGTTCTGTCTCTTAAAGGATTGCTGCTGTATTTGGACCTTCCACACCCTGAGGACTATTAATTTCTATTCTGATCTGGATGAGCGAGATTTTATTTAATAGGAGATATAATTTCTAAGATGTTTTGTCTATTTCTTCATGTCCAGTGTTTTGTTATGCTGATTTATCATTTTGTTGGTTTGCATCTTCTCTTTTGAATTAAAACATAAGAACTAGAACTACGAACACTTTAAAAACATGACATTGCAGGACTATTTTTCCCCTTTGCTTTAAAAAGTGTATCCAATTATAATTTTTAATCGCTTCACTCTAAGCAGAGACAGATAATACACGTTTGTGACAATTTTCCAGAGGGAGAGCTAAGTAACCAGGCTCATTTTCCATAATGTGAATGTTATTCACAAACCATTACCATAATTGATGTACCAAGCCACTGTCATGTAAATAATGTGTTGTGTGTGGGAAGCAAGCTAGTAGTGAGTGATTATTAAAGAACAAAACATTGTTTTAAAAGAGAAACTGTAATTATAATGATTCTGAATTCATACTGCAAAACCACTTAAAATATCTCAGCTGCCATTTATCTGTGTCATTCCGTATAAAAAGGAAGTAGTATATCAATCAAGTGGTATAGAAACATGTATACACACATTTTATAAAACAACACAATGTAAATGTCAGAATTACTCATTTTTTAAAGGCAGTTGATGCAATATTGGGGAATATGAACAACTTTAATTAGTGAAATGTATATTGATGGGAAAGAAGACGATTTCATATTTCTTCCTTTTGGCTTTTTGATGATGTTTCAAGGATCCATGGAATGTCTTATCCCTTGAAGTCTTTCTCATTCACCTCTAAATCCCTTTTATTGTTTTCTAGATGGTCATCAACTTCTGTGTGTGCTGTATTGATCTGTACTTTTGGGATTCGTTGTTTTATAAGATGAGGTCATAAGTCATTTCTTGTACGTATCATTAGTCTCCCCCAAATAGACTACCAAGTCATTTTAGGCTTTGTGTGTATGTGCGGGGGTGGTTATCTTTGTATTCTTCGTAGAGAGTGGATAATGCTGTTTGTGCATGAGCTAAATCCTTATTTTTGTTGTTACCTTTTTTGTATGTATATTGGACTGTATTTTTTTTGTAAAATCATAGTCTTAGATTTTGTTACTGATATTTCAAAAAAACACTAATATAACTGGAAAGGATGTGATCTTGTTACTGTGGAGTTTTTGATTGAATGCTTAATCAGAAATCTATAACATGTTTCTTATGAAATATGTAACTCTTTCTCTGAAAAGTTCTGAAATCAAGGGAAAGGTGTTGTCCTTATCTCTTGAAATTGAGTGTTTTTAGTGCATATATTTGTCTAAGCTTACCTACTGTTATGTTTAAAGATAGGTCATGGTATGTCTATTCTTAAGATCCTTTTAGAAAACTCTTTTCAGCATCAGTCCTGCTCTGAGTTGTATTCAGAATGCATTTTGGTAATTTTCTTTGAATTTATAGATGTTTCTACTGTACTCATAGGCATCTCTCGTCCTATGCTCTGATAGTAGTGAAAATAGAGACAGCTTCTGATATGTTTCTTGGCTCAAAATTCTTTGGCCCTTAATGTCAGAGTCAGTGTACTCAGCTAGCTTTTATAACTGCATATAGTTCTATAACGGAAAGTTGAGCAAGAAGAATGATCCTTATATTTCTTATAGAGACAAGGCCACTGTTGTAAGGCAGGTGGTGCTTTTCTCAGAGGATTATTGATTTCAGCATGTTTTCCTCTGTTTAGCCCTATCTTAAAGAATTGAAACTTTGTTGGGCCTTTTTGGGAACTGGAGGGGAAAAAAAGGTAAAAGAAAACATACACAACTAAGTCAAGGGATTCTAAGTATCAAAGATCACTGTTGTGAAGGTCTTTGGTTCAGGAATAAGCACTGTTTGCTGTATTTCAGCACATGATAGGACTGTGTTCATGTATTCAATGGTGACAGCTTGTGTTTCCGTGCCCTGATGACAGTTATGGGACAGAATTTACATTATCCAGGAATGAATACTGTAGAGGGACAAGAAGGCTGGAGCTGACTGTTCTCATCCTTATGTGTCCAATGAGGCCATTCTGTAGCTTGAGAATCTTTGATATGTCTTTGGCCTGATTTCCTAGAATCTCTGGAAAGCACTTAGCTCAGAACTGGTGCCTGTTTTTTATAGTGGCCCTAGCTTCTTTTCTGCTGCATCCTGGGCCTCTTAGGAGAAGAATGGTGGAGGACAACAAAGGCATAACTTCTGCCTCCTGAAATTCTCAGCTGAAGTGTACTTCTTTCTCCCTCTTTAGGCTTTAAGGAAGAGCACATTTATCATAGAGTAGAATGAAGAAGAAAGAATATACAGTGTTCATTTTTTGCTAAATAGCATGTAGGATGAAGCAGCATGTAGTTTACAATTCAGCTGTATCTGTAGTTTGTCTTGGAGTCATTTTGAGCCTTACGGTTAAACTATGCTTTTGGAACCTTTTCATTGCCAAACTTTCTTGGAGGGTTAAGGGAACCTTTAGTAAAATATTGAGGCCATGGAGGTGGGCAGAGTGGAGAGTATTCAAGTCTGTTTCTGTTTGTCGAGCTTGGGCATTAATACATGTGCATGATTGGGTAGGGACTAGCATGTGTAAAAAGAGGGGCAGTCATTCCCAGCAGAGGTAACACCACAAACAAAGGCTGGAAGATGCCTGTGGTTTTCCACGAAGAAATGAATGCTTCCAGAGGTTTTATTAGAGCTGTGGCTAGCCATACTTAATGAGAAAGGGGAAAGTCCTTGAGCACCCATCCTGCCTTTTCATACTGTCTTAACAGAGATTCCTATGCTCTGATGTGGGAAATGGTGTCTTGGTGCAGCTGAAATGGAAATAGAGTTTTTTGAGTAAGCTGAAGCAATTCTTTCATGTACATTGTCCCATTTTAACATTTTAAACAGTTCTGTAAACAACCAAAAAAAGGTGTATGGGAGATGAAAGGAGGAGATTTTGCCAGGAAATGAAAATAAGTCGCCAAAGAAACCTGTCTTGGTTGTGGTTTTAGAGTTATTAAAAGGGTTCAATTGGTAGCTTGTTATGTGTCTGTATTTTTCTAATTCTGCAGAAACATGAAGGATAAAATACCATCAGACTATACTACTAGAGAACACATTTCTGTTGAAGAAATGACTTGCCTTATAGCTCACAAGCTGTAGTGCCTTTTACCAGTTAGGCCTGCCCAGGAACTATGTAGACTTGTGGGGTCCTCTCCAGTTTTTTTTCTTCCCTTCCTGTGGGATGTCAGGCTTTGAACCTCAGCAAAGGATGGTAAGGCTCTGTCATGGCAGGTGGAGTTTCTGATCAGTGTTTCTTTAGTGTTTCCAATAGGCTCTCCTTATTGAGCAAAGGTTAGGTTATGGTGTAGTTCAAGGGGACAATGCCTTTGCCTTGCAACAAGCTCAGTTGTGAGCATGGTTCTGTGTTCACTGCTTTACAGTTAAAAGCCCATTTAATTCTCACAGGAATCCTCATTTTGAAATAGATTTGATGATCCTCTTTACAGATGGGGAATTTAGACTGAGATTAGTGATTAGTTTTAATTATTCCTGGTATTAGGTATGGCTGGGATTGGGACCAAGGTTTTTCTGCGTCTAAAGTTCTTATTTGTAATTACTCCCTTTTGTGTCTCAGTTTTGCTGTAACGTAGCTTCTACCTATTCTTGTTCTTCCCCCTTTTAAGAAGATAATAATCTACCTCCTAATTCAAGCTTCATCTCCTTCCTTTCCATCCATTAAGTAATATCCTGTACTCATATAGATAATAGCATAAAATTTACTATTTAAAACATAAAATAAATAGAACACCTCTTTTCTCTTTGACTGTAATATAATTTGTTATGTTCTCATTAATTCCCACTGTTAACACAATCATGATATAATAGGTGAAATGTATAACATAATTTTAGCCCTATAGGTGTTAAGTCTTAAGGAGACTCTTACAGTGGAATGGTGTGATGAAGCCAGGGCATCTCATAGACCCACCTTGGCCATAGACAAATGGTGAGACCTCGATGAAGTCATTTGATCTCGCTGAGTTTATTATTTTTTTTTTTTTCTTCTATCACTGTGGTGTCTTATCCAGGCCAGTTCCCTGCCTGGCAGACAGCCTTCTTCGGGGCACAAATGTGTCACACGTGATTCCCTTTGGTCTGCATACTGTTTTAGGTGCATGTTGAGGGAATAGCTAATAAATTTATTGAAAGCATTATTCTGTAATTTTTTTTCCTTGATCAATGGAAGAGTAATAAATTTTAGTTTGTTATCACTTGGGGAGTTCATTATTTCTGTCTATTTAAAAATGGGCCTTCTACTGAAGGTTAGATTGCACTGCTTTTCATGAACTCTCAGTTCCTCTCCAGGTACAGTATTCACTAGGCCTAGTTATGAGTCTTAACTACTGGATTATTTAGACTCTAGCTTTTTAGAATCTTTCATTGTTTTACTTCCTTCTCTGTGAGCACTTGGATTTGTGACAAAGGGGGAAACTCACAGGAAATGGATTCACATTAAAAAATTAAAAAAAAAATCACCTGTCCCTAATCTCTAATGAGCATGGGACGTGTTTTGTCCCATCTGTAAGTGCAGTTGGTCCATGCTCACCCTGTCACCTTTTCTCCTGCTACCCCATCTTTCCTGTGGAGCACTGGAAGCCTCACTATTCTCTGAGACCATGAGCCCCTAAGGCTTCTTTCCTTATCCTCTCCACCTGCCTAGTCAGCACCCTTTGTTCCTTGAAGCACTTGTCCTTATGGCTGCTTCTTCCCAGGACCTTGGTAATCATCCTGAGCCTCCATTTCATCCTGAGCCTCCATTTCTTTGGGAGAATCTAGACTCTTTCTGGGCTTTCATGGGTATGCCTCAATGGGTCTTGACATCTCATGGCTTTTCCAGTGTTGCTCCTCAGTGCATTTACCTTGTCAATTCCTCCCTTCTCCTGGCAATAGATTTAAACTCTTCCTACTTAGGGCTGGAATGATAGTAAACATTTATAGACAACTTCCTATGCAAAAAGAAATATTCTGAAGACTTGACATTCATTGTCTTATTTCCATTCTTGCTGTGTGACTGAATTGAAGTAAATGGGGGACTTAATATCAAGAGGCCTCCAGTTCAGAGGGAGATGTAGAGAAGTAAATAGGCAGCAATGATAAGTGTTACGGACGGGATAAGTTCAGAATTTTTATGCATGCATTCAACCCAGACATGGGGGTGAGGATAAATTGCACTTTTTGTAAGAATTGAGAGTTAAATGTCCACCTTAAAGAGTGCCAGGAGTATGATGGAGGAACATAAAGTGTTGTGGACAAGAGGAACATTTTGGATGCCAGAGAGTTTTCTGGGAGCTAGGGGGTGACTAATAAGAATATAGCCATTGTTCTCAGTGAAAGTAGAGGCCTTATTTCTGGTGTGAATTCCATAGTCTTTTCCACTTCCATGTGATCCTTATCGTCACTAAGTTATGGCCTTGAGTTAGAATTCACTGAGTTCCTTATTATGCTGAAGACTTGGGGGATGAGTCTTCACACTTGCTATGGATCTCAACGTGAAGTTTTACTACACACTTGTGGTAGCTACTATGCTGAAGTGGTATGAGAGTGTTAGGGGGAGTGTGAAGGAAAATGTTGCATCAGATTTATTACAGGAGAGGTTTATAATCATTGTGACTTACGGGATGTAGGGTAGGGTATGTTTGTTTTTTTTTTTTGGGGGGGGGCAGGGCGGGTACGTGGTATTGAACTCAGGGGCACTAGACCACTGAGCCACATCCCCAGCCCTATTTTGTATTTTATTTAGAGAGAGGGTCTCACTGAGTTGCTTAGCACCTCTCTTTTGCTGATGCTGGTTTTGAACTCTCCATCCTTCTGCTTTAGCCTCCTGAGCCACTGGGATTGTAGGTGTGTGCCATGGTGCCCAGTGTTTTTTTTTTAAATATCTTTATTTCATTTAATTATAGGTGATGCTGAGGATCAAACCCATTGTCTCACCCATGCTAGGCAAACACTCTACTACTGAACCACAACCCCAGCCTGCGGTAAAGGTTTTTTGGGATAGTGTTCAGTGCAAAGTACTCCTAAAATTTTGAATGCTAAAGTAAAACTGGTGTTTAGCCTGACGGTATGCAAATAACATTTTCAGAAATGAATATGTATCCATTTTCCATAAAGACATTTAGTGAATGACATTTTATATCCCAGTGAATATTATGCCTTCAAGCACTTTAAGGAAAGCCTGATGTGTGTTTGATGAAGAGGTTACAGTTCTATGTCTTTGGTGCTTGTGTGACACAGAGATCGGAAAATGAAATAGGGAACATGCTCCTGGTATTTCGTGGGCTGGAATGGGACATCAGCCATATAGACTTCGATCCTGCTGATCATAATATAAACTTTCCATTAGCTTTAATGCTCTCTCTAGCTTGAGGAATAAGGGTGGTGAGGGACAAAGCAGCTGAGTGGTAGATACTGCAGACTTTTTAAACCCACTTTTGAAGTTGCAGGCCATAATAAAATGCATTCAAATGCATTTGCTGATTTTTCTCTTTTTGCAAGTGGTGATAGTTTAGAGCATCTTATGAAATCTACTTTAAATCCAGATTGCTAAGTTTTTTATTTAACAAATAAGTATTTTTATTTGGTTGTAGAGATATGGGAAGTGGAAAGGAGATATGTGCTATCATATTATTAAATTTTTTTGAGAATCATGTTTTTCCATGTACCTGAATGCCTCCACAGTACCCTTAAAAATAGCAGGGCCTGTGTGCCTCACATTCACATATACTAAGCTGTGCTCCTAGATGTCATCTTCTTTCCTTTTTATCTTGTATCCCATAAAGTAAGTGCTGATGCCATTTCACAACTTTTCTAAAATTTTCAGAAATTTAATGAGGTAGAAGGTTAACAATAGTGGAAACTCTCTCCTTGTGAATCTAAAAAGATGGGTCTATAAACTATTGGTCATTTCCTTGAACTGTTAGTTTTTACAGCTCAATATTAGAAGCCATTTTGGCAGCAAGGCAAAATAGAAAGGAAGAGAAAGTTGTCACAGTTATTTGTCTTTGGTTGTAAGAGGTTGGAAGATTTTGTTTCAGTTTGAGAATTGTGATTCGCTTTTTGCTAGAGAGCTGGACTGTTTTTAATGTTATAATTCTTTCTAGGTGTGGAAAAAGTTCACCTCTTGATTATATTTTGGAGATGGTGAGGTTAAAGCTGTGGCAAAGTCCTTTTCCTAGACCCAGGCCCTCATCAGCATAATGTTTGTGTCCTGAGGGGAGAGCTGGAATTCATTATTCATCTTCTGGGAGGAGGCCAGGGCCAGAGCCTGCCTTCTGCTTTACTGAGTGTGCCATTTGTGATGAAGGCAGCCCAAGTCCATTTGCGGAATTTTCCTGTCATCCAGCCAAGAGAGAAACACAGAGGAAGCAATGAGCAGGGGGCAGCAGGCAGCTTGGCAGCAGGGTTCTGGAGTGCGGTTTCTGGAGCAGGATCACACAGTGTGTTAGGTTTAGGTACTAAGGGAAGGTACTCAGGAACATATGGGTAAAGGAGTCAGGCTGGCAATTTTGCATTTTTTTGTCTTTCTTAATTTCTTTTTCTTCTTTTTGTTCCTTCTGTCTTTGAACACTCGTGTGTCATCCTTTGAAAAACTCGGGATCTGAAAAAAGGCTTTCCTGACACACTGTTTTTCTCTTCAGCAGTACAGTACTGGGAGTACCCCCGCACCTCATTCCCCCTTTCCCCCCAGTCTTCTCTTCCTCTGAGAGCAGGAGGCAAGACAATGATCAAGTCAAGCTGGTTCTATGTTAAGTTCAAGTATGCAGAGAAGGTAAGTCGGTATGTTTTCTTTTCCCAAGGGAAACCTGCCACCTCCTTCTAGTTCTCTGGTGTTGACAGCTCCTCAGGCCATTCCTGGAAGCAGGGTCTAGAAGTTATATCTTTGAGTGTGTTTCCTCTGACTTAATGATTTTTGGATGGAACACAGGCTCTTGTGCCTGCAGTCAGATATTGCCACATTGCCACATTGTCACTGACAAAGTGAAAGAGGTCTTCAGACTTTGGAGACATTATTTAGAGTTTAAAGGAGAAATAACAGGAAAGGCAGGATTTGCCTCATTAGACTGGATGGAGCATTCTCCAGAGGAATATTTGCTATGAAATGTGAGACATTTTTGATTGTGAAGCAATTTGAGAATGACTTTCTATTACCTGTAGTTTGCTGAGTCAGAAGTTTTAATTTTTCTTTTTTTCCTGAGTTTACTTGTTAATGTATAATGGTGCTTTGTAATGTTCTTTGGATGCAGAAAGAATAACTTTGTCTGAACACATATAAGACCATCTCTTTACTGTCTGTTTAGGTGTATATTTTAGGGAAAGAACAAATTTTAGTTGCATCTACAATTTTAATGTTACACAGTTTTGTATTTTAACCAACCGTGACTTGGCTTTCAGAATAAAAGCATGCACATCCTAATTCATTTTTATTTACCTGGAGCTGTATACATCTTTTCAGTTCTGGATGTATCCATATCACGTATTCTTTGGGGAATTTACAGAATTAGTACTGAGGTTTCTAAAATATCTCTTTGAAAACTTGTCTTCCCTGATTTGCTTATTGAAAATGTTGGTACATTGACTATAGGGTTAAACAGAAACTCTAGAGTATGGAACTGTGATGTAGTAAACTAGAAAATTAGGATGATTGTCTTCATACTTGTAATTACTAAAAATCTCTTCTCCACCATTCACCTAGTTTTAAAAAAGATTTAGATGCTAGGTGTGGTGGTACATGCCTATAATTCAAGGGACTTGGGAGGCTGAGACAGGGGGATTGCAAATTTGAAGTCAGCTTCAGCAATTTAGTCAGACCCTCAGCAACTTAGTGAGACCGTGTCTCAATATAAAAATAATAAAAAGGGCTAGAGATGTAGCTCAATGGTAAAGTGCCCCTGGGTTTAATTCTGAGTACCCTTTCCACTAAATAAAATAAGTTAGGACACTTTGGGCTCATTTTTCTTACATTCCTTCTTCCTTGTGGATTTGTTTTATTTAAAAGAACCTTCCTTCATTTTAAACCTATTTGTATTGTTAACTATTAAAGCTTTCTTTTTGTGTACAGGATTGGGAAAGGTTACCATTGTAGTTGAGATTTACTTTTTTCCTTAGAGGATTACTTTCATTTGAGAAGCCTAAATTCTGTGTTTGCTATTACAAATTTTGATAAGTGAAACTGTACTCTGCCTTCTTAACCTTTTCCTTGTGTTTTGAGTGTTCCCTGTTGAGAATCTGAAAGTCGGAGTTAAGTCACCTGAATAAACAAATGCCAAAAGAAGGAAAGCATTTCTAGAAGTGATCTTCATAGAAAGAAAAAGGAGGACATTAAGTTGCTTCATTTGAATTACAGTTTCACTCTTCCTTTGGCAACCCAGGAAGGAAGGAATGCATTCATATATACTCAACCAGGGGTGATATAAAACTAGAAAGTGATGAGGCTTCTTACTTAATTGAAGAATAACCCTCCTGGTTTTATTGGATGGCTAACAAGAGAAACATGATGCTGAGTCTCATTTTCAGCATGCTTATGGCGCTCCAGAGCTTAAGGATTCTTAGCAGAACTTTGGTTCACTTGTGCCTTCACAGTGATTCATTTTTAAAATTTACATTGCTGATCTTTATTTCAACACTGGTCAAAATAAATGTGTTTCATCTGGAGACATAAAAAGTCTTAAGGGGCAGAACTGCTTACAAGACAAATGTAAACCATTCTTTTTGTATTTCTCCAAAAGCATTCTTATAAAGGTTATTAATTTGAGATGTTACTCTTTTTTTTAAATTAATTAACTTTTAAATTTTTGTACTGGGCATTGAACCCAGGGCCTCACACATACTTGGCAAATGTACCACCACTGAGCTATATTCCCAGCCCATTTTATTTTTATTCTGAGACAAGGTCTCACTAAGTTTTACCCAGGCTAGCCTTGAACTTGTGATTCTACTGTTTCAGCTTCCAGAGTTGCTGGGATTACAGGCGTGCACCTTCAGGTATGGCTAAACTTTTTAAAGTTGTTTGCTATTTATTTATTTATTTATTTATTTATTTATTTATTTATTTATTTATTTATTATGGTAGTGGGGATGAAACCCAGGGCCTCACACATGCTTGTGCTTTGAATTTTCCTTGCAAAAATGCATCATGAGTTCCATAAATTCTGAAATTTTAGTGGTATTTTTTATTTTTTCATTTTTCTGTTCTCTACCCTGAAGTTGTATCCCCAGCCCTGGCTTTTTTCTCTTTTTAAATGTGAACATTTAGTACTATTTATTTTTAGTTTCCACAAAGGCCTCTTGAATTCATGGTTTATTTAGAAATATACTTTTGTTTTCAAGTGTTTGGACACTTTGTAAAAATAATCTTTCTTATTGGTTTTAATTTGAATCCATTTTGGGTAGAGAACATATTCTGTTTAAGATGAGTTTAAATAGAAGGGAATAAATGGAGGTAAATTTCTATAATTCACTTGAACTGGTAAATAAATGCTAATACCAGTAGACTATTATAAATTATGTTAACAGTGCAATACCATAAATGATAGGTAGCTAGATGATCGGAATTGGCTTATGTGATAACTTCAGCCAAGAAGTCCCTTGATCTACTACTGGGGAACCAGAAAAGCCAGTAGTGAAATTCAGTCTTATGTCAGAAGCCTAGAAAACCAGATTAGCAAATGGTTAGTCCCAGGGTCTGAGAACCTGGGGATTTGATGGTGTGTGACCTATTCTTGGCCTGAAAACTGAGAGGATAGTGTCTGAAGGCAGGAGAAGATTGGATGTTCCATCACAAGAAGAGGATAAAATTTTTTCCTTACTCTTTTTTTTCCCCTCTGTTTTTTCATCTGGGCTCTCATGGAATGAATGAGGCCCATTTGCCTTGATGAGGGCAAATCTTCTTTAATTAGTCTACCAACTGAAATGCTAATTTCTTCCAGAGACACCCTCAGAGAGACACCAAAAAATAATGGTTTACAAGCTCCTTTAGCCTAGTCATGGTGACACATTAAATTAACAATCACAGGTATCTTTTTCTTTATCTTTGTTTTCTGAATTGTTTCTTGTGGATAGCATAGAGTTGGATTATGGTTTTTCCCCCACTCTAACAATCTGTCTTTTAAATCGTATATCTAGATAAATATTCTTGTAATTCTAGTGTGAGGTTTTTACTTAAAGGCTGAAGAGTGTTTTTGTCTTTTTTTTTTTTTTTTTCCTGGCCTCCTTAGGACATGCACACATTCTCCCTGGGGGCTTTCACACTTTTTTCTTTGTCCCTACTTCTTAGAAGTTAATAGTGTGTTTTGGGGTATAGGCAGCTTTGAGCTTATTCTGCTTTGATTTCTCACACCTTCTTAAATCTGTAGCTTTGTGGTTTGACCACATTGAGGTGTTTTCAGTGTTTATTTTATGTATTATTTTAGTCCCTCTTTATTTCATTCTTTTTGGGACCCTGAGACACAATTGCTAGATCTTTTATTATAATCTCACAGATGCCTGATAATTCGGCTCCTGCTTTTTGCTCCACTCTTTTTTCCCTCTTCTCTTTTATTTAATTTATTAGTACTTTTAGTTGTTTTATCTTGAAGTTCATTGACTCTTTCTTCTCTTTCTTTACCTGATATTGAGTACATCCACTGAGTTTTAAAATTTGTTATACACACCTGTAATCACAGCTATTCTGGAGTCTGAGAGAGGAGAATCACAAGTTTGAGGCCAGCTAGGTGACTTTGTGAGACCCTGTCTCAAAGAAGTAGACAAATAGACAGATGGACAGATGATGTTGCTCAGTGGTAGAACACCTCTCCATTGAATTCTCAGTATCTCCCCCTCCCTCCACCCCAAATTGCATTTTTTTACCATGTTAAAAAACATATTCTATGAAGTTTATCATCATTACCATTTTAAGTGCAAAATTCAGTTAGTAGTAAGTGTGCTTGCATTGTTGTGCAACAATAGATCTATAGAACTTTTTCATCTTGCAAATATGTAATTCTGTGTTCATTAAGCAACTTCACTTTTCTCACTCCGCCCATCCTGTAAACACCAGTCTACTTTCTATTTTTTTGAAAATGCCTGCTGTAGATGTGTTGTCAAGTGTAATCTTATAGTGTTTCTTTTTTTGAATGGCTTATTTCACTTCATGTAATGTCTTCAGGGTTCATCCATGGGGTAGTATGTGATACAATTTTCTTCCATTCTGAGGTCAGTATTCCATTATGAATACACTACTGTTTGTGCGTTGATAGGTCCATGTCTGCCAGGCAACCAGCACGCGAGCTTCATAAAAGAGGTTCAAAGCATAAAAATTAACTAGTGAGTTTTAAAATTAAAGAGACACATTCTCATTGCCCAGCTTCTGCCTCCAGCCACCTAATGCGGTGGCAAGGTTAATACAAGAGGCGAGATAGAGAGAGATAGAGATAGAGATAGAGACAGAGAGAGGGGGGGGGAGAGGGGGAGGGGAAGGGAGGGAGGGAGAGGGGGGGAGAGAGAAACCTCCATTTACAATCTCATCAGTAGTATATAAGTCTTGCAATTTCACAATCACCAATACTTGTGTTCTGTTTTTGATAGTAACCATTTTAAACAGGTATGATATTGTATTATAGTTTTGATTTGCATTTCCCTGATTTCTGATTTTGAACATCTTTATTGGCCATTTGTGTCTCATGTTTACAGAAATGATATTCAGGTCTTTTGCTTACTTTTTAATTGGTTAATTAATTTTTATTGTTGAATTGTTATTTATAGATTCAGGATATTAACACTGTCCCACTTTGGTTTTGGGAATTAAACCCAGAACCACACAGATGCTAATAAGCACGCACTCTATCACTGAGTTATGCTTCTAGTTCTGGGTATTAATTTTTTATCAAATGTATGATTTGAAAACATAATCTCCCATTTCTACAAGTTGCCTGTTTGCTGTTGCTAATGTCCATTGATGCACAAAAAAATTCAAATTTGATGAAGTTCCATTAATTTTGTTTTCATCCTCTATGCTTTTGGTGTCATATCTAAAAAATCATTGTCAAATCTAATGTCTTGAAGCTTTTTCTCTTTTTTCTTCTTTTTTTTTTTTTTCTTCTTGGAGTTTTTTCTTCTTGGAATTTCATTACTTTAGTCTTATGTTTATATCTTTGGTAATTTTGATTACAGGGTGTAAAACAGGAGTTCAACTTAATCTTTGTTTTTGTTTGTTTGTTTGTTTGTTTTTTCCTTTCCCAGGGCCTTGTGCTTGGTAATCAAGTTCTCTCAGACACATCCTCCAGCCATGAACTTAATTCTTTTACATGTGAATATCCAGTTTTTTCAGCACCAGTAATTGAGTAAACTGTCTTTCCCCATTGAATTTTCTTTACACGCTTGTCAAAGATGATTTAACCACTAGAGGAGAGTTTTTTTTTCTGGATATTATATTACATTACATTGATGTATTTGTCTTTATGCTGGTTCTGCATTGTTTTGGTTACTGTAACTTTATAATGCATTTTGAAATCAGGGAGATTGAGTCCTTTAACTTAGTTCTTTGTTTTTAGACTTTTTTTGACTTTGTGGTGTCCTGTGAGATTACACATTGAATAATAGGATGAATTTTTTCTATTTCTGCAAAATTTGCCAATGTGATTTTTATAGGGAGTATTCAGAATCTATAGATTTCTTAGGTAATATGTACATCTTAAAAATTTTAAATCATGAACAATATTAAGGTTTTAGGTCAATTGATGAACAGTGGTGACTTTTTATTTTTGTCTTCTTTAGTTTCTTTTCAACAGAAAATGTTTTTGATAAGTTTTTATTTTATTTTTTTAAACAATGCTGAATCTTTTACTTTTAAATTTTTCTTTGGTTTTTCTTTTTTTCTCTTGTTACTTTGTTGAGGCACGTCTCTTTGCTATAGCTTTGTATTTTTTTCTTTGATTCCAAGCATGTTTATATTTACTTGCTGAAGTATTTTTATGGTGAGTGCTTTAAAATCTTTGCTAGATAATTTTAATATTTCTAATACCCAGGTGTTGGTATCTATTGATTTTTTTTCATTCAAGTTGGTTCTCGGTGTGAGGAATGATACTTGAGTGAAACCTTGATATTTTTGGTTTTTATTAAGACTGAATCTTATGTAAATCTTCTATTTCTTGGTGTCTTTTTCTGACAGCTCCTTGGCCAGGCAAGGGGGTCTGCCTCGTGGGAGTACAGTTTCATCTTACCTGTAATGGGGGTAGAAATGGGAGCTCCTTGGTTGTACAGAGTGGGAGTTCCAGCTCTCCTGCAGACCTCTGATGATTCACTGGCTGGCTGGGAGGGATAGTTTATCTCATTAATGATTTCCTAAGTGTCACTGATACTACAGAGAGTGGTTTTTGTTTTGTTTTTTAATCAGTGGCTAGTGTTGAAAGTCTTAAATTCAACACTTGTCTTTTTGGCTCATCTCTTTTTTAGTTTTTTTGGGTTAAGAGAACAGATTTAGGGCTTTTGTGTTTGTTCTGTTGGCATTTCTGGGGTTCTAGCTTGTTCCATTCAAAGTCTGTGATATAGAATTCTTTCCCCCGACATCCTGTGAAACTTTCAATCATGTTTTTTTTTTGGGGGGGTGGGGGGTGGGGTGGGAAGGGAGAGTCTCCAGTTTCAAGCCCAGTTTGTCTTCTTTATATCTTTTAGATCTATTTATGTTTCATCTGTAATGTCCAAGATTTTTAGTTGTACTTAGTGTGCATAGGGAAATATCTTTATTCCATTTTCCTGGAAACAGAAGATTCTTTAAACACATTTTTAAAGTGTTTAAAGGGTAAAATATTTGTAAATATTTTGCATTGCAGGGAGGCTAAGAATAGTATAGGGTGATAATTGCCTTTTATTATCTTCTGTATGTATTTCAAATTGAAATCTCAGTCATACATGGCTAATCTGTGCTAAAAGCACCTTCATTTTTATTTTAATCTGTAAATTGTACTATCCCTCATATATATATTTGCATCATCATACCTCTTTATTCTGTAAAGATATAGGTCTCTAATAATAGCATCCTCTTAGAAATAGTTTTCTTCTTCCAGGCAAATTTGGCAGTGCGTTTTTATTGTAAGATTAGAATTACTAAATCTGATTT
The DNA here is from genome assembly GCF_045843805.1 of Urocitellus parryii. NCBI lineage: Eukaryota > Metazoa > Chordata > Mammalia > Rodentia > Sciuridae > Urocitellus > Urocitellus parryii. The sequence goes on along the minus strand of NC_135539.1, from coordinate 24,643,448 downwards.
AAAACAAAATGCTAGCTATTTTAGCCAAAAAGAGCCTAGCAGAGAAAACAGTAGATTTTCTTCTTGAGCCATTCAATCTTATGAGCTCTTGAATAAGTCAAGTAGAATGACCATGATATCTTTTTCAGGTGGTAATTTTCCTTTGAAAAACTGCTTTCAGGTGGTTTAAAATATTTCTTAATCTTGTTGGCAGCCTTCCTCAGAACTTTGTTGTATATCTCAAAGTTTAGAGTTTGTATTCTGATTCAGTGTTTAACTTCAGAGTTAATTTGAAATTGATTTACATAGTATGTTTGGAAATTTACGTAATCATGATGACTGTCTTACACTGTTAGCAGTACTTTATAGAATATCATTGGATTCCTCCATTATAATGAAGAAAGAGATTTGTGTCAAAAAAGCCAGTTGGAAAAGTTAGAAGAAATTCAAGCTACAGAACATAAACTATGAAGCATGATCCTCTGATTCCCTTCAGTCTCATTTCAGAGCCGGTGGAATTCAGGGAAGAACCTGTTTCCTTTACCCCTCTATTTGTTAGTTTTGGTAGAGAAAAAAATTGTTTTTTGAGACAAGAAGGACTTGATATTACCACCAGATTCACTATAAAATTTTTATCATCCTTAAAATGGATTCATTTCAATGTAAAATTTATTTAATAGTTTTGACAAATTAAAATCTTTAAGGGTGAACAACTACTCAAAAATTCGAAGGGAAGGATTTTAGTTATTTTTTTCAAGTTACTCCTAGGAGGTAAATGTAATCCTAATTAACTTTAAAGATCATGTCTTTGATCAAAGGTTAATTTTAAAGATCATTTTAATATCAGTGTCCTTTGGAAGTAAAAGATACAGCCAGTCTAAATCAAAGACTTTCTATCTGATTACTTCTAAGAGAATGAGGATGACTGTAGGCAGCAGTTGAGCCACTTGTTGTTGAAGAGTATACATACAGTTCATTATGTGTGGCTTTCATTAAACCTGGTGGGCCACTGAGGGTAGTACATACCATTTCAGCGTGCTATATAACAGTTCCCCTCTGAAGTGATGAATGCAGTGGGTTGTAATGGAAGAGGAATATGAACTTAATGTAGGCTTATTATTTTTTGTCTTTTTCTTTTCTTCTTCCCCTCACCCCCCAACTTTTTTGCATTAGTTTATAGCCCTTGATACAGCTTAAAGTTTACATATTTTTTAAATTTTATGGTGTTTTGCATGAATAAATTAGAGAATGAAGTAAATGAATTAGGCTTCCTAAATTGGAAGTTTTTGCTATATACACATCAAGCTACGTTTCTATCACTGTCTTCCCCAGCCAGGGTACCCATCAAATTTTCCCCACTCCACAAACCTTTTGTAGCTTATTATTTATTCTGTTATCCCAGAATATGATTTTGTACCCTTAATGTAAGCTGGGGGATCCCAAGATGATATAGAAAGAACAGGATAGACAGTTTAGTTTTACAGCTGGAGGGTTGAAGAACAACTTTTAAATGATGTAAGTGATCTTGGAGACCTCATTTTGCTTAAACTAACCGATCTGCACTGTAGAATATTAGAATGGCATTCAAATACCTTTTTGGTGTTTTTAGTAGAATACTTCTTAATTGAAGTTGTATGTTTTATAGTACATTTATGAACTGGAAATTAGATTAAATAAAGCTTGAAATTGTAAAAAGAAAAGACTTTCTGTTTAAGTTGTGTTTTATGAGGAGTCACACAATTATACACCTTCTCGCCAATCTTTTGGTGTAGAGTACTGTTTGCATCTCTGGCTGAATGTTGGAACTACCTTGGGAGATTTTACCAAAAAAAAAAAAATAATAATAAATTTTCATTTGTTCTTTTTAGTTATACATGACAGTAGAGTTTATTTTGACATATTTATGCAAACATGGAGTATATTTTGTTCTAATTAGGATCCCCAGTCTTGGGGTTGTACATGATGTTGAGATTTACTGTAGTGTATTCATGTATGTACATAGGAAAGTTATGTCAGATACATTCCATTGTATTTCCTATTCCTGTCCTCCCTCCATTCCCTTCATTGCCCTTTGGCTAATCTACTGAAGTTCTTTAATTTCCTCCACCTTTCATTGTGAGTTAGCATCCACATATCAGAGGGAACATTTGACCTGTGGTTTTTTGGAATTGGCTTATTTCTCTTAGCATGGCAATCTCCAGGTCCATTATGATATTTACCCACACATATCATAATGCTCTTCTTCTTTATGGCTGAATGATATTCCACTGTGTGTATACATCACATTTTATTTATTCATTCATCTGTTTTAGGGCACCTAGATTGGTTGTATAGCTTAGCTGTTGTGAATGGTGCTGTTATAAACATTAATGTGGCTGTATCACTATAATATGCTGATTTTAAGTCCTTTGGGTATATGCTAAGGAGTGGAATAATTAGATGAAAAGGTGATTTCATTCCTAGATTTCTGAGAAATCTCCATACCCAAAATTTGTGTGTACCTTTTACCCCACATTCTTGCCAACATTTATTATTACTTTGTTCTTGATAATTGCCATTCTCACAAGAGTGAGATTAAACCTCAGTGTAGTTTTAATTTGCATTTCTGTAATTGCTAGAGAGTTGAACATTTTTTTTTCATATATTTATTGGTCATTTGTATTTCTTCTGTGAAGTGCCTATTTAGTTCCTTTGCCCACTTATTGATTAGGTTTTTTTTTTTTTTTTTTTTTTTTTTTTGGTGTTAAGCCTTTTGAGTTCTTTATATATCCTGGAGATCAATGCCTTATCTGAGGTGGGGATGGCAAAGATTTTCTTATATTCTGTAGGTTTTTTTCTTCTTTTGCTGTTCAGAAGCTTGTTAGTTTGGTACCGTCCATTTATTCATTACTTTTCTTTTTTCTTTTATTGGTTTCAGTTTTTTTTTTTTTTTTAGAGAGGGGGACAGAGAGAGAGAGAATTTTAACATTTATTTATTTTTTCTTAGTTCTCGGTGGACACAACATCTTCGTTTGTATGTGGTGCTGAGGATTCTAAGCTGACATGTTGGAGTGTTGGACATACGTTTTCTTCTTGTGTGTGCAGGGCTTCTGGTGCAATGCCTAGGTCTTTGATTCACTTTGAGTTGAGTTTTCTGCAGGGTGAGAGATAAGGGCTTAATTTTATTCTGTTACATATGAATTTCCAGATTTCAGCACCATTTGTTGAAGTGGCTATCTTTTTTCTTATGTATGTTTTTGGCACCTTGGTCTAGTCTGAGATAACTAATATATGTATGGGTTTGTCTCTGTGTGTTTTGTTCTGTTCTGTTGGTCTTCATATCTGTTTTGGTGCCAATATCATACTGTTTTTGTTACTAGAGCTCTGTAGTATAATTTAAGGTCTGGTATTGTGCTTCTTTGTTAGGAGCCACAGCAAAAATATTGATACAGGCACCTTTGGATTTTATGACTGCCAGCCAGCAATTCACATTCATATGGTAATTGGACTCATGCTGTCTAGCTGGGCCCATTTTCAGGACTCAGGTTACTCATGTCACTCTTGTAATGGGAGAGTTCCCATTGGTTGGGAAAGGATGGTAGGAGGGTGTTCCGGGGGAAGGGGAAACCCCCCGGCTCAGGTAGAACACACACGTGGCGGACCCACCTGTTAGGGGACGCACACGGCCTCTCTCTAAATAAAACTTTGTCTCAGTTTGACTGGCTTGTGTTTTTGTGCCCAACCGGGTTGCAAGATTGCAAGCCCGCGTGCACTGACAGCTCAGCAGGGGATCGCTCAGCAGGGGTGCCGCAGGCAGTGCTCGGCAGCAGGAGCGGGACTCAGCGGGCCCGGGGCCGGGCAGTTTGCGGCACTTCTTTCTGCTTCACTTCTCAATAAGTATTGCTTTGGCTATTCTTGACCTCTTTTTTTTCCAAATGAATTTCATAACTGCCTTTTCTATTTCTGTGAAGAGCATCATTGGAATTTTATTAGGAATTGCATTAAATCTGCATAGAGCTTTTGATAGTGTGGCCATGGGAGATCTTTCTATCTTTTGTCTTCAGTTTCTTTCCTTAGTGTCCTGTAGTTTATTTTGTAGAGATCTTTCACCACTTTTGTTACATGGATTTTCAAGCTTTTTTTTTTTTTAAAGGCTATTGTGAATGGGATAGTTTTCATAGTTTCTTTCGGCTGGTTCATCATTGGTGTATAAGAACACAATTGATTTTTGGATGTGAATTTTATATCCTGATACTTTGCTAAATTCGTTTGAGTTCTAGAAGTTTTCTGGTGGAATTTTTGGATCTTCTAAATATAGGATCGTGTTGTTGGCAAACAGAGATAGCTTGAGCTCTTCTTTTCCTGTTCATATCCCTTTAATTTCTTACTTTCACCTGATTGCTCTGGTTAAAATTTCAAGGACTGTGTTGAACAGAATTGGTGGTAGAGTGCACCCTTGTCTTGTTCCAGTTTTTAGAGGGAATGCTTTCAGTGTTTCTCTGTTTAGAATGATGTTGGTCTTGGGCTTGATGTATGTAGTTTTCACAATGTTGAGGTATGCTCCTACCATTCCTAGTTTTTCTAGTGTTTTAAACATGAATGGATGCTGTATTTTATCTTGCTTTTTTATGCATCTGTTGATATAATTACGTGATTTGTCTTTAAGTCTATTGATGTGGGTGGGGTATTGTATCTATTAATTTCCGTATGTTAAACCAACATTGCGTGCCTAGATGGAAACCCTCTTGGTCATGGTACTTTCTCTTTATAATATGTTTTTGTGTGCAATTTTCCAGTATTTGAGAATTTTTGCATCTATTATTCATCAGAGATATTGATCTGGTTTTCTTATGTGTCTTTTTCTGGTTTTGTTATCAGGGTGATGCTTGCTGCATAAAATGATCTGAGAAGGGTTTTCTCCTCTTGTGTTTCATGGAATAATTTGAAGAAGACTGGTGTTAGTTCTTCTTTAAATGTCTGGTAGAACTCTATTGAGAATCCTTCAGGTCCTGGGCTTTTCTTTGTTGGTAAGCTTTTGATGGTGTCTTCAATTTCATGCTTGAAATTGATCTGTTTAAAATTTTTCTATGTCCTCCTGGTTCTGTTAATCATGTCTCTAGAAATTGTTGACATCTTCAAGATTTTCTAATTTTTTACATTATAAACTTTTTAAAAAGTTTCTTCTGTAATGTTTATAGTAATATTTTATTTTTCCTCTCTAATTTAGTTAATTTGAGTTTTTTTTCCCCTGTTTCTTTTCATTAGCTTGGCCACAAAAATGTTGGTGTCCAAATATCAACCCTACACATTCTGATTCAGATGGTCTAGAATTAAGTTTGGCAGCAGGTTTTAAGAAAAATCCCTAGGCATTCATCATATGCAGTGAGGACTAGCTTGAGAATGGTTTCACTGATTTGTGTTACAGTTTTTTTTTTCCTTGTATAAAACCATATCCATAAGACATTGATAATTATCTGTTGGGTTTACTAAAAATAGTGTAACAATTTAGACATATCCGTAATTTGAGTTTAGAATCCTTTTAAGTTCTTCACAATGTTTCATAGTTGTCTCTTCAATTAATACCTCTTTTTTAAAAGGATATCCTTCATTACGTCTTCACCTCTACTTTAAAGTGCTTCACCTATACTTAAAAGGATACCCTTCATTATGTCTTTACTGTGGTCAGCTTAATTTTTATCAGTGCTTTACCTATACTTAATGTCTGTTTCTTTTTTACATGTAGTTAATGAAATGCGTATTTCCTAAAATAAAACCAGCAGAAATGGATTTGGAGTAGTGTACTATTGTGCCTCTTTATTACAGAGGAGCACTCCTTGGCTATGAATCCTTTAGTATGTTTTACAAAGGAACTGAAGACCATCCTTTAATCTAGCTGGGCTTTTTTTTTTTTTTTTTTTTCCCCTGAGAGGAGATCTGCCGTGTTCGAGGAGTAGGGGAATCTCAACTCAAAAGGAGTGGGGGTTCTTGATGAACTTTGCAGATATGAACTTAAGTTAGAGGCACAGAAAAGGTTTATGTTTTCAAATCAGACGTTCAGGGGAGAATGCGGGCCATCTCCAGGGTGATGATTCCTCTTTCAAAGGAAACGTGGTGACAGTTGGGCATGGGTGGTACCTGGGGATGACATCAGTTTAGTGATTATAAGGCAGTTTATGATGGCCTGACAGTTCTCAGAATCCTTAGATTGATGTGGCCTCTTTGATATGATCAGTAGATAACATTGGAAGGTGCCCTATATTTTAGGTTTCTTAAAATATTCTTACTGTCTTTGCTTAGTCTATTTATTGCATGGTATAATTTTTAAAATTTTGTACTGCTGGGGATTGAACCCAGGGCCTAGTGTATGCTAGGCAAGTTCTCTAGCACTGAGCACATCCCTAGCCCAAAATAATTGTCATAAGTGAATGAATTAATGGTAACTCTTAAGATGCATAGGTTTTTCAGAGATTTGGGAGTAATAGGGAGGGAAAAGTGGCTTGGGGAATAAAATGCAGAAATTTATTATAAGGCTTTTAGACTAAAGTTATATGTATTTTTCTTGTTCTTCATGTTGTCTCACTGTCATTTATTTTTTCTATCTTACCTCAAATTGAATGGAAGTCTGTTAAAAGAGCACTTATTGTAAAAGATGTGTATTTGACCTGATTTTAGGCCAATTGATATTTAACCTATGATAATGTTTGATATGGTTTCTTTGTGTTTCATATAGGAATTAAATACATAAATTATGTATAGGAATACATAATTTTTTATAATTTTATATTTTCTTTCTTTTTAGGATTTTTTTTATGGTTTCTTTTTTTTATATATTTTTTTATTGGTTGTTCAAAACATTACAAAGCTCTTGACATATCATGTTTCATACATTAGATTCAAGTTGGTTTTTAAGTTAACTAATATCTGATATTAGGACTTACACATGTAGATATAAATCATTATAATCCCTGTTATTTCAAGAGTACGGAAAAAGTATTGCCTTTGATTTTCATGCCCCAACATAACCATCTAAATGGTTTTTATTATGGATTTTTTATTATACACCTTCAGTGTTTAAGGATTTTGAATTCAATATTTGAGGATTGCATAACTTGTAGTACACTTCATATTCGGTTTTTGAATAAACTGTAGAAAAACTGAAGACTGAAATTCAGATATTAATAAAAGTTATTTCTTTCTAATAAGGCATAATAGTAGACTATAGGTCATTTGCAGGTCTTCTGTAGACTGCAAAATCATGTATACTCCGTATGTGCACACCTATAGTTTCTTGTTTATGGCAATTGCATGTGGACTCACCTTCTTTTTATTTCTTATAGGTTGTTAGTGTTTCTTGATTTTTGCTGAACTGGCCGATTTCTTGTTAACTGTGTTTATATTGTTTGCCTTGTCTTCTGTTTAGGTTGTGAGTTCCTTGGGGATAGTGAGTCTGGTGTTAACTCTCATATAGTGTCATTCTATACATGCAGTTTTCAGAATTGCTGTCTGAATTCAGTTTTGTTGAATTAAGTCAATAGAAATGGGGTTAATGAGAAGTGATCCTAAGAACATTTTTATTTGCTTTCTTTTGGGAAGAAAAAGAAAAAACGGTGTGTAAGCAGCTGAGTGCAGGTATCCTGGTCTGTGCTTTTTCTGACTGTTAGATAATATCTTTCAAGAAAGCTGAGTAGCTCAGCACAGTAAATACTAAAGGGATACATTCCTTTCCTCTCAGGGGACTTATGTAGTGTTTAACACCACTGTAAAATCCCCAGAATTGGCTTTTCCTTTTGTGGAATTCATCTTAGAAAGATTAATAAAAGAACAAGGCAGGGTGTGTGTGTGTGTGTGTGTGTGTGTGTGTGTGTGTGGTTTTTTTTTCTCTTTTTTTCTCCCCCTCTTGCTCCAGGCTGTCTTAAAAAATGTGGAGTATTTTCTTTGGGCCTCTGGGTTTGCATGTTAGGGATGCATTAGCTTTAGAAAATAAATAAAAGACAAAAGCAGGGCTGTGCTTCCCAATGGGATTTATCACCTCCAGGGAACATGAAGGGAAATTACAAGAGTCTATCAGCCACTTTCTCCACTCAGTGAACCAGAGAAGGTGCTAGATAAAAAGCATTGTTTGTGGCATGTGATGAAACAATGGCCTGACCATTTGTTTCACTAGTGGAGAACTAAGGTGAGTTATGCTCTTAGGAAGCTGAAAGCCTTCAGAGAGAATTGGAAGGGGTGTAATTTGGTACTATATTCTGAGTTCTTCTTTTTTATACTGAGACCTTCATTTCAGTGACTGTCATTCAAAAGGACACAAGGAAAGACTTCTTAATATTTGGCTAGATTTTATAGTGGCAAAGGAAGATTCTTAAAAAAGAGTTTTAACATTGAAAAGCTGTTCATTTGACCTCTTCAGTCTTCAGTTAAGAGCAGTGAGTCCAGATATACATTAACATTAGCCAGAAGTGAGACCTAACTCTAAAATACGTTTACTCTCAGTAAGCTAGTAGTGTAACCATACTTGAACCTTCCCTTTCACTCTGTATTAATTTTTCTTTTCTTTAGGAAAAATTAGGGAAAAGGTGTGTTCCTAACTTGGCAAGAATTTTAATCTTTGCATATTCTTTTTCATTGTTTGCCCTCATTTATGTTGTATCATTAATTGCATATACTTTTATATTTTCCTTATTGCACTTACCCATTTGTTACTCTTTTTGTGTAGCATTTATCATAGTTCCTATTGGTATTCATTATAATTACTAAATTATTCTCTTTAGGGACGACATTAGACATTAAACACTCTCCTTCCTGACTACCTACCTGTTTTCTTTCCTCCCCTCCCATCTCCTCATCCATCTTTCTCTGTCTTGTCTTCTCTTATCTGTCTGTCTATCTATCTTTTATCTAGCTATTAGCGGAAAAGGAGAAAAGTGTAGCCAACATTTGGTGTACATGTAGCTTTTCCCTCTGTAGAGTGATTTTTTTCCTCTTTTTTAAAGTTTCTGGCAGGGACTTCATTGCAGCACTGTGAAGCCCATTGTAGCCTACCAGGGTTTGAGGCCTGATCTGGTGTTGTTTGTGTGTGAGTGTGGTGTGGTGTAGGTGTAAGTGTGCATGATTTTTTTTTTTTTTTAAGTTCAATGCCAGTACTCTTTGTAGGTCTAACAGCTGATGAGCCTTAGTGTGAGACTTTGTGTTTCTTGTCAAAGTGTGATTTCTGTTGGGGAAAAGAAAACCATTTTCACTGTAACTGTTTAGCTACAATAATTAAGGACAAAAAAAGCAACATGTTATAAAAATGAAATAAAATGATAGTTTTTAGAAAATTATTAAATATATAGGTGACCTGTTTATATACATACCTAAGGTCATTTTTGAGGAGATATACTCCCCAAATTATTATGTACATGTAAAGTGTATTCACAGATATTTTCTAGGAATATTTTAAGGAATAGTAAACTTCATTAAAAGTACTTTGATTATCAAACAACACTGTTTTCATTTAATGATATTTGTTGACTTTATTTAAATTATCACTATTTTATGGGGACAGGTTGCAAGGTCAAAATGTAAGGATTTTGACAGTGTTGATTCAAATTACGTTGTTTACTATATGTTCTCTTGAAGATCTCTTAGTTGAATAGAGAAGTTTTGGTTTTTTTTTTTTTTTTTTTTTTTTTGATTCCGGGGATTGAACTGAGCTATGTTTTCAGCCCTTCTTATATTTTATTTTGAGACAAGATCTCATTGAATTGCTTAGGGCCTTGCTAAATTACTGAAGCTGTCCTTGAATTTGTAATCCTCCTGCCTCAGTCTCACTAGTCACTGGGATTACAGGCATGTGTCACCAAGCTTGGTGAAAGGGGCTGGCTTTATGTTTACAAATCTGAGTTCTAAAATGTTCACAAATAGTTCAGTAGAAACAAAATATTTATTTTAGCAAATATTTCCTCAAAATGCAATTACAAAGGCCAGTGACTTTTTTCTTTTTGGTTGTTTTTACATTGTTTGTTTTTGCCGCCTTTTTCTTCTTTTTTTATTTTTTATTTTGTGCTTGTAGATGGAAAGTATGCCTTTGTTTTATTTGTTTATTTATTTAATGTACTAAGGATTGGACCCAGTGTCTCACAGTGCTAGGCATGCGCTCTGCTACTAAGCTACAGCCCTAGCCCTGTTTTTGTCTTCTTGATTGTATTATATGAATTTAAAAAAAAGTTTGTTTCACTCTGTTTACCAGTGAAGCTTCACACTTTGCCCCATGCTGACTAAATTTTGTGCTACATATGGGGGGAATAGTCTAACCTGTTCCTCACCTGAGCGATTTGTCTGAACTACCTAGTTGGTATCGGATTCCCCTCGACTCTTGATGATCCCCAAGAACTAGAAACTCAGCTGTCTCAGTGTCTTACCACTTTTTCTAACATTTGGGGGCCTTAGCAGATGAATAAGTCTGAGGACTCTGGATGGAAGGGTCAGGTAATCACTTTAACAAAAAAGAGATATACTCCCCAAATTATTACGTACATGGTACATGTAAATCACGTTTTTTTTTTTTTTTTAAATGTGAGGTGTTATATAAGATACCACAGTCTGATGCAATTATGAATAATGGTGAGTCAGTGACATAGGATATTGGAAAGAGTTTTGTTGGTATTTTTTTAAAATGAGAAACTGATGGTGAAGTCAAAGTAAAGTTATTCTTGATTTAGCCATGCCTTCGAAACCATTGAGAAGTTCTCCAAGTACATTGAGAACAGTAAATTGCAGTTTGCATATTATTCAGCCTCATGCTGCCCTTGCACAGAGTCAAGGAAGCCAGTCCAGCAACTCTATGGCTCCATCACTTTTATTTATAGTGCCATGACCATGTGCGTTTGCCTCTCATTAGTTCTCAAAGTAGAACTGTAAAACCTGAACAGTGGGTGAAGCTGCAGGGCATGCTGGGTTCATTGTGGTGGTTTTTTTCATTCTGTATGTGTCAATCAAAGTGTGATTTCTGTGAAACATAGATCATATTGTAACCTTCTCCTGCTGAAACTCCTCAAGGACTTCTCACTGCACTGAGAATAAATTTCAACAACTGGCCATAGTCTATGAAGCCTGCAGTGGTTCTTGCCTATTTCCCTCCCACTGTCCCTCTAGATCCCCTAGAGTTCCACATCAGACTTCCTTTGTTCTTGACCCTGTCATCTGCCTGGTTTGCTCTGTCACACAATTTATCCTGCATCATAGGCTTAAATTGAAACATTCCATCTTCAGTGAGGTCTTTTCTGACCACTCATCTAAATTTACCCCCTTCGCTTACTTTTCACTCTGTCATCCGTTCATTTTCATTTCTTTAATACCACTGTCCCCTTCAAAATTATCTCCTGTAATTAGATTGGGTAGAGAGAAGTGATGGGAGGGGATGGGAGAGGGGATAGGAAGGACAGCAGAATAAATTAGACACTAGTATTGCTGTATGTATATATGTGACTGTACGACCAAGGTGATTCTGCAACCTGTACACTCAGAAAAATGAGAAATTATACCCCATTTGATTCAAATGTATGATATGTCAAGATTATTGTACAGTCATGTGTAACTAATTAAAACAAAAAAAGAAAATTTATCTTGTGTAAATGCACTTACATATTTGTAGTTTTTGTTCATTTTTCTGTTATTGAATGAAGTTCCTTGACAGTTGGACTTGATGGATGTTATTCATGGTTGCAATCAGTGCCTAGTATCCAGCCTAACATAGAATGAGTACATTAACTAAATACTTGTTGATTGAAAGCACAAATGTATCCACCCCCCCAAAAAATTTTAAAAATTAATGCCCTGTCTTAAGGCATGAACTGTACTATCAATAAAAAATAAGTTTGGCTCAGTCCCTTCAAACTCTATAATCTGGAGTTACTTTGTTGAAATTTTTTATAGAAATTCACAGTCAGACTCGAAAAATTTAATCTTGTAAATCAAAATTTATCTCTCCTGTTTTGATATTTTGGCAGAAAGTCAACTTCAGATCCGAAGATGATAATATTGAGTTTTGCCAAAGATCAGTGCAAATTTTCTTGTGTTATTAGTGGCCTTCCTCCTGATGAAGGTAGTGAGTGCTCTTTGCTTGAAGAACCAAATTTTCCAGCAGTTGAAGGGTATAGTTGAAATCATACATTTCAACATTTATAGTTGTTCTGAACTTCTGTCCAAATTTGTTTAAGGACTTAGTTAACTATTACCAGATCAGATAATATTCCCCTCACATCTTAGTGTAGTGTACCTGTGTCTTACCCTGTCTTAGATTCTGATTTCAAAGTAAGAAACAAATTAATAAGTAGTCATTTGATTAATTTTTAGTCTTCTCTGACTCAGATACAGAGGTGATTTATAAAAATCATATTTAGAGAGTTCATCTTGGAGGTATAGAGCAGTGTGTTTGAATTTCAGGGTCAGGTGCAGAATGCCTGGAGACAAGCTCTGCAAGCTGCATCTGGAATGTGCACCTCAGCCAGATTGTGGATGTATAAGGGCAGAACTGAAGTACAGACATGGAGAATTTTAGGTCTGTAAAGAAGTTAAAGCCATTCTTCGACAGACAGTAATTTCTGTAAGCTGGATTAAGATATTTTATAGCTGTTTATAAAGAAATGATTGATCCTGTGATTTAGTTCACTTAACTGTCAGATCACTGGAACTGTGATTGTATTAAACAATTAAATAAAGAGCTGGTGGGGAGAGCTTTTGTAGTTTAAAGGACAAGAAAGAGATATGACAATCAAAACAGCGGAGTGTGAGCTTTGATTTAGTTCTGGGAGGAGGGATGTACTTCGGGCTTTGATGGCAATTGCAAATTAGGAAAAATTGTATTAGATGATAATATTGATTATATACTAAGGTCTTGCACATGTTAAGTATACTGTAGTTATGGAGGAAATGTTCTTGTTTTTAGACTTATATTAAAGTAAGGGGCAAAGTAATAGTTTGAAAAGAATCATAATATTTGCAAGTAACTTTCAACAGAATATATTTGTATGTTCTGTATATATGCATTTGTGTATGGAGAAGGGGAGATGAAAGTGTGGACATGGAAGTGGATGGATACATGATAAAAGTTAGAGAATCTTGTTGGACCATGTTATAATTTTTGAAACTAGGTAAAGATTGCTGGGTGTTATCTTCTCTGTAGGTTTGAATTTTTCAAAATGTAGTACCTAGGTAAAATAAAATAAGGAAAACCTAAGTTTTGAAAAACAATAGTATTAAGAAGTGATTTCCCCCTACCACCATTTCCAAACTCTGTGATAGACTACTTGTTATTTACAACCAAGCCTGTGTCTATCCCTATTTACATAGTGTTATGCTAGAATAGTTTTTAAATGGTGCTTTTGGCTTCTGTACAAGGAATCTGCTTTAAAAGGTTGTTTGTGCGCACATAGTGCTCTTTAGTACAACAGCAATCAACTTTTAGGAACATCAGCAGAGGGAAGCAGCCTGGGATCCCAGGCAGCTGCTGGTTGCATTCCAGTAGATGTGGTTTATTTTAAACCTGTTTGTGCACTCAGTGGGAGTATAAAGTATGCCTACCATTCTGCTTATTGTTACCCTACTTGTGGACTTTTAACTGTTAGACTGGTTTTTAGATATTTAATTCCTTTGTGTATTGTATCAAGTGATGCCATTTTCAAACTTGAAAGTACAAGTAGTCACTTCTTTTGACTAAAACAACTATTGTACAACATCAAGGTGTATGGATGGAGGCTAGAGGGAGGATGTGGCCATGACTGAATATGATAATACAGCAGTGTCTCTACAGTCCTTACTAAGGATGCCTTTGTAAAGTTGCTAGCTTTAAGGACTTGGCACCTTCCCCTTGGAAAGGTTCATACATGACCCATAGTGACAAAGAATGACATTTGCCTATTTGTAGAGCCCCCACCCAACCCCACTCAGAAAATAAATGTATTTTCTGACAGTCTTTTGTGACCCATATTCTTCCATGAGAAAATTAAGGTATCTGACAAGATGAGTTTAGAACTTTTCTGACTGATACATCCCACTTTTTTAAAAGTTATAAATAGACACTATACTTTGATTTTATTTTTTTAAAAAAATTTTTAATTGTTGGTAGAAATTTATTTCATTTATTACATGTAGTGCTGAGATCAAACCCAGTACCTCACACATGCCAGGCAAGTGCGCTACCACTGAGCCCCAATCCAGTTTATTTTGTTTTTATGTGGTGCTGAGGGTCAAACTCAGTGCCTCCCAAGTGGCAAGCAAGTGCTCTACCACTGAGTTTTACAACCCCAGCCCCCTCCCTTTGTTTTCAGTCTGTGACTCAGACTGAAGTACACAGCTGGCAGGTACTGGAACTGGAAATCAGTGCTCCTTTTATCTGGCCCCTGGAGTACATACCATTGTAATTTAAACAAGATGGCAAGCATCTCAGATCCTTTTGCAAGGAAGGATAATGTTGAACACCAGCTGTCATAATTACACACTGCTGTTGAATAGTTTTTTATACATGCCCCACTAACAATTATAAACTTCTCAAGCCCAAGATTTTTGTCCATTTTGTACATTGTTGTTTTCCTGCTACCTAGAATGTTGTTTGGAAGGTGATTGGCACTCGCTAACATTTACACAATGAATTTGTGTAGGAGAGCAGTGCCAATGAGGAAAGATGAATTACTTCCCATGTTTCAGATATTTTCCCATGTTCCTGTAGAACACCACATTCCCCTTGAACTAGCTGATGTTTTGCCCTGAAGAAGCAGAATTGGTCTCTTGTTTAATACCCAAACTCCTGGAAGTGGTGATATGTGAAGCTCACTCAGCTCAGTGATTTCCTAACTTCCTAGGAATGATTCCAGGAACCTAATTCCTGGGAGTTCTTTTTGATGAGGAGGGTAGGGAGTAGAATGCAAATAAACAGAAGAAAGTAAATATGCAAAGAGGTAGAAAATGAAGAAGACACAAAGACAAATATATCATGATTTGAGTTAGGATAACTTTGCTGGTATGTAGATTAAGAAATACTTTTGAATAAATGGCATGTATGTTCTGTCAAACTCATTCATGGTTCTGTGGTCCCCAAATTTATATACATATATAAAATGAAGTGCAACTGTAGCTAGACAAAACTTGGAATTGGTGGCTCTTTAATCCTCAGCATTGCGTGTGCCTGTCTTGTAAAATTTCAGGGGAGCAAGCCATTGCTCTGTGGGATAAGTGCTGTCCTCATGGTTCCAAATGCAGTCAAATTTATGTGCACTTTATTTCATGTCAGTTATTATTTGTCAGTTATGCCTTGGTAAGGTTGTTGAAAAAAGGCAAACACTAAGAATTGAAAATTATATTAATTTATTATATGTGAAATTCTCGTTTAGGCAGAAAGATGTTGATCTAAAATGAAAACTTAAACTCTTCTGAACAGCTATTAGAGAACAGTCTAGTCTAGTGTCTGATACATAATAGTTAAATAGTAAATATTTGGTATGTGGGAACTTTGTGTGTGATCTGCTAGTCATTTAATTTATAAATGCAGCCACATTTAGGGTTCCATAGATTGTTCTTCATTTTGAAGCTTTAGATGATATCCTTACTAGTTCTTGCTACCTTTCAGATATATGAAGGTGGACATCAGTTAGGATAGGGGAAAAGGGGAAAAGATTCGTTTTCACCTTGGAAGAAAAGTAATTTTAAAAACAGCAATAGAAAGTTGCAGTTTGTTTGTTTGTTTGTTTGTTTGTTTATTTATTTATTTGCCAGCTCTGAGATGGCTTTTTTTAACATTTTTATTTATTTATTTATTTATTTTTTATTGGTTGTGCAAAACATTACAAAGCTCTTGACATATCATGTTTCATACATTAGATTCAAGTTGGTTATGAACTCCCATTTTTACCCCAAATACAGATTGCAGAATCACATCTGTTACACATCCACATTTTTACATAATGCCCTATTAGTAACTGTTGTATTCTGCTACCTTTCCTATCCTCTACTATCCCCCCTCCCCTCCCCAATAAATAAATAAAGCATGGTAATGACAGATCTAAATTTTTACTGGTGTATAGAATCATAGTAGAATCACTGTTTTTATATTGTTAAAAGCAAATAAATGATAATTTTTAAAAATTATAGTCAAAGCTCAAAATCTATAGGAGTAAGCAAAGAGAAAGAGAGAAAGTAATTATAAAAAGATTAACACTCTTGTGAAGGTGATTTTGTGGGGAAAATATATGATGTAGTCACCCTGGAATGCAAAGATATTATTTGAAAGCAATCTGAAACCCACATGGATGTTCATATGAATAAATGTTCCCAAGATAAATTATTTAAAAAAAAAAAGAAAGTTGCAGTTTGATTTGTGCATGCAACTTCACCTTCCTGTACTTCAGTTTCCTTATCTGTGAAATAAGCCTTTTCATATGCACTTCATTGGGTTGATTGAGGAGGATTAAAGAACTGATCTGTGAAAAGGAGTTGAGATAGAGTAGGTCTGGTACACTATAAGTGTCTCTACTGTGCTGTTCACTCTCAAGGCAGGTGGTCCTATTTATATATACTGAGAGGCTGAGAAAGCAGATCACTAATCGGTAGTCAACATGTTGAGGAAATATTATGTAGAAGAAAAAGTTATCTTTTCAGAAGGATGTGTAGTGGTTTGAAGAGATAAGAAGGCTTCTGTTTAGGAGCAGAAAGCTGGAAACCCACGAACTTCTGCAAAGGTCGATTTTGACCTTTCTAGGGAGTCAGAACAGGAATTTCTTCTTTTTTCTTGTCACTGCATAGTAGAGTTTAAATTTTTTTGTGTGTGTGCATTTGATAAAGTGATCTGAGGTCCAGCAAGGTATGGCATGGTATAGGGAAAGCATTTCAGAAAGTTAGGATGAAAGACAGATCTGGGCCACAGAAGTATGAATTAAACATTTTGTTTATCTTGTGGGCCTTCCTGGAATGGGATGTGTTTTGCCCCATCCATCCAAATGTTCTTTCGGAATCAGAAACAGTTCAGTGTAAATAACAACAACAAAAATCTGATCAAAACAGTGAAATGAGCTGGTTGACATGATATCCCAAATAGACCTATCAGTAGGTAGCCTTTGGATGAGAACGTCCTTAAAATAGTCAAGGAAAGAGAATGCTTTTAACACCTTTGGAGATAAATGTTATTTGTTTCTCACATAACAATTGAAAAAATGAAACTTATTTTGGGGAGCTTAGATCAATTGAAATATACTAAGGAAATTAAACACTGTATGATATGATAATTAAATTATTTGTAAGTTAAAATTTATGGTAGAGCTAAGAAAGATCTAGGGACCCAACTGATACTGATCCTTTAAAATTTTTGAAACTGAAGCTCAAAGATGTGTATTCATATCCTCCAAAGTTACAAAATACAGAATTTGTCTTTGTAATCAAATTATTTCTTACTCTTTAGACATCTTTTGTCTTTAATTTAACCAAGTGTGTATCTGAAGTTGGGGCATATGTACTTCCTCTGTAATATCCCTATAATATTTTTGTAAGTCTGTGGCTTGTAACATATTTATTTAAGAATTCTTCTCCAAGTGGAAGAGATATAAGTAAGCAAAACTCTTTTATCCCAGAGCTGTGCCATCTCCTATCCATTCACTGAGCATGTCTCTGCACCAGCCTGGGGAGGGGAGCACATGGGTTCTTGCCCTTGTCTTTGTTGTCATTTTCATCATCATACCAGCCATCTTTGTTATTATTTACTTTCTGCAAAGTGTGTTCATATGGTACCTAATTTCGATATCACAGATACCATTTAAAGCATATATTAAACTAGCATTGAAGATGTACAAAGGCTCAGAGAAGTCTAAATTGGTAGAGCTCTTGAAAGAGGAAAATTAAACTCAATCTTTTGAGTCTAAAATGTTTTTTACCCACAAAAAAGTTAGCAACAGATATATCCTTGTTCTGGAGACTTTATAGGCTGCCATAACTAAGAATAAAAAGAGTAGGTAATATGTAGTCACTGATTATGTCATACTGGGAACTTATCTCTTATTTAGTAATGGTTGAACTGAAGTCAAGGGTAATTCGTCCCTGTGTCTCCCAAAAGCATTTGCAACCATCACCCAGGAATGTCTTTGTAGGTGATGATATTGGGAGAACGTTTGGGATGCTTTAAAAGAAGGGTGGTTGATCCAGAACTCTAGAATGAGATGAAAAGGCAGGATCTTCATCTTCTCACCAACTCAGAATGTTATTGGTTTATAAATCAGAGAGTTTAAGGATAAACTGTAGTTGGGTGAACTCAGCTTGTTCAGTTATCAATCTCTCTCCCTCACTACTGCCTCCTCTGCCTTGGCTTATTGTGGAGTGAAGGTGAAAACAACTAGTGTCCTGCTAACTCAGCAAGCCTGATTCTTGTGATGTGCAGCCAGCGTCTGCTGGCTATTCCACTGTGGTCCTGCTTTGGTCACCGGGCATTTTGAGATTTGGAATCTTGTCACAACTACCCTTCTTTGGATAAGCACTCTGTTATCTCTCCCTAAACTGCTGGGACCCCAAGGCAGGGTGAGGTTAATTCTTCAAAGGAGACCTGAGCTGTGGTTTACCAAAGAATGAATAAAAGGTAGTGAAGAGGCAAAAACAATGTTTCAAGCTTATGCATTTCAGGCCCCTTGTTGTCTTTCTTCCCTTCCCAAAGGTAGACTGGCTTTGAACTTGAGATCCTCCTATCTCAGCCTCCTGAGCTGCTGGGATTACAGGCATGTGCTGCCTCACCTGGCTGAGAAAAGCAAGAATTCTAAAGAAGACAGGGCAACATGTAGAGAAAAACCATGGAGCTACCTGCTTCAGTCCTGAGGAAAAGTTATGATGGTCACATGCATGACCTGTTTTGGATCTTCAGGATACATTGGAAGAATTTTAGAGATATGTAATAATAAATCTTCCACTGATATGTCTTTGCTTAACATGATGACACTTAAATTTAAAAGTCAAGACTTTAAAGACTGTGGTACTAGATTAAAATATTTGACTGAATACCACACCTTCTCTTGATTTTGATTCTCAGCTGAGTATTAGTATACATCACTTGATTTCATTATTATTTCAGTAATATCACTGAAGTTTTTAATAATGCTTATAATGATAATACATAGTTTTTTAATTTCAGACTCACATTTTAATGCAGATAGGTTCTAAATTATTTTCATTATTCTTAAAAACCAGATTGTTTAGAGCATTAGAACTGAAATTTGTAGAAAACTTCCAATATAGTTAAGATACTTATTCTCAGGGAATATGTAAGGTGTCTACAACTTTCCCCATTAACTCAGTATTTTAAAAAATTGGGTTTTTTTTGTTTTGGGGTTCACAATCAAATTTTAAGTTTTATCTGTCATTATCAGAACTTCATAAAATTGCGCTTGGTCCTTAAATCTGTCTGAATTCCTCAACAATAGTTTCTTATTCCTGACTTGTGTGGCCTCGGGTTTTAAAACAAACTGAGGTTGTTGCTGCCATTTTCTGTGTTGTGTTTGAAGTTATTAAATGCTAGTAGTTGGAGGTTTAGAGAAGGTTTAAGATTAACTGGTTCCAAAAGTATTTCTGTGTGTTTGGGTGTGTTCCCTTGTGTCTTGTAAAGTATATTGTAGTTGAAATAGGATGTTTTGATGAGTTGTTCTGCTTCGTTCAAAGTATTCTTTGGAAAGTTCAGTGGGATTATAGTATATCATGATTATATTCTGATAAAATGGAATCTTAACAATTCAGGTAACAGATTATCTCCCAGTGAGTTGTGTGTTGATTGGTAGACAGATGTTTCATTCTGTCTTTAACTAGCTCCCAGACATCCTATCTTCCAGTTCCTTCCACCAGGCAGACATATAAGAAATAAAAATAAAGACCAGGGCTGCGGTTGTGGCTCATTGATAGAGCACTCACCTGGCACCTGGAAGCACTGGGTTCGATCCTCAGCACCACATAGAAATAAATGAATGAATAAATAAAATTATGAAAACGTGATTGTATGTAGGCTTTGTATGTATGTGTTTTCTCCGTTTTCTGCTTATTGGGAGATGTTTAAATTCAGGAAATTTATTAGAAAAGGTCCATTGTTATGAGAGCATCAAGTGGCCTTTTATCTCCCATGTCATTCAGTGGGTCTTCCATTACGTTGAGGACCTGACTGCTAAAATTGTTCCCATCGAGTTTAGGTAATTCCAAGTTATAATGGGCTGCACCAGGCTTTGTGGGCTTTTCAAGCCCCCTGTTATTGGAATTTCTAATACTGGCATACCTATCAGAGTTTGCCCCTGTCTCAGAAGAGAAGGCTTGGAGCCACCACTTGTGGATCACATGCTTTTTCTCAGGAGAGAAAACAAGCACTTTTTGTTTAGGCCCACTTATATTTGGCAAAGAAATATAGCTGTAATTGTATATCCTAGTTTCTTCTTCTTTCTTTACCCATCTGAATTTTACTTTTCTCACCCCAACTTCATATAAAAGCAGCTAGCATTAGATTTGAAATAAATGCCATGAAGAATAATAATTTCTTTCATTTACACAGTAATTAAACCTGTTGGACACTGACTTAATGCTTTACTGAATTTGGAAGATTTGGCCTTTGTGAATTCAAAGAAGAGGACAATCTAGAAATTAAATACCTACTGAGACTATTAAGGAGGGTATTCTTCAGAAGGCTTCTTCCTTCTCCTATTTCTCATTTTTTTGTGTTTGTGCCCTGCTTTCTAAGATACTTAATACGTAGGAGCTGTTCCACAGATCACTCTTTTGCTGTGTGCCTCCTGGTGCCCTAGCAGCAAAGCACCCCAGGGAAAAGGCCCGCAGCTGCCACTGTGGAGAGTGCTGACTTTGTTGCCACTGCTGACTTTCTGAGGCATTTGGGTTCTTTCTATTTCTTTTCCTCATTTTTTTTTTTTTGTTTTCTACCTATAAAATTTCCTAGTGCTGAGTCAATTGGCCTTTATGATAAAGTTTGGCACCCCCAAAATCTACTTGAAAGCTTGGACAGTTGCTTTCAAGCATTTCAGGAAGTTGTACGTGCTCTTCTGAAGTGTTCTGCTCAAGAACAACTTAAGTCATTCAACTTGTCTCAAAGTTTCTCTTTCTGTAAGGGGAGTGCAGTCATGTGAGTTGAGAACCCACTTTGCTAGAAATTACTGTACTATACAAGTCAACCTTTATCTTTCACTGTGAAAGAACGATGTACCATTTTAATAAATAATTCATTCCTAGAACTCCTAGTATAGGAGCTTCTAATGCCTCTCAGTTGATGGTCTCTGACCATGCCAAGTGTATTCCTATCTTATCTGTGCAATAAAGATTGTTGCTGGTGCTCTGTCACAACACACTGTACAGGTAGGATCTCTGGAATTCCCTCCGTAAATCTTCAGCAATGCCACTATGGGCAAAAAGTGTGACTTACACAGTCGAGGGGAGAAATAAAGAATGTCCACTGCTAATGCCCTTTTCAGTGCTTTATTCACTCAATATAATTTCACTCTATAGGTTCTTAGTCAAGAAAATGGCAATCCTTAATGCTGGGTACTATAAACACAGACTGATAAAAACAATAAGCACAACTAGTTTAAAGCAAACAAATTTTAAGTTAACTCTAAGCACTGCAAACACAAATTAAGAGAGACCTATTACAGACATTGCGTCTGCATGCTAAGCTTAAGTGCTAGGCTTAAAGTCTAAGTCTTAGGTCTTAAGTCCAACAGATGCACACTCAGAGCTCAGCGATAAGGTCAGGAACCAATGGAAGCTTCTTCTGGTCTGGAGTTGATGGCTGGTTGAAGAGAGGGTCATAAGAGGATGTTGCTGTCCTTACCAGGGTCAAAAGGCTTCTGTAGAGTTTTGAGTGCGGTGAGGACAATGTATAAGATCAGGCCGATGATGAGAAGAGTTGGGATGTCAGCCCAGGTCCTCATCAGGCTCTCCGGCATGTTGCATGAGTATCAGCTCCTTGAATGTCTGTTCATTTGCTCCATTATTTATACTAAATTTTGGGGCTTCTGCATACTCTTTTGGGGACCAAAACCATCAGCTGTTACCAGGTTTCTTAGTGACAGCTTACATCTAGAGTTAGGACATGTGGTCTGGTAGTTTCCACCCTGATATTACCCTTCTGACTTATCAGGGTTAAGGCAAATGACATGTTTATGTCAAGTGACTTCACTCTGATTCTTAATCAGGGTTGTGTAAAATGACTTGTTTTATCAGGCTGTGCCTGATGACATATTGAAGGGCTCTGTGGCTTGTGCCTGGTGAGACTGCAGGTTTATTTTAAAATGGAGTTGCTTAGGAAGGCCATCCTTATAAGCAAACTCTGCTTGAGGCCTGCTTCTGTTGGGTGACTTAACTACAGGATCCTTGTCTACCTGCTCTCTTGCTTTGTCAGCATTGTTTGTGGTTAGTACCAAGTGGCTAAGCCTCTTGGAGAGAACCCTGATTTTGTTCTGTTTTCTGTGCACATTGTATCCTGTATGGATTGTGGTTAACAAGGACTCCCTTACAGGGTTCCCTTACAGGGCCGATTGAGATCAGAGTGTGGATGGTCTGACATATGGCCATAGTCAATAAACTCTCTCTTTCTTTGCCCTCATTCTGAGACAAAGAGAACCAAAGTATTTAAAGTGTTTAAAAAAAATCCCCCTCCCCTCCCTTCCCCTCTGCCCAATGCCAATACTTACAAGAATTTTTTTCCTTGCTTCCCTCTTCCTGTTCATTCCCCTCTTACCTGTGTGATGCTGTACCAGACTTATTCAGAACAGAGATTTCCTTTATAAAAGTTGTAAGACCTTTAAAACATTTTCTTGATATATTTGTTAAAGCTAGAACATTGATTATTATAAAAATTGTCTATTCACAAACCTTTGTAATTCACATGAAAAAATACATGTCCTGTAGCCCACTATGTACCTACAAAATCTAGGTATTATAATTTAAATTTAGGTTTTTCAGATCTGGCTTCTTGTTGAAATAATCAGGAACACTTTAAATACAGCAATATTGAAGTATAGGCTCAATACCCAAAGATTTAAATCAGAGTATTTGCTTGGTTGGGCCTGGCCGTCATTTTCTTAAGCTCCTCTAATTCTCAATGTGCAGCATGGTTGAATTTAACTGTCTATGTATGTGCTTCTTAGTATTTGAAACAAAACTATTAAATGAACTAGCTTAATTATTTAATTTTTACGATATCTTTGTGAGATTCAGCTCCCATTATGCTTATTTTCAGATTAGAAATTAATGGAGGCTTGGAGAGGTAGGAGGTGCTAATATCATGAATAACAGTTTAAATTTTATAACCTGTTAAATTTTATAATTGAACAGTAGTAGTATGTAAAATTTTATAATTGGACAGTAGTAGTATGTGGTATTGACTTCTACCTGGGGATGCATATACTTTGTTTTATTTAGTGGTTTCAATCTTATGTGTGAAGTGTTGGTTTTGACATGAACTTAAATTGTGCAACTCAGTATGCCTTGGAACCAAGTATTGTTCCAAGTCCTTTTGAAATATACACAATTGTAGATAGGTTTGTTTTGCTAAAGCTCAGTGGAAAAGAGAATTGGCTTGAAACTTGAGGTTTAGTACTGACCTAAAGACCTGGTGGCTTTGAGTGATTTGTACTGCAGAAACAGTTTAACATTCTGTTATTTATAGAGGTTTTTTAGTGAAGCACTTTGGTATTTTATTTCATGTTTTAAATCATGCCTTCAGCCATGAATTTTTTTCGAATGCACTCAGTTTCCCCTCTTTGTTACAGATGCCATTGTTTCACACAAGTAATTTGCTTATTTTTTCCTCTGTGGAAATGATCGTGGTGGAACAAATTCACCTCAAACTACAAACTCATATTGCTAGAAGATATTCCCTTTAGTTCTAAGAATTTCTTTGATGAGGCTTTTGTGGAGTGTTTGAGTAGACAATCTGAGTTGTGCCCAAAAGGTTTCCTAGTTTCCATATATTTGACCAAGTTGCTTAAAGATGCTGGTGCTGTGTGTTTGAGACTGTTAATTTCATTCTTATGAATGGTTTAGAGAATCATGCTTGTGCATACATGCATCTATTCCTTTGTTCAAGAAGTGTTTATGGATTTTCTACCATGACAGGCAATATTTTAAGTTATAGCATCCACAGCAAATAGTCCTTGCTTTTATGGATCTTAGTTTCTAGTAGGAAAATATAAGGGGAAAATTAAATATATAAATCCCAATTTGGAAGTAATGCATGGATATCCCCCCCCCCATTTTTACCACAAAAATTACAGACTGTTACCTATAAAATAATCCTATTTTATAAAGCACCATGGGGGCCACTTGAGTTCTTGTCCTGGAGCAAGACATGTTTCTAAAAAGTGAATTTGCACATCACCACTCTAAATTTAATCAGTGGAAAATGATAACACCTAATGAAAATGGTAGTACAGTTTTATACATTAAGTGCAGAACTCTTTCTGTAAACAAGCACGATCAAGCTAATATGACCAGGCTTTGCATCCTGTGTCATAAGGCCCTTGGATTGTGCTCTAACCCTATGTCTTGTACTTGTGCTCTGTTATAGTGTTTGGATACTCTTGTAAAGAGCCAGAGTGAGCCCTTACTGATAAAATGTTAGTTGTGTACAGCTGTACAAATTAAATTTAGTCATAAAACAAAGAACAGCAGGTGGACATTTAATCCTAGGGAAGGTTAGAAAAATGCCTTTATGGGGTCTCATTGAAGAGTGGAACATTTGCTTCCCAACAGTTAGAGGCATGGTATGGGATTATGTGGAAGATGTAGGAGATAGAATAATTCATTTGTGTAATTCTCCTGTCATCTTTTTATTTGAACATAGTTGTGTGTTTCTATTATCCATTCAAATTATTAAACACAGAGTAAAATAATAAGAGCAGATGATTAAAGAGAGTTCCATCTGCCCTATTTCCAACCTTTTTCTCTTCAACATTGTTTCTACCCAGATTAGCAGATGGCATCAGTTCTTGGCCAGTGTATTTCATTTTTTGGTTACAAGGGGTTGTTCTTTTGCCCGCCTCCTTTAAAATAACAGCAACAAAAATTGGTAATGACTGACTATATGCCATTGGCCAGAGCACCAATTCTTGAGGCTAAACAGAAGCTTTGCATTCAGTGCTGCCTGCTATGTTGCATTCGGATGGTACTGTTGGCAAAGAAAGTTTGGCTGTTTAAGCTTAAGCTTTAGGTACTGGAAGGCTCTTTCAGTGGTGTCATGCAGAAAAGCTTGTACTAATAACCCCCAAAAATCTGAGGAAAAGAATATCAGGGCTCTTTATGAGTTTGTTTATTTATTTTTTCTGACAAAGATGATAAATGAAAGTAAGGAAAGATGATTATTGCCAATGGTGGGTGGTGTGTGCTAGGTGTCACAGGATGCAAGGTTCATTAATTCCGATTTGCATGTGTCCTCTCTGCAAAAGAAAGAACCTTTTAGGAAAATAAGATTTGTCAGTTGAGATAGAAGTTCAGGGTGGGAGAGTATATTGTACAGGAACCCCTGCTTACCTGCCTTGAATTCAAGGGTTATGTTGCAAGTGAATTATTGATATATTATAATCTTTGAAGCAAATGTTTCTTGTTTTGACTCTGATAAAAACTATATTAATAAATTCTGTAAACTTTAATTCTAGTCCTGGACAGTACTTTAGAACAAGTAAACACTGAGAAGAGTACCTTGATTACAGAGTGACAGCATGAATTTACCAGTTCCTTTTTAGCAAGACTGCTGAGATAATAGCTCAGGAGCATGTCATAGCCATAATTCATTTGGAATTTAGCAGGTTTTGGCCTGGTCTCTCATGATCTCTTTAAGAACCAGAGAAATATAAGCATTATGATCATCAAGATTCATAATTAATTTTATAGCTCTTTTCAAGACCTCTTGTTAAGAAATTTTGTTTTTAATATAACTTTATAGAATTGCTCTATAAATGTCTGTCCTCAGCTATATCTTATTTGAATTTTGTCCTTGATTGATTCTGCTTATGTAACCTAGCATTTCATTGCTGAAAGACACCTTAGTAAAGAAGAAGAGATCAACACTCTTGCTTTACAAAGAGAAGATGAGACCCTCAGAAAAGATACTTTCTTGAATTCATTAGGGGAGCAGAGCCTGGAAATGGTCACAGATCTGTTTCTTTATCCCTTGGACTGAGGATGGTTTGGATAAGGTAGTGTTGGTGGAGAATATTGAATTAGAGTCTTCAAAATCTATATCATTAATTCCTGCAGTAAACTATTTACATGCCCTTGAGATCTAGGTTACACCTCACTTTGGTAACCACCATCTCTTTTTCACCACATTTTCTCTTCTATCTTTTTGGGAAGATGTAGGCACTGTATAAAATACAGGTGTTATCCACCTTAAGTATCATTTATAGGAATAATTTTGACATCTAGTCAGTTTGCTATACATGCTTTGGTGATGATGCATTAATGTGATGCCTATTCAATTTCTTTTTTTTAAATTATAACTTTACATTGAATTATTTCATGCAGCCCTAGTTCATATTAACACTTACTGTCTAGTTTTGTTGTAGTTAGATATTGCCATTTTTTGGAATGATATGATCAATTTCACCAATAAAATAATTTCTGTTATTATATCTCTGAATAAATGCATGGTGTTGAGATAGGTACCAAATCGAGGTTTTACTTGGATGATAGAATGGGTAGTGTATCCATTTGCTTTCAACAGTATTAAGACAACATGTCTCAAACTTGCTTAAGCAATAACAAAATTAAATGACTTACATAATAAAGTCCAGCAGTGGAAAGGACCTCTGAGTTGGTTGCTTTAATGACTTAATGGATTATTTGTCCTCAGAGACTACTTTGTTTTTTATCTGTTTGCATCCATAATGTCATTTCAGTATCATTACTAAAGTTTCTTATTCCTGTTCTCCCCGCCCCCACCCCACCCCGGGAGGTTACTGGGGATTGAACTAGGGGCAGCTATAGTCCCAGCCCTTTATAATTTTGTTTAATTTTGAGACAGGGTTTTACTAAGTTGCCTAGACTGGTCTTCTACTTGCAGTCCTCTTGCCTGAGCCTCCCTACTTGCTGGGCTTTCAGGCATGCACTATTTACCCAACTAAAGTGCTTATATTTGTGAATGGCTACTAGTAGCAGTCATGTGCACATGCTTTGTTCAAAACTAACTGCAGAACTGTGTAAGTGTGGGCAGGGAGTTTGACAGACTAAAAATGAGCTGATTTCTTCCCCAGAGACTAAAGTCCTCCCCTTCTGTGTCTCTTCCACTTCAGGCATGAACGTGAAAACTACCATCATAAATTGGAGTGTGGCTGATTGTTTTAGGCCTGAGTTTC
Organism: Urocitellus parryii; assembly: GCF_045843805.1. Classification (NCBI taxonomy): domain Eukaryota; kingdom Metazoa; phylum Chordata; class Mammalia; order Rodentia; family Sciuridae; genus Urocitellus; species Urocitellus parryii. Next base: position 24,616,149 of record NC_135539.1, on the reverse strand, counting down.
TAATCAATTTCTGTCCAGGAGACTGAGAAGACCTTGATTGACTTAATCAGACCTAGAGTTTGAATGGGTTGCTCAAGCAACATGGTTCTTGCACAGTTGAGGAAGGATGGGATGGTTGCTGGAGAGTCAATGTCAGTTTGACCTTTAGTGATGGCCAGTTTTAAGTTTGTTATCAATGAGAAGAGTGATTTTCAACATGAGTATTGCCCTAAGCTTTCAACATGAGAATGAATTTCAATATCAGAATGCTTCAGTTGTATATTATTTTTTTCTAACAGCTGTTTATATTTATTTCAACTTTAATTAAGTGGGAAGGATTTATGAGGATAGCAATGTGAAGTGATTGATCGTTAAGATACTCCCCTAATGGAATTTGGCATATAGTGTACAAAGGTGAAGAGAAACAGTTACCATGTAAGTTGCACTGCTGGGTGTATGATTCAGGGTCCTGACTTGTAGGAGTTCATAATTGTGGTGGGGGTAGAATCTTCTGGTATTTCTCAGCAACACTGGAATGGCTGCTCTTCTTCCATGCCCTAGGCTAAGTGCAGTATTTTGATGGCAGCTTCAAATGTGTGTGCATGTGTAAACACTCACACACATACTTGTGCCTATGTATTTAAAAGAGAGGAAGAGGAAGAGATCTGGTTGCTAAGTTGGGTATAATTGACTATAATCCAAGACAAGATGATGTGAAAACAGGGACAATTTGAATTAGAAGAATGAGGGTAGTTTTTATGAAGCAGGTAAATGCACTATATTAAAGGACAAATAGAATTTTGACAGATCTAAATGAGGACACTCTGAAAGTTGGCAGTGGTTTGTGTAAAGATCTGATTCTTGTAAAATATGGAGTGTGAATGTGCAGCAGTGATTTGGCAGATGTTCAGGACATAGGAAGAGGAAGAATCCAGTTATGTCAATGCTGATTGGAGTCATAGCACATCATGTTCAGGATCAAATTTATAGACATGTTGATAGTCAGTGAGATGTATGTTTAAAAAATTGGGGTGCTTATTAAGATAATTAATTTAAAAGTATTCTACATTCTTTTTACCATATTTCTTATACACTGAACAGTGAACTGTGTGGTTCCTAGCCACCAATACAGTAGTTGCCTTACATGATGTTACCTGCACACCCTAGGAGCACAATTTAGAATTCATATTCCATTTTCACAGTTGATGTACTTTGATGTCAACTGTATTTAAAGATTAAAAAAAAGGTAGTGGTTAAATACAAAAAGTGACAAAATAAACCAACTCTCCACATATCTTGTTGTCTTGTGTATGCGAATGCGAATGCCATGTTCAGGTTTACCTGCTTATGTAGTAATAAGGAAGAGTTAAGCCTCATGATCAGTTATAGATTTATATACACTGAAAGTAAACTCCATCATGGTCTTACTGTACAGGGAAGACAAACCAGGATCCTGGAAAGACCAGTGGCACTCACTACTTCCCTTATCTGTTTTATTTTTATTCTTTGCTCATGATTGCACCTGATATGGTTTGTATTTTGTTTCTTGTGCATTGTCTAAGTTCCATCAGGGAAAATATTTTAGGTTGATACAGTCACAAGCAATATCCTGGGCACCTGGAGTGGAGTTTGGATTACAATAGACACTCAAAACAATTTTTGAATAATGAATGAGTAAATGGATAGTAACCCAAAATTACAAGTGAAAATGGGTGTGCAAGAGAATTCATTTTACATTTATGTGTATAGTTTTGTACTTTATAATTTAAATATTGCCTCCTCAAATATTCCCTTATATGTGCTGCATAAAAGCTATGTTTGGGCAAGGTGAGAAAATTCATCATCGTTATACAAAAAGAAAATTGAGAATGAGGAAATAAGTGGTATATGTGGTCAACACAGTAAACTATCAGGGAAAAAAATGACTTGAGGACAAAAGGTATCCTGAAAGTAGTTTGATATTAGAACTGACAGGATTTGCTGACATGTTAGATATATGATGTAAGAGAAAGAGACTATTAACCCTGAAATTTTACTATCCTTTTGTAGATAAATAAAATAATTAATATATCATTTACTCATTTGTTATAGTAGAAACTGTAAAAGCTATTAGCAATAATAACCTAACTTGGGTTGAGTATGTACCATGTGTATATAACTGTTTCAAACACTTAAATGTCATTTCATTTAATTCATGTATAGACCTTATGATGTTGTTAGCCCATTGTATAGATAACAAAACTAGAACTAAGGCAGGAAAATGAAGTCACTTTTCCAGGATTACGTATTTAACTGGAATTCCCTACTAAGTGCTTTCAACTGTTGAAAAGGTGTAAATATTTTTTCATTCATGAAATATTGATTGAGCTTCTTGCATGAATGGCTGGTTTGCATTTCCATAGCATTTTGTTTTTGACACTGAACACATTGTTATGGTGATTTTTATTTTTGTATTCACTGTGCTTAAAGCAAGCCCCTTGGGAAGGACAGGAACTATGTACAATTCAAACTTTAAATGTCTGGTATCAGACACATAGTAGTGATTTATAGATAAAAAAAAGTGTCATGTGTTTTTCTAGGCACTATTTAAGATTAAGAAGATATAGTAAAGAAGGTATATAAAGATCAAGAAGATATGACTTCCTTGGAGGAGTTCAATACGAGTTGTGTTGGACCAACTTCTAAACCGAGAAATTACTCTAGGGGGCTGGAGACTACCCTGAGGCTGGGGTTTTGGCTCAGTGCTAGAGTGCTTGCCTAGCATGGATGAGGCACTGGATTTGATCCTCAGCACCACATAGAAATAAATAAATAAAGTATGTCCATCTACAACTAAAAAAAAAAAAAATTAAAAAAATAACAAACTATTCTGAGTTCTGGGTAAAGATTGATTTGCTCATAAAAGGAACATTGGGAGATGCAAAGGGAATAGACTTCAACCTGGCTGAGCTGGTGTACTAAAGGAGAGGAGGGGCACTTCGGGCTGGCTACCAGCAGTGCAAAATCCCAAACAGGAGGAAAGAGGCAGATGATTCCCAAAACTGATCTGTGACATCAAATGAAATTTTTAATTTTACTCAGTGTAATTTCAGTGTATATTATTATGTGCATGTGCCATAATTCTTTGAAAATGTGTTATGTATCTAGGATATAGGATAACTTTAAATCAGAATATCTGATCAATATTGTATGCCAGTTTTTTGAAATTGTGATGTTGGCTTTGTTGTGATTATTTTTTGTTGTGATTATTTATTATTTATTTGTTGTGATTATTGCCTTTCCAATTTTAGAACCTAGGAATTAAAATGGAAACAAATGCATGTTATTAATGTTGAGTTCAGTGAGTAAAACAGCATGGCCCAATGTTTCCAAGTAGTCAGTTGACGATTAGGGTACCCAGATGCCGGAACACTGCTCATTGTATATTTTTGATTACTTAGCTCATCAGTTCTACCGAAAACCTGATATTAGCTTAACTATCAAATGAGAGAACCAGAGCACACAGTGATTTTTTTTTTCCTTGAAAGAGACAACTGGAAAAAGTTTCACAGAGGCTCACGTGATGCTATTTGTACATTTTTTTTTCTTCCATGGTGACACTTAAAATTCATTCCACATTTCCAATAAGAGAAAGGAGGAAAAGAAGCCTGCATTTGATAGCTTTGTATGTTCTTCCAAAGCAAGAGTGCTTGAAAAAAGAAAGGCAGGCTTTCAGATGTTGTCTGAACAAAGCCATAGGAAAGCAAGATGAGAGCAGCATCTGGAGGTTTTCAAACACAGGAACATGGCTCACATGCTTCTTGTGCTGTTGGAGGAGTGAAAAGCTGTTTCCTGTCATTTCCCATCTTGTCACTTTCAGTACTAACATCTTGCTGCTTCTTGCACCAGCTGCTGCTGGAGAGTTTCTTCCCCTCCACAGACAGATGGTACTGGGGCTTTGATAATCTTACCCGTTCACCCCCACCCCTGGGGTTTTAAAGAGGTTGCTGTGTGTACCTTTCTAAGATGCTCCTATACCTACTGCCTTTTTTTTTTTGAAGGTATTTTTTTATTAATTGTTCAAAACATTACAAAGCTCTTGGTATATCATATTTCATACATTTGATTCAAGTGGGTTATGAACTCCCATTTTACCCTGTATACTGATTGCAGAATCGCATCGGTTACACATCCACGTTTTTACATACTGCCATACTAGTGTCTGTTGTATTCTGCTGCCTTTCCTATCCTCTACTATCCCCCCCTCCTCTCCCCTCCCCTCCCCTCCCATCTTCTCTCTCTACAGCATCTTCTGTAATTCATTTCTCTCTCTTGTTTTTTTTTTCTTTTTTTCCCCTTTCCCCTCACTTCCTCTTATATGTAATTTTGTATAATAATGAGGGTCTCCTTCCATTTCCATGCAATTTCCCTTCTCTCTCTCTTTCCCTCCCACCTCTTGTCCCTGTTTAATGGTAATCTTCTTCTCATGCTCTTCCTCCCTGCTCTGAATTGCCCTTTTTATATCAAAGAAGACATTTGGCATTTGTTTTTTAGGTGTTGGCTAGCTTCACTTAGCATAATCTGCTCTAATGCCATCCATTTCCCTGCAAATGCCATGATTTTGTCATTTTTTAGTGCTGAGTAATACTGCATTGTGTATAAATGCCACATTTTTTTTTTATCCATTCATCTATTGAAGGGCATCTAGGTTGGTTCCACAGTCTAGCTATTGTGAATTGTGCTGCTATGAACATCGATGTTACCTGCTGCCTTTTTAACAATGGGAAAGGGTGCAGGGGGATCCACTGGAGAGTTGAGGACTGCTGCATTGTTGTATCATGTTTGGATATGCCTTACAGGAACCCCATGTGTGCCTGTGCATCCATTTTATTTCTGCAATAATATTTAGAAAAGGGGAAGAGGTGGGAGAGTGAACTTTAGAACCTTTACTTCCACAAGAATTTGGGGTTTCTGATCAAGATTTCTCTCCGATTGTTGTCATGTATGTGTCTTCCTAGATTTTAGTGAAGTAGAATTAAGTACAGTTTAGATGTCATCTTTTCACAGGGCAAGCTCTTTTTTTAATATTTATTTTTCAGTAGTAGTTGGACACAATACCTTCTTTTTATTTATTTACTTATTTTTATGTGGTTCTGAGGATTGAACCCAGGGCCTTGAATGTGCTAGGCGAGCACTCTACCCATGAACCTCAAACTCAGTCCTACTCTTTATTGTTAATTGCTCCATTTACGCCTATTACTTTATATATTTCTCTTGGTTTCCTCAGTGATAATAGGAACTTATAAAAAGTAAAATCATATGCAATTGTGTAATAACTACTCTTAAATTTGGTATATTTCCTTATAGCTTCTTCTCTAGTTATGTATGTATGTATTTCTCTTAAATGCTTATATTAATTCTTTGATTATTTTCCATTATGGATTCAGAGGTAGTAATAGAGATGAAGTACTTTGCTTGCATTATATATTTCAGTTCTCACATCATTCCTGTTAAGTAAGAATTCTTTATACTAGACCTGAGGAAAAAAGGCTGAGAATCATTGAATGATTTTATGCAAGGTTACTCAATGCATGTGAGAGGAAGGTGGAATTTGAACCCAGATAGTCTGTCTCCAAAGCTTATGCTATTTACCATTGACCCATCTCTCTTTCAGAAGTTTGAATATTTTTGAGCCTCTTTAATGTTGCTTAATAATTTATTTCAATCAGTACTTTCACAGTTAATGAGAATACTATTATACTCTTGCACTCTTCAAATATTAGATACATTTTATCTTTACAAGTGTTTGGGGTGAATGCTCATTTTTATATTTATCCCTTTGATGAGAGAACAGGCATTTTTCATGTATTATTGATCATTTTAATTTCAGTATTTCTCAGCCTCTGAATTGTTCATGTCCTCTGCTGCTGCTTATGTCGACCAGTTTATGTACAGATACATTGTTTAAATATTTTGTTAGCCTTTTGTCATGTTTAAGGCATGTTTCCTTCTGTGATTAGCTTCCTATATTTGAACACACTGTTTATATTAACTCTGTAATTCAGATCTAAAATTTATTTTAATATATGGCCTGAGGGCTGGGGTAGTGGGTCAGAGGTAGAGCCCTTGCCTGGCATGCGTGAGGCACTAGGTTCAATCCTCAGCACCACATAAAGTAAAATAAAGACATTGTGTCCACCTATAACTAAAAAATAATTTTTAAAAATATATATGTCCTGAAATGTGTGTGAATATGTTTCAAAACTTTTTTTGCTAACCTGCTTTTTAAATATTGTGCATAGTATACCACATTCTTCTGTGGCATGGTATATATTTGTATTATCTGTGAGCATTTTTTAAGCTGGCTTTTCTGTATCAGTGATCTTTGATTTTTGGCCTGTAGTACATTTTAATGATTATAAATTTATAAAATGTACAAGGAGCTTTTTATTGAAAGCACCCAGATCTTAGTATCAGAAAGTCCATATCAAATCTTTGTGTGGCTTATCATTGCTTTGTAACTTAACTACATCTTTAGGCTTAAATCCAATCAGCAAATTGATGGAAAGAAGATGTGAATTGAAAATCAAAATTTTTGAGATTTTGGAAATTTTAGAACGTGAGATTTTTGCCTTTAGTCCCATAGCTATATCACTGAAAGTTCTGTCATCTTTAAAATAGTGAAATTTCTATCAAAAGATGATTTAAAACATGTTGTTCCTGGATTTGGTTTGCCATATTTATAAAATATAAAATTTATAACATATGAAGAGCCAATTATATGACCCACATAGATTTATTTTTTAATCCTCTACTTCTTTTGAGGTAGAGTGCTTCATTGGAGGAAAAAAATAGAACGAGCTAAATTTCACAAGTTTTAATGAAGTTTGAGAAGGAAGTGTGTTAGTTGTTTTAAGTTAGTATCCAACAGGAACTGTTTATCTTGGAGTACCTATAAGACTGGAAGTAATAATGGTTAAAATATAAGTGACCTAGGTTTTTCTTTCTTTTTATTCAGACTTGATCATAACCTAGAAAATCCCAAAATGTTACTTTGATTTTTATTTTTAAAAAGAAAGTTCTTGTCTTCTGTGGTTTTATGTACATATTAATTTCAGCTAGGGGTGACAGTTTTTCTATAACAACTCTGAGTTTTCTTTTTCATTCGGAAAGTATTTTGAGATATGTTTTTTAATTTGATTCTCATAATATCATAACAAAATAGCTTGATCCAAGATAGTTTTATCACCAGTTTACATAGGAAGAAAATGATACATGCTACAATATTTGCCTGATGGATTGAAAATGAAGAAACTGAGCTCTAGGTTGGCTCTTGTGAGACCTGATTTGATACTTATCATTGTCTCACCACATTTGAGACTTGTTGGTTCTAGGGTTCCCTGGGATTTCCAGAAATCTGAAGATGTTCAAGTTCTCTGTATAAAATATCATTTTATTTCCACATATCCTACTATATAAATAACTCTAGATTACTTGGAATACATAATTCAATGTCAGTGCTGTGCAAATTATTGTTAAAGTATATTGTTTAGGGAATAATGGCAACAAAAATGTCTTGTATGCCGACAAGTTTTTTTGCCTAATATTTGTGATCCACAGTTGATTGTTTCTGTGGGTGGAAAGCCTGCCAATACAGAGGGCTCACTATATTTTGAAATGGTGAGTTTCTTTCCTCCTATTTTTTTTTAAATAGAGATTTGTGTATTTGCCTTGTCTATCTTTAAAGAGTTTAATAGAGTATCTACTCGGAGTTATATGTGTCAAAATATTTTTTTTAACGTGGAAAATGCAGTGCAAATGTAAATATCATAGGAAAGGCAGCAGAATACAGCAGACATGAGTATATCAATATGTAAAGCAATGAAGTGTAACTGATGTGATTCTGCAAGCTGTATACGGGGTAAAATGGGAGTTCATAACCCGCTTGAATCAAAATGTGAAATATGATATATCAAGAACTATGTAATGTTTTGAACAACCAACATTAAAAAAAAATTAAAAAAATAAAAAAAATAAAAATAAGTCCCCCCCCCAAAAAAATGTAAATACTATTGTTACTCCCTGGGGACTGGTAATCAGATGCATGACTTCTACTTTCAATGTTACTTGATGCTAATTAGCAAAGCTGTATTATGTGGAAATCTGGCTTTAATAAAGTCTTCCTTGGCTATACCATGAGGGATGGGTTTTTGTTGCTTTTTTTTGGGGGGGGGAAGGGGTGTATGTGGGCAAGGACTGAACCCAGAGGCACTTAGCCACTGAACCACATTCCCAGCCTTTTTATTTTTAATTTTGAGACAAGGTCTCATTAAGTTGCTAAAGCTGGCTTTAAGCTTGCAGTCCTCCTGCCTCACCTTCCCAAACTGCTGGGATTTTAGGATTACAGGCAAGGATGTTTTTAAAAGAAGAAACAACTTTCATCTCTCTAGTGCAGTTGAAACTGACTTTTGAGGCATAGTTACTTGTCTTCTATGTTTCAGGCTACTAATTGTGATGTTTTTACCTGATCCTAAGGAATCAGGTAGGATCTTTTTTTCATCTGAATTTATAGTTAAGTGTTTTAGACATTTCATTCTCAGTATTGTCCAGTATAGTTTCATGTGATGGGGTAAGTGAAGACTGACTGCAATCCTCCCTTCCCCGCAGTGTGGTTTTTCTAACCATTTTAACTCAGGGTGGCCATATGACTTGTTTTTGCCAATGAAATATGAGAATGACCTCTGGATGTATACTTTGTCTTCTTCCTCTTCGTGAAGATTATCAGTGTTCAAGATGGTGGCCATTCCATCAGCCTGGATTTCTGAATACCAATGAGCAGAGCCCCTGGTGACACATAATAGACATAAAGTGTGATTGAAAAATAAACCTTTGTTATTTTCAGCCATTGAGATTTTGCAGTTGGTACCTTAGCATTAGCTAGCCTATCCCAGGCAAGGAAGGATTATAGGAAAATGTTACATATCACATATCTGTTTTAAAAAATATTTATTCTTAAGTTTTAGGTGGATACAATATCTTTATTTTACATTTATGTGGTGCTGAGGATCGAACCCAGTGCCTCCTGCATGCAAGGCGAGCACTGAGCCACAACCCCAGCCCCTCACGTATATCTTTTGATTGTTATATTCGTATCGTATACTCTCTAGTATCCCCAAATGGAATCTATCTACTTTACAGTACTCACAAAATAGAATTTACATATTTGGAGGAAAATTGTGTACAGGGGAGCTTAGTGCCTAGAAGCAAAGCTTCATTGTTAGCCAAAGGAGAGATTTTCTTGACTACTTGAACAATTTTTGACACATACTTGATTTGGTCTTTAGTTGTAGAGAATTGCCACATTCCTTAATGACTCTTACTTGGAGTTTAGAGTCTTTAAAATGGGACCAAGAGCTACTCATGTGCTGATCTCAAATTTGGAAATGGGCAAGATTTTTCTCTTTGGCCTGATTTTCAACCATAACTAAAGAAAGCCTGAGGGGAGACACTGAGGATGGAAAAGGTCATGTACTCAGTCCTTTAGGCTGATGAAGAAATTGAGTTGCTGAGTTCTGGATTGACATTCAGCTCTGATGTGCTTGAGGAACTGAGTCTTTTGATAAAACAAAGCTGGCACCGGGCATGTCTCTCTCCTCTTTTCATTTCTCTAATGCCTTCTTTTTCTGCTCCCTCATTTCCACCCCTGTTTCCTTTTGTCCTCTATTTTATCTTAAATAGTTTTTTTTTTTAAGAGAGAGAGAGAGAGGGAGAGAGAGAGAGAATTTTAATATTTATTTATTTTTCTTTTTATTTTCTTTTAATTTTTTTATTGGTTGTTCATAACATTACAAAGCTCTTGACATATCATATTTCATACATTAGATTGAAGTGGGTTATGAACTCCCAATTTTACCCCAAATGCAAATTGCAGAATCACGTCGGTTACACATCCACAATTTTACATAATGCCCTATTAGTAATTGTTGTATTCTGCTACCTTTCCTATCCTCTACTATCCCCCCTCCCCTTCCCTCACATCTTCTCTCTCTACCCCATCTACTGTAATTCATTTCTCTCCTTGTTTATTTTCCCATTCCCCTCACAACCTTTTATATGTGATTTTGTATAGCAATGATGGTCTCCCTTCATTTCCATGCAATTTCCCTTTTTTCTCCCTTTCCCTCCCATCTCATATCTCTGTTTAATGTTAATCTTTTCTTCCTGCTCTTCCTCCAATATTTATTTTTTGTTATTGACAGACAGACACAACATCTTTGTATGTGGTGCTGAGGATCAAACCCGGGCCGCAGGCAAGCGCGCTACCTCTTGAGCCACATCCCCAGCCCCTCTATTTTATCTTAATGGGTACTTTGTGAATGCAAAAAAGAAAAAGTTTGTACTAAATTTTAGCTTTTAAAACATTTTTCCATGACTTAGGTGACAGAAATACTGCATGTCAAACAGTCCTGAAAAGTTAGCTTAACCATTTGTATAATGAAGTTACATTAATACTTAAAAGGAGAGTTTGAGCCTCATTTAAGACTTAGCTACCTGAAAGATGTGGAGGTGATACAGATCTCTGAACAAGCAGTTTTGGCTTTTCAATTATTTTATTTCTTAGTGAATTTTCCATATTCCAGATTACTTCTGTCATATTTCACCTGACTCTATGGATTTTAATTTCCAGAATGACCATACAGCCTCTCCACCCTTGCTGGAAGGTGGAGTCTCTATAAAGTTTGCCTCTGTTGGAGCTCTAGACTGTTGCCCTCTGGCCTCCTCAACATCTTCACCCAAATACATCCCATGAGTCTCTTACATAATGGGGAGAGAGTATGAGTCTGAAGACACCCAGACTTCTTTCGTGGGGAGGCTGAAGGGGCCCAGGCTTCTCTTGTAGTGTGTAGCCCCACCTTTTGGGCTGGGGTGGGGGGTGAGTATCCAGCCATCATGCTGACTTCTCATTTTTTGCCACAAAAGGCCTCTGTGGAATATTGATGGTGCTGGAGTCTGGCCGGTACCAGTTACAGCATCTTTGATGTGAGGTGAAGGTAAAGAGAGTTTAAGAATAGACACTTTTGACAACTTCCCTGTGTGCATAGGGTGTAGAGGAAGTGGGTAAATTCTAAGAGGTGGACAAGCAGGCCTGGCTGAAGAAAGCAGTCTTCATTCTGCTATCTCTTGCCCCTGGGCCCTGGCATTCAGGGTAATTCTTATGTGGTTGGTCGTTCATATTTTTAGCTCATTGTGCAGAAGTCCTCTTTTTAAATAGGTTTAGCTTATTATTTAACTCCTGTGTGGCTTTTAATACTGATTCTCGAAAACAAAATCCACAGAAGTCAAGTGAAACAATCAGGTAAAATATGTCTTTATGATATTGTGTTCTGAATTCAGGAATCTTCTATATATTCTCTTCATAAATCATTTTTAAACTTGATTTACTTTCTCTGACTTCTTTTTCCTCCTCATCTGTACCCCTCCTTTTCTTGTGTCTTCATCTTTTTTGTCATATTTTTTCTTCCCCTGATCTTACTCCATTTCTCCATGGGTATAAGATCCAGACCTTTCCTCAGTCTGTAGGGATCTCAGTGTTTTGTGAAGGAGGGATTGAAGGGTTCCTCTTTAGTGACTTACTGTAGGAAATAATGCCATCGTCTTTTAAAGGTAATTATTTAATTAACCATGAGAGAAGAATCAGACTTCATCTTGGCATTAGGTAAATCAGATTAAGCTTAACATTAAAAGCACAACAGGCAGTGAGAGAACATTTTGCCTGAACACTTCTGGTGAAAGAAAACTGTGACATGATCACTGCTGTGAGGGCTTTTCAGTCTAGACAGCGTGGTTGTATTTATAATTTAAGATATTTCTGCTACTGGTGTAAAAGACCAGAATAAATGCTAATAAGATGATTTTTCTAGAGTTTGAATCATATGGAATGAGTGCTAGTGAATGAGCGGGAGGAGAGGAAGGGAGTGTGTGAATGTGTTTTGGGTTGTGCAGAAATTAAGAGGAGGAAAAAGGATATTTTACACAGGAAATTTCCATAGGGTTGTTTTTATTTAGGAGCTAGTGCATTTCAGTGAAAGCACTTCATTCAAAGAATTTAGTGCTCTTTAAAGCACAGTGTAGTAGGGGTGAATATGCAGGGCACAGTTGGAAACTGAGTTCCTGTGCCTGGGGCCTGCAGGTGTACCCACCTGTGATGGGGAGAATCTGATTTGATTATTAATCCTTCCTGTGACTCAATGGTGGTGTACTTTCTTAAAACTGTTGGTAAGAATTTACTGAAGGTCTAAAACTTTAGGACTACTTTGTGCTGGGGAAAAATGAATCCTGTCTCTTGAAATTCACACTTTGTTAAACTCAGCTGAGTGGTGGGCATTCTGCTTGCCTCAGGATTCCTTTCCAGGAATTACCTGTGAAGAACCCTTGGAGTGAATGATTGTAGCAAAGCTGGCATGACTTCATGTACCTACTTTTGTCCCATGTTTCCCCTCTTGACATTTGACTGCCATTCTGTTAATGAGACCTGCTTGTGACCCTCAGAAGGTGGAATGGGAAATTGACATTGCTGTGGGTGATGAGTTGGAGGAGTTTTTAATTTTTAGCTTTCCAAATTCATGATAGTCTACCAGACCAACTACTCTCCTCAGCATGTCATAGGAAAGTAACTGTACAATGACTATAATTAAAATATCATTAGATTTTATTTCATTACTGTTGCTTGGGAAGACGGAATCTGAGGCCGACTCCCACCTGTCTCCCTGGTAAAAAGGAAATTTAAAGCTAAGCATTTTAAATCTAAAGAAGCACAGAGGGAGGCATTGTCCTCAACTAATTGGGAGAATTAAAAAGAAAATTCCTGTATCCCAATAAAAGATCTTAGCTCCTGTTTACTCTGGATGGATGGTTTTGAAGATAAGGAGTGAGATAGCATTTAAAACAAGACTGTTTACTCAGAAATAATTGAAGCATTCTCATCCTTTGTTGCCTGTTCTGATTGTAACTGGAATATTTTGTGTAGTGCTCAAATGGGTGTCTGTTAAATGAATCAAGACACCTACCTACATGCTTAGGGTGTTAGTCATTTTTTCACTGCTGTGACTAAAAGACCTGACCAGAACAGTTGTAGAGGAGGAAATGTTTATTTGGGGGGGCTCACAATTTCTAAGGACTCAATCCACAGAAAGTAGGCTTCCTTTCTCAAGGCCCAAGGTGAGGCAGAACATCATGGCAGAAGAGTTGTAGAGAGAAGTGGCTCACATGATGATCAGGAAGCAGAGAGAGAGAGAGAGAGACTCCACTCACCTGATAAAAACTATATACCCCACAGGCATACCCCTAATGCCCCACCTCCTACAGCCTCCACTCTGTTAATCCTATAAGGGAGATTGATCCACTGATTGGGTTAAGATTGTTATAACCCAGTCATTTCTCCTCTAAATCTTTTTACATTGTCTCACACATGAGCTTTTGAGGGACATGGGATATCTAAACCATAACACTCAGTTACCTTTCCTCTAAGTGCTGTACATTTGTTGTTGTTGTTGTTGTTTCCTTCTTTTTTTTCTTGGCCTCAAGGTTTTTAGTAGTTCATGGTTGGCTCCCACTCTCATGTGAACACTTTGTCTGATGCACTGGCTCTTGTGTCTACTGCTTTGTTTCCATGCACACAGACGTGCAAATCTCTTAAAATGACACAGGCCTCGGGCAAGATCGTAGGTTAAGCTACCTTGTTAATTAGACATTTCAGTGTCCAGTGTTAGTACAAGATGTCTGAGGGTACAGTGGGACTCTCCTGGACTAGTTTCCAGGTTGTATACTTGTAAGTGGCTTCAAAGAAGCGTTTTCAGTCAAGTTGCTTGTTACATGAGTCAATCACGGTATGCAGCAATAAACTGTTGCCATTTTATTGGAACTAGGAAACTATGAACGTATGTTTCTTTTACATCTCTGGAAAATCTGAATATCCAGCTGTTGTGGGTGGTAGCAGTTGTCAGTTGTTCTGTTGTAATCAAACAGTATAATCTCAAGCCTGAGGAGATAAAATTTGGTGTCAACGCCTGCACAGTTTCCCATAGTCCTGTTATGTTCACTTAAAAAAAAAAAAAGTCAGCCAAGAGATCTCAGGTGGAGATGGCAAAGTAAAACTCTATATCCCTTATACCTGGGAAGATGTCTGCTAAAGATTAATAGTAACAATAAGTAGTGAACATTTTGTGCTTACCATGAGCCACGTATTATATAAATGTACAATCAATCCTTACAGAAATCCAATAAATCCCAAGTACTGTTGTTATCCCCATTTTTATAGACAGAGATATTGAAAGTTGAGGGTAAATAATTGTCCAAAATCTTACAGCTGTTAAGTTACTGAGTTGGAATTTCAATGTAGTTGTATCCAAATTCTGACTTTACACTTGTAACTGCCATATGTAGCATAGTATAATAACTTCCTCAGTAGATGACAGTGCTTTATTCATAAGGTTTTACAAGGACAATAAAAAAGAATTAAAGCCGTGTTGTGGGGGATTATCTTTTTGATTCACAATTCATGCAAAGAAGTAATATACAACAGACTGAATAAATACACCAAAAAAAAGAGAAATTTTATTCTCTAGTGAATTATCTGTATTTTCTTTTGAAAAACCCTATAAAGCATTTACCTGGCCTTGGTTCAGGCAAACATCTTTTTAGATTTTTTTTTTTTTAGTTTTGTCAGAATTTTATTCTTTTTTTTGTACCAGGGATTGAACTCGGGGCACTCAACCACTGACCCACGTCCCCATATATTTTGTATTTTAATTGGAGATATGGTTTTACTGAGTTTTTTAGGGCTTCACTTTTGCTGAGGCAGGCTTTGAACTTGAGATCCTCCTGTCTCAGCCTCCTGAGCTGCTGGGATTAGAGGTGTGCGCCACTGTGCCTGACTAATTTTTAATAGTTGGATGCATTTTTGTCAGCATCCAACCATGGGTTTTTTTGCCCCTCCCCCCCTTGTGCCATGTTAGGGGTGTAGTTCTGCTTACTGAGAATTCTCAGTGTCCTTGTCTGCAGTTAAAAATTCACATTTTAAATTCAGGGTAATGTCCACATTTCTAGTGATTGCTGCTGGGAAATAATATACAAGATGACTTGGTTTCAGAATGAGAAGAATAGTTTCATTAGCATTTAAGGCAAAAAGTACACAAAAATGGTAAATAAAATGGGCCTAATAGTTATGACAAAATAAAGTGGTTTTCTCATAAAAAACAGTTTGTAACTTACTCTGAGGGAGAAATAAACGAGAAGAAATAGACAGTAGTTGTCTTTTTCTTTCTCCCCTTCCCCTCCCCCTCCCCTTCCCCCCTTCCCTCCCCTCTCCTTTTCTCCTTTTTCCCTTTCTTCACCTGGCATATATTATGTGAGGGGTACACCCCAACTCCCAACAAATGTTTTTTGAGGATAGCAGAAATCTAGGTCTGACTCAATGCCAACAGCAGTATTCTGGCTTCATTTTATGATTTCCAACTGATAGTTATTGTTAACAGTCAAGGGATGGAATTTTAGTATATCCTTCTGTAGCACCTTTGCCCCTTGGGTCCCCCTGCCCCTTTATTTAATCAGGATTGTGTAGTGGTTCAGCGGGGACTTGGAGGATGGAGAGGTGATGATGGAGTTGAGTCTGTCTTGCTGCCTGCGTGGGCAAAAGTTGATTGGGAGAATGCGCCACATCCAGGGAACTCAAGGGGGACTGGTCAAAGAGAAGGGCTGTGAATATTTATCTTGTTTCATTTGTTTTTGACACACCATTCTCTTTACACATAGTGCAGTCTACCATGTAGAGAAAGAAAATATACATTTCCCCGACCAACACTTAAATTATTGTAGAGATCGGGTATGGTAAAAAAGTAAATTTATGTACTCTGTGTTTGAACTGGTATATGTGATAGAGACTGATTCTGCCATGTCTTGGAACCTCAAGCATTAGAGGGTTTCTAAATCTCTGACATTAGGCTTCAATCTAGGCTAACATAACTGAATCAAAGGAATGAAATATTATTTAGCTAAATAAAAGAATATGTTAACTTTAATAGAGTAAACATACATTTTTTCTGTGATTTCCCCATAATATACTTTTCTCTTCTTTTTGAAGGGGAGAGATTGAGAATGGAGGGGTGGGAGATTTGTGAATTTCATTTTGTATTTATCAAAATCAAGTTTAGCTTGCTCTGGTACGTAAATTAGAGATTTGTGCTTGAGTGGAATTGATTTTGCAGGGACTAAATTAATCACAGTCCTTAGTCACTGTAACCTTTAAACATTGCAGTCTCGGCCACAGCTATAGGGCAGAATGGTGTTCCTCTGAGCTTTATGCTGTCATTTCATGAAAAGCTGATTGCCCATGACTTGTACAAACAAGAATTCCCATGTAGAGGCTTCAGAGTGGGTTCCCTGCCCTGTAGGTATCAGCTGGACTATCTGCAAGGGTAAGAGGCTGCTGTGACCTCTTCTACCCAAGGGTCTTTGCTCATACACAAATATTTTCAGGTTTGTTTCCCCCTTTCCTTATATTATCAATTTAGCCCTCACTGCAAAATGCTCACAGGAATAGAAATAAAAGTGGGAACCCAATTATATTGTGATTCATTCATTCATTCATTCTGTCTGTCTGTCTATACTGGGGATTGACACCAGGAGTCTTTTTCCACTGAGCCATTCCTTATCCCTTTTTACTTTTCATTCTGAGTCAGGATCTCACTAAGTTGCACAGGCTGGCCTCAAACTTGCAACCCTCCTGCCTCAGCCTCCTGGGTGACTGGTATTAGAAGTGTGTACCACTTTATCCGGGAGTTTTTTCTTTTAAATATTTTTAGAATTCATCCCAGAGCCTGAAAGAGGGTTGAGAATCCAGAAATCTAAGTTTTTTCTTTTTTTTTTTTTATGCTCATTTCAGTTTCTTGGCTCTGTTTAATTCAGACTTTCAGAATCAAATCATCATTAGGCCTCCCATAGAAATGCAAATTACTTACCCAGTTTAGTTGGCACATCTGAAAATAGTTTCCTGTGATTTCTTTTAAAACCCTTTATTAGTCTTTTTATGAAGTTTATTCATATAGTATTCTTCAAAAAATTTTTACCATCCTTATATTTTCTATTTTACTTTTCTTAATTTGAAGAGTTTTGCATTGACCTGAAAATGTTTTAATATAGCTAGGTAAATCATTAAAATAGGTGAACATCTGGATTTCACAAAACCAGATCTCACTAGGAATAATAAGTATACCAGGAACATAATGATAAACTTTAAGCATTTGCTTCTTAAAAAAAAAATATTTATTTATTTATTTTTTAGTTTTAGTTGGACCCAATATCTTTATTTTATTTATTTATTTTTAATTGGTGCTGAGTATAGAACCTAGAGCCTCACATGTGCTAGGTGAGCGCTGTACAGCTGAGCCACAACCCCAGTCCTCAAGCATTTGCTTTTATAAATGTGGAAACCAAAGTGAAATTGACTTGATCAATGTAACTTACTATAGCCAACCAGAGGCTGATATCCAACTAATTTGATTCCTTTTCAGAACTCTTTTTTATGTCATTGCCTTTTATCTCTATGATATTATATCATAATCAGATTCCTTATAAATAGCAAGTAGTGCTATCTGATTTAAATCATGGTATATTCTAAACTAATGTGAAATGAGATTTATCTGTAATCTGCCTTAGTGAGCTACAGTTGGAGAAATAATCCCTTTAAATTTATTTTAAAAATAGCTTTTGTGGATATTCTTCCCATTCTTATTATGTGTTGATTTCTCTCAATCTGTTTGTGTTTGTTTGTGTTGATAGGTCAATAACATTTACAGTAGGTACAACTGGCAATATAATTTAGTGGATTGAACACTGTTCTGAAGCTAGAGCTTCTTGCCCAAACTTGGCCCTGACAGTAGCATACCAGTTACTTATCCACAGACTGGATAAGTGTTAAAGAGAAAAAGGTTTATTTTGGCTCATAGACCTGCAGGTCCCAGATTAAGGCCCTGTATCTGGTGATAGCCTTCTGATTGGCAGAGTTCAGAGGAAGCACAGGGCATTCTACAGGCTTACAGAGTTATGTGTGTGTCCTCTGGTCTCTCCTTTCTTTATAAAGCCACTGGCATTCACTTATGGGGGCTCCATCCAGATGACCTTATCTAATCCTGATTACCTCCCTAAAGCCCCACCTTTAAACACCATAGTCAGATTAAGGTAATAACTCACAAGGTGGATTAAACTCCAGTATGAGTTTTGGAGGGTCAGTCTTTATTCAAACAATAGTGGAGCTTTCCCCTCAGTAAAAAGCTGACTTGGTTACCACTTATCCCATTGAGTCAGTTCCAATCCTGGCTTTTCTTCCACTTTTTGGGTCACCTTTGGAACAGTGCATCCAGATCTGGAAACATCCAAGGTAGGTATGAGAGCAAGGAAAAGAGAATGTTAACACATATTGATTATGGAGCAGCTATTGCCACAAATACTTGTTGAATAGCTTAGTATTTGCCAACTGTGGGACACATTGATGCAGAGGTACCTATCTGATATTCTGTTCCTCTCGACAGGACCTTTGCCAGCTTTCTGCCACCCACTCATTTCTCTTGCCAAAACAACACCAATATTGTTTTAGAAAGACATATCATAGAATGCAAGATCAACTAATCAAAATTGTGGAGAGGCATAATGAAGAAACTTCACCCTAGCCTCTGCATTCACCACATGGGTTTGGGGCATCTCTTTAAGATCTACATTTTGGGGCTTACTCAAAGTTGGCAGTTAAAATATTCTGTTGGAAGTATCTGCTTTTGTCAGACTTCCCAGGAGAGTCAAGCTCTTGGTTCTCAAGGGCAGTGATTGTGTTGAGCTGATCCTGATATCTTCAGTATGAGGCACAAAGGATAGATTTGTTGGTGGTGGTGTAGTTGAGTCTTCAGTGATCCAGGAAAGGGAGAGTTTGAAGGCATCTTACCTGAGGCAGAATTCACAGGGATGGTTTTCCATTTCCCTTCTTCTGTCTGCAATACTTGTTCTTAAACACAGAGCTATGTTCTGAGAAGTGTGAAGCCAGATGAAACAGAAGGGGATATCACAGGAGGAGGGCTTATTTCTAGCTGGGTTGAAGAGGCTCCATGTGCTTTTCCAGATGGAATATCCTGACTCCATACCTTCTGAAGCTTTCCCCTGTGTGTTTTCTAGGTTGCAACATCCAGATAGTAACACATACTCCACTTAATCACTGTAATAAAATAATATGGAAAGGGTAGATATATCTGAAAGATAAGAACAATTTTTTCATAAAGCTGTGTTGCCTGGAATGTGAGGTCCATAGCGCTTCCTTCCTATGGCTCCTTAGACATCCTTTGATTGTTTTTTGGTGGAGGGTAGACCTACTGGGGATCCAGGTCCTCACACTCCCAAGCATGTACACTACCACTGAGTCACACCACCAGCCTAGTCACACCACCCACAAACTGTGTTTCTTGAGTCACTGCCCCCTGCTAATATTAGTTGTGTTGAAATTTTCCAAATTGGCTTGTTTATTTAAGATTACCCAAATTTGTATACAGCCTGCTGTCTGTTTTGAATCTCCTTTAGTGGAGGAAATGTAGATTCAAATACGCAGGTTTATTTCTCTGACCTTTAGTTAATTATTAGATTGAGATAAATGTGTGTAGGTAACAAATTGCCTGTAATGACATTTAATCTGCATGCTGACATTAATGTCTGGATCAGTGTCCCAGTTTTATAGAAGCAAAGAACATGGACTTTTATCTTAATTTGACCTATTTAAAGGTGTTTCCGGTGAGAGTTAATTTCTGATTAACTTAATAGCATGTTTTACATGAAAGCAATAAAATATTGATGTAAGAAGAGGCTACCAGATTACATAATTTCGCAGTCTGACATAATTGGCCAAACACTTTCCATGGAAAACATGGAAAGTTGCTGTTAACTAAAACTGAGTCTTACAGGTACCTGAAATTCAATACTGGTGAACAAATTCATGGTATCCAGAACAAGGCTCTTCATTTTCTCTCCCTCCCTCCCTCCCTCCCTCTCTCCCTCCCTCCCTCCCTCCCTCCCTCTCTCCCTCCCTCCCTCCCTCCCTCCCTCTCTCCCTCTCTCCCTCTCTCCCTCCCTTCCTTCCTTCCTTCCTTTCTTTTTCTTTTCTTTCTTTCTTTTTTTTTTTTTTTTTTTTGTTACTGAGTATTGAACTCAGGGGCAGTCAACCACTGAGCCTCATCCCAAGCACTATTTTGTATTTTATTTGGAGACAGGGTTTCACTGATTTGCTTAGGCCTTGCTTTTGCTAAAGCTGGCTTTGAACTCATGATCCTCCTACCTCAGCCTCCTGAGCTGCTGGGATTATAGGTGTGTGCCACTGGAACCACTGGAACTTCTTGTATATTGCCATAGAGATTGTTTTCTGAACTAAGCTTAACATTTTTTTATTTGCTAAATTATGCCAAAGGAAACAAATAAGCCCCCATCCAGTTGAGGGAGTGAAGGGCATGGCATGGCGAATGGCTTTCTTTGTTGACCTGTCATGTGCCAGGCAGGAGCTAGTAGGTATTTTGCCTTTTTCTTCTCATTTAACTCCTTCCTGCAAAAGAATTAATTAAGCAAATCCTCAAACTGGTGATTTCTTGATTAACTTTGACTGAAGCGTGTGTTTTTGTAAGATCATTTTCACCAGTGATAAATACAGCTTAATTTCTAATCAGTTGGTGAAACAGGGAAACTTGGTGGTATCATTAAGAACTTCCTTTGTACACTGAGAGCCAAATGATAGCTCTGTCATTCCTTTGAGCTATACAGGCTGCTTCCTCCTGTTGAATACCATTTTCTTAAATTCATTTCTAGAGATTGGAGTGGGTCTATGTTGCTGTGTAGTTTTGTGACTCAATGGATGGTATATTGATGGCAGGTTAGCAGGAGGCTAATGATAAAAGAGTACAGGCTTTGGAGTCAGCCTCCTGGTTAACTTTGTGACCTTGGGTAAGTTTATCAATCACTAAGCTTTGATATCCTCCTATGTTTAGGGGTAATGAGTTAATGAATGGAAAATATGTAGAAGCGTGCCTGGCCAGGAGTAAGGACATGTGAATAGAGTTTTATTTATTGTTGCTGGAGTTTGGCAGCAACAGTCACCAAACTAAGCATTAACTAAATACACTAAAATGGTTTTCAAATGGAATAGTAAATACTGCAAGGCTTCTGTTGGCCAGGGAATAGCTGAGTTGAAGTGATCTTAGTGGCTATTCTTCTGCAGTCCAGACCAAGCAAACATAGTTTCTGTACAGTTAAAAAGACATTGTCCCATAAAGAAAAAAATGTAAATCAGAGATCCTTAGAATCTCCCCACCAACCTGTAATCTGTGGTGTTTTTATGTGCTACCCTAAGTGAAACTTAAGTGACTGGAGTAGAGGGTGGATTATAAATGGCATTTAGGTAAAAGAGCATACACAGATCATTTAAAGAATAATTTAATGGTCACACAGGTGTCACAGAAGCAGACAAGAGCACTTTTAAGAGTACTTTTGTAATGTTGCAAGGCTTTATACCCTCCTCTCTTCCAATTCTGGAATCTTTCAAGTTTATGTTAATGATGAGTATTTTTTCCTGGCTTGAAGTAAAAGAAAGACCAGAAGCCAGATTGAAAAAGGCAATTCTGGATTTATGAGAGGTGAGTTACTTGGAATGCTGTCCTAATATGTCTTCATACAATTTTGATTCAGCAACATGCTTTCAAACAGGTACATGGTAGCATCTTGACACAGTATTTAATGAATTGAGAACAAATGTATTACATGAAATTATAAACTCCAAAAATTAGAATGGGATGTTGTTTTTAAAGTCCTCTGGGTGCTGGTGGACTTTATGGGACAGTACTTGAGCTTTTCCACAACTCATGGGTTATTTACTGCAGGGATCTGACTAAGGGTATTTTGTTTTGTTTTGTTTTTTAAAGACAGGATCTGCTATGTTGCCCAGCCTGGTCCCAAATTCTAGGCTCAAGTGATCTTCAATAGCAGGAATTGCTGCCTCCAGCCAACCCCAAACTCTTTATAAATAATCCTACCTGACTTATGCTTTTCTTTTCTCTTTCTCCTTTTATGTCTGTCTCTTGGCTTGTGTATCTCTTTTCTCATGTCTCTGTTTCAATTTGGGTTCTTCAGTGAGACAGAACCAGCATGGCGGGGAAGGGTATTTGTATGTGTATTGGTGTTTGTGTGTGTCAAGAGATTTAATTTAAGGAGTTGGCTGGCGTGGTTGTGAGGAAGTGGCAAGTCCAAAATCTAGGTCAAGCAGTAGTCTAGAAACTTGACAGTAATTGAAGCAATGTTTAGGCAGATTTCTTCTCTGAAAAACCTTAGGTTTTACTCTGAAATGGATAGGGCCTGCCCACATAATAGAAAGTGGTCTTCTTAAAATGAATTGATTGTAGGTATTGACCACATTTACAGTAGCTTCATGGAAGCATCTAAACTCACACTTGGTTAAACAGCTGGGTATTGCTACACCTTTGCCAGGTATACATGTGCAGATGAGCATCATATCATCTTGTTCTTCTCTTCCTCCTGTGTCTGCCTCTCTCTCAAACACACTCAAATAAGATTATGGGACATCAGTAGTTGTTAATGGATAACAGGATAGATAGTATCATAAGAGTATCTTCCAATAATTGAATATTATGTGCTGTATCTTGTTTTAGATACTTTTTATATTTATGATATATGTAATACCTTTGACAGTTCTACAGTTTGCTTGTAATTATTTTTATGTCATGATGAGGAAACTGAGGCTCAAAGAACTGCTAGTTATTTGGTGACAGAGCTTAAGATTCAAACCCTAAGCTGTCTTTCCTGCTTATATCCCTTGCCTGTGTCACTGAGCCACCTTATTGTCCTCAAAGCAGTGTTCCACTCATATGAAATAAGTACATTTCCACACTTTTTTAACCAAGGCCTTTTTTATTTCTTTTTTCTTTCTTAATTCACCCTCTCCTCTCCACTTCCCTCACACACTCCTTCTGTCTTCACTTCTCTCCTGGTTTCTCCCCCTTTCTTCCTTTCTTACACATAGCATTTTCAGGAAGCTAATTGAGCAACCTGAGTTTTTGAATTGGATAACCAAAAGACAGAAAGGCCATCAAGATGCAAGGAATACCAAGTAGTTTTGTAAGGAGTGTCGCCTCCCGGTGCTCTCTGGCCTGCTTTTCTCACACATGGATTGCCTCCTTGTCTTCTGCCAAACCCTTAAAGTGCTGGTTCAACTCAGAGACAAATGAGTCATAAGCATGGGCAGGACAGCTGCTGGTCTGGCTCACCAGGCTTTGTGCCTAGAACTTACCCAGTCTATAGCCAGCTTTTCCCTGGAAGGAAAAGCTTTCCTTAACTTCATGGAGAAGCTGGCCTCATCTGCAGACACTAATTCTAATAATAACCTTTCCTTTTTTTGTGGGTTCCCAGTCATTGTCTTCCATCTTTCTTTGACTAGCTTCAGTCACTGCCAGCAGCTGTTGGCACTTTGAAATGGAGTTGGCCCGACAGAGGTGAGAGCAGCCCATGACTTTCCTATATTAGCTCCTTAGAGCATACATTGAAGGCAGTGCTGAAGGATGTTAGGAAGTACACACACAGGAAGGGTTTACTTGTCATTCCAATACCTAAGTGGAGATCTAAGTTGGCAGTTTCCTACAGCTTGGCACAGAATAATTTGAATGCTTGTAACTGGTGCTTGTCTCATATCATGCCAACTTGAGTTCTGGAAAATCAGTATTAGTGCTTTCTTTTCTTCCTTCCTTCCTTCCTTCCTTCCTTCCTTCCTTCCTTCCTTCCTTCCTTCCTTCCTCCCTCCCTCCCTCCCTCCCTCCCTCCCTTCCTTCCTTCCTTCCTTCCTTCCTTCCTTCTTTCTTTTTTTTTTGGCTAGCTAGAAGTTTTTCCTGATTTCAGATGACTGTGTGTGTTTGAGGAGTTTTTTAGCTAGCAGTTGAGAGATGATGTTTTAAAGGAAATACATATTTAACATGTTCTTTGTTAATGTGTCTGAATAGGTATGCCTATGTGCTCATTTTTATTTTGTAAATAAACAACTTTGTAGCCAGGGAAAAAAGGAGAAACTAAAGGAGCCAAAGAGGGTCTTGGCCAGAAGATGAAGCCCCGCTGATGCCAAAATGTTGACTTGCTGAGGCTTCATTGGCTAATTAGTTTGCCTGGATTATAATGTGTTTATCTTTGAATGACTCAGATTTTTGTAATGCCTTCCCTTTTGAAATTCTGTTCTCATTTATTATTTCAGTTTTTATGTAGAGCAGAGGTCAGCAAACATTTTTTGCAGGGTGCCAAATATTAAATACATCCAGCTTTGGTGGTCATATTGTCTCTGTTGAAACTTTCACCTCAGTGGTTGTAACCATGGACAAATATATGAGTGAACAGGCATGGCAGTGTTTCACTAGTATGTTATTTAGAAAAACAAGTGGACTATATTTTGACAACCTTTGAGTTATACCTTTATCATGAAGATCACATATTATTATCATTTTATGATGCTTTAGGTCCCTAGAGTTTCAGGTGCCACATCCGGTGATACATATATCATAATCCCTCATTAGGTGTAAGAAAACCTTTGGCAGGGGATCTCAGCAAGTTTTATGGCCTCAAGTTGTATCTTGTTCTCCCACTTAAGTTGGCTACTCCTGGTGGAATGGGATTGTCATGAATGGCCCAGACATAAGAAATCACCTATGTTACTGGGAATAGGGCCTACCTACCTGTATTATGTGATCATGATGATGTGGATGTTTCCTTTATAAGTGAGAACATTGAATCGCAAGTTCATTCACATAGTGAATAACTGATAGAGCATAAGCTACACAGCCAAGTTACTATGTTCTGCTTATGTTGTCATGCTAAACATAATAATGACATAAAACGTGAACAGATGTGGGGTTTCCTTATTTTTAATAATGAATATTAATATTTGAATAGTAAATTAATTTAAATTAATATTTTAATAAATATTATATGAAAAGACCTACATAAATATTCTATGAAAAGACCTATATAAATTAATATAGTGATCCTGTATCATCAGCCCAGTTTTCAGTTGGAAAGCTTAAGGTTTTCCATATGTTCATTGAGGCTGCTCATTTTGGTACATATAATTCACCATATAACCTTTTCCTGTTTGAGAAGGAGAAACTGAATATTAGGAAATAAATAAGTACTACTTTCATCTCCTACTTAGAATCTGGGAATGAGCCGTTTAGTGTTTATCATGAACTATCGATTAATCCAGTTTGCTGCCAATCTTGAACCCCAAACTCTAAAAATGAAATATTTTTAGTTTCCAAATGAGACTTGGGGTCATTTGGTCTCACTCTGAGGTTATTAAAGCAGGACCTAGTCTCTTAGGCGGTCTTGGACTAATGATCCTAGTCACATGTGGCAGAAAAGGATCTCACTTCTGCTTGTCTGAGTCGGCATTGTTATCTTGGATTGTATGGAACCTGGAAACAAATGGCCTTACTGTTTTTCTTCTTGACTTTCCTACAGTGTAAAACTATCTTCTAGAAGCTTCAAAATGTCTTTGTCTTACTTGTTGATAGATTTAAAGAAAAAAAGGGATGGGAGGCTGGGGTGGAGAAAGAAGCCATTAACATGACATGGCATGACATGTTTCCTGTCCCTCTGCAGCCAAAGCCTAACCTTGGATGACTATGTTCCCATTGGTTTATTGTGAGGACATTTGAGAAGGCCTTCCTGTTGGTCACGTCTCAGTTTGCACTCTATAAAATTGGATTAGACAACGTTAATTCAATTAATGACTTTACAGAAAGTTTGTCTTAGTGTGCACTGAAGATAGAAGGGCAGCCTCTAATCATCTATGAATTTACTGACTGCAACTTTGAAGAGTGTTATCCTGAAGTGAAGTTCAGAATGGCTTGTTAACTAGGTTTATTAGCTGTTGACCTTCCCTTTCAGCATAATAGTGGCAGTCAGACCAAAGAGAGCACTAATGTCCTGATTAGCATTTATCTAAAGATAGGCTGCTGCCTATTCCACAGTAAATTAGTTCAATCAGCCATAAAGAGCTTGAGAAACATTTTCTGCTTTATAAAAAGAATTAAATGTTAGAACAGTTCATCTGGCATCTCACAGTGAAGATGGATTGAGCCCATGAACATTCATTTGGTGAAGGCACTTTGAGGATATTGAGTAACTAAACAGATCTTCCCTCAAGATTGGTAAGGGGCCCTAGATTCCCTGCACAATACAGCAGTGCCCTAATTTTTGCCACCTCATAAGAGCACTATATCTGTTCCTGTTTCAGGATTCCTTCAGTGAAACGGAAAATCCATTTTGTTAGCACCTATTATACACCATGTATACTGAGGAATAAACTAAATAGGTTCCACTGGTCACAGAGTCTGTGATGGAAGAGATGGAGACTATAGTAAAGCTTCCACTGTTTCCACTTGTAAAGTGACTGAAAAGAAACTGAATAATGACCCCTGCCATGTTTTGTGTAATATATTCCTAGACATCATCTTATAGAGTGAAGAATCATTTTCCAAAGAAAAAGTATAGTATTGGGCCTAATGTTTCTGACAAGATTTTGGCATCAATTAAGTTCCTCTCATGGTGGGTAATAAAAGCAAAGAGGCAAAATTTATAAACCTTTATAATCATTTAAAATCTTAAACTATGATCCAGGTTCTTAAAAAAAAGGCATAAATCCTCTGTACAATTGAATTTTATGAGGTGCCCCAAAGTGTACTGTAAAGTATATAGAGAACACATAAAATTCTAACTCTGCTGGATCATAAATTTGACCTCTCTGAAATGAATAGTCTTACAATATAGCAAACATTAATGAAAGGTTTAATTAACATCCCTTCAATTGCCCTTTTAGAATTTCAAGAGACTTACTGGGGACCCTTGGTGGCTGGATTTTTCACAAAACAAAGGATAAGAACTTTTCAGTGAAAATTGATAGCTCTTTTTCTCACTAAATATTTCAGTAGAGACATGTAGTTCAATTAGATGGATGAACCTAATACTGAATTCTATATCCAAACCTCTGATAGTCTTTTAAATAAAAAATTCTATCAAAATATTTAAGTGTTTGTTGACCTCATTAAGGCTGCCTATTGACCATTTTAGCAACTCTGTATATATATGAATATGCACTCACAAATATTTATAATACATGTAGATGCATGTATAGACATGTATACATATACATGCATACACATATATATGTATACGTGTATGTATATACACTCATACATGTGTGTGTGTGCGCGCTCAGAATGTCCTTGCAATTTTGTGAGGGACAATGGTAGAATGTCAGTGTGGCTATGGAGAAACTTCTGGGCTGCAGCATTCAGAGCTCCCTGTCAGGTATTGATTTATTCTCCACCCATCCTTGTAATTGCTGTGTCAGTTTATTGCAGAGCCTGATCCCCCCAGAAGTCTCTAGGAAGTCATACCTGAATTAGTGGTTCAAGGGAGGTCAAAAATAACAAAACATGAAAAACTAGTCACATAAGACCATGTGTTGTATGACTCTGTTTATAGGAGATGTGCACAATAGGCAAATCGGTACAGATAGAAAGTTGATGTGTGGTTGCTGAGAGCTGTGGCAGAGGGGGTGTGCAATAGTAAGGACCTCTAATGGTATGAGGTTTCATTGTGAATGATAAAAATACAAAATTAATTTGTGATGGCTATGTGAACTGAATATACTAAAATGCATTGTATTAATTTGGGGTTTAGTTCGGTCCTGTTTCTTAGAGGTGCAAACGTAGGTGGTTTATTTGAGATCTTTCTCCTTTTTGGATGCAGGCATTTATTGCTAAAACTCTTATTAGAACTGATTTTACTTTATTTCATAGGTTTTGGGATTTTTTTTTTCAATTTCAGTTGTTGTAAGAACTTTTTAAGTTTCTTCACTGATCTGTTAACTGTTCCAGAGAATGTTTTATTTCTAAGTATCTGTGAAGTTTCTCCTCTACTGTTTACTGTTTTTATTCCATTGTGGTCTGAAAAGGTACTTGATATCATTAAATTTTTAAGACTTGTTTTTTTGGTCTAGGATGACCTAACCTTCAAAATGTTCTCTGTAGGGTTGACAGGAATGTGTATTCTGCAAATTTTGGATGGAATGTTTTGTAAATGTTTCTACAGTGCAATTTAAATTGGCTATTGCTTTGTTTTTCTGTGTGGATCAGCTGTTCCTTGCTGCACAGAGGTGTAGAGGTTCCCCAATATTTTTGCTATCTATACTCTTTTCTTTGTTTTTTCCTTTAGCTTTATTAATTTTGCCTTTTATATGTAATTCCTTCAATGTTAAGTATATGCATATTTATAATCATTATATCTTCCTGCTAGTTAAACCCTTAATGATATCTCTTGTCTCTCTTTAGAGTTTTTGATTTGATATCTGTTTTATCTCATATAAGTATAATAGCTATTTCTACTCTCTTTTGGTTTTTGTTTGCATGGAATATCTTTTTCCATCTCTTTACTCAAGGTCTGTGTGTGCCCTTATAGGTAGAGTGAATTTCTTGTAGGTAGCATATACTTGAGTCGTGTTTTTATTTTGTTTTACTCACTGACCAGTCTATATCTTTTCATTGGAAAATTTAATTCATTGACATTTAAGGTAATCCATGATAAGAAAAATGTTCTGTTAGTTGTCTTCTAAATTCTCTTTTCCTTTCATTCTCTTTGTCTTCCTTTGTAATTAAGTGATTTTTCTCTAGTAATGTTTTAATTTTTTGTTTTTCATTAAGAGTGTGTCTATTCTAGGATTTTGCTTTATGGTTATGAGGTTTCCAAAAACATCTTGTAGTTGCAATTGGTTATTTCAAATTGATCATAACTTATAAACTTAAATCAAACTTAACTTCGATCCCATTTAAAACAAAAACAAAAACATGCCCTAAATCTTCTCCCACCCACATTTTGATTTTTGATATCACAATTTAGGTCGAAGATTGTAGTAGTGGAATTTTTTTCTTTTCCTTTTTTTTTTTTTTTTTTTTGGTGGTTGTACTGGGGACTGAACTCAGTGTTGCTTTACCACTGAGCTGTATGTATTTTTAATTTTGAGACAGTCTGACTAAATAAGCTTCCCAGGCTGTCCTGTAACTTGCGATCTTCCTATCTCCACCTCCTGAGTAGTCACTGGGCTTAGAGGCCTGCGCCACTGCACCCTACTTGGAGTATTCTTCATTTAACTACATACAGCCATTCCTTGCTATCTGGAGAGATCTTGCTGCAGGACACCAGCAGATACTCAAATCTGCAGATGTTGATGTCCTTGATACAAAGTGGAGTAATATTTGCACCAAACTTTGATGTAGTTTCCCATATGTTTTAAATGATTTCTAGATTACTTGTAATACCCAATACAATGTAAATCTATGTAAATAGTTGTTATACTATGTTATTTAAGCACTAATGACAATTAAAATAGTCTGACATTCAGTACAGAAGTAATTTTTTCTTTAATCTGCAGCTGGTTGAATCTGCAGCTGCATCACCCACAAATGCAGAGAGGGTTGATCTTACTCGGTTTCACTAGTGCATTTTATACTTTCAGATGTTTGATGTTACTCATTAGTGTTCTTATCTTTCAACTTGGAGAACTCCCTGTGTAATTTCTTCTAAAAAACATCTTATGGTTATGAACTCTTAACAGCCTGTAGTCATCTGGGTAGGTGTTCATCTTTCTTCATTCAGAAGAGGAGCTTTTTTGGTACAGTATTCTTATTTGGGAGAGGTTTTTTCCTTTAATACTTAGCTCCTTCTCAGCCTCTAAGGAATTTCTCAGCAAGACATATCACAACTTTATCTAGGTGTTTTTGGATTCTCTGTCTTTGATGTTTGACAGTTTGATTATAATATGCCTTGCAGGAGTCTTATTTGGATTGAAACTCTGGTGATTTTTGACCTTTCTGTATCTGAGTATCTTAGTCTTCTGATTTGAAAAAATTTTTGCTCATATTATTTTAATAAGCTTTCTATTTATTTCTTTGTTCCCTGTCAAACACTGATGACCCTGTTGATGTCATGCCATGAGTTCCATGAGGTTTCATTATTTCTTTCCATTCTCTTCTCTTTTTTCCCCTCTAAATGTGTATAGCAAA
Source organism: Urocitellus parryii (assembly GCF_045843805.1). Lineage (NCBI taxonomy): Eukaryota > Metazoa > Chordata > Mammalia > Rodentia > Sciuridae > Urocitellus > Urocitellus parryii. The sequence goes on along the minus strand of NC_135539.1, from coordinate 24,586,006 downwards.
GTAGTCTGTCTTCAGTCTCACTGATGCTTTCTTCTGCTTGAGGTAGTCTACTGTTGATCCTCTCTTGCATCTTTCATTTCATTTGCTGTATTTATCTGCTCTAGGGTTTTTACATTTTTTTTCAAGTATTTTAATTTCAAATTTCTTTGCTAAATTTATAGTTTATTTCTTTATATTTTCCTGGAAATTCTTCGCGCTTCCTTGAAAAAGCTGTTTTGAATTCTTTTTTTTTTTTTTTAAGAGAGAGTGAGAGAGAATTTTTAATGTTTATTTTTTAGTTCTCGGCGGACATAACATCTTTGTTGGTATGTGGTGCTGAGGATCGATCCCGGGCCGTGCTTAGGATCGAACCTGGGCCGCACGCATGCCAGGCGAGCACGCTACTGCTTGAGCCACATCCCCAGCCCCAGCTGTTTTGAATTCTTTGTGAGGCAGATAATCTCCTTGTTTTGGGGGTCAGTTATGGCACCCTTCAGGTAAAGTCATGTTTTCTGTGGTTACTAATACTTGAAGTTGTGTGTCTGGGCATCTACCATGTAGATCTTATTCCAGTCTTCTCAGTCAGGTTTTGTCTGTGATTGTCCTTCTGTAGCATGCCTGTCCAGGAATCCTGAATCACCTGTCTGTGGTAATTCTTAAGCTTATTGCCACTGCAGCATGTGCAGCACGAATACTCATAGAATACCCAGGCCCTTTGTGGCCAACAGTCCAGGCTGGAGTTTCATGAGAGGGTGGTTCAAGGCTGAGGGTTCTCTTTAGGGATCTCAGCCAGAAGATTATCAGTCTTTTATCCAGTGGATGATCATTATGGCTTCATCCAGGTCTCTGGGAAGGTTTCTGTTAGTTCACTCGGTAGTTCACTGTACTACTTGGATTTGTGACTACAGTGGCCTGAAACTGAGCCACTGGATTATTTCAGGTCCACAGCTGATTCCAAGATCTTCAGGTCTGTCTCCAGGGCCATAGTTAGGTGCATCCGCCAATACATTTCAGTGTGAATGGGCCTGCTCTAATGCTTCATTTGAGAAGATGGAGCCAGTTTACAAGGCCATTTCAAGGTCTGCATGTGATTTATGCAAGAATTCTAGCATGCAGCTATATTGCTGGACATGTCTCCTTTCACGTTTTCTGGCAGGCAGAGCTTCTCTCAGTTTGCAGAAGAAAGGGGCTAGCAACACATACTGAATGGGGAGGAGGGAGAAAGCATTTCCTATAAGATAAAGAACAAAGTGAGGTTGTTCACTTTCACCACTCATTTTCAACATAATACTAGAAATTTTAGCCAGAGCAACGAGGGAAGAGAAAGAAACAATGGTTATAAATAGAAAAAAGAGTAAGTCAGATTATCCCTGTTTGCTGATGATATGATTATATACTTAGAAAATCCACCAAAAGACTCTTAGAACTGATAAATTTAGCAAAATAATAGGATACAAAATCGATATACAAAAATCAGTGCACAAATAATGTAAAAAAATACAGATAGCATTCTCATTCAGAATAAATCTAATGAGGTAAAATATTTCTATAATGAAGATTACAAAACATTGAGGAAAAAAATTGAAGATGACAGTAGAAGATGAAAAGATCCATCATATTCTTGGTTTGGGAAAATTGGGCATGGTTAAAATGGTTGTGCCACCCAAAGCAATCTATAGATTCAGTGCAGTCTCCATCAAAATACTGGGAAATTCTTCATGGCATTAGAAGAAAAAAGTCCTAAAAACTCATATAAAAGTACAAAAAGGCTCTGAATAGCCAAAGCATCCTGAGCAAAATGTGTAATACTAAAGGGATCACAATATTAAATTTCAAAATATACTACATACAGAGCCAGAGTAACAAAAGCAACATGCTCTCAACATCAAAACTGACAGAAAGACCAAGGAATAGAATAAAGGACCCAGAAATGAACCCACACATCTGCAGCCAACTGATTTTTGGCAGAGGTGCCAAAAACACACACTGGAGAAAAGACAAGTAAGTCTTTTCAACAAATGGTGCTAGTATAAGTATATGTAGGAGACTAAAACAAGAAAGACCCCTATGTCTCTTCCTGCATAACTCCAAATGGATGAAAGACCTTAATTTACTACCCGAAACATTCAAAACTACTAGACCCAAATGTAGGGGAATACTCTAAGATGTTGGCATGGGCAGTGATTTCATGAATAGGACTCCATAGCTCAGGAAACAAAAGCAAGACAAGACCAATGGCATCACAGAAAATTGACAAGCTTCAGGGGTAGCAGAGGAAACAATCATAGTGAAAAGGCAGAATGGAAGAAAACCTTTGTCAGCTGTTCATCTGCCACAGCATTAAGATCTGGAATAAATATTAAAATTAAAAAATTAACAAAATAATAATCTTACAGAAATGGACCAAAGATCTGAACAGACACTTCTCAAAAATATAAAGTACAAATGATCAACAAACATTAGTGTAGCCACTATGGAAAACAGTATGGAGGTTCTTTTAAAAACTGAAAATATACCTGCCATCTGATTCAGCTATACCACTCCTGGGTGTATATCTAAAAGAAATTAAATCAGCATGCTGATAGCCAGGTATATTGAAGCACTACTCATAGAAGCTAAGGTATGGAATAAATTAAATGCCCATCAACAGGTGAATGGATAAATAAGAAATGGTTTATCTATAGAAAGAAGTATTATTCAGCCATAAAAAAGAATTAAATCCTATTACTTGCTGGAAAATGGATGGAACTGGAGGACATCACTGATGTGAATTAAGCCAGATACAGAAAGATAAGAATCACATGTTATCTCTCATATGTAGAAACTCAAAAGATAACCTGAAAGTAGAAGAGATCAGGGACCCAGGAGAGGGCAGGAGAAGGTGAACATGAACAGGGCACAATATATGCACATGTGTAAATGTCTCACTGAGTCCCATTAATTCATACAATTAATGGATGTAAATCATTATAATCAAAAGAGGAAAACAAAGGGGCTAGGACTGAGATTGAGGCCAAGTTAAAGATCTAATGAAGGTCAGAGTTTGGCGAGGTTACCCCAGGGACTCGGAAGGAATCATTTCTCAGCAGGACCCTGGCTGAGTAGAACTCTTCCCCTCCATAGCCAGGAAGGGCTGAAACTGAGCTTCATGGCTAGTTCTGAATCAGCTATGAGAGTGATGTTTGTGAGCTGAACTTTGTGGCATCAGTAGACTGAGATGCTCAGCAGTTTCCCACGTCTGCAGAATTGTTCACATACCACAGCTAAGTGAAGCTACAGCTAACATTCAAAGACATTTTTTGGAATTGTTATGGGACAGAGGGCAAAAAGCCTCTCCCAGAACTTACCTGCACAGGTTGGTTTCCTCAAGAGTATGTCAGTGAGAAATGGGAGTTGTTACAGGGCCCCTTCAAGATCTACCAAGGGATAGAAGCTAGGAAGCCTGTCCTCATGGCTCAGATAAGTGTGTGTCTTCTAGCATTGCCCAAAGAAGCAGGACAGTTCCCTGACTCTGCCAAATAGTGTCTGCAGCTGAGAACCTGGTCCCTTAGAGATTCGCTGTAGGTTAGAAGCTGGCAAGCTTGTCTGAATGGTGAGTTTTCTACAAGTTCTTTAAGTGGGTGAGATTACTCCCAAACTGCAGTAGAAAGTGACTAAAACTGAGATAGGGCCCTTCAGGATCTGCTGGAGCATGGAGGTTGGCTGGCAAGTGTGTCCCATTGCTTCAGAAGGGCCTTTCTCCCCATGTCATTTGTAAGCCTCTTTGTGCTAGCACCATGGTCTAGTGGGGTTAGAGTTGAGTTACAGAGTAACTTCTGATAACCCTGCCAGAAACAGTGTCAGCATACAGAAGAGCCTGTCTGTCCAGGCATGAGTGCGGGGGTTTCTTCCTGGACCCTTCCTGGTGCATGGTTTTGGTTACTGGCTCAAGATTAGCCTGGGAGAAGCCAAGGCCATTCATAGGCTTGAACCTGTTAGCACAAACATTGCATCTGCCACCTGCAAGTGAATCTACACTCTTGGGCCTGGATCTTGGGGGCCTGTCAGGATTTTACAACCTTCTACTTGAATCCAAAGCTTGCTGGTGGATCCATGTAGATTTCTTGTTATTGGAGAACATGAGTTGATGACCTCCTGTTTTACCTTCTTCTCAGAAAGTCCTAAAAACCACTTAGCTGTATGAGTGAATTGTATGATATGCAATTCATATCATATATATGATGTGATATGAGATATATAAGATATATCTCGATAAAACTATTGTTAAAAATATAGCTGTTAGTTTTATTGAGTCAGATAGTACTGCCAAAAGGGTTAAGATTTTAAGCAGTACATGTTCCTTATAGTGTACATATATAATGAGTATACACACCTGTGTCTGCACAAATAGTGTGTGTGACCCAAGCATAAGATATATTGTGCTAGTCATGATGTGTACATGTGAATTTTAGAGAAAGAAGAAGGACCTTAAAGTGAGAAAATGCCATGTACTGAGAAGCAGTTTTGAGCAAGATCTTTGTGGCTCTAGTGTGGCAAATTTGATGGGCTTTTGAATCCCTGAAAAGGTTGGCAAGTATCAGGTATTCCTTTTTCTATAAAGAAGACAAAGTAGAGATTTAATTAAGCAGGCTGTTAAGGAGGGATATTGAATTCTGTTCTTTGTAGTTAAAAATGTAGAGATATGAAAGGTGGCAAAACAAAAACATCTAAAAAAGAAATCTGTATATTATATCAGGAAGAGGTGATTGACATGGAGAATAGAGGCAAATGAAATAAGTGTAGATTTTCTTTTAACTATTTGGTGCTTTGTTTATTGCCCTGTGGAACATCAGCATCATGCAATATATGAATAACATCCTCAGTGCTAGATGAGGAATTTGGAAAATTGTTTTATAATTCCAACTGTGTCTCTTTCATCTTACATAAATAAGTAACTCTGTGAACACCACCTCCTTTTTCCTTTTCAGCCTCAAGTTGTCCTCCTTACCCTGTGAGGCTTGCACAGGATCAGTTGAGATAACATATATTCATTGCATTGTACTTATTAGGAATGTAACAAATGTTTGTCAGACTGAAGGAAAGGAAGGAATGAAAGTGCTTAGTAAACTTCAGAGTGAAACACATATGCAAGGAATTCTGACTAAGTGTGAAAACTATGAAGAATTATTTCATTGATACTATTTAGCTTATGAATGTTGTTGCTGTATTGGAAATCCATAGTAAATTTGGAGGTGTCTCTTGTATCAAGTATATTGTTATTATAATAACATTATACCTAGTGATGATTTGGGCAGTTTATAGTTGTAAGGATTGCAAATAAAAATCATGTTGTAGATGGATCCATTAGTGTTGCTTAGTTTGATTAAATGTTTTGCTGAGACTGCCTGTCAGAACTAATGTTCATTTGCCTGTGATCCTGGCAGCTCAGGAGGCTGAGTCAGCAGGATCACGAGTTCAAAGCCAGCCTTAGCATCTTAGTGAGATGTCTCTAAATAAAATATAAAAAGGGGCTGGGGTTATGGCTCAGTAGTTGTGTGCCCCTGAGTTCAGTCCCTGGTAACCACACACCCCCCCCCCATAAAAATAAAAACCCCACTAATGTTCATTAGTTAGGTATGGCTTGAGTATGAATGCAATATTCAGAACAATTCTATTTGATATGTTGTCATTGGGTTTGAGGTATCATTCTAGTATAGTTTCAGCAAAAACTGAAAATCTGAAATTGTCAACAGCACTGAGAAAGTTTCAAGTTCCAAAGCATTTCAGATTTGAGATTTTTTTAGATTATTAATGTTTACTTGTAATGTCTATGTTGATATTTTAAACTCCAAAAATTTCTGAAATCTGAAACAAATGGTATCCAGCCTTTGGCATTACAAATATCCAACCTATGTAACAAATTACTTATATCTTTGGCATTCAACAGTTCTTTCCATAGTGGAGACTGTGAGAAAGGAACATTTGCTTTCTCATTTCCTACTTTCTGCCATCTCTAAAGAAATTCAGACTCCTGTAGAATGCTTCTGATGTGAGCTTGATACCTTTTGTGAAGATTTCTGCTGCATATGAATTTGTTGTTTGGATTTTAAATCTCTTTCGTTATCTTGTTCTATCACTTAGGAGCTGTGTTCCCTAGGCAAATTAGTTGGTTGTCGAAACTTCCATTTCTGAACCTTCTATTTCCACATGGGAGCCATGATGGTACTTGCCCTGTCGTTTTGAGGAATGCACACTTGACATAACACTTGTCATGCAGAATACATTCTTTTGTTGTAGGCTGTTGTTTGAAAGGGAGAAGTGGAGGTTCTGAGGTTTTGACGTTTTTGTTTTTGATTCAGTTTTTTTTTTATCTAGACTTATAGTGTAGCTTCTGAAGGATTTTAAAAGCCATTCTGAATTATATTTTCAAATTGGACTCTTAAAATTTTATATATGCACAAAATGAGGCTTAAGAAACTTGGATTTTAGTGTTAATTGTTAGACCTTAGGTCATTGCCACTTCTTCTCATTAACGAAGGAATGGAACCCGTGATCTTCGATTCCAACCAGTTCTAAGATTCATATGATGGTATAGTACTCATTGTGTAATCCATTTCTTGTTCTTCTTCATTCTCTTACAAAGTTTGTGTCTTTAATCTTTACCATCTCTTTCTTCCCATCTCTATTTTCTTCTATTCATCTTTTCATACATTCTAAAAATTATCATGTACCTCTTGTGAGGTAAACACATATTAGGAGTTGTATGTACATGATTCAAAAATACCAAATATAGTTTCTGCAGTAATAGAATTTAGTTTGATGTGGGATGCCCATTTGGCACAATACATAATAATTATAAAAGATGATAACTGCTTGGAAAGAAAGTGTGGGTTAGTTGACACTATTTGAATGGCTTTCAAAGCAAATTTCTAGAAGATGGAGGCTCTGGACTGGTGGTGGATTGAGAGGTAGACTGGCACAGGAGACAAGGAGCCACATCCAGAAAATTCTGTGTGTTTTTCAGGTGCTTAGAAATTCAGTGTGGCTTGGAGTGTGGTGACAAAGAGTGACTGGAAAGGCCTGACAAGTTGGAGGCCAAGTGTCAGATTTTGTATTTCATGTTAAGCGCTACAGATAATCTGTGATAGATTTTAAATGATGACAAGTTGGGGATCTTTCTGTACTTCATTGGAGTTATAATAGCTGACAGTTTTGTTTGCTTTGTTGATACTTCCCACCCCAATTAATTTTGAGACAGTCTCACTAAGTTACTGAGGCTGGCCTCAAGTTTGTGAGCCACTTATCTCAGCCTCCCGAGTCACTGGGATTACAGAGGGGCACCACCTGAACTGGCCAAGCTGATAGTTTTCTAAAAATATATTTTAATTTACATTAATCTTAAACAGAATAGTTTAATACAACATAAGTGAGTGCAGTTGTAGTCTGTTCAAGAGCTAATTTGTGGCCAGAGGTATTTAATATCATATTTCTCTCAGAGGATTGATTTTCTATGTTTTTCTTCTGCATTTTTTTTTCTTTTTTCTACTGTGATTCACTGCCATCTGTGTACTGCCTTTGGTCACTTTTTCTTTTCCACATTGCTTTGCTCCTTGAAATGCTATGAGAGAAATATAGCAACTAACCATAGACCTTCAGACAGCAGATATGTCCTCGGCCTATGAGTCTGTGATTCTAAAGGTCTAGGAATTACAGATGAGTTAGAATACAGGGCCTCCTAGAATACTCAAGAGGAATGCTTTTCCCTATAGGAGTTCGAAAGCCAGTCAGTAAAACCAGTGTTACTGGTATATCTGATATAAGCACTGAGACCTTTACTGAGCTGATACAAATAGGAATATTCTGCTAATTCTTTTGTAGAACAGTCAAATGCACATCTCAGGTGTATTCATTGTGAGTAACACTGTGATAAGTAGCCAAGAGGCAGTGTTGTAATGAATGTAAAATGTACACACATTCCTTATAAAATTAATCTAATACAGTAAATACACCATATGCTTTTGGAAAGTCATTTTGGACAAGGTCCTGGTAAATACTGTCACACTTTTAAAATATAATTACATTTATATAGTGTGCAATGGAATATTATTCAGCCGTTTGAAAAGAAGAAATCCTGCCATTTACCACAACATGGATGGACCTGGAAGACATTATGTTAATTGAAATTAGCAACACACAGAAAGATAAATATTGTATGATCTCACTAGTAAGTGGAATCTTCAAAAGCAATGGGTAAAAAACCAAAAGGCTAGAAAATAAAGCAGTGGTTACTGTCACAGGAGAAGAGTGTCACTGAAGGTTCCAAGGAGTTCTCGAAAAGAAGAGGGAACTCAACTCAAGAATAATAGAGGTCTTAGCATACGTGAAGTAAAAGAATTTCAGACCTGTCAGAAATATAGAGGTTTATTGATTTAGGAACATGGATTCATGTTCAAGGGAGAGGGGGCAATTTAAGAGTCGGGGGCTTCTGGAGTAAAACAAGGAATATGCAAACAAGGGAGACTACAGGCCATGTAGAGAATAAGATACACATTTCGGGGGATCCTGGCTCTTCTTTTAAAGAAAACTTGGTGATGGGCAGGTATGGGAAGGTGTATAGGAATGATATCAGTCTGGCAATCTCAAGACTCAGAATCTTCAGGCTGACTGGGTCTTCATTGTCTGGTCAGTAGAGAGTTAATTAAATTTTAGGTTTTTTAAAAAAACATTGAATCTCTTAATTGGTTTTTTTTGGAGGGTTTAATTAACAGTACAGGCACATTTATAGATTTCCTAGGAATTCGGGAATGACAGGTCTGAAAGAGTATGTGGAAATTCTGAATTAAAATTATCTTTTTTTAAAATATTTCCTTTCTCTCTCTGTTTTGTTGTTGTTGTTGTTGTTTTTTTTTTTTTGGGGGGGGGTCATTTTTCTCCGTTTCCAAGATCAAGATAGGGGTAAAGATATGAGGAGATGTAGCTCAAGGAATGCAAGCTAGCAGATAAATAGGATAAGTGAGTTTAAATATCTAACAAACAACATGAGGACTGTAGTTTTATAATAGCTTATTATTGTTTTTCACTATTTTTACAAGTACTTACAGCTTCTGTTGCTAAAGAGGGGGAAATGGGATAATTATGGGAGATGGTCAATATGTTGTTTTCACATAGTAATCATTTTACTGTTTATTTGGATGTCATAACATTATGGTACTTTAAATATACTCGATAACATTTATTACAAAATAATTATATTATACTTTTGAGTGTAGACAGATTTTAAATATTTTAAAATATAATTATTTAAAACTATAATTTTTTTTTTACAAATTATTAACTGTTCACCTACAAACTATTGGCTGGAAACTTACTATTTTTAGCTCAAATTGGGAATATCTGGAAACATTTTGATGTAATGGTTGAAAATATGGTTGTTAACATTGTGAATCTGAACCCTGGTCCCGTGGCCATGTCTTAGTTCTCTCTGCTGTGAAATGAAGATAATATTACCCACTCTTTGTTGTTATAGAAGTTAATAATATATTGTATGTAAAACTCTGAATATAAAACCTGGAATATATTAAACACCTAATAAATGTTCATCCATTCATATGTATTTTTAATACCTAACTACTATGTGTAACTATAAAACTAGTTTTTTAAAAAATCATAGGGCAAGAGCTGGGTTTTGAAACCTTAATCTGAATAATCCTTTAATACTTCTTCCCTTTCTAACTTGATTTTACTTGAAGTGAGCCAATTTGGAAAGTAATGAGAGATGAAGCTGAAGGAGCAGGAAGGAGACCCTGGAGAAATGGTCTTGAGGTGGTTCTGACGGGTTGTTCTCACCTGTGGATTATGGTGAGGGAATGCAGAAGCTGCGCTAAGAAACAGGAGGCTCTCACCGTGATCCAGACAGAGTTACCTGTGACAAAACTTCCCTTCACCCTGAAAACCTGTCTATCCCTGAAAAATTAGAAAAAAATCTTGCTTTTTGTTACAGTGATCAAATGTTGAAGAGCCTAACACCTTGGTGTTTTTAGGAAGGATGTGTGGGTACATGTTTGTAATGAAAATTTTGCCATCATTTGTCTGTACGTGGTTTTGATTTAGGAGTCCAGCTTATACAGCTAAAACCACTCGCTGTGCTGTCAGTCCCAAGTCAGGTTACATCTCTCTCTCTCTTTTTTTTCAATATTTATTTATTTATTTTTTTAGTTGTAGTTGTGCACAATACCTTTATTTGTTTGTATGTGGTGCTGAGGATCGAACCCAGGGCCTCACGCTTCTAGGCGAGCGTGCTACCACTGAGCCACAACGCCAGCCCAAGTTACATCTCTTAGTGGTCATGCGACTTTGGGAATGTGATAACCACTTTTCTGAGTGCTGGGTTCCTTATTTGTAAAGTGGACTTCTGATGATTTTTTAAAAATTGGTGATAATGTCTATGACACCCTTCGCACAGTGCTGCTGTTTAGTAGGCACTCTACTAGTTTTACCTATGGTCAGCATTATTTAAGTCCTGTTTATTTAACTTCATTGTGATGGGGCTTTGATTACAAAGGGAATTTGTATTTTAACAATAAATAGTGAAATAAGTTTTGAAAATTGATTACAGATTCTTTATATTAAGTTGTTCTGATCATGGCTCAATTTTAATGATTGATATTTTTTAATAGTAACATTATTTAAAGAGTTTTTTGCCAGTTTCTTCATATTTTCTACTGTTTAATGATCTTCAAATTAAATTGTATATTTTATGTGAGAGTGATTGGAGGGAGAATAATTTAGGATATTGATTTGACCTAATTCAATATAATTTACTAATTTTCACTCAGTGCATGCTAAGTACTTAAATATATCCTGATTGGATACAGAGAAACAAATCTCTCTTCCCTCAATGGGTTCTCACATTAGAATTTACTTGGGTTTTTTTTTTTTTGTTTTGTTTTGTTGTTTTGTTGTTGTTTTTTTTTTTTTTGGTGGAGAGGAGGAGGTTGCAGAAGATCAGACATCCAAACACCTTGCAGAAGTGCTGTGGAGATTGGGAAAGCTCAATTGTGAGTAGTTGGGAAAGAAGGATGAATAGACAGAGAAAAGAGAATATTTAATGCATTGAAACTCCACGGCAATGGCGAGTATATGACATTATGTATTTGTCAAAACCCGTAGAATGCACAGCATCCAGAGTAGACCCTAGTATAAAGCAGGTGATGATGTGTTGATATAGGCTGATCAGTTAAAGCCACCACTGTGATGGGGATGTCAGTAGTAGAGAGCAGTGTGTGAGGTCAGGGCCTAATGGGCATTGTCTGTGTTTGTGCTCAGGTTTTGTTGTTGTTGTTTTGGGTACTGGTGATTGAACTTGGGGTACTCGACCACCGAGCCACATCCCCAGTCCTATTTGTATTTTATTTAGAGACAGGTTCTCACTGAGTTGCTTAGCACCTCGCTTTTGCTGATGATGGCTTTGAACTTGTGATCCTCCTGATTACAGGCGTGTGCCTCCATGCCCAGACTTATTAATTCAAAAACTTTTATTGCTTTGGAGTTAAAGTAACCATATAAAGAAGGTGATTTTTATAGAGTATATAAAATATATGTTGTTGAGAATATTCTATTTAAATAGTGGCCATTTTGCAAAAGATTTCTATATTTTCCTAGATTTCACTTGGCTTTTTAATGCACCTTGGTTTCAGTGGTAGATCTAGGTTCTGATTCCTTCTGCCTCCAAGAAACTTGTGACTTTGGAACCATCCGAGGACCTTGCTAGCACTAGTCTGCAGAGAAGTGCTTAGGGAAATAGAAGAGCTGTGTTCCCATCATTTTAATGGAGGTTACGGGACCTGAAGTAGCCTAAGTCACCTGGAACACCATTTCTATGCTCTGGACCATTTACTTTTTGAGCTGTTAATTTAGAATGCTTTGGAGTAGAGTTGTATAAGACTCAAAATAATCTTCACATCTTTTTCCCCCTTAACAATCATTTCATTCAATAGGCATGTATAATAATTTGATTTTTAAAGCATTTAGTTTTTACAAGGTTTTTTTTTGTTAATACATCTGTTTTCTAAAGAAAGTAACCGATGTATACATATAACAGGATAAGTAGGAATGTGGGCGAGGTCTCCACTTGCCTGCTTAGGCTTTACAAGGGGTGAAATGTATATATGAGCTTTCTCCAGTGATAAAACTGTAACACTTTCTTGGGGAAGAAAAACAGGTTTGCAGCACCATCTACAGGCTACCACAGAGGAAAATTTTGTGTATAGCTCTTACATATAGAGAACTTGTGGAAAAGGGAATTAAAAAGCTTCATACTCCCTCCTTTAAATGTATTATCTATAAAACTTGCTAATTTCAGTATTTTTTTTTAACCTCTCATTGACTTATTTCTCAGTATGTCTTTAGTTATCTTGAACTAGTTGGATATTGACCTGATGATTAGCTGTGTGTTTTCATTAGGATCTCTGTTTTCATCCCCTTACTTAACAGGTTTCTTTTCCTCTCTGCAGTAGTGTTTAATTGTGAAATTCCTGTGGACCCCCCAGCAGGGTAGTGGATAATGGTCTGCTTTATGAAACCTGAGGCAAAAAGAGGCAGAAAGCCTTCCAGCAAGTGATGTTCCTTCTTAGCTTTTCTGATGCCCACAGGATTCATTGCATCATTTACTTTCATTCTGGGAGAAAAAAGAAATGTAGACATTCCAGGGCTGCTTCAATGTATGTATATGTGTTGTTTAACTCTTTTTGTTTAATGACATTTTTATAGTACCTGTTAAGCTCAAAATGATCCAAGTCTTTTCTGTCACCAGAATTCTATGCTTTTGTAATCAGAAATAATTTGAGAGCATGCATTATTATTTTATGAAAGAATCTGGAAAACTTGTAAGTTACATGTTAATAATAGAGGGGGTATTTTATTTCCAAATACACCACATAATCTTTATCTTGGTTTTTTTTGTTTGTTTAATTTTGTGTTCCCATTGGTAAAGCAAATTTTATTGAATACTTTGAATGATTGGTTTATAAAATATTCATGGTATTAGCAGAGTTGCAACTTTCTGTTAGAAATAACATATTAAAATTAACTTAATAATTGATAAATCATTGTAAATCATTGGTGAAATTGCTTATTCACTCAGTTATTTCTTATTGGCAAATGGTTAGGAGTTACTGGAGTGCACAGAGAACAAGGTGTCAAAAATTGCATTAAACATTGCTAGAAGCCACCCCCCTCCTGAGAAAAGATGGAGCATAAATTATAAAGAGGAGAAGAATTTTACTGGAACAGAATTATTTCTTCTCTTCTTTATAATTTATATAGTTCATTTGGGCATAATTTATATGCATATGTAGTAAAATAGTGTGCTAAACTAAAGGGAAATTCACAGGATTGAAAAACTGATGATAAAAATATTAAGGTGCTCTTCAAACAAATGAAGCAGAGCCTAACACACTGGAACCAGGAGAGATGTGTTCTTTACATTTGTGTAACTCAGCTGCTGATGGTTTACATTGATGAAAGACTCGGCAATTTTTCCATTTTTTAAAGAACTCACTATTTTCAGTGTGTAAAAAAATTATTCATGAATCAATGGAATATTTCTCTGAAAAACAAGAATGAAATACTCATCCTTATTTGAGTAGAGGTTTTAAAATGAGGCATTGCTGTAGTTCTGTAGCTAGTATTTTCCCCTGTTTTTCTCGCACCAGATGGCACTGTTTAGTTCTATTTCACAGTCTTGTTCTGGAACTTTCTTTGGGAGAATCTGTTCTAATCTGAGCTCGCCAGTATACCTCAGTGTTCTGCATAACGTCTTTACAAATACTTGCCATTCACTCAGAATTGAAGCTGTTTATTAGAGATCCTGTGGTTGTTTTCCAGTTACAGGTTTGCTGTGAGGTGAGCCTGAAAACCTGGCTAATAGAAACCCATGTGACAGAGGTCTGCCAGTATTTCTCACAGAGATAGGTTGCAGCAGTGTGAATGTCAGCATTCTCACAAGCCAGTCTAATTATCTGACACGTTTTGAAATTGTTTTATGAATAAAAGTGGAGCTACCATTATATGGGCATAAATGTTTTGTAAAGTGTTGCAGAATTTAAAATACTTCATGATAATCTGTTGAACTGTAGATTTATCCACTTAAATCAGTTTAAGAAAATGAAATTCAAAGAACTATTTTTGACATGCCTGTTTATGCTCAAGTCTGGCTTACAAAGAAAATCTAAGACCTCTAAGGCATCATGCATGAGTGTGGCAGGCTCATGTAGAGGTGCCCCAGTTTGATTGTGTTCACTGTGAACCACCCTTGTTTGGGGGGAAGGAAGAGTTAGCTTTAATGAAAATGCCAGGATCATATTGTAAGGCTTACACTCTTTTGCTCTTCCTTTCTCTTTTCTCCCCTCCTCGCCTGTCTCCCATTTTTGAACAATACAGAAACACTGGACATAATTATAGGATAAATTTCATCAAGGTTGCTTCCCCATGTACTACTGTCTTTTATGATGAAAATTTTTTATTTGTAAATTTTGAAGCTCCTTGAAATTCACCATTTTTTGAATACTTTGCCTTTGTACTGTCCTCCTTGCGTTTCATGGCTTCTGTGCTCTCTGAGCGGTGACACAGTTTGTAGGGTGGGAGTAGGGATGGAGAACACTGAAAGCTGGAGTGATGAACATGAAAGGAAAGCTGCCTATTTCTGCATTTAAGGAAGAAGGGTTAATTTGTGATGTTTTTAGCCACCTCTTCTTCTGTGCCTCCTGTGCCCCTGCACACAACACTGACAGGAAGGCAGGACATCTCTCAGCACACTGTGCCCTCCTGCTACTGGAGAGGTGGCAGGACACCTGTACCTGCAAGGCACAGGTCCTGCAGGCTGAGCTCAGCTCTCTCCAGGCACTGTAAGCACCGGACAGGCTGCTCCCATAAATCAAGTCCTAGATTTTATTAGAGTGTTTATGTAACCTCAGCTTATGTGCTGTAATTCTTTGCTGTGTTACATACAGTAATTCCCAAAAAGGAGGTTTGCTCTTTTTCACTGTAAACTTTCTAGCACAGGCTTTCATTTGGATGTTCTCCCTTCCCCGCCCTCTGCCCTTGGTGATGGGGTCACGGTAAGGTGATGCAGAATGTCACAACCGTGGATTGCTCTCTACTGACTTTGTAAATCACAGAATCCCACATAGGTAAAATTCTGTTTATGTTATCCCTACTCTTAAGTGATGGGAAAACCCTTTCACTCAAATTAACTTTTCATACTTTAAAGTCTATAAAGAGCCAGTTTAATTGTTGAGTAAATGAAACATAAAGGGGGAAAAACAGCCTTTGCCATCCATGAAAGCCTCTCCCCTCTCCCTACCCAATCTAATGTTGTTAGATTGGAGTTGATTCCTAAGAGAAAATTGAGATTGTCATTTTAGGGTGAAATTGACTTTTTTTTCCAGAATTTAAAAATCATTTGTTCTTTTTAGTTATACATGGCAGTAGAATGTATTTTGACATACATACATGGAGTATAATTTCCCATTCTTGTATTTGTACATAATGTGAAGTTACACTCGTGTTTTATTCATATATGAACGTAGGAAAGTTATGTCTGATTCATTCTACTGTCTTTCCCATTCCTATCCCTCCTCCTATCCCCCTGTCCAATCTGGTGAACTTCTACTCCATCCCCCTGTGTCCCGCCCCCATTGGGAGTCAGCATCCAAATATCAGAGAAAATATTCAGTCTTTGGGTTTTGGGGATTGGCTCATTTCAGTTAGCATGATAGCCTCCAGTTCCTGCATTTACCGGCAAATACCATAATTGTGTTATTTTTTATGGCTGAATAATATTCCACTGTGTATATGTACCATATTTTCTTTATCCATTGATCTATTGAAAACCATCTAGGTTGGTTCCATAATTTGGCTATCGTGAATTGAGCTGCTATGAACATTGATGTGGCCTCGTCACTGTACTATGCTGATTTTAGTCTTTTGGGTATATGCCAAGGAGTGGGATAACTGGGTCAAATGGGGGCTCCATTCCAGGTTTTCTGAGGAATCTCTAGAGTGGTTGCACCAACTTGCAGTCTCACTAATAATGTATGACTGTATCTTTTCTCCCACATCCTTACCAACATTTATTGTAACTTGTATTCTTGATACTTGTCATTCTGACTGGAGATGAAACTTCAATGTAGTTTTGATTTGCATTTCTCTAATTGCTAGTGAAGGTGAACCTTTTTTCATATATTTGTTGACTGATTGTGTTTCTACTTATGTGAAATGTCTGTTCAGTTCTTTTGCGAATTTATTGATTTTTTTAAAAAAAAATAAATGACAGTGGAATGTACTACAATTCTTATTACACATGTACACCACAATTTTTTTTATATCTCTGGTTGTATACAAAGTATGTTGACACCAATTGTGTCTTCATACATGTGCTTTGGATAATGATGTCCATCACATTCCACCGTCCTTGCTAATCCCCTGCCCTCTGCCTTTCCCTCCCACCCCTCTGCCCTATCTAGAGTTCATCTATTCCTCCCATGCTCCCCCTCCCTACCCCACTATGAGTCAGACTGCTTATATCAGAGAAAACATTGGGCATTTGGTTTTTAGGGATTGGCTAACTTCACTTAGCATTATGTTCTGCAATGCCATCCATTTACCTGCAAATGCCATGATTTCATTCTCTTTTATTGCTGAGTAAAGTTCCATTGTGTGTATATGCCACATATTTTTTTGATCCATTCATCCACTGAAGGGCATCTAGGTGGGTTCAACAGTTTAGTTATTGTGAATTGTGCTGCTATAAATATTGATATGGCTGTGTCCCTGTAGTATGCTGTTTTTAAATCTTTTGGGTATAGACTGAGGAGAGGAATAGCTGAGTCAAGTGGTGGTTCTTTTCCCATATTTCCAAGGAATCTCCCTACTGCTTTCCATATTGACTGCACCAATTTGCAGTCCCACCAGCAATGTGTGAGTGTACCTTTTCCCCCACATCTTTGTTAACACTTATTGTTGTTTGTCTTCATAATAGCTGCCATCCTGACTGTAGTAAGATGAAATCTTAAAGTGGTTTTGATTTGCACTTCTCTAATTGCTAGTGATAATGAAATATTTGTTGATTGATTGTATGTCCTCTTCTGAGAAATGTCAGTTCAGGTTCTTGGCCCATTTGTTGATTGGGTTATTTGTTTTTTTCAGTGCTTAGCTTTTTGAGTTCTTTATATAGCTTAGAGATTAGTGCTCTATCTGTGTGAGGGGTAAAAATTTGCTCCCAGGATGTAGGCTGTCTGTTCACCTCACCGATTGTTTTTTTTTTCTTCTGTGAAGAAACGTTTTAGTTTGATTCCATCCCATTTATTGATTCTTGATTTTAATTCTTGTGCTATAGTAGCCTTATTAAGGAAGTTGGGGCCTAATCCCACATGATAAAGATTAGGGGCAAAGATCTACCTTGCTCTTGGATAGGCAAAATGAATATTATCAAAATGACCATACTTCCAAAAGCAGTATACAGATTTAATGCAATTCCGATCAAACTCCCAATGGCATTCCTCATAGAAATAGAAAAAGCAATCATGAAATTCATCTGGAAAAATTAGAGACCTGGAATAGCTAAAGCAATCCTTAGCAGGAAGAGTGAAGCAAGTGGTATCACTATGCCAGACCTTAAACTATACTACAGAGCAATTATAACAGAAACAGCATGGTATTGGCACCAAAACAGACTGATAGACAAATGGTGCAGAATAGAGGACACAGAGACATACCCACAAACTACAATTATCTTATATTACACAAAGGTGCCAAAAATATGCATTGTAGAAAAGATAGCATCTTCAACAAATGGTGCTGGGAAAACTGGAAATCCACATGCAACAAAATGAAATTAAACCCCTATTTGTCACCATGCACAAAACTCAACTCAAAGTGGATCAAGCACCTAGAAATTTAACCAGAGACTCTGCGTCTGATTGTTCTTTGGGGGGGGGGTTATATACATATCCTGGAAATTAATGCTCTGAGGTGCAGGTAGCAAAGATTTTTGAAATTGACTGGTAACTGAGGAAATTGCTAGGGTAAGATGAACTGATTCACCTGGATTTCAAGTAGATCACCACAGAGATTTAAATGTTTGTTGGGAGTGCCATTTGACTTCACCACAGCGTTTTTTTAAGAAGTCGTTATGTGCTTTTACTCATCTTCCTTCCAGCCTCACTTTTGTCCCTAGAGAGAACAGGTTATATGACTGGAGCTAAGGACATGTTATTGGACCCACTCTACTTGGTGGTCTGCATTTCCCTTATCAATTAATGGCTGATCATCACTGCAGCTAGGAGGTATTATATAGGTTTGTTCTCTTTATTTCTAGTTTAAAGAAGATGTTTAATCACAGGGCAGAGTTTACGAAGGTCATGTGTGAATTGTCACTTTTTTGTATTTACTTTATAGAATTTGTGTGCTTTAGAACTATGATGTTCAGTATTGTAATCACTAACAACGTGTTGCTATTGAGCACTTGAAATATGACTAATTCTAATTGAAATATGCTGTTAGTGGATCTGGGGTTGTGGCTTAGTGGTAGAGTGCTTATCTAGCATGTGTGAGGCACAGGGTTTGATTCTGAGCACCATATGAAAATCAATAAAATAAAAGTATCATGTCCATCTACAACTAAAAAAATGTTCAGGAAAAACAGAAATAAGCTATTAATGGAAAATTCACAGTGAATTTTGGAGCTGTAGTATGAAAACAAAAATGCATAGTATTACTTTAATGATCTGTTGATTACATGTTGAAATAATAAAATTGAATATATGGGGTTAAATAAAATATATCATTAAAGTTAATTTTACTGTTCTATTTTTTAAATGTGGCTAGTAGAAAAATATACAATTTTAAATATGACTCATATTTGTGAGTCTCATCATTATTGATCTCTTCTGTTTCAAATATGTGTGGCCCATGAAAGGGAATAAATAACAGACTAATAAACTTTCCAAAGTCATATAATGATATGCTGTCTTATAAAGTATCGATATTCAAATTATTGATAAAATATGAGTAGAATGAGAATCTTGTAGTCTCAAAATTTATGAAAAAATAATGACTAGAATACCTTTGACTGAAATGTCATTCTTTTTAACCTTTTAAGTTTTCCTTTTGGCTTCTCAAAAGAGCTATTGCATCAGATGGGGTGTAGGGTGAAGAAGGTGGACTCTGGGTTGTAATCCCAGATTAGCCACTAATTGTTTATGTAATCAGAGGCAAGTTATTCAAATTCCCTGTTCCTCAACTTCCACATATGTAAAGTATAGGTAATAGAAGGCACACCCTAAAAGGTTCTGCAAATTAAATAACAGGAAGGGTCTGAAGCACAGTGGAGCATGAACATTCTATGGAAGTATTATGTAAGCATCAGCCATTGCAGTGATGAATATTCTCGAAGTTGTCATCATTCTGTTGTTAAAGTATTACAAATTTACTTTAGGTTATTCAAATATAAGTCCTATTCTTATTAAGAAAATGGAAACTTTTGACTTTCAGCAGTTACTAACATTTTTGTTGAAACTTAAAAGCAGCAAGCAATAATTAAAAATGGGGAAGTAAATGAACAAAAAGGGGAGCTAATTTATTGGGGCACATGATCAGAATTTTCTGTGAAATGAGACCTGTGGCAGTTGTAGATCATACTCGTTTTTGTACATGGCGCAAATCAGTACTACTGTGTTTTTAAAAAAATCATGCTTTCCTGTCAGTTGTATTAGTCAGCATTTGGGAGAGGAAGGATGTTATCTTTATATTCATTATGTCGTAATAAGGAGGTGATGCCTTCATAATCCTGGGTCATAGAGCGACTGCTGTATTCTCTTAGGATTATTTGAATTTTAGTGTAGTGCATGTATATATTTTTAAATATAAGTTTATAACGTTTCCAGAATGTTCTCTAATAGGGCTAAGTAATCTGATAATCAGTTTTTATTTTGCTCATTAAAATTTGTGGTCTAGTTAAGCCCTGAGTAGCTCTAGAACTTTTCTTGTGCTAGCGCAGTTGATAGGTGAGGTATGATGGTGGTAAGCATACCATATTGAAGTGGATTTTGTGATGAAATATGTTGATGAGGTTCATCCATGAATGAATCTTTTTAGCATAGAAGATAATCCCTAAGAAGAAGCATATCATCAGAAAACTGAACAAGAAGGCTGTGACCATGACTTCTTCACAGCACAGAAAAAGGCCAGAGAGCTAGGTTACAGAAGTACTCTGAGAACCCATGTTGGACAGACTGACACTTGGAGGGAATTGGCTTGTTTCCTCAGGGAAACTTGGAGCAGGGCTTTCCAATCCCATCTAGCCAGTGTGGGGCCAGGAAGGGAGAGGAGAAGCGCAGAAGCTTCCTTTAACACAGCTGCAGAGACCAGCAGATCAGATTAAAACACCAGCAAGCATTTTCAGTAAAGGAGATGAAGCACTGTAACTCAAGTTGTGCACAGAAAGCCATCCTGTGACTCCCATAGCTGGCTACCACCCCAGGTGACCCCAGATGCAGGGGTGCCTGCAGAACAGTGTTTGGTGCCGGGGACTCTGAGAGGGATGGCCATGGTTGGACCCCCCTTCTCTGTGCACAAAAGGGTGGGTCAGAGGTACAGCTCTTGCATTCCAAGTCCAGGAGCCCTGGGCAAGCCCTGCTGAGCCACATCCAGGGCTCAGGGCAAGGAAAGCTGGGAGCTGTCTATGTCCAGCCTGCAAGTTCAGGTCCCAAGTCCTCTCTCTGTTTCAGCGGAGGGGTGAGGCTCCTTTGGTTCAGAGCCCCTACTGGAGCTCTAGCACAGGCCAGGTAGGTGATGGCAGCAACAGTGCCCAGTTTTCTGAATTGGTGGACTGGGGGGCATTTTTTTTTCAACATGATGCCTTTATTTTTATGTGGTGCTGAGGATCGAACCGGGTTCCGTCCATGCTACGCATGTGCTCTACTACTGAGCCACAATCCCAGCCTGCATTTTTTTTATTTGAAACTACAGACCACCCATGGAGAAGACACAACCACAGGTCCTTGTTCTGCAGATAGCCACCAGACTGTGTTCCATTTGGAAGAGAACCCTTGGGAGGAGACCCACTCTACCTAGAGTGAAAGTCTGGAACCCTGCATTCTGAGTTCTTGTTCGCAGTAGAAACAGCCAACAGACATAGCACCTCACCCTGTTCCCCAGCATGCAACCTCATGAGAATCAACCATGAGGGTGGATCTTGAACCCTAACACCTCTGGGGACATCCAAAACTGAAGAGTGATGGACATCTACTAAACGACCCTCAAGATTCCAAATCCTGTTGAAGTCCAAGCCAGGAAGACTCCAGAATCTTTCTGCCTTGGCATAGTTGACTATAAATACCTCTATGTCAACTTTGATCATAAATATATATTTTTTTCGTTTTTGTTTTTATAGTTGTTACCCTGGTATTGATATTGTGCCCTTACCTGATTATATTTCTTCTAATGATTTAAAGTTATCAGTTGGAATCAGTTTCAATCTCTGTCTCTGTCTCTGTCTCTGTCTCTTTATGTCAGTTTTAAACTTGCTCCTCCTACCCTTTTCCTTTTTTATTTATATATGTTAGAAGAATGCATTACAATTTTTTTGCACATATAGAGCACAATTTTTCATATCTCTGGTTGTAAACATAGTATATTCACACCAATTTATGTCTTCATACCTGTACCTTGGATAGTAATGATCATCATATTCCACCATCATTAATTACCCCATGCCCCCTCCCTTCCCCTTCAACCCCTCTGCCCTATCTAGAGTTCATCTATTCCTCCCATGCTCCCACTCCCTATCCCAGTATGAGTCAGCCTCCTTATATCAAAGAAAACATTTTGCATTTGGTTTTTTGGGAATGGTTAACTTCACTTAGCATTATTTTCTCTAACTCCATTCATTTACCTGCAAATGCCATGATTTTATTCTCTTTTATTGCTGAGTAATATTCCATTGTGTATATGTGGCACATTTTAAAAATTTATTCATCTACTGAAGGGCATCTAGGTTGGCTCCACAGTTTAGCTATTGTGAATTGTGCTGCTATAAACATTGATGTGGCTGTGTCCTTGTAGTATTCTATTTTTAAGTCCTTTGAGTATAGACTGAGGAAAAGGATAGCTGGGTCAAATGGTGGTTCCATTCCCATATTTCCAAGGAATCTCCGTACTGATTTCCATATTGGCTGCACCAATTTGCAGTCCCACCAGCAATGAGTGTACCTTTTCCCTACATCCTCGCCAACACTTATTGTTGTTTGTCTTCATAATAGCTGATATTCTGACTGGAGTTTTTGGGTTAGATCCATCTTGAGTAAAGGGTGGAGGTGGTTTGAAAGTAAGCCCTCCTGCTCCAGCTCTGTTATTAGTTGGCCACCTTGCCCCCCTGGTGAGGCTGTTTCTCAGCTCCAAACTGAAGTTTTATTAGCATGAAATCTTGGAACTAGACCCATAGATGTTAAATGTCACTAGTTAAATTTGAGGTTTGAGATAATTTCTAATTTTTGTTCCTTGTGCTCTCTGGGATCCTTTTTACCCTCACCATCTGTATTGAATAACTAATTAAAGTGATTATTCATAAAATACTAAGATGCTCCTGCCAGTCCTTCCAAAGTGCTTTTTTTGAACAAATGTGATTTGTAGCTCATTTTGAATAGCTGGCCTGACTTCTAAATGAATGCAGTATCTTTAGCTCTAGCGAGGTGATCTGTTCGTTTTTTAGACTACCTTGAGAGCAGAGCTGTCCTATTTGATACTGTTGCCTGAAGGCCTGTACTGACTTTGCAGTCACAAAATGGTGATCTTCTCTGGTGCTCATCTCCTAAATAAATGCATACCAGATTTTTGGACTGACTTCCCCCTCTTAATATTAGAAAGAAACACAAGAGAACATCCAGTTACAGAAAGGAAATCATGGTCAGAATAAATACACTGTTTGATGGCAAACTTAAAAATTTGCTTTTGGAATCTAATAGCTGTAGGCAAGATATATTTATTGAAACCAAGATTTAAGTGTGGCTTATTATGTTTATGGAGTATTTTAATACTACTTTCCTTTAAAATGAGTTTTTAATTTTGGAAAGAGAATTCAGATTTGTTCCCAATGTAGAAATAACTGGACATCATGGGAGGGGCTATAGTTTGGGGTTTGTATGAGTAAGATTCTGTTTACCCACTATAGTCATTGGCTGGTCCAGATGGAATTTATGGAGTGAAACTTAAAACTAGTGCTTGTGTGCTACAATTTGTGGTCATAACCAGCAATCAATTTAGAAAGAGGTGGGACAGAGAAGTCACAGGTTATAGGTTAGTGTTGCACAGTGCTGCGTGACATGCAGACTGAACTCAATACTGCACTGCATGCCAGAGTCCAGCTTCTGGTATGAAGCTTGCTGTTAATGGCTAAATTCTGGAAATCATTAACTACCCTCTCTTTCTTTCCTTTATTCATTTTTTCTTCCATTCTCCACCCCCCAGCCCCCTTTTCAGTGGGGAGTAAACCCAGGGCCTTGTACATGGCCAGGAAAGTGCTCTGCTACTACTGAGCTACAGCCCGGCCCTATTAACTCTTTCAATGGAAGAATGTAATCTATTTTTGATAGGAAGTTTCTAGTATATTGATCATATAGAACAATTGCTGGGGGGGTGAAGACTAATATTTCCTATGTAGTCAATCCTAATTCTTTATGCTTCAAGAGGGGTATTTTGTCTATTTTATACCAGTAAATTCTCCCCACACCTTATGAGGTGCAGATGGTGTTGTAGTCATTTTAGAGGTGGTTGAGATCACATTTGTAAGTAAGTCATGCAGGGTGACTTCCTAGGGTCGTATACAGTTTTCACTGCATGAGGACAGAAGACTCAGGTAGCAGAGAAGATGAGGTTGACCCAGAGAATTTGTGCTAAACCTCAGTAGGCCCTGGTTGGTTAGTGACTGAGTTGGGATTTGAATCAGGATTAGAATTGGGATTAAAATCCTTTGAGTTGGGATTAGAATCTTTTCTAGTTCCAAAGCTCTTGTTTGTTGTAAGTATTTGATGTTCCTGCCTCATATAAGAGAGACATTATTCCTGTATGAATCCCTGATTATTAAAACTGAACATTATTCCTCTATGAGTCCCTTTATTAAAACTGAACTTATTTTGTACAATGCAGAAGTAACATTGGATGACCTAAACTTGTTAGAAGACAGATGTTAAATTCTTAATTTTTATCTTATCCTGGAGGCAGGCACGTGTTAGGTACTCCAGTTTACTTGATAAACTTTATAGTTTTTCTTGTTAATACATGGACTAACATGAATATTATTTTTTATACAAAGGTCTGGTAGAGATTAATTTTTATGTAAGAATGGAATAAATAATTTATTCTAGAGTATAGACTTGAATTATCTCCAGGGAGGTAGGAAAGTCTTTTAAGATGAAATAGGATCAACATACACTTAGGGACTCATATTTTGATCTAATTCCATGGGTATTACTTGGCCAAATATTTATAGTAATATACTTAAAATAACTCAAAAAATTATCCATAAAGCAAAAAAAAAAATTCTAAAAAAGGCTTTTTGCAAACTGTTTTTTTTTTTCTTTCACCACGATTCTATTCAAAACTATTTCTTCAAACATCCCCTGTGATGTTGGGTGGTTTTATGACCTTTACAGACATAGTTAGAGCCAGGATTAGAATCTAGGGTGCTTATTTCCAAGTCCTATATGCTTTCATGAAATAATACCAGAAAAGAAAACAAGAAAAATGATTTGAGATGAGTAATAGTTCAGAATAGATGAAATTTTTCTAGTACCCTTAAATTAATTGCTCACTTTCCCTGTGTTCAGCACTACACTGGTTCCTTCAAGGATGTAGACATCTGCTTTCTAGGAAATTATAGATAAAAATCAATACTTTTTATAATATAAAAAGAGAAATTGCAATAACAATAAAAATACTTTTCTTAACTAGGCATGTCCACATTTCTATGTGTTTTATTTCTCCTAGAAATCATATTCCAATCCCCTGAGTTGTAAAGAGGGAGGAGTTGTTCTTTGCTTAAGAGGCATCTACTCTAGACCTTTCTGGTGACAGTAATTAAGAAGGGTTTTCTACCTAAATTGATGGCTTTTCTATGTAACCGTGTCCACCACCTGCAGGCCAGGTAGCAGGATGAATAATGAACTATAAAATCGAGGCCAGCACAGTGCATTTTCTTTGGCATTGGAAATTTCCGTGTGATTTTGCATATTCACAACTGTCCTTTATTGTGGCAACTGCTATTTTGGATGCTTTTCAGTACTCAGAAACTGGAAACCAGACACCCAAATTAGTAAAATAGGAATTATATATGCTTTTGTGAGATGCTTATATTTGTGTACCCAACTTGCAGTGAAAACAAGCAGATATAGTTTATATGTGTCCAGGAGGTCCCTTCACATGAAACCAAAAGAAAGCCCTTTTTCTCCGCTTGGCACTGTCCAATACAAGTTTCTGTGTAGTTGGATAATTCTTATGTCTGAACTACTTATTTCAGTAGTCACCAGACACAGGTGCAGTTGACATATGATTAGTGTCACTGAGGAACTGAATTTTGAATTTTATTTTAAATGTAAACTTGAATGGGTGAGTGTGTCTAGTAACTACCACATTGAGTATTGCAGGCACCCACGTGTTTCTTTCTCCTTTATTTACTTTTTAAGTTGACATTTTGAATTTATATTTAAAAATCCATATCTTTATTTGCTCATTTTCATCTTATTACCAACTCAGTTCCTTGGCTCTCTTTCTCCCTTTTCCTTTTCTGTCTGTTCTTTCTCTCCTTGTTTTCTTCACTTTTCTCTGCCTCTTTTATAGGCCTCCTGTAAGTACATCAACATGGCCATTTATTATGGTCTTTCACTTGGTTCATCTTGCCCGAGTTCTCCTTCCTTCCACAAGATGTGCAGGTATTTGCAGATAGACAGTGACTGCCAAAAGCTCCTGATATCCTTCTCACGTAATAAAAACAAAGCCAGAGGAGGGGCTGGGGTTGTGGCTCAGAGCTAGAGTGCTCGAGTAGCATGTCCAAGACCCTGGGTTCAATTCTCAACACCACATAAAAATAAATAAGTAAAGGTATTGTATTCATCTACAACTAAAAAATAAATATCAAAAAGAAAGCCAAAGGAAATGAGGTTGTTCTGCAAAGATAATTTTCATTGACCCATGCTGACTCCTGGATGACTGCTTCTTTTCCTAAATGTACAAAAAGACTCCTGGTAAATCATTCTAGTTATCTTGCACAGAGTGGATCAAAATCAGCAATGTTAAAATATCATAAGCCTAGGTTCCATAGATCTGGTTTTCAGGATTTGGTCTGATTACAATCAAATCCCTGCATGGTTTTCTGTCTTTACCTTTTGCTATGGGAGTGAAATGCCTTCTTCAGTCTTTCTGTCACCTACAGTCCTGTGGTTCTGATCTCATGGTTTTTGTTTTTCCTCTTTTCCTTTTCTTCTTCCTCATCTCTCCCTCCTTTTGCTTCCTTTCCTTGTCCTACTATAACTTATTTCCTGTTTTTTTTTTTTGTCCTCTTAATCCTCTTCTTATTTCCTCCCACACCCTCACCCTGTCCCCATGCTAGGGATTGAACCCCGAGCTGCACTTTTTGCTAGTGAGGACTTTGCTACTGAGCCCATAAACAGCCTGTCCTTTCTTCTTAAGTAGGAATTCTACTTGTCTCAGAAAATTGACAGCCCTAGGAACTTGGCTGCTTCTACTGTAATTCACCACTAAGATTATATAAACACACCAACTTTTAGGTTAAATATTTTACCTATTCAGAGTAATGGTTTTAATCTTTTAAACTTTATATGTATCTCAAGCCTTGGACATTTTCAATGACGATGTCTTTCCATCTGTGACGTCCTGTGTTGCTGTGCTTCTGTATCCTGTTACTTCTCACTTGTGGGTTGCCACTGTGCTGGACACCCTGAGCTCTTCCACATCCAAGAAAGAAGCCTTAGTCAGTAGCACCAGACAGAAAGGCAGTTTTTCATCTCTAAAGGTTTCAACATCACTAATCAGGGGAGGTTTTAAGGTATTGACAGAATCTCTTAGTCACATGTGCCAAGTTTCTTTGTATTTTAGAATCTCCTTAATTATTATTTTATAGTCTGAAATGGTTATTGCATGCCTGCATGTATTTGTATTGTAACCTCTCTATGTCAGTCTGCATATCACCCTGAAGGGGGTTTCTCTGTGTATCTACTTTATTATTTTTACCTCACTTATTTCTTTTGAACAATTATTCTTCAAACCCTTGTTTTGTCTTTCTGCTTATTTCTCTATGCCACTAAGATGTAAGGATTTCTTATCACTTGTCCTATGCAGTATACTCAGTGCCCAGGACCTGGGAGGTGATAAGTGTGTAATGAGTCTTTGTTGTTGTTATGTGTTCAGAAAAATGTTAATGTAAAGTAAATATCTGGCAAGTAGGAAACTGACTTAGTTAAATTTAGTAGAACTAGGAGGAGGGTTCTTAACAGTCTCAGTAAGAACATGAGCAGAAGTATTAGGGTGTTAAAAGAAGCTTGTGTACATGTGTACATGTGCTAAGCAGGTGATGTAGCCCCTAGCCTCCAAAGAGTACTTTTTTGTACTGGGAATTGAACCCAGGGGTGATTTTAACCTAAGGGCTGGGGATGTAGTACTTTACCCCAACCCTATATATTTTTCTTTTCTTTTTTTCTTTTTTCTTTTTCTTTTTCTTTTCTTTTCTTTTTTTTTTTCTTTTTTTTTTTTTTTTTTTTTTGAGATAGGGTCTTGCTGAGTTGCTTAGGGTCTTGCTAAGTTAGCCTTAGAACTTGCAATCCTTTTACCTCAGCCTTCTAAATTGCTGGGATCATAGTCATATGCCACCATTCCTGGCCCCCAGAGAGCATTTTAAAGATGACTGATGTGAGGTGAGATTCTTTATGTATACTGGTGTCTCATTCCACCTCTCCTCCTGCTCCTCCTCCTTTCCTATCCACCTATTGAGGTGTGGTTGAGCAATTTGCAAAGAGGAAACACCAGATAAGGATCTGGGTGGATGGTGGATTTCTTTTTTTTTTTTTTTTTTCCTTTCTTTCTTTTTTTAGAGAGAGAGACAGATTTTAATATTTATTTTTTAGTTCTCGGCGACACAACTTCTTTTTTGGTATGTGGTGCTGAGGATCGAACCCGGGCCACACGCATGCCAGGCGAGTACGCTACCGCTTGAGCCACATCCCCAGTCTGTGGATTTCTTATCTTAATTCAATATGGGACATTTGAGTTTGAGATGTCCTTGGAAAATGCTTTAGACATTTGGAAATAGGGTGCTATTACAGAGAATACCAAACGTCCATTCATTTAGGGCGGGTTTATAGGCTTTCCTGTTCTTATGTTCTAGGTTTCTGTGATTTTAATTAGCACTGTTACTAACATTTCTCCTTACATCATTCTTTATATAGTATAAATGATGACAAATTTTTGAAATTTTTGTTTCAGAAATCTTTGCCTACTCACATTTTTTTAGTTTTCTTCAAGCCTCAACCCTGGGGCCATTTTTTTTTAAAAATGTCTGCTGCTCCTGAACAACATGCAGAGCAGCTTTCTTAAAATCTGCATATTTACCATAGTTTAGCAGTTATTGATATCCTTCCAGCTCTGTAAGAACTTGAGCCTGGTCTTGTCCTCTGTAATACCCAATAATTTTTGCTTGTCCTTTCATTATATGCCATTTACCAAGAGAAGTTCAATTAATGATTAATGATGCCAGAATTTTAAGTGTGAAGGAATTGGGTGATACTAGCTCACTTGTGAAGATTTTCAGTTATTAATGCCAACTGACCATCAACTTCTAACCAGTATTAGATTCTGTTCTTCAAAAGTGATCAGAATGTGCAAGGGGAAGTCACTTTTTCAGGTACTCAACCTATATTATCTCATTTACTTATTCATCAAGAAGTAACTAAGATGGGAGGTGAGTGTTATTTCTCATTGGAAAGAAAGGAAGCAGAAGCACAACACGTACCCTCCAAAGGTAGGCTACCCTCCAAAGGTAGGATACCCTCCAAAGGTAGGCTCTGTGTTCTTTTTTTTTTTTTTTCCATTATTCTCTGGTTTCCTATTCCCTTTGTTCTCCTGTGCTGTGTTATGAAGTGCATCTGCCAGCAGAATGGGGCAGGTTTCTTGGGAGGCATTGTATATAAATCTCACATTACTCAGATTTTTACCCTACCTGTTACCTATTTCTAGCCTTTTCTCTCTAAGTTGCAATAATGTGCAAAGAGTCAAGAAGACTTTGGTAAAGCTGTGATATTACTGTGATGTATATATGGTACAGTGATAAGTCTATCATGGTATTTAAATGACATTGGAAAGACATTTATTCATAGGAATAAGTCTAAGGAAACAGGTTTCATTGGAGTGGCTTCTATTAGTGATAGTACTTTCTATATCTTAGAACAGTTTCCAGATGAAAGATTGTCCTGAAACTAGCCATAATGAAGCTAATATAAGCCACGCAATGCTTTTTTACTTCTTGATTTGAAGTAAAGCATTTCCGAAAACCCAGTAGTGTAGCTGAACTTAAATGTCAGATGGAACCAGCAGTGTGCAGGGACTGGCTAGTCTAGCTCAGTCCTATAAACAAAACCATCTGTGATCTTGTTATGTCATTTGAGTAACATTGAGGCCTCATAAAAAAAAATAGTGACTTGATTCTCAGGTAAATTTCCTTGCAAGTATTAGTAGAAAAGTGGGTTTGCATGCACCTTTCTAAAACAGCAGTATTTGAAATCAAGAACACATTGGCAGTTTATATTATCATTGGAAAGGAAATTAAAAAATTCGTACAACTTATATAAAGACTTTTGAAATAGGTGAACTAAGTTGTTATTTGTCTTTTTCTTTCTTTTCTTTTAAAATATTTTTTAGTTGTAAGTGGATCTTTTATTTTATTTATTTATTTATATGCAGTGCTGAGGATTGAACCCAGGGCCTCACACATGCTAGGCAAGTGTTCTACCACTGAGCCACAAATCTAGCCCCAATTTGTCTTTGTTTTTCTATTGCTACTTTCTGTTTTTATTCTTTGAAAAGTAACTTGAATCACAAAATCTTCTTAATTCCTGCCTTTCCACATTAAGAATAGCCAGTTCATAGAGTATTTATTTACGATATTGATACTGTTAGACTTATCTGGATAAAAATCAAAAAAGTAGGTAGATAAAAGATTTTTATATAAAAGACATAAAAATATATTTTATATATTTTAATAGACTATTTCAATAGACTATTGAATGATTTGGAAATGATTATAGCAAAATTGAGCAGAAAAAATACAGATTTTTCTTCCCACACCCCCCTTCAGCCCCCTTAACTATCAATGACTGTCAGGCTCCACAGTGAGACACTTGTCACAGTTGATGAATATATAATGGCACATCTAATCACCTGATATTCATAGTTTACATAAGGGTTCACTCTTTGGTGTTATACATTGTGTTGGTTTTGGCAAATATATAATGACATGTACTCACCATTATGGTATCATACAAAATAGTTTAACTTCCCTAAAATTTATCTGTGCCCCAGCTGTTCAACTCACCTTTTCCAACCTACTCAACCCTTTTCTCATTAGACTCATAGTTTTGCCATTTTAAGAACATCATATTGTTGGAATTCTACTCTGTGTAGCCCTTCAGTTTGATATGTTCACTTAGTAATATGTATTTCAGTGTCTATATGTCTATTAATGACTTGGAGGCTCATTTTTTTTAGCACTATATACCGTTTCACTATGAGTTAATTTTAAAAAGTGTTCTTATACAGTCCCCCTTTGCTCTGAATAACCCCTTTCATTTGAACATCCTTGAATTTCACTTAGTCAAAGGCTAGAAAGGTAGAAGGACAGTGTATAGGGCAACTAAGTGAACAGGAAGATGCGCATCTTTTTAAAAATGCAGCAGAGGGACTCAAACATCACCAGAATTTCTTCCCAGCTCTCTTTTTGTTCACTCTGTTGTTTTTCCAGCCTTCCTGACTAGTTTGGTGTTCTTCCATGCTCATGCCCATGGAGGCTGAGTGGTCTAGTGAAGAAAGCGGAGCAGGAATGACAGCAAACCTGACTTTGCATTTCTCTTGAGTTCTTTTAACAAACTTTGAGACTTTAGGTGTGTTTCTTGTCATTTTGGTGCCTCATATTTTTCATCTTTAAAATGAGGAGGTGGATGAATCTTAATGTTTCTTCTAAATTCTGGGTATAATAACTAGAGGAATGGTTGGTTTAGGTTCAGTGTTAAGCGAGATCAGAATTAGAGACAGTCAGTTCATGCTTCTACATAAAACGAAGATGGTGCTCGTTGGGAGTGGTATGTTGTAGGAGTAAATTCATATGTGTTGCGGTTTCTTGCACAGTGCTTGACACACCTGGAGAAGGTGCTTTAGTAAGTTGTAATTCCTCAATTCAAATAGCAAAAACAACCTCATTCCTGATTCTAACATTTTCTTTCCATGAATTGAAATAGGATAGTATTTTAATTTTTCTCTCGAGAAGGAAATAAGAGGTGTTAAGTTTTTATATTAATTAAGTCTTTCTGTTAAAATTTTAAGACAGAGGACTAAAATGGGGCAACATGAACATAATATATAAAGCAAGTAGGCCATTGTCTTTCCAAAAACCATTGTTCCCTGACAGTTGGTAGCTTTTGTAATAAGAAAAGGTTGAAAAGCTATCATTATAACATAAATAATAAAAGATACTTTGGGTAGTACTTTGCTAAGTACTGTAGAGCTATAGAATACTTAACATCTTTAATTTCATGGCTTGGCAAAAGAAACTTCCAGACAGAATTGCTATTCATTGTGTGAATTTGGCTTTGTGGGTAGAATTCCAGAGTTCATTCTTTTCTGATTTCCCAACCTTTTCTTTTACAGGAGGGAGTACACACACACACACACACACACACACACACACACACACACACATATAATATTTGTACCTTTCATTTGAAATATTGTTAGTTTTCCTCAAAGTCAGAATCAGTTACTTTATTTTATCATCTATAGAAATAGACACTTCGGGCTGGGGATGTGGCTCAAGCGCGCTCACCTGGCATGTGTGCAGCCCAGGTTTGATCCTTAGCACCACATACAAAGATGTTGTGTTCGCCAAAAACATAAAAAATAAATATTAAAAAAAAGAAATAGACACATATTTATTTCAATGCACCTTGTTTTTTGCAAGTTCCAGTTTCATCTTCTAAACTGGTTTGATCATTTCTTATTGACATCCCTACTGGTGACTTCATGCTTGGATGGCCATACATGCCTACATTTGGCATTTACAGGTAAGCCTTGTTATCATGAGATATGGTCACCAAAAATTTGAATTTACAAGAGGAACAGATCATGGGGTGGTTATTCACATTGCTGACAGGTATTTGGGGGTTTCTTGCTTTGTTTTTTGTCTTCAAAATGGTTCTTCATAGAGACCCTATAAATAACAAGTTATCTTGATGGTTATAAATAGGTTTGACATATAAAAAATTTTTTTACACACTTGACAGATTTTTCATTGGTAGTAAAATTCTGGAGTCTTAAGCCTCTGCAAGGTCAGAATCTCAGTTTTCTTGCTTAGCTAAGGCTATGTGACTGTGGGCAAGTTACTCTGAGACTTCATTTCCTCAGGGAAAATCCAGAGATATCAGTGCATCTTGATGACATGTACAGTGCTTCAGTTGGTAAAATCAGAAAGTTGTCTAGGAGGGCAGTGCACACATACTGTGTAGGGAAAGCCTGAACTGTGGAGCAGCCCTTCAGGGGCAGTGTTTACTTATGGGTGTCTTTTCCAAGTTTTTGTTAGTTTGCTTCTCTTTCCTCCTTTGAATGTGATTGTAAACTTGAACACTACAGGCAGAGCCCCTGATCCTGCTCTGACACACTTCTCCTTCTGTTCAGCTGGTGTGATTGATTGTCAGGACAACCTGGAGAAAATCAAACCATGAATCACCCTGGCCTGGAGAGCAATGGTGATTTAGATGCTATCTTCCTAATTTTTTCTTAGAGATTCCTTTTTTCCAGGCCACAGAGAAATGGAGGCTCAAGATTGCCTTTCAATTACTAAGGTGTAGATTTTTTGGCATAAGCAGTCTATTTTCTCAGAATTAGAATAGAAGGCATCATTTTACTACAGAAAAGCTAAGACTTGCCCAAAATGGATGTGGGTTTTAGCAAAGCATCTTTGGCTTAAGAGTGAAGGGTCTGGACTATGTTTAGCATTTGCTCTTCACCAGGCCTCTATCTTCTTCAGTGAGTCTCATTTGTCTGTCCTCTGTCAAGGGCTCATGTATACCACCGATTTACTGTTAACTGCGGAGATTAGAAATGCCTTGCTTGGCGCTGTCAGCTAAACTGGAACCAGTGTCTGTGTACTCTGACCCTTCTACTCAGAGAGGTTTACCCTTTGCTCTGCTACTCACTCTAATAGGCAGAAAAGCTCAGCTCACCCCAGCTT
Source organism: Urocitellus parryii (assembly GCF_045843805.1). Classification (NCBI taxonomy): domain Eukaryota; kingdom Metazoa; phylum Chordata; class Mammalia; order Rodentia; family Sciuridae; genus Urocitellus; species Urocitellus parryii. Next base: position 24,552,489 of record NC_135539.1, on the reverse strand, counting down.
TATACAGGGGTCAGCTCCAGAAATAGCTCCTTTAACATTGGCAATGGAAGCACACAAATCCAGCAGACACTGTTCAATGGTGGCTTTTAAGCCTTGGAACACAAGGAAGTCCTTTAGCTCTACTCCCTACTCCTGGCAGTAGGACTTTCTGCCATCACTGGAGACTTTATCATTCTTCAGGTTTTTTTTACTCAGATGCCTTTTAGGAGGGCATGCTTGGTTCTGTTCATTGTTTACATCAGAAAATTAGGGTTATTGAGGCATACAGGCCTAAGGGTAAAAGCAACACATCATAGACCTTGGTAGCTAATATACCTCCCAAAATATATGATGAAGATTTTTTTAAGGGTCATAGTATAGAAGAAATTGCTTTATAAAATTTTATCTTGGATCCTAAAATTCTGACATAGCAATATTAGATCTACAAAATCATGTGAACTTTAATTGGTGCTATCTTAGATTGCCTTATTCTCTGTTTCTGTCTTTACAGGTAATAGAAATTACTTTGTTGGTGTGTTACCTATCTTTTCTAAGAATTAACCCTGGGGGATTCAGATTATCTCTGGCTCTCCCCATTAGCCCCCAGCCAATAGTAGACACTGATTGATTGATTATTGAATAAGTATGTGCCCAAATGAACAAGTGAATGGCCAAGTGAGCAGAGATTAGCAGTGGTGGGCATTTCCTCCTGTTTGTATATGAAGAATGCCCTAAACTGACTCTGAGTCAGTCACTCTGGAGATCTTATTCTGTACCACCACTTTCATGAGTCGTACCTATCAACCCCAGCCATGCCACAGATAGGTTTTGGTGATATAGTGGGATTTGGGGTTTTGGGTTTTTTTTGCCTCTCTTTCTACCATAAGAAGAAAATTAAATAGGCAAATGAATGCATTAAATTAATAGGAAAGTTTAAATTAGTTCTTGTACACCAAAACCTAATGGAAAAGAGGAAAACCTTGTCAGCTAGATTCTTTTCTGAATTGTATTTTAACTAAAAGTCAAAACTTTGTGTGTGTGTGTGTGTGTGTGCTACAGTTACTCGAAATTGAACCCAGGGGCTCTCTACCATTGAGCTATGTCTCCAGCCCTTTTGGTTTTTTTTATTTGTGACAGAGTCTTGCTGAATTGCAGAGGCTGGCTGTTATTTTGTGATCCTCCTGCCTCATCCCTCAGAGCATCTGGGATTATGGGCATGTGCCATCGGGCACTGTAAGAATGATCAGATAGGAAACAGCAGTGATGTTACTGAAAGATCTTTGTGTGCTGCCCGAACTTTTCTTGCTACGATCATAATAAATTAATCAGCTTAGATGATATAGTCATAATTTTTACAAAGTTTTGTAAAATAATGGCTCAAAATCACATGTGCAATATAGTCCATGAATATTTATTATAAATTGACAATTTATAATTGTATGGTCTAATGGGGTACAAAGTGAAGTTATTATTTGTGAATACAATGTGGAATAATTAAATCCAGTTACTTATCATATCCTTTACCTCAAATACTTCACATTTAGAAATGTAAAATACTCTTGTTAATAATATTTACAATACTGTTAAATAGAACTTAAAAAGAAATCTTCCTGCCTGAGATTTTGCACCCTTGGACCATCATCTCTTCCCATTTTTTGCAACTCCATTTTGCACTTTGCTTTTATGAGTTTGGTTGTTTTGTATTCCACAGATAAGTAAGAAATCACAATATTTGTCTGTCTGTGCTTGACTTACTTAATTTTGTCTAATATTCTTCAATCCCATTCATCTATAAATTAGAGTTTTCTTTCTTTTTTAAGGTGAATAGTATTTTATTGTGTTTATGTGCAACCTTCTGTTCATCTATTGATGAGCGCTTAGGCCAATCCCATATTGAAAGTGCCGTGATGAGGGCAGGGGTTATAGCTCAGTTGGTAGAGTGCTTGCCTCACATGCACAAGGCCCTGGGTTCAATCTCCAGCAAATCCCCCCTCCAAACAAAAAGGTGCTGTGATGGACGTGGGAAGGCAGATACTGCTTCTATAAACTGTTTTTGAACTTTTGGGTAATTACCTAGAAGTGGGATTTCTGGATCATACAGTAATTTTATTTTCAGTTTTTTGAGGAGCCTCAGTGAAGTTTTCTATAATGGCCATAGTAATTTAGAGTCCCACTAACAGTGCACAAGGGTTCCCTTTTCACCACATCCTCAACAATACTTGTTTTTTTTTTTTTTCTTAATGGTGGGTTATTTTTTCATATATTTCTTGTCCATTTGTGTGTGTTATTCTGAGAAATGTCTATTCAGGTTCCTTGCCCCCTTACTTTTGTGTGTGTGTGTGTGTGTGTGTGTGTGTGTGTACACTTTAAATCTACTTTTGACTAATTTCTTAATAGTGCCTAACCACAAGTTATACAATTTTTACTTAAGTTATATTTAAAAAGTAGTTATTTTAAAGCCTTCTCTTTTGTTGTTTTGTAGACAAATGGTAAAGAGGCATTTGTTTGTTTCTTTTTGTCAAGGGAAGAAAAATATTTTAGTTTGAGTTCATCTTTGGTACAGGGAACAAAAGAAAAGTGGATATATCTTGTCTCTTCATAACAATTATATTTATACTTATTTCTAAAGTTTTACTTTTAAAAACAAAATGTTTTAGTTGTCAGTGTATCTTTATGTTATTTATTTATATGCAGTGCTGAGGATCAAACCCAGGACCTCACACATGCCAGGCAAGTGCTTTGAGCCACAACGCCATCTCCTGTGAAGTTTACTCTAAAATCTTATTTTTCAGATCTATAACCTAGTGAATAATGTAAAAAAAATTTTAAAGTTTGTTACATCTTGGTCAAACTCACCCTTCCCCCCCACCAAGAGCTATTTGTGTATTTGTATCACACTCTAAAGTTTGGTTATATCCAAGTCAGTGCACTATCAGGAGCCTTGTTAATTTATGTGATTTTGTGAGATGTGGTACACATCTTTCCCACTTGAGCATTTAATAGTAATCATTTTCTTTAAGAAAAGTTCTTAGTGGAAGGAAAAGAAACAAAAAATACCATTTGATTAACTTATTCCTACTGCTTCTTTTTACCATATGGACAATGGTGGTCAAAACAATAATTTCCCTGAAGGCTTGTGTGGCATTTAACTTCTTTCAATCGAATTAGCTCACTGTACTGCCAGTCAGTAAAGTCTGGTTTGGAATGAGGATTGGAATTAAATGTCTAAGAATGCAGAATATACAATAAAGAACTGTGTTTGAAAATAACAAAGAGGTACCATTTTCCACTTAGGAAATTAATAAGAATTTGTAGAAATCAAACTATTATTTCTGGGAAAAATATAATGGGACAGTTACTTTAAAAACTATTGGAAACCTTGTTTGTATTCTAAGCTAGCAATCAGAAGAGAAGAAAAACTTCATACTGTCTAAATAGCTTACATCATGCCAACACATGGTTAATTTATATTATTTCTTACATTTTACACAGAGGTTAACTAATATTTTAAGAACATTTAACATAAGGGGAACATTTACTGTTTTACTAAAAAGTATATACATAGGAGTATTTGAATTATGTATAGAAATATACCAGATATTTATAGTAATTAGCTTTTGATTTGCAGAAATAAGTACAATTATTTTCTGCAGACACTGTGTATACTTTAGTTATAAGTTATTTTGTTTTCAGGGGTGTTGTATAACTACTTTGTATTCATTCTGACAGATCACAGCCAGAATGGCAAGGACTTGGAGACTTGTCTCCTATCTTGAGAGTGGCATTAGCTAGTAGTTGTTTAATGCTGAATACAGCTTAGCACAAGAAAGGCAGTCCTGTCAGCTAGCTTATTAATGCAGCCACCTCAGCTTCCGATCAGATCTCTGACTGACATACTTTCTTACCAAATCAGAGGTACTTAACTAACCACAGAGAAATGCTTGCACATGTCAGAATGAAATCCAAGTGAGCACTTGTTTTGCCTTGGGCATGTGCACTTTTTGCAGAAGTAGGATTCTCAGTCTGGGACCTTTTCATTAAGTAGTGATAATGAAGGAGGATTGATGTAGTCATCCTAGACTAGAGATTTCTTTTCACTGCTAAGACACTTGACTGTCACTTGCATTTTAATGCTTCTACAGAGGTTTTTCAAGCACTGGGGAACAAGTTAAGTCTCTTTGCCCTTTTAAGTATGTGGCCCAAGGCCTGCCAAGGTTTCCACATGATTAGAGGGATTGGGTTGGCAAGACTTGACTTCTGTGGAAGACAGGGAGGCAAATTTACCTTCTTAAGGGGGAACAGGGATCTCTAAATAGAAGAAACTCTGTCTACTGTTTTTGTGGATGACATTAGGCCTCTGTTCTTACTTGCATGGGGCCCAGACAACCGTTACATCACAGTCCGTGGAAATGGACACACCCACATCCCAGGATGTGCCATACAAGATTCCGGATGCTTTTGCACTGTCATTTATTGATCATTTGGTCTTTTAGGACCACACCTTCATTAACTTATACCCGTGTTATGTAGGATCTACAGGTAGGTCAGATCTTTTTTTTTTTTTTTTGTAATTAGTCCTAATTTTCTAGGCTTTAATATTACCACTAAATGTTTATCTTGGTTATATACTCTTCTATACTGGGATTCTTCATTCTGTGAGATTAGACCATATTATTACTTTAATTAGTTATATCCTATGAAATAAATCCTAGTGTTATCAATGGGAGATAATAATCTTGAATTAAAATCACAATTTTTCTCCCCTTGGGAAGAGAGTTTTCTGACAACAGTTATCAAAGGGCTTTTTTGTAATTGTCTGGATACCTTATTAATTACATCATTTTACCTTTTTTTCAAATCTAATGATCAATATCAGAGGTTAAAATATTAAATATGCTAGTTCAGCTACTCTCTTTTCAAGCATCATTGGGGACTATCCTGTTATATAGGTGCACATTTGTTGTGGCTTTTAAAATGCAGATTATTTTTGTAATTATAGATAGTAAAAAATGAAGAATAAGTCATAAATTAAATCCAATTAGAAATTAAATGAAGGCAGGTTCATATGACCAAGAATATGAATGAAAAACTTCTTCATCTCCAATTTTTTTTATTCCATAAAGAATAATACTAAACCTTTATTTCTTAAAAGATGTGCCTGATCCTGAAAGCTTTGTTTCTCAGAAGGAATTTTTAGAAAGATTTTGCATTCTCTGTCTCCTGCTAGCCTTTTTTGTCCAAAGGGAAGGCGATGAGATGATATGGGTTACCTGTACAGTCAGCCTCGTGGTATTGTGGGGAAATTGGCTGTTTGCCATGGATATATGTGTTTATCTAAATGTGAACAAAAAAAGATTTAAATGGAATAGTAATATACCAGGAACAATAGAAGGGGTTAACAGTATAGATTATGAAGTCTTTGGAAACAATGTTTTTCAAATAATGAATACTCTTTACAATGCAGTGATTCTCTTAGGCAGATAGAAGGACTCTTAAGATCTTTCTGGGTTTCTTTTTTAATTTTATTTTTACACACATATATATTTATACACACAAAAAAGTCAATGGACTTTTAATTTATTTATTTATATTGGTGCCGAGAATCCAACCCAGTGCCTTACACATGCCAGGCAAGTGCTCTACCACTGAGCCACAACCCCAACCTCTTTCTGGGTTTCTTTTGGACCTAATAGTCTATAATAAGTTTCCCATTTTGGTTAAATGAGCAGTGGCCTTGAACTTTCTGTCATCTGCTCAGAAAACGGTACTTGAGGAATCTAATTCCATTTATAAACTCTGACTTATAGTTCTAGGTTCTTTATACAAATGAGTGCCTCACTTTTAGTTCTCCTAATTCTCAGGCTGCTTATCAGTAGGGTTGGAGTCAAGGAAGAAACTTCTGTGCAGTTTAGCCAGGAGGAAGGGCATGCTGGAAGCTAGTCTGGGGTCCCAGAAGACAGCACACCCTTATGCCTTCACCTTGTGTTGTACCTTTGTAGGCTCTTTCTCATTTGTGAGGGCCAGTGATGGTGTTTGACTACATACAGTGGTGAATGCTCCCTGAAGTATGAGCAACTTCTGTCCACTCCCCACCACTACCACCAGAGATGTCACAGAGAAAGTGCTTATCCTCAACCCAGTAGTGTGAGGAAAACAATGGGATCTCATTTTAGTGGGTGACTTGGTGGTAGCTGGTTGTCAGCATGCTTTTTTTCATATTGGCTTGTTGCTATAAGGTCTGAGGCTGGCAGATTACAACTCTGTAGCTAGTCATTTTCGATTTATTTGAACCTATTTCTCCAGTCTACTGAGCTTTCACTGGCTAGCATCAATTCAGACACACGGCAATTCCTCAGAATCTCTATCCCCATCAGATGGTTCGATCTATGTGAAATTTAGCTAGAGGCGTTTAGACAAAAAAGAAATATTGTGGCTGGGGAAGCATTTAAGTTAGAGGAGGCAGCCAGGGCTGTTTTATTACTTAGGCCTGTGTCACCTGTGATGACCCATGAGAGTGGAGAATATTGATCGCTTGTCACTCAAGGCATTCAGCAGATTGCATTGACAAAGCTTGGCAGGTCTCTAATAGCAAGGTTACTGGCCTTGGCTACAGCCCAAGGGAAAACTCTGCAGGCCCTATTACTTGGCGGCCTTTAACTCTTATAGAATTGGGAGAGAACACTGACAAAAGCGAGGACATGATTTTACGGTTACAAATGATTTTTCCTGCTTGCTTCTTTGCCCCCTTTTTAATTTCACTTTACTTCTTTTTCTTTCTATCTTACCTTCCTGATCCCTGCCAGTCCCTCCTTTCTTATTACAGATGATCATGGCCATATTGTTTTTTCTAGGATAAAATCCCTAGAGTGTAAAGTAGAGAATGCTTAGCAGGCGTAGTATGAGGCCTAAGTTATTGTCTTGACTTAGGACAGCTTGCTTCTGACCACATGTTTCAGGGTGGTAGAATGTGCCTGCCTGCATGTACTTGAGTTTGGTGTTTAGGGGTGCATGGCTGCTGCTTTCCACCAGAAAGAGAGCTGTCCCTTCTTGTTCCAGGTTCTACTCATCTATGTTTCCTGGTACTCAGACTCTCTTCAAGCCCTTGATCTTACATAGTCCTGAGGTCCAGCTGAAAGACATGCTCTGATATTTAGAGATATAGTGGCACTAATTCAAGCTGGAATGATTTTGAAAACCAGTAGAGAGCATTCCTGCACAGATAACTGCCTGGTCTATCCAAGGATTCAAATTATTTTTGCCATCAGGAAAGTTCTTGGTCAACCTCCGAGGGCAGTGTTCCATAATTGAAACCATGCAGTGCTGCCATTTGTTTTTGTGAAGCCGTTTTCAGGTTCCATATGTATCTTTCTCTTTAAAAAATTAACTTTTCTTATCTCCTTTATCTCCCTGTTGATGTGAAAGATACAAATATCATTTACCCAATTTTAAAATGAGTACATTGATTTCTAATTGCTCTTATCATAGGTGATTTTACAAATGGCTGGCCTTTCCTCCCCCCTTTCCCCTTCCCACTCTTCCCTTTCCCCTTCCCCCTTCCCCCTTCCCCCTGTATTGGAGATTGAACCCAGGACCTTTTGCCTTTGGCTTTAGACCTTTTTATTTTATTTTGAGACAGGGTCTTGCTGAGTTGTCCAATCTGGTCTTGAACTTGAGATCCTCTTGCCTTAGTCTCTTGAGTTTCTGGGATTACAGGTGTGTACCACTACACAGAGCTCACAGTAGATTTCATTCTGTTCTCATGTAAGTTTCCAGTCCTCTAGTTAATTCTTGGTCATTCGCTATTTCCTCTTCTTTTACTGTGCTTCAGACTAGCTATTTTCTTCCCTCTTTAATTTCATGCATGATCCTTGGTCGAAAAGAGGTTTCTTATCTTTGCTTAAGCTCTTCTCCAAATATATCTACATTTGATGTCTATGAATGACTACATTGCCTTTGTATTCCAGGTTCTCAAGATGGATAAGACAGGGTTGAATGTTAGACATTTCATCAGCTTTGCTTTTGTGTTTCAACATAAATGCCATCTGTTGTCACAGATGAGTTTTGTGTTATTTTGGAGGTTTAATCTCTTTCTGCCTCAATTTTTCTATTGATCAAATAGATGGTAGCATTACTTGTCAAATTGAATGAATTAATGAATTATTGTGGTGTTCTAATTATATTTCATTTAAAAATATAAATTAACTGTTGTGAAGTTTCTCACATAGAGACTTCCTTCTTATACAACTGCAAAGGCCCAGGGAGGCAGAATGAGAACTACCATCTAGGCTAGTTTTTGGGGGACTAGGTGGCACTACTGGAACCAGAAATGTGAAAATAAAGCAAGTAACTGTGGATCTATTAATATTCTATAACACTTTGAGCCACTTTGAATTAAAATACTTATCTGTGAAAGGTTTTATAATTCATATGACCTGAAATAATTTACACCTAATTAGGTTTTGTCAACTGAATAATTCTGTTTCATGTTGCTTCCACAGAATAATTTAAGCAACAGCATTTTATTCTCAAAATAGCTGTAAATGTCAAATTAATTTTGTTGACATGATCAACATGTAGAAGAGATACTTGGCAGAATTGTTTGTCAACTGAAAATATATTATGGGGCTTCATTGATCATGGTTTAGCTGACTTTGGCAGTTGGTTGCATTCCTGGAAGAAGATCACTGTCAGTGGTTATAAAACCCGTTATAGCATTTACACCTATATGATCAGAAATTCTTTGAAGATAGAAGTTTCCTTTTCTCTTTTTATTACATGTACAGTATCTTTCTCTTTGGGGGTTATCTTTTTATCAGGATGAGACTGGATCCTATGTAAACTGCTTCAGTGTTCATTATCTTTTTCTTCAATGTCCTTGTGAGCCTTTATTGACATTGGCTATCTGAATGTTATTGCTGAATCTCACTGTGTTATTTTGGAGTATGCTTAACTTGAAGAGCCTCTCTGTCCTCTTTCCTAAAAACCCTGTCAAAGACTAGTATCTTTGAAATCTATGTCTAGCTCTTGTTATTTCATATATTTCAAAATCCCTTCTCTTCTCCATCACTTCCTTCCTGGTCCAGTTTTCCAGCTCTTAATGTTGAAATCCTGTCATCTCTAGGCTTAGGTAAGTTAATGCAGAGCTTCTTAACCCTTGTCTTATAGCACATGTGGAAAATGGTACTATTTGGATAGCATGCTGAAGCAAATGCACAAAATACTTCTTGCTGTTGGAGTCATTGGCTCAGAGGCTATGACAAGCCATAGGTAGAAGGTAGGAATACATACTTTGGCACGCACATTATCCTGAATATTTTGGTTTCACCAATCCTGACTTCAAAACCAATCTTGGAAGACATTAGAAATTTGTTTATTTAGTGGTATCTGAAATTATTCTTCTGTTTTAAGTTCAGCATTTCATGCAAGTATCTCTCTCAGTTTTCACCCAAATTATTTCTATTTGTATCCAGTCATTAGGAAGTTCAGATTTCTACCGTGCAGGGCCATCGAGTGATATTTTTTTACTTCTCTCTCTCAAGAGAATGAACCTGAATTTTGCCTTCAGCTTCTGCTTAGCATCTGGCTTCACCTACAATATTTTTCTTCCCTCTGGATATCAGAGGACTGCTTTTCCATTGGCAGTAAGTATCAGTATCGCTCAGAAACTATTGATACTTCAACAGTATTAGATTCTTAAAAGAGCAAATCTCTGTTGCCTTTGAGTTCCTTCTGCTCACCCATATGTATTTTGCTTTTATGTTTCTTGGGGGGCATGTCCCATTGTAGAGTTGACCTGTGTATTCCTGATGATGTTTCTTTTTCTTTAGTTTTGCTGCTGACCTCTGTTGATGCCTCAATGTACCTTGTAACTGTCCCTTCAGGACAGGAACTCAGGAACTCAGTATTGGGCATATTCTGTGAATATAGGACCTACATGTATTCTGTCAAAACATGAACTACATATGCAAATAAACATTATGCATTCATATTATTAGCTTATAGGTTTTAAAAAGATGTGAGTACTTCTGTTATTCATATGGGAGACAAAAGTGAATTTTAGAAACTATGAACCAATTAGCTTTATGTTGGCCCAGAAAAGCTTCGAGAAGATATTACTAATTATTGCTTTCTGAAGGCTTAGTAAAAGAAAAGAAGTATTCATTATTGGAAACCAGTATAGGTTCATATTCTTTCCTTCAGAACAAAGATTGACAAACTTTTCATGTGAAGTGCCAGATAACATAAGCTTTTTAGTCCATTCAATCTCTGTTGTAACATCTCAACTCTGCCATTGTACACAAGCTGTAGACTGCATTAAATGCTTTTCGGTAAATGGATGTGGCTTGTGGGTCCTAGTTTGCCAACCTTGCTTACAAGAACGTCTTAGATAATATGTACTTGGATTTCTGAAGGCAAGTTATTTTAAAAAGCCTTTTATACGGTCTTTGTAGAAGAATCGATGAAGTCTGAAGTTAGTGATAGTGTATTTAGCTAGAATTGTTGCAGGTTGAATAATTATGTGGATGTGTGTCTGTGATTGCACCCCAGTCTCTTGTTTCTGTTTTGTCCATATTTTTATGTGTAGCTTAACTGAGTTTGGAATTGACTTAGCAATCAAATGTGTCTGATACAGAGAGAGAGCACAAACACTTTGAGTGATGGATTAAATTTAGCAGTCTGAAAAACTGAAAAGAGGTAGATATGAAGTTCTATGTTCAGAGCCCAGGATGCATTTTGACAGTGCAGAGAGTGAAAGCATAGTTCAATAATAGCTTGTTAGAACAAGGCAAGGGATGGGTTCCAACTCTCATGCATGCAAAGAAAATCATCCAGATGGCTGAGAAGACTCTGGATCATGTCCTGTTAGAAATGGTTGAGATAATGGGGTATTTAGCCTGGAGGGATATATGATAACTGTCTTCAATTATTTAAAGGGCTGTCATGTAGAAGAGGAATGGGACTTATTCTACTGGGATCCCAGAGGACACAAGCAAGAGTACTGGGTAGAAGATACAGGTAGATCCAGTATGTCAGGAAGAACTTTCTAACAATTTGAGCTGTTGAAAAGAGGGATGGACATTGCCAGGAGGGCTTAGATCACTGGGAATATCATAGACATGTGTTGCTGATCTTGCAGGGTTTTGTGAGGGAATCTTAATTTTGGCGTGTGATTGCATGAGATGGTTTTTATGGACACTTCCATTTCTGAAAGTTTATAAACTGTAGGCCCAGGGAGAGTATGTTCCCTTCTCTGTCCTGATAGTTGGCAGAGTCCAAACCCTGACATTCTGTCTTTTGCCCTGACTCTGTGGTTGAAGTACTGAATGTGCATGTTTTCTATGTGTATCTGTATCCTGTCATCTGTGTGATATGTCATAGACCGGTTACATTCGCCTGTGAAATATCACTAAACCTGACAAGTGCTTTGGAAATAATAGGAGCAAAATAAGTGTTTGTTGAGTGTGTATTGAATTACAACCAAGATACATCCAAAAGTCTTTCTTGTACTCATCTTAGTTTCATGATAAAAGCCCTTGAAAAAGGTCTAAAATCACAACCATAGATTCCTAATAGATTGATGACATAGATGAAACAGTTATATATTTGTGTCTCTGAAACACACCCAAAAGTACTTCACCTAGTGTGAAAGTGATGAAGCTGTAGTATCTGACCAGAATTGTTTTACCTCTGATGGGTGATTATCATTATTTCCTTTATTGCTTCCTATGCAGACTTCCCTACCAAATTAACTCTAGACCCTTCGAAGTCTGGAATATATTTTCCAGTCTTGTGAATACTTTGTTCCTAAGATAGTCTTATACTGTCCTCATATAATGCTGAGATTGACAGCCTATCTACCAAGGCCTCATTCTTCCATGTTCTGTGCACAGGCAAGTGGTTAGGTATCACAGCACATTTATTGATGCCTTTCCCTTGGGCTTTAATGAGGGTTAGGCATAGGATAGGTGGTCAGTGAATGTCTCTTTCGTCAATAGGACTCTGATGCAACCTAATGAAGTAAAGTTTTTTGTTTCTAAAGGCAGTATTGTGTGTGTGTGTGTGTGTGTGTGTCTACCTTTTTCTACGTATCACCTGTTTTCATTAGTACTATGTAACTTGTGTGTCCCTTTTTGTAATATTTGGTCTGTTTTTATTTCATTCTTTATATAGGTGCTAAGAGAGCTTTTAGATATGTCTATGTAAAATAAATTCTTAATACCAGAATTTTTTTTTTGAGGGGGACTCTATTTTCCCCCCTCAACTTTTTAGTTCAGTTGGTGGAAAACATGAAATAATGATACCAAGATTAGTTTTGCCTAGAGAAAAGTCTATTTGCCAGTCCTACAGATTCATAATCATCATGGAGGACATCCCTACAAGGAAGAACTCAAATACCATTTTCCAGTCCTGCCTGATTTTTGTAACAAAAGGATGGTACTTGATCATGCGGGAGCTGGATTATTAACAGCTTATAAGAACTGATTATTAAATCTTCAGGGTTTTTGTGAGCTGGTTTTAAAACATGGGTTTTATTAAGTTTTATAAGCTCACCTGTTATTTTAATATATTTTACCTCATTGTAATCAATATTCAGAACTTATCATGGAGTCATCACTTAGCTACATTTTGAGGTTGTTTCCATCCATATTCAGTAAAATACTATATAATGGTGTGCTATGGAGCCTTCTCATCTGCATTCCTTGACACCACTTGAGTGGCTTGAAATCAGACATTAGGATTATTTACAACACAGATTGTTCAATGGTACAAATCTGAACTTGAAGTGTTGTTTAGTTGATTGTTGTGACTCAGAAATGTTATGGAGAAATGTTATTGATATAGACAAAGTTTAAAAGTGTTGTATCTGTATTCATTATATTGTGGACAGCAAAACAACTCCCTGTATTTTAAAACCAGTAGTTTTAAAGTTCCTCCACAAGGCAACGATCCATGTGTTTGTCCTTCATGACTGAAGTTATTTGTGTCAGACACATTTTAGTCATTGCACCTTGGTTTTACTCACTTAGAAATATAGCAGATGTCATAGGAGAGCTGCTTACTCCTTGGGGTAAGCCACAGCCAGATGTGGATAAGAGAGTTCCACGCCTTCCTACCACATATTCTGTGAGCATCCATCTGCAGGCTTTTTAAGAATTTATATTGATGTTTGTTGTGCACTTTGTTATTCTTTGTAAACTTCTTGGTATTCGTAATTGTTTATCAGTAAAACTGAAAATACATGCAGGTATCTGTATGCCTGCATCCTTCATTTCCCAGGGGTTATTTAAGTATTACCAACATATCACTGTTTAAAATCCAAATGGGAATTAAACTCTGTGTTTTAGGTCAATTAGGGTCTTGTGTAAACAGTGAATGTTTTGCCTTCAACTTATTCAGAGGATCAAATGCAATATAGGAAGCCTTCCTGATGAGAGGGCATGAAGTCAGGGTTTTGAATGCCACACTGTAGAATACTTGATAGACAAAGTGTTTTTGGATTGTAAAGCATGCCCCTTATATTTAAATGAACATTAGAGGGTGTTGAAGAGAGATCATAAATGTTATTAGAACCTCAGCAAGGCTTTGGAATTCAATACATTGAAAACTAATTGAGAAGGAGCTTTGGACACAAATTAGATACCTTAGTTACCCAAAGCACTTATGTCAAGTAGCAGTGCTTAAGGATTTATCTGTGGTTTTTCTCTCAAGAAACTAATTCAAAGGAGGAGGGGAGTAGGAATAAGGTATAAGCTAGCCTGTATTTTGCATTGCTATGAGAAATAAATAATGGAATGGAATAATTTTGTGTCTCAGGAACATCATTTTATAAATGAAAAATCATCATGAGGAAAATGAATTTTAAAAGTAGAAATTCTTCTGTTTCTTCTTAATTTGGTAGTCCACTTAAGTAAAAGTATTTTGTGAGAGATTTCTGGTTAAAAATGAGGTATTTCAACATATTAAAAAGATAGTGCATCATGATCAAGTGGGGCTCACATATGGAAATCAATAAACGTAATTTATTACATCAATAGACTTAAATATAAGAACCATATGATCATCACAATAGGTATAGAAAAAGCATTTGACAAAATGCAGCACCTCTTTATGTTCAAGACACTAGAAAAACTAGGGAAAATAGGAACATACCTCAACACTGTAAAAGCTGTCTATGCTAAGTCCAAGGCCAACATCATTCTAAATAGAGGAAAATTGAAAGCATTTCCTCTAAAAACTGGAACAAGACAGGGATGCCCTCTTTCACCACTTCTATTGAACATAGTCCTTGAATCTCTAGCAAGAGCAATCAGACAGACAAAAGAAATTAAAGGGATACACATAGGAAAAGAACAGCCCAAACTATCACTATTTGCTGACAACATTATTCTTTACTTAGAGGATCCAAAAATTCTACCAGAAAACTTCTAGAACTTATAAATAAATTCAGCAAGATTTAAAATCAACACCCATAAATTAAATGTACTTCTGTACATCAGTGATGAATCCTCTGAAAGAGAAATCAGGAAAACTACCCCATTCACAATAGCCTCAAAAACAAACAAACAAACTTGGGAATCAACCTAACAAAAGAGGTGAAAGACCTCTACACTGAAAATTACAGAACACTAAAGAAAGAAATTAAAGAAGATCTTAGAAGATGGAAAGATTTCCCTTGTTCTTGGATAGGCAGAATTAACATGGTCAAAGTGACCATTGCCGCAGTCTGGCTGGGCACAAATCACGAGCCACTGAAATAGGAACAAACTTTATTTCTGAACTCCACCAGCACACTCCACACACGCTCCTGGGAACTCCCCCAAATGCCACACGGCTTCTCCAGGAACCAGCAACCAGAAAATCCCTCCTCCGGCACTTCCCCAACCAATGGGAACTCTCCGGGAATCCCCGTGAGAGCTCAAGCGGAACTGAAGGGGAACTCTGCCAGAACTCAAAAGTCAGCATCTTAATGGCTCATTAGCGTCACCTCTCAACCACTACTTCTGGCAAAAATGCCATGCATCATCCTGACTTGGCTGTGGCCCTCAACAGACCATACCTACCAGAAGCACTATACGGATTTAATGCAATTCCAATTAAAATGCTAACAACATTCCTGATACAGACAGAAAAACCTATTATGAAATTCATTTGGACAAATAAGAGTCCCAGAATAGCCAAAGCAATCCTTAGCAAGAAGAGTGAAGCAGGAGGCATCACAATACCACACCTTAATCTATATCAAAGAGCTATAATAACAGAAACAGCATGGTATTAGCACCAAAATAGACATGTAGACGTGGTGCAAAATAGAGGAAACAGAAACAAACCCACATAAATAAAGTTATCTCATACTAGACAAAGGCGCCAAAACCATACAATGGAGAAAAGAGAGCCTCTTCAAGAAGGAGTGCTGGGAAAAATGGAAATCTACATGCAGCAAAATGAAATTAAATCCCTGTCTCTCACCCTGCATAAAACTTAATCCAAAGTGAATCAGGGACCTAGGGATTTGACCAGTGACCCTGCACCTAATAGCAGAAAAAGCAGGCCCAAATCTTCAGCATGTTGCTTTAGGACCAGACTTCCTTAACAAAACCCCTAAAGCCCAAGAAATAGAATCAATAAATGGGATGGATTCAAACTAAAAAAGCTTCTTCTTAGCAAAGGAAACAATAACATGAAGAGAGAACTTACAGAATGGGAGAAAATCTTTACCACATGTCCATCAGATAGGGCATTAATCTCTAGGATATACAAAAATCTTAACACACACACACCAAAAAAAAAAAAAGACCCTGATCAGTAAGTGGGCTAAGGAACTGAGCAGACACTTTATAGAAGAATATATATATATAGTCGATCAACAAATATATGAAAAAATGTTCAAAAACATCTCTAGCAATTAGATAAATGCAGATTAAAACACCACTGAGATTTCATCTCACTCCAGTCAGAATGGCAATTATCAAGAATACAAGAAGCAATAAGTGTTAGTAAGGATGTGGAAATTCATTCATTGCTGGTGGGACTGCAAATTGGTGCAACTCTGGAAAGCAGTATGGAGATTTCTTAGAAAACTTGGAATGGAACCACCAAATGAATGGATAAAGAAACTGTGGTGTGTGTATAATGCAATATTATTATTAAAGAAGAATGAAATTATGGGATTTTCTGGTAAATGGATGGAGCTGGAGAATTACCATGATAAGTGAAGTAAGGCAATCCTAAAAAACCAAAAAAAGCCCCCCAATTTTTTTTTCTGATAACTGGATGCTGACCAACAGTCCAGAGTGGTTGGCAGGGGAAGAATGGAGGAACTTTAGAGAGGAGTGTGGGAAGGGCAGGGGAGTGGGTATGGGTGTAGGAAAGATGGTGAAATGAGATGGCCATTATTACTCTATGTATGTGTACGATTGCACGAATGGTATGATATGTCATTATGTACAACCAGAGAAATGAAAAATTTTTGCTCCATCTGTGTACAGTAAGTTGAAATGCATTCTGCTGTCATGTATAACTAATTAGAACAAATAAAAAATAATAAAAAAAGAAAATGTGGTATATACACACAATGGAGTTTCACTCAGCCATGAAGAAGAATGAGATTATGTCATTTACTGGTAAATGGATGGAAACAGAGAATACTATGCTAATTGAAAGAAGCCAGATTCAGAAAGTCAAGGGCCAAATGTTTTCTGTCATATGTGGAATCTAGAGCAGAATAAGGGAAAGAAGGTTATGGTGAGGATTGGATATCATAAACACATAGGAAAAATCAGTGAAGTTGAAGGAGTTGAAGAGTGAGAATGGAAGGATGAGAAAGGGGAGAAAATATGAAATTTAACAAAATTATACTATATGCATATATAAATATACCACAGGAAGTTTCAGCTTTATGTATATATAGGAAGTAGGAATAAAAAATAAATGAATGAGTGAAAGGAAGATATGTAGAGAAAGAAGAATGAGGGGAGGCAGGAAGGAAGGGAAAGTGCGGGTGGGAGGGGACAGGGATTGAAATGAAATTCCATGCATCTGTGATTTTGTCCAGATGAATCCAACTGCTATATGTAACTATAATGCTGTAATAAAAAATAAAGTAGAAAAAGGAGGTATGTCCATTCTTCGTGGGACCTGGGCTGAGAAATGTTTTGTTTAAGTAGCAATTTACAGGTAGAATTGTAAGGTGCTGTAATAACTTTGAAAGCCACTTTTACTAAATAAAAATCAATGTTGTTAATTGAATAGTAAATATGAAGAATGTTAACTTTCAGGAAAGCAAAAGAAATTCTTAGGGATTTCTGTGAATTGTGTGTGTTTATCTGTTTTTGTGTGGTTTGCACACTTAAGCACACAGAAACACCAGGGGCACTAAGACTGTACCTCCAAGATCCTTTACTAAAGTAATTTCATTAATCCTAAGAATGATTAAGAATTTAACTATGAAAGTAAAGTAGCTTTTCAATATTGTGTGGACTAACTGTCTAAAATGTTGATTTGCTAATATCTGGAACTTCCAAATTAAATTTTATGGTATATGGATGATTTATTGTAATCTCCTACAAGGAAAACCATCTTAGAAAGTTTTTCAGAATCATCCTAGGTTGGGAATGGGAAAGCATTTCTAATTCAAAACAGGAGTCAGACTGAGATCACGTCTCCCTAGAGGAATAAGGAGAGGTTTTCCTTGTTGCATATGTTTAGAAAATATGGATAAAGCCAGACTTTTAGTACTTTTCTTCTGGTTTTAATGATAGAATTCCCAAAGGACTAAAGTTGTTCCAAACAACTTTTTTCAGAACTATGTCTGAAGTTCAAGAACAGTATACAGTGGGTCTAAAGACTTTAATTCTGGTTGGAAACTTTGAGAAAACTAGCCTTTTAGTCCTGTGTTTCTTGAACTTTCTGTTAACAAAATGCTTCTTGTTAAGTCATTAGCCAATTGTGGACCAACTAGTCTCTGATAAAACATTTTTTAAAATATAAAATCATCAGCAAATTTCTAAGTCACAAAAGTGAGTGATTTTGTTTGATCCATCTAATTAGTAACCATTTTATTCATTGCTTAGTATGTGACTGCATGGAAGAGGGCAGGTTAGTAAGTGAGGTGTGATATCCTTCACGTTGTGTTTCAGTCTTCTTCTGTTGATCTTTGTGCTTCAGACTTCATGAACTAACATTTGAGTAGGGAAGTCACTGATAATTGTTTTAATGCTTATTTCTCCAACAATCCTGTCTATCCTTTGCTCCTCTTGGTAATTGATTTTTCAGTACATTCTGAATGATTTCATACGGTCACGTTTTCAGATTATCATCTATCTCTAAAATAGCCCTAATGGGTACTAAGGCGATACATCTTCTCTTATCACCTCTTTGTTGTGTGGAGTCAGAATACCATCAGCAGGGAGCTACCTCATCATGGTGGAGCAGGTATTGCAGTGTGTGTCTTCCAAGGAGACCTAGCAAGCTGCCTTTATCCACTTAAGCTGGAAGGTCAGTACTAATTCTCATAGTGCCAAAACGCCCTTACAAAACTTTCCTCCCATATAGCGCTTACATAAAATTTTATGTACACACACACATGGTCTAATAAACATAGTCATATATGTAGGATCGGCTTAGGATCATTGTATTTTGCATTTGTTTTTAACAGCTTTACTGAAGTGTAATTTATAAATAATAAACTAGTTATTTAAGTTACACAGCTTTATAAGTTTTGACATACACATACACCAGTAACATAATTAAAGTAATGAACATTTCTCCCTCCCCAAAGTTTTCTCCTGTCCCTTTGTAATTCCTCACTTCCTCAAATCCCTGTCCACTCT
The DNA here is from genome assembly GCF_045843805.1 of Urocitellus parryii. Lineage (NCBI taxonomy): Eukaryota > Metazoa > Chordata > Mammalia > Rodentia > Sciuridae > Urocitellus > Urocitellus parryii. The sequence continues at coordinate 24,533,680 of NC_135539.1, read as the reverse complement.
AGCCTGTCCTTAGGTAATCACTGAATGCTAGAGACTTCTATATAAACACAGTCATGAAGTTTGTACTTGGATTTATTTAGTTTTGGTCAGATTTTTTTTTTTTACTTAGCATATTCACTGTGATATTTATCTACATGATAGTACATACAAATAATTTATTCATTTTTATTGCTCATTATTGCTATTCATTCTACAGATATATCACCAGTTTATTTTTACACTCACTGATGATGGCTATTTGTGTTATTGCCAATTTTTTGTTTTTGTTTTTGTGTGTCTGTGTTGATACTGGGGATTATACCCAGGGCCTCACATGTGCTAGACAAGCTCTCTACCACTGAGTTAACATCCCTTGCCTTTTGTAAAAATTTTATTTTGAGAGAGGATCTCCCTAAGTTGCCCAGCATGGCCTCAAACTTGTGATCCTCTGCTTCAGCCTCCCAAGTAGCTGCAATTTATTTACAGGTTTTTGTTATTATGAACAATTCGGCTTTGAATATTTGTATATAAATGCAATATATATTCTTTTCTATTGCATAAATATCTGGGAGTTCAGGGGTTAGATAATGTACTAGTTGAATGGTAAATGTTTTAAGGAACTGCCAAAGTGATCCTATCATTTTACATGCTCACAGTAGTATATAAGAATTGCATTGTTTCTACATCTACTCCTGTACTTGATACACTCATTCCTTTTCCTTTTAGTCATTCTTCTAGGTATGTAATAGTGACTTATTATGGTTTTGGATTGCAGTTCATAATCATAATTGTCTTTTAATTGTCTTTTCCAATCTTTTGCCCATTTTTAACATTTATGTTGATTTCTTATTGTCAAGAACTTTTTTATTCTGCATACAAAACATTGATCAAATGAATAATATGCAAACAGTTGCTCCCAATTTATGATTTGTCTTTTTTAACCCTCCTAACAGTATCTTTGAAGAGTAGAAGTTTCAAATTTTGATGAACATAATTTAACAACTGTCTTTTATAGATTATCCTTTTTGGGGTCAAATCTTAGAAAATCCCTTATAATCTAAGGCTACAATGTTTCTCCTCATGCTTTCTTTGGGAGGAATTAAAGAGTTTTAGCTTTTCTATTTAGTTCTAGGATCCATTTTGAGTTAATTTCTGTACATGACACGAGAGCTATGATTAATATATTTATTGTTGCATATTTTGTATAATTGTATCAGCACCATTTGTTTAAAAGACTGCCTTGTATTTACTGAATTGTTTTTGCAGCTTTGTCAGAAATCAGTTTCTCTTATTTGTAGTATTAAGAAACCTTAATTCTGTTCAGTGATGATTCTCAAGAGTTACCAAATGAAGGCCCACAAGGTCGAGTAAAGTTCACAGCCTGTATCAGACAGCCTACATGTTAAGAATGGCTTTTATATTTCTAAAGATTTGTTTTTAAAAGAAGGGAGAAGAGAGAGATGGATATTAAGAAGGTAAGGAAGAAGAAGAGGAGGAAACCTGAGTCCATATGGGGTATGGTATTGGTAGTTGAAACTTCAGGGACACTCTTCCACTGAGCTACATGCTTATTCCCCACTCCCACCCTTAAAAATTTTTTTTTTGGTCTTTTTTTGAGATGGAATGTCACTAAGTTGCCCAGAATGACCTTGAATTTGGAATTCTCCTGCCTCGGCCTCTGGAGTAGCTAGAATACAGGCATGTGCCACTGAATTCAGATTGATATCTGGCCTTTCTAAGAAAAATTTATTGTAGGCCTAGTCTATCTTGACATCAATACCACATTTCTTTATTATAATAGCTTTATAAAATTTTAAACCAGATAACGTTACTCTTCCAACTTTGTGCTTTTTTTGTAATTTTTTTTTTACTGTTCTTAGTCCTTTGCATATCCATATGAATTTTAGATACATGTTGTACCTTTCTTCAAAAAGATCATTGGTATTTTGATTTTGACTGTATTTAATCTTTAAATAATTTAGGGGACAATTGATGTTTTAGCAATGTTGAGTCATTTAACTCATTAATGTACTATGTTTATTATATCTTGATTTCTATCTGAAGTGTTTTGTATTTTTTCAGTATATAGGCCTTTCAAATTCTTCCTTTGTCAATTTCTTCTATTTCTTTCTTTTTCTTTTCTTTTCTTTTCTATTTTTTTTAGTTGTTCAAGACAATACAATGATCTTGATATATCTTACATTTGATTCAAATAGGGTATGAATTCTCATTTTTCCACGTGTATAGATTGCAGCTTCACATTGGCATATATCCATGTGTATACATACAGCAATCCTAGTGTCAGTTGTATTCTGCTGTCCTCCCTATACCCCCCTCCTCTCCCCTTCCCTCCCCTCCCATCCCTATTGTCTACCCATAGTACTGTGACACTTATCTCTCTCTCTTTTTTTTTCTTCCCTTCCCCCTCAGCCATTGTATATGTATTTTGTGAACCCATCTTTCTCTCAATGTTTTGAGAGTATCCAGGCCTTTCATACCTTTTCCTAATTTGTATGTATTTTTGATGTGATTGTAAATTTCATTGTATTAAAAATTTGAATTTCTCAGTGTTCTTTGCTAATATATTAATATACAATTGAGTTTTGGGGTTTTTATACTGTATCCTATAACATTTAAAACCTATCTTCTTGTACTAGTGGCTCTTTGTGGGTTCACACGATTTGTGATCTGTGTTGGTTTAGTTTTCTTTTGTTTCTTGTGTAGGGTTCTATATTTGTGGAATTATAATTTTCATCAAATTTGGGTAGATCTTTAACCTTGTGCGACTATTTTGATTTTCCCCAGATAATCATTTTATCACCTTATAGATTCATTAAAAATTATATTTCAGATACTAATAAAAAAATCTTTGGAGGATCATATAGATGTTACTACTAAGAATCTGATGTTCAGAGCATCAGAATCGAGGATTGGCACTTATTTGTTTATTTAATTTTATTTTTTAAGACAGTTTTGGTATGTTGTCTGGTCTCAACCTCATGGGCTTACATGATTCTGCTGCCTCAGCCTCCCAAGTAGCTGGGATTACAGGCACATGGTATCACATTGTCTACTGTTTTTACTTTCAAACTCTGAAGTTGCTGAAGTTTCTAAAGATGTTTAGGTACTGAAACCTCTACTGTTATCATCACATATTGTCCTCTCAGGCTTTCTTACCTTCTCAGATTCTCGGGAGATAGGTAAGGGATATGTTCCTGAAGACAGAGATGGTGCTTCCTGTGTGTCCTTGGGTGATTACTGAAGAACTTACTTCTCAGGCCTGAGCCAAAACCAAGATTCCTGAAGTTCCCTCTGTGTCGTTCCAATAATGGGTTTATATAAAGGCTCCCATTTTGTTGGAATACAAAATTTAGTACTAAGATGTATAGGCTGTCACTTTTCCCCAGTCTGAAAGTTGGCTGTGGTGATATACAATGGAAAGAGAAGAGCTTCTGGACATCCATTCATCTGATGGCTTTCAAGTAGAGGGGATATTCTCTTAATCTGATTTTGTTGTATCTAATGTAGGGATCCCTGGCAGCAGTCACATTCCCCAGATTATGTAAGCATGCAGGTTGACAGGTCTGTATTAAGGAGGCAGCTGTGTTTTTGTTTTTGTATTTTTTTTTTGTATTTGAGTTTTATAGTTATACGTAGTAGTTGATATGGAGGTAGCTGTTTAAAAACAAAAGCTTGCCAGCACATTTTTATTCTCCTTTTTTTTTTAATAAGCCAGCTGTAGCAGATGAAAAGGAATCTGTGCTGTAGCTCATATTTCTCATGTTAGGCATATTTCAGCCATAAACTTAATTATGACAAGAATTTGCAAATGACTCCAACTTTTCCTGCACTTGGTATCAGAGGATACTAAGTCCCATGTTTGAACTGATAAAATCCTCCTTCTGAAAGCATTTGTTTATTATATTACTGCTTCACATGAGCTGAGCTCCATCCTGACCCTGTGTTAAGTGTCTGTGGTAGATTTCATTACATCCATATACTGGAAGTCCTGCCAATATACTGGCAGCAAAATCCTAGTGGAAAATAAATGGCAATAAAAAAGAGAAATGATAGCCTATGTGAGTGGTGAGGAGCACAGCTTTATTGAGCCTGGACAACCCCAGAGAAGTGACTTGGCATGCAGACATGAGCTTAAGAGAGTGTGAGTGAAAGCTGATACTGGAATAACGACTCTGTGGCACAGACATGGGAATAATTTAATTAATTGCACTGAAATTTCTTTGATGAACAGTTATGTGGTGATAAGCGTGAGGTTGAGCAACAGAATGAGGCCCAGCTCCTTAATGGGCCAGCACAGCTGCAGTTTTGGATGCTTTCCCACCTTAGTTTTGCCTGCGGCTCTCCATCACTTTGCTCACCCACATCTCTCCAGCTAAGCGCACCCCTCAAGGGGCTCCCTCTCTGTGTCTGTAGAACTGAGGGCAAGTGTATTTGGCCACAGGAAGCCAGCTAGTCACTGCTTTGAAATGAAAACCAGATCAAATGAAAATTGTGGGATGGTTTCCTTATGATGGCTTTACCTCCCCTCCTCCTCAAATCTCTAGGATGCGTTTACAGCGTCTTTGCTGCTAAGATGTATAAAGATTTTAATAAAAATTTCTCATCCCTGGAGAAAGAGGCATGTCTTTGTTGTCAGAGCGCTAGCGGGAAATGAGCAGTGTGTCCCAGCTGGAGCACCAGCATTAATCCCATGATTCCTAGCTGTATTTTCAGACAGATCAATTACTTATGGCTGTAACCAATCTCTCAGCATTTTCTTGCTGTGCAGGGCCCCATTTCCAGACTTGGCAGCTGACATAACCTTCCAACTTGATAGGACTTCAGCTGTAAATCTCTTCAGGCCTGCTGCCTCTGTTCACTGAGGTTATACAAATGAGTTGTTAACTAAAAATCAAAAGTCAAAAATTGTGGGTGGTAATTTGTGTGTCTCAGTAACACCAGTGGATCTAGGCAACATTTTTAGTTGTATTTTTTAAAAACAAGATGGAGGGTTCAGTTGTCTGACTTCCTTCACTAGGGACAGGCTTTGCATGAGAGAAAAGCTTTCTCTAGAGGGAAGAAATTATCCACAGTGGATGCATTTCCTATCAGCTTCTAAGTTGAAAGATTAACTCAGAAATGGAGAGAAAAGGGATCATGAGGAGACATGAAGGCACGAACAGGTGAGCTGTGCCTGATGTGTCTCACACTGGGTGCGAGGCTGCCTGGGCTTAAGGCCAGGAGATTTTGTATTTTTTAAAAAATAAATAAAATCATGACCCTTACTAACATGTAGGTGGCTTGGCACATGTGAGCTGTTTATGGAGTATGTCAATGTGTGAATATAGCATTTCTATGATGGAGCCGACTCAATGCAATGCCTGAAAACTTCACTGAGCAGGGTTAGGGTCTGGCAGTCTCGACCACTCCTTGTGTGCGGACCCCTCACAGCTGTGTCTAGCAGGTTTCAGCCTTCTGGAAGAAGTCCTGAGGGTCAGATGGAGGGACTAATCATTCTCTTTGTCATTTCACTCACTTTAGACACAGATTTTGTGCTCTGGTTTTTCAGTATACTTCCATCATCTTCAGCTCTCCAGCATTTCGTTCTCTGAGGATTTCTTCATTTTTCCCTTTAACAATCAATTATGAAAACTTCACAGGAGAAAAAATAAATATGTAGACATGTAGAAAGATTAAATGGTTTTATGTTTAACTTAGGGGAAATATGTGTTTATTTTTTTTTTATTGGTTGTTCAAAACATTACAGAGCTCTTGACATATCATGTTTCATACATTAGATTCAAGTTGGTTATGAACTCCCATTTTTACCCCAAATACAGATTGCAGAATCACATCTGTTACACATCCACATTTTTACATAATGCCCTATTAGTAACTGTTGTATTCTGCTACCTTTCCTATCCTCTACTATCCCCCCTCCCCTCCCCTCCCATCTTCTCTCTCTACCCCATCTACTGTATTTCATTTCTCTCCTTGTTTATTTTCCCGTTCCCCTCACAACCTCTTATGTGTAATTTTGTATAACAATGAGGGTCTCCCTCCATTACCATGCAATTTCCCTTTTCTCTCCCTTTCCCTTCCACCTAATGTATCTGTTTAATGTTGATCTTTTCTTCCTGCTCTTCCTCCCTGCTCTGTTCTTAGTTGTTCTCATTATATCAAAGAAGACATTTGGTATTTGTTTTTTAGGGATTGGCTAGCTTCACTAAGCATAATCTGCTCTAGTGCCATCCATTTCCCTGCAAATTCCATGATTTTGTCATTTTTAGTGCTGCGTAATATTCCATGGTGTATAAATGCCACATTTTTTTATCCATTCATCTATTGAAGGGCATCTGGGTTGGTTCCACAGTCTAGCAATTGTGAATTGTGCTGCTATGAACATTGATGTGGCAGTATCCCTGTAGTAAGCTCTTTTAAGGTCTTCAGGGAATAGTCCGAGAAGGGCAATAGCTGGGTCAAATGGTGGTTCCATTCCCAGCTTTCCCAGGAATCTCCATACTGCTTTCCAAATTGGCCACACCAGTTTGCAGTCCCACCAGCAATGTACAAGAGTACCCTTTTCCCCACAGCCTCGCCAGCACTTGTTGTTGTTTGACTTCATAATGGCTGCCAATCTTACTGGAGTGAGATGGTATCTTAGGGTGGTTTTGATTTGCATTTCTCTGACTGCTAGAGATGGTGAGCATTTTTTCATGTACTTGTTGATTGATTGTATGTCCTCCTCTGAGAAGTGTCTGTTCAGGTCTTTGGCCCATTTGTTGATTGGGTTATTTGTTTTCTTATTGTTTAATTTTTTGAGTTCTTTGTATACTCTGGATATTAGGGCTCTATCTGATGTGTGAGGAGTAAAAATTTGTTTCCATGATGTAGGCTCCCTATTTACCTCTCTTATTGTTTCTCTTGCTGAGAAAAAACTTTTCAGCTTAAGTAAGTCCCATTTATTGATTCTTGTTATTAACTCTTGTGCTATGGGTGTCCTATTAAGGAATTTGGAACCCGACCCCACAATATGTAGATCGGAGCCAACTTTTTCTTCTATCAGACGCAGAGTCTCTGATTTGATATCTAGCTCCTTGATCCACTTTGAGTTAACTTTTGTGCATGATTTGTATATTTATGCACAAGCGCTTGTGCCTGAGAGAGTTTTGGTATGAGCTTCGAAAACTTTCTCCTACATGGGACTATTAGTGATGTACTTTTGGAAAGGTATTCATGTCCACTGTTAATGATTAAGAAAATGAGTCCCTTCTGGTACAGGATGACAACCACAGTTTCCCCTGGGCTTGTTTCTTTGGATCAATTTGAAAGTAGCAAAAGAAACACAAAATATATTTGCTTGATTTGAAAGTTAAAAACCTTCTGTGTCTATTTTGCTCTCCCCCTTTCCCTCTAGCCCTTCCTAGGCATCCCAAATTGAGCAGTAAAACAAAAGTTTGGAGGTATCATAAGACACTGCACAATTTGTACTCTATAGGAGACACAGTGTTTTTGGGTCTGCATTTTGCTTGTGACTCATTAAGCTATTCAGAAAAGAGTCATTGGTAGCCATGCATGACAGTACCTCATCTTCAGAGCTTGCCAGTATTTGAAAGTTTGAGAGACAATGGAGAAATAAAAGGGAGGCAAGATTTATAGTTAGTGAGTTCAAGTTGGTTTTTTCCACCTTGGAATTCTTCCCATCTTATTAGAAGTTCTTTAGTGAAACAAAATGCAGTGGTAGTTTGGAGAAATTATGGATACTTTTCAGCAGCCTGGTGTGTGTGTGTGGGGTGCGGGGGGAGCTTAGAAGTCTGTAAGCCTTCTCCCCTGGTTGCAGTTAGGAAGCCAGTTGACAGTATAATAGGCTTTTGGAAGTGGGTGCAATGGTTTGTGTGTTCTGTTTGATGTTGCAAATACCAAGCCCTCAGGGAGATCTGCAAAGAGGATATTCTCTTCTTAAAGAAAGGAAAAGATTAACCTGAAACGTGAACTGAAAAACTCCCGAATTCTGAAGGACTTAGGTGCATCCAAGAAAGAATCTCATTTACTTATTTGGAAATATTATTTGGCAAGCTGCCTGCTGTAGACAAGCAGAAGGCTGGGCAAATATTTTTTTAATGATTTTGATTAATGAAAGGCTATCTCCACTAGACTTGAGCGGATTAAATCAAGATTTAAGAGAGAGAGAATGTGTGTGTTCATGTGGTTAGGACTTCCTTTGTAGACATGTGGCTACCCACACAGCAGTCTTGTAACCACTCACAAACCCCTTCTTCCTGTTCTCAGGCATGCTCCTGACCCTTTAAGAAAAGGATTTAACACATTATCTTGGAGTTACTAAACCAGTTTTTTTATTAAACTGGTTATGTCATTCATAAATACATGCATTCATTTAACAAACATATATTGAGTACTTACTATATGCCAGAAACTGTTAGGCATGTAGAGATATAATGATTAAAATAAGACGCACAGTTTCTGCTCTACTATAGTGTAAGCTGATGGCAAGACAGACAGAAGCAACGTAATTGTACAATTAAACATCTACAATTTTTATATTGACTTTGTATTAAATTATTAAGCCTCCACAAAATGCTCTAGACTCTGTGATAGATTTTGAGAATAAAAAGAAGCTTGCCTCCTTTTTCCTCACATCAGTGGTTTACCATTGTAAAGAATACATTGGGCCAGGCACAGAGTAAATGCCTGTATTCCCAGCACCTCAGGAGGCTGAGGTAGGAGGATTGTGAGTTCAAAGCCAGCCTCATCAACTTAGCAAGATGCTGTGGCTAAATAAAACATAAAATGGGCTGAGGATGTGGCTCAGGGTTTAAGTGCCCCTGGGGTCAATCCCCAGTAGTGGGGGAAAAATTATATACTGGCCATGCTTATTATGGAACCAAGCAAAGCCCCTGTCCGTAGGTGAGCTCTGCTTCAGCTCTGGGTGTTAATTTGGTATATAATTTTAAGGACAGCAAGATGGCATTCTGGAAGAACCTTTGTAGTCCATTTGTATAAATGCTGATGTATTCACTGAAGATGTTGTTAGAACTTCTCCCTCACTGGCATGTCTACAATGCTGAGTTAGTTCAAGTCCCAGCTTGCTTCTGTGTGAACTGGAACTAGTTAACCACTCTGAGACATTTCACATCTCCAAAATGGGAATAATTGTACTACTTCATAAGGTTATAAGGATTGAAATGCACATGAAGTTAATTCTTTTGAGGTCATATTCTTTCTACTATTATTATTTCAGATTTTATAGAGGGAATTATATGCAATAAGACCAACTGTGTTCCATTTCTTTAACCCTCCTCAAATCAGAAGGAAGATAATTCCAAAAGTTCAAATATGGAAATCATCATGTTTTTCTGCTAACAGAGTGTTCCAGAAGAATTAAAATCTGATCATATTACAATACTGCAGTGCAACAGTTGGTGTCAGTATGAAAGTACCGGCCTTACAACATGATCTCAGGCAGCAGTGGTGCCAGTCTTTCCATCTCATATCCTCATTCTGTTTCTCCTATCTTGGGCACTTTATTGCCCCCTAATGGGGATGATTTGAAAAGGATAATTATGAATGCATTCTCATTGATGGGTTCTGACACTTTGGCCAAGAAGCTCATCTTCTACATCATTGAATAGGGTACTATAGTTAACATAAGAATCATAAATGTGAAGCCACATAAGAATAGTCATTAAACAGTGAACCTCTGTGTGAGATTTTCGTGGGTGCTATGGATCTGCACAATTGTATTTCTGGGGAAAATGAATCAATATTTATGAATCAAGAACTTAGTGTTAATCCTGCAGTGCATGTTGTATCTGTATAAATTGATTTGATCTCTTGGCCTTTTGAAGCATCCTATTTAAAGGACTTTTATAGATCATTCTTTCCTTGGTGGTGAGTGACTTTTTCCTAAGAGTTTCTTCTACCTGCTTAGCCTGAGTTGAAAAACTGCATGCCTTTTGATCTGTGTGTGTGTGTGTGTGTGTGTGTGTGTGTGTGTGTTTATATACATATGTATAAAATACAAAGGTCATCACAAAGCCCTTAAGAGTTTGACTTATTCTACTTTATCTGAAATTGAATTAGAGAACATTCTCCTCCTTCTTGCTTCATAATTTGTTTCTAACACTGAGTGTATCTGTACAATTGGTAAGTGTGGTATATCTTATCAACGTTTACTTCTCTCTATCTTATACACATTGTCATCCCCTTTCCTTGTGGATAGTAGGTGGTTGGTAATAAGTGAAAATGAGAATGAGATTTGCCCTTCTTTGTTGGCCTTTCTATTCTGGTCTGAATGACTTGCTGGTAATTAGGGGTTAAATTGAATGTTGATTCAGGGTTAAGCTCTGGTCTACATATTGGAGGTCAGCTTCTGCTACCCTTCGGCTACTTAACAATCTTCAGGTCGCTCTTCAGTGTGCAGAACTGTTGGTGAATCTGTAAAGGGCAGATCTGGCTGCAGATACCTTAAACTGTTTACTAAGGACACTCTGGAAAATGGGACATCTTAAATAATATGTGGAACTTCATGGTGTATCTAAACATGTTACAACGTTTTTTAGATGAGCATGAGCTTTGAAGCTCCCATTTAAAAAAAAAAAAAAAACACAAAACAAGTCTCTAACGATTAGTAGGGGCCCAGTATAATTTAAGGTATTCTTTGGAGTTTATAAATATTGCCTCATAAAAAGTCTGAATATAAGGGAACTGTGACTTTAAGTCATTAGAAGCCCAGTGGTTTGATAAAATAACAGGAAACAGACAATTTATTATGAACAGTCTCGGTAGCTCTGGATTATCTATAAAACTTTTACGGCCTTCCCCAAGTGGCAAAAAGCCATAAAACTTGCCTGAATGAGGGACTTGTTAATTTACTTGTTAAAGCAAATTAAAAATTTATAAGTGCTTTTAGGTAAATGAGATCTTCTCTCATTGCTGCCCTTGCAGGGCCCTGGAGTCCTAGGAGGGGAGGGTGGCTATGCTCAGACACCACTGCAGAACAATAAAAGCTATTAAATTGTTCCAGTTTATTACAGCAGAGCGTGCAGCTGTTGCCATGGCTAGCTGTGGGGTACCAGTGTTTGACAGCCTGGAGTTTCACTAGATACTCTGTCTCACTCAAAAGGGAAAAAGAAAACATCCAAGAAACGAGATGGTGTTTTACCTTTGCCATTCTCCAGTTGCTGATGTTGTACACGATATTTTATGGCTTTTAACTATATTTTTCTGAACTATATTTTTCAAAGGTTGTTGGTACTTGTAGCTTCTAATCTATCATGATGCCTTTTCACCTTTTAGTTCATGGATAAAGACTGGCATTAGGCTGCTTTTAGAACCTCATCAACATTTATAGAAAAATCTCTTTACCTTTCTTTCTATTCTTCAACTAGAAGATAAGCGAGTATCTGGTATGTCCTTGTTTATTCAGCCCCAAATATTGCACAGTGAATATTTTTTTAATTTACACACGACAGCGGAATGCATTACAATTCATATTATACATATAGAACACAATTTTTCATATCTCTGTGTGAGATTTTAGTGGGTGCTATGGATCTGCACAAATATACAAAGTATATTCACACCAATTTGTGTCTTCATACATGTACTTTGGATAATGATGTCTATCTCATTCCACCATCATTTCTAACCCCCTGCTCCCTCCCTTCCCCTCTTACCCCTCTGCCCTTTCTGGAGTTCGTCTATTCCTCCCCTGTTCCCCCTTCCTACTCCAGTATGAATTAGCCTCCTTATATCAGAGAAAACATTTGGCATTTAAAAAAAATATTTGTTGATTGATTGTATATCATATTCTGAGAGGTGTCTATTCAGGTTCTTGGCCCATTTATTGATAGGGTTATTTGGTTTTTTGGTGTTACGTTTTTGAGTTCTTTATATCCTAGAGATTAGTGCTCTATCTGATGTGTGAGGTGTAAAAATTTGCTCCCAAGAAGTAGTCTCTCTATACACCTCACAGATTGTTTCTTTTGCTGAGAAGAAACTTTTTAGTTTGAATCCATCCCATTTATTGATCCTTGGGCTATATGAGTCTTATTAAGGAAGTTGGGGCCTAATCCTACATGATGGAGATTAGAGCCTACTTTTTCTTCTGTTAGATGCAGGATCTCTGGTATCTGATCAGTTTGATCCAGTTTGAGTTGAGTTTTTGCACAATTAATATTTTTTATGAAGAGCCAAAGTTCATAGGTTGAAGCAGATTTTCTGGGACTCTCTCTTGGGTGAAATGTCAACTGAGGTTAAAAGCCTTGGATATAAACATCTTCCTTAGCTTTTGTCTTTTACACTTGTCTGTTTTCTTCTAAAAGGTAACACTGGAGTTAGAGGTTTCTGAGTGGTGACTTTGCCTGTGGGCATTGTTTTTAGCTTAAGAGTCTGTAACTCAGAACATCTTGTCTTTGCCTCCACTGGATGTGCTTCATGGTGCACAGTTTTTTTTTTTTTTTTTATATCATGATGCCATCAAGATTTCTGGGAAATTGGAAATTGGTATACTTCTACATTTGACAGAATTTTGACTTAAGTCATTTTGCATTTATAAGTGAGAAAAATATGTCTCAGTTACTGATTGTATTTAATGTTAAGTAAAAATGATGATTATTTCACAAGTTTATTTAAATTCCAAGACCTTTCTAGAAAAGTCAGCTTCTGCAAACTTTTCTCCCAATATTTCCAAATAGTTCATTAGTTTTGAGAATTGAAATGATTAAAAGGCATAGTTGGTAAAAGTGTTGGTTCTTCTACAGTATTCACTCTTCAGTTACTTACATATATGCCCATAACTCAGATTTGGATTCCATTAAAAATTATATTTTGAAAAGCATATTGACTAGTAAAGCATCAGAGAAAATTGGTGGCTAGAGGAAGAGCAATACAAATAGCAAGCACAAGTGTATTTTAAGTAACATCCCAGGGTTTCAGAAGGCATCAGCTTTCAAACAAAGAGCTTCCTGAGCTTTATTTTTTTTAATTTATTTTAATTTGTTAGACATGATGGCAGAATGCAGTTCATTTCATATTACACATATAGAGCACAATTTCCCAAGACAATGATTGTACACAAAGTACTTTCACACCATTCATGTCTTATACATGTACTTAGAGTAATGATGTCTACTCATTTCACCATTTAAAGTAGTTAATTTTCCTTCTGGTCACTATCTTCATTATTTCAGATACATCTCTGCACAGTACCATTGTATGCTATTATATGTCTTTTTCAACTTCATGGGCCTTATATTGCTTCAGGCTTCTTATTGTTGGCATTTTGATCATCTCATCTTCATTTAGAGAATCAGCAGAAACAACTGGTTTTATATATCTTTGCACAAATTATCTCTGTACTTACGGTGTTTTCTGGACCTGATCTTGAATCCTTTATGGATAGAACTTAACTGGATTAACCTATAGTCCTGATAACAAAATTGTGGAATCAGAGAGATGTAATGGATATACCATTCTTTTGTTCAAGAGGGCCAGACTAATTTGTATGTACAGACAAAGTGGAAAGATTTAAAAATTTTAGAATAGAAATAGCAAATGCCATGTGCCAGAGGTCAATTGCTGAGGAGATCCAGGAAGGAGATTGTTACAGTAGGATGATCATGTAGTGTGAAACCCAAGGACAGCTGTAATGAAATACTGGTAAACCTTTCACAGAAAAATACCATGCTTCAAATACATTTGGTTTTCAAAGAGTCGATGTTAGAATTTTAGTGTATATGCTCACTCGTTAGTAATATTGATATATGTTGTATAATGATTGCTTAATTGCTAATTTTCTTATGCTAATTGATGTTTTTCTATAAAACCAAATTCTTTAGCTCTTTACATTTATTGAATACCATCTGGCTTATGAATTTTCATTAGAACTGCCAAAAAAAAAAAGGAGAAAAGATAAAGGTACAAAATTCTCCCCCATCATTTTCTTAAATAGATCGAAAATATGTGTACATAATGACTTTCTAATGTGTCTTTAGGGATCTTTTTTTTTTTGCAGGGGTGGGTAGGGGGGTTGGAATAAAACATGGTTCCACTAAAAGTACGTCCTCTCTCAAAGGTAATTTTCTTTCTGTAGTCACCTTCAGTCATCTGTGACAATGATCTCTCTTACTCTTTGTTTTTTTTTCAAATATTTTTATATTACTTTTCCTCAATATTTTTGGGACAAGTTCCTATTTAAAATATATTTAACCTGATTACTAAGAAAAATCCTACATTTATTGTTATATTTTTGTAGCAGCTTTATGGATTTATTCTTTTTCAACATTCTGGTTTAAAGATATCATAATCTTTCTGTAACAAAAGTATAAAGTAGATGCCCATTATAGTTTTTGTACAGTGTTTCATGTTTTGGGATGATTTCATTTTACCACTGTCTGCCAGCTCTCAGACACTTACAGGTACATAGTTTGAGTTTCTTTGTTTACATATATTAATAGAATACAGCAGAGTTTTTGTTTGATTATTTTTTAACAAATGGACTTCTCTCCATGCCCTTTTCTACTCTTTTTTTCCTCCTGATAATTTGTTCTAAATACTCAGAGCTAAGCTATAAACCAGATAAGAATTAATTGGCAAAAAAAAAAAAAAAAAAGGGATTCCATCTCTTGGGTCCCCTTCTTCCTCCGGGAGAAGTCTTTTCTGCTGTCCTTTAATAAAGCCTCTACTTTCCACTCTAAAAAAAAAAAAAAAAAAGAATTGGCACCTGTAGATGAAAATACCCTGTAGTTGATTATAGATTTTTTAACCTCATCATTATTTTAAAATGTTTTCTCCTTTAGATTGCTAACATAAGTGAAATTCTATTTTTAAAAATATTTTTTATTCATTTATTTATATGTGGTGCTGAGAATCAAACCCAGTGCCTCACACATGCTAGGCAAGTGCTCTACCACTGAGCCAAAACCCAAGCCCTGAAATTCTATGCTTAATTGCTTGTCTGGGTCTAATATGATCCTCCCCACACTCCCCCAAAAAAATCTGTTTTAAAGAGTGCTTCAATTATGAGGCATTATTATAGAATTTAATTTTTAGTTTAATACAATTAATATATTAAAATTTGATGCCATCAAATTATGTATTGTTCATTTAGAATCAAGAGACATAAGACTGTAATCAAGATGTATGTCAGAATGTCAAAATAATTATATGTAATTTGCTAATTGCTTAACATAAATATTTGGTCACTAAATTAGAAAATATTAGAACTTGTTCTCTACCCAGAAGAACAGGCACACTGCAATTGATTGTAGCATGTCTTCATTGCCTGTGAATTATATGTTATTGGGGGTGGGAAAGGGGTAGGTGGGGAGGGGGATCACATAATGTTTTGGAAATAATGCGGATTCTGAAATAAAAAAGCCTGACTATGAATCCTAGGTGTACCTCTTACTATTTGTTTAATGCTGGATTAACATGAACCCTTAGTTAAGCATAAAATGGTAATAATTATATCTGCCTCACAGGTTGCTTTAGAGTGACCTGTAGCAAATAGTAGGCATTGCCTTAAGGGCAGTGAAGAGAGGATTAATCCAGGGATTATCCCTGCTCTAGGCTCAGTGCACCATTGCATTCCTGGGTATTGTGGGTGGGGCATTCATCTCTGACATTTTGATTCTTTGTGAAGAGGATACATGAAAAATTTCTTTGCTGATTCACAAGGTTTATGTGAAGATTAAATTAGGTAAATCACGTGCAGTTATTTATGAATCATGTAATAGTTGACAAATGTGTAAGGCATTCTTATCATGATGGAGATGAAAGTAGCCCAATGGGAACTGACAACACTGTCTTAGCTTGCTGGAGCTGAGGTGTGATTCACTCAGCTTGTCTGTGCCATTCTGTGATAGTCGCCTTTCCTTGTTGCCACAGTGGTAGGGGCTTCAGTCTAGGTGATCTGGGATAATCTGAGTCAGAAGTTAGCGAGTCATTCAGTGCATACAGCTTTTTTAGTAACAGCTGAATGAGAATTCCTGTTGTATATCAAGGATAACGTGGTTTTTGTGGGTGGGTCATAATTAGAAAGTTGGATCTGTTCTTAAACTGCAAGTATGTGTGTATTAAAGCCATCATAAGAATAAATTTAAGCCTGATAGTGTATATTCTTTCAGTACACATTGGTGAAATAGCCTGCTGATTGCTGATTGAAAACAGTTGTTAATTCTCTACTTCACTAAATTCAGAGTGGAAAAACTTTCCTTAATAAAGAACAGATTGAGGAGATCCAAGACCTTACTGTGTGGGAATTAATGGCAGATGCATATACTGGTAGTTAAAATGTTTCATTAGATGTTAATGTCTTGCTGTGTTTTTAATTGTTCAGGAATTAGCCTCTAGAATATTAAAACCATCTGTTTGTTATCATGATGAAACAGAATGCTTAAATAGTTATTAATTTGTATTTCTTGTCTTTCTGTAAAACTTTGATCAATTGGAGTGTAGGGAATTTTAAATGTGAAAGCGAAAAATAAATAATATTAAGGCATAGCAGTGTCTCAAATAGTTAAAGTTTGTCTCTTTTATTTTCTTTCCTGCTGCTGATACTTTAGGTGTGTTCTCTCTCAAGGAGGATGAGTTGACTCTTTTTTCCTGTAATGTGATAAGAATGGTCACAGAGCAGTTGTTAATAGTTGTTTAAACTTCAAGCCCACCCTTGCCCATGCTATTTATTTTACATTCAAGATTAAGACAGACTTTTAGACGAATGAAGGAGAACTGAAGTTTTTGTTTCTAAAAATGTACTTTTGTAGCATGCTATTTTTAAGTCCTTTGGGTACAAACCAAGGAGTGGGATAGCTTGGTCAAATGGTGGCTCCATTCCAAGTTTTCTGAGGGATCTCCATATTGCTTTCCATATTGGCTGTCCCATTGCAGTCCCACCAGCAGTATATGAGTGTGCCTTTTTCCTCACATTCTCACCAACACTTATTGTTGTATTCTTGATAGCTGCCAGTCTTTTGCTGAGAAGCAGCTTTTCTGTTTGACTCTATCCCATTTATTGAGTCTTGGTTTTGATTCTTGTGCTATATGAGTCTTATTAAGGAAGTTGGGACCTAATCTGACATGATTTTTCTATTTTTTCTTCTATTAGGCGCAGGGCACATCATACTACAGGGACACAGCCACATCAAATGTTTATAGCAGCACAAGTCACAACAGCTAAATCTGGAACCAAACCAGATGCCTTTCAATAGATGAATGGATAGGGAAACTTTGGTATATGTACACAATGGAATATTACTCAGCATTAAAAGAGAATCAAATCATGGAATTTGCCAGTAAATGGATGGAGTTAGAGAATATAATGCTGAGTAAAGCAAGCCACTCCAAAAATCCAAAGCCCAAATGTTTTCTTTGATATGAGGATGCTGACTCATAATGGCGATGGGTAGGGTGGGAGGAGCATGGGAGAAATGGAGCAACTTTAGATAGGTCAAAGGGGATGGAGAGGAAAGGAGAGGGTATGGGGTTATGAAAGATGGTGGATGAGTTAGACATCATTACCCTAAATACATATATGAAGACATGAATGGTGTGAAAATACCTTTTGTACAACCAGTGGCTTAAAAATTGTGCTGTACATGTGTAATATGAAATGAATTGCATTCTACCGTAAAATATATAAGTCAGAATAAATAATTTAATAATAATTAAAAAAATAAAATGTACTTTTTTTACCTCTGTTAATCACCAAGGTCTGTGTTGATGGCTGGTGTGGGTCCTAACTTCCGTTTTTGCCTTGTGACTTGACATAGATTTGTCTTTCTCTGTTTTGATTTTTAGTCAGTAAATTACATATGATTTAACTTTTTGTGATGCTTAGAAATGTTATATAAAGATTGCATAATTTTAATACACAGTCATTTGAATTGCTTTCTTTTTTGTTTAAATGGAGCCTGTGAGATATTTCCTGATCCATTGAGAATATATGTTACCGTTTCATATATGTTACCATTTCAAGAGCCCCAAGGAACCTTGCATTTACCAGCCTTATTCCTTTGTCGATAGCCAGACATTGGGGTGTTATGTCTTCACCCTCAAAATGAACATCTGAACAATGCCACCTCCTCATTCATTGCCAGGCATGTAGATCTGCAGTAGAGAGAGCTCCTTTACCTGTGCTTGGGATTTCAGTTCACATCTCCACATGGTCCAGCATTCATCTTCTTATGCCTGTGTGTGATTTGGAAAAACTATGGACTTCTTTTTTTATGAGTTTATGCAAATCAGCTAGAATTACACCTGGTGTTGGAAATTTTACATATTTTGTAAAACTTTAAATATTTGCATCTTGGTGAAGTGCCATGTGTTTAGATTAAGAATTATTGATAGTTGGGAAATTTATGATTCTTTCTGTAGTTAAGCTTCCTTTATTTACATCATTTGACCCTCATTCACAATTGGATTTTCCCATTCCCCACCTCTATTTTGTCCAGATTTATAATGGCACATACTTCTTTAAATTTTCTGGATCCAAGTAAAAATCCCTTGCTGTATGGAAGTGAAGTTTGTTACAAACCTTTAGTTCAGGTGGTGGTAATATAAATTAAGCAATGCAGAAGGGTGTAGGATGTGAGGACCTTCCTATTATGGTGCTGCAATGACCTTTCATAATAGAGTTCTTTCAGGTGGTGTCTTATTCCTAGGAGTATATCCCATTGCTGAGTGAGTATGCTTGTAGTGGAACTCATGCAAACCCCATCTTTGTCGTGTGACAATAACAGTCTTATATCTCCATGCAAATCATCTTCTCATTAAAAATTTACCCAGGAGACTATTGATTTATATAACCAACTGGGTTTCTTTCATAAATACTATTGTAGTTGTTCATACTAAGAAGTCAGTGTTTGGTAGTATACATTTTTAAAGTTTTTCACCATTGTAAATATATGTTGGAAGATAGTTTTTTTTCTGATTTTTACTAAAATAAGAAAAAGGAGTTTTTTTTAAGGAGGTAAAATAAATAGGATTTTTAAGTACTCCATGTTATCCAAATTACTTAAAAGTGGCTGTTTTATCAGTAACTACGTATAATACTAACAGGGTTATTAGCTTCTCTTAGTAGTGGTTTTTGACCTTTTTCTGAAGTACTTCTAAATTCTCAAATTCCAGAATGAAGGTTTCTTAACCTAACTATAATTTTATCTTACTTTCCTTTTATTTTACTGTACTTGACTCTCTAAAATATCTTTGTATGATCACATTTGAGAACAAAATCAGTGACCGAACATTTGAAAGAATAAGGAGTCTGAAAGCTGATTTTGTGTGCTCCCCAAACCCATAAGTTCACCAGGGCACATGCCTCTCTTCATAGCACTGCACATTCAGTTTCTGAGTTCTTACTGACACGCCTCAGAAAACCAGGTTTTTACGTCCCAGTCACACTCTCATAATTGCTTTAAGGGCCTTTCTGTGAGAGATTTTTAAAAACCATATTAATGTAGCAGATCTTAAAAGATTAGGCTTATTGATTAATTAAACAAATAGGTATTGAATAAATTCTAGATAGTGTTTCAAGCTGTGGAGTTAAAATAGTGACTAAAACATACAAATCTTGGTTCTTATGCAGTTTATGATCTAGTTGCAAATGTCATATGATAAGAGGTGTTTGAAGGAGATAAAAGAACTAGTAAATTAAGTGAAAAAGTTTTTGGGGGGAGCTACTGCAAATTTAACCAGAGGCACTTTCCCATTAAGCTATATCCCCAACCTGTTCGTTTGTTTTGGTTTTTATTTTGAGTCAGGCTCTCACTAACTTGCTTTGGTCTTCTCTAGGTTTCTGAGGCTAGCGCTGAATGGCAGTCTTCCTGTCTAGGTCTGGAACCACTGGTATGAGTGGAAGCAGGGTTACAATGGTAAATGGAGTGATCAGGGAAGTCCTGACTAGTAAACCACATGTAGAGATCCACAGAAGAAAAGGCTTCAGGCCTTCAGACAAAGGAGACAGCAGATGGAAAGACCCTGAAGTAGGAACAGGCTTTCTTCAAGAATAGTGGAGGGGAAGCCAGTAAAATTGTTATAGAATGAACAAGGCAGAGAGGAGTAGAAAATGATGGTAGTGGAACTTATGCAAACCCCATCTTTGTCGTGTGACAATAACAGTCTTATATCAAGCTCAACAACTTTGAGAAATACAATGGAAGAGCCAGATAAGAGTTGGGGATGCCTTGTAGGCTTCTGTTATGACCTTCATCTTTATTCTGAGGGTGCTTAGTGGATAAACCCTGTAAGATTTTGAAATGAATAAGGACATGAGTTTTTTATTTTTACAGGAACACTCTGCCTCCTGGGAGACCTTCACTGAAATACAGGGCAAGGGCACAGCAGGGTAATCACTCAGGAAAGTGGTGTAATGTTCTAGGAAGGAGATATGGTAGCTTTGAGCAGGGTGGTAACCATCAAGGGGTGAAGGTTTTGCCCTAAGCCACTGGAATTGTGAAGTTGTCATTAATAGCTGGAAGCACTGAGAACTTACCTTTGTTTCTAAGTTTGAGGTGACATCAAAGTGGAATTGGAAGGTGCATCTGGATATACAAGACTGGAATTCTAAAAAGAGATTGGGACTGAAGATAATAAAAGTTAGGCATAGCAAGGACATAGTATGTAAAATCCTGTGCCTGGATGAGATCATCAGGGATGGTTAAGTATATTCTGGGAAAAGACGAAGTTTAAGGACTGTGCCCTGGGTGTTTCAAGTTTAATAGCTGGAAAGATTTGGAGGACACAGTAGAAGACTGAGAATGGCCAAAGAGGCTAGGGATAAGCAGGAGTGGAGAACAGTGCTCCAAGGGTGAGCGAGTGGTTAATCATATCATCTGCTACTGTTAAGTCAATAAGATAGGGACTGAGAGTGTCCATAGCTTTAACATTATGAAGGTCATTAATGATCAGTACTCGCTTTAAAGACAAGCAAAAGGGACTTTTGTCCTGGGCCATGTTCTAGCCCTCCTTATGCCATTTTTTTTCCCCAGAATGGGGGCAGTCCAAGGACCAAGGCACCTACTTGGCACCTGCTGACTGTAACTCTTCTACACCATGCTGATGAGACAAGAATTTTCAGTCAAATACCTTCAATCTGGCTTCTAGGCCCTATATCTATATGCATGTCCTCTTGAGAGTGCTGTACTACACCATGTGGATCTAGTAGGGTTTGGATAAAGTGTGTGATGGAGCCTGGAAGTTGGCTTGGGGTGTCAGCATATGTGTGGGTGAGGTGTCTTCACAGCTACAGGTGGGGAGTAAAGGTCAGCAGGTCAGTGCCGGCTCATTCCATCAAGAAGCCTACAGGGGTACAGAATTCTAAACTAAAATCCAGCCTACAGTGTCATTATGAATATTTACCAAGCAAGAAAGGAGACTTAAGATATATTTTAATCAATGTAATATTAGCTTGATTTGACACAGAGAGTATTTGAGCCTCTTGTCCTGAGCTCTGCACATGCTCTTCGCAGAATGTTGTTGAGCTTGATAAACATTCTTAGGGTATGGAGGGGAAGCTGCCTTGGATTGTGTTAAACAGAAAATGAGAAGAGTAGTGACACTAAATATAGTTTTTTTTTCCAGAATTTCTTGTAAAGAGAATGAAATGGAGATCAGCTAATTTTCTTTTTTATTTTGTTGTATTGTAAAGGTATAAAGTTAACAGTAGACTATTTGTAGAAAAGATTGTATTAGTTTGCTAGGACTACTGTAACAAAATGCCTCAGTGTGTGGCTTAAAAAACAGAAGTTTATGTTTTCACAGTTCTGGAGGCTAGAAGTCCAACATCACATCACGGTGTACACTTGCTTGTTTCTCCTGGGCTCACCCTGCTTGGCTTGTGACAGTTGTCTCTTTGCTGTGCCCTCCAGGGCCCTTCTCTCTGTATGCTGTGTGCTGGTGTCTCTTAGTTCCTTAATCTCTTCTCATTAGCACCCCCGTCAGAATAGCTTATCGCCTACCTGTCTTGAGTCCATTTTTGCTGCTGCAACAATGAGGAAAGGATCAATAGACATTGATGTGACTCATGGTTCTGGAGGCTGGCAAGACTAGGAGAGCAGTACCAGCATCTGTGAGGACCACGCTCCACAATAGCAAGTCAGAGGCGAGTGGTAAAAAAAAGACATACTTATATCACACCCACTCAACAGTATCCAGCTTGCTCCAAGATGATGAATTAGTCCATTTTTTAGGGTAGAGCTCTTGTGACCTCCCCCCTCCTCCTTTCACTGGTGCATTGGTGATTGAGTTTCCAGCACTTGAACTTGGGAGGGCACAGTCAGACCGTAGCACTACCCCCGTAGCCTCCATTTTTCACTTAACTTAATTGCTTTTTTAAAGGCCCTGTCTCCAAATATAGTCACATTAGGGCTTCACTGAAGGTATTTTTGGTGGACACAATTAGGTCTATCATAGGGATCTGAAATTATTCTAGAACATTCATTTGTAGGGCCCATTCAACCTCTGAAATGTCTACCATTTTTCAAAAAAGTTGATTCTAGGACTTTCCACACCAATTCAGTTCTGTCCTTATAGAAGTAATATTAGCCTTCCATGAAATAGTCCTTAATTGATAAGTTTAGTGATGTGTAAGTTATTAAGATAGTTATGGACAGTGTTTTCTTATAGAAAAACATAAAATGTTTTGTAGTTTGTTAATTTTGTATATTTATCCTTGAAAACCAAATAACATTGTTTGCAGATTTCTTTTTAATAATCAGAATCTCATTTTCAGAAAGCTAGAAAATACCAAAGAAGTCAGATATTTGTTCATCAGTTTATTTTTGCATTTCATATGTGTCTTGTATGTGCATTGCTGAGCCTATTTGAAAACATTTATCTTTTTAGTCCACAGTTACCCAAGGAATGCTAAGCACCTTCTGTTCATTTCAGCTTTTCTCTTTGACCCCGATGTTGTGCATTCGTTTTCCCACTGTACACTTCTTACTGCCTTTCTGGTCCAGACTGAAAGTCAGGTATGTCATCAGGCCTGGGCCAAAGTTGCTCAGCCTGGGAATAGTACCTGAGTGGTGGACTAAATGCAAGTCCCTTGATACGCACTGCTCTGTACACATTCTGCTCTTGCCTTCATATTACAGGGTTATGAAGAAATACCATCATAGCAGACTGGACCAAGTCCTAGAGAGTAGAGTCATGATTCTCTTGATGAGGGGTAGAACATTATCAGGCTATACTTTCTGGGCTGAATGTGTCTATTGTGAAGATATCAGATTCAGTCAAATTGCTTCTGATGTCTTAAGTGCTTCTTATTTATGATTGTGTAGTTAGATTGGTCCTGGTTTATTTTTCTTCTCCTTATTGTGGTAACTTAGTTTTTTTTACTATTCTAAGTTTCCCCAATCTCCTTTAAATGTTGAATGATATTTGTGTTGGGCAAATAGAACCCCAATAGTTTTCATTTTCAAAGCTAATGGTACAACTTTTAAATCATTATCTCTGTAATAATATTTTAAATTTTTATTTGGAAACATCACTAACACAGATATATGACTTTCTGAAGTCCCAGCATATCCAAGAATCTTGTCTCTGACTTGGTATTAATGAAACTTTTTAAATTAAATTGGAGTGAATATATGATACATGGACTTAGTGGTGGTTTCTCCTTTTCTTGTCTTTTTAAGCCCATGGTGGCAGGCAGAATTGCAAAATGATCCTCAAGATACTTGTCCCCTGTTTACTTCTGTAGTTAGCAGTGTTGATTTAAGAAAGGTACTTCTGCAAGTTTGACACAATCCATTGAACACAAAACAGAGACCTGACTCTTCTTGGGGCAAGGGATTTAGTAGAATATTTTATTTTCATTAATAAATTGTTTCATTGATATACAAGTTACAAACCATAAATATATTTATTTTTAAGGATAGAAATTAATGAGTTTTAGTAAATTTATACAGTTGTGTCACCATCTTATACTTCAGTTCTTAAACAGTACCACCACCTCAAAAATTCCTTTGTGCCTATTTGCAAATCAGTGAAATCTTATATTCTTATAGAAAAAAAATTAGAAGACAGATAACTTTTTACATACGATTAAGTTTACTGTGTCTCATCAGGTTTTTGCAGCTGCCTTAACTGAGAAAGTTTCTTCTTAATTCCCCTTTGGAATTTCATGATTGAATTCCGTGTTTGTGGAGGGGGGTGGGGGTGGGGGTTATGGTCTGGATGGACTTTGAGAATACTTTTTTAAAATTTTTAAATCTTTGGTCATGGTTTGGAAAATATCACAATAGAATAATGTTTACTATAGTTTAGAAATCTGACTTTTGATTCTTATTTTTTGTTGACTTCCGTTGTTATTTAACATATGTTTTTGATGTTTACTTTATTATACCCATTCAGTTTCACTAATTGTTCAAATCTGTGGGTTTTCTTGTGGCGTTTCCTTCCTTCCATAATAGCTCATCACCTCTGTTTTTGTTTGTTTGTTTGTTTTTATGTACTTTCATATAGAATTCTGTAACCTAAGCCTTGGAAGTGTCTGATGTCTCTGAAATTATTTTATTTGTTGTAGGTCTTCATCTAGCCATTTATTCTTAAACTGTTTGTCCTTTTCCCATTGCCTTTTCTTAGATTTTTATATTGAACAAATAATTGTGTATTTGTCTTTCACTAATGGGATGCCCTTGTTTTTTTAATAGGAGCTTAATTTAGTCTTTCACTTCCTTATCATTTTGAAAATTTTCCTTCCATTTTGTTATTAACTTTTATTTGAGCTGATTTATACCTGATTTGGAAACAATATTATTATTATCATTTGTTATTATTATTTTTTTACATTACTGGGCTTTAAACTAGGGACTTGTACATGCTGGGAAAGTATCTTACCAATGAACTGTATTCTCAGCTTTTTAAATTTTTATTTAGAGACATGAAACAAAATTTCATTAGATTGTCCAGGCTGGTGTTGAACTTGTGTTCCTCTTCCCTCTGGCTCCCAAGTACCTGGTATTACAGAGACATGTGTGATGGAGCCTAAGGTAGCTTTTTTTTTTTTTTTTCTTGTGGGGATGGGATGGGGTGGGGTGGGGGACCAGGGATTAAACTCAGGGGCACTTGACCAGTGAGCCCCATCTCTAGCCCTATTTTGTATTTTATTTAGAGACAGGGTCTCACTGAGTTGCTGAGCAGTCTTGAAGTTGCTAAGGCTGGCTTTGAATTCGCGATCCTCCTGCCTCAGCCTCCCAAACTGCTGGGATTACAGGTGTGTACTACCATGCCTGGCTAAGGCAGTTATTTTTAATATTTAAATCTTACTGATGGCTATTTTTAGTTTATCAAATACCTAAAACTCTTTCTCTAACTATTGAATAAACAACATAAGCTCTGATTATAAGATTGTGGAGAAAAGTTCGCACAGTTCTTGGCTCTGTCTAATGTCTATAATATTTTAGCTTTTATACAGAACTGTTGTGCATTAAAAAGTACAATATAGTTTTAACTTTGTGTGTGTGTGTGTGTGTGTGTGTGTGTGTGTGTGTGTGTTTACTGGGGTTTAACCTAGGGCACTCTACCCCTGAACTGTATACCCCTAACCCTTTTTAATTTTTATTTTGAGACAGGCTTTCTCTAAGTTTCCAGGCTGGCCTCGAACTTAACATCCTCCTACCTCAACCTTGCTACTTTCTGGAATTACAGTCATGCCTTCATGCCTGGCTACTTTTAATTTCTTGAAAAAAATATTTTTATTGAACCTTATAATTTTTATAGTAGTTATTGTGTTAGCTTAATTTTGATAAATCAGATTTTCTACTAAGTACTTCAGTTTGGTTCATGGATCTTTTATCTAAAATACCCTTTAAAGCTTCAGGAATAAAAGAGTTCAAATATAACCCAATCCATGTAACTGTTCCCATTTGGAGACAATTTTATTTTGACAAAGAAAAATATCTAATTTTTAAATTCTATTTTTTAGATTAAATACATGCTGATTTGGTGAGAGTTAAGTCTGAGTGAATTAAGTTTTTTCATTGAGAATAAGAAAAGTTTTGAGCGTATTAATGCATTTTAAAATATTATAAAATGAGTTCATTTAGATTTATACAGGGAAACTCAATAGTTCAAAGTAGGATGTGTACTGCTCTAAGGAACTGGAAGTGTGGAAAGAGATTAATTTTGGACACTTCTTTGTATTTCACTGCAGAACTTATAATTTCTGGGCATAGATATCACTTCCACATAATTTGTCCTTCTGTAAATTTTTTTTAATGGATCATTGACACCTTCTGGGCAAATCTAGCACCTTTTTTGAATTTTTTATACCTGTGCTGAAAAAGAATGACTCCCATTTTCTTATAGATGTACACAGAATTGCTTCACTCTTACACAGTCCAAGGTGATGTTTACTTGGAGTGATAAAACAATGGATTGTTATTTTCCTACTTAGCCATTAATACCATTAGCACTATAATGGGAACTGTTTGTGCATTATATTCAGCATTATTATAAAACTACTGTTGACAATGAAATCTAATAAAAAACAACTGACTACTTATAGTTTTATAAAGAAGTTTCTAATTGATAATATTTCTGTCACTTATGCCAGATACTAGCCTGTCTACCTTTTGTTGTAGATATTTTGATCTAATTCTGGTACTTGAACTATGTAGTATTCAGGTGGGGTAAAAATTTTCAAATCAGAGAATTGGTTATAATAAAGGCCCGAGGTATCTAAGAGCTGGTAGTAAGAAATCAGTTACATCAGTGATAGCAAGTGCCGCCAGAGATGCTTGGACAAATCATTGCAGACAGATGAATTTTCCTAAGGTCTTTAAGTGTTTAAGCCAGCACTGGCCTTTGCAATGTCTCTGCGATGCCAGTTATACCTGGGAATTTCAGGTAAATGATGACAACTTCTGAGTTAGTTGTGCTACTCCAAATAATCCACTGAATGTGGCTAAAAATGCCAGTTTTAAAATATATTCATGGGATTAGGAATGAACATGTCTTGCCTGAAATCTTATGGTTTAGCTTTAGTACTTACTATAGTCAGTCCATGACTTTGAAATATTGAGCTGTCTGACAGCTTAAAATCCTAAATTTCCTTTAAACTTGAGCCTGGCTTTGGAGGAGAAAAGTGTAGCATTGGTGGATTTTATATAAGACCCTTTTAAGGGAATTGACTTCTATGCCTTTGCTCGCAGGGCACTGAGAATGCTAGCAAGCTACTTTCTCAAGTCTTTCTTGTTTCCGGTAACCTAGATAAGCATTTAGTCAGATTCCTTACATCAGGGCCACTGAAGTCTTATTAAGATCAATCTTATTAAGATCAACATTTTGTTTTCTTGAAGAGGCATGGAAAGGCCCCAAGTCCAGGCATTGGTAAGCCAGTTGCATATTAGGAAAAGCCTGGATGCCCTTATATCTTTAATTCCTAGTTGGATGTATATTTCTCGAGAATCTTAAGTTGGGTGGCTAAGTTTTATGAACATCGCCTAACAAACTGCTCAGGAGAGTGAGGCAGGAAGTTTGCAAGTTTGAGGCCTGTCTAGGCAATTTAGTGAGCTCTCTTCTCAAAACAATTTAAAAGAGAACTGGGGATACAGCTCATAGGTAAGATACTTCTAAGGGAATTGACTTCTAAGGGAGTAGCACTTGTGTGTCATGTGCTATACCCTGTATTCAAACCTTAGTACTGTGGGGAAGAAAGATTAAATAAATCCATAAGTAAGTACAATGAAAATTAGAACAGTAGGTAGTAGAAACATTGGGTTAATTTAGCTCTAGATTTTGCCTACTTTTGAGCACAGCACATGCTCTCTGCTTCTTCATCCATACACTGCAGATAGTTCTATCCACAATATTTAACACTCACTGTAAAACAAGAGCTCTTGGTATTACTTATGAATTAGGGGATCTCACACCACATACAGAGTTTCTTATCAGTGTAATTATTATTATTATATCAGTGAGGTTTTGGGGATTTGAAAGTATATTATAATTATCAGAGGCATTTATTGAAGGATGATGTGGTAACTGAACGTTGAAGTTATATTTTTTAAAATGAATATAGAAAGAGCTCTTCAAAGATCATAATAGAGAAGATCTGAAATTTTAAAAACAACTTGATCACAGAAGCATAGAGTGGATATGGGTGAACATTCCAGACAGAAGTGGCCTGATATGGAAAAGCACGGGACAGAAGGGACATGGAATTTCAGATGGAGTGAAGGTGATGTTCATTTTAGAAAAGTACTCTCTATATTATATGTTTTATAAAGGTGAAAATTTGAAAAGACAATACCTGTCCTTTAATCCCATAGTAATAAGAAAAGGCTCATATGTCTTGCACTTAAATTAACTTAGAATTAGAAAGTTTAACATTAGCTTGGAAGAAAATTAAGCATGTTAGGGCTCAGGGGAAAAGAAAGTAAAATCAGATGGCTTTATGTGCTCCATTATAGAAGACTTCCTGGAAGAAGAGATTTTTGAAGAAAGTAATAAAATGAATTTATAGAGAGGTTGGTTGAAAGTGAAAAAAATAATGCTATATTGTGGAATGTGGGGAAGCTCTCTGTGGATAGTGCCACCATAAGGGGTTTGAGCATTATATGAGAAGAGGCTTGTTAAAGGTACAACATTGTTAGTTCAGACTCATTCTCCATTCATCTTGGTTCCATTTTCACACTTGGCTCCAGAGCTACTTGGAAACCTGTAGGCAAACGTTTGCTACCTGTTGACTGTTTTGCTGTTTAAATTTCCATTATATCTAGAAAAACTGAGCTTGTATTTGGAGACTGTCTATGTTCTCATCCATGCACCCTGTTTCTTCCTGTTTTCTCCTAAAGGGTACCTCTTTTCAGATGAGACTCCTGACCCTTTCCTTCTTGATGCTTCTTTTGCTTTTGTACCACCAAAAAGTTGTCTTTCCCTTTCCTGTCACCCAAATGAGCCCAAATCCTTCTTTAAAATCTAGGGTTTCCAAAAAATATCCACTTCTCTTTTGTCACCAGCTACTTTTTTGATTTGCATTTAGTAACTATTTCATTGTGTATTTACATTTATCTTCGTCTTGCTAGAATGCAGACATGGTAAAGGGCTGTATCTAGTAAATTTATGCGTCCCTGAACCGTGTGGTTGGTGATGGCATCATAGACCATTGTTCCATGTATGTGTGACTTATGGACTTAGATGGGCCAGTGATTTTCAATTCTCTGTGTTCATTCCTTTTTAAAGGAAAATCAGAGCCTGGTAGTAAAAGTCAAGAGCTGGCTAATGTGTGGAAAGTTCTAGAATATGAATATGAAGTTTACTTCATAAGGTCAGAAATTTCTCTTTTCTCTTTTTCTTATTTTGTCTAGCACTGTATCCACAGCACTTGGTCCCAGCCCCATGGTGGCACTGAGTGTGTATTTGTTGAATGAATACTGATTTCACTACTGAAGTTGTAGGCATTAATTGGTACTTTTAAGTAACCCTGCAAAAGACCTCCAGCGTGTGTTTCAAACAATGTCAGCAATGTCTTCTCAGTGCTTGCAGGGCAGCCTCACAGCCTCACATCATTTTACCTAGCAAGAGAATCCTTGTTTGTTGTCCTGTTTTATTGTTTCTTTGGGAGAAAACAGAGGTAATAAAGTGGGAAATCGTAGTTGCTGTAATCTAGCTTTCGTTTCTTCCATGTTTTGGTCTTTTTATTATTGAAAGGAGAACCACATTGAAATAGAAGAAAAATTTCTGAGAGGCTACTTCCCAATTCATGGCCCAGGTTAGGCCTTTGGGATGTTTGTTCAAGGCTTGTTCTTTCCTTCGCTATAGTGCCATTTCATGGGAATTTTTTTCTGCCTGTCCTACTTTCTGCTGCCCTGCTTCCCATGGTATCTTGCTGTGCAGTGTTCAGAAACTGAAGAGAATGTTATGATCAACACCTTAAATTGTTCCGTCTTGACAGGGCTTGAAGATCAGGGGCTAAGAAATATTCATGTGAGGATACCACTGACTTTTTCCTTTTCACTCTTTTCTTTTTCCTTTAGCTCAAGCCAGGGCAGAACAGCTGCAGGGACAGTGACAGTGAGAGTGCCAGTGGAGAATCCAAGGGCTTCCACCGGAGCAGCTCCCGGGAAAGGCTCAGTGATGTAAGTTGAATAAAAAAACGAATAAAACCACAACAGCGTGCAGTCTGGCTTCCAGCCTCACTTAGTAACCACCCCTCCTCTGTAGATCAGGCTGTGTGTCCAAGTTTTTGCAGCCCACACTTTCTTGGTATGTACCTTTTTAAACCTCGTAGATGTTATTTTACAATGTAGTTTGATCTAAAATGTGTTTTAACAAATTTAAAGTAGGTGGGAATATTTAGTACCTTAGAAACAACAGATTACAAAGAGAAGTGGTAACAATTTTATTATTCATAAATAATAACTTTATTACTAACAAATGAAACGGTCAAGGCAGTATCATAACTAGGAGATGACATCATTTAGCTATTGGCCTTTTGTCATTTCTTCTCCTAGGAAATCAGTAACAATCCCTTATTGTCATTTCTTTCCTATTAGAAGAAGTAGCTACTTATTTGGTAAGAGAAGGAATTACATTTAATGATGGATTTCTATGGGACCTTATGAGAATAAACTGTACTGCTGGAGGGGCCCATTACCTGCTAGATCTGGCACTAACCCTTCTCCAGCATCCCATCCACTGCAGGGCTGGTTCCCCTCTGTTCTCCTGAGAACCATCTGTTCCTCTTTGGACTACCTTGCCTTCTGCCCTTATGCACCATATATCACCATTCTTTGCCCATTTTTGTTTCTGAGAGCAAGATATGGAAACTATTGTAAAAGGATCAAGTGGAGAGAAATTTTTATTGTTGATACCAACAAAGGCAATATTAGCAGGTTAAGGAAATACAATGAAAGATAAAGAGACCAGTTCAGAATGCCTGAATGTGGACAAAGAGCAACAGGTATTATGTGTAGTGAGGAGAAAACTCCTTCATCTCTAGTCTTATTTTTTCCTATCTGCTTGAAAGCAGTGGTTTAATTACAGTGTGCAAAACTATCCATCACATTAAAGGAAAAAATGTTAATGCTTCTTTTTTATGAGAGAAAAGTTAAACTTTACTAATATTCACTGTAATAAGCAAGAATAGTTGATATATAATTTTTAAACATGTGTATCTTAGAAATGTATGCTCAAAACCTTTTTACTGAGAGGAGATTGGGTAGTGTAAAAGCTTGTGCAGACTACTCAGCCATTCCCTATGATAATATTACATTCATCTCGTTCTCAGTTAAAGCAGACAACTCCAAGACACAGCCACTTTCCTATGTATCTCGGGAAAATTTGTGATGTTTAGAGTGAAATTTGGTGTATAGAACATCAACTTCTTATAAGAATTAAATGAATTTAGCAAAGCATTTCAAATAAGTTGGTTATAGTTAATTATCTCCACTTCTAATGTGGCATAATGTCATTTATATGAATACTAACTTACTGAGTGCTAACTCAGTCTTTTGTTCTGAATATGAGTATATTATTTGTGTAAGAATATATTTGTGTGTTCTTATGTTTCATTAACTTTGTGATAGAAGTATATAATGATAATCTCCAAACCTAAGTTGTTAACAATAATACTTCTCTTCTGAGATTTTGTTACGCTTTTAATGTGAGGTCTTATTGGCACAGAGAATTATTCCCAAGTTACTTGGTCAGATTTTCTTCTTAGATTGGAAAAATGAAAGCCATGTCAATTGAGGAGACAACAGCACAGTCACTGAGATCTCTTGACTGTTACTCTGACCTCACTTCTCATTAACTCAAAAAAATTTGCAAAAAACCATTCATGTCAATGAATAGGGAAAATGAATATTACTAAGGTGTCAACACTACCTACCATCAGCTATTTATAGAGTCAGCATAGTACCCATCAGAATTCTTTTTTTTTGTTTTGTTTTTTGTTTTGCAAAAATAGAAAACCAGATCCTCAAAAGCATATGGAATGGTTTTAGCTCCTGAATTGCCAGAATAATCTTTTAAAGGGACAAAATTAGAGGACATGCCTGTCCCAGCTTCAAAAGCTACTACAAAGCTCAGTAATCACAACAGTGAGGTACTGCCATACATGCGCGTGCGCGCGCGCGCACACACACACACACACACACACACACATACACGTGTACAAATATACATATATAGTCTGTACGGAATAGACCTGAGAATTTTGGATATGAACCCATACTTGTAAGTTCAACTGATTTTGGAGAAAATTACTATTTTAGTCAGTTTTTTCCTGCTGTGACCCAAAGACCTGAACAATTTTAGAGGAGGAAGTTTATTTTGCTCATCGTTTTAGAGGTCTCAGTCCATAGTTGGCCAATACCATTGTTCTGAGTTCAAGATGAGGCAATATCATGGTGGGAGAGTGTGGCAGAGGGAAGAAGCTCAGGACATGACAATCAGGAATCAGAGAGAGGGACTAAGCTCAGCTTACCAGGGACAAAATATATATACCCCCAAAGCATGCCCCTGATGACCCACCTCTTCCAGCCTCACACTGTCTATCTACACTTATCACCCAGCAACTCCATTCAAGTGGATTAATAAAGTGATTGGGTTAAGTCTCTCATAACCCAATAATTTTACCTCTAAACTTTCTTGCATTGCCTCTCACATGAGCTTTTGGGAGACCCCTCATATCTAAACCATACCAAATACCAAGTCTGTTCAATGGGGGAAAAATTTCCTCTTCAAGAGATGCTGTTGGGACAGTTGGGTTTCCACCTTGAAAAGGATGAATTTGGATCTCTACATCACACCATGAACAACAATAAACTCAAATGGATTTGTTTCCCAAACATAAGTGCATAAACAGAGAAATTCTTGGAAGAAAACCCAGAGATAAATCTTCACAATCTTGAATGTTACATCAAAGGCATGAACAATAGAAGAGAAGTGGTGACATAATGGGACATAATCAAAGTTTAAAACTTTGGTGCATCAGAGGGTATTACCAAGAAAGTGAAAAGACAATATATTCAGTGGGAAAAAATATTTGCAAATCATATAATTGATAAGTGTTTAATGTCCAGAATATGTAAAGAAATCCTGCAACTGAACAATTAAAGGATAGCCTGATTAAAAAATAGGGAAGAACTTGGGCTGGGGTTGTGGCTCAGTGGCAGAGCACTTGCCTAGCATGTGTAAGGCACTGAATTCGATTCTCAGCACCACGTATCAATAAATAAAACAAAATGTCCATTGACAACTAAAAAAATATTTTTAAAAATAGGTAATAAGTTGAAATATTAGTAAATGCATCAGAAGATTGTCTTAATTATTAATCATTAGAGAAATATCAAAATTGAAAGGAAATACCTCTTACACCTACTAGAATGGGTATAACTTGTACACAATTAAGGTCTTCAGGCAAGAAATATGGAAGCCCTCTCTTATTAGAAATGGGGGAGGGCAGAAAGTTAAAATGAAGTTGATCAGTGAAGAATTGTTCTGCAGTGTGTTTGATAGTGTACCACTGCCTATCTGCCTTTCTAGGACTTCTCCTGTAACATGAGAAAGCAGTATCAATTTCTAAATATGTGTCAATAAATGAATAATTAACAATAAATCTTCAACTATAAAAATGTTGTTTGTAAACATTTATTTTGTTTTTGTAGCATAGTATGTTGGTGCCTGTTGTTTAGAGGTGCTTGTGTAATTTCTGATTTGTTTAATTATTGAAGTTTTCAAATATTTGTAGCTGTATTTTTAGATGGGGACTTAGATTAAGCATACTTGATCAAGATGCTTTACTGGAACTTTTTGATAGCAAAGCTCCTAGGTTATATGATCCTTGTTATGAATGTCAGTTACACCCTGGCCTCTCTGTTGCTGGTAACTTCTTATATCCGTACTTTTATGGTGGGGCTTCTATTGGTGATCAGGAGTAGTGTCCCAGGAATACAAGGCCATAGCCAGAATCTTGGAATTGAAGGACTGAACAAAGAGACATCTCTTTATTTCATAAATGTTACTTTTGTTCAAATTCTCCAGCTATAATTGAAGGGAGCTAGCAAGTAGTCAAGAAAGATGTGGGGAAAGAGTAAGACAGGAGGAAATGCCAGTGTCCCGAACATTTGGTAAGGTAGCATGGAAGAGAGGTTTTGATAAAGTTGTCTGCCAGGATCAGAAATCAAAACAGAATGCTGCAAATCTCTTCCCTTAAAAAAAAAAAAGAAAGAAAGAAAATGGTGAGTATAGAGGGTTGGCAAATGTGAATAGCCTCTGGTTCTGAGCTTCTATATAGCTTTTAGCAAATGCTGGAGCAAATTCCAGTGGACCTTTAACATACGTGAGGATCTAGTGTCTGTTTTCCTTCATGTGTCTGTCTGTGCTCATAGGTGGGAGGGGGTTATAAGGCAGGGTGCTTAAATGCTTTGTTGCATTATGTTAATTCCTCAGCAGTGCAATCAAATTCATGTCGTAATTAAAGCTGTCAGTTGGAAGGCAAGCCAATCGCCTCGAAAGCACAGCATAACAAATGAAGTGAAATGATTCTGCGTGTAGCTATACAATGCTTCACCAGGCATGAAATTAAATAAGTAATTTGATGTTGACATCAGAAATTGAAATGATACCCACTGTTCCCTCATTCAGTTAGACCTGCATAAACAACAGCCAGAACAAATATGCACAACAAAGCCCTCTTCTCCACCTAGCTCCCCGAGTAATGTACAATATATATGCAAAATGAGCATAACAGAGCTTTCCTAGACCTGAAGGATGTAATTTTCTTTGGTATACAATAAGATGATGTGTACGTGGGGGTGGGGAGGTGGTTTTGGAAGGGTACTTTTCCTTCTGGAATAAAATACTTTTGCAGGAAGAAGGGTGAATGAAATAAACAAATCCCATGTTTTCTCTGAGTAATTCATCCTAAAATGAGTTTACTTCTCAGGGGCATGACTCCAGACTGGTGGAGACCTAACTTGGCTTTTGCCTTCACCTGTTCCATGGAGGCCTGAGAGTGCTGAAAACATGTGACACTGTCACATGGTTAATCACTGTGTGAGAGGCTGTCTCCATGACTACCGTGAATCTTTTTTTTCATACTGCTGTGAGATCAGGATTGGAGCAGGATTTCTAAGACTTGAGTCCAGTATGCATGACCATGTCTGTGCTGCTTTATTGCTCTGAGCTTGTCTGAAACACTGAGGTGAAGAAAGTTCTCTGGACCCTGATTTAGTAATGCCCTGAATAGTGCTATCTTTGCTCCATGTGGACACAGTTACAATCCCATCTTTCCTTCTCAAATAGCTTAGAATTAAAAGAGAAAAAATCACATCTAATGTATTTGGGGGATGTTTAATTCTCCTGAGCCTTTTTTCTGTATAAAGTCTGTCCGTTCATTTATTCACATGTTGACTCAACAAATGCTCACTTGATGCATCTTGTGTACAAGACATTGTGATGTGCTGTGAAACAAAGAAGGATAAACCTGCTGGTCCTTCCTACCTGTGGTTCATAGACCAAGAACCAAGACTTCTTGGTAGAAGAGATAAAAGTGAAGGGAAGACTATTGCATCAGGGTTGAGGTCGGGATGCTCCAGAAAGGTGGAACACCTGATCTGGTACATGAGACACAAGGCCTGGCTGGGGCATAATTTTGTAAGGAGAAGTTTTAGGAAAAGCACATAAAAAGAAAAGACACTCAGCTGGGTGCAGTGGTGCATGCTGGTAATCAGAGCAACTCTGGAGGCTGAGGCAAGAAGATCGTAAGTTTGAGGGGCAACCTCAGCAATTAGTGAGACCCCTTCTCAAAATAAAAAATAGAAAGTACTGGGGTAAGGCTTACCTGGATTCAATCTCTGGTACAAAAAGCAGTACCAAACAAAAATATCCCCCCCAAAACCCAAATCAAAAAACAACAAAGAGCAGAACCTCAGAAAGGTTTGAAACACAGTGTTCCTTTTTTTTTTTTTTTTTTTTTTTGGTTTCTTTCTCCAAATAAATAATACCCTGCATTCATTTCAGAATTATTGTTTTTTGGGTTCCCTGTATGTTAGAACTATGGCAGTCCAAATTGATAATTGTTTTGACTAAAACCTTCAGAAAAAACTGTGCTTTTCACCACCTCCTTTTACCCACACATTCTTTGCAATTTGGTCACTAATTATGTTTACAAAATGTCTCATTTTTGAAAAGAACTGTGTGTGTACTAACTGGTGCCTTCAGGGAATAAATTGGCAAGTAGGTCACACACTGGAAAAGTCATCCAAGCCCTTTGGGCTTTTTATTTTCAAGTCAGTCTGGGCTTTTTCCTCTTGCCTGCCCCTTTGTGGCCACAAAACCGAGTAGCTTGAGACCAGGGCGTTGAATGTCAGCAAGTCAGGGAGGCAGGCTGATGCGTGTCTGTTTAGTCTCAGTGCAGGGCGAAATGCCATCATTAATTCATTACCCAGCTGCCTGTCAAATAAATTGGCAATTACATCCACCGCAGAAGCTTGGAATTCAGTAAATAGCACGTTAGCATCTCTGAGTTGTTGAGAGATGTAAAGGGGGAAATTAAGCAACACGGTGTTTGTATCAGTAGCAGATGACAAGGGGCAGCACGCGCTGGTGATGTGATGTGGTGATGAAAAGTCTGCAGAGGGCTGGTAATGAGCTGTGTGGATTGAAACATGTTAAAAACCATTGCTGATTTTCCACTTTGTCTTTATGCTTTATTGCAGAGTTCAGCTCCTTCCAGCTTGGGAACAGGCTACTTCGTAAGTCTATCTCAACTCCCACATGTGGGCCTTGCTTTGGCATTGATTCACTTCTAGAATGAATGCTTACTAGGATGTGCAGAAATCTAAGAAATCCCCTCTCAATCCTAAAGAGCAGACTGATTTCTGTCTTTTTATTGGGAATTGTTTATTTTTAAAAGTCATTACCTGTTGGACCCTAGGGGATCATCAGTTTGAGATGTCTTGCTGGTTCCTAAGCACCTAGTATGTTTTCCCCACATCTGGCAGTGTCAGGGGACACAGGGAAACCCGATTGCTTAGGCCACTTTTGCTACATAATTGTTTGTTTATTGAGGGATGTCCTGACTAGGACAGGATTTGAATGGAGCATTGAGGTAGGCATTCATTCATTTTCAAGACTTCTTGAAGAACTTTCCTGTATATGCAATGAATTATCTTTTTTTAAAAAAAAAAACTCTTGATGAGAGGTGGAATTAAATGGATGTTTTTCACTGACAGTCTGGGGAGGTGGCCTTTATGTTTTCTTTTAACAGTCATTAAACTCATTTTAGCAAATGGAGTTGTATTATTTTATTTCTGGACCTTGTTCTCTGTCTTTTGGGGGAAGATTAAGGGTAGAGTGACATGGAATTATTCCAATATTTTTTATGCACGACAAAAAAATTATTCCTTCCTTATGTTTGTTTATAGCAAAATTATCCTTTTTGGTTTCAGTAATCCTTTCCAAGATAAAGTGGTAAAGAATGACAAATAGGCATTATTTACACAACAGGAGAATGGATCCGTGTATAAGTTTATTGTGGTACTTACAGGAGTCTGATGTGTGTGCTAATCATGAACATTGAGACTGTAATGCCTGTTTACTATTTTTTGAGAAAATAATGAAAGCATAAAAAAATGAAGTGAAAAAATAATTGCCAATTCAGTTTAGTTGCTCTTAACTTTTTTCCCCCTCTAACAAAATTACTTTGGTTTTTCTTCTGTTCACACATTTCACTCAATACATTTGCATTAAAAGTATGAAAACCAGCATCATTTCATTGAATAATGAGTCTTTTCCAAGCTTGGCAGAAATGGTATTTTCTAGATGTTGATTTTACTTTTCTTGTCTTAATCTATAAAAGGAGAAAAAGGATAAGGATGATTTGGGACCTGCTTAATATAGTTGGCACACTTACCCTTGCTCCTACTTATTGTGACTGAATATTCATGCTTATAAAAACAAGCAGAATACATTCAGTTTCTTGCTTCAGTAGTTGAAAGAACAGACGTGGTCCCATCTGCCATCTCTTCACACCAGGCTGGATATGGGTTGAGATGCTGGAAGTAAAATCTGAAGGTTGACGATGTCTGTTCTTTATCCAAAAAGCAAATTCTCCCCTTTGCTTTCCTCAGCGGAAACAAAGCCAAAACTACTACCTCACCCTGATCACTTCTAGACTGAACATTGTAGCTGTTGTTTCTGGTAATGGGTATTGCACATGCTACTGCTGATTTATATCCCTGGCTTTTTTTTTTTTTTTTTTTTTAGAGAGAGAGAGGAGAGAGAGAGAGTTTTTTTAATATTTATTTTTTAGTTTACAGTGGACAAAACATCATTATTTTTATGTGGTGCTGAGGATCGAACCCAGTGCCCCGCGCATGCCAGGCAAGCGCGCTACCGTTTGAGCCACATCCCCAGCCCTATCCCTGGCTTTTTTAAAAAAATTTATTTTGAGACAGGGTCTCACCAAATTGCCCAGACTGGCCTTAAACTTGCAGTCCTCCTGCCTCAGCCTCCAAAGTAGCTGGGATCACAGCTGTGCCCCAGTCCAGCTTATTTTGTCAATGTGATTATCTTGAGAAGAGTAATCTGTAAAAATTTTCGTTTTGCTTTTTGTTACTTTTAGTACATTGCTATGAGCATAGAGTCTTTAATTAGGAGTATAAAGTGGTTTTTACATTCAGACAACATTGAATAACTGTAATAGCTTTTCCTTGTTTTGGTAAAATTTCTCATAGACTGACTTTGTTTATATCAAAATCTGTCATATTATTAGCTTACATGGAGAAGATATATACCAGATGTATGTTTAGTTCTCAAGTATGACAAAAATGTCCTACTTAAAATGTGTTTCCAATAATGTGATTGTTGTATTATCAAAGTGAAAAATCCATTGATAACTGTTGCCAACTCTTCATCAAAAGTGCTCTCATTTTCAACTTTCATTCCCACAGTATTACATATACTTAATTTCCAGTATTCAACATTGTGAAGTTTCACACTTTTATGTGGATATTGTATGTACACAACTTGTAGTATTTTGCAAACATGTTCTTTGCACTATTTTTTTAATAGCACAATAACCATTTACTCCTGTTTGTGAAGAAGACTTAGCATCAGGTAAGTGGGATATGAATTTTTGACTATATCGTTAATCTTCTTCAGCATCTGTTTGAAATGCAGATGGAGGCAAATCACCCACAGAGTCAGTGAGCTATTAATATAATTGAACCATAAAGTGAACTCTTTAAGAAAACTGAAGGTACTTACCTGTTGAGCTTAGCAGCCTAATACTGTCCATGTCCCAGATTCGCTCTTTATTTCAGAGTCTTTCTTCTTTTAGATCTCATGCTCCTGTACAGTTTTAAGTGAACTTGGGTAAAATGTTGTCCATTATGTGTTAATATGTGTGTGTGTGTGTACATATGTATACTCATACTCTCATCCACCCACTTTTTAGCCAAAGCCAATGTACTCTACTTTTTCTCATTTCTTTTGATGTATCAGTAGTGATGAGTTAGAGTGTTTTAAGAAGACACTTTTGTTTTTGATCTGGTTGTATTTGTTTATATCTCCTTGGTTTTGTGTTCCAGGATGTCTGCTTAAGTCTGTCACTTTTCCAATTCATTAAAAAGCAGAAGATTTGAGAAATGAGAACAGCAGCTAAACTCAGTATTTACATAAGCATATTGCAAAGAATTCTTAAAGTAGACAAAATAGAGAAGGATTGGAACAAACTTTCCACATTTTTGGGAGATTTTGAATAATGTGGGTGTTATATACACAGAGAGACATACGCACATATATATTCATTACATACACTTGCCTAGCTCAGCTCACATTCTAAATATAAATGAAATTTTAGACTTGTTGGAATCAGTTCATTTTTTTTTTCCTTTTACTTTTTTGGCAAGCATACTAAAACTTGTTGGGAGTATTATAGGATTTTCTTTTCTTAAACATCAATGCAGTGAACACATTTTCTTTACAATTTAAATATTTTAGGTTATATTCCCCTTTTAGATGTGCATTTGAAGTGTCGTTACAAATGTAGAATGAAGAACTTAGAGGTAGAGTGTGATCTTTATGACCTGTTGTATGACCTTGCCTTGGCAGATTATTTGATACCTCTGTGTCAGTTTCTTCATCAGTATCAATTAATGGAGTTGTGAATGTTGAAAAAGATATTTAATGCATACTGAACAGTCACAAAATATAACTGTTTCCTTCTGTTTTTCACACTGTACTATGTCATGGAATAAACTTGGTCTTATTAAGTGGTAGTACAGTTCTCTGGTGGCAGAGGTTACCACCAAAAATTAATAATGAAAATTAGATGTTATAATTTATACCTGTGGGATAAAATGTAGCATTCTCATTAAATCATCCTTGTAGGTTTCTCAAGTGTTTAGAATTTTGTGTTTGAGCTGATCTATATGCATAAAGATATGGATAAACACACACACACAGATATACACATATACACACTTCACTCTGTATGTGAAAATAAAGTAAATATGGCCTTTGTCTTCTAATCATGTGATCATGATGATGTTGGAATGACCTCTTCTGTAGGCTGCCCTTCTGTTTACCTGTTAAGCATCACTTGTTATTTTCTCCGTCGGAGGCATTCAGAACTCTTGATATTTGTGAAGACTGCTTTGGCAGCTCTTAGGATGAGCTTGGGCGGTCAAGAAAGTTTTGTTTAATGTGTTCACATATGTTTGCTGCTCTTGGACACCAAAAAGAAAAGTGGATGCCACAGCACATTTGAATGCTGAAAGTGAAGGCCAGTGAATGACTTTACAGTGGCCACGGGTGTGGTATCATTACAGGAAGGATCTGGATTCATCTTTAGAAGCACCCGACTCCACATGCCAGCAGTTGGCAGCTACTTTGGGGCGACTAACTTGCCAGGCTCCACTTGACCTCCGACATAAAGAAGCAAAGCCTCACTTTTCTCCGGAGCCCGTCCTGCCTGCTGCTCTACATAATCGTCAGCCATCTCACAGGTCTGGATCTGAATGTCTCGGAACAGCAGCCACAGATAGCTTGGCTTTGCTTTTCTAAATTCCGCTGATTTAGGAACTCTCAGCTAATAGTTTTCATCCTTTTCAGTTGGATCAGTTCTACATACTTCAAAGTTGTCAAAGAGACCAGCCCATTGCTATCTGGTGATTAAAACTTTCACATTATGTAATGAAGGAGAAGAGTTTAGTGATACTCGTGCTAAACTAGGGTATGCACAGTTATGGTTTTCCTTAAGTTGGGTTGTTTATTTAAGTTTTGCTGATAGTTTTGATGATAGTCAGAAGGGGCCACATGTTGACCTGTAGCTTTTTTGTCCAGGTTGTGAGGTTGTTAAGGGATGGTTTTTGCCCTTTTACTCTGAAGTTCAATAACCTGTTACCTTGCCCCTCAAGTCAAGGGTACATATTTGAATTGGATACTGTATACACTGATCAGTTCTGAGAGAAGTGCACGTGGAATAATGCCCATATTAGTGTCAACTAATTGTAGGAGGCTTAGATATCCAGCAGACAAAAAAAAAAAAAAAAAAAAAAAAAAAAAAAAAAAGGACAGAAGAAACTTTGAGGCAGAGGGAGCAAGGAAGATGAGTGTGAAGAATGGCAAGGAGGTGTGGAAAGTGGACTGGCTCTGCCACATTTCTGGGACAAGGCTGGACTTGGGTTGCTTAGGAATGGGGATTGAAGGTTGGGATGTAGGGCAAAGCCAGAGCATTGGATGAGCAAGGAGGGGATGGTTTATAGGTAGGCCTGAACTTGACTTAGCAAGGTGTTAAAAAGGAGAAAAGATATCAAATCAAGAAGCAATGACTACAGTGTTCTTATTTAGAATTAGCATCTCAGGAAAAAATCCTACTGTGTAAAAATAATGAGGCTGGGAGTTATGGGTGGGTATTTAGAGTTGTGTTTTAAGTATAACTTAAAATCAAGGACACTACAGTGCTTTTGAAACTAACTGTGTACAGTGCAGAAACATTTGGGAAAATGAAATCAGTAGTTGTTCTTGATTGTGAAAAGCTACCACTTTGTTTTATTTGTTTGCTTGTCTTTGTGGTACTGGGAATAAAACCCAGAGCCTCATTTGTGCTAGACAAGTACTCTAACACTGAGCTCCAGATCCTGCTTAGGTTACCACATTATTGAATTCTAACTTTAAAAATACTTCCCTGAACTGTTTGCTTCTTATAAACAAAAAATCATAATCTATATTGATTTGAGCGGCTCTTCTGGTAGGTTTAAGAACCAGGGAAGTAATTTTCTTTACTTTGGAGGATTGGTTTAAACCTGTGCTAAGTATTTGCATTCTGACAGACTCCTATACATAGGCATAGATAAATTCTTTCATTGTAGGGGCATTAGACTGAAAAATGTATTTTTCATTTCCAGTCCTTACACTTTTAGTCACATTTTCAGGTATTTGTCAGCATTGTAACTTTGAGAATAGGTCTGACATCTTGGAGCCAACCTCCTAATGAGGTGACCAGTACTCGGAAGTTCTTGCCAGCAGACTTTTAATCATTGGTGGAATCCCTGCAAGGGAATTACTTTTCCAGCCCTCCTTGTAGAGATTGTCTCCCACCTCCACGCCGTCTTTAGTGTTAACATTCTCCTTCAATACAAGGGAATTGAGAATCTGGTGAGTAGAATGTTTGGATGAGAGAAAGGATCGAATTGGTATCTCCCTGTGTGCAACCAGTCCTCTCGTGTTTTCACCTTTTCTCAATCCTCATCTGAGGGAATAGTCCTAAGTATTTTAATCATTTACTATCTGTGGGAATGTCTGCTGTTACTGTTGTAAACTCCATTTAAGCAGATGAGATGAAAGCTTAGGTGCTCCTGATGGATGCAGGAAAACGGCCCTCAGCCTTATTTCTCTGTCCTTCTGGCCCTACAGATTTGAAGGGAATCATATTGGAGAAAAAGATTCAAGGAACCAGCAGACAAGAGAATTGTTATAGGGCCTTCATTTATATTCTTCATATTTTTAAAAGATTTTAAAAAATCTATGTTTTATTTATTTATTTTTTATTTATACTGGTACCGAGGATTGAAGCCAGTGCCTCACACATGTTAGGCAAGTGCTCTACACTGAGCTACAACCCCAGCCATATTCTTCATATTTTAAAGTCCATATTATCCCTGAACTTTTGGCCACAGGGGACCTGTGTTTTTTATTGATGTTGCT
Organism: Urocitellus parryii; assembly: GCF_045843805.1. Taxonomy (NCBI): domain Eukaryota; kingdom Metazoa; phylum Chordata; class Mammalia; order Rodentia; family Sciuridae; genus Urocitellus; species Urocitellus parryii. The sequence goes on along the minus strand of NC_135539.1, from coordinate 24,490,516 downwards.
GCCTTTCTTTCATGTCCCTGAGTCACAGGAATATAGGGACTGTAGCATATGCCAAATATTGCCTTTCAGCGTCAGTGTCTGTGTATGTGAAAGAAGTACAGATTTCAGTGGAGTGGCCAAATATGGTTTTCTTTGAAATTAACTCATTAATTATTAATAACACTGTATAATGTAATAGTTATAATAACTGATATTAATAATAAGTAATAATGAATAGTGATTTGTATTTGTTGTTCAGGGAGGGTTTTTCCATAGCTGTGTTCAGTCACTTGTCCATCCTATTCCATAGCTGGAGTGTGCTCTTGATCATGGAGAGGTTGTGATAAAGGCTTTAGCCATTTGTGTTCTCAATCCCAGGGGCATGGATAGGTTGCTGCCACAGAATTTTGAAAATAATTTTAGTTTAATCCCTATGTATTTCTGATACAGATATTAAAGAATGTAGTCTTGTCCTAGTTAGAGATGTCCACGTCACAGAAATTCTGTATTCATTGACATGAACTAAATGAAATTGAGCCACAGGTGATGTTAAATCCTGAGGTTTACTCTGAGTATCCACATAATCTCAGTAGATTAACTGATCTGGAGTTTTACTGACTATCAGTGAGAATCTCTGAAATCAAAGTACTCCTCCCTTTGCTTGAATTGGTTTAGAATTTTTTCCCCCTGAAATTGTAAATTAGATGCCTCACAATCTATTGCATAAAAAACTTATAGCTTGTGAGATACCAAGAGTATCATTTGAAAAGAGGTTAAAAAATACAACTGGGTCTCGTTAAAGAGGGAAAATGCTGTTTTAACTCCAACTGTCACATTTTCCTTTAGTCAGCTCTAGCAGTAAATAAGAGTTATTTGGAGGCTTAGGTAGTTTAAGACACTTCACCTATCTCCCAGTATTTGACTTTAGAAGTCAAACATTTAAAATGCATTTTGCTTGTATAAAAATGTTTATCCATTTAAACTACAATGTTGTTTTAACAAAAGCACCCTGGTGACAAGTTGTTAAGATATAGCACAGTTTAGTAAACCATCAAGTCCCATAAACATATCCTTGAAAGACTAGCACAGTTACCCAAGGCTGAGCATCACAAATCGCTCTTAACAAACCTTAATTTTCTTAGTACAGTAAAAAATGATCTACCATTGTCTTTTAGTAATTGGCTTTGCCCGAAGTCATGTTAAAGGGACCTTCTTTGTACAGTACTTAATCTATGGTCTGAAATCTTTGGTGTCTTATTTTCAGGATGAAAAATACAAACAAAACTCATTTTAAACTCCATTGACAACTCTCTGGTAATAAATCCAGGTGCAGGGATTGTGGCTGTTTTCAGGTACAAGCCTTTTCAAAGGAGATGACAGTCTATTAGAAGTTATAAACTGTAATATAGTGGCAGATTTCAGATGGAGTGGTAAAGCCAGATAATTGCAGTATTTCCTACCTAAATGTACTGCTGTGGCCTCTGATTTTAAGGAGCCATTAAAAATGCAGCAAGGCATAACAGCAGTGGTTCCTAGTGTAGTCCTAATATTTCATTGTTCATCACATCTCATATAATCTTGTGCAGACCAACAAATGACTACTTGTGTGTACAACTGCGCTGCCCTCAGAAGGAAATTGGGGAGACTCTGAGTCAGGCAGGGAGCATTATAGAGACTTACCAAGAACTCTGCCAAGCACACATGTGCCATATTTTTCTTATTACCCCTCAGGAATTCTTCCTTTCCATTTTGATCCCTAAAGGACACACACTTTTTACCTTTTGTGAGAAGAACCTATCAACAGGCTTCTTTTTCATACCTTTGTAGGAAATAAGTTTGACTTTGCTGAGAGAAGGTAAGGTTGTATACCATGAAGGGAAGGTCATGGGCAGCTACCATCTCAACGTTAAATCCAAAAGGAACAAGATATTAATTTCCCTTGGGTTTCTAAAATATATTTTTAAGTAACTTTGCAGTAGAACTACCTTTGTGATATGCAAACCTGTTATTTAGGGGGAAAAGGAGTATTAATGCTAAAACATTCACAGAAGCATAAGAAGCTGATGAATTCAAAATAGTCTTTAATCAAATATTAAGCAGCTAAGCATCAAGAGTAAATGGAAACCATAAAGTGTGTTTGTACAGAGTTGTAGTATAGTCATAAATTGCCTTCATCTAAGTGTGTTAAATTGCCAGCTTTATTAATTTAGAGAATGACATAGACCTGCCCTTTTGGTTTTTCATAGATTTAGATTTATAAAATCTCTAGGTCAGAAAGGACTTTAAGAATCACCTAGTCCATCTGCCAATATGGAACACAACTTTGAAAGTTAAGTACCTTGAAGGTGGGAGAGTTAGGAGGATGACCGCTCTCATCCTGCCTGCTGATCTTCAGTTGTAATAGTTGAAGATCACATCAGTTTTCCTGTCAAGTGTTAACACTGGTATCTTCTCTTGATGACAGTGACTTAACCAACAACTCTCTTTTTCACTTTTTTTCTCTAAAAAATTTAATTGCTTCAGTCTTAACATAGGACCTTTGTGTGTGTGTGTGTTCCTTAAGAAAAAAATCTCAGTTGAAATTTATGTCATTTGGTGCACTTGGCCTATTTGGGTTCTGTCATCCAATATATTGATGTTCTTTTTAGTTTCACACATGAAAATAATTCAGTTTTGTATTTGTTCCTTCTTGACAGAAAAAAAAATCAGTGCTGCTAGATTTTACTCATTGTTGTCTTTATGATACCTGAACTTTATGGGAGTCAGTGTATGAGGGGTGGCAATTACAAGTTCTTCACCTTCTTTTCTACTGGTGACTTTTATCTGGAATCCCAATAGAAATCAGGATTATTCTTTCTGTTTTGTTTATCCATAGACACATTTGGAAATGGCTTTGAGACAATCCATGTATATACTTAACATATTCTACTTTTTTTTCTTTTTATTCATTCTAATTGTTTTTAAAAAATGAACTGGGTGTTCTCCTTGGAAAAGTGTAAGAGTCATTGTTATCTTACATAATGGCACTTTAACATTAAAATATACTTATTTTAGGTTTAGTCAGGTTGTGAATATATTCATAGTAAACCTCTTTAAATGAATCATATGTGAACAAACATTATTGTCTAAAATAGATGAAAGGACACACTCAAAAGTGGTACAATTTGATATAGCATTTAAATCTTAACAGTTATGCTTGAATAATGAGAAAAAGGAGGTAATTAAAAACTTGCTAGTATTTTTAGTAATTTTGTGCTATTACTTAGTCGTGTCCTAATGTTACTGAGTTTTGACATATAATTGATTTTTTAAATTATTGATAATTTTGAATCGGTTCAACCATGAAATTAATGAAACTTGTTTATTAATCTCTGTTCATTGACTATAATGATATTCAATTCTCTTTGAAGGGACTTTTTTGTGTCAGCACATCTGTGGATATGTTGACTATTTAATCACTAATTAAGGGACTGTACATGTATATATTCCTGTGCCAAGTGTTCTCTGCCTGAATACTGGAATAGTTCACTAGAATAGTGAACTTCATTCTATAGTCACTTAAGTTCTTTAGCTCAGAATATTCACAAAGATAAAACCATTGCAGAACCAGTTGCTTATGCACATACATCTGAGAAAAGTTTGGCTTCATTAGGCCTGGATGACTAATGGCATGCTGAGGGAGTGGTTACAGTTGGGTTTCTTTCCTGCTTACATATGTGTGTGTGTGTGTGTGTGTGTACATCTCCATGAATTGAACCCAGGGGTGCTTAACCACTGAGCCATATCCCCAGCTTTTTTTAAATGTTTTATTTAGAGATAATGTCTCACTAAGTTGCTGAGGCTGGCTTTGAACTTGAAATCCTCCTGCCTCAGCTTCCTGAGCCACTGGGATTACAGGCATTTGCCCCTGAACCCAGCTCCCGCACTCTTATACTCCTATGCTTAGCTTTACCCAGGCTAGGCCTCAGTGGTTTGTTGCTGAAGTTTGTGTTTTCTCTTTAGTGTTCAGAGTATAAGACTTTCGAACTCCTATAGAAAGAAGAAAAGCAAAATAAAACCAACCCTGGCTGGGTGTGGTGGTGCCTGTTGGTAATCCCAGCTACCCTGAAGGATGACACGGGAGGATCATGAGTTCAAAGCCAGCTTCAGCAAATTAGTGATAAATTTGCTGATTTTAATTAGCATGGATCTTTCTAATGATTTTCACTCCTGTGTATTTGTTTATTTGACATATTCCAGAGACTATTACCAGCTATCTACATTTATTAATTATTTAGCTTTGCACAGTGACCTTAGGAAATTTGAACTATTTGTTATATTAATTGTATGGATAAGAAAACTGATGCTCAGAGAAGGTAAGCAACTTTCCTAAAGTCATATAGTTCAGAGATTTAAGTAAAGAACTAAGCCTTATAACAGAAAATTATTCTGCCAAGAGAGTAAGTGCTTTTTTCATAGTGATCAGTGGGAAAATAGTAACTGCTTTTTTTCCTCTCTACCTTTCCAGAAACATGCTGAATTTGAGGTCTGCCTGTATTTGTTTTACCTCAATCAGTAGACATAGAATAAGAGAGTTTTTTCAGGCAAGCATAGAATCCTGCCTTCTCTTCCCCCCAAAAAGAAAAAGAGGTTTTATTATTGTGTTCTTTTTATAACTATGCCTACTATTATGTATAGAATATATAGACCATTTTGAACAAGGTCCAACCAAAAGCAAGGGAGTAGACCAGGATACTTCCCAAGTTTCCCAAACGTTTTTGTTTATAAGAATACCTGCGCATCTTTTTTACATTTTGTAAATAATGAATTTTACTTTTTAAGAGCATTTTAGGTTTGCAGCAACAACTGGAAGGGAGAGATTTCACCTGTATCCCCTGTCCTCACACATGCACAGTGTACCCCCATTAAAGACTTCCTATATTTCAGTGGTATATTTTTTCAACTGATGGACGTACGTCAGCACATCTTTATCACCCAAAGTTCATAGATTACCTTAGGCGTCATGCTCCGTATTCTTTACTCATAGGTATTAACAAATGTGTCATGTTTGCCAGTGTAGTCCTTTACAGAATAGCTTTATGGCTGTAAAAGTCCTTCTTACTCTGCCTGTTTCTCCAATCTTCTTCTTTAACCTCTATGACTAATCTTTTTTGCTTTCTTCATACATGTATCTTTTCCAGAATGTCATCTATGTGGAACTGTAGAATGTATTGGCTTTTCAGATTGACTTTTATGTGTCTAAGTTCCCTCTATGACTTTGTCTAGCTTAATAGATCATTTAATTTTTAGTATTGAATAATGTTTTATTTTCTGTGTATACCAAAGTTTATTTATATAGTTGTCTACTAACAAGATGTCTTGATTATTTTCAGATGTAGGTAATTATTAATAAAGCTGTTAGAAATAACCTGTGTAGGTTTTTGTGTGGACTTGATTTTCATTTATTTAGTAAATATGAGGATTTGTGATTGCTGGATTATATGGTAGTATGTTTACTTTTTATGCTTGTTTTTTATTTTATTTTATTAGAGCTTTAAAATATATAGTATTGGGTTCATTTTGACAGACTCATACATGCAAGAGATTTAGTTTCTGTTTATTCTCCCCCTTTTCCCAACATTCTCCCTCTACTGATCTTCCTTTTGCTTGAGTTTTTTGTTTTTAATTTTTTTAGTTGTCAATGGATGTATTTGTTTGTTTGTTTGTTTGTTTGTTTATATGTGGTACTGAGGTTCGAGCCCAGTGTCTCATACATGCTAGGCAAGTGCTCTACCAATGAGCCACAGCCCTCAACCCCTCCTTTATTTAGTTTTGATTGGTACTTTCTACATATACATAAAGGTACAACTCCCCTTGCTACATTTATATACCTATTTAACATGATTTTGTTCAATTCCATCTTCCCCTTTACCTTCCTCCCTCCCTCTCTCTTGTTCTCCTCCTTGTACTCCAGTGATCTTCCCTGTATCTTTATGATATCCAATCTCCATCCCTACCACCTTCTTTCCCTTAGTTTGCTCTAGCTTCCACTTATGAGATAAAACTTTTCAACCGTTGATTTTCTGAGTCTTTCTTATCTTACTTAGCATGATTTTTTCCATTTCTTTCTATTTATCAGCAGATGCCATTATTTTATTCTTCTTTATATGTGAGTAAAACTCTATTGTTCTCTGACTTTGTTCTTCAATATTGAGTTGGCTCTTCTATTTGTTTTTTTTTAGGGGGGGGATATAACGTTCAGACTCAGATTGTTGATGTCTACAAAATAATCCATTTTCATATGGATTGTGTTGACATATGGCATCCTTACAATATTGAGTTGTCTTGTGCATGAACATGGAATAACTCTTCATCAATTTAATTCTTCATGGGATGACTTCATCTTCATGTCATGTGCAAACAAAGATAATTTAATCCTCTCCTTCCCGATCTGTATACCTTTTTTCTCCCTGTGGTTTATAGTATGATGGTGGATGGCAGTGGTGAAAGGAAACATCTTGCCTCCTCCTTTGTTCTTTGCAAGAACTTCTGAAGTTTTCATTATTAAATCTGTTAGCTGTAGGTTTTGGAGTAGAAGGTCTTTATCTACTCGAGGACGTTCTTTTCTATTTCTCATTTTCTAGAGTCATCACAAATGGATGTTGGATTTCTTCCAGATGTTTTTCTTCACCTTTTGATATGGTCATTTGGATTTCTTTCTTCATCTTATTTATACAATGGATACATTAATTGGTATTCAAATGTTGAATGGCTTTTTAATAATATTATTGGATTACATTTGCTTATAATTTATTGAGAATTTTTTTTTTTTTACCTCTGCTCATGAGAGACACTGGTCTGTGGTTTTCTGGCAATGTCTTTGATTTTGGTATTTGGGTAATACAGGTAACCCATGGAATGGGTTCAGAAGAATTCTCTCTCCTTCTGTCCTCTTTTAGAGTTTGTAAAGAATTGATATAAAATTTCTTTCTTAAACATTTGTTAAAATTCACCAGTAAGCTTGTCTGGCCTTGGTGCTTTATATTTTGGGATATTATTAATTATTGATTCAATTTCTTTAATAGATATAAACCTATTCAAATTGTCTGTTTCTTCTTGTGTGAGTTTTGCCAATTGTGTCTTTCAAGGTCCATTTCAACTATATTATCAAGTTTGTGGATATAGAGTTTTTAAAAAATCTTCCTTTCTTATCCTTTTAGTGCCAAAGGGACTTGTAATGAAGTTTCCTCTTTCATTTCCAAAGTTAGTTGTTTTTTGCCTATTTTATAGTTTTCTTTTTTTATATTAACCTGGCTAGAGACTTATTGGACTTTATTGATATTTTTTTCAAAGACCTAGCTTTCTATCTTTCATCCTTTTTTTTTAAAATTTTTCCCCTGTTGATTTTATGTTTTGAATTTTATTCATTGCTGTGCTAAATTTTATTTTTTCTTCAGTATTACCTTGGATTTGTTTAATTTGCTGTTCTTTTTCCAGTTTTCTTTTCTAGAAGCATGAATGATTGACTTCATCTTTCTTCTTGTCCAATATGTGCATTCAGTGCTGTGAATCATCCTGAATGTACTGCTTTTGCTGTATCCTACAAATTGTGATAATTTGTATTTTCATCATTATTTAGTTCAAAATATTTTTAATGCCTTTTGAGATTTCTTCCATGTCTTATTTAGAAGCTTGTCGTTTCAGGGAAGTTTATACTTTTCAAAACTCTCACTTAAGGCCACACCTCTTGTCAACCTGTAAGCATTTTTGTGGGCTCAAGTTGTACTTGTACATGATGTACTTTGCAGGTAAGCTTCAGGTATAGTCATCATCTCCTTGATCTGGTTTAAGTATAAGCATATTTGTGTTAGTCTATTTTGACTTTAATATAGTTTGTGCAAGACTCATGTAGATTTTTAAATCTGATTTTCTTTTTTGCTTGATCACTTTTCTACCACAGTTATTGTGTCATACTCATTGAAGAATTTCATTATATTCTTTGTAGGATGTTTTCATAATTTAGGAAAGCAGGAAGAAGACTGAATTAGTACTTCCTAAAAGTACTTTTATGGGTCTAATTACTTCTCTATTTGAGAAAATTGACTAATAAGATTTTATTTATATTAAACTACTTCTTTGCAAAAGGAATTTATGTTTTACAGCCTTGACAGTTTCTGTGCATACAATTTTTCTTGAAGTAACACATATCCCTTTTATTGTGTTTACTCCTGATCCTTATGAGGCTAATTTTATTAGATTTTAATAAAGTTTTATTGTTTTCCATAACTCAGAAAAAGGCTCATTTTTGGTTCATTTACTCTTTGAAGCAGTAGAATTATTTACTTATTTTTTTTTAAATTTTCTCCCATCCTCTGCTTGCTAACTCTCACCCACATTTGGGTCCTGTAACATGGCAAAATTGCAGACGTGAGTCTGAATAATGAAAGCTTGCTCCCCTGATTGCTAAACATATATTATCGTGCTTTAAAACTCTTTTCAGGTCATAGTGTTGCCAATTAGTTTGATTACAAGCATTTAAGCTGTCACGTATAAAGCCTTCTGCTTCCTAGGGTTTCAGTTTCAAGTCATGAAAGCTAAATGCTCTGTACTTGGCTACATATGCAGCCCATTTGCAGTGTTTTGGAAGAAAGCTCTGTGTGTTTCAAAGATCACCCAGTTTCAGCACCAGGCTAAAACCAGAGTGTGATTTTTGAGCAGTGACCCTTTTTACTAGAAAATCTGAAAATGGACTTGTGTACGTATATATAAGTAGGTGACTTTCAGAATCACCTCTGCACTGTTTGGTTATCTGAATATCACTTGGTGGCTGGTATTTGAATGTGAGAATGAAAAATACTCTGATTTGGCTGGTCTCTGCTGGGACAGAGGTCACATGATCATATACAGTACTGATTTTTTCAAGGCTATCACCTATCTTCAATTTCCAGAGTTTAAAATAGCTGACATCAAATTAGGCGAAGCTAAAGAGTATGCTGTGGATGCCACATAGTGCTCCTTCAAAGCACAGATTCTCCACCATTTCACTTAGGTTATCCTGTTTATGTGGGTATAGCAAGAGCATTAATTTAGTGTTGAAGCCTTTTTATAGTTTGCTTTGTTGAATGTTTTTATAGGAAATTCACGTTGCACTTTTAAAATTATTTTATTATGTCTCTACAAAAAGGCTGTTCTGAGGTTGGAAATTCAAGTCCAAGGAACCTTCTCTAACACCAGTAGTACCTGTAAATGTAGTGGATTTCTTTTCTTGAGGTTTTCCAAATATCCGAAGGTAGCCTGCCAGGATGTGATCTTCTCCATCTGCATGGCTGAATTCTGTAACCAGGTACCAAGGTAGTTTTTCTTTTTAAATTTATTTTAGTTGTACATGGACATGTATCTTTATTTTGTTTATTCTTATGTGATGTTGAGGGTCTAACCCAGTGCCTCACACATACAAGGCAAGCACTGTACCACTGAGCCATAAACCCCGTCCCCAGGGTAGTTTTTCTGTGCAGGTATTGTAAATAAGTCATATAAAGTCACCCTTAGTTCTTTGTATAATATCATACCACATTATATGAGCCTCATTCCCAAATGTGACATTAGAGATAAGGCCATACACATTGTACTAAATATTAAGACCAGTTCTCATTGGATCTGTGGGAACAACTATATGGTAGTGAAAATTAAGAAGACTTAGGAGTTTCTGAATTTGGGTGTGGGAGGCCACTGAGAATAAAACATTTGAAATAATTTTGTTGCATTTTTTAAGAACAGAATCTATTAAGATTTTATGGGTTGTAGGTAGCTTGAGAACAAAGAGAACTGGTATTGTCTTAGTGACATTCAAAACAAAAATAATAATTATCCTTTAGTTCTTTTTTTTTTTAATATTTATTTATTTATTTATTTTAGTTCTCGGCGGACACAACATCTTTGTTGGTATGCGGTGCTGAGGATCGAACCCGGGCCGCACGCATGGCAGGCGAGCGCGCTACCACTTGAGCTACATCCCCAGCCCCTATCCTTTAGTTCTTATACAATTAATTCTTCTTTTTTAAGAATTTTAATATTTATTTTTTAGTTTTCGGCAGACACAACATCTTTGTTTGTATGTGGTGCTGAGGATCGAACCCCTAGCCGCATGCATGCCAGGCGAGCTCGCTACCACTTGAGCCACATCCTCAGCCCCTACAATTAATTCTTAATCTGCTGAATCTTGGGTTATTAATCTTATAAATTTGTCCTTTGAAATTTCTCAACTAAAAAGATTTCTAGAAATTCTGATTCACACCATTTAAAGTTTTTCAAGCAATGCCTTTATAAGTCTGTACCCGTGGTTTTGTTCTTTGAAGTCTGATAGAGTCTACAGTGCTGCAGCCTCTTCTGAGTCTGCCTTCTATTGTTGGAGACCAGAACTCAAGCCTAGCATGTTGCTAAATGCTCAGGTTTCAAGGAAACATCAGAGTAAAACAAAAACTCGTGTGAATGACAGAGTCTCAGAATTTCTGTGACCGATTTCTCATTTAGATTTTTTTTTTAGAAATGAAGAATGTGAGAGTTCCTAAAAATGATGTAATCAACAAGACAGTATGTTATTCTTATGACATGTAAAATAAGTTAATAAAAAATTTAGACAAAACTCTAGTAAATATACTTATTGAAACAACAAAAGTTTTAACATATTATATGCCTTTTCGGACTTGGGTTTTATAACCCAAGTAATAAAAATCAGTTTCTGAGTTTTTTTTTCCTTATCCCCCCTCCAAATATTTTGGAATACACTGTGACACTTTACTTTAGGAGTGATCTTAGGGGTTTCCATGCGGTGATAAGAATGTTGTTAGCATTCAGTGTGTTCCATATTGCTGGTTTGAAGTGAATTAGTATGCTAGTTAGCATTTAATAATTTTTTAATTAATTTTAATTAGTTATATATGACAGTAGAATGTATTTATGCACTTTGATATATCATAGATGGGATGTAATTTCTCATATTTTTGAGTGTACATATTGTAGAATCATATTGGTCATGTAGTCACATATATACATAAAATAATAATGTTTGTTTCATTCTATTGTCTTTCCTACTCCAATCCTCTTTCCTTCGCTCCCATCACTTTCCTCTACCTAATCTAAGGCAAGGCTGTTCTTCTCTAGTACCTTATTGTGAATTAGCATTCGCATATTAGAGAAAACATTCGGCCTTTGTTTTTGGGGGGATTAGTTTATTTCGCTTAGCATGATATTCTCCAACTCCATCCATATACTGGCAAATGCCATAATTTCACTCTTTTTTTAAAGCTGAGTAATATTCCATTGAAAATATTTATCCATTCTTCTGTTGAAGAACACTTAGATTGATTCTGTAGTCTAGCTATTGTTAATTGAGCTGGTATAAACATTGATGTGGTTGCATTAATGTAGTATGCTGATTTTAAGTCCTTTGGGTATAAACCGAGGAGTGAGATAGCTGGATCAGATGCTTTCCATTCCAAATTTTCTGAGGAATCTTCATACTGCTTTCCATAGTGGTCTCACCAGTCTGCAGTTCCTCCAGCATTGTATGAATGTACCTTTCCCCACATCCTCACCAACATTTACAGTTGCCTGTGTTGTTCTTCTTCTTTTTCTTTTAAAGTTATAGATGGGTGCAATATCTTTATTTTTATTTATTTTTATGTGGTGCTGAGGATCTAACACAGGGCCTCATGTGCAAGGCAAGCACTCAACCACTGAGCTACAACCCCAGCCCTGTTGTCTGTATTCTTGATGATTGCCATTCTAACAGGAGTGAGATGAAATCTTAGAGTAGTTTTGATTTTTCATATATTTGTTGATCAATTGTATTTCTTCTTCTGTGAAGTGTCTGTTCAGTTCCTTAGCCCATTTATTTATTGGGTTATTTGTGGGTTTTGTTTTTTTGGTGTTAAATGTTTTTTTTATTTTTTAGTTCTTTATGTATCTTAGAGATTAATGCTTCATAGGAAGTGCACGTGGTAAAGATTTTCTTCCCAGTCTGTAGGCTTTCTCTTCACTTTATTGATTGTCTTCTTTGCTGAGAAAAAGCTTTTTAATTTGAATTCATCCCATTTATTGATTCTTGATTTTACTTCATGTGCTTTAGGAGTCTTGTTAACGAAGTCAGATTCTAGGCCCACATGGTGAAGATTTGGGTCTATTTTTTCTTCTATTAGGCTCAGGTCTGTGTTCTAGTGCCTTAGTCTTTGATCCACTTTGAGTTGATTTTTGTGCAGGGTGAGAGATGGATGTTTAATTTCATTTGGCTATATATGGATTTCCAGTTTTGCCAGTACCATTTGTTAAATAGGCTATTTTCAACAGTGAATGTTTTTGGCACCTTTATCTAGTATGACATAATTGTATTTGTGTGGGTTTGTCTCTGTGTCTTCTATTCTATACTATTGATATACAAGTCTGTTTTGGTGCCAATACCATGCTGTTTTTGTTACTGTAGCTCTGTAATGTATTTTAAGGCCTGGTATTGTGATGCCTCCTGCTTCACTTTTCTTTCTAAGGATTGCTGTAGCTATTCTGGGTCTCTTATTTTTCCAAATGCACTTTATGATCGCTTTTTCTATTTCTATGAAGAATGTCATTGGGATTTTAATAGGAGTTGCATTAAATCTGTATAATGCTTTTGGCAGTATGGCCATTTTGACAATATTGTTTCTGCCTATCCAGGAGCATGGGAGATCTTTCCATGTTCTGAAGTTTTCTTCAATTTCTTTCTTCAGTTTTTATTATAGAGGTCTTTCACCTCTTTTGTTGGATTGATTCCCAGGTAGGTAGGTAGGTATATATATGTATGTATGTATTTGAGACAATTGTGAATGGGTGTAGTTTTCCTAATTTTAATTTCTCTTTCAGTGGATTCATTGCTGATGTATACAAATGCATTTGATACTCCATGGTGTGTTGTTAGCATGTTGTGTGTTAGTGTGTCCCATATTGCTGGTTTGAAGTGAACCAGTATATTAGTAAGCATTTAATAAATATTTAGTTCCAGTTGTAAATCTTATTACACACCCCCAAACATATACTGTCAATACACAAACACACATACACACACAAACACACACACACACCAGAAAACACAAACTAAAAAGCTCACTGAGGTGTTCAGTGAATTTGTTGGGTTTTTCTGATTGTATATTTTTATGCTTTTGGAAATCGAACCTGAGATTTTTACATACTAAGCAAGCACAGTGCCCCATCCCTCTGTCCATTTTGTTTTGAGTTGGGGGCTCACTAAGATGCCAGGACTGGCCTTAAACCTGAGATCCTCTTCAGCTCCTTGAGTATCTGGGATTACAGGTTTGCACCACTAATCCTGTCCCTCAATAAGTTTTTATAGGAGCAAAATATTCAGAGACCAAAAGTCTTCATGTTCACTGATTTAAGGCAAAAGTGCTTTTTTCCCTTGGAAAACTGAAGCACATATATAGTTAAATTTCTCTGAAACTGTTGCCCCTAAGCATAGTGTCAACTCCTTATCTTAGTTATAATTTTTAACCAAAGTTATGAACTTCTTTTTCACAGGCAAAAAACTAAAAGTAAAACAATGCATAGGGGTGGGGGGGTGGAGGGGTAGATACTGTAAATACTGCCTCTCTCCGACAGCAGCACTTGTGCAGAAGAGACATGACCCACACAACCAGCTTTCATAGCCATGCACTCTCGTACAGAAACTGGCAAAGCAACAAAAATGACCCAAAGAGAGAGCCTTCTCTGTAGCTAATTAAAACAAAAAGCAAATTGGTAAAATGTAAACTTATGACTAGTTACCTCTAAGTATTCTCAATTAGAATGACTTAGGTATCTAATGAATGTTCATTAATTGACACAATTTATTATCAGTCTAAGATTTTAAGTTACTTTAAAAATCTGAGAAATTAAGTAAGCTAAATACTGTAAAATAATTACTGTTGAGGTAAAGTTTATCAGAATATTGTTTCAATTTGGTTAAACATAAAGACAAAGTTAAGTATTAAGTACAAATGATGCTAACTTACTTGATCAGAAACCCATATCTATTTGGAAAGTAGACTTAAAACATGCACACATGTTATATGTAACATTGATAAATCAGAGAAGATAGCTGTTTTTATTAATCCAAAGTTTATTAAGCTAATTTTGTTTGGCAAGTTGTACCTAAATTAAGTGAATTTGAGTGTATAAAAATGTTTATGCCTTGGCTTATGGGAAAATTTATCTTTTAAACAAGTATCTTGAAAGTGTTAGAAACTCAATTGGCTTGTTTTCTGAGAGTTTTTTGAAATAGTACCATATATAAGCACTTATTTGTATACAGTAAGCATATTAGAACAAGACTGTTGTCAAGGCTTTATATTCTCATTATCAGTACCATCTAGAGATAGGAACATGTCACACACTTACAATGAGTGCAAAGGCTTTCTGAATTACCCTCTGTCATATAGAGATCTTAGACCTCTAATTCTAGAATTTTGGTCATAGATTAAGAATAATCAGAAACACAGAATTTTCAGTGGTTCAAGTTCAAAGAGCTATTCTTCCAGTGGATTACCTGTTTGTGAAGTATTGGAACTCAAAATCAATAAATAGATAAGCAAAAAAGACTAACAAGCCATAATATCTTTTTCCCCTCATGTTATAAGCAAGAGGAATCTATACTTAATATTTGGAACATTTTATACTGGAATGTTCTTATTTTAAATTGTACATTTGTAGTTAGTATTGATTTTTCCTGTTGATAAATTCAGCATATATATGGCAACAATGACCTCTATTTTAAGTTTTTTGGATGCAAAAGCAGTAACTAAAACAAAGTCTCCTCATGACACTCATAGATTAATTTGTAATATGCCACTTGATGATGAATATTTAAAATAAGATAATTATGAAGGGACTTGGCTTTCAGCCTAAAGTAGCAGATTTAATTTATTGCCCTATTAGAAATAAGTAGGGGAAAAGCAGGAGATATGTGAAAGAGTGTTGCAAGACACTGGACTTTTTCTGAGGGAAATTAAATGTGGTGACCCCTGCAACTGTCCCCGCTGGTCCCTAGAAAGATTTTCATGTTTCCACATAGTGGGAGGGTGTGAGGAGCCCTGTGGCCTTCCTGTATTAGGAGAAGATACCCAAAGTCTGGGAAGGACAGCATAGCTAGGATTCAAAGGACACAGGAGAGAGTTGCACAGAGTGGGGCTGGGGTTGTGGCTCAGTGGTGGAGTGCTTGTCTAATATGCGTAAGGCATTGGGTTCGATTCTCCATAACTGCATGTACATGAATTAATAAAAGACATCAAGAACTAATAAAAACATTTTTTTAAAGTGCAGAATGTTCATTAATTTTCTCTTGTATTGAGCAACTATCTGAGGTTTGAGAAACCCCTACCCAAAGGGATGTAGGAAATATGCCTTGCTTTCACACATTGCCAGGAACTGCCTATCTTTACCAGTAAAATCAGGAAACCTCCAAATTCATGGGTCCTTGAGTTAAATACATAGTAGAATCTCACCTTGAAACTTTTATTAGGTCTAAAGTGAGCTCTACTCTGATGCACCTTAACACATTTGTAAAGCAAGATCAGATAGGATCAAACTATCTTCAGTCAACTTAACTGAACCCTAGAACAATTATGTGGAATTAAGAATTGTCTTGCATGCATGAAAATATGGCTTGTAATGAGGAGAGAATCAATATAAACTGACCCAAGAACTGATACAGACGTTGAAATTTTCTGAAAGAGATAACTCTGTTTCATATCTTCAGAATTTTAGCCAGTTGCAGTGGCACATGTCTGTAATCCCAGCAGCTCAGGAGATTGAGGCAGGAGGATCACAAGTTCAAACCCAGCTTCAGCAACTTATCAAAGTCCTAAGCAACTTGGTGAGACCCTGTCTCAAAATAAAAAGGGCTGGGGATGCAGCTCAGTGCTTAAGCACCCTTGGGCTGGGGATATAGCTCGGTGGTTAAGCACCTCTGGTTCAATCTCCAGTACAAAAAAAAAAAAAAAGTAGAATAAGAACAAAATTAAACTGACCGATTGAAAACTACAAAGTACAAAATGAAATAGTGTGAAAGAAAAGATTAGTGAACTTGAACTCATAGCAGTACAAAATGAAATAAAGATTTTAAAAACTAAACTGACAATCAGTGAGCTGTGTGGCAACTGTCTTTAGCCTGATAAATTTTAATTGTAGTTTTCACAGAAGAGGAGAGGGGGAGAGGCTAAAAGTATTGGGAGAAATGATATCTAAAAATTATCCAAATTTGATGAAAAGTATAAACCTGTAGATAGATGTAAGCACAAGAATCATGAAGAAAATTATACCAAGACTTATTATAAACAGATTTCCAAAAATAGCGAGAAAGGAAGAGGAAAAAAAAAAACTTATAAGTAACCAGGTGGTTTTTTTTTTTTAATGAGAAGGAAAATAACCCTTCTGAATAACCAGGGTTATTTTTGTTGTTGTTTGTTTTAGAAAAAGCATTAGCCCCACATGCCAGGCCCTGGGTCCAGTTCCCAAGACTGGAGAAAAGAGAACTGAAGACTTAGGTGCAAGAGAGCAAGGATAAGAAAGACCAGGTCCTCATACACAAGAGGCAGACTAGCAGATGATAGAACATCCTTAGAAGTACCAAAGGAAAAAGTGCCAACCTAGGCGTTTATATTCAGTGAGTATTCCTGTCACAAGATGCTGATAAGAATATGGAATGATAATTACAGACTAGGAGAAGATTATTGCAAAACATTTATCTGTTAAAGGACTTATATCCAGAATACATAATGAAATCTCAATATTCAGTAACAAGAAAACAACCTAATTTAAAAATGCTTGAAAGAAAGACATTTCACCACAAAACAAATCAAAAAACTGATGTCAAATGAGCACATGTAAACATGTTCCACATCCTTATATTGCAGAAAAACAAATTAAAACCAGTGTACACCTACTAAAATGCTAAAATTAAGATGATTTTACTATAACAAGTGTAGGTGAGATATTGAGGATTTTGAACTCTTCTGCAAAATGGTGATGGCACAACCACTTTGTGATGCAGTCTGGCAGTTTGTTTGAAAATTATATATATACTGCCATGCTCTATTTTCAGGGTGTTTTTGTGGTGGTGGTGCTGGGAGTTGAACCCAGGTCTTTGTGCATGCTAGGCAAGTGCTCTACCAGTGAGCTACATTTCCAGCCCCTATTGCTAGGTTTTTTATCCCACAGAAAAAAGGAAGTACATGTTCATACCAAGTCTTATTATGAACTTTCATAGTAGCTTTTTTTTTTTTTTACAAAAAATGGAAATTTCTCATGTCTATTATTAATCCCATGAGTTGACAGTTTTGTATATCTGTACAATATATTACTATTTACCTTAAAAAGGAACAAACTATTGATACTATATTGCAGCAATATGAATGAACCTTGAAATAAGGAGGCTGAATGAAAGGAGTTCCCTTCAAAACAGTATTCACTGGATGGTTTTGATGGGTATGAAATGCCAGGAAATGCCAGAGTGTCCGCAGTGACTGAAGCCAGCTGCAGTTCCCTAGAGAGGAGGTGCAGAAGCTTGGGGAGAGAGATTACAGAGGGGTCTGTGACGCCTCTGATCATCTTGATTAGAATGACGGTGTCACGTATTTTCATATATCAGAATTAATCAAATTGTAGAATTTAAATATATGTAGTTTATCATATTTCATTTATACTTAAAGCTATTTTTGAAACGGTTATAAAATCTATTTCCCTGCTGTTTGTAATGCCATGGCATCTTTTTGTGTCTTTTCCTGACTTCTGTATTTAAACACAACAGCCTAGGGCACCTAACACCTTTTTACCTATCTCAGCAGCTAAACAAACATAGAATCCCACTCCAAAGAACGTCCAAATGCATCCTTTCCTCAGAGAAATACTTCATGGTTCCTTGTCAAATGTCCAGAGATGCATGGTAGGGCCTTATGAAGCAAACACATCCTGGTTTATAGAATTAAGGAAGACAAAAAAAAAATGCATATAGAGAATCCCAGTACCTTTTTGGCAGCCTTTTATGTCAGAGCTCAAAATTGTGGTCTGATAAAATGTAGGCCACCAGATTGAATTACTTCATTGAACCACTGCTGTCCTCTGTTAATGGTAATTGCGCAGATACAGCACTCTTTCTAGGCAACATCTCAGATATTTACCTCCTACTGTTTTTCAATTCAAACCTTTGATGAAAATATTCCCAGTACTTCTTTAAAGCAGACATCCAACTGTCTTTCTTGACAAAAGCAGGGTCTCTAAATCAGATCCTGACAATTTGTGACACAGCAGTCTATCCAAATCACCTTTTACCTATGTCACTATGTCATTTCCTGAAGAAAAAAGTGTCCATCAGAGCAGCAATTTCTGTAGTTTTTGGAGATTGGAAGGTTGGGTTTACCAGAAAAAAATGGAAGAGGAAAAGGGAAAAATAACTTCTTCCTTTGGCTTTAGCTGAAGGAATTCAGTAAGGAGTTGACCAGAACTAATCAGCAAAATAGGACTTGTGTTTCTTTTTAAAGATAGATTTTTATGTAGAGATATCTTTAGATGGTTTTTGCATTTTATGTGGGGTGTGTGTGTGTGTGTGTGTGTGTGTGTATTTTCGTTTTAGGTGGACACAATATCTTTATTTTATTTTTATGTGGTGCTGAGGATCAAACCCAGTGCCTCACGCATGCCACTTGAACCACACCCCCAGCCTGTGGGTTTTGCATTTTAGGATGGTACTGAGCAAAATTTGAATCAATGATTTCTTATAACTACTGCTTCTAATGATGTAAGGAAAAGAAGTTTTTTTTTTCTTTTAATTCTTCATTGTTTACTATTAAGTTTCTGTAATCTAATAAAATCTAGCCATGTAATTTCTTTTCAGGGACTCACTCAGTTTCTGGTTTAACCTCCTGTCTTACCATAAAGCCTGTAAAGGCACATGCCGCAGTCCTGTCCATCTGACTTGTGGTGGTAATATGGCTAGAGTGCAGAATGTGGTAACAGGGAGGGCACACATGGCATGAGGTCTCCTGGATTGGCCTCAGAGTGAGGCTGGTTCTTTTGATCTGTTTGGCTAGTGTCAATTGGGAGCCCCCCCCTTTTATTAGAAGAGCAAATTTGGTCATTGCTTTCTTGGACCGGGTTGTGGCATCATGTTTGGTGATGGCTGAGCTTTAGGAGTCCTTGGATCTTCTCTAGAGACCTGCTTTCCTGGTTTGGTGAGTGAGCAGCTGACAGCACATCAAGCCCGTCCCCTGCTGTCAATCTTGTGTTGTCTTCTTCTGGTGGGTGCCTCCTTATAGGAATGAGCCTGGGAATGTCACTTGTCCACCAGTATTGCTGGATGGTAGCCTTCTTCTGTAGCACTGATCTAATAGGATCTCTCTCATTTAGACTGGTCTCATCCTACCTTTTTCAGCTTTTGGAGAACTGTGAGCTGAGCCCTGGGGAGAATTTGGTGTGGGAATAAAGCATGTCTTAGAATCTCAGACTAGGATTCTACTTTCACTTAGATTAAAAGAGGTAGGAAGAGAAAATCATTTTTATCAAGTGTGTGCCTGCATGGGTCCTTGAATGCAAGTGTGTGCCTGATTGCGTCCTCAGATACATTTAAGAGCAGAGTTTTTGAAGAGCCCTGGCCTTTCATTTTAGAGGGGGAAGTCTGTTCGTTTTAAGTGGAAACTAGCATTCAAGTTGAGAAGCCTCCACTGATGGCTGCCAGCCTTCTGTTTCTAATTCCTATCTTTGTATCCTTTTCTGGCTGTCAACATCTTTATTAGAACTTAAAGGATTGATTCAGATCTTGTCACAGCTTAGGTACCCAAATATCCAACTCATGGCTTTTCCTTTCGGCTTAAATTGTCAACAGTGAAGCTTGGGTTGACACTCTACTAGGGCACACTAGAATTCTGGAACTCAAAAAACAGAATGACCACCAACCTGTTTGGAGGTAAGAGAGGAACCAATATGGTTAATCTGTGAAAGAACCACGTGTACCTGGAATAGAGTCTCAACCCAGAATATTGCTATCTGCTAGGCAGGGGCGTAATACAGTTTCTGACTTGGTAGGGATATCTGGGTCATCTGCTAACACAAGGTAAATGCTGATCCAATGTCGGTCCTGATCATCTTCGTCCATGGTCTCATCAAGCTCTTTATACAGAAGATGAGCAAAAGGGCAGCCTCAGTGAACCTGCTCCTTGGAGTTAGCCTTCTCCCTTTCCAATCCACCCTCAGCGTTCTCATGCTGCCTTTTCTTGTCTCTCCTTACCCCATACTTTTCTGCCTGTGGACACAGGGTATGCAGAGTCCAAGAGGCGTAATGATGCCAATAGAAGCTAAATTACTTACAGATGCTGGTGCCACCTGTGCCTATTAAGTTTCAGCCAGAGCATTTGGTTTCTAAGAGTCCCCTTTTGGGGAATTGGAAAGTGATTACGTTACATGTCCAGCAACGGGCTGGACAGAAGAGCTTTGTATTCTTTCTCTGTGTGCAGCTCTTGGGATTGAACCCACTATGCACACTAGGCAAACACTCTACCACGAACTAATTTTCCATTCCGAGAAAGAGCTTTTGTCCAGGCTCAAGTATGGAGATAAACTTCTGAGTGGAGTTGTGGTTGATCCCAGATCCCCTCTTCTTGATTGTTCATTCACTCAGAGGCAACCCAAGAGATTCTCAAGTTAGGGCTTTGGCCTTTTGTGAAACTGAGGTGGAACTGTCCTTAGCTAGCATGTCTCTCTGGAGCACCAGGGCTGACTGCTCCTCAGCCTGATCTGGTGGCTGTGTGGTGGAGTGTGCTTTCGGCTTATCGTTATTTCCACAAGATCTCTCTGCTTCCATTTACGTTCCTTTTATTTGACCATTTGTGTACTTGGAGGATAATTTCTTAGTTTTACTCTTTTATGTGCTAAAAAATCTTGTCTTATAATTTTGGAAAAGCAAATCAAATTGCCAATTTTATTTAATTCATTTTTTTTCTATCATTTGCTAAGAATTCGCCATTTCATGGTCTTCTTTCTTTGTTAAATCATTCCTGTTTTAAGTCAGCTCCTGTCACTGTTACTGTGCTCAGTGTCTGCTATTTTTCCTGTGTGCTGTCTCCCTTTTTCTTTTTTCTGCTTATTTATTAATTTTACCCTCTTTCTGGAGCCTGCAGTGACTTGAACTTCTCAAGGTCTGAGTATAGATGGATGAAAAAACCTTTCCTTAAGGGATGTATTCTTAAACTGGAACGCCTCTTTGGACTTGGAACATTACACATGGTGGAAGCCCACCGTTTTGGAGAACCACCTTAAAGAGTTCACTGCCTCATGATGAGAGTTAGAGGAGAGACAGACAGCTTTGAAGCAAACAGTAATCCTGTGAGCATGATTCCTGGTCAGGAACATTGCTGCACAAACTAGGAATACCTGACCTGGTTCCTGGAAGGGCCTTTTCCTCCACAGAGCACCATGGGGAAGGGTTCCGAGACCAGGGCCTTATGCTTTCAGGGATATGCAGGTGTTGGAAATGAAGGCATGGAAATTACAGAAATGAGGCCAAGAAGAGCAAAACAAATAGGTTTTTTTTTTAAACAAATAGTTTTGCTGAGGATTATTAAAGAGTTTGTATTCTGTAGTGAAAGTGGTAGAGAGCCACTGAAGGATTTTAAAGAGTAGAGGGATATAGATTCATGTGTGGGAAATGGGGTTGTAAGCATGAGACTGGCAGTAAGAAAGATTCAGGAAAAAATGATTGTAATGAGAGTGTGTTTGGGGGGAGAAAAGGGAAAGTTGTCAAGATATTCAGGATTTGGATTTGACAGGACTCAGTCAATGAGTAAATGTGGATAGTGAGCTGAAGGGAGGTCTCAAGGGTGAGTGCCAGGTAACTTTTTTATTCAATGGAGTGAATCCTGGTATGATTAAGAGAGGCAGAATAGGGTAGTGGTTAAGATCAGATACTCAAATTCTAGATTTACCCCTTGCTCTTGAGTTAAAATTTAGACACAGATTTCTCAGAAGATCGTGAGATGTCACATGCATTGGGGGTGTGAATTTGGAGCTCAGGAACAGCAGGCACCAAAGCTATGGTTTGTTCTCCTTTCAGGAGAAGCAGCGTGATGTTCAGATGAGCATTAAGCATGTGAGATTCTTGTTTGTGTGTGATTTACCTACAAGATGATAAAGCTGACCAGATAGAGGACACTAAATATATGAATAATCATCTGTGCATATCATACTCCCCTCATTATTATTAATGAGGGCATATTACATATTTCCTTAGACTGCAGCATAATTTTAGAAAACTTTAGATAAAAAGCCTTCTTGTTTGTTTATTGCTGTGCTTTTCTTTGATTGCTTTTCCTGTAGCCTCAACCTGCATTTTATTTTTATAATCTCCTCTCAGAACATCAGTGATTCTGCAGCCCTATTAGAATACATCTTGGGAGATTTCATTTCTTTAAGGCTGTTTCAGGAGCATGTGGTATTAGATAATGGTGGCGTGGCAGGTTTGGAGGAAGCCAAGGTTTCTATCCTGCTAAATCCCTCACGCTTTTGAAACCATTATTATCCTCTCTGCTAGCTCATGCAGCTTGTTATATCACTATTTGTGGGTGTTACAAGATGTTGGCAAGAGCTCAGTGTGAAACACAGTGTGAAATACATGTGGTTAAAGTTCTCCAAATTTGTCTGTCAATCAAAACCAAATGACTTCAGAGTAGATGAATTTCAACAGTAGCTTCATGATTCTAGAGAAGAAAATGGCATGTGAAACTTTTTAGGTCAACTTTTGACATGTGATTCAGGGAATCATATATAGGAGAAAGTATGCAGTGCAGTAGAGGTTTGACTTGTTAGAATTACACTTGATTATGTTACATCACAGCAGAGGTGATTTCCAAACACCCTGCTACAGAGTATTGGGGATGTTTAGACACCAAATTTGTACAAATTTTGAAGGAAGAACCAGATAACTTACAAACTATTCACACTGTGTTATTTATCAGAAAGAATAGTTTTATGAACTTTTAAACAATGAAAAATTTAAACCATGTATCTCTACTATGCTTTGCAATTTTATTTAAACATCTCTAATACTTAACAGGTCTATTTGATGAGGACCTTAGAATTTTATTATAGTTCAGACATAACAAGACTTTATTTATTCTGTTCATCAGAGTGAGGGATCTGTAATGTGTTGGCACAGTTTCTACTTTAGTTTTACTTTCCCTGCTGTTTTTCAGTCTTAAATGAGTATCTATGAGAACATACCCCATTTCTTATGATTTACTCCACAGTCTTAGAGCTTATGCCTCTGTGAGGAATTATTAGATTGTTCTTTGCTACATTTATTAACCAAAAAATACTCTTTTTACATTTTACATTTTTAGCAATATCTCTAATTTAGCTGATGTTTGCCCAAATACCTTCTCATTTTCATACTGATTTATTTGATAACTTGGAATTGTTATATTAATGAAGTATGCAATGTCCAGAAATGTTTGGACTGTTCAACAGACTATCAAGTAGCTGCTGAAGAGAAACATGGCCAGCTATATAAATAGATATTTCTAGGATTTTTATGGCCTCTTGCTTAAGTGAATGTGGTCTTCCTCCAACATGAAAGCTCCTTTTCTCCTTGATTTTCACTATGCAAATTCTTGTTTTGAAGACTTTGTCAGAGTTCATCTTCTTCAAGGATTATTAGAAGAATAACTCTTAAGTCATGAAAGAATTCCCAGATTATCAGGTGTCTTCATAGAGTTTGTCTGTCATGACTTATTAGTAGGCATATGACTTAAATTTGATACTGAGGAAAGATAAGCCTTACATACAATTTCTTTTCTTGCTCTTGTGAAGTTTACACCTAGGACACATTCTGTTAGTACTGACTTTCCAACTCTTGGCTTTGCTTCTCCTCATTAACATGAAGACATTTGTCAAAGGGTTTCATCAGTATTTGACACTGATGAATTGAAGAGTAATGTACTAGCTACATAAAACTGTGTTTATTTCTCCTAAGCCAACCATTGCCCTTTGCGGTATTTTCAATGAAATTGTGACTTTTTAGCAGATTCTTCTTGGTAGAGATGTGATTTGCAATAATCTTGCCACGCCAACCTCATAATACTACTAAATGAAGACATTTGTGGAAGAGAATGATTGTAAATTGCATGCAAATTTTAACTCTGCTGGAATTAATCAATATGGAAACAGAACTTATATGTTCCTGATAAAATGCTACTGAAACTAATCCCATGGAGTTCCATTTCCATGGGAATTAGATTTTTATTCTGATTTAAATCTGCCTTCTTTTTTTCTTGAAGACGAAGTCTTGTGTTTTTGATATTTTAACAGTAACCTCTATGGAGATAGCAGTATTATAAAGAAAATGGGAGAAAAATCAAGCACCTGACTTATACTGTGGGAATATCTGGCATTTCGTGTTTAATTCGTTATGCTTGTTTCCTGTCATTTTTCTCCCTCATTATTTTTCCCACCGAAGGCTATTTTTCCCCCCACTAAGGCTTATCAGATACTAAGTAGGTGATAAAATCTTCCAGATATCTTTAATAGGCAACACTGGTGTCTGTATGGCATGCTTTCTTTTTCCTAAGGGTCAACTGCTAATTTCTTATGGAGACCCTGACTCATCTTTGATGACTTTTAATTGTTTAAAAAGAAATTTGGTATAAAATCACACTTTCTGGGGACTAGATCACCATCATTGATGTTTTGGTATCTATGTACATTTATAATATTTGTCATTTTCTTTAATTAGAAGAATTAGATTCATTGCCTTTTAATCTCATGTTTGTCTCCTACATCTGTTCACTTAGATTGTTCATTCTTCTCCTTTTCTTCAAACTGTTTCTAAGTCAAGCTTTGCAGAAAGAAGTTTTTAATCATTGCATATTTTGAATCACTAATGCCTCAGTGTTTTACCTATAAATCCTCGGAGCCTAGCAACTTATTCTCCAACCCTGTTAGAGTACTTTAAGAGTCCCTTTATTTATAACCCAGTTTAAGCCCCAGTGGGTAGCACTTTATAAACCTGCAGTGACATCCAGTGGCCTTGTGGTGTAATTTTTTATAAAATTTTCCAAAATGAATTACAGGGGCAGTATTGCTTGTCAAAGTAAAATACTGCTAGAATTATTGAATGGAATTTCCTACATGTAGCATGCTGCCCAATTCTACTCACATGTCCTTTCATAGGATCACCTGGAGAATGATTGTCCATTTGTTTTTGAATCAAAGAATAACTGCCTCCATGAGGTCATTTTCAATTATTCCAAAATCAGAGGAAAGTATAAAATCGAGGATAGTTTTTTTTTTTTAATTTTAAAGAGGAGAATTTTAATTAAAAATTCTGTAATGCAGAATTTCTTTTCTGGGCCTTTTTTTGGAGAATATCTAATAAATAAAGAACCATTTGTGGGGCTGGGGTTGTGGCTCGGCAGTAGAGTGTTTGCCTCATATATGTGAAGCACTGGGTTTGATTCTCAACACCACATAAAAATAAATAAACAAAATAAAGGTATTGTGTCCATCTACAACTTAAAAAAATATATTTTAAAAAAGAACCATTTGTGCTCTTGATTAAAAACTGTTTCATTCTTTCTTTCTTGGTTCTTCTGTCACCACATTCCTTGAGAGCATTCCACTGTGTTAATCCCTGGATTTTCTCATATCTTCCAAGATTACTAACTATAAATCAGAGAGAAATGACTCACAATCTGTTGTGTTTGTATTATTAGAGGAAAGAGTATTTTTCTTATAAAAATGATACATCACCATTATAAAGGATTTACAAGGTGGACTAAAGTACAAAGATTTAGTGTATAAGCCTAAATCTTTCCCTTTCTCATAGAAAGAAGTAGCCCATGTTAACATTTTGTATATACGTCTCTTTCCAAATAACTCTTGGAGTGTATATTGATTGAAAGATGAATAGATTGGAAGATAAGAATACCATAATGCTGAAATAAACTACATATGTAACTACTGTGTCTACTTGTTTTCTAATTGCCACAAAATATTGCACTGGATGGGGAGAGGGCCAGGGAATAGGTTTTTCTCTGTTCTTTTTAGAAAATGGCTCTGCCTTTTCTGTGATAGGAAGGCAGGGCTGCTTAGTGAGGGAATGGTTAGGGACAGAATCTGTAGGGAGACACCACCTCTTGACTGCCAGCTGCAATGCTTGTGGTAGATTAACTGACTGAGGCTGGAGTTGGTTAGTATAGATGGATAGTTTAGAATTACAAGGAAAATGTCTAGCATGGAGAAACTAAGAAGGCAGGATGTTCTAAACTGTTGCTAGGTGCTAGGCATGCTAAAGTTGGAGAGAGGTGGAGAAAGATCTTTAGTTGTCACAATGGATAACTAAAGCAGGAATTTTATACTTAGTTTCATCTGTTGTGCCCATTCCCCTGATAACTTCTCAGATACAAAACAAAAGTTATATACCACTGGGAGAAGAGTCAGAAACCTGTTTGTCCTTTATTCTTAAACTGAGATAAGCTGCTATGTAGACAGGGTGATGAACTTTCCCCATCTTTGAAATGAAACCAGGCCAAAGCCATCTGCCATTGAGAGAGATTATTGTACCCAGGATTCTGCATTGATATAAAGGTCAGCTGTGTGAAGTGGCACATGCCTATAATTCCAGCTACTGGGCAGGCTGAGGCAGGAGTATCACAGATTTGAAGTTCATATGGGCAACTTGGTGAGACCCTCTCTCAAAATAAAAAAAGGCCTGAGGATGTTGCTCAGTGGTTAAGTGCCCCCGGGTTAATCCCCAGTACCAAAAATAATAAACAAAGCAGAAGTCTGATGCCTGTGGCAAAGGAAGAGAAAGCTTGAGCAATTATCTAAAATATTTGACCAATCCAAGGCAGTCTCTGGCTTCTCTATGGGAGGGTTGTGGAGAAGGGGAAGGGAATGTCTGCACTCTATATCCTGAGCTTAATAGGAAGCAGAGGTTGTGTACTGTAATTCACGAGAGGCTTGGATATACATGACAGACTAAGTCTGAGATTGGAACAGGAGAACTGAGAGCCTAAGAAACTGGCCTCCCATACCACAATCCCTGAACCTTACGAAATCCAGTAGTCTAGTGCTAAGCAGACAATAGGGAGAGAAACATACAATGTGGCATGCTGGTGTGCAGGTCTTATTGTAAGGTTAGTTGCATCAAAAATATTGAAAAAAAAAACCATGGCACTTGAAAAAATAAACTTCTATTTCTAAGTAGGTTTAGATTTACAAAAAGTCACGTAGGTAGTAAAATCCCCATGTACACCCCCAAGTAGTTTTCTCTTTTGTTACTATCTTACATTATTGGCATGATACAATTTTTATAACCAAGGAACTAGTATTACTACATCATTAACTAAAGTTAACACTTGATTCAGTTTCTTAACTTTTGCATTCTATCTAAATGAGCATACTACATTGTATGTTTAGTCACTGTGTCTTCATTGTCCCTTCATGACTGTGACAGTTTCTCAGGCATTTTTTCTGATGTCCTTCATAATTTTTGTACAGTGTTTGTAAAATATTTTGTAGAATAGTTTTTGATTGGTCTTGTTTTGATTAAAACATTTTTTTGTCATTATTAGACTTTCAGTTGGCCTTTGCCTTAAGTTTTCTGGACATTAAGGCATTAATGTCTAGAAGCATTGTATCAAAGAGCGAAATTTTATCCTTTAGTACACTGAAATTAATCATGGCAAAAACAAAACACAAACACAATGTAACTGATGATTAAATTTATTTAGCTCCCCCCTACCTCATATTAATAGCCAGAAGAGAAGTAGTTACACATCTCCAGGTAGAAATTTATTTACCTCGGTTTCTTTCTTTCTTTCTTTTTTTAAAGTATTTTTTTAGTTGTATATGGACACAATACCTTTATTTTATTTATTTATTTTTATGGGGTGCTGAGTTCAAACCTAGTGCCTCGCATGTGCTAGGCAAGTGCTCTACCAGTGAGCCACAACCCAGCCCTACTTCAGTTTCTTGTATACAACAAAAGTCTAGAAAAATAATAAGACCATTGTGACACACATACAAACAAGGAAAACTAAATAAGGTGACTGTTTTCAAGAGGCAAAATAGTTAACATGACCAGATATGGAAACATCAAACAGGCACTTTGAAATAGCTATGATTAGTATATTGAAAGTCTTATGGAAAAGTGATCACTATCCATAAATAAGTGGAAATTTTCAGTAAAGAGGTAGAATCTGTACATAAGACCCAATGGAAATGTTGGCAATGCGCAACAATATCATATGTGAAGTATTTCTAGGCATCTGTCAACAGACTGGAAACGGTAAGGAATCCCTGACTGAGTGATAAAAGGCTTTTAAACTGAAACAGAGCAAAGAGTGGGAATGAAAAAAAAAAAACTGCATTGCTATGGAAAATCATCAAGCCATCTAATGTACCTGAAGAAAAAAGAGTGTTTAAGAAATAATTACAGAGGTGATTGCTAAGAATTTCCCCACACTGTAGACAACAGACCACAGATCCAGTCAGGATAGATATGAAGAAAGGCATGTGCAAATTGAAGTTGTAATGTTGAAAACCAAAGATAAAGAGGAAGTCTTGAACACAGAGAAGAAAAAGATAATTCATAAAAGAGATAAAGAGAGAGAAGTTTAACATGTATATTTTTGTGTCATAAATACATAAGCCAGAAAACAATGGAATGAAATCTTTAAAGAATTGGAAAAACAAATACCCTCAACCTAGAATTATATATTTAGAAAAATATCTTTCATAAAGAAAAACAAAGCCAGGACTTTATCAGCTGAACATACACCAAGGAAATATTTTTGGTAGCAGAGCAGAAGTACCAGAATATTAAAGAAATATCTTCATGCAATAAGAGTATCCTGTTAGAACATTTTGCTTTACACAAAGAAATGAAGGACACCTTAAGTGGAAAAATGTGGACAACTATTGGACATTTTCCTCTTACATTTAATATTTTACAAAGAGTAGAGCAAGGGTTAATAAAATGCCTGGAAGCAAAATTGTGCAGACCATAGATTTTTTTTATTTTTTAAGAGTTTGAAGAAAAACCTCAAAATATTATCAATATGTATGCAACAGACACCATAAATTACTCAGCTTTATATTACCATGATCAAAATACCTGACGAGAACAGTTTAGAGGAGGGAGAGTTTATTTGGGGCTCATGGTTTCAGAGGTTTAGTTTATGGTTGGCTGACTCAATTGTTCTGGGTCCAAAATGAGGCGGAATACCATGATGGAAATGTGTGGCAGAGGAAGACTGCTCAGCTCCTGGCAGCCAGGAAAGAGAGAGAAGAGAACATTTGAGGGTCCAGGGGCAAAATATTTACCCAAGGGCATGCCCCCAGGGTCCTACTTCCTATAACCATACCCCACCTATCTTCTGTGAGATTATTATAATCTAGGATAGATTATAATCTAATTACACTATGATATAGATTAGATTATAATCTATTCATTTTACCTATGAACATTCCTTCATTGCCACATGAACTTTTTCAGGGGATGTTCTGTATCCACACCATAGTAGACCGTATAGACCTTGCAAAAGCTGGAATTCCCACCATCTGGTTCTGTTTTAAAGCCATATAGTAATTGGGTATTGTGAGATCTCTAACACATGTTAAAGTAAACTTCTAGCAGCAGTAGCACAAAGGTCAGGAGGAAGAATAAATGGAAGGATACTGTTGAAAGGATTCTATACTAAACATAAGATGTGTAAGAAAATTTCAAAGTATATTATAAGTTAAGACTAAATGTTGTGAATTTTTGAGCAGCCACTGGGGAAGAAGAAATAGTGATATAACAATCCTAATAAAAGAGATGAAATGAAATTATGAAAAATGCTTAACTAATATAAATAAAAGCAAAAAACATGTAAGGAATAAAGGAACAAAAGACAGGTTGGACAAGTTTTTTTAAAATTATTATAGTAGTTATATATTCATCCTCAGCAAAATTACATTAAATATAAATGGTCAATTTAGAAAGCACAGATTATAAGATTGGATGGAAAGCAAACTCCAGTTATGTTCTGGCTACAGGAAACCCATTATAAACATAAGGACATGACTATGTTAGAACTAAAAGAATGGAAAACCATATGCCATATGAATCCTAATCAAAAGGAAATTGGAAGCACTATATTAATTTGGACAAAATAGACCTCCATACAATTAGTATTACTGAAGATAATGTATGATGTCATATACTGCATAATGTCAAAAGGATCACTTTATTAAGTGATCCTTTATTTATCACTTTATTTATATTATTAAGAAGACAGTTCATCAGGGAAAAGATGTGTGTACCTAAGTACAGAGTCTTAGCACTTCAACTGGTTTTTGCTTTTCATATACATTCTAAGAGAATTAGACAAAGATACCAGTACATTTGGAGATTTTAAAACTCTGCCCTTGGTAATTGATGGAACAACTTAACACAAGTTAGTAAGGACTGAGAACACTTGTGGGACACTACCAGTCATGTCTACTCAGTTGACCCTTATAGAGAATGCCCTCCAATAGCACAATGAAGTGTTTTTCCCTAAATGCACACAGACCATTACTCATATTCTATATTTTGAACTATAAAGTAGATTTAAATAAATGTAAAGTCATGGAAATGACACAAATTATGTTCAAAGACCACGGTAGATTTAATCTGAAATGATAGACATCTGTGATATCCCCACATAGAATATAAATTAAAACATACTTTTAAATAACCCATAGATCAAAAAATATATCACAAAATTAATTAGATTTTACTGTTATATGCATCCTATTTATAGGCTTTTAAGAATACGTGGAGTTGTTCTGTGTACTATATTCACATATTAGTGACAGTGATTGGAGTCCATACTACTGAAGTGCACAATATATTTTAAGTACATTGGCTTGTTTAGATATCCCAAATTCAACTAATCAGGTTGAAATAATATACTTGAATTCTTCAGATATATTATTAAGAAAGTTACAGAGTTATCATGAATCGAGTTTACTTTCACATTGTAGTGGTTTTGAGGGATGCTGTTGCTTTGTGGTGGGAACCCACTTGCTCCCCCAATCATGAACATGATTGGTCCTGTGTATCTCTGGCTCATCAGTTTGTCAACACACTGTTACTTCATTCTCTCCGAGCCAGAAGCCTTTCCTGATGGTGGTTTCTAACACTTCCCAGAATGTATTGCTCCCTAAGAAGAAAGCATTAGGATATTCATGATGATGTCATGAAGTAGAATTTCACAGTGACCTGTGAAAGCAAAAGTGGAATGTTCTACTCTGCTTTTGAAGAAACAATTTATGTTTATATTTTTGAAAAACAAAGTCATGGGATAGCAGCAAGATGGAGAATTCTTAATGTGTCTAAATCAGGGTCTTGAAATGGCTTGATATTTAGAAATTTACAGTGGGTTTAATGTAGCATATAATAAAGAAGATTTTAAAGTCACTTGTGAGCTGGTAAATGATTGAACAATTTTTTTTCATGGAAATAATATTTTATACCAGCAACTATGGTGGCCATGGTATTTTTGCTCTAATTATTAGAGTATTATTTCCTCCTTGCTTGTAACATGTCCGTGATACTCTAACAGAAGAAAAAAATTTTTTTTAAATTTTTTGTTTACATTTCTACCAATTCTACTAAACTAATGGGGATTTTAATAATCTCAGCAAAAACGTTTACCATTTTATAGATGTGTTGTCTTTAACAGATTTATGTTAGTTACATGATAGATTTAGTTACTGGGGTCTGTGTTTTAGCCTTTATTTTGATGATTCCTTGCATGTAGCAATTATGGCCAGCCTGTTTATAAAATTTCTTCAATAAGAATTGTTTTATTTAAAGAAAAAAAAGATCATTTCTGTGTTGAGTACTTCAAATTAGTTATTTTTAAAGATCTGCTAAGTGCATGACAAATGATTGCTAATCTTTGTTGAAAATGATTATGCTACCACCAAATTGCCACCTAAAGTTCTATTCCTTTTTTCAGCCCTGGGAAGACTTCACAATCATGAATTTACTGCTATGATTTTGATGTTTTAAGATTAAGAGTTTCATATGAGTATAAATGCAGAGTTTTCATGAAATATATGCAATGAGATCTTGAAGTAATTTAAACATGCCTAGAATTTATTTAAATACCTATGAATTCAATGTATAAGATAATATTCATAATAAATATTTAGGAATATGATTTTGCATTTTATCTTTAGTACCTGCTAATTATTTTCTTTTAGTATTAATTCTTAAGGGTAAATCCTAGGAAGTGATTCCACATATGTGTGGGTTACTTACAAATCTTCATTTTCTGCATAATTTTCTATCATTGTATCCTTCCAAGATTGCCTTATGATCCAGAAAGAGTTGTAATAATACTTGCTGAGAATTGGAAACTATACAAATTCACATTTTGCTAGGACTAGTTGGGAAAGGGGAGGGACTTTCAGATAGTAGAGCTTTCTATTTTTTAAAAAATTATCCACTGTCTCTCAAGACAGCATGATAGCTAAATATGATTTAAGATTTTATACCATTTCCTTTTTGTTTTGGTAATAATGTTAAATGAACAGGCACATAGATCACAGGTATGTATGTTAAAATGGGCAAGTTATCGTTATAACTCTCTTTATTTAGTTCTCTTACTTGCACTTTAAATAGATTGAAATATCTGGGGAAGAAGTAGAATAATGGTTCTTAGTCCCATTTGGGTATGGTGACTTTACTGAATGAGGGATGGAAATAGCAGCCTTGTAGGTCCATGGACATGTCCTGTAGCTAGCTAGCTACCTGAATATCTCACAGATGCTCCTTGCTCATGCCATGTGGCTGAACCAGCCTGAAACATAGCTGTGCCTGTATGAGGTTTATTTTAAAATGAAATGCCAGTCCACCACTGCTCCCACATTGTCATGTTGCATGCTGTTGTTGCCAGGCTCACAGGCACTGAGAAGTCAAGGACTTCAGATAGGCAGGGACAAGGGAGCGGTCACAATTGAAGTGCATCCTCTTCTCTTTCTCTGTATTGTGCCACCTATCTGTGACCCTTTGCAGTTCTACTCTGAGAGGAATATGAGGACTGGCGCTGAAGACGGGGCCACTGCTGCTCGATGGGTGCCATTAACAGCTTTCATGGCTTTTGTGGGAGCCTCCTTTTCATTAGTATTTGCAGCGTGTTCACCAGCAGCATGATTATGTCAGGCGGAGACATCACATCACTTACATTTCATAGCTCAGTGCAATTTTCATAAACTGCGAGGCAACATCCAAAAAAACATGACTCAGAATTAGAGTTTCAGAAGATTATTATATAGACATTATTTCCCTCAGGTCACGGGCTTTAGTCAAATTTGGAGGAGAATGAAATTGCCAACAGTGAAAAGCAGACAGAAAGGTATGAGTTCATGAGCAGAGAAATAACATTTTCATTTGTTCCTTCCCCATGGGAAAGATTCAGCATTCCGGTAAATGGAGACGGTTATAAGAAATGAATTTTTGTCAGCAGGGATGTGATTTTAAGGCTCACTTATCCATTGGCAATCTAGATTTCTAACCCCAGGAATCTAGGAAATTGCTACAGAATGTAGTCTTTATTATAAACAAGTTCTTTTTTTTCCTGTAATTCCCCCCCCCCCTTTTTTTCCATGGTCAGAGATTTTTAAGACAGGAGACTTCATGTCTTTCTGCATTTCAGGGATCAGATGACTTCCAGATTTCCCCATCTGTCCTGAGCTTCTCGGCATTGCTGTTGCTTTGTGGTGGGAACTCAACTTGCTCCCCCACCAAGTGTTCCCAAGTCTCTTGCCTTTCCTTCTTACCTCCTCTCCCACTCACCCCCACTGGTTCAGCTAGCGCAAGGCTGAGGGTATTGGGGGGCCACACATGCCGACAAGGGCGAGACCGTGGCCTCTGCCTGTTGCCCAGCATTTACAGAATTCCTTGTGCTGCTGCTTCTCCATCCTCCATCCTTTGGTGTCTCTGGGCCTGAGAGCAAAGCAGGAGAAACAGCTTTCCAGGTAGCTCTCATTTTGCCAGGTATAAAGAACAGGATTTGCAGGGTTTCTGTAGGGTAATCCCAGACAACCTTCTTCATAATTAAAGAATGTTCTTTCAAGGGAAATTTTATTTTCCTTCTTCAATTTCATCTGATGCCTCTCAGCCCATCACTCATTTCAAATTCTGTGCAGAGGTTCTCCTGCCAACTACAGTACATCCTTAAGAGCAGAAGATATTTCATATAACCTAAACCCTTCATTACTAGAGATGCAGATAGAATCTGTAACATTAATCTCACCTTTATGTTTTTTCAATTTTTAATAATGTGAAAATATGTATATCTAATGTATTCTTTCCCTGTGCATTTTTGTCTGTTTTAATATCTGTCCCAACACCATAAACTATTTGCCTGGCTGTATTCTGTTTTTTTCATTAGAGCATTATAATCTGGCTATATTTGTATTAAAATATATTATTGCCTACTAAAGTTCACTGAAAGCAAAGCAAATTGCTTTCTCGTCATTATCGTTATGCCTATAATATAATTAGGAAAATTATGATTGTAGTTGTTAAATGAGAATTGATGACTCCTTACTCAGTTCATTGGATTTGGCTCATGAAATTCATCAAATCTTAAATTTTTCCCCAAACTCCCAAGGATTCTGAAAGGAAAGGAGGAGGGATGTTGGTTTAAGAGGAACATCTATATTTCTGTGAAGGACATTCAATCACAATTTTTGACTCCTTGTGTGTACTGTAGTATTAGGTTCACTGACCTGGCCACAGTATTGGTTTGTGCTGATGTTCTGTGGAGTTTCAATTTCTTTCTACTTAAGTTATCTTAAAATGTGAAGTTCCTTATCTTTCAGAGTCTAGAAATGTTCAGGAAATATCAGTGGAAGGTGTTACTTTCCATTTTGTGCAGTGGAGCTTTCTTGGCATTTTGTGGAATCCTTCCTGGCATTTGCTGTGGAATATGTACACAAGGAAAACATGCACCTACCTTTTCTTTATCATTAGTTCTTACTTCCAACAAGCATTATTCTACCAATTTTATTTAGAAGTAGTATGAGAGCTGGGGCTCTAGGAAGCTGTAGAGCACTTGCCTGACACAAGTGCATAGCAGAGTGATTTTCTTGGAGTCACTGGCTGGAATAGAATTTTTGTTGTTTTTGTTAGTTCCTAGTGAAGAGTTGAATATTATAATAATTTACAATACAAATAAGAAAGTTAAACAATGTTAATATAATACTTATATAATAACATCAGTACTGTCAGAAAATATCCAAGCAGTCACCTGAAATTTATTCATTATCTGTAACTTTAGAGTTTTATTGTCTATCCTCTGAAGTTAGGGCCACAATATTTCAGCTTTGTATTTTTGACAATTACTTAAGAACTCTTAACTGTACTGAAATTCTTCAAATTCTTTGTGTTTAATTTCTTCTTATGTAAAATGGCAATGATTTTGCCCATCTAAACGACCATTGTTTTTTTTTTTTTTTTCTCAGTAATTCTTGTGTAAATCGTCATTGAAGGGTTTTAATTCCCAGGCATAATTAAACCATATTGATTATGCATACCGTTTCTTTTGTTTTTCATAATTATTTTATTTATTTATTTTTATGCAGTGGTAAGGATCAAGCCCAGTGCCTCACACATGGCAAGGAAAGTGCTCTACCACTGAGCTGCAGCCCCAGCCCTTGCGCTGCATACCATTTCTTCATACTTTGTCTTCTTGGTTAGCATGATAATACAGTAAAATCTCTGTTAACTGGATTGCAATGTTGTTAATTTCAACTTGGATTATTCTAGAGAACATACCTGTTGAAATGTGCTTGCTCTTGAAAGCATTTCTGTAACATATTTGGTATTTTTTTTGCTCAGAAAGCAGGGTCCAGCAAATATAATTTAATCTCTTACTAAAGATAGATGGTCTTCCTTTGCATTTGGGCCCTGAGACTTGAGTACAACAGTGATGTCTGAATCCAGGAATACATGCACAATGAGACACACAGATTGAGCTGAATTTGCTGATTGCAGGCACAATACCTTGCAAGTTCTTTTGTGATAACTAAGTTTCTTATATGAATCATTTTTTTGCCTGTTTTTCTTCTTTCTACAGTAAAGGGAAATGAATAGTTCACTGACCACATTTATAGAAATGAAAAGTAGCATTTTGTATAACCAATGCAAAATGTCCTCATTACATCATGTCTTCTCAGGACACATAACCTACTTAGAAGGGCTGACTTGATTAAGTCCTATCCTTTGTCTTATTTTTCAAAAAGTCAAAGAAAGCATTTGCTTTGTCAATAAATCTGCAAATTTTGTAAATAATCATCATGATCCCAGCTAACAGTTGCTGAGTTTCAACTGTGTGTATCAGTCAGTGTTCCAAGAATATTTCATGTAATAACCCAGTTTTGCCTCACAACCATTCTTTCAAGGAGGTACTCTTATGATCTCTGTTTTCCCAATTGGAAAATTGAGGCTTAGACCAAGAAACCTGTCTGTGGAACTGACATGGTGGCACACTCCTGTAGTGCATCTACCTGGAAGGCTGAGGCAGGAGGATCTCAAGGTGCAGACCACCCTGGGCAACTTGGTGAGACCCTGTCTCAAAACAAAAAGGGCTGGTTATGTAACTCAGTGGCAGAGCACCTCTAAATTCAATAACCAGTATCAGGGTCGAGTGGGGGAGAAAAGAAAAGAAAGCTGTGTATGGTCCCATAACTCTTGTCTGGCTGTGCTGAGTTGAAAAAGGCCATCATAGCCATGACACTCTGAGGCCTTAGAAGAGAGTGCCTGTGGGTGTGAAAGAGGATGGCTACACTTACTAAATGTTGCCATGGACAGCACCTGAGTTTTTTGATGATAACTTTTATTTATGTTATTTTATTTAGTTTCAAAACAGTTATACTTCGTAGGATTTATTATTTTTTTTTTAAATTAGGAAACTGCATTTCAGAAAAGGTAAAGTTTACAGCCTAGTATTATTCAGCCAGTGCCACAAATACCTGGTTTGCATAACCGCATGAATGATGTCTTGAAGGAGGCGCATCCTCTCCAAGAAAGGTCATTTTTTGTGATGAGACACAGAGATAAGCTTCCTGTATTCTGCTCCACCCCATGGTTTTATGGTTTTTTTTTGGGGGGGGTGGTGAGCTCTCCCCTCTCCCCTGCCCCCCCTCTCTCATACACACACACACACACACACACACACACACGTCTTTTCGAGTAATTGCAGATGTACATTGGTACTTTCTTTCAGTGGCTGAGGTTGATTGATTGATTATCTGTAGGTAACATCACACTTTCATTTGTCATTCTTAAAGAATTAATTTTCCTTTGAGTTTTTCACTTTTAATATTAAGTCTTTTTGTCTTATGAAGGTGAGTGTCCTAGTGGTGCCTGTAGCCACTTGTACAGGGTCCTGAGCACATTTTAGCACAAATAAAAGTGGCAACACCACTTAGATGTCAATTAAAAGTAAATCTCTTTTTAAGTAAGATCCATCTTTAAGACTGCTAAGGCACAGAAGGTTTGTTCTCTCTTTACTGACATCAACCAGTACTTCTGTTGTAATAAAAAGGAATTTTAGCAGAAGTTCTTTTTTATTTTCTTGTCATAGTGGAAAAATA
Organism: Urocitellus parryii; assembly: GCF_045843805.1. Lineage (NCBI taxonomy): Eukaryota > Metazoa > Chordata > Mammalia > Rodentia > Sciuridae > Urocitellus > Urocitellus parryii. Next base: position 24,452,854 of record NC_135539.1, on the reverse strand, counting down.
CTCAGTTTTTATATTGTTAAATTTTATCTATATTTCTAAAGTCAGAGCATGTGGTTTGGGTGGGTCCTGCAGAGCCTAGTGAAGCTCCACTCTTGCGTGACAAAATCATGTGGGTGTCTTTGGAATGCCTGGGGAGCATCTGGGCAGCATCCTTCCCTGTAGTCTTGCTTGCCTTTCTTGTCTCCTCTTCTGTTTAGCCTCGCCCCACCTTTAGCTCAGCTGGTCACCACAGGTTTCATGACAATCAGTTGGAATGTAGGCCATCACTCCATCTCTCTATCTCCCTGTAGCTTTTTCTAGCTCAGAGAGAATCACAACTAAATCCTATGTGTCTGTTGGTTAGCTGTAGCCAGCCAAATCTGGACAAGTGGCGACATAGCCTGGATCTGTGCCAGAGTAAGTGTTGGTCACCCTTGTCGCAAGAGGTGGAAATTCCTCAGACAGAACCATGATAATGATCAGAAGATGTTACATTGTGCTTTTTTTCCATTTTTTTTTCCTTGTTGTTACTGGGAATAGAACCCTGGGTTGCTCTACCACTCAGCTACATCCCCAGCCCTTTTTATTTTGAGACGGGTTCTCAGTGGGTTCCCCAGGTTGACCCTGAACTTGGAATCCTTATGCCTTAGGATCCTGGGTTGCTGGGACTGCAAGCATGTGCCATGGCACTCAGCTGCTTTATGCATTTTTTTCATTTTAGTATATTTTGTTTAATCTACTATCACAAGATATTACAATAACAACACAAGAAATATAAAAATCATTAATTCATGAGCTATTTCACATTCTTTTTCATAAAATCTTTTGTTTCAGAATTTTTAAAACGTTTGTTCTTTTTTAGTTATACATGCCAGTAGAATGTATTTAGATATATCATACATACATGAAGTACAACTTCTTGTTCTTGTGTTTGTACATGATGTGGAGTAACACTGGTCATGTATTCATATAGGAACATAGGAAAGTTACGTCTGGTTAATTCTACTGTCTTTCCCATTCCCATTCCCCCTTCTTTCCCCCCATTTCCCTAGTGTAATTGGGTGAAACTCCACTCCTCCTTCCCTCCTGCCTAATGTGAGTTAGCATCCGTATATCAGAGAGAATATACCGACCTTTGGTTTTTTGGGATTGCCTTATTTCACTTAGCATGATAGTCTCCAGTTCCATTCATTTACCAGCAAATGCCATAATTTTATTCTTCATTATGGCTGAGTAATATTCCATTGTTTGTGTGTACCACTGTTTTATACATTTTTAACACTTGAACTTCATAACCTTCATGGGCACCTCCAGCAGTGTCACCTACTTATTTGGCAGACCAGAGAGACTCTTAAACACACTTCCAACTTCTTGTATCCATGTGGATTATTTTTATCACATGATGTTTTCTGCCAGTCATTTGATTATCTTCTCACAGCTCTGGTAATGAGTGGTCAACTGGGTCTGTGTAGTGAATTTATGAAGTGGGATTTCCCCAGAAACAGGAATGGGAATGGAAATTCAGTAGAACAAAGGCTCCAACCTGTGCAAGTTGATCACTCTGAATTTTTTGATCTAGAGGTATTATGGGACTCTCACCCAGCACTTCCTGTCTTGAACTCAGTCTTAGTATCATCTTCATTGCAAATGCAGAGATTAATGCTTTGGTTGTAAAAGAAGATTATCTTAGGGTGGTATTTTATCTCCTGCTTTCAGACTCTTACAGAGCCAGCCGGGATGCTCAACATGAACATTTTGTATGACTTCATGGGTAGTGGTTAGAGGAGCTTTAATGCTAGAAAAATTGATGCTGCTAACAGAAAGGGGGAGTTGTTGTCTCTGCAAAGTGCTGCACAAAGGAGACTTTCTTTGCTCTTCCTGGGACATGTGGAACAGAAATAGCATAGAAATAGTTTAATGTGAAAGCTTAGCCACAGGTCTTTCTAAGGCATGATTGTACACTCTCGGGAAACCAAAATAAATACCAGCCTAATAAACTTCAGATTTTCATAAATAAGTTCTCCTGTTGCATTTTTGTGTGAAGAAAAGTATGAGAGGTTGACATATACTTATTCTGCTTTGAATTACTTCCCAAGCTGGCTTGAACCCAGTTCACTCTTGAAATGGAAGAATGAGCATGGTGCAAAATTCAGCCTTTTAGAGGTAAAATGGGGGAGTACCTTTTGTTACCAACTTTGGAATTTTCTTGTTAAAAAAAATGCATATGCACACACTTGGTTTTGTCCAAAGTTGTTGGTAGAGTCATTCTCTCCCTTGAAGTATTATTATTCTGTCTGGGCTCCCCTCTGGTGTGTAGTCCTGGTCCACACAGCCCTCTGCTAGCCATCATACACCTTTTCCTGTCTTTTGTGCCAGTCCTTTCGTCCCTGGCCTTCTCTGGTCCTCTCCTTCCTCTGTGTCAGTGACATTCAGCCAATGTCCTGCCTTCTCTTGCTTCACAGGCCTGTCATTTCCCAGATCTAGGGTATCTCAGCTTCTGTCTGCTTCCCTTTTTTGCTGCCCTTTCTCAGTCTACTTTAGTACTTCATTAGTTACTATCTTGTCCATTTCCTTAGCGGTGGCTAGTCCCCAAGAAGGCTTTAACAATTCAACTTTACAATTGCTTTACCTTTTAAATTTTATTATTAAATACAATTAGGCTTTCCTAATATAATGAACATCCATGTACCCACTCTACCCAGCTTCAAAAATCTAACATTTTCAGTAGCTTTAATGCCCCCATTATAATTCTGATCATGTCCTCTTACAACTGAGGGGTAACAGCCACAATTCTAGGTCTGGATTATAAATTTCTTTATACATTTTTCACATGTACCATCAATAAATAATATGTAGTATATTTATACCTTGAAAAAGTCTATCTTAATATTTACATGTTTTCCATTCTTTTTTAACTGGCAATTTTATGAGATTAATTCAGCTTGTTCTGTTCTGTTTTGCTCTTCCATTTCTAAGTATCCTATTTTAAGTGTATACCACCATTTATGTACTCTTTATAAGCATCTGGATTGTTTTCAGTTTTTAAAAATATTTTAGTTGGATATGGATACCTTTATTTTGTTTATTTTCTTTTATGTGGTGCTGAGGACTGAACCCAGGGCCTGACACATGCTAGGGAAGTGTTCTGCCACTGAGCCCCAGCCCCAGCCCCTGTTTTCAGTTTTTTTGTAACTACAAACAAGGTTTCTATGAATATTTCTGAATAAATCTCCTTATATGCATGTCCACTTATTAATTCAGCCAGTTCTGTCACACGCCTGTTGCCATGACAGATCAAAGACCGCCGCAGCCAGGGTTATATCTTGAAGCCAAAAGCTCTAGAAAGGAAAGCTGGGCAAATTCTGTTACAGGGCTGCACAGTCTTGTCACCTGTCTTGTTGACTCTAATTTTACTCTTTCCTTGTCCTCTTTCACAGTTAGGCTCAAGTTTGGTTCCCAAACATGGCTCTAGTCATTACCGTTGGGCTTCAGAACGCTCCTGGCTCCCTGTTGCCTCTGCGAGGATGTTTATACTCTCCCTCTTGCCACTCAAGAGCACCCTGGCCTAGGCTTTTTGGGTCGTTTCTCCTCTTGACATCTCACCCACATCATCGACCCTGCATGTCCCTGTCAGTTCTCTCTCATGCATCTCAGTGATGTTCTGGGTCTTTCCTATTTTGAACTTCATCCAGAATGTTCAAGTTTTACTTGACTTTCAAGATCCAAATGAAGTGCTTTCTTATCCATGTACATCTTACACCTCTCGTTTGATTCTAGTCTTACAGCTGGTTGATTATTCGATCATATATTTCTTTAATTAAGAGTAGGAGCCTCATGAGTAGGACCTCATTAGTTTAAATAACAATATTGCGTGGATTTCTATTCTCACTTTGCTGTTAAAACTCTTTAATAGTTCTAACGAGAGGATGGTATAGAAAGAGAGTGTATGTTCAAATGTTCCCAGTTCTCAGAAAGTGCTGATAGCTTCCTGACCAGCAGCCATCCTAACCAGAAACTAACCACATCAAGTAGGGCAGATTGAGAAGAATCCAACTTCAGTAAGACAAGCAGAGTCTTCATTAAAAAAAAAGAAAAAAGAAAAAGAAAAGCATATTCTCATCATACTGGGTTCTAACTAAATCAAACCAAAGCACACTGAAACCAGTGCTTCTCTTGGTCAGCTCCCTTCACCTCTTGGGTGGTGGTGTAGGTTGATAACCTACCCCATGTCCCCAGCGGTGAAGGCAGATGGCAGCTGTTTGTGAGTAAGGGGAAGCCTCAGTCCACTGTGTCCATGTTTTCATTTTGAAGGCAATGGGAGAAATGAGGCCAGTAGTTTGATAAATTATATCAAAAATAGTCCCTTCATGCTAATGGAGTGTGAAGAAGCTGATGTACTGGAGATGATCTATAATATTTCATATTTCTCTGAGGAGAAAAATGATAAACTTGATGATGTGTGATTTATTCATGTTTTTTTAGATGAGGGGAAAAGAAATCCTCAAGTCAACTGCCTGTTTCTCACTCCCAGAAGCTGGCTTGTGGATTTTACACTGGGATTGGAGGTGGGGCTTATTTAGAGAGATGCCTAGAGAGACTTTGATTAATCACCAGACCTTTGGCAGTTGGTTGGGAGAGGGTAATTATGCCAGCATTGTTGCTATATTATCATCGCTATTTCATGGCTTGACATCACCAGGTGACAAATGTGTTAATTATTACATTTCTATCGAGGACCTCTACTGCCTGCCTCCTCCCCTCATGGATTTGGCCCTTGGTCCTTCCCTGCAGTCCATCCTTGGACAGCAGTAACTTTTGCAATCAAAGAGCTGTTCTCTGGAAGCCGTGCTGAGAGGGACATGGTTATCAGCCCTGCTGTGTGCAGACTCCAGCCACAGGGGAGCTGGTTGATTCCCTTTCCTCTTCTTCTGCCCATCACCCTTTGGGTCAAGTGCTGCTCAGAGCCAGAAGCTCCGCTTGCTTCTTTAATAACTGAAAATGGCACCCCTGGCTGGGCCATTTCACTCTAAATAGCCCCCTGGAGGAGGTTAGAAGCTGAGGCTGTCTCAGGCAAAGAGATTTAGCGGGTAAAATTGTTCTTTTTTTTTTCTTCTTCTTCTTTCCTCTTTCTTTCATTGCCTTTTCTTTTTTTACCTTTTATCTTTGTCCTTTGTCTTTGTTTGCTCCCTTTTCCTTGCTAACTGCTACCCCTAGTAGAACAGCTATTGGCAGTGCTCTCTGGGCCATTCCCTTCCTGAACCCCAGCCTCTGTCCTCAGCACCTGCCATGTCTATTTCCCTAAGAACCTTGGGAATACATTTGCTTATTTTTCTCCTATGATATATATATTAAGGATACTAAAAGCTTATGACTGTCCTTTACAGGATAAGCAGTTTACATTAGAATAATTTTGGAGACCCATTGTAGAACCTGTAAAGGATGCATAGGTACTATTTGTAAGCATGATGGAAATGTGGAGGAAAAAGAAGGCCTTCCCAAAGGTGCCAGGGCATGCTTCCTACCTGGCCATTTTCTCCACCTGCAGACCCAGCCAGCCTCCAGAGTGATTCACTTAGGTACGGTTGTCTATCTATGTAGGTCCTTTAGTCTGAATTGTGTTGTCAGTTCTTTCAAATCTGCTTTAATTCCATTTACCTGTGTCTTGCTAATAGTTTTAGGAAAACAGGCTTCTTTGTATACATAGGTTTCTGGTTCTTCGAATGGATTAGAAATTTTCTGAAGACATCTTGGGATGTGATTTGTAGAAGTCTGTCTGTTCCCATTCCTTGGAATTGCTAGAGAGCTATCTCTCGTGTTGATACATTTCTTAACTGCTTTAAGTAAGGACAATTATCAAAACAAATTAAAAAATCTATCTTAACAAAGTTTCTTTTAAAAAGCACATATACATGTAAGCCAGTTTAGTTTTGTGTTTAGAGAAAGAAATAATACATTTTCCTCACACATCTTTGGTGAGGCCCCTGTACCAAAAGACAGATTAACAAGAGAAAAGGTTAGAAATGTACTTAACAAGTTTCAAATAGAGACCTGAAGAAACCGTTCAACATGGGTATTTTTGTTAGGATTGATGAAATGTTGACAGTCATGGGGAAATATGGTAAGACAAAATAGGTTGGATCTAATGGAAATAAACTGGGGAACCTTAGCAAGGCCTGTTCACATTCTTCTCTGTGAATCTTTCTTCCAACAGGCAAGGTGCCTTTCACAGAAGGATTTTTAACCTGCTTCAATGGATGTTCAAACCATTCTTCCTAGGTTTTATGACTTGTTTTAGGGAGGAAGGGTAGTGGGGAAGTCCATATAGACCTTCCTGCATCTGTTTTTCCAATTTGGCAATGTGACATATTTTAGGGTTAGCTTGCCCTAACATCAGTTTCAACATAGAAGGTTCTGCTCTTGGACTCTGCATACCTAATTTCAGGTATTAGATTTTATTCAGGTGGTGTAAGTACTCTGTCTTAATTTCCTCATCAGAAGGAGAGCAGTGACATTAATAGTAAATGATAAAGGTGGTAAGTGGTTTTTGCCTCAGGTGTCACTGAACTTACATTGTGTTTAACTTAATATTATGGAATTAATACTGTAAAAGTCCTGTTTGGCTTCATTTTTCTCAGCTGCTTTTCTTGTGTGATTTTCTGTGATAATTTTAGGCAAGTCATGTTTAAGACTTGCAGAAAATGTCCTGAAGAACAATGTTATAGAACCATTATCTGCAGCCACCACACCCTGCTGATTGGCACAGCTTGAGTACACCCCATCTTAACTTTCTCCATAGCGTGTATGAAATATTTTCACTAATGAATCTTGGGGTGTGGAAGTTTTCCTCTGATTGTGCCCTACTCAGTACAGCTCAGGACCAAAGAAAACCTCACAAGCATGCTCGTAATGTGCTGCTTCATGTATAACTGCTGAAAGAGCTGGGATTTAAAGAAGGAAGTAGGACCTAGAACTCAGACGTGCATTTAGTGAACAAGTTTCTACTGCATTTTGACCCGTGAGGGTGGAAGTAGAAGGAGATCCAGATGAAAACTTCTAGAAAAGTTCTATGCCTGGGCATCTTGGCCTTTTATGCTCACTGTTGCTGGGGCTTGCTGGAGATTTACCAGTTCTTCAATCAGCTGCTTTTCACTGACAATCTGTTCTTTTCCTGGAGAGCAAATTAAAATAAGAACCTTAAGAACAAAACCAGTTGGTCACATAACTATAAAAAGATAAGTAGCCACAGAAAGTAGACAGTAAGTCCCAGACTGGCCACAGAGACGACAGCTGCCCAGCTGGAAGGTGGGACCCGCACAGAGAATGTGGCAGTTTCCTGGGAGTCCCCATACCTGGGAAGGAGTTCTTCTCACCCTTTGTTTTTTTTTTCCTGGAATTGGGGTGCCACCTCTTTTACCTTCTGGCTAAGTTTTTGTTTATCATGTGTCTCCTACTAGAATCCAAGAACATGACGGTTTGGTGAGGTTCTTGCTTGTAGTCCCAGTTTTGAGGACATGACCTGACGCTTCTTCATGTATATGCATTTTTAATGAGTGAATAAGAATATGAAACAAGAAATATTAGCCTGAGCTTTCTTCTGGAGCAGACAGGGCTCTGACTGTGTGAAGCTGTGAGGCTCTTCAGTTCTTTTTTTTTCAGCCCAAAGGCTGTCCAAAACCAAGAGAGACCTCCCCTCTCAGAATCCAGGAGTACCCGGATGAAGTATGCCCCTGAGGAGACCTGGAAGGTCCTTTAAAAACTATATTAAATTTCTTTTTTGTGATTGAGCTGTACACTTCTACAGCTTTATTTTAGTGGTTCCTTTCTTTGAAGTCTATATTTTAGCATAATCTGTACTTTCATGAGAACTGTTCATTTTAATTATAATTCATACATGAAAGGGACACAAATTGCCACCAAATGTGGGACTATTGGATACTTTTAAAATACTTGCTATTTAATGTTTTGCCTTATAGTTATTCATGCATATCTCCCCCCATTAGATTTCTTTCTTGTCATAGTACTTCTTTTTTATTACAATATCTAGAAAACTGGATATACAAGTTTAGGGGATCTGAAGACCCCTTCTTCAAATGTAGGAATGTACCATCTCAAGGCTGTATATTTCAACTATAAAGACGTTCAAATGTAAAGAAAAAAGAAAATGCAATTTTTTTATAAACATGCTGTATCTTTTACTACTAACCACATATTCCTTTATAAACCCTGAAAAATTTCTTTGTAAATATATATAATATATTATATATTTATATGTATTTATATTTTACATGTGTATATATAGTGAATGTGTATAAAATATTCATATCTCCCCTTTCCCAAAGATCAGCTATTTTCCTTAATCATCTGTTATTAGTGTCAACAAATAGCTACAGATACATATTATTTTGAGAATTAAGTACACAATTGTGAAATTCAAACAAGCCAAAGGGTAAAAGGAAAAAGCACTATGCAGCTGGCACATCTGAGGGTCAATTACTAAAACATGTCTTTCTGCATTACCAGTTCCCCATTTTGTATACTGACTCTCACAGAAATTCTCTTTATTGCAAGCACAGCCTCAAAGGCATTGGGCAGTTTCCTTTCTGCCACCAACCTGGTGTTTCAGTATTGCTATCCATAAATGCAACTGCAGAGCCTGAAGCCAGGACCCTCGAGGAGGGCCGCTGGGTGGGGCCCAGGGCACCTGCCACCTAGTCCCCAGGGAGCTAGAGCTCAGGCCATCACATCCTGAGTGTGCTGTGGTTCACTCACACACTGAGCACAGCCTGGCGTCCCCCCTCCCGAACTGCACCCAATGTCATTGAGTGGAGTTCTGTGTGTGACCCATTGGAACAGACTGTGGCTGTTTCCAACTGAAAAGGAGTGAGGCCAGGCGGACAGACACGCCCCTTCTGCCTCCCATTCTCTAAAGCTAGCCAGGAGGCAGTGGGCTGGGCCTGGCAGTGAGGGCCTTGAGCTGTTCATCTTAATTATAACTCATACATGAAAGGGACACAGATTGCCACCAAATGTGGGACTGTTGGATAATTTTAACATACTTGCTATTTAATATTTTGCCTTATAGTTATTTATGCATATCCTTTCCCCATTAGATTTTAAACTTCTTTTTTTTTTAATTATTTTTTAATTGTGGTTGGACACAATACTTTTTAATTTTATCTGTTTATTTTTATGTGGTGCTGAGACTCAAACCCAGCACCTCACACATGCTAGGCAAGCGCTCTACTACTGAGCCACAATCCCAGCCCCAGATTTTAAACTTCTTGAAGTAATGCTTCATTTATTTTTCATCTCCATTGCTTAACAAAGGGTGATACATAATAATCCCTTTATGAGTTGGTACTCAATGTGGGAATTAATTTGCAGCACCAAGGGGCATCTTCTTCTCCATCACGAAGAGCGAATAATTCAGTGTGTCAAAACCAATGGTTTGTGCCTAGATGACATTGAACTATTTTTTCTGGTGCTAATTAAGAATAAGATCAATGCCTCTTTGAGGACTTTTGTGGTGTGTTAGGCTACTTGTCTTCCTGTTTGTGATGGCAGGAGGACATGCATCATATTCATCGAAAGGTGAATAAACTAATTATGACTTTCAAAGGAAGAAGCTCAAGTGAGGCCATGTTTATGCTGTTTAGGATAGAAAATCAATCAGTTATGAAGCCATTTCTTTTTAAGCTACTTTTGGAGATCATATTATGATAAGCTTTTTAGAAGCATTAATAACCTAAACTCAAGGCTGAGTCGTTTGAGTCTTAGAGTCTATCAGTAGGACAATAAGAATTGATTGATAATGTGATTGAACAGATTATAGCTGTTGATTATATGTTGTGACTCAGTGCTCTACAGGTATGAGAAGTCTTACGTTGTTCTTGGAACAACATGTCATCTCTAGTAGAAGAGTGGTGTTTACATACCCTGCTTGCCTATGCTGGAACAATGGGATAATAAGGGACATAGGGACTACCAAGGGAAAAAGTGTTTATTGAAATTTTCTTTAAAAAATTTTAAATTTACTTAAACAAATAAAAAACTCAAAATGAGGATTTTGAAAAGCAATATGGCCCATCTTGAAAAAAAATTATAGGAAGCATTTCAGTATGCACTGGCGTCTGTCCCTCAGACTGAAACTTTGGCATTGGTGGGTGCAAATGATGATTTCTCTTTGGCTTGGACTAGGTCACACTCAAAGTATGTTATCCATTTAGTTCCATATGGTGGGCTTACCTTTGGTGGGGGTTGACATGGTATCTAAAGATCATGAAGAAATTGTATTTGTGTTTGAAAACCAAGAAAATCTTTATAGCAGTTGATTCATAGGAGTCTCTTTTCAGCAGGTTTTCCCTCAAACCACATAGGAAGCATTCGTCACTGGTTGAGATTGAATAGTTTGCTTAAATAAGAAACTTCTGGGAGGATTTGATAAGGCCTTTTTTTTCTGCTTAAGATAGGCTTTCTTGTCAGAGTGGGTGAATGGGGTGTTAGTTGTTGTTAGGTTTGTGACTTTGTATTTATATTTGTTGCTTACTGTCATTCAGCTTTTTCACTGCTGTGACTAAAGGATCTGACCAGAACAATTTCAGGGGAGAAAAAGTTTATTTGGAGGCTCACAGTTTCAGAGGTCTTAGTCCATAGCAGGCCGGCTCCATTCCTTGGGACTTGAGGGGAGGCAGAACATCATGGCAGAGTGAAGCAGCACATGTCATGATCAGGAAGCAGACAGAGACTCCCCTCGCCAGATACATATACCCAAAGCCACGCCCCAATTCCCACCCCTTTCAGCCATACCCACCACTTCAATTACCACTCAGTTAGCCCTTATCACATGATTAAATCACTGATTGGGTTAAGACTCTTACAACCCAACCATTTCTCCTCTGAACCTTCTTGCAATGTCTCATACGTGAGCTCTTGAGGGACACCATATCTAAACCATAACATGGACCAAAAAGATAAATTATTTAGATACTGCAAAGACAGATGGTAGTAATAATGACACTGCTACCTAATGTACCACACTCAATAGGTATAATTTTAAAAACTTATTTACCCTTAGAGCAATTTCACTTGGTGGGTACTCTCATCATCCCTATTTTCCCGGTAAGGAGATGGAGGTGGCTGACATCATGTGACTTGCCTGAAGCCTGACAGCCGGGAGTGGTAGAGTCACACTCAGCCTCAGGTTTGCTCTGTAGTCCATCTCTTAACTACCATTCTGGGTGCTGCCTTTCCAAGTTTAATCCCAGCCTCAAGCCAGTTCAGGGCATTTGATAAGAAGCTATCAGGGAAGATTTTCCAGAGAGTTTTCTTGATTATACGGACCTGAGAGTGGAACCAGTGACACTGAAGAGTTCCTCACTCCTTTCTCATGTGTTGAATTTCTGATTTTACCCTGAAAGTCATATTTTTAAGAATAGTGATAAAGGTGTTCAGGATAAGTTTAAAAACATGCTGATAATTTCCTCCTTGATCTAAGCTACACACAGATATCTTTATGAATGCACCCAAATATACAGATACATATATACAAAAGATTTATATGCATATATCTTTTTTGTATACATGTCTTCACAAATATACATTTCTGTATTAGATCATGTAAAAATGACTGTGCAATTTCCTATTAGATTATCTGTACTGGCCTCTAGTCAAGATACTTGATTTTTTCCTGAAGACTTTTCCTTCAGGTACATATAGACTGGATTATGCATAAATATTCATTGTGTCAATTATTTTCCTCTTTGATTAAGAAGACAAATTAGACTTAGAGCCCTCAATTCCAGCCTTGATTATTCCTTGAGTAGCTTTGTCACAGCTACTACTACTTCTGCCATTAAAGCACCTGAACTTCTTATTCAGCAGGTTCTTACACTGCATCACTTCCAAAGTTCTCTTCTGTTGATATCAGAAATACAAGAATAAGTATTTGCAACAGTAAGAAGATTACAGATTGTCATGCACACTCAAATGGCTTTGTTTGGGAACCAAGAAGAGGAAGGTGTTAGTGCACATGCCAGGCAGCCAAAGATGTCTTCGTAATATTAGTGAAGGTCAGCCCTGTTGGACAACCACTGCTGCTGCCAGAATGATCTTCCCATCTATCCAGTAAAGGGAAGGATAAAAAAAAAAAAAGTTTGAACTCCAGGTTCTCGAGAGCCAAAAGTCATTAAACACCAAGAGTTAATTAGCAGGTGATAAACTTTGTATTTACTTCTTTGTTCCATCATATTTCATTAATGTGATAAAGCTGGCAATTACATTCTGTTTTATTTCAGAAGCATTTCCTAAGTGCTTCTGTATGGAGAGAAGTGTCTGCTGTGTCAGTGGGACCTCCCCATGTAATGAACCCTGCTGCCTTTCCCTTTACTGAAGGCAGGAATTTACCATTCCACAACTGCTCCTGAGTAAGGCCCAGGCTTGAAAGACTTATCTCTTCTAGGTGAGAGGGTCTTTGAGGGGTTAAAGAGTGGGCAGCTCTGAGGAGCCAGAGGGCTAAGAAGTTGGTAGAGATTGGGACCAGTGAGTATAAGTGGATGAGAGTCTTTGGTAGGTGAATAATCATAGAGATTTAGGACAACATATGCTGAGGAACAAATGTTCTCACTCAGGTATGAGTACATTTGAAATCAGCAGCCCATTGGAAGGGAACTTGAAAACAAGAATTGCCATCTTTGGTGAATGTACCATGACTTTGGAGGATGATGAGGGCTGTGCCCTCCATCCTTCCTAGCTTTCTTGAGAACTTTTTAAAAAAAAATTTTAATTTGTTTTAATTAGTTATGCATAACAGTAGAATGTATTTATGCACTTTGATATATAATACGTAGATGACATATAACTTCTCATTTTTCTGAGTATACATGTTGCAGAATCATATTGGTCATGTAGTCACATATATACATACAGTAAAAGTATATGTTTCATTCTACTATCTTTCCTATCCCCACATTCCTTCCCCTCCCATCACTTCCCTCTACCTAATCTAAGGTAACGCTATTCTTTCCTAGTGCCCCCTGCCTTATTGTGAATTAGCATCACATATTAGAGAAAACATTCGGCCTTTGGTTTTGTGGGATTGGCTTATTTCACTTAGCATGATATTCTCCAACTCCAACCATTTGCTGGCAAATGCCATAATTTTACTCTTCTTTAAAGCCGAGTAATATTCCATTGAGTATATGTACCACATTTTCTTTATCCCTTCATCTATTGAGGGACACTTAGGTTAGTCCAGCTATTGTGAATTGAGCTGCTATTATCATTGATGTGGTATCTTGAGAACTTCTTACTTATGAGAATTTCTCTCACCATCTTCTCAGTCTGAGTACCATGCCCTGATGTTAGGGAATTCCATTATTTTCCAGCCACAAGTGGCAAATATTAACTTCCCTGTTTTTAGAAAAAGTTTAGATATGTGCTTCTCTTTGTCTGTGGAAAGGTACCCACAGGCAATTTTGAGTAAACCAAAGAAAATGTAGGAATCACACCAAGAGCCACCATTACTGCTCAGCACTAATGGTACCTGAGGAGAAGAAAGAACAACACAGTGTTCTGGAGACCAGGTCGACATTGCAGGGAAGAGCTGACTTGGGCTCACCTTCCTTTCTCAGAAGAAGATCCCTCAAAGTGATCCTGCCAGTCACAGTTAGATGACAGTGAAGTGGAGGGATGTGAATGAAGAGCAGTGTCTTATGGACAAGTTGAAGAATGTGGAATTGGGGAAGGGAGCAGAACTCCAGAGGACAGCAGGGACTAATTTTTTGTTTTTTACAAGCCATATTCCCTAACATGAGATCGTATCTTTCCAGGCTGTAGTTTGGTAATTTCCTTAGAAGGGAAGGATCCTTGTATAGGAATAGAGTAAGAGCATTCCTGTTTCCATAATTCTTGATTTATTACTAAGGAAGAAAGTCCAGTGTACATTTCATGAGTTAGAGTCTCATTTGGTGAAATGTAACATGTTATAAAGATTATTGCCTGGTTACCATTTGGAGGATGAAAAATGGATGATATAAAGTGTTGTTCACTAGAATCTCAGTTTCATTATCTGCAAAACAGGATAAACATAACTGTAAGAAATTATATGAGATGATGGATATAAGGTGTCCAGCACTTAACAGTTTTTCATATTCTTTCTTGAGCATTCTCAGAGCTCCTTTTTAAATTTCCTTGATATTGAAGGTGAGTACAATGGATTGGGTATTTGTATACCCCAGGGATTCTTGTTTTGGAGGCAAGGTCCTTAGGGTGATAAAGTTGGAACGTGGTGGAGTTGTAAGAGGTGGGGCCCAGTGGGAGGTTCTGAGGTCATTGAGGTGCTGCTTTCAAGTGGAATTAAGGTAGTTCTCTTGGGACCCCCTTGGTTAGTTCCTTCCAGAGGGTCATTTAAAAAAGGAACAGTCCTGGGCCTCCTCTTTTCTTGGGCCTCCTGTTGCCATGTGACCTTATTTCTGTTAGCACTTCTTTCACCATGCAATCTGCAATTGAGCTCTCACCAGAGGTCAGATTGATGTGGCTGCCTGATCTTGAACTTTCAGTCTCCAAAACTGAATCAAAGTAAACTTTTTTGTGTTTGTGAATCAGTCTACCTTAGGTGTCTTGTTTTAGTAACACAAAACAGACATGGATAGAACTTCTGGCATGTAGATCACCTCAGGTGTCAGTGTTACGAGCATGCTGATCCTCGACCCACTCCCAGCCACATTGACCTTCTGTTAACCAATCAATCCACTTAGTGAAGCCATCTTCTACAGAGCTATATGTACTAGCAGAAAGGGTTACTTGATCCTGATCCAGCAGTGCTAGTAGTTTGAGGTAGAACATATTTAGATGTGTTTAGTATCCTTCAGAATGTTTACATAGTAGTATTTAGATCACTTTTGAGTCCATGAGACTACAGAGCAAAATGTTATGTTCCAAATAAAACTCAACAGTGAGAAGAAATACTGCTCAGCCAGCTCGGCGCCCTGTTTTGCCTCTCATTTCCCTTCATACTTTCTTTACCTATTTGAGGCTTTAGCCAACATGTAGTAATAAATGTTGACTGGTATTTAATCAGATTAAAACCTTTCCTAGGTAAATGCCTTGTTGACTTTATTTTGCCAAGATAGATGTTTAAGTGAAAAAAGACATGATACATTCAGGAGTAAAGGGGAGTATTCTTGTTTTCTTTCAATATGATAATTAGTATAAAACTCTTTTTCCTGCCAGTTGGCTCATCTCATCTCCTAGCAGCTGTTTTAAGTTTCTTAATTGTCTGTTGCTTACTCAGCTATCATTGCACAAATTTTCTCACTGTTGCATTTTTTCTTCTGAACCGAATCCTGACAGTAGGGGTGTTCATCTCACAGACAAGGCTGAGCTGAGTTCTAGTTATCCTAATTTAGTAAAGGATCAGCTATCATTAGACAGTGTATTATCATGAGGTGATATTTCCTTAAATTTCACTATAGACATGGGCATCTGGAGGACACTTGAGTTGCAAATTATATTACTCTTCCTTTTACTACTGTTTGAATTCAGTAATTTAACAACACCTTTTGATTACTTTTATAAAGCATAAAATCCTTTGGGATTTACAAGTATGTAATGTTATATAATATAATTTAAAATGTTTATAATTTTATTCAGAATAAAGAAAGTGGCACTTCAAGCACGGTGTTTCATTCCACTATGATTAATCATTTCATACTACTCCAAACTGTTAAACATAACAGGTCTGTTAAAATACTGTAAAATTTTAACAGTATTTTTCCGAAAATAATGTAGGCAGTGTACATTACCTGTTTTTGGATGGTCTGCTCTTTTTGGAAGCTCAGCACACTGTGTTCCTCCACATATAATATGTTATTGCAACTGTATTGAATTGAATTGCAGATGTTGTGCTCTTTGGTGCACAGTGACACATTACAATATGTATGATGCTTGCTTGCGTAATGGGAACTGTTGCCATCCTAATGATGTCAAACCTGCTAAGACAAAGGCCATGTTTCTGCTGATACATCCAGTGATCAACTCCCTTCATATCTTATTTTGTAGTCACACTTTGCAGGAATATGCTTTGCATAGTTTAGAGTGACTTGATTTGTCATTTTTTTTTCTTAATTCATTGTAAGGTCATAAGATGATTAACAGAATTATTCTTGATTTTCTCATTTTTTTTCTAAATTCATTGTTAGGTATTAAGATGATTAACAGAAGTATTCAAATTTTTAAGCTATATATGTTCATGTAACATTGTGAATAAATGCAACAGAAAATTTGTAAAAACTCTCATTGTCCTAACAATTTTACTTAGAAAAATTTTTTTTATAGGAAGATACACAAAAAGTTGCTATTAGGTTCATATGTCTGCATTTTGGAAACTCAACTTCTTACCTTAACTGACTCTATAGTTCTAGGCAAATAATTTATCTTTGCTGCATTTCAGTTACTCTTAATATAAAAATGGGATCTGTAATACCTTCCTCAAAGTGATCTTTAAAAGATTAAATTATATAATGTACCCAGTCACAAAATTTTATAATAGTTTTTAAAAAATCCTGAGTTACCTGCCTTTCCTTCCCGTAGGAAGACAGTCTTTTTTAATTTATTGATTGTACTTTTGCCATCAAAGGGGGGGGGGGATCCCTGTCATAAAATATCTTAGGAAATCATGAATTTAGTGTGGTCCTTCTAATTCTGACAAATAGAATATTGATTTTGAGTTTGTGGCTGTAAATTTGCCAAATGAAATGAAGGTTTTATGGCACTATTTTCCAGTCACTTCTGAGGTATACATACTGGGGATTGAACCCAAGGGAACTTTACCACTGAGCTACATCCTCAGCCTATCTATCTATTTATTTATTTATTTATTTAGATTTTGATTTGGAGTATTGCTAAATTGCTAAAGGTCTTGTCACATTGTTAAGACTGGCCTTGAACTGTGATCCTCCTGCCTTAGGCTCCTGAATCTCTGAGATTACCGGTGTGCCCTGCCACACTAAGTCTTTCTGATATCTGTATTTAGTAGTCATTTGCTAATTGCAGAGCTCTGGTGGAAAAGCTGAGTCTGAGAGGAGACCATGGCTGTTTTTTGCAGCAACAAGACAAAAATGCCCTGCACTTGGGAAAAGATTGTAAGGAAATGTTAGTCCCTACAGAGGGCACTATTCAGATTAAGCTTATCCAGCATAATTTTCTCATAGGATGGAACAGGCCTGTGCCAGCACTGACTGTTTCAGATAGGTTCAGCTCTGGGGAAAACAACGCAGTGATCCGTATAACCTGCTGTCAGGGTTATTTACATCTCAGACCCAACACAGAATCTACTTTAATAATCTTTTATTATTTTCCTTTATCTTCTTATGATTTCTCTTTTCTCTGTGAAGAATATTATTCAGCATAATGAATTCGGTTAGTTCTTAGGCTTCTTCCTATCTGGCATTTAATAAAGCACTTTCTTCTCTTTTATTCTTGATTTACCAAAATTTGTTATTGTCCTATAGAAAGATGGCAGCATAGTCCATCTGTTGAACCTGGGAAGGACTGGCGTACCTTGACAAATTATCTGAATGGCACCATGATAATCGGATCAGAGGGCCAAGTCCATTGTTCATCTTTGCTAGCTCTGCTTTCTATACTTTCTGGACTAACCACAACCCACATGCTCATCCAGGAATATTGACCACAGGATGGTCACATATGCTCTATTCAGGGGCCACAGAGAAGGGAGGGGATGAGTTTCCTGGGTGACTGTGATGATGCTTCTCACAGTGTCTTCCATATTGGCTGTTTCTCACACCCTGGGCATGAGGAGCTTGAGCTTTGAAGGCAACAGGGACCGTCTTTTCAGTGGGAAAATCCAGATCTCTTTGCACCAAAGATAATATAGGAACGACTTAGGGAACCTGAAGCTGAATGTCAAGTGTGATCAAATGTTATAGTTGTGTCTTGCCAAACAAGAGAGCTGCTGAATTGTAGCAAGGCTTGAGAACTTTTTGAATGGACTCTCTTGATTCTTTCCCCACATTATAGAAGAAGCATTAACTTCAGCAGCACAGAAACTGTGCCTGAAGGATGGGGAAGCTTCACATTTCAGAAACACCTATAGTATTTCTTCAGCATGTCTGTGGACTTAGGTGTCTGAATACTTCTGGTTTTTCTTGGAACTCTTGCATATGACTCTGGGAGATAGCAAGAATGCCATCTTACAAGTATACAACCTCTTTAAGAAATTTGCTTGAAAAAAGTAAGGAATCTTTTTTTACTGTAGGTCCTTCTCTAGAATGCTTTAATAATTACTAAAAATTCAGTTTGACATGGTTATTAAAGTGCTAAGGATTAAGAAAGAGACATATCATAAATCATGTCTCTCTGTGGGAAAGTAATGTGGGGCCTTTGATACAATGAATGACACCTCCCACTGGAAATCAAATTCCTTTTCAGAACATAAACCCAAATCAGAATAGAGGGGAGCTTTTTTATTCTTTTCTTTCTTTTTTTGAGGTGAGCCTTTTATCATGAGTACTAAATCTACTTTGAATATAGAAGAAAATGGAATATTCCAGACAGTTTATGAGTTTTCAAGAAACTGGTGCTTTTTTACTTTCTTTCTCAATCCTAAAATACTCTCTGTGCAGTCAATTTAAGAAGTCTTTCACAAAAAGGAAGCTTGGCTTTTCTGCCTGGCACCTAGTTCAAAGTGTGAAGATCCTGTCATTGAGTGTCATCCCAGCCATAAGGAAAAGCCCACGGTCATTATCTGCAACAGCAGCTCTGAGACTGGCTCAGCTGAGATGACTGTACCTTTTTTTTTAAAGAGAGATTGAGAGAGAGAGAGAGAAGTTTTTTTAAAATATTTATTTCTTCTTTTCAGTGGACACAACATCTTTGTTTGTATGTGGTGCTGAGGATTGAACCCAGGCCACACGCATGCCAGGCGAGCGTGCTACCGCTTGAGCCACATCCCCAGCCCGGTGACTGTACCCTTAAGAAGGAGAATATCAGAAGTAATGAAGCCATAGCAACAGTGATTAATATTGTTTCTTTCATTGGAATAGCTTTTCCCCCATTTTTTTCTGTAAGAAGAAAATGTGAAATGAGAGAAGAGCTTTGAAATGTTTGGGAGAAAGTATCACAGCCTATTAGTGAGAAGCAGTGAAACAGAGAGAGCGTTGGGGACTCCATTAAGTGTGTAGTGTTTAGGCAGACTGTGTCCCTGGGTAAGGTGTGCTGTTGCCGAGGATAATACACAATGAAATAATTGGGCTTGGGAAGTCAGCTGGGCTTCGGTAACCTGGCGTCTCTTTGTGGGAAATGGAGACACGAAACCCACCTCCTTCTTCAAACATTAAAAGCTCCACTGAATAAAACAGAAGGAAGTGTCTTGCTGAGTAGATGGATTGCCATATATTTTGGAGAGTACTAACAATGGACAGACTCATAGCATGTCACTTTGGAACCATCACATGCTATGCTACTCTCAAGGTATCTGACTGTTGGGTTTTAGCAGCTGAATGCAAATAATTCAGATCTGATCAGTATTGGCATCATCTATAGGTATGTGTATTAATGCATTAATGTGCCCAGAATTAGGTTCTTAAATAAAACATCATTCACATGTATTTATTTTCATTTTAAAAGAATAAGCCGAAATTGACAAGCAGTGTGAACTAGTCTGACTTTTCTCTTCAAAACTTACTGAAAGATAACTCTTGTGGACATTGGTTGAGAGGAAACATTGGTTTAGGTACTATATGTATATCTTCAGCTTCCTATATAGTTTTGGAGGTCAGAAAAGGTGTAGTGATAGCAAGTTCAGGTCTCTATAGTCATTATTATACACTCTTAAGAAAAAGTATGTTTAAGTTAAACACTATAGCACATGCCTGTAATTCCAGAGGAAGATTGCAAGTTCAAAGGCAGCCTCAGCAACTTAGTGAGTCCCTGCCTCAAAATAAAAAAGGGCTAGGCTGGGGATGAGGCCATCCTGGGGGGTGGAGGGAGAGGAGGACAAAAACGTTTAAGAAGCTGTCTTATATGATAGTTATGGCTAATATGAAGAATAACAAGAAATAGCATCCTTTCTACTAATTAATGCTTATGCATGGGCCAGGCACTGGTTACTTAGCACTTTATGTTCATGCGTATTCATATACAAATTCTCTTGTACACATTTATTATAGTGTGCCCTGCTTTTAGAAACTATGCCTATTTCCACCTCCTTTACAAAGAACCGTTTTGGGTAAATACCAGTTTTCTTAGAGCAGTTAGGGAACAGGACTGAACAGTTGCTGAGATTCTTTCTCCACTACACACATAATACACGCTTTCTGCTTCTAAGGTCATGGTATAAATGGTAGTTGCTAAATGTATACATACTTATATATGTCCAAACATATTTTAAAACACATCAAGTATTGCCCATCTTCTCAGTTTTTATTTTTCCCAATAGTTTATGTTAATGGATGTAAGATGGTGACACACACAGGTTTTATAATCTAGAGAAATATATTGCATTTGAACAAATATTGTTTTTCCTGGTTCATATTTTAATATATAAATTATAATTAATTTATAATATGGAATTGAAATTACATATAATTCTAGATGTATATCTATATCCTTAGGTATTTTTAGGAGAAAACTGTTCAGTATTGCAGAGCCTTCATGGTGGGTCTCCCTGATTGCTGATATCAGAGTGCTTGCCTAGATGTTCCTGGGAGAATTGCAGGGGTGTAGAGACATGACCTGTTCCTTCAAGGACATTATTTGCCTTTAAAATTCTGCTATACAAGTGACCTAAGTAATAGCAGTAACTTTTAACACAATATTAATCCATTTTACAATATTCCAGCTTTGGTTGAGAGAGAAAGAGACAGAGATAGAGGGTGAATAGATATGTATGAGATATTCCTCAAAAGTAACAGGGTGCAAAGTGGCCCAGTAAGAGACTCTTAATGGCAGGATAGATTTGTAGATATTTAAGAAAGTCTTAATGGGGAGATTTTAATTTCCTTAGGACTTCTGAATTGGGACCTCTTGAAAGGTAGGAAACTTCTCTTTATTATTGCATCCCAGGGGCCTGTTGCAAGTACCAACAGGTATTGCATTGATGTGAGATAATCCTGATCTTTGAAATTAAATATAATCTTTGTGGTCTAGGGGAATGAAACATCCACATATATAAGCCATAGTAATCATGTATTCATATTTTGCCACCAATGAATTTAATAATTTTAGGTATGCTAAACTTATAGAAAACAAAGCTATTGTTTAAAAATTTTAATTTTAATTTGGTTTATAACAAATAGAGCAGGTTATCTGAGTTTGATGGTTGTGTTCATCATTTTGATTTTACCACTGAATTTGTAGCAGGCAACCTAATAAATATCTACATTTTTTTATATTTGCTTTGTCTCATCAAGACCCATATTTTATTTGTATTCCTAATTGTGATTATGACTAATTGTCTTTGTAATGACATACTGTCTGTTGTCATTGTTAGTCTGTGAACTGTGTGAGGTCAGGTAAGATGTCTATATAGTATGCCCTAGAATACCTAGGTCTAGCACAGTCTTGGCACATAGTAGGGACTCAAGAAATGTTTGTTGCAAATTGAAGGAATGGATTAAAAATTATATAAATAGCAAAACAGAGCCTCCCCAAGTTTAGACATATACAATCATCTTTTTTTTCTCTTTATTTTATTTATTTATTTTTATGTTGTGCTGAGGATTGAACTCAATGCTTCACAGGTTCTAGGCAAGCAATCTATCACTGAGCCACAACTCAAGCTCCCATCATCTCATTTTAAAACCAGAAATTCTCAGAAGTACATTATAAATATTCACTTAGTACAATTGTTTTATGTCTTTTGTGCGTTGGGTGGGAAAGAGAGAATTAGATAAATCCTATGCCATTTCTTTCAGGGATTCATGATTGATGAATGAGATAGGTACGTATAAAAATGAACATAGTATATATCTGAAGCAATAGCACTTCATTCCCTTTTTCTCTAGCTTGTAAGCTTTTGAGTTTATGGATCATGATGGGAGCCATCCTTAAACCTTTGCATACTCTGGAAGGTAATACGAGTTGTGATACAAAGAACCTGGCAAGGAAAACAGCACAAGTGAGGTATTTTTACAACAGTCATAACCAGCACAACTGACACTCTCATTTAACACTGAATATGTGATAAGTGTGATCACTTCACACTTATCTCATGTGGTCAACTGAAGGTTAGATAGTAATTTGTAATGTCACACAGCTGAACCATGGTGAGGTTTTAAACTCTTGATCGTTACAGAGAGGTTCAGACAGAGTGGCTTGTGCTTCATGAGGAGGAGAGACTGTTCCATGAGCTTTGTCAGGGAAGACTGCTTAGAGGAGGTAACATGTAAGCTACGCCTTAGAGAATATCATAGCTTAAACTAGATGTGTGTACAATCAGAATTTGAGCATTAGATTCAGAATAACAAACCTTAAAGGCCATCTGTTCCAAGCCCCTAATTCGCAGAGGAGAAAAGTGGAATCTGTGAGGTTAAGTGACTTGCTATAGGACATATGGCTAATTAATTGGCTTTGGAGCTGTTTTGACTTCTCTGGTCAGTGTCTTTATTCCCCTTTATGCACACTAGCTCATGTTTAGCCTGGCCTCTCAGGACCACTTTCAAGTACAATTTCCTTAAATATTGCACTGCCTGGATATGGAGGCCTTCTTGTGATTCTGTGTATGATGGCCATGTGAAACCAGGGCAGGCATGGAAGAGATATTAGATGTGTGGAGTTGTGGACATGTATACTTTATATCTGTTTTTTTCTAGTAGTTTATATTATTGTTGATCTGTTTTCTCCAATAAGTGTAGACAATTCAGAGTTGAAATGATACAACTGAAACTCAAGAAGAGGAAAAAAAAAAGAATTCCATGAAGTGTGTGGCCTCTTGCCACTAGATTTATCAGCCTCTTAAGTTAGTAACCTGGGATACTTGTAATTCCCAGTAGTATCCTTAGTCCCATTTTTCCTGCCACCCACTTGAAAGGACATCATGAGGATAAGAATGACAGGAATGCAGGGTATGTATAGGCAGGCTTCTCTCTTCTCAGGCCCACATGTTCCTCCAAGTGTAGAGTCATAGTGTGGTGCTGAGGGTTCTCTGGCTAAGTGGTCCTGTCAGATCTATACACTGCTAAATAATCCATATTGGACTTGGGTAAATACTCATTGGAAAAACATTCATCTTACTGTGAGTGCTTCTTGTTAATCCTTCTTCTCAAATGACTCTCTAGATCTGGGGCTTGAAGTATTTTGTTCCCTGTATTTTTCTTTGTTTTCTTAGTGATTTAAGTAAATCTTTTCAGTTAAGTCTGAGTCAGCAGATATTTTCATTGCTTTGGTGTAGGCTTTTTATGGCCCAGCAAGACTACAGTAATTAGGCCATGCATTTACTCATTAAAATGTCATTAGTGAAGGCTTTGTTCTTTTAAGATCTTCCAAATAAGGTTCTTTCATTGCATTGCATTCTATCTCTGATAGTTTAGATAGGAGCCAGGTGTCTCACTTAGGTGTGTAGAAGCAAGGGTTAGTTTGGACCCTCTAAAGCCTAAGGGCCAAAGGGCAGGCGGCGGCCTAGAGGTAGCTCTTGGTTTACAGTGGGTCAGGGCCTACTGTCTGTGCTGTGGCCAGTCCTCTACTGGGAAGCTTTAGGTGTGTGACTACCTATTAAAGCTAAATTCATTTGAAAATAAATCCTGATCTGTACTGAAGTGTTTCCCTTTTCTTGGTAGGCATGTGGGTGATTTGAAAAATCTATAAATAAGAAAATAAGTTTATTTTTTTATCATAACCATATAAGATTCAGTATTATACAGGAATAAGTGTGTAGGTTTCAGACTCAGACCATTATAGGTTCAACTCCTAGCTTCACCATTTGCAGGTTGCCTAAGTTTGACCATCATGGTACTTAACCTTAGTAGTCTCAAGTGAAATATGGAAATACTCTACCAATAGTACCTACTTCATATGAATGTTTGTAAATTCAATTCAATTATGTGAATAAAATAGATAGCATTACTGCCCAGTACATAAGACCTAGCAGTGTATTGCTTTTATAATTGAAAAAGCTTATATTTGTTTAAATATTCCTCTGATTTTCTTGTTAAGCATCTTTCACCAAAGACCTCCTAACATGAGGACAGAGGTGTAGCTCAGTGGTAGAGTGCTTGCCTAGCATGCAGTAGGCTCTGGATTGGATGCCTAGCACTACACACTTGTGCATTGCATGCGCCCGCAATCCCCACTACTTGAGTTACTAAGGCATGAGGATTGCTGCAGCCCAAGAGTTGGCATCCAGTGTGGGCAAATAGTGAAACCCATCTCTGTCCTTGGAACTGGATGACTGGTGAAGTTTATAGACAGAGGAAATTCTAGGGTGGGAAGCAGGGAATCAAAGATTTTATTTTGGATATTATGAAGGAAGTGCCTGTTGACAAGAAAGAAAAGACATCAACTATGCAGTTACAGAGTCTAGGAAATGAGGAAAATGTCAAGGATAGAGATATCAGTTTGAGCTTCAGCATATAAGACTTAAAGCCAGGGAATGTTTTCATCCTCTAGGAGGAGATTGTAAGGATGTCTCAGAACAGAATCCCATTGACCAGAAACTCAGTGACATGAGACGAGCAGGTGGTCCCAGAAACAGGGCAAAGAGTGTTTCACAAATGGGGATAGTTGCTGTGGCCAGCCATGTCCGTGTCGTTGAGAAGCTGGAAGTGACCAGACCAGAATTGTTCATAAAATAGGACTTAACCCCTTAAATTGCTTCTTTAGTACACTTGTAATGAGACCAAAAATCAAACTAGTACCCAGTGGATTTGATTTTTGGTCTAAGTAAGACACCTAGTTTGTCTCTCCAGTCTGTTTTGAATCATTTGTTAGTTATTTATCAGAACTGTGGTTAGCTCCTTTCTCCAAAAAAGAAAAGGAAAAGGTATTATTCCCCCCTGCCCCCAGTACTGTTTGTGGAATCTATCCAACATTATAAAAGTAATGGAACTTACTATAGGAAAATAAAAAACACAAAGTACAGGAGAAGATTTTTAAAAACTAACTTATGGGAACAAAAATTACATTAGGGCTATAGGAATTATGTGCATTCTGTCTGTCACCTCAGTTTTATAATAATCTGCTTGAACTTTTACCCCAGTGATACTTGCGTAGCTTTTGTCAGGAATAAGGGCAATCTGCTATCCTGAGTCCTTCTTGCTCCTTATTCCACATGCAGATGCAGCGCTTTTCTGAGTAAAGTTCCAGCAATGACTTCTTTCTAAAATGAAAGCATTTTCCCTTCCCGATTAGCATCTGTTTATAGAATAGTTCGTATTTTCGTAATTAGATCCTGCATAGAAATGCAAAGACTGCTGTGTAAAAGGATAATGAATCTTTATTGCACAGTTGAAATCAGATTTGTGCAAAAGGCACTTTGAAAACAGTAATAAGCAGAGACATGTATTAAATCACCCAGATAAGGCACCGTCTTTATATTTTCTATTTATAAATGGAAATTATGACTACCCAGTGGATTCTATATGACATTTCCTATTCCAGCAAAGGTTTTTAGCTTTGACCATAAAAGTTATCTAAATTCAAAGGCTTCTGTGGATTCTTGGCTCTGAAGAATACTCCTGCAAGGGGCCAAGACGGGGTGGAGAGGGTCCTTTGTCTTTTCCCTTTGTCTCTGCACTCTGGTAAAGGAGAAGGGAAGCAAGTAATAGAAGAAAGAAGCCAATTGAAATAATCATGATAAAATCTAGTCAGAAAACCCAGTTCCCATTCTACACACACAGTAACATTTAAAAAATCTTCTGGATGGGCTCCTTAGAACCAAGTTCATGTCCTCATAAAGCACATATATTTTCCCAGTGTGTGCATCATTTCGTGGCAAACACAGGATTTATTCCCAAGGTAAATCCTACTTGTGGGGCTTGTTATCTCTTCACCTTCTTGGTGAAAGAAAACTAGAGCAGGAGGAGGCACTGGGAGGAGATTTACGAAAAGAGATTGGGAAACAGGGAAAGTCAATGTCAAGTGAACTGCCAGGGCTGGATATTACAGCTGCTGGGGACCTCAGAGAGTATCATGTATCTTTTGTGTCTGTTTTACAGTCAGAGCTTTATGTGAGATGGCAGTCTTGCCTGGGCTCTGTGTATCATCGATTTCCTCTCAGGCATGCCAGACCACTTTAGCATTACCAAGGTGAGAAAACCCTATGTATTTCCCCTTCTAAACAGACATATCTAAAGTGTCTCTTATTCTTTGGTTGTTGTTGTTGTGTGTGTGTGTGTGTGTGTGTGTGTGTGTGTTTGTGTAAGGGATCAAATGCAGGCTCTGCACAGGCTAGCACTCTGCTGCAAACTACACCCAGCCCTTTCTCTTACTGTTTCTACTCCCTTGACTGCAACTCCTCACTCACCACATTGTTTCCCCTTCTTCTTTTTAAGTAAAATGAAGAGTCCCTTATTAAGAGAGCATTAAAGAGAACAAATCAAGTAGACTTTTGGACGATAGAGTGTCCTTAGCAGCTTAGCCTCCTGAAGATGGCTTCCCACCTGGCACACTCCTCACCTTCCCATGAAAGTAGAAAGACCTCATCTGGGGCTGGTTTTCTGGTGGCAGAATCTGAGCACTGCTGAGTGCTAACAAATGGGAAATAATTGATACTAAATCTCGACACCAAAAATACCAACATTACACCTGCTTGAGCTCTTTGCAGTTCCCTGTTGCTGCCTCCTGTTGTCCCTGCATATGGAGGGAGAAGTCAGTTGCCTGGCCGTCTGAATCCAGGACGCCTGCGCAGCAGTTCCGCCAGCTTTGTTGGCCACTGGAGCCTCTGTCAGTGCTTCTCCCCCCACCCCCATTAGTGGAGCAACTGGACCCAGCTCCTGAATTGATTTGCATATTTCCATGTTACCTAGCTCATAGGACATATGGCACGTCGAACACTTGGATTTATTTCTGTTTCCTCCAATTAAATTCCTACAAAAAAATCAGAAAACTCTAGGATTTGTGTCACAAAAATCCTTAGTTCCTTTTTGATAGGCAAAAGCAACAAAATTTTGGCATAGGAAAAAAATTTTCTGGAGTTATTGCTTTAAAGAGAACATAGATTTACTTCCCATCTTTACTTCCTAATGTAGCCCCTCTTGGAGAAAAAGAAAAAACACATATGTTAGATCATTCAGAATATCCATTTAGGCACAGTGAACTTCAAGTGTCTTGTAAAGTCATTTTTATTATTATAACACAATAATTTTATATATTTCGCTCTCTTTTTCTTTTCTAATTTTAGTTGGGTATCGAAACTTGTGACGTTTCTCATCCATGTATAAAAAAGCAGATATATATCATCATTCAAAAAATAATTAGGTTAATGTGAAGTGATAGAAAAAGCTGATTATTTTAAATGTGCTTCAGCCCTGAACATTGCTAACATGTGGAAATCATCTTGTCTTCAGGAAAACCCCTTGTTGCCTCCAGTAGGGATGGGCAGCATGCATTGTGGCATGAGTGAGCTCTGAGAAGGTGGCACTTGAAGTGGGGAGTTGTTTTCTGGGGTCTGGCTTCTTTTCCAATGGTTCCTAGGAAGAGGCCTCATTATAAAAGGGAAATGGCATGATCTTTAGAATCCACAAGCCTGAGTTTGATTTCTGGCTTTATTTGTTCTTTTAGAATGGCCTTAGATCTAATTCCCTAATTTCTCCAAAGTTACGGGATTATTATAATGGTCACACACACACTATTGCTGTCAGGGAAAAGTGAGGTGGAGGATCTGAAAACGCCTACTTCAATGTTTGCCATTTAGGATGGTCCATAAGTATTTTTATGGTTTCATTCCAGAGGTAACTGATGTCCTTTCTGGAAGGTTTGTGTGATGCCCACAGAGGAGGACTGGACCTAATTATATCTTTCCAGTATGTTTGACATAGTGAGTGAGATTTTTCAGATATTATACTATATTTTGTTTTTCTTCTCTTTTGCTTTAAAACAGAGGCAATTTGTTTTGAACTCTGTGCTCCAAACTGGTGGTTTAATTAAGCAAGTTTATTGACTGTCATAGAGACTGTGGTTAAAACTGGCAAATATCACGTGACTATGTTAGTATCTCTGAGCAAATAAAGAGAAAAGACAGGTTTCCACTATACACATTTTTTCTTCTCTTTTCTCCTAAGCTGATTCTTGAACTGCAACATTTCATTTGTAATCTGTTAATTAAATCATTTCACTCCATTTTATATAATTTTTAATTTAGCATTCATTTTCAACTTAGCTTTTGGCTTCATTTAATGATAATAAACAGTGTTGCATACAGCACATGTTCCACAAAACACTCAGTCATACATATATAGATGCCAGTGATTTTTTCCAGTATGTCAGGCACATTAAAATTAAAGGCAGCATCTCCCCTCACCCTTTCCATTACTGAATGTGCACCCTGTTTGAATAATACATACTCCCCGACAGTCAGCAGTAGGCTAATGTGTAAAAATTATGTGCAGCATGTCACTAGCACCTTTTTGAAAATTCATGGTTTTCCCAGACACTGACTGTAGGTTTCTGGAGTGGCCACTCCTGTACCTTGGATCTGTGTCTTCAGCTTAAGGTACACAAAGCAGTAGAGGGCTTTCTAGAATTAATGTTGTGTGGGTTTACAGCAGAGCATTAATATATGTTCATTATTGATAAAGAAAACTGATTCTAGTAGAATATATGAATTCCAAATATATGACTTCCCTCGGCTTTAGGTGAAATCCAAAGGTTTCCAAGATTATGAACTTCAGAGTTTATGGGCTTCTTTGAAAAGATAGATACCTGTGTTGTCAGTGTAGTTGTCTAAGTTCTTAAAATTCATTCCCTTTGTTGTTCCTGAATATTGTTTGACCTGTTAGTTGGAAAAGTTCTCAGTATTGCTTCTGATTTTAAGTTCTCATTTCATAATTTCTATTTTTTTGCCCAATACCTGTCGTCAGCTAAAGGGTAGTACCCTTAGTCATAATTTCTATACAGTAGCCAGTGAGTCAGCAGAATTCACTGGATGTGTTAGCTTTCTGCTGCTGTGACAAAATATTTGAGAACAACTTAGAGGAGATAAAATTTATTTTGGCTCCTGGTTTCAAAGGTTTCCATCCATGTTTGGCTGGCTTCACTGTTTCTGGGCCTGTGCTGAGCAGTATATCGTGGCAGAAGGGTGTGATAGAACAGAGCTCTTTACCTCATGGTAGCCAGGAAGGATCCAGGTACAACCCTGGAAGGCCTGCTTCCATAGGCCCCTTTCTTTCAACTCAGCCCTACTTCCTAAAGTCTCTACCACCTTCCTATAGCTCCACCAGCTAGGGACCAAGACCTCAAAACTTGAGCCTTTGGGAGAATCTCAGATCCATACTGCTACACTGGATAGTGCTCTGTATTAGGCAGTGTGCTGGGTATTTTGATGTAGGGGCAGCCAAAACCAGTGTAGTCCCTTCATAGTTTACAAATATTGCCTATTTAAGAACAGAGTTTTAGGGAAAGATTTTGGGAAGTCTGTAAAAGCATAACCAAGCTTTATGGGGTAGAGCACTTGACTAGCATGCATGAGGTCCTGAGTTCTATCCCCAGCATTGCAAAATAACCAATTAAATATATAAATAACCATAACCAGGAGATACCACCTTGTCTGGAAGTTTGGGAACCCATCCCCAGACTGGCAGTGTTGCCTGTGCTGAGGAGAGAAGGATGGATGGGATTTTGCCAGGGGGAGGGTAGGGCACCATCTACCCAGTACTGTGGCTGCTGAAAAGATAGCTTGTGTGAGTCCTGAAAAGGCAACGAACAGAGTTCCTTGAGTTACCTGGCGTGTTGTTCCACAGGAACATACAAGAACAGATGCGAATGCTAGATTTCATTCTGAGGATGTGAGAACTGAAAGGTACCAGGCAGGAACTACTACAGAGTTGTTTATATTTGGAAAAAAATCACCTAATGGAAAGGGTTTTGGAAAATCTTTGGCAGAATGGTTAGGAGACTGCAGAAATACAGGAGATGGTGATAACTTGGTTGACACTGGTGGCAGCAGTGGAGATAGTGAGAAGTAGATTAATTTGAGAGCTCTTCAGGGGTAAAATAGACAGGACTTTTGATCAGTTGAACTGAGAAAAAGAAAAAAAACAAGGATGACATGATGCCTGGGCTTGTGGCTTGAGCAATTGTGTAGATGGTAGCAATTTTTCATGTCGAAGGTGATGGAATACTTTTTGTACCTATCTCATGATTGCTATCTGGGCATGAGAGTCAGAGGTCATAAACTCATAAAATACATGGCTTTGAAATTCTTTTACACAGGATGTATTCTGTTTCACTTGAACAATACAATTTGGATTAAATCATAGACTTTCCTTAATCTTTCTTTTGATTGTCATCTGCTACAATGACAATAGCAGCTCATAAGATGGCCCATTGAGAATTTGACAAATTGAAACACTGATAATTTTCAGAGCCCCTATATCCTAGCCAGTTTTCTGTGGCACTTCTCTCCTTGAATGCTAGTGCTGTGTTGTATCCTAGAAAGATATGTGGATTTTTCAACTCTGTTAAGTTTTAATTCTTCCATTCCTGGATATTGTAACTATTCAGTCCTACCCATGCTTCACATTGTGGCTGCTCTCTAGTTTCAACTTTGAGATACCACACATTTCATCTAATGTTCCTCCCGACAGAGTCTTGACAAGAAACGTGGGTCCTGAGAAGTGTAGGACCGGCTGGACAGTGCAGTCCTGCTGTTTGCTCCACATGTGCCTCGTTTCATCGTGACAGATGAGCCACAGGGATGCTGTGGTGCCTTGTCCACAGCCCTGTTGTTCCTCCATTCAGTGCATGCCAGCCCCTGTGCTCTGTCACCTGTGGGGTATCTCTGGTCACTGAACTCTGCTTTCCCCAGGGGATAGGGAGGAAGTTAAAGGAGTGAGCTCCTGTCTGAGCAAGCTACAGTCCATGGCTAGGGAGGGTGGTATGTAAATATAACAGCCCCTTAGCCCCTTCAGTGGGGGACTTGGAGGTGAGTGTTCCACTCTGCCTTCTGGAGTCTCCCTGTGGCATCAACCTCTGGTTTCCCACATGCCACTCTGTCCCCTACCTGCTGTCCTTGTTTGACTTCCTCACTCTCCTACTGCTTTTCATTTCATTTCCTAAGTAAACTTCTCAGGATATGCTTTAGAGAGAATCCAGATTGAGACAATCACTGAGAACTTTTGTTGGCTTCCTCATTTTGAGGATGATTTTTTCTTGCTATTGGTCACTTTCCTCTGGGCATCTCTGTAATTCCTTCTGATTGTGTTATCTATCACCTGCCACTTGGACTGTCATTTAATATAAAATCTTGTTCTTTTGTTCAGGCCAGTCTGTTGATCTGAGCCTCTGAACTGTGTTGGAGCCCCAGGTGGTGGGAAATTTTCTCTAGAGTGCAGAAGTAACTAGGTAGGTCAGTGACTCCCAGGACTGTGTTTCACAAAGGGTTTGTAGGATGGGCTCCATATCTCCAAAGCAGGGTGCCTTCTGCTTCCCAAATAAGGGAGCCTCCTCTTAATTTTTAAAAACCCTAAATACTTAAAATTTGACCTCTGTGCCCTACAGTGGTGTGGCTGCCATATACTGTATTGGGGGCCTTGGTATCCCCTCGCTTCCTTTCTCACCCTTCTTGTTCTTTATGCAGTTCACTGTACAAAAGAAAATTTTCCAGGTGTTGACAGTGCTTACTATTCTTGTCTCTGAGACGTCCTTCAAAGTCTTACCCTTTCTTGTTTTGGGTTCTTTTCTTTTCTAGTTACTACTACCATTTGAAGTAGCAGTGTTCTGATGTTTTATTTGCCAAACTTCAGTTTTGTTTTGTTTTGTTTTTTGTTTGTTTGTTTATTTTTTTAGCAAGAAAAAATGTTGATACGCTTACAGAGAAACCCAGTTGACATTGGTTTGTAGTCTTGTCTGTTTGTCTTCTCAGCACCACTGATATTTCATTTTTCTGTTCACCAGCATTCACATAACCCTAGGATCTTCTGCTGTGTGCAGTCACTCTCAAGGTTAGGACTTAAAGATAAGAATGTGGCTGAGACAGAGTGGTTAGAAGAAATTTGAGTTTTACATTAGATAAAACCAGTTGAAGAGAGGTGAGGAAAAATTAACTGAGAAATTTGATACATTTACAGTGTGGCACATATGGCTGAGTGGCTCATACCATGAATTCGTAGATCATTCTATTTGTTTGTTTCTTAAGTTCAAAGACTAGAAAACTAAAACCTTTATTTCCTAGATTCCCTTACAGCTAGGGCGGACTCCAGAGATTGGGAAGGTGGCAGTGAGATAGAGATCACTCATTTTTGGCTTTAGCTCCTTTGGTCTGACAACCAGCTGAAGCAGTAGGGGTTTTCTGCAGTGGTGTTCTAGAAATCTTAACAGATTTCTAAATGTCCAAAGGCAGCTATGAGATGAGGTGTTGATTTTGGATTGTAGCTTTGCTAGGGCACAGTTGTCTGGTAGTGTTCATTGACTTCAGTGGACACTGGAAACAGAGAGGGCTGAACTCTGTACTCTTTTTTTTTTTTTTGCCTGTGATACCGTTTAACTTATCAAGTAGCCATGGTAAGAGATAAAGTGGAACTTACATAGACTTTTGGAATTTCTCCTTATTTTTTCTTTCAAGAACTTTCATCCTTTCCTTTAAAGGAAGCACTTGACAGCTGTGTGTGTGTGTGTGTGTGTGTGTGTGTGTGTGTGTGTGTGTGTGTAGATTGCTAATTTCACTACTCTTGCACTTGGGGAGGGGCATTGTTACATAAAATAAGGGATACTTGGGACACAAGCAGTGTGATATTGTAACAGTCATTCTGATAACCACAGTGACTACAAAGTGACTAAAGGGTAAAAACCTTTTATACTATGGATATGCTACATATAGAGATGATTCACATCCTGGATAGGATGGGACAAAATAGTATAAGATTTTATCACATGCACAGTTTGAAGCAGTGAATTATTAATTGCTGGTGTTTTCAATTCAGTATTTTTGAATGACAGATGAGGGAGGACTGCTGAACACACAGATGTACTTCAGTTTACAATGGGGTAACGTCCCAGTAAACCTATCCTAAGTTAAAGTTATTCTAGTCTAGCTTACCTTAAACATATTCAGAACATTTGTATGAGCCTCTGATTGGGCACAATTCGATAAAACAGAGCCTGTTTTATAAGAATATGTTATGAGTCTCATGTAGGACATTGAATACTGTACCGAAAGTGAAAAATTGTATGAGTATGCTCTTCTACCATGATAGAGTAGAAAATCCTAAATCACATTGTTATGCATCAGGTTTCTGTATTCCTAAACTTCCTGTTATGACACTGGCTTCCTGTCTGTATCAGAAGAAAAGCCACTCTTCTCCTCTATCTGATGATTTTTATAAGGGGCAGATTCTCTGTATTTAGCTCTTTCCTACTGAAAATGTCCCAAATGATTTCTGGTATTTTGATCTGAACTGATATAGATGTGTTGCAACAAACTTTGTGTTTTAAAGTCCTACACCCAGAGAAAAATGAAAGACAATGTGAAAGATAAAGTAAGATGGTCAGCTAGCCTGCACATACATAGGCTACTCCATAATCCCTAGGCTACAAGAAAACAAGGCAACTGCTAATTAAGGCACAGGGCAGCTAATGCTTCGGGTCTTGAGGTCTGCCTTCCTAGAACTTTTCGTATCTCCTCTATAGACCCATCTACTAAGGTTGGCATGGGACAGTTCCCTGCTAAATGCTACATCATTTGTCACTTGGTGCTTTGAAACACATAGTTTTACCTTTCTTCCTGCCTTAGATATAAGATGAAGTGTAGAAAGGTAGAATGATTTGACCGTCCTTGAATAAGGGAGAGAACCCTGTACTTCTGAGTTCATTATAATGCAGTAAAAAGAAAGAAATGAGTACCTAATTTGCCAGGGTGCAGTGAGGTCCCTGAAGGTACGCATACTAGAGTGAACCATGGTTGCTGGCCTTGGGTCTGGGATCACCACTAAAGCAAGGGCTCCCACTTCCTCCTGTGTTCCATTCATTATGTTAATTTTCCACCAAGTCCCAGCCCCACCTCCACCAATTATTTTTGTCTCAGCCCTCTAATTACAACATTATATGACCATTCAGACTGGTACTAATTAAATCATTATTTAATTCACAAAGTGTGTGATAGTGCTCATGCTTCTTGTCAGCTGAAATCACAGCATGGCACCTACTTTCTTCACTCTGCCTATCATGGGTGGGGTTACTCCTCTACCAAACACCTTAGGGCTACTCACAGATAGACCCTATCCTTTTCTGAAAAATGGAAAAAGTAAGAGAGACACAGCAATGCATCTGTGCAGTTCAGTTTTTGACATGTAAAATCATAATCTCAACCTTTTTTACAGTTACATATCTCGATATTTAAAAAAACAGTATTAAGATTTAGAGTAGAATTTACTACCATATTTTCTTGTCATTTTGTTCTTCATATTTTATTATTTTTAACAAAATAAAAGACTAGTTTATCTCTTTTTCTTATTTTTAAAACAAAATTTGTTTTCCGCTCAATTAGACTTGTGATCACAAGAACAGAAAGTAGTATTTTTCTCCTTCTGGAGAAAGACATGCTGTATGATGGGCAAATTGTCAGGAATAATTACACCAAGTGATGGAATAAAATCCAATGGAAAACATCTCTCTCCTTGCTAGTGATACATTTTTATTTAAGACACAATGAGCATCAAGCACATTTATGACAAGGTGAAATTGACAAGTGGCCCTCTGCCATGGTTTTATTTTTAATTGCTAGTAAAGTAATTAGCCAGACAACATGTTTTATAATCCACAAAAATGTCGCTCATGCATTCTCCACTAAAAGTGAGATATATGATGTGGAAAAGTTATCTACAGCTAGCCAAGAAAAAAAAAAAAGGAATTCTCACTGTATAAACATTAAAAAAATAAAAGCCTCCTTACCATGGAATAACATTTGTATTTTAACATTTGTTTTGAAATTTGAAAAGGAATTAAGAAGGACAATCAATTTTTTTCCATCTCAAGACTAAGATATACATCAAAGTGGCAACCACTTAAATATAATTAATTTTCATATAGCTGACTCACAAAAGTCTGGTATTTAGGACTTACAGTTAATCAACAGTTCTCTGATGAAGGGTTGGAAAACCTGGGTACATAGTAAATATGAAGACCATTCAATCTTGAGGCAACTGCTGGGTTCTGAACCATAGTGCCACAGCAGCCATAGATGTGCCTGGTAAGGGTGCCAAGTGTTCCAGTGAAACTTCATGGATGAAAATCTTGATACTATGTGACTCTCATTTGTCAAAGTATTAGTCTTGATTTCTTTTTCAGACATTCAAACTATTGACTGCTTTCGTGCTCAATACTGAAAATTCTAACACTTTTGGGGGATAGCTCTTAAAGGAAAACTGTAAAGGCAATCTTTGAATTCTTAGTTCTCTTCCCTCCCTCATAAAGGAAAAATAGGCTTTGCATGCTCCCACTGAAGATCTCCACTTGCATATCCTGTCCATTTCTTGGTAAGAAAAAGATTGCAGAACAAGCTCCATCATCATGCACCTCTCAGACAATTTTCTTACCTTTATTCTCTCTGTCCTCTTTATTAATTAAAAGTCTACATTTCCCCTGATTAGTTCAAGAAGTTTATTTAATAATGGAAAGTTCCCTCTTATAAACCACTTGCATATCAAATCTCTGATTTAAGGAAGCATTTCCCTGCCTTTAAAAATAAGTTTTGCTCAGCAATTGATAAAACACCAGAACAGGTCTCATCAGTGTCTCCTTTTGAGTTTAGAATGTATAGATGCAAATGTAAAAACAAAATCATTTAGACTTTTACTTATCTTAATCTGTCTCTCTCATTTTCATTGAAACAATTTTTTAAGATCAATTTAGAAAATCTCTTCTGAATAGCATGTTTTCCAAGTTGTAAGTTTTCTGTGAGGTTTATCTGGAAATTTCCTATTATAGCCATGCTGCTGAATAGTCCTCCTGCCTCTAGGAGAGCTGAGTCCATCCTGTGTCCCAGGAGCTTTCTCGTGTGTCAGAGCTTGTAAGCCATTCTGGTACTTCACATGTTCAAGACCCTATGAAATGCTATGAGGCAGCTGCCACTGCAAGTTCAGATTTGCAAGTGGTTAAAGAGATGTTTGTCCTGTACTCAAATATTTGTACAAAGTTAAGAACAGAAAGTTTCCCCTTATAAACCACTTGTATATCAAATCTATGATTTAAGGAAGCATTTCCTCACCTTTTAAAATAAGTTTTATTCAGCCATTGATAAAATGCCAGAACAGGTCTCATCAGTGAGTTTTATTAAATCATGAATATAGTTTATAGTTTACTAATTAACAATTTTATTTTTAGCAAAGAAACAACAAAGCACAAAAAACACATTCCTATTCAAATATTAGTTTAAGGAAGACTGATTCTTGACTGATACAAATAATTGTATTATGAACTTTTTCTGCTTTTTTTTCCTCAAGTTATTACCAACATAAGATGGCCGTGTTCATGTAATTTCTTTTCTCAATTTAGTTCAAGACTTGTATGACTCCCAGTGGTAGATTTTGCACTTGTATTGCATGATTAAAGTGTCCATCAAAACCTTCCAGTTGGTAAACAGTATTAAAAATCCATCTCCAGCCTCTGTAAACTCGACAGAGCTGTGCATACCAGAAGAAATAGAAATATTTTAATTAACTCAAGTAGGACTGATCAAAGCAAAGCAACCAGTTTATTCAATTGAACATGTAAATGTCTATTCATCCATGACACGGCTGAACATTTATATCATCTATTAAAAGATATTCTGTTGCTTGTATGATTATAAACTAATGTTCAACAGGAAACTGAATCCTGTAAAGGGTTCCCCACCTCCTTTTAAGAATTATATGCTTTAGATTTATTTTATTAACATGCTTTCTGCTGTATCCTGGCCACTTCAAACAAATCACCTTCTTCTGTGAAGGAATATAGCCTTGGATAACTTCCTTCAGTTGACAGATGACATGGTTCAATTACCCTGCTGTCACTTAGATTAGCTGTCATTGCTTGCTGTGTGCTGGGTACTGGGTACTATTCTAAGCATGTTTTATGTGCTGTGTATTATTTTCTTCTTGCAACAATACCATTATCTTTCCATTGCATGATGAAGACTTGAAGGTATGCTTTCACAGTAATTTAAGTGGTAGAATTGGGTGTGAACACGACACTTGGAAGATCCATTGTGTGGAAGTGAATTTAAATTGTACCAAGGGTCACCAACATTAGACACCAGGAAGAAATTCCTGAAATGAATACATGCTCCAAACAGCCTTTAAAGTAAGTGAGGCTTAAAAGCGTTGGGGTGGAGGCACTTTCCTGGAATTTTTATCACCACTAAGACAGCTTTAAAAAAAATTATAATATCCTTATTTTTCATGATTTAATAATACTCTAATTTGATGCAAGAAGTTAAAGAGGCTAACTTAAGGCCTCTTTAATACATGTACTTCAGTCTTCAATGTGTTTAAAAAACACAATGATTCTTTTAAATTTTAAGTAAGAATTTTAATGAAAATAAGTAGAATACAGAAATAATATTTATACTCCAACTATACTAACATTAATACAGGGTTTTCCCCCCCCATTTCTTTCTAGTGACTTTTCCCATCATGCACTTTTTGAAACACCTTTATTGAAATATATTGTAAAGCTATAAATATCGATGCATGTTAAGGGTACAACTCAAAGGGCTCTAGGGAGCTTACAGAGCTGTGTAACTCTCACCATAGGTCAGCCTTAGAGCATCCTCTTCTCCAGATGCTCCAGCAGCCTTCCCTCCTGCCCTTCTCTGCATCCTTGAGGGAGATGCGTCTGTGACCGATCTGCTCTCTTCCTTACAAAGGTGTTTACAGCGCTGCTCTAATAGAAGTATATTATGTTTTCATTTTCCTTCAGTTCAAAATTTTTTTTTAATATCTCATGTGATTTATCCTCTGACCCATTAGATACTTAGAAATCTGTTGGTTCATTTCAAAATATTTGTGAATTTTCCTTAATTTTTTTACTATTGATTTCTAATTTAAATAGAAATATAGAAAATATGCTTGATGTGGTATCAGTCCTTTTAAATTTATTGATATTTGTTTTATAGTTCAACATTTGCTTGACCTAATGACACACCTAAAAATATTCATTCAGTACAAAAATTCAGTAAAATGTGCTTGAAAAGAATGGTATACTTTTGTTTTGTGATACTGAGGATTGAACCCAGGGGCACTTAACCACATCCCCAGTTTTGTTTTGTTTTGTTTTCCCTTCTTTTTGAGACAGGGTCTTGCTGAGTTGCTTAGGGCTCCGCTAACTTGCTGAGGCTGGCTTTGAACTTGGGATCCTCCTGCCTCAGCCTCCCAAGCGACTGAGATTACAGGTGTGAACCATTGTGCTAGCCGCCTGCTTTACTTTTTGATGTCGTGGTCAGTGTCTTAGGTCCCTTTGGTTAATAGGATCTTTCAGGTGCCCAGTCTGCTTCATGGTCAGCTCTCGTGACGTTCTGTCCATTATTTA
This sequence comes from Urocitellus parryii, assembly GCF_045843805.1. NCBI lineage: Eukaryota > Metazoa > Chordata > Mammalia > Rodentia > Sciuridae > Urocitellus > Urocitellus parryii. The sequence goes on along the minus strand of NC_135539.1, from coordinate 24,414,205 downwards.
AGGTAGAATGGACTGTTGACTGGTTGGTTTCTCTTAGTTATGTCATTTTTTGCTCCAGGTATTTTTGGGTTCAGTGGTTATGTGTATATAATGTGTAATTGTATCTTCTTGATGGAATGATCCTTTTATCATTATAAAATATCCCTTTTGTCTCTAGTAACAATTTTGGTTTAAAATCTATTTCCTGGTAATATACTCACTCCACATCTTTTTTTGTTTATTATTTGACCTATTCCCAATAATTTTTTAGCTTATTTTTATATTTGAACCTGAAGTTTCTCAGCGTTAGAGCCCATATGTGTAATTACGCTCTTTTTTTTTTTTTAAATACTAGTCTAGTATTCTCTTCCTTTTGGATTATTGTAATCCATTCATATTAAATGTCATCATTGATATGACTGGATTAGTGCCTGTCTCCTGTCTGATTTTCATAAAGTTGTATCACTTTATTGTTGTTGTTGTTATTGTTGTTGTTCTATGAGTCTTCCTTTACTGAATTTTTGTACTGAATGAATATTTTTAGGTGTGTCATTAGGTATACCAAAGTGTCCAAAAGGTTGCCCTTGGTGGAATGGGAGATTCATGTGCTGTTAGAGTATTCACACTAAGGTAGAAAACCAAGCTGCATGCCCTCCTGTGATACTGTGGCTCTACTGGTGGGAATACTAGCTAGCTTGTGGACATTTAAGTCATATTTGTTGATCAGAAACCACCGATTTTTGTGCCTTTGTAGGCTGTGTTCTTTTGATAATTTGGTCATTGTTATGATGATGAACATATTAATTAATTAATATATAGTGTATTACTTATTATATATACTTCATCTGTACCCCAGAATGGATTTAGATGGGATAGGGCACATGTCAGGACATTTCAGATGTTGGAATTATTTTACTTTTCTAGAACTGGTATTTCTTGAACATCATTCACATTTCCCTTTACTTGGGGAAATGTCTCTGCCTCTCTTTTTCTGTTTTTTTTTTTTCCTCTCCCCTGTGAGATGTCTGTATTTTCTTTTATATTGCTTCACTCCTACTATAGTGTAGATCTGGAAAGTCTCCCCCAACACTCATGTGTTGAAGGCATGGTCCCCAAGGTGACAAGGCTTGAGGATAGGGTGTTTAGGCAGTGATTAGACCTAGAAGGCTCAACCTCATCAGTGGGTCAATCCGCTGATGGCTGAATGGATTACCAGAACATTGTTATAGGAGCTGGAGGAAGTAGGTCACTGGGGGTATTCCCTGGAAGGCTTTATTTTCTCCAGGCGCCTCCCCACCCCTTCCTGTCTGCCAGGAACTCTGTCTCTTTCCTCTGCCTTACCCTTTCACCATGATGACTCTGCTTTACAGCCAGGCAACCATGGAATGCATCCTCTGAAATCATGAGGAACAATACAACTTTCCTCCTCTGGGTTGTTCTTGTCAGGTATTTTGGTCACAAAAGTGAAAAGCTAAATAACAACTCCTCTACCAAATGATAAAGTTACAAAGGGGTATTATGCATTTATGTATATGACGTGTTGTGCCCATTACTTGTATGTGTATTTTCTCCTATGACATTTTTATCTATGATGTACAGAATAGGAGATTGAGTTTCTATTAGTCTATCTTCCTCTCTGATCATAAAGTCCTCCATTTCCTAAAGACTGAGCTTATGCTGGGCACAATGGTGCATGACTGTAATCCCAGCTGACACAGGACAATCACAAGTTCAAAGCCAGCCTCAGCAATTTAGCAAGGTCCTAAACAACTTAGCGAGACCTTATCTCAAAACAAAACATAAAGAGGCGCCAGGGATGTGGCTTAAGGGTTAAACACCTCTGGGTTCAATCCCTGGTGCCAAAACAAAACAAACAAACAAAAAAAAAACCTGAGCTTATAACTTGATCTCCCAGTCACTAGTTCAGACTCACATTTTCCTGCTAGACCTTGTGAGTGGGGTCCTTTGAGCACTTTTGTGCTATATGAGGTCAAAACCGTGAGTTTCCCTCATGGGAATCTCTTGTCCTCAGAGCTTCACTCCCGGAAGGTTGATTCTCACCAAGGAATCTAGAAGAAATAAGAGCAGAGGCTTGCAAATCTGCTCACTGGGGGGCTGTTAATGTCCTTAGGGTAGTGGGCACATGCTAATGAGCAGTGGCAAGGATGTGAAAGAGGGTTTTCTTTCCTATGGTTGCAAAAATATTCACAAAGAAGATTCATTAGCTGCCATTATTGATTGAAGGGCTTTCCTCAGAATTCTCCTGTTTTAAGAGGCCAGAATGCTAATCATTTGGAGCAGAGCAGCCGCCAGCACTTGGGTGTACATGTTGACTTAACGCTGTTACACGTTTCTTGGATGCATGTTAACTGTGTCACAAACAGTAGGAGCTTATAGGCCATATCACAGTTGTCTTTTCTGCATTCAGTTTTATTCTACTTAATAACTAAGCATATGCTATCTGTATTTTTAGGTGGATGCTCTGTTTCTCCTCCTAGGCGTCAAAACTGAATGCCTGCATTCTACACTGTTAGGATCTGTTGCCCTGGCAGGGCAGCTGATACTCAGTAGGACCGGGTAGATAACTGCTACCTAGACGGTGCTGGATGCACAGTGGGTGTGCCACACGAGTAGCTGCTTGACAACTTTGTCCTGATCTTTGAGGGAGGCCGGCTTGCCAGCTTAGCCCTTCACTCTCAGGAGTTGGACTGGAAGTGAGTGAGCTGGACACGCTGGTTCCTTCGAGATTGGAGCTGCATGCTACTGTGAAGTGTAGCCTTTCCCCTTTTCTCCCAATTTAACAGAAGTCACTGTAGCTGCTTTTACTTTGGTGATCTTTCTGAGTGGGAACAATAAGAAGGGTAAGCTGACATGGGTGCTAAAAAGGAAAGTGGGCCAGAAAATCGCTGGGACCCAGAAGCAAGTGAAAGAAAATGAAACAAAGCAGACAAGGAACAAAATCAAGGGAAATTAAGAAAAAGGAGAAACTGAACACATAGTGACCACTCAGAAAAGTGGAATGGATTAGTGGTGGTCCCTAAAGCATCTCCAACATGTTTTTTATTTACTTAATTCCATGTGATAGAGGGAAGAGCTCTAGCAGCTCATTTTTTGATATGTTTAGGAATTTCAGTTACTTTTCATTTTCTTTTAAGCATTTAACCATGACTTTTCTTCCATGTGTCTTTGGTTTTCATTGTCACCAAGGCCATTTGTTCATTTTTCTCTTTCCCTTCAAGAGGTTGTAAAAAGGCTCCAGTTCACTTTGTTCCCTATATTGGATTAGTAATTGTTCACTTGGGGGAAAAAAAAACAAACTTCACAGATAAAAACAAAAGTTTGATAAATAGTGAAGCAAAAAGAGCTCTTGGTAGAAATTCTGTTTGGTAGGATTGCTATTTTCACAGGTCTTTTTCTTTTTCTTTGAGGCCCTTTATTTTTTTCATCTATAAATTAGAGCTATTGAACTACATAATCACTAATAATTTTTTTGCTCTTTAAATAAAGGATTTGTCTGCAAGAATGAAGAAAGGGAAGAAAAGAATGTAATTCATTATCTGTTTCAGTCTTTCTGAGTACTGTGTGTAGGTCATCTCACTTAATCCTCTCAGCAGCCTACTTCTCAGATGTTGAAACTGAGTCTAGGAGAAGTCATGACTTCCTTGAGACAAAATGGCATTTTGATACTGTAGTACCATGATGTGTTGCCCAGGGAGCCAAGTCAGAACACAGCAGAGAAAGCAAAAGGCACAATGGAAAATAGGTGGCAAGTCAAGAACCAGTTCTTTACACAGGACTCACCTCAGATGTCCTGTCTTCAGAGGTCTCTCTCTGACCACACTTGGTGAGATCTCACCCTCATTATTTTCTGTTCCCTACCTTGCTGTTTTTTCTTAGTACTTATCACTGTTTGACATAACATTTTATATTCTTTACCACCAACCTGGATGAGGACATAAGGTCCCTTGAGGGTTAAGATCTGAGCCATAAGTCACTACTGTCTCCCAATATCCAGAGCAGTGTATGAGAGATGGTGATGTCCAATGGATAGTTATTGAATGCATTGACATGGATGAGTAAAAAATTCCTAGAAAAATCTCAAAACATGAGCTTCTTAGGTAGAAATTGAATTTATACCTCTCTTGATGTCCTTTTGATATTGAAAAATAAAATATCAGTTGCTTATGTCTCTAATGAATTAGGACAGTAATTATCATGATGCCCTGTGGCAGCATATACAGTTTTATTGGTGACTGTATGTGGCCTGCTATATGAGGTAGAAATGGAGCAAATGAACATTTTCTTGAGAATTGGAAAATAAAGTTGGGTTAACATTGTCTTCCTAATAAAAAGTGCCTTTTCTTCCCCAGTGCTGTTTGTTACCATCCTCCTGATCCTGATCCTGTGTGTATTGCACATTAAGAAGCTAACACAGAACTGAATCTCTCAGGTCTTTTCCTACAGAGTAGCAGCTGGGTCCTCTGCCTAGGCAAGTGTGTTGTATCGTCTATACAAATTGTTGCTCCTCCCACTTTTTGCTTCTGTTTGGTTTTTCAAGACTGAACAGTTTGAGAAGTGCTGTGAGCTCGTGTGCTGTGTGGAAGTTGCTTTGTGCTGCGTCCTGCTTCCTTTGTTGTCTTGTGTTTGCTATAGACATGCTGCCTTCCCCTGCCTCCTGCTGTAGCACAGAATATTATGGGCAGCCTGTGCAGTTCCACTGGGGAGTGTGATGTGGCATCCTATATCATGTCAATGGAGCAAAGGAACATTTGGTTGGGAATGATTCTCTGAAAAAGGTTAACACTGACTTTCCAATCAAAAGTGCTTTGTTTACCTCAACATATAAGCCAGCATACTTGGGAAAAAGGACATAATAGAATAATTAATTTACTTGTGTTCTATACGTTGTTCTATTTTAACTCCCAGTCTTGCCACGATCCTCCTTCATAAAGTAAGTCCAATACAATCATCTCCAGTTATTGTAGAATAACAGATATGGCATAGTCTTAGGGGTCATAAGGGACAACCCCTTCATTGTTCAAGAGACTGAGCCCCAGGGAGGGGTCTTGCATTGGACTCTAGACCTCCCTTGGCCAAGGACTAATTAGTTCACAATTGTATCCTCCATGCCTGATAGAGTATCTCTGTGCATTAGGTGATCAGTAAAAGTTTTTGCATTTTCCCAATTCACACAGCTAATGATTACAGAGCCAGGATTTGAACCTTGATTTTCCTAGATATTTGCTCATTGTCACTTGCACAGTTATCTCATTGTCGTTTAAAGGGAGCCAGCCTCCAGTCTTTTAAAACACAATTACCTTTCAGTTCATCTCTGGTAAACAAACAGCAGCTGTCCCTCATTGTCGTGACTGCATTTCCACCACTGAGCAAATCTAGAAACTGACACTATTAACTGTTCTGCTAAAAAGAGGACTCTTCTACTCACACGATATCCTGGCTCTGTCCAAAGTGTAATATTTAATTGCATTTTCTTAATCTTTACCACTGTATTGCTAAGCTTCCTAATACCTTCAAAATACCAAATCTCAGGCTTATCCTAATTAAAGAATCTCAATTTAATCCATATTGCATGACAATTCAATTTGTTGATTGCTTTTTCTCCCCCTCTTTGTGAATTTCCCGTCAAATGTATTAATTCAACATGATGAATCCTGTATTCAACCCACTGGAGTGAATAATTAAAATTAGCTGATAAAACTTTCAGCAGAATTACTTTGTGAAATTGCTGAACAGATGTGTCATTTTAATGAAAATCCACAGACAAGCTCCTTCTCCCCCTCGGCAGGATAAAAATATTATCCCCTCGGCACACACTTAATTTGGTGGTAAATACACTCGGAGCGATTGCTGGAAGGGAAGAAAAAGCAACTTGTCACACTTAGTAACTTGATTTTTCCCCAGCATGCAGTAACAGCTATCTACAGTAATTCATAGTGCTCTATTGTTGCTGCAAGTCCCAAAGAGAACTTATTAAAATGCAATAATCTCCTATTTAAACAGAAACAATAACCATTAAATTTCCTGTGGATCCAAAATTGAGCACAAGCCCCATCTGGTAAGAGTGATTAGAGGCCTGATGAGGGAATTTAATTTGCAACATTCAAAGACTAAATCTGAGCAGATCTTGTCACCTGGGACTTGAGTGCTGCTTGCTGTCTTCTTAAAAATCTCGACCTAAACTGAAAATGGAATGTAGAAGTGAAAATGTTACCCAGGGGCCACCCCCGACAGGACTGTGTTTCATTGTCTCCGGCAGGCCTGTGAGCAGAGGGGAGTTTAGTGCTGTCTGCCGTGGCTTCCTTGGCAAGGCCTTTTGACAGGGCTGACACTAATGCTGTCACTTCCTGTGGTGCTGGAGCATCTTTAACATGGCTCCCCCTCTTAGGTATTGGCCTACCCACCCTGCCACGATTTCCTTTCCTCTTGCAGTCTGTCCTGTCCTCTGCCTAATTTGAAGGCATTCTCAAGGTCTTGCCTCACAGGTTGTGTCTTCTTGCCTGTACACAGTCCTGCCCTCCTTGGTTTATTGTTGGCTTTTTCCCCCTAAACTGGGAGTTGGCTAAAGTTTGTTGGGTGATTAGGTAACACAAAGGGCCATTTCCTCCACAACCCTCCTCTTAAGATCCTCCTCTTGATTTTACTACTTTCTAAGCTGTGGAGAAACAGGTGGAGTTGCATCTGTCATCAGAGAAGAGTCTACTGTGTCCACTCGAACGTGCACTAGTTTGTGTTTGAACAGCCCCATGCCCCAGCTGTCAGTTGGTCAGTCATCAGAACCCCAATTAGGGACCTGCTTTCCACAGTGGAGCTCTTTTTTGGGGAAATATCTTGGCAGGAGAGAGGAGATTACCTGTATTAGATTCTCAGTGTTTCACTGACGACCTGTTTTGTTTTGTTTTGATTTTTGGTGTGCTTAATCTAAATTTCAGGGATCTCCTTCATCATCACTCTCCTAGTTCAATGAATTACTGAATATTGTAATCAGAGATGTGAGTGCAGAGTAAAGAGAGATGCCTGGTTACTGGTATAGTTCACAGATGTTTCCCGAGCTGTCTAGAGTGGCATTATTACTCAGCAACGTGCCTACTAACCAGAATCTCCTGGCCACAATAGCCAAGGAGTACAGGTGCAGGGCCAGAGAAGGAGATTTAATGTAACACCTCTGGGTCCACTGTGGCTCATCTTGCTGAGCACTGGCTACAGTGTAATATGTTAACTAGTAGCTTTCACTTTGATGTCAGACACATCTGGTTGTACATGTTCCCGGAACCACCCTTAAACTCTTTGAGGAAGTTTCTTAACTCTTTTAGTCTGAGTTTGCTTGGTTGTAAAAAGGCATTTAATAATACTTATGTCATGTGATTTTCATGGGGATTTCAAGTAGTGCCTGGTGTATGGAAGGAGCTAGGTAAATCATGGTCATCCATATGGAATCCTGAGGGCAGAAGGAATGAATTAGATGCAGAACAAGGCCTGGGGACTGTTGGTAAAGATCTTTCTCCCTCTCATCCAGTGTTACTTACATCTTTTCAAAAACTCTCCCTCTTGATCTTGGTTTTGGTCTTTTATGTAACCATCTTTAGCTCTGTACTTAGTTTATCTGCTCAAGACTTGGGTTTTATTTTTGGTATTGAACATACAGGTTTCTAGCTTAATATAGCAGTTAGAATATGGTAAATTAATTTGAGAAAGTAAATATCTATATGTATATAAAACAGCAAAGACACATCAAAATATAGCAACTACATGGGATTATGAAGAATTATAGTTTTCTTCTTTTAGTTTAAGCCTATAAGATGCTTATAGTAAAAAAAAAAAAGTTTGAATAAAATGATTTCTGATTTAAATTACCTCATGACTGTGGAATCAGAAATCAAAACTTAACGCTTACAAGAAGAAACCCAAGAATTGTGTTCAGTTTAGATTTTGCAGAGTAATGATGAAGTAGACTGACCCGGAGGTGGCATTCTTGCTGTTTGGCTATGTCTGACAGTGAACTGTGCTCCTGGGCACTGGAGAAGTCTCTTACACATATGAAGCATGAGTAATCAGGAGAAAATCTTGCAGTCTTCTCGGCCTCCCCTCTGTCTTGCTTATCTATCAGATTCATAGTCCCGAAATCTGAATTGAGATACATAATCCTCCATCCCATCAGCATTTTGATATTTTCGGGGGTATTTAGTACCTTTATACTTGATACTTGCCTTTATTTTAAAACAATTCTATGCCATATCTAAGAAATGTCAAATAAAGAGATATTTTTAGCTTTGTACAATGTAGCTATATAAAAATGTTCCATAAAATATATACCCTAGATAAAAGTGCTTATTACTTTTTTGAAGTTTTCTTTAAGCCTTTTTTTTTTTTTTTTTTTTTTTTTGGTAAATAAAAGTCTTTTGTCTTTGATGTGACTATTACACTCTTGGTTTGGGTTCTTTCTCCCATTCCTTCATCCCCAGCTCCTGTGGGGCCCGTGTAAGAAAAATGGGAGGGGGCAGAAGCAGGGATTCCTTAATAAGTCCCTAAGGTAATCAAAAGAAAGAAACGCAATATGAACAAACTCGCAAAATATTCTCAGGCTTCTTTGGGGAATGCTTAATGCACATAAGGTCAGGCCTTTGTAATGTTAATTTGAGGGTTGGAGGAAGAAAGCCATCATTTTCCAGAGTCACTCTCTCTGAAAAAAAGCTTTGATTTGCTGAGAAATGCTGTTGGAACACACCTGGATCAGACCAGGGCCCCCAGCCTGCAGAGCAGAGCTGAGTGGGGAAGGGCTGCTCCATTCCTTGTGCTCCAGCCACAGAGCTGGAGCTGAAGGAGGGCTGCTAGAGATACAGCAGCCCTGGTTAGAGCAGCCTGTTCCGTCTGAGCGTGACATAGCGCTAACTCTGCAGGTCCTTGGTCCAGGTGACAGTATAGCTCGGCAGGTGCAGAGGTTCTCCTCCTCCTCCATAGCTGGCAATAGGTGGGGGAGTCCTTACAAACACGTTGTAAGTGTAGTTACAAAGGTGTTCTTTGGTTCCAGAGACTACCCATTAATTCCAATTCCCATAGTGTCAGTGTCTTGTCATGAACCCGAAGACCTCCATGATGCAGGGAGGAGATTGTGTGGTTAGATGGAATATATTTAACTCCCATGAACAAATTGCTTCCAGACAAGGGGTCATTCAGTCCACACTAGAAAGTTGCCAGGACAGGCAGTTTATTATCTTCACGACCTCTGCTCATCGTGGGCTCTTTCACCCCACTCTGTTGCTTTCTTCTTCCATCGGTACATTTCTTCACATCTTTTCAGTTGGTCCTTATTCTGTTTGAGGGGATCATTCAATTCAGAAAACATTTTCTCATTAAATATCCTTAAACAGTTAGATGAATTATGTGTGAATACCCTTCGTGAACTGCCTGACATGCAGTGGCTGCTCACCACTTCCTCTGTGTCTTCTTCTTCAAGATGATTCAGGTAACTCATGTAGTGCTTAAGACAGACACCAGACCCCTTGAGTCAGCCTCACCCAGCGTGCTTTTTCATTCCCTCAGCTCCTTAGTCTTTCTCCCTTCACACTGTGTGTGTGTGTGTGTGTGTGTGTGTGTGTGTGTGTGTGTCTTAAAGCATGGTTTTTCAAAACTGGCTATAGTTCTCTATGTAGACTGTTTTGCCATCTTTTTATTCAGGAATGAAGTGAAAGACAAGAAGAGGGGAGGAATGTTCTGCTTTTTCTAGAGGAGCCAATATATGGAAATCACCCTTGTTTCTTCTCTAAAGTAGTAAAGGTCACAGCAGTAGTTGCAAAACCCTGGCCGCCCACCGCCTTCCACACATTCAGCATTACTGCTCTTCCTATTTTACCCTTAGGCATCCTTTATTTCTTGCACAGATGGTCTCACTCAGGCCTAACAAAATGTTTTAAGCTTTGCATAAATTAAAACAAGAGGTCTCTGAGTACAAAAGTGCATTTTTTTTTTAACTTGAAAACAACTACGCTGGCATCTTCTAAAAAATTACAGACTCAAGCGAGGCTTCCATGATCAGTTTTTCTCAAAAAAAGAAAGAGTGAAAAAGAGAGTATCAGTGTATATACATGTACACCACACACAAAAACTTTTATGCTGTTTTGAGTTCCTCTGAATGTTGGTCAGGCATGAGCAGTTGGTTATGCAGCTTGAAAAGATAAAAGTGGGAATATTATTTCAGGGTTCAGGGTTTCTGAGGTTCTTCATTAGTTTAGTACATGATAATTGTTGAGCAGTTAGGCTTGTAGGAACTCTGTCCCAAACCGCTTCCGTATAACATATAACAGGGTTGTACTTAGGCTAAACTTGACTGGTTGAAAGTTATGATTCAGCCCAAAGAGAAATATTCTGTTCTTCCCAAGTCTGTGATAATCTAATTCAAAATAATGACATCCGGCACATTCTACTCTTAGGACAACGGGTCAACAAGTGGCACAGCCTTCGACAAGCATTCTGCCTTTTGGTCTTTATCAAACAGGTGTGCTACAAGTCTTTTGTCCTTGCAAACCTTGTCCGTTCTGAACAGTGATGGTGTATGCTAGAATCCGTGGCTTGTAATGAATCTTACTGTAAGTTGGTGAACTCTCACTAATTTCGGAGTCTTTAGACTGGGCCTACCTTTACATTTTGCTTGGATAATAATGGATATCTCCCATATCTCCCTTGTAATTGGCCCCCCTACTATGTTTTAGGTACATCATCCAGTAACCCTTTGTGCCCATTGTAGGAAAGAGTAGAAACAAACAAAAAAGAAAACTCCATACTATTCTTTCATTTCCCACAGTTAACATGTTCTCCTATCTCCTCATCTTTATGTATTTCCCTACACATTAGTGGTCATATTATAGATAGATCATACTGTAGATGTTATTTTAGATGTTCTATTAGCTTGTTCCCACTTAACCTGGTAATATAAGCATGCTTTCATGACACTAAGAAGTTTTTGTTAAGATCAAGTTGTTTTAAAACTTAAGTTAAAGAGGCCTTTATGGAATTGGTAGCTCTATCTACGACATGCAAACTACCTGTGAAAATAAACCCATCCTTAAATGAAATTCCATAGCCAGTTGATGTTCCCTTGTGATGGTGGGAATGCTTTTCTGTATTATTGCACCTCACAAGAACCTGTTCCTAAAAGGTTCCTGGTCAAATGTCAATTAATCAAGGTCTTGTCTTTCTCATTCCTCCAAAAGAACATGCTTTGAGCAATTCTGTGAATAATTGAGGGCAGTACAAACATGTCATGTGAATGCTGGCACCACTTGATACAGTTGATGTGCTTTGTGACTTTTTCCTTTCAATCTGTTTTTGCATAGATGGTACCTGTTGATAAGGACCACCTGGAGGATATAAAAAGGAATGAGTTTCCAGTGAAAGGAAATCTCTGCTTTGATCCTTCTCTTGTCCTTGAACTATTTAGAAATAGTAAACTTAGCTGTCAAAAGTAAACTCAAGATGTCTTAGAAGGATCACAATTTTTTAAACTCTTGACTCAGTAACTCTATTCAGGTGGGTAAGCTCTTTTGCTGTGGAAGAATATGTTGAGTTACTGCTGGTAACCACGTGCTTGAAGCTATGATAAAAAACTCATGATGAAAACTGACAGCAGTTTTATAACCTACTAGTACCAAACCCTTAATAAATTGGGCTTTTTATTGGAATTGCATTGCCTATCAAAGAAATTAGAAGACAGTGAAGTTGTTATGATGTAGGGTTTTTCTAATTCTTGAATACAATATTCCTGCTTATTTATTAAACCATTTTTTGTCCTTCCATAACATTTTATGGGTTTTTTCTCTCTGTTACATATTTGCACATTGTATTAGATTTGTTTCTATTTTTATTGGCATTATAAATAATATCTTAAAAATTGTGTGTATAGCATTTCCATTTCTGGGTCTATAACCCAGAAGAATGGAAAGCAAGCACTTGACAGTTTGTGTACACCAATGTTCATAGCAGCAGAATTCACAACTGCCAAAGGGTGGAGGCAACCCAAATGCCCAATGTTGAGAGCCACAGCCGAGTCGGAATGGCCCCTGGCATTTTGCCAGAAGTAATGGTTGGGAGCCCATCATGGATGGATGGAGAAACCAATGTTGTAAAGCCATTCATACTAGGGAATATTACTTCCTTAGGAAGGAAAGAAATATCAACCTGTGATACAACATGGACAAACATTGAAGACTTTATACAGAGTGAAACACGTCAGGCAGAAAAAGACATATGCCTTACAGTTCCACGCTTACCCAGGGCCATGAGTAGTCACAGTAGAATGGTGACTATGTGGGCTGGTGGCAGGAGGCAACAGAAGCAATTATTGTTCAGTGGGCACGAGGTTTCAGTTTAGATGATGAAAAAGTATCTGGGGATGGATGGTAGTGATGACTGCATAATACTGTGAGTATACCTAATACAACTAATGGTCAAATCTGGTAATTTTGTGTTAACATATACTACAGTAAAAATACCATGTGCTCGACAATGTATTCCTGGTATATAGAGATGCCTTGGATTTTTGTATATTCAGTCTGAAACAACCTGGCTACAGCATTTACTTCTAGTAAACTCACTTGCAGCTTCATGTAGGTTTCTGTGAACACAGTCATATCATTTGTATATGAGAGTTTTATTTTTACTTTTCCAATCTTTATAGTTTTATTTTCCCATCTCTGTTCACCCACTTATCTGTGACATTCAATAAAATGACAGAAATGAAGAGAGAAGAATCCTTTGCCTTAATCTTAAAAAAATTAAATATTGCCCATTAAACGTGTAGGGTTTTGGTTTTGTTTTGTTTGTAGATAGCCTTTATCAAATTAATCAAGTATCCTTCTATTTTTAGTTTTCTGAGATTCAATTTTATCATGATTGACTGTTGAATGACTTATTGAAGTGATAGTAGGATTTTTCTCCAACCTGTAAGTGATAAACTATAATAATTGATTTTCTAATGTTAAATCAATCTATAATTCCTGGGTTAAACACAAATTGATTATGATGTGTTATATTTTTCACACAATGCTGGATTCTGTTTTCTGACATTTTACTTATGATTTTTTCATCTAAGTCCAAGAATACAATTGTCTTTTAATTGTTTTCTCTAATCATTTTTGTAAGGGTTGATATCACCTAATAAAATGAATCGAAGAATGGAATTATTTTTGCCTTTAGTGTTTGGTAGAATTTACAATTTAAGCTAGAAATCTGTCAAACATTTTCTGTGTGGACTAAGTATTAAATATTTTAAGCTCTGTGGACCATATGGTCTCTGTTGTAGCTACTTATTTCTCACATTGTAGTGTGACAGCAGTCATAGGCAATGCATATAAGAAAGTGTGGTCATGTGTTAATAAAACTTTATTTACTAAATCAGGCAACAAGCCAGAATTCATCTCTTGATAAGCTATTTAAACCACCTGAGACTAGAACTTTGTGGAAATTTTTTTTTCCTCTCTTATTCTTTAAATATTAGAATTCCCTTCATATTTTTTCTCTCTTTTTTCATCAATTTCATTGTTTTGTCCTTCTGGTAATGTTTCTATTTCATTATTATCTTCACATTTATTAAATAATTTAGATGACTTTATTACATTTTTCACATTTGATGCTTTGTAATTTTCCTCCTTCCTGTAGTTGGATATTGGTGCCATTTCTGTTTTTAAATTTTTTTGATCTTTCTAAGACTTTAAAAAAAATTATTAGCCTCTTTAAAGAAGCATCTTTTAGCCTTGTTTTTTCCTTCTTTGCTTTTACTCTTCATTCTATATTTTTAACTTTTAGTATTTTATTCATGATTATGTCTTTTTCAATTTTTCTAGTTTCATTTATCTTTTCAGAACTTTTTAGATAGATGCTTGGTTCATTATTTTTATCACCTTTAAATATAATTTCTTTAAGGCTGCAGTGCTAGGTAGTGTAGCTTTATTCAGAGGATTTCAATATATAATCTTTTTATTATTGCCTAATTAAAAACATTTTATATTTTTATCTGTGTTTACTTATTTGACATATTTAGCATATATCTTGACTTCAGATGTGTAGTTTTTTTATTCTTTCTTTTTGTTCTAGGAACATGGCTTATGGGATGCTAATTCTTTTTAATTTGTTAAGACCTACTTCCTTTGTGACCCATCAATTATTATTTTTCCTAAATAATCTGTGAAATTTTGAAAAAAAAAATATATACATATAGCAATTACTGAATTATTTCTAAATGCATAACAGGCATGTTAATTTTGTTGTTAGAATAACATTATTAGTAATTATTTTTCTGCATGATATATCACGTATTGAATTATGTGTGTCAAAATCTCCCATCGAGAGTATGGATTATCTTCTCAAGTCCCCTACCCCACTTAGACTAGATAACATTGCATATATTTTTAAAATTGTTACATCCTCTTAATGAATTGAATATTTTATTCTAGTGACTCATCTTAGAGTTTTTTTAATTTTAAGTATATTTACTTGAATTTTACTGTAGCTACAATAGCATACTTTCAGTTGCTATTTCCCAGATATTTGCATGTTTTAATATCTTCTTTCTTTTGACCACTCTGTCTCCTCAAGTTTTAGGTATGTCTCTTTAAAGCTGCATAAGTGGGTATTTTTAAGGTAGTCTGATCCAATAATATTTTTTCTTTTAAGTGGAGCTTTTTGTCTTTTTACTTAGATGATAATTCTAGATAAATTTAAATGTACTTTGTTCATTCTATTTCTGACTTTTTTTTTTTTACTTTTCCTCTCATTTCTTGACCCTTTTTATTTTCTCAGTTTTTCTTTTATTATTTTAATTATTTTGGCAGTTGCTGTAGAAATTTGGTAGTGACTTATAAAAGTGTAAAGTTAATTTAGGAGAATAAGAAAGATACTGTTTAATAGAAAGTTATTCGAATACTTTTTGTTAAGTTCCAACTTTTGTTTTTAACCTCAACAGAAATTATTATTTTATATAGATTATAGTTATTTAGATTTGATCACTTTTTCAAATTTTGTGTCACAGTGAACGGAAGACCTGACCAGAACAGTTAGAAAAGAGAAATTTATATGGGCTCACTGTTTCAGAGGTTCAGCCTGTGGTTGGCCAACTCTATAGCTCTGGGCCCAAGATGAGGCAGAACATCATGGCCAAAGGTACTAGCCAAGAAAAGCTGCTTAGCTCATATCAGGTGAATGTGAGGTCACAGCAGGGAGAGCTCTGATCACCAAAGACAAAATATAAACCCCAAAGTTGTGCACCCAGTGACCCACCTCCTCGTGCCATGTCCCACCTGCTTACAGGTACCTTCTAGTCAATCCATGTCAGTGGACCAACCCACTAAGGAGGTGACACCTCTTACAATGTTCTCTCTTCACCTCTGAAAACTCTTGCATTGTCAACACATGATCTTTTGGCGAACATCTCGTTTCTAAACCATAACAACCATAAATTCCCCTTTTTAAAGCAGTGCTGGGGATCAAACCTCAGGCCTCACACTTGAGGCAAGTGCTCTGCCACTGAGCAAAACTACCAATCCCCCATCCATTTTTAGTTGTTCTATTTTGCTTTTGTTTTTTGTGGTGCCAGGAATTGAATCCAAGGCCTCGTGATTACAAGGTAAGCACTCTACCAGCTGAGTTATATCCCCAGCCCTCTCCCTCCATTTTCTTAAATTTTTAATTCTAATTTGTTATGCATGACAGTAGAATGCATTACAGTTCATATTACACATATAGAGCACAATTTTTGATATTTCTGGTTGTATACAAAGTATATTCATTCCATATTTGTACCTCTCCCTCCATTTTTAAATCTTTGGTTTTCTTTGTGTATTAGATCTTCCAACTTGGCTCATTTTCATTCTAGGCAAATCACTTCCTCTGGAGATTCCTTTTATCTATAAAAAATATTTTTTACTATATAAAATTCTAAGTAAATTACAGCATTCTTCAGTCTTCAATACATTTTTAATTAATTCTGTACTGTTGTCGAAATGGCAATTGCATTTAGTTTTTGCTTCATTGAATATAATTTGTTCTTCCTCTACATTTAAATCTTCTCTTTGTCTTTGGTGTTCTACCATTTTTTATGATTTTAGTTTCATTTGTTTTTCTATGTCCTGCTTCTGATTTGTTGGCACCTTACATTGTTGATTTGGTATTTTCCGTTGATTTTGAATAACTGTCTATTCACATTCTTTTCAAATATTGTCTACTCCCCATCTGTCTCCTTTTCTTTCCTCTTAAACTAAGATTAATTTTTCATTACACCTTTTTTTTTCTCTTCTATGACTCTTTACATTTTCTGCAGTACATGTCAGAGAATTCCTTATATTCATCTTTCATTTCATTGGCTCTTCATGTGGTATTGAATCTGAATACTGAGATTTTTAATTTTGATTAATTTTTTTCTGTAAATTCTTTTAAATTTAGTTTTTTATTGGTAAAGTTACTTATGTGTGAATAACACCATGTGTCCTTTATCCAGATTCTCTGATTCTTATTTTTACTCCATTTGTCTGTTTTCTCTTATGTGTATTTTTTTTCCTGAAACTGTTTAAGGGCAAGTTGCATCCATTATGACTTACTCATAAATAATTCAGTTTATATTTCTTAAGAATAGGGGCATTCTCTTACATAATCACAGTGTAATTTATCAACCTCTGTAAATGTTATTTTGGCATAATACTTTGATCTGCCATCTGTTTCTCCATTTTGCCAGTTGGCCCAATATTACCTTTTTAGCATTTTCCCCCTTTGTCCGGGTAGTTTTTCCAGTTTCAGGTGTTAGGTGTTAAGTCTTAAGTACTTAAACTTGAGTTGATTTTTTGTATGGAGTATTCAAATGTTCAGTTTCATTTTTACTCGTGGATATCCAAGTTTTCCTATCACTGCTCTGAAAAGGCTGTCTTTCTCTGGTGTGGTTTTTTGGCATTGAATATCAATCGTCCACCAAATGGGAGGTTTATTTCTGGGCTGTCTGTCCTGTTCTGTTGGCTGTGTGAATGTTTTACTACCGTCTTGACCCTACAGCTTCATTAGAGATGTTGAACTCGGGCATTGTGAGGTCTCCTTTTGTTGTTGTTTCTTTATGTTGTGTGTATGAATTTATGAATTTCTATTTACCCCAGTGGTCTTGAATTAATTAGTACACTTCATAATTTTAGCACTGGTTGTCACAGAGTTGGCCGGTGCTACAGATCTCAACTGCCTTCCATGCCCTTGTGATGTGCTCCTTTCATTGTTTTGAGTACTTTCTTTCTGGCTTGACAGGATGTCATTTTGTGTCTATCTTTATTAACTTTTTCCTGGAATGGAAAAAAGAAATCTTCATTTTAGAAAATTCTGACTCTTCTTAAGATTCTTTTTTGCCTTCTTGAATCATGAGTTACACCTAATTTCTGTGTGTGCAGGCATTTGCATGGATTCATATATTTGCTGTATGCTCTCTCTTGTGGGAAGTCTGCTCTTATATTTATTATCTTGGATGGGCCCTGAACTTTGTATGCTCTTAATCTGTGGATTTGTAAAGACTTGAATCCAAAACCAAAATTCAACTTAGAAAATATTCTCAAGACAAAAGCAAAAACTAAAAAATTTAGTTTTCCATTTCCATTCCTTTAAACCCATTGCATGCATTTTGCCCTGCTCTGTATACAGATTATAAGAACTTTTTAAAATTCATACTATTTAGTTTTTAAATTGCTTTGAGTGAAGTATCGGTTTTGGTACCTACTCTCCCACAAGGCTAGGAATTGTTATGCTTTGCCAAACACTGGCACTGCAACCAGGATCAAAATATTCTACTGTAAGAAAACCGCATGATTGTGTTCTTCACCCAATAAAAAAAAAGTATAAACAATGTAATTTAAATTATTTCTTTCTTTTCAGCCTTTGCCCAGACACTTTCAAACATAGATTATTTCTCCTTCTTAAGTGGGATTACTATTTCATTATTCTATAAAGCTCTACAAATAGCTTCTTGTGTTGCAGAGAGCATCATGAATTTTAGTTTGAGTTGGAGAACTGCTCTTGCACCAGTTGTGACCCTTAGTGCTCTTTCTCAGCCTGGTCTCCCACTGAGACTCACTGTCCTGGCCCTGGTCTCCCCACTGAGACTCACTGTCATGGCCCTGGTCTCCTCCATGAGGTTCACTGTCCTGGCCCTGGTCTCCCCCTGAGGCTCACTGTCCTGGCCCTGGCCTCCCACTGAGGCTCACTGTCCTGGCCCTGGCCTCCCACTGAGACTCACTGTCCTGGCCCTGGTCTCCCCACTGAGACTCACTGTCATGGCCCTGGTCTCCTCCATGAGGTTCACTGTCCTGGCCCTGGTCTCCCCCTGAGGCTCACTGTCCTGGCCCTGGTCTCCCACTGAGGCTCACTGTCCTGGCCCTGGTCTCCCCACTGAGACTCACTGTCATGGCCCTGGTCTCCCCCATGAGGTTCACTGTCCTGGCCCTGGTCTCCCCCTGAGGCTCACTGTCCTGGCCCTGGTCTCCCCCTGGGGCTCACTGTCCTGGCCCTGGTCTCCCCCTGAGGCTCACTGTCCTGGCCCTGGTCTCCCACCTGAGGCTCACTGTCCTGGCCCTGGTCTCCCCCTGAGGTTCACTGTCCTGACCCTGGTCTCCCACGTGAGGCTCACTGTCCTGGCCCTGGTCTCCCCACTGAGGCTCACTGTTCTGGCCCTGGTCAACCCCGAGGCTTACTGTCCTGGCCTCTTCCCACAACATCCATCTGTGCAGGTCGCACTGTCACCACTCTTTCCAGGGCACATGTTCCAACAGCTGCTGCTTCCACAAAGCTTTGCTTTTTCTTCTCTTTTGAGTCACATGAGTTCCTTTACTACTTTCTAAGCTTCACAAATATGTTGTCTTCATCATCTTATGTAGCAGAGCCTTGTCACTGTCCAGAGCAGATGGCCCTTCCATATTTGCTGAAGACGATGGGACAGTGATAGTGCAGTAGGAGAGTTGTGTTTTTGCCTACTGCACTATCTCAGCAGGAAGGTTTTAAAGCCTAGAACTGGCTAGTGGTGTGGAGTTGAAGTCCTCATCATGACTCAAAAAAGAGTGGTTGAGTAGGGCTCAGGGGACCCAGTTCCTTCCACACATCTTCAGAATCTAGTTACAGAATACAGTAGGTGTCCTGGACATAAAGCCACTTTGTTAGCCTTTTAAAAAACAAAAGACTGAGCAATTTTAACTGAAAAAAAAATTAATGATGAAACAAATTCTCATTCTTTTTTGCACTTCTCTCTCTGGCGTGCTTCTTCTGACATTTGCATTGCAGAGCAGAGCCCCACGGAGTACAGTGGGATGAGCTGGCTGTCCAGGAGCTCCCCCCCCCCACGGGGGTTGGGGGGCTTCAGTTGAGGCAGATCCTTCCTCAGAAAGGCTCTGCCCACACGCTTCCTGACTTCATCTAAGGCAAGACTTCCCTCTCCAGAGTGGCCTTTGAGGTGTCCTTCTGAGGCTCACACTGTGTAGCTGACTTCTTCTTCCTTGTTGTACATTAGCTTTGCTTTGCAAGGGGGCTGTGGGGGGCATTATTCCTCATCTCATCTGCTTTACGGAAAGATGCAGAACTTTTATACAGCTAAGTGGATTATTGTGTTGCATACTAAATTATTCTTATTAGGAGCACCATTGACCTTGTAATGTCAAAACTAAAAATGTGAGAATAAATCATTTTCTAAGGTTTTTAATCATATGCACTAAAAAAGGAGTAATGCTCCAGTTTCATTAATTATTGGATTATGGCTTTTTTTTTTTTTTTTTGTGGAAGGAACCATCCTGTAACTTTCACCCATGTTTAACAGCAGTTTTGCTGAGAACTCTAATAGACTTAAGTGTTCTGGAGCTGGGGACTGAAATCTTATCTTTCCCTGAACACTGGGGCTGCTTTGTTATGGTGTTTCCATTTGTGGCATAATGAATGTGTAGCACGCTAATGATGTGGTCTCTAGGTGTTCTCCGACGGCACCAAGCGCTGATAATGAGCTGCGAGGAATCGGGCACGCGTCCCTGAAGATGCATCCTGATTACCTTCGTGGGGCCATTCCGCTCTACTCCCTTCCTCCTTGATGTTTCTGTAAAGAACATTTGGATTTTGAAGAGAGTGCTGTGTATTTGACTTTTAATTAGATTAGCAGGGTACCAGGTTAATAAACCAGGGCTCCCTCCTCTTCAGCTGCCTCTGGAGGGCTGTGAGTACTGGGCAGGGTGGATAGAAGAGATGCTTGGGTTGTGCATACAGCGAGGGGGAGCCCCTTTCCCTCGGGCTCTAGTCTTGAGGGGCAGGTCCACAGAGGTTCAGGTTGATCTCTTCTCAAGTCCACAGCTCCAAATGGCTTTCAAGTTGCTAAGAACCTACCAGAGTGTCACCCCTCCTCTGTCAAGTAGATGGTGTCAGAATGAAACAAGGGAGCCTTCTGTCAGGTCTGCCTCGGGTCCTGGGGCTCAGTCCTCAGCTGACAGTCAGAAAACCTCACTGGGCTGGTCACGTTCGTCCTCATTGCAATCTTAGGCTGGGATTTCTAGGGTCACCTTGGCTTTTTCCTGGTCTCCTGCCTTGGCTTACTTTCTAGCTGTGTCTCTCTGTTTCTTGCCCACGTGTTCAGCCGTGCTGTCCCTGTCAGTCTTCAGATTCATCATGGACAGAGACAGGAGCTACTTTAGCATCTTTCATTCCCCCTCAGTTCAATCTGATGGCGAATTGAGGTGAGGAGAATCTCCTTCAAGGTCAACCACGTGGTCTCTGAGATCATATTTTGCTCAGTGAATTGAATGTATCCCATGCTGTTCCCAGACTGTGGTGGCTAGCCCTTACCCTTTCCTTTCCTTGTAATGAAGTCAGATGTCCTGCTTCTGCTTTGGTCCCATTGTTCCTCAGGCATCGTCCTCATACAATGGGTCTGGTCTTACTCCCTGGAGTAATTATGTAGCTGGATCGTCCTTCTGCCTGCCTACCGGTCCTGAAAACTGTTTTATCTTTAATATACTCCTACTTCTCATCTGGAAATCCAAAGATCTGGCATCCCTTCCTTGAATCCTCATCAGAGTGAGACTTTAGGAACTAAGGTAAGCAGAAAACATGAACCGGGCCCGGGGCTTCCCACTCATTCTCTACAGGGACTCTGTTGGCACAGAGAGGACCGTGCCCAGCTCCTGGCCTGCACAAGCGTGGACAGTGTGGCGCAGCTGTAGCTCTGCATCTTGTGTGTGGCTGCTGCCCTGTGTTTGTTTAGCTGCTGTGCCAATTTACCATGCATGTTGTTACATATTCTGCTCTAATTCAACTGCCATTTTGCTTCGGTGAGACGGTGATTGTTTATGGCAGGGCTGTAATGTGTTGTCAGCACAGGTTACTCGCTACTTGTTGGCAGTGGCCTAACATTGCCTGAGACATGGTGTCACTGTGAAATGGTTTGACAACGTTGAGACTGTAGTTATGCTGAACAGTAACAACTGTAGAGGTCAAGAAAGGGCATTTAAGAGGAACTGTGTTCATAGGGGAGAGATGGAGAAGGAATACTAACTAAGATAGTTGCAAATGTCATTAAAGAGCTTCATTTTCACACAATTTCCATAATTCAGATTTGTTTTCTGTGAGCAGTTTTGATTGGGATGCTACTAGGGAGTAGAAACACATTTCTGAGTTAAAAAAAAAAAAAAAAATTCATTGAGCATGACCTTGACTATGATTGTGCTTTCTTTTAGTGCTTTTAGAAAGTTCTTAAGCCTGCTGACGAATGCACTAGACATTTTTGTATGGGTGAGTCGAGGAAACTCACAAGGTTTGTTTTTGTCCATTTATGTAATGAGTGTCTTACTACCCTGCTGGGCAATCTGTACCACCTCTGCTTGTAGGAAGGTGCCGTGAAAATAACATTGTGTTCTTAGATCTAAGAAATTCTCAGGACCTAGCCAAGCATGGGTAACAAAGTGTGATCATAGTAGATGAGGTAAACTTGAAAAGTACCTTGAAACCTCTGTCGAATCAGTAAGACACAGTGACCCTGACAAGCTTGATGAGACTTTAGGAGTTTTGAATACATTTTATAATGTCTAGTCCATTTTCTGCTCCTTTAATGGGATAGCACAGACTGAGTAATTAATTAATAATAACAGTTTGTTTGGTTTATGGTCTTGAAAAACTAGAAGTCCAAGAACATGGCCCTCTATCTGATAAGTATCATCCTATGGGGGAAGGCAGAAAAGCAAGATGTGGTTAGGGACTGAACTAATACACACACACACACACACACACACATTCTCTCTCTCTCTCTCTCTCTCTCTCTCTCTCTCTCTCTCTCTCTTTATGTTTTAGTTGTAGTTGACACAATACCTTCATTTTATTTATTTTCATATGGTGCTAAGCATTGAACCCAGGGTCTCGCATGTGCTAGGCAAGCGTTCTACTGCTGAGCCACAACCCAGCCCTGAACTTTCTCTTTTTGTGACTAATCTAGCAGATGCTTAAGATAATAGCCTTATTCCATCATGAGGGCAGTGTCTCATGGCCTAATTACTTCTTAGAGGTCCAGCCTCTTAATACTGTTGTACTGGGGGTACAGTCTCAACATGAGTTTTAGAAAAGGGCATCAAACCATAGCCCATACTGATTATTGGTTCTTTGCCCAGTCACCTGTGGAGCTAGCCTTCTGGTTGGATGAGGTAGTCCCAGAAGGAGATGCCACAACATATCTCTTAGCAGGAATGGTACAGAACAATTCCTATCATGGGCACCTATGAAGTCTAGGAGAACTCAGTTGTCTCAAATGTTAGGAGTTGTTCTAAAGGAACTCTTTATGACTTCCGACTCTTCTGTAATCTTCCAAGTAAGTGATGTAAAAAATTTTAAAATTCTTAGTAAGAACAGTTTCCAGATATGGGCATCTCTGAGTGGACAGTAAAAGCGATATTTGTATATTGTACATGAGGAAAGAAACCAGAGCACCTCTGAGCGTGGTGTCTTCTCTGCCAGAGAGACTCCATGTTGGAGTCAGATACCTTTCCTCTCAAGACGCCTGACTTCCAGGACCCTCCATCCCCTTTCTTTCATTCCCTGCTCACGTGTAATTGACAAGAACTTGGACAACAGCCCCTGTTTTTTGTTGTTGTTTTTTGTTTGTTTTTAAGAAAAGCAAATCTGTTCAGTTCTTAAAACTTGAATATTGATGTGTTCCCCCTCATCAGGAAAGTGGGATGCAACTGGACTGACAATCGGGATGGCACCAGCCAAGTTCATTCTCCTGTCCAGGACCTGGTGTTCCACTGAAGAGGGACACTGGGTTCTGTCTTCTCCAAATTTAATTGCTACTTTTGCCAGGTTCTTTGCCTGTTGATCTTTAAGCAAAGTCCACAATACTTAAGCCAGAACCTCTGACAGAATAATGTATCTCCTGTGATGCCGGTCACCCTAGAAGAGACCTGCTTATTGCGGACTCCTTTCTACCAGGGAAAAGCTGAGGATTGTATCTGCTCTAAGCTTTTCTTTTACCTGGATCTCACAGAGCTCTCCACTCATTTGTACCTTGGCCTCAGGTTCCTGGGGAAAGTAGGTGCCAGTCAGTCTTAGTGAAGTCAGAAGAAGTCTCTTTTCAGTGTGGATATATGCCTAGGGAAGAAGTCGCAAGATCAACGTTAAAACTATGGTTAAAATGAGGAATCAAGAAGTGTGGTCTAATTTGGCATTTTCTTATAAAGTTTTAATATTTCCTGATGAAGTTTCTCATATATTTACCTATACCACGGTAGTTCCTCCCACTCCTGGCATTTACCCAAGAGAAATGAAATCCATCGTAGTTCTTTTCATAATCGCCCAAGCTGGAAACGTGCACCATTCATCAGTAGGTGAAAATCTTGGAATATCACAGAATCAATCACTGATGTTCTCGACAACTACAGGATTTCAGAAATACAGTGCTGAGTAGAAGTCAGACAACAGAAAATATGTGTTCAAGGATTCCACTTAGGAAATCCTGAGACACACAAATCTAATATAATACATGGTAACAAAGCTGATCCATGGTTATCTGTGACCAGGGGATGGAATGCCGGCTATGAAGTGGCAGGAAGGGACATCATGAGTGAAGGAAATGTTCTCTTTTTTCCCTTTCTTTCTCCCTCCCTCCTGTCCTGTTCCCTCCCTCCTTCCTCCTGTTCTGCAGTGCTGGGGATCAAACCCAGGGCCCCTACCACTGAGCTCTAACCCCACTCCCTGTTCTATTTCTTACCTGCAGTGATAGTTACATGGGTATAGATGCACTTGTCAAAACTCATCAGGCTGTATACTTTAAAAGAGGGCATTTTTTTTCCTTATGAGTTTTATTTCTAAAGTATATGAGATTGATGTTAAAAATGAATTTTTTCTAATCCCACTTCTGTTATATAAATAGGAAACAGGGACAAATATTAAATACTCCGTCTCTATACTCTTATGTGTTCATCTTGATCAAACCATTTATGTCACCACCGTGTACCAGTTTCCCCCATGGACTCAACTGAACCCAAAATAATGTACTGATTAAAATTCTGGATCCCACTTCCTTCTCTGTCCTTTTAACCAATGTTAGCATGACTATAATTTGAAGGGCTTGAGTGGGTGAACTTCTGATGCAGACAGGACATCATGGGGCACTCAGTGGGAAAGCAGGGTCCTGGCCTCAGGAGTTTCCCTCTGTTGATGAGTGGCTATGGCTCTCTGATAGTCTTCTTATCATTATAAAATGTACTTGGTTATAGTTTTTTCTTTACCATACTACCTCCTGGGCATTCAAGTCATTTTTCCAGTAAAAATTTTGTTTTTCATTCTTTAATTTTATACTACTGAAAGTGCAATAGATATAAAATACATAGTGAAATATTGTTTATCAAATGTACTATATCCTAAGTGATACATTGAAAAAAATTATTTAATAAGCTTATACCCCTTGGAAGCCAGATGTTAAAATTCCATAGTGAAAAATAGTCTCCTCCTTAATAACTGGCCATAGTAGAATCATGATGTTATTTCCCATATTTATAATGAGGGCAGTTCTGGGTCATTGAGGGCTGGATATAGGACCATTGGGATCTACTGTGACATATGTATTTGTGGACATGAAATATAACCTTGGGCCACTTACCATATTTTTCAACTTTGGAAGCCTCTAAATTTGAGATATGTATATATGCACTTCAGTAAATATTATTAATTCATTTTAGCCCTGTATAGTTGCATAAATGTTATCTCTTAGGAAATATATACAATAAAAATAGAAGTATTTTCACACAGTACATTCAACTGCATAGTTCTAATAGTGGCATTCTCCTAAAATTATTGTTCTTTAATTAAAGGTTAACTGAGTAATTTGAACCTAATAGCAAACTTGAGTTTGCATCTTATCTCTATTTCATATAGGGAGATCCATTATAATATCCTTAGGTCAATGTAGTACATCTTAAGTTTTGTCTCTAATGAATATTTATATTACATAAATGGGAAAATTGGTGGGCTCCCTTGGTAGAAACATGATATTGGTATTTTAAAAGTAAACTTAAATAGGTCAGAATTTTTATCCTCTAGAGAAAATTTCACATCTGATTAAATAGTTTACATAAACTTAATCTTTTTCTGCTAGATGCATTATAATCTCAGATATTATTCATGTAGCTATTCCTCTGTGAACCATAAAATGTTCATTTCTTTAAAATGAATATGAAGCTCAAAGCATTAGTGGTCTTAAGAGCATAAAAACTTTATTGCTTTGTGCTTAACATTTTTCAAGTAACTTTGGAAAGCTGAAACAAATTTTGCATTTAGATTAATGGAAGATGTTTTCCATTTGAAGGAACTGGCAAGGGAGCAACAATAACAAAAATCCCCCAAGGTTAAAAATGTAGTGCTTTTGATTCTTACCAGAACTGTGTTAGCAGAACAATCATTTCTCAGCATGGAAAGGTATCATAATTGGTCTATACAGTAGCAATACTGAAAACGAGTGTGCTTCAGAGAAAGCTAATATGACTCTACTTAATAATTTCCTTCAAGAGCTGAATTTGAATGTATATTCCACCCAGCTTGAGGCAAACAATTTGTTCCTATAAGTTCTAGTGGAAGCTACCAGGGGGTCATGCAATTTATTTTTGTCTTGAAGTTTTTAGAACCGTGTGGAACTAAAGACAGACTCCCTTGCATTGTTCCACCAGTCATTTGATCCAATTGGCAAGCTGCTTTCTCTTCTCCCCAGTCCTGTCATGTTGGGTGAGTGGGAGCATTCATAAAATATTGTGACAGAAGTTTCTTCACAGAGATGTTTCCTCTTTATGTTTGAACCTTGGCCCACTGTGAAGTCTGCCTTTTGAGCCAGCTGCTGGCCAGAATGGACTTGTGTTTGTTGTGGATCTTTTCTTAAATGCAGTATTGTGTGTTCTTTTCGCCAAGTATGCCTAATTTTTCCAGCCCATTTCTTTGTACTGAAGTTTCTTGGACTTTGGGACTAAGTGAAAGCCCCACAGCGTAAGAGAAGGGTCTGCAGAAGGGGTGCGTGCGGTGAGCATGTGAGAGAACTTTTTCTGAGTGACTGATAAGTGGAGAGGCGTGTGGTGTTAGCAAATCAGATGCAGAGTTGGGTCGAGTGCCAAGGGGCATCAAGGGCCTCTCCACAGAAATATTGGTATATGGATGCAAAAAAAAAAAAAAAAAAAAAAACAGAGGGACTGAGAGGAAGGGTGGTAGACGCTTCCATGTCTGTTAGGTTTAATCCCACGCTTGAAAGAGTGACAGTAGGTTATTAAAGGACCAGGAGGTCTCTGGAGTCACACCAAGCATTGCCGATTGACACATTCTCCTTCACTTTATTTCACTTTCCCCACATGTACCAAAGCCTGAGGGTTGACTTTTTAAAAAACAAAATAGCATTTATTG
Organism: Urocitellus parryii; assembly: GCF_045843805.1. Taxonomy (NCBI): domain Eukaryota; kingdom Metazoa; phylum Chordata; class Mammalia; order Rodentia; family Sciuridae; genus Urocitellus; species Urocitellus parryii. The sequence goes on along the minus strand of NC_135539.1, from coordinate 24,387,304 downwards.
CTTTAATCTGAGAACAGTAATGGCTTCCAGTTTTTACATCTAAAAACTTAAGGACTGTGGATGATTTTAGAATCATCTTTACCACGAATTCTTACAGGTGAAGCCATGAGGAGGAGAAATGGGGGTCTAGGGGTACGACCGGTTCACAGACAGCCACAGTTGGCAGAACAGGTCGTGAGGCCCTTCTTACAACCTAACATCTGCACGAGAGCAGCTGTTCTCAGGTGAGTTTCTTATGAATTAAGTATACACCTTGTCTTTTTTTAAAAAAAAATGCTAATAAACTAGCATGTTTTCTAACTGGCTTATTTGCTTAATAAAATGTGCACTAGGTAAGGAAGTAGGAGTAGAATGTAAAAATAATCACTGAAGAGAAAGAAAGATTCTCTTTGTGTCTGTACCTTCTTTTCCTGAACTTTTTATTTCAGTTGTCCTAATAAGAAGCCAAGTGAGATGCCATTCTCTCCTTTCTTTCTTTCTTTCTTTCTTTCTTTCTTTCTTTCTTTCTTTCTTTCTTTCTTTCTTTCTTTCTTTCCTTCCTTCCTTCCTTCCTTCCTTCCTTCCTTCCTTCCTTCCTTCCTTCCTTCTTTTCTTTTCTTTTCTTTTCTTTTTCATTCTACAATAGGAGTGTCAGCAAGGAGAATGTGTGAATTCAAGTATCAGGAGTGTAGTATCAGGGGGATAAGGCAGGGGGACCTAGAGCAAAGAGGGTATCGAATATTGACTGGGACAGAGAACATTGTGTTATGGTCTTATTTAGACCTGAATTCTGACAACCAATTGAGAAATCTAATTTTTCAATTCTGAAATTTAGTTGGTTTTAGAAACCTACCATCAGAGGCTATTAAAAATCTGCAAGTGTGCCGCAGCCCGGCTGCGGCAGAATAACAGGGGGGTGACGAGGAACTTGTGTAGATTGATACAGCAGGAGTGGGAGCCGTTTATTGTAGGACCAGAGGGGTATATATACATTACACACAGATTATCTTAATTAACATACACTAGATACAGCAGTCAACCAATAAGGAATCTCCACACTTAATGGCTCCCTGGCGTTACTTCACAAACCACTCCCTCTGCAAAATGCCAGGCGCCAGCTTGACTTGTTTACAGACTCTAACACAAGTGATATTTATTGATCGATTAATTAACTGAATTCTGCAATAAATAGAATGAATCAGCTTCTTCCTCAGTAAGGGACAAGTCAGCCAAAGCCCTTGGGTAAGTCATGTATTTTGTGACTACAGTGTGTGAAACATGTCTTTTGGGTTCTATAGTGTCCAATCTACAAAACTATGAGGCAACCAGGCAGTTCCAGTCCTAGGTATATATCCTAGACACCTGAAAATATATTTTGACAAAAACTTGCACAAAACTGTTTATAGTAGAAACAATTCAAATGTACATCAGCCTAAAAAAGATAAAACTAACGTGGTATATAACCATGCAATGGAATATTATTCAGCCATAACAAAGGAATGGGGTACTGACACTTGCTATCCCATGGATAAATTTATCCTCAAAAACATTATGTTTAATAAAAGAAGCCAGACACAGAAGAGCACATATTGGATGATTCCATTAATATGAAATGTCTAGTCCAGGTAGTTTATTTCCAGAGGCTAGGGTTGAAAAGGAAATAGAGAGTGACTTCTTCATGGGTATGAGGTTTTCTTTTAGGACTGATGGAATGTTTTAAAATTACTAGTGATAGGTTGTATAACCACAGAATATACTAAAAACCCAGTGAAATGTACAGTTTAAAGAAAGGTTCAACTGATAAATTTTATGATATGAATTGTACCTCAATTAAAAACTCAGCACAAGAAGAGATATTGTAACAAGTTAGTCTGGTGGGGACTGGCTGCAAATGGGTGTGAGGGAACTTCCTTGCAGTGATATAATGTTATAAAGCCAGATTGTGGTAGCAGTTATACTGCTGTATAAATTTATTAAAACTTATCAAACCCTAAATTATAATTCTAATGCACTAAAGCTGGTGATTTTTTTTTCTTTTAACTAGATGATGCAGTGCTGAAATTAGTGCCACTGGTATTCAGAAATATCCAGGGAGAGCTTTTCAAAGGTGAATTCATCATAAGTAAATCTGGTGGTTTCCGAGTTTTCCTGGATTTACTGGGAGCCAAGATGCAGAAGCACACCAGCACGTTCATGTTGTGTCACCTGCTCTGAGCCACACTAGGTTCCACTTGCAAATGGCCTGCTTTTCTGAGAATGGCATATCAATGCAGACTTCTGTTCTTGGGGACACCAGAGTACACTGGTGAGAGTACAAAAAGGCTGTGCAGAGAAGCTGCTTAGGCCATATTGTTTGCAAATCAAATTCTGTCTTCATTTCGTGCTCATTGTCCTTAAGATCTGCTGATTGCTTTGGTTTTAGACATCCTTCCATCAGCCTCTCTGTTCTCTTTTGGTTTCAAAGTGCTGTAGCAAATTGCATTACGAAGCCCTCTCACACTTACTGCTGCTCAGTGCAAAGAAATAGTATTTCCTCATTATCAAAGGCGAACTCTGAAGCATTGTGATTTTTTTCTGAAGTGTGGAATAATATATTGAGAAATCCTCTCTCTATAGCATCATTTCTCTGGACTGTTTTTTCCTGAGTTCTGATGCCAGATGCAGTGTGCACAGACGTTAGTCCCAGGGAAATCTTGTCTTCTCCCCAGGACAGGAGATTACAGGAAGCAGAGCTGACTCTTGTTGTAGATTCATAGTGTGCCGACATGATCATAGGACATGAATGGGCTTGGAAGACCTTTTTCCTTGAGCTGAGCTGAGAGGGACAGCAGCAGACAGCTCCATGGCCCGAATTTCGTTAGCCGCGTGACAATGAGAGAGATAAGTAGATGTGACAGTTATGAATGATCCTCTGTCATGCACTTTCGCGTTTAGACTCAGATAAACTGACACTGCTGTCAAACACCAGCTATGGAGAGCCGAGACCTCTGATGAACCTTCTAATACGGTAAATGGGAGTCTTAATTCTTCATTAACTGGAAAAAGGAGATTTGGCCATGTAATTTTCTCCTTGCTGCCTGTTTTAAAGATTCCAATAACCCAGCATTTACAGTTGACTAGGCAGGGATTGCTTTTCCCCCTACACTTGCAACATGCAGACTGTGAAATCTGAGGAAACGCCGCTTAAACCCAGACTTATTGCCTTGGTTATCTTTAATGACTTTGAAATGTATTGGCCTCATTATGGAACAGTGCAGTTATCAATTCCTCTAATTAGGTGATGTGCTCCCATAAGAAATTTAACATTAAAGTACAAAAAGGCACTGGTGAGAGGCATCCACTGCCGGCGACCTCAGAGAGTTAAGATGCCATTTCTTTCCCAACTCCCCTGTCCTACCTCTGGCTCCTCTGTGTGGCCTGGAGGGTGGCCACTATTTCTTTTCCCACAGGGCTTGATCTGCATATAGCACCTCCAGTACCTCTTATGACATTTGAGGTTTCTCAGCTGTGTGCCTTATGCTGAATGAACTGGGAAAACGTCAGGGAGAAAGGGATGAATTGTTTATACTTAAATGCTCCATGCATCAACACTCCCCACCCACCCATCGAGGATTCAACTGAGGGCTTGGTACTCTTTTTTTACAGAATTGCAATAGCTTGTTATTGAACTCAGGGACACTTGGCTACTGAGCCCCAGCCCCAGCCCTGTTTTGTATTTTATTTAGAGACAGAGTCTCACTGAGTTGTTTAGGGCCTCGCTTTTGCTGAGGCTGGCTTTGAACTTGAGATCCTTCTGCCTCAGCCTCCCAAGCTGCTGGGATTACACAATAACAGCTTGTTATTTTTGCTTATGTAATCCTAATGAACTTTCTCTTTTTCAAGTACCTTAGCAAAGCTTCTTTTTTTAAGATAGGGAATTTTACTTGTTTATTAAATCATGGTGCTGCTTCAATCCTGCCTGCTTCCACTGATTTCTAGAGAAGGGAGATGAGGTTTCTGAGTTTAGGTAGCAGCAAAGGAACTTTTTGTGTCTTAACCCTTCTTTTACCTCCATCATCCATTGGAACAAAAATAATAATATTAATAAAAATAATAACAAGATGTGCATAATTGTAGCTCTCCCTTTGAGGAAACTATGTAGTTTAATTAGTGTTTTCTAATAACTTGAAAAGAGAAAAGTATAAAAGAAGTATGAAAAATGACATTTGGGGTTAGTTTATTATTGTTGCCATTATCACTATCATTATTACTACATGAGACTAGTTATCCTTCTAAATTGGCTACTTGAAGATGACTTTCAGATCTCATGGAGTTGAAATTTCCCTTCAACAGTACTCAAATAAGAGTGCTGTAAATGTAAAAATATGGGAACTCAGCTTCTTTAAGATGCATGACACTGTCAGTGGCCGGGAGTCTGAACTTTGCAGGGTGCAGGAAGACCACTCCCAGCAAGGAAATGTTAGAATGGAAACCTAACAGCCTGCCATCACCGGGTCCCGTGGAAGCTCTGCTGTATATGAGAACTGGAGTCTCTGCAGCTGCTCTTCAGACAGAAGGACAGACAGACACTCAGAACCAAGCTTCGTCTGTAACTCAGGCTTGCTGTGAACTTCTCCAGCATCTTGGCTTGTGCCCACCTGTAACAGCACCATGTTGCTCGGGTTTCTGTGAACCCTGTTCCCAGAGCAGGCAGGTCTTCTCATGTCCCACTCCTCTTCCAGGTTCAAGGAACAGTCTTCCTTCCCTCTGCCATGGCTCTGTGCTGTAGGGCTGGCCATCCCTGGGCCTCCTGTTTTCTTTGCCATGCTGATCTGCAGCATCTTAGTAGATGCCTTGGTCAGAGCTTTCCTTTCAAGACTGGTGATATTGCCAAAGGTTGCTCCTGATGGGATTCCTTGAGAATCTGAAGCTCAGCTGCTGGGGTAAGATTCAGTTCTCCCACCTGCTTTCTGAATGACCTTATGCAAATTAGTTAACTTCTCTGTGCCTCAGTTCTCTGCCTATAAAATGAAGATGATAATAGTGCCTAGGTCAAAGATTCTTAGAGAAGATGACTGTTGTTAGGCATGTAAAGAGCTCAGACAGTGCAGGCCACATGCTGAGCGTTACTGCTGGCTGTCGCGGTCCTCATCTTACTATTGCACTTTCCTCCTTCCCTCAGAACCCACAGTAACAAACCAGGTCCTTTTGATCTTCATGGGTCTGTTGTTCTGAATGTTCGAACCTATTGTTTGCTACAGTTTCTTTTTTAGTCCTGTACAGTAATATGTGAGATTGTAAATCAAAAACAGAATTGATCACCGTGGTATATACAGGTATGAATTCCATTAGTGTCTTCTTTTTCTCCTCGTTTCCTCTGTCCTCACCACCCTGTCAAGTCTGAAACAACTGGTCTGAGCTCGACCAGTTACTTTAATGAATGTGATTGTCCATTGAGTTGATGCTCCGAAAAGATGAATATGGCAAGTCCCTGCTCTCGGGTGATAGCAACAACGAAAATAGGATGTTGTGTTGGTGTTGGCTCTGAAGGTTAAGTAGGAGTTCCTCAGATGAGGAGGACTGAGGAGAACCTTGCAGGCACAGGCACTGGCCTGTGGGACAGTCAGTGTGTTGGTGCAGGCGAGCCCTGGGGCCGACAGGATGAACACCAGGAGTGTGGGATTCTGGAGGAGAGAGTCAGAGTGGTGAAGGTGGCACTAGGTTGACTCAGACTCTTGTTACGGATGCTGAGGAGACGGGACCTAATTTTGGGGTGTTTAAAGCCTTGGAACACTAGGAAGCAGGAATGTGGCACAATGGCCAGCCTGCTCTGGTGGCTCTGGAAGGGTGTCCTAGAAGAGGCTCAAGACTGTCTGAGAACTCAGCATGCAGTCTCAGGGGCTGACCTGAGTGTTCCCTACTGGAGTCCGTGGGATGAGCTCTGCTTCAGATAGACGGGTCTGAGCCATGTCCCGGCAGTCCCTCAAAACCGACGAGGGAGTGCGTTGAGGAAGACGGGCAATCCTTACCTTCCCTGGTTCCTCTGTCATCTTTATAGGACAAGGGGGGAGCGGCCATCACACTGGGTTCTCCTGAAGGCAGAGTCCTGGGGCAGCCCTCCCAAGTGCTGGCGTGCCCAGGCTCACAGGGGAGACAGAGAAGCGCTCCCACCATCAGCCACAGCAGGCAGACCCTCCCTGGACGGCTGTGCCGAGGCCCAAGCATGTGATGCTCTTGGCATGTGAGTGTGAGGGGTTTACCTTATAGCAGGTAAACACTTAGGTGTCTGTGTCTGTGTCTTTCCTCATAGTTACTTGAAGAATATGAACATTTGCTTCAGAGAACATGGAGAAAGCTGTATAAAATAGTAGTAAAAGAAAATAAAATCTCCTGTTTTCCTTCATAGTGCTTCTCTTCAATTGCAGTCTCCTTTTACACCTCCCCCAGGTTTGCAGATGATTATCTATGCATATTGTTATAATCACTTGCCAGGAAGTCAATAGAATCCCTTGTTCTTGTCAACAGTGGAACCTTTCACCCCTCTTCCTTCTCATCCTCTCTTATCTCTTGTGAATTATTTTCTGGGGTATTATTATTGTAATTACTTTCAAGAAATTGATAAAAAAAAAAACCCACAGTAATTTCATGCAGCACAATCATTACACAAACTTTGTAAGATTTCTATACAGTGCAATATTTGTTATTCATAAATGATAATTCCAGAAATACTTGGAACATCTCTCTCCACAACGGCACTGTGGTTCCCAGACACAGAGCTGCTGTGTCTCTGAATGGGGTTGCCCAATCTTTCATCAAAGAAACACATCACCCATATCCCTGTCTTTAAAAACAGCAATTATGTGTAAATGCCTCCTGATTTATTTGAGCCAGGGCCACTGGCCAGTATGAGTCACTACAATTTATTGCTCACCGTCACTTTTACATGATAGGTCTGTAACAAATATCTGCCGCATATTGTTAAATTAATCTTCCATTTAAAATTAATGGAGTTAGACTCCCCAGGTTCAATGTAATTTCGTGTTCACGGGCAGGGAAGGATGTGTGCTGCATTCAAAATGAGACAAGGCCCAACGCCCTAATCTTTCATCACCTTGAACCTGGAGACTAGGACGCGTCTCAGCTCTAGCTAATGAGATTGCGCTGCTGCTCTCCTGAGGATGCCAGCTCAAAGAGGTTTCTCTGCTCCGAAATAGCAGGCTCCATCTTATTTTAATAATTCCTCAGATATGACAAGTCTGATGTTATGTGTGAAAGAGCCAGGCTTGAAAAAGAGATAAAATGAATTTTATATCATTACTTCAAAACTGAAGCCAGGGGAAGTATGTTGCAGTTAAATTAAAAAAAAAAAAAGGGAGCATTTTAGTCATAAAATATAGTGACTGTAAACTAAGAGTCATCCTTTCATTTATTTTAATGCACAATCACCTTAGATTTCTTTTCTGTAATTCTTGAACCTATTCATACATTAATCAAAATAATGTGGATGAAAGCTAGAGGTTGTTCAATAAACATTTAGATGAAAATATCAGAGGGAATGTGTAATTCCTGATGGGATCTGTCACACTGAGCCTCTGAAGTCCCATCACTTCTTTCTGGCAACATCTTTTGAAAATGTGTCTTTCTTCTGTGTACCACAAACGTATTTCTATTTAGTATCTTACGAAATAGTAAGAGTTTAAAAAAGGAGGAAGGCAAATGATACACAGGGTAGTAGGTTCTCTGCTTTTTATTGCTTAATCTACAAACCAAGTTATTTTTTTGCATCCGTGGAGAGAAGGCCTGATGAGGTGAATTTCAGCTTTCTTCTCTGTGTGTGTGTGTGTGTGTGTGTGTGTGTGTTTGCACACGTGCACATGCACATACACTGACATGGAATCCAGGGGCACTTAGCCACCAATCTACATCCTTAGCCCCCTTTTTGTATTTTATTTTGAGATTGTGCCTCACTGAGTTGCTGAGGTTGTCTTTGAACTTGTCAATCCTCCTTCCTCAGCCTCCTGAGCCTCTGGAAGGACAGGTCTGTGCCACCACGCCCAGCTAAGGGTTTCAGCTTTCATAGAGCATCTATGGTGGCACATGGTGCTGCTGGGCACAAATTCCTGGAGAGTGCTGATCTCCTAGGAGAGCGGGACCCTTTTCCTAGGTAAGCAGAATGTTTCTAAAAAGTCAGTTATCAGGAGCAGAAGCTGTGCCCAGTGAGGTAAGCTTAGAGTTTTGTTCTGAGTTGACCTCTACTTTCTGTGACTTCTGAGGCTCTCAAAAGGAATTCTTAGTCTATAATTCTGTACAGTTGTCTGTTTAAAAATGAAACATACAATTAATTCTAAAACTCTTTTCTTTATGACTTGTTATAATTTGGACCCTTCCTAAAGAAGGATTAGTAGTTTATTACCTCAGCTTATCATTATTATTTTACTTAAATCATATAGCTGACAATTCTGTTTCCTCATAAATGTGTGCATTTCAGTGAACACAAGATACAGAAAAAAATGAAAACTTCAGTATAAGAAACAAATACAGCCATTGGTGACTGAACTTCCACATGGTAGTTTTGGACATTGCATCATTTTTTTTCCACAGTAAGCAGTCAATGAATATTTGTTAAATTATGTGCCAAGCACAAACCTTATCATTATAAAAATCAAAGACAGTCTCCCATTTTTGAAAGTCCAATTCCCCTCCTCCAATTTGTGGAATTATTTCTGTGATGTTGAGGTGTTCAAAAAGGGCCAGCGATTGTCAGCACCCTGTGCTAAAGCTGTCTTATCACCACTATGCATTTCCATGAATCCTCTTACTGGTCTTTTTCCTTTTGGATATTGCATAATTTGATAGATTATTTGTATAGGAAGAATCTTGAAATATTGTTCATGTTCCTGTTTGTATATGATTTAGAAAAATCTTAGGGGATCTAGAAATAGTTAAAATGAATAAAAATGATGATAATATAGACTGGGGAAAAAAAGAAGTAAGTAATGTAAGGGAATCTTTCTTCATGAACCTCAATTGCTTTGCTTCTTTCTTAAAAATTTCATTTTTCTTTTCTTTTTTTTTTGGGGGGGGCATTGGATATTGAACCCGGGGGTGCTTGCTAAGGCTGACCTCCAACTTGGAATCCTCCTGCCCCAGCCTCCCAAATCCCTGGATCACAGGCATGGTCAGAGCACCTGGCTGTTTTGCTTCTTAACGACCTCTCTTGCTGTGTTCACGCAGTCAGGTTTCCTCAGCAGGCCTAGGGCACTGGTGAGGCCCAGCACCGTCCCTTTTCTGTCCTCCATTCACAGCCTCCTTGCTGTGAGTGTATTTTATACATTCTCCTTCCTGTTGCCTTCTTCTTCTTCTCTTATGTACTCAGCTTATTCCTCCTGTTTTCTTTCCCTTTCATATTGCTTTCCTCAAACCAGCTTTTTGTTTTGTGATGTAGACACTTTCTCTTCCTGAGCTTTCCCTTTACTTGGGGAGAGAGAATAGGTTGATAGTCTTGGGCTCTGGGCTGGCAGTGGGTTCATGGCTTTATTGTATAATCAGAATGGTGGTGAAGAGACCTCCGCTCCCTTCGTTGGCCTGAAGAGGTTCAGTGTCACCAAGTCTAAAAATATATCCTTTTGGAGAATAGTATGGTGGCCCCTGATCCTGCAGGTCTTCTTCTGGGTGTGTCATCAGAATTGCAGGCAGGGAACTGAGGTGCCTGTAGGACTGCGCATCATGGTTTGTTCACACAGCCTGGCGGATGAGCCAAGCACTTTCTGTCCTCCAGATGGAATGCTGGCCCTCAGCTTGGAGGGAAGGGGTTCCTGCACATGCTGCGCTAAGTGGATGCCCCCTGCACCTGTGCAGCTGCATGGCGACTGGCATAAATCAAATACCAGGGACGGACATTATGTGATTCCACTTACGTGAGGTCCTAGAGGTCCTAGAGGTCATGGGTTGTGTGTCGAATACACAGGGCCAGGAAGCTGGCAGGAGCTGGGGAGGTGAGTAGGGGGTTAATTTTTAATAGGTGCAGGCTTCATATTGATGACAAAACTGCTCTGTATTGAAGGATGGAATAGCAACGGGAGTGTACAAAACACACACTAAAAGTTATTAAAGGGGAAAAGTTTATTTTTGTGTATTTTACCACAACAAAACATGCATGCACACACGCACACACACACAGCTTTATGCCCTTTTATTGTCTAAGATAGTTTCCAGCCATTTGAGAGTTTCCCTGTCCCTTCTCCGACCCCGTAGCTCTGTGGCTACATTTGGATTTTCCCAGTGTCAGTTTTAGGCGGCTTCACTGATGCTTTGAGTGTCACATCTTTCTTGTTCTCATTTCACTTTTGTTTTTTCTGATATTGGAGTACCTCCTCTGTGATACTAAAGATAACCAGAGCTTAGAGTCTTAAAGGGACTTTACAGGAAGCATATTTAATAATGTGCATATGAAAGTATCCAAAAGCATTCCTAGAAAATATTAATTAAAAAATAAGGCATTTCCACATTTGTACAAAAGCATAGAATAACTCATTTCAGTTAAGTAGTTTTATGTTTTCCCTGTGTTGTGGCATGTGTCAGAATTCCCTTCCCTTTTTTGCGGCACTGGAGAGGGACCCCACAGCCTGCTGCATAGCAGGCATCTACTTTGCCACTGAGCTTCATTCTCTAGTTCTTTTTATTTTGAGATAGGGTCTCACATTGTTACCCAAACTGACCTTGTACTTGTGATCCTCCTGCCCCAGCCTCCTTGGTGGTAGGGACTAGCCACCATGCCTAGCCAGAATTTCCTTCCTCTTAAAGCTGAATGACATCATTTCTTTGTACCACATTTTGATTATCCATTTGTGAGCTGATGGACATTAGGGCTGTTGCTTTTTGGTTAATTTTATGACTATTTTATTAAGTTTTATAAACATTTCCTCACTAAAGCAACCAGTTAAAAGTAGGATTTTCAATGGCAGGTCCTCTTCTGTAGATTGGCTAAGAGCCCCACACCACACCAACGACCATGAGAAAAGGATAGAGAAATGTAAAGTGTTGTCATAAGAAAAGGCAAATAATGACCTTGAATTTCAAAGAAAATAGTCTGTCAGACTATGAGTAAGGAGCTTTGGTAACCAGCCTTTAAAAAGAAATAAGGTTGCAGCAGGCAGAGGTGTGGGCAAGACTACGCAGCAGGGGTGCGTTTCTAACAGGAGCTAAGGCCTGGGTGCCCTGAGACCCCATGCAGGAGTTCCTGTACACCGTATGTGGAGCTAAAAGAGCTTCTAGGATGGGTCTGTCTTGTGCACAACTGGCCCCCAGACCTGGTAGAACAAAACTGAGTTGTGACGCTATTGGTTCCCTTGTGGAGGTAGTAAATGAGGCTTTTGGAAGTGAGACTGTGAGGGCAAAGAATAAGCTAGAACATCCTAAGCACTTCTTTCTTTCTTTTTCTTTAAACATTTTTTAGTTGTAGATGGACAGTATTTATTTATTTATTTCAATTTTGCGTATTTTTTTTTTTAACGTGGTGCTGAAGATCAAACCCAGGGCCTCGCAGGTGCGAGGCAGGTGCTCTACCACTGAGCCACAGCCCCAGCCCAATCAGCGCTTCTTTCTTAATGTGGAAAAGGTGCTGGTGAGGAGGGGCCTTCCTAAATGTGGGAAAAGCAGAGTTAGTAAATAATAGGCCAAGGAGGGTCTTTGCCAAAGACACCTAGTGAGGGAGTGGTCAGGAGTGTTCATGCTGCAGAAGACATTAGAAGAGGATCAAAAATGAGGGGAAACCCTTCGGTTTTTTTAAAATTGTTTTTTTAAAAAATAAATGACAGTGGAATGCATTACAATTCTCATATACCGCACAATTTTTCATATCTCTGGTTGTATATAAAGTATGTTGACACCAATTCGTGTCTTCATTTGTGTACTTTGGACAATGATGTCCATCACATTCCACCATCCTTGTTAACCCCTGCCCCTCCCTCCCCCCCCACCCCTCTGCCCTATCTAGATAGAGGTCTTCTATTCCTCTCATGTTCCCCTCCCTACCCTTGGGTTTTGATTGCAACTCTCACTACCCAGTGGAACTACATTCAGCAGCATGTGTAGCACTTAAAGAATTAGAACCTTTTGAGGGCCCATCACACTCCTTTCCCACTTCCTTTTTGATATCATGGCCAGCTTATTGATTGAAGCTTGAGAGAGGGCCTTGTTGAGGAGAGTAGTACCAAGAGCTTTTGTTGTAACAGAAAGAGACAGACAAATCCATCAATATCTAAGCTATGTCTTGAAGCAGGTAAATAAAAGAGAAAAGTGCGTCTTTGCAAAGCAGGCACATGCATGGCAGATTCTGGACTTTTATTTTGTTATTGTAGGTCAGAGCTCAACTCTGTAAATGATATGTAAGTAGCAGTGTCAGATATCATACTAGAAACCTAAATATCTGTCCAAGAGAACAAAGGACTATCAAGTAAAAAGTATTATTCATCTTGGTGAGAATTAGATTCAGATGACTTTTTTTTTGATGCTGTGAAGTAGCCCTGCATTAGAAATGATAAGCATCTGTAGACCCTTGGGTTAAGGTCACCATGAATACCTTCTTCCCTTTACTCTAGTGCCTTTCTACTCACTCTTGGGCAGGTCGTAGACCTACAGCATCACGGGTATCTGTGAGTACTGTCTTCAAGCAAGAATACATGATTGCTTTACCCAATATGAAGCCAACTAGATATCAGATATACCCAATAACCTTTCAGTGCAAATGTTTGTACATAACAGGAGTAGTAGTATGTATCTTATGACAACTATTTTTTATAGTAAAATATTTGTTTTGGGCTAGGAGTTGAACCCCGGGGTACTCTACTAATCAGCTACTTCCCCAGCCCTTTTTATAATTTTATTTTGAGATACGGTCTCGGTAACTTGCTTAGGTTCTCACTAAGTTATCATATCTGGCCTCACACTTGCAATTGGAACTGCTTCAGACTCCCAAGTTGCTGGGATTACAGGTATGTGCCACTATGCAAGGCAGTATTCTGATACCTTTTAAAAACGAATTCTTGCTGGCAAAGTGGCACAAGTATGTAATCCGAGCAAGTCAGGAGTCTGAGGCAGGAGGATCAGTCTCCATAACTTAATGAGGACCTTTTTTTAAAAAAGGGCTGTGGATGTAGGTCAGAGGTTAAGGCCCCATGGATTTGATCCCCCAGTATCACAAAAGGGAAAATAAAAAGTATTTAAATATCAGCTACACCTACTTAATGTTTATAACTTACTCTGAAAGTAAGATTGCCATTAAAGGAAACCTCAGGAATTTTCCAGAAGTACTGAAAGTCAGCTGAGAGATGATGGTGGTTTAGGAGTCTGTTCTGATTACCTGCCAGTTAGACCAATGAAGAATGTCCACCTGTCAAGAAAGTCAACTTTTCTACATTTTGAACCTATGCTGTTAAAATAGTCAGGTTCATCTGTGGAGGAAAGATTCTTAATTGTTCTACCCTCTAACAATGTAGATGAACTATGATAAAATTCAAAATCATTTCATTGGATTTTGCTTTATTTTCTATCTTCTTGAATTTTGTTTACAATAATGTCTTTCATTTGGGCCTTGGGATTTTGCATATCTTTGGGTAAGCCTCTTCCTGCTCTCCCCTGCACCTCTCATATGCCTTGAAGATCAGATTGGACCACAAGATTCTGAAATCAGGAAGTTTCTGCCTTTTGCAGCATATTTGATAGGAATAAAAATGACTGATGGCACTCTCCTGGACTCTTTTGTTCGATTCAGCTATGATTATGGAGCCTATTAGTTGGAGTTACAACCTATTTAAAAGCAGTGCTTACCAGTAATGGGGGCCAAATGATTTTGGAAAGTTCAGATGTACTGGGCTCCCTGCAGAAATGAGTACAGCACTGCACATATTGATGCGGAACCTGAACGCAGCTGCTCCAGCGGGACCAAGAGAGTTGTGAGCTCTGCAAGAAATGAGTGGATCGCAGAATTAAAGATCAGGCATGTGTTTGACTCAAGGGCAGACTCAACTCTGAAGTTCATCACGGCAATTTAATCAGGCTCAAATAGTGTTGCCCAGAAAGGATTCAGCCTTCTGTGTGACAGGAAGTATGACTCTATTCAGAAGATTCTTTGTTTCTAGAATTTCTGTGTGGTAGAACTTCCCAGGTATACAGTAAACCAAGGGAACTGTTAAATTTGATAAGTGATGGTACTTTGGTTTACCTTGGTGCAGAAAACGAAATCTGGAGATTATGGAAGTCAAGGTCTTTTCCAGAAGAATTGTGTTATCTCAGAAACTCCAGCTCTATCATCTTTCAGATTAAGCAGACTAAGGTTCACTTTGGCTCTAGCTATTTGGTGCCACCTTCTATTGTAGAATTATTTCCACATGACTTATGTCAGTCTTTTAATTTAACTGTTCTAGTGGGTATTAACTGATATCTTAATGTGGTTTGACATTTGATTTTTTTTATCAATTAATTAATTAATTTTAATTTGGTATATATGCCAGCAGAATGCATTTTGCGTCATTGTACACAATTGTAGCACAACTTTTCATTTCTCTGGTTGTATACAATGTAGCATTGCACCATATCTGCAGTCATACATGTAACTAAGGTAATGATGTCCAACTCATTCTGCCATCTTTCTTGCCCCCATGGCTCTTCCCCACCCCTTCCTCCCCTTTGCCCCATCAAAGTTTCTCCATTTCCCCCATGCCCTCCCCTCCCCCATTATGGATCAGCAGAGAGAACATTCGGCCATTGGTTTTGGCTTACTTCACTTAGCATGATATTCTTCAACTCTGTCTATTTACCTGCAAATGGCATTTTATTCTCTTTTAATGCTGAGTCATATTCCATTGTGTTTATATACCACAGTTTCTTTATCCACTTATCTACTGAAGGGCATCTATGTTGCTTACTGTATCCTCACCAACATTTATTGTTGTCTATATTCTTGTTAACTGACTTTCTGGCTGGTGTGAAATGAAATCTTAAGAGTAGTTTTGATTTGCATTTCTCTAATTGCTAGAGATGTTGAACATTTTTTCATATATTTGTTGATCAAATGTCTATCTTGAGAAGTGTCTGTTCAGCTCCTTAGCCCATTTATTGACTGGGTTGTTTGTGGGGGTTTTTTGGTGTTAAGTTTTTTGAGTTCTTTATATATCCTGGGGATCAGTGCTCTATCTGAGGTGTGAGGGGTAAAAATGGGTGCTGTCTGGCTGAGAAATAAAAAGCATGGGCTTTAGAATGAGGCCTGAATCCCAGCTCCTCCAGTTGGTAGCTGTACAACCTTTAGCAAGTTACTTCAGCTGTCTGACCCATGGTTCCTTACCTACGAAATGAGAATGATAGTGCCCACACCACAGGATTATGCTGAGTTAATATCTGATTAAGATGATTCAGTTAATTGACAGATACTAAGTCTCATCACAGTTTGCACTAAGTGCTCAGGAAGAGATGGCTGTTTGTACCTTTTGGACTCTGGTTGTCTCCCTCATTTGCCCACTCCTCGGCTCTCTTCATGAGAAAGAGTGTCCACTCTTTTCAGAATAAATGAGATAGAGCATTCTAGAGCATCTTTGGGTTCAGAAATGAAGAAAGGATAGACATCTAGAGGTTTGGATGGCTGATTGATTATTAAGAGCCCGAACAAAAACATTCCCTTCCTCTACCCCACACCAACAAGTGGGGTGCAGAAAATAACACATTTTTGGCCAAGAAACATACTTTGACAGCCAGGGTATGGTTTTATATGTAAGAGGAGAAGAATTTATTTCTTTTTGTTTTCGTTAAATTTGTTCAAGAATGTGTAGCATTTTTTCCCGACCCTGATAGGGTTTGAAAGTAAATGTAATAGATGTCTTGGTCCTGTTGGTGCTCTGGCAAGTGCTGTCTTTGTTTTTCCATCCGCATACCTGTGTCCTTACCCTTTTATCTGACTGTGTGTGCATGTGCCTTTGAAGAGAGTGGGTGAAAATGAAGATCCACGGTACTGGCTTTCTGGATGTTTGATGTAAGCACCAGCAATCCGGGCCCCAAGTTAGCTGTGCTGGGGATGTGGCTCAAGCGGTAGTGCTCTCACCTGGCATGCGTGAGGCCCAGGTTCGATCCTCAGCACCACATACACACAAAGATGTTGTGTCCGCCGAAAAAACTAAAAAATAAATATTAAAAATCCTCTCTCTCTCTCTTTCTCTCTCTCTCTCTCTCTCTCTCTCTCTCTCTCTCTCTCTCTCAAATAAATAAATAAATAATTTGGTCATATTCTGTAATATTTGAATTATTTTACAAGTTAGGTTTTATTAATTCTTTAAAGTTGCTGATAACATTTGTATGATACACATCAGTTAACATGGCTTGTATCTGGAGTCTCCATTTAGATGAATCCTTTGGAAGCCCTAGCTTCTTTCTTTCAAAGGGAAGAATCTAGTATCTAGTACGAGAAGACAGGTTAACATTAAAATAATAGCGTTTTTAAAAAAGTAAAAGGAAGGCAAGAGCAACAAAATACAAAAAAATAAAAAGGTAGACATGTGTGCTCTTAATTATGAACCAGCCAATTTCTACCTTAATCTTCTGAGATAAAAGCAGTTACTTACTAGTCTGTCAAAATCCAGTAGTTTATCTGAGTTCACACTTATAATTCCTATTGAGTGATGTCTCAGCTATGAAATCCCAACCGATATTTTTTCCTTTAGAAATTTAGTGTATGCTCATTGCATAGCAGTACAAAAAATTTAACAGTACATGTAACAGTACTGGATGTGATATTTTAAGTGCTCAGTAAATCATGTACATTTTTCCACATCAACACATATTGCCATAGTCATTTTTGGGGACTATATAGTATACCAGCATAAAATAAAACATTGACTTGAACTGTGTCCCTATTGATGGACATTGAGATTGTTTGAAGTTCTTTACTTTAGTCAGAAACCTGTCATGTGCTTTCTTTGATTTCACCCAGTGATCATTATACAATCCACTCCTAGCCGCTGAATTGCTGGGTCAAAGGTTAAATCACTTTAATGTCATTATGTATGTTCTGAAGGGACCATTTCTTCACCATGCTCACATTGCAGGATATCAATCATGTGCCATACTTTAGCCAACCTGAGAGGTTAAAAAAGATCTCGTTTTGGTCTTATTAGCATTTTTTAAATTATTGTTGAAGTTGAATACCTTTTGCACATCTTCAGCCTTTTCCAGATGGTTCTCGACAAAAGCACACAGGGTCAGGAGAAGAGCCAGAGTTTGAAGGAACTTTGGACACTTTCCACATAAGCCCATGAAGTTTTGAAGAAACCTTCTCAATTTCCTTAAAGAAGATGAAAGTTATTTAAAAAAAAATACAAAAAAACCCCAGTTTGCCATGGAGATGATATCTGGCTCATTCTCTGGTCCAGCACTTAGCACTGGCAAGGGTGACCCAGCACCAGAGAGTCAGGGCAGATGGGATAGGGACGGGTTTGTTTTGAAAACCTAGAGTACTAAAACCAAAATCTTTAGGCTCCCAACCTCCTTTTTTTCTTCTTCCTTCTTTCCCTTCCTCCTTCATTTTTTGACTTTAGGGTGAGTGTGTGTGTGTGTGTGTGTGTGCGCATGTGTGTATGTGCGTGTGTATGTGTGTGTGTATATATATGTGTGTGTGTGTATATATATATATTAGCCAGCTGGACAAAGTTGAGATGATCCCAGTTTTGTTGGTAATATCCAAAGAAGACATCATAATCAGGAGCCAATGGAGTGGACACCTTATTCTCTCCATGAGGCCTGATCAGGGTGCTGACCTTGTTCATGTAGAGGTCATAGAGCTTCTTCACACCCTGTTTGATCTGGGCTTGATGGCTTTGACATCCACAGTGAACACAAGTGTCATGTTCTGTCTTCTTCTCGGCAGGCTTGGGGAACCGGATGATGGCACATGTTTCTCTCCTGAGGATATTTGGACTGCCTTTGGAGCTGCAGTGTGTTGGGCCCCTAAGAATGTGGTTGACCTACAGAACTTTCCCTTTCTGTCTTCTCTCTGTGTGTGTTTGTCTGTCTCTCTGTCTCTCTCTCTCTTTCCTCTTCCTCCCTCTGTGGCTGGGGACACCTTTCAGTTACTCCATTTTACTTTCAAATCCTTTGCTTTGGCTTTATCTTTGCAAAGAACAGGAGACTTCTTCGTTGCTTTGTTAGCTTCTTGGTAAAAAGCATCCATTCCTGATTGCTTTCTGCAATGTGAGGACTTAGAGAAGAAGGCTGCATTTCTTTAATATTGCTTCCTTCTGGTCGCATTGAAGTGTGGTCATCATTGTTTGCTTTTATGGGTACAAATAACTAGATACTGTGATTTGGCAGTAGTTAACAATAAAATTGCATAGTATGGGCCTTGCTGATTTTTTTAATAGACACGTGGGGTGATTTCTTTTTGAATTTCTCTGCTGTCAGAAGCTTTTATCATCTCAGTCAACATGAGAATTATATTTGGAATAAATTAGTAAATTCCCATTCAGTATGCCTTACCATGTAATCTTCAGTAACCATGATGACTGGCTCATACAGAGTATATTTCCCACTTGGTAATTACAGAATTCATTGACTCTGAGAACCCCTTGGTATCTGCCCGTCAATGCTAAACCCAAGTGGTGCCTCCTCAGTTGGGCAGGGTGTATTCTGTAGTAGGCAGGACTGTGTTGTACAGTTTAAACCACTCATTTTGGGGTCAGACTAGACATAAAGTAGATTCAGCTCTGCCATTTGGTAGTAGTGTTCTCATCTTTGGAGATCTAGAGCAACATAATTGTAGCAAGAGTTTATTTAATGAGGAAAATCATCAGAACAGTTAAGCAGTTAGCATCAGCCTTGGCATATATTCATGTTGCCTTCTTCATCTACCCTGAAATCTTCTTCAGCTGCTCCCGTGTTCGGATGCTGTCTTCCATATTCCTTAAGAGTCTAGATCTGGGTCACATAGTGTTTTAGTCAGTTTTTTCTGACAGGAACAATTAGAGGAAGAGAAGTTTAGTTTGGGGCTCATGGTTTCAGAGATCACACTTTATGGGTGGCAGGCTCTATAGCCCTGGGCCAAGGTGAGGCAGACATTCTTGGCAGATGGTTGTGGAGGAGAAAAGTAGCCCAGAACATGAAGACACAACATACTAAGTTACTGCCTTTACCAGGTGGCTCTTTGCCTTGATTTACCTTCAATGTTGCCTGAGCTTATTTCTTCTCCTTTTTGTCAGAGAGAGAAAGACTCTCCACTTGCCAGGTATAAAACATATACCCTAAAGGCATGCCCCCACTTACCCACCTCCTCCAGCTACACCCTACCTGCCTACAGTTACCATCTGTTAATCTCTGTCAGCAGATTAATGCACTGATTAGGTTAAGGGTCACATAAGCTAATCATTTCCCCTCTAAACTGTCTTGCATTGTCTGACACATAAGCTTTTGGAGGCATCTCACATCTAAACCATAATACGGTGACATTTATTTATTACTTAATGTTGTCTCTTGACAAGTAGGTATTTCTTGGTAGCCACAGTATCCTTCATAACCACATCTATTCACTTATGAAATATTTTTTGAGCTTCTGCTTGTGTATTAGTGAAAGATGTACTAGGGAAAGACACTCTATGATAATGAAGAGCTATGGTTAACTGGCCTTATATTTCTTCAGGGAAGCCCTAAATGAAACATATCTTGAATTACTAAATGAAAATCATGGTGACTGCTGTTTATTTACACTGCTAGGTTGAGCAGCTTACCAATATATTTGAGTCTTTTGAGTGAGTAGGAGTTAGCCAGATAAAGGTGGTGTTGATAAGATTTTAGGCAGACTGAACAGCATGCTCAAAGACTTGAACAGGAAAAAGCTGGTTTAGGTGACTGAATAGAAGATGAGCAAAAAGTTCTGCAAGAACAGAGTGCAAGAAGTAGGTGTTTAGAACAGGTGTTGCCAGAGTGTAATGGGTTAGGGCTGGAAAGTTGGTTCAGACCCTTGAACACCAGTTGTAGCATTATGATCTGTGGTTTGGAGCATAGGCATATATTGAAGGGCAGAGGGTGTTCCGATGGAGGACTACCAGTTAAACAGACAGATGGAGAAATTCAAAGTAAGTCTAGATTAATCCAAGATCCTATCTGTACATTATACTTACCAATAGAGCTGTTTAGGGGCTGGGGTTGTAGCTCAGTGGTAGAGCCATTCAGCACATGTGAGGCCCTGAGTTTGATCCTCAACAACACATAAATATAAAGTATTGTGTCTATCTTCAACTAAAAAATATATATTTAAAAAGTCTTTTGAAATACAGAATTCTGGATTTATATTTCTAGCTCCTGTTCCAATTTGGTGATTATGTTAAGCATATGAAAAATTTTGTTTTCCAAACAACTTAAATTTGAAGACTTTTTTTTTTTTCCAGTGGTGGGTATTGAACCCAGGATCTAATGTATGCTAAGCAAGCACTCTACCACTGAGCTATACCCATATAGATATATTTCTGAAGAAAAGTATGTTCAACTTAAACTGAGAAGGAATCTAGTGAAGCTTTTATGATCTTTTTGAATACTGTATTTAAAAACAAAATGACACTTGTTTTTAAAATATATTGAAAACCTTTAAATAGCATATCAATTATAAATGAAGAGTAGTGGGTCCAAAATTAATATCTCTTAGAGGAGTAGGACAGATAATTTCCAAATTGTGGTTAGCTGTATAATCCTGTGAGCCCACTGGGTATTTGAATAAAATTTAGGACCCTGGTCTCCTAACTCCAGTTTATGTGCATAGTAAATGTTTTTTGCCATAGAATACCATGTTAATAGGCAGAATCCACGTTTTCTTAGAGTCTTAGTGGAAGAGACCATAGGAATCTTATGTCCTCCGGCCTGTGTCTTCATAAGTGAAGAAGGCGAGAGTGAAAGTTGGACATGTGAGCCACCCAGCTGGGTGCTAAGACTTCTCTGAGCAGAGTTTTACTCATTTGGACCTCTTTCTTAAGACAGTGTGTTGGGAACTGCCAGCATCACTTTCTGTTAGGAATCAGGATGTTTACATGAACCTCTGGAACTGAGACACAAGATACTAAGTTACTGCCTTTACCAGGGGGCTCTTTGCCCTGATTTACCTTCAATGTTGCCTGAGCTAATTTCTTCTCCTTTTTGTCCCACATCTGCATGTGACTTTACTTTTATTGACTTTCTACTTTATATTGCTGGATCCTACTCGTGTTTCTTAGACTATGATGAGTTTGATGGACAGGTAAGAATTTAAGGAAATGCTGGGATGGGGACTCGTCCTCTGATGGTTCCTGCTGTTCTTACATGTTAATCACCTGTCGGGTCAGGCTTTGGAGTTAGAGATGAATGACCCATGGTCTCTGGCCACACAGTCACAGAATAGGATAAATTAATATTTATTTGCTATATCCTTCCATATCTTTACCTGCTTTAGAAGTATTAGAAGTACAGTATCTTCTTTCAAAAGTGTCAGCTGAAGAGGTCGGGGGATAGCTGCACTTAAGTTGTACTTAGTACACATGAGAACCGGGGTTTCATCCCTAGCACTGCAAAAAGAAAAGGGGGAAAAAAAGGCAGCTGAGAAAAAGTTTTCTAAGCCAGATCTTCTTTGGTTGGTTAGCAAATATTGGGACCAATGACATTAAATAAGGATGTTGCTCCTCCCACCATTTTTGTGCTTAGATGACCACATTATTTTTTTTTGTTCAGTCATATATTAGAATAAAAATCCCAAAGTCAAATTAAAATATAGTCTTCACCCATAAGTGGTAGGAAGAAGTAATATAATATTGATCTTTAAGGTCATTTCCAAATATATGTTTATAACATACACCTTTGCACAAAATCACTTCTGGCTTTAGTCTGGATAGGTGACTCAAATGAGTCCTTAAGATGAAGAGATGCCTTTAAGATATCATTTCAAAAAAGAAAAAAAAAAGATTCTTCTTGTGTTTGTAAGACAAAATAATGTCATACAATTCGGGTTTTAAAATGCCACCTATGGAAATCACATTTCAGCCCTTGGATATGGTTCCCAGTGGTGTTTTGATCTTAGGTATCCCAAGTGCATTGGATTTATTCTGACTGTGGCTGGAGGAGGGATTTCCTTCTCAGAAGCTAATTGATGAAAAGAATCTCTAAATATGAGACATAAGTTGGGCAATTCAACCAAAGCTGCTTCCAGGTGGCAGAAGAGCACAATTGCCATCTTTATCACTAGACACCTTTCGAAGGTATCCTCTTTGTCAAAAATTTAATACTTAAAATCCTCAGATTAGAGTTCAGACTTCGTTCTTTTTGTCCAGTCAATTTTTTCTTTCTCCTGACTTGGGTCTGTCTCTATTTCTTAGCTGTCAGACTTCTTTCCTCTGTATTGCTAACCTCTAATTGGAGATATATTAGGTGCTCTTCAATGAGAGGGGAGGAAGGCCAAAGAGGAAGGAAGTGGAGAAGCAAGAGGCAACTGAGAAGGGGCAGCAGAGGTGGGAATGGGGAGGGAGATGAAGGATGGACAATGCATGCAAAACAGGGCTCTGCTGGAGGCCCAGCAAGAGGGGCATGATCAGTAGAGAGCAGATTAACAGGGCAGTCATGCCAGCAGGACTCCCTAGTTCCACCAACTGTAATATATCATGAAGGCTTTAGAGAGAATGCAGCCCGAAGGGCATGCCTTATGCTCTAACCAAGACCCAGTAGAAGATACTGTCACTTCAAGGGTCAAAGGCAGAGGATCAGAGCATGGGGGTGTGTCTCTTTATTTTAACAGTGTTGGTAAGACAGAGTTTGAACAGTGTGAGAATTAACCAGACTCACAAGCTTAGTTGGTGATTTGTAGATACAAAAGAAGCTTGATGTATTCCAAACTCCTCCCTGCACACCCCAGATATTGCTCACATGAACACATTGACGGGTCAAATTGCTCTACATGGAAGCGAAACTAAGATGATAAACTGTGCATAGGACGAAAAGGACATCAGGGTACTCAGAGGGTTGCAATCGCGTCAGAACCCAGTGCTGTTGGAAGAAGCAGGGAAGTCTTCTGAGGTCATTGAGAAACTCTGGTCCTTGTGCTCCCAATTCTTTTGTTTGTGTTCATTCATTCCCTCAGTCATTTGTTGACAATGTGCTGTGTAGAAGGTACCCAGGACTACCTGGCACTGAAGCACCAGAATTAGATCCTTTGAGTCCTCTTACCAGTATATCTGTGGGGAGATATTGAGGAAGAGAGCAGAGAAAGTGAACATTGAAAATGGGGAGAATCTTAGCTTATAGAGCTTTTTTTTTATTGATGCATTATTATTATACATAATAGTGGGAGTCATTGGTACATATCCATACATCCACACAATATAACAATATAATTTGATAAATATCATTTTAGATTCAGAAAGTGGAAACTCAGAAAGAGCAAGTGTTTTGACCAACATTCAGAGCTAATTGGAATGTTGATGATTAGACAGTTGTGGACTTGCCTTATTCCTAGTTTTTGTCTTCATGGAAGAGGTTAACCATTAGGGCTTAGAAGTAGAAATAGTCATGATGAGATGTTAGTAAGTATACAACTACTTCCGTTATAGGGAAAACAAGAAAATATCTTCAACTCTCCAACAATTTCTGAGCCTGAGACCTGGAAAACAGGCCCAGTTTAATAAGAGGGACTATATTTTTATATGTGATATTACAGTATGCTTGTAAACATTTGTCAGTTTGGGGGAAAGTGATATTACTCCAGGTTTTGAATCATGTAACAAAGGCCTAAACTAAGTCAAGATTCCAGGGAGTGTGAAAAATAGCAAATATGTGGCAAGCTTTTCATAGGAGGAAACATGGCATAGAGTATTCATACCCACTGACTGCAGAAGATTTCTTAAGGCATGTTCCGGGGGTAAGCAGATTCATTCATTCATTTTGGTACTAGGGATTGAATCCAGCGACATTTATCCACTGAGCAAAACCCCAGCCCTTTTCATTACTTTTTTTGAGACATGATCTTGCTAAGTTGCTTAGGGCCTTACTAAGTTGCTGAGACTAGATTTGAACTTGCAGTCCTCCTGCCTCCAATCCCGCTGGGATTACCACATTCAGCTAATCTTAAAACTCTTTGTATAAATGTTAATAAAATTATAATTTTTAGTATAAAGGAGAAGATTACATTTTAAGTCCATAAAACAAGTTAACATTTATCATAAATAAATTTTTAAAATGCAGCATACCATTATACTAGAGGGCACTCAATATACTTTTAAATCATTTGGAATTTCCTTGTTTCCATTTCACAAATCAGGGAACAGTATGCTTTGGAAAAGTAGCGTATCTAAAATCTAGAAATGGTATGAAGAGGAATGTCAACAAAATATAACCCTGTTTCAGTAATGGAGAGTTTCTTTTCTGTTCTCATATTGCTCAAAGGCTTCTACTTCAGCTGTGTTTGGTTACTTACATATGAATTCTCCATGCCCTGTATAATGTGGGTCCAGCCGACCACTCTTAGCCCAACTCCCATGAAAAAGCAAACACCTCCTCCTCATTTGCAGTGTGTTTCAGTTTAACCTTCATTTGTTCCTCTTTTCTCTCATCCTCACCTCCAAATTCAGGTATCAGATCTTTTGACAGTTATTAACCCACCCATCTGGGATTGTTTGGAATTAAGCTATGACTATAGCATTTCCTCTAATGAATTAGATTTTTTTTTTTAAATTGCTGCCTGCCAAGAAGCAAAGTCATCACATAGTGTGTATTTTTCAATGCATCACTGTAAAATTCTTCTTAGCCAAACATAATCATCAGTTAAAATAAATCTGAAATAACCATACAACCTCTAGGTTTTAAAATCATTAAGCTGAAGATAGGTGGTCTGATTTTACTGTTTCTAGTTTATTTATTCACATGGAAGGATACTGGCTTTTTGAAACCGTACATGTCTTATGTCTGTAGTAGATGTATGTATCTCTCTACATATGCACTTCTCCAATGGAACATTCTACAAAATGGAGCTTTTGTTGTACAGCTGAATATTAGTATTTTTAACTATTGAACATTCCATCCTCTTTGTCAATCAGCATTCTTTTTTGCCATAAAAAACAAAAATGTACTTAGCATGACCTGTGTTAACCTTTGTAATTCCTGCGTTTCAACAGGGCAAAGTTCTATATCATGAATAAATTAGAGAATTGGTATATAGAAGTACATATCTTTTTATTTACTGTCAGTTACTTTTACCCCTTAGCTCTCAACGGGGAATATGAACTGATTTAGTAAGATGTAAATGAAAGTGAACGGCAGACCAGAGGGCGAGAGAGCCACACTGCAGACCCTGCGTGTCCATCTGTTGCTAAGGTTGTTGATAAACGGGTAGTGACACTCCTGACAATGTGGACAGTGTAGAGGGTGGTGGTTCCTGTTGTCAGAAAAGACAACTGGCTTCTTAGTTTGGTTTCGGGCAGGGAGAGCAGGTAGAAGTATTGTATTTTGTCTAGTTCTAAACTTGTATCACTGGGTTTTAGGGGTTCACTGAAGGGTATAACTGACAATCCTCACATGCAGACTCTCAGGAAATTCAGAAGTGGCATCCCGTGTTTCTTATTTTAGTACTAAGCTTCAAGGGAAGACGAAGGCATCAGGTTGAAGCTGTAGCAAGCAGAGGCATGCTCAGGTGGCATGCTTCATTGCAGCCAGTGCTCTCTGATGGTACCCTCCCTCCCATCCCGATGATGGCATAGATTAGTGAGCTGGAAAAGTGAGATGCACTGCTGAGTGGCTCTGGAATGAATACCAAGCAGCCTGGTGAAATTCTGGCCCACAGGGAGAGGTACCCGTTCTCTAAGGGCAGGACTGCAGAGATGAAGTGTAAGGAAAACCATCACTAACAATTCAAAGGGGCTGGTTTTTAAAAAAATTCTATTTAAATTATTTATATTTTTTCATATCTCTTGACTTACAGAATTACTTTTGTTGGCCTGTTGGTAGATGTATTGATAGCCCACAAGTTAATCTTCTTTACCAAGCTTTTATTGAATGCTCTCCTTACTCCAGCATTGTGCTAAATCTGGGGGGTGGTAGTGGGGTTTTTCCGTGTTGGTGGAATCGCTGGTCAGACTCTGGTTCTGGTGTCTTTTTCACATCTTGGGACACACCTCGATTATCTACTTGGACTTGGGTTACTACCAAGACTTTATCACCTTCCCACCCACATGTTTATGTGACGGTGCAACCACAGCCATTCAGTGCCACCTACCAGTGGGACTCTATCTTGGGGCCTCTGCCTACGTAAAAGCCTGTGCATGTTTCAGCAGCTGACATGCTGGCCTCGTTTCCTGGGCAGGCCGCCAGCACAGTGACAAAGTTCTTTCTTTTCAAGTTGCACATTTCATTAAAGAATAGAGGTGAGTGTAAACTTTAAAAAGAAGTATAAAATGCATGCTTGAGAATGGAGATTAGAGTGGACTTTGAAGAAGAGCAGTATTAAATGAGAAGTTAGAGGAGTACTTAGCTGTCTTCTATCCATTTTTTTTCTTTAGTCACAGTATAAGATGTTACCTTCCAATTACAGAAGCAATTTTTAAAAGCTTCAGTGAGTAGATGGTCTTTAAATGAGTCACTTTATGCTCTGAGGCGGCCTAAATCTATATGGTGCTCCTTTGAGTGAGCAAGCCCCTGAGACAATTCTCAACCCTGTGTATAGCTTTCTATTAACAGTGTAAAGAACACATTGTTGTAAAGCACTTTGTGGTTAACAAAGCACTATCATGGACACGTAATCTTCATTCTGCAGACTCCCTTTGTGCATGTTATTCTCATCACCCAGCATGTCCTCTCTGCTTCCTTGGTCTACTTAGCAAGCACCATCTTATCCTTCAAGGCATGGTACCAACTCTGCAGAGTCCCTTGAGGCCCTTCTAAGCAGGTGGATGGCCCCGTCCCTGTTGTTACCTAAACCTCTGTGCTTACCTCCATCGTGGGCAGAGCTCGTCCCTGCAGTCTTATTTGTTCACATCAGTGGTTTTACCTGTAGACGGTGAGTCTCAAGAGTAAGTATGCCATTCATTTTTATTTCCCAGTGCTTCTCTGGACATATAGATGCTCTGTAAATAAACGCCAGCACTGTGGCAAGGAAGTTAGGAGAGCTTAAGCCACTTCCCAAGTCAGGGTGTGTAGTAAGTACTGTCCAAGAGTAAAACTTGGGTCTGCTAATGCTTGTATGTGCAGTGTGGTTGCTCCGTCACTGTGTGCTCCTCTGAAGACCAGCCATCTGCCAGCATGTTTCTGGTTCTGCTCCTCAGAGAGCTTTCATGGTAAAGGTGAGAGAGGAAGGAGGACAGCCCTTTGTCAGAATGAGAATACTTTAGTTCTGTGGTTGCCTGACCTCCTTTGCCTTGTGAAATTACAAATAGGTACAAAATGATAAGATAAATCTGTGAAGGTCAGAGCCTTACTTTTGCCCTGAATATCTTCTCTCCACTCTTCAGCCGTCCCTGTTATCCTTTGAGAACATGCACTAATGTCCCTATCTCAGGGACACCGTTCCTTCACATACCCTTCTCTATGCACTGTCCTGTTGAAGATCTGGTGCATTGAGTTACACTGGTTTAGAAATGCTGCTGCCACATGACGCTCACCCCTGCTGCTGGAGTGTAGGTGGTAAATAAGGCCCTGTGCACGCAGATGTCTGAGGTCTGGAAGGGTTCCTGGCACCCCAGAACTACCCCATCCAGGGTTAACAGACCTCAATTTCTTGCTATGTAGTTCCCCCATAGCCTAGTGGGATAGTCTCACATACAGCCTTCATGTGAGAATAATGCAGATTATTTTAATCTAGGCTGCTAAACCTACCTGAAAATGGGTTTTACAGTTTCGTATAATTGCCTTTTCTTTGTGTTTGCATAGAAGGCATTGCGTGGCTGGAAGATGATGGCAATTATAATTTATTATGCTGTAATTGTTACCTAAATGTTTTTGAATAAGCAAAAATCACATCTGTTTAGGAATAAGTTGCACAGCAAGAGAATTCCCTTTGAAATGAATGCCGTGTTCTCATATTCTGTAACTGTACACATAAAACAACATATTTATTTCCCCACTGAGTCCATTACATTCCCAAGTCAAACTGCATCCTCTCTTCCTTTCCCATATTAAACCCTTTGATTTAATGGAGGTTTTAACTACTGGTTCTTTAGGGAATTTTCAGTAGGCTTTGCACAGATTAGGTTATTGGAAAGTATAGTTATTTGCTTGTAAAGTGGCAGTTCTGTGTCAAAATTGATTTTCTCTGGAGCTGCAACAGTAAAAAAGATAAGCTTCTGCTTTGCATCCAAAACACCCTGATGTTCCTACCATGATCATTTTTTTCTTTGCTTCTTGCTCAGCATCATCTGGTCACAGGCCGGTTTGGACAGGCAGATATGAGCACATGTAGCCCAGAGGACTTTGATATCCAGTGGTGATAATAGATGAAGCCTCTCTTCCATTCTGTTGCTACTGGTCTGTGACAGCCACTGTTCTGGGCATGGCGAGCACAGTGTTTCTTCCCTTCTCCATTAAAGAGGAAATGCATGAGCCTGGAATGGTTTTGTTTGTTCCACAGAAATGTAGCAGTTGAAATAATTATCTTGCCATGCCAATGGAAATGGGATTTATCTTCCATTATAGATCTTAAAGACATATGCAAGAGTAGTTTACTTCTCTAAATTTACTAGACTGCTTACTTAGGAAGGATTTCAGTGAGTGAAAGAGAGCCAGCGTAGCTAGGGGCATAGCCCTGCAAAGCCTTGATAGCCTGAAGATGAAGGCCAGTTATGTATACTCTAGTTTTTTGCTTTCTGCTCATAAAATAGAATTGGAGTGACTAGCGGGAAACATTATTTTATGCTTTTTATGCTCAAGTTGCAATTTAGGCCTTCTTTAAGTGGAGTTTAATCACCGATCTTATGTGCTGACATACGGCATCCATCCAATAATTAAGTGTTGTTCTTGTGGCCTCAGGGGGATGTGTATTTTACTCCGGTCAGAGTCAGTCTGGATGACCAAAAAGAGCTATATTAATTTGTTCTACCTCAGACCTACTAGAGGCCACCAACTTTGTCATTTGAAAGACATTGTCCTAGAATGCAGATTCTTAATGTTCACTTTTTCTCAGCCTCAGTTTGTGTCACGGTTCTGATTTCAGGCCAAATGCCCATTATGGATTTTGGTTTTGTTATTATTGTTTGGATCCCTAATTTATAAGCTGAACGATGCTCCTTGTTGCATGTCTTTCAGTTGAGTCTTGATCTCCTGGCTTTTAACCATTCAAATGCTCCTGTACTGCATTTGCCTTTGTCTATACTGTGCCCACTTCAGTGTCTGCCTTCCGCCACCTAGCCTTGGACGGTAGCACCTGTTCACCATCTTGAGAAATCTGACTTTCCCTTAAGATACTGGCATGAATCATTGATGGATCTATGATGGTGAGTGACAGCACGTTTGGAAGGGTCAAACAGAAGCAGATCAGGCTTCAGGTTTCACTTGGTGGCCTAGTAGATAAGAATGTAGATTTGAGGCTGGGTACACTGGTGCCCACCTGCATGACAGGCTGAAGCAGGTGGAGCAAAAGTTTGAGGCCAGCCTGGGAAACTTAGCAAGATGCTGTCTCAAAATAAAATAACAAGGGCTGTGGGACTGCTGAGTGGTGGAGGGCTTACCTAGCAAGTGGGAGACCTGGAGTCAGACCTCAGCCCTGGTGAGAAGGAGCCTGGAACTTCACACACCTCTGCTCTTTGATCCTCTTCATCCATCCAAACACCAGAGATCTAAAGACGCAAAACAAATAAACAAAAAAGAATGAGCATGTACCTTTCCTTTCCAGTGACAAATAAAACCTGAGACATGAAGCTATTTGCTGAGCCGTGAAACTGGTCTGTGGCAGAAGAGAGACTAGAACCCATTTCTAGAGAGACCTTTCTAGCACTATCTAAAGTTAGTGCTCTTTGGGCCTTTGGGATCCCTGACTTTCAGGAAAAGATTTAGACTCACCAAACATTTGTGATTTGAAAGTAACATGTAACTTAACAATTAGAGAAAGCTGGTGGAAACAAAGCCATTTTCAAGTTTTCTTCAAACAGATTGATAATATGCTTATTACTTTGCCAAGTAGAATCAATTACCTTAAGGTATCTATTTTTAAAATATTAGAAACATGTAAAGCATCATGAATAAAATTGAATCCAGAAGAATTTTACTACTCTTTATATAGATTTTATTTGAGTAGATGTATTTTTTAAAATCTATTATTCATTATTAGACGTACAGGTTTGTGTCCTGCCTTCTTTAACACTGTATAATCCGCATCCTCACACATCATGAGATATTTTTCAAAAATGCAGTGAATGACAATATGTTATTGTGTAAAGTATAAACTTTAACCGCTGTTCTGTGTGTATTGAGCTTTGTCTTCTGTGTTTAGGTTTTTCTAATTTTCATACCATCAACCATGCTGAGAGTAACTTCCTTTTATCATTGTTGTTATTTGGGGTTTTAGAATGTTTTTGCTTTGTTTCTTAGACAGTTTAGCCTTGAACTTGGGATTCTTCTGACTCAGCTTTTTGTGTTGCTGGAACAGGTGTGTGCCACTCTGTCCAGCAGAATGAACCACCTTTTAATAAATTACATATGTACACATGATAAATTTCTGTGAGTTTTATTGCCACAGCTAAGAAAATGAGAGTATTAAGTCCACATATATGTATTTACACTCCACTTTTCTCTGGGTTACGTTCTTTCCTTTTGTTTTTATTTCTGAGAATTGTACCTAGATCCTGTGCATGCTAGGCCAGCACTGAGCCACTGAGCTTCACCCAAGCCCTCCCTGGGTGGACTTGAATCCTCCCATATGTCATCCAGAATCCAAGGCCTGGAATCCTTGATCCAATAGTGTTTAGTAAAAATGTCAAGTTAAGGAAGCAGCATTCTGTGGAAAAATGTTGCTGCAGCCAAGTGGATTCCTGTGCAGCTAAATGAGAGCCCTTTTCCTGTTAAGGGAGGTATCAGGGAAGAGAGGGCAATTGATCTGTCTTAAAAAATGTTTGAGTTCAGAAAGTTGTGAAAAGAGACATCATGTTTCCTAGGAGGCAAAAAGGGTATTCAATAGAAAGACATTATTAGAAGTATACAGAAGCTTAGAGCTCATCTCATTCAGTGGTTATCAAATATTTTAACAGATGAAATAGTTTTTCAGCCCAAATCTGGTCTAGCCCGTCAATATTACAAACTGGTCAAAGGTAAGGACTTAGGGCTATGGAAAAGCTCAGAATTGGAAGTAGGGTTTTCCCTCCTCAGCTTTCCTGGAGCTCTGTGCACACCCTAAAACACATCTGTAAAACCCATGGCCTCCTCAAAAACAAATTTAAAATCAGTCACTCCAATTGATGTTGAGGTCACTGAGACACAGAGACAGGATGTGGCTCCCCCTAAGATCTGAAGTGGTTCCCAAGCTGTAGTTCAGGGATTTCACCCTGACCAGCAGCCACTATGCCAGTGCTTTTTTTTTTTTTTTTTTTTTTTTTTTTTTTAAAGAGAGAGTGAGAGAGAGAATTTTAATATTTATTTTTAGTTTTTGGTGGACACAGCATCTTTATATTTTTGTTTTATTTTTATGTGGTGATGAGGATCGAACCCATCGCCTGTACTAGGTGATCGCTCTATCGCTGAGCCACAATCTGAGTCCCTATGCCAGTGCTTTTATCACTAGACGTTCCTATACAGTTCAAGAGAAATGATTTTTATTCTTTCAGGTTATGTATTGTTGCAGTGTCCCAAGAGACAAGGTCCCAAGAGATTAATGCATGCATTAACTTCTATAAGATGTTACCCCAATCCATATTAACTGTGTCTGGCTGAGACTCAAAGGATCTATTAAATTATATCCAGGTTCCTATTAAATCACTACACTAGCAGTAATACCTGGGCTCACCTTCTCCTTAACCCAAATTAACACATGCTCTTAGCGGTCTCCAATCTAAGGCAAGTTCTTGAGATGAACAAGTGACAAGGAAGACAGGAGAGGAGAAAATTATAATAAATGATAGGGTGACCTTCTCACACCACTTGTGGTTTCTCAATTAACCAAAAGCCAGCCAGCTCTACGTTCTGTTCTTTCAGTAATAGGTTTCACCCTCCCGTTTAGTGCCAAACCACACGGGTGCACACACAGACACATACTTTGCTAATCAGATTGGCAGCAAATAGAATTAAACCATTAAGGCAATTAAGTGATTCTTAGATAACATTTGATCAGTTCAATGAAAATGCAAATTCATTCTTCTTTTAGAGAAATAAGTTGATGAAAAGTCATTCCGTGTTCTATAATCTTCATTAACTCTTTTCCAAATAAAGATTGCAGTGTTCCAGGCTCAGAGCTACACAGATGGGACTGATTTTTCCAGTCTTGACTGCATTCTCCTCATCTTTTTGTAACCTGCCATGTTTTTCTGCCTCAGACTCTCAGGCACATTTAGGTGTCTTACAGCCTTTTCCTGTGCCTCAGGGCCAGCTCTCTGACATGGGATGATTCCTGTGACAAACACTCTCAGGCTCTGAGTTCGGACCACCTCTCTCCAGCATCCTGTGGTGGTTGTGGTTGGAGGTTCATGCACTGTAAATGACCACTTGGCTGCCTGTCCTCCTCTGTCATTCTCACACTCTCTGAAGTCTCTCCTCTGTCACTAGCTGAGGGGGGCAATATTGCAGAAATAGGTGCCAGGAGGCACAGATGCAGTCCTTGCATTTCACTCCTGGAGTGTTGACAGCCTTCCCTGAGTCCAAAGTCTGCTGTCACACTGGAAACCTCCTCGAGAACAGAGCAAGTCACAGCCTGTGCCTGTGCCTGTGCCTGTGCCTGCTTCTTCTGCTTCTTGGTATTCCTGCCTTTTGTACTCTAGCTCAGTTACAAACCCAGTGTGTCATCATCTCTGTACTTTTGAAACTATTTTTAAACTGAGGTTTAATCCAGACCTAATGAATCAATATGTCCAAAGATTTAGGGATGTTTTTATTTTCGTTTTTGTTTGTTTGATCAAAGGGCTCACCCAGTCTTTATAAGACTAGATGCCATGTTATCTTTTTCCTCTGAGTTAAGAGATCAGAACACATGTCTGACAGTGATACAGAACATGATCTGTCAGTGATGTGGGAAACACTTGTGGGCTGAGGGTGTGGGTCAGTAGTGGGTTGCATACTTAGCTGACATGCACAAGGCCCTCAGTTTGACCCCCAGCAGCAAAAATTAAAACAAGAGCAAGAAATTATATGGATCTAAAGAGTGTTTTGATGGCCTTGCTGATAAAATAAACACCTCATATGGGTGGTCATTTTATACATATACATTTTGATAGTACTCTATTATACGTGTGTGTGTTTGTGTATAGATGCTTTTGTGTGTTTAAATGTGACGAGAAGCAGACAAACCATGACAAGCAGCTGCCAATTACCATCATGGCCTTGGGCATTGCATAGAGTCCATCTCCTTTTCAGTGTTAATAAAAGATTACAGCCAAGTCATCAAGGACACATGACCTTGGTATTCCTGCCTGCAAAAATTTGAAAGAATTAATGGAAGCATTAATGGAAATACTGTGAATGCTTCTCAGGCATGTCACCAGCACAGATTCACAGGAGGCAGCCTTCAATGCCAATCACCAACATTTGCTTGTAGGAAAGCACATCGCACTTCTTTTCAAGCATTTTAGTGGGGTGGGGGCATTGATCAGCTATGACTTTAGTCAGCTGGCAGTGCCACAGTGTCAACTCTAAAGAGTAGGACTAGTAGCAAGTAGACACACAGCATGGTCAGTGATGCTGTGAAGCCTCATTAATTTGCTAAACAAGTAAGTGTGATCATAAAGGACGTTGCAAAGATTATAAGGGTAGGTTTCACCATGTTGCGTTTAACTAGCTTCAAAAGCATTGGTGCTTGCATGGGTAGTAGGTCTAACCCTGCTCTCTAGCATCTTTTAGCTATTAGAATTGCATTTTGGATGGGGCTGGGGTTGTGGCTCAGCGGTAGAGCACTCGATCCTCAGCACCACATAAAAATAAATAAAGTGAAGGTATTGTGCCTAACTATAACCAAAAAAAATTTTTTTAAAAAAGAATTGCATTTTGGACTTCAAGATAATTCTTTTTTAATCCTTTATATGGACATGTAGCTTTAATTCCTAAATTAGCAAATACAGGCAAAAATTCATCACTCCAACAGTGAGAAAAGAGAGCAAATACAGGTAGCAAAAGATTACTTAGAGAGAGAGAGAGAGACTCTGAAAAAAAAAAAGCCAGAAATCCTTAAAATGAAGGATACAATAAATCAAATAAAAACCTCAAAACCATAACCAACAGACTAGATCACTTGGAAGAAAGAACGTCAGATTGTGAAGACAAAGTAATACAAACTGGAAAATAAAGCTGATCACACAGTGAAGATAGTTAGAAACCAGGAACAGAACATCCAACAATTGTGGGATAGCATCAAAAGACCAAATCTAAGAGTTACTGGGATAGAGGAAGGCACAGTCTCTTCAATGAGATAATATCAGAAAGTTTCCCAAGCATGAAGAACAAATTGGAAAACCAAATACATAATGCCACGACCCCTTGCCAGCAAAGGAAACACGACACAGGATTCTTCCTTCAGCAGTTTATTCAGGCCTTTGTTTTGACATGTCTTTTAGCTTGTTTCTCCCTCTACTCCCGTGTGCCCCAGCCTTAATAAAGCAGATAAAGCCCCAATGCACAACTGCCACGTGGACTTTTCTCATAGGGTGCCAAGTCACAGCATGCCAACTCATTCTGATAAGGAGTTGTTTGTCACAGACTACAGCGGAAACCAGCGCCATCTTGTAATGGCGGCCACAGTACACAGAAACAGCTCACCACAACATAAGGCTTACAGGACACCAAATGTGCAAA
This sequence comes from Urocitellus parryii, assembly GCF_045843805.1. Taxonomy (NCBI): domain Eukaryota; kingdom Metazoa; phylum Chordata; class Mammalia; order Rodentia; family Sciuridae; genus Urocitellus; species Urocitellus parryii. The sequence goes on along the minus strand of NC_135539.1, from coordinate 24,352,396 downwards.
ATTACAATAGATCTACATCAAGGCACATTATAATGAAATGCCTAGCAAACAGAATAAGGATAGAATCTTATAAGCCACAAGAGAGAGAAATCATATCACATATAGGGGGAGACCAATTCGTATCTCAGCAGATTTTTCAACCCAGACCCTCAAATCCAGGAGGTTGTAGAACAACATATACCATGCACTGAAAGAAAATGGATGCCAACCAAGAATCTTATATCCAGCAAAACTAAGCTTTGGATTTGATTATGAAATAAAAACCTTCCATGATAAACAAAAGTTAAAAGAATTTACTACTAGACAGCCTGTACTACAGAACATCGTCAGCAAAATGTACCCTTTCTTGAACCCATGAAGTTTGGTGTTTAAAGACATGAGGCCTTTGTCAGGTCCTAGAGAGGGGATGTTTCTTTGGGTTGTTCTTTCCCAGAGCTTCTACCCACCCTCCTTCCCACCCTGCTATAATCTGGTAACTAATAACTTTTCAGTCAGTCAACATAGATTATTTTTGAGGCTTACATTTTTACAATTTTCATAATGGATGATATTTAGATATTTATTTTAATGTCAACATACATTTAAAAACCCTGCCATCTCAAATCCCAAAAGTAGAGATTGACAGACATTTCTAATATTTATTTATAGAGCTCCAGTGTTTGTACAGTATCCTGAAAACCAAAGGCATTGATTAGGTTTATAGAAATTGCAATAAGTCTCAGCCATACTAAATTGGATTGAATATTGTAACTTGTTTTAGTCATTGAAAGACGCAATTATTTCCAGATATATATGTCTGCCACTGCCTGTCTTCTTGAGTTAGTATCTTGCTTCCACTTCCTGTCCTCTCTATCCCCAGAACTCCTCTTTAAATCTTCCTGGCTCTTGCTTTCATCCTCTGGCCATCTACCCGCCATAATGCAGTGTGGTTCAGAAGTAAAACCACCAGGTCGTGTCAGCATGCGGTGTGATTTTCAAGGTGGCTAAACTAGGGGTTTTGATTAAGGACATCAAAGTCTCACAAATTAGGTGGGATTGAAGGGCAGCCTCTCAGGCTCATCCTTTCTCTGCTGCTCCTGACTTTGCCTGCTGCACTGAGCACCTCTTGTGCCTGGGAGAGCGTGCATGCCAGCACGCAGGATGTGTGTGCCTGCATATACATGTGGGACGGCCCTTTTCTGAAGATCTTCACTTGGCTGTTATTTTTGCCCTGTCCTGGTATGTATTTCCTCTTTTCTTTGAGCTCCCCTATTCCTATGCAGAGAAAGTCATCTGTGAGGACACTCTCATGTAGGAATGAACTCTCTGAAGACAAGAGAAATCTCCTCACAGACTCGCAAGTGGGAAAGGACGCTGCAGCGCGTACTTATGCACGGGCACTGCCATGTGCTCAGTCGTGTGGAAGCAGAGAGGATGACGGGCGTCCACCTGCAGTCCTGGTAGAGGGTGATGGATAGCCGCTGCTTCTCCCTCCTGTCTTCTAGAGGCTTCTGGCCTTCCAGTTGGTACCTTTTGCAGCCCTTTACTCTCCTCCCCTTATCAGGGGCTCCTGGGATCTATAATATGCTTCTATTGATTACCTGCAGAGGGGCAGAAGCATTTTCTGATTGGTACTGCTGATGGCTGATCCCCAAGTGAGTACCTCTGTGTGGAAAGGTGCTGAGGATGATCTGGCAGCAGGGAGGGTCACACTTGTATGTGACAGTACACACAAGCACAAGTGCGCACAGCCCTGGGTACACACACACACACACACACACACACACACACACACACACACACCCGCTCTCAGGATCCTGCTGCAACTCCCAGAGCTTGATGCATTGCCTTTCTGGCCTTCGTGGTTTTCTTTTGACCGCACTGCTCTCATTTGGATTGCTAGCCCAGAACTTCAGGGGAAAGACAGACTCTATCTATTCCAGAACCCGCTGGGTTACAGCAGTTGTAAATAGAAGACACCCCAGAAAATGCTGTGTGACTCAAGAACTGAAGAGTTCACCTCCTGGCCTCCATTTCCTCCTTCTGCATTGCTCATGTCTTCTCACTGCCACCACAGCTTTACTGGTGACCCAACGTCTCTCTTCCATTTCCCTTGAGCAAGAACTGTGGAAGCATGTATTTTTTTCCTCCCTTTCTTTTTTCAGGTATATAGGTTACCACTTTCTTTTCCTCTGGCTGTGGTGGGACATAGGTAGGAGAGGTAGCAACACCTTTTTATGCCCCAACACATCCTTTGACTAGGTCTTGCTTTCTGTCTCTGACTACCCCCTAGCCTGTCCTCACGGCTGAGCAGTGACCCGCTGTTGCAGTGCCGTGCCACTTGCACACCCTGCATAGCTGCTGCCATCATCCTGCCCGAAGTACAGGAGTCCCAGCAGGTCATGCTGTGAGCCAGAAAGCCCTTTCTCACTCGGTGTTGTCCCCGTTTTTCTCACTCCTTACACCAGGGTATTGAAGCCCTGCTCTAAGCATCATAGCAGGATGGAGGCTTTTTCCTGTAAAGACCCAGATTACAAATGAGGAAATTGAGACCAAGGAGCCATGGATGATAGTGTCAACTAGACTGCTGGCCAGGATTTATTTAGCCACCTTCAAATTACACTTCACTGTCTGTATCAGTGGGATCCAAAGGGCCCCCATGAGGCACAGTTGCCATGGAAGGCCGCAGTGGAGTCCGCATCAGTGCTGGTGACGTTTTATTTGAGATGTGTTGATGGAGTGAAGCTGGGGAGGTCTGGAGGTGATGCTCAGTTCTGGGCTGAGTGCTGTGTGAACATCCTCCCCAGATGTCTTTCAGTAAAGCACAGGAGGAAAAGCTGCTGCTGTGAAGGCAGGGCTGGTTCCTGCAGAAAGACCAGCCGAAGAAAGCAACACCCAGAGTCTCTCTGTGACTAAGAGGCACTGGTCTGCTGATCAGGGACAGTGCAGCTGCATGCTAGAGATCTTAGAAAGTGCAGAATGTTGTTTCAAAGAAAAATTAAAATTGCATTCATTATGAGATCAATATTAATATTTCCTTTAATATTTTATTGTATAACCATTCTAGTCTTCCTTTTCTGTGTCTCAGATAAACTTTCTACAGGGTCACTATTTTTCAATAGCCTGATTTTTTTTAATGACTGTGTAGTATCCTTCTTCATTGATAATGCCATAATTTGTCTACTCATTTTAAGATATTTGGATTTTTCCCAATTCATCATTGTTACAAGTAATGTTGCATCTCAGTGGTTATTTCTTTGAAATATATTACTTGCAAAATTATTCAGTAGAAGGAAATGAATCCCTTTTAGAATGTGCTGTAGATTGTCAGATTTCACTTTGGAAAGTGGCCCAGTTCATATTACCACCAGTAAGATCTGAAAACAAAGATGTTGTGTCTGCCAAAAACTAAAAAATAAATATTAAAAAATTCTCTCTCTCTCTCTCTCTCTCTCTCTCTCAAAAAAAAAAAAAAAAAAAAGATCTGAAAGGTCCCACTGAAAACTCAGTTATTTGTGTCTCCCTTTTAAAAAAAGACATTTCACCATCTAAAAGCCAGTTCTTATGTATGATTTATAATAATGTAGGTTCACATCTTTTAGTTCATAAAAATATTGAATTTGGATTCTCTCCAATTTCCCTTTTAATAGAAAAGCTTAAGTTTAGTAAAAAAAAATTCTACTTAATAGTTTTATTGAGTAGAGAAACATACTTTGATTTCTAAATTTTCATGACCAATAACATAAACAATTAATTAATTAAATCTTTGTAGAAACTTGAAAAATGCAGGGATTTAGTTAGACTGTTAAATAATGGAAATGACCACTGACAGGAAAGGTGGACTTTAGACAGTATACATTATCATACAGCTAATTTCTCATTATTTCAAGCAGATGTCAGTTATATGACTTAAAAGCCTTTAAAATATATATTCAGCTAGTGAATATAAATTATCACATTTGGGAACAATTTTAGTAAGAAACACATGAGTGTAAAACTAGTAAGCAGTGAAATGCTAAACAAGATGCCAGACACCTGGGCCAAGAGAAACCCACGGGGAGAGACCTTGGGCAAGTTTCCTGCACTCTCTACCCTCCTCCCCCCACCCCAAAAAAGGAAATTTGTTTTTATTTTCCCTATTCCAGTTTCACTGTGTTATCTATTGAGATGAGACATGACAGTTCATCAGAATGGACAGTGTCTCCCTGTCACTCCCCATTGAGAAGGAACCCTGAAGAGCCTTGAGCAGATGTTGAACCCTGGGGAGGGACCAGACTTTCAGTTCAGCTTCAAGAGAAAGGGGACCTGTGCTCACCATTATTTTTGTTGGTAATAACCCAGTGCAATAGATAGCTCTTCACAGGCCATTTCTTTCTTTCTTTCTGTCTTTTTTTTTTTTTTTATGGTACTGGGGATTAAACCCACTGAGGAACATCCCCAGCCCTTTTTATTTTATTTTATTTTTTTAATTTTGAGTCAGGGCCTTGCTGAGTTGCTGAGGCTAACCTTGCCTGCAATCCTCCTGCCTCAGTCTCCTGAATTGCTGGGATTACAGGTGTGAGCTACCATGCCCAGCTTTACAGGCATTTATGTATGTAGTTGATAATACTTCTGTAAGTCTCTGCAGGTTTGACTGGATATAAGACAGAACTTAAAATTTTTTTCTGCATGATCCTGAGACCACTAGACCACTAGTTCTCATTTTTACCTCTCTGAAAACTAAGATTTGCTATGAGTTTGACTAAGTTATTACCTGTCAATCTTCTTAACCAGTGAAAGATTAAAAAAGATAAGTGGGTAAAATTATCTTAGGAATGTATTTCCAATGCATATTTTTGTTGAAGTTTATCATGTTGTTTAGGCAACTAACAGATATGAATAGAAAAACTATTCACTATGGATGATACTTAGCTCAACAGCTTGTTTTGAGGACACCAACATATTTGGTGGGTGGAGGGGTTGGCTGGGATTAGCATGCCAGGTTTACCACTGTGCTATACCCCAGCGCTGTTGCTTTAAAATATATAAAATGATCATCTATTTTACAAAGTAACAGTGTTCCTTTTTCATGTAACAAAACTAGACAGTTCAGAATTTAATGGCATTCAATAGCCATCAACACAGACTAGCACATGATTTTCAGATTTTCAGCCACATCAGTCATTTTGAAATTGTCACCTGAGCATCATTAAGCACCTGAATGCAAGCATCCAGGATGGTGACTGTAAAGATTTCTGTTTGCTTCTGACTTTAAGGATGGAGGTGACAACTTTGACACTTTGTTATAAAAATGAAACACCTCAAATGCCATCTTGCCCTCATGAAGTACAGAAATGCCCACAGGTAATTGTTTAAAGTTATAGCTGTCACCTGAGGCAGAAGGATCACAAGTTCAAGGCCAGCCTCAGAAACTTAGCAAGATCCTGTCTCAAAAAAAAAAAAAAAAAAAAAACATTTTAAAAGGTGGGGGATGAGGATGTAGATCACTGGCAAAGCATCCCTGAGTTTAATCCCAGTAGAGAGTAATAATAATAATAACTAGAGTTACCAAGGGCAGTGGCCCCAGCCATTCAGGAAACTGAGGCTGAAGATAACTTGAATTCAGGAGTTTAGAGCAAGCTTCAGCAGACATCATCTCTGAAACGGATACACACACACACACACACACACACACACACACACTCTAAAACAATAAGGGGGAGGGAAGAATAGAAGTTTATTAGATTAGACGGGGAATGAAGGGAAAGGAGAGGGGATGGGAATAGGAAAGACAATAGAATGAATCGGACATAACTTTCCTATGCTCAAACGAATTCACTACCAGTGTAACTCCACATCATGTACAGCCATAAGTATGGGGTCCTAATTAGAAGAAGTTATACTCCATATATGTATAATATGCCAAAGTACTGTCTATTGTCATGTATATCTAAATTTTAAAAGAAGAAAACAATATATAGATACAGTGTCTGGTCAAGTATTTATTATGTGCCAGATACATAATCTAGTTTTGCATGCATTTTCTGTGTGAACCTCACTTAACCTCACAACTTTGCATGTCAGATGTCATTATCGGCTGTGTTTTCAGGGATGTGGAAGCCAAGGCAGAGACTAAATGCCATGAGCAAAAAATGACACAAGAGAAGACTTCAGTTCTTCTTCCTACATTCCTCCTCCTCATGCACTTCCTTGCAGTAACCCAGACTTCACTGACAGCAGTTTAAAATCTATGCAAATGCTCGAACAAGATCTCCGTTGATGCACCATGAAATATAAGGTTCAACCTTAGCCCTAAAATAATTTTTTTAGGACAAGAGTCAGCAAAATATTTACAACCAGGCATGGTGGTGCAGGCCTGTAATCCCAGCAGTTTGGGGGGCTGACGCAGGAGGATTGCAAGTTCAAAACCAGGCTCAGCAAAAGCGAAGCACTGAGCAACTCAGTGAGACCCTGTCTCTAAATAAAATACGAAAAGGGCTAGGGATGTGGCTCAGTGGTAAAGTACCCCTGAGTTCAATCCCCAAAAAAGAAAAGATACTTACTTTTGAGCATAACCACAACTCAAAGAGTTATTGAGTTAATCATAGAAAGTACTCCTGACTAAGTAAACAAAGTAATCTATCAAATACTTCAGTCTTCTCTGTCTGCATGTTGTAATGTAATTAAATAAATAAATTGCCTACACACACATATTTGCTTTGTCATAGAAGTGTTGAGTTTTAAATGAGATTAATCCAAAGTCTCTTGCTTAGGTGACATGGTTTGTTTTGATGTCCATAACCATGAGTTTCGTTTTTTGTTTTTTTTTTTTTTTTCCCTATCAAGGAGATAGCTTTATTTTCATAATCTTACTGTTTTAAACTACTGTTCCAGTATCTAGGTTGACTTTTGTCCCTAACATAAAGTAGCTATTTAATTTTTTTTCCTTTCAAAAGGACCTAAATTTTATTTATTTTTACATAACTCAATGAATACTTACTGATAGCAAGTGAAACTTAGCTAAGATTACGTGTCTGTCACGCTGATCTTGCCAAGCTTTGCTTGGATTGAAGGCTTTCAGGCATGCAAGGGCCAGCTCAGCCCCTTGTTAGCAGAGAGGGTGACAGTTCATCTTTCTTTGTTCCAAAGGAAGAGAAAGAGATGACGGAATGATGATAGTGAAGTCCTGGGGCCCCAGCAGTCTTTTAAATGCTTCTAGTACAAACACACTCCCCAGCATTTCTGGGGATGGGCTTGAAAGATAAAAAGAATGTCTGTAGCCTCGAGGGTATTAATCCTAAAACATAGAATATTTAAAGAGCACAGTGACCACTTCTTCTATGTTGTCCATTTCTCAGAGGTAGGCTGAGAAGGGTTTATTTTTAAATAATAAGACTAGTTGTTTAAAAGTGTCACTAAAGTTAACCCATGGATTACCATAAAGTATTGAACTGAGATTATAATTTCTTAACCAGTTATCATCAATAGGCTCTTATATAATGAAGAGACAGATTTAGCCTTAAATTAGTTGAAATATGCAAACTTTAGAACAATGTTTAACCTATATTCAATGCTCTATAATATTACCTCTACTTTAGTTCAAAGCTGACATGTCCTGGCACAAGTTTGTCTGTCTTTTCTCAGACATAACCAGAAAATGTCTGTGTCATACGTATTTGGAAAATTTTTCTATAGTTGAATATGTAGATGAAGCATATTGATGTTCCTTTTGGCTAAAAACAAGAGGTGACAAATAATGAATAGTCAGGGCGGGTGAGCTTTGCCTCTTAGGTCTATAGGAGTGCACTGAGTACTTTTCACGGAGGCATACCTTCAAAGAGGTCTCAAAGACACTTTGGGGACAGTAGTTACAGGGTAGTAACAATCACATTGTAATTATTGTGACTTGTGTAGAACTTTTGGAAGCCTTTCAGCATTTCCAATTGCCCTGTGAGCACTACATGGTTCAGAACTTTACATTTGGATGTGGAAAAGCTTTCATATGTGGGCTTAGAGGTGAGCCTGAGCGGGACCCAGGCTGACTTGAGGGGAGTGTGAAAAGAGCCTGAAGCTGGGCCAAGTCCAGGCAGGAAGCCACAGTGGCGGCCTGAGACCTCTGCTGTCCCCTGTGCCCCTACCTCTCCCTGAATTCTCACGTTCAGAAGACACAGGGCAAGAGCATCAGGTGCAGTACAGCACGAAGCACAGTTTCTTCTGCTCAACCTGCAGAAGGTATGTTTCCCTCAGAGCACTTGTCATGCCAAGATGATTTCATTCTAACACAGGTTGGAGGAATGTTAATACAGGAAAAGGAGCTGCATCTGAAGTAAAAGAACAAGCTTCCTTCTGCATCAGCACTTTTGTTGGTTTCCACATGAAACTGAGGATCAGCTGGGGGTGGGGCTCATCGGTGTGCTTTCCTAGCATGTGTGAGGCCCTGGGATCCCCCTGCAGCATGGCTAAATAAATAAGCAAAACTAGGTTCACTCAGCATCGACTCTATCTTATCCGGTAAACCCTGAAATTCCAAAGGCAATGTCACACTTGTGCCGCTGCACAGGCCTACTGCTCTGCGGTTTGTGCTGGAAGCCCACCTCTCTCCCAGACTCCAGTTGGTAGTTTGTGAATGAAGGGAGTTGCCAAGCTTGTTGACTTCGCATTGTCACCATCTGTATCCTCAATGGTGTATACCTCATGGGTTGTGAGGATTAAGGAGATGGTGTGTGGACACCCGGAAGCCCTTGTGGGGTCTTGGAGCACTCAGCTCTGGGTGGTCATCCACATAACTTTGCATCAAGACTAAACCTAATGCTCATTCTGTGTCTCCCCTCTGCATTTTTGTTTCCCAAACAGTTGATACATCTTATTGCCGAAGAACATTTTTAAAGCTTTCTTGGTGTTTTGGTACTTCTGATGTGGGTGATCCCAATGTGATACAATTCTTTGAAAAGTGGTGCTGAATTCTGTTTCTTGGGCTTGTAGAAGATCTCTTAAGAGAGTTAGAATAAGGACATGACTGTTCTTAATCCAGTCTTAACCTTTTCTCCATGAGTGATTTCTGGTAATCTCATGTCTGGAAACCCAATTGTTTTAGAAGGACCCCTTCAGCTTACCTGAACTTAGAGAAGTGGTGGGGATGGGGGGCAGTTATTAAAAGAAGATGTGGTTAGAGAGGAGGTTGGAGCAAATAAAAATGGAGTGTGGAAAGCCAAGTCAATGTTTCTGGGGCTGAGGACGCACCAGGTGGACAAGAGAAGTCTGAACTGACATGGCAGATGTCTTCTCAGCCTCTGCTTTCTTACCGAGTGGGGTTTGACTTTCGTGCTTAATATTTTTTAATTTGCATCTATCATTAGTGCTAGTGTACACATCTTCAAGTTGCATATGTTTTAAAAGCAATTAAATAAGATGCCAGTGTAAAGATTAGTCAGGGTCAGTTAGAGACCCTTTTAAGAATTTCTAGGTCTCAGTAAAGAATGTTACTTTTTCTTTCTTCCCTATGCCCAGCCTCCCCAGAAATAAAGAGTAAAGACATGAAGTCTATCTTCTCCCTTTTGTCAGTTTAAGTAAAAAGAGCTTTTGCTTCCCTTTTAATAGTAGAATTTGTGTGTTTTAGTATAGGCAGTGGCTTGGCCTCAAGCTGAGTTTAGATCTGAAAAGATGAGAATATTAAAGCTTGTCAGCCCACAAACCAATTAAGTATTTCTAAGCTGACAGAAAGTGGGGTGGAGTTCTTTTTCTTTTCTCCACCAATACACCTCACAATAAAAAAGAAATCAGATCAAATAGACAAACTCTTTGTAAAGGTGGGACTGAAAAGTGGGTGATAAGAAGAGATGGGCCAACACTGAGACCAGAATGTAGGCCAGAAACTCGGAGTTCACCGTCCAGTGGGACTTCTTGCCACAGCAGGAATTTTCTGCGTGGTCCAGTCTGGGGGCCACAAGACACCTGGGAACGGATAACTGGTGTAACTAGGATCTGAATTTTAAATTTTATTTAATTTTAATGCATTTAAAGTTAACTAACCACATGTGGCTAATGCCTCAGACAGTACAGGACTAGAAATATCTTTATAGTAACACACATTTCCATATACCAAAAAACTGCCGAGGAGCATCTGATTGCTGTAGTTATGAATGGTTGATTTGGGCCTGAAAGAAAGTCCACGTTGCTGTCCCGTGGAAGATAATTAGACTTGTTGTTCCAAAGGAAAAGAATAAGACCACTTAGGAAAAATCACAAGGGTAACTTATTCAGGCTTAGCATAAAAAAAAAGCTTCCTGGGGCTGGGGCTCAGCAGTCGCACACTTGCCTGGCATGTGTGAGGTACTGGGTTCGTTTCTCAACACCACATATAAATAAATAAAATAAAGGTCTATCAACAACTAAATTAAATACACACACACACACACGTATAATATATAAATATATATATATATATATTTTTTTTAAAGCTTCCTTTCAATTAGTCAAATAGAATTCTGTCCAGGCATCCTAGTGTTGAGAAATCCCCAGTGCCAAGAATGTTCAGCGTTAGGCTTCGTAGCAGTTTGGCAGGAACCTAAGCTCACTGTATCTAAAATGAAGATACTGACACTGGTCCCATCTTCCCCACACACGTCTCTTGTTGCATCAAAGATTCAATGAAATACTGTTTTTATAAAGGCTCTGCAGCTCTCAGGATATTTAAATAAGCCTATTAATAGGCTAAATACAGTAATTAAAGGACTTTAGGTATTTTCTGTTACTTTAAGACTGTTTGTTCTAAAATAAGCAAAAAGCTACTCTTTGGGACCTGAAGGAGAACTCCATTGTTTTGACAGTAAATCTGCCTCTTTGTGACTGTGGCAAGCAGCACTGGCCCTTTCATCATTGATTTCAAACATATCAGGGATTACTTCATCTGGAGAAGCTGAAATTGGCACACTAGCCTTTCCAAACACCCAGATAACTCCTGTCAATAAGCAAACTGAGAAACTCATGGTAGTTTGGCTGTGGTAGATGCTCTCATTGCTGAGATACCTAGTTAGTACTTGTAGCATCAATCAGACTTGGGACCTGCTGGGTCCTACTGTTGAATGTAACAGATTAATGGGAAAGGAGCCTTGTAGGTAATGTCTCAGCAGTGACCTTAAATAGCAAAGAATTTCCACCAGCCTCATGAACCAGACATGGTGCAGAATTCATTGGCCCTGCTTGTCCTCCCATGGAGATTTGGAGATGGCAGGGCTGTGGGTGTGGAGCTCAGCCACCCAGCGGTGGGGCTACTGCTGACATAAAGAGCTCCCATGGAATTCATTAGCTACATTTTAGCACTGGAGCTTGCATCTCTACTTAGTAGGAGTGATGGTTCAGAAAGATAATGATGGCCCTTAGGTTATTCTTGATAGACCGTTCTTTCTTTTTAAGCAGGACTTTTCCTTGTCCTTTTTCTTGTTAAAATGGGAAGTGCAGAGTGCTCTCATTAGGATGTAGGCCCTGAGCTTTCAAGGACATGAAGTGCTTTCCTTCCCTTCCTTTTCCTACTGCCTTTCCCTTCCCAGGCCTTCCCCTGCATTTTGAGTAGACACACAGTTACCTTTACATGGACGATTGCATACTAATAAAAACTACAAATAAGGAGCATCAAACAGCCCCTATTGCGCTAATTGGCCTTTGGACTCCTACAGACTTCTCTCTGGAGAATAATACTATCTACCCAACGCAGAGCTGCGGCATTGCATCTCAGCCCTGTTTCATGGATGGCTGTCCTCATCTGTGGCAAGTGTGCACACGTAGACATTCCTGCACTTGCTCTCCTGCCAGCCCTGATCACTGTGTACTTAGGTGGAGTTGCTGGAGAACCCAGTGCTCCATGCTAGTTGGGTCTGACACGCATCACTCCCTCTGCTAGGCCCTGGTGCTGGGACACTTTCATTTTCACAGTCCTTATGTTTTTGATCTTGGTGTTCCTCTCATCTTAAACCCTCCAGTCCAGACTTTCCCATCACATGCCACTATCTGTAGATACTGTACCAGGAATATCAAGGAAGTCCAAAGATCCTCCTTGACTTCCATTTCCTATATTCACATTTTTTGCTGGAATTGCTATGTGTGCATAATTTCTCCCTCTGGTGTCCGAGAAATCATGTTCCTCCCCTTCCCAAGCTCAGGACATGCTCTGCAACCGACCCTTACTGTCTCCTCCATGGCTTCACACGTTGGTCATTCCTTTCCCTGCCTCTATACGCTGTCCCTTTCCTTCACTCTCAGCTTATGAACTTGAGCAAGTTTTATCTAATCTTTTAAACATGAAAAAAAAATAAACCTTACCACCTTTCCCTTCCTCTCAAAGCCAGGGGATTCTGTACCTGCTGTCATCCTTTGTAACACCTGAATGAATGGTTCCCATGCCCCATTATGTTAATGAAGTGACTCCTTCCTGCCCACCAGTGACTTTCTCATCACAGAGTCCAGCAGACACTGGTAGCACCTGCCGCGTCCAGCTGCTCTTCCTGGGTGCCCTCTCTCATCCGAAGGTTTCTCGACTGCCCAGGCCTCAGGCCCAGCCTTTGCAGGATGTCTCTCAGGTTCTCCCCACCTCTGTACATATTTAAGAAGGTTGTTGTTAGTTGAGAATGTTCCTTAGCAGCATGGCTGTGTGAATCAGGGAGACCCAGATTCAGGTCCTCTCCACTACTTGCTGAGCTTTGAGGATGTAATTTTTCTGCATGTTTTCTTGTACTTACTTTGGAGGCTCGGGTTGGCCATCAGGTGCCGACTGTTCAGCTGGCTCCCCATCACTGCTGCTGCTGTGCTGTCCCCCATGGCTGCGCCCTCACGCTTTTCAGCCCTGTCCTCTCAGGAGCCCAAAGGCCGCCTCTTCTCCACCTGCTGGACTCCTTTTCTCAGTGGAAAGCACCGTTCCTTCTGGCACAGTCGGCTCTCTTCTCCCCACCCAGCAGCACCCATCTCCAGCCACCTCCTTTCCTTGCCCTCCTGCCGCTCAGTTGACAAGCCATGTCCATCTTAGCCCCTGGAGTCTTGGGTCTGGACCTTTCTTTGACCCTGATGTAACTGTCATGGTGAAGATTCCTCTTACCTTCAACTTAGATGAATATCCTAGTCTCCCAAATGCCCCATCCTGTTCCACTGTAAACCGTCTTCCAAACACTATACATCTGGTCCCGTCAAGTGTGTGCTCAGACTTCTCTGTATGGCACTCTCCTATTCCATATCAGCTTTTGGCTGAAGGTTCCATAGCCAAACTGTTGCTAGAGGTAGAAGGAAAAGAAGATTGGCACCTCCAGAGTTGGAACTGGGTGTGGCATGTGGTAAAGCAGAGTGGGGAGCGTGATGAGCGTAGAGCTGGCTGGCTAACAGTGGTTGACTCAGCCCCTGCTGGCTCCTGTGGGTGTATCCCACAGGACATCATAGGACAGATCTGACTTGATGGCCAGTGTTTACTGCAGCCTGTTTAAAGAGGGACATGGACAAGCAAGTAGGGATCTCTGCTGGGCATCCACTGCCCCTTGCTCCACAGAGCAGTTTAAAGTTAGCCACCGTGTTTCTCCTAGCCATGGTTAATGGGGCTGCCTCCACAGGTGTTTTGATCCTAAAGAGACAATTGTAGATGAACTTCAGAGGGGTTTGTTGCCAAATCTAGTGCAAGACTGAAATTGGGTCTCTGAAAAAAATCATGCTATTTTGTAATGCAGGTCTTTGGTGGACTCCTGAAAGCATACTTGCTGGTGTCTCTGGATTTGGGTTTTAGGTTTTGTTGTTTTCCTCCTATATCTCACACCCTCTCACCCACCCCTGACCTCAGTACTCCTGGCAAGAAAGCAGTGTTGTTTCTGTATTTGGCAGCATGTTCTGTAGTGAAAAGAGGCCAGTGGAAGGGAATGAGTGTGAGTGACAGATCCCCAGGTAATGCTGCGGGGGAGCACTTGATCTGACCTGTTTGAAGCTGAGAACTTGCCACGTCACACTGGAATGGTTGCTGCTGGGCATGGCTTTCATCCTTGTTTATTCTTTCTTTATTTATTTTTTTTAGCTTTCTTAAATTTTTTCACAAATGGATACTTTTTCCTGTATATATGTGTGTCTGTAAGAGCATTTGTGTTTTTTTTTTTTTAATGTTTCTTCTCATGGCAGAGTAGGGTTGTAACCTTTTTAAGCAGATTGTAAATTTTAATGAACCCATCATTTGCTTTGGAAAGGATATGTTTTCAGATAGTGAAGAGTAATTTCACTATCTGCAAGAATATTGTAGAGAAAATAATAACTAATATCTTGAGCACTCACCACATGGTAGACACCATTTTAACACCTTATGTATTAACTTGTTTGATTTCCAGGAGGATCTGTTACAACTGGTTTTCTCTGACATTTGAAGACCCTAAACGAGGGCAGTTAAGTACTGAGATGGCTCACTTAGTGAGAGATCCAGGACTCAAACAGGCAGAGGTCTATGGTGTTTATCTGGCTACTCTCAGGTCCAGGGGACATGGGCATGGGGCCCAAGGAGCCCAAGAATTTTTCCTGGGCCAGTACCCTGCTTGACGTAAAAGGTACCCAGAACATGGCCCCTGCCTTCAAGGTCTTTACTGTCTGAGAAGGTGGCTAAGCCTTTCTGGGTCACTCATGTATCTCCATTGGTGAGCACAGTGATAGGAGGTGTTCAAGGAAGTATTGCTTGAACTGATATATGTTTTTAAAGGTTAATATAAGTTGTGACTTGTCAAGGTTGAACCATAATCATGTGACAATAAAAGGGAACTTGAGACTTCCAAAACATAGTGGCTATGAGTTGCTACCTTTGGAAATCCCAGCAGGGAAAAACTTGTGGTGCTGGTCAGGTCAGACTCTTTCCAGGTGTGTGTGGGGTCGCCCACCTCTCGTAATTCATGAATCTCTCATATGCGTCACATGGAGCTTTTCTTGCTGGAGAATCATCAAATGAATTCTTTCATAGTGTGTTGTTGTGGAAGAAGGGTGGTGAGGTTGAAGAGGATGGAAAAGAAAATGGATAACTTCCAGGTAGATCATTAGACAGAATTAGAAGGATACTGTACAGTGGCCAGTGTGGTGAGCAAGGGCAAGTCATAATGGTCCTACAGTCTTAACCCCTTAAAAATTATGAGCTTACAGGTTAGAGGGAAAGACTTACTAAGCTTTCATTTGGGGTTATCTGGATTGAGATTGGGAAAGGGATTTCAGGCTACCTAATGCCCGTAATACCACCGTCCACCTTAGGTTGTTAATTCTTTAAGCATTGGGCTGGGAGTTCTCTGTGGCCTTCTGGGTGTTGACAACACAAATAAAGGACGAGGGATTCAAGTGGCATGTTGGCTGTTTGCAGCTAGGGTGCTGGAGAATGGTTCACAAAATGTCGGAAGGCGGCATCCAGCTTTGCTAGAAAGTGTTCAGAGGAGTGAGACACAGCCTCTGGCTCTCTTAAACACTTTACTGCCATCATCCTCCTGGAACTGCTGCATTAGGTACCTCGTGTTTGATTTGAACTCTGTGTTTATGCTGATGGAAATGCATTATGCCCGTCGATGCCACTTTGGTGCTGCTGGGGCAGAAAGTGGGCATGTATGTGCTGTCTCCACGAAGCATGACTGAGGGGCATTGTAAAAGGGCCTCCAGGGAGTAGCCTAACGTTTCAAAAGATGTATAGAACAAGTGTCCACTTACGTTTAGGTTTTATAGAACATTTCTCTTCTATCTTTCATGTCAGCAAGAGTTTCTGAGATTTAAATAAATAAAACTTGTTAGAATGTAAAAATGTCAAAAAAATACAATATATCAAGTTACTACTGAAAGAATTAGGCGATCCCCTTCCTGCTGCCTCCTGGACAGAGACAGCTTCACTGTAAGGCTCTGTGTTCTGTAACAAGCCAAGGGATGTGTGTGTCGGGCACTTCCAGATCTGGTCTTTTGCCTTAATGGAAGAAGTCAGGTGAGGGCGCAGAACAGAAAAGTTAATAACAGCCGATCCTTTTTTTTTTTCTTCTCTTAGAAATCTCTCCACCCAGTGAAATTTGTGAGATTTTTAAAAAATAGTTTCAAACACATTAAGTAGGATTTACTGTGGTAAGACAGGGAGAAGTAATCAAATCCAGGAAAACCTTGAACTTCACAAAGTGCTTGCAAAGTACCTCCTTTGTTTATTGCTCTAGGTTTCTAGTCAAAACAAAATAGAGCGTTTGCCAAGCTCAGAAGGTATACTTGTTCAGTCTGCATTACTCTTCCTGGCCCTCCTAGGGCCCGTAACTCCCATCTCCCTAGGAGCAAATGTCCATTGAGTGAATTGGCTTGGAAGGTGGCTTTGGGAAACATTGCACAGACAACCATGATAAATTACAGTGTGGTGCCTTGATCACATCCTTCCTTCTGAGTAACTGGCTCTTGGTCTGAGTAACTGGCTCTTGAAAATTGCCCTTATGGAGTCTATATAATCCTGAGGAAGCCACCAAAATAAGTAAACTAAAATTTTAAAAAATTATCTTATTCAATAGGAAGACCAGATTTACCCTAAGACTTGCCTACTTATGCCTTATCCCTTCTCCAGGGATGAGATAATAAGGATACCAGATTATCAGCAGTGACACCAGCTGAGTGCAGAGAAGCACTAAACAACTTATAACAGCTCCCTTGATTTGGATCCTTGCTAGTGTATCTTAACATGGTGACCTTCCATGTCAATGGCTAGATACCCAGCACTAGTCTAAATGCTTTACTTATGATAACTGTGTTTAATCATCACAGATTTGTGACACAGGTAGTATTAGGGGTGAGGAAACAGGAGCTGGCGGAACTCACAGTTGGTGGAGCCGGGATAAAAGTCCAGTGCTATGGGGGCTGTGGTCCTTTTGTTCTAACCACTGGCAGCTGGGCCTCCTTTAGTATGGCATACCCTTCCAGGCCTCTCAGCACCAGATGTGCACATATAAAGCCTCAAAATCACCATCAGCCCCCAGGAGCACAGTACTGAGGACATGAGTCTCCTGGTCTTCCTGGTGTGGCTGCACTGATTAATGTACCTTTTGGCTTCTCACCATGGCCCCTTCTGTTTGGATTTGGGGGTAAATGACCAGACCTGATTTGTTAGATCCCCAGAGTCAGGCTCTGGCCTGGGACTGCCACAACATTATTTATGAAATTAACAGTGTCCTTGTGGCCTAAGAAAGTCGGTCCTTTTCTGCAGTAGAACTTTTCAGGGAGACCGTTGAGAGGATGCAGGGAAGTCTCACTGAGGACAAGTTCAGAACACTCAGTTCACCTTGTGGAGGGGCTTCAGCAATGCATTGCTATGTATATTATTTTTCATGTTGTATGAGCAAAGACTTAAAATCATTCTCTCTCCCTGCTCATGGGGAAGGTGAAGAATTTACAGGAGGAAAGACCCCAAAAGCGTCTCAGGCTCAGCCTTTCATTTTCTACAAGAGGAGAGTGAGAACCATGGAGAAAAACTCACCTTGCTGAAGGGAAGTAAGCCCCGGGCCCCTGTCCCTTCTCTTCTGCTAAATCATGCTCGGCTTCTGGCACTCAGAGGCTACTGGGATTGAAGCGGGGAGGACATGAGCATCTGAGAGTCCTATGTCCTCACTCCCAGGGACCCAGAACAGGTTTAACATATTGGGGTCCCATATAAGAAATTATTTGAATTATTCTTCTCATGTAAAGTAGTGATCAAGGCTGAAACTCACCATGGTCAAGCACAGGAATATGTGGGGAGGGTGGTGGGCATGTGTGCTGCCTCCAGCTCTTCATTCCTCCCATGTCTTAGGTCAGCGGTTCACTGTAGCTATTGTTACCTCTGTTTAGTTGACGGAAAAAGAGCTCAGCCAAATCTTGTGTTCAGTCTACTCAGAAGGTAGAATGAGAAAATATTTTAAGACAATTAAGAATAAACATGGCCACCCACCCTCACCCCCAATTAGATTCTGAAAAACTAGACTTAGAAAACAGAGTCCTTGGGCTGGGGATGTGGCTCAAGCGGTAGTGTGCTCACCTGGCGAGTGTGTGGCCCGGGTTCGATCCTCAGCACCACATACAAACAAAGATGTTGTGTCTGCCGAAAACTAAAAAAATAAATATTAAAAAATTCTCTCTCTCTCTCTCTCATCTCTCTCTCTCTCTCTTTAAATAAAAAAATTAAAAAAAAAGAAACCAGAGTCCTAGATACCAGTCCCCACCCTGCTGGTCAACAATATCAGAGCAGCCTCAGACCCACTGAGGAAGACCACAAGTGAGGTGGTAAGCCTGGGCAGCTGCTGCTGCAGGTCTCAACCTGGAGGAGAGCATCCCGCAGCCAGCCCTGCCTAACCTGCTACCCACCTGCCTTGCCTCACTGCCCCCACCCCGCCCCATGGGCCTTGCCTCACTGCCCCGTCCTGTGGGCCTTGGCTGGCTGCCTCACTGCTCCCCGCCCCCATGGGCCTCGCCTCAATGCCCCGCGGCCCCGAAGTGGGCCTTGGCTCTGAAGCGTCTGTGGCTGACTGTTCATTTGAGCAGGTTTTGTGTTGAATTCACTGACTGGCTGAGCCTTCAGCTGCTCTCTCTGCTTTCTGCCTTGCTGGCAGGAGTGAGCCCTAAGGTCAGCGCTGCAGATGGGGCCTAGAGAGGCTCTCAGACCCAGGATGACGTGTCCCTGAAAGGGCCTGTGCAGGAGATTCCCAGGGCCACTGCATTATTCCCCAGGGGCTTCCCGAGTGCCTCCCTGGAGGATCCGCTTGCTGCTGTTCCCTCCCTGGGCCCACCCGGTGTCCATCCTATCCCTTAAGGGACTGGGCACCCTCTCCTCTTCTTCCAGAACAACCCTTCTGCCCCACAGGTGTTGTGGATTTCCCCGGGGCCACGAGTCCCATGGATCCCATGCATATGTGTGCATACCCACGTTGCTACTGTGAAGGCTCCTCAGGATGTTCTTTATTTTAGCTCAATATTCTGCTTAGTACCATTCTGGCTCCTAAAGCTAACTTCTCTGACTCACAGCAACACAAAGAAAATGGATGTAGGCTTGGAGACCAGCCCCTGTTGGCTTCCCTCAAACTGGCTAGAAGAGGCTGCAGATGCCATCTGCCTGTGGAGCCTCTCCCTCCTCACTCAAGAACAAGGGCCTTGGCTGGTTCCGAGTGATAAGATCTCTTTTTGTCTAAGTTGTTTCTTTGAGCAAGTTTGGAGTTTTCCACCTTTGACTTATATGAGTGAGCATGCTTACTGGAGTAGCAGCAGTGAGGAGTCCTCCAGCCCCTTGCCATGCTTAGTTAGGCCTGGAAACAATCTCATCATCAAAGTCCTTGGTTATAATGGTTAAAAAAAAAAAATAAGCCCAGGTGGCAGCAGCCCTGAAATGCAGACTCCATGTTTAGTTCTGGGGTGCAGGTTGTGGATGTCCAGCTGCAGCCCTGTAGATTTTCAGCATCGTCTTTTTCTCCTTCCTGATATTTGGGGGTAAATCCTCAGTTCATGGAAAGGGTTCCCGTTTCTAGAATGGCCTCAGAAGCTGCTCTACTCAAAGTGCAGCCTTCTGAATGAGTTTTGGGGAAATGATGATGGCGGGAAAAGGAATGAAGAATGTTCTTCTTACTAGCACAGTACACATTTGTTCTTCCAAAGAAAACTGCCTTGGGAATACTGCTTCTAACATGAAGAGGCATCTGGGGATTCACAGGATGACAGAAAGCAACCAGTGACATTTTTCAAAACATTTTGCAACGTCTAAGTCTTCATTTGAGATTTTTCTTTTGGAATAGATGCACCCTATAACCCATGGGTTGGGAATTTTTCAGGATCATTCTGTATCCTTCAAGCAAGAATGTCGTCTGTCCCATTCCCCTCCTCAGATTTGCATTCGTCATGTGAAATCTTTGATTCCATTTCTTTTTTATTATGCTCAGATCCACAGTCATTAACTTGGGATGACTATGATGACATCTTCCCAGCCTAATGCAGACACTTGGTGTTTAGATGACCTCTGCAGCTTTGGTGGAGGCAGGTGGGATTCCTTTCAGGCCTTCCTTGCTCTTGGGAAGAGCCTCCTGGCCCTCAGTTAGATCCGTGGACCCTGGTTCACTGCAGCCACTGAATCCATCAGTGTTCCTAGTGCCTTAATACCATGACGATGGACAGAAGCTCGACTGTGGCATTCTTAACTCTCAAATTAGACACCAGGACCTTCTAATATGTTAGGTTTTTAGATAGAGGAACAAAGTGAATTGCTTTTTAAGATCTACCCACAAGTTCATGTCAGAATCACTTGAATAATTTTTTATTTTATTTTTTAACCTGTTGGGTTAAGTCACTGCACTGAATGCTTAGAGATTGCAGAAAGGAGTTATATTATGGAGCCTGTCCTGTCCTCAAGGAGTTTTTGTACAAAAGAGCAAATAAATTATAAATGAGAGTAACCACACTGAGCAAGAAGGCATGAGTTTAAACCACAATGTAAGATCTTAGGGAATGGGAGATAAATGATCTTTTTTAAAAAGATACAATTTATTGAGGTGAAATTCACATTATTAAAAGTAAACCATTTTTTTTAAGTGAACCATTTTTAAATGACCAACTCAGCAGACTTCAGTACATTCACAATGTTGTATGGCCACCACATCACACTCCATGTGAAGCCCCTCTTAATCCCATTTAATCCTATTCACAAAGGACACACCCTCACACTCTTAGGGCCCTTCTTCTTAATACTGTGGCACTTGACATTGAATGTCAACGTGAGTTTCTGGGGACACATTCAAAACACTACTAGTCCAGTTTATCTGCTTTTTCTTTTGTTGCTCATACTTTGGATATCACACATAGCCAATTTCAAGGTCATGAGGATCTCCTCTTTTAAGAGTTTTAGGGTTATGGATTTATTTTTGAGTTCATGATTTTACCTGGTATGAGACTGTGGTACCTTCATTCTTTCAGGTGTGGATACCCAGTTGTAGCAAGCACAGTTAGCTGAAGAAATTGTCTTTTCCTCCTTGGATGGTCTAGGGGCCTTGATGAAAAATCAGCTGGCAGTAGAAGTATTGGTTTATTTCTGAACTCTGAATTGTATGCTACTGGCCTGCATGTCTGTCCTTAGGCCAGTACTGCTTTGATTTCTATTACTTTGTGGTTTTGAAAGCCGAAGATGTGAGTCCTCTAACTTTTAAGTTTTTCAAGACATTTTGGCTATTTAGCGCCCATCATAGTTCCATTCAAATTGGAGGATCAGCCTTTTCAGTTTTGCCAAAAGGCGTTTATGATTTAAAGAGTGACTGCGCTCACTCTGCAGACTGCTTTGGATTGTGTGGACATCTTAAACATATTCAGTCTTCCAGTCCATGAACACAAGATTTCTTTTTGTCATTTTGATCTTTTAAAATTTCTTATGGCAATGTACATCTTGTAGTTTTTAGCACGAGTCTTTCACTTCTTTGTTCAAATTGTTTTCAAGATAGATTATCATTTTGGATACTATTTTAAATTTTACTGTTTTCCTGATTCTTTTTTGGATTGTTTGTTGCTCCTGTGTGGAAATACAGCTGATTTGGGGGTGTTGATGTTTAAATTTACAACTTTGTTGAATTCCTCTTTTTAGATTTTCTGTACATAGAGTAATATTGTCTGCAACTGGAGATGCCCTTTATTTCTCTGTCTTGCTCATTGCTGTGGTTGTAACTCACGCAGTAGTGTTGAATGGCAGCGGTACGAACATCTGTTTCTGATCTCGGTTGGAAAGCAATCAGCCTTTCACCATTGAGTATAGTGCTAGCTGCTGCTGTGTCAAGACAGTTCCTTTCTATTCCTGGTTTTCTCATGAAAGGGTGTTGGATTTTTGTGAAATGTTGTTTTTTTGTTTGTTTATTTTTTGTTTTTTGGGTACCAGGATTGAACCGGGGGGCACCTAGCCACTGAGCTACATCCCCAGTCATTTTTATGCTTTATTTTGAAACAGGGTCTCACTGAGTTGCTGAGGGCCTTGCTCAGTTGCTGAGGCTGGCTTTGAACTCCCAATCCTCCTGCCTCAGCCTCATGACAGGTGTGAGCCACCACGCCTGTTGTGAAATGGTTTTTATTTTTTATTTGAGGTAGTCATGTGGAGAAGAGAATCTTAAGAATAGTCCTGATTCAGATACAAAGAAATGTGGATTCCAACAATTAACAGCTCGTGCCCAATAGTAGGAATGTGACTAGTTTCTGCAGAAGTTAGTGCACAATCTATGGTCCCTGTGGGAAAGAAGCAGGGGGCTGGAGTGGGCAGATGGAGTAAAGCCGGAAGGACCTGGATTGCAGGCTCTCTTACCAGGGGCCATTCGGGAGCTCCTGTGGTTTCTGAACCAGGTGAAGCAGGACTTGTGTCTTCGCGGTTCGTTGTTCTCTACTTCTGTGTTCTTTATCTTCTTCTGCTGACTTTCATATCCACTTAGCAGTCTTTCCTTCTTAATTTTGGTCAACAGATGTCATACAAAAGAAAGAAAATAACAGATTTCTTTGGTACCACGTGATAATCCTATGATCTTTAAATGTTGGGATAAACACAAAATTAAAAAGTGAGCCCACTCTCTGTTTGCTCATTTCTAGTATGCATAGAGACAGACCTGGCTGGCAGTCCACAGCCAGTGGCACAGCTGTAAATAGACCACAGGGAGAAGGACCTGTGCATCGCTTGCTGGCTCCTGGGCCGCCGTCCCTGAGGTCTCTGCCCACCTGCTTGCACACAGCAGCTTGGCCCCAAAGCTGCCCTTCTCTTCAGGAGCCAGAGGCCCCCTCACGGTTTCCTGCTGAGGCATCGGAGGATCCAGAGCTGTTTTGATGAGTGGCTTTAAAAAAGCCATCCTTCGGGGAAGCTGAGTTTTTGCTGCTCAGACATTATTATCTTGAACATGCGTTCTTTTTCATATTTGTGGCATTAATTTTTGTTAGCTTTTTTGCTGGGCCTGTTCCCATAATCGCCACAGAGGATGGATCCCAGCTCTGATGGGAGCTGGGTTCATGAAGTGTGCTCAGGACTGCCTCACCCTTAGAGCATGCCGTCTCCTGCCTGATGCTCAGCACCCACTCTCCTCCTTCCCCTTGTGCTAGGCAGTCCTCTGTCCAGGGGCAGCCTTTCATGCCGTTCTGCTCTTTCTAGCATCAGGTCAAGACCCAGTCTATGTCAATGACCATGCATATCAGGGACGTGACTGTTTAGCTCTTTAACCAGGAGCCTCTGTTCTTTCTAGAAACCTTCCGACATACTATTAACCTAAGTGCACAGACAGAGAAGCCCAGGAGCACCTGGTGCAAATGCTAATGGCTTTTTCATTGGAGTACTTCATCACAGAATTCCAGCTGTCGGTGTCAGGAGGTGACAGTGAGGCATCTTTTAAATAAGAGGGACAGAGATCTACAGAGACCAGGAATGAAAAGATGAATGTGATTCAGAAATCTATTTGAGATCAAGTTTTAGCCAATAGCAGGTGTAACTACATGGAAAGTGGGCACATTTATTGTTACAGGCCACTATTTCCTTATCACTAAAAACAAATGGTATTAATGAAGAAGCCAGTTGTGCTTGACACAGTGCAGGTCTCTGTGTGCCATTATGCAAAAACACTTCTAGTTAAATTGAGTATGGGTATGCAAGGAGATTAGGCAGGACCTGACAGTTAACACTATTCTTTAATTGCAGCAAGCATCTGAAGTAAATAAGTGAGTAATTTTTAAAACCCAGAACTAAAATGTTTAAATTTTGGAAGCAAATAGTGATCTTTCACATTACATAAATAGATTGTTTTTCCAAAAAGATTTGTAGTCCTTCATGCTAGAACATTGTGACAGGTCAGCTTTTTGTTATTGTGACAAAATACCAGATAAAATCACCTTAAAGGAGGAAAGATTTATTTTTGACTCATAGTTTCAGAGGTTGTAGTTCATGGTTGCTTGGCCTCATCATTGTGTGTCTGTGACAAGGCTGACATCGTGAATGGGAGTGGATGGTGGAGCTAAGTTGTTCTTGGAGGTCAAGAAGCAAGGAGGTGATGGGGGAGGGGCTGGGGACAAAATACGTTCATTAGGGCATTCTCCAAGTGGCCTGCTCCCTCTAATGAGGCATCTCCAAGCATCCCTTGAAGTTATGAATCCATTAATGTATTAATCCACTGATGAGGTCAGAGCCCTAATGATCCATCCGGTCACTTACCAAAGTCCCCACCTCTGAACACATTGGGGACCACACACTCAACACACAAGCCTTTGGGGAACATTCAAGATCCAACTATAACAAATATCAAATGTAGATTTCATTTTACTTCTTTTAAAAAATGGTTTGTTGATAATCAGGAAAGCCAAATATGTTAGCTGTTTTAAAAAATAACATTGAACTATGAAAAGTATACAAGCTGGGTGAAGTGGCGTATTCCTGTTATCCAGCTACTCCAGAGTCTGAAGCAGGTGGAGCTCAAGCTTGAGGCCAGCCTTGGCAATGTAGGGAAACCCTATCTCAAAATTTAAACTGGTGATGGAGAGCTTGCCTAGCTACCTGAGGTGCAGAGTTCCATCTCCAGCACTGCAAAATACAGCAGAAGAAGAGGGGCATCCCGAGGGAGACAGAGCCCAGACTGACCCCAGCCCTGCACAGGATCTGGTCCCACAGGAGAGCCATCGGTAGCATTTCTCCTTGTGGCTACACCTCATCCCTTTTTAAATGTGCATATGTAGGTGTGTGGGGTTAAATGATTGTTCCATATTTTATGGATGACTGCTTATGTTTTCTGGAAATGGCTTTTCCTCCATGTGAGGTCATTGGTTATTGCTTAGGTGTGATCCCTTGGCATGATCACAAGCTTTGCCCCGATTCTGCCTTCTGGAGTACTAGTAAGTTATTACTTATAGCTTTATATTTTAGACTGATTTTCATTGGTTGTTCTGCCATAGCAAATTAGCCACATTTGTATACACATTCAGGATCCTTTTATTTTGGGGAAAAAATGATTCTTTCCACTGAATGCCTATTTAGCTAAGAATATTTTTAGCAGAGGCCAAGCTAAAAGACAATCAGCCCCTCTGATATTTGCAGGGGTGCTTGGGTCTGAGACTGTAATTCTTAATTGTATTAACTTCTCTAAAACTTTTTGGTCCTTAATAAGTATGGGCTTTGCCCATCAAGAAGCTGTATGTACCTTAAACCTGCATTCTCTTCCCCTGCCTTTCCTTTGGAAGCTTCCTCACCTGCCTTGGTGTCTTCTGTAGTGGTCTTGCTTTGTTTATGAGTCTGTGGCTCCTTCTTCAGTATAGTAAACCTCTTGTTGACTGTGGTGTTGGCTGCTGATTTAGAAACCCAGTCCACGAAGATGTACAACTCAGCAGACAAGCACAGGGTGGACCCAGGCTTTTTCTCAAGTCTCCCTTTATCTCCAGGAACTGAATTTTTCATGCAGTAATTAAAATTTGTAGGTCAAGCCTCCCATGGCACCGTTTGCTGCTAATATGGGAAAGCAGTGATCAGATTCACTTATGCTGCTCTTCCCTGCGCTGAGACTTAAAGGATGAAGGGTGACATTTTCCCCCATTTTGTAAATTAATGCCATTGATCTGCCTAACAAGAACAAAGTTAGGCTTCAAAATACCAAATGATAAAGAGATTAAGACTTTAAATGGCTTTCCAAAAGGCAACCTCTATTGTAAGGCTCCAAGCTGACTATTGAACTTTCAATTAGAATTTCTAATAGGCTATTGACTTAAATGGATAAAATGTTGCAAGTGATAGCTTTCAAGATGACAAAGATTGCTTCTTAAGTTCTGGAATATTACTTTACATAGCATTTACTGTTGGGGCGGGTGAATGAGAAGAAGCTGGCCTCCCTCTGTAGAGTGTCTGCTGTGTTTGTGTCATAATTTTCCCAAAGGTGAATAAATGCATCTTTTAAAAAAAATAATACATTTTTGAAAAACATCCCCATGTGTTTGCTGCACATGGGCTCAGTGCAGTCTTTCATGGCCCAGAAGCCCCTCACTCTTTGGCACTATGGCAACATTTCTGTTTCTTTCCCTTCAGTAATGGGGATTAAACTCAGGCCCTGCGCATGCTCAGCAAGTGCTCTAACACTGAGGTCAGCCCTAGCCCCAAATTATGCTTTTACAAAAGCATAGCCTATGTGGTATGTGCTTCTTTGCGTGAACACGAGTGTGTTGTATGTGCATGTACGTTTGTATGTGTGCTCACGGTTGCAGCACTGCAAATTTTGTGAGTTGTGGCCATGAGGAGGAGCCCCCAGAACCTTGTTATCTGCCTGTTCACTGTTCCTGGAGGCTACAATTCTCCTCACACTACGCTGTGACCCAGTGTAGGCCTTGTTATGAAACACTAGCTCTAATACATTCCTAAATACTAATTTTTCAAAGACCAGCTACCTCTTCTAGGATAAAGGGTTAATATTATGCTTATGTTACAGTGCATTAAAAACTCTAATTAAAACAGCATTACATTCCCATCTGCCAATCTCCAGTAATCTTCTTTAATTGCAGTAATTAAACTATATTTACATGTTCAGAATACTTGTAATTTAGCAAATTGCACTCTCTGCTCTACATTTAATCAAACAACCAGTTCCAGTATATTTAGTGTGGAAAGAAGTAATTTCAATGTTTTGATTACTATAGCAGATTTGACAGAGTAAGTGCCCCTCTAGTAGAGGGCTTGAAAGGGAAGGCAAACATGAAATATAGCCATGGTTTTGATTGTCATGTGAATGCCTAATTGCGTGTTGGAGGATCAACTGTTAAAGGGTGTCATGGTTGCATTTGATGTTTAGGCATAGCCGGTACTGTAGACAACATGGACCATCTTAGGAAATCTGACAAAAGAGGCAAGGTTTTCTCTGTACAGGTTTTGAGATCATTAGAAATTTTGGGGACAAGTTTTTCTCAACTGGGTGGTTGCTGTTATCTTCTGCCTGTGATTCCCAAACCCTGAAGCCCAGGGTGGTCATCTTCTTCCTCCTCCTCCTCCTCATTAGAGTCCAAAAGAACTACAGTGACAGACGGAAGGGAAATATCTATGATGATACAGTTCAGGAACAATTCCCTCCACACTTTGGCTTGTATCTTGTCTGGGCTGGCTCTGGAGTCATGTGGCCTCCCAGAGCGGACCCATTGCTTACAGGTCAGGCCTTTCCTGACTGCTTTCCTTTGACCACCTCCGTCCATCAGGCTGCTCCCTGACCCATCCCCTCAGCCTCATCTCTGTTTCTCGTTTCCTCATTTTAAATAACAATGCTGTCAACATTGATTACATTAAAATCTTTTAATCATTTTGAAACTATTTTTTAAATGCTTAGTGTTACCTACTTGCTCTGGTATAATGGCTTCTTTCTTTATAAATTTGACTGGAATCCTGGGTATTGCTATCAGATCTGTCTGTTCTCTGAAACATTGTGTCAAATTTATTTAACACAAAATTTGAAGTTCCATTCTGTTTTCTAGTAGCTTCTTTCTAATTATGTGATGTTAACAGTATTTCTTGGAATCTCTCTCTTCTCTTCCTGGCCACCTATTACATTAATAAGGATCACACATTAATGGCAGTGAAAGGAGAGAGCGGTGTGCCTGTGGAATACCAGTGTTCCCTCCTGCTTCCTGACCACACGAGGACAGAGCTGCTGACCTGTTGGTAGATGGGATGGGGGAGCCAAGACTTCCTTCATGGTTCAGTTAGTAGCTTGTTGACATTGGGTGAAACGTTCCAGTTCTCTAAGTGTCCTGCTTCGAGAGCTGGAGGAGAGGGTAGGTCCTGGGTCTTCTTGTTTACTTATTTATTTATTTTTGGTTTATGAAGAAATCAAGATGAGAAATCTTGAAATTGAATAAATAGTAGGCTTCAGACCACAACGAGAGGGACCACTCAGCCTCTGTCACACCCATTTCTGTGTCACGCTAGTGAGAATTTTACTTCTGAAGGAACTCTTGACACCTTTTTTCTTCCTGCTGCTTACTTAGGAAGAGGTTCTGATTAATTTATGAGAGCTGCCTTTAAAACACATGGGTCGCACAAAATCAAGCCCCCTGGGTGAAGGTCAACGCAGACGCTGCTGCAGTGCTATCTACACCAGGTAGCTTGCGAGTGCTTCAGACTGTTTCTGAAAGGAACCAAAAAGCAGCCCAAAGTGGAGGGCAGACCTGCCAGTTCCAGGTTCCAGCCCTTCCCCCCAACCAACGGGCCCCATGATCCCAGCAGTGACGCATGCGTAAAGTGGGGGTGATGATACATCAGTTTTTTTCTTGTTACCTGTACTCTGTGTCTACAAGGGAGAAACACATGATGTGATAACTCCAGAGCCTTTGGAGTGACTGATTTGACACTGACTCTCAAGCCTTAAGAATCATGCAGAAGGAATAGGGCTCACCCTCAGAGCGTGGGCTCCAGTTTTCCCAGACCCTTACTATGAACATTTCTTGTCGTCCCTGGTCCTGACAGCTTGTTTCTGAAATTGTTAACAAAAGACATAAGTGAAGGGTTTAGATCTCACCACCTACTTAAAAGGCTGTGCTTAGAAGTGCCAGTGAGGGCTGGGGATGTGGCTCAAGCCGTAGCGCGCTCGCCTGGCATGCGTGTGGCCCGGGTTCGATTCTCAGCACCACATACAAATAAAGATATTGTGTCCGCCGAAAACTAAAAAAAAATAAATTTAAAAAAAAATTCTCTCTCTCTCTCTGTCTCTTTTACTCTCTCTTAAAAAAAAATAAAAAAAAAAAGAAGTGCCAGTGAGCAGCAGAGCAAAACCCGACTAGCCCCTAATCCAAAGTCCAGGGTGTCTGATGATGGGTGGCTAAGAACAGACTTCATAAAACACCTCTGTGGCAGAGAGCATCCCTGCTTTTCAGAGGTGCTGGGGAGGTGAGTTCAAATCTCATCCTTCACCCTCATTGGAGGTTTAGGTTTAGCATCCTCAATATCTTCAAGTGTGTGAGTCTTTGTGTCTTGAAAACTTTCTACCTTTGAATATGGACTGAGGAATATGATGCAAAGAGAATCTCTAGTTTTTCATTCTAAAGACAGAAAATTTAACATTTCCATTTCTGCTAATTTCTCACATCATTTCACAGCATACCAGGATCTTAGTGCCTGTCAAAAGGACTATAGACTCTTTTAGGAAAAGTATTTTTTGGATGTAGGAAGGGGTTTTGAGCGGCTAACCCATTTCTTGAATGGTGTTCTCTAAATGCTTAAGTGGCCTTAGTTTGTAAATCAAATGAAACTCAAAAGTCCTCTGAGCTTACTCTTCTGAGAAAGCTTTACCACAGCCTTCATCATAACAATAAGGCTGACTTCTTCTTTTCCATTGTTTACTTATACTATACGATGTTTACTGTATAATGAATTTATTGTATAATAAGGGACTCTGATTTATTAGCTCCTCATTATTCTCATTCTATCAGCTTCCCGATAAATGCCACCACCCTTGGCAGAGATGTGAGTCTCAGTCAGGTGATATCATTGCTTTTTAATGAACTCCTCTTCCCAAGTAACCGCATTACATGTGAAATTCCTTATCCTGCATTATTAATGGCCCCAGAATAAAAGGCACAAAGACACCAAGAAGGTTTCACTGAGAAATGGGGCAGAATTCATTGCCAGTTCAATAGGCTGCTAGTTAACAGTCTTTGATCGACCATATTTATTCCTCTGAAACAGTGAGGAATCTGGGTGGAGCTGCTGCAAACTCTCGCCTGTGTCTGCACTTAGTTATTTAATGCCCAGCCCGACTGACTGCTGGAATTTAACATAGTGACAACTTTCTCAGAGGGGACATGAAAAAAAAAAAAAAAAAACACGTGATATTTTACAACCTGAGAAGTTAAGTGCTGAGATAGTTAGAGCCCAGCTCTCATTAGCTGAATGGTAGATTTTTCTAATTAGTTCTTTCTAGTGCAATTAGCACCTAAGAGTCTAATCACCTCATGTGAAACCAATCTAATGCTTGGAAAAGAATGCCCTTGGCTTCTCTTTCAGGTTGGAATTTTTGGATTTTCAGTGTCCCTCCTTAAAGAACGGAATGTGTTATTTATTTAAAATGTGATCACAGATCGATAGAGCAAGAAGTGGACAAATGGTTGACTCGAGGTGCAAGAGTAGCTGGACAAAGTGCCTAGAACTTGTCATTAATTGACAGCTTTCTCACTATCAGTTCAACTAAAGTCTATTTTCCTAGGGTTTCCCACCCCCCTTTTGAAATGGGAAACCTGGGCCTGGCGCAGCTACAGTTCAACCTGGCCACCCCTCCTGAAGGCATGCAGCATACTGCACATTAGATTCAAATGCACTGGGCCTGCAGGCTGCAAGGCTTGATTTCTCAGCCTCGGCAGTGCCCAGATTTCCCTTAAGTTTTTGCTAATCTGTGCACTCGGGGCTTTGTCTCTCCTCCTCTCTCTGCCTTGAAGTCATCTGGAGGCACCGCATTCATTCTTGAAACTGTTCTCAAATTTCTAGTGCCCATCCATCACTTCTCATTTCTTAGGTGAGCCAGCTCTGGATATCTCAGTTGATACTGTTTGGTTTTAACTGGAAAGAAAACTATAATGACAGCATTTGGCCCTGAAGCACACAAAATGTTCCCTCCTTTTGGGAAGTGAATGCTTGCAAGAAGGTGGATGAAGAAATGCTGAGTATGTATTTATTGTGAACTAGGAGAAACAAGTCTGTAGACTTGCTCACCAGGATATAGAGGCTGACGATGTTGTGTTTCCACTGTCCACACCTTCACTGCCCAGGAGAGCTTCCTGTGATGGTGAAAGTGTTGTACCCACACTGTCCAAGCCAATAGGCATTGGCTCCTGTGGCTGCTGAGCAGTTGAAATGTGGCTAGTGAAGCAGAGGAACTAAATTTTTAAATTTCATTCAGTTTAAACTTAAATAGACACGTGTGTCTAGTCAGTCCTGTATTGAACAAGGCAGGTCTAGATCCCCTCTAAGTCCTAAGCCTCCATCCCTGCTGACAGGCAGCTCTGCCCCCACATACCTGTTGCCCTCTGCTCCTCACTGTCCTTTGTCCCCACCTGCCACAGCAGATGCTTTCTCCAGCACTGGATTAATTCAGCAGTGCAGGGCTCATTCCAAATTTCACCAAGTCAGCATTTTGTTGTAAAGTTGGAGAAGACCTTGTAGTTTTTAAAATACCCAGGATAGTGGTTTGTTTCTAAGAGAAGAGGTGGGCAGAATCAGTCCATTTACACTCACACATGGAACCTTCCAAATCTCAAAGGTAGGCTGATATTGAACAACTCTCCAAACGCTAGATGAAGTATATGCAAATGGCTTCTACAAACTGCCTGTGATGTTTTAATTAGAGTTAATTAAAGTAAACAAAAATGGAATATTTAATCATCTTTATCAACCATGTTTAACAAATGCTTTACCCTGGCTTGTGGCAGTCGATTGCATGGTTGTGGAACTCCTTGATTCATGTGAATGGCGTCAAGTTGGCAGCTACATGTGCTGTCTGCCTCCTTCCTGCACTGTTAGAAGACTCATTTGGTTGTTTTGGACCTGGACCCGATCAAGGTTAAAGTTTAAGCACATGCTGTAGTTGTGTGTTCCACTAAATGCACATTCCTTTATTCATCCACGCACTATCAACAGCCTACTGTGTGCTAGGGATTTTGGTGACATCTAGGAGTGAACATGGAGAAAGCATCTGTCCCACTAACCGTAGCCTTAAGCCACTGACACATACTTGACACTGACACATACGTGACAGAGTGGAAATGAGATGCTATGTGATGTGATTACACACAAGGCGTGTGGAATGCAGAGGAAAAGGAAGCAGTAGTTTCTGAGAAGGCTTATAAGATGACACATGTGAACAAGTCTTAAGGAAATTCTAGGATTTTTCAGGAATAAATGGAAGGGGACATTCTGTGGCAGGGATTATAGTGTGGTGCAGATCAGAGGTAAACAGTGTGTGCATGGAGAGCTGCCACTAGGAAAGGAACTCTGCTGTCCGGGAGGGTGTGCCCAGAGCGGGTGCTGAAGAGCATCGGGGTCCCTGCTTAGTTCTAGAAACAGAGTGGACCCAGACTGGGTAAGAGATAGTGGAGACACAGAATTTAAGGAGGCACCAGTACTGACCCTGCAATGAGCGCCTCCTAAAATTGTGTCATCTAGGCCTCTCACTTACCTTACCCTTAGCGCAGCCCTGAAATGTCACTCCAGTTTTTGTGTAGAGTTGGACTAGAAAAGGAAGTATTTGAGACTCTGAATAAACCAACATGGTAGATGTGACAGAGTAGAAATTGAGATGTATTATAAGTGCAAGTAAAAAATACCTAGGACAGAATAAAAACCAAGTGTGAGAGAAAGGAGCCCACTTTCCTGATGCTGAATCCTGGAGATCTTTCATGTCGCCTGATGGTGGGTTCCTTGATTTCAGGCTCCTTGTCCCTGCCTGTCCTCAGGACATGCAGCTCAGATCTCACCTGTGTGTGAGGTCCCTTACACTTGACCTTGTTTTAAGAGACAGTCAAGAAAGCCTGAATTAAAAAGGGAAAGCCTGACTTTAGCAGGATCTGCCTTATTGGATGGTCTTAACACATGCAGAGAATTGCAGTTTTTTTGGCTCTCTAAATTCAGTGACCTTATTTTAAAAGATGATCAACACGACTGAGAACCTTTTGAGGATTAGGAGACATTTTAGCAAGTTTATCAAGAATAAGCAAAGATGACATTTGGCTAGCAGTGTGTTTCTTCCCCAGAATTATTTGTTTTGGAACAAAACCTTCCCCTTTGCCTGTGTAGAATCGCCAGTGCTGCTGGAAACACCTTCCTTGATTCAGCCCCTGCCCCGAAAAGGCACCAAGATCCAGCTAATTGGGAAAACAGGCAGGGAAAGCCCTCTTGCTCTTCAGGCTGCCTGCTACGCTCTCCAGCACTTGCTGTTACTTGTCTCCCGTGAGGAGAAGGTGGCTGATGGCAAAGCAAGGTCCACTATGCCTTTGACTCCGAGCCCTGTACAATGAGCCACTCACTCTCCTGACATCTCTTCCTCCTTACTTGGTGTCGGAAAGAATTGGTGAAGAATCTGTGGCGTTCCACAGAAGGCTTCTGTAGTACAACTTAAACTCAGCTGGCATTTACTGGGCTTAGAATCACAAGATCCTGGGATTGAGTGACTCTTTGAAGGTCATCCAGTCCAACTTCTATCCAGAAAATCTTACATACAGCTTTTCCCCTAAGTGGCCCTTGGGCCATAACCTCCTGTGACAAAGTGCTCTCTGCCTCTGGTCACTGCTTGTCAAACCACAGTGGTACTCATGAATTGACTTTCATTCCCTCGGTGTTCTTCTCTTTAGTGTGAATTGCTTTGATGCTGTGTCCTGCTTTCTAACTTTTATATATGGCCTCTTTGAATCAGCTTATCCAGAGAAATTCTCTGTTTAGCTCCTGTTTTACATTGCTACTCAGCACTGTGTCCTTTGTTCCTTCTTACAGGGTTGAATTGTGCTTTCACCATTTTGAAGCACCTTAACTCCAGTGACTCCTGTCCCTTCCAGAATCCTTTACTACTAGTCCCCCTGTCACTTGTGGTTCTGCTTTCTGCAGTTTGTTACCTGCAATCAGCATGGTCCAAAAACATTAAAAGGAAAATTTCAGAAATTAACAAGTTGTGTTTTAAACAGTGTCCTGTTCCGAGTAATGACAAAATCTTATACAGTCCCATTCCATCTGCCCCTGATGTGAATCACCCCTTTGTCTAGTATGTATAGGAAAGTGTATAGTATGTACAGGAAGTAGTCATGGTGGTTCATGCCCATAATCCCAGGGACTCAGGAGGTTGAGGCAGGAGGATCATAAGTTCAAAGCTAGCTTCAGCAACTTAGGGAGACCCTGTCTCATATTTTTTAAAAAAGGGTTGGGGATGTAGGTCAGTGGTAGAGAGCACCCCTGGGTTCAATCCTTAGTACTACAAAAACCAGCCAACCAACCAAACAAAAAGCCGTATCCCCCATGGATAAGGGAGGACTTTATGCTAGGAAGGGTAGACCACGTATTTTCCCGTATTTTCCTGATAACCATGAACTCCTCTTTTAGGTTAGTGCAGCTCTGCACGCTGAGATCTCTGTGTCTCTCTCCCCTTGCTGGCTGAGCCCACCTCGCCCTCCTGTCGAGGACTGCTTGGCTTCCCTGAGTTTCCATTGTCCTGCTGCCATGCTGCGGATGAGCTGCATTGAAAATCCGTCCTCCGTTCTCCTCACCCGCCTGGCATGTTGTGTATTCTCACAAAGGTCTTATTTTCTTCTCATCCAGGTTCTTGCCAATGTGTTTCATCTCTTGTGTTTATGATCTCTAGGCAAGTGGACTTATTTTGCCAAAAACTGTTTATTAAGCACTTGTTAGGTATCTGGTGCAGTCAGGTAAGAGAGCGACAGTCGTGTGCTTCTGCTGACCGTTCCAGGGCCACCACCAGTTTCTCGTGACATCAGGAAGAAGAACTCAGCTAAGTGGAAGTGAGCCAGTGAGATTTCCACACAGAGTTTGGGGGACCCTTTCCTAGGGTACTGCCCTCCCCAGGTGTGGAGGGCCAGGGAGATAAGGAGCACAGAGAAAAAAAAAATGAATTCTTGGTCAAGAACTTTGTGTCAATAATGGCTGAGTTACAAGGTCAAGAATTATTCTAGGCATTTTAAATTTCTCCCCTGGAATCCCACCAAACCCCAAGTGAGACAGATCCTACTTCCATTGTCCTCTGCTTCGCAGTAAACACCTGAGGCTGGGAGAGCAAGTACCTTGCCAGAGAAGCCCTCAGACCTGTCCCAAGGAAGTCAGGCTCAGTCCCCTGCTCATAGACCTCTCACTGCTACAGCTCCAGGATGGTGACATGGGGGACTTAGAGCAGCCTGTGGGCTTAGTGGGTCTGCTGCTTGGTGTGCAGCATGACGGACCATAATCAGTACTCGAATAATAGAATTTTCATGAGTGATTAAAGTAAAAGCCAGGATTTAGAGATTGAGAGTTGATTGTTAAAGGATAAATGATATTTGGAACGTCTTACTGGATTTGATTAAAGTGAAATTCAAAAACCATCACAAAGATGATTATTTAGCAGTGGTGCTTTAAGGACTTTTTGTGGCTTAAATCATTGGCACTCCAATGCATAAAAATCTCTGTGCTCAAAATCAGAATGTAATTGATCTTCAGAAAATCAGAGGTTAGTGCCTTCTTTGGCAAGCTCCTTCTGAGCTTTGTTACACTGTAGCATAATCATCCTCTGAAGACTAAAATCTTGTTTTGTTTTGTTTCTTTTCTTCCTGTGATGCCTGGTACCTTGCCTTATACATAATAGATGCTTTGAGATGGATACAGAGACAGAAATCATTTTTTTTTATTGCTTTAGGGGCTCAGATTTCAAGAAAGTTGATTTCTGGGGGGAAAAAAGAGCATATTAGCAAAGATTGCTTAAGCAACAATCTCCGCTGTCTCCTTATTTGCCTGGGTGGCAGTACCCATGGTCCACTCCAGGTGTTAGGTGTTGTCCTGTGCCTCTGTAAACTCATCTTTTCTGGAAAGAAAACCAAATATGGAGAAGCAAGTGCTGGGGCTTAGTGCTCAGTTCCTATTGCTGGGACCAGCTGCATGTCCCCTGCTGGCCACCACCATGGCTTATAACAAGAGGCTGCTCAGGTTTGCTTGTGGCAGTGGGCATGTGAGGCCAGTGTTGGGCACATGACAGTGGGACAGCAGGGATTTGGCAAGACTGGGCCCGCCCAGATGCTGGAGTTGACGAGTCAGTTGGAGTTACCTGGCATACAGGTATACCGCACCATGTTTCAATGGTCTGTATGTTTATGTTATATGTGTGGTATTTTATAAATACATGTGGTTTTAAATGATTACTATAGGTAAGCAGTTTAGTATGCCAACACCTTCCATGTTTACCTTTTTTGTGTGTGTTTAAGAGTATCAAAAATTTACTCTCAGAAAATTTTCAGTGACAGTATTTTTTTTTCCTTTTCAAGGAACACATATGTCACATTTTCTTTATGCATTCTTGTATGGAGAGACACTTGGGTTGGCTCCATATCTTGGCTATTGTGAATGATGCTGCAGTGAACATGGGGTACAGGTATTTCCTCCAGATGCCAAATTCATTTCCTTTGGATAGTAGTGGAGTTGGTGGATTATAAAGTGCTATTTCTTTTAAATTAAATTATTTATTATTTTTAGCTTTTTGAGGAGCCTCCTACTGTTTTCCATAGTGGTCATTCCAGTGTTTGTTTCCAGCAGTGTGGACATGGGCTCCTTCTCTCCACACCCTTAGCAGGTAACGAGTGTGACGAGTGCTTGTCCAGACGGGCTGTGACACTGGCTCCATGCGCATTCCTCCCTGCAGCCCTCGCTCCCTGGTGTGGGCTTCATAGGAGGCACTGGGCACACAGCCAGGCTCCTCTTGTCTGGCACTGCGCTGCCTGCTCTTCTGGTTGCGGAGGGCCCTGTGCTGGCTCTGAGAACCTTCACTCTGATGGTGTCAGCCCTAGACCTATGCTGGCCACCTGAGCTCTCCAGCTTCTGTCTGTCCTGGGGCTTTTTGATCTTTGGCTTTTCTGTAAATGCCCTTTGGGCTGAGAGGCCATCTCCTTTGTGTGCATTTCTTTCAGGGCATGTTCAAAGGGAGATTTGAGGGCTTTATCTAGAAACCCATAGGTCTAGAATATTCCATCATCCCCTGGGGTCCTTGTGGTACTCCATCATCCTCATGGCATTCCTGGCTCTGAGCACTGAATCGCAGCAGCAGGAGGGGACAGTGCCTCCAACAGTGCTCACTGGACACGCGTCAGGTCCATGTTCCAGTGAGGTAATCAGAATGGGTGTTATCTGCACCTCTCGGAGTTTAGTGCAGCTGAGAAACAAATGAGCTAAGCACAGTCTGATGGATGCTGTTTCAGAAAGCCCCAGCAGTAGCCCAGAGTCTGAGGTGGAGTCCAAGGGGGTGGGTAGGTAGATCCCAAGCCAGAGAGGCAGACATGGGAGATCTCTCCCTGAGGAGGAAGGGACATTCTAGGAAGAGTCGTGACAAGCAAGAATGATGCATCTGAGAGTGAGACAACAGAAGGGGAAGCACCTTGGGGGGAAAAACCAGCATTTGCAAAGGCCCTGTGGTTGGGAAGGTTTTGTTTAACTTTTAATTTAGTGGAATTCAGTGAAGCTCACTGTGACAGGGCAGTCGCCTTTACACATTCCTGCTAGAGCTTTGTTTTCCATTGTTTCTTGTTATTGGATTCAAGTCCATTTGATACATTCAAGTCAAAATGATACTCAAAATTCAGAGTTTTTGACTGCTTCCTCTGCAAACCCAACGAGGTCAATGATAGATGCAGTTCCCCTAGCTGACAAGGTACAGAGCATAAGTTGGCTTTTCTGTCTTAAGCTTTGCCTGCTTGGGGCGCAGCAAATCAATATGGCAAATGCCCTATACTTGTTCATTCTCTTTATTCATTGGCTCCAATCATGAAAAACATTGAAGTCAGGGAAAGGGCTTGATTTTCTATAGATGACCAGAAATTCTTTTTTCTAAAATTTTCTAAATACTTTGATTATTGTTTCTGTTCCTGGGGGTGGTGATTTCACCACACTATACTCAATATTGCCTACACACACCCCACAGGAGGGTACATTTTTAGTCTCCTGCAAGGGGGTGGCTGATCACTTCTGGATCCAGGCTGTACCCAGAAAAGTAGAAAGCCAGGTGCCATCTCCTTGGGGACGGTGCCTAACTAGAACCCATCTTTCTCCTTCCCCGTTTCAGTGCAGTCCATTGAAAGCTCCGATTTCCCCATTGTTCATAAGGGGGCTGTAAATTATTTAAGAGAAGGAAACACAGCCTTCATCCCATCGGATCCCCCTCAATCACCAGTCTTTTCTCTGAGCACACACGTGGCCCGGACTCACTGTCGGGGAGATGTAATGCCAGCATCTGGTGTTAATATCTGTTGTTGACATTTTGGGAATGAGAACATGAGCTATTAGGAAGGATGTTTGCTTGTACCTAATTAATGTCCCCTTGCATCCCCTCTTGTTGTCAGCCCAGCCTCACCACCCTGCCGTGGCATTTTCTTTTACTGGCTAACTTTAAAAGTTAATTATTTCTCTGTTGAATGTTAAATACCACCAGTTTTTAATGCAGTTACTCAGTGTGAATTATTAGTTATCAAAAATCAAAATGATCTGTGTGGTTATCAGCCCTTTACCTAAAGCCAGTATTCCTGCTAATCACTCTCTAAAGTGACAGCCCCTTGCTGGCATCTGCAGCAGACATTGCTTCCTGACCCTCTGCATTCCTGCCTGACTTGGCTGAGTGTGGAGCAGCTGAATAAAAACTACTGCTGACAAGCCCCAGTCTTCCCGACTCACTGTGCTGGAGGCTCAAGTCTGTGCTCGATTCACTTGGCATCACAGCCAGACCCAAGGAACCTCAGATAGAGGGGTTCCTTCACGACTTTTATAAAACCTGTGCCTTGGTGGAAAACAGCCACTCTGCCTTACTTGAAATCAGTTAATATAAATAGAAATGAATTTTTTCAGCTAGTTGGTATTGAGTGCTATTCTGTCAGGCTTTGTTACAAATTCTCGTGTAAATTATCTTACTTAATCCTCTCAACTCTCCTATGAGGTAAAGACTTAAACCCAACTTAAAGAGGAGCAGTTTGAAACACTGAGAACTTAAGTAATTTGCATCATCCCACGAGTTAGGCCGGGATTCCAAACTGGCAGCCACATTTGAGCTACTCTAAGACAGTGACTGTGACTCACCATGGAAATGGGTGATTCTGGTGAACATACCTGTAAGTGTAAAAAATACACCAAATTCCTAAACCTTAGTATAAAAATTTTGATTAAAATAATATTAATAACATGTTCATATCAATTACTTGTTGAAATGATATCAGTTTGGCTACATTAGGCATAGAAAGTAGATTCTTAGCGTCCACTTCACCTGTCTGTTCTCACTTCCTCACTGAAGCTGCTGAAAAATTCTGAATCTCTCCCCTGCTGCTTGCCTTCCATGGCTGTTGGAAGGGCCTGCCCCAAGGAGGGGCACAGGGTGGTTTCTGGGGTTCTTTTCTGGCCTGTGAGTCTTTGGTCCTAAATTACTGAGGGAATAGGCAGAAATTTCTGACTCCTCCTCTCCTTTCTGGTCATTTCACTTCCAGAAATACAGCCCAAGGTACAAATTCTTTACCAAGAACCCATCTGCTGGCAGCTATCAAGTATGGAGAGAAAGCCTGACATGTTATGCATTAACCAGATCAAAAGGAAGGCTAATGATAGAAATGTGCTGCTGTTAAAATGTCCTCAGAGGATAATCTGGGCAGACTTTTTGTTCTTCTTAGGGCTGTGACCCTCTTAAATGTCTTCCAGAGCCTCCAGTTTTGTTCCCAGAGTCCTCCTCTGCCCCACCCCCATCCCTGTCCACCAATCTCTGGGTCGGCTCTCTCTCTCCTAACATCCCTCTCTCTGGGTCTATAGCTGAGGCAGCCCCCTCTGCTCAGCAGTTAAACACTAGGCGGGTCTTTTTTCCCTGCCAGAGAGAGCAGAGTGTATAATGGTGTTGCCCTCCACCGGGGATCTTTGAGAAGCTTTATGGCTCTAGCAGGCATGGGGGAGCCAATCGCAGGCACCAGCAGCTGATATATGACACTAATATAGGGTTCACTTTTATTCTCAACCTAAAAAAAGATAGATTGTTCCAAGTTTAGACAGGCTGTAAAATCATGTGCTTCTGGAACCGTGCCGCCTTCCCCCGGGACCACTCTAATTGCTTTACATCTGTACAAAGGTTCCTTGTAATCGGGCTTTCTGCCTTCATTTGTCTTCTTTTCAGCCTCTTAGTAAAGACCTTAATTGGTCTTAGTGGGCTTTTTTCAGTTAGTGCAACTGTACCTTTAGGGCTGAACAAGTACCAGACACTACCTGCAGGGAGAAGCGGGGAGATGGGAAAGACATCAATACTCCTTTACCTTCAACAGTTTAATTAATGTGCTCAGAACAAGGAGTGGTTTGAAGAAATTTCTGCTCCTCTGGGATCCTGCTACAGATCACACATAACTGGGGTTAGGTGGAATTTTCTAGATTTCTTTCCTGCTTCAGTCTCTGTGAACAGTCATTAGCCTGGTAATTGTCTCACAGTAAACTCCTGCATCAGGTTTCAGTCTGTCCTCTTTGGAGGATCAAGTTGCTTTACATCACAGATGAAGTACCCGGGGTCCATGTGAAAGGAAGTAGCCTCCAATTTCTGTTTCTTAGCTACTAATTATTTAATAATACATTTTATTGCCTATTAAAATGTGGCATAACTTGCTTGTCAGCAAAACTATATGGAACCTAATCATTTGAGGAGAAGGATAATTGGCACTTGTACAGATGGCTTTTATTGCAAGTTGAATTTGTTATTGCAGATAGAATTCCTGGCCAGGTTTCTTGGTTCTGTTTGCAGGCTGGTCAATGTTGTGAGGGGTTTACTGTGTTACAGCCCAGGCAGTTAAATGTGGCATTATTGCAAATGCAGTATGTACTCAGTTATAGATCATAAAGCCTTCTGCTGTGTAGGTATTTTTCCTTCTCCTTAACCCGCCCCCTACTTCTGGTTTTAAAGGACCCTAGTGAGTTTTGTGCCACACTGAAAATCACCTTATGTGCTGGAAAATGCGTCAGTGGAGACTTTGTTTAAACAAAGGGTGTTTTTATGATGGATAGAAGTAGCCAAGACTTCTGGATTTCCATCTAGTAAAAATTTGTGTAGGAAAATTGGACCAGTCCCAGTTCCTTAGTAGAATTTCACCAAGGCTTTCCTGCTGCTTCAGAATGACCCCTCAAGGGGTATTACATGAATTCCAGAAAATAGCTCCCAGGGATTCCTGGGGCACATTTAAAAAGAGGGGGATGCATTGTGTGTGGGATAATTTGGTGGCAGAATTAGTTCATGAGTGGAACAGAGGGGATCCCAAGTACTGGGCTCAGTGGGAAGTGCTAACTGCTGCATGCCAGAGGCAGGTCCTGCAAGCACTCTGCATGGAACACCTTGGTGTCGTGGAGACTGCGTAGACCATGCCGGGCAGCGTGCCTTGCATGACTCTAGGGCGCTGAGCCTGGCCTTCTGATTTGGAAATCTCAGCTTAAGTTCAGACCCAGGAGGAGCATTTCAAACCTCAGCAATGCAGGTTGCCACGCATTCTCTGGAGGCCCTATCCATCCCTTACTACCTTGTTGCTGTTCTTCCGTCTCCCAGTAGAACTCCTGAGGCCCAGCCTCCCCAGCCACAGTCTCCTGTCTGCCTGCTGTCTCCCTCACCAGCTACACGCCTCTTCCCCACAAAGACAGGGACTCTCTGGATCTTGACCCTTCCTGCTAGAGGTCCAGACCCTCATGCAGTGGAGGCCTACATGTCACACCAGTCAGCACAGGACCATTTTACCCATGGAAAGGAGTTTCTGGACTCCATGCTTTAGAACATCAGTGTGCAGTAAGCTTGGTGTGCAGAGCTCTGTTTCTTAGGGGTTGAGCTTGGGAGTTACTATAATTTAATGTCTATCATAAATGTGTCAAATGAAGGACCAAAGCTAGGCCCAAGGTTCAGTGTGCTGTGTGAAGGGTGGGCGTTACACATGGTCATTAAATTTTCTTGAGCATAAGCTACTGGCAAGTGTAAGCCGGTTAAAAAGGTGTGTGTGGGATGGAACGTACAGCCACAACATGCCTGGGGAGCGGGTGGGGAATGTGCAGATCCTCAGATCAGTGATGGCATGGAGGTTGACAGTGGCCTGGAGTCTGGGATGTGGGTGGTCATGGCCCACAGCTGCTATGTGAGGCTATTGTATGGGTGGGCAGAGTGTGTGTGTATATGTGTGTGTGTGTGTGTGTGTGTGTGTGTGTGTGTGTGTGTGTGTACCTGTTGAACTTCTGTGTCCTGGAGTGGACTCTTCTTGAGTTGCTTTGTAAATCATGAGTTCCAGCTGTAGGATTCTCTGATCAGCTCTCATCTGGGTGTCCTTCCTGTGGTTGATCAAGGTGAAGTGACCAAAATGAAGGGTAAGGGTTTTCTGTGCCACACTGTTCTATATTCAGTGAAGTGCCATTAAATCCCTTCCATCCTGTGCCAGCCGATGGAGGCCCACCTCACTTCTCTCTTTTTCACTTAAGGCTCTTTGCAGCACCACAAGGAGCTTGGCTCCCCAAGGGAGGCACTGCATCTCACCACTCCAGCAAGCAGTAGCCTCTTGCCTGACCTCAGGCCCACAGGGTAGGTACCAACGGCATAGCCTGCCCTCCAGGGAAGGTCCCCAGGGTGACTACTTGCACAGGCCCTGGATTGGAAGAAGCTTAGGTCATCCAGGAAGGAGAGTCCTGTGATTCTGACATGCAGAACACTGTCCCAAAGGAGGCACATTCAAGATATGGGGTCTATCCCCATGACCCCATGGATTCTTGCTGTTGGAGAGGGGCATGGCTGGAGGGTCCCCCAAGAAGGGCCTCCTTTTGGCACATCTTGGCATGGGCTCAATTGTCTGAATATGAGCAACATTACATACACCTTTCCATTTTAATCTTTATTTTTTTAATTAATTAGATTTCTTTTAATTTTTATTTATTTATTTTTTTTGGTACCAGGGATTGAACCCAAGGGTGCTCAACCAATGAGCCACATCCCTAGCCCTTTCTATTTTGAGACAGGGGTTTACTAAGTTGCTCAGGGCCTTGGGTTTGCTGAGGTTGGCTTTGACTTGTGATCCTCCTGACTCGGCCTCCCTAGCTGCTGAGATTACAGGTGTGTGCCACCACACCTGGCTAGCTCCAGTTTAATCTTGATAACTTCATTCTTTATGTCCTGCAAAAGCAAACTGAAATTAAAATTACACAATGGATCTAAATATTGTACAGAAACACTGAGTGGATGAGTTATTATTAACTCATTAATGTCTTGGGATACAAGACATGAAGGCTTAGTCATCAAAGTATACTATGGGAAGTCAAGTGGGGTCTTGGGAAAGATGTTCTGTAGCACATTTTATATAAGAAATGTGCTTTTTCCATCAGCATTGAAGGTGTAATGTACTGCTACCCAGACATGAGGGATACCCCGCCATGATATACCATGCAAGGCCCATGTCAGGAAAGCTGGCTGTAGACGACATTAGGAATGTCTTCCACTTCAGGAATCCATGGAGTAAACAAAGCATTATATTGACATAGTTCAAAATTATAAAGCAGTTGGAAGTTTTGTGACATTTTTAAACACACCTTTGTTCTGTTTCTTTAAATAATGAGAATAATTGCTTTGTTACTTGAGAGTATTTTAGTGTCCAAACATTTCATGAAACTCACCCTACCTCCAGACGTAAGTATGTTTCATGGACTTTTAAAATCAGGTTAACTGGACCCAAACTTCACCAAGGAAGCAAGGCAGAATGTTTTCTCTACTGTTAATGAAACTGGAAATTCTGACATTGGTGTGAAAGTGATAATCCTTCAAGTATTTGAATGTCCTCATCAGTTGTCATTTGTTTTCAGGGGTAAGGAAGCTCATGTTCTTAATGACACTGATTTTAAAAGAGATAAGTTACATAGTTCTGTCATTGTCACCTGGAAGATGGTGGCTGATGTTGTTTATTGTGAAGTGATACAGTTTATCTTTAAAAGAAAGAGAAAATGCTTCCTGTGAAAGGGAAATTAGGCAAGTACCTTGAATTGGATTCTTTTCAATCCACTTTTCTTAACATCTCAAGAGTAGTGAGTGTTAGGAGAACATATTTTCAGCTCTTTTCCTAGGAAAATGATCTCTGTACCTGCGTCAGGTAGTCAGGAGGTGAAGATACATGCCCAGCACCCAGCCTCCGGTAGCCTCAAGTCAGCTGCTTTCCCACAGAACCAACTCATGAGAAGCCAGGCAGACCTTCTGACTCTTCGCAGTGGCTTCCCGCTCTCTTCACTGTAGACTGGACTCCTCTTCTGAGGTTCCCTTGTCAGTGGGACGAAGAGGGAACTGAGTGAGCCAGGACATACGAGTCACCATGTGAAGTTCTTCCCCCAAAGGCTTGAACTGTGCTTGCAAAAAGGCTCATTGTTACCCTTCCACCCAAAGCCTCTGAGCTGTTCTTCATAGATTCAGCCTCATTGTCAGGATGTGCACTATTTTCTCTCCAAAAAAATTCCCTACCAAAAAATCACCATTTCCCTATCAACTGGTCTTGGATCTGCCTATATTCCCAGTGCCATCTCTTGGGTTCTTAACTCCACTTGGGTAAAGTGTGTGTAACAGATTTGTTTAAAAGGATCAGCAGCTCTCATATAGATCAGATCCTAGAAGATTAAAGTAATAATCATGATAGAACAAAGTAATTGACCAGTGATTTTTGACCTGGTGATTTTTTGTTTTTGTTTGGTTGGGTTTTTTTGGTTTGTTTTGGTTTGGTTTGGTTTGGTTTGGTTTGATTCCGAGGATTGAACCTAAGGTCACACGTTGAACTATATTCCTAGCACTGTCTGTCTACCTACTTACCTACCTACCTACCTTTCTACTTATTTATTTATTTATAGACAGGGCCTTGCTAAGTTGCTGAGGCTAGTTTTGAATTTGTCATCCTCCTGCCTCAGCCTCTTGAGTTGCTGAGATTACAGTTGTGTGCCATCTCTCTTGGTCAGTGTTCATTTTCATTTGCTTCAGCCTTCTGTCCTTTAACCCCGTCATCTGTGGGCCTATATATGTTCATGACTGTTTGCCATGCATCTCTGGGCTGC
This sequence comes from Urocitellus parryii, assembly GCF_045843805.1. NCBI lineage: Eukaryota > Metazoa > Chordata > Mammalia > Rodentia > Sciuridae > Urocitellus > Urocitellus parryii. The sequence continues at coordinate 24,307,698 of NC_135539.1, read as the reverse complement.
CTAAGTTTTGATGCTTTGGTCTACATAATGACTTCATTCCTAAGATGTCCTCACCACCATAGAAGAATCTGATATACTTGGAATTCTCTAGCAGCATCTCAAAAATGCCAAATCATAGAGTCCAAAGAGATCATCACAACAAAAGAAGCAAGGATAAGATGAGCAGGACCAGGGGTCAGACATGGAAGTACATCAGTGGAGAATAACACACATGTCCCTGGTGGAAGGAGGCAGGAGACAGGTCCACCTGGGACTTTTTCAAGTCTGAAAGCTACTAAAAAGAATACTGAAATCAGAAAGCTTCAAGAAGATTTTGTGTGTATGTTCACATACTCATCAGTATGTATACATATGCATATTTATGTGTTTACATATGCACATAACATACATTCATATAAAGGATCATCTACCCTCATACACCATCAGCCACATTCGGAGAGAGTTTTAGTTTAGGGTGGACTTAACCTTTGGGATTGAACCCAAAGGTGCTTAACCACTGAACCATACTCCCAGCCCTTTTTGTTTTTTATTTTGAGTCAGGCTCTCACTAAGTTACTCAGACTGGCTCTGAACTTGCGGTCCTCCTCTCTCAGCCTGCCCAGTTGCTGGGATTACCAGGTGTGTACCACCATACCCAGTGACCCGCTGACAATTCAAAAGGAAGAGTCTGTGAAATGATCATCATGGAAGCCTGCGGAGCCTTTCTTGGAAGACACACAGCCACAGACACTTCATCACAGACTCCAACCTTTGCAGACCTCAGGACTCCTCTGCTGTGCTTTGTTGTCAAACTTGAGGACAGCCGGAGAGGGTGGAGGGGCTCCAATAAATCCAAACCCGAGCAGCATGGGGAGGGACCCGAGTGGATCCCCAAGTACCTGCCTTTCCCTCCTGTTCTTCCTCCTCCTTTCCCCTCATTTTTCTATTTTGTTTCTTCCTTTACTCTTTTTCCACATCAGAAAAGGCTTAGCAGAGACTTTTTTCCTTTTCTCTCTCTTTTTCTTTTTTTGTGCTCTACTACTGAACCATAACCCCAGCCCTGTCATTTTTTTATTTTGAGATAGGGTTTTGCCAAATTGCTTAGACTTCTGCCCTAGGTAGCTGGGATTTCAAGCATGTGCCAGTTCACGAATGCATTTCAAATCCTGTATATTTCAGGACTTGAAAACACAGTGAAATCCTGAAATACCATAGTTATGAGCCAGTTTTTAAACACTTCTTTTCAGAGAAATGGAAACATTCCTTACAATCTTACTGCAAATAAATACATTCTTGAGTATTCTAAGCCAGAAGAAATTCATTCAAAGAAGTTGGAGTAATTATTTGTACATGAAGAAAAAATGGTTGGTCCTTTTGTCCTTCTCTTCCTTTCTCCCTCCATCTTTTCCTCTCTTCCTCTCTTCCTAGTTAAATTTTTAAAATCTAGTTAGATATTTTTTAAGGAGGAGAAATGTCAACATTGTACATTCCAGCACATTCCAAACATTTCGTATAGCTCCTGGCTTTATTCACTTAAAACATTTTTTCCAGGAACTGTGTAGCATACAAAACCACAGAGAAACATAACTGGCACTGGTGAGCGTGGCAGCATCTACTGTTAGTTGGGAGAGAAGCAGGGCCTCACCTGAAGTGCAGAAAGATAAATTATATCAATGATTCTGAGATGACACCAGCCCCATTTAGAATCAAGGAAATGGTCTTTGTGAAACATGTCCACTCACTCTTTTCCTCTGTGTGTATAAATGTTTTGTTAATGCACAGGTGGTAATGATGCCCCCCAATATTTTGATGAACAAGAGATCTTTTTATCATATTAACTGTTGTTCTACATCTGTTTTGATTCATTTTGTCCCTTCACTAATCCTTAATCGCTAAACATTTAGGATCCGGTCAGTATTTCATTTATGTGTTCATTAAGTGACTTTCACATTCCTTTAGAAAACATATTCTTGGAATGAAATTTCTATACCAAAAGGAATGAAAATCATGAAGTTGTTGATAATGTTGTTTTTTAACTGCTCCAAAGTAAATATTACATCTTTCTTATAAATAAGTACTTATTTAAGGGGCTGGGGTTGTGGCTCAGTGGCAGAACACCTGCCTCACACATGTGAGGAACTGGGATCGATCCTCAGCACCACATAAAAATGAATAAACAAAATAAAGATATTTCATTCATCTATAACTAAAAATATTTTTTAAAAATAAGTATTTATTTAAATGAAAATATTCATGCAGATGCAATAGCCAAGTGTTATATGAGTAGCTGCTATTCTCTTATAACTCATCAGATATTTACATAATGAATTCCACTTGGCAGAGTTCTCCATGTTTATTGTCACCCATGTGCTTCATACTTGCACTAGTCAGCTTCCCATTACTGTGACAAAACACCTGAGAAGATTAACTTACATGGAGGATTTTGGTTCATGGTTTCAAGAGCCTTCAGTCCATGGTCAGTTGGCCACACTGCTCTTGGCCTGCAAAAGTATAGTACACTGCTATATTCATATGGTACAGAGGAAGGATCTGGGGTATACTGTCCCCTTCAAGGACATGCCCTAGTGGTCTAACTTCCTCCCACTAGGACCTGTTCCCCTTAAGGTCTCACCACCTTCCAATAGCACCATTAGCTGGGGATCTTGCCTTCAACACTGAGCCACAACCCGTTGGAGGCTATTTAAGATCCAAACTCTAACAAACCCTGTTCTCTCAAGCTTTACTGAATTCTGTACTTTAAAAAATCAAAATAGGTCTGGGGTTGTGGCTTAGTGGTAGAGCACTTGCCTAGCACGTGTGTGGCCCTGGGTTCAACCCTCAGCACCACATAAAAATAAATGAATAAAATAAAGCTATAAAAGAAAGAAAAGTAAATATTTTTTAAAAATCAAAACAACAGAAATAAAACAACTCAGTTCCAATCACACTTCGTCCTGAAGAGCTTCCAAGGCTCCCAGACTCTTCTTTTGCCACTTATAGCTCTCTTTTAGCCTGTTCATCTCCTTTGTCAATTGCTATCTTTTCAGTTACCTTTTAGGAACAGAATTCTATTTCTTTTAATTCATCATGAACTACTGAACATCAGAGATCATGCCCCAGGTTGTTCTGTGCACAGAGCCAACACAGTACCATTCACTTCATGGGGTTGCCATTTATTTTAATGATTACCCAATCTGTTTTCTTTTTATCTCAGCAGGGCCCATGGGAGGTCATGGTCACGTTGATGATAATCATATGCCATCAAATGTAATGTTGACCATTTCTTTCTTACTTTGATTTGAAAGCAGGAGAGATTGGCCCACTGAGAAAGAACTACAGCTGTCTATATCACATAAGAAAAATGCATGTAGTTCCTAGTACATTCAGTAAATGGGGGATTTTTTAAATGAACTCCAAACTGATACTCATCTCTTAGTGTATGGTGCCAGGCAGATATTCACTTTTGTTTCTCTTCATTTCCTGGCTTGAGTTGAGTAATTGAGACTAGTTAATTCTATTTGGTCATAAACATTCAAGTATTGGAGAAAGAGGCAGAACTGTGGCTGAAATGTTCAACAGTTTTAAATAAATAAAATATCATTCGATTGGTTTCAATAGGTCTTTTTTTTTTTTTGTACCGGGGATTTAACCCAGGGTATTAACAACTCAGTCACATCCCCAGCCCTTCTTATTTTTTATTTTGAAACAGGGTCTCACCAAGTTGCTAAGGTTGGCTTTGAACTTGTAATCCTCCTGCCTCTGTCTCCCAAGCCTCTGGGATTACAGGTGTGCACCATGCACTCAGTGGTTTGGATAAGTCTGAATGCTAAGATTTTTGATGAGCTCAGTTTGAGCTGGTATTCCTCTAGAAATACTACTACTACTAAAGGTATAGTTGGAATGATACTTTTTCTGCATGTGCTGTAGCTCATTTTAGATATGGAAATGTAGAAAGGTGTTGGGAGAGCCTATTATCAAAACAATTAATAGGAATTTTAAAAAGTAATTGTTAGTGATTTTTTTTTCCTTGTAAGATATCATCTGAAGAAAGGACATTTGATGAAAAACTGGCTCAAATATTTCTCCCAGTGTCTACTTATCTGACCTGAATCTTGCACTTTACTCTCTGGAAGAGAGGTCAGTTCTGTCACCAAGTAGCGTACAGTTCTCAAATCCCATCAGACCACAGGGTTCAGAGATGTGCTTATTTTGATGCCTTTCATGAGTCAGAGAAATAAAGCTCAAACTCAGAGCCAGTTTAAAAAAAATCACATTCACTCTTGCATCTGACTTGTAGAGACCAAAGGTTCAAAGAAAATTATTTTACAATGCAGTAAACACAATGGAGACTTGTAAAGAACCTGCAATTGACAGGGAAGTTAAATGGTGTTTTTAAAGGCTAGAAGTCCACATGTTCCTTCTATTTGTGTCTGGCTTCAGCATGCTCTTAATAATGCAGTGTGTACTTACTTATTGATCAGACCACTTAAGCACCAAGACATGAGAAAGGGGACACTGTTGTCTGGCAATTGACCATATTGGAGACTTAAGTGTTCTGACAAGGAAGTAAGTGTGTTTAAGCTTCAGATAAGATAAATTTTAAGATAATACCTCCTTTGGTAATGAACCAAAGCTGCTAAAAAAAACTTTATGGTCCAGGTGTTTTAAAGCAGTGCTATTTTGATGACAACTACCTTAGTGTTAATGATGAGATTTATTTCTGAGAGCCACTGGTCTTCCAGGGAAACCTGAAAAAGGAGTCACTAACTTCCATGCCTTGGACAAAAGCTCAGGTGGAAAGAGACGGTGCTGAGCAGCACCAGCTATAGAGTGGTCATTGGGCTAGGAAGAACCAATAGGGTATCAATCCTGTGTCAACCACCACCTTACTGTCTAGGGCTCCCAGGGTGACATCTCACTGGAAGGGACTTATGTTCCAGTACAATGCTTTCCAACCTTGCTTTATGTGTCACACCTCTAACCAAACTTACGTGAGACCTTCACTTAGGAAAAGAAGGATACCTACCACAAGTCCTTCTGCCCTTGAGTCCTCCCCAAGAGCTCACTGAACACAGCTTAAAGCCCCCTTTTCTTAGGGACCCATCCATAAACAAATACCACAGTGCATTACAAATGATGCAATAGGAATATAATCACAGTTGACAAGAGAATATAAAGATGAGTATGGCCAAAGTCACCTGCAAGTGACTTCCTAGAGGACACCTCTTTGACTTGTCTTGATGGAATGTAGACCTTCCCAGGGAGAAGAACTGAAGGCAGTGTGTGCAAAGCAAGGGAAGCAGTAGTGTGTTTGGGGACTATGTGGCCCTACTTGTGAGAGATAAAACAGGGAAATGGGGTGGGCCTCAGGTTCTGGAGGCTGCAGAGAGGTCTGTGAGCCAGAGACCACATCAGATTTTTGTTTCAGTAAGGTGATGCTGACAGCCTCTGGGGAGTCATGGGGCTCTTCCAGATGCAGGATGAGGAAGCTTCACCTCGGGCAGCAGTAGTGACATATCAGAGGAGGACATTCCAGAGAAACTTCAGAGCTGGTAACTCACAGTTCCGAGTGACTGCTGACTGCTGGACACTGGGACTTGGGAACAGGAGGAAAGGCTGACGATGGGATTCCTGGCCCTGCGCACAGGGCAGAGGCAAGGTGAGGACGGGAGGAAGTCACTCACTTCACACATGTTGGGTGAACGTCCCCGTGGAGCAGGCAGTTGGAGAACATTGGTTAACCCCTGAAGAAGGGGTTTCAGAAAACAAATACTGATTGAAGAAATCACTGGTGGCTCAGTAGCAGAGCGCTGGCCTAGCACATGGAGGCACACCGGGTTCCATCCTCAGCACCACATAGAAACAAATAAAGAAAATAAAGGTGTCATGTTCATTTACAACTTTTTAAAAAAGGAAAAAAAAAGAAATCGCCAGTGCAGAGGGACTGGAAATGTATTATAGTGTTGGAGCATGTGCTTGGCATGATCAAGGCCATGGGCTCGGTCCCCAGCACCCCAAAAAGGAAGACGGGAAAGGAGAAGGAAAGAGAAACCCCTGATGGATGACACAGCCTTGGGATGTTACTAGTGATGTCAACGAGGAACAATCAGCAAAGGAGACCTTCAGAGGTATTATTTGACTTTTAGGAAAGACTGGTTTTGCAAGAGAGCTTTCAGAAGATAGAAGTGGTAGTTTTTGATGTCATCGAGGGGCCAAAAGAAGGTAGATCTTCTGAAGATCACCAGCCAAAGGCCACTCACCATGAACAGGAACTGTGTTGATAAGAGGGTGGGAGTAAGAGCCAGGTGAGAGCTGTTCAGGAAGAGGAACCCGAGGTAAGGAAGGGGGACAGTGAATGCACATTCAGTGCTCAGGGCAGTGGGAAAGGAGGCACCTTGGCCTAAGGAGAAGCAGAGTGGACCTGTGGGTATGTTTGGGAGGTGAGCTGGAGGTGGCCCCTTGTTGTTGGCATCATTACGAGCTCGGAATCAGTCGGAGAATCACATTTCAGGCCTGCCGTTTATCAGATACTGACTTTGTTCAAAGTCTCCTGGGGCCTCGGTGTCCTCAGTATTCAGTGAGGTAAGTACTGAGCCACCTCTTCAAGTCTCGTAGGGATTAAGTGAATCATGACACAAAAGCACCCAGAGCTCAGGGTGGCTCAGTGAGTGGCAGTAGGTGTTTTGGTTGTTTGGTTGGTTGGTTCCTGTGAGGGAGAGATTAGAGAGAGTGAGGAGGTGAGATGTGACCTCAGAGGAAAGAGAGGTGGCGGAAGTAGGTCCAAAGAGAGGTAGAGCAATAGCTTCAAAGGGAGGAGGGACGGGTTTTCAGAGGTAAGAGAAGGGAGGACAGTGATAGGATAAGGTGTTGGGAAGACAAGTTACGTGGCATTCCAGTAACAAGTAGCCCTCAGACCTAAGTCTGTTAAGGCCACCGAGATTCTTTGCTGGTGCCATAGACCCAGCCCAAAGCAAGAGAGGGGCCCTGTACATCTCTGTCCCTCAAGGACCCTGCAGATAGAGCCCCATCTTACCGTGTGCTTTATGGTCATCACAGAGCACACCATGGGGCCACAGCTGACCTCCACAGGCCAGAGAGTACCCTGATTTGGCTCAGAACAAGAGGGACCTGGTGGGCAGTGCTGCTGACAGCAGCGGCCAGAGCTGTAAGTTCAGGCCCTCGTGGCAGGAAATGCAGAGCATGGACTTCTCAGTGAAGGACACAGCAAAAATATAATCCACCATGAGCCCAGTTAGGGACTTGACAAGAATGGTAAGCGTTTGAAACAGCCATTTGTTAAAATAATTAAGCAGGAACATAGAAGCAAAGGAAAAGGAAGTTGTTCTGGTTAAATATTTATCATTAGGGCTTCATGCAGGATGAAATGGTAATGCAGCTGGGATTCAGTTTCTTAGTTCAGCTGTAGCTTAAAATTAGAAGCTGCCCATCAATAATTTCCCCGGGGAGTGATTTTGACTGTAACAGCACATAGCCTGGAGGAGAGGAAAGGCACAGAGAGCAGGCTTTCTTGGGATGGGAAGAGAAACCGCTGCAGAGGGGCACTGTGTGAGAGAAGTTGATGGTGCACCTGTCCCTGTAAATAAAAGTGAGTCCTTTATCAGCCTGTTTTTGAGGACATCTGCCTAGCACCTGGGCACCTAAGACACTTAGGACTTTATCTTCATCCTTCAAGCAAGTATGGTGTAGTCAAGGACAAAGCTTATGCTGTGAGTCTTGAGTCTGTTCTGTATGCACATCTCTGTACATACACATACGTACAAATGAGTTCAATTACATGTAATACACAGCCATATATATGTATTATATGGTACACATATATATGTATAAAAAATTTCTTGAAATAGATGGAAATAAACCTAAGCTTGGAGGATGTGGAGGGAGGAGGAAAGGAAGACAGAAGAATCGTGGTGTGACTAAAGATCTGATGGTGGTAGTGGAAAATGGATTCTGTGGGAGACAAGAAGAGTTGCCAGAGAGAAGAGATTAGATGAAGGACTCATGGGACAGCAGATTGAGCTGACATAAAGGAACCTAATTACAAGGCATTGGTCTTGCGTGGGAGGACAGGAGGGGTTGTTTCAAACTGTTGCCCAAGGAGTGGCATGGGGACAGGGTGTCCTTAGTCCACTGGGGACATCCGTGGCCGGCAAACCAGTTACAGCTGCATGACAATCCAGGTGCTTTCCTTCCTCCAATCCCTGCAGCCCTGGCACCTCGAGCATCGTCACATTGAACATCCCCTGGGACACCTGGGGTGAGGAAGACTGGAATACACCTCAACCAGGAGCCTGTTCTGGGCTGAGCAGAAGGTCTTGTCAACAGGGTGGGCCTAGGCATGCAGCCTCGCACCTGGTGGGAGCTGTGACCACCCCGCCTGGCCCCAGCCCTTCTGGAGCCTAGGTGGGCTGCTGAGACGCATTTCCAAGCAGAGGCTCACTGCACTCTGCCTGCCCGTGTGCCTTACGGCTGTGTTAAGTTGCCACTTAAGTCCAGCACAGCTCACTCGCTTCAAAGGTGGATCTTTGAGCGGTTTTAATGCATTCCCAGAGCTGCACATTCATGAACACAGTCAACTTTAGAACATTTTCCTTGCCCACAAAGAGAAACCCACACCCCTTCCTCATGCCTCCCTCTCCCCGACCCAGCCGGACCACTGCCTCCCTTCTCTGTCTTGATTCGCCTGTGCACCACAGCCCATGTACATGGAGTCGGGTGGCCCTGTGCGACCTTTGGTAGCCAACTTCTTTCACTTGTTTTTCAGGTTGGTCTGTCTGGTCATGTTTCATTTCTTTATTTTGCTTATGGTATTGCACTGGCTGGATATATCCCCCTTTTTGTTAATCTACCCATCAGCTGATGGACATTTTCCTGCTTTTTGACCTCGGTGAATGGTATTGTCAGGTGTGTATTTTCATGTCAGTGTTTTCATTTCCTAGTAGTGAATTGCAGAGGGGTGGGGTTCTAGCAGGAGTCATTGCCAGGTTGTTTCACCTTTCCTGCAGCTGAGTGTTAGGAGCCCGTTTCTCTGCCCCCTTGCAGATGGTATTTATTTGGTTACAGCGTTATGGTGGGTGTAATGTGGTGTGTCATTGTAATTTGATCCATGGTCCCCCAATCAGAAGCTCTGTTTTCAAAGCTAAGGCATAAAACAGAACACATGTCTGAGCACTTCAACTGAAGACCAAGACGGCAGTGTCAGGAGCCTGACAGGAGGAGGCTGAGGAGCAGTTAAGGCTGAGGGGGAGGGAAAATCTCCTGGGGCCTTGCAGTCTGCGCTGTTGCTGTCCCTCCCATAACCACCAGCCAGGTCACTTCCCCCTTCAGGTTGCTGCTCTCCACCTTTGGCAGCACTGAATCAGGTAGGATCTCTTGAAAAGACCTTGAACACCAGTGCTCAGGGCCTGCCTTTGGCCAATCAAATCACAATATCTGGGAATACAGCCGAGCATCCAGTCTTTAAGTCTCCTTATATGACTCAGATACCCAGTGAGGGCCGAAAGCCACTCTATATAGATTCAGCAGGTAAGGAGCAAAAGGAACTGACCCCTCAGTACAGCACTCGGATAACCATCTGCCTGTATTTTGACCTGTAAAAACTTTTTTTTCAGAGACACCTGCTAACTGAATTTAACGGAACAAATATGAGCCATAATTGCAGTGTACATAATCTCCACTAACAAATGGCAGAGGAAAACCTAGTATGAGATTGGTAAAATCAACTCTTTCTCCCCAAGTAAAGCCCCCAATAGAAGTTTGGTCAAAACTTTTAAATAAAAGTTGAGTTTCTTCATTTGTTTTCTCTTTCTGTTGGCTACATGGCATTTGCTTATTTCCAAGTATTTTCCTCTCTTCAAATTCAGTTTGATGCTTTTCAAGGTAGTTAGTTACCTCATGGATGAGTGTCTGTATCATAGAGCATTAATTCAGTATAGTCCGTCACTGATAGGTGCCCTAGTAGTTGGTCCTAGGTACAAGCCTTGTTGTGGCTGTGTTGAGCAGGTTCCATTTCTGTGTGAACCCTGACCCTTCTGATTGACCTGATGTCTGCAGATGGCAGAGTAGATCCAGCAAGGTGGTATTTCACCTGTAAAGGCAATGATTTTCCTAGGACTTGGGTAGGTGTTATTCTTTGCAGGGACAGAGGAACATTGGTCTTCTGTGTAAATTGTAGATCTCATCATAGAGCTAGGAAGGGTAGGAATTCAAGCACACTGCCATCCTGTTAGATGGCTCCAGGTTTCCAACACTGACAGTATGCCTTCTCATCGTCCAGACCCTCCTTTCTTTAGAAGGAGCAGATGTTGCTGTCTTCAAAGGAGATGCATGGGAAGAGAACGTGAAAACTCAGATTCCAGGAGGAAGAGGCAGGCAATGCAGAAATGTTCGCCGTCCTACTCTTGTTCCAATGACATCCTGGCCCGAGGCAGCTTGGACTGTGCTGTAGATTGAGGTGTCTTGCGCAAGGTTTAGAGAGAAGGGCAGGGAAGATTCAGATGAGGGATGTAGAGGAAGACACAGAAGAATGCTTTTAAGGGAACCATGTTTTTCTCATAAAAGAACTATTCAAAACCTAAGCAATAATCCAAGACTTCTCCAAACCTAGACTAGGGGCCTGGAGGAGTAACATGGTGGAGCACTTGTTTACCAGTCACAAGACTTGGGTCAATCTCCAGCACCTCGAAATAAAGCCAAAGACCAAACCACTCGGTGTTGCTCGTATTCAGTCCACATCCGGGTTAGATGGGACGAGGTGTTGTACCGCTGTGTGGAGCAGGCCCTGGAGCAGAGTGAAGTGGGAGCACTAGGAGGGAAGGCCGCTCCCAGCACCAGCTCCACACTAGGCCAGTCTTCAGAGTCCTTGGCCTCTCCTAGAGGCTTTGTCGTGGCTTGCTTTCTCTTCTTTTTATTTATGAACTGCAACCTGGGATGAAAATGAGGGGTGTATCACACATCCTCAAAAACAAAAAGGAAAAGAAACCACTCTGTCATGCAGAGCTCAGACCCACTGCAAGCCCAAAGGACTGATCTGGACAGGGAAGGCTGCCGAACCAATTGTCCTGGGAGCAGCCCTGTGCTAAAAAAGAGGAGGGGGAGGGGAGCACTGCTGATGAAAGTGGCTGTCACATTAGCAGGTCTGGAAGTCGCAGTGCTTGTTGTTAGAGCTGCTCAAGTTCACACCAGAGCACCCAGCTCCATCCGTCTTTCTCAGTTTACATTTTAATTGGCTTGTAGTTAAGTTTTTTAAACACTGCAAGATTGCTGACATACACTGTAATATCATGTGAATAATTTATGGAGGTTGTTCAAGACAAGTTTTTTTCTTTGATTTGAGCATCTAAGGGGAAGGGGGAGAGGAAGGCTGAGGGGGGTCTGTGGTGGGGGCCAGGACTGAAGAGCAGACAGTCGACTGCATGTGGTGCGTGGTGCGTGGATGTTCGGCGTCTGCTGTGCCGTCAGCAGCGTCTGGGGTTTCGGGGAGGCTTGTACAATACAGCCTTATTAATAACAATTCTGTCAAGAGAGCACCCAATTAAATTGAATTGGGTTTATGACTCCCTCTTGGTTTCTTAAAACGTGTGGATATAAAATCCCTTCCATGTGAGTCTTGGATAACAAGGGTGTTTTTTGGGGGGAGGGGGTTGGTTTTAATGATTCCTCCTACTACTGAGAATTTGCTTGTTTATAAATGCAGGAGTATGCATTTTCCCCAAACTCTCCTTCTGTTTTCTGCTCTTATGATAACCTGGAGAAGATGGAACTGGTGTCAGTGGGCAGCCATCCTCGCTGGGCACATGGCTGCTCCGGGAGTGGTGTGCTGGACAGCTCCACATCCAGGCTAGCAGCTAATTAAGACCTGTGGGAGAATCTCTTCCTCTTCTAAAACAGACTTTCGTATTACAAAATGAGTGAATGGCGTGAAATAGGTAGAGTACAAGGAAGAGAGTAAAGTCACCCATCCCTCCTCGGGAGAGCACTGGTCTGCTTTTCTTTACGTCCCTCTGGTCTTTTTTCTGTCCACACACAGTGGACACCACTGGAATCACACACTCTTTTTACTAGCATTGGTGATAGCACGTGCAGTCTGTTTGTAGAATCATTTCCAGTGATCATGAAGCATGTGTTTCCTGTGAATTCACTGTGTGTCACCTAACATGCCTCTTTTTTTAATATTTATTTTGTAGTTGAACACAGTACCTTTATTTGAATTATTTTTTTTATGCAGTGATGAGGATAGAACCCAGGGCCTCACATGTGCTAGGCGAGCGCTCTACTGCTGAGCCCCAACCTAGCTCTTCCTATTGAAATGAAGTGTTATTTGTAGCTTTTATTCATTTTAGAATAGATAACATAATTCTTGGTTAAATCCAGGTGTACATTTTTATTGGTGTATTACTTTGGACATTAATGATGGGATTCATTGTTACATGATCATACATGCATAAGGTATAACAATGTAATTTGGCCAATATCACTCCCAGCACTTCCCCCGACTATCCCCACCTCAACCCCTGGTCTCTCTCCTCTGCTAATCTCCCTGAATTTTCATGAGATCTCCCACACACCTTTCTTTTCCTTTTTTCTCTCTGGCTTCCACATGTGAGAGAAAACACAACCCCTGACCTTCTGAGTCCAGCTTAGGTTACTTAGTATAATGGTGTCCAGTTCCATTCATGTTCCTGAATAGGACATGGTTCCATCTTTATTGCTGAATAAACCTCCGTCCTGTATGTGCACTACATTTTCTTTATTCATCCCATGCTGATGGACACCTAGGCTGGTTCAATCGTTTGGCTCTTGCGAATTGTGCTGCTGTAAGTGTGGGGGTGCAGGTATCCCTGCAGTGAGATCACTCTAATCCCTCAGGTTAAATAGGGAGCATAGCATGGCTGGTCATGCAGTGGTCCCATGCCTAGTCTTGACTGAGTTCCATACTGGCTATACTAATTTGCAGTCCTTCCAACAGCATCCTCTTAGGTGTACGTTCTTGTACTGTTCTTCTCATATATCTCAAGAACAATTTTGTCTTGAAAAGTGAGATGAAACAGGTTTTTTAAAAATGAGATTAGTAATTTTCTCCTACTAAAACTGATAATGATATTTAACGGAGGGTGTTGTTTTATTATTTTCTTTTTTAATATGGAGATTAAACCTAGCATTGCTCTTCAGCTGAGCTAATTCCCTAGCTCCTTTTGAATTTTATTTTAAGACTGGGTCTTGCTAACTTTCCCAGGATGATCTCAAACTGGCCATCCTCCCGCCTCGGCCTCCTGAGTATTTGGGATTATAGGAATGCACCATAGCACCTGGCTTCAATCTGAGGGTCTTTGAAATTGCCAAGGTGTCCCCCCCCTTGGGAGTTTCTTCATCACAAAACCTATTGTTGGGATTAATGTGAGCTATTTTTTCTTTACCAGTTGATACATAACTACCTACGACTTCATGTAATCAGTAGAGATGCTACAAATGTATTGCCTGTCAACTCCAATAAAAAAGAGGGCAGTTAATTAAAGGGATGTCTTGCTGTTAAACAGACGTGTAGTCAATTGCTTGTAAGTAACATTTAGTTTGATGTTTAGTCAAAGGGCAGGAAAATCGGTGTTCAGGCAAGACTGGCTTTTTAAAACATAAATAGGGGAGTGATGTTATTGGGGTCAAGATGAATGACCTCTCACTTGGCATGATGTTTTCCTTCTTAAAAAATATGTTCATATATTGGAAAGGAGGAGAAAGAATTACGGCCTAAGGCTTCCCATCACTTTGGGATCTGAAAGAATCAAGTCCTCACACTCTTGGAACCTTAAGAGTAAGAACAGTAGACCTAGCCCGCCAGCGCCTCCTACAGGAAGCCCCTGAACCACAGGCTTCCTCTACAGATGGAAACTGCCCTCCTGAGAACTTGCACAAGGGCTCCCCCAGCAGAGAGCCCCAGGCATGGCTGCCCCAACTCTGGCACAGGAGCTGCTCCTTCCCCTGAGTGGCCCACCTGCTCTTCCTTTGTTCAGCCCTTCCCTGAGAACCTGGGCTGGGAGTACACACTCCCAGCAGAAGTCCAGGTCAAGCCCTAACTTTCAGAGAGAGAGTCTGTCCCTCTGAAAGTTTTAGTCTTTTAAGTGTTTTAGTCTTTAAGTGTTGAGGTATTTGTGAATAAAAGAATACAAATTCAATGGAGATACTTCTTCTCATTTCAGAATCCCACAAATAAGAGACTAGAGCTATTAGAAACATGATTAACTCTGTTTTCAAGTTCCTTTGGAGGGTCGTGGACTTTGGAACCTCACTCTGGAACTGAAGAACCACAGCTTTTGCCAATGACCACATTAAAATGTGTTTGTCTGGCATGGGTGAACCAATCTCATTTATTGGTTTTTGTTCTTTGTACTTGCTTTTCATTATTTAATCAACAATAATTTATTTTTAGTTGCCGATTTTGTGCTAAACTAGGCAGTATGGGATGCAAGAGAAGGTATTTAAGTTATGGCTGTTCACCCTCATGGGCCTTCCAATAAAACAACGTAAATATGTAATCCACTTACAGCCAGTCAATAGCAATATCTTTATTTGTAGTGATCACACATTTCATTGAAGAAAGTATTTATTAATCTGGAAAGAAAAACATCAACTGAATGAAGGGCAGATTCTGAGTACGCTCTAAGCTGTATTTAGTCTGTGGAGTCAGTGGGGTGGTTGGGGTTTGCTTTCTTTCCTGAGATCTTATGAATCAGCAAATTCTAAACCAGCTTTCTTGAACTACATACAATAATTGGTGCCTAACCTGAGTCTCTGTTTCTGCCAAGTTTCAGCTTGCAACCTATTTTAAACCTTAGTCCTAAACACCCCCAAACCTAATGGAATTATAGCAAATACCAGCTTAAATCATAATATTTTCCTAAGAACATGTTGATTCTTGAAATAATGATCAGGTATGAGAAAGGGGAAGGTGAGATGGGAGGAGTAGACAAGTTTGTGTTTTCTTGTTAAAAAAAATAAATTGCTTGAGTGAATAGGTTGCTCGGATTTCTCCAGTGCTTCTTTTCCTGAGGGCCAGAGAAGAGATGGTTATTGCTCATGAAGGAGATGAACTGCAGGGTGCCTTCCCATTTGCAGAAGAACTTTGGATCATGGAACTTGGCCATGGATTCGGGGTGTTTCAATTTTGGATATGAACCTCTTACAGTTCTCATTATGCTTTGGTGTTAAACGCATTGCCTAATAACTCCTATTTCCTTGAGCATGCTTTGGCCAACTTTTTCTGTGCTGTGCAATATAGTATTTTAGCCTCTGCATTTACAAAGGTCTGTGTCACTATCCTTCTTTGTTTCATTTTTCCTATTTTCTTTTTATGGAAAACACTTTAAAATACGAAACTGTAGATCGTACAGATACTCTGGATTGGTTCTGACCTACTGGTTTCGTTTGCCAGCTCGTGCCCTAGAGTAGCATGCTGGCAGTTCAGAGTGCACCCCTGATCTCCCTCTAGCACAGGTCTGCTTTGTTCTTCTGGTCACAGGCTGTCTCAGAAGCTGGTCCCTGGAGCCCCCTCTCCTGTGTGATGTAATGGTGTGACATGTCGTTTCCAGGGAAAGCCTGCAGTACTGTGTCTCTAATTAACCTGTTCATTTAGCACTATTACCCTTTCTCTTGAATGCAGCTCTGCTAGGAGAGGATAAGGAAAGTGCTTAATCCAGTAGGTCTCTCATTGTCTGCGATGGCAGGAAGTATGAAAACCTGGGGGATGAAACTGTCAGTCCCAGTTGTCTCTGGGATCCTCTTGGTCATAGCATTTACCCTTCCTGCTCTGTTGTGGAGTGTACTGAGTGTTGTTGAGTGAAGCCTCAGGTCACAGTCCTTGTACACTCCAACCCTGTACAAATTGTACCTGAAGTCCACCAACTGACTAATGTCACTGGCAAATCATGGTCTCCTCCTGCTTATTCGCTTGTTTCCCTGTTGGCGTAGTCACAGTGCTGTGGATTGCTGTTCGCTTTTGTAGCATGCTTTCTGTCTGGCTAACTAGGTCCAAGCACCTCTGGTGTGCGGAACATGCCTCCCACTTCCTGGAGGCCTGCCATCTGTTGGAACACCTTCACAGTGTTGTCTTAGGACCTCCTATTATGTAAGGCATGTGCACCCACACACAGCATAATCATGGTAGTGTACAGTTACGTGGCGTTGACAACACTGACGTCACCCTGCCCCTGCCCCTGTCTGCCTCCCATGCCCTTCCATCATCCCACACTGACTCTCCATCTCCATGAAGCCATAGCCCTCCACTCCTCCTTCTCCAGCCATGTCGCCACTGTTCTTTCTCGCTCTGTACATGGATCTCCCTAGCTACTGCACAGAGTGGAGTCATAGAGTGCTGGTCTTCCTGCTCCTGGCTCCACTCCTGTGGCCCAATGTTGAGTTCCATCCGTGTTGCAGCGGACATCAGAATCCCCTTTTTGTGGAGGAGGAGCGATACCTGTTGCATGTGTGTTCTGCATTTGTTCACGTGTTCATTTGCTGATGGGCACCTGGTTTGCTTCCACATTTTGACAATTCTGAATGATGTGGGCACGTACACATTCAAGTCTTTGCTTTCTTTCTTTTTTTTTTTTAATGAATAAACATTTTGATCCTGCTGACATGATGACTTTCTCGTAAGCCTGTGGTATTTTAAGAATTTTTGCCATTTTTTTCTCTGTCATTTATCTATAACAAAATAAATTTTGTAATAAAGAAACCAGTTATCAGTTGTGATGCAAAAAATAATAATAATAAAGTTTAAGAACAACAAATCTTTATTCATCCTCTGTACCAGGCACTGAGCTTAGCTCTTCATGAGAATTAATTTTCCTAAGGCCTACAGTATGTTATCTGCATATTATAGAAAAGGAAACCCAGGTTTAGAGAGATTGAGATATTTGCCCAGTGTCACACAGCTGGTATATGGCAGATGGCTTCTGTTTCAGAGTCCATACCTGTAGATGTCCGAAGCTGTGCAGAAGAGTGGATTCCATGAATACATATCATCATATTCTTGTTTTCTGTGGCACAATGTCACTTCCTAATTTCAAAATCAAATTATATAAAATAACATTCTGGATTCTTTGAAAGCTCTGAAGTGTTGTATGCAGTGTCAAAATGGAATCCAGGGCTGGACAGACGGAAGCGGTGAGCCCTGGAGCAGAGACCATGTGGAGCTTCCAGCCGTGTCGAAGCCCCGGGTGCAGCCTTCAGGAATCCTCTGTGGAACCGTGCTGTCATCTCCTGTCACTCCAGCTCTTGCTCAGATGGCACACCGCCTGGTAATGATGCTGTGAATTTTAGGACTTTAAATCAAGTTCTCGCAGTGTGCTCTTGACCACCTACAGTAACCTCAGGACTGGAACTGTGATTGCAACCATCCTCAGAAGCCACAGCTCCAGGGCAAGGTCCAGAGGCCTGATGCGGAATCACCTTCACATGGAAGAACTGCCAGACTTTCTTTGTGTCATTTCAGAGGACAGAACTGGGGCTGTTCTGTGTGTAGAGGTTCTGGAGAGACAATTTGTAGTTCACAATAAATTGTGCAGCAGCAACACCAAACCACCCCAGGTGGCACTCTGCCCACGGAGGTCCTCAGACATGGACTAGAAGCACCTTCTCAGTACAGAGGTGAGGAGGAGTCACACTCTGTGATATGAAATTTCCTTCTCCTCAGTGTTGGTGCAGTGCAGGATTCTCTTCAGGGGTCCTCAAAACTTCTTTTTTACCATTGTCCCCCATAGTGCTCTTTTCCCCGTCCCGCAGCAATAGCTCACAGGTTTTGCTTTGTTGGACCAGGGGCCAGTAACTGCTGGCTGCGGTGGTTCACACTTGTAAATATTTAGACCAGATCCACATCATAGTTGACGAGACAACAGAGCCAGTTTCTGAGATAGACTCTCCAGGGTATGCACAGACCATTTATGTAACAGGGCCCACACTCAGCAAAATGTCTGAAGTGGTTCAATAAACATGTATTGATTATTTGATTTATCGACTTCTCCGCAGTCCTCTTGGAACTTGTCAGCATCCAACACAAGAGGTCTTGTGCTATTTCAGTGTAACATTTTACTTGGGCAAGAACTGAGGTATTTGGCACAGATGATGTTCTCTTTTCCGATTAATGTGGCTCCAGGATCAACCAATTAGTGCAAATACTGGAATGTTTGCTCACACAGAGACCAAAAGTACTTAGAATTCAGTGCAGGTAGAGTTGTTTGTTTAAGTAAATCAAGAGGACGGACTTTGGTAATTTCAGTTGCCTGTGTTGGTTCTCATTTCGTTTGAGTATTTGAGACTCTGCCTGGAAGCCGGCCTCCAGCACTGACGTCCGACTGCGACCGCAAAGGCAGGCCCCCTTCCGCTCTCTCAGCCTGGACCCTGTCCGTGACTGATCTCAGGGGAGAGCTCGGCCAACAGTCTGGGAAGCCTGCCTCTCGTAATGTGGGAAGTAGAGCCAAGTGGCCCCACAGGAGGAGAACCTGGGTGAACTGTCAGGTCCTGAGGACCCATCGAGGCCAGGGAACAGGCCCAGACTGAACTGGCACCTCTGGGCTGTTTCACAGCCAGGTGTCAGAAGAGGATAAATATCAGACTGTATCTGATTAAAAACAGGAGAAAGCATAGCTCCCCTTCCCTACTCTGAGGAACCAAAGTCAACTGAAAGGTGTTTGGGTCCAGAGGATTGAAAAGCCACAGTCTCATGACCAAACCAAAGAAATATTCAAAACTAGTCTGAAATGTAACATCATGTTTTTAAAAATGTGCTATCAAACTCATTTATCCTGATTTATATAAGAAAAATACTTAAATCATTTAAAATGATTTAAGTATTTTTCTCTTATAATGACCAAATATCCTTTAATAAAGAAGAGTATATGGTAGATACTTACACGGCGATTATTTCATGATTTCTCTTTAAGTCAAAAAGCTGGCAGATACTATGTAAATAATATTTGATCTTGTCCAAGGCTGTTAGTTGAATTTATTGTTTATTACACTGGGAAACTACTGAAACAGGAGAAAAAAAATAAGGGAAAACATTATTATTATCTGTCTGAAAATTACTGGTTATGTAGCTATTTTATTAATGAGATATTGACAAGATAGAGAAGAAGAATAAGGTGGTTCCACCCAGGTTACAGTTACAGTAGTGGAGGAATTAAAATTGAATCAATATAGAAATGTCTTGGATCTTGATAAGAAGGCAGATAAACATATGCATACATTTGTCAAAACTCAACAAACAGATCAGTTACATTTCACTCTGAAAATTATACTTCACTACATAGAAAAGGTCAAATCATCTTATTTATTGAGCTATAATTTATGAGAAGGTTATAATATTAAGGAGATTGGTCTATTAGTCTGTTTTGGTGCCAATACCATGCTGTTTTTGTTACGATTGCTCTGTAGTATAGTTTAAGGTCTGGTATAGCCATGCCACAAGCTTTACTCTTCCTGCTAAGGATTGCTTTAGTTATTCTGGTTCTCTCATTTTTCCAGATGAATTTCATGATTGCTTTTTCTATTTCTATGAGGAATGCCATTGGGATTTTGATCGGAATTGCATTAAATCTGTACAGTGCTTTTGGTAGTATGGTCATTTTGATATTATTAATTCTGCCTATCCAAGAGCAAGTTAGATCTTTGCCCCTAATTTTAGAGGCAAAGATAAGTCCTTAATAAGACTCCTGTGGCACAAGAATTAAATAAATGGGATGGAATCAAACTAAAAAGTTTCTTCTCCGCAAAAGAAACAATCTGTGAGGTGAACAGACAGCCTACATCCTGGGAGCAAATTTTTACCCCTCACACATCAGATAGAGCACTAATCTCTAAGCTATATAAAGAACTCAAAAAGCTAAGCACTGAAAAAAACAAATAACCCAATCAACAAATGGGCCAAGAACCTGAACTGACACTTCTCAGAAGAGGATATACAATTAATCAACAAATATATGAAAAAATGTTCATTATCACTAGCAATTAGAGAAATGCAAATCAAAACTACTCTAAGATATCATCTTACTCTAGTCCGAATGGCAGCTATTATGAAGACAAACAACAATAAGTGTTGGCGAGGATGTGGGGGGAAAGGTACACTGACACATTGCTGGTGGGACTGCGAATTTTTGCAGCCAATATGGAAAGCAGTATGCAGATTCCTTGGAAATCTGGGAATGGAACGACCATTTGACCCAGCTGTCCCTCTCCTTTAAGTACCCAAAGGACTTAAAAACGGCATACTACAGGGACACAGCCACATCAATGTTTATAGCAGCACAATTCACAATAGCTAAACTGTAGAGCCAACCTAGAGAATAAAATCATGGCATTTGCAGGTAAATGGATGGCGTTGGAGAAGATAATGCTAAGTGAAGTTAGCCAATCCCTAAAAAACTAATGCCCAGTGTTTTCTCTGATATAAGGAGGCTGACTCATAGTGGGGTAGGGAGGGGTGGGGAACATGGGAGGAAGAGATGAATTCTAGATAGGGCAGAGGGGTGGGAGGGAAAGGGAGGGGCAGGGAATTAGCAAGGTGGTGGAATGTGATGGACATCATTATCCAAAGTACATGTATGAAGACACAAATTGGGTGTCAACCTACTTTACATACAGAGATATGAAAAATTATGGTATATATGTATAATAAGAATTGTAATGCAAAAAAAACCCCAAAGTACTTGTATAAAGACATGAATTGGTGTGAATATACTTTATATACAAAGATATGAAAAATTGTGCTCTATATGTGTAAAAAGAATTATAATGCATTCTGCTGTTGTGTATTTTAAAAAAATAGAATCAATTAAATACAAAAAAAAAAAACAATATTAAGGAGAAAAATTTCCCAGTCTTCCAGAAACTTGCACATCATGGGTTAACCTTGGCAGCAAATGTAAGAAAATTTCCCCAATAAAATGTAAATAACTGGGCTGGGGATGTGGCTCAAGCGGTAATGCGCTCACCTGGCATGAGCAGGGCACTGGGTTCGAATCTCAGCACACATAAAATTTTCATTGTGTCCAGCGAAAACTAAAAAATAAATATTAAAAAATTCTCTCTCTCTCTCTCTAAAAAAAATGTAAATAACTGTAGATCAACAATGAGGAATTCATCGTATTGAGGACATGGATGGAGCCTTTGAGTTAATCAGCACTCCTATTTTAAATATGAAAAAACTGAGATTCAGAAAATGTAGAAAGTTGTCCAAAGAAAATTAAAGACAAAATATGAGCAGATGGCAAGCTATACAATTAAACTCCTCTTTTTCCTTTGTCAGTTTGACTTCCTCCTCCTCCTACCTGCTGAGACTCCCCAAGGGTCTCTGTTCACCTCTCTTTGACTTTAACTTCATGCTACACTCTCATTGACTTACTAATTTCAATGTTAGTTATTTCTTCATTTAGTCAAGAAATGTATTTTGAATTTCCACATACCCCAACCACCGCTCTGTGAGTAGGGGACGTACATACAGCCGAGCCACAGTGGGGAGTCTTCGCAGAGTGGACTTCCTCCTGACGTCACTTGGATGGACCCCAGTAATGATTTCTGAGACAAGTCTTTGCACTCAGGCCAGGTGCCATTACTCCATGGCTCCCCTTTGTATCCAGACACCACGCCACATCCACCATGTCTGTGGTCTCATCTTTCCAAATCTTTCCCTCTGCCTTCCCTGGGCCTGAAGATCATCCTTGGCTCCTCCTGGAGAGAGTTTAGGGTCAGCCAATTCCAAAATCTCTAAACTCTACCCACTTGAATTCTTCTTAGATCTGTTCAGAATCTCCTGCATTTCTTCCTTGCCGTGTTCCAGTAGTGATCTATGTATCTCTACTGTCCCAGGCTCTGATTGTCCTCTCTGTCACCACCTTATTAATTTTCCTAAAATGTGCCTTCTTTATCAACACCCCAACACACACACACTTTTCCTTGGGTTTCATTTGCCTTCCAGATTAAAGGGAAATGCCTTGTCCGCAGTGAAGACTATCACAGCAGGCTCCCACTGCCCTTTCAGACTTCTTCCTTCCCCACCACAGACGCCGCCACAGAGGCTTCCCACCTGCTTGAGCCAGGCTGGCGTTCTCTGCCAACCTGCTTTGCCCCCTCAGTGCAGCGTCCGGTGCTGTGCTTCATGCTCCTTAGGACCTCTGTGCCCATCTTGCACTTTCCCCTCTTGGGGGCCCTTTTCAGATCTGCTCCCACAATTACCCCTCACTTGAGTACCCTAACCTTCCATGCACTGCATTGATTGTCCTGTTTTTTTTTTTTTTTAATTAAAACAGCTAGATGGGTTTTTAAAACATGACACGTCGTTATTGAAAAAAATTAACATACACAGAAGGATGACCAAAAGTCACAACCTTCCAAAGCCACATTGCCCAGAACTACTTTCTTGAGCATCCCTCCACACCTGCTTGTTTGTGTTATCAAACATTTATAAGGTCAAACATTTTTCCATAAGTGAGGTAAAATTCTACTGGTTTTCGGTCTGTTGATACACACAGGTGCTCTTTTAATGTCAGTCAGTACAACTCCACGGTCTGCAGTGGCCCCAGGACTTTAGAATTGACCCACTGCTTATCTCTTGTTGCTGTGTTTTCGTTTGTTATCTTTTCTTTCTCTCTCTCCCGTGGAAGATGCTCGAGGAGGCTGTTACATTTGCTCTGCCCCATGGACGTGCATAGCCGTGCTGGTCTGTCATGGTGCTTGACAGGGACTATTTGTGACACACCACTCCGTGCAGTTTGGGACCTCTAAAAATGTTTGGAGTTAAAAAGCATTGATGTAAAATTCTAGTGTAAAATTGTAGTCTTTTGGTTTTTTTTAGTGCTTTGAACAGCCATGTGTCCCGATGCCTTCACGGGGGCCATTCATTGTTCCTTGTTACATAATCTGCAGAGAGTTTATTCGCTTAGCAAGCAGCACGTTGCTCGTGGTTTCCTTCTGACGAGGAGCTAACAGCAGAAGCTGCTCTGCACCTCTGAGGCATTCTCGCAGCCCAGACCTCATGCTCTCGCTAATTAGCCAGAGCATTCCCAGCCAAAGCCCCCTCGCCTGTGCTTGACAAAAGTCTGTTTTTCCGAGGTGAGGGTGCAACCTGCCTCTGTGTCTAGGGATGTCTCCATCAGACAAGCAGAAGCAGGGTGGCCGTGAGCTTCAGAGCAGCCAGGAAGCCTGCTGTTCCCTGGAGGTGACTTGCTGCCTGCCGCCTCCCTTCCTCTGCTGAGTGGAGCTCCCTCCGCCTGAGCCTTTGTCCTCCAGAAGAACACCTAGCCACCATGGACACGCCCTTTCTGCCCTGTCCTGAGCATGATCCTACCCACTCCCTGTCTCTGAAAGCCAGCTTCCATCCCTGTGTTTTAGTGATGAATGCAATTAGCAGCCCACGAGAGTTCATCAGGATTAAGAAGTGGGGGGGGGGGGGGGGCATGCGACTGCTTGCTTGTCACTGTGAAGTGAAGCTTGACGGGAACATCTTCGTGTCCCTCCCCCTGCCCCTCCTGCCTGTGATCCTCTGCGCGTGCGCCCGTGGTTGCCCGTGTTCCACGGCTCTGCCATTTGCTCAGTGGGGGGACGTTTTCTTAGCCGCGCAGTGCACCGCGCTGCCTGAGGGATTGAGAACATATTGCTTGGCAGGTGGGCCTGCTCAGACGCTCTGACTGTTGTTTCAGCAGTGACAGGGAACATACATCATGCAGGCCCATTATGCCAGCATAGATCCATGGTAACCTGTTCAAAGGGCTGCAACCAGCAAACAAAGTGTTTGGGTCTTAATAGGTGATATTTTTGAAACATATAATTGGGATCTGAGAAGTTATTCTGGATGACAGGCCACTCCTTCTGCCATCTTAACAGAAGCGGGGCCTGCAGCAAAATACCACTCCTGTTGTGCGCCCAGAGATGACTGCCATTCCAGCCCAGCTCCAGGCAGCTGTGTGGCGCCCGCCGACTGTGCCAAGAGCTCGTCTGTGCAGGGGAGCGGCCCTGTTTTTTTGAGTCTTTTCTTGTATGCATTGGTGTCTGGACTGCTGGGTGGAGAAGTGCCTGGGATTGTCCGACTGATACAAGCTCAGAAGGACCTCACATTTATTTTGGGTTCTATAGTGGACAGGCAAGCCTCAGAATGAGGCCCTGGATCTTTATCATGAAGAGGAGCTTTTTCACTTCCCCTTGGGGTTCAAGTCAGTAGGAGCATGAGTGACTAGTGACGTCCCTGAGGAGACTATTGAAGGGGCTTGGGAGAGACACTTCCCTCATGACACACATGACCACAGCCCGCATGCCCTCAGAGTAGACTCGTCACAGAGGTGACCTCCCTGTGTAGCACTGTCAGCTGCTCTCTACCTCCCCTCAATTGCATGCTCCTGGAAGACTGCACCTTGCCTCATCTGCCATAAAGAAGCGTCTCTGGGAGGTCTCTGTAGAGTAGTTGTTGTCTTTTCATCTTCTTGATACCTGAGAAATTCCAATTAACATCTGGATGGCAACAATGTATTATTTAACCCTTAACAACCACACCAGCATCAGCAGGGCCCAGTCTGTGTGCCAAAGTGTCGCCTGTGCTCATGCCACAACAGAAATAGTTTCCTTCAAACAGATTGTAAAATGTTCTCATAAGACCAAGGATGTTCTAAATTATAAAGACCAGGGAGAAGACTGTGAGGAATGTGAACTGTAGCAGTCAATATTTAGAAAACTTGTGTTTCTGAATGCCTGGCACAGAGATGGGGTCCTCGCCACACCCTAGGAACAGCCCACAGTCACTCCACCAGCCCCCGTCAGCTGTGCTGCTACTCAGCAGTGGGATTGGCCATGACCATGGTTTGCCAACTGCAGACTGTCACAGAAGTAGACTGGGCCTTCTGTCCTTGGGTATTCTGGTCATGAGACCCCGAGTGGAGCCTGCCAGTCATCCTTCCCATGGGCTCTGCAGATGGTGCCTGCAGCCAGTCTGTGGACTCTGGTTCGGGAAGCACTGGCTGGAAGAATCCAACATGGAGCAGCTCAGCCTTGCAGCTGTGGTAAACTCCAGGCCCTCCCACGGGTCCTTCCTGAGCCATCTTTCTTAATTATCATGACATCCTGGATTCTCTGAGGAGCCTTAAAGCTTCTTGCAAAATATAAAATTAAGAGGCTTCTAGGTATGGAAGGGAAACGTCATACAGTGCATTTCCATGTCTGTAGATTCCATCTCTGAAATATTATTTAGAAAAACCAACTTTGTTGATATATGTTTCAAATCACAGAAATTTTCACCCTTTTAAAACATATAACTCAGTGATTTTTGATATGTTTACAGCTATTTGGTAAACTGAGCAACCATGACTGCTGTTCAGTTCTAAAACATTTTCAGCAGCAGCAGCAGCCCCACGGTTTTTCTTTTCCTCTTGGTTTCTAATGATCTACCCTAGGCTGCTAATCACAGTCAGTCCCTGACAACCACCAGTCTGCTTTCTGCTCTGGATTTGCCTATTCTGGACATTTCACCTCTGAAGTATTCTAAGCTTACTAAAACTGAGTCCAGTTATGTCTTTAATATTTTTAAAGAAAAAAAATTTAATGCTTAATCAAGTGTTTCTGAGTTTGTGTTTGATGGTCAGAAAAACATCCCTTACATATAATTCTTGCTTACATTATCCTAAAACATTAACTCAAGGTCCCTTGTTTGTGATCTTGACCTCTCTTTGATCACCTCCCCAAGCTTCAGTCTGAAGGACTCTGACATCATTTTCAAGTCCCCAGCTGGCTGGTAGGATAATGACCCGGCATTCCTGTCTCCTGCTCGACTCACCCGTTGCTTTTCTGCTGTCTCCACTCGTCTCTCATCTGAATGACCAGGTACCCACCCTTCTCTTCAGGGTAAAGGCCTTCACATGTGCCCTCCGCAGGGCCTGGCTTGGGCTGAGCTTCACCTTCTTTCCTTAACTGCAGCACTGCTCCAGACTCCCCTCTGGAGTCCCGCCCCTGTCCTGCTCCCTCATGCCAGCCCCGCTGGCTTTCTCCTTCCCCCAGATGGAGGCTCCTGCTGCTGCCTGCCTTCTTCAGCTCCTGATTCTGCCTTCACTTGTCTGTGAAAATCCCTCTCCTTGTGGTCTGTGGCCCCATCTTCTTCATGAAGCCCAGCTACCTTCCTTGGTCCCTTTCCCTGTGACCATAAGGTGGCATGGGACTCAGCTGAGCCACTCAATCTTGAAAACCTCTCCTTCTGGCTTCTCTGTTGCTCTGCACCCTCCTTTTACTGTGGTTCCAGTGCTCGCTGCCTTCCTAAGCACGGGCACCCACTTTTCTCCCTGTCTTGTTTTCTTCCCTCTTAAACCATATGGCTCCTAAGTGTGTGGCTACCTTCCAAAACGATCTCCACCACTTGGGTGTCCTGCCAGCTCCTCAGATGCACTGCTTAAATCAGAGCTCCCACCACTCAGGCTTTGCGCATCCCTAGTTCTTGCCGTAGTGTGACCCAAAGCTGGGAATTTAACATCTTTCTTTCTCTGTCACCTTCATGATGGCCAAGCATGATAGCTGCCATGCACGCAGTAGCTCCTTCATTCCATCAGGCCGCTTTCTTCACCCTTACCCAGGGTGGCCTACCTTCACTGGCTCTTACCTGCACTGTCCCCAGACAGTGTTCTGAGACGTGACGTCAGACAGCAGTCCTCCCTCAGCACCACCTGTTCACGTCTTTCCCATTCCTCAGACCACTCAGAGCTCCTGGCCTGGATCATAAGGCCTCTACACCCAAATCTTCCCGCCTGTTTTCCATGATTCCTCATATTCTCTGTCCTAGCCTAAGCAAAACACTGACCACTCTCCCTTTGACTTCCACCAGTGTGTTACAAGCCCTTGCTTTTTCTGTATCTTTTTACCTAACATGATATCCTTAATTTCTGCCAACTCAATTCTTCTTCCTCAAATTTCATTGTTTCCATAAAGTCTTCTTAAGATAGAATTTCTTTCTCCTTTTGGATTTTCAGATTGTGTGTGTGTGTGTGTGTGTTACAGTTATTTATGTGCCTGTCTCACTCAGTCCCCCAAATAACTCCTATCACAACTTAAATATAGTGTATTCTGAATAAGTATTTCTTGAGTGAATGAGTTTTGAACCTCTGTGAAATATAGAAGACATAAAAAACTAAACTTGTGGGTGACAGGCTCGATGTCAGTGCCAAGACAGTTCTCAGTGTTTTCTGAAGAATCATTCTTTTCTCTCAGTCCAGGCACAGGCTTGGAGGGAGGGTGCACAGAGGCCCTCATTGTCCTGCTGCATCTGCATCTCAGGATGTTGTGTACCACGACAAGGCACTTCTGCATCTTGTCCTCTCCATGTTATATAAACCAGCACATACTGAGGAAAAGGTCTTTGGGGGAGTTCGGATGGCTTCACCAATGTTGAATCGTTGGATAGTAGCCGACCTTGGACAAAGAGACATGCTGGCTGTCTTGAAACATGTGAAGAGCTACCCTATGAAAGAAGAATAAAACTCACTTTTTTATTCTGTTTCCTAAGAGGATAGAATAAGTATAAGCAAAATCAAAATAAATTAGGAAATAAATTTTTAAGCTATGAGATCCATTCCAAAATAGCATTGCCTGCCTCTGTTGTTCAAATGGTGCTCAGGAGAGCAACCTGGCCAATTAGGTCCCAACTAGGTGTGGGACATGGTAGTGAAAAAGTATGGGTTGGCCCAGGGCTTTTCTAACTCTGCAATTGTATGCTTACTTTAAGGTTAGTACCGTGCTACTATGCACTGTAATTTCTGTTCTTTAGAACTTAAATTTATACAAATGTAGTCATGGTATGGTTCTGGTCCTGAATTTTTTTCACAAAATGGAGATCCCACCCTGTCCTAGCTGTTCTCCATGACTGTTCCTGGACCACCTACAGGTGAGGATAAAAGGGCCTTCAGGGCCTAGAGCTACTAACCCAAGAAAAAATGAATTTTTCAGAAAATCCCACAGATGCCATCATCACTTCTAGTCACCCAATATGGTAGCTCCAGGAAGCTGCCTGGTGTTATGGGTATGGTAGGCAAGCCCAGAGTCTCTCCAAATGGCTTTCTCTCATTTTGTTGGAAGAAGGTAGGTGACTCCTAATGAGCTCCAACCTTCTTGAAATGGGGTGTTGCCTAAAAAGGCAAGTGCCTTGAAACAGCCAAATGGAAATTATGATATTTCACTAACTCAGACTCAGAACCAAATCTGCCTTTTTTTTTTTTTTCAGTATAACAACATTTTGTGTGCCATGTGCCTTGGGAGCCAAAAAGAAATCATACTCTAGGTCCTTCTTCTACTGTGCTGAGCATGGACGCTCTACATATCCCCCTCTTCTCACATAACAGTCAGCTTTTCATGAATTCATCATAAAGGGACCACTTTGTAGGATTGGCTGGTACCAGTAAAAGACTTCATTTTCTATTTCACAGTAACTTCAGTGCAAAAGTTATAGGTCGAATGTTGAAAGACTAGAATTATTCATCAAGTCTTTAATGCTGCAAACGAAAAGAATTTTTCTGAAACTGTTGAGAAGAATGTCGACAAAGACATACATATTCTAGTTGGTGTTTCGTTGCCACCTGCTAACTCTCAAGGAATCAGAATAAGAGGACATGTGCTTTCTCATTGCTTTATGAATCATTCTAGAATCCACACCAATCCACAAATTTTTCCTTGCCTTACATCAGTGCCCCTAAGAAGTATTTAACTGTACATTGCCCACGAATTTCCTGTGTGTCCAGGAGGCCCTGATGCTGTTGGCCTTAGGACCAAGCTCCAAGGACAGCTATGTAACAGCACAAGGGCAGACATCAGAAGCCTGGGTTTGGCTGTCAGTCTGCTTTCTACCAATCCTGGATCTGCAGGCGAGGCACTGGGCCCCGTTTCCTCATCGAGGAAGGAGTCATCAGCCTTCCACGCACCAAGGGCTCTGGAGGGGGGAGAGTGGAAAGAGCAGCGTGGGTCAGACCCACACACAGAGAGGCAGCATTCTGTGGCTGCTGAACAAGGGTTCAGCAAGGATGGGTGGACTTTAGGCAGTTTTTCCCTTTGTGACCTGGGGTCAATCCCCTGCTTTGATCTTGTTCCGCTAGATACAGCCCAGCCATAGAACAGCAGTTCTCACACTTTCCTGTGAGCCGGCACTACCTGGAACAGCTGATAAGCAGACAGGTCCTGGCCCATCACGTTTCAAGCAGCCCAGGCTTCTGTGCTTTCAGTAGACTCCAAATTCTGAGAACCATTGAATCTGTGCTGATAACGCCAATCATTTCATGATAAATTATAAAGAAACTACCTGCACTGGACAAGCACATTAGAATCACTCACAGAGCCTCCAAATCCCATGTGCATGGGCTACCATCCAGGCAAGTGAAGCAGAGTCCCAGGGCTGGGGCTCAGGGGCCAAGGCCTTCTTTAGAGCTCCTCAGTTTGCAGCCAAGGGTGAGAACTGCTGCTCCAGCAGGCCCCGGTCTTCACGTCTATGGGCATGTTGCTGATATTTGTTTGCTTGTCTCCTCCTCACAGCACTGGTGAGAACCCCAGGCATCTGAATGCCCAGAACCCAGCACTATACCATACATGGTGCTGAATGTAGATGTTTGAATACTTGAAAATATTTGCACTTTGAGTTCACATAAACAGCTATGTTTTAGACAAAGGGCATACAGCAATGCTCACCCCCAAAACATCCACATTTACATTTTTTATATAACCAAAACCCTTTGTGGCATTCAGGCCCTCACAATGAGAAGGTATTTGTTGAATAATTTGCAGAATAAAAGTCACAGGGGTTACCTGTTGAATGATGGCAGAACTATGGCCAGCCCCGTCTCTTCCAGGTGAGATCAGGAGTCAGAGAAGCATTTACACTGCAGAGCTATAGAAGGGCTAAGGAGGGGAGCGAGCTAGCCATATTTGAACACCCCCTATGCTCCAGACATTTTCTATGCTCCCTCTGAATCTTCACAGCAACCCTGCATTCTCCATTGTTGTTCTTGTTTGTTTGTTTATTTGGAGAGGTGGTTCCTTCAGGTAAGAAATGACAGAGGCAGGTTGCCTGGGGTGGGCAGCACAGGGGAGCTTATTTGACTCCAGAGCCTGAGTTCTTTCCAGAACTTACTTTGCTGCCACTCAGGCTTTCTGTAGTCACCCCCGCTCCTCCCTGGGCTGTTCCAGTGGCCCACCAGTGACTACCTCATCCCTCCGAGCCATGGAGACTCCACAGAGAGCTTCCTCTGAGAATCTTTACTGGCTCCAGCTGCTCTCAAAGCTGGTCAGGTACTCTGAGAGCATCCTGTGGTCACCATGTGGTGGAGCCTGTTCCCCAGCATCGTAATAATCTGTTTGTTAGAAGTCTTCTTGAGGACAAGAGCTGCCTCTTCCATCTCTGAGTCCCCCAGCCTGGCGTGCTGCCTGTTCTCTAACTCTGTTCTGTTGTTGTTGTTAGTGAGTGACAGCAGAAACTCACCCATGGGCAGGGACCTCCTGAAACATTTTAGCATGTGCATGTGTCATGCTTCAGAATATCTTAGAAACATTTTCCAGATTTAATTGAGGCTTCTGGGAAGCCTTGCTGTGTTCTTCCTTGCAAAAAATAGAAGGTCGTTACCAGGAAGTCTCAGTGTACCATATTTATCTGGTGAGTTTTGAAAATACTGAGTAATGGGACTAATGACTCAACATAGTATTTTCCAAACTGTGAGGTAATCTTTGGACTTTGCAAGATTATTATATTAAGTGTACTTTTTAGTCTGTCAGTAAAAAATAAAAAGCCTGTATTTTCACATTAGAATTCAAAGAACATCTGCTGCGTATTGTAAATAACATATTTTGAAAACCAACTGATGCTCGTGCAGCCTGCCTCCTCCTGCTGACTTGAGCAGGTCCTTAAGATGAGGCTCGCTTGCCACTGGCACTGCTCTTGCCTTGACATCCCGCTGCTTGGTGAGCCACTGTCTTCCAGAATCTTTAGAAGCTGCTAAACCTATTTTGCAATGTGAGGTTTGCAGGTTCCTATTTTCAAGTAGGATTAGAAAGGGACCCTATTCCTGGATGGTTTAGAGCCAAGGAGTTAAGCTTAGAGAGGTTTTCCACAGGGCCATTCCTTACCCCGAGAATATGAGCCTCTGGTGGAACTCCATTCCTGCTGCCTCCCAGAAGCAGTGGCCACTCCCAAGGGGAAGGGCTGCGCTGATTCTGCTGGTCTCCTGGGTTAGGGACCCAGAGCAATGCTGGGGGCGCCTGTCTGGAGTGTGCACTGCACCACAGCCCCCTCCTGTCCTCCAGCCTGAATCTCACCTCCTGATGGGACTGATAAACTCAGCCAGCTTTCCCCTCGTTCCTTCTCAGTTTGTCTTGTTAGCACTCTTTCTTAACAAGTAAGCACCATATGTCTTCTTTGGGAACTTGTTTTCTGGAGATTCCCAGCACATGTGTGCTGGCTTGGAAGAGAGGAGTGGGGGTTGGCTAACCAGCAGTACCCACCAGAGTGCCAGCCTTGGAGTCCTGCCTTCATTCTTCAGCCCAGGGCTGATTTGTCCTGAATCAAGAACACAGTATTTGGGGCTGGGATGTGTATCAGTGGTAGAGCACTTTCCTGGCCTGCATGAGACCCTGGGTTCAATCCCCAGCACCAAGAGGGGAGGACCTTACAATGTTTCACGGGAACTTTCTGGGTCACAGAAAGTAGCTGGACTCACCAGTGGGGTTTGTGAACCCTAGAAAAAGCCCGTACACACACTTGACTGTGGCTCTTCATCACCCTGGCCTGGTGCTGTCACACAAGCCCCTCTCAGTTGGCCTTGCTCACTGTCCTCATGGAGAGGTAGCATATGCTGGCCATGAGAGGCTCTGGGTGTTATTCTTGTGCTCTTGCTGTCAGCCAGCCGTCTGTGCCAGCGCAGGCAGCTAATGTGTTCTGCTTTTGGAATCACTGGGTCTCTGTGACATGGAGCCTACCAGCCCCCCTCCAACCTTTAATGCCTGCCTGCTTTGAAAGCCAGCTTGCAGAGCATCCAATTTATCTCTCTCTTCTTCACTTTCCCCCTCTTTCCTTGCACTCAGGATGTCTTTTATCAAAAAGAGACAGGGTGAGCCCGTGACACCTCATGGTAAGCAGCGGCTGGGCACATTTTCTTCACTCACCTTGACATCTTTTCAGCAAAGAAAAAGCGAGGCCGGGAACCTGTGCTCTTCATCTGGGCTTCTCCAGCTGCCTCCTACAGCTGTTTCGCAGACAGCCTTGTTAGATGTCACTGCTCGATACCTGTCTCTCTGAGGCGATTCGAAGGAATGGCTATTTTCTATTCCCTTGAGAATTCATCTTGCACACACATGTGCACACACATAGGTGTAGTAGTGTTCATGCACTATTAATTAGTAACAGAAAACCAGGCCAAGTTTCTTGAGCTTCTTTCCCTAGAGATTATTATCAGTGTTAATATTGTCAGAACTTGAGTTCCCTGTAATCGGGGGCTGTGTAACCGTCTCACGTCCCTCCTACAAGAATCCTTTTTTCAGGTGAGGAGACTAAAGTGGAAGATGTTATACACCATGGTAGGTCTAGGATTTCAACTTTTCACAAATAAACTGAATTGAATTTTGGATTTTTCTGACCAAGGTCCTAAATATCCTTTGTCCTGAAAAGGCTAGGTATCGGCAGACATAGGGTGGAGGCAAAGATATTCTGCATTCTAAAGTTCCCGGTGGAACACACTCCTGCCCGACATTTTCCCCATCAGGTCAGTGATTCCAAGTGGCTGGAGGAGCTTCACCAGGGCGGTGGGAAGAGGGCAAGGACCATGGAAGACAGAGCTGGAGACACAGTTCTGATAGAGCCCAAGGGACATGGAAGTTGTGTTGATAACCAAACTAATAATGACCATTCTAAAGCCACACTCTAAGGAAAGTGCTGTTTTCTCATTTTACGGAGAAGAACCGTAGGTTCAGGGCTGCTCTCTTGGCCCACATTTGCTCAGATCAAAAGTGGGGAAAACCTGTGGTTTAAACCCAGCTCTGCTGGCTTCCGCGCTGGCGCTCCGTCGTTTTCTGGTTGTCAGGCTCTCTCTGCCCCCGGCGAGATTCGAAAGGGGTGAGCAGCATCACCGTAGGCCATCTGTGGATGAAGGAAGGAGATGGAGGGTTGGTTACCCATGCCCTTGGCAGCCCATAGCATGCGGAGGCTTGCTCCCTGGTCTCCTGGACCATCCTGTCTCACTGAGTGGCCCAACAACAGGCAAGGACCATGTGGTAGAGCTTCAGGGTCATAGTGGGTTGACCCACAGTGAGATGTGGGGTGACAGTCATTTCCAGAATCACCACTGCTTAAGGACTTCGTAGATGAATGCAGATTTCAGGTTCAAAGGTCTTCAGGGGTCACGGAGCTGGGAATGTGTTCCCAGCTCTGCCTTTCAGGGAGCTGTGTGACCTGGGAAGCTCATGGTAAGTCTCTGACCTCAGCTTTTTCATCTGAAAGTTGTGTTAGATGATTCCCAAGTTTGTTTTAACTCTAGGTGATGATGATTTTCCACTGTCAGTTCTGTTTGTTTTATACATACAGGAAACCTCTCTTTGCTACTGAAAACTTTTGATTGATAAAACCATTTATCGTAAGAAAGAAAACATGTTACTATGTTTAATTTTTGTTTTCTTGAGACAAGTCCTCGAAGCATTTCCCAGGCTGGCCCCAAACTCCCTTTCCCCTGGCCTTCCACATAACTGGGATCACAGGTGCACACCGCCATACCCAGATTTTATGTATTTATGTATTTACTTATTTACTTATTTATGGGACTGGGGATTGAACTCAAGAGTGTTTAATCACTCAGCCACATACCCAGGCCTTTTTATTTTTAAATTTTGAGATGGGGTCTCTCGGGGTTGCTTGGGGCCTCACTAAGTTGCGAACGCTGGCTTTGAACGTGATATCCCCCTTCCTTAGACTCCCAAACTGCCAGTATTACAGACATGCACCAATTACTTGGCTTACATTTAATTTTTTAAAAAAGCTTTATTGTGGTGCAATTGATATACAATAAGCCGCACATATCTGAACGTCACAATTTATTAAATTTTGGTGTGTATCTACTCCTGACATCATCAGCACAGTCAATACAGTGAGTACATCCATCCATTCATTCCAAGGTCTCCTCATGCCCCTGGTGGTCCATTTCACTTTCACTGCCCCATCCACACAAGCACCCCTGATCTGCTCTCCCTCACTATAGTTACTTTGTGTTCAAATTTTATTCATTCATGTTTTTTTGGTGCTGGGAATTACACCTCCAGCCCTAGAGGACCCATCCAGAGTACAGTGTCTCCTTTCATCCACAAGGTGATTTTGAGATTCTTTCCTGTTGTTGCGTTGAAGATCATTTCCTTCTCTTGGCAACCAGGGCTCCGCTCACTGCCTGGACACACCACTGCCTTTTCTTCTATTGGTGGACTTTAGGGTTGCTGACAGTTTGGGGCTGTTAAAAGTAAAGCAGCTATGGACGTCTTTGCATGTACATCTGTACTGTCCTCTTGAATGAGCGCCCAGGGTCAGGTGGTCAGGATCACCTGGGGAGTGTGCGCCTGGGGAGTGTGCGTGTGATGTTTCCCAGGACTGTCTCCTTGCTGCCATCTTGGACTCCCAGCAGCAGCACCAGTTCTGGCCCTTCACCAGCTCTGTATGTCTTTCCACTTCATCATTCCCCTAGGTGGGTACTGACAGCTAGTTAAGATTAACAATGTTGACCATCTTTTCGTGTATATTCTATATATGTATCTTCAGTGAATAGTTTCTTTGTCAAACTTTTGCTCATTTTGAAATTGAGGTATTTGTTTTCTTATTGTTGAGTTTGAGGTTTTTAAAGATCTTATAATGTGTGTGTGTGTGTGTGTGTGTGTGTGTATGATATGATTACTTAAGTAACATAAATGAATGAATTTGAAATTTTGTGTATGTATTTAACTCCTTTTGGGCAGGGAGTACTGGGGATTGAACTCAGGGGCACTCGGCCACTGAGCCCCATCCCAAGCCCTATTTTGTATTTTATTTAGAGACAGGGTCTCACTGAGTTGCTTAGGGCCTCACTGTTGCTAAGGCTGGCTTTGAACTCGTGATCCTCCTGCCTTAGCCTCCCAAGCGGCTGGGATTACAGGTGTGCACCACCATGTCCAGCTGTATGCACCTCTTCATGCACAGTTTGCAAAGATTTTTCTTATACTCTGTAGCTTCTTTTTATTCAGTTAGCGGTGTATTTTAATGAGTAAATATGTTAATTTTAATGAAGCCAAATTCATCTATCTGTTCCTTTATATATTATACTTTTGGTGACATCCTTGCCTAACTCAAGGTTTCAAGATGTTTCACCTATGTTTTCTTCTAGATGTTGTATACTTTCAGATTTTACCTTTAGATTTCTGACCCATTTTGAGTTCATTTTCATTATTACATTGATTGATTCTGCCTTTCTGTGTATATGCTCCGTATGTGGCCAAGGCCTTGTATTTATTTGTTCGCTGACTAGGGCTCTGGATCACTTCTCCTGCATGTTCTCCTCTCTAGTGCACCTTTACCCTGACAGTCTCCACTGTCAGGTGGAGGGAGATCTTAGACACTTGTCAAACGTGGAGTCCTTCTATAAACAATCTTTTATGCTTGCCTTATCTACACCTGTGTGGATAACAATTTTTCTTTAGGTCTCTCATATTTAGTGAAAATTTGAAAAAAATTCTTTTTAGATTTTAGAGAAGCAATAGTTTTCAGTCCATATTCATAGTGTATCCATGAGGTTAGTAGTTTATTAAACTGTATAATTATACTATCCAGTACAGCTGACATAAAAAGAGTGTTAGGGACAGATCACAGCAAGACTGAGCTCACCTCAGGAGAGCAGAAGTTGTGGACAAACTGGAGAATAGCAAACTCCACCCAGAGATTCCGTATGTTGTGGTGTCATTTGACAGTTTATTCAGAGAGAGTGGAAAGGATTGGCTATCATGGGGGATTAAGAAATGAAGGTTGAGAGCTTCTGCAATGCTCTGTTTCATTCCTAAAAACAGTATTCCATAGTTTCAGCCTCAGTGGTCACGGGAGGAACACAAATCAGTCAACACTGGCTATGAAATTATTACCATAGTGTGGTATGTACTATAGTTAATTTTATGCAGTTATGATTTAATGCTGGATAAGGAATACAAATCAGTCAACACCGATTCATCTTCACAATTTGAAAAACACCCATGACAAAGTGTGGGTCCTTCCATCACCTTTAACTTCAACAATAACAATACCATTGACCCTTGAGCAACATAGTTGGCTTATGTAGGTCCATATACATGCAGAGTTCCTTTGGAAATTTATGACAGTTTGGGATAATTTGCAGATAATCTGCATAGCCTGAAAATATTTTTAAAAGATTAAGAAGTCATGTCATGAATGTATAAAGTATACTTAGATAACAGGCTATTTCATCATTTACTGTCATAAAATATATATGAATGTATTGTAAAACATTAAAATCTATTAAAATGTATGCAGATAAGCACAAACCATATATGGTGCTGTTCTCAGTTAAAATAAATGTAAAGAAATGCAAAGACAACTTAAAACATAACTGCATAGAATTGGTTGTAGTACATGCTATACCATGATAATAATTTCATAATTACCTCCTATTGCTATTACAGTGAACTCAAGTGTTGCATGTTTCCCCTGAAACGAGGTGTGATGCTGGTCATCTCTGTGTGGGCAGCTCATCTCTCCAGTAAATTGAGTATCACAATTCAGTGATCTCTCAGGGCTCACTTAGGTTTCACCATGTGTAACATGTGCGACCCAGAGAACATGTGAGTAGACTGCTTGTGTTACAGGGGAGGCTCCTGGTCAAGGCAGGCTATGGTCAGTTAAATTGGGGGATCCAAAGTGATGCACGGATCTTGGACACAGGGCCTCAGTGTCCCTACACCTGAGCTATTGGGAGTCAGCTACAGCTTGAAGTTGGGGTCAGATGAGCCTGGGTTTTCAGCGCTGTGTCTGTGTTGTTGAGCAACCTTGGATAAGCTAATGCCTCCGAAGACCATCTGGAACAGTAAGTGATAGGGAGTGTATGTGCCAGATGCAGAAGTGTAGGCATCCCTTGTACATGATTTGGATTCCCATTCCAAGATGTCTACCCCGTCTAGGATGGTGTGTTATAGCTGGGGATCAAACCCAGGGCTTTGTGCCTGCAAGGCATGCACTTTACCACTGAACACACCCCAACCAGCATGAGATCTCTATCTTCCTCAGGGTCCCCCAACCCCAGCCTGTCGTGATGCTCTGTGGAAGTGAAGGAAGTGGAACATCCAAGTCACGGGATCAGCTTGAACATATCAGGAGGAAGGAAGTGGGAAGCATGCTCGGGCTGCAGGCCACCAGGGCCCAGTGCAGGTTTCCCATTGAGGCAGAGCAGGAGGATGCTGAGGAGCCGCCTGGTGTGGGTGAGGCCAAGCCTTGAAGACGGGCTGGATCCCATTTCCTCTCCCCTCAAGCCTGACACAGCAGGTTTGTAGGTGGTGGAGAGCCATGGAAACTGTGTGGAAGGGAGCATGGTGGTGAGAGCCATGCCAGAGATTCTTTGACCTTGACTCTATCCAAGTCACCAGGGAGCTTGTTAAAAATACATATGCCTTGGCCCCACCCAGACCTGCTCAATCCTAATCTATAGGTTGGGGTCAAAGCATCTGTGCTTTTAACAAGCTCCCGAGGTGATTCTGATGCACACCAAAGTTTAGAAACCACTGCTTTAGAAGGTTAATCTGGCAGCAGTGTGCAAGATGGATTGGAGCCGAGAGAGCCTGAGGTGCAGAGACCTGCTCTCGGAAATTGCAGCAACAATCCCGGCAGGAGATAATGAGGTTGGGGGCTGTGGGAATGGAAAGGAAGAATCAGATATGGGAGGTGTTTTTGAGAGGCAGTCAGCAAGGACCCGGTAACCAATTTGATGAGGAATGTGAGGGAGAAATGGGACTTTACAAATAATGTCAAGGTTTAGAGAAGCAGTCCTGAGGTGTGGGGGGAGAGGTGACAGAGCCCTGGGGACCTTATTCATGTTGCACACACCTGCTCCCTCTTTTAGGCTCACCTTCCACACCTTCCTCCATCACTGGAGACCCCTGGGGCACAGGCAGGAGTGGCAGTGGGCACCCGGGGAAGCCTGTGGAGCTGGGGGAAGAGTTTCTCTGGGTGATCGCGGTACTTGTGAAGCGCTAGTGGCTCTGTGTCTGGGGCAGTCGTGGCACCAACACAAGTATGGGAGGTTAGGGGGACAGAGGAAAAGGGGTGCTCTCTGTCCGCCAGAGCTGACAGCAGGGTGGGAGTGCCTCTGTAGGCTGAGATGTGTGGGTTCAGAGTTGTCAGCGACCTCAGCTAAGGGTACAAATCGGAAAGCCCAGCACGTGGAGGCCAAGTGGAGGCGGGCAGACTGGAGAAAGAGCAGGGATCCAGAGGGAGCCGCAAAGAGAGCTTCCTCTTAGTAGGCAGGAGCAGATGAAGGGGCAGTGGGGGGCCGGTGGCAGAGGCAGGTGGCAAACTCCCAGAAAGACCTGCGGTGGGAAGCCCCGCTCCGGGTCTTCAGCTGTCCTTTAGCAGCATGATCCTTCCCTCCAGGGGCATGGGGCACATTCATGTAAAGGACTTCATGCTTACAGGAGTACACATTTCAATTTCTCTTTCCAAAATTCAGTGTCCCAGTAGAGACAGAGACTGGCAGGTCTTTACTTCTCATACTGTCCCCCAGGTTTCTGATCAACTCAGAATCTTTCCATACACATTTTTGGCGCAGCACTGCCAAATAGGAGGTATTAAAAAGCATTACAGTGCTTTGGGTTCCATGCTCCCCTCAAAGTTCCCGACATTCTGCTCATATTTCTTGTTGTCACACTGTGAAAATAGGATGTTGTATTTTGGAGGCACCTCCAGGGTGTCCCACGACTGGCACATCTTAACTGAAAGAAAACAAATTGAGTGAACAACAGTAGAGAAGAACCACATTGGTACCAACTGAGGGAGTCAAGAGCCACTCCACGATTCCACTCACGAGACTGTGAAGCTGCGATTTTTTATACAGACATCATAAAGGGTGGCCGCTCCTGACATTGGCAAGACTGCACAGTGACCACTGCTGCTTGGGTGACATGGGGCCAGTTGTCACAGAAGGTGCTTGGGGAAGCTGATGCTGATGTACAGTTTACTCTAAAATGGGCTCCTATGTGGAAAACTTCTTATTTTTCTCAGAACAGCCTCGGCAGTTGTCTCATTTGCCCAGTAAGGGAACGGAGGCAGTAAATTATTCCAAGGCTCCGGAGCTCATGGTTACTGGGAGGGAAAGTGAATCTCATTTTCTGGTGTTCGCAGCACAGTGGGGAAGACTCCTGTGTAGGAAGAGCAGCATTTTAAGAGCCACTGAGTCAGGCCTGGGTTGTGCTCCAGACTGCCACTCCTTCACTGTGCTCTGGGACAACCCACTTGACTTTCTGGGCCCAGGCTCCTATTGTAAATGGAGGTTGGTCATATTTATCTCCTGAAAGTAGTTTTGGAAATTAAATGCAAATGCATGGTTATAGTGCCTGGTATGTTCATGGTCCCCCAAGTTGGTGCCATTGGTGAAAATTACTGTTTGACCCCAGCATCAGAAAACCTGCACAGCTTTCTGGATGCATCTGAGAGACAATATATTTTTCCCTTTGATCTTTAGTTTGAATTTTAAATAATTTTACAATTATTTAAAAATGCATTACAAAAATAATGCTAGTACCTGATGGAGCTTAGGTGCAATTGAAATAGTTTTATTAATAATTTTGACCCTTCAAGGCATTTATAAGATGAGTAGGACTTTCTGGTTGGATGTGGGCACCAGAATATTTTTTTATAGATTTTTTTATTATAGGTGGACACAATACCTTTATTTAATTTATTAATATGTAGTGCTGAGGATCAAACCCAGGGCGTCATACATGTTAGGCAAGAGCTGAGCCATAACCCCAGCCCTGGCACCACTGAGCCACCTGCTCAGAAGTTACAGAATTGCCAGCATGCTGCCTTGGCGGGGCATGTGGTCACAGAATGAAGGAAAGTAGGATGTGAGCATTTCCAAAGCATGGAGAAGAATGCCGTGCCATTTCTTATTGCCACTGAGTAGCCACACTGATACTTGAAGTGTGGAAATGTGTCGGTAGTCCCCACCCACCTTGCACTTAGGGTCCCATTGCAGCTCTCAGTACATGGTGCTAAAGTAAGTGCCATCCCCTGCTGCTTCACTTCAATGTGAACTGGATAACAGCAGGGTCTTTCTCTCATCAGATTCCCAGATGTCTTCCTACCCATCATGGCCAAGGGTCTGTCTCCAAGTGAGTATCCCCCAATGTAAAAATGATCCAAGACTCCCTAACTCTGGGGTTTCTAGGCTCCCGTCCATTCTTCTTTTCTTACTCTCTCAAGAAAAGAAACTAAGTAAGAAGGAGTGAGCAAGGGAGGCACCTCGCTGCTCCCTAGGGGGCTTCTTCCTGAACAGACCCAGCAGAGCCTCAACAGAACAAGGGAGGCTTGGCAGGGGTTTGATTCAGAATTCATTATCGCTTTGTTCCTGTGCTGGTTGGTTTGGGTCCTCTTGAACATGTGTGGATATATAGTTCTTGTGGTTCAACTTGTGTGTTTAGAGGAAGGTTTTGGAAGGAGATCAAATATGTCAGTTCTGGACTAATTCTTAAAGAACTGATTTGGGGAAAGAGTTGAACACATTCATACCCGGGTTCGAAAACAAGAAGCAGGGATGAGTCCAGAAAGCGTGGCAACATGAATAGCAGTTGTGATTCTTTTTTAAAGAAAAAGAGAACCTGAATGTCTTTGCATATCTTGTCTCTCCCTCTGCACATTTTCCGCATCTCAGCCCCTGATTCTTATTTCATGGTGCCATCTGAAACTCAAGTGCAAGACCCGTCATCTGTCCCCAACCCACCCTTTTCTTTGAGTGGACACAGGGCACTATAGGGACGACTGGGATCCCTTGGGGTCATATTTTAAAAGGAAGTAAGACCCCAGTTAAGTCTCGGCTTCTGCACTTTGCAGCTGTATAGCCCCCAGACAGACCCCCATACCCTTCAGAGTCTGAGTTTTCTCATATGTAAAATGTGGACAATAAAACCCAGCTCAGTGAAGTGTTAGAATTATGAACTTGAGGCCCGTCTCACCCAGCACCATGCCAGCCCATGATGAGGGCTTCCAAGCCATCCCTTCCTTTCTTCTCTGGGAGCCATTTCACAGCCGTTCTCCTCAGGTATGGTCTGTGGGCCTCCGGCCTGCATTCTAAGTGTTCTTGGAGCAGTGTTGGCCAGCCTTTAGTCCATCATGCCCTTCAAGGAAACTTTTTAGATATTTTTAAAAAATCATAACACTCACCATGAAAGTAAATACTGAGGAGTGATATTTCAGCTAGGATTGAACTTTGAGGAGCACAACCACTGTAATGCGATCTTTCTCACTGCCAAGAACTTTCTGTCCCCTGGCGGGCTCTGTCAGCCCAGCTGAGGACGTGTGAGGGAAATGGCCCCTGGGGACCGCCTGCTCTCGGTTGTGTCTGCTTCCTCCTCCTCCTTCCTGGAGCACCACCAGCAGAGCTGTTCTGTGTCTCCAGCAGCCTAGAAGCACCACCCCTCCCCAGCTGTCGCCTGCTCCATACACAGCTGGTGGCTCCCAGACAGTGGGCAGCTCACTGGGAGTGCTCTGTCCTGTTCTCTTTGTTCTGAGGCTTATTCTCATGGTTCCAGCTCCTTGCCTCAGGGTGGATTCTCAGGGATGATGGGTGAACTCAAGAGGGGTGGGATCCTGCCTTTCAAGTTGGGATCTCCTTCCAGCCTTTTTAAGCTTAAAAAAATGTGGGTCAGATCAGGGATTATTTGGCCACTTAGTTTTTCTGTCCCCTAATTTTTATCCAGTGGTGCCTCCCTGAGGGCTCTGGAAGAGAATGGGGCCTGCCTGCCTTCCGCAGGTCCATCAGCAGTGACCTGTGTCTTCTTGTCACCATGGCATGTTGCTAAGGGCAATGTGGTTGCCATCTTTTCTACCTGAGAAGTTACAGTGGGGAAAAGAAACTGGATTCTTTACCACCACAATCTAAGCTACTAAAATGGATTTTGTGATCATTCTTTTTCAACTGCTGCTTCTGCCACATCCGATAGGAATTGGAGTTCTACACTGTGACTAGAAACTGCGGTAGAGCTGTTGCTGCCGCATAAACTCCACAGCCTGAGCTTGGGCTCAGTAGGAACCTCGCCCTCTGTGCCAGCAGCTTCTTAAGGGAGGCAGGCAGATGGCAGGTGTTAGCCCCTCCTGCCCATAGCAGGAGATTAGAACCCTCTTTGCTTAACACAGAGGGACTGGGATTTGGGGTATATGTGAGAAAGAGAGAGGAATGATGTTTGAGGTGGGATTGTGTACCATAAAACTGTATTTATGTGCTAAGACAAGCATTTGATGTTGTTCTATAAAATAGAGTAAACACCTCCTCCCTGCCCTTTTGAATGTCAGTCAGAATTCAGAATCATGAAACTTTATAGTATTACTGGTTAGAAGGGCTTCCCACTGGGAGCAGATGCCATCTCTGTCTTCATAGACTCAGAGAAAGTCCTGACATGTTTCATGGCGTTCATACGTGGAAGTCTGTGAAATGGAAAGGAAAACAGCTTTTTCTGTCAACCTGTCACTGATATAAGCTTTTACATTCCATCAGAATGACTAAACTTTAAAGCTGTTTTCTTCTGTGCTGAGTATCTCTCAGAACTCCCAAGTGTTATCAGATTGATAGAGTCCCAGCATATGATAGAAGACCAAAGCATTTTGTGGCATGATATTAAAAATTCATTCAGATACTCGATAAAGCGTGGTTGACAAAAGTGTGAAATGGAATAAGGTAGAGTGAATTTCTCCATGGTTTATTGCCCTTGATTTCTCTACACAAAATAAATAGACAAGATGGACTAAAATCTCTTCTTTATGAAGGTGGGATCCTGCAGCTGAAGGTCTGCTCATAAAAACCCTCTCTGTGCCCCGCACCTTGGCAGCATTCAGAGTTGAGGCAATGGGGATTTATGGCTGCGGTGCGTGTGCGTACTGCAGACTGCGTGTGAGTATGTAGGGCTGCTTCCTGGAGGCCGCCAGGGCCCCAGGGGCAAAGCGCCCTTGTTCTCCTGCAGAAGCTCTCCTGGGGGAATGGGGGAGCCAGGTGAGGATTTCAGTGGTGGTGATGGCCTCGGACAGTTCTTCCCCAGAAGGCATTAAGAGAAAACACTCCCTTCAAACCCTCTTCTCTTCTGCCATCTTGTTTTAAAAGAGAAATATAAAACAGCAAAGGCCTCAAAGCCGCTGTAAGCCCAGCCTCTGTTTTCATCTTCCTCCCTCCCTGTCTCTCTGACCCTCCACCCCCATCCTTCCTTCTGTCCCTCCCGCCTCTCAGAGGACATGCGGTGCAAGGCTCCCCTGCTCCCCTGCAGGGGTGGGACAGAATGCCTCATTGGTTTCAGATATTAACTTCTGTGCTGAAAACCTGGTTGGAGCTGGTGTGACAAATGGATTTTACCTGCTGCTGGAGAACACAGCCCTGTCCCACCCGCTGCACACACAAGCCCTTTTCCCATCTTGCAGAGCCCAGCCCAGGGAGTGGGGAACAGAGTGCTGCCCCGCGGCACCATCTGTTCCTGCCAGCTTCTGTGCTGGGCCCCGCCGGCCACAGCTGCCGAGGAGAACGGTGTACTTGATGAGCTGTTGGAAAGGAGCGTTTGGTCTCCCCCATGGTCTCTGTTAGCCACTACTGGGCTGCTGGGCTCACGTGGGTGTATCTGTGTGTGCTACCACTGAGGCCTCATCTGTATCAATTGGAAATCAGTCACTGGGAGTTAGTTGCAGTCAGCAGGGACCCAAGGCACATTTTCCAGTGACATCAATTCTTCTTCTGTTGCAGAAATTCAGGAAACAATTAAAATTCTGATGTGTTCCAGGGAGGATTTCAAATAAATCAGCTGATAGCTGATACCTTGTAACTCTTTGTAGCAGAGCAAAATTAACAACCCAGCTGCATCTGTGTACAGTATGCTAAAATAAAGAAATTAACCATGCATCACCTCCAATCGAGGAAGCAGCTGGCCTGTTCTCAACCTTTCCATAAGTACCCAAAAGCTACTGATTTGTTAAGTTGTCATTCTCCTTATGGACAACAAGGACTTTATGTATATGCCAAGAATTGAGCTGGCCAGATATCACAAGTCATGGAAACCCAGACACTGATTAAACTCAGTTACAGTTCCAGTGTTGTGCAGAGCAGAGCTGACATCGTGAGCTGGACCCGTCAGGGGCTGCAGAGGAGGTAATGTCAGGTACAAGTGGGTTTGCACACTTAGCTAGAACGTTGTCAGAATTTGAGGATGTTAGAGTATTAATCAGAAAGCGTTTTTCTCTCCTTAAGTCAAATGTATCGTGGAAGAACTTGTGTTCCTATCTTTAAGACAAAGCTACCATTTCAGCCTTCCCAGGGTCCGTTAGTTGTCTTGAGTGATTTCGTGTCCTGCCGCTTGCTGGCCAATAGAACCCATCATTCTTGGTTTCTTTTTTAAAGTGGCATAAGTAGAATAGGTGGGAGAGACGTTCCCTTCAGAAATAATGATCTGAGCATTGTCTCCAAATAAAATCCATGTGCAGTATTAAAATGTAAAACTGTATTTTAGATGCATTCATGTCAGTCACATAAAATTGTGATTGTTGATTCATAGTCAGTGGATTATTTTTCCCTAGAAAGATGCATGAAATTTTAAAATATAAAAAAAAAGATAGTAGCTGAAAGTAAAACATCATTTAGAAATAATTCTACTTTTCAAATTCACAGTACTGGGAA
The DNA here is from genome assembly GCF_045843805.1 of Urocitellus parryii. NCBI lineage: Eukaryota > Metazoa > Chordata > Mammalia > Rodentia > Sciuridae > Urocitellus > Urocitellus parryii. The sequence continues at coordinate 24,262,792 of NC_135539.1, read as the reverse complement.
GGGTTGGGTATAGTGATGATTGGAGGGTCAACTCAGAGGGTGACTCGTGGGGTGGGCTCAGAGAATCACAAGGTTAAGATGAGTGTAAAACCAGTGAGCAAAAGCCTCAGTGAAGATAGGCGTGGTGAAGAAAGGAGGCCTTTCTTGTGCCCTCCCTGCAGGAAAGCTGGAAAGAAGCAGGGAATGGAGGAAGGCAGGAAGGTCCACCAGGGTGGAGGGAACGAGAGGACCCACTGTGCCCCTGGAAAAGAGCTGCAGTTGTCACCCATCTAGAGTATCAGCTCCTGGTGCATCCTGGGTGCTCAGGTACAGTCATTGATAATCATCTCAGCTTTGCCCACAGACAGCAGCTGTAAATTACTTGCTTCCCTTTCCAGCCAGAAGAAGCTTCTTGCAATTGATAATGGGTGGAAATAGGGACTCTCACACCAAGGGACCAGGAGAGAAGGGAGTTTGGAGTGGGTGCCACTGAAAGGGACCTCTGCACACGCCTTGCTCTGGGCTTCCGTGGGGTGCCGCATTGGTCACCCCAGGGATGCTCCATGCTGTGCAGCCTTGCTGTTGAAACATGTGCCCCCCAAAACTAATGGCAAGCCAAAGGAAGACTGGCTACTATCTAGATGATTCCCAGAAATGTGCTGGTAGCAATTTGAAGCACTCGAAATTATCCAGGTTGGTTCTGACTGTGTTGTAGAAGTATTTTCAACTGGCACGTCACACGAAAGAGCAGAACTGAAAACACTGGTGTGCATGGTCCTGAAGTGTCGTCTTGGCTACGTCTAACCCACCTTATGGTGCTTCTCTGGACTATGATGAAGGTACCCCCCAAGATGTCCGTAATCTGGAAGACATTTCTGTCCACGTGTAACTATAAGTGTATATAGTCAATAAATACAAGGCCATAGATAAGAACAAATGAATTTGGAGATTTGTCAGTTTGTGGACATTTGTGCCTACAGAATCCTGTCAGGATTTCTTGTTGTGTGCTTGTGCGTTCCCATGGCGTCTTCCCTGAGAGATACACAGCGTACTGTTGATCAAGAAAGTAGTCACTGCTTGCACAAGGAGCCATTTCATTTTGATCAGCATTTAATGGGAGAGGAAAACCTAATTTAAGAAAAACACAGCTGTAAAATCAGAACTGCCTTAGCCTTTGGTTCAGAGCTAGGATGTTACACCAGAATTCACAAGGCAGGGACATGTGTGATTTTTCATATACTAATGAAAACAGTGACTGGAATAGCCCAGTGGTTGGAGAAAGAAGCTTGGGACCATAAATATTTGTAGACTTTCCATTCAGAACCCCCTTTATAAATTATCCATTTAATCTTAAAGGAAATTCAAAAGCTACTCCAACTGGGAAATCAGACTCCAGTGCCAGAAAGTCGCAGACCTGTTATCTGACACGTGCACTTGAACGGTGTTCGTGGTGAGAAAAGTTGAGTGCATTTAGAAGCCTCTTCAGGAAGTTAGCAGCATCAGGGGCAGTTCCTTTACCTGGGCTGGGATACAGGAGAGCCTTACGCATCGTGCCCTTTCCTTTACACGTATGGTTTAGGCAAGCTTGAAGTTGGCTTTTGTGTTGATTGTCATTTTTACCCATCACTTGGTGCCCCAGTTGGGTTTACTTGGGCAGACAGCTGGACTGTCTCCTGAAAGGAAGTCTAGGGCTAGCCCACAGCCGAGAGTGCACGGAGGTCTGTTGCCGCCCGCCCGCCTGCTGCCGCTTTCCCCTTGCAGAATGCAGTCTGCACTTGTCACCTCACTGCTGTCAGGAGGCTGTCGCAGCCTGCAGATCTCACGTCCTGAGTCTGAGAAGAGTGTGAGGCTCCATCTTGGAGTCCTAAGAATGAGGCTTTGCCTTTCATTCAGAAAGGGATGCTTCCTCAGGGTATGCCAACTGCATCTTCATCGCTAGAACCATGTCAAATGGTCACCCCCAACATGCAGTGGAGCAAAAAAGGTCAATTACCGATGCACCTCAACTTCTAGTGGTGTTGAGCTCAATAAATCCACTGAAGTAAAAAATGCCATAAGTCAAAAATGAATTTAATACACCTAACCTACCAAACCTCATAGCTGAGCAACACAGCCTACTTGTTGACCCCTGTAACTGTGTGGCTGATGGGAGGGCAGTTCCTTGACCCTGATCAGCACCACGAGAAGGTGTCTCACTGCAGGCCACAAGGAAAGGATCAAAATTCAAAATGTGGCTCAGGAGGCTGAGGCAGGAGGATCACGGATTCAAAGCCAGCCTCAGTAAAAGCAAGGTGCTAGGCAACTCAGTGAGACCCTGTCTCTAAATAAAATACAAAATAGGGCTGGGAATGTGGCTCAGTGGTTGCCCTTGAGTTCAGTCCCCTGTATCAAATTGCCCCTGAGTTCAGTCCCCGCCAAATTCAACATTTGAAGTACAGTTTCTACTGACTACACACATACCTACAGAAGAACCCTGCTGGACACCGTCTATCCCTGGCCTCTCGGTGCGCAGCCTCCGCCCTTTCCAGGGCACGTTGTGTGCAGCTCAAACCTCAAGGAGACCCTGACGTTGCGCTAAGCAATATGGGTAAAACTATCTATGGTGGGCAGTGCTGCCAAGCAGAGATATTTTATTCTAAAATCAGCAGCTAGAGAATGGCAAAAGGACAACATCCATTCAGATAATGAAAGACCACAGCCTGGGTGTCACCCACTGCTTTGTAGGACAGGGATGCCGATGCTGCCTGGAGGCACTGGACAGCATGTCTCACTCACTGGAGAATCGCATCTCGTTGAGTCACAGATATTATCACCAATAACCCTAGTCAGAAACGCTTTCCCAGCACAGGTGATCCCAGTTCTCAGTCGGTAATTATTGGGTGTCTGCTGTGTGTGCACAGTCCAGGGGGAGTTAGACTCCTGAGCAGACGAGTGCACACAGACTGAGGCCCTGGGCCTGCAGAGCGCAAGATGCCAGGCAGCCCCCCTGCCAGGGCTCTTGAGGAAGGAAGAGAAAGAAGCTTGCTCTTTTGAGGTTGGCCTTGTACAGACTGTCCCCAGCACTCCTCAGAGTGTCCAGGAGTGGACCAGGGTGCACGTTCTCATTATCTTCAGGCCTTACTTTAGCTTCCTGTAAATTCCAGTTTGGCAAGCAAAGGGTCCTGGATTTGTAGTATGTGGGCTCTAGGCCTAAAATCCTTTTGCTAATTAAGACCTTGGGGATCTTCATAGAGCAGGGAATCTAGGTGACTTATGCACCTGTAGATTAGTAGTACTGCTCTGAATGATGAGCTAACAGGACCCAAAGCTTTGGTGGACCCGAGTCCGTGAAGACGGGCTGTTCCAGAGTGAGCTCTGGCCACTCCTCGTGCCTCCGGTCAGTGGTGTGTGGGAGAATTCTGGCAGCTCAGCACAGTCATTTGCCTCTTGACTACTGTGTAGGTCTAGCCACTGTGTACAGGCATTTTTAAAAGAACATGATTGGTGCCTTAGCTACCCCTTATCCCTCTGTCACTGCTGCCAGTGATGGGGACCTGGGTGGAAAACCTAGGAGTCGCTCCCCTGCCAGCTCCCACCTTTCTTGACTGACACATCCAAGGAGCCCTGTTCCAGCAGAGGTCCCAACATGAGCAAGAACCCAATCTTTGCTCACCTTCCAACAGCCTTGTGTGTGTACATAACCAGAGTGTCCCCGAGGCCTGAAACTGACCCCCTCACCAACCTAGAATATAAGTCGTTCTCTGCAGATCTCTGTCTTCTTTGTTTCTCTGTCTTACAACAGAGGAGGTCCTGAGTTAGTGGATGCTACAACAGGGTCTGAACTGTGTGAGAGCCAGAAGTGACTCTGAGGAAGCCACCTTGCACAGGCCCTTGGTGGGAAGTCCTGGGGAACCAGCAGCTCTGCCAAGACAAGTGGAGGAAGTCAGAAAAGAGACAGAGGGTCTCGATGTTTCCTCCTCTGTGTGTGTGT